>NC_091683.1:5000000-10000000 GCF_030179915.1 Drosophila takahashii
TTTCCCAGCCAGCACGGCCATCTAGAGCCATCTAGAGCCATCCAGCTCGACCAGATGAGGCTGTGTGGTGGTGTTCCATGGGTTTCAGGGTTCCAGAGGGGCAAACACTGCAGAGGATATAAAGGGTCAGAGGAACACAGAGATGGGCGTGTTTTCATTTTTTGGGCGGTAAGGTGGTGGGGAGGGTTTGGGGAAACTATTCTACGCTCTTTTAGGTGCAATTTTCTGCTTAAACTGGATGAAAAAAAATCTCTGCTGCCAGCCGAACGCGTACCAAGTTTGCCATGGCAAGTCCTGCCATTCCATCCCATCGCCGTGGTCGTAACACGTCCGAGAGGCATATCGGTCCAAGTTTAAGCCAAAGTTATTCGGAATGCATTTTCGGTGATTGGAGAAGCATTGCTATGACCTCAACCCAAAATGCCAAAGACTATGGAAGATTTGACACGCAAGCCTTATGCGTACCTCTTACTGGAAATGTTTATCGAGAGGGAAAGTAAGAAAATATCGTTTAAAAATACCATAATTATCGATAAAATATAGATTAGATCGATTTTATCGATAAAATGTTGGTTTTTCCTCTATTTTCTTTATTAAAAACCACTTTGTAATAAGTTCTTACAATGTTACGTTTAAACTTAGTGAAGACTCATCTTTTGTGAACGTAATATATACAAAACAGAATATCAATTTATCACGAAAAAATTTTAAATTTAAAATATCGATTTATATATCGAAGAAATATCGATTCAGTAACGATATTTTTATATTTTCTTCGTATTATAAAAGATTACATTAGATAAGTTTCAATCTGAAAGATGCGTAAACAAAGGGAAAGTTCAACCTGACCCACAAAAGGGAATTGAAAGTGCCTGCGAAAATCAGAATGTAAATATCGAAGTCTCGAATGCAACGAAATAACAATTAGCCAACGGATCCTGGCACTTAAGTCAAATTAGTCAGACAAACAAAGCCTCCAATACTTGCGGACGTTTCGACTTTGGGGCCCAGGCATTAATGTCTGGTCAAACAAGATGCAGATGCAGATGGCGATGGATAAATTAATAAAGATCATTAGGAGACGAGAGGGGAAGTACATACATACTTGATTGTTTGCCAATGCTTTTAGGCTGTGTATTTACATTTCGATTTTGGCACATTTTGGCTCAAAGGGCGCTTTGAACTGCATTGATATTTGCTCTCACTCAATCGAATATGATAGCTTTCAAGGAGTATTTCCTTTTCCACTCCGACGATCACTTAAATTTGATATTAATATTTCTTATGATGTTTTTTCTTCAGGTAAAACTGAAATATAATTGGTAATTAAGAAATATAAATTATCTCTGTATTTTTTATTTATTAAAGATTTTATATTTCTTTATTTTAAAATGTAATAATGACCTCGGGTTCGATAAAGTGCTCAATAGTAAACATAGGTCGATTAATCACTAATATATTAAAAATATTTACAATTTTTCTTTTAAAACCATGTTTTAACTCAATATTGGAATAATTTTCTCGCTTTGAGAAATCGAAATCCCAATTCCCGGGCTTTGTTCTTTCATAATTTTCACTTATACAGGTATATATATATTTATTTAAACGAAACTTATATGGATATGGGTTCAAGGTATAAAATGTGGGTGGTGGAATGGGTGGGTTGTGCTATATCTGTATATTTTTGTGCTTGTGCCTGTGCCTGTGTGTTTGTGTTAATGTTTAAGCTTGTGTTTGTATTGGTAAATCGTTTACGTACGTGTGGCAAATTGTGTGCGTCGCAGGGAACAACTGAGCCGGCACTAAAAGCCAAACAAAACATGAAAACTGTTCAAAGATACCGACTATTTGTAGTTGCATTTGTATCGGAATCTATATTGGGAGCTCCAGAGATATCTGCAGTTCTTGGTACTCGGTACTCGTATTCACCATCCCCCCTTGGATCTCCATCTCCTCTCCACTGCAAAGCCACGCAACTCTGCTCACTTGGCCGTCGTTGTCGTTATCGCTGTCTGAGCACAGTGAGCACACAATGTAAAACGCAAATATTAACACGGCTAACCGATATGCCATATATACAGATACAGATACAGATATAGATACACAGACCCAAAGCCGGAGGTAGAGGTAAAGAGGCGAAAGCAAAGGCACGCACCACACTCACATATTAACCGGATACGCTAAGAAAAAAAATTGTTAAAACTTTTCTAGATTTCTATAAAATACGAACAAATGTTCTTGATTTAGGAAAAAAATGAGGATTTAGTGACGTTAAAATATATTCTCTACGTTTCTTTAATGAAAAAAAATTGATTGCTAAATTAAAAGCTAGAAAAACAGAATCATTTCTTTTTCAAAATTAAAGGGTTATCAAAATTGAGAATTATTTTCTTTTGATTTTAGAGAATTATTTTCTTTTGATTTTAGAGAATGATTTCTTCTTGATCTTAGAGAATGATTTCTTCTTGGTTTTAGAGAATGATTTCTTCTTGATTTTAAAGAACGCTTTGTTCTTGATTTTGGAGAATGATTTCTTCTTGATTTTGGATAATTTCTTCTTGATTTTTGGGAATTATTACTTGATTTGGGAATCAAGAGGAAGATTTTAGAGAATGATTTCGTCTTGATCTTAGAGAATGATTTTGAGAAATCAAATGCTCCTGACTTTTTTTTGGCGTACACACATTTTTTGTGAGTGCAATCTGAAATGCTGTCGTTGCCTGGGAACGGCTAGTTGCATGTTTGATAGCCACACAATTTGATTTAGTGCTACTCGAGCGGACACAGTGGGCCTGGCCTGCCTTCTTCTTCCTCCATTTCACCATTTCTCCGGCCTTCCGACCCCTTTCGAGATGGTGATGGTCGGTACGATGGTGGTCGAGTTGAGCAAAGAGAGGAAGAGCCTGCAGCAGACATGTGCATAAATAATTATTAAAGGCAAAATGCTGCTTGCACGAGAATGCGAAATGGGACCGCAAAAAAATACGCAGTGCAAGCATTGCACATAAATATGGGGGGGAATCGAGGTTGAAAGTTGGTCCCCCAAAAGACAGTTGTCTCTATGGAACGGAAACTATCGAAACTTTTGATATTTAACACTAAATCGGATATATTCCCAGTTTTTATAGATAGCAAAGCTTGAGAAATATAAGGAACCACACTCACTAATTAAAGTTTAAACATAATCCGGAATCAAAATTGAAACAATATGTGGTGAAAAGGAGAAGGTGTCTTAGTGCGAATTAGTAAAATGTATAAACTAATTAAAATAGATTCTGGCTCTTGGCTCTGGCTTTCCACTAATTCGTCAGCAAGTCAATTCAAGTTGAGAACCAGGAGGCCATTGATGGGCTTTAAGTGGTTGTTAGAGAGACCTTTGTGTCACTTTTGCAAACAGCACGACTTGTGCATTGTGTATGTTAAATGCAATGACCATTGGAGCCATTTAAATGCTGTCCTCTCTCACATGCATACAAACACAAAACCCATGGGACTGGGGAGTGGGAATGGGACTGGGGACAAATAAACCGCAATGGAGATCCAGGATAATTGGGCGGAATTTGCGGGGCAAGGGAATGGGAATGCCATGGTTGACATCTTCGTAGGTGCGGAACTATGCCATCAAAGTTGCACATCACACCACACACACAAAGAAATTGCATAGAGAAGGGGACATGTCATTCAAAACAAAACATTTTCTTATAGTAGAAACTTTTGCACAGTGTATATGAACAGTAGAGTCTTGCGGATTCGCTGTCTTTCCTGTGTATTTTAGCTCAGCTTGAAGGAAAACTTGAATATCCGATGCACACGACTTCACATTCGTTCCGTTAACATGCCAATTATAAACAAAGATCTCAACTGACCATCCAACCATTCATCATCATCTTGTTCAAATTATTAAAGCCTCATTTGGCAATAGATGGTTTAAATGGGAACAGAGCAAAGTGATTGGAATCACCAGTCGGGTAATATATATATTTTATTTTTGAAAATGAGAACTTTTGTGCTTGAAAATGAGAACATTTTATCCTGGAAAATACGAAAAAATTTTATTCTTGAAAATGAGAACATTTTATGCTTGAAAATAAGAACACCTTGTGAATTTTTGACGAGTGTAGGGCTGCAATTTGTACCCTAAGTGGATGTGGCAGAGGTGTTAGTTGAGGTTAAACGCTCGACATCGACATCGGAATCCCATATCCATATCTATATCCATATCGACCGTTTTGTAGTGACTATGAAACAGATGTGACTCTGTGACGAGGAGCCGCATGTACAAGAATCTCGTTAACAAGTTCTGGGACCGTGAGAGCTGTGCTATCTACGTGCCGGGTCCCTTAGTTCTCAGTTCTCAATCCTCAGTCCTCAGATTGGGCGGCAAATTAAGGTGTCGCCGGTTTGTGTCATCAAGCGAGCCCAAAAACTTGAGCCGTGGCCCACGGCCAGTGGCTCAATCAATTGAATTAAAACTATAGGCGTCGCTGGATGAAAACCATCTGCTAAGAAAAAACCCCCTTCTTCTGAGAGTTTTACTTATAGAAGGGAGTTTGGGTTTGGGTTTGCTGTCCTTCGGTGTTTGTCTGTCTGGGTCTTTGTTATTTGATCCGAGACGAGACGAGACGAATTTTTAGGTCATTATTAAATTGCCACCCAAGGGGTAAACAAAGGGGGTCACTAATGAAATGTCAGTTTTGGCGAGGATCAAGCTCTCAAGTCTCTTGACTTTCGGTTGAATTATTTGTTATTTATGCATGAAAGTTATTGCATTTTTTGTTTATTAGTCTTTTAGGTTCTTTCATTCGCAATTCTGATCATAATCATTGTCATTGATTATTATTTTATTTATTGTTATTTAATCACAAAGCAAGCCTGCGGTTACACGCCTATCTTGCATTGGGCACACGTCAATTTTTCCTTGTGTTGATAATCGCACTACAAGCAGCTTTGAGCAACCCTGCTTTAGTAGATAAATTATTCGCATAAAGGTAGGACGTCGTAGACCATTTACCATTTTATTTTGGCCGATTTTTTCAGCATCCTGCCTGCATTGCATTTACATGTTACATGTGCTCCCTGATTGAGATATGCAGTTAAACAAGCATTCGCAGAGGTAGTGAGTGCTTCGTGCTCACGAATCGAGTATCTGGTATCTAGTATCTCGAAGCTCTAGTATCGCAATGTCGAGGTCTTTGACTATTGCGTTCTTACTTGCTATTTATTCGAGTGTGAAGACGAAGACCCGACTTCATCGCAAGGAGCTTGCGGCTTTTGCCTGCGTGGTTGAGTGCGTATCTCTGAGCTCCTCTACCTCGAAAATGCTCGAAAATGTGTGCGTGTGTTTGCATAAACAACACACCACAAAACACCGTTGTCGAACGACCGAGCCGAGCAGCTCCTCTCATGAATATTTAAAATGCTAAGCACAACTTTCGAATTGAAAATGATTTAAAAAAAAAGAATTAAAATTTAATTTCAAGTCGGCATCTGATTTTTGATATGTTTGACAATCTCTGACTTGTTGTGAATTTATTTCATCTGCTCTCGGGACTCCGTAATATCTTATCTAACCTCCCTGCTACTTTGTTTGACAATTAGCAGTTCCCAAGTGAACAGAAAGATTTACGTATGGCTTAATAATTTATTTGTGACATCCCCAAAGGAATCATTCATCAATAGTACAACATGTGTGCTTTTTTTCTTGACGCCATGTCTTTTACGCATGCCCTATATCTGAATCCCTATCCACTTTGTGGATTAATATTGTTATCGTAAGACTATGTTTTCCCCCCATCTGAAAATGTGTGAAAAATCGTTGTTTTTTAGGTGAGCTTGAACCATATTTTTTGGGGACACTCGACAAGAGAGTTTCTTTTCATCTGGATACTTCTGCTTTTTGTTCTCTTTGCTTTTGTTCAACGAGACTAATTCAGAATTATTTCATTTCTGTGTGAGCTGAGCTAGAAATGCATTAATTCTCATTGTTTTTGGTCCAATGTCGAGGGAAGCTGGCTGCGTGGAGGTAAATCCGTTGGCCATGGACAGCCAGTAACCAGTGACAGAGATTAAGATGACGAACTGTGTGGGTCACGCGAGTGGAGTAACTTTTTTGTCGTTCCCGTCGTCTTCAGAAAAAGAAAAAGAAGATGAGTGGAAGAATGAATGGACATCAAAGAAGAAGAAGGAATTTTTCATACACTGACTTGAATTCTTTCCCTTGCTTTCTCCCATCTTAACTGCTTTTTGGCATCTGAATCATCACATCCTCTCCAACTTCATCTCTTGGCCCTTATTTTCTTATTTTCTGCTCTTCGTCAGGCCAAAGTGCGTCATCATTGTCCGCAGAAACGATGACGATGAAGATTTTCTTGGCGAATGCCGTCAACGGGTTATTAGAAAAACATGAAAAAAATAATAAAAACAAGGGATATAGTCGAGAACCTCGACTATCAGATACCCGTTACTAAGGTAAAGGGAGTGCAAGGGAGATGGATGTATGTAAGCTGTAAATCGACTGCTTGCACTGCTTGCATTCCCTTATTTGCTAATTGTTCATAACTTATTAATGAATGGTCCGATTTTAACAGTTTTTTCTACACTTTTCTACGTATTAATAAACGTGTGCATCCGCAGTGTTTCCTGTGGCGCTAACGCTTTTTATTATGAAGATTTCTTGTACTTTGGACAAATCGATTTCCACCAAAAGCAACTTTGATACACTAAACATCTAGAATATCCCAGATTATATTGTTATTTTGCTTTATCCTGGTAAAACGGCTAATTGGTAATCTTAGACAATACTCGCCGTATTTCTAAATTGCCCGCAGCCCTTCGAAATTGGTTAATGGCAAATAATGGAGGAGGTTTGCTTCCCATCTCTTGTATAGTAATAAAAGTTGACAAATAATAAAATTAGGTTGGTAGGCAGGCGGCGACTGGCAAAACACGGAGCATAGAGCATCATCATCATCTCATCGGCAGCAGGAGGCAAATTTTATTTTATTTTGCCTGCTTTTATGGTATTTATGGTATGTTATGTGCCAACTGCGACAACTTGACTTTATATAGAGCATAGCGCATAGCCAAACTGGCGGACGCGTAGAGGGCTTTCTGTTTTTGGGTGAAATGGCAAATGTAAATGGCTTTCAAAGCCTATAAATTATAGAAATTCCGGGGGACACCATTTGTGTATGTCCCAACTATTGACGGCTGGCGACGGAGTGCTGAGCTGAGCTTCGTTCGTCATAGAGAATAGAGTCCAAAGTTTTCGCGAAGATGCTGATGACGATGATGATGATGATGCATACATACTTACTTTCCCTACTTTCCCGCCTTCTCGCTGTTCTCTTGGCTCCATTCTTAAATTGTTTTCCACCAACCCCCCCAGTTCCCGATGAAAATCAAGTAGAGGAACAAACAAACAATATACGAACGAAGCGAAGACAAGAACGAATCAACTTGAAATGACATTTGCAAAAATGTTAATGACAAGATTAATCAATATGGGTTCTCCCGTAGCTCCAGCTCCTGTGTCTCCACCCCCATCCACACCCTATTTGTTTTTCCTGCTGACAAACCGAGAATCGGAAAAAAAGGCTTTGGGGTAAATAAAAATAGAAAAAAGGCAAGAGAAATGTGAAACACGCATGCATACTAAATATTTTCTGCCAGCGAGAATAGAAGTCGTTTTTGGGAATCACTGTGGATGGTGGGAAATCACACACAAAATGTGTGCGGAAAAAGGCAGCTCAATATACGTATGTATGTATGTATGTATGGGATATCTATCCGCAAATTGAGCAATAATCCGATAGTAAAAGGTAGAAAACTTGATAGACTTAATTGGTTTCGCAGAAAGGCGTTTAAAAGTGCTGAATGCGCCTTAATTGTCCCTATCGTATTGCAAAATAAAGTCGTTTTCTTCTTCATCGACTAACCGCAAGGATGAAATGCCTGAGGTTCAGTCTGCCTCGACTTTTCCCATTAAATAAACAAATTAGCATATTTAACACATTTCATATGTGTTTAATGCGTGAAAATATGCAGCTTGTGGAGGAGGACATTTCAATAAAATTAGGAGCACTTGAATAAACACAGCAACAGAGTTGAAATGAGAAAATTGTATTATATTATAATTATTATAATATAATATTACTCAAGCTAATCTATAGGATTTTTATGGTTGATTTGATTAGGCACTAAAAGGTTTATAAGAACAAATCTAGATCGATTGCACTTTAGTTAAGGTGCGTATTGGATTGCCGCCTTTCATAATATATCGCCCATACGATACATACAAACACTTACACACGTATGTATGTGGTTTTGGGGAAAAGAAAATGTTGTGGGAAGGGCTACTTAATGGCAATGCTCACCTGTAAAAATCCAATAAAAATGCTGGCAACAATAACATATTACAGCATGCCCTTCCATAACAATGAACCCTCCCACAGGTCTCCAAAGGGCTTGCTCAGGGGTTCGGGGGTTGGTATGGGTCCGTATTCGTGTCCTTCAGGACATGTAAAAATGTCAATGAAGGTCGCCCAACCTCGTGAAGAAGATGTGAAGGTGTGAAGCAAGGTGTGGGCCAAAGTTACGCACTCTGCGCCCAAGGAGCTTCGCTAGGTGGAGCTAGAACACACAGGTTCACCTTCCCTTCTTGATTGCCTCTTGGAGTGACAACAGAGGGTTTGAGCCCACAGTTTCACAGTCCCACAGAGAGAATGGCTTCCTGGAGGTTGGCTTATTTATTACTTTCACCCACTAATTGACAGCAATTTACCGGCTTAAGAAGCGTTGGCAGGACCAGAAGCAGGAGCAGAACTAGAAGCAGAACCACAACCAGAACCTCCAACGACGCAATAGGTCAAATAAAATGGACGTAATGGACACCCAAGTCATTGCGTGCATGTTGCTTCGCTTTCCCGGGATTCCTCTGCTTCGGCAACACCAACACCGACGACTTACTTCATAATTGACAGCTAATTTCGGTTATAAATATAATATAATATATATGTATAGTATATAGGGGCCTGTAACTCGAAAAGAAATGTTGGCGAAAGCCAATAGACCATGTCGAATGGTTTGTTTATCCATCTACTAGGGCTAACCAAACAATAAACAAGGCTACTGCTTCCCTACTTTTGCCCTCTTAAAGTTTATGAGTTACATAAGTTTCGTAATGTGTGTGTGTGTGGGAAGAGGACGAAATTAGGGTTCCCCAAAAAAGGGATAATACTATTTGGCTTACAAAATTTTCATTGAGGCTTAAAAAATAAACAATATGTTCTATTTATTAGCAATAGCCATCGGATTATATGCAAAACAGTATTCTAAAGGAGGTTTAACAAGTAGTAAATTAACTGCTTGCACTGCTTGCTACATAACCTAACTTACTTGCTCATAACTTTTTAATCAATAGCCCGATTTTAAAATTTTCTTCTGCATTTCGATGGGTATTAATAAACACACCCAAATGGCATTTATACTTTTTAAAAATCTGTAAAGATGTAATAAGTATAAAAAGCAAAAAATCTCATAATTTTCCTTAACATCACAATGTGAATCACAAAACAGCCTCTGGGATGATATCATCCATTTTAAGTACAAAACCCATAAAGAGCTAAAATTAAAAATGGTATTACATTAGCCCCATAAAGAGAACTTGGTGCTAAGCTGAGCTAAGCACCAACTGATCAAAACACAGAGTTGCAAAATAGTTTTCATCGCTGTTTCCGGATTACGAATTAATGGGTGTATATGTGTGTGTGGTGGTGGTGTGGTGTGCAATTATGTGTGCATGGGTTGTCCTGTCCCGGGTCGTCTCGTCGTCCACCAACTATCTCATCCTTGAACTGCTTCGACCATACATACAATCCCACCAGGCACCCAGCACCCAGCTTCTGCCCATACTAATGATTACGTAGAAGTATTTTTACGAGCATAACAACATCGTGTAACATCAAAGCGTCTGGCACAGCATACAAAACGGAACGGAATCCAAGGAGGAGCCTTTTGGAAAGTGGAAAGTGCGGACGGGGTGGTGTGAGATGTGGGATTAGTGGAATGTAGAGGGAAAGTCAGAGTCGCTATGCGGGATATATACACTTGTAAAAAGTCAGCACACGCCATTGAATATAAATCGAAATTATCGCGGATTTAAGGCGAAAGAGCGACCTCCTCTCGAAAAGCGGAAGTTTGATTTCTTGGACTTGATTAATTTGCTCGTAAACGAAAGCTCAATTTTTTGCTGTATTTATAAATCAGAAATTCCATCATACCAAAAATTCCACTAATTAATTAATTTCCAAGTTATTCGCTTGTGCTCTTAAGAAGCCTTTTTGGAATATTAAACAGATGATGTATGATGATATGTGCAGGCTTGTTTGTTTTATGTACACAACGTAACATATTTGCCTTTCTATGTGTGTACAATGTACATTTACGATTTATTGATACTATTATTGTTGATCCTGTCAGCAAATTCAAAGATGAAATTTTCATTGATACAATACGCAAAATAAACAAAATATTTACAATCAAATATTTTTCCTTCCTGCATAAGAGATGCTATTTTTCATTGTCCTGCTACATTGGCTGTTTTTATTTTCAGTATCCTGAAAGTATCCTTAAAGTCAAAGGGTATTTTGCATTCCTGAACGTCTGAACGTATCGTGTGTATATATGTAGCGAAAGGAAAGTATATAAAGAATGCCACGCCTTGGCCGGAAAATGGAAAATCGGTAAAAACTCAGCAGTCCATAGTCTTGAAGACTTCTTGACTGTAATATTTACTTGTTTCTTTTTCTTGCGTCCTTTTGTGTCACACTTAAACGCGCACTCACACACAACCACATTCAAGCTTAATATCGAATTGGTTAATTTATATTATCAATTTATCAATTTATGGTTTTGAAATTCCTTTTTTATGGCCTCAGACAAAACACCACATTTCCTTCGTTGAAGCCGGATACGATAAAAATGGGTGGTGTTGAGGGGATGTTGGGGAAAAGCGGGAAAAGGGGTGGGGAAAAAGGAGAAAAAAGAGTGTACTTTGCAGGACTGGAAAATTATTGTCAGTCGTCGGTCCTTGGCACGCTAACGTTTTGGATGTTAATGTATTCCAGCGCTCTTGGTGCCCACATAAATGCACACAAACATCTGCACTCAAAAAATGAACTTGACAATTTTTGCATTTGTCATAAAAAAATAAAGTTGAAAAATGATCGATTTTTTAGATATTTTCACAGTATTATTTTAGATAATATCGATGTTTTCGATGGAAAACAAATATTATATAAAATTAAATATTAAATTAAAGCCATCGTTTCTAGTGAACTCTTCTGCACACAGATTATAAATTTCAAGAAAGCGGTTTGTTTTCATTTGAAAATGCCCCTGGCTATCGAACTTTTTATGGCTTATGTCTAGCAGTAAAACAAAAAGTGTTGCGCTGCGCAGACCAAGTTCAAAGCTAAATTTGACGTGGGATCTGAAGAGTCTTAAATTAATCTGCTGATGATGATCTCAAATAAATGTCAAAGAATCCATACCCATAAGAAAAATACATATTTTTCAATTAAGATGAGATAAAAACGTTGAGGCAATCGCGCGCCTTTTTGCGCAAACGGAAAAATAACTTCCACTTCCGTCTTGTGTGTGTAAGTCAGTCACCCACTTTTGCGTTTTGAAAAGCAAACATCAGGCTTCCTTGCGAAACTGAGCAAGGTTTGTTTTGTTCAGTTCAGTTCAGTTCAGTTCACCCGTTGGGGCCCCCACTTTTATTTTTTCCAGTGAGCCTTTGAATTTCGTCTGTGAATTTCGCTTCAAACAAAGTACACGCCTCCTGTGGGGGTAGCATGCGTGTCATGTTCGGTGCGATGACGATGAGTATGGTATGGGATCGGGTATGGGGATGGGTAGGGAGATGGTATAGGGATGGTATAGGGGGTGCCCAAGTGGCGGAATGCAATGAGTCGGAGGAGAAGGGGATTGCGAGAAATCACAAATAATGAGACACAACATAGACAGCAGCTGGCCTCGGTTGAAGAAAAACGGGGGGATGTATGCACAGTAGATGCGACAAAAATATATATATAAAATATATATTAGAAAGGAAAAATTATTTTTTTTTATTTTTTTTATAGTAATTTTATTTTTTTGATCACTAAAAAATCCCCTTTAGTTTCTAATGTTTAGCTTACAGTCAGCAAAAGGGTCTGATGAGTTGAGTCTGAGATTTGAGATCACTTCCGAATAAAGAAACCGATTGTTTTCGAAAAAAGTTGTTCACTCTACTTTATTTATCTTCTATTTTTTTTCTTCTTCTATTTTCTGCCACTGTTTTTTGGTTGGTAGAAAAGGAAGGCCTCATCATCGTCAGCTTGGATGCATATTCACATCCACATCCATATCCACACCCATCATCCACTCCTCTCGAGAGCTTCATCCGCCCGCCATATGTGCACCCAGACCTTGGATGTGGATGGAAGAGCCGTGGATTGGGGTCATGCAATTAAAAAATGTTCTCTAAATGAAATCACAATTTTAAACTTTTGATAGCGCGCAGACAGATTCTTTAGAATTTCAATTCAGGGTAACCACACTTTAAAGTTTGAAAATAAGTTATTTAAGTAAGTAATAAACAAAAAACTATAATTTTGGTTTTTTCGTAGCGAATAATAAATTGGATGTTACATTTGTATGAGTGCTATTATTATGAACGTAGCTGTATGTATGCATATATTCAATGTCAGTAGAAAACAAATAATTGTATGCCATTTTTAATATTCATGTATTCCCCATAATTTCTATATTTTTAGGTACGTGCTTGACAGACGCATACATATGTGTGTGCTTGTATTTGTGGATCCTTGTAAATATAACGCCTGATTCTGGGAGGCGTTGAATCCATGCATTTCGTTTGGATCTTACGCAAGGCCAGTTCACAGGAATTAAGGCTGCATTCTTGATATGTATATATATTCGACAACCTTTTGGGCCTCCTTCATAAGTATGTACACAGAAAACAAATTTTCAAAACTTCAGAATGATATGTGCAGGTTAATTTAGTTTTTTTTATATTATTTGATATAAATCAAGATTATGTTTATCTTATTTTTCAATATTTGTTTAAAAAATACTAAGTTTGGTATCTTAAAGCAGTATTTTTTTAACTTGAATGAAATGATAAAATATCAAGTTTATATGCTTGAATCATTTCGGTTTTTTACTCATATGAAATTAGGTAGAAATGACCCTATTTCATATCCAATTTTTGTTCCGTGTATATATTGAACCTGCCTCATTAAATTACAAGCACTCAGAGACAATTAGCTAAAGTAATATTCAAGCAATGCAGGGATAGATATCTCGAATTTCGATCCCCAAATCTCCACGCAGTAGTTTTGAAAGCAAAACTAAACACACAGGCTCAGCATAAATTCAAGGAGTGTGGGAAAAGAGTACCATTCTGGGTTGTCAACTCGTAAGTTATATCCGACACTCACAATAAATGCCCTCGAAGAGACATAAATTGGTTCTCACGCTCGCTCCATGCGGTTACTTCTCTCGTCCTTCGTCCTTAGTCCTTGTACTTGCCACATCGCCATGGATAATTGAACCATGAATAAGCCAAAAATATGCACCTTGTAAAAGGGACATGATACACTCGAGTACGCGTACACATATGTCGTGGATGTGTAGGATGTCGAAGAGGATGTCGGGATGTCGGGAACTCGGGAACTAGAATTAAGAATCGAGAGTGCCATTAGCCGGTGCTGTCAAGCAACTGCTCTCCCCAGCGACCCATTTGACAGCCAATTCTGTCTATTTTTTTTCTCCTTTTTTTTGGTTCTTGCTGGGAAAAAAAAATAGGAACAGGGATCCTGGTGATACAAGAGCTCCGTGTTTTGTCAATATTGCCGATTGGATTTCCTTCTGCGTCTGTTGGAATAATCAGGCTCTTTCGAAAAAAAGAGAAGTTCTCTATATACCCACACCTGCAGCTTAAAGTTTGACAAAAAAAAAAAAGAAGTAAGGGAGCGCGTAAATCTTTGTTGCCACACATGGATGCCAGCAGTGGCGTAGCGAGTATTTGCTTAGAGAGGGGGGCGGTTTTTTCAGAACAAATTTTGAGTAGCCTACCATATTTTGCATGGGATTTTAAACGAGAGGGGGAGGTTTAAACACCCAAAACCCCCTACCCCCCTACCTACGCCCAGAGACACCACACATTATCCAGCCGTGGTCTAATCAAGAAAACCACTTACAAGTCTGTTTCCCAATTTCCCGTTCTACGCTTCTTTCTTTCTTCTTTTTTTTTTTTTTTTTGAACTTAAAATATTGTGGCGCAAATTTTCATTTATGAAAATTCGAAAAAAACGATGTGGGGGCGTTGTGCGTTGGAAAAGCACACAGTAGATGTAGATGGGTGTTGATAAAGCATTGTCTCATGTGCATAAAACTGACGGCAAAAAGCAGAAGTCATATGACCGGCATTAAAGCCTCACCGCAGCACAACCAACCAGCCATCCAAGTTCCTCCAAGTCGCCGAGTCGAGTCGCCATGTCACCAAGTTTACCACCGGCAGAAACAGAAACCGGGGAAACAAAGTGTGCTTATGGGTAGAAAAATGACAAACAGCTGCGACAACAGGCGAGCACAGCGAAACCGTCGACGACAACGACGACGTCTTTGCCCATATCTCTTGAAAAAGCAAATTTTTTTTTGCTTTTCCACCGTAAAGTTTGGGCGTGGCGTCGTTGTTTCCAGGGAGAAACGCTGTCATGATAAAATATAATGCCCACTAATTATGAGAGTCACGCGTTATAATTAATCAGGAAATTTAACCACTCGAACAAATAAAGCTCTGAAATAGGCTTCATAGAGTCAAGTGCAGGGGTCTCAAAATAAACAAAAAAAAAAAACTTAAATTTTACATTAATTAATTTTAGAAAAAAATTAATTTGATTCATGTGAAATATGTATGAATCTAATTTAATAAGCCAACATCCCCACCAAATTGTAGAATAAAATTTTAGAATCTGACCATTCATTAAAAAGTTATGAGCAAATAACGAAATGCAAGCAGTGCAAGCAGTCGATTTATTACTTAGTAACGGGTATCTGATAGTCGACTATAGCGTCTGTTATTTTATCGTTAGAATAGAAAGCCAGGAATTTTACATTAATTAATTTAAAAAAGCAACACTAATTTGATTCATGTGAAATATGTATAATCCTGAGTTTTTTATTATTATTTTTCTGCTACAACTTTCTTTCTCATTTTATCGCCCGAACAAGGGAGATGGTTTCCGTGCTTTCGAGGCCAATTGTTCGCATTTTAAAAACATTGTTTGTGCTTTAACACTTTAAATAAATAATTGTTTTCGATCATTTTTCTTTTCGTTACACCTTGGGGAAATTCGCATTTGTTCGCTCGCATTGGCTGGCTTTTTATCCCTGCAGTAGTTCTTCAACACATTTCTGACAATTTTCATGCGGAAAGTCATTTTGAGTTGATGTCAGCAAAAGTGAATTCTAATGCAAAAAAAAAAAAAAAACGATGGAGGAAAAAACTGTGCGGATGTCGATGGTAGAATCGAATTCGGTCAGCGTCGAATGTGGGCGATGATAACTGGCGGGTACAAAAAAAAAGGGAAAAATAGATTCTGGATGTCGATTAACGTTATGCGCTTGAATTCGAGTTGTTTGACTGAGGGAGTTGCAGCTGCTGTGGAATCGACGCAAGAAAGAATGTTTTCATAGAAAAGTTTGTTAGTTTTGCTTTTTTTATATTTATACCAAAACTGAGTGACAGTATGAAAGTTAAAAGTTAACATTGTTTATACACAGATTCAAATATAATAAATCTGAAATCAGAAATTGCTTTAATTGTACCACACTTTCTAAAATCCAAAAATAAATATGATTTTCAGGAATATGTTCTTAATAATTTTTTTTACATTTTACCTATGATTCAATAATTGCGTTAAATTATATTCAGAAATATTCAAAATATTTTCTCAATCTAAAAGCGATTTCCCTATTATTTTAAAAAAATCAATAAGATTCCCCACACTTTCTTAAATCCAAAAATAAATATGAATTTCAGGGAAAAGTTCTTAAACACAAAGGTGTTTTTGATATTTAAGGCGATTTTCTGCAATGCTTCCATTTATTTTTATATTTTTTGCCAGCCGCATGACGGATGCCTGCGCTCAACGGGAGATAATCCCGTACTTACTATCAACAGCGATAAGGATTTTCGGGGCCTGTCACACATTTCCTTGCCTGCCTTGGTTTGCTTTTTAAACGGATAATTGGCAGAGGGCAGGGCGACTGCGAATGTTGCATTTAAGTATGTAAGAAATTAGCAAATTTAAATAAAAGCGTGTGAAATAAACATTTGTGGACAAAGCACTTTGCATGACGGACGGCGATTCCATCAGCATAAAAAAAAAAACAAAAAAACAAGGAATCCAGAAATCAACAAAAAAGGAAGTGGTGGGCGGTTGGTTAGGAGAGGGAACGTGATAGTGGTACACCGATGTCATTTTAGCATTCATGACAACCAGAAGCAATAACAAACAGCGGACGCAAAAATTGACACCAATTTGTGGACATAATTGTTTTTTCCTCGCTCGACCCGCCTGCATTTACGATTAAAATGAAAGTGTGCGAATAAATAACATATTAGGAGGGGGTGAAGTTCCACTTGGAGAAACGTTTTTTGCATGATAATGAAAACCCAGCGAGTTATCATCGCATATGTACCGCAGTCTCCCCATATCGCATGTTTTCGCATACGATGACAAATTTCCATAATTTGGGTTTGACTACGTCAACAGTCGTCAGCTAGCTTTCTTTGCGTTCGGACGTGCTTATAATTCTCGCTATGTTGCTTCACCGCTGTCCCGAGTGCAATACCGATGTTACACCGGCCCAGCTTCGCGCCTCGGATGCTATCCGCTGTTCTTCTTTGTGCCGGCGCGCTTATCATACTTCTTGCGTTGACCTACCGGACGATGTGATAAAAATTCTATTAAATCCAAACATACTGTGGCAATGTGACAGCTGTGTGGTTGCGAATGATTCGCATTCTAAAATTGATGAACTTGATGCTAAATTGCAAGCCCTGGAATGCTTATATCAGGGCCTTAATAAAAAATTTTTGGAGGCATTCCCACCTAAAAATAATGCATTGAATCAAAATCAAAACATAAATCTTAAGCCTCGTCAACCGAGGCCTGCCAATGTATCTGCAGCTCCCCAGTCATATGCGGCTGCTGCTGCTACGTCTTCCGCGGTCGTTGACCCGTCTAATCATGCTCTGGATATCGGGAGAGGAAATTTCATACAAGTCCGAAATAAGAAGAGAAGGAACAACAACAAGCCCAAGCATATTGTTGGAGTGGCCCCTAATGCCGAAGATCTTCACGTATTGCCAAGTAATAAATTCTTGCATGTCGGAAAGTTTGCAACAGCTACCGATCCTGCTGCTGTTTTAAAATATGTGTCCACCAAGCTTAATGTGGACGCTAATTCTTTCACTTGTGTAAAACTTGTAAAAAAAGATGTTGACGTTGCAACTTTAAAGTTTGTAAATTTCAAGCTTGGTATCCCTGATCACCTTTATGATTCAGTCTTCAAGAATGATTTTTGGCCAAACTCAGTTAAGGTCAAAAGATTTATTCATAGAGAACGGGCCGTTATGGACGTGGATAATATCGTATCCAATTTGCCGGAGCCTGCACAAACTTCAACGACAATTCATCCATCAAAAAACCCCTAGTAATCGGCGCCACTGGCGTCGATACTTTTGCGGGACATTTTTTGCAAGCATTGGTCACTGCTCTCTCATCATCTTCCGCCTCTCTCCCGTCGCATCGTCAACAACATCAGCCGGAGCTGTTGTTGTCCACTTTCTGCGACATTCGCCGTCCGCCAAGCTCTAACATCGGCGCGCTCCTCGGAGTTGCGCTCTCATCATCTTCCGCCTCTCTCCCGTCGCATCATCAACAACATCAGCCGGAGCTGTTGTTGTCCGCTTTCTGCGACATTCGCCGTCCGCCAAGCTCTAACATCGGCGCGCTCCTCGGAGTTGCGCTCTCATCATCTTCCGCCTCTTTCCCGTCGCATCGTCAACAACATCAGCTGGAGCTGTTGCTGTCCGCTTTGTGCGACTTTCGCCATCCGCCAAGCTCTAACATCGGCGCGCTCCTCGGAGTTGCGCCCTCATCATCTTCCGCCTCTCTCCCGTCGCATCGTCAACAACATCAGCCGGAGCTGTTGTTGTCCGCTTTGTGCGACATTCTCCGTCCGCCAAGCTCTAATATCGGCGCGCTCCTTGGAGTTGCGCTCTCATTATATTCCGCCTCTCTCCCGTCGCATCGTCAACAACATCAGCCGGAGCTGTTGTTGTCCGCTTTCTGCGACATTCGCCGTCCGCCAAGCTCTAACATCGGCGCGCTCCTCGGATTTTTTTCCGGTGCTCTCTGGAGTTGCTCTCCCCATCAACAACTACAATGGGCTGTGGCAGCTGGAGGGGGCTCTCGCGCACTATTAACAGGAGCGGATTCACCTGCGTGCAGTCATATTCAGAATGCTAATAATGACCGCCCACGAAATATTGGGAGTGATGATCACCAGCCTATTCGTATCCGCACAACTACTTTACTGAAGGTTCTTATTAATAATTCTAATACTTATGATAAGATCCCAGCAAGGCCTCTTATGGATTCGGGCCATGACGCTGGACCAAGTATTGATAGCATGACCAGGGATGACCGTACATGCACAAATAATATAACTTTCAATATTTATTTTCAAAATGTCGGTGGTATGCGTACAAAAGCTCCATCGCTTTTCTTGGCAACGTCTCAATGCGATCATGACGTCATCATTTTTGTTGAAACCTGGCTCAACATGGATTTCTTTGATAATGAATTCTTCGATACGAATCTTTACCATGTATTCCGTAAGGATCGTGATGCCGTTAAAACAAGATGCTCCAGAGGTGGCGGCGTTTTAATTGCTGTGCGGCGTGGACTTCGTTGCACTGCTATTCGTCTCCAGAATGAGGATTCTCTGCTCGATCAAATCTGTGTATCTCTCTCTGGTCCTACAGAAACAATTTTCCTGACAGTCTCATATATACCCCCTAGCAGCAGTTTTGATCTTTATAAAGCGCACGTTGATAACATTGCCCACCTACACCAGGAGCTGGAGGAGGGCCAGTACATATGTGTTTTGGGCGACTTCAACCTATCTTCGCTCGTGTGGGCTCATGATTCAGAGTCCTCAGCAATGGTTCCCAGTAACTTGCATCTTCCCTACGAAATCTTAGTCATTGATGAGCTTCTTAGTATGGCATTAGTCCAGATTAACCATGTATTTAATAATTTAAATAAGCTTCTAGACTTAATTTTTGTACATCCTGATTTAAGCATTAATTTATGTTGCAGCGATAATCCACTTGCCGCGTGTGATGCTCATCACAAGCCTTTGTTAATCTCTATTACTTGTTATATTTTTCGCCCAATTAATTCTCGCTTGCCTTTTACTTATATTAATTCTAGCAGTTTAGATTCTATCCGTAACGATATTTCTAATATTAGATGGGCGGAGGTCCTCTCGCATGCAGATGTGAATACAAGCTATGAAGTTTTTTTATCTTTTCTCTCTACTATTGTGGGCAGATATACTAAAACTAGGGTTCAAAGTTGTTACAGACTGCCATGGTACACGCAAGGACTAAAGAAATATAAAAACCTTAGAAATAAATTCTATAAGCGCTACTTAGAAAGCGGTGATGCTGGTGACTTTGACCGTTACAAACAGCATAAGCGTGAGTTTGAGTTCCTCAATAAATTCTTATACAACCAATATATTGCTGATATAGAGCGTAAATTAACTACCAATCCTAAATCATTCTGGCACTTTATCAATTCTAAACGAACATCTTCTTACTTTCCTTCCCATATGTCATTTGAAGATCATTCAGCCTCCTCGGATATTGGGGTCGCTAATCTATTTGCTAAGTTCTTTGCATCTAACTTTGAGCCGGGCTCGCTGTGGAATGACGAAGATTCGCTCAATGCCATTCCTACTATGTTAAATATTGGTTGCTTAGATGTCACCGATTCTGACTGCCATCTGGCGGCTGAATGCTTTAATGAGTCAGCAAAATTAGATTGTGATGGCCTTTCTCCATTTATTTTGAAAAATTGTATAGGTGTTCTTTGTGAGCCCCTTAAAATCATCTTTAATTTATCTCTTTCCACTGGTGTTTTTACGCATAGATGGAAACTGGCCACTGTTACTCCTATATTCAAGTCGGGTGCAAAAAACATTGTTTCAAATTATAGGCCAATTGCAAAGCTCAGCAATGTCTCAAAAATGTTCGAACGAATTGTAGCCAAGCAGCTAACTTTTCTTGTTGGTCGGATCATCAGTCCTAACCAACATGGTTTTATGCCTCGACGGTCTACTACCACAAACTTAGCTACGTTCAATCATTTTTGCACCCACTCGTTTCTCAGTCATCATCAAGTTGATGTGGTCTACACCGATTTCGCTAAAGCATTTGATAAAGTCTCCCATAATGCTTTATTAGCTAAACTGCAGAAAATGGGATTTCACTCACTATTACTTAGCTGGTTCAAATCTTATTTAGATGATCGGATTTACAGAGTTGAATGCAATGCTGTTTACTCTAACTCATATGTTGCAACTTCTGGCCTTCCTCAGGGAAGTGCTTTGGGTCCGTTGCTGTTCATCGTCTTCATAAATGATATTAGCTATTGCATAAAGAACTCGGAATTTCTGTTGTTCGCTGACGATCTTAAAATATTTAGAGCTGTGAATTGTATCTCCGATAGTGACCTTCTTCAAAATGACCTAGAAAGGGTGGGAAATTGGTGTTCTCGTAATAATTTGCCTCTCAATTTATCAAAATGTTTCTTCGTTAGGTACAGTAAACGAATAATTAATATCCTTTTCTCGTATTCCATTGACTCCCATATTCTGTCCCTGAGAAATGAATCCCTGGACCTAGGAGTCATGTTTGACAGTAAATTTATGTTCATTGAACATATTAACTATATTATTCCCAAGGCCTACGCTATGTATGGGTTTGTAAAAAGAAATGCCGCGCAATTTAAAGATCCCTACACGAAGCTAAGCTTATATTCAGCCTTCATTAGGTCAAAACTGGAATATGCCTCGTTCATCTGGAACCCGACGGGTACTATTCACATAAATCGGCTTGAGCGTGTACAGAAACAGTTTCTACGTTTTGCCCTTCTAGCTTTAAATTTCAATGACCCGGTCCCGTCCTATTCTGCCAAATGTCGGCTTGTTCACCTTTCTTCCCTAGAAGATCGGAGAACTACCAGTTCATTAGTTTTCATATGTGATTTGCTGACCTCTGAAATCGACTGCCCTGCACTGCTGGGCAGCATAGGGTTATCGGTGCCTGGTAGATCGTTAAGAACGTTTGAACCATTTTTTGTACCGGCTTACAGAGCCAATTATGCCCACAATGAGCCGTTGTGTAGAGCCCTGCATTTTTATAATAAGTTGCCATCTCACATGCGGTTGGATCCATGCTCCCCCAGAGATTTAATCAAGAAAAACTTGTATAATTATTTTGCCTCACTTAGTATTTAATTTAGTATTAGTTAGTAGCCAGTTAAGGTTTTTTACTGTTGGCGAATAAAGAAATAAATAAATAAATAAAATAAACAGTCGTGTCGGCCATTTGCTGAGCCCAGCCAGAGGGCCCAAGTAATGCGCGTGTCTCCAGTATACTACAGTTTATACAGTATACACAGCATATATAGTCCACACAGAACGAACTTTCCGATTCAGCAGCAAAGGCAACAGCAACACCGCTTTCAAGGCTAACGCCGTGTCACGTGACTTATTCAAATTAGCAATTTTATGTTTGCGCTTTTTTTTTTTTTTTTTTGTTTCTTCCCCTGTGTTTGGTTGCCTCTTTAGCCCGCAAGCTTTTTAGTGCCTCGTTATATGGGGAGGACGGAGTGGGATATTTGCGGTCCAGATTCGGTTTTACATTTCCCTATGTCAGCGGGTAACCTTCTAATGTCCCTCTTCGGGTCAAAGAAATCACCGCATTTATTTGTTTTCTGTTCGGGTACTTGAATTTCGAATTAATACATATGCAGCAAAAACAAAAAAAAGGCATATAAAATAAATTGCCCAGCAGATGGCGCTGTTTGCCATCTGCAGCTTAACAACATAATTCTTCTTCTTTTGTCCTTAATTTCTTAATAAATATATATTTCTTTGGTACTAGAAAATGGCCTAACTGTTACACATACTTAACCGTCGGTTGTTTTGCCAAGGAAGGAAATAAAATAAATTGTCCAGCAGATGACACTGTTTACCAGTTCAACAAAATAATTCCTTAATAAATATATTTATTTGGAATTAGAAAATGACACCTACCTGTTACACATGAACCGAACTAAACCGTCTGATAAAACTGTCGGTTATTTTGTTACGGTAATGAATATAATAATTTTGGCCGGCAGATTAACAACATAATTCTTCTTTTAACCTTACTTTCTTAATTAATTTCTTTGGAATTAGAAAATGACACCTACCTTTAACACATACTTAACCGTCAGATAAAACTCTCGGTTATTTTGCCATGAAATATCTGGTTCACCTTTGTTCAGTTGCTCCCGTTTCTCCAATTGCACAATGAAGTGAATAAAATGCTGACTCGAATGTGAGTCAGTCAGACACAGTAAGAGAAATTGCTGAGTAGTTTCAAGTGCACTTACTTAGCAGCCCAGAAACGATGTGTAGTGGTGATGGCCTCCCAGAAAGGCGACTAACCAACCGGGCAACCTAACTATACTGAATGAATCCATCTCCATCAGGCCATCAGACCAAGAGACCATCGACCAAGTGACCGCTTGTCACACCCGTGCTAAATATTTGGACGCACCTGTTTCTTAATGTGACACGAAATATTACAAACATCATACATCACTGCTGTCACTATTTCCGTCCGGTTTTGTGGACACTGGACAACTGAACATTGGGACACTGGGACGATGAAGGTGTGTCCTCGGGGCGAGCAGATTTCACACAGTTATAAGGCCAAAGGGGCCGTAACGACAGGCGTCATATGCTGCTGCTTGCTGTCTTATAAACAACATATAGGGTGGGGCGAAGGCGACATGGTCGGATTAAATCCGAATATTACCCACTCGTCGTAACGTTTGCTTAAATAATTTTCAAATCATGGGGATCAAATCAAAGCTGTTGCACACTTAATCGAAATCCTAGCAAATGAATGAGCCACTTTGTCGCCCGGTTTCCTTTTTGGTTTTCGGGGCGGGGGCTTTTGAATATGTATCGAAATAATTATGTGTGTGAAGAAGAGGAGGAGAAATATCATCCTGCAGACTACAGACTACCGACGACTGTAACTAACCACTCCCGAGCGGGTAAGCTGTGACAAAAGCCATCCGATAAAAAGGGTCCAAAGGGGTGGGGAAAAGGAAGGAGAAAACGTGGAGGATACATGGCCACAACCCAGGCGATTCACTCTTGGGACCGACTATCTCTGGCCCTTTATTGGCCATCCTCAGTCGAGATTTACGAGGTTTGCTATTAGCATTTCTGGCCTCGTTTAAAACGCTTTTAATGTTCCTCAAAAATATGCTCCATGATGATTAACACACTTGCATACTTTCAAGAGGACCAAGGCGATTTCGAGGCAATTTTCGGAGAAATGATTTGATTTTGTGGAAATCATTGAGCTATTTCTGATTACCGATTTCTCTGATTTCGGGGGGGATCAAAAGAATTTCACTCATTGGGTGACAAAGTGTGAGAGTTCTTATTGTCTTGATTTTGCGAGAACGATTCGTCTTCTTTTATGCCCCTTTCACACTTCCACACTTGATATGCGTAAGTTTTTTGCCCTGTCACCTGTGTTGTCCGCAGGCAAAAGCATATTTTTGGGTCTTCCTAAATAGTTTGGCATACAATTTGGCCAAACATTTTTGGCCCGAAGGTGATTATGCTAAATCTTATTCATGCTCTCGTATCTCGAAATGCCTTAACCGAATTATATTTGCTACGTGACTATCCTTCTCTTTTATATTTTGTGAATTTTTTCTTTAACTTTGTGAGAAGGGACAAATATTTATGAGTCCTCTTATTTATTAAGCAATTTTAGGAATTTATAAAATATTTTTATGAAGGAAATAACATTAATTAAAGTATATGTAATTATTAATAAATCAAATATTAGAATATTAACAAGTTGAACCATCTATAAATGAAAAGTTTCAACGTAATTCTTAAAAATACCAACTTTGTTAAATTTAAATGAAATATGGTAAGGTGTTATGGCCGGAAACTGGAACTTCCTGTGGTGCGAAGTCAACCCACTGTCTTGGTTAAATCACTCTTTTGAGACTTTTTCGGAGGCATTAATAAGAAGGACTTTGAAAACTTTTAGAATAATGAAGGATAGGATAGGACGCATGTTTCAAGGTCTGGCCACATTTTTAAATTAGCCATTAAGACAAGATTTAGTAGAATACCTTAAACAACTTTGATGCGAGCCGAGGTCAGAGTCCTCCCTCTTTTTATATATATAAAACATTGGCCCACTGGGCCAGATTTCCGATTTGGCTCTCTTTGCATTTAGCCAAGTGCAAGCCAGGGGACAAAAAAAACAGCAGAACCAGAAGCGTGGGTAAAAAATGTGAAATGCGGGAGGAATTATGCTTTCCAAATGGCAGCGCGCAGCCAGGAGGAGATTTTCGGGGGACTGGACAAAGTCTGGACTCCATTATTAGGATATCTCGCTGGTCTCTCTTCGCTGGCCCTTTTATTATTCCATCATATTTTTAAAAAATTTTATATTGTTTAAACTTTTGATTAAGGGTTTCGGCTAAAAGTCATATTTTCTTTCTCTCTCTCCTTCTCTTTCTCTGCTTTTCTCCAACATTTATTTATTATGCAAATTTTCGGGGGACAGTATTGGGCTGAATGGAGCTAAAACAGCGAGAATAAATGCGACAGTGGAGGCAGAGAATGAAAAAAAAGAAGAAAAAATCCAAAAAAACAGTGGAGCAAACAGACGAAAAAGCAAAACACAGACGGCAAAGCTTACAAACAAACAGATAAATGGCAAACATGTCATAAAAGGACTTCATACGCAATGTGCCCTCGGAAGAGAAGAAGAAGTAGAAGTAGAAGGGGTAACATCCATACATCGTGGGTGGTCTTGCGGTAGTAAAATGCTATATGGGCCATTTGAAAAATAAGGGGTGGGATGTGGGAGGTCGAGGGTTCGAGGCAGGGGACCATGTTGATTTTTAGGTTATTATAATTTTCATAATAACCGGAAAAGCGCACACACACGTTACCCAAACCAAAAGCAAACCATTTCTGGGCTTTTAATTACAACCTCTCCTTTTTTTATCCCCCCCTGCTTTTTAAATAGAAATAAAATATTGCTCTTGTCACATTCGGTGCGGGTTCCTCCGCCTGAAAATGTTGATTTATTACAAATTAGAAAATGCTTATGGCTTGCACTTTAGGTTTAGGTTCGTTATGACACAAGCCAGCAAATAGCAAATAGGGCATCAAAAAAAAGCACGATAGAAGCGAATAAAAATCTGCTGCTTGGTCACGTTTAGCTTTGTTCTGTATTCTGTATCAGGATCTGGGTCAGTGTTAGCAGCAGCGAGTACAATGAATATGAATGCAATGCTCAAGGTAATCACATCCACTAAAGGTATTACGACGCCCCTTTGTGAAGGTACAAGTAAAATAGTGTGGGCGGCAGGGAAAAGATGAATGAAAAATGCATTGGACTTAAGGGTCGAATATGTGTTACTCATTGTCTTTACTCATTTTCTTAAAAACAAGATAGTTCGACTTGCAAATATGTTTATACTACAAAAACGGGAGGCCTAATGCGAAAATAATATGATTTTGGTAATTTTCTCTTGTACTCTGGGATACAATTTTTTTTATAATTTTAAATTTACAAATTAAACTGTATAAACATTTTTATTATATAATTTACAAGTCAAGTTTGTTAAAATGCCAAAAAAATAACATTCTTGCTTAAAAGATTTTTTATAGGCATATATTTTTATAAATTTTTTTTTGTAGGTTGTAGAATTATGAAAATACTTTTTCCGGCTCCTTCACATCCACTTTTTTTTTTTTAGTCAAACCACAGCGATTACTGGCGCCATTCAATTGGCGGGCCAAATTGAACTGCAAGTCAGGGAGCGATGTAGACTATTACATGCCATTACTTGCCTTATTCGAGGCCCCCATACGCCCCCCTTAGATTTTGCCCCGCATTTTAAGGAGGCAATTGCATGGGCAGACATCGCGCCAATAGGGTTTATAATTGCGTTTGATTGATTGGCATTATAAATGCATTTAGACAAGCGCACGTCCGACACATCGGACAGAGCAGACAGAACAGACAGACGTTGCTTTTGCTGTTGCTTTTGCACAGTCGGATGAATTGAGAGATGGATGTCAGTCGGGCAGTCGAGTCGAGCAGTCAGACAGTCGAGCAGTCAGAGAATTGTGCAATAAACTGGGTTAAAGCTGGTCACAGTCGTTATCCAACAACACACCACGCCATTAGACAGATTAATTAATTGCGATAAACATAAATAAAAGAGGAGCGGAGAGGTGAGCGGATCAGAAACTGAAACTGAAACCGAAACTGATACCTCAAACTGATACCGATACCAATAACCGATATACACGCTTGAATGGGAGCGGATGGATGGACGGATGGCTAGCAAAGGCCGATACAATTAGCACCCCATTTCAGAGGCAATAAAGTTCGATTCACACACAGAGAAGTCGGAACTCAGAACCCAGAACTCAGAACCATTTGGATTGGATAGTCAGACAAACTGGCAGCAGTCTCGTTTTTCTACAGTTTTTTTTTCTATGTTTTGTACATTGGCTAGCTAAAAGCTTTTTCTAATTCCAAACTGCTTCTCGGACGTCACATATAGTTATGATAATTGACAGTTAGCACACAACCAATAAATCGACTTTATACTCTAAGCAAAGGCTCAAACTTTAAAAATTAATATCCTTTTTTAATATATTTATTTTCTTTTTTTAAGATTTCTTAAATTTAATTATTAAAGTTAAAATTCAGCAATATCGTAATGGTTAATTTGGTTTAAAAAACCGAAATTAGATTAGGCTTAAATCTAATTATGATTTAAAGCACAAATTTTTAAACATTTTTTTTAAAAAAGATTTCACTTAAAATAAAATTCGACGTCTAATAATGATATGTGTACCAGTCTTTGGTATCACTTTCCGCTCTCACAAATGCAATATATCCCTGTGTTCATTTTTTTTCTATGAGAATGCATCTTTTTGGTCAGATTTAAATTTCGATTCCGCCTTCGAGGCAGAGCGACATTGGGTGGGCGTGGCGAATAGACAGTGGGCGGCGGCGACAAAGTGCTTTTTTTCGATCCACAATTGCCCCCGTCGAGATTCGGCGTCATTTTTGCAGTGAACGTGCACTGCAATCTAGGCTTAAATCAGCCGAAGCCGAAGCCAAATCCATTTTCTGTAAGCCAGTAAGAAATAAAAGAAGACCGATTACCCTATATATTCATACTATTTTGATTTAAGCGAAAAGCTGAAGCTTTGTTGTGAAAACCAAAAGGTATCTAATGTTACTTTTACTAAAACTTTTATTTATTCAAGTGGCGAGTTAAGGTAGCTCAATACACCTAGAAACTTTTACGTATGTTAATAGCTTTTTTTTTGTGTCTCTTTTTTCCACATATTTATACCCGTTACTCGTAGAGTAAAAGGGTATATTAGATTCGTGCAAAAGTATGTAACAGGTAGAAGGAAGCGTTTCCGACCCTATAAACTATATATATTCTTGATCGGGATCACTAGCCGAGTCGATCTAGCCATGTCCGTCTGTCCGTCTGTCCGTCTGTCTGTCCGTCTGTCTGTCTGTATGAACGCTGAGATCTCGGAAACTATAAAAGCTAGAAGATTGACATTTTGCATGCAGATTCTAGGAGTTCCTACGCAGCGCAAGTTTGTTTCAAAAGGGTGCCACGCCCCCTCTAACGCCCACAATCGCTTATATACGATTTTAAAAATTTCCATATTTTGGAAAAGTAAATGCAGTTTTATTGTGTTTATCAATACCTATCGAAATGTAGAAGAAATTTTTTAAATCGGACCATTCGTTAAAAAGTTACGACGTATCAAAGTTTTTCTCCATCTCTTTCGCACTCCCTTTAGCTGAGTAACGGGTATCTGATAGTCGGGGCACCCGACTATAGCGTTCTCTCTTGTTTTTTTTTTTTTTTGTGTTGAGTGCGTTGGGTAATTTGAATCAACCCAAGTCCCTTAACCCACAAAGTGAGAAGCACGTGTGTGGCTAGACTTAGCTTGGGGCCAGGGGGCAATCTGAATCCGAATCCGAAGCTTTGATTATCCCGGTCAAAGGCGGAGGCGTTCTGCCACGCCCCCAAGTCCCACCCCCTCCGTAAGCCAATGTGGGCGGTGTTACTTTCCTTTCCGTACCGTTCCGTTCCCCAACGCCATTTGTTTTCGGCTCCTTTGTGATTTTTCCCCTCCATCTTGGCGGCGGCAGCAGTCAAGTTGCTCTATTAGGTATAGCATGAATAAATTTATTTGCCCCTGGAATATATGGGTAAGAAATGGTATAGGATGGTTTGGGGATGGCATGTCATGGACGAGGACGAGGACGAGGACGAGAGGACCACAGTGCACAGTCCGCTTTATAGACGCATGCTAAATATTTACCCACATCGAACCAAAGTGTTAATTATGTGGGCGTATGCTAGCGCTATGCGAGAGTGTCCGTTGATGTTTGCCACGCTGAGCTCATCAATTTACCGGGGGAAGCAACCAAAGCGACCGAGCAACCGAATGGCAACATGAGAACCGGCAGATGTTCGTTGTTCGGGGTTTTCCCCCAGCACCACGGAACACCACAGAACACCACGAAACACCAATGTGCGGTAGAAGTGCCAATTTAGCAAGATATAATTAATAAAACTGCTAATATTAAATATTTGTCCCTGAAATTTTCGTACAAAAAGGTTGTGCAGACTGCTGTTGTTGAGTTGAGAGGAAAGGAGGCCGGCCAGGCCGCATTTTATGTCCAAAAAATTGGCAAGCATTTGCTGCTTATGTTGTCGTAAAATGTTTGGTTTTGTGTTGTTTTGTTTTGTATTCATATTTTGTATTTGTATTAAATACTTTACCCAAGTAATACTTATTTTAGTTAAGTTGAACTCTTCAGTAGAAATTTGCATACCCGTTAATTAAAGCCTATCGAAATGTAAAAGACATTTTTCAAATCGGAAGATTTATTAAAAAGTTATGACCAAATAATAAAATTCAAGCAGTGCAAGCAGTCGCTTTGACTTCACGATAGATAGAAAAAGCCTTTTCAACCGCAACTAAAAAACATATCTGCGGATTATTATATGTACATACAATGTGTATTTATATCTAAGTCATATGACAAATACTTTTAATCTCAAGAGCTTGTAAATATTTTATAAAAATTACTTTTTTTTTTGTGAAAATTCCAACTATACGTCATATAAAAATGTACTTTTTAAGGCTGTGCAACCGAAAAAAAGCCAACTTGTTTGCTACTCTTTTTAATTGGCACTTTGGGTCGTAAATAAAACAATTTAATCCTGGGCTGTGTTTGCTGTGTGCCCACAGTAGTAGTAGCTGTTCATATTTTCCGCTTATATTTTTCGCCTTTATTAATTCAGCGCATTTTTTATTGCATAATTGACAGTTGTGATAAAGGTCACGGCACAGAACGGGTGGTGGTGATAGAACACGAACCTGCTTTCCAGGACACACAGCCTACAGAACGAACACTCGTCGACTTTTGAAGTCAATCAAAACGAAAAAGCAAAAAGTGATGGGGTTGAAGGGCCTACAACACTTTGGGCTTCGTTAAGAGCCATCCGCCTTCCTCCAGAAAGCCTTAACCCAACCTTCCCCCTTGTGTGACAGACTGACTAACTGACTAACTAACTGACTGACGGATTCCATAGACGTCGAAATGTTGTGGCATGACCGACCGACGACCGACTCCGCGTAAACTTTCCGGCTTTCCGACTTTCAGCCATCATAGATGACCTACATATGGATGAACATGCAATGGCCTCTGCCTGGACGCTTGTCTTTCGATTAAATATCCAATAAAAAATGAATTTCAAAAGTTATAACACAGGCAGTACAGGCGCACAGCTTGTAGATTAAATTATTTCCAATTAACCTCCTTCCATGATGATACAATATGGCATTATTAGTTGGGGGGCACTTGTGAAACCACCGATAAACCTATCTCTATAACTTTTTTACTAAACATGTTACTTCTTTTCTTTTAATTTCAGGTAAGCCCACTAGAATTCAGATGTGTGTGTACGTGTCTAGTTGTTGACCTTCACCTGTGCGGGACACAGAAAAGAAACATGTTTTCATAATTGAAATGACTAATGAATGACGTTCGGTGATTCAACCAGCACCAGCTGCATGCACTCGCATTTCGCATTTGATTGAGCGCCCCTCTGGCTATCAATTATTCCGCAAGTCGAGAACCGAGCACAGCCGGCTATAGATTATTAGGCCGTAATGGAGCCTGCCCGGTGATCGTGGACTATATCATCACGTCCGACTGGATTAAGTCTTAAAATATTCATTTAAAACTAAAGCACCAAAGTCATAAGGTAAACTGCACTGAGAAAACCTTAAAAACAGTATAACCGAAGGTTAACTAGTTAGGATTCGTTTTTAAGGAGATATCTTTATTTCTTAGGTCTTGAAAAACTGTAATTAGCCCCAATATAAAATCCATTTAAATGTATCGAATTTAGTCCATCAGTTGGTCTCCGACCAAAAACAACTGGAGCGCAATGTGCTAAAAGAAAATACAGCTGAACATGTGTTTTTTAAAGCCAACCAAGCCAAAGCCATTATTTTTAATAGGCCAGTGAATTTGGTTCATTCTGTTTATTTGAATATCATTTTCTACCCTGAGCTACTCTTCTCGCGATGCTTATACGAACAGGCAAAGAAAATATATAAAATCAAGAAGGTTTTCTTAAAATCAAACTTTGATAAACAAAAACTATAAACCAGGAATGTAACAGATTTACGAGGATCAATATAAAAAATTGTACCATTGCAAAATATAAAATACTCAGCTTAAGCGAGTGCTAACAGCAAAGAAACTGCTTGTACTGCTTGCACGCTTTGCTTATAACTGCTCATAACTTTTTATTGAATGGTCCGATTTGCAAGAAAATTTGTCATTAGATATTAAGCAAATCGAAAGTTTCAGTACACATTTTGAGTAAATCGTTATTCGTTATTCGTTTCTCCCAGTGCATCCAATAATTGTCCCCTTACTCGATGAGCCTTGTTAAGTGCGTGATTTTTTGCGCTCTTGCTTTGGATTTATCGCTGCACGATTCGGACCCAAAACTCCCCCGATTTTGAGTCCGGTCCACAAAACAATGACACAACGGGCCCAACACGTGTTTATCGCTGTCGTTAGCCGTTTGCCCTTTGCTGTTTCACTGCTTTACTGTTTTACTGTTTGACTGTTTGGCTTCACATCACAGCCGCCAAATATAGTTACGTCAATCATGTGTGAGAGGGAGTCGAGAGTCTGGTTTGCGGGAACAATCGGAGGTTACTGTAGCAGCGTAGGTCAAATGTAATCTATACCATGTGCCATGTGGATTGGATTCGTTCGTTTCGCTTTCCGTTCCGATTAACAGTTTTCAGTCGCTGGAAATTCGGGGAAATCAACATTACACAATTCCGATTTTGAATCTGTGTGAAGCGATCTAGCTGGGGAATATTTCGTTTTTATGTCGCTACAATTGAAACAAGTACAATATAATTGCCTCTGGCCACCAGACCACTCACCCATAACTAGGGGCTTACAATTTCAACATGGCTTTAAAAACTTTGTATGAGCTTGATTAGAAACAGAGTGTCGAGGCTCAAAACAAAACTAATACTGAAATGCTATATTTCTCAAATTGCTTTCAAACAATTAATATACATCTGTTAATTGTTGATATTTTTTTTGTTAAGTACACTTGATGATTTTCTCACAGGGCATTGGGTGAAAAATATTAACAAGTATTTTGAAGGTTTCTATCAGTAACGGATCCAGAATTTGGTTGTTGGGTAGGATTTTTAAGAAAAAAAAAATTGTTGCATACTTTTTAAATACCCAGATTCCTTTCATTTTTTACCCGGTTGGTGGGATTTATCACCCATATCCAGAATTTGGTTGTGGGAGAGGATTTAAGAACAAATTTTCTGTTGCATACTTTTTGAATACCCAGTTTCCTTTCATTTTTTAAAACATCTACATCAATGCAAAATATTTGTAATTTATCACATTTGCTTGTAATATTTTTAGTGACTTGAATGCGACTCGTAAACATGCAAAACTTTTAATTTGCACACCTAAGCCTGTTCTTTCTAGACTGTTTGTTATATGTACATTGTAAATATTTGGTTACTTACACATTTTTGTTGTTGTGTAGAAGAGCAAAGGGGTGGCTTGGCTTGGCTATTGGAAAGTGGTTGTGTGCCCGAGAGGCGTGACTGCATCCAATATCGGTTCGGTTGCACAGATAGCGCCGGCATCACGGCAAACATTTTACGACAGGCGGCGCAGACTACCAAGATTTTTCAGCCAGTTCGTCTCAGACGGAGGGGGAGGAGGTGGAGAACGAGGGGAGAAGAATAAGAAAAGGTCGCTGGGGATGCTCTGCCCTGCTCCTCCGACCACCATATCTGTGTACCACCGTGGACGGAATCAATATATTGACAGGGGCAAGAGATTGGTCAGGATATTTGAGGGGGAGAGTCATGTAAAGAGATGGCAATATTAATGTATGCTCGAAAAGAATCCACCTTGAGATTAAAAATGAGCTACAGCAAGCTGAAATTAAAAAAAAAGGGAAGTAAGTTAAATTCATAAATGAAATTGAGCTCCTTTGGTCCCATAAGAAATGTAAACGCAAAAGATATTGCAAAAACTGTATTTCAAAGGCCGTTGCACTAAAAGAAAATAAATGTATCAACAAAATAAACGAGGTATTAAGAAAGGGACATTTGTAAATTTAGTAAACATATATTTTAGCAGAGGCCGAAAAATCTAAATTCCTGCCTAGTTCTCGAAATATGAGCTATAGAATAAAAGAGATCATATATATATTTTAGGCTAAAAACGGAACATGTGCATGAATACAACATGCCATTTTATCAAACAAGTAAGGGGTATAAAGAATGAATTAAATTACATTACATTACACCTTGGCTTGGTCGCCGAACGAGAGAATGGTGGATGGAATAAGGATGGTGGAGTGGCATAGCATAGAAAAATAGAATGGCATCGTCATAACAACCGCAGGAAAACAAAACGTAGCAAGCATAAGAAAATGTAAAGAAAATATCGAATAAAACTCTACAAGAAACGGCCATCACTTGGGGGGCAGTTGAACAGAACAGTTGGAAGACGCCTCTTCTGCAACACCACCACCCTCCACACACCACCCACCATTGAAGCGGGTAGTTGGCTGGTGGGTGGGTGGTTGGTTCGATGGGGTAGGTGGTTAGGTGGTTGCAGGAAGCAACCGTTCAACAAAAAGAAATGAAATATGCGCATAAATTTCATATCGTTTTTATGATTTTCTTCTCTCGCCTCTTTGCTTAGTTTTTTTTTTCCGTAAATATTTTTTATCTCTATGGCGCTTCCGACTTTGTTATTATTGTTTATTTTTTTTCTTTCTTTTTTTTCTCAACCTTTCCCTGCTTTTTGTCTCATTTCGTTTCCGCCATATTCGATACTAGCTTTCCCATTTAACTGGTTTTCCAATGGAGCTTGAAATTTTTTTGAATTCCGTATTTGCCATTCAACTCTCGAGCCCTCAAAAGACGAATACACATATGTGCATCCTTTAAGTCGCAAAAAATAAAGGGGTAGGAGGTAGAAATTTCTGCGCTTGAAATAAAAATCTTATATTCGTGTTTGCCAAACGCCATATTTACAAAAAAAAAGATATAGTTTCTTCGTAATAAAAATATCATTGTGGATTATTGATTCGAACCTATACCTCAACCTACTTTTTTTTTTGTTATTTATGACAAACTTTGATTTATCTCTAAAAGACTACAAGAAATATTTGAATTTTAATTTTTAGAGAATTTTAAATTCAAACCTACAAAGAATTTTTTTTTTTAGTTTTTTATTATCCTTGAGATCTTGTTTATTTTCAGTGTACGTGTGCAAAGAAAGCTACAAATAGCATTATCGGGCATATACATACCGCATATTTGCATATTCCTACATTATTGATAACTGATTGCGGGGCCCACTCACTGTCAACTTATGGCAATTCATCAGTTTTCGGATCGTCCAGGATCCGACCCTAATGGATTTTGCGGGTATCCACACCTCTGTTGCTTTGCGGCCTCCTCCGTTCGTCGGTCATTTGTCGACACACTGCTCATACTCCCCTATACACAATCCCAGAATTCGCACAGAAATCGGACTTTCGGTCTTGCATTTTGTTTTCGTATTTTGCTATTTGGCTGGCTATCTCTATTCATTAAGCGAATTGAAAAGGAATACTACCTACAGTCCGGATTTTGTTGGTTTGGGAACGTTTTCTATTGGGGGGAAGGCCAGGCGGCGGGCAGGCATTATGTAAAAGGAATTTTTCATTTACGCACATTTCAATTGATGGCCAAGAATGCGACTTTTGCGACTATTGAAATAACATTCTGCTGGCTGCAGCAGCAGAGGCGATGCGATGCGATGCGAAAATCGAGAATATTTCAGAGGAGAGAGACACTAATTAGAGCGACTGCTCGATGGTCCATGATGGTACGACGAAATCGAAATCGAAATGTGTCCCGAGCACTCAAATGACTCGAATCAATCAAAAGGAAAACTTTTATCCTCATTTATATTGCTGCTGCTGGTGAAGTTGCTGCTGCTATTGCTATTGCTCTTTTCTCCTTTTCTGAAGCTGAAGCGAAAGTTCCAGCGTGTCCTGTCCAAACTCTCGGCATCGGCATCAGCATCATCGGGGGCACAACTTCCGGCCAAAATGGCCAGAATGGGAATGCGTGTTAGTCATTTTTGAGTGACAGCTGATGTGGGTTCGCAGAGTTTGAGTTGAGTAAAGCCACCGCCACCGCCACCACGTCTGCAATTTGGAAATAAGTTATTTATGACCTCTCAATTTCTGGTATTTTTCGGTCGAAGCCGTCACATTTGTTTAGCACACACGAGTTTATATGACTCGAGGCGAGGTCGGTCAGTCAGGAGTTTCCTCCTCTGCTGCGCTCTCCTCTCAATCACAATGTGTACAAATTGGGTTATAAAATGTGTATGGGAAAAACTGTTGGACGTTGGACAGTTCCAAAAACTTACTAATCACAGCGAAAGACCACTTAGTCCGGGTTAGAGAGCACAGGAGGTAAAAGCGGAAAATTCCAATATATAAGTAGATACGGGACATCAGGCCCGAAAAAGAAGATTATTAGGTAGTTTTTTGTGCCCCGAAAACTCACTAATCACAGCGAATGACAACTTACCCGAATGAAGAAGAATTTCACTTCATAAATGAGACATAAAGGCATAAAGATAATTAAGTAATCTTTTTTGACACATGTGTAAATATAAATGTTTAATTTAATGATTAAAGTGACACAATTGTGTTCAATATGAGATTAAAAGCCATGATTTGAATATGATTAAATATGTTAATTTTTATATTATTTATATTATATTCAAAATAAAATATCCTAGTATGGATTTGGAACCTCAGAAGATAATACACGGAATAATAATTTAAAGTAATTCTAAAATAAAATAAAAGCAGACAGTCGCTTGAAGTGGCGCCATCTAGGGGAAAATTCATTATTTGTTCATAACTTTTTAGTGAACGGTCCGATTTTAAAATTTTCTTTTACATTTCGATAGTTATTAATAAACACAACAAAATGGCATTTACAATCTTACAAAATCTGTACAGATGTGGGCGCCAGGATTGTTTAACGACCCCTTAAGGCGATTGTAGCGGGTATTTCGCAGTCGGGAAAAGCTCTCTTTTTCTTTTATTCTTTCGTGCCTTAGAACTGCAGTGGGCAACTGCAGTTTCAGCACAGCACAGGCATTGGCACTGGCCCACCAAAGTTAAGTTAAGTAAAGACAAAGAGACAAAAGCCAGCACAATTTTCACTTCAAGTGCTTTGTTTGACGCTGCGGCTGATGGCTGAATTGTTGAATTGTTGGAACTGGGTGGTGCAAGGGCGCGACGAGGGCTGTTCTGTGTTCTCTGTTATGTTGGGGTAAAAACTTTGGGCACGCACGGGCAATACTTTTCACTTTGTTCGTACTTAACGCTTACTTTCATCGCAGAGACAGCCAGCTCCAACCAACCATCCGTCCGTCTGTCCGCCACCTTAATAAAGGAGCGCGAGCGCCCTCGCTCTTGGCCGGCAATAAAAAAATAATTTAACAGTTTTCGGCTCGGGGCAAAACCCTCCTCCGCCAACCTCCAACCATCCTTCCAGCCTCAAAAGAGGGAAAAAACTATAGGCTCTTTGCTTTCCTTTCCTCTGGAGATGGAGATGGTGGACCTGCCCCATCATATATGAGGGACACTGGCAGCGCCCGGGGCATTTTGCCTAGGCAGGCGGCACGCAATGGGCTGCAAAACAGTTTTTGGACATTTCCGAATAGCGAGCGAGGAGATTTGCTCGCCAGATGCGATGCGATGCGATGATATCCAACGATGTGGCCTGCGAAAGTTTCAAGGTTACCAGCTACTGGCTACTGGCTACTGGGATGGGTGGTAAATGTTTTCTGCTCTTTGTAAATATCTGCCTTTCTTTATCTGCCATCGCTGCGGGTTGTTGCGCGCCGTAAAAGCTGAAGTTATGACCGACCGCCGCCACCAGGAGCCGTAGGCCCAAAAGTTTTCATTTTTATTCGGAACTGAATCCCCCACATCCAGAGATCCCACACAGAACAGCAACCCTACAAAAGTCGCAGCCTGGAGCGATACTGCTACTGAGTCATTGGCCGATTATATAATGAATTAATTAACGCTATATAGCCGTAATGCGATGGCAACTTAGCTTTATGTAATTCTAGATTTTAACATCTAAATATAGCTATAAAAGAGCACCTTTATTTTTCTGCCAACTCACCGTACTGTAAATACGATTTGGCGTAAAAATATGAAATCAAAATCCGAAATTCAATAATATTTCGTAGATGCAAACCAATAAGGTTTTTAAAATATTTTTTCTAAATTAAATTACTTTTTGAAAAGAACGATTATATGCAAATTTTAGATTATAACATCTAAATATATCTATAAAAGAGCAATTTAAATTTTCTGCCAACTCACCGTTCTGTAAACACTGTTTTACATAAAAATATGAAACCAAAAATCGAAATTCTATAATAATGCGTAGGTGTGAACCAATAAGGGATTTTTGCTATACTACTCGTTTCCAAATATATTTTCTAAAGCCATAGAAATTAAATTACCTTTTGAAAAGAACGAGTCGAATTTATGCAAATTTAAGAGGATTATTTCAAAAGCTGCCATAGTGTATAATCGTTTGATTTTAAACAAAATTCATATAGAAAAGGGAGGAAAAAAAAACGGACGGCAATTGTAGTTGCTGTAGTGCTTACTCAACTTTTCGAGCGACCGCAAAATCTGTTATTAGTGTCAAGTGGACTTGTGAGACACTTTGCACTCTGACCACCATCTCTCTTCTGTTCCGTTCTCGTCTTCTCTCGACTCTCCTCCCCGACGGCACTGTCAATCTGCACTTGGATTCTTGGATTCCCTGTGTCTTCTCCTCGCAAAAACCACCACTCCTCCTTCCAGCCAAGCCATAGTTGGATTAATACGAATTTGCGGCTGTGGCTGCGCCGCTACTGCTGGAAAACTTTTGTGTGAGTTGTAGCAAAATATTAAATTGCGGTAATATGGGGAGGGATGGTTGTTGCTGAAGAAGAGAAGGGACGGGAAATAGCTTTAAAGTGAGCTGGGGGAGCGTTTAGAGCACCACTCTTGTTCAAAAGTATAGTCGATAGTTCGATTTAAAAAGTTCCTGGGACTCCGGGACTCCTCCTTCAAGTTGTCAGCCCATAAAGTGGCACAAAAGTTTCGGCACACACCACTCACATATTTTGGCGACAAGTGGTCGAACGGAGGGACGGGGACAACATGCGGCGCGAGGTCAATCAAAATCAATTTGGCTTCCCGCCTTTCGAACGGAACCCCGCGGTAATCTCGCATTGTAAAATTAACAGAGTGCACATGATTTTTGATGGTCACACAAAAAGAAAACTTGTATGGTATGATATTTGATGATTTTATTTATTGAAAAAAATATTTTATTTATTGATCTCTATTCTTTCTATTTATTCTTCGAATGTTTTTCAAATTTCGATTTCTTTTTTAAATTTTTATGTCCAACCGTTTTTTTAGCAGGGGCTACTTCCTGTTTTGTTTTTAAAAGTTATACATTTAAATAGATTTTCTACCAAAAAAAAATTACTTGTTAAAAAATTTAATGTTCACTCATCAAAATGATATGAATATGGTAAAAATATATGTTTTGGTCCTGCAATTATTTTTTCATCTGTGCAGCTCATCCCGTTGATTGTCTCCTCGTTCAGAGTAAAGTGCAATTGCGGGCTTTTGCTTTCTCCTTTCTCCATCTCCATTTCTCAATTTGTTCAATATTTTTCACTTGGCACCCAGCAGGACTTTATTCGGAGGAAGTGAAAAAGGGAAATCCTTCGTATCCTTTCAAGGCTATACAATCAATCAATAATCCGCGCAATGTCTGAGCAGCGGCAGCGACATTAACAACAACAGAACACTTGATTTCAAGCTCAAAGGGGTTTTCAACTCTTCAACCCAGTCAGTCAGCAGTTCACTTCGAAATAAGCTGCATTCATAGGCACAAAGAGTGTGGACTTCTGGATGGTGAATGGTGGGATGGGGTATTGGGAATGGGAATGGGAATGGGCCAAGGTAAAAGCGGTCTTAAGATGCATTGTTGTTGTTGTTGTGGTTGTTGTCGCATTGAGAGTGAAGGCAACCAACGAACAAACAAGCAAACCAACACACCAACAAACAAACAAACATGAACTGACAATCTTGAAACTCGAACCTCCAACCTATGGCCCTGGAAGTTTCGCTTTGCGCCGCTTTTTCAGTCGAAAACAGAAACAGAAACTGAAACTGAAGCACAAAACTCTCGGCTCTGACATTTCTGTGGCTTCAATGGTATATAGATACACAGAGAAAATTAATCAGAACCCATTTCCCTCTTATTTGTTTTTGAAGAATAAATCCTCTATAAAGTAGATGTTGAAAAAGATCGATATTTCCGATATTTTCACAATATCGATTCGATAAAAAGCAAATTTGATATTTTTCAAGCTTTATATTTGCGTACAATAATTCTTGTTCATTGTTTATTCTCTCTGTGTGTAAACTTTTATATATGTACAACTATGGGCTAGACGACGTCGCCGCGGAGGCTTTTGAATTTATGAGCCTATTTAATTAGCCAAGAAGGACGAGAACGAGGAACCGCCGCCGCCCATCAAAAGCAAAAGCAAAAGAACCTAAACTTAAGTCTACGAATCAGCTAAAACGGCAGCTGTTGGCTTTGATTGATTGATTGAGGCATCGGATGAGTGGCAGCTGAAGTGCGGCATATTTAATTTGGCATGGGGAAGTGGCCTGTTTGCTGCCTGTTCTCCATGTCTCATCCCCATTCCCATTTTTTGGGCCCACTGTCAAAGTCAAAGTCAATGCCCATAATGCTGAAATGGCCATTCAAAATGTGGCTGATTTATTATGTGTTAAGACAACAGATTTACTTGGATTGTTGTTGGTTGGGTGTTTTAAGTAAGAGATGAGTGTATGCAAGCCATCCAACCATCCATCCATCTATCCATCCATCCAACGATCCATCTAGACATCGCAGGCTGGCAGATTGAGTGAAAAAAGAAGAGGACGAGGGAGGTCCTGGGTGGTGAAAGAGGAGGAGCAACTGTCGACAGAAGGATTTGGCAATTGATGCGAGGAGGAGTATCCTCTGAATAAATTCGTAAGGAAGTGGACATGCTGAAGCCCAAGGTGAAATTGCAAATAGCAGGGAAATAAAAGCGAGGTGAAGAACTAAGCCCAAATTAAATAAATTATTGCTTCTTCCTTTCTTTGGCTTAGAATTCAGTTTCTCTTTTTATTTCCATTTTGTTGTTGTTGTTGATTTTTTTTGCAGTCTACTTATACGGAATATATCATTGGCGCCAGTTCCCGGCAGATTTCCCATATTATTGTCTTATTTAAGTTGCATTAGTGTCTTATTTATGGCCACTCGATGCCGAAGTCGAAGCCTCCTGGTAGTGTGAATACGTTTGGCTTGGCCCGAAAAACTTTTGTACGCCACCACGTATGGCATATACACAGAGAGAATTAACCATGAGTATAAGACTCAAATTGAGTATTTCTATATTCAAAATACAACAAAGTATATATATTCTCACATTCAATACAAATTTTTCATGAAATATTGTTGTTTCACCCTTTTTTGATACCCTTTTTGGAAAAAAAAAATGTTCTGTAAAGTTAGGAGCTTTCATATTATCGATATTTTCGATATTTTCACACTACAGATTCGATAATATCGATGCTTAAAAGGAAAAACACATTTAATCTCGATAAAAAGCTTACTGTCTTTTTATAGCATTTTTCCTTTAAAAAAGAATATAAATATATATAAATTTAGAAGTATTAATTTTCTCTGTGTAGCACATAGTATATATACCACATGTACACGTCAATGTATAAATATATATATAAAAGGTATGTTTTTTTTGGCAACCATCGTCTCTGCATAAACCATTACTAACTGCTGAATCCAACTCTCGCGCGCCTTCTCTTCGTGGGGCAAGTGGAAAGTGGGAGTGGCGGCTATCTGGCTTTCGTGGTTATCTGGCTGGGTGCGTGGAGACAAAAAGATGGGTCACGTGTTTTGTGACCCGACATGGTCATGTTGGAAATTAACGAGAAAGCTAGTTCAATTTGGCAAGCAGAGCAGAGGTTTATTTATATACCTTATATAGCCTTGGAGGTTGAGAATTTATGCCCAAAGCAATTATGCTCAAAAATGCCAGATTTATCGCGAACTCAAATACTGTCTTACAGAAAGGATCTTTACCGATTTCATTAAAGTGTAAATGACATTTTTTAATAATTTTTTAAAATGTTATGAGCAAATAATGCATTTTATGCTAGATGGCGCCACTTTTAAGCGACTGCTAGCTTTGCTGCTTGCATATCAAATAGTGTTTAATACAATTGTGAATATTAAAATGTTAATAAATACATTTAATGAGCAATATTAAGCCGAAAAATAAATTAAAACAGTATGTTTTTGTGCCTTCTGTTCGTGCACAAATTTATTAAATAATTTTAAGTGCATTTCGCTGTTGGCGCGGTGTTGAAAATCGATATTTAACGTCCGCTCGCTTGTTGTTGCCTTTTGTTTCTGATTCCGTTGAGTGGACTTACATTAAGTTAATTTCATAATTAAATTTCTGGCCGTGGGAAAAGTGTCCGCAAATCAAACAATTAGCCACACATGTGTGTGTGTGTGTGTAGCACTGTAAGGTGTTTCTGAAAATAAAATACCCTTGAAGATTAAATAAATTATATTTCAATTATATTCTCTACATTTATATTTATACATATGTCTTTCACAAATTCTTATTAATAATTTGTTTTAATTTTTCTTTGCAGGTAAGCAGACGCTTGGCATAAAGGTGATATAAATATTTAATTACCATGAAAAAGTAAGAAAAAAGCCCGAACTATTTTCAGTGTAATTAATCTGTGAAACATTGACTTCTAAAGTTTTGAAACAATTCCAAAAGGCCAACAAAAAAAAATCGGTTTGATTGGAAAAAAAGAAATCCATAGTTGTAACAAAAAAAAATCATATTAAATCATAATAAACGCATTAAATAAATGGGATGGCAAATGATAGTTGACCCAAAAGAGAACCTTTGTGCAAATCCATACATATATTTACATTGTTTGTGGTGGAGACACGCCCCCTCACACCAAAAATATGTAATAATGTTTAAAACAAAAAACTCAGCCAGTATAAATAAGCGGTATACGTTAACAGCATTTAATAAAATTGATTTATTTGTGGCAATTGGTCTTTTCCATGCTCCAAATGATAACTGCATAAGCAGCGCAGAGTTGGAGCCCAAAACTTTGTTGACATATCGATGAAATATTGTAATGATAATAAATAAATCTTATGAGAAGGATATGCGAGCGAAGTGCTGGGTATAAGTACATATTATGTGGAGTATTCAGAGGCAGGGATTTAAAAGGAACAAATTCACTTTACCAAAAAGATTTAAATATTTTTTCCATCTTAAATCAGACCGCAAAAATCTGATTTATTCAAGGGTCGAATTTCGTTTGGTCAGTGTAATTTGCATATTTATACGATTTATGCAATAAAAGCGATTTAATATTTCGACAACTATACTTTTTTTTTTTGATCTGAAAACATTATTTTTTAAATTTTAATACAAATCAAAAAATGCTAAAGCTGTCATCTTAATAATATACTCGTATAATATATAACCTTCATGGGAAATAGGTGCGATACACTGCTGGGTGGCTGCTACTTCCGAAAATAAAGGCGGTTAAAGTAGGTTACTTTGAAAAGTTCATATGCGTATTTATCAACTTTATGGCGTTTTATATTTAGAAGACAAAGGTTGTGGTGGTTGCTGCTGGTTTCTTTGAAACTTCATCTGCACTTGGAACGGCTTTAAGTGGCTTTCCCTCCACACACACACATAACACACATACATTTTGTTTTCTTTCTGGAGCTTTAATTAAATACATTTAACAATGTATATTCATTAATTTCAAGAGTTTTTCCTGCTAGTTGGGGTTACTTATTGTCTGGCAACTTTTCCCTTTTACCGCTCACCCCATTTTTACCATTTACCATTCACCATTACCATTTTACATTACCTCCTACGTAGCGCAGAGAGGAGTCGAGTCCTGTGTGCTAAGCTACTCTGCTACACTGCTCCCCTGCCAAATGCTTACTTCTGCACTAATTTGCACACCCACATTATTCACCTACTTTCACAACACACGCGTTGTATTTTTAATTAATATTTTCTGCGCTGCATTATCCGCCATTCGCTACTGGGGCATGCAAAAGCAAAAGAACAATTTATGGCCAGCTCAGCCAAACGGACAGGCGGACAAACGGACAGGCGGACACGAGCATTGAGCTGCTGAAGTTAAACATTTTAATGCGGCTGACAAATGATCAACGGCAAAATGGGGCAAAGCTCCATTATTATTGCTATTGCCATTGTTATTTCAAAAAGCTGATGATGGGCAAACGATGAGCAAAATAATAAGACCTTTCTAACGAGTTTAGAATTGCATTTGAATTTTCTATTCATATGCATAAACATACTATTCGTACTATTTATTTAATATCAAATATAAAATAGTAATATTTAGTAAATACATCAGCACAAGAAACAACTTTTCCACAAGAGTATCCTTAATTCGTTGCGTTATACTTTAAAACTCGAAATGAGGAGGCTTCTTTAGCCCATTCGTACACAACGCAGGTCATATGGTATAAATGTGAATTATACACACTGTTTGTTATTTACCCGTGTAAATAATCCAGCTAATTTAAATATTAATAACTTAATATACACCACAGATACACAATTGACATTTTTATGAAGCATTTTCTCACAGATTCATGTGACAACAGAGACACACACTTGTCGATTCGGATTTGTGTTTTCGTACAGAGCAAATGGAAAAGACGAACCTAAAGAATTATTCCCGAATTTCGGTTTAATTTCCAGATGTTTATATCAAACATTATTTGTTGCCCTTTAATCGTTCTCCAAAAAATCCTCTTTTATATAATAAAAGCCTTTCGCCCACATCCTTACAGTTTCTGTGTAAATGCAATTTTATTTGGTTTAGAAATACTATCGAAATGTAAAAGAAAATTTAATAATCGGAACATTCATTAAAAAGTTAAAGCAAATAATGTATTTTCCGCTAGATGGCGCCAAATCTTAAAATATAGCCAGCTCTAGAGAATCAGAAACTTGTAATCAAATCATAAATCAAATAGTAATATCCTCCGAATGCTTACATTCTTCGGTGTACATGTTTTTTGTTTTCCAATAGTGTCTTGTCTCCAGCTGTCGAATGGGCCCCAAACTAGCTTGATCTTTTATCGGCCTCTCGATGGACCCGCAGTACCAGCACGAAATGCTCTACATTTTTGGTTATAGCCACAGGGAGTGTAAAATATGACCGGTAATGAGAATGGGGTGTCTGAAGGAGCGGCAGGAATAGCAGGAGTGTTGAGAGTCGTGAGTGGAAAGTGGAGAGTTCGGAGCGAATCCTTCGACTTGGACTGTCACGTTTGCAACAAATGGCGCATGGCACGCAAAGGGCTAATGTAATTCGTGTATTTTACTTGATTTCATGTTACGTGCACAATCGGCCAAATTGCAAGGCATCGAGAACCAACCGAACCAACCAACCAGCCCACCCGAAAGTTGCCTTGAGTTTAGGCTTTTAAAAGAGAGCAGGTCCAACCGAAAAACGAAACGAAAAACCAGAAACAAAAACACCAGCGAAAAAAAGAAGGAGCCAAAACCCCAAAGAGCCAAAACCAAAATCCCGGGGCACTTGCCATTTTCGGGGTGACACTGTCATGGCCAAGGATTGCAATTGGAAAGTGGAAAAGTGGTAGTGGAAGTGGAAGTGGCATTGGCACCTTGGCAAAAGTGGCAACAGAACAGGAACAGGAACAGTGCAAGTGGGTGGCAACCACCTGGAGATCTGAGCTCCTCCAGAGTTTGCAGCTCCCCCAATTTTCAGCCTGGAAGAGCAAGAGAGCACCGAGCACCGCGACGCATTTATTAGCATTTTTATGTGAAACACTTTTTCGAGTTTCGAGGAACTCGAACGCAACAAGGCGAGGGTTTTTAATTAAGTTTTGAGAATAGAGAGAAGGTGAGTGGAAAGAGGATGAGCTTTTTCGTCTTTAAATTGGGACTGGGCTTTGGGGAGATATGCTATATAGTTGTAGTACACCGAAAAGAAATTTTATATGAGATTGGGGTAAATTCTACATTATTTCATATCAATAAAAAGCTGAAATGTCAAATTTATGATTCAAACATATTAAATAGTTATTAAAGCTTATCAGTAACCATAATTATAAATATACTATATAGAAATACCAAATGTGGTATATTTTCAAACATATAATGTAAAAATAAGATAAATATAATCTTAATACATATCAAAATGATATGAAGAATTTGATCTTTTGTAAAACATTTTTTTTTCTTCTGTGTATATAGTAGTGGGTTGTTGGGCAAAAACTTGTATAATTTCACTCGGCACTCTTGCACTCTTTTCTGTGGCCGGCTGTCTGTAGTTGCTGCTGCTTCTACTCCGGCTGCTTCTGCTTTTGCTTTTGCTGCTCTCGTTGTTGAGAAAAGTTGCATTCAAAATTGCAATTTTATATGCGCAACGCTCACCATCAACTTTGGAAACAATTTGTGACAGCCTTGAGGGATAATCTGGCCCAGATTGAGAATGAAATCAATTTGATTGTCAAAGATATTCCATTCAGCCGCCCACTTGATTAAGTAAATGTCTCCTGCCCAGTTGATTATCAATTTAGGAGAAGGAAATAAAGAAGACTTGAAAAAAAAGAAGGAAAACTCAAAAGTAAACGATTTATTTGGTAATTGAATAAAATCATCCTCAGTTCCACTTTAAATCAAAGCCTAATGAAATACATACTCTAAACAAGAGAATTTCTGCTTTTCCTCAAGTATCATATTTCAAGGAGTCAATTTAATCAAGCTCTGAGTCCCAGGAATAACTATTTCCCAATTAACACATGTTTTCCAACCCAAAAGAAAAAAAACAGCAACAAGAACATAATTGTTTTTTATACATTTTATGGTTGCTTGGCTAAAAATTAATTTTATTTTGATGGGGGGACTCAGGAATTTTGAAATTAAGCAATGCCGGTAACCAGAAACCCCCCTCTCTTTCACCCTCGCTTTTCCTTTCCGTCTCTAATTGTTTTTTAAATACGTCTCAAATGCTCTCTATTTCAAGTCGAGCTATATGAACAAAGCAGAGCGCAGTGCGCTAGCAAACAAAAATAAAAAATAAAAAGCAAATGCAAAGCACAACTTCAACGAAAGCCGAATCATTGAAAGCGCCTTTTGCCTTTTGCCTCGAAAATGGGGCGTGACAGAAATGAGCACACAAGTGTCATAATCACACACAGCTACACATGCATTTGCTTACTTGAGCTAGAGATTTACCTTCAAGTGAGCAGCTTTTTAACACTTTTACTTTCAGCAGAAGAAGCAGAAGCAGAAGCAGCGCCAACTCATTTAATTTGACGCCCCAATCTTCTTCCCACGCTTCCATACCGAAACGAAACGAAAACCCATTCCCATTCCCATGCCCAAACCCAAAACCCATCCATCCATCCATCCAACCATCCACCACCCACCTTCTTCGCGCCAAGCCGTTGCCTAATTGTCGTCTATCTCTAGTCGACAGTCGTGGCCCATAGCCTCCATAGCCCCCGAAACCCCCAAACCCTCACCCTTCACAACCCTCGCTGATGTTTGCTGTCTCAGCGCAAAATGTTGCTGCTCTAATTAGAATGAAACAATTTTCATTTCATTCTACATTTTCATGTTGTCGTCGTTTGCTGGCTTGCTCCTACACTGCTAGAAAAAAAAGGAGAACTTCTCCGAGGGTAAATTACAAATAAATTGTGCAATCTGCAATAGGTCCAGGTTCAATACCCACTGCAATTTTTTTTAAGAGATCTAAAACATGAAGGCTTTATAATTATAATGATGCATTTAAAAAAATATCATCTCATTAGAAATCATGTTTAATCTACAATGCAAATGGTCTCAGGTTCAATACCCAGTGCAATTTTTTTTTGTTTATCTACCTATTTTATCAAACTTATATTTTATAATTATATTAATAAAATAGAAAAAATTAAAATATATTTTATTAGGAAAACATGTGCAATCTGCCATACAATTGGGTCCCAGGTTCAATACTCACTACGATTTTTTTCCTCTCTTTATTTTAACAGATAAATGTTTTCTAATTATAATCTTGCATCCAAACAAATAATAAATCTCATTAGTCAATCAACATTTGTTCTTTCTGTGCACTTGTTGCCTTACTCGTCGTATTTGTCGCTTGCTCGGCCCAAAATAAATAATTTACGCCAGTGTTGCTACTTTCGCTGAGCCAAGCGAAATTCATAGAAATTATGCCAGGCAAAGAGGATGTGTTTCTCCTTTCCATTTTAATTTCAATGTACTCGCAACTACGGATATTCTCGCAAATATACGTACGTATATCTCTCTATATATCTCTATCCTCCGCATCCACAATGTGTGGATTTGGTGTCCTGATGTAATTTCGCCCCCGCGCAGCAGGCTGTGCATCATATTGCAGCGGCAACAACCGCATAAAGACATTAAGCGCATTTAATTTGAAGTGGCAAGATGAATGGAAATTTGCCGAGGCAACCCGCTGAGCATATGACCTGCATTATATGTTCATCGCAGATAAAGCGGGAAAGGATCAGTAGTTGTAGTTGTGTGAATGGATGGATCCATCTAGTCAATGTCCTCTCATATTGTGGCGAAAATCCTGTATCCTAATGGTTAGTCAAAAGTAACTAGCAGCTGTTGACGTTTTCGATAATTCTGGAGCTCTCAGTAAAGATAGTGACGATGATGATGATGCTGATGAGGCTTGACTGATAATATCGTTTATGCTAATTGTGCAGGATTTGTGGGCAGAGTTGAGGATTATGCGTCCCGCCGGGCAGATGGAAATGGAAATTAGAAAGTGCTTCATGCGGCAGACTCGTGACAGTTTTATGGTTTTTGCTGTAACTTGGACAAAAATGGTCCCAAATCAAAAAGGCGCACTGTTTTGGGCAGCTTACAACCTTATATTTAATATCAATGCACTTTGCGACTGATTTGAGTAAATTAATTTTCGACCCAATTTTTGCTTTTTTGGTAAGGGGTAACATCATCAGTAGTTGTAGTTGTGTGAATGGATGGATCCATCTAGTCAATGTCCTCTCATATTGTGGCGAAAATCCTGTATCCTAATGGTTAGTCAAAAGTAACTAGCAGCTGTTGACGTTTTCGATAATTCTGGAGCTCTCAGTAAAGATAGTGACGATGATGATGATGCTGATGAGGCTTGACTGATAATATCGTTTATGCTAATTGTGCAGGATTTGTGGGCAGAGTTGAGGATTATGCGTCCCGCCGGGCAGATGGAAATGGAAATTAGAAAGTGCTTCATGCGGCAGACTCGTGACAGTTTTATGGTTTTTGCTGTAACTTGGACAAAAATGGTCCCAAATCAAAAAGGCGCACTGTTTTGGGCAGCTTACAACCTTATATTTAATATCAATGCACTTTGCGACTGATTTGAGTAAATTAATTTTCGACCCAATTTTTGCTTTTTTGGTAAGGGGTAACATCATCATTTTTTGCGAAAAATGGAAAAAATTAAAAATTTCCAGGTTGAAATGCCAATCGATTGGGAATTTCACTACGAGCTCAACGAGGTATGACATTCCTTATTTGGACCATTATTTCCGTTGTTATGGCCAAAATACTGTTTGTTTTTGGGGTAAAAATTAAGTCTTCATTTTGGACAAAAATTTGAATTTTCCAAAACAGGGTTTTTGTTGTAACTTGGTCAAAAATGGTTCCAAATCAAAAAGGCGCACTGTTTTGTGCAGCTTACGACCTTATAAGTAATATCAGCGCACTTTCCGACTGATTTGACAAAATTAAATTTTGACCCAATTTTCGCTTTTTTTATAAGGGGTTACATCATAATTTTTTCGAAAAATGGCAAAAATTAAAAATTTCCAAGTTGAAATGCCAATCGATAGGAAATTTAATTACGAGCTCAACAAGGTATGACATTCCATATTTGAATCATTATTTCCATTGTTATGGCCAAAATAGTGCTCTTTTTGTGGAAAATTCGAATCTGCGCATTCGTTAACAGTAGAAGTTTTTTTTGCTATAGTTTGATCAAAAATTATCCACATAAAAAGTAAAATGATCCAAACCCTAAGGTCTTACAGTCTTTCAATAGACACCCATAGACACTTACAGTTCCAGAAAATTAAAGATGAATACACGCTATACTATAGCCGGTACTCAATCTACGTATGCTTTCTCGTGCGCCAGCTTATACAATTTTCCCTGCAGCTGTTGTAATTGCGGCGATCATTGCCGCCGGCCATTTCTATCGAATTTGACCGACCACTTGACCTTTCTTTTACAGAAAAACACTTTAATATGCAGCACGATGCAGTGCATCCAGTGCATCCTCGGGGCGATTTACACTCGGCTGTGGAATGTGGAATGCCAAGAGCAATATTACACACAGTACACATTGTTGATTTAGCCCCTGGCAGCAGAGTTTACTTAACGGAGCAGCAGAAAGTAAGTTGTCCGATGCATTATTAGCAAAGTGCCCAGTGGCACTTGGGTTGAGGAGTTGGGATGCCTATAAAAGTTCAATTGAATGCAATTAGTTGCAATAAACGGATTTCACTTTATTCTGCGTTATTTATTGAAGAGTATATATCTTGTTTATTCATTCAGTTGTTTGAGGGTCTCCCTCCCAAGCAGAGCTCCTTGAAATCCAAGAGCCAAGAGCCGAGAGCCACTGGCCATTGATTTAGCTGTTGTTTTCAGTACTATTCTGTTTTTGCATCCGTTGAATAATCGCAAATAAATTGATTTTGTTTTTGTTTTTGTGTTCGTTCGCCTGTTCAATCATCCAAGGGTCTTGCCTCCTCCCTCGGCCCCCAGCAATCGCTTTAGAAATCAAGTGAAACTGCAACATCAGCAGCAACTAGCAACTAGCAACTGAAGGCAAAAACGACAGCAGCGCTGCGTTGGTGCATTTCATTTTTCAGGTCAGAGCTCTGAATGTTCATTAATTTTATCAGGCATCAGGAGCCAAGTCGTTGCCAAAATCGATGAAATTACAAAGAAATCGCTGCGATTGTCAGCGCCAGCAGCATTTTCACCCGATGTATAAACTACTACCATCAGTGACTTTAAAGACCGACTTGTGTGCCCCGCGGCACTCGTTTATATTTATGTTTGAGTATTGCTAAAAAAAAAAAAAAAAAAGAGAAAAACACACAGAAATTGCATTCCGCCCACAAGCAACCCAAACTAAAACCCAAAACCCAACTGTTCCCAACTGCACAAATGCAAATGCAAATGCCACTAACAACGACATCAATATTTCGGCGCCAGCCAGAACCAGCCACCTTCAACAAAATATTCAAATTTGGGTTTACCCAAAGACGATTTGCCAACAAAAAATGAGGAAAAGGGTTTTCAATATTCAAATATATGTATTCTGTAAAATATTTGGGGAGTTCCTAACAGATTATAACTTTAATCATACTTTTCTAAAAATAAGAACAAAACTAAATAGAAAAAGAAATATATTTTATTTATATCAAAAACCTATTACGTCACATTTCCTATTTACGAATTAATCAAGTTTCTCAAGATCACTTTAATTAATTATATCTACTAATATATTTGACTTTCATAGGTCATAGGCAGATGTTAACTGAACTTTCAGTTCAAAAAGTTGCCAATCATTAAGGTAATTTTATCAAACTTTACCGGTTGCTGCGGATGCTTGAATGCAATTTAATTTTGTCGGAAATAATTTGGTCCTTCGCGCGAGGTCCAGAGCTCTAGGCGATGTTCAACCTTTCCGAAAAATGGCAGCTTTTAGATGACCGGAACAGCTGTTCGTGGAGAAAGTGAAAAGATAAGGGGAAAAAGGGGGTCCTTCATTAGCGATGAAGCACCCTTAAAGTTAAATTACTTCTGATAATGAGCCTCGGTTAGAAGAAGGAGAAGGGGGCTCTGAGATAATATCCGCCGAGCTGTTCCTGAGGTAGAGAGGGCTTGTCGTTTCAGAGCCATCAAGGAATCACCGGTGACATCACTATCCTCCATCAATTCGAAGATGGGCAAAACAAAAATAAACGCTGGAGTCGTCGAGTTCCTGGCAATCGATGAGCGCGCGGAACTGACAAAGTTCCAAATGACGAACAAAATCAGAATTTCGGAGACACCATCCTTCTTCTCCGTCTTTTTCTTCGTCTTCCGCCCCCGCAAGCCATAAAATTCTGAAGCATCCATAATTTAAAGTTTTTCGGCGAAATAAGTTTGCATTGCCAATATATATCTACCTATACAGGTGCAAAAAACTTTTAAAATTGGACCGTTTTAAGAAATACTTATAACTTATTTTGAATCTAAAAGCATTGCCAAACAAAAAAATTGCTAAGAAAGAAGTAAATAGGGTTTTGAATTCACTTATTAAAGTGCAGCAATAAATTATAAATCTGCTTGAAAGTAGTGCTTAAAAATTATCGATATTTTCAATATTTTCACAATATCGATTCACCAATTAAATATCGAAAATAGCTAACTTTCAAGCTTCATATGAAAAACAACATTCTTTTTCTCTCACTGCATACTTTTAGACACCTTGATAAGTGAATTCAAAACCCAAGTGGTTTTGCTTGGCTTTTATAAAATTTACGCTCGAAAGTAGGCCACATATTTTGTAGGGCAGGGCACGTTATTTCTTTATTTCCCGCTGTTAACGAAAATGTCAGCAAGTCGAGCAAACAATAAGTACGGTTGTTGTTCCAGACGGAATATGAAAAAAATAGGGCTACTTTTCCTCCATAAGCCAGTGTGTTTTGGGCTATTGGGCTGGCCAGTTAGCAACAATGGACCCCGAGACTTTTCGTCTACTATTCCTTTGCCTTTTCCGCTCCGCGACCCCTTTTCGTTGTTTGGGTCCAACGACGACGACGACTGCCTTTTGTGTTAATAAACAAATAATCTACTTAAGTCCAACAATAAAACGGGCAAGGCAAACGAGACGAACGACAAATTCATAAAAAAAAGAAGGCAACACACAACTCAACACAACACACAGAGAAAATGGGTGGCAGATAAAGGCGGGTAGAGAGAACATAAAAAAATTATTTCCACTCAATTTATTTCTACTAGGAGGCGGGGAACAAAAAGGGGAAAATGCTGAAACACACACACAGCGAAAATATGCTAAGCAAAAGGGAAAGGCTTTTTCCCTTTGGCAACAATCACCTTGCCATTGTGCCTTGATTGATCGGATCGCTTTGGTGGGTCCCACTTGGCCGTCGAGCTGCGTTAATGCCACTTTAATTGACGCTCATTAGGCAACAGCAGTAGAAGCAGAAGCAGAAGCAGCCGTAACAGCAGTAACAGCAGCAACATGAGCCGAAACGTCAGCAGCAGCAGCAGAGTAACAGTAACGGAAAGTCCCCTCAAGGCCATGTTCGAGCCAAACCCAAAACCAAAAACCCGGCAAACCATCCACACAGAAAAAAAAAATGACAAAAGATCAGATTGATATGTGCACGTTAATTTGATATTTTATTCAAGATTATTTCTTCCTTATTTTACAATATTTTTTCAAAAAAATACTAAATTTGGTATTTGATAATGTAAAATGAAATAAGCTAGAAATTACACTATTTTTTTTCTGTGCACCGACCATCCCACCACCCACTCGCCGCTACTAATTAGGCTGGCCCTCAAACGCTGTCCTACATTCACGATTTTTGCTCTTGGCCAACTCGAAATGGCTCCCGAGAGGTCAGCATTTACAAACAATTACCAGCTGGGGTGTCACAAATGTCTCTTTCAGCCAAAAATCAAATGAGGGTCCCTTGTGATTGATAAGAGATTTGAGCACGAAAGCCGAAAGCCGAGAGAGAACAAAAAAAAAAAAATGGAGAAAAAACGAGAAGAACATTTAGGGTTTTTTCAGCCAGTGTCAGTGTCGTCCTCGCAAATGGGCGCAAATGTGACAAACAATTGGGTTGGGGGGACAGAAGACTTTGTAAGAGAACAAAAAAATCAAAATGCCTCGGGCCATAATTCAGACTTCAAATTAAGGACAAACAGATCGGATCCAGAGGAATTTTCTTTAAAGTTTACAGAAATTAATCAGACTGTCTTTTGACTTAGATAAATTCAAAATGTAACCTGTTTTCTTGCTAAAATAACAGTGAAGAATGTCACGGGGTTTTCAAATCCCTTATAAAGGTGTCTAAGAGTATGCAATAAAAAAAAAATAACGCAGTATTTTGGCATTTTGTAGCATACTTTTCGACACCTTTATAATTAATTTTTTTTCGAACGTCGATAATAATATAATATTTTATGAATTTAAACCTTAAAAATAAATATCTATATTCAAAACAAATTCTTAAAAAATGTTTGTTTCCAGAGTTTAAATTACAGGCCAAATAATCTAATTTTTCCTCGTCTGAAAGGTGAATAGAAATATATAAATAGAATAATTTATTAGTCATTCACACTGTGTCCGAAAAGGCAAACATTGGAATCCAACTTAATCAGCATGGGGCCCATACAGGTCGTCCACTTTTGTGGAGAAACTCGAAGTTATAGTTAGTTATAGTTATTTATATGCACAAAATGTGTGCGCTTTTTAGTGTTGCTTGTAATGACATATAATAGAAGTCTATGCAGCAAAACCAACTTTAGCGTTACAAAAAAAAAGGTGCTTGCGTTTCAGAGTTTTCCAGTTACTGTGTGTTTTGGGTAAAGTTGGGTTGGTTGTTGGTCTAATTTTAAATTTCAACCACGAGTTGACAAAAGCTCAAACACAACACAAACAAAAATGGCATGTTTTATACTAGGGAATCATCAAATCATTTTGCACATTTTACACATTTTACACAGTTTGTAGTAGTTTGTAGTTCATGGAGTGAGCTGCTGGCTAAATGCAGTAAATGTTGCACTGCTGCTCTGCTGCTCTTTGCATTTTGTTTACCATGCTGCGTTTTTCGTTTCGTTTCGTGTGTCGCCTTTGTTTAACATTCACTTTTGATTTATGCCGTCGAGCAGCAGCAGCAGCAACACCAGCGAGCTTCCTACTTATCGAAAGTGTATGTGCGATGTGCGATAAGCGGCTTTGTCCGTTATCAGGCGAATTCAATATTATCAGTCGGAGGGGCGTGTGTTCTCGAAAATGACACCCCACTTCCAGCCCAACCGAACCCAACCCACTCCATCAACCATCCCGATGAGATTTTATTTTTAGCCCTGTGACTCCAAGATAAGTTATCTGCACGAGGAAACATTTGGAGCATTTTATAGACTCTGATTTATAGCCCGCGATTGCATTGCCATTGATGCTTAAATTTTTAATGTTGTTTCCCAACCCAACCAACAAGTCGAACACGACATCCCACTTTTGTTACTATCGCCCTTTAAGTCACCCATCAACCATCCAACTGCACAAATGGCACGAGGGACCTGAACTGAACTATCTGCTTAACTTTAGGGAAAGTCAAATTAAATGGGGTAACTGCCATAAAAGAACGCACTACATCGTGAATGTGCTGGTCTCCCGTTGGTTTATTAACTACGTTTCTGCAATATAGATTTATTTACAACTTACTCACGTTCAGTTTATGTTGAAAGTTACGTTCGATAGTATAAGATTTACTAACTCTTGTGAAAACAAGGTCGAAGTAATAGTAGAATTTTGTAATGTGACCATAGTCGATTTTAATACGATTTACCTTTTAATATCTCTCAAGTATCTAAAATATTTAAAGTGTTTTTACGTTAGAGCTTAATTATTTTTACTTTCCTTAATGTTAAGTTATTGTCTTCACGAGATCTAAGAAAACTAAAATTTCTTTAGTGTGGCCATAGTCGATTTACCCTTTAATATCTCTCAAATATCTTCCTAAAAATAGTTTTTATCTTCAAAGATCCTTTTCTATTTCGTAAAGTGATGAAATATTGTTTTTACTTTAGATCTCAATTCTTTTTCTTTTGTTAATGCCAAGTTGTTGTTATTTTTTTTAAGTGCATTTATGTTTCAGGTAGCTTTTGGTGAATCTAGCCCGGTGAATCTAGCAGATAATGAGTTCCTGGCAAACTCGCATTAGCCCAGGAAAAGTGTGAGGTGGAGATGCTTTTAAAAGTTTTTCGAAAAGTCTTGCTATGTTGATGTTGCTGCTGTTAGTGTGCTGTGTTGCGTACTCGTATTGCTATTCGTATACGTCTTGTTGCTCTAGTCATTTGCTTATTGTCAGTCTGATCCCCCCGGAATTCCCCCAATGGAGGGGCGACGAACCTCTGGAGCAAACAGTTCGCCCCATTCGCCGCCCATTCGCCCACATTGCCATGTGAGCAATATTGTGCACTTAGAAGCATTTTGTCAGTCAACACAGCAGAAGCATAAGGAGCACTCAGTTGAAAGGCGTGGCTGGGAGGTCGTGCAAGTGCGCTTGACATTTCTAGCGGAGAGGGCTAAAATATGAAAGCGCAAAAAAATAAAAAAAGGAAACGAGACGAAACGAAACGAAACGAAAAGAAACGCAACGAAACAAAACATGGGGGAAGTGAAAAGAACACACACAAAAACTGAATTTTGTGCTTGGATTTCGGGAGGCAGGAGTACAGAGTACAGAGCACAGCTGAAATAGCTACAGAAACATCAGCAGGAACAGAACATAAACATATATGGCAACAACAACAATAACAATTGCAATGACAAATATACCAACTGCAGCAATAACAACCATAGCAGGGCAACGACAAAAGTATGAACAAAAAAAATATAAAGAAAAAGAAAAAGAAAAAAGAAACTGACAAATGTCAACAAAGTTGATTTATTTTCCCTTACATTTATATATATGATATGCAACATTTTCCAAAATGCAATTTATATGTTGCCCACGACAACGACAACGACATTTTCATAATGTCCTGCCCCCGTTTTGCTGCTCACAAATTTCCCATCAACCCTTCGTTCACTCACCCCCTCTTTCATTCGCTCATCATAATGCCGTCCGTTAACCCTTTCACTTGCATCCTACTGAAATTTCCTCCTTGTCTCCTTGGGGTTAAATCATTCTTAACGAAATTATGACTTGGCAATCCAATCGATATTACGCCCGGAAACGCAATTTGAAGCACACATCTCCTATACTTTATGTATATTCTAGATCTTCATCACTGGGATAGTGACGGTTGTTTGGGCATAATTAGTATAACTTTGTTGTGTTCGAATGTAATCTGTAATCTATTGACAAAATGGGATATAAAATCTATTTCTTTCGATTTAAATAAGATAGTTTTATTAACGAGCCGTCGCTTGTTAACGAAGGTAGTTGGGAAATGCGTATCCCAGACCATAAATATAATACATAAAAAAGGATTATTTCCTTACGAGGTATTATCACTATTTATTTCGAATTTAATCGGATAGTTTGATTAACGACCCGTCGCTTGTTAACGAAGGTAGTTTGGAAATACGTATCCCAGACCATAAATATAATACATAAAAAGAGTATTATTTCCTTAGAAGGTGTTATCGCCATTTATTTCGATTTTAATCGGATAGCTTTATTAAAGACCCTCTCCTGTTAACAAAGGTAGCATAGAAATGCGTATACCCGACCGAAATTGTAATACCCATTTTGTGGGGGCCTTAACAAAAGGATTATTTCCTCAGAAGGACCCAACCCCCCGACCCCATTGTTGTGTGCAGCAGTTTCAGTTTCCCAGTTTCAATTTCAGTTTGCAGTGGAATCCTCAATGATATCACTGCTATCATGTTGGTTTGTGTTTTGCGTCCTGGCGAAAGTTTAGCATACGCTGTGCTTAATGCGCCATGTTGCATTCGAGTCGGCCAACTATAATGCACCCATACAACACCCTTCACCCCCTTCACACCCCTCTCCACCCATTATAATGCCACGCCCCTATATCGCCATATCGGGCATATCGCCTTGACATAGAAACATGTGTTTGTGTTTTATTTTTTGTAAAGTATTTTGGCAAAATGCCATTATAATTATACATTGGGCTGGCTGCCTGGATGGCTGGCTATATATATATATATATAGATATATATATTTGTGTGTGGATATATGGAGTCAGTCTGGTATGTTTCATGCTTCGAGTGCTGCCTGACAAAAACAGAGTCGGCCAAATCAGCAGCAGCAGCAGCAGGAACCACAGCAACAACCACGGCAACAACCACACCAACACGAACAACAATCAACGATGGTTGTTGGTTGTTGTCGCTGGCATTGTTCTTGTCGCTGTTTGGCGTTTGCATGGCAAATAAATCAAATTGCTTTTTAAATGGAATGATGGTGAAACGGGGGGAAAGCTGAAAACCCAAACGAATCCGAAATAAAACGAAAACGTTTTCCAGATTTATCCGTCCGCTTTCCCGCTCATATTTTTTTTTTGTGCTTTTTTCTCACCTGAATATATATGATGCGAGTGGGTTTTCGTAATCAAAATTTTGTCGTCGTCGTTGTCCACCGGAAGACTTTTTAAATTGCTTCAATCAATTTTAAAAACCGCACTTGAAGTGACGAAGCGAACAGGCGGCTGCTAGCCAAAGTTAATGACCTATTCAGGAGTCTCCACTTCTCTCTGTGGCATCTGGTATGATGCATTTTTAGCATCAGCCATGCGAGAAGCTGCACCATCCATCCTGTTGTTCAACCCATTGCCTTCCGCTCCTCTTGTCGCCTGTCGTCTGTCTTGTGTCGTTTGTTGCTATTTCTGTTGCCAACTGCAGTGAAAAGTGACAAGTGCTTGTCCGATATTTCGGCCCACAAAGGAGGAGAGCAGCTGGGTTGCAGCTCCGGCGACAGCCAACAATCCTTCTTGTGCCCCCCGGCGGGAATATGAATACCGATTTTCGACAATGGAATGGGAACACCGGGAGCAAAACAAAGATCCTCAGCATTAGCCAAGGACATACGTACATAGGACTTGCATTGTGGTATAACTATGGACTATAGACTACCGACTACCGACTTGGCCGAAACGAAACGAAAGACGTGATAAGTCGAAAAAAGTGTCCAACGAGACAAACTTTGTAAGGGCTCCCTGCTCCTCCTTTTCCTCATCCACAAAGGGGTCCTTCACAACGGATGACGCCGAAAGTCAATTTCGGTCGCTTGAAACTTGGCCAACACACAGTGCTTTTTGGGGGGAATTCAACGAGGCAACAAAGCAACAACGAAACATATCGGTGAGTCTATAGTCTTCCAAGTGAATTAGCTCCACGTTCTAATGAAAATGAGTGAATTAAGCCACTTAATTTCTTGTTGCATACTTTTTGAATACCCAAATTCATTACATTTTTCAAGTATGGTGGGGGATTTCAACCCCGTATTATATTATATAATATTAATATTAAAAAAGATTATAAGTATAACAAATGAAAATGATTTGTTGTTGCATACTTTTTGAATACCCAAATTACTTTCATTTTTCAACCAAGTGTAGTGGGATATAATAATATATATAATAATTAAAAATGATTCTTAATAAAGAAAAAAATCTTAGTACTAAGTTGTAGTACTCAGGGATTTCCCCCCCTTAAAAGGAATAGTTATTCCGTAGACTTTCAATCGACTTACCTCAAATTCCATTGTGATGAAAACGAGTAAATTAAACTCCATTTAATTTCCCCCGCTGCTATTAAGAAGTACAAGCTCTTTGAGCTATTTCCCGGATCATGTCTCTATCCATTAAATGTTTCCATATTCAGCCCTTAAGCCCCTCGTCCAACCTCCTCCCTCCGCAAACTTCCCCAACTTCTCTCGACTCCTCGACACCTCGAAACTCTAACTCTCCGCCTGCTGAAACGAAATGTTTAATTGCACGCAAAACCGCAGTAGCTATTAAAATTGTAGTGCCGTATACGTAAACGAGAAAGTATGGGTACGACGCGATTTACATTAATTTGATTTCGTTTATTATTTGGAACGTTATGTGTGGCCGCCGCCCTGCCTTGTACCATGTGCCATATAGGGCATATGGCACCCTATACTATACACCCTATGCCACCCTCTCCATCCCCCGTTTCTCGCAGGGTCGCTGGTTCAGTTCGTTCGTGAGGTTTGCACGTAACTTAAATGGGCGGTTTTGGCCTGACTCGCTTGATTAAATCGCCGAAATGAAATTTGCCAGCAGAAAAAAGAAAAAAAAAGTCCACAGCTGGACGATGGCGCCACTGAAAGTTACATACATATATGTATAAAGCACCGAGCTCCATTAAGCTCAAGTCAGATTTTAATCTATCCTTACTAGCTGTATACTACTACAACTACTATTAGCACACCCATGTAGTAATGATAGCTGAAGGATTAACTAAAACAAAAAATTTGCATTCACTTTCCGTTTTTATAACTATGAATTAAAAATAATAACAAAGAACTTCAAAATTATAATTATTTTTTTTTTTTAAAGGAACATTATTTTAGGATTTTAAATATTTTGTTCACTAATTTTAGTCGCCATCTTTTTTGTTTCTTCTTGGATTTCGAAAATATTTAAAAATTTTTGATCTTGCAGAATGTCGAATTTAAAAAAATATTCTAAACAAATATTTATTTGTTAATTTTTTTAACCCATCTGATCAATTTAGTCGCAGGATTGCAAGATTGTTTGCAGCCATCATCAGCTTATGCCATAAAATCGTGGGCAAGACTTAGAGCAGAGGTCCTGGTGCACAGATTCAATAGCACAATCCGCTTGGCTTTAACGACTTACGCCGTTTGGCTCAAATAAGATAAACCCGGCGAAAAGCTCTTGGGGATTGCGCATCTTCGTTCTTCGTTCTCAATTCCGCATTCCCTCTTATCTAGAGTTTTTCTTATTTTTCCTTGGTTTTTAGTTGTAGTCTACAAAAGAGTGCAACGCTAGATTTTTAATGTCCCGCACTAACAGAAAGGGAGCAAAAGTTAAATTTTATGTTCGAAATTTTTATAGCTTTTCATTTTTGTCATGCTCTTCTCTCCCAATCGCAATTGTCTGACAACTAAAACAAGTTGCCGTAACTGTTACAACAACGAATATAGTCCGCCCCACTAAAGGGGGTAACAAAAAAAAAAACAAAAAAAAAGGAAAACCCTAGTCCACCGACTCCTTTTCCCCTTTCAGCACTCTTCGTTTTTGGATGACGCTTTACACTAAAAGTAAACGTGTCGGAGGCACTGGTAAAATATCCATAAAATGAACCAAGTTAGCACGTGACCCTCTATAAACCCACGAAGACGACGACGGGTATGATGCCAACTTTACAGCATTTACCAAGTTCGCCCATTTCCAATATTTGTCCTCAGTCGTACGATGAACACTAGTAAAAATTGGATATTGGTGTTTTATGGGAAATTTCCCCACCATTTATAAGTTATTAAGAAATTACAGCTATTGCCTTTCGATTTCTTATCTGCAATATAATTTTTCATCACTTAATTTCATAATCTAAAAGGAAATTTTTTATAAAATTTAAAGAAACCTTAATAGCTAAATATTTGAAATTATGTATAAACTAAGTAATATATAAAACTTCCAAAGACAATAAATTAAAAATAATTAATTTACTTACATTTTTTCCAGTGTTTTCAGAGTTTTCAGAACATCCAATGTAATGTGTGTAGTTGTGTAAAAAATCGAGCTTGTTTTCAAGGGATTTACTTTCTTTCTACCACATAAAGCATTTCCTAACACCTTATGTACCTTAAATTATTATTCTAGGAACACATTTTCAATTATACAAGTCTGTTCTACATTGTATAAACCTTAAAGCTGCAATTTTCGTGGTCTTTTTATTTAAGTGTAGAAAGTAAATCAGTTTACCACAACATCTCCATCTCCTCTTCTTTTAACTTCGATATACATTAAAATTCCGTGGCTATGCTCACGAAATCAATTTGTGCCAGACCAAATAAATCCTATACAAACCGAAACCGAAAGCAAAGCCTCAAAAACCAACCGACCAACCCGAGCAAGCCAACAAAGTCTCCAATGAATACGTTCTTAAATGGCATCATAATTAATAGCACTTAATATCAATAAATTATTTGCAATGCGTGACAGGTGAGCTGGCATTTGCTTTTTGCTACTTGCTTTCGGCTGAGAGGCCAAAAAAACTTGACATCGACAGCTGTCCCTTCCGCGTAATAAAGCAGACACGCCTCCAGGATAAAGCTTACCATTACCAGGGACACCCCCTTCGTTCAGAAGGAGAAGAAGTAGCAGGAGCAGGAGCAGGAAAAAAGTGTAATAACAACATCATCCTTCTCAGCCTTCGGGGCCCATTCGAAATTCTCCTCTCCATCAACAAGGCCGCCAGCTAGGAGGTTTTGACACCAGACGACGACGCCAGACGCCCAGTCCCCCAGTCGAGTGGCGATGGAGAGGCAGAGCACGGAAGGCAGAAGAGGCCATCAAGTGTTTTAATTAGCCCACCCAGACCCATAGACGACCCATAACACCATGCACCATACACCCATCCTTACAGAGAAAACAAAATTGAGAAAAGATCAAATTGATGTGTGCTGGTCAATTTTAGATTTTTTTAAAGATCAATTTGATATGAATAAAGTTTTTGGTTTATCTTATTTTACATTATTTTTTTTTTAAATACTAAATTTGGTATTTTATATGAAATGATAAAATATCGAGTTGACATGAATTAAGGTAGAATTGACCCTATTTCATATCGCAGTTGTTTTCTGTGCATACACCCATCCATACCCCGTAGGACCGACCAGATGCCTTTCCCTGTTCCAAAGACCAACCAACCATCGTCCAACAGACCGAACGACCGACCAACACCGCCTGTCGGTAATTTATGTTTTATTTATGCAAAGATATTGCGGTCCGCGTCGACCACTCCACTCCGCTCCGCTCCTCCACATCCACATCCACTTCCATTCCCACTTCCACATCCACTTCTCCAGTCTGGCAGATGTGAAATGTGAAGTGGAAGTTCACTGTTTGTGGGGTTTTCGGGGTTGGGCGCCATTTCTCGCTGGGTTACGCGTTAATATGCAACATTGTTTAACTGATTGCAGTAGTGGCCGCCGACGACGACGACGTCTAACGAACCCGTTAGCGGTCTGGACAGGATCTGAAGGGGCCTTGGTTATGGTTTTTGGTATTTGGTATTTGGCTTTTGGTTTTGAGGCAAGCTAAATCATCGGGGTGGTTCGCTTTGGCCAAAGCCAAAGCCAACGAACGGGAATAATGCAGATATTATAAAGTGGCTAATGCACGAGACTTCCGTAGAACGAGAACGGAACTAGAAAATGGTTTTACTGAACCTCCAACTGAAATTTAAAAGAGGTCGATATGTCTGGTCGAAATGATCTAGTCGAATATATAAGCAATTTTTTATTATATCTATTTTTAAACTATTAGTAAAAATGTTTGAGTTTTTAAATTATTTATTAAATATTAACATTATAGTTTCTTAATTACTATTATTATTATTATTATTTTTTATTTATTTATTTTTTTTTGGTTTATTTAATTTCTATATGTGTTATGATTTAAATTTATTTTAAATTTTATTATAAAAAAAATACAAGTATTTTCCAAAAATACTTATTTATTCTTATCCAATTTACTTTATTTTACACGCTTTTACACTTTCTGACAGGCTGGACGAGTGGTGCATGCGAAGCCTACCTATTATAATGCAAAATTGATTGATTGAGATAACGCCGGCCAGAAGCACCGCATCCTTCAATCGAATGCTGCTGGTCATAAATCAAGCAGACCTGCACAATTTCACTACCTTTGAGGGTATTGCAGCAAACAAATTGGCCACTTATTTTCTGTTTACCAAACAGCTTGTTCAAGTGGCAAATGGTGGCTTTAAGTTGCAACTTTAATTGCCTGCTGCTGCTTTTTCTGCTGCTGCTGCTGACGCTGCACAACTCTCTCCCCCGAAATGGGCGCACAAAAATAAATTTTGTTAGCTGCCGGGAAATTTGCACAGCTCTCAAACTGTGAGCCGATTTCCTCAAAAGTTCAGTCGGCGAAGAAGCCCTACAGCATTTCTATTTCTCCCCCCTTTTTCCGCCGACGAGTTGCAGTTTATTATACGAATTTTATGTAGCGCATCTCCCCGTGTTTTTCCCCCACCCCCTGCACAAACATTGCAATTTCAAATACTTATTTTTAGAACTCAGAACTTTATACTTTATTTCAGAACTCTAACTCAGTGCTTAAAGTATTTTAATATTTAACAGTTTTTAATATGTTTTTTTTATATTTTATAAGCAGAATCAACGGAGCAATAAAATAATAAATTCAAATATAGATCCAGGTTTTAAAGAGATCAAAATGTAAATATCAATTTTTGTTTTAGAATATTATAAGGACAATTTGGATTAGATAAATTGTCTCTTCATAATTTCTGGCCAACATAATATATCATAAATATGAGTTTAATAAGGCGTTTAATAAGGCAACCGAATGCCATCTCGTTATGAAAGTTCTTTGATCATATTTTATTCCTACAAGGATCCTTATTAAGGGCTACTTGGAATCACTCATTCCCTTTGCCCATGGCCTCATCGTCGTCGCGTAAACCTCACCTTATTTCCTTCCTTTTTTTCCTATTTTTTTTTTTTTTTTTTGGCACACCTTGTGCTTAAGTGCAATGTTGCATTTTTTCCCGACACTTGTTATTTTTGTTTTGATGCATTACACATTTCGCGGCAGCCACTTGGCGACGACGTCTCTCTGAGGATGATAATGATGATGATGATGTCGTTGCTTCGATGGCAAACGCGAACCTTGGGCACCCCAGCCAATTCCATCCTGAATTCTACATCCCCATTCCCCATTTCCCATTCCCAACTGGCTGGCTGTCAAGCGACCTGGCGGCAAAATAGACGAAGGAGAAAATATTTGTGCTAACCATCCACAACTCGGTGTCTCAACCTTCTTCACCTTCCCCTTCATCGCACAAAAAGCGCCCGTAATTGCTTATGCAAATTTTCGCTGCAGTTTTCAACGCATCGCACCGTGTACATAGCTTTAATACGCCACCCCAAAAACTGGAAATCTCGGAAAGGTGAGAGACACCACTCAAGTCGTCGTCCTTTTCGTCCTCGGGATGAAGTTCTTCGCCATGCCAGAGATAGAGATACCAACAGCAGCAGCAGCTGATGATTCTTTGACTCTTGGCAGCAGGCACTTTAACGCGGTTTGCAAATTGTGTGGTGGCCTGGCTTCATCTCCTCGCTTCATCCCAAACGCAACCACAGTTCAGCACACAGATGGAGCAATCTCTGGCCCGAGATTGGAGCCCGCAAATATGATGGTTTTAAGGCGAAGTAAACAACATAAGCAACATCTATACAGGAGTTAGGAGGAGTTGGTGAATAAATTTATAAAGGCAGCGCGGGGATCTTTGTGGGATTCTGGAATCCTGACTCCAGGATTTATTCCTTTTGATTTCGATTTGTGCTCTTCACTTTTGTGTTCTGGGTTTTGTGCAATTTACTTGTCCAGTGGCAAACGGTGAAAATAAAATTAAGATCAAATTTCTATTTTTTTATAATAATCTTATACTTTTTCTTTAAACAATGTAAAATTAATATGGGATTTTTATTTAAGCAGTAAAAATAATAATAAAATAATCTTATATTTCCATTAAATAATTCAAAATTATGATTGGAAATTATATATATTCACTGGCTTAAGGGGTTATATACCTTTTTTGAGCGAAAAAATTGAGGGAACTTTGGATTTTTTTTTGGTGTGTAGCAATTATTTTATGACAGTGAAGTTATTATTTATTGATAGTACATGTTTTTATCGAAACAACAAACCTTTGTTCTTGAAAAAATATGAATAATTTACGAAGTTATGGCAATTCTTTCGGAACCCTTTTTTTTTTATAGCGGCTTGCGGTGACCACGATGGAAGTCCAGCAGGTCAACTTATATCAAAAAACCAAAAATTTTTAGTTAGTATAGTATTATATCCAGTTCGTGAACGATTATTTTTAAGAATATTTGCTTTTTTCTGCATACAGTAACAATTTTTCCAAAAAGTTGATTTTTCGAGTTCTAAAAATTTTATTAAAAAATTCTGATCTGCGAAATTTAAATTGGCGCATAAAAACTGAATCGTTCACGAACTCGGCACAATCATTACGAATAATTTAAAAAAAAATTGAAGAAGATCGATCGAATAGTTCTTGCGCAATCGTGGTCACAGCGAAAGCACTTTTGGAAAAACACGACTTTGAGATAATCGCATTCAAAGTTTTACGTTGACGTTGCAACTATTGAAGTCGAGCGCGTCAAAACGCTGTTTTCCTATCGAACTATTATTCGGATCTGTATGAAAATTTGGGAAGATGTTCTCTAGGGGATATACTTTAAGATTCAGCAAAAAAAAAAAATTCGTTTTTTTGAAAAAAAAAAAAGGTATATAACCCCTTAATGATATTTATATAAATATATTATTTTTACCACTAAATTTATTTTGGAATTTGTATTTATTTGATTTTACTTTCTTTGAAGTAAAATTTATATTTATTATTAACATTATTAAGAGCATATATATTTTAGAATTCCCTATACTTAGTCTATTGAATTTGATCGTTTCTGATCTTTTATGCATTCGTTACATAACCATTTTCAAATCGATAAACGAAAGAACGGAATATTTATTCGATAACCAAGTTCTATTGAATTAATATCATATCGGAGGAGGCGAATCGAGTACTTTAGGATAGAGGAGGGTGGGATGGCAAAAGATGGGGGTTGGTTATGGCGATTTCATCCGCTCTTGCCGCAATCGCCGACCTCTTGTGCTGTTTCTATCGCTATCGCTATAGGTATTACTATTTCTATTCCTATTCCTGTTGCCAGGACAGCTGTCGTTGTCGTGACAATGCAGTGGCTGTTGCTTTTGCTTTTGCTGCATTCGCAATCGCAGCTGCAGCTGCTGTTGCCGCTGCTGCTGCTGCACCCTCGTAATCGTCCTTCCTTCCACTCGCATGTTTCCTGTGTTTGCCATTTTTGTGCGCTGAAATAAATCCATCGTCAGTCCAGCAGCAGAAACACTCGCAAACACACACACACTCACCCGTTGTTGGGCAACCGGAATCACTAGAACTGGAATACATCAGGTTGGTAGAGGGGTTTGTGTCTATAGTGGGGTTAGGATACCATCTCCCCCCTCCCCTAATCAACATGGAGCCCAAGTCCTCGGTTTCATGGGTGTATCCCCGGTTTCCCGGTAGCACCACTTAATTGGCTGCGCCTGTCAATCAGCATCGCCATCGCCATCGCCTCCTCACGTGCATTCGCTTACGGATTGGATGGGCATATGGGATATGGGATACGTGGGATATATGGGATACGGGATAACATGGTCGATTAGGTGCCTAATAGGCAACCGCTAACAGTTGATCGCCGCCAACACATTACTACACCATCATTGCCATGCCATCATCGTAAAGTGAGCTTTCCATTTCAAGGCCTTCCTTTGTGCTCAGTGACACACACGTTCAACCGTTAAAGTGCTAATTAAAATTAAATAAAACTACTTATCTACATAATGAAATACACTGTGAGCTTACCCCGTTCTCAATACTCTGATCTTGCAGGTTGTCGTCGTCGTCAGCAGCAGCAGCCAATCGTCATGGTCCTTCGAGCCTTCGAGCATAAACATTGAAAACAAGCATAAAAACAACCGAGACACGTGAAGCAACGAAAAAGAAAAAAAACTGAAACTGAAAAAGGACCAAGGACGAAGGATAGTTCCGCCGGCACTCTTGGAACTTGTTTTTGAAGGGAAACCTGGTAAGTTTCAGCTGATTAATTCCAATAACAAGTTTAAATTGCTAATTAAGTGAGGGGATTTTCTCTGCAATTAAGGATATTTTATCATTTTATGTAGAAAATATATTTATGAATTGATTAGTTTCTTCTTTAAATATTTTTTAAATATAAGTGTGAAATATAGAGACTTCTTTAAGATATAAAATTAAACTTAGTTTTCAATTTATTCACAAAAAGATCACATAATAATCCTTGCGTGTTTCCGTTTTCATTTTCGCTTTCATTTCGCTTATCGCGCTCAATCGGGAAATTTGAACTAGAGCTCATGATAAATTGTTTGGCGCGATATTAAGTTCATAATTTATTTTTCTGATGCCTGTGTGGCTGGCTGGGGCACGTGTGTGTGGGAAAGAGGGGGGCCCAGATATTGGAAAACGCGTTGGTGTAATTGAGCATTTATATATTATTTTTATGCTCGCTTGACAGATAATTGTGGCCCAAAGGGGCGGACGTTGGGACTGGGATTGGTTGTTAATTTACTTGTCACGCACGTGCCGCTCTCATTGTCCAAGAGACTAACTTATCTTAATGACTCTGTGTGCATCACGTGTGTGTAAATGCAAAAGTAGAACTAACACACACAGTAACAGGGAACAGTACATGCCCCACGGCGCCCTAGGAATCTCTATCCCATTTGTGGTATAGAGATGTTCTTCTTTTCTTCAGATTTTTCTTGCTATGGTAGTGATGACAACATAGTATTTCTGTTACTAAAATAAAATACAAGAAATAAATATAGGAACTAAGAAATTTTTTTTAAATTTTAGTTTTACTGTTATAAATTTATTTTTCTTATAAAGGGATAGGTATTAATATAAATAATAATTATTTTGAGAAAAGACCTAATCCTCAATCATCAATAATAAAATCCATAATAATAAAAATATAAAGATTTTAACAAGTATTCAAGATTTTGTATAATAGGATAGGTACTACTAATATAAATATAAATAATAATTATTTTGAGAAAATTACCAATCCTCAATCAGCGGAAAATTGTACAATTAAAGCACTTTAAAGCGTCTTTATTGAAATTCATTTGGCACAAAAATAGGAGCATAAACTCCTTGTTTCAACATTTTACAATTTTTTTTGTTTCACCACGTCCAAGTAAGCAATAATGAATTTATGCGCAACAAAAATAAATGAAAAGCAACGGCATGGGTCCGGGTCCTCATTCATAGGAAAATTGGGAGCACGGGACTATAAAAAAATAAAACAGAAAAACAAAACAAAAATGAAGGCCAACAGGTCAAGCTGGAAAACAAGAACACGAACACGAGCCGAGCAGCCAGCCAGATCATCTTTTGCCACTTACTCGCCCTGAAACAAATGGCAAACAGGTGTAAAAATGGTTAAGAGAGAAATAAATGGGGAAAATGTGTTTCGACAAGGGCCGAAAAGCCCACAGTAGTGACCTGACTGACTGACCCCCTGACCCCAAGGGCCAGGCCCAAGCCCCAGGCCCTGCGGCCAGCGACCTAAAATTATTAAATTCCGAAACGGCGATTAAAAAGTACAACGAAGGGGTGCCGGCTCGTCCTTGTACAGAATCCTGACACGGGAGCAAAAGCGCTCTTTCTTTGCCTCTTCGCCTCCATCTCTCGTCTCTTCCCATCGCAGGCCTGACAAATCCAGCACAGATGGGGCCAAAAAACAAAAAAAAAAAAAAAAGTGGGCTTTTGGGGGCCCCGACAAAATAACAAAAGCCTCAAAAGCCATTGAAAAACGGTTGCCCAGGCCGCGCGTGGTCTTGACCGTTCACATCTACAATCCAGCAATCCACCTCCATGGTCCCCTGGGCTCATGTCGTCTCCTCTCCTCTCCTCTCCTTTTTTTTTTTGTTAGCTAGTAGCCAGTAGTCCTTTCGGGTTGAACCGATAAGCCTAGAAATGTTACAAACTGATTGTCCCGTCCCGCGCCAGTATTTTAGTATGTATTTTGGGGACAGATTAGGGAGCGGATGTGGCATAACAGCGCGAACCACCGACCAAAAGCCAAGCCAAAATGCTTCATTTATACCCAAATCGAAATCTCTAGAGTCATAAAGAAAGAGGCGGTGGCTTGGTTGACTTTTGAAAAGTATTTCTTTATTGACTTGACTACTGCATGAGCCACCCAAAAGAAACAAGGGAGAACGGTATAGTATTAAATATTTTAGTCGACTATCAGATACCTGTTACCCTCAGCCAGAGTGAGTGCGAGATATGCAAGCACTGCTTGGACTGCTTGCACTGCTTACAAAGTGGTTGTTGCGTTATTTGTTCATAACTTTCTAGTGACTAGTCCGATTTGAAAAATGTTTTTGTATTTAGATATGTATTAGGGATCTCTACCGTTACATACTTTCCGACAAATACAATGTACCCTTCAGTTCGACGAGTAGTGGGTATTAAAAGATCTGGGCGCGATACAAAAGAGTCAAATTGGTTCTGACATCGCATTGGGCATTCAACAGATACGCCCATTTGGTGAGCTGGTGAGCACAGAGTGACATAAAGGTTTCGCAAGTCAAATGTCGATTCGCATTACTGTCCCCGTCGTTTTGTGCTTTTCAACTTGTATATATTTGGGTATCCCCATTGTTTTGTTGGGGATCTGAAAATGGTTGAAAAGTAATACCAACATATTTCAGCATGTCACTTTCAACTTTGGAATAATTTGCAAATATATTCTCCTGTTGGTCTTATTTAGTTGTTGTGTGTACATCCTAATATCGGAAATGAAAATCGAAATTCCCTCTTGTTGTGACTTGTTCACCAGAAAGTCCCCCTATCTCGAGGTAAACAAACTGAATTAAATCGAGTGAATCTCTGGGTTTCTATTCCCTGATTCACTGATTCCCCGATTCCTTGTGCACTTGTGTGCTTATATAGACTGCATGCAGCATTTATCCATGTGGCAGAAGGGCGGAGAACTGGGAAACTGGGGAACTGGAGACAGGTGTCCTGGTTGAGTGCACATCCACTGACGTTGACTTTGCTGCGTGGACAAGAAGCGTGCTTCCTGTGCGGAGATTGCAAGTTGCAACTGTTGTGCCGTCAGCTAGAAAACTACATCGCGGAACTTTAGCCGCTTTGTTCACTCGTCTAAATCCAACCATTAATATGCAATCGAATTTGCTCAGCAAACGATTGTCCTTGTCTGCCTACTAAATACTTTATAAGCAAAGCGAAAAACGAAAAATATATATGTGCTAGCACCAAAATAACTGCTTGCACTGCTTGCAAAGTGGCTATTCCGTTATTTGCTCATAACTTTTTAAAGAAAAGTCCGATTTGAAAAATCTTTCGATTGAAAGCATTGGGGAACTTGAACATATAATTTATATATTTAAAAAAAAGAGCAATTCCAAAGTAATGCAAAAGTATGTATACAAATCAGTATTAATTTATTTGTATACCTTTGCTGCTGTGTAAGCCTTTAAGCGATTTACTTTAAATTTTTAAATGGCAATATAAAACTTTTGCAGTCGTCTGTTTTTATGTGCCAACGGTTACGACGGATCCAGGTTCTCAAAATAATAAAATACGGGCAACCTTGACTGTCTCTCGATACAAATTATGTTGCATTGCTAAAATACATTTGCGCAACTTTTATTCAAATCAAACATTTATGGTAATTTTCTAGGAAAGTTGTATTGATATTGACAATACAAACTTGGTCCGCTCAGAAGCGTATTTCTCTACAGATTTTTCGCGATTTTTGAAAAGAAAAAGGAAGACCGTAGGAGAGGGAAAATGGGGGGCGTGCCGACAGAATTTTCTGCGTGGGCAATTCTAGTATCTGGTACTCGATGTGTACCAAAAACACAAACGCCAAAAAAACGAAAAAAAAAAGAGTGGTAAAGTGAAGGCGGCAGGAAAATGCGTAAGCAGAAAAGTTTGCAGCACACAAATGGATTTCCCCAAAACAGTTTTGGGTACATAAATCTAAATGAGCTTAGTGTGTGTAACGTCGCTGGGAAAAAGAGATTTATTGTTTGATTCTGCAGCATCCACGCCCCGAATTTCCACGCTTTCACCTCCGCCCAATCATTTTTGCACCTATATTCCTATATATTCCAGTTGAAGCCCGAGAGGCAATGGGCGAACCAAATCTTTATGGATTTCGCTATGTAGTTGGATTGACATCGCCCCAATCCCCCGCCCGCCCAATAATTCGTTGGTTTGTTGGTTGGAGAAGGAGAGAGAGATTCAGGTACCGAATCCGAATCCATTCCCTGCTCTGGGCTACAAATAATCTCTGGGGGTTGTAACCGCAACCAACTTATTGCTAAATTCCCGTTTGAAACGACATATAACTCATAATGCGTGCATATAGTTAAAAGCAACGACATTAAGCCGATTTATCCAGATTTTCATATAATGAAAAGGAATTGGTAATATTTATTTTATTATATTATTTCCGAATTTATATATTTTTTTTAGATCCTTATGCCAATCCGTTCTGTGTGATTTTGGCTACTTCCCTTTATTGCGGTAGACGTTTATAGATTCGATTTAGATGAGATTTATATAAAATAGAAATGATCCATTTACACAATGAAACTTCAAACTGAAGAAACACTTTTTAAGAAGTTTCGATTTCGCCCCAACCTTTGCCCTAGTTTATATTTAGATTTTGTATGGCCCAATCCATAAGTTTTTTACACTCCCTAGGGTGCGGCGGACTTATAAACAGATATAGATATAGATTTTCTCTGCTCGTCGCTTAAGGGGAATTTTTATTTACAAAAGTATTATATATCTTAACACAATGAACCTAACTAATTATATTTTGTCCTCTTTATCTTTGCAGATTACCAGGTTCTTGTTAAATGGGTAAGTTATCCAAGTTTAAGGGTCATTATTTTTTTTGAAAACTTAAAAGCGTCAATTCTCATTTGATGAAATTAAAAGTGTCGTGCTGAAATCTCATAAAGCAGCCACAATCAAATGCAATTATCTTCAGAAAGAACAAAGTTATAAAACTTTTGCGGATCGTTAGATGCCACTTTACTCAGTCGATTTGATTAATGTTTCTGGGCCAATTTTCTATGGCATTCTGCACTTTCTTCCTACTACTACCACTACTACTACCCCTTTTTTCAGTTTCAGTGGCGGCAAGTGCCCCACATTGGCAGCAATTTTTTTTAACTCATTACCGCCCACTTCCTACGCCACATTCCCCCCTCTTTTCCTCTCTTTCTCTCACTCTATCCCTCTCTCTTTTGTACACATTGCAAGCGTATTATTCGTCTTTGGAGTTCCACGGAAAATAATTAACATGTCAGTTCGGTTTGCTCGTAAAACTTTTGCACACACCCTCACACTCACACTCACACCCACAAAGGCACGCGAACTTCCGCCCACACACACACACACAAAATAAATAAAAAATGTGAAAAAAATAAAGAAAAAAAATATGGCAGTGTTTTGTCGCGTTGTTGTGTTCCGCTTGCCAGAGAGTTAAAGAAAAGAGTCGAGCGAAATTCCGGTAAAAATTCATTTTCTTTTAAAGAAAATGCTCTGCATTTTAATGGCGAAAATGTGTAAGAAATCAAAACATGCAATACAAGAAAGCAAAAGCAGAAAGCAGGCCAAAAACAAAAACGAAAACACCAGGAACAATTTGTACCGAGGTCATTCTTGCATCCATAACACAAAAAAAAAAAGAACCGCAAATGAAGTATACAAATAGCCAACTAAGTGGACTGAAAACTGAAAGGAAAACTTTTGAGAAAATTTGTGTTTTCTGAAAGAAGGTGCCTTGTTTTGTAATTCAAGATACACATAGTATTTTAGAACCCAGGAATCTTCAGATTTTTCAAAATATTATGATATTAGTCGAATATCTCCAATCTCTTTATCTCTCCAATATCTTTTTGGTTATGGAATTTTATGTCAAATCGTTTTCCCTAAACAGTGAACATGCAGATAAAAATAGTGACACCTTTATAGTAATAGATGGTGTGTTATGAGAGGTCCTTCAGTTGAACTACCTGAACTAGAAACAAGTTGCTATATAGCCCCATGAACCGTTTGAATGCATATGTCTTTCACATTTACTGCTAAATATATGTTTATTTTTCACGAGTACTACACGAATATTCTGGGAAATGTGTGAAAAAAAGGTTACAACATTGAGAGGTCGGAAAGGTCTTCAATTGCGACTTGAATTCAACGTTATGAACACCGGTATCGTACATCGTACTACCTCCTTCGTCCTCCTTGGCCCTTTTTTTATTTTTTTTTTTTTTTTCTTGGCGTGGCTAATAAGATTCACTCCACTTTTGCGCGCTCTCTCTCTCTTTCTCGCCTACTCGCTCACTCACACGCTCGCACTCTGTCGCTCTCTTGATGGCACTTTGCATGCAAATTGTGTTCTATTTGCATACTTTTTGCAGGCACTGTGATGCATATGCATGTGCTGGTGCAGACATAGGTACACGGATAAAAATGCAAAAAAAAAAGAAAGAACACCTTGATATCAATTTAATATTCGCAAGTCAAATAGATATTTGCATGCATTTTATTTGATGAGTGAATTATATCAAAAAATAATGTATTTCATATTGCAGGCTCTGGGAAATTGAAGGAAAAGTTTTAGGTAGAGGGTTGAAAAAGTATTCAAAATAAGTTTTTAAAAACTCAAGTGTAGATCCGGAATAAATTTATATTTCTCTCTGGAATCTGTTCTAAAATGATATAGTAAATCAACGTATAGATTATTTTCTTATAATAATATACGCTTTTTTTTGCGTGTACATATATATGTATGTATATCTGTCGCATATTATGTGTAGCCAGGTACTTATACTGCATTGTCTGAGTGCGAGTAGATGAGTGTGAGTGTCTAACCCCCGATGTGCTTTATAAAGAAGCTCACACACCTTTTCACACAAACGTAAATATCATCTCCAACTTTTCCGACGTTGTAACCGCTCATCTGCTAACCAAATTAAATCCCGAGTTGGTGGTAAACTTATTTCCCCCAAAAAAGCACCTAAACCTTATAATTTGTGAGTGCAATAAATCCAATATTTTCCTAAGATTTGTTAAATCTTGATCTGAACAAATCTGAACCCGAAAGTCAAAAAACCATTCATTAGGAAAATTCTAAAAAATGTTGCGCTTATTAAATAATAATCCCAGCTACCTGATATCGTTATCCCTACTCTTACTCCATGATTGACGATTATTAATAGGGGTTTTTCCCCTCCTTATCCGCGGATGGAAGTGGGCTAAAAACTTTCGCGATGCTTTTATAAGTATTCTATGATTCACACAATACATCAGCCCTCGCGAATGCCTTCAAAAACTTTCATCCCTGACGAGGACAACAAACTGCAGTCACTTTGTTTGCCCTGGCCACACTGAGTACCAAGTACACCGAGTACCGAGTACCGAGTACTGAGTAGAAGTGGAGTAGTGCTAGTGAACTTTTACAAACTGCTTCTCTGCTGCTGCTGCTCCTCTATTCAAACTGGGTGCTTCCTTGACTACTGCTGGCCTAAGTTTGCACCAAGTTGTTTCCAACATTTGTTCTGCACCGTAGAAATTGAGAAACGGAGAAATGGAGAACTGGAGAAACATATAGAACCCAGAACCATAGAAATATAGAAGCGGAGTAACTGGAAACTGGAAACTTTTGGCGCCAGCTTAGCGGCGCTCAACTTTCAGCTTTTCCCATTTTGGCAGGACTCTCAAGCGCTCATTTGTTAAGTTTGTTGGCAGCCCAAGTCGAGAATATGCGGTGGTTATATCAGGCTAGAAGAAGGAGGGCTCAGAGGGAAGTGGGCTCCCCACCGGAAGGCGGAAGGCGGAAGAAAGGGGCATGGCCAGACAAAGGCTACGTTCTTCGTTGGGCTTCCTGCCTACAATATGCCATATGCCATATGCATATGCACATAAATTTTGTTGCATTTCAAGTATTGCACACCAGCAGCAGCAGCAGAGCTCGGGGACTACTACCACTACCACTACTACTTCTAGCTGAGCTCGAAAAGGACTCCTCTCAACCACTCAAAGGATGGCAAACAAAGCTACATACACACACACACACATCACTTGACTGCATGTGCCCTGGAAAGTGACTTGCGTTCGGGCTAAATTTTAGTGGGTTTGTCTAGCAGCTTGTCGTGCACGTAAACCTAAACCAACTGAATTTGTCCATTACAATTGCATCCGAGAGCCCAATTCCGCTGCTCGCCCCTTTCATGCTGAGCAGCATTATAAATCGAACCTCCTCTGAACCCCCGAAACCCTCGCAGCCAAAAGGAAAGATAACATTTTCCGCAGGGACTTCAGAGAGTTTGGCAGATGAAGATGGTACGGTACAGATGGGTTTTTTTGGAGGGGGGGAGTGGAAGTGGTGCATCTCAGTTGGAAATAACATAATTGAGGCTTCCATGACACTAACTCTATTATGTCAGGGCTTTTGAAGGCTTATTTAAAAGGAATAAATCACAATATCTGTTTACTTACCAGGTTAAAAGTCACTGGATCAAGTCAATCAACAATTGTTACATGTGTGTGTGCTCCAAAATGATGAGTTATATTATGATACCGAAAATCACTCATCACCTTTATGGGCCCAAGAACTTTCACTGAACAATATCCTCTTTAAGGATGTGATAACATAAAAAAAATATATACAAAGCTCTGACTTCAACGCCATTGTTGATTATGTTTAAGGGCATAATAGGAGCTTAGTCGTGAAATGTCGTCGTCTTACGCGCTGTGTTGTGTCGTCCTGGCAAGTTTTAATCGAAAAATGCCATAAAATAAATTTAAAATTCGATAAAAACGCGACGGGGATGCTCAGTCAAGTGTGTGGCAAGTGGCAAAAAGAGCAGGACACCCGGAACGGAACACAGGGCAACAATTGAAAATAAAAACAAGTGAGGAAAAGGTAGAGTTGAGTTAACCGACAATGGGATACCCTGTAAATGTATATATTTTATAAATAGTCATCAGGCGCAATATGATGAAGTTGTGAAGTTTGTGGATAGTTCACTGATTAGTAGGTATTTTTAGTACTTAAAAGCGTTGCGTTAAAAAAAAAAAACAGAAGAAAAGAAAAAAGGAAAAAAAAGAAAAAAAAAAGAAAAAAGGAAAAAAAAGAAAAAAAAAGAAAAAAAAAGAAAAAAGGAAAAAAAAGAAAAAAATAAAATACAAAAAAACAAGAGAAAAAAAGGAGTTATTTAAAAATGTTTCGATCTTCAATATATTTATTAAGATTCTTAGGTAGAAGATGTCTTCATAGGTGTTCTGCTTTCCGAACTTTGATAACTCTGAAGAAAACTTTTAGAGGTGTTTCCTGATCAAACAACAATTGTAAACACCCGCTGCAAGGGTATAATTATACTTCACAGGAGCTGAAAACAATGAGCCAGCTAAGGCTAAGGCACCTGATACAATCAAACTTTGTTTGGGTGAAAATAAATTAAAACTGCAGGAAGCGTCAAAGCGCATGAGAGAACAAGGACATCAAAGGAGGCGAGTCGGTGCTCTAGGGTTTCCAGGGATGCCATGTCCATTCACGTTGCCTTTGCAACACAGGATGTTGAACCGATTGAATGGTCTAGTTTAGGGTTGCCTAGTCTCATTTCATTTCTCCCTTGCTCTTGTAATTGCTCTAGGTATACGATTGTGCATCCTAGCACTCTTAACTCCTAAAACTACCAACACTCCTAGCACTACCATTCAAAAGGAGCTCGCTCCCCCTAAGAGCATGTGGCTCTTTTGCCTTCCGTTGCTTTTTGCCACTAATAGCAACACTCTGGCACATGTGTTTTGGTGTTTTCTGTTCAATAAGCAAGTTTTTGGGCATCCCTGGTCCGGTTTACACTGGAGACCCCGAAGACCGGATGTGGGTGGTTTTGCAGCTCACCATCAAACTTGTCCCTGGATTGCAGCAAACAGAGCAATAGACGTTACAAGGACTGGCAAGGGGGAGAAGGAGGTGCAGAGATGTCGGGCAATGTCCTGACGCCGCCCCACTACCGATTTCATCGTGTACCAAGAAATTGTCAGTTTCCCCGCCTGCCTTCACCAAAGGGAAGTCTATACATGACATGATCTTCGACTGAACCAATTTAATTTTTTGTTTGCACAATTGATTAAATCAATGGGGCCGAGGGAGAATCACAAAAACTATGAGGATGATGCAGAAAGTATAGACTTATCGATATCTTATCGATATTTCCGATCCTTTCGATAAAAACTTTTGCTTTTGAAATATATACAAATCGATAACAATAACAGAATGATTATTTCGATAGGTTATTCAAAGGGAAGTTTCGGTCGATATATATCATTCGTGAACCTTTGTTCTTTATTTACATCCCTCGACAGCCCTTAAGATATTTAAGCTATTACCCAACATTGTGCTATTCGCTGGCTCCCTCGACGAACTCTCCTCGCACATTTCCTGTAGTTGTAGTTGTGCTCCCCCCTCCCTCCCATCTAAAACCGAACGTCTTAATTTTCTTGAAAGTCATTTTATAGTTGTTAAGTCCCGACCCCCTCGCATTTGTTCCACTTCACTCTGTGTGTAGAATGGTGGAGGACGGAGGGCGGAGCTGCTAACCCTTTTGGCCGACAGTCGACTCCATCGCCGTCGCCGCCTCCACCTTTTGTGTGCTCAAATCTCGAGACAATAATTTTTATGGCATAAAATTTTAGTTCAGCTCTTACTTTTTTCCTTTCTGTGCTGCGACGACGACGAAGACGACGCGGGGATGACAGGCAGTGGTTGGAAAGGGGAAGAGGATATGGAGAGGAAGGGACAATCGTGCCTTGTCGCCATGTAAAACCAAAGTAAATTGCCATTTTTTCTAAGCACTTATTTTTTACAGCTCCAAGGATGAGGCTGAAACTGCGAAACTGGGAAACTCAGAAACTGGGCTGGGAAGGCAGGAAAGTGACACAAGTGGCTTGCGTCAGGGGCTTAGAGCTTAGCTTCACAGTTTTGGCCCGCCTAACTGGCACTGGTACACTGAAAGAATTTCCTTTCCTTACTTTGGATGCAAAAAATCTTATACGGAAGAATTTTCTATTGATACCTTGGCTTTTAATATTTATATATGATCCTTATAAGGTCTTTCAGTTGTGTGAATAATTTAAATGACACACTGTGTGGGACTGGCAGCAGAGAACGGGCAGAGCAGAACGCTAAAAAGAAAGTTATGTCTAAAAAAAATAATTTTATTTTATTTTTAAACCACAAATTAAATTTAAAAATGTAGAGTACCCTTTGATATAATTCAAAATCGAAAATATTTGAAAAATCTTATGTTTGGGTTTGTTATTATGTTTCTGTGTAGATTTGTGCTCAGTGCTGGCGAATAGAAAGAAGTTTCGCACAGAGCTTTGAAGTTCCGAGAGCTTCGAGAGCTGCGACAGCCATTTGTCGCGTCTAGACGGCGCTCCTTTGATATTCGCAACTGGAAAAAGTGAGAAAAACAAACGAAAAACCGGGAAGTGGAGTGATTTGGGGACAAGCGCAGTGTTACCGCGCTAAGACAAACAACAATGGTCAGAAGCGGCATGCCAGACGACGACACTAAGTAATAAGCTGTGCGTAGTTGGTCTTCTTATTCAGTGCTCTTCAGCTTTGTCGGGGCGACGGCCACGCCCACAGGTCCATAAGGACCCATTTACCTCTTATTTCCCATTCCCAATCCCATCCACATCCTCATCCCCATCCAAAACATCCATCCGCCTGCAACGGAGCGTTAAATGTTCTCCTAATTTTGCGCAAACGACTGTAAGAGGGTGGCTCAATTGAATTGAATGGCTCAGTGCGACGAGCGAACGATGAGAAAGGGCCATCGTCGTCTGGGTAAAATGAGGAGCCATCTCGCCATCTCGCCATCTCGCCATCGTCTCGTTAAAAATGGCGCACCTCAAGTTTGAGCCGCAAATCTGTTTACTGAAGAGTCAACTGGTACACTCGAGCGCCATTTTAATATGCGGCTGCTCAATTGTATTTTCCTTATTGATTTTATCGGATGCTAAATCACTTGGCTGTTTAAAATCGCTTTAAAATCTGTCTGAAAGTATGCAACAAAAAAATCATTGCATACTTTTGGACGATTCCCTTTAGAATCTTCTCCATTTTCATGAGTTTTTATCTCTCACTTCTGATCACTTTTAATTGCAAATTTTAGCGAATTATGTTATAATCGCTTCTAATGGAAATTCTATTCTTATTTGATTTTAGGTTTTATTTCTAGCATCGAATTGGATGCTAAATCACTTGGCCGTTTCAAATCATTTTAAAAGCTGTCTGAAAGTATGCAACAAAAAATCATTACATACCTTTGGACTTTTCTCTTTAAGATCTTCTCGTTTGTAAAATAACTATACATTTTCATGAGTTTTTATCTCTCACTTCTGATCTCTTTTAATTGCAAATTTGTAGCGAATTATTTTATAATCAGTTCTAATGGAAATTCTCTTTTTCGGCCAGCTTTCTCTCTGTCTGGGATCTGTGGCGCCATTTCACCACTTCACCTTCATATGCCGGCTGCCTTTTGCTTTCTGGTCGGTGGCTAATGAAAATAAAGGGCGTTTTTCGGGGCCTGCAATTGGACTTTTGCCGTTTTGCCGTCTTGCCGTGGCAGTCCAACTAAGCCGTAGTGCGGAAATTAGCAGATACACAGATAAATGGTGCCAGCCAGCTCCTCCTGGCTTGGCCTATTAACAACTTGCCAGTTGCAGGCGCAAAATTCGAGCTGTAGTTGTAGCTGCATAGCTGCATGGTGGCCATTTCTCACCTAGCCCACTAATTTCGTGGCATGCTATTTGTTCCAGAGCGCTGAAAATGCAAGAGTTTTAAGAAGAACGGATTTCATCTGTCAGAAATCTCAGATGTATTTTAAAACGAACATAAAGTTTCATAGTTTATTAATTCGGAAATTATGTGTTGCCTACTTTTGGGCACCTTTTTAAACGATCCGAAAAGCCCAGTGCTATCTCGTAATGTTTAGCTACATTATATATCCTTGTGTGTAATTGTCATAATGGGAAAACACTTGTCAATCGATTACCATCGATTCAAATGAAAATTGCGCCTGTAATGAGGCGATTCGACACTGTCGACATTTGTAAGGTAAAATACACAACAAATGTGGACAGCATAATGGGCCTTGAGCGGTTCGGGTTTGGGTTTGTGTTCGCGGGGCCTAGAGGCGATGGGTAAATGCACTTTTTTTTTCTTTACACCCCTCGAAAACACAACTGTCGACAAAATGTATTCCCACATATTGCCACGAGTCCACATAATGCCAAGGACTTATCGGACAGACAATTGGTCATCTCAGCGGTTGGTAATTTGGGGCCCGACTGGATATATGGCAGTGGGTTTCGGGTATGGGTACACTGAGGGAAAAGTACGTAAATAAAGTTCTTAGATTTTGTATCTAAATTACGAAGAAAAGTTCTTTAGATAAGAACAAAAGTTCTTAAAAAAAAGAAAAATGTTCTTTAAATAAGACTAAAATATTCTTCATGTAAGTGATAATGTTTCTTACATAAGACAAAAATGTTCTTGAAATAAGAAAAAATTCTTTAAATAAGATAAAAAAAGTTATTTTAATAAGACAAAAATTTTATTTAAATAAACACCACTTTTTCTTGATTCAAGAGGAATCTTTCTTGACTCTTTCTCAATTCCATGACCAAATTAAATTGGAATCATATTCTAAGATCTTTTTTTCTCTGTGCATGGGGAGTGTTGGATCTACTGGAATTACCCATTAATAGGCGTTGTTCCTGACGATGAATTCATAAATAAAGAATATACCCCAGCCTAATGGATGGATGGGGCAGGGCAGAGTGGCTCTGTGGAAATTACACTGACTGACTGTCCATATCGAATACGATATGATTGATGCAAAGTTCGGTTCGGTTCTCCACGTTTGCATGTACGTGTTTTATTATTATGCACACTGAGCACATGGCATAATGCGTGTTGGTTGGTTGGTAAAGCTCGTCGGTTTTGTTGTGGGTGGTCGGTCTGCTGTTCTGTTCTATCCTGTCCTGTCGACTGTCGTCTGTCGTCTGCCGTATATATGGTACATATAGGTTGTAGGTTGTAGGTCGTAGGTCGTAGGTCAAAGTGTGGGGCCATGGGAATGAGAAGGAGGGTAAAAAGAGCCATCACCATCATCCTCTCTGTGGTCAGGCCACATGACGTAAGCGCGATACTGAGTATACTGACTCGACCAGGCCAAAACAAATTAAATTGTATTACAAAAATGGCGCACACGTTGAATGGCGAATGGCGAACGGCAAATGGCGAATGGCGAAGGGCGAGGGCTGTTCGCAAAATGGCAACGCAGTTGCGTGTAATAATAATATCTCGTGCGAATGTGTGCGCCTTGGTTGACGTGTGAGTGAGTAAGTGCATCGTAAATGAGTAGCACAATATTGAGCTCAACGCCCGTCGCTGCCGCCGCCGCCCGTTAACGATTTAAGCATAGAAATTCATAACGTCAGGGCCATTTGCGTGGCAGAGCAGGACGGTGGAAGGATGGGGTGGCCAGGATGACAGGACTCCAGGACGACGGGACTACAGGACTCCAGGATTCTGCACGGGAAAAAAAATTGACAAAAAAGATTAGATTGATATATGCTGGTCAATTTTATATGCTTTCCAGATCATTTTGATATGAATAAAGATAAAAATAATCTTATTTTACATTATTTGATAAAACCATACTAAATTTGGAATTTAATATGATATCAAGTTGATATGTTTGAATCATAAATTTGACATAAATCATATCGGCTTTTAATTTATATGAAATAAGGTAGACCCTATTTCGTATCGAGTTTTTTTTTCTGTGTAGAACTCTAGGACTCCTCGTTCCCAAGCATCAATTATTCAAGCGACGATCTGCGGGGTAGAGAATGGGATGATGGCTCTGCTCAGATGGTAAATTATGCTGATATTATTTAAAATGAAACGTAAAAAGCTTAAATAATGCGCAAAGTGCTTTACAAATATGGCGAACAAAAAAACGCCACTGAAACCGAATCCACTGAAAATATAACCCAAATTATCCAACCAATTTTTGTAGTAATTTTGGTACAAATTTGTTTTAAAAATTTATCCAAATTAAAGAATTTTGCCTCTATTTTCCAACTCGTTTTAACTTAGCTACCCCGTTTTGAATCATTATAATCGCAGCAATCAAGTCCAGCACTTTCGCAGGTTTCATGTCTGGGCGTAGTTCCAATCAGGTCGTACACTGGAAAAAAATCTAGATCCAATTAAATAAGAACATTATTTTTACAGTACAGTTTTACTTTAAGTGATATCTATAAATATATTTTTTTTGTTTTTTAAGGCAGACTTTTTTTTTAGGAACCCATTATTTCAACTTGAGATAAATCAAACGCAATTCATGCTTAATATTTTGATTTATGTGGTGCGAAGAGAGCTGTACAAAATCCATAGGGCCCATCATCTTGTCTAGACTAAGAACCAACCTAAAGTTGAACTTTCGCAACCGAAGGCGGCGTAAAAGTTTCGCCACCTCAAACATTTGCCTTCACGCCATCACGTCTTCTTCTCGCTCGCCAACTGAGTAGACACTTTAATCAAGAAAGTTCAATTTTTTCTTCAGCTTCTTCTGGTTTTTTTTCTTTTTTTCTTTTTTTTTTTGTGATTTTTCCGCCTTCATACTTTAGCGTTTTCGATAGCGAAAGTTTTGTCGCCTGTTGCCTGGCATACTCTATGCATGTTTGAGGCGTTGATGATGAGGGGATTGCGGAGTTGGCGAATCCCAAAGTGGAGCAAATTGAAAAGGGGCGTGTTGAAGGGGGCGTGGCCGTGGCAGGTGGTGATCTGGACAAAAGTCGGAGGAGCTGGTGAAGCTTCTTCGACTGAAATTGAAAAACAAACTGCAGCAGGGCCAAAAGGAACGGAACGGAACGAATCATGAGCCATGAAGAGCAAGAAATTGAATATTTGATTAGGCAAGCAGCCAGATGACAGTTGGACTCGAACTCTCGGACCTCAACCTACAAGAGAAACCTTAAAATGTCGCTGTCCGTAGCGAAAGATGAAACATGCCCAATATAATATGGCAATGATTGCAGCACCTGCGAGCCAGGAAAATGGACAAATGGGATGCGAGATGCATCTCTATATAGTCGCCTCTCTATGCACTGCACATGATTGGCATGCGACATGTTGACAGGCCCGACTCACCGCGACTTATCAAGCCGTCGCGTGCAGCTTGCCAATTTTCGATATGGAAATGCACCTGAACGCGAACGGCAACGAAATGCACCTGCCTGCCAGCAGCGATGTAAACGCGGCACTCTGATGTAATGCTGCCACAACAACAGTAACGATAATAATAATACCCACGCATGACTTGGACAAATACTTGCCGTCGCCAAAGAATTTGTCAACATTGTAAGCAGCACACCACACGTTTATTGTGCACTCAAGAAGTCATTTCGAAAGCCGAACATAAAGTAGATATTCCATGTCCACTTTCAGATTAAAAGATAATGAATTAAATCTTGAACTTTGTGGTAAAATTATGGGGGAAGATTTTACTTAAAATATTTAAATGTGAAAAACTTTAACATAGGATTAATCCTAGTTATAAAGGCTTTATGGTCCAGAGTTGCCACCATCTCCAATTAAAAAAATATTCTTTATTTAATTTTTTGTATTAAATTTTACTTGAAATATTTAAATGGGAAAGGTTTAACATGGGATTTATCACAGTTATAAAAGGCTCCCGTAAAGACTTTATGGTCCAGAGTTGCCACCATCTCTAATTTAAAAAATATTCTCCATTTTCTAGGCCTTTTATTGCATTTTTTAATAAAGCATTCCATGTAAAAGAAAAGGAGAAACGGGAAGATAGCTTTTTTTTTTGCGTCCCCACCATTTCCATTTCCATTCAGTTAAATGATTGCAATGACCATTGAAGCGCGGGTAACCGAGCAACACTTGGGTCTCGCCAATTCGACACAGAGTAATTTGCAAATAGGCTTTAAGTGCACAGTGGGCATTTTAAGGAAAAGTCAGTTATATTCCAAAAAGAAAATTAAATATGAGTAGAGAAAAAATAGTGTTTGTTAAGTGCGAGCGTATATATATTTGATATCTTAAATAATTTAAAACTACTTTTTAAAACTTTTGCTCGATATTTAAAAGGTTTGTTCTTCAAAGGTATACACCCAGAAAAAAAAATGACCTAAAATGTCAAAAAATGGCCTAGAATTTAGGTAAAATTGGCCTAAAACTGGAGCTAAGTCCTTGAATGGCCTAAAATTTAGGATTGTATGACCTAAAATGTTAGGCCATTAATGGCCTAAAATGTGGTAATTTTTGGCCTAGATTTTAGGTAATTGGCTGCCTTAAAATATGAGAAAACCCCTATCCAAAATTTTAGGCTTTCTTTGGCCTAAAAATTTGTACTGAAAAATGTTTCATATTATAAAGTAAATACAGAGAAATTTATAGCTAACTCGAGGTCAATGTCGGCTTAGTCTTCAAGAAGTCGTCATTATTCCAACACACAAAAACGAGCGAAGAGGCTTCACTGTTCAGCAGAGAAATCGCTGTCTTATTCAACGATCGAAGTGGGTTACCATGCAAGCCGCGCTATAACTGGTTGGGAATTATAGCGTTGCCAAAACGGTATCAGAGTTCCGTGCAAATTTATTTAGGTAAAAGGCATTAATTTTAAGGCCCACGCTGACCTAAAATATTAGGCTATACGGGACCTAAATAGTAGGGCAAATATACCAAAAATTTAAATTTATAGGCAGTACATGACCTAAAAAGGAACTTTTAGTCCATTTAAAATGTTTTAGGCTATGCATGACCTAAAATGTTGTCCATCATTTTTCTGGGTGTAGAAACTTTAAAAATGAAACCACAAAGTGAGTTTGTTTTGCCCACAATGACCGCAATAAAAGCGCTTTATAAAGGGGACAAATAACCAGGAGTATAGACCAGGAGTGCCCAAAAATGTGCTTACGAAAGAGCAAACACCAATACAATTTGGGAGAACAAAAACACATGTGTGAAGAAGTGTTCTTGCATCGTTCGTCGCCATCAGTGGCGAAAAACGACGAAAAGCTAATATGTATATGAAATTGTTTTTCTTTTCTCCATTTTTTTTCCTTTATTTTCGTACAAGAACCGCATGCTTTTATGGCAAGCTCTTTGAATAGAAGCTAGATTAACAATCGCATTCAGAGAGCAATTACAAACAAAAGAGGAAGTTAAATGGGAAACGTCGAAGTTGATATACCCTTAAATTGATTTAAGCCATGGGGGAACAAAATAAATAAAACTATAGGTTTTTTTAGATTTAAAATAATAATGCTGCAACAGAATCGAAGTACATTTAAATTTCTTTGACCTATTTTTGACCTTTTAGCGAAAATGCCTTTTGGCACATGAGAACGAAAATAACGGCCTTACCGCGTTACAATCCTTGGGGACCAAAATTATAACAACCTTGATGTAAAAATAGGCAAAGGAGCTTTTGTGGCTTGAGTTTCCCACGGTGAAGTGGAGCTGTGGAGGATACTCCACCCAATATAGACATTGCTATTGCTACTGTTACTCTTACTTTAACGCGAATGGATCGGAAAAATAGGGCAAATAATAAAGGAAAAAAGAAATTCGCTTCATTTAGCAACAAATTGTTGTGACGACAAAATAACAAAAAATTGAATTCTTGTCCGCTTTCAACGGTTCAACAACTTTTGTTACATAGACACACTTAAAATGCCATTGCCAATTGGCATACGACAGAATGGAGAGAATGGAGAAGAGAACCCAAAAAGCGGAAAACAAAAAACAAAAATACAGAAAAAAACAAAGAAAAGTGAATTGGGCGCCATAAAATGAACGAAACGAAACGAAAACCGAAACCAAAGCAATTAAATTTGTTTAAATCGATTTAAGCTGACAATAGACAATGGCCGTCCGTCTGTCCGTTTGTCCGTCCGTCTGTCCGTCCATGGATTTTGCGGACAGGCCCCGTACTTTCATGGTGGTTGGGGTTCGGGAACGGGGTTCAGTTCGGGTTCATTTCAGTTCAGCCATCCTATCGTTTGAATATGGGGCGTGTGCCCACCATATAGCAATTACAACCGCAATTGCCAATAAAATGACAACGTTAAATTCTATGGCAGTTTGCAGCCCCGAAACCGAAACCAACGCGAACGCGGACTTAAGTTATTTATAAAACAATCAATTTGTATTGCCTTATTTATAGATGTGATGAAAAGATGAAATTAAAATCATATTTTTGTATTTTTGGCACGTTGCAGGCACAGAGGATTAGGTTGGATTTATAAGCTTTGATTTGATACCAAATGGTATTCTCTTACGAAGAAAATTACATTTCACACATTTGCATATTTACATTTTTTTTATTGTGGGTTTTTGTCATGTACATTTTTGTCTTAATTTAAATAACTAGGAAAGGAAGTACTGGCTAAGAAATAAAATTCTCTTGAGTTATTCTGAATCATCATAGATTGTATAAAATGGTCGGAATTAAGAATGAAAATTCTGTATAAAAATCGATTATTGGAATATTTATTTTTCGATAACATCGATATTTTAACGATAAATGAGATATTTTTCGATTTTTTAAATTTCGATATACCAAACTACGATATTTTCGATACGATATTGACTTTTCCTCTCTATACACATCCCCAGTCTGAATTGCTTAGCTTCTAATCTGCGAGTAACCCACTAAAAATGCTAATTTGCGAACAGGGACAAAGGCAAGGATTTACTGGTTTTTGCCAAACAAACAAATTTCATATACATATTACACAGAGCGTAACTCAAAAGTTTTGTGGGTCGTCGTTGTAAATGGCTGCGATTTCGCATTCAAAAGTTTTGAGGTATTAATCCAAGTTTGGCGGTTCTTCGCCTGGAACTCACCAACCCACCAGCTCACCGCACGAAATTCCCATCCTAACGGACTGTGAACTGAAGAACCGAAGCTTCACAACCTGCACTTTCTAACCCACGACAATAGAACGAAACCCCCTTTTTAAAATCAACCCAGCACCCAGTACCCAACACCCAGTGGTAAAACAACGAACGAAAACCCATTGAGAAAATATTTAACAAAGCGAAAAATTGCACCGCTTTTCTTTTATTTGCATATTTAATTTGTTTTGAGGTTTTTTCTATCCGAGCAAAAAACCGCTGACACACAGGCAGCAACAACAGAAGCAAAACGTCGAAAAAAACGAAGAGAAAAATTACAAAAATTGTGCACAAACAAAAGGAAAACAAACAACACACACGGGCATACTCAAAGTATATATCCATATATCCATCCAACTGAATATACGAATGAAACGAGCCGGCCTTTAAAACCCCCACTTATCTCCGCCCCTTGATTTCTCCTTTGCGAAGGTTTGAACTTGAAATCAGTCGACACGAAATGAAACGAAACGAAAACCGCCACAAAAGGCGAGCCAATCTAAAAATGTATCAAAAACACCAAATATTTGTCTTTCTGTTTATTTCGATACATTTGTAAATAGTAGGTGAAATGGATGTATTATACTTTGTTTTTTAAGAGGTGGAAAGAATCATCGAAATAAATTGAGAGTGCCTTTGTGATATTGATTTTCAATTTTGTATCAAATAAATCATTTATAATTAAATGTATTGGATAAAAATCAAATAAAACATTTAAATATTTAATAAAACAAAATTAAATTATCAAAACTCATTAGATGCGCCATAAAATGAATTCATTTTGTGAAAATATATCATTAAATTTTATAAGATAAATACTTTTCTAACAGAAATTGAAGTACAAGGTGTTTCTAAGTCGGTTCCTTCTTCGTTTTATAAGCTTTACACTTCGCAGAGTTCAACGGAATATTGTATTCGTGTAAAAATTAGGGGTAATGGTTTTTTTTCTTGATTTTCCAATGAATAAATAATATCTCAAGGAAAAAAACTGTCAAACTTATGAATTGCTCAATCAATTTTTTTTTTAAATGAATGTTGGTTTCTATACTGCTTATAGTTCCTAAATAATTGATGTCGTCTGCTTGTTTCGGTATTTAATAAAGTTTTGTGGGGGTTCAACAACAGCGTTGAACCAATATTTGTCCGGAAAAGTGGATCGACATGAGAGAAGAGCACGTGGAGCCTTTTTTTTTTGGGTCTTTAGAAGTGTTGACGTCACGAATGGCGCTTAATTAAAGCGGAACCCGGCTCAATGCCAAAAAGGCGGTACTTCATCCGCAGCAGCGTCTTTTTTTTTTTGTTGCTGTCTTGTTTGCACTTGCTTAAAAGAAAAGCGCCCGGTGGGTCTACCCACTAACCCATCTACCATTTCACATTTTACCATCCAATATGATGGCTTTACTTTTACCCTGTGGAGAGCAGAAAATGCCTGGGCGGGCCAGCTTTTGATGGCTTGGCAGCGATGCCGCAAGTCAGTTAGAAGCCGCAAACTGTCACAGTTTAACAACATTTTCATTAATCAAGCCGCTGTGACTGCCACCTGAAGAGCTGAAGAGCTGGAGAGCCGAACGAGTAGAGGACGAACGAGATTAAGGGGACTCCAGGCTCCAAACCTACAAACCTACAAACAGGAGCAGCCGAATCCCTGTTCTCTGTTTTCTGCCTTTGTCGTCCCATTGTCAATCTTCTTTCGGGGATTCGGAGGGGGATTCTTTCTTTCTGCCGCCGCCAACCAACACCAGAAAATCCTCTTAATTGTGGTGCGGATTTTTTATTTGATTTATTTATTTAAAAATTTGTAGGGTAAAATACTTGCATTGCCATTCAAAGTGAAATATGACCTACAATTTCACAGCATTTCACTTAAAATAACAAGCGTTCATTTAATTTAACTCTGATTTATTTTAATTGGTCTGGCTGTGATATCTTTAAATATGTTTAGAAAATAATTAGCAGCCATTTCACCAAAAAAAAATGTATTTAATTAGGTGATTTATATTTAATTTATCACTTTAATATTTTTGCATTAATTAATCAAAATAAAATATTGCCATGGCCACATAATTAACATGTTAATTAGTCATGACTAAATGAGAAATAAGAAATTAATTAAACAAAATTAAAAGCGAATTTTAGTCATACCTTTTGGGTGACAAATTTTGTTTTAAAAACCGAAATTAGATAAAGTTCAGATCTAATTTTTATTTTAACAAAAATATTTTTAAACCATTTACTTAAAATTAAAAAAAAAGCACATAAAATATGGTTATAAAACTTGTATGCAAATTAGGATATAAAAACATTTGTTACTTCTTTGGGTCGATCCCAACATAATCCTCTTGTATGAAGATGAAGATGCAGACCATATGTGTGCACACATAGCCAACATCGAATGCCTCTCGCTAATTACCCAATCCCCATTGATGACACACAACAAACTTTTGCCAATAAGGCAAATCCTTTTTGGCCTTGCCGCTAATGTCTCACCTTTTGCCTCGTTAGCAAACCAAACCGAAACCCAAGCCAACCCAACCCAATCCAACCCCATGGGTAAACGCGTGTATCCCCTGTATCCTTGTCCTTTTTTTGGGGTGGACCAAAAGCACACACTTTTCGAAACACTTTATTAATTGACAAACTCTCTCTGCGTTTTTTTTGCGCATTCTTTCAGGTAAAAACATCAGCAGGAGCAGGAGAAGCACGGCTATTTGCGAGCTTAGAGCCCACCACTGTCCGCCGGGACGACGGGACATTAATTAATCACGGCCTTGTCATTCGCAAGGATCAAGGAGTGGCACAGCGAACGAACGAAGGAAGAAAAAAACAACACAAGCCGAAAGAGAAGCCGAAGCGAAGGGTGCAGAAATCAAATTAACAGTGCGTCAAAAGGATTAACCCCGAAAAAGGGCAGGAGTTTAGTTTAGAGCACGTACACAGGACGCGGCGAGGCGAGTAAAGAGCCCCGGACTACCGGAATCCCGACCACTTGGTGGCACGTGTTCGGTGGCTCGTTGTCGCGGATTATAAACAAATCCCGATACACAGAACCCAGAACCCAAAACCAAGCTATGATGGCCAGACGACTGGGGATTCTCCTACTCCTCCTCCTCCCCTTAGCAGCTGGGACATCCGACTGGATGCAGAGCTGCGGCCCCTGCCATTGCCACTGGAATTCGGGTAAAAAGAGCGCCGATTGCAAGAACAAGGCGCTGACAAAGATTCCCCTGGACATGAGCAACGAGATGCAGGTGCTGGACTTTGCCCACAACCAAATACCCGAGCTGCGGCGCGAGGAGTTCCTCCTGGCCGGTTTGCCCAATGTGCACAAGGTCTATCTGCGCAACTGCACCATCCAGGAGGTGCATCGCGAGGCCTTCAAGGGTCTGCACATCCTGATCGAGCTGGATATGTCGGGCAATCGGATAAGGGAACTCCATCCGGGCACGTTCGCTGGCCTCGAGAAGCTGCGCAACGTGATAATCAACAACAATGAGATTGAAGTGCTGCCGAATCACCTGTTCGTCAATCTCAGCTACCTTTCACGCATCGAGTTTCGAAACAATCGACTGCGGCAAGTGCAACTGCATGTGTTTGCCGGCACGGTGGCGCTGAGCGCCATTTCGCTGGAGCAGAATCGATTGGCCCATTTGCATCGGGAGACATTCCGGGATCTGCAGAAGCTGATGCATTTGTCGCTGCAGGGCAATGCGTGGAACTGCAGCTGCGAGCTGCAGGATTTCCGGGACTTTGCGATCAACAAGCGTCTGTATACGCCGCCCACCGACTGCCAGGAGCCGCCGCAGCTGCGTGGCAAGCTGTGGAGTGAGGTGCCCTCTGAGAACTTTGCCTGCCGGCCACGCATCCTGGGCTCCGTGCGATCCTTTGTGGAGGCGAATCATGACAACATCTCGCTGCCCTGCCGCATTGTCGGCAGTCCGCGGCCGAATGTCACCTGGGTGTACAACAAGCGGCCGCTGCAGCAGTACGATCCCCGGGTGCGAGTCCTCACCTCCGTGGAGCCGATGGCGGCGGAGTCCCAGTCCTCGGTTCTCACCTCGGAGCTGCGCATCGTGGGCGTGCGGGCCTCGGACAAGGGAGCCTACACCTGTGTGGCCGACAATCGGGGAGGAAGAGCGGAGGCGGAGTTCCAATTGCTCGTCAGCGGCGATTATGCCGGCGCCGTATCCTCGTCCGATGGCATGGGATTGGGCGGCATGGGTGCCATTGGAGCGCCCACCATTGATCCGCAAACGAATGTGTTCCTGATCATCTGCCTGATTACCACGACACTGCTGCTACTCCTGATTGTCGTGGTGCTGGCCTTGTTCTGGTATTGCCGAAGGATTAAGACCTACCAGAAGGACACCACCATGATGAGCGGCGATGGGCTGATCTCGTCCAAGCTGGACAAGACGCACAACGGCTCCATGCTCGAGGGCTCCGTCATTATGGAGATGCAGAAGAGCCTGCTCAACGAGGTCAATCCCGTCGAGAAGCCGCCACGGCGCACGGACATCGAGAGCGTGGACGGCGGCGACGATGTGCTCGAGATTAAGAAGACGCTGCTCGACGACACGGTTTATGGTGAGTATTATAACAAGAAAAAAATTAAGATTAACTCTTAAAACCCGTTGAGTTGAAAATATACTAGATATACCAGAAAAATAGGGGTATTTTTAACTTTTAATAGCGGTTGTTTTGAAAATATACTAGATATACTAGAAAAATAAGGGTATTTTTAACTTTTAATAGCAGTTGCTTTGAAAATATAATAGATATACTAGGTAAAAGAGTGGTATTTCCAACCCTTAGTAACCGTTGTGTTGAAAATATCCTAGATATAGCATTTTAAATAGTGGTATTTAACTTTCAATACCCGTTGTGTTGAAAATATACTAGATATACTAGAAGAGTGGTATTTTGAAAATATACTAGACAAGAGAGGGGTATTATTTTAATACTGAATAATATAAAATCTGTTCTGTAAATATTTTAAAGTTTTCACTTTGTAGTTTCAATTCTATATCGAGTTTTTAATTTTAATACTGCCAAAAGTATTATTATTTATATCTTATTAAGATATTTTTGAAATTCAATAGTTTAATTTCTATGATCATTTCTTTTAATGGTGTATCCTAATTTGCCACCTTTTCTCCTGCATTGATACAAAGTGTTTCCCAAAACAATGGAGATTCCAACAGGTCGTGTCAATCTGTGGTGTTTCTGATTTACAAATTAATTTACATGCCCAGCTTTAAATGGCTTCTAATTCTGTTTAATGTTTAAACGCAAAAATTAAAGGATTCGAGTTTTTGTTGCGCAGAACTAAATTGTAACCACACATGTTGACCATGATTGCATATTTTATTTCGTCATTAACGTTTATTATTTGTAAAAAAAAGAGTAGTATTACGTATTTAGTAGCCAATTAAATTCATGGTATGGGGGCGATTTATTTTTGCTCCCTTTCGTTTTTTTTTAATGCATTTCCTAGGGGTGCCGACGACACAACCGACAACCGACCACATTTCGCCAGTTGTTTTAATCAACAATGGCGATGATTATTGCCGCCTGAGTGTTGTAATAAAAATCAAAAATAATCAGTGTCATTGAGTAAAAAAAAATGGGATTATCGTTTAATTTTAATAAATAAAACTTGTAATGATAGCAGTAACATCAAGTGAGCTACGACTATTGTAAAAAAAGCACCCCTCCCTTCTTTTGTAGTATTTTTTTTTGTAAATACCTTTGACAGTTTTTTGTCCTTTAATAACGAGCTACATGACTTATTTCCTGTGTCATCATGGCGGTTGGGCACCAAATGATGCGAGGGCCACGTTCCTGGTCGTCTATTTACCCAAAGTTTCCATCTCAATTGCCACTCCAGGACGTTTGTCAATGGCATTGGCGGCATGACCATGCCAATTCCAACGCCAATGTCAACACACTTGTTATTTTCGCGGAAAAGGCAACACGAACACACACACAGGAATGGGTCTCCTAACCCATCCAGGTCATCCTGTCGCGCTAAAACACCAGTAGTTCAGCAGTTCAACAGTCAGGCCTTCGGATGTTTGTTTTAAATTTCGAATTGCTCATCAGCTATTACGTAAACGCTATTCCAAATGCTTCACAAAGCAAACATACTCGTGTGTATGCTAGTATGTATATATATAGGTACGTAGCGCGAATACAAGTCCCATCCAAAAGGACAATATTAAACGGTGTGCCGTCAAACTAAATTAACTCCGTAAATCACCTTTAGTCGGACGGAATCTATTACCACGCCACAGTCGATAAGGCAGTCACACTCATCAGTCATCATAAGGAAGTGATGTCTTAAGTTTGAGGGTAGAGTCTTTGTATTAATTGGGGCAATTAAGCCATCCTATTAACAAAAGAACAAGTGAGAGGCTCGACTATCAGATACCCCTTACTCAGCTAAAGGAAGTGTGAAGAGACTGCTTGCACGTGTGTGTTCCTTTATTTGTTCATAACTTTTAAATTAATGGTCCGATTGAAAACAATGTTTTACATAGCGATAAGAATTAGTAAACCCATAAAACTTGTATAAAATCGGTAAAGATATTAAGGTTGTTGAGGCGATTTGACCTATAGTTTCTTTTAAATCAAAGGTAAAGAAAGTATCATCAAGAATTAGTTTAAAGGAATCCTTTATATTTGTAGTATTAATATTTTTCCTATTATCTTGTGCTCGTTACATTTACAAGACTTTTCTTTGTCCTTTAAGGCTAGAATAAATAATAAAATAAGCAAATAAATTGCCAATTGGTGTTGACAATTGAATTGCATTGACAATTGCAAAGACAATTGAATCCAATTGATGGACTGCTGCACCCGTGTGTCACTTATATGCTGCTTTCCCTGTCCGATTTTCCGATGGTCCGATTGTCCGATGGGGCAAACAAGCGTTGACATCTGCCAAAGCGCCGCCGATACGGAGGGGGATTACCCAAGAATCATTATTTTTCAAAAGAAATGCCTGTCAAAAACTATTTGCCCCCGTTTCGGATTATGCGGCAGAGGGCTTACCAACGAAGCGCATAACACTTGAAAGCCAAAGCCCCTTGAACGGATAATGCGGAGTGTTCTGTTCGAGGACATCAAATATAATAAACGTTTTACTTTTTCTGTGTGGTTTGGTTGCTAACAAAAAAGCTTTATAAACTTATCTAAAAACCTTTTTTGGCCAAGTTATAGCTAAAAAGCAAAAATTCCCATTCTTACCAAAAACCAATTTTTCACAAAAAAAATAGTTCGTTTTTTTACCGTAACATTGGAAATATTGATCCAAATATGGAATGTCATACCTCTCTGAACTCGTTATTAAATTTTCAATCGATTGGCATTTAAACCTGGACATTTTATTTTTTTGCCTTTTTTTTGCAAAAAATGATGATGTACTCCCTTATAAAAAAATGGAAAATTGACAAAAATTTTATTTTTTCAAGATCACCCGGAAAGTGTCATGGATTTATTTATTATGTTGTTATCTGTTCAAAACTGTATGTATTTTTTGTGTAAGACCATTTTTGGCCAAGTTACAGCAAAAAAACCAACAGAAAAAAGTCAAATTTTTACCAAAAACAAAATCCCAATTTTTAACAAAAAAATATTTCGTTTTTTGACCGTAAATATGGAAATACTGATCCAAATATGGATTGTCATACCTTTCTGAACTCATTATTAAATTTCCAATCGATTGGCATTTAAACCTGACCATTTTATTTTTTGCCCATTTTTCGCAAAAAATCAAAAAATGTAAAAATTTTTCAAAAAATATATTTTTAGGAAAGTGATGGAAAAAAAGGGATTTAGGAAAACCAAAATGTACTAAATATTATTTTAAAATGAATCTTTAAGGTGAAAAAACAAAACTCTTTATTAATTAAAAGTTATTTAAAAAACAAGCTATTTCGATGGCCCCTTCTCTTATATTATATTAAATAAAATCGTTTCTTTCCTATCGTTTCAGTGGCCAACCACTCGCGGGACGAAGAAGCCCACTCGGTGGCCCTCTCGGACACGACGACCACGCCCCGATCGCGACACACCTACGTGGACGACGCCTACGCCAATAGCTTGCCGCCGGACCTGCTGGCCTTCCCCGCCCGCGTGCCGCCCACCTCGCCCTCGATGCAGTCCTCGCAGTCGAACATCCCCGACCAGGTGATCTACGGCATCCGCTCGCCGCCCTCGCTGACCAGTCCCGTCTACACGCACATGACGCCGCACGGCATCTACGGCACCAAGACGCTCACAGCTCCGCACAATGGCTTCATGACGCTGCAGCATCCAAAGTCGAGGAACCTCGCCTTGATTGCCACCGCCAACAGTAGTCGCCAGCATCAGCATCAGCTGAATCATCAGCAGCAGCAGCTGCAGCTGAATCACCAGCAGCAGCAGCAGCATCTCCTCCAGCAACAGCAGCAGCATCCGCTGGCCACCACATCGCCCTTCCTGCCCGCCCCCGTCGTTTACTCGCCGGCCACGGGCGTGGTCATGAAACAGGGCTACATGACCATACCGCGCAAGCCGCGAGCACCTAGCTGGGCGCCCAGCACCTCGGGTGGAGCCACAGGCGGAGGAACCATCCAGTTGAGCGAATTCCAGAGCCCCACATCGCCGAATCCCAGCGAAACAGGCACTGCCACCACCGCGGAACTTCAGGCGGAGCCCGTTTACGACAATCTGGGGCTGCGCACCACAGCCGGCGGTAATTCAACATTAAATCTAAACAAGATCGCGGGTGGAAGTTCTAATTCCGGCTCCCAAGCCGCAGGTCAGCAGTACTCGATGCGGGATCGTCCGCTGCCGGCCACGCCCAGTTTGACGTCGGTGAACTCGGCGAACAATGCGGCGAATGCCAGCAAGATATACGAGCCCATACACGAGCTAATACAGCAGCAGCAGCAGCAGTTGCAGCAGCAGCAAAGGCTAAGCTCCTTGGACACGGAGCCGCTGTACGGTGTGCGGCACCAGGGGATCACGATACTGCCCGGTTCGAGTATCAGTGGGGCAGGATTGGCCTATATATCGCCCGTTCCGTCGGCTGTTTCGCCCAGCCATGCCGGTGACTCGCCGAAGCTGGCCAAGATTCCACCGCGACCACCGCCGAAGCCCAAGAAGAAGATGTCCGTGACGACGACGCGCAGCGGTCAGGGCAGCACCAGCCAGCTCTTCGATGACGAGGGCGAGGATGGCACCGAGGTCTAGTTTGGCACCTAGTTTGGATGATATGAGAGTGGAGGAAACGGAATGGTAACTTGGAGATGCAGCAAAATATAACATCAACATCCGCTGTTGCGGCTTGTAAAAATAGCCGACAGAAGTAAGGATTCTATACTGTTCTGTTCCGTGGTTCACGCCACTGCGTGACTTGTGTGCCAAACGACTGATGTAGGTTTTAGTAATTAAATCGATGAACATGCAACACAACAGAAGTCTTCGGATGCAAATAAACAGAAGACAGAAGACAGAAGAGAGACTCCAATCCCTTAGGGCGAATTGAAATCGCTTTTAGAACAGAACAACCATCTCTAATCCCAAATTCGTATTTGCGGAAATACGTAAAAACACCCAATTTTTAAATATATACCACCTTTTTTTGTGTAGACTATAGTTAGTTTGGTACAAAATGCATTATTCGTATATAGAGAGACATATATATACACGCAATTTTAAAGATTATATATAAACAAGAAATATCCTATAATGAAAAAAAATAATATATACAAAAATCCATTTTCAAATCAACGACAGTTTATTTAAGTGCAAAAATTTAAAAAAACAAAAACAAAAACATAATTTTTCAAAATTTTGCAAAATTTTATAAAATTGTAAATGTCAAATGCATACAGTTAATCGCATTAAGCTATATATAAAATAATTACATATATATATATATATATATACTTTGCGTAAGAACAACCACAAAATACATCCTTAATTTTTTTTTTTGTTTTACGAAAGCCACCACGAATCGGGAAATGAACTAAACACGAAAGTATATTTGATAGCGGGTAAGTTTGTTAAGTGCATTAGAGCGTTAGGGTAAAGATAATGATAAAGAGTTTGCATTCGCAATTAAAACAATGAATTGAAACTTCTATGTATACATATAGTCTAGAAAGAAGGCAGAAAGGCGGCAGCATAAGTGCATAAGTGCAGCTATAATAACGATTGTACTAGTTATAAAAAAAAAATATATATATAAAATAAATCTGTATGTACATGGACTTACGTATGACATTCTAGGCATTAAGTACACAAATTAAAAAAGAACAGAAACATAAACAGAAGAAGAAAAGTTATAAGCAGGCCATATATGTACGTATGTCTGAGAATACCCTTGAAATTACCTTCACCCCTTCACACACGACTCATTTAATATCCAAACAAAATATATATACAAGGCATTTAGCAGCAATCATTCTAAATACATGATAACGAATATAGACCATTAAAGATTAAAGACAACAACAAAGTATCGTTAAGAGAAATGAAATTATAAAAATAAATATCGGATAATTCAGCATGCTAGCTATTAGCTACCCTCAGTAGTTAAAGATCAGATATCAGATGATTCACCTACCAAAACCTTACCATACCTTACCTACCAATCAAACAAACTATATACCATAATTTTTTTTATATTATTTATATTAATTGTACTTTTAATTTCCTGCACCACCTGCACCACCATATAGGCGATCTATGCATCTGGATGCATTTTTATTTAATAAAAATGCACTTTCAGGCACTGCCAAACTACTTTATTTCATAAGTGTGAACAGGAAATAGAAAAAAAAATAAAATATTAAATAATATATGATTTCCTGTTAAAGGCGAAGGCGAAGGCGAAGGCAGGCCTAGAAATGATCTGAGAGTTAAATAATAGATGAGACATGTAAAGTTTTCAGCCCCATACTTGCCCCTAGAAAAAACATTATTCGATTCGACTTAGGGTGCAATGATTTCATAAACAAAATCAACAGAATAAATGTACCCAATCCACAATTGGTTTTAAATTAAAGTAAGCAAAAGTATTACATAAATAATAAGTTACCTTACGTTAATTTTATTGTGCTGGTTTTTTTTTGTATTCAGCGTTTTTACACAGTAATTATTTGTAGAATTTTCTTTACAATTTGGACAAGCGCGCAACATAATTGTAATAAATATCTCGGAAACGCAAAAAACATTTCTAAAACCTCGAAAAAACCATAAAAATGACGTTGCGAACAAATTGTTCAAATTAGCTCAAAATCAAAACAATTATAATTAAAAATTGTAATCTAATTGTAATTGATAGAAGGGTTCTTATATATACGTTTTTTATAATTTTGCATAATTTGCCTAACATATAAAATATTGAAATAAACTATGAATAAAACGAATCCAACGAATTAAATGTTTTACTTGCCGTGTTCGAATTATTATCATTAGGAATAAGGTAAAGTAAAGAATGAAATGTTTTTTGAAGTGCATGCTGTCAGCTGTTCGTTTAATCGAAGCACTTCGATTCATGATAGAAAATTTAAAAGTTAATGCCCGTCAGGGCAGTGTCGCCCTTTTCAATATTACGAGACATAAAACTTATATTGAAATCAACTTTTAAACAAGCCAATGTCTGTGTGTGTAAGTGTGTGTGTGTGCGGCACATGCCCGAAAGCAGGCAACACTTTTTTTGCGAAACATTGCAAAATGTTGCCGAAAGTTTTTTATTATACCTTTTACTTGCGAGGGAAAAGAGCATGTTGTACTTGTACAAAATTGACCAGCTTTAAATGCTATCGATATAATAATGTCCAATTGAAAACCTAGGTATATGGAAAATAATGTAAGTATCCATATCAAAAGTATTTATTTTTCTAAAAAATTATAACCGAAATCAAACCATTTTTATACGAAAGTTACCATATTTGACAACTTATGATAAATCTTTTTTGTCTCCTAGGTATTCAGCATCATTGGTAAAAAAAATGGGTATCTCATAGTCGAGAGACCAGACTACACCGTTCTTTCTTAAGAAAATGAGGACAAGGAAACTAAGAAGAGCAAAGTACAAAACTCGACAGTAACAACAGCACAGGGCGAAAGAAGAAGACGTAAGGGGGAAGTTGAGGGGCTACCGAGGAAGCGTACAACTATATCTAAAAATTGGACAGCTTGACAGCCAAAGACTTTTTCATAAACTAGCGTAACTTTTGTGTCCTGAGATTAAAACAAAAACAACAGCGTGGAGCAAGATGAGCGCAACAAATAGGGCCAAATCCAACACACATCTCGTAAACCAGCTTTCTTATCTTCATGTTACGCGCTTAAACCATTTGGTAAATTCAACATGGTCGAAGAGGCCAAAATAGAGATATTTCAGGAGTACTATACTAACAGAAAATACTAATTTTTTGGGTGAAAAATCAGGATCTTGATGGTAAAAATTTGATTTTTTATTATGGATTTTTGGCTGTAACTTAGCCAAAAATGGTCCCAAATCAAAAAGGCGCACTGTTTTGTGCAGCTTACGATCTTATAATTAATATCAGTGCACTTCCCGACTGATTTGGGAAAATTAAATTTTGACCCAATTTTCGCTTTTTTTGTAAGGGGTAACATCATCATTTTTTTCGAAAAATGGCAAAAATTAAAAATTTCCAGGTTGAAATGCCAATCGATAGGGAATTTAATTACGAGTTCAACAAGGTACGACACACCATATTTGGATCATTTCTTCCATTCTTATGGCCAAAATACTGATATTTTACGGGAAAAAGCTTGACTTAAATTCGAATAATTTTGTAGCATACTTTTAGGCCGTATGGGACGGCTACAGTTTTAGAGTCACTGTTCAATGCAACGCGTTTATTACAGTTTCAGAGTCACTGACCAAGGCGTGGTGCAAATTACAGTTTGAGAGTCACTTTTGGTCGCCCTGTTGATATCTAACAGTTTGAGAGCAATTGACAACGCCAATCACGCATTGCAGTTTGAGAGCAATTGGCAAAGCCAAGCGCGTATTACAGTTTGAGAGCCACTGACCAAAGCTTGACATGAATTACAGTTTGAGAGTCACTTGGTATTCGATGTTGCTATCTAACAGTTTGAGAGCAATTGGTAAACGCTAAGTGGCTGCTAAAAACTTTGGTCAAGATAGCGCCACTTACTACCTCAATTTTAAATTATGCCGAAAAACCACTGTCAAGATAGCGTCACATTCTACCTCAATTTATCTTGCCCAACGTTTTCAGCAGCCGCCTAGCGTTCACCAATTGCTCTCAAACTGTAAACTCATTACCCAATACTCAAACCGCATAAAAGCTCATCCAATACCCAAACCATATAAAAAGCTCACCCAATGCACAAACCATACGAAAGCTTTCGCTTGCGTGTACAGTTTGAGAACAATTGTTAAAACCCTAAGTAGCAGTTTTCCCCTTTACCCAATAAAAATACTTGAGAAACATTGCAAACACATTTTTATTGTAAATCTTGCTGCGCGTTCAACTTTACAATTCAAACGTATAATATAAAATAGGGTCAGTTAAAAATATAAAAGTTAAAACAATCAAAAGTGTCGTCCGCAAGTACAAAAAACAAATCTGTACTGTTGGCTTTCCAAATGGTTTAGGATTGGGATAGGGATCTGTTTTTGGGGGGGGGGCTTTTGGAGTATCCTTCCAAAGGGTCAACACACACACATAAGTGGGCTAATACCATTCGATTGGCTTCTTAATTCTGCCTTCGTTTTCGGTCAGAACAAACAGGTTTTCGGGTCAAAGAATATATACATTTTGGGTCAGAGGCTGGGAAAAACAAAAAAATGCAGGACAGGATCGAGAGAAAGCGAGACGGGGCTAAGCGAGAACGAGAACGGACGTATCCAGAGTTGCAGAGCTAGAGATTTTGGCATTACATTAAGTGGAGGCCCGCCGCTTCAGGAGATGGCGCACTCCATCTCGCCGTGCTTGGGCACACAGTCGAGCACCAGGGCCACCGCCCGGGACATGTAGGTCATGGTTCCGTAGCTGCCGCTGGGAGCACTGCAGGGAAAAGGAAACCAGATATTAGTGATCCCATTTAGTGATCCAATCCTCACCTGTCGTAGAGGTGCTGGCATATGTAGGCGGCGCCGCCGCACAGCAGCATCCCCGAGGCGGCCTGCTGCTGCTCCTTGCCGTCCTTGATCTTGGCGCAGCACAGCGTGGCATCGCCCTGCACCTTGCGCTGGTCCTCGAGGAACAGCTGGTTGGCCTTGTGCACCAGATGCTCCACGTAGATGATGCCCCCGAGAGTGGGCACCATGTTGTGCTCGGTGACGAGGGTGAGCACCATCAGGGCCTCCACCACCAGCTGCCTGTACTCGGGCTGCGGTATCTGATTGAGGGCCGTCTCCACTTCGAGGGCGAACTTCAGTTCGCCCGGCGTCATCTCCTGGGTGAGACTCTGCTGCAGGACGCGTCCCTCGATGGCCAGACCCTGGCACTTCTCCAAAACGGTCCAAACGCGCGAATAAAAGTCACGGGGCACACGATTCAGGGCGCCATCCAGTCGCCTGCGACGCAGCCACTGTCCCTGCCGGTCGTCAATGGTGGCTATTAAAGCGTCCTCGCCCTCCGGATCGCCCAGACCGATTTGGCTCTTCTTGCTGACGCGGCTGCTCTTGCAGCTAACAATGGACAGATTGCCACGGGCCACTGTAAAAAAAGGGGGTAATTTATATATTATATTATATAGAACGCTGTTATCGTGAAAGCTACTAGCGCCATCTAGCGGCTGTTTAAATTTTGTTAATAATTTTCCTCATAACTTTTTAATGGTTTATCCAATTTTTAAACTTCCTTCTACTCTTTAAAAGCTTTTAACAAACGCAATAAAATGGCATTTACACTTTTACAAAATCTGTAAAAATACCGCCGCCAGGCTATTTTTAAAAATTTTTAAGGCAATTGTGGGCGTGGCGCTCGGCTGAAAGAAACTTGCGCTGCTTAGGAAACCCAAGAATAAGTGTGGTTAATACCAACTTTCTAGCTTTTGTCGTTTCCGAGATCTCTACGAGTAAAGGGGTATAGCATGAGATTAATGATCCAAACTTACCACTGCTGACTGCAAACTCCTTGCCGCTGAGTATGTGGTAGAGGAGATTCTTCATCTCGAAGGGCGAGAGGTTAAGTAAATGCTCCGACGCCGCCTCGCCGTCGCAGTTGAGGGTGCGGGACAGCTCCTTGGCCATCACCTGGATGATCAGGCCGACGCGCAGGCGCAGCATCTCGTGGAACAGCTGCGGCTCGGTGCGAATGAACATGGCCAGGTAGACCATCAGCTCCTGGGTGAGCATCGCAGTGCTCTCATCGTCGCCATAGGCCTGGTTTTAAATTACATATATAATTTATAAATATTATTTAGGCTAATCTAAGGGTAATACATACATCATGGATGAGCTGTCGCAGCTCGACTTCCGGCAGCGGCGCCGTGATGGTGTGCTCATTGTTCGGCGGCATTCCCACGGTGACCTGCTTCTGGCGCACCAGCAGATCGGTGACCGCCTTGGCCAGATCCTCCACCCGCTTGCCCAGCATCCCGGCCGTGTGGCGGACGAGTCCCCAGAGCTTCTGCTGGCAGGCCTTCTCGTAGAGTCCCTTCAACAGATCCCGCACGGTCACCACGCGTCCCTCCTCCAGCATTCCTTCGGATTGGGAAGAATCGTTGTTGTTATTCTCATGTGGGCTCATGTGGTTGTTGGTGTTGCTGCTGCTGGTGTTGTTGCTGCTGTTGCTGTTGCAATTGCTGGCTGGATTATTATGATCCGGATCGGTGCTAGTGGCGGCGGCTGAGGCTGAAATTGTAGCAGCATCGATGATCACCGTGGGCAGCACAAGCGTTGGACTCTTCTTGGACCCTTCACCTGCTCCGCCGCCTCCTCCTGCTGCACCACCTGCACCACCACCAGCCAGTTCCAGCACCACCTCATCCACAAACGCCTGCTCGAGCTCTTTTGTTCGAGGTTTTCGGTTTACGGTTTTTATTATGGGGTTAGTTGGGTTAGGATTGGATTATGGTTTCGGTTTCGTTGCATTTTTCGGGGTTAATGTGAAGAATGGTGAGCGCATGTGTGTGTGTTCGGCATGTGGGGTTAAATGCGTGGCGTATTCGGGCGAAGAAAGTAAAATAAAATGTTAAAGAATTAAATTACGTTTGGAAAACATGGCCAAAAAAATAAGGAAATATATAAATGTGTGGTTAATAAGGCTAATTAAGACATAACTTAAAGCAAAGCCGTTTTATTGGATGATATTCTTAGTTTAAATTGTACAAATGGTAAGCGAGAACTTTCCTTAGTTCAATCAAATTATATTCCTTTTTAACTTTATTTTTTGTATGAAATTTTCAAAAGGTACAACTTAAAAAATTATCGACAGCTTTCAAAACATCGATATTATCGAATCAATAATGTCGAAATATCGAAAATATCATTAATTTTCAAGCTCTATTTTAAATAATTAAAGCTTCTAATTTTTAATTTTCCTTACTCAATATTCATTGACATTTAAAAAACTATTTAAAATATAATTTTTTGTTTCTCGAAGCAAAATCTTGCTTATATGATCTTGAATAAAGAATAATAGATCTCGAGAATGTTATGATCTTGAACAAAAGCAAAACCCAAAGCAAAGCAATGTTGCATTTCAGATGTTAAGTGCACATGAAAGTATTTCCAAAGAAAGCATAAATCACACCAAAGATACACCAAACAAGGAAATGGAATAGAGGATAGACACCATAAATGTATATATAAAACGTGTCGATTTTCTTGGCCAATCGGTGGGAGAGTAAGTGTAGAGGATATGGGATATATAGGAAGCCGGGAATTTCCAATGGATAATGGATGTGTGTAGGTACAGAAGCCCGCACAACAACAACAATCAACACAAGACGAATCAACGGATCGACGGACTTACCGGCGGCTGCACCATTGGCATTTGGGGTCGCATTGTCGTCCGATTTGTTCTTGAATCCCAGGCCAGCTGTTCAGACGCCGCACGCAACGATTACGGAGGACAAAGTACGAAGAACGGGACAAAACGACAAAAGTACGTGGTAAAACAACGGAATGAGAACAGGATATGCAAAAGAAATGGTTCAATGCTGAGGTCTTGGATCTCCTTCAAGAGAATCCACCTATTCTATCTTATTTTATATCAATAATAAGCCGATATGATTAATATCAATTAGATACTTTATCATATCAGCTAATTCACAAAAATTACAAAAATACTATTTTTAAATACCAAATTTGGTATTTATTTGAACCAATAATGTAAAATAAGATAAATGCAATCGTTATGCATATCAAAATGATATCAATCTGATCTTTTGTCAATTTTTTTCTATGTAAACGCCAATATAAAAATTATAATACATAGAGGGGTAAAACTAGCTTTTTTCCCCCTTTCAAAATAATTTGTTCATCCTCATTTTACCTATTTGTTTAAAATAAACTTTTGCTTAACTTTCTCCGTAGGTTTACCAACAATCTGAATCCTACAAAAAGTGTGAGCGTGTATTGGCGTGTATTATTCGCAGGTGCATGTGTTTTTCTTGCTGTGTATTTTGTGTGTGTGTTTGTAATGTAAATTTTATCGCGGGTGTTCTCTCAACCCGTTGTAAAAATATAAACCTTCAAACGAAAAGCATTAAGCTGCTATTAAACCCAAAACCTAGTTGAACGTGGAATATTGGATCAGTGGTTATTCTTTCGGACTCACCTGTGTTGAAGTCCAGGCCCTGGGTGTCCACCAGGTACTGCAGGATGTCGCCCTGCTCCTCGAGATTCTCCGTTTCGCGCAGCATCGCAATCAGCTCCTCGACCTCTGTGTCCGCGAAATTGGTTTCGGCACGATGGCGTTGTATGAGAATTTTGGGCACTGTTACTATCAAAATCGCATTTCGGAACGAAGGTGAGCCAATCGAAATTATACGTAAGAAATGAATGAAAACAGAAGGCAAGAAACCAGAAAGTAAAGTTAATAAAAGTATACAAATCAAGGGGTAAGAAAGGAAGAGCTACAAATTAATTCGACATGCTGATGGTGCACATTTAAAAATTAACTAATTAAATTATATAAAAATGAGCATAAATTCTTTGAATTATTTTCGAATTTCGGTTTTTGTTTTAGGCTTTCTAAGTCAAGCCATTTTTGCTACCGTTTGAACTTTTCTTTTAAAAAAAGGCTTTACGTTTACATAGATAACTTATAAAATTAATTTGATATGGCAAAATTTAAAATGAATTTGTAGTCTATAGGTAACTAGAAAATATAGAGATCAAAATGGCAGACTAACTCTCTTGCTGGCGCACAAACTCGCTGCGTCTGTCGATCGCCGAGCGGCTGTGGTGCGGATCCACCGGATAGATGTTCTCGCGGACGGACAGCTCGTTGCCCAGTTGCAGGGGCGAGCTGGCCGGTCCCTCCTCGGGCGTGGTGGCGAAGACGCTGACGTGGCTCTGCTTGTTGGCCTGCAGCCAGGGAGGCGGCACAATCGAGGAGAGGCGGCGTTCGGTGAGCGGCGAGGGTCCCTCCATGCCGAGGTTGTCGGCTGCAAAAAGGTGAAAGAAAGGCATTAATATTACATATCTATTCAAGGCATATATGCACTTACAATCCACGTTGATCGAGCGCGTCTTCTTGATCGCTCCCTTGCAGGACATGCGGCGCCTGAGGGTCCGCGGACGCAGCTGTCCGCCGCGCAGATTCATTGTGCTGCGGTTGCTGAACGAGCGCAGCAGGTGCTCGTCGAGGTACGTCTGCACGTCCGGATGCAGGCGATCCGGATAGCCATCCTCCGTGCTGCCCAGGAAGCTCAGGTCCGTGATGGCCGAGGTGTTGAGGAAGTCCTTCAGGCTGCCCAGCATCACGCGCGTCCCGTTGATGTAGCCCGACTTGAGTTTCCGCATCGTCTGGATCATGGCCAGCGGAATCTTGTCCTGATCTGTGAATTCCGCCCGCACATCCAAATAAAATCTTATTAGTAAAATCATACTTGTATTTCAGAGCTATGAACAATGAGTATGTGGATCTGATTATCTGGCTGATTGGTGGGCGGTGGGTTGGGTTAGGAGCGCCGCTTAAAAACTACGGGTTAGTCACACAAAATACAATAGTAACCGGTTCGTAAATGAGCACAGGATTCCAGCACCATCGGCAATTAGTCGGTGTTTAGCTTTAGATTTAGGTGCAAATGCCAAAAATGCAGTGGGGAAATTGCAACAGACTAGCAAATATACTTAATTATGTTTAATCACATAATAATAAGCGTGTATTTCTCTGAAGTCATCAACTTTTGAATACCGAATGTTTGGTCTAAAGAGTCGTGTAAAAAGATAGTTAGAAAGTCCAAATATCCAGGAAAAGCACAACTATACATCTATATCTTGGAGAAATTGATCAGAATGTTAAAGAAAACATATGGCTTAGGGGAAAGAATCTTGTTCTGGTTCTAAATATAACAATTAGATTTCGAATTCTCATTTAAATATTCAGAAACATCATACAAATTACTTTTTAACTTCTGCTTTTGACAAAAATATATGAAGGATAAAACATTTTAATTCCTATAAATAAATTTAGCAAGATATAAGTGCATATCAGGGTCACAGCATGAAGAAGGGATACAGATTTGGGTTCAAAGGTAGAAGAAATGGAAAGAGCAGAAGCAATTAGGCCATTTACTAAGCAGACACAAGCAGGGATCAAAGTTCATATATCATATAGACTATATAGATCATAGATCATATAAATCATAGATCATATAAATCGCAGATCATATAAATCATAGATTATATAAATCGCAGATCATATAAATCACAGATCATATAATTCTTAGATCATATAGACAATAAATCGTAGATCATTTGCATATAGTTATATCAATTGTTACAAGTTGGCTTTTGTGTGTTGTGGAGTATATAGTATTTCGCATATATGCAGTGGTTCTTGGAATCAAGTGTGTTTTGCCATTGGGTGCAGGGTGGGAATCGGATTTGGAATTGGAATTGGATTTGGAATTGAGGTGGCAATGCAGAATCGAGCTGGGTGGGTAGTTTGCTTTATAATTTGTTCTTTTTTTTGGGGTAGTTACCTAGCATATAGTGGGTTGCCATTAGTGTGATTGTCGGCCTGCCCAACATGTGACGCCAATTGTTGGTCAAGAATGCTAAATTTGTGGTAAAATTGCTGGCAAGCAAATCGGGATCGCGTGTTGTATAATATTCTTCATAGTCGATATGCTGTGTAAGTGTAGTTGTTGTTGTTGTTGCAGTTGTTGTTGTGTATATATTTATTATTTTTATTTTGGGATAAAATAAACAAGAGAAAGGATATGTTTTGGTTTTGATTTAGGTTTATCTTATTTTTTTTCGATATCTAATTGGCCAATTTTCAGGGGTTTTGGGTCATTGGAATGGAAATTTTGGGGGAAAGGGTATAAAAGTTCAGAAAAGTCCAGAGCAGAGCGTTGAGAAATAAAAGAACTAAACTAAAGCTACATTAAACTAAAAAATAATCAATTTGCGGTTAAAATAATAAAAATAATGATATTATAGAAATATTCTTTTAAAATTGTTTAAATTAAATTGAATAAATTTATTGAAATTCAAAACACATCGTAACATATATATTTTTTCAATACTATTATTTTAACCGCAACTGTATGTACAATGTATATAAGGTAGAAAGTGTGTGTGATATATAGAGTGTATATACCATATAGTCTATGGTATTTAAGGTCGAGTGTGTGGGTATTACCATAACCAAAACTAAAGTTAACTAAAAGCAAAAACCAACTAAAAAGCTCAAAGGAAATTAACTAAAGTTCAGAAGCAGCTGCTCAATGTTCGGAATAAATATAAATATATATATATTTCGCAATTTATTTTTGGAAAACCAAGCTTAATTAACGGACCTTGAGCAACCGATTCGAATCGATTCGATTCTAATATAGTTAACGAGTCAATTGTGTGTGTGCATTTGTGTGGTTCGAGTGTGCGTGTCAATTAATTGATAAACAATACCAATACCAAAAGCAAACCGTTGCAAATTAATCAATTCAACAGAGCAATTCACAAAAGATATGGGGAAAACAGTCGGGGGGTGGGAAGGGAGCATTAAAAACCCGCGCACAATAAACATAAGATTAGGAAAATATAAAAATAAAAACAAAAGAAAACATGGAGTGAAGTAAACGTGTTCGACTCTCTCCCTCTCCGTTGACCGACCTAGGTGGATGCGCTTCAGCACCAGGGTGACCAGCGGACGACCCAGCAGATCCCAAGCGGACTTGAGGAAATTTATCTCGCCCTTGAGGATGTCGATCATGAGTTCGTTATCGGAGGCGATATAGAAGCGCGACAGGTCGGCGAACTGATGCGTGATAAACGGTAGAAATCATAAGTCAATCGTCAAGAACAGGGATGCAAACCGATCTTAAGATAATATTAGATGTTTTAATTTAAATATTATTATTAGAAAAGATAAGTGAAATATTAATAATACATTATTTAAAATAAATCAAATTAGTTATTTAAAATAATAATGGCTGGTACAAGAATATTTCATTTATCCACCATAAGAACAGAAGTTTTAAAAATATGTATGTTTTATAAAAAAGAGAAGTGAATTTTTAAAGACATATTAATTAAATTAAATCAAACTATTTATCTACAATACAAATTTTTATAAAATAATGGTTTAATAATTATTAGTAAATCTTATATAATTTAAATAATAAGCCTACGCACTTTTCTGCATATAAAGGAAAAGCTACATAAATCGGTTTGCATCCCTGGCCAAAAAATACAATAGAAAGTGTACAAACAGAGCCATGGGCAAGTGGGAATTTTCGGTAGTCTGGGAAGGGGGTGGCCGGGTTTCTTGCATAATCCTCCGACAGGTCAAACTGGACATTCACTCACCTGCGGGGTGAAAGCGAATATGCGATCCTTCAGCGAGTACAACTTGCTGGTGCTGAGAATGCCCACATCGCGGGACTTCCTGCCGCTCAAACCCAGCTTGCGGTTGCGCCCGAGGTAGGTGTACAGGTGACTCAAAACACGGGCTGGCTGCACCTCAATGGGAGCCACCTCGGCGATTGTCTGCACATGCAGATCGTGCTCGGCCAGCTTGTCGCGGATCTCGTTGTCCTCGGCAATGATGACCACCTGGACGACCACATCGGGTTTCTTTTGCGCGCCCAGGCGACGATTCAGCGGATCCAGCTCGCCCACGGCCAAGAAGCCCTGAAATAAATGAACATTAGAAGAATATCTATAGCAGAAGGAGAATAATGCTCACCTCCTGCAGCAAGCGGCCGAGGATAAACAGGGACTGGCCCCACAGGAACGGGCAGCGACCGACCACTTCGCGGGCCTGCGATCCCGGCTTCTGGTACTCGAAGCCCACCAGATCCTGCGGCACCGCATAGCTCTCCGGCACGAGCAGTATGCCATCCTCCGAGCGCACCATGATCTTCTCCAGCCGGCCGGCGTACTCCTCCACCGCCCGCTTGTCGCTCTGGAAGGCGTGGAAGAGAATCAGGTAGCAGTAGAAGAGCGGCCACTCGCACTCGATGTTCTCGAACATGCGCAGCTCCCAGCGTTCGTAGTAGAGCCGCGATGGATCCTCCTTGGGAGTGCGGTAGCCGTCGCGCAGGAACCGCTTGCAGCCGTACTTGCCCTGCAGTCGCGACAATATCGCATCCTTGGTGTTGTGTATCAGCTGGGCATCGTCGACGGCAAAGGCCGGAAATCCAATGACACAGAGCAGTCCCGAGTCCAGCTCCTTGCTGTTGGACTCACGCGGCAGCATCGACTGGAGCACCGCCTGGCATTTGTGGGCCTCGTCGGCCAGCACATGGATCACACTGGCCGGCCCGCCGCGCGCCCCGAACAGATCCAGCTCGTTCATCGCCTCCAGCGCCGCCTTGGCCATGCCAATGGAGCTGGCATTCAACTCGGGCTCGCCTGGAAAACGCAAATGCATCAATCATCGACTGATCATATCGTAAATTATTATAGTTACAGGGTAAGACAATAATTTGATTATTAATTTTACTTTTTCTGGCTGTACTTTAATTTTTGAATATGAATTACTTATAAAAAATTCATTTAAAAATAGTAAACAAAAATATTTATTTATTTTACATTATAGTTACAGAGTAAAACAATAATTTGATTATTTATTTAACCTTTTCTGACTGTACTTTAATTTTTGAATATTAATTACTTATAAAAAATGCATTTAAAAATAGTAAACAAAAATATTGCCCATCTGGTTTTATTTTATTTTGCTAATTCATTTTCTTAGCATACTATTCAATTGATGAAGTATGTAAAAATTATGTTTTATTTATCTAAAAAAGGGATTTTGATAGGAAGCAAAACTAGGAAGGTTTATAAAAGATAAGATAGAGGAAATACATACAAAATAACTTAATTAAACATCAAACACTTAGCATTCACTCACCATGATTGGTCTTGTCGCCGCGTTCCCATATTCCGTAGTCCGGAATGGAGTAGGCGGACTCAATGTAGAAGACCAGATTCTGGATGAACGACACCTCGTCCAGGGAGAAGACGATCTGCAGACCGGAGGCCGTCATCTGGGCCAGGATCAGCAGGTACAGGGAGACGGCATCGATCTGCAGATGGCCCCACTCATTGTCGCCGACGACGGGCAGGCCGTTCTTGCTCGAGTACTTGGCGTGGAGGGAGTCGTAGGGACTCTGGGTCATCTTGAACTTCTCCACCTTGTCCTTCTGGTTCATCATGGCCATGAGCAGGCCGCGCATCAGCTTCACGCAGCTCTGCTCGAGCTCATAGCACTTGGCCCGGTCCTCGTCCTGGTCGGCGATCTTCTTGTAGGCCATGGACAGGCCCCAGACGGCCAGGATGCAGTACACATTGTCCCTGATCCAGGCGTGTGAGTTGACATTGGAGGCGGGGAACAGACCGGTGACCGGCTCCTGGTGGGCCAAGATCAGACGGTGCACGATGCGCTGGTAGTAGTCCAACCGGACGCCCGAATTGCTGCGGGAACGCATGGCCGTTTTCGAGGTGGTTTCTGTAAGTATTTTATCACAATAGAATGTTATTATCATTTTGAAGATGGTATTGTCTTATATACTAGACTAAAACTCTCTTGTATTCATGATTTAGTTTAGATTTGTAAGATTTTTTAAGATCTACATATACCATATTATATATAATATATCTGTCATGTAAACAAATATGATCTTGAAAGTATAAAATTAAATAAAAGTGTTATTATAATCTTGAAGATGGAATAATGGTATTTACTAGACCAAAACTCTCTTGTATTCATGATTTAGTTAAGATTTTTAAGATTTTTTAAGATCTATATATACCACATTCTTTATACTACAGCTGTCATCACAATAAAAATTTATTATAATTTTCAAGATGGTATTATGGTATTTGCAAGACTAAAACTCTCTTGTATTAATGATTAATTTAGTATTGTACATATCATATTCCATATACCATATCTGTAATATAAAGATATATAATTTTGTAAGTATTTTATCACAATAAAAAGTTATTATAATTTTGAAGATGGTATTATGGTGTTTACTAGACTAAAACCGTATTGTAATTATGATTTAGTTCAGTATTGTACATTTTTTTGTGGTCTACATATACCATATACTATATCATACATATACGATCTTGATTCTCTTACATATACAACGACATTTGTTTACAACGACGGCTATTACAGGTTATTTTGGTTCTGGGAAGGTCAGTTACGGTTGGTCCCAGTCCAAACCCTTTACACTCTATAGGAATATGGCTCCTTGAGAACGGAATGCGATGATCTTGATTGTTGTTTACCCTCGACGACGCGGGCACGCTCTATACTTACATAATGTCGGATCGGATTGGATCGGATCGGTTGGGATCGCTTCGGATCGTTTTGTTGTGGTTCCGTTCGGCGGAGTGGAGGAGGAGGAAGCCCAGAGCTCCCCGGAACACCTCGCGCCGCTAGAACCCGTAGAATGCGTTCAGTTCGCCGCGAGGACAGCGCATTCTCTCCGGGATTCGGAGGAGGGAGTGGCGCTTGGCTGCCGTTCGCGTTTCGAAGCCTGGCTGGTCACTTGTTTGCGAATAAATCGAGATATATTGTCGTTAAAATGCACCTAAAGTCAACTCAATGTCAATTCAATTTATCGATATTTCTGCCGGCAGCGTTGCCATCCTAATTTATACGGCGACATCGGTGGTATCGATAAGCGAATATACCAAAAACGATTACGATAGAGTGTCGGGGACGTGTCTTCGCTGACCTAGCGGAGTCACCATCCTGAACATAAATCTGAAGATTTTTTTTACCAAACTTGGCTTTCTAGCCGTAATTTCTTTAAAACAAGGCCCACAACTAAAATTATAACTGTTTCGAACAGCTTACATCATAAACTAACGATCCCTATCACTTTCTGGGAAATTTTTTTTTTTACCGATTTTTGATTTTTTGATAAGGGGTTACATCACAATTTTTTGCAAAAAATTACAAAAATTTAAAACTTCTATTTTTGAATGCCAATCAATTAGGAATTAAATAACGAGTTCAACGAGGTATGACATTCCATAATTGGATCATTATTTCCATGGTTACGGCCAAAAAACTGATATTTTAAGGAGGAAATTGTGGATTAGAATTTACGACGAAAACAACATTTTTTAACGGTTTTTAAGTCGTAGCTTGGACAAATCGAGGCCCACAGCTAAAAGACCGACTGTTTTGAACAGATAACAACCTGAACTAACAATCCCTATAACTTTCTGGGAAATTTATTTTTTGACCGATTTTCGATTTTTTGAAAAATTGCCGAAAAATGTATTTTTTGATAATTTTCGCACTTTTAATAAGGGGTTACAACGAATAGTTGTAAAATATGAAAAGCAACGTCTTTGTGGCACCTTTAAGACGACAAAACAATACAAATAAAATATATGCGGCGTGGGAAACCCCAAAGCATTGCAGGTAACACTACGATTATAAAGAAAATTGTTCTCACTATCTGAAAATTTCGGAGACACTAGAAAATCCGGTCTGAACTCTAGTTCTGAGCGAGCTTGAATAATGGACATGGAAAAACTGCTCTCAGTGGCGAGTGGGGAAAGTATACGAAAGTCGAATACCCTTCTCTGAATACAACTTAACTATAGGAATTAAGAATCGTATACAGTAAGCTTTAATGTTATTTTTAAAGTTCCGAAATCTGAAATGAAATCACGTTATTAGCACTTACTAGAAATGTAGGCGATTCAATACCTTTTAGCCAGAAGAAATGCACCTTTTCTCTAGACCCCATTCACCACACTCACATCGCCGCCGGGTGATTCAGATCCAAAGCTATGGGGCTCTCTGATTCCGATTCCGATTCTGATCTTTCACTTTAAGTATAGTGCTAGACTTCTGAATGGCATCAGTTTCAGATAAGCCACTGCATCGATTCAGACTAAGAGCCATGGTTCTCCGATCTTCAATTGCATTGTATCTGTATCTCTGCGGGGTGCTTTTATCCAGCTGTTTTGCCAGTAAGTTGTATCACTTTTTGAATAAAGAAGGAATGGTTTTAAAAACAAATTATATCAATAATGTTATTTGGATAATTTACAACACTTTTAGTGCATATCTTTCAGGAAAAATATTTATTTTTATATCGGGAAATGCAAAAAACTGGTTTTCGATGCTAATGCAGTACAATTGAAATCAAGTTTTCATGTCATAATTGTGTGTACGGATGGAATCGAGATATTTTTTAAAAATTAGTCATGGGTTTTTTGTTTTGATAACGGATTTGTATTAAATAATATTAGTAGATATTAGTTAGTGAAACTAATATTTAAACTGATTGAAGTAAGAAATCGTTTCCTAGCCAAAACCTACACTTTTTAATATTTTAAAGAGAGTTTTATATATGCATTAGATTATTTGTATAAATTCCTGTGCTAGTTAAATTTAAAGTAGGCTTTAAACCCTGAAGTCTCATATGTTTTTATTGTTTTATGATAAAATAAAAAACTTTTATCTCTGCTTTAAATTTAACAGTTTTCTCTTCCGCATGTTAAATTTTAAAGTAGGCTTTAAACTCTGAATTCCTAAACTTTTTTATTGTTTTATCTCTACTTTAAATTTAACAGGCGGACGAGAAATCTAACATCCTAAAAGCCGTTTTCTCGTCCGTCTGTTAAATTTAAAGTAGGCTTTAACCCCTGAATTCCTAAACTCTTTTATTGTTTTATCTCTACTTTAAATTTAACAGGCGGACGATAAATCTAACATCCTTAGGGCCGTTTTCTCGTCCGTCTGTTAAATTTTAAGTAGGGTTAAAGCCTTAAATTTGTATGGGAAATCAGAGTCTTAACCCCACTTTAAATTTAACAGGCGGATAAGAAAATAGCCCTAAAAATACAAAATAAAATAAATAAGAAAATATATATTCTTTCATTACTATTCCAGAACCGAAGCTGCACTTTGGCAGCTGTCGGGGATCGGGCCAGTGCCGCCTGCTGTCGGACTGCCTGGAGGAGCCGGGCTACGTGCTGGCGGAGGACTCCTCCGAGTGCTTCAACACGTTCTGCTGTCTGAAGAAACAGCCGGTGTATCCGCAGTCGGTGGACAACTACTGCCGCCACGACCTCAAGCCGCACATCTCGAACGGAGAGGTGACCAAGCGGCGCGAGTTCCCCTGGATGGCCATGCTGCTGTACGGCGATCGGCTGACGCCCAAGTGCGGTGGCTCCCTGGTGGGCAACCAGTGGGTCCTGACCGCCGCCCACTGTGTGCCCAGTCAGCCGTACGAGGAGGACCTGCGACTCGTTCGCCTGGGCGTCTGGGATGTCCAGCAGCTGACGGACTCGCAGGACATCCCCATAGCTCGAACAATTGTCCACGAGAAGTACCTGCCGGCGGAGACGACGGGCACGAATCTGGAGAAGCACTCCAATGACATTGCCCTGCTGGTTTTGGAGCGAGTGGTCACCTACTCGGAGTTCATCCAGCCCATCTGCCTGCCCTCCAGCCTTTATCCGCGGCGCGGCGACAACTATGTGAACTACGGCCTGACCATCGCCGGCTGGGGCCGCACCAGCGAGGAGTCCACGGCCACGGCGCCGGTGAAGATCAAGGCCCGGGTGAATGGATGGTCGCGGGACAGCTGCCTGGAGAGGTACAAGGACCTGGCCGATGGACAGATGTGCGCCGGCGGGGATAAGTCCAGGAAGGGCAGCTGCTTCGGCGACTCCGGCGGCCCCGTGATGGACGGCAACCAGCTGGTGGGCATCGTCTCGCTGGGGGAGGCCAGGTGCGGTTCGGATCGGGGACCCATGGTCGTCACGCGAGTCGACTCCTATTTGGCCTGGCTGGGGGAGCACTTCCTCGATCGCCCGGAATCGCCGGAACCAAAAATCGAGCAACCCATCAAAAGAAACTCGGGCTTTTTTAACATTTTCGCAAGAAGAGTTTTTGGCAACGCAGAAAACCAAACAAATCAAGGAGATCAAGAAGTTGTGCCCTTTGCTCTTTGAAAAATCTATTAAATCGAGGAGAAAAAGTGAAAAAGAAGCGAGATTGCGCCTAAAACTACGAAAGTGGAAGCGAGAAAGACACAAATTCGAATTGGCCCACTTCGATTATTTCGTACATATCAAAATGATATGATATCAATGTCAATATGATATCGGATTTCATCAATTGATCATCATTTCGTTTCGTAAATAAAATGTAAATAATTTATTTGTAAAATGTACTTTTTTTAGAACACATTTTCTACCCAAAACTGTAGCCAAAACAATAAAAAATTGTAAAATGTAAATGACTAAATTTCATGAAAAGCATGTTTAATTTTAGTCGTGATCTTGCTTTTTTAACTAACTCAATCATACGTACTGTTGTTGCCTTTAATCTAAATTTTTAATTCTGTTTAAATCTAATTGGCTATGAATTATTTTTTGCTCTTGCTTTATTGTTTAGTTAATCCAACGAAGGTTAGAAATGTAAGAATGATTTTTTAAGACCAAACCAAACCTTTAATATTAAATCTAATTAGCGTTGAATTATTTTTTGCTCTTCCTTTATTGTTTAGTTAATCCAACGAAGGTTAGAAGTGTAAGAATGATTTTTTCTGGACTAAACTCTCACTGGAATACAGGTCGTATGAGTAATAATTGGGCAACCTTTAAGTTCTAAATCTTAAAATAAAATATATAGTATTGCATTTGTTTTGTTACCTTTTCGAAAATCATATTGCCCGCTCCAAATCAATCCACTCGAAATGCCAGCTTAAAGGTAACGCTTTTATTGCCCCTCGAATGCCTAGAATCTTCGCCCGAACCTCAGGCCACCGAACTGCACAGTCCGCAGTTGCTCACCGGGCACATCTTCATCTCGATATCCTCGCCCACGCGCACCACGGCGGCCATTCCGTTCTCCGAGTGCGGCGAGATGTGACAGTGGAACATCCAGTAGCCGGGACTGTTGGAGTAGAACCGGAATATCGTGTAGCCAAAGGCGGGCACCTGCACCGAATCCTTCAGCGGAGCACCGCGTCCGCGACGCGGCAACGGCGTCTTCTTGTCGATCTGCTCGATCTGGCCGATCTTCTGCTCGCCCAGCACGCCCATGCCGACCACCCGAAAGGTGTAGCCATGCAGGTGGATCGGGTGCGGCGTCTGCGAGAGGCTGGAGACGACGAACTCGACCTGCTGATTGGCCGGCACCTGGATGACATTCGAGCACTGGCAGTGCCGCTGCCGGCAATTGAAGCCCAGATTCGCCTGCTGCGAGCGATTGCAGAAGAATTGGCCAACGCCCAGGTTTCGCGTCTGCAGGAGCGACATCTTGGGCATGTTGAAGCTAATGTCGTCCATTTGGAAGCGGAAACCCTCGCCCTGGCGCACCTCGAAGGCGTTCATGCTGGTGTAGAAGGTCACCGAGGGCGCCACTTCCGGTTCCGGTCGCTGGGCATTCAGTGTGGCCAGCGAAATGCTGCTGCTGCCACTGCCCGCCGTCTCATCGCCCAGCTCATTGAGCGTCTTGCCAGGCGCATCGTACGCATAGCTGAGGGTGTGCGTGTCCAGCTTCCGGGGATCTGCGTCCCTGTAATGGAGCACCGCCTCCTGGTGCAGCTGGTTCTTCGCACAGAAGCTGTAGCCCTTGACGCGGATCCAGTAGTTGGCCACCTCCTGGTTGGCGTGCAGCACAAAGTCGAAGCGCTCGGCGCCGTGGAACATGATCCGCTGCACCGTCACCGGCTCGATGTCGTTGCCATCGCTGGCAATCACCACCAGGTCGTGGTTGTCGATGCTCAGGCTGATCGGGCAGTTGGAGACGCCTTGGGGAAAAATTCAAATTTTTGATTTTAATTTAAAAAATATAATTTTTGTTTATATTATTTTCTGGAAAGTTACTTATTCTCTTCTTTTTATTATTTCCTAATTTCGGTTTTTGTTTTAGACTGCCATGTCAAACCGTTTTGGCTTTCTGTTCAACTTGCGGTTTTTTGCGTTGCTATTTTATAGTAGTATGATTAGTTTTTAAGGGCCGGACAGCCTTACTTCTTTACTTCAAGGAAAAAACAAATTTTTTATTTTAATTTATAAAATATAATTATTTTTTAATTATCTTCTGGAAAGTTACTTATTCTCTTCTTTTTATTATTTCCGAATTTCGGTTTTTATTTTAGACTGCCATGTCAAACCGATTTGACTTTCTGTTCAACTTGCGTTTTTTTGGTGTTGCTATTTTATAGTAGTATAGATACGTTTTCTTCTTCACTTCAATTACATAAGTTAAGCATTTTTTTTTCTTGCTAATGTTATATATATTTGCAAAAATCTCCTGCAGGTGGCGCTTTCTCTGACAACTCACCATTAAAGATCACCCGGAAGCGATAGCGTCCGCCCCTGACCACCGGAAAGTGGGCGTAGAGCGTCGGCTTGGCGGCCTTGACGCCCTTCTTGAGGTTCCTGCCCCGCCCGTTGATCAGGATATTCTCGGCCACGCTCTCCACGAAGTTGTGCACCCAGTCCTGGATCATGATCACGTGCTCCGTCATATCAAAGTCGTACAGATGGGCATGGGGATTGAGCTTGGGTGGCATTCGCACCACCAGCGCACCGGCCAAACCGAAGGCACGCTGGTGCTCCGTGTGGCTGTGCCACCAGTTGGTGCCCCCATGATCCACCTCGAAGCGGTAGCGGAACGCCTGGCCCGCCTCAATTGGATACTGGGTCACGTGGGGCACCCCGTCCATGAACGGAGTGAGGCGCTGGTGCATCCCGTGCCAGTGGACCGTCGTCGTCTCGTGCATGCTGTTGATCACGTCCGCCACCACGGTGTCGCCGTAGCACACCTCGATGCTCATCCCGGGCAGCTGGCCATTCACCACCATCACCTCGCTCTCCAGCCCATCAGCGTATTTGCAGTCGTCGTTCGCCGCCAGCTGGTCGGCCAGCGTTATGCCATCGATGTACTCCTTGCCATTCAGCTTGAAGCGGAATTTGGACTGGAATAAAGGGATTTTGGGATGGGTAAATATGTATGTACATTTGATCCCCGAAAAGATATAACAAATGGACAATAATTCGCCAGGCACGAGGCAAGAACAAATAAAACCTTTTCATCATCGGCAAAGATTAAGATATTCCCAAGATAAGAGCGGTTTTAATGATTTTATGAATTTTAAATAGGAAGTCTTAAATGTCAATATGCTAAAGAATCTCGGGAGTTTCGAAATTACTTAAAAAGGTGTTCAAAAGTATGCAACAGTATGTTTTAAATTTGAAAATACAAACTTCCTTGTTCCCTGCATACTTTAAGATAGTTTTACAGGTGGTTTTTAAAAATCTAGCGACTTTTTAACAAAATATATTTTTAAGGAGCTTTTGCTCAAAAGAGGTTTCGAAATTACATTTTTAGCCGACTTCTGAGAGACCAGATCTCACAATTTTCTTCTTCTTCCTCATTTTCAAACTTAAATAGGAATTTTAGAGTGACCAGATTTGCTTCAAATTGAATTTGTGGAGAATTTATGGAGACAGGATGATGTCTAAGGTCTATACCAATATATATCTTAAAGTAAGGTTTCCCGGTCTCACCTGGAGATACCGCTTGCAGGTCTCCGCCATCGTATCGTCGTAGTGCACCACCATGTAGTAGTAGCAGGTCATCGGCTGGTGATCGGCGCAGTCGCGCCTGCAAGGATGCCGCTGGTTATCCTTCTCCGCCGCCCGCCACTGCGAGGACTCGCCCGCGCCTGAGGACAGCAGGGGATACATCTGCATTATCCGCTCATACTTGCTCACGATCCGCTTCCCGCTGGCATCTATTGGTATTATTGGAAAATAAGTGCCTTTAGATAAACTCCTTCTGAAGGTTCAAATTATTGATATTGTTAAACAAATGTAGTTTTAGTATGTAGTATATTTTATGTATGCAAAAGTTATATTTAATATTAACCTTCGAAATTTAAAATTCTTTGTATGTCAAAGAACATATTTAAATATTTTTTTAAATTTAATTTAATAGTGAGTAAAATGGTGATGTTAATTTATGGGCTTAGAAATTTGATTTCAATTGCAGAGTCACTTTTTTAAATTCCAAGGAAAACTGTAAAAAAGTATTTCAAAAATTTTTTCTAAACTTTAGTTGGGTAATTATTTCAATAGAGGATTTTTGTATAATATTTCGGATTTATAGTTTCACTTAAGCACCTTGAATGCCATATATTTGCACGCTTATGAGGCACAAAGTGAAGATCAGTGTCTGCACCAAATTGAATTTCATGCTCGCATCGAATCGAACCGAATCCAAATCAAAATCAAAAAAAAAGAGAACAGAATACAAAATTTGTTAGCCCTTGTGGCTGTGGCTGAGGGCCAAATGGGACTGTCAATGGGGATCCGTCATCGGTTACCTTTTTGTAAGCGACTCCGCCGGGAAAGTCTGTAAAAATTACCCGGAATCGGTTGCTTGTCGCCCGTTGTCGAACAACTCGTAGCGGTTAATTGAAGATTGCGGGGCCGACAAGCCGCTGGAAGAACAGAAGATGCCGATTACTGACGCAAATACACGAATAATTTCCCATGTTCCCAGCCGCTACCGTTGGCCAAAATGATTTGCAGGTGAAATGGCAGTGCCATTGGCCCAGTTTTTTGTTGTACATTCGCTGAAAATAGTTGGAAAATAAGGAAAGTTTAGAAAATCTAATTATCTTAAAAAAAATAATGATAGTTAATAAAAAAAATGAGAAAATTTTAGAACCTTACTTATACAAATTTACCGAAATTTGTGCTAATAATTTAATTTTAATTTTTTTTTCAAAGAAACATTAGTGGCGGGAAATTCAAATTAAAATTAAACAGGGTTGCACCACATGTTATTTTTCCAGGGTTGACAAATGCCCGCTGGGCGGAAAAGTTTAAATATACAGAAAAAGAGATTGCACTTTTCGTGCAAGTTTCATTTTAGAAATAGGTAAAATATTTTTGTTTTTCCCATTCAAAATCAGCCGTTATCACCTGTACTTTTGCCCCCCATTTGCCTTTATATTTATCTTGGTTTTTGATAGGGCAAAAAACAAGCAGCAAGAGTTGTCAACGTAGATTAAACATTTTAATTTCTGTGCTGACGCTAATCAGACGGCGATTGCCCACCAGCCGAGAATTCCAAATTTCTGCCAGCCCCCCCCCATGTCATCCCCCCACCAGCCCCTCATTAGCATATGTACTATATAATGTATTTTGAAATTCGTTCTTCATTCGCTTTTATCGCACTGGCAATACTGGCTGTGCATGTGTATATGTATGTGTTTGTGGGCGGTGGGTGGTTCGGGGGGAGGGGGCATGATTATGCATAAAAACAAACAACAAGTAGCTGCAGCAAAACATATAGCGGTAAACGAACCCACACATGGGCATACATACGTACGAAAACAAGTTTCAACGGCGCAGAAATCGTTCAATTGGCCGCCATGGAGTTCATTAGCCAGTTCATACGACTGGCGAGCAGACGCGGCAACGGATTCGGTCCAATCCTGCAGAGAAATCGGAGCAGCATCGTCCAAAAAGAGTAAGGTTTTTGATGTGTGTGTGGGTGGTTGGGCTGTAGGGCAGGGTTGCCACCCACCTGCACATTGATAACATATTTCACATATTTCACAACATCGGTATTCATCATCATCAGCAGCACCATGGACACCACCATCCACTCAGCGGGCATAGCCGAGATCCACATGGTTCCCATGAGCGTCATTCAGAGGCCCATACCCTCCGTTCTTGACGAGAAGAAGGTGCAATCCCTGATGGAAACCATTAAGGTGGGTGCAAGTAGTAGTAGTAGTCCCGAACCGAAAGGTGGGGCAGGTACAAACAATGTACCCAGATAAGGTGAAAGGTACAAAGTGGGAATCTTCGATGTCTGTAAATAATAGTGGTTAAAAATAGCATTGAGATTTCGAGTTTCAAAGTGATAAGGCAAAGATCATGGCAAATGGTATATGGTAAGGTGATATATACAACCTATTTTTGTGATTTTGGTAAAGAGATTATTGATAATATTTGTTATTTGGAAATATAAATTTTCTAAGAGGGTTCTTTTAAAACTAAGTATTCTTGTAGGTGATACAAAACCTATTTTTGTAATTTTGGTAAGAATAATATTTGTTATTTGGAAATATATATTTTCTAAGATTATTGATTACTTATTGTTGATAATATTTGTTATTTAGAAATATAGGTTTTTCCTAGATTATTTTGTTATTTAGAAATATACATTTTCTAAGAGGGTTCTTTTAAAACTATAACTATATATTCCTGTAGGTTTGTAATCAAGGTGATACAAAACCTATTTTTGTGATTTTGGTAAGAATAATATTTGTTATTTGGAAATATAAATTTTCTAAGATTATTTGTTATTTAGAAATATATGTTCATTTTCCACGATTTTTGATAATATTTCTTATTTAGAAATATACATTTTCTAAGAGCGTTCTTTTAAAACTAAGTATTCTTGAACTTGTACTATATTTTGTAGCTAAAAAAAATAAATTATAATTATAAAATTCTTATCAAAGTGGGATAAAATCTAGATACACTTATCAGAGCACTAAAAATAGGTTCCATACACCACATACCATATATATACCTCTTCTTTTTTTTACCAGGGCGAAAGCAGCGAGGACGAGGTGCCCCCCATCGATCTGCTGTGGATCACGGGCGACGAGGGCGGCGACTACTACTTCAGCTTCGGCGGATGCCACCGGTTCGAGGCCTACAAGCGTCTGCAGCGGCCGGAGATCAAGGCGAAGCTGGTGAAGTCCACCTTGGGGGATCTGTACCACTACATGGGCTCCAGTGCACCCAAGTACCTGGCCTGATTTATGTTATATATATATGTGTGTATTTTAGAAATGCATTTCTCGTTGACTTATTTTTGATAAGAAAGTCGTGTTTTTTACTTATAACCGGATAAAGTTGGAATTTCACGGTCAAAGCAATAACAATAGCTTTATACTTTGTTTATTTTTTTTGGCAATCATTAAACTTGCGTATATAGCGAGCTTATCGCTGGACTCTTAAATGGTTTACCTAATTAAATATAGAAAAATTAGCATATGTGCGTGCCTTAAAGTAAACTCTTACTATTTCTTATGACTTCGGGACTTCTCTCTTTACTAAACGCTATTATTGACATATACGATCTCCCTGAACGCTGAACATATTCGAAATGCAATGGGTCATCCTCACCAGAGGAACGGCGATCGCTCGCGGAGTATCCGCAGTCCGTGGCGCTGCCAGTCGTGCTGCGATATCCACAGCTCGCGGGCGCTCTCCAGCACGGACATAATGGCCGCTCCCTTCCAGGCCACCATGCCCGCGTCCATGCCCTTGGTGAAGACATTCACCTCGGTGTCGGTGGGCTGAATTTGCTGGCTAATCCGATGCTCCAGCCAGGCGGCCAGTCCCGGCAGCTTGGCACTGCTGCCGACGAGCAGTATGGAACCGAACATCTTGCGCCTCGTCTCGCCGCTGGACAGACGGCTGATGGATCGGATGACGGCCTGATCGAGGGGCAACACCTGACCCGTCTGGCCATTCTGATAGCAGTTCGTCTGCTGGCCATTGCTGTTCGCCTGATCCTCCGTCGTCTGATCCACCACAATCAGCTGCTCCTCATCGTCGGCGGTCACCGGCAGTTGGAGCTGAGAGCGTTGCTGGGTTGCCGTGGAGAGGCCGTTCTTGCGGCCCGTCTCCTTCAGATACTCCGCATCGAAGCAGTCCTCGCAGTCGTACTGCTCCTGCGCAGCCTGCTGCGTGCAAACCGACCGCATGCGGCCCGTAATGTTGAGCAGTTCGGTGTGAAAGAGGGCCAGAGGCGCCATGATGGCCTCGTCGCCCACCTGGATGGTGTAGCGCAGCCACTGGCCGTTTGGCCGGCGCAGATTAAAGTGCTTCTCCTGGGCGCCACAGACGCTGGCATTGAGATGGCAGAACCGCTCCTTCAGCTCGTCCAGCAGATGGGCATCCGCATAGCTGTCCTGAACGTTGCACTCGCGGTAGGGAAAGCCACATTTGCGCAGGAGCAGGAGAAGCACTTGATCCAGATCGCCGCCGCCATAGGGCAGCCGCACGCGGGCATCCAGCTGGGAAATCCCATCCTCGATGCAAGCAATCGAGGTCTTTTGGGCGCCAATGTCCACCACACAGCCGTAGCCAATGCCGGCGCCATAGGTGGAAGCCACGCTGTCCTGGACGAGGAAGCAGCGCCTGAAGCCGAGGCGCTGCAGCAGCAGGGTCATCAGCTCGCGCAGATGCCGCCGCACATAGACATCGTTGACCACGAGGACGGCACAGTGGGTGTTCAGTTCGCGCAGCGGGATCTTGAGACGGGTCTCTAGAGCATATGACCAGATGCGCTCCAAGTGCTGCAGGCTGGCCTGTAGAATGAAATGTTCTTTAGTATATCTAATATAATATTCTATAATATCATATCTATATCACAGAATGCCATGAAATTTCTAATTTGTTTAATTAGAAGAATGAATTAAAAAAACTTTAATTTTATTTCACATAGAATATAAATTTAATGTTTTTCTAATTCATTCGGAATTTAATGAATGGATGAATAATTTTTATGAATTTGCTAGATTTTTTTTGTGCCTTCTTTTGAGAACAAAAAGTGGACAATTTTTAACAAATCAATTTTAACTGCTTATGCGGTTATTCCACTACATCGTTCGGATCATTCATTAGTACAATTTTTTCTCAGCCCATACGATTTTACGTAGGTGCGAGCAAGATCCGATTTACAGTAGCTCTAATAAATGAGCAAAATTGTACTTTTTAGATTCAATTTTGCTCATACAAAAAAAAATAAAATGGTGGCCTTCGGTTTTTAAAATTTTGCTCATTAATTGCTCATTGCAGCTGACATATATCTGTCTTGCTCGCACCTACGTAAAATCGTATAGGCTGAGAAAAAATTGTTCTAATGAATGAGCCGACCAATGTAGTGGAATAACCGCATTAGTGTATAAAATTCAGGCAGATTTAATCACAAAATTATGGGGCTTTTTTCTTCAAAAGAAATTGTCGTTTGAATTATTGAGGAATTCATGACATTCATTCATTCAATTCTATTAAACTCAAAATTCTAATTAATTTATCATTTAAAACAAAAAATTCAAAATAATTCATTTCAAATTGAATGAATAAATGAATAATTTTTATGAATTTTTTTAATTTGCCTGAATTTTTTTGTGTTTTCTTTTGAGAACAAAAAGTGGACAATTTTTAACAAATCAATGTTAACTGCTTAGTGTATAAAATTCAGGCAGATTTAATCACAGAATTTTGTGGCTTTCTTCTTCCAAAGAAATTGTCGTTTGAATTATTTCGGAATTCATGCCATTAATTCATTCAATTCTATTAAACTCAAAACTCAAATTCCTTCAATTCTATTAAACTGAAAATTCTAATTAATTCAATTCTATTAAACTTAAAATTCAAATTCATTCAAATCTATCATATAAAACAAAAATTTCAAAATAATTCATTGAATCCATTCATGCAGGGCTCTAATTCATATAAAACAAAAAATTCAAAATAATTCATTGAATCCATTCATGCAGGGCTCTAATAGAAATTATCTAAGGATTAGGAGGGGGATCTCTAACCTGCAGGGAGCCGCCCTTCTCCTTGTGCACATTCAGTTCGCCCCGCTGCATGGGAAAGTGGATGTCGTAGTCGCGGGCATCCTGAGCGCTCAGTCGCAGTATCCGGTCGTCGAAGAGGTGCTCCAGCCAGGGCAACTCCTCCTCTGGGATCACCTGCATCTGCACCTTCTCCGCCTGGCTGCTCCGATTGAAGTGGGCCAACTGCTGGGGCGGCGTGGCCACCCTCAAACGATTCTTCTCATCCACGACGCAGTGCTGCAGGATGCGCGACACCGCCAGGCGCTGCTCCTCAAAGTCCACCATTAAAGCAGTGGTGTTCACGTTGTCCAGCGGCGGCAGGAGAGGATCATGATGCGGTTGGTCCGTAGCCGTGGCCAAGCGACGCCTGTAGGCCACCGCGTGCAGCAGGGTGAGCGGATTCAGGTCGGCCGCCCGGCCTATCCTCAAATGCTGCGATCCCGGATGGATGACAATGATCTTGGGCGCCTCCAGGGGCTGCGGAGGAGGAGCTCCCATTGGCGGAGGAGCCGGCAGGCGGCCACTGCTGGTGCTGCTGGCACGGGATCGCCTGCGGGAGGGGGAGATTGGATTTAATGGGCTTTCTTACGTCCCCCGCTAACCCAACTCACTGCATCCTGCGGGAAAACAGCGGCGGAAAACAGCGAAAAACAGCGGAAAGCCGGGAAATTAAAAGAACAACAAAAGCTGTGTGTGACCAGGCTACGAAATACCAATAGATACCGGTAGATACTGTTTGGGTATTTTCCCTTGCTATTTAGTATCTTAAGTGTGATTTGGTATTTGCAGTATTATTCAGTATTACCACTGATAACATGGTTCTGTTAATCATATTACCACAAACACTAGTTGTGAAATACACCATTCCATTAACCTAAGTCACTGCATCCTGCGGGAAAACAGCAGCGGAAAACAGCGGAAAACCGGGAAGGTAAAAGAGCAACAAAAGCGGTGTGTGACCAGGCCACGGTAGATCCTGTTTAGTATTTTCCCTTGCTATTCGGTATCTTAAGTGGTATTTGGTATTTTCAGTATTATTTAGTAATACCACCGAGAACGTGGTTCTGTTAATCATCTTTACTTGTGAAATACGCCATTCCAATTCGATTCGAAACCGATAAAAACAAAACTCTAAACCAAATCAACAGCAGGAATGTCGCACTTTACCTGCCTGAACTGCGATGCCCGCTTCGCCAGCGCGGATGTGCAGCGGGATCACTACAAGACCGACTGGCATCGCTACAACCTGAAGCGCAGGGTGGCCCAGCTGCCCCCGGTCACGGCGGAGGAGTTCCAGCAGCGCGTGCTGAGCGCCCGCAGTGCCACGGATGCGGCGCTGGAGGAGCAGCAGCTGAGCGTCTACTGCCAGGCCTGCAGGAGGCAGTTTGGTGGCCAGAAGGCCCACGACAATCACCTGAACAGCCGCAAGCACAAGGAGCTCCTCGCCCGCTTCGAGCGGGATCAGATGATGGCCAGCGGTGGCAGCGCCAGTACCGCCTCCGCTTCCGTTTGCACGCGCAGCGTCCTCGAGCCACGCCCCCATCCCGCCCTGGCCGCCGCCGCCGCTGGCAAGGGTCGTCTGGCCTTTGCGGAGCGAGCCGCCAAGGCGGATGAGGACCAGGAGATGGACGAAGACGACGACGACTTCGAGGACATCGAGGAGGAGGAGGTAGGATTTGCGCTAGATGCCGCTATCTTGAGTTCTCAAGAATCTATTACTAACATCCCATCTTAAAGGGTTTCTTCAGGTTTTACTTACTGTTTTTTATAACTTTTAGGGATCTACCGAAGATTTCCTTAGCGTTTTACTATAAAATCTTAAAGAATAATCTTATTTACGAGAATTTTAGACTCTATAAAAAAAATTTCCTTACTAGAGATACCCTTTACTACATATATCTTATTTAATATTTTTAGGCCCGAGAATTGAAGATCATCTGTAAAAGATAAACCTAGGATTTCTTCAGTGATTTACCATAAAATCTTAAAGAATATTCTTATTCCTAAGATTTTTAGATCCTCTTAAAAAGATGTTCTTACTACAGATCTCCTTTAATACATACATATATCTTAAGGAATATTCTTATTCCCGAGAATTATAGATCATCTATAAAAGATTTTGTTAAGGAATTTAAGAACATAATAATTTTAGAACATCCGTAGAAGATTTTATGAAGGAATCTAAGATTTCCTCAGTGATTTACTACATTATTTTTTTTTACCAGGAGTTCTGAGAACTTTACATCCTCTATAGTAGATAATAAGACTTATAACTGAGATTATGAATAATTCCCAAAGTCTGCCTCACAGTGATTATAATAATCATAATAGATTCTTAGCCAAAAAATCTTAAGGAGAAACCAACTGAAAGATCACCCTTTTAAGACTTGATGCCCTTATAAGCTACCTATAAACCCTAAAATTTATGATTTCCCACAATTATCAACTAAAATGTATCATTTATTTCAGGTGGACTCCGATGAGTGGGACAAGATACCCGAGAATCCGCTGACGGAGCGCGACTGCCTGTTCTGCTCACACGAGAGCGAGGATCTGGTGGAGAACCTGAAGCACATGTCCGTGGCCCACTCGTTCTTCATCCCAGACACAGAATACTGCACCGACATCGAGGGACTGCTCTACTACCTGGGCGAGAAGGTGGCCAACTACTTCATCTGCCTGTTCTGCAACGATCGCGGCAAGACCTTCTACTCCCTGGACGCGGTGCGCAAGCACATGGTCGACAAGGGCCACTGCCAGATGCTCCACGAGGGCGTGGCGCTGGCCGAGTATGCCGAGTACTACGACTACAGCAGCAGTTACCCAGATAATGTGAGTCTGGCTACTATATATTACACCTAAACAGGGTTCGGAATTTGATACACATGTTAAAAACATGAAAAATTGTATTTTACAGTGTGAGCAAAGTTGTTGACATGTGTGTCGAAAACAAAAGTGTTATTAACACGCCGTGTTTTTTACACAATGTGTTTTTGACTTCAAAAGTGTTCTAGTCAAAAAACTGTAACTGTTAGTATAACTGATAACATTTTATAGAATTCTATTTTATAACTAAACACCGGATTTTAGAGCGAAATTGATCAGAAATCCAAAATGTTATAGAAATGTTAACAGTTTAACATAAATTTTTGACAATATCGCTGTGTTAAAAACACGCTGTGTAAAAAACACGTCATGTAAATAACACAAATGACATGTGTGTGATATTTATGTTTCTAACATATGTAGGCTACAATTTTTAACACACATGTCAATAACTTTTTTTTAACCCAACACTTTGACATTTAACATGTTAATAACACAAGTTATTTTCCGAACCCTTCACCTTAACTATTTGCTCATACCTTTTTTGTTAATTCCTCACACAGAAAGAAGGCATGGACATTGATGACGAGGTGGTGCCCGAGCTGCTAGACGGCGATGAGTACCAGTTGGTGCTGCCATCCGGGGCAGTCATTGGCCATCGGTCCCTGCTCCGCTACTACCGCCAGCATCTCCGGCCGGAACGCGCTGTGGTCCTCCAGAAGTCCGACCGCAAACTGCATCGCGTGCTCAGCGAATATCGTGCTCTCGGCTGGACGCACACCCAACAGCTCTCTGCCGCTCGCAAGGCACGCGACATTCATCTGATGAAGCGCGTCCAGTCCAAGTGGCAGATGAAGCTCGGCTGCAAGGCCAACAAGCTGCAGAAGCACTATCGCGCCCAGGTTCTGATATAAATCGTTGTTTTCTCTCCATTTCCTTTTTAAAAAGCTATATCTAAATCCATTGTACAATAAAAACGAATTGAATTTTGCTTAAATTAAGCATATTTGCTTGCGTTCTATATTACTAGCGATTTCTCGTCAAATAAAATTACATAATTTAAATTAACAATTAAATAAAGTGTAATTTTGATTCGTTTATATAAAGTAATGTTATGTCGTTACGGTTACAGCATAAAATTAAACATTATAATTAGAGCAAAAAAAAAAAAACGGTAGGTTCTAGCATGTAAAAAAAATAAACTCTGCAAAATCCTCCGCCGGGGGGCGTGGCCGATGATGTGGGCGCAGCGGCGGTGAGAGCTAAGGTGAAGTGACTAATCAGTAAAAACCGCAGTTGAGTGAGTTTGAGTGGTGTGTTTTTTTGCGTGGATGCATGAGGGTCAATTTCAGCTAGTTAATGTTAATGTATTTATAGTTTCGTTTCGGTAGGCGTCTGAGGCTTAAATCGGGGGCCTTATCTCACAGGAAATATAACCTTAACTTTCATTTTCTCAGTTTAAAGGCATAACTAGTCATTTTTCTGCTCAAAAATCAGTTTTAAATATTTAAGATAATTTGAAAATTTTACAATTTGTACACAAACACTAGTGAAGAAAATATGAAATAATTTTGGGATTAAATATTCGTCAAATCAAATACATAAAAAATTTAAAACCAAAAATTGATAATCGAATCATTTAAAGCTTCTTTGGAAAACATTTAGATCAAAACATTTTAAAAATTCCATAAATACTCCTGGCACATTAAATCTGAATTTTTTAAATATTTTACAAAAACAAATCCTACAAACTCGAATCATTTAAAGCTTCTTTTTGAATACATTTAGATGAAAACATTTTAAAAAAATCAATAAGCATTACCCCTGAGATAAGACCCCCGATTTGAGGCCACATTTAGCACTGCTGCGCTGGTGATTTAGTGGTTCCTTCGTTGTGTTTGTGGTTGTGGGGGTGGTGGCGTTGGCGGTGCAATAAATAGCAGCAGAGAGCGGCAAAGGGTGTGTGAAAATACAAGTATATTATTATCCAGTTTATGCTAATGTATAACTACAGGATTCTGTTGAACACAAACGCCCACCATGGGCGACGACGAGGAGGCATCGCTGCTGCTGGCTGCTCCGGTGGCCGCAGACGAGTTGTTGCTGCCGCCACCACCTGCTGCATTCACCTGGGCAGAGGCGGGTCCGCTGATGTGCCGCCTTTGGCCAACGTGACCAGGTCCTATAACTCCTCCTATTCCTCCTCCTCCTGATGAAGAGGCGGAGGACGACGACGACGAGGGCGGCAGCTGCAGGGGCATCGACATGGGGGGCAGTGGATGCGACAGCGGCAGCGGCAGTGGCGGCAGCGGCAGCTCGCTCAGCGAGGCGGGCGCCGTTCCATACAGCTGCGTTCCGGCGGGCTGAGATGGAAAGAGAAAGGCGGCCGCCGACGGATTGGGTCCGCTATTCGGACCACCGCCCGCCGCCGTGGCGCTGATCACACTCGAATCGGTCATCATGAGATGCGAGGCAGCTGCGGCCGCTGCTGCTGCCGCCGCCGCTGCTGCTGCGGCCACCGAGGAGGATGAGCATGAGGATGAGGACGAGGACATGTTGCCGTAATAGGGCACCGAACTGGGCGCATAGCTGGACGGCGGCTGCAGCTGCAGGATCGTCGGCACTCGCATCCTGCCTCCATGATTATTTGGCGGCGGTGGCGGCATCTGCGGCGGATCGCATTCCATGGCGTGCGGATAGCTGATGCTGTTGTGATTGCTGCTACTGTTGTGGTGGCCGTAGAGGCGATTGTGGCGCGCGCTGTTGCTGTTGCTGCCGCTGTTGCTGTTGCCGGGACTAATGTGATTCAGGCTGCCCAGGCTGTTGCTGCTGTGATGGCTGTTGCCCAGCGAGGGCGGCGGATGGGCGTTGGGCTGCAGGCTCAGAGCGGAGAAGTTGTTCATCGCATTGGCCGCCGCCGAGTGCATAAGCAGGCCTGAAAGATCAAAAATAAATTACATTTTTAGATCAATTTTATATTCTTATAAATTAAATTTATAGTTTACACAGGCATCCTTGAAAAATGCTAGACTTCTGGGTTTTTAATAGAATTTTCCAAGGATTATTACTCCCTCCTCTGTAACCCCAAAAGCAATTAAGTTTTCTAGCCCCTTTTTTTTGTTGATTATATCATAAGTTTTTATTGAAGATTTTTTTTTTCACTTTTTTTTTGTAAGTTTTGTCTTTTGCTTTGGTTTGCTTTAGTTTTTTTTTTATGAATTCCTTTTTCTGGTTTGGTTTTGGTAAAGTTTCCATTTCGGTTTCATTAATCGTTAATAAATTATCTCGTACTTATTCAACTTAAACCATCAGCTGTTGTATGTTTATATTATATAAATGCCACATATGTTGCATGTCCATATGTGTGTCGGTCTGTCGGTTTGTGTGTGTGTGTATGTGTGAGTGCTTTTTGTTTGCCTTAAATTTGGTTTAAATTTGAATTTTCATACTTGTTTTTCATATTTTTGCAATACTGTTTTGTAAAAAAAAATGCATTATGGTCTCCCCGATTTTCCCCGTTCTCATTTCCTCTATTGCACTTTCTTTTTGCTTTCGTTTCCGTTTCCGCTTTTGAATCCAAAATGCAACTCTGCTTAAATAACAATTGGTTATCGTTATCGTTGCAGTTATCGTCATTATTGCATATTTTCGCCATCCTATGTGTTTTTTGTGGGTGTACGTGTGTATGTATGTATGGTGACTTTTAAACTTATTCGACCTATAACACTCGCTTTTGGGGCTTTAGTATTTTACACAAGTTTCGTTAAGTGTCTCTCCGGTTGCTGTTAAATTCATGGATCATGGATCATTGATCGATTTCTTTTTCTTTCGGGGCTAACCTCTAATTTTAATAAATATTTACTTTATATGTATTTCGTATCCGTTTGTCTGTCTGCGTTTTTTGCTTGTGTCTAATAAAATTAATTGAGTTTTTCCGCATAATTACTTGTAAGTGTTATATATAAGATGTATGTATGTTAATTTATTAAATGCTAAAGTTCTTCTCTTTAGTACGTACTGATTTAATTTGTTATGCTTGCTATACGATTTCATTAGGTTTCTTACTTTTGTATGGTTTACTAAACGCATTCATTTCTTTACCAATTCTTCGATTTTCTGTTTTTCTGCCTTTTTTACATGCCTACGACTTTATACTTTTTACAAACTATGATTTGTGTTTGGTTTTTAACTCGTATTCGCATATTTGCCGCACTATCGATACTTATCGCTTTGTTTGTTTATCGGTTATCGCTTATCAATCGTTTCAATTAAAACTGTTTTGTATATATCTATATATATATATTTACCGCTGCTTTATTTCTGAGAGTGTCTTGGTATTAGCTTTCTTATTTAACATTTTTGCCTGTTTTCTGTTTTCTTTTTTATTTATATTTTCAACAAGGCCCGAACTTTCTGAAGATTACGGCAATGTTAAAATTTTAGAGAGTTAAATATTTTTAGCGGTTTTTTTTATCACAAAAGAAAGCGGCTATCGCTTGCTCGCTCGCTCTCCTTCGTGTCTCTGGGGTTCCGTTACACGAAATCCCTGTAAATTCCCAATAGATCGAGAAGGAGAGCGAGAAAGCTACTGTTCAGAGTTAACCCTTTAATGCCCATGAAGGGGTCGTAAAAGCAAACATAATGCATTACATATCCAGAGTTAAATATTATTTTTAGAGGTACTAACAAGTATTATTCTCGACTGGGAAAATTCGGCATAAACAATTTAAAGTTTTAAAACAATGAAAACAAGGTTTATCAAGTTCGCTTTCGAGAGACTCACTTAATGCATTTGAAACATATTTGTATTCTTTAAAAGTAACTTTAAAATAACTATTATTATTTGCTTTTACCACATTTTATCCGAGGGCAATAATGGGTTCCAAATTAAGGGACGAAAAAAAAGAAGGATGTAAGTATGTCTATGTTACAAACTGTGTTTTTCTTTTTCCATTAAGTTCATTACTTCTTTTTTGCTTATGTACTTTGGGTTTACTAAACGGCATTATTTCTTCATTACCACGTTTTGTGAATTTTGGTTTCGTTTTTACATGTCTACGATTTTCGTTTTGGTTTTATACTTTTTACAAACTATGATTTGTGTTTCGTATTTCGCATATTTCACTGAGATCCATTATCGCTTTTTTAAATTTCCATTTCAATTTTCGTTTCTAGCACTTAATCCTTTCTTTTTTAACTATAAACAGCAGGGTCGTTAAATTCGACTGAAGAAACTCTGAGGAACGCTACGAAATTGGGATTGTTATCTGAAAGTAATGACTTTGATTGCCTAATTAAAAAGGTATTCTATAAAATGTAAACTTTTAAATGAAATGTACCTGAAACCTTAATCACAAATATATCAAACTTTAGAAGCCTAAAAATCAATTCGAAATCCCAAGAGATTGAAATTTTTAAAACAGGATTAAAAGAAAAACCACTTGAACAAAAATGTTGTTTCTTCTAATACTCCCAGAATTATTCTTCCCAGTCGGGGAAAATGTTTGGAATATCTCCTGATGACCGCTGTTTTCTCTCAGTGTCATTTTACTTGTACATCTGTACCTGTACTTATGCATATATGTATGTTTATTAAGATGTATGTATATATGTATGGCAGTCATTAAGAAAGTCGTTAAGGATTCTTCTTATTTCATATATTACTCTTATGTATTCGCAAACTCTTCGTACATTTCTATGACACTAAATGCTTAGACCTAAGTTATTAATCTTTAGACATGTTTTTGCGTAATTTAAGTTGACAAAAAAACGTTTAAACACTTAACACACGATTGTATCTTCATCCGAGCGCTTAAAATGCGTGAGCATAATACAAATTACATATTAAATTCTAAAAAAAAAATTATGCTTTCTTGAAATTAGTGAAGTGAAGGCGCCACTATATTATGTCTTGTAGGAAAAAACAAATATTTCTCTTGTTTTCGAGTGGCGTTGGATAGAGAGAGAGGGAGATAGAGGGAGAGACAAAGACAGGGATAGAGGCATGGAAAGAGATAGACAGTGTGTGTTCGAAAGAGAGAGTGTATATTTACAAAATGCCGGATGTGTGAGATAATGGATATAATAACATGACCAGCGGATCACCGGACTGCAAATGTTGCATATTGCATGTTGCTGGTTACTGTTGTGGCATCCTTGAAGTTGCCGCTGCAGTTGATGTTGCTGCTGCTGCTGCTGCTGTTGCTGCTGCTGCCGCTGTTGCCGGTCATCGGCGATCGTCTGCTGCCATCATTTGAATTTGCATTGGTTTTAGATTGATTTATATTTGTGTGTGTTCGAGAAAAAGAGAGGAATTTATCTTTATATTTCTGGGAGCACAATCTTCTTGCATTGCTACTTTTCACAAACTTTAGTTTCGTACTAATTAATTAAACTAATTAAATTAGCACTAAGCGCCGAACTAAAGATAAAACGAAACACTTCTTACATTTTTGGGGTTGGTGACTAGTGCAACTAAATGGTAATTATAATTAGAAATCATAAATGCCTAATACAAACAATATATAATCAAGTACAAAATTTTGAACACACATTAATTAATTAATTCTAATAACTAAATTATAAATGCCTTTCGTTGGCGATTTTTACACACGCACACACATAAAACACACACGAAATGCAACAAATGAGGATTGCAATCATGCCTTTGGCCTGAGTACAGTCGCCACTCGCTACGAACTACAACATATAACTGGGGGTGGAGCTTCTCTTTTTTTCTTGTCAGCTCACGCAAAATTATAATCATAATCGACAAACATAAAATTCTATGGGACAGCAGCAGCTACAAACTGAGAGGGCTTTAATGGTATCGATTTTTTAGGATCTGGGGATCTTGGGCCTCGAATGTAATCTTTAGCCTATTGTCTATGGTAACCCTATCGCTTAATTCCAAATAAAATGTATTTATTATTTTACTTTAGGTTCTTTGAATAAATTTGATAAAATTTAAGGAAGAGGTTCTGGTTCGTTCCAAATTAAAAATTAAAAATTTTTGGTCCTTCGAATTATTTTAGTTATTATTTTTGTAATAATAACAAGGGACGATAAAATCACCAATAGAATTTTTGGAATTGTATTATATATATCAAAGAAACTGTTATTTTGTAAAATTATAGAAGATATATAAATACATCCCAACCCACTGGGGTAAAAAATTAAAGAAAATTGGGAATTCAAAAATAAGGTAACAAAAAATTTCATTTAAAATAACCCCCACAACCATTTCTTTGATGGTTTCTAATTGATAAGAACCAAAAAAATAGACCACAGTTTACATGGGGGCCCCAAAATCGAACCATTAGCCAAGTTTTGGGGAATTGTGTCTAGATTCTAGGTTATAGGTTAAAGGTTATTAGTCAAGGGCTCTCGGCTACAACTCACCGTGACACTGGGCATCTGAGGCACCCGCGAGTGGCGGCAACGGCAGTGGCAGCGGAAGCGGCAGGGGCAGGGGCAAGGGCAGCGGCATCGCCTGCTGTTGCTGCGCTGTAGAGGAGGAGGATCCCCCGCCGACGCCCGATCCCGATGATCCGGCTGCCGTGGCCGCTGCTGTCGCCGCCGTGGGTGCCGCTGCGCTGGATGAGGAGACCGCTCCACCGCTGCTGCTCGTTCCTAGGCCACCGCCTCCTCCGCCACTGGAACCTCCTCCTGCTCCGCTGGAACCGGAGCCACCGGCTCCTGCGTTCGCTGTGGCGCCCGCGCCGCTCGTATTGGTCGCCTCGTCGGCTGTGCGCTTGAAGAAGTTGTGCTGCAGGGCATAGTAGGGCGTTACCCGGGTCTTGGGGTCAAAGTCGAGCATGCGCAGGATAAGATCCTTGAACTTGAGATAATCGGAGACCGAGTGACCGGGCTCATCCAGGCGTCGGCCACCGGGACCACCGGTTTCCACACCCAAAATATCATGCAGTTTACGCGAACCGGGCGGCTTGTATTTCCTCCCATTCTGATTCTTCTTCAGCACATACGAGCCATCGGCTACGATCTTGTCGAAGAACTTGCGCGTCTTGTGCGCCTGGTCGAGCAGATATTTCGGCGGCATGCCCAGCACCTCGACGATCTTGTTCATCTGGTCCACCTCGTTGCAGCCGGAGAAGAGCGGCTCGCCGGTGTGCATCTCGACCAGGATGCAGCCCAGCGACCACATGTCGATGGCCAGGTCGTACTGGATGCCCAGCAGGACCTCTGGCGAGCGGTAGAAGCGCGATTGGATGTAGTGGTAGATCTGAAAGGGTTATTCGGAATTAAATATTAATATATTCTTTAGTAACTTTTGTACAGGGGTGCTCAAGTCACACGACTATAACTGTGTTTATACGATGCCGAATTCACGCCATTTCGTGAAATCAGCAACACATGAAAGTTGACTATGATTTAGATCTGGTAAGCAGATCTGGTAACTCTGTATAAGTTATCGACATTGCCAGATCGTTAGAAATTGAAGACCCTTTATAGGCCATTTCTCTACTCAGCGGTATTAAAAATTAGAAATGATCACCTATTTTTACCGTGAATAAAAGCATGAATTCTCGGCTGTCGTATAAACAGGGGTTATTTCTATATCGCGCTTTCAAGAAATCGTGATTCCCATCGTATAAACATAGTATATCTCACATTGGGCACACGACGATTCTTTGGAGCACCCCTGACCTGAAGCCAACTTACCCTTTGTCCCAGCTGGCAGGAGCTGCCAAAGTCAACGATCTTGATCGCCGAACGCTTCGGGTTGCACAGCAGGATGTTCTCGGGCTTCAAATCACAGTGAATTATGTTCAGTTCGGGGGTGCTGAGGAAGAGCAGTGCGGTGCACAGCTGCTGGGCGAACTTGCGCGTGAGGTTCAGCGAAACGCCCCGGAAGTTGGTGTTCCGCAGCAGGTCGTACAGGTTGTATGAGAGCAGCTCGAACACCAGGCACAGGTGGTTGCGCCACATAAAGTGTCGCTTGAGCTTAACTGTTTAGATGGAATGGGAATTATTATTAATATTATTATTTATATTTTATTTAACACTTCATTTACGAACCGATGTAGTATTTGTTTTCGGCATCCGCCCGGTTCATCATCTCGAGCAGCTTAACCTCGATCTGTGCCTGGTTTAGGAACGGTTTCTTATTCTTAATTATCTTGATCGCCACGTGGCACTGCTCCTCGTGATCGTAAGCCTTCACCACCTGACCAAAACTGCCTTTGCCTGTGGAGATGGATGGATTTTATAAGTATATCGAGTATTTATTATGCATTGGCATTCAAGAACTCACCGATCAGCGAGTCGATCTCGTAGCGATCCAAAAACTTTTCGCCATTCTTGATTATATAGTCGTGATTATCGTCGTCATAGCCATCGTTATACAGTTTTCGCTCCTTTTTGTTGGACGAGTCGTCGTCTCCTTGCGTCTGCTGGGCACGACGTTTCTTTTTCGCATAGTAAACCTGGAATTGAGTGAATTAGGAGTATTAGTTTTTTGACAATTAATTAGGGGAAATGTCTTACAAGGTGGAAAACTATTATATTAAAGTTAGGATATCAAAACAGAAAGATTGTCATGTGAATTACTATGTAAAAAACTATAATATTTAACTATTATTTAATTTGTATTATTAGAACCAAGACATATTAGTTTTTTTTCTAAAATATCAAAGCAGAAATATTTTTAAATTTAATTTAATTTTTTAAATAGCTTAAAAATAAAAATATCAAGATATAAAAAATCAATGCTCGCCACCTGGCGGCCAGTGGCGTGGCTTAAAAACTATAACGCCCCTGCTGGAGATTACAGCAACTACAGGGAAGCAACATAATCGATCGATGCCAATCGATTGTATTCAAAAATGCGCATATGATATGTTTTCTAAGCCCCTTTGAAATGGGGAGAAATGTGAAAATATAAAACTGCCCCAAATTGCAGGTGGTGGCAAGTTAATTGGATTTTATTGGCCAGCTGAAAGTTATCCCGTTACTTCCACTTCATCAACGACAAATGTAAACATAAAATGGGAAAATGGGAAAATGAGAAAATGGCGAAAATGAGATGAGAGACAAGACCGGCAAATAAAAAACAAAAAAAAATACAAAAGCCGAAAGAGGGCGACGCCGAGCAGGAAAAAATGAGAGCTCTCTCCTTTTATCCGCACTCTCTCTCTCTCTCTCTCTTTCTCTCTCTCACGCTCCCCTTTTCTTATTGGGAAAAAAGGTTGCAGCTTGGCGAAAAAAGTTGTTGCTAACGCGGCAAGTGGGCGGTGGAGCGAGCGAGATGGCGCCACATGGCTAGCAAGCGAGAGAGAGCTGGGGCTCTCTCTCCAGAACCGAAAACTGTAGCATACAAAACGGCAGCGAAAAGGCATTTGCAATATTACGGCATCTCTAACGGCACAAAATGACAACTGCAAATGTAACTGTAACTGTAACGTCTGTCAAAAGCACTCCAACTGCTCGAGAGCACCTGTCAAATTCAAATACCTGCAACCAACCGCATCCGCATCCGCATCGCCAGCTGTCAAATCGGCCAACTGCCAAGCTCTTATTATTTATTTTTACCAACATCAATATGCTTGACTTTAAATAGGAAGTAATGCTTGATTGCTATTATTAACATATTTCTTTTGTATCTTTTTATTATCAGTAATTTTTTTTAGTCATAACTAGTATGTTAGTTTGATAGTCTTCTTCTAAATATTGTGTTATACTTTTCAGACTTCTTGGAATTTTTGAATATCTAGAGTTTTATAGTCTAGGATTTTTAAGAATTTTATTGCCTTGATGTTGTTTTAATCTAAATATCCATATTTCACATAATTTTAGAATTTCAAACTTGATACTAACTAAAATTGTAATTTCTGCATTAAGAAACATTATAAATTTAAAAAAATTGTTCGATTCATTAAAATTTCTTGTAGGAACTACGAAAAGTGGTATTTTTTTTACTCTGAAAATTTGTTTTGCCTTTTAAAAGTGCTTTTCTATAGACACATCGAAAAATCTTATCGATTTAGACAAAAAGTTATGAATATGACATATGTATGTTACATAAATGGGTTCAACTTTGTGTTCCCTTTCTTGTTTTCTGTTTCAGTGGGTTTTTTTCAAAGACCCATCTTGCGTGCAACTCGAATTCTTCGAGCTGCGTGAAATATTAACATTCTAATGTGGCATAGGACAATCACCCCGCCCACTCGGTGGGGCGTATAATCACCGATTTAGGTCGGCGGCATTTCGTCATAACGTCATTTGACAGACAGTTTCCATGAGAGCCAAGTATTAAGTATTAAGTTATTCGAGGACGTTCTGTTCTGCTCTGTGTTCTGTGTTTAGAACAACTTGGCAGGAAAACCGAGACAGTTGCGTGGCTGACTTTCCCTGCTTATTTATCCTCTTTATATTTTTCCTTTTATTTTTTTTTTGTTTTTTTTTTTTTGGCTGTTGTTAACCGAGGCGGCAGACGACGTCAATCGAAGTCAACTGCGAATGGGCGAGGGCGGTGTGGGAATTGACCCCCCAAGCGGGTCAAGGACAAACGTATCTTTAGCTCAGCTCAACGCCACAAATATCCGCTGTCAGCAGATAGTCACACCACAACAAAAAAAAAAAAAAAAAAAAAAAGAAAACCACAAGACAAGAAAAACCCCCGACAAAAATTCCGATCGTCATAAGAGCGTGAAAAAGTAAAAATAAAAAGAAAACGGGATGGATGCCAAGGTGGTTCTTTGATAGTTTAGCAGCTAAAAACAAAAGTATAGTAATTTAAAATAATAATAATAAATTGAATCTCACTTTAAAAACCATATATAAAATCTATTATATTATATAATGATATATGAGTTATTTTTTAAAGGTGACCTGCCTAAAAGAGCATCTTTAAATTTACAAAAAAGAAACTATTTAAAATAAATTAAAAATATCATGTTGATTTAACCTCCTTAATTTGATAAACTTAGGATTAATGAATAAATATGGTAAAATTTTCCATGTAAGTAGACTTTTTTTCGGGGGCCCAACACTCACCTCGTTGATGTGCTTGTAGGTCTTTATCAGATCGACACTCAGCTTGCGCAAAGGTCCCGAGGAGGGATCCCGAAAGGTGGTGGGAATACGGGCCTGCATGGCGCGCACCTCCGACGAAGACGAGGGACTAGAGTGCTGTGGATGGAGAGGAAAATAGATAATATTTATTATAGTTACTATTACTTAATAAGGGTTGTTAAAGGCCAAAGGGTCGCCTGTCTTGTTACTTCTATACTTAAATTCTTTTTAACTCTTTAAACCTTCTCTAAGAATTCTTCTCTAGTTCTTCAAGTTCCCTAACACCACATTTAAAATGCAGTTTTAAATGCAGTTTATAATTAAAATAAAAATATAATGTTTTAATTGCCTTACTTGCTTAAGGTAAAACCAGTTGTAAAGCCACCTTTCTTTTACTTGTTCTTCTAAAGGTTATGCTTACTTCAATTTGGGCCATAACCTTTCTAATTGCAACTTTAAATTTAAGTGGAGCATGGGAAAACATTCTCTGAAATGATCTGAACTTTCTGGCATTTATTGTTTTACAACATTATACTTTCATATTGGTCATTGATCTTTTAAATGTTTAAGGAACTGTTCTTGAGTGATATATCTATTCTTCGGAATACTTATACATCTATCTAAGTTTTAAGATCTTTTTGATAATTTCAATATTAGTTTTAAAGACGGGTAACTTAGGGATATACTTGGTCCATGATATAGTACTCACATGGTGCATGACATCCCGGTGCGTGGGAGGCAGATCCTCTTCGACGACGAAGCGTCCGTAGAGGGGGGCGTGGCGCTGTCTTCCGCCCCCGCTCCCGCTGCCCTGAGCTGCGTCGACGGCGACGCTGCCCCCGCTGGACCCATAGGCGGATACTAGAAGAGCGAAAAAAAGGGTAGATATTATTATTATCGGATATCATCGGAGGGAATTATTATAAAAGGCTATCATCAATTTATAAATGTACATATATGTTAGTAGTTTCTTCTGCATTTCGGATTCTGTTTCGGTGGTGTTTCTCTTTTTGTGCTGGTTCATTGACCGACCAGATCGCTCGGACACCGTTCTTCTTCTGCTAAATGCACCTGTTTTCTCGCACACCTGACTACGTCAGATACGCCGAGAGTTGCCAAAACGATGATAAACTCAAAGGGAAGAGAGGCAAACAAATGCACGGAGGGAAAAAACAGAGACCATTCTCATTTCTAAGTGAATTTACTAAAGAATAATTAAGTATTCAATCATCTTTCTTCATTTAACTTGGATTATAACTCAAGTAAACCCAAGATCTTTAAACAAATAAATCTTAAAATGAAGAAATAAATTATTACAATACATTTGGTGATAAAAAAAAATTTATAAAGAACCAAATGCAAGTGAAAACCCCTTTTCACTGTGCAAAGTACAGAGACAGTCGGAAGAAGTGTCAGAAAGAAGCTCTACCTTAATTTTAGAACCAGACGGAACTGAACTGAAATTATTACACAATATGCAGGCGCGGATACATAATAATTCTGCCGTTTCTTGATTCTATTTCCCAAGTCTCCGTCGTCTCCTCTATGACCATACCATTTCACTTGCTCACTTTTTGTTTTTTGTGTGTTGTCTTCCTTTTTTTCTTGGCTTGTGCAACAAAAATAGCCCCAACGATATAAACAAGACACCACAAAAATAAAACGTAGAAGGGGGAGGGTTTGGGGTTTGTTAAGAGGAAAAACCCGCAAGAGGCAGCTGTGTTTAATGTTGAGCCCAAGCTAAAAGATATTCTATTACATCAACATTTCCCAAAAACAGGTGATGACAGAGAAACCCGATAAAAAGAAAAGCATTTCGTCAAAAATGAAGATTGATTGATCAAGGTAACAACAAAGCAACTTATCTTGCATAGGCTATAAAATATATATCATTTCATCAATCAATCATTCATCAAAACGTTGCAATTTAAAAGAAAGTAAATGACAAATAAATGTTGCATGTTATTTAAGAAAAATCCTATAAATATGAGTAAAAATTCAATTTTGAAAAGGTTATGATTGCTTGCCCTTAAAAAAATATTAGTTAATAATCTCTAATTTAATTAATTTAAACTAATTAAAGCTTTTGTATAGTTTAGAATCCAACAAATAATATAGATTCTTATCTAAAAAGGGTTGACACACCAAAAGAAAGTAATTTTTTTATGGTTGCATACTTTTTGAATACCCAATAAAGCTTTTAGACAGTTTAGAATCTAGATTTTTACCTAAACGGGTAGACACACAAGAGGAAAGTGATGGATAAATAATTTTTTGTTGCATACTTTTTGAATACCCCTCTTCCGTTCATTTTTTCCCCGATTTCTCCTGGCTCTTACTATCATAATGCTGTGGTCTTTCTGCTTCACTTCTCGCTGAAGATTTCTGGATCACCAACAGATTGCCATCGACTCGATCTACAGCCACATTCGCTGTGGTGTTCCAAGCACTTTTGGGCTGGAATTTTGAGATGATTTGATGGCCATCGCCATCGTCGTCCGCCTCCTGATTGCCATTTGTTGGCCAATTTCTGACACGATGCTGGCAGCCAATTTGCGCCAAATAATTGATGTAATGAGGCGGATGATGGTGATTGTGATGGTTGCTGCTGCCGTTGCTGTTGTTGCTGTGATGATGGTGGTTCAAACTGCTGGTGGTGGTGCTACTGAAGCTACTGAAACCAACGACACCAGGTGGTGCTGCTGCTGCTGGTGGTGGACCCATGACAAATGGCGCCCAATCCGCGGTGGTGGCCTTGTCAATCGCATCGCCGCCGTTCGTTGACTGCCAATAAACCAGAGCCGTCGACATATCCTTTCTTTGTCCTCCTTTATTCACTCGCACTTCCTTTTATATCTTATATATTTTATATATATATATATTTATTTAATTAATTCAAGATCCATTTGTTGACTGGCTTTCGAAGAGAAGTGTGCGCGCGATCTGCGTCGCGTGAAAATTCAGCACAAACTGCCACAGAGTTTTTTTCATTTCCCTGTCCCCAAAGTTGCCACTCGTCGTCGTTTTTGTCGTCTGTTTCTGTTTTATTTATACGGAACCGTGTTTTCTGTGTGTTTTTGCACTTTATTTTTTTTTTTGTTTTTTTTTTGCATTTCTGCGGATCACACGAACGAGCGAGCGATAGCGATTGCAACGATCATCACGATCTCGGGGTGATAATGATAATGAAGATGTTGTGTATATAAGGGGGATGCCCGACCGACGAGATCTGGCATCGGAATTAGTTCTGATTACACTACATAAATCCCCTTTTGAGTGAAATAAAACTAAATTCTCATTTCCAACACTATCAATTTCATATTTTGCATTCGTTTAGTGTTGTGAAAGCACCATTAAGTTAATCAGTGTTGGGCAAATGCTTTGTAGTTAGTTAATAAAAAATTACTAAATTCTTACTTCATTCCTTAAGTGTTGCAAAAGCACAATTGAGTTAAACAGTGTTGGACAAAAATGAAAAAAAATTGAATCAAGTGTGATTTACAAAGGATTTAAAATTATCATTGCAATTTAGAATTATTTATAAGTGATCAATAGAGTTACTTCCCAATTATTTGCTTTCTCAGGCGCTTTCCTATATCATTGTTGGTCAAAAGCGTGGCCTTTTGTTTTTTATCGCAGCCTTCTTTTTGCTTCGGGAGTGAAAGGGGGAGTTCCGCTTTTCGTAGATAATGGAATTTCAATAATGACATGTAGCGGAGTGAAGTGGTTGCGGGGAATGCGGGAACAGTGGGTGGTTTTGCGGGTGGGAAAGTGTCTCGTGCACGCAGAGATACAGATACAGATACAGATATATTCATTTCTTTGTTTCGGCTTTTGCGTCGTCGTCGTCGTCAAGTCAAGGAAATCAAAACAAAGCAAACGAAATGTGAAATTAAAATAAAATGTAATTAACCCCAGGCAAAAAGTGTGTGCATAATGCAGTGCGTTACAAAATTGTATAACTGGTTGAGAGCTGTCTTTTGAAAGAATGAGAGTTAAAAATAGGAAATAGTTTAGTTGGCTTGACAAAAATTAAACAAAAAATAAACAGTCTTTAAAGTTATGTAAAATATTGCCTAGACGTCATACTAAATTTTTGTTCTACCATTTCTCCGAACCAATTAGAAAATGATTTGCCTATATAAATAAATTGAACGCTTGCCAATCGATGGAAGAGTTGAATGATAAATGAGTTTGGTGCCCCTCTAAAATTCGACGGAGAGTGAACATAGCCCCTCTATTTATAGGGAGCCGAGATCCTCCGCTCCGTCTCTAATGTAGGATTTCCCCCCTATTTTTCGGATATATGTCTGTCGCGTCTCGGCCGAAAATAAAAATAGTTGACGACATTTTGCGTTCGTTTTCGTTCCCCTGGCTTTTGGCCACTTGCATTTTGGCCCAGGAATGGGATCGGGGGCATTATAAGGCAGGCGGCAACCTCCACCACCTCCATCGATAATTACACTTGGAAGGGGACCGATGACGATAACGATGGCATCCCGAGTCACCAGGTGAGTCACGACCCGTTGAAAAGGTAATGTGTAATGTCATGAATTGCAATTGCAGTTACACTTGACAAGTTTATAAACACAATGGCGCCAAGCTAATCGTAACCCTACGTATATTTGGCAAATAATGGGGAAGTCCCATACGGAATACAGAAGAGAGTCACAGTCACGGGTTTTCGAAATAGTACGGATGGTAGTTTGTAGATTGTAGATTGAGGCAAATACAGACGACGGAGGACAGGGACAGTTTGAGTGATAAGCAAACAGTTGACACAATATTTGCTGGATGAATGAAGTGACATTGTTGCATTTTTTCGGAAAAACCAGAATTAGCTAATAAAATATATTTCCACCTAATATTGACTAATTTATCAACCTATAAACAGAGTAAATAAAACACTATCGTTAAAGTTGTAAAATTGTGTTATTAATATAAATATTATTACCACAATTTTTCTTGGAAAGTCAAGACTATTATTTACACGATGGTAAGACTTCAATAATAACTCTATAAAATTATCGATAAATGCTCTAAAAATTTGAGAGTGGAAATACGGAAATTTTGTATATAAAAAAAAATTCTTTTTGGACAAAAAATCTTATTCTTTCCATAAATATTGACCTTGATTAGGTATTAAAATAGTATCGAAAATTTAAGGAACCTTTTTTAAGGTAAGAATTATTATATATTCGAAAGTTTTTGGTGCTTCGAGCGATCCGATCCGATCTTGTGTTTATACTAGTGGTGCATTGAATATTTAATTTCATATCATATGGTGGTTGGTACTCACGTTTCTGTTTATTCTTATCCATAACGCCGCCGCTATTCGTATCCTCTATTCTATACATGGGGCTGATGTTGTTGGTTTTGCGCTGATTAATGAATCGTTACTTGGGTTTGTTTACACCTACATATATTTTACTTTATATATACTTGACATGTATATACTTGTGTTTATATAAATATATATAATATATATATTGCGTTATTTGTTCATGCGATTTTGGATAGATTGAAATTGTATTTTTTATATTTCTTTACGTCTGATTTTGGTTGCTTGTGATTTCGTTTTTGTTTTCTATAAATTAAATAGTTTTTTTGCTTTGTGTATTTTGCGTTATTTTCGTTATCCTTTTTGTCGTTGTTGTTGCATTTTACTTATTATTTCGTGTGTACCAGTTAATATATATATATGTATGTGGTATTGGTTAATATATATATTTTCGTATATATTTTTATGGGTCGAATACTTTTTGTTGTTTGTTTTGTTTAAAATTATGAACACAAGTTTCAAGTCTTTTGTTGAATTTGCTTAACCGTTTCTTTCGCGTTTGTTATTTAGTTTATTATTATTTTTTGCAGTGTAAAATGTCAAACATTTATGAAACAAACAAAACAAAAACACGTTTCTCCTCTCTTCTTGTTGTTGTTGTTATTGCTCTTTCCGTTTATTTACCGTTTAGCATTGCAATTACACACACCCCCACACAACGGGAGCGTGTGTGTGTGCTCTAATGAAAACAAAACACACACACACACGCGCGAACGCACACGCACACAGACGCACGAGGGAAATCTGAGAAGAGAAGAAAGCAAAATTATTTCTTTTTGCGATCTGGCTTTCTTCTGTTTCCTCTGCGCTTTTTGGTGGATTTTTTTTTATTTTACTTTATCGATTCGCTTCCTATTTACCTTATCGATTTTATCAAGTTAATGTAGTTTTGGTTTTATGGTAATTTTTGGCTACCGCTATTATCAACATTTTGCTTAAACATTTTCATTTTCTCAGCACTTCTTTTTTTTGTTTTTGTTTTCCTTTACATTTACATTTGATATTAATTGTCGCCACGCTTTGTTTACAAAACTGTACTGCTGCTGTTGTGGTTTTTTGCTGGAATGAAAGGGAGAAGACGTTTGTTTAGTAAACTAATTGAATTATAATTATTTATGGATAAATATATTTGTACAGATTTATGGGGGGAGAGCCGGAAATGGTTTGAAGCGTACGGCGCAAATAAAAATAATAAATAATAACAATCACGAGCTCTCTCGCTCTCTGCCGCTGTTAACTTTCTGTTAACAGATGCTCGCTCTTCTGGTCGCTCTCCGCTCTCTCGCCATCTCTCTTTGGCAGGTGAACGAACGACACGCGACGCAAAAAGCATGCGTCTGTGTGCGAGCGAGAGAGCGCGCAAGTTCAACGTGTGGCTTGGTTTTTTTTTTCTGCCGGGGCGCCGCCTCTAATACATACACACACTCGCCCACCTCTGACATTGCACTCACACACATTCGCACACCGAGTGACAGCTGTTTCAAGTTCGATTTCGATTTCGATTACTCTTTTTCGACTCTGTTGTCAAGGCGAAAAATTTGGTGTGCATTTTAATTACAAATGTTGATTAACCCCACAAAACAACGCACAAAATATGTACATATGTGTACATACGTGAGCAAATATTTTAATTAGCTAAACAAAACACACAGCACATTGTTGTTGTTGTTGCGGTGAAAGTGGCGTTTATTAGCGTTTAGAGGTGCGCTGCTTGCTTTCATGTTTTTTGTTGTTGTTGTTGTTGTTGTTGTTGCTTTTCTGCGGCACATGTCGGCATTTCGCGATTTTGTTGCCAAGCAGCAAATGGAATTGACCAGCAGACGACGACCAGGGTTGCCACCCCTCCTTCCATTTTTGGCTCTGCCTCTCGGTGGAAAAAAGGGGGAAAGTGTAGAACACAAAAAAAAAAGGTACAAGGGTTCGAAAAAAAAAATTGGTCTTAGAAACCTATTTGAGGAATAACAAACAGAACAACTTTTATTTATTTCTCCTAAAACCTTGACTAACTTAATAGGATCTATTAAATGGGTTTTTACTAGACCACAGAAACTGTCTTTTACTTTTGTTAAGAACAAGTTTTTCATCACCCACTGTACTACACGGCAAAGTCAACCACCATCTGTTTGTGTGTTTCTTTCTGCAGAAAATTATTCACACATTTTACCGGCAAAACAGAAGGAAACCAGTTCCTAAATCAACAGAAAAAAAGTGAAGAAAGAAAACTGCAACCTGTGAATGATTCTCGTCCCGTGAATCAGAATCAGAAGTGTATAAAAAAGCAGCAAATGCGAATGCGTCACTCCTGCCTGCACTTTGTGACTAATAAATATAAGTAATTCCCGATCCCGATCCCGATTCAATACCCAGTGCGCGGATCTTTGCAGATCATGCGGTTAACGAGTGTTAACTCGTTGTTGTCAACTGATCAACTCAACCATCGACCGCTTATCAGTATTTTCACACTTTTCTGCAATGTCCGGGGATCGTTGTTTATATTATTATTATTTTTTTGTGCTCTTTTTTTGCATTTATTTTTAGCGCAGGCGGCAGCAGCCACAGTTTTTTGCATGTTTCATCATTTATTTTTGGGCCAACACGAAATCGGCGAAAAGCAACAAAAAAAATAGCTGCAACAACGACACATACCCACGCACTCCCACACAAAAAAAAAAAAACAAACAAAAAAATAAAACACTGAAAGAAAGGCAGGTGATTGATTTCCTTTTCGGAGCAGCTGGCAACCCTGTTCGGCGGGTGGGTGGTCCACAAATATCTCCCAGATCGGATCTCAAACGACTCCCCCAACTCTGAGAAAAATACTAAAAATTCCACATAAAGATTCCTACGAGTACAGTGATCATTGGCTAAATTTAACAGGAATAATCTTGAAGTAATGCTTACATTTTCCTGGATTATCCTGGATATCCTGTATTTTTAATTAAATTTTAGGTATTATAATCAAAACAATTTTTTAAAATGTATCGAGTTAAAATCATTTCAAATTAAAGCCTTGGCTTTTCTGTAACGAGAGTCCTCTGTAACTGAATCGATATCTGAATTACAGGCTAACCAACTATATTTAAGACCAACTTAGCGGGTTACTACTGTATCGGGGGCATAAAAAAATAAAACTTTATGATCAGCGGCGGCCGTTTGACGTCAGAATCGGTTTGTCTGTCTGTCAGATTGTGGCTATATACGTGTAGTGAGTATGTATATGTATATACTTTTGCTCGTGCTCTCTTTCTTCTTTCTCTTGCCCCTTTCTCCGCCACACACCCCCCTCCACCCACCACCCACTGCAGAAAAAGAAGACGACGGAGCACGTCATGTGGTGACCCAAATCGTTCGTGTGACTTTTTCCATTTGCGCTCGTTTTGTTTAATTCAATTTGCGTGCACATTAAATGCTGTTACTAAACTAATAAATTAAATAAATCATATTTGTGCAACACTCTCGTCTCCATTTCATTTGTTCTTTATTATTTTTTTATGCGCAACATGTGGCGACGCCCGAAAAAAAAAGAAGAAATAACAACAAAAAGAGTTTGTTGTTAGGTACTCACACTAATTTGCCCCAGTGTATATGTATGTACATTTATTTGGCTATGTGCGTGCTCCAGATTTTCTAGGTGTCTACTAAAAATACCTTGTAGGCGTTTTCCGCTTCTTCTGTATTCGTATTCATTAGTATCGCTGATTAGCCCAAAAACAAAAACTAACTGAACGAACTTTTTGGCCAGTGAAGAGGCAAGAAAATAATACGGAACAACTTCGATAAATTGAACTATAACCTAAAACTAGACTATGAATTATAATATATTAAGTATGAAGTAGATACAAAAAAACATAACTCAAATATTATGAAAAAAAAGAATTAAAATGGAATAAAAGTGTAAACTATTTTTCTAAATTATTTTTGAAACCATTTAAAGAAGTATGACTGTTAAAAAAAAAGCGACAACAAAACGCTTTTTGCGCTTTTGAAAGCACTTTTTCAATGGAAGATTGTGAAAAAAGCGAAGAATTTATGCTTTCTTTCTCTGCACTCTTCTGCTATCTCCGTCCCGCTCACACCCTCGGCTGGCTGGCTAAGTTTATTATATTTATTTCTGCCGTTGTTGTTGCTCGTTTTTTTTTTGTTCTTAACTCGGCTTGGTTCAAAGTTCAATGACCGATTTTGCCTTTGCCGAAAACTGAAGCGAAATGAACTGAAATAAAATAATGAAGTCAACTGAAGTGAGCGGCGCAGTCGCAGAGCTTTGTTGCCATCTCGCTCCCACAAAGACACACACACACAGAGGCACATGGCCACACACAAGGTCAGTTAATAAAGTTGATTTTTGCTCAATACGCAATAGCGCAAAAATGTGCAAATAAAAAATATAAACACTAACAAGTGGCAAGCAGAAATACAAAAGAACAAGGCGGCAATTAAAAAAGAGCCTTTCATGTTCGTAAATTAAAGTTATTTTCAGTGAAGGTTGGGGATCTATAATTTTTTACAGGTACCATTAAAGATTAAAATCTTAGATGGTAATAATACCAAAAACTATAAAATATTTTTTTCTTAATTACAGAATCGAATGTTTATTTCCAGTTCAGAAAGAATTAACTTTATAATCCATTAAACAATTTACGTTTAATATTAATAGATAATATTAAGAATAAAAGGGAACTAGAATTTAATTTATAATCTTAACAGATTGTACTGATATCATGATCATAGTAGAATACTTTTATTAACAACATAATACATATAGTTCTAGTTTGCTTTTGCGCCACTTGCACTTTCTCGTTTACCTCTTGGCCATCACCTATCACTCTTAATTTCCCCCAGTGTAGCCTGTGTGTTGTGTATGGTAATTCAAAACTGCGCATTCATTGATGACGGATGACGTCGCAGCTTTGACAGTGGCATTGAAAATTTCAATTTCGCAAGCAGACTGCAGGCAACAACAAAAACAAAATAATAAATACGGAAAGAACAAGAATACGAAGAAGCTACAATTACTATGTATATAGTAAATAACAAAGAAAAGGACAAGCAGCCGGAATAAATTTTAATTAAATACGTATTATTGTAAACTATTTCATGGCTTTTTTCGAAAAACAATCAAATAGTAGTTAAAGCGTTAAGATCAAAAGTAAAAAGTCATTAAAACTATACTATAACATGAAATAGAAGACTACCTTAACCTTAGAAAGCTATTTAATAGACATAAATAACAAATAGCGTATATTTCTCGACTTTCAAAAATATCATACACATAAATTTCTCAAAAATCAAAAAGACCATAAACATTTTCTTGGAATTGTCAGCTAAGAGGTGAATTCATCTTTCTTGGAAAGCTTAAAAAAGAACTTTTTTTTGCCAAATAAACAAATATTTTGGATGTTTTTGAAAATATATATTTATTAATTTTAAAACGATTTAGGATATAAAGAAATAAACAGAGATTTTTCTCTAATATTTACTGGAAATAATGATGCTATTTTCGCAAGGCGTTTAGGTTTTTCCCACACTGTTTTCTGTATTTACTATTTGTTTTGCTGCACTGATTAGAGAGCGAAATAATAATAATACCTAATAATAACCAAAACAAATGGCAGCACGTGTATGGCATCTGGTTTGTTGTGATTCAGTGACAATGGTGATGGTGTACCCACCCACTTTCTCCTTCTGTTCTCGCCACACGTGTTAAACAGTTAGTTAGTTAGCTAGTTAGTTACTTAGCTAGTTAGTTACTGCGTCAGCGTCGCAATTGCGCCTCAATTGGGGGACTAATGAAATATTCCTGATACGCATTTAACCCGCGACGAGAGAGAAGGGCGGAGAAAGGTGGAGAAAGGTGTGAAAGCTACCAACTAAGGTGTTAATTACCCATCGCTATGACAGCCTTTAATCCTGCAGGGAAAATGGAGAAAGTGGGGAGCGTGGTGGGCGGTGGGAGGCGAGGAAATATGACCAACCTCTTCCTCGCTCTTTCACTCAATTAAAAAATCGTTAAAGGGAAACCAAGCGCTTAAAGTGCGATGATTTTAACACATAGCAACTGTACAAACGATGTCATACCTTTCTGATCTCGTTAATAAATTTCCAATCGATTGGCACTCAACCTGGCCAAGTTACATAAAAAAACAAACAGAAAAAATTCAAATTTTTACCAAAAACCCAGATTCCAACTTTTCACAAAAAAATTATTCGTTTTTTGACCTTAAAAATTGAAGTATTTATCCAAATACGGATTGTCATACCTTTCTGAACTCGTTATTAAATTTCGAATTGATTGGCATTTAAACTTGGACATTTTATTTTTTTGCCATATTTTGTAAAAAATCATGATGTACCCCCTTATAAAAAAATTGAAAATTGGCGAAAATTTTATCTTTTCAGGATCAACCGGAAAGTGTCATGGAATTATTTATTATTTTGTTATCTGTGCAGAACAGTAAGCATTTTTGGTGTAGGACCATTTTTGGCGAAGTTACAGCAAAAAAACCAACAGAAAAAAATCAAATTTTGGACAAAAATTCAGATTCCAATTTTTCACAAAAAAAATAATTCGTTTTTTGACCGTAACAATGGAAATAATGGTCCAAATATGGATTGTCATACCTTTCTGAACTCGTTATTAAATTTCAATTTCGATGGCTATTAAACCTGGACATTTTATATTTTTGCCATTTTTCGTAAAAAATCATGATGTACCCCCTTATAAAAAAATTGAAAATTGGCGAAAATTTTATCTTTTTAGGATCAACCGGAAAGTGTCATGAAATTATTTATTATTTTGTTACCTGTTCAGAACAGTAAGCATTTTTGGTGTAGGAACATTTTTGGCGAAGTTACAGCAAAAAAACCAACAGAAAAAATTCAAATTTTGGACAAAAATTCAGATTCCAATTTTTCACAAAAAAAATAATTCGTTTTTTGACCGTAACAATGGAAATAATGGTCCAAATATGGATTGTCATACCTTTCTGAACTCGTTATTAAATTTCGAATCGATTGGCATTTAAACTTGGACATTTTATTTTTTTGCCATTTTTTGTAAAAAAGCATGATGTACCCCCTTATAAAAAAATTTAAAATTGGCGAAAATTTTATTTTTCCGAGATCACGCGGAAAGTGTCATGGATTTATTTATTATTTAGTTATCTGTTCAGAACAGTAAGCATTTTTGGTGTAGGACCATTTTTGGCCAAGTTACAGCAAAAAAACAAACAGAAAAAATTCAAATTTTTACCAAAAACCTTTTAAGGAATTCTTACTGAAGATTACCATCATAATTATCATAAAATTTAATACCAAAACTAAATATATTGTATTTCCAAAACGAATTGATCATAGATTATAGGTTAATAATGTCTCTCCAATTTGGTACCCAAAATAAGGAAAATTTATAAAAATCCTCAACAATAATTCATAGTAAAGTATTATACTTTCTGAGCTATGTAGTACTTTTCATAGCCTAACCAGGCAGCAACCCCAATCAGATCCCTCAAATTCCGAATCGAAAATGAATATATTTCTACCGTATACCATTATACTGCTGCTGATGATCCTCCTCCGCATAACGATTGCCCGTTCGATGAGCTTTGATTTGCCCTTCTATGGTTACGACTCGTACCTGGACACCTATTTGGACAACACCAGCGATGATATATCCTCCTCCGATGAGGTCAATTGCGATCGGGATGGCAATGCACCGCCGGCTACAGTGGAGCCCTCTCCTTACCTCGGCTACCAACCACCAACCCATTCGCCGCCTTACCAGTCAAATAATTCTCCCTCCTCCTCATGTAGGGATCGGGATAACTGCGATTCTAGTTCTAGCGATAGCGAGTCGAGCAAATCACGGCTAAAGGCCACCCACATTGCCCAGAATGCCGCCCAGGTGGCCAAGGCCGCCAATGAGGCACAGGCGGCGGCCGCCCAGGATGCCTCGCGTCAGGTGAAGATGCAATTGGCCGACAAGGCCATCTCGGCCGCCCGACAAGCCGATGCCGTTTTGGAGGGTAAGAAATCCATTGTCGAGAATTTCGCACGGGAAGTTCGGGACGCCGAGGCGGTTGTGGAGCAGGTGAGCACTTCCCTGGAGTGCAGTGAGTCGAATGTGGAAGCAGCCTGTGCGGCTGCCAAAACTGCGGAGGCCCAAGTCCTCACATTCAGGTAAATCAACTGTTTTCATCGAAAAAGTATCGAAAGGGTGTCATTAAAGGCAGTTATCGAACTGATACATATTTACTAAAAGTTATTTTGTTCTAAACATGTAGGGATGTTTTTATTTAAATATAATTATCGAAATTATGAATTACTTTGTATCGATAAAATGTGATCATTCAATATTTACTGAAATTTATTAGGTTTAAAATGTGTAGAAAAGCGTTGTATCGTTATGATTATATCTAACTGTACTTAAAGATATAATCATAACGATATTTCAACCTTAATATTTTTTTAAACATTAATCGTTAATCGATATATTTATTTAAAATTGTTTTCATATATCAAGACGTAATTACTTTACAAATTTTACTTTAGATAACAAAATAGGGATCAGTGTTTAAATATTAATGTTTATATAGGTTAAAAAATGTTCGATAACCTTTTCGATAACACATTTTTTTGATATCCCCCGTTTTAGAGCCCTGGTGGAGCAGACGAGGGCCATCATGACGGATGCAGATGGCCTGATCGAAAAGTCCAACGCAGATCTGGAGGAGAAGAACCAAATGTTGATGGCCGCCAAGGCGCGTGGTGATCGATTGGCCCGCCAGGTGGCGCAAGCCAAGTCGGAATACGAGCAGGTGAAGGAGGCGGCCTGTCGAGCGGCCTCAGCTGCCGTGGAGGCCAAGCAAAAGGTGACGGCTCCCAGCCAAATTCTGCCCCTGAGTGGAGGAAGTGGAGGTGGAGTCTGTCTGCCGCCCCCCACCACCCACAAGACGGGGGGGTGTGGCTATGGCCCCGATAGTAGCACCTGCCAAGCACTCCTCGAACTCTACAGGCAGCGACGCCGGCAACAACAGCGCTTGCGGCGAGAGAAGCTCCGGAATCGGGCGATTCGGGGTCAAGGAGAAGGTCAGTCGTCCATGTTCGAGGATCACGATCCCTCCTCCTTCGATCTGATGCACTCTATCTATTAATTGGGATCACCGATGGGACATTCTATTTTTATAATCAATCTCTATTTATCATAAGGTTTTTGGGATTTATTGACTAAATATAAACCGATCTATATTTCTAGAAAATATAATAGAATAATAATATAATAATATTTTCTATAAGGGTTCAAGATTCATGTTTAAAATGTAATACTTTATGTATTCTGGTTTCTATATTCCCCAGAACGAATCCTCCTTTCTTATATTTTTTACGATATATTTTGAGGATCGTTGCTGAATCACTTCTCCCATCAATGCACTTGACTAAACTGTGTGTTATAAAGGGGTTCCAAAGTTTACGTTCTATTTTTATAGTGGCTGCAGATTACATTTTCTATTTTCACCAAAGCTATAGATTAGGAGATCTATTTTTAAAATGGTTTTAGATAATACTACCAAGTTTGCACTGCAATTTAAGGTTTTCACAATGGTTTTTGTTAAATTTACAGTGAATTATTATAGTTATTAGCGAGTGGCCACTGAAGTTGGGTAGAATATGCAATTGTTTACCAACAAATTCGCTTTGCAGTGCCGTAATTCTTGTGAAATAAGGAAAAACAATGGAACAATGTTGTTGTTGTTGTTGTTGGGCGAATGGAAAATGGGAAAAGGAAAATGGGTGCAAGGCCAGAAAGCAACGAAGCACGATCGCAAAGAGGAGAAGGAGAAAGAGAGAGCTAGTGGAAAAACCATCTTTTTCCAGCCAAAAACCGAGATGAAAAAAAAACAGCTGTTTGGGTTTTTCCCCGTTTTCTTTTGTATTTGATTTTCGTGAAAACAGTGGGCGGTTGGGTGTTTAAAGTGCAGCGGCAGCAGGGTTGCCACCTTTTGCGGAGCTGTTGCGTCGTTGTTGTTTTTATTGCTATTTTGGCGTCGGTTCTTGAAACTCGAAACGGCAGAGAGACAGAGAGAGAGAGAGAGAGAGGGCGCGCGCATTTTGTATCAAGCGAGAGAGAGAGAGCGAGAGAGCCAATTCATCGAATAAGAATAAATTGAATTATAATTTTAAAATCGTCAATTAACACTTCAAGCATATTTAATTAAGCAATTACAAAAACGACAAAAGGCAGCCGTGTTAATGGGTTTCTTGTAAATTCTATGGCGAAACTTTTGACTAAGTCTAAATGGATTTCTCAGTGGTTTTTTGCCCTTAACAGAGCATTTTCCCGAGAAATTCAATTAAAACGTGACGATAAATAATGGATATATTTGTACTTTTTGTTTTATCAACTGGGTTGGGTATCTCAAATGTCCTTTCAAGGCACAAAATTTACAATCCACCATTACTCAATATAAATAATATTTAATAGAAAACATAAAGCGAGTCCAATTGGACTTTAAAATGCCGGCAAGTCCAATTGGCTTGCCTTCGGGCGCTTAACAGCAACACTGTTAACAGTTAACAGCACGCTGTATAATGTTGGACGCTGAATTCGGCTCTCTCCTCTCCTCACCGCTCCACTCCTCTCTTTTTTCAACCTAACCAAACAGAAAAACTGGAGGCTTACTTTTTTTTTTTGTTGATGATCGCCGTTGTTTTTCCTTTTCGGCTATTTTATTTCCAGGCTTTTGGCTTTTTAAACGCGTTGCGCTGCAGTTATTCCACACATGTTTGTAGTTGTTGTTGGTGGTTGCAGCTGCCGCCGCTGCTGCTGCTGTTGTTGTTGTTAGTGGTAAGAGAGGGACGTCGATATGTGACGCGCACACACACAAACACACACACAGGCACACGCAGCAAAGAGAGAGAGAGGCAAACAAAAAAGATTTTTTTTCGTTACTCGTTGTTGTTGTTGCTGCTGCCGCCGCTGCCCCTTTTTCTATGTTTCCATTTCGTAGCGCCTTTAATTAACAAACTTTTCACAACATTTTCAATTTCCCTTCGTTTTTCGCAGCTCTCTCCACGGTTTTTCTGCCTTTCCGCCCGTCTGCCACAAAAAGAGCGCGTCGTCCGCAGTGTACAAAAAAAAGGCACACACCAAAAGAGGAAAAAAAAACACACACTCACACTCACGCACGCACACGCATACCCAGACACGGGCGAATCGGGGACCGAAATGCTAAATAAAAAGCGTTTCGTTTTCGCTTTCGCCGTTCGCGTGCTCTCCGTTTTTCCGCTTTTCCGATTTTCCAGCGGCCCGGACTCTATTTATTTATTTATTTAGCACGCCGCCTGTGTTTCGCGCTGCATTTTCCTCGGCCAGCAATTCGTTTCTGGGGATGAGGACTTTTGCCCCGTCTCTAGCGCCGCAGAAATCGGATGGCAACTCTTTCGATGCATCGATGTTTTTCTCCCACAATCGATGTTTTTGTCCCATCACCAGAACGACGTAAGCAAACGTAAGTGTCATTAACTCAGAGAGGAGAGAGGATTTAGTAACACGCCATCTACAACAGCTCCAATGGATCGGAACATGGCTAAGCGGTGACTGCAACCGGCATGTCCATGAATTTGCTTTTCCGTAAAAGAAAAAAAATATGTATTGCAACGGAATTTAAAAAAAAAAACGAGGACGGAAGCTAATTTCGCCAAAAATTTGGAAACATCTTCAAACCATCGAAAACATCGATGTCTGCGAACCTGTACTTTTCGTGAAATGAAGACTGTGCAGTGTTGCCAGAAACTTCCAGTGAAACTTTACGTATTTCGTTACGTTTTTATTGCACTTTACGTATTTATTTACTCGGCTGATCTGAGTACTAGGCTTTAGATTGCAAAAATCTATGTAATTTATTTTATTAGAAAATAAAATAATGAATAAAATAATAATGAAAATAATAAATTTGGCATTTTGCGGTATTTAATGCTGGAAAAAAGTCAGTATTTTTATATTTTAGTACTGACACGTCAATGGTCTTACTGCGGAGCGTGTCCTCGCTTAGCCGCGTCACCCACCTTGAACACAATAAGGCGCCAAATTTAAATTCAAAGAAATCTATTTTGGGAAAATGTACTTTCAAATGGAAATATAACTACTAACTATTTATTTATAAAACTAGAAATCTTTAAGTATTAAGAATTTTTGCAGTACAAGAACAAATATACTCACGACTCGAAACCGGTTTAGTTAGAAAATATAAATCCAGTTATCTTTAGTACCGAAGAAGTTGTAAAATTGTGACCCGATTATTCAAATGAGGATCGTAAAAGGGTCGTTTCGATGCGTGCTTATATGGACGATTAAATGTTTTTAATTTTAATGCCTTTTTGAGGCGCTTACTTATAAGAATCAAAATCAAATTTAACGAAATTCAGTTTACTTTTCGGTTGCAGTTGCCACAGTTCGCCAATTTCAGCGAAATGAGAGCGCCATTGATTGCCTTCTTTCTGTTGATTTTGATATCCTGGGTATCCTCAAATGAAATCTTCAAACCTCGTCAAAATGTTGAAAATCCCTGCAGTGAACATCGAATTTGGCGGCCCATTCTCGATCGATTCGTAAAGGTTAATGCCAGCGAGGAGCTGAAAAGCCAAGTGAATGCTATGGCAGAGACCATCAAGGATTTGCAGAGTCAGATAGTGGAAAAAACCCAGGAAATCAAGGATCAAAGTGCCAGAGTTCGAGTTTTGACGGCAAATATAAAACACTTGCGGGCCGAAGTGAAAAACAAAGATAAACAGATCACAGAAATAAACGGCGATCTCTTGAAGTGCAGTCCCAAAAATCCCCAACTTAATAGTTCAACCGGTTGGTTAACTATTCAAAAACGTTTTGACGGAACCGAGAATTTCGATCGATCCTGGCGGGATTACAAAGACGGTTTCGGCAATCCAAAAGGAGAATTTTTCATCGGGCTGGAGAAAATTCACCTCATGACTCGTGAACGACCACACGAACTGTATATAAATCTGGGCAAGATTGATGGTTCCACGGGATACGCTCATTACGACGACTTTAGGATCGGAAGTGAGCAGGAATCGTTTGAGCTGCAATCGCTGGGCCTCTACGAAGGCACCGCTGGCGATTCGCTGAGACTCCATGAGCACCAGAAGTTCACCACACTCGACAGGGATAATGATTCCTATCGTCTGAATTGCGCTGCCGACGAGTACGGTGGCTGGTGGTACTACAACTGCGCCCAGAGGTAAGCGAACTACTTAACTAGCACTTAACTACTCCTTAACTAGCACTTAACTACTACTTAATTATTTTAATCCAACGAATTTCAAAATACAGCAGGCTTTACTTTCTACCACTTAACTACTACTTAACTTTTACTTAACTTTTACTTAACTTTTACTTAACTTTTACTTAACTACTACTTAACCCTTTTAATCCAACTATTTTCAAATTACAGCATGCTCAATGGAAAGTTTTACAAAGAGGGACACTCTAGGGATAATAAAACGAATGGAATTTTATGGGGTTCCTGGCACAACAACGATTGGACCCAATCGCTTACTTTTGTGGAAATGATGATAAGGCCTAAAACATTGTAAACTAATGTTGTGTAATAAAATATATCATAAAAGAATCTTTGAATTTACTATACAAAAATTTTATTGTTTTTAACTTTCTCTAGTTTATGAAATAAGTTCCTAATAACATTTTTGGTTGGCTCTGCAAAAAAAATTAAATCAAAAAGTTACTTATTTCTTGACTTAGCATTGCGCTGCTAGAAAAAAATATTAAATTTACATTGTTAAACTAAATATTATTCCGAATTTTGAAATAAAAAAATCAAATATAAATCTATATTTTTGTACAGTGTACACAGACATGTAAGTGCGGTATTTTTGTGGTATTTTCTGGGTTACCATATTTTACCCAAGTGAAACCTTGTGATATCGAAGTACGATAGGCCCGATATCGATAGCAGTCTTGTTTTTGTACAAAATATTTTATTTTATTTTCGATTCGATTCGTTTTTTGGGTTTTTGGCCGATTTCTAAATTGAGAACGCAGCGCAAAGCGATTCGGTGTCCAAATTGCCAGTGCATCGAGCCAAAAGAGAGGAGTGTCAGCCAGGGAAACCAGGGAAATCAGGGAAACCAAGGCAACCAGCGCGGAAAGCCACAACAATCGGTGGCGAAATCGGGAGATAGCAGCTATATTCCAATTCCAGCACTCCAGTGGTGAGTAGTGCTCAGTGCCCAGCGAGCAGTTCCGGCGAGCAGACCCGTGAGATAAAGCAGCGCATCGAATAGGTCGCAATTACTTAGTGTTTCCCTTTTCCAGACGCAGCTGATCCGAAGATCCCAGATCCCAGACCCCCGAATCCCGCCCAGAGCCACCCTAATCATGTCCAGCGACGCCACCACGCCAGTGCTGCGCAACTGCATCCGGCTGCCGCTGCCGGAGGACGAGCTGCTGGAGGTGACGGCGAAGGCCAAGGACTATGCCATCATGCACGGCGCCGCCATGCGATCGAAGACCGCCTTCAGCCAGGACTCGCTCAATGTGGGTGCTACAGTCGAGCCTCGCTAGCTGTCGATCTCTTTATATTTTGCATTATCAAATTAAGTTAGTTTTTCATTTATTTGCATTTTTTTAAGGTTTTTATTTTCACATCTCAGTTGATTTTTTTCATTTTTTTTATAAGCTGTCAAGGATTTAGTCCATTATCAAATTTAAATAATTTTGCATTTATTTGGATTTTTTTTAGATTTTTCTTTTGACATCTCAGTTGTTTTTTTCTATTTCTGATAATGATTTATTATTCTATATCGCATCTTTGTAAATGTTTTAATTCCAGTATTTTATTTATTTGCTTGCAATATTTTTAGATTTTTCTTTTCATATCTCAATTGTTTTTTTTCATTTTTTTGATAAGCTGTTCAGTTTTTATTATTCTATATCGCAAATAGGGTATATGTTTTTATTTCAATATAAAATTTAGCTAGTTTTTCATTTATTCGAATTTTGTAATATATTTTTTTTATTCAGTTTTAGCTATTATACATAAATTGCATTTAAAATTTAATAACTGGTATTTAGGGAAAGACGTAACTAGTCGACAATTGATAAAACCTTTTATTTATATTCATGATTTAACATTTTATGAGTAATAGGCGTGTTTATATTTTATGTTTACTTTTACATTTGCGTAAGAAAGATAATATTAGATTGGGATTGAAAATTAAGGATGATGAAATCTTGCATTTCCAGATCTGTGGTATTTTATTTGTAGTGCCTCAAGTGATTTAAAGTAGTTTTAAAAAGAGCAAAGCTGTGGGTAGATATTTAAGTATACATTTTTGTAGGTATTTACAAACCATAGTAACTACATTTTAAGTTGTATATTTTATTACCCAATTTGTTGGCCCATTTGCCAGCCCATTTGTAAGGGAAATAGCTTCTGAAAAAGGTTGTTAATCAATTAGATTTAGGGTACTCTAAATTTAGAACTTGATTGATCGAGATTCAGGCTAGAGTGGTTCGACTGCAGTTAACGACTGCAGTTACTAAATCAAATTCTTTTGCAGTTTGCCCCCTTTGTCCTGGTGCCCTCCTCGTTTCCGCGCAAGGAGTTCGAAAAGGCGGTGGCCCTGCAGCCGATAATCAACCGGCTGATGCACAACGTGGCCCACGACGAGGAGTTCATCACGACGACGCTGGCGGAGACGATCAAGGTGGACGAGTTCACGGCCAATCTGTTCAACATCTACCGCAAGGTGCTGGCGCACGGGTTCACCCAGGTGAGATTCCGTCAGCCGATCACCGATCACCGATCTCCAAACCTCCAAACCTCCGCCCTGCAAATCACCCATCTCATATTCAACCCATCGGGAGCACATCTACAGGCAGCCAGTGGGTTTCTCGCTAGAATTTATTGGGCCCCTCCACCCGCGGTCGCAATCTAATCGCAGCCCCTCCATAAATCGCCCGGCCATAGTCATAGCCAAAGGAACTCGGTGTAGTCGCTAATCTCGCGTGATTTATGCGAGCATCCTGGTCGCGCAGCTCCTTATCGTTTAGCCCATTTAGCCGCTTGTAAATCGACATAGGACAGCCCATCCCACTGAACGCTAGCCCTTTGCCACACTGCTATCCCCTATTATTTTTGATTTACTTTAATTTCCCCTAACGAAAGCAGCACAGAGACGAGTTTCATGAACTTTGTGAAGTCGAAAAGAACTTATTATTTGCATATCACACTTTTGTTTATATCGGAAAGTCTTATAAATGATAATTTCTGATTTATTATTAATCTTTAAAGCGAATTCTTTTTAATAGAAGATGATAAAAGCTAGAATAATAATATAAAATATTAAAAACGCCTTATTTACAAATATTTTCAATGTAAATCCTATTATAATGCTAATCTTAAAAGCGAATTCTTTTTGATAGATGATAGTAAAAGCTAGGATAATAATATAAAATATTAAAATCAGCTTATTTACAAAGATTTTTAATGTAAATGTTATTATGATATTTTTTTTTGAGATTTAAAACCAATCTTTAAAGCGAATTCTTCTCAATAGGAGATGGTAAATAATATAAAATATTAAAATCACCTTATTTATACAGATTTGTAAGGTTAATCCTTCTATGATATTTTTTAAAAATTTTTTTTAATTTATAAATTAAGCTCAATTGCAAATGTAGTTTCCTGTGCAAAGTTGACTTCACAATTTGTGCTTTTCTCGTCACCCAAAAACCACAATTCCTTCGAAAATGAAACCCTAACCACGCAATTGTACAAACTCTCGATCTCAACCACAATCTGTTGCTCCATTATCCGTCACTCATTGCATCGCTATGCTACGAAAAATCAAATCAAATCGAATCGAAGAGAATATCGCTGGGGATGCTGCGCAGTGATCTGATGCTGGAGTCCGGCTGTCCGGAGTTGTCGCCACGGGCGCTGGAGGATCGGAAGGATGGCGGCCAGGATGCTGCTGCTGTGGGTAAAGGAGCCGGAACTGCTGCTGCTGCTGGCACGGGCAGAAAGGAAAAGGAGGAGCAAAAGGAAGAGGAGGAGCAGAAGGAGCACAGGGAGACCCAGCTGAGCCGGGCCACCAAAGAGCGGGAACGACGGGCGACGAGCACTCAGTCCGCTTACTGCTGCTGGAAACAAGTCGAGATCAATACGATAGCTTCGGGCTTTGGCCATTTGGGACCAGCAAGTAAAACCATACAAAGGTGATGTCAGTTCACCCAGTCAAATCATCAAATGCAACCACCATCATCAGCAACACTCCTTGAAAACCCAGTCCCCCAATGACCCAATGATCATCCCATCGCATATCTGCATTCCAGCATCGCTTGCATCCTCCGCCTAACCACACAAAATCAACACACTAACACTAGAAACCAGAAATCGAAAGCTAAAGCTATATAGTTTGTGCCTAGATCATTCGGTACTATATTATATTCAATTCAATTGGAATCAAACTTTGTTAAACTTTAAACTTAAACTTAATTAAAGAGTCCACCTAATCGTATTAAAACTTAAAGTAAAACTTATAAAATTCGAAATCCAACTTGATATATATATTAGTAACGATGTGTGTGCTTTTGTGTGTGATTTGCTTTGTAAAGTCCTTTGTTCTTTAGTTCAAGTTGATTTTGTTCCTCCGCTGTTTCCTTAGACACAAGTATTCATGTACATTTAAATATGGCTACATATGCTTGAAGGCCTCTTTTTTTTTTGCTTGGTTGAGTCCTTGAGATTGTTGCGTAGATTTTTGATTTGCTGCCGCTGCCTGTCGCCTGTTGCCTCCTGCCAGCTCTCTCTGATCTGCTCCTGCCTTCTGACTCCTGCATCCTGCATCCTGCCACCTGCTCCTCCCGATCTGTAGCAACTGTAGCAGCTAACCCGCTTATTAATCTTCAATTTCCCCAGTGACTGTCCGCTCTGCTGTCCCTTGCCTTTCCAGCTTATCGTTATGTCCCTTCTAATATGACTAGAACTTGAAAAATATCGACAGCTTACTATTTCTCGATATTTAAAAGGAGTTTTCCCTTGAAAAAATCGATATTATCGTATCAATTATGGGAAAATATCGAAAATATCGATAATTTGCAAGCTTTATAACAAACGCAAAAGGGGAGAGGGTCCAAAGTATTCCTAAAGAAAGCAAAACTAGGTAGTAAACGATTGTAATTTATCAGTTATATCTTTTTTTCCATATCAGTGGTTATCCTAATGATATAGTGGAAATATCGAAAATATCGATAATTTTCAAGCTCCAAAATATTCCAAAAGAAAGCAAAACTAGCTAGTAAACGATTGTAATTTATTAGTTATATCTTTTTTTTCCATATCAGTGGTTATCCTAATGATAAATTTCACAACTTTTGAACTGCGTTTATCAAACATCTAGAAATTTCTGGAAATGCCGGCCCTGAAATGTTCTAATCAATCAAAATGAAATTAAAGCCATTTCACGATATATATGCATATTTTTAGAAAAAGCCTTATAAATATAGTTTCTTCTTTCACTTTAAAGTCTAAACTCATAGTCTCAAGGCCAGAATTTCGACGATTACTTGCGATACATTGTAGACCTTATGTATATATAGAGGCCCCACATGGAGAGCCCCCAACTGAACCACAGATAGGGTTACAGATAGGTATAAATGAGGCCCAACTGATATAGATACGCCGGGTAATTGTTTATTTAAAGTGTAGGCAAGCGATAAGAGTGCATTTTTTGGGTGCAAACTATGGATAGTCGTCTTTAACTACAATTTTCAGCTAGTCATGGAGTTAGAGCCCCTACAAAAACCGAGCTTATCTATAGTCTATGAAATGTTAGAGGGCAAAAACACCTGTTTGTGGGGTTTTGTTTTGACTATTTGTCTGTTTATTTAATTGCCAGCGGCGGTGACGTAAACATAATTGAAACAGATTAGATGAGAACATGTTTATTAAATAGTAAAAGTAACAGCTGTAAAACTCGTTTCTGCTACGCAATGCTTAGTTACAGTTTTTTATGAAATGGGAATGGTATAATGACTAATTGGCCAAAGCTGAATCATATTCAAGTTCGAGTTGAACGAAAAAACATGATTTATTAAATATATATATATGTACAGAAGAACCACTTGGAAAGCAGGGCGATTAGCACTTTACAATCTAATACTTTAGGCACTTGGGTTTGAAATTGAAAGATAAGTTTACATATATTTTGTATGGAAAATGTATAAAAATAGTTTTGGGGGCAAGAGCACCGTTTCACTTTACCATCCTGCACCATTTCTCGCTTCTCCCTCTCTAAAATATGATATGATATGATATCTACACTCACATCCCACTCATCCTGTAAACTTAAGACTTTTGGACGAGGATCACACCATACTCCTTAGATATATATGATATAAAATATTAAATTTAATCGCTTTACCGGCTAAGTAGTAGTACTTTAAGGGACCTAAGGCACCACCTAATGTATATATATTGTATAATGATCATAATTGCAGGCATATAGCATCGGTCTGTTGCGATCCGACTATATGGCACACGTGTCCGAGGGCTGTGCGATAAAGCAGGTCGAGATCAACACGGTGGCCTCCAGTTTCGCTGGCATTGCCACCCAATTGGTGCCGCAGCAGAAGTATTAAGCGCTCTTCTCTCTATCTCTCTATCTATCTACTTGTAACTCCAAAATGCACAAACACACACCTGAAAACAAAAAGAATTAAACACACCTGTCTTCCCCAAGCACCCACCTCCCACTTACGCACGCATTGATCACTAATCATCGATAACCGATAACTGATCACTGATCACAACTGATCCCACATCGCTTGTTGTCTCTGTTTTGCATGCGGTTTAATTGGCTCTAGCTTTATCCGTCTCTTTCCAAACGCTGTAGTAGCCTAACATTAATCACATTTACTTTCTAAACCCCTCCCCACATTCACCGATTTCCCTAACCCCTTGTTGCGGTTTTCTGGTCTCAGTAATTAACCCCCATCTGACCCCCAAACATTTGTTGTTGTTTGTTGCTGTTGTTGGTCATCCCAGTGATTACGGAACTCTGCTAATCCATCTCTTTCCGATCCGGCACTCCCCGTCTCTTTCCTCCGCGCAGATTTGTACTCAGCGAACTGGGACATGCGGATAAGTTGCACAATGTGAGTATTATAGATCTAAAATTACATCTAAAATTACTTTCAAAATGTCTAAAATAAAGAATTTTGTCATGCATTTAATATGTACATTGTAGATATTTATTTATTGTAGATATATTTAGGAAATTCTTCAACCCTTAGATTTAAATTTCAGTAATAAAGATCAGAAAAACTATATTTTATGTATAAGTGTACCTTTGAACTTTAGAGGTTCTTAAAAAAGGGTTCAAAAGGAAGTTTTCCGTAATAAAGATCTGAAAATCATATAAGATATTTGAGTACTTTTAAAACTTTAGAGGTACTTAAAAAGTAGGAAGTTTTTTTTATATAAAAATCCATTTTGAAAAGTTAATAACTTCCAAATGTTGAAATGTTTTATTGAAATGTTGTATTTTATGCATTCAAAAAATACTTCTTAAAATCAGTATTAAATAATAATGCTTGTTAAATATATCTACGCTCCAGATGCCCAATAATAATGCCCTGGCCGGACTTTGCGATGGGATGGTCAAGGCGTGGGACATCTACGCCAAGCCGAAGGCTGTGATCCTGTTCATCATCGAGGATGTGTCGTATAACATCTGCGACCAGCGCTTCCACGAGTTCTACATTCGGGAGACCTATCCGCACATCAAGGTGCTGCGTCGCACCCTCACCGAGGTCCATCGGGAGGGCAAACTGGGCCAGGCCAAGGAGCTCCTGCTGTAGGTGGATCTTGCATTGCTACCCACAAAGCCCTAATAACTTTTTTCATCATTTAATTTCAGGGGATCCCAGGAGGTGGCCGTCATCTATTTCCGGGCTGGCTACGAACCCGGTCACTATCACTCGCAGTCGGAGTGGGATGCCCGCTATCTGATGGAGACCTCGCTGGCCATCAAGTGCCCCTCCATCCACTACCATCTGGCCGGAACCAAGAAGGTTCAGCAGGCCCTCGCGCAGCCGGCTGTCTTGGAGCGCTTCATCAACGATCCCGAGGAGATCAAGGCGGTGGGCAAGATCTTTACGGGCCTCTATTCGCTGGACGACAACGAGGCGGGCAATGCCACCTACGAGATGGCGCTGCGCACTCCGGAGAGATTCGTTCTGAAGCCCCAGCGCGAGGGTGGTGGCAATAATGTTTATGGCGTGGATATACCCGATGCCCTAAAGGTAATTATTATATTTTATTATTTTATGTCTCCATCTTCCTCGCACTGCTAGCTAAGTGAGGGGTATCAGATGGTCGGGACACCAACCCGAAAACGAAAAAAAAGGACAAAAAAAATTTAAAAAGGACAAAAGTTACTTCTTTAATATTTTTGTGTTTTTGTTAATATGTTAAATTTTCTACTAATTTAAATTGACTTTTAAATTCCGTGTTAATCGGCATTTCTTTATGGCTCAACCGATCGTTTTTGAACTTATCGCACATTTTTCTGTATTAAAAAGATTTTTTTTTATTTTTTAACATTTAAATTTATTTTTAAAACGAAAAATTTAATTTTTTTTAGCAAAAAATCTAAATTTTGGACTTTGGCAGGTCGAATAAAATTCTGGAACTCAAAAATTATAAAAATAAGATACTAAAGGTTTGAATTAATTACAACTAACCAGTTTTAAAAGAAAAAATCGAAAAGTTAGTTGATTTTTTGATGATAAAAACATAACCAAAACCAATGACTAGCAAAACTAACATTAAATAACTTGATTTAAAAACAAGAGAGAACGCTATAGTCGGGTGCCCCGACTATCAGATACCCGTTACTCAGCTAAAGGGAGTGCGAAAGAGATGGAGAAAAACTTTGATCCGCCGTAACTTTTTAACGAATGGTCCGATTTAAAAAATTTCTTCTACATTTCGATAGGTATTGATAAACACAATAAAACTGCATTTTTACTTTTCCAAAATATTGAAATTTTTAAAATCGTATATATGCGATTGTGGGCGTTAGAGGGGGCGTGGCACCCTTTTGAAACAAACTTGCGCTGCGTAGGAACTCCTAGAATCTGCATGCAAAATGTCAATCTTCTAGCTTTTATAGTTTCCGAGATCTCAGCGTTCATACGGACAGACGGACAGACAGACAGACGGACAGACGGACAGACGGACATGGCTAGATCGACTCGGCTAGTGATCCTGATCAAGAATATATATACTTTATGGGGTCGGAAACGCTTCCTTCTACCTGTTACATACTTTTGCACGAATACAATATACCCTTTTACTCTACGAGTAACGGGTATAAAAAGGACAGATTTCCTGCTTGATTGACATTTTTTCCGGATAAAGCCGTTAAAAAAGGACAGATCTGTCCAAAAAAAGGACAAAATGGCAGCACTACATTGGGCACACGTCGATTCTTCTTTGTGTCGCCAATCACACTTTTCATTCATAGACTAATTACAAACTTTTTGTTAATGATCGATTTTATTGTCAGAAGAAGTTTATGCTTATCTATAAATCCTTTTATATATTTTATCTTACAGCGCATGTCGCGCGTGGAGCGCTCTGCCTGGATCCTGATGGACCTCATCCATCCGCCGCTGACCAAGGGCTATATGGTGCGTCCCGGCGGTGATATGCCGCCTCAGATCGTGGACATGGTCTCCGAACTGGGCATCTTTGGCGTGGTGATCGGCGATGCCGAGCACATTGTGCACAACTATCAGGCGGGTCACATGCTGCGCACGAAGCTATCGACCGCCAACGAGGGGGGCGTGGCCGCCGGCCTGGGCGCCCTCGACAGTCCCTATCTGATCGACAGCGATGACGATGAGGATTTGGATCAGATTTAGTAAGAGAACATGGTCCAAACGCCGGCATTCCACCTCAGTTGCCTCAGTCTTGTATAAATGATTATTTTTGTAAAGCGTATTGTACATTTTTCACATATATCCTCCACCCAAAATTGCAATAAACAAAACGTACAGTTAGAAATCCTCGTCAAGGTGTAAACTGGATTTTGGGATTAAAGCTTTGCAACACAGTTAATGCGAACTCTTAGTATCTAGGGTCTATCACCGGGGATTAGGAGTAGTTGATCATGCGCAGCGTTCACTACCTCACCAGCTTGCGGTAGCTGGCGTCCATCAGGCGGTCCACCAGGCTGTCGATGGGATGGATGATCAGCGGGATGCTGGCCAGGCCCACCAGAGTGGGCACCGTTTTCAGCACGGGCATGGGCGCCCGACTGAGCAGAGTTTTGGTGGCCCAGGTGATCCTAAAAAGAATAGTAATAAATAAAAAATGTGAGAATAGTAATAATAAAAAATACCATATGCGAAGTCAATGATAAAGTGGGTAGATATTTTAATTATTAAGATTTTTCATTAAAATAAATTAAAAAACCTGATAATAATTAGTGGGTATATTAACTTGGCGTTAGTTAAACCAAATAGTAGCCAGTTAAGGTTTTTTACTGTTGGCGAATAAAGAAATAAATAAATAAATAAATTAACCCAAATAAAATAATGATATGTACAAAATAATATAATGTTTACAGAGTTAAAACCCGTTTTTCATGATATAAAGTATATAGCATTATATTACATTACTATTCAAGCTAGTCAATGATAAAGTGGGTAAATATTTTAATTATTGAGTATTTTTTCATTAAAATAAATAAAAAACCTGATAATAATTAGGGGGTATATTAACTTGGCGTTAGTAAAACCCAAAAAACAAATGATATGTACAAAATAATATAATGTTTGCAGAGTTAAAACCTGTTTCTCGTGATATATAGTATATAAGATGGAATTACGTTACTATTCAAGCTGGCCATTACGTAATCGATGAGATAGAAACCGATAGAACCCCCAAGATCTTAACCCCCTAACCATAATCGAGATATATGGGTTTTGGGTGGATGACCAGGTGAACCCACCGATTGATGACCATGCCGGGAATGGCGACGGAGGCCAGCATCTGCCAGCAGAAGACGTCGCCGCCCTTGATGGCCACCTCTCTGGAGGATGCCCCGTCCATTTGGAGGCGCAGGGCCTTATCGAAGGTATCGGTGCAGACATAACCGATGGCCATGCCATAGGATGCGGCCACGAAGGATTTGGGCACCAGTGGGCGGAAGGACTCGCCGATTTCGTTGCTGTAGCCTGGAAATCGGATATATAATATAATAATAATAATATAGTTGGATATCCTGATCGGAACTCACCCATGTAGCGAATGAAGGTGTCGCGATATATGTCCACATCCCTGGCGGGCTGTTTGAAGGCCGTTTCCACAGTCTCCTTAATTTGCTTGTCCTCCGACATTGTCTTCACTGTAGTTTATCACTGTTTATGTGGAATGTCGAGTTGGGTAATATCTGATGATGACGGAAAACAGCTGGAAGCCCGGTTCCCTACAAGTTCATTATTTATCTAAATTCAAATTTAACCGACGCAGTGGATTCGATTCGATTGGGATTCGATAAGGTGCAAATAAATTAAAAATATTAATTAATTGTAATTAAGCTGCGCGTATCGATAATAGGCCGTCGTTATCGATTGGCAGGCAGCGAGAAACAAGCTGAAAGTAGCTAGATTTTTACATTTAAATTTAATAAATATTTCTAATTTTAAATTAAACTTCATGGTGAATGTACGTTTAGATATTACAAATAAAACTTAATAAAATTTGTGTGTCCAAATTTATGGTTATTAAATTTAATGTACTAAAAGATGCTTATGTCAAACATAAAAACAAGAAAACTATGGAATTCAATAGGTTAAATAATATAACAGTATATTTTTATAACTAAAATTATATGTTTTATAGATTATTGAGTTCTTCAGAAAATATATACTTTGATAATATTCAAAAATAGCGCCAAACGATGTTTTCCTATCGCCATCCCTGTCGATTTCCGCAGGCCCTGTTAATCTAACCTATCGATAAACCCATACAAACAAGACGTCGTCATTCGTTGGAATTCCAACAAATAGTTAAAATAGTTAAGTTCTCCTTTTGTTTAACAGCCAACGAGTTAGCCAGTGACGCTTGCCTGGATTTCGGAGCAAGTCAGCCAGCATAAATGTGAGTAACGCCAGGAAATCCCCCTCGGAAATCGCCCCCCGAAGTTCGCGACTCTGGTGTTTTTGTCAATGCCGCTGTGTGTGGAGCATTAGTCATGCCCAGAAATTCGATTTTGCTCGCGAACTGCGTCACCGAAGGACCCTGAAACTGGAACCGGAATCGCTGGAGGATGGGGAATCTCCACGAGAGAGGACCGGGATGAGGAAGAGGAAGCAGGAGCCTGGAGCCTGGAGTCTTCGGACTCCCGAAATTCCGATGGGGAGGGGCCAATACTCCCCGAAATACAGTCGATAACGAATGCGATCTTAAGCTATAATGTCGGGGAAGTTGGGATCCCATTAATGGTATCCATTATGAACAAAGTTAGGATCCCATGCAGTCAACATCTTGTACAAATCAATATTGTTACTAAAACTCATAAAACTACCCATTTTTAAACGGGTTCTATATTATAACTATTATAATATGAACTAAAAAAGGATATAGTTTAATTGTATTATGGGTTTCACATCCCGAATCCTTAATTTAAAGCAGTTTCTATAATTCGATGCCCCAGAAAATAATATTAGCTTTACAATATATACTAGTTCCAGTTCTAATCAAAGTAAAACTTACTTTTAGTCAGAAATAATTATATAAATTTATTTTAAAGGATATAGTTTAATTGCATTATGGATAAACTTTACCTAAACAGGTTTCACACCCTGAATCCTTAATTTAGAGCAGCTTCTATAATTCAAAGCTACAGAAAATAATATTAGCTTTACAATATAAGCTAGTTTCGGGTTTAATTTAGTCAGAAATAAATATATAAATTTATTTCAACACCTATAAACTTAAAATCAATCAGGAGAAAAATGAAAATTCGTTTGCCTCAGTGGAACAATAAAATAAAATTTAAAAATACTCGGTTTCCCATTAATTGTTCTGATGTCATTTCTGATATACAGCTTATTTTTGAAAACCCGTCTATATTTCAGCACCATGGCAGCCGGAACCACACTACAGAAGGCCATCGATCTGGTGACCAAGGCCACCGAGGAGGATCGCAACAAAAACTACGCGGAGGCACTGCGTCTCTACGAGCACGGCGTCGAGTACTTCCTGCACACCATCAAATGTAAGGAGTTACTCTATAGCACCAATAAAAAAATCCTCTAAAATATATGTACCCCCCAAAAACAGATGAGGCGCAGGGCGAGAAGGCCAAGGACTCGATACGAGCCAAGTGCCTGCAGTATTTGGACCGCGCCGAGAAGCTGAAGGAGTACCTGAAGAAGGGCAAGAAGAAACCGCTCAAGGAGGGCGGCGAGTCGAGTGCCAAGGACGACAAGGACAAGAAGAGCGACAGCGACGACGAGGATGGCGATGATCCGGAAAAGAAGAAGCTGCAGAGCAAGCTGGAGGATGCCATTGTGATCGAGAAGCCCAAGGTTCAGTGGTCCGATGTCGCGGGCCTCGAGGGCGCCAAGGAAGCGCTGAAGGAGGCCGTCATTCTGCCGATTAAATTCCCGCAGCTCTTCACCGGCAAGCGTATTCCATGGAAGGGCATCCTGCTCTTCGGACCGCCCGGCACGGGTAAATCGTATCTGGCCAAGGCCGTCGCCACCGAGGCCAATCGCTCCACATTCTTCTCGGTTTCCAGCTCGGATCTGATGTCCAAATGGCTGGGCGAGTCCGAGAAGCTGGTCAAGAATCTCTTCGAGCTGGCCCGCCAGCACAAGCCGTCGATCATCTTCATTGACGAAATCGATTCGATGTGCTCGGCGCGTTCGGACAATGAGAACGACAGCGTAAGGCGCATCAAAACGGAGTTCCTTGTGCAGATGCAGGGCGTGGGCAATGACACCGACGGCATACTCGTTCTGGGCGCCACCAACATACCCTGGGTACTGGACTCGGCCATCCGTCGGCGATTCGAGAAGCGCATCTACATTCCGCTGCCGGAGGCGCACGCTCGCCTCGTCATGTTCAAGATCCATTTGGGCAACACCACGCACGTGCTCACGGAGCAGGATCTCAAGGAGTTGGCCGGCAAAACAGAGGGGTAATTGTTAGTTAAACCTTTTAATACCAAAACTAAGTGATTGATTTTGTTCGCAGCTACTCTGGCGCGGATATATCGATCGTGGTGCGCGACGCCCTGATGGAACCTGTGCGCAAGGTGCAGACCGCGACGCATTTCAAGCGCGTAACCGGTCCCAGTCCCACCAACAGCGAAGAGATTGTCAACGACCTGCTCGTTCCCTGCTCGCCGGGCGATCCGGGAGCCGTCGAGATGAACTGGATGGATGTGCCCAGCGACAAGCTCTTCGAACCGCCCGTTACCATGGTGGGGATTCTAGATATTTTATTTATTTTCCTTATATTTACTTGTTTCGTATTCCCCCAGCGCGACATGCTGAAGTCCTTGTCGCGCACGAAACCCACTGTCAACGAGGACGATCTGAAGAAGCTGCGCAAATTCACAGAGGACTTTGGCCAGGAGGGCTAGATCACCGATCCCCGATGCCCGATCCCCGCCAGAAGCCGCCAGCACCACCAGCTAATTCTAATTGTTGCCTATTGCATAAATTCAAACACGTTTTACTTCTGGCTCTCCTTAAACCATTCTTTTTTTTATTATTTTATATATATAATATGATATGTAAACCTACGATTTATGGTTAAATTGTAATTCAAATTCGTCGGGCGATTGCTACAGAGACAGGGAAGAGATGAAATGGAGATGGATGGATGTGCAGTGTGTGGGATTGTTGTAATCACAAAGTCAATGTATTTTTGTACTCTTAATGTTAAGCGATGGAAGAAGTCCGAAAACAATGCCGAATGCAATACCAGATCGCATCAGGATGAGGAGAAGGAGTAGCAAGTGGAGGAGAAGCAAGTTTTAGCGCAGTCGAGCAAACCTATTTAAAATGTAACGTACCAGAAATAAAGCCGAAAATTGTATACTTTACCGACATCCCGAGAATGCCAATTGCCAATTGTAAATTGTAAGCTGCCAGTGGAATCCCCACCGCCGCAAATGACGGTGGGGATTCCACTGGTGGCGGAGAAACCCCGAGAAACCAAGAGAGCTGAAGCACTTTTGGCCTAAAGTGGCGCAAAAGAATGTCCGCGACTTTTGCCGCCTGCTGCCCTACATGCTACATGTACGATAAGATCTTTCTGCGCTGCGAACCGATCGGCCCACCAACATAATTTCGTTTCTGGCCGATCGGCAAAATAAAGTATCGGGCATGTTGTGGGCGCACTGTGGAATCGTCCCGACTTCTTGGAGTTTAAATTAATTTTTTTTTTTTAATTCTGGATAATTTTTAATGTACTATGTATTTTAAAGCATCCATGTTTATTTTAGGTTTAAATAGCTTTACCTATCTTGGCTCCCTTTTAGTTATTAAAATAAATGCTGTAAAATGTCAAAAGTTACTTTTTATTTAAAGAAGATTAAAAAAAAAAAATGATGTTTTTTTAAGATATTCTAATTTTTAGATTAAACGGATCATGGATTATTCCTAGAATTATAGGTATCTATTCTACCTATTTTATTTTATATCAACTTTAATTATTTTCACTCCACTTTAGTAAGAAAAAATAAACTAAACAAGTTAAATATATTTTTAAAGGGGTTTTTAATTTTCCAACCAATTATAACCATTAATAATATTTTTTGAAAATATAACAATTGTATTATTTTGTATTATAAAAGCAAATTGGTTCCACTGTGCGACGCCGAAAGCTCCCGAGCAGTGATTGTGGGTTCGGCTTCGACTTCGTCTTCGGGTTGAGTTTGGGCCGGGCTTTGAGCTAGAGTTTTCAGTTGATCTTCAGCCGCACAGGCTAGAGGTTCGAGATTCAGATTCGAAATTCCGAGGATCGGTCCGCGTTCATTTCTCGCCACTTTTCGCCCGCACATTCGGCAGTTCCGTTACGTGAGTGCAGTTGCACAGAGCCAAAGATACAAAGATACAGAGCCGAAAGACACAGATACACGGCAACAACATTTCTCGGTTTGTTTTGCGCAACTTTTTTATTTTTCGGTGACCAGCGTGAAAAGCCCGATGCAAGATACGAATTCGAAAAGAAGTGCGTATTTGTTGTGATTTGTTTTTGTTCGGTGTTCAAGTGGCTGTTGTTTTCCAAAGGTGCATTAATTACCTGGCCCACGGGGCTGGGCCCTTACTTTACACACCCTATTATCTATTTTATTTGATCTCTTTATTTTTTTTTTGAGTGCTGTCCGTGGTGCACGCAGGAAAAATATTTACATTTACCTAAACCCTCAGATGTGGTTTAAATATTTGGAGAAAAATTAACAAAGGTTTTTGTGTTTAAAAATATGTATATGGAATGTATTTTTGTGTTTTTTGTGGGTTTTATAAAATATAATGAAAGTTTCTTAAATGCTTTTTTTTTAATAAATAAATAAACATTAAACATTTTGGATTTCGTTTTCCTTTGAAAATATTAAAATAGGTTTTTTATTTCAATGATTTATGTTGAATGGAGTGAACTTAGTTTGTGTTTCAGATTTTGCTGATATATTTTTAATTTTTAAATATTTGTAATTTATTTATTTAAATTTAATATGATATTATTCAAATAGAAATAAGTCTGATATCATGGTATTTCGAGTATATAAATATGATTAAAAATAAAAAACACTGAGTAGAATCTTCAATATGATATTATACAAAATGGAAAAAAGTCATAGTTTAAATAAAGAATAAATATTTCGATAATTATAACTATTATAACTATTAAATGTCCTGATGAGGGTGATCTTGAAAGGGAGTCACCTAATGTAAGTGGGATTTTTTTCTCAGTGTCCCATTGCCGCCGCTGCCGTGGTGAAGCGCAACTTTCACGCGCTTCAGGTGAAAACCGTGAGCCGGGTCCGAAATAAGCGAAATGAAGAAGAAGTTGAGGTTGAAGCCGCCGCACAGCAGCCGAACTCACATAATTTGTTGTTATTTTTTTTGTCTTCAGTTGTTCAGTGTTGTTATTATTATTTGCTCTTTTTCCCCCCAAACATTCGCATTGTTTTACTTATTTTTTTACGTGCTTTACTTTGTGTTTTTGGCTACCGTTTTTTTGTGTCAGTCGCGCCAGTTTTGCGAAACTATTTCAGAAATGCATATTTCTTGCGGCTCAAATGTGTCCAACTGACTGAGTTATGTGCATAAAATTAAGAGCGGGGCTTTTCTTCATCATTTTGATCGGTAATATATTTTTTTTTAGGTGTCTCACTGCTTCTTGCTGCACTGCTTGCATCCAGTTGGTTTGGTTTTTCTTCTTGCGACGGGGCATATATTATGCATGTTTCGATTAAACTTGTTTGCAGAGGCATTAACATCAACACCTCCCCCCTGAAAGTCAGAAAAAAACTAAAAATCATGCTGACATTGACACGAATTGTCGACGGCAGCAACAACTAAAAAAAAACAGAAGAAAAACAAACAAAAAAACAAGACACCACAAACAAAAGTCAAATCATACAGTTTAAAGTTGAGATCCAAACAAAACTGCCAACTTCAAATTTATGACTAAGATTTGTTGTGTGCGCTCCACAATTAAAGTGCATAAAATTCCACCAATGCCAGGCGCCAACAACAATGAAATATATGTATTAATTTGGCTTACAAATTTGTTTTTAGCTAATTCAGTGGCAGATTGCACCGAAAAAAATAATATATTAAAGGGCTCTTTTATTTCAAGTGCAGTTTTTAACTTATTAAAGTGTTTTATGGGTTTATAAACCTTTTTCTTTGGGTTTTATTATTACATTATAAGCTAAATTATTAAACATACCTGTATTTTATGAACCATTATTTAAACATATTCAATTTAATGTTTATTGTTATTAAAAAAAAAAAATATTAAAAATGATCATATATTTTAAACACTATAATTCAAAACAAGAGAGAACGCTATAGTCAGGTTGGTGTCCCGACTATCTAATACCCGTCACTCAGCTAAAGGAAGTGCGAACGCTGTGTCGGGTTGGTGTCCCGACTAATAATCGTAACTCAGCTAAAGGGAGTGCGAGGGAGATAGATATATAATTTTTGATTGCGTATAACTTTTTAATGAATGGTCCGATTTAAAAAATGTCTTCTACATTTCGATAGGTATAAATATACACAACAAAATTGCATTTATACTTCTCGGAAATCTTTAAAGATGTGGGCGCAGGACCCATTTTAAAATCGTTAGTGGGCGATTGTGGGCGTTAGAGGGGGCGTGGCGCTCGGCTAAAATAAACTTGCGCTGCGTAGGAAGCCAAAGAATATGTGTGGGAAATCTCAACCTTCTAGCTTTTGTAGTTTCTGAGATCTCAGCGTTCATACAGACGGACAGACGGACAGACGGACAGACGGACAGACAGACAGACGGACAGACGGACATGGCTAGATCGACTCGGCTAGTGACCCTGATCAAGAATATATATACTTTATGGGGTCGGAAACGCTTCCTTCTAGCTGTTACATACTTTTGCACGAATCTAGTATACCCTTTTACTCTACGAGTAACGGGTATAAATATGAAAAAGTAGGTATTGTGGATCTTAAAAGATAGAGTTCCAATATTATGTAGTCCTCAACATATATTTATTTTTCTCCCCGTGTTCATTTGAAATTGCATTCGGAGTTAAACCAACCGATCGAACAATCAACTCTTGATGATTGCTGGCTGTTGATTGGTTACCACCTGCCGCCTGGGTCGATTTGCCCGAGGAACAAGGTCGTTTACCACGCATATTATCAAATGCAAATGAGCATTATGTCTGCTAAATGCTGGAAAATTTCCTCAAATTATTTAAGCGTAATTTGTTGGATAATGGCCGCATTCAATGCCCCGATCACTTGGGTACATCTTTTGATACGCTAGGCGATTTATTTTTATATATATTTTTTATTTATACTTATATTTCTATTAGCCAAAGTTCCCAGTAGAAAGAAATTATAATTGCCTGGAAAGGAGACCATAAAAAGCAGCGCAAACGAATTAAATTTCTTTTGTTCTTGACAAAGCGACGAAGCAAGGCGTGTAATTAAAAAGCATAATTATTTTTAATCTGGTGTGTTAATTGTGGCTGTCATTACGGTAGCCAAGAGAGTGGAAAGCCGAAGATAACTCGGAGTTCTAGATTTTCTAGCTTAGATTCTGGGAAAACTCTCTTTACAGACTCAGTTACCAGCTTTCATAGAAAATATATATATTTATTTATATATTTAATATAATTTATATCATTGATTAAGAGTAGTTCTTGAAAATGATTGCTATTTTCAGAATATTGATTCGGTAATATCGATGCTTTCAAGGGAAAAGACATATTAAATATCGAGAAATAGCAAACTGTCGATATTATTTCAAGCTCCATTACAAATGCTGTGTTTCTATTTAATATTGATGTAGTGTTTTCCCTGTTATTTTATTACATGACTAGAATTTCCTCTGCGGTTCTGCCTGCCTTCTTTTATTTAACCATCTCATTGTGGTTGGGTAACTGGGCCAGAAGGTTTCATAAGACAAGAAATGATATAGTAGTGCCCGATTAGGTCAACTCGTTCCATGAACCATAACTATAACTGGCAACTTGATGCTGTTGCCGGGAAATGACAAAAGAGTGCTGGCATTTGGATTTGTATTTCTATTTGTATTTGGAGTGTGCTGTCCCCGAAAACTGTGTCACATATATATAATTATGTAGGATATACCCTCCAGTCCATTGCATGCATGTAATTGTGCTGGTTTTATATTCGCTATTGTGGCACTTTACCGTTGCATCCACTTGATTTATGGAATATTGTTTATTGTTCACATGCTGCTGCTGTTCTGCATCGCCAATGAGGCCCCACGAAAAGTTCTGTGTTTCGGAAGGCATAAAAAGCAGCTCGGAAAAAGGAAAAAAGACCACAAATAACCACCACTAATTGCAGACAGTGGCTATTAAAAAAAGGTACACTGGAGAAAATTTGATAGGGCTTTATTGGACTTTTTTATTTTCATTTAATAAGATGATCAAATTATTATAACATTTTAGATGGACATTTTTCCTTTATTAATTGTTCTATTATTTGTTTATTTCTTTTATTTTATAGAATGAAATTTTGTTGTTTTATTTTAAAAGATATTTTTAAAATTATTATTTTGTGTTGTATTTTATTTTATTTTATATTAATTTGTTCCTATAATTTGCATTTCTTTTCCATTATTTGAATTATTTGTTTTCTGTGCAACTATCAACATTAGGCTGAAAATCCCCAAAGACGCGAGCGGAAATTTTATGCTTTGCTGGTTTTCGTTATATTTTCTTGCCCCAACTTTGGCTCTCGACTTGAATCGGATCGGCTTCCTCCCTTTTTTTTCGTTTTTAGTTTTTTTTTTGGTTGCTGGGTCCGTCGTAACAAACAGGAAACTATTTTATGCTGCCATGCGAAAATTGGCTAAGGAAATTTATATATGTATGCATTTTTGGTTTTTGGGTTTTCCGCACTTCTTTTAAATGTACCGTTTTTTTCTGTTTTACTTTTTTTTGATGTGGGCCTGCAATCAGACATTTGCCATCGGTGGCAAGTTCGTTGCCTAAGTCTTTCGTTTGGCAAGTGGCATTTTGCCCAGAAAATAAGAAAAAAAAGTTTGACGATACGGGAATACACTTGAATTGAATGTGAATAGTAAGTAAATGGTAATAAAATAAATTAGCAAATTAAGACATTTTTTAACAAAAGAATGTGGAAACTTTAGAGCTTCTACGATTAACATAATTTGCGAAATCAGACTGGGAACCCATAAATCATATGGGATTTCTTCATTAACTGTCCGATTTCTTAGTGGTGCGAAGTAATATAGGTTTAGCAATTGCGTTGAGGTTTTTTTCTGTATATCTTTGGCTTGACAAATCAATCAAATCGCTTCATGCGAATTTCGATTGCACAAAGTCACAAGGCGAAGACAATGCATTGGTATTGTTTTTAGTTTTCTTACGTTTTTTTTATGTTTTTTATTTTGTCTGGCATTTGGCAATGCCGAGTGGCCATTTCCATTGTCCGCCATTCGTTTGGCTCACGTCCAGAGTTAAATGAGACATTCCGGCGGACAGGCAGAAGGTAGAAAAAAACAGAAACAGAAAATGTTGCCAAGCTACGGACTGCACTTTTCTTTGGCATGGTTCGGTTTTCCCAATCGATTTTGCAGACTTTCCCAGCCAGTTCTCAGTTCGTCTCACTTTTTCCCATTCAAATGGGACCTACACTGGGAGAAAATCAATGGAGAAACTATTCTATTGAATGCATAGAAGCTAAAATAAAATATTAACACAAAATATTTTATTGAAATATTTTGGACCAAAAAGGTAGCTTTAAAATGTTAATAAATATAAATAGAAAATGGGGCATTTAAATTATCTGGTTAGTAAAAAGGTAAAAAAATAAAATTAAATTTATATTAGATATTTTGAAAAAAAGGAAAGCTTAATAACGTATACAAAATCATAAAAAACAACATTTTAGTAGAAAGTCAAAGGAAATTGTGTTAGATATTTTTAATAAACAAGGTAGCTAAATCCCTCGATTTAATTTTTCTCTGTGTATTCAGAGTTTCTTTTCCCAAGTACCTGCATCTGCTTTTTCCATGTGCAGAGATCACAGTCACTCGTTCTTCGTAATAAGCTGAATTAGCCGCCAAACGCGAAAATGAGCAGCGGAAAGCGTCAGAGGCGCCAAATTGGGTTAATCTATTTGAAAGTGGAAGCGTTGGACGCGGCACCGCCAGCCAGTCAACTATATATATATAGAAATACATATAGAAATCAACATCTGATAGAGCGAGCCCGTGCGAAAGTCGCCTTAGAAGTATTATTTTGTGCGTTACTTTCCATTTTGATGGCGATATTCGATGCTGTTTGTCTCTGCTTTCTCACAGCAACTTCACCTGTCTTCAGCGTCTTCATTCTTTAACGGTACTCGCCTTTTAATTTCGCTTTTCGTCGGACCCATCAACTTTGGATGCTCAGCGAACAAAGGGCTTGAAAAAAAAACCCCCCCATTCCCTTTTGATGATAATGAGCTGCTGACATCCGCTGGGATCGGTGGGGTATAGCTAATGAAGAGGCGATCAGTTTAGTCACGGCATCTGTTCCGTTGAGGAAATCATTATTGACAGGATGCAACTAAATCGAAGAAAAGCTGTCGTTTAATGCCTTTTATTTTCTAAAATTAGTCTCATTTGTCGAATGGTTCATGACAGTACAACCGTTTACTTCATGGTTTGGTCTACTAAAAGACGTTTTGAAAAAGATAATGTATACAATTAAATGAAATCAATTTAATCAATTTAAGTTTGATTGGTTTTATGATTCTTTTTTTTAATTTGTAGTTTTCGAAGAAATATTTAATTGGTTCTCAGAAATATGCTCAAACATTAAAAAAATTGTCTCTAATTTTTAAAAGATTTCTTGGAACTAAGAAAAACATATCCGGTTGAAAAACATTTGTGGTTTTATCAACATAAATTAACATATTTTATTTTCGTAGATACAAATGTATTTATTTGTATTTATAAATATATAATTAGACCTTATCAGCAACCTTATTTTAGTGCCATTTTAGTTTATAAAGTTTATAAGTTTGTAGAAACATAATTTTAATTTATCCAAGTTAATTTAGAAATAGTAAATTTAGTTTATAAAGTTTTTGGTTTCTAGAAACATAATTTTAATTTAATCAAGTAGAAATAAAAATAGAAGCTTAAGGAAGAGTACATTTTTATAGGAAATATTATTTAAAATATTTTATATTCTTCATCACTTGCACTAAATCCAATTTAGGTTACTTAAAGGCTTGGCAATCTGTGCCGTTCTTTCGAAATCTAACAGTGCAATGTTATAAATGCATTCGTTGTCCACCGAACCGATGACAAAATAATTCGTGGACAAAGGTATCTCTGTTTTGTTTGGAACTACTGTTGCACAATCGCCGGTCTTTGGATGCTAATTGATGGATCACGCCGCCCGCCCAACGAAAGTGAAATGTTGTTGATTGAAGATCGCGCTTGTTAATCGATAGGAGAAACAGTTTAAGTGCGGTTTTGGTTTCGGTTTCGGTTTCAGATACAGATACAGTTTCCAGTTTTTTTTTTATGACCAAAGGTTTTCACTTTCGTTTGTCACATTATTGGCTCTTCGCCTGAGTCACACCCCGTCGTCAATTTGGGGCCGAGTAAATTAGCCAAAAGTCAACAAACACCCATTGCCTGTTGACCCAAATGTGCGAAGCGAGGCGAGGCGGCCAAAAGCGGTCGGGCGGGCTTAAGCATTTAGGCCAGAATGCTCGGCAGTCAAGTGTAAGGTCAATGGACTAAACGCCGCAAGATGCAAGATGCAAGACACATGAGACATGAGCTGCACATGCGCAACATCCTGTTCGGGCGCCAGTGCAACCGGCCTATTATACAATGGCCAATGGCTACACGGGGAGAAAAAATGAGGCCTATTGACCAGAAATTGGTTGGTTTATTATACCAAATTCAATGAAGTTTTTTTACTGAGTGATACAACATTTCTAGGGAAAAATATTATTTCTGTTTTTACAAAAAAAGTGTAAATTACATCTTTTAAAGTTTAGGTGTTCTTTCTTATAAGAAAAATATATATATTTTTTAACTGATAGTTTTATTAGCATTTAAAGTATTTACAATGGGCTTGCGATTATTATATGGTTTGATTATTTTAATATACATATTATTTACGAACTTATGTTTTTTTTTAGATTTTTATGTCAATCCGTTCTGGGTGATTTATGCTACTGACCGTTTTTATGAGGTCCAATTTTATATTGTTTAAGATTTAATTATATTATATTATTTTATGGCTTGTTTTTTTTAACGTGTATGAGCTTGACTCTTCTGATTGCAGACGACTGATCGCCAGCCATCAATCAGGCCATCAATCAGTCAATGCCGCTTGTCGCAAATTGGAGCTGGAGTCGGAGCCGCTCTCCCTTCTCGGAGAAAGCCAACAGCGTCTGCCAAACGGATTCGTCGCAGAAACAGAAACAGATACAGATAGAGATACCTCAGATACCTGGAACCTGAAACCTGGACAGGGGATCCAATACTCTAATAGATAGATATACTCGGTACTCGATATTCGTTACTCGATATTCGAGTTTGGTGTCTGTCTGCCTTTTGGCTAACTCAGTCAGTGAGTCAGACACTCGGACATGCAGTCATAGTTATAGTCACGACTCCACATCCACGTCGTCTTCGTTTTGGCTTTGCTTTTTGCGTTGTCGCCCGTCAGGTTCACAAATAAGTGAAAGTGAATTTGTTTATTGTATATTTTGCTATTACCAAAGCGAAAGAGACGCATAACATCCACAATCGCAGATTCATTGAGTGAAAAATAAGAGAAGCGAGACATCGGATGAAGATCGTTATAGAGCAGCCAGAACTACAATCGAGATGGGGATGTTGAGTGCTAGCAATATATTTCTGGCCCTGCTGATATGCCGCACGGCAAGTGGTGAGTATCCATTAACTAATTGCTAACTAACTAACTAATTTACTTAGTGCTCGACTCGAATTTGCTTTTAACGAGTGTGTCTGTCTAGCTGTGTAGAATAAATATAGTACTTTGTTGTATGTGGGTGGTGCGGTGATTGTGTCAATTGAGAAGACGATCAACGAACCACTTCACTGTGATGATTGCACAATGGTCCAGAGGCACAGGCAAAAATAAAGGCCAATGTGGGTCAATTTCTCAAAGTTTTGAACTGCCTCAATTTGCTTTCCTTAGTAAAGTTTATCTTTTTTATTTTGTATCTACTAGTGATTTAAAGTTTTTATGAATTTTCTTATTTAATTTAATACAATTCCTATAGTTTTTTTCTCTGTACTTTTGCTTGCTTACAAGTGTCTGATTGTCTGCGTTGTGAAGGTAAAACCAATAAAGCCAAGAGCCTCCAAGATTAGTTTACCCTTGAGCTGGGCCATGGATTGAAGAGCTGAGGATCAGGCAATTGCCTAATAATATTTATTTATAATTATTTACAAGGGAATTACTTTCCTCGGAAATCAGTGACACTGATAACTTAGTAGTTAAATCATTTCAAGCACACATTCTAAGTGGAAGAATCTGATTCTTTAATTTCATGATCCTAAGCTTCAAACTAATTTTTGTTATATTATATTTTTTATAATAATATATAAAAATAAAAATGAGTCCAAATAGAACTTGGGATATAAATGGCTTACTGCATTCAGTATTAGTAATCCTTAGTACTTCAGTTTAAGGGAACTTGATAGAAATATATATATGTTTTTTTTTTATTGAGCTATCACTATTTCCCCATTTCCTTTCCCAGAAACTAGAAGCTCGTTAAGCCAGCGACGCGTGTTGACAATTTTGGGCCTGCCTTTTAGTTTTGGCTTCAGTTTCAGTTTGAGTTTCGGCTTTTAGGTATTTAGATATTGGGTGTTGGTTTATTGGGGTGTTTTAAAAACGCAATCACGCCCCGCCGATTTATCATACAAACTCGCACACGAATAGCGCTGTTATGTCATCCGCATGGCGTGCGTTTTGTTCGAATTGTTCGAGTGGCGAAGTGCAGGTGGAAAGCGTAAGACGGAAAATTAAAATTAAAATACTTCACGCGTTGTCATTGGAAGAAATTTCAAAAATAGTTGTCAGCACCCCTTAATAACTGTCGATCTGATTGGGCAATGGGTGTTATATCAATGGGGTTATGTCAGCTGGTTAATCTAATTAACTAAAACAAGGGTATACAAATAGGAGCAGCTAGCTGTGGGTGGCCAGCTTGGAACCTGAAAAATCCATTTAAATCGAATGTATCTATCGGCGAACGTGCTTGACATGCACATAACCCTGCTTAATGAATTTATTGGACTTTTAACAACCCTCTGATTCACGTTTGCCTATTCCCTGCCATTCCATTCTGGACATTTATAGCCCTCGCCCAGGAAGTGGCCAGTGGACTAACAGTGAGCTCAGCTCAGCCCTCGCCCGAGAATTTCGCCCAACTATCGCAGGCGGTCGAGGACTCCTTGGTGGAGTACGAGGAGCGTCAGCGGGAGCGATTGCGTCGGGGTCACCGCACCCGAAGGGCGGTGAAACGGGTCTGCTATGGCGAACTTGGCTGCTTCGAGGACTCCGGACCGTTTGCCTATCTCGAGATGCTGCCCTCGCCGCCGGAGGAGATCAATACCAAGTTCTATTTCTACTCCACACGCCAGCGATCCGATCGTCCGCTGATGGAGCTCTCATTCCTGAACATGACAAATGCCTTTCGAGGCAAACGGGATGCGGAGGTCAGCACCAGTTCACCCGAGGGCAGTGGCAGGTCATCCTCCTCCTCTGCCTCCTCCGCCTCCGTCTCGAGTTCCACAAACTCCTCTGCTAGCTCCATCCCTACCACAGAGCGTCCTGGAGGTGGTGGGCAGAAGAAGGCCACGCCTTCGATCGATGACCTCGAGGGATTCGACGAGCTGTCCGTGCGGGTCATTGTCCATGGCTTTGGCTCGGCTTGTCCGCATGTGTGGATCTACGAGATGAAAACGGCCCTCATGGCGGTGGTAAGTGGGAAGGGGAGTGGGACCCGCATTTACAAACTACCTTACTTCATTATGTGACTGGAACCCGCGTTTACTTACTACCTTTTCTTATTAGGGGACTGGAATCCCCTTTTACAAACTACCTTCCTTCATTATGGGACTGGGTCTCGTATTTCCTTAAAACTCTTCTTCATTATGTGACTGAAACCCTCATTTACAAACTACCCTTCTCCTTCATTATGGGACTGGGACCCGTGTTTACATACTACCCTTCTTCATTATGGGACTGGGCCTCGCATTTCCCTAATACCCTTCTCCATTGTGGGACTGGTACCCTCATTTACATACTACCTTTCTTCATTATGTGACTGGAACCCCCATTTACAAACTACCCTTCTTCATCAAGTGACTGGAACCCGCATTTACAAACTACCTTACTTCATTATCTGAATGAAACCCGCATTTACAAACTACCCTTCTACATTAAGTGACTGGAACCCCCATTTGCAATTACCCTTTTTCCTAGTAAGACTGGAACCCGCATTTACCAGCTACCCTTAACCTTTCTAGGAGGACTGCATTGTGATCTGCGTGGACTGGGAGAACGGAGCCACATTCCCCAACTACGTACGAGCGGCGGCCAATACACGTTTGGTGGGCAAACAGCTGGCCATGTTGCTGAGGAACCTCCAGCAGCACAAGGGACTCGACCTGATGCGCACCCATGTGATCGGCTTCAGTTTGGGCGCTCACGTATCGGGATTTGCAGGCGCTGAACTGCCGGGACTGTCGCGGATCACGGGTCTGGATCCGGCGGGTCCGCTCTTCGAGGCCCAGCATCCGAAGGTGCGACTGGACAGTAGCGATGCGGAGTTCGTGGACGTGATACACTCGAACGGCGAGAACCTGATACTGGGTGGCCTCGGCTCCTGGCAGCCGATGGGCCATGTGGACTACTATCCCAACGGAGGACGTGTGCAGACTGGCTGCTCGAATCTCTTCGTGGGCGCAGTCACCGATTTTATTTGGTGTAAGTTGGATATTGTAAGGTATACTTCTTTTTGTACTCATATATATTTCTTTCACAGCTGCCCAGGCTGCCGAGGACGAGGAGGGTCGTTCGTTGTGCAACCATAGGAGGGCCTACAAGTTCTTCATTGACTCGGTGGCGCCACGTTGCCTGTTTCCCGCCTTTCCGTGCGGCAGCTACGATGACTTCCTCAAGGGCCGGTGCTTTCCCTGCGCCCAGGACGACGAGGATCTGGCCGAGGGCGTTCCGCGGTGCGGCAACATGGGCTACTATGCCGACCGATCAACGGGCAGGGGTCAGCTGTACCTGCTCACCCGCGAGGAGGAGCCCTTCTGCGCCCACCAGTTCCAGCTGCAGATCTTCAACTCCTTCAACGACCTGCCGCTGCGCACGATAGGTCGCCTGGAGGCGATCCTCGAGGGCGATGGTGGTCTCAACGAGACCTTCGAGATATCCGAGTGCGTAACAAGCAAAGAGCTTTAATACAGGGTTCGGAAAATAACACACACTGTAAAAAAACTAGTGTTATTAACATGTCAAATGTCAAAGTGTTAAAATTGGGTGTAAAAAATTGTATTCTACACATGTTAACATGTTAGCACACACATGTCATTTGTGTTATTTACGTGTTATTAGCAGGACGTGTTTTTTACACTGCGTGTTTTTAACACAATGAGTTTTTGACATTAAAATGTCAGAATTAAATGTTGAACTGAAAAATGCACGGTTTTCTAGAGTATAAGAATTCAAATATGCTTTGAAATGGGTTTTAACCATTTATATACTAGTTTTTCATTTTCCCTTCGACTCGTTAATGTCAGTGAAATGTAATTTTCATTTGTGCTAAAAACACAGTGTGTAAAAAACACGTCGTGTTAATAACACATTATGTAAAAATCAGAAGTAACACAATTTTGCTCACACTGTAAAATACCATTTTTCATATTTTTAACATGTGTGTCAATTTAATACCCTGCCTTTCGTTTCGCCTGCAGGAAAGACGATGCGGAGTTCTTTGCCGGCGACATAGTGTCCAAGATAATTGTGCCACATCCGGCCCTGGGATTCCCGACCACACTGAGCCTGCACTACAAGTCGTACAGCGGCTGGCTGAGCAAGGGCCTGCCCCACTGGGACATCGATAAGGTGGTGCTGACGGACAGCTTCGGGCGCAGCCACTCGCTGTGCCGCCCCTCGACGAAGCTGAGCAGCGGCAGTCCGGTGCGCCTGCGCCTTCAGGCGGGCAACTGTGAGCTGGACAACCAGGAGGACTACGGGGCGTACACCAATCCCACGGTCTCGCCCACCGAGGCAGTGCCGGATTCGAGTGTCCAGGAATCGGCGGTGGATGGCGTGGAGACGGCCAAGCAGCGCAAGGACATCTTCAATCTGGGCACCAGCTTCAAGTTGGCCAGCAATCAAACGTATCCCCTGGATCAGGGCGACGAGCTGCCGTGGCAGCCCATTCTGGTGGGCAACTCGCTGGACAACGAGACCACCGAGGCGGTGGAGTCCAGTCGAAGTCTCTCCGATTCGGAGGGCGGCGAGATCTTTGAGCCGGTGCTCAAGGATCGTCGGCTGGCGGTGAACAGGGGTCGCAATCTGCAGGATTCGGGATATGCAGGAGGAGCACAGACCACCGACAGTCCGGAGATTGTGGAGCCCGTTCTGAAGGCCACCACGCCGCGTGTCAAGCAGGGCAAGGATCTGGATTTGTCGGAAGGTGATGGAGGCATGGCCACAACACAACGACTGCCGGCCAAAACGATGACCCAGGTGGGCACTGGACGATCCCCGGATCCGGATGAACCGCAAACCGTGCAGCTGTTGCCTTTTCGCCTCGGCGAACTCCTTCAGCGTGCCGAGCGATATGCAAGGGAAACGCTTTTGCCCCTGATTTCCGTTCAGGCACCGCGCTTCTTCGGCTTCAATGTAACGCCCCACGATCGGGAGGCAGTGCAGCGTCCGGGGGAGTCGCGCAAGCCGCGCTACATTCCACGTTACGAGGAGTCGGCCTTCTTGAATACCACCGCTCCCAATGCCAGGCGACGGGCGCAGAAGGCCTCGCGTCGATCGGCAGTGCAGCAGAGGAATCTCTTTCGACTGATGCGTTCGCGATCGCAGAAGGATCAGGATCAGGAGCAGGATGAGGACCAGGACTCGGGGGAGCAGCAGAACTACTACACCAATGTCCTGCAATCGGAGTCCAGGTCTATGCGTCCCGAGACGCCGGAATATAGACCCGTATTCATCGATCTACCCACCTACAAGCCGCAAACATCCGCTGCCATTTCCGGTTCCGTTTCGAGGGCACGAAGGCGTGGCAGATCGTCCAAGCTGATTCCCTGATACTCGGATATCTAAGCTGTCCCGCCATCGGGGGATGAACACTTTGTGATATGCACACCAGATCGTGGCTATGGCACAGCTCCAAAACCCAAAACCCAAATTCCCTCCCCCCCAAAATCCATACCATACCCATCCTCACACTGTAAATATCCGAACGAGCAAGCAAAGATAAAGATACATAGACAATGAAATGGAATTTCAAATCGTGGCCCATTGCGTCTTAGCATAAGATATAAGATATTGAACGTAAGAATTTAAATGTGAGAAATTTAGCTGCTAAGATAAAGCCTAAAGTCGAGGGTCTCGACTTTAAGATACCATAGCTAGTTTGCTTTTTTCTTTTTGGGGTGACGAATGCAAGGTGGGAATGGTCAGTACATGTTTTTAAAATGTTGTTTTTTAGCTCTTGCTTGGTCAAAAAGTATCTTACACAAAAAATACATACTGTTTTGAACAGATAACAAAATTTGCTATAAATCCATAATACTTTCCGTGTGATTTCCCCATGATTTTTTGCGAAAAATTAAAAATGAATAAATTGTCAAGGTTTAAATGCCAATCGTTAGGAAATTTAATAACGAGTTCAGAAAGGTATGACAATCCATACTTTGAATCAGTATTTGCTTTGTTATAGCGAAAAAACTGCAACGTTTTAGCGAAAAAACGGGTTTGGTTTTTTTTTGGAAATTCGCGATTTCAGTTTTTGACAAAAATTGGAATTTTTTCTTTTGGTTTTTTTGCTGTAACTTGGCCAAAAATGGTCCTACACCAAAAATTCATACTGTTTTGAACAGATAACAAAATTATCTTTAAATCCATAACACTTTCCGTGTGATTTTGGAAAAATAAAATTTTCGCCAATTTTTAATTTTTTTATAAGGGGGTACCCCATGATTTTTTGCGAAAAATTAAAAATGAATAAATTGTCAAGGTTTAAATGCCAATCGTTAGGAAATTTAATAACGAGTTCAGAAAGGTATGACAATCCATACTTTGAATCAGTATTTGCTTTGTTATAGCGAAAAAACTGCAACGTTTTAGCGAAAAAACGGGTTTGGTTTTTTTTTGGAAATTCGCAATTTCAGTTTTTGACAAAAATTGGAATTTTTTTCTTTTGGTTTTTTTGCTGTAACTTGGGCAAAAATGGTCCTACACCAAAAATTCATACTCTTTTGAACAGATAACAAAATTTGCTATAAATCCATAATACTTTCCGTGTGATTTTGGAAAAATAAAATTTTAGCCAATTTTTAATTTTTTTATAAGGGGGTACCCCATGATTTTTTGCGAAAAATTAAAAATGAATAAATTGTCAAGGTTTAAATGCCAATCGTTAGGAAATTTAATAACGAGTTCAGAAAGGTATGACAATCCATACTTTGAATCAGTATTTGCTTTGTTATAGCGAAAAAACTGCAACGTTTTAGCGAAAAAACGGGTTTGGTTTTTTTTTGGAAATTCGCGATTTCAGTTTTTGACAAAAATTGGAATTTTTTCTTTTGGTTTTTTTGCTGTAACTTGGGCAAAAATGGTCCTACACCAAAAATTCATACTGTTTTGAACAGATAACAAAATTATCTTTAAATCCATAACACTTTCCGTGTGATTTTGGAAAAATAAAATTTTCGCCAATTTTTAATTTTTTTATAAGGGGGTACCCCATGATTTTTTGCGAAAAATTAAAAATGAATAAATTGTCAAGGTTTAAATGCCAATCGTTAGGAAATTTAATAACGAGTTCAGAAACATATGACAATCCATACTTTGAATCAGTATTTGCTTTGTTATAGCGAAAAAACTGCAACGTTTTAGCGAAAAAACGGGCTTGGTTTTTTTTTGGAAATTCGCGATTTCAGTTTTTGACAAAAATTGGAAACTTTTCTTTTGGTTTTTTTGCTGTAACTTGGGCAAAAATGGTCCTACACCAAAAATTCATACTGTTTTGAACAGATAACAAAATTTGCTATAAATCCATAATACTTTCCGTGTGATTTTGGAAAAATAAAATTTTAGCCAATTTTTAATTTTTTTATAAGGGGGTACCCCATGATTTTTTGCGAAAAATTAAAAATGAATAAATTGTCAAGGTTTAAATGCCAATCGTTAGGAAATTTAATAACGAGTTCAGAAAGGTATGACAATCCATACTTTGAATCAGTATTTGCTTTGTTATAGCGAAAAAACTGCAACGTTTTAGCGAAAAAACGGGTTTGGTTTTTTTTTGGAAATTCGCGATTTCAGTTTTTGACAAAAATTGGAATTTTTTCTTTTGGTTTTTTTGCTGTAACTTGGGCAAAAATGGTCCTACACCAAAAATTCATACTGTTTTGAACAGATAACAAAATTTGCTATAAATCCATAATACTTTCCGTGTGATTTTGGAAAAATAAAATTTTAGCCAATTTTTAATTTTTTTATAAGGGGGTACCCCATGATTTTTTGCGAAAAATTAAAAATGAATAAATTGTCAAGGTTTAAATGCCAATCGTTAGGAAATTTAATAACGAGTTCAGAAAGGTATGACAATGCATACTTTAAATCAGTATTTGCTTTGTTATAGCGAAAAAACTGCAACGTTTTAGCGAAAAAACGGGTTTGGTTTTTTTTTGGAAATTCGCGATTTCAGTTTTTGACAAAAATTGGAATTTTTTCTTTTGGTTTTTTTGCTGTAACTTGGGCAAAAATGGTCCTACACCAAAAATTCATACTGTTTTGAACAGATAACAAAATTTGCTATAAATCCATAATACTTTCCGTGTGATTTTGGAAAAATAAAATTTTAGCCAATTTTTAATTTTTTTATAAGGGGGTACCCCATGATTTTTTGCGAAAAATTAAAAATGAATAAATTGTCAAGGTTTAAATGCCAATCGTTAGGAAATTTAATAACGAGTTCAGAAAGGTATGACAATCCATACTTTAAATCAGTATTTGCTTTGTTATAGCGAAAAAACTGCAACGTTTTAGCGAAAAAACGGGTTTGGTTTTTTTTTTGGAAATTCGCGATTTCAGTTTTTGACAAAAATTGGAATTTTTTCTTTTGGTTTTTTTGCTGTAACTTGGGCAAAAATGGTCCTACACCAAAAATTCATACTGTTTTGAACAGATAACAAAATTTGCTATAAATCCATAATACTTTCCGTGTGATTTTGGAAAAATAAAATTTTAGCCAATTTTTAATTTTTTTATAAGGGGGTACCCCATGATTTTTTGCGAAAAATTAAAAATGAATAAATTGTCAAGGTTTAAATGCCAATCGTTAGGAAATTTAATAACGAGTTCAGAAAGGTATGACAATCCATACTTTAAATCAGTATTTGCTTTGTTATAGCGAAAAAACTGCAACGTTTTAGCGAAAAAACGGGTTTGGTTTTTTTTTGGAAATTCGCGATTTCAGTTTTTGACAAAAATTTGAATTTTTTCTTTTGGTTTTTTTGCTGTAACTTGGCCAAAAATGGTCCTACACCAAAAATTCATACTGTTTTGAACAGATAACAAAATTTGCTATAAATCCATAATACTTTCCGTGTGATTTTGGAAAAATAAAATTTTAGCCAATTTTTAATTTTTTTATAAGGGGGTACCCCATGATTTTTTGCGAAAAATTAAAAATGAATAAATTGTCAAGGTTTAAATGCCAATCGTTAGGAAATTTAATAACGAGTTCAGAAAGGTATGACAATCCATACTTTGAATCAGTATTTGCTTTGTTATAGCGAAAAAACTGCAACGTTTTAGCGAAAAAACGGGTTTGGTTTTTTTTTGGAAATTCGCGATTTCAGTTTTTGACAAAAATTGGAATTTTTTCTTTTGGTTTTTTTGCTGTAACTTGGGCACAAATGGTCCTACACCAAAAATTCATACTGTTTTGAACAGATAACAAAATTTGCTATAAATCCATAATACTTTCCGTGTGATTTTGGAAAAATAAAATTTTAGCCAATTTTTAATTTTTTTATAAGGGGGTACCTCATGATTTTTTGCGAAAAATTAAAAATGAATAAATTGTCAAGGTTTAAATGCCAATCGTTAGGAAATTTAATAACGAGTTCAGAAAGGTATGACAATGCATACTTTGAATCAGTATTTGCTTTGTTATAGCGAAAAAACTGCAACGTTTTAGCGAAAAAACGGGTTTGGTTTTTTTTTGGAAATTCGCGATTTCAGTTTTTGACAAAAATTGGAATTTTTTCTTTTGGTTTTTTTGCTGTAACTTGGGCAAAAATGGTCCTACACCAAAAATTCATACTGTTTTGAACAGATAACAAAATTTGCTATAAATCCATAATACTTTCCGTGTGATTTTGGAAAAATAAAATTTTAGCCAATTTTTAATTTTTTTATAAGGGGGTACCCCATGATTTTTTGCGAAAAATTAAAAATGAATAAATTGTCAAGGTTTAAATGCCAATCGTTAGGAAATTTAATAACGAGTTCAGAAAGGTATGACAATCCATACTTTAAATCAGTATTTGCTTTGTTATAGCGAAAAAACTGCAACGTTTTAGCGAAAAAACGGGTTTGGTTTTTTTTTGGAAATTCGCGATTTCAGTTTTTGACAAAAATTGGAATTTTTTCTTTTGGTTTTTTTGCTGTAACTTGGCCAAAAATGGTCCTACACCAAAAATTCATACTGTTTTGAACAGATAACAAAATTTGCTATAAATCCATAATACTTTCCGTGTGATTTTGGAAAAATAAAATTTTAGCCAATTTTTAATTTTTTTATAAGGGGGTACCCCATGATTTTTTGCGAAAAATTAAAAATGAATAAATTGTCAAGGTTTAAATGCCAATCGTTAGGAAATTTAATAACGAGTTCAGAAAGGTATGACAATCCATACTTTGAATCAGTATTTGCTTTGTTATAGCGAAAAAACTGCAACGTTTTAGCGAAAAAACGGGTTTGGTTTTTTTTTGGAAATTCGCGATTTCAGTTTTTGACAAAAATTGGAATTTTTTCTTTTGGTTTTTTTGCTGTAACTTGGCCAAAAATGGTCCTACACCAAAAATTCATACTGTTTTGAACAGATAACAAAATTTGCTATAAATCCATAATACTTTCCGTGTGATTTTGGAAAAATAAAATTTTAGCCAATTTTTAATTTTTTTATAAGGGGGTACCCCATGATTTTTTGCGAAAAATTAAAAATGAATAAATTGTCAAGGTTTAAATGCCAATCGTTAGGAAATTTAATAACGAGTTCAGAAAGGTATGACAATCCATACTTTGAATCAGTATTTGCTTTGTTATAGCGAAAAAACTGCAACGTTTTAGCGAAAAAACGGGTTTGGTTTTTTTTTGGAAATTCGCGATTTCAGTTTTTGACAAAAATTGGAATTTTTCTTTTGGTTTTTTTGCTGTAACTTGGCCAAAAATGGTCCTACACCAAAAATTCATACTGTTTTGAACAGATAACAAAATTTGCTATAAATCCATAATACTTTCCGTGTGATTTTGGAAAAATAAAATTTTAGCCAATTTTTAATTTTTTTATAAGGGGGTACCCCATGATTTTTTGCGAAAAATTAAAAATGAATAAATTGTCAAGGTTTAAATGCCAATCGTTAGGAAATTTAATAACGAGTTCAGAAAGGTATGACAATCCATACTTTGAATCAGTATTTGCTTTGTTATAGCGAAAAAACTGCAACGTTTTAGCGAAAAAACGGGTTTGGTTTTTTTTTGGAAATTCGCGATTTCAGTTTTTGACAAAAATTGGAATTTTTTCTTTTGGTTTTTTTGCTGTAACTTGGCCAAAAATGGTCCTACACCAAAAATTCATACTGTTTTGAACAGATAACAAAATTTGCTATAAATCCATAATACTTTCCGTGTGATTTTGGAAAAATAAAATTTTAGCCAATTTTTAATTTTTTTATAAGGGGGTACCCCATGATTTTTTGCGAAAAATTAAAAATGAATAAATTGTCAAGGTTTAAATGCCAATCGTTAGGAAATTTAATAACGAGTTCAGAAAGGTATGACAATCCATACTTTGAATCAGTATTTGCTTTGTTATAGCGAAAAAACTGCAACGTTTTAGCGAAAAAACGGGTTTGGTTTTTTTTTGGAAATTCGCGATTTCAGTTTTTGACAAAAATTGGAATTTTTCTTTTGGTTTTTTTGCTGTAACTTGGGCAAAAATGGTCCTACACCAAAAATTCATACTGTTTTGAACAGATAACAAAATTTGCTATAAATCCATAATACTTTCCGTGTGATTTTGGAAAAATAAAATTTTAGCCAATTTTTAATTTTTTTATAAGGGGGTACCCCATGATTTTTTGCGAAAAATTAAAAATTAATAAATTGTCAAGGTTTAAATGCCAATCGTTAGGAAATTTAATAACGAGTTCAGAAAGGTATGACAATCCATACTTTAAATCAGTATTTGCTTTGTTATAGCGAAAAAACTGCAACGTTTTAGCGAAAAAACGGGTTTGGTTTTTTTTTGGAAATTCGCGATTTCAGTTTTTGACAAAAATTGGAATTTTTTCTTTTGGTTTTTTTGCTGTAACTTGGCCAAAAATGGTCCTACACCAAAAATTCATACTGTTTTGAACAGATAACAAAATTTGCTATAAATCCATAATACTTTCCGTGTGATTTTGGAAAAATAAAATTTTAGCCAATTTTTAATTTTTTTATAAGGGGGTACCCCATGATTTTTTGCGAAAAATTAAAAATGAATAAATTGTCAAGGTTTAAATGCCAATCGTTAGGAAATTTAATAACGAGTTCAGAAAGGTATGACAATCCATACTTTGAATCAGTATTTGCTTTGTTATAGCGAAAAAACTGCAACGTTTTAGCGAAAAAACGGGTTTGGTTTTTTTTTGGAAATTCGCGATTTCAGTTTTTGACAAAAATTGGAATTTTTCTTTTGGTTTTTTTGCTGTAACTTGGCCAAAAATGGTCCTACACCAAAAATTCATACTGTTTTGAACAGATAACAAAATTTGCTATAAATCCATAATACTTTCCGTGTGATTTTGGAAAAATAAAATTTTAGCCAATTTTTAATTTTTTTATAAGGGGGTACCCCATGATTTTTTGCGAAAAATTAAAAATGAATAAATTGTCAAGGTTTAAATGCCAATCGTTAGGAAATTTAATAACGAGTTCAGAAAGGTATGACAATCCATACTTTAAATCAGTATTTGCTTTGTTATAGCGAAAAAACTGCAACGTTTTAGCGAAAAAACGGGTTTGGTTTTTTTTTGGAAATTCGCGATTTCAGTTTTTGACAAAAATTGGAATTTTTTCTTTTGGTTTTTTTGCTGTAACTTGGCCAAAAATGGTCCTACACCAAAAATTCATACTGTTTTGAACAGATAACAAAATTTGCTATAAATCCATAATACTTTCCGTGTGATTTTGGAAAAATAAAATTTTAGCCAATTTTTAATTTTTTTATAAGGGGGTACCCCATGATTTTTTGCGAAAAATTAAAAATGAATAAATTGTCAAGGTTTAAATGCCAATCGTTAGGAAATTTAATAACGAGTTCAGAAAGGTATGACAATCCATACTTTGAATCAGTATTTGCTTTGTTATAGCGAAAAAACTGCAACGTTTTAGCGAAAAAACGGGTTTGGTTTTTTTTTGGAAATTCGCGATTTCAGTTTTTGACAAAAATTGGAATTTTTTCTTTTGGTTTTTTTGCTGTAACTTGGCCAAAAATGGTCCTACACCAAAAATTCATACTGTTTTGAACAGATAACAAAATTTGCTATAAATCCATAATACTTTCCGTGTGATTTTGGAAAAATAAAATTTTAGCCAATTTTTAATTTTTTTATAAGGGGGTACCCCATGATTTTTTGCGAAAAATTAAAAATGAATAAATTGTCAAGGTTTAAATGCCAATCGTTAGGAAATTTAATAACGAGTTCAGAAAGGTATGACAATCCATACTTTGAATCAGTATTTGCTTTGTTATAGCGAAAAAACTGCAACGTTTTAGCGAAAAAACGGGTTTGGTTTTTTTTTGGAAATTCGCGATTTCAGTTTTTGACAAAAATTGGAATTTTTCTTTTGGTTTTTTTGCTGTAACTTGGCCAAAAATGGTCCTACACCAAAAATTCATACTGTTTTGAACAGATAACAAAATTTGCTATAAATCCATAATACTTTCCGTGTGATTTTGGAAAAATAAAATTTTAGCCAATTTTTAATTTTTTTATAAGGGGGTACCCCATGATTTTTTGCGAAAAATTAAAAATGAATAAATTGTCAAGGTTTAAATGCCAATCGTTAGGAAATTTAATAACGAGTTCAGAAAGGTATGACAATCCATACTTTGAATCAGTATTTGCTTTGTTATAGCGAAAAAACTGCAACGTTTTAGCGAAAAAACGGGTTTGGTTTTTTTTTTGGAAATTCGCGATTTCAGTTTTTGACAAAAATTGGAATTTTTCTTTTGGTTTTTTTGCTGTAACTTGGCCAAAAATGGTCCTACACCAAAAATTCATACTGTTTTGAACAGATAACAAAATTTGCTATAAATCCATAATACTTTCCGTGTGATTTTGGAAAAATAAAATTTTAGCCAATTTTTAATTTTTTTATAAGGGGGTACCCCATGATTTTTTGCGAAAAATTAAAAATGAATAAATTGTCAAGGTTTAAATGCCAATCGTTAGGAAATTTAATAACGAGTTCAGAAAGGTATGACAATCCATACTTTAAATCAGTATTTGCTTTGTTATAGCGAAAAAACTGCAACGTTTTAGCGAAAAAACGGGTTTGGTTTTTTTTTGGAAATTCGCGATTTCAGTTTTTGACAAAAATTGGAATTTTTTCTTTTGGTTTTTTTGCTGTAACTTGGCCAAAAATGGTCCTACACCAAAAATTCATACTGTTTTGAACAGATAACAAAATTTGCTATAAATCCATAATACTTTCCGTGTGATTTTGGAAAAATAAAATTTTAGCCAATTTTTAATTTTTTTATAAGGGGGTACCCCATGATTTTTTGCGAAAAATTAAAAATGAATAAATTGTCAAGGTTTAAATGCCAATCGTTAGGAAATTTAATAACGAGTTCAGAAAGGTATGACAATCCATACTTTGAATCAGTATTTGCTTTGTTATAGCGAAAAAACTGCAACGTTTTAGCGAAAAAACGGGTTTGGTTTTTTTTTGGAAATTCGCGATTTCAGTTTTTGACAAAAATTGGAATTTTTTCTTTTGGTTTTTTTGCTGTAACTTGGCCAAAAATGGTCCTACACCAAAAATTCATACTGTTTTGAACAGATAACAAAATTTGCTATAAATCCATAATACTTTCCGTGTGATTTTGGAAAAATAAAATTTTAGCCAATTTTTAATTTTTTTATAAGGGGGTACCCCATGATTTTTTGCGAAAAATTAAAAATGAATAAATTGTCAAGGTTTAAATGCCAATCGTTAGGAAATTTAATAACGAGTTCAGAAAGGTATGACAATCCATACTTTGAATCAGTATTTGCTTTGTTATAGCGAAAAAACTGCAACGTTTTAGCGAAAAAACGGGTTTGGTTTTTTTTTGGAAATTCGCGATTTCAGTTTTTGACAAAAATTGGAATTTTTCTTTTGGTTTTTTTGCTGTAACTTGGCCAAAAATGGTCCTACACCAAAAATTCATACTGTTTTGAACAGATAACAAAATTTGCTATAAATCCATAATACTTTCCGTGTGATTTTGGAAAAATAAAATTTTAGCCAATTTTTAATTTTTTTATAAGGGGGTACCCCATGATTTTTTGCGAAAAATTAAAAATGAATAAATTGTCAAGGTTTAAATGCCAATCGTTAGGAAATTTAATAACGAGTTCAGAAAGGTATGACAATCCATACTTTGAATCAGTATTTGCTTTGTTATAGCGAAAAAACTGCAACGTTTTAGCGAAAAAAACGGGTTTGGTTTTTTTTTGGAAATTCGCGATTTCAGTTTTTGACAAAAATTGGAATTTTTTCTTTTGGTTTTTTTGCTGTAACTTGGCCAAAAATGGTCCTACACCAAAAATTCATACTGTTTTGAACAGATAACAAAATTTGCTATAAATCCATAATACTTTCCGTGTGATTTTGGAAAAATAAAATTTTAGCCAATTTTTAATTTTTTTATAAGGGGGTACCCCATGATTTTTTGCGAAAAATTAAAAATGAATAAATTGTCAAGGTTTAAATGCCAATCGTTAGGAAATTTAATAACGAGTTCAGAAAGGTATGACAATCCATACTTTGAATCAGTATTTGCTTTGTTATAGCGAAAAAACTGCAACGTTTTAGCGAAAAAACGGGTTTGGTTTTTTTTTGGAAATTCGCGATTTCAGTTTTTGACAAAAATTGGAATTTTTCTTTTGGTTTTTTTGCTGTAACTTGGGCAAAAATGGTCCTACACCAAAAATTCATACTGTTTTGAACAGATAACAAAATTTGCTATAAATCCATAATACTTTCCGTGTGATTTTGGAAAAATAAAATTTTAGCCAATTTTTAATTTTTTTATAAGGGGGTACCCCATGATTTTTTGCGAAAAATTAAAAATTAATAAATTGTCAAGGTTTAAATGCCAATCGTTAGGAAATTTAATAACGAGTTCAGAAAGGTATGACAATCCATACTTTAAATCAGTATTTGCTTTGTTATAGCGAAAAAACTGCAACGTTTTAGCGAAAAAAACGGGTTTGGTTTTTTTTTGGAAATTCGCGATTTCAGTTTTTGACAAAAATTGGAATTTTTTCTTTTGGTTTTTTTTGCTGTAACTTGGCCAAAAATGGTCCTACACCAAAAATTCATACTGTTTTGAACAGATAACAAAATTTGCTATAAATCCATAATACTTTCCGTGTGATTTTGGAAAAATAAAATTTTAGCCAATTTTTAATTTTTTTATAAGGGGGTACCCCATGATTTTTTGCGAAAAATTAAAAATGAATAAATTGTCAAGGTTTAAATGCCAATCGTTAGGAAATTTAATAACGAGTTCAGAAAGGTATGACAATCCATACTTTGAATCAGTATTTGCTTTGTTATAGCGAAAAAACTGCAACGTTTTAGCGAAAAAACGGGTTTGGTTTTTTTTTGGAAATTCGCGATTTCAGTTTTTGACAAAAATTGGAATTTTTCTTTTGGTTTTTTTGCTGTAACTTGGCCAAAAATGGTCCTACACCAAAAATTCATACTGTTTTGAACAGATAACAAAATTTGCTATAAATCCATAATACTTTCCGTGTGATTTTGGAAAAATAAAATTTTAGCCAATTTTTAATTTTTTTATAAGGGGGTACCCCATGATTTTTTGCGAAAAATTAAAAATGAATAAATTGTCAAGGTTTAAATGCCAATCGTTAGGAAATTTAATAACGAGTTCAGAAAGGTATGACAATCCATACTTTGAATCAGTATTTGCTTTGTTATAGCGAAAAAACTGCAACGTTTTAGCGAAAAAAACGGGTTTGGTTTTTTTTTGGAAATTCGCGATTTCAGTTTTTGACAAAAATTGGAATTTTTTCTTTTGGTTTTTTTGCTGTAACTTGGGCAAAAATGGTCCTACACCAAAAATTCATACTGTTTTGAACAGATAACAAAATTTGCTATAAATCCATAATACTTTCCGTGTGATTTTGGAAAAATAAAATTTTAGCCAATTTTTAATTTTTTTATAAGGGGGTACCCCATGATTTTTTGCGAAAAATTAAAAATGAATAAATTGTCAAGGTTTAAATGCCAATCGTTAGGAAATTTAATAACGAGTTCAGAAAGGTATGACAATCCATACTTTGAATCAGTATTTGCTTTGTTATAGCGAAAAAACTGCAACGTTTTAGCGAAAAAAACGGGTTTGGTTTTTTTTTGGAAATTCGCGATTTCAGTTTTTGACAAAAATTGGAATTTTTTCTTTTGGTTTTGTTGCTGTAACTTGGGCAAAAATGGTCCTACACCAAAAATTCATACTGTTTTGAACAGATAACAAAATTTGCTATAAATCCATAATACTTTCCGTGTGATTTTGGAAAAATAAAATTTTAGCCAATTTTTAATTTTTTTATAAGGGGGTACCCCATGATTTTTTGCGAAAAATTAAAAATGAATAAATTGTCAAGGTTTAAATGCCAATCGTTAGGAAATTTAATAACGAGTTCAGAAAGGTATGACAATCCATACTTTGAATCAGTATTTGCTTTGTTATAGCGAAAAAACTGCAACGTTTTAGCGAAAAAACGGGTTTGGTTTTTTTTTGGAAATTCGCGATTTCAGTTTTTGACAAAAATTGGAATTTTTTCTTTTGGTTTTGTTGCTGTAACTTGGGCAAAAATGGTCCTACACCAAAAATTCATACTGTTTTGAACAGATAACAAAATTTGCTATAAATCCATAATACTTTCCGTGTGATTTTGGAAAAATAAAATTTTAGCCAATTTTTAATTTTTTTATAAGGGGGTACCCCATGATTTTTTGCGAAAAATTAAAAATGAATAAATTGTCAAGGTTTAAATGCCAATCGTTAGGAAATTTAATAACGAGTTCAGAAAGGTATGACAATCCATACTTTGAATCAGTATTTGCTTTGTTATAGCGAAAAAACTGCAACGTTTTAGCGAAAAAACGGGTTTGGTTTTTTTTTTGGAAATTCGCGATTTCAGTTTTTGACAAAAATTGGAATTTTTTCTTTTGGTTTTTTTGCTGTAACTTGGCCAAAAATGGTCCTACACCAAAAATTCATACTGTTTTGAACAGATAACAAAATTTGCTATAAATCCATAATACTTTCCGTGTGATTTTGGAAAAATAAAATTTTAGCCAATTTTAAATTTTTTTTTAGGGGGTACCCCATGATTTTTTGCGAAAAATTAAAAATGAATAAATTGTCAAGGTTTAAATGCCAATCGTTAGGAAATTTAATAACGAGTTCAGAAAGGTATGACAATCCATACTTTGAATCAGTATTTGCTTTGTTATAGCGAAAAAACTGCAACGTTTTAGCGAAAAAACGGGTTTGGTTTTTTTTTGGAAATTCGCGATTTCAGTTTTTGACAAAAATTGGAATTTTTCTTTTGGTTTTTTTGCTGTAACTTGGCCAAAAATGGTCCTACACCAAAAATTCATACTGTTTTGAACAGATAACAAAATTTGCTATAAATCCATAATACTTTCCGTGTGATTTTGGAAAAATAAAATTTTAGCCAATTTTTAATTTTTTTATAAGGGGGTACCCCATGATTTTTTGCGAAAAATTAAAAATGAATAAATTGTCAAGGTTTAAATGCCAATCGTTAGGAAATTTAATAACGAGTTCAGAAAGGTATGACAATCCATACTTTGAATCAGTATTTGCTTTGTTATAGCGAAAAAACTGCAACGTTTTAGCGAAAAAACGGGTTTGGTTTTTTTTTGGAAATTCGCGATTTCAGTTTTTGACAAAAATTGGAATTTTTTCTTTTGGTTTTTTTGCTGTAACTTGGCCAAAAATGGTCCTACACCAAAAATTCATACTGTTTTGAACAGATAACAAAATTTGCTATAAATCCATAATACTTTCCGTGTGATTTTGGAAAAATAAAATTTTAGCCAATTTTTAATTTTTTTATAAGGGGGTACCCCATGATTTTTTGCGAAAAATTAAAAATGAATAAATTGTCAAGGTTTAAATGCCAATCGTTAGGAAATTTAATAACGAGTTCAGAAAGGTATGACAATCCATACTTTGAATCAGTATTTGCTTTGTTATAGCGAAAAAACTGCAACGTTTTAGCGAAAAAACGGGTTTGGTTTTTTTTTGGAAATTCGCGATTTCAGTTTTTGACAAAAATTGGAATTTTTTCTTTTGGTTTTTTTGCTGTAACTTGGGCAAAAATGGTCCTACACCAAAAATTCATACTGTTTTGAACAGATAACAAAATTTGCTATAAATCCATAATACTTTCCGTGTGATTTTGGAAAAATAAAATTTTAGCCAATTTTTAATTTTTTTATAAGGGGGTACCCCATGATTTTTTGCGAAAAATTAAAAATGAATAAATTGTCAAGGTTTAAATGCCAATCGTTAGGAAATTTAATAACGAGTTCAGAAAGGTATGACAATCCATACTTTGAATCAGTATTTGCTTTGTTATAGCGAAAAAACTGCAACGTTATAGCGAAAAAACGGGTTTGGTTTTTTTTTGGAAATTCGCGATTTCAGTTTTTGACAAAAATTGGAATTTTTTCTTTTGGTTTTTTTGCTGTAACTTGGCCAAAAATGGTCCTACACCAAAAATTCATACTGTTTTGAACAGATAACAAAATTTGCTATAAATCCATAATACTTTCCGTGTGATTTTGGAAAAATACAATTTTAGCCAATTTTTAATTTTTTTATAAGGGGGTACCCCATGATTTTTTGCGAAAAATTAAAAATGAATAAATTGTCAAGGTTTAAATGCCAATCGTTAGGAAATTTAATAACGAGTTCAGAAAGGTATGACAATCCATACTTTGAATCAGTATTTGTTTTGTTATAGCGAAAAAACTGCAACGTTATAGCGAAAAAACGGGTTTGGTTTTTTTTTGGAAATTCGCGATTTCAGTTTTTGACAAAAATTGGAATTTTTTCTTTTGGTTTTTTTGCTGTAACTTGGGCAAAAATGGTCCTACACCAAAAATTCATACTGTTTTGAACAGATAACAAAATTTGCTATAAATCCATAATACTTTCCGTGTGATTTTGGAAAAATAAAATTTTAGCCAATTTTTAATTTTTTTATAAGGGGGTACCCCATGATTTTTTGCGAAAAATTAAAAATGAATAAATTGTCAAGGTTTAAATGCCAATCGTTAGGAAATTTAATAACGAGTTCAGAAAGGTATGACAATCCATACTTTGAATCAGTATTTGCTTTGTTATAGCGAAAAAACTGCAACGTTTTAGCGAAAAAACGGGTTTGGTTTTTTTTTGGAAATTCGCGATTTCAGTTTTTGACAAAAATTGGAATATTTTCTTTTGGTTTTTTTTGCTGTAACTTGGCCAAAAATGGTCCTACACCAAAAATTCATACTGTTTTGAACAGATAACAAAATTTGCTATAAATCCATAATACTTTCCGTGTGATTTTGGAAAAATAAAATTTTAGCCAATTTTTAATTTTTTTATAAGGGGGTACCCCATGATTTTTTGCGAAAAATTAAAAATGAATAAATTGTCAAGGTTTAAATGCCAATCGTTAGGAAATTTAATAACGAGTTCAGAAAGGTATGACAATCCATACTTTGAATCAGTATTTGCTTTGTTATAGCGAAAAAACTGCAACGTTTTAGCGAAAAAACGGGTTTGGTTTTTTTTTGGAAATTCGCGATTTCAGTTTTTGACAAAAATTGGAATTTTTTCTTTTGGTTTTTTTGCTGTAACTTGGCCAAAAATGGTCCTACACCAAAAATTCATACTGTTTTGAACAGATAACAAAATTTGCTATAAATCCATAATACTTTCCGTGTGATTTTGGAAAAATAAAATTTTAGCCAATTTTTAATTTTTTTATAAGGGGGTACCCCATGATTTTTTGCGAAAAATTAAAAATGAATAAATTGTCAAGGTTTAAATGCCAATCGTTAGGAAATTTAATAACGAGTTCAGAAAGGTATGACAATCCATACTTTGAATCAGTATTTGCTTTGTTATAGCGAAAAAACTGCAACGTTTTAGCGAAAAAACGGGTTTGGTTTTTTTTTGGAAATTCGCGATTTCAGTTTTTGACAAAAATTGGAATTTTTTCTTTTGGTTTTTTTGCTGTAACTTGGGCAAAAATGGTCCTACACCAAAAATTCATACTGTTTTGAACAGATAACAAAATTTGCTATAAATCCATAATACTTTCCGTGTGATTTTGGAAAAATAAAATTTTAGCCAATTTTTAATTTTTTTATAAGGGGGTACCCCATGATTTTTTGCGAAAAATTAAAAATGATTAAATTGTCAAGGTTTAAATGCCAATCGTTAGGAAATTTAATAACGAGTTCAGAAAGGTATGACAATCCATACTTTGAATCAGTATTTGCTTTGTTATAGCGAAAAAACTGCAACGTTTTAGCGAAAAAACGGGTTTGGTTTTTTTTTGGAAATTCGCGATTTCAGTTTTTGACAAAAATTGGAATTTTTTCTTTTGGTTTTTTTGCTGTAACTTGGGCAAAAATGGTCCTACACCAACAATTCATACTGTTTTGAACAGATAACAAAATTTGCTATAAATCCATAATACTTTCCGTGTGATTTTGGAAAAATAAAATTTTAGCCAATTTTTAATTTTTTTATAAGGGGGTACCCCATGATTTTTTGCGAAAAATTAAAAATGAATAAATTGTCAAGGTTTAAATGCCAATCGTTAGGAAATTTAATAACGAGTTCAGAAAGGTATGACAATCCATACTTTAAATCAGTATTTGCTTTGTTATAGCGAAAAAACTGCAACGTTTTAGCGAAAAAACGGGTTTGGTTTTTTTTTGGAAATTCGCGATTTCAGTTTTTGACAAAAATTGGAATTTTTTCTTTTGGTTTTTTTGCTGTAACTTGGCCAAAAATGGTCCTACACCAAAAATTCATACTGTTTTGAACAGATAACAAAATTTGCTATAAATCCATAATACTTTCCGTGTGATTTTGGAAAAATAAAATTTTAGCCAATTTTTAATTTTTTTATAAGGGGGTACCCCATGATTTTTTGCGAAAAATTAAAAATGAATAAATTGTCAAGGTTTAAATGCCAATCGTTAGGAAATTTAATAACGAGTTCAGAAAGGTATGACAATCCATACTTTGAATCAGTATTTGCTTTGTTATAGCGAAAAAACTGCAACGTTTTAGCGAAAAAACGGGTTTGGTTTTTTTTTGGAAATTCGCGATTTCAGTTTTTGACAAAAATTGGAATTTTTTCTTTTGGTTTTTTTGCTGTAACTTGGGCAAAAATGGTCCTACACCAAAAATTCATACTGTTTTGAACAGATAACAAAATTTGCTATAAATCCATAATACTTTCCGTGTGATTTTGGAAAAATAAAATTTTAGCCAATTTTTAATTTTTTGCGAAAAATTAAAAATGAATAAATTGTCAAGGTTTAAATGCCAATCGTTAGGAAATTTAATAACGAGTTCAGAAAGGTATGACAATCCATACTTTAAATCAGTATTTGCTTTGTTATAGCGAAAAAACTGCAACGTTTTAGCGAAAAAACGGGTTTGGTTTTTTTTTGGAAATTCGCGATTTCAGTTTTTGACAAAAATTGGAATTTTTTCTTTTGGTTTGTTTGCTGTAACTTGGCCAAAAATGGTCCTACACCAAAAATTCATACTGTTTTGAACAGATAACAAAATTTGCTATAAATCCATAATACTTTCCGTGTGATTTTGGAAAAATAAAATTTTAGCCAATTTTTAATTTTTTTATAAGGGGGTACCCCATGATTTTTTGCGAAAAATTAAAAATGAATAAATTGTCAAGGTTTAAATGCCAATCGTTAGGAAATTTAATAACGAGTTCAGAAAGGTATGACAATCCATACTTTGAATCAGTATTTGCTTTGTTATAGCGAAAAAACTGCAACGTTTTAGCGAAAAAACGGGTTTGGTTTTTTTTTTGGAAATTCGCGATTTCAGTTTTTGACAAAAATTGGAATTTTTTCTTTTGGTTTTTTTGCTGTAACTTGGGCAAAAATGGTCCTACACCAAAAATTCATACTGTTTTGAACAGATAACAAAATTTGCTATAAATCCATAATACTTTCCGTGTGATTTTGGAAAAATAAAATTTTAGCCAATTTTTAATTTTTTTATAAGGGGGTACCCCATGATTTTTTGCGAAAAATTAAAAATGAATAAATTGTCAAGGTTTAAATGCCAATCGTTAGGAAATTTAATAACGAGTTCAGAAAGGTATGACAATCCATACTTTGAATCAGTATTTGCTTTGTTATAGCGAAAAAACTGCAACGTTTTAGCGAAAAAACGGGTTTGGTTTTTTTTTGGAAATTCGCGATTTCAGTTTTTGACAAAAATTGGAATTTTTTCTTTTGGTTTTTTTGCTGTAACTTGGGCAAAAATGGTCCTACACCAAAAATTCATACTGTTTTGAACAGATAACAAAATTTGCTATAAATCCATAATACTTTCCGTGTGATTTTGGAAAAATAAAATTTTAGCCAATTTTTAATTTTTTTATAAGGGGGTACCCCATGATTTTTTGCGAAAAATTAAAAATTAATAAATTGTCAAGGTTTAAATGCCAATCGTTAGGAAATTTAATAACGAGTTCAGAAAGGTATGACGATCCATACTTTAAATCAGTATTTGCTTTGTTATAGCGAAAAAACGGGTTTGGTTTTTTTTTGGAAATTCGCGATTTCAGTTTTTGACAAAAATTGGAATTTTTTCTTTTGGTTTTTTTGCTGTAACTTGGCCAAAAATGGTCCTACACCAAAAATTCATACTGTTTTGAACAGATAACAAAATTTGCTATAAATCCATAATACTTTCCGTGTGATTTTGGAAAAATAAAATTTTAGCCAATTTTTAATTTTTTTATAAGGGGGTACCCCATGATTTTTTGCGAAAAATTAAAAATGAATAAATTGTAAAGGTTTAAATGCCAATCGTTAGGAAATTTAATAACGAGTTCAGAAAGGTATGACGATCCATACTTTAAATCAGTATTTGCTTTGTTATAGCGAAAAAACTGCAACGTTTTAGCGAAAAAACGGGTTTGGTTTTTTTTTGGAAAGTCGCGATTTCAGTTTTTGACAAAAATTGGAATTTTTTCTTTTGGTTTTTTTGCTGTAACTTGGCCAAAAATGGTCCTACACCAAAAATTCATACTGTTTTGAACAGATAACAAAATTTGCTATAAATCCATAATACTTTCCGTGTGATTTTGGAAAAATAAAATTTTAGCCAATTTTTAATTTTTTTATAAGGGGGTACCCCATGATTTTTTGCGAAAAATTAAAAATTAATAAATTGTCAAGGTTTAAATGCCAATCGTTAGGAAATTTAATAACGAGTTCAGAAAGGTATGACGATCCATACTTTAAATCAGTATTTGCTTTGTTATAGCGAAAAAACGGGTTTGGTTTTTTTTTGGAAATTCGCGATTTCAGTTTTTGACAAAAATTGGAATTTTTTCTTTTGGTTTTTTTGCTGTAACTTGGCCAAAAATGGTCCTACACCAAAAATTCATACTGTTTTGAACAGATAACAAAATTTGCTATAAATCCATAATACTTTCCGTGTGATTTTGGAAAAATAAAATTTTAGCCAATTTTTAATTTTTTTATAAGGGGGTACCCCATGATTTTTTGCGAAAAATTAAAAATGAATAAATTGTAAAGGTTTAAATGCCAATCGTTAGGAAATTTAATAACGAGTTCAGAAAGGTATGACGATCCATACTTTAAATCAGTATTTGCTTTGTTATAGCGAAAAAACTGCAACGTTTTAGCGAAAAAACGGGTTTGGTTTTTTTTTGGAAATTCGCGATTTCAGTTTTTGACAAAAATTGGAATTTTTTCTTTTGGTTTTTTTGCTGTAACTTGGCCAAAAATGGTCCTACACCAAAAATTCATACTGTTTTGAACAGATAACAAAATTTGCTATAAATCCATAATACTTTCCGTGTGATTTTGGAAAAATAAAATTTTAGCCAATTTTTAATTTTTTTATAAGGGGGTACCCCATGATTTTTTGCGAAAAATTAAAAATGAATAAATTGTCAAGGTTTAAATGGCAATCGTTAGGAAATTTAATAACGAGTTCAGAAAGGTATGACAATCCATACTTTGAATCAGTATTTGCTTTGTTATAGCGAAAAAACTGCAACGTTATAGCGAAAAAACGGGTTTGGTTTTTTTTTGGAAATTCGCGATTTCAGTTTTTGACAAAAATTGGAATATTTTCTTTTGGTTTTTTTGCTGTAACTTGGTTAAAAATGGTCCTACACCAAAAATTCATACTGTTTTGAACAGATAACAAAATTTGCTATAAATCCATCAAACTTTCCGTGTAATTTTGGAAAAATAAAATTTTCGCCAATTTTTAATTTTTTTATAAGGGGGTACCCCATGATTTTTTGCGAAAAATTAAAAATGAATAAATTGTCAAGGTTTAAATGCCAATCGTTAGGAAATTTAATAACGAGTTCAGAAAGGTATGACAATCCATACTTTGAATCAGTATTTGCTTTGTTATAGCGAAAAAACTGCAACGTTTTAGCGAAAAAAACGGGTTTGGTTTTTTTTTGGAAATTCGCGATTTCAGTTTTTGACAAAAATTGGAATTTTTTCTTTTGGTTTTTTTTGCTGTAACTTGGGCAAAAATGGTCCTACACCAAAAATTCATACTGTTTTGAACAGATAACAAAATTTGCTATAAATCCATAATACTTTCCGTGTGATTTTGGAAAAATAAAATTTTAGCCAATTTTTAATTTTTTTATAAGGGGGTACCCCATGATTTTTTGCGAAAAATTAAAAATGAATAAATTGTCAAGGTTTAAATGCCAATCGTTAGGAAATTTAATAACGAGTTCAGAAAGGTATGACGATCCATACTTTAAATCAGTATTTGCTTTGTTATAGCGAAAAAACTGCAACGTTTTAGCGAAAAAACGGGTTTGGTTTTTTTTTGGAAATTCGCGATTTCAGTTTTTGACAAAAATTGGAATTTTTTCTTTTGGTTTTTTTGCTGTAACTTGGCCAAAAATGGTCCTACACCAAAAATTCATACTGTTTTGAACAGATAACAAAATTTGCTATAAATCCATAATACTTTCCGTGTGATTTTGGAAAAATAAAATTTTAGCCAATTTTTAATTTTTTTATAAGGGGGTACCCCATGATTTTTTGCGAAAAATTAAAAATGAATAAATTGTCAAGGTTTAAATGCCAATCGTTAGGAAATTTAATAACGAGTTCAGAAAGGTATGACAATCCATACTTTGAATCAGTATTTGCTTTGTTATAGCGAAAAAACTGCAACGTTATAGCGAAAAAACGGGTTTGGTTTTTTTTTGGAAATTCGCGATTTCAGTTTTTGACAAAAATTGGAATTTTTTCTTTTGGTTTTTTTGCTGTAACTTGGGCAAAAATGGTCCTACACCAAAAATTCATACTGTTTTGAACAGATAACAAAATTTGCTATAAATCCATAATACTTTCCGTGTGATTTTGGAAAAATAAAATTTTAGCCAATTTTTAATTTTTTTATAAGGGGGTACCCCATGATTTTTTGCGAAAAATTAAAAATGAATAAATTGTCAAGGTTTAAATGCCAATCGTTAGGAAATTTAATAACGAGTTCAGAAAGGTATGACGATCCATACTTTAAATCAGTATTTGCTTTGTTATAGCGAAAAAACTGCAACGTTTTAGCGAAAAAACGGGTTTGGTTTTTTTTTGGAAATTCGCGATTTCAGTTTTTGACAAAAATTGGAATTTTTTCTTTTGGTTTTTTTGCTGTAACTTGGCCAAAAATGGTCCTACACCAAAAATTCATACTGTTTTGAACAGATAACAAAATTTGCTATAAATCCATAATACTTTCCGTGTGATTTTGGAAAAATAAAATTTTAGCCAATTTTTAATTTTTTTATAAGGGGGTACCCCATGATTTTTTGCGAAAAATTAAAAATGAATAAATTGTCAAGGTTTAAATGCCAATCGTTAGGAAATTTAATAACGAGTTCAGAAAGGTATGACAATCCATACTTTGAATCAGTATTTGCTTTGTTATAGCGAAAAAACTGCAACGTTATAGCGAAAAAACGGGTTTGGTTTTTTTTTGGAAATTCGCGATTTCAGTTTTTGACAAAAATTGGAATTTTTTCTTTTGGTTTTTTTGCTGTAACTTGGGCAAAAATGGTCCTACACCAAAAATTCATACTGTTTTGAACAGATAACAAAATTTGCTATAAATCCATAATACTTTCCGTGTGATTTTGGAAAAATAAAATTTTAGCCAATTTTTAATTTTTTTATAAGGGGGTACCCCATGATTTTTTGCGAAAAATTAAAAATGAATAAATTGTCAAGGTTTAAATGCCAATCGTTAGGAAATTTAATAACGAGTTCAGAAAGGTATGACAATCCATACTTTGAATCAGTATTTGCTTTGTTATAGCGAAAAAACTGCAACGTTATAGCGAAAAAACGGGTTTGGTTTTTTTTTGGAAATTCGCGATTTCAGTTTTTGACAAAAATTGGAATTTTTTCTTTTGGTTTTTTTGCTGTAACTTGGGCAAAAATGGTCCTACACCAAAAATTCATACTGTTTTGAACAGATAACAAAATTTGCTATAAATCCATAATACTTTCCGTGTGATTTTGGAAAAATAAAATTTTAGCCAATTTTTAATTTTTTTATAAGGGGGTACCCCATGATTTTTTGCGAAAAATTAAAAATGAATAAATTGTCAAGGTTTAAATGCCAATCGTTAGGAAATTTAATAACGAGTTCAGAAAGGTATGACAATCCATACTTTGAATCAGTATTTGCTTTGTTATAGCGAAAAAACTGCAACGTTTTAGCGAAAAAACGGGTTTGGTTTTTTTTTGGAAATTCGCGATTTCAGTTTTTGACAAAAATTGGAATTTTTTCTTTTGGTTTTTTTGCTGTAACTTGGGCAAAAATGGTCCTACACCAAAAATTCATACTGTTTTGAACAGATAACAAAATTTGCTATAAATCCATAATACTTTCCGTGTGATTTTGGAAAAATAAAGTTTTAGCCAATTTTTAATTTTTTTATAAGGGGGTACCCCATGATTTTTTGCGAAAAATTAAAAATGAATAAATTGTCAAGGTTTAAATGCCAATCGTTAGGAAATTTAATAACGAGTTCAGAAAGGTATGACAATCCATACTTTGAATCAGTATTTGCTTAGTTATAGCGAAAAAACTGCAACGTTTTAGCGAAAAAACGGGTTTGGTTTTTTTTTGGAAATTCGCGATTTCAGTTTTTGACAAAAATTGGAATTTTTTCTTTTGGTTTTTTTGCTGTAACTTGGGCAAAAATGGTCCTACACCAAAAATTCATACTGTTTTGAACAGATAACAAAATTTGCTATAAATCCATAATACTTTCCGTGTGATTTTGGAAAAATAAAATTTTAGCCAATTTTTAATTTTTTTATAAGGGGGTACCCCATGATTTTTTGCGAAAAATTAAAAATGAATAAATTGTCAAGGTTTAAATGCCAATCGTTAGGAAATTTAATAACGAGTTCAGAAAGGTATGACAATCCATACTTTGAATCAGTATTTGCTTTGTTATAGCGAAAAAACTGCAACGTTTTAGCGAAAAAACGGGTTTGGTTTTTTTTTGGAAATTCGCGATTTCAGTTTTTGACAAAAATTGGAATTTTTTCTTTTGGTTTTTTTGCTGTAACTTGGCCAAAAATGGTCCTACACCAAAAATTCATACTGTTTTGAACAGATAACAAAATTTGCTATAAATCCATAATACTTTCCGTGTGATTTTGGAAAAATAAAATTTTAGCCAATTTTTAATTTTTTTATAAGGGGGTACCCCATGATTTTTTGCGAAAAATTAAAAATGAATAAATTGTCAAGGTTTAAATGCCAATCGTTAGGAAATTTAATAACGAGTTCAGAAAGGTATGACAATCCATACTTTGAATCAGTATTTGCTTTGTTATAGCGAAAAAACTGCAACGTTTTAGCGAAAAAACGGGTTTGGTTTTTTTTTTGGAAATTCGCGATTTCAGTTTTTGACAAAAATTGGAATTTTTTCTTTTGGTTTTTTTGCTGTAACTTGGGCAAAAATTGTCCTACACCAACAATTCATACTGTTTTGAACAGATAACAAAATTTGCTATAAATCCATAATACTTTCCGTGTGATTTTGGAAAAATAAAATTTTAGCCAATTTTTAATTTTTTTATAAGGGGGTACCCCATGATTTTTTGCGAAAAATTAAAAATGAATAAATTGTCAAGGTTTAAATGCTTTGTTATAGCGAAAAAACTGCAACGTTATAGCGAAAAAACGGGTTTGGTTTTTTTTTGGAAATTCGCGATTTCAGTTTTTGACAAAAATTGGAATTTTTTCTTTTGGTTTTTTTGCTGTAACTTGGCCAAAAATGGTCCTACACCAAAAATTCATACTGTTTTGAACAGATAACAAAATTTGCTATAAATCCATAATACTTTCCGTGTGATTTTGGAAAAATAAAATTTTAGCCAATTTTTAATTTTTTTATAAGGGGGTACCCCATGATTTTTTGCGAAAAATTAAAAATGAATAAATTGTCAAGGTTTAAATGCTTTGTTATAGCGAAAAAACTGCAACGTTATAGCGAAAAAACGGGTTTGGTTTTTTTTTGGAAATTCGCGATTTCAGTTTTTGACAAAAATTGGAATTTTTTCTTTTGGTTTTTTTGCTGTAACTTGGCCAAAAATGGTCCTACACCAAAAATTCATACTGTTTTGAACAGATAACAAAATTTGCTATAAATCCATAATACTTTCCGTGTGATTTTGGAAAAATAAAATTTTAGCCAATTTTTAATTTTTTTATAAGGGGGTACCCCATGATTTTTTGCGAAAAATTAAAAATGAATAAATTGTCAAGGTTTAAATGCCAATCGTTAGGAAATTTAATAACGAGTTCAGAAAGGTATGACAATCCATACTTTGAATCAGTATTTGCTTTGTTATAGCGAAAAAACTGCAACGTTTTAGCGAAAAAACGGGTTTGGTTTTTTTTTGGAAATTCGCGATTTCAGTTTTTGACAAAAATTGGAATTTTTTCTTTTGGTTTTTTTGCTGTAACTTGGGCAAAAATGGTCCTACACCAAAAATTCATACTGTTTTGAACAGATAACAAAATTTGCTATAAATCCATAATACTTTCCGTGTGATTTTGGAAAAATAAAGTTTTAGCCAATTTTTAATTTTTTTATAAGGGGGTACCCCATGATTTTTTGCGAAAAATTAAAAATGAATAAATTGTCAAGGTTTAAATGCCAATCGTTAGGAAATTTAATAACGAGTTCAGAAAGGTATGACAATCCATACTTTGAATCAGTATTTGCTTAGTTATAGCGAAAAAACTGCAACGTTTTAGCGAAAAAACGGGTTTGGTTTTTTTTTGGAAATTCGCGATTTCAGTTTTTGACAAAAATTGGAATTTTTTCTTTTGGTTTTTTTGCTGTAACTTGGGCAAAAATGGTCCTACACCAAAAATTCATACTGTTTTGAACAGATAACAAAATTTGCTATAAATCCATAATACTTTCCGTGTGATTTTGGAAAAATAAAATTTTAGCCAATTTTTAATTTTTTTATAAGGGGGTACCCCATGATTTTTTGCGAAAAATTAAAAATGAATAAATTGTCAAGGTTTAAATGCCAATCGTTAGGAAATTTAATAACGAGTTCAGAAAGGTATGACAATCCATACTTTGAATCAGTATTTGCTTTGTTATAGCGAAAAAACTGCAACGTTTTAGCGAAAAAACGGGTTTGGTTTTTTTTTGGAAATTCGCGATTTCAGTTTTTGACAAAAATTGGAATTTTTTCTTTTGGTTTTTTTGCTGTAACTTGGCCAAAAATGGTCCTACACCAAAAATTCATACTGTTTTGAACAGATAACAAAATTTGCTATAAATCCATAATACTTTCCGTGTGATTTTGGAAAAATAAAATTTTAGCCAATTTTTAATTTTTTTATAAGGGGGTACCCCATGATTTTTTGCGAAAAATTAAAAATGAATAAATTGTCAAGGTTTAAATGCCAATCGTTAGGAAATTTAATAACGAGTTCAGAAAGGTATGACAATCCATACTTTGAATCAGTATTTGCTTTGTTATAGCGAAAAAACTGCAACGTTTTAGCGAAAAAACGGGTTTGGTTTTTTTTTGGAAATTCGCGATTTCAGTTTTTGACAAAAATTGGAATTTTTTCTTTTGGTTTTTTTGCTGTAACTTGGGCAAAAATTGTCCTACACCAACAATTCATACTGTTTTGAACAGATAACAAAATTTGCTATAAATCCATAATACTTTCCGTGTGATTTTGGAAAAATAAAATTTTAGCCAATTTTTAATTTTTTTATAAGGGGGTACCCCATGATTTTTTGCGAAAAATTAAAAATGAATAAATTGTCAAGGTTTAAATGCCAATCGTTAGGAAATTTAATAACGAGTTCAGAAAGGTATGACAATCCATACTTTGAATCAGTATTTGCTTTGTTATAGCGAAAAAACTGCAACGTTTTAGCGAAAAAAACGGGTTTGGGTTTTTTTTGGAAATTCGCGATTTCAGTTTTTGACAAAAATTGGAATTTTTTCTTTTGGTTTTTTTGCTGTAACTTGGGCAAAAATGGTCCTACACCAAAAATTCATACTGTTTTGAACAGATAACAAAATTTGCTATAAATCCATAATACTTTCCGTGTGATTTTGGAAAAATAAAATTTTAGCCAATTTTTAATTTTTTTATAAGGGGGTACCCCATGATTTTTTGCGAAAAATTAAAAATGAATAAATTGTCAAGGTTTAAATGCCAATCGTTAGGAAATTTAATAAAGAGTTCAGAAAGGTATGACAATCCATACTTTGAATCAGTATTTGCTTTGTTATAGCGAAAAAACTGCAACGTTTTAGCGAAAAAACGGGTTTGGTTTTTTTTTTGGAAATTCGCGATTTCAGTTTTTGACAAAAATTGGAATTTTTTCTTTTGGTTTTTTTGCTGTAACTTGGCCAAAAATGGTCCTACACCAAAAATTCGTACTGTTTTGAACAGATAACAAAATTTGCAATAAATCCATAATACTTTCCGTGTGATTTTGGAAAAATAAAATTTTAGCCAATTTTTAATTTTTTTATAAGGGGGTACCCCATGATTTTTTGCGAAAAATTAAAAATGAATAAATTGTCAAGGTTTAAATGCCAATCGTTAGGAAATTTAATAACGAGTTCAGAAAGGTATGACAATCCATACTTTGAATCAGTATTTGCTTTGTTATAGCGAAAAAACTGCAACGTTTTAGCGAAAAAACGGGTTTGGTTTTTTTTTTGGAAATTCGCGATTTCAGTTTTTGACAAAAATTGGAATTTTTTCTTTTGGTTTTTTTGCTGTAACTTGGCCAAAAATGGTCCTACACCAAAAATTCATACTGTTTTGAACAGATAACAAAATTTGCTATAAATCCATAATACTTTCCGTGTGATTTTGGAAAAATAAAATTTTAGCCAATTTTTAATTTTTTTATAAGGGGGTACCCCATGATTTTTTGCGAAAAATTAAAAATGAATAAATTGTCAAGGTTTAAATGCCAATCGTTAGGAAATTTAATAACGAGTTCAGAAAGGTATGACAATCCATACTTTGAATCAGTATTTGCTTTGTTATAGCGAAAAAACTGCAACGTTTTAGCGAAAAAACGGGTTTGGTTTTTTTTTGGAAATTCGCGATTTCAGTTTTTGACAAAAATTGGAATTTTTTCTTTTGGTTTTTTTGCTGTAACTTGGGCAAAAATTGCCCTACACCAACAATTCATACTGTTTTGAACAGATAACAAAATTTGCTATAAATCCATAATACTTTCCGTGTGATTTTGGAAAAATAAAATTTTAGCCAATTTTTAATTTTTTTATAAGGGGGTACCCCATGATTTTTTGCGAAAAATTAAAAATGAATAAATTGTCAAGGTTTAAATGCCAATCGTTAGGAAATTTAATAACGAGTTCAGAAAGGTATGACAATCCATACTTTGAATCAGTATTTGCTTTGTTATAGCGAAAAAACTGCAACGTTTTAGCGAAAAAACGGGTTTGGTTTTTTTTTGGAAATTCGCGATTTCAGTTTTTGACAAAAATTGGAATTTTTTCTTTTGGTTTTTTTGCTGTAACTTGGCCAAAAATGGTCCTACACCAAAAATTCATACTGTTTTGAACAGATAACAAAATTTGCTATAAATCCATAATACTTTCCGTGTGATTTTGGAAAAATAAAATTTTAGCCAATTTTTAATTTTTTTATAAGGGGGTACCCCATGATTTTTTGCGAAAAATTAAAAATGAATAAATTGTCAAGGTTTAAATGCCAATCGTTAGGAAATTTAATAACGAGTTCAGAAAGGTATGACAATCCATACTTTGAATCAGTATTTGCTTTGTTATAGCGAAAAAACTGCAACGTTTTAGCGAAAAAACGGGTTTGGTTTTTTTTTGGAAATTCGCGATTTCAGTTTTTGACAAAAATTGGAATTTTTTCTTTTGGTTTTTTTGCTGTAACTTGGGCAAAAATGGTCCTACACCAAAAATTCATACTGTTTTGAACAGATAACAAAATTTGCTATAAATCCATAATACTTTCCGTGTGATTTTGGAAAAATAAAATTTTAGCCAATTTTTAATTTTTTTATAAGGGGGTACCCCATGATTTTTTGCGAAAAATTAAAAATGAATAAATTGTCAAGGTTTAAATGCCAATCGTTAGGAAATTTAATAACGAGTTCAGAAAGGTATGACAATCCATACTTTGAATCAGTATTTGCTTTGTTATAGCGAAAAAACTGCAACGTTTTAGCGAAAAAACGGGTTTGGTTTTTTTTTGGAAATTCGCGATTTCAGTTTTTGACAAAAATTGGAATTTTTTCTTTTGGTTTTTTTGCTGTAACTTGGGCAAAAATGGTCCTACACCAAAAATTCATACTGTTTTGAACAGATAACAAAATTTGCTATAAATCCATAATACTTTCCGTGTGATTTTGGAAAAATAAAATTTTAGCCAATTTTTAATTTTTTTATAAGGGGGTACCCCATGATTTTTTTAAAAATGAATAAATTGTCAAGGTTTAAATGCCAATCGTTAGGAAATTTAATAACGAGTTCAGAAAGGTATGACAATCCATACTTTGAATCAGTATTTGCTTTGTTATAGCGAAAAAACTGCAACGTTTTAGCGAAAAAACGGGTTTGGTTTTTTTTTGGAAATTCGCGATTTCAGTTTTTGACAAAAATTGGAATTTTTTCTTTTGGTTTTTTTGCTGTAACTTGGCCAAAAATGGTCCTACACCAAAAATTCATACTGTTTTGAACAGATAACAAAATTTGCTATAAATCCATAATACTTTCCGTGTGATTTTGGAAAAATAAAATTTTAGCCAATTTTTAATTTTTTTATAAGGGGGTACCCCATGATTTTTTGCGAAAAATTAAAAATGAATAAATTGTCAAGGTTTAAATGCCAATCGTTAGGAAATTTAATAACGAGTTCAGAAAGGTATGACAATCCATACTTTGAATCAGTATTTGCTTTGTTATAGCGAAAAAACTGCAACGTTTTAGCGAAAAAACGGGTTTGGTTTTTTTTTGGAAATTCGCGATTTCAGTTTTTGACAAAAATTGGAATTTTTTCTTTTGGTTTTTTTGCTGTAACTTGGGCAAAAATGGTCCTACACCAAAAATTCATACTGTTTTGAACAGATAACAAAATTTGCTATAAATCCATAATACTTTCCGTGTGATTTTGGAAAAATAAAATTTTAGCCAATTTTTAATTTTTTTATAAGGGGGTACCCCATGATTTTTTGCGAAAAATTAAAAATGAATAAATTGTCAAGGTTTAAATGCCAATCGTTAGGAAATTTAATAACGAGTTCAGAAAGGTATGACAATCCATACTTTGAATCAGTATTTGCTTTGTTATAGCGAAAAAACTGCAACGTTTTAGCGAAAAAACGGGTTTGGTTTTTTTTTGGAAATTCGCGATTTCAGTTTTTGACAAAAATTGGAATTTTTTCTTTTGGTTTTTTTGCTGTAACTTGGGCAAAAATGGTCCTACACCAAAAATTCATACTGTTTTGAACAGATAACAAAATTTGCTATAAATCCATAATACTTTCCGTGTGATTTTGGAAAAATAAAATTTTAGCCAATTTTTAATTTTTTTATAAGGGGGTACCCCATGATTTTTTGCGAAAAATTAAAAATGAATAAATTGTCAAGGTTTAAATGCCAATCGTTAGGAAATTTAATAACGAGTTCAGAAAGGTATGACAATCCATACTTTAAATCAGTATTTGCTTTGTTATAGCGAAAAAACTGCAACGTTTTAGCGAAAAAACGGGTTTGGTTTTTTTTTGGAAATTCGCGATTTCAGTTTTTGACAAAAATTGGAATTTTTTCTTTTGGTTTTTTTGCTGTAACTTGGCCAAAAATGGTCCTACACCAAAAATTCATACTGTTTTGAACAGATAACAAAATTTGCTATAAATCCATAATACTTTCCGTGTGATTTTGGAAAAATAAAATTTTAGCCAATTTTTAATTTTTTTATAAGGGGGTACCCCATGATTTTTTGCGAAAAATTAAAAATGAATAAATTGTCAAGGTTTAAATGCCAATCGTTAGGAAATTTAATAACGAGTTCAGAAAGGTATGACAATCCATACTTTGAATCAGTATTTGCTTTGTTATAGCGAAAAAACTGCAACGTTTTAGCGAAAAAACGGGTTTGGTTTTTTTTTGGAAATTCGCGATTTCAGTTTTTGACAAAAATTGGAATTTTTTCTTTTGGTTTTTTTGCTGTAACTTGGGCAAAAATGGTCCTACACCAACAATTCATACTGTTTTGAACAGATAACAAAATTTGCTATAAATCCATAATACTTTCCGTGTGATTTTGGAAAAATAAAATTTTAGCCAATTTTTAATTTTTTTATAAGGGGGTACCCCATGATTTTTTGCGAAAAATTAAAAATGAATAAATTGTCAAGGTTTAAATGCCAATCGTTAGGAAATTTAATAACGAGTTCAGAAAGGTATGACAATCCATACTTTGAATCAGTATTTGCTTTGTTATAGCGAAAAAACTGCAACGTTTTAGCGAAAAAACGGGTTTGGTTTTTTTTTGGAAATTCGCGATTTCAGTTTTTGACAAAAATTGGAATTTTTTCTTTTGGTTTTTTTTGCTGTAACTTGGCCAAAAATGGTCCTACACCAAAAATTCATACTGTTTTGAACAGATAACAAAATTTGCTATAAATCCATAATACTTTTCGTGTGATTTTGGAAAAATAAAATGTTCGCCAATTTTTAATTTTTTTATAAGGGGGTACCCCATGATTTTTTGCGAAAAATTAAAAATTAATAAATTGTCAAGGTTTAAATGCCAATCGTTAGGAAATTTAATAACGAGTTCAGAAGGTATGAAAAAACTGCAACGTTTTAGCGAAAAAACGGGTTTGGTTTTTTTTTGGAAATTCGCGATTTCAGTTTTTGACAAAAATTGGAATTTTTTCTTTTGGTTTTTTTGCTGTAACTTGGGCAAAAATGGTCCTACACCAAAAATTCATACTGTTTTGAACAGATAACAACATAATAAATAAATCCATAACACTTTCCGGGTGATCTTGAAAAAATAAAATGTTTTCCAATTTTACATTTTTTTATAAGGCCACTTTCCGGTTAATCCTTTGTTTTAGAGAAATGATTAAATTTTTTAACTAAAATAAGCTTAATTATCGAATTTTTCTGCGTTCTTTTGTCGTGTCTTACAAAAATAGGATCGGACTGGTTGACATTGTAGCCCAAATACTATATATGGGATAGCCTTACCTTTTCTGTTAAGAAATACTGCTTGCACTAAAGTTAACAGCTAGCGACTGCTTGAACTGCTTACTTACTCACTTGAATTCAAATTCAAAAATTGATAAAAAGGCGGGTTTTCTTAATTTTCCTTTTAGCATAATTTATTTTATATACTTTCCATTTAATTTGTTTTATGTTCATAAAGTAACGTGTGTCTGCCTCTGTCTGTGTAAGTGTGTGTATGTTTGTATGTGTGTTGGGCATGTGTGTGTGGGTTTGGTTTTTTGTTTTGTTTGTTTTTCTCTATATTTTATTATTCACTTTAATTTGTTCGTTTGTAAGCTGCTTTGATTTGAGATCCAATCTGGTTTGTTTAAATTTACAATGATTGTAAAAATTGATTTTGGGCTTTGTTTCTTTTGTTTGTTTTGGGTTTTAATCCTTTGCTTTAAATTGATCGAAAGTCAAACGGTAGATTTTGTGCTTGCTCGCCTTGTTTGTTTGTTTGTTTGTTGCTTATTGTAGTTTTGGTGTTTGGTGTTGTTTCTCCTTGTGTGTGTTTGTTTGCCTTTGTTTTGCTTCCTAGCTGTGTGAGTGTGTTTGTGTATTTTTATCATTTTCTGCTTTTTGGTTTCGCTTTCTCTCGTATTTAATGTATAATAATCATTTTTGTCGACTTTTGTTTTTGGTTTAACTATTTATAAAACATTTCATTTTAGAATCTTAACAACATACATATACATGTATATATATATTATATACATATATATATATATATTTTATAATTGCTGCGGCGTTTTATCTGTTTATCTGTAATTTTTATTTACTTAAGTGTTATTTATGTATACGTTTAATATGTAAATTTGTTTAGCATTAATTCATAAGTAGTTTTTCCATATGCCCATCGCTGTTGTTCTTGCTATTTTTGGTTTTTCTTATTCTTTTTGTTTTTATTATTATTGTTGTACGCATAATTTACATGGAGTGACTACCGCATTCGTAATGCTAACTCTTTCCCTTTCCCAGCTTTCCAACTTGATCTCAATCTATCCTTCCAGCTTCCCTTCCTTTCCCATTCTATATATCATATCATATCCCATATCATATATATCCTGCCTCCTACTTGATCTGGGCCTAATACGTTGCTCTCTGTGTGTGGGTGTGTGGTATTATCTAGGCATAGTTTATCATAATTTTACTTGCATTTATCATTTTTTGTTATTGTTGTATTTCGCATGCTTGAGCTAAATATATTTGTTTTGGTAGTTGCACTTTTTTGAATCGAAATGAAGACTCGGAATGGAATCGAAATCGAAATCGAGAGAATGAAGACTGATTTGATTTGATTGGATTTGAGTTGAGTTGATTTGATTTGATTTGAACTGAATGATGGTCTGGAACTAGCACGCATATATGTGTGTGTCTACATAATCCCAACTGATCGATCGGAATGAATCAATCTCTGGTTTTAGGCGACACATACATACATACATAGGTGTGATAGTGGCTTGTGTGTATATATATATTTTGTTTTTTTTTGGTAATCTTTATTTGTTTTATTCCAGTCTTTGTTTTTATTCATTTTATTCGCTTCTCCTCCGGCTTCTCTGTCCACCTCATCGATCCTGAAACGAGCAACGAAAGAATCTGTGATTCCTGGACTTTGGGGGGTTTTTGGGGGTCTATTGGAAGGGGCAAGCTAGACTTGGCTAGAAAGTAGCTAGACTCTGCAGACTGTACTTGATCCTAGGCTTTACATCTGCTATGCTACAATTTAACATAGTTCTCTCTCCACTTCCTGCTCACTTTCACTTCTCCTTCCGCTCTCTCTCTAATACCCTTAATTATTTTGGCAAGTTATCTTTACTTTGTTAATAGTTTTTGTTTTCTTTGATTCTTTTTTTTTTTTTTGGTTTTTTGTGATTCTTGTTTTTGGTTTATATCACTGTTAGTTGTAGTCTGGCCTAGTTGGTTCCTCTCTTTTTATCCTGCGGTCTCTCTGCCTTCCTTTCCTTTCCCTTCCTTTCTTTCTTCTCTTTTTTTGTTGGTTTTTAATAGTAAGCTTCATTTTCTTAGCGATTTCTCTGTTTTAATATTAGTTTGTAAATTACGCTTATAAAAAAAAAATATTTTGAATTTGGTTTTTCCGTTTGCATGACTTGAAGACGATATGTTTTTAATTGTATTATTATTTTTATGTCTATATAGAGATTATTGTGTAATTATCGTAGTTAATATTAAGAATATTTTATATGCAATCTTGTGGTATTTTTTGTTATTGCTCATTGGGTTTGTCTAATCGATTGGCCGACCGAGAACTTCTCAACGAATCGAACGAACTAAAACCAAACTGGATTCGGTGAATCCGTAAATCCAATAGATCCAATAAATCCAAAAATCCATAAATCCGTAAATCCGCTAATATATAATAATGCTAATGGATGTGGCCGGTACAAAACATGGGCTGTCTATCGGGGCTATATATATGTATATATATAGGGCCGATCGGAGTTTATAAATGGCTGAGTGAGTGTGTGTGTGCAGGCGTGTGTCTCTAAGGCCAAATCAAGTATACGTAAGAATGTCATGTCTTTCGGTTCTGGTTCTAGTTGATTCTCCCTCTCTGTCCCTCTGTTTCTTCCTCATCATCGCCCTCTCTCTCTCTCTGTTCTTTCGCTTTCTCTTTCTCTATCTCATTCGCTATCGCTTTCTTTTTCTTTTTCGCTTTCGTTTGCTGTGTGCGTGTGGACGGTTTTCAAAGCTGTAAATTGATTCGATTTATTTTTATTATTTAATGTTATTCTTCTCTCCGCTCATTTTTTTTTGCTTGGTGTTCCGTTTTTTTCGGTTTTTTCGTATTTAGTTTTTCGCTTTTTTTTTACATATTTACAGATTGCTTCGGTATAAATATTGGTTTAAATTCTTCTTAATTACAACAAGCAGCAAATCAATAAAAACTTTTTATTCAGTCGCATATCTAACAAAAAAAACATATTTATATATATATCCGAATATATATAAATATCATATATGTGTGTATGTATATATGCCTGCGTTAGCTTAGTTCTCGGCTTGTTATTCCTAATCCCAATCTTTAACTTTATCATCATCATCGTATCCCTCACTTAATAAATCTTCTGTTTTGTGAGATGTTTCTTCTGTGGTCCAAAGTAATTTGTGGCTCCTCTTCTGATTCTCCTCCCTCTATTTATATTCATTACTTCTATTTCTATTTCGACCTTCATATTTCGTTTCGTTTTCCTTTCGTTTTGGTTAGCAAGAGCAGTAGAAGCGAAGCTTTGTAGGTAGGATTCTAGGTAGAGAGAAATTTAGATATGACTTCGATCGATCGATTTGCACGCTAACATTCGGCACTATGCACTGCACAGTGAAGCAGTGGAAGCAGTTCATACGTATCTGTATCTTATGTTGTATAGAATTGATATATCGAATGCGCATGCAAATTGAAATTGATAATTTGGTTTTACTCCTCTAACGATTTTCCTATCTGTTTTGTTTTCTTTTCTTTTTTTTAATATTTATTGGTTTTCTTCTCCGTTTGCCGCTTTCTAGGAAATTGACAAAAGTTTAAGTCGCTAGATTGAACGTATTTCAAATGAGAAGATTTCGATTGTTATCAAATCACAAAAATCAGGAAGACGGCGAATCAAGTTACAACTCATGAACATGTTTGTGTGAGCTATTAGATCATAAAGCTTCTGTATCTGTATCGGTATCGTTATCGGTATCGGTATCTGTGTTTTGTGCGGGCGAGTGGAGACAAAAGAAAGACACATACAATATGCAACAGTTCTGAGGAATATATAGGATATAGGCCTGACTATCGAAGCTGTTACAATTGTCTCTCTATTGAAGGAAGACAAACTAAACTAAACTAAACTAAAACTAAAACTATAATAAACAGTACTAAATTAAACGAAAGCAGGTCCATGCACGTGTGCATCACAAGGGTCTCTATAAGAGATCATAGCTAGTACTGGATGAGCCAGGATTCTCCTACAGGTCTCATATAAAATTTGCAATTTGTTCGGTTTTCTTTATTTTTTTTGTTGGTTTCTTGGTTCCTAAATGGAAAGATCAGCGCGGTACCTTGGTTTTCTTCTAGTGGCATTCTCAGTTTTGTGTTTTTTTCTTTTTTATCATGGCTGTTTTCGGTTGTCTGTATTTGCTAAGTTTAATTATTGTTTTTGTATCGTTAGCAGCTTTCCTTATTTTTGGTTTTAGGTTCGTTTTTGTATTCCCTTTAGTTAGCTATGATTTTGGGTTTTTGGTTGGTTTTTTCTTGGTTTTTTGGTTTTTTTTGTCGTTTAATATTTATTTTATGTCTATGTCTATTTGTTCAGCTTCAGCTCTGACTTACTTATTTACAAAATAGCAGTTTTAGTTTAGTTTATGTATATTTAATTATATATGTAAATGTATGTATATATTTAATATATATATATTTATATATAATCTTTGTATTATTCATTCTTTAAACTTAACGGCAGTTTTGATGTTTTTAGCATTATCATGTGTGTCTCATGTGTCTATGTGTATGGCTGTGGCTGTGTCTGTTGTGTCAACGAAATATAAAAACAGCGCTCGGGTTAAAAGGATTTACTTACTTTACTTAGTAAATAATATAATCAACAATCGGACAGGGATCTACAAAAATATACGAATTCATTTAATTTAAAAGCTTTTAGTATAAAACACAACTTTTTTAGTGGGAGGATAAAAGAAACCGTGGAAATTTTTCTGATTATGAAAAACAGTCGAAATTTCGAAATTTTCAAGGGATAGTAGGGATAGTTAGCCGGAGCACTGCTTTATCGACGACGGGCCGTCGTTTCCTGTTCTTCTTATTGTTTGCTTTGCCTTTAGTTTGCTTTTAGCTTCTTCCGTTTCCGTTTCGGCTTTTTGTTGCTGTTGTTGTCTTGGTTTTTTTTGCTTTAGTTTGTTTTTACTAATATTTTGACTAATATTTAATTAATAGAGCATAATTTAAAGATGAAAATAAAATTAGCAGATATTGTATGTTGTTTGTTTTTGTCTGGTTGTTGTTGTTCTTTGTTTTTGTTTTTGTTTTTGTTTTCGTTTTGCTAGCTTCTAAAGAAAGGAAGAAACTCCAATTAGATTAGTCTACTAAGATAATTCGATTTTGGTTTTGTTTGTTTTTTTGTTGTTTTCGTTTTCGTTTTTGGTTTTATATGTTTTGTTTTGTTTTGTTGTTATTAACGATTGTTAGTTGATAATTGCTAAATTTGAACATAGGTATCAAGTAGAGTTTTTCTTCGAGTGTGTGTGGACGTGTGTTAGTGTGTGTGAAGGGTGTGTGTGTGAGTGTGTCTTCGGTGTAGAGATTACCAGAAGGAAAATGAAAGGAGAAACAAGGAAAACCCCTATAGAAAGCCAGTCCTTATTTGACTCTTTTTTTTAGTGTCTACAAATACTCTAATTCAAGCTGAGTGAACTGGCACTGTGTTTGTGTGTGTGTGTTGTGTCTGTGTACATTTGCTGTTTAATTTACAACTACGTTGCTTACTAGTTATTATAATTATAATTATAATTTAATTGTATTTATTAATAAAATTCTAAATTAGACTGCTTTTGATGACGTTTCTGGCATCCAACGTAGCATTTCACTGCGCAAATTTCGTCCATTTTCCATTTGTTTGACTGTGAAATAGAGTCAAAGGAGAACGATAAAGAGAGTGTGACCAAAATGTATAAGTGTTGCCTAGGAATACAAAACTGCAATCTATTTAATAGTGGTTTAACTGTGATAAATGTGCTAAATCTTTTAAGATATTACTTTTTCAATGTGCTATGACTTGGAAAGATCGTACAAAAATATGAAAGGAGTCTAAAAAAACCGCAGCCAAGTAATTTGAAATAATTAAGTTGTGTGACTAATCTCATTAACTTTGTCATATGTATAATTATTGAATTTCTTTATAATGCATTATTATTAGATTATTATTTTCTAAAGCAAGACTAGTAGGAAGTGTTATAAAAAATTTACAAGTTTAAAAAAAATATATTTGGCGCCCAACGTGGGACCTATGTGGAAGTGTTGAAGCATAATATGTTTTTGGCGCCCAACGTGGGACCTTGTTCATACTCACGCAAACCAATACTCACCTAGTAGTCAGACGTCGGTCTCAATACTGACGGCCATCGCGTTATTGTGCCTTAACTGTAAACTATTTGTGCTTCGTAGGCCGTTTTGGCCCAGCTGCTGCTGCTGCGCCTGCTGCGTCATCTGTTGGCCGTGTGGCGACTGCGATTGCTGCTGCAGCTGCAGCTGAAGCTGGAGCTGCTGCTTCTCGAATGACTGCTGCGTCCTGAGAAACGGCACCATGTGGCGGCCCGTGTGATCAGTCAGACCTGGCGTAGTTGCATCAATGCCATCATCCAAATCCATGATGTCCGACGACGATTCGGAGAGTGAGGATTTCTTCAAATGTTGACCTACAATCCGGGGTCGGTGGATCAGATACAACGATTAGAAAAGGGGCAGTCATTGGGGTCGCTTAGATTGGGCGGGATTCAGGGATTTGGGGATAGATCTTTTTTATTTTATTTTTTTCGTTTTTTGTTTTTTTTTTATTGGGGATTTTCTTAACCGCTAGTAGTAGTAGTATGTACCTAGTGCACCAGGTAAATATGAACAACTTGTAACGTGGTTGAAATTTTGGCTCTGCATCTCCTCCTGATCCGTTTCGCGGTGATAGAAGTAATTGAAATTACTGACGATAACCGGTACCGGCAGTGCGATTGTCAGCACACCAGCGATCACGCACAAAGAGCCGACAATTTTGCCCCAGAAGCCGACGGGCCTGGATGCATTTTTGTTTGAATGCATTCGTTTGTTTAATGGCAATATTTGTGGATTCGATTCATGTTTGTCAATGGGTCGTTGTCGTTGGGTGTGTGTCGAGTTGGAGTTCGAATTGGTTTGTATATTTAAATCGTTTCGATTCGATCCGATCCGTTTTTAAATATGCAAATTCGTTTCAAAGTCATTTGAATTTCGTGTGTTTTGTTGGTTGGTTGGTTTCATTTTTTATTGTTTGGTTTGGTATTGGTATGAAGAAGAACGTAGAAGAAGAACGCAGTATGTAAATCAGGTGGTAAAAAACAAACAAAGAGAAATAAGTTATAAGTTTAGATATATTCAATATACTATTCTAGGATAGCGGCTTAGATTCGGGGACCCGAGCTCGTGGCTCCGGCCCAACTAAAGTGTTAATAACTTGGTAATAACGCAAAAGAGAAGAACGTGTCACAACAGATACATATGGTTTACATAAACGAAGCGATACGAGTTATTTATCATTTTAATTTCAATGGATGGGCTGGAGGCGTTCGAGTAAGTATCCGTGATTGGAGGCGGGAGGCGGTTGAGGGTAAGCGATAACGGAACTCAAGGGTAAGCAAAAGTCAAAACTAAAAGCTCAACTAGTTATCGGTATAGGTATAGGTATAGGTATGGCTATAGGTATAAGTATAGGTAGTGGTATTGTTATTTTGTTATTGCTATTGGTTTTCGTACAAGTATTTGTATGCAAACATCGAAAGCAAATCATTGGCGGCAACCAATATCGGTTGCAAAAACCAACTGATTGTGGATTGTGGATTGTGGGGTAACTATAAACTCAAATCAAAATCAAAAACAAAATCAAATTCAAATTCAAAATCAAAACCAAAGTCAAAAAACAAAACTAAAAATCGAAATCATTGTGGTATACTTATACATATAGATAGATGGGTGGATAGCAGGGCTGGTTTGGCTAACGAAAAACCGAAGCGTACTTATTGCCAAATGGAATAAACAAAATGTGCCGGCGTTTGGCGTCGTCGCTGTTAAACTTGACATAAAATGAATATACATAGATAGAGATGTGTGGAAGGACCAAAGCAAATCGAACCGATCCTCGTCGATCTGGTTAGGGATCGGCGATCAGTGATCGGTTAACGGATATCCGGTGAGGGACTGCTTCGGCACACACACACACTGACAGAGCGGTGGGGCGCGTAGGTGGGAGGGAGACAGAGACACATAGGAGCGATAGATCCTCGTCTTCTTCTTCTTCTTCGTCATCTGGGGTCTCACTTCTTCTTCTTTTTCTTCTTCGTCATCTTGCGGAGCTTGCTCTTCTCCTCAGTTTTGGATCGTCTGTGTAGTTAGACTGTCTGACTGTATGTTTTGAACTGACTGTACTTTGAGTGGTTTAATCTGACTGTACTTTTCTTTCAATCGTGTGTGTGTGTGGTTTTATGTGTCATGACTGTGTGTGTGTGCTTTTAGAATTCTTTCTTTTCCATTTTCTTTCTTCTGGGATGAAAATGGCGAATGGGAAATGACTTTTTTCGGGTCTGAGTGGGTCAGGCTGCTCGGCAATTTTCCTGCACAAAACGGGAAAGTTGCCGTGCAGCGGTGGTGTGTGTGGGTTTTCTTTCTTTTTCGGGCGTGTTCTTATAGATGTGTTCGTAATATAGAGATTAGGTATAGTTAAGCGATCGTAATTAGGCAAAGAGTAGTTGCTGATATAATGCTCATTCGAGTACTCGAGTCAAGGAACGAAATCAAAATTAAAGCGAGAGAAAAAACGTGTTCAAAGTGAGTAGAAAAGCCAAAAAAGATTCGATTCAACTCTTTAGTTGGTGTGATTGCATTCCTGTGTGATATAGTGTGTGTGTGTGTGTGGTTCTGTGTGTGTGTGGGTGGGTGGTTTTTTCTTTTTTTTCTTTGGAGATATAGGTAGCAAGTAAGTTGGTATTTATGCAAATGTGCTAAGCGTGCGCCCTTGTGTGTGTTTTTTTTTTTTTTTTTTTTGCGTTTCTTGGGTTATTTGCGTTTTGGGTTTGCGTACTGTATTTCTTTGCGTTTTTTTTAGCTTTTTGCTATTTGCTTTTTGTTAGCTTTGCTTTGATTTGCTTTGCTTGGATTTGAATTTGCTGGCAGATTGCGCTTGACGCGATCTGATTCTGGTACTGTCGCGATCTCAACATCGATGTTCGATACGATTTCGAATCGATTTCGATTGGATACAGCAACTGATTGCACATGCACCGGAATCGGGAAGCACAGGGAAACGGGACTTAGGAGCAGAAGCAGGAGCCGCACAGCCTCAGCATATTTTGAGCGGGCTGTTAGATCTTCCTAGTTGTTCGTTGTTGTTCTAGACGCTGATGTTCTGTTCGGTTGCTGCAGATGCTGCTTACTGCTGCTGTTGCGATATATAGCGGTAATGATATAGCGATATAACGGTAACTGGGTAACGGTAACGATATAGCAGGATAGCGCAGGAGCGTCGGCTGAGCAGGTGCAGGCGCAGGCGGCTGAGCGCTGAAGCTGATTCGAGCGATTCGAGCGATTCTTACAGTTTTTACATTCCGGCGCAGGGGGAGAACGTAAGCAAAAGTTTACAAAATATTCATATTCCATATACGATTATCATTATTATACGTAAATCGAGATATATTAGATATAGTTGTAGTTCCGAGGGCATATGCAAAATCAAAATGGAGGCGGAGGCGTAGGCATACACGAAAAAAGAGGTTAACGAATACGAGTACGGATAGTTTAAGTCAAAACATAAAAAGATATAGAGAGGCAGGGGAAAAAAACCCCACTGAGACGGAGACAACTTGGCGCTTTTCTTGGGGAGAGAGAGCGAGAGAGAATTTTTCAAATATGTTGATCGTATATATAGATTATAGACATAGTGGGATTACCGGGGGCTTTGGAGTGGGGTCTCGGGGGTTTTCAGACTCACCGTTCGTTGGTTTAGCATCGCTTCGACTGCCGGGCCGGATTTAACCTGTTTGGACTTCAACTTTCCAAGATTTTCAGTAAGTTGCATGGATATTCTCTATTAAATATTTTTCTTTTTTTTTCTTTTCACTCGGTTTGTCGCGAATCTGCGATAGAGTGTGTGTGTGTGTGCTCACGGAGGTATGTTTTTTTTTTTTTTTTTTGTTCTCGGGGAGTGGGGGATTTAGAGGGCAATAGAGCTAAACTACGCTAGGAAATGTCTGCAATGGAATGTGCTACTGGCATGGCATTTTTGTAAACGAGTATATATATTATATTTACTATGTGGTATAATGGTTTATGACTCGGTTATACGTGTGTGTGTGTGTGTGTGTGTGCGGGTTGTCTGTCTGCTTTGAGGTGTTTCCAAAAAGAGGGGAGGTGCCAAGCCCCCCCTTTTCGACAGGGGACAATCGGGGTTCGGGTCTGGACTTAGATCTAGGGGACTAGAGCCAAAGCTTATTATTATAATTACGATAACGGTAGGAATATAACGACAGTGAGATACTAACTAGATCTAATGCCATCCCCTTCGAATAAGTCTAACCAAAAAGGTAAAGAATGGAAAAGTAATTAATTAGAGGTACGAACACAAAGCAAATACTACCAGCTAGTCTAGGAATCGACTAAGATAACGGGACTCGGTTTGGGTCTTAGCTAGTTGGGATTTCGATGTCGGGTGGGTAGATTACAGCTAGAATTGTTCGAATGAATTCGAGTTCGAATTGCGCCATTGCTTGCGTTTATCTGGTTAATGATTTCTTGGAAATTTATTTATTTTTTATTTTTATTGAATAACGATTATAAAACATTTCATTTTTAATCTTAACAACATTTCCATTTTTTTGTTTTTGTTTGGTTTTCATTTTGCGTTCATTTTTTTTTAATTTCTGTGTGTGATTTTCGTTTTTCGTTTTCTTCTGTAATATCTTATTAGGCGTAATACTAGACTCTGTTCTATGGGGATTATTGCGTCTGTTATTCGTTTTCAAATTTGTATTATATGTTATTATCATCATCTGCTTTGATTCGCTTTGATTCGTTTAGGACTGGGCTTGTTAATGGTGCTTGGTTCTGTATTATTGTTATTATTTCAAAGGTTATGCTATTGCTGTCGCTCTATTTCTGGGGTTCGGGTGGAGTTCTCCAAATTGAAAGTTCGATTCGATTCAGTTCTGTCCGGTCCGTTACGGTCCGGTTCGGTTGTGTTTTGTGGTGTTGTGTCTTGAACTTCTAACTAAACCTAAACTTATTTCCTGGTAGGTTGAATCAAGGCCAAATTAGAGTTAAAAATCAATTAATTCAAATGTTTCGCTTTGTTTTTTGGTTTTTAAGTGTATGTTTTTTTTTTAAATCTCTATTTGCAGTCTTTGTCCTTAATAGAAATTTGTTTTTTGGTTTGTTTTTGAAGCATTGAGAAGATTTTGAAAGATTTCTTTTATTTTTTCCTTTGCTGGCTTATGTTTTGATTTACTCGTATTTAGCATATGGTAAATGTGTATTGTTCATCATAGTCCGTACTATCAAAGGGTGTTTCCTTTTCTTTATTTTTATATATATTTTCTTCTTTTTTTTACGTATGTGTGTTAAGATTGGTTTTTCGTTAGGTTCGCAATTAAATTTAATGGAAAACTTGAAAGGATTGTTTTTGGTTTGAATTGAACTGGAGAAATCGAGTGTTTGTAGTTGTTGTGGCGTGTTAGTGTTATATTCGAAAATAAGTTAGACTTTTCATTTAGAGTTTTGAGTTATACGTGGTTTTCATAACTTAGTTCTTGCTTTACAACGATATGTTTGCTTCTTCTGGGCTTCCATTCACTAGAGTATCGTCCTAAGTTTTTCTTTCTTTTTTCGTATTCTTTTTCGTTTAATGCATAACGCTTTTGGATTAAAGTAGGCTAGACTAGAGTTGAGTTGAGTAGAGCATAGTTCAAGCACACGAAAGTAATACGAAAACCGAATGAAATGCGCTGCGCTTTCAGCTCCTAATGTTCGTGAATGTGTGTGGGTTGTATGTATGTGATATACGTATATATGTGGGTGTATCTAATCTTTTAGAATTGATCGACTGATTGACTGATTACTGATTGGATAACTCAACTGCAGCTGGGAGTGATACTGATACTGATATGCCAAAGACGAGATTTAAGTTGAGCTCACACAAGATACTCGTACATACGTAACGTTACGAAACGAAATCAAATATTTACAATTCAGTGATTTAAGATTTTCTTTGAGCGCCAGCTAATACAATTACAATACGAACTAAGTATACAGAACTATGTAGCGTTTTTGCTTCAGACTAGATCCTAGATCGAAATAAGGTTACGGCTTCCGTTTCCGCTTTCGCTTTTGATTCCGTTTCTAATTCCGTTTCCGTTTCCGATTCCATTTCGATTTCGATTTCGACTCGACTAACTACGGATCTATAGCCAAAATACAAATACAAAAAAATATATATACGTACATATATGGAACGGAATGGAACGGAGCGGAGCGAATCGGAATGGAATGAGACTGAGACGGATAAGTCGAATAGAATTAGAATAGCGAGTAATATTATTTACAAGATGGTTCTTTGGTTTTTGTTTGGGGTGTTTGGGGCACAGGGGACTGTGCGAAATAAAAAACGCTTCGAAAACACTTTTCTCAATTTATTTGCTTCGATATCGCTTCTTTATTGTGGATTCGGATCGGATTGGATCAGCATGGGGTTCCGTTTTCTTAATCTTCTCACTGTTCTTCATCTTGCATCTTGTGTACTTGTGTTGTTTCTGGTTTTCTTTGGTATGTATAAGGTTTTCTTTTGTTTTTCGTATTTTGTTTTTTAGTCTGCGCTTAGTCTGCGGTTAGCTAGCTTGTATTTTGTAATTCGGTTGCAGCATATGCATATGTCTAGATATATGCTACATGCTATATGGTTTTTTGTATTCTGTTGTAATGTATATGCTGTGTTTATGTACAATTTGAAATTGTTTTGAATTTTACTTGTGTACTTAGCTCAATTTAATTACATTAAATTTTTTGTTCATTTCGAATTAATTGTAATTTATTTAAACATATAATAACATTTCTTTTGCTGAACACATTTATTCCAAATTTTTTTGCTGTTTTTTTGTATGTTTTTAGAATTTCAGTTTTTTTTTTTGGTTTGTTTAAGCTTTCATAGGTAAATATTAACACGATTTTCAATTTCTGTTTTCTCCGCTTTATTTGTGTTTTTTTTTTGTTTTCGGTTTTTGGTTTTCTTTTGTGTTGTTTAATTATAGTGGCTTATTTTGTGATTAAATCAAAGTCTTAAGATGTAGGACAAAGTATGAACGTATAATTGTAATAATAAAATTAAAATCAAATTCGAAATTCGAAATTCAGCTATACATCGGTAATTCTTAGACTCATTTACAGTTATGTTTGCTAAATTTATTCAATTGTCTAGATTAAGGCTAGGAAAAAAAAACAACCTTACTTTACACTCGGCTCTTTGTATCTGCTATCTGATATCTGCTATCTGGTTTCATTTATCATTTTATCTGGTATCTTTTATCGTTTATCTGCTATCTGGTATCTTGTATCTATGAAGCTAAAAACTTTCCTCCGACCGATCTAAAACATAAAATCTAATCTTAAGTAGGCGGTTTTCTTTTCGTTATGCTTCATTCCCTCTCCTCAATCCTCAATCCTCGTTCGTTTCTTGGTGTTTTGCAAGTTTCATCGTCTTCCTCTGGACCATTATCTTCATCATTATCTTCTCTAATGCTTATTCATCTCATAAATCTTAGCTTTCTTACGGATATAGAGACTAAGTACAGTACATTGTAGGAGCGCTTGTCGCTGTCTAAAATGAATTTTCAAAGCAAACAAAAATAATCAACAAGCCTAAAAGCATGCAATAGTTTTCCTGGATATGCACTTGTCAGTGGCTGTAAAACTGTGCACAAAGGCTGATTAAACCATGCACAAGATAATTAGGGTCCGGCTGCTGCATAACTTTGGTTATAAAATTAGCTAAGTGTATAATAAATAAAATTATTTTTAGGTGTTTAAGAAATAAAAATTCATGGGTAACTTAAGAAGAAAATTTTGAATATTTAAAACTAGAAATGAAAATTTACATTTTTTTTAGTTTAGAAATACTTAAAATTAATACTGGAGAGGAAAAATTACTAGATAATAGCAGAGTTTAGATCCGCAGGGATGAAATCCTTTTTCCAGGGTCGAATGTCACAGTGACACTGGAGACCTTCGCGGCCTACGGAAATAGGCCTACAAGCGTGATCCAAACCCTAAGCTCGGTCTATTTGCCGATTGACGCCTGAGGTGACCAGTTCACCCTTATCCACAAGCCAAGTTTTTCTAACCCTCACGTGGACAAGCCGACACAAGGCTGGTCAACTGCATTTAAAACCACAAACAACAGTGATTTCCTGCTCAGTTCAGGGCCAACTCCGAAGTCCCAACTTCCGAATTCCGCTGCCTCTGTCGCCGTAAGATTTCTATTTGCGAGAGCCAAAAGCTTGCGAGTGCAGAGCTGCGGAGAGGTGTGGGGCGTAAGCCCAAAAAAACCTGCATATTTTTCTTCGGTTCCCCAAAATCCACTTGAGATAAGAATTTGCGATCCAGTTGGGAGTAGACAGCGGGTAACATCAGCAGCGCTCTCATCATTTAAATCCGGCACGGGAACCCTATCGAGCTTCCTATGACGATCCCGTAGGCGGAAAAGTGCGGAAAAGCCGGAAAAGTCGGAAATAACCCCTTCGAACTCGTGCCTAACCTCTCTTTTGTTAACCCCATCGAGCTCGTGCATAACCTCGTAATGGTGTAAATCGGCAAGAAGCAGTAAGAAATAACCAAGTGCCACGGTCTGCCTTAGAAAAGGTTATACTCGATGGAAAATCCGATCGAGTTCCATTTTTTTTTGTTTTTTTCTTAATTTTTATTAGTTAAAAGATCAAGTCCAAAATCATGAAGTTATAATTTAAAAGCAAAGCAAGTGAGAAAATCAAAAATCTGTGAGAGAATGGTGATGTGAACAATAATATGAAAAGAAAAGATCTATGAAGAGAATAATGAAGTAAAAAGTATATAATAACCAAATGGGCAAGCTAAGAAAAATTACAATTATTTTGGCGAAAATAAAAGTGGTGTGTTGCTTGCGTAGCCAAAGAAAAAATATAAAACCTAATTAACGTACGCAAGACAACCAACGAAAATAATGCAAAACAAAACAAATTAAAATGAAAAGAAGGTGTAATATGCAAACAAATTAAAAGTGATCTACAAGCTTATACGTAGGTTTATATGACCCTCCCCGCAGCATCGCCGAAAGCGCTTTCGACCGGCTGGAACTGGAGCGGTAAGTTTACCCAAACCTGTATTGTTTTTTTTGGATCTACGAATGCAAAAAGTAAAGTCAAAGCCAAGTAAAAGAAATTTTGTGCATAGACGGCGATGATTAAAAAACTAACAGAAAACACAATAAAAAAAAAAAAGAAGAGTTAGTATTGATAACGTAAACCACTTCTGTTCGCGCCTGAACAAAAATAATGCCCGAATTTAAATATACCCTATTTTATTATACTACCTATATTACATATTAAATATATTATTACTATTATACCTTAAATGAACCTATCATATTATCTTCCCACAGCGCCATTCTCACGATTATTCTCACTAGACTAGAATTTTTCTTTGAAATTAACTTAAATTAAAACTTTACATGCCTAAATTGAAATATTATTTACTAAAGCTATTAGAAATTAAATACATCCAGACTCACATGGAGTGTAGTTATTATTATTATTTTTAAATAAAAATTGTGAATTTAAAATGAATACTTGCTAGGCGTTTACATAAGGGGGTCATGCGGAACGGAAGTATGGTAGGGTATTAACAAAAGCGAACTTGATTTTAGGGACCATTTGGTAAAAAGGTGTATTTAATAACTCTGGAATAAATGGTCTAGGTTGGGTGGGCTACTGCAAGTTGCTGCAACAACATCATCAGCAACAACAATCAAGCCGCAAGTTTTTTTGTGAAAAAGTCTTTCTTCTATTGTCGACCATCTGAATACTCTTCTCTTTCTCTGTTTTCTGATTGATTAGAGCGAGCAAATTCCCTATATTCCCTTAGCACGCGAAATCAAATAATATTATAGCATACATCGCCAGCATTTCGAGCAGTACACCTAGAAAAAAACCCCCCCCACTTTCCCGACTCTGAGCAGTGCCGGTAGCAACGCGTGCGGTACTACCTCGTGCGTCCATCAGCTGGTCATAACCGAGTACCCTGGTATTTATGTTAACCCGTTATATGCTACAACAAATATTATTTGTGGCGCCCAAACGTGTCGGCCATAACCGGCAAGCCGATTAATTCATGCCTATTGGCCATCTCCATCAAATTTAGGCCACCCTTCCCTCGCAAACTCTTATCCAAAATTCTTATTATCTTTCTCATATTTAATTTCATTCGCAGCTTAGTATTTTTGGGTTTAGATTAGCGGACGTTTTCCAAGTAAACACGACTCGACCCATCAAAAATGCTAGGGAATTTGTATTTCAGTTGAGATGTCTTGCACGGTTGACTATAGTGTTTTGACTAAATGAAAACCTTTTCCCGTGCTTAAGTTTTCTCGACAGTTATACCCTTCTTTTATTTAGCTATTGACTTCGGCTAATTTAAAAATAATTGCCGCATCTAGCTAAACTATCTGTTTTTCTAATTACTTTATAAATTTATTTTATTTAGCTATTGACATCGGTTAATTTAAAAATAATTACCGCATCTAGCTACATTTCTTTCTTTCTTATGGTTTTCTTAATTTCTTTTATTTAGCAACAAATAAAATCTATCTAAATTATCTCTTTTTCTATTCTTTTTTTTGTTTAGCTATCGAAATCGGGTAGTTTCAAAATAATTACCGCATCTAGCTAAATTTTGTGTTTTTCTGGTTATTGTTGAATGCGTGTATGAAACTCAGTCGTGGTGCGTTACTACTAGAGATCTCTATACAAAATTCAGAACAATGCCTATTTCTCGTCCATAACTAAAACGTATTATACCTTTCCGGAAATAAGTGATAGCATGACCCTAGTAATATTGATATTATAATTCACTACTTCGATTGTATTTTTTTTGGGAAATCTTAATATTCATTATTTTGTTATAATTCATTAACCATCATAAACATATTTATAAAACAATGCCTTTGACTCGCAGTCCAGAAAACTTACGTGGAGAGGAAAGAGGTTTACATTGTTTTATTTGCACAGATGAGATTGAGTATACGACGCAGCTGCTAACAACAGATTGTGATCATACCTTCCACCTGGCGTGTTTTAACACCACAGCCCGTACACACTGTCCCGTCTGCAAAGCTCCGATCGAACCACCTGAATCATTGGACAACACCCAGGTTGAACAAGCAACAGGTTCTCAAAATTTGAACAGGCAGTCAGACGCTAATACCCCAGAAATGGACTTACAGGACGAGGATCCAAATATAAACAAGTTAGTACAGGCTATAGCAAATGCAATGGGAGCCGCTGCCAGTAAACAATCAGAAGTTCTAACGAGGGCAATAGAGACAGGCTTTCAAAGAATGTCATTGCAGGGGCAAGCAGCGACCAGTGGTAACAATAACGGAACCCAAGTTCCTCCACTAAATTCCACAAATTTAGTAGGCAATGTAAACAGATCGAATAGTTCTCAGTCAGAGGTACCCGACCTAAATCCAGGCCGTATTATTCAAATAATGACCAATTGGAAGTTGCGATACACTGGCAAAGGTGCCTTATCAGTAGATGACTTTATTTATCGGGCCGAAGCCTTGACTAGGCAGACACTAGCAGGAAGATCTGATTTGTTGGCTCAATATGCAAGCAACTTGTTCGAAGGCGGTGCAGCCGAGTGGTTCTGGAGATACCACAAGTCAGTAGAATCCATAGTTTGGGTAGATTTGTGTCAGGCTCTGAGGACCCAGTTCAAAGATGCGCGTACAGATAGGGATATTCAGGCCACTATTGATCAGCGCAAGCAAAAACCCAACGAATCTTTTGATGAATATTATCAGGTTATAGCTGCTATGGCAGACCACTTGTCTCAGCCAATGTCAGACTCCTATATGCTAGGGGTGTTAAGGTCCAACCTTTTAACAGAAATACAACATGAGCTGCTTCATGTATCGATTAGAAGCGTGGCGGATCTACGCCAAGCCGTGCGAAGACATGAAATTTTTAAGCAGAATGTGTCCAAACTCCATAATACCTTTATCCGACCTGTGCAAAAACGACAGGTAAACGAGATAGCTACTCAGCAAGAGGATGAACCACCCGGCGAAGATCAAGAGATCGAAGAAATTGCGGCAATTGAGCTGCAGTGTTGGAACTGCGGCGTACCAGGGCATAGATACCATGACTGCACATGCGAACGCCGAGTTTTCTGCTATGGATGCGGAAAGCCAGATACTTATAGACCCACATGCGCAAAATGTAAGACGTCAAAAAACTGGGGGTCTCGAGCACCAGTAGGGAGTGCTCGCCAAAAATATCCACCGAGAGAACCAAAACTGGATTAACAAACGTTGATTCAGTGACGCTTTCAGTAAATAATCAAAATATACCAGATATTCATAATTCCCCGGAACTACCATTACATAGCAAAGTCAACAAACAGTTTGGAGTAAATAAGCACAAGCATTGCCAATCAGGAGTTCGACATCGAATTTATTTTAAAACAATTAGGCAAGAACGCGCAAAGGTGCTTTCATCAATTATAGAAAATTCATTAGACGTTAGGCCATACGCAAAGGTTTATATGTTAGGCGAATCGTATAGTGGTTTACTTGACACCGGAGCATCAATAAGTTGCATAGGTGGATCTTTGGCAAAAGAGCTGATAAATGAAAAGAAACCCATAAAACCCTTTCGATGTTCAGTAAAAACAGCAGATGGAAAGTCACAGGAGATAATAGGCAAGCTAACCACAGAGGTATTATTCAGGAATCAGGCAAAAGAAATTACTTTCTACATTGTGCCTTCTTTATCTCAAAACCTTTACCTAGGGATTGATTTTTGGATCAGTTTTCAGTTGCTTCCATCTGGTGTCTCCAGCCTTAATTTGTCAACTTTTGATGACCCTTTATTGCGACCGTTAACAACGGAACAGCGTAAACAACTGACAGACACCGTAGCTTTATTTCCTTCGTTTGCCGAAAATGGATTAGGGCGTACATCTGTTCTTTCGCATAGCATCGATGTGGCGGACGCGAAACCAATTAAGCAGAGACATTATCCAGTTTCTCCTGCTATCGAAAGGATGATGTACGAAGAGCTAGACCGTATGTTGTCTCTGGGAGTGATTGAGGAATCAAATAGTGCGTGGTCTTCTCCTGTGGTCCTTGTACGTAAGCCAGGAAAAGTCCGCCTTTGCTTAGACAGTAGAAAAGTGAACGCAGTAACAGTAAAGGACGCCTATCCAATGCCGTTTATCGACGGAATTCTAAGTCGTTTGCCAAAGGCTGAATTCATTTCAAGCTTAGACTTGAAGGATGCCTTCTGGCAAATTCCACTTGACCCAAAGTCCAGAGACAAAACTGCGTTTACTGTCCCCGGTCGTCCCCTTTATCAATTTGCGGTAATGCCATTCGGGCTCTGCAACGCACCCCAGACCATGTCCAAGTTAATGGACAAGATTGTCCCGGCTAATTTGAAAAGGGAAGTTTTTGTCTACCTAGACGACCTATTAATAGTATCAGATTCGCTAGAAAAACATCTCAAAACCTTAAGAGAACTGGCATCCCAATTTTCTAAGGCAGGTCTTACAATAAATGTGCAGAAAAGCAAGTTTTGCTTAAAGGAAATACAGTATCTAGGCCATGTTGTAGGACACGGAACCATAGCCACAGACCCAGATAAACTTTCAGCCATCGTTGAATTTCCGGAACCACGATCAGTCAAACAGCTTCGACGCTTTTTAGGTATGACTGGGTGGTACCACAAATTTATCAGGAATTATGCCACTATTGCTTCACCCTTAACTGATGCTCTTAGACAAAAGAGAAAGTTTGAATGGTCGACAGAGGCACAAAAGGCGTTTGAAGCTCTTAAAAAGCAAATGTGCGAAGCACCAGTTCTGCATAGTCCGAATTTCGAGGAACCCTTTTTCATACATTGTGACGCCAGCCATACGGGAATCGGTGGGGTGTTGGTCCAGTTAAATTCTAGTGGAGACGAAGTGCCAATCGCTTTCATGTCTCGCAAGCTGAATCAGTGCCAAAGAAACTATTCCGTTACTGAAAAGGAATGTTTAGCGGCTATCATGTCCATTAAGAAATTCCGAGCATATGTTGAGGGTCATAAGTTTACCGTAGTCACCGACCATGCCTCGCTAAAATGGCTCATGTCCCAGTCAGACTTAAGCAGCAGGTTAGCTAGGTGGGCTCTCAAGCTTCAGGGATTTAGTTTTGAAATTACACACAGAAAAGGCAGCCAAAATATTGTTCCGGATGCTCTCTCACGGACCTTTACAGATGACTTATCAGCCCTAGAAGTCGACCAGTTCATTGACCTCCAATCAGATCACTTTAAAAGCAAGGATTACGAAGAGTTAAAGAACAAAGTTAGGCAGAATCAGTCTCAACTTCCAGACGTAAAAGTCATTGACGAGTTTTTGTATCGCAGGATGGAACACGCAACAGGCGACAGAATAGCCGATGACATGGCCTGGAAGATTTGGGTTCCAAAAGGATTGGTTCCGACCGTATTGCAAATAGCACATGACCACCCTTTAGCTTCCCACTGTGGTATAAATAAAACCCTAGAGCGAGTACGTAGGTATTATTACTGGCCCAATCTAGTAGCGGACGTAAAGACCCATGTGAATAGCTGCGAAATATGTAAATGCTCAAAACATCCCAATTATAGCCTCAAACCTAATCTAAGTAAAACAGGCGAAACACAGCGGTTTTTCCAAAAACTATACGTAGATTTTCTGGGGCCATATCCGCGTTCTCGATCTGGCCATATAGGAGTATTTGTAGTGCTGGATCACTTTTCAAAATTCCCATTTCTAAAGCCCATTAAAAAGTTTACCGCTGATGCAATTTTGAGATACGTTGAGGAAGATTTGTTGCACTGCTTTGGCATTCCTGAGGTCGTTGTATCTGACAACGGTGTGCAATTCAAATCTCACGCGTTTAATCGACTTTTGGAAAAATATAACATTCGTCACTCATATACGGCAATCTACGCACCTCAGGGGAACGCCTCCGAAAGAGTAAATAGGTCTGTGATCGCAGCAATTAAGTCTTATATACATCCGAATCAGACCAACTGGGATGAGCAACTAAGCAAGATTTGTTGTTCGCTGCGCTCTAGCTTTCATACGGCCGTAAATGCTACTCCTTATCGGTTAACATTTGGCCAACACATGGTTACCAATGGGTCCACCTATAAGCTCTTGCGTAATTTGGACATGCTCGAAGACCGTTCAGTATGCTTTCAGAGGGATGATAGTTTTGATTTAGAGCGCAACAAGGCAGTAGTGACCATGAGGAAACAACATCAGAGAAACGAAAACGCGTACAATCTTAGAAGTCGTGATGTCACTTTTGTCCCAGGTCAGGAAGTATATAGGCGGAACTTTTCCCAAAGCAATTTTGCAAAAGGCTATAATGCCAAGCTCGCCCCAACGTTTCTTAAGGCTCGTATTAAAAGAAAACTCGGTAATAGTTACTATGACGTAGAGGATCTACAGGGCCATTATATAGGGAAGTTCCATGCTAAAGACCTTAAACAATAGCGTTAGAAACCTCTCAGCTCCAAGCGTGGATCGCGCTTTTCAGGTTTTTCCTTTCCCTCGTAAGCGTGATCTTGGTGGGGGGGTTTTGTAGGAGCGCTTGTCGCTGTCTAAAATGAATTTTCAAAGCAAACAAAAATAATCAACAAGCCTAAAAGCATGCAATAGTTTTCCTGGATATGCACTTGTCAGTGGCTGTAAAACTGTGCACAAAGGCTGATTAAACCATGCACAAGATAATTAGGGTCCGGCTGCTGCATAACTTTGGTTATAAAATTAGCTAAGTGTATAATAAATAAAATTATTTTTAGGTGTTTAAGAAATAAAAATTCATGGGTAACTTAAGAAGAAAATTTTGAATATTTAAAACTAGAAATGAAAATTTACATTTTTTTTAGTTTAGAAATACTTAAAATTAATACTGGAGAGGAAAAATTACTAGATAATAGCAGAGTTTAGATCCGCAGGGATGAAATCCTTTTTCCAGGGTCGAATGTCACAGTGACACTGGAGACCTTCGCGGCCTACGGAAATAGGCCTACAAGCGTGATCCAAACCCTAAGCTCGGTCTATTTGCCGATTGACGCCTGAGGTGACCAGTTCACCCTTATCCACAAGCCAAGTTTTTCTAACCCTCACGTGGACAAGCCGACACAAGGCTGGTCAACTGCATTTAAAACCACAAACAACAGTGATTTCCTGCTCAGTTCAGGGCCAACTCCGAAGTCCCAACTTCCGAATTCCGCTGCCTCTGTCGCCGTAAGATTTCTATTTGCGAGAGCCAAAAGCTTGCGAGTGCAGAGCTGCGGAGAGGTGTGGGGCGTAAGCCCAAAAAAACCTGCATATTTTTCTTCGGTTCCCCAAAATCCACTTGAGATAAGAATTTGCGATCCAGTTGGGAGTAGACAGCGGGTAACATCAGCAGCGCTCTCATCATTTAAATCCGGCACGGGAACCCTATCGAGCTTCCTATGACGATCCCGTAGGCGGAAAAGTGCGGAAAAGCCGGAAAAGTCGGAAATAACCCCTTCGAACTCGTGCCTAACCTCTCTTTTGTTAACCCCATCGAGCTCGTGCATAACCTCGTAATGGTGTAAATCGGCAAGAAGCAGTAAGAAATAACCAAGTGCCACGGTCTGCCTTAGAAAAGGTTATACTCGATGGAAAATCCGATCGAGTTCCATTTTTTTTTGTTTTTTTCTTAATTTTTATTAGTTAAAAGATCAAGTCCAAAATCATGAAGTTATAATTTAAAAGCAAAGCAAGTGAGAAAATCAAAAATCTGTGAGAGAATGGTGATGTGAACAATAATATGAAAAGAAAAGATCTATGAAGAGAATAATGAAGTAAAAAGTATATAATAACCAAATGGGCAAGCTAAGAAAAATTACAATTATTTTGGCGAAAATAAAAGTGGTGTGTTGCTTGCGTAGCCAAAGAAAAAATATAAAACCTAATTAACGTACGCAAGACAACCAACGAAAATAATGCAAAACAAAACAAATTAAAATGAAAAGAAGGTGTAATATGCAAACAAATTAAAAGTGATCTACAAGCTTATACGTAGGTTTATATGACCCTCCCCGCAGCATCGCCGAAAGCGCTTTCGACCGGCTGGAACTGGAGCGGTAAGTTTACCCAAACCTGTATTGTTTTTTTTGGATCTACGAATGCAAAAAGTAAAGTCAAAGCCAAGTAAAAGAAATTTTGTGCATAGACGGCGATGATTAAAAAACTAACAGAAAACACAATAAAAAAAAAAAAGAAGAGTTAGTATTGATAACGTAAACCACTTCTGTTCGCGCCTGAACAAAAATAATGCCCGAATTTAAATATACCCTATTTTATTATACTACCTATATTACATATTAAATATATTATTACTATTATACCTTAAATGAACCTATCATATTATCTTCCCACAGCGCCATTCTCACGATTATTCTCACTAGACTAGAATTTTTCTTTGAAATTAACTTAAATTAAAACTTTACATGCCTAAATTGAAATATTATTTACTAAAGCTATTAGAAATTAAATACATCCAGACTCACATGGAGTGTAGTTATTATTATTATTTTTAAATAAAAATTGTGAATTTAAAATGAATACTTGCTAGGCGTTTACATAAGGGGGTCATGCGGAACGGAAGTATGGTAGGGTATTAACAAAAGCGAACTTGATTTTAGGGACCATTTGGTAAAAAGGTGTATTTAATAACTCTGGAATAAATGGTCTAGGTTGGGTGGGCTACTGCAAGTTGCTGCAACAACATCATCAGCAACAACAATCAAGCCGCAAGTTTTTTTGTGAAAAAGTCTTTCTTCTATTGTCGACCATCTGAATACTCTTCTCTTTCTCTGTTTTCTGATTGATTAGAGCGAGCAAATTCCCTATATTCCCTTAGCACGCGAAATCAAATAATATTATAGCATACATCGCCAGCATTTCGAGCAGTACACCTAGAAAAAAACCCCCCCCACTTTCCCGACTCTGAGCAGTGCCGGTAGCAACGCGTGCGGTACTACCTCGTGCGTCCATCAGCTGGTCATAACCGAGTACCCTGGTATTTATGTTAACCCGTTATATGCTACAACATTTAACTGACATTTGAATGTGTTATTCCTTGATTTTGTTTTATTTTATTTTATTCATTTATTATATAATCTTTTTAGTATTTATTGGATTTTTTATTAGGTGTTGATTTGTTTTTTTTTGTACAAAATAGCATTTGCAAGATGTAGTTGTAGTTGGAGAGTATTTACAGCAGTTAGCAGCCACAGTGGGGATACCCTATTTTAGCGATTATTTACACAGTGTCCACGTATCGTTCGGCCCTTTATACCTGGCCTCCACTGTGGCACCTTGGAAACGTTGCATTATTGTTCGCTTGTTTTATTTTATTTTCTTTTCTTTCAGCTGGTTCTACTGAATTGCTAGGGGTTGCATGGGTTGCAGGGGCGGGGGAAAAGGGGAGCAAGGGGTGGCTCCCTTGATAAGGGGCTGAGGCAGAGGGGATCGAGTCGGTTGGCGCACAATGTTCCTTAAGGCACTTTGCTCTGCTCTGCTCCTCCGGATCTTTTTGCTTTGGCTTTCCGACTCTAGAACCACCTCTCGAACTCTCCACCCCTGACCTTGGACTACCCCCAACCCCCCCGTTACCTATGAATGTGTGTGCAAGTGCTTTTGTTAGTGTTTTGTGTGTGGACGGTTTTCGAAGCTTTTTAAAATTTACACTTGAATATGATCGGTTTCTCCGTTTCTCGGTTGCCATGGAACTATGGGCTATCCATCAATTTACATCGGCAAGAGCAACCCTCCTTATGTACAGGTCTCCTACTCATATACATATACGATTAATATATTCATCTATGCAGTTCGGTACATATACACACATAAATATATATCTTCACATTATATATATATGTATAGTGGAGTTTTGTATCTTGTATCTCTTTTAATATACACTTAATGCAAAAGTTGAATTCGCAGTTCAGTTCAGTCAACGATTTCTTGCTAGGAGAAGGGAGGGGGGGGTTTTTTGGGTGGGAAGTGGGAATAGGGTATCGACTAACCCCTGCAATTCAGTCGAAGAAGAAATCATCGCTTTTAGTTTAACTTTTACCTTTAGTGTTTGTTGGTTTTTTTGTTAATTTTTTTTGTTTGTGGTATATAGTTTGCTTTTATTAAAAAAAATCATAAGAGCGTTTTCTGTTTTGTTGCATCTCTTGTCGCCACCTTTTTCTCTTCTTTGTGATTCTGTGATTTTTGGATCTGTGAGTGGGGAATTCGAGCAATCCGTTGGATCCGTACTTTCTTCGGTCTTGTAGGTGTAGTTCAATTGCAGTCGTTTTTCCTTTTCCTTTTTATAAATCCTTCAAGCACTGAATCTGCATCTTCATCGTAGTATTTACGATTTAGTTGTTTCGCTTTTAGTTGAATATTTGTACTTTTTATTTCGTTTTAATTCGGGGGGATCGAAGCAGAAGATATATAGCTGATATGGGTTCAGTTAGTTGGTTTCGTAGTGGAGAGGTTCGAAGTGGATTGGGTGGGCATAGATTTCTCTTAAGCTTTAATCAAAAAACAAAGGGTCTCGAGTAGTTACGAGTTACGAACGATATTGTTTAGGTTCCATACACATAGTACATCTATCACATATATGTATGTATGTATGCATATGCCTAGTTGGTTAGTTCAGTTATTCAGTTAGATGGTTAGCTGTTCTAAGTTACACGATAGTAATTCCCCTCACATTTAAAAGCAGATATTGCCTTGGATTCGGTTTCGGGTTGGTATTGGTATTCCTTGATGACTATACAAGTAGGTTTCGGTTTTTTGGTTTTTTCAGTTATTAAATATTACGGCAGTTTTTCTATACTTTCTTGTAATGCGTGTCTGTGTGTGTGTGACTGACTGTGTGTAAATATATCGGAAATCTGCTTTGTGAGGTTATGTTGATCGGTTCTTAAAAAAGGGACATCCCTCCACATGGACTTGCTTCACTGTGCTTATCCCTTCGATCGGAGTTCTCAAAGCAATCTGTAGTATTCCTGCTAAAATAATGGCTTGTGAGCCGAATGAATTCTTTTTGCATTATTTACAGTTTCTGTTTCCGTTCCGTTTGTAGGTTGACATATTCAGCTTCGTTTGTTAAAAATTTGATTTAATTTCTGCCATCACTTCTTCGATGTTAATGCTGTTTTATCTCTCACCTTGTTGATCTTTGTTATTTGTCAATGGTTTTTTTTTTTGTTTTTTGGTTTTATTGGATTATGCCATACTACTCGAATTTATTGTTACTCCCTTACTCATTCATTTATCTTGCTTTTGGTTTGTTCTGGTTTGGATTTTGGTTTTTGTGTTGTTTATCATTAAATGTATAATTTAATTTAATTAAATTAAATTAATTTAAGTTTTAGTTTAGATTTAATTTAATTTAATTTAGCAATAGATTAAATTTGTTTTGTTATTTGTTCTACTTAAATTAAATATAAACAGCTTTTGTAGTCGTTTCTGGCATCCAACGTAACTCCTGTCAAGGCCAATTTTATACCACGCAACGTCTTTTGCACTTTATCATATAACATAAATTATCATATCATATATCATATACATATCGTGTCATATCATACATATGGTAATACATAGGGATCAAGACGTAGGCAAAGGTTTTAGGTTTAGGTTTAAGTTAAGTTTAGGATTAGGTTCATACGATACGTAAACATAGGCAAACATGTGTATCGCGTAGGTAGAAGAGCGCGCCACGTGGAGAGAAAAGAGAGAAAAAGTTATATTCTAATCAAATCGGAATTCAATTCAGTTCAATTTAAATGATCGGACGTTCGCACTGGTTAGGGAAAAGAAATGTGTTTGATTTTTAAGATTATCAAATTTTACATTAAAAACACATTCAAGAAGTTTTTAAATTTATGTTATTTTAACACGTATAATTCCAACATTTCGTTTCTCTCATTTAGCAGCAAAACAAAGTGTTGCCGCTGCCCCGCATCAATGGCGGCCAGTGCGAACGAACCGTTTTGGAATTTTGCATTTTGCTTTTGGCATTTTGCAACACTTAAACCTAGTTACGCTCTACGGTTCAAGGTGCAAGGTGGGTGGAGGGGGGTTCTTAGGGGTTTGAAGTGTGCCAGAGCAAGATAGATAGATTGAGAGTGTGATAAAGATGGAAGGGGTGGGTGTTTGGGGATCGGTCTGTGCAGCAAGCGAGTGGCGTTTTCCAACACTTACCCAGTAGTCAAACGTCGGTCTCGATACTAACGGCCAGGGCATTATTGTGCCTCATGGTGAGGCCGCTGCTGCCGCTGCCGCTCGTTGCCGCTGCTGCGCTTGCTGCTGCGTTTATTGTGTGGGACTGTTGCTGCTGCTGTTGCGTATGTTGCTGTTGCTGCTGCTTGAAGCCGTTCTGCTGCTGTTGCTGCTGCTGCTGCTGCTGGTACAGTTGCGTCTGCGTCAGCTGCTGCAGTGGATGCTGCAGCTGCTTGTCGATCGACATCGACATTGAGGATGCCACCGGTTGCTGCTGCTGCTGCTGCTGCTGCTGATGGGCTCCCAAAAATGGAGCCACCGCACTCCGTCCAGGATGCGTGTCTGTCAATCCCGGCGTGGACTCGACACCATCGTCCAAATCCATCATATCCGATGAGGACTCGGACAACGATGATTTCTTCATGTGTTGACCTACTTGGTGGTTTGTATGCATTTGTTTAGTGTGTTTTTTTGTCGCAGTGTGTATATCACGCGTTGGCAGACAGAGCGTATGTGTGTGTGTGTGTATGACGTGTGTACGTGAGTTTGATTGGGGGATTCACACAATGCCAGGGATGCAGGAACGGATTTTTGGGTGGAATTTGGGTTTTCGGTTTTTTTTTTATTTTTATTTTTTTTTTTTGTGTGGAGTTCACGTTTTGATATTCGAATTGGCCATTAAATTGACGGAATAAAGAGAGAAACAAAAAGAAGAGAGAGAGAAGAGAGAAAGAGGAGATCACACATACAGTTGTAATGCATCGGTAACGGTTATGTTTTTTGCTGCAGTGGTAGTAGTAGTACTCGCTTACACACAAAACACACACACAGTACGTGCACTTTGGTTGTGGCACCGCTGTCAATACCGCAATACCGCTGCCCCACCGACAGGGTTGCCACCCACCGGCGCTGCAGCACGTCACCCACCCACCAGCCCCACCAGGGTTGCCCCCTTTCTTTTTTTTCGTTTTTTTTGTTTTTTTTAGGGGGTTGCTGCTGGGCTGCTGGGTGCTCGGCAGTGCACAGAGAAAAAACATAACATCTGTTTCATATTATCATCTCGACTTTTTCAATTAATCCTAAACATATATCACTGATCTTTGGCATATCATTGTGATATCGCAGAGTTCCAATTGTGGATGTATCTTAAGGTATGGGTGTGCATGATGTTTTATAACAACCGTTACTAAGGCACTAAATTCAAGAGGTATCAATTTGTAGATCACTTTCATTTCATCATTATGTCTTTCGTTTGGGTACAGATTTATTGTGGTACAACGATGATATGCCTCAGATCCAAGGTAGCTGGTATTCGGATGACCCATCGTTTTGTGGTGATATTTTTTCTCTGTGTGACAACGTGTCTGGTTCGAAAGCAGTGCCGTTGTACCCATCCGAGTTGGGAGGATGGATGGTATTCTGGTTTGCTTGGTAAGTGGTTAGAGTTTTTTTTTTTTTTTTTTTTTTTTTTGAGGGGCACACGGCACCGCCTTCGGCTTTAGCATCGGCACATCCACAATTCGTTTCTTTCTTCGTAAATGTTTCTATTTTTATTCGACGGGTTCTACTTTTTGTTGCTCTACTTGAATTTGTGGTTGGGTTTTTGGTGGTTCTGTCGGTAGTGGTGGGGTGTTGGTATTCTGGGTGGCTTTTTTCTGGGAGTTCGGGGAGGATAAGTGCGAATCGAGGGGGAGGGAGAGGGCGGTTCGAGCCAAGGCCACAACAGATATATGTAGATATCATCACAGGAGGCACAGAGCGATAGAGGGTTTCGGTTTTGGGGTTCAGGGTTCAGAGTTCGGGTGTGCACACACAGTGTTGAACTTACCTAATGTACCTGGCAAATATGGACAACTAGTAACGTGATTAAAGTTCTGGCTCTGCATCTCCTCCTGATCCGTTTCGCGGTGATAGAAGTAGTTGAAATTGCTGACGATGACCGGCACCGGCAGTGCGATGGTCAGCACGCCAGCAATGGCACACAGTGATCCCACAATCTTGCCCCAAACGCCGACGGGTCTGTACCATTCAATCAATCATTCATAATTCAATAAATCAATCAGTCAATCAATCAGTTTCAGTTTCACATTATCAATTGGTTCAATTCAATTTCATTCAATTTCGGATTCGATTTCAATCGATAGTCGTGATCGTGTGTCAAACGATAAACGATACAATGCAATTTTCAATTTTCGATTGGCAATCATTTGCACATACAATTTTTCCGCGAGTTTTAGGGTTGCATTTTTTTTTTTATATTTTGTAATATTATTATATATATATATATTTTTTATGGTAAGATATAGGTGCAATTTTTTTGTTGTTGTTGGTTGTTGGGGATATTTGTTTTTGGTTTTGATTAACAATTGATGTATATTTTATTTGAATTGAGAATTTTGGAGTTGGTTGGTTGTTTTTTTTTTTTTTTAATTGATTTTTGGTATTTTTGTTTGTTTGGATGGAAGCGAGCGATGTTAACGAACGAACGATATAAATAAAATGAAAATACAAATATATAAGAAATGTAAAGTAAAACTCTTGTTTTGTTCTTAGAATTTCTTTTTGGTTTTTTTTTTTTTTTTTTTTTGATTTTTATCATATATACTGTATGCATTGGCAAAATTATAGGGCAATACGCATTATATAGATACAGATACAGGTATAGATATAGATATCGATAGGTGTACGCTTATATAAGTATAATATTTATAGAGAGGAGGGCTTGAGTAGGCATTAGTCTAGCAGAGAACGTTCAAATCAAATCAAAGTGGCGCAAAGAGTACGAAAGTCGAAAGAAGAAGGCACAACACTTAGAACAACGGGTGGGTAAGCGTAGTAGTAGTATATCTGGGTTTTGTATAGTATAGTATTTTTTTTTATTTTTTGTTCGGCAGTTTCTGAGTTTCTGAGGCGGCTTGTTCGTGTGCTTATATACAGACATAATTATTGCATAAGTGCGAGCAACTGGCTCAGGTGTTTCAGTGTGTGTGTGAGAGGTGGGGGGTCCTGGTGCATGAGTGTGTGGCGAAAACTTTTTCCTCCTCCGGTTAAAGTTGGAAAATGGGGAAAAAGGAGTGGAAAGTGGAGAGTGGATCTGGGGTTCTGGGTATCATAGGCAATTGGATTTGGCAGGCGGCTGGGCTTTGGGCTTGGGCTTTGTTGCTCATTAGGCGGCTGTAGCTAAACTTTTGTGTCTCAGTGTGCGTGTGTGGGCTTGTGTGTGTGTGTGTGAATGAGGGCGCTTAGGTGTGTGAGTGTCGTGTAAGTGGGTAAGTGTGTTTATCGGGCACATGCAGCATGCTCGTCCTCGTCTCCTCCATCCTTTAGTTTTTTTTTTTTTTTTTTCTTCTCCTCCAGCTTTATTGTGTTCGTTGTGGGTGTTTTTGGGTGTTTTTCGGGTGGGAGGGGGAGCTAAACTCGATAAACTGTTTGGCCAGCAAATGAAGTTATCGTTATCGCTCGGTGGGCGTGGTTCCCTCACCCAGTGTGTGTTAGTGTTTGTGTGTGTGTGTGTTTGATGATGGCGATTATGGGCGGCACTGTACCGTTAAGCTACAGTGCCCGGTATGAGTATTAAATCGAGTTGAACTGATGACTTGTTCTGGTATTTTTCAAGATTATTTTCGTATTTTTTTTCGGTATCTTTTGTGAACTAAACAACGACACAACGTTACATAGGTAATTTGCGATAAGAAAATGATAAGCAAAATACTTCAACTTTGGCGCAAAGTATAAATGTAAAAACAGCTAAAAGACTCAATGTGAAAACGCTATGAAATGGAAACGGAACACACGAGAGAGCGAGATGGTGGGTGAGCTAGTGCGAGCGAGAAAGAAAGAAAGAAAGAGTGATGCCAACCGAAGACAGTTAAACGATACCACAACGAAACGGAATGGAATGGAACACAAGATTTAAGGCAAATATAAATATAAGTATACGAATACAAAGACAAAGACAAATAGAAGTCATTTTAGACAAGTACGGAAAACAAACAAACAGCTCAGCGAGTCAAAGTAAGAGACAACAACGTTTAAGTTTGGTTTTGCATATTATTATAATCGGGAGATACGAAACTTAAAGGGGTTAACAAGAAGTACAGTTAGTTTTGGATACATTTCGGTAGATAGCTTTAGTTGGGTTAGCGTTTTGTTAAAGGGGGTTTAAGGTTAAAGGGGGGCGGGCTCTTAGTAATCACACATAACGAAAAGAAGATTATAAATTTATAAACAAAACACACAGTGGTGGAACGGAGAAGGAATGGAACGCCCGGAAAGGAGGCGCTCCCAAGGCGGGAACGAAACGAAAACGAAACGATAACGGGTAACGGATAACGGATAACGATAACGGAAATAGAAACGTAAACGGAAACGAAAACGTAAAATCAAAACTGGAGTTATCGTAAACGTAATCATAAAAGTTAGAATTGTATAGATTTGCATACGTCATGTCACCATATCCAACGGTGGTCATGGTAACGACCGCCCACCAAAATGCATCGGGTATGGACTTGAAGAAGGAATTTTCGCTTCCAGCTTCCGCAAAATAAACCGCCGATGAGAAGAGTACGACGCCTAAAAGAATTGATGGGAGAAACATTGCTTTGCATTGGTAATATATTCTTTTATGTTTTTTTTGTTGAATTTTTTTTTTTAAGTTTTATTTTTATTATTATTATTAATTTTTTTTTTTTTTTTCAAAATTAACATTTAACCAAAGAGTGTTTTGTTGAAAGTAAGTCTTATATGTCTGGATGCGTCGGAAGCTCGTCAAGGTGGTGTACGTATATGTGATGGTGGGGCATTCGTGTTTTCCAAAATACATTTGGCAACCCTTCTGTTTCGGTTTCTGTTTATAGTTTCAGTTTCAGTGTTTTCGGTGTTTTTCGGTTCAACTTAAAAGAGTTTCGATATATTCACCACAATCCGGCGGCATTCCCAAGCAGAAAATCATGGCTAACCTATGGGGTTCGTTATTTCTTTTATCCTAAAACAAATGTTTAGAATCAATTGGGGGAAATCGGTTTCTGGTGAGCCTCCCGCTGTTCGTACTGCTATTGGGGCCCAAAAATATGGTGATATATATTTTTGCGGGTGGAACAAACGGCGACAGTGGACCATAGAATGTCTTGAAAATCAGAAAATAGACTCCATTCCTTATTTAGGGGCTAGTGGGATGCGGAGTGGGGGGTTGTAGGCACATACTAGGGACGAACATAACGTAAAGGAGATGAAAAACACAAAAAAGAATGGGGGACGCAAAACGTAGAACCAATCATGCCGTAAAGGAAACACCAAAAGGAATACGAATGAACGGAAATGAAAATGAGACAAATAACATAGGGAAATATAGGGAATTGGGTCCGTTAAAGCGAGCGATCACCATCACATGGGGAACCACAACATCACATATATGGCACATATTCACATTGTTCAATTTACAGAGAGACCGTTTCTTTCGTTTCTATCGACGAACGGGCACACAGGCGGCGTGGGAGGCGGAACGCATGGGAATGGAACGACCATTTTTCGATTTATTATACATTAGCATTAGGAGTGACAAAAGCAAAACATCAATGACACACATAAAGCTTTAGAAAGACATATAGTTGAGATATGGGAGAGACTGTACAACACTCAGTTACAAAAACACTCAGACAAAGACAGAGAGAGGAAGAGACAGAGACAGAGAGATAAGTGTAGATATTGAAGGCGGGATTCGAGAGTAGCTAGTAGCTAGTGCCGGGACCACTGAATCGTGGGCTGTACCTCATATCACCATATCCCACCGTCGTCATGGTCACCACAGCCCACCAGAAGCCGTCCGGTATCGACTTGAAAAAGGAGCTGTCGCTGCCAGCCTCCGCGAAATAAACCGCCGACGAGAACAGGACCACGCCTGAATTACGATCCAAATATAGAGATCAATCGTTAATAAAAGTGCAAATTAATTGTTATTTTCTGCTTGGGAATCGGTTGGGGGTTGGTCTCGGTTTTTTTTTCTTTTTTTTTTTTTGGATCTTTGGGTCTTGGATCATATGGGGTCGCAGGGGCAGATACATAGGTACATATATCTGGTTCCCGTCAGATTTTCAAGGTGGTTTGGGTCCCCTTCTTATTAATTCGTTAAAACAACTACAAGATATACATAGGACTATGATTATTATGGAATTAGTAAGTTGTTATCATTAATTTCCGTTCTCTGGGAATTAAAATTTTGGTGCACGATAAGGAAAAAATATATATATGTAGTCAAAAATGTTATTGGTTTTGAGGAATATTCATCGTTGGACATGGTATGTATGTATTAGTAGTTAGTGTCTCTGTGTGGGTGTGGGTGTGTTTGTGTGGGTGTCACACAAAAGTTAGCAAAATATTACAAAGGCGATAACAAAAATTTTGGAATGTTCCCCGGCTTCCGGGGAACCGAAGTGCAAAAGAGCAGAGATCAAGGATCAATATTGCCTACATCTCTGCGCTTCCACAAATGTGGGTGTGTGTGTGAGAGAAGGAAAGAGAGAGAGAGATATATAGAAATATAGTGTATGTGTGTGTGATTGTATGTGTTAGTAAGGTTAATACGACTACTTGATCGGTGGAAACTAGCTATACAGAAGATTATTGATTTATAGAGAGTATTATTATTTTTTTTGTTGTTTTTTTTTTTTTTTTTTTTTTGATTAGAGTTAAACATGAAACTAGCTAGGTACTCTGTACAATACAATATACATACGTTATCGGTTCATAAGTAGTAGTAGGTAAGTAGTCATATCAATAGATTTCCATACATATATATCAATATATCGATGTATATGCGTACAGTTTAAGTATGACAGGGCTACACTACGGCAAGACAAATGATACGGTAACGGTAACGGAAACGGAACGAAAGCAACCATCGAATGTCTATTGGAAATATAAATATACTATACATGTATATATCAGTTATAACATAGATATCATCAGCTGCTCTCAGTTCTCTGCAATTTTGAAAGCCAAGGAAAACATAATATCTAACATATCGTAACGAAACGAAAGAGATCGAATCGGAATGGAATGCAATGGCATGGAGTGAAACACAACAGACACAGAACTCAACGTAACTGATATATACAGAATAGAATATATAGGTACATATATTAAGATATGTTGAGAGTATTTCGGTAGCGATATATTGATATAGATGTGTTCATGTATGTCGGTTTAGAATATGGTACACTATAGATTATACATATGATATATATACTTAGGTATGGTTAATACGTTAATCGTTCAACGGATACAACAACAAACTATGAGCTAGAAATTACCAACTAGAAATTAGGAGCTAGAAGCTAAAAACTATAGAACTAAAAGCAAAATTCAAACCACGGCACAATCTGTGGACATATGGACATCGAAACGACAACGTTGATGATGAGTACGGTTTACGGATTACTGAAAACGTTTTACGGATAACAGATTACAGATTACAGATTACGGATTACGGTTTACAGATTACGGTTTACGAACAACTTGAATGTGGTAGAACATGAACAACAATACAAAATATATATAATTTATTTGATACAGATTTGATGGTTTCATTTCGCTTGATCTTTCTGTATGTATAGGGTTGTAACATATATCGATCACCATTTCTAGTTGCTATTTATTGTTTGTCTGTTTGGTTGGACAATTTGAAGGCCAAGAAGTTTGCCAATTTTAAGGCATTTTCAAAGCAGTTTGGCACATTTTCCATTTGGATCACTAAGGTTTGGGCTATAAAAATAGATAGATTATTTCGATTAAAGATCGATTGCTAGATCTACGTGCAAATTGCTTGAGGTGCTTAAAATTGCCAACGACTTGAACGCGGCACTATGGAGAATTCCGAAAAGACTCGTAGCTGTAGACACTCGATCATTTTCGCCTCCCTCGTCTGCCGTTCGCACTTTGTCAGAGTATATCAGGAGTAATAGACTAAAATTCGAGTACATTGAGATAGACTTTGCTGCTGTTAATCCAAAAAGCTAGCCAAAACCAAATTCAAACTGAAATTCAAATTGATATTCGTAATACAAAACGCAAATGAAGAGAACTCAACGAACATATCCAAATCGAACGATACTTATGGGGCTTTCAAGCGCTTCTCACGGGCATATATCGGTATATCGATAATTATCGGGTTATAAGATCTGGGATCTGGGGATCGTATCTAGCCTATCGCTGCTCAATTGGGCGATAGTTCGTACCTACTTAGCGCTAGGATTAGACGACACTAAATAAGTTAGAGATACGTAATGGGTGAGTTATACGAGTTATACGAGTACACCTAGATAATACGGATATACACGCTCTAAGGGCCTCCCTCTAGTATATTTATTAGGTGTGTATGGGTGTTGGTGTGGGTGTATTAGTATTAGTTAGCTGGATGTGTGACTATGTATGGCTGTATATATATAGTATGACTAGTTAACGTTACTTTAGTTTACTTTAGTTTATAGCTTGATGTTTTAGGTATAATCTCTATTGGAGCGGTTTCTTATCGTTTCGGGTTTCTTTTTGGGTATTTCGTTGAGTTTTAAGTTTTAAGTTTGGAGTTTTGGGGACAGGGGATCTCTGCAGATACACTATATCTAGATAATGGGCACTTGATCTATATCCAAGTACTGGGAGCTCTCGTATTCGGTATAGCTTAGTCTTAAGTCTGGGGATTTTGGATTTTGGCTTTTGGCTTTCGCCGAGTTTCGTGAGGCAAATCAAATTGAAAATGATAAGTTCTTAAAAAGCATAACACTTTTCTGTTTTTTGTTGTTTTGGTTTTTGTTTATTTGTGGCTTGGGTTGGCTGTTGTTTGTCTGTGGCGCAATGAAACATTTGGCAGGTTCGGTTTCTTTTCTTTGTTTAGAGGATTAGAGGTTCGTGATGAGCGGTAACATAAATGTGCTGGCTTGAGGCAGACGTAAGCATAGATAGATAAATATATATGTATCTTTTGTGGTTGTTTTAATTCGCGATCGATGGTCGTATTCCGTGGTATTTTTTTCTTTTTTCTTCGTATTTTTCGTATTCAAATAGTTATAGTAAGTACGTGTTTCGGGGCATTGAGACGGAGATAAGTAGTTAGAAAAGTAGAGCTTTTTGGACGGGGAAAACAGGGTAGCGGGGGTGAGTCTGTCTGGATGGTCGCAGTCGTTTTGCAGTATTTCTCTTTTGTTTTTGTTGTTTGAATAAAACTCGTAAATCGATAAGTAAATGTGGTATGTTTTGTTTTGATTTTGATTTTTTGAGATTTTTTTTTTTTTTTGACTGTATGGAACTTACCTATAAATAAGAAAAATATAAGTAAACCTAATTCCCGCATTGAGGCTTTCAGAGTTCGTCCTAATATTTGTAAACCCTTCGAATGCCTAGATAACTTAAATATTCGAAATACTCGAACTAATCGTATCACTCGTAATATTGCCAAGGACATAGCCTGATTCGATGACTTGTCCTAAAAATTTTATCGAAATATATATATATATATAGTAGGTGGTATGCATATATATATACGTATGTTGGTGTGTATCGTTTATATATATATATGATGATGGATGTTCATTTACATAGCTCGATGGTATGTATGTATATAGGTGAGTAAGCGGATGTCTTGGCTTGTGTTAGTAAGTAGTATCGGCAATATACAACAATGAACATAACCTGGTTATGTGTTATCGATAAACGGGGATGTGGGATGGGTTGATTGGTTTTATTGGTGGGTTATTCGTTTGGGATTAAGGTTGAAGTTGAAACAAATGAAAAGTTTGGACTGAAAGTTGTGTGGTGTTTTTTTTTTGGTTTGGGGCGGGCAGGCAACCCCTTCTTTTTATCATGTCAGGCAACTCATAAATGATGATGGCAACACTTATTACTTTAATCGGTTCAACTGTATATGCTCGAGTGTGAGTGTTTTTGGTCGGTGGTGGTGGCGTGTGTGTGTGATTAATATCGATATTTTTGTGTAGTTGGCATTGGGCAAACAGAAATCTCATACCTGTGGACTGACTGGCGCTTTTGGAAGATTTAACGTATCCTCCTCTTCGGCAACGACAGTCGCTAGTGTTATAAAGTACGGAATGATGGCGATTATGTCGATAACATTCATGACATCCCTGCAGAAATTTAATTTGTTCGGACATGCGAGGAACCTGAACACACACAAAATCGATACAACGACCAGCGATTGGTTTGGTTTAAAGATTCACACAGACAGCGCGATAGAGTAACCGAGAGCGAGAGAGAGAGAGAGAGATAAGGAGAGACAGAGAGGAGAGATGTAAGAGAGAGAGAAAAGATTTGAGATTGAAACAGTTGAATTAAACCATGGGTGTCGAACAAAAGCAAAGCAACAGACAGAGAAATATATAATATGTAATATAATAAGTATTCAAATGAATCGAGTATACAAAACGGAAAAGAACAGAAGGGAAAATCAATCAATGTCTGTGGTACTCAATTGAAAACAGAGTTTTAGATGGACAGAGAGATATTATTGTATTCGAGTTCAAGTTCAAACTAATATTTCTCTTTCGTTCGCTTAGCTTACAACTATGTGTACGCATAAATAGTTTGTTATGGAAGAGAGCGGCCTACCTGACAGTTAGTTCAAATGTAAACCAAATAATACATAACGTTTCTATAAGGAAGAAAGGATCTGTGATGTCAGGCACCTCGTCTTCCTCGATTTTTGTGCCATTTGTTGTTGTATTGAACACCTGCGAAATGAATCGGAAAAAGAGAGAGAGAGAGAAAGCAAAAAGAGAGGGAAAGAGATGGATATGTATCCCTTGGAGGTCCTTCGGCTGTTTGATTCGTACGCACCTTGTAATGCTTAAATTCGGGTAATGTTTCTAGACAAAATATAACAATTGATAGCAATATAACAAATACACTAATTATGGCTACAACTCTGGCGGCTTGCGAACTTTCTGGATACTCGAAGAGCAGCCAGACTTTTCTCTGTTTCTCATTATCCGGTAATGGTCTTTCTTCCTCTTTAATAAAGCCTTCATCCTCTCTGCAAATAGAGAATGATGGACGGTGTCATGTTAGCATCAAATGTGCAATACTATCTCATATTTCGGTGTATGGAGTGTGTGAGTGTGTGTGTGTGTGTGGGTCTGTGAGTGTGGCATTCCTTAAGTATTTCTGGTATTTTTTAGGCACAAATTTAGTTGATTGGTTCGCAACTCTAATCGGAAGCAGGCAAAAGGCTTAAATCGAAAGCTAAGCTAAACTTAAAATATTGAGATAAAAGAAGCGTTGATTGTCTTCTTGGCTTTGGTTTTTCTTAAGGCATTGGCAATTAGCAAAGAGTTGGAATAAAAGTTGAAGTGGGCTGCATCCTGCTGGATCCTTGATCGCTCCTAGGTTGACTCTCCTTCGGCTTCCATCATCTCCGCTCCACGAATCCGGCCACACTGCCCCCCGTGCCGTATCAACAAAATTTTAAGCTGGTGGTCAAGTGATTAACATTCACTTGCTCATTCGCATTCGCATTCGATCCGGTCCAGTCCATCTATATCTGTTTTTTATTGTTTTTTAAATATCATCGGGTGGAGTTGTTACAGTTTCAAGGGAAAGTTGCCAACAAGCTACATGTAATTATTTAACTTAAATTAGGTTTAAAGCCTGTTCTGAATGATCCTTAAACCAAAACTATTTCAATTAATTTCTAATGATAATACTTTGAAAAACACACTTTCCCTTCTAACCGCACTTCCAGCCAACGCAACGTTTGTATTTTGCATTTAAGCCAAGTCTAGGATCTATTCTATGTCTATGTGCGTGTGTGTCGGTCTGTTTTTAGCCGTGTTGCATGCCTCATTACACTGATTCGATAAGTAAATTTGCCGTGCTACCAATATAGAACAAACCGAACCAATTTGTTGTCCTGTTTACATTTATTTTAGTTTTTTGTTTGGGTTATTGTTTTAGTTTTTTGGTTTTTGTTTTTGGTTAGGGAGTGGTGGAATTTCTTGTGGGCAACACGTGGGCTTACCTGAATTTATTAATTGCTTGATCACCTAATTCATAAAATTTTATTTCTTCACTAAATACGTCTAAAGGGACATTGACCGGTCTCCGTAGTCGGCCACCTGTGGATGAACGTGTGATGAGTGTTTTTGGTTTTTGGGGGTAGTTTGATGGAGTTTTTTTTGTTTGGTGGGCAGTGTGTGAATAAAGTCAAGTATTCATTGTTTGTTTGTTGTTCGTTGGCGACGACGAAAAGTATAGAGAGAAAAACGATAAACATTAGCCTGGGGTTGCACAAGAGTTGCAAAGGATATTCGTTGGATGTGAAATAGATTCGACTGTTGCCGGAATGCTTACCACTCTGATAATAGTATAAAATCGCGTCGAAGCTCGGTCGACTACGGTCAAAAAAATATTCATTTCTAAGCGGGTCAAAGTACCGTAATCTCCGAGCTGGATCCCCAAGCAGCGTGTCCGGGAATTGATTTAACGTACGTAGTTGTGTCTCAAACCTTAATCCGCTTACCTGGAAATATTAAAAAAAAAAATGGTTTAATTGATATAATTCGATTTCAGTTTCGATTGGGCTGTGAACTCACATTTATAACGACTCTTTCGCAGAAATCATGATCGTGAGGAATGGGTTCAAAGTGTTGCGGTCCGCCACCAAAGCCATGACCAGCCCCCCCTTCTTCGTCTTGACTGCTCAATTTGGGCAAAGACCTGTGAATAAAGTGAATGAAAAGAAAGCAAATAATTAAGACTGGTTTAAGGCATTTATAAGGAAGTAATAAGTATATAAGAATGGTTATTTACTGAAAATATTTTATAGATTTACCTTAAAGAACATTAGTTTTCATCAGGTTGTATTAAAGAAAATAAATTAAACGGATTTCTACTCAGAGAGAGCAATTTGTTCTTGATCTTTGCTCTCATTTTGAGTTGAATGCTCTCGATTCAAGAACATTCGTTCTCATTTTGAGTTCAGTGCTCTCAATATCAGAACAAATGGGCGAGAAGAGAAAAGTTCAATTGAGTTTATTGAAAATAGTAAATCTAATTAAATTTGAGTTAAAACCTAATTAATCCAATCAAAGACTGTTGCTAACTTTTAACCCGAATACCTAAATACTCAAATACCCAAAGCCAAACAGCAATTACTTTCGACTTTCAGTTAAAAACGAAACGAAAGCGAAAGTCGCGTCTCCATTATTCAATGCCTTCGATCTTTAAGCTCTCCAGTGGCCTGGTCTTTAATTACTTTTTGGCTCGAATCAATTTCCAGATGCTCTGCCATTGAATATTCAATGGCCATGCATATTGCATATGGCCGCCGGCAGTCGGGGATTTCAGTCAGCCTCACTTTCTCGATTTCAAATTGCAATTCGCAATTGCGATGCCAACTTTTTGTGTGTGTGTGCCACACAGTACAAAAGCAAAAGTGAAAGGCGGTGGGTGGAGGTCGGTGAAGGTACTCGAGCCCTTTTTCCTTTGGCTTAGGCCTCTCGTTCAAATTAAATTCATTGCACTCCATCTGCACATTTATATATATATATATATATGAGGATACGCCCATGCCGGCAATATATGTTTACACTTGTAATTGAAATTGTATTACAATCGCATATAAAAACGAGCCAACGAGTCGGGCTCAACCACAGCAACACCATCATCATCATCATCGAACCACCCATTTGCTGGCAGTTTGCCCAACATTTTCCGCCCTTATCGCTGATGTTGCTGACAATGTGCAATTGTTGCTGCTGTTGCTGTTGCTGCTGCAATTGCTGCTGGCAACTTTTTGGCGTTGCATGGCAGGTTGCCTGCTTTCTGGCGCCGTGCCGTGGCATTTAATTAAGCGTGTAAGTGCACTGGCCCACCCCCAAAAATCCATTTTCAGCCACATCAGTTATCCCCGCCACTCGACTGCAATAATGGCGAGTGCCAGCTCGAACAAATTGTTTGTCGGCATAAATCTTTTCCGGTTGCAACTCCATCTTGCCGCCGATGGCCGCTTCTTCTTATATTTATGATCGCACATTTGGTCAGCAGAATAGTAACAGCATTGTAAGTCACTCATTGTGATACAATAGAGCAATTTATTGGTTTAAGAACCAAATTAATATATTTTAGCATCTGATGGAAGTATAAGTGTAGGAAGCGCAGAGAAAGGACTTAAGCTAAACAAATATTTTAAATTTTTGGTTTCCGAAATAATATCGGTTAAGAGGGAAAAAATAGGAATTTTTTTGCGGTTTTTCTATCATAATTTGGTTTATTTAAGGCCCACAGATTAACGACAGTCCTTTTAAAGCAGCTAACAACCTAAACTAACGATTCCCATCTCTTTCGGGAAAATTTAGTTTTTTCACCAATTTTTCACCAATTTTCTCATTTTTTATAAGGGGATTGGTTCAACATAATTTTTTACAAAAAATGGCAAAAAAATAAAATGTCCAGGTTTAAATGCCAGTCGATAGGAAATTTAATAACGAGTTCAGAAAGGTATGACAATTCATATTTGGATCAAGATTTCCATTGATTTCCATAATTTTTTTGTGAAAAATTGGGATTTGCGTTTTTAGTAAAAAATTGACTTTTTTCTGTTTGGTTTTTGCTGTAACTTGGCCAAAAATGGTCCTACACCAAAAATGCATACTGTTTTGAACAGATAACAAAATAATAAATAAATCCATGACATTTTCCGGGTGATCTTGAAAAAATAAAATTTTCGCTAATTTTCATTTTTTTTATAAGGGGGTACATCATGATTTTTTACAAAAAATGGCAAAAAAATAAAATGTTCAGGTTTAAATGCCAATCGATAGGAAATTTAATAACTAGTTCAAAAAGGTATGACAATCCATATTTGAATCTATATTTCCATTGTTACGGTCAAAAAACGAATTATTTTTTTGTGAAAAATTAGGATCTGCGTTTTTGGTAAAAATTTGAATTTCTTTGTTTGTTTTTTTACTGTAACTTGGCCAAAAATGGTCCTACACCAAAAATGCATACTGTTTTGAACAGATAACAAAATAATAAATAGATCCATGACACTTTCCGATTGATCCTGAAAAAATAAAATTTTCGCCAATTTTCATTTTTTTATAAGGGGTTACATCATGATTTTTTGCAAAAAATGGCAAAAAAATAAAATGTCTAGGTTTAAATGCCAATCGTTTTTAAATTTAATAACGAATTCAAGAAGGTATGACAATCTATATTAGGATCAATATTTCCATTGTAACGGGCAAAAAACGAATTATTTTTTGCGAAAAACTGGGCCAGAGTTGTCACTTGTCATAACTGAAAATTGATTAACGCTGCTTTTTAAAAGGGCCCAATGAATATTTAATACCTTGGGCATTGCCACTTGATCAACGTAGTCTATAATTTCGAAAATAGCTCTTCTTTTTAACCACAAATTGACCTATTGTTCGTTGTGACGTCAGCAGCTGTTGCAAGCCGCAAAAGACAAAGTAAACGAGTAGAGACAAAAGTGCAGGGCGTAAAAGGCCGGTTCAAACTAAATGTCAACAAACAGTTTCGGCCCAGGTGTACTATGTAGTAGGCTCTACTCTTCGCCGACTTTGGACCGTTTATACTTCCACTGCATCCATATATATAATATATATAGTACATGGAAACAACTTTTGTTGTTTATCTTTATCTACTATATGTAAATGTCAGTCAGAAATTTATGCATACGTTTACGCTTCTCTCTCTCTCTCTCTTGCACTCGCTGTCTCTGTTGCTCTGGCAAGCAATCATATATATATATATATATATAGGTCAGCGGCACGGCCTGATGCGGCTGTGACGTCATTGTCGCCTAGCCTCCTTTCTAGATGCCGCCGATGTCGATGATGTCGGCAAGCTCTGTTTCTGTTCTGCTGCAGCGACCTATTTACAAGGGGTATGTAGGTAGGTACATATGTATCCACAAGTCGAGTCGAGTCGAGTCGAGAATCGAGTCTCACCCACTTCCGCATCGTTCTGCAGGTGGATTGCATAAGCCGAAAAGCTGAAACTAAAACGGAAACGGAAATGGAAACGGCAACGGCAACGGCGATGGGTGAAGTTCAATGCAAAGTCGAAAATCAAAGTGGAATTTCGTCCTGGGATCTACGTATGTGTATATCTTGGTATCTGACATGTGCAAAGCGAGTGGTGCTGTGTGTGTTCTTTGTCCGGTCAAGGCAACGTCAGCCTCAGTCCTTAGTCCTTAGTCCTTAGACCTCCCAAGAACTGCAAACTGCAAACTGCGAACTGCAACCCCCACCCTCTTTTCTTTTTTTGGACTATTTTTAGAAGCGTCAACAACGGCATGCTGAAATTTATGAATTAATGTGATGGCAAAGGGAAATTTAAGGCATGCACACGCACGCACACACACACTCAGGCCGAAAGAGCCTTGAACTGAGGGAGTGCACTTGCACCCAGTCGCCCATTCAGAGCACCCCCTTTGAGCACCCGCTTATGCATGCGGCACTTTCCCAGCTGCGCACATCTGCAAGTTAATCAACCATTGGGTTGCCGCATCTGTGGATTCTTTTTTTTTTGCCAATTGCCATAAGTAAACCGATTGAGAAGCGCCGAGGAAGGTCCCGGGCTGTAATGAGTAAATCCAATAAGATGCATCATCTGCATTAAATAGAAAAAAAGAGAAAATATGTGGCAAACACATTTGCCGTCACTTAACTGAGCCCGTTGAGAATCGCCGAGAAGGGCGCTTGTTTAAATAGGAAAATTGAATGTGTCGTTTGTATGCAAGCAAAATAAGTTATTAGAAGAGCAGTAAAGATTTCTAGATCTATAAATATAGATTGTTTTCGACACTTGAGTGAAACCCACAGAGAAGAACCGAAAAGAGCCTTGGGTTTACAGTGTTTACAATGTTTACTCGCGACTTTGGTCACCATATATTGTATCCTTTCCACTTTGTACGCGCTACATTAGAAACTTAACCAGATATCTGCGGTCTTTAAGGCCTGCTGGCTTAAAAACTTAGCCTGAAATCTCCTTTGTTCGGCCGCGACTTTGTGTGCGGCCCATGGCCAAATCGATTTCCCTCTGGGAAATGGCATTGATGGAGCCAACCGCCTCCCACTGGAACATGGTACATGGTACATGGGCGTACCAGAGGGGGATCGGGGAGTGGTAGATCGAGGTGGAGCGTGTCAACATGATTCAATCAACGCCGTCAAACGAGAGGCGCCGCTGGCTGTGCAAGGTGAATGCGATTGTGATTGTGAATGTGGATGCGAGTGCGAAACTGGATGCAACTGGATGCTGACGTCACAAACGGCATTCGAGTGACAAAGTTTTTGAACGTGAAAATGAATGAATGAATGTGCACATGAAGAAAATAAATAAATACCTTAATAATATTAATATTCTTATTTTTAATTTAATTTAATATTTAATAAATAAACTTTTTCTTTAGAAATCACTTGGGTTTAAGTGTCTAAAAGTATGCAGTGAATAAATAATAGTCGTCTTTCTTGATGAATGCATCGCACTTTTAAGTTTAACATATATTGTTGCATACTTTTGGATACCTTTTTTAACATTTTAAAGTATTAACTCCTCCAATATATTTATTTATAAATTATCCCTTTTTTTAGTGTTGTGCCTTTAAATTTTTTTTGTGTAAATACTATCCCCTCCTAGAATCGTATTGCATTCCAACAATTTGCCTTGGAAATGCACCTGGCCGCCCGGATTTGCACCCGAACTTGTTTTTTCAGGCGAATCCGAATCCGGGGCCATCAATCGCCAGGCGGGGGATCGGGAATCACGGTAGCCGCAGAGTCAAATTATGCAAATTCCTGGCTGAAAGCTGAAAGATTCACGGACGGATAGTCGGATAGTTGGATAGTTTGGATGGACTAACCAACTGGCCTGCCCTTTGCGACCTTGGACAGTTGCGTGCACAATTTGTGTGAGTTGCTGGTATGTTTTCGTGATTTACTTCTGTACTTTTATACCCTGGCCGAGGAACCGAGGAAATTGGTTTAGTTTAGTTCATTTTTATTGGTTGTCTTTCTAAATGCTTAAAAATGCAAGTTGTTGTCATGGAAAGTTCTTACTGAAAATTAAAAAATCTGTAAGTCTTTGAAAAAATATTGAAAAACAATTCGGAACTTGAAAAGCATTCAAAATTTAAAAGTGATATTAAACATTTTAAACAAATTTTTAATTAAAGCCAACAAGCAGTAAACTTTCTTACTTGAACAAGCACCCTTCTCGGCGATTCTCAACGTGCTTAGTTAAGAGGCGGCCAATGTGTGTAAATTTATTTTTTCTTTTATTTAGGGATAACAAATCTACATCCTAAGGTCGAGGGTATGTAGAAGTTTTAAATATGACGTCGGAACTTGGCTTTCTCGCTTTTCATTCCCATTCTCATTTTCCGTTTGTTTTTTGTTTTATTTTTGGCAACCGTTCTCAGGTTTTACTTACTCGTGTGCATCGACATGCAAGCTGTTCCTTAGCCAGCCAGGGAAATGGGGAGAAGGGAGTGAAAGTGGGGAAAGGGGGTGAAAAGTGGGAGTGACTGGGGGCTATGAATGCTTGTTGCCTGTCGCTTTCTGTTTTCGGTGCTGTTTGCATTTGCCGATTTGCACGTGTGGCCAGAAGAATGAATGAAAGGGGCTGCGGCAAATGAAGAAGGCGTTGTTGAAAATTGCAGAATGGAAAATGGCAAAAAAAAAAAAAACAACGTGCTGGAAAAGTGTGCACTGCACGTCAGGCATTTTAAACATGTTCCGCTATTTGAAACTTTTCGTCGTTTATTATACGGCAGAAAGGCAGAAAAGAAGGCTTTGCTTAAGGAACGGTAACAATAGAATGCCGGAAAGGAGTTCGAGTTCGGGGGACTGCAGGATAAAGAAAAGGATAAAGACAGGAAGCGAACTTGTTAAGCGCACAATTTAAAAGCGAAGCGAACTTCCCCGAAAGGTGAAACTTTTCAAATGTCTCAAGTGCGTCAGAGGCGCAAGAGGGGGCCACAAAAAGTGAGGCTAACGGGGGTGGCTAAGGGCGGATGGACACTTGACTGTGGAGAGATAGATAGGATAGGATATTAAGGACCCTTGGCCACGGCTCTCAGAAGTGCAATCAGTTCATAGCTCTTCACCAGGACAATCAAAAGGCTATGGAATATTCATTAATCGATAAAATCATCTTAAAAAAAAGAGTTTACGGAGGATTTACAAGGCAGTTTACAAAAGTATTCATAATCCCATAATAATAAATCTGAAATTGTTTAACTTTTTAATGAAGGGTATGGGTGAATAATAAAAGGAAATAGGGTATACAAAAACAATGATACAACAAGTTTGTTTTGAAACTGGATCCGCCACTGCTACCTAGCATATTTATTTAGAAGGCCTTAACAAATCCATATAATTTCCTTTAACTTAACAGGGGTAAGTCCACAATAGTTGACCCAAAAGCTGTTCTCCCCCTTCTCGAGATAAACTCCAATCGTCTTGGCCGCAATCAAAGTAATCTCCATTCAATTTGTTAAGTCCCCGAAATCGTTTAATGTATTTCAATCCCCGATTCCGAGTCCCCCACATTGTGTGGTTTTAATTTTAATGCACCGCACATGGAAACTGCAGAGGGTTTTTCTTTTATTTTTTTTGGGGAAATGGGAAAGTCAAGCGAGTGAAAGCGACACAAAGCGAAAATGGCGAGACATGTGTGTGTGTATTTGTAGGGGGGGTTTTCCCTTATTGTTGGCTGTTCGGTGTCCATTGTTCATGGCTTTGTTGCTTTGTTGCTGACGTTGACGGCGCTTGTCGCCTTGTCGCTGCCAGCAACTACAACTACAACAACAACAACTTATACTACTAACAACAACTAGCAGCAAAAAGCAGGATCAAAAGTCAAGAACAATGACAGCAAATAGCAAGTAGCAAGTAGCAAGCGGCAAGCAGCGGGCAAAAGTCAAGTTGCAAGTTGAAATGTGCGGCAATTGTTTGCTTGGGTAAAAGGCAAAGTGAAAGTGTAAGCCTCGTCAATCAGCAACAACAAGAACAATTGGGACACTGAGAAAAATATTGTTGTATATTTTATAAGAATTTATAAAGCCCACGTTCTGTCAGCTAAAGAGTAAATCTTTCAATTGATTAATATATAAATTTCTGTAGACCGAAATGATGGTATTACCAAACGCTTTAGATAAACCATTAAGATCTATTATGATCTTAAAATGTATTTATAGAAAACATATTTGGAGTTCTGAAAACTAACTTTTTTTAAATTCTTTTTAAATACGTTCAAATAAAACCCTACATATTCATGGCAATAATAAAACAACTTATTTTCTATAAATTACTAAAATTAAAAAATCCCATGCCTTCATGGTATACAAATAATAATAAATCTATAAGAATAATGAATAATTTTCCCAAGATGTTAAATAAAATATACTTGTGTTATGTTTTTCGTCCTCTGCAGGATCAAAAGGACTCGGTGTCAGCGAATTTAGTGTCATGAATTGCTTTCGCTAGCGTCGGGCATCAATTTACCAATTTACCCAGATGCATTAGATTCGCTCTTCATTTGTTCTTGAACTTCTGCCGGGGGGAAAAGCAGGGAAAATCGGGAAAAGTCAGAAGAAGGAGAAGGGAAAGCACACTGCCAGCCATCCAGCATCGTTATCAATGTCAAACTCATGTCAATTCACTGAGACGATTACAGGATATCATCAAAGGATATTGTTATGTCTCAATCGGCTGAAAAGGCAGGCGGAAAGAGGAAAAGCGGCGAGGGGATTTTCTATAGGATGCTTGATGGTCTGGGGCCATTGGAATGTTAATGATATTGATGCTGTGCCACTTTTGTGTTTGCCATTTGGGCAGCTGTCAATGTCACATTGCGCATACGCCGCATTGACCCACCCACCATTCACCATTCGTATCTATGTGAGTGTTTCTTTCAATGTGTGTGAGTCTGTGTTTTCGTCTGTTTGTGCATCTGCATTCACAGTCACATTCACTTCATCATTTGTCATTCACCATCCTTATCATCTCGTTCGGGGATGCAATGGATATTCGTGACAAGCGGCTAACATATTGCGTTTCTGAGCCCTTTAAGTAGCAGGTCTTGGGTTTTCCTTGCCAAAATAGGTGGATAATATTTTCACCTTAAAGACTTTGCTATCAAGAATTAAATATAATTATTGGTTTACTTGGCTAAAAAGCAATTCAGCAATAAATAATAATCTGAGTTAATTTTCTTAATCTACTAAGGACCGAATTCTCTACCTCTTCTAAACAGTATTATTTTAAACAATTTGCAAAAACTAGACCTCAATATAAGAAAGATATATCATGGTATTTAATATAAATTTAATATAATTTTTCTGGGAACCTTAAATTAAGGTAATCCTCTTTCCAAAAACACAAAAGCCCATATAGAACTTACAAATTATCGATAATTTCGATATTTTCCAAATATAGTTTCGATAATATCGATATTTTTAATGAAAAAATATTAAATATCGAACAATCTCGTTATGTTATGCTCTATTAACAAATGTAAGTGATAGTGGTGCAATGAAAAATATTTTTAATTAATAATATTTATTTAGTAATTTATTCTCTTCAATTCATAGCCCTCTTTCATGATAACTAATCGCAAGCAATCGCTGCAATCTGCGAAATTAACCGCCTGGAATCGGAGATACCGATCGCTCGGGGATACAACGACTGAAGGACCTTACCTATCGCAGAGAAGAGGGGGCGAGGCGTTGGATAGGTTTTCACCGCTCAACGGCTGCTCCTGGCGCGGTCGCAGGACCGGTGTGAGGCCCCATCGCTCGATGAAATCGATGCGGGAAATGGTTGAGGACGAGCAAGTGGTGCGAATCGCTAATTGCGCCAATGCTCAGCCTGCTCGGATGGCGCGTATCCTCGTCCTGCTGATCCTGCTGCTCCTCCAGCTGCTCCACCTGCTGCTCCTGCTGCTCCACTTTACGGTAATCCACCTTCTGTTATTTAGCGGGCTCCTTGGCTTTCGGCACCTCCGTGCAACTGCTTCTGGCCATTAAAATTGCTCTGGCTCCTGTTTCTTCGGCTAGCATTTGGCAAATGGTTTTCGGTTTCGGAAAACAACGGGGGAAGTCCTTTGGATTTTTAGTTGCTTTTTGCCGAAGCGAAGACGAGTCTGGGATTTTGTTGTTTTGTTTGTGTTATTTGTGTTAAAGTTGCTTGTTTTCTTTGGCTTTTGGTATTGTTTTCAGTTTGGCAATTAGGCAATGCTCTTGGCACCGTCTTGTTGACATTGCTTTTCACATATTTTCTTTTAGTTTCACATATTTTCCTGTATTTAGATTTTGATTTTTATTTATTTATGCTGGCATTTTGATGCACCATTTATTTTAGATATTTTTCCAACCAAAAAAAAAAGTGACACACACACAGAGAGAGCGAGAAAGCATTTGAACCATTTTGAACCGGAAACAGCTAGTGAAAATGGCAATTTCCGCTTTTAGAAGCACTCATACAAGTTTCAGCTTGTTTTCAATTTGCTGCTGGTAAAAATAGGCCGAGATGTCCTTTGCCTATTGATTTTTGTAGCCCCGAATTTCGTACGAATTTATTTATGCTTTGAAAGCAGCTATTTTAAAGCGTTTTCAACTGCTCTTTGAATCCCTTCTTTTGTTTTCTTTTTTTTTTTTTTTTGGTGCGAAATAATTGCAATTGCTTTTGTTGTTTTTGGCGCGACTTTTCGATTGGTAACAACAACCTTGAACCTTTCGGTTCGGCAGAGAAATTGGGCAGGAAAATGGGTAGGAAAATGGAGTGAAAAGAGAGGGGGAGGGGGTGGCTGAAACAGGTGAAGCTCTCACACACACACACACACACACACGGAAGTGGTCCACGCCTACACACTTATTTGTGGAGATGTTTTATTTTTGATTATTTCACACATGTACACTTTTGAGGGAAATAACTTTTGCAAAGGGTTTTGATAAAAATAAATTTTTTTTTTTATTTTTTTATACGTTTTTTTTTTTTTTTTAAGAAGAAGGGTGGTGAGGGGTTGGGTGGTTTCCAGAACAACAGAGCAGTCCGGTTATTCGTCCTTCGTCGCGTCGCCTGGAAGAGCGCGAAAAGCGGAGGGCACAAAAACGTGGGCCCGGCACAAGGTGGCAATGGAACAGGTGGAACGGAATGGAATCGCGTGAAACAAACGAACGAGCGAACGAACGAATGAAAAGGACGAAGAAGGACGAAAAGGCGACGAATGTTGGGCCATAAGTGGCAAGCGAGAAATTGAAGCGTGTAAGCGCTTAACTGGCGATGTAATGACACCGACGCACACACACACACACATACGCAGTGTGTGTGTATAACAAAATAACACCAATACGAGGGCAAAGCAAAGCTCGTGAGTCATTGTAGAAACACAGAGAGAAGAGGCAGCGAGAGAGACAGAGAGAGGGAGAGTGTTCTTGGGCCCTGCACAATGGGAAACTTGTTGGCGGATTTATTCTATGCATACCCATACACACGCACAAAGAGAGTGCGAGAGAGAGAGAGAGAGAGAGTGCGTGTCCTGGCTGCGTTTACCGTTTGTCCGCTTTGTGCCTCCTTTATTGGCGCTTCCTGCTTGGCCCGCTGCTTCGTTGGCTTCGCAGCCTAGCGTATTGTGCGCCTTTCCATTATCTTTACCGTTATTATCAGACACCTCCGCTACACCCGTCCCCCTCTCTCTTCTCTGCTCTCTCTCTCTTTCTTTCAGGAGTGTTAAGCAGCTGTCAGTTTTTTTTCCTTTCTCCTTTCTCCTTATTATTTTATTTTCTTTTCTTTTTTTGCTATTGCGTCTGCGTGCTTGCCCCATACATAAACGTGTTTGTGTGTGTGTGTGTGGGGAGGGGGGTGGGAGGTGTCCCTTTGGGGCCGGGAATTTTGCTAGGCCGGGAAAAAGTGAACCGGGTCCCCATTGCCATGCCCTCTTTCATCTCTTCGCATCTCCAACGAATTTCGTCTCCTTTGGCTTTTTCTATTTTTTCGGTGTGCGCAGTAAATACTTAACCCCCACTACAAAAAAAAAAAAGTAAGAGAGAGGTAGAGAAAGAGAGAGGGAGGCAGAGGCAGCTGGCCAGAAAGAGACATCAAACTCACGCCTCTGTTGTTGCCTTTGTCTTGCCACGCATTTTGTGGAACTGAACTCAACTCAACTAAACTGAAGTCAACTCAACTCAAGTTAACTTCACTTTACTTCACTTTTCTATGAATTCTAGTTGGTAAAAGACATAAAAGTAAAGAGCGCTACACTAATACCCTCTGGATTTTAATTTAAAACCATAAGAGATCAAAAAAATACACATATCTTAAACTTTTAGTAATTAGGAGATCTAAAAAAAGTCCCTAGAATTTATTTAAATATATTTTAAATCAAAAATTAAAAATAAACCTGCTTCTGGAGAAATATTTTAGACCTTATATCTTTAATCTCCTTAAACTTCTATAACACGTAATACTAAAATAAGCCACAAATATTATTAAATGATAGTAAAATGAATTAAAGCATGACTAATAACCCATTATAACTTAACAAAATTAAAAGTTTACTTAAAAGTTAGGTGTTATGCAAAGAATATACAAAATAAAGGTCTTGCCAGTAACAAATAAAACAAAAATATAAACACTTTTAAAGCAAAAAATAGATAGAAAAGAATGGATAATTATGAGGATTATAAGAAGATTTAATATAAATTTAAATTAGTATAAAACAACCAAAAAATCAACTAATATAAACTCAAAAGAAATACATACATAACGGACTCGTCCATTGAGGATGCTAAGTCGGTCTCCATATTTTTGCTGACTTTAAGTTTTAATTTCGATTTAAATTGAAATGTCTCCTAGTTGTGCAAGTATTTTCGGCTGCTTTATTGTTCGACTGCCACCTGCCGATGCTAATTGATTGATGGTTCTGCATTGCATTGTGCCACCACCCCTGCCACCTTTCCCATTTTCCATTTCCCATTTACCCGCCAAAAACCCGCTGTCATCGATGAGTTTTAATCAATTTTGATTAGCTAGCCGTGTATTTTCGTGCTTTTGGCAACAGTTTGAAGTTCACACGTTGCCAATCTCTGTCTAAGCCAAAAACCAAAAGCGGAATCAGGACCAGCAGCAGCAGCAGCTCATCCATCAATTTCAGCTGTCTGAGGTCTGAGTGCGCCGGTGTGAGGGCTTGGCATCCTCGAAAGGTCAACATCAGCATCCAGCATCCAGCATCTGTGTGCCCATCGAATTGAGCAGTTGCCAAAAGTTTGGGCAAATTGCAGCCAGGTGAGAGGCCGAACGGATAAAGGATGAATTAAGGACTCAATCTGGCGACGAATTGTGGTTAGCCTGCGATTTTCCACGCTCCGTTGGCTGGCAATAAAAAAGAAATAACTCAGCCGCCAGTGAATATAACGTATACGCAACGTGGACTCGCTGAATAAATATAACGTATACGCAACGTGGACTTTTTGGATGCAATTCAATTCTACGGCAACTTTAGCTTAGAGAGCTGAATTCTTAGCTTTCATTCAGTCTTTGTTGACAGATTGGATTTCAGTAAATTGGCACAACACCGCGTATGAGTAATAATGCACACAACCAAAGTAAATATTAATTGAAAGCAATTTTTTAACTATAATGGTAGTTATTTCGTGTGTATATAATATAGGTACTATTATTATATTATATTGAATTTATTATAATTTTTTATTTGGAAAATCATGAATCTTTTTCTATAAGCAATAGCTAAATTCTTAAATGCCTTAGCTTACTATTGGAAACCTTTAAATTGCTTTCCATTTCTGAACATAATTTATTCGCTGGATATTTATAAATACATAAATGAATCCCTTTTGTTGGAGAAACATAAATATTACTCATACGCCGTGTTGTGCAGAGGTAATAATGCTAAAAATTCTGCTGGATTCATTAATTTATTAAGGATTTTTTCTGTATTGCTAGCATTTTTGGAATAATTTAAATTTTCTACGACCATATTATGGATATTTACGTATTCGCTTGCTTTTCTTTTTGCCCTTTTGCCTGCGTTCTTTCTTGTTGTTTCTTTGGCTATTTCTCTGTGTCCGTGTGTGTGTGTTTACGTGAAGATGAACACAAAGCGGAGAGCGAAAGGGAGAAGGGAGAGGGACAAACACACACACACACTGCAGCAGCAGCAGCAGCAGAAGCGAAAGAAGGCAGCAAATTGCCTTTGGAACGTCCTTAAGAAGGATATACCTCAAAAATATTGCTTACAGCGGAATGTTTGTTGTTGTTGTTCAGGTAGGCTGCTGTGCCAGCAACAACAACAACAATCATCTCTCCCTCTCTCTCTCTCTCTCTTTCTCCTTGCTCCTTTCTTTTCTCTCTGTGTGTGCTTCTTTTTCTTGTTTAGCAATATGTTATGTGCCCATCACCACCCACCACCCACCGCCTTTCACCTTTCTTGCACTACTTTCTCTTTGGCGGCCACTTGTTTAAAGCTTTTTCTTTAAGTGTTCTTTGTTTTTTTTTACATTTTTGTTTTACCCTTTATTTTTTTTCTTTTCTCTTGTGTTATTTATCTTAAATTTGTGTTTTTTTTTCGGTTTATTTAGCTATCTAAAATTGTGTGTTTGAAATGATTGGCATGTCAGCGGAATTTCAGCGATTCAACGTAAAGAAAAGAAAAGTCGCAGACACAATGGCATTACTTTTTACACACAAATCTAAATTTCTTTTTTTTTTTTGTTGTTTTGTTTGATATGTCAAGGTTAAGCACACGCACGCAAAATCCGCATGGATTTATGTATCTTTATCGCTCGGTTTTAATCTCGGAATCTCTTCATTTGCCGCACTTTTTTCATTCGCATTTTCTCTTCACTTCCCTTCGATTGGCACACAGTAAAAAAAGTGTTTTTCAGTAAAAAAATGTGTAAAAAAATTGAGGTTTTTTTTTAATATTTTCTTAGTAGTTTTTTTTTAGCACGTTTTCCTTGAGTTTTTACTATTTTATTCTCTTTTGTGTTGCCCGCGGCGGCCGTTCGTGGTTCGTCTTTGGCTTTTGGTATCCCCGTGAGCCCCGCCCCCTTTCGCGGCGCCCGCCCCCTTGTTGATGCCACACACACTGGAACGAATTGCCACGAATTGGCAATGGAACACACGACGGAACCTTCCTTTCCCAGCTTGAGTTTGAGTTTCAGTTTCAATTTCGATTGCGATTGCGATTTCGGTGCGGGATTCGGTTTCGATTTCGATTTGGATTTGTGTCTCGGTTTCTGTTTCGGTTTCGGTTTCTCTGCATCCTCGTTCGGCATCTGCTGTCGGCTGCTGGCTGCCAAAGACTGACGCTCTCTCAGTTGGCCACTCGGCGTTCCTCGTTCGCTCGTTCCGTTGGCTTTAATTTCGATACCAGCGTTCCCTCTGCCATTCCATTGCCATCGTTCCCCACCCACCCACTCCTGCCTCACTCCTTGCTGATGAGACAGCTGCTCCGCCAGTGGAAGCTGGAAGCTGTCAGCTGTCAGCTGGCCTTCCAGGCGAAAGGACCTGCCGAGCGGAGAGCAGCGAGCTTGAGTTTCCTCAATGAATAAAGCTCGGCGAAGAGACTCTCCAGGCGACCCACCCACTGACAGCTGTCAAAATCGAAAGGCGACCGCTGCATGAGGTGTTTTTGAAATTTTGCCTTCTCGTAGATGATTTTCTTTTTAGTCAAATTCATTTTAATGTTGTTTATTCAGGGTTTTTAAATCTCCAATTTTTAATTTGAATGATTTAATACATTACTTTAAACTTTGTTAGCAATCCTACAGGTGTTTATGTTTTTCAGTATTTTCTTTTCAAATTGACAAGTCATTTTAATAATTAGCAGCAAATTTATTTAATTGTTTCGATAAAATTGTTGAAAACCTTTTTGTGCCTGCTTTTGTGCCCGGTTTTGAATTATTAATCGCATAAAATGATTCAATCAAAAAGTATATTTTTCGATAGATATAAAATATAGATTTATAACCTGTTGATTTGTGTGTAGCACAGATGGTTCACATTAAAAGAATAAATATGTAAACTTTAATCATTTTTTTTAAGAGAAGATTAACTAATAATTATTAAACATGTCGCTTGAAGCGAAAGACTTTTATAATATTATGTCAGTAAAAACATGCTATTAAAATATGTAAAGTAGCAGGCTCGAATGTAAATCTATTGCGAGTTTAATCGCGGACTGAATATTTTGACAATTTCTTAAAGTTGTTTCGGGCAAAATATAAATTGCTTTAAATATGCTATTCATAAAGTATGCAATACAAATTTTGCTCTGAAAACCTACCTATCACGAAAGAAACTAAAGCAAAGGCAATCTCCTTTTCCCATTCATCCAACCCAGTTCAGTACAATAGCTTCAAATTAGTTTAGAATGGTGGATATTTAATAGAAATCTTATTAAAGTTTACTTTTTGCATTAATTGCTGGCAGAGGGGAATGCAGCGGAAACGGAACACAACCAACTGTCAGTTGGCCAGCTGTCAACAGAGCGAGCTTTTCGCTTTTCCCCTGGAAGCCGGAAGCTGTGCGTCTTTCCAGGCGAAAAGCTTGGCGCACAGAGGGCGCCACCGCAGAAAGCTCGTCCTTCGGATGCTGGGCGCGCACTCGAAAAGCCGGAAACTCGGAAAACCCAATCGAAAGGCAGGTGAGTAGGTGAATGAATCGGAAAAGGAAGAGGAAGTGGAAAAGGAAGCAGGAACAGAAACCGAAAAGCTGGCTAGCAGGGGTTATGCGGGGATTTGGTGGGTTAATGGGTCGCTGGGTCAGCCGCATCGTTCGCAATCCAATCCACCGCAGTTCACCGCCCCCGTGTGACGTCAGTGGGCGGGCCTGTCGTCCGCGTATCCTTGACAGACTGCCAAGGCTGAAATAAACCCACCAGCCAGCAATGATAAACAACCCAGCGCAAATCGAATTCATATTCCGTGCGCAAAATCAATTAGTCAGGTCCATTGGCCAATAAGGACTAACGTAATTCGATATATAAAATATGTGAAAAAACCGAAGTATGCATAAAAAACAACAATTTTCACTGCCACTGACCATTAAATTTTGCCTTCGAAAGTTTACCAAAATTTTGACATCAATATTTAGAAACTACAGCTAGCGAAGAACTCTAAAGTTTCCCGGCAATTATGGGGCATTTTACACATTCGTTTGGTATTTATTATTTATCATGAAACTCGGCACTTTTTTCAATAAGCGACAAAATAATTGGCAGCTTAAGCGGAAAGTAATTGAGTTGTAGTTGCATGTCAGCGTGAATTTAATTCAATATTTATTACAGTAAATTGCCGATGTCAGGTTGAAAAATATTACATTTGAAATTTATGCATTTGAGAAACTAGAGTCAAGTTAAAGTAAAAACTTTGGAGGAATATTATATATATTTTTCCCCCTTTTGTGGCCTACATAAAATGACATAATGTTGGCCAAAAATTCCCAAAGGTTGAAAACACTTCCTATGGTAGTTATACCCGTTACTCGTAGAGTAAAAGGGTATACTAGATTCGTGCAAAAGTATGTAACAGCTAGAAGGAAGCGTTTCCGACCCCATAAAGTATATATATTCTTGATCAGGGTCACTAGCCGAGTCGATCTAGCCATGTCCGTCTGTCCGTCTGTCCGTCTGTCCGTCTGTCTGTCTGTATGAACGCTGAGATCTCAGAAACTACAAAAGCTAGAAGGTTGAGATTTCCCACACATATTCTTTGGCTTCCTACGCAGCGCAAGTTTATTTTAGCCGAGCGCCACGCCCCCTCTAACGCCCACAATCGCCCACTAACGATTTTAAGATGGGTCCTGCGCCCACATCTTTAAAGATTTCCGAGAAGTATAAATGCAATTTTGTTGTGTATATTTATACCTATCGAAATGTAGAAGACATTTTTCAAATCGGACCATTCATTAAAAAGTTATACGATTTATAAATTGTCAACATATATCTATCTCCCTCGCACTCCCTTTAGCTGAGTTACGATTATTAGTCGGGACACCAACCCGACACAGCGTTCGCACACCCTTTAGCGGAGTGACGGGTATTAGATAGTCGGGACACCAACCGACTATAGCGTTCTCTCTTGTTTTGTGTTGAATTTGGATAGTTGGAAATTTGGAAACTACCATTGTTCGACTGGCAATTAATCAAGCTAAAATATTCATTATGAGCTTGGGCATTTGGTAGTCGATGTTCCATCGATTAGGCGATTTTCAGCGTGCTGAAATGCCGGCCACAGGATATATGTATATGTATGTGTATTTTTGGATATGCGATATGCGATGTGGGTATAATAAATCGAAGCGCTTGAATTGTGGTTGCGGCAAAATGGTATTCCATCAATTAGCCAGCTACGGATTTATTTTTGGCAACCCCACCGATACACTGACCTTCAGAACAATAACAAAGGGGCCCCGAAAGTGACGCACATGCGTTTTGCGGACCTATATTGTAAGGTATCTCTATATATAGTGGTCATAAAACCCCCTGGATAAACCAGGCTAGTCGGTTGCACTTAACCAAGTCCAAAACGAAAGCTAAGCCCAAAAGCTGAGACCGGAAACCTGCAACCGATGCTGAACCTTAGCTGAAGTCAAAGGCTGTGGGAGCCATAAAATTTTTAGTGTCGTGTTATACATTGTAACCCATCCCCCATCGTTTTTCCGCGGGTTTTCCGCCTCGTTGCTGCATTTTTTCCATGCTTTTTCTCTTGTTTTTTTCTCTCTTTTGGGGGCTGTTCAGCTCCCTTGTTAAGCTGCTGGCCAAATTTATGGGGGAAAAGCGAGGAAAATGCATATTTTATATGTGGATGCGGTGAGCCTGCTTAACGGGGGATAACAATAAAAGTGCTGACCGGAATATATCTGTATTAACTGCACTGCGTTGCCAATTAGGCTAAATGATTAAACATTTTCCGGCTCAAATTGTAGAGAATTCTGAATAAAATAAATACTAAAGGTTTAATGGTTAAAGTTAAATAATAAAAAATAAATTTATTAATATATTTTATATTACAAAATAAAGTAAAATCTCCATTTTTTTTATTATATTGTAAAACAAATTTCTAAATATATTAAATTAAGTATTTGAAATAAAATAAATATTTGTATTATTTTATAAAATAGATTCTGAACGCAGATAGACAGAAAATGAAACCTTTAAGCTGCTTATTTTCCATACTGTGACCCATATTTTAGCGTTAATCCTTTGAGATTTCACACCTCTAATAACTATAATAAATATTATCATTTTCCATTTCCCCTCTTCAATAGCGGCCACTCATTTTTCGCCACCCGCATTTTTAATGAGATTTATGAGAGATGCCGGGCCAGATATGATGGAGAGTGTTGAAAAAAGCTAAAATATGTTTTTTATGGATGAAAGGAAGGCTGCAGGAATTTCATAAAGCGATTGGTGCAATTACACAGGACGAAAACGACAAGGATGACAAGGATGACGATGGTGGTGGTGGTGGCAACTCGACGACAATTCAGCAACAATGCAGCGGCGGCAACCTCAAACGTCAATGGATGAGGAGCGAGCATGGAAAATGTGGCCCGCAGCTTGGGCCAACATTCCGACTGTTCGAGGACGATAGGACGAGGCCCAGGAGCCCGAGGATCCCTGTATCCCTGTATCCGAGGACCCCGGGCAGCTGCATAAAATATGCGACCAAAGGATGAGACCGAAATATACATATTTTTGAGCAAAGAGCCGCAGTCGCAGCAAGGAGAAAAGGAAAAAAAAAGAGGGAGGAAAAAAACGAGGAGCCATCGATGGGTGGAAAAGTGGAAAGTCTTTATACCGCCGAAAACTTGTGCAGCGCAGCAAAACAACGTGCAAAATTTATAGCGCATCCTTCGAGTTGCGAGTTGCAAGTTGCGATGGCAGGAAAAATGGGCTGAGGGAAAAAGGGACACGGACATGGACATGGAGGTGGAAAAAGGGGTCGGCGACTTGGCGCCACGACCAGCATCTGTGTGTGATGTTGCTGATGAGCCGAAATCTGCACTAGGAAAAATATGAACTTAAATATATATTCAACCAATTTCCCTCTTAAATTTCGTTCTAAAATATTATTTGAATATGAAATATTGTTTTTAAATCATATCTATGAAAAAACATTAGAAATATACCCATTTTTTACGGTTTTTCAATCGTAATTTGGACAAATTAAGGCCCACAGATAAACGAGCGACTGTTTTGGGCAGCTAACGACCTAAACTAACGATCCCCATCACTTTCTGGGAAATTTATTTTTTGACCAATTTTCGCATTTTTGATAAGGGGTTACATCACGATTTTTTGCGAAAAATGACAAAAATTGAACATTTCTAGGTTTGAATGCCAATCGATTGGGAGTTTAATTACGCGCTCAGCGAGGTATGACACTCCATATTTGGACAATTATTTCCATTGTTACGACCAAAAAACTCAATTTTTAGTGTGAAAAATATGGATTCAAATTTTAAACAAAAATTGCATTTTTTTAAGGGTTTTTCGGTCGTAATTTGGACAATTCAAGGCATACAGCTAAAAGTCCTACTGTTTCGAACAGCTAACGACCTGTACTAACGAATCTCTCACTTATTGGGAAATTCATTTTTGGATAAATTTTCTCATTTTTGATAAGGGGTAACATCACAATTTTTTATGAAAAATGGAAAAAAAATAAAATGTCCAGGTTTAAATGCCAATCGATTGGGAATTTAATTACGAGTTCAAAAAGGTATGACTTTCCATATTTGGTCTATTTTTTTGCATTGTTTCGGTCAAAAAACTGTTTTTTTTTCACGGAAAATCAGGATCTGCGGAAAATCAGGATCAAGACTTTTTAGATTTTTGTTTTCTGTAGTTCCTTAACTATTCCAATTATTTTCGATTATATGAATGAAGTTAAATTTATTTTTGATATTTGAACTTATCAAGTACATTAGGAACAATTTAACCTAGAAATTGTTTGCGTGTGCTGCATCTTTTTGCCGCCCAAATTGCTTGTCACTTCCGGCCTGTCTGCTCTCTCTCTCTCCCTATTTCCCCTTTTTTCGTTCACACACATAGAGAGAAGCGAAGAGAGTGTGAAATATGGCTGACACTTGAAAGTTGGCCTTCGATTTTTCATAACAATTGCATATTTATTTGGGCATACGGCACCCAAAAATCCCACTTTCCTCGCATTTCCTCCGCTGAATTTTTTTTGGGCGATTATGCAAGCGACGTTTCCCCTTTGGCCAAGTTTGCAGAAAAATAAGACATAAATAAAGAAATGGAAAGCGATTTCAGTTGCTTTTTATCGATTGTGTATCCATAATTAAATGGCTTTCAGCAAAGTATTTTTGAAAATATTTAAAAACACATTAGACTGAAATAATCCAGTGATTAAAATGCCTGCGCCTAACCAATTAAGCAAATTTGTTTTCCATTTTTTATATTTACAGCCAATTAAATGCCAATTTATTGGTAATTGAATTTCATAGAGTGCGCTGGCAATTCATGGGTAATTAGATGGCTCATATGGAAATGTGCGGCAAATGTGGAAACATCTGGCGAAAGTGAAGCTGCACCTCTTTTCCCTTTCCTTCTGCATCTCTATATCCAGTGTGTGTGTGGCCTCAATTTCCCATTTCCCCGGGTACTACTGCAGAATCTCTCCACTTGCCACTTGCAACTTGCAACTTGCCACTCCAATTCTCCTTTCCCTTTGCCTCCCTCTGGTTTGTCTGCATTTAAATGTGTGTCATGATGTTAATTTGCTGCACCGCCAGCCATGGCAGAAAGTGTTGCCAACTCGGCTTTGGATATATCTGAATTTTACGCAGATCAAAAGGTTTAAGCCTTAAAAAAAGGGAAGTTTTCAGCAACTTCTTAACTTTTAAGATATCCATAAGCAAGTCTTTCGTGTTAAAGTTAATTGGTTTTAAAAATTAAACTTTAAATGTCAAAAATCGTTCTTTAAAGTATATGCATAAATAAATATATTAAATCATTTAATGAATATTTTTTTTACAGTTTCAATAAATAATTCTGCAGATGTTTTTTCCTTTATCCGGTCAATATCAGATCACAAGACTCTTTGGATATTTTAAAATCCTTGGTCATCTTTAGTTGGCAACACTGGCCAGCTGACTTCGTCTGGGAAATGCGGAAAAGCGCTGGAAAAGCCCTGCTTAAGGGGGGAGGGGGCAGCTTGATAGGAGAAACTGGCGACGCTTTGCCTGTCGTCAGTTTGTCTGCGGCTCTCCGAATCAGACAGACAGTTGGCAGGCAGTTGGCAACTGCAACTGAAATTGCAACTGTATCCGTATCCCTACTCGTACTCGTACTCGTATCTGAATCTGTATCTGTATCTGCAGCTGCAGCTGCAGCTGTAGACTCCGATTTTGGCCGAGAACGAGGGACACTTGCAGCATTTGTCAACGTCATTAGTTGCACATCGTGAGCACTGCAAAACAAAAACTAAAAACTAAAAATAAAGGGTACCTTCGAAAGGGGAAACTTGCACAACTTTCAATCCCAAATTGAATTCAAGTTTTAATTGGTTGCGCATTAAAAACGAATGATGGCCGTGTTACGTTAAAAGTTTAGACATTTAGGAAGGTTTTTCTGAATAAATAAATGAATGAATGATCTATTTTAAGTTTTATAAGAATGTAAGATTGAATATATATTTTATATTCCTAAGAAAAAGGATTTCAAATGTATTCAAAATAGTTAACTCATTCCGAAAGTGATGGGGATCGTTAGCTGCTGAAAACAGTCGGTCTTTTAGCTGTGGGCCTGGATTTGTCCAAATTACGAAAAAAAAACCCAAAAACAAGGATTGTGTACATTTCTAATCCATATTTTCCAGCCTAAAAAAACAGTTTTTTGGCCAAAACAATGCCAAAAATTATCCAAATATAGAGTGCTATACATCGTTGAGCTCGTAATTAAATTCCCAATCGATTGGCATTCAAACCTAGAAATTTTCAAGTTTTGTCATTTTTTGCAAAAAATTGTGATGTTACCCCTTATCAAAAATGCGAAAATTTATCAAAAAAGAAATTTCCCTGAAAGTAGTGGGATTCGTTAGTATAGGTCGTTAGCTGTTCAAAACAGTCGGGCTTTCAGCTTTAGGCCTTAAATTGTCCAAATTACGACCGAAAAACCCTTAAAAAATTTAATTTTCGTTTAAAATTCGAATCCATATTTTTCACCCAAAAAATTTCCCTGAAAGCTGTGGAATTCCTTAGTATAAGTCGTTAGCTGTTCAAAAGAGTCGCTTTCTTATCTTTTCGGCCTTGATTTGTCCAAATTACGATAAAAAGACCGCAAAAAAATGTTTTTTGTGCAAAATCCAAAAGCTATTTTAATGTTCCAAGCGAAAAATAAATAAAGTAAAAACTAACCTGTATTAAAAAGTGTAATAAATTGAAAAACTTCCCAAAAATTCGCTTTGTGATCTAGTAAGTATAAAACTGACAATTATGTGAACTTCAAAAGCGGCGGAAAATGAATTTAATTTCAGTTGCGCTCGTTAGACGCGACATTGTGTCTGGGCGGGGACCACGCCCCCTGCTCCCGCTCCCGCCCCCAAAGGCCTAACAACTGAGCCGGAATAAACAAAAAAAAACAAAAAAGGACAAAACGAGAGAGAGAAACTGACACTAATGCAACAAAATTGAAGCAGATGCAAGTGGAAATGTCCTTGAGGCTGCTGCACACACACAGTATGCTTTTATATACACAGATACATATATCTATATATGTATATATACCGCTGCTTAACCCAAAGGCATCACCACTGTGTTTCTCTCTCTGTTTTTTTTCTGCTTTATCCTTTTTTATGGCCGCCAGAGTTTTCAGTTGCAATTTTTGGCAACTGCTGCTGTGACGTCACACACACACACACACACACGAGGGAAAATGGAGTTGGATTTATCCAAAAAAAGGGGCGGTCCATAGGCGGCACCAGGGGGCGTGGCTGGCTGAGGGAAATGTGTAAATTGCTGCTGCATTTTGGGCATGTTTAATGTAATTACCAAAAGGCTTTCAGTGCACAAACACACACATGCACATCAAAGTCACATATACAGAAGCCCCCTTAACCCCTATGCGCCCCTCGTCCTCATCTGGTAACTGCCTCCTTTGGCATTCAGCCAAAAATATCATTCTATAAAATACGAGTTTAAGCGCAAGCACACAAAAGTCGAATAAGAAACTTTCCCGGGAAAGCGGGAAACAAAAAGAAGAAATGCGCCAGAGAAGAGAGTTTTTCCCCGCCCACTCACATGAGTTTTCTTCTACATGGCAGGCGTTTTGAAGGGGGAAAGGGGGTAAGGGGGTGGCTAAAAAAGAGGGGGGACTGCTTGACAGCAGGCTGACTGCCTGGCGCCCTGCAACTCTTGAACAAAATAACATTTTGGCTTTCACTTTTTTTTCTTTCTTTTTTTTTTTATTCTATTTCCCAGCCAGCAGGCTGTGTTTTCGTTTTTCCTTCCATTTTGTGGATTTTTCATTGCTTACTGCTCAATGGTTTTTCGTTGCCTTCGATTGCACAGATGCAGATAAAACAGATACAAAGAAAGGCCACTTAAATAACGCTTCAGAATCGGTGAAGGAAAATCTAGCAATATTTGTAAATTGGATTCGTGAAATATACGCATTGATTGCCGTTTTTTGGTGAAATATTTAAATTAAAATTGTGGAAGCAATTATTTTGATAAAATAGTGCAGCAATGTGCAGTTTCATGCGAATATTTGGTTTTGCCATATTTTTTATTGCCAAGCATTATTTATTGCTCCCTTAAAATGGCTGAGGTTCCCTGTTTTCTCGACCTTTTTAAACGAAAATCAGCAAGACGTGTGAGCTAGTTACATTTCTATCTATACACGGAACAAAAAAGAAAGTGTTTCGGGCTAAGAAAATATAGATAATATTATATTATTCATAGAATATGGAAAGTGGGTAATATTAATAGATTTTAAATATGTTTAAGATATAATTCACAGAAATAATTGATGAATAATAATTAATTTAATTAATTTTAAAAGAAGAATATGTTTTGGAATATTTATATAATACCATATTCATTTAACCTGCGAATATTTAATATCTGACATCTCTAAATTGTTTGCATATTATCTACCTGGAATTATCTACCTCCCATTTTGCTCAGTGCACACACAAGCTTAAGTTTCAGCTTGCCTTTCATTTCTCACTTTCTTCCTTTCTTGCTCTCCTTTCGCGCTGTCAAGTGCAACACGAAATGCTCAACTCAAACTCAAAGTTCTCCTTGTGCATCGTTCTTGATTTAGTTTACTTTAGTCACGTTTATTGCGCTTTTAGGACAGATATCTTCACTCCCAGCCCCTCGTCTTCCCCTTTTCCCCCTTTTTCCCTTTATTTTTATTTTTATTTTTATTTCTATTTTTCGGTTGCGAACTGGGCGAGGCAAACAATTCGAGTGGCGGAGTTTGAGTTTGGGGGCGTTCCTCGAGTGGTTCAGGTGGTTCAGATGGTTCAGGTGGTGCAGCCAAGTGCCCCCAGATAAGGGTAAACGAATCCTTTAGGCTACGTTCGTGGCACACAGCTTCCGTCGTTGCTTATTTACTTATTTTGTATTTGGATATCCGCTGGGGAAGAGGCTTAACTCTGATGAAGCCATCGGCAATGCGGCAGGCTAAACATTTCGCACCTTTTTGAGGAATAATTTAACAATCACCAAAAAGGGAATGCCAGCAACTCTTGAAAACTACTTTTAAAGTCATTTTGTTTAGTTAATATTTATTTGTATTATTTTTTGCATGGTGAAGCCATCAGCTATGCGACATTCCCACATTTTTGATTGGTTTTGCCAGAAAAATGAAAAACTGATTTTATTGGCCCAAAAATCGGGCTTTTGGCCAAAACAATGCAAAAAATGGTAGAAATAGGGAGTGTCATACCTCGTTGAACTCGTAATTAAATTCCCAATCGATTGGCATTCAAACCTAAAAATTTTCAATTTTTGTCATTTTTTGCAAAAAATTGTGATGTTACCCCTTATCAAAAAAGCGAAAATTGATCAAAAAATAAATTTCCCCGAAAGTGATGGGGATCGTTAGCTTAGGTTGTTAGCTGCTCAAAACAGTCATTCTTTTAGCTGTGGGCCTTGATTTAACAAAATTACGACCGAAAAACCACACAAAAAGTTTAATTTCGTCGAAAATTCGAATTCATTTTTTTCACCCTAAAATATCAGTATTTTTGCCATAACAATGGAAATATTGATTTAAATATGGAATGTCATACCTCGTTGAATTCGTAATTAAATTCCCTATCGATTGGCATACAAATCAAGAAATTTTCAAATTTTGTAATTTTTTGCAAAAAATCATGATGTAACCCCTTATCAAAAAAGCGAAAATTGTTGAAAAAATAAATTTTCCTGAAACTGATGGGATTTGTTAGTATAGGTCGTTAGCTGTTCAAAACAGTTGGACTTTTAGCTGTGGGCCTTGAATTGTCCAAATTACGATTAAAAAACCGACTTTTTGTGTAAAATCTGAATAACTAGAAGTTTTTGAGAAATGATGAATGTGTGCATAGAGTATTTTAGGAAAGTTATTTCTTTCCATAACTATACTTAGAAGATGTTGAAAGTATACAAGTTAAATATTTGAATAAAATAAAAATAAATGCAATAGGCAACATAAGGCATACCCGTAGCCGTCGAGGGAGTTGCGCTGCAGCTGCTGTTCGCGCAGCTGCAGCTTCCGCTCGGCGATCTTCTTCTGCTCCTCCTTCTGCTCGAGCTGCTCCTTCTGGTGCTGCTGCTGCTGCTGCTGCTTCTTGCGGTGCTGACGATCCTCCCCAAGGCCGTAGAGGCCGGCGACGGCGGCCATGCCACCAGGTGGCCCTTGGCCCTTGGCTCAGGCTCACCTGAGCACCCGAGCCGCCGGAGCCGAGGATGGTGGACGTGGGTGACAGGGGATTCACTGGGGATCGGGACTCACTTCGATTTGGACTCGCTTTCGGAATCGGACTCGGAATCACTGGGGGACTGCTTGTCACTGGTTGTGTCATGGATCGATTGCATTTGCTGTGGCCGCGTCTGCCATTCGCTCATTTTCACTTTCGTTTTCATTTTAGTTTTCGCGGCGATTCACTTCAGTACATTGCTAACAGAGCTGGCAATGGCAAGAAACACGATAATAATCGATATTATCGATTGTTTCGATGGCCCACTAGCGGTGCTTTTAAGGCACTTTCGATAGTTGCCAAGGAACATGACAATTACCCCTAAGCTGACTCAAAGAAATTGGATTAATTAAATATAATAAAAATAGAATCCAGAATGTTATCGATTGTTTCGATAGTCCACTGTTGAGGCTCTTAGCCTTTTGGTTTCCTTTGGTTTTAACCAATCGATGGCTGTCCAGCTTTAATGGCTAATATCGCCGAGGGTGAAGGATCAAAAATCTCTGATGATGGGTGTAATTAAAGCTATATATAGCTACTTATTGCTCGCCCCCTCTTAACACTCTTTCGATTTTCGATTTTCCGGTTTTCCGGCTACCGATTGCCTTCCCTTTTCCCTCCCCCTTCCATTTCCCACCCACTCGCTTGGCAAATCAATTAGCGTGCCCTGAGCCCTGAGTCTTATGTAACTATTGCGTAATGCCAGCCATAATTGCATCGCTGTTGGTTCTGCTTTGTTGCCGGCCGTGTTGGTTGTTTAGCTTGAAGCACATTGCGGGGAAAGCAAACAAAAAGCAAACCAAACCGAACCCAAACCCAAACCCCTAGGAAAGTGAATCACATCACATCAAATCGAATCGAATTGAAACGAGAGTCGAGAATCGAAATCAACTCGCAAAGGCAAACAAAGCATGTTGAATGCGGCATTATCTATTATCAATTGGCAACCTGACTGCCTACCTGTCCTCTTTAATAAATTGACTTTGAATTGAAAGGGAAAATTATAAAGGATTTTTATTGAAAGTATTAAAATTGAAACCATTTGATTTATTTAAGTTGTGAGTTATTTTCTACCGATAATAAAAAATGATTAAATGTTTTAAAAGAGGTACTGAGTGCTTTATGACTGTTAATTGAAATTTATGGCATTGCCTCGCCGAGTTTAATGGCGAATTAAAATATAAAAACAGAATATAAATTACATTCGATGCAAATATAAAATACAGATTACTTTCAATTAGCCAAAAATGCAATACATTTATTCAATCTTACTAATTGATATTTATATTTATTTTATCTACTCTCCAATCCAATCCATTAATTTAACCTAAATGGCAAACCGAGTGAGCCAATTAAACATCAAGTTTTCGGCTCACTGAATTAGCTTTCTGCCAAATTTGCAGTTTATGGCATTTAATAAGCCAAAAGGCTTAAAGGCCGCTTCCGTGTGGAAATTGTGTGTGTGTTAACAATGCTTTTGGCTCAGGTGGCAGAAAAGAGAAGAGAACTCAATGCTGGCTGGGGTTTTATTGATTTATGCGCCCTCACATCACGTATACGCCTCGCATCACGTATACGCCTCGTGTTGCTGTTGCTGCTGCCATTGCACTAATCTCCTCCAGTCGGTGGTTTTGGCGGCTCTGGTGGTCTGGTGGCCTGCTACGATGGCCATTAGGTGACAGTTGCCCGGCTGCACGGGCTTAAAGTGCAATGCCAAACACTTGCGTTGACGCTGACGTTCATGTAAGCGCATTAACTCATACGGCAGGCGGGGAAATTGGCAGTAGGGGGTGGAGGGTGGTGGCATAGGCCTCGGCCAACCGGCAAGGTCACGACCATCAGACCGTCAGTCCATTGGCCATTCAATTACGACGACAGAAAGGGGAGCCGCAGAGCCTCAGAGCTTCAGAGCTTCAGAGTCTCAGAGGCAATCGCCTCGCTCACTGGCTTACAAGCATGCTCACATATGCCAGACCTCCAGACCTTAAGGCCAGAGGTTACATGCTCACGGGTTCCATATTCCATATTGTTCTGGTTATTTCGGTAAATTATTATGGACTTTTTGGTATTTCAACTGCACTTAATAATAATAATAACTCCCTATCAGAAATATTTATACATCTCCATTAAATATACGATTTAATAAATCCAAATACCAAATTAAACCGAATTAAATTTATTACAGTAAGGTTAAGAACTAGATTTTCTGATTTTAATATTTGATTCATTTCATTTCATACTTTTTGAATATTCCTTTTAAATTATACTTTTTTTTAAAATTAATAATCTTTAATAATTTTGGCTGAATATTAAAATACCATAAGGTAAAAGAATTCTGATAAAACTGATTTGTATTTATTAATGTTTGGATAAGATCTGGATTAAATTCACATTCATTATTGTTTCTGATTTTTAAAGAAATATCAAATTAAAAAGAACTAAATTTATTAAAGTTAAAGTTATTTTTCATTGTCCAATTTTAATGGATGATTCATTTAATTTTAGACTTTATAAATATTTCTTTGGCTTCTTATTTGCTAATAATCTCCCCTTATGAACTTTAATTTGAAACTGTATTGCTTGAAAGCCGATGAGTCTAAAAATAGTAGCTCATTCTATTCATGGGCATTACGAGCTATTTTAATCGGATTTATGTGTCAATAATGCTGCATTTATTTCCCACTCAAGCCACACGCCCTCAACTTTTCGCATTTTGTGGGTGTAATGCTCAATGCTCATCAGCATTATCATTATCATTATCGTTAATATGAACACGATGTGGCTGGCCGCAATTGAGGTGGGTGGTTGCCTTCTCCAGCGTACACAAAAACCCATTCAACTCATTATTAAATTAGAATCAACTAAATTAAATGCGAGAGCTGCATTGAGAGTGTGGGAAATGGCAAATGGGCAAATGGAAAATGGGAAAGTGCAAGTGTGGGAGCACAAAATGCGCGTTGAAGCGCATCCACAGTCACCCACTAAGCCACCCAAAACCACCCAAACCGCCAGCCTCTCCACTTCCTTTGCCTTTAATTGAGTTGTGCGCTAATTTGAAAGCAATAAAACAAAGCCAGGAAAATGGTTAGTTGGCCTGGGAAAATGTGTGGGTGGCCGCCCGCATAATTCTCATTTAATGCACTTCCCTCTAGTTTTTTGGACAGCCCAGGTAAGAGGGCCAAATGTCGTATGAAATTTGCCAAATTGAAATGCGTTTTGCAAATTTGCATTAGCACGAAATGAAGCGAAATAATGGTAGTTAAATTTCCCGTTGGTTTGCTGAGATTTTAATATTTTACAAAATTAAAAATAAAAACAATAATATATTAGCCTAAGAGTATGCAGTGAATAAGGGATAATCGCCTTTCTATATGAATTCATACCACTTTTGGATTAAAAATATATTATTGCATACTTTTAGACACCTATAAATACTTGGTTAATAATGATGTATTCCAAGTGGTTATAAATAAGTCAAGTTGTTCCCAAAACCGAATCAAAAACCTGATCTAGTGATTTACTATTTAATGGGTTAAGCTGAGAGCTGCTCTGAAAGCTCTGTGATATAACGCTCGCAGTTGGAAAATAAACACAAATAAATTATTCAAACTAATGACAAGAATCTCTTTGGGGGACCGCCCCCTAGTGCTATCCTTCTCTCTCTTTTTCTATCTCTTTCTCACTGGTGCTATATTTATATATATATATATACTGTACAAAGATGGCAAAGTTGAGACTGACGGAGCTCCCCAGGATTCCCCGATTCCCCGTGGTGCCATAAACATTTCCAAACGTTTCGCTTTCGCTTGGTTTATGCACAAATTATTGTTTTATGCACACAGAAGACACCAGAGGGGGTGAAAGGGGGTGCTGAAGCGGGGGGAATTTGGTTTCGGTTTAGACTGTTTAATATCCACTTTGGCCAAAAGGGGTGATAAAGTGGGCTTTAGCGGTTTCGAGCCCGCTTCAGTTTGCCATCCACTCAGCTCGGCGGTTTGATTGATTGATTGATTTGCCACGAGATGCAGCAAAAGCAAAAGCAAAAGCTGCACGGCGCACGAAAATGGCATTTTGTCATTTTGTCAAGCCGAAAATAGCTTTTGCTGTCTTTCTGCTTAGCTGACAACCGAGATATTTTGCTTATTAAAATTGAATTTATGGGGCTTCAAAAAACAGAGAATATGTCATGTTTTAACTTACTTTACTTAAATACTAAGAAGTGAACTACTTAAAATCTAGTCAGATTTTAACTGCCTATAAATTTTTTCATAATATTCTATTATTTCTTTAAAATTTAAATTTTAATTGTGTCTAAAAGTATGCACTGAATAAAGAATAGTTATATTCCTCTATGCAATTCTATTAATTTTTGGTTAAACATATATTCTTGCATACTTTTAGACACCTTCTTTGGCACACCCCATTACTATTATAGTTATTTAAAAATTAATTGAGCCTCGATTTTAAATGTTTATATATTTACAATTGCCACAAATATTTTATTTTATTCAATTTTAACCCAATAACCACAAGCAAGTCTTAATTTTTTGCACTGTGTGCCAATCTTCGCCGCAAACACATGTGTAAAATGAGGTGTGCGGGTGGAGAAGCGAGGAATCGTTTTGCAAGAGCGCTGAAAAGCATTTGCATCGTCGGCCAGCGGCAGTGACAACACAAAAAGCCCAGGCTAAACGAGAAGCGTTTACCGAAGGCAAATACAAAATTTATCGATTACTAAATGACAGCGGAAATGCCAATGCGATGAAGGGTCTGCCGCGGGGGTCAAAGGTTGGAGCTACGACGTAGAGGGGCGTCGAATCCGAGGGGGGTGGCTCAACAAATTGGAAATGACAGACAAGCGCCGACAAATATCAGAGCTGACATTCCTAGAAACTTGCGGGGCAAAAAAAAAAAAAGAAAAAGAAGGAAAAACGCGAGTTTGCTTTCGGTTTGAGGGGGTGGTGTTTGGGGGTAGGGGTGGTTCTGTTCGTGCGTGCTTGGTCATTCCCCTTAGGCACCTGATCCCAAACCACCCCCTATCATTTGGTGGGTAAACAAACTGCGGTGAAAATTTTAGCCCTACTTTAACCTATTTGTACGCCCTCTGTTCATAGGTGGATTTATTAATTGCCAGATGTCAGAATCCGAAGCAGGAAATGATTCATGACGATATATGCTGGCTAACTATATATATTTATAGTTATTTTTCTCTCTCTCTTAAATTAAAGCCATGGAAATACCCTTAAAATTTTAATTGAAATTCTTTATGCAAATTTCGCCTATGCGAAATGCATTTGCAATTGCATTTTGTCGGCAAAGGAAAACAGAAAATGGAAAACAAAAACATTCAATTTTCTACCATTTATTTTAGCCCAAATCTAAGTAAATATGCGAGTGTGCGTGTGTGTGTTGTGCGGTCTATTTGGCCTGGTCAAACATATATATTTCATGCAAAATGTGTAAACAAATGAAAAATAGAATTTTATTTCAATTTTGCATGGCTGTGTTGTTTATGGACGCTTCATAAATTCATTTTTAGTGCGAATTAAAATTGCAATTCTTCTTTACTTCATCGCATGCGAAACTACATAGTTGTGTGCGGCTTTGAAGTTGCTCTTTTGTGTGCGTGTGTGTGTATTTCTCAATTTTGCACAATTTTCCACCCGAATTTCCCCCATCGCATAATCCCCGAGAAAAGCCCCACACAGAAGCATTATCAGCTAATTTTCCACTCTTAACCTCTCAACTTGCCACCCTTTTCGGTGTGGAAGCCTTGAAATTCATAAAACTGCAAAGGTTGACAAAGTTAAATTTCTGCTTGCCAAGCTGCCCTGCCGCCCCAAAAAGCTTACTTAGCTTGTCTCTCTCGTCTACATGGACACAGATAATTGACACCAGCATAGACACCCTCACACATATGCAGTGACCACAAAAAAAAGGGGGAAAAATCATGAAAGGCTGGACAAAAATTATATTGCCACTGGGACTTTTGTCACCTTTTCTTTTCCTTTTATTTCCCCTTTTTTTCACAAGTGTTTTCACAATTAATTTACGATAATTTCGATTTAAGTGTGGCAAATTCAAGGGAAACCCTTTGCCTCAGCTCCAAAAAGTAGGCAATGGATTTTTTCATTTCCTTTACTTCACTCATTTCCTGTTACTATGTGTGTGTGTGTGTGTCGCTCTTCTCGCTTCAAATTCAACATTGTTGTTGGCAACATTTTGTGTGTGTTATTTTTGGCTTGCTAATACCATTAAAACTTTGTTGTCTAACATACCCAAAACCAACAGCAACACCAACACTAACACACCAGCAGCGAATAACGAACAACAATAACAACAATAACAACGGGGCAATAGCTGAAACAACAACAACAAGAAGAGAACAGCAAGGACTCAACTCGGGCATGCCAGTCAGGATACAGGCGAACAATTAAGTTTGCCTCTGGAAAAGCCGCTTACGACTGCCCAAATACCCCTTTTAATGCCTAATCTAATGCATACTTTTAGACACCTTTACTAGGGATTTGAAAAGTAGATAATATTATATGCTACAATATATTTTAAATTCGCCTGAATAGTTTTCACTGCATACTTTTAAACATCTTTATAAAAGATTTTAATATCACTTGGCATACGAACTTATTTATTTTTAAACTCTGAGACTTAAAGTTAAACTATTCACAGAATATTTATAGTTCAATTAACTTATTTTTCACTGCATACTTTTAGACATCTTTATGTGTGATTTCAAAACTTTCTTTTCAAATCTCGACCTATAAAGTAAAATCTATTTTTTAATGAGTAGTTAAGCTGTCGAGGGGTCTTTCCTCAAAGACATATTCCATCTGCGAGGACATACCTCTGAGGACACCCTCTATCCTCTATCCTCTATAAAGTGGGCGAACAGGAAGCGCCAGAGGAAGAGGAACTAGTAACAATGTTGCTTGTTATTAACATTTATAGTTTCGTGTCGAGTTTAGTTGAGCTGAGTTTAGTCCCTGTCTATGAGGTTTTCCCCCTTGCTCTCCACTTCCATTTCGCCGACAATTTCCAACTCTTTTCCTGCCGCCAGTTGGAAATTTGAAAACTGTAAACTGAGACTTGGCCAGAGTTCATTTCTGGACTCTCGGACTTCGGACTTTCGGTGGCACGTGACTTTCAAAGTTGAACCAAAGTTTTCCTCTCTTTTATTTTCTTTGATTCGCTGGCCACAGACAAAAAGGCAGGAAATGGAAATGAAAATGAAAATGAACTTTCCCAGGCATATGCAAATCGATTGACACACACGAAAATTAAGCTGCACAAATTTAATTAGGCTAAGTGCAGTGGAAATCAATGAGAGCCGTAAAAACACTGAGCCAAAAGCCAGGTTAAAAAGATAACCTCTATTTTTTCTCGTTTTTCGGTTGCTCCGCTTCGTTTTAATTAGGGGAACAAAAGTCCTTTGCCTTTGCATTTCTTTTTGGCCGCGTGCTTTGCTGTTATATGTGTGTGTGTGTGTTAGCCAAGTTCTAATTCCCCGACTGTGGTTATATCGATTTTGCTTACCAAAAAGCTGGGGAAAAAAAGAAGTGGAGGAAAAGAGAGCGAAGGAAAGTTCCTTTTGGTCAGAGCAGCGTGTGTTGCACCTGCCGCTTTTGAATTAAAGTGGGTATATCGCAGGGGTTTAGGTTTAGGTTTAGGGCTTAGGGTTAGCTAAATAGGTAAAGCCAAAGCACAACACGATTTTTATAGACCCATCTAGAATCGCGGTTCGAGAGAGAAAGAGAGAGAAAGCCTGACATTCGCGCATTTTTATGTTAATTTTTATTGCCCATTTTTACTGTTGCTTGTTGTGGTTGCTCTTGGCACTGCCACCGAATTGCCATTTGAATTAATTCTAATTCTATTTAATTTGCGATTGTTTTTCCCTCAGTCACTGAAGTATACCGAAGTATTTATACAAGCGCCAAAGGCAAGATCTTGAGTTGGAATTTAAAGTAGTAGGGCACTTTGAAAAGTAAAGTAAAAGCAAATTTTAATAGAAATAAGAGCAGGCAGCCGAAGAATTGATTGCATACTTTTAGACACCTTTACTAGTGATTTTTTTAAACTTGAAAATATAACATTAAGAAAGTAAATTAGGTAATAAAGAAAGCTGCCCCAAAGTATACTACAATTTATTTTAATTTCGGCTAACAAGGTTTCACTGCATACTTTTCGACAGCTTTTTAAGTGATTTTAAAATCGCTTAGTTCGTAGATCTTCCTTTTTAAATAGAATAAACTATACAGAATAATCTGAATATAAAAGATAAACATCTCAGCACTCCACTCTCTTAGGTCTGGAATTAATTTTCGCTTTTTTTTAGCATTCTGCTGGAAATGGAAATGGATTAGTTGGCCATCAAAATCTACGCTTAAAATGTCAAACAGAATAGCCGTTTGAATTTATGCAATCATCTGCGTTTCATAACTTTTCACTTTGAGAGTCAGAAAGCAAAATGAGTTCCCTCTTCACCCTCATTTATTCTCATTTGGCCACCTGATTGAAGGTGTGCTCCTGCTGCATAATTGAAATGCATCCACTGGCGACGTTCCAGCTCCCTAGAACTAAATGCTAATCGATTCCGAAAAGCGATTCCAAGCTCTATTTAAGCATTAATGAAATTTTTCCTCGCCCAGTCAAGAAAAAAGAGGAAAAGTCGACGGGGAAAACGAGCTAAATGTGCGTGCTTTCCACCGGTCTTGAGTTGAGTTGGCTTCAGTTGCTTGTTGGGTTTTAGCGATTTTCTGCATGATTTCGCAAAGAATTTTCACAGGCGGAGGAGGGGGAAAAGGCAGGAAAAGCCTTTGGCTTGATGGGAATACCCTGCAAGTTGGCTAAGGGATAATCCCAGTGTTAGCTCCTTCCTCCTCCTGGCTTTCCTCTGGTTTTCCTCTGGTTTTCCCGACTTTCCCGGCTTTCCTGCCAGCCAACGATAAACTTTAGAGTGCAGTCAATGGGAAAGTCTATTCAATCAGGGGCCATAAGTGAAGGTATATCAATTTGCCAGCAGAAAATGAGGGAATAAGCCAATAAATATACATGTCTTTCGATTTATATCAATATTAATGCAAGAAAAAATCGAAATTTGATTGAAAAATTAATTCCCCAAAGAGTTGTAAAGTTTTGTAGAGAACTCAAGTCGTGAAATATCATTATTTTGGGATTATATGGAACTGAGTGCTTGGGTAGCGTATATAACTTTCGTTTTATCACGGCCATTTTGCCTGCCTGTTTATTGCCATTTTATTCCTTTCATTTTTTCTCCTTCGCACGGATTTGGCTTTTACTTCACAGCAATTGTAACAATTTTTGCCACTGCTTTTGGTGCTTTTGGTGCTTTCGCCTCTGCTGGCGGCATCTTTTGAAGCCCATGGCCCGCTGTGCGCTGTCTGGCAGGATAATGCGAACAAGTGGATGAAAATGTTTGACACGGAACAACAGCAGGGAGCCAAACTGCAGTAGAAGCTGCTCAGCCACCCAACTACCCAACCTCTCCCGCTCACACACATAGCTCACAGCTGAAAAGTATGCTATGTTTGCCGTGCTGTGGCCTCCTGTCTCTCCGTCTCCTTCTCTTCTGCCTGCTACTTCCGTTTCCGCTTTGTGCAGCAGCTGCTTCTTGTTTGGCCTTTGGGCGCAAATTTGAAAATAATTTACAATGACGTCACCAGCGGGGGGGGCGTTACATATGTTTATATAACTCTGCACAACTGCACAACTCTCTCGGTGCGAAGAAGATTCCTCCACGGGCCCACAGTGCGTATGCTTGACCTTCAAATTGGCTTCAAGCGGCCGCAGATCAATAAATGTTCTCTCTGTGAGCCACCCCCCTCAGCCCCGTTTTCTTGTTATATTTCTGCTGCTTGTTGAGTCGTAAAAAGAATTACAAAAAAACGAAAAATAACGAAAAAAAAAACAAATAAAAACGCAAAAAAAAAGAGTGAGAGCCGAGCGAAAACGGAAAAACCAAATAAAACTGTGAAAAGCCGGGGCCACAAAAAATACGAAAAAAAAACAGCAAGCAATAAGAAAGCACAACCTAAAAAGAGGAAGAAAATTGGTGTGTCTGTGTGTGAGTGTGTGTTTTGGGTGCTCTGGCTATGTTTGTTTCAAATTAAAATCACGCAGCGCACGTGCAATCTACACACACATATATTTCCACCTCTCGGCAGCATATTAAAAGCCCCAAAACTCGCCATCGCCGCAGTGCGTAACTTTCTCTGTCCTCCTTTCTCCTTTCTCCATTCTCCATTCGCCATTCACCATTCGAATTTCACATTTCTCCAACAGACCAACAGACCAACCGACGAGGAGCAGACGACCAAAATCCACTGGCAAGAGATTCCGGATCCAGGCGAATAATTTACAATATCCATGACCATATATACCCATAGAAAGATGGCACACTGAGCGCAAAGTGGGGGTTTAAAGTCAGGGAATATCACAGAAAATATCTCACTTAATTGGGGAATGCTGGTATATCAATAATAAATCCAGTTAGACTTTGGACTTGAATTATTTGTAAAAACTTTTTAAACCGAAATTTAGAAGCCTTTCCGAAACATTAAGGGTCGTTTTCTCATCCTCCGGTTTAATTTAAATTATAGTTTAAATTATATTTTATATTTTAATACTTAAAAACTTTAAAACCAAAATTAAAAGCCTCTAAGAAACGTGAAGCTCTCTTTTCTCATCCTCTGGTTAAATTTAAGGTATAATAAAACCTTGAAAATATTTTAAATTAAACATTAATTAAACGAGGAAACGGCCCTTAATGTTATTTTTTTATAGTTAATAGTTTGGGAATAAATGAGTAATGTGACGAAGGAATGCAAGCATTAATTCCCCAACTACACATATATGTTGCTCACTCTGGGGATATATTTTTGATGGCCTAACCAAAATTTTCTTTTAGTGTGTGTGCTCGTGTGTAACCGCAAACATATGCGCATAAATATATACATATGTAAGTTAGCAATTGGGCCAAAACTAAATGGGCAAGCGTGGCAGGAAAGACAAAATAGAGCGAAAGAGTTGGCAAAAAAAAAAGAAATAGCGAATAAGGCAAGAATATTCAACCATTCAATCATGGGTTTTCCTCCTCTTCTTCTGAAGTTTAAAGAAAGACAAAGCCGAGTTGCCTCAGTGGCATTAGAAGAGCTTAGCGAGTACTTGCCACCGAACGAGGGGCATGAGGGGATTTATTAGCGTCGAGAGTGAGTCTTGTTGTTGCCATAACCACTTAACCCCTCACGGCACCAAGGGGTTAAGGGGGCAGCTTTACGATTGAGCTGGAGCTAAGCCTAAGCCTCGGCGCCTCGAAAAAGCGAAAAAGCGGGCAATGTGCGTGCGAATGGCTTTCAATCCCAGTTCCAAACCCTATTCAAAAAAAAAAAAAGGGGGAGGGGTATCCCCCACTCGTATTCAACCGCAAACTGCTTTTGTTTTATGATGTTTCACTTGCCAGTTGTTGCTCGAACTCAGAACTCGGGGCACAGGCTTCTTCCTGTTGCCTCAGCTGCTTGCATGCAAAGTTCAATCAAAATAAATCAGTTGCCTAGAACATTACAAAAGAAGGGGAGGCGAGTAGGGGTTAAGGGGGCAGCATAAGGGTTAACTGAAGGCTGGGCTGTCGAGCCGTCACGGCACACATCCAAAACCCTACCCCCTCTCGTAACCCCCCTCCTCACAACTTCGATCGACTTGTTCAACTCTTCAAGTGCCCAATTAATTTTGGCGTGTGCGAGTCAAACTTGAATTTAATCGCAAATACAATGGGGAACATGGCGTAAAGAAAGTACAAAAAAAAAGTAGAAAAAGTGAAGGCACAAAACAAAAGGAGGAGCGAAAACAAAAGAAGCTTCACTCCGAGGAACGAGGCAGAGTTATAACCTCATGTGCCTATCCTAATATGAAAGATGGGGTGCGAAAAACTCAGCTGCTGCCTAGACAAATTAATGAAAAGAGAGCGAGCATCCAGAAAACTAATTTGTGAGGAAAACTGTGATGCGGAAAGTTTTTCAACATATTTTCAGCCACTCGCGGAACAATGGTTGCTAATATTCGGGAGATAAAAGATACAAAGAGAAGACATTTTTCTTGAATTCAAGAATTTTTAACTAAATCTTAAGAATTTTTACATAATTACTTCTGAGATTTAAAAAAAAATCTATAATATTAATAGGCAATTATCTTAAACAAAGGAACTAGAAAAGCGAAGCTTAATTCATTAATCGTTGGATTTTGTTCAATATTTTCTATACAACAGAGAAGACTTTCGTTTTAAATTTGAGAACTTTCAAATATTAGTTTTAAGGATTTTATTTAGATTTGAAAATATATACAATTAATTGGTATTTTTCTTTAGCAAAGGAACTAGAAAACATTAACCATTGCATTTTGTTCTATATATTTAATATTTAAATTTTTATTGAATTTAGAACACCACAAAGGGAATACTTTCTTCTTGAATTTGAGAGTTGTATTCTTTGATTTTACACATTAATTGGTATTTAGCAAAGGATCTGGAACAGCAAAACATTGAATTTGGTTCTGTAAATTTCCCATTCACTATTCCTATTTAATGAAATACAAATGTCATCACCCAGTTTATTTTTAGGCCATTCCATTGATCTCAGTTCGAGATCCTTGGGGCAGGTTTATTATAGCTGCATTAGACATTCTCTTCTCTTCGCCGCTGCGACTATTCTATTTTTGTTTAACTTTGGCTGTGATTTTAAGTTTGATTTACAATTGCAAATTGGGTCAACTTGTTTTTCTTTCAGCTTCGGCTGGCTCCTCCGTTTCAGTGGCTCGTTCAGTTTTTGACGGCGCCAATGCGTCGTATGAGCAATTTGCCAGTTTCTCTTTAGGCTCCGCTCCTTTGGCTCTTCTGGGCCACTCGGATGGAATGGGAATGGGGTTGGGAATGGGAAATGGAAAATGGCAATAGGAATTGAAGTTGCTTATGTAAGCAGAACTTCACCCCTTTTGCTACCCCTTTTTCGAGTAGCCTCCTTGACTAGAGTGAAATATTAATTAACTCGACCTGCAGCCGAAGTTGGCCTGGTCAGCCCACCATTACCACCGCTAGCATCTCGAATCTCCTCGAATCTCCTCCCCATTCCCCTTCGAATGGAGGCTGTGCATTGGCAGTGGTGTGGATTCGAGTGGCGCCCCAAGGCAAATTATGTTGGCCGTGTCCGGGTCCATTTACCGTTTGCCATTTGCATTAATTAAGGTAAACGAACGCAGACGTACGGACACACAGACAAGTCCTTGCAAGTCCTGTCTTGTTTTGTTTTGTTTAGTTTAGCTTAGTTTTGTTTAGTTCTGTCTCTGTCCTCCCCTTCCTTCCGTTTCCTCTGAGCCTCTGAGCTGATCATGTCCTTCTTCTCTTCTCCTTTTCAGAGGCGTCGAACGGCGCTTAAATGGCTTCTTAAGCTGTTTTAAACACCTTTTTAAATGGAGTTTCTCCTTGGTCTTCCTCGTTTTTCTTTCTTTTTTTTTATGTTTGCGGCACGCACCGAGCTCTGAATAACAATAACAACAAGAGTTACAATAACAACAGCAAAAAAAAGAAACCACACATTCACAGTCACCGAAAAAAAAAACAACAACAAGAATCACGCGCGGCAACGCGGCACGCACCACCTGCTTTAAAGAAGTGCGAGGGGGGGCGAGCTTGGTAGATTTATATTGAAGAATGGAGTAAAACTCCAATCGCCACTGACTGACTGGCTGATTGACTGAATGACAGACTGACAAACTGACTGATTGACTGACAAACTGACTAGCTGACTGACTGACTGACTGACTGACTGACGACAGTCGCCGCCAAGCGCGGAACGCGTTGCACGATTACGTTGTGACGACGTGACTGCGACTGCGACGACTGAACCGAACTGAACGGCGCTGCAAAAGTGTCCAGTGCCACAAGAAGCGCCGAATGTCGAATGAACGAGCCGAACGGCCAGCCAACACACGAAGCCCCACGTTGGGCGCCACGAATCCGAACGCCACGACCGAACGAAGTTTTGGGCCGAGGCGAGCACGTGCGATTTGCTGCATTGGCGGACTGGACTGGATCGTATGCCGATTCGATGGCAGTGGCAAGGAGTATGGAGTATGCAGCATGGAGTAGCGACTATAGAGTATAGAGTATAACGTATAGCATATAGAGTAGGGAGTTCTGGGAGTAGGGAGTAGTTCCCAGAGCTGCACTCTTACTCCGCCTGTCGCCTGGCGCCTCTGCGTGTTGCGTGTTATGTGTGATGTGCTGAGCTCTGTGCTGTGTGCTGTGTGGCAGGTACCGCTCCTGTTCCCGCTGCTCCCGCCTGTCCAGCCGAAACCAAAGGCATACGAAAAACTGAGCTGGCCAAAAGGCAAATAGTTTTAGTGCCACTTGGCACGAACACAGGGACCAAAGCAGGCCAAAAAAAAAAAAAGAAACAGAAACGAATAAAATGGAAGGCAACAACAAAGGCAAAGAGTAGCCTGGGTGAACATGGCTGAGCAAGAAGAGCGGGAACCAGGGACTCAGGGACACAGGGACACTACTGGCGACACTCGGGCACCGGTCGCTGGAAAAATAGGGGCTTTGGATTTGGTTTTGGATTTGGTTGTGGGGTGTCAAACCAGGCAAATGCCGCTTGGGGCCGCTGAGGCGGCGGCCGAAGGCAAAACAACGACCAAAACATGAAAACTAGGTGAAAACTGTAAATGAACCAAACACAAACAGACACACACACAAACACACCTATACAAGTGAAAATCGAATCGGTGGAGAAACCACAAAAGCCAAAGGCCCAAACCCCAAACCCCAAACCCCAGATACCATCTCCATAACCATAACCAAGGTGGGCTGCTCTATTATTAATGTGTGCTTTAAAATGCCGCCGGGCTCGTTATGCTCCTGTTAGCCCAGCCTACTCCGAATCCTATATTCCTGTTCCATTGTTGGCTCCACTTGATTATAATAATGCGAATAACTGCACACACACATGGCAGTAATGCACACACACACACACACACACACACACTGTGATATATACGTGTCACGTGTGCACTTGAACGCTTTGCTTCCAGCGAGGGACAACGTGGCGTATGAGTAATGCAATTATTAATAAATAAACACATGGCACATTCACGCACACAAACGCGCGGGCAAACAAAGCATGCAAAAGCTCAGGAAGCAAAAGAGAGGGGAAGAGACGGGAGGGGAAGAGAGGGGAAAGAGCAAGAGGAAAGAGGAAGTTTCCCTCTTTCACGGAAGAAAGCAGAGAAAGCTGGACAAAGAGCAGCTTTAAGCTCTTAGCTTCTCAAAATGCTTACTTGCTTTCACCAGCTTTAAAGCCTTTCGAAAGTTGTTTTCCAAGCTGAGCTTAGAAGCTTTAAGAGCTTAAAAGTACTAAACGAGCTTTATGCTAGGGTGTCCTAGCTTACAGAGTTCGTCCTTTTGAACCACCATGCGCAAAATAAGATAAACTTTATTAGAACTTTAGGACGTGTGGAGAATTATTGGTTTAAATTTGAAAATCTTTTTAATCGCAAGTAAGCTAACAATAAAATGGAAATCATCTTCTTAAACATAAAGTTAAGGTATGACATTATTATCATTTTTATGGCCAAAATAGTGATATATTAGGGATTCGAATTTTTGACGAAAATAATTCTTTTTTGTGGTTTTTCGGTGGTAATTTGGACAAATCAAGGCTCCCAGCTAAAAGACTGCCTGTTTTGAACAGCTTACGACCTATACTAACGATCCCCATCACCTTCGGGGAAATTTATTTTTTGATCAATTTTCGCATTTTTAATAAGGGGTAACATCACAATTTTTTTCAAAAAATTACAAAATTTGAAAATTTCTAAGTTTGAATGCCAAACGATTGGAAATTTAATTCCGAGTTCAACGAGGTATGACACTCCATATTTGGATCATTATTTCCATTGTTACGGCCAAAAAACTGATATTTTAGGGTGAAAAAAATGTATTCGAATTTTCGGCGAAAATAACCTTTTTTTGTGGTTTTTTGGTTGTAATTTTGTCAAATCAAGGCCCACAGCTAAAAAAATGACTGTTTTGAACAGCTAACGACCTATACTAACGAATCCCATCACTTTTTGGGAAATTTATTTTTTGATAAATTTTCACATTTTTTGATAAGGGGTAACATCACAATTTTTGCAAAAAATGACAAAAATTCAAAATTTCCAAGTTTAAATGCCAATCGTTAGGGAATTTAATAACGAGCTCAACGAGGTATTGCATTCCATATTTGGATCAATATTTCCATTGTTACGGCCAAAAAACTGATATTTTAGGGTGGAAAATATGGATTAGAATTTCAGACAAAAATAAACATTTTTTTGCTGTTTTTCAGTCGTAATTTGGACAAATCAAGGCCCACAGCTAAAAGAATGACTGTTTTGAACAACTTACGACCTATACTAACGAATCCCATCACTTTTTGGGAAATTTATTTTTTGATAAATTTTCACATTTTTTATAAGGGGTAACATCACAATTTTTTGCAAAAAATGAACAAATTTAGAAATTTCTAGGTTTGAATGCCAATCGATTAGGAATGAAATAACGAGCTCAACGAGGTATGACATTCCATATTTGGATGATTATTCCCATTGTTATGGCCAAAAAAAACATATTTTAGGGGGAAAAAATGGATTCAAATTCTCGACGAAAATTATCTTTTGTTGAGGTTTTTCAGTCGTAATTTGGAAAAATTACGATAATAACGTTTCAAATTGTAATCAATTTCAATCCAGTTGCCGAAATTGTTGTTTATTTTGTAGTCCATTACACAATTATATTGTTTTAACGTCGAATTTGAACTTATTTTCGAAGAAAAAAAACAATACAAATTTCTATAGTAGTACAACAATTGAGGGAATTTGTTTCTATTATTTAGCTGAAAGTTTTCAAAATGTAAAAGTAAAGTTACAGAGCACAGAAGATTTCTTGGCATATGTACCAAAAATAAGAATTTACCCTAGTATTTAAACACTCCTTAACTCAATCTGTATAATCCGTATGCGATCTTATAAAAAAGATATGGTACTTCAACTTTTTGACTTACCTGCAAGTTGGTGATATCGAAAAGCATCGAGTTCGGTCATCACAGAAGAAAGGAAAGTAGCGTGGAGTGTTGCAAATGGGGAGACAGAGAAAGACAGTGATTAGTTTGGGGCTTCCAATTCTGCAGACAGGCTCATCGAGAGGCAAAAGCTTGGTACTTGGTAAACACAATACAAGATATAGTACACGAGTTAACATAAGCTATGGCTAATATAAGACTAGATAGATACATAGATACAAGTGCCAAGCAAAGGCATTTGGCGGGCAACGGGTGCGATTGGCAAAAAATGCGAGACAAGAAGCATATATATATTTATGGTACTCCTAAAAAGAATAGAGATATGTAGCGTATATAGATCGTAGATACAGTCGTATATTTTTTTTCGTTTACTTTATAGATACACTGGTTACATACACTGTCTCAGCTGTTAGTTGGTACGGGTAGTTCCGAGTAGTACACACACACAGAGGCACACATATCACAGATATCAAGGGGAGGGGGGAGTCATTTGGGATAGGGGGTGGTGGGTGGTTGTCAGGTGAAAGTGGGCTTGACTTTTCACTTACCCGCCAGCAACAAGTATCATCTGCATGGTTTCAGTTTCGGTTTCAGTTTCGGTTTCGGTTTCTAGTTCTGGTTCTGCTTCGATGAGCTCACTGAATCCTTGCCAATGTATTGATCTGTGTGTGTGTATGTCCGAGTGCCAGTGTGCGTGTGTGTGGGTGAGTGTGTGTGCTAGTGATGTAGAGGTGTGTGTGTCTGTGTGTGAGTGTGTTCTTTGGATGAGCTAAATGCAGCTGCTGGTTAATTGGGCCCCGGCCGCCTGCAGCTGCATGACGGCCACCGCCTGGGCCGCTCCTGGCCCCTCGGGCGCCGAAAGTCTCCTCCTTCACTCGTCGCCGTTAGCTTTGCCTCACTGTAGTCGCCGTTGCACGAACCAACAAATCTGGCACTGGCACTCTTCGTTCTGGAAGCGTTGTCTGTGTGCGAGCGTCGTCGTCGTTGGCCTTTTTGGCTGCCATTTGCAGATCGTCGGCATTTGGTTTTTAATTATTTGCTCACTTTTGGGCCTGCCTATCGGGGGCCGAGTCGATCATCTAGGCTAACTATCTAAGTAGCACAAATTGCCGGAAAAATATTGATTAGCGAAGGGCCTTTCAAAACGCAGTTATCTAAATTTTGGAAATTTAACTTGGTTTTGTATTTTATGTCGGTAAAAAGGAGTACTCATTAATAGATTCTTCTTTAAAAAGACTAAAAAAATTCTTCATTTAAGAACCTCGGACAGTTTTAAATTAAATAAATTCAGTACAACATATTATAAAAAATTCTTAACTATATACAAAACATGTGGAAACGAATATCAAATGTGAGAGAGATGGAGATATGCAACCAGTCGCTTGTAGTGGCGCCATCTAGCATGGAAAATTTATTATTTGCTCATAACTTTAAAATGAGTAATCAGTTTTACAAATTTATTCTACATTTTGAAAGGTATTAATAAAAACTTTAAAATAAAATTTACACTTTTAAAAACCCTACGAGATACAGGAATAATAAATATAATTGGAATGGGTAATTTCACAAATATTTCCAAATCAAATTCTTCACTTAAAATAATCCAAATTTAAAATAATCATTGGCCAAAGATGATCGACAGTTGCCCCTTAAAATCGAACTAAAGTTTTATTGCACTTTCGATTGTTGTTGTTATTTGCATTGTTGTCGTTGTTTTAAGCACTTCGATGATTGCGGTTGATACGTTGTGGGTTTTTCGTTTTCGATTTCATTGCCGGTTTGGTTCGCCAGTTGTAATTACATTTTAGTGGCATTGGCATTGCGGTTTGGCCACATGTTGCTGCCAATTGTCGCTATTTATTTATTTATTTATTTGTTGTAGGTTGCGTGCACTTTGTTGTGGGTCAAAAAAATAGTATAGCCTACTTATAAGGGCACCGAAAAAAATATCAAAAAAGTTTAAATATTCTAATTCATATTTTTCACTTGGCATTACTTTTATTTTACTATTATTTTTTCTTTATTTTTTTGTTTGTATCATTTGCCGCTGCTGCGTGTTTCATTCCGTTTCGGTTTTCGGGCGGCAAGGTCGTTGCTTGGCGGATGCAGGCCACACAGAAAAAAAAGGGAAATATTCTATTTATATATGCCCATCTCGCTTCCACAAACACACACGCACCAACGCACGCACGCACACAAAAAGCAGCTGTTTTTTGGGACTGGGCAATAGAGAAAATAAAACCCTATAAACCATATAAAAATTGGGGAACCGACGAAAAAAAAATCCACAAAAATTGGGTACACTCGTTTCGGTTTTATTCGCCTTTTTTTCGTATTTTTTTTTTGGTAAAAGGGGAGCTGCCGTTGAGTTGCGCTCAAGTTGGCGCCACGCGGTCAACTGAAAACGCTTGCCGCTGGCTGTCACTTGCGATGGAAAATACAGAAAATACATAGCTACTGCTGCTGCTGCCACTGCTGCGCTTCAATTAATTAATTAAACACAAATTTTCGTTTGCCCGCCGCGCATATAATTACAAAACAAAATATTACGCATACGCCATGGCGACGCCACAATTCCCAAGAGCAAAACCGCACACTCGGACACTACATACACACACACAGACACACATAGAAATGGGTGAAAAAAATGAAAGGAAATATTAATAAATGTAAATAAAACGAGAGCTTCGCACAGCTGCTTTAATCGCTCTTCTTCTTCTGCTGCAGACATGCGCCTGACCCACACACACACACACACACAGAGTTTTCCTTTCTCACATCTTTTCTTTGTTGTTTTTTGTTGTAGGTACATTATTGAAATTTGTTTACATTTGGCTGGAGACAGGGAAGCGGAAAATAAAAGGAAACACCGGGCCATCGAAGGAAGTTAACTAATGCGCACACAGACAAACGCAGATTTCTAGCCACACACACAATCATGAATATGTCCCTTAATTAATTATATTTTTTTTCGATATTTTTCCCACATTTTTCCGACTCAAATCGAACAATTTAACCCTACGCCTTTTGGGCTCACATTGCGTATACGTAACGAAAATGCCGCGAAATAAGCGTGGTCCAAAATGTGAATGTGCTGGCTTCTGGCTGCTGTTCCAATTGCCAAATCGTTTCCCCAGCAGCAGAAAGAGACGGCAAGAGAGGGGGAGAAAGAGAGAGCGAGAGAGAGGGGGGTGAGAGTGGGCTGCGTTTGGAATGTCGGCATCTTGCGGACACAGACAGCAGCACAAAAACACGGACATGGACCCGGCTTTGGCACTGTAACACTGACACACTGACATCGGAAAAGCGTGTAAAATGCTTAAAATGCGGCAGTCAGCGGGGGGGTGAACGAGGGTCGGAAAAGTGGGCGGTGTTTTGGAGCCAACGTAGCGTAGTAAAAGAAGGACTATGAAAAGCTTTTACAGTTAATACGCCTCGGACAGCATTTGAACCTGCGTCCGAGTGTTGAACCGAGTTAACTCTTTGTTTCAATTAAGTTAGGCAAATTGTCTTGCAGCTGGTTTTCGCAAACAAAGAACAAACAGAAAAAACAAATATTTGTGGAGCACTCTTGAAAGGCCAAGCGAATAAATAAACCTCATAAATGTTAGATACTAAATATAAACCAAATTGAAATTGATTATTCAATCGAAAATAGCACATTTTGATAATTTATTTTGATTAATTACTCCGTTTGAAGCTTAAAGATTAAGGTTAAAATACATAAAAACGGGCAGTCGAAAGTTTAGAAACTAATTTCATTTGGAAGCTAAACAAATCAAATCAACTATTATTTATACGCTTAGTTTGTTTGCACATTCACTCTTTGCAAGTTTGTTTTTAGCAATTAAAATAGTAAATCAAGGTTTTTCGGCTCTTTGGACAGGCCATTAGTTATTCTTGAAACTACATATGAGACTAGAATTATTTATAATGTTTGGAAAACTTATTTTCCTTGGCCAATCGAATTTTGTTTAATTTTATTTCCCCAAAAATGGAATATATATCTAATATGTTGAATTTCTTCATCTAAACTATTCATTTTTAATGTTTAATATTTTTTGTTTTATGTTTTATAATTTTTGATTATGGCACTCGAAAAATCAGCTATTGGCAATTATTTTTAATAACCAAAATTAACCGCTTGGCACACTTATTTATTGTTATATACACAAGAACAAAAATGACGCGCAAACAACCGGAAATATAATCGAAAAACTGGGTTGAAACTTTAAAAAAAAAAACCAAACACATACACACACTAGAAAAAAAAATAAATAGAAAAATCACGAATGGCTGGGAAATTGAGTTTCCTCAATCACACACGCGGAAAAGCGGAAGAGCGCCGATAACACTCGATGCTCGATGCTAACGGTAATGGTAATGGATATGGATATGGAAGCTCGATGCAAACGCAGCAGCATGACAACAAAAGGGAAAGCGGCTAGAAGAAAAGTCCAATCTTCATGTTTCACATTTTGCCAAAACGTTTCTAGGGAAAAGGGAGAAGAGAGAGCGAGAGAGGGAGAGAGAGCGAAAGAGAGAGAGACCGACACACACACACAGAGACAAAAAGGAAGGAGACGAAGCGAATTGAGAGTGCAGCAGCATCGTTTTTTGTTTGTTATTTCTTAATGCGTGTATAAGTATAGGTGTATAGGTGTGTTTCCTTTGATGACACACACACACACGCACACACACACACGGAGAGAAGTTGTGAATTGGATGTCAGTACGCAGGATATGTGCAGTATTTATGTAATTGCCGAGCGTAGAGCATCGAAAATTGGACCTTAATGCGATTTAATGCCACTCTCGACTGGTTCCGCGTGCGACTGCGACGTTTATGCAACTGGCAGTGTCGATGTCGATGTCGATGCCACATTTTCACCAGCTACCCCCTGAAATCCCCCCTCCCCCCTGGCGTACACGCACACCACAACAGGGACACCCACACACACACACAGCACAGAGCATTTGGGTGCAACAAAAGCAAGAACAAAAATTGATTACTAAAACTGTGGAAGGACTTTGGAGCGATGGCGATGGCAAACAATGCAAATGAAACTGGCGAAAATGAAAATGGGAATGGGAATGGAAATGGTAAGGGGTATATAAAACGTTAAACGTTTCTTTGGCGCCACCGGAACCACACATTTCCCCATTTTCCGACCGACCGACCGACCGACTCACCTGTCAGGTGAAAGGTGGCTTCCAAATTCAGTTACTTTTACTTGTGCTTCTGCCACATGTATATATATATATATATATACGTGTGTGTAATTATAGCCAACTGTTCCACATTCCGACACAGAGATATGCATTTAGCGTTTAGCGTTTAGCCCGAAGACTTGAGGCTTAGGCAAAAGTGCAAGACATACGTGTATGGCCATTGGAGAATGCAGGGGGTAGGGGGAGGGGGAGGGGAAGGGGCCGCCAGACTAGCGCCAAATGCCACAGACAGCAAACAAACAAAAAACAAAAACCTAAACTGAAACTGAAACCAAAAGAAGAACTAGAACGCTGGGAAAACGGAGGCGGTACGAAAAAAAACAGGGGCACTTGAAAAAAAAACCAAGATAATGGCAAAAATATAATTTAAAAATGTAGAAAAATAACTAACATATTTTTTACAGTGACTTGATTTTTAAAAAGCCATAATCTTGATTTAGTAACAATGCCTAATATTTATTTATGAATAAAAACAGTAATCTCATTGCTAAATTTAATTAAAATGTTGGAAAAGATTTATCCAAAAATAGTTCCTCATAATTCCCAACATTTTAAATAGAATATCTTCATTAAGAGATATTTTACGAAGCTTGCATTGAATTACTTTTTTTTAAAGGCCAATAAAATCAAAAATTAATAATCAATTACCCGGAAGATGGTGTTAAAACCATCCAAATAATTAATTTTGCAAGAATTAGTAATCAATTTTCGCAATTTAAAAGATTTAAATCAGAAATAAAAATGAATTAATGCTTTCGATTGAAGTGATAATTGAAATAAATCTTATTAAAAATGCCATTAAATCCTCTCATGGTTTTCTGCATTTCCTACAAACTAAATTCTAAATAATGTAATATAAAACTATATATTTCTCTCAGTGCAGAGATGGTAGTTGTGTGATGGTGGCAAACATGGCACGCAAAGTGTTCTAATGACGTTTAAACTTGGTTATCGGAGCAAAAGTCGAAGGAGATATCAAGACAGAAGGTAAAAGAAGCACACACAAGGAAGACGGGAGAAAGGCAGATAAGGAAGCGGAAGTTGCCCGAAGAAGGAGAAGAAGAAAAAATGAAGCAAGTAGAGCAAAAGGGAAGAAGGAAGAGCAATTGACATTGATTGGTCGGTGGCCATCGGTGGGTTCATCAATCAATTCGATTGACTTGCGATTGCAGGAGCACAAGAAGCACAAGAGGGGCACACAAGCAGAAAATAATAATGGAGAATAATATGTTATTCAATGCACCGGAAATATGGATTTTCTCTATCGATAGACATGGGTAGAAAACGCCTAAGAACTATTTATTACTAAAAATTTTAATGATAAATGTAGTTTTTAGTTCTTTAAGCGTTTTTTTTTTTAATATTGAATTTTAAGGAAATTATTTCTTCAATAAGCACTTCTTTGGGATTTATTTTGGATCATTTTTACCTTTTATTATTATTTATCACTCATTACACTTTTACAAGTATTTTTGCAGTGGTTCAAAGTAAGCCCCCAATTTTCTTTTTGCCAATTTTTTTGCCAAAACTTGCACTTTAGCCCCCTCCGCATTTTATTTTTTTGAGTTTCCTCAACTGGATAGACTTCTTTTTAAAAACGAGCGTCAAAGCAAAGTGGAAGCGGTCAATGAAGTTTATTTTTGGCTGGGTCACAGCACACACACACTCACACAAGCAAGTCAGGAGGTGAAGGGGGGGAGAATTTGCGTATCAATTGATTTTCCGATTTTCCGAAAGAAGGAAAATTCCCTTACCCCCGCTTGACCCCTCCCCTACGCCCCTTGCAACATTTTATCGAAGTCAAATCAAATCAAATGAAATCAAATCAAGGAATTCTGCATAATTTAGCTGTGCTACTGGTTTTTCCCTTTGTTTTGGCCAATCAATTTTTAATTTCTAATTTTATCTGATGGCTGGGACTATAAAGTGGGTTGCGAAAAGCAGAAAAAGCCGAAAAAACCGGAAAAAATCAATGCGTGAATCGGGAAACCGAGAAAGCGAACTGCTAAAAAAACTTCCCGATATATATTTACATTTTTTCGATCTCATCCTTGATGGCATGGACAACGAACATCCTGGAGCAGCTGCTGCTGTTGTTGCTGCTGCTGCTGCAACTCCACTTGACCACAATGCACAATGCACAATACACAAATCACAAATCACGTGAAAAAAATGTGAAAAACTTGAAGAAAAATAAGACGGCAATTCGCTGGCCGGCCAAAATGCGTTTTCCTAGGCCCGAAGCCGTCGACGGCCATTATCCTGCCAGCACTCGCGAGGATCAGGAATCGGGAATCACGAATCGACTAACGAAGCTCTCAGATCCTTGGATCTACACACACTTCAGTTCAGCTCAGCTCAGCTGACTGATCACAAAATCGGCAATAGGCAATTGGCAATTGGCAATCGGCAATCGGCAATTTTATCCGCATCGAGCGAGGAGCAGGCAACGCTTCCGCTTTCCGCGCCGAGTGCAACTGCAACTGCAACGGCAGCAACATCAGGCCGAAAAACCAAAACCGAAACCGAAAACCAGAAGCCCAGAACCGAAAATGTTTTGCCTGACTGCCGAAAAATATAAAAAGGCAAAAATACACAAAGGGGCAGAGGCAGAGACTCAGTTCAAACGCCAACCAGCAACAACAATATTTGTCGCCACAGCAGCAGCAGCAGCAGCAGTTGCAGTGGCAACAGCAACACCAACAACAGCAACTAGGCAGTAAAAATTTCAAAAATTTCAAAGGCAAAGGAAAAGGAAAAGGGCAACGCAGACGCCACAATTTTTGGGCATCCAACTGCCGAAAGGCATTTGCAACAACAGCAACACCAGCAACATCAGCTGCGGCAACTGCAGCAACAGCAACAACACAGTGCCCACAACGACAACAATCAAACAAAAAGACACTGGAGACACCGAAAGCAGCAAAGTCGACGGCAGCAGCAGCAGCAGCAGCTTTTGTTGCTGTTGTAGCTGCAACACCAACAGCAACATCAGCAATTGCAGCCACTTGAGTGCCCAATAGGCCTACATACATATGTATATGCATTCATGAGTGTGCCTTAGTGTGTGTCCAACACATTTATAGCTGACACTTTGTCATACGAGGCGCTTGACAAAAATGTTATTTATACAGGGCAAGAACACACAGGGCGGAGGAAGAGGGAAAAAACAGCAGGCCTTATAAAGTGGCCAGTGACAGCGACTATGGGAAGACCCTAAAACGTTGCATTGCAAAAATATTTAAAATATTGGGGATATAAGGAATGGCAATCTTTATTCTGGCCTCATTTTTAGGGTGGAAAATAGGCATTGGAATTTTAGACAAAAATTCCAATTTTTTTGCGGTTTTTCAGTCGTAACTTGGACAAATTAAGGCCGAAAGTCAAGATACTGACTGTTGTGAGCAGCTAACAACCTAAGCTAACGATCCCCATCACTTTTGGAAAATTTGATTTTTCACCAATTTTCACATTTTTAATAAGGGGTAACATCACAATTTTTGCAAAAAATTACAAAAATTGAAAATTTTTAGGTTTGAATGCCAATCGATTGGGAATTTAATTACGAGCTCAGCGAGGTATGACACTCCATATTTGGACAATTACTTCCATTGTTACGACCAAAAAACTAAATTTTTAGGGTGAAAAATATGGATTCGAATTTTAAACAAAAATTGCATTTTTTTAAGGGTTTTTCGGTCGTCATTTGGACAATTAAAGGCCTACAGCTAAAAGACCGTTTTGAACAGCTAACGACCTATACTAACGAATCCCATCACTTCCAGGGAAATTTATTTTTTGACCAATTTTCGCATCACGATTTTTTGCGAAAAATTGAAAATGTCTAGGTTTGAATGCCCATCGATTGGGAATGAAATAACGAGCTCAACGAGGTATGACACTCCATATTTCGACCATTTATTGTTGGCCAAAAAACTGATTATTTAGGGCGGAAAATGAAGTCTAGGAATATTGAAAAAAATGTCTTATTTAAATTTAATTAATTACATTACATGCAATAATACAAATAAAAATAATAATAATAAATAATCATAGTAATATAAATAATAATAATAATAAGCAATTTAAAAAATAAGGCAGTTAAACTTAAAATATTTTTAATTGCCTGATTATTATACCTAATTATTTTTTGGACAGTCTAGGATAGTAGGTATAGCAGGCATACTCAAAGTCAGGGCATAACCGATTCGCTCTAGATCGGAACTGGAACTTGTTATTGCCATTTGCTGTTGATTGCTGTTGTTGCCGTTCGCCCTTTGGCCAATTTGCTTATTGTTCGCCTTTTGGCTCCGTTTTGCCTTCTGGTTGACCCCCCTCCCCTTCCCCCTTTCCCATTTTTTTTCTTTTTGGTGTCAAACATGCAAAACATCACACAGAAATTTAAAGTCAGCTTCGGGTGGCAAAATTAATGAAGAAACTGGGTTGAATGCGACCCTCTCGCTTTAAGAAAAAAAAAAGGGGAAAAAGTGGAGAAATGGCAGAAGAAATGGAAATAAGCCCGCTGTCACATGTCACATGTTGTCATATATGCGGAAGAATAACAATAACAATAAAAATAGAAATGAAAATAAAGGAAAAGAAAAGAAAGCAGCAGGCGGCGGTGGCGAAAGCGAAGGATACGAAGGATACACTCGTAAGTATGAGAAAAGTTGGCTAAAATCGCTTGCGTGATTCCATTGAAAGTTTATGACGGCAAATAAATGACAACAGCAATCTGAATCTGAAAGTCGGCGGCGGTCGTAAAAAAAGATGAACGACAAACTGTCGCGAAATAAATCTGACTCTGCTGCTGACGTCGTCACTTTGACCCGCCCCCTTTTCTATATCCTATATGCTATATCCTATATCCTATAGTATATATTTCTTGCGAATTTTTGTCGCAGCGCTCAATAAATAAGTAAATGCAGGCCAAAGTGCAGAGACAAAGACAAAGGGCTCAGGTGAGAGAAAGTTGAGGTGCACAGAAAGAAAATTCGATATGAAATAGGATCAATTCTACTTTTATTTCATATCAATAAAAAGCCGATTAATGTCAAATTTACGATTCAAACATATCAATTTGATATTTTATCATTTCATAAAAGTTATAAAAGTACTGTTTAAAAATACGAAATGGGTTTTTTTAGAACAAATATTTGTAAAATGATATGAATATAATCTTAATTAATATCAAAATTATAAGAATTAATCTTAAAAAAATATTAAATTAATCTCAATTTTTTTTCTGTGTGACGGGAAAGGTGGTAGAAAGTGAGAAAGTGGGGGTCTGCGACTTTCGGTGACGTCAGCGATTGGGGTTGAGTGGGAAGGGGGTTCATCAACAGGGCCTAATGGATTTCTTTTAGCCACCTAGCCTGCAGTGGCTTCGACCTTCGCGAAGTGGCAAAGTGGGTGGCAGTGGTGCAAGGTGGCTTTTCACATTATGCATGCAGCTGCCGCAAGTAGGAAAAGCTGGAAAAGCGAAGCCGCAGAAGACGAAGCACGTGCAACTTTTACTTTCATTCGCTTTGTGTTCGTTTCGTGCTTCGATTTGCCGGCGAGTTCAAGGTCGCTGCCGCAAAGAGTAGGGGGGGGGGGGTAAGTGGGTGGGTGGGTGTTTGCCACTGTTGCCTCCACTAATTGGCGGCCCTTGCGGTAAAGTTGTGTGCGAGACGAGACGAGACGCGGCTCTTGCTGCATTTCACCCCTGGCCATCTTTTTCGTAGCCTACTTCTCGGCGTTCCAAGGAAACGCTTTCATTTCGCCAAAAGGCAAAAGGCGCTGCAAATTTGAATTAATTTCCGCAGCCAAGAAGCTAAGCTAAGCCAGATGGTAAACACTTGGCAGAGGCAATCAGTATAATTGAAGAAAAAGGGAAAAGTTTTCTAATTGTGAAATACTTTAAAATGATTAAAAAAGGGATTTTAGTTTACCTAGCTTATTTGGCTTGCCATTTTTACACTTTTATATATTTAGCTATTTTAGTGAGGTATTTGTTTAACTAAATACCTTAATTTAATAATTACGGAGCACAGAAATAACAGACAAAAAAATATTTTAAAGGCCTGCACAAAGTTAACAACCTACACCTACTTATAGTTTTTACAATATTGTCTAGAACTTATCATTTTTAATTAGCAACAAAATCTTTGCATATTTACTAAAAATACCTAAAGTATTTGTTACTATTATAAAAATATAATAAATAAATACAACATTTGTTTAGCTATTATACAAAAATAGTATAAAGAAAAACCGCAAAATTGGAAGCTAAAAACCCAATGAAATTTATGTCTGTGTTCAGTTTGACCTCCTAACGAATATTAACGAATATAGGCCAACGCCATGAGAAAATAATAATAATACCCGCCGGTAAATACAATTTAATTGCATACTTCTGGGCGCCCATTCAATTGCTTTCGAATCGCCAGAGAGAGTTATTCGGCACAAAAGGGCATTACTGGCATCGAATAATTAATAATTACCCCATCATTAGGCGCAGGCACAAGAAGTTACAAATAAAAATGCAAATCACTTGGCATTGGACCCGCACAATATGTCCAATTGCAGTGGGCCAAATGATATTGTTTTGTCCTCGCCAAAGGCCTTTACACTTGGCCCAAAAACAAAAAAAGGGGGAAAAAGGGAGAAAAGGGGAAAAAATATAAGTTGCGAGTGGCCAATTCAATGAGTTCTCCTCCCAGTTCTCTTATCGCTGTGCAAAGATCGCCACAAAGGCCATGTTACGAAATTATTGGACACACACGCACACACACTTTCGCACCCACACACACACTCGTACACACACCAAGGGAGAAAGAAAGTCGCATGTGTGTGTGGGGACATGCAATGCAAATAGTCAACACGCCGCCACATGCCGTGCACACAAATCAAGGGCAACATGTCTCATTCCGGGTCTGTTCCCACATTTGGGGTAGACGCAGAGAGGGGCGGCGAGGGGGAGCAGTGGGCGGTGGGTGGTGGGTGGCAGCCAGTGGGTGGTGGGCTGGCGAGGTCGCCTTGCCGGGCAATTTAAATGGCGGCTACATGTCGCAGCGCTGGCGTCGCGTGTTCTCGCTCTCACTCTGCCCACACCTAAAGTCCTCAGTCGCTACACTGCAAGAAGTATTTTAAACATTGGGATATTTTAGACCAAAATAACCTTTTTTTGTGGTTTTTCGGTAGTAATTTGGACAATTCAAGGCCCACAGTTAAAAGACCGACTGTGTCGAGCAGCTAATGACCTAAACTAACGATTCCCATCACTTTCTGGAAAATTTATTTTTTGATCAATTTTCGCATTTTTGATATTTGGATCAATATTTCTATTGTTATGGCAAAAATACTGCTATTTTAGGGTGAAAAAAATGTATTCGAATTTTCGACAAAAATAACATTTTTTGTGGTTTTTCGGTTGTAGTTTTGTCAAATCAAGGCCCACAGCTAAAGGAATAACTGTTTTGAGCAGCTAATAACCTAAGCTAACAATCCCCATCACTTTCGGGAAAATTTATTTTTTGATCAATTTTCGCATTTTTGATAAGGGGTAACATCACAATTTTTTGCAAAAAATGATAAAATTTAAAAATTTCTAGATTTGAATGCCAATCGATTAGGAATGAAATAACGAGCTCAACGAGGTACGACTTTCCATATTTGGATGATTATTCCCATTGTTACGGCCAAAAAACTGATGTTTTAGGGTGGAAAATATGGATTTAAATTTTCGACGAAAATAGTCATTTTTCTTTTGTGGTTTTTGAATCGTAATTTGGACAATTCAAGGCCGTTAGTTGTTTGCTTCGAAATAAACATATTCCCTTAATAAATTCAAATTGGTGTGATTTTTCTGCCAGTGCTTGCCTTTTTTTTGTCGCCCACGTGTTGGCCACTGAAAAGGGGGATAGGCATCGGAAACAAGCGGATGTGTGTGTGCGTGTGCCAGTGTGTAAGTGTGTGTGTGCCTTGCCAATTAACTGAAACTGCAGAGTAATGTTTTGGGGCCAAGTCAGTACTCAGTACCCAGTACCCAGTACTCCCGATTTCCACCGCCCACACCGCCCTTTTCCACTTTATTCCATTATAATATTCGCTTTCTGTTATTGTTCTCTTGTTGCTATTTCGCCGAGCTGTTTGTTGTTTGTCGCTTCTGGCATTGACATAAATTCCTTTTTAGCAGCGAAAAAAAAAGAAAGCAGAGCAACAAAGGGCACAGTCCACACACAGCCGACACGCAAGCCACATTAAAGCAATTCCACACCCGATTCACCCATTCCAGGCCCCGAAAAAGAAACCAAGGCATTACATAAAGGCGGTAAGTATATATGACGGAAAGAAAACCAAAGTCAAACTTTCGGTCATAAATAGGTAGGAATAACACAGCTGTCAAAGATCCTTCAGTTCAGAGATTTCTGCTGACCTAGGGCAATTAACAAAGTCACCATTCAACCCGGTGGCGTATACGTAATATCTCGTTAGGACATCTCCCAGGATCCGTGGGTTAGGACACTGACTTATGCCGGCTCCAGTTAGACGCACAGATGACTACGCATTTATTTCTCGCCATCCTCTTTGCCATCCCAACTTTTCACTACTTGTTTTTGCTCTCAAAGTTATTCTTTTTTGGCCAGAATTTCGAGCTGGCGCCGTCTACTGTCTGTTGATTCAGATTCGGTTATAGATTCTGGTTTCTGGATTCGTTTACGGTTTCTGTTTCTGTGTCTGTGTCTGACTTACGGGCATTGACTTGGCGGCAACTTGGCTCTGGCTTTGTCGCCCTGTCTCTGACCCCAGGCCAAAAACTTGCCTCTGTTGCGGACATTACGCATACGCCCTGTGGGATGGCCAAGCCAAATCTCAGCGAGCAAGCTGATTACACCCATGTGACACTTGCGTAAAATTGCTGGAAAGTGGCAATTAGCAGGAGAACACTATCATACACAAGAGCTAAATATTTATCACAATTGAAAATAAAATTAAGTTAACATTTTGTAAATATTAATAATAAAATGTAAATTATTTAAAACTTTTTTTTAATTTAAAAAAGCTAAAATAAAAATTGCCGAAAATTACAGCGAATTAGTTTTAGATTTTAATGTGAATTAATGGAAATAAATAAATGTATCCAAATCATTTACATTTTTTATGTGACCTATGTTTATGTTTACCTAATTAATAATTGTGATAAATAACAAAAAACCTGTAATATATTCTTGAATATGTTAAACTACAATTAAAGCTTCTACCAATAAAATCTTTATATTATAACTCAATACGTTTTAATGGCTGTTTAATAATATTTTTTAAAAAATATACAGAATAATATTCAGAAATATCCTGTATTTTTAGCCAGTGTCACATGGGCATAAGATAAAATTTGCAACTTTGGGTGCAAAGTAGAATGTCAACAAGGCGAAAAAGCGTTGAGAAGCGATAAAGCAAAGCGGTACTCAAAAATTTTAAAGATATATATTTCTTAATCATTTTATTCAAATCGTTACAAGCGAGTAAATCAAACAAAATGGCAGCGCGTAAATCAAATTCAAAGATAAGCATCTTGTTTTGCTGCATAATATTTAATTAAATATATTTGTTCTCTCTTAATTTAATTTAATTATTTTTTTGGTGAGGCTTAAGAGCGGTGGGTGCTTTTGGATTTGGATTTTTGGTGATGGGTACTTCTCATAGGGGTTCTCGGGTCCCTTTTCCTTCTTCTTGCTGACCGCCGGTGTATTTTTCCTGGGCCGATTCATCATGGGATCGTCCATGGTTCGCGACGATTGCTGTCTCGTGTGTGCAGGCGGTCCAGGTGGCTTCTTTTTCTTCTTTTTCCCAGCCTCCAATTGCAGGGGATTAAAGGCAAACTGCAAATGTTGCTGCTGCTGCTGCTGCTGCTGCTCGCGTCGCTCGAGAAAAGCGGCATTTGCCGAGGCCACCGTTGCGATTCGCTGCTGCTGCTCCATGTCCTCCAGCTCCTTTTCCCGCTTCTTGCTCATCTGCTGCACCTGCAACACCTGCTGCGAGCTGCGTCGCCGCAGGGCGGCGGCATAGGGTGTGGGCGTGGCGGCCAAAGCGGGCGGCACCATCTCACCATTTCCCACTGCCACGCCAAAGAGCCGCCGAATGCGCCGTCGGCTGTTGATGAAGCCCAGTCCCAACTGGACGCCCAATCCCGATCCCAGTCCCAATCCCGACTGGGATCCAGATCCCGCGGGTGCCGTTGCCTGGCTGCCTTCGCTTCCTCCGCCGAGCATCTGGCTGAAATTGCTGTCCAAATCGCAGCTGCTCGCGGAATCGGCGCCGCAGGGAAAGAGATATGTGTTCAGGGTGCTCAGGGTGGTGGATGTGGAGGTGCCAATGCGACTGATGGCACCCGTGTTGCTGCTGCCCAGAGGGTGTTGCTGCTGCTCGAGTGTTGCTGCTGCTGTTGCTGCTGCCGGCTGCAGGTGTTGCTGTGGCAGGTGTTGCAGCGGCAAAGTGAGTGGCAGTGGCAACATCACCGCCGTGGAGCCACTGGCGCTGCCGGTGGTGCTGCTGTCGTAGCTGTGCGGATTCACATAGATGTGGTTGTTGTTGGTAGCCGATGTTGCCGTTGCTGTTGCAGCCGTATTGCTGGTGTTGACCACCAAAGTGCTGCTCTCATTGTGATTGTTGTTGCTGGCCTGCTTCGCATTGCTGCTGCTGCTGCTGCTGCTGGTGTTGTTGTTGCTGCCGTCCGTGTTGCTCAGATTGACAGTGTAAAAGCTGGTGTTGCTGCTGCTGCCGTTGTTGTTGTTGTTGCTGGAGCGAGCTGGTGCTGTTGCAGGTCGCGAAACCTGTGATCCTGATCCTGATCCTGCTGCTGCTGCTGCAGCTGCATTGGCCTCCTGATGGGCAGTAGTTGTTGCTGCTGCAGCTGCAACATATGTTGCTGTTGCCGGTGGTGCTTGCGACTGATCGTTGCCATTGTTGCTGCTCATTGCTGTGATTTTTCGTCGATTTTTAAGCCTTTCAATTTAATGTTTATAAAACATATTTAACTATTTAGCAATTTTAATGGTTTTTAATTTAATTTAATTTTTTGTTTTTTATTAGATATTTTAAGGGTTTTAAATTCTTTGTGTTCTAGAATGTCTTTAAATAATTTTATTTAAGTTTAACACATTAATGAGCGAACACTGTTTTGGTTTATTGGTTTAGTATCACAAACGTATGCTTTTCTTAAGTTTATATTGTTCATAATACTTTATGCACATTAATTAATTAAATAATAACTTTAATTTATGACAGTTTACGTGTTTTAATGCTTGATTTATTTTTAACTTTTGTGGGTTGTTCTCTAATTTGTATTTAATTAATTTATTTTTTATTGCTTTATAAATTGTTTTTAAGGTGCCGTAATTAGTTTGCCTGAATTAAACGTGTATTTAAACGGTTGTTATTGTTTTTTTTTGTAAGTTTTCTTGTTTTGCAATTGCAGTTTTGCAATCATGCTAAATGGTTGGCCTAAACTTCCTTAAGGACCCCTCCTCCTGCATTTATTTCCTTTGGACTGCATCCAAATGGAGTTGAATGCACTGCTCCGGTTGCTGGTGACTGGTAAACTCGAAAACTGGTAAATGGTTATGGCCAGACGTTAGCTAATCGCCTAATCGACTTGACTTTTCCACGCACTTTTCTCACGCGACACTCGAACAAAAATCACTGTGACACAGACGGCGGGTCAGGAGGTCATTGCAGCTTATCTATCTCTATCACAATGCAAAAAACAGTTTAGCTTATCACTTGAAACACTCGAAACACTTTCAAAAAATTGTTTAAAAAATTCCTTTAATATTTTTGATTTATTTATTTTATTTTTTTTATTTTATTTCCTGGATCCTAACTCTGTTTTCTTATCAGTCAGAGCCACGTGCTTAACGCGCCGCGTGTCACAATTGTATGAACTTTGTGCCGCGTTGTTGACAATGCCAAAAGCCAACAGCAGCAGCAGTTTCAGTGGCAGTGGCAGTGGCAGAAGTGGCAGCAGTGGCCATGCCACTAGCAACAACGAAGTTGCCCCACACGCACACACACACAACCGAAAAGAGCGAGAGAGAGCGAATGAGTGAGAGAGCCCTGTTAACTGGCTTCCTGGCTGGCTGGCCGGGACAAACTATTCTATATCCTCGCCAAAAACCCAGAAACGGCACCAAAAAAATTCCAAAAAAAAAATAACAAAAATGAGGAACAGAAATCTAAGCCAGCAGCACCACTTGAACCGCTCACACACACACACAATATATATCCTATATCCCATATCCTATATAGTATAGGCATGGCAACGATTCCTCATCGCTGTTGTCGTCGTTTCAATTTCGGCCAGTTTCGGTTCAGTTGGGTTCACTTCATTGCTTAACTTAACTAAATGCTGCAGATGGTGGTAACACACACACACACACACTCAAAAATACACACACACATATGCACACATGGCAGCCCGACTTTAACTCAACTCACAAGAACAACAAAGGCCAAAGCTCGCGAACTTCGAGTTACGAGTGGATAGCAAACAATTGTGGGCAAAATCATAGCACAGTTTTGCGGGTCTTTTATTAGCTTAATTTTCTTTTATTTTATTAATAATATTATAATTTTTTGCCAAATTCAATAATATTAGTATTGCCCTTTTAGGTCCCTTTTTTTAAATATTTTTAATGCTTTTAATATTTATACTTTAATATAATTTGAATTTTTTTATGATCATAATCAATCATAGTTTACTTAAAAAATAGGTTTCAAAACTTTTATTTATATTTATATAAAAATTGCATTATTTGCTTCATTATAACTTTAAGATTAATACTCCCTTTTCATTAATTTAACCAAAAGCTATTGGACTTTAACTTATTTATGAGGCCAAAATGCACTTAAATTTCATTCATTTACTAGGCGAAAATTCAATCGATTCTTACTCATTTATCAGTCCAAACTTCACTTTTTAGGTTTTCATTTGAAAAACTTAAAATATGTTAATGCCGCTGCTCTTATCTTAGTGCCTATTATTTTGCCCGTAAATGTGCGAAAGCGACTGTGTGTGTGTGAGTGAGTGTGTGTGTCTGACAGCCGAGGGCAACATTTCAATTCGGCTTCGTGTCGTCGGCGTCGTCGTCGTTGTCGCTGTGTTGTCGTTGTGTTGTCGTTGTCGTTGTCGCGTTCGTCATTTTCGTAGTTTGTTTTGCTCGTTTGCTGGTCCCTCGGTTTCGTAACTCCTTCGCTGTGTGAGTGCCGTGTGTGTGTGTTGGTGTGTGAGTATGTGTGCGTTCGCATGACGATTAATGTTAATGTGTGTGCAGCAGCAGCAACAATGCACGGTGCAAAATCAAGGCTAACTCTACCATAAAGGCAATTGCATAATTATTAATTTAATCAAATGCTATTTAATAAATAAAAATTAATAATATTTAGTGTTAAAAAATTTAAATTTTATTTAAATGTTGTGTTTAATTCATTCAAAATTATTATATTTTTGTTTCAATAGTTTAACATTTTATAGAATCAATGTCTTTTCTTTGTTTCAAATCAAAAATATAACTCCCTAAATTAATTAAAAAGTTGAAAGATTATTATAAAGATTTATTATTACTATTTTTTTATTTGGAAGAGTGTAAAAACAGCAGCATACTGTTAAGTTATTACCAACATGGCCTCGACCAGAAGAAAAAATTCAATTCACAGCCATCCATTTTCATTTCTTAAAATTAAACAAATCAAAGGTATGGCCATAAAAGTCCATCAGTTGGTCTTTTCCCATTTGCATTATCATTTGCCTAATTTCTTTCATGAATTCAGCGGAAAAACACGTATGGCAATGGCAACTTATGGCTCGTAAAACCCAAGCAGCCATTCATATTCCGAATCAAATTCGAATTTAAATTCCAATATCATTTTCCCCCATTTTGTGGCAAGGACGAAGGACAATTGTTGCCGGGTGCTGGAAATGGAATGCAATGGTAGTGAATTGAATTGAATTGCATGTGCAATTGCAATTTGTCGGCAAAGGCAAAGCCAGCAACATTGAGCATATGACGCATACGCAATGTTGGACCATGGATCATGGCCGGCTCTCTGCGCCTTTCACATTTCCCATTTCACATTCACATTTCACATTCACTGCCGCTTTTGTTGCCATGCAAATTGCCCTGGCCTGGTGGGCCACCAGCAGCAGAGGTTGGGCGGAGGGGTTGCATGCTCGGGGACCATGTGGCAAAAGCTGAACCAAACCAAGCCAGCACTGAGCCAAAAAACCGAGCACAATAAATCAGTTTCTTCAAAAATAATTTCCAAAACAGCACAATTATTCGAAAAACAATAAATTATTTTTTTTTATTATTGTTTTAAAATTATTTAACTATTATTTTGAAAACCAAAGGATTTTAAATAAATTTGTTTAGATTTTAATAAAATTTAATCAGGTTTACAACTTGAAAATTACGAAATAAAAAAAAAATTTTTATTAACCTACAAAAATATTTTAATAAAAAGTAGATTTTGAAATCGATGCAATTTTTTCTCCGCCTGTGAGCCCAACTTAACTCAACTCAGCTGGCGCCGGCAACCTTCATGGCTAATAAGCAGTCACGGCACGTGAGGCGAATGGCGAACGAGCGTTTTTCGGTGGGGGTTACGGGGGTTCGGGGTTCGGGGGCTACTCCAAAATATTATTGATCAAATGTTTGCCAGAGCTCACCGAGACAAAGGTTTTTCGGAGGAGACAAACAAATAAATTCAACATTCAGCCACGAGTGCAGCGGATTGCATGGATTTTGCATAGAAGATGATGAAGCTGGGGGATCGGGGACAGGGGGATCTTGCCCAGCTGGAAGTCGGACGGATAGGAAGATGAAGATGAAGGCACCCCTCGACCAAGTCATTTGCCTCGAAGGCTGACAAAACGATTTGCATGCTAAAAATAACAAAATTTATGGCCTTTTCTCCGCTCGCTCCTCACTGCGTGTGTGCTTCGTAAGGAAAAAAATCAAGAAAATCAAAAAAAAAAAAAACCAGAAAGAAAGTCGGTGAAATGATGTGAAATGGGGTGAACTGAGGAGAAGAGGAGGAGGTTGTTTTTGCGGCTAACTGGTCATGGCCACGGTGAAGGCGACAACGACAACGACAACAAAACAAAGGCAAATCAATTAAAAAATTTTCGTGAAAACAAAACACAAAACGCTGCAAACGGAAAATGGAAACCGAACAAAGAAAAACCAAAGGCGAAAAGTGCTGGGCAAATATTTCCGCTTCACGTCAAGGTTGTGGCAATCAAAAGGGGAAAAAAAAGAAGAGGGAGCTTGATGGGATTGTTTCGTGCCGTCTAACATATCCGCTTTGCCACTTCAACTGCCAACTTGGAACTGGCTTCAAAATCAGGAGAAAAATATATACATCCAGCGGTTTTTTCATAAAATTATCATAAAGTAGGCGAAAATAAAACATATTTTCCTACACGGAAAAAAAATGTACAAAAGATCACATTGATCACATTAAAAGTCAAGTTACTCATATCATTTTGATATGATATAAGGTAAAATATACCCTATTTCACATCGAATTTTTTTTTCTGTGTAATAACAATAAGGAACGGTTTAATAAAATTAGATTTAATTATTATTTTACATATTGAAAAAAAACTAAAAACTACTAATATAATATTACAATAGCAACAAACTCACTAAGTGGGCGAAATTCCTTTAATAAATCCTATGGGCATTACAATGCTAGCGATGATTCCTTACTTATCCAATTCTAATCCAAAGTTGAGCAGTCTTTAGGTTTTTGGTATGTACTACGGGTCGTGTCACATATTTACATCATTTTAAAATTATCCTGCATGACAAACTGCTTTTGCCTGTTTCCATTCCGATCATCCGATGTGCGGATCATTCCGAATTCACACACAAGCCACATGCACACACATTGAAAAAAATATTCAGAAAAAATTAGCAAATCAAATGCAACGAGCCGTTCAAAAGAGTTTTGGAATCGGAATTTTGGAATTTGGAATTTCGGATTTTTTTTCAATCTTCCAAACTGAAGATTTGGAGACTGGAGAGCTCACTACCTCTTCTTCTTGTGACGCATCTCTGCTGGCGAGCGCACGTGGGGCGCCGCATGCATAATTCCAGACACCAGTTTTGTGGATTTTTTGGGGCACCCACGCGACGCACGAAATCCACGGTTTCTTTTTTTTTATGATTTATGAGGGAGCGATGTGAACGGGCGCGCGCGCCACTAGAAAGTGCAACCGCGTGGCGGGTTGACACAGCCACAGCGACAGTGGGTGGTTGGGAGGTTGGGTGGTTGCAGGTCGACTTGGTGGTCCACAAAGACACCGACGATCGACGGGGGCCACCCTTTCCCACGGGGAGTCTCTATTTGTGAAAAATTTTATAACCTTCGGTTAAATTTAACTATTAGATATTTGTAAAACAACTAAATATTTGCTCTCAAATGCTCTTACTTAATATTATTTTCGAGTTAAATTAAGTTTTGCAATCAGAAAACCTTTGTTTATTGGCAAAAATTCTAACTGGAGGTTAAATAAAAACTTTTTATTTTAACCGATCATTTAGAGAGTGTATTTAGAGGGCTGTTTTTACAACCAGGCCTCCAGTCATGCTTTCTAATTTAATTTTCAACCGACTTGAGCCTTGGCTTTAAACAAAGTAGAAATTGCCGCAGAGAAAAGTGGACAAAGAGAGTGTTTTTTTGCAGGCGGAGAGTAAACAAAGAGAGGTTAGCGAGAGAGAAATTATGGTTAACCGAGAGAGGGAAGCGGGGCAGGTGAGCTAAGACCCGGGAGACATGGGAGTCCGCTTGTTAGCGCATTTTAAGTCGCCGCCAAGGTTGACCCTTCGTCTTAATAATCATCACCTGTCTCTCACTCACTCGCACTTAGTCTGTCCCTTTCGCTTCTTGAGTGAACACAAATGCATGGCATATGCGCTTTTGGACCACGTTAATTAGCCAATCGATGACAGCAAAAAGCAAAAAAAAACTGAAAAAATATAACATAAAACACAGAGACACAGAAAACCTAAATAGTTAGGAATTTGGTTCCAAAGAGATTACATGACCGTGGATAATGATCATCTGTTCAACTATTTTGGGGGCTTGATGCCACAGATCATAATTCAAACGTTGCCCCGTTGGCACCTGCGAAAATCCCGTGTTCATTTTGTACAGGCCCCAAAAGTCGTAAACGCTAAATGCTCGCTCCAAAGTAAATATTTAGAAAATAATAAAACCAAATTTAAATGCAGAATGGAAAAAGAAATGATTTAGCCGAAGCGCGTGCAGAGTAAAATACAAAATACAAAAAAAGAAAATAGAAAATAGAGAAAGAAAATGAAAGTCCAAAATCGCGTGGCAAACAAAAACGAAATGGTCTAAAATATATTGGGGAAACAACAACTGGGGACTGAATACTTAATAATCCCAAAAACACACTGACTAAGGGCTTTTGCTCAATTAGAAAACACACTTGTTTTAATTATTTATATTTTCGAACTGAAAGCACTGAAACAATAAAACGTTTTGTATTTTTTTTAAATAATTAAAAAAATAAAAAGGAGATTTTAGCCACAAAAGTAAAAGAGTTTAAAAAATGTCTCTAATAAATATAAACTTGTTATCCGTGGATATTAAAAAGCTATTAAACGATATCTTTTATATTACTGTGATTTTAAAAATTATATTCTTTCTCTTTAACATATTTTATTTTATAATTACTTTTATATCAATCCCTTCTAAGTGAATTTAGCTACTTCCCTTTTTTTATTTGTAAAGAATTTTAAAGAAAATTGATTTTATATACCGGTTATGATACGAATGTAGTAGAAATATATTTTTAAGATTTTATTTTAAGGCATCCCCTGAGTCTAAAACATTTTACTATCATTAAAATCCTGTCATGTTTATAATAATCTTTGGATAGATCTCGAGGTAGTAAAGACACTATCCCCGTTGAGTTTTAAATCATAGATCCAAAGATCTTATAAATCTTATAGAAGAGCGACGCGGGCAGAGGCGGCGGCAGCGACGGCGACTGAGGCAGCGACGGCGACTGAAGCAGCGGCGGTACGGCGGCAGAGGCGGTACGGTAACGGTAACGGTAACGGGAACGCTTACCTTGGCGCTTGGCTTAAGCTGCCGTGCGTCGTCGTGATGTGGGCCATGCAGGCGATCCATTCATCGACCTACTCCACTTTTTCTCGCTCTGCACAGTTGCACTTTGACCTCCTCCTCCTTCTCCCTACTTTCCTTGGATTCTTGGCTTTTAATTGCTTTTCCAATTCCGACCGATTCGGTTTTTCTTCGGCTTTCCTTGCGTCGGGAAACACTTAAGACTGTACGGATCGTATATAGATCAGCCGATATATGTACATATATCCATATATATGCGAGGGGAGACAAATAGACAGACGTCTAGATATATACTTATTTATATTCAAATGACAAAAGAAATGAAACGAAACGAAACAATTTTCATTTTCATTTATTTTTCACTTTTTTTTTTTCTTTTCTTTTCCACGCAGCCGACAGCGACGTCGGCGCCGGCGTCGACGCAGGCAGAGGGGGCGGCTGAGGCTGAGGGGGCGGGGCCACAGTTGTCGCACACATTTTTCACATTTTCACCGTGCCGCTCGGCACACACAAATAATAACAACAAAAAAGAAACAACATTGAAACAACAACAAAAAAATAGCACTCACAAAAAACTCAAGAATTTTACATATAATTTTGGGCTAAAGAAAGAGAGGGGCCGAGATTGTTAGAGGGAGAGGGGAGAGCGAGAGCGAGAGGGGGGGACAAGGGCAGATTGACAACGTCATCAACGAGAATGACAACAGAAACGACCAACGCGACACTATTCACATGGGAATCAAGAATCGAGAAATTCGACGTTGATTTTCGGATTTATCAGTTTTTCACAACACGATCATCAAATGCACTGGCAAAAAAAATGGCACAATTGTAGGATTTTACCCGCTGTCCTTTTTTATTTTTATCCCGTATTTTTATTATTATTATTTTGTTGTTCTTTGTGTTTTTTGTTTTGGCCAAAAACAAGTGCGAAGCGATCACCGGCGTGCGCGGTACTGAAGATCGCTCTGCTCGCAGGCCTCAAAATTCTGCCGGCGTCGCAGTCGCGCCAGGCGCCAGCAGAGGCAGCGACGCCGGCAGCACGGGGAAAATCCAGTCTATATACCGATGTTCATACAGTGGCTATAGGATGGCATTTAACATTTTTTAAATATTTAACACAAATTATTACTTATTTATTTTATTATTTATAATAATCTAATAATCTTTTAGAACCATCTAAAAATTCCTCAAAATAATAAACCAAATTTTTGACCACCTAAGTAATACCATGTTCTATCCAGTTAACATCAATCGTCCATCTCCAAATTTCTTATAAAAATTGTCAGCCAATTATAAAGCATCTTGTTAATGGAAAGTAAATTATATTCAAAACGACCATAAATTCACATGTGAGGTGTTTTCTGAATCAAAATAATACGTCACCTAAGCGATAATATTTACTGTAGCAATTTAAAATGCGAATGTTCGTCCGAAAAGTGAGTGTGGGTGAGTGGGCTTCAAACTGTCTATCTGGCAGTGTGTGTGTGTGTGGAAAGTGTTTTTCACGCAAATTGTTTGCAACGTCAACGGCCAGCAACGACCCAAAGAAATAGCAGTCGGAAAATGCGTTTATGCGGGGGCAAAATATGCGAATTGCCAGAAAAGAATAATTTAGATTTTTACGTTTTACATTAATTTAATTTATTTTTAGTGAAAATTAATACCTGTATTTCACATCCTATATTTTCTATATAAGTTTTGTTTTCTCCAAAACCTTGAGAGCCCTTTGCGTATAAACGAAGTATTTAACGAAATCGTTAACCAATCACTTAGTGCCATGGCCAAGAGCCTTGTGAACCATTCTCGAATTGCATTTGATGATTTTCGAGGGGAGGTGGGAGAGGGAAAATGGAATATGGATGCCTGCCCTCGGCCTTGGTCCAAAATGGCTCGAATCCTCGAATGATTCGATGAGCAACAAGTGGGTGGAAGGGGCGGTACAAACACAAATCACGGCATCGAAACCCATCCAAGTATTTGACAAAACAAAAAACAAACCAAAAACAAACAAGGCATGTTTGAGGCAGAATATCGATTACACAAATGACATGCAGCTGAAAATCGATGGCAACAGGCCCAAATGGGAAAATGGGAAGCGTTTTCCCGACGACGATGATGATGATGATAACAAGATGGCACGGCATGCACGATTTGCCATGGATTTTCATCTTCCGTTTTTCGGGAATCGACGCAAATGAAAATGCAAAGTGCAGTTCCTGCACAATTTCAATTAATCACAAATATTTGCATTCAGCAATCGGCGGATGGAAAACAGCAGCCAAAAGAGATTCGCAGATACTCAGATGCGAATGAATGGGGCAGAAAACAATATTGTTACACTTATAGATGCGTTTTTATAGAGTCTCTAGATTAACAACATAAACACTCGCACACGCGGCGACCTTCGCTCGTTTTTCATTTTCATTTCCATTTCACTCGCAAGAGGCGAAAAACGAGGATTGCGTAAAGAGCCGTCGAGCATGTTGCCTGTTTTCGTCAATTGTCGACAATATCTTTTTTAATGCGCCTCTTTATTTGTTTAAAAAGAAAACCCATGAAAAACGGCAACATAAAAACTATGAAGCCAACCCGATCGATGTCTAACCAAAGGCAAGGTCAGCAATCGGGGAATCGAAGATCAGAGTACCCTTCTTTATAATGAGATCCTAACTCAACAAATCAATATAATAATTATTTAATATAATTTCTTTATACTGAGATCCTAACTTAACAAATCAAGGTATTAATTATTTCTTATTATTTTCTTATAATGAGATCCTGACTAAAACGAATCAATATAATTACCTTCAAAGATTACTAAAACTAAATTCTTTTCATTTATTTACTTTTAAAATAGTTATTATTTCTTAGACTAAGATCCTAACTCAAACGAATCAATATAAATCCCTTCAAAAGTCAACAAAATCATATTTTCTTTGGGAACAGGAAATATTTGGCAGAAATATATAAAATAAGTAGAGTATCTCATATTTGATCATAGCTCTTATACCCTGCTCCATATATTTAAATGCCAAGTGGGTGGTTTGGGGTGATTTTCCGCGAGAGCGAAACATCTTAATGCATTTTCATTTTCATTTTCACAATTCCCAATTCCTGGCATTGCCTTTCATTTGCCGATTGATTGCCGTTGATGTTCGCACGAAAAACGTTTTGCGTGAGTAACAAGAAAATCGAGGAAAATCGGGGAAAACCAGGGGGTGGTAAGTGGGTGGCGGGTGGAGTGGGTGGAGAATGTTGAGGCAGCGCCGATGATGGATCGGCATGAATGGATCATCCGAACGGATCATCATGTGCCAAGTGTATAAGCCCCATTCTCATTGTTTTTTATTACGAATTTTCGGCATTTAGCTGCCTTTCTATATTCGCAGCAAATGTTTGTTCAATCGATGTAAAACGTATTTAAATGATTGACGAACTGATTGATGAGTTTAGTGATGGAAAACGAACTAAACAAAGTTCAAGTATGAAAGATTCAGTGATATATGGTTAACAGGAAAGTATATTTGACCTTTTGGGCTAATCAGTTGAAGGGTGTTAGTGGGCTTTCACATCCAAATCCTTTGCTTGGCCAAGTTCGACTTATAATAGGGTAAATTCATATATTTGATGGCTTTTACTCACCTGCAATGAGAAAAGTAATATTAAGTCATTAGTAAATTGCTATAAATTATTTATAAAGCTAAAATAACTAACGATTTAAATATAATATTCTTATAATTTAATTCTTAACAATTAACAGTTTTATTTTTCTCAGTATTTTACTATGGGTGGTCAGGCACTGACGTCACAGCCGCAGTGACCCCGTGACCTCCTTTTGGCATCACTCCTTTCTCATTCGGTTCTCAGCCGTTTACTCCTATTTCGCTGCGTTTCCGCTGGCTGAAAAGGACATTGACACAATGGAGGCTAAAAGGATAAAAGGCTAAAAACGTGACTTTGGGGCAAGAGTGACGCTTTTCACCACACGCATAACCATCGCATGTTCACATTTTTAAGGTTGTCGTAGATCGAGGTGAAGCTTTTTCACTTTTTCACTTGGTGACGTCAATGAGCTTGCCAAAAAAGGTCAATTACTAGTTAATGACGACATAAAAGGAGACTTGTACGATTTGGATATAATCTCTAGGATTCTTACTTGGAATTTCTAATGCAAATTTAAATATTATTTAAGATTAGTCATCCTAAATTACTATCATAGTTTTTTTTTTTAATTTTTATCAGGAAATACGATTCTTGAATCCGTATCGGTTCATATCGGTAATGGTGACCGTTAAACTTACGGTTATAAGCTTGAATCGGTTGCGGTTTTATTTTCCGATTCTGGTTCGAGAATTGGCTTTCCATTTAAACTTGAAAATGTGAAAAAACTTTAAGGAAACCAAAGCTTTTTCCAAGCTGCGAAAGCCTTAAAGCATTTCACGTGAGCTTTTCCTTATTTTCGAATTTCCAATGGCGCTGCTGCTGAATTTTCGAAGTTTTCAACAGGCAGCGTCGACGCCGGCAGAAGCAGAGGCAGCAGCAGCGACGTCGACGCAGACAGCGACCGAAGCATCGGCATCGAAATCGGAATCGGAATCGGCGAAAATCGCTCGGCTCGTCGGCATTTGTTGCTCAGCAGGAGCCAAAGGCGAACACGTGCTCACCGCCAGTCAGCGGCGCTCGGCATCTGCGGCAGATTGCAGCACCGCCCACCCAGCACCACCCACCACCCACATCCCACTGACTGCCCCAAAGTGAAGCTCCAACATCTCTCCTTTCCTGCGAATTTTTGTCCTTTTTTTATTTGGAGGCAATTGAAAGGGAGGCAAAGACAAAGGAAATACAATTGAAATAAATAGCAAGGAAAAGGGATAAACAAAAATTAAAAGTGTATGTCTTCCAAAATAAAATATTTATCAAAGAGCTATACAAACTTCTTCAATGAAGTCTTAGTAATATTTATAATACTTTTTTAAAGTTAAAACAATTAACAATTCTGGCAACTTTTTTATTCCTATAGAAGGACTTTTTCGTCAAAATATATTTAAATTTAAGCTTTTACCATAGACTTTAGCTAGAAATTAACCAAAATATACATAGATTTACTAATCCATTCCTATAATAATGAACGAAAGAAGAGAAGGAGAAAATTAACGAGACAACAACTTTAAAATTCATTAAAAATGTGTTGTACGGTCTCGGATCGCCTCAGTTTCTGCTTAGCTCTTCTGCTTCAGTTAAACTGTGAAAACATTTTGCTCTGTTGATTTTGTTGCTGTTGTTGTTGTTTGCCTGGGGAAAAGCCTCCGCAGGCCTCGAATTTCCCTTCTGCAAGAGATAAGCACCGCCACTCGATGGTGTTCAATGCTTCCTCCTCGTTTTGTCCGCTTTCCACGACTTTTCCTCCGCCCAGACCACCCACCACCCTCATAAATATGCAAAGGAAATGCAAACCGAAGCAAACGAAGCAATGAAAACTCCTCCCGTTCGCCGTTCAACATAAAAAAAAAAAATAAATGGAGATGAAGTGAGGAGATGCTGTCAGAAATTTCAACGCCGATTGCCACGCCCATTTCCGTTTTCCATTTTCTGCGGCGGGCGGCAATTAAGAAATTACCTGAAGACATTTCCCACGCCTCAAAAATTGACGGGGCTTCTCTTTTGGCAGAGAGAATATTATTTTCCTCTTACTTTTTAAATATTCATAGTCTTCATAAACCACAAAATACTCAAAACTTTTTAAAACGTTTTTTAAATTATTCCTTTCCTTTAAATTAACTCCTTTATAATATATTTTTAAATTCTTTTAAATTTATTTTCATTCATTATTGCAAGTTTATTGCCCCTTAAATATTCAGCACTCATCACTGCTTTGCTTTGAAATCCTTTGAACACCTGCTTAAAAATTCCGATTGAAACACAAATATTCTGACAGCAAATTATCAACACATCAATCGAATTGAAATCCTTTGGCAAAGGACACCTTAAATAGTTTGTGGTTAGTTGACAGTTTTCTACTCTTGCCAAGATTTCTTAAACTCCGATTTCGGAATCCCTTTGAAGAACCCTATGCTTCTGCAATCAGCCTGATTGAATTCTAGGCAAAATCCTTGAAGGAAGCCCGAGAAATATGCTAATAAAATTTCAATTTCAGCTCCTCCAAGGAAATGGAGCTGCTGGCATATTGTTTTTTGTTTGTTTTCTGTTTTCGGCAGCTCTTGGTTGTTGTACTCGGCTTTTTATTGCCAGCTGGGCCATAAAAAAGAAGCCATCTCTGAATGCACTTTCGGCCCTGCGTCTGTTGGAGTCATAAAACAGAGCGCTGCACAGAAAGAAAAATATTCTCTGTGTATTTAAATGTAAAATAAATATGAATAGAATTTTTTTGTTTAATTTTAGGGAAATCAAAATCAAAAAAAAAATTTACTATAAAAAGTAACTTTCAATCGAATCTATCTCTTCAACTCAATTCAATGAACTCTTATTTGAAAATTTTTAAATCTTTAAAATGCTGGCATATTTTTTAAACATATTTTAATGTGGTGCATTTTTTTTCTCAGTGAGTTCTGATTTTTTTTCCTTTTCCATATTCATTTTTTCCATTTGCAAATGATTTTGCATGCATTTATTACTCATACGCAACGTGGTCCGATTAATATATACTATTTTTTAGCATATGTAGATCAAAAATCTTTAAAATGCTGGTTTATTTTTAGAACGGTGGTAGAAGGTTTTATAATTCTTCTCAGTGAGTTCCTATTTTTTCCAGCTTTTCCCCATCCCTTTTTCCCATTTGCAAATGATTTTGCATGCATTTATTACTCATACGCAAGGTGGTCCGAGGTCAGGGCGCATTAACAGCAATCAATGTGTTTAGCTGCACCCCGAATTCGCCGGTGAATGAGAGATGGAAGGGGGGCGTTAAGCTCGAGGCTAACTAAATGTTGGCATCCTGAGCCGACAGTTCTTGTCATTTAATTTGTCATTTCCCCGGGAGATTCACGGCTCTCTGACGAAATTAAGCGACGTCTGTTGTCTGTTGGCTGATGTCTTTTGCCAGTTTGTCTAATGTCTAATGTCTGTTGCCTGTTGGATCTCTCGGCTCTCTGCCACCTTCGATGCCACCTCATCTCACCTTCAGCCATCCGAGTTCTGAGTTCAGTTCAGTCAGCCCGAAAGCACTTCAAAGGCCATCATCTTGACATTTTGATTTATTGGCTTCGCTGCCGTTGTTTGCCGACTTGGTCTGCGGCTTTAACTTTGGCTTGTCGGCCTGTTGGCTTGTTGGATGGTTGGCTTGTTGCTTTCCTTACATTGCGGCTTGTTGCTGCTGTTTCTGCTGCTGCTGCTGCCTCAGTTGCTGATGTTTGGCAGTAAGCCGCTTACAAGTATTAACCCGCCTGGAAAACGCGCTCTTCTGTATGCCAAACCGCCAAAGAGCTTGGCAGGGCTCCTCAGTTTGCAGTTTACACACACAGAAAACGCCTTTAAAAGTAAACAAGGTATAATGATACCTTGGAAACTTGCTTTATTTTTAAGTCTTTTTTTGATTAAATCTTTCCAATCCCAAAAGAAGTGTATTTTTGTCTAAAATTCAAATCCATATTTTTCACCCAAAAATAACAGTTTTTTGGCCATAATAATGAAAATAATGATCGAAATATGGAATGTCGTACCTCGTTGAACTCGTTATTTCATTCTTAATCGATTGGCATTCAAACCTAGAAATTTTTAATTTTTTTTATTTTTTGCAAAAAATTGTGATGTTACCCCTTATCAAAAATGCGAAAATTTATCAAAAAATAAATTTCCCAAAAAGTGATGGGATTCGTTAGTATGGGTCGTTAGCTGTTCAAAACTGTCGGTCTTTTAGCTGTAGGCCTTGAATTGTCCAAGCTACGACTAAAAAACCATATAAAAAAGGCTGATTTCGTCGAAAACTCAAATCCATATTTTCTATCCTAAAATAGCAGTTTTTTGGCCGTAACAATGGAAATAATGATCCAAATATGAAGTGTCATACCTCGCTTAGCTCGTAATTAAATTCCCAATCGAATGACATTCAAACCTAGAAATTTTCAATTTGTTTCATTTTTTGCAAAAAATTGTGATGTTACCCCTTATCTAAAATGCGAAAATTGACCAAAAAATAAATATTCCAGAAAGTGATGGGATTCGTTAGTAGAGGTCGTTAGCTGTTCAAAACAGTCGGTCTTTTAGCGTAAGGCCTTGAATTGTCCAAGCTACGACTAAAAAACCATTACAAAAAATCCTAAAAATCAGTAATTTGGCCATAAAAATGGAAATAATGATCCAAATATGGAATGTCGTACCTCGTTGAACTCGTTATTTAATTCCCAATCGATTGCCATTCAAACCTAGAAATTTTCAATTTGTTTCATTTTTTGCAAAAAATTGTGATGTTACCCCTTATCAAAAATGCGAAAATTGATCAAAAAATAAATTTCCCTGAAAGTGGTGGGATTCGTTAGTACAGGTCGTTAGCTGTTCGAAACAGTCGGTCTTTTAGCTGTAGGCCTTGGAAATGTCCAAGCTACGACAAAAAACCTTAAAAAAAGGGATATTTTCGTCAAAAATTTGAATCCATATTTTTCACCCTAAAATATCAGTATTTTGGCTGTCATAATGGGAATAATGATCCAAATATGAGCTCGTTGAGCTCGTAATTAAATTCCCTAACAATTGGCATTTAAACTGAGAAAAATATTTTTTTTGTAATTTTTCGCTAAAAATGATGATCATTAAAAAATGGACAAATTTATCAAAAAATAAATAAATAAAAAATCAAAACAGTCGCTCGTTTAGCTGTCGGCCTTTATTTGCCGTAAATACGACTAAAAAACTGAAAAACCCGTTTATTTTTGTCCAAAATTGGAATCAATATAAACTACCCCTTTTTTTTTTTGTATATACATATACAATTTTTTTTGTTAAAACGTTAACGTTATTCTCAGTGCATCTATTGCTGGCAACTTTCTGACATTGGCCTTTGACAGCGAATTGCACCGTTTGCAACCGGATTTTCTGGCCATTTCATTGTGTTTGGCCAGCTAATGCAGAGGGCACAGCTGGTGAAGCAGCAAAGTAAATGGCCGAAATGCAGGTCCTGGTTTCAGGTTTTAGGTTTCAGGTTCCAGGACCCGGAATTCAAAGTCCAAAGTCCGGATTCAAAAGCCCGCTTCCAACTACAAATGCATCCAGTTAACGAGCTCGTTACGGCTCATTGGCCTTTGGGTCGTGCTCTCGTATGCAGTTGGCCAATGTAAATTGAATTCGGTCTCAGTCGCCAGTCGCCACTCGCCGCCTTCGAAACAGAAACAGAAATGCAAATTAAGCGCAAAGTGCTCACAAATGTGGGCGGGGGTTTTCGAAGAGGGGGCGTGGCGGAGGAGGTGGAGGAGGAGGAGGAGGAGGAGGTGTGGCAACAATAATCGAGTGGCACTCGGAACGGCACATAATAACATATAATTATTTGAGCAAATGCAATCAATTTAAATCGTTTGCGGACGAAGCGACGGAATTGAAGCGCTAATTGCGATAATTACTAAGTAAGCAGCCGAGCGCACCCAAAAGAGATTGAAAATAAATATGGGGAAAATTAACAATCTCGGCAAATAAATGCGGATTTAAAGCGCATTTTAAATTGATTTTCGTTGGTGGAGCGTAGATAATAAATATAAAATATGGGATGACATTATGAATAGTTTTTAGGAATATATTTCTGTTTCTACATCACCCATATAACAGAAAAAAAATTAACAAATATTTTCTATTCTGTTTTTTTTTTCTGTTTTTACATTATACACTAGAAATAAAGAGCAAATATTTTTTAATCACCCGTTCGAGCAGCGTCAAAAATAAAAGAAAATATGCCAAATAAAGTATCTTGTGAGAAACTTGAGTGGCAAAGCCATGATTGCGAAAAGGGAAAACTTTCTGCCAAGTTTGGCCCATTAAACTTTGTACTTGTTGAGGATGAGGATGAGGATATCGCAAAGTATTCCCTCTCCGAGGAGCAAAAATCAAGCCAAGACAGTTTTTCTGAGTTCCCTCCTGAGCCGTGTGCACTCATAGTTGACTTGCCATCCCCGCTCCTATTCCTTTTCCCCTCCCCCCTGAAACTCTTTAAGAAGGACATCATCCTCGGAAATAAGAAATGGGAAATAAAATAAAAACAGAGGTTTTTTTCCAAGGCGCAGGCGTGAAATTAAAGAGCGACCATTTCAACTCTCTCTTCCTCAAACTAAACAAATTAATGATTTCCCGCATATTTTTATGGGATAATGTATATATATATTTTTTTTAACGATATTTTGTTAAGAACTTTCGTATATCAGGCAGCAAACATTTTGGATTTTCCATTTAATATTTATGTGATTTTATTGTGGTTCTTAAATTAGCAGAAATCAAGCGAATCTTAAGTCTTTCCGTTTTATTTACGATGTGCGTAAGACCATATAGCTATAGGATACCGAGAGAGAGAGAGAGTTTCCTACAGAAAGAGAGAGAGAGAGTAAAAGAGAGTGTGAACCGGATGCGTGGGAAAGTTGCCGGCGAAAGCGTGGAAAACAAACCGCTACGGAGGAAAATGTCGCCGTGCAACTCGCTCAGTCGAGCATTAGACGCCAACGCGTTCGGTAGCAGCTCTCTCTCTCTCTCTCTCCCACACACACTCACTCTCTCTCTGTCTCTGTCCGTCTGTCTCTCTCCGTCTCTGTCCGTCTCTCCTTCTCCTTCACACCCACAATTTTTGAAGCGCTCCAGAGGAAAAGTGTGAAAAGTTGTCTTATGTATACAAGTATGTAGAAAAGCGGGAAAAGCAGGGAAATGCAACGGAATTCCGTGTTTTTCACATCACCCACATCATCATCATCATCCCAATCTAATCAAAACTTTTGGAGCCAAACGGGCAGTGTTTTAAATTTAGATCTAAAAACACACCGCTTAATATGCGATCTATAAATATGTCGTCTTATTTTCGAACTGCACTCGCCGGCGATAAATCAAAACAAATCAAAATCGAAATCTAGAAAAAGGCTTCTAATTTTCTCGACAATTTCCCTAACACTTATAAACTTTGAATATGTTTTCTAAACAAGAGATTTGCTAAATTATTTTAAAATTAAATTAAAATTTTTTAAAATAAATTATAGAAATATTAAATGGACTTCGGATTATATTTTCTAATTGAATAGCTCCCTGAACCCGGTAAAATGTTTCTGGCTGTCAACCAGAGTCTGCAGAACACCAGCAAGAAGAAGCGCAAGCGGCGGACGGCGGAGGATGATCCGCAGGAGGAGGACCAGGCCACCACCACCGCCGCCGGAGTTCCCAGTAACCTGGAGTCCAGTGCATCGAGTGACCAGTTGGTCTTGGGAGCCGCCGGTGGCTCCACCTGTCGGCTGTGCAAGTGCCCCGGACGGCAGTCCCTGGCCTTGGTCTACATCTACTTGGGCGCCCTCACCCTCATCCTGGCCAGCCTGTCGCTGGTCTTCTACACGCACACCCAGGATGCCTCCGGAATGCCTCCTGATCTTCCCCTGGACTCGCGAGCCTTTCGCGTGCAATTCCAGGCGGAACTACTGCGTTCGGAGGATGAGCTGCGGGCCATGGTCAGCAGGATACTCGCCGAGGAGGAGCAGCAGCAACTGGGTGGAGGTACCACCACCAGAGCCAGCACAGCGAGCAGCAGGACCAGCGATCCTCTGAAGAACGAGCGCAAGTTCACGGACAACCTGATAAGCCACACGCCGCCGCCCAACGGAAAGAGGATGCGCCGGGACATTGCCTCCTCCGCTCCCGCCTCCATGCATGGTAAGGATATCGAGGATACCGGTAGTATAGATACAATACACAAAAATATTCACCCACAGAACAAAATTTGATAAAAGATTAATACGTTTTGTAAAGATAATTTTATTCATATCATTTTGATAACATTTCAATATCAATTTGATAGGAGTAAAAAATTTATTTATCTTATTTGACATTATTTGCTCATAAAAACTACTGCTTTGGCATTTCAAAATAGTAAATTTATATTATTTTTATTAAATGAAATTACTGATATGATAAAATATCGAATCGATATGCCCAAAAATATTTAGCCACATAGAAAACAATTTGACAAAAAATCAGTACGATTTCTAGAGATCTATTTATTCATATCATTTTGATATCATTTTAATAAAATATATATTTATTCTATTTGAGATTATTTGCTCATGAAAACTACTGTTTTGGTATTTCAAAATAGTATATTTATATGATATGATATGATAAGATATCTAATTGATATGCCTGGATCCTGGATCACGTAGAATTTATCCCTATCTCATATTCATATTTCAATTGTATTTCCTGTGCAGCTGATCCCCTGATCGAGTTCTTCAATCCGAACCACCGCAAAGTGCTCGACGAGCAGGACTCGGAGATCCGCAAGCGGACGGGCCAAAAGGGCGCCGCTCCCGGCGGCGATGAGTGGATCTACCTGAACACCTACTGCCGGGTGCCGGAGAAGATAATCACGGGCTTCTGCAAGGGCACCCAGGACTACTGTCCGCCGGCGCCGCAGGGACCCACGGGCGAGGTGGGTCCGAAGGGGCCCACCGGCAATCCCGGCCTGCCTGGCATTCCGGGTCCCAAGGGCAATCGCGGCGATGTCGGACTGCCCGGCGCCCCCGGCGTCGATGGTGTGGGTCATTCGGGTCCGGCGGGTCCGCGGGGACCCAAGGGAGATGCGGGCGCCACAGGAAGGGCAGGTTTGGATGGAAGGGATGGAGTACCGGGTGAACCGGGGCTGGATGGCGTACCAGGGCGGGCTGGTGCTGATGGCAAGAATGGGCTGTCCGGTCGCGATGGCAAGGATGGGCTGCATGGCAAGGACGGCAAGGATGGTCTGTCCATCACGGGACCCAAGGGAGCCCAGGGACCGCCCGGCGAACGGGGTCTGAAGGGTAAGTAATATATATCTACCAGTTAAATGTAATTCCCTTGGGTTTATCCCCACAGGCATTGCCGGTCCCCGCGGTCGTCCCGGCAAGCCGGGCACCAACGGCACACCCGGAGTGCCCGGCATCAATGCCTGGAAGATGCAGTTCCCCAATGGCAGCTCCTCCAACGATCTGCTCATACCGCCCTCTATAACAGGTGAGTTAAGGGTTAATAACAGGTTAAATCAATTGGGGTTAAATTTAACCAGTAGCAAAAATATTGATTTAATCAGCCTTTTCTTTCTACTAAAAGTATGATTAATGTATTATTGATTATAATTATGGGAAACATTTAACCTGAGGTTAAAAATGCAAAATAATATTACTTCAATCAGCCCTGTTTATCTGACAAAACTGTGGTAATGCAATTATCATTATTAGAAGTTTAGTGAAATATACATTTAACCTGAGGTTATTATTATTTATAATTATGGGAAACATTTAACCGGTGGTTAAAAATGAAAAATAATATTACTTCAATCAGCCCTGTTTTTCTGACAAAACTGTGATAATTCAGGTATTATTATTGGAAGTTTAGTCAAATATACATTTAACCGGAGGTTATTATTAATTATAATTATTTAATTTTTTATTTAATTATTTAACCTAAGGTTAAAAATCAAGTGATATATTACTTTCATTAGTCTTGATTTTCTGTTCGAGCTGTGATTATTCAATTATTATTATTGGAAGCTCAGTCAAATATACATTTAACCTGAGGATGTTATTAATTATAATTATGGAAAACACTTAACCTAAGGTTAAAAATAAAATAAAATATAACTTTCATCCGCCTTGGTTTTCTGTTCGAGCAGTGACCTTTAAATTATTCCTATTTAACCTGAGGTTATAACTACGCACTGTATTAACTTGCCAGATCTACAACTTCCGGACTTCCAACGCTCGGTGATTGTGGAGGAGGGCAGATCGCTGAACTTGAGCTGCTCGGCCACGGGAACTCCTACGCCGCAGGTGGAATGGCGTCGGGAGGATGGTCGCACCATTAATGTCAACGGCGTAGAGAGTGAGTCACCCCACTATCACTTATCACTTATCACTTAGCACTCAACACCCAATCCTCATCACACAGTGGCCTCCGTCAGCGGACAGTTCCTGAAGTTCACCAATATCACACGACACCAGATGGCCGCCTACACTTGTTATGCCAACAATGGCATCGCTCCAGTGGCCAATGCCACCTATCTCGTGGAAGTGCAGTGTGAGTTTATCTATACATGTTTTAAATATTGATCTTAAACAGAAGTTAATCCCCAGTTGCACCCATGATTTCGGTGTTCCGTCAAACGATTTACGCCGAGTACCAGAGTAGCGCCACTTTGGAGTGCATAGTGGAGGCCTTTCCCGAACCCATCAGATATTGGGAGCGAGCCTACGACGGCAAGATCCTCGATCCCAGCGAGAAGTACGGCATTGAATCGTTTCCCGAGGGGTGAGTTAACTTAAAACCTACTTTAACCGGAACTTAACTCCCTTTTATTTTGGTTTCTAGCTTCAAGACCACCATGCGCTTGATCATCAGTAATCTGAGGAAGGATGATTTTGGCTACTATCACTGTGTGGCCAGGAATGAATTGAATGCCACCATGGTTAACTTTGAAGTAGCACGTGGGTCTTACAAATAATAGCTAACCGAAGGATAACCGAGAGCTAACCCTCTCTCTCTCTTTTTACAGCTCAAGATCCGAACAGTGAGACCCCTTACGTGGGCAGTGGCATGAAGGTCTACGGCCAAAGACCCCCAGAAAGCGAGTGTCCCGTTTGCGACCAGTGTCCAGATCCCAGGTTAGAAATTATATAGAAAATCCCCTGATAAGTATAACTCAACATGATGATTATCTAGCTTGTACCAGTGCAAGGACCAAATACTGAATAGCTTTGAGATCCAACCCACGGGCAATCTGAGTTATCCCGGTCTACCCAAGCGACCGAAAAGTGAGTGGAATAAGTTCCCTTTTAATATATAATATAGAATACCAATCTCGCCTTTTAATAGCCTGCTATCTGTATGCCGTGGGCAAGCCCGTTTTCCACAAGGTGGTCAACGAAAAGTTCGGCTCCTGGCTGAGGGATCCTTCGCCGGATAGCGATAAGGAGAAGACCTTCGTGACGAACGAGAACGATCCGTACAATTTGTTTGAGTTCACCACCCGCATTCAGTACCGAATGAACAGCATTCCCCGGCGGAAATACGAAATTCAAGAGGGCTTTCATGTGGGTTTTTCTTAGATTTCTTAATCAAGATTTAGCTATAACCCTAACATTTTAGGGCAATGCTCATGTGGTCTTCAACGGTTCGTTCTACTATCAACAAAGGAACTCGGATCTGGTGGTCAAGCTGGACTTGATCAGTCTCAAGAAGATAAGTGAGTGTTCTGATTTCTAATTTCCTATTCCAATTGGTAATAACTGTTTTCTTTTAGCCACACAATTGCCATTTGCCGGAGTGGCAGCTGCAAATAGGCTGTATGCCACCGACTTCAACTACATGGACTTCAATGTGGACGAAGTGGGTCTTTGGGTGATCTACAGCACCTACAACTCGAACAACACGCTGGTGGCCAAGGTAAATGTCCCTATTTCTTTGGAAGTATCTTCAAAAAATTAACCAAAAAATCCAACAGTTGGATGCGGAGACTTTGAAGATGCAGTACAACTTCAATATCACCCTGGACCACCATCAATTCGGCGAGATGTTCATCGTGTGCGGCAATCTGTATGCCATCGATTCGGGCACGGATAAGAATACCCAGATTCGCTATGTGGTCGATCTGTACAATGGCAAGCTGCTCAACACGAATCTGCCCTTCTCGAATCCCTTTAGCCACACCACAACCGTTGGCTACAATCCCCTTACAGTGGTAAGTAGCTTTATCTACCGGTTATCTTCCGGTTAAGCTTTATATCTTGTTTATTTCAGGAACTCTACTCCTGGGACAAGGGCAATGCACTCACATATCCCATACGCTACAACGAACAGCGTCTCATCGCCGACAATAGTTAGGAGAAGATGAAGAACTTTAAGATCTTAAAGATCCTAACGAGATCCTAACGGCTCAAATCTAAATAGTCTAAGGCACAATAAATAAATGTAAAGTGTTTTTTTTTCCAAAAGCAAACATCTCTTGGTTAATATTTGCTCTGAGATCATTGGTTTGTTTTCCCAATGCACTTGCTCACACTGTCTGGAGATTCGCTAATTGAAAGGCACAGCGAAAAGGGAAAGTGTGCGAAAATTGTTGGGTGTGAAGTGTTAATTTGCCAAAGGTGGAACAAAAAGTGCTGAGAATGTTACTATTTATTCTACCGACAGGGCATATAATTATCTTTACACATTCAACTGTTTTTCCTTAACGATTTTAAGCATTTTTCATTTAATTAACCTTCTCTTAACCTTCGGTTAGTTACTCCCCATCCATATTCCCCGTATCATTAAGTGCCACTTTGCAGCTCCTCTCCGTTCTCAATTAGCCGCGATAATGTTGACATTATCCGGGGCTGGTTCCATTAATTATGCCTGCTTAAAAGGCCTGGACCCCGGGCATTCGGCCAATTGCAGCAACAAGTTCCTGGGCCGAGATGCCAAGGCGAAAAGCGAGAGGCGGAATAAAGGTTCGAGTTAATTTCCAGCCAGGGACACAGCTGCCGATCGGGGATCTGGGATTTGCATTGGGGGCTAAAGGGGGCTGAAAGGGGACTGAAAGGGCGGCGGCTATGTAGGCCACATGCCGGGCTGAAGCTCCAGCAGATTGACGGACTGGCAGAGTGACGGCCTGTCAATAAGGGAAAACCACCCAAGCTCGTCACGAAAGCGTTTCGATGTTTGGCAGGCCCACCCTAGACCACCCTGAACCAGTCACTATGTTGATACACACAGAAAAATCAAAATATAATACCGATTTCTGTACAAAAATGGAATAAAAAGTTAATAATTATGAAAATTCCCTTTTGGTGACCCCGAATTTTTATTTACCTCTACAAAAAGTGGATAAGGTGGCTATGTTTGGTGACCTTTTTTTGCAAAGGCAATCAATTTTCCAGTCAAAAGAGGCGAAAGATAATGAAAAAAAATTAATTTCAATCAAATGCTGCTGAATATGGGGTTTGGTGACCCCGATATTTGTTTTAACCTGGTCTTTTGTCCAAATTTCTTGCCATTTTTGGTGACCCAGAAGGGAAATCAATTCTGCAGTTAAATGATATGGAAAAGTGCACCAAATTGGACAGTGTAATTCGGCTTAGCTCAGTGGGTAGTGGGTATTGTAGTTATAGGACCACCTCCTACATTGTTGTGCGTGCCTCAGAGTTCGTCTCTCGTCAATTGCGTTGCATGTTTGACAATTTGCATTTTTCGTTTTCCCCTACCCCGCCCCCACTCAAATCCCCTCCCCTTTGGCCATTGTCTGAGCGATTTTTCAGTTGCATTTTCCGATTCCCTTTGTCATCGTTGGGACGTCGAGGCAATTCGGGGATCTGGAATGCGTCACGGATTGCGGCAACTCTGCGGGAAAATGGGGGAAAGCGGACGAGTATGGGTATGGAGAAAAATGGGTAAAAACAGAGCAGTCACATAGCAGATGGCACTGGCTCCGAAATAGAGATTCCTTTTCACAGGATTGCATTCCTCATTGTGATGAGGAAAAGCAAGAGCAAGAGCAGAAACCCGAGTGTGAGTGAAATAAAATCAGCTTTGAATTATCGACGATGGAAAGCAAACAGAAGACATACAATTTAATTCAATGGCGATACCTTAAAAGTTTAAGAACTTTTGGGTTGATTGTTTCGAAATAAATCTATTAAATCTCTTGGGGAACCTTTGATATAAATTTAAAAAATCAATTATTTACTTTCCGAACCATCCAAGGCATCATTATAATCCGCTTTGGGCCTAAAGCCTGGTAATTAAAATCCCATTTGATGGCTATTCTCGGCCCCGAATCCTTCAACGGCGATTCCTTGATGACAGAGAGCCAATGACCATCAATCAATTATCAGCACCACCAGCAACCTTTGGCCTTTTCTGCTCGAGTGTTTCGATTTATGCAGTTTTAAATATATATGTATATGCGACGACTATATATATTATGTATAATTACCGTACTGGTTGCGTTCCTTCACTTTTTTTCCTTTTGGCCCAATGCCAGCGGAATCGTTTGACTGGGCTAATCCCCAGTTTTATGGACACCCCGCCCGTTTGCCACCGAATTTCCGTTTCCTCTTCTCTTCGCACTCTCTATCATTTTTCATTTTTTGTTTGTTTCCGAGTTGCCTGTGTTGAGGCAGGCCCATCTGGTGCCGTTTGTAAGGATAATGCGCTCTTGTCAAATTGCCAAGTGTGTAAGGGGGGGAGGGGGTTTCAGGATACAGCATAAAGACTACTGAGTGGGAGGGACTTTGGAACAGCTGTTGGACGCTAAGCGCCTTCCATCTGCCGGAATCCGCTGAAGTCCGTGGACAAACAATTTTCATGCTTGAACGCCGACTACTTCCCACTTCTTACTTGGACCCCTCCCCTTTTCACTTGTGTTTAGCAACAGTTTGCTTCATTAAATTGCAAACGAGCATTCAGAATCCAGTGTCTCGCGGGGGGGGAGTGAGCCCCCTGATTCGGAAAGGGGGGTTACCTACAGGTCACTCTTACAGTGTTTACGCTTTAATCAAAATGCAAAATGTAATTTGGAATTTTAGCCTGAACAACGTGAGCAGTTCACTGGGCCATAAAGAACCTTCCCTTATCAGAAAGGGCAAAATGGAGATGAGAAAATCTATCAGGTAAAATAGTTTAATAATTACAATACACCCAAAAAAAACTTGATATGAAACGAAGATCAATTTGATGTTATGTGGTATCAATTTTGACTTCAATTGTGTCTTTCTCTCTTCCACATTTACATTTTCAATTTAAGTTACATTTGAGTGCTCTCTTTTTCGAAGTCAGAGAATCTTCGAGAAAGAGAAATTGGTATTGCATGGTAAAAACGACATGCGTATAAATACCAGAAATTTACCATGCGTATATCGATTTGGTCCCGTTGTGTTTCTTTTTTTTTGTGTAGGAACTTTTATTTTAAAACATTTTTTGTGCCAGTTAGTTTTAGTTTTTTAATTGAAATCCCCACTGAAATAAGAAATAAACTATAAAAAAACTTTATTTCTAGCTTTAAAACTATTCCAATTGCTAGAAAAAAGCCAGAATTCCAGCACCAAGGAACTTAAAACGTAGAGTGGGTTCAAAAGCAATTACAAGGGGCCAACAACGTTCAAGGGAAAAGGGCCAATAATCATGGCCAAAGCTGCCAATCGTTGATGCGTTAAATTATTTCTCGTAATAAAGCCGAAGGGTGTCCAGTGTCCTGGCCAGTGAAACTTTAATGAATGACCCCCCCGCCGTCAAAAGGCGGAGATCACTTGAGAAGGCAATAACATGCCCTAAACAGTCGTAAATTGAGTCACGAGCTGTCATAGTTCGTTGCTCGCGATGGTGAAATTACTTGGTCCAAACCCTTGAAGGAAACTTCGTTGACAATTTCGAAGCAACTTTGGATTTCCAAATGAATGAAAATCTTAATCCTTCAAGGCGAAAAACAAGGAAACTTAAATATCTTTTAGAAGTGCCCAGAAGTATGCAACATTTCTGACTGCCTTTTTAGCTGCATACTTTTAGACACCTTTTTTGTTGTTTAGAACCTCCAAATATAACTTCTTCAAAATTCTTAAAGATTTTCTTTTGAAACCTGAAATATTTAAAATGTTCTGTTACTAGGGTTTTTAAATGATTTTTTAGCTGCATACTTTTAGACACCTTTTTTTGTGTGCCATATATTGTCTTTAAAATCATAAAATATACCTAAACTTTTTCCCATTTCTTTCATACTCCATAAATCGAAATCCTAATGACTCTGCCCAATCAATTGATGGTGCTGTCTGCTCCGGGTTATGGTAAGACATCTAATCCAGTTCAAGCTGCTCTCCCAATTCAATTTTGTGTTGGCAGTTGATTGGAGGTTTGTTTAGAAGGGGAGGTTTGTGGGAGAAGGGGAGGTTCCCAGTGAGAACCTGAGAACCTGAGGAGCCCGAAAGGAGGATCCATTGTGGGTTAGACAATGCCCCGATGGCCCTCGCCGCGTGCCAGAGACAATGGGGCGGATGCACAATGCCGGGCAGTTCGGTCTCAAGTCTCAAAAATAAACCCCGACAAGTGGCGACCTCTGGCCTCCCCGCCTTGGATCTTTACGTTTTTTGTGCTTTTAAATGCGTTAATTGAGTGCTACGAATTGTCTTTCGACACTTCTGTTTTGTTTGTCCTCCTTTGTGTTTGGTTTTTTGTTTTTTTTTTACTCTTTTTTTTATACCCACATCTTTTTTTTATCGTCGAGTGGGGGGGGGCATTCAGCTTTTGTAGTCCCACCCAGCCAAACAACAAATCAAAGTCAAATGGTCAACGAGACACAGGGAAAACAGCAAAGAAAACAGAAAATAAAAACACACACCCAGATGGTTGGCATCAAAATGCCGGAATTGCATATACACTGGGTTAATGGGATGCTTGAGTTAGGACATTTGAGGAATTGACATATCATTTAATCGGATGCCAATCAAAACAAAATTGAAATTGATGCTCATTTCGTTATTAACACTCCGAGGCAAAGCACAAACGATTCGAATTCCGAGTAATTTATATGCAATCACACAACGAGCTAATGAAGCATTGATAAAAAAATGTGTACCAAAAATAAACGCAATTAAAATAAACTGAAGTGAAGCGGCAATGAAAATTGAAGGCATTAGAGAGAAATTCGCTTTAATTTAATTATTTTAAATTTAATATCAATTGAAGGTATTTGTGGAAAATACTTGACCACCGAAAAGCGCCAAAAGGCTTAAAAACCATAATTTGTGTGCCTTTAATTATGCACAGCAAATATTTCGCTCTGCTGGAGTTGTGCGTAAATATTTGCCTGGCCTATGGCAATTTTATATTCTTTTTTCGCACAAAATTAAAAAAATTTAAATATTTAATGGAATGTAAGTGATACTCTAAGTTACACATAGTTAGGAACCCTTGAAAAAATCGAAGCTTTCCCTCTTGAAATGTTGTCCAAAAACAGAGAAAAGTAAGCCTAGAAATCACTGGGGTTTTTTAAAGGTGTCTAAAAGTATGCTACATACTTTCAGACGCCTTCTTATTTCACAAATTAAAATAAAATACTTAAGGGAATATATACATAGTTAGGTATTCTTTGTAAAATTTAAATTTAATGCCGACCGAAGCTTTCTTTATTTTTATGGCCGTGCCAATTGAAATGTTAGCCAAAATGTTGCCCCAGCTCGTTGGCTGCCAGTGTTTTGAAGCGTTTCGCTTTGACACTTTGGGATTTTTATGGGTTTCCCCTCTCTGGGGAATGGGGAATACGGAATGGGAGGATGGGGATCCGGATTCGAACAAGGACAACTCACACTCGCACATATTTCGCGCTTAGGTGCACTTCAGTAGATTCGCATACCAGGTGACCACCACCGACTGACCACCGGTGGTAATGGTAAATGGTAAATGGGTGTTATGCCCGTATGCGCTCATTAATTTCGCCTGAGTAAAGTTCAATAGCAACCCTTAACACAGAATAAAAAAAAAGCAAAAAAACAACCAGGTGGCAGACAAAGTGCTGCGAATTTCCACAGGCAAATGAATAATGATTCGCCTGGCGACTGGCGAAGCTAACAAATGGGTCGCAATTTTCATTTTCGCTACGTGGGTGTGGCAATAAGTCGGCGGCTGGAAAGGCAAAAGGCGAAAGGCGCTGATAAGCGAAGGCTCTGTGGTCCTGTAACGTTAACGTGGCCCAAACGAATGGCCAGCAATTAGACAGCCGGCAAAGACGCCACCGGCAATTTGGGGATGTGTGGTAGAGGGAGTGGTGTTAACCCATGACAAGCCCACGAAAATTGGTTACGTGGCCAATGGATTTGCCAACCGAAAAAGGGTTGGGTTTATAAATATTTTAGGCGACTTTTTAATGACATGTAAAAAAGATAAAGAAAATATAAACGATTTTATACCGAAAGAAAAATATATTAACAAATTTAATTGGCATTAAAAATATTTTAAATATGCTTATTAGCTCCCTGGAATTGTGTATTATGTTTTCCGAATGGGCAAACATTTTCCTCTAGACGATTTTTCTACTACAAATAATTAATGGGTTAATGGGCTGGGAAAATCAGCAAGTCTCGGCTTAGCTTGGGTTGGGTTGGGTTGGGTTAAGTAACTAACTAACGACTCTCATGCAATCCGAAATCGATGACAGCGGCAATAAATGGTGACAGGGTGTCTATCCTGTTGGCAACTTCAGGTTAAAGTATTTTAACTTCAGGTTAAAATGTTTAAAATTTAGGTTAAAGTACTTAAACTTCAGGTCAAAGTATTTAAACTCTAGGTTTAAGTATTTAAACTTAAAGTTTTCAAACTTCTGGTTAAAGTATTTAAACTTCAGATTAAAATATTCAAACGTACTAAGGAATATTAGTACATATTATTAAAAGCAATAAATAGTCCTATTATTTTTACAAAAAAAGCCTAAACATAAAATCGTAATTTTCAAAGAGCGCTTTCACCGTAATCCTTTAATTGCCAAAAGATTTGGCACCCTGTACCCCAAATGCCTCCACTGACATTGACAAACAACAACTTGGGGGCAGCAGTAATCAACCGGCCGACTGGACTTGCACTTTATCCACGTATTTATGTTGGTCAATATGTTTGAATTTTCAATTAATTCGCAGCGCCTGACGGTATTCAATGGCCTGACAAAATGATAAGGATACAGGGATACAGGATACAAGGATATGGGGATGCGCAAACAAGCACTTATTTACTTTTGCAGCTTTCAAATACATATACATACATATATGCTGGCAAATATAATGTACTTATTTTGGCCCAGTTGGGCGAATGCCTTTCACCTGGACAAAAAGTGCGGACATTTCAATTTCAATGCAAAATAGCTCAGATGCCCATGATGATGGGCGAAAAAGGGGAGATAATGCCACCGAGTGGAATGACAAAGCACTGAGAGAAACACTGAGGCTAAAATAGTTATACCCGTTACTCGTAGAGTAAAAGGGTATACTAGATTCGTGCAAAAGTATGTAACAGGCAGAAGGAAGCGTTTCCGACCCTATAAACTATATATATTCTTGATCAGGATCACTAGCCGAGTCGATCTAGCCATGTCCGTCTGTCCGTCTGTCCGTCTGTCTGTCTGTCCGTCTGTCCGTATGAACGCTGAGATCTCGGAAACTATAAAAGCTAGAAGATTGACACTTTGCATGCAGATTCTAGGAGTTCCTACGCAGCGCAAGTTTGTTTCAAAAGAGTGCCACGCCCCCTCTAACGCCCACAATCCCTTATATACGATTTTAAAAATTTCAATATTTCGGAAAAGTAAAAATGCAGTTTTATGGTGTTTATCAATACCTATCGAAATGTAGAAGAAATTTTTCAAATCGGTCCATTCGTTAAAAAGTTATGCGTGATCAACGTTTTCTATCTCTATCTCCATCTCCCTCGCACTCCCTTTACCTGAGTAACGGGTATCTGATAGTCGGGGCACCCGACTATAACGTTCTCTCTTGTTTTAAAATATAGTTAGTAAGTAAGTCTTTAAAAAATATTAAAGGGAAAAATCTTATTATTTTTGGTAAATGGAATAATTAACTGTAACATTTTCTATAAATTAAAAAATTTAAATTATACATTTTTTGAATTTATTTATTAAATATTATCACCCACATTTATTGTGAAATTATTAACTTTAATATTTCCTATAATTTATTCACTATTTACATATATTTATTTAATATAATTACCCAACTTTGTTTTGTTTTCGTGCAAATTCTACAGAGTTGGCGTTAAATATTACAACCACGCCGATGGTTTCGTCAACTTCAAACATTTCGTAGCATAAATATTACACACTGGCTGGGGGAAAATGAAAGGAGGGCGGTGAAAGGGACAGCGAAGGACAGAGATGGCGAGAGAGGCATCGAGAGAGACGGGGCTATGTGGCCATAAAGAGAGGCTTATAAAGTATTCATTTGAACATGTTGGACCCAAATGCCTTTGAAGGGCAACAAAGCGACCGACTGCCCAGGCAAATGGAAACAGTTTCGTGCACATTTCTATAAATTTCTATAAACTTTGCCGAGCCGAAGAGAAGGCCAGGGCATGTGCTTGTGAAATTTATGCAAATTTCCAAATGTTCAACTGTTGCTCGTTCCCCCAAAAAAAAAAAAGAAGAAGGCATGTACCATGTATATATAGGGAAAATAGCAAACAGCATTTGGACTGCGGCCACGCCTTCTTCACCCCTTCATTTTAGCATCTCTGACCTTGGCAATATTTATGCATGAACACCCTTCAACCTCCGCAACACATTGTCTTCCTTTTTCCAAAAAATCGAGACGGAGAAATCGGCTAAAAGGCCGAGGCAGAATGATAAATGTAAGTAAAATCCTACTTTTGCCCACATTTTCGGGGCGGAAAAAACAGGTCATCAAGTGAACAGGAAAATGTTAAAATATTAATAGGTTGCAAAATATAATAATCATTTCTCCAAGGCATAAATAAAATATATTTAGTTATTTATTCTTAGATTTAAAACAAAAAGTAAGTGGTCGTAAGTTCTAAACAAAGATGCATTATATATTTTGAATAAAAATTTTCTTTTTTGACGGTTTTTCAAGCGTAATTTTTGCAAATCAAGGCGCACAGATAAAAGAGCGACTGATTTGAGCAGCTAATAACCTATACTAACAATCCCCATTATTTTCGGGAAAATTCAATTTTTCACCAATTCTCGCATTTTATATAAGGGGTTACATCACAATTTTTTGCAAAAAATGAGAAAATTTACAAATTTCTAGGTTTGAATGCCAATCGATTAGGAATTTAATTACGAGCTCATCGAGGTATGATATTTTCGACCTTATTTTAACCAACATCTGGTTAAAAAACTGATTTTTTAGGTCGAAAAATAGAATAGAAATACTTTAAGAATATTGTAATCGGTAAATGAATTCATCATGTTTAACAAGGAAACATTTTGAAAAGCCTAATCGTTTTATTTTCTATCGCTTGGCTTTTACGAAAATTTTCCATTTGGTTTTCAGTGCTCTTCAAACATGCCCTCCAAATCTGCCACTTAAAAATATGAACAATTCGAAATTCATTTCGAAGGCAATAAAATAATTCACAACTTTTGTCGAGGGGCAGACACAAGTGTAAGGTAAAGTGGAAACGGGAAAGGGTAAAGGGGAAATTGGGAAATGGAAAATGAAAAAGAAAAGGGCGAAGGGCGAAGAGCAAAGAGAGACATAAATTGCGAAATACTTGGGCGAAAATAATCCGGTAGAATCCCGAAATCATCGCACAGTTAGCGAGAATTTTGCAACACACACAGTTGCAGTTACACTTTACGCCAGCATTTATATACTAAACCCCCCTAAAAACCCCCCCTCGATGGCACTTGAGTGCACTTAAACCCTGCCACGCCCACTAAACCACCGCCCCCGCCCTCTGACCTCTCATATGTTGATGCTGCTGCTGCTGCTAGAGCAAGAAAGAGAAAAAGAAAAACTAAAATATAATAAAATAAAAATATTATTATTATCCTTTCATTTTCAAGTGCTTTCCATTGTGTGCGTCGTTGTGGGTGCATAAATTTATGATACCCCCGTGGAAAAGTAAAAAGTAGAAAAGAGAAGCGGAGGACGCAAAACGCAGGATGCAGGATGCAGGACGTCGGATTCTAAAGCACATTAGTTGGCAAATTGGGGAACTAGTTCAATTAATCCGCTCGAGCTAAGTTTCGGGTGGCGGCGGCAAACCCATATCCCATCGAGTCCTTCGAGTCCTGTGCGGCAATAGAAAAGTTTAGCGGTGCCCCAGAACGCAACTTGTACACTGAGAGAAGTGGAAATGGAACCAAACCCAGGGTCATAGATTACTACTAAAAACTTTAAATTAAAAAAATATAAAGTCAAATAAATATCAAATAAATTTTAACGAGAAAAATAATTTGAATAAATTTACTAATTTACTAATTTTGGTATAACTATTTTTTAAGTTTTCAAAGAGTTTATACAATTTTCATAATTTTTCTCTATTATTCCCTCTCTTATATAAACCTTTATATTTATTGAATTAATTTCCCTTATTCCCTCTATTAAATTCGACTTTACTTCGATTTAATTCTATTTTTAAAGGCCAAAAAAACAAGCATACTGTCCCAAGGACCTCGTTTCTTCATGGAACCGCCGACTAATCAGATTCTTCGATCCATCTTTCAATCTGCACGGCATCCGCTCATCTGACTGCCGGAAGTGCCTTTTCCATTTTACTTCCTTGGCGCACACAAGTACATACATGAGTATCCCGAGTATCCGAGTATCTGAGTATCCCGAGTATTTGAGTATCTGAGTATCTGTGCATACATATTGCGAGTTGTACAATTTTTATAAGGACTCCGGAGTGAAAAGTGCGGCAAATGGATGCGATTGCGATTGTGGGGCAGTGGCGTCGTATTTGCATGCAACATGGAATGAAAATGAATGATGGCAGTGGGTGGTGGGTGGTTTGGGGGCTGGAAAAATGGGCAGAGGACAGCAACAAGCTGCATGTGTGTAAATCCATTTATGCTCCAGCGCATTTATAGCCAATTTAAAAGCCCAAAGAGCTGTTGGGTGGGTAATGATAGTTGGCCACCGGCCACTGGATATATCATTTACAGGGCGCTTCACTTGGATAAACAAGGTGGCTAGCAGGGTAGTTGGTAGCGTTGATTTGTGGTAAATGACTCTCCACGAGAACCCAGTTCCGATCCAAAAACCCGCCTTGAGTCCTGCCCATATGTCCTGCTCCTGGGAGGCATTCCATTTGCATTGCGGGCCATTTAATTGCGCAGTTGGCGCATGTTTTACGACCAATATGCATAACATGGCATCCGCATTCGACATCCAAAAGTCGCAGTAGAGGGAGGAAGCGATAAAAAAAAAAGAAAGAAAGAAATATCACCGCATACTTTTCTGCGCAAGCAGCGTCGCATTTTCCCTGTACCATTGCCCAGCTAACCCTCCATTCACTCGCATAACTATGCGAAATTACGCTTATTGAGCATAGAAGATAAAAAGATAATGCCCAGTTATCACTAGTTGTTTGGTTTTCCCGCTCCCTCTCCCTTAAACGAATACATTCTATGCTTTTATAAGCCATATCCATTTATTTCCCTTCATAAAGAGTTGCCACTAAGTTGTACAAATGTTGCCACTAAGTTACACAAATGTTGCCACTTAGTTACACACATAGTTGTTCCTTAAAAGAACAAAATGGAATACCTAACATTTAAAAAATCGTAGTCATAATATGCTATTATAAGCTATCTTCCGTTATTTTCCTTCATACAAAGTTGCCACTTAGTTAAACAAATGTTGCCACTTAATTATACTAACGTGTGGTTAAACAATTCTGTTAAAATTATTATTGGTTTCTGTTTAGTTAAATTCTTACTAGCTAAAGTTAAATAGTTTACTTAAACTTTTCAACAAATGTTGCCACTATGCTTGGCTAGTGTTGCCACCTGGCTTAGTAACCTTATATTATTAATAAAATTACTCATAACATTTGTTCAATACTCACTGGTTCAGGTTGCGCTCGTTGGAACCGGACTGACTCTGGACGTTCTCCGTGTGGCGCCGCTCCTTGTGGACAATGCCCATCAGCTTCATCCATGGATTGTTCTGGGAGCCATGGCCTCCCATGCCGCCACTCTGCCACATCGTCATCTTGGCGGCTGTTTCCCAGTTCCCTGTGGCAGTGGAGGTGGCAGCAGCCGCTTTAGCTTTCTAGCTTCCTAGCTTTCTTTCCACCGAAACCGAAAACCGAAACGAAAACGGAAGGGGAAACGGAAGCGGAAACGGAAACGCACTCGCGACTTGCAGGAGTTGAAGAAACCTTGCGTTTTGGTATAACTTCAGATTCAGATTCAGATTGAGATTGAGATTTTTATTTGTAGGCAGAGGGAACAGATGCTTCTGGGCAAAAGTTGAGACTGAGTTGTGTTTGGCAGCCGCATTAATATCTTTTTAGTTTGCTTTAGTTTTAGTTTTGTCAAAGCCGAAAGAGATTGGGTTTTTGTTTTTGGATGGAATTGAACTAAGAGTTTTTTGGTTTTTTTTTAGTTTTAGTTTTTTGGCTAATGCTTTCAAGTTTCTTTGGGCGGCTAATGTTGCTTTTGCTTTTGCTTCTCTCTTGCTTTTGCTTTGCTTTTTGGTCGTGTAGTGCTGTTGCTTTCTCCTCGAATTGCTGTTTGGTTTCTTGGCCTATGTCTAAAATTAATAATCACAATGGGCGTACAACTTATCCCTTCTCTTCGATATTTCGGGATCTTCCGCTTGTTAACCAATTTTTAATGCTAATTATTGTTGGGTCTCTGCTTTCCTTTACCTTGCCTTTTGTAATTTCCGTATAGGTTCATTAAATTTAGTATGCAAAAATTTCTCTCCTTGTATATTTTGTCTTCTAGCTAAATTTTGCTGGCCAAAAGGTTCTATCGAATGGGGAATTAAGTCCGATTATTGATCGATTTGTTTGATTGAGTTATCGATAGTCGAGAAGATCGACTATTTGATACCCGTAACACTTGAATCTAAATTGCAATTATTTGGCTAAAAGAAGAATGCATTTTTGGTGCGAAACCAAAAACCAAAAATTTGATATATGTTACAACGGACATAAGATGAGATTTTGGCTATTTTTGTAACGGGTATTTTTGCAATATCATACAATTTATTTACAATTTATCCGTATCCGTAGGTATGTACAACATTTGTTCCAATTACAACTTTTACTAGTTATTTGCTTTTACGATTGCTTTTTGGTTGACTCTTTTGTTGTTGAAGTGATAGGTGTAGTTGTTGTTGTTATTGTTGTTGTTGCTGATATAGTGCATAGGGCAGGAAGGCGATTAAACGACGATATGAGAATTTACGTGCACAGGGAGCTGAAAATACAATGGAAAATAATAAATTAGTTATTAACTTGGATTGCAACAAATATCATACAATTTGGATTATATTATCATACATTAAAATCACCTATTTAGCATAATTTTATCCAAAATATATAAATATATTTATATAGTGTTGTATATTTTGCATAAAATTACACCTGTTTGCAGTAAATTATCCATAATTTATTTCTGAAATATGTATACAAAAGTCCATTTCCCAAAGGCCATTAGCATATGTATGTATATTTGGGCCCCAAGAAGCGAAAACAAAGCACTCCATCGGTTCAATTATGTCAACGACTCGGATCATCTCTTCAAATGGGAATCATCATTTAGCTTATGGGAATGTCTCAATATATTTGCAATTTTCAATGTTCCCAAAAGGGAGGTGTGGTGTTTCCCCCTGAAAATCTCGGGATACTAGGGGTTGTCCGATTCTGTCAGTCTGCTAAGTACTCTCAAGCACTCACACACACAGTCACATTTTTGGGGACTCGAGCGTGTGCACATTTGCAATGCCATCAACGTCGCATCGAGCACATTAAGAAACCATTCCACCTCGCATCACACTCTCCGTCGTCATCGTCATCGTCATAGCCATGCCCATCCTTATACCCATCTTCATCCTCCACATCCTCCATCCACATCCTCTTCCAACAAGGACGTCTGGCCAGGCCGTTAGCAAACTCATTGCCGCCCAGCTGGACACCAGTTATAGCCCCAGAATATATAATTATAAAATCGACAGCCAAGAGCGCAGGAATCGAGTATCCAGCTGTGAGATACTCACTAAATGGAATTATTATTTTAACTGATTTTATTTTAGTTTTTTGCGGGAATAATTCCAACAATCAAAAAGTCATTAAAGGGTAAAAATCTTTATAAATAAAATAAACTCAAACCAAACATTCAAGACTTCTTTAAAGTATTTAAATTCTTATAAAAATTATAATTAAATAATCACTAAATGTAACTGATTTTTATTTTTATGGGAATAATACCAATAATCAAAAAGCCATTTCAGCAACAAAATCTTTATTAAAAAAATAACTCGATTATTGAAGACCTTTTAAAAGCCTTCAAAATATCTCTAGATATCGCAATTAAATTCCTATTTAAATCAAAAATAAACAAGAGCTTGGAGTTAATTAAAAAAAAATATATACAAGTAAATTCCCAACAAGCATTTTAAGCTAAAGGCTAATTTGCAACAGTGATTCAGTTTGTAAGCAATTTAGCATTCAGAAATGCCTTTCACGCCCGAAAAGAAAATGGAAATGCAGATTGAGATGAAAATGGAAATGAAAATGCAGAAGAAAAAGAAGGCCCCAGACGCATTATGGGCATCATGGGTTAAACAAAGGCAACTCCGACAGCAGTTTCATATCCAGCTTTCAGTTTCCCAGTTTTCCAGCTTCTCAGTTTTCCAGCAACACGAAGCATTTAACCGTACGCCATTCACCAATTTTGTCAGATTGCAAAGTTCACTCGAGCATGAGGCATTCAGGATTCAGCTGGAGGAATGGAGGGATGGAGATGAAGGATGAGCTGCGGATTCTAAAGCCCCTTTCCCTCATTTTTTATCGCTTTTGTTGCAGTTTGTCGCCTGTAGCCTGTCGGCTGTCGTCAGCCAACTTGCAACGCTTCAACTCGACGATCTGTCAACGTCAACGGTGCGTATGATATATTTTTATTGTGCATCTGCCACGAATCCCACCCATTTACCACTTGGCCCCTGGAAGAACTGAGCCCGGGACCAATTTAAACTAATTACACCCCGAGTCTCACTCTCTGTAAATACTTAGATTGTCATGCCAACCAGCGAGGCCCCACAATCTGCATTATTTACACAAAAATTATATGCCATTATGAGCACTAGCACCTGGCCAAACTGAAGGATAGGCAAGGGGATGGGCATAAGGATGAGGATGGTTCGAGTGGCCGAAGGACGGGATTATAAGGCATGTCCTGTGGCTGCACAATGCTTTCACAGGACAGCTGCAATTATTTATTACAAAACGAACGGAAAAAAAGGGGAAAGAATACACGGAAAAGGGAGTAAAAAAGAAGGAAAGAGCATTTAATGCAGTTACTTATACACTTTTTAAAATTAAGTTCCTTGCCTCTGTGATTTGGTTTATTTAACTGTATTTTAGTTATATTTGTATTATAAACTTTTTTAGTATAAATTTTATCTTTATTCAAAAATAGTGATTTAAAAAAATTTCATATTAGATTATAAGACTTTATAGATTTTTTTGCTAACTAATTATTTATATTATTTATTAGATTATTAAACTCTATTTTAGTTATCAAATTAAAACGTTTTTATTCTAGATTTGTATCTGGACTTATATTGATTCTTTGTTAAAAAAAAAAATATATTAAGAGGGCAAAAATATGAAATTTTTGTGAGATAATAAGTTTTAAAAAAATTCAAATGAAATTGTAAATCCTTTTTTTTTAAAGTAATTTATAAAGAGTTTTATTGATTAAATAAAGCTCAATTGTTTCACTAGAGTATTAATTGAGAAGCCTTTTTTCAGGGTATGAGAACTTAGTGATTTGCCATTTAAAAGCAGTTAAAGAACCTGAACCCGAAGCCAGATTCACACACCCACACCTGCCTACAGCACCTGCACCTGCTATTAATTTGATAAGCCAAAGGTGGGTCCGCAATTAGCCGGGAAAGCTGAAGGAAAGCAGGAGGACTGAAATTTAAATAGGCTGGTAATTAAGCGACGTTGTCACCTTGACACCTGGGGACTTCCCCCCGGAAGAAAAGCCCAGGAGCAGGCCCCTCGCATCGGAAAAACTTTGGCTCTGCCGCCAAGAGGAGAAAATAAAGTGAAATAAAAATGAAAAACGTGGAGAAGAACAAGTTGGCGAAAGTTCAATCAGAAAACGATTTACCCTCACGGCAATTAACCCGATAATAATGGACAATACGGCCGGGGGAAATGAAAAAAAGTGCTCCAAAATAATTACCAGCCTGGCGAAATGGCCAAATGTGAAATATTTAATTGCACTGTGTCGTTAAATAGTTAAATTTCAATTATTTAATAGTATTTTTAAAGGGTATATTATATTTGTGAGAAAGTATGTAAGTATTCTTTTCTATTCTTAATCATGATCTTGTGCGTTCATTAATAGTTCCGAAATGCAGAAGATAATTTTAAAATTGGATAATGCATTTAAAAAATATGATATCTCTATCTCCCTCGCTGGCTTTACCTGGCTTATTAATCCAAATTCCAGTGAATTTTTTTTTATAATATAACTTAAGACATTTATTTATCTGATTTAGCATTGATATTCGCTTCGGTGACTTTCTAGCATCCAGACTTTCTAGTTGAAAGTCCCCAAAGTCCCCGAAGCAACGCTGTCTTCTCACCTCAGCCGCCATCCTGATTTCGGAATTCCCCTAGCCGACTCCCCAATCTCGACTTCTCATCCTCAATCCGGAATCCTCATTTTCATTCCTGAGAGAATCCGGCGTGTCACCCGACATTCATTCCCCCCAACGGATAGTTTCCTGCCACGCGCAACTTGACGGGGGATTTTGGGTAAACATTTTTTGGCCAACGCTAAGCTCCCCATTGAATATTTAATTAGGCAAATTATGGCGGGGCCGGGAAAGGATTGCCATCCTGGTCACCTGGCTTGCCACCTGAGTTGCCGGGGGCAGCTGGCTTTTGCCGAAGCAGAAAACAGAAACAAAAATAAGCTTCCTCCTGGCAACCTGGTGTTGGATCAATATCAATGCCAAATAGCAGCAGCTATTCCGTTTGGAAGGCACAAAGATAGAAGTAAAGGATAGCGATAGGGATAAGATGGTAGGTCAAGCGCTTATAAGGACGCCAATTACCATAATGATAATCCCAAGTGATAAATGATAATAATGATGCCAATTTTGCCAAGAACAGCCCCCGAAAAAGAAGCTCTCGAAGAAGGAGAAGGCCCGACTGGAGGCCGAGCAGGCCGAGCTTATGCGGATTGAAATGGAGAAGGAGAAGTGGGTAGCTAATACACCAGTTTAGTTTTTATAAATCACATAAATGTGTTTTTCGGAGTACTTTTTCAGAGTATTTAAATTTTAACTTTAACTAGTTTAGTTTTCGTTAATTACACAAATGAATTTTTCGGAGTTTTATTTTTCGGAGTATTATTTTTTGGAGTATTATTTTTCGGAGTATTTTTCGGAGTATTTTTCGGAGTATTTTCATTTTAACTTTAACTAGTTTAGTTTTTGTAAAAGTTCTTAGCCCAGCTTAAAACAACGAAACATTTTAAAAGCTACTCCGAAAAATGGCCATAATTACAAATACCTTTGAGGAAACACCTTTGTCTGGTTAACCTAACTCAGTTGAATTTTTTCTTAGTTTAGATTCTCTAAAGTTCGCATTATTTGAAGCAGATTTCTGGGAATTCGGTGAAAATAACCTTAATAACATGCCACATATCGTATAATCACATATAATCGGCAGACTCAAGAAGCTGGAGGAGGCCCGTCAGCGGAAGAAGCTGGAGATGGAGCAGGCGAAGCACCGGCAGCAGCAGGAGGTGGCCGAGAACCGGCTGCGGAGGTCGCAGCTCAAGGACAGCATGCTCTTCTTCGACGCGGTGCGCACGGCCATCGAGGCGATCAAGGATGGCGAGCGGCACGAGCGGGACTGGGAGAAGTTCATGCGGTGCAACGGGCTGCCGAATGCGGCCAGCCCCAGTGATCTGAGGAAGTACATCCACCAGTGGCACACGGACATCGCCAAGCGGCATCTGGAGTCGCGCAATTGGCTGCTGCGCACCGACGAGCGCACCCTGCTCACCCAGGATGCCCAGGTGCCGGATCTCACGAGGATCTCGCTGCGCCAACAGCAGGGACGACTGGGCGATGTCTACTCGCAGAGGATCCAGGAGGTTTTGGGTGTTAGATCATTGAACTTATTTTTCCCTGTGAGGCTGTCACAAGCCTATCTTGCATTGGGCACACATTCACTTCATTTATTTATTTCTCTTGAAAAACAAGGAAAATTTAATCTCTATTTGAGAGAAGTTTTACCTTGATTTTAAGAATAGCATTTTTTCTTTTACAGATCCTCAACGAGTTGGACGAAATGCTGCCATTCAAGCAAAAGTCCGCCCTTATAGCCGCCGATCTCGTCAAGCTAAAGACCGAGATGAGGGTGTTCCTCAAGCAACATTTGGATGAGTTCACCTACAAGACCATGTCGCATATTGAAAGGGATATGGAGTAAGTGCCCTTGGATAACCCAAGAAAAATCCAGAAAAACATCTCAGATAAATCGCTTTGCAGAATCGATAGGCCTGGTGTTTCGAAGCACATCTACAACTCGGAAGTGTTCCAGAGTTTTGTCTGGACCTTCTCCAAGGATGCTCAAATGTAAGTGGCCTCCTTATATTTGGAAATCCTAAACCGAAATCTCTTTCACAGTGCCCTCAATCCAAAGGCCCGAATTGGTGAACAGTCTGCTCATAACGAGATCGATTTCCCCACCATCGAAATGCAAATCTCATTGCCACCCACGGTTTATCTGCAGAGCTCAGCTTTGCGGGGTCTCCGACTGAACTACGATCACTTTAGTGATTACTGCAGTAGTTACTGCTTGAAACACGCAAGATCGGCCAATGCAAGTGAGTTTGGTTTTAAAAGGAATTTATTTCTCTTGAAAACTAAAATCAAGACCAATTTAATCTCTATTTGAGAGAAGTTTTGCCTTGATTTTAAGAATGTTTCTTTTTGAATAAGTGAGAGGATGAACTCTCAAAATGCTAGTGAGTTTTGTTTTAAAAGGAATTTATTTACCTTGAAAAACATAATCAAGGCCAATTTAATCTCAATTTGAGGAAGTTTTGCCTTGATTTTAAGAAAGTTTCTTCTTGAATAAGTGAACGACAAACTCTCAAAATAGAAATATGGTTTCTTTTGGTTTTTTTTTTTATTTTTTTATTTATTTATTGATGTGATGCTATAATCTCTTGGGTTCCTCTCAGATATCCTGCGGCAAACGAAGCGGGAGTGGCGCAAGCGCAAGGAGATCCTGCAGGCTATGCTGGATGAGTGCGGCAGGGAGATTCCGCTTTCGGAGCTGGAGCAGCTCACCCAGGATCAGCACTCGGCCAGCTCCCAGCCGCCGCGGGAGCGCAGCTACGATGTGGACAAGCTGTATGCGGAGTACGAGGATGAGCTGAGCAAGGCCCATCGCAGGGCCATCGGACCGGAGGCCTACGGAATGCTGGAGACGGATGTCAATCTGCGCAAATACCGCATCATCGGCGGTGTCTACTGCATTGACTTTCTGGAAACTCCGCAGCAGGACAAGCAGCTCAATGCCAGGTCCTTCATCCGCACCAGTTGAGTTCCCATGTATATTCTTTCGATATTACTTGATATACCTGGGTATCCTTTCATTATTTAGTCACTTCGGCTAACAGCTTGGTGCACAAGGAATACTACCAGACCTACAAGCCACCGCCTCCAGTTTTGCCGGGAGTGCGACGATTGCCCGAGGAGATTGAGGCTGAGATGAGGATGATTGAGGCGGCGCTGGACAAGCTGGCATTGGTAACGCTGCAGTGGGTATTTTAACGTTAAATGTGATATTTTTAATAAGGAGTTACATCACGTTTTTTTGCGAAATATTTCACAACATTTTAAATTTTTAGGTTCAGAAAGGTATGGCAATCCATATTTGGATCAGTATTTCCATTGTTACGGACAAAAAACGAATTATTTTTTTGTGAAAAATTGGGATCTGCGTTTTTGGCAAAAATATGAATTTTTTCTTTTCGTTTTTTTGCTGTAACTTGGCCAAAAATGGTCTTACAGAAAAAATATATACTGTTTTGAGCAGATAGCAAAATAATAAATAAATCCATAACACTTTCCGGAAGATCATGAAAAAATAAAATTTTCGCCAATTTTCAATTTTTTTATAAGGGGGTACATCATGATTTTTTGCGAAAAATGGCAAAAAAATAAAATGTCCAGGTTTAAATGCCAATCGATAGGAAATTGAATAACGAATTCAGAAAGGTATGACAATCCATCTTTGGATCAATATTTCCTTTGTTACGGTCAAAAAACGAATTATTTTTTTGTGAAAAATTGGGATCTGCGTTTTTGGTAAAAATATGAATTTTTCTGTTTGTTTTTTTGCTATAACTTGGCCAAAAATGGTCCTACGCCAAAAATGAATACTGTTTTGAGCAGATAACTAAATAATAAAAAAATCCATAACACTTTCCGGGTGATCATGAAAAAATAAAATTTTCGCCAATTTTCAATTTTTTTATAAGGGGGTACATCATGATTTTTTGCGAAAAATGGCAAAAAAATAAAATGTCCAGGTTTAAATGCCAATCGATAGGAAATTTAACTACGAGTTCAGAAAGGTATGACAATCCATATTTGGATCAATATTTTCATTGTTGAGGTCAAAAAACGGAATATTTTTTGTAAAAAATTGAGATTTGGGTTTTTGGTAATTTTGGTAATTTGAATTTTCTAAAATACCTATATCCCTTAGATTACCGGATTCGGTGATTTGGTTCGAGCCACCTGTCGCCTGTCGCTGGGAAACGAATGTGGAGACCTTGGAAATGGAGCTGGCCGATGGCATGAAACCGGAGGTGGCCAAGAAATCGCCGCCGGGCGAGGCAGGCGATGCAGATGATGGCGATGCCACGAATGCGGTGAGTGGTACGGCGGCTGCCACCACGGCCACGCCCACCGAGGCCACGCCCCTGTCGACCCACGCCCAACCCAGTCCCCTGAAGAGTTCACCCCGCTGTCCACCGGCTGCCCAAGCCCATCGTTTGCGTTCCCAGAAATCGGAGATTTCCAGCAGGCAGCAGGTGCTGCGTGAAATCAACGACTTCGATCTGCGTGCCATTCCCAGCGATGTGGATTTGTATGGTCTGGTCAAGGACTTTGTGGTTCCCCGGTTGCCCCAAGGATTCTGCGTGCGGCTGGAACAATCGACGCCGATTATGTCGACGGGCTTGCGAAAGCGCAAAGTGATGTTTCTGGCGCGACAGGCACACGTTCGTTTGGGTCAGGGATTGGATTCGGATTGGGCTGGGGTGAATGTCAACCGGGATCAACTGACGATGGCCCAGGAGCCCAAAGGGCTGGGAGCCGAGTTTCTAGACACCGAGGAGCCTGCGGAGCTATTTCCGCCCCTGTGCTTCGACAAGCTACTGAAGTTCCGGCAAATGGCACCGCGTTCCAAGACACTCGTCCACCATCCAGGCTATCTGTTCTCCCAGCTGATCGAGGACATGGATCGTTTGTGGCGCCTCCAGCTGCCCAGGGATCAGCAGGAGGAGCTCATCCATCAGATTTCGGAGCAGCTATCGCCCACCGGTTCGCGATCGAGTGAGGCGGGAGTGAGGGAGGCAGATGGAGACGATGGAGGCGAAGCGATGGCGGAGAATATGCAGCCACTTAGCCAGGAGCTGGTGGATGTCCTGCAGCCCGCGGCAGCCGCCGCCGCCTTTGCCTACTACACGGGCATCTCCTTTGTCCGGGACTCACAGCTGCCGGCGGAACCGGAACCGGAAGCCGATCGCAAGGATAAACGATCGAACAGCATGGATAGCAGCGAGGAGGACGACGACGACGACGATGATGTGGACAGCCTGGTGGAGCTGCTCGAAGGAGGCGCCTCCACGGCGGCCAACACCCTGCACGATCTGCTGGGTCCGCCGACTAACAGCGAGAATAGCGACAGCGAAAGGTAGTATTACACAAGGAAAAAACAAAGGGAAAATTTTAAACTAATTCAATAAGAAACGTTCTTGAAATCAAGACGAAATAACTCTCTATATTGGTGCTTGGATTGACCGAGAAATGTTTTACTTAAACGTTCTCGAAATCAAGGCAAAATAACTCTCTATTTTGTTTTTTGGAGTGAACCGGAACTACTTAAACTAATTCAAGAAGAAACGTTCTTGAAATCAAGGCAAAATAACTCTCTATTTTGTTTTTCGGAGTGAACCGGAAATACTTAAACTAATTCAATAAGAAACGTTCTCGAAATCAAGACAGAATAACTCTCTATTTTGTTTTTCGGAGTGAACCGGAAATGCTTAAGCTAAATCAAGAAGAATCTTTCCTTAAATCAAAACGAAAAAACTTTCAATTTCGTTTTTCTCTATATTAATTTAGTAAATTTAAACGAGATATATATTTCTATATATATATGTCAAGTTGGCAGTTTAATCGCCCTGAGTTCCGTTGAATAATTGAGTGGCAAATGAAAAGCCTCGAATGAGGTTAAAACACTATTTGTAAATACTTACATATTTGCTTTTTAATTACAAATGTACAGCAAACAGAAAATGAGCAATGCGGCAGCCATAACGCAGGGCAAGTGGAGCACCCGCGATGTCCACGATACCAAGTTCAATGAGGACAAGCTCTCCATACAGTTTCGAACAGGAAGATTGGGTGAGAATATAGATTCTTCAATTTAATGTAATAAACAAATATAATCCATTTACAGGTATTTTTGGTTTCGCTTTGAATAAATACAGCAATATGCCCTATCAAACTTGGGACCTGCGGCCAGATATGAAAAAGTTGGTAAACCTAATATCTGTAGAAATATCTCTATAAATCTGCAATCTATAATCTGTAATCCCCTTTAGTCCCGGCACGATAATCTTCAGTTTCACCGCCTCACTGATCAGTTTGGATATGACAATAACCGAATCGGGATATACGGTGAATAATTTCCAGGGAGGCAGCACTCAGGGCATTACCGATATGATAGGAAAGACCCTCTCGCTGGCGGATCTCAAGGCCATGCTGATCCTATCCGCCGTGGACATTTTCCCCGACGAAGATGCCTTCTGCTATACGGAGGGATCCTGCGAGAAGAACTACGTGATGGAGATGCACTGCTATGCGTGTCTCTCCACCTTGGCCCAGTCGCACAACTTCAGTTGGTCGCGATGGAATCTTTTGGCCGGTTCCCGGACGGCGGTCCTTCTCGTTCGCGAGCTGATCGAGGGCAAGAAGGTGCCGTACTACTCCACTCTGTTGGTCACACCACTGAAGACCTCGATAATCGATTGTACGGAGGTATCGGCCAGCTTCAATGCCGTTGGCATTCCGGGCATGGAGTACTATGCCGATCTGTATCAGCTATCGCAGGCCCATGCGCAGCCGGGGAGCCTGGAGAAGCAGAGGACCATGAGTCCCGTGCTCAGGGATAATGTGGCCAAGATTCTGATGGCCATTCGACCACTTAGCTTGTGTTGATAGTTAAGTAATCGAAATTATATTAATCGATAGATATTAAAAGCATGCCTGCGGTGCATTGGGCACACGTCGATTCCTCTTTGTGTTTAAATATATGTATCTTTACTATTTAATTCATAAATATATCACCTTTTACTAAACTTCTCACGGCCTATTAGATTTAATGTGAAATATTCAATGCATAGCATACATAATGCAGGGGCCATATCGATAATTCAGCTTTTTATCCACTTAGGAATAGCGCTTAGCCACAAAGGCATCATCAATCTCTAACGAAATAGTCTCCCTCTCCAATTATAATACATTTCCATTGTCAGCAGTTTGTCTCTTCCCTTATGGACCCTTCTTATATGCGCCACCCATTAGTCCCCATTCTTATTTCCCATTCCATGCGCCCCTTGCAAAGGCAGCACAATTAACATATTCACTGCGAGCTTATCCCTTAATGCTCGCCTGGGCCTCTTGCCATTTTTTCACTTTGCCCGTCATTCCATTTTTCGGCCCGAGGCGATAAAGGAAGAAGCTAAGGGGAAGAGGCGAAAATAAGCGAGATATACAAGGGATTCGGCAATTGAATACCCTCGGATAATTGATTTACAAAAATTTCTAAAATTTTACTATCCCATTTCAAGCATAACGTTATTGTAGCCTACTTTTGAGCAGCTCCGAAAAAAGATTTAGAACCTCCAAATATTTAGTCGTATGAGTTAAAGCTTGAAGAAACAAAAATATCGATATAATCAAATCGAAATTGTGAAAATATCGAAAATATCGATAGAATGTGTTGTAAGGAAAATCCTTAAAACTCGATGACATTTTCTTAAGGTTCCTTTATTTACCAAAAACCCTAACTAAAGGGTACTGAGAATAAGAAGAAAAGCGACCACGCTGCGTATACGCAGCTTGCGTGTGGGGGGTGGTTATTTTCTTGTTCTTGTTTTTCTTTTCGAGGCTGGGAGGTTAACTTCCCGCTTATTGTGGCCGCCAGTGAAGGTCGCACAGCGCAATTGGCGCCAAGCTGTCTGACAACTGCGTCAACTGAAATACAAACGCCCCCATCTCCTTTTCAGCTGTCGTTTGTTTTGTTAATGAGCAAGTCCGCCCCAGCCCCGTCGAATCCCCCAGATTCCCGCCACCAGCGCCGCCGCCTTTCCATATGCATAAATAAATAATTAAAAAGTATTTGTCTTTCCCAAATTGAATTGAATGCGAACTGGGAATTTTGGGGCGGATAATGGCTGAAAGTTTTTCGAAGTAGAGCTGGCAAGTACTCTTTTGAAGCACTTTTTTTTACATATTTATTATCAAATATATTGGATATACACCCAAAAATAACATGATATGTAACGATGATCAGTTTGATGATCACTCACGTAATTTAAGTATAAATATTACTAATTTCTCTCTTTTTCGAAGTCGAAAAATCTCCGCGGGAGAGAAATTGGAAAAATGGTATTATTAAATATCAGTTTTACCAGCATTGCATGGTAAAAGCGACGTGCGTGTTCATTTTTGTGTGTAAAACTGGAAATTTACCAATCCAGCCGTTAGGGTATATACCCCGAAAAATCGTTGACAGATTTGTGCAGCAATTGCGGTTGGTTTTTCGGGGATGTTGTGCAACAACAAGGATGCAAAACCGCACGGTATCATAAGCCCACTTTTTGGGCTACACCCTCTGTTGGTGATCCTTTTGGCCTAATCGCATATGAATTACCGCTGACTGTTGGCTGCTTTTGATTTTTCGTTTTTTTTTTTCGGGATGCCGCCGGTGGTCGGAAGGCAAGTGCAAACTTTGGTTTCCGTTTCCGGTTCTGACACCTGTGCCCGGTTACCGTTACCCGTTTCCCGTTAACCGCACCTACATCACCGCGCCACCATTTATCTCGATTGGCTACACTAATTTCGGCTGTAAACATTTGTTTGGCATGTCTAAACAGATTTTAGCATAAATTAAATATTTTCCACATTTTGTGCGAATTACCTGGGAAATCGCATGAACATTTGCCTGACATATTACATGTGTTAAGTGCAGGGCATAACTATGCAAATGGTGTGTGCGTAAATAATGTTTGGGCTTTAATCAGAAGTCAGCACTAAAATTCTTGTTACCTGGGCATCAACAATAAATCTGGTTTTTCTCTTATTTTTATTCATTTTTTTTTTTTTTGCTTTTCTGTTCTGCACAATCTTAACAACTGTGAGTGTGTGCGACTTTAATGCGCTGCTTTTGTAGCACATATACATATACGTACGAGGACATGCCGTTAAATCCGCAGGCGGCGCACAAAAGTATGCTACGTAATTTAAGTTAATAGCCGCACACACACACACAAGGAGAAAGAGAGAGCATGACACACACTCACACACACACAGGCACGCATTCAAAGCTCCGCGTCTGTTCAAATTACAATTCATTATGTACAGGTGGCGAGCGAGTGAGTGTGTGCACACGGTGAGTACGAGTGTATGTGCACTGAGAAAAAAATCTTTACAAAATCGAATATGTGAAAAAAATGCATTCAGTTAAATACACTTTTAAAGGTGTCTAAAAGTATGCAATCAAGGATTAAATCCCACAAAAGACAACGCTACTTTTTTAAAGCATACTTTTTGGAAGTTTTTAAGGTGTTCTGAAACCTCTTAATTTAAAATAAATGCAATTAATATATTTTAATTACACAACTTCCAAGTGCAAGTTGAAATCAAGTATTAAAACAATGTTATATTTTTCAAAGCATACTTTTAGACAGTTTTTATGTGTTTTGAAACCTCTATATGTCAAATAAACTAAGATAATATATTTTAATTAAACGCTTTTTGCTAGACTTTATGCCCAGTGCATGTTGCGTGGTGTGAGCGAGAGGGAGCCATTGTCAAGCAGCGCGGCTGTGACGCAAGCAGGCTTTAAGCCCCAGCAGAGACGCGACTGAGGCTGCGGCAGAGACTTCCGCATGCGACACTTGAAATGTCGCTCCTTCTGCGTGCCACTGCTTGCCTTGATTACAGTTGCGACTTGCAAGGCACTTCAACTGCTGGGTAAAAACGGTTGCATAGCTAAAACCGAATCCTAACTCCTCGCTCTTAAACACCCAATATCACTTAAAAAGGTGCCAAAAAGTATGCTACGAAAATAATGAATTTTTCACAGCACACTTTAAAGGCATCTTTAAGAGATTTCAAGATTTCTATATTTAAAAACCATACTACTATGTAAAAAACAAGGGGAATTCTGTTTAACTAGAGGGTATCAAACAAGTTGCATTCCTTATTTTTGTGGGATCCATTTTTTTGCATTGTGTTTCAGCAATTTGCGTCAAATTTCGAGTTTAAGTGTCAATTACAGCAACAAAAACATCGCGAGACATGGCAAAAAAAAAGTAAGAGGAGAGAAAAAAAAAGCGAGAGATGACAAATGACAGAGGGAGACGGAGATAGCGCTTTACACATCTTGTCTACCTTTCATCGAGGGTAGAAGAAGCAGAGGGAGCGAGTCACCTACGTGCTTGTCAAGTTGACAGCCTTCTTCTTCTATTTTTTTGCTTTGCCTTTCTTGTTTCCCTTTTTTGCCTCCTTTGGTTTCGTTTCGTTTTTAACCTCAATTTACAACGTCTCTGATGCTGGGCAGGTGTGCCTTGAAATCTATATGCATTTGTGTGTGTGTGAGTGTGTGTGTTTTGGTGTGTTTAAAATTTGACTTGCTCGAGTCCTTTTCCTTTGCCCCGCTCTTTCGGCCCTTTTCTGCCCTTTTCTCCACTTGACAGCGACGACTTTTGACTTTCTGCGCTGGCATTTTGACACAGTTGATTACGGCGCCACCTAGCGGCCGTCGCACGCAGCTAGCGGCAAGTGTGTGCGAGCGAGATGGCGTGAACGGCAGCGGCAGCGGCAGAGGCAATATTTATGCAAATGGCCCAGAGACATGTTTCCTCTCGCTCGCTCAAAAGTTTGTCATTCATTTTGGTTCTTGCACATGCATGCAACCACATGTCCTCGCACGCACACGCACACACACGAACAGAGCGAGACAGCAAGTGAGATGCATATGCGGTGTCCTAAGAGCATTATTCCGCATGAGCTACCAAATTGCATTCCGAAATTTATGTATTTCATTTGAATTCAGTTCAATTTTGCGCTTTAATCAGCGGCTGAAAGACTGAAAGAGTTGCAAATATATCATAAAAAGTATTACCTATGTTGTGTTTAAAATGTTGTATTTACTTTTGATAAATATTATTATTTATTACCAGTTGATTAGTGAAGAATTCCATATGGACGAAAGCCATTTAAGGCAATAAATAAATCTGTAAAGCTCGAGAGATTTAAAACAAATAATTTTGCAGCCTAAAAGTAGGCAACGACATTTTTATCTTCCGCCAGCTCGAGAATATTAATTGAAACACACACCAAAGAAAATTAATTCGAATATTTACAGGAAAATGTCTTCATTTATAAAGTTTTGCGACGCCCAAACTGTTCCTTACAAATATCAATGAAAAGGTTGCTTGCTAAAAAATTAAGCTCGAACATTTGCTTTGCAAAGTTTTTGCGAGCATTTTAAACTAGTTTTCAATTTAATTCGAACGTGACAGATGCTCTTTGGAGTTTGGGCGACCTTATCGACTATATCTTAAGCACTTGTGCACGGCATCAATATTTCATGGGGGCTCTCTCTCTGCTCCCCAGTCGTTTCCAGACTTAATTTAAGAGTATGGTTGAATTTTTGGAGCTTTTTTTCTTTTCTTGTTTTTGGTCGTTTTCTTTGTCGGGAAAATATTTGTGGAAAAGCGAGCTACAAAATATTTATGCAAGGCTGCTGCCCCTATGCCTATCTCTTTCCCTCTTCTGTCTCTCTCTCTTTTCCACACACGTAGATAAGTTGGGCATCCTGCACGTACCGCAATTGCAGAGAGCTAACGGTAAACAAAGCGAACCAAAGAAAACAGCCCAAAAGAAGACGAGAAAAAAAGCAAAAAAAAAAAAAAGAGAAAGAGAGAAAGAGCGGGAGCGAGAGAGATGGAGAGTGAAAAAAGGACGAGGAATTATTGCCCCAGCTGATGAAAAGGAAATGACCACAAATTGCCGTTGGAATGTGTGAGTGTGTGCGGCCACGTGCATGTATATAGGTTATTTAACGTATTTAATTTCCCTCCCCCCTCTTTTCTCTCCTTTCACCCACACAGACACCCACGTAGGACACGATTTCGCAGGACCATTCCTTGGATTGTGGATCTCCATCTGCACATCCTCTGCGCCCAAGACGTGCCGAAATTCCACAGCTACCCATCATCCATCAGTGAACTAGAGATTTTTGGTAAGGAACTTATTATTTAAACTTTAAAAATTTTAAAGTAAAATATTAAAAATGTTGTTCATAAAAAAAAAGTTTAAAGCAACTATAAAAATATTTTTCATTTCTAACTGCAGTTGTAAAAATTACCACTCGTTTAAAATGTTTTTAATATTATTTAAGCACTTCAATTTGCTACAAAAATATTTTCATTTTGTTCATTAAAACAGCACTAAAGTAAAGGCATTTAAAACAACTATTAAAATATTTAAATTTTCAACTTTCAACTTTTTTCAACAAAAATCAACCAAATTGTAAAATGTTTTAATCAATTCCAATTAAGAATTATGGAAAAAATCAGTTAGCTTACGTTTTTCTATAAAATTGTAGACAAAATCAGTAAAAAGCACGAAAAACGGCTGCTATAAAACTAAAATGCCTCGAGCAACTTTTCTCCTCTTCCGCTCACTGGCTTTGCTCTGCTTTTTTTTTTGCTTTTCTGTTTTTGTTTTCCGTTTGATGCGTGTGTGTTCGCCTGTTAGAAAATAATTAAAACTTTTCGTGATTTCGTGCCAGTGTAGCTGCGATTTTTCTCAATTTAAAATGAATTCTAGCGGCAGCAGCAAAGGCAAAAGCAACAAAGTGCTGAATGTCTGCAGCTGCTGCCATGTTGCACATGCATCTGTGTGCGTTTGTGTGTATGTGTGTGTGTGCGTGTGCAAGGACCAAGTTTACAATCCGTAAACCTAAACCTTAACCATTCGCAACTCCCCCCCATCGTCACCCAGTTTTTGATTAGTTATTGTTGCAGGCATATATGTATACACAGAAAAAAAAAATTGACAAAAGATCAAATTGATATGTGCAGGCTAATTAAAGTTCTTCATATCAGTTTGATATGAATAAAGATTATATTTGTCTTATTTTACTATATTTGTTCAAAAAATACTACATTTGGTATTTTATATGATATGATAAAATATCCTGTTGATATGTGAATCATAAATTTGACATTTATTATATCGGTTTTTTATTCATATGAAATAATTTAGAAAAAATCCTATTTTATATCGAATTGTATTTCTGTGTACCCTATATACTGAAAACCGAAAATCCACCAACTTGCCACCCAAAAATTTCCACTCACCTGCCGCAAACGTTTCACAATATTCGTGCAGCTTTTGATTAGCGGCAATTTTATTCGGTTTTTACTTAGTTGCGTTTTTTAGCACTTCCTCGTTTCATCCCCCTGCAAATCGCACAATTTCTTGGCATTTCCACCTGTTGACTTTGCACCTCGATGGTTTTATCGATTGTGCGTAAAAAAAAAAAGAAAACTGGAAAAGCCCATGGGAATCGAAAAATCTTTTGCGACGTTTTCCATCGCTCTGTCATCGCTAAACTCTAAAAATAAACTATTTAAAATCGAAAAGGGGCAGCAATTAAAATGATATTAAAGACGTGTATATCATAAAATCTGGTTTTAAATATATTTAGTTGCAAACAAAAAAACAACTTCTGTAACAAAATGAAATATAATTCAATTCCCCTTTTCTAAGAACTTGTCAGCCAAAAAAAATTTTAATCAGAATAGTTAAAGAGGTTTCTACAACAAAATAACTGCGAAAAGGAAATTAAATATGGAATCGTTTATAGTTTTTTTTTTATTGCCAAAAGTTGGCGATTATTTTTGTTGGTTTTCAATTTAATAGCGATTTACGATGTGATGTCGCGTCTCACTCTATCGTTTTACGGCATTTTCAATGCCAAATGGGAGAAATCGGGGGATGTGAAAAGGGCGCTATAGGTATAGGGTGGGGTCTTGAGTCTTGTGCTGCTGCTTATCGATGGACACGCGCGTACTATAAAATGTCTTGAATATTGCCCGATGATGACAGGGCCAAAGTTGCGTGCACACCGAGAGAAAAGCATTACAAATGTCATCCGTACTTGTATTCAAAAAAATTAAAATATATAAATAATAAATTAAATTAAATTAAGCTTCAGGATGAAAAAAAATATTCATAAATTTTTGGAAATATTTGAAAATATAAAACTTATAACAATACTAATTCGCCATGTTGGTAAATATATCTTCATTGTTTCAAAAATGACAGCTTTTTGCTGTGTAACACAAGTAAATATAAAAAAATATTAAATATATTGTCAATTTATATTTAAAAATTAAAAAATTACTCATACGCCATGTTGCTCGTACGGCAAAGTAAAATTAAATCCCCATACCTTCACTGTTTCCAAAGTAAGAGCTATATTAACCAATTATTTATTTCTATCTAACACAAGTGAATATAAAAAAAATATATAAAATATATTGCAAATGTTTAAAATGTAAAAACTATGAAATTACTCATCCGCCATGTTGGTCACAAGGCAAGGTAAAATTAAATATAAGATATTTCTCGCTGTGTACCATGCTAGATATCTGTGCCTTGTCCTTCGCCATCATTTGATCCCTTCGCCAGAGTACATGCGTTATCGAGGGAAGTGGGCCATGAGCATGTCCATAAATTAATCGATTCCAATGGCCAAAGATCTCAGCCAACATGGAAGGGTATCGCAAGGTCATCAGCAGCTTAGCCTGGTTTTCATTTCATTTCATTTCATTTCGTTTCGTTTCGTGTTTTGTTTTAGTTTTGATTTTTGTTTTTGCTGTTTTTGTTTTGCCTCTATTTTGTTGTTCTTGATTCGCTGGGTGTGTCGTTGAACTAAACTCCTCTATAAATATCAGCGGCGATTTATCGCATGTCTGTCCCAGTGTCCCACTGTCCCTATATCTCTATATATCTCTCATGTGCGCCTGTGTGCGTCTTTGCGTGGGCCTATAGAACACATGCTAGAAACAGAAGCGTCCACTTTTGATCGCTTCTAGGCCCATTTCCAATTGATTTCATTTCGGTCTTTTGCCAATTTGTTAGGGCGACAGAGAAGGAGACAGACAGAGAGAGAGGGAGATACATTTTTATTGAATTAATAGTCGGTTTTTCCAAGAACTATTTAAGCTTATTGAATAGCCGTTTTTTTTTTGTTACCCTTGAATTTCCAAAATATTGCATCGCTATTTTCATTTTAGTATTTCATTCATTTATTTTGAATTTCAAAAATATTTCCAGCTCTAGTCTCCAGTTCAATATTATAATTTTAATTCTTACCTTAACATTTATGCCTAATTTATTAATTCACTAAATTTGTTAAACATTTTGTATTTAAATATTTTCACATTTTCTGATATATGTTAAATTCAATAGTGAATGTCGCATAAATATTGTGAAAATGAAAATCACACACTTTTTATGATCTCCACCGACACCGCAGCACACAAACAAATTAAACCTAACGGAGTTATGTGTACGTTCTACCGTTCTACCGTATTTCTGCTGTCCATTTCTGTTGCACGCAGCACGTGCTTTAATTTGATTTTGCCCAATTTCATTCACAATATCCACTGCTTTTCCCATCTACGAGTATGTATGTATGTATGCAATATGTGCAACTCACTACAACACGCAGAGAAGAGCACATAAAATAGAACCGCAGCTGGGACGTTAAATATGCAACGATGCCACAGTTTAAAAACCGCACAATAAATTGACCAATCCCAGTCGCAGTCCCCGGAAAAGCCAGGAACCCCCCCTGTGAAATTTGAAATTCTAGAACCCCTCGGGTGAAATGCGGGAATTTGTTGGCCGAAATAAAAGAGAAATGAGCTATTTTAATGAAGCCACGCTTTTCTTGTTGTTATTTTTGTGTACGTGTGCGGTCACATAAACCCAAATATTGGCCCACAAAATATCCCTACGACCCAATTTTCCGGGCGATCTCATTGATTTGAAGGGGAACGAAAACGAAATAAAAATAAAAGCGCAGCCAATATGCAAAAATACGTGGCAAAGGCATACACGTGAGTATGTGAGTGTGTCAAGTTAAAAATAGAAAAGAAAAAAAAAAAGGAAAAACGCAACCAAGCGGCACATGCGAAATGCAACAGCAACAACAAGAACAACAAACACAACGGCCATAAAACGAAAATAAAACTTACATAAATTTAGAAGTCTTGGCGGGCAGTCGTGGATTTGTCGCTTGTCGCACTGCTCCCAAAACGCACTTTATTTTTGGAAAAACGAAAAGCCAAAAAAAGGCGAAACGGCAACAACAAATGACGCAGCAACAGGCGAAAAATCTGTTTTATTTCAACACGCCAACTTGGCTGCAAAAATGTTAATACAATGTTACCAGCTGCCTGTGTGCAACACAAAAGTGTGACCAGATGTTCAACTGGATGCCTAAATCCACCTAAAGCGAACCAATTTGTAGGGTTTACAAAAAACTAACGACCAATTAGGTGTTAAAAAATATGTAAAAATCACAGAAACAAAAAGTGTAATCAGTGCAAACGATGCAATGTTACCAGCTATCTACTAGATGCCACACCTTTTATATTATTCCTAAATCATGCCTAAATTCCTAAAAAATTCAAAGCGTTTACAAAAAAACTAACGACCAATTAAGTGTTAAATAATATGTAAAAATCACAAAAGCAAAATGTGTAATCTGTGCAAACGATGGGTGCGTCAAATTGCCGAAAATCGTTGACTATTGCCGTTATGCGGCTGGAAAATCAACTCTGGACACCAGCTGCAAAATTTCTATTCGAATTGGAACAGAGCGTATAAAAATAATATAAAGGAAAAACAAGCCAACGAAAAAGAAGCAGTCGGCGGCTTAAATTATGTGGAGCTGCTATGGGATTCGGGGGAGGATGAGGAGGAAAAACAACCGAAAAACGGAAAAACAAGCAGCCGTTACACTTGGAGAAAGATCTTACTTGAAGGGAATAATTCTGTAATTTAAATAAAATTATGTGAAACTCTTATTTGAGCATCGAAATTCTATAACAATACATTTATTACAATACAAATTAATATTCTTCAATCTCTTACAGTGTGGAAAATAATTCCCAAAAATATTAAAAGTGAACCAAAAATTGTAGTGTAAAAACAATAAGCCAGTGAAGTGGGCAGTGGAGTTGGGAAGTTGGGGGGGATGAAAAGGAGGAGCAGGATGCCTCTGGTGAGTCGTAAAATTGCGCAAACGGGACTTGGTCCTTTTCGTCCTGCCCGCGTTGTTGTTTAGAGGGCGTGCGAGCGAGAGGGAGCGATGGACACAAGAAGCTGGCCAAATTAAATACAGCAATTTCGCAAAACGAATGGCACGCGCAAAGCAACAGCGAATAATAATATGAAGGAAGTGGGGGGGGTGGGTTGGGTGGAGAAGGCAGAAGGACCAGGACCAGGACGACCTTGGATATTCTGGAGCGTACGCATATTTTTCTTGGCTTCTTTTGTTTGCCTTTTTTTCGGTTTAGTTCGGTATTTTTTTTCGGTGAAAAGCCTGCAAACATTTCCAAAGCTTCTGTTGCAATTTTAGGTTTCTTCGCGGAATGAAGAAGACAACAGCAACAACAAATACGGGGCCCCCAAAAAATATTTGCACACAAAGAGGAGGCCAACTATGAGCTGCGACTACACTGCGAGAAACGCAATGCAAAGTTTACTTAAAAATGGTAAAATAAATTTCGTTTCCCAAATAAATTTTATGAAAAAGTATTCAAAAAATTGTTTAAAAAATACAGAAAATTATATTTTTAAAAGTCTGTTGATTAAAAAATGTCTACGAATTTTTTTGGATTTTTATTAGAAACTTCTTTAAAAATAAAGATCAAATTTAATATTCCGATCCATTTTTTTTCTAAAACCCAATATTTATTTTTAAAATAATTTACTCTCAGTGTAGCGACACATGGAATATATGTTGCCTGTTTTTTTTGTGGGCGGGTGGTTTTGGAATCGCAGGGACAGTGGCTAAACTGGACACAAAATGTTTATGAGCACTTTAGCTGGGCCAGGGTCCCTGGAAGTAGAATACTCCGCAACCGAAGTCCATAGTCCGAAGTTCTCCATGGGAGTCCCCACCCGGCCATCAGCAGCATCATTCACATTTACGAGCCAGCGGAGGCTGTTGCTTCCATTCAACATTCAGCATTCAGCATTCACCATGCATTTGCCAAGGAAAATAGGGATGTGGGTTGTTGGATTCAACTGTCGGCAGGTTGGCCTCTGGCCAAGCCAAGTTTTTTCCCCCTGACTTTTCCCCTTGTTCATTATTGTCAATGATTTGCTTTTGGCCCCCATAAAATGCCAGCAAATTGAATTATTTTTTCGCAATTATGTGTTACTTCTCAGCTCTTTATGTTTAAAGAATTTTTCATTTTCACTGAATACCTGAAGTTTTACTTGTTGAACTTTAGAAGAAACCCACAGAAATTTTTAGAGGTTTCAAACCTCCAAAATGGGTTCCTAAATATATGCTACAATATATTTTACGTTATATAGAATTTTATTTTCACTGAAAATTTAAATTTTTATCTGAAGAAAAACCCACTTTACAACTCAAAGAGCTCTACATACATTTTTGGAGTTTTCAAACCTCCAAAACGGGTTCCTAAAACTATGCTAGAATATTTTTAAGTCAAAAAATTTCCCTATAATTTTTTGTAGTACCCATTTTAATTTCTAGATTTAAATATATTTTTAAAATAATATCAAGAACCTTAGTAAGGTACATTCTTCTTAATTATTAAGTGTATTCAAACTCACCTTATTGCTTTCCCGCGTGCCGTCTGAGCTGGTAGTTATGTTTCGAATATGTATTGTATTATTATTGACTCGTAGATTGCTATTGATAATTATTTGCGATTAGAATTAGAACTATTAATATCCGTAGTTGGCTTTGATAATTTGATAATGCTGGGGGCGGAGGACAGAGGGCGGGGCGGAGCGAGAATGGCTGCGATTCGAGTCCCACTCACGATGCACAGTGTAGAATGGTTCGGGCTGGGGAACTGAAACTGCAACTGGAACTGCCCTCGACCGCAACACTCAGTTGTCTCATTTATCCCACATGATTCGCATATTTCATCTCTCGATTCTTAAGTTTTTATGTTTTTAGAACTTTATTTTTGAGGGCGGGATTGGATGGAGAGAAAAAACAACAAAAAAAATATTGATAGATAGATAGATATATCTGGTAATTCACACGCAGACACAGAACCAGGAACAGGAACAGAGAAGCAGAGGCACACACACATACACACAAGACGCGAAGGACGAAGGCGGAAACGAAAGCGGAAACGGAAGTGGTAGCACTCGCGAACCGAAACCGAAACCGTAACCGAAAAAAAAAACAAACGAATCTTAACGAAACGACGACTATTCTCGATTATTTGCCGATTACTTGGGCGATTTGAATGGCTTTCTTTCTAGGGCATTGTTCGGATTCCTCAACTGATGATGAGAACGATGAGATGTTGATGTTGTATATATGCCTCCTCGGGATCTCGTTAATTTGGCTTATTTGCCACCGTTCTTGTTGCTTTTGCTTCCTGGATGGCCCATCCAAAGGCGATAGCACCATCATCACCATCGCCATCGGCCACTTGGACATTTCCAGCTCATTTGGCCCTGTATTAGGGGTGTGATTCGTGTCCTTTTCCGCCTGCAATCGTGGAAAAGCGTAAATCGTAAAGCGAAAAGGAAACGGAAATTCTTTTATGGCTTTTCAATAAATTTGCAACAAATTATGGTCGGTTGGTTGTGCGTGTGGGTGTGAGTTAGTGTGTGAGTGCGTGTATGTGTGAGTGGGTGATGGATGAAGTGTTTGCACAAACTGCCGATGGGATTGGGGTTGACCAAATAAACCTAGTTTGCAGGCCTCCTCCTCTGTTTTCTTTCATTTCTTCTCTGTTCATCTCTTCTCTCATTTTTTCGCACTGTGTACAGTGCGTTTCAGGACTTTAAAGTGGGCTATCGATCGACTGCAGTTGCCCTAATGAGGTCGCTTACTTAATACAGTAATCAAATCATATTTAATACTGTTTCATTAATCAAGTGGGTTCTCCAAACTTTAACTTGACATTAATTTGATCATCATAATATTACAAAGCAATTACCCGTTACTCAGCTAAATGAGTGTGAGGGAGATGGAGATATGCATTCTCTTGAAGTGGCGCCATCTAGCGGAAAAGCCCTATTCGTTCATAACTTTTAAATGAATAATGCGATTTACAAAATTGTTTCTACATTTTAATAGGTATTATTAAACCAAACAAAATTGCATAAATTCAATATGGGAGGCTAGCTGCATAGTTGTTGTAGATATTTATCTGATATGATTAATTTTCTGTACCTTTATTAGCTCAAGATTAAATAAGGAATCTGAAATTTCCGCAGTCTTATAAAGTTTTTGGAATGTTCTTTTTCTTTGTGCGGAAAACCAGATGATATACGATATACGTGGCCCAATTTGACCCAACTTTCGCAACCTGATTTATTTGGCTTAAAGCTTAAAACGGCAAGTACCTTGGCGTTATATTACTTTATCTTTCATCCTTTCGCATATTGGCTTTCCAACCACCGTCTTGGGGAGGAACCCCTCTTTTTTCCACCCCCTTTCTACCTTCATTTTGTTGATGTTCTCCGCAAGGCTTTTTAAACTTGTCATACATTTTGATAAAGAATTCGCCTTGTTCCCTCGAGGGTCTGCGATGCTGTCAGCACCACCCCACCTAACCCCTACCCCCCCCCCTTTCTTTTTTCCGATTTCCTCTCACCTGGCTTTCCCCCCTTTTGAGCCTTCCCTGACTTTTCCGCACGGGGCGTGCAAAATTTTGCACATTTTAAGAAGGGGTGAAAGTGGAAATGGAAGTGGAAGTAGAAGTACTGTCTCCTTTCCTCCGGCTATTGCCGTCTCTTTCGCTTTTCGGTCTTTAACCAAATTCGCATTCTTCGCAATTTAAGTGAATTCCTGTGCTCCGGCAGCCCGCAGGCCAAAAATGCTCCACGACTTGACTTTGTCTTTTGTAGTTTTATTTCATTTCATTTCAGTTCGTTTCGCTTCGCTAATGGCAGAGAGTTGCCCTAATGCAGAGAGAGAAAAAATGATAGCTAGCAAAAGTATCCAAAATAATCTAGTTAAGATTTTCTTCTACTACGATTTTTGAAAATATTTAAATTGTAATTTGTGAAAATACTTGGTTATCTTCATTTTATTTTTGAGAAAGATGTAGGATGTAATGATTATAATTATAATTATTTGTTACTTTTGTAACTAATTGCTCTTAATTAATTCAAATTAAATACATAAATAGTTTTAGGAAAATCTAATGAATGATATTAAAATAGTTGCCATTTGTATTTGTGTTTTGCAGGATGGGGTGGAAAATTACGGTGGGCGGTGAGTGGTGGGGGGTGGAGATGTTACTGCAGCCGCCCACCCAAAACTGCAAGGGGCTGAAGATTTCGGGGGATGGTCTGAAAGTTTGAACTTTCGCCCTGGCTTCTTTTTTCCCCATTAACTTCTCCTTTTAGCATCTCTCTTGATTTGTTTCTTTTTTTCATTAAACATTTGAATGGCAGAAAGGGAGGATATTAGGGAAAAACCAGGCCCACTTGACTGATGCTCACACACACACACACACGTGTGCAGGGGGAAAATGTTCAAGGACATTTGCAGTTGGCAGTGCGCAAAAAGGGAAAATATTCCCACTCAATGGATCGCCAGAAACATCGCCAACACACATGTGAGAACCATTAAAGAACAAATTATACGAGAAATATCAGAATGGAAATTAAAATTATGTATTACAGCCGACCTGCAGTGTTATGAATATGAAAATCGTTTTTAACGATGCGACGCGACGCGCAAAATATATACAGAGATTCAGAAAAAAAAAAGAAATAGAAAATAGAAACATAAAATCTATGATTTTTTGGCTTAGTATTTACGTCACAACAGTTTGATGATTCTTTAAATTATAATAAAAAGCCAGGGGAATGGGAACATAATTATCTTTAATTATTATTATGATCGGGGGGCACAGACGACACCTACCTCAAAAAGGTATGCTGGGTGGTCAGAGGACTTCTGGTTGTTTGGAAGTTGGAAAGAGATATTACTTTTCTTTTTTTTTAGATTTTTTGTTAGATTTCAAATGATTTTTTGTTTCGCGTCGCGAGCACTGGAAAAAAATGTAAAAAAAATAGAAGAATTCGTAGGAGGCTGCGACGGTTTTAGCGGAATTTTGTATTTATTTTATTTATTTTATTTTTTTGGCGACGATTTCGACAACGACGATTTCTACTAACACGACTTAAAAGGGCGGCTCAGTGGTCGTTTGGTCTTCCGGCTGCTGTTGCTGTGTTGCAAGTGTTGCTGTTGCTGTTGCAAGTGTTGCTGCTGCTAGTGCTGCTGCTGCTGCTGCTGCTAGTTGCGTGTCGCGTGTCGCGGCTCTGTACATCGCGCCGTATACCCAACGACTAGGCGCTGGAGACTATAATGTGCGGAACCCAGAATCGCAGCGGCCCGAATGTGAAACGTTGGACGGTGAAAGCGCCTTCGTGTCCGAACGTGTCCGAAAATCCGAACGCGCTTTTTTCCGAATACGAATTCCGAATTCCGAAACGAAACGAAGCGAATCCCAAAAACCAAAACCAAAACCAAAACCGACTGCAGCCGCCGACGTCGCTGCCTCTGCCTCTGCCGCTGCTCTGCCAACGTCGACGTCTCCGGCGAAAGAGAGATGCTAATGCTTTCACCTTGCCTTTCCTTTTTCGACTCAATTTCGAAATTCGATGTCGAAAAAGCTCGGCTGGCGCAGCTTTGAAGGTCAGGCGGCAGCAACAATCGCCGCCCCCTATTCCATCCCCTTCCTCTTTTTCCTTTTCCCTCCCCTTGCTCCTTTTTTTTGTGCCGGTCCGGAAAAGTGGAAAGTGAACTTGCGGGTGGAAAGTGGGCCAGGCCAAGCCGCCGCAGCGGAATGCAGCAGATTTTCGAAATTCCACTCTTCCACAAGCCAAAGCTTTTCCAGGCAAAGCTTCGCCAGGATTACGGCCGTTTAAAGGATGTTGGCGGAAGTAAAAGATATAAACAATTATATTTAAAAAAAAACGTTTCTTCTTTGCGGTTCATTAAAAGCTTGGAATGGTCCCTGAAATTTAAATTAATATATATTACCAAAATATCCTATTAAAATTTCAACTTTTTATTGTTTTTTTTTTAGAATTCGAAATTCAAATTTTTTAACTTTTAAATAATGTACTATATTTTTAGCCTACAATTTGTTATTTAGCTATTCCAGTGATATTTGTTTCGTAAACTAAAGTACTAATAAAAATTATAAAAAAATTATTATTAATTAAAAGCATTTTAAAACTATTAATTGAGGCCTTTCTCCATCGAAAGTCAGTTTTAAACATTTAAAGTCCTTTAAGCTCAAGCGAAGCTCACTCATAATAAGCTTTTTTCGCTGATAAAAGCTGCAGGATAAAAGTCCTGAAAGAGGTGAGTTTAGAAATTAATTCTCATTAAAAATAATAACTCTAAGTTATGATCGTCTGCTTGAAAATACTTGACAAAAAGCCTAAACACAATAAATGCTGATGAGTTAAAAAAAAAAAAAAATATATGAAGAAACCAAAATTTTAATTATTTGGGTAATTTATAGATTCATTTTATTTATGGCAGATAAATATGAAAGGGTGTGCAGAGGGCTAATAAACAAAGTTGATAGTTACAGCAGTAGACATGGCGACGGAAAAATAACAAAGCGGAGCAACCAACGACTGTCAGTCGGTTTAAGGCCGATCAAAACAAACCACATAGAGCCCCGAAAATCCGGAATGTCCCGCCAGCTGCTACCGAAGATCAAGGGCAGGGATCGGGGCAGGGAGCTGATAATTAAACCCAAACTTGGGGCCAAGAAGGAGGACAAGGATGAGAGGGAGAAGGAGAAGGAGGACGAAGAGCCCATAGAGAGGAGGAGCCGGAGGAGGCAATCCGCTGGAGACGGGGATCATTACGGCGAGGATCGGGCCAGTGGCATCTCCATGGATCGACTCGGTAGCGATGGAACCGCCTTCACGGATCGCGCCAGCGATGTCCAGGATGCCAGTAGCACGCTTCCTCCGCTAGAGGGCGGTGCCAAGAAGAAGACACCGACGGGACACCACCACCACAGTGCCCAGAAGAAGGTATCAAAGTACCGTCTGAATTTCTCCGTAACCAAATCGATGACCTCGACGGGCGGCGGAAAGTCCCGGAATGCGAGCACTACGAAAATCACCACCGGTGCCTCGCTGATTCCCGATCTCAATTTGATTATCAATCGTATGCGGGCCATGCCCGATGATTCGTTTGTCTACATGGACTACATGCTGCCCCACGACAGCGAATACTTCACGCCGTACAGCCTGCGACTGGTGGAGTACAAGGAGCTGAACACCTACGAGCCCTTCTACACAGTCACCCGCCACGGAGTGACCTTCTGGCACTGCTCCGAGAACTTCTTCACCCCACTCGACCAGTGGCAGCAGGAGTTCGAGCAGTTCCTCAGCATCATCCAGATACGATCCTTCTCCATCTTCCGGCTGTGGAAGGGATTCAAGGTAGGGTTGGAAAACATCGATTTTAAATGGGAATAGCCCAGATCCAGATTTTCACCCAATAAGATCAGTATTTTAGCCGAAACAACGGAAATAATGATCCAAATATAAAGTGTCATACCTTTCTGAACTCGTAAGCAAATTTCCAATCGATTGGCATTTAAACCTGATCACTTTCTTTTTTGACCATTTTTGACAAAAAATCATGAGGTACCCCCTTATAAAAAAATTGAAAATTGACGAAAATTTTATTTTTTCAAGATCACCCTGAAAGTGTCATGGATTTATTTCTTATTTAGTTATCTGTTCAAAACAGTATTTATTTTTCGTGTAGGACCATTTTTGGCCAAGTTACAGCAAAAAAAACGAAAAGAAAAAATTCCATTTTTTACCAAAAACCAAGATTTCGATTTGTCACTACAAAATAATTCGTTTTTTTACCGTAACAATGGAAGTATTGATCCAAATATGGATTGTCATACCTTTCTGAACTCGTAGTTAAATTTCCAATCGATTGGCATTTAAACCTGGAAATTTATTTTTTTGCCATTTTTCGAAAAAAATCATGAGGTACCCCCTTATAAAAAAATTGAAAATTGACGAAAATTTTATTTTTCCAAGATCACCCGGAAAGTGTCATGGATTTATTTCGTATTTAGTTATCTGTTCAAAACAGTATTTATTTTTCGTGTAGGATAATTTTTGGCCAAGTTATAGCAAAAAAACGAAAAGAAACAATTCCATTTTTTTACCAAAAACCCAGATTTCAATTTTTCACAACAAAATAAATGACGGGGAACAATTTATAAGATTGCAGGCTGTTCAAAAACAGTTTGTACCTTTGACTTAAGACAAATTTTTGTCAGGTTTCAACAAAAAAACCCTAAAAAGGTATAAATTTAGCAAAAACCCAGGTCCAAATTTTCTACCATTAAATACTTAATAATAAATGTAAATTCTTATTAAATACCTTACCAAAAATATGCATTTAGGTGTGGGAGAAGACGATCAAGTGGCGCAAACTGAACGAGGCCCGCGACTATCTGCAAAACAACCTCTTCATCGTGATCCCGCAGCTGGCCAAGGCGATTCTGCGCATGCGCAGCGACATTGTCCAGATGGAGCGGCTGAACTTCATCAATGTGACCAATATCGAGAGCTGGCACCCGTTCTACTTCCTGGAAATGCACATGCGCATCTATGAGCAGCTGCACAAGACCTTTACCGATTTTCGCGAGTTCATTGGCAAGACTATATGTGAGTATATATAATTATTATTAAATAATGTAATATATTCTATGAATAATTGCAAGTTCGAGCCTGCACGGATGCCATCCAGGCACGTGGCTTCTATCCCGACGACGAGATCAACTACTATCCGTCGCTGAAGAAAATGCGCGAGGCGCACAGCTTTATGGATCGAGCACGAAAGCGGGCCTTCTGCAAGACCCTAACCAAGTAAGATCACTCTACTAATCTACTAGTAAAGTCCCAACTAATTCCAATATTCTATCTGTAGTTTCCTTACCTACTGCGACATGATGGTCTACCAAATGCTCTATCGCATTACGATCAAGAGTTTCGCCGATCTGGCCGGGGCCTTTGAGCTCCACGACGAGGTGGGTCCCTCGGAGGCGGATATCAATCGACACGATCGCGTGGACAAGCGGATCGAGAAGCAGCGACCGGCCGACAAGCCGCAGAGTCCATTCTTCCTGGCCATGCTGCGTCTGCTGCCCGATCGCATTGATGTCGAGCCCTCGGAGGATGTGATCAGGATTATCTTTCAGCGCATCACTGGTCTAATTCTCGAGACGGTCCTCGAAATCCATCCATTCACCACAGATCCCTTCTTCACTCAGTACACACAGTAAGTGGAAGGAGCTATATTACTAAAAAATAAAAAATAAAAAAAATTTTAATAAAAAAAAAATAAATAATAAATGTATTTAGTTCTACTAATATCCGTTCTTCACACACTACGTAAAAATAGCTTTATTACTAAAAAGAAAAAAAAAATAAATAAAAAAATGTTTAATTAAAAAAAATCAATTATAAAAGTAATTAGATCTACTAATATCCCTTCTTCACTCAGTACAGACAGATAGTAGAAATAGCTATCTTACAAAAAAAATAAATAAAAAAAAAATTTCTTTTAAATTAAAAAAAAATAATAATGAAAGTAATTAGATTAGATTACGTAATTATATTGTTTTTTCAAATTCTAGACCCTCGATTATGGGACGTCAGGAGGAGGTGCTATATGAAGGAGCTCCCGATTTGCATTATCTTTTGCGCGCCGATCACCGGTTTCAGTATAATCGGTAAGTATTTTGGAACATAACCAAAGGAATAAATAAGAATAAATATCAATCGATAGCAAAAACATGTTCGTGCTGATCCGCAAAGCTTATGAAAGAGCTCGTCTCTATACGCAGCGCTTCACCAAAATCCGCGAGAACTTTGAGATAGACAATAGTACAGATCCCACGGTTCTCAACACAGAGAGAGGTATGAGGAACCAATCGGCCTATAATAATATATTATAATCCCAATATATTTCCTTCTCAGATCTTCAGATCCTTCGGGCCTACTGCGATAGGTACTGCAATAATGTGCGTGCCTTGGATGGCATTTTGGAGTATGTCTACCTGGGACTACTGAAGCTCAATCAGACGAACTTCAAGGACACGGTGACGCCGGTTTGCTCTCGACTTCAGAACATTTTGGCCACATATCTGCCCAAGCTGGCCGAGGAGGAGACTGTACGGCTGTACGAAGAGGCCCAGGATTTCTACGGTCGGATCTGCTATGAGCCCCACGAAACGCTGGAGATTGTGGCCCACATCCGATTTCTGGACAAGTGCTCCTCGGAACTGGACGGGATATTCAATGGCATAGACTATGTGCACGATCTGCTGCTGATTATCAAGGACTTTGGCATACCCATCGATGACGAGTCCAAGGAGGACTACATGGACACCGAGGACTATTTGAATAGGACGCGCGAAACGCTGGAGGAGATCAGGGAGAAGCGGCAGGACTTTATCAATCGGCTGGAGGACGCCATGCAGGATGATATAGCGGCGCTTAAGGAGGAGATTCACGAGGTGGCCATCGAGGCACTGCAGCCCTGGCTTCTGGATGTGGGTTCTCTTGATAGCAGGGAAAGTCCCTTTATTATAACCAATTAAATTTCATATTTACCAGGCCAATTCCAATCGATTGTCGGTGACCAACAAACTGGACGCCATGCTGGAGCATCTGAATAAATGTCGCGACCGAGCCGACGAGTTCCTCGGCTACCAGAAGGAGTTCCAGATCGATTTGACCATGTACGAGGAAATGGCCAGCGGCTTCTATGACATCCGGATGCGACAGAATCTCTATCGCACCTGGACCGACTGGGAGGAATCGCTGGCCGAATGGATTGTGGCCGATTTCAATACGCTATCTGTTGTAGACTTGGTCGATCTGAATGCCAAGACGATCAAGAACTGCCTGCAGTTCCAGAAATATCTGCCCGAGAACAACATTGTCCCAGTGCTCCAGAAATCGGCGGAGGCCTTCAAGGAGAAGCTGCCCGTCATTGGTTATCTGCGTAATCCCAATTTGAGAGCAGTAAGTGGGGTTACCTTTAAAATAACTATAAAAAAAAAATAAAAAAAAAATATATAAAAAAATATATATATATACTTCTTTTCATAATCCAAAATTTCTCTCCTCCTTTTAGCGCCACTGGGCGGAGATCGAGGATCTGCTGAATCGCAAGTTCTTCCAGGAGAAGGACATCATAATCCAAACGTACGAGGATGTCCATGCCTTCGATGATGTCGCCATCGGCGAGGCCCTCATGCAGATATCCTCGCAGGCCACCGGTGAGGTTCAGTTGGAGAATATGCTAAAGGCCATCGAAACCACATGGAAGGAGACGGAATTGGCCATTGTCCCCCATCACGATGCCAAGGATATCTTCATTCTGGCCGGAACCGAGGAGCTACAGGCCGTTCTCGACGATTCCAATGTGAATATCAATACTATAGCCGCCTCCAAGTTTGTGGGTCCCATCAAAAACAAGGTGGACGAGTGGATCAATGCCATGGATCAGTTTAGCAAGACCTTCGGTGGGTTATCTTCTATATATATATATATATATGATATTATTATATATTAAACATTACTTAACAGAAAGCTGGATGGATTGCCAGGGTGCCTGGATTTACCTGGAGGCCATCTTCGCCTCGGCGGACATCCAGCGGCAGCTGCCCCACGAGGCCAAGATGTTCTTTGCGGTGGACAAGAGCTTCAAGGAGACGGTGCGCCAGGCGAAGAAGGTGGCCCTGGCACTGCCCACCATGTCCAGTGTGGATGTGTACACGGTGCTGTTGGAGAACAATCGATTGCTGGATCTCATATCGCGCGGTTTGGAGGCTTATCTGGAGGTCAAGCGGGTGGTATTTCCCAGGTGAGCAGGTTTGCATTTTCAATGTGTTTGGCGGCCACATCTTTAAAGATTTCGAAATACTATAAATGCAGCTTTGTTGTCTTCATTAATACCTATCGAAATGTAGAAGAAATTTTTTAAATCAGATCATTCATTAAAAAGTTATGAGCAAATAATGGAAGGCAAGCAGTGCAAGCAGTGTCTTTGCTGCATGCTTATCTCCATCTCCCTCGCACTTCTTTCAGCTGAGTAACTCCCATCACTACTTACCTTCATAGGTTCTACTTCCTGTCCAACGACGAACTGCTGGAGATCCTGGCCCAAACGCGAATTCCTCAGGCGGTGCAGCCGCATCTGCGCAAGTGCTTCGATGCCATCTACCGTCTGGAGTTTGGCTCCAAGGAGGGCGGCGATGGCAAGATGGTGGCCACCAACGATATCGTGGCCTTCCTGTCGCCGGAGGGCGAGAAGCTGCAGTTCGGCAAGGGACTGAAGGCCCGCGGGGCCGTCGAGGAGTGGCTGAGCAAGGTGGAGGAGGCCATGTTTGTCTCCTGCAAGCGATACATGCGCTTCGGCTACCAGTGCTATCCGGCCAAGGAGCGCGAGGATTGGTTCCAGGACCATCCCAACCAGGTGGTCCTCACCGTCTCCCAAGTGCAGTGGGCCGCCGACATTCATCGCATCTACGAGGGCAAGGAGCGTAATCCCTTGAATATACTCGAGAAGATGGGCAAGTTTGAGGTCAAGTGCCTGAAGGATCTGGGCGCCCTGGCCGCGTTGACCAGGAAGAGCATTAGCTCGCTGCTGCGCAAGATCCTGTGCGCCCTCATCACCATCGATGTGCATGCCAAGGATTCGGTGCGCATGCTCATCGAAAAGGAGGTCTGCAAGCCGTGAGTATATCTTGCATTGGGCACACGACGATTCTTCTTTGCAATAGATGATCGATGATTCTTCTTAATCTCTCTCTCTCTCAATCCCCTCCAGAAACGACTTCAACTGGCTAAAGATGCTGCGATTCTACTGGGCCGATGAGACCGAAACGGTCTACTCCCGCATGGCTGCCGCCAATATTCCCTACTACTACGAGTATCTGGGTGCCGGTGGTGTCCTCGTGCTCACCCCGCTGACGGATCGCTGCTACCTCTGTCTGATGGGCGCCTTTCAGATGGATCTGGGTGGAGCTCCGGCTGGACCGGCCGGCACGGGCAAGACGGAGACCACCAAGGATCTGGCCAAGGCGCTGGCCAAACAGTGTGTCGTCTTCAATTGCTCCGATGGCCTGGACTACAAGATGATGGGTCGCTTCTTCTCGGGATTGGCCCAGTGCGGCGCGTGGTGCTGCTTCGACGAGTTCAACAGGATTGACATCGAGGTGCTGTCCGTGATTGCCCAGCAGCTGATCACCATCCGAACGGCCAAGGCGATGAGGGTAAAGCGGTGAGTTCTTATTAGTTATTAATTGTGAAAATGAAAATGAAAAAAAAAAAATTTTTTTTCTTATCCAATTTTGGGGTGATTTTTTGTTTCACTTCTATCACCAAATTATTTCCGAGTTTCGGATTTTTTTTTTCGTTTTGGCTGCAGAAGCTACCTACCGTTTTTTTCACCCCACTTTTATATTGATTTAGACAATGCATAATTGATTGAGCAATCACTCCTCTTCCACAGCTTCATCTTCGAGGGTCGCGAGATCAAGATCAACCGCTCCTGCTGCGTCTTCATCACCATGAATCCCGGCTACGCAGGTCGTACCGAGCTGCCCGATAATCTGAAGGCCCTTTTCCGACCCATCTCCATGATGGTGCCCGACTACGCCCTCATCTCGGAGGTCATTCTCTATTCGGAGGGCTTCGAGGATCCCAAGATTTTGGCCAGGAAGATGGTGCAAATGTACCAGCTGTGCAGCCAGCAGCTGAGCCAACAGAATCACTATGATTTCGGAATGCGAGCGGTGAAATCGGTTCTGGTGATGGCGGGAGCTCTGAAGAGAGCCTCACCGAATCAGCGGGAGGATATCACACTGATTGCCGCTCTCAGGGATTCGAATATACCCAAGTTTCTCGCCGACGATGCGGTCCTCTTTCGCGGCATCCTAAGCGATCTGTTTCCGGGCGTAGAACTGCCCGACTCACAGCATCCGCATCTGGAGGCCAGTTTGCGATTGGGACTGCGGCAGAAGAACCTGCAGGCGGTGCCCACGACGATCAGGAAGTGTCTGCAGCTCTACGAGACGATGTGCGTCCGATGGGGCGTAATGCTGGTGGGTCCCACGGGAGGCGGTAAGTCGGTAGTTCTCCACGCCCTCGAGTTTGCCCTCTCGCATCTGTTCGAGAACGAGGTGCAGGACCCGAACTTCCGGCCCGTCGTCATCCAGACAATGAACCCCAAGGCGGTGACCATGAACGAGCTGTACGGCTATGTGGATCTCAAGACCCTGGAGTGGCAGGATGGCCTGCTGGGATTGGCGGTGCGAACAGCCACCACGGTAGAAGGTGCGGATGGGCGAGAAAAATTACAGGGGGTTTGTGGTATAATATATAAATCAGTAAGAGATTTTAGATATACTTAGATATATAGATGACTAATTTGTACCTCACTCGCGGCTCCTAATTTTTTTAGGAATTAATGTGATTTTTTTAGATTTTTATGTCAATCCGTTCTGGGTGAAATTTGCTACTGGCCGTTTTTTATAGGGAGCCTTTTATAGATAGAGGGTTTGAGGTATAATATATATATATCAGTATGAGATCTTAGATATACATACCTATATAATATACTAGTTCAAACATAAGGTAACAAATCTATCATTATTATTTCATTAGGATTTGATATACAGTGAAATGGGTTGTGGGATTTGAACGATTCGGTTATTTGGAAAGAAAGATAGATATTATACGATCCGTGACTATAGATTTTATATAGGTATATATATACTATAAAGACTATATAGACTATATAGGTTTTAATCAGCATAGTGAGAGTTAGTGTGTCTTAATATTTATTTATAGTCAGGGTATTTTCAATGATGAGTTTTTAAGGAGGTAGTGATACTTGAATGGTTCGACGTATAAAGACTATAATCCTCTTCCATCGGTCTTTTTTCAGACGAGATCCACCAGTGGATCATGTGCGACGGGCCCGTGGATGCCGTTTGGATCGAGAACTTGAACACCGTGCTGGACGACAACAAGATGCTGTGCCTGGCCAATTCGGAGCGCATCAAGCTCACGGCCTGGATTCACATGCTCTTCGAGGTTCAGGACCTTCTGCAGGCTTCGCCGGCCACCGTTTCGCGCTGCGGCATGGTGTATGTGGATCCCGGGGATCTCGGTTGGATACCGCTAATCGACACGTGGCGCGAGGTGGACATGCGGCACAAGCTGCCCGCTCCACTGGCCGAGTTTTGCTACCAGCTCTTCGTGGGCTATTTCGACAAGGCGCTGAAGATCGAAAGAAAGCGTGCGGTGTACACCATCCATCAGGTGCTGGGCTCCAAGGTGCGACTGTGCTGTGAGCTGACCTCCTCCCAGCTGGAGGCGGTCAAGTGGTCCGCGCTGAATGAGGAGCAGGCCAAGGAGCTGCTGACCAAGATCTTCGCATGGGCGGTGCTCTGGGCCATTGCCTCGAATCTCAAGGATGCCGAGAAGGTGTCCTTCGAGGAGCAGTGGAGCAGGGCCATGTCGCAGCATCCGAATATGAGGTGGGATATCGTCGATATTTTCGATATTTTTCAAACATCGATTTTTCTCGATAAACATATCGAAAACATTGATATTTTAAAGCACTTTTATTCCATCAAATATCGACATAATCGATATTTTCAAACATCGATTTTACCGATTAACATATCGAAAATATCGGTATTTTTAAAGCTCTCATATACCATAGAATATCTACATAATCGATATTTTCCAAACATCAATTTTTCTCGATAAATATATCGATATTTTAATACTTCATATGCCATCGAATATCGACATAATAGATATTTTTCAAACACCGATTTCCCCGATTAACATATCGAAAATATCGATATTTTAAAGCTCTCATATACCATCTAATATCGACATAATCGATATTTTTCAAACATTGATTTGCCCGATAAACATATCGAAAATATCGATATCGAATATCTAACATTTATACATCTACCTCTTCATAACCCACACAAAACAGTCTGCCCAACCACTCCATGTGGAACTATCGCATCGATCTGGAGAAAATGGACTGGGGCAACTGGCTGGACATCATGGCCAAGTTTAATTTCGATCCGGATACCTCTTACTACGACATGCAGGTGCCCACAGTGGACACCACCAAATATGGGTAAGCATATTAGAGATCAGATATCTACATATCTATATCGTATTCAATCCAATCCCCTCCAGCTATGTGTCCGATCTCCTGTTCAAGCGAGGCATGCCCGTCATGGTGACCGGCGACACGGGAGTGGGCAAAACGGTCCTGGCCATCAGCTGCATGAAACGCCTATCCGAGGGCAAAGTCATCCCGGTGATCCTGAACTTCTCCGCCCAGACGAGCAGTGTGCGCACCCAGGAGATGATCGAGGGGCCGCTGGAGAAGCGCAAGAAGACGCAGCTGGGTGCTCCGGTGGGCAAGACGGTGATCGTGTTCATTGACGACGTGAATATGCCCAAGCTGGATACGTATGGAGCCTCGCCGGCGATTGAGTTGTTGCGCCAATTCCTCGACTTCAAGGGCTTCTACGATCGCGAGAAGCTCTACTGGAAGGAGATCCTCGACGTGGTCCTCGGCTGTGCCTGTGCTCCGCCAGGCGGAGGTCGAAATCCGCTGACCCCACGCTTCGTTCGTCACTTTGCCCTCTTCTCGCTGCCGAAGCCAAATGAGGAGACCCTCACTCAGATTTTCAATGGCATCCTGCGCGGCTTCCTGCAGACCTTCTCCTCGGCGGTTCGCTCGCTCTCGGAGGCCATGGTGAATGCCTGCGTCGATGTCTATATGCGAGTTGCGAACGTGATGCTGCCCACTCCGGATCGATCGCATTACATCTTCAATCTGCGCGATCTGTCCAAGTGCATACAGGGCATCCTGCAGGCGAGCAATCTGCACTACAACCAGGAGAACCAGATCCTTCGGCTCTTCTATCACGAGACGACGCGTGTCTTTCACGATCGCCTGATCAACCAGGAGGACAAGAACATGTTCAAGTCGCTGATGAAGGACGTGTGCTTGGATCACTTCAATCGACCGGTGGTCAACGACGAGGAGCCACCCATTCTGTTCGGTGACTTTATGGTCTTTGGCAAGCCGAAAAACGAGCGCATCTACGATGAGATCAAGGATCACACCAAACTAGAGAGTGTCCTCAACGATTACATCTCGGACTACAATTCGGTGGCGGTGGGCAAGAGGATGAAGTTGATCCTCTTCCAGGACGCAATGGAGCATACTGTGCGACTGGCGCGACTCTTGCGCAGCGATCGCGGCAATGGACTGCTGGTGGGGGTGGCCGGAATGGGAAAGCAATCCCTCACCCGGCTGGCGTCCCACGTCAACGAGTACAACTGCTGGCAGATCGAGATGCGGCGCAACTACGATCTGAACGCTTTTCATGAAGATCTAAGGGTTCTCTATCGCATCGCAGGCGTGAGTACTAACTAGGGTTACAAGTTACCCATTTCTGCCAACACACACACACAGTATTAAAAAAAAAAAAAAAAAAAAAACAGATTATCAAAGTATTCCAAGTAGTTACTTACCCTTTTAAAAACCTCTTTTTATTTCTACTTATAAAATTGCCAAGCTCTGCCGGTCCTCTGCCAACACACACACAGTATACTTAGGAAGAAAAACTAGAGTAATATACTAATGGATTAAAAACAAATTACCATAGTATCTAAGTAGTTACTTACCCTTTTAAAACCCCCTTCTTATTTCTACTTATGAAATTTCCAAGCTCTGCCGCTCCTCTGCCAACACACACACAGTATACAAATATAGAAAAACTGCAGTAAAATAAAAACGTATTCAAAACAGATTACCATAGTATCAAAGTAGTTACTTACCCTTTCTAAACCTCTTCTTATTTCCACTTATGATTCTCAAACTCACTTTTGATGATTTTTCTCACTTTATACTACAAACAGATCGACAATCAACCGGTGACCTTCCTGCTGATCGACAGCCAGATTGTGGAGGAGGAGTTCCTCGAGGATATCAACAACATACTCAATTCCGGCGAGGTGCCCAATCTGTTCGAGGGCGATGAGTTCGAGAAGATCATTTTGGATGCCCGCGATGGATGTAATGAGAGCCGAAAAGATGATGTGGGTACTCCGATTCCAGTTAGCAAACACTTTAATCATCCGGTTTAGCCCTGCAGTCGCGATACCATCTACAAGTTCTTCATCAACCGGGTGCGCAATAATCTTCATGTGGTCATGTCGATGAGTCCGGTGGGCGATGCCTTCCGACGGCGATGCCGAATGTTCCCCTCGCTGGTCAACTGCACGACGATCGATTGGTTCACCAGCTGGCCCACGGAGGCCCTCTATTCGGTGGCCCTGGGATTGCTAACGAAGATTGCGCCCAAAATGGAGGATCGCATCTCGTTGGCCAGCACCACGGTGTTTATGCACAAGGTGAGTGTAGTGGGGTTTTTAGTAGGGTGTCACATTTCTTTTTGTAACGCCAAAAAGATTACTTGCGGTCTATCTTTTTTTTTTATTTTTTTTTATTTTATTTATTTTTTTTTATGGAAATTTCTTATTGCAGACACCACGGTGTTTATGCACAAGGTGAGTGTAGTGGAGTTTTTAGTAGGGCGTCACATTTCTTCTTGTAACGTTAAAAAGGATACTTGCGGTCTATCTTTTTTTTTTTTTTTTATTTATTTATCTCATGAATATCCTTTATTGCGATAGACCGTTGAGGATGCTTCGGTGCGGTTCTACAAGGAGATGAAGAGGCACTACTACACCACGCCCAGCAGCTATCTGGAGCTATTGAAGCTCTACCAGAATCTGCTGAAGATCAAGAACATGGAGATCATAGCCAAGCGAAAGCGTATCGCCAATGGTCTAAACAAGTTGCTGGAGACCAATGAAGTGGTATGTTATAACCTTTACCTCTTTTGTATCTTCGAGTTTATCCCAGGGATACCTCTTTACAGATAGCTGTGATGGGTAAGGAGCTGGAGGTGATGGTGCCGCAGTTGGATGAGAAGTCCGCCATGATGAAGTCCCTGGTGGACAATCTGACCAGGGAGACCAAGCAGGCGGATGCTGTGAAGCAGAGCGTGCTGGAGGACGAGATGAATGCCAAGGAGAAGGCGGCGGTGGCCCAGGCGATATCCGAGGATGCTGGCAAGGATCTGGAGATCGCAATGCCGGCACTGCGCGAGGCGGAGGAGGCCCTCAAAGGTCTGACCAAGGCGGACATCAACGAACTGAAGTCCTTTACCACCCCGCCGGCTCTGGTGCAATTCTGCATGGAGGCCGTTTGCATTCTGCTCGGAGTGAAGTAAATATATTTTTTATCAACTAAATCTTAATACTTTTAGCCTTCAATTAAAAAAAAAACAATTTTTATTTTATTTTATTTTTTTATTTATTTTTTTTTAAATTTTTTTTAAAATTTTTTTTTATATCTTACCCTTCGTAGACCCACTTGGGCATCTGCCAAGGCCATCATGGCCGATATTAACTTCATCAAGCGGCTGTTCGAGTACGACAAGGAGCACATGAAGGAGGATACCCTAAAGAAGGTCAAGAAGTACATTGATCACAAGGATTTCGTGCCGGCTGTAAGTGTATATAAGTTAATATCCTTAACGCTATAATATAAGTATTTTCTGTTTAGAAATTCGAGAAGGTCTCCAAGGTGGCCAAGTCGATGAGCATGTGGGTGATATCGATGGACAAGTTCTCCAAGGTGTACAAGGTGGTGGAGCCGAAGATCAAGCGCAAGGAGGCCGCCGAGGCGGAGCTCAAGGAGGTGATGACGGTGCTGCGGCAAAAGCAAAAGGAACTCGCCGCGGTGGAGGCCAAGATCCAGGGACTTCGCGACAGCCTCGAAGAGAAGCAGCGCGAATTCCAGGTGATCCAGGACAATGTGGATTTGACTTATGCCCGGATCAATCGAGCCGGTCGCCTGACCTCCGCTCTATCTGACGAGCAGGTTCGCTGGCGGGAGACGGTGAAATCGCTAACCGGCGATCTGGCCTGTGTGCCCGGCGACGTCCTGGTTGCGGCTGCCTGTGTCGCTTATCTGGGCGCCTTCTCCCACGAATACCGACGCGATATGAGCGCCCTGTGGGTGACCAAGTGCCACGAGCACAAGATCCCCTCCAGTCCGGAGTTCAATCTACTGAAGGTTCTCGGCGATCCGTACGAGATGCGTCAGTGGAATGTCGACGGGCTGCCCAAGGATAACATCTCCATCGAGAATGGCATCTATGCCACGCGTGCTCTGCGCTGGGCCCTCATGATCGATCCCCAGGAGCAGGCCAATCGCTGGATTCGCAACATGGAGCGAGCCAACAATCTGCAGGTGATCAAGATGACCGATTCATCGATGATGCGGGTGCTGGAGAATAGCGTGCGCCAGGGTTATCCGGTGCTGCTCGAGGAGATCAACGAGACCATCGATCCCAGCCTAAGGCCCATCCTCCAGCGGGAGACGTATCGCTTCGAGGGTCGCACCTACTTGAAACTGGGCGACATGGTGATCGACTACGATGACAACTTTAAGCTCTACATGACCACCAAGCTGCCCAATCCACATTACCTGCCCGAGGTGTGCATCAATGTGACGCTGGTCAACTTCCTGGTCACCGAGAGTGGACTGGAGGATCAGCTGCTGGCGTGAGTAGATGTTCTCTTTGTTTTATAGATAGAGATTACTGGAATTTCTGATCCCTTAGAGACATTGTGGCCATCGAACTGCCCGCCATGGAGATCCAACGCAACGATCTGGTGGTCAAGATCAACTCGGACAAACAGCAACTGCTGGCGCTGGAGGATAAGGTGCTAAAGCTGTTGTTTAACTCGGAGGGCAACATCCTGGACGACGAAGAGCTGGTGGAGACGCTCAATGATGCCAAGGTGAACGAAAGTCCTTTTTTTTTTTTATTTATTCCAACGCTACAAGCTTTGAGCTTATTATTAATGCGCTAGTCACAAAAACGTATCAATTAAGTTAAACATATTTAAACTTATTATCTCATATAGCACTTATATTTAATATTTAATTTTTAGGTCGCTTAAAATTTTTTTTTTATTTTTTTTTTTTTATTTTGTCAAATTAAAGCTAGTATACAATACTAAAATTAATTTAAAGAAAATGGCACTGGAAACTGAAGTCCTTCGGCCAATACGCTTTAAATTTATTAGTTTTGGTTATTATGAAATAATTATAAAAAAAAATTTGTTAAGGGTTTAAAGAATTTTAACTTTTAAGGTGTGAGATCAATTTTAATCAATCAATTAAATTTTTAACGTTCTTTTAGGAAACCTCCCTGATCATTGCCGCCCGACTGATTGACACCGAGGAGACGGAGAAGGTGATAACCGCTTCGCGGGAACGCTATCGCATCCTGGCCTCCCGCGGCGCCATTCTGTACTTTGTGGTCGCCGGCCTGGCCGAGATCGATCCGATGTACCAGTACAGCCTGAAGTACTTCACGCAGGTCTTCTGCAATGTGCTGCGCTTGGAGCATCCACCGCAGGCCGTCGAGCTGCGCATTTCCACACTGATGACCGACGAACTGAAGGCCATTTTCGATAATATATCACGTGGGCTGTTCGAGAACCACAAGATAATCTTTAGCTTTCTGCTAGCGCTGTCCGTGGAACGGCAGGAGGGTCGTGTCACCGAGGAGGAGTTCCTCTTCCTCACCCGCGGTCCCGTGGGCAACATTCGCCCGAAGAAGCAGCCGGCCAACATCAAGATGAGCCAAATCGAATGGGACTCGTGCCTGTTTCTGGAGGATAACTTCAAGAGCTTCTTTGCCGGATTCACCGACGAACTGGACAAGCCCTTCTTCATTCAGATGCAGGAGAACCGGGAGGTCTTCGACTTTGCCCAGAGCAATCAGGCGCCGACGGACAAGTGGGACAAACGGCTGAGGGTCTTCCACAAGCTGATGTTCATCGCCGCCTTCCGAAAGCCGCGCTTCCTGCTCAACGTGGTCTGCTATCTGCAGTCCACCGTGGGCAAGTACTTCACCGAGGCCTCCGGCGGCACCCAATTGAGCTCGGTGTAAGATCTGGAAAAATATTTTTAAAATTACTATTATTATTGAACTTTAATGGGATGCAAGCTATTTCGTTATCCGACCCCATAAAGTATACATATTTTTGATCAGCATCACTAGACTAGTCGATCTAGCCATGTCCGTTCGTCTGTCCGTCCGTCCGTCTGTCTGTCCGTTCGTCTGTCCGTCCGTCTGTCCGTTCGTCTGTCTGTCCGTCCGTCCGTTCGTCCGTCTGTCCGTTCGTCCGTCTGTCCGTTCGTCTGTCCGTTCATCTGTCCGTTCATCTGTCTGTCCGTTCGTCTGTCTGTCCGTCCGTTTCTACGCAAACTAGTCCTAGTGTCCTTCTCTTAGAGTTTTTATCCTATCATATCCTGATTTTTTGCACATTTCGAATAGTTTTTAATATTTTTCTATCATTTTTAAAGCTATCTGGACACCTCGGCGGTGACGCCGTTGATCTTTGTGCTGTCCACCGGCTCGGATCCGATGTCGGGCTTCCTGAAGTTCACCACCCAGATGCAGTTCACCGACAAGTACTACTCGATTTCGCTGGGCCAGGGTCAGGGGCCGCTGGCGGAGAACCTGATCGAGAAGAGCCTGCGCTTGGGTCACTGGGTGTTCCTGCAGAACTGCCACCTGGCCACCTCGTTCATGCAAACCCTGGAGACGATTGTGCGGAATCTAACGCTGGGCATCACCAAGGCGCATGTCGACTTCCGGCTGTATCTCTCCTCGATGCCCATCCAGACGTTTCCGATCAGTGTGCTGCAGAATTCGGTGAAGATCACCAATGAGCCGCCCAAGGGTATCAAGGCGAATGTGTTTGGTGCGATGACTGATCTGAAGCCGGACTTCTTTGAGCAGCACATCCAGAATGGCAATTGGCGGGCCATCGTCTTTGGGCTCTGCATGTTCCATGCTGTCTTGCTGGAGCGCAGGAAATTCGGACCCCTGGGCTGGAATATCACATACGAGTTCAGCGAGAGCGATCGTGAATGCGGCCTGAAGACCCTCGATTTCTTCATCGATCGCGAGGTGCTCGACGATATTCCGTGGGAGGCGATACTCTATATCAACGGCGACATCACCTGGGGCGGTCGGGTGACGGACTACTGGGATCTGCGCTGTCTGCGTACCATCCTCACGATCTTCTCCTCGAAGCGGATCATCCAGCCGGACTACAAGTACTGTCGCGGCGATAGCTACTATCGGGATCCGCGCAAGAAGACGCTGGCCGAGTACTCCTCGTATGTGCAGGGCTTTCCGGTGCTCGAGGATCCGGAGATATTCGGGATGAACCAGAACGCCAACATTGTGTTTCAGACCAAGGAGACGGCCTTCTTCATCAACACGTTGCTGCTGGGACAGCCGCGATCCGCCGCCGACGAAGGTCAGGCGATGGAGAACGAGATTGCCCAGCAGACGATAGCAAGGATTCAAAAGGCGCTGGCCACCAAGATCAAGCGGGAGCCCATCCACGACACGCTCTCGGTGGTGGGTATATATATAGTCTTCATGGGTTAATCCTTAAGTAGAGAAAAGGGTATATTGTATTCGTCCGTCTGTCCGTCCGTATGAACGCTGAGATCTCGGAAACTACAAAAGCTAGAAGGTTGAGATTTTCCACACATATTCTTGGGCTTCTTACGCAGAGCACGTTTATTTCAGCCGAGCGCCACTCCCCCAATCGCCCACCAACGATTTTAAAATGTGTCTGGCGGCCACACCTTTAAAGATTTCCGAAAAGTATAAATGCAATTTTGTTGTGTATATTTATACCTATCGAAATGTAAAAGACATTTTTCAAATCGGACCATTCATTAAAAAGTTATGCCCAATCAAAAAAATGTTTTATATCCATCTCCCTCTTGTTATCTATTCTATTTCTTACCTCCTCCAGCTGGATTCCAAGGGTCAGGTGCCCTCGCTGACCATTGTGCTGTTGCAGGAGATCGATCGGTTCAACATCGCGCTGGGCATCATCCACGACAGCATGATCAACTTGGCCAAGGCCATCAAGGGCCTGGTGGTGATGTCCGAGGAGCTGGAGAACGTGTTCAAGGCGCTGCTCTCCAACCAGGTGCCCGCCTCGTGGGCCAAGCGCAGCTTCCTCTCGATCAAGCCGCTGCCCAGCTACATATCCGATTTCCAGCGGCGCATCGACTTCATCCAGCAGTGGGCGGAGAACGGAGCGCCGCGCTCCTATTGGATCAGTGGCTTCTTCTTCCCGCAATCCTTCCTCACCGGCGTCCTGCAGACTTACGCCCGGCGACGCGTCCTGCCCATCGATTCGCTGAAGATTGACTTTGATGTCTTCGAAAAGGAGCTGGTTCAGCAGGATTTCTTCGAGATGCACATGAACAACATGAATGTGAGTATTTCTCTAGATGAAATGTGAGATTACTATTGTTATTGAATTTGTAAGCTATTTTGTTATCCGACCCCATAAAGTATAAATATTTTTGATCAGCATCACTAGACTAGTCGATCTAGCCATGTCCGTTTGTCCGTTCGTTTGTCCATTCGTTTGTCCGTTCGTCTGTCCGTTCGTCTGTCCGTTCGTTTGTCCGTCCGTTTTGCCGTCCGTCTGTCCGTCCGTCCGTCCGTTTGTCCGTCCGTCCGTCTGTCCGTCCGTTTGTCCGTCCGTCTGTAGGTTTCTAGATAAAATGAAATGAAGATTAGCTTTCCTGTTGAACTAACTTACTTTATCTTTTTCATCACAGGACCAAAAGCTCTATGGCAACTTGCAGGAGTGCACCGATGCGGTTATCAATGTGCACGGAATCTTCATCGAGGCTGCTCGCTGGGATTTGAGCAAGGGCGGCCTGTGCGATGCCAATTTCGGGGAGCTCTTCAGCCGAATGCCGGTGGTGAGGTTCAAGCCCTGCCTGGAGATTTCGCCGACTGTGCGCTACGAGGCGCCGCTCTACAAGACCCAGCAGCGATCCGGTGTCCTTTCCACCACCGGCCATTCCACCAACTTCATTCTGGCCGTCCTCCTGCGCAGCCACAACAATCCCGAGTTTTGGATAATGCGCGGAACCGCCCTGGTGTCGGCCGTATTGGAGAATATTTGCTAGATCTCTTCGTGGTTTTACTTCAAGCCGTCTTTATTTCGTTTCTTGTTCATTTTCGGGTATTTCTTGCTAGGGTGTACAATACATATGGTGTGTGTGTGGGTCTGAGGATTGGATTGGTTAACAATCTGGGCTTAAGGTATTGGGATCTGATCTCATGTTAACTATATAATACAATCAAAGCGGTTTTTCTAGGGATTTTTTTTGTGCACTACTTTCGTTTTTTCGTATTAAAAGCAATAGAATATTCTATTTTGACAAGGCAAATGAGAGCTCAAAAACGCGAGCTACATATGGCAAAAATTGACAAAGTCTTCATTAAATATCTGACAAAATGTTCTTAAGTCTATGTGTGTATATATATTTATGTAGACATCTGTACATTGCACTTTTTAAGTACGGTTTTCTCGTCTGTTGGTTAAATTTAAATCCGAGATTAAACCTTGCTTTAAATTTAACAGACGGACGAGAAAACGGCGCTTTAGAGTTTAGAACCTTGCAAACACACACACACACTGAGAGAAAAGACGCACACAGGCGCCACTATATGTACACTATGTACAATTCCTTTAGGTTTCGCTTTAAATTTAACTTTAAGTTTCAGTTTAAGTTTCGGTTTGGTCACAGTCTATGTAAGTCGCATATCAATCAACCGGTGGACAGATAAGACAGACAGATATAACAGATAAGGCAAATCTAACTAATTGACTAACGATAAACATAAACTGATAGATAGATAGATTGAGGAATGTGGTTGGTGGCTGCAGGTAGTTTTTGCTTTGATTTTAGTTACTTTGTTCGTTGTTACCTCTTCTAAGTACTAATACTGCCGTTATCTACTCCAATTTTTCGTATTTTCTTTGTGGAAGGTATGGATTTCGAATTGGATTTGGAAACGTGTGGCTTAGGGGCATAGGTTACAGGATATATATATATATAAAGGTATAGGTTTGGTCTTTCTCGTTAGTTAGTTTAACCGCATAAATGGAATGCTAAATTAGTTCGAATTCTTAGGCACTAATTATTGCTGGACATTGTCGCTCCTCAACTTTAAGTACTTAGTCACTAAATATACAAATTAGCTAAACAACGCAAATAAAAAAAAAAAGAACGTGTATGATTACAAAAAAATAGTGTAAATTGAATTATCGATAGGCTCTGTCGTTCCGCAAAATCTTTCGTTAGGAAGCACAATTCGGTGGCGGGCCTACAACTTTTTACTGTCCATATCGATCCTGAGATCGGGCAGTGAACCGCGCGTCTGCAGCAGGCTCCGCTTCTCCGGATCCTTGACCTTCTTGGGCTTCGGCCGGTTCGTCTTCGTGTAGCGATTGATCACCCCATCGGCCTCGTCCATCATGCGCAGGATGAGCGCCTGGTCGGAGGAGTCCAGCGGCGCTATCGAGATGTCTCGCACGGCTCGGAACTTGCCGCAATTGTTCAGATGTTCGTTCTCCAAACGGAAAAAGTTCCAAACGAAGCGGCTATTAAATAAAGTTATATATTATAATTTATTTTTATAATTATTCTGGCATCCCAAACTCACCGGAACACCTCCAAAATGCCCGTGATGGAGGTCATTATGTCGCTGCTCACGATCTTCATCTCGGTGAGGTAGAAGGAGAGCACCCAAATGAAGCGTAGCGCCAGATCTTCCACAATGGCAAAGTAGTAGAAACCCTGAAGGTAAAAGAAAGTTTATATATAGTTTTATAATTTATAATTTATATATCCCTTTACCGTCGATGAGTAGACCACCTCCTCGCGCAGGAACGTATTCTCGCCGGCATTCTTGTCGAACAGACCCCAATCCATCTTGATGTCCCAGGTGTAGGCATAGCAGGAGGACACAATCGAGGCGATGATCCACAGCCAGGTGTAGGGATTGTCAAAGGTGCTGGCATAGTTTGCTGCAAGAAGGGTTTAAGAATTATTAAATATTTTTATATACAATGGTTGGCATAATTATTTTCACAGATTTGAATGTTAACTTTACTCATATTTTGAGCTTATAATATAAACTTTTGGCACCTATAAAAGAGCACTTCAATTCCGTTTAAATGACACAAAAATTTTCTTTAACCCATAAGGCATCCTTTGAAAATTCCAAAATTTTGTAAAAGTCAAATTTTAAACTTTTTTCCTGGGGCTTAAAACAAAAATGTTTTGATGCAAACTTTTTCCCCAAACAAAATTAATAATAACTGCAAAAAAAAATTTCAAAATATTTTTCCTTGTATTTTTATGATTTTTTGAATGGAAAGATCTCAGTAAAATTTTTTTATGAAAAAGAGGAAAAAGCGGCTAAATTTGTCATTTTTAGCTATTTTCAAATGTGGCTTTAAATCGTATTTAAATTAAAATTTCACCTAAAATCCGATGTCCAATTATAACTAATAACTCGATTTTAGAACACTTACGACTGTGAAAGCTCTTGAGGGTGGCGAAGATCACCACCAGGAAGGTGGTGGAGTATTTGCCGGCATTGACCAAATGGGGAAAGGCCTCCCGCGAGTCCCGATATCGCCGCAGGCACTGGGCAAACCGGAACCAGGCGGGCAGGCAATTCACAATTGGTCTGATGATAAAGTCCTTCTCCATGCAAATCGAGGCATCCCTCGCCTCCGTCCAGTTGCCATTGGTGAAGTAGAAACAAATGAGATACTCAAAGTCCAAAATAGCGGTGGCCAGCGAATTCAGCTGATCGCCCAGCCAGAAATCAGCGAAGCCCACATGAAAGAACGGCGCTGAGAGGCAACGACCCGTGATTCGCCACAGCCAAAAGCGAGCGTCGTGGTGGAGCACATGAAACGGATTGGCCAGGAAGAGCACCATAATCAGCGTGAGCGTCAGCGGATTAATAAACGCCGGTATGGCCAAACTGGCGCTATACAGGAAACTCAGCATGCTGAGCGTCCACACGACACCGAATATCGCCGCCAGCTCCATTAAATGCTGCTCGGATAGATGATTCCGCGGATCGAGCTCAAAGATTAGCACATGATTCACGCCCGACGATCGCCAGCCGTAGATATTGACGCCGATCAGGAAGATGAACTCGATGATGAGCAGGGGACCGCGATACAGGCGGAACGTGACCTTCAGATTCTCGCCGCTAATCTCGTGGAAGATGGCCGACAGCACCACCACAATGCCCAGCACTATGAAGCTGCCCGAGAAGAGGCCCACTTTGAAGGTCGTCCACGGACTCTGCTGCTCGCCCAGCGGCGGTACGCGTAGCCTCTTCATGGCCCGCTGACGATCGCCGCCCTCCAGCTCGCCAGTGACCGTGGTCTCTGTCTCATTGATAATATTGTCGATGTCCTTGTTGGTGAAGAAGTGCGACGCCTCCACATACTCCTGCCGCCACTTGGCACCGCTGTCAACACGCAAGAGCTGTGAAAAGTAATGAGAAAGTTAATTTAATAGTTGTTAAGTAAGATTCTATAATAATTTAATTAGCAGTGGGAACAAAAACATTGACCTACAACATATCCAACCGATTTTACTTATCTTAGTAGAATAAATGATTCACATTTGCTCATATTTTATGATGGTTACCGCGGAAAGAACAGCGATAAGCAACGTTTTTCTATAATAAATTTATATTTTAAATTGATATTATAAATATAAATAAGATTCTATAATAAATTAATTAAAAGTGAGAGCAAAAACATTGATCTACAACATATCCAACCGATTTTTCTTAGTAAAATTATCCTAGCAGAATGAATGATTCACATTTGCTCATATTTGCTAATGGTTTTCCCAAAAACCCTACAATAAATATGTACTATAAGTATAAGTAAGATTCCATAATAAATTAATTAATAGTGAGAACAAAAAACATTGATCTACAACATATCCAACCGATTATTCTTATCTTAGTAGAATGAATGATTCACTTTTGCTCAAAAGCACAGCGATAAGCAACGTTTTTCCCGAAAACCCTACAATAAATTCATATTATTTATTTCTCAGACAAAAGTTGGTCTGTTCTACGCCGCAGACTAGACTTTTGTAATCCCCAAAAGATCTCTTTTTTGACTAGGTCAAGGTTCAGCGATGATGCCTCTACCGCAGAGGCCGTAAATCAGACTCACTTTATCGTGCTTCTTGAGTATTTTACGAAAGCCGGTGTGATTCAGATTCTGGTAGTTCTGCAGGAGGATCAGACTCAGGTAGAACTCGCTGAAGGCCAACTTCAGTTCGCGGGCCTTGCGATCGGGCAGCGCCGCATGCCGCTTCTGGCTCTTTGACTTTGACTTCTTGGCACTCCGTTCCGACTCCTCGATGGAGGTCTTTAGCTCGGCATTCAGGGTGGCAAACTTGCGCGTGGCCTCCGCCAGCTTCTCCGAGTAGAAGGTGTTGATCTTCTTCAGCTCCTTGTCGCAGTAGTGAAAGAAGTTCTCATCGAAGTTGGCGAAATGCCGCTTCAGCACATCGTCCTCGACACTCTCCACCGATGGCGCCTCCTCCACGGCCAAATAGAGCATGGCCTTCATTTCCTGTTGGATGATATATATGTTCAATATGTTTTCTTAGTATCTCTGTGACTTTGTCTGGGCCAGACTCACCTCATAGTTGATGTATTGTTTGCGCCACTCAGGCGTTATGTGCGCCGACAGGTGCTCGGCGAACTTCATGGCTACCGATGGTTTCGCCTGGCTTTTCTAGGGCAACCTGTGTCTCTCCAGTACAGTCCAGTCCAGATCGGATCCGTTCCGTTGATCGGCGCTGCACTGAAGCGAGTCTGAAACGATAAATATTCCAGAGTTGTTAGGGCCATTTCCTGGTATCATATTGTTATAAAACTTGGGGCCTACAAGGTGGACTTTAATTATTATTATTATTAAAACTATAAGGTAAAAGAGGGTTTATTATAGAGCTATATCAGCATATCAGTTTAAGATCGGTTAGTCAGCAATTATTATTATTATTCTTTTTATATTTTTTAAGTGTTTTATGTACTTGACATTTAGGAACTATTTGGAATTTATTTCTTTTATTACAGTATTTTATATAGAAGACATTCATCTAAAAAAATTTAAATTTAAAATGTCTTTAAATTAAGAATGATTTTAAATGGGTTGTAATAACTTTAAAAATATTTAATTTAATTTAGTTTAAGTAAACCTTTTTTTGATATTTCTTTTTGAAAGGGTTTTTATTATCAATTGTTTATAAGCCAAATGTTTAATTATAAAAATCGTGCATGACGTAGAAGAACTCTAGATTAGCAAAAATGTATTTTATTATGATTCACAGCCCAAATAGAAATGTTTTCAATTTGTTTTGCTGTGGGTGGTGAGTAATGTGCGGTTCGAAATCCGTTAATTCAGAACCAATCGCTCAGCTTTCTCCCAGTGGCCGTTGCTAATTTAACGGACGAGCGATTGGGATAATGGATAATGGCTCAAATCAATGCAGTAGCTAATCGGGCGTATTAACTAAAGCACCTTATAGCTATATGACTACCAGCGATCGTAAATTGAACGCTGCTGGTGGGTGTGTTTTTTCATAACTGATAAGAGCCAGCCCCGAAAAAAAAAGGGCTCTGTATGATTAAGCCATAATATAACAATTATTGGGGTCTGTGCCACCCGACTCTTTACAGAACGAACATATATATATATCGGAGGAATATGTATCATTAACGAGGCCCGCATAACGAGTTAAGCAAATTGGAAAATTTTTGTCGCCCGTTCAAATAGAGCCGTATAAGATATAGAGATAGAGATCGGAATGGGATGGGATGGGGATGGGAGAATGTTTTAATCAATTGCACAAATATTTGCGTCGCCAACTGTTGCTGTGGCATTTTATTTTACCGCTGCCCTTCCTCGATTTCTGGGCAAAACTTCCGCCCAACCTACACCCTACACAGCTAGAAAAAAAATTTGTTTTCTATAAAAGATTTTTTAAAAATGCCTTAGTTTGAAGGGTTTTTTTATTTTTAATTAGATATTTTTTTTTGGCCAAACTGATAGACATGTTTTGTTATCTAAATTTTATTATCAACATGCCAATTTTAAAATAAATCCTTAACGGGGAATTTAACATTTTTAAGATAACTATATATTTTTAGCTCGCTAATATTGTTGTTAATATTTCATTTTGCTACTATAAAAAATTGTTTTTATTTATTTGAGTGTCTATCAAGGACTATCTTTCAAGTGTTATAGTTTATTTATGATTTTTACCAAAAAAAATTCTAATTAAAATTTTTTTTGTAGAATTTTATGTTTTTAAACTATTATTCCAACGTTTTTGTCCACTGTATGGCTATTTCCATAGTTTATTGTCTAGTTTCCACCTTCGGGCACCCAGAAGAGTGGCCCGTACCTGGGCGATAATTGATGGGAGGGTCAGTGGTCAGTGGAGAGTGGAGGGGGTGGCGGTCGACTGACTGGCGGTCAATTAACGTCAACAGTACAGCCTAAATATAGATCGGCTCGCTGATTGATTAGACCATATACCATATACCATATGCCATAATACAATAACAATCGTAATGGATTAGAGGTGTTGTCTCTGATCGATCGACATCGCCGGCGAATCTGAAGTTATCCCGCCCATCTCAGTGTTCCGACCTTATCGCCTTATCGCCGCCGTTCTCAGATTTCTCTTCTGTAGTTTAATTAGCACTGATAACGAATCGGCTGGACTGGAAATGGTACTGGTACTGGGCTTATAAAACATGTGCTAGTGCCGACTGAAACAACAGCACCAACAGCTGACATACAAAAGCCCCTATAATCGCTGAGACATCGCCGGAACACATCGACATCGGCACACGTAGACGCAAATATTTGATCAATAAAACAAGAACGGAGGGTTTTTGCCACGGGGGGACCGAAGCTGGAAATACCCTACTTGCGGTGAGAGCTTTAAAACAACAGATCTTATGGCAATTATAAGCCACTATCTGTAGCAATCTTGCAGGGATTATCTTGAAGATAATGTAGGTACTATTAAATATGGCATAAAATCAAAATAACCATTCCTACAATATAACTAGTGTAAAATTAAAACAATGTAAACAAAGAAAGAAAGAAACAAAGAAATTGTATCAAGAAACATATGATCTTTTAAGTTCTATAGATGTGAAACTTTCAGATAATACACATTAACTTAAATATAGCACTTTTGCTTGGTTAAAAATCAAAATAAATACGCAGATTTAAAGTTATGTGGTTTAGATCGATGGTAATTTACACTTCCTTCCACTTAATCACTCCCCATTCAGAGATCTTTAGTCCTAAAGATGCGAAACTTTCAGGGTATTAACTTGAACTCAAATGCAACACTTTTGTAAAATTAGAATTCCCAAAAAGTAAGCCAGAGTCAAGTTACTTGAGTTAGGATCTCTAGTTTTACAAACCCAGTAACAGTGATATTAGTACCCCGTTTTTGAGAGTGAAGTGGAAACGAATGCTGGGATTTACAGACTGAATGTTGGCTTTTGATTTTTGTTGATTTCCGCTGGCAAAAGGGGGCGGCTGTCACTGAGGGGCGGGGCAGCAGAGCTCGTCGTCAATTTGTCTTGAGTCTTGTGATTTTTTTCGCCTTGCCTTCATCACAATTGGCCAAACGAGGCGCAATTGGAGGCACCCAGTCCGAGATTATCGGGCGATTTCTGGGATTTGGGGGCCTTGAAGGGGGCGCGGGCGGGGGCGGGGGGGGTGGAAAATTGCTTTTCAATTACATAAAATTACATACATACACTTCAGCCTGCAGCTTGCACTTGCACTTCGCCTTTCGTGGGGGCTCTATTCTAACATCGCAAGCTGCTCCCGCTGGCCATTACTAATTGTCAACAGCCGTTGATTTGTTAAGTACACTGCTTATCACCGAATAGCGCGCATATCACAAAGATTTCCGAATTCAGACGACGACGGTCGAAATGCGAGGGCCAAACAACAACAAAGAAGTGAACGCTAAAAAAACCAACCAGGCAAGTATTGCAAAACGCGCGCGCAAAACGGTCGGGCGGCAGTGTTGCACAGCGATCGAGGGTGCTGTTAGGGGCCACGATCACTGTTAGCGCTGTTATTAACAGTGGCTGTTAAAATTATTCATATTATTGGTTATTTAAAAGAATTATTAGGTCGAAGGACTTTAGTTTCCAGTGCCATTTTCATTCCATTAAATACTAGTTTTAATTTGAAAAAACGACCCCATCGAGTGCAAGTGTGTGGAAATGCTAGAAACTGTTGAGGTATTTATATCCAACTAAAAATGACCTTGAGTGCAGCTAAAATACTCGCATTTAGAAATCGGTTGATTTAATCACTAATAGAAAATAAAAAAAGATATATTAAATGCTTGCAAATTAATAAAAAATTTAGATATAGTTTAAAGATTAAGTTAAATTTTGTATCATATACACTTCCACAAAGGGAAAATACTGATTGTCTGTAAAACCTTGGTTGCTAAACGATACTCTTGCTTAAAATTTGTAGTTTTATTTTATCATAATTCAAATAAATTCAGCTACTTAACAGTTTAAGGAATACCCTAAATATCTTCGAGTATACACTTAAAAAATACCAATGGAGAGTGTCGCGGCTAAGTTAGCGAAGACAACAACCAGACATTTTGCTATCGATATATAACGCCCATCTCTAGTGCAAACAAAATAGCGACCCATATCGATATCAGGTGGTGCACTTAATCGATATCAGGAAAATCAACAATAAAGAAAAGATTGTAATTTTTTGTTAAGAAAAGCGCATTAAATTCGACCAGTCGCAGTTGCAGCCGCGTCCCATGAGTGCGAACCTGAAGAACATGAGCAAGCTGGCCCACTTTGGCGCTCCGCCCAGTGGCTCTGCTGGCTTCGGTCTCTCTGCATCCTCCTCATCTTCCGGAGGAGCAGGCAAGCTGCCCACAAATGGCCAAAATGGTGGGAAATCTAATCCTCCCACCTCCTCCTCCGCCTCCTCCACCACCGAGGAGCTCCTGACCACGCCCTCCGGCATCGCCATACCCATAATCCGCACCCGCGACGTCGCCCGGCTGCTGCCCACCATTGCCACCGCTTTACAGCGTCCTTCGGACGATCATCTGGCCGCCGAGGATCTGGATGCAGTGCAGCTGGAGCTCGAGCAGATGCTCTCCAATGTGGCGCTGCGCACGAGGGTCCTGAAATCCGAATACGACAGCCTGGACAAGGATGAGAAGCGCCAGGATCGCAGGAAGCTGGATCGCGTGCCCGGATCGCCACCCTGCGGCACAAGCATGCTAAACGGGCTGCTCGGAATGGGCAGCAACTCCTCGGGCAGTCTGGGAAGTCCCTTGAGTGGAGGAGCAGGCCAATCCGCCAGCCAAACCAAGAGGAAACGCGATGAACCAACTGGCGTGCGCAAGAAGCACTCCTCGATGACGATCTCCTCGAAAAATCAGGCCAAAAATAGCCCTTTAACCGTGCACACGGATGACAGTATGGACTATCTGCCCACTCTGGTGGCAGCCAGTGCCTCGGGATCCCTGCTGCCGCATCATCAACCGCAACTGCCGCAGCTGCCCAAGGTGGCGGTGCCGAAGAATGATACGCCCAACAAATTCTGGCTCTCTGTGGAGCCCTACTGCATGCCGCTGACGAATGAGGATTTGCGGCTGATAGACGACCTGCTGGAGCAGTATCGCGGTCCCCTGGTGCCGCCGGTGCCGCCGCTGGGTCCCCATTACTCCACCGCCTGGGCGCAGGAGGATATGAAGGCAATGCAGCCGGGAGGAGCGCGTATCAAGTCGCAAAATGCCAGCGGAATGATCAAGAAGGCCGAGGGAATGGCCGAGGTGGAGAGCATCACGGGTCCGCTGACCCAGCGTTTGGTTTCTGCGCTGATGGAGGAATCCCTAATGACGCTGCCCAGCGAACAGGCGGCGGTGGGAGAGCACAGCAATAGCACCACCACGACGAGCGGCAGCAATGAGAACACCCACTCCTCCTCATCGGCAAATGCCAACAACGCAAATGCAAATGCAGCGGCTGCCGCTTCCGCCGGCAACTTTCGTTCGCTGGCCATGATGAAGCATGGCGTGGGCATTGAGCAGCGGCTGAAGAAGACCCTCATCGAGAACGGACTGATCGATGCCAGCGAACTGGCGGCCCACGAGGATGTGGATGAGGTGCTGATGGAAATCAAGCGGGTCACGACCGAAATTAGCGCCATTTCGCAGTTCAATAGCGAGGAATTGAAGCGATTGCGTTCCGCCGCCAGCGAGGAGATCAAAAGGATCGCAATCAAGCGGAAGTTGGACACGGTGGACCAGGAGATACTCGAGTGCTACAAGCGGATGCTGCAGTATCGGGCCAAGCGCAAGGGTCACACGATCGAGGAGAAGCAGGAGATTCTGCGGCTGACCAACGAACAGCGACTGCTGGCGGATCAACTGGAGCGCATGCAGATGCATCTGCCAACTGGCGGAGGAGGCGGCAATGCTGGAGGATCCCTGCTGGAGCAGAAGATGTAGGACAGGACCTTGGCCTGGGGCTGGTGCCAGCTAATGGCCATGCATCGGGCAAGGAGGCAGCTAAGGGACGCCAGCCTCAAGCTGCAGTGCGCCTGAGCAACCTGCATTCTTATCTGTACATTAACAAAGATACATAATATACATATACCTTGTAGCATGTAGTATGCATTAAGTTGAGACCTTCGAGTGGCGGATTCCCCCTATATAAACTCATTTTCAGGGTTCGGCATTTAACACACATGTTAAAAACATGTCAAATTTTATTTTACACATGTGTCAAATACAAAACTGTTAAAATGTGAAAAATAATTGTTTTTTACACAATGTGTAATTAACACGACGTGTTTTTTACACACTGTGTTTTTAGCACAAATGAAAATTACATTTTATGAACATTAACGAAGCGAAGGGAAAATGAAGAATCAATATTGAACCAGAATATCTTATTAGTTACTTTTAACCGTTGCAAAGCATATATGCATTTTTTCAACTACAGAGAACCGTGAATTTTTCAGTTCAACATATATTTCTGACGTTTTAATGTCAAAAACGCATTGTGTTAAAAACGCGTTGTGTTAAAAACACGTAGTGTAAATAACACAAATAACCTGTGTGTGTTATTTATGTTTCTAACATATGTAGAATACAATTTTTTACAGACAATTTTAACACTTTAACATGTTAATAACGCAAGTTTTTTACAGAGTGTCTTTTTTTCCGAACCCTGCTCATTTTACATGCTGCTTTTCGCCTTGTAAATAGAGAATTATCTAAAAACTGCTAACCGCCTCTGCGAAGCTTTATCATTTTTCATTTTTTCACCACTATAAATACTGAAGCAGCCCCTCATTTAACAAATTTAACACTCCCAAACGTACACTTTGTATAGCTTAAGTTATGGCGCGGCAATAAAGTTGTCACTTTGTCGAGAGTAAATTATAATTATATATAATTTGAGTTTGGAGGAGAGGAACCACCGCACTGGGCGAGCGTTGCGTGCGCTTTGAGTTCAGTTTGAATTCAGTTTGGCCAAGTGGACTGCACTCCAACTTCAGCGGATGTTTTCCCAACCGATAAGCGGCAATCAAAGGCGGCAGCTCGGCTAATTAAAACCAAACAAAAGATTAATCCCAATACATACACTCCACATTTATCCAAAAAAAAGAGAACAAACTTTATTGCTGGGTTAGCAAAAGGCAGTTATAACTAAGAACATCGCCGGTGGCCTTCGTAAAATGTGATGTGATTGTACTTCATGTGTGCTGCGGTGCAGTGGCTTGACTGGTGGATCCTGCTCCTCCTCTGGATTCCATATCACAAACGCAGTCTTTTCTCTACTTATTCAAGTATAAAGTATTAAAGTTAATCCCCCAAAGCGGCAAACTCATCGGGATAATCGGCTCGCAGATCGGAGCAACAGGAGACGCGGATACCGGAGGCATTCGCCTTCAGGCGGAGATTGGCATCGTTGGTGAGGAGCAGCATGTGCGGCACTTGATCCCTTAGCTGCAGGCAACAATTCACGATGCTGTCGTCCGGGCAGCCCACCTCAATCAGATGCTCCGCCTCCTCGACAGCCGATTGAGCTTGAATCTCCAGGCTCATATCGAATTTGGTGTTCAAATAGCGTATGGCACGCACGGCAATCAGTCGCTTGGGATCTGCAACCTCGCTGGCGTGGTAATGCTGGCCCTTCAGCTTGTCCAGCTCCTTGATGACGATGTAGGGAATGTACAGCATGCTGCCCACGGTGCCAGGAAGCATTAAATCGGTTAGCTGCTCCACGAACTTGATGTTGTGCATGAGAACGTTGGTGTCGAGCACAAAGTACATGTGATCAGTGAGGCGCTTGGGCAGCTCCTCATCCTGCGAGGCCTGGCGCATCAGCAGGATGTCATTCGTTTCCTCCTTGGAGTCCTCCTCCCATTCCATGGGCTCTGGCTGCTTCGAATCCTCCTCGTTTATCCTGCTCACATCGTTGTTGTTGCGCTCCTGCTGCAGGGAGCTCCTCAGGCGCGTCAGCCGCTGGTTGGCTAGGAAAAAAAGAAGATGAGGGAGGGAAATCCTTAAGAGAATCTTTGGATTACCCACCACTTTCGGTGGGGCCCGCCTTCAGCCGATTGCTGGCATCCAGCAGAGCCTTGGGCTTCTCCCAGGCATTCGAATTCTGGGCGGGATTAGTCGGTGATCCTTGGGCTGCGGCCACGGAGGAAGTTGCTCTTCTTGGACGCACAAAAGGCACGTGGCGCTTGGCCTGCGTTGCCTTCACGGGCAGCTTCTTGTTCTGCACCCGCTTCAGGTTGCTCTGCAGCCGCTTGAGGCGATCCTGCGCTGGTTGCCTGCTGCCAGGAGCAACTGCATCAGAGGTAAAATATTAAAATTAACTAGTAATATTAATCCCTGACTAAGGAAGCTTACCACGCGGATTCCCAATCAGTTGCTCCCGCTCCTCCTCGTCCAGAAGTCGACCATTTGCTAGCTTGTTCGGTCCGTTCTGTTTATTTCCGCCACTGATCGACATTTTGTTTTCTTAACCATTTAATTGTTTGTTATTGTTGTGATTTTCTTCTTTTTTTTACTGTTTGCACTTGCTTTCCATCGGTTTAGTGGTGGACCGAATTTGTTCGTGACACGATAGTTGATTTTTAAAAGTTTACAGTTTTATTTGGGGTGTTCTAGCTATCACTTTGATAAATATTTAGGATCTAAAAACTAATTATATTTTTCATTGCTGAACACTTCTGTCTACAGCCTACTAATTAATTGAAAATTAAGTTAAGAAAAGTTTTAAACGCTGATTTCCCATACAATTTCCATCCTAAAATATCAGTATTTTGGCCATAACAATGGGAATAATGGTCCAAATATGGAGTGTCGTACCCCGTTGAACTCGTTATTTAATTCCTAATCGATTGGCACTCAAACCTAGAAATTTTTAAATTTTGTCATATTTCGCAAAAAATTGTGATGTTACCCCTTATCAAAAATGCGAAAATTTATAAAAAAATAAATTTCCCTGAAAGTGATTGGATTTGTTAGTATAGGTCGTTAGCTGTTCAAAACTGTCGGTCTTTTAGCTGTGGGCCTTAAATTGTCAAAGCTGCGACTAAAAAACCATACAAAAAAGGTTATTTTCGTCGAAAATTGGAGTCCTTATTTTTAACCCTAAAATATCAGTATTTTGGCCATAACAACGGAAATAATCATCCAAATATGGAATGTCGTACCTCGTTGAACTCGTTATTTAATCCTTAATCAATTGGCATTTAAACCTAGAAATTTTTAAATTTTGTCGTTTTTTACAAAAAATTGTGATGTTACCCCTTATCAAAAATGCAAAAATTCTCAAAAAATTAAATTTTCTAGAAAGTGATGGGGATCGTTAGTTTAGGTCGTTAGCTGTTCAAAACAGTCATTCTGTTAGCTGTGGGGGTTGATTTGTCGAAATTACGACCGAAAAACCAAAAAAAAAACCTCCTATTTTGATATAGAATTTTAATGCATATTTGTAGGCCTTAAAAAGAGCTCAACAATGTGAGTACCCTAGTTATTTTAGTCACGAATCCCCCTAATCAGTATATTAATATATACTAAATGCTGGTATTTCCTGAGCGGTCACACTAATCCGGTTTCGAATTGTTTAACAAGTTTTTGTTTAAAGCTTTCCCCCGACTACTAAGTAATCGCCGCCTTTCGCACCCACAACACACACAGCACAACCGGCAGAATGATCAAGGTATGTAAAGGGGGCCTGTGAGTAAGGACCACGATCATAAGGCCTACAGATTACCGGGAAATTAGCGGGAAACAGGGGGGACGACACCCGGTGGCCGGGTGCAAAGTCCACTGGGGATGTGAACTCGTGTCTCTGGGAGCCCATAAATAACCGTATATAACCGTATCTGTGTACGAGGCAATGCACCTTGTACCCGCCGAGCAATTAGCATTACTTCTTGGCAAGTTATACAACAACATAATGGGGGGCTTATCTGGAATCCGAACTGATAGTTCCGTTCCGCAGATTTCTCACTTCCATTAGCCTAGCTAAAAACAACGATTAACCGGCGTTAGTTGGGTAGATCATCTCTTGGGGGTCTAAATACTATGTAGTTAACTGTAAATATTGGGTTTCCATATTAAATATAATATTAACACATGTATCTTCATATAAAACTAAAGGGAGATTTGAAGATTTGTGTTAAAATATAACAAAATTGTGAATTTCATTAATATTTCTTGTTTTAAAATATATTTGATATCTAGTAAAATATATAGAAGATTTACAGTTGGGATTCCATATTGAAAATAATTTTAAACTATGTATTTAGCATCATATAAGACAATATTCATTTCAAGATCTCAGTCTTTCAAAGGTATAATTTTCTTTAAAACTATAATAGATAGAAATAGATAGAAACCCTTAAAAAAAAACCATAAATTAAAGTTCCTAAGCCCTTTGTTTTTGATTTTATATGCCTAATAATCCTTTTTGTTTGTATAATTTGTATTTTGATACTATAATAATAATAATACTAATAAACTTGTTAATAAGTAACCTATAAAACCTTGAAAAAATCATAAAATAATATTAAACTATTATTATCATCATATAAGAAAATATTCATTTCAAGATCTCAGTCTTTCAAAAGTATTAATTTATTTAATACTATAATAGATAGAAATAGATAAATACCCCTGAAAAAACCATAAATTAAAGTTCCTAAGCCCTTTGTTCTTGATTTTATATGCCCAATAATCCTTTTTGTTTGCAAGTTGATATAGATTACCCCTAGAACCGATAGACCTTCAATTATAGACCCATAAAAGCCCGCAGATAGTAACACCATGTTTTTTTTTTTCCCAATTAGAACGCAGTTTCGCTGGTGACCGGAGGAGCCTCTGGACTGGGTCGCGCCACCGTCGAGCGGCTGGCGAAGCAGGGAGCCAGCGTGGTCCTGGCCGATCTGCCCTCCTCCAAGGGCAACGAGGTGGCCCAGGAGCTGGGCGACAAGGTGGTCTTCGTGCCCGTCGACGTCACTTCCGAGAAGGATGTGAGTGCCGCCCTGCAGACGGCCAAGGATAAGTTCGGTCGCCTGGATCTCTTGGTGAACTGTGCCGGCACAGCAACGGCGGTGAAGACCTATAATTTCAACAAGAATGTGGCGCATAGATTGGAGGATTTCCAGCGTGTGATCAACATCAATACGGTGGGCACATTCAATGTGATCCGCTTGTCCGCCGGTCTGATGGGCGCCAACGAGCCGAATCAGGATGGACAGCGCGGCGTGATCGTGAACACCGCCTCGGTGGCGGCCTTCGACGGGCAGATCGGCCAGGCAGCCTATTCCGCCTCCAAGGCGGCCGTGGTGGGCATGACCCTGCCCATTGCCCGCGATTTGAGCACCCAGGGCATCAGGATTTGCACGATTGCTCCTGGTTTATTTAATACACCCATGTTGGCCGCTTTGCCGGAGAAGGTGCGCACCTTCCTGGCCAAGTCCATACCATTCCCGCAGCGCCTGGGCGAGCCCAGCGAGTACGCCCACCTGGTGCAGGCGATCTTCGAGAATCCGCTGCTCAACGGCGAGGTGATCCGCCTGGACGGCGCCCTGCGCATGATGCCTTAGATCTTTGGGAGGACATCCTGGACACCCGGAAGTGGCTCGATCAGTTTGCATTTATCTATTGTCTAGTGGTTAAGCTGAAAAGTTTTATTATCTGTCCCGAAATTATGTAATAGTTGCTATTAAACAAGTGGAACTTTGTGAAATTTGAAATTTTGGAGGCCCGTCTGTTTGGCGCTTTGCAACACTGGTTTTATGCCCTGGCTAGGGGTAAGGGGTAACAAGGGGTATATTGTTTTGATGATTCATTTGCAACAGGTGGAGAAGCAAAAAAGTTAGTTACTGTAGCAACTAACGAGATCTGGAATTTTATATTTAAAAAAGAGGATGTGTATGTATCTCTTTAAAAATATTTTATTATGCATTTGTTTTGTTTTAATTTAAGATAACTCACTAAATTATTTGTTTAAAATCCCCTTTTTTTTCTCAAGCAATATTAGTATATGTAAATAAGGTAAAAAAATCTATTTAAAAATATTTAATTATGCATTTTATTTGTTTTAAAATCCCCTTTTTTATATCCTTTAAAATATAATTTACAGGGTATCCCAAGACCAACCTTCCCCAAGCACTCCACACTCTACACATTTCACGCAGGTTGGCAGTTCCGTTTGCAATTGTAAACAAAACAAAAGAAGCGATTCGTTTGGAAATCGCTTTTCGGAAGATAATGCCGCCATATCAGCGATGCGGCGATATCGTCTGGGTGCTCAAGCGGCAGACGCGCACCTTCGCCTTCCAGTGCATCTACTGCCAGGACAGCAGGACGGGCACATTCAAGGATTTCAAGCGGCACCTGGAGTCGCAGCACCCGGAGTTGTTCCACGATGACCAAGTGCAGGACATTAAGCCCGTTTTACGGCATGGAACGCGCAATCTGCGCAGTGGAGCAGCTGCCGGAGATCAGGAGGCAGTGGTGATCACGCCCAAGGAGGAGGAGGATTTGTTCCATCATGACGAAGTGGAGGACATTAAGCCACTTTTGCGCAGCGGAAATCAGGAGGCTGTGATCACACCCAAGGAGGAGCAGGAGGAGGAGGAGGATCCCCTGGACACACGGGAGGATTTCTTGCCGGCGGAGCAGCAGAATGATCAGGATTTCCAGGAGGAGGAGGAGTGGCCGGAAAGCGATAACCAGAGCTTCACATCCGAGCAGTCAACCGTGGGTTATTCCTTAATATATATTCCCTACCATATGAGTGATTCTTTTTATATCTCATTTTTATCACGATATTACACCATTTAAACAAATTTTTAAAAAGGTAACAAAAAAAATCCATTTGACGCTTTTTTGTTGTTTAAATAATTTATAACTTTAAATTACGTGGGGTAAAAAATAAATAAAAATACTCAAAAATTATAATTTTTGACAAGCTTTCAGATAAAAATAACACCCACAATGGTTCCAGTGCAAAATATAGTCCAAACTTAAAAAAAAAATTCAATCGCGGATTTCTGCAAATCGGCATTTCTAATCTTTATAAAAAAAATAGTATAATTTACAATACATAATTCTTGTTGGCCCCTAAAGGTTTCGTCATGGGACCTCCATAACTTACTGCATAATTTATACTTTAAATAATGTTAGACGAACAGTTTTCGTATAACAATGAAATTTAATTTAAAATATATTTTAATGTATTTTAAAAAACTATGATAATTGTGATAAAAATGAGATATCGTTTTGAGGCATAGATCATATATATATTCTGCTTTTCCAGGCTGCTCCCGCTGCAAACACTCCGCCCTTCTGGCTGCTGGAGCAGCACCCCATCATGATGGCCTTTATTGACCAACTGGAGCAGCAGCCGCTGCTGTGGGACCCCGGAATGCTGAGCTACCGCAACTACAGGCATCGCAGCAAGGCGTGCGACAAGATCGCCGCTGGCCTGAATAACCAATTTGGACTGGAACTGGCAAGCCAGGAGATAGCCAGTTATGTCAAGCAGCTAAGGGAGACGTATTGCAAGGAGAATCTACGTCTGGAGGGCAGTGGAGCCACCCCGAAGTGGTTTTACGAGCGGCTTGCATTCTTAGCGAAGAGCCTGCCGCGTCCAAGGACTCAAACTATGCGGGTAAAAGGCGCCGAGCTGCTGGCCGTGCCCCATTTGAATCATGCCCAGAACCTGCAGCTCATCGAGCTGTACCGCCAGTGCCACGCCCACTGGGACATGCTGGACATCGCCTGTCGCGTCCCTCAAGTGCGTCAGGCGGCGCGGGATCGCCTGCTCGAGTTGTGCCGCTCGGAAATGCAGATTACACTGGAACCCTCGCAGCTGCAGCGCTACATTCGCCAGCTGCGCAACGTTTACCACCAGGAGAAGGTGCGTCGCCTGAAGAGCGAGCAGCAGGGCAAGCGATTTAAGTCCCGCTCGCGATACTACGAGAAGCTGTCGTTTTTGGAGCAGCACATGCCGCCCTTTCGCTGCGATTTGTGCAGCGAGCAGGTGAACAGCGTCGATGGGTTTAGGATGCATCGGGCCAAACACGATGATAGGCTGCCATTTGAGTGCCCCACCTGCGGCAAGGGCTTCTCCAAGGTGGCCAATGTCACCACCCATTTGCGACGGCATACGCAGGACTATCATTTGAGCTGCGAGGAGTGCGGCAAGCGGTTCGCCACCAGCACTGATCTGGTGGTCCACCGGCGTTCGCATACCGGCGAACGACCCTACTGTTGTCACATCTGCGGAAGCCGCTTCAGCACCGTCTCCTTCTTCAAGCGCCACAAGCGGCGGCACGAACAGCAGATAGTGGCCAAGTGCCACATCTGCGGCAAGGGCTTCTTCGAACGCAGCACCCTGCGGGATCACATCAAGGGCCATCTGAATGTGCGCGACAAGGAGTGCGATGTGTGCCACAAGCGGTTCACCAGCGCCAAGTACCTGAATCGGCACAAGGAGATCCATGCGGAGCACAAGAAGTACTCGTGCAAGATCTGCGGCAAGGGATTCGCCCAGTACGCTGGAGTCAGGGGACACATGAAGTCGCACGAGAGAATGAAGAGGAAGGGTGAAGAGCAGGTCGAGCTGGAGGTGCATCAAATGATGATGGGTGCTGATGGGAAGTAGGTTTATCTATATTTGGAATAGGAAGTTCCCTTTTTATAGCAATAATTTGAACTGTTTCCTTGACATAGTGAAGACTTAAAGTTTGGAATATATTTTTGTACCTCAAGATCTCTAGATTTTGTAGTAATATTCCAGGGAATTTACTTTAGATTATACCTTTTACTTCACAACTTCTAACATTGTAATAATCGAATCAAAAGTTCCCTTTTTATAGCAATAATTTGTACTGTTTCCTTGACTTACGGAAGTATTTACCCTTCTAGACTTAATCTTTGAAGATTTAAAGTTTGGAATATATTTTTTGTACCTCAAGATCTCTAGATTTTTTGTACTGTTCCAGGAAATTTACTTTAGACTATCCCTTTTTCTTTATAATTTCCATAATAGTAACATTTTTTTGAACGGATATAGAAAATAGCCCTCCCTTCCCATCACTGCCGATAAGTCATGTTCTTAAATCCCCATTTGTTCGCCTGGTCAAGGCCCTGATTTGCTCCAGTTACCCAGAAATAGCCAAAGTCCAAACAGAAGCCAAGGCAGAGTGATATTAAAGTGCGTTCCAAAGGAAGATGGGAACTCCTCCCTGGCATTTCACACATTATCGTCAATTCAGTAACTTTATTTATTTATATTCGTGCCCAGCACTTTGGCATTTGTTTGGCTCTGTTCTGTTTCCCCCGTGGTTATCTTATCGCGAGTGTCGGAGTGGCTGCGACTGCGACTGTGGAACAATTGGAAGTGCGATAAGCGCCCGCAGAATGCCCACAGAATTCCAACCGCTCAACGGCGCAGGCAGTCAGTTGAAATCGGAGCTGCCTGCGAATTATCCACTATCCATGACCGACCGGCAATCGAGCCGCTGATACTGCGTCATCAAGGAAATAGGTCTGCATAATCGGAAGCCCAAGAAGTGATCGATGTTGCAAGTTCTCGGGGCAACACAATTATCAGTCGCAACGGAAATCGGCTCTTGAAAGGCGGAAGAGGTGGGTGTTGTACTACGACTATTTATATATATAGCCGTTAATCGTAGCGTGTTGCTCTTATTAATACCTATTAAAATGCAGAAGAAATTTTTCAAATCGGACGATTCATTAAAAAGTTCTGATCAAAGCAAATATTGAAATTCAAGCAGTGCAAGCAGTTTTTTTTTTTAACTTTACTGCAAGCATTTCTCCATCTACGTACTACGTACTTCGACTTTCTATATCTATACCCGTTACCCTAGAGTAAAGCGGCCACATCATTAAAGTTTTCTAATAAGGACTATTCATTAAAAAGTTATAAGCAAATCAAATAGTGAAATTCAAGCAGTGCAAGCAGTTTTTTTTTTCTCACACTTCCTTTGGCTGAGTAACGGGTATCTGATAGTCGAGCTACTCTTGTTTCTATATGTAATATTCATATATTTCCCACTGTCTTTGCTATCACTTTACTTAAACCCAATAGTCATAAACTAATTATACCCACGATTGTTTCTTACACTGACGTCACTTGCCACCAGAAGAGCAGCAGGAGGAGGAAGCGGAGGAGGAGGAGGAGCAACTGGTCAGCTGCCTCACCCTTTGGCGGGCAGAAGCGATAAGCAGCGAACCGAGAAGAAACTAAAGAGGAAACCCCAACGATAAGCGATTCCCCCCCTCCCCAAAAGAAGGCATCATGCAGACGACGACAAGTCAGCGGCCAGTTACGCCTGGCACTCCAGACTCGGCACACATCGTGATCGGCGCGGCGGGATTCGTGGCCCACGAGAGACGGCAGACGGGAAAGAGCCTGATGAATTGCTTCCGCGATCGCTCCACGACCACGTCGTCGTCCACGTCGCAGCAGCAGCGCGGCCACAGCAGCCTGTTTCGCCTGGAGGGCAACGGCGGCGGCGGCGGCTCCAATTGCCAACTGGATAGGGATTCCGGTCGACCCGAGGCTGTTGTTCTCCTGCGGGAGCTCAAGAGCAAACCCAACAAGCTGGCCCTGCTCAAGAGCAGCAGCTCGAGGGATCTGACGCGCCTCTACCTCGATGATGCCACCAACACAGCCGTTTTGGTTTCGAACACCAGCCTGGATGTCTGCTCCTCGAATTCCAGCTCCGCCGGCAGCCCGGGCAGATCAACGAAAAGCAGGACGGAGTGCTGCAGCAGCTGCTCGAGGCGATGGCATGAGCTCAAGCAGCGCATGCACACGCTGGAGCAGGATCTGCTCGTCCAGACGACCTACGGCCAGGAATTGGAGCAGAAGGTGGGCGAGATGAGTCGTCAGTTGAATGAATTACTACAGGAACGAGACAGAGACAAGGAGAAACCACGCTCCTTGGGATTAGCTGGCAAGCGGGCATATCCCCCTGCCGCCGGGAGTCCCAATGTGCGACCCTCGCGACTGGTGGCCTGGATGAATCTGTCCAACTGGTTCAAGAGCCGACCGAGCGTGGAAACGCTGCGGGAGCAGCGCATCTTCTTCGACGAGCCCTGCTTCGATACGGAACTGGAGATGGTCTTGAAGCACGACCAGCACCGCAATGTCCCGCGAATTGTGATCGATTGCTGTGATCTCATCGAGCAGAAGTACCGCCGCTCCACGCAGCCCATCGAGGGCATCTACAGGCAGTGCGGCGACTACAATAAGATCCAAACGCTGCGCTTCAGCATCGATGCAAATGATTATGATGCACTGCGTCAGCCGGACGTCGATATACACACGCTGACCGGGGTGCTAAAGCTATTCCTGCGCGAAATCAAGAGTCCGCTGGTCAGCGTCAACGAGGCCAAGACCTTCATTGGACCGCCCAATCAGTGGTGTAAGTTCAGGTCAAGAATCAGCTGTAATCTCTGGAATTAATCCTTCCCTTTCCATCCACAGTGCTCACCGATCTTTCCGCCAAGCTGGAGACCCTCAAAAGACTGATACGCTCGCTGCCGGAGAGCAACCGCGACACCATGGACTATATCTTCGGGCACTTCAATAGGTGAGTGGCTCCCATTCAGCCCGAGCAGCGATTAAGAGTCTTTATATCAGCACTACAATGTGCTGAATGGATTTTATTTTCATTCCACATACGGAACTTCCCTGTCACAAGACTTTATATTTGTTTTTTCCAGAATATTTCGTTTGACTCATGCTTTTTTGTGAATTTCGAAATGTAATTACTAATAAGTTCTTCATCATTGCCCATTGAAATAATTTTGAAAAATCGTTTTGATATGAAAGTATGATCAATTTGATGTGCTCTCCCTCCCACTCATGTAACTTTAAACTTTAAATACCAGAAATTTACCATGCCGCATATTGATTTGATTCTGGCATGTTTTTTTGTGTATACAAATTATAATTGTAATAATAGGACATTTTTGGGGTTTCCATTGAACAATAATAATAATCCAATAAATATTAGTAATAGTTGCCATGTATTATATATAATATCTCATAATTTATTATTGCCCATGAAAATAATTTAATATAAAGAAATGTGATATGAACCGATGATAAATTTGATATGCTCGAATTGTGAATGTTTTTCTCCCTCCCACTCAAGTAACTTTAAACTTTAAATACCAGAAATTTACTATGCGCATGTCGATTTGATCTCGGCATGTTTCTTAAGAAGGAACTTAAATCCCTTGCAATAATTTGACATTTTTGGGGTGAACAATAATAATAATAATCCAATAAATATTAGAAATAGCTGCCATATATTATATTTAATATCTCATATTTCAACTTTTCCCTAATCCTCACAGATTGACCAAAGTGCCGCTGCAGCAGATCAGCGCCGAGACGCTGTCCATATCGGTGACACCCTCGATCTTCCACACGGTGCCGCAGGGCGTCCACATGCAGGACATACAGCAGCTGCTCCGCGAGGGCGAAACTCTGGCCGACTGCGTTAAGCTGATGATCGAGTACCAAAATCGCATATTCGAGTAAGTCAGCTGGTGGAGGAGAGGGCTCCCGTCTCCCTGGTGAAGGTGCCGCTACTTTCCGTCGTTTCCCCAAAAAACCCAAACAAAGAATCCCAGCTGCTTGCGCCTCATCCAAAAAGTTTGTGCCGTTTGCCTCGAAAACTTTGCTAACCACACGTAATCCTGAATCCTGAACCCCGAACCTGAACCTGAACCTGAACCCACTGTACCTGCAACTCCAATCCCCCCATCTACAGATGCACCGCCGATCGACGCCGTTTGAGCATGCGCAACCTGAAGAAGACTCTGTCGCAGCCGGATTTGCTCTTCCACAATCTATTCTGATCTGATGACCCGATGCCATGTGGATCTACTGATCCTTCAGGCCAGAGAGAGCACTGTACATATTGAATGACATATTTCTTATTGATTTTTTTTACATCCTAACTTTATAAACATACTTTTGTACTTATGTTAAATAAACTAAAAGGTTTTCACCTTCATAGAGTGTATAAGTGAAATATTTATGAATTTCAATCATGACTTTATGACTAATTCTCTGAAAATATTCCCAGACTCGGAAGAACACCCACTGAATCATCGAAAGACAACAATAATATTTGATTTTCACGGGCGTATATATATTTTTCTTGTATTTGAACTGCTATATAACATGGTGGGGTTGGTTTTTTGTTTTTCCTTTTTCAGGGGGCCAATGGGGAATGCGGGGTAATAGGTAAAAGGTAAAGGGACGGAGGCAGTTGGGAAGAATCTATGATTTCGCAAGACAGTCTAATCGTCACTAGGGCTAATATGTAATAGATATAGAGTTTTGTTTAAAAACCAACTGGTTTTAAGTGCTAAGTGGCCTATAAACGTATATAATATATATCAGATATATGCTCGTATGTACTAGGTTTATATTAGGTTCGGTGTTGGCGATTCTAGACTTGATTCAACATTAACATTAGATGCATATCTTATGCGTGGGCCATCTGGATTAGCGCTTCTAAAATAATCACAATTCGGGATTAATCGATGCATGTATATGAATGGTTTCTAGTTTCTATGATGTAAATGTAAATAGGTAGTAGAATCCTACTTCGGTTTGCTTTCCAATGAGGGGTTTTACAAAACAGAGTTGTATTATGAAAATTAGATACATATCGAAGGCACAGGAATATTACACACACATTTAACTGAATAGCTACTGGGGATTATCATGATCAAGCTTACGCTAAACTAAGTATATAAAATCCACATCAACATCCACTCATTTCTCTCTCAATTTGTGACGCGCGTTTTCCTAATGAAGCTTTGCAATTCTATTTGAAGAACGGGTTCTTCGAAGCCGATGACTTCATGGTGCACAAGATCTGGCGTTCCAATTGAAAATCATAGTCCAAAGACTTGAGTAGCGTGGAGATTTCTGGCAGTACAGGTATCTAATAGGCAAAGATATATAGTATATATTCAGAAATTGAATTGAATTGAATCCGAGCGAGAGGGCGCATCACTCACATCAGTTACAGCTTGGTTGCGCTGCAGCCTAACGTCCATGACGAAGGGCACTCCCTCCAGTTCGGTGTAGGTGCCCAGGGTTCCGGTGCCGCCGTAAGTACCACGTCCTCCTCCTCCTCCGACTGGAACTCCCGCTCCCGCTGGACGAGGCGGCGCCGGTCGCTGTGGCGAGTTTATTTGATAGTTGGCCTGGATCTCCTCGTAGTCATGGTGTTCAGTCGGTGGCTGTGGCAGCTGTTTTGTAAGATTTAACCAGGCATTAGCTTCATAATGAGGTATTTCGAGCAGGGACCGTAATAAAAATAAATATTTATTGATTATTTATTGATTTTTATAAATTTTACTCAATTTTAATTACTTGTTGAGCTTTTTTCAATCGCTCAAAGAATATTTATTATAATTGTGAACGAAAAAAATATCGATCAAAAAATAATGATGAAATAATGAAAAATAAGTACGATATCTTCTTGCTCAGAGGTATCTTTGTAAACCTTGACACAAAAAACCAAATTTTTAGATTTGAAAAAAAGTTTAAAAAATAATTGCTTATATATATGGAAGATTATGATTATTTTTTGATCGATATTCTTTGAGCGATTGAAAAAAACTCAACAAATAATTATTAAAATGGATTAAAATGTATAAAAGTCAAGAAGTAAAAAATCATTGCGGATATAGATAGAGCATACAAATAGTAACCGATTGGTATAATTCGTTTGTATGAACAAACTTTTCAAAGTGGATGATTTTTTTGTTTGCAAAATACATCGATAATCAGTATTTACGGTCCCTGATTTCTAGGCCAGCTGCACACTTACTGGTCCGCGTGAGTTGCGCTGCCCCTGGAGATTGAGCCGGTTGAGGGCCTGTTCGACCTCACAGGTGCCGGGAACTGGTGGCGAAAGGCGCACCGGGATGGCGCTCGTTTTGTAGCAGATCAGCACCCCGTTAATATCGCCGGCCAACTTAAAGCCATCGGGCGCTGTCTTTAGCTTGGAGCAGAGTATTATGTCGGTGACCGCCTGGGTGACAGTGCCGCGCTTGGACAGCTTGTAGATCACCTGCCGTTTGCGCCAGGCCTTCTGATCGCTGTCGGCGGTGCGCGAGACCTGTGAGAATTCCTTGGGCGGTGCCGTCTTATCAGCAATTACTCTGTAAATTAAAAAGAATAAAAAGGATTAGTTAAAGGCTACAAGGAGAATAATCTGTGCTCACTGTAGGGTCTCCACCACATATTCCGGCAATCCTTCGGACTTGGAAAGGCAGAGATACCTGGTATTCTGTCGCCCAAACAAACTAAAGTCGCGCCACAGGTCCGCATCCGAATCCTGGTCGTAGGTGCGGTTGATGGCACTGAAGTTCTTCGGGCAACTAAACGAAAGATGACCAGTTTTGTTAGGGAATTAAATCTGGATGAGGTTCCACCACACTAACCGCTCGAAATCCTCGACGATGTGCAGCGACGTGATGGGCCGGTTGTCCGGCAGGAAGCTCATGATGGAATTGAACACATTTGTGCTGCTGGCCATGGCGCCTCCATTGGCCGCCGCCTCCATCGGAGATCCAAGTAGAGATGCCGTGGACAGCGGCGGCGGCGGAGCCCCCGAGATGCCGCTTTGGATGTGCTTGCCCACCTTGTTCATCGCTCAGTTTCCTGAAGAGAAGAAAGCACAGAGTTTATAAATTATTTAGTAAATCAGTTGGCGATAAAAAACTCTGACTTATGGCCCGTAAAGCTAGTGATAGGTGAGGTTAAATGCGTAAAATACCTGAAATTATCGGTGTACTATCTCATTAGTAAGCTATAAATGGGTGAATATGTGTGTGAAAAATAATTTATAATTATATTTTTGGAATATTTTGTTTAACTTAATCTTATTAAATTATTAATTAATTATTATTAGTAAGCTATAAATGGGTAATTATGTGTGTTAAAAATATTTTAGATTTTAACAAATACTATATTCTTTTTTTTGGAATATTTGGTTTAACTTAATTTTACTAAATGAATAATAAATTATTATTAGTAAGCTATAAATGGGTAAATATGTGTGTGAAAAATATTTTAGATGTTAATAAATACTATATTCTTCTTTTGAAATTTTTAGTTTAACTTAATTTTATTAAATTATCAATAAATTATTATTAGTAAGCTATAAATGGGTAAGTATGTATGTAAATAATGTTTAAGATGTTAATAAATACTATATTATATTTTCGGAATATTTGATTTCATTTAATTTTATTATATTATTAATTTAATTATTTTTATTCATTTTAATTTATTAAAAAAATGGATGTTTATTAAATTAAAAAAGAATGTATTTATATAAAATTCTAGTTTTGACCTATTTAAATGTAATAAAACTTAAACGAAGATAAGACTGTTGCTAACTAATCTTAATCCTAGTCGCACAAATACAAAAATAAAATCAACAGTTTAAAATTAAAGAACCCACTATATAGTATATCTAACACATGGTAGCCCTAATACCGTGTTAAATCTCTGAGCTGTTGGTGCTTTTTCCCGCCCCACGCAAGTGATTCATGATCTTGCTGCTGGGTTTTTTGCATGGCATTCTTTTGTAGGTCGCCCCACCAGGGCCAGGTCCGAGTTTCTCTTTAGCCAATATAGCCACTCACATATTCAAATCGGTGGAGCTGCGGGGTCAGCGGAAAATAGGAAATAAAGTAAACACCATCGAGTGCGCACTTTAAAATCCCATTTGGGGGAGATGACTCTCTTTTTTTATTTTATTTTCAATTTCCCCGGACTGTCAATATGCTCTATATTTAATTACTGATAAGATAAACCCGGCAAGGTGAGGGCCGGCAGCTCTGAGTCATCCAGAAACTGCAAAAACCAAATGCAAAATGCAATAAAACCCCGTTTACAAGAAATCAAAATAAACAACAGACAAAGGAATAACCATATAAGAAAAGCTAAAGTAGCAGTATCCACAGCACTGGAAAAATGGGGCTTTTTTTCAAAGATATTATAGTAGATTATAATTATATATCGAACTAAAAAAATAAGATTATTTTAAGGAATAGAGATATTGTAGTAGAATCAAAATATTTAGAAAACTAAAAAATAAGATTATTTTAAGGAAAAGCTTCAAAGTGATGTTATATAACGTAATGGTATTCCCTATAATGGGAGATACCATTAATAATTGATCTATTATGTTCTCTGTGAGATATAATAACAAGAATATTTATAGTAATATGGTTAATTAAAGTGGTATTATAAATGCTAAGTATATCTTGCGTAACTAATATCCCATCGATGATCGATCATTAATTAAGATCTAGTTTTTTTCCTGTGCACATACTTTCTAAGGTTTCGAAAGAAAAACTCTTTGGCGCGCAGACAAAGAAAAGGGGGGATTACGAGAGGTATGTATGTATGTGCGTGTGTATATATGTCTGGGGAAGTGGGGAAACTCCGGCTGATAACCAAAGTGGAGCACTTTTGGCTTAAAAATAGACACCATAGGAAACCGCTCGAAAACATACCGCACACGATTCCAATTATAAGTGTAAATTGCCAAGAAATATAGAGATTTCTCCCCCTCCTTTCCCCCTGCCCCTCCGCCACAAGGAAAAACATTAGTCAACACAAACACAGCATCCCCATCCACTCACACATACGCACGTACACAATTAATAATTCCCGATGGAGCGATTCGGGTTCCGATTACGATTCCGGGCACCTATGACTCCGCGGGGGCCCGAGTTCACTTCCCTCGATGCTCGACGATTATGCGATCGCACTTGGCAGGCCGGCGATTCTCAACTTCATTTAAAAGAACAATTAACGCTGCGAGTACGTCGTCTCCTATTGTTTGGCAAACAACAAAAAAAAATACACTGATTTAATTGAGATGGTGCAACGGCGATTGTCCTGCTCTTCTAAACATCGATTGCCGCCTATCGATAGGCTTTCTTTTTATGACGTAATAAAAATATGCATAAATCTAGTAGGGAATATTGTGAGTACTTGGCTTTCCAAAAAAATTAACAGTTCTTGGAACTGCACATAATTAATATTTAATTGCCTTGAAGATATATTTCTAAAAAAAAAGTTTATTTCGAATATTTAGTCTTAAAATGGAATATTTTCAGAGACCATCAATTTGTAATCTTATTTATTTTCATCCTACAAATTAATGCTTACTCTAGAGTACGTTCAAAGTCACGGAAGTAATACATAAATATTTCTCAACACTTTTTTAAGCTTTAATTTTATTAAAAGCTATTGCAAAATTTGTAGCATATAATTTTTAATAGGATACAAGATGTTAAAATAATTCATCAAGTTTTCTAGCTAGTTTTTATGGAAATGAAATCACGTCAACTATCGCTTGCCGACTATCGATAACCGTGATAGGCGATTCCATCTCTGATCTGGCAGCACTGAGCGGCGAAAATAATTGAATTTTGTCTTTATTTTTTTTCAACGTAAACAAATAAGTTAAATTAAGACTGATCCGAATGGAGAAGGTGGAGGCGGTGACGGTGCCCCATGTGGATGCGTATCGGCGGCTGCTGAACAAGGCGGTGTCCCAGCTGCTGGTGGACAAGGGCGCCGGGCAGGCGAGCAACCAGTGCCTGGAGACGCTCACCCAGATGCTGCAGGCGCGTAAGTAAATCTTTTTAGGATAAATCCATAACCCGGAATTAATTATATATCCCCCTTAGTGATCGGCGAGATTGGCAATTCGGCGCACAACTACTGCGAGCTCAGCGGACGCACCATGCCCACCGTGGGCGACGTCAGTTTGGCGCTGATCAACATGGGCATCTCGATCTCCAGTTTGGATCCCTACATGCGCAAGGAGACGCATGTGCCCATTCCGCTGCCGCCGCAGCAGACGCAGCAGCGACAACTGAGCCTGCTCCAGGCGGGCAGCAAGTCCTCGCATCCGCACTATGTGCCCAGCTACTTCCCGGCAATGCCCGATCCACATGCCTACATCCGGACGCCCACGCACAAGCAGCCGGTGACGGAGTACGAGGCCATCAGGGAGAAGGCCGCCTGCCAGAAGCGGGACATCGAGAAGGCGCTCACGAAGTTCCTCTGCAAGACCACCGAGACGAACAATCTCTTTCCCACCGAGGACAACATGTTTCCCTGTAAGATGAGATTGTTACTCCTTAGTTTCCTATTAAATATCTATATTATTTCACCCAGTGATTGCCTGCAAGCCGGCCTTTCCTCCATATGCAGCCGCTTTGAATCCCACAGACCAGGTCTTTGACTTCGAGGAGCTGGAGTATCACTATTTGGTGGCCAATCGCACAGAGGATGTGCCCAGCAAAGGTAAGTTTTTTCGTATAAATAATAAAATACCTAAATCCACAATCAATTTATTTATATTTTCAGAGGACGGCGAGGAGGGCGACAGCGAGAACGAGGAGATGGACGGCGACAAGTCGAAGGAGGAGAAGCCCGAGCTGGAGATCAAACCGAATTCCACCACGAACAAGGCCATTTTGGAGAACCCCAATATAGATAATCCCTACTTGCGAGCCGCCACCCTGCCCAAGCGATCCAAAACGGGTGCGGGTGCACCGGGAATCATGCCCAGCCGGAGTTTGGCCAGCACGGCGCCAACGATACCAACGCCCTCCACCCTAGAGATAACGAAAAGTAGCGTATAAGTGTAGCATGCGGTTTTAAATAATGTTTAGGGAATCGAAACACTCCTCTTTTAAATAAATTACATCAATTGCGCGCTCGTACATATATTTATAGCATTAATTAAATATCTTTTTTAATAAATGTTGCGTTAATAACAATTATTTCACAGAGTAAGAGGTGCTATTATGCACTATATTTAAGGATTGTGTTGGGAATGTTAAGCTGTTAATATTTTTTTTATTCAGTTTTCAAAGGGTGCTTAATGGGTTAAGAACATTTTTTTGTCATTTAAACGGAATTGAAGTGCTCTTTCCATAGGTGCCAAAATGTTTATATTATAAGTTCAAAATATGAGTACAGTTAACATTCAAATTTGAGAAAATACTTTTGACTAGGGTTGTAGGCAGAAATTTGAAGTTTCATTCTTTACGGTTTTTAATTTTTTTTAAAAATGGAAATATCTAATTTAACAATTATAGTTTTTTAATCTCTTGATTTTAATATGAAGTTCTTTACAAAGTTTTAATTGAACGTACATACATAATATTTTCTAGCTTGATTCAAATATTTCAAAATGTATTTTATTAAATACCTTCTGCGTTTTTTGAATTTAATTCAAAAGCTATATTTTTATTGGGCAAACATCAACTAGATATTATTAAAACTAAGAGATATACTTATAGCCTTTAAAATTTAAATATTTATTTTTTTGACACACTTTTCACGCGGTAAAAAAATATATAAAATTTAAAAAAAATACTTTCCAAGCCACCTGCTCTGGGACATCTGCAAATCGGTTATGTTGTTCAATCTCCGAACCGCTAATCCGGCGGTATGTAAATGCATTTCCATTAAGGCAATTGAGGAAGGTCCATTCGTGCCCTGTCCATTAAGATCAATTAGAAGACAAATAGGCGGTTGGCTCTCCGAGATTTCGCATAAAAAGCCGTCGGTGTGGGAGATGATGCCACAATTGCAACTCATTCCATTGATCTACGATGTCGGACGCCGTGGAGGAGCCGCCACTTTACCTGACCCCCCAGTTCTTCCGTCGCAGCCTGGAGCACGGATTGCAGCAGCTGGAGCTGCAGGTGATGGGCGTCCAGCTGACCAACTTGACCCGCGGCGGGGAGAACTACTGCAGCAACATCTACCGGGCGCAGATCAGGTATCGCAATGCGGAGAACTGCGTCCTGGAGACGTCCCTGATCGTCAAGTCCATGCCGGACGAGAAGCAGGCCATCCTGGCGCGCCTGCACATCTACAACAAGGAGACCATCTTCTACACGACCATCAAGCCCAAGTTGGAGGCGCTGATGTGGCGGGCCAGCAGTTCGATGGATGCCTGGACTTTGGGCGCCAAGTGGGTTAACAATTTAAATTTATTTAACCTAATTTAAATTTATTTAAAAATTATAGTTTTTTTTATGCATCTTAGCCCTTTATTTTAATAATGAAGTTCTTTAAAAAATTCTTGAGAACATTTAAAACCATAGCTACGTGAATTCTTCAGCAAAATGAGAACGCGAATTCTTGAGAACAAAAGCAACGGTTATTTACATTTAAATGTTCTCAAAAATATAAATTTTTTTCTGCTTTAATTCAAATATTTTAAAATGTATTTCTTAAATCATTCATTTGAATTTTTGTGTAGCATTCAATTCAATTCTCACAGTAATGATTACCCCATCTATCCTAACCACTAGACACTACTACTCCACCACCCAGCCGGAGCAGACGATCATCTTCGAGGACCTGTGCTCCCGGGGCTACCAGCTGAAGTGCCGCCAGTTGGGCCTGGACTTCGAGCACTCGGCGCTGGTCATGCGCAAACTGGCCGAATACCATGCAGGCACCATGGTGATGGGCGAACGGGAGCCGGAGACGATCGTTGATCGGTATCCCTTCGGCCTGCTCCACATGGACGCCATCAAGTCGGAGCCCTTCAAGCTGCTCTTCGGCACTCAGCTGCTGAAGCTGGCCGCCCTGGTGGGCGACTGCGAGGGATTCGGCGGGATAACCACGAAGCTCTATCGCTACCACGAACACTTCACCGAGCGCGTGCTCAAGGCGGTCTACCCGCTTCGCGGCCAGCACAATGTCCTCAATCACGGGGACCTTTGGGTGAACAACATATTCTTCAAGTACGATCCGAACTACAAGGTGCAGCAGGTGAAAATCGTAAGTAATCTTAATATAAATTTGATATTATTCAAGCAAAAAAAAAAAAGATTATATTCTAAAGAATTCGCGTTCTTGTTTTAATCATGAATAAATCTTTAGCTTTATATCATGAAAGCTCTCAAAAATGTGAGTGGTAAATTTGAGGTATTCTTGTTCTCATTTTGCTGAAGAATTCATGTACCTATGGTTTTAAATGTTCTAAAGAATTTGCTGTATTTTTTTTTATTCATATATCAATCTGTGAGTTTATATTATGAAACCTTTTAAAAATGTCAGTGTGGTAAATATCAGTTTTTCTTACTCTCAAGAATTCGCGTTCTCATTTTGTTGAAGAACTCAAATACCTATGGTCTTCTTGTTCTGAAGAATTTGCACTTGATTTTGTTACATTTTTGTATTATAATCAAAAGAGCTAATCTTAGCTACCACATGCAGATTGACTTCCAGCTGTGCTTCTACGGCAGCCTGGGCTTCGACATAAACTACTTTTTGAACACCAGTTTGGAGCTGGAGGTGCTGCGTGACCGGCGGCAGGAGCTAATCGAGATATACTACCAGGTGCTGGTGGACACTTTGAAGCAGCTGCCGTGGTCGAAGCCACTGCCCAGCCACGAGGAGGTCCTGGAAGAGATCAGGAAGCGCGAGGCCTACGGCTTCTTTGTGGCCTTCGGCTTCTTTCCGCTGATGAGCATGATCGGCGTGGACTCCGAGGATAACTCGCTGAAGAACTTCCACGACGAGACATTCGCCAGGCAGAAGGTGCAGCTGATGTTCGAGGGAAACACTCGGACGCTGGAGAGCCTAAAATGCACCCTCAAGCGTTTGGATGAGCTGCAGCTCTTTGACTAAACAAATAGATCGAGTGCCTATTTTTTTTTTTTTTTTTTTTTCAAATAAACGACCAAGTTTTTTATACCTTTACAGGTAAAAATACAAATCAAGAGTGTCTTTAAAAAATTTCAAAACATATAGTTTGATTAATACTTTTCGAGTTTTTACGTTATCAGAGTAAAGATCACTACATATTATTTTTAAACATGAAAGTGCGGATTTAGGTTTTTCTGTAATATAAATCGTTGTCAAGAATACAATTTTTGTTCAAACGAAAAATACATGAAATAGACAACTATAAAAAAATTACGTTATATAAAAAAAAATATTGATGACTTTGGTTTTTTTCTGATTTTTCTGCCTCTTTTAAAGTTTCTTTTAGAATTTCTTAATACTAGTATCCGAATTTTTGGGCACTAAGCTGGCCGTTTTAGCCACGCTTCAGTGTCTCAAGGAACTGGATAATGTGCATCGGGTACAAATACTTGATGGACGGCAGAGTCACCGAGTCCATGGTGGGACATCCCTTCCATTTGACGCAAAAGAAGAGATGCCCGCGAGCCTTGAAGCAATGGTGAATCTTCTTCAACTGCAGACCGCGTTCTACGCCGCAGGGTTTTGTCATCTGCGGCATTTTCCATCCAAGTCCCTTCTTTTCTTCTGGGTAAAGTGTGTTCTCACCGATGGTGCGCTCCAAGTCGGCAAGCAGCTCGTCCAGTTTAAGCTGGGTGTTTATCTGGCTCACGGTTAGAAAAGAGCTGGATTCCGCCTCCTCCTCCTTAGAGGATTCTTCCTCCTCAGAGGATTCTTCGTCGGAGGAGGATTTTTCGTCGGAGGAGGATTCTTCGTCGGAGGAGGATTCTTCGTCGGAGGAGGAATCTTCGTCGGAGGAGGATTCTTCGTCGGAGGAGGATTCTTCGTCGAGCTCCATTGGTGTAGCAATGGTCACCGACTCAGTTTCTTCAGCATCCAATGAAGGAAGCGATGCTGCTCCGGATTCCTGGCCATCTAGAATCTCCGGCTCCTGGTTCTTTCCACCACTAGCAATCGCAGCAGTTGGTGAAACCTGTTTGGTTTCCTCATCAGAGGCTTCTTCGTCGATCTCCATTGGTGAAGCAATGGTCACCGGCTCAGTTTCTCCAGCATCCAATGAAGGAAGCGATGCTGCCCCGTATTCCTGGCCATCTAGAACCCCTTGCTCCTGGTCCTTTCCACCACTAGCAATCGCAACAGTTGGTGAAACCTGTTTGGTGGATCCTTCCTGCGAAGATTCATCACTGTGGGTCCCCGAGCTGATGGAGGCACCTTCCATTTCATGATCTCTGGGATCGTCGCCGGTGAGATCTATAGTTGGTAGGGGGTGGAACCCCAGGAAGTCTTCCTGCTCGAAAAAAACTGGCGTACACTTCCTCCCTTTGAACATAACATAGGTGGGAACGGTCAAGGATCTGCGGTAACGCTCCTCCTGCTCCTTTAACTTCTTCGCTAACAACTTCGCCTCGTGGGTCTCCTTCAGGAGGGTCATCACGAGGATCTCCTCTTCGTAGTCGGCCAGCGTGGCAAGGCAGTTCTTCAGATCCTCCATGGGAACCCAGGTGGCCTGATCCGCCGGATAACCCTTCCATTTCACCAGAAATTGTTTGCGACCGCGCAGGTAGTTGTGGGAAAGGAAATTCTCCACCTCGTACTCGCCACTCTGAGCATCGCTCTGATCCTCGATGGGCTCAGCCCCTCCGCCTGCGGAGTCGGGATCACTCGGTGCTTGAGACATTACTTTAGTTTTTCAGCAAACGAGACGCAGCACACAAAAAGCACGGGGAAAAATGAGCGATGTCACGCCGGAAAACCAAATGGAAAATGGCGGCAAGCTCAGAATGGGGGCTGCCAACTCGCTTTTAAGTGCAGGGAACTGTGAACCAGGGCTGGCTAGCCAGATTCCACCGTTTCTAATGTGGGCATTGAACTCCTTAAACTTAAATTTAATTCAACACCGGAAAAACGAAGTTTTAAATGCCTATTGCCCGATTTTAATGCTCACAAAAAAAGGTAAATTTGTACCATTTTTCAAAAATGAACGTTTTTTACGTAACATTGATATAATAAAATTAAAGACCATAACTGTTATGAGTTCTAATTTAAAAATCACAAATTAACAGTTATTTTCCGATTTGTAAAGTAAAACTCAAAGTAGAACTCGTATTTTTTCAGTTTTATAATAAAAGGTGAAAAATATCACTTATTCACTTGCGCAAAAATAAAACTCGAAAATTGTAGGCTTTTTAAACGATTTTTATTAAGTTATATAAAACACGGTAAGCATGTTTTTTTGTATTATTTAATTTTATCAAAAATGTCAAGAAATAACTGTTAAACCCCAAAAAATAACAGTTCTTTTACACTGGAATAACCCTAATTGCTGTTAATTGATACGAGTTGGCAGCCCCGAAGCTTGCCGCCATGTTTTGTTCCTTTCTCATTTTCCGCGTGTTTTTTTCGTGCCACTCTGTTTCTTTTTGTAAAATTTGGAAAACAAAACCATGTCTAATGGATAGCCGGAAAAGCCCTGTGACTCCGCAACCCCCTCTACCTCCGCAACCGCCAAAGAGCCGGATTCCAAAGTGTTTGCGCTGGTGAAGATCGTTGGAAAGCGCCTGGTGCGCAGTTTACTTTAGTTTCTGGTGAAATAGATGGGATTCTTGGAGGCGGAGAGCACCTGGCAGCCGCTTTACATGGACATGATGAAACTGCCGGAGGTCGGTGGCCAGGAGGATAAGCCATCCATTGACATATTCCCACAGAAGGCAATCCAGGATCGCTTGGAGAAAGTGCATCACAGCTTTAGGATTCAAAACCATTCATCTATAAAACACGCAGGTATTGTCCAACCATATTAGCATGTCGTAAAATCCAATTAAATACTCCTTATCCCACTGAACCTTCAGTTTCTCACTGCCCAAAAGTAAAAACCATCCAATTATGGGCTGCGAAAAAATTGTTGTCCTTCCGCATTAGTATCAATTAGGTTCCGAGTGCATTTCATATATTTTTCGTTAAATCAAATTAAATGCGAATCATTCATTCTCCCTGGGTATTCAGTATTCAGTATTCACCACCCACGCAGCCTCCAGCAGGATTACTCGAAAGTGCACCCAATCATCGTGGCCCTGTGAAAATGGTGGAGTGGGCGTGGTGCTGCATGTGCATGTGGAAAAACCGGACTCAGTCATTGGTAATAATTTATTGTGAAATAATTGTAATGAACTGTAATTGAATTACACCGTAAGCGCGGATTTATGATTTGATTAAGGGCAGATAGCGCGCAGTATTTGACATGTCCCAAAGTACGTTAATGCAGTGGCATTTTACCCTGGGAATTCGGTTATTTATTGGGTATACGAGCATTAGAGCTTGGACTAAAGATTGTCGATCCTCTGAAGTACATATATTCATGACGAACCCCTGTTTTTCGCTCACAAATTGCAAAAGTATGTGGCGCCCACGATTTTGGACTAAATAAGGCAGTTTTTTAGTCAAAATGGTGCCAAATTGGGTCTAAATATGGAATGTCGTACCTCGTTGTACTCGTTATTTGATTCCTAATCGATTGGCATTCAAACCTACACACAAAAAAATTTGCTTGGTAAAATTGACCAACAAAGATAGTTACGTAACTATTAAAATAGTTACGTGTATTTTGTTTTTGCTTTGGGTTTGTGTCTTTGCTAATTGTGTGTATTTTGTTGTTGTGAAATGACTATTTACTTAGTAGAATTGACAATTTTGCTGGTTGGGGCCTGTTTGACAATTATTACAGTTGATTTTAGTTTTTTTTTTGTGTGTAGAAATTTTTAAATTTTGTCGTTTTTCACAAAAAATTGTGAAAAAAATGCGAAAATTTATCAAAAAATAAATTTCCCTGAAAGTGATAAGATTCGTTAGTATAGGTCGTAAGCTGTTCAAAACAGTCGGTATTTTAGCTGTAGGACTTAAATTGTCCAAGCTACGACTAAAAAACCATTAAAAAAAATGATTATTTTCGTCGAAAATTGAAATCCATATTTTCCACCCTAAAATATCAGTTTTTTGGCCGTTAAAATTGAAATAATGATCCAAATATGGAGTGTCGTACCTCGATGAGTTCGTAATTAAACTCCCAATCGATTGGCATTCAAACCTAGAAATTTTCAAATTTTGGCGTTTTTTACAAAAAATTGTGATGTTACCCCTTATCAAAAATGCGAAAATTTATCAAAAAATAAATTTCCCTGAAAGTGATGGGATTCGTTAGTATAGGTCGTAAGCTGTTCAAAACTGTCGATCTTTTAGCTATGGGCCTTGATTTGGTCAAGTTACGATTGAAAAACCCTAAAAAATAAGGGTATTTTTGCTCAAAACCCTTATTCCTTTAACACGACCGGGATTTCTAGTTTTCCTCTTTTCCAATTTTTTTCTAATTTTATACAGTTATCGTTCTCGCGTCATAACTTAAAAATAAATGTCTCGAACAGGTATTATTTTTGGATCCTGAAATTTTGTAAAGACGCTCTTAAGTAGGCAACACATTTGGCAAACAGGGTACTCGATTGTCGACTCTATGTCTTTGTTGCTTTGTTGGATTTACTTAACACATGGATTGTGGTTTGCGTAATTAGAATCGTATTCAGTCGAACGGAAGCTGCTGTCAACTTTTATAAATGCAATGATGTGAAATTAATAACATTGTCACACAGTAATATGCTAATTTTGAATTATAGAAAAATGTCTGCTGGCCTTGTGGGTTTATGCAAAAGTTGTACAGAAGCAAATTCAGATTTAGTTCCCTTTATTCCTGCTCTAAATTCAGAATTCTATCCCATATCTACCATAAAGTATAATCCCCTTTGTAATCCCGTGTGTATGTTTGTGTGCAAATTTTGATCTCGGGTGCCGAAAGATAGTAAAAATATAGAGAGATAGAAATAATGTGCGAGACTCTGTCTGTTGTTTCTTTTTTTTTTGTAATTTAATTTAATTTACATTAAAAAATATAATTTGTAAATAATGAAATATAATCAATAATTCATCAAGGTGTTCAGATGTTTGGCTGTTGTTTTGAATCGTTGATCTGAATTATTTGTAGCAGTTGTTTTTGTTCTTGAGTTTGAGTTTGAGTCTGAGTTTGATTTTGATTTTGAGTTGTTTTAGTTGTTGCTGTTGTTGTTTATTGACTTCATTTCTGATCAAATCCATTGTGAACACATATATATGGCGAGATATATACATGCATATATATTTGTGGATATATATATATATTAATAGATTTATATAAATTGTATTGCTTCAGATAATTGTTGTAAATAATTTCAATTATTGTTTAGGGCGGGAGTCACGGGTCAGTGGACACTAGTGGACGTGTGGACACTTAAGCTTCGGCCTCAACCTCCTCCTTCACCTTGGCATCTCCGGGCTTGCCCTTGGACCAGTCGGGTTTCTTCTGCTCATCGGTATTTGGTAATCGATACGGGTACGGATACGGATCATGACGGAATAAAGGAGAGAATGGAATGGCATTAGTAAGATAATAGGCATAACAACGAATGGTCACATACAACATCTGGATGCTCAGTGCCGACACTAAAAACTACATGGTGATCTACATTTTACAAGGTGACGTGTGCTACGAAAAACATCGATATGGTGTGATGGTCAATTTGATACTTTCGATGACGATAAATTGATATTTTCGATAACATTAAATTGATACTTTCGATTTAAATTTTGTAAATAGCTATATCAAATTCACATCGTCGATCGAGAGAAAGTGTTTGACTACAACTACTGACTAAAGACAGCTACGATCGTTGAAAGACAAGGACAGAATATAAAAATAGAACAGATCAGTGTGCGACAAAAGATATAGAGAGAAAGATATAGAGCGGGTGCACTCAGGTGCTCAAGGCAAACAGAAGGATCTGGGTCACGTCACACGCACACACTCAGGTTCTTACACTTTTTGGCTTGCTTTAGCACAGCGGCATCTTTTATCTTTTTCTAAATGTCACAGAAGAGATAGAGATTTAAAGATCAAGATCGGTGTATTTGGTTTTGATCATCGAGTTAAGGCTATATAAATTAGAAATATACCCCCTATATGCGGTAGACCCCCTCTTACCTCCTTCTCCTCCTCCTCCAGCGTGAACTCCTTCTTCTTCACCACCTTGAGCTGGTTGCGGAAGTTGAACTCAGCGGCCTTCTTCTGCAGCTTGGCGAATTTGTTTTCGTATTTGGAGACCTTCTTCAGGGCTGGCTTGACGCTATAGGGGAAAAGGTAAAATAATCGATCAATTATCGGCTTCCGATCGATTATCTCGATTAATACTTACAACTTGCCGCGAAGATCGTTAACTTGGGCATTGAGATCGTTGATCTGTACGGGTGTACCACATCGGATGTTAAGAGAGAGTTGGGAAGAGAGAGGTTACGCGATTAGTACGAGTTCATCGACAATTGTCAATCGGTCTATCGACACATAAAGCTACAGCTACGGGCGGGCAACTATCAAAATCAAAATGCTGCAAGAAGAAGTTCTTTCTTTTCGATAGGCGGGTTTCTTTTTTTTTTTGTTTAGCATGCAAAGGAAACAGGAAACGTGGGTTGCAGACATATAGAGCATACTCTACCATTGGCACTACCACTAAGTCGTAATGCTAAAGTACTAGGTGCTAATACTAGGGCGTGCTGGCGTGCGTGGGTGAGTGAGTGCGAGAGAGCGAGTAAGCGAGCGAGCGGGCGAGCCATACGAGCCAAGTTCTCTGCGTTCTAAACTGCCTAGTGGGAGCGAGACGAGGATATGGTGGTGGTTGCGGTTCGGTTCGGTTCGATTGGTTGGTTGTGGATCACTAGTTTGGCGCTTTTCTTTGCATTTTTTGTTTTTTTTTTTTAATTCAGCTCGCGCCTCTTGTTGATTGAACAGCATAACATCCAAATGTCGATTGCTTTTGCTTTAATGCTTTATTTGTAGTTTTATAGAGAGTATTGTTCGTTTATACATATATACACTAGACAGAGACAGATAGTCAGAGTGATCAAGTGAGAGAGAGAGATAGAGATAGTCTGAGCCGGAGTGAGTGAGACGGAACGAGCGACGTTGGCCTAACTGAAACTGCAATGGAAATGGAACTGAAACTGAAACTGAGATTGAAACTAAAAATTTAAACCCAATTGGGCGACTGGGCTGAGGTACTGCTTAACGGTATTCGTATATATCGTTATCGTTATCTTTATCGGAACGCTAGCTCCTCTGCTTCTGCTCCCTTCGTTTTTTTTTGTTTTGTGTTGCATTTTCTGCTTTGCTTTCATGTTTCTCTTTCTTTCGATTTGTTTGTTCGGCTGCGCACGCAGTTTCGATTGGCATTTTGGCGGGTTCGTGTAACGGTAAACGGTAATCGGTATCGGTATATCACGTTTAGTGTACTAGCATTAAGTGATTCAATCGAGAAGTAATCGACGCTTGGCTTTTATGCTTTTCAACTTGGAACTCAGCTTTGCTTTTTATTTCTTTTCTTTTTTCGGCTTTTCGCGGACAGGAGAGTTATAGAAACACAGAAAGAGAGTAAGAGTGACAGAGAGAGAGAGAGACAGAAAGAGATAGAAAGAGAGAGAGAGACAGAGTGTGAGCGGCAATGGGAACAATTTACACAAACATTATTTACAATGAAGTGCGGTGGCTTGGTGGGCGGTGGACAGTAGAGGGCGTGGCTGATCGGGATAGGTTCTTGGCTGCTGCTTATCGGTCGTTTCGGTGTTTTTTTGATTTGGTTCTGATTTATTTTTTTTTTTTCGTGTGCTGCTGCATGCAAAATGTTGCGTGCTTGCGTGCGTTGCGTTGCGTTTCGTGTGAGCGTGACTGTACTTTTCCTTTATTTTTTTTTTGCTTTTTTAAATAGTGATCGTGTGCTTTTGTGCTAGTGTGCTTGTATACTTTTGTGGTTTTGTTTTAAATTTTGTAAATTGCTATTGTGTTTGTGGACCGGTCTGCAGTTGAGTGTAATGGCGGTAACGCGTCGACAGCGGCACAAACAAATTTTTTGGTTACAGTTAAGAAAGAAAAAAAGAGAAATAACACACACACAAAACAAAGTTCACAAATGGTGCAACGAACTAGTTACATATCTTGCTGTTGTTGTAATTGTTGTGCAATTTACTAATACTACATTGCTGTTGCTTGTTTCTTCTTGTTGTTTGATTTAAGATTTTTCGTTTTATTTGTTGTTCTTGTTGTTGTCTGGGGTGTAGACTGTGTGTGGACTGATGAGCGTACTTGGATTGCCAGTTAACTTGTAATTGTAATTGCAAAAAGGATGTGAGGAGGTGCCATGTGACATGTTTGTTCGTGTTCTTGGTAGAGCGGACTTAACCTCACTATAATACGTTCGGACATAACCTCACTGGGCACGAAAGCTGGCTGAATCGATTTCTCGATGGATTCGATTACGATTGACTGGTCTGGCTTGGTCTGATTGGCAATCCTCGCGTTCTCACCGCATACGTGTTTCCGTCTTGAGTTTCGGAGTTAAACGTAAGTAACAACGGCAATAGGAACTCGAAATCGAAATTGAAATCAAACAGGGAGTAGTACGAATAAATAGTCACGACTGATAGTGCGCCCCATCCACACCCACATTGTATATGCTTTTGTATATATACACGGGCTGGGGGGAGGCACGAGTTGTTGTTGTTGGTTGGTTGTTGTTTTGTGAAACAGTCAAGTAAAACAGATACAAACTAAGAGACATATTGTTTTTTGAGATGCGCATTCAACAATTAAGAAAGAAACAACTTAACTGAACGGAACGGAACGGAAACGAACATGATACTAGAACTCAAATGAATACTTTAGAGAATCAATTCAGATTTTAGTTTTGATACAATTTTGTTGCATTCTGTCTGGGTGAGTTGGTTTTATTAATATATATATTTTTTTGTTTTGTTTGGTTGGTTGTTCTTTTGTATTCAGAGTTTTGACATTTATTGATTGATTGAGAACGATTTGAAATTTTAAATTGAAATTGAAATTGTTGCAGTACCTCCCAGTCTTTTTTCCTGACTTCGTATTCCAGATCCCATTTCTGGCCTTCACAAATATACATACGCTCGTAATACTCTTCGCAAATCTCTTGCAATTCGCCTGCAAAAATATTTGTATTTTTCGGGATTGGATTTTGATTGGTTTGGCTTAAACTCTTAATCGACGTTACGTTCGATTACCACGATTGGTATTTGGTAAAGTTCTAAATCTAGGTATGACTAAATATAGTTATGATTGGATTTATTGTTTATACAGTTTTCTTTTGGTTTATCGCAATAATGGTTATCGATATCATATCGTTTGTTGTTTCGCAGCTTCATTAGATGTTATGTGTTCGATGAGTTTTCATTATTCGATTCGATTGGTTTCTTTTTAACTGTTTCTGTTTCGGAATGTAACAAGAACGGAAAGTAATGGAATGGAAACGGATACGGAAACTGAACAAATCAGATCGGAACGGAACGAAAGCGATCGTTACGGTTTACGTTATTGGCTTATTGGGTTCGCGTGATTTCCATGGGCTTCTCGTTTAGCTGAGACTTATTATTCGGGTTTCGACAATTAATGAAAGTAGTTCCTCATTGATTCTCCTACAAGCTTCCACTCCGGCGGACCGAAGACCTGGCTTGGGGGTTACGGTTACGTCGGGGGCAGACAGTTCCCGGTTTCGATTCCGATTCCGGTTCCGGGCGGATAGACTATATACACGGTCGGATCGGTCAGATCGGTCGGAACTATTTGCCCCCAAGTCCGGACTGTTTGAAGCACGCGCCGATGCGAGAAGATCTCTCTGATTTTGTTTTTGTTCTGTAGTTTAGCGCAGTTAAAACAATATCAAAATTAGGTAAACGAACAGAAGTATCGCAGTAAAGAACTAAAAATATGATTAGGAAATATTTAGAAATGAAATCAAGTAATTAAATCAAGGGCATAATTGTAAAGTAGAGTTATGATTAATAATTGATTTATATATATGTAAATATCTTATAATTTTTTTTTTGGCTTGATAAGAAAATAAGAAAAAAACATTCGATTTTGGTTTCTTTTTTTTTTGTATTCTTTTTTTTTTTGTTTTTTTTTTTTGGGTGCATGGCAAAACTTTGTAAATCTTTGGGGAATTTACCTCTTGGGCCTTGACTTTCTGCACGTGTTCTAAATCAAACTTATCGCCCTCCAAATCGTAAACGCGTTGCCAATATTGTTTGCATATTGTTTGCAGTTCGGCTGCGGTAAACGGTAACGGTAGCGGTAACAGTAGCGGTTACGAAACGGTAAACGTTTGACGTTTTTGAGAAGACGTAACAAGAGTTCGTTTTGTTTTTGGTGTTTTGCGAGTGTGTCGTTGTGTTTGGTGTTTGTTTGTTTGTATGTGTGCGTTTGGGTAACGGATCAGAGAATAGAGATAGAGATATAGATTGAAAGATTGAGAGAGAGAGATAGAGTGAGATAGTGGGGAAGAGAAAAGGATTGACATGGAAGTAGAGAGACAGTGACAGATATAGTTAGAGATATAGTTAAAGATATAGATATAGACAGAAAGAGATAGATTGAAAGAGTGAGAGACAGAGACGACGACAACGACGCATTGTTTGTTTCGATTTGAGTTTGAGTTTGGTTGTTCGTTTTTGGTTTGTTTGATTGTTCGATTGATTGGTTGGCGCGTTTTCGAGAAAAAGAAGGATTAGATTAAGATTTGATTAATATAAAGTTATAGATTGAACTCGATCTTTATCACCTACAAAATGTTCTAAATGTAAGGCAGTGTTGTGTATTCGTTTCTTGGTGCAACATGAAGGGTCTGTAAGAGTGTGTCGGTGTCGAGTGTCTTCTGTTGTTTGCTTAGTGCTTTGTGCTTTGTGCCTTGTGCGTGACTGTACTTCTGGGATGACTGTTCGTGGTTTGGCCTAGCCTCTGGTCACACTAGCAGTAAGCTGCACTTCCCTACCCATAACCATAACCGTTTCATAATTGTTTCTTCTTCTTAAAATATTCTTTCGATTCGTTTTTTGGTTAGTAGAAGCTTTGTATATCAAAAATACTAAAAAAGGTGCACGTGTTTCGTTTCTTGCTACGATAAAAAAGCCAAAAAATCGTGTAGCCACAAAAAGCTTATAGCTAAAGCCGCAAAAAGCAAAAGCGCACAAATATGGTGACATCAAAAATAGGTATTGTCAGCATTTGTTGCACTCGGCTTGGGTTGTCAGTACGAGAAGGCTGCGTGGTTAGTTTCGATCCTCCCTTTTGTTATTTTGGGTCCGATCTGGAAGCTCTCTTATGTTACGGGTTAGCTGCATTGACTAGGACTCTACTTTCTATATGGTATATACGATTTTCGGGTGCCCAAAACACCTCGATATTTTGGTGGGGGCCTCGTTTGCACAGCTCTCTCCCAAAAAAAAGACAAATAAGATGTTAACTACGATTTCTACAAAGTGCTTAGTTTTTTTTCTTTTTTTTTTTTTTTGCTTTGTCCGCCGGACACACACACACACACTATAGTGTATACATATAGCTCCGAAATATTTGCATATATCTTTGGGCTGTGTTTTTGTGCTGATAATTCGGCTAGTGAAGTAATAAGTCTATATAATAGTTATCGACAAGTTCTACGATCTGCGAGCGATTGGAAACTATTGGAAACCGGAGCTGCTTGCCTCATAATCCTTTCTGGCTACCTCGTGCTCGAGATCGTACTTTTCGGACTCCAGTTTCAGTATCTTACTGTGGTAGTCCTTACAAACACCCTGAATAGTATCTGCGGAACGAAGTGTGGTTATCAAAACGGTTCGATCTGTATCTGGATAGGTGTGTTTTGGTGTGAGTGTTTTTTGGGTGTATTTTTTTTTTTTGGGTTTTGTGGGTGAGTGTGTCTTTGTTTTGGTTGTGAAACTAATCTACACGATAAATGAAACCTATTGAAGTATACCTGCATCATCAAACAGAACACATCCTCATATAGAAAGAGACCTGCATTAATCGGGTGAGTTATTGAGTTTTCTGTACAGTTTTTAGTGCCTGGGCATAAGATAACACTTTTCACGAACATTGATAAGAGTGTATTATACAGTAAACAGATTATAGATTGAAAAAGTGAGATAGATATATAGAGAGAGACAGCTGACAGAAGGTGTTGTTTTTTTTTTTAAGTTGTAGTTGTTAAGCGTTAACTTTTGATTTTGATCGAGGATAGACTTAGGCGTATTTAGGTGGCGTATAAAAAATAGTTGGTGGTGAAAAAGTTCGTGTACCTCAACATCCTTGCGTTTAACAACATACTCAAGATCATATTTCTGGTCCTCCAATTTATTAATCCTGTCATAGTGTTGCTTGATCAGAGATTTGAGTGTGTCTGTTCACAATGGGGGTTTTTTTTCGGTTTCGGTTTTGGAGTTGGTATGGGGTGTTGGTTGTGTTGGAGTTGTGGAGTGGTGGGGTGTGTGTGTGGATCGATTGGATTTATAACGGACATGGGTGGTAACGGCAAAAGAGAGATAGAGATAGAGACACATTTAGATACATGTTGCACACAGTGGTTCAGTTCAGTTATAAAAGACAATGATTCCTCTTAGCGACGTCGAGATCCGATATGTGAGGTCGGTGGTAATCCTTTGAGTGTGTGTGGGTGTTGGTGTTGGTGTGGTGTTTATGCATAGTGTGCGTGTATGTATATGCGATAGATGACACTTGTTCAACTTTTAGTTATCGATTTCAGTTTATGCTTATCGATAGACGGACATGATCCGACCATCTGGTTTTTACTGATTGATTTCATTTATCTCGTTTATACGTTTATTCTTCTTTTATGCTTCCGGCTGCCCAGGTGCGAGGACCTGGATCTTCGCACCCGGACCCGGTTCGGTTATCCTGACCACTCGATTCGAGGACCGAGGCTACTCACCTTCGCTGGCATCGCTGAGATTCCTGGGACTGCCGCAACGTTCTTCAATGATGCGTCTACGTTCAGCCGCTTTGCGTTCCTGTTCTTTCTTCAGCTCCTCAGCGGCTTTCTTACGCAGCAGCAACTGTGGAGGGAGAAGGAGGTATATAAGTATTGATCCATAAAGATCGATTCATCTTGAAAAGAAAATTAAAGAGTACTTTCTTCTTGATTTCAAGAGCATTTCTTCTTAAATTAGTGAGAGTGCTTTCGGTTTCTCTACTTTTAGGATCGATTTATCTTGAAAAGAAAATTAGAGAGTACTTTCTTCTTGATTTCAAGAGCATTTCTTCTCGAATAAGTGAGAGTGCCTTAAAGGTATTGGTATTCGTCTTGTAAAACCAATTCAAGGGTACTTTCTTCTTGATTTCAAGATCCCTTTTTCTTGATTTCAAGAGAATTTCTTGTTTTTTTTTTCGTTTCTAATTTTCTCCAGATTTCTCCCGCTACTCACCCTGAGTTTCTTCTTCCTCTCTGGGGTCATGAAACCCTTCTTGGCCTTCTTGGCCTTGGAGGCTTCCTCCATGCGCTTGCGCACCTCAGCACGCTTGCGCTCGATCTCAGCCTGTTTAGCCTTCTTAGCCTGTAAATCAATGAGAACAATTCGCGGATCAGCATTGTTAAGCGACATCCAAAAAAGATCGTGACATAACACAATATCGATTTATATCGATTCGAACACAGCACGGAACTTGGACGTGGACTTGGACTTTGACGTTGACGGTAACGCTGACGTGGCTAGTTAAACGGGCACACACGTACACAAGTGTACCTCCTCGGCCTTCACTTTGGGGTCGTTGGGGTCCTTGGGCGGACCGGGTGGAGCGGCGGCGGCGGCGGCAGCCGGTGCCTTGCCATTGGCCGCCGGAGCTTTGCCATTGGCCGCCGGGGCCGCTGCTGCTGCCGGTTTGGCCGCCGCTGCCGGTGCCGCTGCAGGTGCCGCGGCCGCAGGAGCTGCCTTTTTCTGAAATTAACAAAAAAAATAAATAAAAGTCAATTTACAATTAATTAAGGTTTATAAACAGAGGCGTTGACCTGGAGAGAATGGCCAGTAAATAAAAAAAAAATTAAAAAAAAAAAAAATAAATAAATAAATAAATTATTTTTTATTTATTTCCTTTTAATTATTTCCTTGATTTATTCTATAGCTTGCTCATTTCTCCAGGCACAAACGAAATAAAATAACATTTTAGGGACAGCGAAAAGCACAGAGACATAGACACACACTAACGATAACAGACATGAGACAGTTATCATTATTATCTGTGGTCCTTGAGCGAAAAAGGTGGAAATGGCTGGGATTTCGGGGGTAGCAAAGCGCAGCGATCCTGTGAAAGCAAGAGAAAGGCAATTTGGCGTTTGGTATTTAGGCGTTTTGGGCGAAAGAGGGCAATAGAAGCTTCGGGATCTGCAAAGAACACTCGGCTTACCTTCAACTAGATCCTCGCATAGGGCAGTACCGTCCAAATCACTTCCATTTCCAGTAAACAGTGCAAACAGATCGATCAAAAGCCCGAAAATAAATAACTGCGGAGGAGGACCAAAGGTTAATCCAAGAGTAAGGGTTAAGTGGCGGTTAGCGATACTCACCTCACCTCATCATCAGCCATTTTGATTTGTGTTTTTGGTTACTGAAAGGAAAGGAAAAGACAGCGAGAGGTGAACTCAAGGAACTGGAACTGGAGGTGAATGGTGGGTGGTGAGTGGTGAGTTTGAATGGAAATGTTCGATGACATCATTCCGATTGCCCTATATATACACGGCAATATATGTATATGTATTTATATATATATAAGTGTTCCATAAATTAGTTGCGCTCTCTCTCTCTCCCCCTCTCATTCGCACACGCCTACGATCTACGGCCACAGTGCGTATGCGCAATGATATGCCGCATATTACGTATACGCAGCATTGGCCCATGCCGTATATGGGGGGCAACCCCAGCAAAACACTCATTTTCCCGCTCTTTCTCTCTCTCTCCGCTAGCTTTTCTTTCTTTGGCACATTTACTTTGGCGTGGGCGTCTGTCGGTTAGAAAAGGACGACAGTATTTCTTGGTTTTTCTGTTTTTCTGCCTTTCATTTTCTCTCTTCGATATCCGATATCCGATTTCAAGTGAGTGCCAAAGAATCGAGTCAAGAGTGGTGGGTAGAACCTCTCATCGGATCGATCTCAGCCAGCTGATCTTGTTAATGGAAAGTTACTAACAATCAAAAAACCTCTAACATTGAATTATTAGTAACTGATGCATTTTGAATATTTTGATGGGATGAATGAACCTATTTCTACTTTTTTTATGGCTTCTTTTAGAGATTATAGAATGAGCTAGCATCTTTAAATATTAATATATTATTTTCTGCTTTTCATGGCTTAGTAATCCTCATAACATCTGGTTTTCTATATAAATGGTTAGAGAAGCAAGATCTAATAACCTGTGAATATCCATTTGAATTAAGTAAAATACTATTAAATAGATAGTATAATAATTTGAAGACTAAGGGTAATAGTAATATTCTAACCATAAAATTGGAATACAATGATAGAAATGGATTATTAAGTGCTCCTTAATAATATTTCTGATTAGACTGAGACTTTTATTGTTACGAAAGAATGCAGAAGTATTAGCCCGTATATTGTTTTCCCCATCGACAATACCATATGGCCCAATAGAACGAAAAGCTAGGGGGCTAGGCGTATATTTAGCCCCAGAGACTAAGAATTCGATTTATCTTTGCGCACCTTTGCGAAGGTAAGGCGTGAAAATGTTCGTGTTCTGACAATGGCGACCTTCGGCTGAGTACACTGAGAGAAGTGGGGGAAGAAACGTGAAGCATAGTCTCCATTTAGCATAGATCCATCCCATCGAGATCTCAGAGTGAGAGCGAATGGGATGGCTTCTATTGTATCTAGTATCTTTAACCGATTTAAAAATAAACCTGTTGATAGATACACGAATTTCGGATGCGAGAAATATGGCAGCTATTTATGATTCGCCGCTGAATTTGTTTATACATATGCTCATACGGCGAAAAACAGAAAAAAAAAATCAAATTGGAGCAACGAAATTCAAATCGAATATTAGATCCAAAAGTGCGGAGAGTATTTATCCAGATATTTTTATATAGTCAATATGTGCGTTTGTTTCTCTCTGTGTGTGTGTCATTTGTATGTGTGTGTTTATGTGTGTGTGTGTATGGATTTTTTCTCTCTCGGGATTTCTTATTCTCGCTTTGTTCTATTTTCAGGCACTTTCTGAGCATTTTCAGCTTTTTTGAAATGTATCTTGTATCTGTTGGATACATTTTTAGCTTTCAGCACGCACACACACGCACACACGCACATACACACACACACACACACACTGCAACTGCTTCTTACGCAATTGGCAAGCCAATGAAAGAAAAAAAATGTATTTAAAAAAAATCAAGTCAAAATAATGTTGAAGAGTTTCGTTGCATTTCTTTTTCATTTCTTTTTTTTTTTTTGTTAGCACTTGTAAACTGGTATTCACTTGAAAAAAATAGCAAAAAAATAGTTGGTACAAGAAGAAAAAAAAAGGTTTAAAATCCGCACACGATTTTTGGTCAGGTCCAGATATATGATATATGTATACCATATAGAGAAAGGATTGAGGATTGCACATGTTTGTTTTTCATTGCATTTGCAGTTTGCATTTTGCAGTTTTCTGTTTTCCATTTTCTATTTTTCCTTTTCGGCTCGGTTCTTGCATTGTTATTTGGATTTATTTGTTGTCGATGATGCTTTTTTTTTCTTTGGATGTTGCTCCGTGTTGCTTCAAAGCACTCACCTTCAAGGAATTAGAAAAAAAAGAAAAAAAATTCGGCTGTGCTGTCGATCACACGAATCGGATGATACTGAACGACACAAAAAGACTGAACGGTCCGACGATCCACGGCAGACTATATTCTAGCGGCCAGCCTTCCAACGGATACAGATACGGATCGTGGATCGTGGATGGATCGTTCGGCCATCGTTCGGCTGTCGTTCGGCTATCGTATCGCTGGCCGAAGCTGGCCGCCCACCTGCCCACCGTCCTTCGCGAACGGGCGAGAGCGAGAGAGAGCGAGTGGGGTTGGGTGGGGGGGGGCCGGGGGTTATGTATCTGGGCGTGAGGTCTAAAAATAGCACCCCCCCAAAACTGACCGAGCAGAGCCCAAAATCGAAATGGATACCGACAAAAAGTGTTCGTCGGTCTGCCTGCCGTTCGTATCCCCCGATCTTAATTCCTAATTCCGAACTGCAACCCTCGTAACCCCCAAAAATACCGGTTGGAGAATCTCTCTACTCGCTACTCTCTACTCTGTATCCGCATCTGTGTTCTATGCTTGAAAAAAATAAAATAAAAACTCGGAAAAAACCGTATCGTATCTGCAGTCTGTGTGTTCTGGTGTAAACGGAGCCGCTTGGAATTCAATGCAATGGGATAAAAATAAGTTTTGCTCCAGTTGGGAGGCTACTCGATGCGATGGCAGTGCAGTCGGTCTACAAGGAAACCAGGGACGGCGACTGCCTGCAGCCCTGAATAATTCTGGGGGAAAATCCAATAAACAAATTTGTGAATTAATCTTTGTAGAACAACGGTCATATAGAAATAGAAATTTATAAAATATTTATTAAAATTAGGTTTCCATTCTGCATTAAACATTTATCCTGATAAATAAATGAATATCTATAAGCATATACATTTAAAGACATAAGTAAATATCAAAAGATTATAAGGGGAATTCCCTATAAATTGTATTCAATTTTTAATAGCTTAATGGGTATGTCCAATTTTAGTAAATAATAAAAGTAAATTCCTTAAATCCCATTGATAAAATAAAAGACTATTTAAAAGAAGTTAAGGATATAATCATCATATAGTATAGATTGTAGTAAATATTCAGTGAAAATATTCCATTAATGTTAATTTAAAGGTTTTCTTGAGACCCGGCCCCTTTGGACTTGATCTAGAAAAACTCTTTTAACGATCTCCTTCGTGTTGTTCGGCTATTTATCTTGGATGTTGTCCGCTGACATAACTATAAACTTTCGGATAGTGAATTTCCACACATATGGCCGTACATATAGCCTATATCCGTCTTGTTAATATCAATGTTTTAGCTGAATTACTTTGGCATCGCCAATCTAAATATAATGTATGTACAAAATATGGCCAAATATACATATATTTTCGCTCACTCTTTACCTATAATATATATATATATAAATTTATATAGATGGTAAACTCTGCGAATGACGCTGCAAACTGAAAATCACGCATACGCCGCGTAGGCCAAACGCCTTGCAACGTTTGTTGAAAGTAATTTTCGAATTTCGCCGAGAACGAAACGAAACGAATAAAACGTTTCGATCACGAAGCCGTGTCTATATATGGGACGTTCCATATCAACCCGGCCACCCCCTTTTTTGATTTTTTTTGTATGTGGACAGTAACACATTGATTGCAAAGCCCCTTGCTTCCAATATTTTACCTCATACCCATTTTTTCAATGTTACCACTCTTTCGCCCGTATATTCGCGCTGAAAAGAAAACACAAAATCAGTTTTAACCTGCGAACGAAAGGCACAATCGGCATAGTTCAAAAGCAGAAAAATCTGTCTTTCGATGGCCGATTACGAGAAAAATAATGGATTTTATTAGACCGTAGATGACCAAACGATAGCGTTTTTAAGGTCTAAAAGTAGGATTTCGTCTAAAGGGCCAGTCTGCAAAAATACCATCATATTTTTCTCAAAAGCCCCGAGTTTTAACGGATTTTATGCCACTGGTTTCAATGTGGGATCTGTCTTGAGGAATTAGCTATGAATTCTTTTCATTGATTTGTTAATTTTTTCCAAAGCATATACGATTATTTTATATTACTTATTAGCTTTTTCTGACAGTTAACTACTACAAAAACGTACAAAAGAATTCATAGCTGATTCCTGAAGAGAGATCCCACTTTGAAACCAGTGGCATAAAATCCGTTAAAACTCGGGGCTTTTGAGAAAAATATAGTGGTATTTTTGCAGACTGGCCCTTTGGACGAAATCCTACTTTTAGACTTTAAAAACGCTATCGCTTGGTCATCTACGGTCCAATAAAATCTATTTTTTTTCTCGTAATCAGCTATGGAAAGACAGATTTTTCTGCTTTTGAACTATGCCAATTGTTTCTTCCGTTCGCAGGATAAAAATGATTTTGTGTTTTCTTTTCAACGCGATTATACGGCGAAAGAGTGGTAACATTGAAAAAATGGGTATGAGGTAAAATATTGGAAGCAAGGGGCTTTGTAATCAATGTGGTACTGTCCACATAGAAAATAAAAAAAAAGGGGGGTGGCCGGGTTGATATGGAACGTCCCATATATATATCGTATATGAATTTAGATATACATAGACGCGTATATATGTACGTTACGATTCTAAAAACTTTCTGCAGAGAAGCAAAAACAAAATATTGTTGAAAATAATGTTGCTTCTCCTAGCTTTTCTCGTTGTTTTTTTCCCATTTCCCATTTTCTATTTGCTATTTTCTTTTTTCCCCTTTGTATGTGGCTTGTTTTCTAGCTCTATTTCGAAATGTGTTTTCGATGATTTCTATTTTGTTTTTCCCCCCAGTTAAATTTAGAACTGGGCTTCCAGGGGGGAAAATGGAAAGGGGCCTGCGGAAGGGCAGTGGGTTAGCTTTTGTATTTTGTAGGGAACTTGATCAGTTCGTCTATGTCTGGACGAAAGCATTCTATTTTCAAAGCATTTAAAACAATTTCGCTGCACGCCCAAGCAATTTTTGTGTGTTTAATTTATGAATTTCGAAAATGTTTTTCTTTTCAAAAACATCTTTTATATTGTGCTTTATTTTTGGGTCTCGCGGGCAAAACAGGAAATATTCGAGCGGGGGTGGTGGGAAAAGGTCTGTAAGGCCTACAAATTTTAAAGGTATTTTTTCAAAGGAATAACAAATAATTGTAGGTAATATTAATATAATGGAATAAATAAATATCAACCATCAATGGTCAAATGTCTATAGGGCCTACAATTTTTAAAGTTATTTCAAAGCAAACTAAATAATAGTTGGCAATATTAAAATAATTAAAAAAATCAATATTAAACAAATATGGTTAAATCATAAAAAGTAAATCGAATACATTTACTTAGGTTTCTGATGGATTCTTTTATTTTCAAGTTTCCAAATCAAGTTCATTTCGGGGTTAAAAGCTAACCATCTATGGTCAAATCTTAAAGCTACTTTAAAGCAAACCAAATAATAGTTGGCAGTATTAAAATAATAAAAAAAAATCAATATTAAACAAATATGGTTAAATCATAAACATATATTTACTTACGTTTCTGATGGATTCTTTTATTTTGAAGTCACCAAATCGAGTTTAATTCGGGGTTAAAGGCGAACCATCGATGGTCAACTTTCTGCGAGTGCGTCAAAGCTAAACAAACGTCATAAGCCCCCTTTTGAACCGCCGTTCGGCCCCTTTCGGCACCCCCTTTGCAACCCCATTTTGCCACCCACTCTGGGCTTGGCCTTGTAATGTTCGCTCTACCTGACAACTATTTGTCGCTGCTGTCGTCGTCGGCGTCTCCCCTCTTGTTGCTGCTGACCCATTTAGGGTTATATATACACAAACATCCTCATTCCCATCCCCTAGCAACTGAAAACTGAATCTCCATACCCATTCCCTCCATAAAGTCCATAAACTATATATGCCATATATGCACTTGCATTATGTACGTACTGGCACTCATGGAAGCTGTCACAATTCGCTTACTCCGGCTGGTCCTGCGAAATATATTTAAATAACGCTGCCCAAGTTGCCAGTGCGAAACTCAAACTTTGCAAAGTTTTCGCAAATTTAATTAAATCAACTAAACGGATTACAGTTTCAAATGCACTTTAAATGCATTGGTTGTGCGTGTGTGCCTGTGTGGATGTGTGTGCGCCAAGGATTAACAATATTTGTGAAAACCTTTCTCGAGCTTTGTAATCTGATTTGCAAACTTAAGCCCTTACATTTGTGTGCTGACAAAGTCCGAGATCAGAACTTGAGTTGCAAATTGAATATGCTTTGCGTTGCGAACCTAATTTGTGACAAATAAATTTAATTACCGGGCGAAAGATGTGGATAAATATTTTGTTAACCAAAAGAAGACGCTATTTGCATATATGCAATATTAAATGATGGAATTTTCGGTAAAACTCCTATTTAAATATTTATTTAAGTAATTACTTATGAATTACCGAGGAAAAGCATTTAGTTTATATGCAGATAAATATTTTGTTAACGAAAAGAAGGCTTTATTTGCATAAATTCAATATTAAATGATGGAATTTTTATAAAATGCTAACAAGAAATATTATATGTGCTACTTATTTTGCTTTTATTTTTCTTCTATTATTTTTAAATAATTATCTTGGGTTATTTTATACCCACAGACATATATTCTTTTTACATTAAATAAAGACTTCTTTGAAGGCAGCTTAAGAATTTTGTTCCTGTTTAGATAAAGTAGTTTCTATATTTTTTATATTTGTGCTGTTATTTTTTCTATATTCCATATTGATGACGTGCAGCCTCACTCACTCACACACACACACACCGTTGGGATGCGTGTGCAGCGAGAGTAGTGTGTTTGCACTAGTTTCGCCGCCAGTGACGTCATAGTTTCCACGGCAGACGTCATCGGGAGGCAGCGAGGTCAGTCCATGCAACATGCAACATGATGCAGGAATATGATATGGATTCCATGTGCATGCGTTCGTGGAAAGGAAAATGGCGCCTAATTGATTGATGGTCCAATAAGCTGAGGTCAATCAGGGGCCCCGATTTTGCACCCCACCACCCACTTTACACCCACACTTGAAAAATATCTAAAATGCTAGTACCATATATCATATTATATTGTATCAATCGATTGTGTTGCAAAACAAGAAGTTGGAATTTAAGTTTGGGTAACTTTTATTTTTCAAAATATCTATATAAAATTGTGGCTGCAATTTTAATACAAATTCTATTAATACACTGAAAATAATTAATTTATAAAAGTAAATATGTGCCGCATATTTAAATATTAAAATTCAAAAAAATATTATTTAAATTGCCTGTTTAAATTTGAAAATATTGGAAACTAGGCGGAAAATATTAGATATATCTTTAATAATTTTGTAATTAAATCAAAACTAATTTCATATAAAATATTTCAATTAAATGTGGAATTTCACTAGTTTTTAAAACAGAATATTTCGGAATTTTTCCCAGTGCTTTCGTGGCCCGTCGGACGTCATTGGTCTTCATTAGCCAAGGAACCTCCGCCGTCCGGCCTTTCCATCCGCATCCGCAGCCCCCGCAATCCCCGCACAAACGTCCACATCCTCCGCCACGAAGGACATCCAGCACAATTTTCCACATTTTCACCCAGGGGGTGGGTTTGCTTTTCCATTCACTGCTGACGTTTGCCACTCCGTTCGCTCCTGCCTTGAAATCCTGCAGTTTTGTGAATGAAAGTCTTCAGCGTCATCAATGGGCCTCCCATTCCGATTTCCATTTTCATTTTCATTTCCATTTTCATTCCGTTCTCGGTGGGTGGCAGTGGGCGGTGGACGGTGGGCGTGGCGCTATGGCAACAGAAATGCAGAAAAAACAAAACCAGTTAAATGCCAAGCGAGTTGAGCTGGATGAGCAATGTCCTGGTGTCCTGGCCCCATGGAAATGTGCTCGCTTTGTCCTGTTTGGCATTCAATTGGATCTGATTCGAGCGACTTTATCTGGCCGGACACTTTGATGACTTAAGCATTACTATTGCCACACAGACATTTCAGCTTTTTTAGCCTTTTGAGCCTCATGAGCCATTCGAAGGGGAAAAAGGAAGGAAATTGTCATTGCAATTTGGATTTGAATACAAAGGTAGTTGCATTTTAATTGATCGGGGTCTTCTTTCTATTGTTCCATGGTGTTATCACAGATAGTAGGATACATTTTCGGTATGGATAAATAGAAGTAAGGTTATGAGGTATCGGCCATATAGAAATATGTTTTTTTGGGGATAGAAAATATTCAAACTCATTGAAAAATAATTGTATTATATTCTATTATTATTTCCGAAACTAAGCCTTTTGTTTTAGATTTTTATGTCAATCCGTTCTCGGTGATTCTTGCTACTCCCCTTTTTTTTGGGAGACCTTTATATATTAATCAAATTTTCTGTTTATTTATTTTTAAAATCTAAGATATGGGAAATATTTTTAAAAAACCCCTTGAAACGTATGTAATAATAATAAGATATTTCTATATTTTCTATAGTTTCCCATTTATTTTGCTAATCAAACCAAACACCTCAAAACTATAGATTTCGATTGCAATGGTGAATCAGGAAACCCAGCGTTCGTTCGGCTGTAATTCTCGCCGTCTTCCCTCTATTTGTGCCAGACTAGACACTTGCATGAACAATCGACGCATTCCTATACGAGAATCGCCCACAGATCTTGCACACAGATTGCCGCTCTATATACGCGACTATATGGTATTATATATATGGCTTATAGGATATAGCGTATAGTATATAGCCGCCGACGCTCGGCCAGATCGAAATCCATGCATGCACATAGCACATAGCGCCGAAATGATGTCTGCAGCTATATGGGATGGTATGGTATGGTATATGTATGCTATATAGCGACGCCCATACAATGTATATGTGGCATAATAAAAATACGCTTCTTTCGGGCTGTCTCTATTTTTTCTCTCTCTCTCTTTTCTCTGCTGGGCAGCTATAGCTGACAACTAGCCCGTTTATCTAAAGATATAGCTTATGGCCATATAGCCTATATTCCACCTACTCTTTATCTAATTACTTGGCATCTGGAATCGAAATTCCTGTTTTATTCTTGCGAGTAGCGAGAATCGCAACTCAAAAGTTTCAATTCATTTGCTTTGCTTTTCGCTGGCTCTTCACTGGCTGACCCCGATTTATTTTTAGAAGTGCACTAAAAATAAATTCGAAGGTCGGTTCGTAATTGGCTGGGATTGGGTTTGATGGGGAGGGGAGAGGGGGGTTTCGAGGGGCGGAAGGAGCAGGAAGCGGACTCCAACTTGGACGCACTGCATAAACTGCATAAGGTCAAAGTGTCAACTGCAGCGGCAGCAGCAAAAGCAGCGAAAACGAAAACGAAACCGAATCGGTTGCGAATCGGGTGGGGTTCGGTTCGGTTAGGTTCGGTTTTGGTTTTGGTGGGGATGGGATCGGTTCTCTCTGGGCTCTGGGCTCCATTCATCTGCGGGGCCAATGGGCAATGTCAAACAGGTGTGCAGACGCCGTCGACGTCATTGCCGCTGCATGGAACATAAACCCAAAACCCCCAGCCTCCATCCCCCCATCCCCCCATCCTCTCATCAACTGCTGTTCAAGTCCAACCCGATACCAAGTACCGAGTACCGAGTAACCGTGTATCCGTGCATCCGAGTACCTAGCGAAACCAGACCTCCGCCCCTGAGCCCCTCAATCATTCACGATGTCCTGTGGCCACCGCGAATCGGAGACGCAAAAGGGGACAACTCCTTGGCATCCAAACCATAAATACATCATACGGCGAATATAAGTTACCTTCGCAAATTTCGAAATTCTTATCCCTTCAAGCAAGAAGTCCGCCATTTGTCTGCCCTAACTGACATTATAATACAATTTTTCGATTTTAATAATAAATATCAGTTTTTTGGCCATAACAATGGAAATTATGATCGAAATATGGAGTGTCGTACCTTGTTGAACTCGTGGTTTAATTTCCAATCAATTGGCATTCAAACCTAGAAATTTTCCAATTTTTTTATTTTTTGCAAAAAGTTGTGTGTGTGTACCCCTTATAAAAAATGTGAAAATTTATCAAAAAATAAATTTCCATGAAAGTGATGGGATTTGTTAGTATAGGTCGTTAGCTGTTCGAAACAGTCGGTCTTTTAGCTGTACGACTTGAATTGTCCAAGCTACGACTAAAAAACCATACTAAAAAAGGTCGTTTTTGTCGAAAATTCGAATCCATATTTTCCACCCTAATATATCAGTACTTTGGCCATAACAAAGGAAATAATGATCCAAATATGGAATGTCGTACCTCGTTGAACTCGTTATTTAATTCCTAATCGATTGGCATTCAAACCTAAAAATTTTCAAAATTTGTCATTTTTCGCAAAAAATTGTGATGTTACCCCTTATCAAAAATGCGAAAATTTATCAAAAAATCAATTTCCCAAAAAGTGATGGGGATCGTTAGTTTAGATTGTTAGCTGTTCGAAACAGTCGGTCTTCTGGCTGTGCGCCTTTGATTAACTAAATTTTGAATAAAAAACATCAAAAATACTTTTCTCCAAAATCTTTCCGACTAACACAATATAGCCATTTACTCTACAAGTAACGGGCATAAACATAGTAATAATAAAGATACTTAAAGGCAATCTAATTTCTTAGTTGAATTAAAATGAAAAATAACCTTTAAGTAATTTGTACAGGCAAAATCTTAAAAATGGCTGAAAGTGTTCTTTAAATTTAAAAAAGTAGTCTTCAGGAGTCTGGTTTTCTATTTATACGAACTGTGATGTCTAGCTCTTTCTCGGGGCTTTTGATAAACTTTTCTGTTCTTTCTTTCTTTCTTTGATTGTTTAGCAGGGGCTTAGGCGGGGGGGCATCGTGCGAAGGGGTACGGGAATGGGAATGGGAACAGGACTTGCGACTTTCGGCTGTCTGGGTTCCGAACCACCGGCCACGCCCCTCCTTCCTCCACCGCCTCCATCCCTCTTTCGCCGTCTGCTAACACAGTGACCTAGTGCCGAGTGCCGAAATGAAAGGAAAAAAAGGAGCGCGGCACACGAAGGCTTTCGGCCCAGTGACGTCACGGCTGGCATTCATTCACAGGATGTGAGGCAAGTGCATCCAATGCTGCTTTCTGTTGCTGGCTGCAAATGGAAATTTTCATTGAGAAATCGCCAGTATTGGATGGCATGGTATCCAGGCACAGGCACAGCGGACCCAGCCCCAAAAGGAGAGGCCCAACCGAAGACCCCGAACCCCATCGCGACCCCAGACATAATCTGCAAAGGACACTGTGTGCGACATCATGATGCTGCCTCTGCCTCTGCCGCTGCCTCAGCCTCAGTCGACGTCAGGCGCTTCAAATTTGAGCCTGGTCATGGGTTTACATTCGCAGTGCCAGCATCTGGGAAAATCAGTCGGAAACTCGTCTCCAAGCCAAACAGTCGTGAGCGGCTCCAACCATCAAAGCCAAAAATCAAAAAAATATTTAATACAGAATTACAAAGTCTGGCGCCAAAAAAAGGAAACCCTTTTTTTTTTAGATTTTTTTACAAGTGTCAAAAGTGTTCTAGTGAAGCATCGAACTCATCAACCTACAGCATCGAATACTCTGTCCTACGTGCGAGTTCCACTAAGCAAGTTTTGAGATCGTTTTAAAAACAAAAACTTGACACGTTGAGCTCGTTCGTGGAATGGCGCCCAACTTCAAAGAAAAGACTGATAATAAAATACAAATTAAAAAACAAAAACTAAACAATTTTTTTCTGTGCTCTTTGTAAGTATTTGTAGATTGTTTTTTTTTTAATATTTCTCATACTTAAATAGTTCTCATCATCATTACATTTACATGAAACATTTAGCACAGCTTTTAGGTTGAGCAAGATTTTAAGAGAATATTTACTAGTAAAATAAGGACTTTGATTGTGATAATATTTCAAAATCCCAAAAGATTCTGTTTTAGTTATTTCAACTATAATGCTTTAGAGTCTTTAGAGATTTTGTTTTCATTATTTCAACATTCAACAACAGACTTGTATAAATATTCTTGACATGATAGGTTACAAAATCAGAATTATTCTTTTGTTAAAAAAACAGGGAAGGGAAAATAATAAATGATCAAATTTACCATTAAGTTTTTACATTTTATACCAAAAATAAAAGAGAACCACTGAAAGTTTTAAATTGAGAAACCAACTAATGTCAGTTTTAAATAAAACGTTTGCCTACTTTTGGACAGCTTGGAAAAGGGAAAAGGGGAGAACTTTCAGAGAAAGTTGGGGAAATAATATTGTAAAGTTGGAAACTCCAAAACTCCAAACTACTGCTTATTTTTCGCGAAGCAGTGCACGAAAAAACGCTGCCTACTTTCAGGGGCAGCCCAAACATTGTTGACCCTGCGCCTGTTTGTTGTTGTTATTCTCTTGGGGCTGAAAAGGGGTGGCAATGGGTGGCAAGGCGATGGGTGTCCATCAGCAACATGTGACGAGCCTGCAGAGGCCATTTACCCGCCGCCACTGACGTCATAGTCGCCACAGCCAAGCAGATGCTGTGATGTGGATGTGCAGACCCAGTAACCCAGTGCCGAATCCGAATCCGAATCGAAATCCGAAATCCAAGACGAAGTCCCAACGAAGACGAAATGAGAGAAAGTGGCTGGAGAAAGTGAAAGGCACGCTGCACAGCGAGAAAATACGTTTATATTATTTAAATAAATATCTAATAACAAGATAAGAGCTTTAAGTTCGTTTATCAGAGTGCCATTAAGTATGCTGTGAATAACACAACGCCAGCTGTATACCTTATGACACTTTGCTAAATGAGTTTAAGAGAAACGGTATTTAATAAAATCTTAGAAACTATTAACCCAATAATATTTAAAAGTAATATAAAAACATATATCAAAAGCTGTCGAAAAGTATGCAATGATATATTTAACTGCTCACATCTGATGGAAATGTTCTTAGCATGCTTTTAGACATCTCTACCGGTCATTTTGCTAATCTAAAAACAAAGCAGTGCACAATTTCCATATATCATTCCGTTCATTCTTAAAAAATCATCTGGTAAATATCCTTAACATAAATTTAAAACTTATAATATATTTTACAACTATTTAATATGTTTGTTTTTTGAGAAATTTTTCACAGCAAAGTTTCTTATTTACCATTTTGAAGCCCAGGTAATTATAAAACCAAATATAAACTGATAAATTCATTTTGCTTAATAAAAAAATATATATAATTATTTTATTTAGAAAAAAACCTTCTAATATTTAGTTTTAAATCGTTTAAAAAAACTTAATCCGAATTTATCAGATTTATTTTGAGGTGAGAAAAGCGATAGTTGTGAAAATTTCTCTCAGTGCCGCAACAGGAAAACGGGCGTCTGCAACGTCACTGTCCTAGATTTTCGGGGGCTTCTATTTTTAGAATAGAGGGCACTCGCCTCGCCCCGCCCCGCCCCGCCTCACTGTTTTCCATTTGCATTTTCCCTTTGCAAGGATTTTTCCGCCATTTCTTTCCGCTCTCGATTATCTTGAAGCACTGTGACGTAGCAGCGAAGGTCGCGACTCTGTCGCCCTCTCTTTCCTACCATCTATACCCCTCTCTTTCTGCAAAGGACACGTGTGACGCGCTAACAGGAGTTTATACAAGTGTATGCGGCCATTTAATTACAACATTATTTCATGAATATTGATTGAAATCAAGATTGACAGGCGGCCAAAAACAATTGTAAAAGCCCCATTCGATTTTTAAATTTTTTTTTACTTTTTATAAACTTTTATTTTAGATTTCTTTTATAGATTTCTATAATAACCATGCAATTTCTGCAAACTACTTCAACTCAAGGTGCGTAGTATGGCAATTTCTTGGTTAAAAATTGGTTAAAAGTTTGGCAAATATTTTTTATTCAGACCCCTGGCTTATTTGAAATTTATTAGCTGGCGAAGAGAATGAACTTGCTGGGAAGCACCTGTTCAATTTGATTAGGAATTCATACAAGTTCCAAAAGTTACGCTCTAAGGTCGTTCTATCGTTTAAGTATAACATATTCTACATTTAAATATTTACTAGACCTTAAACCATAACCGTTTTGTTTTACTTAATTTGTTTATTAAATTTAAATCTTATAAGAAATACATATTTATTTGTGAACATTGTATTTAAAATGAATTTTAAGTAAGAAAAATACATATATTTGTAGGTTTTTATTTTGTTTTAACACCTTTCTTTCTTATTTTATTTTATTAAATTTTTAACAAAATGTCCTATAAATACCTGGCAAGTTTAAATGAATGTCAAATGATAATACTAAATGTAGAGATACAAAAGGTATGTCTTGAATGTCGTTAATTCCATCTATACTTTCTGAATTAATTATCTACCTGTCTCTACTATTATAATTAAAATAATGAATTTGGAAATTTACTTACAGCTCTGGCCATAATTGGAGGTTCTGTCTTCTGAATGTGAATCTGGTTAAAGCATGCATATATTGTATCATATCATATCATAGCAATTATAACAAGCTACATTATAACATTTGTACATTAAACATATATTACATCATATTAAATCATATAATGTCATATTAAATCATATTATATTATATCATATCAATTATAACAAGCAAAATTTGAACATTTGTACATATTATACCATATCATATCAATTATAACAAGCTACATTATTACATTTGTACATAAATGCAGTGACAGTTGTGAAAAGCTGTCGGAAATTATGGTTTCCCAATCGACTGATCGCCGGCCTCCTTCGCCGCAGACAATCTGTCACTTGATACGCGCTAAGCCACCATTACCATCATTACCTTTACCGTTAGCGTTACCTTGTTGAGATTCCCCACTAAACACTAAATACTAAATACACAGGCACACTTTTGTATTCTGTATTCTGTATTCTCCATTCTGTATTTTGTACGGGCGCTGACCAGCGAAGCATTCGCATTCGAAGAACGAAGAGAAGATGCCATAGAAGTGCCCACCTCAGTTGCCGGGAAAAATGTTATTTAATTTTTGTAACGCCCCCGGGTTGGAAATCATGGGGGATGAAACACCTTACCACTGATTGTGGCACTTGCAGTTGCAATTCCAGTTGCAGTTGCAGTTGCATATCTCCATTCGGATCATATTTCGCCCAGCGGGACTTTGGCTTCTGGTCAAGAACCCCGGGGGCTACAAACATATATATATATATGCATAGAGAGAGAGGAAACCTGCCTCAATGTCTGGCTTTCGATTTTTTGGGATTCGCTTTCCACCCAAAGCAGCGCCGGAAAGTAGGCAGCCTTTTATTTCTTCTGCAGCTCTGCGACTGGGACACACACTAATGCGCCCCTAATAATATTACACACACATCTAAGTCTTCGGCCAGCACACGTACGGTGAGTACTTAAACAAGCTCAAACAATGGGGATGTTCTGGTCGCTATTCGCTATAAAAGGTGAACGCCGCACCGAACAATGTCTCAGTTAAACAGCGTTAATTAAGCGACAACCAGCGGACAAGCTACACATCCTACTATCGAAAAAAAACTAACTAATATCCCCACCTTTTTTTTCAAGTGCTCTCAGGATCCACAGAATTATAGAATTTTTTTATTTTCTACCGTGATTGTATATATCAGTGCCCAGGATATATATGGTAATCGTAAATAAATACAAAAAAAAAAAAAGACAAGACAATTGAAAATCAATATGCCATAGAGGGACTCAAGTCATAAACTATATACCTGCATATATTATTCAAAAACGTGGCAGGACCCCTAGTAAGTTGTAGCCTGGAATTTCGACCATATGTCGCTGGCACATCATCATCATTTATTCAGCACTCGGTTCGGCAATGTCCGTTCAACCGTAATCCCTACAGCAAGTCATCTTTGGGCGATATACGATTCGAGTAGCATATAGCGAATAACGAATAGTGAGTGTGATTCACCGACTGCGTCGCGAACCGAAAGGTACTTATTGCAGCTGCTGGCCACTGCACAAGATTAGACTTAAGACTCTTGTGCGTGTGACAGCGGCTATTGTAAGAGGCCATAGAAGCAACAGAACAGAACGGAACCGAATCATCCAATAATCGAGGCTCCATCCTGCTGTTCGTCCACCTTCCATTCACCACGAGCAGAAGCCCTAGAGGCCTAATGCAATTATTACATTTACAACATTTACAACAAGCGAATAGAAACAATCTAAAATCTAACAAATACCCAAGCGAGTTATCTGAAGTCACAGTGTCCCATTTATAGGAACCACAAAGTAAGATCTAAATGTATACAATTCAGGTAATTTAAAAACTATGTATATTCTGGAAACCAAAGTATTTTTTTGGGTCAATCTCAAATCATCAATCCGAAAATCGTCGGTAATATCAGAGACTTTCCGATAAATACTTCACTTTTAGTAATATACAATAAAAAAAGACTACTGCTCAAAGTTATACCATTAAAATTTAAGTTTATTCATTGTTATTAAAAAGGCTGATTTGAAGCTTATTTTTGGTCATAACAATGGAAATAATGATCGAAATATGGAGTGTCGTACCTTGTTGAACTCGTGATTTAATTCCCAACCGATTGGCATTCAAACCCAGAAATTTTCAAATTTTGTCGTTTTTCACAAAAAATTGTGATGTTACCCCTTATCAAAAAAGCGAAAATTTATCAAAAAATAAATTTTCCTGAAAGTGATGGGATTCGTTAGTATCGGTCGTTAACTGTTCAAAACAGTCGGTCTTTTTGCTGTGGGCCTTAAACTGTCCAAGCTACGACAAAAAAACCGTTTAAAAATGTTGTTTTCGTCGAAAGTTTAAATCCACAATTTCCTCCCTAAAATATCAGTTTTTTTGCCGTAACTATGGAAATAATGCTCCAAATATGGAAAGTCGTACCTCGTTGAACTCGGTATTTAATTCGTAATCGATTGGCATTCAAACCTAGAAATTTTAAAATTTTTTCATTTTTCGCTAAAAATTGTGATGTTACCCCTTATAAAAAATGTGAAAATTTATAAAAAAATAAATTTCCCTGAAAGTGATGGGATTCGTTAGTATAGGTCGTAAGCTGTTCAAAACAGTTGGTCTTTTAGCTGTAGGACTTGAATTGTCCAAGCTACGACTAAAAAACCATACAAAAATGATTATTTTCGTCGAAAATTGGAATCCATATTTTCCACCCAAAAATATCAGTTTTTTGGCCATAAAAATGGAAATATTGCTCCAAATATGGAATGTCGTACCTCGTTGAACTCGTTATTTAATTCGTAATCGATTGGCATTCAAACCTAGAAATTTTCAAATTTTTTCATTTTTCGCCAAAAATTGTGATTATCAAAAATGTGAAAATTTATCAAAAATTAAATTTCCCTGAAAGTGATGGGATTAGTTAGTATAGGTCGTTAGCTGTTCAAAACAGTCTTTTTGCTGTGGGCATTGAATTGTCCAAGCTACGACTAAAAAACCATAAAAAAAAAGATTATTTTCGTCGAACATTGGAATCCATAGTTTCCACCCTAAAATATCAGTTTTTTGGCCGTAACAATGGAAATAATGATCCAAATATGGAGTGTCATACCTCGATGAGCTCGTAATTAAACTACCAATCGATTGGCATTCAAACTTAGAAATTTTCAAAATTTGACATTTTTTAAAAAAAATTGTGATGTTACCCCTTATCAATGATCCGAAAATTTATAAAAAAATAAATTTTTCTAAATCAGTCCGAAAAGTGATGGGGATCAATTCATAAGGTTGTAAGCTGTTCAAAGCAGTAATTATGTTTGATTTAGGACCATTTTTGGACAAACTACAGCAAAAAACAGTTGAAAAAATCCTACCTTTATCAAAAGCGCAGATCCTGATTTTCTGATTTTTCAGATCCTGCTACAAAAGCTTAAACCACATTCATACCCTTATAGACTCGTTCCCATACCAAAGTAACCTTGAATATTTTTTAAATTTTTATTTTCACTAATTTTTGCAACATTTCATCTTTAATTATACATACATAGTTTCTCATAATTTTTACAGCTTTTTTTATATATATTTTTTTATTCCACAATATGGTATTTTTTGTCATTTTCTTTCAATTCGAACAACTTTTAACTTTTTACATCAATTTAATTTCAATGAGTTTTCCATTTAGTTTTATTTATAAATATAATTGTTTTCTGTATTTACTGTTGTTTTAAGAATATAGAGAATGCTGAAAACGGAAACATGGTAAAAAGGGTCCAACGCCTTCGTAGCGGGGGCGTGGCAAGTCGAGTTTTGGGTGTGTTTGTTTAACACGTGTTTAGCGTGCCTAATTTTCTGTGTGTTTTTGTGGGCGGGCTAGGAAACCATGGACAAAACTGTTCTCTTATATACAACGATTCGAGGAGGAGGTTCCGAGGATCCGAGTACTTAAGGATCCCCCACTTCCTCCTCATTAACTATACATTTCTCGTCTATATAACTCAGTGTGTTGTGTGTTTCGGGTATCGGTATGTTCTTCGATTTGTGCTGGAGCTCAAAGTTCACTTGGATTCTGAATTCTCGATCCACCCGGCTCCCTTTAACATTTACAATATTCGAGAGGCCATTACGAACTAAGAACAAAGCTTATCCGATCGAATCGCAAACGAGTGTGTATTTCCGTTCCATATATGCTAGGCACAATTGTTTATTGAACAGAAAATAGAAAACAGAATGGGAAGAGGCAAAAATCAATTAAATAAGGGCTTAACAAACTGGAAGAAGTCCTTGTCGAAATTCAAAATTCAAAATCGAACTGGGGCTGAGATTGCAACTAAAGAACAATAACGCTAACTTGAACTTGAAGCCCGAACGGGAGCGGGTTTAAAAATCGGGGTTTAAAGCGTTCGAAAGATCGAAGTTGGAAGTTGGGCAGGTGGAAAGGTGGAAAGGAAGCTGGGCAAGTGTTTCTTTCTGCTTACATGTGTAGTTTATTTCACATAAGTTTAGGTTCTATTGTTCGTTTCTCTTTTTCGCGGAGCTTTGAAATTCACTAATTTTTCGCTTTTTGTTTTGTTTGCTTTCTTTTTTTGTTTAGTTTTTGATAACATGAAGATCTCTTTGCAATCGGTTAACATCAAATAAGTTTGTAACTGTTGATTATTTACTATATATATATGCTGCTGCTGCTGCTTCTGCTGCTGATCCTTGTGACTGGTTGTGTGAGTGAGTGTGGTGTGTGGTGTGTGGTGTGTCTGTGTGTCTATCTGATCCTGCTCAGTGTCCTCATGCTGCTGCTCATTACGAAGAAAAATATATATATAATTATATATTTATATATTACGATTTAATATTGATTTCCCTCTGGTTTCACAATTATTTGAAATGGATTCATTTTCTGTTTTCTCAGCTTTTCCTTTTCTGTGGGAGTGCCGCCTTTCTTTCCTTTTGCCTTTTCTCTCTGTGTAGCTTCTGCATTATCCTTAACTTCTGTTCAACTTCTTCGGCTTCGTTTTCTGTGTGGGTGGGTGGGTGTGTGGCTGGTTGGTTGGTTGGTTGATTGGTTGGTTATGCGTTTGGATGGGGGGATAGCGTTTGCGTTTGCGTTTGGTGCATTTCGGATGCTGGATGGGGAGGCGCTTGGCGGGCACTACACTCCGACTGCCTGCCGCTGCTCAGCTTAGCTTAGTTATCCAGCCATGACTCGCGTCATTCTGTGTATTCCCACCAGTCCTTGTCGTACCCCTCGTGCACGTGCTTCAGCAGGACAGAGCACCGCTTTTCACAATACCTAATTGAATAAGAAAATATTTAGGAATTTGATATTATATCGTACAGGTCGAAAAACCCACCTGTATTTATCTTGCACTTTCTGCTTAATATCAGCCAAATTCTCGGATGTAATATCACGTTCCAAATACTCGGACAACGTCTCGGTTGCCGACTCCAAGTCCTTTTGATTATCCTCGAATATCATGGATTGATTGTTCTTTTTCAAGTAATACGCAAACACGTATGTGTACATGAGAGTCTGACGGCACTGGCAAAGTATGTCGACAGCCTTTTTCAGGAATTGCACCTTTAATTGTAGAGATTTTCGCTTGATGAGTTTATCTACATATATGATTTTGTAGGGCACTCACCTCAATCCAGGACATGTTGTGCTGCTGCATCTCCTCCATTTTTTGCTTCACAGATGCATACAATTTGTTCTCGAACTTCATCGACTGCATGTGGTTCATGTAGCGATTATAGTAATGGAGATATCTGTGGATTAGGTGGAATGTTTGCAATGGTAAGTAATATATACAAAAATGTGCTAGGAAATTACAATAAATATGTATATATAAATTACAAAATATAATTATTAATTAATAATCTATATGAATATATAAATATTTAAAAAAATATATAAAATATACAAAATATAATTATTTATTATTAAAATATATAAATATATAAATATAAAAAAAAATAGATATTTATAATTTACAAAAACAAATTGTTAATCTTATATTTATGCTAGTTTTAAGGACAAGAAAATTCATTTATACTACTAAAAACAACCATTAATGAGCGGCTCGTTATCTTAACTCCCCTTTTGATTTGCAATTGATTGCGCTTTACTTAGTTTAAATTCTTTTTTCCGTACGCAGATAACTCAACTTGTTTACCAGCGATAAAACTAAATTGAAAATTATAGCTGATTCATTTCGATTTTGGCTTATCATTAATTAGAGCAATTAGCAGATAAACCAAGTTCATTCATGAGTAAGCAACCCACCTGGCCAGCGAGGAGCGCAGCTTCTCCTGGGCATCCCGGGCCGTCTTGGCCTCGTCCTCGTCGTAGCGATTGCAGTTGTACCAGGAGGAGCCGTGCGGCTCCCAGGAGCCGAGACAGACCCAGCAGAACTCGTACTTGCAGTTCTGGTTCTTGCACACCATGTGATTGCAGCCGCCGTCCTTCTCGATGGTCACGCTGCACTTGGGACACTCTTTGGTATTGGCCGCAATCCAGTTGGACGTCTCCGAGTCGTCGTCGCACTTCTTCATCCACTTCTTTAGCCAGCGACACTTGACAGGATCGTGCCAATTCTCGCCGCAGGCAAAGCAGAAGACATGGCCGCACTTGCAGTGGACGCGACGCGACTCCGCATACGGCACCTTCACCGCATAGGTGCAGTCGACGGACGGACACCAGCGGAGCAGCTGGTTGCACTCCACAAAGCTATTGGTGATCAGCTGCTGGTACTTGACCCGCACCCGTGCGTCCAGCACCAGCCTGGTGACGGTCACGTCGTCCACCAAAATATCACAGCCGTGCGCCGCGCACGAGATGGTCTGGCCCAGACCCTCCGTAACGATCTTCGTTGTGAGATACTCGCGCCAACAGATCATGCAGAATCGGTGTCCGCACTCCAGCCCGGTCATGGACTAAATTTAGATTTATAAAGAGAGAATAAATATTAGTTGAAATAGCCTTTAAATATTTTATACATTTTCCTATCGTTTATATAAATATTTCAACCACTTTTTAGGCGATTTGACCTTGAATTCCCTTTCTTATCGTGCATGAATGAGGCTACAAGCATCTAAGGTCTGGCAAAAGTGAAAGTGACTACAAATTGCAATTCACAATTTGCATATTTTACTTTAACAAGACAGGTGACAAGTCGATTATCCAATCTAAAGCCTCGCATAGCGATAATTTCACTAGACATTACCAGATTCCTCTAGGGGAATTCAAATAAGTACGGTAACAATCAAAAATTATAAATCAAACTGTTAAAATATTGATAAGCTTTTGGCAATAAAATAATTGATATTATAAAAATAAAGTCTTTTGGAATATTATAGATTATAGATTGGTGCAGGCTAATCTATAAACGGAGATAAGGAATTCATGGTTTGTCGGTGGGAAAATAGTGAAAATAGCGAGTCGAAACCGCAATTAGGTCATGCAGGAACCACTTACATCTGGCGGTAGCAGGGAAAAGCATATTTCGCACTCCTCGCACTGACTTCGTGTGGTCTGAAATAGAGGGAAATGAGAAATGCATTAGATGGTACACAAAATGAAGGAACCGCAGCACTCAGAAGCTTACCGTTTGCCTGACCGCTTCGGTGGCGTTGTTAGGATTTATGACGTGTGCGCATTTGAAGAACTCCTCGGTGTTGTTGTCGTCGAAGTACTTCTCCAAGAGCTTCTCCTTGTCCCACTTGAAGTGATTCAGCAGTATCCGCGTTATGGGCGTGGGGAGCTGTGGGCACATAGAGCAATACAAAGCAAATGTCACTGAATGATGGCTAATATATATAATATATATGTACACATTGGGGCGACAGGAGGGAGAAAAAGAGGTGGCTGCATCCCAGTTGGCCTCGAAATCAATGCCAAATCATTAGCGATCAGCATTAGGATGAACCAAACCAAACTATAACCAACAAAAAGAAATTTCAAACAAAATAATGAACCAAACTGTCTTTTCTCGTCAGCATTTTAAATTAAAAGTAGGCTTTTGAGCCTAAATAATGAACTAACCTTCTTAGGGCCACTTTATCGTCCTCATGTTAAATTTAAAGTAGACTTGAAACCTTGGAACAGTTTAACAATTTAACAAGCGGACGGAAAAACGGCCTTTCCTGGTAAAAATTGATAATTAGCCGAGTCTTTTCAAGTCTATCAATAATTATTATAATTTAAATTAAATGTTTCTATTATAGTATCACTTCATTTTTTGTTATTTTCTAAAATACACCTCCAAAAATCAAAAAATATAGAAATAACTTTAAAGAGCTTTCAAAAAGTGTTTTATTTTAACTATCAATTAGCTACAGAAAATGCGTGTCAACAAAGAATGTTAATTGAATTTCATATAATAATGAAATTACCATCATAAAAAATTCCCTCAGTTTTCTAAGATTTTTGGAATAAAGTTTATCAATCAGACTATAGAAATTTCCCTCAAAACATATAATCTGGTTTTTGGAAACCTTATTTTGTTATTATCATAATAAAGTAATTTTCTTTCTAACTTAAATCAGTTTTTCTTTGTTTAACCCACATGCAGCACTTCTTTGCTCCGGATTTTGTTCTACTCAATTCCAAGAAAATCCCTGAAACTCTCGGTTTTTCCAAGGAAATCCCTTGAATCGAATCGTGGGAAAGTGAAAACTTTGGGCAAGCCAGCTGCAGATGCGGATGAGGGATGCGGATGTGGGATGCGGATCTGGCTACCTTGGGTGCGCCTGGGTGCTTGTGTTCCGATTTCACTGGCACTGGCAGTCATCAGCGGACGACCTTCAGTTTATCCCAGATCCCAGAGAGAGCAGAGCGGAGGGAGGAGGCGCTGAAGGGGGGGGCGCGAGATGCGCGGATACACATGCACTATGTGCAGTACAGTAAGAACTCTGATGGGTGACTGATCAGATATTGCAAGAATAAATGAATATTGTAAATAAATAAATACCAAAAAAAACATTACTATTTTAAGAAATTATTATTTTAAGAATTATTATTATTGATATGTAGTATTTCTAAAAAAATAATACTTGGTTTATTATATATACGACTGACTTTTTAAGAGATAGGAATAGAAGCCTCCAAGGTTTAGTGCTCAGCTGGGAAGAAATGGAAGCGGAAGTGAGCAAATCTTGAGTTTTTGTTGGACTTCTTAGGAATGTTAGACTGTAAAAATACAATTAAATGTTTTAATGCCTGGCTTTTCCAATAATTTTAAGGAAATCTATCTATATTTAGTTTATTCTATAACTTTATTGGGTTTTTAACTGATGATAGTTCGTGACTGAGGTGTTGACTGTATGTTAGAGTGTAAAAATACAAATAAATGTTAGAATTCCTGGCTTTTCCAATAATTATAAGGAAATCTATCTATATGTAATATAATCTATTATATTATTGGGTTCCCATCTGATGATGGTTCGTGACTGAGGGGGTTGACTGTATGTTAGACCGTAAAAATATAATCTGTAAAAAATAAATAAATCTATCTATATGTATTTTATTCTATAACATTATTTGGTTCCCAACTGATGATGGTTCGAGACTGGGAGTGTTGACTGTATGTTAGACAGCTCTTCCAGTAATTTTAAGGAAATCTATCTATATGTATTTTATTCTATAATATTATCTGGTTCTTTACTGATGACGGTTCGTGACTGAGAGGGTTCACTGTATTTGTTGTTAATTAATTTCGATAGAAGGCAGATAGATAGAACACTTAGCTGGCGCCCACTGTACTTACCTTCAGCAGCAGATTGACATCGTCGATGATCTCCCGCTGGTGTTGCACAATCTCGTCGGTGGTGAGCACCTTGTACTGGTAGTCGTCCTGGTCCAGCTGGCGCTCCGCGGAGCTCGGCAGGTCCACCTCCATCCCGAAGTCGTCGTCGCCGTCGTCGCCCGAGGAGACGTTCCCCGAGTCGACATTATCGCAGAAATCATTGTCATTGTCCGAGTCCATTTTTCGGTCTCTGTTTTGCGCTTCTTCTTCTTCTGCTGCTCCTTCTCTCTGCCTCTGCCTCTTCCTCTGTTCCTCCCCGCTCCACTTCCTCTTCCACTTCCTCTTCCTCTCTTGAGCTCCCCTCTTTGTTCTTCGCTTTCGTGGCTTTGTTTTTCCTCTTCGCTTTTGGCTTTGGAAACTTGCTTTTGTTTACGTTTTTGCGCAGCCCTTTTCTTTTCCCGTCGCTCTTGTTGTTGTTGCTGTCGACGCTTGTGGCGTGGCCCGTTGCGCTCTTCCTGCGCTTTTTGCACACTTAACACTAGCTTGTTTAATTGGCTGCTGATTTAAACGCTGCGTGCTGCTGCTGGGTTTTTTTTTTAATAAGGGGGAAAAGAAAAATACATATGTGAGAATTTTCTAATGACAATAGGATGGGGCCTTCGTTCAGCTGACGCGGTCATACTGGCGGCGGTATTTTCGGCAGTACGGTCCTACCTAACAGGGGCGAACTGCTGATTTAACAGCGCCAAAGCCAAAATAACATTCTGTTAACCGTGTGTGTGTGTGTGGATGTACATATATTTTGTATATTATATACACAATTGTTGTTGTTTTTCTTTGATTTTGTTTTGTTGTCCCGTCCCCCCTTTCGTTCACTTTGTAAGCAGATTATGTTGTTTGCAAGGCATTTTCAAGGTTTTCACCAGCACACTCGAGCTGGTGGCACACACATGCGCACGTTACGACACACACACGGACAAACGCACACACACACACACTCGAAAAGCTTGACTTTTTGTTGACTTTTTACGCACTTTTGCCACAATTAAAACACCAGTGGGGTGGCCGACTCGGCAGCGAGTTCAGTTGCATGGCAGCCTGGCGGCGGTTGCGTTGACGTTGAACTTCGAAAGTCGATTTAAAAACATTTTAAAACATTTCTTTCATTTTTCGACAAGTGAACGCAGAATTATCGATTAAATCACGCTGACAAAATCTAGTCTAACAGGGATATCGATGGTTGCACTCAATTTCGTGCTCGCTGTTAACCGAAAACATCGATGACACAGCGTAAGCAAGGCTTATCGATAGGTGTGTGTATGTGCTAACTCAGCCGTGTCTCGCTCCGCACAGTGCTGTAAAGTGTCGCAAGGGCGGTGGTTTGTGTCCTAGCTTAAAACCAAGATGGCGATCAACTTTGAAAGCCTTTAATTTTCAGTTACTTTTTCACCAACAAAATGGCCGCCATTCATTATTAAAATAGAAAAACCAAATTAAATTTTGTTAGAAAACTGCTTTTATTTAAAATCCTAAATATATTTACATCCATTCGAGCAGCCATAGGCCATCTCACTCTAATCCAGCACGATCTAGCCTCTCTTTCTATTCGAAACTCGTACAAGAAAGAGATCACCTCTCTACATCCGTCTCGCTCTTAACGAATACTTTTTTCTTGGAACCTCCCAAGTTTCGTATAACAATTCACCAGTTCTGCGAAACTTGGAAATTTCCTTTGTTTTTTTTGGAATGGTTAAGGCACGTAAAACGTTACGAATGCAACATTTTGCATGCCTTAAGACTTTGATTTCGTTCAATGGCGGCTTGTAAAACGTTGCGCGTCTTAAGGGCTTTCAACGCGTTGACGGCGATTGCTCCATTTTGTTTTACAGCTTGACGACGCGACATACGAGTCAAGCATGAAAACAATCACCTGGTTTTCAAATAATCGAATTACTTAGCTGGTCGTACAGCAATACAACCTCTCGATTACAGGAAAACCATTAAAAAAACGGAGCGACCGATTCTTTAATGCTTTTGCTTTGGAAAACGGTTCGAACGATTCTCAACGCGTTTTGACTGGGCTGCAGTCTCTCGTTCATTCGAACCCTCCTCCAAAGCTATTGTATATATTACCCCTTAGGTGGCCATCTCAACGTCCTAAAAGGGAGAAAGAGAGGTAAGTAATTAGAATTGTCGCTGTTGCAACGTGGCCGAAAACCTCCTTTAAGGAAATTTTCAAATTTGATTTCAAATCTACACCGATCACGGAAGTAACCCACTCACTTGCAGCTATTTTTCGAGACTGAAAGGAAAACGCGGGATGGAATGGAAGTTATTAATAGGTCACCACCATTTTGTTTGTGTGTGTGTGTGTGTGTATACGTTGCATGGGGCACTTACCATGACAATGGAAACTGTACCGCACCACATTTGATATTACTATTTGAACGCCCCCCAAAAATTTTTATTAAATTTTCACTTTGTGCAAGAAACTAGGAAAACTAAGAGCATAATGCCAAATCGAATGAGTAATCAGTGTGTGTGGAAAATAATAAACTGAACTGCAAATATGTGAGTGAGTGTTGGATCAACGGAAAATTAATTAAATTTTAGAAATTAAAACCCAAAACCTTTTTACCAACGAACGTTCGTTTACCTGAAAAACCTGAATTCTATTATATTTTATTTTTGGCAGTATATAAATACCGGAAAATGCCTGCAACAAAGCAAACGCAAAAGGTCCTAAAATTGGATGTGGTATTTTTGGTAGTATATAAATACCGGAAAATAAATATAAATATAGTATTTATATACTAAAGTAGAAACGGTGGTATTGGAATGGAATGGGGAACATGGGATTAAAACGAATTCTCCAAATTTTAAATTATACCGCTGTTGCAACTTGTATATCGCTGCTGCAATTTTAAGCAAAATTGATTTTAACTTGTAAATTTGTAATTTTAACTTTTAAAGAACTTGTAAAACTAATTTGTGGATAATATCAATATTCCCATGGAAATTGTTATTACATTTAAGTGAAATGGCGGGGAAAACAGAGGGTTTTAACAACTTTTTTCTAAATTTTGAAACTTTTTCGAGAAAGAATATTGAAGAAAACAATCAAAAATATATTAAAAAGAAAAGTTTAGGCTTTTTCTAACCGATTTCTGTTAGTATTTTAATATTTACTTCCCCAAATTAAACCTTAATCTTCAAATAAAGCAAATTAAGCTTTGTGAAAACAGAATAAAAAGACACTAGATTTTACTTAATTTGAAGAAAACAAACAAAAATATATTTAATAAAAAAGTTTAGGGGTTTTCTAAGCGATTTCTGTTAACATTTTCTTAATTATTTCTCTAAAGCAAAACTATATTTTTCATAAAAACTTTAAGCCTAACTTAACCTTCAAATAAACTCAATTAAAACAGAATAAAAAGACACTAGCTATTACTTAATTCCAATGTGTGTTTATTTGGCCCTTGGAATCGATCAGTCGTTCATGTCGCCCACTCCTACTGCCCCGCCCATGGCGTGATTCAGTTCCTTTCCCCCGGCGGCCAGGACGTCCAGGAGCAGATCGCCCTTGTCCTTGCGCCTGCTGGGCCGCACCTTCTTCTGCTGCTGCAGGGCGGCCACCTGGGCGGCGTGCATCTGCCTGCGGTGCTTGTGCATGTTGCCCGAGTTCTTGAACGTGCGCTCGCAGAAGGCGCACTCGTACAGATCCTGTCCCGTATGGGTGGCCGTGTGCTCCTCCAATCCCCGACTGCTCTTGAACTCCTTGCCGCAGTGCGTGCACTTGTGATACTCCTTCGGATGATGGTAGCGTATGTGCGCGGCCAGCTTCGCCCGCGAGCCCTTCTCCAGACCACACTGCTCGCACTTCCACTGGCGCAGCGAGGCGGCGTCCAGATGCATGTACATGTGCTTGCGCAGACTGTTCTCGTCGGAGAGCCACACCTGGCACTCCTGGCACTGCACCTCCGGCAGCTGGGAGCCCTCGCGGTGGACGGTGCGCTTGTGGACGAGCAGATTCTGCTTCGTCTTGAACTTGGCGCCGCAGGCGTCGCAGATGAAGGGCACGAAGGCGGGGTCGTGGGTGCGTCGCATGTGCAGCCGCAGATCGACGGCGGTGCGAAAGCTACGTGGGTTATATATTCTCAGTTATCGTTTTAGTTATATATTTCCTTTACTTACGATCTATCGCAATGCTTGCACTGCTCCTTCCGCTCCTGCTGATGCACCCGCGAGTGAATGGTGAGCAGGAACTGCTTGGAGAAGCGCTTCGAGCACTGATTGCAGGCGAAGCTCAGCTCGTCCTCGTTGGAGTGGAAGCGCAGCATGTGCACGTCGTAGCTGATGCGGCTGACCAGCTGCTTGGCGCAGATCTTGCAACGAAAGTAATCGGGATCGTTGTGCATGCGCAGGTGGTCGACGTAGAGGGCGCGCTTCTTGTAGCGCCGCTGGCAGCAGACCACATAGCCGGCGGACTGGTGATGGCTGCGGAAGTGACGCTTCATCTCGGCGAAGCTCTGGAACTGATCGTCGTCGCTGCCGCCGCACAGGCAGCACTCCAGGCGGCCATGCAGCGCGATGTAGCTGTCCATTTCGCGGCTATTGGTGCTACGGCTTTCTGGGTCACCCTCCGCCTCCTCATCCTCGTCCGCTTCCTCCTGGTGGCGCTTCGTCTTGGCCTTCGCCTTGGCCACCCGGCTTTTGGGTGCTGCCGCCGCCCTTGGTCGCATTGTTCGCCTGATGGGCGAGGGCATCCTGCTGCTGCTCCTGCTGCTCTTGCTGCTCGCATCGCCATCGATCTCGTTGCACTCCTCGTTGTCCGCCGGCGCGGGACTCACATCGATCTCCGGCTCGCACAGGATCTGCGCCTTGGTGTCCGCATCCTCGTCGTCCTCCGAAAAAGGCTCCATTTTCAGCTGCTGCAGGCCCAGCTGCTTCTTCATCACCATGGCGCAGAACTGCTCGAAGTCGGCCAGCTGCTGCCAGCACTGGGTGCACAGGCACTTGGACACCGCGTCGTTGGGCAGGAGCTGCGGGATTTAGAGATTCCCAGTTAATTAAGAATAAAAGTTTAAATAGAGGGAAAAACTTGATTTGCACCTACCACCAACTGCAGGTGCTTTTCAATTAGCTCAGCCAGATGGGAGGGCGCCTCCTCCTGCTGCTGCTCCTCCTGGTCGAAGATCGGCACGCTGTGCTCCGCATTGTCCAGGCAGAGGCGACATATCATTGCGCGACGGCTGCAGGAACACCAATTAATTCAATTAATTGCCAGGCAAAATAATTCGGTTTACCACACGTGGCGTTGCCAGATCGCGGCCAGAATCAACGTCAGGCGATAGAGTTGCCAGGGTGGAGCCAAAGAAAAAAGCTAAAGGGGCGAGTGATGGTTTAAAAACAAGCTAAATTAAAGCTAAGATAAATTAAAAAATTACTTTTGTAGAAAACAAAAATGTACTAAACTTATTAAACAATAGTAAACAGTAAAAATGTATTTCTAAATTTCTAAAATATAAGGTCCACTGTTTACGCTCTTATTAATCCACATACAAATGTTAATCAATCTAATTACTAATTTATTTATTTAAATTAAGAGCTCTAGCAGCTAAGGCCTTCAGCTCATCTGAGGTTTGAGATTAATTACATATTTTTTTCTTATTTTTTAAATTTAGATTTTTTACTTAATGTGGGCTTTTCCAAGGAATGAGATGATTTTAATTCCTAAGAAAACTGTCTCACAAAAAAATATACAGTCGAGCCGAAAGCCTTAGTTGCTAGTGCTTTTAAATCCTTCTTATCTCATAGTTTTACACTGTAGGTTATATAAATAAATAAGTAATTCCCAATTATTGTTGATCAATTTATAGAGATATATCTAATGCTCAAGTGTTTGAAAACAGTTCTAAAAAACTAGCTAGAAAACTAGCCAGACGGTGGGCACTGACCACAACAACAACACGACAGGCGGAAAGGAGAAGAGAAGACGCGACGCCCCGAAGCCTCAAAAAGTAATTGAATTAGAATAGAAATAGAAATAGAGCCCCAATCCCGATCCGATCCCCATTTGCCGGCGTCTCTCATCCAGAATGACCGTTTCCGCCGCAGTGGACCAGTACACGGTGCTAACGGGTGACCGCTCCAAGATCAAGGATCTCCTGTGCAGCCGGCTAACCGAATGCGGTTGGCGGGATGAAGTGCGTCTGATGTGCCGCTCCATTCTGCTGGAGAAGGGTTCGAATAACAGCTTCACCGTGGAGCAGCTCATCACCGAGGTGACGCCCAAGGCACGCACCCTCGTTCCCGATGCCGTCAAGAAGGAGCTGCTCATGAAGATCCGCACCATTCTCACCGAAAACGAGGAGGAGGAGGCCGAGGAGCCGGAGGAGGAGTCCTAAAATCCACCACATCCCTGATTTCCACTAACTTGCTAACCACTACAGTAATTACTCTCGTTTATTTGTACGGTTTTATACATAAATCCCATAAATCCAGGGAGCATTATCCATCGAAATCCAATCCGATTCCTTACACACACAAAAACAAGCAGATTCAGTCGGGCGTGGGACACACGGAGCTGTTGCTGACAAAGTCGAAGCCCTCGGGATCGGGTATCTCGATGAGGGACTTGCTGTCCATCCCGCCCAGCGGCGGCAGCATGGGAGTAGCTAATTGAGGCTGAGGTGGAGGAGGAGCTGCAACCGGAGGAGCTGCAAGCGGAGGAGCCGCCGTGGAGGTCATGCTGCTGCTGGGCTGCGAGTACTTGCGCACCCAGTCGTTGGGATGCATCTTCTTCTTGTGGTTGTGCATGTTGGCGTGCGACTTAAAGGTGCGCGTGCAGAACTGGCACTGATACAAATCGATGCCCGTGTGGGTGGCCATGTGCTCCTGGAAGAGAAACGAAAGGATTAACTGGAATTAGAAAGGCTGTGCCTTCAACTCACTGCCAACGCCCTTGGCAACTTGAACTCCTTGTCGCAGAGACTGCACTTGTGCCGCTTGGCGGAGTGATGGTACCGCATGTGGCTGCTGAGTGCGGCACGGGATGACTTCTCTGCATTGCAGAGCAGGCATCGGTACTTGGTGTCGCCGTCGCGGTCATCGTGGCGCGCCAGATGCTTGCGCAGGCTACGCTCGTCCCGCAGCCAGCGGCCGCACAGGGTACACTGCACCTCCGCCACGGGCCCATCGGGATGCAGGGCCTTCTTGTGGATGAGAAAGTTCGCCTTGCTGCGGAAATGCGTGCCGCAGATGTCGCAAATGATGGGCGTAAAGTCGGCCGCATGCATGCGCTTAACATGGGCGCTCAGCTCGAATTTGGTGCGGAATCTGTGCGGGGGAGAGGGTACAAAATTAGAGGAGCAGGAAGATTATAGCTCTACTCACGTCTTGCCGCAGGTGTCGCACACCTCGGGCCGCTCGGTGCCCTTGTGGCCCTTCAAATGCATCGTCAGCAGGAACTTCTTGGCGAAGCGCGCCTCGCAGATGGCGCACTGATGGACGAGCTCCTGCTGCTGCGAATGGAAGCGCAGCATGTGCATCACCTGGCTGTTGCGATTGAGGAAATTCTTGCGGCAGCTCTGGCAACTGAAGTACTGCGGATCCTTGTGGCAGTGCAGATGATCGACATACAGCGTGCGCTTCTTGTACCGATTATTGCAGCACTTCACATAACCAGTGCAGTCGTGCTCCACGCGAAAGTGGCGCTTGAGATCGTTGAAATCCTCCAAGGGAGCGGCGCAAATGGCGCAGTCCAGCTTCACATTGGCGGCTATATAGTCGTCCATCTCCTTGATGCTGCTGCGCTTCACGGGCGCCTCGCTGTCGTCGTCGGCGGTTACAAGTTTCTTGGTCTTGGGACGGCCGCGTTTGCCGCGCGGCTTTGGCTGCTCGTCGGGGGATGGCGATGCCGCCTCATCTTCCTCCTCCTCCTCCTCCTCATCATCCTCCTCCTCCTCGCGCTTAATCTCCCTCAGCCTGGCCCGCGATTCCCTTAAAGAGAGCTCCTTGTTCTGCTGCTTGCGCTTCTCGTACTTCCTTTTGATGATCTGATGAGGCTGCAGTGGCGTCTTGCGCGGCCTGCCCCTGGGTCTCGGCCTCACCGGGTCCAGCTGGGGCTCCTCCTCATCATCCTCATCCTCATTCTCATCCTCCAGCTGCATTTCCGGCTCGAAGGTGTCCCCATACTCGCTATCCTTCTCATCGCCCGCCGACAGAGCGTCGATTACTGGCTCGCATAGTATATGATCCTTGATGTCGTCGCCCTCGTAGCTCAGCTTCGGCTCGATGGGCGACTCCGTGTTCCAGACAACCAAAGCGGGCTCTGGAAGCTCCGGGAGCTCCGTCTTCAGCTGCAGCGAGCGGTGCAGCGAACGCTGCTTGTCGGCCACCATGGAGCAGAAGAGCTCGATCTCGGTCAGCTGCCGACAGCAGCGGTTGCACAGGCACGTGGACACCGCATCGTTGGCCGCCAGCTGGAGGGGATTGGGTTTATATTTCGGATTATAATAAGGATGTAAGGATGGATACTCACCACCAGCTGCAGATGTCGCTCGATCAGCTCCGCCAGCCGGCGCAGCGCCGGTTGCGCCGCCGTGGGGTCCGGGTCGAAAATGGGCACCCCGTGCTCAGCATCCTCCAGGCAGAGTCGGCATATCATCTCATAAAAGGACACCAAAGGACAAAAATCGCAAATCGAATCGGGTTAAATTAAATGCAGCTGTTTTTGAGTTTTTTTTTTGAAGAGTTGTTGTCCAGGGCGTTGCCGGACTGGCAACAGAAGCTGCCAGCGTAGCGGGAAAAAAGCTAAAAAATATAGCTAGAGAATTTGTCAAGATTTTTTTTTTTAACAATTAAAAAATAAATAATCGTTAGTTGAGATTATTATTTTAAAAAGACTACTGATATATTTTGTTTTAAACGTAACAAATAACGTTATTTTTACTCTTGTAGACAAATTAACTGTTATTTGTTAAATTGTTAATTAAAGGTAAATTGTTGATTAACACTTGTACAAATCTCAGTAGGTCTTTTAAAAGAAAAATCTCAAATAACGATTACTTACGGTCCCTGCTTATTATTCAAAGAAGCGTTTATTGTACATATGGAAGTGTTTTGAAATTTATTAAAATCGTTTTCAGATTTGGAAACAGTGGCGAAACGGTTGTGTGACATTCGAAATTACTTTTTTTATAGCGCTGTGACTATCTAAGACACTTCTGGGATATTTAAGGCACAGCGGCTGAAAGCTTCTCTTGATTTTCAAACAAGACCGGTTTAAGATCCATTTCCTCGTCGCTAAGGGATGGCTGACGCATGGGCTTCGGCGGCGTTTGGGGCTTTGGCCTCAAGCTGTGATCCTTGAGGACCAGCAGATCCGATTCGGATTCGTTCAGGACATCCAAGCTGGACAAGGTCTTGTCTCCCAGGACCTCGTCGATGGTATCAGATAGGCTGGCCATCTGCTTGCGCTTCTCCTTCAACTGCCTCTTGGCTATCGCATCGTTGACGAGATCCTCGATGCTGGGCGTGATCTGCAGGGCAGGACGATGCCCACGGGACAGGATGCAGCTATCCGCCACGGCCATCAGCTGGCCCAGGGCAGAGCTCACCAGTTGACCCACTAGATCACCGGTCGCCAAAGCGACATGGGTTAGGACCTGGTCGAAGGAGAACTCGTTGTGGCTGAAGAACGATCGCAGGAGCTCCTCGTAGATCACCTCATTGCCGCCGCCCACAGTGGGCAGCAGCCAGAGCAGGAAGAGCAGCTTGATCTCGTTCAGAAACGGAATGAATGCCACTAGACTCGCTGTCAGAAAATCGAAGACCACAAAGACCCCATAGACGATCCAGTAGGACATCCAGAGACGGAGTTCCCCCTCGTTGCTCTTCTGACCGTTAAGGATCTTGTAGGACGCGAATGCGGGATAAAAGCAGCCCACGAGGAGGGTAAGCAGACGTACTATGTTCGCATAAAGCATTGTTTTTAATTTTGGGGTACTTTCTAATTTTGGATTTTGTGGAAAATGAAGTTATGTTTCTAGTTTTCAATTTGGTAAATGGATCATGCGGGCAAACAAAAATTTGACAAAGATACTATGCCTGCTTTATTTTTTTTTAAATTTAAAAATTATCAAAAAGCTGAATATTTAAGAAAACTTTTTAAAATATATAAATTTTCAAAACCCACTTTCCTTGACCCAAAAAAAAGCCAAAATGGCGATAAATAGCTAGATAGAACCAGAGCAGTGTTGGAAAGCGCACGGTTAGCGGATTTGAAAAAGCGACGCGATGGAGCCAAACCAAAGTAGCCCAGGAAAAACCCCAAAAACCTTCGTGAGCCGGTTGTCTCTGTTCGGAAATGCGGCCAACGCGACCGCGGGCGACATGTCCTGCAGCGATGTGTCCGACATTGAGCTCCAGGATGTGCCCGCCACGCTGGAGGCCACCCTGAAGCCGCGACCCTACGAGGTTAGCACCTTGTTTAACATCGACCTGGACGAAAGTGAGTGGTTTCCCGATCCAAATATATATATATATATATTATAATCATTAATCTTTAGTTTGGGGCGCCCGCACGCAGGAGGATGAGGTGCAGCAGTACGGGAAGCGCGGCCAGGCGGAGCAGCAGAGATTCGTGGACTTTGTGATGCAGGCGTATATGGAGACGGGTGGCCAGGAGGTGAGCTACCAGCCCAGCAAGGAGCAGCAGCGCCACCTCGACGAGGGGCCCAATTTGCAGAACTTCGTGCGCGGCTCCCTGGCCTTCATCAATGCCGCCATCCGATTTCAGGCGGAGCACGAGGACATGATGGAGCTGCAGGCCAATCTGGAGGATCAGTTGCGGTTCATGCGGAACGCCCTGATCAACAACGCAATGCATGAGAATCTGGCCGCCGGTCCGCGATGATCTTATGATGATCCTATGGCATAATAGGTTTTTACCTCAGTATATAAGTAGTAAGTAATTTAAGATGAAACAGTGAACCATTTTCCATTATTACCCCTATAAATTTGGCTAAAATTGAAAGCTTGTTGATTAAACATCGTATCCCAGCTATATCATGATTTATAATCTAAGCAATAACCGATAATTTAAGATGAAACAATGAACCATTTACCCTTATTACCCCTTGATTAAGCTCTATAAATTAGGCTAAGATTGATACATGATATCCTAGCTATAACCTGATTTATAATCTAAGCAATAACCGATGATCTTTTGATGATCCTATGCCATAATAAGTAATACATTTTGCCTGAGTGCATAAGTAGTAAGTAATTTAAGCAGAAAAACGGAGCTATTTTCCATTATTACCCATTAGTAAGCATGAAGTTGTTCTTAAGCTGATCAAATCGAAAGCTTGTTGATTAAAGATCGTATCCCATCTATAACCTGATTTATAATCTTGAAAGAACAACATTTGCCTGTATGTAAACTCGAGTTAACAAAGGTTTTTAGCTAGTCTTCTCAGGCATTCGGGTGTTTAATCAAAAAGTGTGTGTTTGTGAGCTGCTCATTCCTTGTTCCAGGCGGCCAGGTACTTCATGAGGTCCGTGAGGCTCTCGAAGTCGGTGCGGCTGGCGGGCGGTTCGTCCTTGGTGATCCTGGGCAGTGCGTTGCCCATCTTGAGCCGGAACTCCTGGAACTTTAGATGAAATTGGGTAAATTAGAAGCTACCCTGTAACTGGGGAAACTTTATCCTTACATCTTTGGCTCCCGAGAGCTTCCAGAAGCCGTAGCAAAAGGCGCCGGTGCCCGCGACGGCGTACAGAGTGCCCCAGCCGAGTGCCCGCAGGGCCAGAGTGGCGCCCTCGTCCATCAGGATCATTCCTTGCCTGGTTCCAGCCTGCTGGAGGACCTTGCTGTCCGTCTTCTTCGCGGTGGCCAGCGTGCGGGAGAACCCGAACAGAGCGGACACGCCGCCGACCAGGCCCAGAAAGGCGGCGGCTGCAAAGTGGAGGAGGAGGTGTACTCCAGTCAGTGGAAATCAGTGGGGCAGGACAACAACCCACCCTGGATGCGGAACTTGCGCTCCTTCTCGGCCGCCACTGCATCCGCGTTGGTGCCGGCCTCGCTCATCGTCCCACTGCTTCTTCCGGCTGCTTCTGCGATCTATTATTTGTCGTAATTACCCAAAGCGGAGCGCACTGCACAGCTGATCGCTTGACCGCTTGACCGGCCGGTATTTCGCAGCACTGCCACCGGCGTTGGCCAACACTAAACATAGAGGGAGTTGCCACTTTGTGGATTTTTAGCTATTTTTCAGATACTTAATTATTAATTAGGTAATAATTTACATTTATTTATTAATCTATGCCAATTGAATTCCAAGCGAATATTCAGTCTCTGAATTTGAAATATTTTATTTTGTTTCTCCCCTACATTAATTCACTACTTTGTTTTTTTTTGTTATATTGTTTCTCCCCTACATTAATTCACTACTTTATTAAGCAAATTGAATGAATTCACTTCCTCTATGTTGCTTTTAAATTTAAATCTTAAGTTAGCTACTAGTCAATAGTTTTGTAAAGCCAACCAGAGTCTATGCCAATTAAATTCCAGCTGAAAAATAATATTCAGTGCTTAATTCACTTGCTCTAGTTTATTATAAATGTTAATCCCAAGTTAAGCTTTGTACTCAACCCAACAAAAAGTCGTCCAAAACAAAGAACTTCATATGAAAAACAACGTCAAAAAATTGTGTTTCATATGAAGTTTTCGTTTTGGACGACTTTTTGTTGGGTTGAGTACTAGCCCTTAGCTTTGTATAAATAAATATTTAAATAAATAAGTAACTTCACCTGCCTAGCCATTAACCAGCTAGTTTAGCTGGCTAGCTAGTTAGCTAGACTTACAACCACCTGGCAACCCTGAACAGCATGACCGTACTCGCCAGTGGTATTTCCGACACTTTTCGGTCGCGTTGTCCGCGTTTTCACGTCGCATCGCGCTAGAAAAAAGGGAAATTCGCACTCGCAACCGCCTGTAGAGAGACCGAATGTTGTAGAATGCACAGCAGCAGACAGTGATTGTTTACCCAGTCTTGTTTTCGCCCACGCCCCGCCGATCCGTGCCGTGCAATCTCTCCTTCTCCCCCCTCGGCGGCCCCCCGAATCGCACGAGGTGAAAAGTGTGACGACGCAGCAGAAAGCAGCCCCACTTTCTGGGATCTCGAGTCGCCAGTGGTTCTGCCTCCAATTCCGATCTCCTAGTGGCCATTGGCCAGTGACCAGTGACCAGGATGAGCACCACCACGGACTCGAAGGCGCCGCTGCGCCAGGTGAAGCGCGTACAGTTCGGCATTTTGTCACCTGATGAAATTGTAAGTGCAGCTCAGTTTAGTTCAGTTCGCCTCCCTCCGACGCCATATTGAAAAAACTGAAAAACGATTGAAAATTTTGTAAACCAGAATGCGAATGCAAAAAAATTGGCAATCGCCCACAACAAACGCGCATCTCCGTGGAATAGATGCAAATAAATGTATATTATTGACTGTACTGTTGACTGTTTTTAGTTGCCCTTTGTGAGGGATTTCCAGGAATTTCAAAGGATCATGATTTGGGAAAAATATTATGAAAATACATAATCTAGAATCTAGAATACTCTATAAAATTCTTGACTAAAAAAACGGGAAGTAGCTAAAATCACCCAGAACGAATTGATATAGAAATCTTAAAAAACTTAAAATTAAAAGGGGATTGTTAGGATCATTAAACCGTAATTCCTCTACATTCTCTAGATATACATAGATGAAATATATATAGATGTAAATCAGTTTTATATTCCTGAAATTACCTTCCATATACAGGACATTCCAAAATACGATAATCAGATTTAGTGGATTTATTATCATGCGGATTTATTATAAAAAGATTTGTAAAAAACTCCTAAATACCTTTTTTTACTGGGCAAAACCCATACACTAGTAATATTATCAACATAAATGTTGGTAAATTCGTACCCGAAGTATTAAATGCAATCTTAGGATAGAGAACAAGTAATCACAATTTTCTTGTTTACTTATCATACCATTATCAAGTAATAATTATCAAACAAAAGTTGTTTCTTTATGTATTTGGGGAAAAACAATTCCTATATACTATCTAGAAATGTTTAATTTCAACTCACAAACTATTTGATTTCAAATATCTTTCTCCAAAGACCACTTTCTAGAAATGTATATATATTAAATATATTTCTCTGTACCATTTATCTTACATAATAAACAACTAATGACTAAAGAAAATGAAATCGATAGTTTTAAGATCATAACAAAATGAACATCCTATGGAGTTTTTTATCTGGTATCTTCATCCAGAACTTAGTTATGAAGAAGCGACCTAATAAATGCAATTTGTATACTTATAAATGCCCTTAATTCCTAGAAATCTACATGCCGGTCTGTGAAGGACTCACGAAACTCTTATTCCGATTAAAGAAAAGGAAATCGATAGTTTCAAGATCATAATCCCTTCAAAATGATCTTAAATCATAGAAATCTATGAATGGCTCAAAAAAGATCATAACAAGATTACCTTTCTATGGAGTTTTTAATCTGATATCTTGATCATAAACTCAGTTATGAAGAAGCGACCAAAAAAACATATCAAAAGTGAAATTTTTCCCTTTCAAAACGATCTTAAATCATAGAAATCGACATGCCGACCTGTGAATTACTCACGAAACTCTTTTTTTCCGCTTTCAGCGCCGCATGTCCGTCACCGAGGGTGGCGTCCAGTTCGCGGAAACGATGGAGGGCGGCCGACCGAAGCTGGGCGGCCTGATGGATCCCCGCCAGGGCGTCATCGACAGGACGTCGCGGTGCCAGACGTGCGCCGGCAACATGACCGAATGCCCCGGCCACTTTGGGCACATCGATCTGGCCAAGCCGGTGTTCCACATCGGTTTCATCACCAAGACAATCAAGATTCTGCGCTGCGTTTGCTTCTACTGCTCCAAGATGCTCGTCTCGCCCCACAATCCCAAGATCAAGGAGATTGTGATGAAGTCCAAGGGACAGCCGCGCAAGCGATTGGCTTACGTCTACGATTTGTGCAAGGGCAAGACGATTTGCGAGGGCGGTGAGGACATGGATCTGACCAAGGAGAACCAGCAGCCGGATCCGAACAAGAAACCCGGTCACGGCGGCTGCGGTCACTATCAGCCTTCGATTCGACGCACTGGACTCGATCTCACCGCAGAATGGAAGCATCCCAATGAGGATTCGCAGGAGAAGAAGATTGTGGTGTCGGCGGAGAGGGTTTGGGAGATCCTCAAGCACATCACCGACGAGGAGTGCTTTATTCTGGGAATGGACCCCAAATACGCCCGTCCCGATTGGATGATCGTCACCGTGCTGCCTGTTCCCCCATTGGCCGTTCGTCCGGCGGTCGTGATGTTTGGTGCGGCCAAGAATCAGGACGATTTGACCCACAAGCTATCGGACATCATCAAGGCGAACAATGAGCTGCGCAAGAACGAGGCCAGCGGAGCAGCGGCGCATGTTATACAGGAGAACATCAAGATGCTGCAGTTCCATGTGGCCACGCTGGTCGACAACGATATGCCCGGCATGCCGAGGGCCATGCAAAAGTCGGGGAAACCCCTAAAAGCCATCAAGGCGCGTCTCAAGGGCAAGGAGGGCAGAATTCGTGGCAATTTGATGGGCAAACGTGTCGATTTCTCCGCCCGCACAGTCATCACACCCGATCCCAATTTGCGCATCGATCAGGTGGGCGTTCCACGCTCCATTGCCCAGAATCTGACCTTCCCCGAGCTGGTCACCCCCTTCAATATCGATCGCATGCAGGAGTTGGTTCGCCGAGGCAATTCCCAATACCCAGGAGCCAAGTACATTGTGCGCGACAATGGAGAGCGCATCGATCTGCGCTTCCATCCCAAATCCTCGGATCTACATCTGCAGTGCGGCTACAAGGTGGAGCGGCATTTGCGTGACGACGATCTGGTCATTTTCAATCGCCAGCCGACGCTGCACAAGATGAGTATGATGGGGCACAGGGTGAAGGTGCTGCCCTGGTCGACGTTTCGCATGAACCTCTCCTGTACATCGCCCTACAATGCGGATTTCGACGGTGACGAGATGAATCTCCATGTGCCGCAGTCCATGGAAACGCGCGCCGAGGTGGAGAATATTCACATCACCCCCAGGCAGATTATTACGCCGCAGGCAAACAAACCCGTCATGGGCATCGTGCAAGACACCCTGACGGCGGTGCGAAAGATGACCAAGAGGGATGTCTTTATCACAAGGGAGCAGGTGATGAATCTACTGATGTTCCTGCCTACATGGGATGGCAAAATGCCGCAACCGTGCATTCTAAAACCACGTCCCTTGTGGACCGGCAAGCAGATCTTCTCGCTGATCATCCCCGGCAACGTGAACATGATACGCACGCACTCCACGCATCCCGACGAGGAGGATGACGGGCCGTACAAGTGGATCTCGCCCGGCGACACCAAGGTAATGGTCGAGCACGGTGAACTTATCATGGGAATTCTTTGCAAAAAGACGCTGGGAACCTCGGCGGGATCGCTGCTGCATATTTGCTTCCTTGAATTGGGACACGATATAGCCGGTCGGTTCTACGGCAACATTCAGACCGTGATCAACAATTGGCTGCTGCTCGAGGGGCACAGCATTGGTATCGGTGACACCATTGCCGATCCGCAGACCTACAACGAGATCCAGCAGGCCATCAAGAAGGCCAAGGACGATGTGATAAACGTCATCCAGAAGGCCCACAACATGGAACTCGAGCCCACGCCTGGTAATACGCTGCGCCAGACATTCGAGAACAAGGTGAACCGCATCCTGAACGATGCTCGTGACAAAACCGGTGGCTCGGCCAAGAAATCCCTCACCGAATACAACAATCTAAAGGCCATGGTGGTGTCCGGATCCAAGGGATCCAACATTAATATCTCACAGGTGGGTTGATAACCAAGAGCACTGGATGAATTATTGAATGAATTAATTTGGAAGTTTTTGTTTTATATTTTTGAGTTTAATTAATTAGAATTTTTAGTTTAATAGACTTGAATGAATTTAAGTTTTGAGTTTAATATAATTAAATTTTAATGTTGAGTGTAATAGAATTAAATTTTAATGTTGAGTGTAATAGAATTGAATGAATTTGAATTTTGAGTTTAATCGAATAATGGCATGAATTTCGAAATAATTCAAATGACAATTTCTTTTGAAGAAGATAGGTCCATAATTTTCTAATTAAATCTGCGTGAATTTTATTTACTATGCAGTTAACATTGATTTGTTAAAAATTTTCCACTTTAATTTGCATTTTGAGTTTAATAGAATGAATTAATGTCTTTTAAAGAAAAAAGTGCCATAATTTTGTGGTTAAATCTGCCTGAATTTTATTTACTAAGCAGTTAACATTGATTTATTAAAAATGTTCCACTCTTTGTTCTTAAAAGAAAACACAAAAAAATTCTGGCAAATTAAAAAAATTCATAAAAATTCTGACAAATTTAAAAAAAAATCATAAAAATTGTGGCAAATTCAAAAAATGCATAAAAATTCTGACATATTCAAAAAATTCAAATTTAATTCGAAATGAATTAGAAAAACATTCAATTTCACATAGAATTGAATTGAACAAATCAGTAATATAAATTCACGCAGTTCTCTATTAATTATACACTTGATTCACAATCCCCTTGAACATGGTACCTAACCAACTCTCTTCTCCAGGTCATTGCCTGTGTGGGCCAGCAGAACGTGGAGGGCAAGCGGATCCCGTACGGCTTCCGCAAGCGCACTCTTCCCCACTTCATCAAGGACGATTATGGTCCGGAGTCGCGTGGCTTCGTGGAGAACTCGTATCTGGCCGGCCTAACGCCCTCGGAGTTCTATTTCCACGCTATGGGCGGTCGCGAGGGTCTCATTGATACCGCTGTAAAGACAGCCGAAACTGGCTACATTCAGCGACGTCTCATCAAAGCTATGGAGTCGGTGATGGTCAACTATGACGGCACGGTGCGTAATTCGGTGGGCCAGCTGATTCAGCTGCGTTACGGCGAGGATGGTCTCTGCGGCGAGTTGGTCGAGTTCCAGAACATGCCAACGGTCAAGCTATCGAACAAGGCTTTCGAGAAGCGCTTCAAGTTCGACTGGAGCAACGAGCGATATATGCGAAAGGTTTTCACCGACGACGTGATCAAAGAGATGACCGACAGCAGCGATGCCATCCAGGAATTGGAGGCCGAATGGGATCGCCTAGTCGCCGATCGCGATAGTTTGCGACAAATCTTTCCCAACGGCGATTCAAAGGTTGTGCTGCCTTGCAATCTGCAAAGGATGATTTGGAATGTACAGAAGATCTTTCACATCAACAAGCGACTGCCCACGGATCTCTCGCCCATGCGGGTGATCAAGGGAGTCAAGGGATTGCTTGAACGATGCGTTATTGTAACTGGCAACGATCGCATATCGAAGCAGGCGAATGAGAATGCCACGCTGCTGTTTCAGTGCCTAATTCGCTCGACTCTTTGCACGAAATATGTGTCCGAGGAGTTCCGCTTGTCGGCCGAGGCTTTTGAGTGGCTTATTGGAGAGATCGAGACGCGTTTCCAGCAAGCGCAGGCAAATCCCGGCGAGATGGTGGGCGCCTTGGCCGCCCAGAGTTTGGGCGAGCCCGCCACTCAGATGACACTGAATACCTTCCATTTTGCCGGTGTGTCGTCGAAGAACGTGACATTGGGAGTGCCGCGTCTCAAGGAGATTATCAATATCTCCAAGAAGCCCAAGGCGCCGTCGCTAACCGTTTTCCTAACGGGCGGTGCTGCTCGCGATGCGGAGAAGGCCAAGAATGTGCTGTGCCGGCTGGAGCATACGACGCTGCGCAAGGTGACTGCGAATACGGCTATTTACTACGATCCAGATCCGCAGAGAACGGTGATTTCGGAGGATCAGGAGTTTGTGAACGTGTACTACGAAATGCCCGACTTTGATCCCACACGCATCTCGCCCTGGCTGCTGCGCATCGAGTTGGATCGCAAGCGGATGACGGACAAGAAGCTGACCATGGAGCAGATTGCCGAGAAGATCAACGTGGGCTTTGGCGAGGATCTCAATTGCATATTCAATGATGACAATGCGGATAAGCTGGTGCTGCGCATCAGGATCATGAACAACGAGGAGAACAAGTTCCAGGATGAGGATGAGGCGGTGGATAAGATGGAGGACGACATGTTCCTGCGCTGCATCGAGGCCAATATGCTTTCGGATATGACACTGCAGGGCATCGAGGCGATTGGCAAGGTGTACATGCATTTGCCGCAAACCGACAGCAAGAAACGCATCGTGATAACGGAAACGGGCGAGTTTAAGGCGATTGGCGAGTGGCTGCTCGAAACGGACGGCACGTCGATGATGAAAGTGCTCTCCGAACGCGACGTCGATCCCATTCGCACCTCGTCCAACGATATCTGCGAGATCTTCCAGGTGCTGGGCATCGAGGCGGTGCGCAAGTCGGTCGAGAAGGAGATGAATGCGGTGCTGCAGTTCTACGGCCTGTACGTGAACTATCGCCACTTGGCTCTGTTGTGCGATGTGATGACCGCCAAGGGCCATCTGATGGCCATCACGCGTCATGGTATCAATAGGCAGGACACTGGTGCCCTCATGAGATGCTCCTTTGAGGAGACGGTGGATGTGCTGATGGATGCCGCCGCCCATGCCGAAACGGATCCCATGAGAGGCGTTTCGGAGAACATTATCATGGGTCAGCTGCCCAAAATGGGCACCGGCTGCTTCGATCTGCTGCTGGATGCCGAGAAGTGCCGCTTCGGCATCGAGATACCGAACACACTGGGCAGCAGCATGCTGGGCGGCGCCGCCATGTTCATCGGCGGCGGCTCCACGCCGAGCATGACGCCACCGATGACGCCGTGGGTCAACTGCAACACGCCGCGCTACTTCTCGCCACCGGGACATGGTAAGTGTATCTTATATTTCACTGATTCACCTGACTAAGACTCTCCCTCTCTTTCCTTTTTGTGTTTTTTGAACTACAGTAAGTGCGATGACACCTGGCGGACCCAGTTTCTCGCCCTCGGCGGCCTCGGATGCCTCTGGCATGTCGCCCAGCTGGTCGCCAGCCCATCCGGGCTCCTCGCCCAGTTCACCGGGCCCCTCGATGTCGCCCTACTTCCCGGCCTCGCCCAGCGTTTCGCCCTCTTACTCGCCAACGAGTCCGAATTATACGGCCTCGTCGCCTGGCGGAGCGTCACCGAATTACTCGCCCTCGAGTCCCAACTACTCGCCGACATCGCCGCTTTATGCGGCTGCAAGTCCGCGTTACGCCTCGACGACGCCCAACTTCAATCCCCAGTCGACGGGCTATTCGCCTTCTTCGTCGGGCTACTCGCCCACGTCCCCTGTTTACTCGCCCACACCGCAGTTCCAGTCGAGTCCGTCGTTTGCGGGCAGCGGCAGCAACTTGTACTCGCCGGGCAATGCGTACTCGCCCAGCTCGTCCAATTACTCACCCAACTCGCCATCCTATTCGCCGACATCACCGTCCTACTCGCCGTCGAGTCCCTCGTACTCGCCCACGTCGCCTTGCTACTCGCCCACATCGCCTTCGTACTCGCCAACGAGTCCGAACTACACGCCCGTCACGCCCTCGTACTCGCCGACCAGTCCGAACTACTCGGCGTCGCCGCATTACTCCCCAGCCTCGCCGGCCTACTCGCAGACGGGGGTAAAGTACTCGCCGACATCGCCCACGTACTCGCCGCCCTCACCGTCGTACGATGGCTCGCCGGGATCACCGCAATACACGCCGGGATCGCCGCAGTACTCGCCGGCCTCGCCCAAGTACTCGCCGACCTCGCCACTGTACTCGCCCAGCTCGCCGCAGCACTCGCCGTCGAACCAGTACAGTCCCACTGGATCGACGTACTCGGCGACGAGTCCGCGGTACTCGCCGAACATGTCCATCTACTCGCCGAGCAGCACCAAGTACTCGCCCACCTCACCGACCTACACGCCGACGGCCCGCAACTACTCGCCCACATCGCCTATGTACTCGCCGACGGCGCCATCGCACTACAGTCCAACGAGTCCGGCCTACTCGCCCAGCAGTCCCACGTTCGAGGAGAGCGACGACTGAGGAAGGGAGGACGGGGGCAGCTCCCCCGGCACGTCGCGATCCCCGGGGCGGTCGAGTCGTAGTTAAGATCGACCATGTAGAGGGGAAAAAGGGTGAATTTAATGATATAAAGTCCGCTGATAGGTCACTTCTATAGAGGATCACTTTGTGCAGAACTCGCAATGGTTATTAGTTTTAGTTTCTCAAGAACCGTAAATTATTGAAAACTCTTCAAGCCTATTTTTCCAATTAGTAAATGCACAAATTTATTCAAAAGTGAAATGCAATTGTTTACCAACCTGTAGATCCTATTCACTCTTTTACAACGGACTTTTATTTTTTTTTACATCTCTATTTTTTATTTGGCCTAAAGTTAGTAGCAAGACCCTAGTTAATAAGTATTGAGGAGCCACGGAATGGGATAGATAACTCATGAGCGGAACACCAAACACACAATATATGTAGCGTTTTCCATATATCATATATTTTTATAATTAACCGGCTTAGTTGATTTCGCCAGCAAAATGTTATCGCCCACACCACCCAAAAGTTATGTCTGCGGCCAGAAAAGTTTCGTAACTACGTATATAAGTATAAGACCGCAGGCATGCATATATAATATCTATATAATCCATATATATATTTGTATGACCAAAACCGAAAACTTTTTGTAAAATATGACACAAGAAAAAAAAACACGTAGAAAAATATTAAATAAAAGCCAAAAAAAATTACTCAAACTCGGGAGTTTATTTAATTTCTCTTTTGGGGCGTTACCTGTTTTAATCGGTATATACACTGATCGGCATAATTATTTTGACAGAACTTAAAGTTAAATCTACTCATATTTTGAACTTATAATAGAAACATTTTGGCACCTTAGAAAGAGCACTTCAATTCAGTTTTAATGACACAACAATGTTCTTAACCCTTTGAAAAGTTACAAAATTAGACAATTTATTGTGAAGTTCAAAATTTAAACTTTTTTTCCTGCAAAAGAAAAATTTCTAAATATTTTTCCTTGTATTTTTTATGATTTTTTGAAAATAGCTTAAAATTAAAATTTTAGCCGCTTTTTTCTTCTTTTCATACAAAATTTTACTGAGATTGTTCCATTTAGTGTCTGAAAATATTGAATATTTTAAACAGAGTTTTTCAAAGATTGAGTATACTTTTGTATACATTTTAAAATGTAATTAAAAATGCTGAAAAATAACACTTCGTTAAAAGAAATTTCTCTGGAATTTAAATAACTATCTAAGTAGTTTGGAGTTTGTTTCATTTAGTCACATATTTCATTGTTATCCACTCGCTCAATCCCCTCCAGATTGCGCTCATCGTCTTCGCTCTCCTCGCTTCTTTCCTGCACCTCGATCTTTGGCTTTACATAGCCGTAATCCTCCAGAGAACGGAGCAGCCGGCTCTGCGTCATCCTTCTATGTTGCTCCATCTTGCCGAACATATCGTGATTGGGTTTGAGGAATCGGTACTCGCTGAATGCCAGTGGATCTGCGACGGCCAGCGCCTTGGTCACGCTGATGTAAACGGTGCGTCCGCGGATGTGGTGACGCAGTGAGGTGTACGGGAATCTCAGGGTGAGCAGGAATTGCTGAATCAGTTGTGAGCTTTTCGAGGTGGCTCTGAAGATTATCTGTGCTTGGATCAGTTGAACCCGGTACTCGTAGTCATCTTCCGGCAGGGACACCTGCAGTTCCAAGGTGCTAATGGTCTGGTAGTAGCTCACCGAGGGTCGCACCACGTTCGGTGGCTGTTGGGAGGGTATCTCAATCTGCTCCTGGAAATGGTCAGGTGGTGGGGCAACCTTTACGCTGCTTTTCTTTGGTTTGCGTTTATTGCTGCTCTCACCGCTTATCACTTGCTTGAGAAACTCCACTGGCTGGGCTTCTATTTGTTGGCCATCCTTTGAGGACTCCTTCTGATCCTCCAGCTGCAAGCGGCTGCAGTTCATCATGCACTCGTACAGCTGGGAAAGGTGGTCTTCTTTGGACTGAGGCTGTGCATCCTGATTACTGGCTGTGATTACTTCTTTGGTCTCGCTGCAGTTTCTTTGCTTTAGCTCCTGCTTTAGCTGGTTCTCCCTTCCCGACTCCAGAGCCACCTGTGCCAAGCGTTGACACCTGAGGCTCAAGAGGGGCTTCTCCTGGGGCTGCTCCTCCTTCTCCTCCTTTTGCAACTCATCCTCCTCTCTTTTGGTTAAGAGTTCCCCGAAAAAATCCTTAACCATTTCCGCAGCCCGCTCACATCTCTTGGCCAGCGTGGCTTTAACCAGATGCTGCGCCAGGCTGAGCTGCCTTAGATGCACCCTGAACTGATCCGCATACACCATGGCCACCAAATCCCGTACGAACAGAGTGCCGGCGGCGGAGAACTGCACTTTGGCCTGCAGGAAGTGTTCCTTGGGCAGTTGACCGAGTGTATATTTGACATTCCTGCCATCCTCCTCCGTCCAGCTGCGTTCGCCGTTGTAAGGAATCATCCCAAGCAACCGCAGATCGCAGGCCAGCGGTGGCTCCTGCTGCAGTGCCTCCGGGCATTCGTACAGATCTCCGCAAGTGCTCGTAAAGATTCGCGTGTCGACATCGAGGGCTTGTAATTCCACTTGCAAATCGGATTCCACAATATTCACGTTCTTTATGGGCGGCACCTTGAGAATCCGAACCCTTTCCTGAGTAAACGACGTGTGGTACATGCAGATGGCGCCCACTAGAGGTGGCCAGTAGCGTGGCGGCTCCTTGTGCCGCATCAGCTGCATGCGCATCTCCTGCACCGCCGGATAGGGCAGCTCCTGCCAGTTGCCCGGCTGCTCCAGCGGCAAATGTTCCAGCAGGCGGACGCAAAGGTGCGTGGGCGAGTAGACCTGCACCAGTTGAAGCTTTACATCTCCGCTGGTGGGCAGATGACTATCTGGTCCATCGAACTTACCCACATGATGGCGTTCCACGCAGCAGGGATCGTAGCACTGGCCCAGCCTTAAAATCTGGCTGCACAGGCTGCTCCGATTGCAGCACTTGGCCTGGGCCAGCTCCTTGCGTATCCGCTTGGCCAGGGAAAGGATGGTGGGATCCACCTCCTGGTGCAGCTGCAGGAAGTCCACCAGACGCGGCAGCTCCCGGTGGTTGTTGTCGTCGAGGAGTACTAAAGAATGCAGAGGAGCAGCCTTCCTTTCCGCCAAAGTATTTCCCAGATTATCAGCCACCATGAGGTGACGCATCTTGAACTTGCTCCACGACGTGCTCATGCTAAAGTGGATCAAGCTATGCGCATTCCGGATGATCAGCTCCGGGCAGTCGTCCGTGCAGAGGAGGATTACACCGCCTCCCCTTTTGGCGGCCTGCCAGCGATGCAGCTCCTCGCGAACCTGGAGATCTGACGTCTGATAGTAGGGCAGGCAGTTGTAGCCCCGATCCTCGAGAGCTGCCACCAGGCGCTGCATGTCCCCATCGTCGCTGCAGAAGATCACCGTGCGGTTGGCCTCCGGCGGACACTCCAGCAGCATTTGCAGCACTCCATTCACCTTGGCGGCCGCGCGGAGCAGCGAGATCCTTATGCGAGTGCCGCCGTACAGAGCGGCCTCCAGTATATCACCAAAAATTAGAGCCGGGTGATCATTGACCGCCTTTAGCTTAACCATAAGCTCGGGATTATACGACTGGGAGACCATCACCCGCTGCGGCGAGTGGCTGAGCGGCAGAATCTCGGCGAGAACCTGCTCGGCATTGGCCAACTGCTCCTGGGACATCAAATCCACGTCGTCGTAGACCACAAACTGCAGGCAGGGGAAGCGCATGAGGCCAGGAGCTTCATGGTAGAACCAATTCAGCTGGGTTGGAGTAACCACCAGGCAGCCGACGCCGTTGAGCAGCCGCTGAAAGAACTCCGAGCTCCTGGTGGAGGGAACATTCAGGGTCAGCGTCAGCCAATCCTCCTTGTGCGCCTTGCGCAGCAGGGCGTGGCACATGGCGCTCACCTGGCGGACGCGCCGAAGATCGGGCACCAGGATGAGAGCCCTAGGACCGTACTGATTGGGTGGCCAATCCCCCGGCAGGCTCCTAATCTCGGCCAGCGCCTTGCAAACGGCATGGCAAACAACTGGCACGTAGGCGAAAGTGCGTCCACTGCCAGGAGCACCCACAATCATGGCTCCATGGCCAGCTCCTCCGGCCAAATGGGGCCACGTGTAGCTCTGCAGGCGGAGCAGCCGGTTGAGGCCCAGCTTCCGCATCATCTCCAGGATGTGAGGGAGCAGGGAGACCTCCCCGAACCGGCGAACCGGATGCAGTTCGCACCTGGCGTGGGCCACCACATATTCGGAGCAGTTGGTGGCCACCAGTGGCCGGATGGCGTCCTGCCTGCTGTACGCGTCGCCCACCTCGTAGTCCTTCGTGCCGCTGCTCCTGCTGCTCCTGCTCGACGTGGAGGAGCTGGAGCCGGTGCTCCAGGTCTGATCGAAGTTCTCCATAATCTCCGCCAGCTTTTCGTCGCTGAGGTTCAGCATTTTTGAACTGGAAAATGGGTAAAAGATTCGTTCTAGAAAATCAGCCTGGAAGCTGGAGGCCTGCTATCGATATCGATAAGCTTTCAAATATCTTTTGAGGCAATCGAAAGTGCAGTTGCACCGGGAAATATATATATAAAAATAAAAAAATGTCTAATTAAAAAAAAAAGTAATACTTTCTACCAAGTAATAATTTCATTTTTTTTTTCTTGTTCAAATAAGCTTGCTATTCGAACTCAATGTGACTAGTGCTTAACACATATAAGTGTAAACTTTCTGCGCTAGGATAATAATATTAATAATAAATAATAATAAAAATAGATAAATTAAATTAAAATGGAAAGTGTTTTACCAAATTAATTTAAAATAAAAGCTTTTTTGTAGTCTTTCAAAGTGCCGTTTTATTTATTTTTGATGCTAACCAAAAATTATTTTCAGTGTACGCCGATAGATCGATAAATAGTGCACGTGGCAGGAAAGCTAACTGTTAAACCGCCAATCGTTGATCGAGTTTTACAGGTTTTACAAGTTTTTCTAGATTTCTAATTGCTCTCAAGGATTCGAGAGCCAGTGCGGCCACTCCTGGATCTCGTTGTACAGCGTTAGTCCGGGACTCTGGGTGCTGATCACCTGGGAGCCCGCGATCAGGGCGTAATCCTCGCTCAGCTCCCCCTGCTGGACGCCGCAGGCCAGGAGACTCTTGGCCGCCTGCAGAGCGGCGTCCGTTGGAAGTTTATCTGCCGGGAATCGAGGTTATATAGTGCTTAACCTGGAAGATGGAGCAGGAGCCGAACTTACCCACAAAGTTACCGATAAAGGCGATTCCCGTGCCGTTGCCATTGTAGCCGTAGGTGTGGGCTCCCCGCAGTCCCCAGCCGGTGCCCTCGTAAACGATGCCATCGCTGCCGATCAGGAAGCTAAAAGAGATCACCGGTTAGGTAGGTTCCATTAGTATTGGTATTACTAGAACCCTGGCCTATAAACTTAAAATGTTGCATTCGCTTTCTGGGAAATACCTATTTATCACCCTTGTACTTTGAAAAACTTTCTGAAACCAGAAATCTGAGTGATATTGTAAGTAAATGTAAGCCCATAAGATCGTACTATATCATATCATATATCTTTATGTGTAGATCTTACTATATTATGTCATATATCTTTATATATGTAGGTCGGTCTATATCATATCATATATTATTATTTGTAGATTATTATTATTATTACTATTATTATTATTATTACTATTATTATTAGATCCCTGGCCTATAAACCAAACCTATAAACTTAAAATATTGCATTCGGTTTCTAGGAAATACCAATTTATCACCCTTGTACTTTGAAAAACTTTTAGAAACCAGAAATCGGAGTGATATAGTAATTAAATGTAACCCTATAAATGTAAATGTAGATTGTACTATATGATATCACTATATTATATCATATATCTTTTTATGTAGATCTCACTATATCACTCACTTGTAACTGATATCATTGTAATCCAGCTCGTTCTGATGATAGCTCTGCATGTTCTGCAGGATCTCGGCGCACTTGAGCAGTCCGCTGCACTCGCTGGTGACCGTGTGATGGATGACCACAAAGCGGATGGGACGCACTTGGTAGTGGAGGCCCAGCGATGGCTTGCCGCCCCATTGGCGTTTCAGCTTGATGGTCGGACAATTGGCAGCGGCTTGATGACGCGGCTTTCCGGCGGAGACGGCCACAGAGATTACCAGAAGCCCCAGAAGCGTAAGCAAGCGAGCGGGAAACATGGTGTGCTAAGATCTAATGCCGGATGAGAACTGCTCTCGGTGGCTTATCACTCGGATTTATTTGTATCACCGCCGGCGATCCGAGCTTTTGCGATTTATTGCAGAGCTTACGATCCCCACAGGGGACTCCCTGACCATCTCCCGATCTCATTAAGATCGTTCGATCCCAGCGTTCTTTGTTCGGTTCTTTTTTTTCCGTACCCACCTTCAAAGAGCGACAAGCAAAAAGTCCAAACAACCATTTAAAACAGGTTGCAAACCGATCTGTGTTGGCATTTCCGATCTCCAGATAGTGACGAATGCTTACCCAGAAGTAATAAAGGGTTTATGGATTTACGTATTACTTATAATCAACTTTAAGTCACAGATTAGCTTAGAGTCTTGGAAACAGTCCACTGATAACGGGCACTGAGAGCTTACAGCATCTTTTTCATAGAAGTAATCAACACTACAGTGTTTGAGAATATACGCAGCTTTTACGATTCGGGAACTCGTGCTAATCACGAATTATTTCAAGTTTCGGAATCATACTTTACCGACGTGAGTACGAAAAACTTTAAGTTAGGATCTTTTTTGAAATCCTGTAGTTACCTTAAGTTCCATTCGGTTGGCAGATCTTAATTATAAGGAAGAAACATATATCCTTTTTTAAATATAAAAAAAATAACTTTAATTTAGACTATACAAAAAATCAAGCTAAGAATATAAAATAGAAATAAGGGGAGTTAATTTTTTTTTAAATCCTTAACCTTAATAGTAAGATTATAACATGTCCTTAAAAGCAAAATAACCGAAAGAAACGTAATATATCAAACAATTACCCTTGTACCAAGCAAATGCACTTTGATTTACCCTTTATCTACCCCAAAACCCACTCATTTCTATAAAAACATATATAGAAACACGACTTGCATGCCGACATGTCGAACATTCATTCAAACAGTGATTAATGGAATTTATAAAATGAGAACCTAAAGTGCTAATGTGCCCCTTTTGTGGTTAATGGATAAAGAAAAGCGTATGCCTTCCTAAAATGGAAGATAAAGGTGCGTTTTTAAGGTAGGCTACATTTGTTTTGTTTATGCGAAAGGCTATTACATTTTTAGGTCAAAGACATGAAAGTAATTTTGATTTCATATAATGTATTATTTTTTTTTGAATTTCTTGAATAGAAATCCTGAAAAATATTTCTAAAAATCCGAAGGATATTATTGATATTATTTGATTGACTAATTTAACTAATTTGATATTTTATTTTAGGTAAACGGTCTCAAGCTACAATAGTCTGCATAGGATGGAGCCTCCAGCAAGATGAATAATTTCCGGAGAAGATGTACAATTATTGTACAAAAAAGCTAATATTTGACCCTCATCCGGGAGGCGTCGTTCTGATGTTCTGATGTCTCTATGCTACTATAAATTGCCCATTACTCATGGTGAGTATTTGCATGCCTTAAGGTTCTCCTCCGAAGGCGATCCGCATTGCTCAAGCATTACGCTCTGCCTTTTCGCTCGCTGTGTTTTATTGGTGTTATTGATAAAAGCTGTTTGGCTGATAACTACTGCCACCCACTGGGGTTTTGCTTCCCGACGGCATCTCCACTGGCGCTGCATTACTCATCGACCGCTCTCAAAATTTCAATGGTACACGGCAAAAAGAAAGAACTATTTTAAAAAGATATCTTTAAGTATGATGTTTAAAGCTGAATTTACATTGAGGTTTAAATGAGGTTTGATTAGATAATATAGATAGAAAAATAATTAGAAACAGATAATTAGTATCCATTACTACAGAAAATATATATTATATTTTAAAAAAGAATGTAAACTAGGATTTTTTAAAGTTGTATTTGTTTTAAAACTAATTTCTTAAGAAACAGATAATTACTATCCTTTACTACAGAAAATATCAATTATAATCTAAAATTCCCTACACAATATTTCATTTTCAAATATGTTCTGAAAATACAACAATTATGAGGTGTATTTGAAAATATATATCTTAAATACATTTTAATAATAGTGATAAAATATTTATTCTCTATAAATACCTATTTAAAATGAAATTCAGGTCAAGAATTTCATTTGACTTAGTAATAATAGTAATAAATTATGTTACTTACCAAAACTTTTCAAATTCAACACTAACTCATATTTATTTCTTGCAGTGCACTCTCTTTCGCCTTCACCCACTCTATGCACTCTCCACTCAGGTGGCGCTGAGTCAGAGGAAAAGTTTGTTGAGCTTTGATGGTCCGCAACAAACACAGCGACTGCGACTAGCAAGTTTAATTCCTTTCTTTTTAATTGCCAATCGGAGGGCGGCTAGTGAACAGTGTCAGGGGGGCGTGGCCGGGGCCTAGTTGCACTTGAAGATTACAAATATTAAGGTTGGTCGCTCGGCCGCACTGCCGCTCACACGATGACATCATGACGTCAGGCGTCATTTATACCGCGTTAGCCTAGCCAGCCAGTCAATTCATTGCGGCCGCCGCCTTTCGGTGAGCACAACTTGTTGGCGTTGGCTGAATTGCCTTGCGGATACCCTGCACTGGACCGGGAGGCATCGACTGGGTCAAGGTGAGTGTGGTTGATAGAAAAATATAACTCTTTTGAGAACTACAGAACTACTAGAACTACAGTTTAAATATGAAAGCCTAGTTAAACCTCATTTTTATACAAATGTTGCCTTCAAGAATACCCTGTATTGTCCTTCATACTTTTGGTTTAGTAATTTTAGATATTTTTACCTAAATAAATTATAATCTTAGATCTTATTTCTGGTTATAATATAGCATAAGGTATATTTTATTGAAGAATTATTTATAATATTTTTTTTTTAAATATTATAGAATTTTTTGTTGTAGCAATAATGAGATATTATTCTTTTAATAGCTTAAACAGTTTTTTCAGATTATGTTTTTTATGAGTGTGTTATTAGAAGCTCAACTTTTTGCTAATAATGATAATGATATATTATAAAAATCAATACAAATTTTTTTAAGTACCTACTGTATTGCTTTGTAGTTGAATTACTGAAATATTATTTTTTTAGTAGCTCAAAAAGTGTTTTTAAATTATGTTTTTTATGAGTCTGTAATTAGAAACTCTACTTTTTGTTAATAATAATATATTATAAAAATCAAGACATATTTTTTTAAATACTATGTGCCTTTGTTGTAGGATTAACTAAATATTTTTTTTTTAATACCTCAAAAAGAATTTTTTTTGATGATGGTTTTAAGAGTCTGTGATAAGATGCTATACTTTTTCATAATAATAATCCAGAAGGGCAACAGATAAATACTTTCAGCTAATTTTGAAAGGCGATTTGAGGGATTTCTGGCTTTGGGGGATTCCCTCGAAATTCGGTAGCTTTCCAGGGCATCCGCTGGGTCGGGACGCAGTTAATCCGTCTGGAAGCCGAAGCCTTCTGCCACCTCTTGTTTTGTTTTCGCTCGCAGCTGCGTCGACTGCGACGCAGAAATTGAAGCAGAAGCCGAAGCAAATGCTTTTATTTTTCAGTTTCAGTTTCGATTTCAGTTTCGTTAGCAACGTGCGCGCGAAAAGACGCAAAAGTCGAAAAGTGCGAGGAAATCCAAAAAAAAAACCAGTTGGCCCCCGAGTCCTACGCCGAATTTTGAGAAAAGTAAGAGTAAGATCTAAGATCCGCACCGAAAGCTATATAGATATATAGGGGATAGGTACACAAAAATCATTTTGCTGGGACTATACATATTTTTTGTTATTTTGTATTTTTTTTTGTATATTCTCGCAACGCGTCGAGGAATTCGAATTTTCAGTACTTTGGCTGTGCAATAAAATGCTGTTATTTATTCCTACAAGTATTTTCACTGTTTGGCCATTAAACTGCATTATTATTGGCGGCGATGATATCATATCATTTCCAGCGGTCGAAAATGCGAAGCGAATGCGAATCGTGTTTGCTGGCGAATGCGAATGCAGCAGGGAAAAATATTTCTTATCAGCTTAGTTCGTTTCTTTTTCTAAATTGATTGGATGTTGTCAATAGTTAAGAGTTAGGAGCGGTATTTTTCATCTTTTTCTTCTATATATAAGGGCCCAAAACAACCTGTTGCCCCAGTTGGTTAGCATACAAATTGTAGTCATGATATGGCTATGATATCATTTCATTCTTCAGCGGAAATCCGCCGCCTAATCACCATTCAAAATGTTTTTTTTTTATTTTTGTTTTATTCTATTTTTTTTTTAAATAAATATCGCACATGGTTCTTGTTATTTTTCGGTTTTGTTTTGTGTTTTGATTTTGGTTTCGGTTTTACGCTTCGGAATTGGGGCCACACCCCCTGCCATCGGGCTACCGCTTCTGTGAATTTTGATGAGCATCATCATCATCGGCATTGTCTGTAAGTTGTAGTTATTGCGTCACCGATGGCGTCATCGTACCGACTTGACTAATGCGTCGTCGATTTTGAGGAAGGTCTGAATTCGGAATTCTAAAATTCAACCCTTATACGAAATCCCATTGAAACTTGTAAAGCACGTTCGGTTTTTAGGTTTTGCTTTTCAAAGCAACACAAAATATATTCTAAAAAATAAAAGTCCAAAAGTATATTTTTTAGTGTAAATTGTTTAAAAATCCTAATATTTCTATAAAAAAAAAGTTGAACAATGTTTCAAAAACACCTTTTTTCAAATCCAAATAAATGTATTATTTAAAGGTTTCTAAGCTCATAGAATAGGTATTAAATTTCTTTCATTTCAACTTGTTAGCACGTTGATAAACTCGTTTCATTTGTTTATCCACCATGTTTTCGGCTTGAATGGTAAACAAATGGGACACAGAATAAAGTCTTTATCAAAATTCAGATTCAGAATTCGCAAATCAATCAATTCGAACAGAGAAATGATTTTGCGAATATATTCTCCATTAAAAATTAAACCTCCACCCACGGCATCTGTATACTTTAAGTGTGTGCCCCAATTTCGGGTTCGCTTCGGGTTTTCTCAGCTTTTCTCAGCTTTTCCAACTAAAACAGCAGGCAGCAGACCATAAAGTTCATGACGTTTCGGCATATATATATGTTTTGTACTTATATACGGGGTATACATCTCTGACCATCTCCATTCTCCTAGGCGAGCATATACATATATATTTTGTTCTCTGCCGATCCCCAAAAAAGGGGGGACTTGTTTGAAGGGGGGCGGTGGGCGGTCGTCGGTCAAGTAAATATATTTTCCCATTTTCCGATGCTTCAATAACGATGCTTTTGGCGCTTTTTCGCCTGCCCAAGTTTCATTCGCTCGCTCGCGAGGCCGGCATTGAAAATTGTTTTAAAATTAGACAAAAACCAAAAATCCAAAACAAAAACAGCAACAAATAGATGGCCAAAAATACACAAACATTGTACGGATACTGTGCAGATCGATGGGCGTGGCAAGGGCGTTCGATTTGTAACAGCTGGGCAAAAGGGAGGAGGGGGAAAAAAAGCAGGCCATATAAATTACGATATTGGAAGATCTGGGCAAAAATATTTACTTATCATGGAACGAAAACATGTAAAACATTTTGAGTGAATCACTAACAAAAAATACTCATCTGATTTATTGAGGTTTTTTTTTGTTTTTACAAAAATACATGACAAATGTAGCAATTACTAACATTTCAAGATTAACAAACATTCATTTTTACATCATTAAAATAAAATCATTAAAAAAAATATAAATATTAAATGAAGATTAGAAAATATCTATAATTTATTGTTTTTACAAAAATGTGTGACAAATGTAGCAATTACTAACATTTCAAGATTGACAAACATTAATTTTTACATCATTAAAAGAAAGTCATTAAAGAACATTTAAATATTAAATAAAGACTAGAAAATATCTAAAACAGCTACTGCAACTTTACCAATATTTTTAACCACGTGTGTTTCTAATTTTCAGACCCCACCTTTAAGTCCCCGAAGAGAACCACCGAAACCAAGCCAACATGTCGCACTCAGTGACCATTACCCGCACCACCACCAGCACCACCAACACCTCCTACATCGTCCTGAACACGGGATATTTGAAGACCTTCCCCGGAATTCTCAAGCTCTTCGAGCTGGTGAGTTAATACTTCGTAAATCACCTTGAGTTAAATGTTTAAATGGTTTTGTTTTTACTCAGATCATTGGTGCCGCCATTGTGGGAATTCTTGCGTACAACTTCAATGACTACCATGGTTATTTCCGCAAGCAGGAGGATCTGTTCCATTACCTTATGGGCGTCACCTTTATGATAGGGACGTTCTGCTTACTCCTCGCTTGTCTCACCTCGCTGAGCACGGGAGGAATTATTGCCAAGACAATCTATGTGAGTATTTTTCATTATTCGAAAATCATTATAGGAAGTTTTACTAAAAATAAGTGTTTTTTTGCTGTTACTTGGGCAATAATGATCCCAAATCAAAAAGTCTGACGGTTTTAAGTAGTTAACGACCTGGACTAACGATCCCTATTACTTTCTGAAAAATTTATTTTTTGAAAAATTTTCGCATTTTTGAAAAGGGGTAACATCACAATTTTTTGAAAAAAATGACAAAATTTTAAAATTTCTAAGTTTGACTGCCAATTGATTAGGAATTAAATAACAAGTTCAACGAGGTACGACTTTCCATATTTGGATCATTATTTCCATAGTTACGGCCAAAAAACTGATATTTTAGGGAGGAAATTGTAGATTAGAATTTTCGACGAAAAGTACACTTTTTTTAATGGTTTTTTAGTCGTAGCTTGGACAATTAAAGGCCCACATCAAAAAGACCAACAGTTGTGAACATCTAACGACCCATACTATCGAATCCCATCACTTTTTGGGAAATTAATTTTTTAATAAATTTTCGCATTTTTGATAAGGGGTAACATCACAATTTTTTGCAAAAATTAAAAAATTTGAAAATTTCTAGGTTTGAATGCCAATCGATTAGGAATTAAATAACGAGTTCAACGAGGTACGACATTCCATATTTGGATCATTATTTCCATTATTATGGCCAAAATACTGATATTTTAGGATGGAAATTATAGATTCGAATTTTCGACGAAATCAACCTTTTTTGTATGGTTTTTTAGTCGTAGCTTGGACAATTCAAGGCCTACAGCTAAAAGACCGACTGTTTTAAACAGATAACGACCTATACTAACGAATCCCATCACTTTAAGGGAAATTTATTTTTTGATAAATTTTCGCATTTTTGATAAGGGGTAACATCACAATTTTTAGCGAAAAATTACAAAATTTGAAAATTTCTAGGTTTGAATGCCAATCGATTAAGAATTAAATAACGAGTTCAACGAGGTACGACATTCCATATTTGGATCATTATTTCCATTTTAATGACCAAAAAACTGATATTTTAGGGAGGGAATTGTGGATTAGAATTTTCGACGAAAATAATCAAGAAAAATACTTACTACTTGCAACAGATACTTTAAGATTACAACTTTACTTATTCTTACTATTATGCTTGCAGGAGCTGATCTACCACAGCGTGGCCGCCATCCTGATCCTGGCGTCGTCCACCTTCCTGCTGATCAAGATACGAAATACGAATATTCCCGATTCCTTCATGGTGGCCGGAATTTTGGGCCTGGTCAACGCGGTACTGTACTTCATCAGCGCCTTCCTGGCCCACCGATCCTACCGCGGCATTTAAGCACTAACCAACCACCAAACCCACCGCCCACTCGGCAATCCCCCAGCCACTCAGCGAGTGTTCAAGTGGAATCTGCAATCTCGAAGCATTTGTTCTTCCCACATCTAACCATCGGCCATACGGAGGGACAGGACCACCAGGGATAGATATAGATGTACAGAAAGTGGGTGCCAAGCTGCGAAATTATTGTTGTACTGTGAAACGTTCTTTGGCGCTAGTTACACTTACTTATACTTTTACTTTTACCGATATACACAAGTTTTTTTTGTCTCACTTTCTTTTATACCAAACAACAGATTGTCATGTAATCGAATAAAGATGTGTGTCTATATGTTTTTCTAGAAATTTGTTTCAGTATTTTGGAGTGTGTGTATTTTTAATTATTCATTATTATTCATAATTCTTTTCGGAAGTGTAGCATACTTTCGGGACGAAAAAAAAATCCTTTTTTTATGGTTTTTTAGTCGTAGTATTGACAATTTAAGGCCTACAGCCAAAAGACCGACTGTTTTGAACAGCTAACGACCTATACTAACGATCCCCATCACTTTTAGGGAAATTTATTTTTTGATAAATTTTCGCATTTTTGATAAGGGGTAACATCACAATTTTTTCAAAAAATTAAAAAAATTGAAAATTTCTAGGTTTGAATGCCAATTAATTAGGAATTAAATAACGAGTTCAACGAGGTACGACATTCCATATTTGGATCATTATTTCCATTATTATGGCCAAAAAACTGATATTTTAGGGTGGAAAATATGGATTCCAATTTTCGACGAAAATAATCATTTTTGTATGGTTTTTTAGTCGTAGCTTGGACAATTCAAGTCCTACAGCCAAAAGACCAACTGTTTTGAACAGCTTACGACCTATACTAACGAATCCCATCACTTTCAGGGAAATTTATTTTTTGAAAAATTTTCGCATTTTTGATAAGGGGTAAGGTGATTAGGAATTAAATCACGATTTTTTGTGAAAAGCGACAAAATTTGAAAATTTCTAAGTTTGAATGCAAATCGATTAGGAATTAAATAACGAGTTCAACGAGGTACGACATTCCATATTTGGATCATTATTTCGATAGTTACGACCAAAAAACTGATATTTTAGGGAGGAAATTGTGGATTTGAATTTTCGCCGAAAACAACATTTTTTGTATGGTTTTTTGGTCGTAGCTTGGACAATTCAAGGCCTACAGCTAAAAGACCGACAGTTTTGAACAGCTAACGACCCATACTAACGAATCCCATCACTTTTTGGAAAATTTATTTTTTGATACATTTTCGCATTTTTGATAAGGGGTAACATCACAATTTTTTGAAAAAAATGACAAAATTTGAAAATTTCTAAGTTTGAATGCCAATCGATTAGGAATTAAATAACGAGTTCAACGAGGTATAACACTCCATATTTGGATCATTATTTTCTTTAATATGGCCAAAATAATGATTTTTTGTAAAAAGACAGCAATTCCCTTTTCCCAAAAAAAGTGTTGCATACTTTTGGCCTTACCATAAATGTTAACAGCTGTAAGCGTGCTGTTAATTTTAACCCGTGTTGTCTACAGAATGGAATTGAATTTATAGTACAATGATAAATCCATATTTTAGCCACGTTTTAGCCCCTAAATAGATACAATAAACTTTTATAATTTTTATGGTTTTTATTGAATATATTTTAAATTAGTCATCTATAAAATAATTACTATATATAATATAATATATAATAGAATTTGCATCTTTGTTTGTCTCCTCTCATAGAAATAGATTCTCTAAACACAAAAAATCAATTGAAATTACTAATAATTAAAACACACTTATCGTTCCATCTGGCGCAGCTTTTTTTTTTATTATATGTTGGTGGCCGAAAAGCCCTCTCGCCTTTAACTACTAATGTACATCATACAGTAAACACAAATAAGTGGTTTAGGTGTATTAAAAAAAAAATCATAGTAATTAAGAGAAGTACACGCAAGTATTAAATATAAAAGAAAAGGGTAATCGATTACGATAAATTAAGCATTTTTCTTTAACAATTAACTGAACCTCCATCGAACGTTTTGCCTAATAAATACAACTGTCTCGTATATCAAGCTTTAAGATATGATATTATCGAAAAAAAAAGAATTACATTTAATTATACGCGCTGCTGGCTGCACTTTGCATTCTGCATTCCGCTTGCTGGAAATATATACAAAAACCGACTTAAAACGAGGAGAACTGGGGAAGCTGGGACCTGGAAATGGATCTGGATTGGGATCTTGGATATGGTAGATGGATATATGGGACCTACGTGAGTTTCTTCTAAGTAATGTTATGTATTCTAGGCAACATTTATGCAACGATTTGAACGATTGAACGATTGAACACACACATAGAGACACACGATTAACAATTTTGCTTGGCTTGTAACATTCTCTAAATTCTCCGCATCATCTTCTTTATCCTCCCATCTGATCCTCATCCTCTAGGCGAATAACACTGTACGCTATATGATTGATAATCATCTGATTGATGCACTGATTGGCCGATTAACAAACGCTCTCTACTACATCATAACCAATAACACCAATGGCGGGCTGCTCTCTCTCTCAACTTTCAACTCTTCCCTATTTTTTGGTACATATATATGCTGTGTAAAGTCTATATGTTTAATGCATATGTTGTATATAGATAATGTATATAGTTTGTATAATTTATGCTAGGCCAAAGGGCTTACTTGTCTGCCTTGTGGGCCGTAAAATTGACATTATATATTCGTTGAAACAATGAACTCTCTATTTCCCGCTTTCTCGTCTCGAACTTTTCTTCCTTATATTCTTTTTTTTTGTGTTTTCCTCTAAACGCATAACAAACATGGATGATATGTCTACCAAAAATTCCTTTGAAATCAGCTTACTTTCCTACTCTACTAACTGTGTTCGATCCTCGCATCTCTCATCTTTCATCTCTTTCGTTTTGCTTAATTTTCCCTTCTTCTCGTGACTTTAGCTAAGTTGTTTTTCGTTTTTCTAGTGTGTGTTTGGGGGATGCTGAAACGGTTGCCCTCGAGAATCAGATCTTTTTGGGTAGTTATAATCCACAGAAATAAAAAAAAACATTCGATTGGCAACCGCATGGGACTCCTAACATTAACTAAACTAAGCTCAAATCAAAATCAATGCATCATCATCCTCGTCGTCGTCTGGCTGATGATGATTCCCTCCTCTCCACTTGCGTTTCCATTTCGACAACCATCTCCATCTACCGCTGCAGCACCAATTCCAGTTCCAAATCCCATTTGCGATGCCATTACTCCATCTATATGATCCAATTCCATTTCCATAGCCATAGCTCCTCAAATCGCTAGTGATCCTGCAGCTAGGTGATTGCTCGGCAGCCATGGCAGCTGGTGGTTACATGCAGCACAGAAAGCGATGAAAGAAACTTTTGGCATTGCGGCTAGCCCGGCTGACCCGGCTGGCCCTTAGCTAACAGATGATACCCTGATCCAAGCTCAAGTTGTTGGTGGCGGCCACGGCGGCGGCATTCTTGGCCGCAATCACCACATGATGGTGGTGATGATGGTGATGGTGGTGCATGTGATGGTGGTGCAGATGGTGGGCATTTGTCTTCCCTGAGTTGCTCCCGCTGCTGGAGGAGGTGGCTGTGGCTGTTCCTGCTCCATTGCTGGCCAATCGCTGGCTGTGGATCAACAGAGTGGCGGTGCTTTGGGTTGTGGGACTGCTGCCTGGACTGGGACTTGGACTTTGACTCGAAATCGGACTCGATATCTGCTTCTTGTAGACCGTCGTCAGCGGCTCCGATGCCCGACGATTGCTGTTCATCCTCGTCGTTGTCGTCGTTGTGGTTGGCGAGCTACGAGCCACCGGTCCGCCGCTCGTCTCCTCCAGCTGAAATTTCTTGACCAGCGCCTTCACCGAGGTGGCCGAGCCATTCGTTTCGCCCGTCGGCGTCTTCCTGATCACCTTGGGCGTGGTGGGTGCATCGGGGAACAAAGTGAGCGTGGCCACCACTGTTGTGGCCTCCTCGCCCAGTTGAATGCTGGCTTGGACGGGCTTCTTCACAAACGTGGCCGTGTATGTGTTCTCCTTGTCCGAATCCGAGGCCCTTCGCGTCGGCGTCACAATCTGCGTGGGCTTGTGAACAACGTATCCATTACTGTTTCCATTACTGGTCAGCGTGTGAATGGCCGTGGTGGTCTCGCAGCTGGTGGGACTGCTCTGGAGTAGCAGCTTGCTGGTGGCGATGGGTATCTTGGAGATGCTGCCGCTGCTGTTCGCCCGATGGTGGCCATTGTGCGTCGGTTTGCTGTGGATGCTGACGGATTTGGCCAGCTGTTTTAGCTGCTGCTGTTGGGTTGCTTCTGCCGCTGGCTCCTCCACGGCCTGCTCCTCCGCCGCCGCCGCCTCCTCCTCCTCCTCCTCGACGGGCTCCTCTTCATCCACCTCCTCCTCCTCCTCGTCGTCATCCTCCTCCTCTTCCTCCTCGGCATCGCTCTGCGGCTGCAGATAGATCTGTCTGTCCAGGGAGCAGTCGTCCTTCAGCCAAATGTGCTCCAAGCAGCCGGCGGCACTCATGCGATCGCTGGAAAAAAGGTGAATAATTATTAAAATATATATAAAATTTATAAAAAATATTTAAATAATTAGTTATAATAAACAGCTGACAAAAATAATCATAAATTATTAAAAATGACACGTAGAGAAAATAGATTTAAAAGCTGGAAAAACGAATGAACAATTGAAAGCAACGAAAAGGTATAAATTCCTTAGTTATAAATCAACAAACTCTGTTAAATTCAATCTGATGACACGAATGTGGAATAAATCATATCTGCATTTTTAAATAAATAAGTAATAGTTTATAAAAAATTATTGTTTTAAAATTACATACATTATTTGATAATGATTTTATTTTACAGGCATTTATTTTATTTAGAAATGACAATATATTTATTTTAAGGTTTCTTTAAAATCCCTAATTTCTGTTTGGTTTTTACTCCCTGAAAATGACAAAACCATTATACATTTATGAACACTGATTTAGGATTTATTTTATCTAAATTTATAACCAATTTTATTTATATTTAATTTACGATTTCTTTAAATTGGGAATTATTTATTTAAATTAATAATAAATTTAATTTACGATTTCTCATAAATCCCTAATTTCTGATTAAATTAAGAACTATTTTATTTAAATGTATAATAAATTTAATTTATATTTAATTTACGATTTCTTTAAAATCTCTTATTCCTGATTGCATTTTGTTTCCTAATCCCTAAGATCAGTTTCACACTCACTTTGGCTTAATTCGCAATGCGCGACGGATGAAGTCGATGGCCACCGGCGAGACGCCGCCGAAGAGGTTGTCCGGGAAGGTGAGGGCGCACTGTGAGATGTTGAGGAAGGTCTCCTGCTTGGTGTCGCCGCCGAAGGGCGAGAATCCGGAGAGGAGGACGTAGGTGAGCACGCCCACCGACCAGATGTCCGTCAGCAGGGACAGCGGCTCGTACTGCAGCACCTCGGGGGCCACGTAGTCGGGTGTGCCAGCCATTTCCCGCACGTTGATGCCCTCGCACACCACCCGCGAGATCCCAAAGTCGCATAGTTTCAATCCATCTAATGAGGGGAAAAATTAAAAATTAGTTGGTTTATTTAGGCGTATATAATATATATTTTAATACCCACCTTCTATGCGCTCGCCGGCGAGCAGGATGTTCTGCGGCTTGAGGTCCAAATGGGCAATGGAGCGGTCGTGCAGGAACTTCAGCGCCTTGAGCACCTCCCTCATGCAGTGGCGGGCCTGCGCCTCCGTCAGGCACTCCTCGTTGTCCAGGATTGTCTGCAGCTCGCCACCAGTGGCCCTGCGAAGGATAAAAATATTTTTAATATAATGATTGCTTGCGGAAAATATTAAACAACAGTCTAGAAAACATGCGAGCTTTTTGGGGATACATTTTAAAATAAGAGTTCGACTTTTTAACCAAGAACAAATAAGCCAAAATGATTAGGAAAATTATTTTAAAAAATGTTAGACAAGAGATAGAAAAGGTTTATTAAATCTCTAAAGTCACTTCATTATAAAAGTAGAAAAACTAGAGTTCTATAGAAGAATTATTTACGAAGGACACTTTATCATACAAGATGAATAGCCGCGAATTCTTCAGAGGATTGACGTTATTCTTAAATTTACTCTAAGAATAGGATCACTAAACCAGCTTTATTTATTGATTTATTTATCTATCGCCAATGAACAAATCCTTATTTGGCTACAATTGATTAACTTAAATCTGATATTGAAAATTATTAAAAAAAATTACACCGCGAATTCTTTAGAACATTACGTGATTTTAAAGGAAAATGAGTTAGAAATTGCATTAAAATTAAAAATTAAAATAGAATGTTAAGACCCAATAATAGGTATATTTTTTGGAAAACTATATATATTATAAATAGAAAGGCTTATACAGATATTCCCCAGTACTTACAGCTCCAGCAGGAGTGCTGTGTCCGAGCGCGTCTCGTGGACGGCATTGAGGTTGACGATGTTGTCCTCGCCCTCGCAGAGCATCAGCACCGCGATCTCGTGCTTGATCTCCTTGTCGCTGCTCTGCGCCCGGCGCCTCCTCTTCAGGAACTTCGCCGCAAAGTGCGAGCCCGTGTTCTTGTGGATGGCGCGTCGAACGGCGGCGAATTTGCCCCTGTGAATGGATTGAAATGGTAGATTATTAGCCGGTGTTCTCTGTAGACCAGCCCACATAGTGCGTGCGTGAGCCAGCTTCGATAATTTTTCATTCATAACCAAAGTGGATAGTGGATTTGGGCCGAGTTGCGGAGAGGAGAAAACAAGGAACACTACGAAAATATATATATTAATACTTTAAATATTTTTTCTTTTATTTTCATTACATTTTTGGCAAAAAGCATACCATTTGCATTCGTATTACGGAAAATTTCAAACCAATTTCTAAATAAATAGGTATTTTATGCAAGTTTTCTAGTTTTCCCAGCAGTTGGCGTATTTACAGCTATATCGTTTGTCAAAATTGATTTCTTTCATATTATTTTGTATAAGAAATAAAGCCGATTATAATATAATCTTTTCTGCATATAAAAAGGAATATTCCACTCTTTTTTTTGTAGTGCACAAATCGAACAAAATGTGACTCAACGCGACGCCTTTTGACAAAGTACGTGCCATAATGAAGCAATTGCGCTTCCGGCAACAGAACAGGCAAACAACTAAACAACTAAAACAGCAACACTATTGCCAACACTTAAAGCAACAACTGGCGGAGCAGCCAGCACAGAACAGGAGCCAGGCCAAGATCGGTGGCCAGAAGAAAGAAGCTTGGTGACAAAGCTGGCATACCAAATAGTTGACCAGCTGCTTCTCCTTCTTCTCCTTGGACAACCCCCTCCCCCAACCACGCACCTCTTCCTGCCCAGAAGACGATCACGCAAGCTTCGATCAGTTAAATGGGATTGGGAATGGGAATGGTGGCTAAAAGGGAGCTATTGCGATCACAGCCAAATTCAAATACTCTAAAAATTAGGAAAACGATTATTTCTCGATTTATTAATATCGATATTATTGATATTTAGTGATTGTTATTTCGATTAATATATTTTTTTAACTCAAACTAGAGAAAAATGTAGTTCTCGATTTATTAGTATCGATATTATCGATATTTTTGGACACTATATCGTTTATTGTGCATATTCGATTGCATTAACTATTTAAGGAATGAGAAAGAAAGTAGAACGGTACAAGGGAGTATTGAATAAAAACCCAATCAAAACTTAGTTCTAGATTTATTAGTATCGATATTATCGATATTTTGTCATATTTGATTACATTAACTATTTAAGGAATGTGAAAGAAAGTAGAACGGTAAAAGGAAGTATTTTGAAAAAAAAACCCAATCAAACAAACTAATCATTGATTTTGATGGTCCATCGAAGTCACCTAGCTAATGAGCTCCTTAGGATCTCAAAGAGGCCTTTGGCTGGCTGGTCATCAATAATGAGCAGCGCTTGGCCGTCGTCGCCTTCGCTGGACTGGTTTTCTAATTGCCCCCCCTTGGCGGCGATCGCCCCGCCGTCTCTGCCTGTCAAGTTCTGTGTCTGCGTTCCGGCAGCCAAAGTTCTACCGTCCCCCCTCTTAAACATTGCCCCCCCCCCCCTGGTAAGTTGGTAAGTTGGTAACTGTCCCTGTCTCTTTCGCTGACATTGACAGCGGACAGACGACAAGAGAAACAACAAACATTGACTTGGACTCGGGCGCTCCTGTCTTTCTACGTCTATTTGCCCTCCCGCTTTCTCCAGCTCCTCCAGTGACATTTGTCGTCTGGTCTTACAGAGAGAAAAAATCAGCAGTATGTAATTTTTTTTAACCAAGAAAAAATATTAGAATTCTAATTTAATAATTATTATTTTTAGAAACCAATTGTATTATTTTTTATAATAATAGTTCATGTTAAATTGCCTTCAATATTCCTTATTTTATTATTTTTTTCTTCCCATTTATCCATGACTAGAATTTGGGCCAGTCTACAGACTACAGCTAAACAAACAACAAAGTGTCTAGTGGTGCGGATCATAAAATAAAAGCTGTCCCGACATCAAATTGAAATATTTAAAGCCTGCTGCAGCCCCTCACCACAACTGAAAGGCAACTCAAAACATAAACATATGGAAGGAAGTCTGGCCACAACTCAATCCCGAATGGTTTCGGATTCATGTTTTTGTTTGATTTAATTAGCCAGGCGATTTGCATACGCGATGAGAATAAACAAAATGCAACAATGTTGCCTGGGAACATGGGATCAAATGGGGGGACAAGCACGCATCGTGTTCTAAATCATATGAGTCGAGTGGGGAACTTAAGGGGATTTAAAGTATGCAGTAAGTAAACTTAATCAAAGGTTAAGGTAGGGTTAATAATTATTCTAGTATAACAGGTATATGAAAATAAAGAATGGAGTAGTTAAACTTTAACAAAGGTTAAGGTACTGATTAAAATCATTCTAATACAATAGATGTATTAAAATAAAGTAAGGGTGAGTTAAACTTAACCAAAGGTTAAGGTTGAGGTTAAAAATCATTCTAATAAATTCTAAAATAATTTTTATTCTTATGTTCCTCATTTCCTTCTCCCATTCCAGGGTAAACAAACTTCCAATCATCCCCCGGCTACAAGTAGCCTCCCCGCATTACCATAAATTTTAATTAAATTACAATTTTTGCACTCCTCATCCTCACTTCCCAGCAAAAGCAACAACATTGCCTAATTGGGCAAGGTCTTTTCTGATCGTAATAAAGTTATTGCCCTCTTCTACTCTCCTTTTTGGAATTTTATCTGCTCTTCTGTTTCGGATTCGAATTCGGATTCGGTTTCTGTTTTTACTTTTGTTGCTTTTTTAGTTTTTTTTTTTTTGATTTGTCCGTTACGTAAGTCAGTCGAAATGCTTTTGGCACGACTTTTTGTATTGGATGGATTTTTGGATTTTTCTGTATTTTTTTCGATTTTTGTTTTGTTTACAGTTGGGAGATGACGAATCCGTCGGTTTGAGTCAAAGTTAAAGGGTACGAAATCGAGGAAATCGGCGTGGGCGAGGAATTCTTAGACAGCATCAAAGAAATAAAAACAGTTATGGGAAAAACTATATTATAATTTCACTAATCGAAAAATTCCACTAATGAATCTATTAATATTCTAATAAAAAAATTTAATTGTTAATAATAAAATAAATAAATAAAAAAGTTCAACTAATATTTTAGGTTTATTTATTACTATAGCTTAAAAACAATGCTTCCTTTTTTAGACAGTGAATTAAGCAATGATTTAGAATCTCCACGACTTCATAGAATCGAAAATAACATAAATTATATTTACGTACACTTTTTATTTACGCCTTTTAAATTACTATTTTGACCGCAAGTGTTTTTATTATTTTGTGGATAGTAAAAAGTGTCCAGCACTTGGTTAACTGAACTTTAAAAGGTCAAACACAATGATGATGATGATATAGAGGAAAAATGAGATGGCTATAGCCGATTTCATGGTTGATCGGTGGCGGAGAATTAAACTGGACACACCCACGCAGCTCTGCCCTTTTTTTTGGTTTTTTTTTTTTTTGTCTTTTGAAAGCTCTCGACTTAACAAAATAAATAAGTAATAAACGCTTTATAGAGAGGTCCCAAAATTTGAGTGTGAATTTTGTTCGATTTGAAGTGGGAATCGGAGAAGATTCTAAAATTGGTCAGCTTTGGCAGCTTTTTTTTTTTTGATCGCCTCAAATGATCGTCAATTGATCGGATCTACATACAAACATGGCATATTCAGCCCCCTTCTTAACCCCTTAAATGCTGATTTCTTGATCCGCCAAAAGACGAGAGACGACAAACTCAACTGGAGAGACTCTAGACTCTAAAACAAAGAGCCAAATAAGGTGGCGTTTAAAAACGCGCACAAAACGCGGCGCGTGCACGTGTCAAGATAATGCCTGCGGAGTTTAGGCAGTGGCGGGGGGTTCAAAGGGGGTTGCGAGACTTGATGATGGGGCTGCTGCTGCACCCAGAAAACAAAATGGACTAAAAAGGGGCCTAATTACCTAAAATTTTAGGAAATATGGCCAGAAAAACGCGCCAAGGCCATGCATTACCTAAAATGTTGTCCATGTGGACTATATTTTGTACGCAGTCTTGAATTTATTTCTGGTAATGGTTACCTAAAAAAATGGCTAGTGGACTAGATTTTTAGGTCAGAATTACCTAAATATTAGGTATTTAAAAAAAAGCTAGGATTTTTACTATTGATAGTAACATATTTGATTATTTTAATTGCTTATATTGTATTATTCGGAAAAGCAAATATTTTATCTTTCTGAAAAAACAATCACTTTATTTTGTCCTCGGTGGGAATCGATCCCGGGTCTTCTGCGCGTGAGTCCAATAGGCTAGCCTCTGGTCTACGGAACTACTTAAAGGCCCTGCGGCAAAACCAAAGCCTGCTTCAAGGGGCTCAGGCGAATTCTATTTTTAGAATAGGGCACTATTACCTTAAAAGTAGGAAAATAGTCCACGTAGGTATTGATTTTATATATTGAAACTTTTCCATCACTAGCTTTAAGAAAAGTCTAAAAAAATTTTTAACATTAAACTTAAAAAACCGAATAATTTGTTTATTAATATTAGGGACCAATATTTGTATTAAGTTGTGAGTGATAATCGACTTTAAATTATTCCTAAATTTTAGGTCTTATGGACCAATTTGAAGGTTACGATGGCCTATAAAAATCTCTTTAGCTTTACCTAAAAAGTAGGAACATAGTCCACATGCTAATATTTTTAGGTAACCCATTACCTAAATCTGAAATTTTAGTCTATTTAAATTTTTTAGGTCATACGTTACCTAAAAAATAGTCCCACATTTCTCTGGGTGTGATCCAAGCCCCAAAAGACTGCGCAATATTTACATTGCCCTTTTCCAGTCATTTACCACCAGGCTGAGAGATTGGAAAACAATAAGCAAAAAGCCAAGAAAATTGGGAAAATCAAACGAAAATAAACCGAAAATGTTGCGAAAGTGTTTTTTTTATAAGGTGGCGATTGAGGATCCGCAGAAAATAGTCTTAAATACTGTAAACAATGTTTGATTTATTTACTCCCTGCTTTCTGTTTTAACATTTGTGTAATTACTAGCATTTATTTTAAATAATAGGATTAGGTACTATAAACATAGATATTATTTTAAATGTTACTGAAAGTTGGTTTAAATCATGTGGGTTTATTCTTTAAATTATTTCCTTTTTTTAGGTTTTAGTTCCCTTTTTTTACACTCTCCCCCATAAAACCAATCACCCGCAAAAATGTGCAAATAATTTTAAAGTGCCCCCTTCTTCCTTCTGGAGATTTTTGTTTACTCGGCTCAATTAAATAAACATCCAAGCAACCAACTAACCAAAACCACACAGAGAGTCAGAAAAGAGGCCCCCTTAATTTTCCTATAGCAGATTGCAGATCGTATTGTTTCTTCTCTTTTTTTTTTTTTGGCTGTTTATGGCTTTTTAATTGTTTTCGCCTTTCGCTCGTGTTTACGCATTCCTCCTCTTGAGCGGGTCAGTTTTGGTTTTTCGATTTTACGATTTCGATTTGGGTTTAGTTTTTTGCCTTAGTGATTAGGCAAATATGTAAACCAAAAGCCAAACAAACATAGAAAATAAACAAACAAACAGAACAGAACATCAAAAGGCAGCTGGCATTCGATTGGCAAATCGCCTTTGAGAGATCGCTTTAATTTCCAAACTCCCCCGCAGCGTTGCATTTCGATCTAATCATTTCGATTCCGATTCCGAATCCAATTCCGATTTTTAATTCCAATTACCCCATTCTAATGCTAATGCGATGCGGAACAATGTCACTTGCATTCATTAGCTAATTTGTAATTGCAAATTAAAAGTTTCTGTGTTTTGTTAACAAGGTGCAAATTGTTAGGCGGGTGTGCTGTTTGTTCTAGCCAAAAGGTTAGCCAGTCGACCAAAAGCGGCAAAACGGTCTTGGGAAATGGCTGAAAAATATATTCGATTCGAAGGTTTCGATTTGCGCTTTCCCATTCGCTTTAATTAAATATCAATTATGATATTTCAATGGTATGGTAATTATAGCTGCGGATCTTATGGTGCTACATTTAATTTATATGAGAGATTAATTGGTTGAATTTTGCATTTATAAAATATATATTAATATTCTTTAATGCATTTTATTTATTTAAAATCATTGTATTTATTTAACAAATCTTTGGAATTTTATCTGCTAATCGAATTCGGTTTCTATTTATTTTTTATTTTAAATCATATTTAATGAATCTAAATATTTTAATTGCCTTCCTTTGTGCATTTTATCTAATTGATTTTTTATTTTATTTTTAATTATATTAAATATTTCTTATTCGGCAAATGTTTATTTTATGGTATATTCTGGTTGATTTCCCTTTAGTTTTTTTTGTCAAGTTATTTCTATTATTTTGCGGAATAAAATACTCAAGCTATAGGCTATATATATAGGGCCCAACCTTTTCCAGGTGCCCAGATATTTTCCCCCTTGTGGATTTTTACAATAACATTTTTGCAACTTGCACTTCTCGACGAACTGAAGAATTTCAGCTTCCTCTTCTGCTTCTTCTTCTTCTGCCCAGCATCTTCGACGTTTTCTTTTCTTTTCTCGGTTGTTTTTTCTCTTTTTTTTCTTTTTGCCTTTGATGGTCTGGGCCCAAAGTGCAGCTAAGTGTTGTCGTTGTTGCAGTTGTGTTGTTGTTGTTGGGCTGGATGGATGCTTTTAGCACAGTGCAGCGAAAGAGGAGGACGGGTATAGTGAGGGTAGAAAGAGAGAGGGCGAGTGCAATGAACCAGGAGTGAAGTGCAGAGTGGAGTCATCATCGTCATCGTCATCCTCGTCCTCATCCTCATCGGCATCCCCATTCCCATTCCCATAACCATTCCCATCCTCATCCTCATCCCCATTTAACGTCAGGCCAACTAATAGTTTTCTTTTTTGACTGACTGTTTGAAAGGTGACTAACGAGACAAGAGACATTCGTGCACAAGTCAAAAAAAAAAAAAATTTCCCAAAAAAAAAACCAAATAGGAAGTAAAAAATTTGAAGTATTTAACAATTAACTAATTATTTCCACAAAGTATCGATATTATACGTTTATTTTGTATTTATTAATAATTTTTAACATAAAATGTTTCTAATGTTACAATAACAAAGATATATATTATTAATCAAAAAAGTATCAAAGTAATACGTTTTTCTATATTTTTAATATTTTTAAACAAACAAAACATACCCTTAGAAATTCTCTCAGTGTGCTGGATTGTTTCTAATGTGACAATTAAATTTGTCAGGAAATCCAAGCAGTGCAAAGAATGCAAGAATGTGCCGAGCGGAAAAGAGACGGCCTGCGGGCGAGCGAAAGAGAGGGGAAGAGGGGCGAAGGGGGTCGAGGAGATGAGGGCCCCATGCGTCACGATAATATTATTAAGCTGCAGGGCAGGCAGCCAGTGCATCCAGACAAGCCTCTTGTTATGCAAATAAAAAATAATAAAAACACAAGACAAACACACGAGGCGATGCGAATTCCAGGGGGCAACGAGGTGGTTCTGATTAGGTTTTTGACCCACAAAATGTCAACAAACCAAGGCAAGGGCAGTTTCGTTTCAGTGAAGGGAAAACAAACAGACGACAAAATACAAGGATAATTTGCACTTAAGAATTCGCGTTTTTGTAAACAAAGTGAGCAACTTGAATAAAAAGTGTTGATTAAACAGATTGACAACTTTGAATCTTGTAAATTTTACTATATATATTAAAGCTAGTTTACAAATCAGCCTTTTAGTTTGTATAGTTTTTTATTTCTTTATTATTTTTTTAAGAATTCGCTTTGTACACCCCTTCAATCGAGATAAATTCACGTTTCTTTTCAATTCTCTTCGGGCCTTTGTCCAAATCATATATTTCATTTCCCGTTTGGCCGGCTATCAGAATAATTCACAAATTGAATCCCACTCGAAGATTCATATATGATTTGGTTTTTTATTGTGCGATGATTATGATATTGTTGGCTTTTCGTCGTCGGCCACTTTCCAATTTGCAAATTGACATCAATAATTTCCGTTAAATGTGCCAATTGTTAATGCGTCTTAGAGCCCCCGGTTGGCGGCGTTTTTCGTCGGATCGCTTGGCCATTTTTGGTCAGCTTAAACAGAAAAAAAAAACGGAAAAAAACGCGACTGTGACGGGCGAAGCGGCAAAAAACGCGCACAAATCGCGTGGGCGTCGCGCGCGCTTTGTTTTTAATTGTGGACAAATTTGGTCAGAGATTAAAGGCAAACAGCGCGTGTGTTTGTGTGTGTACTTAATTCATTTAATAATTTTGCGTTCATTTTTATTTCGAGTTTGAGTTTTTGCCCCGTAGTCAAGGATTAATTTCTTTGTGTTACTTCATTAATTTGCAGCTTTGTTTGCTTTTGGCAAACAAATGAAACAAAACAAAACACATGACATGCTCTGCATTTTTTGCATTTTACATTTAGCATATAGCATTTCCTTTTTTAATTAAGACCGTGTCAAAGAACCCGACGAGAGGCTGTCAACAGGGACAGGTTCACAATCGGGTGTCCTGTTTGCCCTGGGATGCTTTTGTTTTTGCTCCTTTTGTTTTTATTTATTTCATACTTTTTTCCTCTTATTTTTCTCTTTTTTTTACTTTGTTTATCTGCCTGGGCGGAGAGATTTTGCCTTCGCTTTAAGGCACTTGACATTATTACGCGGAGCTTACAGACACAAAAATGGCATATTCATATGCAGAGTCATACGAAAAGAGCCTGAAATGTAGGTGGTACACAGTGAGTGCCAAAAGTTTGATCTTTAAATTTATATAGATTATTGTTAAGATATATCCCAAGTTCAACTCATAAATTAAATTAGAATATTATTAAGATATATCTCTAGTTAATATATTAATCTCCATTTGGTATTCAGTTTAAGCTGATAGAGTTTTATTTGCTCAGTCAATATAAACATAGTTTAGAGATCATTACAAATGGAAATATATGATTGAGTGGGTGTGCTGAATGAATATTTGGTTAGCCTATTTCCATTTGAATGTTAATTAGAAATCATAAAAAAAAAAATATTTGCCGAATGGCAAAATATTTGATAGCTCTCTCTCTCTCGTTCGTAGACTTTAGCCACCCACTGTGTTTCCCTGTTACCATGATATTTTTAGCACAGCATGCAGTCTCGTCTTTCGTATCCTTTGAATCCCCGCCATATACACCCACGCCCATTTCCCGTTTCCGTTTCCATTTCCCATTTTCCACTTCAGCTTGACACATTCAGTTAGTCAGTCAACAGGGAAAGAGACGGCTATATGCGGCCAGAAAGAGAGAGGCATACAACAGAAGAACGAGGGCCATCGACACCCACTTGAAAATGTGTCAGGCTCGTTAGCTTAGTTGGTTTAACCCCCTGATGCCTGATGCCTCATCCCTTTTTGGCTTCCGTTCGCTCACCTATTTTTGTAGCTTTTGCAACATTTTTTAAGCGGCTTTAATTATGATAAATTAGCTTAGCAATTGCCAATTGGCTGATATGGCACACACACACTCAGCTCTTTCCTCCAGGGACCGTAAATAATCATTATTTGAGATTTTTATTTTAAAAGGCCTACTGAGACTTTTACACGTTTTAATCGACAACTGAACTGGTTTTAATGCACTTTATAGACATGAACAAATAACAGTTAATTTACTTTCCAGATTTGTTGAAATGCATATACTTTGTGGACAAGAGTAAAAAGAACGTTATTTTTGACGTTTAAAACAAAATATCACAGTAGTCTTTTTGAAATAAAAATCTCAAATAATGATTATTTACGGTCCCTGCTTTCCTCACTTTACTTTACTTTACTGGAAAAATATATTTTTTTTTATCCCCAGCAATTGACTTGAGTTGGCTTTTGGCCTGCCTGTTATCCTTGAGCTGCCAGTGGCTATTTCATTTCATTTTATTTTATTTCCTCTGTATCGACCGTGATTGGCTGGCCATTGATAAGACGCATTCCTCGAGTTCTTTGGAGCCGGATCACAAGACATGTTGACTTGTTTAGCGACTGTCGACTGTAGTTGATTGCAGCGAATGCAAAAAAGAAATCGAACCTAGTGCTGGCCAGTTTGGGGGAACTCTATACTGATTTTTATAATAATATCTAAAAGAACTAGTGGGATCATTGGGTTATAATATTCAAAAATGGATGGCTTCTTTTTTTAGGTGCTCTTGAAGAACTAGTTCTTTATAATAATATTATCTATACTGATTCCATAATAATATCTACAAGAATTAGTGAGCTAATTGAGTTATAATAATAAAAGGGGATCCTTTTTTTTAGGTTCTCTTGAAAAACTAGTTCTCTCAAAAAGAATTTGTGATATCATTGGGTTATCATATCTAAACTTTAAGTAGGTTTTTGAAGAATTGGGGACTTGAAGAATTAGTCATATCATTGGGTTGTAACACCAAAAATAACTGGATTTCAAGGGATACTTCTCTAGAGGAACTAGTTCCTCCGGCATCCACACTCCACACTCCACTAACTCCAGCTCCATCTGGCAGCTGTGCGGCTAATCTCGGGGCACATGCCACCAGGCAAAATGAATTTATTGGCAGCCCAAAGAATCACAGCACTATGGACAAAAAAAAAAAAAAAAAAAAAGACTGCAAACAACATTGCGATTTGTTTGCCGATATGTTCTTATGCACAACGCACACACATCTGTTGACCTTGCCAATATATAATAGGGCGCCCAAGAAAGGGAAATCGAGAAAGAACATGCATATATCTCTGCAGTTCTTCAGTTCTGAAGTTCTTTCGATCCCCACCACTTCTCCACCGTAGAATCATCGGTCGTTCCTGGGCTGGAAATCATTTTGTCGCCGTTGTCCGTTGGACACGTAAAAACCTCTGTCGCTGGTGAAGATAGCACGAAGTGCACGGAACACGCATTTAACATACTGTATATTGTATGTGGTGTATATGGTGTACTGTACGTGTCATCGGCGCAATCAAGGCCTCAAGTCATATGTACTTGTGCCCGCAGCAACCAGAGAACCAAGTACATTATTGCCCTTGCTGGGGGTATTGTATTTTATTAACAACTTTTTGGAGTATAGGTTTGAGTCCCTGAAATGGGGGGCTATCACCTGGACACCCAATTAGATTTATACTGTTTTTATTTTGTATAGGTACTTAAAATGGAAAAACCTTTAATTCTGATCAATAAATAATAAAATTTGATATAAATAGAAATATTAAATTAAACAATTATAATAAACATTTTTTAAGTTTTAAAATGCTCATAGTGAACATTTGAAGTATTTTCTTATTAAGTCATGTTTAATATGTTTTATAGTAAATATTATGTTTTTAATTAAACATTTTATTTTTAATTTTTTTGTTTTATTAATTTGGATATACAGATATTTATTTGTACTATTTTTAAAAAATTTACATAAATCCCAGAACAATGAAGTTAAGTACTTTGCGTGATCTTAACTTCCTTTTAACTTTGGTTAACCATTTATTATTTTTTATTTAAAGTTTAAGCTTTAAGAAAAGCATTAATTTACTTCTCAACTTTATGCTCACTTCTGTCGAATGTTTTATATTTTTCTGCCGTTGTTATTGTCGCTTCTTCGATATGCAATATCCGCATATGCAGCAGGAGATGAGGAATTACAAAAAACAGATACAGATACCGAGATACAGGGGTACTGATTTTGCATGCAGGGCACAGCGAGAGATGGGAATTTCTTAGGAAATCCAACGGACGGTCGCCACAAATTATGATTTCTCGTGTTTAATTGTCGTGGCAGCTGGCGACGAAGGTCGAAGCGAAGCCTCAGCCTCGTCGTCTTTAAGCCGCTTAAGAGGTTACATAAAAATAAAAATCGGAATTGAAACTGAACCAAAAAAAAAATACAAATAAAAGAAAAAACTAAACATATGAGGAGGAAAATTATAACAATGAGAGATACAACTCGAAATATAACTCGAAATGATATGAGGGCCAGACTAACGGTTTGAACTAGTTTTATTTCTTAGTTAATTCGACTGGTTTTTGCGGCCCAGAGAAAAGGTTTTCTTAGAAGTGGAGTGTCTTGCTCAAGTTCCAGAATTGAGTCAAGTCCCCAATTTGTGTTTCTCCTCACTCAACTGGTTTTCTCTGGTTCGCATGATTCATACATATACCATACATATAGGTAGGTAGGGGGTTAATAAAAAAATAAGTTGGTTAAATCAACACTTTGGGCTTAGCCCTTGACCTCAACTGCAATTTGATGCATTTTCTTTCGCTCTTTTGGGCCCTTTCCCTTTGGATTCGGATTTGGATACGGACTCGGATTGTTGTTATACCTTCTGCTGCCTTAGCTGTCATTAATACTTTGACTTTGGCCTTTTGTGCACTCATAAAAAAAATCGCCATTGATTCAAGAAATTCGCCATTGATTCAAGAAAATCGCCTATGATTTTCAGCCAACGGCGATTCGCCATTAATAATGGGAAATAATTTTCTTGAATTTACGGTTTCGCCTTTCTAAAAATCATTACCATTTTTTCTGAATTTTACGGCAAAAAACCCTTAAATTAAGAAAAATTTTCTTAAAAATAGAAAAATAAAAGTATATTTGTTTATAACCTTTTTTTTTTAATTTTGTCCGACTGATTTTTTTATCACTTTTGCATTTAGGTTTGTTAACTAAGAGGAAACCTTTCATGTTTTAATGACAATCATATCGTGACAATAGGGTACATTTTTATTTATTTATTTATTTAGTATTTATTTATTTAATTTAAATTCAAATTTATTATAAATGTTTATTAATTACAATGCATTTTAAGTACAGAAAAAACTTTTTGTAAACATATAAAAGACTTAAGGAAAAACTCTTACCTCGACCTGAACTCGAACTCGTGACCGCTCACACCATAGACAGACATCTTAACCAATCGGCCACGCGTGCTTCTTGCAATGCAATGGCTTAAGATGCCTAAAGTGTTAACGGTCGTATTATTGGTATACCAATTACAATTACTTTAATTAAATCTTGTTGACAACAGTTTTAACAATTTAGTGAATGGAAAACCAAAACAAAAGATTTTTTATACGAAAAAAAAAAACAATAACTATTAAAAAAAAAAAATCTGACTCGTCCCTGCGTGAAGTCGAACCGCGGTTTCCACGGCGACTTTTGTACACATGTTTAGTGTCCGAACGCCTCTAACAGCTAGGCCACCATACTAGAACACTAAAAAATTACACAACTTTCCTAAAAAATAGGTATTTATTTTCTAGAATCAAAGGCGATTTCGCCATTAACTCAAGAACAAAGTCCGGAAAATATTGCCATTAATCCAAGAAAATATCGCCATTAATCCAAGAAAAAAATCCACTATTCTTCTTCTTATTTATTTTATAAACAATTTTATGGCAAATTTCCATAAAATTAAGAAAATTTTTCTATAATCTAGAAAAATTTTCTTAATTCAATGGCGATTTGAAATCACGGGCGATTTTCTAAAATTAAGGGCGATTTTTTTTCTGAGTGTGGTTTAACATTAACCAAACAAAACGCTTTGGCACCCACAAAAATACGAGAGCTTGGAAAAAAATAACGAAAAAAAAGATTGCAGTTGATTGACAGAATTGGGACGACAACCAACAACAACGAAATATACAGAAAATAAACTAAAGTAAGCATTTGAATTCTGCATGCGTGAAACCCAGCGAAGCGTTAAAGTTCAAAGCGTTGGATTACACGACAAAGTGGCAAAGAGCAAGGAAGGGGCTGTCGGGGGTTAAGAGTTGAGAGCCCGAGAGCCAAGAGCTAAGAGGGGGTGTGGTCGATCTGCCTTGGTTTTGACTTTGGTCCAATAAAAAATACAACAAATAAAACCAAAACCCACACGCGGTTAACCCTTGGAAGCTCAAGATTGCTTAAGATGCGGTTATCAAATGTATATCACTACATTTTTAATCGAAATATTGCTTATAAATATAAATATTAATATAAATAATAAATATCAAATGAATGAGACTACATTTTATATAGAAAATATTAAGCATTGCTTACAAAAATAAATAACAGTTATATGTTAAGTCATAATTTATTATCTCAAACGATTTTTACCTACTTAAAACATTTTTATAATCCATAATAAAAAAGATTACATCATTTAAAAGAATCATCGGAGAATCAGAATCATCTGCTTCGATTAACGGTTAAGCAGAGATCTTCTGATCCTTCTTTTTTCGAATTTAATGATGATTCATCGTTCAGGAACGTTTTACCTTCTCGGATTCTTCATGCAAGTCTGTTTTTTTTTTTTGTATTCTTGTGGAGAGACGACATCAGAATGAGTCACAAGTCAATTAAATTTAAAGCAGGGAATAGAGGGCTAACCAAAAAGTGGGGGAAATATTATCAGGGATTTTTAAAGGCTTTCCATATAAACCTAATGTGTTATATAGTATTCATTAAATTTTTCCCAAAATTCTAGCTACAAATAAATTATTATTAATAATTATTTTAGTGACTTTCCTGTTTATTGCTTAATTTCCTGTTCGCTGCTCAAATATTTCTATGCTGTATTATTTCACCTGAGAGCAGAGGCAGTTCCGCTCTCAATTGAATGTTAGTCAATTATGCTAATTTTCCTCCTCCTGCTCCTTTTTTTCCCTTTTTGTTTTCTAGAGCTCTTCTTCTTCTTCTTTGCCTGTTGTGCCGCTTGCATTTCTCTGGGAAAAAGTGGAAATGTTTTCACACATGAATGCGAATGCATTTTCTGGCGGCGCAGGGGCGCAGTCAAAGGGGGTGGGGGTGGGAGATGGGGCGTAGATTGATGGGGGAGTGCAGCAGCAGCAGCAGTGGGAAAAAGGGGGTTTTTAGCTTACAGCCAAGCATTGAAAGTTTATTTCTTCTTTTTTTCTTTCTCTCTCTTTCTTTCCTAACATTGCCGGCAAACGTTTGGATGGAAACTCGTTTTCCACAGCAGTTCGCTTGCAGTGGGAAAATTGTGGGAAATTTCATGGAAACAATTTTTTCGTTGCTAAAGTGGGAAAAAGGCGAGACAGAAAGAGAGGGGGAGAGATTGTGCAGTGGCATAAATGAAATACAAAAGCTCGATTTTATAGAGTAAATTAAAGTCTCCAAATTCTTCGCATGCAAGGGAAGCGAACAGCCTATTCTTCTGATTCTTCTGATTCTCCTGGCTCGTCTTTTCTTTTTTTTTTTAAGGTTCTCACGTCTCTCTGGATCACATTTTTATATGCCCAGCCCCATTAGCGTGTCTGGAGTCTAATCCCGGCTAGAATTATAGAGAAGATTAATCCATTGAAGAGTTCGCAGAAAGAGGGGCACAATTAAAGCAATGCCAACACAAAACTTGTGAATTCTTCACAAGATTATATTTTGAATGTATGACTAAATATTATTACAATTAATTATAGAAAATAAGTAATTTACTAATGTATCACGATTTCTTAAACCGCAAATTAGAATCAATATTATTTTTAACAACTGGCATCTAGGAATTTTTTCAATTTATTTCCATGTGACTTCATCGTTTACTAAATTAATATCTATTGTATTGAAATTGTTTTTGCCAACAATGAGACGATTATTATTATTTTCTTTATCTCAGCTCATAAATCAAAAGTGAAGAAAAAAATGAAATAAAATAAAAGAAGCGAAAAATCTTTAATATGTTAATGTTGATCGTGTAAAAAATGTTAATAATAATCAACAAACAACATTATGAGCGTAAACTTGGCACTACTGGCCGTCAAAGTGGAAACGAAATGCAAATGGAAAACTAATGAAAAGCTGCCATTCAAAAGGAAATGCGAGGAATATAAAAAAAAAATCATATATCGTTGTTTTGCTTCTTTTTTTTTGCGCTCACATTAGAGAATTAAATACAAAAATAATCGAATCGAAATCCAAGCACGCAAAGCCAGTCTGAAGATTGGCAGTAGAAGGGGGAAATAGCCGGATTGCCTTGGCCAAGTGAAAGAAAGAGTTGAACAGAAATAAATAAAACCCGCCTCGCATGTGAGCTGCTAAAAGGGGGAAAAGCCGTGGAAAAGCGGCGGCGGAAAGTGTCTAGATGAGCTGGTTGGATTTAAATGATGGGGGAGAGCACACAAATAAAAATAAATCGAGATTCCAAAATGGTTTATTTATCGATAAAGAGAGCTCTTAAAAATAAAACCATATCAATATGGGCAGATAATTAAATGGAATCGTATCTAATCTATCCAAGTATCGGTGGCATGAAAAATGCATAAAATACGCGTTGATCTATCTGCATAGGAAATGTTAAATGGAGATTATGGAAATGTCTGGGAATGCTGCTGCTCTCTATAATGATATAGGTGATAATTCTTGGAACAAACGTGTTGAAACCTTTATGCCGAAGATCAATGATTACAATAAATTACTGAAATGTTTGCTGGAAAAAAAACAGAACCTCACAAGAAAGGAACCAATAAAATATAAAGAAAATTAAATGCGAAAAGTGGACCCCATAAATTAAAATGTTTTTAAAATATTACAAGTTCATTATAAACTTTACATTCTGAGTAATGATTTTTCATTATTATTCTCAACCCGCTGATCGGTGTCTTTAATCCCTGACGAGGACACCTGATTTATATCCACCTTCTAGCCCTGAACCCACAATTTATCCCCCATAGATCAGATCTCTCTTTCTTATATAGTAAATTGCTGGTGTTTTTTTTTTTTTTTTTTCTTCTCGTCATGCCACCACACCTTGCGTGTGTGAAATAAACAATTAATTGGCAATTAATTATTTTTATAACTTTTTAAGCAGTCTCCTTCGCTTGTGTGTAAATATTTTTACAGTTTTACGAGGAAGTAAATGGGGAAAAAAAAACAAAATTGAAAAAACTACTCAAGATGATAATAACGATCTTAGACCGAAAACCTCAGTGCAAAATTGTTGTATTTTTGTGTGGTTTGTTTTTCTTTTTTTTTTTTTGGCCGAAAAATGGGTCAAACATGTGACGCTGCAACTGCAAGCTTTTACTTTACAGGTTTGCAGCATCATGGCAACCGGCTAACCCAGGGGCAGGAGGTAAGGGGGGTCAAAAGGGGGGGATCGGAGAAAGGGGAATACAATATATATATATATATAAAATACAAAAAAAAAAACTGAGGAAAGAGGAGGTTGATCTCGTCTGGTGGCCGAGTGAAAAGTGAAGTTTCATTTCGGTTTCAACAACTTTCCTCTCCTCCGGTGGGTGGTTTCCGCCTGTCCAACGAAAGAGAGAGCAATGTGTCGCCAAAGGGAGACGGCAAAAGAGGCAGAGGACTCCAAGAAAAAAATCGGTGATTTTGATTCAAATAGGAACATTTTGCCCAGTTGTTTTTTATGTAACTTGGCCAAAAATTGTCCTAAATCAAAAATACGTACTGTTTTGAACAGATAACTAAATAATAAATAAATCCATAACACTTTCCGTGTAATTTTGGAAAAATACAATTTTCGCCATTTTTCTCATTTTTTATAAGGGGTGACATCATGATTTTTTGCGAAAAATGGCTAAAAAATAAAATGTTCAGATTTAAATGCCAATCGATAGGAAATTTAATAACGAGTTCAACGAGGTATAACAATCCACATTTGGACTATTATTTCCATTGTTTCGAACAAAATACTCTTTTTTTTGGGTGGAAATTTATTCACAGATGATTTTTTCCTAGTGTTTTTTGGCGTAAGTATTAGTAATTTCTTGTAATCCTAAAACCCCTTTAAAATCACGCACCCATCTCTAAAGCTCGAATTAGCATTGAACTCATTTACGTTCCAAGGGCGCAAAGTCTTTCTAGTGGAAAGTATTGTTGGAGGGGAGGGAGTTGCATTAATGCCCAGCACGTACTCCCCTTTACCCCGCCTCTGGCGAGCACAGCACGATCCACATGCCAATTGCAGCGGAAGAAGAGCAGCCGAAGGCATGAGCGTAGTCAGTATCTAATTTTAGAGGGGAGTTTTAGAGAGAAAGGTGTAACATGTTTTCCTTTATACCAATGCCTTAATTAGTATTAATATTATAAAGAAAATAAAAGAATTTGGCTACGCACTTTTAGGCCCCCTTGGGCTACGCCCATGTGGCGTAGGGAGCGACATGAGGCGATGCATTTTTATGATTCTTTTATACTATATATACATTTTGTTATTTCCCTTTCGAGGGGAGCAAACAAAACGAGGTAAAATCATGCGTAAAGATTTTTTTATACAAGCTTGTGAATGATTCTATTTGTATGACTACTTCCGCTAGAAAGAGATGGCCAGTCGGAGAATGAGGGAGTTGGAGTATGCACTTACAGTGCCGACCACTTAAATGGGACAGGAATAAAACACAACAAAAAATAAAAGAACGCGTGAAAGAAAAGGGAAAAGGATTTGTACCTTCAATGAATTTTAATTAACTCTTTTTTGGACATGCAAAATAAATATGTTTCCTGATAATTAATTCAGTTATTTAGTATTCAAGAATTGATCAATCGAAGTTACAACACGGGAAATGATTCATTCCATGTGCAAGCTAATTCTTCAACATTACTATTTTATTTTGAAGTCTTAATCATACGTTTTTAGCCATTATTTATTATATATAAATCCTGCTATTAAGATTATTTCGCGATATTTTATTCTACGTAGTGTTACAACTACTTTGATTGTTTAAAACACCTTTCCCTTTTAATTGATTTTCGAAATCATTGATTTCTCGCTTATGAATGAGCTGGTGGGCCATTTAATAACCCCCTGACTATATCGATTACCTCACTTTATTCAGTGGCGATCCATTCATGCCGCTTTCGAAGGGCTGGGGAAATAGTGGGTGCATAGTAAACAGAAATTCAGGAAGTCGTTTCATATCGAATGACAGCTTTCGATCGAACACTCGACGATATGTACGGTTTTTCTTCATTGATTGAAATAGGGAAATGCATTGTATAAGATGTATAAGGTGGAGAAATGGAGAGGAGGTAAGTGGATGGATTTTTATTGGTTGGTTAAATTAAATATTTCTCCTTTTTTTGGGTTTTTTTATCTGAAAAGATTTTAAAAATTTAAAAAAAAAAAAACGATTTACAGCATGTTTACTTCCTATTTATTTGCTCAGCATTGTTTGGATCAGAATCAACAAATTTAACTTCAATTACGAACACACACAATCGCACTTTTCATTCATTGATCTCCCACACCCTCTTCCCCTCTCTCTTATTCGCCCCGCCTTGCTCTCTCTCTCTCTCCCTCTTCGATGGCCTTTTGGTTTCATTCATTCATGCGTGCGATCATTCATTCATTCATTTGGTCCGTCAGTCTGTCAGTCACTCATTCATTCATTCATATGCACAAATTAAGCGAAGGAAAATACGATTGTTTATTTATTCTTAGCTTGCCGCCACGCTTCTTCTTCTTCTTCTTCATTTTCGATTTTTATTTTCAGTCCTCTGTTTTCTACTCGTTGCCATTTTTTCAATTAAATTTCAATTTGAGTTTCGTTTCCTCTTCCACATTCCATGTTGATATTATCGATTGAGGAACACAGCAACAACAAGCGAAAGCGACGATGGGAGCATTTTTGAATAATTAAAAAAATAAATAGCACAACTGGTAAAATTTAATACAAACAAAATAAAGTAAGGAAGATCAATTAGTTGAAATTCTTAGGGGAAACAATTTTGGGAAATTTTTTTTCCCCCTTATTATTTATTTAGCAATTTATTTATCGGAGATTTTAAAGAATATTTACTAATATTGAAAATTAAATTTATGTTAAAGCCAAAATACACATATTTTTTAAACTTTAATCCTTCAAGGACGTTGCTACTGTAAATGTTAGCGAATTATTGCTCACCATAAACTAAATCGGGTAAAAAATGGGGGAAAACAAAAAACTATAACAATTTCCCCTCATAAATTATGCAACATTATTTCCTATGTAAAGGGAAGCTTGCTTGGGATTTTAATTTTTTTCTTTCTCGCCACTATTTTGCATCCGAGATGAAGATGGAGATGAAAATGAAGATGAAGACGGATTGGGCTGAAGACTGGAGACTGGAAGAAGTGGCAAAAATGCGGACGCGGCTGCGAAAGTCGCGTCGGAGTCGCCTCGAAACCGCAAAGAAGACAATTGCACACACTAACACATCGAGGAGAGTGTTGGTGTTAGCCAACTCCATTTTGGGCCGCAACATTCCATTGTCTATTTTGTAGTGCGCTTTGTTTTCACCTCTCTTTTTCCCTTTAATATGTAACAGTAACAGTGCAGCCAACAAGAAACTTTTCCTTGGCCAAGTCAGAAAAACAGAAAAAAAAAAGAAAAAAGAAAAAACTACAGCTGCATATAAGGCAGAAAATTAAATAAAGTCGCTACCGCAAGGGTTTCGCTGTCTCTTTTTTACCCTTACCCATCCACCCACCGCCCTCCCTCTCTAAACCATAAATGTTTGAAAACTTTCCACTTTCTTCAAGATTTTAACAACTTTTAATAGCTATTGCAAGTCTGTGCAACATTTTAAGGGGGCTTCTTCTCATAGTTCTACAATTATTTTTCTAGATTCTTTTTCTTAATAATTGTTTAGCCACAGAAATGCATTGGAAAATATTTCTCAGCTTTCTTAAAGTTAATGCAAAATATTTTCAAATATTTGAGAAGTTAAATATTGGGAAACTAAATTCAATATATTCTCTTAAACTACTTGAATAATGCTTAGAATATTTTCTAAATTTTTAGGATGTTAAATATGGGGGCTTTCAAATTGTATATAATCTCTAAAATCACTAAAAACACTTTGCACAAAACCAACCAACGATTAAAGGTTTATTATTCTTTAAGATCAAAAGTCGCACCTTTGTCCTTCGAGGCGTTTCGCCTTTTTTACCACTTTAATCTGGTAATTGTGTTGGCAAATTATATGTGCATAGCATATAGCATATAGCATATCGGAGAGGAAGAAAAACTGGCGCCAGCAGCAGCGGCAATTATGATCGCAAACGCCAACGCGTTTTGGTGGCTTGGTGATTTTAAAAGGTGGGTTCGAAATTCGAATCGAACTATAGCCTGCAGATTATATGGATTGCTGGATTGTTGGATTGCATATGTGGTGGGCTTATGGGCACCCCTTTCTAGGCACCCCAATCACCCCGCCTCGTATCGCCTGGCATTTGTAATCTCCGTAAACAAATATGCAAATCAATTAAATTCACTTTTGTTGTTTGTTTTTCCCACTCTCCTGCCCGCAAACCGCTGTTTGGCTAATTGGAAATGCCGCAGGCGTCCGCAGAGTTCTGAGCTGTCACGGCCCCCTTTCAATATACATACATATATATATAAATATGTATATATATCCCCCCACCTAACCCTCTTTTTACACCTCGGAAAATGGGCAACCTTTAGCTTTGAATTCCATTTTTTAGGTATATAATATTTCATTTTATTTTCTCATTTTTTGAAATTTAAATATAAATTTAAAGCCTAGGCTAAAGGTACGTTAAATCAAAAGGTCCTTGTTTTAATTTATTTTCCATTACCAATGTTCTGAAAGTATAACTTTTAAACGGATTTAACCATATTTAATGTTTTTAAAGTCCACATTCTAGACCTTTTTTTAAATTGGCCCAGCAGGTTAAGGGGAGGTTAAATTAAAATGTGTTTGTATTAATTGATTTTACTTTGTTCCTGAAATCTAAACAATAATGTTACAAATATTTAAAGTCTACATTCTAGACCTTTCTTTAATTAGACCGCCAGGTTTAAGGGGAGGTTAAGTTAAAAGGTGGTTGAATTAATTAGTTTTTCATTTGTATTTCCAATTTTGTTCTTGAAATTTAAATTTCAAAAGGCAACCAGAAGTCTACATTCTATATCACCCTTTAATTTGCCCACCAGATTAAAGGGACGCTAAATCAATAAGTGTTTACTGCTTTTTCGCCGAGTGTAAACCCACTCTCGAATCGCCGCCAACCGACTGACATAATAATTACCGCAACTTGGCGACAAAACAGTTTCCTCCCCAAGTGGCCCACCGCCGCCCCCCTTCCCCGTCCACGTCCCTCCGCCCCTGGACAAGTTGGCCAAGCGTTTTAAACTAATCGTCAGCTTGGATGACTGGGTCTAAATAAAAAAAAAAAAAACTAAAAGAAAAGACTGTCTTCTGTCGCAGAAAGCCCCCGTCGTCTATCGTCTAAGTTGTAACACGAAATGTTTCCTTTTGGGTTTTTTTCTCTCTTTATTTCGCTTTTGCTTTGGCATTGAACCATGAAATGTTTTCTACGCTTCGACTGCAATTTTGTTCGTTCCCTCCCGGTTATTTCAATTTTTTCCTATTTTTTTTTTGTTAGTAGTCATTGTGCGTCTGGCTTTTGCGGTCTTGGCTTGGACAATGTGTCCCAGTCGCCGGCCCGCCCATTAGATAATAATATATAGACAAAAGCCGCCGCCGTTGTTAATTTTTTTTTTTTAGTTTGCTTTTTTTTCTATTTTGTATTCGCCAGTTTTATGCAATTTCTGTTGCCTTACATTACCTTGAAAATTGGCCAAGCGGGCGGCTTTAAAAATCATTTCGCATTCAGTTGGAATTGAACAGCAATTACGCGGGTTTTTTGTGAGAATTTGGTAGCAATTGGTACAAGGATATTTTACGGGGGGAAATCCATAGTTTTAAATGCAATATATCAAATCTCCTTATAATTTTGTAGCTTTAATAATTAATTCCCTTATTTATCAAGCTATAAATAGAACAACTCGTAAAATTTTGTGAATAAAACTCAAAGGTAGCGAAAAAAGAAAACAACGCCACTTAAAAGAAATTACAAAGAATGAGGAAACATTTTTGTGGTTTATTTAGCTGTACACTTTTTTGCGATTCTCCGTATTTATGTAGCCTTCAAAAGGTGGTTCTTTTGGCCAACAGAAAGTAATTCTTCAGCTACTTCTTGCGGTTGTTTCTTCGTTTCTTCGCTCTTCGCAACGCTCTTCTTTTTGTGGTTTCTTCTCAGCTACTTTCTTTTTCGAGTTCAGCCGGCTCCACTCGCTTCTTCTATATATAATGCAATTCTCCTGCTTCTTCTTCTTGCAAATTTTTCTCGCTTTTCATTTCTTCTTGCAATGTTATTTAATTTTTTCCTGCCCGAGAGGCTTTTACCTGACGGATCTTTGTCATCGCTTCGCTTTTAGCTTCTTTATATTGGCTTGTCAATTATTTTATAATAAACGAGGTGGAGAGAGAAAGCAGCAACAACTTATTTGGGCCAAGAACGTAAATGCTCTCTGGCCAAAAAGGTTTAATTTTTGTTGGGCTTTTTTTTTTTTTGTTATTTTGTTGTTTTTGTTCGTTGACAGAATTGCTCGAAAATTGCGGGTAAGTGAAAAGCGGTTTGTCCAAAAAAAAAAAAAAAAAAAAAACAGAAACAGAAACAGCAACAAAGAGTCGGGCATTGCTGCTAATTGGTTAACTGCAATTGGCAGTCAACTTTTCAATGAGCTGACCCACAAAGCGAAAATGTTGGCCAAAAAGTGTTAAACACATTTTGCGCAACCCAAAGCGAAGTGGCACGCGGGGGTTAATGGTGTGCCGAAAGGGGGTTAAGGGGTGACAGAAAAAAAAAATAGTTAAAATATTATTTAAAATCAAAACTAACAAAATAATTTATGAATTTATGGCCTTTTTAATTTTAAAAAATATTATAAACATTTATCTTTTAAATTTAATATATTTTAAAATACTTCTTCCTTTATTTTCACTTGAAAATAGTGTTTTCCCCTGTGTAGAAAACAAAAAACGTGACCGCAAATGGCAGGCAAATTGGCAAATGGCAGTACACCAAAATTGTTAAATAAAAGCCGAAAAAAAAAATAAAACAACCGACGAAATTCAATTAACACAACATTTTGGGAGTGGGTACGAACGAAATAGGAGATTCCGAGGAGTGGGCGGTGGGTGAAACGGGGCGTGGCTGCACTAATGTCTGAAATTTATTTACTAGCTCCTTTGACAGGTGGACAGTTGGCAATTTTCCCTGCCGTTGGGCGTCAGCACACCGCAATTACCAGATAACTCACTTAGCACACTTTTCTATAACTTTACAGGACTTCAAAAAAATAAATACAGCAAAAGAAAGAAAGTTAAAGAGTGGCAGATTTTTTAAGACTTTTCCAAAAGCTGTGCCCTGAAATTCCCATATATAACTACTAATATATCATTTAATATTAAATCTAATGCATCCAAGACGTTCATAAACCTAGTGTCTAAAATACAAATGAGACATAATTTAGGCAAACAAAATGTCGAGCAACAAAGATAGTAATTATACGGGTAATATGGGACAAACTCACACAACTCAGCACTCAGCACGATATTTCTTCACATTTTATTTATTTATTTTTTTTATTTATGGATGGGGGCAAAGCTTACCTGTAAAGAGAAGAAAAAAGAGAACAAAAACTTTAATTCAATTGTCATAAGGCAGGGGCGTTCGAAAAGGGGATTATTATAAATCAAGAGAAAAGCTTTTCCAAGTTATAATAATAATAGCTTAAATATTAAATAGTTTAGAAATTTTATATATTACTAAAGAAATTACCAAACCCCCTAAGTAGAGGCACCTTTTAGTCTACCCTCTGGATTCTTTTCAATTCTCCCGGCTAAACGTAATCATGGAAAATGACAATTTCTTATCAACTAGCACCAACGGAGAGCAACAACAACAACAATAAAGTGGAGCCCGCATTGCGTGTGTATTGTTGTAGTACTTGTTCTTTTTTCATTTTTTTTTCCATTTTTGTCCTCAATTTGCGTAAAATGGCACAACGAAATAAATTAAAATGCAGCAACAGTCTCAAGTCGTTTTCCTCCCCTCTCGCCGCCCTTTCCCCTTGATTTCCCAAGTCTTCATATCGCACGCAGCAATAGCTTCTTGGTGGACAGGGGCGGCGGGGGAAAGGGGGATCGCGGGGTCAGAGGCGTGACGATAACAAAACAAACGAGTGCCGGGTTGGGAATTGTTATCGAAAAGTCAGAAATAAAACAAAAACAAAAAATATATGAAAACTCCAATAAAAAGCAAGCAGAAAAAATTCTAAAAAAAATTAAGTAAAAGAAAATAAACTGGGACGAATAATAAATACACTAAATGTTATTATAGAAATGGGTCATTCATGGGAAAATAAAAAACAGTCAAAAACGAAGTTTATAAAAAACCTAACATTAGGTTTTTTAAAATAGAACCCTAACCAAACAAGCGGAAAGAAACTGTAAGGAGGAAAACAAACTTTTTTTTGTAGGTTAGGTTAGGGTATCTTTTGGGTTTAACAGTGTTTTCACGTTTTATGGCGCGAAGAAAAAAGGGGTCGAGTGATAAGATGGAAGGCCTGTGTGTGCTATTATAGCTGCGTATCTGTATCTCTCCCCATTTTCTTCTGTGCCGTTCTCTTTTTTTTTATCAATTCTGTTTCTTTTTTTTCTTGTTCTTTATTATATTTTTCTTCTTCTTGTGGGTGTCTGTCGGTGCACTGTATTTGCTGTAGTTCTAGTTGTTATTTTGTTGTTGTTGTTGTTATTGCTGCCGTTTTAATTTGCATTTAGCAACGACAGCCGTCCGCTCGTTATGGCGTCGGCAAAAGTTCAAAAGAGTTTCGTTTTTGTTTTTTAGTTTCAATTTAAATAAAACAAAAAAAAAAGAATACAAAGAAAAATAGCAGAATGGAAAGAAATCTAGCGGCAATTGCGACAAAATTCATTCGTGTACCTATATAAATATGCATATATATGGACAACTGCACGATTTTTATTTCGTTTCTTTTTCCTTGCATTTGTTGGATTTTCCCCAAGCGGTAAACTTGAGCGCTGCGGGAGCCACACCCCCGCCACGTGTGCCAACTGGATTGGTATTGGGATTGGATTATTATCCATCCAGCCAGTTGGCCAAATTGACGACCACCCGCAACAAAACAAGACAACAAAAATTAGCGACCGAAAACGCACGAGAAACGCGGCCAAAACGCAGCGGGCGGTGGTTGTAAAAATACATAAATGAACCTTAAAGAAAAAAAAGAAAAAACCAGTACAGTGCGTACGAAGAACTCAATGAAATTAGTGATTTTTTTGGAAACATCTCGGATTGGTTTCGATTATGAAATATAATATAGAATAATTTTCTTGTTCATATTTATTTTTCAGAGCTTGGTATTATAAACCAACCTATCAAATATATATATTTAAATAAATAAAGTTTCCACATTTCTAGTTCCTATTTCAAGATCTGGTTAGAATATGAATGTTTTTTTTTTTTTTTTTTTTTTTGAATCTTAAGATCAAAAACCTTCAGATAAGATCGATCATATGAGATCGGTGGTTGTGCAATCGGCTTTCTAGTGGAGATGCAAACCACTTAAGGTCATCGCAGCAACAGCTTCCGCGAGTGTGCGGTGTGTGTGTGTTTGTTTTGGGTGTGTGGGTGTTTCGCGGGGGACAGAGATAGATAGAGTGCGACAGAGAGGGAGAGTGGCAAAAAGATAATTAATGGCACCACTTCAATGCAATTATTGCATAAATATATTGTTAAGACAATAAATATTGGCTGCACATTAATCGCTTGCTTTTGTTGTTGTTGTTACTGTTCTGTTTTCTGCTTTGTTGTTGTTGTGGAAATTATTATAGTACTTTTTGTTGTTGTTGCTGTTGGCGGCAAATTAACAAAGGCCGCAGTCGCAACCGGCAAAACGTTTCGCTTGTTTAGACGCCTCAACATCGCCCCCAATCCACACAGCAAGGAGAAAAAAAAAACAGAAAAAAAAAACAACAAGTACTTAACCGACTGTAAACGGTAAAGCAAATGTCGTAATAAAATCATAAAAAAAAAAATAGAAAAAAGAAAAACAATCGTCGACAAGAGCTAAGGAAAATAAAACGCGCACTTAAAAAATGCACACACACAAAAAATAAAAAGAAAAATAATGAAGGCCCTGCGCGTTTTTTGCACGCGTCTAAAAACGCCATAAAACATTTGTTCTAATATAATGGGCTTCTGGGCAAGCTGCTCGTTAACTTGGCTAATGAATGGGGCTTTCGGCCAGAAATTCGAAATGAACAAGTAACTGTAATTAACTGCCAATTGATTCGGTCTGCGGTGAGATGATTCACAAAACGAGTTGTTAGATAAATGATTCACTTGGGTTTTTCTTCTTCTTCTTCTTTTTTGGTTGTTTAACATATTTTATTAAGTCTTTAGTTGGTTATTTATTCAGTCGGTAAGGTGGTCATTATTTTCAGGTTGATTAAATTACTACGTAAAGTAATTCATCCTTGTTTATTAATTGAGTATCGTTAAATGGTTAATTATTGGCCTATTCAATGTTTTTTTTATTAAGTAACTTATAACTGATAATGAATTATTTTTTCCAATTAATATATATTTTTTTTAAATTATAAACCCAAGAATTCGTCACTAGATGAATTCACCTTTCTGCTTTTTTTTTTGTCAACCATACAACTGGTCTTTTGTTACCTCTTCTTGGAATTGATTCATTCGTTTAACCATTGATTCATTCGCTCGGCATCACATAAATCATACGCCTCGTTGTCCCCATTTGCACGCTGCTGCTGGGTTTTCCTCAGCTCGCCGGCGCTTTTCCTGTGTTTCATAATTGGGTCAAAGTTGTCCCCTGACAAATTGTGGCTATCAATGCAAGGCACCGCCCCCCCATTTTCCTTTTTTTCTGTTCCAGGGACTTTTATCGCAGCCGCGTGTGAAAATTCAATTTCAGCTGGAAAAAAAAATCTACATTGGATTTTCTCTCGATCTCGATTTTTGTCTTTGAACATTCAGTTGTTTTAATAATCCAATAATCTCTCATACAGGGGAAAAACCCCAAGTATTTAAGCTTCGATTGTTGAAGTCAAGTGAACGTAAGGATTTATTTGCATTGCATTTTAGATTCGCCTGTGATAACACATTCTTGGCTACTTAATTTTCAGACAGACATTTTCTATCCTAAGCGAAACTTGCTGAGTTACTGACTCACTCCATTTCCTCGTTTATTATTTCTGGCTTTGCATGCATAAATCAATGCTTGAGATTAGCTCCGGCTACATGGGCGTACCCAAAGGGGGTGTATAATTAAATTGAATTAAAAAGAAAAATAATACAAATAATAGTAAGTTTTATTTTCATTTTGAAAATTATTTGCAAAACCAATATCAAATTAATGATTCAAACATATCAACTTGACATTTTTTATTTCCAATATTCTATCAAAATGATATGCATAACTTAATATTTAAAAAATGTTAATTTAACCTGCGCATATCAATCTGATCTATTGTCAATTTTGTACCTGTGTATGTACAATAGACTTGAAACTAATCTATTTATTTTTGTTGCATTTATTTTATTTTAAGTACCCCCCTCGGGGGCACCCCTGAATTTAAGCCCCGCTCTAAACGTGTTTGCATCGATGTCCGCTGGACTTTTCTAGCCGTGAGTTGTTGGTATTTGTTGTTAATTTGCCAAGGAGGGGGTGGTGCAAGCGCGGCGGCGGCGATCACAATTTATTGAACGTTTAAGTTTATAAGTTAAAAAGCTAATTGAAGTTTGACGTTGCCAACAACTGGGCAACTAAAAACCGCATTAAATCATGAGCTGGCGGTTTTTGTCGCGAGCGCGTTTTTGCGGCGCCACTAAAAACAGAAAAAAAAAAATGTTTTTAAATAAAATTATACAAAAAAAAAAAAAAAAAAAACTAAACACAATGGCTACAAATGCTGGCCCGTTTTGGCAGCGAAACACGGAAAAAGGCAATGATCAAGCTCCTATCTACATTTGGCATCTTTCTCTGGGACCGGAGGAGCGAGAATCGAATCGTATCGTTTCGATCGTATCCGTATCGAATTGAACCGTTTCGTTTCGTTACGAATCGCGCGTTGCCTTTGATCGCGTTTTCGAAATGCGCGGGTGGCGCGCTGGAATTCACGCGCCAAAAACGCGCTTCAAAAATGGCAATTACTATTTCGTATTTGTATTTTGTATAGCCTGGGTATGGTTTATGATTTATCATTGTTATTACATCCCCCGGCCATTATATTAAATACAAATACAATTCCAATTCCCCACCACCACCACCTGCAGTCACTTTAATGGCGGCTAATTTGACACTGGAACACGCCCGATATATGGGTTGTTGTCATTATTATTATGATCATCATAAGCTAAGCGCAGTCATCGCCATCGTCATCGTCATCGCCTCGCTCGGCTGTCAAATCAAACTTCGAAACCACTCGACACATTTCACAATTGAGCCAAAGCCTAAGCCAAAGCCAAGCTATTCCCATTCCCAATGCCCGGTTCTATTTAGCATTTGCATGTAAATTATGCTAATTAAAACTAGACAAAACACGTTCATAATAATACACGCTTAGGTGTTTGTCTTGGCCCGGTTCGGTTCGGTTAGGTTCATATTTACGGTACGGTATGGTTCGGTTTAGTTTGCATCGGAAGATTTCTTTCAAGAGTTTTCAAGAGGGTGCGAGACGAGAGGCTGGGCTGGGTTTTTGCCATATTCAGAGATTCTAAAGTAAATTTGTCACCAAGATAATAATGGTTACTTGGCTCTTTCCTATATGGCCTGCACCTCTTGTATGTGTCCAAGTCGCCATTATATGCTGATATATTTTTCACTTTTATTGCCCAGCCATTAGCTCTTCGATTTGTCTACACTTTACACTTTCTCAATTTATGAAACAACCGAGTGATTCAGTCTGGGTAACACCAGATATCTGGGTTTTTTTAGTTAGTATTATCTTTAAGATCTAAGATCCAAACTAATTAATAACTTATTTAAATATATAATTTTATTATTTATTGTTGTATGGATCATTCTTTTTATTTTAATCCTTACTAATTTTAATTTATATTATTTGTTCTATTTTCTACTTTATGAGATCGAAGATCTAACTAAATCCAAAATTTATTAAGAATTTATTTTCAGTTATTCTTTTTCTATAGATCATCTTTTGATCTTTAACAAGTAAACTGGATTTTGTTTTAAATATATTTCTGGACTCTTTTGGCATTTACGTATTTATACCCAACCATTAAGAGCTCGTCATCAAATCAAAGCTGAACTTGATTCATTCAGGCTTCTACCAGTTTTCGGTTTGCCACCTTAAATAGGTTTTAGAACAAAATTGTTTCTGTTTTCGATTTGTAATAGCCGGCTGATGGCTGCTGGCTGCTTTGCGGTGCCATTTTCATTTTCCGCATGTCGCTAGCCAACTTTTGATTGCCAAATCAAATCGAATCAAAGTCGGGGTGTCGTGTTCGGGCCATAAACAGTCAAAACAGTCAGGCAATCGCAATCGCAATCGCAATAGCAATCGCCGACTTGCCAGTTTCTGCTCGATATATAGAGTTTTTTGGGTTTTCGGTTTTGGTTTTGGGTTTTGCAGCTCACAAATTGTTTGTCACGATTCTTTGAGCTGCGTGCCAAAATCTTCAGCTGCGATTGTAATTAAATATGGGGCTAAATAAAATGTCTGAAAAAATCAAGTTCAAGGTTGCTTTGCATAAATACAAATCGTGCTTGGTCTTTAAGAAATCCAACGTTTTTTTCTACACTTAAAAAAATTTGATATGAACTGGGGTCAATTCTACCTTATTTCATATTAATTTTTATATGTTTTATGTCAAATTTATGATACAAACATATCAATTTGATATTTTAACATTTTTAGAACAAATAATGTAAAAAAAAAGATAAACATTATCTTTATTAAATATGAATAACATAATTTTTACAAACAAGAATTGATCAGCACATATCAATCTGATCTTTTGTCCATTTTTTTTCTGTGCATAGATATTTTCTAGATTTTCTGTAACGGTTAAGCAAATTTCTGTGTGCCATTGTTTTGGGCGGCGAAAGTTGGCTTCTTTTTTCGCTAGTTCTTAACCTAATTAAGCCATTTGTTCTTGATCTATTTGCCACTGGAGAGCAGGTCACAAACCGTTAAGTCTCTTGATTTAATGCCTATTTTTATAAATTGCCATTTGGCATTTGAATAAAGAGCTGCTGAAATTGTGGGAATTTCGGGGAGAAATTTTAGCTTTTGGTATTGGTTTTTCTGATCGACGTTAATGTTAACAAGGACAGGTGTAGGCCTGCTCAAAGATCGAAAAATCGAAAATCCATGATTCAAACCTCCGTCGTGGGCGTCTGTTGGACGACGTCTTGATTTTATTTCATTTTACTTTGTGTTTTATGGCTGGATTTTTCGGTGCTGTGGTGTCAATGATGACACCATATCATCGTCACAAAAGTTACTGACCAAAGTGCAGCCCACACAGGTTCCTCCAAAAAAAAAAAAAAAAAGCCTAAAAGTGGTAGCAACAACAACGAAGCGTAACCGAATCATAATGAAATAGTCAGGCATATAAAGACATGTTGTATACACAGGTGCACCACACATCGAGAGATCGAGAGCCCAAACCCAAATCGAATATCGAAAATGAAACGAAAACGCTACAAAAATGTTAAGCGCGACTCTCGTGCGGTTTTTGTTTTGGTTTCGGTGTATTTCGATTTTTTGTTAATGTTAATGCATTTTGACCAAGTTTGTTTAGCGGGCGCCTAAACGGCGGCAAGGTCGTTCAAGGTAGTCCATAAAAAAAAATACTTTTGTTGTTGCTTTTTTCGGTTTTTTGTTGCCAAAGGCGGCACATGCTGCGTATACGCAATGTGTGAAAAACAAAAAGGGGTGAGAAATGAGTGATAAAGAAATAACGTTTATCATTCGGTTACTATTATCGGGGTTTGGCCTACAAATATCGCAAGAAAAGGTAGCAAGGCTCTAAATATTTAAATATATATTCTTTAAGCAAATAAATATATTCTCTAAATATTTATATATATTCCTTAAATATATAAATGTATTCCCTAAATAAATACATTCTTTCTCTAAATATTCTATTCTAAATATATAAATATATTTTATAAATATAATTAAAATTGTATAACATTTTATTTATATTTTATAATACAAATCAGTTATAAAACAACCTTTTAATAATTTTATAACCTCTTAATTATGAAGCAAAACTTTTTCAATACTCTCTTGTTCTGTTTTAAGCACATTTTATTTGGTTTTTTTTTTTTATTTCAATGCCAGTTGAATATTATTTCTCCTGTACATTTCCTGCCTCCCACTCATTGATCTTTCCTTTGATTGGCAATTCCGCAAATTATCTTGGCCTTGTCCCACTTGAGTGGCCCTTTCGCTCCATCGACTGGGCCGCTGTGATACCTTAATTTTCTTCCTGCTGATTTTGGCCTTGGCCTGGAATTGGACTTTCCTCCGCTGATTGCTCATTGTTTGCTTAATGATATTGCATTGCGATCTGTTACTTTTGTTTTGCCCTTACTTTTTGTTGTGCTATTTTTTTGGAACCGTTTTTCAATTGCCATTTATTGCAAATACTGTGTATTGTGAGTAGTTTTTGGGTCAATAGATTTGAATTCCGAGCGGTTTGTTGAACTCTTTAACCGAACCAGATCCGAATTCGAATCCGAATCCAACAATCTCCCGTTGAGTGGGGTGTATTATGGTAGTAGTATATATATGGTATGTGTACCTTTCACAAATGCCAAACAAACAAACAAAAGTAAAAAATCGATATATTTTTATGCTGCCCCGATAATGATTATTACAATATTATTATGCAATTGGCCCGGTGGTATCGGATCCTGATAATGAGCAAAGCGAAAATGCAAAATGCAAAATCAATTAATTATGAATAATAAAGTTTTGCAATAAAAAATCTATCAATACATCTAATGCGACGGCGATGGCGGTGGCGGCGGTGCCATGTATCTGTATCGCTGAGATACACATTACAAGACTCGCAATTGACAGACGATAATTGATGGTTATTGCCGTTGCGCCAAATGGATCCCTGGGTGAGTAATGGAGCGGAAATCTGCAAGTACTGTGCAGATATAAGCTATAAGCTATAATCTATAAGCTGTAAGCTATACGCCCACGCCATTCGAATCGCGGTTTTTATTTACATACCTCTTTTTTTTCTCTCTTTAAAATATTCTTTTTAATTGTTTCATAATGACTAAGAGGGGCACAGGCAGCAGATAATACGAGTAATAAAAATACTTTTCAAGTTCATTTGCATAAGAAATAAAAAGTTATTGTTATGGCCGTCTTCATATTATATTGATTATACACATACGAAAAAGTATATGTTTACTCCCCCTTCTTCACCTTCGATCGTACATTATTATCTTAGAACTATCTGTAGTTGCTATTGCTATTGTGTTTTTTCTATTTTTTAACTCAACAAAGGTCAATGTAAACTCGTTTGTGCGCTGATTGATTCATTTGGTCGGTCGGTCGGTCGCTCGGTTTCGCGTCAATCTCTTCAAGTTTCCTGCTCTTATATAGACGTATCTTTTAATTATTTTCTATGCTGTATTGATGACTAATTAGTCACAATTAACGCAACATTTCAATTGCGATTCCCCATTCCCCCGCTCTAAAATGGTGCATTGCATCGGTTCGGTTTGGATCGGATCGGATCCCCTGAAACGATGACAGATGATGATAATGCTGTTGATGAGTTGAGATGCCGAGAGATGTTTATCAAGAAATCTGCATCAATGTAATTAATGGATGGGAATCAATCATCATTTAACTTGCGTTTGTTGGCTCGCGAAACAAAGATTTTTTAATTTGGTTTAAAACAAAAAAAATTCAAAGAGATCAAAATTGAGTTGTAAAAGAAGGGATTTTTATGCTCGCAATTTTCAGGGATTTTTTAATGACAAATTAAATTATAAGTGAAATATTAAGGCTTTATAAAAATATTATATGAAATAGAAAATAAATATATTTTTTAATATTATACAAAATGACTTACAATTTGAAACCTTTACAGGTATTTAGGAAATCTATTTAAATAATATTCCTAAAATATTTTAACTTTTGATATATCTTGGTATCATGTAAATTTCCATTTTTTCATCTATCATTTTAATACAAAAGAGGTAAACTATAAAATTTTCATCCATCCATTATCATTGGAGACCGCAGTCTATGTTTTTCAGTCCCCTATATCCTAAGCCCACCTGTGGAGTTCTTTCTCAGGTTTACCCTCGTGTTCTTGGGCAATCAGCTGATTTCCCACACATAAATTTGGGTCGATTCGTATTTGCTTTACCCCCTCCACTTCCCCCCTCTGACCAATAAGGTTACAATGGGGCACTTGGGTTCAAAACCTCCGAGTTGACAGTTCAAGAGGCTATTGAACTACGATAGACAAAATGCTTTTGTTTTAAACTACAGAAGAGAGAAAAAAAAAGAAGAAATTATGTAGGTATATGACCGCTGACGACGGAACTTTATGGAAATTATTTCGACCGAGAAGTTGTGTATTCACGTCAGCGGCATAAACCAAAAAATTCTATGTCAATTAACGGTCTTTTGTTTACAAGAAGCGAGACGGGACGACGAATGTGCGACAGAGACGGAGGGAGTGAAGGTAAGAAATAAAATCAACTTTTCGTGTCAGAAAGTCAGAGAGTCAACATCAAAAAATGCAAACACACATAAACACAAGACTTTGCAAGAACGTTGACTTCTTAAATACCCTGGAATTAATCACGAAATATTAATGCAAATTCCATACAATAGTTGGGGATTAAAAATTGGCCAAAAGAGTATTAATCAGTGTTCTTTGGGTTTTAAGACTATTGTTAATTCTGAAATATTTTTATTCAAATTTAATTTGGAATTTCATGCGTATACTCATGAGTATCTATAGTACAGTACCCTATTTTTGGACAGTGTATTTTCACGCAAAATTGCTAACAAGCCGCCATTGTGCGAACTTCATTCTTCATTCTGCAGTTCCCTCTGCTTCCTTCTCCCTGCCCGCCAGTTAGTAGTTACTATATCTATATTATTGCCGCTTGGATGCGATGTGTCGAGTGCTAAGGTCAGTTGGTGGTTGCGCACACTCGCGGGCATGTGTATATATATCTATTTATCTGTATGTGTGTTGCTTGCAATTTGTTTGCATGTGCGAAATCTTCGGAGCCACAAAACGAACTTTGCTTTGTTGTTTTCTTAGTTTACGAGTGTTTTTTTTTTACAATTCTCTGCAAGCGCTTTCTGTTGTTGTTGCGGCTTTAATGGCGGTAATGGTTGGTTTATGTGCCGGTCTTCAAGTCTTCAGTCTCCGGTCTACAGTCTTTCAGTCTTCAGTCAGTGTGCCATGGCAAAAGATAACGCAGTTTGAAATGCGGGGGGAGTGGGGTGAATTTAAAGCAAAAGCAGGTCATCATCACACACTGAGATATGCAAAAGTTGGCCTTGCTAAGAGGATTTTTTTCTTTTAAAGGGATTCTGATTTTACAGCACCCCTATAAGATATGATAGTTATATTCCACGTGAATTTCCATTTCTGTTATCTATTGTGAGATACTTTAAACCACAGATATACTTATAAATATAATTAAATCGTATTATATATGAAGTATAAAGGTATTCGATTTTTTTTTGGTTTATTTTTGTTTTGAATAATATGTTGGCATATTCCTAGGAAATTTCCATTTTTATAATCTTTTGAGATTCTTTTAAATATAATTAGATCCTAATATAGGGATTCGTTTTTTACTGAATTATTTGGTTTATTTTTTGTTAAATATAATAAGATATTTCGCAAAGGTCATTGCCATGAAATCGGAGAATCTGCGTTGAAGGGGGCGGGGAAAGGAAAACCTTCACTTGGGCTCACATATCGCGACGAGGATTGGGTTACGTTTCCATATATGGGCGACATATCGAAAAACTTTCCAACACAGTTCCATTTACTTGCCACAATTTTGCTGCCTGTTGGTTATTATTATTACTATTTTTTCTTATTTATGCGGGGACACTGCTGCATGCGTGTGCGTTAATTTTTTCGCGGCACAACTCCATCATGATCATAAGCACACACACACGATCATTATCGCGATCATAATCGCAATCATGATCACTTCTAATGCTGTGCGCGAGCGGCGCGCGTTTTGCTAGCGTCTTTTGCCGCTGGGCTGTCGCCGGCGTTTCGTATCAGGTGAAAGTTAAGTTAAAAGAAAAGCAACAGAAAGAAAAAATAAATAAAATTTCTTCTTTCAGTTTTCGCCTGCACTTTTCCAAGCGACGATCACTTTCGGTGGCTCTCCGATCTCCGGTCTTCGGTCCGATCCTCCGATCTCCCCCCATCGTCGATCTTTCACCGCACACCACCACCTCATCAAAGTTAATGTGACAGTTTTGGATGAGTGTGACAATGACGATAATGATGATGGTAATCATGATCTGCAGCCGGATGCAAAAAAGCCGCAACTTTGAGTGCCATAAACTTTGAAATTCATTTAAATAGAGATTTGGTTCGAAAGAAAGGTATAAGATATCTTGCGCACACATTAAAAAATTTTTTTAGTTCTTTAAAATATTTAAATGTATTTTTTGTTTTCTTTTTTTTTAGAAAAATGTCTTGTTTTAATTTTTTAAGGTTATCTAGGGATTATATCAAGCGAATTCTTTAGATTTCTTTAGAGAATTGTCTTGTTGTAACGTTCTTAGGGCTTTCCTAAACCGAATCCAGCGAATTCTTTAGATTTCTTTAGAAAATTACCTTGTTTTAACGTTTTTAAGGCTTTCTAGAGATTATATCAAAAGAATTCTTTAGATTCCTATAAAACCCGAACCATTACCATTCGCATAACTGCAGGCTTTACATAATTTTCTGATTAATAACCATTCTAGTTAGTTGTGATTTAGTTTTGCCAGACAAGTGAGCTTTGACTTGGCCTAGTCTGGGAGTCTGCTGCTCGGCGATTCAATTGGTTTGCCTAAGATTTGAATCTGATCTGGTTTTGACTCGGTTTTGTCTCTTTGCCGCCCACTTTTGGACATGGCAACAACAAAAATGCCTGCAAAGGTCGTTTCCAAGCCGCACGGCACAACAAACCGAAACAGAAACAGTTCGTTCTCTCCATATAGACATATATCGCCTCTGCCCCGCCAGTTTTTGATATACAACAAAGTAAACGTAAACCTGAAACTGGCTCGAAAAATAAAATACTTTTAAGAGTATTTGCTGAGTTGGCATTTAATGTGTGTGTGTGTAAATGTATCTGTATCTGTATCTATCTGCCAATGTTTTCCAAGAAGTTTTTGTATTTCAAGTTGAAATATTTGTCTGCTGATCGCCGAGCTTTATATAGATATAGATATATATATATATATATATATATATATATATACATATATATATATATATATATATATATATATATATATATATATATATCTATAATATATCTATATCTATATATGCATGACTAACGGCAATATGCGGCGCCAAATTGGAGTTGGAGACTCGGGGTTCCAAACAAAAAGTATCTTTGGCGTGTGTGTATCTCTGCCTATCCATATCTTTATCTGCAAATGTATCTGTGGTATCTGGTGTATCTGTATCTGTTGCTCTGTTTGCTCACATATTTCGGCTGCTTTTCTGACAAATGAAAAAAAAAAACAAAAAAGAAACTTGTTCATAGTTCGCCTTAATTAGGTTCTCAAACCAAGCGCAAAAAAAAAAGATTTCCCAAAATGTTGTTCTAAATATCTTTAGGATGAGCAAATTGTGTAACTTAAAAGAAAACCAATTTTATATATAAAAATAAAATATTGTAGAATTTATCAAAGATCATTAATCCATTTAAAGTTAATCACATTTCGTTGAGCTATTCTCGTTCGTATTTATTTTGTTGTAAGTGCTCAGTGAGGGGGAAAAGTTCAACAAACTGTTCGAAAAAGTGAACGAAAATCTTGACATTGAACTTTTGTGAGTAATTTACTTCTACGGTCCGTTCCGCCTCCCCTTTACCCCTTTACCTTCTAAAGCAAGCACATCTCTTGACAAATGTCTCACGCGCTTGACTAATAAACCTTTCCTACAAAAAAAAGATCGAAAAAAAACCGAAAAAAAATATTGCTTCGCTCCATCTGAAAAACAGTTTTATTTTGTGTTGTGGGGCTTTTTGCAATTAGAGGTGCTTAACAATTGGAGAAGAGCTTCGCTTCGCTTTGCGACGAGTCGGTCTCTTTATTTATTTATTTTTCTGTATTTTTTTTGGGGTATTCCGTTCTGCATGACTGGACAACAAGTCGTTGGACTGACTGACAGACTGGGAATCAATCAACGATCGACGGACAATGTTAAGGTTAAAGAAATTATATTCGATGCCCTAAACTGATCGATCGATTCGAGCAACTAACTAACTATCATCATCATCACATCACCATCATCATCATCCGCTCTTTCTCTTCAATCAATTACCGTTGAGTTTCTTTACAATTTCAACAAATCGAAACAAGATATAGGCAAAAGAGAAAGAATAACTTCGGTTGGAGGAAATGATTTGATCGAGCAGAACGAAGATGAAATACACTTTTGTAATATAATTTATTATAATGTAATCCTAACTTAAAAAAAAAATCCCAAAAATATGATCATATTAATAATAGTAATAAATGTTTAAATACATTTCTAAAGAATTCGATCACCTAAATCACAAAAAAAAACGCTTACTATAATATATTAAATGTAATCCCAACTTAAAAAAAAATCCGAAAGATATGTTATTATTTTATTTTGAATTTATAGCACTTAGGATTAATGTAAAAAATGTTAAAAATAATTCTAAAGACTTCTAAAGAAGGTGATCACCCTAAAGGTATGTTCTAAAATACCCTTACCCACAAAAGATTTCAATTGTGCAATAAGTTCAAATAGTAGATAATTTACCGTTTTCCGTTTGCTTTCTACAGCATTTATTTATTTATTTGTAGAATTCTTTCCTATTCATTAACCAACTGGGACTCCGACCTCTCCGTCTCCCCGATTCCCTCCTCTGTGTTGCCCACAATTTGTTTTACAAACATATACAGCACACATTACGCTATATAGAGAGTCTTCGTCTTGGTCTTCGTGTACTGTAAAAGTTCAAAGTGCTCTAAAGTGCTTTGACTTCCCACCGACTCGACTCCCTGACTCTCTGACTCTGGCTTTCTGACTCGGGACTTTCCTTTCCCCTTGGCCAGAACTTGTTCATCATCTTTTCATGCTTTGCCGATCTTGCGCTGTCTCCGGATTTCCCCCTTTTTCCATCACTTTTTCCATGGCATTTTTCTTGAAGAGACAGGAGGAGCAGCAAGCAGCTGGCTTACAGGTTGTACGAGGCACAAATTATGCAAGGCCCTTCACAGTTTGAAGTTTATAACCTGGAAAAGTGTGTTGGCTCCCCAGTAAAGCAAAAAAAAAAAAAAAGAAGAACTTGTCTTCGAGGGGAAAACGGAATAACGAACTCTGATCAGTGATCGTTGATCTTGAGGCAAGCTGACATCCACAGACCCTGTGTTTGTGATCCGATCCGATCCTTATTTACTTGTTCGCCATCACGATTAATTAGGCAATCTTAACTCCGATCGTTATGATATGATGCAGACTGTTGCAGTTGATCATTAAGCCCGGATATTTAGCCTGGAAATTATTCTTCTCTTATTTTTGCAAAAGATGGGATACCGCCTTGTTAAGATCATAATTTGTGTGTCTTATTTTTAGGCATCTATGGAAAATCCCTTTCCTCACTTACACAAAAATTCCACCGTTTAGCAATCGGCCCACTCACATTCAGTAGTTATCATAACAATAACAATTATCTTGGCATCTCGCTTACCTGCAAATAAACAAAGAGAATACATTATTTTTAGACTGCACAATGAAGGAAAACACCAAAAGATGAAGAGGCAATAACAATAATATTCAAATAATAAAAATGCCCCATCATATATGGGATGTGAGAAGTTCTCGCAGCTCCAACAATAAAAAAAAGCGATTTTAATTTATGCAAAAAGAAACAGAAAAAAAAAGAAATGAATATACTGGAAAAATAACACTGGCCAGGGACTTCCACGCCCCGAAAACTGCAAGTTCCTCCGAACTACAATATATCTATAAATACGATTCTCTCCATGTGGTTACGATGTTATTATTATGATTTTTATTTTCGTTTGCCGAGTTATTTTTAAAACGCCACAGGCAAAACAACAAAATAAAGCACAAGAAGTTCGAGTTCGGGAGATATATCTCATTTTCGATTGTTGGGAAGGTTTGTTTCCAAAGACATTGGAAGAAAAAAAAACGCCAGTCTTTGCTCCCCCCCATAAAAAAAAGCGAAAATAAATAAATAAACTGCATAAAAGTTCAAAAGTTCAAGGCTTGGCCGAAATGTGAGAAAAATCAATAAATCTCAATAATTAAAAACAAATTAACGTGGCCGAGTGTTAATTACCTTTTAAGGAATGGAAAAAAAAACAAATAACACAAATAAAATTAAATGAGGAAAAAACCTAAGCCCCAACAAAAGAAGAGCCTACGAACAATGCCAGCGAAATATGCGAAAAATTAAGCATTTTTTAAGTTATCCAATCACAAAGAGACCTTCAAGCTTCTTAACTAAGGATAATAAATGTCATTTAATTAGTCAACAAAAAGCAGGTGGAGACAGGAGAGCGGAGAAAAGGCAAAGGAAACGGAAGGTTAAGTGAGGTTTGTAATTATATTTTTAAGCTTTCAACTTCAAAGTCATTTTTAATGATCTGCAAAAGTACTAGGGGTAATAATTTTTAAAAAATGACCATTTTTAGTAGAATAACCTTAGGAACTTTTTAGTGTTCAGCTATACTCCCTGTAGACATTAAAACCAGGTGATTTCAGAACCCTCATTATATTAAAATTTCAATGTTAATAATATATTTTTTGTGGAAATGTCTAAAGATTCCTATTCTTCCTTATTATATTTAAATACCCATAAGTAACTCAAGCTGGCCTTGTTCTTCCCCGGCTCCCGGTTCCCAGTCCATTGAACTGTTGTTAATGGATCGCCTTTTTTTCGATTTTTAGGGAGAGGTTCAAAAAACCCTTTCAGCTCGAAAATCTTTGAAGCGTGCAAATTATGTAAAGAGGAGACTGGAGACTGCTGAGGAGGAAGACGATGCCATTTGTCAGATTTGTTTGGGTAGTGATTTAGCGGACAGACTTTTGGGGGATCCATCAACATCATCTTCGCATCATCATCATCATCTTTGTGATTATGAGCATTTTTCGTGGTGCTTGCTAATTAGTCAAGTACTTTTTGGCACTCGCAGATTTTTTTTGTTTTCGGAGAACAATGGTTCGCGAAAGAGATGGCCTGAAGAAACCGAGAAAGAGACGGCAAGAGATGGCATCTCCGATTCTTCGCCGCTCTTCTTGCGCTTTGCTTGGTTGCATCTTCTTGCAGACTGACCAGTTTTCTTGGCAGTTCCATTCGCTGCATCTCCGTTGTTGTTGTTTTCAAGGCGAACACCAACGACCTTGACAGCATCTTCAGACCCCCCCCCCTCGCTCTACCCGTCTCTGTCTGTCCCGCTCTCTCTTAAGATCGTTAAAGCCGCATTCCTTTGGTTTGTCCATTTGATTTGATTTGCCTTTTCCTGCATTCCTCGTTATTTTTTTTGTTTTTTTTTTTTTTTTGCATTTTATAATATGGTTTTTTTTTTTTTCCTAACTTGCGGGTGCGGTTGGTCTGATCTCTCCTCCGCAATCCGTTCTTGACTCTATTCTGTTCTCTGCCATTCTCTCTTTTTTTCTGCAATTTGTATACTTGACATGCCAGGTCGTTTATAGTGCGGAACGTGCGTGAGTGAGTGTGTGTGTGCTTTAAAAAGACTTTTTCGGTCTTTCATCGTTGGTTCTATGGGTAACTTGGGATTCGGTTAGCGTGGCCAGCTGCATTTTGGTACACCCTTGTAAAATAGTTAGAACTTGAATTTAAAATGAATTTTTAAGTGAATTTTTTTAAATTTTTGGAATAAATTAGTTTATTTTCTATTTATTTATTTATTAGTTTATACAACTAAAGAGTATCGGTGTTTCGAATTATGCTAAAACCACGAGCACAATTTGTCAGGTTTTCTTAGCAACAGTCAAGCAAATGTCGCCTTGAAGCCAATACCGCTTAACCCCTCCACGCCCCCTACACACGATCTATAGCCGCCTGAAATGCAATTGCATATTGCACTCACTCAATTATAACAAATTGCAAAATAAGCCATAAGCCATTAATTGTCTTTGTTGGTGGGCAAATTTCATCGAGAATCGCGAATTGTGAATCGCGAATCGAGGGAAAACGGGCAGTCGGCGCATTTCTTGAATAACAATTAAAGCAATTACAGCGGCTGCGAGAAGAAAATGCAACTAGAAAACTACGCAACAATTGCAAAATAATTCTCGATTAATTTAATATGAAAAGCGAACTGAAAACTGAAAACAAAACAAAACACAACACAAAAAATATGTAACTAATTAAAAAGTGAAACAAATTTCCCCACACATGTGGCAATGTTTTTGTTTTCTTTTTTTTTCGCTGTGTTGTTTTGTGTTGTGTAAGGGGTTAAGAGTGAATGAGTGTGTGAATTATCAATGAATTGTAAAGTTCATTTCAATGGGAGCGAAAATAAATATATTGCCAGGCGAAGGAATTCGCGCAAAGTGTGGCAATAAATAATCAAATGTAAATGCAATCTTGACTACACAGTGTATGGAAGGGAATTCGATTCTGGGAATATGTTTAAGCCATAAGGAAAATTTCCACTAGCAATATATAATAAAATCATTTAAAACGATTGTTTAGAGTAAATTTCCTATAAAAAACCCTTAAATGTCCAACATAAAAAACCCTTAATCCCAGCTACCAATTAAGTGAGTACTAAACCAAAACCAAAGTACCTAAAAACCCGATTCGCATGTGAAGCGATTGCAGCAACAATTTGCCATAAAACATAAAACACCCCGAAAACTTGAAATGAAAACCGTTAAAAATTAAAATTTCAAATTTGTCAAGCCCCCGAAGCGGTAAAAAAAAAACAAGGGGGGAAAAAAAGGGTAAAAAATTATTGTTGCCATTTTCGTTGTGTGGAAACACACAAGGCAAAAGGTGAGTGAAAGAAAGGGAGACAGAGGCAAAGACGGAGGGGGGGCAGGGTCAGCATGGGTTAAAGCCTTCAACAAGAGACAACAACAACAACACCAAACCCATTTTGAAGTCCCAAAACGATGTCACGTTTTTTTGGCCAACAATTTTTCTGTTTTGTGTATTGTTGTTTGGCGAAAAATTAACATAAACATACGAAAATTATAACAAACAAGAAATGAAGTTAGCTTTGGCAATAGATGTAGCTTAAAATATCCTGGAAATTACATTTTTAAATATATTTAAAATATTTCTTATAAAAGCTATAAGATATTCTCTTTATTTTTAAAAATATTTTATAATATTATAACTTATTTTTATTATATTTAATATTTCATATATAATATATTGAAATATATTTAAAACAGTTCTCAAACAGCTATAAATATACTATCTTTAATTTTAAAAATATTTTTTTTTGTTTTTTATAAAAAAAAAAGAATTATTCCATTCTCAAGACAAATATTATGGGACCCTCTGAAAGGGTATATACCAAAAACAATGAATGAGAACTGAGCAAGAAATGGCCAAGAAAAAGGGGTGGGTGGCAGCAAAAAGTTGGTAACATAAAAACAGCAACAAAAAAAAGACAAGAAAGACAGGGCCAAGAAGTAATAAGAAGTTTATTTACCTCTTCTTTCGAGTCAACAGCAATATGTGCATATACATATATAGAAAATAACAACGAAATCGGCTCTTTATCTGCTTCCTCTTAACCCCCTCGTTACCCCTTTATTACCCCCTTCTTAACCCCCCTTGACCAAAACGAATGAGGGAACCAAAGCAAACGATTCACATTACACGTTTTATACCTTTTTCATTTGGGTTTTTCACGTTGGTTTTTTTTTTAAGTGCAGTTTTTCGGTGCTGCCTTTTTTGTTGTTTTTTTTTTGGCAATTGCTCACGCAAATCACGTAAAATATTTCCATTGCTTGGGCAAAATGTTGCGCATACGCCGCGTTGCCAGTTGTCCAAAAGTTGCTGCCCTGTTGCTTCGGCAATTAGACAATTTCATTTGCCAGCTTTTGTTGTTGTTGCTGCTGCTGTTGGCCGCTTCTGATGCAACGGTAAATTGGTCTTGGCTGCTTTTTTTTTTGTTCAAGCGTAAAAAGCGGAAATTTTGTCACCAGATTTGCACCGTTAGCGTTTTTTTCCAGTTAGTCATCAAAGCCCTCAGCTTAAATTGTCTTTTTGGAATTAAATTGTGATAAGAAGTTGGTGCACGACAGCTGGTCATTAGTTTAAGTTTAAGTTTAAGTGGTTACATTTGAGGAAACACGTAGAACACTTGTTTAAAACTCTTTTAAGGCTATTAACACATTTACTAGATTTACTAAACTAGATTGTATTGTATTGGGATCTATATTTTGAAAAACAATTCTCAATTTAAAATTAATAAAACAACATTTTTAAAAACATATTTAATATTTAACTTGTCTTCAATATTTTTATTATTATTTCTAAAAATCTTACGGTTTTCATAAAATTATGTTTAAAAATTGAATAAAAGTATTTGAAAACTTGTTTAATTATGTTTAATAATCTTATTCATTTTTAAGGTTCTACATTTTTCTATAAAAATATAATTCGAGTGAAAAATTATATCACAATCACTTTGTGAAACTATATTTCCCTGAAATCCCAGCTCCTTGGCTTATCGCTTATCATCTATAGCCCTTATATTTCCATCAGGCCCTTATCGTGGTTTTTTAAAGAGCACAACAAAATCAAGAGCAGAGTAAACTGCAGAAATGTGCTGCTATACCATTCTGGAGTACTCTTTCTTCCAGTATTATTATCATTATCGAACAGCGATAAGCGGACTAATTGGCCTGACCATCGATTAGATATCGGAATGGGTACAGTTTTCCCTGGAAATGGAAATGGTAATGGAAATGACAGAAAAATCGAATCCGAATGAATGCCAAAAGTGAGGTTACAACTTGACCATAAACTTGGCTTTTTGCTGGCTTCCAATTCTATTTCAGATTTCTTTTTCTGTTCGGTTTCTATTTCTCTTGATTTATTTTTCTTCTTTTTGTTTTCCACGGCTTGGCCCAATGCCATTTTGGCATTGCACTTGTGCCGGGACTTGTATATTTTTTATTTTTTTTCGTTTTGTGGTTAGTCATTCGAATGCATTTTCTCAGTCAGCTTCCCATTATTTTGTATTTTTTTTTTCCAGTTATAATTAATTCAGCGGAAATGTTTGTGTGCCATGCGTCATCGTTGCATTTTGTTAGCTTTAAATTAAAAGCCCGCCTCATTGTCACCTTTGTGCCTGGCCAATTTTGGAATTGAACTCTATATAGTAGAATAAAAATATATATCTCTTTTTTTCTATCCCCTTCGTGTGTGTGTGGCTCATTAATTTCAGTGTCAGTTGATTGATCGATTAATCGCTTGATTAGTTTCGTAGTTTTTCCTCGATCAGGCCAATGTCAAATTGGAAATTTCATTATCGTCGCCGGTTCCCGGTTATCATCGCCTCTTATCAGCTGTGTTATGCCTCCTCCTCCGGCTGAAAACTGGATGCAAACAGGGAGATAATACTAATACTATATAATACTTATTGTGGAGCCCTTAAGTCCCCGTCCCAGTCCCGTCCAAAGTCCCCTCCCTCGTCGTCATATGGAAATTTGTTTTCTCATGCGCAACACAACTTTGTTGTCGGCGATTGAATAACACCACACGAAACCACTTGCATCATCTCTACTTAGCTGCCCAGCCAACAACGAACTGAACTAGTTCTCCAAAGAGGCGTTTTAGAAAAATGGTAAATAATAATAACCAAATTCCAAAAAGGTTTAGTAAAAAATCAAAATTGGTTATTCCAAAAAAAAAAAATGCGGTATCCTAACTATAAAACTCAATTTTTTAGATTTATAGTATTTTAGTATCCCTAGTAAATACTAACTCAATCAGAACCCCAATAACAATTTTAGTTCTACTTAGAATAAGTAAACAAAGTGCATAAAATAATCAAAAGCAATCTCAATAAAGTATTAACTATAAAACTCAAAGTTATTAGATTTTAAACCATCTACAGTATTAATTTTCCCCTTTTTTTAAGTACCCATGTGAGTCAGTTCCATTTAGCGTACAAAAGAATACGTCCAAAAGCTGTTCCCTTCACTTTTGAACTTTTCAAACGAATCCACTGACAACTTTTGTTCCTTTTCACGACATCCCCCGCAGAAAAATAATAAAGCCAAAAAATGACTCCTTTTGTTGCCCATGGCCATGTCAATGTCAACAGGCCATGTCTGTTTTTTTTTTCTTTTTTTTTGGCCTGCCACAAACAAAAAAAAATAATGGAGACAAGAACGAAATTGTTTTCCCCCCAATGAAATGCGTCATTGAGCTGAAGAATTAGGAATTGTGAGCCATGGAAACGCGAGAAGGCGGAGGGCAAAGGTTACGGCGGTGGGGAAAATGGAAAGGCACGGGCTGTGTACGTGAAAATGCGACTCAAGTGCAGGGAAACTCAAAAATAGTAGAGCAGAAATATAATACTGAGGTATCTTTAGCATTTTAATTGCAAAAAAAAAAAACGTTTAGAAAAAAGAAAACAGTTCATTTATTTAAATATTTATATACATAAAATATTTATTCTTATTATTCTTATTATTATTTATTTTAGCACTTAAATTGCAAATCAAGCGTTTAGTATTATACTGTTTATTCATTTAAATATATTTTTTTATATTTATTTACAACAAAAAATTAAATTTACTATTTTTTAAGAATAATAATTTTTAATAATAAGCTTATTTCTCGCTCTGCATAGCCTAATCAGTGAATAAATTATTCGAAAAATGTCCCGCGTTGTCGAGTCGCATTTTATTATCTTATCTTTCTCCGAGAAGACAGCGGACAAAGAAGAAGCAAGAGGCTAGAAAGGGGGTAGATAGTAGTGGGTTAAACACCAGCCAGCCAGCCAGCCACCCACTCACCACCCAAAAAGCACCCAGCCAAGGTATGCTGTTTGTGTGCCAAGATAAAATTCCACTGGCCCGTATAAATATTACGAAAAAAAATTTCTGTAATCACAAGCAGGCTCTTTTGCAATTTTAGCTTAATTTTTCAAAAAATATATGAATATGAAAATAATATTAGCAAGAACTTCCGCTGGGGGGGTGTTCATCCCCTGTCAAGGTCACTGCACATTGATTTCAAACTCGTTCGCTTAGCTCTCGGCCTTGAGTGAAGTCAACTAACCACAAAAAGGCAGTTAAAAACATATACAAAATGAGGGGCTAAAAAGAATTCATAACTAAAAGGTTAAAGGCCATCTAAAAGCGCGCTTCAAGCGGAAATGGAAATCGAAAAATTGCCTAAAAATTGCTCAATAACAAAGCAACTGAAGCCGAAAGCTAAACTAAAAAAATAAAGAGGGGCAAAAAACAAAAGATCCACAAAACAAACCAAGTCATTAGGCTAAAAGGAAGCATTTGAAAAATACTTTTTACGTTTGTCCTTGACATTTTGGAATAAATTCGGGAACGGCTCAAAACTATTTAGTAATTTTTAGTTTTAATATTTGAAAGAAGTATAATAATCCTTGAACCCATTAAATCAATCAAATTGATTAGTTTTATGGCTTTTGTGGCTTACCATTAAGGGTCTTTATTTCCACCCCTCTGTTCTATTGATCACCCTTCTGTTCTGTTTACCTTTCGGCAAATTGTCGTGACATTTGGCCATAGTTCACATTAAGCTGTCGGCATGACTTAGTCACCCTGTCAATGACCCTGCCCCTCCCCCTCCTCATCCCCCTGGCAACCATCCCATCGAAATGACAACCAAAAACCTCATTAAATGCAGCTGCAGCTTTATCAACAAAAGGGAAGAAGAATACCAGGGGCGCAGGGCGGTGGGTGGCAGGGGGGTTTTATGAGAGCAATTAAATGTTCAATGCAGCGGGCAAGTGGAAGAGGAAGACAAGCACACATGTCACATTGAGAGAAAAATGGATCACTGATCCCTAATCAAAATTAAAAATCAAATATTCCGATTCAATTTAAAATTAAATCATCTAGTAGTGAAAATTCCGATGGAAAGGGGGTTTTTTACATCATTAAACCTATATTAATATTTATTTATATATTTTCTATTTTTTTCAGTGCACTTAAGTAGTCAAAAAGATCCGAAAAACAAATATTTAAGGGGCGGCGTGGGGTGGTGCGAACGTGTGTAGGTGGTTTGGTTTGGTTCTCCCTTTCCACATCCCAAGGGTTGCAATCTATTCCCATTTATTTAATGTCCAGGGTTGTCGACATCACAATTTATTTTTTTGGGGGAGCGATGGAGTTGCTAATATTTTACTTTGGGCATTCGACATTTCTTCTAATTTTATGTTTTGTCATCAATTTTTATTTACTTTTCGTTTTTGTTTTTGGAGTGAGATTTTTAGCATCCCCCTGAATTTTCCAGGCAGTGAAATTAACGTTGACAACAGGGAAATACATGTATTTTCTTGCATTTCTTTTGATAAGCAGCTTGTGCTTCACTGATATCTCTCCCTCTGAAGTTTTTACTGTACAATACAGTAGTCGCTCCAAAGAGTGGGCAATTTATTGGATATATTTTTTGCTAGTATACTCTGATATTTGGTTGATTTTTATTTAATTTATTTAATAATATATAATATAACCCTTTATATCCAACTGTTCGCTTTATGGAACGTGCCCTGTGGAGACTGTGAAAATATGTTGATTGCACTTTCTTCAAGCTTTGCTGCCGATTATGTTTTGTCTCTTTCTTTATATCTATGTAGCGTAGCTCCGGCTCTTCGTCGTCTTCGCCTTTCTGCGCTGGCTTTCTTGTCTTCTCACTTGGCTTTTATTATCTCCGGTCTTCAATTGTTTTTCTTGGTGTTGTCAACGCGTTAATTATCTAAAGAAAACACATTTTTTCTTGTGTTTGAAGGCAAAAGTGTTGATGTTATTTTTCTCTTGTGTTTTCGCTTCCTGAAGCGGGCGTATTTTTGTTTATTGTTTGATATAAGATATTTTTGTTGACTAAAGGAAGATTAAAAAAAAAATACCCTTTTTCATAGGGAAATTTTAATTTACATTACAAAACAACAGATGCAAAAAAAAATTATAAAAAAAATCTATAAAATATTATAAGTGAATTTTAAAAATGTAAGTAATGAACTATAATAATTTCAGACAGTTTCCGTTTTGTTTTGGCCCCGAAGAAAGCTTGGTTCTCATCGCAATTATGCGATTCCATGTCCCGCTGACATTTTCCAGCTCAGGAATTTCCATCATTCCTAAATATAGACCCTCCAAGGTCGCATTCCCAGTAAACTACTCGTCGAATTCGCCACCCCAACATTCCCATTTCCATTTCGACCGTAGACCATTGACTGTTGACTGACACTCCCCCCGAAGAACTTAGCATAAACCACTCGGCATCGGCATATTGAAAAACTCAATTAAAATGAACTCATCATCGACAGTTCGGGGCACTCTTCTTTATTTGCAGCCCATAAAAGAGATAATCAAAACTGTATCAATGCGAGGCAATAAATTATTGGCAGCGTGGGCGTCTCGACTCGGTTTCGGTTAATTAGCCAAAATGGCAATTTGAAAAATTCATTTGCAAATAAACAAAGCTAAGCTAAACTGAACTGAAGAAAAGAAAATAAAAGGAGCAACGGCCCCAATGGGTTAATGTGGGTGTTAAAGTTAAATTTTAATGCGTATTTTTCAGCAAATAAAAATAAAGCCATTAACACAAACCCAAATGCAGATAAACAAATTATAAAAAATATTTGTTTATAAATATAAAAACAGAAAAAGAATTCGATGTATTATTACGGAACCCTTTTATATTTAAAGCCCAACTGCATTTATCCTTTCCCTTCCCTTTTGTAAGACCACATTTTCGACCCCCAACTACCCTTATATCTTTTTCTTTACCCACACACATGGTGGCAAAATCGATTTCGCCTGTAAAAACAAAAGGAAATCTCGAATCTTGTTGACTTTGTCAATGGGTCCTCCAAACATTTAAGGGAGGCGAAGATGTGCGATAGGCAGCATCCCCCACCCTCTAAAACTCAAGACCCTATCCTATAATATGATCGATATTTTCCCCTCGGGCAGCTTCGTCTAAGATTACCACAAAACTTTGACTTTGCCAAAGAGCGACGACGAGAATAAATGATGTTTGTGCGGCAGAGGGGTGGATTGGTGGCTATTATAATGGGCTTTTCCTTTATATTATTTTCCTACGACTGAAGGCTGAACCTCGCCCACGCACAAATGTGTTTGAGAGTCCAGAAAACAGAAAACAGAAAACTGAACTGAAACTGAACCCAAAAGTCATCTATCAGCTGTTTCTGTTTCTGTTTCGGGTGTGTATTTGCTTTTGTGTGGGCGACCTTCTCCACCAACTCCCCATTATTCCTGTTTTTTTTTTTTTGGGAGGGATTCTGAGGGTTGATTTTCCTGTGACGTCAGTCACACGCATTGAGGTTATGTTAGGTCCCAGAAAAAGGGGGGAAATTCATTTTTGAGTGGGAAAGTCTGCGCAACATTTCTTGGGTAAATCAATGGAAAAATTGTATAGAATATTCCCAAATAGTTTTAGCTTCAAATTAAAAATCAAATATTTATTTAGTATTCAATTATTTAGACTTGTGAATAATATCTGCTGTGTATCCTCAACCTAATCCCAAATAAATAAAAGGTGTGACTCTTCTCGTGTGCGAGCTGTGGAGAATTGAATTGTAATTATATTGTTATTTATTATTGATTCGCGCTCTCTGCCAAAAATACAAACGTATTAAACGCATTATTTTTTTTTTTTGCACAAAAAAGCGGTATAAAATTTCCATTATGCAAGCGCGTTCCACGACTGCCCACAAAATGCGTCCTAATTTCCAATTGAAAGGCCAACTCTGAGCTCCGAAAAAAAAATAAAAAACTGGACAATGTGCCAATGCTGAAGTCAAGTGGGCTTTGTGAAGTCTTGTGGCAGCCACAACAGCCAAACGGCCAAAACAACCAAACACGGCCAAAGACAACTAAAAAACCAACTCAGCAACCAAATCTCAAACTCAAACTCCGGTGTCCACAACTTCATTTGTCTCGCTGTCAATTTGTATTTCTTTTTCTTCGATTTTTTCTTTTACTATATAAATTGGGCCACCAGCAACACCAACTTATAGTTGGTGTTTTTTTTTTTTCGTTTTTACCATATATCAACCCATCCATCCATCCAAGTCCAATTATGCACAGCTCAAAAGTTATAAGAAATATTGTATATGTGCGTCGGTCGCCCAATTGGCCAACATTTTGGCATTCCGGCTTGCAGAAAAAAAAAAATCAGAAAACCCCCCTTGGATCCCCGCCTCTGCCTCTGCGATTGATTGACGGCGGCTTGCAATTGTCAAATGTTTCCAATTTGGCAGGTTTTTTATTTTTATTTTTTATTTCCCCGGTCGTCATTAGGGTTAAACTTTTTTTGGGGCGAAATTTATTGTGACACAGTGTAGCCCCCCATTTAAATATTTATATGTGGTTTTGAGGTTAGATGGCTAATAAGTGGTAAGTTTTAACTTTATTAACAAAATTTTCTAATACAATTTTTTTTTAATATATTTTTTTGTTTAATTCTAGGTATTATAATATATTATAATAATTTATAATATTTTTTACTAAATCCCTTCCAGCGAAAAATTATTTTTGTGGCAAAAAAAAAGTTATTTATCGCACTGCAAAATAAATAATTATACAAAATAAAGAACTTTCCCCATCAACTCACTTCCCTCACCTGGTTTTTCTTATCTACTCGCGACTGATAAAAAAAGCTCTTTTTGCTGGCCCACAGAACGCATTTCTTTCTTTAAGGGGAAACGTTCCAAAATTATGCGTTGATAAAGCAAACGACCCAAAAAAAAAAAAAAAAATTAAAACAAAGTCAAGACAAAACGTGAAACGAAAGCAAACGCAGCAACAAGTTGGTATTGAGCGAATGCGGAACCAGAGAAGCATGAGAAACCGAAGCCAAATGGCTAACAAAAAAAAAAGAGCATTGCCGAGGAAAATAACCCGTCGACGGCAGAACGAACCTTAACTGCTAAATAAGGCAATTTTGGCATCGGAATTCCAGGGGAGTAACATTAAAATATATCGAAAACAGCAAAAAAAAAATTGGCCAAAGAACTTAAGACTTTGAAAACGGAATACCTGGCATTATAAAAGAATAATTTAAAAGAATATATAACAGTTATGAAGAACATTTATAACATTAACAACTTAAGTGAAAAAAATATGTTATAAAATAGAGAAATTTGAAAACTTTTAAGTGATCAACAACAAATAGCATGGCATTTATGAGAAAGTTGAATTTATTATAAACGAAAATGTGAATCCATTAAATTTTAGCAAGCAGCTCATTTGAAAAACTGATGTATTTAATATTTGTATACAACATTTGATATGATAATAATATTTTATTTATTTATTTTTATATTCTTAAGTGTAAAATGTTGAAGTAAACTACTTTTCCCAAGTATTTCCCAATTAAATATATAATTTCCATTCGGTTTTACAACCAACACTTCAGGGAAACGGTTTCCTGATAAGAATTACGATTTGAGACAACAATCGATGACAGAAAAATTGAATTTCATGCGACTGCTTACGAAACTCGAAAACGTCGATTGGGATTTAAGTTTTATTATTAATTTTCGTTTGGTTTTTTTATTTTCCCCCTGATAACACAAGGCTTATCAACGAATGGTGGAATATGATGATAGATGGGGTCCCTGGGAGTACGAAACAGTGGGGCTCGAAAGCAAACGACCTTCGTGAGGTAAGGGGCGTTGTGGGTGGCAAAGTCTGAAGAACTTTGAAGAAACGATGAAATGCAAAACTAATGAGGCAAAAACAAAGCAAAATGTGAACAAATTATAATGAAAAGGGGTAAAAATGCAAATCTAGCAGAAAATAAAGGTAGTACTTGTGGTAGTCAAAGGGCATTCGAGAGAGAGAGAGGGCCAGAGGGACCCGAGAAAGAGACGGAGAACGAGGGTCAGTTCGCCAGCGAACGGTAACAGCTGCTCCTCGGAAGAGTGTGATAAAAGGGAGAAGAAGAGCAGAATGAGGAAGACGAGGAGGAAGATGCGGAAGAGGCAAAGAACGAGATGCACAGTGGTTGCACAAACAAAATCCCGCATAATGGGACCAAAATCAGGTAAGTAAATAAACTAAAATCTCTCGATACATACACAGTCCATAGGGAAGATCATAATAGATCAATATATAGTATGAAATAATTTCGGTAAATTAAAAAAAATACTTATTAAATTTATAGAACATTCTCTCAAAAATAAATTCAAATAAATACTAGAGGTTTTCGAAAAAATCCCCAGATTATTTTCGAAAACCAACCCACTGTGGCGTTATCCACACAAAACTCTCTTTTTGTCTCCCGTCCACATGTCACTGTGTGTGTGTTGAGTAGAAGCTCACACACACACACACACACTGGCGAGCCGCAAGAAAGAAGAAAAAAGTAAATAAAACAAGTTTTGAGACGCAGAAGTTTTTCAGAAAAATAAACTGACTTTCTTTAACATTTTTAGCTTTGTTTCGGTGTTTTTGGGGATTTCGCTTTTATTTTTTTCGGCAGCTGCTTTTGCACAGAAAGAAAACAGAATATGATACGATTTGTTAATTTTACCCATGATTTCCGAACAGGTAAACCAGAATTTCTATTTTAATGTGCAGGTTAAAGAGAAATTTAGAAGCCCTTTCTTGACAGGAAATTCAGTAAATATATCATGGATTTAACCTATTCCCATTAACATTTAATTTCCCATTTTAAATGGTTTCATAACCAAGTCCCTAGGATTGTATCCAAAGTTCTATCCATAACTCAACTCCAAGGGAAAATATCGTTCACACTTGATATCGGTTGATTTTTTCTCCCTGTGGAGATGCGAGAAACTTGTTTTTGGTGATTTTTTTTTGTCGATTTTTGTTTGCTTTTCGGTTTTTGGCAAGGGAAAAGAGTGCCAAACTAAGCCCAAAATCCAGAAACAGAAACCAAGACTCAACTCACCTGGCAAACGGCGTCTGTTCCACCTCGTAGATCTCGTTGATGTCGTGACACGACACGAGGAGTCCCTTCAGCCGATCGGCGTCCACGTCCAAAAGTCCGTCGCCAATGGGAAAAATTCCCTTTTCGGTGAACATTTTGTGTGTGTGTGTGTGGTGTGGTGTGTGTTGTGGTGTGTGAAGATCGAATCTTCCTTCGATTCGATTTTGGCTTTATTTTTGTTTAATCCTTCGTTTGATTGCTCTTTCTCACTCCGTATTTCTTTGGGACGGGGAGGGGGGGGATCAAAAATTCAAATCTCAACTGCACAGAACCAAAAAAAATTGTAGTTTAGTTGTAAGCACACACGCTTAAAAATAATTCTGCGGAAAGCGTTGCGCGCGAGAGGGAGATAGAGAGAGAGTGGAGATGGAGACAAAATTCCAGTGCAAAACAAAAAAAACGAAGCAAAAACTATGCAACTGCAACACACACACACACGCGCGCGCAAAGAGAGGCCCGAAAAAAAATTCCCGCGTGTGTATGTATGTGTATGATGCTGTTGCTGCCGTTTGTTGTTTTTGTTATTTTCGGTATTTTGCAAGTACCGTTCTCTCCGCAGAACTCCTCTCCTGCTCCTTCGTCTTCTGCCTCTTCCTCTCCCTCTTCTGCCCCGTTCGTCGATTCGGATTCGATTCAAAAAGGTTGGATGCGAAAGGCCCGCAGATTTCGTTTCGTTTTGTTGGCCAGGTCTTGTTGTTGTTTTTGCGGAGTACGGAGGTACAAGAAACTCGCAGCGGAGCAGCGCGCACGAACCGTTCGTTGGGGGTTTGAAATTAGAGTGGAGAAAATGGAGACGATGAAAACAATGTTCAAAATTGTCTACAATCATCGATGTTTTTTTTGCCACAATCGATGTTTTGTCCATCACCAAGAACGACGTAAGTGTCAGTATATAAATACTGATTTCGATTACAACCTTTGTGTTATGTTATCGATAGTGACCGTGCACAGAGGTGGAACTTCAGCACGAATCTAACAGCAATTCGAAAGTTAAAAAAAGAAGATTTTCATATGTGCTATGTGTTAAGATATGACGTTAAGTTAACATTTTGGGAGCATTTGTCTTAAAATTTAAAATACCAAAAGAGCGTTAAAACAACAGCGATAGTTATCGATAGATATACCGGAAAATACCAAAAAGCAGTTAACAGCACTGGAGAAAATTATACTGGAAAATACCAAAAAGCAGTTAACAGCACTGGAGAAAATTTGAATTCGAATTCAAGCGGAAAATTAAAAAAAACAAATTTAAAAATGTATGATTTGATAATAATTAATTAATAATTTTTACATTTTTGGCATATAATTCATAAAAGTATTTAATTTTTATTATTTTTTTTTGGCATTGGCATTTAAAAACCAAAAAACGAAACTTAAATGGCTTCATTATCTAAAAAAACTTTTTTTCTCTCACATATTTCGAGTGGCGCCTGCTTTCGGGGCGTGTGGGCGTGGCACGGCCCACAAATAGTTGGCATCTCGCCTCTCGATTGAATTCTCAATTTTATATTTATATTTATGCCTGCGGTTCCCTGGCTTTTCCTTCCCCCCCCCCCCCTCCAAGTTTTTCCACCGCTTTCCCTTGCGTGTGTAGGTGTGTCCGCCGGTGCGAGTGTGCGTGTGCTCCACTTGCAACGGCGATGCACATTTTTCGTGCACTCGAAAAAGTTCAAAAATTATGTTTTAAAATATGTTACATTTTTTAATTATTATTAAAATATTTGAATTATTTTCAGAACATAAGAAAATGTGAAGGGAAAGCCAAATAAACCGTCCAGAAAATATATAAATATTTTGGCTTTATTAATTGTTTTTAAAAATAAATTAGAAAAACTTGAAAAATATCAAAATATCTTGAGTTTTTGTGTGAGAAACTCCACAATAAATAATAAATTAAAATTATTTTTTACGTGTGCTCAGCTATGCAGTGGATACGCGTTATGCTTGCATTTCGTGTGCGTTGCATATATTTTTGTCACCACGGCGGCATCTCAGGAATGCGGAGCAGAAATAAACCAAGTGCAAAAACCTTTAGCATCCGTCTATTAATAATGCCGTCGTCTCCGGATCTCCTCAAGTTTTCATTTTCTATTTTTTTGGCCGGGCGATCGCCGCGTTCCTGATTTTCTCTGCTGCCAACTCGCCAAAAACTCCTCTTGGCAGCCTTTCAAGTTTAGCAGATCCGGCTTTTGACCTACGGAAAATGCTTGGCCACTGCGAAAATAGAAAATTTGTGAAGTAGCCCGGAAAATGGGAATCGAGTAGAAAATAGGCACTTTTTTTGAAGAAAATGAGAATTTTTTCGATGTTATATTAGAAGATTTGATTTATGGAACTATGAAAATTTACATTTACTGAATTAATCTTAAAACATTTTATAAACATTTCCCAGTTAATTATGTTTTTTTTTCTGCCATCCTGTGGTTGAAAATAATTCAAAAATAAAATCTGTATACAATTGTACAAAATTAAAAGTTACTTTCTAAAATCGAAATATCAAATTTAAAAAATATCAATCAAATCCATAAATAATCCATAGTAAAACCTTTTTAAATCAAGTGGTTGAAAATAGTTCAAAAATGAAATCCCTGTATACAATAGTACAAAACTGAAAGTTACTATCTAAAATATACATATTTTCCTACTCCAAATTGAAATATCAATTTTAAAAAATATCAATCAAATCCATAAATAACTGAAGTAAAACCCATTTAAATCAAGTGGTTGAAAATAGTTCAATAATTAAATCTGTATAATATATATATTTTCCTACTCGCAATCGAAATATACATTTTTAAAATATTATTTAAACCCAGTCATTTACCTTTTTTTTAATCTTAATCTACAGATTACCAAATAAATCGAAATATAAAAACCGAAAATAGTACAAAACTGAAGGCTACTATCTAAAATATATATATTTTCCTAATCGAAATCGAAATATCAATTTTTAAAAATACCTATGAAGTAAAACCCATTTAAATCAAGTGGTTGAAAATAGTTCAATAATGAAATCTGTATAATATATGTATTTTCCTACTCGAAATATAAATTTTTCAAATATTATTTAAACCCATAAAAAACAATAAAGAAAAACCATTTTACCAGTTTTACCCAAGAAATCGAAATATAAAAACCGAAAATAGTACAAAACTAAAGGTTACTATCTAAAATATATATATTTTCCTAATCGAAATCGAAATATCAATGGCAGAAGTATGTATGAATCCGAATCCCAGACGCGCAACGACAAAGGAGGACACTTTGGAATTTTTACCGGAGTCCTTGAATCTTTTTTCGTGTGATGAGGAGGGTTAATTACTGAGTTTAATCGGTGCAGTAAGGACACTTGGGACCGGCGGCGGTGGCATCCTCATCGCTGTCATCCTCGGCGGTTCCATTTCGGCCAGCTCCTCCTGAATCCTCACCCTCGGCACTGCTGCGATAATCATCGATGATGGCCTGCAGCTCCTGCTGGGCATCCTGGAACTCCTGCTCCTCCATTCCCTCGCCGGTGTACCAATGCAAATGGGCCTTGCGCCGCAACATGGCCATGGATCCGTCGAGCAGACGCTGAAAAAGCGACTGAATTGCCGTCGTGTTGCCTATAAAAGTGGCCGACATTTTCAAACCCCTCGGTGGAATATCACAAATGGCAGTCTTGATATTATTCGGTATCCAATCGACGAAATTATTGATATTCTTGTTCCTCACCCCAGTCATCAGTTGATCCACCTCCCGCGGCGACATTCTGCCACGGAAAATTCCAGCAGCTGTGAGTAATTTACCCTGCCTTAAATCAATGGCACACAGGAGATTATTGCTCGAGAAGATCTGCTGGACGAGCTCCGAAACGGTGCCCTTGCTGAACTGCTGCTGCTTGCAGGTGACCAGCGGTGCAAAGCCGGGAATGAGGAAATGCAACCTCGGAAAGGGAACCATATTCACATAGATCTTGCGCAGCCCGGCATTTAGTTGACCTGGGAATCTCAAGCAGGTGGTAATCCCAGACATGGTCAAGGCCACAATATGATTAATATGCTCATAGCCGGACATCTTAATCTTCAGATTCCTATTGCAGATCTGAAACAAGGCCTCGTTGTCCAAGCAGAACGTCAAATGCGAGTTGTTCACCAGGGCAGGGGTGCTCAACAAGGCATTATAGGGTTCCACTACCACTTGGGACATATTGGGCGATGGAATGGTCACATAATTGCATAGCAAATTATCCGGATACTGCTCCACCAGAGCCTCCATAATCAGCGAAGTCAAACCGGAGCCCGTGCCGCCGCCAATCGAGTGGAGGAGCTGAAAGCCCTGCAGCGAGTCCACCGATTCCACCTCCCGTCGCGTGCTATCCAGCACTTGCTCCAGGATAGCTGCTCCATCGGTGTGATAGCCGCGGGCAAAATTATTCCCAGCACTCTCCGTTCCCGCCACAAAATTCTCCGGCCTGTAAAGCTGACTGCTGGCATTCAAACGCTGTATTGTGCTCGCCTCCGTATCGATGAGTATGGAGCGGGCATAGAACCTTTTGCTGGCCGTCGCATTGAAGAATACATTAATCCGCTCCAGTTGCAAAGGGCTGGTGCCCCCGAATCTTCCCGAGGCATAATCCACGCCATGTTCGTGCGAGATGACGTGCCAGAACTAAGGAATAAATTAATTATATATTAGTTATAGTTATATTATCATACCCACCGAATCGCCAATGGCATTGCCCGCTCCGCCGATCTGCAGGGTGACTATCTCCCGCATGCTGACCCAATCTCCTGCGCTCCTCGAAACTACTACTGCCTCATCCTCTGCTTTTCTTATTTTTCTAGTGGAGAGCTGACTCCTGGCCGTCTTGTTAATATTTTCATACAATTTTTGAGAGACCTAGGGTAGCTTAAAAAAATATTTTAGACTTATACTTGAGCCCTAAGTGAATCATTGAATTTTTGTTTTATCATCGGCCGAAGGACTCCAGTTTCCAGTGCCATTTCTTCCATTAAATGTAGTGTTGTATACTAGTTTTAATTTAACAAAATACAAATAATATGTTTTATCATAGTTTGCCATGAAATTTGTGATTTGTTTAATTTAAATTTTATGTGAAATAAATTGAATGTTTTTCTAATTAATTTTTATGAATTTGCCATATTTTTTTATGCTTTCTTTTGAGAACTTAACTGTTTAGTAAATAAAATTAATTTAATTTTTATGAATTTTTCGAATTTGCCAGATTTTTTTTGTGCTTTCTTTTGAGAACAAAAAGTGAAAAAATATTTAACAAATCAATGTTAAGTGCTTAGTAAAAAAATTTAAATTTAGAGTTAATCACAAAATTATGGGCCTTTCCTCTTCAAAAGAAGTTGTCGTTGGAATTATTTCATTCAAGTCTATTAAACTTAAAATTCAAATTCATTCAATTCTATTAAACTCAAAATTCGAATTAATTCATTCTTATATAAAACAATAAATTTAAAATAATTCAATGAATCCATTCATGCAGGGCTCTAACTTATACACATCCGAACTAAGGTTAGTTACAATCATTTATAATTTATAAAAGCCAAGTTTAATGGGACTTTAAGTAAGGTTTATGGTTTATTTATATAGAAGAGAAAAAAAAGGAGATTTAGATTTCTGTTTTAGGCCTTCAGCTGGCCAGCTACTTGTCCTTCTTGGACAAGTTGACCTCGTTGGCCACCAACTGAACTTCTCCTGGGAAACTTATAAATATTTTAGACTCGTACAAATCTGAACACAGGCTTCAAGAACCTAGTTGCAATCGCTTATAATCACAAAAGCAAAGTTTAATGGGACATTTAAGTAAGGTTTATGGTTTATTTATATAGAAGAAAAAAAAAGGAGGTTTAGATTCCAGTTGTGGGACCTTCAGCTGGCCAGCTACTTGTCCTTCTTGTCGGCGGCCAAAGCGTTGAACAGCCGATTGACCTCGTTGGCCACCAGGTTGTCCAGCACGATGCCATTCTGATCGATGAAGGCGGCGCAGGACTTGCTGCTGCTCTGCTCGCGCCGCTTTCCATTCTTCGCCGAGGAGTCGCGCACGCTGAGGGTCAGCAGATACTTGTCGTCGTACTTCCTCATATCCGAACTGGCCTCCCACAGGCGCTCGCGCTCCTTGTCCTTCTGCAGGGCCACCGCAAAGGTGCCCTTCTCGCGGAAACTCGAGTGCAGGGTGAGCACGCCCAGCAGGGCAAAGTAGGCGAGGACACTGAACAGAAGCACTGGCCGGGATTCCGGGAAGGGGTGGGTGAAGTCCCAGGCGTGGGCCATGATGGCCACCAGAACGGCGAGGGCGCAGAGGGCCAAACGGGTGTTGACCAGACCGAATTGCTCCTTCAGCTGCGGCCGGTCGCCCAAAAGGCAGGTCTTCACCGCATCATCCAGGGCGTGTTTCACCGCCGAGCCATCCCACTTGTTGACCTTGACGAGCTGTTAATTAAATATTAAATTCAGTTAAAATCACTTAGAAATCCCAACCAAACATGCAGTGACGTGTCTACGAATCACAAATCCCACAGAATGCCAAGCCGGCATTTCGATTTGCTCACCTCCTCGCCCGGCTGTGACTTTTCCTCCTTCTTGCCCATGTCGCGTGTACTCTGGCTGCGCTTTTCCGGCCCTCGGTGATTGTGAAAAGTGCGTGTGGCAGGCAGGAAAAACTCTTTTTCCAGGAGATTTTCCTTCGCTTTTTTCTTTTGACAACGCGACAACAAAATGTAATCGCCTATCGGTTGGGCTTATCGGTGCTGCCAGATCGCTCAGGGAAAAGAATACCGAAAAATACCAGACAAGCGATACGAAGTGGGCGCGTAATTTAAATAAATAATACAGCAGAAATTAAATTTTAGATATTATATTAACGATCGTGATTGTGAAAAGTGCGTGTGGCAGAGGGGAAAAACTCTTATCGGTTGTCTTTATCGATAAACGGCAGTGGGCCGGTGCTGCCAGATCGCTAAGGGGAAAATACTAAAAATACCAGACAAGCCACGAAGTGGGAGCGTAATTTAAATAACTTACACAGCAGAAATGAAATTATAAATATGATTTCAACAATCTACAAATCGATCAATCGGTGGTGGTATATAATTTTAATTAAATCAAAATTTAAACCACGTTTTTCTTACAAAAATTTATCTAAAAAAATAACATTTATTTATTGTTTTCCACCTTGTCAGCTGGCATTTTATGTTCAAAGACCTCACAAATGGCTGGGCCAACTGTCACACAAACAAAACGCAGTTTATACAGTACAAAAAAAAGAAATGCTTTACATTAAAAAGTGTCTATAAATTAGAGAGTATGGAATTGAGGCGATCATTCACATGGACTTCATCTGCGCCATTAGGTCCTCCAAACTGGCGCCGTCTTCCGCTGCTTCGGCTGCAGGTGCTCCTAGATTTTCATTATCCTTTTCAGGTGCCTCGTAGGCCAGTCTCAGACCTTCGCCAACTTTAGAGGCTTCATCTGCCGTTGAATTACTGGCCACCGGCTCATCCTCGGCCACCAATTCAATGCCCCATTCGTTAGTGGCGTGCAGCGGCTCCTCGCTGGCTGCCTTCACCTCCTCTACTACTTTCGGTTTCGGCCTCGCCTGGAACTCCTTTTGCCTGGCCAAACAGTGCCGATCGTCGCACTGCGGATTCGGCTTGAGCGTCATCTTGGGAAAGAAGTCGCTCAGCGCATTGTAGCCCAGATAGTCGGATACCTCGCCGAAATTCAGCAGATACTTGAGGGCATTTTGCACCAGGAATCCAGCCGTTATGCCCATGGTTGTGGGCAGCGAGGCGGCGCAAACGCCTTCCCTTTTCAGCGTCTTTTCGTCAATGTTCTCGGCCACCACCAAAGGAGGAGCGCAGGCGAAACAGGCGGTGTCCCCAGGACGAATAAACTGAATATGCCCGGAGACGGCATTCTCCGAAACGCCCGACTCGAACCAATTGAGATTCAGCTCATTGCAGGCCGTATTTATGGTCATTCGCGCCTCGAAATTGTCCACACAGCTGAGCACCAAATCCACCGGCTGGCCGGCAATGCGACCGCCGCGCGAGATCGTCTCCAGGAAGCCATCGAAGTTGTCCACCGTCGTGATGTTGTAGTTGTGCGTCTCGATCTCCACGTCCGGATTGATGAAGCTCAGCGTGGCGGCGGCGGCGGCCACCTTGGAGAGGCCCGCCTGGTCGGGCGTAAAGAACAGACGGTTCATGTTCGCCAGCTCCACCTTGTCGTAGTCGAAGAGGATCAGTTTGCCAATGCCGCAGCTGCGGGGAAGATAAGGGGAAACATGAGTAAAGATTTAAATCTTTGTTGATATTATACATTTTATATTTAGGGTTTTATCCCAGTTTTAAAAACGTCTAGTCTAAAATTATTAAAAAAAATCCAAAAATGTATTTTCAGATATCATATCCTGGAGTTAAAACTTTAAACTGATATAAACAGAAAATTAAAATGAGGAATAAATATATATGTGTACCTATAAAAAAGGTTTAAAACTGTATAAAACTGTTTGTATTTTAAGATCATAAAATATCATATCGTAGCGTAGTTTTTATATGCACAAGTATGCATTTTAATCTAGGTATTAATTAAGAAAATTAATTCAATATCTAGTCTAAAATTTCACGAATAAATCAGATATCTGGGGTCTTATGTGAGGGTACTCTATATCATATCATGAGTTTAAACTTGAAAATGATATAAAGAAACTATTAAATTGCGGAATTCCTACATATGTATCTAGGTACCATCTTATAAAAAAGGTCTTAAAGTGTTTGTACTTTACTCTATATTGTTCAAAGTGATTGTAAGATCGTGAAAAGCCATATATTATATTATATTAATATTAGTTAACAAAAAATCAAATCAATATCTGTTGTAAAATTATTGAAAAATTCCAAAAAATTAATTTTCAGATAACTAAATCCCTAAGTGATGGTACTCTTGTATTATATCTTAACTTTAATCTCTGTAATGCATTTTTTAGCTAGCTATTAAGCAGACTTTTCTCGCCGTGTATTTAATAATAATAAAAGGTCTTAAACTGTTTGTATTTTACTCTAAATGTGATTAAGGTGATTTTAGGATCTTGAAATGCCATATATATTAGCTCTTAGCTTTCATAAGTATTAATTTTTTAGCTAGGCATTAAGCAGACTTTTCTCGCCGTGTATTTACCGTGTCAGCATGTCGGCGGTGACGCTTCCCACGCCGCCCACGCCCACAATGGCCACCGCCTTGTCGCGGATCCGCTCGTAATCCTTGACGATGTTCATCCGCTGCAGGGCCATCAGGCGGCTGTAGGGATTGGAATCCACCACCTCGGCGGACATGCGTTCAATGCGATCGCGGACTTGGTTTTTATTTATGTTTCCATTTCCACTGCTGCTCCCGGTGGCCTTTGGCTCCTCTAGCTCCGTTTTCAGCTCGGCGATGATCGCCTGCAGTTCGTCGATGGCGTGCGACATCCTGGCGAAAAGGTTCCTCCCGTGGCGGATCCTCCAAAGCCTCTTAAACTTTCAACTTTCGCTTTCAAGTTTTTAATCGCAGCCACGTAGTTGTGTTTTTGCAAATACGGTCCTACTGAGTGGAGGAGCCACCTGTTATCGATTAGAGATGGTCCAACAGCGATAGCCGAAATACCGCAAAAATACCGCCGACTAAAAACAGTGTTGAGCAATGCTACCAAAGGGCGCGCCTATTTGAATTAAACAATAAATTACTAAAGATCCTAAAGAAACCATCTTCCAAATGAATTTAAATCTATTTTATTCAACCCACTCTCGATTCAGACCATCGCTTTGTATAATTACACAAAAGATTTATTGTCAAAATCATTACACAAAAAAGGTATTATAATTATTAAATAACCAAAAAAAAAAAGTAAACACAGTTTAAAGAAGATGACGATAGTTGTTGTGTGTGACGATAGCTTTGCGTGTTAAATGCGACAAAAAAATAATATTATTATACTATTCAATAAATCGAATGTGTGTGGAGCACGTTTATTATTTAATATTATCAATATTACTGTATAAACCGGTGACTATCACTTGCCAACAAGTAGAGATATATGTATGGATAAGTGTCCGTTCTGTGTAGCTTATTGTGTACGGTGTGCTGTCCGCCATCCGCCATCCGGTGACCGTCCATCCGTCCTGGTCCTCCTGGGTTCACCTGCTCCGCGGCTGCAGGCGCACGCGAAAGCCCTCCTCCCGCTTCAGGATGATGTCCGCCTGCAGCTTGAAGTCCGATTCGGTCAGGTCCGAGTATACACGGTAGTTCCGCAAAATGGTCGACAGAAGGATCTTCAGCTTGAGCATCGCGTACTTGCGTCCTAATAGTGCAATTAAAAATATTTAACTATTAATTTTTTTTTGGAATTTAAACTTTTTAATCTATATAAAAGTATTTAAATTCAAAATTCTTTATATCGGTAAAATATAAAAAAAACAAGAAAGGAAGCTACCTTCGGCCAGCCGAAGCTTATATACCCTTGCAGATAAAGTAATACTCACTCGGTGCAGTTCCAGGGATTCCAGATTCAGTGTTCCTATTTTTGAATTTTGTTTTTAAGTAGTCAAGAATTAAAACGCCTACTTCCTACAAATTAACAAGAATTTTCTTGTATATGTTTGAATATTCCTATGGGAGCCTTAAGATATAGTGGTCCGATCCGGCTCGCTCCGACATATGTACTACCTGCAATAGAAAGAAGACTTTCGGGAAAGTTTCATCGCGATAGCTTTAAAACTGAGAGACTAGTTCGCATAGAAACGGACAGACGGACAGACGGACAGACGGACAGACGGACAGACGGACAGACGGACAGACGGACAGACGGACATGGCTAGATAGACTCGGCTATTGGTGCTGATCAAGAATATATATACTTTGTTTGGTCGGAAACGTCTCCTTCACTGCGTTGCAAACATCTGACTGAAATTATAATACCCTCTACAAGGGTATAAAAATAATAAATAAAAATGGACAAAAAATTTATATTTTTCATCTCGATATGTTACAAAAATATATAAATTAAAAAATGTTTAATTGCTTAAAATATTTCTTTGAATTATTTAAATTCATTTGAATTTAAGGATCAGCATTATCAGTTTTTTATGATTTTTATTTATTTTAATTGAAATATTTATATAAAATATTTTTTTTTATTTAAGTTTATAAACTTTCTTTGGTGCATAAAATTTGCCTTAATTTTTTTGTTCAGTGATAGATCTCTCACACTCACCCACACAGCTGCGCGGTCCCGCGGAGAAGGGAACGAAGGCATAGTAGTGCCGGTTGGCCTGCCGCTCCGGCAGAAAGTTGTCCGGATCGAAGACGTTCGGATTGGCGTAGACCTTGGGGTTGCGGTGGAGCAGGACGGTGGCCACTGTCACCGTGGCGCCCCTGGGGATCACGTAGTTGCCCGAGTTCAGCTTGAGGTCCTCCTGCAGCTCGCGGGCGATCAGCGGGACGGGTGGGTACATGCGCAGCGTCTCCATCAGACACCGCTCCAGATACTTCATCTCCAGGGTGTCCTGTAATATTAATATAAAAAATAAAATGTTTGTAAACACCTACAATATTATTAACATATTATTTGCGAATTTCGGTTTATTTTTTTTAGATTTTAAATTCAAACCGTTTTGGCTGGCGTTTCAACTTCCCTTTTTTAATATGCCTACTTTTATAGTAAAAGATGACCGTATAAAAAAAAATTACTTTTTAGAATGACTTGATTTTGGGCATATTAAATTAACATGCTTGACAAATCTTGGTATTTTATTTAGTTATGATTATAAAATATATAAAAATTCAAATAAATCCTACCATATTAGCACATAGGTTTCAATAGCATATTATTTGCGAATTTCGGTTTAAATCCTAGATTTTTAACTCGAACCGTTTTCGCTGGCGTTTCAACTTGCCGTTTAAAAAATGCCCACTTTTATAGGCATAGATTACCCACCTGAAACGTGGCCGGTCGCTGTGAGTCGCCAAAAATGGAGTCTAGTTCGGCGAGCACGCGGTCCTGGATCTCCTGGTGGATGCCCATTAGCGAGAGGAAGAACGAGGATCCCGCTGCCGTGGTGTCGTGTCCCTCGAACATAATGGTGTCCACCTGCTCCTTGATCTCCGTGTCGGTGATGAGTGCCCCATTCTGGGCACTTTCCAGCATCAGATCGAGGAAGGCCAGCCGCTTCTTCTCGCCAATATCGTTGTCCTCCACATCCAGATCGTCCTTGAGTCCAGCCGACTGGCCGTAGGAGAGGCCCGTGGTCGTCTTGTCCTCCGCTGGATTGGCCACCTCATCCTCCGTTGCCTTCCCATCCCTCAGTTCGTTCCGCTCCCTTTCCATGGCCGCCGCCTTCAGTTCGCACTGGGCCAGGGATCCCCGGGTGCCCTGCTCGAAGGCCGCCTTCTTGCTCCTGATCACCTTGGTGGTCAGTCCGTGGATGATGTTCAGCAGGCGACCCTGCTCCTTGTAGTAGCGCGTCAGGGTGAACACGAACTCGTTGCGCAGAAAGATGCTGCGGTGGCGGGCGTGGAGGATGTCGCACATCCGCATCACGGCCATCGCGTACTCGAAACCCGATTTGTCCTGCGTTTTCTTCGACACGCCCATCGCCGTCTCTGGAAAATAAATACAAATAAATATAAAAGTATAATAAAAAGTTTAAATACAAAAGTATTTATATTATTTTATGTTAAAAAAAAATATATACCTTTAGATTTGGATTTTTGGCAAACAAAAAATGATTAAATTCAAGATTAAACATATTATGATTTTTAAAAAATATTAAGATTATTTGAATATTGTTTTGCATATAATCCAATGTTTATGGTATGGATTGTTCGAAATTTTTGTCGCATATAAACTATTTTACTCATAATGACGAACAAGATTTTAAAGATTTATTTGGAATATTAAGATTTATCTCAACCAAAACAAAAAAAGTTTATAGATTAAAAAAAAAAATAAAATAAAATAAAATAATAAATAAATGATTTTATATACCTACTTATTAGGATTTATTGGTTTATTTATTGTTGATTTATTATTAGGATTATTAATGTTTACCTTACAAAATAATAAATCAAAACATGTAACATTAAAATTAAACTTGTCTTAAAATTAAGCAACTTAAATTAATCATTTTTTTAATTTCAATAAACTAAAATCACGTGTCTTGGGTTAAATGACAAAATGTAATTGCAAATTCTCCGCCCAGTGCAGACTCGGATGTTTGGAGATCGAGATACAGATACAGATACATTTAGAGATACAGATACAGATAGTAGAGATAGAGATCGGGGAGATGGACCCCCAGCACAAATGGGGGGAAGTGGAATGCACTCGCCTGACCCAAGCGCCAATTGAACTTAACAAACAGACAACAACGGACTCCCTACCCCCTCACACCCCCCCACACCCCGCATACCCCCTGCAAATCCCGGCTGTCTAATTGTAGATACAATGCATAAATAGATCTATAGATGACAGCATAAACGAGCTTACGGATCCGCAGATCCGCTTCGAGAGCAGAATGTTTTTGTGGGCTGTGGGAAAAATGCGAGACAGGAATTTGTTTTTGGCATTGGTTTTTCACTTCAGAGAGAGAAGGAGTTTTTATATAGAGAATAATAAATTTAGAATAAATATAACTATTGTAAAAATCAGCAAATAGGTTATTCTATATTTACTAAAAATATATAGAATTTAAAAGGTGGAAAACAATTAAAAAAAAATGTATATATAAATTGTTAATAAATATAAATATATATAAATTATAAAAAAATATGCATTGAATAAAAAATCGTCGTATTGCTTCGTCAGCCAAAAATAAAATTATTTTTCAAGTTTATTGAAATTATTTAAAGATTTTCTACGATGAAATGTTAAGATAGGTCATTAATAATATACTCTTCTCATTTCGAGTTGACTTGTTTACTAGGCGGTAGGGAAAAAGGAAATCTGGCTTATGCAATGACATTTGGTTTTTCCTGCCCATTCTTACGATTCGAATTGAAAACATTTGCCGTTTTTGCAGTTTTTCATAAGCAGTCGTTCAGGTCTTAATTGCTAATTGCCCGTTTGCGTCAGACCCCATAATCGCCGTGAACAACTCAGAAAGTCTGAAACAACCTCAGCAATGGATGTTGTCGGCCGTTGCATTCAAATTTTCCTGATTAAATGCTTAATGGCAATGCGACGTGCCTTTAATTGCAGCGCTTAGATTCAGATTTTCGCTGGGATTCGTTGCATTTCGTTGCAGTTCGGTTCGGTTCGTTTCGGTTTCGTTTTGAGTTCTGCCTGGTATCTTGGCTGCATTTCAATTGAGGGCTCGGATTCGGATTATGCAATGGCCTAGAAATCAATCCGAAATCGGCTACAATGTCATTAACATTGGCCGCCTTCCAATTTGTCTAGCTCTTCGGGCGGTTTCACTTTTTCCCGGCCCCAAAAAATGAGAAACGTGTTTGGCTTTAAGCGAATTGTCGTCTGGGTGGCATTTGGCATGAATTAACTACCCACTTGGGTGGTCCTAAAGTATAGGGACAACCTTCACCTGGATCTACAAATGGGCGAAGATTTTACCAAAATCGAAATGGAGGTTCTTGAGTTATCTTGGTCTAGATTCCTTCATATTTCATAGTTTAGTTTTTTGATTTCTTGTAAAACCATTTGTTTGGATCGCAAATATATATTAATATTAGCTACTTTAATATGATTATTGAGGACTGAGTTCCTATATTAATAATTTACTATATTAAACCCCTTATAACCGATCTGAGTTTGAATAAATAGCAAAACCTGCATAGCAGCTGAGTTACAATAGGCAAGTGGCATAAATATTCAAGAGTTCCTCGAGAATGTGCACCCAAATCACTTAACATAAGATATGCTTTGATATTCAACTTAGTTCAGCCTAATTAACGCAGCCAATTCTGAGTTACGATAGTTAGTTCTTGCTGGGGAAATACCTTTCATTAGGGCATTTTCATAACTAAGCCACATGATCGTTTAGAGGACAAAGCCAACCAGTTTTCAGCAGTTTGGCAGCTGGCGGTGGCATAATTCGGTTAGATCGGGGGCCGGGATCTGATATATATATATATAAATATATGTATATATGCAGAACATCATATTTGCGCCCATTGTTGGGGGCACAACAAAAGCAAATGGGCAGCAAGCAGAAATTTTTGATTTGTCAGTATATAGGGAAATGGGTCTGCACTCAATTGTGTGTTGTGGCATACAATATAATGTATAGTATGTTTTAGCGGAGATTAGGTGACTTGGGCACACGCATACGCGTATAACTGAAATTATGGTATGGGTATATGCTATATGATGAATTTCGCTACCGCCACTGCGAGTGCGTGTGGGTTGACTGTACTTTTGTGTAATCACAATGACGAATGACGGATACTATCCCTACTACTACTATCCGTATATCTGTTCACTTACCCAATAGAATCTCCACGGTTGCCTCGCTCATGTAATCATGGCAATCAAACGTGCGACCATTTTCCGCACGCAGTTTCCTCACCACATTCCGCGAGTTCTCGTTGAAGAGCTCGATGAAGCTCTTCAAGACGTTCAGATGGAATGTGGGTGCGATCAGTTTGCGGTGCGAACGCCATTTTTGACCTGCAACAATAGGGCGATAGTATAGTATGTCGAACCAAAGCCTAAAAATTACATTTACATTTATATATCCAACAATTATTAAATCCTAAAAAATATTTATTTTTTTTTATTTTGTCATATTAAAGCTAGTATACAATACTAAAATTAATTTAAAGAAAATGGCACTGGAAACTGAAGTCCTTCGGCCATCCTAAAAAATAGTTTTCTTTATGATCACTATATTATTTATTAATTTTTCAAAGTAACACAATATTTATAAAAATAAAATAATATTTTAAATATTTTCTATCAATACAATATTTTTTTTGTAACTGAAAATAGTAAACATTTTGAACCAATTCTTTAATAACCCATATTTTGATCATTAAAATTTTTTAAAAATATTTTAAATTCATTTTCAAAAATTATATTATCCCTTTTTGACTATAAAAAAGTGTACTTAATTTTTTTCCGTGACTTTTCTGCGACGTTGATTTTATTTATAGCGGCATTGTTGTGCCAACTGTCAGGCTAGCGGATCGCTTAATTAATTTATGATTCCGCAAATTGCATTAGTGGCAAGTGGTCCTCAAACTGACCCTCCCCTACTTGCCACCCCCTCAAAAAAACCGAAAGTCACCCCCTCCCCCGCTTTTGAACGCCCCTCACCTGTGCTGATCAGCAGTCCATCGCCCAGCCAAGGCTTGAAGAACTTGTACTCGGAGGCCTTGTCGATGTAGACATGGCTGCTGAGCAGCAGCTCCACGTCCCGGGGATCGTAGATGAAGACCACCAGCTTGGGCCCGATCCACATCTTGGCTATATGCTCGAAGGGGGCGCTCTTCCGGATGACTGTTTTGAAAACAGCTGCAGGCGATAGCGAGATATTTGATCATTCGATCGGTTTCGATTTTGGAAAATTATATTAAAAGTGAAAAACAATTCCTCTCAAGCCAAGAAAATGTTTTTGTGAAAAAAACATTATAGTTTCTATTTAAATATTTAAATATATGAATAACAGAAATTTTTTTAAATATTTGTAAAAGAAAATTTGGAATAATGTTCTTGTAATAATTGAAAATCCTAACTAAAATATTCAAAAAATCTATGATCTACAAATTTAAATTATTTTTAAAAACACCACTTTAAAATATATAATATATTTGTTCTTAATTGCAGAAGTATTTTAATGACCGATACTTTTCTTTAATTGACAGTTTTCAATTATTTAAATTGCAAAAAACAAAGATTTTTATCTTTTAAAGTGTAAATGTAACAAAAATAAAGAAGTCAACATAAAATCAGTTTTCAAATTAATTTGGACGATTCTTAATAAAATAAAATAATAAAATTAATTTTTGATATCAAAAATAATATGACATAAAAAATATCTAATATTATATATTGAATATCGATGGTAAATAATAATAGAATTAAGTAAATTAAATAAAATTAATTTTTGATATCAAAAATAATATGCACTTTAATATTTGATATAAAAAATAAATAATATCTACTATTATATATTGGATATCGAAGGGTAATAATACTAGAATTAAATAAAATTAATTTTTGATATCAAAAATAACATGTACTTTTATATTTGATATGAAAAATAAATGATATCTACTATTAAATAAAAGTAGATATTATTTTCGATATCCAAAGCAAATGATCACTGTTTTGCACTCGATTTAGTTAGTTAGTTAGGATGGCATTTGGCATTTACATGAAGCGGGTCCGATCACATCGAACAGGTGGCCCACGATGGGCAGGCCCCTGGGTCCCGGCAGACGTCCGGCCAGCCTGTACAGGTGGGCCCGCGACAATCGCCAGTAGATGTACCACAGCACCAGCGTGGGCAGCAGCAGGAAGTAGAAGACACTGCTGGGCGAGCCCATTGCGGCGTCCTTCTTCAGCACTTCCATGGGATTGGGATCCTTTTCTTCGTTCGCCGTTCGCGTATCTCAAAACTTGTTCAAACCAAAGCACCAAAACCAAAACAAAACCAAACAAAAAAAGCGATTGCGATTGGAGCACGCGGACTTCCCAAGTAGACACGGTTCGGGATCAGCTATCCATGGGTTGGGATGATGGGATCGCTGGATCGTTGGATCGTTGGATCGGTAACCGGATGTTACTCGCTGCTCGTCCAGCGCACAACTAAACGGCGACAGCCCCTCGCCGAGGCATCCAGTGCGAAATGAAAATGAAAATGAGAATCACGAAAATCAACACAATCGCAATCCAAATCACAGCCCACACACTTTTTTGAGGGGATTTACGGGCGGAGTTACGGACACACGGACAACAAAAATACGGACACACGAGATACTCGGATAGCCGTGCTTATAAATCAGAAATCCGAAATCAGAAACGATGGACCCGCACTCGCACTTCCAGCGACTAGCCAGCAGCGACGGTGCGAACGACTTTTATAGCCAACAATGTGCAGCATATTCACACTGAGAGAAATTATGTATATTTTTTTCTATATCATCTTTGGGTTTTTTCTTACAAATTATTAAATATTTTGAGTCTTTTTGATTTTAAAAGGATATAGTCTTCACACTTTTCTTGTTGGAAAGATCCTGTTTGCGCTGAAGTCAAGGTTTACACTGGAAGAAATATTTTTAATATTAAAAATATTTCTTTTTCATGATTAAAAAGTATTTGAAATGTATTGCAAATTTTTACTTAATTTTAGGTTATATAAGTTTTACTATTGGTCATTAATTTACTAAATTTTTAAGGTAATATAAAAAAATGAAGAAATGGTTAAGAAAATTAAAGTGAAATAAATAAAAACATTTTAAAATCAGCCATAATAAAAATTGAAATTGTAATGGATTGTATTACCTTAAAAATAAAATAATTCTATTTCAGACCCACAAAACAAAAATTCCGAAATCATTAAAGTCTTTTTCTTGGTTTATTTGTAAGATGACAATTATGCATGGTATGGACAAGAGTTACGATTAAGATTAACGATAACTTAGGCTACGACATACGGTTAGAATTCCTCAAAAAAAAAACAATATATATATTATCTATGTAGATATTAAATCACCTGCCGCGCTTTGCATGTGTGAGAGTATGTGTGTGTGTGTGTTTGTGTTGTGGGGACCTCAGTACGTATGAGCAATGTTATTGCCTAGACATTTGACTATATAATAGCTATAAGTACGGACACTAAACATATATGGAAGTCTGGCAGTGCCACAGTAGCCAGTGCCCACTGTAATCCATGGGCGACGATTGACGATCTCAGCGGCCGCAACTAACTACGTTTGATATTTTTCTTGATATTTTCTTTCTTTTTTTTTTCTGCCTGGTTGCCCAAAATTATGCAGCACTTTTCTTTGCGATGGAAGCTCTCTCGCTGTCTGATTTTTTCTTTGGTTTTTTTTTTATAAATCTAGAATCTAGACGGAGGACTCGTAGATGACGATCTGCAGGACCTTGGGCTTGTTGTTCTGGGCCTCCTTCACCTCCTTCAAAATGGCATTTGTGATGGCCTCCAAGGCAGCAATGTCGGGACTGTGATCGTTCTTCTTGCTATTCCATTTCGGCATGGAGACCTAGGATAAATAAATAATATTTATAATATTTTTTTATTTTATTTTTTATTTAATTATTTTTCCTACCGTTAGCACCTTCTGCAGGGCGGTATAATCGAGTCCAGTGCCTGCTGTTTCGCCCAGTCGACGCAAAGTCTCCGCCATGGGTCCAGAAAGCTCCTAAAAAAAGATTTTTGATAAGATTTGTGTCTAGATTTTCCATAATATCTCCACAGAAAAAATTCCATATGAAAAAGGGTCATTTCTACCTCAATAATAATAATTTCTACATCAATAAAAAGCCGATATGATTAATTTCAAATTATGATTCAAACATATCAACTTGATATTTTATCATTTCATAAAAGTTATAAAAAATACTGTTTTAAAATAACAAATGTAGTATTTTTTAAGCCAATATTGTAAAATAAGATAAACATAATCTTTATTCATATCAAAATGATATTAATCATGTCAATCTGATCTTTTGTAAATTTTTATTCTGTGTAGAACTTACCTGTAGCTTGGCCCAACTGGTGGCATATTGTCGCCGCACAAGCTCAATTATGGTCGATGTGAGGGCCAGGCCAATGAGAATGTACAGCGTGCACAGCAGCATATAGTTGGGTTTCTCTGCAAAGGGGGTATAGTAATTATAATAATAGCAAAATAATATAAGTTCTTAGACCCACTTGGCACCAAATCACCAAATCCTATGGTTGTCATCGTGATGAAACAAAAGTAGAAGCCGTCGAAGAAGGTCCAATCGTCCTCCCAGAGCAACAGAAGACCAGCTCCGGCGGCCAAGTAAACGCCCAAAAAGCCAACGGCCAAAATGGCATAGAACCAGGTCTTGCCAATAAAATTGGTAAACTTTGGTTTGGCTGGGGGAAAAAGTAGAGATAATTATATAAATATTTATTCGAAATAACTTATAATAATTAGTAAAGATAATGAGTAGCAGAACATATTAATATTTATTTAAAATAACTGTTAGGCGACAACAGTGCGTATGAGTGATGCCATATTAAATGTGTGAATATTACTCATGCGCACCGTGTTCCCTTGAATTGTTAAATGTTTATTAAATTACTTTCTCTTCAAAATTAAAAATAAAAAATTGTTTTTATTTAGCTTTTTTCTTTTTTTTAATCTGTATTTATAATTTACTAAATAATAAACTTACTGGGCATATGTTTGCCAAAAACCGAGACGGCGGTGGCAAACAATCGACCCCAATCGGCAATCACAGTGAGGGTGAAGGGGATGCCGATGAGGGCGAAACAAATGCAAAATACTCGACCACCAGTCGTGACTGGCACAATATTGCCATAGCCTGAAATATTTAAAGAGTAAATTCAATAAATTTAGTATAAAATCCAAAATGGAAAATTATCATTTAAATAATATAATTTAAAAATAAACTGATCTAAAATTTAAAAAATTGTATTAAGAATTAAAATAAATTAAACTAAATACTACAAAAGTAAAATAATAACAAGTGGTTAAGGCATCTATTAATTAAGTATTTTGGTCAGCATTTTCATTGTGCACTCTCCCAATTAAAATCGAATTTCTTATTTACTCTTTTCACTCACCTATGGTGGTTAACACAGTCGAGGAGAAGAACACAGCTTGCAGAATGCTCCATCGCTCGTAGGGCTCTGGAAAGTCTTTATCTTTATCTATCAGCAGCCCTCCCTCAGCCGCCAGTTGAACCGCCTGCAATCGGATAATTAAGGGATCATTTAAGATAAATAAATAAATAAAAATATATATTTACCGCTTCATATTTGGCCAACTCAAAGGACAACAGCTCGTCGAGATTGCGCACCTCGGTGTTGTTCAGTATGGTGTGCATGAAGCGTTCCCTGTGGGTTTTCACCACATCCTTGAGATGCGAGAGACGTTCCACCTCCGCAGGACGTTCTAAATGCCGAAAAATCTGAAACAAAAAATATATAAATATATATAAAATATACTTTAAATAAAATTAGTATTATTATTATTTATGTGATTTATTCCAGGAATACTTTACCAAAAAAAACATTTAATTTCTCATCCATTTTGACCTTCACCCCCACGACCTATACAATAATTATGAACAATTATTTTACAATTATTTTTTATGAGCCCCAAAAAATTCGCCCATTCAGTGGAATTCGAAATGCGATTGTTTGATGTTTTAGTGATTGAAAGAAAGAAACGTAAATACAACAAAATCAAATCTTCATTCAATTTCTCACACATCATCTCTTTTGGGGAAATTTGTTTAACTTGTAGTATGTTGTTTTTCGATATAAAAATAGTTTGTACAAATTGATTTTGGGTTTTATTTTTAACAGCAAATGGAAAGCGAACCAGGCGAGAGAGAAATGTTTGCGAAAAAAAAGGCGAATGAATTTGGAAATTCAATTTAAATGTGTCAGACAATTTTTCTTCGGCACACACACACTCGAACACTGGAAAGAAAAATGGGGTAAGAAAGATATATAGGGGCAGCCTTGAGTGACTCAAGCTCAAAGTGTTTCCTTCACTTGTGACTTTGACTGAGTTGCTAAAAATCGTCGAATTCCTAGCACGTCTGCATTTTGATTAATTGAATTCGTTGTCCTCGCCTCTATTTAAGCTTTCCCCAGCTGCACATTTCTGCATTTGGTTAATTAATTCCTGCTTCTGTCCTCCGAAATCAATCCCTTGACCGTTTTCCCGTTTTCCCTGAACAATTTAAGGGCGACAAGTTGTCCAACTTGCAATGGTGTCATGTCACTTAAGAACTTATATATATATCCTATAGAGAAGGAACAAGCGGACAGATCTGTAATTTGGTTCGTTACATCCGCAGACAGACGGAACAGTTGAAAGTTTGCGTCTGGCTTTATTTCTGTGCTGGCGCATAAATTATAATTATTATCGGACATGGGGTTATCTTCCCTTTTCCCTTTTTGCTCTTTTTGTTTGCTGACCACTCGCAAAGTGGGGAATCCCCGTGAGTTATGATTAGGCGGGAAGTGTGCTGAGGAGAAATGGTCCTTCGAAAAATGAGAAAACGGTGACTTCTATTTTATTTAGAATTTAAGAAAGTAGGTAAAAAAAATTTTAAAAAAATATTTTAGAAAATTCAACTTTAAGTCTAAAAGTACAAATCATTTTAATTAACCAACTAACATTTTTTAAACTTTATTTTTTAATATAAACGAAATAAAAAATTAATAAATTCCTTAAATTATTTTTGTAAATCGAACTACAAGTCCAGTAATGGAAATCCCATTTTAATTAACTAACCTACTCCTATTTTAATTAATTAATAAATATAGACGAGCTAAACTTAATGCTTGTTAAAAAATAAAGTATAAGGAATTTAAATAACCCTATTATTAAGATAAGAAAAATGTTTATATAGCTGATAAATATTAATATCAATTATTTATTTACTAAATGTGCGTAGGAAATGGCCTGCAAACTATAAAAAGTAGGGTAAGGGTAAGCTATAATCCAAATTTATGACAAATGACTCGCACTTCTGGTTTTGGCCATAAAATCACTGATTCGCCAAGTGACTTCCCGCCCGCAACTCTTTGCTAAGGCCGACTTATGGTACTTGTCACTTTGTCACCCCATTTTGCACAACATAAATCACACACACAGCGGAGCTAGAGTGTTTTCAGCTCCCGAATCCCCATTTCCCAGTCCTTGGACCCTTTTCTCCTTTCACCCTCTGGCCATCATCATACATGTGCGGCAATTAACGCACGACATATGGAAATAATGGAGTGGCCCCACGGTGCCTTAATCTGACCACCTGAAACAGGGTCTCAGGATCTACACTGCGGAAAATCTGTATATTATGAAAAAATATAGCAAAAAATATTTTTACTCAAATAAATAAATATTCTTAAAGATATTAAATATTTTTTTCCTAAATAATTTGATTTTTAGTAACTTACAAAAAGTAAAATATACTTTAAAAAACTTATTGATCTTTATAGGTTAAGCAATAATCTCTATTAATTATTATTTAAGCACTTATGTAATATTTTGTAGAAATACCCTAAATATTTATAGATTAATAACTATTAAACTTCCTTTATTTTTCCCACTTTGTTGGTCATTTTGGGAGTGGCATTAAAAATATAAAAAAAATCAGGGCTGGACCTAATCCAGATTGACAAGCCGTTCTAGAAACCAGAACCAGTAATTTTTCCATTTTTACAGCTGCTCCTCTTTTTATTTTTTTCATATCCCCATCGCGATTTCTCTTCATTACAAAGGGGGCAAGAAAAAAAAAAACAGAAAAATAAACAAGAACAGAAAATCCCAGCTAAAATGTTTTTGCAACTCCAGCTGTTGGTGGCTCCGCTATGAGTATAATAATAATGATGTGCGCGCCCATTTAGCGGGCGATAATTCATTTCCGCTGCGAGCTCCCCAAAAGCGGGCTACGGTCAGTAAACAGACTGAACGGCCAAACGGCAGCCCCAAAGACCAAGAACAAGGTCACAGATTGATTCAGTATAGTGGGCCATCCTTGAAGCCCCAGGGTGTCGGGGTAACTTTTTTCAATAATGATATAGGGGGTCATATTTCAGGATCTATGGGTTGCATTGAGTTGAGGTTTGGGATGTGTAAAGGGGCGGATAAACCGAAAGGGATACTGAAACCATGGAGGTTATGGACCATTTCAGCCTTTAATATTTAGGATTTATTATTATGATATTATTTTTTTGGGTTCCTAGTATTCATGACGCTAAAAATTGTTTGTGTTTCTAAATTTTATAAAGTTTAAAAAAATAAATAAACTACATTTATATAATTTATTTTGTGTATCAACATTTTTAAACAATTTCATTATCCCAGGATTTACTTATCCAAATCAAGATTTAATGGGCTGGCCCAAAACCAAACCCCATCACGCGTTATAGACGTTCTCACTCAACGAACTCGAAAAAATAACAATAAATCTTTGCATTCGGTATTTATGATTATTTACCAGAAGAGAGAACATTATTACGAGGGCCGTCAGCGAATAAAATCAAAACAAATGCGCCCGCCCGATGCATAATAAATATAAATTGGTATTATTTATTGAAAATTAGTTCCAGGGGCGGCAATGACCGCCGAGGACGAGGACCCTGACCCACTGGAAAAGCGGCGAAAGTTTTCCGGGGGGTCCTGCCAAAACGGAAGCGTCGTGAAAATGCGAAAATGGACAACGGCGTCCGCTGGGCGCCCTTTTTGGAGCTGATTTTCGCTCCAACCTTAAATATTGTTTCACTTTCGGAGACGACAAAAAAAGAACGAGACTTGTTTGTTTATGGGCACGAAAACACTTTTCCACATTTTCCGTATCGCCGCGCTTCTGTCGTTCGCGTTTAAAAACCGCGGGCGGTAGCGTCAGCGAATTTGGTTTGTTGATTTTATGAGCTTATGATTTGATACCAAATTAGACATAATTTCCACAAACTTGTTGTTCCACGCATAAATCGCTGGCAGCTCATTAGGTTTTGATTATTTATTGAGTGCGCTCCGCTCGTCGCAATAAAACCGAATGGCATGAGGGCTCTTTACTCTTTGCCCCAGCTGATCTATTGTAAAATTTAACGACTGAACTTGTTAAGTGATTTGATGGCACAACACCAAAACTCGGGATCTGTGTGGATAATAACTAAGTGAAAATTACTGGAAAATCCAATGGAATATACCTACATAAAACGTGGGCATAAATTATATTTATTATGAAAACATCAAAACATTGCTTGGGGGAAATGTAAATATTATGTGTAAATTTTAATGATTTAACTTGTTAATTGATTTAATGGGGAATCTTATCTCAGGATCTATGCTTTATAACAATGGTAAATTTTACAGACTACATAAACTAATAAAGAACAGTGGGATGAAATATGATTTGCAGCTCGATTAGGCTCAGCTATTTAAATAAAGTATTTTTGGTGATTCTAGGCAAGCATCCCAACGAGTTAAATGGCCATTAAGTTCGAAAGGCAGTCGTAATCTTTAATGGTTAATATCTCAGGATCCCTACGGCCAAACCGTAATAAATTTGGTGTGCAGAACAATCACAGCACAAGGCACTTGTAACAGTTGGATTTCCTTCGAAAACACTCAAAGAAATCGGGTACCCCTTCCCATTCCGTTGACACACAGACGGAAAACGGAAAAAGGCCCAATTATAATCGTAAATATAAGTGCTTATGGCTTTTTATAGCCAAAAGCAAGCACAGCAGCCCCGAAGAGGAAAGACCACCCACTGCTTTCCCCACCACTCCATTCGCACTTTTCGCCACTTGACATATTTATGCGTAATTATTATGGCCAAGGCCGAAGGCAAACAGAAAAATATGAAGCAGTTAAAAAAATTAAAAAAAAAAAGAACAACGAACAACGCACCGAAATCAAATTAAAATCCAACGGAATGATAATGCCATCGAGAGGGCAGCCCCACCTGCGGTTAATTAACCAATTCCGTTCACAATGCCCAGAAAAATCGGCGAGTAAGTGCCATTTGCTCCTGGAGCGCCGTTTTGGATGTTCGTTTTATGCTAATGCCCCCAGCTTGACCCAAATAACCACCACGGACGGAACTCAGGGGCTGGGCATTCGTTTCTGGGTTCTTGGTTCTGAGTTCCAAAATCCAGAGATTGTCATCATTATCGGGCCTAGAGTCTAGACACATGCCACATCACCATCATCGTGATTGCCACCAGGACTACTTTTGTCACTTGATTTCCCCCCAGACTGAAACTGAAATGGCCAATCATCACAGGAATTGCAAATCAGCAGGGATAGTTAAATGGATCTAAGTACAGGCAAACAATGATACAAAACATGGAACAATATAATACTTGGAAATTCGATAGTAAAAATTGTATTTTAAATATTATAATTAATAGTAATTATTTACATGGTTACACCTACAATACCACATACTAATAATAAAATAATCATAATTAAAATAAATCAACGAAAATTCTTTAAAAATCGATAGTAAAATACTTATTATAATACTCATTATTAATTATATAATATTTACTATTTTATAAAAATCTTATTACCAATCAAATAATTACACTAATATGATTATTACTAAAATACCAATTAGCCCAAAAACAAATACAATATAATTGATCCAATCATAATAACTTCTTGACAATTTAATACAAAATATTAATATTATATTTTGCTTAATAAGTAACAAAAAAATGTTTAGCTTTGTAAATATGTTTGGTCAAAAAAGACTTAAAATAATAAATAATAATAAATTCTACCGAATCGCTTGACATAATCGTAAGCCGACTTTAAGCTCTTGGAGCTGTTTTAGGTGAAAAATCATAACGAATGTGATGTTGTGAGTGGGGGTCACTCCAACTTTGACCCACCCATTTTGCGTGTCCATCAGCACGTGACAAGCCAACGGAGACGTTATAAAAAAACGAAGAGGTGGGTGCTATTTGCTATTTGCATGCCACGACAACAAATCAGCTGTTAGGGCTAATATATGTATATACTCCGAACTCCAAACCAACTTGCCCCCGCCCACGTGACTCGCGTTTTTTTCCGCCTTTGATTTGTGTGCGTCTGCGACGCGTTTTTTACCGCTCCGTGATGTGTGTAAGCCAAACATGGCAGCAGAATTGTGGGAAAACCAGAAAGATTATGCCCGTCGAACCGAAAGAGGGTCTTGAGATTGCGTGCCACATGGCATAGTACATAGAACATATTACTGGGCGATAGTGGGCGAAAGGAGGCGGAGGCTGGCGATGGTTGCCACTCACGACCACCAGCCGATAGTATCGCAAGAATAAATAATCTTAAAAAGTTGGATTTTGGGGGGACTTTTAAAGCCACAATGCACTTAATATAGTCTTCATTCAAATAACCTAAGCTTATATTATTTTAAACTACTTTTAGGAAATTTAAAAAAATCATTCGTTATCTATTTTGTAATATTTATTGACATATTCATTAGATATTCATTAGATTTGGGTGATGAATCCTCCACTCGGTTAAAAAATAAAAGGAATTATGGTACTTAAAAAAGTTATTAAACTTTGAGTTATCTTAATTAACACTTTGTAAGGTCTTTCTAAAAATATAAAATAAATATATAGTCTAAAATAACATTAATATAACATACATTATTCAATTAAACGCTCACATATTAAATATTTTAATAAAATGCTCTCCTCTAACAACTTTGCGTGCTGAAAATGAACAGATTCTTAGAAAACAGGAAAATTGTAGTTGAGTCGTAAATATGCAGTGTTTAAAATTATTATTTCCCCATAATGGAATCATGAATAACTTATGAGTCACGCCAAAAGGCTCTTCTCTAGCATGAATTTAAGCTGGCCAAATTAAGAGAATCCCCTGCAAACAAACAAACAAGAGTCTCAATTTTAATCTCATTACAAAGCGTGTTCCTCCGAATGACTTTGAGTTCTCTGCCTCGGAAATCACCTGCTCATCTCTGTGGGTCCTAAAATCTCAAGTTCTCAAGTGTCTTAATGAGCCACAAAAAAAACCAGACAAAAACACAAAACAAATAATGATTACTTGAAAATAATGAAGAACAAGGCAAATTTCGTGGACAGCCGAGAAAGATAGTTTTTTAATTTTCTAATTATGAGCTGGTGAATTACCAGCCCCGCCCCCTTTTTGGCAGCTGTCCATGGGAAAAGGGGGCGTTGGGTGGCTGACTTTTGATTGACACTGTGTTGTGGCCAGCTGCCGGATGAATTTGTTGGCTAATGAGATTGCTGTTCTTGGCCCACGATGATTTGTGGCTTTTACTCGCATTTTATTTTATTTTATTTCATTTTATTTTCAATTTGCAAGCGATGGCATCATTTTTGGTCGAAGGGGCGGTTAAACCATGAAATTGATAGCCTTGTTTGCGGCAAGGGGAATTAGTAATAAGTTGGTTTTTAAGAGTCTGACAATATGGTTGTCTTGGTCTTGTTCAAATCTATAAATGGGCAGCTTAGTTTTGTAGGGGTTATTAAGTATTTTCGTGGCACTTATGCAAATAAAAATGTTTAAAGTGGGCTAAACGTGTTAACAACTTGTGGTTATATGACTTGCGGAATTTTATTATTTTATTAAGAATTTTATTAGTGCTTGCCAATGTCGAAATAATTTAATAAAAAATTTAAATACAAAAAAATTCAAACAAAAATTAACTATAAAATCCACCAAAAAATAAAGCTGTCAAAAAAGTTGCCAGAAAATCCCGAGCCAAATTCTTTTCGCTTTTGGGACTCATAAGTCCAACACGTATATTGTTTGAATTTCCCCCCAGCAATTTCCATAATCGACTTGTGCAACTTCCTTCCCCCTTTCAATACGGAAAACTTTAATGCATTTCGCAGCCTGTCAAAGTTCACGCAAAGTATTACATCCATCTATTTACTTTCTGGTGAGTGCGTAAGTGTTTTTATTGTTTACCGCTTGTCGCTCACTCTTTTCTTTTCGCTCGGAAAATATGCTGAGTCGGGAACTTGGGTTGCGGAAAAACTTGGCCCAAACATCGTCACACGCTGCGTATGCGCATTATGTGCATTTAGCGGCACACACAGAAAGTCACCATCAATCAACGCCATTTTGACATGCAAAAATTTTGCACGCAACTTTAACTTGCGGCGATTTTAATGGCAGTTCATATCAACTATGGATTACCCATTCGAGATGAATTTTGATAAATAGGAAATACTGTTTCCAAATTTAGTAATTCAATTTGATAGACTTTTTTTTTGCGACAGCTATTTTTTGTTAATTTATTTTTATTTTCGAGTATAAATTATTTTCTCTAAAATTATTATAAACTTGATAAATAGGAAATACTGTTTCCAAATTTAGTAATTCAATTTGATAGATTTATTGTTTTTGCGACAGCTATTTTTTGTTAATTTATTTTTATTTTCGAGTATAAATTCTTTTCTCTAAAATGATTATAAACTAAATAACTTGGAATGAGAAATTTACTTACATTTTTGGACAAACGCTGCTAAGTTTCAACAAATGAATTATTTACCTTAAAATTATAATAAGCTACTTTAAAAAAAGTAGTAAAAAATATCTAAAATAAATAATAAAATAATAAATAAAAAATTTTAGACTTTTGAATTTTTTTTTAATCGAGTCTCAAAAACAGAAAAACCCCTAGATCTAAAATGTTTTTCTTCCTGCCCGACATGCTCTTTTATTAACCTGGAAAAACCTTTTAAGGATCTGCTCCTGCCGCTGCGTTTGCCTTTAAAAATTGAGTTGCTTTGACTGCGACTTGCGTGCTGCCTTATGTCTAAGATTGCCGCGACTGTCGACCTGCAAAAAAAAAAACAATCAAAGCCGCGTCAATGTTCAACTGAGAGGAGGGGCAAATTGGCCAAATTGGCGGGGGGAAGGAGGAGGAGGACTACGACTCCTCCGATGAGGAGGTGGGTTAATGGGGCTGGCTCCCGCGGATTTTGGCTTTACACCGATTTCGGATTTTGGTGCAGCACGCAAGGCGCCAGAATGGCCGGGGCTAAAAAGTTGACCGAGTTCTAGTTCGCTGTTTTTTGGCTTACCCCAACCCTCCTCCTTGGCTTTCACTTTTTGGTAATTGCTGCGGTCGAATTTGGCGAAAGTGTTTGCAGTGTATTTCGAGCTATTAGATTTGTGTGACTGATTTGATAAAAAAAAGTATGCCAAAAAAATTAAAACTTAAAAAAACATAAAAATGTTTTTCCAAAAATCAAGATCTTAATTTTGTAGCCCAAAAACAAACAGTATTTTGGCCATAACAATGGAAATAATGATCCAAACATGGAATGTCATACCTCGTTGAACTCGTAATAAAATCCCCTATCGATTGGCATTTCAACCTGGAAATTTTTTATTTTTGCCATTTTTCGCAAAAAATGATGATGGTACCCCTTAAAAAAAAACAAAAATTGGGTCAAAAATTAATTTTCCCAAATCAGGCGCAAAGTGTATTGATATTAATTATAAGGTTGTAAGCTGCACAAAACAGTGCGCCTTTTTGATTTGTGACCATTTTTGTCCAAGTTACAGCAAAAAATCTATAATAAAAAATCAAATTTTTACTAAAAATCAAGATCTTGATTTTTTACCCAAAAATAAACAGTATTTTGGCCATAACAATGGAAATAATGATCCAAACATGGAATGTCATACCTCGTTGAACTCGTAATAAAATTCCCTATCGATTGGCATTTCAACCTGGAAATTTTTAATTTTTGCCATTTTTCGCAAAAAATCATGATGTAACCCCTTATCAAAAATGCGAAAATTGTGTCAAAAATTAATTCTTCCAAATCCGACCGAAAAGTGAAGGCGATCAATTTAAGAGATTGTTAGCTGTTCAAAACAGTAAACATTTTTGTTTTTGGTCCATTTTAGGCCAAACTACAGCAAAAAAAACTAAACGAAATAATCCTATTTTTGCCAAAAACCCCGGGTCTCAATTTTCCACTGTTGTAACTTAATATATGATCTTTATAAAATCCCAAAAAATAGAATATAATATATTTCCAAGAACTATAAAATAAAAGAGCATATTTACAGTCGCCACAAAACCCAAACAAAAATGTATTCTTTGGCTAACTAAAGTCCACACTCCAATTCGCCTGTTCAATTATGCAAATTCGGCGTCGAACGTTTTGTTATAAGCCACTTCCTGCAACTATACCACCTACGAAAGTCAAGCAAAAAAATAATAAGGAATACGAAAACTTTAAGAAGAGCAACCACAACCACAACCTTCACATGCCAACTCCACATAAAACTGTTTGGTTTGTTTTTCTCGTTGCCAATTTAAATTTCACACCATAAATTCGTAATATTCGAAAACAAAATAGGAACAACTGTTTTTTTTTGTTAGCTAAGCAAATAAATAAATCAAATCGGCAGCGGTAGTTTATTATTTTAATTTGCTAATAAATTGTATAAATTATTAATGCCAGCAGTTTGTTTTGGCAGACATTTCATCATCATAATTATACAGCGATTCTGCAAATAGTTTACAAATGATTTTCAATTTATTTCCGCGAGCGGCGAGAATGGCGAGCAACGAGTCGAATGCAAACAAAGAATTCTTCAAATTTATTTGCTTCACGGTTAAAGATAGAAAACGAGCGTGGAATATGCTACATGGTAGCATAAAAAGAGAAGAAATCAGAAATCATCACGCATACGCATATTACTCATACGCCTCGCAGGCCGAGCGGAGGAAAAATCAAGAAAAACAACAGCGAAAACAAGGTGAGAACAAGAAGCGAACAAGCAAACAATGCGGAAAAATGAAAGCGATAGTGCTGGGCGGCCAGGGGTTAAACGCGGGCCGAGGAGGGGTTAATTGTTGCCATTGTCAAGGGGCGTGTATGATGTGGCCGCCCATAAACAGTGACGTCGCTTTAATCGCCAGAAGCGTGGGTGAATCCCTGGGATAGATATAAAGAATTGGGAAAAAGTATCGGCATTTAAATGGCAAATAAATATTGAAGATGGTGGAGGAAAATGTAAATGGAATTCGCTTGGAGACGGAAAATTAAAAATGACTGGCAAAAAAATAAGTTTAATTTCTTGGGGAAAGACGTTTGTTTACAAAAGAAAAGACCTATTGAATCGAATTTAATGGATTATTTAAATTGAATCAATAATAATTATAAATTATATTCTACACTGAAAACATTTTACATTGTTTTCTAAATTCAAAGTTAATGTTTAATTGTAAACAATTTAATAAATAAACCATTATTTTATTTTTACATATTTTTTTTAATTTTAAAACATATTTTATAATTAAAATCTAAATTTAATAGTGAAATGTTAAATAAAAATACAATTATAATTTACAAAAATATATTTTATAATAAATATACTTTTAGTATAATTTGTATAACAATTTTTTCCCAAAAACCTGCTTGTCAAATGGCTGGCCATCAATTTTTCACACTCTTAAAGTACATAAATTCGCAATTCACAATCTGGCCAGAAAGATTTATAAGCCGGCCATTAAAAAAAAATATAAAAAAATAAATCGGCCCGTGTAAACAAACAATTAAAAGTAAAAATGGCAAAAACTGATAAATGCGATGAGCCAACTGGCTGGGACATTAACGATTGATTGATGGATGGATGGATGCTTCCAGCGGATCGGGGCTAACTGCTCCATGCACTTGGTGACCTGGAAAGCGGCTCTACTGAATATATTCAAGTATATCCATACGCACAATGGCAACTTAACGAGATTCCCCCGAAATGAGTCAATTTTGTTTATTTTCGGATTTCATTTAATTTTTGGACGCGACACGCGACGCCCCGGAAAATCTCCGATGGGATATATAAATTCATTTCACACTTGGCGACTCCCCGCATAAATCTGTCCGATTCTTGTCACCTGCCTGTCGCCGCATAATTTGTTAATAATTTTACGGCCATCCCATCCACTCGCCCACCCACTTGATGTATTCATTTTGTATTTATTCCCCTGGCCGCTGGCCAAAAATAATTTGTATCTCGTGCTTTGGACATATGTGAAGCCCAAGAAAAACAAATACTCATTCGGCTCATTCTTGCGTGTTAAATTGCTGAAACTTTCCACTTTGCACTCTCTCTGAAAAGTGATTTTATGACTTGCAATCCATTTGATCTCTGTCCTTTTTTTTCGGTTGTAGGTTGTAAATTGAATCTCGATTTGTATGCCTCACCACGCAGGTCGATGGCTTTGTCTAATACACTTAAACACTTTCAATTCCGAGTTCCGAGTTGGTTTTTCCATTTCCCATTTCCATCTTATGTCTATCGAATGGATCTCTGTCTCCGCATCGAATCGCTTGGCTTGTCATTGCTCGGTAATTTTGGGAATGTTCGGGTTTCGGTTTGGGTTTGGTTTTGGGTTGGGTGGGGAATTTGAATGGGGGATACATGATTGGAATTTGCAATCGGTGTGTTGCATAGCTGAGATGCCGATGGAGCATAATGGTTTCATTAGCAAACCAAAATCGAATTGACTCGGACTCTTGGTATTTCATCACTTGTGGTAGAGCTCTCAATTCAACAAAAGAAAAAGTAGTAAATCACCAGAACATTTTTGGATTGCATACTTTTTGAATACCAAAATTCATTTCATTTTATACTCAAACATAATTATCAAACATAATATACTAGTCACAATTATAACAATAAATAAATAATAACATCAAAAAAAAATTTTAATAATTATATTTCAAATTTCTATAAAAAAGGTACATATGTGGATATGAAATGGATCTACATTTACCTAAAGTATTCTAAAGTTTTTTTTTTGAAAATTTTTATTTCTAGTTATCATTTTAATCATACCGATAAAGATATTTCCAATAATCTTAAGCAAAAAAATAAAAACAAGTAAATGTCCTTAAATTGATTAAATATTTCCTTCCTTTCATGTATCTTCCTTAATTAAAGTTAAATTGTGTTTATTCTTACCCAAACTTTCTATCACTCTTTAAGAAACAAAAAGAAATGTCAAAATATTGTCCTAATGCGAACCTGACGTGATTTTCCAGCGTTCCCCAATAGGTTTTCCCCTTTCCCTGGCCGTCATTTTCTCCGTCGCTCTCTTCTTTTGTCTTCCTGTTGCAAACATCCGCGGTGGAAATGCGGAAAAGCGCCTATTGGGCCGTGCCTAGTTCCTGACTTTTGGCAGCGGCTTTTCGTTTTGGTTTTGGATTCCGTTCAGGGCCAAGAGGCAAGAAGCAAATTGGCCTCGATATGAAAAATCATGTCTGGGCAGGCTTGGATGGGTCAGTTAATCAGATAACACCAGCACACACATGAAACAGAAATTCACATATAGCGCAGAACAGCAGCGGTCAAAATGCTAGTGTTAATTATTAAGAATTTAAAAGAAAATACAGCTTTTAAATAATTTATAATTTTTATTTATTTTGTTAGTTTTGAATTTATTTTTCTAACTAATTTAACATCCTCCAAAATATTATTTTTGTCATAAATCAATATAATCAATATAAAATAAATACAGGATTTTCCAAAAACAGAAGAAAATATAAATATTTCCTATACATTATTATATTGTTTCAAATAATTTAAAACAACTATTTTCCTGACCGCAACTGTGTGTGTATAGGGGAAAGTGGGCAGGGTTGACTTGAGTCTAATTGGCCATTTTGTTGTTGTGCGTTATTCTGGCCAGCAACTTAATTCACTTGGCCTCTAACTTTTTCCGCTGGACAACTTTTGACAAAGTGAAATTTTACACACACACACACAGAAAGCCCACACATACATGCATACGTGGAACGAATCGACGACGCCTTCAAGTATGCTACGAAATGCTAATTAAAATGATTTATGCCCACTCATCCCCCTTTTTTTAGCCATATGTGCGAATGGAGGCTGTTTGATGCTCGTAATTCGAGCTTCACTCCTTTTCTTGCCCTTCCGCTCCCTTGCGAATTGGGCTTAATTAATAAATAAACTCAAGGCTCAAGGAGCAGAAGGGAAACAAAGCCATAAAATAGATAAATGTCAATTGCTCTTCATGGCCAGCTCGTCAACAAAAGCAATTAAAACTTTATATTTTGCTGCCCCCGAAATGTGATTTTACTTTAAGGCAGCTTATCTTTCGAATAAAAAATAGTTTTAAAAAAGGGAGAAACCCAGAAAAGATGACGCCATGAACTAAGTATTAAAAAGAAACATTATTTTAAAGACAAATTTTAAGTTTAAACATTTTAAAATATTTTGAAAAAAATCTTTAAGTTTTTATAACACTTCTTTGATTTCATTTAAGACAGTTCTTTAAAAGCTATTTATAGGGCAGGGAACTTTTCTGTAAACCAATCTCGAGGAGATCAAAAGTTTTTTTCGCTGGTCAAGTGACTGAAACTGATTTCCGGCTGGAAAAAGATTGAAGGAAAAATTGTGAGAAAACTTGAATGTCATGTGATATGCTGATGTGGACAGTTCCGTTCACGTCCCAGGATTCATTTCCGTTGAACTGTGACTTTTTTTGAGGTGGGTTAAGGGGGCGACTCTGGGGTTAAGTCAATAAAAAGTAAATTGTGTGGAGTTTTTTTAGAAGTCATTGACATTTTTGCTCTATTTTTTTTACACCAAATACGATATTGTATCATTACAATTTCAACAGCATTAATTCAATTTTCTTCGGTTTATAAAAAGAACAAAAAAAAGATCAAGCGTTTGAGGCCTCAGAAAATCAAAAAAAAAAAACGGAACATAAAACAAATGCTATGCCCCAATGTGAATTTGGTATAAATTTGATGAGCCATTTAAGTGAGAAGTGCGCATAATTGGCCAACATGTGGTGTTGTGTGTGGCGCAGAGATTGAAGGGTTCCGAAAATTCGGGGAGGGTCGTTGGGTTGGGGTTGGGATTTCTCGACAATCCATATGAATGCGAATGTGTTGCCTGATTAATGCATGGCTTTTGTGTGCCAGAAATCTGCGCAAATCGCCAGATATATCAGCTAGGTGTTGATAGCGCTGGGATAATGAGTGGAGGGGTTTCAGGAATCGCAGGGTGAAACTCAATTTGATATAGCCCAGAAATAACCAAACATATTCAAGGCGCCATGAATCATTCGAGTTGCCAAGGCAGTCATTAGAAGTTCATAAAAATAAAATTAATTTACATAGAACATTTGTAATATTTGTCAGAGAGGAATTCTTAAAAATGTATTTAAATTATAAAACAACTTATAAGGAAAAAAAAAAAGATTTTTAGTATTTAAGAAAATTTAAAGTCGAAATAAATATGTAAATATCTTTAGATAGTTTCCTAAAAATGGCTTTAAAATTAAATAATTAAAAAGAGGAATTATTGAAAAATGTATTAAAATAATAAAACAACTTATAAGGAAAAAAAATATATTTATAGGTCAACTTAAAACGAAATAAATCAGATATCTAATAACAAATGAGAGGAAAACCTTTTTTTATTAAAATTTCCAATATCTTAAGATCATTTCTGAAAAAATGCTTTAAAGATGGAATATATAAATAAGAAAAAATCACAACCAAACAAATAGCCTTCAACAGTGGCTTCCCCAAAGCATATATCAGACATCCTCGATAAGCTTCGACATCCATTCATTCAGCTCATTTGGCCCAACACCCCCACCAGCATACCATATACCATACCATATATATCCCATATCCCAAGCCCATCCATTCCCATTTCCCAGGCCCGTAATTGTCGGTGCTCGAGGAAATTGAGAGGCAATATAACAAATACCTTTGCGGCACGACACTCGGCCATATGTCAAGTCGTGGGACACAACAATTAGGACGCTCGCCTTCGACTCCCCCGATTAACTGCAGCTATTTTGCAATCATGAGAGCCCAACTGACGGCATCAGTTTTATACATTTCTGTTTTCTAAAACCACGACGTCATTGGCCAAAATGTAAATGTTTAGACAAGGCCAGAAAAAAAAAGAAAGCGTGCTGGATGCAGTTCCTCCTGCTCCGCCAACCGGGCAGACAGATTTGGGCGTCTGGATGGATATGCACAGGCAATTAGGGGAGGCGGGGCACTTAAATGTACAAAATAGTTTTATGACTTAATTTTGGGATAATTTTTAGTATTTCCACTGCAATAAATTTTGGCTCTGTTTGGGTCATTGTTTTTATTCTTATTGGTACAGTGAGATGTTGATAAAATCCAATAACAGTGTTAAAAAAATTCCAAAATAATTAAATAAAAAGCTATAAATTTACCCACTTATTAAAAATTTCTAACCTATAAAATTCGTATTTTGTCCAACATTTTAAACAAGTCTTTTGATTTAAAAATTAAATATTTAATAATAATAATTTTTAAAAATGTATTCAAAAGATGTTTGTTATGTTTTAATTAAAAAGCTCTTTATATTTTTGATTTTGTTGATTTTCACATAAATTAAGTTGGCAATGAAAACTTAATTTTAGCAATTGCTTTCCTTCTTTAAAATGTATGCTCCAGAAAAAAAAAGAATTTTAAAAGATGAAATGCATTTTAAGCCACTAAATTGGTTATTTAAAATTGTTTCTTTGTTTAAAAAATATGAATTTTAATATATTTTAAATCCCAGAAATCCCCTTCTTCGATCGAACACTGTATTAATGTGTTTTGCTTTTCGTTCTTGCTCCAAACAATTTTAACGCTCGCCGTTTTCGGCTTTTGGCCCAACACAAATCATTTTGCATGTTCGCGGCGAAAAACCAAAGCCAAAAATCCAAAAGAAAAAAAATCAGAAAAAAAAAGAAATACATGGAAAATAATTAAATATTTGTTTAGTTATGTTCAGGTCTGGTGGGGACGTTCCCGTTGAGGTTCTCTTACCAATCCTCCCACGCCGCAGTAGATGGACAGCGAGACGAGCAGTCCGATGTGATTGAGGGCCGACTTCCATTTGACCGACTGCCAGCAGGCGAATCCTGCGGGGCTCCTCCGTCCGCCGGCCGCCCCCTTGGCCACGCCCCCGCCCTCGGCGGCATCCACACGGCGGTCGAGATGCTTCAGCTTCTCCAGCAACTCGGTGCTGGCCTCATCCTGCGAATCGTACTCCTTCACCGCCACCTTTTTGATCGGCATTTTAATCTTGTTTATGCCACACTTAATATTTCGATTGCATTTAATTTAATTTTATTTAATTGATATTTTTATTTATTTATTTAGGTGTGTTGGGTATTTATTTAGGGGCCCGGCCCTCTTCGGTCCTGTGGGTCCAGCATTTTTTGTGCAGCACTCACGCAATTCAGGCAATTTTCGAAATTTCTCGCACTCGCGCCAAAAGCTCGACAAATCGACGCAGCCCCAGAATCCCGAGGAGAACCAACCGTCAACAAGTCAAAGTTGCGACTGTTGTGTTTTCGCGCTGAACCGGATACACGGGCTCCCCAAATCCCCAAAAAGGTGGCCACTTTGGGGGCCAAACATCTGGCAACGTTGCTCGAAACGTAAAATATGTGCAAGAAATTCTTTAAAAAATTCAACAAAATGATAGAAGCTTATTAAATAAAATAATATTAATCTAGATTACTATTAGATTTAAATAATAAAATGTGGAATTATCTAATCTGCTCTTTGTTGAATATTGAACGGAATATTCTCAATAATATACATCTTCATAGAAAATAAAAATGTTCAAGGTGTACTAATAATAATTGTTAAGAAACTGTTAAAAATAAATGATTTTATTTTTAAATATTATAAATTGACAACAAGTTTAAATTAGAATTTGATATATCGCGCCCAAAACTTCTCTTTCAAGCAATATGGCAACTTTGGAAAGCGCGCAAATTTTAAAAGAGTAAGAAAAAAACCCAACTACAAAAACACTTGAAACATATTTTATACTCTGTTTTTTTTTTCTTTTTACAATACATACATATTATTTTGCTCATTAATACATTGAATTTACAACTATTTTAAGATGATTTTTACTTAAATATATTTATATAATATATGTGCAGTAGAATGCAATTTTATACTTAGGAAATCTAGGTTGTCAAAAAAAAGGGGGGAAATGAACAATACGTATTCCTTTAGCGCGTATAACTAACATAACGATCTGTTTAAGCAACTTAAACATTACAAATTAATTATATGTTTTTTCTTCATCTAAAACTTCTTTAATTTTCCTGACTAATTAATTTATTTCCACAATTGTTTCTTGTTCACACAGAAATATGAGTAATTGAGTTGTGTTTAAGGTTTAAGTCCAGTTTAGCTGACTAGATCAGCAACCTATTTGAGTGCAAATTATTCAAGTTTGCCAGCTTTCAAGCTTTCTCTTAAAAAAAATACTTTAGTATTTTTAATTTGAGTACCGTGTGGAAAATGAAGGTGTCTTTAAAAGTAAACGTACGACTATTTCTTGATCATTCGCGGGGAACATATTTAAAAGCCAGACTAAGTTCAAACCTAATCGCTCCTTAATTCACCTTCTAATCGCTTCTGTTTGTGGATGTGAGTGTGTATCTATGTCTGTGAATGCTTCTCGTGTATCTGTTAGTTGTGGATGCGAAATTAGCCAGCTTCCTAGGATTCTAACGCAGTCATTATGTCGTCCAGAGTGCCCCGGGAAATAGCATGGCGGCTGGAGTTCAATTGAAAGTCGGGCTCTGAAAGGCAAAATCACACAATTTAATTAGCAAAGGTTGCGTATAAATTAATTTATTAGTGAGCAGTAAGGTAAAATTAATTAAAAAGGGTCTTTTGGGGGAATATTTCCAAGCATGGGAATGTGAGTAACGGATAATCAAAAAGTTTTCTATAAAGAATGAGTTTGTTATCGATATTTTCGATACGTTCGCAATATCGTTTCGATAATATCGTTGTTGTGAAGGGAAAACATATATTAAATATGGTAAATTAGCAAAATGTTGATATTTTTTCTTATTTTACAAGAAAGTAAATTTTTCATTAATATTTTCTCGATTGATATTAAGAGGCTAGAGTGATATCGATATCGATATTTTCTATATTTTCACAATATCGATTCGATAAAATCGTTGTTGTGAAGGGAAAACATAGATTAAATATGGTGAATTAGCAAAATGTTAATATTTGTTCGTTCTAAATTTTTCATTAATATTATCTCGATTTAATTAAGAAGCTAGAGTGATAAAGAGCAAAAAAAAAATGCCTAATTGATGTAATAAACTCTTTATAATTATTTATACGATTTAATATGGTAATTTCAATGAAATGCGGCGTAAATGAAGCAGAATAAAATCAGTAACGTACTTGAAAACTTAAGCTTCTCTACTTGTAATCTACAAAATAAATATATTATATTATATGTGATGCGTGTGTTCAGTTCGCCTCCCACTCACCGACTAGCTGGCCAAGGACCTCGTCGTCCAGCGTGGGTATGGACTCGATGGGCGAGTAGTAGGGCGCCGAGGCACTGGATCCGCTGGTTGGATCGCCGCCATTCGTTGTCCTGGGCGCCGAGGGCGGGGTCATTAGCTCGGCGGGCAGTTCGTTGGCGGGCAGCTCGAGTTCGTCGTCGGTAATGGCAGCCGCTGTCAGTTGATCCTCGAGGGTTTCCTCCGCTTGCTGTTGCTCCTCCTCCGCCTCCCGCTCCTCCTGCTCCTCGGTAGCCTCCATTACTGCCGCCTGCTTGTCGTGATCGCTGGCGGACTTGAAGCTGCAATCGGATTCACCAGAATCCAAGCGACTGCGCGGCTTGGGCGTACTGAGGCGGGATGAGGGCGTGTGCAGCTGGCGGACATCGTCCAGGGACGTCTGTATCTCGAGGATATCTTCCTCATTATCTTCGGTGGCGGACGGGACGAGGAGTGGTAGTTGGCTTTTGGGGCTGGCCAACTGCCTAAGCTCCTCCTTTTCCTCTTCTTCCCCGGGCTTTTCCTCTTCTGTGGGATTTTGCAGGGATTCATTGAGGTTTTCCGAGGTTTCCTCCGCATTTTCTTCAACTGCTTCTGATGTTTCCTCCTTTGGAGCCTCCTCTTCTTGTGCTTCTTGTGGATTTTCCTTTGTTTTGTCTTCTAGTTTTTCCTCTTCCTCTGGCTTTTCCTCCTCACTTTCATCTCGCTTTTCCTCAGCTGCCTCTGTTTCTGATTTCTTCTGCGCTTCTCCGTCTCTTTCTACTTCATTTGCTTCATTTTCTGGCGGTTTAACCTCCACTTTATCGGCGGCTTTAATTTCGGGCAAGGGCAGCTTTTCCTTAACAATCTCATTGGACTTTTCCTGTTTTCTCTCCTTCTCCTTGTGCGATTTCTCAGCCTTCTTGATGACGCTCTCTTTGAGGACCTTTGGCTGCTTTTTTGGGCCATCCTTCGGCTTCTTTGGCAGCGGCGGCTTCTCGTCCTCGTCGTCGCTGATGGTCGTGGTGAAGGATATCTTCTTTTTCTTGAGCGGCGGAGTGGCAGGTCGCTTGATGCCCGGCAGTTCGTTGGGTACTGGTTTTAAAAATGATTAGAATTACATTAGTTTTGGCTGAATTTTAGAATTCTCTCCACGTTCTTCTTATAAATAAAATAAAATAAAAATTGACGGTTCGTTTTTGTAAGACTTAACGTATATTTTAAAAAGTATTTGAGAGGTATTAGAAAATGTGCGATATTTATTTATTCCCTAACCAAAAAGAGTGACAAAAAATGAAGTAAAGGTTGTAAAGTTTATTTGATCAATCCAACGAAATAATCTTCTTTAAATTAAAATAAAAATTCATGTTTCGCTTTTGTAAAACTTAACGTATATTTCAATTAGTATTTGAGAGGTATTAGAAAACGTGCTTGATATTTATTTGCATTCCATAACCAAAAGAGTGACAAAAAATGAAGTAAAGTTTGTAAAAATTCAACTAAACAATCTTCTTTTAATTAAAATAAAAATGCTCGGTTCGCTTTGGTAAAACTTAACGTATATATTTCAATTAGTGTTTAAGAGGTATAAGAAAATGTGCGATATTTTTAAACGAAGTGCTTGATATTTATTTGCATTCCATAACCGAAAGAGTGACAAAAAATGAAGTAAAGTTTGTTAATCCAACCAAATGATCTTCTTTTAATTAAAATAAAAATTCACGGTTTGCTTTTATAAAACTTAATGTATATTTCAGTTAGTATTTGAGAGGTATTAGATGATGTGCTTGATATTTATTGGCATTCCATAACCGAAAGTAAAGTTTACATGCAACATGTAGCTTGGTCAGTACATCTACGTACCTATGTACTCCTCGTCCTCGCCGGAATTGGGCCCATCGTCCAGGCGCAGGCTGGCCAAACTGGAGAGCGGCAGTCGCTGGTGCGGCCGCTTGAGCCGCCCGCCCATCGGTGAGCCGTTGCACGACCGCCGTTTGCCCTTCTCGCGCGATCCGCCACTGGAGGTTGAAGGTCCCGCGCTTTGGGCCAGCGGCGTGAGCGGCGTGGAGGTCAATGCTATGTCCTCGAGCACATTTCCCGTGGCATCGACGCGCTGCAAACGTGTGGGCTTCGGCGACGACTTGGCTGATATCGAACCGAAGGTCGCCCGACGCGAATGTCCCTCGGCGCTGCCCAGAATTTCGACGGCCTCGCTGAAGGACACCGATAGATTGGATTTCCTCGAGCGGCCCTTCTTGCCCAGCGGATTTGGCCAAGGCGTTCGCTTGATCCTCACCACGCAGTCAAAGAAACGGGCGCCAAAGCGCTGGATCAACGCCTGGCTGGCATTGCGGCCCCTCAAGGGTTTCTTTTGCTTGGCCTTAAGCTTCTGTTTCGGTTTCTCTGGGGATTTATTCCCACGACGCGACAAACTGGGCGGCGGCGTGTGTCCACGGGCCAACTGATGATGCATCGCCCGCTTTTTGGCGCCATTCTGCAGAGGAACTTTGATGTGGATTTTGTTCTGCTTTTTCTGGGGCGGCGATGGGTTGGTTTTCCTGGGCCTGCCACGCCCCATTTTGCGAGGCGAGGAGTCGGCAAAGGGTGACTTGGCCAGCGATTCGAAGGCGGCATCTATTTCTAGTTGGGTGAGGCGACGCACCCGCACCCGGCACTCCCTAATCTCGGGATCATTGAACATCTTCTGCTGGGCCTTGGTTTTGGTGGGTCCGGGATTCTTCTGCTCCTCCTCGGAGGAGTCCTTGGAGTCCTCCAGCGTCTCCGCTGCCCTCTTCTTGTGCGGTTTCGCTGGGGACTTGTGGTATTCCTCGCTCTTGCGCGGCTTCTTGAACGTCGGTTCATCCTGCTCCTCATCGGAGGAGCTCTTTAGATCTATGGAACCGAGTTCCTCCTTTTTCTTTACTTTTTTCGGCATCTTAAAAGGCGATTCCTCTGTTTTTGAGCTCTGGTTGGAAGGTAAATGAAAGCTGGAATCGTCGGGAGTAGCCTGCTTATCCAAATCCTCGTCGTTCGATAGATTTCCACTCTCCAGAAGGTCTGAAAGGAAATGATATAGGGGGGATATGATATGATAGATGATATTTAGGGAGCCCCATATCTTAACTCACCCGAGTTATAGGGAGAATCTGGCGCTATTGGCGACGGCGTGGAGATCTTTCGGTCCACCGGAGCTATCGTTTGCGGCGGCGGCGCCGCTTTTACCATATCAAAAATGTCCATTATCGCAGAATGCCGCCCGTTGCGATTTTCCCACAAAAAATGAAAAGCGCTGCGGAACACTCGTTTTATTTGCCCAATTAGCTGCTCGTTCGCCCGCTTAAGGGGGCTCCTTTAACCGCCTACAATTCCTGGCGCGCGATTTTAGTTTATTTCGCCCACCCAATTACCGCATGCGCCTCGAAAATCGCGTTTTCATTCAGCTAAAACGCTGATAATTTTTAGACTTTTAAAGACGCCATCACGCGGTGTGACCGTCGCCTGGGAAAATACCCGCGAAATTGCGGTATCTTTCGGTATACACCCGCCGCGGCCGCGTTTTTTAGGTTATCTTTGGCGCCAGCCGAAAATGTGACTTAATAGAGAGCAAATTGGCGCAAAGATTAATTAAAAATGTGCTAAAATGTCGGTTTCTTACTGTTTACAGGTCTAAAAGAGCCTTCTCTTACAAATTATATTGGAGTATATAAGCTGTAAATCTATTAAAGTTATTAAATAATGTCAATAGTTCCATTTTTGTACACAAATAGTTGTTTGGTTATTTGTAATATAATTAAAATAATTCCTTAATTCATAAACTACTAATTAATGAAAAGATTCTAAAACTTAATTTTAATAAAAATAAAAAATAGCCCACTGTGCCAATGGTTTGAGTCTACGCTCCATGGTGACATGGCTAGTATATTTCGGTATTTAAAAACACCCCCACCTGGTATTTTTTAGCTTTCGCAGCGGGGTCACACAGAGTGGGCGAAAAAAAAACATTCGTCAATTCACCGTCGTCGATCGAACGCTGTATTTTTTTCCAGTGCAATATTCGGCCGATGAATAAAAAGTGATTTAAAGTACTTCTTAAAAAAATAGAATAATAAAGTAAATAAAGTCAGAACGAACCGCAGTGAGCGAGAGAGAGAGATAGCGCGGAGAAAATTGCTGCTGAGGTGTGTGCTTTGCGCGTGTGTGTGTGTGTGTGACGTTTACAGCAGCAGAAAGTTCGGTGTCGTCAAAATTTTCGAGTATTTTAAAGTTAATGCAGGCGATTCTCGATCGGATATGAGTTGATCGCGAGTCATCGATTTAATAGGATGTGAAGAAGTCTTGCTGATTGCAAACAAAACTAGGAAAAAAACGATAAACAACGGCAATTTGTTGCTGCCGCAGCAGCAACAACAAAAACAACAACACCAGCACACTAACACCACCCCCCGTTCCAGCCTAACGGTTCATTCACAGTGGCCGAAGAAGAAGAAGAAGAGGTGAGTTCCAGCATCTTTATTTATATTTTATGTGATGTGTGTGCGTCTCTTCTTCTTCCGTTGAAAACTCTACGTGTGTATGTAAACATTATCAACGAAAAATGGAGTGAGAAAAAATTCAGAAACTTTCTTCGCTGTCTATGTGGATTTTTGCTTGCTTGCGTGTGTGTGTGTGCGAGAGTTGGGCTCTTTTATTTTTTTACAAATTAGCGAAGCAGCAAACGAAAAAATTGGTACAAGTTTCATGTGCATTAATGTAATTAAAAGCGTCCATTGTCCATCGTCGTCCATCTTCATTCATCATCGTTTCATCGCCACGCAGCTTCGCTGGGAAACAACAACAATGATAACAGGGCAGTCCCAGGAAAATGTCCTTTTTCCACTTCCATTCTTATTGCGATTCCCATTGCCCACTTCCACTTCGCTTCCCTTTCTACCCTCTTTCTCTTCCTCTTCCTCTTCCACACCCACCACATCAGCTGCTGCCCTGCAGTCGTTGTTGTTGCGTTGTAACCTTGTCTTGCTTTCCACCCACTTTTCGGTGTCCCATCGTACAGTGGGTGAGTTCAGCCATTCTAAGCATCGGTTAAAAAATAAAAAATTAAAGTAAACAACTTAAAATTACTTCCTAAAAGGCTGAATTTTTTGTATTTTAATTCTAGCAGACACTGCCTTTAAATTCAATATAAATTCCTGATAATAATGAACAAAATCATTACACTTTTTATTAAATAAAATGAAATTACAACTTTATGCAAGCTAAACCGGCCTACATTGTCCACCGTGCATCGCTCCATCTCGCTCTGGCCCGCTCTGCGCCTGCGCATTGCCAACTCGGCGACACCTTGCACACAGCCCACGTAGACGCAACGTACAGTGGGGCGGAACAAAGTAATACTGTTTATTAGATGATATATAAATATTAGTAAATTCAATGCCACTAAAGATTTTATCCCAAAACAGAGGCTTGTGACACTTTTCTTTGTAATCTCATTTTGTAGTACTTCCTTGAAATTAGCTCAAAGATTAGTGAACTTTTGTTCATCATCTGCCGGTTTGTGATAAGCTTGTTTTATTTTTGTTTCCATCCGTATGTAGATTAAATCTACGTGCAATTTAATGGTTTTTGCTAAAAGATAATGAGATCTTATAGATGAGAAAAAACAGAATGTTACTGAAATTATTAACTTCATATTAAAACATGTGATATTTATCCTATTACTTTGACCGCTGCTGTACCAGACACATAGCACTCCAGTGTTTTTGTTTTTGTGCGTGGAGATGTTGCGTGCTTATTCAAATTTCAGTTGTGCTATTTATTTAAATCACGAGCATTAAAACTAGTGGAACACATGGAGCAGAAAGTCATCGTCATGTTAATTATGATCATAAATTTGCAGAGCGCGTGGTTGTGGGTGTATCATCTGTCATTATGTGGGGAAGGTTGGAGCAGGATAGCCTTCATTCTGCCGTTTCTGGCCAAAAACAAAAGCTATGTACTATTTTTTTTTTCGGCTCATTCCAATTCCAATCGGAATTCTTTTTCGCCTTTAGCGGGTTTTTCAACTATCTGCTCAAGTGTTTTCGCCATGTTTCATTATTTGCATTGTTTTATGATATTTTGGCGGCTGTTTGTTAGTTATTATGTTGCTCATTTCGACCTTCGGCGCAGAGCCGCGAAAAATATATGGGCACTTCCAAAAAAAAGTCCACCAAGCCAAAAACCTTGAAAGTTGAATAAATCATATTTTTACATGATTTTGCCCCGATATTAGTTTCTAATTAGTTGGATACTGAGCTTAACTACAAATTTGGAGTATAGTTTGATTATTTTTATGACAAACCCCACCAATATACGCAAAAATCAGTTTTTGGCTATTTTTTTGTTATTTTTTGGACCTGTCTTCTGTTGTAAATTTATCCTATAGGAATGCTAATATGTGACATTTTTCTGTACTGAATGCTTCATTCACATGCTAAACTATTAAGTTAAAAGCAAAACATCCAGCAATTGAGAGATAGAGGTAAAGAAATCCGCTTTACAAAACAGTCGGAAAAAATGTCCCGAGCGACATGTCCCGAGCGAATGTGGTTGAAACTGCATAAAAAAAAAACGGCAAAGAATTTTTGAGTGAAACCAAAAGCATTTCACAGCGACATGTTTGAACAACATTCTAAAAAAATCGCATTCAAATATTCCATCAGAATTGGCTAATTTCTGGTGTTGTATGAACTTCCCCGAAATCCACTTCTATTTTTGTCCCGAGCGAATACGGCAGTTTTTTACCGATATCTTAAAAACTAAAAGTGGTACAAAATCAAGATTTTTACCAAAAATTGAGCTTGGGAAGTGTGAAAAGAAAAGCCCATAATTAAAATTAAAATCTATTGTTTTACAATTTTTTTTCAACTTTAAAGGTGTGCAAATGTCCCGAGCGACATTTTGGAAGTGCCCATATGTTAAAAATAATTTGTCGGTTTTTTTATTTAACATTTTTAACGGATCATAACAAGCGCTTGCCAAAACATTTTCGCGCAAGCAAATTAAGTAAGCCAAATGGAAAATTACAGTAATCACTAAAAAAACAAAGACTACAAAATAAAAAAAAAATTTTTGTTTGTAATAAAATAAATTAAATTACATTTTAGTTTTAATCAATGGAGTTTGATTGAGTCTTTAGTGGCCTCCTCTTAAATTGTGTGTTTCCAAAAAAATTGACAACCTCATGCTGTCTCTTGCGATTGCGCAGCTGCTGCCTCTTTCTTATGCCGTCCCTTTTTGACGGCGCAAAAAGTGCCGTTATGTAAAAATCCGGCAATAGCTTCCACAACATACAGCCAAAAAAAATATCGAAACAAACAACAATGGGGCGGCGCGGTATCCACAGCATCCACAGTCGGAGCCAAGGTATTGTATTGTGGTATTGTGGCCACTCGGCCAACTGGGGACTTACCTGATTTACCTGCCCCAAAGCATAGAAAATCAGGCAACAACAGAAGCGGTAATAGCGATAGCGATTCCGATATGTGTGCCAATCTCCATCCAGACGTGCTGGTATTTCGGCCCACAGTAAATGTCCGATAATTGCGACCACTTTGGTTTGGGTTGAAATAAATTTCTAGACAAAATTTTAGTTTACTTTTTATTTATTTGTTGAAATATTTTCAAAACAATTATTTACTTAAAAGTTATTCATTATTCAACATTTTTTTCTTGCCAATATCCACTGTATTTGGTTAAATTCCAGATTTGAAGCAATGAATTTACAGTTTCGACAACAATGTCGGTTGGTTTGTTGTTGTTTGTTTCTTTAGCCAGTTTTCTTTCCTGATTTGTTGGAGTTTTGGCCGTTTCTCATATTTGTTTGTTGTTTTTTTTTCAGTCATTCAACAGCAATTGCAGACATATCGTTTTTGTTATTTATTATTGCCTGGAACTGAAGGAGTTTCGTCTGTTTCCATTTCCATTTCAATTTCAATTTCAGTCTCATTTTCGGTTTCTTGCGGCTGTTGAAATCCAAAACGGCTCAAATATTGCGTTGAAAACACTTTTTATTGGAGCACTTGTGAATGCTACTGGCAATATATGTATGTTTATTTCAGCCAATAGCAACTGAAACAACAATGGCACTAGTACACTGCCAGAAATATTTTTCTGAAATTAATTTAGCATAGGTGGAATTGAAAAGTGTAATATTTTTAATCGTGTCGTAAAAATCCTTTATGGAATTGAACTTGACATTTAAATTTGTTTGCTAATTAAAATTATTGAGCTTAAAGGTCAAAGATTTGTCGTGATTTGCTTCGAATTCGAAATGAAACCAATAGTTTTTCTGAGTGCAATAGTAGCATACAGCAGCATTTCGTGAATAAATTATGTTAATGAGTTGGGAGTCAGCAGGGGCTTTAGTGGGGTGGCTAAAAAACTCTGGGGAATTGTGTTTCATAATTTCATTTTGCGTCTGCTTTTTCCGTTTGTTTCATATTTCGAGTTTGCTCGCCTCTATTTCATCGTGCCGCCCATTTTATCCGCATTCTCATGCACTACAAAAGTGTTTTAAATAGTAGGATCGTTTTAAAAATATTTTTAACCTTCTGAAAAAAAATAAAATAAATAAAAAGAATGATTTAAATAAATATACAATTAATTGGAGTGGGTTTCTTTTAAAATTTTAAATTAAAATTAAAAGTTTAGAATTTTCATTTAAACCCAAATCGCTTCTATTGTGCTGACTGCATCTGTAAATGCAATTGGTGCGATAAAGTTTCATTGTTCTCAAAACGAAAATTGTACTCTAGCGGAGTGCGTCTTTCCACTGATTGAAGAAATCGTCGAATTCTTATCGTCTGGGCCGCCCACTCTCTACTCTCCTCCCCTGGGGTTCTATTTCACCCTTCCTGCTTCTGGTTATTATTATGAGTATTATTATTGAGGGTACTGCGCCCTATCAGTTACTCTGTTACACTTGTTTTTCACTTCTTTTGGATTCGTGGCAATAAATGGGAAAATGGAAAAATGGAAAATAGGAATTGAGTTCGAGCTCGGACGACACTCGGGAATTACATTAGCATGACCACTAATTGTGGTAAGCAGACAGGTAAATGCATTTTGAAATTACCACCGGCATACAGTGGGCACTCGTTAGGGGGCAACATCAAGTTTTAATAGATTAACAGGAAAAAAAGAACAGATCAGATCTAAAAACCTAAAATCTTAAAGCTCAAACGTGAAAAAAATTTTTAAGAAATATTATTATATTTCCAAATTATTTAGTTTTATCAATAACTTATTATTTTAAAAGGGTTTTATTACTTACTGCTTGACTTATATTATTTAAATGTTACCTAGGTTACCTAGAAATTCCTCAATATCGAGTGACTACTGTCCCTGACGTCACATCATTGCCAAGGGCTCAATTGCAAGTGCGTCGGAGCGAGATAGCCAGTGAGTAAACAATTCAAATTGGGTTAATGAGAGTTGGCCAACTCAGGGCTTGGTTCTATACGTATGTATAATCTACATGTATCCGTGTATCCCCGTATCTGTGTGTGTATACAAGTGGGCGGGGTTGGGGGCGTGGGCGTGGCATTCATGAATTTTTGATGATTGGGCTTAAATTACATTGGGGACACAAAAGGCGGAGGCAAACAAACTCTGGCCGTGATATTGGGGAACATTCTCATACGGGTCGGTCAGATGTGTATGATTAGGATTCTGCCATCATCCCACTGGATTAATTCATAACATAAATAACAAAAACAAGCCTTTGAGAATTTGGACCAGAAATTCGGGATAGAAATTGCTTTGCGCTTTCTTATTTAACTCAGATTAAACAAGAGAGACTATCAAATACCCGTTACTCAGCTGAATGAGTGTGAAAGAGATGGAAATAGGCAAGCACTCGCTTGAAAGTGGCGCCATCTATCGAAAATTCATTATTTGCTCATAACTTTTTAATGAATGGTCCAGTTTAAGAATTTTCTTTTACATTTCAATAGGTATTGATAAACACTGCAAAATATGTGACTTATTTACCATCTACTCTGCATTATTGATCCGTTTAATCTCCGGAATGCCCGTATGTGCCTTATAGCCATGGATGCGACTGTACCAAATGGCATATGGCTCGGGGGCGTGACTCGAGATGCATTAAAAAATGCAAATGCAAATGCAGATGCAAATGCGATGTGTGTGCGTGCGCAAATTAGCAAGACAACAAATGAACTCCGCTAAATGCTATCGTCCCGCCGGTCACCCATGTATTATTCATTTTGTCCGCGAAAAAAAAGCCAAACAAAAATTGGAATCAAAACAAAAATCAAAAAATAAAATGAAAACACAGCAAATGAGCAAATTGTGATTTGTTCGAAAGTCAAAGGAGGAGGAGAAGGAAGAGGTTTGTGGGGGGCAAAAAATTAGCTAAAGCTAAAGCATTCACCATCAGATTTCTGACTAATAGCCCCCCGGTACAGTGGGGTCCATTTAAATTGGTCATACGCACACACGCCACCAGTGGCACAAAAGATGTGGAACAGATGTGACTCTGTGGTCGTCGCGGCAGATAAATATAATTTAGGCAAACCGCAGAGATAAAATAAAATAACATTGCAATGAGGCTGGAACAACACTAACTACAGATAGCTTTTCTCGAATATTTAATGCTCTCTTTTGAAAATATTAGCGTAGAGTAATAAATAAATTTAAAAAAATAATAATAAATTCTAAAAAATGTCTCATATTTCATTTAAAATTGTTATAACTTCAATATAACAGACTTTTGATACAATACAGGACAAAATATCACATATTCCGTTTAAGAAAGTAAATCTATTGATTTCAGTCAATTTGTAAAATTGCAATAAAATTTAATATACTAAAAATTCGATACAATGCACAATTCACCCAAACATATTTTAGAAATCTATAGTGAAAGGGAGAGGAGAACAAGTTTTGGGAATATTTAAGGCACATTTAAAAGGCCATGAGTCACAAACAAAAATTCGATCGAAAACGTTTACCTGCGACAAAGCGAATGGTCGGATTAAAATACCCTGAAAAGAATCGGAAATGGTGATGTTGTTTTTGTTTGCCTTTTTCATCTGTGGGTTGCCGACGTCTAACGGTTGTGCATATATAATGCTAAAACCATGAGTCGGCTCGGAGTTAACGATTCTCATAAAAGCCACCGACTTCAAACTAAGAAGAAGAAGAAAATAAAAAAGAAGGCGAAATGTGAAGAACTTTTTATGAATGAATTAGACTGGAAATAGTGCAGAAATATCTGCTTCTGCCAGCACACACACATGTGAGCGTGTGCTTCAGTCTATATATGCTGCCATGATATTATACACATATATATATATATATATATATAATATTATATGCCATGCCTGCAGTCAAGCTTAAGGCTGTAGAAACTTGAGAGGTCTTAGAACCCACAGTGGGCGTTAATAATTAAGGGGCCCCAGCTCATAGACCATGCAAAAAAAAAAAAAAGAAAAAAAATGTATTTTTTGCCCTCTGTCGTTTATGTTGAAAACTTAAAGAGCGTTTTTGTTTTTCTTGTTCCCCCATTAAGATCCATTAATTTGTTTCCAGAGGCTACTTTTAATAGTTAGCAGAGTGTTAACATCTGTTAACAGACTGTAACTACAATTAGTTATCGTTATACATTTTGTATACTTAAGTACACTTGTCTGCTGGCATTATTTTCGCTCGATTTGTTGCTGTCGCAATTATCTTTGCGTTGAATTGATAGCGTCAGTGAAATACTGTTACTGAATTGCCAATTCAGCGCAGAAATATACATACATATAGTACAGTAGCCTCTGGCTAAAAAATAAATCTAAAATAAATGAAAGAAAAAAATGTTAACCAAAAAAGGAATATCAATAATTCCCTGAGAATATTTTCTAATATTATAAATTACTATTGCTTTAATTCTACACAGAAAATTTAATTTTAATCACTTTATTCTCAACTATAAATTCAAATTACCGTTGTCGCACTGTCACCAAAAATTAGACAGCCTAAAAGTATGACGACTTTGAATGGCAGTCAACTCGCAACACAATTACTTATTGATTTTCATTGATCAGGAAATCAGGTTAAATTTCTCGTGTGACTTTTGTGACGTCAAAGACGAAAACTTTTGACAGCACATTCCCAATTTTCTTTATATGGCATGGCCCAAAAGTATACCTTAAGTTTGTTTTGTATTTCTAACACCGCTCGATGTGTGTGAGTGAGTGATAAGCGGCTAAAATGGTGTTATCAGTGGATCCCCGCAGCAGACTGGTCTACATAAGCAGTTATGAACGAGAAATATTAATGAAAAGCGCGCCGGAATAGTGACTATCAGTTTACCTTTTGGTCTTTGCTCTCTATCTTCGATTTTATTACCATTTTCGAATGTCATTTATATAGAAGAGTTTTATTTGATCAACTTGTTTGAGTACCTGTCAAAGATAATCCCAACCGATGGGAAAGACAGACAGAAAAAAAAATGAAAAGCTGGTTAATATACTGTACAAAATAGTTTTGTGGTATTTATAATTTTTTTTCTACAAAAAATAGTTAATTTTCTCTGTTAAGAAATAGTAAAACTGTGTACTTTAATTATAATCATTGTTATCATCGCCAAATTGACCTTTAGTTTTTATATATGATTTCGAGGTACTTATTTTCCATCTTGTTGGGTAACCGTAATCCCTTGCGAGCTGTTTTTCCTTTTTTTTTCATTTCTGTTCAGGGTTAATCTTGCCAATCGGTGTTTGTATTAACACAATTATGAAGTCCCCACTTGAACATCGACCAGGTGCGTTTCCCCATTTGCCTTCGTGTAGGTGCCTCCTCGACTTTGGAGGCCCCTCAAGGCCCCGGTTTTGGGTTGGGGGCTGCTAAGCTGATATCGATAAAGATCGATCGATTGGCATGCAACCGGATGAGCGAAGAATTCGAATTTGTGGATTTGCAAAGCTTCGTTTTTGGTTTTTGCGGTTCAAGAAGATCGTTTCCACGGCAACAAAAAACACCTGCCTGCAAATACCACTTGTAGCCACTCATAATCTTTTTTTATAACGTTTTTATTTGTTTTATTCGTCTACGTATGGGTCTTAAAATAATTAACACTATCGACCGATTAACAAACAAAAAAAAAGTAATAGAAACCAACTTAACCAACTACTTAAGTGCATATTGTGAAGTTTTTTTTTTTTTTTTTTTTGGGCGGATGGAAAAATTACAGATTGCGATTGAGAACTATGAGAATGGAATTCACTAATAATAGAAACAGAGATAACTTATTACCTAATAATGTCAAAAATCGTATACTTTGAACAGAAAAATATCTTAGGAGTTATGAAGAGTTAAAAAATGTATGATAACTGAATGTGTAACAGATTTGGGATTTTTTAATAGATTTACCACCTTTTATTTGGTTAGCAATGATTTTTATATATATTTGGTGTATGTATTTGCCTATCAAATTCCCCTACTTTACTTCCCAAGTCGTCTGATAGTTCTGAAGGGCACTACTATTGCACAGAAAAAAACCGATATGATTTATGTCAAATTTAAGATTCAAATATATCAACATGATATTTTATCATATCATAAAAATACCAAATTTAGTATTTTTTGAGCAAATAATATAAAAAAAAAGATTGACATAATCTTTATTCATATCAAAATGATATGACTTGATCTTTAAAAAATATCAAATTCACCATTACGATTTTTTTTTTCCGTGTGACTACCGACTACTGACTACCGACTACTGACCACTGGTGGTCATCACATTGATCAGTCCGGGCATCACTTCCGCCTGGATGGGTCCGTAGTCCACCCGTTCGCCATCCACAACCAGGATGCCATCGGAGCTGCTCGGTTCGATGCGGAATGCCCGGCATGGGACGACCTTGATGAAGGGATCATTCTCGCCATCCTCGGGCAGATGGGTGCCCGTATTCAGGCTGAGCATGAAATTGAGCAACTGATGTCGGCTCACACCGCTCCTGATGATCACCAGATAGATGAGGCCGTCGTCTAGCCGGGATTCGGGTGCAAAGAACACATCCGACGAGAGGTGCGTTGTGTAGGCGGCATGGACCATCACAAAGTCACCCTCCTCGGAGATCCAATCTTCGCAACCCTGAACTGGAATCTGTAGACCGGGAATCGTGCCCGTTGGCACTTTCTCAGCGAAATCCGCATTGGCCGCCTCGATGCGTTGGCTCAAACTCATTCGACTGCGATTGGAGCGCAGACTGGGTCCCCCAAGGGAATAGTAGGCCGTTCTCCTCGACATGGCCGAGTGCCAGCTGTCGGCATGTTGGCGATAAACCGAACGATCCAGGGAAATGGCATCGGCAAACTGTTCATCCTCTTCCTCCTCCTCGGGTAAATCCCGAAATTCTCCGTTAGCATTTATGGGTAAAGAAGAACGTATAGATGGTATACTCTCCTTGGCTTCCCTGGCCACTTCTACTGGCTTCTCCTGATTCTTTTGCTTCTTCGACAGCAAATAGGATACCCTGCCCTTGTAAGTTCTCAGCGTAATCAAACGCTTAATGGCCCACAGGGTAAACCGTTGAGCTCCAATCGATCGCAGGCGCTCACTTTCTATATCGATGTCGGCTATAAGACCCCAACCGACGGACAGAAAGGAGTACATCACATAGTGTTTATCCCTCGGCGCCAATTCCACCCTGACCACATCCATGGGAGTACTCTTGCCGGCAATGCAGGTCAAGGTGGCATGGAGAATGGGCTTGGGTTCGTAGGGTTCATTGCAATGATGGGCCACACTTTTGGCCAGACCATTGCCCGAACCGCAGGGTATAATGCCCAAGGGAAGCTCCCGGCAGGCACGTCGCCAATCCAGACGTTCCATTAGACCGTTCAAAACTTCATAGAAGAGTCCATCGCCAGAGGCCACTACTATCCCGGAATAGCGTTCCAAGAGATCCCTCCTCGTTCGCACAAACTCCTTGGCATATTGCGGATGTGTGGTGATCTGCAGATCGTACTGGGCCTCCGCTTCGCTCAACAGTGGGGCCACCTGTTTCTGGAAGAGTTCGCGACCCTTGCCCGAACCCGATTTGGGATTTAGTAGTATAAGCAGCGGCTTGGGAGAATCCGGAAATTGAGATCCGGAACCCCTCTTATGCCTGCGAATCGTATGATGCCACTGCTCGGCGGTCTGAAGATTGACGCCATAGTCATTGCTCGATCGGAAGCGTAGAATCCTGAGGGTTTGAACCCTCCTCAACGGCTTCTCCTTCTTCAAATAGGCATAGATGTACAGATAGGCACTATTATCGCTATCCGGTTCGGGTTCCTCCTCCTGTCCCGTGGGCACCTGGGGATTACGGCAGGAGGTCAGGCCACCTCTAGCGCGTTTTTTAAGACGAGGTCCATAGCGTGAACCTATGATATCATCGATCCTGATCAGCTGCTCGTTGATGTGATCATCCTCGTCGGTCTCGCGACGCAGGTAAACGCCCTCGGGGCAGAGTTTCACCTGGATTTTGATGCTCTGCTTGCGCCGGCTGTTGTCCACGAAGAAGATCTCGCTCAGTTCGCTGGGTAAAGTAGTTGTATCGGAAGTATCCGCGGTATCCAAGGAGGAGGTGGGCGTGGAGGGCTCTTGGGCGTGGCCACCATTTCCCAGCAGATGTTCCTCCGACGTCGCTGTGTTGGCCGTCATTTTTCTTTACTATATTTCTGTTTTTTTAGCGCTTCTTTGACCTTGTCTTCACATGCAAAAAATACAAAAAAATAAAAAGAAAAACAATGCTTAAAAGGAGGTGCAAAAAATAAACAAAATATAAGAGTGGTTTGCAAAAAATTGGGCTATAATAATTATTGCCAACTTGAAAACTCGTTTATTTCGGTGTTTCGCTTTTACTATTATTATTTTTTTTTTTGTGTTCCATCTATGTCAAATTGGAGTGTTTGGAAACTGGTTTTTGTCCCACCAAATTATATACAATTATTTCTATTTGCTCTTCGTCTTGTGTGCCGAAATTTCGGAAAGCTCTGCGATTTCAGTTGTTAAACGATTTCACTTGAATGTTACAAAAAAAGAAGAAAAAACAAAAACAAAAATTGTTTTTGGGCTTTGTTAAATTGTATTCTTTATTCTTGGTAGATTTGTTAAAAAACCAGTTTATGATTGAGTTCCTTTATACCGAATTTTTCCCTTTGTTTTATCGTTTCCTTTGTGTTGCGAAAATAATATTATTTGTAATAATCTTTAGTTTATTGCTCACACATTATAATACTCATAATACTTTTTTTCTTAAAGCTATCGAGCATTTTTTCTTAAATTGTTTGAATATTTTTAATGATTTTTTGTTTCAATTTTGTTAATTGGTTAATCGTTATAATTCTACCAGTTGTTTTGTCATACTTTTCATTGCGCATATAAAATGTATTTGATAGGTTTTTATTTATAATTTGTTTGTGTTATTTCGTTGTTATTTCATTACTAAGCAAAGGGTTATTTTTTGTTGATAACTCGGTGGCTCGCTATTTCCGATTATTATTCGCGCAGCCATTCGCTATTTACTATTTTTATTTTTTATTTTTGTTTGGCATTACATTTAATTGTTTTGTCCACATGCGATCGACGCTATTCACCGTAAAGTCTGCGATGCGAAGTTCGTTTATATGGCAAGAGTAGTACATATGGGGGCTCCGATACGATACGATACGATCCAATCCGATCCGGGTTGCGATCGCTTCCTGTGCGCTTGACACGACAATTCGTACTGAAACTCTGAATCGCGAGGGTGAACTAACCTTATTTTCAATGGAGATTTGGTTTTACGATTGCACTGTTGCTGCTGTTGTTGCCTTTTTGCTTTTGCTTTTGACTTTGCCTTTACTTTCTCACATACACAAAAAGCACACCCCACACACTTGTTTTTTGTTTTGTCGTGTCGAAATCTAATCAACACGTATCGTATCGATGAGATATTACCTTTGGCTGCCTTTGCCCATGTCTTTATCTTCTGCCAGTTGCTGCTGCTCTACTATTATGCTTTTATTTGTATTTTTATTTTTATCTTTACTTTCATTCGATTTACTTGTTATACCGCCCATAACAATGCAGCTTTTTTCAGTGTATCAACGTTGCAATTGAACAATTTGCCTTTGACTTTGGAACGAAAGCTTTTTGGCATTGCCTTCTGCGATGCGAGAATGTTGCATTTTAAACTCTCGCTGGAGTACAGTGGGTAGTCGATATTATTGCTATAAAAGGAGGAGCATTTTAAAGGGGAAGTTGAAACGATAGTAAAAACGGTTAAAGATAGAACACTAAAAAAGGAAACCGAAATTCGGAAATAATATAAAGTATAACTTGATAAAATAATTTGAGGATTTTTATATGAATTCTAAATGATATATTTTTTTTTTGTTTTTAAAATAAATTTATTATTTTTTTTATTGCCCCTGTACACTCACCTTTAGCATGTTATAAAATTTGGAATACTATAAAAAAGATTCGCTATAATGCTAGACCACTGTACTTGTTTGCGCCTGCTACATGCTATGGCAATGTACCGACAATGCAATTGTTTGCTTACATAGACAATAAAACACCACTTAACCCTTCGCCTGTGTGGACTGTGGTCTATTGTTTTAATCGATCATTTCGCGTGGGATAAGTGAGTAATGGTGAGTTAAACAGTGGGGTGGGGGTGATGCGGCACCTGTTGCGTATACGTCACGTTGGTCCTCAGATCTTATCGCTTATCATGTGTCCTAATGATAGTTGGCGCGAATCAGTGAGTCATCGAATCACAATTCGCACCAAATGTCACATTTTATGCGTTTGGCACCCTAATAACCATTTCAGCAGAATTGCTTGGCAGGTGTTTGCTTTGGATTTGCTTGATACGGTTTGTCAATTTGCGGTTTTAAGGGCTTGCCATAAATAAATCGCCATTTCTTCAGAATAATCAAATTTTTTTTATTTTGTTTGTTTGCCTCCTCTGGCAGGTGCACAAAGTATATTTTTAATATTTTTGTTTTCTATTTGCTTTTTAACTGCGCGTTTGTTGATATCAGTAGAAATAAGATTGTTAAAGTGTAGTGATATTGACGTCGGTCATTCTTGGACACATGCAAAGTACAGTGGGGACTGTGAAAGAGTTACAGATGCGATGGAAATATGAATACAAATTTGAATAATATTTTTAAAAAATTCACGTGGGATTTTATTACTTTATTTACTTTTTTTGCTCATTTTAAATTTAAAGAATTATACAATTATCAATAAATTGGTAAAAATTATACAAATAAAATAAACGCGCCTCTAACAAAAATATGTGAAAATAATAAACAAATGTAAATATTTTTTCTGTTTTTTGGGTTTTTTTTTTATATAATAAAAATATAACTTAAACACACCTAAGTGCCCATCGATTGCAAGCAATATTGACGCAAGTGACTTGCCTACCTGATTTCTACTGTAGTTAAATCGAGAGATACGCCTTGTAAATGAAGACACGCCAAAGTGGAATTTTTAATGGGTTTAAAACGTTTTCTGACTGATTCATGGAAGGTTTTGCGTTCGCACCTAAGTGAATCAGACCAAAAAAAACGAATGCAGACATAAAGGCAATACCACACATTCACCCCTGTCTCTCTCTCTCTTTGGTAATTATAACTCGTTCATTAGTCTTAAAAACTTTGATTTATCATTTGAAAAGGGAACCACTCAAGTGGTTACTGACTGCACCATACAAATACCACGCTGGGTTTATATATAGAGCCACATATGAATGCACTTGCTCACGAAAAGCCGTATATTCCACTGGCTTGTTGTTTATCGTTTCCTGACCTACATATCTATTTGAATTTACTTTGCCTTTCAATTGTATTGAGACCGAAGACTGAGGCAGGAGCAGCAGCTCTTTCTGCCTCGCAGAGGGGTGCGGCATTGTCTGGCCAGAGGAATCCATTAGATAATGGCCAGACTGAGCAGACACAAGCCCAAAGGCGGCTCAGAGTGCCTCCAGATATAGACTATAGACAGCTGTTTTGGAGAGGGGTTAACTCTAGGTGCTGATGGACTACCAGTGTTCCCATTAAAAAAAGTAAAAGTACTCCAAAAGATAGGAAAATGTATCTTATTACTTTTCTAAATATTTAAAAATGCATTTCTAACGTTTTGTTGGATTGAATATAACATTTTAAAAACAAAATAAGTGCTGATAAAATAAATACAAAAAGTAATAAGTTAAAAAAGTTATTTTTATAAATGACAGCTTTGCTTATCAGCAGAAACGAAGGTTTAAAATTTGATTCCTATCGATAAGACCATTTAAATATTAAAATAATTTACCTCTTGATGAAATAAAAATTAATATAATGCATTAAACCAAAGGACCCGCTAAGTACTCAATTTTCTAAGAATCGCGTAATGAGGAATGTCGGATTAATAGAAAAACCAAAAGTTAAGATTGTTAGAAATGCGATAAAAGTGTCGTTGCTACGAGTTCAACTTTACCACTACCAAAATGTTAAATATCCGCAGTCTTCTACTGCATTAAAATCGCACTGATTGATTTTGGTGGAGAATAAAACTTATTACTTGAAATTACCAATCTTTAAAAATAAAACCAAAAGTGCGTCTATTATTGTTTTTCTCCCCTACTTGCCAATCTTTTGCTCTCCAAAATTGATAACTGTTACTGTTTTTAACAAGTTTGAACTTCCTTTGGATTTATTTTGCTTTTGCCGAGAGAGAGAGAGAGCTAGAAAAGTCTAAAATTCTTGATAATAATTTTTGGGGCTCTCTTTGGCAATGCGTTTTTGTATTACAAATACAGTAAAATCTCAGTAATCATTTGTACTGGTTGGGATGGTATTTAAATTTATAATTTGGATTTTAGAACCATTTATTTTATATTGTTAAAAATATTTTACAAAATTAATTATACATAATTTATACGTTTTGGCTACTGAGAGTGAAAAAGAAGAAAGTTAAACTTGATCTAGTTGCGTGGTAAAGTTGAATATACCCGGTCGGAAGAAATTGCCGCCAAGGCAATCAACAGAAAGCCCTGACAGCTTTTTCCATTGTTCAGTTGCAGGTCCACCCGCCTAACCCCCTTTATAAGCACGAGTTTTGTAGGGCGCACGAATAATAAACAAAACAAGAGAAAAACAAAAACTCAGAGGCTGGCAAACAGACTGGAATACTTTGCACTCGCCTCTATTTGTTTTATATATTTTGTAGTATTTCCATTATGTGGCACATGCCGGAGATCTCGAGAGGAGTTCATTTCGCTGGGCTCTCGAATTCCGGTAACTTCGGTTTCGCTACCAGCTACTATCTACTACTATCAGCAATCTGCCTTATTGAAAGGTTTTCTTCTGAAGAGCTAGATATATATAAATTCTAAAGATTGTATTTCATCTTTCGTTTGCAGTGTGCAAAGCTGGGAGGAGCATCATGTGGCGGCTTTAGAGGATCAGCTAAGGATTAATCATCACGAATCGGGAGCACTATAGATCGGAACGAGATCGAGATCGAGTTAACCAGGAGGGAGGCCAAGATTCAGCAGGGAGAAGGAAGTATAGACTGAGATCCGGAGATCGTCGTTCTGCGTCAGAAGATGACCCTGACCACAACGACCACTGCCTCATCAGCCGAGAGCCAAGCGAAAATGGACGTCAAGGGCGGCGCACTTCCCGGCGAAGAGAACCTGCCCACCTCCGAGATGGATCTGCTGGCCAAGCTGGAGGCGGCCAACAAGCTCATCGAGAGCGATGCCAAGTCCCTCAACTCTCTGCACTCCACGCACAGTCGCAAGAACTCGGACACGAGTCAGATTAGCCTGACGTCGAGTGAGTATATATGATCTTATATATGATATGATCCTAAAATAAAATGATTCTATTCTAGTATTTTGATTATTTTCATTAAATACTGTGAAAAATAAAATTTCTATTGTAATAAATAAGATAAAAAAGGTTAGATCTGTTGAATAGAATACAAATAATGATTATTTTTATTAAATACTGTAAAAAAGGAACATTTATATTGTAATAAATAAGAAAAAAGGTTAGATCTGTTGAACAGAATAGAAATAATGCTAGTTTTGAATTTCGATTATTTTCATTAAATACTATATAAAAAATCAATTTTTATTGTAATAAATGAGTAAAAAGCTTAGATTTGTAGAATAGAATTTCATTAATATGATCCTAAAATAAAATAATTACAGTCTCGAATTTTGATTATTTTCCTTAAAAACTGTACAAAATAATATTTCTTTTGTAATATACGAGTAAAATGCTTAGATTTGTCTAGAACTTGTAGGCTGTCATGATATTATCCTAAAATAAAATGATGATATTCCATATTCTTATTGCACTTAATGAGTTTTGCCATATTCTTGTGTTACAAATAAATTAAATTCCGTAAGAAATCACACTTTTATTGCAATAAATAAGTAAAAATATAATTTCATTATATGTAGTAAAACAGAAAATTCACATTGCAATCATTGTATAGCAAAATCCACTTAAAAAGATATTATCGATAAGGGATTCCATATGATAGCTTAATGCTGACTAGGCTGTGACTAATATTAAATCGGTTTCTGACGAAATTCGATGACTACACATGCTCGCAGTTCGCATAGATACCCCAAAATGTACTAGCTTTTTTCGTAGATAAATAGGGGTTATGTATGAATTGAGTAATAAATTTAATTGAATTTAATTTAACAAATAGATCATCATGATTAATCGGGAATCCTCTTTACAGGCGGCAACTCGGTGGCCGAGGAGGACATCTGGACGACGTGGGCGACCATCCTGAACGACTGGGAGGGCGCGCTGAAGCGCAAGAATCCCTGCGTGAATGAGCTGGTGCGCCGCGGCATTCCCCATCACTTCCGGGCGATCGTCTGGCAGCAGCTGAGCGGAGCGGCGGAGGCGGACAAGAAGCAGTATGCGGAATACATCAAGGCGACGAGTGCCTGCGAGAAGGTCATAAGGCGGGATATTGCTCGCACCTATCCCGAGGTGGAGTTCTTCAAGGAGAAGGACGGACCGGGCCAGGAGGCGCTGTTCAATGTGATCAAGGCCTATTCCCTGCACGATCGCGAGGTGGGCTACTGCCAGGGCTCCGGATTTATTGTCGGCCTGCTCCTAATGCAAATGCCCGAGGAGGAGGCCTTCGCTGTGCTCGTCCAGATAATGCAGCAGCATCGCATGCGGCACATGTTCAAGCCATCGATGTCGGAGCTCGGGTTGTGCATGTACCAGCTGGAGAATCTGGTGCAGGAGCAGATACCCGACATGCACATCCACTTCCAGCAGCAGGGCTTCCAGACGACCATGTACGCCTCCAGCTGGTTCCTCACTTTGTACACCACCACGCTGAATGTGAATTTGAGCTGCCGCATCATGGACGTCTTCCTCAGCGAGGGCATGGAGTTTATTTTCAAGGTAGCCCTGGCCCTGCTGCTCACCGGCAAGGAAACGCTGCTCTGCCTGGACATGGAGGCCATGCTCAAGTTCTTCCAAAAGGAGCTGCCCGGTCGCGTGGAGGCCGACGTCGAGGGCTTCTTCAATCTGGCCTACTCGCTCAAGCTGAACACGAAGCGCATGAAGAAGATGGAGAAGGAGTACCAGGACCTCAAGAAGAAGGAGCAGGAGGAGATGGCCGAGCTGCGGCGGCTGAGGCGCGAGAACTGCCTGCTGAAGCAGCGGAACGAGCTGCTGGAGGCCGAGAGCGCCGAACTGGCCGATCGCCTGGTGCGCGGCCAGGTTTCCCGGGCTGAGGAGGAGGAAACTAGGTGAATTTTATAGAATTAGGATTAGGAATGAGTTAAAAAAAATATTTTAAAATTTGTTTCTTGCTATAATACTTTTCAAATATATTTAACAAAGATAAAATTAGCAATTTTGTATAAAGAAATAATCAAGTAAAATGTTATCTAAATATTTGTGGATTTTATGAACGTCAATAGTGGATTTGAAAACATGAAGAAGGAATTTTGTAATTATCTTGTTTATGCTTAGTAATGTTTAGTATCTTACTAGGGTTTTTTTCTCAATTTATATTTGTTTTAAAGAAATAATTAATGCCGTCTGAGAATATGTTTTTTTCCAAATATATAAATGTTATCTCAATATTTTTGTGAAATTTACGAACGTCAAATTTTAGTATCTTACTAAGGGTTTTTTCTTCTCAATTTATATTTGATTTAAAGAAATAATGGCGTCTGAGAATATGTTTTTTTCCAAATATAAAATGTTATCCCAATATTTTTGTGGAATTTATGAAAGTCAATAGTGGAGTTAAAAATATGAAGAATTAATTTTGTAATTATCTTTTATATGCTTAGTAATTTTTATTTATATTTTTAGCTATGCCATTCAGACGGAGCTGATGCAGTTGCGGCGCTCCTACTTGGAGGTCTCCCATCAGCTGGAAAACGCCAACGAGGAGGTTCGCGGCCTGAGTCTTCGGCTGCAGGAGAATGTGAGTATCTGGTGGTCAAACCCAATGATCTCCAACGATCTTCAACGATCCCCTTGCCTCGGTCACTTGTCCTGTAACTAAAACGGAATCTGTTGCTAATCTTGTGTATTCTTTTCTATTTTATTTGATTTTTCTTATGGTTGTGGTTCTTCAAAATACACCCACAAAATGTTCGCTTTAATCCGAAAAACAAAAAAACAAAACAAAAATTCGAAATAAATATTACAAATCACATACAGAATGTATCCATCGACAGCGTAAGTATCTTGTAACCTTGCTTTTGTAGTTTGAACCGAACGATTGTTTTGCATGCCTATTGTTTTGCCCTAAAAAAAGTAAATAGAAATTGATAGAGTATATTAATAATATTTGCCAATGAATAATGAACTAGGATAAGTACATACATTACTAATTAACTGCATGCCCGAAACCCACCGAATGCCATGAAACTAATCTATCGCTTCAACATTTAGAACAACTCCCGGCAATCGTCCATCGACGAGCTCTGCATGAAGGAGGAGGCGCTGAAGCAGCGCGACGAGATGGTCTCCTGCCTGCTGGAGGAGCTGGTCAAGGTGCGTCAGGGCTCCGCCGAGAGCGAGGATCAGATCAGGAACTTGAAGGCCAAGGTGGAGGAGCTGGAGGAGGACAAGAAGACGCTGCGCGAGACGACGCCCGACAATTCGGTGGCCCATCTGCAGGACGAGCTGATTGCCAGCAAGCTGCGCGAGGCGGAGGCCTCACTCTCTCTCAAGGACCTCAAGCAGCGGGTGCAGGAGCTGAGCAGCCAGTGGCAGCGGCAGCTTGCGGAGAATCAGCGCAGCGAAAGCGAACGCACCACCAATGCCGTCGATTCGACGCCCAAAAAGCTGCTGACCAACTTCTTCGATAGCTCCAAGAGCAGCGAGCACACCCAGAAACTGGAGGAGGAGCTGATGACCACGCGCATTCGCGAAATGGAGACGCTCACCGAGCTCAAGGAGCTGCGGCTGAAGGTCATGGAGCTGGAGACCCAGGTCCAGGTGTCCACCAATCAGCTGAGGCGGCAGGACGAGGAGCACAAGAAGCTCAAGGAGGAGCTCGAGATGGCCGTGACCAGGGAGAAGGATATGGCCAACAAGGCGCGCGAGCAGCAGCACAGGTTGGATTCTTATTATTTTTTAAATATATGTAATTTTTTTTTTAACAATTTAAATGCACCTTCAGATACTCGGATCTGGAATCTCGCATGAAGGATGAGCTGATGAATGTGAAAATCAAATTCACCGAGCAAAGCCAAACGGTGGCCGAACTGAAACAGGAAATTTCCCGACTAGAGACCAAGGTTATTATGCCCCCCATATATCATTTTACTCCGCAATTTATTAAATCCTCCTCTTTGTTTTGCAATCACAGAACTCGGAGATGCTCGCCGAGGGCGAACTGCGCGCCAATCTGGACGATTCGGATAAGGTGCGCGATCTGCAGGACAGGCTGGCCGACATGAAGGCGGAGGTGAGCGAGGATTGCCATTCCGGTGGCCATAGCATTTGCCGCTAATCCCACCCACTGCTTTTGGTTTCGGTTTCGTTATAAGTTCATTCAAATGCCAACAGCAGCAGCAGCAGCGAGCATTCAATAATAACACCAACCCACTTTACAAACACCCACCTACATCCACCCACACCCAAATGATTTATCCAAAGAACAGCTCTAAGTCATATTTTCCATCTGGAGAAGCACGCTGTAGCCTCCGGCAGGCGATTTTCACCTTAAATATGCATTGTATGCTAGCCAAGTTCAAGTCAAATCTGTTTTGTAATTGAGGGTTTAGTTCAGTTTATTATTATAACATTTTTAAAACTAAAATCTAAAATCTATCGATGTTTTCCTTTTAAGTATCGAGAAATGACAAACTGTCGAGAATATCGACAAGCTCTAATTATAAGAGTTATTAAAGTTTGACAGCAAGATATTCAAAGACAAGTTAACAATTCATTCTCCAGCTGAACATATAAATTTTAAATATAAAATATATATAAAGTCAGAAGCTTCAAAAGTTGTCGGGCTATGTTATGTTTTGTAATCGCCTGCTTGGAGGCCAGATATAATGCTAAATGTTTTTTTCCTTAATTTTAAAACACTAGTTATAGTTAGAAGATATTTCTCTATTTTTAAAACCCGCTTGCTAACTGTGGCATACAAACAGATTTTTGAGTTTGACAAGTTTTACTGTACTACACCGTTTTTTGTTTTTTCTATTCTGTGACTTTATTTTTCGTTTGATTAATCGTTTGAAACCCCTTCCCGTAACTCACCTGCTGTAAGCCAAGATAATAATCTTGTATTTCTCATTGAATTTCTTTCTCACACCCAAAAAAAAAAAAAAAAAAAAACAATGCGTTGTTGGTTTTGCTCTATAGTATCCCACGCCAATAACCAGCCCCGACACTGAGCCGTGGAAATGGATAAGCTAAACTAATTTTAACACAACTCGAAAACAAAAACGAAAACAAAAAGAAAACCCATTTGAATGAAAAGGAAACTAAGCGAAAAAATTAAAAAAAAAAAGAAAAACAAAGTTACCGAAACCCAATTCGAAAAACAGGAAGCCATAAATATCCTCTAATCTCTTTTGCCACACACACACACAAAATTCCCGAAACACAAAAAATATATATCCAAACTCAAGCAGCAGGCCAAACTACCAAAGAATCCAGGTCTCTATGAAACTGCTCAAAGCATTCTCAGTACTTTTAACCATTGTAGCGTTTTTTGTTCCATAGCCTGAAGACCCTCGTCATAACCATGTTTCCATAACCTGGAGTCCCCCATTCGAAATCGCATGAATGATTTTAGTTTTAAACTATTTGGATTTCAAAATCAAAAAAATAGTTTCTTATGCTAAACTTTTAACTGATAGATTTAAAAAGTAGCTAAACTCATTTATTTCTACATTATAATTTAAAAATTTTGCATAGCATTTCGCTTTTTTTTTTAAATATTTTGTATACAATAAAAATCAAAAAAATCGAACTAGTCTAAAACAAATAATTCAAGCAATATAACTTTTTAAAAAAATAGGATCTTTTTTTAAGTTCTAAGAAATAAAATATTTGTATTTTAGGGACATAAAAAAACATGTCAGAGAACTTTTACATTTTTCTTAAGTTTATAGTATCTTTATAAATTTCACCTGTTGCCTAGTGTAACTGTCTCCGGATTCCCAAAGCTTTTTGCGAGCTTTGAGCTTGAACTCGAACCATTATCCGACAGTAGTTCTAGTTCCGATTTAGTAGATCTATGCTTTATTTTGATGTGGGTCAATAACTCCACTCGCATTTGTTTTAGATTGATGGCTAGTTGTTGCCATGGAAGGTGCCTGATTTGAAACGATCTTCGCTGTTGTTTGTTTTGCATACTTGTAATGACGTACTGCGATCGTTGGTCTTGACATATCATCATCGGTTGATGCTGTTTTGACACGTGTTCGATTTGACCTTGTCAGGCATTTTGATTTCTAATTGAAATGTACAAGTCCCCAAAGGGAGTGTTATGTTTCGAAATGCATTTTGTAATCTTATTAATTTTCTGCACGCTTGCATGCCTATTCCTATTTAACAGACATATTCATAGCAACTAATCAATAAGGTATTTAAGACACGTTTCTGATCGGAGCTATATATTTATTATTTGTAAATTACTAGGCTAAAGCATTTAAATTTTTGTTTTTTAATAAATGGATAATATTTTATTTATTTTATTTGATTTAAATGTACGAGTTAATAAATGTTTTACACTTATTCGCCGCATGACAAAAAATGTATTAATTGCTTTGGCCTTGTAATCGTCAAAATATACATAGTTTTTGCCTATTTATTTCTAAACAATATTTTAAACAACTGCCTACTAATGAACCCTCTTCGATTTCCCTTAGCTGACGGCGTTAAAGAGTCGTGGCAAGTTTCCGGGCACAAAACTGCGCAGCTCATCGATCCAATCGATCGAATCAACGGAGATCGACTTCAACGATCTGAATATGGTGAGGCGCGGAAGTACGGAGCTGTCGACATAACCTAGAGATCGATCCGGAGAACCAGCAGATGATCCTCACCAACCAATAGCCACAGCCACAACCAGGAGAATAGCAGCGAGTGAGAGGGAAGAGAAAAATCGGGGCAGTACAGGATACACCCATATCTATATGGGGAATATTGAGCAGCAGCGAGGTGAAGCCGATTTATATATATCGATATATATGTAAGGGCAGGCCTGTGATCACAAAAGCGAAAGTGGAAGTAATTCAGAGGAGAAAAGGAGCAAGGTAGTTGGCAGAATAGTTGCAATCCCATAACAATATTATTTATGTATAATATTCGTTTAAACCTTACTATTACGATACGAAATATTTTATTACGATTATGTTTATCTATTTTTTTTTGGCAATAATTTTATTACTGTTATGTTTTCGATTTCGCAATCGAAACACACTCATATTTATTTATTTTAAATCCTAATTGAAACGATATTGTGAGAGTATTTTAAACCCCCCGTGTACATTGATCGATGGCAACTGATCTGGAGGAGATTTGCATTTGGATAACCCCTAGATATATGTATCTATATATCACAATGCAATACAATGAATTTTATGTAATCCCCCGAGACCCCAAACCCCATACCCATTTCCAACCAGGCAACCTGTGAACCCCTTTTAATGTAAGTTTTAAACGAATCAAATTGTTCTTTGGCCAGGCGCGAAAAAGGTTTTTAATCAAAATGGAATACTTGATTTGTCCATTTGATTTGTATTATGATTTCATCCTGTAGAATGATATTAACTCTCAACCATACACACACATTTGTCTGGAATGAATTTTGTAACTCTCGTATATAGTAAGCTAAACCAATCTAAAATCTAAAACTAAAATAAAACCAAGTGCGAAAGACAAAGTAACAAGCGTGGCCAAATGCAGAGAGAAATGCACGATGATGAGAAACTGACAAAACCAATATATAAACAACTATTCAAAATAGTTAAAAACGATATGTGAAAGAACCACGAAATAGGGGACCCCCATTTTCTCCCCGCTTAAGAACGATATTACGATAACGACTACGATATTCACACTACTTACGATATTCTACTTAGTTAACGGTAGCGCTTGTCTATATACCTAAAAACAAAAGAAGAACGTATGATTTATATATGGTTCCTTTAACCCATAACGATCTTAAACGATTTGGCAGCTGGTCGCAAAAGCCGATTATCCACAAACAATATAATAATAATTCAGGTTGAACCGTTTTCCATGTGCAATATTATCTACCTATATTCTTTTTTTTTTGTTTCTTAATTAAATTAAATTTCTTTGTCTATAAGGAGTTTATTTTTTCGTTTTATCATTTGTTTGCATGACGTCCTCAGTGTTTAGGTTTGTTACTTACCGCGTTTAAGACCGATGAACTTAATTTGTGTAATTCCATTGAATTGACCATCATGACAAAGCGAAACTTCTTCCATAAGAAGTTAGAGATCGATGTAATATGTTTCGTAGCGTGTAAGAATGTAGGAATGGCGAAAATGATGTCACAAAACTTTGTTATGTAAACACTAAGTATATGTAATGCTTAAGTTTTGTTCCCGACTTTTGCAAAACTATTAGCATTTTTTGTTCTACGCGATAATAATTAATTATTAACGATTATGATTATGTGTAATGTATGTACTGTATATGTATTCATGTCTGCGGCTAAAAGACGAGGCTGCTGGGGGCAGTATTAACAATCAGCGAGCAGAGTTAACAGACATTTTAATATATACATATAAAAAAAAAAACATTCCCAAGAAAGTTAAATTTAACCCCCCAGAAATCAGAAGATTCCCCCGACAGCCTCGGGTCTTAAGAAATTGGCAAGTCTAGAGTTAATTGCGCATTATGTTATATGGCAAGCGAAGGCACAAATTATACGATATCTAAAATCTAAAATAGTTTATACAAATTTATACATGCAAATATGTGGAGCATTATTGTTGGCCAAAGTCTAGACTTTTTGGCCCGCGTATATAGTTGGTGTTAACCGATTGACCAATAAGTGTGGAATTTGTGTGCGAATTACTGATCAAATAATTGAACCACTTAGGTGATGAGTCACAAAAGTCGATGGCAGCTAAATTTAATGGCTTGTCAGTTCGATTTGATATTGATAAATGTGAACAAGAAAAGACTTTGCAGTTTATCAATTCGGCTTGCGAGTGCCAACGACATTTTGGCCAGACAGAAAGCAGACGGCAACGATTTGTTGACCCTGCCAGACAAAACGGTCGAAACTCCATTGAAACCAATTAATTAGCGGGCACAACCACTCGCATATAGCATATACTTAATGCAAATAAATCAAGTTCAGCTTCCAAAAGGCAGTAGTCTTCAATGTTCATTTTGATTTGCACTTATTTATTGCGTCTTGCGTTTCTTGTTTCATTCATTGTTGATCATTGAGCAAAAAAAAGAACAACAACCAACCGACAAAATTCAAATCACAAAAAATGGAATGTAGTTGACAACAAAATACCACAACAAATAGTGTTATATACTTTACACATACAAAAAAAACAATATATATATAGATATATATATACATAACTATATCAATATAACGATAAAACTGAAAACTGGAGAACAGAAGAGAGATAACTCGCAGCATGAAAGAAGTAACATTCGACTAAAACTACAAAAATCAATAAAATTAAACAGATATACAAAACGAAATCAAAGTTACAATTTTTAGTATTAAATAAATCAAATGAAAACCAAAAGAAACGGTCGTTTGTATTGGGGGAATTTAAGCTTATCGGCCAGGGAAAAAAGGCAACCCCATCAATGAACTTCAGTTTGTATACTGATTGTTTGATTTTACTTTATTTTAATTTTAAGATCTTTAATATTAGATCGCTTTCATTTTTCCAACTTTATAAATAAGGTTACTGGTTTATTTTTAAATCTTTAATTTTAGATCTTAAGGTTTATTTTTTACTTCATAAATAAGGTTATTGTTTGATGTACTTTATATTCATTTTAAAATCGTTAGAATTTTCCAACTTTATAAATATAACCTTATTTATAGTTTTATAAATATAACCTTATTTATAAAGTTTGATTTTACTTTAAATTCATTTTAAGATCTTTAATTTTAGATCGTTAGATTATCGCTTAATTTTATTTTGTATTCATTTTATAATCTTTAATACTAGATCTTTAGAATTTCTATAAAATCGAAACCACCAACCAAATCAGTGAAAGAAAATCTCGTTTGTTGTATTTTTTTTTATTTTTTAGTGCATTTACTTAACTAGAGAGTATATGTATGTAGTTTAGGATTAAAGTTAATTATTTAATATCATTAACAAGTAGGGGCTAGGGTCTTTTATAGGGTTTTCTCAGGGGAGTGTTTGATACTAGAGCTTTATGTTTTATGCTTTTCTTTTTTTTCTTGTGGGGGTGGTGGGGATGTCTTTTTTGGGTTCTTGCTCCTCATGATCTCATCTTCTGGTCCAAAAAAAAAACTCATACTAAAACCTAAATAACAGCAGCTACAAAAAAAAAGAAAAAAAACTTGGGGAAATATCAGCAAGAAGGGGGCTGCCTTAGGGTTCTAGTTCTGGGTTCTTTTCAAAAAATACGTTAGGTAAAAACTAAGCCTACGGTATGTATATAACTTCGCGTTCGGTGTTTTCGGGGTGTTTCGTGGGTCAGTGGATCAGTGGATCAAAGGTGGTTTAACAACAACATCTATAAATCGATAACAACTGCAAATGGATGAAGCCATCCATCCGATTCCATCCTATTCATCCAGGCAGATGGTGCGCAAGATGGCCTCCACCACCGAGTAGGGATCGCAGTTGGAGCTGGGGCGGCGATCCTCGAAGTAGCCCTTGCCATCGTCATTGACGCCGCGCGGAATGCGTATGCTGCAGCCGCGATTGGCCACGCCGGCACTGAAGTCGTTGATCGAGCTCGTCTCGTGCTTGCCGGTCAGACGACGGGCATTGTCCTGGCCCTGCTTGGGATCGTAGGCGCGGATGTGACGCTCGTGGCACTTGGACAGCTTGGCCACCGCCTTCTCGATGTCCCGGATGCCGCCATCCTCGCGCATCGCCTTCGTGGACACATTGGTGTGGGCACCGGCGCCGTTCCAATCGCCGGGCATCGGCTTGGGATCCAGAGTGGACACAATCTGTTGGGAAAACAACAAGAATTTCCACATTAGACTACATTATTCACACGCCTATCTTGCATTGGGCACACGGCGTTTCTTCTTTGTATCGCTGTTTTTTTTTTTTTTTTTTGAGTGTGAGTTTTGAACCAAATATCAAGTATAACTTACGCCAAACTCCTCGGAAATGCGGTGCAAGAGGAAACGGGCCATCCAGAGATCATCGCCGATGGAGATTCCCACGCAGGGTCCCACCTGGAATTCCCACTGGGCGGGCATCACCTCGGCATTGGTACCGGACACCTTGATTCCGGCGTACAGACAGGCACGGTAGTGGGCATCCACAATGTCGCGGGCGTAGACCTACAACAAAAAATGGTAAGTGATATGTTTAAAAATATTTGAATGTACAAAATTACGTATACGACCCATTGGCCTTCTCCTATTTCTTATTCTTTTTCTTTTTTTATTTTACCTTTTAAAATTTAGGTTTAAACATGTTTTTATTACACATCAAAAGTCTTTAAAAATTATTTCAAAATATATTTTTTTTTTATAAAAAATCTGAAAATTACGTATACGCCATATTGGTTGAAAGCAGAAGAAAATAGATATTGAATTTTTTAAATGTTTAAATATGGTAAATAAGGATAAAATACCCTTAAAAAACGAATATGTTGAAATGCGTTAAATTACGTATACGCCATATTGGTCAAAAGCAGAAGAAAATAGATATTGCTTTATTTTTAATGTTTTAAAAATAAGGAAACAAATTAAGTTCTTTAACTTTTTGAATTTTAAATTTAAAGTCTATATAAATCTATAGAAAATAAAATGCAGTTCTTTAACTTTTTAAATTTTAAATCTTAAAATATTAAAAAAAAAAAAAAGTTTACCTTATTGGCACCAACGCCGCAGTAGTAGGGTCCCTGGGGTCCGGGGAAGCCGTTCTTGGGCCAGCCGAGTGGATGGCCATCGAAGTCCAGGAAGGTGTACTCCTGCTCGATGCCGAACCAGGGCTCCTCGCCGACGCACTTGTTGGCCACCTCGAGGCAGGTCTTGCGCTTGTTGGTGTCCGTGGGGGTGCCGTCGAACTTGTAGGTGTCGCACATCACCAGGATGTTGTTGCCGCGGCGGAAGGGGTCCTTGTAGATGGCCACCGGGTACAGGTAGGTGTCCGAGTTCGATCCCTCGGCCTGGTAGCACGAGCTTCCATCGTAGTTCCAAACGGGCAGCTCTGTAATAATGTTAGAGGAAATGCAAAATAAGTAAGGGGGTTAAAGGGGTTCGGGTTCGGTCTATGACCATTAGTTGTCGCTGGGGGGTTAATTTTGAAGGGGTGACCTCGTCGCTCACTTAGCATGCGATACCCTCGAATTAAATATAATTGACGGCAATTGACCGGGCTTGGGGATTGGGGTTCCGTTTGAAAATTCACATCTCCCCATTAGTAACCCCTTATTTCAGGCACCCTCCCCACTCGTTAAAAAAAATCTTAAAAAATATAGATTATTTCAAACCTAAGTATTTTTAATTATTGCTAGCCATATATTAACAAGATATATGGATTTTCAAGTTTTCATTTAAATATTACTTTAGTTTGATTTACAATAAGCTTAATTACTTGCTGTTTAACTAAAGTGGGTGGTAAATACTGGAAGCTAATATAGTAAACAAAAGTTTTAATTGTTAGGACTAAACTGATACATTTTTTAAAGACAAAAATAATTAATCTACGTTTGTTTGAGCACTTTTTATTTTATTTTTAGAACTGTACCCTTGCTTATGTAAGTGCGTGCATATTCAAATGAATGAAATTATTGTGCCTATTAGGTTTCAAAACGCAAGCTGTAAGCTTCTCCTCACAAAAACATCATCACATCTCACCCCCTATTATTTTTTTTTTCCAAAACTCGCCTTGCATTTTGATGATCCATCAAAAAATAAGGTTTGTAAGTGAGATAAAAGCCGAGATAAACGGGGAGGTGTTGGGTGACGGATGTTTGTTTACTCGGTAACTCGTTTCCCCATTGCCCGTTGTTTATTATAATAAATAGTTAATTCCCCGTATGTAAATAATGCTAATGAAAATATTTCACTTATGCAAATTTCTAGGGGGCGAAAGGGGGAGTGCGGTGCATTGTTGTAACAGGCGGGGGGTGACCTTGAGCCAGCGTTTTCATTTACAATCTGGTATCTCGTGTTGGTTCTCTATCTCTATCCCTCTTTCCCCTTTAAATGTGTGTGTTGTGTACCACTCGAATTGATAAACAGCTGTAGATTTTTCCACACACACGGTGGCCACACAACTGGTTCTCAACTACGACTATAGAATGTCAGTGTGTCACTGTGCCAGCAGCGGCAGCAGCACTACAGTTATTAGCCTTGCTCTCCACCCACCGCCTACCGCCCATCCAACCCCCTCCCTATAAACATCGTACCACCTCGACATCCACCAAACACTGTTGCTATTTGCTTCCGATTTCTGTCCTACACGGCGAGACAAATAATTCACTATCAGTCGTTGGAGATTGCACTTCTGAGATCATTGCTCTTGAGAGCTTACACTTTTTCTATAGTAATTCATCCGAATAATCATATCAATCAGTTGACCTTACAGATTACATTTATTCAATAATTAATGAGATCATTGATTTCGATGGAAAAAAACTATTAGCAAAAAAGACATTTAAGTTTTATAACTTTCAATTAAATTAATATGTAAAATAGATCGTATGCAGAAGAATTATATTTGTTTTAATTTTTTCTTGTTTTCAGGGAAAATCTTTTTTCCCAGTGTGACCCTTTCCATATTTACAAACTGTACTTCTCAGTCCATCCTTGAAGTGACTGGCAATTTAGTGGACTGAAGTGTTTATAAATGCAATCGGGTTACAAAGTTTTCAATTACTTTTGATTGCAGCTGATATATTGGCGTTCTTGCGGTTTGGCGGTCGAAAGGCAATGACGACAAAATCGATTGTCCTTTTATTGAATAGAAGGGGCACGCATCGGCGATTAAATGTCATTTTGTAATTTGTATTTTGCCCAATTACAATTTCACTTTGAACTTGAAATGTGAGAGGGTCCCTTCCCATTTTTCCCATTAGGGTGCGTCACTTACTCGCTCGTCAAAAAACAAATACAAATTAAAGGCCGCTTTCTCTCACACCTACGCTCCATATGTCTGTCCCTTTCCAACGTCCGTCCAATGCACTGTGTGCGAGTGGGACAGAGCGAGTGTAAGTGCGCTTCTTAATTAGTAATTGTGCGCATTAAGTCATTTGTTTTTATTTGTGCTTTGCTTTTGCTTTCAAGTGCAAGTGTAATTATTGAGGTGACAAGTTCGCGTGCTGATCGGGGTTTTGCTAAGTTGGGGGGTTTTTTCTTAAGTCGAACCGACAACTCTCCGTCCTTGTCGCTCGGCTGATTGGGTTTGCGGTGGCAATTTACCGTTGCAACTCCTCCAATTGAAATTTGAAATTAGTTTTTTTTTTTTGCAAATATATATTTTTATTCAAATTAAAAAAATAGTAAAAAATCTGAATTAATCCTTCTTATTTTAAGGATAGTTTTCCTTTTCCTATTTATATTATTTTAAATGGATGATAAAATAAATCTTTTAGGCTTTTACTTAAGTTTGAAATCTAAATATTCGTTTTAGATTGGTAGTTAATATCCACAGAAAATATTAAATATAATATGAATATGATGAAATTCCTAAAAGCAGTTAGAAGTCTTCATAAACTTTAGCTGTGCTAAAGTTAGAAAGTTCAAAATTAGTTTACAATACCCCAATACCCACACTCCTAAAATGCCTCCTCTTCGCACGCCGTGGGTAATTGCACATTAAAACGCAATCAATTAACACTGAAATTAAAACTCTTTCAAGTCCGGACGGCCTTTTATAAAGCCCCCGCGATTAAATCGCATTATCAGACGCGAGTCGTGAAAATTCTGTTTTTAGACCATAAAGCGAGCACTTCCCAGACGTTCGAAATGCCGAAGAACCGCCGCCAGAATCGTGCCAAGGCAAAGGTCATCGCTGTGCTGGGCTGGGGTTGTATAACCCCGTGAGAGGGATCAATAAAAAACCGCAACAGACGAAGCCGTTCATTGCCACAATTTTTCGGGGCGTTTATGGGCTGGATTTTCAGACGCTCGTAAAATCGCACAGATCTATTGTACATAGTATAGCCCCATATAGCATATAGAGCTATTGCGTAGTAATTGCTGGCGAAATGCGAATTTAAAACGAATTAATACAGACAATTTGCCAGCTAAAGATAGTGGACATACATTGTCATGCTCCACATATAAATAAATAGTTTTTTTAAGCGGGAAAAATGTATAAAATTAATATTATCTCTACGATTTATTGAGTGTTTATCCTAACGATATTATATCGATTTTTTTTAGGAGATATTCCACATTTCTATAATATTTTTAGATCATTTTACAATTCTTTTAGATTTTTCTACTCTCAACTTTTATGATAAATGTAAATAAACCTTGACTTCTGAATGATCCGTTATATAAAACCTGTGAAAAAACTCATAGCGTCTGCCGAATTTAGAAGTTCACTCAATTAGCTTCTAATTTAAGAGTGTGCCTGTATTTCTGGTCATTAAAGGTGTTTGACTAATTTGGAGAAATTAGCACCTGGCGAGACTTGGACTTATCTTCTTGCAGCCATTTCTTTGTGATTTCTGATTCTTTGTTCTACATATCTTTTTTTCTTTTGTTTTGGCCGCTTTAATTTTATTTCCAAACCAACTCCAATTGCCGAATTCAAGTTCATTCACACGCGACCCATTAAATGCCCATTACGATTTGCAGCTGGTTATAAAAGCGACTTGGATGGGGCGAAAACTAGTGAATTACGGCGATAAATCTAGCCAAACGCCTGAGACGGAGACAGTTTTAAGAGTTTGGCCACTCCAGATAAGATTACACTGGCAGAAAATCAAGTATTTCGCACATAAATCAAGTGCGAACGCGACCTATGCTGCGATAAGCTGGAAATTACTTAATGCCGCCATTTCAGCTACTTGATCGAAGTGCTATTTAACAAGAAAGTAATCGGGAATTAGAATTAAGGTATGTGACCTACAAAAAAAATTGAATTTTTTAATTTATTGGATTTATTGAAAGTTCCAAAAGAACATGATCTTTTGCTGAGTACTAACAATTAAAATGGGGTTTTTATCGGAGTTTTGGTTCCGAATAAGAGGTTTCAAAAATAACCAAAAATAATGGGATATTGTAATGTAATCCTGAGTAAGAACTGTTTCGGTTATATTTTACAAATAGTTCCAACAAGTTTCTATCCTGAGTTATCTCAGTTATAAAACCGAAATTTCAATGGGAAAGGTGGTATTCAAGCATATTTAACCAAAAACTCACCCTTGGGGCTCTGGGGGATGAAGTCGAGGGTGCGATCCTTGCAGCGCAGGTCCTCACCGGTTCCATCGATCCACACGTAGGTGGCCTGGACGACGTTGTCCTCGAGCGGCAGCGAAAGGTAGCGATCGAGGATCGTCTTGTTGATGCGCGCATTGGGCGAGTCCTCCAGGATCCTAGCGGACATACTGCTCATGCGATTAGGGCACCCAAAAAAAATATATGGAAAGTGGTTTAGAAATAAACAATGTTCGTTTGGCACTCGTAGAATTATTCTCAATTCTTTTTTTTTGGATATGCACCTGATTGATTTTTTCTGTTTTCTATTTATTTATCTGATTGCGTTTTTTGCGGGACGACTGGCTGCGTCCTTTCTGGTTGGGATTTGAATTGGGAATCAGAATTTGTTGTGCGCGGAAGCGTTACTGGAACACGACTAAGCTGGATTCCCTTGTTCCAACTCAATTTATAATGACCAACAACAAACAACAAAGCAAAACAAAAGCAACGCCAGTTGTTGTTGTTGTTGTTGCTGTACAAACTATACTATACGGCCATATACACTATACTATACACTACACTACACACCATACTATTACTTACAACAAACTAGCAACGACGGCGACTGCGACGTCGGCAGAGCGCCATTGAAAACAAAAGCAACAGCTGTTGTCGCCGCCGCGCTGGCAGCGCTGCAGCAGCGCAGTCGCCGCACGATCAACGCCCCCTCCCTCTCGCTCGCACTCGCACCACTAGCTTATCCCCTTGGCCCTCCTCCCACTCCCACCCACTGATTAGACGCTTTGCAGTTTGTCGCCCGACGCCGACGCAGCTTGTCGCTCGCGAGCGGAATAGGGGGAGAGGGAGAGAGAGAGGGTCCCTCTCCCAATTGGATTCCTGGCTGACGCTTCCGGTAACACGGGAAAAAAAATCAACACTACTTCTATCTAATTGGAATTTTCTAGGAAAAGAACATTTTGAAATTGTTAACTAGAATATTATACTTTTCCGGAAAATTTTCTTTCATTTTTTTTTATAAAGCAAGAACTATAATTTATATTAATAATCTTTTTTTCCGGGTTAAGAAAATAAAAGTTATATTTATTAACCAAAAATAATTTCAAAAAATAAAATCCAATCTCACTTTATTTTAAAAGAATTATTTTTGATTCATAGGTGCACACAGAATTCAACGATTATGTTTTCTGTGTAGATTAACAGTTGCAGGTTGAGTTGCCAAATTGTTTTGTTTATTTTTAATTCACTTTTGATGTGCGAGCAAATGCGTGTAAATGAGTAAAAGTCGCTTATCAGCTGGATCGCCAGCAAATGAGTTTTATTTTGTAAAACTTTTGTTTTTTTTTTTTTTTTTTTGTTTGACAAGGACAAGGACAGTCGGCTGATGTAATGATGAACAACTTACGCTGAATGCATTTTATTGTGAGTTTTTTTTACAATGTTTTCCGAACTCTTAATCACGCACGCGAACTTTAGGCACTTGAGCGATGATTTTCGTATAATTTTAAGGAACTCTTTTTCTCAATTGCAATTGGGAGTTTCGCAAAGGAGCTGATACAGTGGGCACTTCTTAGGAGCGACTGCGCAGATCCAGCAGCGATTGATCCGCTTTTATAGGCTCTCCGATCCGATCACTTGGCACTCGGACAACTGGGGAGATGTTCGGATGTGTGACTCGATTTTTTGATTATTTTTATGGCGCATAAAGCAAACACGACCAAGTGCTAATTACCTTTTCAAGATTCTCACATTTTTATTATTATTTGGCGTTGTGCTCGCCTCGTCAAGTCGACGAAACGAAAGTAAATATTGTATCGAAAAGGGAGCAATTCCTTTGGTGGGAGACCCCTGAAACCTTACCCCCTAACCAAACCCAAACTCGAACTCCTTGCGTACCCTACACTACACCCTACACCCACGGCAAAATGTTCGTCATGTTTGCCGGCTGGCGAAGGTGTGAAAAAGTTAATTGCAAACGAGTTTCGCACAAAAAGGTTAATTGTTTGGTGCGATTTTATGGCTTCGTCTAGGCGGCCATGTAAATTGGCCGGTATTTACAGCTTATCAGGGCAGTTTTCTAGTTTCTAATATGATATTCCTTAAATGGGATTTAACAATATGTTTCCTAGTTTCTATAAAAGGTGTTGCAAATACACTGGCAAGCAATTGAGTTATTTTTAAAAGTTAAAATAAAACTTTTTTGCTTTTACAAATTTAACAAAAAAAATTATAATTTAAATGACTTTATTAACCTAAGTTTAACACCTTTTTTATAACATTTAAATCCATTAAGTTTTCTATTTCTATCCACCATTTTAGCATAGTATTTTAGTTCGTTAAACCCATTTTCTCTTTGGGTGTAACAAATTCGCCAGCTGATCTAAATTTAAAGGCAAATAAAAACGTCTGGACGGGCAGACGGTCGCAAGAAACAACAACTTAACGTTTAACGTATAGCGTATCAAATAAATTGCGACAAGCTACATTTTATTTCAATTTTAAATGCACAATTAACATATGTGCCGGCCAGTCGAAGACGACGCACAGACAGACATAAAATAAAACAAACAAGCAAACGTGAAATAATTTTCTATTAATCGTCGGCTGCGTCTTCAATTCGGCTCAGTGTTGGCGAAAAGACCAAAAAATAACTGATTGAATTGGGCTAAAATCTGCAATAAATACTCCATATATTCATAATAATTTTCGATTCATAATTTCTTTATTATTCACAAGTCACGTGTGTAAAGTTGGTCAACACTGCGTATGCGTAATTTAATTTAGTCATTTTGTGTCACTTACAATTTCGAGTAGATTAATCACAATGTTATATTTAGCCATGCAAATAAAACAAAGAGAGATACTTTTTGTGTATTAGAAAGCAAATTTTATTGTAGCATTTTCAATTCACAAACTTGGTTGACAGTGCGTATGCGCAATATTATTAAGTCAACTTAAGTTAGTCGAGTTTTCAAGGTGATGCTTATTATTTATTGTAATTATTTGGTATTGAAATAAATTTTTAAATTAATCATTTAATTAGAAAATTAAAAAAAATATAATGATTGCTGTAAATTGATTGAAATATTTAAAATTTAAATGTCAAAAATAGATTTTCTTATTTTAAAAATATCAAAAATAATAGAATCTCCTTATATGTAATGCACAATTGTGCTAATTGATTTAGATTGATTAAAATATTTTAAGTTTCTTTGTCAACATTTTTTTCTTAATTTATAAATAAGCAAACAAATAAGTAAATACATTTTTTGGCTTTTTTCTGCCTAAAAATTCTGAAACATGGCCAGAAAAGCGGCTAATTTGTCAACGCTGACTATCTGTTCACGTGAACTGCGCATGCGTTTCCCGCTGCGGTCATCGCCCCCCTCCAACCGCTCCCCCCTCTGGCTGCCTCTGCCTCCGTCCGGCGATCGTCGACAGTCGTCCGTCTTCTGGTGTTTGCTCGCATTTAACGAGGCTTTTTCGCGAGCCTCTCTCTCGCCGGGCTGCATTCAAATTGGCTTAGGCGACGGCCATAAAGCCCATAAAGCGAGCATAAAGCAACAAAAAGCTAAAAACTTTGATCTTCGATAGCGCTGGAAATGGCCAAGTTGGACAAGTTGGCCAAGATTAGGAGCCCAGGAGGTGGCCCGCCCTAAATATCCGGCTAGAAGAAGAGCCGGCGACGCGTGGCGGTGCGATAACCGACTTAATGGTAAGTAGGTGAAGGCAGCGCACCCTAACCATAATATACAAACAAACTTATATACATATATGACTAATTGATTGGCGCAGACTGTGGTAATTGGTGAATTTGAATTGGCATTACCACTTCTCATATTTCGCATTAATTTCACCAGCTTAATTGGCGATCATCAGAGCGGCAATTTATCATCGAGATCGAGATGGAGATCCGAGGCCCATCATCGTCAGGCGCTTGGTCTATTTATAGGCCCCGCGTTGGGCGCCAATTTCCGCGATTGACCAGCGTCATCGGGGTCACTAGTTCGGTTCGATCCGATTCTGCTCTGGATCCCAGCGGTAAGTGATACGCTTTACAACCACAAGTATTTAATGTCACTTTTTTTCCTCTATTACTATCTTTACTATCTATATAGCTAAATATTTATCTTATAGCTTACTGTTAAATTGTTTCATTCAATAATGCAGCAACGTGTCGTTCTGTTTAGTTACAAAGTAACTAATTATATCTTTTCAGAAGAGGAGAATTTAAGATTAAATTCCCGTGAATTCCTCGGCAAAGTTCTAGAACGATTATCAGTAAATCGATGGGGGTCAGCGTAATTTTTGGCGCCATTTTCCATAGATGACTATCGCTCGTTGGCCAATTTAGTTTCTTCTGTTTGGGTTTTGGCTTTCGGCTTTCGGCCACTTGTGGCCCCTCATAAAGTTGCATAATCCGTCGTCCGATAGCCAGCCAGCCAAAAGATTGGAGTTACCACCATCTAACACCTAGAGTGCTTCTGATTCCGTCCCGGGGACCCTGAACTTTGCCAGCGTTACGTATTTCTAGCCGCTTATCTGGGGGATGTGCGTCTGCAGTTCGAAGCGAAAAAAAAACCAAACGACACTCTTTATGCCCCCAATTGGCGTATAAACTCTATTAAACAATTTATGCTCTAAACTGTCTGAATTGCTTAACTTCTTTATGACACTCGCATTCGCATTTCGGCTTTGGGTTCGGGCCCGCACGCTTATTTATTCTATAATAAACTTATCTAATAGTCATGTGCACTATAATATGCCCGCTATATTGTTTTTGGTTTCTGCTTTCTGGTTATGGGGATGTTTGTGCTCTGTGTTTTGCGGTGCCAGCTCAACTCGGTTCGGTTCGCTTTAGATCGGCTTGTCATGAAACAGAAACAGAAACGGAATGAAACGACATGATCGGATATCTCCCGTGCCCCCAAAATGCCCATGTTCCTCTTCCGAATTAAGGCAGCTCTTTCTCCCTCGGTGGATTCAGCTGACTCTTCAAAAACAATGTCAGGCCACCTCAATTGAGCTGAGTGCTGGGAGCTTCACTTCTATAACTATGTACAGTGATGTCTAGTGATAAGTTGAATCCTTGGTGTAGGGTTTTCTTTAGATCTTGGAAACGGTTAAGATAAAAATACAAGGCATTTTTGATCAAATTATTGTATTACAAAGTTTTTAAGTTTTAAAAACTAAAGTCACCTAGACATCAGAAAAAACCATTTAAAATTGAGAAACAAAATTCTAGAAAAATTCTGAAAAACTCTATAATTTTAAAAAAACAAAATCAAATCACAAAAAAAGAAATAAAAATTCCGAAAATAATGTTATAAAAATTCTTAAAATAAATTCTTAAAAACTAAAATTCTGAAAAAATTCTTAAATATTCCCGAGTTCTTCCTAGAGGCTTCACTGTATCTGAGTTGCGTGTTAAGTAGTGGCAGGGGGCGACTGCCTCGGTTGCAAGGAAGTTGCGATTTGGTAATGTTCAGCCCAAAACAAAAAAAAGAGAAGAAAACTACGAAAAAAAGAAAGCAAATCCAAATGCATATGGAAAAGGGGCAACCGAACAATTGGCGTTGATTCAATTTGCTAGCCATTTGCGGTACTCGGCACTGCCGCTGCAATTATGCCCATCAAATCTATCCCAATCCCGCGAATCAAGCAATTTACCCATCATCATCATTACTATTATCATCCAGTGTTTTAAATCAATTTGATGCCCTTGTGTTTTTCGAATGGCGGGGGGTGAAACCTTTTAAATTGGCCATTAATTCGGTACTTTTCCCATATTAACATTATAAATAATTTAAATAGTTATGGGTTTTATTTATCCCATAAAGTTGTCATACATTTTTATACATTTTTTTCTTCAAGTGTAAGTGTAAGTTCTGTGTGAGAACCTTTTTGGAGGCTGAACTTATAGAGTAACCTTATCGCTGCTCAAGATCGACCTTCGCTGTCGTTGCGGCTTTTTCAAACTCGATCAAACACAAAAAATAAAAAAAAAAAGCCTAAATAAAAACCGAAACCCGTGAGCCTCCAGGTGTGTGCGTGCCATCGCTGACGTCACCGGCCGAAGGAACGTGCGCTGCTAATCTAAGTATATATACTACATAAAACCAAAAAAAAAATGGCATAAAAAAGTTTAGACTCGTCTGTGGCGTTGACAAAAACTTCAATACATCAATGGTCGCACTCGAAAACCGGGCACACACATCGGCGGACAGGTTTGCATGATTTATGACTCCGCAGCTGACAGGCATCAGGGCGAACAGGTGCGGATTGGGGGCTAAAGTGCTCTATAAGGAGGGTTAGCCAGCCAATAATCCTGTTCAAGTAGTTGCAAATTAATATACTCAATCACTGTCAACTGACTTGCGATTTTCCATAAATTAGATTTTCTCAAAAAATCTATAAAATCTTGAAAAAAATATTTCTATAAATGTATTTCAAGAAATCAGTTCCTAGTTAAAACCTACACTATTGTTGGAATAATACGTAAAAATATGAACATTGTAGCTTTAGTGGTTTTTGCTCTGCTTTCTACCCCTATATTTTAAAGAGAACGTTTAGATGATATAAGATATTATTACAAACTGTTTTTTACGATATAATAGAAAATATATCTAAAAAATCGCTTTAATCACGTGATTTAAACTCAAGAAAATACAATATCAACATGTTTTTATATATCCAATCCGCTTGGCACTAGATTTCTGCTTGTGATAAGGCCACCTATTTTGAGTCATTACCCCTTATCACTGTGACTCATCAAGGTCATCGATGCAGGTTCCAAGTGATAACTGATAAGTGCTTTACTCGGTGATAAAAGGTGATTACATTTACATTGCATAAATATTAGATGTAAGCCGAGGAAGAATGTGTTTACAAGAAAGTGGATAAGCTGTTTAACTTTAAACCGAAACTGGAAAACGTATGACAGATTGTAATATTAGAATAGCCAAGTAATCTAGCATTAGGTATCCAGAATTCCACGAATCCGTCCCTGAAACCTCATGCTGTGCGTGAGTGGGCTAGAGATTAGTTAAAAACGCACGAGTTTGACGACGAGTCCGACGTCCGAGTGTCTTAATCTTGATTTGTTTGTATTTTGATTACTGAAATTAGCGGCTAGCGCTAATTGATGCATTAGCTCTGATTGCGACTCGTTCCCGGCTACTTGTGCCTGTCGTCGTCGTCGTCTCTGTAGTCGTCCAATCGATTCGATTCGATGTTCCATAAATAAAACAAATGGAGCCTACGATGATTTCCCGGGGATCCGAAAGTCGAAAGGCCAATTATTGGAGCCGCCAAATGGCGAAAGTTACAGCTCGAAACTTTGGCCAACTTTGTCTGAATAACAAGTCAATTATAAGGGTTATGTTATGGCGGCTACACTGTAAAATAATCATGTGTATTTACAATTTATTAATCTGTTTAACAAAAATATAAAAAAGACCTAATATTTTCCTAAAAACTTGTTACATATAATTTTCAAAACTCCCTTTTGTCTCCATAAATTATTAAAAATGTATATTCTTCTGTATAAATCTCTCGTAACATTTTTAATCTTTTTTTTCATAAAATTTTTAAATCTGTTTTTATGTATCGCAATAAATTATTAAAAAATAAATATTCTTCTGTATTTAAACATATTAATCTGTTAAAATATTTCCTTTAACTGTTTATATTTTTCTCTTAATTATCCAAGACTTTACTTTTACGTAGAGTGTATCACTTTCGTTGGAAGTGCCTATATAAAGGGGCTTCCTGGCCAGGATATGCCAAGAAAGCAAAGGTTTATCCACCATGGCCAAGTGGTTTCGCTTCCTGAAGCGCGATCAGCCGCTGTCCGTGTATTTCTTTGCCGTGCCTCGTCTGAGCCTGAGCATAATGGGCTACTGGCCTGAGAAGTCGGGCGACATCCTGCCCTGGCGATCCCTGGCCCACTTTGTGATCCTGGCCATTGGCGTCGTCACCGAACTGCATGCCGGGATGCGCTTCCTGGACCAGCAGCAGATCACCTTGGCCCTGGAGACGCTCTGTCCGGCGGGCACGTCGGCGGTCACGCTGCTCAAGATGTTCCTCATGCTGCGCTACCGCCGCGATCTGGCCGCCATGTGGAGCCGCCTGAGGAGCCTGCTCTTCGATTCGAAGACGGAGCTACCCGATCAGCGGCAAATCCGGCTGAGCCACTCGATTATGGCGGCCCGCATCAACTTCTGGCCCCTGTCCACCGGCTTCTTCACCTGCACCACCTACAACCTGAAGCCAATTCTCATCGCCCTGGTGCTCTTCCTGCAGCATCGCGGCGATGACTTCGTCTGGTTCACACCCTTCAATATGACGTGAGCGCTTCGATTTAAGTTACTCTTGAAATTCTGCTTACTTTCCAAATTAATATTTATTTGGGGTCGTTTTCTCAATGTCCGGTTAGCTTTTGCCATTCAGTTTTTAAATTGCTGTAAAGTTTGGTCGTTGCTTAAATTATCGTCACATTGAGAAAACGAACTTAACTTTGGGTTATGGCAAACTAGAACTTTAACTTCAATCGTATGGTTACAGACTGTTAAGATTTTTCGTTCGTAAAATTAACCTTCCATTGAGAAAACGAATTTAACTTCATGTTAACTTCTTGGAAACCGATAGCAAACTAGAACCTCGACATAAATCGTATGATAATAGACTGTCAGGATTGGTCATTGGTTAAATTATCGTCACATTGAGAAAACGAACTTAACTTTAGGTTAATTCTTCGGAAACTGATAACAAACTAGAACTTCAATTTCAATCGTATGATTACAGACTGTTAAGATTTATCGTTCGTAAAATTAATCTTACATTGAGAAAACGAATTTAACTTCACGTTAACTTCTTGGAAACCGATAGCAAACTAGAACCTTGACATGTAAAGATTAGTCATTGGTTAAATTATCGTCACATTGAGAAAACGAATTTAACTTCAGGTTAACTTCAATCGTATGATTACAGACCCTTAAGAAAACGAATTTCACTTCATGTTAACTTCTTGGAAACTGATAACAAACTAGAACCTTAACCTTGACGTAAACAAGCTGTGTTTCTTCAACAGAATGCCCACAGTTCTTCTAAGAGCGCCATTTTTTCCCCTAACCTACATATTTATTGCCTACACGGGCTATGTTACCATCTTCATGTTCGGAGGCTGTGATGGCTTTTACTTCGAGTTCTGTGCCCACTTGTCCGCACTTTTTGAAGTGCTGCAGTCGGAGATACGTTCGATTTTTAAGCCCTACAAAGGTGGGTTAACCTAACCACTAAAGAAGTTTAATAATTAATTAACAATTTACCAAGATCACTTGGAACTTTCGCCGGTGCAACTGTACAATTTGGAGCAGCGAATGCGGGCGGTGATCATCAGGCACAATGCCATCATAGATTTGACAAAGTTTTTCCGGGAGCGCTATGCGATTATCACATTGGCCCACTTTGTGTCCGCCGCCATGGTGATTGGTTTCAGCATGGTCAATCTGTTGACCGTGGGCAACAATGGTTTGGGCGCCCTGCTCTATGTGGCCTATACGATTGCGGCACTGAGCCAATTGCTGGTCTATTGCTATGGCGGAACTCTGGTGGCCGAAAGTGTGAGTTTCAATGGGTTTTTGTATTGGGTTCTCTATTTTATTGGGTTTCATGGGTTCCTAACATCCTATCTATAGAGCGCAGAGCTCTGCCAAGTAATGTTCTCCTGTCCCTGGCAGTTGTTCAAGCCTCCGCAGCGACGACTGGTTCTCTTTCTGATCATGCGATCCCAGCGACCCATGTCCATGGCGGTGCCCTTCTTTTCACCTTCACTGGCCACCTTTGCTGCGGTAAGTCACTTGCTTCAATTTTAAATTAACTAACTAAATTACTAACTAATAGCTACAAAACCCTTAATTTATCTTGCCCTACTTTACGTACCTTTATTTTTAACCAATTAACAGAACAAAAAACCATGAGAAAAATTCCTATTTGTACTAACAACCAAAATCCGTATTTTCTACGAAAAAATCACTTTTTTGGCCAAAACAAAGAAGATAACCATCCAAATATGGAGTGTCATACCTCGTTGAACTCGTTATTTAATTCCTAATCGATTGGCATTCAAACCTAGAAATTTTCAAATTTTTTCATTTTTTTGCAAAAATTGTGATGTTACCCCTTATCAAAAATGCGAAAATTTAACTAAAAATATATTTCCCTAAAAGTGATGGGATTCATTAGTATAGGTCGTAAGCTGTTCAAAACAGTCGGTCCTTTAGCTGTGGGCCTTGATTTGTCCAAGCTACGACAAAAAAAAACCATAAAAAAAAATGTTTTTTTCATCGAAAATTTTAATCCACAATTTCCTCCCTAAATGATCAATTTTTTGGCCGTAACTATAGAAATATTGATCCAAAAATGGAATGTCGTACCTCGTTGAACTCCTTATTTAATTCCTAATCGATTGGCATTTAAACCTAGAAATTTTCAAATTATTTCATTTTTATCAAAAATGCGAAAATTTATCAAAAAATAAATTTCCCTGAAAGTGATGGGATTCGTTAGTAGAGGTCGTTAGCTGTTCAAAACTGTCGGTCTTTTAGCTGTGGGCCTTGATTTGACTTAATTACGATTCAAAAACCAAAATCGAATCCATATTTTAGCCGACATTGTGCCAAATAGGGTGAGAATAAGGAGTATTGAGGTCATAATTAAATTTTTTCCTTTATGAAACTCTCAATAAATCCCCATAAATATTAAGTCTACTTAAAGAATATATTTAAAATACAATTGATGTCCAATTTATTGATGATAATAATTAAATACTAAATTTCAATTTGTAACTTTTGCAGATTCTTCAGACCTCGGGCTCTATAATTGCCTTGGTTACATCTTTTCAGTAGATTGTAGCCATTGTTACTTTTTAAATAAAAAGGCACCATTATCTAACAATTCGATGAACATTTTTTTTTAGTACCATACGTTTTTTACACATTTTTCTAACATAGATTAATTAATTCTCTCTCGATTTTATTGAAACCAGCCAAGGAGCTTGTATTTTTTCGAGCCTTTCGTATCGGCCATCTCCAATAATTAGGCGCTACCATTCCATAGCCAGTTCACTTCATTTCATTTCCCAAAACACGCGACCTTTCGCTCAGTTTGCCGAGGAAAGTGTAGCAGGAATGACATCGCCCGATGATGAGCGGAGTTTCTGGGAGCGGCACGAGTTCAAGTTCTACCAGTACGGCCATGTGTACGCCCTGATCTACGGCCAGGTGGTGATCGACTATGTGCCCCAGAGGGCTCTCAGGCGGGGCATCAAGGTGCTCCTGATCCTCTACGGTCACCTGTTTAGCCTGCTGCTGATTGTCGTGCTGCCCGGCTACTTTTGCTATCACTTTCGCACCCTAACCGACACTCTGGATCGCCGACTGCAGCTGCTGTTCTACGTGAGCTTTGCCAACACGGCCATCAAATATGCCACCGTGATTGTGACCTATGTGGCTAATACCGTGCACTTTGAGGCCATCAATCAGCGGTGCACGCTGCAGAGGATGCATCTCGAAAGAGAATTCGCCGATGCCCCGCAGGAGCCGAAGAAACCCTTCGAGTTCCTCATGTACTTCAAGTTCTGCCTGATCAACCTGATGATGGCGGTCCAGGTGTGCGGGATCTTTGCCCAATATGGCGATTCACAGAACCAGGTGCGCGTCCACTTCGCCATCTACGCCTTCGTGCTGTGGAACTACACGGAGAACATGGCCGACTATTGCTATTGGATCAATGCCTCGGTGCTCAAGTACTACAGGCAGTTCAATCTCCAGCTGGATTCGCTGAGGCGGGAGGTGAATGCCCTGCGTCCGGGTGGCGGAATGCTCCTCCATCGCTGCTGCGAGCTGAGCGATCGCCTGGAGGAGCTGCGTCGGCGGTGCCGCGAGATCCACGGCCTGCAGAGGGAGAGCTTCCGCATGCACCAGTTCCAGCTGATCGGGCTGATGCTGAGCACCCTGATCAACAACCTGACCAACTTCTACACCCTCTTCCACATGCTGGCCAAGCAGTCGCTGGAGGAGGTCAGCTACCCGGTGGTGGTGGGATCGGTCTATGCCACCGGCTTCTACATAGACACCTACATCGTGACCCTGGTCAACGAGCACATCAAGCTGGAGCTGGAGGGCGTCGCGCTGACCGTGAGGCGGTTCGCAGAGCCACCGGCAAGGGACGAGCGGCTGACCAGGGAGGTGAGTACTTATCAATTTACCTTGAAAAAGGAATTAACTTAGATTTCCCTTGAAAATAGAAATTAGTAAGATTTGCCTTGAAAAGGGAAATTACTTAGACTTCCCTTGAAAAAGGAATTTACTTAAATTTTTTTGAAAAAGGAATTTATTTAAATTTCCCTTGAAAAAGGAAATAACTTAAATTTCTCTTTAATTAAAGGAGTGAATTCCTTAACATCCCATGAAAAAGGAACTTTATAAGACTTGCCTCAAAAAAGGATATTATCTCGATTTCCCTTGAAAAATTAATTTACTTAAAATTCACTTTAAAAATGCAATTGTTTAGATTTTCCTTTGAAAAGAAAATTTCTTAGATTTCCCTATAGAATGAAAATTACTTTGAAAAAGAAAATGATTTCCCTCAAAAAAGAAAATCTACTTAAATTTCCTTTTAGACGAAATATTTAATATCTTTTCTATAAATTAGTTTAATTTTAATGCACCTCAGTTAACTTTTAAAAATAGACCTTTTAAAAAAAATCGATGCATTTTCCCAATGCATAATTCCTATTTTTAGGTCTATGGATTTATAAGAAATATTTTTAATTTGTAAAGTCCAATTCCCATTCAGATAGAACACCTATCGCTGGAGCTACTCAACTACCAACCGCCGATGCTCTGCGGTCTTTTGCACCTGGACCGCCGATTGGTGTACCTCATTGCAGTTACAGCCTTCTCCTACTTCATAACCCTGGTGCAGTTTGATCTCTATCTGCGCAAGAGGTCCTAGTTAACGTGGCTAAAATGAAGGCTAACCAAATCAAAACCGAATTTATAAAAAAAACTATAGGTTTAGGGAGTAAATACATTAAAGTAAATATTTTTTTGTCACATCTAGAATATAATTAAATTATAAAATATATTACTTTAAAATTAATTTAATAATTTTAAAGCACAAAGTGTATTACACTTAAAATGTAGGATCACATAACACCACCCATGTTTGTTGATTGCTCAACAGAATAAAAGATGAATGCTAATGGTTGGTTGGTTTCCTTTGGATAAGGAGTGTCCTTTGAAGATAGCACTTCAATGTTCCGCTGTTTATTTAGATAAGGATTTCGAGGGCTGGGCGTCCGCTTGGTGTATTCCCATAAACGTTGGATCCCTGTCCTCCATTCAGTTGCTGGCCACAATGCGAGCCGAAAGGTTGTGCCGTTGGGCCCTGCGCTGCTGGATGGGATTGATTTTGGTCCTGGGCATGTCCTGCCACTTCTACAGTTCCAACCGCAGGCGTCTGGTCCACTCCCGAGTTTTGCAGGCCTACAGCTGGCTGACAATTGCGGCCAACTTGGCGTTGTATTACGTGTACTATATCTACGCTATTACTTACTTCGCGGAGGGCACTTTTCGGCGGCAAAGATTCGTGATTCAGGTGAGTCCCTATTAATACTTTTACAAATCTATCTTAGGCATTATAAATTATCTCTGACTATGGGTTTCCTAATAACAATATAAATAATAATATTTATAAGAATGAATAAAAATCATGTTTGACCAGATAATCTTTAATATATAATAAAAATAAAATCAAATAAAAATTCTTAATAAATAAATATTTATCATACAATTTAATTGGAAAATTTAAATAAAGCAACATTTAAATGAATTTGTTAAAAAATATCAAATAATCTTGACTAAGAGATCACTATTTAATTTATATTTTTAAATGCTAGAAAAATTACAAATTTATATTTTAATTAAATTACAATACTTTTAGGTGTGCGAATATCATAAATTCAAATAAATGAACATTTTAATCAATTTGTAAAAGTTATCAATTGCAAGAAATATTTTTTAGACATACCTAAATTATTTAATTTATTTTTTAAATGCTACAAAAATTCCAAATTAATATTTTAATAAAACTGCAATACTTTTAGGTGTGCGAGGGCAACGTACGACTGCAGATCGTTATACTGGCACTCCAGACTTTAATGCGGTTGCTGCGGGAAGGCGAGGTGTGCCAGGCATACAACGAGATTACCGAGATCCTAGATGGAGAACTCAGTCACCAGACGCACAGTCGCTTCTACTGCGTGGCATTCCTGGCCAAGATCTTCAGCTTCGTGCACAACTTCAATATTGCGCTGAGCATCCTCATGATTTGGGGCATGCGAACCTTTGGCGTTTCAGACTTCCTGGCCAATCTGTATTTCGTCTACAACTCCCTGGCCCGCGATGCCGTCCAGCTGGCCTACACCCTGCTGCTCCTCGACCTCCGCGAGGCACTGCGTGCGAATGGCCAGCGGCGGAGGGATTCCCATGATTCCTATGGCCAACTGATGGAGCAGTTGCGCCGGCAGGAGCGTCTGTTGGCCATTGGGCGGCGGGTTCATCGCCTGTTCGAATGGCTGGTGGCGGCCAACCTCTTTTTCCAGCTGTACTTCAACACGGCCACCATTTACCTGGGCTACGCCTTCGTCATCCAGCGGCAGGACGCCCTGGGGCTGCGGGTGTATCGCCTGAAGCTCCTGCTCACCGGCCTCATCTTCCTGGTCAAGCTGGGCGACGCCCTGCTCCTGCAGATCGTCTGCGAACGGCTGCTGGCGGAGGAGAACCAGGTCTGCGCCAGTCCAAAGATCCGGCAGCAGGATGGGGCAAATGCCAAGGCAATCCACAGGCAGGTGAGTAAATTAAAATTAATAATATTATATATTTTAATACAATTTTTTAAATTAGAAAAATAGAATAAATAATAAAAAATCCATTTTTTAAAATACAAACAAAAATAACTTGTAGATCCTTCTTAATTAATTTTTTTTTGATTTAAAAAAAATATAATAATATATATATTTTGGAAGTCTAAATAACGATTTTTTTAAAATTTATTTCCAATAAATTTATATTCAATCTAAGGACCAAAAAATAAATATATATTTTCCCTTGTTTTTCTACAAGTGTTTATCTAATTAATTAATGTAAAATTTGTGTATATTTCGCAGTGGGAAATGTCCGTTTTAAGGCGAGCAATTCGACGAGCATCGTCGGAGAACAAAGTGCTGGGGATGTTTCGAATGGACATGCGATGTGCCTTCGCCCTGATTAGCTGCAGTCTGTCCTACGGTGTTATTATTATACAGCTTGGCTATGTCCACAGTTAAATTGGCCTTCGCTTTCGGCCATTCGAAAGGCTATACCACTATACCGCAGTCTAATCGACACTCAATCGGCACTCAAGTTAATTGAAAGCATAATCTAAGGTAAAAGGATCTCTGGCGAAATGAAAACAAGACACGGAACTTATGAACCCATAGTTCGAATGGCCGCATAACTTTAAGGATAAATAAAAATCCAACCAATCATGTTTTCATTTGATTTTTTATTAGTAATTAATTATAAAATGTGATTAAGGCATAAAAATATATTTTCTAAAATTCGCTTTTAATTTGTCAACAGTTTCGAAGGTCCTTCGTTGAGTTTGTTCCTTGATTGCTTTTTCGATATGTGTGAGAAGACATCTGGATTTTCAACGCTGACCATTGGGAGATTGTTGATATCCTTTAAGTGCACCTTCTCCGCCTTCAAGGTGTCCAGACGTCTCTGCTCCTCCTTGATGAGATTGGCGGCTATATTGCGGCATTTCTTGGATTGGGGTTCGGGTTTTCGGGGACTCAGGATCATGGCACAGCGTATTCGCATGTGGTAGGCATGGGCCGACTGCAGCAGGTTGTCACCCAAGGGATTCATATCCGTAGAACGGCCATTCCACTCCAGCTTGGTTTGCATCCTGGACACCTTCACATCCCTCACCTCGCCGTGTGTGAAGGAAATGGCCTTTTTCAGCAGCTCCACTACTGCCTGTGTCTCCAGTTTGATTTTGGTTTTAGTTTTGGTTTGGGATTCGGTTTCCACCTCTTTTTCTAGCCGTTTCTCAAGAAGCTCCCGCCTGGCCTGCGATTCACGCACCATACGTTCCATATTCCTGGTCCTCATCGCATCGATCTGTTGCTGCGACGACATCATGTTGCGCTCCCTTTGGACCATCTCGAGGATTTTGAGCGGTGGAATTGTGGAGCTCCTACTGCCACTCGCATCCTGCTGCGATCGCAGGCTCCTCGCCAGCTGCTCTCCTCTCCTCTGTGCACTGTGCGTCCGCATTGTGGCCGACTTCTCGAATGGCAGGCGCTTCTTTTCCTGCCCTCTGGCCAAGGGGTGGATCCTTACCAAATTAGCTGTGGCAAGGGACGAGGGGTTTTGATATAGGAATATATATAAAGGGGATAGGATTCGTTAGTATAGGTCGTTAGCTGTTCAAAACTGTCGGTCTTTTAGCTGTGGGCCTTGATTTGTCAAATGTACGACAAAAAAACCGTAAAAAAAAAAATGTTTTTTTCATTGAAAATTCTAATTCACAATTTCCCCCCTAAAATATCAGTTTTTTGGCCATAATAATGTAAATAATGATCCAAATATGGAATGTCGTACCTCGTTGAGCTCGTTGTTTAATCTCTAATCGATTGGCATTCAAACCTAGAAATTTTCAAATTTTTTCATTTTTTGCAAAAATTGTGATGTTACCCCTTATCAAAAATGCGAAAATTTATCAAAAAAAAAATTTCCCTGAAAGTGATGGGATTCGTTAGTATAGGTCGTAAGCTGTTCAAAACTGTCGGTCTTTTAGCTGTACGCCTTGAATTGTCCAAGCTACGACTAAAAAACCATGCAAATAAAGGTTGATTTCGTCGAAAATTCGAATATATAATTTCCATCCTAAAATATCAGTTTTTTGGCCGTAACTATGGAAATAATGATCCAAATATGGAATGTCGTACCTCGTTGAACTCGTTGTTTAATCCCTAATCGATTGGCATTCAAACCTAGGAATTTTCAAATTTTTTCATTTTTTGCAAAAATTGTGATGTTACCCCTTATCAAAAATGCGAAAATTTATCAAAAAAAAAATTTCCCTGAAAGTGATGGGATTCATTAGTATAGGTCGTAAGCTGTTCAAAACTGTCGGTCTTTTAGCTGTACGCCTTGAATTGTTCAAGCTACGACTAAAAACCCATACAGAAAAGGTTGATTTCGTCGAAAATTCGCATCTATAATTTCCATCCTAAAATATTAGTTTTTTGGCCGTAACTATGGAAATAATGATCCAAATATGGAATGTCGTACCTCGTTGAACTCGTTATTTAATTCCTAATCGATTGGCATTCAAACCTAGAAATTTTCAAAATTTGTAATTTTTCGCTAAAAATTGTGATGTTACCCCTTATCAAAAATGCGAAAATTTATCAAAAAATAAATTTCCCAAAAAGTGATGGGGTTCGTTAGTATAGGTCTTTAGCTGTTCAAAACTGTCGGTCTTTTAACTAACGGCCTTGATTTGTCCAAATTACAATTGAAAAACCTAATAAAAAGGTGTTCTCGTCTAAAGACTGGCTACTTTTACCTACCATTTGGCGATGCGTTGACCCTGAAGGGCGATTGTCGTTCGGTGTTCACAGGTGGCGTGTTCTGGGGCTTTCTTCCCGTTCTGGAGGATTCATTGCCACCGGAAGCCTTGCCCGAGTTATTCCTGATCAAACGCATCAGGCGCTTCAAGGGCCCCTGGCTGCAGATCCGCGGCTTACCAATGTCGTCTGGAGGGGATACAACATAAATACATTTACTATTTCAGGTTCTGTACTAAAATCCAACTACTGAACCCTACGCATTGGACGACATTGTCTGGTGGAATTGGATGAGTTCAGGACTCTCCTTATCCAGTCCAATCTGATGGTGTGTGCCATGGCCCAAGTCCAATTGACTCCAATTGAAACGCACAAAGCGAAAAAAGGGGGAGAACGGAAGAACAGAATTTAGAGACCGAATTTCACATGGGTATTTATTTAGTTGAGTCCATTACTTAATTTGGGAAACAAACTAAAAATCGAAGGCCTACCCAGATTAATTCGTTTAACATTACTTTTATTCTACATTCCCAAAAAAGGGGAAATAAAACCCTCCAAAGTATGCTACATTATTTATAAATTAAATTTGTAATTAAATTATTGGGTTTCCCCAAATAATTCGCAGAAAATGAAACAAATAAAACGCCAGGACATATGATTACGTATTTTTATTACGGTTTATTTCGAGTGTGTTTTTGGGGTGTTGGGGCGAGTGTTCCATCCGCTGATGAACAAATTACATTTGACATAATACATAATGAAAACGCATTTGAGAGGCCGAATTCGAATTCGAGGTCTCTAATTATTTCTCGCACATGAACATGAGTATTGTACATATGTTGGGTGTACTTGAGTGTTTTCTTTTTTTTCCCATATATATCAACCCAATTCATTAACTTCTTACTTTTCTTTGCTTTCTCTGCACTATCTCGTATATAGAACTTGTGCATATAGCTCTACTGCCGATCCATACGCGAACTTCAACAAAACTGAATTTGATTTACTTTCTTTACTGTCATCGCTAAGGCTAAAGTTTTTCTTTTTCTCCATTTCTTCCATTTTTTTTTTCGTAGGTGTATGACTAGCAAAAAAACCATTGCATTTTCATGGGGGTGGCAGTGGGTTAGGATGTAAGTAGTATGTAAGTGATGTAAACGGGATGTAAATGTGAGCGGAAACCATACGAAAGCCTGCCCGTACATGTGTCTATATGTGTGTGTATATTTTCATCGATATTCGAAATTCCATATACGATATTCGATTCGACAACAACAACAACAAAAAGAAAAGGCACAATTTTGATGAAACGCTTTCCCATGCTTTGTATGCGCGCGCGTATGTGTGTAAGTGGATAGGATTATACATATATATATCATATATCATATATCAGGGGGGACGAATGGGTTTTAGTTTTGTTTTTATTTTAGTTTTCGACAAAGAAAGTCCCCTTCTCAGCAGCGCTCCTTGCTCTAATTTTAATATATTTTCTTTATCTAGTTGATAATTGCTTGATAGTTAGTTCTCGAGGGTTTCATGTTTTTCGTTTTTCGTTTTTGTTAGTAAAATCTAAGGCTAGTTGGAAAAGTGATTTGAATTTGATTTTTCGGTTTTTTGTGTTCCCGAGGTGCAGGCTCTTGGAAAATAGGCCTTCCCCTGGATTCAAGTATTTTTGTTTGAGCGAAAAAAAAATCACTTGCTACGAATAGTTACGAATAGTTGTTACCCAAAAAGACGTGGGGCGCACCCTGTTAAGCGGTTATCTATAGTTAACTCCCCGGCTCGTCGTCGTTTAATGTTAGTTAATGCAATGCCTTTTTCGTATGCTAGTTTGGATGTATCAAATTGATTAAGAGAAGTTCGATTTGCGTTTTTTGTTTGTGTATTTTTTTAATACACTTAGGGTTCCGCAGCTTTTTGCTTTCTTTTGTTTCGCTTAGAGTGGAAATTATTCGAATAGTTTTGTATTTGTTTGTTTTTCATTGTTTGTCCTTTTTGTTTTTAGAATTGTTTATTAAATATAACAATGCTCTCGGCGCATACATTGTGAAAATTATAATCAATTTGTATTCTCTTTATTTCGTACAATAGTTATATGTATATATTTTTGAAATAATATCCATAGCTGCTGCTGCTGTGGCGTCGTTTTTGCGACGTTTTTGCAATATAAAAAAAAAAAATTAAATACAAATAAAAAAATGTTTCAAGTAGTAAGTATGTATGTAAGAAGGGAAGCAAGAGAGACGATGGACAGAGTAGAAAATAATAATATTTTCAAGCATATTCGCATGGATAATAATGTTAACACTCAACTTGAATTTTGCTAAATTTTTTCGAACAAATTTCGAATGTGTTTTGTTTGTTTTTTCTGTGCGTTGGCTATAAATCGTAGATTGGTTTATATAAATATAAATTAATCAGCAAATATATGTATAGTTATCTAGTTTGAGTTGATCTCATCTCCAGCTCGCTTCTTCTTCTTCTTGGCGTCACTTCCGTTTCCGCTTCTGCTTCTTCTTCTTTTTCGCTTTCTTATTTAATTATTTATTTGCCTTTGCAATTCGATTTGTCTTGTGTGTTTGTGTGTATAAAATTAGACCGCAACGGTAATCCATGTATGCTTGTATGGGTTCGTGTTCGTGTGTATGTGTGTGTGTGTGTTTTATCTACATACTATATTTGTTTCATAGATTGTTAAATATACAATATTTTACTCATTATATAGATTTAAATCAACGCGACAACAAATTCCATTCGATTTCTCCACTCCTCTCGCTTTTTTCTCACTTCTTCTTCTTTTTCCTTTTCTCTCTGCACACCAAGTTTACATTATGCGGGTGTTTTGTGTATATTTATATAGTAAAATGACTTTGTTTCGACGATCTCTTGCGGACTATAGGCTAAATGGTACAGATATATATATATATATAGTAAGTAGATGTGTGAATGAATGTCTATGGTTTTATATGCAACTTTTCCGCTAGTTTCTAGTATTTATCATACGCATGTTTATTGATTTCGGTTTAGTTTTCTGTTTTCTTCTTGGTTTTTTTACTTTTTTTTTACTTTTGTGTTGCTTTAGGCAAAGGCGAGTGGGAAAAATTACATACATCTAACAACAAATGCACCAACGTTCTTCTTCATCTCGTTATTAGCTTCGATATTCATCAATATATATATTATATCATTATCATTAGATCGTAATCGTAATCGTAAATCGTTATTCTCGTCATTATCTGACTTTCCGCTAGATCCGCAACCGTAACCGCATCCGCATTCGCATCCGCCTCCGCATCTGCGTCCCGTCATTATCGTCGTCATTATTCGTAGTCAGCTACTAAACATTGTCGTACTTAAAGTTAACCACCAGGCAATACATATTTCATATAGATCAATATATATCAAAAAACACATTATCGTCAACATAACTAACTCGCTATAACTCTTGGCTCTCGTATATAAACATCAACATAAACAAACAACACTCTAGCGCTTAACGAACTCCCTAAAGCCCTCGTCTCCTCGTCTGATCATCTCTATGCTTTTATATAATCGGATCTTAGTCTATATAAGTGGTGTGTATATATATTATATATTTCGCTTCTTTATCTTTTTTTTTTGTTTATATCCAACTTTGTTCTAACTAAAAACTATACACCTTTGTCCGCTTCAGTTTGAACACCCATCTCATCATCTCATCTTCCCTACGTTGCCAAATGCCAAATGCTTTGCTCTGATGTTCGCCCATCCTCGTCTAGCTGCTGGGATGTACGTTCACCTGACCGTACATCAATGAGTGCATCCAAATAAAATTGCTTTGGACAATTTGCTACATTAAGTTGGCTGCTGCGGCTGCGTCAATATAAATTTTACTGTCTGTCGGTTAAGTTTCTAAGTAGTCAGTGGTTCTGTTTTCTGGTTTTCTAGTTTCTGTTTCCGTTTCCTGTCGTTGTCAGTAGTACTGTAGTTGTTGTTGTTGCTGTTGCTGTGGCTGCTTCTGCTGTTGTAGTAGTTGTTGTTGCTGTTGCTGCTTCTGTTGTTGCTACTGTGATGCATCATCAGTGCGGCTGCTGATTTGTTGCTGCTGCCGCCGTTGCTCCTATTGTTGTTCTCGAGACCGGTCGGCATCGAACTCGAGGCGGCAGTGTCCAAGTTGTGGTGGCTGTTGGTCATAGAGATTCCTTGGAAGGTACCCAAATGGTTGGTCCCGACTGGGACCAAATCATCGACTTCACTTTGCTGTAGATCTCCTCGATGGTGTCGCCCTGGACAACGCCTGTTGGGAATGGGAGGGGAAAAGGGAGAAGGTTATATATTAATTGGTCCTTCAAGCCGGATTTACTTAATAGGGGTGATTTTTGATGAATAATTTTAAATTTTGTGTTGGAAAGATTTCTATATATACCAATAAGTAAGTTAAGGAAGGGAAAAAGGGAGAAGGTTATATATTAATTGGTCCTTCAAGCCGGATATTTTGAATATTTTAAAGGGGTGTTTTAATTTGATGAATAATTTGACATTTTTTTTTCGAAAGATTCCTATATATATTCCTTTACTTACCGGTAAAGTATTCGCCGAATTCCTGCTCCATTTTAATCGCCCGCTCGTACGTCTTCTTGGCCTGCTCCTCCGTCATGCGACGATTCATCTCCCTGGGGAAAATTAAATCACTTATTAGCTTAAAAACCTCCAACTAAGCCACCAAATAAACCCACATCACCGAATCCACCGACTTGGGCTTGATGAACACTGCAACGGGATAGAGCTGGGCCACCTGGAGGCGCTTTATGGCATTCCCGGACACGTCCAGGATGCAGTGCTTGCCCTTCTCCGCCACCTCGCGCACACTGGCCACCGATGTGCCGTACAGATTGTCGTTATATTGGCCCGCCTCGATGAACAGATGGTTCTGGATGTCCCGCTCCATTTGCTCGCGCGAGGACACAAAGTGATAGTCCCTGCCGTCCACCTCGTACTCCCGCTTGGGTCGGGTGGTGTCTAAGGGAGGGGGAAAAAGATATTACATGTTGGTATAACAGATCGTAGATACACAGATCAGATTGATATCAAAATGATATGAATAAAGTTTATGTTTATCTTAATTTTACAATATTTCTTCATAAAATACTACATTTGGTATTTTAAAACAGTATTTTTACAACATTTATGAAATGATAAAATATGATGATATGCTTGAATCATAAAGTTGACATTATTCATATCGGCTTCTTATTGATATAAAATAAGGTAAAAATTACCCCATTTCATATCGAATTTGTTTTCTGCGCAGATAGATAGTTATACTTACGTGGCACACAGGATCCAAACTTGTCGGGATACTCCGATATTAGGTCATCGTTGATGCGATCCTTCAGCGGCCCCAGAATAATCACAGGGCGCGTGTAGTTGATGGACAGGCGCTGCACGGCCTCGTAGGACAGGACGTTCTCCTCGGAAGCTGGAAAGTAGGGTAAGCACTCGAATTAGGACCTTCACGTGCAGGTGCTCTCTACGTCATCGCAAAGTGTTTTCTAAATGAGTGGGAATCGGATTGGGATTCGGGTTCGGAATGGAATAGTTTTTTTCTTTTTTTTTTCTTTAGAGAAATTAACTTGGGTACTCTACAAAACAAATATCTATTTCGGTCTATGGATTGCAACTGGATTGGGTTATATTATTATTATCGGCAAGTCAGTTAGAATTAGAAGAGAAGTATACAATTGCTTTCTACGGTTATTTTGGAGGGGGGAATAGTGGAAGAGTTTGTATCTCTAAGTTAGGTTCGTTTAATTTAAGCTCTCGCACACAGAAAAATGTACAGTATAAATTGCAATTTTACTAAATTAAAAGCGAATACTTGTCAAGTTTCACTTAATTCACTTATCAAGCATTCACCGAGGCGCGGCGCAAAACTTATAAAACTCATAATCAAGGCAATAATTCGGGGGTTCCTAAGAAGAAGTCACTTAAAACTTAGGGTATACAATGAAATGATATCAAAACTTAAAAACGAAATCGAACCGAAAAAACCAATGTGAATGCAATATGCGGAATGGTAACTATACTATATACCATATAGACTATATAGGATATAGAAATGATGGCTATGTAGACATATAGAGCAGGCGATCTACGAGCAAACAGTTAACAGACAGTGGGCACACTGGGTAAGGCCTTACACGGTTACATACTACATACATGACATCATGATCTTACATACATACATGGCACACAAAGAATTGGACAACATGAATTAGGAAACTCTGTGTTATGAGTGGGTGTATACGGTAATAGTTATGTTGAGATCATTAGAACTAGCTTAGGTGATTAGATTTTGGCGTTGGATGAGAACCCAGTTATTGGATTTCTTTTTTGGCTTTCCTCTTTACCATTCAAGGGGGAAATTATGGGGTTTTACTCACTTGACGCCTCGTAGAATTTATAGATTTACAGACACACGTACGTTGAGTGCTACGGGTTGGATATTAACAACTGATCGATTAAGGCAAATAAAACTCCCTCGATTTGTACAATTCCTTTATTCAGTAGTTTCATCTTAACCCGCGATTAATTCACAAAATATCTCTGAAGGGTTCTCTTAATCTGATATTATTTTCCCTCTCGAATAGAAACAATTTTTGCGGTGGTTCGGGAGGCGGGTGGCACATGCAAAAGACGCGACACGAGACGAGCAATACATGAAAATCAAACGGCAAACCAAACTGAATTCGAATCGATCCAGTACTCTATATACAAAATCTATATATAGATGTGTGACGGGGCAAAGTGAGTGGGTGTTCTTTGGCTAACTAAGAACTAAGAAGGGGACGGGGACAAACAACTATCCAGGCAGAAGGATCACAAAAAAAAGAAGAGGGTTCTCTAAGGATCTTCGCATCCTTTGGTCAACTTTTCTGTTACTGCTCGGGTGAAACTATGCAATGTGGCAACCAAAAAGAAAAAGAGGAAAAGGATAAAAGTAGAAATAGGCAAACTATACAGATACAGGTGTGAGTGTTTCAGTTGTGTGTTCTTTTTGGTGGATTCACAAAATTATCATCTATCATCATTCGATTCTACGCAACTATCAACACAATTCACAACAGTTTAAGAACTCATAAGCAAACCATGAGGTCGATGATCAACAAAATATTCGGTGTTCAAGTTGTGTGTCCAGGAATTGGTTTTTCAGTTTAATCTTATATAATGATTGTCTTAGATGATAGTTAAATATCAACGAAATTTCTCTGCCAGTATAAAAAATATGGTTCTACTTGCAAGAAGAGAGTTTCAGGCTTATCCTAGGTTTAAACTCAGTTATACAAAATGAAAATAATGATGGAAAGAAAGACAAGATCTACTGAAAGCCTTTCGGAAAGTTACATATTTTTAAAGTTTATATTCTCTAAGGACAAAACGCGATAGAGATAGATGTATAGCAGAGAGCGAGAGAAAGAGAGAGACAGAGAGATGGAGTGAGACAGCATGAGTGAGAGAGACAAAGCAAGAGATAGGCAGAAATCAAGGAAAGAACGAAAAATATAACCAAGAGGAATTGATCTTGCAAAATTTTGTTTCTTTGTTTTCATAACTAAATATTTAACTTTCATTCTTTCGTTTTTTTTTTTTTTGGTTTTTAGTTTTTTGGTTTTTAAGTAGAAGAAAACATAAGCTTTGTTGTAACTTTCACTAGTATTACAAAAAGAGAATAGACTTGTTTTTTTTTTTAATATTTTGCTGTTGGTTCTTGTGGTTGTTTTTTTTTTTTATTTTTGTGATTGTTGGTTGTTCAGATGCTCGACTTACGATAGTCCGCATCACTATTCTCCAAGTAGATCAGAGTTATCTGCTCCATATCGGGTAACTCCACCCTGTAGATAATCTCGCCTGAGCAGTGATTAGTAGTCGATAGTGATGGTAGCGCAGATTTAGAAGAATTTAGTAGTAGTAGTAGGTTGTTGTTGTTGTGGTCGCAGTTCGTGAGCGCATGGTTATAACAAATATATATGTATACATATAGAGATATATATCGGTGGTTTGATTTGATTTTTTTTTTTTCGTTTTTTTGTTGGATTTTTTGTTTTTGTTTTTGTTGAGAAGTTAAATATTTATATAGAGAGCGATATATTGATATGTGTGGCATGGGATTGGATTGTGTGTATTTAGAACAAGAGAAAGTTTTGTGATTTTAACAGAGGTTTACAAAGAACAAATCAAAGAATGTTTTTGGTGTTTCGGTGTGGTTCCATCATAGATTGTATATATATTCATAAACAGATATATATATATATATATATAGAGAGAGAGATGGAGTGACGTTGCGTTTGAGTTACGCACAATTATAGATCGGTAGTAGATATAGTAGCAGACATAGTAGTAGAATAGTAGTAGATTCGAACGGAAGTAGTTGTTGTTGTCGTTGTTGTTGAAGTAGTAGTAGTTGTTGTTGGTTGGTTGATTGGTTGGTTGGTTGGTAGTAGTTGAGTAGTAGGCAAACACAACACAAGAATTCAAAGTAGTTCACAGACACAGGGGTTAAATGTAAAAGAAGAACAAAAATACCAAAGGATTAACAACAAATCGAAATCGAAATCACCATTTACTCATGTCTTGTACTGTCTGTCTGTTGTGACTGACTGACTGTAAAACTAATAAAAAGAGGAGTATGTGAGGGGATTTGAGTTGAGTTCCCTTTGTTATGTATTCCGAGTTGAGAATTGTCCAAGGAAGACTTTCTTTCGGTTTGCCGTGTATCTGTGTGGAATGATCTGTCCTGTTTTCACACCAAGTACGCCATTCATCAGTTACATCTATCATATATGTACATTATAGTATCGCATCGAGTGTGGCAACATTGAAACACGACGTGAGATAAGCGGATAATAAAGGAACAGCAAGTTGAGTTCGAAATGGTTTTATAGTTTTCTGATGTCCTGGGGATCCGGAGTTATATATGTAACTTAAAAGGAGAACGGTGAAAACCCAAAAAAAAAAAAACGGAGACCTTGTCCTCAATACTTGATGTACGGGGGCTCCCTGTACATTAGTTCTATGCACATCTGATGTACGTATCCGATTTTACATCGTCTTACTTTTCCTTTTTACATTTAGTGTACATTTAATGGACATTTACATGCAGATGATAGAGTTAAGAGTTCTTTCGAAAGTTTAACTTGGACGATCCATCGATTTCCGCAAAAGTCTTGCGGAGCGGTTGGGTACATAGATATGGAAAATATCGGGCTATCACACACATATATATGTAAGTTGGAGAACCCTGATGTATTTATAGCGATAGAGGGTGATGTATGAGCAGAGATCGCCAGAGACATGTGATGTACGGATGTGATACGAATGTAAATAAAAAGCACTGAGAGCCCGAAAAACAAAAAAATCACGAAATTACACGTGTGATGTATGCATGTATGTAAATAGGTATGTATGTTATGCATGTATGTATGTATATATGCAGGTAAGTGGTTAATCGTATGTGTGTTCTGCTGCGACTGTGTTAGTAGTTCTTACAGCAAATGCGTTTCTATGGATGTAAGTCGAAAGTTAGCACTTGTTAAATGTTGTTATGTTACTTAATGTATTCTTTATGTTCAGTGGATATACTCAGATATAGATATATAGATAGATAGTTATGTATAAGTTATGTAAGAGATATTCGATATGTATATGTTGGGTAAATTCTTCTGATCGAGTACATACCTCCTTCAGCATTGGCATCGTCTTGTGTGTAGCAAAGCATAAAGGCTAGAAAACGAAGAGAAAACAAACGAGAAACCGAAAGGGAAGAGAAAAAGAGAGAGAACAGAAAAGGAGAAATCGAAAGATATGTTTTTGTCAGTTTTAAACAGAATAGCGGTGGAGATCGGTTCAAGATCATTGGGGTAGACACAACATTATATTATTATATTTGGTTAAAAATGCGATCCCGAATGGTTCTTTCTGCACCGAATTTCCCCGATGAAAAACCCTTTAATTAATTAGTTACATCATGGGTAACTTCGATGTAAGAACCATTCAGGATATTCAAAGTTCGGAGAAACCATCGGAAGAAGGTTCCTTCTAATTCTGTATGTATGATCAAGATGGCGAGTAGTTAAAGGTTTCTCATAAAACTGTTTCTTTTTTTTCGGGGTCATTGTGATGTAGATATTTGATGAAAGCAGCTGGACACAAAGTTTTTCGTTTGATTTTTGATAGAGAGAAGAGCGATAAGAAGATATATATATGTACTGTCAGTAGAGAGTAGCGGGAGGAAAAGCTTTTAAAATGAACTAAAGAACGAAATCAACTTGGTTTCATCTGGTGATGATGATTATGTATCGTATGATGTACATTGATGTAGAACGTGCAACTCTGCCGCTAAAGAACCGTCTTGATTTTCTTTCTTTTTTTTTTTTAGCTTAATCCAAGACTATATACACTTTGATGGCCGCGAGCTATAGAATTCCCCGCAAGGACTAACGGTTAGTAATATCGTGTGACTATAGCTTACGGTCTAAAATGTGTACAAATGTGTGTGTGTTCGTTTACAGGTGTGATTTGTGTGTTAACCAAGAGACTAGACCACCTGAGAAGCCCTGACACCTTGATACATTTACAAGCGGATAGATCAGATCTTCGGCTCCGTTTCGAAACATCGTCGATCGGCACTTACGTTGCGGTTCATTCGCCTGATTGTTGTTGACACTATTGATGTCGAGTTCGCTGGTGCTGCTCACAACTCCATTGGCTAAACATATCAGATCGTAACAAGATAATACAACATCCAACATCCAAGCACATCGAATGGACAGGGACAGGAAATGTGTTAAAATGTGTGATTGATTGTTGATTCGAATCGGTCCATCCAAGAATTGTTGATTTGGTGAATGTGGTTGGTTGGTATGAGTGTTTGGACATCACGGGTTTTGTCGGTGGGTTAAAGTATATATATGGAAATAAACAGAAATGTAAATCATATAAAAAAATGCATAACAAAACATAAAACAAGGTTTGTTTGGAGGAGTCATGGGTGAAACATCTCAACTAGAAACATTAAACGAAACATTTATCTAATTTATTTTGTAACAAATGAAAAAATGAACTCGGAAAATAATACAATACATGAACAACGTTAAGCTTCTGATGACAATTCTTGAGAAATATTTGTAAATAGGTTATCCTTTCATGCCCTTAAGTTACAGGGATTGTAACAAATACAAAACTGGGAAAGTTGAACACACTTAATGCGGCATGAAAGGCCCAACTAAGAACCATCACCATTGGCTGGTAAAACGGGACAACAGGACGTCGAGTGTGAGGTTTTTTCGGTGCAATCTTGGTGCTTCTCAACAACATTTCTATCTTCTTATCGTAGTCAAAACAAAAACAGGCACACACTCGCTCTCTCGCAAGGCAATCAAACACCCGCACACACGCTCTTCATCCAGCCAGTCAGATATTCAGTAGAGAAAGCGACAGAGTGAAAGTCTTGGAGCCTTAAGGACTAAACCAAAAACGCCTTGAGTTTGGAGTTTTGAGTTCTGAGTTGCTTGATGTTCTCCCATTATCTCCGCCATCATCATCATCATCATCATCTCCGTTGAAAGAGCGAACTGAGCGACTGTCCTCTTCCCTTTGACTTGGTCTACTTACGCTCTTGGTCGCTGCCATCTTCATTCTTCTCATCGCGACTCTTCATAAACGGAAATTTGCGCGAGAATGTGAAATTCTTTTTCTTTCGATCCAATGTCGATTGCTGGAAAGAGAGAAAAATCTATGATTAGTTATATAATATAAATAAACTGTATCAAAAAATATACACCCAAAAAGAAAATCAAAAATATACTAGATAAAGTATAAAAAAAGTGGTATTGACCTGATACTAAATAGTACAAATTCTATACTCAATAGTATTAATTTCATAAGAAATATTATAAAGTTAATATTTTGTAGCTTCATTTCTATACCGAAAGATTAATTTTAATACTTTTGAAAGAATAATATATAATAAATAATAATATAGAATTCATGTAACAATAGTTTCGTTTTTATAACTATTTTTTTTGGGTGTAGTTATATGAAAATGTATAATAAATAAATATATAAGGCATTCAAAATTCTAGAATTTGCTTTAAGGCCTTCAAGATAACCCCACCCACCTTATCCACATTATTATTGGCTGCCGCATGGCCCTGGAACTTGACGCTGCGATCCCGAGCCCGCATCTTGCGCTCCCAGCGCCTCTTCGACGGCACAATGCCGATCTGCTCGTCCTCGTTGTCGCCGAGAACGCGTCGCGCCTGCCACCATTCGTCGTCGGAGGCATTGGTCACGTGCAGGATGTCGCCGTGCTTGAAGGGCAATCCCCGCGAGGGCAGGCCGTCGTCCCGATTGGGATCGTAGTCGAACAGGGCGCGCACATAGAGCGATCGCTTCTGCGTGGTGCGCAGCAGGGTTCCCGATCCGCCGGCGCCGAGGGCAGCCTGCTGTTTCAGCTCCTGGATGCGCGCCTCGAAGCGGTTGTACTCCTCGGGTCGGTACTGCGCCAGCAGGGTCACCACGCCGCCAGAAGTCTGCAAGGGAATCATTTGTTAGAATCATTTCACGTAAATTCGAGGGATGTCGAAAATATATCAAAATATCAATATATCGATTTTTTTTGCGAAAAAGTAAATATTTTTATCGTGATATATATATTTTTTTAATAATTATCAGGTATCATCGATTTTTGATAATTTTTAATTTACATTTATTTTTTGGCAAGTGAAAATGCATAGCATAACATTCAGAATCCAAATAAACAAAGTAAAAAAAATGCAAAAAAATCCCGCGCATTTTATGAAGTACTTGATTTGAATATTATAAATAGAAGCAAAAGAAAGCAATAAAAATAAATACTGTTTATTTCCATTTATTAATAAATATAAACTAAAAATTATGAAAATATAATTTAAATTCGTTTGTGGGTTAATGTTTGCTGGTTATTGCTTATGGAGTTTAAAATAAAAAAAATAACAATAAAAGAAAAATATCTGATAAATAGATATAATTTCATTTTAATTTTTTTTTGCACTAAAAAAGTATTGATGATATATTTATTTTTAAGTATTTCGACATCCCTAGTAAATCCAGGGCAGGATTAACTCACCTTGAGCGCCTGGGCCGCCTCCTCGTGGGTGGCATGCGTGAGATTGACATTGTTCACGCTGAGCAGCTGGTCGCCGCGCTTCAGCTCCGATCCGAGATCGGCTGGACCGCCGGCCAGGATGAAGGACACATAGATGCCCTGGCCATCCTCGCCGCCAACGATATTGAAGCCCAGGCCCTGGGGTCCCTTCTGTATGGTGATGGTGCGCGGTTCTCTGTGGAAATTAGAGTTTTTTTTTTATAATTTATAGAATGCCATTTATGTAGAGATTAAAAACTCACCTGGTTATATCCTCGGTGCTGACTGCGCGCGGAGTTCCTGGCGGAACGGCGGCCAGGACATTTGTGGAGGCATATCGCGAGCCGGGCTCTAGGTTGTTATCAGAAATTTGTGATTTTGGTTTAGGTTTATCGGTCGTTTTTGTTTTTATTTTTATTTTTTATTTGTTGCACATTGAATGGGAATTAATTATTGAGACATGACAGAGATAGACAGATAAAGATAGACAAAGAAGGAGATAGAGAGACAGAGAGAGATAGAGCGGTTAATAATGCTTTGAGAAATATATAATGATCTCTTGAGACCTGAGGAGTCCAGGCAGCGAGACAGATAGAGACAGACAAACAAACGCAAAGGGGACAAAGAGAGAGAGAGAGACAGCAGGCACCGTCGAGAAAGAGAAAGAAACTGCTTGAAAGAAAAAGACTGCGACAATAACTGAGGAGAGAGAACGGAAACGGAAGACAACAGAACGGAAACTGAAGATTGTATTGTGATTTTTGATACGCCCCCCACAACACGAACGAACACAAACTCAGGCACACACTATATACACACAGGCACACACGACACGAACCCAGGCACACCAAATGTATAACGCTTATTAAAACACCTTAAAATACAGCACAACAAATCAACAGAGATCTTTTTGGGGGCACGTAATCAGGAGGATATATATATATCACTCTGATCTGTAGAACAGGCACAACTCTAGTGGGCGGTGAGGGGGGACTGACTACTAGGTATGGGGTATGGTAAGGCGCGAGCAGCTTCAGCTTTCAGCGTGTGACAAAGTGATCTCTCTTTTAGGGGCCTCGAATTAATTGGCACAGCAGCAATAGCAGTAATTGGGATATAGATCAATCGGGAGAAGAGGTTTGGAAGGAAGAAACATGGGTTTAAGAGACCTCTCAAGTGTAAGCAGGTCTCAAAAATCATAGAATTAAATACAGAAAATGCAAGAAATAAGCTTAGTGAGATTAATTAAGTAAGGAAAGTAAAGTGTTATAATGGAAACAGAAATAAAAGAGGAAAAATATGCATACACAAATAAAATACAATAAATAGAATGTTATAGAATATAAAATATCATATAACTGAATACAGAAAGTGCACAAAATAAGCTTAATGAGATTAAACAAGTAGGGAAAGTAAAGTATTATTATGGAAAAATATGCATACGCAAATAAAATACAATAAATAAAGATTAATGTTAACAAAATGTTATAGAATATAAAATATCATATAACTAAATACAGAAAATGCACGAAATAATAAGATTAATGAGATTAAATAAGGAAAGTAATGTGTTATTATGGAAACAGAAATAAAAGAGGAAAAATATGCATACACAAATAAAATACAATAAATAAAATGTTATGGAATATAAAATGCCCGAAATAAGCTCAATGAGATTAAATAAGTAAGAAAAGTAAGATATTATTTTGGGAATTAAATAAATAAAAGTGGAAATAATACAAAAACCAAAGATACACAATGGTTAGTAAAATAAAATATTATAGAAATGAAAGGAAACAAAGAAACAAATCAATGATGGGGCCGCAGCACAAGTGCATTTATTCGAGGAGATCGCAGGACCTCCGATAAACACCCTCGACTGGGGAACATTGATGATACGATATAATATGATACAACAGAAGATCGGTTAAATAACAATAAACAAATCAATCGCTTACGGCGCGGCTGGGGTGATTGGGATCGGTTGTTTGTTTGATTGGATTCGACAGGCAGGGCGGGCATGGAAGCATTATTGTTATAGAAGGAGGCGGGTGGAGTTGCTGCTGCCGCTGTTGCAACAATTGCCGTCGTGCTGCTGCTACTGCTGTTGTTGTTGATGTTATTGCTGTTGCTGTTGCTGTTGCTATTGCTATTGATATTGCTATTACTGTTGGCGCCAATTAGCAAAGGCGGCAACTTGCTGCTACTGTTGGTGGCTGTGACTGTGGTGACTGTTGTGTTGCTTGCAATGACTGATGCAGTTGCTGCTGCTGCTTGTGGTGTTATTGGTGATGGTGGAGAATCGACAACCGTATGTCCCACACTATTTAGCGCACCTGTCGACTGCGAATTGACCATCGGCGTCTGATGCTGCTGCTGCTGCTGGTGCACCTGACTTTGGCTCTGGCTGGTGGCCAACTGCGACTGCGACTGCGACAACTGCTGTCCGGATGAGAGGCCTCCTCCTCCGCCGCCAGACGCACTGGTGGTCAGGTGCTGCGTCTTCCCAATGATCAGCGTCACCTTGTCGGTGATCGATTTTAGCGTGGCCACCGCCAGTTCGTGCGTTACGTTCTCCAGATTCTTTTCGCTCTGTGTGGGGGATATATAAAAATACCAGAATCAGTTACTCCATCAATTAAAAGTCTTAACTTTAAGGGGGGAGATACATATAGAACTTGTGATTTTTTTAACCAATAAGGAATTGTTCTGGGATTTCCTAACTTGGCATGTTGATAACATTGTTCTTATATCATTTTAACCAATTTTTATTTTGTTTTTATCTTTCAAAATGGCAGCCGTGGGAATTTTTTTGTTAGGCTATATTAAAAGGATCCGATTTTTATGAAACCAAGTTTATTTTGTTAAGAAATAATGTAGAAACTGTCTGAACCTAACGTACATAATATATCTCTATTTCTAAGTCAAAAATCAATTTTTTTCATAATTTTTTTGTTGTTTTTGGTTAACAAAAACTACCTAAACGTAGAAATTTCTACATTACTTTTTGAGATACACGATCCGCAGCTGAGGAAAACGTGGTTTCGAGAAAAGGGTATTTAAAGTAATGAAATAAATCTACTGCATAAGTCGAATTTCTTCGTGAAACTTTCATGACACATTTTAAAGGAGTTATACTAACAATTTAAGTAATACAAAAATGGAATTTTTATTTTTTCTATATGTATCTCCCCCCCTTAAACACTACACTTACCCCATTGGTGCGCACTGCAATGAGTTTGTCGCCGATATTGAGACGTCCGTCCACCTGCGCCGCTCCGCCGTCCATCAGCTTGGTCACATAGATGCCATTGTCGCCGGGGATGTGCTGGTTGCCAATGCCGCCGGCAATCGAGAAGCCCAATCCCTTGCCGCCCTTGACCAGATCGATTTCCATGACCTTGGGTCCACCATCGCGGGCATCTCCAGCCGCCGATCCTGCGGCCGGAGTGGTGGCCGCCGTGTCACGTTTTCGCTTCACATGCAACTTGACCACATTGCCGGCCTTTTTCAGGGCATCCACGGCGGAGGCATGCGGCACATCCACCACGGACACCTCGTTCACCGAAACGATAATGTCGTTGATGCTCAGCCGTCCATCGGCGGCAGCTGCTCCGCCGGAAATTAGCTTGGTGATGTAGATGGAGGTGTCGGTGCCGATGTGCGGATTATCCGTGCCGCCGGCAATCGAGAATCCCAATCCGGAGTTGCCGCGCTCCAGCTGAATGTCCTCGTACAACCAGCTATCATCGCCGTTTACCTGGATGGAGATTACAAAAGATCGTCAGTTTATATTATATTATAGTTTTGGGGGGTTAAAAGATGATGGTGTGTAAATGGTTTAGTGTTTTATGATGTGAAAATGTAATGAAGGGTTTAAAAATGTATAAAATGGGTACAAAAATGGTTAATTTATTTTATTTATGAATTTTTTACAACTCCAATTGTATATAAATATTAAAATACAATCTTAATCAGGTCTGTTTTTTAAGATTATATCCCAAAATGCTCCCAATTGCTATCGAAAATTGATATTATAATATTTCCGCTGATATATATATTCTTACGAGCTATGTATTGTATACTTTTAATGAGATTGCTATACAATGTATATATATATATGACCTTGTCAGCTTTTTCAGTGATTTGTGATGTCATAGCATGGATAATTCAGTTAGGCAGCGAATACATAAAACAACATGAACAAAGACGAACACACGACGATCACACTGGTGATGCAAATGCAGTTAAAACGAAGACAAACAACGTTGATTTTGTTTCCACTTTCGATTTCTACTATATTTATAAGGAAATTAAAAAATTCTATCTAAACAATCAAAGTATATTAAAACTTTTAAATTAAATTAATATTAACAAATGGAGACAATTCAGAGATAAGAAAACAGAATCTCTAGAATAGAATATTATAAAAATTCCTTATTTAAATTAGGGAACTTTAAAAATAAACAAATAATATAATAATTAGTAGGATCAAGGTATTTAATTATTTTTTTAGTTTCCTGAAAAATCAAGTGAATATCGACAGTGGCAACAGGTTTGTTTTAGGATCGATCCATCGGGAATGGCTTACCTTTGCCGACGACGCCTTATGGAGCTGTAGAAGGTGATGAAAGTGAAAGAGGAAAGTTTAGAGAGGATCCAATCTTTTGAGTGACTAATAAATATACGGATTAACCCTACAAAGCCCCCTCGCCAGAGATGGAGATGGGAAATCGTGTCAATGGCGACTCGACTCTTGAAATATCTTGAATTAACTGGGCCGTAGCCAAAACTCTCGTTGCAATTAACAGGCGACCAAAAAATGGAAAACCAACAACAGTGCGCTAAAAATGGCAACAAAAAAATATACGAAAAAAACTAAAAAACAAACAGCTTGCACAACTTAAAGGGGAGGTTAAGGAGCGGGGGTTACGGACGGGTTATGGCATCGTTAAACGAGTTCAATTGATTAGCAGCCCAGTGTAAATGAATTCATCAAGCGGCGACGACAGCAACATTAACCCTAAGAAGATGTGTGCAGTGCAAAAGTGGGCGTTGCTTCTTAGCCCCCTTAACCCCCCACAGCCCCCAGTACACATTATCGAACGCCCTAGTCTAGCGAAAAATTGCCAATTAACCCGGGGAGTGGGTCAAGTCAAGTATACGCCTAGGGAACCTAAGTAGGCGGGCTAAAAATATTAATATGCTCTTTGGGTTAATCTCTGGAGGATACTGAGTGCTGCTGCTACAGTGGTTAATCGCTAAGTGGGATTTCTATAGCTCAAGGAATATAATTCCGCTATTAAATGTGAACAAAAAGATATATTTAATCTATTATTCTAAAAAAATAATGTAAAAATATTAAAACAAATTTTAAATGCCAATTGTTAACGGAAACATAAGATACATTGTTTAAGGGCATTATGGGACCTGTTTCTTACAAAGCCAAACATGTAATTATGGCTATAATTACAAATAAGACGTGTTACATCTTAAAGAATCCATTAGCGAGGTAACACTGTACCTGGCACTTAGGCTAACAGGTTCGTGCCGCTTTTGCTTCCGCTGACAACTCTGGTTACACTCTTTTTTTAACCCAAAAAGAATTATAAAAAGGAGAAAAATTACATCATAAAGTTAACAATCGGAACTTACTTAATAGGAGCGGGCGTGTTTCGGTAGGTAATGGGGTAAAAATGTGTGGACGGGGGTGTTGGGACAAACACACACACAAGACTTTGAGCCAACTAAACCCCAAGAAAAAAAGCAAAAAAACAACAACAGCACGCTATATTAACGGGGCCAACGAGCTACAATCGGTTTTTTTCAGTCTTATTCTCTTTTTTTTTTTGTAAAGTAAAGTTAAGTTGCACACCCTTGAAATTAGTAGCTGGCACTAAAGCCAAAGCGAGAAGCCAAATCATATCATATATAGAGCGCTTATCTTATCTATGATAAACATATGCTTGGGGGCCACAGCCACAAGAAACCTGAAAATGCGGAAAACCGAACCGCAGACGATAAAATTCTTAAGCTTTTTGTAAGAAACTCTGAATCGGAATTCTAAATTCCAATGCACATTGGGATATTGTTATGGAACTATAATAGAGATCCAAGCCCTCAAATCGAATGAGTCATTAAATTATACTCTATTTCAAGTAGCTATTTGCATGCAAAGCGGGAAAATGAAATTTAAAACGCAATGTATACTATAAAACTGTAAGTAATTCAACAGATACAAAATAATCATAGGTAATAACTATAAGGAACAAATTCTGATGATCGTATTGGGAAAATTCTCATTTGAAGCAAGGAAATTTAAGAAAAACCGAATTAGATCATAAAAATATATAGCAAAAACGTATTATATTTGGGAAACAGAGAGAAAAAGATCATAAAGACTAGAAAAACAAAAGAGACAAGCTATCCAAGATAAACAAATATGAGTCATTGGAAAATTGCGTGAGATATCGTGCCAAAGAAGTCGAGACTATATTGATAGGCAATATAGGCCATAAAAAAGTTGAGATTAATGATATAATATATAACTTATTAATAAATCCAAACAAACAGGGCCACCCGAGAAATTTGAATGCGTCAAGCTGCGTTGCACTTCATTGATCAAATCGTATATAGAAATGCTGGCAAAATGCCCAGGGGCTTACTACTATATATGAGATCGGACGAGCGATCGTGGTCGAGACACCTGCGAGAAACGCCGCAATCGAAACGGAAACCCAAAGCCATTATTCCATTATTCCGACCCAAAAGGTGGCGGGGGCGGGGGAGCACTAAAATTATGGTTCAATATGTAAACTTGTCCTTCGCAGCCATTTGTTGTTGCCTTTTGCCGACTGACGCGTGATTTGTTTATAAGTTTCAACGAAAAATGGACTGATCCATAAAGTTAAGCGCCTTGGTTTTGTACAGTAAATATTGTGCAAAAACTAATTTCAGTGTTTTATATGTTATTATTCCTTCTTTGTAAAAATATACTAGCATTTAATGAGTATTTAAAAAATCTCAGTTTTGTACAGTAAATATTAGGGAAAAACAAATTTTAATTTGGTAAAAATATGACAGCATTTAATGAGTATTTAAAAAATCCTAATAAAAAAATTTATAAAAGAAACTAGGTTTTATGAAATATTTAATCCCTTTTTTGAAATATTTTTTTAAGCACAGCTTTCTCATTTAGCCAATACCCACTGTAAATTCCTTTGTTTTGTGGGTGGCAAGAAGACACGAAAATAAAACTATTTCTGGCAAAAAGCGAGCGAGAGGGAAGATCGAATTGGGGACAACAACAAGTGCAGTGGCTACGCCTGCGCTGAATATTAAGGGCACCAGCAACAACAACACCAATAACAAAACCAACAAAAGAAGAACCGTTTGTCGAAGAAGCATTAGAAAGAGACGATGAGAGTTAGAAGCTAAAACGATGACAACGCACCCAAATGTGCGAGTGTGAGTGTGCGCACAGTGAGGGGCAAAATTCTAGGCCCACCTTTCGATATAAAATATTTAGAAAACATTTCCAATAGGAAATTAGTTTTTGAAAAATGTATCATACATTTCACTCCAAAAAACTTGCGTTCAAAGATGAATAATTTCCGTGACAAATAAATGCCAAAAAAAAAAAACAAGAGAGATGATTTTCATAGAATTTGCCAAAATACGCAATCAGAAGAACACTCTTTTCAAGACGTAAACAAAGTCCCAACCAAGTGTAAACAAATACTGGAAATGCTTAGGCGGCAAGCGGTGAATAAACAAACTCTTTGATGACTCGAATCGAGACCAATTGAACGGAAGTAATAAAAGTGATTTTGGCACTAAAATTTTGCCCGCAGCTGTTCGCACACTTGTATATATCGCTTTTGAATCGAGGAAAATCGGCTAGCTTTCAGTCCGTCTGCGAATTTGATTTAAAAATAAACCATGGAATCATCACTAGCGCACTAAAAACACACTATATAGAGCGATTTTCCACCCGATATACTGGTGGCCATACAAATAGAACCCAATCCGATTTTTACCGAGTCCAGATTGAAGAGCGACGAGACTTTCTTGATGAATCCGCCGCCGCTGCCGCCGCCGTCGCGCTTCTTCTTCCTTGTTGTCATCGTCGCTTCGGCTTTTATTCAATTATATTTGTTATTTATATTTCCACTTTTATGGGCAGTTCAAGGGTTAAAGAGTGGCGGAATGGCCACACACACACACGCACACGCGCAGACACCAACACACGGACAAAAGCCGGCGCTGCTGCTTCTTCTTCTTCTCGGTCGCTTCGCTTCGTTACTATTTTATTCGCCTTTTGCCCACTTTGCCGCCAGTGGTTATCCAACTTTCTGCACTAGATAAACAAAAGTGCACACATTTCGAACTTAGCATATATTTAAATCGCACGCACGGGCGTGTGTTGTTTGTGTTTTAGCGATCGGGGAACTGAGAAAAGAGGCCGCCGAAACAACAAACACAACACAGTAAAAAAAAAAAAACCAATCACACACACACACACTGTGCGAGAGAGGGAGAGCGAATTTTTTTTTAGGTATACTTCGCTGGCATTTCTGCCTATCGTTATCGCTCGCGCTGGCAATGCTCGCTCTCTTTCCCACACTCCAGTTATAAATCACCAATTTAACAATATATGCCAGTGACTCATGGACGATGCACGCAATTTGATATACTTGTGTTCACATTTCCGTTGCACCAAACCAAACAAACAAACAAAAAAATTGCATTTAAACGAACGCGACGACGAAAACAACACACCCAAATAGTCCGACTATCGATAGACGAGAGTAGGACCGCAGAGCGATCTTCGAACGAGACCAAAAAATACTGCAATCTAAAATACTGACAAGGGAATATTTGGGGTATTCTTTTTTTTTGTACGTTGTAATGATCAGATTTTAAATATTAAATGGCAAAATATAAAGTAAATACAAACCATAAATCATCATAGCAATAAAAACGAACAAACATGTCAAAAAAGAAGCGCAAAGGGAATGTATATTTTTTAGGGTTTCACATGGTATGTTTCTTAGACTAAAATAAAAACAAAATCGTGCACAAAAACTTAGGCTAAAATTATAAATAAATTTGATCAAATGTCTTTATTACAACAAATTAAACGGAATCATGCACTAAAAACTTAGTATAAACATCGTAAGCTTTAATATAAAGAAAATCTGTGACGCCTGTTGGCCATTTTCCCGTTTTCATTTATTTTCTAGCTACAACGACGAGCGACAACAACAACGGCGCACCGGAAACGGAAATGGGCGACGCTTGGCCCACAAAAGCGAGGAGGCCGAGCGCCTTAAGCGTCTTAAGTAAGTAACGATTCGTTAAAAAGGCAGCAAACAGGGGGCAAAAAGGCGGATAAATAGAGGGGGTTTAAAGCAGGCGTGCTCCCAATTACATTGGCTTTTCCATTGGCGATTTAAAGTTGTGGGCGTTTGAGAGCCCTCTGCGCTAAATGAATAATTAAGGCGAAATTGCGGTTGCAGTTGCAGTTGCAACAACTTAAACAATAGAAACGAAGACAAATTCCATCATATTTGCTAACTGAATGTTCAATTAAATCGATTTACTACGAAAAAATCTAGAGCAATGCCCCGAAAATAGTGATATGGAAACTTAAAAATCGATAATATTTATAGTTTATATTAGTTATATTAAATTCGATATTAATTTTAAAGAAAGCTTTAAAAATATCGACATTTCGTTGATTTTCGATATTGTGAAAATATCGAAAATATCGATAATTGTTCATCTAATTAATTAATTATCGCCGATAGCTTTCTAATTTGTTTGCAAGACCGCCGACAAACAAAGTGCAAATGGGAGCAGCCTTGGAACTATAAAACTAATGAATTCTTTGAGCTGGAGGCTAATTACACGGCCTGATGTTTCCACGTCCTCAGCGTGTTCTTTGGCCGCTTGTTTCGGTCCTCGAGGACTTTTCCCAGCCGGAAAATGTGGCGAAAACTAGGTGGACTCGAAAGCGCGCTTTAGCATTTTAGCCTGATTGCCGTTGTTAAGGCGAAGTTGGTAATGGTGTTGGTTTCGCTTTGGGTTTTCGTTATGGTTTTGGTTTTGGCTTTGATGTTGAGCTTGGTTCTGATTTTGATTTTGATTTTGATTCTGATTTTGGTGTTGATGGAGGCTTACGAGGATTCGCTTGCGCTGGTGTATCTGTGTGAGTGACTGTATCTGAATCTGTGATTTTTGGCATGGATTTTCAGCTAAGGCCGTTGGCACAAATGATTAAATTGCAGCAACTTACAGTCTGCGACCCGCTCCTTGACTTGGATCCCAGCTGCTGTTGCGGCTGCTGTTGCTGTTGCGGCTGCTGCTGTTGCGGATTCTGCTGCGGGGAGCGGGAACTGCGCTGCTGCTGCTGCTCAGCCGGTGGCTCCTTCGCATTTTCCGTATCCGACTCGATGCGCATTCGCTGATTCTGTGAAGGAAAAATGGAAATGGAAAGCGATCAGGATTAAAAGTAAGTAATTAAGAATTCCCTTTTTCTGGTAAAGACATTGCAATTAAAATCCTTTTTTTTTAAATAAATTTTAATCTTAAATATACCTGATCAGGTGGGAACATTAACTAAAATCCCTTAGGTATTTATTACAAATTCTTAACACTAATACAATAAAGTAAAGAAATGAACCCGAAGATGAATCAATTGATTTTAAAATCGATAAAATAATTGAAAGAAATTAATCTTAAGGTGATTCAATGTAAGCATAAAATGATTTTAAAACCGAAATGGTTAAATGGTTAGATTTTAAGCCTTACAAGTACATAAGACGCCAAAAAAGTAATGGCTTCTTCGCAAATTCTTGAAACTTATCATATAAAGTAAAAAATTAAAGCAAGTATAAAAAGATTTTAAAATCGATACAATTGTATCGAAATATTTATCAAGGATATGATATCGCAGCAGCCCGCATATGACATACTTATAGAGAAACGATAAAACCGATAAATGTATCGTTTATCGATGGGATTGCTGTAATCCTTATTGCGAACCCTTTATCCTTTTCCCACTTACGTTGGCACAACAGCAGGCATACCGCGAACCGCCCCCCGAATCACTGTCCTTGTCCCTTTCTTTTTCTCTTTCTATTTCCTTATCCTTTTTCTGACGATCCCTGGATTGATGTTGCTCCTGCTGATGTTGTTGTTGCTGCTGCTGCTGTTGCTGCGGCGGCGGCGGCGCCGTCAATTGACGTCGACGTCGACGCATTCGCACCGGCGACCGCGAGCCAACATAATTTGAAAAGCGGCGCCTCGAGTGCCGCACTATCGACACCCAGTCAATCATTTCTCACAGTGTACGGATATGTTTTCGTTATTAATTATTTAGGTGGAATAAAGCTCTCGTTTAATTTCAATCAGTGGGTCTTGCTTTCAGTTTTTCACTTTGTGCGTTTCATTTTGTCTTAAAAATACATATTTTAATTAGTTACAAAAAATATTTGTTGTGTTTGGTTCACAATTCGCTTATTAATTTCAATTACTTTCCGAGAACAAAATAAATGATGTGAATATTAGCCAGACAACATCAAGAGGATGACAAAATTCCCTTTGAAGAGTTGCGATAGCAACAAGTTGGGCGCAAAAAGCCGGAAAAGCCGAAAAGCTGGAACGAATGGGATTGAAATCGGCAACCTCCTCGCTGTCTTTGTTTGTTTTCCACCGGTTACACACACAATTACAGATGAAAATTGGTTTGCCATTTCCATTCTTGCCACTCACAAATTAAACAAAAAATCATATGAAGTGAATACTTTTTCAAAAATGAATGCAGAGAATTATTTAACCGGAATTAACCGATTCCGGTTGGTAATCTCTATATATTTCTTAAAAATTTCAATGATTCATTAATCATTTTTTTATTTGCTGTGAAACTCGTTTATTTGGTTTGCATTGAAAGAAAATTGATTTATTTACTTATGATTTCTAGCCACTTTGCATTTGAATATTATTAAATTATTCGTACGTTAATATGATAAAATTATTTATCATTTATTTCCTTTTTAGATTTTTATTAACTCAAATTGGGCAATGATTTTATAGAATGACTACTTCTTTTTCTTATTGTTTGTGAGATTTTTATAGAGTGTGTTGTGTGCCAAGGTTCGAAAAACGAATACTTTTTGTTTACAATCGGTGGCGGAGAAACATGTGTTTCTATTTTTTTTTTTCTCATCTGCGGATGTTCTAAATTCGAAAGATTCTTGTTGCTGTACGAAAAATTTCTCTCGAAATTAGCAGCGGAAAATCCAAATCAAAATCAAAATCCAAACGCTATTTGGCATGAAAAGAAAGGAACGCAAGAGAATCCGAGCGTTGCGAGCTGCCAAAATAAATAGATTGATATATTGCTCGTCTTCTTCTCGTTTTTCTTGTTGCTCTAACGAGCTTTTCCAATGCCAGACGGCCATGAATGAAAAACTCAACGAGAGGCTGAGAGAAAGAACGGAAAATAGCAGGGGAAAACTGAAAGGGCTGATTAAGTTGAGGAAAATGTATTAGAATTTTCTTAATTTATTTTATTTAGATAACTCTTTGGTTATTTATTAATTTATTATTTTTTAAGCACCACAGTTAAACAGTATATTTATTTAATTAAACTGTAGTTTGAAAACCAAACATTCTTAGCTATTTCCTTCGGAATTTCAACACTAAACACTAGAAACGTGTCAAGCATATGCTGTGAATTATCACGATTTCCAGCAATTAATTAAAGTAATGGCTCAATTAACTGCTGTGCAGGTTTAATCACTTTTAATTTGCGCCACCTGGTTGGTGGTGGTGCTTTTAATTGGGCGGGCACGTGGGGGCGTATACGTAATATTTGGAGGTCTGCCCGTTGCTCATCCGCCCCGTAGTTCACCTCCTGCCACCTTGTAATGTTTTCTTTCGTTTCGTTGCGTTTCGTTTCTTGTTTTTTGTTTTTGTTGTTTTCTTATTTGATGTGTACATTCTGTCTTACAATTATGTAAAATGTTTGCTTTTTTGGCGCCAATGGAGATGACTGATGGACACGCATGTGTCAGGGTAGCACGAAAAAAAAGGAAAAAAAAATAGAAACCGGCCAACGACTGATAACAACACTAAGGAAATTCTGAAATAGGGAGGAAAAGCACGGTATATCTCACACAGAAAAAAAAAAAAATACAAAACCATGTTTTCATCTTTAGAAAAATAACATTGTTAATTCTTTTAAGAAATTGTCTTAAAAATCCTTTGAAAAACTATTTATTTATTACTTTATATCTATAATAATTAAATTGTTTTCCGTTTAAAATATTAAAAAAAATACATTTTTAAGAAATATAAAAAGAAAAACTTAAATTGGCACTTATTTTATTTTATTATCAATTAATTTACAGTGATTAGGAGTAAACAACAACAAGCACCCTCTAAATTTTAGTTTAAAATTAAAAATCAATTTATTGGTATTAAACACATAATTATTTTATAAATTTTTGCATTAAAAAGAAATAAACAAAATCCGGCGAATTGTGAACCACAAGTGTTGAGGGCTTTATTTATTTCTTGTTGTGTGCCTGAACGCTTAACGAGGGTTAAACAGCGTCTGGGGGGGTTAAAGGGTATTCCCCGCACACCCACACACAGGCACACCTTACACCCTACACACACACACATTCAAAAGGCAGACAGTCACGCGCCGCTATGCAAAATTGTTGTGCGACTCGACGCGTCAACGGCACGACTGTTACTACCGCCTTTGCCGTTCCGTTAGCCGCTGCTGCTTTGCCATACGGAAACACACCAACCACCCCCCTCGCCAGAAGCACCACCCACTAGAAGCACCCACCCACAACCCACCACCCCCTTGGTAGAAAACCAGACCACACCAGACCCACCAGGTCCATGTCCGTTCGCCAAAAACCGAGAGCGTTCGTGTGTTACCGCCTCTGTCGACGTCGCTGCCTCGGCCAAAAAAAAAAAAAAAACAAGAACAACAACAAGAAAACTGAAAACAAAAAAAATGGCAACAAAATACACACAGAGAGCGCCAAAGAAATAAGTAATGGAAACCGAAACCTTGGGCAATCGTTCATTGGTTAGCAACTGATAACAAACATTTGTCGACATGCCGGCAGCATCCTTCAAGCCAAAGACAGATTTTTGACGGGCAGTACAGTGAAGCCTACGTAAAAAAATTACCAAAATAAGAAATAAAAAACTCCTGTTTGCGATTCTAAGCGATTGCCTTTGAAATCACTTTTAAGGGCGTCTAAAAGTATGCTATAATATATTTTTAAGTGGGAAGTCTGATGATGATTTCCAAAAAAAAACAAGAGTTTAACTCAGGTGGATTTATTAATTAATTTTAAAATTATTCATAAGAATCAATTTATTATTCATATTAATCCTTTATTCTTTATTTTATATGAGTAGTTTTTAGAATTAATCCTTTACTTAAATATTTATCAAAATATCAATCTAATTTAGAGCGGTCTAAAATCTCTTATTATACCCTTGTAGAGGGTATTATAATTTCAGTCAGATGTTTGCAACGCAGTGAAGGAGACGTTTCCGACCACATAAAGTATATATATTCTTGATCAGCACCAATAGCCGAGTCTATCTAGCCATGTCCGTCTGTCCGTCTGTCCGTCTGTCCGTCTGTCCGTTTCTATGCGAACTAGTCTCTCAGTTTTAAAGCTATCGCGATGAAACTTTCCCGAAGGTCTTCTTTCTATTGCAGGTAGTACATATGTCGGAGCCAGCCGGATCGGACCACTATATCTTAAGGCTCCCAATCAAATATAAGAAAATTCATTGTAACTTTGTAGGAAGTAGGCGTTTTGATTCTTGACTACTTAAAAACAAAATTGAAATAAATCGAAACGCTGAATCTGGAATCCCTGGAACTGCACCGAGTGAGTATTCTTTTATCTACAAGGGTATATAAGCTTCGGCTGGCCGAAGGTAGCTTCCTTTCTTGTTTTTATTTTGTCATTTATCATCGAAGCTACTCAATTAAAAATCATACCCAAAATTAATCATAGCATACTTTTAGACGCCTTCAAAAGTGATTTCAAATCTGATCTCAAAAACCAAAATTAATAAACCCCAGCTTTATCCATAGCCAGAGCCCACTGTAGCCGTCAACAGTTTACCGTTCGTCTACCGCCTATCGTTTACCGTTAGCCGATTTGTGACGTACCACCGTTTCGCTATTTCGCCGTTCCGATTTCACGATTTCTGAATTTCACGACTCGACGACTTGACGACCCTCCTCCGATTTTTTAGTACGCATGTCCCAGGCGACAAACAACAAAAGCCAGCAACAACAACAACAAAAAAGCGCGAAAGGACAACAAACAAAGTAAATTGCCGAGCGGGCCGGTTGTGCAAGCGAGACGGCTGCAGTCGGCGAGAGCGAGACGGCAGGATTGAAAGCGAAAGGTTGGAAATCTGAGCCTTTGTGTCTGCTCCTGTTTTTCTTTTTTTTGTATTTTTGTTTTTTAATGTGTAGGTATAGTATAGTACAGCGACATCAATCACCTTAAGCCGAAAAAGGAAAATATTCGACAGGGGATTACCCCTTAATAAAAAAAAAAGTTATATTCTAATAAAATATTAGAAACTTTCAAGTGGTTAATTGGGCTGTTTTAGTAAAATTTTGAAATAGATTTTTTTTATTTTAAATATATTGTAGGTTTTACTGTATTCATTGTTTTAAGTCACTCCAATTTGAATATTCACTATCATTAGAAAGTTATTAAAATTTCTTTAATATTTTTAACTCATGTAATAATTATTTTTGTAGTTCTTTAAATGTTTTTCAAAGGGTATTGTTCCCCAGTTACCGAATCTATTGCATATTTAAGTGCCCCGATGAATGGAAATGGGAATGGGGCACACCGGTCGTCATAGCCACTTAAGCCGCAGCAATTTTTAGGGGACATCTGGGCGCAAGGACATTCAACCGCCTCTCTCACGGATCGAGCACCACTCCCGCCCATTTCCATCCACTCACCACGTGCTTGGGTCCCCGGGACATGTTCGAGAGATTTCAATTAGCTTTGGGACTCGTTTTCTTGTTATACCCGCTACTCGTAGAGTAAAAGGGTATATTGTATTCGTGCAAAGTGTGTAACAGGTCAACCACATCTTAAAAGATTTCGGAAAAGTATGCAGGCAAATGATGTTGTGTTTAGTAATACCTATCGTTCATTAAAAAGTTATGACCAAATAATGAAATTGAGTAATGGGTATCTGATAGTCGACTATAACGTTCTCTTGTTTTTTTTTTTTGCGTCCACTTTAATGGGACGGATATTAACCCATTTATTCGCATAATTGAGATTTTAAGAACTGTAGCCCAGGTTTAGAGAGTCTCATATGTAATGCTTTATGCTTTGCAGATCGAAAATCGAATGCTGTGTTCTATATAGCTAAAATTCTTTGTACGATTAGCGGTTTCAGCGGATGTGGTCTTACACCAAACAGATAACAAAATAATAAATAAATCCATGACACTTTCCGGGTGATCTCGAAAAAATAACATTTTGGCCAATTTTCAATTTTTTTATAATCATGATTTTTTGCGAAAAATGTCAAAAAAATAAAATGTCCAGGTTTAAATGTCAATCGATTGGAAATTTAATAACGAGTTCAAAAAGGTATGACAATCCATACTTTGAATCAGTATTTGCTTTGTTTTAGCAAAAAAACCGGTTTTGTTTTTTTTTTGGGAAATTCGGGATTTCAGTTTTTGACAAAAATTGGAATTTTTTCTTTTGGTTTTTTTGCTGTAACTTGGCCAAAAATGGTCCTACACCAAAAATACATACTGTTTTGAACAGATAACAAAATAAGAAATAAATCCATGACACTTTCGGGGTGATCTTACAAAAATAAAATGTTGACAAATTTTCAATTTTTTTATGAGGGGGTACCCCATGATTTTTTGCGAAAAATTAAAAATAAATAAAATGTCAAGGTTTAAATGCCAATCGTTAGGAAATTTAATAACGAGTTCAGAAAGGTATGACAATCCATACTTTGAATCAGTATTTGCTTTGTTTTAGCGAAAAAACCGGTTTTGTTTTTTTTGGGAAATTCGGGATTTCAGTTTTTGACAAAAATTGGAATTTTTTCTTTTGGTTTTTTTGCTGTAACTTGGCCAAAAATGGTCCTACACCAAAAATACATACTGTTTTGAACAGATAACAAAGTAATAAAAAAATCCATGTAACTTTCCGGGTGATCTTAAAAAAATAAAATTTTTGCCAATTTTCATTTTTTTTATAAGGGGTTACATCATAATTTTTTACGAAAAATGGCCAAAATATAAAAAGTCCTGGTTTAAATGCCAATCGATTAGAAATTTAATAACGAGTTCAGAAAGGTATGACAATCCATATTTGGATCTATATTTCCTTTGTTACGGGCAAAAAACAATTTTTTTTTTGTGAAAAATTGGGATCTGGGTATAAATTACCCATATCACCCCCGTGGATCCGCGCATGCAGGTAATATATAAGTCGGAATCAACTTTTTAATGAATGACCCGATTTCAATAAATTACCTGTCGCTTGGTATTTTATAAATTAGTTTCAGAGTTTTTCAGAATATATGATTATGGTCTTAATGGGATGTATGCAGTGTGTTTCTTACCAAGATCTCTTCCAATTCACTCTTAAATGTTCTGCTGAGGGCTTCGGCCTGCGCCTGAGCGCTGACATTATTCGCGATCTGATTCTGATTGAGTTGATTGGCTGATTGGTTGGTTTGATTGGATGAGGCGTCGTTGTTAAACTCATAGGCGCAATTGCGATTTAAATTTGAAGTTTTGATAAACTGTGCGATTTTCGGGAATAGTAAGTAGTAGTAGTAGTAGTAGTAGGCGTGGAGTGGAAGAAGAGAAGAAGAGAGAACAGTATAGAGTAGAGCAGATCGAGTGAGATGGGAACAACGGCGAAAACAGAAGATGTTCTTGAATCAATATCTCTAATTATTTAGAAACCTTAGAAATGGCTTAAAAATATGTCGCAATATATTTCACATGGTTTTTTCCGAATTAAAATATATCAGTGCATACTTTTCGACACTTTTTCAAGTTTTTAAATCTCCAGAGATTTTACTGATCCACTAAATATATATATAGAATTCTTGGGGGAACAGGCAAACAACAGAAAAGTATAGAATATAACTTTAAGGAAGAGCTAAATATTTATATATATAAAAAAGGGAGAAAAATATTTATATTGTACTAATATCGCCTTTGATTCAGTACAATCCAAATAATATTGGTCTAGGAAAGATAGAACGTTAAGGAAAGGAAAAAGATTGATCTAGGGACAGAGTATTAAGATGGGAGTTAAAAAGGGGCCCTAAATTATCAAATTCGAAAGGAGCAGGCGAAAAATAGTAGAAGGAATGGAATATGGAATATTATAATACTTTAGAAGAGATCAGTCTCAAATTATAAACGAATCGATAAGGATTAGTAGTATTCCTAATAGACAATAGTATTAAATATAAATTTAATAAAATAAAATACTATATTATCTTGCATTCCAAAAGCACAGAGGGTCAAAACAGGAATACAATAAACAGTAGGGAGCTTATAGAATATAGGAATAATAACCCATAATAGAAATTCAGGTCAAGAAGAGAGATTATAACAAAACATTATTAAATAGAGAGATATATTAAGGTACAGGTATATAGCTTATCTTAATACGAAACAAAGAAACTTAAGTACTTATAAGAAAGGATGAGATCTTAATAGATGAATTAGATGGAAGCTATGATGATGTAACGAAAATCTAAAGTCGCTCTAAGCGTAAAGAGTTATATGGACTAATTGGGAATACGTCATCATTCACATCTTCCCCAAAACTATATTTTAAAGTACTAATTCTCTATATAGGCTAAGTGAGCTCCCCGAGGATCCTACTCACATCGGCTATTTTAACGGCCTGTCCGTCCTTCTCCCATTTGGTTGCAATTTGCAAGGTCTCCGCTGTCTTTTGCTGTATGCTCTTCGAGTCATCCAATAATGTCAATTCATAGAATTCTTGTATATCTGAAATGGAATAAAAATTCTCAATTAATTATGGTACTACTTTGAACGATCTTAAGACTAATTCACAACTTATTTTGTAGCATATTTGATTTTAAATAGAATACATACACCGTTCAGATTTAATTTTACAAGTCCTACAGAAATTTATAAACTATTTAAAGTGACTTGCAAATTAAGCCAAGATTTTATTAAATATGCTATCTTATTCTTTCTAAATATACAGAAATTTTGAAATAAATGAAGTGAACTATTAATGGCTTATTAATTATTCAATAAATTAAATAATTGTTATTATTTTGCAATCAATTAATTGAATGTTTATCAAATTTATAACTTTTAAAGTTATTTCAAAGTAATTTCTTAAAAAGACTAAAAGATGAATTGGCCATTTATCATAAAAGAAGTCCTCCTTTCTCACGCTCCAAATAAAAGTGGCAAAGATTTTTTCATGAATGTTCCTTATAGTTATACCAAACCGTCCTTGAATTCTGAAAGTAAAGTAAATAAAATAAATTAGGCACTTTGACTATTTAAAGAGAAACTAAATCTCTTACCTCGAATAAAGCCATTTAAGCTTTAAAAAATAATCACTCAGAAGAAGCTCGGTTTATTTTTGCAGCTGCTGGTTTATAATCCTCTTTTACGGACATATCCGGTCCGAGTTCTTTCGTTTGCCATTTGCCTACTCAGCGGAAAAGAAAAACCAACTCAAGCCCGAGAGGCAGAGATGAATAATTAACTCCTTCGCACCAGAAAAGAGCAGAGCGAAACGAAGCGGATTCTTGGATTGTGAAAACAACAAACGGGGAATAAAAGTGACAGTGCGGTTAATAAAGTTGAACACATTGAATAACGATAACGAGCAACTGGAGTGCAGTCGAACGAATAAACAAACGGATCGAAGACTCAGCCGGGATTTTGTAGTTAACTTGTTGTGAAGGAACACTGGAAAAAAATGCTCAAAAAAATAAACAAGTTCAAAATGCGCAGAAAAATCAATTTCTGTCCTTTCTGTCATTTAATTTTTGTATGGGTAATAACTAAATAATATACCAAAAAAATACAATTTTTAATATTTATTTTTTGTAATAAAATTTCTTTTGTTTTATTAAATATTAAATATATCGAAAAAATAAACCGCAATTTATAATATTTAATTTCTGTCCTTTAATTTTTTATGGGTAATAACCAAAGATTAAATATTAAAAAAAAAAATATCACAATTTATAACACCAGTTTACAAAAAAAAATCGATGAAATATACCATGAATGAAACCTTTATTTTCCGGTAAGGTACGTCTTCCTAATTAAGAAAATGGCACTTAAAATTTTTTTTATGGATAAAATTTTTTTTAAAGTGTAAAAAACGTTTTTGACACTTTTTTAATTTCTAACTTGAGTTGTGGTTAACCGATTTCAACCATAAATAACTCATTTTACAGGTAATAGAATGCCCTCCAACTTTCTTATACACTGTACTAAGTTCCATTCATTAGTTTAGAAGCTACACTTCGTCAAAGTTGTAAAAGTGAGAAAAATTGCAAAAATGGTGGCATAAATGGCATCGTTAAAAATACACGCCTAAAAACCGAAATTATTTTTATAACTTCTACTGGTAGAAGGTGCTTTGACAAAAAAAACAAGCTATTGATCAATACAATCCACCAGCAAATTAATTTGATATGCATTTTTGAAGCTTGCGACAACGGTGTTTTTTTGGCCGTTTACAGCTGTTAACTGACACAACAGGGCTCTAACAGAGCTGTAATACCCGTTTTTCCCAACGTAAAAAATCGATATAAAATCGAACTATTGATTGATTTTTTTGTTGATGGTCTTGTTAGTTGACTGAAAGATGTATCTTTAAGTATAAGTCATAAAACTAATTTCGGTTTTTAGGCGTGTATTTTTAACGATGCCATTTATGCCAGCATTTTTGCAATTTTTCTAACTTTTACAACTTTGACGAAGTGTAGCTCCTAAACTAATGAATGTAACTCAATGCAGTGTATAAGAAAGTTGGAGGGCATTCTATTACCTGTAAAATGAGTTATTTATGGTTGAAATCGGTTAACCACAACTCAAGTTAGAAATTAAAAAAGTGTCAAAAACGTTTTTTACACTTTAAAAAAAATTTTATCCATAAAAAAAATTTTAAGTGCCATTTTCTTAATTAGGAAGACGTACCTTACCGGAAAATAAAGGTTTCATTCATGGTATATTTCATCGATTTTTTTTTGTAAACTGGTGTAATAGTCCATTACTGTAAGAAAATGTCATTTAATTTGTTTCATGGGTAATTACCCATGTTAATTTCTGTAATAAAATATCCTTTAATGTGTTCCATGGCCTATTATTAAATACCAATAGAATATCCAATAGCAGCTAAGCTTTAAAATTCATCAATTATTTCAGTGTAAAAGAGGCTTTAATTCTTAATTTATTTCAGTGTCATACAGTCATTGAACAGCTTTTGCCCGAGAGAAGAGAAGCGGAAATCAGAAACTGTCAGAATGCATCTCAAATGCACACATTTCAATGCAAACTGACGCCGCCACTGACAGCGGAAGGGGAAGTAGAGGGGGGGCGCTTGAAAAAAGGGGGCGTGGGCCACACTTATGTATGAAAACATATATACCCATATGCCGCTGCTGCCAATATGTTTCGCTTCAGCGGCAAGTCAAGTGGCCCAAAATGGGGGGGAAACTAAAATCCAACTGAAGCTTGGAACCAAAAAACTGGCAAAAAAATAAAATTCAAACGAAATCCATGGCGCCCATTTAATTTCCTGTGCCCGACAGACCCCCCCTGAAGGAGGAAAAGAGAGGGCAGGAGCATGGAATTCCATGGGGCATCGCTATGCCACCAATATTGCATGGAAAAGTACGCGCAGTCATTGAAATGTGTGTACATAAAGTACAGCTCCCTCGAAAACTAATGGTTTCCCTGGGGAAATTCACCAGGCACTTTGTAAGAAAGTATTAAAAATATATCTACAATATATCTACATTATATCTACAATATATCTACACGGCTCAACAAAAAGCAGCGTATAATAAAGAGTTGATCGACATAATATGAATATTAAACATGGAAATTGTATAATTAAAATAATTTTAAAAACAAAAAGCCTTTTAAATTTTTTAATAAATATTTCCAAAAAATTTTACATTTTAACTGATTTTATTTGGTTTCCAAGCGCTTTATTTAGCCACTTTTAATTGGTTTCAATTTTAAAACCCCTTAAGAGAGGGAAATATATTTGCAGTTCCTTTTTCCGAGGCACCACTGTATGTGGCACATAAAGACTGGCATTTCTGTGCGTTATGCAATCGATTTGGCCACTTGAACTTAAAATGAGTTATCGAATGCCTCGGCATCGGAATGCTTCCTGTAAATGGCTTCATAAGCATTGTTATTCTTCCCTCCATTATTATTGCTCCTTCAATTTGTGCTCTGCTTTGTTTCGCTCGGCTTTTGTTTTTATTTTTATTTTTGTTATGCCAACATTTTTTAGCTTGGCTCAGCTGAATGCCGAATGGCGATGGAAAAAAAGATATGCTAAACTTCAGGTTACGCCATCATTCGCTTTATCTCGCTGAGGGGAATTCCAGGAAATCGATAGGACCCCTTAAAAGTATCCACATTATATCTGCATATGTATTCAAATATCAACAGTGGCAGGAGAAATACTAGTGGTTAATTTTTAAAAATTGTATTAAATGGTAAACTTTGAATTAGGTGCAGATAGTTTTAAAAATAAATAACAGACATTTTTAATTATGTTAGTTTTTTTTTAATTTTTAATTTATTTCCCCATATTGCTGCCATTATTTTTACCGCAATTGTGTCACTTTTATATGTAAATGTAAGTGTGGTGCACATGATTCGAATTCTAGGCCAATTAAATTGGGATTTTGGCCCGCACATGGCTCTTCATGACCTTTCGCACCCCTACAGAAACAGAAACCCTGGCGCATCCTTATCTCTATCCTTCGCTTCAAACTTGAGTGCCATTCGCTGTGCCCGTATAACACTGAAAGCTAAGATTGTGAAAGTGCTATAAAATAAAATAAAATAAAAAAAGACACAGAACCAATTGTAAATATAAAACAAAGTTTATTAAAATTTATTACTCATACGCAGTGTTGGCCACACTAATTTTTGATGACTAGAAAAATAAAGTGGGCCAACACTGCGTATGAATAAATAATTTTTGGGGACAATGTTTCTTACAATTAGTGTTTTACAAACTCTACTGTAGGCCAGTAGAAATAATTAATCATTTAAAATACGATTAAGTAAGTTTCCGTGTCATACAAGCACGACAGAGATTCAATGCAAATATTTCCAACAAAAGCGGCAGATAGACAGAGAGAGATAGGTAGAGAAAGAGGAAGCGAGAGAGAGAGAGAGACAACCTCAAGTTTAACATTATACCCAAAACACACCCACACACTCACGTGTTTCGTGTGTTGGGATGCGGCTAATACCTTGTTAATTATTTCACACGCACACACACACACCTCAATTTCAGAGGGTGGACCTTGGTTGCTTACTTAATTCAGGGTTATATTCTCATTGCCTGTAGATTACAATTTTAACAAATTCTGTCTTTTTAATATATTCTTGACTTTACTCAATAGCTTTTTAACCTCTGCAGTAATCGATAACTTATCGTTTTACTACCCTGCAAACATGACTGATCACGTTTGGTGGCAGGTGGCAGTGTGACCATGCGGCTTAGTTAATTTTGGGTCCACCCAAATGCTTAGCCATACAAAAGCTCCTGTTCTCAAACGTGTCACGTGTTTGGCTTGTTTGCATTTGAGTTTGTGTGTGCTTGTTAGCCGTTTAACATTTCTGACACGCCAAGCGCAGCCACTGAAACTGTAACGGTAACGGTAACAGGAGAAGAGGAAGCACCAGCGGGATAGAATAAAGAGGAAGACGAGGAGAAAGAGAAGTAGAAGAGGACTCTGGCGAAATGAAACGAAACGAAAAGGATTATGCAACTGCCACCGACAGCGGGCCACACATTTTGCACCCAGGGGGCCAATAGAAAGGGACGGGGGCACACGGAGCGAGCGAAAGAGAACGCGATAGCGAGTTAGAGAGAGACAGGGAGAAAGGGACGCGGCACAGAGCAGAACTTTTGCAAATTATATACACAACAGGCCGAAACCCCCCGCAAAACAGACAACTGCAGACCAACCGCCCGTCTCGAAATGGATGGACAGAATGTATGGACAGGGAGCGAAAGCGTAAAAGAAGGGGATACAGTTGGGAAAAAAGAATTCAAGCAGCGGGCCCAGCAAACAGTGCTGCCAAGCATCGGGAAAATCTCCAAAGAAAGCTAATCAGTTTTTGAAAAGTATTTTTAAAAAATATATTAAATTCACTTTCAAAAAATCCCAAGATCTTTAAATTTTTGAAAAATATATCAAGATAATGGATCCAATGGATACTACAGATATCTTGATCTTAAAATTCTTGAAAAAATATATTTAGATAATAGATACAATACTAAAAATATTTGAAAACTGAAATCAACATAAATTATCAGTTTTTGAAAAATATTTCAACAAATATAGAGAATGATTATTTACTTTCAAAAAATACCAAGATCTTAAAATTTTTGAAAAATATATCAAGATAATGGATACAATAGTAAAGATATCTTTATCTGAATCCCAAAATCAATTGTTATCTCGCTGGGATCAAGATAGTTAGGATTCCAAGCCACAAGATCTGAAAAACTCTGATGCAAATGAAATGGAAATCAGCCAGATTTGGTGAAAAACGGCTGAATTAGCCGCATTACCATTGGACGCCTGCTGTTTCAATTGCTGCGCTGCCTTCTGCTTCTGCTTGTGCTGTTTGACCCAAATCTCCTATGCAATATTATCGTTTTACTGTCGCTGTTTTGCCGTTCCCTTTGTTGCTGCTGCTTGTGTTGCCGCTTGTCAAGTGAAAATAATTTCCAGCAGGAAAATAAAACAGACAACAAAATCGATAGTCGTCGATAGGCAACTGTGCAGATAAGAACTACTTTTCAAGGATCTTTCCGGCTCATCAACCACTTTCTAACAATCTTGGCCCGAAAGTTTTCGCAACTTTGTTTAAAGTTTTTCGAATCAATATGACGATGATGATGATGATGATGAGCTTGGTTAACGCACTTTTTATATTGTACTTGGGGTAAACATAATTATCACAAATTGAGGAAATAGTTATATACTGTTATAATTTTCATAGCTATATCATTTTTTAGGCTTTCTTAAAAATAAACTTAATTATCGATTTTTGTTATCGATTTTATCGATACGCTTGCGATATAATAATCTAGAGAAATTAACTTATTCTTATATTATAATGTTATCGATTTTATCGATACATTTTCAAGTCGATAACTCACCTAACAGCGCTTGAAACAAGCGAGATTTAAATATGCGTATAACGCGTTCGATTGCAATACGCAGTGCCCGATCCTGGGGCTCCGATAGCCTGGCGTGATAGTCCTCGAGCAGCTCGAGAGCCCGATGAGCTTCTGCAATAAATAGATAATAATATTTGTTGTAATATATATTTTTTATAAAATATAATAGTTTCTAAAACTAAAATATAGTAATTCCTAAAAATTTCTAAGGGTTTATTTCACAGTTTTTTTTACTTTTAATATCCGCAATCCGCTCGTCTTCATCCTGACTGATCTCCAGACCCGCCTGTCCGAAGACCGTGGACCAGAAGCCCCTTTCCATCTCCCTTTCGGAACCCTGATCCGAACCACTTTCCCCCGCCGATTCCACCTGCAATTGGGATCTCTGCCTGGGCTTCGGCTTGCCCTTGGTCTTCTCGAGACTCTCCCGCTCGAGGGTTTCGATCATGGTGCGGAAACGACTCAGTTCCATTCGCAGACCCTCGGCACTGTGTCGGCTCGACGAGGAGGAGACGGGCGAGAGTCCCGAAATGCCGGACAACAGACGACAGCGGGCGGCGCCCAGCGAGGAGGAGGACGAAGGAGGTCCACCCTCATCGCTCTCGGACTTCTCGAAATACCCCGACTCCACGTCCGGCGTTCGAACTATGGAGCCTCCGGAGGAGGACAGCATATGGCCATATTCCAGGAGATCCTGGGCGGAATAGAAGCATTCAACGGACTCGCGGACACTGTCGTGTTTGAGGGGTGAGGGTTCGGGTTCCGGATCGGGTTCCCTTTCTTCTTTAATGGGTAATGTCACCCGATCGATTTCGATTTCTTCAGTAGGTTCTTCTATGGCTTCCCCCGAACCAGACTCAACCAGAACCACCAATGGCTGAGCTTTCTTCTGCTGCTGCGGCAGCAAGGACTCCTCACCCTCGGGCTCCTCCTCATCGTCGGCTGGGGAAGAGTCCTCCTCCTCGTCGTCATCGTGAAAGGTCTTATCATCGCTGCTCAGCAGACCCTCGTTGGGATCGCTGCTCTTCTCCCGTTCCGAATCATCCGTGTCTGAATCCATTTTTGTGGTCCCCAAGTCTACAAGTCCCGTCGCTTCCAAGTATCGCACTCAACTGGGCCCCCGACTTTTGAGCTTTATAATGAATATAACATCGCTCGGGGGCTGCTGCTCTACGGCCGATAAATCAATAAAGATTGACGCTTTTTAAACATTTTTCTAGTTCTAGTTTCTTCCCTTTTATGTTTCTGCCACACTTTTTCTGGTACACTGAGTGCAAAATATGTAAAAATATCTAATAAATAAATGGATAAATTTATAAAATTACTTAGTTAATTGAATTAAAAAAAAAACATTTAATTTGAAATTATTTCATTTTAATTTTTCGTTTTGTTAATAAAATTTCAACTCTAATCTGTAATTTATCTAAAAATTGTATGGATCAATTTATAAATTTACTTAGTTAAATGAAAAGGTAGTTTAAATTTAAATTAAATTTTTAAAAATGGTATAAAATTCCATACTATTTTCGTTTGTCATTTTTGCAGCGCGATTTGTTTTAGTACATAGTTTGTTGTACCCTTTCGAAGAGGTCAGGGGTCAAGTCCCATCCTGTCGCTGGTTCGTCTGATGTTTGCCAAAAAATTAAACACATAATTTATTATTATAATCGACTCGCATTGTGGCCCCAAACAGAAACACACACAGATACAGAGGCAAACAGACACCCTAAAATATATATATTTAAACCAACAATGTATCTGTGCCCGCAGTTTGATGTCCCCAGCACGCGTCAAACGCCGACGATGACCTTCACTGACCATTTGCGAGGCTGCTGGCATCCCCCCATAACCATCCCCATATCCCCATCCCTTATAACCATCCACCCATCCCCAGAAACATTTTCCCATTCCAATTTTCCCGTCTTTTACAGCTTTTGTGCCGCTCTGCTTTCGGCTTTTCTTTTGCTTTTTGGCCATTTCAGTTGCCCAAATATGATTTGTATGTGACATAATCAAATAAAATTCTTTGTCTGCATTAATTTAGTTTTTTTTAGAGCTTCTAAAGCAGTAGAATGCACATTTTGTATATGGCCAAAGTCGCAAGTTTTGGCCACCGAAAAAGTTAAATGATTTACTAAAATTGCAATTGAAGAACTGAGGCCAAACTTTTCATTTGAAAACTTTGTATGGTTACTATGTATAGTTAAAAACTCTTTAATAAAAAATCATAAAATATTGGTGGATCAATTTTCAAAAAAAGGTGTCTAAAAGTATGCAACAATATATTTTTAAACAAAAAGTGATACTATTGGACTCATATTAAATTAAATTTTATATTTTATAACTTTTTATTAAATGCCATTACCTTGCCTATTCAACTGTAGACAGTTCTCACTGTACCACCATTCATAGGACGGCCAATTAAATGGATTTCCACGTAATGGTGAAGAGTGATATACGTATAGTAGAAACCCAAAAAAAAGGGGGGAATAGATAGACGAATAAAAGTGCAATTTTTCGCTTACCTTGCTTTTTCACTGGCATTCTGTAAGCGGTGTTTCTGCTACTATTTATGGTGGTGCTGGTGGAAATGGCAGCGGAAATGGCGGTGGTGCAGCAGCTTTGATTGTGGTTCAACGCCGCCGAACTCGAAAAAGCGTGGGTCGCAATTTTGAGAATTTACTGGAGTCGCTTTCGAGTGGAAAAATGCGGCGAAATCGCTTTGGCTTTAGTTCGTCCTTTAGTTCTGCGGGCACATGTATATATATATTTAAAATATATATATTCTATATTTTATATACAAATATTGTTGTTGCTTTTTTGGCTTTCGAACGAAGTTGGAGATTTGTTTTTAATTTTGCGCTTTTAGTTTTTTTTATTTTATTATTTTTTGGGGCAGTTTTGTGGTTACATTGACGTGTGCGTTTTCTCTCGATTTCTTGGCGAATTTCACATTTCAGTGGCTCCTCGTCTACTTCCGGTTCTATAGCTTTTAAATTGCACTTGAAATTCGGCTGTCATCGAAATGTCCTTCGTCTTTCTTCTTATTCTTCACAACACAACACCAACACAAAAAAAAACTCTGATCGTTTTTTTCTTTTTTTGTAAAATTTATTTTTTGTTCACATTTAGTTTATTCTATAATTCCATCCACCATCTAGAAGGCGAAAGACAAAATAGAACGGTTGAAAAACAATGCTTCTTTGGATTTGGATTTATTCATCAAAACAAAAATTTTGTTGTATAATCGTACAAAAAAAAATAATCATACGAAAATTGCAGACACACACGGGCGCAGTCAAATACGCTTCCGATTGCAACGAAACGTGTACAGTGGCCACTCGCTAAGTGCAAGTATTTTTATGGCCATTTTATATAATTTCAGTTTGTACATATAGAAAGATCTTAATCACTTTTTAATGCGAAACTTGACAAAAAGTTTTGGAAATTCGTATTCTTTTGTAGGACATTCAATTTTTATGTATGAAAAAAATTTTTTTTTTTTAATTAAAAGGTAAAATAAATAAATATATTTGATATCAAATACATATTATTTAAAAGAGATTCGAATAAATATTTAAAAAATACTCAAACTAAGTTTACCTAATTTTTGTTGGCTTTCTCGAGTGACCACTGTGGCTGGTTTTTTTTTCTCAGCCACTCATATTTTTGGGAAATACGAAAAACTGAAAAGGCAAAAACAAATAGCGTCGCGGCGATGTCGAAATGCTCTGGCTGTCTGGCCGTTTGTTTCGCGATCGCTATTGTCGAGCTGATTTTATTTACATATTTTCGCCAGTCTGTGTGAGAGTGCTGGCTGCCTTTTTTGCTATTTCAGCGAAATGTTTTTTTATGCAGTTGCTCTAGTTTCACTCACACACTCAAAAAAAAAAGAAAAGAAATGAAAAAGCCAGAAGGAAAAAAGTACAAAGGAGGTAGAGTTGAAATGTCAAAGTTGGCTTGATTTTATTTCGGTTTCTTTAGGTTTGTTTTTATTTGGCTCTAACTTGATAACTTGTTACATTGGCCAGGTCGAAATTCCGCACACCCGCACCGCACACAGACACACGTCCAACTGAGGCAATAACGGTGCTCTGCTTTTGGCCCTCAGTTTCTGTCTCTCTTCTTGGCCACCTTTCTTTCTCTTTCCGACGACCGAGAATCCCGAGCAGCGATTCTCAGTCGTCGCTCGACGGACCAACAATTAGTGTTTGCATATACAAGATACAAGATATATACTATATGCTATACACAATCCATCTGTCGGATGCCTTTTTTGCTCCTTTCAAAAGTTGCCAACGCGAGATAATCAAAAATAACTGAAGCGCCTCTCGCCTGAGTTCTTAGTTTTTGGTCAATATTTGGCCAAATAAACGGGAATGCGGCCCACGTGTTTGGGATGCATGTTTTTCACACCATTATTACGTGGCCAACTAATTATTAGCATAATATATGAAGACCCTCTACGCGAAATAGAGATATTTAACCTTTTTTTTTTTTAATTTCCATTTATAATTTAAAATAAAAATAGGTTTTACGAAGCTTATTCACTTAAATAAAAATAAAATGCAAATTTTCTCGAATAAAATAAAATATAAATGTATAAATAATACATATAAAAAATGTTATTTTGAATTTAAACCTAGAATTTACTTTACAGATACAATATATATCTATAAACAATATTTAATCAAAAAAAATAAAAATGAGATAACAGCATTTGATCAAGTTTTCCATTGCCTATCCGCTATAATAAAAGAAAACTATAAAAAATGTAAGCTTTTTCCTAGGAATGTTTATTCTTCAGTGCTCTACAAAAACCTATATATTTATCCATAATTTCTAAACAAAAGAAACGTGCACAATATTATTAAACTCTCGCCAGTTTGTTTATACAGAAAATAAATAAAATTCACCACATAATTCGGAATCGGTTAGGGCAGTCCCGAAATTGGCAATTAACAGGTAACCGAATCATAATAAATTTGAGATTTTAGTTTTAATTGAAAACACGATGAGTTTTAATGTGCATTCTGATCATATAATTTAAATATAGCCTTCAGTAGCCCCGAGTAAACGTGTAATTTTGCTCGAAATAGCTTGTTGGCAACAACAAAGTTGAGAATTATTAAATAAATTGCCATAAATAGCTGGGAAATGTCTGAAGCGACAATCCTAACTGCCGGGAACCCATTTATTTTGACAGACAGGACGGGATCCTTGGGATCCCTGGGTCTCTATTAAAATGAAGCCCATCAGGCAAAGTCACTTTGATTAATGTTGTGGACGTCGTCAGTGACGCGAATTACTTAAAAAGCAATTGAAGAACTAGACGGGTCAATACACAACGCCCCCAGACGAAAGGGGGGAGAAAGAGGAAGGGGGCGATGAAAAAAGTAACAAAGGGGAGGCCAAAACAGTGCTAACGACTGGAAACTAGGAAACGCGCTTCGAGAAAGATAATAATAATAATAATAATAATAGTAAGAGCAACAACATGAACAGGGCTAAGGGCTAACGAGGGCCTGGGTTCAATCACCTTTGGGAATTACGTACCGGTTATTACGGTTATTATTATTATTATCCTACCCGGACAATTCTCAACAGTAGTTCATATATTTAAGCCTACACACAAATGAAAAGTTTCGAGTGAACAAATGGGAATATTTAGATATATTTTAACCTCTTGAAAAACTATAAAAAAATTTTTTTAATAAATTATTAACTTATGCTTCCATTAAAAGAACATTAGTTAAATATCTGCTTCGGTTTCTCAATCGGATTTGGATCTTAGCAGCCTAATGTCAAGGTTATTTTTAAATTGCCGCCCCTATTCTTTCGGTGTACCTACGCTTTGTTTGATTTAGTGTGCGAGTTGGATTTCTATACATTTAATTTATGTGCGTCATTTGTTTCCTATTTTTAATGTCTTTCGGCCGCTTGAAGTACTTTTTTTTCTATTCTATTCTATTTTATTTTTCAGGCGCACACACGTCGTATAATTGATATGCACACTCTCACACACGCACAGTACAATTGTATTGCCTATTTTTATGGTCGCCGAGTCCTTTTTCGGTGTACATGTGTGCGAGAATGTAAGAGCATTGGTACAGTGATCACTGACAAAAGGAAATTCTGCGGGTGATCATGGATTTAAAGATATAATTTAAGATTAGCTAATGAAAATGAATTTCCAAGGAATGATCACTATAAAATTCAATTTTATTTTAAGCGAAATGTAATAAAAGGGAAATATTGCAATCGAATCTTTTATGATATGACCTTTTAATTAGATATTATTATTATTAGATATTATTATATTAGATATTATGAACATATTAAAAATCGAAAGTTGAAATTCTCGAATTTAAATAAAAGATTTAATATATTGATTATGAAATTAAGTTTATCCCATTTAGCGAGCGGTCACTGTACCCACATAAGTACTCCAGCACACACACACACACACACACGCACACTTCGATTCACCTGCTGCAGGCGCGAACCCAGGCCCAGAAAAGTATGCAGCGAAAAGGAGAGCATATGCAATAAACCCCGCACTCAGGCACACACACACTTGCAGCGAGATATTAACCGTTACGGATTGACGTTTCGGATTTTTGACCTTGACATGTCGCCCGTGGTTGTAATTGTAGTTGTTTTCGGTGGACCGGAGTGTGTCAAAAAAAATAAAAAGAAAAACTACCGAAAAAAAGGGGCAAATTGGAGAGAAATCGAAGGGGGAAGCGGTCGGAAAACTGGGTCGCAGCAGATAGGAGGTGATTAATTATTCAGCCACACAGCATAATTATTCGAGCGTTGTGGTGTGCGTGTTATTTATAGACTAGCCGAAAAAAAAAACCAAAAAAATGAGAGTCTACTACAATAAAATAATACACACCGAATAAAACGGGGAAAATTCGCACACACATTACTGTATTACTGTAAATTTCCCCCCATTAAAAAAAGGGATGCTGCGAATTATGCATCCTCCACACTGACGCACACACACACACCGATACACACCGCGGTTGCAACTGCAGTGCTACACACGGAAAAAAAAATCAGCTGGTTGCTGTACCGTTACACACACACTCACACACGTGTCTCCTCGGCAAAATTATTTGATTTTTCCTGTATTTCCTTTATATCATCTGTATTTACAACAACATCCCTTGCATACACACACACACACACACACGGGAGACAACCACCACAGACACACACACACAGGGACGGCAAAAAAAAAGGGAAAGAGGAAGCACCTTAAAAAAATGTTTAATGTCCCTTTTTTTAATCCTGCAGGCAAATCAAGGTAAATTTTCACGCTCTTCTTCACTTGATCCTTTTTTCACTCCTCTCGCCTGCGAACATTTCTTTGTATTTTAGGCTCCACGCGCACACACACACACACACTCACTGGCAAAAAGGACATGCGTTTGGCACAGCCTTCGGGCATTTTATGTTTAATATAAATAGTAGCGGCAGCACGTTGGAGAATATATATTACGGTTCGGTTTTCTGCTCTGCTCACGGGAACACTAGTTCTGGTTGGAAACAGTGTGGCCAGAGGCGCGCCCAGTGCGAAATCCCAATTGGAAGTCCTGGGCGAAAATTCAAAAAGAGCCCGCAAAGTTGTTGGGGGGTTTAAAAAATATGGAATTTATCTGGAAAAATAAGGGAAATGGAAATAAAAGATCTCGAAAATTGTTAAACTCATAAATTTGTAATTATTGCGATTTTTACAATGATTTTTGTATCTCTGAAAAAAATATAAAAAATTGTATGGCAACTCTGCAATTCCAATTGGCCCCATTTTAAATTCCAGCCAAGTGGCAACGCTACTTTTAAAATTTACGACAGAATTTATATTGAAAAAATAAACTACGTTTATTATTTCGTTCTTTGACTATTTTTGTCTTTAAGCTAGTATTTAATAAATAGTTTAAATTATTTTATAAATTGCAAGCAAGTGGCAACTCTACTCTTAAATTTACATTAGAATTTATATTGAAAAAATAAACAACGTTTATTATTTGGTTCTTTGACTATTCATAAATAAACAGTTTAAACCATTTTTTTAAATAATAAAGAATAGTTGAATTAAGAAGGTTTACTTTTAAAAATTAACTGGTCTAAATAGGTCTAGTTATAAAGAATCTTTATTATATTCTTTACATAAAACGAACGTGTGTTCTAAATATAATTTTAATAATTAGTTTTTATTAAAATAACCCTTTTTTAATAAAAATTAAAGCAAAACAAGTTACAAATGCCAAAAAGTGGAAAACTTGCGGAACCTGAAAACATCTAACTTTAACTTAACATTATGAAAGATTCCTAGGATATTACAAAAACCAAGCTATTCATTTTTAACATACAAAACGAAAGGTTGTATTTATTTTGGATTCGCTAGCGTCGGGCCGTCAAAACAGTAGAGTTATGGTACAGGATATTTGTGGTTTTTCCTTGTCCAGAGGGCCGGAAACATCCGAAAATCAGATGGCCGCGGAAAAAAAAGGTGCTTACATGATAATTTGTTTTTGTTTAAAAGTAGCTTTAACAGTAGGACAGTGGTGGTGGCGGAAGCTCCCCGGATAATCGGATTCCCCGGATTTCCAGATCCCCAGATTCCCCGGATTCCCAGAAGATTTGCCCCTTTTACAAATCGCCGCCGCCGCGTTTTTGGAGCATTTGGGCGAAGCGCTGGGTGATCAGCAGCGAGGTGTCGATAAATCGGTCGACGCAGTTGCTCAAACACGTCTCGGTGGCGTGGTCCAGCTTGGTGCTCGGCTTCCCGATGCACTTCTCCCAGCAGATCTCGTTGAATTCGTGAATCTGTAAGTTATTTTTATGACTTAACTGCCTGGGAAACCCATGAAATGGGGGAAACTCACCTGCGCGTTCACCTGGGCCTTCTGCTTCTCGATCATGAGGAACTCCTGCAGCTCCTTGTCGTTTCCAGATAGATTCTCAAACTCGGACATTGTTGGTTTTTCTGGTTTTCAGTGAACAATCTACGAATTAGCCGGGGAATTTCTAGAGTTTTAAGGTTGATTTTTAGGTTATATAAATTCGGACAGCTGGTGCGTAGTGTTGGCTAACGTCGAATTTTCGATTAGGGATGGACAAGCTGCCGATAGTAAGCGATAGTTGGGTGATAGTTTTAGAGATAGCTACACTGTGCTACATTTTTATGGTTTTGAAATGTAACTGTTTCAACATAATTGGATATGTTGGATATTTTAGCGATTTAACAATTTTAATTATAAATTGGGTATATTACAGGAGTATTATAGTAGGATTAAAAATGCTAAACAACGTTTATAGAACCAGTGCAGCTATCGTGAGATAGGCTTCAAAATGTCGGGAAAAATACCAGATTTTATTTATTGTATTATAGTACCAAATATGTCTACGGTTTTATATTTACAGTTTTCTCCAAATTTAATGACTTGTTGTACCTTTGAATTTCTTTACCTATATATATATATATTGCATTTATAAATCAATTTCAATAAACAAATTCAAAATGTCGGGAAAAACACCAGATTGTATTTATTGTATTTTAATACCAAATGTGTCTACAGTTTTATGTTCTCTGTTTTAACCCAATTTAATGACTTGTACCTTTGAATTTCTTTACCTTTATTCGACCCACCCTAATATATATATTTCATTTTTTACCAAATCGCTATAGTTTAGTATTTTTAGTATACGCCATATAAATACTGAAAATCCCCCGATCCCGAGAATCCCCTAACGCCCCTGCCACAGGGTGCCCCCTGCATTTCTCCGACGGAATCCGAGTCGCAGCTATTCGTGGCTTTTTTTTATTTTTCGCAATTGCAATTGCCTCGGCGGTTCACTCGCCCACTCCAGGCCACTCGAGATCTCGGAGGCGACACTCAGCCAGGTGCACATCCTCGGAGGAGCCATCCCCGAAACCCCGAAAGTGTTTGCAACTCTCTCGCTGTTGCTTTTTTGGGTGTCTTATTTCGGGGGAAAGGGAAAAGCGAGAAAAGCGAGTGAATTTCTCGCGAGGATTGGAGGAGGAGCAGGTGGATTCCATGCCTGCAAGAGGCACGGGTAAGAGAACCACCAACGGCTGAAAACTGGGACTCCAGGAGGCGGCGGACGAGGAGCACCAGCTGCACCGCCGACCAGGAGGAGCACTTCTGATGGCCCTGGAGCCACCAGGCGCCTCCGCCGCCGCCGCCGCCATGGACGACAGCAGCAGCGGACGCACCTCGCTGGCGGACAGCGCCAGCCTGACCAACTCCTCGCTGCGCAGCGGCTGCTCCTCGCAGAGCATCAGCGCCTACGACGGCACCATTAGGATCTTCAATCTGGCCACCAAGGGCTACGAACGCTTTCCGCCGCACATGAACTGCGAACAGATCTGCAACGAGATGTGCAAGCTCCTCTGCATTGCGCCCACCGCCCAGCTGCTCTACGGCATCCGGGAGCACTCGACATCGCGTCGTCCCACGCCGCTGATTCGTCTGGAGCTCACCTGGTCGCTCCCAGGCGAGCGACTCAACTGCCAGCTGATCTACTGCTTTCGCATGCGTTTCCGTGTCCCCGAATTGGACAACCAATTGGAGTCCATCGACGGGAGGAGCCACAAGTTCCTCTACTTTCAAATGCGACACGATTGGCTAACCGAACAGATACCAGAGATTCGCTATCCGGAGCACAAGGACAAGTCCACGGGACTGGCCGTGATGGACATGATGATCGATGCCCAGGAGCAGACCGAACAGGATCAGGCTTTGCGGGACATTGAGAAGTCGTACAAGACCTATTTGCCGCCCAGTTTGTGGCGGGCGCACAGCTTTTTCGTGGGCTCCAAGATACGCGAGGTGTTCAGGAATCTAAAGGCCAACGCCCCGAGTGTTGAGCGTTTGAAGTGGCACTATGTCCATCAGATCTCGCATTTGGCGCCCTCGTACCTCACCGAACAGTTCACCTGCACCGTGCAGTATCTGCCCAATGAGGAGGTGACCCGCGGCGGAAGCTCCGGCATCGTGGGAAGCCTCACGCAGGCGGTTAGCAAGTCCACCTCCACGCTGGTCAGCTCGGGATCCACCAACACGCTGTCCACTTTGACCACGAGTGCTCCGCAAGTCGGCAAGAAGGGCAAACGACGATCCGCGAGCGCCGGAATCGATGTCTATGTGCGGGTCTTTCCGCACGACTCACTGGAGCCGGGACTCAAGGTGGCCAGGGTCACATCGGAGGCCACACTCAAGGTGAGTACATCATAAACTACTCCTTTTTCTTCTTAGAACCTTTATCGGTCCTTTGCGGAAGTGAATCAACTTAAATTCGCCTTCAAGGTTTCCCAAAATTCGTCTTAATAGCTCTAATCCGTACTTCTCCTGATAAAGGGAATGTGATTTGGATTTCTTTCTATATGCTACTTGTTTTAAGACCCCTAATCGTAGGGTAAAAGTATGTTAGAGTATGCAACAGGTAGAGGGAGGATTTCGAAAAATTGTTAATGCAATTTTGTAGACTTTAACAATACCTATCATAATGTAGAAGAAATTTTTCAAATCGCACCATTCATTTAAAAGTTATGAGCAAATAATAGAAGAAATTCTTCAAGCAGTGCAAGCAGTACATGTTTAATTTTACTTTTATATCATTTATTTGGCCACTTTTGCGTACGTGATTACTATATTACGCATTATTTTTTCATAATTTTGGTATTGTAAATGCTATTTTGTTGAGTTTATCAATACCTTTCGAAGTGAAGAAGAAACTGCTCAAATCGGACCATTCATTTAAAAGTTATGAGTAAATAATAGAAGAAATTCTTCAAGCAGTGCATGTTTAATTTTACTTTTATATCATTTATTTCGCCACTTTTGCGTACGTGCTTTTGGGGATATTTTTTCATTAATTATAACCCTATATTACGTACTATTTCTTCTTAAATTCAGGAGAGTCGTCCAAAATAACGCGATTGTTGATAACCCGAAAGTTGTTAAAATTATGAACTTGTTTTATAAAAAGACGGGTGCTTAAATGTTAAGTGTCTAAACTTAAGATTGAATAGCTCTTCGTTTCCTGTTTTTTTTTTATTACCATATTAATCTCATCGAGGAAAAACCACCTCCTCTTTCAATTCGAAAGCATTACACAGGAACACAAAATTAAACTTTGTGAAATTTCCACGAACCATTTCAAGTTTTCCATGATATTTGGGTGCTCCTGAGTAAAAGTCCCATACAAAATTATTTTCCATCACCTACAGGTTCCGCGGTATAGCTAAGAATACAAAAAACCGATGTTTGCCGACATTTTGAATTACGTGGCCTATATAATTGGACCAACCTTTATTATTTTCGGTAGGACCTACTCTCAATACATCAAGGCATTCCTAAAAAATAGTCCCCATTGTGAACCATTGCCCATGTCTTTGGAATTCGACGCCAAAGTTGAAAATCCCAAAATTGTAGAGATTTTTCTGATGGAAAAACAATTCTGTGGATTAAATCTTGAATGGAAGTAATTTTAACTATTCATTGTATCTATTGTTCATTGTATGCTTTAATTTCGGTTTAAAGCGTTTTCATGAGAACATTTTATTGGATTTCTTATACTAATAAAACCGATTTTTTTATTTCATTATCTACTCCTAAATTTTGTCAAATTTTGAATAAGTCATGGCAACCTCTAGAACTAAGAAACTAAAATACGTTCACTGAACATACACGGAGAAATGTAAATTTTTACTCCCATTCTGTAGGATGCCTTGACTTTTTTAAAATTTGACAACATTTAGGAGTAGATAATGAAATAAAAAAAACGGTTTTATTAGTATATGAAATCCAATAAAATGTTCTCATGAAAACGCTTTAAACCGAAATTAAAGCATTCAATGAACAATAGATACAATGAATAGTTAAAATTACTTCCATTCAAGATTTAATCCACAGAATTGTTTTTCCATCAGAAAAATCTCTACAATTTTGGGATTTTCAACTTTGGCGTCGAATTCCAAAGACATGGGCAATGGTTCACAATGGGGACTATTTTTTAGGAATGCCTTGATGTATTGAGAGTAGGTCCTACCGAAAATAATAAAGGTTGGTCCAATTATATAGGCCACGTAATTCAAAATGTCGGCAAACATCGGTTTTTTGTATTCTTAGCTATACCGCGGAACCTGTAGGTGATGGAAAATAATTTTGTATGGGACTTTTACTCAGGAGCACCCAAATATCATGGAAAACTTGAAATGGTTCGTGGAAATTTTTGGCTGTGTACCTGTGTTATTATTGATTTCCGAGTATTACAAGTAAGAATGCGTCTTATCGGCGGTGGCAAAGAAAGTAAATAAAAGAAAAGAAAAGACAAAACCAACTGATTACAATGTTTTCCCTCTGCCCCTTTTCAGTGGAATCTGGTGGGCGCCGTGGAGGGAATTTTCATGATCTCCAAAATCAACGAGACCTCAGTGAGGCTCGAAATCGTTGGGTTGCCCAAGGGCTACGAGATGCAGTTCCAGACGGACAAGGAGATGAAGTCCTTCATCTCCTACCTGGGCATCTATATCAGGTGAGTTTTTGAAGCTCATTAGAAATATTTGTAATATTTGTTAAAAATATTTGTAATAGTATTCACTCTACCATTAATTTTTTGATCACTATTCTGTATTTTTAACATTTGTATAAAATCAAGCAATCGTTGATTATTCTTTTTAAATAGCTTTAGTTTCCTTGTTTGACCTTTGTTGATTCCCAGAAGTAAGCGGAATCCGTAAGGAAAAAGTAAATTCTTCTGGGGTAAACATAAATAAATAATTCCTATTAAAAACTATTCAACAGTTGAATTGAGCATAAACAAGAAACTTGATAACACCGCTTAAAAAAAGAGTTTGATATGCCTCCTTAAAAAAAACAAAAGTTGTTTTGAATGTAATACAAATAATAATATATTTTTTTTGTTTTTTAAAGCTACATTTGGTTGGTATTCACTCGAATTTTCGCTCTTTCTTATCAACTTGGAGCCAAACATACAATTTTGAATTTTTTTGTATGTTTTCAAATATAATTTTTCAAACAAAAACTGCGAAACTAAGTTTATATAGCTTTGGTTTCACGGAATTGATAAAATATAACGAATTATAATATTTAACTACTATTAATTATTTTTTAGGAAATTATTACTTTTTCTTATTCAACAAACCTTTTATTTTGTGCCTTATGGGATATGAGTGTATCTATTGAATATAAACATTATTAAAAGCAAATATTTATTTATTTAAAATATATCTTAACATGGAAAGGATTTACAAGTTAAAAATTAATTAGGTTCCATAAAAAATATGAAATCCAAAGTTATTAACTCGAATTCTCTTCCCATTATCCTTGCAGATTGTCCAGCAAATGGATGCAGGACCTGTGCCACTCCTACCGCACGCCCTCCCTCGAGGAGCTGGGCGCCCTCTACTGCCACGGACCCATCGGCGGCGCCTATTCGCTGATGAAGCTGCACGAGAACGGCGACAAGTGCGGCAGCTACATTGTGCGCGAGTGCGACCGAGAGTACAGCATATACTACATCGATATCAACACCAAAATGTGAGTGCCCAACTGCCTGGGTGCCTGAGTACCCCGCACGCGCCCGTTTAATCAGCAACTTCCTCCACGGTCGTTATCAGGCTTAGAAGTATATTGTATGCGCTACAAAAATAGCCATTGTTCCGGTCTCCGTTTTTCTCCCTAATAGCTAAACTCTTTTCACAAAGTCTGCGGCCAGATGCAAATGTCAACAGCATTTTCCATGAAATTATACACAAAAAAACATTCGATATGAAATAGGGTAAATTCTGCTTAATTTCATAGCAATCAAATAATAATACTATCACATTTATGATTCAAACATATCAACTTGATATTTTATCATATCATATGAAATACTTTTTAATATTTTTTGAACAATTAATATAAAATAAGATAAACATAATCTTAATTTATATCAAAATGATATGACTTGATCTTTGAAAATATAAAATTTGCCATATAAAATTATAACTTTAAAATTCGATATGAAATTCAATTCAATTCTACCTTATTTCATATCAAAATAAATCCGAAAATGTCAAATTTATGATTCAAACATATCAAATGTAGTATTTTTCAAACAAATAATGTAAAATAAGAAACATAATCTTAGTTCATATCAAAATTATATGACTTGATTTTTAAAAATGTAAATTTGACCTGCACATATTTTTTTTTGTGTATATAAAATTAGAACGTTTTTCTCCTTTGCATTGCATGCGCAAGTACGTCACAGGCTGCGTTGCCATGCCAAATGATGCCGCCGCTATTCCCTTTTTTTAGCGCAAAATCAGAGATTATAATATGTTTCCCCTTCCCCTTTTGCAGCATGGCCAAAAACACCGACCAGGAGCGCTGCAAGACGGAGACGTTCAGGATCGTGCGCAAGGACTCGCAGTGGATGCTAAACTACAACAATGCGGTGCATACGCTCAACTCGCTGCACGAGGTGGCGCACTTCATTCAGGCCGACAGCCCCGATCGCTACCGCATACCCGCCTCCAAGTACGACAAGCCGCCGCTGCTGCTGCTGCTGCTGCCGAAGAACCTCAAGGCCAAAAAGACTGACCTGCAGCTGAGCGAGGCGGAGCTGCAGCGGCGCAATCCGCAGATCTTCAATCCGAAAACGGATCTGCAATGGTATCCGGATTCGATATCTCTGAGCGACGACGGCATGATGTTCACCATGCGTGGCGATTGGCTGCAACAGAGTCCTGTGAAGGATGTTTCGGTCACAATGAAAATGCTAAAAAGCGACGGCAATTTCATGGAGTTCTTTCGACTGGCGCAAACCTGGAGTCTCATCCAATCGCCGCAGTTCCTCAAGCTGTACGGCCTCACGCTCGCCGATCCCTACACCATGGTCATGGAGTACTCCAAGTACGGGCCACTGAATAAGTTCCTGCACACGGTGCCCAATGTCACGCTGCACTGCCTCCTCGATCTGATGCACGGACTGGTGCGCGGCATGCACTATCTGGAGGACAACAAGATCATACACAACTACATCAGGTGCAGCAATCTGTACGTGACCAAATACGATCCCAATTCGTACGTGCTCGATGTGAAAATCAGCGATCCCGGCTATCCGCGTCCCTACCGAGAATCCGAGTGAGTAGTTTTAGATCTCAGAATTCTGAATGTTTATACACAGAAAATATAATATTTTTTAAAGATCAAGTTATTCATATCATTTTGATATGAATAAAGATTATGTTAATCTTTTTTTATATTATTTGCTCCAAAAATACTAAATTTGGTATTTTTTATGATATGACAAAATATCATGTTGATATGTTTGAATCATAAATTTGACATTAATCATATCGGATTTTTTTGAAATATGATAGAATTGACCCTATTTCATATCAAATTCTAAATTAGAGAATCTTAAATTTGACATAAATCATATCGGCTTTTTATTGATATGAAATAAGGTAGAAATAACCCTATTTCATATCGGTTTGTTTTTTTCCTGTGTATATATAATTATGTGATTTTCATTATTAGCTCACCGTGGGTGCCCACCAAGTACTACCGCAATCTGCAGGCGGCCAAGCTGGATCAGTACACCCAGCTGTGGGCCTTCGCCACCACCATATACGAGATATTCTCGCGCTGCAAGGAGGATCTGCGCAATTTGAAGCAGGAGCAACTGCTGCGGCAGCGGAACACCGATGGCAACATACTCAAGATGCTCGATCCGGACTTGTGTCCCACGCTAATGTTCGAGACGATCATGGACGGTTGGTCCGATGACGAGGAGAAGCGCTTCAGCCACCACGACATCTTCTCGCGCCTCAACACGATGAAGGCGGAGATACTGCCCAACTATCAGCCGCCACCGGTCGCAACGAGTGAGTCTAGTCGTGTCTCTAAGGGATCAGTGATCTACACAGAAAAAAAATTGGCATATGATCAGATTGATATGAACAGGTTTATTAGATCAAGTCATATCATTTTGATATGAATTAAGATTATTTTTTATCTTATTTTACATTTGGTATTTTAAAACAGTATATTTATGATGATTGAATGATTGAATCATAAATTTGACCTTTATCATATTGGCTTTTTATTAAAATTTTCAATTTTCAGGTCAATTTAATATTTTTTAAAGGTCCAGTTATTCATATAATTTTGACATGAATTAAGATTAATTATATATTATTTTACATTTGGTATTTTAAAACAGTATTTTTATAAAACTTTTTAAGGAAATGATAAAATATCAAGATGATATGATTGAATCATAAATTTGACATTAATCATATCGGCTTTTTAATGATATTATTATTTCAATAAGGTAGAAATGACCCTATTTCATTTTGAATTTTTTTCTGTCTAGCTGATTTGAATCGGAAATCAAAGCCATTACTTGATTTTCATATACCTTATATCACTAAATATTTTTCTAGATGGCGCTGGCGAGGAAGAGGAGGTGGTGGAGAGGAGCGACATGCCCCGCAACTATCCCTTCCCTCGTTCGAATATGCTGATGGCGATAACGCTGACCAGCGAATGCCGCGTCATCTACAACATGGAGAACATGATCGGCCAGGGTCACTATGGCACCGTCTTCAAGGGCCACCTGGAGTTCAACGACAAGGACCAGCCGCGCGAGCAGGTGGCCATCAAGATGCTGAACACCATGCAGGTGTCGACCGACTTCCATCGCGAGATCGGCATCATGCGCTCGCTCGTTCATCCGAATATCGTCAAGTTCCGCTACTGGGCGGAGAAGTCGCACTGCATCATCATGGAGTACCTGTCCGGCTCCTTCGATACCTACCTGCGCTTCGAGGCGCCCAATCTCAAGGATGCACGACTGGTGGCCTTCGCTTTGGACATTGCACAAGTGAGTGGGTTCGGTTTTTTGACTTGAAATTGGGAGAAGAGCTCCTTAAATGTATATATATTATCTTAATCCGCTGAGATCTCGGCAACTATGAAAGCTAGAAAGTTGGGATTACCCACACATATTCCTGGGGTTCCTACGCAGCGCAAGTTTCTTTCATCAGAGTGCCACGCCCCCTCTTACGCCCACCATCGCCTTACACGATCTGGCGCTCACATCTTTAAAGATTTAGGAAAAGTATAAATGCAATTTTGCTGTGTTTATTTATACCCATCGAAATGTAGAAGAAATTTTTTAAATCGAAGCATTCGTTAAAAAGTTATGAGCAAATAATGAAATTTAAGCAGTGCAAGCAGTTGATTTACTGCAATGTAATAATGTTTTTTTAATTATTTCCCAGGGCATGAAATACTTGTCCGGCATGGGACTGATCCACAGGGACTTGGCCGCCCGCAACATTCTGGTGGATCACAACGGCGATGGTGATTGCGTCAAAATCTCAGACTTTGGCCTGGCGCAATTCGTCAATTCAGATGGATATTACTACGTGAAGAGCAAGCGAGATATTCCCATTAAATGGTGAGGGAAATCGAAATAATTTTTATGAGGGATGAATAATAACATTTGCTCCCTTGACAACAGGTACTCCCCGGAGGCCATCTCCACCAGCAGATTCTCATCCTACTCGGACGTTTGGAGCTACGGCGTCACGCTCTTCGAGATGTTCACCCGCGGCGAAGTGCCCAATTTGGTGCCGATGCAGACCTCGCAGGAGGACTTCCTGAATCGCCTCATGAACGGTGAACGGTAAGTGGGCTCGAGATTATCGCCTAAATTAGCTCATAAATTTATTTTCAATTTTTTCTGACATTAATTTGTCACACGAGTCTAATTCATGTTCGAATATATGTTTTGTTATTCACTTCAACATTTTTTTGGGACCTTTGATAACCTTTTCATAGAGATAAGCCTTTAAATTTATTTGGGCTGCTGTGTGAATTTGTATGGTTCTGCTTTTAAATCTTTTAAACAATTTACATGATTTAAGGAGAGTTTATTCAAAGACTTTTAACATTTTTAGAAAGTAAATATTTAATATTTATTTATTTAAAAATGTATAAAATATTTCAGAAACTTTAAAGTTTTTGATTAGATTTTAGGTTTTTTGAAAAATATAATTGTGTTAAATATTAATAAAGCTTAGCGTAAAATTTATTTAATATTTTATAAGAAGGTAAATATTTATTTAAATTAAATATATAAAATATTTCAGGAACTTTAAATCTTATAATTGTATTTCTTTTCTAGTTTTTGATTACATTAAAGGTTTTTTAAATTTATAATTGTATTAAATATTAATTAAGCTAAGCGTAATATTTATTTAATATTTTATCGTTTATAAAAATGAATGGAAATACTCAAAAAACTTTCCCTATAATTGCAGATTAAATCGGCCGGCCAGTTGTCCGGACTTCATGTACGAGTTGATGCAGCTGTGCTGGCACGCCACGCCCCGTTCGCGGCCCAGTTTCGCCGACATCGTGGAGATGATCACCAACGAGGTGGCCACCAAGATTTCGCATCCGTCGGATGGCCACCAGCCGCCGCCGGAGGCCGAGTGACAGGAGGCGCGAGTTGCGAATCCGAGTTCGCAATCAACAGAATGATATACACATATTTAGGCATAAGTTCGTTCTTTTAAGCTGTTAGCATTTAACCTGTACGTTTTTAAAACAACACAAGCGAACCCCAAAACCACTTGACGTCACCCCCCAAAAACCCTTAAAGCTTAAAGCGCTTTCGGAAGAATCACAAAACACTTAAAACGAAAAAAAATCAAAAAAAAAAACACCCATCTGTAATCTGTAATATGTAAAATGTAATATGTAATCTGTAATCGGTAACAAGCCCAAAACACACACACAAAACACAAACACTCACGCCTTCGCAAGCCTTTTTGGATTCTCGCCAGACCTTAGTTTTATTCTTGTGCTCACCACTGGCCCCCTAAAACTCGTCTCTAGCCCCCTATTAACCCCCCTCTCTTGACTAAGCGGAAGACCCGACTTTACATATATACGCATATATATTTAAACAAATTCTCAACCTACTTTGTGTTATACATTTTAGCCCACTTTGTTAAATATTGTTAAGCTTGAGCTTCAACCTTTTGTAATGCCCACGCATAAACACTAAACTAAATACTAAATATAAAGTGTAAATAATAATTGAACTACTAGTTAAGGGTTTCAACGAGAACGGCAACACACGGTAATTTACACGAAACTTGGACTAAGATTAATCTACGAAATACGAAAACAAACATGTGCACATATAGTCCTAAGGTATGTCAATTAATGTTGATCAAATGCCATTTTAACCTACAATACTTCGAACCAGAAACGAATTATATATTTACAAGCTATACAGCCACTATACAAGCCGGTATATGCACAACACGACACACCCGCAGGCACAATAACTTATTATTGCTGTTAACGAGAATGGATATTTCCGAAATAAATCAATTTTCTTACGTGTTTAAAGGCGAACGTTTTATTGAGTAGTACATATGGGGGTAGTACAAATTTTTTTTCGTTTGAAAAACCTTTGATTTTATAATTCTAGTGACCTTACGATTAAATACACTTTCTTTAGCATCTATATAAGATCTTTATTTCAAATTTGAATATGATAACTTTTCAGTTTCTTTGATTCAAATCCATACAATGTACTTGATAGATTATTATCTATTATTATTTCCAATTGAACAGGATATCTTTCACGAACTTTTTTATTATACATCTTAACGAAAGAGACGGCACGACTTCTATACTTATATTACTAGTTTCTATTTCATATTATATTAGGGATACATTTATTTAATTATTTGGAATACCTGTGTCGATTTCAATAACTGGTACTTACTTTCGGACACGTTTATAACAGCTTTTTGTGAAATTCAGTTTTTATTCGTTATATATACAGATTTTAGCCTATCTTACCTATACCTAATAGCTATGAACTACCATCGAGTTCAGTATATTCTTAATGGGCTATTCTTCAAACGGCGGTTTTTAGGCAATATTACGGAGAATATTGCCATTGGCGAAAAGGTAAGAACTTAAATATAAAGTGAAACAGAAATATATGTCCTAACTACAAGCTACTCTTAAAAATAGGTGCTTATATACTAAAGAGTATTTGAAACTTCTTAGGACTACTTAAACTACTCTTAATTCTAAAGAACAGGCTGTCTCGCTTACAAGTTACACAGAACTTGCTTTCTAATGGAAAACTGAACTATTAAAGTTTAAAATTAAAGTTCCTACAAGCCTAACTTAAGTATAAGTCTTATATCTTAAGTATATAAGGAGTAAGTAGTGTATCTTTACTGTGTTTGTCTACGTTTTATCGATTTATATTGTGCTTCTACTAGTTTAGGACCATTTTCTAGGCCCTTTGTTAAATTTAATGTGGGGTTTTAACCTTGAAATCGTTTGGAAAATCAGAGATTAAAACTTCCTTTAAATTTTGAAAGGTGGCAAGCTCTTCTTTGCTACCAAACTTCGGGGATCTCTTGGGATATTCTTAATTTAATGTGGAGTGATCCCAAGAGGGATCTCCAACCGGTCCGATCCTTAAATACTAAAACATTTCTTGTTTGTCTTAGGTATATGTGGTGTAGTATAATTTTAATGGGTTTGCCAGGGATTTTAACTACGATTTACTAAGTTAGTAAGTGTGATCTTAGGCTAGATCAAAATGTTATACGAATAGTAGCATTCCTGGCTGCCAAACTTGTGGTATTCCTTGGAAGACTTCCATTCTTTTGTAGAGTGATCCTAGGATTCTAGACTTAAAGAACTGATCTTAGGCTAGATCCCTGGATCTAGATCAAAACTTTGGCGGGTGCTAGGAGCTCTCGGCGTTCTTCTTCTTCAGCGTCTCCATGACGCCCGCGAAGTTGGCCGTCTTCTTCTTGGCCGACTTGGGCGTGGAGGTCTGGCTGCGGACGCGCATCTGGGTGGGGGCCACCTCGTCGCTGAAGTCGAAGTCGTTGGCCTTCTGGGGTCTGTTTATAAGGAAGTTAGGATGTTCCCAAGAGATATGATTTGGATGCACTTACTCCTGTTCGATGGCATCGTTCAGGGGCTCCAGCTCCTTGCTGTTGCCACCCGATCCGCCCGAAGCCTCCGGCGAGGGAGCCCTGCGTCCCGGGAATTGCCACTGGAGCTCCGGAATGCCGCCCGCGTCCAGTTGAAGATAGTAGCCCTCCAGCTCCTCGGCATTAGCCGAAAACTTGTCCGCCGTGTTCGCCGCCGGCTCCACGTCGGTTGCCATCGCGGATTTAGTCTATAAGTTTAATTAAATCCTTAATTTGTTACAGTTTTAGGGAATTTCTTGGTTTTTGTATACGATTTATGGGCAACGTGACGTCAGAACGTAAGTGACATTTAACGTAGTGTCATTTAACGTAAGTTGAAAAATCGATAGATCCGCTATCGATTGGCGAATGACATTTCTAGAAAACTATCGCACTGGGCGGGCACATTTGAATAGCGGGCGCCGCCGCCCAAAATGATCTATAAAAAATCTATTTATAGCCTGCTTGCTTTCTTTATGCACTTGAGTGCACGCCCATGCTACGGAATATGTTCTCCGTTGTTTGTTTTGGGGGAAAAACAAACTCCAACTCGTTAAAAACTAAACTTTTCAATGGAAAATAAAAAAAATCAACTTCTAGTTGTATAGAAAATCTCCAAATTTCAAACCAGAATAAATTAAAGTTAGAATAAAATTTAATACCATAAAAAACAGGAAAACTGAACTGAATTCCGGGGGAAACTTTACTTTTAGTTTACTTTAAGTGGCTTAAAATAGATAATACACCAACGGCGATAAGAGCCTTAAAAAAAAGCCATCGATTATTCATTTTATTTGTATTTATTTACTTTGTGATTACTAAATTCTTAGAACTTTATTCAAAATCATGCCGCCGCCGCTGCTGCTGCTGCTGCTGCTGCTCCATCCGCTATATATCATATATCTCAGTTGATCTGATCTGATCGTCTCTCCACAACCGATTGACGCGGGATGTCCCTGTGATCTGTGTGTTCTTGCTGATCCTCTGGCTTTTCTTTCTGTTCTTTTCTATGACTTACACGTACCATACATATACATAAGTATTATTTTAATATTATTATTATAATTATTATTATAATTATTATATTGTGGTTTGCTGTTTGCTTTTTGCTTTTTGCCTTAGCTTTTGCTTTTTGTATACTCGTATATAAAAAAGAATAATCGTACATATTTAATTTAATTAATTAAAAACACAATTTGATTGCAAAAAGAGAGTGGGGTTCGGGGTTTCTACAATACGTAATTAAATACGGATACGTCCTGATCGTTGGTATTGTTGCCACCGCCACCTCCTCCACCTCCTCCGCGATTTGAAGAGCCGGAGGATTTATTGGAGCCATGGGCGATGGTCAGCTGATTGGCCTGATGGATCACCGAGGTGATGTCGCTCTGCGACGCCGAGATGTCCTTGCTGGTCAGCACATCGCTGCTGCTCGAGCCAGAGGAGATGTGCCGCTCGGCGATGCCGTACTGAATCGGCTGATAGCCGTGACTTGGATTGTAGGTGGCCGAGTATGGCATGTAGATGGGCGGGTTCGGCAGCGGCCCAATGTCGCTGGTGATGCTCTCGGTGTCCGCGTGGCTCATTCCGCTGTGTCCCAGTCCCTGCAACTGATGGGGATGCAAATGGCCCGGTTGTCCGCGATTCATTAGCAAATTTGGGTTGCGCTCCTCGTTGACCACATAGTAGCACTGCTCCGAGAAGGTCAGCTTGTTCACGGTGTGCTTAATGTAGTTGCTCCGCAGCATCGCCGAGACAATCCTTCTTGCCTCCCTTCGATCCTGCACATCCTCCACATTCTCGAGCACCCAATTAACCGCATCGGCGCCTATAAACGCATTCGGTATGGTTATCTTGAGCCACATGCGATCCCGTATCTCCAAACCGCTATCCGGCTTCGTCATCGCCTTCACGATCTCCTCGAGGTTATTCTGGTCCAGTCGCTCCTTAATCGGCTCCGCTATATCCGCAATAATACTGTCGTGCGAGGTCAGCGCTTGGGTGTGCGCCACCCAGGCGCCGGGATCAATCGGACGCACTGGCTCCGTGCGCGGAATGGTGAAGTAACCCTTGGGATTCGGATCCCAGCACTTGGCCACCACCAGTTTAATGGGCCCTGGCTTTTGCACCACCTCCCTGAGCACTCGCACCGCCTCGTCATTGGTCATATTCTCGAAATTCACATCGTTCACCTGGAGTATCATGTCGCCCGGTTCGATTCGACCATCCAAGGCAACCGCTCCTCCTTTCATGATGCTGCCCACATAGATGCCGCCATCGCCACCGCGATTCGATTGACCCACAATGGAGATGCCCAGAAAATTAACCGCTTCCATGTTAATAGAAACAGTGATAATATTCAAAGACATTGTGGAATCCGTGATGGAGCTGTACGAGGAGGTGCGCGACATGCTGGGCGCCCGCTTTTTGCGACGCTGCGGCTTCTTGCGCACCTGCAGCCGCTGGACGCTGCTGTAGTCGGTCATGTCGCGGTCCAAAGTGAGCTCCGATTCGGTGCCAAAGAGGCTCGTGGAGTCCAGATCGCTCGAGAGCACCGAGGCCGATTGATATGTTAGCGGTGGCGGCTGCAGCAGCGGATTAACCATCATTTTCTGGTGATGCTGCTGCTGCTGAACGTTCTGCTGTTGCGACATCTGCTGAACGTTCTGCTGTTGCAGCTGCTGTGTGATCGGCTGTTGCATCTGAACGTTCTGCTGTTGCAGCTGCTGCACCTGCTGTTGCTGCTTCCTAGTGGTTATGCCCAGTTCACACTCGCTAACGGGCAGCTCGGAGCAATTGTCCGACTGATTTGTGCCGTCGGCGGAAACCAGCCAGGAAACCACTCGACCATTGAAGCAGGGCAGGATTGTGGAGTCGTCGGCTATCTCCTCCTTGACCACACCGAAATCCGCGTCCATCGACTTGAAGAAGTACTTGTAGTTGTTGTTCTGCTTGTTCAGCACCAGCTTGAAGTCGCGCAGCGTCACCTGGGCGGAGGGAATGGGGATCTTCACCAGATACGGCGTCGTCTCATCGTCTATGTGGTAAATCACCTTGGTCTCCTGCCCCCCGCCACCGCCGCCCCTGTCCGCATCCATTTTTCACGTCTCTCGGGGGGAAAACCAGGCAAAATCACTGGAAAAATATCAAAACTCGACGCTTTTACGACAAAAAAATCACTCGATTTTTGATTTTTGCTTTTCTCCTCCCTCTCTCTCTTTCTCGCTCGCTCTTTTCTTTTTCTTTCTCCTTTTTTTGGGCTGGGTGTTCGGTGTTCCGAGTTCGCAGTTCTCGGCGTTTGTTGTTAATCCCGCTCCATTGCAGCTAGCGCGTTAACATACGTTGCACGAACATCCAGGGGGGCGAGACGAGCATATTGCCGTTTAATAGCGCTAGTTTACCAATAATTTTGTTAGAGTTTTTGAGACTAAAAAAAACTGACCGACCGTGATGGAGATGGCACTGTGATGGAACTATCGATAGGTTCGAGTACGGTCATGCTAAAGTGGCCAGCCGAGGCGGTCGGTGTCCCCGCTGTCTTAGCCGAGTCAACAACCGGGCGTAGCGTTTGGTATATTTTCGGTATTTAAAAAAAAAATTATTGCGTCCTTTTGACGAACTTTTTTAAAGCGTCATCCACCTTAACAATATTTTTTAAAACAAGTGCTCTAAATATAGGAATTTTTCCACTATGAGTTTTTTTTTTTTTTTTTGGTATTTTTGTGATTTTTTTTATAGACAAAGCGATAGGCAACCGGTTAAAAATTTTATTTCTCCAGTATTATTCTGGTATTCCCTAGAATGTACCAAAAAATACCCCTATGAACGGTCCACCTAACCTGTCAGGTGCTGAACTCAGCTAGGTTAGCGAAGACACCCTCGTGGATTGTGCACTCGCTAAGAGGACAAGTTTTGTGTTCTATTAAAATTACAAGTAAATATCAGCTGATTCTTGAGTTTTCTATTTATTTTTGGGCCACAGAAAGGCGCAGGCGAAGGCGAAGGCGGCGGAGGCGGCAAGTAACCGAGTAGAAAATAAGCAAAATCCAAAAACAGAAGCAGTGCAGAGCCAGCAAAACACGATGACGAGTCGCCAGCGGACGGTGATAATATTCAAATCGGAGTCGGAGAGCAGCGATTTGTATGCGGAAACGCTGGAGAAGCACGACTTCCAGCCGGTCTTTGTGCCCACGCTGAGTTTTGGCTTCAAGAATCTGGAGGAGCTGCGCGGGAAGCTCCAGAATCCGGACAAATATGCCGGCATAATATTTACATCGCCGCGTTGCGTGGAGGCGGTGGCGGAATCCCTGAATTTGGGTCAACTACCAGGCGGTTGGAAGATGTTGCATAACTATGCGGTGGGCGAGGTGACCCACAATCTGGCCACGAGCACCTTGGACCAGCTATTCACCCACGGCAAGCAGACGGGAAATGCCCGGGCCCTCGGCGAGTTCATTGTGGACACCTTCGATGGATCGAGAGAGCTGCCGCTTTTGCTGCCCTGCGGCAATTTGGCCACCGATACGCTGCTCTCGAAGCTGGCCGAGAATGGCTTCTCCGTGGACGCCTGCGAGGTCTACGAGACGCGCTGCCACCCGGAACTGGGTGCCAATGTGGAGCGAGCTTTGGAGGCGTATGGCGAATCGATTGAGTTCCTGGCCTTCTTCTCGCCATCGGGCGTCAATTGCGCCCAGCAGTACTTCGCCAGCCGGCAGATGTCGTTGGACAAATGGAAGCTGGTGGCCATTGGACCGAGCACCCGGCGCGCCTTGGAATCGCAGGGACTGAAGGTCTACTGCACCGCCGAGCGGCCGACGGTGGAGCATCTGGTGAAGGTGCTGCTGAATCCACAGGACAGCCGGGAGCGGCTGCTCAAGGAGCGCGAGCGGTTGGCCGCCCTCGAGAATAACAATTAAGATGTGTAGTCCTAAGGATTTAGCTATGTCATCTAGAAACCATAATGGTGATGTTAAGGCCGGAAATTTGTTAAAACCCCCTCGAAGATATTGTAAACCTAAGATCTATAATATTTATAAAGAGATCTTAAGGTCTTTGCATGGCCTTTGATTTTGCCCAAAATTTCTAGTTAATATTTTATGATTTATCCCTAACTTTATTCTAAGATCCTAAATTATTGGAATTGAAATTTGTTAAAACCCCCTCGAAGATATTGTAAACCTAAGATCTATTATTTTTATCTAGAGATCTTAAGGCCTCTGTATACTTTTGATTTTGCCCAAGATCTTTAGTTGAATAATTTTATATCCAAATTATTGGAATTTGCGGTGGGAAAATCGCAGGATAAGTAATACTACGTTCCCCGAATGACAAATGTAACGAAAAAAGACTACAACTCTTGAGTTTTTTTCGACTGACCTCCGAGCGAGTACAAAATTAGCGGGCATCAAATGCCGACGTCTTTATTTTCTGTTTACCATTGGATTAGGCTCAATAAATTGTTTCTTTTCTAAATTTAGTTGGTCGTCTTTGTGGGTCAAATGGGAGGTGGCAGCAGACTAAAGTAGATTTAAGTAATTATCGAAATTATTTGTTCTCAATAAGATTACATATTTGTTTTATTTTCATTTTTTTATGGGAAAACGAGAATGAAACTTCATTTCTTTATAAATATTTAATTTGGCTCGCATATGAACGAATTAGTTAATTATAATTAGTAACTTCCGTAATATTTATTATAAATTTGGTGAAATGAATGGATAATCATAAAAATGTTAAATATCATTTTTGTTAATAACTAAGTAAAGTAAATTAAAGTAAGTAAGTAGTAAATTTTTATCAAAATGGTCAAAGATTCTATTTTGAGAATATTGCAACAAATTGTATTTACAATAAATAGGAGGTCAAATAAAATATTAAGAAATTAGGCAACATTTTCGAATTTAAAAATATCGATATAACTAAAAATATCGATATAATATATTTATTTCTAGTGAAATACCGATAGAAATATGTGTTTTCCGATAAATATCGATAGTACCAATCTTGCATATTTTCACATCCCTAACCTAAACCTTTTGTTTATCGTTTTGGCTCTTTTTTTGCGTTTATTTGATTTTTCCTTTCGTTTGCGAAACAACAAGAAAACAAAGAAGCAGGAGGAAAAGGCGGAAAACACGCGGCAATTGGAATCGAAGCGAAATGTAAGTGCAAAACCAAATAAAAGTTCGAAATTCCGAGGCACAAGAAAAAAGCGCAACAAGCGCACACACACACATGTACAGGTACGCGGCTCTTTCACACACACACACGCATACTTTCACACACCGGCAAAAGTTGAGCGTTGGAAAAAAAAACGGTTTATATATTTTTTATCGTGTTGTGTTTTGCCTAACGACAAGAACTCAATTTTTTTTCCGTGTGTGTGCAAAATATAAATAAAACGGTAGAAAAACACCAGTTTTTCCTTTGCCGGCAAGCAAAAACAAAAAGTGCTTTTGCATTTGCCTGCGACTGCGATTGTGTGTGTGTGAGTTTAGCGTAATTTAACTGTCTTTTTATTTTCTTGTACTCTAAATAATAAGAAAGAAATGCGAAACAAACGAAGAAGGAGTGCAAAGCGAAGGCTGAAATACCGATACCGGTATGTGTGCGAAAGAGAGGGAGAGAGCCGGAGATAGTGTGAGTCATTAACCGGCATTACAAAAAAAAAGCAGCTAAAAACGCTTAAAATTAAATGGCAATTCAAGTTAGTCAACAAAGATTACAAGTAAATAAGGAATATTTGAAGGCTATCTTCTCTCCCTCTCGCACGCGCACAGAAAGCTTCTTCCGAAAGTCAGTTAAAAGTAATTCGGCGTTAGAGCGAGACAGCGCCAGAATTTTGAAGTGAATTTTAATTTTTTTTTTTGGGCAGCTGCTCAAAATCATTTTGTGTGTGTGTGTGCTTAAAGCGTGTGAAAATTGCAGCCGCCACTCCAACCACCGTTTTTCCCAAAGTTTTTCACCTTCTTTGTCTCGCCTTCGCCCTGTCCCTTTCGCACCGTTAGCCCATTAGCATTAAGTCGCATTTTGCCTAGAAACTTAATTCGACTAAAAAAAAAATCAAAAGTTAATACTTTCGATACAACATCTCTGGTTATTTTGCTTTATCTTTAAAAAATAATATCATTTTTTTTAGGTCAGTAAAATACAATCTGAATCTTCATAAAAGCTTTTAAATTTTCTAAAAAATAAGGAATTATTGAAAAAAAAATTTTAAAAAAATCCATCTTTTAGTATCATCTACTATTACTTTACAATAGTTTATAAAACTTAAAACTTTTGTAAATTTTTTTAAAGATCAATATTAAAGATCACTCCCCAGTTTGGTTTGCAAAAAAGCTTCCATCACTAGTCTCTGATATCATGGCTAACTTAGGATCCCAAGCTCATCGCTATTTGGTGGCCCGCTTTTAATACGGGTTCGAAGAGCTGTTAGAATTTCCCGCTCTTCCACTTCCCCCGTATATTATTATTTATTATTATTGAACCGGGGCATTTTCAGGCGGTTTTTTTTCAGCCTGTTGCTCTATGCTTTTGTATGCTCTTTTGTGATATGTCATGCACTGTCAGGGTCTCACCATAACCATATAAACTGTGAGTCACACGATCTGCACAGAGAAAAAGATAGCAGATTCTTCGAGATCTTAAAGTAAATTATAATACACTAAACCGATCCGAAAATTATGTCAAAATTTCCAACCGAACAGGAAAATATGCTAAATGAATAGGTGTGATCTTTTCGTAACTGGTTCCCAAATGATCATTAATTTTTCCGAGTGTCCCCCTTTATCCCCATCTGCCTCTTTTCTCACATTCCCCGGCCAATTTGTAACGGTTTTGTGTGGCACTGAGAAAGCGACAAAGTTGTCAGCTTCTTCATTTCTCAAATGAATGCTGTTCAATAAGCCGAAACAAGTTGCTGGGAATCGATCGAGACCAGCAAACAGGCATAGAAATTTGCATGCCGAACTTGATTGAACTATCGAATACCCTAGAAATGGTGTAACAGTGTCAGTTCGCACTTAACCGTTTCAAACCCGATTCGTAAACGATTTGAAACGCTTTTGAAATTTTATTTGCTTTATTTTTCATGAACGATTAGTGAATTATAAGGGTAAAAAATACTTTTAGATTATTTTTTAGATCTCTCCAACATATGTAATGGTTATCCTAATGGTTATATACCCCTGATACCCCTTTTTTTCGCATCTGGCATAACTAGGCTAACGACTGTCTCGCTCGCACCCACACACTGTCATTGGCAGCGGATGCTGTCCGCCTTTTTTTTGTTTACACTCGTCTCGTTCTGGCACTTGGATTTGTTGCTCGGCCATTCATTACTTGATTTATAGTTTGGAAAATGGTCAACTCTTTCTCCATTAGCTCAATTAGCACATTTGTATTTGACTGGAAACGTATTTTTCTACGTTTGCATATTTTTTGATGCGCTCACAAAATCCAATAAATAAAACTAATAAAAAAAAAAAAATGTGGAATACGAAAAAAAAACCGGTTTTAAAACGCCAGTGTTGCCATTTTGGTTAGTGGTGTCTTCTCCTCCTTTGCCAACCTCCTTTCTTTATCGCTGTGGCAGGTAAAAAAAAGCACCCAAAACTTTGAATCTAAAGATGGTAGCGTGAGGATCTAAAGATCAACTAATGAATCACAGAATGAATCAGGCAGTTTGGAGTCGAATGACAGACTGGTTTTGATGCCTAATGATTTACTTTAAATGATTAGTTCAAATGAGTTTTTAGAATGGTTATATTGTTTATAAGTCTAACGGGTATAATTATTTCAAAATTAAAAAAAAATAATGTAAAATAATAATTCATTCAATGAATATTCATATAAAAATTCATACCCGTTTCATAACCGATTCAGCTGGAAAATAATGCAATTTCTGAATTTGCAATTCGAGATCCACGTGATATTGTCGACTGATTCTTCCATCCCTAAACGCACCCACAATTGTCTGGCTGGGGTTTTTGCTTTTGGGGATTGGGAATGGCTATGGCTTTTGGCCGTGTTTCGGGCCATGGATTTTGACATTGAATACACAAAATTTGCAACGAACACAAAGGCGAAATGCGCGCGAGACACCGAAAGCCCCTGACGTCATGGTTGCGTCTGTTTGCCGCCCAAGCAGCGTTCGTTATATTTGTGTTTATTTATTCACAAAAACAGAAGGGCGCAGACCGAATGCTATCGAGGTACAGCGATCGCTAAATATTTTAGATAATGTCACATTCACGGGAAGCATCAATCGCCATCGGTAACCGATAATGTACTATTGGGCATTTGGGATTCCCCAATATTAGGGGATATTAAATGTTTAAGTGCAAAAAAAAGTCTCAAAAATACCCAAAAAATATATTTTTTTTGTATCAAAAATGCAAGAATATTAGAAGATTTACAGAATGTTTTTTTGAAATTATCAATATTATTTTTGTACAATGCGAGGTATTACTGTATCTACAGGCATTTGCTTATTTTTGCAATTTTCTTGCATTTTTTTTTCATAGCTGTCTGCGAACTTGAAATTTTGCGATAAAAGGAAAGGAACTTCCTCTCTCTTTCTACCACTCTCTCTCCATCTCTTTCACCAATTCTACCGCTCTCTCCCTCTCTCTGGAAATTATCTCTTGTGTTTGCTCAGGCGTCGGCTTTTCAGTTTTCCGTACATTATTTTCCTCTCTCTCTCTGATTTTTTTTGGGTGCAACAAGTGTGCGGCGTTTTGTTGTTTTTGTACCGTTTTTTATGTTAATTAACCAAAACGAGTTGTTGTTTGTGTGTTTGTTATGCTTGACTAGTTAAGCGCGTAGAGAGCAAGAGAGATGGCGAAAGAGAAAAGGAGAGAGAGAGAAGATCATTACGCAATGGGGAAAACGTTGCTTTCAAATTTCCCAGTGTTGCCACCTGATCAAATTAACACTTGTTACGCTCCGCGATCTTCAATGGCCACCCCTCTTTGACCCCTTATCCGATCCCCATCTTATTATTTATTTTGAATATTTAAATTTGCCACTTACCTTTAATCTGATGTTAATGAAGATTTTCAAGTAGCTTTGAATTTGCGATCGTAAAAAAACCGTTTCATAACCGATTCACTACCGCTTCATGACCGATTCAATATTTTTCAATTTAATAAATTTCATATCTTAACCTTTCCGATTTGAAGACGGCCTTTATATAGTCGTAACATTTTGGCAAATTATAATTGGCAACACTGGTTGTTAAGCCGCGTGACTTGTTTTTTTTTTTTGACCGCACATAAAATTCAAATTTTTGTTGTTTGTTTACCGATCATCTCTGCATTCTCTCTCGCTCTCTTTTATTTCTCCCCGATTGCATTTCGTGTTGCCTCGTTTTTTTTATTTGGCCTTACTCACTTTGTTTCGGACTTTTGCTACGTGCACTTCGCAGCAACCGCTGGAAAAGAGGGAGGAGAGAGTGGGAGGGAGAGCAAGAGTGACCGAAAGAGTGTGTTGAAACCAAACAGAGAGAGTCGCAAGAGAATAGACTTTACTCCGAAAACCATTATTAATTTTAATAAATCATTAAGTTTTCCAAGTGAGTAACTCTAACCCGCCCTTCACCCAATTTTCCAAAAGCAGCGACGCGAGAGAAATAATCAATGCAATGAGTCAGAAGAGAATATGATGCGAGATAAGTCTAGACTATAGACTCTTGAGATAAAGATAAACTTTGGAGAAGTAGGAGTTCCAGAACTTTTTCAAAAATCTCGGAATCCACAAGAGCTACAGCCTTAATTTTTGGGATGACGACTGATGTGGGATTGTTTTAGTGATCTATACAAAAAACTCAAAATCTTTAAATTATAGGAAATAATATATTTTGAAGACTATCGATTGAGTTACTCTTTCTACCCATGTTGAGATACCTTTTAAGCCATAGAGAGTATCTGTTGGTTTAAAAACTCCACTTTGGTGTTCTGGCTAGTTGTGTTTTTACTACCGGCGACCTCCAGACCCCGCCCCCTTCTCCGCCTCCCCCTCCCCCTGCCCCACGCACTCCATTTAACCATTTTCGTATCTTATCTTTCTCTTTTTCACTTGCACAACACTTTGCGTGGGCTTTTACTTTTCTTCTTCTCGTCGCTGCTGCTTTTTTGTGTGTTGTTTAAGTGCTTTTGAAAGTGAAAGAGCGCTTGAAAAATAAAAATATAAATAAAAACCCCTCAAGGAGTTGTGTCTTTTGTTGAAACTGGCAGGCTGAGAAAAGATTCTGGAATGTTCACAGCCATTTCTCATTGTTGATCAGTTAACGAATTTAGGCGTGTTTTATTAAAATTCGGAGTGCTCAGTTTGTTATTTTACTTTTCGGATGATTTTGAATACATGAAGATAAGGAGTACGAGTACTTTAACCCCTTAATAATATTTATCATATATCTGAAGTAATTTGTCTTGCGAATTTAAGTCTGACAAATTAGTTAAAATCCGTATTATTCATTATTTGAAATATGTACATTTCCTAATTAATATTTTACATTTTGCTCAGTTGAATAATTTCGGAAAGTTTAAAAATTCCACTTAATATCACTTAGTTCTACTTTCAGCTAAATGATATTTTTGATAAGATTATTTGTTTGATTACGGCGCTTCAGTACAACTACTCTTCTCGATTAAATTGCATTTAATTTCGCTGAACATTTCTTTTAAATCACTTGTGGACGTAGGTTAAGTTTGCTTTTTTTTTGCCTACGCGCCAACTAAGAAGATAACAAAAATTTATGTTTGTACAGTTTTGCAGTATTTGTTGTTGGTTTTTTTTTTTATCAATTCTCAAGTTGATAAACTATTTTTTGTCAAGCTTGTTTCGCGCTTCGGGGACTACGTAATGTTCTAATTTTGGTTCTGAGAGCATTGCTGGGATCCCAAAAATGAAGATGATAAATTGGATAGCTTTATAATAAAGGTTTCGTGTAATTAGGATGGTCGCTTAACTATATTTTAGAATTAATCGTTAGATTTAACCATTTATAAAATAATAATTCACAAAAATCAGGAGGTATCGATAGTAAGTTTAAAATAAAAAACCTAATTGATATTATTAACGATGAATCTCTAGTTCTTAGTTTCTTTTTCGTATTTAAAGTTCACAATTACTTTTCGGAATATCTTTTCGTTATCATAATAAGGCTGGAATGTACTATATGTAATACTTTAAGTTCTAGAAACCGCCAACCCCAGGGTTCACTGTACTTGGCTAAGCCCTCGAGTGCGTTATTGGCGATATGCTCGTATCGCACTATTTTGTACTTTCGTACGTACAATATGTGTGTTGGCAAGTTGGTTTGCGAGTACCGGAATGTTGGACCCAAGGTCTTGACTGTCTGATATCGGTTACACCATGGTTCTCGGGAACACGATCCGCTGGCTCTGACTCGATGTTTGTCAACTTCTTAGCACTGTTTATAGTTCTATTTCTATTGCGTGGGATCGGCTTACTATATCTTTGGAAGCAACGTTTACACAGTCGTAGATTGCAACAATGAAAATGCGATTCCGCAAAACAATGCAACCATAATGGGGTTTTATAATAACCTGTAGCATAAATGACCTGAATTGATCATAAGAGCTGACATTATTCTTAGAGTCGATTTATTGGATTTATTGATGTTTACTTTGTGCTCTTATTGACTAAATATTAAATCTGTAGCCATTTTGTGTGATTTATTTGATTTTAAATTAAAGTCTCGTTAATATACGTTAAAATTGTACTATGCCACTTATTTGGGAATTATTCGTTCTGTAGGGTATCCATATATCATAAGTTTTTAAGGACTTTCTTTTTCTAACCCTACAGGGTATTACTCCTCTTCCAGGGTATCAAAGAGCCGCTGCAGACCCGCTCCTCTTTGTTGTTGCTGGGCTATTATAAAATTTTGCTCAACTTGCTTACGCAGGCAGAGGCGGAAAGAGAGCGAGCGAGAGTAAAGCTCCAAGGTACAATGGGGCTAACGTCCCCATTTGTTGGTCAAAATTTATTTTTAGCTTTGTCATAGACTTATGAGTGAGCTTATGACAAGCCGGTTTTAAGGAGAAATATACAATAGATACATCTTGAACACAAACTAGTAGAAATGTTAAATAAATTCTGACAGCTGTCATTACCAAAAGAGATTAATACATTCGATTTGAACGGATATTGTAGTTTTGCAATAGTGATATTGGTTATCACCCCCCACTCTTGTGAAAAATTAAAGGAGTTTTGGTATTCAAAAAGCATGCAGCAAAAAATTGTTCTGACATCACCGCCCACGACAAAATCCTAGATCCGTCACTGGGTATGATTTCCACTATAATATCTTTTTGACCAACAGTTTTGGCCGTTGGGCCCACAGTGCGTTGGCAGCGACGCCGGCGTCGGCTGCGGCGCAGCAGCTAAGCGCGGCTGCAAAAAAATTGAGACAGTCGCGACGGCGCGCTCGTTTCAAGCAGACGTTACTTTACTCCGTTCTCCCTCTCTCAGCAGTTACAGTTTACCAGTTTACCGTTGTGTGCGTTGTGCCGCTGTTGTTAATGTTGTTGGTTATGTTCTCCTCCTCCTTGTTGCTGTTGTTCTTGTTGTGATACACCATTCTCTCTCCTTGACGCTCCCGCAATTTTTGACGTTTTTTTTCGTGTGTTCTTTAGTGTTGATCCAACGAGAAGAAGAGGAAGCAGAAGAAGAAGAGTATCGTAAATCAAGAAGAAGCAAAAACAAACTGCGGTTGGTATTCAACAATTCAAACACATTTTTTGTTAAGTCTCAAAAACTAAACTTAAGCGCACCTGTATTGAGTGAGTGTGAGTGAGTGTGTTACCTGTGAGAGTGTCGGTGTGAGCGGTGTAAGTGTGAGTGTGCCTTAGTGTGAGTGACCAGAGGTGGACAGTCAACGGCTTTTCTAAATTGACATACTTTCTAAAAGGCAGCAACAAAAGCGCAGAGAAGCAGCAAAATCTCTGACCAGCAGCAAAAGCGTCAGCAAGTACAGTGATCCCTCGCCAAATGCGAGGCAGAGAATCTGGGGATAAAGACACGGAAAAAAAATGTTGTGTAACAATAACAAGGATATCTGATTAAATGAAAAAAATGATTTAAGCGAACTTAGTTAAGATAAAATTATTTTTTAAAAAATTAAAATTAGCTTAAGCTTTAAGCTTTAAATTTGATTTATGGAGAAAAATGTATTTCAGAGATATTTCCATAATACCCCTTAAAAAAACAGAGGTTTCACTGTAGTGCCACACACTCTGCAGCAGGTTAACACCTCCTCATTCCCCCCTGCAACACCTCTGCACCCCTTTGCACTCGGCTCATAAACAAGTTGAAAGACCGGTGGACAGTGTAAATGACCAAAACCCAGACCAAAACCGAAACTAACTGCTATTTGCGATGGCGAAAAGTCGGTAAAGTCGGAAAAGTCGACAGGAAAAAGATCCAACCGCCTTTATATGGACTGTCGTGAAATGCAATCGATGCCAAATTAGTGGAAAAATGGAAGTCGATCGGGGAGCAACTTCCTCTTGCATAAGGTTTTACCAAGAAATCGATGGGGATGCCAAAATAATGGGCTGGTTATTCGAATCGATTATGATGTTTTCGGAATACCAAAAGCAATAAAATAGTTGTTAGGGCATTCAACTTTTAGAGGGATTAGGATTTCCGTTTTAATGTATATATTTTTAATATTAACATATTTATTAAAGAAACAATTTAAAATGTATAAAGTTCTTGTTTTAACTTAAAAATAGCTCAGCAAAAAAAAAGCTAAACTGCTGTATTTAAAACCATTCAAATCGTAATTATTATGGGTCGGTTTCTTGAGGCGCCGAAATGGGGGTGCGGATAGGTCGGTGGAGGGGGGTCGTCGGACGCCCATGGCATGCGATCGCTGAGCTGCGCTGCTGCCAACTTGCGCGCGTGTCTCAATGCATTTAAATTCGCTTTTTAATTTCTCAAATGATAGAGTAGTGCATATTAACGTACATTTTCAGCATTTTATTAAGCCATTTTTTGTGGAGTTTGCTTTTGCTTTTCTCTGCACTGTCTGTGTGTGTGTGTGTATATAAATTAAATGTTTTATCAGGTGCATAAGCTTACTTTTATCTACACCTGACGCTGACCGCGTGCTTAAAAAATAAGCTACAATCGTTGACGGATGGTTTAAAATGTTTAACTATTTTAAAATTATATTTTCAAGGTCATTTTGGATACACGAAAATTTGAGTAAATTAGATAAATATTGATTGCCATAAAAAACCCTTTTTTTTTTTTTACAAAAATTATTTTTTTTTCTTTAAAATCATAGCAAAAATTTCTTCTTAGTGAATCTGTAAGGGAAACATGTATTTTTAGTGCCTAATTACATTGTGAATAGTTGACTCCAAAGTCAAAACTCGTTTAGTAAATCCACCTGAAATCCAAAGGCCACCTGTTGAGTGATCACGGTATATTTGAGTTGGAGGAAAAGCTGTTTGTTGTCTAGCTGGCTTTTTTTTTTGTGGGCGGAGGAGGGGGAGGAGGGCGAGATCATTGGCCATCCATCGTTTGGCCGCATTGCTAAAATTCCGCAGCTTTCTTTTGTTGTCTCTCAGCCTCCAAAAGTTGTTAATTTTGTGGCCGCACCCAAGTAAAAACTAACTGAATGGGAGAATTCTCTACGCTCATCTGTGAAGGTCAGTTGAGTGGGGAGAAGTCGAGAGAAGAGTTCTAAAAACAATTTGATGACGCTTCATTGATTTTCAATAACTTCAACTCATTTGCATTATTCGCCCCGAAAAAAAAACAATTCCTGTTTATATTTGTCATTAGCACGAATTCCATGCTGAAAATGTCAAAAAGTTGGGGTGAAAGAAATTAACAAAAAGTTAAAAAAAAACACGTTGTTTACCCTTTAAAAGGGTGTATAAAGTATATTCATGATATTACTAGTTTTTCTATGAGGTGAGAAAAGATAAAAAGTTGGTTTAGGTATTTTTTTAATTGAATTTAAAAATTGTAACCTAATCTTTTTGTAATGTTCATCTTTAATACACTTAACTTGTAGATAACATGTAGATAGATTTTTGCATAAAGATAAAAAGTTGATTTAGGTATTTTAAAATCAATTTAAAAATTGTTACCTTGTAGATAACATGTAGATAGATTTTTGCATATAGGGTAATCGCTAGTTCTTAACCCTTTACTGCCTTGTTTTCACGATGTTCTTTTCGTTGTTCACAAAATGCACACACATCCGAGAAACTGAAAGACAAGCTTAGGCAGCATCTGCTTCTTTTGCTTTTCATGCCTCGTCGTCTTTGGTTTTGTTTTTTTATATTATGTCTTTTTTTTCTGTTTCTCGAATACTTCAATTACATGTGCCCCTGTGTGCGAGGGTTTTTGTCTGGTTTACTGGGTATGTATGAGCACGTTTCCACGTACGACGAAGGTGAGGAGGCGTGGCAGGGGGGGAGATACATATAGGGGGTATACCTGAAAGATCGCCAGACATATTGCACTCGAGCTTCAAGTTAAATGACGACGTCGGCTGCGGCAGCGACGCTTTCGTGTTGCGTCAAAGTTCAAGGTGTAAAATATTTTTTCTTTTTTTAAATACGATAAATTTCTCATGGTGTGCACTGAAAAAATATGAAAAAACATTATCAGTATTTGATATTTAAAATTTTTTAAATATTTTTAAAGTTTTCTTAATCAATATCCTAAAAGGCATTTTAAAATATATTTATAAAATATACAAATAAATCAATTTTTTTCTGTGCATCTGTTTGAGTTAGCGACGATAATAACTTTATGTGCTGCCTGCCTTTTTTGAAATTGTTTAAACCTGAGCTCACCGTCAAAAGCTCATATAGTTAGGAACCTCATAATCGTCATCCTCGTCGGCATTATCATTGACTGGCTGGCGCACAGTTAAAAATAGTGAATTATTAATTGAAGAAATGACTAATTGTGCAATTGATTGTTTGCTTTGCTCTCTGATTTGTTATTGCCACACTCGCTTTCGATCTGCCAAGGCAAAAATGCGGTTGTGGGACTGCGTCAAATTAAATTTAACGCCAATTGAAATTTCTATGACTCAGGTATCAGGTGGTGTCAAGATTTTACCAAGAAACGCAGCCTATTAAGGCAAAAATTAAAGGTGAAACGAAGTGTGGGTAAAAATAAAATGCAAATAAGTGAGAAGTAAAAAGAAAATGAATCTCATATGGCAATTATATATATTTTTGGCACTGAAAATAATTGAGAATAAACGAAATGAAGGTGAAATATATAAAAATCAAGATTTTCGACCTCTTTTCGCCAAGAGGTTTCAAAAAAGTCTAGATGCGAAATAAAATTGTTTGAATTTGTTTTTAATTTGCGAGGTATTGATAATTTAATTGTTGTTAATGTGACATATTTTCTGTCTTTCCTAATTTTTTTCAATGAGTGCGACAAATAATAAAAAAAATATCCAGAATTTCGTTAAGAAATTCTTAATGTTTAAAGAGTGATATATTTAGCTATTAAATGATTATCAAAACTTTTTTAAAGATATGGTATTTTAAAATTGTGCACTTAAACGCATTAGTTTCTATTATAGGATGATTATCTAACAACGGATGTGCGGCAATTAATCAACACTTCCGCAGCTAAGCTCTTTACAACACTGCTGCACACCTGCATTGTCACCTGAGTTTTGCGTGTGTGTGTGTGTGTGTGTTTACCTTGTCATTGAGCTATCCTCCGTCTCTATCGCACTCCCCTGTTTTTTTGTATTTTTTTTTTATCGAAATGTAATCATCTCCAGCGGCGACTTGGAAAACAAAAAGTAGACAAATTTAGTTGCCATGGCTGTTTGTTTTACTTTTTAATGTTGTTTTAATGGCAGCTGTGTGTGTGATGCTGAGTGCGACTGTTTGCCTGTGTGCACATTTTCATTAACGCTTATTTGTTAATGGCCCCTGTGTGTGTGTGTTGTTGGTTTTTCCTCCTCCTCCTGACTTGTCTGCATATAAATCAATCGGGGGGGAAAAATATTGGTCAATGGGGAATTTGGGGTCTATATATTATAATCTCTTTGATAGATTTGTCGCTTATTTATCATCGCCATTGGAAGCCGGAGATTGGTAAAAGTTTGAAAGGCGCTAAAAGGAAATATCCCATGAATACTCTTTAATTATTCTGGGAATTTATTTTTTCAAAATAGCTGTATTAGAATTTATATTATATTAAGAAAAAAGTTGAAAAGCCCTTAAAAGAAAAAAAAACCCATTAAAAAGCTGAGTCACTAAATATGCAATATATACCACCGCAGTAATAAAAAACATATTCTTTGGAAATGACTCACATTTAAGCATCAAAATAAAAATAAAAAAAATGTCGTTTAGGCAAGTCTGTTATCAAAAGCAGTTGGCGATTTGATTTACTAATCCAGTCTAAATTAATTTGGTTGACTAAGAGATTAGAAATTTCTATGCATTCATCAACTTTGTATTTATATTTTTCCCTATTTTTTTTTATCTCATTGTCGGCAAACTAATAAAGTCAAGACAACAATTGAAGTTGGGGCTGTGCACATTAACGTATGCATAACCTCAAAACCCAATGTCACGCATATTATTTACTCCTCAGCCTTTAGTGGCTGTCTCCATCTCTACAGCTCTATAGCTCCATACCTCTATATCTCGCTATCGCGCTATTGTTAGCAATATTTGCACGAGTGTGTTTCGAGACGAAATAAACTGAAATGAAACGGAATGAAATGAAATGAAATTAGCTAACAAGCCAAGCCGAGGCTGTCGTTGTCTAACCAACTAACCCAACCAACCGTCTGTCAGTCATAAATAAGTTGCAAATAATATGCGGACGACGGACATAAAAATAACTAATGTCAGATGGAGCCATCCACCTGACTTTCTGTCCCTCTCTATCTATCAGTAGGTTGCATCATAAAGCATGCCTCGTCGCACAGTGCATGCAAATTGTCAGCGTTTCATAATATGGCAAAAAAAAAAAAAAAAAAAAAATGCCGAAAAAAATATAAAAAGAAAAGAAACCTCCCTTTGTCCATTTATGTGACAATTGCCGAACGTTTTGTCTTCCAAATAATAATTGTCGAACTGCAAACGAAAGCATTAGCCATGGCAAACAGTCGTAAATAACCCAGGGCAACAAGTGGGCGCAGTTTTGGCCCAATAAAAAAAAATACTACGGGTGACGGGGCGGATGAGTAACGCGTGTTGTTTACATACTCTAGCGGTGACTGTACCTCTGATTTTGATTTCGGGTACATGCTCAAGTACCTGTGTACGTACCCCCATCGAAGAATCTGTGAAAATTGCCGCCTGGTAACTGGTTTTTATTTTGTTTTCTCGTATGTTTATTTTCTGACAGGTAGTTTGGGAATTTAGCGATGAATAATATTCCATTTGAAACTTGCGGAATGCCAAGTGCTCAGCTTTATTGGTTTTGTTACCCGATAATTGTGGTATTTTCAAATTTGTTGTGGCTAATTGACATTTTCTTGTGTTGGGTAATTTTGTTTATTTTTAGAAACCATTTGGGTTTTACAATTAGCATAAATTTTTGTACAAGGCATAATAATATCGTAATAAATTAAAGTAATGAATAACACTTTTCATGAAATGTTTTTAAGTCTTTTATATTTGAATTTTAATACTAAATACACTTTATAAAAGAAAATGATGAATTGGGACATCTATGGTATCCCTGCATGTCCCGAAAAATACATTTTTCTTGATAAATCCTTTCGAAAAACCAATCTATTATTTATCAATTTCGATTCAATGAGGTTGATTATTGTCGATGATGTCTTGTCAACATGCGACCCAATTGTCTGCGTCTGACGCCCTGAATGTTGGCAGTCAGCTTTTTTATTTGCCGATTTTTCATTGTGTTTATTTTGTTGCTATTTTTTGTGTGCTAATGACAAGATATCCCCCAACTTTTATCAGGAGTTGGTTCCGTTTTCCTTTTTTTTTTGTTGCCTCTATTTGCTAATTTCTAATTGTTTTCCCCCCTCAATTTTCCCATTGTTTTTTTTTGTCTGTTCAGTGAGGCAAATAAAATATTTTTAGGCCAATTGCCCTGCGACTGTGAGAGTGTGTGTGTGAAGTTAGATAAGATATGCACATGATTTCATTGTAAGCGTTGTTGGGTCGCCATGTGCCGTTGTTGTTCTTGTTGTTGCCTCGAGCGGAAGTGGCTTTGACAACATTAACTTGATTTTATTACCATTTTTACCAATTTATTCTACGTGTTGTAAAACACACGACAAAGAGTGCTCACAAATCGTGCACTTTAATTTGATTGCCTTGGCAGAAGCCGAAAGTCATTAACCAATTTCTTTCGATCCGACACAACTCACGTACTTTGTACGATGTGCACTAAAAGAAGATAATAAAATCAAACAGTTGCGATCACGGTTTTTGGGAATGCATTTGGTTAATGCTGTGTGTGACTAGAAATGTTTTGTTTAATATTGAAATTATAAAATACGCTGTTTCATAAATGGAAAATTTTTATTTTTAATTACGGGCCGGTTTCTATTTCTCGATATTTATTTTTTTCCTGCAAAACAACGATATTATCGAATCAATATTGTCAAAATATTGAAAATATCGATAATTTTCAAGCTCTAATATTTTTGTATTTATTTCAATTCAGTTTTTTTTTAAGTGTTTAAACAATGAGATATTTGAAAACCCCTGAACGTGCTCAGTGTCCGGCCACAATATAATTGGTATCGTTCGTCGGCCAGTGCTGATAAGGAGGCTAGCTCCCATGTCCCTTATGCAATTTGACCCAATTAAGATTATCGATTCAAATAACATGAAAATTTCAGGGTAACAATCACATTTCGATATACAATACTTTGACTGTATGGAATAATACTTCTACCAAAAACTTTCCATTGATTGACTTGTCTCATCCCCCCCTCCCCATTTCCAAAACGGGGGACCAAATTTGTCAGCTAGATAAACCAACAAATGGCCAACAATGTATCTGTTTGCGTGTGTTTTGCATGCGGGGTACGTTGACAATTGACAAAAACAATTAACGGCAATCTATCGATAGTGGGTGGGGTGGTAGGTTGGGTGGTTGCATAACGGAGCTTCGCCTCATGGAGTGGAAACAGCTCATCAGCAGACAGCAGATGATAGTCATTGAGCCATAACATTGCCTTGAACCTGTCGAGTTAATATCTTTAAACCTTGTTCTAATCGAAGGGCTAACATACATATTTAATATTTACATTTTTTTGATCGTGAATAATTAATCGATATTTTTAAATGAGAAACAAGTTTTTAAAGTACCTAAAAATTCCAGTGTTGGTTAACCGTTTTAAAAACACCCCAGTCATTCTTTCATTAATAATCCCCAATAAAGAACCATGGCAAATAAACCTAAACCCTCGACACAAAAGAACTAATTGTTCTTGTGAGTTGGCAGTTTCAAAAAAAAAAGAAACAAAGTAAAAATAATAATACAAAAAATAGGGAACTAAAAAAAACAGACATGACGGAAAGGCATGGACAGTGGGGCAAATCAGGGGGAAACTGGTTCGAGGGAATAGCTAATGTATTTGCGTGCTGTGTTAATTGTGGCATCGCTGATGTTTTCATTTCCCCTTCGTGAGGTGTCTCATTTTCCGCCGCCCCCTTTAATTCCCCCACTGCGGACTTCCATGTGTTGGTTCATTGTTGTTCCGCCGCTGTCATATATTTTCTTTACGTGCGCGATTTTGTTTGCTCTTTGCTATCTAGAACATTTAAGCCTAATTTGCTTCATTAAATCGTCACATTTGTTATTATGTCTTCTGTCTTCTTTTTTTTTGTTATTTAATTTTTCAAATTTTTATTTCGTTTTTTTTTTTTTTTTGACGTCAAGTTGATGAGTTCCAGTTTTTGGTCAAGGGTATATTAGTTTTTAGTGCCCAGTCAGTCCCATAAACTGTGATTACTTATCGGAAATGGTATGAGGAGATTTTTGGGAAAATATCGGTTAACCAACTCAGATAAGAATAATAAAAAAAATTACGAAAAATAATATTATTTAGCTTTCAAAAATATGAAATATTATTAACCAACAATAATGTTTTGTATTTACATATAAAACAAATAGATTATTTCATTTACGAGGTATCTGTTATTCCAAACCTTTTAATTTTATTCTTTTAATATTCTTTTAAAGAAAAACTGCCGCCAAGTTGATGAATTGCTTTGTTTTTTGGTCTATTTGTTGGCTGTGTATCTGTTTTAGCATTTAATGAACAGCTGTGAGGACTTAGATATATACCATTTAAAGAAATAATTTCTACTCTTTAAGATATTTGTCTGGTGCTTTTCGGTTTGTTTTCACTCGCTTTGTTTTGCCGCCCATTTCCATTCATAAAATATCTACCCTATATAGTTTACTTGGTCAGTTTGGTTTGGCTGATCGCTTGATTGCCTTCGGTTGCGCATTTTAATTATTCGGGGAGGAAAAATCAACTCGCCATGAAAACAAAGGAAGACAAAAAGAGAAAAAAAAAACTGAGAAATAAAGACAAATAATTGTTGAAATTAAAAGTGCTCTCGGGCCAGACATAATTTTATTTAAAGCTCATTATTATGAGGGTTTAAGAGAAACGTGAAGAAAAGTAAAAGCGAGGAGTTGGGGGAGGGGAACGGGTTTCTTCTTTTGACTTCATTTAATTTGATGGATTTTAAAATGCGTTGCGCATACGCAATAACAGTTTTTCTCTCTCATTAAGTGTGTGTTTGGTTGTGTTTCTCGTTTTTCGTTCGGTGTTCCGGTGGTCAAACAATAAACGTGATTTTTGCCGTCTCTACTTTGACTCGATTTTTCCCCACTTTTTGTTGAAGTTGAACTCATTAATGTAGTTAATGGATATTAAACATAAACAAAACAGAGATCTCTCGCCCGATCTCTCTGCTGGGGTCTCCAAAAAGCGAAACTGAAATTATGTAAAAGCAAACGTTTGTTTTTCAACTGTGGGAAGAGAGGAAGAATAGTAAATGCAAGTCCATTAATTACCAAAACTATAACAATGATTACAATAACGCAAGAGCTATTTTAAAATAATTTGGTATTTCAAAATAGTATTTTTATGACTTTTATGAAATGATAAAATATCAAGTTGATATGTTTGAATCATAAATTTGACATTAGTCATATCGGCTTGTTATTGATATGAAATAAGGTAGAAATGACTAGATTTTTATACCCTTGCAGAGGGTATTATGATTTCAGTCAGAAGTTTGCAACGCAGTGAAGGAGACATTTCCGACCCCATAAAGTATATATATTCTTGATCAGCAAGACTAGACGAGTCGATCTAGCCATGTCCGTCTGTCCGTCCGTCTGTCCGTCTGTCCGTCCGTCTGTCCGTCTGTCCGTCCGTCTGTCCGTCTGTCCGTCCGTCTGTCCGTCTGTCCGTCCGTTTCTACGCAAACTAGTCTCTCAGTTTTAAAGCTATCGGGCTAAAACTTTCCCAAAAGTCTTATATCTATTGCAGGTAGTATATAAGTCGGAACGAGCCAGATCGGTCAACTATATCATATAGCTCCCATAGGAATAATCGGGAAACAAAATTTAAAAAAAAATTATATCTTGGGTGTTTTTGAACCTATAACCTCCTACTTTTGGAAATGCCATTTTTTATCTAATTCTGAATTTCGAATAAATTTTTTTCAAAATCGGACGACTATATCATATAGCTGCCATAGGAACGATCGAAAAATTAATGGGAATATAATAGGAAATAAATTATTGCTTCGTTGGTTTTTATCGTATTCTCTTCTACTCTGGGATATGACTTTTTTTAAATGTTTTCGAATTTCGATTTTAATTTTATCAATATCGAACTACTATATCATAAAGCTGCCATAGGAACGATCAGAAAATTAGTGATTAATAGGAATTATCTGCAAGGGTATATAAGCTTCGGCTGTCCGAAGCTAGCTTCCTTTCTTGTTTTTGGATCAAAACTGGCATACAAGCTTAAATATCTCAAGTAGTTAAGTCGCTTGATAGTTTTCCTCTCTGCGCAGCGGCTGTTACACCGGCATTCGAATTAAAGTTTTAAATGTTTTTCTGTATAAATTACAGATAAATTTGCCAAATCATTTCCGCCACAGCGGCAAGTGATCAAAGGTACTGCTGTGTGTAGTTTGTATTATGTTCCTCTGGTGAGAGAGCTTGAAAAAAAAAATCTAAATTAAATAAAATAAAATGGCAATCAGAGGAAGTAACGCTTTGCCTTCTCCTCTCCACACGGGGTCCCTATTCATTCATGAAAGCAGAAAAAAAGAAATATAAAACTGCAAAAAAACGACAGAGAAAAGAGGCAGGATGCACTTAATTACCGATTTCGATTCACTTGGCGACACGATTGCGCTCGATTCGGATATCAGGCGAAAGGAATTCGAGGCCGTTGATTAACAGAGTCAACAGAGGCAGCAAAAATCCAAAAACCCAAAAAAATATAAACGTCCCATTGACAAACACCCAAAGAGAAGCATGAGCTCATTCCACTTTTTTTTCGAGGAGCCCTCTTCAAGTTCACGCAGTGGCGATAATAAATGTGGCATGATGTCATAATTTGTGCAAACCGAACCACATCAACACGAATAATAATTTTAACCGAAAACCGCTAAAGATCCCCGGGGATCGAGCCTAGGATACCCTTGGATATTGCTAACGGCCATCTAGGGAAGTGAAGAAGTCGACAGGCCAACAATGAAGGCATTGTACAAAAATATTGGCTTAAATTTGTTACTTTTTCCGATTTAAATAAAGTTTCTTATCAAGAGGTTCTAAATTTGTTTTTTAATTGCTTTATATATTTAGAAAAAAACTATCGATACATTAATTGCTTATCGAATTTCACATTATTTTTAAAAACTTATCGATAGATTATTTTTTGTACCGATGCGATGTTTTTAAAAATGTCTTCATACATTTTATTTGTTTTTTGAATTATAATCTCTAATTTTTAAAAACCAATTTAGTGAAGAAATAATATTTACTTCTTTATTTAAGAGTTTTCCCTTATGATTCGGCAAAACTAAACTAGACCCACATGTAGAGTAGGGAATAACAAATACCTTTTGCAGCTAATGATTATTTATTTGCATTTCCCCAGAAATATCGAGCGTCAGACCGAAGATACGCGGAAAAAGCAAAGTCAAAGTCAAACAGCAAACCCAAGGCACAACTATTTCGATACCATTGACGTCATGGCTAGTCACGTGAACCGCTGAACCCGCTGCTCCATGACCCCTGACCCCCTCGAATACCACGGGACCAGTTCAAATGTCAATTGTGTCAAATTTAATTGGATATTCATATTTGGGGTGGCCAACAGCCAGCAGCAAACAGCCTTCAATGCTCTTAAAATAGCATTTTTTGCCGTTTCTTAATGTTAATATCAAGTGCACAACACCGAATGGGGAAGCAAACAAACACTTTTTGTTTTTCAAAGCCAAATTATGGCTGACAAATTTGTGAAGAGCAAACTTTTAAACTTAAGTGTTTTGGTTTTGCACAACGAACAAAAATAAAAATGAAGTAAATTATCAAATGCAAACACACTTACTTACAAAGACAAAGATCGTTTTTGTAATTCTTAATTTCATTGCAAGGTTCCTTAACGATTGTATAATCGGTGTACTTAAAAGGTTTACATATGTTATAAACAAAATGATCCCCATACCATTATAGTTTATTAGCTGGAAAACAATAATACATTATCTGGTGTCTATTTATTCTGGTGAATCAGACTTTGCTCATCCATAAACACGATCATTTCCGTTTGCCCATTAGGAAGTTGTCCAGCTGAGATACAGATACATATTATATATGAATTAGGTAACTAACGACGCATAAATATGGAAATGTCTTTAATTTAACGACTCGGCTGTGTTTCTCTATCTGTGTCTCTACTTTTATGGTTCTTAGATGCAGTTTGCTGTCGTCTGTCAGGTTGCCAGGTGAAATCATAAATACTTATAAATCTATACCAGATATAACCAACCACATGGGCTAGCTGCGATATATTTGTTTGTTTCTATTATTATATATATGTTCGGGTTCGGGAATTATACTGAGAGTGTCAGTTTTGCAAGAAATTGTTCATAATTCAGTCACGTCGTGATCTTTCGATTTGCAACTAAAACAACGCGTGCCTAAAGTTGTTTTTTTTTATTTTTTATAATATAGAGTAGGATATACTCTATACTATACTCTACTCTACTAAGATTTGTCATACAGTGAGTCTATTTTATCTTGCATTCTTCTACTATTATTCAGCGAGCCTCGTTTATCTTTAACAACTGAGTAATACCTTTCATAGAAAACCACTTCATATTTTTCCTGATTAAGCAAACTACTTTTAGAAATTATTTTGTTCTTAATTTTTTAATACTTTTTACTATAATATTTATTTTTAATATTTTACAGATTGCAGCACAAAAACAACGAAGATTAAAGACGAAAAATTCCCAAGGAAGAAAACATTTCGTTTCGATCAATAAGAAAAGACAGGAAGCTTCAAAATGTCTCCAAAAGCGGTAAGTGGAGATTGGAGAGATTTTATATAATTTGTATAATTTAATAGAAGAGTTATTGTTCAACAAACCCAAAATATTCCATTAAAAGAGTAACCATAAATTATTGGGTTCGCAGGAAGAAATAAACCAGAAACACTGATAAAGCAGTGTTCTCTCCACTGGGGAATATGACAAAAAAGAGACGTTAGTAAATTATTAAAGATTAGTTATTAAATCATAGTCGCTACTACGACGAAGACGACGTTGTCAGTTATCAGAAATTGTATCCTTATCAAAAAAGAAAAGCCCTTGAACCGCAATTGTCGTCAATTGCAGGGAGGGATCCCATCTTTTAATAGAACATTTCCTGGGGGAAGACGTCATGGTTGGTCAATTGTTGACGTCGGTTATTCTATTGCTTCCTTGGACATTTGCCAAAAAAATGTCATCATATAAATCGAGAAAATTAGATTAAAAGTCAACGACGACGTCATTGATTATGGCAGAAACATCACCATTTTCCCCCGCCACTTGGCAATTTCTTTTGACATGTTGTGATTTTTTTTTGGCAGCTTGAAAAGTTCTTATCACAAATGTGTGTTTTAATGACATTTCGGTTGGGGGATTGATTGTTGATGGATGGATTGTTAAGGTTCCATCATTACAATCACGTGTATGAGTGATTTTATAATTAAAGTTGCATGACGATTGCCTGGTGATTTCCCCGAAATGTGTAATATTATTATATATTTCCCTTTTATGGAAATTTCTCTCTCTCTAATGCAGTCGATGCAAATCGTGCTTGAATGGTTTCTCCTCTCCCCATAACTTTCCCTTTTTTCGCTATAGTTTTTCCCCAATAGATATAGATAGATGTTTATTGGTGTGTTGTTTGAGGAGAGGAGAGGTGGGTTAATTGCTCTTGGAGGCCCGAAGCGGCGGTTCCAATAAAATAGAACTGACAGGCAACGCGTCGTATGATTGACGCTGATTTGTTTGCCTAACTTGGGCTCTACGGAGCTCTCTCACGCTCTTTGGCCACAGCGCTGGCCAAAAGAATGGTAGCATTGTTAAATACCCTTTTGGGTTTGAATATTTTACGTCTTTCGATTATTAGAAAAATTAAAAACAAATGTATTTAAAGGAATATAATATAATCTAAATATAATCCTTGAAAAAATATTAAAGTTCCTGTAAAAAAAAATAAAACGATCTTCCATCTTTTCCGAATTTACCCACAATTAAATATTGAAATTGAAGAATAATAAAATTAAGTTTGCCTAACAATTGAAATAGTTAAATCTCAGTTTTAATTCTTATTATTACATAGTATGTGGTATATTTAGACGGTATATTTAGATAGTCTGTTTAGATGGTATATTTTTCGAATGTTCGAATTGTATTATTATGACCTCTATTGCATTTGCATACTACCATCATCATCATTGTTCCACAGACCCAGTTGACCTCTATGGTCAGTAGTCTGGCTGTCAAGAGTGTCAGGGGTTTTTCTTTTTTCTCTGTCCAATTTTAGATGCATAATTAACATGCAATTTATATTAACTTGACAACGAATGACTCGGACAAATGTGTGTGAATGTGAATCCCCCGTCCCTTTTTTTTTTGTTCAGGGGGCCAGAAATTAAGTTCACTTTTGTTGTGCTGTGGTGTTGTGTATTCCCTCCGCTTTTCTTTTGCCTTTCCCAGTGTTTTTCTTCTTCTACCATCCGTATTTTCCTTTGCCGCCTTCTGCTTTCCTCTTTTGGGGGCTTAAAAACGTGCCGTGACTTTTCCATTTTCCTCAGTTGCCGCTGGACAACAGAATCGCATTGAACATCGTCGTCGTGTTTGGCTCGCTGAATTTCCGCCGTGCAGAGTTTTCTTGTAGATTTTCCCAGCCGGAGATTAGCATAGAAAAGCGTAATAATTCAAAAGCTACTGCGCAACCCCTTTTCGGTGCCCAAAATGGTCGTCGTCTCCGACAGCCGCGTCCGTTTGCCGCGTTACGGCGGAGTCAGCGTGAAGCGGAAAACGGTACTCAAAACTATCAGTAATTTCCCGCTTTTCCCCTGGAAAATCTCCTATTTTTGCTGCTGCACTTTTGTGGTTTCAAGTCGAAAATAATAGTTTTTGAAAAACTGGTTATGCTTCAACTTCCGTTACTGTTTTGTGTCTTTTTAACTTGGCTGGTTGTATTTGCCTTTTTTTTCGGTGGAAAAGGGGAACAGAAACCGCGCTTGCATTAACCCAAAAACGTTAATTGGATTGAAATGAAAAACGTTTTCAATTTCCTAGCATTGTGTCACGTTTGATTTGCATTCAGCGGCCGAAAGCGAAAACAAAACAATGAGCTCAAACTGAAAACTAAAACCAAAAAACGAAATAAAGTGATGAAATTTGCGTCAGGCAACTCAAAATCTAAGATTGGGCTATAGTTTTTTTCCCATGACCTGGAGAACAAAATAAATAACCGAATTTTTAACCGAGAAAACAAAACAAAAAAAATATATAAAATATAAAAAAAAAGATACTAGTAAACCAAGACAAGTTTTTTACTTAAATGTTTTAAGTAAAAAAAAACAAAATTTAATTAAAAAAAAGTGGTTGCCTTACTTATTAAATTTTCTTTGTATAAAAATATTATTATTATATTAAAAATTTGTTAAAAACTACAGACCAAAACTGGTATACAAAATTTGAATTTCAACATTTAATGGAACATTTTATAAAACTTAAAAAACTCGAAAAACTAATTTTTAAAAATTAAAGTTTATTTTAATATATTATGTTCATAAAATATTTTTCACATCTTTAATTTTCTTTTAAGATTTAAGTTGCAAAATTTTTGTTCAATAAAGTCTAAATCTAAAATATTATTCTTATAAAAAGCTCTATTAACCTCTACTTTGACCTGTGATCGCATTTTCAATTTTGCGATTGCGTAACGAGAGATTGCAGTTAGTACAGTTGACATTGTTTTTAACTGCTGTTGGGTGGCGCTGTGGGTGGCGTTTCCCTCGACTTTCCACCTTTTCATAACAGAACTGGGAAGTTGGTCAAGTGACACGCGCACTGGATAGATAGATAGCTCTATCTTGTATAACAACTACTGACCACTGGCCATCCGGTCCGTTTTTCCCCCTTTTCATTTCCACTATCTAGATAGATAGATGGTCATTTCCAGCTTGTTGCTATTGTCATGCCTGATTGATTTTTGCTGTTGCTGCTTGCTGTTTTCCGAGCGTGATTTTTCACCACGGTCCGCTTTCATTTTCTGTCTTTCTCCTCTGCTCTCCATTTTCCTCCCATTTCACCCATTCGAAAGCTCGACTTATGCAAGCCAAGTCGTGGCAATCGAATCGAATCCAATCCTCCAAAGCGAAATGAGAGCTCTTGGCACGTGTCCTCCTCACATGTCAAATCCCGTTAATCCATCGACCCCTAAACAAAAAAAAAAAATAGAAGGAGGGGGCTTTCCCCCTGCTCATCAGTATTTTTACTTTGCATACGAACGTTGTTTGTTTGCCCAGCCGAATGAATGTATTCCACTCCACGATCTAGTTAGTTTTCCAAGTCATGGATGGCCTTTTTAAATTTCCTACATGAGCCGGCTATTAATTTACCTCGCCCAATGAAAACTAGCTCAAAAGGTATATAAATGATATATATATTTGGGATTTCTGGTATAGGAAGCGGATATTATTTATTTAGATCGAAAAGTTGTATAATAGATATATATTGCATCTTTTTTGTATAGGAAATGGTTAAGAGGTATTTTTTTTATTTTTGATACCTAATACTCTATTTTATAGATTTAATTTAGATCGAAAAGGTATATAATATTTATATATTGAGTATTTCTGGTATAGAAAAAAGGTTATAATATTCAGCAGATTACTCTATATATATTATTTAAATTATTTTAAAAATAATACTAATTTATCTTTGTTTTTTTTCCAGCTAAATGTGCGCGTCACGACAATGGACGCGGAACTGGAGTTCGCCATCCAGTCGACGACGACGGGCAAACAATTGTTTGACCAAGTGGTGAAGACGATCGGCCTGCGGGAGGTTTGGTTCTTTGGACTCCAGTACACCGACTCAAAGGGCGACTCCACATGGATCAAGCTGTACAAAAAGGTAAGTTTGAGGTGGGATAATGCGATTCAAAAAGAGAATTTAGAAACTACTGTATTATTTAAATCTAAAAATGTATAAACTATTTATTAAGATGCATGAACAGAGTATTTATTGATTATATTATGATACCTATATGTGTGTGGAATGCAATATATAGCCCGAATCGCCGGCCATAAAGACCATAAAATATTTAAAGCGTGTGAAGAAGTATGTGGACAAAAGGACAGCCGACAGCAATGGAGTGAATCAGGCGGAGACGAGCGAGGAGGACGATGATGCCGATGATATGGTGGGAACAGAAGATATAGATCCCATAGGCCCAAGCAAACTCCCTAGCTAGATCAAGAAACTAGAAATAGTGCCAGCAATTTTCCTGTAAACTATGTGCTTACCTTGTGTTTTTCTCCTCGCCTAGCTTAAGTTTAATTAGTGAGTTGAAGAGACTTAATCCACTAATAAATGACATCTCTGTGTATAATTTAATGCTGCACCACAACAAACAGACTGGATCAATGCCGTTTTCGACATGGGTAACACTCAGACAAGTGCACTTTTTATATTATTAATTTCTATATTATTATTTCTATATTATTATTAAATCAGGAACAAAAAGTTGTTTAATTTACTGTACGAAATAAATTATATTAAATAAAAAAGCTGAAAAAATACATATTATTTCCTCATTTTCAGTTTAAATGTATTTTTAAATTATTATTTTTCTTATTTTAATGCAAATTTTTCCCTTAAACAGGTGATGAACCAGGACGTGAAGAAGGAGAACCCCTTGCAGTTCAGATTCCGTGCCAAATTCTATCCCGAGGACGTCGCCGAGGAGCTGATCCAGGACATTACCCTGCGCCTGTTCTACCTGCAGGTGAAGAACGCCATACTGACCGACGAGATCTACTGTCCGCCGGAGACATCCGTGCTGCTCGCCTCGTATGCCGTCCAGGCGCGTCACGGCGACCACAACAAGACCACCCACACAGCCGGCTTTCTGGCCAACGATCGCCTGCTGCCGCAGCGCGTCATCGACCAGCACAAGATGTCCAAGGACGAGTGGGAGCAGTCGATCATGACCTGGTGGCAGGAGCACCGCAGCATGCTGCGCGAGGACGCCATGATGGAGTATCTGAAGATCGCCCAGGATCTGGAGATGTACGGCGTCAATTACTTTGAGATCCGCAACAAGAAGGGCACGGATCTCTGGCTGGGCGTCGATGCGTTGGGCCTGAACATTTACGAGCAGGACGACAGGCTGACGCCGAAGATCGGATTCCCGTGGTCGGAGATCCGCAACATTTCGTTCTCCGAGAAGAAATTCATCATCAAGCCGATCGACAAGAAGGCGCCGGACTTTATGTTCTTTGCGCCGCGCGTCCGCATCAACAAGCGCATCCTGGCCCTCTGCATGGGCAACCACGAGCTGTACATGCGTCGCCGCAAGCCGGACACCATCGATGTGCAGCAGATGAAGGCGCAGGCGCGCGAGGAGAAGAACGCCAAGCAGCAGGAGCGGTCAGTTTGTGAAGATTTGAAATGGAGAGGGAGCATGCTTTAATTAGAGCCCTGCATGAATGGATTCAATGAATTATTTTGAATTTTTGGTTTTATATAAATGAATTAATTAGAATTTTCAGTTTAATAGAGTTGAATGAATTTGAATTTTGAGTTAAATAGAATTGAATGAATGAATGGCATGAATTCCGAAATAATTCAAACGACAATTTCTTTTGAAGAAGAAAGGCCCATAATTTTGTGATTAACTCTGAATGAATTTTATTTACTCAGCACTTAGCATTGATTTGTTAAAAGTTTTCCACTTTTTGTTCTCAAAAGAAAGCACAAAAAAATCATAAAAATTATTCATTCATTCAATTCAAAATGAATTAGAAAAACATTCAATTTATTGCACATAGAATTGAATTAAACAAATGATAAAACCAAAAATTGAATGATTCACGCAGGGCTCTAGCTCTAATCTATAAACACTCCTTTTTTTCTATTCAACAATACAATTAAACAATTCCTTTTTTGCCTCCTTCTTCAGTGAGAAGCTGCAGCTGGCGCTGGCCGCACGCGAACGGGCTGAGAAGAAGCAGCAGGAGTACGAGGATCGGCTGAAGCAGATGCAGGAGGATATGGAGCGTTCGCAGCGCGACCTGCTCGAGGCCCAGGACATGATTCGCCGGCTGGAGGAGCAGCTGAAGCAGCTGCAGGCGGCCAAGGATGAGCTCGAGCTGCGCCAGAAGGAGCTGCAGGCGATGCTGCAGCGCCTCGAGGAGGCCAAGAACATGGAGGCCGTCGAGAAGCTCAAGCTCGAGGAGGAGATCATGGCCAAGCAGATGGAGGTGCAGCGCATCCAGGACGAGGTCAATGCCAAGGACGAGGAGACCAAGCGCCTGCAGGACGAGGTGGAGGACGCCCGACGCAAGCAGGTCATTGCGGTATAATTTTGAACCTTATGTGTAGTTTCCCTTTGAAGAGAACTTAATCTAATCTTGCCCCTTTTTAATATATGCAGGCCGAGGCCGCCGCCGCTCTGCTGGCCGCGTCGACAACGCCGCAGCACCACCACGTGGCCGAGGATGAGAACGAGAACGAGGAGGAGCTGACGAACGGCGACGCCGGCGGCGATGTGTCGCGCGACTTGGACACCGACGAGCATATCAAGGACCCCATCGAGGACAGACGCACGCTGGCCGAGCGCAACGAGCGCTTGCACGATCAGCTCAAGGTGGGTTGAGATTAGAGTTGTGGAAAAGAAATAATCAATAGAATGATTTACACATTTTTAAAGTCCAAATGGAACAATTAATATTAATTATTAATATTAATTATGAAACTATGTAATGATATACCTAAAAAGACATGTTTCCTATCAAAGAGGTTTATAAACAGCATAAAAGTTTCACAAATTCTGAATAAATCACTTGATCCTTTCAATAGATCAATTGGTTATTATTTTTAATTATGAAACTATGTAATGATGTACCTAAAAAGACAAGTTTCCTATCAAAGAGGTTTACAAACAGCATAAAAGTTTCACAAATTCTGAATAAATCACTTGACCACTCCAATAGATCAACTATTATGTTCGCTATAAATTTCCTAAACATGAAATCTCGTATTAATATCAATTTGTTTACTTCCAGGCTCTGAAACAGGATCTGGCGCAGTCTCGCGACGAGACGAAAGAGACGGCAAACGACAAGATCCATCGCGAGAACGTTCGCCAGGGACGTGACAAGTACAAGACGCTCCGCGAGATCCGCAAGGGCAACACAAAGCGTCGCGTCGATCAGTTCGAGAACATGTAAAGCTATAGAGCCACCAGACCAGGCCAGATCGATTGAGAGCGAGCGAGAGGGAGGGAGCCGAGTCTCCAGAAAGAAAAAGAGAAAGATATATAACTACATAAAAAGAAGAGAAGATAATAATAACGATGATGATATGATGAAGAAGAAGCAACAAATAATTCCGGTCGCTGGCAAAGCCTATTGCTACTATCCCCCCAGCGACGTCCCTTTTCCACCCACAAGAACTTCCTGCCTCCTAAAGTGAATTGAAGAGATCCACAAGTTTCATGGATATATATTTTGTTTGACCGCCGTTTTGTCTGGGAGCTTGTATAGAGGAAGAATCAAGAAAAAGAAGTAATCGAGAAACAATTTCAGCCAGACACACCAACACACACACACACACATCAATATAAATATAAATATAAAGTGTTTAACCGACAAATACGGCCAGAACCAGATCTATAAGGACAATCAGAGAAAGAAACGATCAAGCTATCGGAAAAAAAAGATATACAAAAACAATAGAAAGAATACATTTCTCCTTTTCCCAATGGATTCATAGAGAAAACGGAACGAATAGTAATAGATATGGAAAAACATCAACAACAAAAACAGCTACTACAACAAAACAAACAACTATTTGCATTTTCCCCCGTTATAATTATTATTTTTATTATTATATAATTACTATTTTTTTTTAAATTTGTATAATTAAATAAGAACTTGATTAATTGTTTCTTAAATTAACTTGAGAGAGAGCAACAAACAAAAAGAGAAAAAATATATTATATAAAATATTTTTCTTTAATCTATTTTTGTTTTGAAAGAAAAAAGATTCTTAAAAAATGAGAAAACAAACAACAAAAACTATTGTGAAAAAACCAAACAAAAAGTTTTTAAATTAAACAATAAAAATGTAAAACAACAAAAACCTCTGTGTGCGGATCAAAGAGTTTTTTTCCATTCTAAAAAACCAGTTTTTCAGCCGATATGGCCCAAAATAAATTCAAAGTACGGAATGTCCTACCTCGTTGAGCTCGTAGTTATATCGAGGGATGGGGATCGTTAGCGTAGGTTGTTAGCTGCTCAAAACAGTCAGTCTTTTAGCTGTCGGCCTTGATTTGACCAAGGTTACGATGGAAAATCCTCAAAAAATGCTACTTTCGTCTAAAAATCCAAATCCATATTTTGTACCCCAAAACATCACAATTTCGGCTGTAACAATGGAAATAATGGTCCAAATATGGAATGTCATACCTCGTTGAACTCGTAATAAAATTCCCTATCGATTGGCATTTCAACCTGGAAATTTTTAATTTTTGCCATTTTTCGGAAAAAATGTTGATGGTACCCCTTACCAAAAAGGCGAAAATTGGATCGAAAATTAATTTTCTCAAATCAGTCGGAAAGTGCACTGATATTAATTATAAGGTTGTAAGCTGCTCAAAACAGCTTTCCTTTTTGATTTGGGACCATTTTTGTCCAAGTTACAGCAAAAACCCTATTTAGCAAAATTCAAATTTTTGTCCAAAAAAAGATCTTAATTTTTACCCCAAAAACAAACAGTATTTTGGCCATAATAATGGAAATAATGATCCAAACAGGGAATGTCATACCTCGTTGAACTCGTAATAAAATTCCCTATCGATTGGCATTTCAACCTGGAAATTTTTAATTTTTGCCATTTTTTGGAAAAAATGTTGATGGTACCCCTTACCAAAAATGCGAAAATTGGGTCAAAAATTAATTTTCTCAAATCAGTCGGAAAGCGCACTGATATTAATTATAGGGTTGTAAGCTGCTCAAAACAGTTTGCCTTTTTGATTTGGGACCATTTTTGTCCAAGTTACAGCAAAAAATCTATAACTTAAAATGAAATTTTTACCAAAAATCAAGATCCTGATTTTCCAGCCCAAAAAATAACAGTATTTTGGCCACAACAATGGCAATAATGGTCCAAATATGCAATGTAATACCTTTCTGAACTCGTTATTAAATTCCCAATCGATTGGCATTCAAACCTACAAATTTTTAAATTTTGTAATTTTTCGCAAAAAATTGTGATGTAACCCCTTATCAAAAATGAGAAAATTGGTTATTTAATTTATTTTATAAAATCAGTAAAAAAGTGATGAGGATCGTTTGCTATGGATGCCAGTTCCTTATACCAATAGTTTTTCTTTTACTGTGGGACCTTTATTGACAAAGTTACGAAGAAAATCAACTAGAAAATCCATAATTTTGGGAAAATCTTGATCTTGATATTTTTAGTGAAGTCAACAACTAAAGTGGCGCCATCTGGATGCCTATTTATTTCGATTTTAGTTTACAGAGCGGGTATATAATGGTCGATCAGCCTTCTCCTTTCCCTTTGACTTGGGTAAAAGCTTTCGACATGTAATAAACATGTAGAAATTTTTAAGGTTCGTGGTAAAAGTCATGGCTAATTTCGTCATGTATTCACGATCTTAATTTTGGTGGTAGCTTAGGATTTTGGCAGTCCACTTTGAGTTTCAAAGTTTATTAAAAGTAAATTAAACATAGAAAACGAAAGGTATATTTTTTTCTAGCGCTTTATTAATGCAAATATCAAGTTGATAACAATAGATACATCAGCTATATGTATATGTTTATGTGGTATATATTTATCTATATTATATGCTTACAGATATCAGATATCGTGACATATGTGAACTGCATAGCAAAAAAAAAAGGCGAAACACCAACCAACCGCGCAACTTAAGGTAGCAAAAAAACAAAAAAAAAAAAGTGGTAAGAAATCCAATCCGATTCTTGTTTCGTTGGCATTCAGATAACATTAGATTCATATACAAATAATCGTAGGCTAAATCAGTATTATGCATATAATAAAAACACGATTTCTCTCTCTGAAGGCACATAATTACAGGGGCTGGCGCCTTTTTCCTCGGTCTCAATGGATTGATATATAGTCTTGACATCTGCATATATATTTCTCGCGTGAGAGGGCAATCTTTGCTATAGCAATTGAGTATATTGATTATACGTGATAGTTAGCAAAGTGCTTACAAGTGATTTTGTGGTTCGTCGTAAGCAGTTGCCACTGTGGTTATTTCTTAGCCTAAATGTTTACATGGATATATTTTATAACGTCGAGTGGCGCAGAAATCTCGAAATATTTCCAGGGGATCTGTGGAATTCTCTATTAAAAGTAATTACAGAATTTTTTTTGTAAATCTTTCAAAAGTCAAGATCCCTGGAGATTTAGGCGACACTCTGTATATTTCCCCCCTTCGATTAGTTTGGATTTCGTTGCACGGTTCTAGCTTTTGGTCATCGGGGGTGTTCTTTTCTCCCTTCCCCCAAAAGTTCTCTACTTAATAGGGATTAACTGCCGCCAGACCCACGCGTCCTCCGGATCTGGCGAACACGGGCTCTGCATAGCTGTGTCTGTAGCCCTTGGGCATTTGGGCCAGTGGTTTACCGCTATTTCCGCCGGAAGAACCACCACCGCCGCCGCCTCCCACTTCTCCGGATCTGATGGGCGTGGCCGCGGGCGAGGGATAGCGCTCCAAGTGGCCGCGACCCGAACCCGTTGTCGATGGATTCTTCGTTTCGACATTCTGCAGGAATTCCCGGGAGCGGGCTCTTCCGCCCGGCCTCTCCCGCTCACGCTCTCGCTCTCTTTCGACTCTCTCTCCTCGCTCTCCTCTCTCATGGCGATAGGGATCCCGGGACTGCTCTCTATTATAATCTCTCTCGCGCTCGCGCTCCCTCTCACGATCCCTCTCTCGATCCCGAATATTTCGATCCATAAGTCTGGTGGGCGCCGGGTGAGCTGGTTCCGGTGGTTCCCATTCTCCGCGCGATCTGGCTCGCGAACGATTGGACTTTTCGCTTACCACCACCGGTGGAGGTTCCTCCTCCTCGCTCCACTGTTCATAGGTGCTGGGTGGCTCCACGGAACCGCGACGCCGGCGGGAGGATGACCTATAGGGATCCCTTGGGTCCCTTGGATCTCTTTGATCCCTGTGTATCGGCGTGTCGCGTTCATCCAAATCCGGATAACGATTAACCCCCGGACGCTGCTCCATGGCCCGGAACTTGTCCTTGGCATCGTGGAAGCGATCCCGCTGCGATCCCTGCGCCGGCGGCTCCCGCTCCCGCTGATCCCTGATCTTGGGACTGGCATCGCCATAGCGCATGCCCGTGGACTTCATCATCTTCTCCATGCTCTGTATGTAGGGCAGGCTCTCGGCTTCCCTGTAGGGATTGCGATCCCTCGAGTGATCTCTCTCCCGCTCTCTTTCGTGATCCCTTCGCCGCTCTCGATCCACCTGATCCCTCTCCCGATCACGATCCCTCTCGCGTTCACGATCCCTCTCCCGATCATGTCGGATCCTTTCGGTGGTCCTTTGACCCACCAAATCACCAGTGCCCCTGTGAACAGCGGCGTATTTGTTGTGACCAGCTCCCTCCAAGGGCAGTTGATGATCCGCCGGCTGCTCCACATAGCGCTGCTGGCGATACCGCTGCTGATCCTCGCCAGCGCCGCCGTAGCTCTTGAGCAGCTGCTGCTTCTTCACCGAGTACTCCATGAACTTTTGCTTGTCGGTGAGGTTGCCGTTCTCCGTCTTGCGACTGTGATGGTGGTGGATGATCGGTGCTCCTCCTCCCTGCAGGGGTTCACTGCCCTGGTCCGAATCCTCGAAGTCGTCGTGATGATGATGATTATCCTCCAACCGCGAGGAGCGCGGCTTGCGTTCCCTTTCGTGGGATAGCTTCTTGTTCAGCAACCGATTGATCTCGTTGTATTTGTCCGTATCCCGGAGCTTGGCCGGATGACTGGGCTGGTTGGCATGGAGCTGCTGCTCCTGCTGCATCACCCGGTTGAACTTGGCATCGTAGTCGGCGGGTCGCATGATAATCGGCTTGATCTCATCCTCGCGACTCCAGGATTTGTTCGAAATGGAAGCTGGCGTCTTGGTTCGCTCCCTTTCCCTCTCCCTATCCCTTTCTCTATCTCTTTCTCTATCTCTTTCCCTCTCTCTGTCTCTCTCCCTTTCCCTCTCCCTCTCCCTTTCCCTTTCCCTCTCCCTCTCCAGTTCCCTTTCGCTGGGACGCGGCTGATATGGTTTGGCTGGCAGATCCCGCAGATAGCTGTCCTCCGGCGGCTGGACGGCGCTCTTCCTCTTCAGTTGCCCATGATGGGGCAATGCGATTTGTGACGGCTTCAGGGCAATCACCGAGTTGTCCGCCTCGTTCGACCAGTGCTCGTCATCTAGAGAGGGTGAGGAAATGAAAATATATCAGTTAAAAATGTTATAAAATATATATAAGGCTAAGAAGTGAAAACTAAGAATAACTTAAATGATGATTCCTCAAAAAAAATTTTCTTTTTGAATAAAATTTATAGAATAACAATAACTGCATGATTTAATGTGACATAGTTATTATTATAATATTTTTTCTGAATTTCGGTTATTTTTCAGATCATATATAAGTGATTTAATAATTTTCTATGACTGGCATTCAAACGAATAAGACATAGTTATTATTAAAATATTATTTCTGAATTTCGGTTTTTTTTTTAGATTTTTAAGTTAAGCCGTTTTGGCTACCAAGTCAACCTTCCGTTTTTTTAAGCGACTCTTTTATTAGTATAGACGAATAATAAGTAATACTTACCGCTGGAGCTGTTGAGCTCCTGTCGCTCGGGACTGGGGGCCAGGTCGGAACCGATGCCCGAGGAGCCGCGGGAGGAGACCTGCTTGCCATTGGCGTTGGCCGCTCCCCCCACCCCTCCTCCGCCGCTCGTTGCCGCACCGCTGGCTGCCGCGCCCTGACCACCTGGGCCCTTCGGCGAACCACCCACAATGAGGGCGTTGCGGCAGCGCCTCAGCTCGATGGCCGTCAGATTGCCCTTGGATCGGTGCACCGTATCGTAGTCCCGCGGCGGCAGCAACAAGGGCGGTCCGTTGCCATTCAACTTGGCCCTCAGCTCGGCGGCCAGCGAATCGAAGAGGTCGCTATTCTGCTGCGGCGTCAGCGGCGGATGGTGCAGCGGAGGATGTGGCGGATGTGGATGTGGATGTGGATGGGAGTGGGAGTGGGGATGCTGCTGCTGTTTGCCATGCGGCGGTGAGCGAGAAACTGGCGAAGATCCGCCGGCCAGGCCAGCGTGCTCCTCGCTGCACTCCGACTCCCGGGTGCTGTTGCCCGTATCGCTGCCCAGGGAGCTGCTGAATCGCTTGGGCGAGGAGGTCTCGTGCCGGCGACCCTGGTAGCCTCCTCCTCCTCCTCCCGACTGTTGTGACTGCAGTTGGTGGTGGTGCGATCCCGGTCCTCCTGAGGACGAGGACTTGCCATTCCCATTCGACTCGTGTCGCTTCTCGTTGCCGCCGTTCATGGGAATCGGCGGCAGGATGCCCAGCCTGCAAATGGAAATTGCGTAAGTATTTATAATTTTTTCTTTAAATTAAATAATTAAGAAATAAGTAAAATCTAGCCAAACTCTATCTTCAGCTTTAACATCTTTAATTTATTTTAATTTTAATTATTATTTTATTTTTTTTATTTTTTTTATTTTTTTTTTATTATTTTATTTACATTTTTTAATTGAAAATGTATTTAAATTAGAAGGAACTTTGACCTATTATTTAAGTTGAACAGTTAAGAGTTTCCATTTGATTACAAACTATATTCTATAAGAATCTACCATAGGTACATATAAAATTCTCCTTAATATTTTAGGAATCAATTTCAAAGCCCAAACCAGTAAAGCTACTTCGTCCATATTTTAATCAAATATTCGTAATATAGTATAGGTTTTTGCTAAGGTCTGATTTCCCCTTAAGAGACCCATATTAAATCCAAATTAATAATAATATTTATATCAATATGACGACAAGAAAATTTATTATTTGGTATTTTAATGTAAATTTTATATAAAAGCGCAGTTTATTTTGTTGGTGCTTTGGAAAGGCCACTAAAATATGATTAATCATTGGCCAAGTTCAAGTGCTCGACCGTTAGCTACCAGAATTCTAGAGTTTTTCCTCCTCGCCTGGCAGCTTTTCAACGTTTATCGATGGTGACAGCTTGGCTGAGCGGCAGCTTTGAAAGCAGAATTTCCGCGAAGCCATCAAGCGAGCTTGAAGAGGCATTTAAGATATTTAAAGTCATGGACTTGGAAGAGCATGTGGATGTGAATGTGGATGTGGGTGCAGCGTGGGCGATGGCGATGGCAGAATCGCTGGGCTGTCTTCGTGGGAATGCGGCAGTCGGTGGAGATTGCCATTGCAATTACGGGGCCACTGGGAGACCTCAAGCTGGGAGTCCAAGAGCCCCCATTATTATCATCATCAAACCCCCTCCTGCCGACCAGGGCGATTATCACGATCGGTCGTCATGTGTTTGGGTGAGTGTGTCTAATGGAGTGACTAAGTGGCCCGGCTGCTTCGGCTTCGGCTTCGGCTTCCTGCTCGCTGCCAAAGTTTGCGGCACAATTAATTAAATGTTGCATAACAAAAGTCCCCAGCACTCGCAAAAAAAAACTACTAAACTACAGCTGAAAATGCCCAATTAACATTATAATGTGCAACTGTATTAAAAGTGGGAGTTGTAATATTTTCATGCTTTTAAAAATCCTTTTTAAATCAATTTTAAATATAATTTATATAATAAGTGCATTTTATAAATCATAACTTTCTGCATAAATTTTAGGAAAATATAAAAACAGCTAAAATCACTTTAAGGTGTCTAAAAGTATGCAACAATATATTTCTAATCCAAAAGTATTATGAATTCATAGAAAGAAGACGACTATCCTTTATTCACATCATACTTTGAGGCACTTATTTTAATATTTAAAAGTAAGTTCATTTTTTAAAATATTTTATTAAAAACCCACCTGGTCTCCAGCTCCTCGAAGCGCTTCTGGTTGTCGGGCCGGTTGATGAGGATCTGCAGCTGGAGGTGCAGCGCCTCCGCCGTCGTCTCCGAATCGCAGCGGTAGGCGTGGACGTGGAGCGGACACTTGGTGGCCGGATTGTAGAGCAGCAGCACGCAGGCGACGATGTCGTCCGTCTGCACGGAGCTGGTTATGGCACTGTGTGGAATCAGATGCTTCGAGGCCCCCTGCGGATAAGGATGGATATGGATGGATGTTCGAGAACAGGGATTAATGGGTGCGCCACTCAGCGGAAATCGGATTACAGTTTTCGGAATTAAAATAGGAGCCAAATAAATAAATAAAAAGAAGAACCAAGTCAAAAATTCCAACGAGGCTTAAATATTTTTATTATATTACTATTATATTGCAAAATATTCAAATTTCATTTGAGCGCTTTAATATAAATATGATGGAACAAAAATGATTTATTTTCGACTTTAATTTGAATTAAATTTCATATAAAACCTTTAATTTGATAAGAAAAATAAATAAAAATATATGGTTGCCTTATAAGGTATTATTACTTGTTCGTTTAGGGTTTTGGTTAAATAATAAATATATTAACTTTAAGATTTATTGAAATTAAATTAAATTAAAATTTCTATCCATTTTTTACTCATCGAAATTATTTATTATTCTAGTGGAAAATACCTGGACGATCTTGATGCCCTTGTGGGAGACCTGGAGCGTGACCTTGAGCGGCTCCTGGCCGCGGGACCTGTCCACCAAATAGGGGAGGACCGAATTGATAACGCGGGCGCCCCGCAGCCCCTTCGCCTCCTCGGCGCCCAGGAACCACACATAATAGGAGGCCTTCTGCACGTCGCGACGCAGGCGCAGCGCCATCTTCAGGACGGAATGTGCGACTCAGGCACACTCAAAGAAAATGGGGCGACTATTCGAAAGGCGATTTATCGTCGATGGTCGGGTGTAAATGCTAATTGGCATTTAGATCATCTGGAAAAGGGGTAAGTCTTTGGTTATTCAGAAAAAAACATATATCAAAGTTTCAATCAAAATAGATCTCAACATAGTAAAATATTTTTTATAGAATCAAAATTTTAATAATTATTTGATTGTACTTGATCTTTACAAAATCGTCAAATTCAATAGTTCAATAACAACTAAACTTAATTTCAATACCAATAACAAATATTGAGCAGTTGAAAAGCAATAACATGTTTTCTGTATAATTAGAAACGAAGTCAAGGCAAAGAAACATAAATTACAAATCACTTAATGAAATCACAAGATTTACATAGGCTGGGAAATCGGATTAAGAGGGTTTTAGTAAATAAAACAGAATGGCAATTAAAATTTGTAATTTAAAAACATGTTTGACTGCAAATTTTTGAGGAATTCCTAATGGACGATTACATAAAGCGTTTAAACTTATAGCAATTAAGTAAGCGCTGGTCATTACTCCAAATACTATAATACTATGGTATTTTTGGTTACCATTAATAATAATAAAAATATAAATACAAATTCCAAGTTATTAGGATAAAACTTTTAAATCTACTAAGATTATATATACAAATTTAAGACAGCCAAGTATATAAAAGTTTATAACAAAAGGTAAACATGTGCTAAATTCCACTGACGAAAAACAGGTTTGCTAAAATAAACAGAAAAACAGAGTGGAAACGTTTGATTCTTGAAGATTTCTAACAGAGCCAACCGTTAGCTTCCTCGAAAGATCAAAACACAAATCGGAAGACTTAAGATTCCCCAAAAACGTAATCCCATTAGATTGTGAAAAAAAAGAGAACTGCCTGTTGCCCACGTATGAAATTATATCGGCAATCGAGTATGACTAATGACGCCACAAATCAGAGATCTTAATGTCAAAGAGGAAACGTTTCCACCGGTGGATTTCAAATTGATCGAAAACCGAACAGAAACTGGAATGCAAATCAACTGTTTTTTTTCGATAGGCACTGTAAGAAGTGGCTAACGGCAAACCAGATGGATTCAAATGCAATCTCGTCATGTGTCATAATTCTGTGAGAAAACGAGAAAACCAGAAAACAATCCGTGGAGGAACATCAAAACTGGGGCCAAAAACGACAAAAAAAACCGACCAAAATCGAACCGGCCAAACAGGCAAACGGTATTAACCCGTCACACAGGTGTTGGGATGCCATTTAAATGCACAGAGAAAACAATATATGTCTTAGTTTTGAGATTCTATTATCATCATATCATATGATATCATGTAATATCACATCCCCTTATCAAGTTTTGTTTTCATAATTACATTTTAAATGCTTTAAGTGCCATTACATTTTATCTCAAAGTACAAATCAATTTATTTATGACCATATAATAAACCATTGTTTTTTAGAACATTTTTTATAAGATCTTTAATTAGTTAAACATTAAAAATTCCCAAATTTTTGGCCATTTCACCTTCATTGGTAGTTTTAACAACATTGGCATGACCTACTAATATATTTTTATTTAAATACATTTAAGTGTAGTAACTTTTCTCAGTGCATTATACTGTGTATGGGATTCTCCCCTCATAACTTTGATAATCGATGATACCGCGTAGGCCAAAGGAATCTTGTTTTTTCAGTTATGCATTCAGCTCTCAACAACAAGGCAAATAAAAACCGCAGAGGAGGCGACTCTTTATTGTGTGCTTTAAAAATTTACATACTGTCGTATACAAAAGTCGCTGAGAGAACATACATATATAGTATATTGAAAAATAGCTGCCCACAAACGATATTATTAACCTCAAAACGGATCTAAATATATTAAATATACGAGAATGCATGATAATAACAAAAACCTGACAGAATGCGATAAAAACACAGCTGGCTTTTGAGAATGCGAAGTTCTATAAAGAAATTTGGCAGTACGTGATTTTTCGCAGCTTAGCATTTATGGGAATCGCAAACAATTCGGAAAAAGCTACAAACTAAGACTTTGAGTTTTAAATGAAATCTTATGTGTGATAATTCGGTTTTGGCTAATTTTCAATTTAGTTTTCAAGCGAAATAGTTATGGAAGTAAATAATTTTAAATTCGTTTCGTTTGGATATCTCTTTGAATATATTCCAGGAAGTATGGATATTGAGTCACAAAAAAGATTGTGGTTTTTTACAATTATCTACGGATTTCTTGTGGTCGAAACTTGTTTTAAAAGCATTTCCTACATGAGAATTTTGATTGATGGCCCTCTTAACTGAAGTCACCTGTTTTTCTGATACTTTTTCCAATATTTGTAATAAAAATAATGTCTAAGTATTTATTATTTATTTAAAAAATATAAAAATGGCAGACTTTTCTGCTCAACCTTTTAGTTCTAAATTTAGTTAAATATTCAGCAGACCAGTTCGGAGTCAGGAACTCCCTGGAGCCGCAAGAAAAAACCAAAATAGATTTCCATTTTATGCGAATGTGATGAAAGAGCCCCATGTTCGTACCACAGTTGAAGATATTAGCATAAACAATCCGTTTGCTGATCAGCCAAGCAGCAAATAAACAATTTGCAAAGAGATCTTTTGTTATGCCGGATTGTATCTGTCTGGGGCTTTGTGTATATAAGGTGAGGTGTATCTAAGCAATCTGTAGAATCATCTGTCCATAATAACACAAGTTTCATGTCTCGGCGCCTTGTTTTTTTTTATAGCTGAGTTTAACTACGATTCGGAATTTTCGTATATGATTTGTTAATGCGAATATTAAATAATTTTGTACGCCAAAACTTTGAATATTAAATTATTATAGTACACTAAATGTTGTACTTGCCAGATAATATAAAATCGAAATATATTAATTTTTCAATATTTTTTTAATCGTATGTTACTCATACTATTTTTGTTATTTTTTATAATATTTAATAAATATATTTTTTTAAACTGTTTTATATCCATTCGGTATTACAGGGCAAATAAAGCATGTTTATAAGCATTAGCACTCAAAAATATATATATCTGTATAAGCCAAAGATTAACTTTAATAAAACTAAGTACGAGTTCTTAAGTCCTTGTTGAGCTTGTTGATATTTTCACAGATTAATTATATTTAAAGATGTTAAAAAATGCATTAAAAATTAAAGAATTCGGGGCTTTTCTTCAAGAGTTCTTCAAAGAGTTTTTGTTTTCTGTGCATGCAAATCAAGAGTTCTTTGGGCGTTAGTTGTGTGTTATTCTTGTCTTTTGTCTTTTTTGTTGCTCGCCTTTTTTGGCCATTTATTGGATTTGTATGGTTTGGCTTGGTTTGGTTTATTTCAGACCGCTTATAAATGGGTTAAGCGCATTTTCTGCCGCCACTTCGATGCGAATTGGTAACACACACACATACACACATGTATATACACTTTGGCACTTGCACTATTTGTTTGCTCGTTTGTTTTGTTTTGTTTGTTGTTTTTCATTTATTCCTTCTACGCTTTTGCTCCATTTCCGAGCTGAACTCGATCAATGAACCGTTTAAAGCTCTTAGCGCTCACACAGATACGCACGCACACATTCTTGCCGAAGTGGAGCGTTTAAATTTCTAAAAAACTTATTTGATTAACGGTAATGGCCAAGAGAAGAGAGTCTTCTTTCTCTCTGCTGGCACACACATAACATCAGTACCACACACACACACACACACCAGTACACACCTCAGTATCTATGAGTGGTTGGAAGAAACAACAACAACAGAAAAAAAAACGTTAACAAAAAGAGTTCGCTTCACTCGCGCTCAACTTTTTTTTTCAACCGCGAACAGACGTCTCAACGCTTCGACCGCCAGCAATCGACTGACTTGGCTGACTGCCTCTAAAACCGCTCGGAGCCCACAGCTCTCGACCGAGCCGTAACCCCCGCCCAACCGATCCCGCCACATCGGACCCCACGGACCCCACACTGCAAAATAATTCGCTCCTATATTACATACATTTTAATATACCATCCTTAAATTTAAGCTTTGATATCAGAGTTTAATGTAATTTTCAAAAAAAAAATTTTTTTCTTTGTTCAGAGTTCGAATCCCACTGTAAGTTCGTTATATAATATTTTATTATCAGAATTTGATGTATTTTTAATAAAAATACAAACTTTTTTGTTTGTTTAGAGTTCGAAACCAGTGTAAGTTTATTATGTTTCAGTATATCATTCTGAAGAATAAGTTTTAATATCAGGATTTGATGTAATTTTAATAAAATTACAAACTCTAACAAAACCTTGGGTTCAATTACCATTTCTACTCAACGAATTTTTTTTCCTATATATATTTTTATTATTATATTATTTTTATATTAAACTATAATACTTAAACTTCTAAACAGCTACCAGTTATTATGTATAATCACTTAACTAATTTACCATTTTTATTTGGCTACTATTCGTTTTTTCTGTCCGTGTAGCTCGCTACAACTTGGCCCGAACGAAGCCGAGCCCGAACTTGTTTTTTGGCTTAGGCCGCAAAGAAAGTCAAGTCGCGCGTATGTACGTAGTACCCACTGCTGTATATCGCACCTTGGGCCAGGTGATCGTACAAATTGCTCAGCTGTGGTGAATTCTAGAAGTTGTAACCACTGCTTAAATATCATAAATAACGCTTTATTTTAATATCTATACATAATAAAATAACACCCAAAAACACAACCATTTGATATAAAAATCTATAAAAAAACCGAAATTCAGAAATAATTTGAATAAATAAATAGGAATCTTTAAAAAATAATTAAAATTTTTGTTTTACTACACAAAAGTTTTTTTTATTAAAGTAATGTTTGTATTCAAACCTATAAAAATCCCAAGAAGTTCTTTGGGTTAATATCAAATACCCCTTATCTTATCGATCAAATCCGATCAAATTCGATTGAAACCACTGTTCGGTTGTCTTGATTGTGGAGTCTTGTGCTGGAATGTGTTGAAATTAAAAGTTGTTGGGTTTTTGGGCGCAGCACGATCAACTTTGCGGCCCTGGCCAACGTGTTGTTGTTGTTGCTTGCTGCTGTTGCTGTTGTTGTTACCGCCGCCGTTGACTTCTTTTTGTTTTTGGCTTAGACAGGTGTACAGACGCTATTGTTGTTGCCACTGGTTGACGGTGGTGGTGGTTGTGGTGCTATTGATATAGCATTGAGCACTTTTTGAAAAGCCGTCGTGCATTCTACAAGTTTTCCAGCCACCACCACCGCCACTTGGCCAACATTGATTGTGGTTGCAAAAAAAAAAAATCAACGAAAATAAAGTAGTAAAGAAAAAACTCGATGAGAAAATGAAAAACTTGGCATTTAACTTGGACTTTTCGGCTGGTGGACCAGTGAAATCCGTGAAGCATTTTCAAAACGGAAATGCTCAAATTTAGCCAAGGTGTCGATTCGGCAGTTGGCCCAGTTCTTGATCTCGTTTTTCGAATATTTCCTATGCTACTATGCCCGACATATTGAGTTTGATGGATGGATGGATGAAGTGACAATGTGGAGTCAACTTGTTTTTGCGGTCCGGCGGCTCCATTTGATTCATGTTCTAATCCGATGGAGTGCCATAAATCGCTTCAATTTATGCGACAATCATCTCAAGTTGATGTGGTATTTATTTCAAAAATATACGAATATTTGTTGTGCAAATAAGATAAATTACATAGGAAATTTCGTTTAATTTCTGTTTGTTTGTTTTAAAAATTTTTTTTTTGTATATTTAGTAAAATATTTCTTATAAAAATGTTTGATCTATCTTTTGTTATGAAATCCGTTGTTAACAGGAAATCTCCAACTTATCCCAGTAATAACTTCATTTGCGGCTAAAACCCTTTTGTAATTATTTCCCATTTCCAAATTAAACCGCATATCTGCTTATCTCAATCTGTAGATTTGTCCATTACTCCAGCAAATGAAGTTATAACAAGGTGTGGTGCGTTTTATTTCCTTCTAAACCGCCCGAAAACCATCAGTATTTCCTCAATTAACCGAAGAAATTGCTCCATAAAAATGGTTGTAGTGCATTTTCGGTCGAACAACAATGGTTGTTGGGCCACATTTACAGAATGATGGAGCATAATTTATAGATATTTTTTTGGCTCTTTGGTGATTTTTTCAAAGCTATTTGGGTGAGAGATAAATATATTGGGCACTCGTGACAAAATTCAAGACTTTACATGCCAGACCTTAACTTAAGTTTAAGTTAACTTAACACATTGTAAAAACAGCGAAGAGCCATGATAACAATTTAATGACCTTGTGGCATTTTTGAGGGGGGCCCATAAATGCATTTTCGGCACGTTTTTCAGCCAGAGATTTCACCAGCTTTTTGTTTTTTGTTTCTTTTTCCTTTTTGACAAATCCCTGCTAACCCGCTGACATGAAATGGAAGAAAGAAAGAGAGAGAGGCGTCCAAAAAAAAAAAACAATTGCCAAATGGAATTTCACTTTTCTTCGGCGATGGAAAACTTCAAAAAACAGCAGAAAAATTACACATGATACGAGACATGATAATTTGCAATTAAATTCATCTGGGAACTGGTTGCTCAAATATTTATATATATATTTCTTTTTTTTTTTGGGAGAAATCAAGAGATAAATATGGCCAAGGCCAAGGAAGAAGAAGCCAAGTGGGCGACACGCCCCGAGCTCTAGTAACTGATTTGTATGGCAATGGCAGCAGCAGCAAGTGGCTTTCTTTTGGGTGCGACGACACAACGGGTTGTGTGGTGGTTAAGCGTTTTTAATTGAATCGCAATGAGGCGGACGAGAAGTGCAGAGGCGAAATATATACGTGGTTGTGCGGTGTGCACTGGAAAAAAATGTAAAAAAAAATTAAATGAAAAAAGGAAACTAATAAACCAACAAAAGTTAAAAGAAATATTTTTATTTTTTAGATTTTAAAATGGTTATTTATTATTATTTTATTTTTAGCTTTATAAATCTTATTTTATATTTAATAAAATATTTTATAATATAATATAATATTTTAGAATTTTAATTATTTATTATATTATCTAACATTATTTCTAGAATTTTATTTCAGCTATTTCCAGATGTTTTCTTCGCTTTCAGAAAATGCAAATAATTTGCCCATTTCTCACAGTGTACCTGTAGGCAGTGCATAAAGTGTCCGAGAGTCGAGAAACGCGTTAAACCGCTTTTGATTTTTATATGTGCCCGGTAAAAGTGGGTAATCATCATTAGCGGAGGCAAAACCAATCACTATGCCATCTCTCCGCCGAGAAGCCCCCATCCCCATACCATCGATCCCCATACCATCCCGATGCCATCTACCATCCACCATCCACCTGCAGATTAGGCCTCGGTGAGAGTGCGACACAGAGTCTGCGGCAATGGAAATGGAAATGGCAGTGGAATTGGAAAGATACAAATTAAAACATTGCGACCCACTCGATCGGATTGTTTTTTTCTTTATTTATTTTTGATTTTGTTGGCTTTGGAGAGCAGTGAAATTCACCTGGCTCGCCTCGCAAGCTTCTAAGCTCCGAGCTCTGAATTTGTCACCGAAACTTTCAATTACCAATCGGAAAGTGAATTTCACCCAGCTTTGCTTTTATTTTTTATCTGCAGCTCCTTAAATCCAAATGTATCTCGTGTCGGTAATTCAATTACTTTAGTGATTTTCTCCCAGTGAATTTCACTTCTTAAATTGCCAAAAAGGTGTAAAACTTTTAGTTATTAAGGTTAGGATTAATATTAATTTATTTATTGATATATTTAACATTATGTTTAAATTTTCGTTAAGCATAGAAATAATATTTAACATGTATATTTTTTAACCTCTCCGTATTTTTCCGTTAGCCCTTTTTGTATTTTTATTAATTTTATCTTTTAGATGAATTTTACTATTTTTTTTTTCAATTTCGCCACGTAAATGCCCCCGATGGTTATCCTACTTGGCTGACGGCCTCTCGAGCAACTTGGCAACACTTTTGCCACAACAAGTGAAACTCACTTCGAAACTTCGCTCCTCGAAGCGCCAATTCCGAATCTTTGGATCCGAAGTGGAACCGCTCTCTTGTCATCATCATCGTCGTCGTCCCGTTCCCGTGTCTCAGCCTCGAAAACGAAAATACCAAATACCCCGCGAGACGAGCCGACAAAAGAAATTTGATCTATTTCACGTGATTAGCGCAATATAAATTGTTTTCGAGGCTGGAGAAGCCGAGGAAGAAGAAGCTGGAGAAACGGCGAGAAGAGAGTGGAGAGATGACGGCGGAGATTTGCTGGCGGCGGTTCCATCGATTGAAGATTGGGTGAAAACGTATTTTTGGGTGTGTCGTAGAACATCAAACCGCACATAAAATAGCTCGAAATCAAAATAAAATTAAAAATTAAAGCAAAAGTCGAAGGCGTGCCAGCGGCTACTCGAAAATGTAGATGAATCAAGTGATTGACTACGAAATTAATTTGGTGAGATCGTATGAATGAAATTGAATTTAACAAGGAGAAATGGAAACGGTTACTGTGAAGATTTCTGTGAATTTTTCGGAAAGAAATTACTTATTAATTCTTATTATTATATTATAACTATTGTTTTCTCCCAGTCCATTATAGTAGCCGCACCTTTTGTACTTTAAGTCCCTGATAAATGGCCCGATAAAGCGGAACATCAATCAAAGATCATCGCTATCTTGACCAACTCTTTTGATTTCTTTTCTCTGAAGCGTCTCATGCGGGCTCGCGTCGATAGGGGGCGCTTTACATAAGCCCCGAAAAGGCCGAAAACCCAATTTCAGTCCAGTACCATATCCAAGCTATCGTACAATCAATTTGGACAATCTTTACGCGGTGTTAACGCTTCGTAACTTTGCAATTACAATCCAAGAAGAGTGGGGCCTTCGATACGGGCACCTGTAGTTTAACTGCTCTCCACATAACCGAAATTAAATGATATAATTACTCTGCTCGTACTGTTCCAACGACCGCTATCCCACTTTTTTCTGTCTTGCTTCAAGAACTTTTTCGGACGCGTGTCTTTATTTTATTTTATTTTTCCCTCATTTTATCCCTTTATTTCGTGAGTTCTTTCTCTTTTTTAGCTGGTGGAGCCACCCATTACTGTTGGCTTGACTGAACATTTTAAGTTCGAGCAAATTCCAGGAAATCCGAAATCATTTTGGGCACAAGCCAAGCTTTATAGCCACACGAATGATAAAAATGCATGCAATTTATGGGGATTTTAAAATATGAAAGGGGTTACTTTAATGGTTCAAATATTTAAAATAAATTAAAGCTACACAAAAATAAACAAAGAAGTATTTGCAAAAATTATTTAATTATTAAGCATGATAAAAATGCAAACAATTTATAAGGAATAAGAAATATATGTTTTACAAAATTTAAAATAAATTAAAGCAATAAAAAAGTAAGTAAAGAAATATTCCAAAATATTATTTTAAATTATTTAGCCTGATTCATCGGCAACCCTTTCTCCCTTTCTCGCCAAATCCAGCATAAATTTCAATTTATATTATTAATTATGAAGTGAAAGTGCAGATCGGTCAGTCACTCGATCGGGCGAACAGAAGGCGAAATCAATTACTTGTCAATAAGTAAATGCGAACATTTATTTGTTTATTTACCCCGCCCAGGCCAAGGCGACACCCGAACCCATCTCGCTTATATCTCCCATATTTATCGATTCATTACACATTATTTATATTTTTATTTACCCAGCACTTGTGCTTGTTTTTTGGTGAGTGTGAGTGTTCGATGTCGCGGCTGCTGCTGCATTGTATAATAAACAACAATAATAATTATAATTTCCCTCTAATGACAGTGTATAATTTGTAAATAATTGTTGGGCAAAACAGACGGGTAAAATCAAATAAACAGGCAAGTGTAAAAAGCGATTTGGCAATGATGAGTTTGGCCGAAGTGCAAAAAATCACCAACAAATTGAAAATAAAGCAATTAGGTATGAAAATAGAAAAACAAATTGTATGTTTCTTTTTCAAATATTCTATGAAATAATTAATGATTTTATTTATTTAATCTTACATTTTTGGTTGTAAATTATATATATTTGTTAAATGAAAAAATCCTACTAATATAATCGTCAATATGTCTAATCAAAACCATTTATCATGAACTCTAAAAGCCAGTTTTTCTGGTTCTCTTGGGCCTTTCGTTTATTTCGATTACCAAAACGAATAGAAGAATGTGTGCATCGGCAGGGCTGAGAAATTCCTCCTCCTGATCGCTCGTGCTGCTGCCTCATAAACTATATTTAGTCGGACATTTATCTCAATTATAAGGCTTTCGCCACTCAATTCGAAATGCTAATGCCGGTGTGAGATCATTAAGAATCCCCGATAGCTCACTGCCTTCCAACCCTTTTCTCACTTTTTTTTTCCAGCATTTTCAACCTGGCCGAAAACTCGTTTGCCGCCAATCGATTTAGCTATTCCCATCGATTCGCCGCCTCCTTCGATGTGCGCCCATGTGTGTATATATATTACATCATGTGGCATATTATGCGCAAGCCCATAAAGAAAGAGCTGGAAAAAAAGGAAAACGAAACCTAATCAACATGTGAACATTGAGTCAGTTTTTGCTAGGGCTTTTGCTTCCTGATTGCAGCTAGCCAGTCTGCAGCCCCTGACAGGTGCTGATTAACCCACAACTCTTGTGCATTTGCTGCAATTTAAATGCCGAAACATTTTCTTTTTCTTGTTTTTTCTGCATTTTGGGCTGCATTTTGTCATTCTCCGGGTGCGTGTGCCATAAATAACTCGGGAATTGCTCCCAGTTGCTCGCAGTCTCCGCATCTCGGGGCTTATGTAAGTTTCGTCGGCGTCCGAAAAAAACGCAAAAAAACGAAAGACTTAAGACGCGAACTTTTTTTTTCTTTCTGGTTTCTTTTCTTATTTCGTGTTGATGCTTTTTCGGAACATTTCTGCTCTCTAAGTGGTCATTACTCTTTTGAAATAATGTCTTAAATAATTGTTAAAAAAAAAATGTAAATAAATAAAGAAAATAAATGGTTTTAAATCGTTTTATTTAGTGCACCTATATTTTAAGACCAATAAAAAATCTCAGGAACTAGAGATTATAAATATATATTATAAAAAATATTGAACATTACTATTTAATTTATATAAATAATAGAATAATAGTATATAATATAATATATAATATATATAAGTCCTATAAATATAAGACTTTTTTAAACCGTGTCTCAGGTGTTTTTCTATTTAGCCCAAGTGATCCCAGGTTTTTATAGTTTCAACACAAGAGTATGCAATTCTTCGACCTCCTTGGCTGCGTGTCTTCTGGTAACTGTTGTTCCCCTACCCATTTCCTATTAATTTATGTTAATTATTTTTAAAAGAAAAAGCCACACGATGCCTTTGCCGCTCTTCTTCTTTTTCCCTTCTGAGGGTTTTGGGTTGTTGGGTCTCTTCAGCCAGCAGCTCTTTTCCCTTTGTGTTGCTTTTTTTTTTCTCAGCTGGGCACACACAAGTTCACTGACTTGTTGACAATGAATTGACAAAAGCCTGGCCCGGAGCCCCCGTTCCCTTCCCCTGCCTTGCCCCTTGTGAATCTCCGGCGACAGAAGATAGCGGTTGAGAAAGAGTTTTCGAGACGAGGAAGCGACAGTGGGAAGAGACAGAGGCCGGCACAATGGAGAGATGATACCACAGAATACCGAATACCTCTAGCCGTAAGTACATTACACATCTTACACACACGGTGTGTGCGAGTGTGGCAAGAACACTTTGGGCTTGCTGAGGTGAAAGAAATCGCAGCCAGAGGGTCAAGCCAGCAGTTTCGATCAAAGGGGCTAAAAATGGCAGTAGAAGAGTGGCCCATATTTACCACTAAATACTGTGATTTTATTACGAAATATTTAAGATTTCTTTGAGGGGATTTTAATAAAATTTAATATTTAATGGTTACCAACTTTAAGTGTTATACATGCCAAATAAAAATTAAAATATAAATTAACTATCATTTTTGAATGAAAGACATTGTTCATGGAAATAAAATAAATATAATTGAAAATATAAATCCATTTATTTATTTTTATTTGCATATCATTTATATTTTGTATTTATTTACGAGGTATTCCACATGTTCAATCGACCCTTGCCAAAGATGCTGAAAATTAAGACGATTTACTGGCAGACGAATCAAAATCGAAAGAATCTTTTGCGTAGATTTTAGATTCTTAAAGCGAAAAACTGCGCCCGAGGCATTCACAAAATAAAAGCGTGTATTTAGCTTTTTATTTCGCTTGGAAATTGATGCCGATAATGGTGATGATGATGATGGTGCTGGTGATTGTGATGGTGGCTATTGGTTAGTGGTTAGATGGCTGATGTCATGGGCAGGATTTCGAGCCGGTTTTAAATTTGCTTCTTGTCGGGTAATTAAAATATCTTTGCTTCAGTCGGATGCGGGAACCAGCACAAAAACAGCGCTGAATTGAGGTCAGCGTTTTAAAAATAAACCCACATCAAAGCGTATATACGATATATAGAATTAAATATAATTTCTTATTATTTGTGGAAAGTTTGAGGAACTTTTTTGCTCATCACGATGTGACAAGCGAATTTGCCTGGGAACAAATAAAAATGTGCAAAAAGAATTTTTGATCCCGAGATTCCTATTTTATTCCTAACCATTTTCAATTAATTTTCCATTTGTAGAAAATTATGTAGAATGTTATAATATGCCCCAACATTTTGTCAAGTCTCAAAGCGTGTCTCATTAATTATTTCCATAATTTTAAGCTGCTTTTTTCTCTTCTTTTTTGCCCGACAAACTGTAAAGTGCCAAAAGTCTCTGACCATTTCCGCTAAAAAGCAGAACTTTGGCACAACACCTGCCCCGAAAAACAAAAAAGAAAGAAAAAAGTGAGGGAGTGGGGCAGTTATTTTTCGCCCATGCTTGGCTGCAGAAAAATAAATCGTATATACACCTATTTCTTGTTTTTTTTCTGTATTTTACTTGCCCTCAATTGAAAGGCAAGCTGAGCACTCGAAATGACTTCATTTGCACGACTCTTGTTGAGCTCGAAGACTTGGTGTTATTTATTTTTTGTTTCTTGTTATTTTTCTTTGTTTTGCTTATTGGCTGGCTCGCAAATCAAGGTTAATAGCTGACGTCTGGCCGCGCTTTTTCCCCACTCTTTCTGTGTTTTCAGCGGTATACCATATACCATATAGCATACAGCATTTCTGAAATGCGTGCGCCTGCGCAGTGCGCACACCTTTCCAATCAGCCGGCCCGTCAATCAATCAGTCCACAAATTTGTTGTCATGCACGCAATTTGCATAGGCCAAGCTAACTGTAATTGTCCGCAGTAACTGGCTAGCTCAGCTAACTCGGTCTGAACTCGAGTAAACCTCAAAGCCCACAAAACTAAGACCACAGCGATTGGTAACGGTCACGAACCGTTTGCCTCGCCCACAGTTTAAGTTTCGAACGTCTCGAATTTTTGGTCAGCACACCATATACACCGCATATATATTGTCACTTCGACATGTTCACTAAGCTCTTAAGAAAAGACAGCTTTAGGATTTTCAGGAAGTAAGGCTTGAGTTATAAGCAGATTTGGCAAGCAATTGGTAATTTTGAATAATTAAAATATTATTGAATTAATAATAATGATGCCAAATGTTATAAGACTATTTATTCATAAGCCTACAATTAAATACTTGTACTTAAACGGTATTATTTATTAGATTTTAATATTATAGATTTCTTTGCTAAGCCAAAAAATTACAGTACTTTAAATTTAGGAATCAATAAAATACTTTACATCGGGCTAAAAATAAATTAAACGAATGAAAACAATATTATTAAAATTTATTTCCATCGCCTTTGAATCGATCCTTAATTAAAGTGGATAATTGAAATCTCTTTCATGGGCATTAAGCTTTTATTACGATTGCCTTTCCGTTGGCTAAGCCAGCTAATGAAGCCAATTTATTAGGCAAATTTTGCGACAAGTGTTCCATGGTAAAGCAGGTAAAAAATCAAAAAATACCCCACAGAGAATCCGAGCCACCTTAACTTTAACTTTCCTCTCATGTCTGCCCAATTATTTGTATTTCTTTCCATTCAATTGCATTTTAACCTTCAGCATTTCTCAATGGATGAGCTGTGTTGGGCAAAAAAAGCACTAGCTGCAAATAAAAAGTGTCGGTGGATGGCGTTTTTGATTGACATCGGTTGGTTTGGCGAGTGAATCGCTTGGATATTTATTTGGTAGCCTCCTCTCCTCCATGGGAGTTTTTTTTCTCGTACTTCTTCTTTTTTATATTTTTTCTGCGGCATCGGTGAAAGTTGTTGCCTGTCAACTCAAAACATTTGAATGTTTAATTGTTAATTGTATTTCGTTTGCATTTCGCTGACACGGCTCGGTGGCTCAGCCTCTGACCTTTTGGGCAAACGTCCTTCAGATTGGGTTTCTGCTTGGGATTCGGAAGGAAGAAACCGAAGTAAAAACAGGTGAACCAGTGCCACAGGTACAGGTTCGTTTGCCTTTCTCCTCTCTCTGCATTTTTTTCGGGCCAAGTGTTCGATGGTCTTTTGTTGCCGTTTTTGGCATGATTATGCGAACATGCGAAATCGTCGCGACGCGGGGCGACTTTCATTGATCTCCCCCAACGTCGCCGAGAAATATGTGAAAAACAAACAAACGTGCTCGAAAATAAAAAGAAAAACCAAATATCTATCGAGACAATTTCACTTTTCATTGTCTTGTCAACAGGGTTTTGGTTTTTTTGGGTCCTGATCGAAAACCGCTGATTGGGAATTACCTGTGCCTAGGATCCAGTGGCCTTATAAGGCAATCGACTTTCGAAATCTGCAGTCTGCAAACCCAATTAGATTTTAATCAGCACACAAACAAAAATAAATTTTTGGTATTTACAAGCATAGCGTTCTTTCAACAAAAGATGTTATATTTATTTACAAAATTGAATTGACTTCGTTTTATAATTAAGTGATATTTCTTTCAACGTAATAACAACAAATCATGATCATTCAAATGCAAAGTGCAATGTCTTTTGTCAGAAATTATTATTATGCATTATGGCTTTTTTCCGCGGATGCAGCACACATGTGATATGTCTTTTAATATTCACTTAGTGGAAATTTGTGTTGTGGCTTTTTGGTTCATTAACATTTAGCTTTCTACTGGCGGCAAATTAACGTCCAAAATATTTGTACGTGATTTCGAACGCGGCCTTTTGTTAGGGAAAACTGTGTTGTGTTGCCTTTATCAAATGCATTTTGTGGGAAAGAGTGAAAAAGAAAATATTCAAACATGACAATGGCACAATTTATGTAAAATGCATATAAATATTTGTAGTTTCCTTTGTGCCGTGACATTTAATATATTTCTGTGTGTTGTGTGTGTTTTTGTTGAACGAACTCTGAGTTATTTGCGGCCGAAGGAAATGGATATGTTGCATAAACTTTGGAGAAGAAAAATTGAATACTTACCGCCGACATGAAGAAATAAATAGTTTGAGCTGAAGTATTTTTGAAATATGCAAATAGGTCCACGGCTCGAATGATGGTTTCTGCAATGAAAATTGTAATTTGTTAATAACAAACAAACAAATGCCAGGCAATCGCTCAAATGGCACTCCGAAAAATGTCATAACAAGCCCACGAAAAAACAAATGACGACGGGCAAAGCAAATAAAACAAAATTGCAATTGAAATGCCACAGCTAAATGGCAACGACATAAAAGTCTAGAAAAAATATAAACAAAGAAGATATGAATGGATACCCTAGTCCAAGAAAAAACAAAGGCAATTGCAAATTATTTTGAAGAATTTCAAAACAATAAGAAAGGTTGAAAACATTTTTTATTATGCAATAATAAAATAAACTCAAGTAATATACAATTTTTAATTAAAATTTAGAGGGCATAGAAATACCAGTACAAAACTAACCTATGACAAAAATATGTAAAAGATCAGGCTAAAAACCAAGCAAATTCTATAAAACCTCAGACAGTTTGGCTGCTGTGACCCACAAAGGAAAAACCAAAATAAATAAAGAAATACAAATACAAATAGAAAAACCAAAATGTGTCTTTTGGTTTTTGGGATTTTTCGTTTGACTTTTTTATTTGCTTCTTTTTCTGGTTTTGCTGGGGATAATTGCGGCATTTTAAAAGCGCTTGCATTGTTTTCCAAGCTGGTGGCGGATTATGCAATTGCAGGCCGCTTCCCCGACCTCAGCCAACCCACCCCCCGCCCCTCAGCCTCCCCGCCGCCCATCGAACGATGGTGGCAAACATGGAAAAACAGTTATCTGTGAAATTGCATCGACAAACGTGATGAACGTTACCCCAATACACATTTTGAGGCTTGCGAGTAGCAAATGGCGAACGGAGCTTTACACGCAAAGAAAACTTGTGAAAAAAATATCTTATAACATTTTCTATGGGATTTTCAAACAACTTTCATATAAAAATCAATACTTAAAGTTATAAAAATTAATATTAAATAAATGTTCAATTACATTTTTCATTTTTAATATTTTTTGCGGCGTTTCTTAAATATTTTTCTAATTTTTTATACCTATATTGGGGATTTTAAAAGGGTTCAAAATTCAATGTTCAAGAAATATTTATATTTTTGTTTTTAAATGTTTGATGGGGATTTTCTTTAATATTTATCTACAAGATTTACAAGATTTATATTTTCACTATTTATTATTTTAAATTTGTTCCCTATATATTATATGAACTCAAAAATTATCTATTAAGATCCCATTTTTGTTTCCTGTGCTGAAACGGCGACCGTGTCTCCTCGTATTTGGCACAGGCCGGCAGACTTGGCTCTTCCGACTCGAGTGCGCTTGGCTGCCTAATTCTCATGTCATGTCTCAGACAATGCCCACAAGTCCCCTGCGCAGCATCTCCATCCCCAATCCCCGATCTCCAGTTGCAAACTACAATAACAACTGCAACTGCAAACGGCAGCCCCATTGTCGTGGTTCTCGTTTTCGTGGGACGATGAAGATGCGATGCGGGAAGATGCGCCCTGCAAAGTGCACAGTGCACTTTTACCTGCCCATTTCCCGCTGTCGAAACACACCCACAATCCAGCAGCAGAAAACAGTGGCCCCACCAGATCCCCAGTTCGAACGACTGACTGTAACCCATGTCCACAGATCCGCAGATCCACAGATGACACAGTCTCTCACACTGAGGAGTAGCCCCAAAAGCGAAGAAGCGAAGGCAGCTCGAAAAGTTTGGTCTTCTCATTAATTTTAATTTTATTTATATGGCTAAAATATAAATATAAAGATTATTTAAAGGATTTTTTATTAAGTATTAAAAAAGATATAATTATATTTATTTTTAGTTTTTAATTATAAAATTAATAAATATTCTTTTGAAACAACATTCCAATTATGTTAGTACTAATTGCTTAAAGTCAGCAACAATCATTTAAAATTAATGGCCCAAGAACAGGAAGCTTTGTGATAATTAATACTTTCGTAATGATGCCATTCAAAACAGAATTTGCTTTTGGTTTCCTAAGACTGAAGATCCGAGTTAATTAAAAAATAATTAAATCACAGCAAATACGGCTTTTTAATTTTATACGTATTTATAAATTAATTTGAACGAATGTGTTTTTGGGCATAAATAAACAGTTTAAATTCTTGAGATGAATTGAGATTAACTTATATTTAAAGCCAGTTAAGAATTTGGGTATTACATTAATCATAATTTTAAATAAATAGCTTAAAAATATTTTTCAATAGCACATCCTGGAATTAATGGCAATGCACTGAGCGAAACTTTGATGGCCCCTCTCGAGTGTGTGTTGGGAATTTGTGTTAACATTAAAGTTGCCCCTTCTCGGGTAATTACATCTCAGCGGCGACTAACTAAGAGATACAAACACAACACACAAAATTCACAGTTGCAGTTTAATGGGCCTAATGAGCGGTTTGTTCTGTAACAACAGAAACAACAGCAACAACAATGCGAGCAACTAATTCGCCCGATTTGTTGTTGTTTCTGTTGCTGCTGCTGCTGTGCCACATTTTTTCTCTCTTTACATCACTTGTCTTGGGGGCAAGTTCGTTTCCTAAGTCTTTTGTTTTGCTCGCTGGCGTGGGTAAAAAAAGTACTCGAAATAAAACCAGAAAAAAACTCAGAAAAATCAACACGACCAAAGTCGAAATAAAACTGATTTCTATTGCCAGTGCCACGCCTCCTTTTTTGTTTTTTTTTCGTCTATGATTTTTATTCATCAGCGAAACAAACACAGAAATTTGTTCATAGAAAAATTATTCGATTATGACATTGATTATGAAATCTTCGAGTGGGGGAGCGAAGTGAAATCTTTTACGAGTATCCATATCAAAGCGGTCTTGTTTTTTTCTTCTATTCGCTCCTCTCAATCTCAACTATTGACCAAGTCACGCTTTCTTTGAATTTGTATACCATCGTTTCATCTGAGCTTTTTTATTGGGCACATTTTTGCACTAATTAAAAGACAAGTGCTAATTTGATTTAAGCAGAAATTTGTCAAGGGTGCAGACACTAATTTAGTTGAGTAAGCCATTCGAATTGGACGTTGGGTATTACCAAATTATATTTGAAATAAAGTTGAAAGTGCACAACGTGTGAATTTAATTATAAATATGGGAGTAACTCAAAAATACAAAAAAATAAGCAACTGCTGGAGTTAATATTTAATTTTTCGAGTAATAAGCAAGTTTTTGGTTTTGAATTTTATATTACACAGAAGTCCTATTTAAACTGCCAAAAGAAAGTTGGGAAACCTCGCCTTTTCTGTTCGTTTTAAATTTGTATATCAAAATAGTAAACTAGTTTTGCCTTGATTACAATCAATGTAAAAATCACAAAATACAAAGTTGGCAACCTTTTTTGCGGATGCAAAAAGCCGGCTTTAAATTTGGGCAGGCTGTTATAGGTGCACTGCAAAAAAGGCACTTCAATATGGAGCTGAGATTATTAAAATATGAAATGTAGAATGTATAAATATTTTTAAAAGAAATATATTGACAGAATTTCTAATCTAAGAACTTGTGATATTTATTTATATTTTTAATAGACCTTAAATCTTTAGTTTACATCATACTTTTTCTCTGTTCAAAGTTTAAAGAGACACGGACTTTCATCGCATTTTCGTTTCTATTCGCCGTGTTGGCTGTTAGCTCTTAACTGTTATCTGCAACAAATTGATTTGCCTAGTACATGCGAGGTTCGTTAGTCGTTTTATTGCTGAACAGCGCGTTGATGGCCCCCCGACATAAACTTGGTCGCAGAGTCGAAAATCGAAAAGGAAGCGATCCGCGCAGCTACAAATTAAGCAAAAAGTCACTGATTACGTGGCTGGGGAAAAAGTGGGAGGGGCACGGAGGTTGCATCATCGTCATTATAATCGAAGACCCACAAAAGACAATGCTGTCTATAGGGTCTCGACACCTTTTCCCCCGGCCTTTACTTTTAGTTGTTTGGTCTTTTTTTTTTTGTTTTGCTTTTTTTTCTGCCGAGGGTTGCACGCCCAACTGGGAAACGCTTGAATGGAGCCATGTGATAGCCATGAGCTTGCAACTGGAACCGACTGACTAACTGACTGACTGACTGACTGAAAGGCTGGCTGGCTGAACGACTGAACGAGTGGACGCGAGTGTACTCGACTGATGACTGAGTATCTTGGGTCTCGCCTGACTTCACATTCAACGCTAAAGCTGCCTACTCCACTCCACTGGGATTGTCGGTGTCGAGATTGCAATTAAGGTTTTGCTGCCTCGCTTGGCCGCATATCATATCATATCATATCGTATCATATCGGACTCCCCTCCATGTGGGCAGGCACTCTATGAAGACGAACAAATCAAAGTTATAAACGGTGCTATAAGTCGAAGGATTATTACCCTAGCCAGAAAGTTTCTGATCAGTATTTTAATTTATAAAATATATAATATTTTAATGTATATACCTTATAAGGTAAGCATAGTTAAAGCTTTCTATGTTCAATAATATTTCCCCATTTTAATTTGTGCATTTAATAATAATATTAATTTTAAGATCTGTTTATAAACTCTAAAAAACAAGTGTTTACAGCCTAATTTAATGTATCTAAACCTTTAACCAATACTATTAATATTTAAATACTTTAATTTGGTTCAAAAATAAAATCTCTATGATTCCGGAATGTTTCCTTTAATTAAAATTGCTAATTGCACTACAAATTTTGCATGCAAACGCAACGCAAGTTAGCAGTTTTACAAGTATGTAAAAAGCAAAAGCATTTCCTTATATCTGCAGCGAACCCTGCCGATATTTTACATCACCCTCGAGAAAAAAGGGGGAAGTGTTGGTAATCGATAGCCGAGTAGCAGGTAGTATCGGATACATATACCCATTATATCTACCCTCTCAGCGCAGCGTAATGCCATAAATGTCTGGCATTAGTCGCTGCATTCAACCGCAGACACATTTGCTTCGATTCCCGCGATTCAAGACCCTGTAAACCCCCTTTTTAGATTCGGATTCCGATTCGGATTCATAGTGCGTGTTCGTTCAACGCCGGTGTTAGTGTTATTATGTCACACTTTTGCTTTTCGCTTCCTGATAATCATCGACGCAGCTCATCCATTGGATGAAAAATGAAAAGAAGAAAAAAACCATTTGATTCGTGTGGTCAATAATTGAGAAATAATCGCTCCCTAATCAGCTAGTTTCTGGTCTTCCCCCTTTTTTTCCCCTCATTTCATTTTGGGTGGGTTGGCGGCTCTGCTCACGAAGATTTCCAATTAATTTGCGGGCTTTCAATGGGTTCACCGATGATTACAGCTCTTTTGGACTCATGGAAAATTTCATGGGAAATTTTGTGGCTCAAAAGAAAAGTCTTGAAATGAAAGTGGCCACATAGCCAATAAATTATTGACTTTTAAATGGAACTAAACCTTGGCATTCCGATATAATTAAAGCATCGATATAAAATTAAAATTTAGTACCTAGTTATTTGTGGAATTTTCTCCTTATAAAATGTATACTGTATATTATATTTAATTACTTTCTTAACTTGTAATAATATTTCATTGTTGGTGGGAAATAAACGAAAGAAATTATTGCCATTTCTTTTTTTAATTACTTGCATTTAATTACTAAAATGATTAACGATTTCGGGTGATTGGAAAGCGAATACTTTTTCTATATTTTTTATAAGATATTTTTTGAAGACACATTTTCCTGCAGAAATGTTTAATTGTTGCGAGTGATTTGTCAAGAGCTGAGCCGTCTTTCATCTGCGTTTCGAGTGAAGAGTGATTATCAGCGTAATGTCTGTGCATTTATATCTGTCATCCCATTGGAGCTCCACTGTTTGTTTTTTGGTTTTTTTCGGGTGCCCCACACGCGTATCTCTCCACTTATTCCACTTATTTATCGGGCTTGTTTTCATTTATTTTTTGTAATTTCCAACGATTGTACTGAAATCTCAACGAGCGACCTTACTATTCGGCTTGACAAAATACTCAACATTTTTTTGTAGTATCGTGCACCCTTCGAAAGGCATTGAAAGGTTTCGGTTTCGCCTTGAAAGTGCATTCGAAACGGGAAATGATTTTAATGTTTCGTCGTTGCTGTTGCGTTTATTTCGTCGTTATCCATAAGCTTAATATCCATCCATAAATATATATATATTATTCGGGTTTCTCTGGGAATTATTCGGGGGGCCAAGGTGACGCGTAATCGCTGCTAAAACAATACCCAAAATGAACGACAACTGGTTCTATAAATCATAATTATCGCAGTTACTCCGAGTTGAGATAAAACCATTTTAGCCCAGAAAATGTCAAAGGGGCATTGCAATTTATCAATTTAAAATATTAAAATAAATTAAAAATTAACAATAAATTAAAAAATATTTAATAATTACTCGTGTATCAATTATAATATTTAAAAACCAAACAGAAAATTTTAGTTAATTTTTGTCAGTTAGTTTTTAAGTGTTATAATTTAATAAGGAAGTTGTACTATAAATATTGACATTACCATTCCGCAAAATAAATTCAAAATCCATTCGATATCAATTTCCTATTTGTAGTATTTATTGTGTGTCTATTTGCTTGCCACTCACAATTAGTTGCCACTTGTTATGAAAAATATAAATAATAAACACGAAAAAGCTGAAAAAAAACGCTAATCACGTTTATTAAATCATGCTGCTGCTGGCTCAAATTTTCCATAGATTTCGAATTGCGGAAGTAGGAAATCGTGGCATGAAAAGCGCCGCCAAAAACAAATTCGAACATACGAGAGCACATGACAATTATTAATGGTTTTTATGCCCGGCCAATATGGAGCATGCCGAATGCAAAATCGAGTTTTAAATCAAGGAAAAAAACAAATACAACTCCAAATAATAAAAATGTAAGAAAAAAACCAGCGATTCGATTCTGCGAGCCAACCGAGTCAGTGGGTCATTGGTAAAACCATTCGAATGGCAAAGAGCAAAGCATCAACAATAAGTCAAACCAATGCACAGATCAAAACGAGCCACAAACCAATGATCTTCGGTTGTGAGACAAAAGCCCAGCGATATTCGAGGGTCAGCGGAGTGAAAAGAATAATTATTGGCCCTTCAAACTATTTTAATTTATTTCTATTTAAATTTAGAGAAAATTCGAAGCTAAAACAAATTAATCTTTATAAATATTTTCTTGTATTTACATTCCAGCTGCGGTTGAAAAATAAGCCCACAAGGTCGTTTTCTCTTCGAGTCGATGAAAAATGAAGCATTTGAGCATATGAACATATGAACTACTTACAAATGGCCACCCAATTGCATTTGGATTGTGGGATATTCTGAGGCAAAGTGGAGCAAGCTCAGTCAACTCAAATTATTGTGGGAAAATTATGATTGCTTGGAGAAATAACTAGCTATATGTGGAGAAACTGCCATGTGACTGAAAGTAATGCATCTAGATTATAATAAATTAAATCGGAAGAATGGGAAAAATAAGAAACGGAAATGGAAGCTATTTATTATGTATTGAATGTTATAGTAAAATAAAAAAATAATATAGTTCGGCTATGAGAAGAATGGAATTAATTAAAAGTTTCATATAAAAATTATTAATTTAATACCCATGTTACTAAGATATTTCTGAAACTCCGTACCTTGTAATTAAAGTACGAATAGTTTAGTTTCTATGGTAATTTTTTTTCGGTGTAAGTTAAAGACACAGAGACCAGTCGGACATGTCCAGTTAATGCTGTGAACCTTGTGCCTTAATTAAGTTTTAATGCCGGCCACTTTCGGTTTCGCTGTTCACAGGGCGTCTTTCTTTTATTTTTACTCTTATTTATTTCTGCCTTTTTTTCTGGGTGTGTTTCACTTTTGTTTTCATTAAATAGCCAAGATTTCGCTGCTGTAAAGGTTGTTGCTTTTTTTGTTTGTTTTTTTTTTGTCGTGGCGACAATTGAAAGTGTTGTCAATTTTTGCGACTCGCCGGCGACGGCGACTTTTCACTTTTTCCTGAAAACTGAAAACACTGTCCAGTTTTTGGTTCAGATTTCCGTCATGATTGTCATGCGACATTAATCTCTGTCTCGTTACTGGACTTGTATCGTTATTACGATTATTATTTCGCATTGTCTTGGGTTTTTTGTAGTTTAGTTGTTGTTTTAGAGCCCCTTTTGGCGGTCAGTCGTCGCCGTCTTGAGTCTTGAGTCTCGTGTATTAAGTATTAACTTAAAACGCGGCTAGGGCGAACCAGTTGACCCCAGACCCCCAGACATGTTGGACAACAGGACCGACCAGATCTCTTATGATGGGATTTTCGCCGACGTCGTTTTCATTTTCATTTCGCCAGTTTTTTTGTTGTCCACTTGCAATGTGAAACGGGTTTCAATTTCAGCAAAAAAAAAAAAGAGAAGAAAAACACACACAAAAACCGAAAACAAAACCATGTACCTTTTTTGATCGTTTAATAAAATTTTTCTGTGGTGTATCAAAAAAAAAATAAACTGGGTCCTACATGGGTGAAGCATTTCAGCTGAGAAATACCCCAAAAATACTTAAATAAAATAAATTCATTGCATAACATGAAAGTTTGTTAAAATTAATTTTAAGAAAGTACAACTAAATGGTATTAAATGAAGAATGCCAAGTTAATAAATCTTAAGCATACCTCAATAAAATAAATTAATTTGTAATATTATACCAAATATTAAATTAAAATATTATATTATATTACAGATAAATGCTATAAACCTAACTCTATAAATTAAATTCTTCAAACTTATTTGTTGCACCCATAAAATATCTTATCACCAACTTCCCACTTCATCACTTTCATTTCTCATTTCCAAGCGCCGTTTTTCCTCTACCTCCTTTTTTCCTCCTTTGATATTAATAAAAAAAATATACATTTATTTTTATATATCACATAAATATATATAATTAATTGCACAATTGCTCATAATATTCAATTTCTGAATTTGAAATTGGCAAATAAATTTGGCGAGTTTATGACAGGACGCATTTTTTGTTTGTAACTTGTTTTTTGGCGCCGCTGGCATCAACCCCAAAAGTTATTGCAAATGAAAAACAGATTTTTGTGGCTCGGCCATATTTTATATATTTTTTCGGGATTTTTTGGTTTTGGTTTTAGTTTTGGTTTTGCTTTTAAGCGTGCATCATTAGAAAGTGAATTGTTCATGTGTGTTTGCTGTTGTTTCTGTCGCTGGTGTTTGGTGTTTGGGTTTCAGTTGTTTTAGTTGTTGTATTGGCTGGTGGTGTAGTTGTTACTGGTTTGTCCGACTGATCAGCATCGCCTTTCTCTTAACGAGAGAGCCAGACGGCGGCCAAAATAGCAAGAAATGCTTAAAAAATCGCAGCTCAAATCGATTTGGTGCGCTTCGAAACTTCGCCGGCGACTTCAGCACACAGGAAAAAAAGAGAGGGTACAAGAAAAAAATTCCCATAAATTCTAAATAAATTATATATAAATTATTATTAAAAATATTTTACAGAAAAAAAATTAAAAGTCATGGGAAATTTGTCTATTAAGTGGAAACTGTATTAAAATTGTAGTTTTGTTTTTCAGTGTAGTGGAAAGCAGTGGTTGGCAGGGGAAGCTGCCCAGCGGCAACGGTAGCAATGGACAATTTATGGGGGGCACCTGAGCACCTGGACCTGTCCTCAGCCTCCGAGCATTTTTATGGCCAATACTTTTTGTTTTCTTCTCCTTCCCGGGAATCGAAAATAAATTAAATGCAAATTAACAATCGATTGTCGGCGCGAAACATAAATAAAAGTGAAAAGTGCGGAGGAGAAAAAAGGGGATCGGGATTTGGATTGTTGTTGGTAGAAAGGAGTTAAACGCTATCGACTCGGGTGGTCCCATAAGCTGGTTTTCCAGTTGAATATATTATAATATTCATGAATTTAAGTATTTTTAGTGATTTGTTTTATTCAACTCACTTGCATTTAAAAGGATTATAAGCTAAGTTTGAGTTTATTTCTGCAGATCACCAAAATTGAATAGAAAACAAAAGAAAACCCTGTAGCCAAGTACTTCGAATATTAGATACCCTTTACAAATTATTTACATATTCCTGATATACAAGTACTGACTTTAAATATCGAATAGATAAATATAAAATAAATAAAAAGGCAAATCAGGCTGTCTTCCTGTCTATAAACCAAGAGTCGCTTTGGACTGTCAACACCCCCTAGAGGGAAATGGCAAACTGGTTGCGAGATGGCTTCGCTTTTCGGCGGGTTTTTCGTTATCATTTGGTTGACTTATAGGTGAAAATTGTCGCGAAAGTCGTGAGTTATGAATGGGCTGTTGCTGCTGCTGCTGCAGATGTTGCTGCTGCTGCTGCCGTGCATGTTGCTGCTGTCGCTGTAGAAATCCACCAGGCGAAGGTCAAGAAACTTCAAGTTGCCGCGGCGGCGACTCACTCGCAATGCTGTTCGGCATTTGCTGGCATTTAATTAATTAAAGTAAATCACATTTTGGCCTGCACAGCGCCACAGCCGCACTGGCAGACATCATTAATCATTGAAAAATTAGCGCACATTTCCGTTCACCTTCAATAAATTAGATTTGTTATGAAAGCAAGCGGCGGCTCAAGAAACTGAAACTGAAACCCAGAGCTAAGGGCCCCCAACCCCAAACGAAATCCATGGCAGGCAGGGGGTCAAGCTCGAAGGGTTTTTCCACTTCAGAGATATAAAGAAGAGGAATTATTTCATTAGTGATTAAATTCAAAGAGTTTGTCAAGAGAACAAAACAATAAATTATTTTAAATTTAAATTTAAAAATTGTATTTAAATTTAACTTAAATAAATCTACTGAAAAAAAGACTACAAAATATCCTCGTTTACTTATGCTTAAATCAAATGTAATTATTCAATCTTCCGGTTATCTTTCGGTTAGCCAATTTCTAGCCAGTCCATCAAATTCCAAGCAACTTGTATTAAACATGCTGAGTGTCTGTGTCTACAAACAATGTTGCAAAAACCTGTGATTTGTGTTTCTGATAATGTTGTACACCTGTTGGACAAAAAACAGGTGCTGATCGTTCGTATGATGAATTTGCATATGTTTTTAGCTGCATGCAGCTGAATGTGCAACATCGAGTGTTTCACAAGTTTAAACCAGAATGAGTAGAGTAACATTGTGCTATATTTTTGTTTTTAATTAAAAGTATTTCTTAATGAATCACCTTTAACCAATTCGAAGAACTGCCAATTTTCTCTTCCACTTTGCATTTGAAAAGGGGAACATAAATATAAATTTTTATGAATCCATCAATCCATCCACTTTCAAAGACCCAGCCCCGCTGATTATCTCGTCTCATTTTTAGACGTCAAAATTCAAAATTCAAATGCCAAACAGAAAAGCGAAAACTGAAAACCGAAAAAAAACAATCATTTAATTAGCAGACAACAGAAAAAAAATTGAGGCCGCCGAAGCTGAAGCTTCAGCTTCCGCACGCTATAAAAAATAATTTCTCAAATTAGTTGTCGCCTTTGAAGAACGATATCTCCACCTTTCTGTGTCTCTCAGTCTCTTTTTTCGCCCCCTCTCCAGCTGGGTGTTAACTTTCTAAGCTTTTAAGATTTATTTGAATTTTTACCTTTATGTTTTGCGAGTCTGCAAATAGATTTCCATATAGAAAGTAAATGGAATTTCGCAGTACTTGCTAATCATTTGTATGCCAAGACCCACATACACAGTATACAATCTGTGTTCATACATAAGTGCGACCTGCGAGCAGCAACATCGCATTGTCAACGGGCAATCAGTGAAAGTTAAATCGAACAATGCAGTTGCCTTTGTCGGTCCCCCGAGAGCCAACTCCCCTCATCAGTTTCGGCTCTTTTGGCTCTTCTGCCCCTTCCACCTCTCTTCTGCCCCCCTTTTCCCCCCCGGGGAGGCTGTCACTCGCACCTGTGTGCTGATGTTGCTGCTGGATGTTGCAGGTGCCATTGTTGTAACTTCGCACTCTCGAGGAAAAAAGTGAAAAGAATCTCGCCGAGCAGGGAAACAGCATACGAAAAATAACTTAAAAACTTACGCTCACGCACAAGAGTCCAAAAAAATAAAAACAACAAAAAAAAAAAACCTAAAAACAGAAGAGAGAAATAACAGAAAATATGGCAGAGGGTGAGGAGTCGATTTAATTAAGGCGCGTGTGAAGAAGAAGCGTGTGGCCAGCAGCAACACGAACAGCTGTGCCAGCAGCAACATCAACAACGACAGCAACTTTAGCAGCAGCAACATCAACAGTAGCAACCTTCACGCAAATAACAGCCATAATTAGCCAAATTTGTATAGAAGGTAAAGCAAAAATACACCAAATATATAATAATATCTGCCAGTTTTCGGTGAAACCCAAAAATATTAAATATAAATATATCATAAATTGTTTGTTTGTTTGAATAATATTTAATTATTATTTTAGTTAATTCTAAATCAGCCACAAAGTTACCATTATGAATTAAATTGTTTCAGATCAAGCTATAGCCAGAAAAACCCATCACACGAACTCGGATTTTAGACCCAAAAAATCAGTATTTTGGCCAGAACACTAGAAATAATGGTCCGAATATGGAATGTCATACCTCGTTGAACTCGTTATAAAATTCCCTATCGATTGGCATTTCAACCTGGAAATTTTTAATTTTTGCCATTTTTCGCAAAAAATCATGATGTTACCCCTTACCAAAAATGCGAAAATTGGGTTGAAAATTAATTTTCTCAAATCAGTCGGAAAGTGCACTGATATTAATTATAAGGTTGTTAGCTGCTCAAAACAGTCTGCCTTTTTGATTTGGGACTATTTTTGTCCAAGTTACAGCAAAAACCCTATTTTGGAAAATTCAAATTTTTGTCCAAAATTAATTTCTATTGAAATTTTTTAGCCCAAAAATAAGCAGTATTTTGGCCATAACAATGAAAATAATGATCCAAATGGATCATTTGGATTTGTGACGACATTTAGACAAGTACATCAAAAGAAGCTGTAAAAAAAACATATATTTTTTACCAAAAAATTTGATCCTGATTTTCTACCCAACAATAAAAAATAAAAAAAGAGTTTTATAGAAAGCCATTCAAACAATTGCATCAAGGGAAATTCTTACAGCCTGCAGAGTCAATTACAGACGACTTTGGCTCATAAATCTCACTTTTTAAAGTCAAGGGCCCTTCAGTCGTTTATCAAAGTCAAAGAGACTCGATTGGATGATTCGATATAAGTAATTCGTGGCCTGGCCGGCAATTTGACTTAGCTCCACTTTAAACACCATTATCTGCGTCGAACATTTGCATCTGCAAGATTTCGCCTATTGAACTTGTTGCACGACTCAAAAGATGGGGTAAAAATCAGTTGACCGAATGATTTACTTGACATTTCTCCACTCGTCTGCAATTGCAATTGCTCGAAAAATAATAATGGAAATGGAAATGCATATGGAATAACAGAGGCTGCTGCAATTTTCAGTGTGGCATTAAATTCCAGGCGACTTCAGCGGAGCGCAAAGACGGCAGCCAGATGATATGAGGGAAAATCGGGACGAGGGGAAAAGGCCGAAGAAAAGCTTAAAATGTTGGAAAACTCGTTTCGTTGCGGCCAAAAGAAAAATGGAGATAAAAATAAATAACGAAAACGAAAACTAAACAAGAAATGGCATATTCTAAGGCAGCAACGAATATGCAAGTACCCTGAATTGAGAAGTAAAATTAAATAAATTCCTTCGCAGATTAATGGTTTTTACTTTAACTTATAAAACAGAAATATTTTTTAAAAATAAATAATAATAATATAAATAATTTCTATTATCTTATATACCATTATCATTATTATCTTTAAATTTATGTTTATTCCATAAATTATTTTTCAAATAATATAAAGAGTTTACTTCATCTTGCCACCAGGAAAAAATAGACAAAGTAATGAGACCAGGAGTTTTTGCGGATGAGAAGTCGAGGCCCCAGCGCGTCCAAGAATTTTCCTAGCCAACATCTTGATTGTGCCCCCTTGGACCCCGAGCCCCGAACCCCTCGAAACTTGATTTCAGCCTTGTTTATGAATTTGTTGGCCATCAGCAAAGGCAGCAGGCTGCAGGCCCGGCAGCCACCGCAAAACACTTTTGGCCAAAGCCTGGACTGAAAAGTGCGCAGCTCAGCGCAGAATCTCAAGATGCTGAGCCTGGGTGAATGGTCAAGTCATAAATAAAAGATCTCCGGCAGCATTCTGCAGATGTTGTCTCTTTAATTACCCCCAGCACACATCACATCGCATCACATGGCGATGTTCTTGCAGTGAGCACAGTGAGCACACACGTTTAATAGACCAAACCTAATGTGCAGCTTGATGATGACGACTCTTTCGTCTTTCCCAACGTCTTTCGTCTTCCGTTGCTCCAGCAAAACGGCACCCCGTCGCCTCTTGTTTTCGGTTCCGCGAACAGTTAGTCCCAAATTCAGGCCAAAACCAACATAATCTGCCTTTCTATGCGATTCTCAAAGAGCTTAGCTAATTAGTACTTTCCATGGGCTTTCTAAGATCACTTTGTATCTTTGATCCGAAATCATATATTTCTTTTTATATAGTTGTCATAAAATGTATCACATTCGTGTCCTATTTCTACCTGCCTTTCGGCATAGTTTCCCTCACTTTTGGTGACCTTCCATCCGGCCCACTGCCCCCCAGCTGCACTTTCATCTCAAGGGTGACCCACACTCTTGAAAGAAAAACATAAACATTCAGATCTTGTTCTTCTCCATTGAAAGCTTAACAAAACATATTACCTTCTTTGCTTAATGTGCCGTTAACTTACCCCAAAATATTGCATTTATTTACGTATTTTTTTCGCTTAAAAAAGTCTCGTTGATATAACAAATTTATAAGTTTTCTTTGATAGTCAGCACTTTTGATATTAACAGAAAAAAATGCACAAATATTTAATATTTTATATCATTGCTTAGTTCATTGTTGAGTGGCATAAACAACCAACTTCTTTGGGCGACGCGTATAAACTAAAAAAAAAATAATAACAATAACAAAAACACGCGGGAGAAAGAGGAGAAAATAAATGTGTAGAATGAGATAGAAGGGGCGATCTGAAACCGGTTTTAAGTCAACCTTTAGTGAGCTTTTTTTAAGCGCATTTTATAAACAAAATATTTCAAAAGCAAAGTTTAGTCAAGAAACTAACCATAAAACCTTCGTTAAGTTAACATGTATAACAGAATTTATTCCATTATGGTAAAATATACTTAGGTAACTATTAAAAGATTAGAAAATTGTAAAATTAATGTATTTTAAGCGTAACGTAAACAAATTGCGATTTAAAAACCATAGTAATGACACTACCCCTAAAACAAAAGTGATGTGCATAAAGTTAGCAATGCAACTTTTGAAAAGGCAAATTTTTTTCTATCGACAATTTGCCGTTATTTATCCGTAAATTATTCGTGAAAGAAAAAAATTTGCCGCTCAATTATTTTTAAAATTATGAGATGTTCTGCTAAGTTGATATCAACTTAGCAGAACACCCGCACTAAAGTTCAAAATTTCCAAAATCTTTTTTAATGGGAATTTGCCGTTATTTATCCGTAAATGATTCGCGAAAGAAAAAATTTTGTTGCTCTTGTTTTAACATTTTTTTTTTAAAAAAACATAGTTGTTCTGCTAAGTTGATATCAACTTAGCAGAACACCCCCACTAAAGTGCAAAATTTCCAAAATCTTTTTTAATGGGAATTTGCCGTTATTTATCCGTAAATGATTCGCGAAAGAAAAAATTTTGTTGCTCTTGTTTTAACATTTTTTTTTTAAAAAACATAGTTGTTCTGCTAAGTTGATATCAACTTAGCAGAACACCCCCACTAAAGTTCAAAATTTCCAAAATCTTTTTTAATGGGAATTTGCCGTTATTTATCCGTAAATGATTCGCGAAAGAAAAAATTTTGTTGCTCTTGTTTTAACATTTTTTTTTTTAAAAAACATAGTTGTTCTGCTAAGTTGATATCAACTTAGCAGAACACCCCCACTAAAGTGCAAAATTTCCAAAATCTTTTTTAATGGGAATTTGCCGTTATTTATCCGTAAATGATTCGCGAAAGAAAAAATTTTGTTGCTCTTGTTTTAACATTTTTTTTTTAAAAAACATAGTTGTTCTGCTAAGTTGATATCAACAAATCTTTTTTAATGGGAATTTGCCGTTATTTGATATCAACTTAGCAGAACAACTATGTTTTTAAAAAAAAAAATGTTAAAACAAGAGCAACAAAATTTTTTCTTTCGCGAATCATTTACGGATAAAAAAATGTTAAAACAAGAGCAACAAAATTTTTTCTTTCGCGAATCATTTACGGATAAATAACGGCAAATTCCCATTGATATCAACTTAGCAGAACATCTCATAATTTTAAAAATAATTGAGCGGCAAATTTTTTTCTTTCACGAATAATTTACGGATAAATAACGGCAAATTGTCGATAGAAAAAAATTTGCCTTTTCAAAAGTTGCATTGCTAACTTTATGCACATACAAAAGTGTAATACAGTTTTCGTTAAGCCAATGTGCCAACCACTTTTAGTACGTTAGCTAAGACATAACCAGTGATAATTTAGTCTGGACACAAACCGTCTAAAACATAATGTTTAATTTTTCAGTTAAAAATTTGAAAGCTATGGTAAATTATGTTAATTATATAGTTTTTACAGCTACAGGTAATAGCTTCCCTGAAAATAAAACGTTTTCCCTTCTTTTGTTGACATTTTTAATCGAAGAAAAAACTTTAAAAATCTTAAAAAATATTTAATTTTGAGTGCTAAAAAATTATATGTGGATTGACATAACTTGTAGACTGACTTAAATATTTTTGTTTAATTTTTGTACGATAAAGTCCTTAAATCTTAACAATACCCTTTATTGGTTTTTATTATTTTGATTGTTTTCCGATGGTATTGTGTTCCGATTAACTTATTAAATTTTACATTTGCACTTGCATTTCGAAGTTTGAATTGAAATTATGATTTCATTTCGAGTTGTTCGCTTCATGTTCTCGTGCAAAAATATTTTCATTTTTAACATTTTTAACTTTCTGCCATGAAAATGATAAAAGTTAGTCAATTTTTCGTGCGCGATTGCAAGGATTGTGTGCCCCAGGATGCGGCGCTCGAAAGTTTCGTATAACACACAGATACGCCACACAGATACTTCGCACAGATACTCACACAAAAACACACGCAGACAGACGCAATATACCCGCGGCTTAGCGCTCCACAAAGCCAACCAAAAACTATGAAATATCTATCTGAGATATATGCATGCATGCCGAGTACAGTGAACTCTGGCTATAAAATATATGATTTTTGAAACTTGAAATTTATTTGAGAGAATATTACGATATTTTTTAAAACAAACTCTTTTGAAAATCCCTTTTTATGTAATATTTCAAGGATCATATTTATTTATTTAATTGATAACTTTAAGATTACAAATCTTATCTAAATAAATTACTTTATTTTATCGAAGGTAAAACACTTGACTTTTACTCAATTTAACATCTATTAAAACTGTTCGTTATGGCCAGGTTCCACTGTATTTGAATGGGACTGGCCATTTGCGTGTTTCAACGAATGCCGGAAGTTGCCTTTCGAATGCAAAATGCAAATTTAAGGAAAAGGAGCACCGATGATTCGAGGTTTGGCTTGGGTTTTTGGGTTGGGGAAGGGCGATAAGGACACGCTGATAAACGAACTTGAACATTTTTTGACAGTTGTGCGTATAAATCTTGAAATGTTTTAATTTGCTTGCGAATCGATTTAAAGCGCACCGAGCACACCACACTCCACACTCGCTATCCAAAGAGCCAAAGCACAGGAAAAAACGGCAGGAAGGCCAGAATGACAAAAAAAAAAATGGTTTAAAAACGCAAGGAAGCGTAGAGCAAATGTAGCAACGTAGTCCAATGCGGCAACATCGTTGCGTATGATTTATGAATGACATTTCAGCTCTTCGATACCCTGGAACAATGCTGGCAATGCCGGATATTGATGAAGTTTGAAAAGAAGCCATGTTTAAGAAAAGACGAGGTTAAAATAAACTGTGGTTTTTAAATCACTTGTATTGGGGTCTAAAAGTATGCAAAAAGTAAGTAGTAAGTAAAAGTAAGTAGTGCCAAAAGCGGTTTTAAAAAATTGTAAAAATTTCATTTATATAAAGTAGGTTTTTAAATCACTTTTATAGCTTTCTATAAATTCATATTTTCACTGCATACTTTTAGACACCTTTACAAGTGATGCCAAATTGAGTTTTGAAGAGATCTTCAAGTCCTTAAATTTTATAAACAAGGTATTGGAGTGTTCGGCCACATACTAGATGACTCTTTATTTTTTGCTGTGTGTGGAGCATCGCGAATTAGCCAAAAGCCGTTGCCAATCCTCAGTGTCCAGTGTCCAGCGTGGAATATCCAGCATCCACTGTCCAGTTGTCCAGTTGTCCAGCTGTCCGCTTTGGGAGCCTTTGGTGTTTACCTTTAAAGCGTTGCTGGCTCGCCATTTTTTGCCTTGTTCTTCTGATTTTGATTTCGGGCCCGCTTTTGTTTTCGTTTTTCCACTTGCGGCTTGGCTGTCGCACTTCTTTTTTCTCCGCTTTTTAGTGGACCAGTCAGAGTCACCAGCCCAATCGCAATCCGAATACCAGTACCAATACCAATACCAATCCCAATCCCAGAGATCCCGAGATCCAGGGCCAGGCAATTCCATATCATATTTTTGCATTGACCCCGGTCCTCGGTCCGCAGTCGGTTTTTTGCTCTTGGCGTTTATAGATTGAGTACTTTATCAAAAAAACGAGACATCAAAGCGTATATCATGTCAGCTGCAGACGCAGGACGCAGGGATCCCCCTTCTTATTCTCTTTTTTTTTATTCCTTTTTTTTTTTGTTGAGCCTGGGGATTGCATTTGCATTCTGCCTTTGTCCCTCTTTTGCCGGGAATCATAACTTAGCCAATGGCTCCACTCGGGCGCCATTTTGTTTATCTTTGTCGCCGCTGCGAAGGAGTCGATTCCCCACAAAGTTAGTCCACAAAAACTAGGAACAAAAGGCTAGAGCTTCGGACTTTGGAGATATATGACCGAAGGCAGCACAGCCACGAGGCTTCTCCTTGACAAGTTGGGAAGTGATCTTAAGCGTTGCTATAATATAAGCTTAATCTTTATTACAAGATTTAATATAAAAAGATTTTTTATAAAAAGATTTAAAATTCAAATAATAATTAGACATCGGAATATATGGAAAAACGTATTCTTTAAATTCGTTTTCTAGCAATCTCGAATTAAAGACAAATTGTTCTCAAAAATTCAAAATTAGTTTAGGACCTTAAACAAATATTGATTTATTTTTTATATAATTGTATCTTAACTAAGTTTGCTTAAATTCGAATGTTAGGAATACTTTTTTGCATAAAAGAGGATCTTTAATCTATATCCTCGAACTCTATCTAATCTTAAACAAAAAATTTAATAATTTTGCATTTTGTTTTAAACATTTTTAAGTATTGGATAAGTTATGCATTAATTATATTTGAGAAATAGACTCTTACTAACTTTCGAAAGGGTATTTCCGCTGCAGCCACAATTCGATTAGACCTGCAATGGAATCATATTCCAATATACCATCCTATCGGCCGGCTGGCATCGCCAGTGACTCAGTTTCTGGCTCCGACTGCTCGACTGCTCCCATAACGATTCTCTATTCTCGTTCCGCCGATTCCGATTCCGATCTCTCGTGATCATGGTACATTGGGTTTCTGTTTCTGTTGCTGTTTTGGTTTCAGATTCGGATTCGCGTCCCAAATGAGTTGAGCTGAGCTGAGCTGAGCTGAGTTGCAGCGGACGATGAATGGATCGTCAGAACGTTGCAATCGCTGGGGCTGCCATGAATGAGACGCTTTTGTGTGTGGCTACAGTGGGCCCTCGCCCTAAGCACTCACAGAAAAAGCATTATATTGTATATATAAAAAATATACATTTTTATAACGAATTTTCTTTTTCAAAATTTCCATAAAACAATCAACACTTTAGTGAGGCTTCACTTTACAGAGGGTCTCTGCCTTTCGTGGGCGACGAACTGGGTTGCCAGTCATTGAGTGGGAGCGTTTTCTCCACTCTCCCATTATTATTATTTTTCCTACATTTTTCTAGGTCTTGCTGGCGTGTGGGTGGCATAAAGGGATTGATCAGCTTTCCTGTAAATTAACTGGAATTATTTTGGATTTATGATAAATTCATTTTAGCAGCATCTGATTGCTCGTAATCCTGAATTTTCGACTAACCAAGAGGTTTAAAATACAATTGAAAAAAAAGAAAAAAATGCAGTTCTTTTTCGTCCAAAAATCAAGATCTTAATTTTTAAACAAACAGTATTTTGCCCATAACAATAGAAATAAATAAATAAATATAGAATGTCATACCTCGTTGAACTCGTAATAAAATTCCCTTTCGATTGGCATTTCAACCTGGAAATTTTTAATTTTTGCCATTTTTCGCAGAAAATCATGATGGTACCCCTTACCAAAAATGCGAAAATTGGGTCGAAAATTAATTTTCTCAAATCAGTCGGAAAGTGCACTGATATTAATTATAGGGTTGTAAGCTGCTCAAAACAGTTTGCCTTTTTGATTTGGGACCATTTGTGTCCAAGTTACAACAAAAACCCTATTTTGAAAAAATCAAATTTTTGGTCAAAATGAAGACTTAATTTTTACCCCAAAAACAAACAGTATTCTGGCCATAACAATGAAAATAATGATCCAAATATGGAATGTCATACCTCGTTGAACTCGTAATAAAATTCGCTATCGATTGGCATTTAAACCTAAAAATGTTTAATTTTCGCCATTTTTCGCAAAAAATCATGATGGTATCAAAAATGTAAAAAATGTAAAATTTTAATTTTCCCGAAATTGGTGGGGATCGTTAGCTTAGGTCGTCAGCTGCTTAAAACAGTCGGTCTTTTTGCTATGAGCCTCGATTTGACCAAATTACGATTGAAAAACCCCAAAAATAAAGGGAATTTTTGTCTAAAATCGTAGAACCTACTTTTGGCCCTAAAATATAATTTGAAAAATGTAAGCGCCTTTTTGTAAATATGGTTTATTTTATTTAAAATATGTTTTCATTACTCCAGAATAAATAAAAAATACAACACTTTTGATTTTCATATTTAACTCAGAACTTTAAAAAGAGCTCGGATCGCATCACATTGTTGATTAGGGCTGATTTATTGGTTGGACGGAAAGCGTTTACACATTTGTTAACTTTGACGAGCAGCCAAACAAATCGCTCTATGCAAATGATGAACGTCGGGCGGAAACGGAAAACGAATTGCGGCCCGAAATGAGAAATGCCACAGATGGAATGGAATGAAATGGACGTGGAGGCGGAGGTGGAGGTGGACCTCTGGACCAAAACTGAGCTAAACTGATGGCACCGAATCACATCGGACATCGGACTTTGCCAGCCAGTCAGCCAATTAATATTTTGTTAATTTCGTTTTAGGTTCGTGGCTCGTGTCTGCATTTAAAGGTATTTGTTTGCATAAATAAGCGAATGGAGAATGGAGAACGGAGAACGGAGAACCGGCAAACGTCAAAACTTTTAAAATTTCAATTTCCGGTGCAACGGCGGCCAAGACGAAGATGGTAAGATGATGATGTGGAGTAGGACTTTGCCCCGATTTCGTTTTTCATTCATAAAAAGGGATCAGAATCGGACTTGGGAGACCTGGGAGCAAAGCAAATGGACAAAAGGAGGATCGCAAGTGCAAAAGAATGGGGGAAATTAATTTTATTTTGATATTTGCGCAACAAATTCGCTGGCGAAATTATCACAACAAGTTATATTTCTCGGCCGCAGCAAACAAAAAGCGTCAAATTTATCAAAAGCGACAGGCGTGAGGATCTGAGGATCTGAGGATCGGGATAGTATGGTATATGCCCTTGTTCATATGTCAGTTGCGATATAACCTTGGCGTTCTGTATTTGCATTCATTCAAAATTAATCAGAAAAGTCCGTGATTCTCCAGTTCTACAGTTCCAGTTTCCTCCTCTCTCGCCTTTATTTTCGATTTCGATTTCCTGCTGTGTGAACTGAAAGCCTCATGAGGACGTGTTGATGTGGCCGCATCGAAATGGGATCTTCTTGGCAGTTCTCGTTCTCGAGACAAGAGTCAAGTGGTTTCTTTTATTTCAAAATAATAAAAAAAAACCGAAAAAACTGAATTTATATGATTTAGTTGCAGAAATAATAAATATGCTAACATTTTAATGTCTTATTTAATTTAATTTTGTACCTTTATAATATAAATGAATCTATATAATTTAGCTTAAAGAAATAATAAATATTCTTGCATTTATATTTAAATTTTGTACCTTTTTATAATGTTTAACATTACTTTTAATTTAAATAAACAAATAAACTAACATATACATATATTAGCAATAAAAGTTTGCCATCTAATCGTGGCTTTTTATTCGCTGGCCTTTTTTGTGTTAATCATTTATTGAGGTTCCTTTAGCCTTCCGTTTGTTTTCCATTTCCTGTAATTTCAGCAAACACATTTCGTATATTTTATGCATTTAAATTCATATTTTTTTTTGGCTCCCAGTTCGAACCAAATTCCACATTTGCCTTTCCTGTCGCTCTGTGTTTCTGTTTCAAATGCGGCGCACGCAGAAATTATTTTAATTTTCAATAAAAATGCAAATATTTTATTTATAATTTTGTGCAACAAAAAAAAATGCGCATATATGTATGTATACATACGTATGTAGATTTCCATCATCAATATTGTGCGAAGCACACACACACACACACATGGAATAGATAGATTTTCCGAAACACACAGAGAGCTTTTCCGGGGCGTCCATTTTTTTGCGGACATCCGCAACATCCGCAACATATTGGGGAAAATGCTCACTGGGTTGCCGGTGGGCCGATGATGCGGCGACAATTTGGCGGCTGTTGTAGTCGGGAAAAAATTAAAAACAAAAAATCGGAAAATGGAAAACTGACAGGCCGTCAAACTGACAAACTGACGAAACCGAAACAGAAGCATTGACTGCAGCCTTGTTAAACATATTTCCACTGTCACCCGAGGTCAGGCTTCTGATTCGAGCCTCACGATCGATTTCCGGGCATATCAGTTGCTATAATAAATAAGGAATTTTAGTGGCATAAAAGTTGAACTATTTATTATATATAAAAAATAAATAGGAGTTTTACTTTTAATTAATATTAAATCTAAGGAAAATCAATATTTTATTTGCAAATTATAAGTACGACGCTTTCAGTTGATTTACAACTTTAGGAAATTATTGAAAAATTAATTGTATCTTTAAGATAATTCTTTTAGAAAATAATTATTTTATTTCCAAAAAAAAGTAAGACGTTTTTGAATCGTTTACCACTTTGAGAAATTATTGAAAATTTAACTAAAGGTTAAATCTAACCGTTTCCCCTTTTCTTTCAGAGCATTTAAAAGTCAAAAGTCGCTGCCAACCTTTCTGAGCACTTTTTCATTTCTGTCATGAAATGCATTTGATGTGCATATTTAATATTATTTGTTTATTTATTTTTGACTGCATCTCTCTCTTAGTTTTGGTCGGGGTTTTTTGGGGACCTGGCTGATTGTGAAATTTTTACGCTCACTAAACTGTCAACTGCAGTTCTGGTTTCGCTTTCAGGCTTTTGTCCGCTCGCATACGGGAAATTATCAAAATGCAATTTTCAATTAAATGCAAAGAAGAAAAACGTAGAAAAAAGAACCAAAAAAAAAATTAAAAATTAAATTGTTAAGAATATAAATTTAACTGTATTCGAATTTAACTGTCGAATCATAAGTGCTGAGCAATCGAAAAGCGTTTCAGTCAATTGCCTGCGATTAAAAGTAATTTAAAATAGGATTTTTATTTAAATAATAATCACGAATATCATTATTTTCCTTAAATTCGTTCATTTAAGTAACAGATTATTGTTTTTCTTATTTTTCAAAGCCTTTCAGGCATTTTTGTGGGTGTTTGCTCTGCGGACAAACAAATTGCCAACAATAAGTCAGCGAAATTGAGCAACAAAAACGGGAAAAATAATAAAAATAACAAAAGCGAAAAGGGGAACAGGTAGACGAGGTGAGATTGAGGTGAGGCCCGGCTTAAAGAGCCCTCCGAAAATGTAGAATCACATGGGTTATACTATATATGCCTTCATAATGGAAGCGAGGGCGGCAGCAGTTGTGATTTAAGATAAGAATCGCAGGGACAGAGGGACAAATGGACGGACTGATGGGTTGGCCAACAGACAAACTGACAAACTGACAAACTGTCAACCCGCACTTGCCACTGGAACGCGACACTTTCCACTTTTCACTTGCCACTCGGGACAAGCTGACAAATGACAAATGATGATGAGCCTGGGCTGCGAAATGATGATGATGATCGGTAGCACGCGCACCTCAAAGCGAATCTGAATCGGATTTTGAATCTGAATCTGAAACGGAATCGGAATCGGAAAGCCTGTCGTTGACACTTCACAGCTGCATTTGCATAGTGGCGCTCTAAAAACTAGCATTTATTTCGGGATATTTGCTACTTTAAACTTAATTTCCAGCTAATTAAATATGCTACTTATTTCTGACTAGGCTGAGGAATTTTGCAATGATTTTTAAATGTTTAGAAAGGCAAATAATTAAGGGCTTCAAAAATAAATGTGTAAGTTGCTTAATATTTATTTTATGGTAGGTACTTAATTTTACACTAAATTAATAAAAAAAAACAATAAAAATTGTTTTAAATTTTATTAAATTTAAGTTAGATAAAGCATTTAAAGTTTCTTATTTTATAACTGATCGAAATAAATAAATAGTAATCTATATTTTTTATGTTTTATTAATTAAAAGATAAATTATTAAATTATTTGCTTATTTCGGGAAACATTTTAAAATATTATTTTAGAATGAAATAACCTTGTATTTATAAAGCTTCTTTTATTAATAGAGATGCTAATGTTTTGGGCACAGTATTTTCCAAGGAGCACAGGTAAAACCGCAACCACAGATACAGATACATCCTGCGATTCTGATTCCGATTCAGATACAGATGCAAATGCAAATGCAGATACAGATACAAAGTGCGACCTCGACAGATGGACCTCACACTAAGCCGTCGGCTTTGCCAGCAAATCCACTCGGCATTCAGCGGTCGCACTTCTCGCCCCTTTGTCTCCGATTCGGTTACGGATCGAGGGACATATTCAGGTGTATACCATACATTCAGTACATATATATATATATTCAGCCTTTCAGTTTCAGTTTGGCACTTCATCTGCGGCTTTGGCCAGTGCTTAGTGCGCCCTTTGTTTTCGCCCACTTTCCGGGGTCGCAGGTTTCATAATTCCCCGGCTCGGCATTTTCCCACCTAACGCTGCAAACGGCTCAATGAATATTCCTCTTTTTTCATCGCCAGGTCAAAGGAAAACCCTTTCGAGGTGACTTTTATTGCCGGCAATCTGGAAGGGAAAAGAGGAAAAAAGACGGCGATGTTTACGTTTTTAGCGCTTATTTAACACTTCATTAAATTAATTGATTTTCTAAGAAGGTCGAGGGAGAATTTATATTATTATTATTTTTTGTATACCTTTCAGAGGCTTTTATGATGAGAGACTCATTGTAGTTTTAAATAAATATTAAAACTTCAATAAATATTGTTTATTTTATTTCAAAGCTACTGTTTAGTCAGGTTTTCTGATCTTTTACTTAATTAATAAAATAGAGTCTCTCATTGTAATTTAAAAAAATGTAATATTGTTATTAGAACTTAAATAATTTTATTTTATTTGTATTTTAAAATATTTGATTTAGCCTGATTATCTTCGGGAAACCAAGCTACTGTCTATTTAGGTTTTCTGATCTAGATTTATTTAAAATCTCTGGCGAAATCAGCGCTTCGAGGAGCAGAAATCTCGGGGATCTGAAAAGTTAATCACATTTGAAATATTCCATATGGCGGCATGGAGCTAATCTCGCAGCCCGGGGCTGTAAATGCATTAGGTGGGGGGTCCTTCGAATCGGAGGTGTATCCCCCAAGAAACTGGCAGCAAATACAACACGAGCAGGACGAACAGGACGAAGAGAGCACGCATCAACGCACTTGAGACTACCAGCAAGTTAGACAAGGACGGGTGAGGAGGAGGAGCAGGAGCAGGAGCAGGACACTTTTGACCTGCGGGGGATTGCTGCGGGGACAGGGGCGCAGGAGGGGCTGGCTGAGGGGGCGGGGTCGTGTGTGTCAAGTGTCAAGTGTCGACATCTGACGGACGCAAGTGTCAACCATCTGGAGGAGCGAGAGAGAAGGAGAAGGGGCGAGGGAGAGCGAGAGAGCAGGCGAAGGACCCCCGCTCAAAGCCCACTGGGATCCCTTCGACTGTCTCCTATTTTCATTGCAAAAAAATATAACATTTTCAGTTGAGTTCTTAAAATAATAAAATATATTTCAAAATCTTAACAATCAGTTTTTTTTATTTATAGGTATTTTTTTATGAATTTAGAACTTTTATTATAAATAAAATAAATTATTTATATTTTATATTTATATTTATAATTATTTATTTATTTATTGAAGAATCCTCCCTTCTTCAGAGAATTTTGTTATAAATCAAGTTAATAATATTTATATCCTGTTTATAATGGTATGTTTATTTATAAAGGTCTTTAAGTTCATATAATTTCCAATCCAAATAATATGATATTTATTATTATAATATTTTTCCTCCCAATATTTTTTTTTTTTGATATTCTGCCTTATTTCTGGCTGTGTATAAGCCCTGCTCCTTCGGCTCCTGTGGCGGTGTCTGTGCGAGCATGTCCGTGTGTCTGTTGCCGTCTCCTGGCGATGTCACAGGTCACCGCCCATTGTGGGTTGTCCTGCGGGGCTGGGACTCTCGGATTCTCGGTTTCGGATTGGGATTGGGATTGGAATTGGGATTGGGTTTGGGCTTGGGGTTTTTGGGCTGCCGCTGTTTAGATGGCTGCCGCTGCTGCTGACCATGGCAACCGAAATGGCGATGGCCACGCACACGAGCACAAGTAATCATAATAAAGGACCAAAGAGGAGCTTTCCCAGAGTGTCGGTGTCTGTGTGTTTGTATGTGTGCGTTGGAAAATCTTATTTCACGCTGCAAACCACAAGGGAACGTGCCAAACACCGCAAGCAATAAATGAGACGATGGCGACGAGCAGAAAAATTGCCACCGAGCGGCAGGACAACGAAAACGACAACGACAACGACGACGGGCGAAACATGGTGACATTGTAATAATTATGCCAAAGATTATCCTTAGACCCGCCGCACGCACACACGCAAACACCCACCTCACCCACACACACAGGGAAATTCGAGGTGTGAGGGCGGCGACTGTTGTGCCGCAGGATATAAGGATATAAGCGGCAGGACAACGACAACGACTACGAGGAGGACGAGAACGACAACTACGACGACAGCTCGACGATGTCGCCAGCCGCGAGCAAGCGCGTTAAGTAGATGAGCTTCAATTTGTGTACCGCCCACCCCGCCCACTGCCATTATGCACTCGAAAAAATAAGAGAAAAATGTTATAAAATATTTTATATTATAAAACATGCCATATACGATTTTTCAAGCAAATATAAATGACAAAATTGTTATTAATCAACTTTAAAATAGTTTTTTTATGGTTTTTCTTAAAGAATACAAAATACAGAAAAACACAAAATAGTAATTAGTCACACTGAATATATTTATGACTTATTTTTTTAAAGGTAATATTTAAGATATTTAAATAAAACATTTTTTTTAATTTCTTGATTTTCTAACTTATATTGAGTTGGTTAAAATATAAAAAACAATTTGCTATAGTTTATATATTTTATACTTTTCGATAAATGAATAAAAATTTATTAAAATTGTAATAAGTGTACAATACAATATTATGATTGGGTTTTTACAAAACTAGAAGTATTATACACATTTTGGTGTGCAGTGTACTTGCCCTCTGCGCTTCTTCACCTCTCGTTTTGCCTGCTTTCCTGTGGTCCCTTGCGTTTGGGCGGATATCCTGTAACCAGATTTGCCCTATGTGATTAAGTAAGTCATTGAGATGGTCTCGTCCTCGATAAGCCGGGGTGACCTGACCCCTAACCACTTTATCCTCCCCCTGCCCCTTCCACCACCCTGCCGTAGTTGTTGTTATTGTTGCCGTTGTCACGCTTGTAAATTGTTGTTACACGATGATGACGATGACGATGATGTCGCCTCCTTCAGCCCCTTATCGCCTCCTGCATCTTAAAGTTTACAAAACAAATGCGGCTACAAAAAAATACTAACAAAAAATAAGGGGAATAGATTTTTTCCTTCATCTTCTTTTTTATATTTTTTTTTGCTGTTGCCAAGGCTAATTAACAAGGCAACCCGAAAAAAACGACGACCATGGAATAAAGATTATGAAAAGTTGTCTGCTTTTTCATTAAATTTCAAGTGCTAGTAAAATTTTATATTTTTCTTGGTAGTTTATTATAGGATTGAATGAAAATAAGTTCTCGAAAAGGGGTTTAAATTGTATTTTTTGCTTAGTACTCCTGTAAGTCCCATTCTATTTTTTTTTGCGGGGGTGCGCAATCCGCAACGGCGAAACCAATTTCGCGACATTGTGGGCGTGTCAGCCGAAAGCTCGTGACAAAAAGATGGACAGCCAGGGCAAACAAATGTCAGACAGGACAGGCAGGACCAAAGGGCAGGGGATCCTCCCCCGATAGTCAAAGCTCAGGGGGCGTGGCAAGACGAAGGGGAAGGGCCGAGGTTGACACAGGAAAAAAACTAGCTACCTTAGAAACTTTAATTTTAGGCATATTAAAATAATGTTAGCTATCGAACACAAATTCCGAAAAAGAAGCTAATAGTTTATTTTCAGGTGATTTTTAATAATAAAATATATATTTCCAAAATTATGATAGGGTGACAACCCTTTTTTTATTTTCTATATAAGTTTTGCAATTTGGAAGTTATATTTATTGACATAATACATATATTTTTTTAGCAAATACGGGCCTAAATAATTTATAGTAATCGAACCATTATTTACTACAAATACTAAACATTTTGACAGGGTGATAACCCTTTTCTATACTTCTTTATACTAAGATCTGCCATTTGGGGAAGTTAAATACATATTTTTTTTGCAAATTATTGGCCTTAATAATTTAAAGTAAACTAACCATTATTTTATACGAATTCGGCGCTGTGCAGGCGACAGTCACATAGTTAGTTTGGCTGGTTGGCCTGGTTGGAGTGTCAGCGGTTATGCCATGGCCATAGTTTGTCTGTCTCTCTGTTGGTTTGCTTGTTGATTTGTTTGTTTGATCCCGAACCAAACGGAGCCCCTCGAATCCCTCAAACCCCCTAGCCATCCGCCAGCCCCTCAAGTAAAAATACGGGGGCAAAAAAGAAAAAACAAAAGAGGAAAACTGAAACAAAAAATAGAAGCGAAGTGAACTGAGTGACACGGACACGAAACTAAACTGACACTTCAAACGACACCAGCAGCAGCGTCGGAAAATGGGAAATGCCACAGATATGAGCCCGGGAAAATGAAGCGGAAAAACTCATCAACATCAAATTCAAAGCAAAAGTCAGGTCAAGTCACCAAATCACACACAAAAATTCCAAAGCCACAAAAAACTCATTTGTATTTTTGTAAAGGAGGAAAATTGAATTTCCTTTCTCCCTTTCCGCTGTTTTTAAGCCTAATTAACGGCCAGTCGACAAGCAAACTAATTTGACTTTATGCCACCCATTTTTTGATTGTTAAGTTTTTTTTAAGAGCCGTCGGCATCGAAGAAATATTCGAATAATGCTCTGTAATTTACAGAATGAACATTGGCATAATAAAAACTCAAAAAACGTTTTTAGCTATAAAACTAAAATTTAATTAATTTTCCATAAAAAATACAATGTGGCTTTTTTCTGCAATAATAAATTCTCAAAAAACGTTTCTAGCTATAATTCTAAAATTTAGTTATTTTTTTCAAACAGAGACAAACAGAGTAATAATATTCCAAAGGTATACTAATAATGTCATAAATTGTAAAGTTATGATTTCAAAAACGAATTGAAATAAATTACAAATTAAAAGTAAGGTTTAAAAACAACTACATTAATGTTATGCGTCTTATTTGCAGTTTACAATTAATTTCGCATAAAAAATACATTGTACCTATTCTCCTGCCTTAATATTTTTGATTAATGACTTGAATGCACAACGGATTGTTGCCATCTTTTTGTATAAATCATGTTTTATATACCCTTTTTGGTATCCTTTTCTTTTCTTTGCTTTACTTTACTTTTTTTTTCGTTGGTTTGACATATTTCAAGGGGCTGTGCCACGCCCCCTTTGGCCGACCAGTTGGCTTCTGTTTTGTTACTCAATTTTGCCGCTTTCTCGTTCTTCGCCTTGTTTTTTATATAGTCAGCCTTTTGGCATTTAATTACAGGGCAGTGGCAGTAACCTTGGTCCGGGGTTTCCAGTATTCAGTACAGCCCCCCTTCTTCGGTTATAAAACATCTTGGCATCGTTCGCGTGCCGCAGCGATTAGATGCATCCGAAAGATAGGCGCACGTTTATTAGATTCCATTAACTGATTGCAGGCCCCAGTTGTCCATGCCATAAATACGCCACTATATATATAATATACATATGCATATATGCCACGCCCCTTGGCTGTCGGCCTATCGAAATCTATTCAATTAAAATGCAAAAGTCATAAATCTCGTAAATTATTGCATTTTAAATGGCCTCCATTTTTAGCTTCGGTTTTGGTTTCTGCTTAGGCGTTTTGCCTAGGCAATTTATGAACATTTCGCGCTGATCGATCGGCCATCGATTAATTGCGACCATTATGTCGCCATAGTTTTCCCACTGCTTATCGCTTAGCGGCTAATTGACAACTGCTGTTTGTACAATGCACTTCAAAACTATCAGCATGGGAGCGGAATTACTAGATTTATATGCGAAACCCATTGAAAGGGGCAGTAATACTGATTACTTACTGATTTTGTAAAAGTGTAAATGCCATTTGGTTGTGTCTGTTAATAGCTTTCGAAATACAGAACAATTTTGAAATCGGATCATTCTTTTAAAAGTTATGAGCAAATAATGGAGTGCACGCAGTGCAAGCAGTTTACTGCTTACATAACTGATATGGTTGGTTTCAAAGAAATTGGAAGGTTATCAGGGTTAGATATTATTTTAAATTACTGTAAAGATCTAAAATATCTTTTGATTGATATCTACATAGGCCAAAATATTTAATAATTGAATCTAACAATTTTATTTTATTTCTTAGCTTACCTTTAAATCATAAAATATTGTTCTCTGCCCTGCAATTGTGAAATCAATTGAGTCGAAAGCAATTGACAAAGCTTTATCGCTTCCTGCATATAATTTAAATATGAAAAATCACATTAAAATTAAAGTAAAGTAGCAAAATACAACAAAAAACATTTAATAACTTTAGCAGCATGAATGGTTTTGTTATTAAGTAATAAAGTAATTACAATTTAATCCCAGGCGCTCGAGCACACCAACATTATGTTTCCCATATATAATTGCATTGGCGTAGTGATGTGTGTGTAAATTACATATTTCATTTACATATTTTGCATGTTTCAGGGATACAAGTCTCCCAAACACCGCCCACATTTGCTAGCATATGCAGCCCCCTATTTTTTATTACATATAATGGTGATAGAAACATTATAATCGGTCGATGGGAGGCGCTATGTATAGAAGTAGATTTATTCCCCACTAAATGATATTAGATGTGAATGCATTTCAATTGAATTGAAAAGGTTAAAGTAGAACTTAATTTCTTAAATTCCTGTACAGTAAAATGGTCAGAAACAGAAAAACATGAATATTAAGCTTCGCAAATATCATCAGCAATGCTCGAATAAATTCGATGCTCATATATGCATATGCTTAAAAATCCAAATATTTACTGAACCACGCGCAGCGTAAAATTATTATTATTATTATTGTAAATGTGCAATGTTCGGAGCCCCAGAAAAAATGGAATAAAAATAATTGCATGAGAAAACAGCAGGGATTGGATTATACGAATTATTTCTACCTCATAAATTTAAATGGAAGAAAATAATTGTTAATTCAAGATTAAGATTAATTTTAAAAGATTTTCTAGAATTAAATAAATTAAAAATATAATTAAAATATACTAGCGATTACCGAAATATCGAAAATCCATCCCATTTCCCCATCTATATCAAACTTTAATTTAATTACAAAGAAAATAACTACAAACTCCTGTTTCTAATTCCAGTTGATCCCTCTGTAAGACCAACAGATAAATTCCAGGATATCGGGAGTATAAAAACAGCTACAAAGTTGCATTGAAAAAAACATGGCAAAAACATGTAACATGCATAAATATGTTTTTGTTTGCCAATGCTTTTTTCTCGGGCCTCCACTTCTCTCCATTTTTTTTTATTATTATTATTATAATTGTTGTTGTTGTTGTCGTCACCATCAACAACAACGAGCTGCCCATTGTCGCCAGTTGTCGTTAATTCAAATATTTTCGCATACACATTTTTTGTGCCCAGTCTTTTTTTATGACCGTAATGACAAAATATACTTTTGCCCATCAACACGCTGCAGTTAAACAAAATACAAAATACAAAAAGAAATGGGGAAAAAAAGATGAAAATGAAAATTGCCGCAAATATGGATAGGTGCACACGCCTGTGTAGGTATAATAAATATTGTATATAATCGACATGGCCAGCGGATATGAGGAAATGCAAATATTTTATAGGAAAAAGTAAACACGCTCGAAATTATTGCAATCATTTACGTTTGACGAGGTTTTTTCGCTCCGACAGCCCGGGTCAGAGTTGATTGATTTGGTTATAGTTGGGTGGGTTTAGTGAAACGTAACTCTATTCTGTAAGCCTGCATGCTGAAAATAATTTAAACAAAAGAAACCACAAATGTTCACAAGTATAAGTATTTGTATTAAATGTATATAGGCATTTTACTATACGATTTTCTAATTTGTATCCAGTGTTTCGATAAAAAAACTCCCCGAACTTACTTAATATTAAACGGATGTAGATACATTTCAGAAATCGACTACATTTTTGGCTAATTTTGATCCATGTTGCTCGCCAATTGATCGATTTACGCAAATGGCGCTTGACTTCCTCCGCCATCAGCGAAATGCATGAATGAATGGATCATGTTCGGCTTTCAAGTTTTCCCCAAGTTTTCTGATGCGTTCGCTTTGGCTCTTTTGTGTGTTTGCGTTTTCCCGCTGCAACAAAACAACAAAACATCGAAGAGGAGGCACAACACTCCACTGACATAATCGAGACAACGACCATCGACCAACGACCATCGAAACAACGACCAGGAGTCGAGTTTAGTTGCTCCTGCTCCATTGCAATTTCGTTTTAAAAGAAAAATTAACGTGAATTATAAAAAATAACTTGAAAACGAAGCGGCGAGCAGTTGAGCGTAGTGCAACCGGCGAAACAACAACAAATAATTGGTAATCTTGCAGATATAATGATAATCACAACAGCAACAGCAGCAGCCACTTCGAGGCAGCAGAAAAAATGGAAAAAATAAAGCTAAAAAAGGCGAACTGAACTGAACTCAACGTGCACTGAATGTCCTCATTGAAGTGCAGGTAAAACAAAATCGTAAAAATAAAACCAGAAGGATATTTCCGTTTGGCCAAAGCCAGGCGGCAAATACACTACTAGGTGAAGAAAATATCTACAATTTTATAGTTCAAAAGGCTTCAGATTGTCAATGAGAATTTTCTGAAGTTCTTGTGAAATGAAACATGAATTTTAAATTATATAAATTTACTTTTCTTTTCTAAAAATTGTCTTTGGCTTGGCAAACTTCTCCCCTTAAAGGGTATAGAAAAAATAACTAAAATGTAGCGGAAGAAAAAATGGCAACGGCCATTGAACAGCAGCGGCAAAGCAAACGGAGCTGCAACTTGCAACGTGCTCGGTCTCCTGGCACACTGAAAGAAATACTCAATTCTTTGATATAAATACATAAATAAAGAACGTCAAGAACGTAAATTTAAATTCGATAAAGTAAGGAAAATATTTAAATTTAAAATTAAATCAATGTTTAAATTGTTAGTTGACGATTTTTTACAGTGCAGCGCGGTGTGTAAGTCTGGATTGGTCCTAAACCCAAGGCCTGGACCCAGGAACCTGGGACCCGGGGACCTGGAACCTGGACTTATGGACCTGGCTTATGCCCACACCTCCTTCTCCCCCGATCGGCCCTCTCTTTCGGCCCGGCTCTATCTGTCTCTATCTCGCGTTGCGACCGCGTTGCTACGTGAGCAGCACACGCGGCGCGATTACCAAGTGCGGTGGTTGAGCTTAGAGGTTGGGGTTGCGGTTGCACCTGAACGAAGAAAGCCGTCTACGCGCAGCACAATGTGGCCAGGAAAAACAATGCGAATCAGGTTGCACCTATCATATTTTGTAAACAAAAAAATTTTATTACAAAATTATTGATTGCCAATCGATTGGAAATTATATAACGAGTTCAGAAAGGTATGACAATTTATATTTGGATCTATATTTCCATTGCTATGGTCAAAAACCGATTTATGTTTTTGTGTAAAATTGTAATCTGGGTTTTTAGCAAAAAGTTGAATTTTTTGCTGTAACTTGGCTGAAAATGGCCCTACACCAAAAATGCATACCGTTTTGAACAGATAACAAAAAAATAAATAGATCCATGGCACTTTCCGGGTGATCTTGGCCAAAATATTGTTTATATTTGGGTTGAAAAATCAAGATCTTGATTTTTGGACAAAAATTTGATTTTTTCAAAATAGGGTTTTTGTTGTAACTTGGACAAAAATGGTCACAAATCAAAAAGGCGCACTGTTTTGTGCAGCTTACAACCCTATAATTAATATCAGTGCACTTTTCGACTGCTTTGAGAAAATTAATTTTCGACCCAATTTTCGCATTTTTGGTAAGGGGTAACATCATAATTTTTTGCGAAAAATGGCAAAAATTAAAAATTTCCAGGTTGAAACGCCAATTGAAAGGGAATTTTATTACGAGTTCAACGAGGTATGACATTCCATATTCTGGCCATTGGTTCCCATGTTACAGCTTAAATACTGATAATAATATCATATTCAGGATTTTTGAAAAAAAAATTACTTTTCCATACATGCCCCGAAAAAATACTCCCCAACTTACCCTGTAAATGAGATCCAGAAAAATGTGCTGCAGCCGAAGTAGAAGAAGCCAGGCAACAAGAAGAACAACTGCAGCAATTGCAACTTTGTGGCGGATAGAAGAAGTGCAATTCAAATGCCCCTCCCCCGGTGGACCGCCCCTGACCCCCTTAGCCCCCTGAATCCCCTTAGCCCCGCGAACCCCCCTTCAAAAACCAAGGCAACTTGCGGCCATTGAGGAGGCTGCTGCAGCCATAAACATAATTTCATATCTGGCAAGCCCAGCAGCATATAAACTATATACGTATATATTCTCATATATACCTGAGAATCCCCCTTCTTATTTTTTTGCAATAGGGGGGAGTGGCGCGATATCAAAATAAAACGATGGGCGTTTATCGTTATGCGAGCTGAATAACTTCTGGAAGTTTGTTTTCTATCCTCGAATCCCCCCTCTCCATTCCATTCCTCCAGAAAATCAAAATCGGGTTGGGAATGGTTTTTGCTTTTGGAATTGGGACTGGGACTTCAGATTGGGTTCTTCTCCTCTTGGTTCTTTGCTTTTAGTTGTATTTTTATAAGCATAAATTTCCAGATTCGCTGTTGAAGTTTTTTAACATTTATATGTTCCATTTTATTTTTTTAGATTAAAAGGAAAATATTTCCGAGTTTTATCAGAATGTCAATATTTAGAACACCGAAAGTAATTCAATTTAATTATTAATTATAAAAAAAGAGAATTGTTTTCACAAATCAGGCAATATTTTATTTTTGTTGTTTGAATATTTACTATAATTTGATTATTTGTTTAAATTTTAAATATTCAATATTAGTAGAAAATAATGATAATCTTTACTTTGGATTTATTTTAAATATATATTTTATTCACCTGCTAATTAAAGTCTTCTTATTTCGACTAGCCTTTTTGTTTAGCCGCCTGTAAAGTTCTCTTTGTGTGTGCTAAGGATCGCAAAAACATCGGCCTGCAATTTGTTCGGTTCGGTTTTATGTTTTTGGGTCGTTATACCTGTGCCTGTGCCGTCGATAAGGACGGGGATCCGTCGAGCCGTCGGTGTTAACCTGTGCCCACCTCGGGGGGCAGACTTTTCATTGCCTTCTGGCGGCGTTCAGCGTTTTGCCTAATTAGCTTTTCGGTGCGTGCGCCATTTGGCAGGTTGCAATGGGGGAAGACCATCATCATCTTTATTTCCCCTTTTTCTGTTCTCTGTTTTTTTTTTTTTATTTAGTTGCCGGTCGTCTAATGAATTTTCAATTGTTAGTGCCTCGTTTACGAGGTGTCCCGTGGCGTCGTCGAGCACTTTGTTGCGTAACCCGGAGGTTCCAGGGGTTCTCAGTGGGGGGGAGGGGGGCAGAGGCTTTGCCAACTGCTAACCAAAACTCTAATTACAAATCACAAATGGCCAAAACGCTCCGAAATGGCCCATAAAAACGGTAGCCAGTCGAGCGCATTACGCAAAACGTTGCCGCCGATATGCGACAGGAGCAGAAAACAGGGAAAACAGCACAGAAAATATAAAAAATACTTATATATTTATTTACATTCACCTCGAATACTTTACCTTGAAAGGGGGCGCAGAGGGGAGCACGGAACATTGGCGGAAAATTGAAAAGCCCACGGGCGATCGGCAGCTCCCTAGTTCCATCATTAACTATTAAGTAGTCGACGGTTGGATTTTGCAAGCAACTATTAAATTGCGGTTGGTAAGCAATTCAAAAGGGATATATTTTAGTTTGAAAATAAGTAGCTGGCTTTTATGTATTATAATTAATATTATTAGCGACGTAATGTACTCAAAAAATATTAAAATTAAAAAAAGATATTTTATGGGGTTTTTTCTTATATTTTAAAAGCCAACGAAAGCAATTGACTAGGAAAAAAATGCAATTCTCTTTATATTTAACAATAATAGGTATATCTAATAATCATATAATAATATTAGTATTTAATATAAAAAAGTTATAAAACACATAATTATAGTAAGAGTAAAAAAAATATTAAAATATATTGACAACTTATTATTATTTGATATTATATATTAGTTAAAATTTCGCTGAAACTAGACTGTCATTACATGATGATGTTACGTTCACATTGTTGTTCGCTTATTACGCATACGCCACGGTGATGCTGTAGTTGCTGCTGTTTTGGATGTTGCTGCTGCTGATGTTGCTGCTGATGATGTTGCTGCTGTTGTTGCTGCCCCGACACGACGACGCGTCGGCATCAAATCACAAATGGCGCCAGTCCGACACAGCAGCAGCTGTCGGGGTGAAAGAGAGGGCAACACCGGCGTCCAGGGGCGGCGGAAAAAGGGGGATGGGCAAAGGAAAGGGGGGTCCGGCATTTCACATCACATCACTTCGCACGTGACCGACGGGTTGGGGCGCAGCTTTTGGTCAAGTTGAAATGCAAATTGCAACTTCCGTTAAATTGCTGCAGCTGTACAGCTGTGTAGGCTGCACTGAGAGAAAAAGAGGGGTGGTACCAGCTTGGAACCGGAATCAAAAATATTCGGGATGATTACTTTATTGATTAAATTAAAATTGTAAATTCTTTACAAATGATTAGTAAATATTTTAACTAAATAAAAATAAGACAAAGGTTTACAGATAATATTTAAAAGAAAAAGTTAAAGTAAAAGATTCGAGAATAAAATTAAATAAAATTACTTTTTTAATAATTAACTATGCGAATTTTTCGAATATGGAATATTTTTATTAATTCCTGATTATGTACCCAATTAACTAAACTTATTTTCCGAGTGCAGAAAATCGAAGGAGAAAGACAGAGACAGAGGCAGCGGCAGACATTCATTGAGCTTGGATTTTGGGTTTTGGGTTTTTCAGTTCTGGTTGTGGTATTCGGTTTCAGTTTCGGTCTCGGCCAGTGGCGGTGGCAATGGCGTTGAGTTGCACCTTCAACCTTTTGGCTGGGGGGAGTCCCGCCCCCCAATCCTGCAATCCTCCAATCCCTCAATCCAGGCGATTCACCTGGCAGTCAATCACACGTAGGCAGCTTCTGCTCGTCAGGCCCGTTGATGAATTATGGCCATGGAGCTCTGCAGCTCTGCAGCTCCAAGCCCGTCTCTTTGTGGCCTTTGTGCCTCCGATGGAATTGGAGTTTCAGTTGGAGCTGGGAGCTGGGAGCTGGAAGCTGCCTTCGATACCCTTTAGTTTTCGCATCTCTTCTGGGCTCTCGGGTCGCGAAAAAGGAAAAGGCAGCTGTGAATGGAAAAGCAATTACCGCAGAAATAGATTCCATGGGGTTCTTGGTTCTTGGCCGCCAAGCGAATGCAAATTAAGAGCGATATGATGGAGCATCGAGGGCAAAGCCTCTTGTTTGAGCCTCATCAGCATTAGTGAGAATTTTAAGCAAGTAAATATTAGTTGATTAAGAGGGAGAAAAAATAAGAAATATAAGAATAGCTCAAAAGGGAAATACTTTACTTCCATATCTCAAATCTGAATTTATTAGAAGGAATTTAAAGTAAATAATTATATGATGATTACATTTTAAGTATAAAATATAAGTTAAAAATAATTAAATATTTTAATTGTTTTTTTTATTATTTAATAACTATTGTTAAATGTTTTGTGAATTATAAACATTTCAAGATTTTCACCTTTTGTATACATTTAAGAATCAGCCTAGCAAAAGGGTATTTTGGATATCTGTAGACCGGGAATATCTATAATGATTTACGAACTTGCGAACATGCGATTTTTAATGACACGAAAGAGCTTTTAATGTCCTTTAATAAAAGAGAATAAATATGTGTGCCCTTTCATTTTTGGTGCGTACCGGTTAGCCGCTTGATTTATAGAAAAAGTTGCAGCCAATAAATGTCAACATAAACTTGTGCTATCCACTCCGAAGCAGCCTCTCTCTTTCACTCCATCGGCTGTCTCTGTCGCACGCCGGGTTTCGCAGTGGTTAGCAACATTTTCTAATTACAAAACTAACATTTACAATGTAACTTGAAACAAGAGGGGAGAAAGGAGAGAGTCGCTGGCGATGAGAGCGGTTAAATGCAACAAGTTGCATACACAATTAGCACAAGGATACAGGAGCACACACAGACACACACACACAGCTACAATTACACACACACACACATGGACAAGAGAAAATCCCTTTGGGCCGTGGAAGCGCCTGTTTAACTTTCAAGTGGCGTTCTACGATACTCATAAAATTTCCTCCAGGTAATTTTCTGTCATGTTTCGGCTGCTGTGCATATGTGTGTGTGTGTGCATTGTTCCACTGGACTTTCCACTCACACACACAAACACACACAGACACACTCGCCGGCTTCCTTTGACTCCTGACAATCCTGCCGCCCCTTTGGCCTTAGCCAACTTCAATCACATTGCACTTTTGGCCACTTAAAGCTCGCCCGGTTGCTGCTGCCAAAATACCCTAGCCGAAGAGCAGGATAGTGTGGCTTTAAGGATAAGAATATCCTTGAAATTCCCTACCCTTAAAAACGATACCAAAAGAAATAAATTAATGTTATCTCAGTAATCTAAGTCAATAGTCAAATTTTATATTGTTTCAGATTTTTAATTACCATTACCAATTGTTTTTATAAATTTAGAAGAACTTTCATAATGATAAATATATTGTTATTGATTTTAAAGGTTCCTTTAAACTTAATTTGTTTTTAAATAACAATAAAAATAAATAAGTTTTCAAAATGTATTCAAACAGAACAAAAATCGTTTAGTATTAGTTTTTGAGACTACAAATTTATAAATATTATCTTTAAGATTACAAATAATTTATATTTTGTCTCTTTATCAGTATGTTAGATATTACGGTGAATCTCAAAGTTAAATTAATTAATCTCGAATTTATTATATTATTATAAAAATTCTTATAAATTATTTTAAGAGTTTTTTTTAATTTTTAATTTCTTATTAGTTTAATTAGAGTATTTAACATTCGCTGCTGAGAGTGTACACATTCGCCTCCGTGTTGTTGGCTTGTTGGTTGTTTGTTGTTGATTTTGCTGCATTTAATGAACGCTGTCCGCTGGCGCCTGCAAGTATGCAGCTCGAATTTTGTCAAACGCATTAAAACATTATTAAGAGCCAACCCCCAAACCCCCCACAATCCCACTCGCATGTGTTTGTGCCTTAAATATTTAATTATATTTAGCTGCCTAAAGTACTTACACTTTTGCGCTCTTAGTGACATCCGTGCGGACAACATGGCGTATGATTAACATGTGTGCACTTGCCGGCGGCAGTTTCTGGCTGCTAATCGCTTACGCAAGAATTCGTACCATAATGGCCAAAAGACAAATTGCCAGAGATCCGACAGATACACAGATATTCGCCATATTCCCAGCCACAGAATTTTTCCATAAATAATTTCCATAAAAACTTGTTAAAGTTTAAGACAAGTAAATAAATAAATGGAGTGAGTGGGGAGCACCACCAGCAATATCCATATGTTCGAGGAGGATACGGATATGGGATCAGGGATATGGGATACGGAGGGGGCTGACGGTAGAGTGGTGAGGGGTTCGGCGGGATTGGGTAGCAAGATATGTCCGTGCAGTCGACTTTATGCCCCAGAGCACAAAGTAAACACTTTTTGGTGTCTTCCTCTCACTTGCTCAGAAGTCTCGGTGTACGAGTGTATGAGTCTGTGCATCCTGGCCATTTAAATACCCCACATTGAAACAGGGTACATGGATTTATTGGAATTAGTTTTTAAATTTGAGCTTTATACTTGCTTAAAAAAATTAAAAATGAATTTCTTGACCTTAAAGAATATTTTGCTATAAATAATTTTGAGCTATTATTATTTATTTATTTTTGAAAATTTATAATAATTAAATTAGAAATTAAAAGTATTTAAAAAAAACTTTAAAGTCCTTTGAAGAATATTTTGTAGTAACTTATTTTAAGTTTGTAATTTGTACATGCTTAATAGTATTTGAAAAAATATTGTGTTCTCCAAATGATTTATAATCCTATTTTGTATTTACTTAAGTTCAGTTTGCTTAAATTCTTGCCTTGATTTTCTTTGTATGATTATATTTTCCTGTTGCTTGATTTTCAGCTTATAATCAATGCACCAGATTGACCACAGATTTTCCTTTAAATTTTCAGCATTCCCTTTCATGTTTTTTCCTCCTCCCCACACGGTTTCATTTTTTCTCCGATTTTTCTTGTGCACATTTTTTTCCAGAACTGAACTTTTCGGTGCTGTAGTTTTTCGCTGGTCTCCGTTTTGTTTGGCAACTTTTCGTGGCCATAAACACGTACGCGTTGCCATCGCAGTTTCAGCTTTTCCACACACACACAAACACACGGGAGTATAAAAAAATAACACATGGGAAAGATCGTTTGTTGTTGTTCTTGTTGTTGGGAAAACTCAATTTAGCTTTTTGCAACCTTCACAGAAAAAATAAAAAAAAAGAATGAAGAGTAGCTGCAGAAGAAAAGGGAAAAATCCGGGAGAAAAGTGGAAGATGCAGGCGAACAAAAAATGAATTTCTTTCTTTTTTTGCATCCATCTCGCTCTTATTCATTTCATCTCGCTTGCTTGCTCACTCTACTTTATTCATGTCAAACGAGAAAAATCCACACACACACACACGCACGCTCAAACGTAATAACAACAACAATAGATCCCCCCTGTCAACGTTTGCGACCCCCTCCACCCCCTATTTTCCCCGCCCCTTAAAGCAAAATAGGAAAGAAAAAAATTGAGCAAAAATAGAGGGGGAAAAAATAGAAAAACAAGAGCCTCCCAAAAACTGAGAGGAATCTTTTGACTAGAAATGGACTGCATGTCCTTCCCCCGCCACGCCCCCTTTTTCCCAGCCGCCCCTGTGTGTTTGTGTGTGTGGTACGTGCCTCGCTTGCCGCTTATTAGAAATCAAATCCCATAAAAGCCACACTGAGCCACCAGAGCAAGAGGCGCCGGAAAAGTAGTGAGCAGTGCGAGGGGGCTGGCAAAAATGGGGCGGAAAAACAGAGGGAGGGTTGGGAAAAAGGGAGGATGGGGGAAAGAACAGAGCACTAGATGATAACGTTTAAGAGCACAGGAAAACGCAGCTCGAAATATTTAACTATAATTTAAAGCAAATTTTAAAGTCTTTAATGTTTTTAAAATTTAAATAAGAAACTCAAATAAAATGTAAAAATACTAATATATTATTTAAGCCTTATTTTTAAATAAGTAAAAATGAAATTTATAAATATAAGCATATTCTTTCTTTAATTCAGCTTATTTTATTTACAATAATCGTTCCACTAGTCGTATACATAATATCACAAATCATTTTAATTACGTATACGAATTAATTTAATTTATAAAAACAGAATTATAAAGCTTCTATTTAACTTGTTTATAATCCCAGAGAAAAATCAAAAATTTTTCCAGCTTATTTCATTTTTCTTTCCACCGTTCAGAGAGCTCTGAATGCTCCAAATTCGCAGTGGATCGCAATTTTTGGGAAGCTGGGACCGGAGGCCACCAGAAAACAGAAATAGTTAGTCAGCTTCGGTTATCTGTGGCTTTGTCATTCACACACACACGTACAAGAGTAGATATATATATTTATATACATAAATATATTCCTCTGACTTTGCGGTTGGTTTAACGTTGTTTGCCATTTACCTGAAAGGGAAAAAATGGCATCAAAGATTTCGATTGCACGACGATGATGAGATGGAAAAACCTTTTTGGTTGCACCCATAAACGAATCGGATTTAAAGTCGGAAAATGAAAAACCTAAAGTTTATAAACCATAACCATAAACTCAAAATGTGTACAATGTTCAGTTGGTTTCATAGGCTATTTATATTTAGAATGTTAATCTGTTTTAAAAATTATATTTTAGAAATATTACGTACTATTTTGCGTGATTTTCCGCTTGCTGAATTTCCCATATCTAAAGTTGATTTTTTGATTTCGACTGCTTGTAAATCGGGAATATTATCTTTGCCATGGCAAGGACATGGACATGGGCGTTGGGCGGTTGGGGTTGGCAAAGGGGGGCCAAAATGCTGACACTGCACACAGTTGCCACTTAAAACCGAAACCGACACACCCGGGAGGCGTGGCATTCAAAGGGGGCGGTCGACGGTGGGTGGTGGGCGGTGCAGAAGAAGAAGAGGAGCGACAGTGACGAGGACGAAGGGGACAAAAGCTGACAGACAATCCGCACTGTCCGTTCGGAAAGCCCCCCTTGCTGACCCCCATGAACCTCCCCTGGTTTCAGTGTCCCGTTCCTATGACTTTTTTTCTTTACACAGGAAAAATAGGGGAATCAATTTAAGAAGTAAATTTAAATAAAAGAAAAATAAAAATAAATTTTATTAGATTTTTTAATATTTATTATATGTATTAATTTTTTTAAAATTTAATTAATTGGTTTTTTGATTTTAATGAATTATTTTTACCAAGTATCAAATGGTTTCTCTTAGTGCACCACCCCTTTTTTCTGGCCGTTTGTCCACCGGCCTTCGTTTGTGTCTGTGAATCGCACAAATCCCCAAGTGCCCTCAGAAATGAAAGGGGGTTTTTATGTGGTAGGGGGGGGTTCTCTGAATGGTCAAGGGGCGGCGGTTGGGGGCGGGGTTCCAGGGGGTTTCAGGGGTTTCTGTGCGACAGACGACAGTTGCCATTGCCTTTGGTCTGCTTGATATTTTGTCATTTGTGTCACGTTCGCCATTCATGATGATTTCGTTCTCGTTCTCGTTTTGTTGGTATCCTTCTCCCTCTCTGTGTGTGGGTTTCTCTGCCCCCTCGGAATCCCCTTGGCCTCCAGCTGCCCGCCCATTCATTCAACCCCCCTCCCATTTTCTGTGGCATTTTGTGCGCCATTTTGCCGTTTTTATTTATGGAATGCAGCTACTCTCTGGCGTTGTTGTTGCTGTAGTCCCCCCCTTAAGTCCCCCTTCTACGACCCTGCTGCTGGGGGATCCCCTCCGCCGACTGTCCCTGTGGTACGTGTGTTATCCTTCTGCGTTCATCCATTTCGAGCATTCCGCCTGCCACAATAATTCCCACGTACACTACGATTTTGCACTGAAAGAAAATGCAGCGAAATGAAAAATAAATTATTATATCTTGTAACGAAATATCTTCTGAGTTTTATTTCCTACATTGATACAAAAAACATAGTTTCAATTTTGGAATTTATATTATATTATTAAATTAATTATATATGTTTTTAGTATGTTAAGTATTCTGGTTCCAATTTTATAACCCATAAATGATAAATTTATATTATAATTCAATATTAACATACGAAATTTCTTTCGGTGCAGCTTCCAACTTCAATTTCCCACTGCATGCCGAAACTTTAGGCTCTCTCGGTCGCTCGCTCTATAAATGTATCCACTTTCAGCATTTTTCTCTGCTACCCCACCCCTCGCTTTTCACCCCCCTTTTCCTCGACTTTCCTCTATCCACCTTTCTCCTTATTTTTTGTGTCAGTGCAGAGCATAAATTTCCAGCATTTTTCTTGTTGCCGCCTGTTTGGCAAAGAGTAAAGTAGGGACCAAGCCCCCAATTCGTAGGAAGAGGAAGGGGAAGGGAACAGGGATAAGCGCAGATAACGTCCGGCGATTTTCTATATCATGAACAAGAGGGGTTCAAGAAGTATTCCAAAGAAATATGAATGAATATTATAGAAAATATAAAAAAATATATTATAATATAAAAAAAATATTTAATGGCATTGAAAATATATTAAAAATTTTTAAAGTCAAATAGTTTTTAAAAGTAGATATAACTTTTGGAACCACCTCCTCTATGATTGCCATTGCATAGTTTGCTTTTCTTTTCTCCTGTTTTTTTTTTTGTTATTTGTGGTTGGGTCCCTCACTCGTTTACTTTTCCTCCTTTTCCTTTTCCCTTTTTGATTTCAGGTTTTGTGATAGTTAAGCCCAATTTTTTCCTGTTCTTGAGGGGGCGAAAACCTCCCATTTTCCCCCGATACGCCGGGAACGTTGTCAAGTCTGCAAGGGATTTGCATTTTATTTGCACAACCGAAATTTATGAAACAACAGAACGAGATGGTTTTCTATTGCAGATGAAACTTTAAAATACCCTTTTGGCTTTTTAGAATTATTATAAATTGTAAATTAATATTATTAAATTATTATTTTATAAATCCCTTATTTTTTATAAAAATATTTTTATCATTTTGGTAACCGGAGCAACATTTATTTGCCTCTTTAACCTGGTCGACAGCTTGAAATCCCCGGAAAGGACTGAACAATTGGCAGTCCAATGAGAAGGACATGTTTTTGACAAAATATTTCAGTTATTTACATTCGGTTTTAGTTTCTTTTCGTCCGCTTTACGTTTTTTGGACACCTAACGGACGTCAACTTTTAGGCTAACAAGCAGACAAAACCAGCAAACATAAATCTTGGCCACATTTATGTGGCTGCAACACCTTCCACAATGCCAGGCCCATTTTTCGCCGCCCCCCCCCCCGAAATTCGGAAATTCCGAAAGAAACTTTTTCTGGTCCTCGGTACTCGGTCCTCGGCTCCCCAGCGATGGCCAGCAAAAACCCAATGAAACTTTATGCATATTAAACTTTTTACATTATTTTTTGTGGCCATCGCCGAAAGTTGGAACAACCGAGAAACAACAGCAACAAAAAAAGGAAGAAAATCCCCAACACCAAAAAAAAAAAACAAAAAATAAAAGATGGAAATAAAAAGAAATTATGTGAAATGGAGGGCGCTAAGCCACGAAATATTTTTTACTTTATTGTTTATTTTTGTTGGCCAAAAAGGTGAGAAGCTTAAAAGATGGGCAAATTTAACCGAACAGAAGTTTGGAAAATAAGTGCAAAATTATTAAAATAGTTGGGGAAACTTTGGTGAGCCAAGTGCACTATGGGCAAAAAATTCGAAAGTGAGGCATTTTTAAATTTTTTTGTTCTTCAGTATTACATAAATGACCTTCTGTGGTTATTTACAATACTTAAAGGAACCTAAAATCCATTTTCAAAGAATTTTATTTGGCGTTTTTCGCTATTTTTTCCCTTAAGAAATTCGAAAGTTTGAAATAGGGTCACACGTTTACAAAAAGGGACGAAAAACTTTGTAGTTTTCACACCTCGATTTCTTTGGTTATTGTAAGCCAACCAAAAAAGTTTAAATATGGATACAAAGAGTGAAGGATTGTTAAATAAATTATAAACACTGAATGTTTATTATATGTGCTTTTTGTCCATTTGTTTGATGAGTTGTCGCTTAGTTTTTAGATGACAAATAAGAAATGTATTTTTGCTTTCTGTGGAGTGTAAGATGTGAGTATAGGAGAGTATAGGCAAGGTAAAAATAGGAAGTTATAAACAAAACAATTGCTAATCGAACCCTATCAAGACTTTTTGCACGTTTTTGCACGTTATACGTAAAACCTCCATGTTGTAGTTGCATTCGAGTTCTGTCACTACACATTGCTTAATGTTTGTATCGGCAACAACCGGCAACAAACCGCTGTGATGGAATTTGTTTTGCAAACTATGAACGGAATCGAATTAAACGATAGTCAGCACACAATAGTCAAAAAAAATTAAGCAGATTGTTGCCTTTTTTAGTCGTAATTTGCCAAAATGTCATAGAATAATAGACCGATTCAAGGAAGAACATTTCCTGCGGCTTTCGTCGAACATGAAAATTTCATTTTTGGAAAAGGGCTTGCCAAGCGACAAACCTGGTCGCAAATGCCTAACTTCTAATGAGGCAGGACCACGATTAAAGCGTAAGGTGGCATCTCAATTGGCGAAAGAAAAAGAAAATTCGATGCCATTAATTTGGCATGGTGCTTCTTTTTGGCAAAAAATATCAAACAAGAAGATACTTCAGTTTTGTTGCGAAAGGCGTTAAATATGAAATATTTATTAATAAATTCATTTTTTTTATATCCTTGCCTTTAAAAGTAAATATGCGGCGTTGGCGGTTGATGGAGACTTGGTCCAATTCAAAATTTAACAAAAACAGAAATTGTATTACAGTTACCAACACAAACAACATTTTCTTTAAATCCTTGCCTTCAAATGTATATCTGCGGCGTGGGCGTAGGATGAAGATGTGGTCCGATTCAAAAAGCAACAAAAACCGAAATTACATCTTAGCCTTAAAAGTATATAACCAAAATTTTAGATTTGTATCTTTAAAACTGGAGTTTATGCCTCAAGGACTGAATATTTGCCCATAGTGAAGTGGAAGCTTCCTTTTAATAAACTCATTAATTGTTTTTATTTACTTTATATTTGAAGAGATATCGAAGCGCATTTTAGCTATTTTTTAAAGGTAAATCTAGATATCAAAGAGGGTTACTCCAAAAATAATATTGTTTAGTTTTAGGGAATTTTTCGAATTATTTAGAATTATTTATATACCCTGTTTTCAGAATTATGTAGATTCTTGAACCTTTGTTCTGACATTTCAACGTAAACTAAAAACAATAAATTCCAGCAAGATCAGATATGCGTCCCCCGAAAGCCAGCCGCAAATAATTTACAACAATTTATATTTGCAAATCAAATTTTGTGCACTCAGCCGGAGAAGTCCGCAAAAATGCCTAGACACAAGACGAGTCACAAATCACACACAGATACAAAAGGCACGCACACTCGTGTGCACAGTTTAAATTAACAAAGCAGCAAGCAGATGCAAAGATACAAAGATACACAAAAGATACACTTCATGGGGCAGCGAGGGGTAGGGGTGTTTTTGGGGGCTGGGGGTATGTAAATGATATGAAAGATGCGAAAGATACCGAAGACAACCAAAACTGCAATATGATATAATACACACAACGCACACTAGCACACATTTGTGTGCCGAGAATATCTGAAAAGGGTAAGGGGAAGATCTGAAATGAACCCAGGTCGAAAACAAGAGGAAAATTGTTAGATCAACCAAAAAAAAATGACAGTACCAGCAACAAAATCAAAAGAAAAACCAATTTTTTCTAAAATTATCACATTTATTATTAAATTGCTAAAAATAAAGTATTTAGATTCTTATAGTTTCTTTAGTTTATATTTATGATTTTGATAAGTGGCCAGTTTGACCTTGCAACTTTTTAAAAATAAGCACAGAGTAATTGTAATTATTTTGTATATGCTATATAAAATCCAAATGGATCGCATTTTTTCTGTGCACTAAAATATTATCATATTTTTGCTTGCGGCAAAAAGGTCCAACTAGCAATATACAAAACTAAACCGAAAACAAAACGAAAACATCAGGTTCCAGGGGGCGGACGTTGAAATATTAAAAGGGGATGGGAAATCAGTTCACATGCATGTCACAAAGAGCAGAGAGAAAAACTTGAAACTTGTCTGACATTACGTGAAGTTGACAACATGTCAAAAAACGAGAAAAGATATCCCCAAAAGAAGGGGGGCGTGACAGGCAGTTGGGGGGTGGAAAACTACAAGAACTTGGCAAAAACCAAGTGACAACATTCATGTTGCCAACGCAAACAAACAGCAAGTGCAAAAAAGAAAAAATAGTAGAATAGAAAAGGGGTCTGCAAGGGGTGAAGGATGGGTGAAATAGGGGAGGATATGTACATAGGTAGCAACTACAATGTCCTTTTGCTAAATCAGAGACCCCATAATATTTGAATAAAATGCCAGGGAAAAAATGCAAACAAAAAAATACTAAACAAAAAATGCAGGCTAAGATAAAGCCGAAAATGGTGGATAGAATTTTCCCCCAAACTTGTTGTCTCCGTCTTACAAGAGGTGCAAGCGAGACGGCAGACGAGAACACCACATACGAAGGGTGGCAGAAGCCACCTCTCAAAAAAAAAAAACAATCAAGACAAGAAAATCTGAAAACTTTCTTCAACAATGCAACGGGGAAAACGATTTTTATTTTGCTTTATTACTAGGGGATAAGGTGAGGGAATATACATATACATATGAGGTTTATAAAAAATAGTTAAACAAAAACAAATTAAAAACAAAAATTTGTTGGAAATTCTTGGTTTAAAAATCCTAAAAATTATACTTATAATGTAAATTCATAATGGGTTCTTTTTATTCCTACTTTAAAGTTTTTTCTAGGATTCAAAATAAAACTTTAAAATTACCAGTTCATCAAAATATATTCTTTTTGATATATCTTCGTATTATTTGACAAAGAGTATTTCTCCGCAACAAACATGCAAAAGTGACATCGAACAGCAGGTTTACACAGTTTTTTCGTTTTTTTATATTTTTTTGTCAGTGTTGCACACACACACACACCCGCATGAAATGCATTAGGGCGTGGCACCCAGCGACCGCCCACTTGGAATGGCGCTTTACTTTTAGCCTCAGCCTTCGGCTTTGGATTTGGTTTTAGGTTTTTGGTTTTAGGTTTTATACATTTTATATCATTTTTTGCACTGCGATTTTTCTTTGTTCTTGTTGGTGATTTGCGGAAAATGTGGGTGGATTTTAGGTGGCTTCGAACGCGTGTGCTTGCATATCAGAGCAATGCAATCGACCTCTTTTTTTCTGCCTGAGTACCCCGCATTTCATTATTGGGGAGATATGCACATTCTCTACAGTTCCTTACGAATTTGTATAAAACATTTATTCAATGGGTTATGCAGTAACTTGGCCAAAAATGGTCCTACACCAAAAATACATACCGTTTTGAACAGATAATAAAATTATCTATAAATTCAGAACACTTTCCGTGTGGTTTTGGAAAAATAAAATTTTCGCTAATTTTTAATTTTTTTATAAGGGGGTACCCCATGATTTTTTGCGAAAAATTAAAAATAAATAATATGTCAAGGTTTAAATGCCAATCGTTAGGAAATTTAATAACGAGTTCAGAAAGGTATGACAACCCATACTTTAAGCCAGTATTTGCTTTGTTTTAGCGAAAAAACCCGTTTTGTTTTTTTTTGGAAATTCGGGATTTCAGTTTTTGACAAAAATTGGATTTTTTTCTTTTGGTTTTTTTGCTGTAACTTGGCCAAAAATGGTCCTACACCAAAAATACATACTGTTTTGAACGGATAACAAAATTATCTATAAATTCAGAACACTTTCCGTGTGATTTTGGAAAAATAAAATTTTCGCTAATTTTTAATTTTTTTTAATTTTTTGCGAAAAATTAAAAATAAATAAAATGTCAAGGTTTAAATGCCAATCGTTAGGAAATTTAATAACGAGTTCAGAAAGGTATGACAACCCATACTTTAAGCCAGTATTTGCTTTGTTATAGCGAAAAAACTGCTTCGTTTTAGCGAAAAAACGGGTTTTGTTTTTTTTTGGAAATTCGCAATTTCAGTTTTTGACAAAAATTGAAATTTTTTCTTTTGGTTTTTTTGCTGTAACTTGGCCAAAAATGGTCCTACACCAAAAATTCATACTGTTTTGAACAGATAACAAAATTATCTATAAATTCAGAACACTTTCCGTGTGATTTTGGAAAAATAAAATTTTCGCTAATTTTTAATTTTTTTATAAGGGGGTACCCCATGATTTTTTGCGAAAAATTAAAAATAAATAAAATGTCAAGGTTTAAATGCCAATCGTTAGGAAATTTAATAACGAGTTCAGAAAGGTATGACAACCCATACTTTAAGCCAGTATTTGCTTTGTTTTAGCGAAAAAACCCGTTTTGTTTTTTTTTTGGAAATTCGGGATTTCGGTTTTTGACAAAAATTTGAATTTTTCTTTTGGTTTTTTTGCTGTAACTTGGCCAAAAATGGTCCTACACCAAAAATACATACTGCTTTGAACAGATAACAAACTTATCTATAAATCCAGAACACTTTCCGTGTGATTTTGGAAAAATAAAATTTTCGCTAATTTTTAATTTTTCTATAATAATAACAATAATTAATAACAAATTCAGAAAGGTATGACAATCCATACTTGTATCTATTTTTCCATTGTTACGACCAAAAAACTAATTATTTTAAAATTTATTTTTATCTTAAAACCAAAGAACAGTTTTTATACAGAAATAATATTTTGTAGTATTTCTCTTTTTTCCCAATGATTTTTCACTATTGAGGGATATCTTTTGTTCGAACTACTCGATATCAATATTTTATTCTGATTTTTCTTTGCTTCTTGTTTGCTTTTCATGTCGTTTCTCTCCTTGTGAATCCTCTTCCTTTTCGTGACATGGCGACGTCCGTTTGCTGTTTGTTCAGTTCGTGACTGGTCGCATTTAGGGGGCGGAAAGGGAGGCGCAAGTGGGCGGCAGTCGGTGGGCGTGGCGGGGCAACCACTTGACTCCCAAAAATCGGGAGCCGCATCCTTTGTTGCTTCCAGTTACCTTGGGGCTTTCAACTTTTTGTTTCTTATTTTAAGCATAAATAAAGCTGTTGAAATATAAATAATATAATTTAAAATGGAAACATTTAATTTACTAAAAACTATTCTTTAAGGAATATCTTTTGAATTCGTTTCTTTTCATTGACAATAAAATTGCCAAATATAATATTTTTTATGCGGGTTAAATCTTCTGAAAATGTTTTAAAAATATAAAAATTTTTAGTAGAACCACTATTAATTTGACCCAAGCTGTATCCCCGCCCCCCGATAAATACTGCCTGCCAAAAGTTTATGGCGCGTCGCGAAGTTCGTCGCGCTTTTCTTGCTTTTCATGATTTTCTTGTTTTTATTGTTGATTTTGTGTTGTGGCCATCGACCTGCCACCCGCACTGCCTCCCCCTTTTCGGTGGGCGGTGCTGTTTCTGCTGGGTGGGCGTGGCAGTTAGCTGCGCCTTATCACGGCCTGGCCAACATTTTCTTACCGCTACTTGTTTGTTTTCGGTCGAGCTGTCGGTTTTTTTCCAATGCCCTTAGTTAGGGTCCTTAAAATATGATATCCATTATTTACTAATAAATATTCTTGCTGTTTTTTTTCTATAACTTGTTTTTTAATGGTTCGAAATCGAAAATACTTACTGTTTTAAAAAGCTAAAAACTTAGTTAAAGAGTATTTAAAAACTTTATTTTAGAATCATCCGCGCTCCTCCTTGTTTTTCGTTGCTACTGCGATTTTTTGATAACTGACATTTGTTGGAAAAGGTGGAAGAAGGTGGGTAAAACGAGAAAACGATGGTGAACCCGAGGGGATCCGAGGAGCAGGAAGAGGAAGAGGAACCGGAGCAGTTACAGAAGCCAAAGGTAAGGGCAAGCTAAAGGTAAAGCCAAATGAATGAGATGACAGATTAGGGATCACAATGTGCTGGATCCCCAGCTTGTCTTTTATCCAGTATTCCGTATTCCCACCTTACTTTCCAATCTTCTTTCCTTTTCTTGTTAATGTTTTGGCCCTTTAAGTATGAATTACTTGTTGCTTTTAAAAATAAAAAGTAATAAAAAAACTAAAATGGTTGAATTAATTTTTTTATTAATATTATTGTTAGAATAGGAAACCGATAGGTTGAAATATTTTTTCAGTTTCCAAGAACAAAATGCGTTTAATCCTTCTTCCTCTGCCCCTCTCGCTCGCTCTTGCTAAATTTGGGGCATCCCAGTTTTCAAGGCCGTCGAAGATCAACCGATTTCGATAACTTTTCGATAGCAGAGAACAAGTAAAAAGTCACACACACACACACACAAACAAAAAGCAAGCACTTCACAGCTTAACACCCTAATGTGCAATATTTTTGACTCCCCTGCCCCACACAAACACACAAAACGGTACACTTTAACCCAACGCAGCCCCCTCATTTTCTGTCGAACATCTTCTTCTTTCCTTTATCGAAGTGTAAGTGAGAGGGGAAAAGGTGGGGAGGTAAAGAGAGCAGGCGCCACCCACTAACGCCACCTCCTCCTCTTTTCTATTGCGCTCTCTTTCGCTCTCATAGGTTTGGCTTGTGTTACTTCTTTTCTATTTTTGTTTTTATTGAGCTTGATCTTCGGCTTAAATATATTTACAATTACTATTTGTATTTAAAGCTTGAAAATCATCCCATAACATTCGTAATTTTTTATTTTTTGATATTTTATTATAAAAAAATAAATTTAAAAAAAAAATTCATATATTCTAAATTATAAAATCAAAATTTTTAATATTTAAAAATAATAACAAATTTTAATCTAAAATTTTATTTTTTTTTCTAACACTTCCTTTTTTTCTTCGCCTCCTTTCTTTAGTTTTGTTGCTGTCTCCAGTGCGTTAAAACGCCAAAGGGGCGTCCCTCTCCCGCTCACGCCCCCACACCCCCCGCCGCTGGTGCTCTCCCTTTCGCACTGCTAACGACAAGTGACAAACACAAGTTGAAGAAGAAGCAGCCGAACAAAAACAAAAAAAAAGGACGAGAGGAAAGAAAAAAGTTTTTTGCGACCAACAGTTGACAGTCGAAAAGCATTTGACATTTTACCTTGGCACGCACACAAACACGGACAAGTGCGAAAGGGACAAAACGCGGGCAAATGTCACTTTGAAAAATGCCATTGGCTCGGCCAGCGAGTGTGAGCGAGAGGGAGCGATGGCCCGGAGAGCGTGAGAGCGAGAGAGCGCCATTTTGCGCATCTCTCAATGAAGCGAAAGGCAGAGCAACAAAAAAAACCAGTTGCTTAGCAACGCCCCCTCTAACCGCAAAAAAGAGAGCGGGAGAGAGGAGCAGCAGCAACAACAACAATTAGCGAAATAGGAGGGCAACAACAAAAACAATGGTAGCAACAATACTTACAAAGGATCAAAAACTGAAGTCAAAAAAAAAAATTTTTTTTTTGTGAAAAATTTTATAAATTAAAAAAAAATGTTCTTTAAAATTGATTTTTATGCATAAAATAATTGCATTTGTAAATTTCGAACTAAAAATAGCAGTTTCAAGATAATTTAATGATGTTTCTTTAAATTAATCTAAATTAAAAAAACGATTTGAAAATTTTTACATTTTGAAAAAAGACATCACTGCATGATATTCGAAAGACGTTCTATTTTCATTTAGTTTTATTATTTATTTGTCCATTTAACAATTTCAAAAATACTAGTTTCGAAAAAAGAGTCCATTTTTTTTCTTTTCATCTTATAATACTAAACAGTTTCCCAAAAAATAAACATTTTTTTAGACTATTTTTTAAAATTTATTTTTGTGTCCATAAATATTAGTTGATTTTTTGGAGCCCGCAACGAGAGCGCCACAGAAGCTGCAGGAGCAGCAACAAAAACAAGGCGGCGAGAGCGAGAGAGAGCCAGCGACTCCATTGCAGCGCCGCAAGCAGCGCAGTCGGCGTCGCAGCAGCCCCAGAGCAACACTCGCTGCGTCTCGCTCTAACGCAGGCGTCGCAGCGAGAAACTACTCGCCCCGTTTGGCCGCGTGCGTGCGAGCGGTGCGCCGACGGCCATCTTGCTCGCTCCCAGGCGCGCCATTCGTCCGCGCTTCGGGTCGCCGTTCGTGTGTGTGCGTGTGCGCTCGGCTGGCCAGTTTATCGGTAATCGGGCCGTCCGCTTTGCCGTCGCGTTTGCCGTTTTCCGTTTTCAGTTTTTGTTTGACGTTCGCGTGAAGCGCCCGCAAAACGCAAAACGCACGAGGAAACCGCTCGACAGGGAGGCAACGCAGTCGATTTACCGTTTACCGTTTACCGTTAGTCAGCTGTTTCCGCTCCGCCGCGAAATCGAATCGAATCGAGAATTTTTGCGTTGTTCAAATTTTTTTGCAAGTGAGAGTCTTGAACAACAAGAAGAAGCATATAAATATATATACGAAAACCAAGAAATCGCAGAAAAGCTAAAAGTGCAAAGTGCTAAAAAATAGAAATTAAGAAATATATACAACTAAATACTGGAATACAAGGAAGCGCAAAGAGAATTACTCAAAGAGGAGCGGAATTTCGCGCTTTGTTTTTGTTTTGCCAAATTTGCCGCCGGCACACACGTGCTATTCCCCTCTCGCTCGCACCTGCCCCCACGGTCTCTATGTGCGTTAACCGTTAAGTGTGTAGGTGGGGTTTAACCCGCTCCTCTATCTCTCTCCCCCTCTCTCCGTCTCGCTTTCACCCCTACGCACACGCACACACACACACGCACACTCGCACGCGGGACTTAACCCACTGAGGCCCCCCCGAAAAAAGGCAACCACCCCCCCCAAAAAAAAAACAACAAAAACTCCATCCCCCGGCATCAAGATATTCGACAACAAAATTCTCACCGAGGCCTCAAAAGCGCCCCTGAGGGCCGTCGCACTGGCGTCATTTCTGGGCGACGGGTTCGCCGCCCTCGGTAGCCGCGCCCCCCCGCCCAAGGACCATCTGATGGCGTTCGGGGCGGTCCTACACACCAGCCAGCACAACATCGGTAAGTGATCGCCAAAGGGTTAAGCTCTGACGGTGTGTTAAGGGTTAAGAACTTTTCCCAATAACTATCCTTTGAGATCTTTATTGGAATATATCAAAGAATCAGTTGTTGCAGATCTTTCTGGTTTATTTCTAGTCATTTCGTGATACTATAGAGCCCACATATCATGGATAAATATTATAGAGAATACAGGGAAATACACTATCCTGATCTTGGGGTTTTATAAAATAATTCTTTGGGATACTCTTTGTACAAAAGGACATGGAGCGTTTCAGATAAGCCCTTTATGGGTTTATAAACAAAGGAAGAAGGAGCAAACGAATAGGTAACACCTGTTTGGAAGCTCTATTGTACAACGCCAAGCTGAAAATGGTATCGTATGGTATTTCATTTTACAAATTACGTAAAGTGTACCTACATATTTTAGTGATCAAAATTCGTTAAAATATATAGGAACCTCCCAAAGTTTCAATCGATATCTTTCGATATTATTAAAACATATGATCAGCCTATCATGATATATAGACCCCTTACTCTAAAGGACAAGAAAAGATAAAATAGGGATTATACTAAAAAAAGGCTTAAGCCGACGGGATTTTGGCTTAGATTTTTTTCAGTTTGCAGTGAATGATTGGGATGACTGCGGTCTGTAGTCCTTAAAGGGCAACCCCTTTAAGGATCGTGGAAATGCGATCCCTTGGTGTTAAGCCAGCGACATCTTTTGCCCACAATGGGTTAAGCGATGGCCAAGGAGGTTTTTAATGGCGACGGCTGGGCAGGAAAAAAGTTTTTGCACTTTTGAACTTGTTTCCCTTTTTAGGGGGTCTATCGCCCCTCCCCCTTTCGCCCCTCCCCGCCCCCCTGGGCCATCGGCCGTCTCTTTTCCGCACACCCATTTTGTATGCTTTTGAAGTTCTTGTTCCTCTGTTTTTGTTTCGGTTTTGTTTTCCCTCCTCTTGTTTTCCCGTCCGTTTTTGGACGGAAAAACTTTTGCGCAGTTGTCAAAGTTTTTCAGCTTCTTCTTCTTCTTCTTCTGCTGCTGCCGTTCTTCCTCTTTCCCATCTTGTTTTTGCCTTTTGTTTTATTTCATTTGCTCTCCTGTCAAATTTTCACTTTTGCTGACTGTTTAATGTCAGGAGAACAGGAAAAAAAAAACAACAAAAAACCTACGAAAATTTGTGAAAAAAGTTGGAAAAATTAAGGCTCTTGCAGTTTTTTATTTTTCCTTTAGCTTAGAATCAATATACATTTCTTCATCGCTTTATTGAATATTAAACAACTCTTAATAATTATTTTTTTCTAGAAATATAATAACCTTTAATACATTTTTTTACTTTTCTCTGTAACAGAGATTTGAAAACCGTATGAAAATAGTTAGGGATATTTATCATAATGTTCTATTGTTTATTGTTTATTAAAATAAGTAAAGTTCTTTAAAATATATTTTCTTATATTGAAAATGAGCTTCCTAATTCGATCTAGAGAACTTCGACTGTAATTGCATCTAAAAATTCTCCAGTAAACTTGTTGACATTGGACATGCAGCGGCGGACACCTTCCTGCCTCATAAATTGGCTACAGAACTCTTTGGGGCTCGGAATGGATGGGGGAATGGAAAGGGGTCTTCGGCTCGGGGGCGGTTCAAGTCAAAAGCTGTCGACATTTGACTGGAAAATGGATGTTCAGGAAGCCGTAGACCCGTACAGTGGGGCTCTTTACAACGGCAGACTGATGGCAAGTCGAGTCATAAAGCTGCCAAGCTTTCTTCTTCCTGCTTCTACTGTTTCTCGCTTGGGTTTTCTGTTCTGTTCTGTTCTGTTCTATTTTGTTTTGCCTTTTGCCTTACCCATTATTTAATGACGGGGATTTGGTAGCTATGAACTTTGCGTCACTCTAGCGAAATACCTAGCACTGAAAAGTGCCTATGATAATTTTAATTACATGTCTTCTGACTTGAAAACTACTAAAATAGAAAATAGAAAAAATACTAGAAAATACTACACATACTAGAAACACTAATTTAAACATATAATACGAAACTTGTAGCATGAAAACTATTTCAAGAGATCATTGAATTCAAGAATTTAGAAAAGGAGTACTCCTATAAATCGTAACTATCTAGTATTTTTTTTAAATAGAAAAATCCCTAGTATATCCATTTTCCTCGAGGGTAACCCCAAGTGCTTCCCATATCCCCAACATCCTCGGCCATTTCTCTGGTCGACTGCTCATTTTTCTCCGCATATATCTTGGTGGCTGCATCTTTTCAATTTTTATGTTGCTGCTAGCGAACACGGCAGCAACATCAACGGCAGCAGCAGCAACAAAAGCTCAGACCGGCAACGCCTTCGACAAAAGTTTGCGCTGCTGTTCATCAACATTTATGACTGGCCACAAAGGAAGATCATTACGATCCCGAAGATTACGATTATGAAGGATGGGGAATGGGGAGTGGGGCTGGGATCGTGGGGTCTCTGTTTCTGTGCAACAATATTTCCGTGGAAGCTTTTGTCCATGGAAATGTGATTTTTCTAGCCATTCTTAGCCTTTTCTGCTGGACATTTACGACGACAGGCACCTGGACTTCAGCTTGTCCATCAACGGCTCTATGGATCCTTTCGCTGATTTATGGAGCAAAAGGCAAGAAGCAAGAAGCAAGAAGCAAGAAGCTAGAAGCGTAGATGTTATGTGGCTGCCGCATTTAGCAAGGGGTTAAGGTCTATTTTTTTTAAGGGCGTGGTGCGGCCCATAAATTGCCATGCATAATGAGGCGTTGAGACCCTCTCTGCTTGTCAATATATTGTACGATTTTCACTGCCTTCTCCGGTGGTCGGTTGGTCTACTAAAAACAAAGAAAACAGAGATCTCGAAACCCGTTCCTCGATTGCCACCACTTTCAAATTAAAAGTCATTACAATAAAGTCGCTCGATCCGAGTCTCAGATCGGCGGAAGCCAGTCCAAAAGCCCAATAAAACCAAGTCAAAGCACTTAAGAACTTTAGAAATTCAGCCAACAACTTTTAAGAAATCCTAATTTGAAGTTTATTGAAGAAATTTAAGGTTCAAGATTCGTAGAAATAATAAAAAATGCTATATAATATACCAAAAAATACCAAATACCAACTATTATATAAGTCGACCCCTAAAAAACGGTCAGTAGCAAATTCCACCCAGAACGGATTGACATAAAAATCTAAAAAAAATCACAGTAATTACTAAAATAATTAGGAGTCGCATAAGGGGTACTTTGTATAATATATATGTTTAATCGTTTTTCCAATAACAAAGGTTATTGAAAATTTTATTTGCATAATAATAGTATTAAAAATTAGTTGGGGAATGGAAAAGCCTCTATTTGAATATGGATAACACGAAATCCTTTGCCGTAGTCGAGTGGGCTCTCCCCCTCTTGCTCTGTTCGCTGTCTCCATCTCTGTCTGACGGCTGTCGCCGTCCCTGTCTTCTGTCCCTGTCTCCTGTCTTCTGTCTTCTGTCCCGTGCTATGAAAGTTATGAGGGGCCCCCCAACTGTTGGGAACTTTTCAATTTCTGCAATCCGGGGCTTGGCCCGAACCAAAACCAAAACCGAACCGAACCAGAAACTGAAACTTGGCTGCAAACTGCTGAGGGTAAGGCAAAAAAGCAACGTCGTCGCCTGTCCCCTTTGCCTGGCTGCCTTTGCCTTTTCAGCCCCCTCCCAGCGCCACCCCTGCCAAACACACACACAGGCACACTCATTTTGCAGTGCTTTCGGGTCGAAAACTGAAATAGTAATTCACATTCATGGTCTCTGGTGTCTGGGCCATGGTTTTCTGGGCTTTCTGGTTCTGCCTCGGACTCGCCTAAGCCCCCTGCCTCCTATTCTTTTTTTGTTTCTGCCGTTTTTTATGGATTTCTTGGGCCATTTTACGATTATTTTAGAGCTGTCAATAGTCCGGCAACGTGTGAGATAATTTATATGCCATAAATTTCATTTGGCAAACTTCTGCGGCCACTTCCTTCGCCCGCCCACCCTTTTCCCTTTTTTTTTTTTTGCTTTTTTCTCTTTGCTTTCTTAATTTTTCTCTAGCATTTTTCTGGCCATGTTGTTTCGGTGGCTTATCGCCTTCTTGGGGCTTTGATTTACAGCTCGGCACTCAACAGGTTAAGCCGCCTAACCCTAAAAGCCTCTTTCTCTTTCTAATTATAATTTACTATTACACCGAAATTCTTAGCCGGAGTCTTTCGGAGTTCGTACTCCTCATCGAAGAGCGCAGAGCGAAGAAAAGCAGGGGGAAACGAGAAGAAAACGGTAGCCGAAGCCTCGGGGATTGATTTATAACCGAGAGATTGCGAAAAGCCCAGCGCAAATGGAGGAGAAGATGATGGAGCAGCCGAGATGAGGCGAATGCGAAGCAGCAGCCGTGGAAAAATAAAATTGAGCAGGAGGTGCACGGAAAAAAAAAACTGGGTGTTGTGGGGTGTTTTAAAGAAAATGTGGGGGTTAAGTTCCAGTTAAGTTAGATTTAAACATTAGTCGAAAATAATTGATAAATATTAAATATTAGATTATGATTTTTAAAAGTATAAGGTCAACAGAAACCTTGAAATATACAATTTTTAGCCGGAACTTCTTTCCATTCTATTCAATAAAAATTTAAAATTGTATTATGTTCTTATGCATTTTCTGAAAACTTTTAAAACATAATAATAATTGTATTATTATTTTTAATTTTTAAAAATAAGTAGACTTGCAAAAGATTTTTTTTTAAAGGATTTCTGTTTAGTGCACAAATTGTGGCTATTTTTGCTGAGTTAGCAATTGAGCCACTTGATGCTCTCACGCATCTTTTCTTTTTTTTTTGATTTTGGTTCTGGCGAGTTGGAGGGGCGTGGCCGGCGAAGGAGGCGTAGAATCAGCCAGAGGTGGAGTAGAGTAGTGCCCAGGCTGACCTTTAACCCCTTGGCCGAAAGTCACAGGCTGTGTAACCGCAAGGGAAGGGGTGAGATGGGGATGGGGAAAGAGACTGTCCCAGGTCTCGAGTTCGTTCGGCTTCGGCTGGAACCAAAGAAAAACGATCGCGGAGCAGATGACCGCATCGAACGTCGATTCGTTCCAAGTGCTCCAGCAGCAAAAGAGCAAAAGCGGCAGAGGTTACAGCAGCAGTTGCTCGGACGCGCACATCACACGAGGTTTTCAAAATCATTTTCTGCCACTCTGGGAATTATTTTATTTAGCCATTTGCTAAGGAAACCAAAAAACGTTAAAATATATCGTAAAAATAGAATTCTAAATATTTCATTACTATTTTTTAGCCATTCAAAAAGGCCCAGAATTATATAATTTTGTTGTTCATAGTGATTTTTTCAATAAATTAGAAAAATAACTCATCAAGACAACTCAAATCCCCTGAAAGGTTTTATAGGGAATCTAAAGATTGTGATACAAACTAAAATCATATTTTTAAAAATCCTTTATCTTATGGATATAAACTCTTCCCTTTTGTGGGCTGTTCTGTTATTTTCGTGCGTGGGTGTGTATGAGCTGTGTCCCCATATCATCAATAATCGAGGGGAAAATATAAGAGGAAAGATCGGCATAATGATCCGTGTAATGCTGCTGCTTCTTCCTACCAATTCTGTCCTCTGTCGTCCGCCTCACTCTCTTTCTCTTTTTCTATCTCTTTCTACGCGGTGTGTCCCCAACTTCTCCACTCATCATCATCATTATAATCATTATCATCATCATCGCCATCGCCTCGCATCAATTTGTTATGCATTTTTATTGTTCGTTTATTAATTTGATTATACGGCTGCATTATAAAACGCTCTGTCGGCGTCGCTGCTTCTGCCTCTGCCTCAGTCGACGTCGACGTCGCGGGCGCCAAGAAATTAACGCAGCTCTTACTTTTTATTGCTCGTATGCAAATTAATTAATCAAAATCCGACGCTCCGCACACACTTGCCAGTCTCTTCTTTATGGCCTTTGTTGATCTCTTTTTCCCCCCCATTTTTCTCATTTTCTCCTCTTTTTTCTCGACTTTATGTTTCTTACTCGACTTTTGTGTTGTGTTGTGGCCGGTGTTTGGCAAATCATTTGCGGCGAACATCTAAACGCAGCAGGAGCGGCTAAGTCTTATCAATGGGGCCCCCCGAAACCCAGAAACCCAAACGAACCGCGCATTGCCGACCAACCGGAACCAATCGAAACGGTTACGAGTCGAAGCGGTTCAATATTGGGGAATATTTTCGGTTTGAAAATCAAAACTATAACGAAAAAACTATAATAACTTAAATATTATTGAGAACCGATAATTTTTACCGGCAGTTTATTTCTTTAAAAAAATATTTAAAGATTTTAAATGAAATATTACACTAACCGGAACGAATCTTACCGATTAAATTAAATACTTTTGTTGTTGCCTAAAAACAGTTGTAAAAATCTGGTTAAGAAAAATATATATATTTTTTATTTTTGAGAAACAGTATACAAAACTATAATACAAGAACTAAAAATTCAAAATCGGTACAAATAATGTTCGGATATTTTAAAATAAATTGAACTCCGAACTATGTATTGTAAAATTACCAAAAAATCTGTTTAATAAGCTTCTTGACTAAATGTTATAACGCGTTCATTAAATATGTTCCCAGTGGTTTTTAAGCTCCCGATTTAAATTTAAATCGCTTAACGTGCAAAACGGGGCACTTGCTGGAAAATCAAAATCGGGCTAAAGAGAAACAGCTGAAGTGGGTAAAAAAAAGAAAAAAATCCCACACCCACCTCGGTTGGCTTGATTTTTCTTATCGCTGGAACAGACGTCCTCCCAGCCGTTCCTTCCGCTTTTCGCTGGCACGTTCACCCCTGTCGCCTGTCCTTCGTCCTTGGTCCTTCAGCCCACCCTCCCTTTTCGGGTGCGTGTCCTCAGCTGCTCCTGCCCCAGCTCCTTTCCCTGATCCCGATGCTGGTCCACTGATAAGCCTTGTCAAAAGTTGACTTCCCACCAGAGGGGGATGATAATGTAATGGTGCAAAAACGGGCGACTCCGAGGGCTACATGCACTCGCATTCAAGGTTAAACTGAGAAGAGATTGCGATAAAACGATAAAAGAATTTCATGTTTATGTTTCGGCGGCGCGAAGAGCTGGCAAAAGCTGGGTAGTTGGGTAGCTGGGTAGTTGGGGAGTTTAGGAGAGGAAAGGGCATATAAATTTTGAGCTTATCGCTTGGCAGCCTCAGATAAACTCGCCCCCGGAATGGTGACCGCAAAATCCTGGCATTCGCAACACCCCAGGGTTGCTCTAAAGCAGTTTAGTTATCGATAGTCCAATCAATGAAAGTGATATTTGATATTATATTTCTAGATTCTTATAAAATCGCATTCTGTGATATTTGATATTTTAGTAACAGTACTTTAGATAATTATCGATAAATAAAATCGTTTTAAATCGATTAAAACGAAATAATAGTTTCAAGTTAATTAATCAAAGCGATTTTCATTTGAATTTTGCATCAGTAGCTAAGTAGTTGATTTCTTTTTTCATTTATATTGTGACAAGTCAATCGTTTGATAATTGCATCTCAGCTAATTACTCTTTGTTATAATATCAATATTATGGAATTCACAATTTTGGCTTCTTGAAGCGGCATAACTTAATTTTGAGCTGCTTTAAATTTCCGCAAAAGGCTTGAGACCACCTAAAACAATATCCCATCGATGTATTGATACGACTTTCGGCCGCCTTAATGTGCACTTGTCCAAATTGTTATTGCTACCGTGGTCGTAGTGCCAAGATTGTTTATTATTAATTGCATTTTGGGCTGCAAAATGCAAAATGCAAATGCACCATATAGCAGTGCTATGCACAAAGCGCAATAAATTCTGCAAAATTAATGCGCAAAACCAATTAAAGGACAATTTGTGCCAGGCGGCAAGCAGCTATGGCCGAATGTCCTTGCTGCTGATCATTATAATATGCATAATATTATGCTTGTCTTGGCCCACAATTTTGTGGGGCCTGGCCCGGTCCAGCCAGCTAAAAAGTTGCCAACTTTGGCCAGGCTTCGAGCTAAATTTTGCCAATCAAAGCAGAAATTTTCCGAGGACTGGGAAATTTGGGGGTTGGAAAATTGCATACGCTTTATTTGGCACAAAACTTTAAACCTTTAATCGCATTAAGCGAACTGAAACCCAAAGTCAGTCGGGCTTCAGTTTTTCCTTTTCCTTTCCCGAAATCAAGTGAAATATATATAGATAGATAGACAGATACATTTATGAGCCACGCCCCCGCATTAAATATTGAAAAATGCAAATTTACAAATACCTACATAAATTTTCAATGAATCGCCAACACCAAAAGCATTTAAAATCAATCAATGGCCGGCAGCGCAAAAAACAAAGGCCGCCCTTTATATTTTCGGTGGGTGGTGGATGGGCTATGGGTGGAAAATACCACATCAAATGAGCCCGGCCAGGTAACCGCTGAACTTAGCAGGTGAGTGGGGGAGTGGAGAGTGTCGCAATATTAACAAAATAAACAGAGAGCGAAACCCCGAACTGAAACCGAACGAAAATCCCCCAACAGCAGACCGCAATGTGATGCACTTCACGTCCTTGCGGCCAGGATCTGAACAGTAGGATGGTGTGGATGATGGGAAAGGTGGGATGGTAGGATGGTGGGACGTCAGGATGTCAGGATGGGCGGGAAAACAGGGGGGCAACAGGACCTTTAGGTCTTTAAACAACAATTCATTTTAGTTGCCCGCTCGAAAATGGCGGAATAAACGGGGATTTAAACTGGTTTAACTTTGTATTGCGTTATGGCTACATTAAATATTAAAATATTAATGAGCAATTAGTTTATTCATAACTAGTTGAGCTCCTAAAATTCGATATTATATTAAACCGAGCAAATATACAAGTATTAATAAAAATAAATAAATATATTTCATTTTTAACTTGTTTTGCATTATATCCACATTAAACAGTAAAATATTAATGAGCAATTAGTTAAGCTCCTGAAATTCGATGTTATAATAATCTTATAGTAATAAGTAAGTATTAAAAATATTTATATTTAAAAAAGGCTGCAAATTTTTACATAGTTCTCCTTTAAATTTGGCCAAATGCAAGCCCTGTAAATCCCGATGCTCGTGAACTTTAGTGGCAATATATATCCTTTTCCTGTGCGACCCTCCGCTCAACAATACCCCGCATTTGCCCCTTCGATATACATATAAATATATATATTTTTTCCCCCCCGTTTTTCGTTTTGTTGAAATGCCATCAGCATTCGCTGGGCTTGACTTAGAAACCACTCTTGGGGGTTGTTGTGTGTGCAGTGCAGCCAGCATATCAAATAGGAAAGCTCCGCAAAATATGGAATAAAAAATTGGGAGAACCCTGTGGGTGGGGGGTTGGCAAATGGGGGTGTCTGGGGGAGGTTGTTGTCCCGTTGGCTCGTGTTTGTGTCCATGGCACATCACTCATACGCTAAGGCTTATCATTGGCTATCTGTCTGCTGACAACAAGCAAGAATAACAACAACAACAGCAAAATCCTCCCCAGGGGGGTTGCTTGGGTGGTGGGAGGAAGAAGAAGAAGACGGCGAAGCCCAAAGAACCTGAACTTACGAGCCACCCCAAACTGTTGCCATCTCGCTTCCACCCGAAAGCTCCCCATCTCACTCTGTCCTTTTGGCCAAGAAGTGTGATTTTTATGGGGCGACAAAAGGAGGCAAAAAAAAAAAAGAAGAAAATATATATACAGCAGAGAAGAAACGAGAGAAGAATCTCCCCTTCGATGGGGGGGCCTATAAAAATCTCTGCAACTGACGACAATGTTGATGATGACGACTATGAAAATGGAGATGAAGATGGAGATGGAGATGGCGATGACTATGAAAATGGTTGATGAGATTGAAATTGAGATTGGGTATCTTGAATGGCAGCGCAGAGAGTTTAAGTTAAGAGGTTCCCTTTAAAGACCGAACCATAAAAGATTGACTAATTGGGGGGCAAATTAATGTCGTGGATTGATTTTACAAGAACATAAGCGAGTCAGGGATGTCTAGCGTTGAGATATCGATAAGTCAACAGCAACTCTGCTTTCGATTATTGATCGCTAGTATTTTAGATTTTGTTCGATAAATGAAGTTTAAAGTAAAGTAAAGTAAAGTTCATTAGTATTGGCCAATTTATTTAGACCCCAATGGCGGCAAGTGCCCCTTCCCATCCGCCATTCATTTCGCCCTCTCCTCTCGGCCATTTTTGTCATGTAAATTTAAGCTCATGTTTTTTTCGTATTTATATTTTTGCAACACAGAAAACCGAGTTGGCCTGCGAGAGGAGGGAGGGCCTCTGCGAGAGGAATACGAATACGCCTCCTTTTCAGTAACTCATGCATATAAAGTATCTGCTAGATACACAGACGTGAAGCGAGCGAATCGATGGGCGCGCAAAGGGGGGCACTTGGGGTCTGAGGTGAGGCGAGGCTTTTGGATGTAGATAGGCGGCAGCCCAGAAGCCATCGTCTCGCATCATGAAATTGTTTACTTTGCCATTATATTCCCCCAGAAATCCCCCCGAAAATACAAAGGGGGGCAAAAGAGGAAACAAAAACCAGAGGCGGCTGAAAGAGTTCTGCCCCCCCTTTTTCATCGAATCCTGGCCAATATCGGAGCTACTCCTCTTTTTCCTCCTTATTTTTTTTTGTTTTCTGTTTCTGTGCTCCCCCCTTAACTTCATTTTCCTTTTCCCTTTTCGATTTTTTTTTTTTTTCTGCATGCTCTGGTCTCTTTCATATCTGTTTGTGTCCATCGACTTTGTTTCTGCCCGTCTTGGTATTAAAAATTCAGAGGCTGGGCGAGGAAACATCGGTGGGTATTTTAAATGCCACATCCTTTGATCGGAAAAGCAATTCAGAGGGCTTAAAGGGTTAATCTCTGGCGGTGAGCGTGTTAGAAAGTGAGTGAATTGCATGGACATTTAGTGCGATATTAAGAAAATGATCCATACTTACACTACTCGTATTATCAAGAACATGTTCCAAGCAGGGATGACTAGCATTAAAATATCGATATGTCAACATCAACTCTTACTTCGATAACATTATCGATCGCTTGTACTTTACATTTTGCCTTTATCGTAATATTTTTAGAAATAATTCCCCTTTTCTAGTTCCAATTTTGGAGCTGCTTTTCTTTCTATATCTTAACCCCTTCCGAAATCTTAACCCACCTTCCCCCCAGACAAATAAGCTATTTTTAATGCAATTCGTTGCGCCTGATTTGACAATTTTGATTGCATTTTCCACTCGTTCACTCGTTCCTTTCGGTGGCTCCCGCTTAAACCATGTCTGCCCTCGCCCCCTTCGAGTTTTAATATATGTAGGTATGTAAATTTTTCGGAAATATAAAAATCCATAAAGAATATTAAATGTTGCGTTCGCTTCGAGGCTAAAGTTCAACCGCTTCGTTGTGGCTCTGTTTTTTTTTTGTTTTGCTTTCTGATATGCTTGAAATATTAATATAAAGCTTAACACCTATTTTTTTGTGGTTCTTGTTGTTGCTGTTGTCATCGCTTCGCTCACGCAAATTGCTCGCGTTAAACTTGTTAACATTTTAATTACATAATTAGTTGCGATATTAGCAAAATAAAACCAAAACAACATTTTTTATAAATGTGGAAAAGAAAACAGGAAAAAATTAAAATAAATAAGACAACACAACAAAAACAAAAACGGAATATTAATGAGTTTTTATGGCACATAATTTGGGTTGGGTGTAAAGAAACTTGAATAAGCGCAGTGGGAAGATTTCACGGTTGTGACTACGGAATTGTTATGAAAATATTGACGGGGGTAATATTATAAAGTACATCCTAAAAGTATTTTTAGATTAAACCTTTAAAAAACTTGAGATATCATTTTTGTTATACATAGAATATCGGTCGATGGACCTTGTTTAATTTTTTTTTAACTTCTTCAAGTTGTGCAAATGTTTTCCAACTCCCCTTTATCCTCAGCACTTCCCATTTCCATTTCACTTCAGCCATTTGTTTGGCTTTTCCTTCTTTGGCTGCTGCATTTCCATTTGGATTTTTGCATAAGATTTGCCAGTGCAAAATAAGTAAAAAAAGGAAAAAAGTGGAGAAAAACATGGCTTGAAGAAGAAACAGCAGCTGGAAAAAAATGATTGCGATTGAGCGACGGTTGCTGCTGCTGCTGGTTTGGATTTTCTTTTCTTTCCCGTGGCTTTAACATTTTAGTCACGTTTTTAGCTGGGTCGGGGGGCGGACGAGGGGCGGTGGGCGGGGCAGGGGGCGTAACCAACATGGCGCAGCAAGTGCTTTGGCAAAAAGTTGAAGCTGATTTTTATTATTTCCCATTTTTTTTGCTCTGCCCCTGTGTTTTTTTCCTCATTTTATTTTATTTTATTTTTTTCTGTTTTTTTTTTTTTTAACTCTGCGTTGATGTCGAACGAATTTTTCACAGTTTGTGGCGCAGACGACAATGGTCAAAAGTTTGTTGTGTGGCTGCTTCTGTGGTGGCCATTGTGCACAGTGGGTTAAATAATTGCCAGAAGTAGGGATTCCTGGTTAAAAGTTTGTGATAAAGCAGAAAGTTTGAGGTTGAAAAGGGGTAAATATATATAAATTAGGGAAATTTAATAGCTTGAAAAATAGAGCTTACTATGTGTTTTACCTTGAAAGCATCGATATTTTCAAAACAATATTGTAAAAATATGGAACATATCGATTTTTTAGAAACATCCCTGGGTGCAAATATGACTAGCGTGGCTTCACTGTACCCTTTTCTGTGGTCGAGCTGCAACATCAACCGGCAGCTGGGGAACCGAGTTCAGTTCATTTGTTATTTTTCCCCAGCCCCATCCTGATATTTCTCTTCCTTTCTGTATTTTTTCGGGGCTGGTCTTTTGGGTGTTGCCGGGAACGGCCCAGCGAGCCATGAAGAAGCTGCTGCTGCTGCTGCATTATAAATGCAGTTAGTCTGTGGATTGCGGAGAAGCTGGAACACAATTATATAGCCATGTAGCTATATAATATATATATATGTGTGTATTTGTGTGTGTGCGAGCGCGGAAAATGTTGTGCAAAATGCTTTATACGTGCTTCGGCAGCAACTTTGCACTTTTCTCTCAGTCTTTTCTTGCCCTGCGGTCAATGGCTGCTGCTACACAGATCCACAGATCCGCACAGGCGGAAAAAATTTAAAACCAATTTTAGAACCTATCAAAACTTAAAAAAAAAAAATATAGTAGATTAAAAAAATAATTTACTATTAATAAATATCCCTAAATAAGATATTTCTTATAAGGATGTTAGAAATACTTGATAGTCTTAAACAAAAATATCTAAAAATTCAAAAACTTTATAAAAATGAATATGTAAAATTTGATATATTAATTATGATACGATTTCGCTGTTTTTCCCTATGAAAACGAAACTTATTTCTCCGCCTGAAGAGTCAAGCGAAAGACTGAAAATCCCCAAAAAAGAGAGTGAGCAGAGCGCCTAGAGCCGAGACATTTCGCTTTTCGCTTCTTTCCAGTAGCGGGCAATTTTTCACATCGTTACATAAATTTCAGCGCAAAATAAATGGCCAACGGTAGCCAAAAGTGCACTCAACAATATTTAAATTGCGACACTTAAGCGGCAACAACAACAACAACAACAACAGCAGAAACAACAACGTTGTCGGCGTCTGCAAACAACAATTTGTCGCTTTTTAAAAACGCGCCAGAAGGCACGAAAAATAAAATAAAGTCCAGAGAGCCCGCCAAGGTGCCGGACATAACTGACAGACCAGACGGCCGAAAAGCGAAAAAAAGTATATGTATGAAAAAATTAAGGAAGAAGAGCCTGAATAAAAGTGCCGAAAAATTGCTGGCAAGAAGACAGCAGCCTCCGAAATTGCTGATAGGTTCAGGTTCGGCTTAACAACCAAAAGACAACGAATTACCGAGACACAGAGTTGTAAAGATAAATGTATCTTTTTTTTACCGAAATTAACCGATAGTTAACCGAAGCTAAATGACAGATTAATTGCAACTCTCGTTGTGATCATAAAACTATTAAAATACGTATTTTTCCTTTATCTAATTGTCAATATTTTTCATGAAGACATTTCTTAAGGTCTTTATTCATTAATAATTAATAAAAACTTGTTTAGAACTAGCCAGTTTTTTTTTGTACAATATTTAGAAGTTGTAATACAAATATATTTAAATTAAACAACAATTTATAAATGCTACAATGCTTTAAATATAAGACTTATAAAAATAGACAACAGTTTTATGGAAACACAATTTTTGTTTCGATTTTTCTCTTTGCACAGGTTTTATAAAAAAAACCTAGGAATAAACTCCCTAAAAAAACCTCACCAACTATACAGTTAACAATTAGTAGAATAGCTCCACAGGCAGCATAAAAAGCGACATCATCGGCATCGTCGGTAATCAGCAATCGGGAACAACGACAACAGCAACAACAGCAACAGCAACAACAGCAACATGCACAGCAGCAACACGAACAACATTTAACCCAGGTTTTGCAACGCTTTTCGTATAGTTCATTGAGCCTCGAACTCGAACCTGAAGACAATCGCTTCACCGTGCTTTTCTTCATCCTCTTCTGCTCTTCTCCTTCTTTTCTTCTCTTCTTCTCCTCCTTTTCCTCGTCCCGCCCATTTCGTTCCGTCTATAAACGTCTATAACCTTCATTAAAAATTGTCTGCAGCGGCATGAAATGATTGATAACATCCGTCAATTTTGACATATGCGGCAAGGTCTGGACTTGAAACTTGCAACTTGCCACTTGCGATAATGTTGCTGCTGCTTTTGCTTGTGCTTTGCTTATGCTTTGCTGTTGCTTTTGTAGGATGGTAGGATGTTCGTTATAATTCTTCACTGTTCTTCTTCTTTTTTTTGGGCTTTCTGTTAGCGAAAATGAGTCAATTCGTCAATCAATCAGTGTGTCAGTTGCTCATTTATAATGGCCAAGCATGCCTGGTCCGTATTTTCCCATCTCATCCATCCATCCAGGGGTTTCATTCATTTATTTGGGCCCGGGCTTTATCAGTTCGCCCGAGGCAGTGGCTACTGTCGGTTGCACGGGGCGTATGAGTAACGGCGGGGGGGTAGAAGAGCGAAGAACGAAGAAGAATCAGCTCCCTAAGCTTTATTAATGTGGGTCACTGTGGGAGGAGGTGGGAACTTTTGGGGAGGCTGGAGGAATATGATATATATGATATGGCAGTTGGATCCCAACAATAACGAAAAATCCACCTCAATTTGTCTTCTCGCTGTCCTTTTTCACCAAGTTTCATGAGGAGAATTTAATGTTTAAGGAAGTGATTTTATTTTATAATATTTTTTAATAGTTTTAAGTCTTAAATTTAGTTCTTAAACTTTTCAAAAAGCAAATAATTTTGTAAAATTATTATATTTCAAGATAAACTTTTTCTTTTTGCTTCCCACTTCCCACTCTTTCGCAGCTATCGTATTGGCCCATCTCCTGGCTTTCTGGCTGCCATCCCTCCCACTTCCTTTCGCCATTCATGTTGCCATCCTTCCTCTTCCTCTTTTTCTCACCTCCCCCTCCTCTGGCCGCGTTCTTCGTAAACTTTTTGAATGAAAACAACATTTTCACACACAAGTTGGCTTTTTATTTGGACTCTCCTTCGCTCCTTTGGCAGCCTCCAAAAAATGTTTTTTATTTTTTATTTTGGTTTTTTCGAGTTCCTTCCCCTTGTGTTTTGTATATATTTTGTACCTGGTCACGCCCCCAACGGCCCCACCTGCAAAAATATATTCCACAAACGAAGACAAACGCTTTTTCCACATCTTTGGGAATTATTTTTTCAAAAGATATTTCAGCCCTTTGCAACTCCATTGACTGATTGACTGCGAAAGGAGGCAGCTTTTTCTGCTCCTTGTTCGCGAGCATCTCCTCCTTTATCCGATACTCCTCCTGCTCCTCCTCCTTCTCCTTTTTCCACTCATTCCACTCCTTTTCCGACTCGAATTTCTCAGGCCTCGGGGCTCCATTTTAGCTTGGCCTCTATCATTATTCGGTTGCACTTCCCTCGATTCACACACATATTTCGTATATATCGCATATTATATGGTTATAAATATATATATTCGCATATATATAGATCAATATGCATGCGCCACGCCCCCAAGACCGCCCATTTGTGGCAGAACTAACAAGGTGGAAGATCCCATGTGGGATTTGTGTACAGCAAATTAATATTATTAGCTTACTATTTAGGGGACTTAAATGTTTCAATTATCAAAATTTTAAAATTTATTTATGCTTTGAATATTGAAAAATGTAAAATATTTACTGTAATACCAAATAGATTTATAGATCTTTAAAAATATAATAAAATTTTTACTATGGGTAAACTGCGATGAAAAGTGTTGAAAAAAGGGAAGTAGTTGGAAAAACCCCCACCTGGCGGGCATTTACCGAATTTATCTAAGTGCTAAATGCAAAGTGCAAATTGTAAATCCTCAAATGTTTGCATCCGTCCAAGGCCACGCACCTGGGAATTGCTCATTTACAGGTGGACATACAGGTGCAGGTGTGTGTATGTGTGTGCGTGTGTGTGTGTGCCCCCTCACACATGTGCAAACTTAATGAGGCAAGCAGAGCGAGGTGCTAATTTGCGCCTCGAAGGATTTTCCGACGCACAGTTGAGTGCTCTCACTTCCCGCTCTCCCACTTCCCACTTCCCGTTTTCCACTTGAACTGACCGCCGCTTTTCCTTTTCCTCCTTCACACTTAAAAGGTCACTAGAGGTCAGGCAACTAATTGCTCGAGCTTATGATAAGTCACGGAAAATATGTGCAAAATAAATAAGTACTTGTTGGAGGTAGAATAAATATGTTTTGGGAAATAAATAAAATGTTGAGGAAATATATAAATAATAATAATTTTAAATATATATTAATTTAATGTTTAATGTTTTCCCATGAAGATTCTTTAACATTTCCCTTACTCTTCTTTAGGTCGCAGCGAACCGCCCGTGGGCGTTGGCGATCCCTGCGCCGGATGCAACAAGCCCATCCTGGACAAGTTCCTGCTGAATGTCCTGGAACGCGCCTGGCACGCCTCCTGCGTCCGCTGCTGTGAATGCCTCCAACCGCTCACCGACAAATGCTTCAGCCGCGAATCGAAGCTCTACTGTCGCAACGATTTCTTCAGGTGAGTTTTGAATAGGAGAAGAGGAAAAGGAAAGCTAGATAATAAACGCGAATTCTTGAGATTCATGGCATACATCAGAATAATAAAAGTCCTAGTAAACGCGAATTCTTGAGATTCATTATATAAATCTGAAAAATAAATGTCCCAATAAATATGTAAATGGTGTTGGTAAAACTTTCATTTGTGTTGCATCATCTTACTTAGAGATTCGTGGGCTTTATTTTTAAATAAAATATCCTATAAATCGCACAATTCGATTAATTCCACGATGAATCCCACCTGAATCGGCTGAGCCTTCAGTCCCAAAGCCAGAAACAGAAATAGAAACAAAGACGACGGGGGGACAAATCAAAACCGAAGCAATTAAGTCAAGTTGGCAATCGCGACTTTTGCGTTCCATTTGATTTCACTCCGTCAGCTGGATTGGCTGGGCTAATTGAAAAGAACTCGAGGAAATGGAGAAAAAATCTCGAGAATGGCAGGCGAAAGCAATTAACATGCAAAATACCTGAACAAATCAAAATGAAATCAAATCCTGTGGCCCCGTGCACTTCCTTGATTTGCTGAAAGGCTGAAGAGTCGACTAGGTGTCGTCCTATCAATCAGCGCCAGTTGGAAAAGGTTAACAAGTGACGGCGGCAGACAAAAGCCATCCCATAAGGGAGAAGGAAGGGTTCGGTTCGAGTGGGGAAATGGAATCCGAGATCAGGATTGAAAGGCTTCCGAGAGGCACAATGGAAGGGCCATTCTGAACTATAAGCTATGAGCCATCAAACCTCAATCTTAAATGAGTCTAGGAAGGTTTCGCATAAACTTTGAAAATAACTACAGTAACTAACAGAAATTCTGGAATTTTTGTAAAAATATTTAAATAACTATTAATGGTCACTTAGTTTTTCTTAAAAACCATTGGCCATTTTTTTATATTACAAGTAAAGGTTACATTAAAAATGTATTCCCTTAAATTGTTTATTTATTTATTTACCATTTTTACCCACAGACGTTACGGCACCAAGTGCAGTGGCTGTGGCCAGGGTATCGCGCCGTCGGATCTGGTGCGAAAGCCCAGGGACAAGGTCTTCCACCTGAACTGCTTCACCTGCTGCATCTGCCGCAAGCAACTGAGCACAGGTGAGCAGCTCTACGTGCTGGACGACAATAAGTTCATCTGCAAGGACGACTATCTGCTGGGCAAGGCGCCATCCTGCGGCCACAATTCGCTGAGCGGTAAGTCTGCGAAACAAAAAATTATAATAGTAAAAGCTTGGAGAGATATAAAAATATTTATTAGTAATTTATTAAATTTTTTTTCTAATGTGAAAGCTAAAAATTCGATACAAAGGATACATTTAGTTGCCCCACTACTTTGTTCCACTAATCAGGGCTCCATAAATTTTCCGGACATCCCAATTGGGGCTCATCTTTGCTAATGAGAGTCTGCCTAACCCCACATCCCTCTCCCCTCTCGAGTTTAGGGTCTAAAGCCTCTCACGTATCTGCAATTCCATCAGCAATAGATACAAAATTACGCATACGACACGTGGAACGCTTTTGGGTATATTTAGGCGCAATTTGTGCCACGCGTCTCGTTTCGTTTCGTTTTCTGCCCAAAAATATTTTAATTTCTGACGCAGTTTGTCTATTTGTTTGCACTAATTGTTTATCGTTTGCCATAGAAATATTTGCCATTCAAATTACCGTGGGAATAAAAGAAAATGTTGCATTGTTTTTGGCCTTCTGTTGATACTGTTGTTGCTGTTGTTGATTGTTGATTTTTCGGGCGCAGCATTTTGCTTCGTTTTTATTATATATTATCTTTTTTTTTAACTGCGCATACTGTGTTGTCTTTGGTAATCCCGGAAAATATATATAAATTTTCTGCATTTTTGCGGCACCAAGAAGGCCGTGCAAAAGTCATGGGCTAAATGCTTGGCAAATATTGACACAAATCGCATAAATAAAACAAAGTCATGCATAAGATAATAGGAAGTGAGTACACATGATACAAGGGAATTAGAGTGGAAAACTGGAGGGTGGAAGTTGCATTGGGAAATTAAAATTAAAATATAATCCAATATTTTAAGATTTATAATGAAATTATTTTAATAACTTTTAGAACGGTATCTTTTAAATATTTTTTCTAATTTTCTTTTCACTTATCCCTGCATTCTCCGCTAATTTAAAAATACCATTCTTGTAGTAAGAAATACATGTCCATTAAAGCCTTTTTTGTGCCATAATTTTCGCATTCCTTTCGTGGCCGAAAAATTCAACAAAAAGGCGGGGAAAACGGAAAGGCAGCTGGGAAAAACTGAAAACGCATTAAAGCCAAAAGCAGCTGCAAAACTCGCCTTCGCCCCTGCCTCTTCGCCATTGTTTACCCTTTTCACTCGACGAACAAAGTTTTAAAGGATGTGCGTGTGTGTGTGTGCTTGAGCGAGTGCGAGCATGGGTTAAGCTTTAAAGTTGGTTGGATAATTATTTGACGTTCGCCAAGTTTTCACTGGCCAAAAGCGGCAATTATGGCTTTAAGGTGAAATTTTATGTTGAATTCTTTAGTTTAAATTTGCAGAAATTTCCCTTCAATTTTTATTGTATTAATATTTTTGGTAAATTAATTTCAAACTCCTTGAAAAGTTAGCTTATTTTTTCCGCAATTTTCCTCTTCTTTTCAAGACCTTTTTTTATGTTCCCTATACTTTTTTTTAGCCACCGAAAGAAAACAACAATATGTGCTTAGCATTTTTTTTCGCTTGCTGGCAAAATTATTTTTGTAGCATACTTAGCGGCGTTAAATATTTCAACGCTGCCATTTTCTCTCCCTTTCCCCGGAAAGAGAGAGAGGGAAAGAGCAAAGTTGCGAGCAGGAGAGAGAGGGTGACAAAGAGAGCGGCGGCGATGAACGAGAGAGAGAAGACTCGCTTCTCTCTCGCAGCTGCGCATTTGCAGAGGACGAGAGAGAGCGAGATGCAAGATGGCTAAGTGACGTCGCTGCCGCCGTCGACGCAGGCAGAACAAAATGGCTGCGAGCCCCAAAAAGTAGGCAAAAATGTTCACCCGCTTTTTAGACTCTCTCTTTGGGACTTTGCATCCATTAATAATATCTTGCCTCCGAACTTCCCAGCCAATAATTCAAGAATAATTATTATTTATTTTCGCCTAAATTGCTCGAGAAAAAAATGAGGGAAAACCTTTTTGAACCAGAAATACAAAACGCTGAAAAATTACAGAAAAATTCTGAGGGGGAAAAGTCCAAGTGCTGCGCCGTCTGCTGCTTTTATCGATGCAGCGACGGCGACTGCGCTGCCGCGTCGCAGTCGGCAGCGACAGCGGTCCAAAAGGAGCGCAGGTCATTAATGTTTTGATTTTAATTGCGTTAATTACGTGCAACGGATTTTTCACTTAGCCACCACACAAGACGAGCCCCACAAAATTGATGCAGCCAAAGAAAAAAAGAAAGTGTCAACACATCACGTATACGCCTCTTTGTCAAAGGAAAACAAAAGGAAAAATACTAAAAACCATGCAAAAACTATCAACATTTTTAAAAGGAAACGTGTGATTTTTTTTGTTGTTTTTTTTTGTCGTCGCTCTCGACTCGTCAATTTATGGCTTGTCATATAAATTAAACTGTTTGCTGTGCGATAAACAACAACAATGAATGGACGGACAGCGGCGGCGTAACTGAGGTAATAAATCAAACTACAAATAAAAAATATAAAAACTGAAAACTAAGACCCAAGAAAGCGGGGAACACAAAGTGCAATGGAGTAAAAGTTTTGAGATAAAACTTGGTAGCCAAAGAACACAAAATGGGTTCCATAAAGTGCTGAAAAAAAAAAACCAACGGGGCGAGTGGAACTAATTATCAAGTGTTCAAAGTCCCAAGGTTAATATGGTTGTTTTAAGTTTAATAATTTCAAGTGCACTACAAATATTTGTGATAATGTAAATTGAAGAAAATAATCAGATTTAAATTTAATTAAACTATTTTTAAGGAATTTGTTATACAACTCGCAATAATCACACTTTACAAATTTTAAAGTATTAATTACTGGAACCTCCCCTTCAATTTAGCTTGTAAAATTATTTTAAATTTTGAAATGCAAAGTTGAAGTTAAAATTGAATTAGCCAACTTTTCGGCTTCTCTCTTCGCTTTCCTTTAAGCCTTAAACTTTGTGAGTTATCATCAACACTTCAAATGACTTACGGCACTTCAGCATAAACATGTGGGAGTCCTTTTCTTGTACATATATAAGGACACACATACATATAAGTATACACAGACATATATTGCATGTGTGAGTTGCGTACTTAATGACCCTTAAACGACCTTAACTCCGACTTGGCCTGTTGTTTTTGAGGGATTCTGTTGTTATTTTTATGACGGCCGAAAACAAAATTTTTATGAACCCGAACCCACACACATCCTCCTGCGCCTCCTTCGTAATTTTATGCCTCCTGCTTTATTGTCCTGTTTGCTTTTGTGGTTGTTGCCGCTTTTGTTGCTTTCTTACGCCTACTTTTTTCTGGCTTTGTTGTTTCTCTTTACTGGCCAAAAGGGTCAAACGCATATGGCCAAAAGTTCCTAAAGTTCATCTTCTTCCTTTTATCTTTTAGTTATTTTTGCTTTTGTTTCTTTTTTTTGGTCAGCGATAAGCAGCTGTTGTCGTTGGCCTCTCTTCTTTTTTAAAGCCAATTCGACATTAAAGTTGGCCGAAAGTCGGCCTTCTTACAGGGTGGCAACGTGGCGTATTAGTAATTATTAATATGGGAATTTTACTTAGATCTGAGATGGAAAATATGCCTGTAATAACTTTTGATACTTCAAGAGACAATAGTTTATATTTTAGTTATATTTCCAACTTAACCATCTGATTGGCTGGTAAACCCCTGGCTGTATCAAAGTAATGGGTAAACCTTTAAGTCCAACGTTCAACCACATGAAATATACCGCAGATTTACGGTTGTCATTTTGCCGGCTGGTCACGTAATATAGTACTCTTATTCAGGATGGGCCCCCGGGTAAATCGCTGGCCTCAGCTACGCCCCTGGCCCCTTGCCACGCCCCCTCTGGCCGCCCCCCCTGGGATTCGCCAACAGCCTTGCGGTTGCTACTTCTTCTTTCTCTAGGAGCTTTTATTTTATTTTTATTTTTATTTGCAGTTTCAGTTTTTGCAGCGGTGGCAGTTTTTGTTCAGTCAGTTTGGTTACATGGCTTCTATATGTATCTATGCACAGAAAATAAAGGAGTACCTATAAGAGTTATATATAAAATAATTAAAATAATAATTGATATAATTTTGATATTTACAATATTTGTTCATAAAATACGAAATTTCGTATAACTTATATATAACTTTTATAAAATGATTACATATCAAGCTGATATGTTTGAATCATACATTTTACATAAATCATATCGTCTTTTTATTAATATGAAATAAGGTCGAAATTACCCTATTTCATATAAATTTTTTTCTGTGCATATATATTTATACGCCGCTATATAAGTATTTATATGTACTATATTTTTTTTGGTTCGGGGCCTTGCAGCTCGAAAAGTTTATGGCTTTGGCTGCTGCGGCTGCCTGTGGTCCAATCTGTTTCTCGTAGAAAAACAAAAAAAAAGAACAAAAATAAAAATAAAAAAGCGAAGAACCGAAGGAAAAAAAGTAAAACCGTTAAAGTTTATTTGACATTTACTTGGGCTATTTTTTATTTTTATGACTCTCTGGGTTTTTACTTTTTGTTATACACGAGACTGACCACAACGCCCTCCCCCTTTTACCGTGCGCCTGTTTTAATGCTTTTTTTCTCACTGTACGCTCGTTGGGATAATAAATTTGCGGCTATTTTGGGGCCACGAATTTAATACTTTACCGATGTGCGATAAAAAAAAAATAAGGAAAAAAACCGAAACGAACCAAAAAACTGGTACCTTCCTCTTCTAACGCCTTTTCAACGCCTTCGTAAATCATTTGGCCAAGTGCGTGTGTGCCTTTGTGTGTACTGCCAACTATTTTCCATAAAACGCGGCTTTGATTTGTGGCGACCGAGAGGAAAAATAAAAATAAATATAAAAATTTACAACGCCCAAAGGTGGAAAGGCCAGTAGACTTTTAGCACCGACTGTGGCGGAAATGTCGCCATTTTAGCGGGAAATAGTAGAGGAAAAGGCATGGGCCGAGTTCATAAATCAAGACCATAATAATTCAGAGCTATTAATGGGGCTGGGAAAGTAAATGCTAAGTGTGCTGGGAAATTCTTTAAATTTACCTAAATTATGGTGGTTTAAAAAGGGGGTAAATGTGGTATTCAATCAGAAAATGTCCTGGTTCTTTTCAGAACCTGTTTATGTAATTCCGATTTCCTAAACACCTTAATCGATTTCGAATTCAAATGTTCAACCTGTATGTTCCCAACTCCCACTCCTTTCTTCTTTTATTTTTTTTGGGTAATAACTCTTCCCTACACACACTCACTTGTTATTGTTTATTGTTTATGGGGCATTTGTTGAACGACTTGCGCGCCTTAATGACAAAACTCGTAAGGCAGCGAAATAAAACGAAAACGAGGGACAGACGTTAGAGAAATAAATAAAAAAGGGTCTTCTCGCTCAGCGTTTTCAGCATTTTCAGCCTTTTAATGTCTAACTAAAACGAACCGGGGGGCACTAGCGGGTTAAGGGCCAGCCATTTGATGATGTGTCGGGGCAAATTACGAGAGGCGTTAAAACTAGAGCAAAGTCTTCTCTTGACTCGAGTGAACTTAAGTGCCGAAAGCGGACTCGTAACTTCTCCCATAAATCTCCAATCAAAAATTGAGTGTCTCTTCTGGGTTTTTAGGTTTGGTTTTTAGGTTTTCGGGGGGGGGGGGGGGGGGGTTAACTTGATGAGCAAACAAAATCAAGTCTCCTGATAATGACAATGCGAGAGTTTCAGTTTCAGTTTCAGTGCTCAGTTGGCTTTGGCTTTTGTTTCTGATTTGTTTTATTTGACTTTTGCTGGGATGGTGGATGCCCATAAAAGCGCTTTAAGTGCGGCACTTTAAGGAGCCATTTTCCCCAAAAACCTCGGCGCACTAAACAGCAGAGATTTACGACCCAAAAAGAGTTAAGGCACTGAGAAAAATGTTTAAGTTTTTAAAGAAAATTTATTAAAAAAAAAAAATAAATATAAAACAATTGAGCAAGATATTATAAACTTTTTTTTAGCAATTTAAAGACTGTTTAAATAGTTTAGATCTTCTACATATTTTTCTAAGTGTATCTATATGAGCTCCCCCCCTTCCCCACCACTTGTAATCGTGTCATATTTCAAGCTTGGCCAAACATTTTCACCAGTCAAAAAATAAAGTCGAAAAAATAAGGAAAACCCCCTGAAAATCCCCCCCAAAAAAGGGGGGTTTTTTTAGAGGGGTTGGCAGAGATAAGCGTCGACTGCGACGTTGGCAGCACACAAAAAACGAGAAAGGCGGGCCTCGGGCCAAAAACTAAAAGAGATGGCAACAAACGAAATGCCCCAAAGAGAGATGGCAATAGAGGGGGAGGGGAGGAGTGGGGGTGGAAAGGGGGTGGCGCTACTGGGGGTGGCTTGCTTTGGCGGATTTCGCGTTGGCGGCTGACTAAAGAAAACAGCAGCCGCAAAAAGCGAAGAAAAACGAAACAAAAGGCGAAAGGAAGCTGTAAGGGAAAAGGTGGTAAAAGGGGGTTGGGGGTTAGGGGTGGGGGTAGGACTTTATTCTGAGGTCGCACAGCACAAATCCAACTGTCGAAACCAAAAGCACGCAAAGCTTCACAAAAACTGCTGCAGGTGGCATTTGCCAAAGAAAGAGACAGCCGCAAAATGTGTGAGGGGGGGCTTGGGGTGCTAGAAAGAGAGGGCAACACACTGGGGGTTGGCATCTAAGGGTAGCCATGCCAAAATGTGAATTGAGGTTATGTATACAAAACGGAAACGGAAATGTGCAGAGCTTTGTGTGCAAAATGATGTCTGCCAAAGGAGAGGAAAAAGAAAATGGGAGAAAGCAGGAGGGGGTGGGGGGGTTGGGTTTTTCCTACTACCACTAACACTGCAGCATACTACTGGCTTAAGGCCCCTTGGAAAAGCTTAGAAAAGGCAAAAGACTCCAAGTACTCGAAATACACGAAATCGATTTCGATTCCGATTCCTATTCCTATTCCGATTCCCTCGTTTATTTTATTTCTCCTCTTCCGACTCGAAACACACACAATACACACAGCGCACTGAAAATGGCTGAAATGAAAAGGCCCTTTAAGCTCTTAAAGTTTTTCCGAGCTCCGAGGTTTTCCGAATGGGGTGGCTGGCTGCTCCTTATCGCGCCACCGAGATCTTTGCCATTGGCTGCGTTTTTCCCTTTGCCAGCTTCCTTTTATTTTGCACACTCATAACTCATATTTATATAAATATGTATGATATATGTGGGCATATGTTCGGGGGAGATAACTGCTGTGTATGTATGTGCTTTCAAAGAGTTCTTGCTGGCATTTTTTGAGTTCATATTGTGGTATTTCATTTAGCTTTAAAAGGACAAGGAATTTTAAATAAAAATATATTCAATAATAAAATCTTTAAATATTTATACCCATTAAATATTGAACAACACATATTTTTATAAATTAAAATGGGTTCCCAGCTAAATTAAAAAAATATGTATATTAAGAATATTTTTAATTTAATATTGGCTTCCCAGTTAACTTAAATAAAGTCACACCACTATTTGCATGTTTAAATATTATAAATATTTTTCTAAATTTAAATGGGTATATTCAAATATATTATACGTATAAAAATACAAAATATGTTAAACATACGATCATAAAATCTTTAAATATTTCTACCCATTGAATATTAAACAATAAATATTTGTATAAATTAAACTGGGTTCCCAGCTAACTTAAAAAGTCACATATCATCATCGATACTCGCCCTGATCTTTGGTAACCCAGATACCTCCCACCTGTAACCGCTGATGCGAAACCATTGCAGCATAGATAAATTCCGAAACCGAACCCGAAACCCAAGCCCACTTGTCGGGGTCACCAACTGCAACGCCCCAACTCCTCATCAGTGCCCTTTATTTGAAACCTGTTCCCAATCTCCAGTATTTTACGAGTACTCCTCATTCGAGGTATTTTTCTGTTTCTGTTTCAGTTTCTATTTGTGTTTCTTTTTCTGTTTCAAGTTTCTGTTTTCTGTTTTCTATCTCGAAAGCCCGCACTTAATGCTTATTTTTATTTTTAGTTTGGCTTTATTTTTTACAGCCACTTCGGAGCTAGTTTTAATGGGCTTTTACTGGCACCGAAGCACTCTTTTTGGAGCCCGACTTTGGAGTTTGAAGCTTGGAGTCACAGTTGTGTTGCGCCTTCTTCTTTTTGCGTTTTTCGCTTTGCGTAATGCGCGTGAAAATAAAGTTTTTCGCTTGAAAAGACCTTAAATAGGCGGCAATAAATGATATACAGGAGAACCTTTCCACATTTCCACGCCTGACTCACGATTGCCAATGGAAATGAGTCAGTTTTCAAGCGGCGGCGGCGGCGATCGCAGTTGAATCTCTGTGACTCAGTTCTACAGACTGGAAAATGGCAAGCAAACACACTTATGAGCCAATATCTCGGCCGGGCGAGGGGACGGGGCAGTGGGCCACAAAATGTGGGTCACGAGAAAAAGGCATTTTCTGCCTGTAAGTAAAAAATATTTATTTTCGTATGACTGAAATTCGAGATCAAGCGCAGATTGCGTCTGGAAATAGGTGCTAAAAAGATGAATGAACCGAAAAAGGTGGAACTAATGAATCATTTGAAATATGACTTTTTAGATCGCTGGAAATGGGTGGGTTTTTTTGTGATTTATTTGGGCTGTGACCTTACATAAAAAATTAACAGAAAAAAATGCTAAGGTGCTGGAAATATTTTATTATAATGGGAAATAAGATACGGAAGGTGGAAAGTAAATTTGGATTTATCCTTTATCTTTTCTACACCAAAAACGAAATCGATTTAAAACGATGATCGATTTGATGTTATGTGGTATCAATTTTGACTTAAAATTTACCAGAAATTTCGGCTTGTTTTTTCAAAGTAATTTGTTTTACTATCACCTGCTTCTTGGCTTTCACTTCTCCCCTTTAAGCCAATTTTTAAAGCCCACTCCCCTTTTGTGTAAACCAACATCAAATGCACAATTCATTTGCGCATAAATTTGCGCAGATTTTTACAGCTGCAGATTGCGAAGTTGGTTGGAGCCATAAAAACGGGCAAGCTGTGACAATTTCTTCGGCTCCCCGGATTCCCCAGATTGCCCAGATTCCCGAGATTCGCCAGATTCCCTACATTTTGGCCCACGCCGGCGCTATGCAAATGTCACAAATGATAAACGCAATAAGCATAAATAAATAAAAGTTTCGCACATCCCATAAAGTATCCCCGAGGAAGATGGAGTGAGTTTTAAAAAAAGGATTAAGGGGAAAACGTGCGACTCCCTTTGTTGCAGCCTTATTTATTAGTGTCACAAATCGTTGGAGTTTAATTCTTGTTTTCGCTTTATGTGTTAATCGATTTGTTGTTACTCTTGTTTACGGCAAATCATAAATTTTGCAGCTCTTTTTTCTCCTCCTTTTTTTCGTGTTCCTCTTGCAACAAATTTGAGTGTGATTTATAATTTTGAACTTTGCTCGTTTTTCGGCTCTCGGTTTTTTGGCATTTTTTCTTTTTGCATTTTCTGCATGCAATCCATCAAAAGTTATAACAAAACCCTGAAAGAAAAAATATAAACAAAATCGAGATACAAGAAAAACATGTCAGAAATCTAGCAAAGAAAACAAAAGCAGAAATGCTGACAGACAATTTATGGACAAACAAATAAAACAACAGAGAAAGAGATGGAGATGGAGCGATAGAAAGAGAGAGCGAATGCGATTGCGGCGGCTGGCGAGGAAAATTCGCTTTGAAATTGATATGTTTGACAGCGCGGGGCCGAAAAACAAGCGACCAACCGACCAACCGAAATAGTAATAACAAAATAACAAAATACGGTTGGGAAAACAAACAGAAAGGGAAATCCAACTATAACAACACCGAAAATCTGGGAAAAGGGAAAGTTGTCGGGGGGAAAATTTGCAAATTTCTGTTCCAGTCTCAATGTTATGTGAACTAATTTGAGATTTCGATATACCCAATTTTATTTCGGATTTTTAAAGTGCTTAAAAGTTAGATTAAATAGAAAAAGTGTTTAGATTTGAAAACCTCAAATACCCTACAATAATCCATTACCATTTACCATTCAACATTTTTCATTTTCATTAATATATCCCACTTTACCACCCATCTATCCATCCATCAACTTCTTGTAACCTGGTAAAATCACCAAAATTACTCCAATTAAGACAAATATTGTGTTGGCCCACAACTCAGCCGCATTTACTTTCACTTTCTGCGGTTTCAAGCCATTGACCCCGCCTCCAAATCAAAAAAAAAAAATATCCCCCTCCTTAAGTTTAGTATCCAAAAACTAAATCGTTTTGCAGAAGTTCTCGGCGAGATTGGAGACTCAGATGTGGATTGGTTTTATAGCTCGTTTCTTGAGCTCAATAATCAGGCCATAAACATGAGTACAGTGAGAAAAAAGGGTTAGGTTTTGCCTAAAGTAAATATTATATAGTAAAGAATATAGAGAAAAGTATAACCGATTTTTCTACAATCATTTTTCTTCAAGATTTTATATGTTTTAAATATTTTTATTTTTTCCCACATTCTCACCTACTTTTTCTCTCTCTGCGGCTGCGGGTCTTTTGTCATAACCGCAGAAACCACCGCCACCGCTGCCGTGGCTTCGCCTTTAATCCGTAAAAAGATCTGTTTTACAAATCCCCCGACGGATGGCTGACTGGCATAATAATCTAGGCGCGCTGATCTCTGATCTCTGCCCCTCGCCTTGCCCCTCTGCCCTCTGTATATATATACATATACATATATATTTTCGATCGCGTGGGCAGGTAGACAAAGTTGTTATTGTCCCATTCGTCAATGATCCGACAGCAGAACGCGATCTGGGCTTCGTCTGGGGTTTTCGCTCTGAAACTGAAACTCGAACTCAAAACGGAATCCGAATCCGAATCTGAATCTGCGGCTTAGGCTCGCTTTTCGACACTTTGTTTGGCACGGTTTTAAGCCAATTGTTAATCGCAATGGCTGCGCTCTCTTTCGGCCCAGAGGAATCCGGGGAACGGGAATGGGAATGGGTATAATCCCAATTGACAAAAGTCAACAAAGCGCATCAATTCATTTGCAATTCCATTCGGAAGAATGGGATAATACATATGTAGGGATGTAGGGAGATGCGTGTGGTCCCTGGGTTCCTTCGCTCGTGTTGCGTTGTCAACATATTTGTCATCTGTGTGGGCATGGTCTATAGGGTCTGCTGATCTCGGGATCAGCTCGGGCTAGCTGCCGTTTTTGTTTACCTTACTTCCTCCTTTTTGGGTGCGGTTTCTGGGGTTTGAGGCTTATGTGTGGGATATGCAATATAGGATAGGCAACTATTGGTAGGATTATAATAAAATATTCTAGTTTAAGGTTATATATAATATTGTTTCTGAGTTTTAGGGATTTTTTGTAGATTTTTATGTGTATCCGTTCTGGTTGATGTAGGCTACTTGCCGATTTTTTTGGCAAACATTTTAATAGAGTATTTTATCTTTTTTACAAGTTTTTGATAAAGGGAGTGAAGTATTTTAGTAAAAATATTCGTTATTAAATTCCTTCTGCTAAGCAAATATGAAGGCGAACTGAGAATCCTGCGAGTCCTTTACTGCCACTACTTCCGCTCGGCTCCTTTTGCCGGCTCAAAACGACGCCATTTTGTTTATGGCAATTGTCCTCGTGTTGTTCCCGCTGTTGCTTTTGTTATTGTTATTTGTTATTCCTGTCAGTTGGTTCGTCGCTCGCCAAAAGGAGTTCACCTTTGCTTGGCCTGGCCCTCTTCTTGAATTTCCTCTCTTTCATTTTATTTTTTTTCTCGTTTTTTTCTGGGCGACAGGCGCGTTGAAATGAAAGAATAACACAACAACATACACAATAACAATAAAAACAAAACGGTTTCGGTTTTTTTCTCCTCCTCTTGTTTTGGCAAGAAACATTGGTATCAATTTCAAAGAGCGAGAGACAGGGAGATACATATACATATATATATGTATATAGAGAATGTTAAATTCCAACTGGGGAGGGATGAGGCAAATCCTTTTTGGCACAGCTCAACGCGTTCCAAGGGAAAAACGCGAGCCACGAAATCCTGTTGCTTTAGGCACAGCAGCAACATCATGACAGCAACATCACAAAACCAGCAGCAACATCTAAAAAAAAAACACTTGGAACTATAAGCTAGTAAAATCGAGCAAATCAAATAATTTAATATCTTACATTAATATTAAAATTTCAAAATTATTTATTTAATTTTTAAATATTTTATTCATTTTAGAATTCAAAAATAATTGTTAGAATATTGTTATGAGTTAAACAGATTTCATTTTTTAGATTTTTGATTATTGTTTTTCACTTTCATTTTTTAATCAAGTAACTTTTCCAATAAACTAGAAATTGATTACAAAAAAAATATGCTTGACTTTATTTTTTAATAGCTAAAAATGTTTAAATAATTATTGGTAGTTTATTGATATTGATTTTTTTACTTTTATGTATTCGAGGAACTATTCTAATAAATCAAAAATAAATTTAGAAATAAAGTTTTTTTGAAGTGCAGCCACAGCGATTTCTACATGCGCTTCAAACAAAAGGGAGAAAGGTCCTTTGGTCCTTTTCGGTGCCTGTTCGTCTGGCTGTAAAACCAACAGCCAGGGCAAAAAAAGGGATCACTTTACAAATGCCCACAAAATGCGGCCGGTTCTTGTTTTTGTTGTTACTTGTGTTGTTGTAGATTGTCGCTTGTGGCACTGCCACAAAATGCTTGAAATAACAAAAGCAACAAACAGCGGACAGGCCACATTTGGCACAACAACAACCCGAAGGCAAAGGCAGTTGAGTTACCCAAAAAGGTAACAGAGCGTACTCGCTTTTTCAACTGTTGTTTTTCCCCCGCCCCGCCCAACAACCCCTTTTGATTCTCACTTTTCCATTCCTTGAGCATTTGTAAGGAGGGAACGCCATATGGAAGTTATTGTGCCCGTAATGCCAATCAAAACAAAGATTTTCGGTCGGCAAAATGGGGTTTAAAAGCTGAGATGCCGGGGAAGAAGAGCTATTGCGAAATTATAATTCCATTGGCTTGGTTAAAAAAGGTAGCCAAAGAATTAAACTCGAAACTATAGAAGCTTTTAGAGATTGTTAAGATTTCATATATTTCCAGTTCTTTACTTTGTTAGATTAATATTAAAAATATTGGTTCCAAAAATAAAATATTTTTATAATATTACGTATTAAATCAGCATTTAAATCCTTATTTATCACATATTATTTGGTCATTGTTCAGTGATTCTTCTGGTCTAAATTTATCCTAGAGGATCCTAAAGGACTCGTAAGGATTCAGCTCACTTGACAGCTTGCCTGCTGCCCTGCTTTTCCTTTAACCCTTCTCCTCTGCCCCTTTCCCAATCCGAAGAAGTTTAGTTTCAAGTTTATTGTTTGCAGCAAAGTGTCAAACAAAGCGAAGTTCGAACTGAGGCAACTTGCCCCCTTGCCTTCCACCTAAAGTTGGGGCGCTCAAAACATCATCAAAAGTCAAAGTCACAAAGGCTCAAAAACTGTTTCTGACACTTTGAGCGGCGGCCACGAATTTCGAGACAGATATGGCTGCAAAACTTTGAACAGAAAGCCAAAGCCAAGGCAACGACAAATGAATTAAACAAATGCCATGCACTGTGCAAAAAAGGGGAAAAGAACTGCACTTAAAATAGTGATTAATTAAGTATTTATCAACAAAAATTCGATTTTTGTTATCTAAATTATTGAAAGTATCACTGAATTTAAACAATTTTAAGTAAAATTGAAGATCACTTAAAATTCGATTTATTTTCTCTTGCTGCCCCTATATTTCCCCTATTTTTCTCAGTGCCACTGCGTGTGTGTAAGCTTGTGTGTGTTTGAGTGTGTGTGCAACTATTTGCGAGGGTGCAACGGCAACAACAAATACCACAACAATTTGTAATGCCGCATCAAAGCGTGAAGAACGTGAACCAGTCAACAGAAGGAGCAATTTCCATCGAGGTGGTTGGATGGTGGATGGGTGGCAACTTCATTTAGATGTCGAGGGGGTGGCACTACACTTTCCACTTGACTGAGCATGCCAAGTGGCTAAATCGGAAAAGCGGGGCGGGGGAGTCAGAGCCAGGAATTTCCACCCAAACCCCAAAAAAGGGGGAGTCCTGCCAGCAGACTCGACTGTTTGTCTATAAATTTTAAATGTTTGTGCACGCAACACACAAACAGAAAACAGAAATTAAGTGCAAACTGCCCGGGCAGCAACTTGAACAGTTTCCATGGAACATGAAACTTGGACAACTTTGGACACTCATTACCAATGACCCAAGGCTCCCACTTGGTATTTATATATACATATATACTCGTATATGTACAGACGAGTGTGTGACCTTGACATGACGTTGGCCAGTTTGTCGCTCAAGTGGCACTAAATGCCAACAGACGACGACGACGGAGACGCCCCAGCAAATTGATGACTTTGAAAATGGAATAAAAAAACATTGGTTAGAACGGAAATTCCGCCGAAAGAAATCAAAGTGCAGGGAAGAAAATAAAAAATTAGTCTGTCAAAGACACGAAATGAGAAAAGAAAAGAGGGGGAGGAAAATTGGAAAATTAGTCTAGTTCCTTGTAAGTTCAATTTTCGGATTTAAGGGCTAGCTTTTCTGGCATTTCCAATTGACCGACAGATCCTAATGGAATATCGCGATTACAGGCCAAAATTGGAGCAATTAACTTTATTTATAGTTCGTAGTAATAATATTCTTTAAATTCCTGAAATCAGACCCATCGACTATCGGATCCCAGCTGGGGATTGCATAACATTTGCCAACTCACTCGATTTGACACTTTTCTTGCGTAACTGTCATGTGCAAAAAGGCAAGAGACGAAAAGGAAAATATAAACCCCGAGAAAAAGCGAAAGATATCGGTGTATGTATGTGGACGACGAGGATGAGAGACAGGCAGTCAGGGGATTAGAGTCGTCGTCACTAAGCCGCGATCGGGGGGTTAAGAGGGGCCTTCAGGGGGTTAAGAGGAGCCGGAGCGAAGACGTCAGCGAACGTCAATGCGAATGGCACTCAAAGTGCGAGTAAATCCCATGCCAAAGAGTACGAAACCGAGAACCAGGTGCCAAGTGTATGCACTGCGACAAAAAAGGAGGGGGAAGATTATGGAACAGAAATTTAGATCAAAAAGGTTCTAAAAATGTAGAAATCCATATATGAAAAATAAGTGAAATATGATAAAAACAAACTAAATAAAAAAAAAAATAATAATAATGAAAAAAATATAAAAATATAGAAAGAAATGAAATATGATCAACATTTACGGAAATACAAATTAAATAAAAATTAAAATAAAAATAATAAATAAAAAAAAAAAATAAAAAAAAATAATTTAATGAAATATAAAAAAATAAAAATATTAATTAACCAAATAAATAACATTTTGGTGTACGTTAAAGATGCCTTTTAAAGATTACCCCTAATAAGTTTTGTTAAAAAGTCACTTCCATAAAGACATATCAATACCCAACTAATATAAACTGATGATAGAGAACCGTTTCAACCTCTTCCAAGGAGCGAACTTTATTAGCAGGTGTATATTACTGCCTTTTATTTATTACAACCTTCCAGTGCACAAATATATCCTCCTCTTCTGTGACAATTCAAATCAGCAACGCACTGACAGGAATTAACCTAATTTTACAGCCAGCCAACTCAAGACTCCCCTCGGATTTCAGCCGATGAATGGAGAATGGGCTGAAGGAACCCAAGAACCCAAGAACCCAGAACTGCAGAGCCCAAAGAACCCAGAATGACTATATAGTATATATGACCATGTCTGAATGTTGGTGAGGCGAACGACTTTCAGAGTGCGCTCATGTAGAAAATCCAGCGATCTGTTCCACGTCCATGCCGCATTTTTCATGCCGCACTACGTTGTGCACTTAATAGTTGCCCATAAACACGAACTGAGCGAGGAGGAAAAAAAGAACAGAATGCCAGAAAAACCAGCTGAAAATGCTGGGGAGCAGAAGCATTCGATGATGGTGATGGGGAGGTGGAAAAACCCCCCTCGATTTTTCTGCATCGTGAACCACATGATGCAAAACTAATTCGAAATTAATGTGTGTGCGCTTTGTCTACGTCGATTGGTGGTGGCTGCCGTTTTTCCCTCCTTTCGATGGTTTCTAGTCCTTGGTCCTTGGGGTGGTGGCACTTCCACCGCCCACCCACCGAACCACCCACTCTCCCTTTTGTTTTTTTTTTTGGCGGATGAGGCAATGACAGGTAGATATTCGATGTCCTGACAAAACTATTTACGTGGGGCAATAAAGTTTCCGGGGTGGCGAAAAGTTCATCGGGGAATTTCGATTTCGATTTGCAGCCAACATGATATGGGTTATTTCGTTTTTTGTGGGACAGAGGGACGAAATTCGTTTAAGCTGCCTGGACATGACCTGAATTCGCAAGATTTTACAGAAAAGAAAATTCAAGCTTTAGTAAAGTTTATAGTAATTTTCGATATTATTTTAGGGATCCCTATTCTAAAGTTGAAATATAAAATATATTATTATGGTAATGGTTAGGGGGGAATTTCAAAACAAAATTTGTTTGTTGCTTACTTTTTGAATACCCAGTTTTCTTTCATTACTTTCCCTTTCTCACTGCTCGCTGCTTGCTTATGTAAGCGGCCTTCAAAGGCTGATCCACCCACAGAACAGGTGACACAAACCAACCACCCACCCACTCAACCTTTTTCGAGATCTTCTGCAAAGAGAGGGGAAAATCTATTCAGGACTTGGAAGCTGGAAACTGTTGCACTTGACTATGCAAACAGGGCAAGTGGAAAAGGAAAATCGAGGGGGTGGCTGGGTTGATGGATTCATGCCACCAGGCGGCGGCGCCTGTTGTTTATTTATGTGCCTGTCCTGCTTGTTTGCCCAATGATTCAGCTCTCTCAAGGATCTCGGCACTTGTTCGGCATCCTCGACGTCGGATGATGCGGATGTGGCTGCGGATGTGGATGCGGATACGGATGTTTGCCAAAGAAAAACATCAAGAGTGAACGAAAGCGGGGGCCGTGTGGAATTCAGAAGGCCACGAGGTTACTGGAAATATTTTTCTAAGCGCGAAATGAGTGTTTGAACTTTTATGGCTGCCGAGGGTTGCTTCAATGGTATAATTGCTATTGCTACAACAACAATTACAAACAACAACTGCCGCAGGGTCACGACGAAAAAAGGGGGGTGGTTTCCCAGTTTCCCAACAGCTTCCCAGTTTTTCCACCCAGCAACGCTTTCTGCGGCAATCAAATGAAGTGTTCCTGAATGGTTTTCAAAGTTAATTTGAGTGATGCTCGAGTGTATTTGTTACTGGTACTGACAACCCTCCTTCGAATTTTGTATTTCGGCGTGTTTATTAACATGTGTTTACAACAACTTAAAGCGCCCTTATGGAATCGACTCGAATCGAAAGGGGCGAACGGTTTTTCTGACCAGGAATCTCTGGGTTTCACCAACCACCACCCGCCACCCACTCGAGTTATTCGAAAAACGATTTTGAACGATTTTGAATCGCTTTGAATCGCTTTGAACCACCCAGTAAGCGATGCTGGCAAACACTTGAAATTTCCGTACCGTTGGCTCTGTCTGCGGGTCAATTGTTGAAGGACTTTTACGGCTTCCTGCGACACTCGACCAAACGCTCGCAAAGGACTCCTCGAACTGATTAAGATCTCGTGGGTTAGGGCTCGTGTGGGTTAATCTCGGTAGATCCCAGATGGTGGGAAGTTTTCAGATGAAAGGCTTTTGCATAGCCACTAGATTGTTTGCTAATAAAAATAAAGGGAGCCTAAGTGAAGGATTTTTATAGTTATAATTTGAGATTGGATTATATTCTATTCTAAAAGTTGTAATCTTTTTTTTAAATAATTATATCGATTTTATTGGATTATTAGGAATATTGTTTTGTATAAATACGATTTATACTAAAAGAAAAGACCTTTTAAAATTTGTTTTTTAAATCTAAAATATTGTGCCATTATTAAAAATTGGCAAATTAAAAGTCCCAAGTATTAGATCACTCTCTGTTTTCCATAAAGACGATGTATACTAAAAAAAAAAGAAGAAGAAATTTTTTAAAAGATCTAAAATACTTTAAAATATTAAATGATCACAAATAAAAAATCCCAAGTATCAAATCACTTTCTGTAATATTTTTTTTTGCCCGTCAGAAAGTAAAAACTGCAGCTTGTCAGCTCTTCCATGCTTTACCTCCATGGACATCTAATTCGAAAGCTACCCCCCATCGACTAAGAAACCCAAGCGCTGAAGCTGGAATTGGAATCTCATCATCTCATCCACTCATCCTACTATTCCTATCCTACCATCAGCCCGAGACTTCAACTCAACTCATCTCGTCTCGTCTGCGGGATGCGCTAAGCTCTTCTTGGCCAGAGTCAGTCGATGTGACAGGTGCCAGATGAGACTGGAAGCGCAGAAAGTAGAATCTAAATCTAAATCAAAGAACCCAGAACTCAGAATCCAGATCGCTGGAGAGGACAACCCCCTTTGGGTTGCATCTGGTGCGGATTAGATTATGCATAATAAAGTGTAATTTATTTCTGGCAACTATCCCTCGGGGGAAAATTCTCGAATGTCTGTCAGGTGCTCCCCAAGGGTTTTTGTTTTCCGATTCAGCACAGATTTCTTTTTTTTTTCCCCCTTTTGAGTGACACGTTTCGAAGCTCGTTTGGCTCTTATCTCAAACGGCCCAGGGAAACTGGAACGCGTGTCAGCATTTTGCATGGCCCAGAGCTTAAAAGTCTGCGCCAGAGAGCCCAGAAGAGATAAGACCCCCGCCTAATCAACTTGTATAGAAATCAGCGAGCAGCAACTGCAGTTGACACGTGACCCAAACACCGAACACCAGTTAAAAACGGGGGGAAGGAAGGGCTACTTAGACCATGAAATGGCGACACGTGACCCAGTCGGCGAAATAAACCCAATTCAAATCCAATTGCAGCGTCGTTTTGGGCTTAGCCCAGTACAAATATTATTTATTGCAATTGTATTTTAAGTGGAGTGTTTCCTTCTATTCTGTCATACTTTAGCAATTTGTTCAAGCTCTCGTTCTGTTTCGATTTCCACTTACAGATTCATTAATGGGCTCGGCGAGCGAAGACGACGACGACGATGATCCCCCGCATTTGCGGGCCACGGCACTCGGATTGGGCGTACTGGGGCCCAACGGACCCGACTCAGCGGGCGGACCTCTGGGCACATCGGATATATCAGTACAAAGCATGAGCACCGATAGCAAAAATACCCATGACGATTCCGATCAGGTAAGACGATCATTAGCCTGTATTTCGCCCGAGTAATGAATGGGAGATGGAGAGTGCTACCCTGGAGTTTGCTAAATTAAAAGAGTTTACTATTTTTCGGGATCTTTTAACCCACTTCCTGAGTCTCAAGTTTAAACTTGCACTTAACCGCCACTTAACCGGTAATTTATATTAAATACTTTTGAGCAGCTTACAACTTTTCCATAGTCCTTAGATTAAACTTGCACTTAACCGGCACTTAACCGGTACTTAACCGCCACCTAACCGACATTTCATATTAAGTACTTTTGAGAAAAAAAAACTTTTCCATTGTCTGAAGTTTAAACTCTCACCTAACCGCCACTTAACCGCCCTCGACTTAATGACTTTATATAAAGGGTATTTGAATAATCGCCTTTATAAGGTCCGCTTTTGATGATCAGTCGTTTAGGTGGCATTGTTGGGGTCTCTCATTCCACACTCCATATCCACACTCGGTTTGATTAATGATTGGCAAACGATTATGAGAGAGAGAGACGCCCGGCATTGTGTGCACTATATAGAAAATACAGAAATACAATATACAATACCCACTCGATCGCAGGGCTCCTTGGACGGCGATCCGGATGGACGCGGCGATTCCCAGGCGGAGAACAAAAGTCCCGACGATGCCAACGGATCGAAGCGACGCGGTCCGCGCACCACCATCAAGGCCAAACAGCTGGAGGTGCTGAAGACGGCCTTCAATCAGACGCCGAAGCCGACACGCCACATCAGGGAGCAACTGGCCAAGGAGACCGGGCTGCCCATGCGCGTCATACAGGTGAGTGCCTGGGCCATCTGGCAGGGGATAGATGATATGCGGGGAAAATATGATCCTAAGGTGTCAAAAATAAAGGGAAAACTAGCTGTAGATCCTTAATTATTTTAGTGTATTGGAGAATATTTCAAGTACCCACAATATCTTAATAATTAATATCTTAATAATACCATAGATTCATAAAATGTATATGATCTTAGGTGAAAGGTGTCGAATATAAAAAGAATATATGAAAACTAGCTATAGCTCTTTCATTATATCTATAAGGAATTTTAGCCACAATTACACACAATTTCTATCTTAATAATACCATAGATTCACAAACTATAGAGTTAAAATTAGCCTAATGTCAGCTAGAAAATATGTTTCTCAACTTAATGTTCTTATAATTTAATTTTAAACTCCACACTCAACCCATTCGAAAGCCGTAAAACTCGGCAAGAAATGAATTTAAATTGGTGGGCCCATGGATATTCCGCGGAGGGCCTTCCGTTGAAAAAGGCAAGTGCAGGCCGAGGCGGAAGAGTCCGCGATGTTTGGGCATGAGCTTTACTTTAACGATTCCATTTCCATAGCTGCCTCGGTGACTTTGTGCGTTCATCTTAGTGGTAGAAGTATTAGTAGTAGTAGTTGTAGTAGCGACCTCCAAGTGGTCGCTGGTCTTCGGGTTTCTCGAGTGGCGTGGAGCGGCCCGTCGTCGTCTGCGTTTCATCAGCATAAAAAAGGCATAAATTAAGCGCGCTTTGACTGGCAAATGTTTAAACTAAAGCAAACGCGGTCACCGCCCCAGCCCCCGCCGCTCAGTGCCGACAAGAAAACGAAGAACAAAATATCATAAAAAAATAGTCGGACGCGATTTTTCAACGTTGCCCCGTTGCAACGCTTCATTGCTCGGCTAGTAAAAACAACAAACCAAATACAATAAAAATAAAATTAATGTCGGAACGAGGGCGGACGCAGTCGCCATGTGGGCGTGGCGGCGCATTAAAAACGGAAGTTCAATGCGCTCGCAACAAAAAAAAAATAGGCAACAGAAAGCAATTTGCCAAAAAAGAAGGCAAAGAAAATAAAATGCGCAAAAATTCCGAAAAAATTAAAAAAAAAACCTCTCTTGCAGATATGAGAAGCGCCGAGAAGGGCGCAAAAATGTTAACTAACATGCAATGCTGTGATTAGAAGAAAATCAGGGCCAGAAGCTTACGTAATGGGATTAGAAAAGCTGCTTAACAAATTGAGCATATTATATAGGCGGTCCGAAAGTGGATTAGAGCAGAATATTGTTAATTGAGGAAGTGCTGCTAAGGTAGAAACTTAATTGCCGCTAAGTAGATGCAACCAAACCCGAGCCTTTGAAGTTCACCGATCATAAGGCCGTGAAGTATGAAAAATAGGGCTTTTCTAATTTGCTATTTTAATCAGTTTCTTTTGAAAAAAAGTCTGTTTATAAATCATGTATTATATCTTTTTAAGTAGATGGTTTGAAACGTAAGTGAGTACTTAACTATGCCATCACCTTTCACCTTGTCATTTCAAATTTGCTGCTGACAGATCCCTAAGTTGAAGTCCCTCCCAGTTTCTTTTCCCTCGAATCCTTTTTCCCATCGTTAGGCAGCTGTTGGGTTCTAACCTAACCTGTCAAGGATATCCGTAGCATATGTTCCACATGATCTGACCGCAACAACATCATTATGCTGGCTCTTCATTCGACCCGCTCTTCGGGGCACCTTGCTCGATTTTTCCGACAGGTTTACTGGAGCTACACCAACCCCTCTTTTAGTTTTCCATTGTTTTTCCAATCGACGGGACTCAAAATACCCAAATTCCTATCCCATGAGCACTTGAAGATGGGCACGGGTTCGGTTTATTTCGATTCGGTTCGGGTTCTCGGGGTTCTATGGTCTGGGTTTCGGCTTCGGTATGTGGCCTTTGATGTGTCATTGGTTACAGTTAAAGGATATTTAGGCGGCATTCGTTTCTTCTTTCAGCTCCTCAGCATTTCGAGCATTTCGAGCATTTCGCTCTTTTTCGAGGCGACAAGTGTGACACAATCAACACCTCTTTGGGGTCCCTCTTCACAACTAAACGAAAGTGACAAATGCCAACAAGTTGAAGAGGAGGCACACCAAACAAATCTTAATCTGCTCGCGGGAATCGCTGGAGAATCGTTGGAATCGGAGAAAGGGGAACTGAGAACTGGGAATGGAATGGGTTGGACATCTGTGGGCTGTCAGCGGCAGTTTGGAGATACATTTGCATCTTCATTAAGGCTGCACTCTTTTTTTCACCCGTTTCACCCAATCATCAAGCGTATCAAATGTCAAATATATAAACATAGATATAGGCAGCTTCCAGCTGATTTCGGATTTCTGATGTCTGTTTTGTGTTTTCTGATTTCTGGGGAAACAGCTTTGAGTAACTTGATCCCCATCAAAGCGTTGACTTTGGCAGTTCGTCAGCTTTGGCTTTGGATTCGGGAATCCTCTACAGATGTCAACGAGAACGTACAAATTGTACGACTCTTGGAGAGTCTGTGAATCTGTGAATCTGGGAGACGGGGAGCATCTTTCTCTTGGGCGCCCGCCCGCTGTGAGTTTTATAATAAATTTTACAACAACAGCAGCAGCAACCTGAGGGCATGACACAAAAACTTCTTAAGAACTTTTGCCGACAAATGAAAAGGGGGGAGGGGGCGATGGCCGCGCCACGGGACAGAAGTTGGGCCCCACGTTGGGCGCCAACAAAAACAATATGCCCTCGCCATCGCCTTGCCCACTATTCGTGGCGTGTCTTGAACTTTGACATAAAAGCTGTGAACTCGGGGGCAGAGTACGCAAAGCGTATCCAGATCAAAATAGATCAAAAACTTGACCAAGGAAATATTTTGAAAGTTATAAATATATTTTCCCTTTCGGTTCTCAACTAGGAGAAATGTATTTCCAGTTTCTATTAAGATAAATGCGAGTTTATTTTAAGCTATTCCTGAGAAACCCACCGCAAATCATTCCCATGCGAGGGCCCCCATAAAGCATTTGTATAATTGATAGATAGGTGGACCTTTGAGCATAAAACCAAATGCGTTCCGAAGAGTTATGGCCACGAATGTCGTTTCGTATCGAAGAGACAGAAGTCAACCTGTTTTGCGGGGGACTTGGAAATGAAGGAAAGGGGTATCTCTCTAGGTTCAGAGGCGGTTCTTTTTTTTGGGTTTCTTTCGCTCCATTTAAGCTTTGAAAAATTATAAACAAATAAACGGATACTGAGGGGCGGGGGGTTTGAAATCACACAGTCGACGGAGCGCGAGCGGCAGCTAAACCAAAATTTTTAATGTGGCATGCGCTGAGCTTGGCGCCAGTGACTTGGAGATACAAAGATACAAAGATACGCCAGATACTAAGATACTCATATTCAGATGCGGATGCGAGCCGGACATTTGTCAAGTGATGTCGTGCAGAGGCGTTTATTTGTCAACAGAAAACATATTCGAGAGCATTTCCAGTCGTGATTTGCATTTCGGTTTCTTATTCCCTTTCGGAGGCCCCGCGAAGATTTATACTCTTTATATATTTTATCTGGTATCCCAAGAGATCGTCGTCTTCGTCGGAAGTTGACAAATTTCGACGGGGCGCCGTATAGAGTTTTCGTTTTTCTCCTTCGTTTTATGGCCAACTAATTAGTCAAAGATCTCGAGCTGGGCTTTTATTAATTGAGCGGAAATTGTTTTGATTTTGTGGGTTGTGGATGCAATAGTTCGGGTTCGGTTTTGGTTTCGGTTTCGGCAACCGCAGAACTTGAAAAGAAACCAAAAAAAGAAAGAGATTGAACCATTCACAAGGGGCTAATTTAACGCATTTATTCCAACATGGATTGGTAGTTAAACTCGGGGCGCCCTCTTTTCCATGACTCGGCAAATAATTGAGATGATAGTGGGGGGGTTATAATTTCAACAACTCATCAAGTTGCTATTAATTTCGATTGAGGCGCCGGAGCTACCAAAAAAAAAAGATGAAAAAACAACTGACCGAAAACAGAAATATACCCCGAAACCCGATGAAACTGCCGAATCATGCAAGGAGCTCTTCTCTTTCAGTAACACCTACTAAACTATGGGAAAAAACAAAGGCCAGGAGGGAACAGCGATGCGATCCACCTGAAATACAGATGGAAAACAGCAGAAAACAGCCGAAAAAAACAGGAACAAAAAGAAGAAGTTAATTATCTGTTAACTCTTACTCGAGGCCAATTCACGCCTCACCAAATCATCGGTAGAAAAAAGGAAAACAAGAGGCAAAACGAGCGGTAGTCATCGATATGTTGACTCGAGGGCGTGACGACAGCCCCCCGATAATAATAAATGCAAATCATCAGCGAGTGCTTGAGGTCATCATCGTAATCATGGCAATCGCCATCGGAGGTCTTCTGAAAAGGATCTTGAGTTTCCCTTACATGGTATTTGCCTGGCTAATAAGCCATATATCATTTTTTAAAGGGGCCGTTCTGCTTGAAAATAAAGTCTAGAACATTTCTTTGTTGGTAATAAAATGGTATATCAAATACTTTAAAGTGTGACCAAATTTACCACAGAAATTCCAGGAAATCCCCTTCGATCTTAACTCTTTTCTTGGCCCGAATGCCGCCGTTGATTAGCTTTAAAAATTGTTATTGCCAACTTCGTTTGCTACCATTGTGGAAGAAGGGCAACCCAAGTTGCCCCATTGTTTTTGGCAATTAAGCGGAGAGCAGCAGCGGCAACAGCAGCAAACAATAAACAATAAAACAACATGAAAAGGCAATCCAAACAAACAAATCTTGCCGCATCATAGCAAACTAATTTAACAAAATAGCCAAAGAAACGGAAAGCCGAAAACCGAAAAAATGGGGGCCTAGGAAAAAAGGTAGCCGCCAAACAATGGGCTAATATCGAATGGGATTCGGTTTCAAAGTTAGGATGGATCGGATTCGGATCTCAATCGGATTCTGAATGGCAAATCCTATCCACAACCAATCATATCAATCAAAGGCAACCAGAAACGTGACACACATTTGGCTGCCCCTTTTGCGCATATTTTTTTGTTTTTCGGAGGATCGCATTAAGATGGAATACGATTTTATAAGATTGTATATGAGCATTATATATATGACCCCTGGCCCACCCCCTCATCGCTCAATCGAAATGAGCAACAGAAAAAAACAGAAAAAAGGGGGAGGGGCAGGTGGGAGGCCAAACGCGCTGCCGTTTAACATAATTTGCTATAATTTCCAACACAATGCAGATGGAAGCGGAGGAAGGTAGGAGAGCACACCTCGGTTGGGTTAACCCTCTGAGGCCTCTGAGCAGCTCCCTGTTGCACACAGCGAGAAAAAACGGGGAGATTGTGGGGTAATAACCCATTATAAGAAATCGTTACATAAATTATTAATATTTAAAAATATTAATATAATATAAAAATATTTTTGGTAAATCTTACAACATTATTTGTAATGAAAAATAAAAAAAACTATCATCAGTAATCGTAATAGACTTTACAAAATAAAACTCAATTAAAATTAGTTAAAATATAACATTATGGTAAAATAAATCTTACATCGTCCTTTATTGTAAGTATTTATTTTGCTACATCCCAATTATTTCCGTCAGTGTACAACTCCGCTCTCTGCAATAATCATTTTGTTATGTGAGGGATTCGGTTCTCGGGGGCCGACCCCTTGTGATTGCTACCATGGGCCATTATGCTACGTTGTTTGCCCTTTTATGTCAGAGTCTAACCTATAATTTAACTAAATGTTCAAATGTTGCTGGCCGCGTGTTCAACTTAGTTCAGTTTAAGTTTAAGTTCCCTTCTCCCTCTACTTTAAGTCGGAAATTTGTTGAAAGCTCCAAATTGGAAACAAATTTCGGTGCCCAAGTGCGGAAATAAAATATTAGCCGCACATTTTTCAAAATTGCCAACAATTTGCCGCCGCAGCAAGAGAACAGGATAAAAAAAAACAGAGGAACAGGAAAATATGTTATGATGATAACCGTAAATGATGCGATTTTGATATATCATAATATCATATATCCACATAATAAGCCAGAGGGCAAAAGAGTACGCGAACTGAACCGAAATTAAAATACACACCATTGGCCAAGCAAAGCAAAATATATACAGCACGGAAAAATATGGAAAGCAAATCAGAGGCCAAAGGAAAATATTTCTCTCAAATTTATGGGCGAAAAAAGCATTTCACGCCCATTTGCTGTGAGCTAACAACATTTTTGGGCTGAGTAAACTGGAATTTTGATTGCGGGTTTTCGCAGTGCAGTGCACAGGAATTTAGAAAAAATTTAACTTTAAAATAAATTTTATTAGATTTTAGAAAATAAATAATTAAATTAATAATTTAATTTAATAATGCAAAAACATTAAAAAGTTAATTGTAAAATTTTTCAAAAATCTAAATTAAAATACATAAATTGCAGCTATTATTTGTAAAACTATTATAACAGTGTTCAAATGTTATTACATAAATAGAACATAAATGAACAGACATTTAAAGATCATAAAATTTAATAATAGAAAAAAATCCATTGTAAAATAAATTTAAAAATCTTGGTAAGTGGCCATTATTCCACATTCCACTCATGTGGTTTCCCATTTGAATCTTGGAACTTACATAACAAAAAACCTCCGCACCCCACCTCCCTTTTCGCGCAGTGTGTCGCCCACATCCAATTGGCATTTTTCTGTTTATTTCTGTGTTTTATTTTTTCCCTGCTATTTTCTTTCTGTTGCACTTTTTGCTGCACTCCATTTGCCATTTGTTGCTGTTTTTCTTTGTGGACGTAACAAAACAATGTGGAAATGTGCTGCAGAGTAAAAAACACAAAGAAATGGAAAAAGAAGAAGAAAAACTAAACTGAAAGGATAAAAAAGGGGGAAAAAACAGGGAAAACAAATGCAAAACTATTGTAAATGCATATTTTAGTTTACGTTCCTCTTTTTCCGTTTTTTTTTCGAACCAAACCAAACCAAACCTCCTCCTCATCCTTTCCACTATTGTTGTTTCTTTTGTTTGGTGTGCATATGAAAATGAAAAATTATGTGACCGCAGGGCCCACAGAGGCAAATATCGCATATGGAAAAATATGGCGAACACTCCGCTCAACTTTCCAGTGGATCCGATGTGGTTTTCTGGGCGGTTCGTGGGTGGTTTTGGGTGTTACGGGTGGTGGTTGGGGGCCTCACCTTTTATTTATTGCGCTGCAGTGCTACGTGTAATTGAAATGTGGTGGCAGCTTAGCCGCGTATTCTGTGGATTCTGGGTTCTTTGTTGGTTTCCCTTTGTGTGCCTTTTTTATTTTTATTATTTCTGCCAGTTCTAGTTTGGTGCCGAATTGAGTTTTGCCACGTCTACGACGTTATCAAGGTGATTACGCCAAGCGTTACGTTGTACTATACCATAAAGGAGTGCCCATTTTTTTCCGCAAGTTGACTGTTCAGCGAAAACGATGCAGCATAAAAATCTAAAACTAAAAACCGAAATTCAAGAATAATACAAAGAAGCTAACTGAGAAAGGATTTTTTTATAGATCCTATTTATAAGATTTTAGCAAAACCTTCCTCTTAATTTTGCCAAGTTCCCATTAGACATCTGTGCTTCTATTTGTGCAACTCCCAGCGGATTATCTTCGTGGCTGTCATAAAGTCACACGCTCCACCGAGAACTCGAGATGGTAACGTGGCTCGGGATTGGGATTTGGTATGGTGTATATGCGCTATATGTCTGGGAGACTAAGAGGATGAGACCCAACTATGCACAGCATGTTACTTCCTTTTGTGTGCATCCTGCTTGCCGACAAAAAACGAAAAAAAAACAGAGAAAAAGGCGAAGAAAAAGCTACGTCTTCTCTTCATTCTGCGGTTCTGGTTTCCTTTCGCATTCTCAGGCCCCGAAAAAAGGCTTTTCTAGCGAAATTCGCTGCGCCGCCGAATGTGTCAGTTTATAAATGTGAAATGTGAAGGGCCCCCCGACTTATATGCATGTCTAGTCTGCCCGGGCGAGTTCATAAATTCAAATGAACTGCAGAACGGCGCTCATCATTAAAATTCACGCTCAAATTGCCTCCAAAGACTTTCGGCCAACAGCTGCAAGGAAGGCAAAAATCTAAGCCCAATTCATTGGAAACTATTTGCCAAAAAAGATGAAAATAAAAAGGACAAAAAGAAGAACGCACGGGGCGCGCAAAGACATAAATCAAAAAGTTTCATTGAGAAAAATATATAAAACCAGGAGAAAATCAAAAAAGTTGCAGCAGATCATTAAAAGAGCGTCCCAGATATGAATATTAAAAGAGCCAAAAGAACCAAAACCGAGACGAAAAAAAAGGAGGATATGAAAAGGATGGGAATAACAAACGAGAGACAAAAGGATCGGTGGAGAGCGCGGGCGAGCGGCCCCGAAAGGTGCCACTAAAACTTTTGAAATATGTTTTTATTTTATAACTTTGCATGCTGGGCACGGTGCTTCTGGAGCACCCGGAACGTAAGCCAAGGAACCGAACCGAAAGCCGAAAAAAAACCGAAACCGCACAACCCAAGAGCCCAATAACCGAAGAACCGAAAACCCACAGCCAGAACGTCGTAAAAATGGCATCGAAGTCTGCGGAGACGCGTCTTCTGTCTTCTGTCTACCAGTCCGCCAGTCCACCAGTCTTCTCGATCCTCAATCCTCTTCAGTGGCGTGGGGAATGGGGCTAATTTTGCGACGGCCGCCCGGTGCGGCGGTAGCATCAATGCAAAAGAGCCACAGCCACCAGCAGAATCGGAATCAGAATCTTCGGAGCCAGAAGAATCGCCGGGCAGCAACAATTAGACATGCGCCTCCATAAACCGATGCACCGAGACAACAGACACAAGATCCCCAAAAGAAAATCATTTTTATCTCCCCGGAAGTCCCCAGAATTCTGTACGGTTTTTTTTTTTGAATGCCTTACAAACTGAGATTCTATTCCTATTTTTAACAAAACCACGAATCACGATTTTCGACCAAAAATAGCAGTATTTTTTCCACAAAATTGGAAATAATGATCCAAATGCCGAGTGTCACACCTCGTTGAACTCGTAATGAAATTCCCAATTGATTGACATTCAAAGCTAAGCATTTTATTTTTTGTCCATTTTTTGCAAAAAATCATAATGTAACCCCTTATAAAAAAAGAGAAAATTGGCGAAAATTTAATTTTTTTAAGATCACCCGGAAAGTTACATGGATTTGTTTATTATTTTGTTATCTGTTCAAAACAGTATGTATTTTTGGTGTAGGACCATTTTTGGCCAAGTTACAGCAAAAAAACCAAAAGAAAAATTCAAATTTTTGTCAAAAACTGAAATCCCGAATTTCCAAAAAAAAAAAACAAAACGGGTTTGTTCGCTAAAACAAAGCAAATATTGATTCAAAGTATGGATTGTCATACCTTTCTGAACTCGTTATTAAATTTCCTAACGATTGGCATTTAAACCTTGACATTTTATTTATTTTTAATTTTTCGCTAAAAATCATGGGGTACCCCCTTATAAAAAAATTAAAAATTAGCGAAAATTTTATTTTTCCAAAATCACACGGAAAGTGTTCTGGGTTTATTGCCAATTTTGTTATCTGTTCAAAACAGTTTGCATTTTTGGTGTAGGACCATTTTTGGCCAAGTTACTGCAAAAAAACAAACAGAAAAAATAAATTTTTTGTCAAAAACCCAGATCCCCATTTTTCACAAAAAAATAATTGGTTTTTTGGCCAAAACTATACAAATATTAATCCACATATGGGTTGTTCTCTTTTATTCTCAAACCATGTAAATGTAATAAGAACATTGTAATTTTTTTGTAATTATTTGTATTAATCTTGTTCTTTTTCTAAACCATTTTTCAGGTGTGGTTCCAAAACAAGCGGTCGAAGGAGCGACGCATGAAGCAAATCACCAGCATGGGCCGTCCGCCTTTCTTCGGAGGCGCCCGCAAAATGAGGGGCTTCCCGATGAACCTCTCGCCCGGCGGACTGGACGACGGACCCGGCTTCCCCTACTTTGCGGCGGACGCCAAGTTCGAGTTCGGCTACGGCGGACCCTTCCACCCGCACGACGGACCCTACTTTCCCGGCCACCCCGGCGGCCCGATGCCGTTCAATGCGCCAGGTGAGATCCCACAACTCCGTTCTAAAAATATAAATCAGTTTAAATATATCGCTTTCAAATTAAGATAATTTGATATTACTGGAAATGCCCTTTAATAGCTTATCAATCTTTAAGAACAATGAAAATCAACCAGTTTCAAAAATTAAATACAAATTGGTTTTAGCAAAGGGTTCTTAGAAAACTTTTCCCTCCCTTAAAATACAAAAAAATTACTAATTTAAAAAAAAAAAAATAAATCTATCTAATCTAAAAAAAAAAAAAAGCAGTGAAATGAAGTCATGATACCAATAATTCCTAAATAGTTACTAAATTGTTACCAATACTTTCCTAAATATTTTTTTAATTTTTCTTAAGACGTATAATAATATAAGTATAACTCTGTAAGAACTTTTAAAACTTAAACCCGAAAGCAACAAATAAAAAATAAATTCAGAGCAGAGAAATAAAATCATAAATATTTCCCAATAATTTCTAAATATTTTTATAACTTTTCTAAAAACTTAAAAATTAAATTACCCTCTAAGAGTATAACAAACTAACCACCTTATCCCTTCTCTTAACCCCCAGGCGGCCCCATGGACCACAGCGGCCCCATTCCGATGGTGAACGAGTTCGGACTGACGCCGGAGGCGACGTTCCTCGGGCAGGCGGGCGGTCCGCCGATGCAGCTGCAGTCGGCCGTTGGGCCGCCGCCACCGCCGCCGCCACCGAGCGCCGAGCACTTGATGGCCGCCGCAGCGGCAGCGGCGCAGCAACAGGCGGCGCAACAGCAGCAGCAGCAACAGCAGCAACAGCAGAATGCGCAACAAGCGGCGAATCAGACGCAGCAGCAGCAGCAACAAAATGGCCCCCGCACCAATTCGCCGGAATTCATGAGCTCGGCGAATTTCAGCGAACCGCAGAATATGCAAAATGAAGGGCTCGTTTGGTAATATACGAAACAGTTGGCAACGCGGCTGCTGCTCTTCGGCAGAGAGCGAGTGCGAGAGCGGGAGAGGGAGAGAGCGGCGCAGAGCGAGTGCGAGTGAGGGAGATAGCAATGGCTCTCGCTGTAGTGCCGTCTCGCTCTCGCCCGAAGGCTAAGCCCCACCCCCTCTGCTACGTTTTGTTTTTGTTATAACTTTATTATTATTATTATTATTACTGTGCTATTTTTTTTGTATTTCAATTCGGCGCCAAAATATTTGTAAATTATAAAAAACTAAACAAAACAAAAAAAAAAACAAAATAGACAAAGAAAATCTCTCTTAAATGTATAAAAAAAACAAAAACAAATAATGGGCGCTGCACATAGTAAACAATTTTTTTTAACAATAAAAAACATAAAACAAGAAGAAAAACTCTAAAAAAATTAAATTAAAAGCAAACACTAAACGTCTTGTCTGTAATTAAAACAAAAATACTATTTATGTGTATCAGTGTATAAAAAAAAATGCAAAAATCTGTAGTCTAAAAAAAGAATGATCGGCATAAAGAGATTTTTTTTGTAAATTAGCACATTTTATTCGTAACTCTAAAAATTGTTTATTTTCTGCCTGCATTTTTTGACGAAAAACTTTTTTTTTATATTATTACACGTAACATATGGATATATATTATAATCGTTGTCTAACAACATAAACGTAACTAGGCATGTACTAGGTCCTAAGTCTACATAAACCAGATATTATATATACAAGAGCTATATACGGCAGCACACACGTACACGGCAAAAAAAACGACAAAAAACAAACAACACATAGCAAACTAAACTAAACTATTTTTTTTTTTTTGTGGTCCTAGAACGTAAGCGAACGTAATTTATTATAAACAAATCGATAAAAAAAAGATGAGAGAGAAGGGAGAGAAAGAAGGATGATGAGGCAGTGGAAATGCTAAAACTAAATGTAAACCTAGAAAAGGATGACACCTAAACAAAATTACACATATATATAAAAAGTATATGAGCATAAATATATGAATTTCCAATTATAATGATATAGCAGCGAAAAAAAACGAGAAAAAGAGAAAATCCCAAATCCCCCAGCTAACAATTTTGATTATTATTATGACGATGCGAATTATTATTATTATTGTAAAAAGTATTAGTGTTAGCATAATGCGTAAGTTTATTAAAGAACCGAAACAACAACAACAACAACCACAACACAGACAACTAAATCCTTATATTCATCAAGCGATTAAAAATAAAATGTGCAAAGGAAGCGGCAACAAAGGCAAATTATGATAATGGCTAAAGGATAGAGAAGTGTGGGAAATAGAAAGCGATAAAAAGCGCCAGCGCCAGATAAAAAGTTCGCATAGGAATGAGTATGAGAATGAGAAGGAGCGCGGCAAAAGGCGGGAAAATCAATAATAAATAAACACAAATTGTTAACAAAACCTAAATAAAAAGCAAGACGCAAGAAGATGAAGAGCAACAAACAAAAAACGGAAATGAAAGAAACATTTGATGAGAAAAAAATATATATAAAATAAAAAAAATTAAACAAAATTGTGTCTTTTCACTTTGGAACCATAAATGGTGAGGTGAGTTTTTTTTGGCATTTTTACAGGACATTTCAAAGCGATTTGGATTGCTAAATTTCTTAGATAATAATATTTAATAGATTCAACTTTGGATACCTTCTTTATTTTACCTTTGCTTCAGGTCAATGAGAATGTCCTGTGAGCGAAAATCCGTTCCTTTGACTATAGTGACCGTATCCTAAGTTAACATCCCCTTAAATTGGCATATCGCATAATTTAATTTACAAAAGTAAAATAGCCAAAGTGTCTCAAGGTGCAAATGCAAATTCCCAGCCCTTTTGGCAGGACAGTTTAGGGATTGGAAAAACGAAATCTGCCAAGAGCCCTGCAGGTACAAATGAATATAAACTTTAGTTTCCGATTAAGTGGGATAAATTCATGTATTTATATGATTTTCAAACCCATAAAAAGCTGTATATATTTCTATATATTTCCTTTGTTAAACACTTACAAGTGAGTGTGGGATTTCGTGACCATTAGCAGGGAGCTCATCTGTGCGGCGTCGGGCAGCGTCTTAAATCGCTCGGCGGTCGGCCAAGTTAATATGCGTGGCTAATATCGGCACAACACATTATTGATGCCCAGGACATGGACATGGCATTTTGTGTGTTGCAAAAGGGAAAGGGGGAGGAGGAGGGGGGGCGAACGGGGGTTGCCTTTTGTTCGACACATGTGCGCGCATTCACACCTACGACCGAAAACACGACCACGAACAATGAAAAGGGGCGTCGTAAGGATGGCAGGGGGGTCGGGGGCCATTTCGAAGGGGGGCCACGGCAACGTAGATAGCATTTAATGCAAAACAATGCCACACTGTTGTTGCTGCAGCAGAGGCATGCAACAGCAACATCGGCGGCAACAACAACCATGACGAATTTCGTACTCGCCATATAGCACCGCATATATCCACATCCACATCCACACAGATCCACAGATGGCCGCAAACATATATGGCCACATATATCCACATCTGCAGGCGTTGCAAAACGGGGCACGCACTCGGACATGGAAATGGACATGGACATGGACAGGCACACAGGCGCACAGTGGGGCCTCGATTATGAAGGACCATTAAATTGTATTCAATAATAGCAAATAAGATATCTTTAATTTGTTCTGTCTTATTTTCTTACTTAGTCTTGAACTAAAAATAAATACAATTAATGTTAAATATAAATAATTTGAAAAGTATCTTTAAAAATCAGATATCGGATTCAAACTATTTTAAAAACATTTTAAAATGAAATAACTGTCTTAAAAAATACAATTTTTATAGATATTTCATTTTATCTTGAATTAAAATTAACTACAATTTATGCCAAATACAAAAACCTTGGAAGTGTATTAGTTATAAACCATTTAGGATTTGTATATAAAGATATTCATATCATTTTGCATTTTGTTTTCAGTATTATTATTTGAAATTCAGTATTATTATGTAACGGTATAAAACTTTTTAAAAACAAAGAAAATTGTATCAACATTTTGTTTGAATCATCGATTATATATTTTTTATAAATATTTTATTTTAAAACCTTTTTACACGATGGCTCTAACGAGGCTCCACTGTACTCTTGGCGTTTAGCTGAGCGTTGCCCTGTGATGTGTTGCACTTCACACACGGATGCGGCCGCACGCACACCGTTGCACTTGTGTTCTAGTGGCTTGTCTAAAACGCATATTAAATGTCCATCAGTAGCTGCTGTGTGTGTGTGGGCGAGTGTGTGTGTGTATGAGTGAGGCGTTCAATCTGTCCTGGGCCATCAATCCACAAAAGCGTCGAGCCAGGACGAGCCAGAGTTTCTCCTCTGGTCCTCTGTCCTTTTCGTCCTGCCAACCGGCCAAAGTCCTGACGTGTGACGTTCGTTTATCAGTTGGCAGCCGCCCGACGGCCAAAAAGGGGCATGGTCGGGCAGGGGTAGGGATTGTGAGGCGGAGGTCAGGGGGCGGTCGTGAATGATGGACGTGAAGAGGCCATGCCAGTATTTTCAGCTGCATTCGCACAGTGGAAGAAATTGAGCAAAAATGTAATTATTAATTTATTTTAACACGCCAAAAAAAAAACTGGGAGAATATCTTAAGGGACTTTTGTATTCCTTATCCTAATAAAATATATATAATATAAATTTGTTATAATAATATTTATTTGAAATGTTTGGCCACATTCAAACTTTATATAAATAACTAGGATAATTAAATATTTCATGTTATTATTATTTTTTAATTATTATTTGTGTCCTCTTTAAAACGTTTTCTCTTCAGAAACGTATCTATAAAATAAAGTATATTTTTAAGTACTTTTTGCCTGCACAGCCCACTGTAGCTGGCCTTGTGTGAGAATTTGCTGTTTGCGTTGTTTCCGTTTCCGTTTCCGTTTGTCGCCAAAAATGAATTTGTTAACATTAAATGGCATTTAGACCGGTGTGCCAAAGGGGCGGCCGAGGTGAGTGGGCGTGGCCAGGACCATCCATCCCGTACATCACTTCCCCTCCCCCTTTTCCTGCATCAGGCATTCATTCATCATCACTCATGTTGGCATGTCCAGCATTTTGAGCTGCAAACTGTAATTGTAGTTTCGGACTGCGACTCTAACTGTCGTTGCAGTTGTGATAAATGCTTTTGGGCTTTCGGCTTAGACACGCGTTGCCATCATCAGGGTGAATTTTTTGTTGGTTGAGGGGGGAAATATCGTTTATAAGGCGGACACGGCAAAAATCGAAACCGCAAAATTGCCCTTAACTTGCAACAGATCTTCTAAAGAGCCTCTCGATTCCACCTAAAGGCGAAAACAGAGAACAGACAGAGAAAAATATTCATAAAACAAACCTTTTTTCACATGAAAATAACTTAGAGAAGTGGAATCCTAATTGGACAATGATTTAAATATTCTAAATAGATTATGGAAACAAATATGAAGTAATAAAAACTTCAAACTTAATTTTTTATAATAAAAATTATATTGATATTTGATATACAGATACCACTAGCTTAGTAATTTTACTTAATTTATAAGCAAAAGATTTTGTAAGACTTTTTACGATGAGATAATTTATTTGATTTATCTCTTAAAGGTTTGAAAACTATGATTGAACAAAGAAAGTTACAAAACTATATTGGTAATAAGTTAACCATTTTATATTTTTTATAACTTATGTTTCTGTGTAGCTACTGTTTGTTGTTGCTCGGCTGTTGTGGTTTGCTGATGTTTGTTGTTGTTTGCCTGATTGCCTCCATGAGCGCCGTCTAATGACTCAATTTTCGATCAAAACCTGAGACAATTACGGCTCCACAATTATCGGCATGTGAATCACTTGTGTGTGTGTATCAGTGTGGGGGGGGGGGTTCCGATTTTAGGGGGCGGGGCAGCGGTACAAGCGGTATGTGCGTGCCACGCAATGACAGCCAGAGCGACGATGTTTGATTTGAAGCTGTCGAAAAGCAGCTCAGCAACTCGAACAAAGAGCTCGAACACGAAAACAATGAATGAGAAAAAAGGGAAAAGGGTTAGAAAAGGGTAGAAGCGAAATCGATGGAATCAACGAACCGAAGAATACCCTAAATAAGTGGCTTAAAGTTAAGCGAATTAAAACGATCCCCAAATAAAATTAAACTTAAACGGTTTAAAAAGTCGAATAAATAATAATAAGATCCGTTTTATTATCAGCATGTTTAATTAAAAGTGCGCCTTAAAGCTTGAAAATGTGTGGGAGTTTAAGGCTTAAAACCTAATTTTAATGTAATATGAGGAAGCGAGAAGACCACCAAAAAAAAAAATAGATTTAAAAAATCAATAATAAATATAAATAAAATTATAAAAATTCTTTACGATTAAAAAAGTCCAAATTTATTTGGACTTCTTATTAATTGGCAGGGTATTCCTCAGTTCGGTAATGGAAAGTAGACCGAAACGCCCATGGGCCAAAGTGAAAAGTTCAAGTTGTGACGGCAGACAGGAGGCCAAAGGACGAAGGAGGCCCAAAAAGGAGCTGGAGCCGACGACCAGTGGTGTCTGTCCAGATGGCCAGAAAGGGGGGATATTTCGGTAGTGCGACTGCTACTGTTGCTGACACGCAAACCTACTCCAATTTCCAGAGTTCGTTCCCTTCGCCTTTCCTTTCCTTTCCTTTCCTTTCGTCTGACAAGTGTCAGAAAACGAGGAGGACGGCTGAATAGGATTCCGCTTTCGACACAACGCTGACACATAGGGGATTTCCAGGAGGGTAGGGAAAAAGGGGCCCCAGGGTCTGAGTTCTGAGTGTCCCCCTGTTTTGTCATTAAAACGATGCAACTGCAAATGCCAAACAAAAGCGGCAACAACAATTGTGCGGCTAATTAGTTCAGCTGAGTGGTTAGTCGACCGCCCGATGAGGTGGCTCTGAAAAGTTGACAAATTTAGGAGCTCTTTGATTAGTAAAATTTGAATATTTTCTTTTTGTTTTTTTGCTGTAACTTGGTCAAAAATGCTCCTACACCAAATACATACTGTTTTGAACAGATAACAAAATTATCTAAAAATCCAGAATACTTTCCGTGTGATTTTGGAAAAATAAAATTTTCGCTAATTTTTAATTTTTTTATAAGGGGGTACCCCATGATTTTTTGTGGAAAATTAAAAATAAACAAAATGTCAAGGTCTAAATACCAATCGTTAGGAAATTTAATAACGAGTTCAGAAAGGTATGACAATCCATACTTTAAATCAGTATTTGCTTTGTTATAGCGAAAAAACCAGTTTTGTTTTTTTTTTTGAAATTCGCGATTTCAGTTTTTGACAAAAATTGGAATTTTTTCTTTTGGTTTTTTTGCTGTAACTTGGTCAAAAATGCTCCTACACCAAAAATACATACTGTTTTGAACAAATAACAAAATTATCTAAAAATCCAGAATACTTTCCGTGTGATTTTGGAAAAATAAAATTTTCGCTAATTTTTAATTTTTTTATAAGGGGGTACCCCATGATTTTTTGTGAAAAATTAAAAATAAACAAAATGTCAAGGTCTAAATACCAATCGTTAGGAAATTTAATAACGAGTTCAGAAAGGTATGACAATCCATACTTTAAATCAGTATTTGCTTTGTTATAGCGAAAAAACCAGTTTTGTTTTTTTTTTTTAAATTCGCGATTTCAGTTTTTGACAAAAATTGGAATTTTTTCTTTTGGTTTTTTTGCTGTAACTTGGTCAAAAATGCTCCTACACCAAAAATACATACTGTTTTGAACAGATAACAAAATTATCTAAAAATCCAGAATACTTTCCGTGTGATTTTGGAAAAATAAAATTGTCGCTAATTTTTAATTTTTTTATAAGGGGGTACCCCATGATTTTTTGTGAAAAATTAAAAATAAACAAAATGTCAAGGTCTAAATGCCAATCGTTAGGAAATTTAATAACGAGTTCAGAAAGGTATGACAATCCATACTTTAAATCAGTATTTGCTTTGTTATAGCGAAAAAACCAGTTTTGTTTTTTTTTTTTGAAATTCGCGATTTCAGTTTTTGACAAAAATTGGAATTTTTTCTTTTGGTTTTTTTGCTGTAACTTGGTCAAAAATGCTCCTACACCAAAAATACATACTGTTTTGAACAGATAACAAAATTATCTAAAAATCCAGAATACTTTCCGTGTGATTTTGGAAAAATAAAATTTTCGCTAATTTTTAATTTTTTTATAAGGGGGTACCCCATGATTTTTTGTGAAAAATTAAAAATAAACAAAATGTCAAGGTCTAAATGCCAATCGTTAGGAAATTTAATAACGAGTTCAGAAAGGTATGACAATCCATACTTTAAATCAGTATTTGCTTTGTTATAGCGAAAAAACCAGTTTTGTTTTTTTTTTTGAAATTCGCGATTTCAGTTTTTGACAAAAATTGGAATTTTTTCTTTTGGTTTTTTTGCTGTAACTTGGTCAAAAATGCTCCTACACCAAAAATACATACTGTTTTGAACAGATAACAAAATAATCTAAAAATCCAGAATACTTTCCGTGTGATTTTGAAAAAATAAAATTTTCGCTAATTTTTAATTTTTTTATAAGGGGGTACCCCATGATTTTTTGTGAAAAATTAAAAATAAACAAAATGTCAAGGTCTAAATGCCAATCGTTAGGAAATTTAATAACGAGTTCAGAAAGGTATGACAATCCATACTTTAAATCAGTATTTGCTTTGTTATAGCGAAAAAACCAGTTTTGTTTTTTTTTTTGAAATTCGCGATTTCAGTTTTTGACAAAAATTGGAATTTTTTCTTTTGGTTTTTTTTGCTGTAACTTGGTCAAAAATGCTCCTACACCAAAAATACATACTGTTTTGAACAGATAACAAAATAATCTAAAAAATCCAGAATACTTTCCGTGTGATTTTGGAAAAATAAAATTTTCGCTAATTTTTAATTTTTTTATAAGGGGGTACCCCATGATTTTTTGTGAAAAATTAAAAATAAACAAAATGTCAAGGTCTAAATGCCAATCGTTAGGAAATTTAATAACGAGTTCAGAAAGGTATGACAATCCATACTTTAAATCAGTATTTGCTTTGTTATAGCGAAAAAACCAGTTTTGTTTTTTTTTTTGAAATTCGCGATTTCAGTTTTTGACAAAAATTGGAATTTTTTCTTTTGGTTTTTTTGCTGTAACTTGGTCAAAAATGCTCCTACACCAAAAATACATACTGTTTTGAACAGATAACAAAAAATTCTAAAAATCCAGAATACTTTCCGTGTGATTTTGGAAAAATAAAATTTTCGCTAATTTTTAATTTTTTTATAAGGGGGTACCCCATGATTTTTTGTGAAAAATTAAAAATAAACAAAATGTCAAGGTCTAAATGCCAATCGTTAGGAAATTTAATAACGAGTTCAGAAAGGTATGACAATCCATACTTTAAATCAGTATTTGCTTTGTTATAGCGAAAAAACCAGTTTTGTTTTTTTTTTTGAAATTCGCGATTTCAGTTTTTGACAAAAATTGGAATTTTTTCTTTTGGTTTTTTTGCTGTAACTTGGTCAAAAATTCTCCTACACCAAAAATACATACTGTTTTGAACAGATAACAAAATAATCTAAAAAATCCAGAATACTTTCCGTGTGATTTTGAAAAAATAAAATTTTCGCTTATTTTTAATTTTTTTATAAGGGGGTACCCCATGATTTTTTGTGAAAAATTAAAAATAAACAAAATGTCAAGGTCTAAATGCGATTGGCATTTAGGAAATTTAATAACGAGTTCAGAAAGGTATGACAATCCATACTTTAAATCAGTATTTGCTTTGTTATAGCGAAAAAACCAGTTTTGTTTTTTTTTTTGAAATTCGCGATTTCAGTTTTTGACAAAAATTGGAATTTTTTCTTTTGGTTTTTTTGCTGTAACTTGGTCAAAAATGCTCCTACACCAAAAATACATACTGTTTTGAACAGATAACAAAATAATCTAAAAAATCCAGAATACTTTCCGTGTGATTTTGAAAAAATAAAATTTTCGCTTATTTTTAATTTTTTTATAAGGGGGTACCCCATGATTTTTTGTGAAAAATTAAAAATAAACAAAATGTCAAGGTCTAAATGCCAATCGTTAGGAAATTTAATAACGAGTTCAGAAAGGTATGACAATCCATACTTTAAATCAGTATTTGCTTTGTTATAGCGAAAAAACCAGTTTTGTTTTTTTTTTTTAAATTCGCGATTTCAGTTTTTGACAAAAATTGGAATTTTTTCTTTTGGTTTTTTTGCTGTAACTTGGTCAAAAATGCTCCTACACCAAAAATACATACTGTTTTGAACAGATAACAAAATTATCTAAAAATCCAGAATACTTTCCGTGTGATTTTGGAAAAATAAAATTTTCGCTAATTTTTAATTTTTTTATAAGGGGGTACCCCATGATTTTTTGTGAAAAATTAAAAATAAACAAAATGTCAAGGTCTAAATGCCAATCGTTAGGAAATTTAATAACGAGTTCAGAAAGGTATGACAATCCATACTTTAAATCAGTATTTGCTTTGTTATAGCGAAAAAACCTGTTTTGTTTTTTTTTTTGAAATTCGCGATTTCAGTTTTTGACAAAAATTGGAATTTTTTCTTTTGGTTTTTTTTGCTGTAACTTGGTCAAAAATGCTCCTACACCAAAAATACATACTGTTTTGAACAGATAACAAAATAATCTAAAAATCCAGAATACTTTCCGTGTGATTTTGGAAAAATAAAATTTTCGCTAATTTTTAATTTTTTTATAAGGGGGTACCCCATGATTTTTTGCGAAAAATTAAAAATGAATAAATTGTCAAGGTTTAAATGCCAATCGTTAGGAAATTTAATAACGAGTTCAGAAAGGTATGACAATCCATACTTTGAATCAGTATTTGCTTTGTTATAGCGAAAAAACTGCTTCGTTTTAGCGAAAAAACGGGTTTGGTTTTTTTTTTGAAATTCGCGATTTCAGTTTTTGACAAAAATTGGAATTTTTTCTTTTGGTTTTTTCCTGTAACTTGGTCAAAAATGCTCCTACACCAAAAATACATACTGTTTTGAACAGATAACAAAATTATCTAAAAATCCAGAATACTTTCCGTGTGATTTTGGAAAAATAAAATTGTCGCTAATTTTTAATTTTTTTATAAGGGGGTACCCCATAATTTTTTGTGAAAAATTAAAAATAAACAAAATGTCAAGGTCTAAATGCCAATCGTTAGGAAATTTAATAACGAGTTCAGAAAGGTATGACAATCCATACTTTAAATCAGTATTTGCTTTGTTATAGCGAAAAAACCAGTTTTGTTTTTTTTTTTTTGAAATTCGCGATTTCAGTTTTTGACAAAAATTGAAATTTTTTCTTTTGGTTTTTTTGCTGTAACTTGGTCAAAAATGCTCCTACACCAAAAATACATACTGTTTTGAACAGATAACAAAATTATCTAAAAATCCAGAATACTTTCCGTGTGATTTTGGAAAAATAAAATTTTCGCTAATTTTTAATTTTTTTATAAGGGGGTACCCCATGATTTTTTGTGGAAAATTAAAAATAAACAAAATGTCAAGGTCTAAATGCCAATCGTTAGGAAATTTAATAACGAGTTCAGAAAGGTATGACAATCCATACTTTAAATCAGTATTTGCTTTGTTATAGCGAAAAACCCCGTTTTTTTTTTTTTTAATTTGGAATTTCAGTTCTTGACAAAAATTGGAATTTTTTCTTTCGGTTTTTTTGCTGTAACTTGGCCAAAAATGGTCCTACACCAAAAATACATACTGCTTTGAACAGATAACAAAATTATCTATAAATCCAGAACAATTTCGTGTGAGGGGGCAAAAATGGTCCTACACCAAAAATTCATACTGCTTTGAACAGATAACAAATTAATAAATAAATCCATGGCACTTCCACCAAAAATACATTTTGTGTTAACTGATAACAAAATTATAAATAAATTCTTGTATTGTTTGGGATAAAAAAATTGTAATTTTAGGCAAAAAATCACGATTTGAATTTATAGTTTTTCTGTTTTTTTTTTTCTAATCAATTCTGTATGGCCCTTTGTAAGCCCGTAATACCCTGCAATTGGGCTGAAATCGAGGGAGCTGGTGTGATGTATGGCCGCATGTCCCGGACCCATTCCGTTCACCTTTCGCATCCAGCTGCAGATCCACGACCACAGCCGCGTCCACACATGCAATGCTACATGCTACTGTTCTGGGCTGTCAGAGTTCAGCCGTTCCCCTCATTTCCACTTCCCCCGTGCGAAGAACCCCTCTTTTCTTGGCCAACGATTTGGCAGCGAGCACGCAATGTCATTGCATGCCAACTGCGCGACGCACTGAGAATAAATGGTAGTCGAGATCCGAAAACGGAATACCCTAGTCACAAAAATATGACTGCTATTGCTGCGGAAAATGTTAACAAGACATTTGAAAATCATATACTGTTTTCATAATATTCTTTTAGTTTAATATTAAATTTTTTAATAACTATTTTTGAATATATTGCGATAATGTTATAATTTTCTTTTTCTTTAGATGTTATTTTTTTTGCTTAAATCCAAAGAATTAGTTGTTAGTTAATTGTTAGTTTAATTAATTAATAATTGAATTTATTAATATTTTTTATATATATTTAAATCTATTTGTTTAGATGATTTTAAAAGGTGTTAAAACTAGGAGACCCTTAGAGAGAAACAGAAATCGAAACCGAAGCAGGGACATGCTCATGTCTATGTGTCAGAGGTGGGGCCACTTTGGCTTAGAGGGGGGTTACTTCAGGACATGACACGTAACAGCGGAAGCCGGCGCATGCGTGGCAGCAGGGGGGTTCTCGGGGGCTTACAGGGCTCTCAGAGGGGGCTTACAGGGGGCTTTGCTTTTTTTCCGAGGAGTGGGAGCGGCATATGTCAGCGCTTGAAAATGTGTTAATATTTGATAAGCTCAATATGTGGTCCGAAATGCGATCGTTTAATGGAGGGGGGGGGGGGGGGGGGGGGGTCTACAGGGGGTGGGGTCAGTGCATGCCGCACGCAAGCTCAAAAAACCCCTCTTACCATCTCCAAATGACACCCGAAACCGTAACGTTGGAAAATTGTTACGAAAAAGTATTAAGGCCTTGTCACTTTGACACCTTTCGCCCAAAAGGGGGCGTGGCAGGGGTACGAATGACAGATAACCGAAACAAAGCGCTGCCAACTTGCTCAACTGTCACTTTGCATTCGATACGGTCGATGGGGTATCGAAAATAAAGGAAAACCGTAGCCATCAAAGGTTTGGCGGGATGTTATGTAACATGCGATGGTCATAAGTCTTTGGTTCCTGCCAAAATGTAACCTCGAATATGTAAGCTGGAAATTGGGCCACAAAAGAAAGGAGCCTGAAAAGCTGGAAAAGGAATTTCTAACTTCTTACTCACTTTTTTTAAAATACTTATATTTCTAAAAAATATAGTAAAATGCTAAATCATTTAAAACAGAAGCCTTTAATTTCCATAATTCTCTGATAAATCCCATTAAATCTCTATTGAGTTTAAATAATGGCCAAACATCGAGAAAGGCAACAAAGTGCGAGGCCCAAGACTGTCAGTTTCAGCATTGAGGCCCCCGAAAACCCCTCAAGCCCTCAAACCCCTAAACCCTTCACCATTCGGTAATTTCCATAATGAGCTTTGTGGGGGATTTAGATTTAGCCCAGTGTCACAGTATCTCGGTTCATCTGCATCGGTGCATCGAGGCATCTGCTTTGGCTCCCCTGTTTCTGTTTTCGGCTCAATAAGATGTTTTCGCAATTTGCATTCATTTCAATATTGATCGAATCGAGCACACGCAGCACATTAATCTAGAGTAGAGCCGCACACCTGAGTAAATATATATGTGAGCCATAATTAATGGATGAATAAGAGTTACAGAATTTTACAAACTAACCATTTAGATGTATTTTTCAAACTAATAAACGGAATGATATGAAACTTGGAATACAAAATGCGATTAAACTTTTATTAATGCTAGCAACTTGACCGCAATCGTACAGCCAGGCCACCCACTTGCAGATGCAGATATCGATGCCTGCAAATGTGCATCCTTCGGATACACACGCGTATCTTTTGGCAGCGAATCCCTCACCGTTCGTGTAATAAAGCTGTCCGCCTGTCTATATCTTTCATCGTGTCCACCGTCCGATGTCTGCTGTCTGCTTTCCGAAAAAGGCGAACACGTGTCGTCGTCACCAAAGCACCAGGGCAAAAGAGCAGGAAAGCACAAGAGCAGGAAAGCAGAAAAGCTGAAAAGCAGAATGGCATCAGCCCACGTAGCCCCACCTTTTCAGATGTCTACGCAGATAGATTGGGCTAGATTGCAGCTGAAACGAGCAAGAAATCACTGGATTGGGCTAAAGACCCCAGCGATATCCACTAAATTTAGCATAAAAAGTACATGTATACGAGACTGGATGAAACTAAAAATTATAAAATGTTTCAATTTTGAAAGCGTGTCAAGTAATTAAATATTAAAATATTAATACAACCCCAAGAAATTTTTCTGATATTTATTAAGGCCGTAATTTGGACAAATAATAACGGCGATGTCCAGGTTTATATGCCAATCGATTGGGAATTTAATAACGAGTTCAGAAAGGTATGACAATCCATATTTGGATCAATATTTTCATTGTTTCGGTCAAAAAACAATTTTTTTTGTGAACAATTGGGGTCTGGATTTTTGGTAAAAAAAAAGGAATTTTTTCTTTTTGCTGTAACTTGGCCAAAAATGGTCTTACATCAAAAATACATACTGTTCTGAACGGATAACAAAATAAAATTACAGGGTATTACCGGCGACTGGAGAACAGGAATCAGAGCAGAATAGAATGGAGCGTGGAAAGGGGTACGAAAATTGGACTTGGGGAATGGGTATGGGATTGGGAATGACTATCAAGCGCCGTCAACATGCCTGTCCTGTCACACACATACTGGCACACACTGCCTCGCACATAGATACACACATGGATACACACTATGTAGACTTGGCAGTGAAATGGCCTTCGGTTGGAAGTTGGAAGTCGGATTGGGTCGCTCCATTTGCATTAAATAAGCTGAAATTCAGCAGCGGCACGCTCCATTTAAGCGCTTTATGCTCGGCGGTCAATCGAAGAAGAAGTAGAAGACTTTCCGGGAACAAGTGCACCACCCATCCACTCATCCACTCACTCGGCATCCCATCTACATCATCCTAAAGCCTGAATGCTCCACTAAAATCATGCGAAATTATCGTGTAATTAAGCGTGGCGCCTGGGCCCCGGCAATTAGTGGCTGCCAAGGGGTTAAGCCCCGAGCCACCAGAGGGTTAACATCATCTGGGGGATACAAAAAGTAGTTTGGCACCGTTGCGCTCGATTTGATGGATTTTATCTGGAGAGCAGACCAGATCCCAGTTTTTTTTTCGTTTGCCGATCAAGTAATTTATATATTTAACATTCATTCATATATTTAAATCTCAGTTATTCAACTCGCCAAAAACAAATAGCTTAAATACTATTGTTCGATTTAGTTACTGGATTTTATTTTCAAACCCAAAACCATCAATGCAATCCATCGATTTGGGGCCATTTTTATGCGAGCACCGACCCTTTCCGGCCGAAATAAAATAGTCATTGATATGTTATTAAATATGGCGTCGGCTGTGCAAACAGAGGACAGGAAAAGCGGAGGACCCACAGGATGATACACATGTATATTTATGAATATGGCTGCGAGTACACAGGATACCAGATATGATTTTGCACAACACCCACATGCACATTCACATATATTCATACATTCATACATTCACCATAGAAAATACAAAATACAGAATACGGGGCATTGTTTGCTTTGATTTTATTACGATTTTTGTGTTGATTTTGCTTTTATTACAATCCAATGCCGAATACCCCCCGAATGCGAATATGAATATTCATTGTATGTATGCTGTGTATATTGTGGGGGCCACATGAAATTCAGCAGAAATCAGAAAACCGCAAACACAAAATGCGCTTAGATCGACAGAAAAAACAATCAAAATCCGGCCGAAAGACAACTCCAAACGACCAATAAAAATTTCATCATTTATTTACGCACACACAAGGCCATAAATATGATGTCTATATATGGTTATATTGTGTAGACATCCATTTCTATAACTGATTCGCCGATCCACTTAATGGCCGCCTTTCCTGGGATTTTTGTGTTTTTGTGGCATATTTAATTCGCTTTTGGCGTGGCTTTAATTTTTGTTTAATTCACTTAAGCGTCTGTTTCATTGTTTTGAGAAAATAGTTGAATAAAATAAAATATAAGATATATAATAATATGTTTTGTAAATATTATGCTTATTTATTAATTAATTATTTGGGATTTAAGAAATTAAATCGATTGATCGAAATAATTTTCATCACACACAGGATTAAAAACCTCCCAATTGACACTCATTGAACTCTTTAATTTTATGTTTTATTAATGGTTAATATTTGCAATTTTCGCAATTTTTCACATGAACTCCTCGATTATTTGACTTTTCCCGCATGTTGAGAGAGAAAACGGGTGGCATTTTCCCTGTTCCAATTTTCCATTTCCCCATTTTCCGCCCACCCGCCGCCTCCTTACACAGCTTTATGTTTGTTTTGTGTTTAGCAGACAAACAGCAAAAATGAAAATCAACAAGAGATTTCCACCGCCCTTTGCCCCTCACCCATTTTCCACCGCCGATGGCCTACCATTCAATCCTCTTTTGTCTCTAAAAATATCACAAAATAAAATTCTTATTAAAAATTTTTCATTTATTTATTTTTGCTTTGCTTTATTATTTGTTTTGCCATTTGTTCCACACACACGCACTCAAATAAGGAGTATAAAAAGGAGAAAGCAAATCGAGAGGCAGAAGGAAAAGTTGGGGGTGGGCGGTGAAAACAGAAGAGCAAAAATTTATGTGTGTGAAGCATTTAAAAGCTTTACAAACATTAAAATGTCTGTCTAACTGTGAGTGGGTGTGTGTATGTCTGACTGTCTGTGCACTGAAAGAAATATGTGTGCACAGGATATGTTTTGGAATAAATAAAAGGAGTACAAAAAGTAACTCAAAAGTCGCCATTAGTTTTATTATTTTTTGTACACATTTTTGTGATATAATCTGCAACAACTTGTTATACAATTTACATAAAAAATAAAATAGTTTACACAATAATCACTAAAAGATAACTGTGGTTTTATTCAATGTAAATGTTGGTAAAATTAAATAGAACCTAAAATCATTTTAAACTTTTAATAAAAATCTTAGGCAATGAATAATTTTTTTTGCCAAACTCCAATAATAATAGTATAATAGTATGAGGAAAACAACTTAAAATTGTTGAAAATCAGCAGGAAAGTAATAAAAATAAATTCCCTGATTTTTTAATATTGTTTGAAATGTTTAAATAAAAATTAAATAATATAAATAGTTTTTCTCCCAGTGTGCATGTGTTTATCGGCATCAAAAATTGTGCACGTGTGTGCGAGTGTGTCTGTGTGTGTGTGTCTCGTGTTTGCGCAAATCGTTAGAGCGAAGAGTTGTGTAAATATTTGTGTGAAAAATTTTTCCAAACGTGGATTAAAAACTTTTACCATGTTGCTTGGTTATAGTGCGAGCGAGATGGCCACATCCAGAGGGGCGTGGCAGAGGGGCGGACAGGTGGTCCAGGGCTTTGTAGGGCTTTATAGAAATGGGAAGGACTGCATTTAGTTGTCGTTGGTTATTTGGTTGCCTCGCATATCTGCTATCTATTACAGATTTATTTTGAAAAATTTATTAGCATATTTATTTACTTTTCGTGTGTCCATGTGGCCATGTGTACGTGCGCTTGGGGTTTATGTTTTGGTTATTTTTGGCATTACGCAATTTTTGGGCAACTGCCGTTGCTGTTCTGCATGTGATAAGTTGCAGCATTTGCATTGGCTAAATGATTACAAAATCGGATGAGCGCAGACAGCGGGGGCGGAATAAACCGCAAACAGCTTAAAGTGCTTAAAGAATTTTCATATATATTGTATTTACCCAGGCTATTCGGCATATTTAAGGTGCATTTTAAATTGCTTTAACAAAATCCCACAGCAGAGAGAGTTCGGAAAATAAAACTGAAAGGCGAGAAGGAATCGTTTCAATGACGACAAGAGAATTATGGCTTTTCATGAGACTTAAATTGATTTTATTGTCATGCCAGCTGACAAGCCATCGATTAAAAAACTTTAATGGCACCGATTGAAAGCGAGCTTTAGGAAACAAGTGTCTCAATTACATTAGCGAAAAGTTTTATTCATGAATGTACGTAAGGCCCCACGTTGGGCGCCAAATGTTACATACTGTTCCTCTATGTTACAAATTTATATTACAAACTTAATTCTTGCACTTAAAATCGAAAGTTTAATGTGAATACATCAATGTCAATTTGCAAGAACCTTAATATTTATAGCAACACTTTTTTTTAAGGTCCAGTATAGATGCAAAGGAAAACATTTCTAATATCACAATGCCAAAAGGTATCCTTCTGGGATTAGGTGGCTGGGAAATGCCCAATCTAAACTTTACCTATTTCCACGCCGGGAGGAAAACCAAATGAAAAGCCTGGAAAAATGTTGCTCAAGTTAAATTGCGACAACTTTTTCGCTTTAAACAAGGCAAACAACAAAATGTGGGGGAGAAGCTGGTGAGTTGGGGCAAAAAAAGTGTGAAATTTTAAGTACTTGAAGTGCCGTTGGGGCGAAGTCAGTTTTCCACTCCCCGCCCCTCACACACACACAAACGCACACACACAGAGGCCACACCAATACAGAAAGAGAGACTTAAACAAGCAATGCGTATTCATAACGCGTATACGCCATGTTGTTGTTGACAGCCATTTTGTAGATGATGCGCGCGCGCCCCCACTTAACAGCAGGGAAAATCAGGGAAAAGCTGGGAAAGTGGGAAAACAACACCACCTCCCGGGTGCTCGGAGGGGGGTTGTCGACTTTCCCCAACAATCTGCACTCACCGCACTCGCAAAAAAAATTGCGTGTTCGAACATTGATTAATCTTAAATAAGAGACAATATTATTTGCTTTGGTGCTTGCCAACAATTTCAGGCTAAATTCACTTGTTATTTTCTATATTTACTGCCATGTATTGTAACATTATCAGGAACAACAAACAGAAAGCTCTAGAAATAAGAGACTACTTAACTAGTGTTGTATTTGCAAATGCGACATTTGCGACAATCAAAACTTAGTCTCAATTGTTTAAATACGATGAGTTAGTCCTGATAATTATGGCCATGGGCTTTCGTTAATGAGTGACGAATTGCTATCATATTCCCTTTGGTTTTGGTCTTTTGGTTATTATTTTTCAGTAATTTTTTCTTCCAGTTTGGATGCTTGGATGTGGTTGTTGTCTCTGTGAGCTACAAATTCGACGAGGCGTTCGTTTATTTGAGCAGCGCCACCTTGGCGTGGCAAAAGCTCATTTCGGGCTGTCCACCCCCTACCATTCCCCCCTCTAGAAAGCCGTTCCACCGAACTCCGCCCCTCCGTCCCGTCCTGTCCTGTCATGTCCTGTGTGAAAAGCCCCCCTCGACAAGCAGGGCACGTAAATAAACACAGCTCAAGCGAAATATATTGACGATGTTGAAGCGGAAGAGCATCATCATAGCGGTAATCATGTTACCTCAATTCGAAATGAATTCATAACTGAATTTTCGCATTTTCCACCCGCTCCCTACCGATCCAGCCAGACCAACCAGTCCGTCCGCCATCCGCCATCCGCCATCCACCACCCACTCGAAACACTCAACCGGCCGGGAATGTCACTGGCTAACCCCAAAAAAGCAACACAAACTGATAGACACAGGTTGGCTGGGCTAAAAAATAAATGAGGAATGGGGGGAGTGGGAAAGCTGACTGCCAGGATGTCATGTTGATGATGACGCCGTTGATGGGCATGGGCGTAGGCAGGGGAGGGGGCATCGGTATGGGCATTGGCCCCTTGAATCGTGAATCGTGTTGCGAAGGCCTCGAATCGTGTTTTTAAAGCGTAGCAGGCTGAGCACCAACAACTGCGACTACTAGGGCAGCAACAAATATATGAAATCAGAAGGTAGAGTCCTTCCGCTCGAAACAGAAAGCACCGAAAAATACCCTTTCGCTCACCGAAAGCTAGAAATAAGCAGTAGTTAAACAAAAAAGCTATCATATAAATGTTTATGTCTCTTTGAAAGTGGTAAATAATAATTATCGCTTAATTTTCTTTATACAATTTAACAAAAAAAACATATATTTATTGATATTTTGGTTCTGAATAAAAAAAAACGTTCAACGTTCAAGAGTTTTACCCTATTAGCTTCGATTACAAGTGTTAGTATTTTCAACTGTACATTTCCGAGGCCATCCCCTAGTTGTGAGGACCCTGTTCGGGCGCCATCCGAACGTAGAATGGAACGTAGAGAAAACTCGTTAACTGGCATTCCACTGCCCACCGTCTCAGGCTCCGGCTCCTGTGTCCGTCCTGGATTTGCAGCTGCCTCGTCTGAAGGACGGAGAAAGGAGAAAGGCGAAGGGAGGAAGAAGAGAAAGAAGGTGGAGAGGGGCAAAGGGCAAGGGGCGACCTGATGAGCGTCTGATGGGCAGATGGCGGCCTTCTATTTGCCACCGTTTCATGGCCTGTCCATATCCCCGAACTACACTGCAACAAAAGGGTGGCTAATTTATAAAACAAGTGCCTCAATAACATTAGCCAAAAGGTTCCAACTGGTTTAGGTTTAAATCAAGAATGCAGGTAAAGCCCCACGTTGGGCGCCAAATGTAACGAACCTTTTTTTATGATTAAATTCAAATTGTTCCATTTGATTCGCCTATTTCTTTCTGTGCATCTCGTCCAAGTTGTCCTTGTCGTATAATGTATTTTGTCGTGTCTCGCTTTCTCCTTTCTGCATTCTCTCCTTTCTCCTTTCCCGAGCATGCATTTTATCTTGTTGTCGTCATCCTTGTTGCGCTCAACCCCCCCTCCCCCCGTACACGCTTTTCCCCATTTTCCCCGCATGCACAGGATGTTGCTCGTTAAATTTTCTTTATGAAGTTAACTGTAAATGTCCCTGGTCGTATATCCCAGCTCCCGTTTCTGTTTTTGCTGTTTTGCCACTGCCTCACTTCAATTTCGTAGCGCGCAAAATAAAATGAAGCCAGCAACAGACAGCAAGGATGGTCGGGAAATTCGAGGGGGGGAAAACGGGAGGGGAAAAGCGGCAGCTGGGAGGGAAAAAATTACTCAGTAATGCAATTTCGCAGCTGGCGATTCCTTAAAGCTTTAAGGCAACCATTTCCACATTTCCACTTCCCCTCGCAAAGCAACTCAATCTGCTGTTGCACCTTCCATTTTTGCATTTTTGTATTTTTGCATTTTCCGCCCAAAGATCAGGCGACAACAAAGCGTGTTCCACCGGGCCAAGAGAATTTTCCACCCCGCGTTGGAATAAAACAAAAACAGCGAAATGCAAATATTTAAATTGCATTCGCTAAAGTCGTCGCCCTTTTCTTTAATCCTTTTGAATCATTCGTTCTGCAAGCAGATAAATTATGTTCTTCGAGAAAATTCACAGCAAAATTCTTGGAAAATTATTAAAAAGATAAAATTGTATTATATATTTCGTAAAATTAAATGTATTCCTTCACATCTTTCAAGAGTATTTCTTACACCTTTCTAGGGACTTATTTCTCTTATTTACACACACACGAAACGGCGAAAGAAAGTTGCCAAGTGGAAAGCAGACAACTCATTGCTTATAAGAAAAAGAAATGGCAGCCAGCAGCAGCGGAAAAGGAAAAGGACAAAAAAGCGGAAGAAGCCATGGCAGTCGAAGTGGAGAAAGAGAAATTGCAGGGTAAAAAAAGGAAATCATGAAAAATTTCCCAAGTAGTCGAAGTAGCACAACAAACATGGAAAAGGAAAATTGAGCACAAAGACGTCTTGGGAGCGAAAAAATAGGGGACAACGGATTCTGTGGGCTCTGTGGAATATTAAATGGCAGCGAAAATAAAGGAGCTTAATATTCCAGCTCCTTGAAATCAGTTATATTATTATAATGTATTATATTGGTAAAAGTAAAAATGTTTCATTATTCTGATAGAGCTGATAAATATTACGATGATTTTTGGGGAGCTGTAGTAGGTATATCATTTTTTGTATTATTATGTTTTCGAAAATATTTAGATAATAATATGAGAAATAATAAATACATATTTTTTCTGCTACTTTCTACATTTCGTTTTACGATCCTTCGTGATTTTTATTATTTGCATTATTAACCCCCACATGCCCATTTTAACCCACTGTGCCAGGTCCGTACCGATGCTTATTCTCAATGAAGGCGCCAAAAGGAGGGGCAAAAAAAAAAAGAAAGGGAAAACAAAATATAAAGGAAAAGCGAGGGGAAAGCGGCAAAGGAAATGAAGCAAGAAAAATTACAATTCTCGACATGGATGTTTTCTGGGGTTCTTGGTTTTCTTGGGGTGGTGAAAAGGGGGGCGTTAGAATTGAGTTTTGGTGCCAGGACGAAGGATGAACGCTGAAGGTGTGTGCTGTATTTATTTGTGTGTGTGTGGGGGGTTCGCCATTTTGTATGCAGGTGAATTGGCAACTCGGCTGCGTGAGTGTGCGTGTGTAATTTTTATCTGCCAACTTTTATCATTTTTTATTTTCATACCCATTTCGTTTCTGGCTGTTTGTGGGAGTCTCATAAAGAGAGCGTCAAGGTAAAGCGGCTGAGGAAATGAGAGAAGCCCTTAAAAAGCCCCCTCCTTACTCACACACACACCTACACTCACATGTGCGTGTGAATAGAGGAAGAAAGAAAAATTGCGCTCAACTTTGAATGAGTTTTCCAGCAGAAGCATCCACATTCACAACCACATTGGAGATTGAAGGACGCACTCTCAAGGCTACTGGCCACCCAACCCCCCCTTTTTATACCCAGTAAACAAACAAACAAGGAGAACAACAAAAAGTGGCATTGTCATCGTTTTTATTGTTGCCAAGGTAAAAAAAAATAAGGAGGAGCAACTGAAACACAATTACCTGTCGCCAGCGGGTGAAATATGTATTGCACACACATATACACATTAAGGATACAGCTATTTAACATGATCCGCTTAAAGTTCGGGTCTATACTATTTTAATATTATAATTTAAGAAAACTAACAAAACATAGCCATGAAAATACAAATAAATGATATTTAAATTTAAGAAATAAATTATATATTATATACTCTTATCCTTCGCTCCTCAAACTTCATTTGGCATTGAATGACCCATCATATCGCATAAATGTATCTGTATCATAGAGCCATCCGATTTGGGGCTAACGAAATGGTTTGTCATCTTCGAGTGGCAACAGCCGCCGGGCAGGAAAACCAGGAAAAGTCCGAAGGGGAGGGAAAAGCAGGTAAGTAAGTACACAGGAGTCACGCCAAGTGGCCGAAAGCCAGTCGAAGCAATTTCCCCCGACTACTTTTCTCGCCCCATCCCCTATATAAATGTGCCCTAAAACACACTAATAAGAAATTTAGGAATTATATTATTATCCATTAGATATTATAAATAGTTTAATTGTTTAATTTATTTTTATGTTATTATCCACAAGTTAATTATTATAATTATAAATACAAATATTTTTTTTTTTCATAAAATGTTGTATTATATTTTCCCTTTTTCTCTCAGTGCATATTACATATTTTCCCCCCGTTTTTCTAGCTCCGCTGGGGAATTGTCATTGAGCTCTTGGCTCCCAGGTAGCGAACGATGGCCGTCGAATGTCGTTGCAAAGACTTTCCCGGCTTTTCCGTCTTCCACTTCATTGGGGGAAACAACAACTTGGCTGGCAGCCGCCATCTTGACTGACTGTCCCCCATTTCCCACCCACTTTACCCCGCCCCCTTCCCCGAAGCGGCTTGCTTCTATCTGTTTTATGCCCGAATCACTTTTGCAACTTTGGCACACACACACACCGAAGCACAAAAGGGAGAAAATGGGGGCTTAAGGAGTTCGAGGCAAAGAAAAACTCATTCCGAAATCATTTTTGGAAAATCGCCTGCGGCTGTGTTTTGTTAAAAACTGAGAAAACGGAAATACTACAGCAGAAAATGTGGCACCCACCCGCCGACTCGATTTTCCTTAGAAAAGGTGGCGAGCCAAGGGATTCTTCGGTTGCCGACTTGTTTAACTTTCACTCAAGTGGATTTTTGACTGCGAACAAAAACCAGAACAAGTTGAGCAGAGGAAGGAGGAAGAGGAGAGAGGGGAGGAGCAAAAGGAAAGCGGAAAGAGACAGAGCTAGTTATTTTCCATCAAACATAGCAAAGTTTTCATGATCCTTTCACAACTCCCCCAGAGTAGAGTTTAAATTCACGCAAAAATTAACTAAAGTCTGCAGTCATTTTTGGATTTTATTTACAATTTTTAACAATAAAAAAGTAAATAAATGTTTAACAATTTAATCCACTTTTATCCACTAGCAAACATTAAATTAAGAATTTTAAATAAAGTACTGGGCATTTTTTGCATTGAATAAAATACGGGTTTTGAATTTTAGTCAAAAGTGGTAGTTTTTGTGGTTTTTGGGTCGTAATTTTGTCAAATCAAGGCCTACAGCCAAAAGACCGACTGTTTTGAGCTGCTAACGACCTAAACGAACGATCCCCATCACTTTCGGGAAAATTAAAATTTTTACAAATTTTTGCATTTTTGACAATTTTTTTTTACGATAATAATTTTTTACGAAAAATGGAAAAAAAATAATATTCCAAGATTTGAATGCCAATCGATTCGGAATTAAACTACGAGCTTAACGAGGTATGACACTCCATATTTGGACGATTTTTTGCATTGTTTTGGCCAAAAAACCGATTCTTTAGGCCGAAAAATTATCTTTTGATCTTTTTTTACAATATGGTTTTTATTCTAAAACTTTTTTATTATCCACAAGCAAAAATTATATTAATAACGTAAAATAACTTACTTATGTTACTCGCTGTCCTACTTATTTGTTTAGACATAAGTCTAAATTGAAAAGTTTCTAAAAAGTCATAACATTTTGATTGCAACTGAGCCCTCGGCCTGCTAATTTCTATAATTCCGCGGACAGCGACGCGAGTTCACCTGCTAACATATTTTGTTTCCCCGCACTGACGAAAGTTATCCGGATGATTTAAGCGCAACAACCTCTGCAACCCCAACCCCTCGAGAGGCAATTGTTGAGGGTCGTCTGAAAGGGACAAATAAAAAAGATACAGATGCATTTAAGGGCACATATGGCGGTTTCTGGTCAACATCCGCGGTCGCCGACGCACCGAGCCAAATCAGGGTAATGTGATATATAGTCTGTCTCGATGTCTGCTCAGAACACCCACCCAAACCTAAACCAACCCACCCCACCCTCAGTACATCTGGCCATGTGCCCGAGCCTTTGCCCTTGTAATTAGATGATCCCCAAATCAGCCGCTAATTTTTCCGCAATTTGCTTAGTAATGCAATCTAAATACAAACAAAATAGTTCCCTTTTTATTTCGACGATTTCAGGGGTGGACCGCACGGCAGGGTGGCCCTGTGAACGGTGAACTGTGGATTGGGAATTGGGATTGGTGATGGTGATGGGCGGTCGACGGGCCGTGAAATACACACTCGAAAAAGTGAATGGCATATGTACACATATATGCCCCGGAGTGTTGCACATGTCCCTGTGCTGTGCGGCAGGGCAAACAACACAAATAGGCGATGCCGATGCTTTGCCCAGAGTTGCCATCCCATCCGCGACAGTGTTGCCAAAATATATGCTTAGCTAGAGTGCACACCCACAATTGTATTGTTAAAGTTTAAATTCAGTTTAACAGTCATGAAACCTATGATATCAAGATAGTTAAATTAAGTAATTCAGGCTAATTTTATTGACAAATATTATTATCTTTTTATATGTTTTAAAATAGATAATAATTTCTGGGCAATGCCCTTAGCAGTATATCGTTATAGTTTATTTTACAACACTACACTACAACAGTGTTTCAAAAGAGTAGAAAATTCAAACATTTTTACGAAAATGACAGCCTGTTGTGTCATCACTTTTTGGTGACGAAGGCGGGGGATTGGAATTTGGAACTTGGAAAATTGAACGGGGAAAGGGGAAGCATGTCAAAGGCAAGCGACAAGCGGTGGGCAAAGGACCAAGGACCAAGGACGAAGGATGCGGCGTCGCGGCGCATCTCTCTGATCCCAGCGGGACTTTTGCGAGCTGCCCGAAAATCACAGCTGGGGTCGAGGGGTCGCTGCTGGTGTTTTGAGCTCTATTTGGGGTTGACCTGTCGCCTGCGCCTGCCGTCGACAACTCGAGCCCTCAGTGTCCTTGTACATCCACCAGATCCTGCTGGTTTTCCCGTTACCCTCCCGCATTTCCCGCATGGCCCTCAACCCTCGCCCACATGCCGCGTTCTTGGCTTTAATTTCAGCGCATTTGGCTTTTGTAACGTGATTATCAGACGATTTGATTTGGCGCTAAATGCAATTGCCAAATGCCAAAGTCAATTGTTGCTGGGGAAAAAGCGAACTTCTGATAAGCCAATTATGAAGGAAGTAAAATCTCACAAATAAATAGAAAATACAGTCCAAGGTGAAATTACTCCATAAACAGGTGCTTCTAAAAAATAGTTATTTTTGCTTTTGAAAGATTTTCAATATTTTCAAAAGAGATCATTAACATTTACCATTTTTTTACGGTTTTTTAATTGGTCGGAAAATAGTCTTCCGATCTTTTTTTACAATATGAATGAAAAAAAGATGAAAATTCTTAGCAAAAATACACTTTTATCATATTTTCTTCCAACAACTTAAAATAAATCTTTTAAATTGAGCAATATAAAATATGTAGTTCTATAAAATCAGATTGTCTTTCTTATTAATCAAGTATCTAGAAACGGAATCCGCCTTGTATTTAATAATTAATCAAGGCTTAGGCCCTCGTGATAACGTGCATAAATGCTGCATCACCCCCTCGCTCAATCGGAAAGTCATTTACTTTGATTGATCTTTTCAGCGACTCGGCGGAAGGGAAGAGTTACCATTGGTTGTTCCGAGATCGAGTCGCCACATGGGGCCCATCATCTCTATGCTCCTGCCTCGAACCCAAACCCAAAGCCAAACCTCATCTTTTTTCCTAACAGATGCTAACTCCTGGGCTCGGTTTGGTCTTTGGGATCGCTGCACCTCCCCTGGGAGTAGTTGTTACAGTAGCAGAGCAGAAACACCTCGCCGGCACACAGGTCATCTATATAAGTACGTAACCCTCGGAGCGATTTCCCCCTGCCATTTCCCATTTCCCGTACCTATCTGTCTCCATCTTCATCTCTAGCCAAGCGCACATAAATATGAAAACGCAAAAGAAAAGCTGGGAGAGGGAAGAAAAAAATGCAAATCACTGAAGCTCAAAAGCCCAGAAGGGAGGGTGTTTCAGCTCTGCTCAGTTTGCATGGCCGGGAAAGTCAAGCCATGCAAAAGTATTACAATAATTATGATAATCTATGCCATAAAAAAGAGCCCAGTACCCGAAAGTGAACCTGAACCGAAAGTCGCATTTGTGGCTTGACTTGCTGTAGGATAATGTGGGTGGCTGACTGGCTGGCTGGCTGCCTGGCTAACTGGGGTGTTTTTTTGGGTGGTGCCAAAGGAATTACCATACTTTAAGCTACCGCAAGCCGAACACCGGAATGGAGAATGGAGAGAGTCCCGGAGTTTCCTATCCGAGTCCCCCGTTTCGAAGCCCAAAATAAGTACAACTGCTACAACAGATGGGAGGAAGGAATGGGTGTAGAGTCCCCAGGTTTTTGCGAGGTGTTGGCGTCAGAAGATATTTTTGGCTAAGCCTAAAAGCTAGAAAAATCCCAAATACCCTAATTAAGTAGCTGTAATTAGAAATCGATGGCTAAGCTAACTAAAATACTTTCGCCTTAAAATTAAAATAAGATGTACAATATGTAAGATTTATTTTATGAAGAAATGATTTTTATAAAAATGCAAAACTTTTAAATCTATAATTTCTCTAAAATAAGGTGTGTTATATTAAAGATCTATTTATTATTAAGGATTTATTTTATAAAATTCAGATATTTTAAATCTTTAACAAAATTCCCTTTATTTCCCTAGAAATACTTCATCTCTTTTTAATCCTGTCGATTGCAGCCTTCTAAAAATTGCCTATTTGATTTGTATCTGTGGACGTAACGCACAGAAATCCAGCCGGGAAATGCCCAATGTCCAGCAGCAGCAACATTGTCCCCGGAGTGCGACGTTGCCAGTTGCACATTGCAGGTTGCCCATTGCATGTTGCACGTTGCCAGTTGCCAGCTGCGATGACGCCTTCACATCCTTGTGGCCAAGCGGGGTTGTTGTTGCTGTTGCTGCTGATGATGTTGCTGCTGTTGCTGGCACTCCATATATTGCTGCTGCGGTTGTCCTTGGTGTTGCTGCTGTTGCTATTGCTGCTGCTGATTTTGATGCTGTAGTTGCTATTGCTGCCGCTTCTGTTGTTGTCCACAGGCCATCAAAATCAGGCAACGCTGATGTTGCTGCTGTTGCTGCTGCTCCCAGAACGCTCGTATTTCGTTTACAATTTGACCCTTGAAAGGCACACAGACAACAAACAAACAGCGACCGTGGCCAAAAAAAATTCCACCACAGCGAGGGTTGACTTTAAAAAAATCAAACTAATTGCCAAGAAAATACTTATCAATGATAAGTTATTAATATCGAAATAAGGACATTTTATATCTTATCTAATGCAATTTTATTTTAGCTAAAAAAGGTGTTCAAAAGTAGGCAACAATTTTATTAAAATCTGCAAGTCCGGTGGCTACATATAAAATCATTGCCTACTTTTGCGCTTCTCAACTAGAGATTTCAGAACTCGCACTAACTTTTTAGGCTTTAAAATATATTTTTCAGTCGACCCTCGCTGCTTTTCGAACTCCTATCCCAGAATCGACTCCGGATTCGGACGACAGGTTGCTGTTCTATGGCTTTTCTACTATTTTTTCCTCGCCGGGGGGAAAACGCCCCCGTCCCCATTTTGCGCACCCACACCAAAAACTGAGCCTGAGCCTGTGTGCCATGGGTAGTTTTGATAAAACGTTTCAATGGCTGAGCACATAACAGTTGACTGGCTGCTGCGTGTCTGTGTGAGTGTTTTTGTGTGCCAGTGTGTGCGTGCTCTGTGTGTCTGTGTGACAAAGACCATAAACTCCAAAAAAAAAAAGAAGGAAAACTGAAAAAGCTGAGCACACAGCGAGGACAAACGTTGCCCCGAGGCAACTGAAACTCTCGAGCTCACGGCTCATGGCTCCCAGCTAACCCCCAAACAAAAAAAATACACAATATATATATATATGTTTATATATCCCGGTTCGGATCCCCAGATGCCCCCATGTTGCTACTCTGCTGTTGACGATGCAACGCTGACTGGCATTTTGAGGGTGGCGGCGGTGATAAAAAGTTGTGCTTGTTGTAATAACAACAGCATCGAGAACTGCCGCCGATGTTGGAGCTGATACTATAGCACAGCCATGGCCAAGGCTATAGATACACCAGGAGAAAGATAGTACTGATAATTCAGTAACTTTATTTTACCTTTGGAAGTTTATAGCTTGAACTAGTTGGGAATTATAAGTAGCCGCTGAGGGGATCAGTTAGTAACGGTTGTATACTTCATTATTATTTGAAAAAAATTAACTAAATTCAAATTTGAACTAGGGTTATCAAAATTCTATATCAACTTCATGAAATTATAGTTCACAGATGTACCTATGTATATTTTTAAAATAGAACAATTTTTTGCTAAGTGTAGAACTACCTCCTGTCGGTGTTGCTGTTGTCGCTGGCAAAAGCAGAGTTTGTTTCGGTTTCGAGCACTGAAAAAAACAATGGACTATTTATGGATAATTACAGAAAATAATAATATGATTTATTATTGGAATTATAATTTATTTATATGAAGCCAAAATATACCTTTATAGGTTACATTTTCTGTTATTTTAAAATTAAAATTTCTAATTCTCTCAGTGCAGGGAACTGAGCGCCTTGGTTTGGGGCAAAGCTCGACTCAATGAGGCTATTTGGAACACAACGATTTCGCGAGGACGACAACGACAACGCTCCTGATTCTGAATGCTGATACTTAGGAGAATGGAGATGGTTGCTGGCCGGGAATAAGGATGAGGATGGGAATATGGATGAGGCTGTGGATGAGGATGTGGATGGAGATGGAGATGGGCCGGGAAATGGGAATGACGATGATGATTACACGTTGACGATGACGACTGTGTCGCTGCCACTTTTCCTCCCACCCAAACTGCCACTTTCTCGGCTTCTACACAGAGAAAAACGAAAATAGCATTCATCCAGACATTAATATGGTTTCAATTTACTAGTAAATCAAAGAATGATCGTCCATATTATCAAAATTGTTAATAATACACTTATTTTTGTTAAATTGGATCTAAAACTTCTTTATATAAATAAATATAAGAAATCCCAGTTTGGCATCTCTAGGCAAAATTTTGCAGCGTAATGTCGTATGCGTAATGTGCCTTGTAAAATTAGCAAAAGCTAAAGCTAAAGCCCAAAACATGAACATTTTTTTACTGAAAGACCTTTCTTGGCCAAGTTACGAAGAAAACCAACTAGGAAGATATATGTTTTGAGCAAAAATCGTATAATAATATAATATTTCTCCATTTAACTCAGTTCTACATTTGATGCTGGCATTTCTGTGCACATTTCTTTCAGTGCACCTCTTCCATTCCCCCTTTCTTCGCCAGCATTTCTCCCACTCTGCGTGGAAGATATTCATCGAAAGCAGAATGACAGCCTAGAGACACATTCAAGGCGAAGGCGAGAGATAAGAAATGAATGACAGGCCCAAGAACCAGAACCAGGAGCAGAACCAGATTCGGGTTTGGATTGAGGATGGGGAGTGAAGGAGGGGCCAGGATACTGAATACCGAAGCCAGGACCTCCAGCATCGGCACATCAGTCAGTGTCAGTGTGAATGCGAAATTGCGTTGCTTTTACGAGTTCGCCTCGGCAGCACAACTGCCACATAAAAGTAATGCCTGATGGATATATCCCTCCCCCGAGTTCCCGGGTCCCGACCCATCGCAGCGAAAGGTAAACTGAACCCGAGTCCTTGCCGTCGTTAGAAGATACAAAGCGGAGGGTTGGGGCATAAATCACAGTTGCAGGCGTTTTGGGGGCCAGATTTCATCATCATCCAGTGTCCTGAACCTAAAATACAGCCACGATATGCTACTAGAATCCCTGCCCTTATAAAGCCCACAAATATTTATAAGGCAATGCTGCCAATGGGAAAATAAATGCTGCCAATTTAAAAACTAAAATGTCAAAGCAACCCTGTTTTTTTCCTACTGGTGATTTGCGGAATTTTAGTTTGTTTATATTTAAAAATAAAAATATGCTTAAAATATATACTTAGATTTTCTTTTTATTTACTTTGAACTTTTTTTAAATTCAAATAAAAGTGCTTAACAAAGCTTAAGCTTAAAATTCATACTTCGATTTTCCCTCTCAAGCTGTAACAAAATCGAATGATCAAATGTAATGTCGTAATTTCCTTTTTGCCATTTTCGAATCTTCCTTTCAACAAGTTGACAAGCTGGATTGGATTTAAAACCGAATCAAACTGCAGTTTACAATATGCATTTCGAAGGCAGAGAAAGAATGTCAATAACTAATGTCAATCAGGTGACCCTCGCCCTTTTTCCGCCCCCGTTTTCTCCGCTTTCTCCCCTTTTTTCCATATTTTCTACGCTGCCAATCGAACTTTGCTCTAGGAATTATGCTTATATAAGGAGGCAAGTTCCACAAATCAGCAGCGGCAAATACGTGCAACGACGATTCAGTCACGTACCAGGATCGGAAAAAAGGAAATGGAAAATAGAAAATGGAAAATAGAAAATGGAAAATCAGGGCGGAGGGGGATAAGGCCGAACCAAGGCAAATTCCCAGCAAATTCAGCCGGCAAAAATGCCAGCCGGATATAAACAAAATATAGTTCGAAGCGGTGCACTGTAAGTAAATAATGATGACTTTTATTTTTCCAAGCTAAAATCATCACATTTATTTTAATGTTTTATTCGCTTATGTAACTTATAACTATACTTTTAATATATTGTCTTTTTCATTTACTTTTCTTCTTAAGTAACCCGAAACATTTTTCTTAGTGCACACATCCACTTGTTTTACATGGACACACCGATATATAAATATACAATATCTATACGTATATCTGTATATATTTGGGGCCTCTGCTTGTGGGCGTAGCATGTCAACTGTGATGGTGACTGGGGGCGGGGGGCGTGGCAGCAGGGTGGATAGACTCGGTTTTTCGGGTGGTTTTCTGGGTGGGTTACCACGCTTTGGTCGTTCCTCATCCTTCATCCTTCAATCAACGTCGGCCTATCTTTGAGCATATCTATATGTGCGAGGACATCTGACACACAGGCAGCCTGTTTTGGGGACCTTAACGGCGCTACCATCTACCATCTTCCATTTCTGGGGATCAGAATTGTTAGGGAATATTAAATAATAGTTCCAGAATGATGTATCTAAAATGTTCATTTTATATAATGGCTAAGAGAAAATAGTTTTTCTCTAAAAGGAATTAAATAAATATTTTTAAAAACTATTATATATTATGGAAATAGAAAACAGTTTTTCTCTTAAAGGAATATTATAATAATTTGCCATTCAAAAAGTAACAGAACAACTGAACATTTAAAAACACTTAAAAGCCACATATCATATTGATCTGACTTTTTCACTATATTTACTTGTATCCAAGACTTTTAAAGTATTTTAGTATTAATTAATAATCAATGTAAGTATTACAAAAAAATAGTTTTTTATATAAAGATTTTTTTCTGCTACATTAAGTCTTAAAAATTTCTGGTACCAATATATACCTATTATTATTTTGCCGCTTTTTTCCTGATCATGAAATACGGTGCCTAATCGTGGTGGTAAATAAATGGGTAGCCTCTCCATCACCGGTTACCTTTGACCCCTTGGCCCCACCTGCCGCACACCTATCATCACCCACCCACTGACCTCCGCCCCCTCCTCGTGGAGTAATAACTTTATGCGAGGGTAACACGGAGGTCGCCGACGACGACGACGACGACGGTGCTAACCGAAATCGGGCTCAAACAAGCATAAAACTTGCCAAACGCCAATGACGAGGTCTGTATCTGTATTTGTATCCCTATCTATATCTGTATCTGTGTGCGGTTTCTGTGGCCGTTTCCCCCCTCTTTCCGCTGTGTGAGTGCCGAACCCTCGGATTCAGATTCTGATTCTGATTCAGAATCAGACGGAGGACAGAAGACAGAAGAGCTCCTCTGTGCGTCGGTCTGCCTTCGTTATATCAGCGCAGTCATCATCGATATAAACTCTCGACTGGCTGAACAGACTGGCAAACTGACAAACTGACAGAAACGGCCATGGTTAGACAAGCACTGGGAGAAAAGTCTAGTACAGTAGTCTTAAATTAGGAAAAAAATACTCTCGACACGAGAGAAAATTCCCTAAGAAATTATTTTATTTTAATTGTAAGTCTAAAATTATCTGGCTTTTGTTTATTAATTAATAAATAATAAATAAATATTTCGTTTAATAATAATAATAATAATAATATTAATAAAAATATAATAATCCAACTAAAATATTTCAAATTAAATTTAAAAGTTAAAAATGATCTGTATTAAATGTAGTTTGATTACTTTTATTTAAATAAGCAGGAAATATGTGTAATAATGCAATATATTCCTCCACATTTAGTTTTCAATCCCCTTTCTTTTGTAATACATATTTATTTCTCGCAGTGTGCCTGCGCCTTTCCCAGGCTCCCATCTCTTCGATCCCAGCTCCCAACTCCCAGTTCCTCGGGATTTCCTCGGAGCTGCGCTGAGCCGGGCTGAGCTCATTCATCCATTCATTCATGCCGGGTTCTCTCGGTTCGCTGTAGTTCAGTTCTGTTCAGTTCAGCTGGGCTCTGGATTCGTTTGTCGCTCCTTGGGCCTCAGACGCCCCGCGAGGGGGGCGTGGCATCGGGGCATCTGGGGGACGTGGCCGCAGAGCCGCAGACAGACGACAAGGATGGTTGGTTGGTCGGTTGGTTGCCTGGTTGGCAGGGTCCAAAGTTTACGGGTCCCGCCATGCGTATACGTAATCTGGCATTAGATTACTGATCCATGTCAAATCTTTGGCTTAGGTCCGTCTCCGCCCGTCCCGCTCGCCGTTCACTTGGCTGAAGCTCCGTTCGCGTTGTTTTGATTGATACGAACGGCGAACAGGCGAACGGACAAGCGACACTGCGCGAAAAAGGGTGTTATTTAAATTATACAAAAATTACAATCTATATAAAGATGATAAGATGGTTGGCTAATAATAATCTACCTTTATGAAATATTAAATTAAATTGTGGAAGCTTAGCAACCTTTTATATTCATGGAATTATAAGAAAGAAATATTTTTATTGACTTTCAATTATTCTAAAATGTTTTAACATTACTTGGGTTTATTTATTTTCAAGTATATTAATATCAAAAAAAAAAAGTAAACTAATAATATTATTAATCAATTAATGAAACTTTTCTTTTAGGCCAACATTTTTTTTATTGTGTGGAAAACCTTTGGGCCTGCTTTGGTGTCGACAACCTCCTGCTCCTTCCACAGCCCCCTTTTACCCTCACCCCCCTTTGGCACGACCCTGTTACCTTAAGACCCCCTCCCCCACTTTCTGCCATACGCACCGCTGATTTTATGCGCATCGTTTCCACATCACAAAACAGGCGGCGAAAACGCTTCCCAATCCCCCTTCCCCCATTCCAGGGGCGGGGCTAAAAAGGTGAATTACTTATAATATTAAACAGTGGCCAAAAACGGACACAAGCGGCGAGTTGAACAGGTGAATTATTGGCTTGAGTTCCGGAGTTTTTGGAGAAATTTCAGTTGATTGAACTTCTTTGCAGCGATGGGTGGCTCTTTCTCTTCCTCCTCAAAGAGTGGGTGCCAAGCAAAATCCAATCTCGCACTTCACTTCCCCGGCAAAAAAAAAAACAAATAAAACCGAAAAAAATAAAAGGCTGAGGCCCGGTGACCATTGTAATCAGCACGAGATTATAACCAGATTGCGATGCGGCCAGGAATAAATTCTCATCTGCGGTCCTCATCTGATTAGGTGGTTATAAGCCTCACTGGGTCTAAGCGATTAATTCGATTAGTTGGCCGAGGATCTGCTCCCCCTTCTCAGTTCTTAGTTCGCAGTTATCAGTTCCCAACAGCGGAGTGAACACGGTATTATCCTGGGAAAATAGCGGAAAGTAGAGTAGTTATACTACAGCAAAAAAACCAAAAGAAAAAAATCCAATTTTTGTCAAAAACTGAAATCCCCAATTTCCAAAAATAAAACAAAAAACACGATTTATAGCAAATTTTGTTATCTGTTCAAAACAGTATGAATTTTTGGTGTAGGACCATTTTTGGCCAAGTTACAGCAAAAAAACCAAAAGAAAAAATTCAAATTTTTGTCAAAAACTGAAATTGCGAATTTAAAAAAAAAAACCAAACCCGTTTTTTCGCTAAAACGAAGCAGTTTTTTCGCTATAACAAAGCAAATACTGATTCAAAGTATGGATTGTCATACCTTTCTGAACTCGTTATTAAATTTCCTAACGATTGGCATTTAAACCTTGACAATTTATTCATTTTTAATTTTTCGAAAAAAATCATGGGGTACCCCCTTATAAAAAAATTAAAAATTGGCGAAAAATTTATTTTTCCAAAATTACACGGAAAGTTTTATGGATTTATAGCAAATTTTGTTATCTGTTCAAAACAGTATGAATTTTTGGTGTAGGACCATTTTTGGCCAAGTTACAGCAAAAAAACCAAAAGAAAAAATTCAAATTTTTGTCAAAAACGGAAATCGCGAATTTCCAAAAAAAACCAAACCCGTTTTTTCGCTAAAACGAAGCAGTTTTTTCGCTATAACAAAGCAAATACTGATTCAAAGTATGGATTGTCATACCTTTCTGAACTCGTTATTAAATTTCCTAACGATTGGCATTTAAACCTTGACAATTTATTCATTTTTAATTTTTCGAAAAAAATCATGGGGTACCCCCTTATAAAAAAATTAAAAATTGGCGAAAAATTTATTTTTCCAAAATTACACGGAAAGTTTTATGGATTTATAGCAAATTTTGTTATCTGTTCAAAACAGTATAAATTTTTGGTGTAGGACCATTTTTGGCCAAGTTACAGCAAAAAAACCAAAAGAAAAAATTCAAATTTTTGTCAAAAACGGAAATCGCGAATTTCCAAAAAAAACCAAACCCGTTTTTTCGCTAAAACGAAGCAGTTTTTTCGCTATAACAAAGCAAATACTGATTCAAAGTATGGATTGTCATACCTTTCTGAACTCGTTATTAAATTTCCTAACGATTGGCATTTAAACCTTGACAATTTATTCATTTTTAATTTTTCGAAAAAAATCATGGGGTACCCCCTTATAAAAAAATTAAAAATTGGCGAAATTTTTATTTTTCCAAAATTACACGGAAAGTTTTATGGATTTATAGCAAATTTTGTTATCTGTTCAAAACAGTATGCATTTTTGGTGTAGGACCATTTTTGGCCAAGTTACAGCAAATAAACCAAAAGAAAAAATTCCAATTTTTGTCAAAAACTGAAATCGCGAATTTCAAAAAAAAAACCAAACCAGTTTTTTCGCTAAAACGAAGCAGTTTTTTCGCTATAACAAAGCAAATACTGATTCAAAGTATGGATTGTCGTACCTTTCTGAACTCGTTATTAAATTTCCTAACGATTGGCATTTAAACCTTGACAATTTATTCATTTTTAATTTTTCGAAAAAAATCAGGGGGTACCCCCTTATAAAAAAATTAAAAATTGGCGAAAATTTTATTTTTCCAAAATTACACGGAAAGTTTTATGGATTTATAGCAAATTTTGTTATCTGTTTAAAACAGTATGCATTTTTGGCGTAGGACCATTTTTGGCCAAGTTACAGCAAAAAAACCAAAAGAAAAAATTCCAATTTTTGTCAAAAACTGAAATTGCGAATTTCAAAAAAAAAACCAAACCCGTTTTTTCGCTAAAACGAAGCAGTTTTTTCGCTATAACAAAGCAAATACTGATTCAAAGTATGGATTGTCATACCTTTCTGAACTCGTTATTAAATTTCCTAACGATTGGCATTTAAACCTTGACAATTTATTCATTTTTAATTTTTCGAAAAAAATCATGGGGTACCCCCTTATAAAAAAATTAAAAATTGGCGAAAAATTTATTTTTCCAAAATTACACGGAAAGTTTTATGGATTTATAGCAAATTTTGTTATCTGTTCAAAACAGTATGAATTTTTGGTGTAGGACCATTTTTGGCCAAGTTACAGCAAAAAAACCAAAAGAAAAAATTCCAATTTTTGTCAAAAACTGAAATCGCGAATTTCAAAAAAAAAACCAAACCAGTTTTTTCGCTAAAACGAAGCAGTTTTTTCGCTATAACAAAGCAAATACTGATTCAAAGTATGGATTGTCGTACCTTTCTGAACTCGTTATTAAATTTCCTAACGATTGGCATTTAAACCTTGACAATTTATTAATTTTTAATTTTTCGAAAAAAATCATGGGGTACCCCCTTATAAAAAAATTAAAAATTGGCGAAAAATTTATTTTTCCAAAATTACACGGAAAGTTTTATGGATTTATAGCAAATTTTGTTATCTGTTCAAAACAGTATGAATTTTTGGTGTAGGACCTTTTTTGGCCAAGTTACAGCAAAAAAACCAAAAGAAAAAATTCCAATTTTTGTCAAAAACTGAAATTGCGAATTTCCAAAAAAAAACCAAACCCGTTTTTTCGCTAAAACGAAGCAGTTTTTTCGCTATAACAAAGCAAATACTGATTCAAAGTATGGATTGTCATACCTTTCTGAACTCGTTATTAAATTTCCTAACGATTGGCATTTAAACCTTGACAATTTATTCATTTTTAATTTTTCGAAAAAAATCATGGGGTACCCCCTTATAAAAAAATTAAAAATTGGCGAAAATTTTATTTTTCCAAAATCACACGGAAAGTTTTATGGATTTATAGCAAATTTTGTTATCTGTTCAAAACAGTATGAATTTTTGGTGTAGGACCATTTTTGGCCAAGTTACAGCAAAAAAACCAAAAGACAAAATTCCAATTTTTGTCAAAAACTGAAATTGCGAATTTCCAAAAAAAAACCAAACCCGTTTTTTCGCTAAAACGAAGCAGTTTTTTCGCTATAACAAAGCAAATACTGATTCAAAGTATGGATTGTCGTACCTTTCTGAACTCGTTATTAAATTTCCTAACGATTGGCATTTAAACCTTGACAATTTATTAATTTTTAATTTTTCGAAAAAAATCATGGGGTACCCCCTTATAAAAAAATTAAAAATTGGCGAAAAATTTATTTTTCCAAAATTACACGGAAAGTTTTATGGATTTATAGCAAATTTTGTTATCTGTTCAAAACAGTATGAATTTTTGGTGTAGGACCTTTTTTGGCCAAGTTACAGCAAAAAAACCAAAAGAAAAAATTCCAATTTTTGTCAAAAACTGAAATTGCGAATTTCCAAAAAAAAACCAAACCCGTTTTTTTCGCTAAAACGAAGCAGTTTTTTCGCTATAACAAAGCAAATACTGATTCAAAGTATGGATTGTCATACCTTTCTGAACTCGTTATTAAATTTCCTAACGATTGGCATTTAAACCTTGACAATTTATTCATTTTTAATTTTTCGAAAAAAATCATGGGGTACCCCCTTATAAAAAAATTAAAAATTGGCGAAAATTTTATTTTTCCAAAATCACACGGAAAGTTTTATGGATTTATAGCAAATTTTGTTATCTGTTCAAAACAGTATGAATTTTTGGTGTAGGACCATTTTTGGCCAAGTTACAGCAAAAAAACCAAAAGAAAAAATTCCAATTTTTGTCAAAAACTGAAATCGCGAATTTCAAAAAAAAAACCAAACCAGTTTTTTCGCTAAAACGAAGCAGTTTTTTCGCTATAACAAAGCAAATACTGATTCAAAGTATGGATTGTCGTACCTTTCTGAACTCGTTATTAAATTTCCTAACGATTGGCATTTAAACCTTGACAATTTATTAATTTTTAATTTTTCGAAAAAAATCATGGGGTACCCCCTTATAAAAAAATTAAAAATTGGCGAAAAATTTATTTTTCCAAAATTACACGGAAAGTTTTATGGATTTATAGCAAATTTTGTTATCTGTTCAAAACAGTATGAATTTTTGGTGTAGGACCTTTTTTGGCCAAGTTACAGCAAAAAAACCAAAAGAAAAAATTCCAATTTTTGTCAAAAACTGAAATTGCGAATTTCCAAAAAAAAACCAAACCCGTTTTTTCGCTAAAACGAAGCAGTTTTTTCGCTATAACAAAGCAAATACTGATTCAAAGTATGGATTGTCATACCTTTCTGAACTCGTTATTAAATTTCCTAACGATTGGCATTTAAACCTTGACAATTTATTCATTTTTAATTTTTCGAAAAAAATCATGGGGTACCCCCTTATAAAAAAATTAAAAATTGGCGAAAATTTTATTTTTCCAAAATCACACGGAAAGTTTTATGGATTTATAGCAAATTTTGTTATCTGTTCAAAACAGTATGAATTTTTGGTGTAGGACCATTTTTGGCCAAGTTACAGCAAAAAAACCAAAAGACAAAATTCCAATTTTTGTCAAAAACTGAAATTGCGAATTTCCAAAAAAAAACCAAACCCGTTTTTTCGCTAAAACGAAGCAGTTTTTTCGCTATAACAAAGCAAATACTGATTCAAAGTATGGATTGTCATACCTTTCTGAACTCGTTATTAAATTTCCTAACGATTGGCATTTAAACCTTGACAATTTATTCATTTTTAATTTTTCGAAAAAAATCATGGGGTACCCCCTTATAAAAAAATTAAAAATTGGCGAAAATTTTATTTTTCCAAAATTACACGGAAAGTTTTATGGATTTATAGCAAATTTTGTTATCTGTTCAAAACAGTATGAATTTTTGGTGTAGGACCATTTTTGGCCAAGTTACAGCAAAAAAACCAAAAGAAAAAATTCCAATTTTTGTCAAAAACTGAAATCGCGAATTTCCAAAAAAAAACCAAACCCGTTTTTTCGCTAAAACGAAGCAGTTTTTTCGCTATAACAAAGCAAATACTGATTTAAAGTATGGATTGTCATACCTTTCTGAACTCGTTATTAAATTTCCTAACGATTGGCATTTAAACCTTGACAATTTATTCATTTTTAATTTTTCGAAAAAAACCATGGGGTACCCCCTTATAAAAAAATTAAAAATTGGCGAAAATTTTATTTTTCCAAAATCACACGGAAAGTTTTATGGATTTATAGCAAATTTTGTTATCTGTTCAAAACAGTATGAATTTTTGGTGTAGGACCATTTTTGGCCAAGTTACAGCAAAAAAACCAAAAGAAAAAATTCCAATTTTTGTCAAAAACTGAAATTGCGAATTTCCAAAAAAAAACCAAACCCGTTTTTTCGCTAAAACGAAGCAGTTTTTTCGCTATAACAAAGCAAATACTGATTCAAAGTATGGATTGTCATACCTTTCTGAACTGGTTATTAAATTTCCTAACGATTGGCATTTAAACCTTGACAATTTGTTCATTTTTAATTTTTCGAAAAAAATCATGGGGTACCCCCTTATAAAAAAATTAAAAATTGGCGAAAATTTTATTTTTCCAAAATTACACGGAAAGTTTTATGGATTTATAGCAAATTTTGTTATCTGTTCAAAACAGTATGAATTTTTGGTGTAGGACCATTTTTGGCCAAGTTACAGCAAAAAAACCAAAAGAAAAAATTCCAATTTTTGTCAAAAACTGAAATCGCGAATTTCCAAAAAAAAACCAAACCCGTTTTTTCGCTAAAACGAAGCAGTTTTTTCGCTATAACAAAGCAAATACTGATTCAAAGTATGGATTGTCATACCTTTCTGAACTCGTTATTAAATTTCCTAACGATTGGCATTTAAACCTTGACAATTTATTCATTTTTAATTTTTCGAAAAAAATCATGGGGTACCCCCTTATAAAAAAATTAAAAATTGGCGAAAATTTTATTTTTCCAAAATTACACGGAAAGTTTTATGGATTTATAGCAAATTTTGTTATCTGTTCAAAACAGTATGAATTTTTGGTGTAGGACCATTTTTGGCCAAGTTACAGCAAAAAAACCAAAAGAAAAAATTCCAATTTTTGTCAAAAACTGAAATCGCGAATTTCCAAAAAAAAACCAAACCCGTTTTTTCGCTAAAACGAAGCAGTTTTTTCGCTATATCAAAGCAAATACTGATTCAAAGTATGGATTGTCATACCTTTCTGAACTCGTTATTAAATTTCCTAACGATTGGCATTTAAACCTTGACAATTTATTCATTTTTAATTTTTCGAAAAAAATCATGGGGTACCCCCTTATAAAAAAATTAAAAATTGGCGAAAATTTTATTTTTCCAAAATCACACCGAAAGTTTTATGGATTTATAGCAAATTTTGTTATCTGTTCAAAACAGTATGAATTTTTGGTGTAGGACCATTTTTGGCCAAGTTACAGCAAAAAAACCAAAAGAAAAAATTCCAATTTTTGTCAAAAACTGAAATTGCGAATTTCCAAAAAAAAAAACCAAACCCGTTTTTTCGCTAAAACGAAGCAGTTTTTCCCTATAACAAAGCAAATACTGATTCAAAGTATGGATTGTCATACCTTTCTGAACTCGTTATTAAATTTCCTAACGATTGGCATTTAAACCTTGACAATTTATTCATTTTTAATTTTTCGAAAAAAATCATGGGGTACCCCCTTATAAAAAAATTAAAAATTGGCGAAAATTTTATTTTTCCAAAATTACACGGAAAGTTTTATGGATTTATAGCAAATTTTGTTATCTGTTCAAAACAGTATGAATTTTTGGTGTAGGACCATTTTTGGCCAAGTTACAGCAAAAAAACCAAAAGAAAAAATTCCAATTTTTGTCAAAAACTGAAATCGCGAATTTCCAAAAAAAAACCAAACCCGTTTTTTCGCTAAAACGAAGCAGTTTTTTCGCTATAACAAAGCAAATACTGATTCAAAGTATGGATTGTCATACCTTTCTGAACTCGTTATTAAATTTCCTAACGATTGGCATTTAAACCTTGACAATTTATTCATTTTTAATTTTTCGAAAAAAATCATGGGGTACCCCCTTATAAAAAAATTAAAAATTGGCGAAAATTTTATTTTTCCAAAATTACACGGAAAGTTTTATGGATTTATAGCAAATTTTGTTATCTGTTCAAAACAGTATGAATTTTTGGTGTAGGACCATTTTTGGCCAAGTTACAGCAAAAAAACCAAAAGAAAAAATTCCAATTTTTGTCAAAAACTGAAATCGCGAATTTCCAAAAAAAAACCAAACCCGTTTTTTCGCTAAAACGAAGCAGTTTTTTCGCTATATCAAAGCAAATACTGATTCAAAGTATGGATTGTCATACCTTTCTGAACTCGTTATTAAATTTCCTAACGATTGGCATTTAAACCTTGACAATTTATTCATTTTTAATTTTTCGAAAAAAATCATGGGGTACCCCCTTATAAAAAAATTAAAAATTGGCGAAAATTTTATTTTTCCAAAATCACACCGAAAGTTTTATGGATTTATAGCAAATTTTGTTATCTGTTCAAAACAGTATGAATTTTTGGTGTAGGACCATTTTTGGCCAAGTTACAGCAAAAAAACCAAAAGAAAAAATTCCAATTTTTGTCAAAAACTGAAATTGCGAATTTCCAAAAAAAAAACCAAACCCGTTTTTTCGCTAAAACGAAGCAGTTTTTCCCTATAACAAAGCAAATACTGATTCAAAGTATGGATTGTCATACCTTTCTGAACTCGTTATTAAATTTCCTAACGATTGGCATTTAAACCTTGACAATTTATTCATTTTTAATTTTTCGAAAAAAATCATGGGGTACCCCCTTATAAAAAAATTAAAAATTGGCGAAAATTTTATTTTTCCAAAATTACACGGAAAGTTTTATGGATTTATAGCAAATTTTGTTATCTGTTCAAAACAGTATGAATTTTTGGTGTAGGACCATTTTTGGCCAAGTTACAGCAAAAAAAACCAAAAGAAAAAATTCCAATTTTTGTCAAAAACTGAAATCGCGAATTTCCAAAAAAAAAAACCAAACCCGTTTTTTCGCTAAAACGAAGCAGTTTTTTCGCTATAACAAAGCAAATACTGATTTAAAGTATGGATTGTCATACCTTTCTGAACTCGTTATTAAATTTCCTAACGATTGGCATTTAAACCTTGACAATTTATTCATTTTTAATTTTTCGAAAAAAATCATGGGGTACCCCCTTATAAAAAAATTAAAAATTGGCGAAAATTTTATTTTTCCAAAATCACACGGAAAGTTTTATGGATTTATAGCAAATTTTGTTATCTGTTCAAAACAGTATGAATTTTTGGTGTAGGACCATTTTTGGCCAAGTTACAGCAAAAAAACCAAAAGAAAAAATTCCAATTTTTGTCAAAAACTGAAATCGCGAATTTCCAAAAAAAAACCAAACCCGTTTTTTCGCTAAAACGAAGCAGTTTTTTCGCTATAACAAAGCAAATACTGATTCAAAGTATGGATTGTCATACCTTTCTGAACTCGTTATTAAATTTCCTAACGATTGGCATTTAAACCTTGACAATTTATTCATTTTTAATTTTTCGAAAAAAATCATGGGGTACCCCCTTATAAAAAAATTAAAAATTGGCGAAAATTTTATTTTTCCAAAATTACACGGAAAGTTTTATGGATTTATAGCAAATTTTGTTATCTGTTCAAAACAGTATGAATTTTTGGTGTAGGACCATTTTTGGCCAAGTTACAGCAAAAAAACCAAAAGAAAAAATTCCAATTTTTGTCAAAAACTGAAATCGCGAATTTCCAAAAAAAAACCAAACCCGTTTTTTCGCTAAAACGAAGCAGTTTTTTCGCTATAACAAAGCAAATACTGATTCAAAGTATGGATTGTCATACCTTTCTGAACTCGTTATTAAATTTCCTAACGATTGGCATTTAAACCTTGACAATTTATTCATTTTTAATTTTTCGAAAAAAATCATGGGGTACCCCCTTATAAAAAAATTAAAAATTGGCGAAAATTTTATTTTTCCAAAATTACACGGAAAGTTTTATGGATTTATAGCAAATTTTGTTATCTGTTCAAAACAGTATGAATTTTTGGTGTAGGACCATTTTTGGCCAAGTTACAGCAAAAAAACCAAAAGAAAAAATTCCAATTTTTGTCAAAAACTGAAATCGCGAATTTCCAAAAAAAAACCAAACCCGTTTTTTCGCTAAAACGAAGCAGTTTTTTCGCTATAACAAAGCAAATACTGATTTAAAGTATGGATTGTCATACCTTTCTGAACTCGTTATTAAATTTCCTAACGATTGGCATTTAAACCTTGACAATTTATTCATTTTTAATTTTTCGAAAAAAATCATGGGGTACCCCCTTATAAAAAAATTAAAAATTGGCGAAAATTTTATTTTTCCAAAATCACACGGAAAGTTTTATGGATTTATAGCAAATTTTGTTATCTGTTCAAAACAGTATGAATTTTTGGTGTAGGACCATTTTTGGCCAAGTTACAGCAAAAAAACCAAAAGAAAAAATTCCAATTTTTGTCAAAAACTGAAATCGCGAATTTCCAAAAAAAAACCAAACCCGTTTTTTTCGCTAAAACGAAGCAGTTTTTTCGCTATAACAAAGCAAATACTGATTTAAAGTATGGATTGTCATACCTTTCTGAACTCGTTATTAAATTTCCTAACGATTGGCATTTAAACCTTGACAATTTATTCATTTTTAATTTTTCGAAAAAAACCATGGGGTACCCCCTTATAAAAAAATTAAAAATTGGCGAAAATTTTATTTTTCCAAAATCACACGGAAAGTTTTATGGATTTATAGCAAATTTTGTTATCTGTTCAAAACAGTATGAATTTTTGGTGTAGGACCATTTTTGGCCAAGTTACAGCAAAAAAACCAAAAGAAAAAATTCCAATTTTTGTCAAAAACTGAAATTGCGAATTTCCAAAAAAAAACCAAACCCGTTTTTTCGCTAAAACGAAGCAGTTTTTTCGCTATAACAAAGCAAATACTGATTCAAAGTATGGATTGTCATACCTTTCTGAACTGGTTATTAAATTTCCTAACGATTGGCATTTAAACCTTGACAATTTGTTCATTTTTAATTTTTCGAAAAAAATCATGGGGTACCCCCTTATAAAAAAATTAAAAATTGGCGAAAATTTTATTTTTCCAAAATTACACGGAAAGTTTTATGGATTTATAGCAAATTTTGTTATCTGTTCAAAACAGTATGAATTTTTGGTGTAGGACCATTTTTGGCCAAGTTACAGCAAAAAAACCAAAAGAAAAAATTCCAATTTTTGTCAAAAACTGAAATCGCGAATTTCCAAAAAAAAACCAAACCCGTTTTTTCGCTAAAACGAAGCAGTTTTTTCGCTATAACAAAGCAAATACTGATTCAAAGTATGGATTGTCATACCTTTCTGAACTCGTTATTAAATTTCCTAACGATTGGCATTTAAACCTTGACAATTTATTCATTTTTAATTTTTCGAAAAAAATCATGGGGTACCCCCTTATAAAAAAATTAAAAATTGGCGAAAATTTTATTTTTCCAAAATTACACGGAAAGTTTTATGGATTTATAGCAAATTTTGTTATCTGTTCAAAACAGTATGAATTTTTGGTGTAGGACCATTTTTGGCCAAGTTACAGCAAAAAAACCAAAAGAAAAAATTCCAATTTTTGTCAAAAACTGAAATCGCGAATTTCCAAAAAAAAACCAAACCCGTTTTTTCGCTAAAACGAAGCAGTTTTTTCGCTATATCAAAGCAAATACTGATTCAAAGTATGGATTGTCATACCTTTCTGAACTCGTTATTAAATTTCCTAACGATTGGCATTTAAACCTTGACAATTTATTCATTTTTAATTTTTCGAAAAAAATCATGGGGTACCCCCTTATAAAAAAATTAAAAATTGGCGAAAATTTTATTTTTCCAAAATCACACCGAAAGTTTTATGGATTTATAGCAAATTTTGTTATCTGTTCAAAACAGTATGAATTTTTGGTGTAGGACCATTTTTGGCCAAGTTACAGCAAAAAAACCAAAAGAAAAAATTCCAATTTTTGTCAAAAACTGAAATTGCGAATTTCCAAAAAAAAAACCAAACCCGTTTTTTCGCTAAAACGAAGCAGTTTTTCCCTATAACAAAGCAAATACTGATTCAAAGTATGGATTGTCATACCTTTCTGAACTCGTTATTAAATTTCCTAACGATTGGCATTTAAACCTTGACAATTTATTCATTTTTAATTTTTCGAAAAAAATCATGGGGTACCCCCTTATAAAAAAATTAAAAATTGGCGAAAATTTTATTTTTCCAAAATTACACGGAAAGTTTTATGGATTTATAGCAAATTTTGTTATCTGTTCAAAACAGTATGAATTTTTGGTGTAGGACCATTTTTGGCCAAGTTACAGCAAAAAAACCAAAAGAAAAAATTCCAATTTTTGTCAAAAACTGAAATCGCGAATTTCCAAAAAAAAACCAAACCCGTTTTTTCGCTAAAACGAAGCAGTTTTTTCGCTATAACAAAGCAAATACTGATTCAAAGTATGGATTGTCATACCTTTCTGAACTCGTTATTAAATTTCCTAACGATTGGCATTTAAACCTTGACAATTTATTCATTTTTAATTTTTCGAAAAAAATCATGGGGTACCCCCTTATAAAAAAATTAAAAATTGGCGAAAATTTTATTTTTCCAAAATTACACGGAAAGTTTTATGGATTTATAGCAAATTTTGTTATCTGTTCAAAACAGTATGAATTTTTGGTGTAGGACCATTTTTGGCCAAGTTACAGCAAAAAAACCAAAAGAAAAAATTCCAATTTTTGTCAAAAACTGAAATCGCGAATTTCCAAAAAAAAACCAAACCCGTTTTTTCGCTAAAACGAAGCAGTTTTTTCGCTATATCAAAGCAAATACTGATTCAAAGTATGGATTGTCATACCTTTCTGAACTCGTTATTAAATTTCCTAACGATTGGCATTTAAACCTTGACAATTTATTCATTTTTAATTTTTCGAAAAAAATCATGGGGTACCCCCTTATAAAAAAATTAAAAATTGGCGAAAATTTTATTTTTCCAAAATCACACCGAAAGTTTTATGGATTTATAGCAAATTTTGTTATCTGTTCAAAACAGTATGAATTTTTGGTGTAGGACCATTTTTGGCCAAGTTACAGCAAAAAAACCAAAAGAAAAAATTCCAATTTTTGTCAAAAACTGAAATTGCGAATTTCCAAAAAAAAAACCAAACCCGTTTTTTCGCTAAAACGAAGCAGTTTTTCCCTATAACAAAGCAAATACTGATTCAAAGTATGGATTGTCATACCTTTCTGAACTCGTTATTAAATTTCCTAACGATTGGCATTTAAACCTTGACAATTTATTCATTTTTAATTTTTCGAAAAAAATCATGGGGTACCCCCTTATAAAAAAATTAAAAATTGGCGAAAATTTTATTTTTCCAAAATTACACGGAAAGTTTTATGGATTTATAGCAAATTTTGTTATCTGTTCAAAACAGTATGAATTTTTGGTGTAGGACCATTTTTGGCCAAGTTACAGCAAAAAAACCAAAAGAAAAAATTCCAATTTTTGTCAAAAACTGAAATCGCGAATTTCCAAAAAAAAAACCAAACCCGTTTTTTCGCTAAAACGAAGCAGTTTTTTCGCTATAACAAAGCAAATACTGATTTAAAGTATGGATTGTCATACCTTTCTGAACTCGTTATTAAATTTCCTAACGATTGGCATTTAAACCTTGACAATTTATTCATTTTTAATTTTTCGAAAAAAATCATGGGGTACCCCCTTATAAAAAAATTAAAAATTGGCGAAAATTTTATTTTTCCAAAATCACACGGAAAGTTTTATGGATTTATAGCAAATTTTGTTATCTGTTCAAAACAGTATGAATTTTTGGTGTAGGACCATTTTTGGCCAAGTTACAGCAAAAAAACCAAAAGAAAAAATTCCAATTTTTGTCAAAAACTGAAATCGCGAATTTCCAAAAAAAAACCAAACCCGTTTTTTTCGCTAAAACGAAGCAGTTTTTTCGCTATAACAAAGCAAATACTGATTTAAAGTATGGATTGTCATACCTTTCTGAACTCGTTATTAAATTTCCTAACGATTGGCATTTAAACCTTGACAATTTATTCATTTTTAATTTTTCGAAAAAAATCATGGGGTACCCCCTTATAAAAAAATTAAAAATTGGCGAAAATTTTATTTTTCCAAAATCACACGGAAAGTTTTATGGATTTATAGCAAATTTTGTTATCTGTTCAAAACAGTATGAATTTTTGGTGTAGGACCATTTTTGGCCAAGTTACAGCAAAAAAACCAAAAGAAAAAATTCCAATTTTTGTCAAAAACTGAAATCGCGAATTTCCAAAAAAAAACCAAACCCGTTTTTTCGCTAAAACGAAGCAGTTTTTTCGCTATAACAAAGCAAATACTGATTCAAAGTATGGATTGTCATACCTTTCTGAACTCGTTATTAAATTTCCTAACGATTGGCATTTAAACCTTGACAATTTATTCATTTTTAATTTTTCGAAAAAAATCATGGGGTACCCCCTTATAAAAAAATTAAAAATTGGCGAAAATTTTATTTTTCCAAAATTACACGGAAAGTTTTATGGATTTATAGCAAATTTTGTTATCTGTTCAAAACAGTATGAATTTTTGGTGTAGGACCATTTTTGGCCAAGTTACAGCAAAAAAACCAAAAGAAAAAATTCCAATTTTTGTCAAAAACTGAAATCGCGAATTTCCAAAAAAAAACCAAACCCGTTTTTTCGCTAAAACGAAGCAGTTTTTTCGCTATATCAAAGCAAATACTGATTCAAAGTATGGATTGTCATACCTTTCTGAACTCGTTATTAAATTTCCTAACGATTGGCATTTAAACCTTGACAATTTATTCATTTTTAATTTTTCGAAAAAAATCATGGGGTACCCCCTTATAAAAAAATTAAAAATTGGCGAAAATTTTATTTTTCCAAAATCACACGGAAAGTTTTATGGATTTATAGCAAATTTTGTTATCTGTTCAAAACAGTATGAATTTTTGGTGTAGGACCATTTTTGGCCAAGTTACAGCAAAAAAACCAAAAGAAAAAATTCCAATTTTTGTCAAAAACTGAAATCGCGAATTTCCAAAAAAAAACCAAACCCGTTTTTTCGCTAAAACGAAGCAGTTTTTTCGCTATAACAAAGCAAATACTGATTCAAAGTATGGATTGTCATACCTTTCTGAACTCGTTATTAAATTTCCTAACGATTGGCATTTAAACCTTGACAATTTATTCATTTTTAATTTTTCGAAAAAAATCATGGGGTACCCCCTTATAAAAAAATTAAAAATTGGCGAAAATTTTATTTTTCCAAAATTACACGGAAAGTTTTATGGATTTATAGCAAATTTTGTTATCTGTTCAAAACAGTATGAATTTTTGGTGTAGGACCATTTTTGGCCAAGTTACAGCAAAAAAACCAAAAGAAAAAATTCCAATTTTTGTCAAAAACTGAAATTGCGAATTTCCAAAAAAAAACCAAACCCGTTTTTTCGCTAAAACGAAGCAGTTTTTTCGCTATAACAAAGCAAATACTGATTCAAAGTATGGATTGTCATACCTTTCTGAACTCGTTATTAAATTTCCTAACGATTGGCATTTAAACCTTGACAATTTGTTCATTTTTAATTTTTCGAAAAAAATCATGGGGTACCCCCTTATAAAAAAATTAAAAATTGGCGAAAATTTTATTTTTCCAAAATTACACGGAAAGTTTTATGGATTTATAGCAAATTTTGTTATCTGTTCAAAACAGTATGAATTTTTGGTGTAGGACCATTTTTGGCCAAGTTACAGCAAAAAAAACCAAAAGAAAATATTCCAATTTTTGTCAAAAACTGAAATCGCGAATTTCCAAAAAAAAACCAAACCCGTTTTTTCGCTAAAACGTTGCAGTTTTTTCGCTATAACAAAGCAAATACTGATTCAAAGTATGGATTGTCATACCTTTCTGAACTCGTTATTAAATTTCCTAACGATTGGCATTTAAACCTTGACAATTTATTCATTTTTAATTTTTCGAAAAAAATCATGGGGTACCCCCTTATAAAAAAATTAAAAATTGGCGAAAATTTTATTTTTCCAAAATTACACGGAAAGTTTTATGGATTTATAGCAAATTTTGTTATCTGTTCAAAACAGTATGAATTTTTGGTGTAGGACCATTTTTGGCCAAGTTACAGCAAAAAAACCAAAAGAAAAAATTCCAATTTTTGTCAAAAACTGAAATCGCGAATTTCCAAAAAAAAAACCAAACCCGTTTTTTCGCTAAAACGAAGCAGTTTTTTCGCTATAACAAAGCAAATACTGATTCAAAGTAATCCAAAGTAATCCATAAAATCACACGGAAAGTTTTATGGATTTATAGCAAATTTTGTTATCTGTTCAAAACAGTATGAATTTTTGGTGTAGGACCATTTTTGGCCAAGTTACAGCAAAAAAACCAAAAGAAAAAATTCCAATTTTTGTCAAAAACTGAAATCGCGAATTTCCAAAAAAAAACCAAACCCGTTTTTTCGCTAAAACGAAGCAGTTTTTTCGCTATAACAAAGCAAATACTGATTTAAAGTATGGATTGTCATACCTTTCTGAACTCGTTATTAAATTTCCTAACGATTGGCATTTAAACCTTGACAATTTATTCATTTTTAATTTTTCGAAAAAAATCATGGGGTACCCCCTTATAAAAAAATTAAAAATTGGCGAAAATTTTATTTTTCCAAAATCACACGGAAAGTTTTATGGATTTATAGCAAATTTTGTTATCTGTTCAAAACAGTATGAATTTTTGGTGTAGGACCATTTTTGGCCAAGTTACAGCAAAAAAACCAAAAGAAAAAATTCCAATTTTTGTCAAAAACTGAAATCGCGAATTTCCAAAAAAAAACCAAACCCGTTTTTTCGCTAAAACGAAGCAGTTTTTTCGCTATAACAAAGCAAATACTGATTCAAAGTATGGATTGTCATACCTTTCTGAACTCGTTATTAAATTTCCTAACGATTGGCATTTAAACCTTGACAATTTATTCATTTTTAATTTTTCGAAAAAAATCATGGGGTACCCCCTTATAAAAAAATTAAAAATTGGCGAAAATTTTATTTTTCCAAAATTACACGGAAAGTTTTATGGATTTATAGCAAATTTTGTTATCTGTTCAAAACAGTATGAATTTTTGGTGTAGGACCATTTTTGGCCAAGTTACAGCAAAAAAACCAAAAGAAAAAATTCCAATTTTTGTCAAAAACTGAAATTGCGAATTTCCAAAAAAAAACCAAACCCGTTTTTTCGCTAAAACGAAGCAGTTTTTTCGCTATAACAAAGCAAATACTGATTCAAAGTATGGATTGTCATACCTTTCTGAACTCGTTATTAAATTTCCTAACGATTGGCATTTAAACCTTGACAATTTGTTCATTTTTAATTTTTCGAAAAAAATCATGGGGTACCCCCTTATAAAAAAATTAAAAATTGGCGAAAATTTTATTTTTCCAAAATTACACGGAAAGTTTTATGGATTTATAGCAAATTTTGTTATCTGTTCAAAACAGTATGAATTTTTGGTGTAGGACCATTTTTGGCCAAGTTACAGCAAAAAAAACCAAAAGAAAATATTCCAATTTTTGTCAAAAACTGAAATCGCGAATTTCCAAAAAAAAACCAAACCCGTTTTTTCGCTAAAACGTTGCAGTTTTTTCGCTATAACAAAGCAAATACTGATTCAAAGTATGGATTGTCATACCTTTCTGAACTCGTTATTAAATTTCCTAACGATTGGCATTTAAACCTTGACAATTTATTCATTTTTAATTTTTCGAAAAAAATCATGGGGTACCCCCTTATAAAAAAATTAAAAATTGGCGAAAATTTTATTTTTCCAAAATTACACGGAAAGTTTTATGGATTTATAGCAAATTTTGTTATCTGTTCAAAACAGTATGAATTTTTGGTGTAGGACCATTTTTGGCCAAGTTACAGCAAAAAAACCAAAAGAAAAAATTCCAATTTTTGTCAAAAACTGAAATCGCGAATTTCCAAAAAAAAACCAAACCCGTTTTTTCGCTAAAACGAAGCAGTTTTTTCGCTATAACAAAGCAAATACTGATTCAAAGTATGGATTGTCATACCTTTCTGAACTCGTTATTAAATTTCCTAACGATTGGCATTTAAACCTTGACAATTTATTCATTTTTAATTTTTCGAAAAAAATCATGGGGTACCCCCTTATAAAAAAATTAAAAATTGGCGAAAATTTTATTTTTCCAAAATCACACGGAAAGTTTTATGGATTTATAGCAAATTTTGTTATCTGTTCAAACCAGTATGAATTTTTGGTGTAGGACCATTTTTGGCCAAGTTACAGCAAAAAAACCAAAAGAAAAAATTCCAATTTTTGTCAAAAACTGAAATTGCGAATTTCCAAAAAAAAACCAAACCCGTTTTTTCGCTAAAACGAAGCAGTTTTTTCGCTATAACAAAGCAAATACTGATTCAAAGTATGGATTGTCATACCTTTCTGAACTCGTTATTAAATTTCCTAACGATTGGCATTTAAACCTTGACAATTTATTCATTTTTAATTTTTCGAAAAAAATCATGGGGTACCCCCTTATAAAAAAATTAAAAATTGGCGAAAATTTTATTTTTCCAAAATTACACGGAAAGTTTTATGGATTTATAGCAAATTTTGTTATCTGTTCAAAACAGTATGAATTTTTGGTGTAGGACCATTTTTGGCCAAGTTACAGCAAAAAAACCAAAAGAAAAAATTCCAATTTTTGTCAAAAACTGAAATCGCGAATTTCCAAAAAAAAACCAAACCCGTTTTTTCGCTAAAACGAAGCAGTTTTTTCGCTATAACAAAGCAAATACTGATTCAAAGTATGGATTGTCATACCTTTCTGAACTCGTTATTAAATTTCCTAACGATTGGCATTTAAACCTTGACAATTTATTCATTTTTAATTTTTCGAAAAAAATCATGGGGTACCCCCTTATAAAAAAATTAAAAATTGGCGAAAATTTTATTTTTCCAAAATCACACGGAAAGTTTTATGGATTTATAGCAAATTTTGTTATCTGTTCAAACCAGTATGAATTTTTGGTGTAGGACCATTTTTGGCCAAGTTACAGCAAAAAAACCAAAAGAAAAAATTCCAATTTTTGTCAAAAACTGAAATTGCGAATTTCCAAAAAAAAACCAAACCCGTTTTTTCGCTAAAACGAAGCAGTTTTTTCGCTATAACAAAGCAAATACTGATTCAAAGTATGGATTGTCATACCTTTCTGAACTCGTTATTAAATTTCCTAACGATTGGCATTTAAACCTTGACAATTTATTCATTTTTAATTTTTCGAAAAAAATCATGGGGTACCCCCTTATAAAAAAATTAAAAATTGGCGAAAATTTTATTTTTCCAAAATTACACGGAAAGTTTTATGGATTTATAGCAAATTTTGTTATCTGTTCAAAACAGTATGAATTTTTGGTGTAGGACCATTTTTGGCCAAGTTACAGCAAAAAAACCAAAAGAAAAAATTCCAATTTTTGTCAAAAACTGAAATTGCGAATTTCCAAAAAAAAACCAAACCCGTTTTTTCGCTAAAACGAAGCAGTTTTTTCGCTATAACAAAGCAAATACTGATTTAAAGTATGGATTGTCATACCTTTCTGAACTCGTTATTAAATTTCCTAACGATTGGCATTTAAACCTTGACAAGTTATTCATTTTTAATTTTTCGAAAAAAATCATGGGGTACCCCCTTATAAAAAAATTAAAAATTGGCGAAAATTTTATTTTTCCAAAATCACACGGAAAGTTTTATGGATTTATAGCAAATTTTGTTATCTGTTCAAAACAGTATGAATTTTTGGTGTAGGACCATTTTTGGCCAAGTTACAGCAAAAAAACCAAAAGAAAAAATTCCAATTTTTGTCAAAAACTGAAATCGCGAATTTCAAAAAAAAAAAACCAAACCCGTTTTTTCGCTAAAACGAAGCAGTTTTTTCGCTATAACAAAGCAAATACTGATTCAAAGTATGGATTGTCATACCTTTCTGAACTCGTTATTAAATTTCCTAACGATTGGCATTTAAACCTTGACAATTTATTCATTTTTAATTTTTCGAAAAAAATCATGGGGTACCCCCTTATAAAAAAATTAAAAATTGGCGAAAATTTTATTTTTCCAAAATCACACGGAAAGTTTTATGGATTTATAGCAAATTTTGTTATCTGTTCAAAACAGTATGAATTTTTGGTGTAGGACCATTTTTGGCCAAGTTACAGCAAAAAAACCAAAAGAAAAAATTCCAATTTTTGTCAAAAACTGAAATTGCGAATTTCCAAAAAAAAAACCAAACCCGTTTTTTCGCTAAAACGAAGCAGTTTTTTCGCTATAACAAAGCAAATACTGATTCAAAGTATGGATTGTCATACCTTTCTGAACTCGTTATTAAATTTCCTAACGATTGGCATTTAAACCTTGACAATTTATTCATTTTTAATTTTTCGAAAAAAATCATGGGGTACCCCCTTATAAAAAAATTAAAAATTGGCGAAAATTTTATTTTTCAAAAATTACACGGAAAGTTTTATGGATTTATAGCAAATTTTGTTATCTGTTCAAAACAGTATGAATTTTTGGTGTAGGACCATTTTTGGCCAAGTTACAGCAAAAAAACCAAAAGAAAAAATTCCAATTTTTGTCAAAAACTGAAATTGCGAATTTCCAAAAAAAAACCAAACCCGTTTTTTTCGCTAAAACGAAGCAGTTTTTTCGCTATAACAAAGCAAATACTGATTTAAAGTATGGATTGTCATACCTTTCTGAACTCGTTATTAAATTTCCTAACGATTGGCATTTAAACCTTGACAATTTATTCATTTTTAATTTTTCGAAAAAAATCATGGGGTACCCCCTTATAAAAAAATTAAAAATTGGCGAAAATTTTATTTTTCCAAAATCACACGGAAAGTTTTATGGATTTATAGCAAATTTTGTTATCTGTTCAAAACAGTATGAATTTTTGGTGTAGGACCATTTTTGGCCAAGTTACAGCAAAAAAACCAAAAGAAAAAATTCCAATTTTTGTCAAAAACTGAAATCGCGAATTTCAAAAAAAAAAAACCAAACCCGTTTTTTCGCTAAAACGAAGCAGTTTTTTCGCTATAACAAAGCAAATACTGATTCAAAGTATGGATTGTCATACCTTTCTGAACTCGTTATTAAATTTCCTAACGATTGGCATTTAAACCTTGACAATTTATTCATTTTTAATTTTTCGAAAAAAATCATGGGGTACCCCCTTATAAAAAAATTAAAAATTGGCGAAAATTTTATTTTTCCAAAATTACACGGAAAGTTTTATGGATTTATAGCAAATTTTGTTATCTGTTCAAAACAGTATGCATTTTTGGTGTAGGACCATTTTTGGCCAAGTTACAGCAAAAAAACCAAAAGAAAAAATTCCAATTTTTGTCAAAAACTGAAATTGCGAATTTCCAAAAAAAAACCAAACCCGTTTTTTCGCTAAAACGAAGCAGTTTTTTCGCTATAACAAAGCAAATACTGATTTAAAGTATGGATTGTCATACCTTTCTGAACTCGTTATTAAATTTCCTAACGATTGGCATTTAAACCTTGACAATTTATTCATTTTTAATTTTTCGAAAAAAATCATGGGGTACCCCCTTATAAAAAAATTAAAAATTGGCGAAAATTTTATTTTTCCAAAATCACACGGAAAGTTTTATGGATTTATAGCAAATTTTGTTATCTGTTCAAAACAGTATGAATTTTTGGTGTAGGACCATTTTTGGCCAAGTTACAGCAAAAAAACCAAAAGAAAAAATTCCAATTTTTGTCAAAAACTGAAATCGCGAATTTCAAAAAAAAAAAACCAAACCCGTTTTTTCGCTAAAACGAAGCAGTTTTTTCGCTATAACAAAGCAAATACTGATTCAAAGTATGGATTGTCATACCTTTCTGAACTCGTTATTAAATTTCCTAACGATTGGCATTTAAACCTTGACAATTTATTCATTTTTAATTTTTCGAAAAAAATCATGGGGTACCCCCTTATAAAAAAATTAAAAATTGGCGAAAATTTTATTTTTCCAAAATTACACGGAAAGTTTGATGGATTTATAGCAAATTTTGTTATCTGTTCAAAACAGTATGCATTTTTGGTGTAGGACCATTTTTGGCCAAGTTACAGCAAAAAAACCAAAAGAAAAAATTCCAATTTTTGTCAAAAACTGAAATTGCGAATTTCCAAAAAAAAACCAAACCCGTTTTTTCGCTAAAACGAAGCAGTTTTTTCGCTATAACAAAGCAAATACTGATTCAAAGTATGGATTGTCATACCTTTCTGAACTCGTTATTAAATTTCCTAACGATTAGCATTTAAACCTTGACAATTTATTCATTTTTAATTTTTCGAAAAAAATCATGGGGTACCCCCTTATAAAAAAATTAAAAATTGGCGAAAATTTTATTTTTCCAAAATCACACGGAAAGTTTTATGGATTTATAGCAAATTTTGTTATCTGTTCAAAACAGTATGCATTTTTGGTGTAGGACCATTTTTGGCCAAGTTACAGCAAAAAAACCAAAAGAAAAAATTCCAATTTTTGTCAAAAACTGAAATTGCGAATTTCCAAAAAAAAACCAAACCCGTTTTTTCGCTAAAACGAAGCAGTTTTTTCGCTATAACAAAGCAAATACTGATTCAAAGTATGGATTGTCATACCTTTCTGAACTCGTTATTAAATTTCCTAACGATTGGCATTTAAACCTTGACAATTTATTCATTTTTAATTTTTCGAAAAAAATCATGGGGTACCCCCTTATAAAAAAATTAAAAATTGGCGAAAATTTTATTTTTCCAAAATTACACGGAAAGTTTTATGGATTTATAGCAAATTTTGTTATCTGTTCAAAACAGTATGCATTTTTGGTGTAGGACCATTTTTGGCCAAGTTACAGCAAAAAAACCAAAAGAAAAAATTTCAATTTTTGTCAAAAACTGAAATCGCGAATTTCCAAAAAAAAACCAAACCCGTTTTTTCGCTAAAACGAAGCAGTTTTTTCGCTATAACAAAGCAAATACTGATTCAAAGTATGGATTGTCATACCTTTCTGAACTCGTTATTAAATTTCCTAACGATTGGCATTTAAACCTTGACAATTTATTCATTTTTAATTTTTCGAAAAAAATCATGGGGTACCCCCTTATAAAAAAATTAAAAATTGGCGAAAATTTTATTTTTCCAAAATTACACGGAAAGTTTTATGGATTTATAGCAAATTTTGTTATCTGTTCAAAACAGTATGAATTTTTGTTGTAGGACCATTTTTGGCCAAGTTACAGCAAAAAAACCAAAAGAAAAAATTCCAATTTTTGTCAAAAACTGAAATCGCGAATTTCCAAAAAAAAAACCAAACCCGTTTTTTCGCTAAAACGAAGCAGTTTTTTCGCTATAACAAAGCAAATACTGATTCAAAGTATGGATTGTCATACCTTTCTGAACTCGTTATTAAATTTCCTAACGATTGGCATTTAAACCTTGACAATTTATTCATTTTTAATTTTTCGAAAAAAATCATGGGGAACCCCCTTATAAAAAAATTAAAAATTGGCGAAAATTTTATTTTTCCAAAATTACACGGAAAGTTTTATGGATTTATAGCAAATTTTGTTATCTGTTCAAAACAGTATGCATTTTTGGTGTAGGACCATTTTTGGCCAAGTTACAGCAAAAAAACCAAAAGAAAAAATTCCAATTTTTGTCAAAAACTGAAATCGCGAATTTCCAAAAAAAAACCAAACCCGTTTTTTCGCTAAAACGAAGCAGTTTTTTCGCTATAACAAAGCAAATACTGATTCAAAGTATGGATTGTCATACCTTTCTGAACTCGTTATTAAATTTCCTAACGATTGGCATTTAAACCTTGACAATTTATTCATTTTTAATTTTTCGAAAAAAATCATGGGGTACCCCCTTATAAAAAAATTAAAAATTGGCGAAAATTTTATTTTTCCAAAATTACACGGAAAGTTTTATGGATTTATAGCAAATTTTGTTATCTGTTCAAAACAGTATGAATTTTTGTTGTAGGACCATTTTTGGCCAAGTTACAGCAAAAAAACCAAAAGAAAAAATTCCAATTTTTGTCAAAAACTGAAATCGCGAATTTCCAAAAAAAAACCAAACCCGTTTTTTCGCTAAAACGAAGCAGTTTTTTCGCTATAACAAAGCAAATACTGATTCAAAGTATGGATTGTCATACCTTTCTGAACTCGTTATTAAATTTCCTAACGATTGGCATTTAAACCTTGACAATTTATTCATTTTTAATTTTTCGAAAAAAATCATGGGGTACCCCCTTATAAAAAAATTAAAAATTGGCGAAAATTTTATTTTTCCAAAATTACACGGAAAGTTTTATGGATTTATAGCAAATTTTGTTATCTGTTCAAAACAGTATGAATTTTTGTTGTAGGACCATTTTTGGCCAAGTTACAGCAAAAAAACCAAAAGAAAAAATTCCAATTTTTGTCAAAAACTGAAATCGCGAATTTCCAAAAAAAAACCAAACCCGTTTTTTCGCTAAAACGAAGCAGTTTTTTCGCTATAACAAAGCAAATACTGATTCAAAGTATGGATTGTCATACCTTTCTGAACTCGTTATTAAATTTCCTAACGATTGGCATTTAAACCTTGACAATTTATTCATTTTTAATTTTTCGAAAAAAATCATGGGGTACCCCCTTATAAAAAAATTAAAAATTGGCGAAAATTTTATTTTTCCAAAATTACACGGAAAGTTTTATGGATTTATAGCAAATTTTGTTATCTGTTCAAAACAGTATGCATTTTTGGTGTAGGACCATTTTTGGCCAAGTTACAGCAAAAAAACCAAAAGAAAAAATTCCAATTTTTGTCAAAAACTGAAATCGCGAATTTCCAAAAAAAAACCAAACCCGTTTTTTCGCTAAAACGAAGCAGGTTTTTCGCTATAACAAAGCAAATACTGATTCAAAGTATGGATTGTCATACCTTTCTGAACTCGTTATTAAATTTCCTAACGATTGGCATTTAAACCTTGACAATTTATTCATTTTTAATTTTTCGAAAAAAATCATGGGGTACCCCCTTATAAAAAAATTAAAAATTGGCGAAAATTTTATTTTTCCAAAATTACACGGAAAGTTTTATGGATTTATAGCAAATTTTGTTATCTGTTCAAAACAGTATGAATTTTTGTTGTAGGACCATTTTTGGCCAAGTTACAGCAAAAAAACCAAAAGAAAAAATTCCAATTTTTGTCAAAAACTGAAATCGCGAATTTCCAAAAAAAAAACCAAACCCGTTTTTTCGCTAAAACGAAGCAGTTTTTTCGCTATAACAAAGCAAATACTGATTCAAAGTATGGATTGTCATACCTTTCTGAACTCGTTATTAAATTTCCTAACGATTGGCATTTAAACCTTGACAATTTATTCATTTTTAATTTTTCGAAAAAAATCATGGGGTACCCCCTTATAAAAAAATTAAAAATTGGCGAAAATTTTATTTTTCCAAAATTACACGGAAAGTTTTATGGATTTATAGCAAATTTTGTTATCTGTTCAAAGCAGTATGAATTTTTGGTGTAGGACCATTTTTGGCCAAGTTACAGCAAAAAAACCAAAAGAAAAAATTCCAATTTTTGTCAAAAACTGAAATTGCGAATTTCCAAAAAAAAACCAAACCCGTTTTTTCGCTAAAACGAAGCAGTTTTTTCGCTATAACAAAGCAAATACTGATTCAAAGTATGGATTGTCATACCTTTCTGAACTCGTTATTAAATTTCCTAACGATTAGCATTTAAACCTTGACAATTTATTCATTTTTAATTTTTCGAAAAAAATCATGGGGTACCCCCTTATAAAAAAATTAAAAATTGGCGAAAATTTTATTTTTCCAAAATCACACGGAAAGTTTTATGGATTTATAGCAAATTTTGTTATCTGTTCAAAACAGTATGCATTTTTGGTGTAGGACCATTTTTGGCCAAGTTACAGCAAAAAAACCAAAAGAAAAAATTCCAATTTTTGTCAAAAACTGAAATTGCGAATTTCCAAAAAAAAACCAAACCCGTTTTTTCGCTAAAACGAAGCAGTTTTTTCGCTATAACAAAGCAAATACTGATTCAAAGTATGGATTGTCATACCTTTCTGAACTCGTTATTAAATTTCCTAACGATTGGCATTTAAACCTTGACAATTTATTCATTTTTAATTTTTCGAAAAAAATCATGGGGTACCCCCTTATAAAAAAATTAAAAATTGGCGAAAATTTTATTTTTCCAAAATTACACGGAAAGTTTTATGGATTTATAGCAAATTTTGTTATCTGTTCAAAACAGTATGCATTTTTGGTGTAGGACCATTTTTGGCCAAGTTACAGCAAAAAAACCAAAAGAAAAAATTTCAATTTTTGTCAAAAACTGAAATCGCGAATTTCCAAAAAAAAACCAAACCCGTTTTTTCGCTAAAACGAAGCAGTTTTTTCGCTATAACAAAGCAAATACTGATTCAAAGTATGGATTGTCATACCTTTCTGAACTCGTTATTAAATTTCCTAACGATTGGCATTTAAACCTTGACAATTTATTCATTTTTAATTTTTCGAAAAAAATCATGGGGTACCCCCTTATAAAAAAATTAAAAATTGGCGAAAATTTTATTTTTCCAAAATTACACGGAAAGTTTTATGGATTTATAGCAAATTTTGTTATCTGTTCAAAACAGTATGAATTTTTGTTGTAGGACCATTTTTGGCCAAGTTACAGCAAAAAAACCAAAAGAAAAAATTCCAATTTTTGTCAAAAACTGAAATCGCGAATTTCCAAAAAAAAACCAAACCCGTTTTTTCGCTAAAACGAAGCAGTTTTTTCGCTATAACAAAGCAAATACTGATTCAAAGTATGGATTGTCATACCTTTCTGAACTCGTTATTAAATTTCCTAACGATTGGCATTTAAACCTTGACAATTTATTCATTTTTAATTTTTCGAAAAAAATCATGGGGTACCCCCTTATAAAAAAATTAAAAATTGGCGAAAATTTTATTTTTCCAAAATTACACGGAAAGTTTTATGGATTTATAGCAAATTTTGTTATCTGTTCAAAGCAGTATGAATTTTTGGTGTAGGACCATTTTTGGCCAAGTTACAGCAAAAAAACCAAAAGAAAAAATTCCAATTTTTGTCAAAAACTGAAATTGCGAATTTCCAAAAAAAAACCAAACCCGTTTTTTCGCTAAAACGAAGCAGTTTTTTCGCTATAACAAAGCAAATACTGATTCAAAGTATGGATTGTCATACCTTTCTGAACTCGTTATTAAATTTCCTAACGATTAGCATTTAAACCTTGACAATTTATTCATTTTTAATTTTTCGAAAAAAATCATGGGGTACCCCCTTATAAAAAAATTAAAAATTGGCGAAAATTTTATTTTTCCAAAATCACACGGAAAGTTTTATGGATTTATAGCAAATTTTGTTATCTGTTCAAAACAGTATGAATTTTTGTTGTAGGACCATTTTTGGCCAAGTTACAGCAAAAAAACCAAAAGAAAAAATTCCAATTTTTGTCAAAAACTGAAATCGCGAATTTCCAAAAAAAAACCAAACCCGTTTTTTCGCTAAAACGAAGCAGTTTTTTCGCTATAACAAAGCAAATACTGATTCAAAGTATGGATTGTCATACCTTTCTGAACTCGTTATTAAATTTCCTAACGATTGGCATTTAAACCTTGACAATTTATTCATTTTTAATTTTTCGAAAAAAATCATGGGGTACCCCCTTATAAAAAAATTAAAAATTGGCGAAAATTTTATTTTTCCAAAATTACACGGAAAGTTTTATGGATTTATAGCAAATTTTGTTATCTGTTCAAAGCAGTATGAATTTTTGGTGTAGGACCATTTTTGGCCAAGTTACAGCAAAAAAACCAAAAGAAAAAATTCCAATTTTTGTCAAAAACTGAAATCGCGAATTTCCAAAAAAAAACCAAACCCGTTTTTTCGCTAAAACGAAGCAGGTTTTTCGCTATAACAAAGCAAATACTGATTCAAAGTATGGATTGTCATACCTTTCTGAACTCGTTATTAAATTTCCTAACGATTGGCATTTAAACCTTGACAATTTATTCATTTTTAATTTTTCGAAAAAAATCATGGGGTACCCCCTTATAAAAAAATTAAAAATTGGCGAAAATTTTATTTTTCCAAAATTACACGGAAAGTTTTATGGATTTATAGCAAATTTTGTTATCTGTTCAAAACAGTATGAATTTTTGTTGTAGGACCATTTTTGGCCAAGTTACAGCAAAAAAACCAAAAGAAAAAATTTCAATTTTTGTCAAAAACTGAAATCGCGAATTTCCAAAAAAAAACCAAACCCGTTTTTTCGCTAAAACGAAGCAGTTTTTTCGCTATAACAAAGCAAATACTGATTCAAAGTATGGATTGTCATACCTTTCTGAACTCGTTATTAAATTTCCTAACGATTGGCATTTAAACCTTGACCATTTATTCATTTTTAATTTTTCGAAAAAAATCATATACCCCCTTATAAAAAAATTAAAAATTGGCGAAAATTTTATTTTTCCAAAATTACACGGAAAGTTTTATGGATTTATAGCAAATTTTGTTATCTGTTCAAAACAGTATGCATTTTTGGTGTAGGACCATTTTTGGCCAAGTTACAGCAAAAAAACCAAAAGAAAAAATTCCAATTTTTGTCAAAAACTGAAATCGCGAATTTCCAAAAAAAAACCAAACCCGTTTTTTCGCTAAAACGAAGCAGGTTTTTCGCTATAACAAAGCAAATACTGATTCAAAGTATGGATTGTCATACCTTTCTGAACTCGTTATTAAATTTCCTAACGATTGGCATTTAAACCTTGACAATTTATTCATTTTTAATTTTTCGAAAAAAATCATGGGGTACCCCCTTATAAAAAAATTAAAAATTGGCGAAAATTTTATTTTTCCAAAATTACACGGAAAGTTTTATGGATTTATAGCAAATTTTGTTATCTGTTCAAAACAGTATGAATTTTTGTTGTAGGACCATTTTTGGCCAAGTTACAGCAAAAAAACCAAAAGAAAAAATTTCAATTTTTGTCAAAAACTGAAATCGCGAATTTCCAAAAAAAAACCAAACCCGTTTTTTCGCTAAAACGAAGCAGTTTTTTCGCTATAACAAAGCAAATACTGATTCAAAGTATGGATTGTCATACCTTTCTGAACTCGTTATTAAATTTCCTAACGATTGGCATTTAAACCTTGACCATTTATTCATTTTTAATTTTTCGAAAAAAATCATGGGGTACCCCCTTATAAAAAAATTAAAAATTGGCGAAAATTTTATTTTTCCAAAATTACACGGAAAGTTTTATGGATTTATAGCAAATTTTGTTATCTGTTCAAAGCAGTATGAATTTTTGGTGTAGGACCATTTTTGGCCAAGTTACAGCAAAAAAACCAAAAGAAAAAATTCCAATTTTTGTCAAAAACTGAAATTGCGAATTTCCAAAAAAAAACCAAACCCGTTTTTTCGCTAAAACGAAGCAGTTTTTTCGCTATAACAAAGCAAATACTGATTCAAAGTATGGATTGTCATACCTTTCTGAACTCGTTATTAAATTTCCTAACGATTGGCATTTAAACCTTGACAATTTATTCATTTTTAATTTTTCGAAAAAAATCATGGGGTACCCCCTTATAAAAAAATTAAAAATTGGCGAAAATTTTATTTTTCCAAAATTACACGGAAAGTTTTATGGATTTATAGCAAATTTTGTTATCTGTTCAAAGCAGTATGAATTTTTGGTGTAGGACCATTTTTGGCCAAGTTACAGCAAAAAAACCAAAAGAAAAAATTCCAATTTTTGTCAAAAACTGAAATTGCGAATTTCCAAAAAAAAACCAAACCCGTTTTTTCGCTAAAACGAAGCAGTTTTTTCGCTATAACAAAGCAAATACTGATTCAAAGTATGGATTGTCATACCTTTCTGAACTCGTTATTAAATTTCCTAACGATTGGCATTTAAACCTTGACAATTTATTCATTTTTAATTTTTCGAAAAAAATCATGGGGTACCCCCTTATAAAAAAATTAAAAATTGGCGAAAATTTTATTTTTCCAAAATTACACGGAAAGTTTTATGGATTTATAGCAAATTTTGTTATCTGTTCAAAACAGTATGCATTTTTGGTGTAGGACCATTTTTGGCCAAGTTACAGCAAAAAAACCAAAAGAAAAAATTCCAATTTTTGTCAAAAACTGAAATCGCGAATTTCCAAAAAAAAACCAAACCCGTTTTTTCGCTAAAACGAAGCAGTTTTTTCGCTATAACAAAGCAAATACTGATTCAAAGTATGGATTGTCATACCTTTCTGAACTCGTTATTAAATTTCCTAACGATTGGCATTTAAACCTTGACAATTTATTCATTTTTAATTTTTCGAAAAAAATCATGGGGTACCCCCTTATAAAAAAATTAAAAATTGGCGAAAATTTTATTTTTCCAAAATTACACGGAAAGTTTTATGGATTTATAGCAAATTTTGTTATCTGTTCAAAGCAGTATGAATTTTTGGTGTAGGACCATTTTTGGCCAAGTTACAGCAAAAAAACCAAAAGAAAAAATTCCAATTTTTGTCAAAAACTGAAATTGCGAATTTCAAAAAAAAAACCAAACCCGTTTTTTTCGCTAAAACGAAGCAGTTTTTTTGCTATAACAAAGCAAATACTGATTCAAAGTATGGATTGTCATACCTTTCTGAACTCGTTATTAAATTTCCTAACGATTGGCATTTAAACCTTGACAATTTATTCATTTTTAATTTTTCGAAAAAAATCATGGGGTACCCCCTTATAAAAAAATTAAAAATTGGCGAAAATTTTATTTTTCCAAAATTACACGGAAAGTTTTATGGATTTATAGCAAATTTTGTTATCTGTTCAAAGCAGTATGAATTTTTGGTGTAGGACCATTTTTGGCCAAGTTACAGCAAAAAAACCAAAAGAAAAAATTCCAATTTTTGTCAAAAACTGAAATCGCGAATTTCCAAAAAAAAACCAAACCCGTTTTTTTCGCTAAAACGAAGCAGTTTTTTCGCTATAACAAAGCAAATACTGATTCAAAGTATGGATTGTCATACCTTTCTGAACTCGTTATTAAATTTCCTAACGATTGGCATTTAAACCTTGACCATTTATTCATTTTTAATTTTTCGAAAAAAATCATGGGGTACCCCCTTATAAAAAAATTAAAAATTGGCGAAAATTTTATTTTTCCAAAATTACACGGAAAGTTTTATGGATTTATAGCAAATTTTGTTATCTGTTCAAAGCAGTATGAATTTTTGGTGTAGGACCATTTTTGGCCAAGTTACAGCAAAAAAACCAAAAGAAAAAATTCCAATTTTTGTCAAAAACTGAAATTGCGAATTTCCAAAAAAAAACCAAACCCGTTTTTTCGCTAAAACGAAGCAGTTTTTTCGCTATACCAAAGCAAATACTGATTCAAAGTATGGATTGTCATACCTTTCTGAACTCGTTATTAAATTTCCTAACGATTGGCATTTAAACCTTGACAATTTATTCATTTTTAATTTTTCGAAAAAAATCATGGGGTACCCCCTTATAAAAAAATTAAAAATTGGCGAAAATTTTATTTTTCCAAAATTACACGGAAAGTTTTATGGATTTATAGCAAATTTTGTTATCTGTTCAAAACAGTATGCATTTTTGGTGTAGGACCATTTTTGGCCAAGTTACAGCAAAAAAACCAAAAGAAAAAATTCCAATTTTTGTCAAAAACTGAAATCGCGAATTTCCAAAAAAAAACCAAACCCGTTTTTTCGCTAAAACGAAGCAGTTTTTTCGCTATAACAAAGCAAATACTGATTCAAAGTATGGATTGTCATACCTTTCTGAACTCGTTATTAAATTTCCTAACGATTGGCATTTAAACCTTGACAATTTATTCATTTTTAATTTTTCGAAAAAAATCATGGGGTACCCCCTTATAAAAAAATTAAAAATTGGCGAAAATTTTATTTTTCCAAAATTACACGGAAAGTTTTATGGATTTATAGCAAATTTTGTTATCTGTTCAAAACAGTATGAATTTTTGTTGTAGGACCATTTTTGGCCAAGTTACAGCAAAAAAACCAAAAGAAAAAATTCCAATTTTTGTCAAAAACTGAAATCGCGAATTTCCAAAAAAAAACCAAACCCGTTTTTTCGCTAAAACGAAGCAGTTTTTTCGCTATAACAAAGCAAATACTGATTCAAAGTATGGATTGTCATACCTTTCTGAACTCGTTATTAAATTTCCTAACGATTGGCATTTAAACCTTGACAATTTATTCATTTTTAATTTTTCGAAAAAAATCATGGGGTACCCCCTTATAAAAAAATTAAAAATTGGCGAAAATTTTATTTTTCCAAAATTACACGGAAAGTTTTATGGATTTATAGCAAATTTTGTTATCTGTTCAAAGCAGTATGAATTTTTGGTGTAGGACCATTTTTGGCCAAGTTACAGCAAAAAAACCAAAAGAAAAAATTCCAATTTTTGTCAAAAACTGAAATTGCGAATTTCCAAAAAAAAACCAAACCCGTTTTTTCGCTAAAACGAAGCAGTTTTTTCGCTATAACAAAGCAAATACTGATTCAAAGTATGGATTGTCATACCTTTCTGAACTCGTTATTAAATTTCCTAACGATTAGCATTTAAACCTTGACAATTTATTCATTTTTAATTTTTCGAAAAAAATCATGGGGTACCCCCTTATAAAAAAATTAAAAATTGGCGAAAATTTTATTTTTCCAAAATCACACGGAAAGTTTTATGGATTTATAGCAAATTTTGTTATCTGTTCAAAACAGTATGAATTTTTGTTGTAGGACCATTTTTGGCCAAGTTACAGCAAAAAAACCAAAAGAAAAAATTCCAATTTTTGTCAAAAACTGAAATCGCGAATTTCCAAAAAAAAACCAAACCCGTTTTTTCGCTAAAACGAAGCAGTTTTTTCGCTATAACAAAGCAAATACTGATTCAAAGTATGGATTGTCATACCTTTCTGAACTCGTTATTAAATTTCCTAACGATTGGCATTTAAACCTTGACCATTTATTCATTTTTAATTTTTCGAAAAAAATCATATACCCCCTTATAAAAAAATTAAAAATTGGCGAAAATTTTATTTTTCCAAAATTACACGGAAAGTTTTATGGATTTATAGCAAATTTTGTTATCTGTTCAAAACAGTATGCATTTTTGGTGTAGGACCATTTTTGGCCAAGTTACAGCAAAAAAACCAAAAGAAAAAATTCCAATTTTTGTCAAAAACTGAAATCGCGAATTTCCAAAAAAAAACCAAACCCGTTTTTTCGCTAAAACGAAGCAGGTTTTTCGCTATAACAAAGCAAATACTGATTCAAAGTATGGATTGTCATACCTTTCTGAACTCGTTATTAAATTTCCTAACGATTGGCATTTAAACCTTGACAATTTATTCATTTTTAATTTTTCGAAAAAAATCATGGGGTACCCCCTTATAAAAAAATTAAAAATTGGCGAAAATTTTATTTTTCCAAAATTACACGGAAAGTTTTATGGATTTATAGCAAATTTTGTTATCTGTTCAAAACAGTATGAATTTTTGTTGTAGGACCATTTTTGGCCAAGTTACAGCAAAAAAACCAAAAGAAAAAATTTCAATTTTTGTCAAAAACTGAAATCGCGAATTTCCAAAAAAAAACCAAACCCGTTTTTTTCGCTAAAACGAAGCAGTTTTTTCGCTATAACAAAGCAAATACTGATTCAAAGTATGGATTGTCATACCTTTCTGAACTCGTTATTAAATTTCCTAACGATTGGCATTTAAACCTTGACCATTTATTCATTTTTAATTTTTCGAAAAAAATCATGGGGTACCCCCTTATAAAAAAATTAAAAATTGGCGAAAATTTTATTTTTCCAAAATTACACGGAAAGTTTTATGGATTTATAGCAAATTTTGTTATCTGTTCAAAGCAGTATGAATTTTTGGTGTAGGACCATTTTTGGCCAAGTTACAGCAAAAAAACCAAAAGAAAAAATTCCAATTTTTGTCAAAAACTGAAATTGCGAATTTCCAAAAAAAAACCAAACCCGTTTTTTCGCTAAAACGAAGCAGTTTTTTCGCTATAACAAAGCAAATACTGATTCAAAGTATGGATTGTCATACCTTTCTGAACTCGTTATTAAATTTCCTAACGATTGGCATTTAAACCTTGACAATTTATTCATTTTTAATTTTTCGAAAAAAATCATGGGGTACCCCCTTATAAAAAAATTAAAAATTGGCGAAAATTTTATTTTTCCAAAATTACACGGAAAGTTTTATGGATTTATAGCAAATTTTGTTATCTGTTCAAAGCAGTATGAATTTTTGGTGTAGGACCATTTTTGGCCAAGTTACAGCAAAAAAACCAAAAGAAAAAATTCCAATTTTTGTCAAAAACTGAAATTGCGAATTTCCAAAAAAAAACCAAACCCGTTTTTTCGCTAAAACGAAGCAGTTTTTTCGCTATAACAAAGCAAATACTGATTCAAAGTATGGATTGTCATACCTTTCTGAACTCGTTATTAAATTTCCTAACGATTGGCATTTAAACCTTGACAATTTATTCATTTTTAATTTTTCGAAAAAAATCATGGGGTACCCCCTTATAAAAAAATTAAAAATTGGCGAAAATTTTATTTTTCCAAAATTACACGGAAAGTTTTATGGATTTATAGCAAATTTTGTTATCTGTTCAAAACAGTATGCATTTTTGGTGTAGGACCATTTTTGGCCAAGTTACAGCAAAAAAACCAAAAGAAAAAATTCCAATTTTTGTCAAAAACTGAAATCGCGAATTTCCAAAAAAAAACCAAACCCGTTTTTTCGCTAAAACGAAGCAGTTTTTTCGCTATAACAAAGCAAATACTGATTCAAAGTATGGATTGTCATACCTTTCTGAACTCGTTATTAAATTTCCTAACGATTGGCATTTAAACCTTGACAATTTATTCATTTTTAATTTTTCGAAAAAAATCATGGGGTACCCCCTTATAAAAAAATTAAAAATTGGCGAAAATTTTATTTTTCCAAAATTACACGGAAAGTTTTATGGATTTATAGCAAATTTTGTTATCTGTTCAAAGCAGTATGAATTTTTGGTGTAGGACCATTTTTGGCCAAGTTACAGCAAAAAAACCAAAAGAAAAAATTCCAATTTTTGTCAAAAACTGAAATTGCGAATTTCCAAAAAAAAACCAAACCCGTTTTTTCGCTAAAACGAAGCAGTTTTTTTGCTATAACAAAGCAAATACTGATTCAAAGTATGGATTGTCATACCTTTCTGAACTCGTTATTAAATTTCCTAACGATTGGCATTTAAACCTTGACAATTTATTCATTTTTAATTTTTCGAAAAAAATCATGGGGTACCCCCTTATAAAAAAATTAAAAATTGGCGAAAATTTTATTTTTCCAAAATTACACGGAAAGTTTTATGGATTTATAGCAAATTTTGTTATCTGTTCAAAGCAGTATGAATTTTTGGTGTAGGACCATTTTTGGCCAAGTTACAGCAAAAAAACCAAAAGAAAAAATTCCAATTTTTGTCAAAAACTGAAATCGCGAATTTCCAAAAAAAAACCAAACCCGTTTTTTCGCTAAAACGAAGCAGTTTTTTCGCTATAACAAAGCAAATACTGATTCAAAGTATGGATTGTCATACCTTTCTGAACTCGTTATTAAATTTCCTAACGATTGGCATTTAAACCTTGACCATTTATTCATTTTTAATTTTTCGAAAAAAATCATGGGGTACCCCCTTATAAAAAAATTAAAAATTGGCGAAAATTTTATTTTTCCAAAATTACACGGAAAGTTTTATGGATTTATAGCAAATTTTGTTATCTGTTCAAAGCAGTATGAATTTTTGGTGTAGGACCATTTTTGGCCAAGTTACAGCAAAAAAACCAAAAGAAAAAATTCCAATTTTTGTCAAAAACTGAAATTGCGAATTTCCAAAAAAAAACCAAACCCGTTTTTTCGCTAAAACGAAGCAGTTTTTTCGCTATACCAAAGCAAATACTGATTCAAAGTATGGATTGTCATACCTTTCTGAACTCGTTATTAAATTTCCTAACGATTGGCATTTAAACCTTGACAATTTATTCATTTTTAATTTTTCGAAAAAAATCATGGGGTACCCCCTTATAAAAAAATTAAAAATTGGCGAAAATTTTAATTTTCCAAAATTTTCCATTTTTGGCCAAGTTACAGCAAAAAAACCAAAAGAAAAAATTCCAATTTTTGTCAAAAACTGAAATTGCGAATTTCCAAAAAAAAACCAAACCCGTTTTTTCGCTAAAACGAAGCAGTTTTTTTGCTATAACAAAGCAAATACTGATTCAAAGTATGGATTGTCATACCTTTCTGAACTCGTTATTAAATTTCCTAACGATTGGCATTTAAACCTTGACAATTTATTCATTTTTAATTTTTCGAAAAAAATCATGGGGTACCCCCTTATAAAAAAATTAAAAATTGGCGAAAATTTTATTTTTCCAAAATTACACGGAAAGTTTTATGGATTTATAGCAAATTTTGTTATCTGTTCAAAGCAGTATGAATTTTTGGTGTAGGACCATTTTTGGCCAAGTTACAGCAAAAAAACCAAAAGAAAAAATTCCAATTTTTGTCAAAAACTGAAATCGCGAATTTCCAAAAAAAAACCAAACCCGTTTTTTCGCTAAAACGAAGCAGTTTTTTCGCTATAACAAAGCAAATACTGATTCAAAGTATGGATTGTCATACCTTTCTGAACTCGTTATTAAATTTCCTAACGATTGGCATTTAAACCTTGACCATTTATTCATTTTTAATTTTTCGAAAAAAATCATGGGGTACCCCCTTATAAAAAAATTAAAAATTGGCGAAAATTTTATTTTTCCAAAATTACACGGAAAGTTTTATGGATTTATAGCAAATTTTGTTATCTGTTCAAAGCAGTATGAATTTTTGGTGTAGGACCATTTTTGGCCAAGTTACAGCAAAAAAACCAAAAGAAAAAATTCCAATTTTTGTCAAAAACTGAAATTGCGAATTTCCAAAAAAAAACCAAACCCGTTTTTTCGCTAAAACGAAGCAGTTTTTTCGCTATACCAAAGCAAATACTGATTCAAAGTATGGATTGTCATACCTTTCTGAACTCGTTATTAAATTTCCTAACGATTGGCATTTAAACCTTGACAATTTATTCATTTTTAATTTTTCGAAAAAAATCATGGGGTACCCCCTTATAAAAAAATTAAAAATTGGCGAAAATTTTATTTTTCCAAAATTACACGGAAAGTTTTATGGATTTATAGCAAATTTTGTTATCTGTTCAAAACAGTATGCATTTTTGGTGTAGGACCATTTTTGGCCAAGTTACAGCAAAAAAACCAAAAGAAAAAATTCCAATTTTTGTCAAAAACTGAAATCGCGAATTTCCAAAAAAAAACCAAACCCGTTTTTTCGCTAAAACGAAGCAGTTTTTTCGCTATAACAAAGCAAATACTGATTCAAAGTATGGATTGTCATACCTTTCTGAACTCGTTATTAAATTTCCTAACGATTGGCATTTAAACCTTGACAATTTATTCATTTTTAATTTTTCGAAAAAAATCATGGGGTACCCCCTTATAAAAAAATTAAAAATTGGCGAAAATTTTATTTTTCCAAAATTACACGGAAAGTTTTATGGATTTATAGCAAATTTTGTTATCTGTTCAAAGCAGTATGAATTTTTGGTGTAGGACCATTTTTGGCCAAGTTACAGCAAAAAAACCAAAAGAAAAAATTCCAATTTTTGTCAAAAACTGAAATCGCGAATTTCCAAAAAAAAACCAAACCCGTTTTTTCGCTAAAACGAAGCAGTTTTTTCGCTATAACAAAGCAAATACTGATTCAAAGTATGGATTGTCATACCTTTCTGAACTCGTTATTAAATTTCCTAACGATTGGCATTTAAACCTTGACAATTTATTCATTTTTAATTTTTCGAAAAAAATCATGGGGTACCCCCTTATAAAAAAATTAAAAATTGGCGAAAATTTTATTTTTCCAAAATTACACGGAAAGTTTTATGGATTTATAGCAAATTTTGTTATCTGTTCAAAACAGTATGAATTTTTGTTGTAGGACCATTTTTGGCCAAGTTACAGCAAAAAAACCAAAAGAAAAAATTCCAATTTTTGTCAAAAACTGAAATCGCGAATTTCCAAAAAAAAACCAAACCCGTTTTTTCGCTAAAACGAAGCAGTTTTTTCGCTATAACAAAGCAAATACTGATTCAAAGTATGGATTGTCATACCTTTCTGAACTCGTTATTAAATTTCCTAACGATTGGCATTTAAACCTTGACCATTTATTCATTTTTAATTTTTCGAAAAAAATCATGGGGTACCCCCTTATAAAAAAATTAAAAATTGGCGAAAATTTTATTTTTCCAAAATTACACGGAAAGTTTTATGGATTTATAGCAAATTTTGTTATCTGTTCAAAGCAGTATGAATTTTTGGTGTAGGACCATTTTTGGCCAAGTTACAGCAAAAAACCAAAAGAAAAAATTCCAATTTTTGTCAAAAACTGAAATCGCGAATTTCCAAAAAAAAACCAAACCCGTTTTTTCGCTAAAACGAAGCAGTTTTTTCGCTATAACAAAGCAAATACTGATTCAAAGTATGGATTGTCATACCTTTCTGAACTCGTTATTAAATTTCCTAACGATTGGCATTTAAACCTTGACCATTTATTCATTTTTAATTTTTCGAAAAAAATCATGGGGTACCCCCTTATAAAAAAATTAAAAATTGGCGAAAATTTTATTTTTCCAAAATTACACGGAAAGTTTTATGGATTTATAGCAAATTTTGTTATCTGTTCAAAGCAGTATGAATTTTTGGTGTAGGACCATTTTTGGCCAAGTTACAGCAAAAAAACCAAAAGAAAAAATTCCAATTTTTGTCAAAAACTGAAATCGCGAATTTCCAAAAAAAAACCAAACCCGTTTTTTCGCTAAAACGAAGCAGTTTTTTCGCTATAACAAAGTATGAAAGTATGATTCAAAGTATGGATTGTCATACCTTTCTGAACTCGTTATTAAATTTCCTAACGATTGGCATTTAAACCTTGACAATTTATTCATTTTTAATTTTTCGAAAAAAATCATGGGGTACCCCCTTATAAAAAAATTAAAAATTGGCGAAAATTTTATTTTTCCAAAATTACACGGAAAGTTTTATGGATTTATAGCAAATTTTGTTATCTGTTCAAAGCAGTATGAATTTTTGGTGTAGGACCATTTTTGGCCAAGTTACAGCAAAAAAACCAAAAGAAAAAATTCCAATTTTTGTCAAAAACTGAAATCGCGAATTTCCAAAAAAAAACCAAACCCGTTTTTTCGCTAAAACGAAGCAGTTTTTTCGCTATAACAAAGCAAATACTGATTCAAAGTATGGATTGTCATACCTTTCTGAACTCGTTATTAAATTTCCTAACGATTGGCATTTAAACCTTGACAATTTATTCATTTTTAATTTTTCGAAAAAAATCATGGGGTACCCCCTTATAAAAAAATTAAAAATTGGCGAAAATTTTATTTTTCCAAAATTACACGGAAAGTTTTATGTATTTATAGCAAATTTTGTTATCTGTTCAAAACAGTATGAATTTTTGTTGTAGGACCATTTTTGGCCAAGTTACAGCAAAAAAACCAAAAGAAAAAATTCCAATTTTTGTCAAAAACTGAAATCGCGAATTTCCAAAAAAAAACCAAACCCGTTTTTTCGCTAAAACGAAGCAGTTTTTTCGCTATAACAAAGCAAATACTGATTCAAAGTATGGATTGTCATACCTTTCTGAACTCGTTATTAAATTTCCTAACGATTGGCATTTAAACCTTGACCATTTATTCATTTTTAATTTTTCGAAAAAAATCATGGGGTACCCCCTTATAAAAAAATTAAAAATTGGCGAAAATTTTATTTTTCCAAAATTACACGGAAAGTTTTATGGATTTATAGCAAATTTTGTTATCTGTTCAAAGCAGTATGAATTTTTGGTGTAGGACCATTTTTGGCCAAGTTACAGCAAAAAAACCAAAAGAAAAAATTCCAATTTTTGTCAAAAACTGAAATCGCGAATTTCCAAAAAAAAACCAAACCCGTTTTTTCGCTAAAACGAAGCAGTTTTTTCGCTATAACAAAGCAAATACTGATTCAAAGTATGGATTGTCATACCTTTCTGAACTCGTTATTAAATTTCCTAACGATTGGCATTTAAACCTTGACAATTTATTCATTTTTAATTTTTCGAAAAAAATCATGGGGTACCCCCTTATAAAAAAAATTAAAAATTGGCGAAAATTTTATTTTTCCAAAATTACACGGAAAGTTTTATGTATTTATAGCAAATTTTGTTATCTGTTCAAAACAGTATGAATTTTTGTTGTAGGACCATTTTTGGCCAAGTTACAGCAAAAAAACCAAAAGAAAAAATTCCAATTTTTGTCAAAAACTGAAATCGCGAATTTCCAAAAAAAAACCAAACCCGTTTTTTCGCTAAAACGAAGCAGTTTTTTCGCTATAACAAAGCAAATACTGATTCAAAGTATGGATTGTCATACCTTTCTGAACTCGTTATTAAATTTCCTAACGATTGGCATTTAAACCTTGACCATTTATTCATTTTTAATTTTTCGAAAAAAATCATGGGGTACCCCCTTATAAAAAAATTAAAAATTGGCGAAAATTTTATTTTTCCAAAATTACACGGAAAGTTTTATGGATTTATAGCAAATTTTGTTATCTGTTCAAAGCAGTATGAATTTTTGGTGTAGGACCATTTTTGGCCAAGTTACAGCAAAAAAACCAAAAGAAAAAATTCCAATTTTTGTCAAAAACTGAAATCGCGAATTTCCAAAAAAAAACCAAACCCGTTTTTTCGCTAAAACGAAGCAGTTTTTTCGCTATAACAAAGCAAATACTGATTCAAAGTATGGATTGTCATACCTTTCTGAACTCGTTATTAAATTTCCTAACGATTGGCATTTAAACCTTGACAATTTATTCATTTTTAATTTTTCGAAAAAAATCATGGGGTACCCCCTTATAAAAAAATTAAAAATTGGCGAAAATTTTATTTTTCCAAAATTACACGGAAAGTTTTATGGATTTATAGCAAATTTTGTTATCTGTTCAAAGCAGTATGAATTTTTGGTGTAGGACCATTTTTGGCCAAGTTACAGCAAAAAAACCAAAAGAAAAAATTCCAATTTTTGTCAAAAACTGAAATCGCGAATTTCCAAAAAAAAACCAAACCCGTTTTTTCGCTAAAACGAAGCAGTTTTTTCGCTATAACAAAGCAAATACTGATTCAAAGTATGGATTGTCATACCTTTCTGAACTCGTTATTAAATTTCCTAACGATTGGCATTTAAACCTTGACAATTTATTCATTTTTAATTTTTCGAAAAAAATCATGGGGTACCCCCTTATAAAAAAATTAAAAATTGGCGAAAATTTTATTTTTCCAAAATTACACGGAAAGTTTTATGGATTTATAGCAAATTTTGTTATCTGTTCAAAGCAGTATGAATTTTTGGTGTAGGACCATTTTTGGCCAAGTTACAGCAAAAAAACCAAAAGAAAAAATTCCAATTTTTGTCAAAAACTGAAATCGCGAATTTCCAAAAAAAAACCAAACCCGTTTTTTCGCTAAAACGAAGCAGTTTTTTCGCTATAACAAAGCAAATACTGATTCAAAGTATGGATTGTCATACCTTTCTGAACTCGTTATTAAATTTCCTAACGATTGGCATTTAAACCTTGACAATTTATTCATTTTTAATTTTTCGAAAAAAATCATGGGGTACCCCCTTATAAAAAAATTAAAAATTGGCGAAAATTTTATTTTTCCAAAATTACACGGAAAGTTTTATGGATTTATAGCAAATTTTGTTATCTGTTCAAAGCAGTATGAATTTTTGGTGTAGGACCATTTTTGGCCAAGTTACAGCAAAAAAACCAAAAGAAAAAATTCCAATTTTTGTCAAAAACTGAAATCGCGAATTTCCAAAAAAAAACCAAACCCGTTTTTTCGCTAAAACGAAGCAGTTTTTTCGCTATAACAAAGCAAATACTGATTCAAAGTATGGATTGTCATACCTTTCTGAACTCGTTATTAAATTTCCTAACGATTGGCATTTAAACCTTGACAATTTATTCATTTTTAATTTTTCGAAAAAAATCATGGGGTACCCCCTTATAAAAAAATTAAAAATTGGCGAAAATTTTATTTTTCCAAAATTACACGGAAAGTTTTATGGATTTATAGCAAATTTTGTTATCTGTTCAAAGCAGTATGAATTTTTGGTGTAGGACCATTTTTGGCCAAGTTACAGCAAAAAAACCAAAAGAAAAAATTCCAATTTTTGTCAAAAACTGAAATCGCGAATTTCCAAAAAAAAACCAAACCCGTTTTTTCGCTAAAACGAAGCAGTTTTTTCGCTATAACAAAGCAAATACTGATTCAAAGTATGGATTGTCATACCTTTCTGAACTCGTTATTAAATTTCCTAACGATTGGCATTTAAACCTTGACAATTTATTCATTTTTAATTTTTCGAAAAAAATCATGGGGTACCCCCTTATAAAAAAATTAAAAATTGGCGAAAATTTTATTTTTCCAAAATTACACGGAAAGTTTTATGGATTTATAGCAAATTTTGTTATCTGTTCAAAGCAGTATGAATTTTTGGTGTAGGACCATTTTTGGCCAAGTTACAGCAAAAAAACCAAAAGAAAAAATTCCAATTTTTGTCAAAAACTGAAATCGCGAATTTCCAAAAAAAAACCAAACCCGTTTTTTCGCTAAAACGAAGCAGTTTTTTCGCTATAACAAAGCAAATACTGATTCAAAGTATGGATTGTCATACCTTTCTGAACTCGTTATTAAATTTCCTAACGATTGGCATTTAAACCTTGACAATTTATTCATTTTTAATTTTTCGAAAAAAATCATGGGGTACCCCCTTATAAAAAAATTAAAAATTGGCGAAAATTTTATTTTTCCAAAATTACACGGAAAGTTTTATGGATTTATAGCAAATTTTGTTATCTGTTCAAAGCAGTATGAATTTTTGGTGTAGGACCATTTTTGGCCAAGTTACAGCAAAAAAACCAAAAGAAAAAATTCCAATTTTTGTCAAAAACTGAAATCGCGAATTTCCAAAAAAAAACCAAACCCGTTTTTTCGCTAAAACGAAGCAGTTTTTTCGCTATAACAAAGCAAATACTGATTCAAAGTATGGATTGTCATACCTTTCTGAACTCGTTATTAAATTTCCTAACGATTGGCATTTAAACCTTGACAATTTATTCATTTTTAATTTTTCGAAAAAAATCATGGGGTACCCCCTTATAAAAAAATTAAAAATTGGCGAAAATTTTATTTTTCCAAAATTACACGGAAAGTTGTATGGATTTATAGCAAATTTTGTTATCTGTTCAAAGCAGTATGAATTTTTGGTGTAGGACCATTTTTGGCCAAGTTACAGCAAAAAAACCAAAAGAAAAAATTCCAATTTTTGTCAAAAACTGAAATCGCGAATTTCCAAAAAAAAACCAAACCCGTTTTTTCGCTAAAACGAAGCAGTTTTTTCGATATAAAAAAGCAAATACTGATTCAAAGTATGGATTGTCATACCTTTCTGAACTCGTTATTAAATTTCCTAACGATTGGCATTTAAACCTTGACAATTTATTCATTTTTAATTTTTCGAAAAAAATCATGGGGTACCCCCTTATAAAAAAATTAAAAATTGGCGAAAATTTTATTTTTCCAAAATTACACGGAAAGTTTTATGGATTTATAGCAAATTTTGTTATCTGTTCAAAACAGTATGAATTTTTGGTGTAGGACCATTTTTGGCCAAGTTACAGCAAAAAAACCAAAAGAAAAAATTCCAATTTTTGTCAAAAACTGAAATCGCGAATTTCCAAAAAAAAACCAAACCCGTTTTTTCGCTAAAACGAAGCAGTTTTTTCGCTATAACAAAGCAAATACTGATTCAAAGTATGGATTGTCATACCTTTCTGAACTCGTTATTAAATTTCCTAACGATTGGCATTTAAACCTTGACAATTTATTCATTTTTAATTTTTCGAAAAAAATCATGGGGTACCCCCTTATAAAAAAATTAAAAATTGGCGAAAATTTTTTTTTTCCAAAATTACACGGAAAGTTTTATGGATTTATAGCAAATTTTGTTATCTGTTCAAAGCAGTATGAATTTTTGGTGTAGGACCATTTTTGGCCAAGTTACAGCAAAAAAACCAAAAGAAAAAATTCCAATTTTTGTCAAAAACTGAAATCGCGAATTTCCAAAAAAAAACCAAACCCGTTTTTTCGCTAAAACGAAGCAGTTTTTTCGATATAACAAAGCAAATACTGATTCAAAGTATGGATTGTCATACCTTTCTGAACTCGTTATTAAATTTCCTAACGATTGGCATTTAAACCTTGACAATTTATTCATTTTTAATTTTTCGAAAAAAATCATGGGGTACCCCCTTATAAAAAAATTAAAAATTGGCGAAAATTTTATTTTTCCAAAATTACACGGAAAGTTTTATGGATTTATAGCAAATTTTGTTATCTGTTCAAAACAGTATGAATTTTTGGTGTAGGACCATTTTTGGCCAAGTTACAGCAAAAAAACCAAAAGAAAAAATTCCAATTTTTGTCAAAAACTGAAATCGCGAATTTCCAAAAAAAAACCAAACCCGTTTTTTCGCTAAAACGAAGCAGTTTTTTCGCTATAACAAAGCAAATACTGATTCAAAGTATGGATTGTCATACCTTTCTGAACTCGTTATTAAATTTCCTAACGATTGGCATTTAAACCTTGACAATTTATTCATTTTTAATTTTTCGAAAAAAATCATGGGGTACCCCCTTATAAAAAAATTAAAAATTGGCGAAAATTTTATTTTTCCAAAATTACACGGAAAGTTTTATGTATTTATAGCAAATTTTGTTATCTGTTCAAAACAGTATGAATTTTTGTTGTAGGACCATCAAGTTACCAAGTTACAGCAAAAAAACCAAAAGAAAAAATTCCAATTTTTGTCAAAAACTGAAATCGCGAATTTCCAAAAAAAAACCAAACCCGTTTTTTCGCTAAAACGAAGCAGTTTTTTCGCTATAACAAAGCAAATACTGATTCAAAGTATGGATTGTCATACCTTTCTGAACTCGTTATTAAATTTCCTAACGATTGGCATTTAAACCTTGACCATTTATTCATTTTTAATTTTTCGAAAAAAATCATGGGGTACCCCCTTATAAAAAAATTAAAAATTGGCGAAAATTTTATTTTTCCAAAATTACACGGAAAGTTTTATGGATTTATAGCAAATTTTGTTATCTGTTCAAAGCAGTATGAATTTTTGGTGTAGGACCATTTTTGGCCAAGTTACAGCAAAAAAACCAAAAGAAAAAATTCCAATTTTTGTCAAAAACTGAAATCGCGAATTTCCAAAAAAAAACCAAACCCGTTTTTTCGCTAAAACGAAGCAGTTTTTTCGCTATAACAAAGCAAATACTGATTCAAAGTATGGATTGTCATACCTTTCTGAACTCGTTATTAAATTTCCTAACGATTGGCATTTAAACCTTGACAATTTATTCATTTTTAATTTTTCGAAAAAAATCATGGGGTACCCCCTTATAAAAAAATTAAAAATTGGCGAAAATTTTATTTTTCCAAAATTACACGGAAAGTTTTATGGATTTATAGCAAATTTTGTTATCTGTTCAAAGCAGTATGAATTTTTGGTGTAGGACCATTTTTGGCCAAGTTACAGCAAAAAAACCAAAAGAAAAAATTCCAATTTTTGTCAAAAACTGAAATCGCGAATTTCCAAAAAAAAACCAAACCCGTTTTTTCGCTAAAACGAAGCAGTTTTTTCGCTATAACAAAGCAAATACTGATTCAAAGTATGGATTGTCATACCTTTCTGAACTCGTTATTAAATTTCCTAACGATTGGCATTTAAACCTTGACAATTTATTCATTTTTAATTTTTCGAAAAAAATCATGGGGTACCCCCTTATAAAAAAATTAAAAATTGGCGAAAATTTTATTTTTCCAAAATTACACGGAAAGTTTTATGGATTTATAGCAAATTTTGTTATCTGTTCAAAGCAGTATGAATTTTTGGTGTAGGACCATTTTTGGCCAAGTTACAGCAAAAAAACCAAAAGAAAAAATTCCAATTTTTGTCAAAAACTGAAATCGCGAATTTCCAAAAAAAAACCAAACCCGTTTTTTCGCTAAAACGAAGCAGTTTTTTCGCTATAACAAAGCAAATACTGATTCAAAGTATGGATTGTCATACCTTTCTGAACTCGTTATTAAATTTCCTAACGATTGGCATTTAAACCTTGACAATTTATTCATTTTTAATTTTTCGAAAAAAATCATGGGGTACCCCCTTATAAAAAAATTAAAAATTGGCGAAAATTTTATTTTTCCAAAATTACACGGAAAGTTTTATGGATTTATAGCAAATTTTGTTATCTGTTCAAAGCAGTATGAATTTTTGGTGTAGGACCATTTTTGGCCAAGTTACAGCAAAAAAACCAAAAGAAAAAATTCCAATTTTTGTCAAAAACTGAAATCGCGAATTTCCAAAAAAAAACCAAACCCGTTTTTTCGCTAAAACGAAGCAGTTTTTTCGCTATAACAAAGCAAATACTGATTCAAAGTATGGATTGTCATACCTTTCTGAACTCGTTATTAAATTTCCTAACGATTGGCATTTAAACCTTGACAATTTATTCATTTTTAATTTTTCGAAAAAAATCATGGGGTACCCCCTTATAAAAAAATTAAAAATTGGCGAAAATTTTATTTTTCCAAAATTACACGGAAAGTTTTATGGATTTATAGCAAATTTTGTTATCTGTTCAAAGCAGTATGAATTTTTGGTGTAGGACCATTTTTGGCCAAGTTACAGCAAAAAAACCAAAAGAAAAAATTCCAATTTTTGTCAAAAACTGAAATCGCGAATTTCCAAAAAAAAACCAAACCCGTTTTTTCGCTAAAACGAAGCAGTTTTTTCGATATAACAAAGCAAATACTGATTCAAAGTATGGATTGTCATACCTTTCTGAACTCGTTATTAAATTTCCTAACGATTGGCATTTAAACCTTGACAATTTATTCATTTTTAATTTTTCGAAAAAAATCATGGGGTACCCCCTTATAAAAAAATTAAAAATTGGCGAAAATTTTATTTTTCCAAAATTACACGGAAAGTTTTATGGATTTATAGCAAATTTTGTTATCTGTTCAAAACAGTATGAATTTTTGGTGTAGGACCATTTTTGGCCAAGTTACAGCAAAAAAACCAAAAGAAAAAATTCCAATTTTTGTCAAAAACTGAAATCGCGAATTTCCAAAAAAAAACCAAACCCGTTTTTTCGCTAAAACGAAGCAGTTTTTTCGCTATAACAAAGCAAATACTGATTCAAAGTATGGATTGTCATACCTTTCTGAACTCGTTATTAAATTTCCTAACGATTGGCATTTAAACCTTGACAATTTATTCATTTTTAATTTTTCGAAAAAAATCATGGGGTACCCCCTTATAAAAAAATTAAAAATTGGCGAAAATTTTATTTTTCCAAAATTACACGGAAAGTTTTATGGATTTATAGCAAATTTTGTTATCTGTTCAAAGCAGTATGAATTTTTGGTGTAGGACCATTTTTGGCCAAGTTACAGCAAAAAAACCAAAAGAAAAAATTCCAATTTTTGTCAAAAACTGAAATCGCGAATTTCCAAAAAAAAACCAAACCCGTTTTTTCGCTAAAACGAAGCAGTTTTTTCGATATAACAAAGCAAATACTGATTCAAAGTATGGATTGTCATACCTTTCTGAACTCGTTATTAAATTTCCTAACGATTGGCATTTAAACCTTGACAATTTATTCATTTTTAATTTTTCGAAAAAAATCATGGGGTACCCCCTTATAAAAAAATTAAAAATTGGCGAAAATTTTATTTTTCCAAAATTACACGGAAAGTTTTATGGATTTATAGCAAATTTTGTTATCTGTTCAAAACAGTATGAATTTTTGGTGTAGGACCATTTTTGGCCAAGTTACAGCAAAAAAACCAAAAGAAAAAATTCCAATTTTTGTCAAAAACTGAAATCGCGAATTTCCAAAAAAAAAACCAAACCCGTTTTTTCGCTAAAACGAAGCAGTTTTTTCGCTATAACAAAGCAAATACTGATTCAAAGTATGGATTGTCATACCTTTCTGAACTCGTTATTAAATTTCCTAACGATTGGCATTTAAACCTTGACAATTTATTCATTTTTAATTTTTCGAAAAAAATCATGGGGTACCCCCTTATAAAAAAATTAAAAATTGGCGAAAATTTTATTTTTCCAAAATTACACGGAAAGTTTTATGGATTTATAGCAAATTTTGTTATCTGTTCAAAGCAGTATGAATTTTTGGTGTAGGACCATTTTTGGCCAAGTTACAGCAAAAAAACCAAAAGAAAAAATTCCAATTTTTGTCAAAAACTGAAATCGCGAATTTCCAAAAAAAAACCAAACCCGTTTTTTCGCTAAAACGAAGCAGTTTTTTCGCTATAACAAAGCAAATACTGATTCAAAGTATGGATTGTCATACCTTTCTGAACTCGTTATTAAATTTCCTAACGATTGGCATTTAAACCTTGACAATTTATTCATTTTTAATTTTTCGAAAAAAATCATGGGGTACCCCCTTATAAAAAAATTAAAAATTGGCGAAAATTTTATTTTTCCAAAATTACACGGAAAGTTTTATGGATTTATAGCAAATTTTGTTATCTGTTCAAAACAGTATGAATTTTTGGTGTAGGACCATTTTTGGCCAAGTTACAGCAAAAAAACCAAAAGAAAAAATTCCAATTTTTGTCAAAAACTGAAATCGCGAATTTCCAAAAAAAAACCAAACCCGTTTTTTCGCTAAAACGAAGCAGTTTTTTCGCTATAACAAAGCAAATACTGATTCAAAGTATGGATTGTCATACCTTTCTGAACTCGTTATTAAATTTCCTAACGATTGGCATTTAAACCTTGACAATTTATTCATTTTTAATTTTTCGAAAAAAATCATGGGGTACCCCCTTATAAAAAAATTAAAAATTGGCGAAAATTTTATTTTTCCAAAATTACACGGAAAGTTTTATGGATTTATAGCAAATTTTGTTATCTGTTCAAAGCAGTATGAATTTTTGGTGTAGGACCATTTTTGGCCAAGTTACAGCAAAAAAACCAAAAGAAAAAATTCCAATTTTTGTCAAAAACTGAAATCGCGAATTTCCAAAAAAAAACCAAACCCGTTTTTTCGCTAAAACGAAGCAGTTTTTTCGATATAACAAAGCAAATACTGATTCAAAGTATGGATTGTCATACCTTTCTGAACTCGTTATTAAATTTCCTAACGATTGGCATTTAAACCTTGACAATTTATTCATTTTTAATTTTTCGAAAAAAATCATGGGGTACCCCCTTATAAAAAAATTAAAAATTGGCGAAAATTTTATTTTTCCAAAATTACACGGAAAGTTTTATGGATTTATAGCAAATTTTGTTATCTGTTCAAAACAGTATGAATTTTTGGTGTAGGACCATTTTTGGCCAAGTTACAGCAAAAAAACCAAAAGAAAAAATTCCAATTTTTGTCAAAAACTGAAATCGCGAATTTCCAAAAAAAAAACCAAACCCGTTTTTTCGCTAAAACGAAGCAGTTTTTTCGCTATAACAAAGCAAATACTGATTCAAAGTATGGATTGTCATACCTTTCTGAACTCGTTATTAAATTTCCTAACGATTGGCATTTAAACCTTGACAATTTATTCATTTTTAATTTTTCGAAAAAAATCATGGGGTACCCCCTTATAAAAAAATTAAAAATTGGCGAAAATTTTATTTTTCCAAAATTACACGGAAAGTTTTATGGATTTATAGCAAATTTTGTTATCTGTTCAAAGCAGTATGAATTTTTGGTGTAGGACCATTTTTGGCCAAGTTACAGCAAAAAAACCAAAAGAAAAAATTCCAATTTTTGTCAAAAACTGAAATCGCGAATTTCCAAAAAAAAACCAAACCCGTTTTTTCGCTAAAACGAAGCAGTTTTTTCGCTATAACAAAGCAAATACTGATTCAAAGTATGGATTGTCATACCTTTCTGAACTCGTTATTAAATTTCCTAACGATTGGCATTTAAACCTTGACAATTTATTCATTTTTAATTTTTCGAAAAAAATCATGGGGTACCCCCTTATAAAAAAATTAAAAATTGGCGAAAATTTTATTTTTCCAAAATTACACGGAAAGTTTTATGGATTTATAGCAAATTTTGTTATCTGTTCAAAACAGTATGAATTTTTGGTGTAGGACCATTTTTGGCCAAGTTACAGCAAAAAAACCAAAAGAAAAAATTCCAATTTTTGTCAAAAACTGAAATCGCGAATTTCCAAAAAAAAACCAAACCCGTTTTTTCGCTAAAACGAAGCAGTTTTTTCGCTATAACAAAGCAAATACTGATTCAAAGTATGGATTGTCATACCTTTCTGAACTCGTTATTAAATTTCCTAACGATTGGCATTTAAACCTTGACAATTTATTCATTTTTAATTTTTCGAAAAAAATCATGGGGTACCCCCTTATAAAAAAATTAAAAATTGGCGAAAATTTTATTTTTCCAAAATTACACGGAAAGTTTTATGGATTTATAGCAAATTTTGTTATCTGTTCAAAGCAGTATGAATTTTTGGTGTAGGACCATTTTTGGCCAAGTTACAGCAAAAAAACCAAAAGAAAAAATTCCAATTTTTGTCAAAAACTGAAATCGCGAATTTCCAAAAAAAAACCAAACCCGTTTTTTCGCTAAAACGAAGCAGTTTTTTCGATATAACAAAGCAAATACTGATTCAAAGTATGGATTGTCATACCTTTCTGAACTCGTTATTAAATTTCCTAACGATTGGCATTTAAACCTTGACAATTTATTCATTTTTAATTTTTCGAAAAAAATCATGGGGTACCCCCTTATAAAAAAATTAAAAATTGGCGAAAATTTTATTTTTCCAAAATTACACGGAAAGTTTTATGGATTTATAGCAAATTTTGTTATCTGTTCAAAACAGTATGAATTTTTGGTGTAGGACCATTTTTGGCCAAGTTACAGCAAAAAAACCAAAAGAAAAAATTCCAATTTTTGTCAAAAACTGAAATCGCGAATTTCCAAAAAAAAAACCAAACCCGTTTTTTCGCTAAAACGAAGCAGTTTTTTCGCTATAACAAAGCAAATACTGATTCAAAGTATGGATTGTCATACCTTTCTGAACTCGTTATTAAATTTCCTAACGATTGGCATTTAAACCTTGACAATTTATTCATTTTTAATTTTTCGAAAAAAATCATGGGGTACCCCCTTATAAAAAAAATTAAAAATTGGCGAAAATTTTATTTTTCCAAAATTACACGGAAAGTTTTATGGATTTATAGCAAATTTTGTTATCTGTTCAAAGCAGTATGAATTTTTGGTGTAGGACCATTTTTGGCCAAGTTACAGCAAAAAAAACCAAAAGAAAAAATTCCAATTTTTGTCAAAAACTGAAATCGCGAATTTCCAAAAAAAAACCAAACCCGTTTTTTCGCTAAAACGAAGCAGTTTTTTCGCTATAACAAAGCAAATACTGATTCAAAGTATGGATTGTCATACCTTTCTGAACTCGTTATTAGATTTCCTAACGATTGGCATTTAAACCTTGACAATTTATTCATTTTTAATTTTTCGAAAAAAATCATGGGGTACCCCCTTATAAAAAAATTAAAAATTGGCGAAAATTTTATTTTTCCAAAATTACACGGAAAGTTTTATGGATTTATAGCAAATTTTGTTATCTGTTCAAAGCAGTATGAATTTTTGGTGTAGGACCATTTTTGGCCAAGTTACAGCAAAAAAACCAAAAGAAAAAATTCCAATTTTTGTCAAAAACTGAAATCGCGAATTTCCAAAAAAAAACCAAACCCGTTTTTTCGCTAAAACGAAGCAGTTTTTTCGATATAACAAAGCAAATACTGATTCAAAGTATGGATTGTCATACCTTTCTGAACTCGTTATTAAATTTCCTAACGATTGGCATTTAAACCTTGACAATTTATTCATTTTTAATTTTTCGAAAAAAATCATGGGGTACCCCCTTATAAAAAAATTAAAAATTGGCGAAAATTTTATTTTTCCAAAATTACACGGAAAGTTTTATGGATTTATAGCAAATTTTGTTATCTGTTCAAAACAGTATGAATTTTTGGTGAAGGACCATTTTTGGCCAAGTTACAGCAAAAAAACCAAAAGAAAAAATTCCAATTTTTGTCAAAAACTGAAATCGCGAATTTCCAAAAAAAAACCAAACCCGTTTTTTCGCTAAAACGAAGCAGTTTTTTCGCTATAACAAAGCAAATACTGATTCAAAGTATGGATTGTCATACCTTTCTGAACTCGTTATTAAATTTCCTAACGATTGGCATTTAAACCTTGACAATTTATTCATTTTTAATTTTTCGAAAAAAATCATGGGGTACCCCCTTATAAAAAAATTAAAAATTGGCGAAAATTTTATTTTTCCAAAATTACACGGAAAGTTTTATGGATTTATAGCAAATTTTGTTATCTGTTCAAAGCAGTATGAATTTTTGGTGTAGGACCATTTTTGGCCAAGTTACAGCAAAAAAACCAAAAGAAAAAATTCCAATTTTTGTCAAAAACTGAAATCGCGAATTTCCAAAAAAAAACCAAACCCGTTTTTTCGCTAAAACGAAGCAGTTTTTTCGATATAACAAAGCAAATACTGATTCAAAGTATGGATTGTCATACCTTTCTGAACTCGTTATTAAATTTCCTAACGATTGGCATTTAAACCTTGACAATTTATTCATTTTTAATTTTTCGAAAAAAATCATGGGGTACCCCCTTATAAAAAAATTAAAAATTGGCGAAAATTTTATTTTTCCAAAATTACACGGAAAGTTTTATGGATTTATAGCAAATTTTGTTATCTGTTCAAAACAGTATGAATTTTTGGTGAAGGACCATTTTTGGCCAAGTTACAGCAAAAAAACCAAAAGAAAAAATTCCAATTTTTGTCAAAAACTGAAATCGCGAATTTCCAAAAAAAAACCAAACCCGTTTTTTCGCTAAAACGAAGCAGTTTTTTCGCTATAACAAAGCAAATACTGATTCAAAGTATGGATTGTCATACCTTTCTGAACTCGTTATTAGATTTCCTAACGATTGGCATTTAAACCTTGACAATTTATTCATTTTTAATTTTTCGAAAAAAATCATGGGGTACCCCCTTATAAAAAAAATTAAAAATTGGCGAAAATTTTATTTTTCCAAAATTACACGGAAAGTTTTATGGATTTATAGCAAATTTTGTTATCTGTTCAAAGCAGTATGAATTTTTGGTGTAGGACCATTTTTGGCCAAGTTACAGCAAAAAAACCAAAAGAAAAAATTCCAATTTTTGTCAAAAACTGAAATCGCGAATTTCCAAAAAAAAACCAAACCCGTTTTTTCGCTAAAACGAAGCAGTTTTTTCGATATAACAAAGCAAATACTGATTCAAAGTATGGATTGTCATACCTTTCTGAACTCGTTATTAAATTTCCTAACGATTGGCATTTAAACCTTGACAATTTATTCATTTTTAATTTTTCGAAAAAAATCATGGGGTACCCCCTTATAAAAAAATTAAAAATTGGCGAAAATTTTATTTTTCCAAAATTACACGGAAAGTTTTATGGATTTATAGCAAATTTTGTTATCTGTTCAAAACAGTATGAATTTTTGGTGAAGGACCATTTTTGGCCAAGTTACAGCAAAAAAACCAAAAGAAAAAATTCCAATTTTTGTCAAAAACTGAAATCGCGAATTTCCAAAAAAAAACCAAACCCGTTTTTTCGCTAAAACGAAGCAGTTTTTTCGCTATAACAAAGCAAATACTGATTCAAAGTATGGATTGTCATACCTTTCTGAACTCGTTATTAAATTTCCTAACGATTGGCATTTAAACCTTGACAATTTATTCATTTTTAATTTTTCGAAAAAAATCATGGGGTACCCCCCTATAAAAAAAATTAAAAATTGGCGAAAATTTTATTTTTCCAAAATTACACGGAAAGTTTTATGGATTTATAGCAAATTTTGTTATCTGTTCAAAGCAGTATGAATTTTTGGTGTAGGACCATTTTTGGCCAAGTTACAGCAAAAAAACCAAAAGAAAAAATTCCAATTTTTGTCAAAAACTGAAATCGCGAATTTCCAAAAAAAAACCAAACCCGTTTTTTCGCTAAAACGAAGCAGTTTTTTCGATATAACAAAGCAAATACTGATTCAAAGTATGGATTGTCATACCTTTCTGAACTCGTTATTAAATTTCCTAACGATTGGCATTTAAACCTTGACAATTTATTCATTTTTAATTTTTCGAAAAAAATCATGGGGTACCCCCTTATAAAAAAATTAAAAATTGGCGAAAATTTTATTTTTCCAAAATTACACGGAAAGTTTTATGGATTTATAGCAAATTTTGTTATCTGTTCAAAACAGTATGAATTTTTGGTGTAGGACCATTTTTGGCCAAGTTACAGCAAAAAAACCAAAAGAAAAAATTCCAATTTTTGTCAAAAACTGAAATCGCGAATTTCCAAAAAAAAACCAAACCCGTTTTTTCGCTAAAACGAAGCAGTTTTTTCGCTATAACAAAGCAAATACTGATTCAAAGTAAGGATTGTCATACCTTTCTGAACTCGTTATTAAATTTCCTAACGATTGGCATTTAAACCTTGACAATTTATTCATTTTTAATTTTTCGAAAAAAATCATGGGGTACCCCCTTATAAAAAAATTAAAAATTGGCGAAAATTTTATTTTTCCAAAATTACACGGAAAGTTTTATGGATTTATAGCAAATTTTGTTATCTGTTCAAAGCAGTATGAATTTTTGGTGTAGGACCATTTTTGGCCAAGTTACAGCAAAAAAACCAAAAGAAAAAATTCCAATTTTTGTCAAAAACTGAAATCGCGAATTTCCAAAAAAAAACCAAACCCGTTTTTTCGCTAAAACGAAGCAGTTTTTTCGATATAACAAAGCAAATACTGATTCAAAGTATGGATTGTCATACCTTTCTGAACTCGTTATTAAATTTCCTAACGATTGGCATTTAAACCTTGACAATTTATTCATTTTTAATTTTTCGAAAAAAATCATGGGGTACCCCCTTATAAAAAAATTAAAAATTGGCGAAAATTTTATTTTTCCAAAATTACACGGAAAGTTTTATGGATTTATAGCAAATTTTGTTATCTGTTCAAAACAGTATGAATTTTTGGTGTAGGACCATTTTTGGCCAAGTTACAGCAAAAAAACCAAAAGAAAAAATTCCAATTTTTGTCAAAAACTGAAATCGCGAATTTCCAAAAAAAAACCAAACCCGTTTTTTCGCTAAAACGAAGCAGTTTTTTCGCTATAACAAAGCAAATACTGATTCAAAGTATGGATTGTCATACCTTTCTGAACTCGTTATTAAATTTCCTAACGATTGGCATTTAAACCTTGACAAAAACTGAAATCGCGAATTTCCAAAAAAAAACCAAACCCGTTTTTTCGCTAAAACGAAGCAGTTTTTTCGCTATAACAAAGCAAATACTGATTCAAAGTATGGATTGTCATACCTTTCTGAACTCGTTATTAAATTTCCTAACGATTGGCATTTAAACCTTGACAATTTATTCATTTTTAATTTTTCGAAAAAAATCATGGGGTACCCCCTTATAAAAAAATTAAAAATTGGCGAAAATTTTATTTTTCCAAAATTACACGGAAAGTTTTATGGATTTATAGCAAATTTTGTTATCTGTTCAAAGCAGTATGAATTTTTGGTGTAGGACCATTTTTGGCCAAGTTACAGCAAAAAAACCAAAAGAAAAAATTCCAATTTTTGTCAAAAACTGAAATCGCGAATTTCCAAAAAAAAACCAAACCCGTTTTTTCGCTAAAACGAAGCAGTTTTTTCGCTATAACAAAGCAAATACTGATTCAAAGTATGGATTGTCATACCTTTCTGAACTCGTTATTAAATTTCCTAACGATTGGCATTTAAACCTTGACAATTTATTCATTTTTAATTTTTCGAAAAAAATCATGGGGTACCCCCTTATAAAAAAATTAAAAATTGGCGAAAATTTTATTTTTCCAAAATTACACGGAAAGTTTTATGGATTTATAGCAAATTTTGTTATCTGTTCAAAGCAGTATGAATTTTTGGTGTAGGACCATTTTTGGCCAAGTTACAGCAAAAAAACCAAAAGAAAAAATTCCAATTTTTGTCAAAAACTGAAATCGCGAATTTCCAAAAAAAAACCAAACCCGTTTTTTCGCTAAAACGAAGCAGTTTTTTCGCTATAACAAAGCAAATACTGATTCAAAGTATGGATTGTCATACCTTTCTGAACTCGTTATTAAATTTCCTAACGATTGGCATTTAAACCTTGACAATTTATTTATTTTTAATTTTTACCCCTTATAAAAAAATTAAAAATTGGCGAAAATTATTTTTCCAAAATCACACGGAAAGTGTTCTGGATTTATTGATAATTTTGTTATCTGTTTAAAACAGTATTTTTGGTGTAGGAACATTATTGGCCAAGTTACAGCAAAAAATCCAAAAGAAAAAATAACTTTAAAAAAAATCACACTTAAAGAATACATAAAATACTTATTTTACTATTTAGCCACTTAAATCTATAAGTCACATTTATTTTTTCCTACCTATTACCAACAAACTATTGGCATTAAGCTTTCCATCTATGATGTTGTTTAACCCATTGTTTTAACCCATGACCCCATGATGAACAAAAGTGAAAACCCAAACAAAAAGCAGCCCTTCGTTTTCCCTTTCGCTGTTTTCGAGAGTCCTGCACTTCATTAATAATGCACAGTTTACCTTAAGAGGATTTTCAACGCCTCCTCTGCTAATAATAAGGACACAAAGGCACACACACGCCACGCCCCCCACCACGGCCCGCCCCTTACTCCCCCCTTTTCCGCCCACGCCTTTTCGAGGCACAATATGAAAATATGTGGGAACTCGCCGACGTGCTGGTTTTTAAAGATCTTTTTTGGGACAAAATAAGAAAGAAGCTTCTTCTGCTTGGAGTACACTAAAAAAACACACGCTGAGTAAATTAAAGACAAATAAATAAATAAATATATTTTAATTAAAACCGTAGTGATGATATAAGCCTATTAAAATAATATTATAATATAAATTAAATAACACATTTAAAAGAATACATGTAAATTATATTTTCTCACTGTGTACAGGGACGAATGGGGACTTTTTGCCCAGCACGCCCTAATTTCAGCTTATTATTAACCAGCTCACTTGGGTTTCCCCCGTAGTTTTTGGCAGAATCTAAGGGGGGGTAGGGGTTTTGGTCAGGGAAGGGGGTGCGCTGTGTGTGGGGGCGTGGTCACAGTTAACGGCAACAACATCTGTGAAGATGCCAGCATAATTATAATAATCATTTCATAATCATATTTTATTTGTAGTTTGCTTTTTTTCGAGTTCACCCCCTGCTAAAAATCCCTCACCCCTCGCCGCCCGCCGCCTCTGATCGCCCGCTGGGCGCCACGCCCCCTCCGCTCGAGCCGCCTTCCCCTTTAGAGAATTCACAACCCCGCAGGTTTTCGCTTATAACCATTTTTTTGAAACAGTTGCCAAAAGAAGAAAAGAAACGATCGAAGGGAAAGCTGTACACGGAAAACAAAATATTTGAAAACATTGTTTATATTATTAACCATTTTTGAAAAACCAATTTGTTTTTTTTCTTTAGTTACTAAGTATTATAAAAATATTTTACGCATCATTTTTACTGTTTAAAGATCTAATAATGTTTTTTTTAATATATTGAGAATTAAAGTAAATTGAACTCCTAAGATTTATCTTGAATACAAACCTACGAAAAAAGATTTCAAATATAAAAAAAAAATTTATAAAATTTTATATTAAGTTTATGTTAAAATGTAGAGAAGCAAAATCTAAAATAAAGTTATTTTAAGTTTCCTTGCCATCCCAAGAAGTAACCCTACTTTTTGCTCGGTACACTGTAGACCCCAGGGGCTGCAGGAGGGGCTAGTCTGGGGGGTGGGGAGGGGGGATTTTCAGGTTTAGAGGAAGGATGAGGGTGCTGGTGCTGTTTCTTTAGTTGCCAGACACAACAGCGACAGATGTGTTTCTCATTCGATTTTTAATATGCGGCCAATCTAACTGTAATTGGTTTGTTATTGTCTCCCCCGGCAAGGACGCGTGCGTGCGAAAGGGATGGCGCTACAGTCCCTGGTGAATCGAAGGACGAAGGACTCGAGGGTTCGCTATAACCTTCAATACCCTCTTTTCCTCTTTTTCCCCCGTTTTTGCTGGGCGGGTTCCCTGCTGCGGTAAATATCTATCGTTTATTGTTATTGCTCTCGTTCGCTCTATTGTTTTCATTGTTCTGGACCCCCTCCCCCCTTTTGTCTGGTTAAATTTATGAAAAAGTTGTTCACACTTTCCTTTGCAGTCAAACAAAAATATATAAAAAGGGCAGAAGAGCCAAGGGGCAAAAAAAAGAGGAAAAAAAAAGAAACTGAAGGCCGCCTGCTGAGGGGGTGGTGTGCCCAAACAGGTGGCGATGGGCGGTGGGCGTGGCTCGACCTTTTGTTGGTGCACCAAATGGGTTACACGCTCGCACATGTTACACACTCACAAACCCCCCCAGCTTAGCCTCAAATGTTTGTTACCATTTTGCCCATAAAACCCAAAAAATAATCCAACACAAAAAAGGGAAAAAAAAGAACCAGTCAAAGTTGTTGAGTTTTGTCATCTACATGACAAAAACTAACAGGCAAAAAATGTGTGTATCGAAGGATGCAACTTTGGAAACGATACTTTACAATGGTTAACCAGATTTTAAGAGGATCAAGGAACAAGGGGGAAAAAAACTAGAAGTAAGGGTAAAAAGTACGTAGTTAAGGCAATTTAAATTATAAATAATAATCCAGTAAATAAAAAATGTAAATATTACAAAGTACAAAGAAAGAACAACATATATGTATATTTAAAATAGTATTAATTATTTAATATTTTATTCTAAATATAAATGGTATGAAAATGTAAAGCTACTTCCCAATCCCCGTTTCGCAATTCACCGAAAGCCCTTTCTAATTTGCAAACCAAGTGTTCTCTACTCCAGAATAAATCCAAATGAACTTTGCCATGCTCACCTTTGGTCCAAAAACTCCTTCCGCTAGTTTACATATTTCCATGGGGCGCCCAAAAGCCCCCAACTTCTTCTGACCGCAATGACAGTCGCCTGCCCTTAAAGGGGTTCAACGTGTTGCCAAAACTTTGCCCATTCACATCAGTCAAGCTACAGTCGGAGAAATAAATAAGTATCTATTCCAGCAAATATATAATAATTATCCCGAAAGTCAAGAAATTTGTTATGTTAATTAATAAAAATATACTAAAGTCTCACATCCTAAAGAATACGCGTTTACTTTTTGTAAAATACTTTTAAACACAACATTATTCACATCCTAAAGAATTCGCGTATACTTTTTTTATCGATTTTTAATACAACTTTATTGAAAATTATCTTAATTCAAGAAGGTCCTAAGTGATGGACTTGTTTTAACATTTTTCTAGTGTTCCAAGAATTTTTTGGGCTGGTGGATGAAAAGGGGTCGCATTTTTGTGGGTGTGCGCTTTACACGCACATAATCCTCGACCGGGGACGCATCTGAATCTGAATCAGAATCCGCATCCGACTCCGAATCTCATATCAGATTTGTCGCTATCGCCATCGCCATCGTGGTCTAAACGATTGATGGCACTCGTCGACATCGTCTGCCCTGTCAAAAATCCACATCCACATCCTCGTCCACGTTCATGGGATAAACCCCCTTCGCACTGGGAATTTCGAAAGTGTGCTCGGGGTTTTCTGGTGAGGAAATGATAAATTGCGCATTTGGGAGTTTTAAAGGTCAATTTAGGGGTTAGTCTCACACTCTCTCGATTTCGAAACAAACTGACTGACAGATGAACGAACGGATGGCTGGAGGTTTAGCCAGATATGGTTTAAAAAGGGTGGCTAAATAGGGTCTCAAAAATAGCTGTACACTTAACGTATTATATTATAAACAAAATTAAAAATAGATAATCCATTTTGTAAACTCTGTGAGTTAAATTAATAAAAAGAATTAAACCGCGAATTCTTTAGAATGTTACTAATGTTATTTTTATAAATATATAAGAAAGTAAACGCGAATTCATTAGAATGTAAATAATTTTGTATTCAAAATTATCTTAAATGGATTAAGTTATAGTAACTTTCTGATAGATTTTATATTCCCTAGTTAGCCCGAACTTTTTGTTATTTTTTGTCATTTAAAATAGCTAGATATTTCTAAAAAGTAGCCAAACAGACACCTCTTGAAGGGCAGACAAGGACTTCCGCCGCCCATAAACAGCGACACTTCAAAGTTAACTCGCCCAATAAAAAGTCCATGTGCGAGTACGACTTACGGAAAGTAACAGGGTTGCACTCGAGCGGTACTCGGGTTCGTTTTTGGGTTTGGGTTCGGGGTCTGAAGAGGACTCTACACTCCATTGGGGGGATGAGGTAACTGCGTAAACCGAATTTGCTTATGGGATTTGTCTAGTGCGCCTGTTGACTTGCCAGTTGGCGTTTATATTAATGGCTCAGGTTGGGCTCGTTTCAGTCAACTCAACTCCTTTTTATTCTCCCCCGGATTGTTAGATTGTTAGGGATCGTTGCGAACTGACGCGTGCCCGCTTTTTTCGGGTTTGAGTTAGGGTTTCCATTTAGGGGTTTCGGGGTGGGTTTTTTACTTCTTTTTATCCTATATTTTTTGGGTTGGTAAGCGAAATAAGGTGCCTAAATGGGCAGGTAAATCATAACTGTAACGATGATGACAGACAGTTTGTCTGGGGAAAACGAGAGTTCGGGAAAGGGGTTGTCCATTTCCCATGACCGATTTGTAATGTTTATTTAGCTAAAAAATATTATTTTTAATCTAAAAGTTAAGCTGAATATTTACTATCATAATTAATATACTTGTATTATTTAAATATTCCTTTATCTTCCACTTATCCATTAATTTATTAAACAAATTGAAGAACAATTGTAAATGTAATTGTAATGTTTGGTCCCAGCATTCAGTTCTTCTTCCTCAGTTCCCAGCCACGCCCCCTGACAGCCCTTCGAATCCCCTTAATTTGTTTATCAATCTGGAATTGGAATTGGCTTGCAAATGACATCTCCGGACTGCCTCCAAGCCAAAACCCCTTTTGCCTGCACATTTCCCTTTCATCCTGTTCCCAAGCAAGTGCCACGCCCACAGCCGAGTCCTAGTCGCATTCCGCCCCCATAACCGTGACATTGGACGGAAGCAGCGACGTAGCGCCGGAAGTGACAAGCACTGTGGGAAAATATTACTGGATTTGTGGAATATAAATAACATGGAATAGAGGTGAAAAGTGAAAGGAAATGTGGTATTCAAAAAGTATCCAAACAAGTAATGAACTCCTCTTAATACTTAATTTTTTACTACATATCATGATTATTATTGGCATTCACTTACAGACAGTTTTGACAAAAAACAATACGTTAAAATCCAATCAACTAAATTAAAATGCAGTTTTGTTGATTAAATTTCGTAATGGGAATTCCTCTTTTTTTAATGCTAAATAAATTTACTTTTAAAAATCATAAAAATATTAAGAACAATTTATTATATTATTTTTATATTTCGGTAAAGAAGTTTTTTTAAAGGAATACCCCTTTTTTTAAATCCAAAATAAATGTTCTTTTTAAAAATGACTAATATTACGATTATTAAAAAATGTTAGAAGAGGGGCTATACCATTTTCCTCAGTGTGACCTTAGCGTCTGGTTTTTGGGTCTCCCCGTGCCTCAGCACGTGTAAAAGTTTGTAGCTCCGGTCACGTGACCGCACGTGTCCCGCCAGTCGTCCGCCCACCCAAAACCGAAACCAAACGGGAAGCGACACCCCCGATAAGGAGTGTAACCCTGTCCAGAAATCCAGAAATGCAGAAATTCAGAGACTCAGCGACTGGGCCGCCGTGATAAGCGCAACCTGACAACTCGGCGCGCGTGTTCCTGAGGAGATGTCAAAGACCAGGTCCTGAAATGCTGGATTTCTGGTTCTGATTCTGGTGCTGGTTCCATATCTTTATGGATCTGGGATGAAAGGCGGTCCGACCTTCCATCATTGATGGTTTTGTTAGCGTAAATATCTTAATTCACCGCTTCGCCGCCCCCGACACGTGTGAATCGTGTGCATTTGACATGAGAATCGCTTCCCGTTTTCCGTTTTCCCTTCTCAGTTTTCCCACTTCGTTTTTTTTTTTTCTTTCGTCTTTTAAAGCGGAAAAGTGCTCCGAAAAAAATACATAATTCGCGCAATTCACTCTCCCAACGGGATTTAACGAGCTTACAATTAATGTATAATCCTGTTTTGGGAACATCCTTGTACAGGAAGTGGAAACGTGGGAAGTTTTGGAATTACTTTCAGTTTGGGTGTTGGCAATTATTATATTGGCAATTGACAGCTCGTCAAGATGAAGTCTCATGTTTTGCATCTATTGATCTTGGGCTTAAAGGTTATTTGGATAAAAACTAAAATTATAAATTATTGGATTTATTTGATTTAAAACAAAGTAATATTACATTTTTTTATATTATGGATTTTGTAAAATTTGCTTGTCGTTTATATTTGTAATCTACTTGTAGAAAGTTAAGTTAGAAATATAAAGAATTTTTTAAAGCTTATTTCAAATAACTTATCTAAATCTTAAAGTAATAAAATTGGATTGTCGGCTTTATTTTTAATCTCTATAAAGTTTGATTTTTAGCTAAAATAAAAAAAAATATTTATAAGATTAATTCATATAAGTTATCTACATCTAAGCCAATTATTATTATATTATCAAACCATTGTTAAAAATAATATTCAAGAAAATAAAATTCCAACTAAATATTGTAAATCCTGTTGTTGTCATTGTATTTATTTGTCGATATATTCGTAATGTTCTTATAGAAAGTCAAGTTAAGTTAAGAATTTAAGTACAAAAATATTAATAAGCTTAATTCAATCTTAAATCAATGATCTAAATCTGAAACCAATAATACCAATACATTTTTTTTAAATATTGTAGAAGTTATTGTATTCATTGTAATATAACTAATATTAATATTCCGAGAAACCTTGACCTGCTCTCCCCCCGAAAATGAAAACAAAAAACATTACCACCCCAGTTGTAGTCATTCAAAGGCAGTCACACACATGTGCCCACTGCAATCACATTTCCATTCCCATTTCCACTCCCCTTCCTGATCACATTTTCCAAACACCCCTCGCTGGTCGGCAGTTAAGTTTCAAATTACAAACCCAATTGATGCTAGTTAAAAAATCTGTGCAGGTTTTGCGTTACCATTTGGATTTGGGTTCATCTCCATCTTCATCCCCGATTCGGTTTGCCAGGTTTGTTGTGATGCACTCGTGACAAGTCCGATTAGTCCTTTTCCCCTTCCATCCCCGTTACTCCGATCCTACGATCCCGATCCATACCCATCCCCATCCTGATACCGATTTCGAGCCACCTTTTGTTGTGGAAAGTGTCAACACAGCCATCTATTTTATGCATAATTTGGTGTGCCAAAATGCGCGACTCATCAAAATGGTGTCATATGTTTTTATCGAGGGGAAGGAAACAAGGACCGGCAGGCGAAAACAATGGGAGGATACGGGGAATGTTTGTCTGTCGCCTGCGGTTTCCGATTCCCAGACAAGTGAAGGGTGCAACCGGTTTGGGAAAATGTAAAAAATAAAACAAACATAGGGTTTCGGCAGAGTTCGATTAGAAAAAATGACGACAAACTTAAAATTTGGCAACAATTTATGCAAATATAAAGGAAAAATAAGCCAGAAAAATCCAGTATATTTAATATTTTATATATAAAACAAGGTTTATCCCAAATTAAGAATCTATCTTATCTATCTATCTATTATCTAAAATTTATTAAATTTAAATTCAATTTCTTTTTCTCTATTTAAATGCGACCAAAACTGAAATCATAAATTTAGTGCGCCGGGTTGCTGTACTGGCTAAGCGTTCCCAACTTAACGAAACTTGCACTAAAAATTAAATGGTTTGTGTCCTGACTATATCTAAATTCGTTTCCCAACTTAACGAATCGTATAACACTCTAAGTAGAGCTTTACTCCCCTTTTGAAGATCTCAGATCTAAACTTACAATCTTAAATAGCAAAAAAAATAATTTAAAATAGTTTCCAACATAATTCCACAATAAAGTTATGAATATTTTTCCAATTTGTATTTCTTCATTTTATTTCTGAATTTCTGTTTATTTTGTTACATATTTCAAACATTTGAATCTTTCAATCTATACATCTGTGTCCAATTGGCAAATGAAATTGACTCGTTCACTGCAGTAATAATCTCCCATAAAGCCGCCGTTCTTAAGCTGAACGCACTTTCCTGCGTTTTCGGGACTCTCATCGTTCCACTTGAGGAATACAGCGGGTTTACCCGAGGCCACGGAGGTGAACTCGCCTTTGTGACCCTCATCGCTGATCCCCAGGTGATACCAATCGTTCCTCAGCTTCAGTTGGATGGCCGCCAGCTCCTCCTCGTTCTTCAGCGCCGCCAAATGGCCGTTAATCTTGCGACAGATGTCGGCAGCCGAAGCCCAATCCACCTCGAGATTGTGCTCTATATAGAAGTAACGATCGAGGATTCGCTCGAACTTCGGCGGAATGTTTTGGATGGCAGCGGGTTCCGGGTTCCGGTTCTCCTTCTCGGCTAAAAGTGTCCTCAGGGATTCCTGCAGGGAGACCAAGGTGTTCTGAATGTCCTGCAGCTGTCCCTCCGTTCCGTTCAGTCTGGCCTCCAGATTCTCCTGCAGATCCTGCAGCGATCCTTCGGGCAGTTGGCAAACCAAATGGTCAGCATCCTTGGCGCCGCTTACCAACGAGGTGCCAAGAAGCGCCAGGACAACGAGAGTCCAGAGGAAATAGGATTGCATCTTGGACTTTTTAGAAATACCTGTTCTAACGTACTGAACAAAATCCGTGTGCCAAAGCCGCAAAGAAAGCTTCCATCTCGCTGATAAGTAGTTAATGGGGATCAACGACTTTGTGACTTTTGGTTATCAAAATTCAAGGCCAAGTTTTCTATTTTCTATTTCTAATTTCTAATTTGCAAGTAACAAAAAAAATATCCCCCGTAAAATATGACGCAGGTTTGACTAACCTTAAAAGCTTTATTACGATAAAGAACTAAAGATGCTTATTTCTTGCGCTCGTAGCGGAATTTGTAGACGGGCGCACTCTCCTTGGTGCCGCCCTTCAGTTTCCGGGGCTTCAGAAGACGCGGCTGCTTGAGCGCGTTCTTCAGCTGAATCTTCTGCTGGACGATGGCCAGCTCCCTTTCGCGAACCTCTCGTTTCTTCAGCTCGTTGATGCGCTGCTGTTTTGTGGAGTTTGGTGGTTCCTAAGAAAAAAGAAAGTAGAGTGAAATAGTCTCTTTAATTGCTAAAAAAATATGTATTATGTTCTTCTCGTCCGCCTGTTAAATGTAAAAGAAGCTTTAAACACTGATTTCCCATACGATTTCATGGTTTTAACCGTTCTTTAAATTGAAACCTAATAATATATTGTAATAGTATATAAATATCATGTTATTAGTTATTAAAGTAGTTATTAAAGTTATTAAATCTCTTGGATAAATGTTCTTCCGATAAGCAAAGTAATTATTATAATACATCCATCTCTCCAAGATTCTATAAGACCCCTAAGATCATTTTCACAAGGTCTAAACTATCTTCAAGGTAACCCAAAAATAGTTATAGATGACTTATAAACACACTAGTTGCCGTTTTCTTATCCCCAGGTTAAATTAAAAGCCGCCGTACATTTTTAAAACTTAACTGCTACTTTAAGGGCCGTTTTCTCGACCTTTTGTTAAATTTAAAGTAGGGTTAAAACCTTGAAATCGTATGGGAAATCATTGGTTTAAAGCCTAATTGAAATTTAACAAAACGGACGAAAAAACGACCCTTAACCGCTACTTTAAATTTAACAGACGGTCGAGAAAACGGCCCTAAATTTAACAGACGGTCGAGAAAAAGGGCCAAAGAGGAAGAAACCCTAGTTAGTTAGATCATCGTCCACTCACCGGCTTCTTGTCCGCCGCCTCGAGCCGATCGCCCAGGGTCTCGTCCCACATGTTGCCCTCCTCGTCGAAGGTGTACCGCTGGTTGCCCGCTCCGCCCGCCGTGGCGGCGTCCACGTCCACCAGGGTGGCCCTCAAGCGGTCGATCTTCTTGCGCTCCATGGTGCGCTTCATGACCACGTACTTGAGGTCCTGCGTCTCCATGAGCGCCAGCTGCTCGGCCGTGTGCTCGTCCTTCTTCTCCTGCTCGCGGTGCTCGTCGTTCGAGAGCTTCGAGTTGATCATGTGGTGGTAGAACTCATCGGGATTCTTGTTCTGCGCCCGCCGGTACAAGAGCTTCAGGGTCTTCTGCTTCTTCTGGGCGTCCAAGGCGCGCTTCTTGTAGTCCTGCTTCTTCTCGAGGAATCCCAGGTGCTGGCGCGCCTCCGGCTGGTGGCGCTCCCGGTGCACCTTCTGGTTGCTCTTCGAGGCCTTCTTCCACGAGGACATCTTGTTGGCAGGCTATAATCCTTCTCCGGCAGCAATTAAATGGGATGGAGATCCGTTTGTTTTGGTTTGGATTCGTTTGGCTCGGAAAACGTGATGCTCGGCGTGAGAATTGGCGATGGGCCACCAAGCGATAGTTTCAGTCACTTGGAAAACGTGATTTTTGAAATTTAAAATTGGGAATTGGAGATGTCACTTGGAAACCGTGATTTTTATAATAAATTCTTGGGGCAGCATAAAAAATGCTACAATTGTGATTGTTTTTATAATTGTAGTAATCAAAAAACTATACAATTAAAAAAAAAAGATAGTACATTAAAAAATGTATCTAATAAAATATGAAGTATGAAAAATACAATATAATCATCAGATATCAGATATAAAAATAGTTTAAACTTTAAAGTTAGAAAAATCAAAAAAAAAAAACATTATATCACTTGAACAGGATAAGTACAAAAGCACCAACTACTTTACAACTTCAGTAATTTCATATATTTAAGTATTTCAATAAAAGTATAAAAATTGGTAAAAGTTATGAATTATAAACAATAATACTAGTAAGTTGAAATTTTTAGGCTTTCAATGTATTCCTCTTTTAATCATAAGGGGGATTCCCTAAACTGTTGAATTGCTGAATTGTTGAATTTTGGTGAGCTGTTAATCAGCTGTTCCATACAAAGTCAAGTTTCAGAAATTTCAGCAATTCAACAGCCTCGGGGCTGATGAAAATTTTGTTGAATTGCTGAAAAGCCAGAGTTGTCACCTTTTTTTAAAAGTCGTGGCAACCCTGTAACATTTTAGTATCACCAGTACGTATTATTTATTTTAAAATCAACTTAGAAAGCATATTTGTGGTTCTTTTTACCTTTATAACACTTTTAGATAGTAACTAGCAATAATAAATCAAATTTTACATGCTTTAAGTTCCGTAAAATTTTTCAACAAATAACAGCTGTTTGAAAATTCAACAGGAACCATTTTGGGTCGTTCCCTTAATTGCTGAAATTTTTTGTTGAATTTTCAACAATTCAGCAATTCAACAGTTTAGGGAATCCCCCTATAAATTGTTAAGTTAACAACCAACTGTGACTTTCGTGACAGCGGCCCAAAGTATCGGCATCGCGACTATCGATTAACCGGCCATCTCTAAACCGCACACGTGCATTTTGAACGGCTGGGCATTTCCATCATTTCCATTGTTTTCACTTCGGAAAGCCGGAGTTTTTTAAGTGAAAAGTGGACACAGGACGGCCGCAGGATGGTGAAGAAGAAAATAGACAACCGGATACGCGTGATGATCGAGAACGGGGTGAAGCTGGGCCACCGCACCATGTTCATCGTGATCGGGGACAAGGCGCGCGACCAGGTGCCCATTCTCTACGACATCCTGACCAAGTCGACGGTCAAGGCGCGACCCACGGTCCTCTGGTGCTACAAGAACAAGGACGAGGCCATTTCCAAGTGGGTATTCCATTCTGACTTGGTTCTTGAACCTTTACAACGGGGGGGTTATTCAAAAAGATCTCAACCAAACCAAGTCAACATGATAATATCTGGAATCCCTCGATGATTTACACAGAAATATATCTTTACATTAATTTTGAAACATATTTATACTGTAAATCTATTGATCTTAAAGAAGAACATCATGATCTTATCACAAAAAACCCTGATATTATGTTGTTCCTTTGGTCTTAATAGCTGTTATTCATATTTTCCATCAACCTGAACATTTGATACCTCTTGTATACCTTAAATAATATCCCTATGATCTTAATTTGAATGTAAAAATGCTGATGATGAAATGATAAAATGGAATCCCTCGATGATTTACACAGAAAATGATCTTACATTACGATCTAAGTGGTTTCTATGGAATTAATATCTGTAATATAGTTAAACTCTCTTGAAACATATTTATATTGCAAATCTATTGATCTTAAAGAGGATCATAATGATCTTATAACAAAAAATCCTGATATTTTGCTGTTTTTTTTGGTTTTAATAGCTGTTATTCATATTTTCCATTAACTTTAACGACTGATTCCCCTTGTATTTTGTAAATAATGTTAATATGATCTTAATTTTAATGTAAGAATGATATTAATAATATATAATTCTCTTTCAGTCATGGTAAGAAGCGCGCCAAGAAGATCGCCGTGGGCAAGGTGGACGTGAACGAGGCGGACCTGTTCGATTCCTTCCGCGTGGCCACCACCATTCATGGCCGTTACTACTCGGAGACGCACGCGGTGCTGGGACGCACCTACGGCGTCTGTGTGCTTCAGGACTTCGAGGCCCTGACGCCCAATCTCCTGGCGCGAACCGTGGAAACGGTGGAGGGCGGCGGCCTGATCATCCTGCTGCTGAAGACGCTGCAGTCGCTGAAGCAGCTGTATACGATGAGCATGGACGTGCACAAGCGGTTCCGCACGGAGGCCCACCAGACGGTGACCTGCCGGTTCAACGAGCGGTTGATTCTCTCCCTGGCGGATTGCAAGCGGTGTTTGGTGGTCAACGACGACCTCACCGTGCTGCCGCTCAGCTCCAAGACCATCAACGTGGAGCCAGTGAATGTAATTAAGCTTATCACGTTCTTATAAGTATGATTTGTTAACCTTCTAATCACTTTTAGCCCTCTGGCGCCGGTCGTTCGCCCAACGAGGGCAGCCTGAAGGAGCTGAAGGAGAGTCTGCTGAATGTCCAGCCCGCTGGAGCGCTGGTAAATCTCTGCAAGACCTACGACCAGGCCAATGCGGTGGCCCAGTTCATCGAGGCGCTGGTGGACAAGCAGCTGAAGCCGCCCATGTCTTTGACAGCGGCCCGTGGTCGCGGCAAATCGGCTGCCTTGGGCCTCTCGATAGCCGCCGCCGTGGCCTTTGGCTATGTGAACGTCTACGTGACCTCGCCGCATCCCGAGAACCTCATCACGCTGTTTGAGTTCGTGCTCAAGGGCTTCGATGCGTTGGAGTACCAGGAGCATGCCGACTACACCATCATACGCTCCACGAATGCCGACTACAAGAAGGCTATTATCAGGATCAATATAACAAGGAGCAGCAGGCAGACGATTCAGTATATAGCACCAAGCGATACGCATCTGCTGAATGCCGCCGATCTGCTGCTGATCGACGAGGCGGCTGCGATTCCCCTGCCGCTGGTGAAGAAGATGATCGGTCCGTATTTGGTTTTTATGGCCAGTACGATCAATGGCTACGAGGGCACTGGGCGTTCGCTCAGTTTAAAGCTCATCTCGCAGCTGCAGAAGGATAATAATGCGAGGCCGCCTCTGAAATTAGAGGAATCGATTCGCTACCAGGAGAATGATGACATAGAGAGGTGGCTGATTAACCTGCTCTGCTTGGATGCCAGCACAGTGCCGAGCATTAGTTCAGGTTGCCCCACGCCGGATGCCTGTGAGCTGTACTATGTGGACCGGGATGCCCTCTTCTCGTATCACAAGGCAGCCGAGGCCTTTCTCCATCGTTTGGTTTCCATCTACGTCTCCTCTCACTACAAAAACACCCCGAACGATCTGCAGATGATGAGCGATGCCCCGGCCCATCATCTCTTCTGCCTTTTGGGACCCGTTCAGCGAATGGACGCCCTTCCGGAGATTCTCGTCGTCATCCAGGTGGCTCTGGAGGGTCAGATCTCCGCCCAGAGCATCAGTGATTCGCTGGGCAGAGGGAAGAAGGCTGCGGGCGATCTGATACCCTGGAACATTGCCGAGCAGTACGGCGATCGGGATTTTCCCAAGCTGTGCGGAGTGCGAATCGTTCGGGTAGCCACGCATCCGAATTACCAGCGGATGGGCTACGGCAAGCGGGCGATTCAGCTTCTCAAGGATTATTATGCAGGAAAGAACACCAATCTGGAGGATAATCCTGCAATCAGCAGGGATGCTGGAATAGAGGAAGTGGAGGAGGAGGAGCTCAGCCTGTTGAAGGAGCAAATAAGGCCGCGCAGTCGGATACCCACTTTGCTGCAGCGACTGCATGAGCGATTGCCCGAATCGGTGGACTATATCGGCACCTCCTATGGCCTTACTTCCGATCTCCTCAAGTTCTGGAAGAGCTCAGGCTTTGTGCCGGTGTACCTGAGTCAGAAATCCAACGAACTGACCGCCGAGCACAGCTGCATTATGCTGCATACTCCTGCTAAGACCTCCTGGCTGGGTCTTTATTACCAGGATTTCCGGCGAAGAGTCCTCAAGCTGATGGGCAAAACCTTCAGGGAGTTCGAAACGAAGCTCTGTTTGGCCTTGCTGAAGAATAAGTCGGTGGATATGGAAAGCAGTGCCCTTGCAAACCTCGATAAACCCATGCTGGATGTCTTCTTCCTGCCGCATGATCTTCAGCGCTTGGAGAGCTACGCCCGCCAGCAGTCCGAGTTCCGCTTGATAGTCGATCTGCTCACGGACATTGCCCAGCTGTACTTCCAGGGCAGGATCGAGGGTCTCCAGCTGGATCTGGTGCAGCAGGGCATCCTCTTAGCTTTGGGAATTCAAGGCAAGACAGTAGATACCCTCGGCCTCGAGCTCAATATGCCGGGCAACCAGCTGCTGGCCAAGTTCTTCGATGCCATGAAGCGCTGCAATCAGTGCTTCCGCTCGATTCTCGAGCAGCACATCGAGGGCGGAATGCTGCGGGAGGAGGATCTGTCCAAGGGCGAGGAGCTGCAGCCGCTCAGCCTGTCGCTCGACAAGGAGCTCGATCAGACGGCCCAGAAGCTGAGCAAACAGCAGCGCAAGGAGCTCAAGCGACTGAAGGCCGAGCAGCTGGACGAGTTCCAGATTAAGGGCACCGAGGAGGACTGGTCAAAGGCGCTGGAAACAAATGGAACACCGGGCGGTGGCAGCGGGCTGCTCTCCGTCAAGAGGTAGGTGCGTTTAAAGTGCATCTTATAGTTTATATTTACACGATTTGCTCTCTCTTTCCTTTTCAGTGGCGTCAAGCGGCTGGACGGACCACTCGAGCAGCCCGAGGATCGGGAACTCAGCGCTCCGCTGGCCAAGAAGAAAAAGAAGGGCAATCCGAGACAGAAACGCGGTCAGGGCAAGTCCCTGATTTAAATCTAGAACTAGTTCTTCAAGTATGAATTTTAATGCTATAGAAAAAAGTACATATTTGTAAGCTCCGTTAAAAGTAAAGAAAAGGAAACCTAAACTAGATCTTGATGTCGGCTGCCGCCTTGGCTGCTGCGGCGGCCGCCCGTCGGCGATCCTTGAGGTCCTGGTAGCTGACGCCCGGCTCCTTGTGCGTGCTGCGCTCGTAGCGCTTGACCTTGGCCTTCTTGCGGCTAACCAGCTTGGTCGTGGGCAGCATATTGTTGCGCTGCAGCGTGTGGAAGCGATCCTTCAGCAGGCTGCTCTCCGTCTTCACGTTGCGCAGATTGCCGGCCACATCCTCGGGCAGATTGACATCCAGATCGGGCGCCTCGAACTTGTGACGCCCCAGACGCTTCGGCTCGAACTTGGCCTTCTCGGCGCGCTGCTTGCGGCGCTTCTTCAGCTCGTTGAGGTCCTCGGCCTCGTCGTCCAGCTCGTGGCGAATGGATTTGATGCTGCGGGGATTATATATATTATAAGGGGTTTTTAAAGGGCTAAGCTATGGCTTTACCGTATCAAATCAGCAGTCTGTTGCTTGAGCTTCCTCTTGAGCTCAGTTTTGCGCGCCAGCTCCTTTTGCTTGAGCTCCTTGCTGCGCGCCTGCTTGCTCTTCTTCTTGTTCTCCACGGGGGCGTTGACTGTGTGGTAGGGCTTGTCTAGGTCCTCCTCCTCCTCCTGCTTTTCCTGCTCTCCCTCCTCTTCCATTCCCTGGCTCATTTCCTGCAGACGACGCCTGTCGCGCTCCTCCGGCGTCACCTTGGAGAACATGCTGGTGGTGACGCGCTTCAGGTGCTGCTCCTTCTTGATGATGCCCTCCTCGCGCTCCACGATCTGCGAGATGAGCGCCAGGTGGTCCTCCGGAGCGGGATTGTAGCTCATTCCGGGATGGGGTAGCTCGAATTTCCTTGTTAAGACAGAAAGTAATCAGTAAAATACCTTTATATATATAGAAACTAACTAACTTGGCCTTGGTGGTCTTGTGGTGCAGACTGGCGTGCGTTTTCACCACCTTCTTGCCAATATTCCCAGCTGTGTGCAGGGCTAAATCGCGACTAATCCAGCCCTTTTTGTCCTTGAGCCCTGGGATGGCATCGCGGAAGTCCACCTCCTGCCAGATGTCCTTCTCCACCGAGAGCTTCTTGCTCCTCTTGTCCGCCAGCCGCTGCTCCAGCTTCCCGTAGTACTGCTCCCGATCCTTGTTGGCCTGCCGATGACGCGGCTTGGTGGGATTGCAGACCTCCAGCTCGATGTTGCGGCCGTTCTTCTTCTGGCGCACATGGTTGCTAAAAGGAAGGATATCTGATGAGGATCTGCAGAGCAGATGGATGACCTGCTAACCCACCGCTTGGCTATGGGATCCTGCACCTTGGATGTGTTCTCCAGCGCCTGATAAGTGCGCATGGGCCTCTTGGCGTTCAGCTTCCTCCGCTGTTTCACGCTCAGAACGGCGGCGGATTTGCCGGATTTTTCTGGGCTGGCATCCAGGACGAACAGATCCTCATCCTGCTTGTCCGTGAAGGTGCTGCAGGGATTAAATTAACCCATTTAGATTGCTTTTTTCCCAGATTGTTATGGGCGCACTCACCCGATTCGCTCCTCCTGCCGCTGATCCTCGAGGAACTGCTCCACATCCTGGATGTCTGTCTTGCGCCACGCCGATTTGTTCTTCTTCGAGATGCGCTTCCGCTTCGTCGCTGGCTCCACGGCCGTCATTTCTACGGATTATTTGGGGGAATGGTAATAAAACAGTGGAAATAACAAAAGTGCCCCAGCGGCACACGTGCAAGTCTGCCGGCGCTTTGCAACACTACCCTGTCGGGTTGCCCAACACTGGCGGTCAGCTGTTTAGTGATGGGCCAGTGACTAGTGATCACTAAATAGACAAAAATAAATAGATTTGTATTTTTAAACTGCAACTTTTTAAATATATCATATCTTTTTAAATCTCTCTTTTTTTAACATTAATATATAAATTTCTGGCTATAAACCAGCTGTTTAGTGATGGGCAGTCACTACATCACTAAATAGCCAAAAATAAATAGATTCAATCAGTTTTTTTACTCGTATCTTTAAGCTGGAACTGTTTAAAATTCTCATATCTCTTTAACTCTTCCCTTTTTTTAACATTAATATACAAATTCCTGGCTATAAACCCGCTGGAAACTGGCTTGAGTACCAAACTGGCTATAAACCCGCCAGAAACCAGCTTGCGCATCACTATCCCCTTTGTTTTTGTTTGTGTGAGCCACGAAACTGTTGCTGCTGCGTTTTAATTCACTTTTCATTTATAAGGGGCCCGCCATCCGAATTGAGAATCACAAGTGTTTGCGGCGAGCTGGCGGTCAAAAGGGCAAAACCATAAACGTCACCAGAATCGCACGCATTTTGTCAGGCGAAAGAAAGAAAGGCCGGTAAGTGCGGGCAGCGACGTCGACTGCGGAGCAGCAGAGACACCGACTGACGTGTACCAAACAAAAAGCGGTAAACAAACTTTTCCGCTCTTTTTGTTTTTTAATACCCTTGCTAGGGGTATTATAATTCTAATAACTCGCTTTGTATAGAAGTTGGCAATTCAAAACTTTTCCAATCGCTACTTTTTATAGTCAAGTAGATAATGTCTGAAAATCCTGACGATTGAACAAATATATCCTGAGATATCCTGAGATAAATTAAAAAAAAAAAAATAAATATATAAATATATTCTAAGTTCAAAAATAAATTGTTATTATCATAATAATATATAATTATTATAATTATTATTATAATAAATACAACTATATTTTCCCCAATTTTTCTAATCAATTACAATTGCAAGGGTATATAATTATCGTCTTCATTCTAATTTGTCGCCTTTTTTCTATTTTTGTTTTTACTCGATTACGCCGTATGCTATCGCGCCCCGCTGAATTAGTTTAATTCGTTACAAATAGCAGATCGCGATCCCGGCAGCGACAGACACATTTTGGACGCCGCCACGATGAGCACCTTCCCCAGTTTCGCGGACATTTCGGCCCATTTCTCGGAGGCCACGCTGGACGAGATCATCCGGAACAAGGGCGGCACCCGGCACACCTCGTACAAATTCGGGCCGAGTGGGAAGAAGGGCGACGCCTACCTGAGCCGCGTCTTCCGGATCACCATCTACGGCGTCCGGGAGGCGGAGCAGGGCCAGGATGAGGAGCAGCTGGAGGTCAACGTGATCGTGAAGGCCATGCCCGATAATCTGCACCGGAGGCGCCTCTTCCGCTCGGTCATCTTCTTCCGCAACGAGATCCACTTCTACACCAAGGTGCTGCCGGCCGTCGAGGCCTTCCAGAAGTCCCGCCAGCCCGCCCCCAAGAAGCCCTTCGTCGAGTACCCGCGCTGCCTGGCCAGCCTGTGCGATGGGGTCAACGACTTCATCGCCCTGGAGGATGTGGGTCCCAGGGGCTACAGGGCGCCAGTGCGGTGAGTTGAACAGATATCTCAATAGCTATTTTTAAATATTTGCTTTATGATCTAACTAACAAATTAGCTTAACTTTCATTTATTTGCATTAAACTTAATCTGATCTTTGTAATCTATTGGGATCAAAAAGGTATTCGAGTATAGAAATTATTTTATAAATTATATATATACAAATTTATATAATAATTTAATATCTAAAGATTAGCACCTTCAATATTAATCTAACTAAAAAAGAAGTGTATGACGTTCCATATTGAAACCATTGTTTCCATTCTTATGGTCGAAATACTGATTTTTTGGGTGGAAAATTAGGATCTTGATTTTTGGTAAAAATATGATTTTTCCTTTCGATTTTTGGCTGTAACTTGAACAAAAATGGCCGCAAATCAAAAAGGAGTACTGTTTTGAGCAGCTTACAACCCTATAATTAATATCAGTGCACTTTGCGAATGATTTAAGAAAATTAATTTTCGACATCAATTTTCGCATTTTTGGTAAGGGGTACCATCATGATTTTTTGCGAAAAATTGCAAAAATTAAAAATTTCCAGGTTAAAACGCCAATCGATAGGGAATTTTATTACGAGATCAACGAGGTATGGCATTCCATATTTGGACCATTATTTCCATTGTTCTGGCCAAAATACTGTTTGATTTGGGGTAAAAATTAAGATCTCGATTTTTGGACAAAAATTTGATATTTTTAAAATTGGGTTTTTTGCTGTAACTTGGACAAAAATGGTATGTTATATTTATATTATGTACTTAGTTCAAGTAGTTCTAGCAAATAATAAGGAACTGATTGCTAACTGATATCTGCTTTATCTTATCTACTTGTTTACCTGTTGGTAATCCTATGAATCGGTTATTACAACGACTACCTTTTCTAATATTTGTTGTAACTATAAGCGATAAGGAAATTACAGTAATTTCCGAGATGAAATATATATATAATATTAATAACTAATATAATACAAAAATATTACATATCTAAACTAATATAAAATTGGAGCTTTAAAAAACGGTCAGTAGCAAATTTCACCCAGAACGGATTGACATAAAAATCTAAAAAAAACATTAATTACTAAAATAATTAGGAGCCGCGTGTGAGGTACAAATTAGAACAAAAAATAGAATATATTTTATAATAATCAAAATAAATTTTCTAAAATTATTTATAATATATCCAATATCCAACTTGAACCGCTTTTATCCTTCCAGCCAGGACTACATTTCCCTGGAGGATGCCCTGCTGACCATGCGAACCCTGGGCCGTTTCCACGGCGTGGCCCTGGCCTTCAGCGCCCTGGACAGCGAGAACTTCGAGAAGGCGGCCGGGGCGCTGGAGGAGACCTACTACGGGGAGCACACGCGCGAGTGGTACACCGGCTTCCTGCTGCTGGCCGAGAATGTGGCCAAGGACGCGATTAAGCAGGTGTATCCCGACAGCAAGTACGAAACGGTGGCCGGCAACTTCCTGCAGCCGCCGCTCTTCGACGACCTGATCAACCTGGTGTCCACGCGCTCCAAGCTGAGTGTCTTCGGGCACGGCGACTGCTGGACACCGAACTTCCTGACCAAGTACAACGAGCAGGGGCAATCGCAGGAGATCATCATCATTGACTTCCAGCTGGCGCGCTGCTCCTCTTTGGCTTTGGACCTCAGCTTCTTTGTCTACTCGTGCACCAGCCAGGAGCTGCGGGAGCAGCACTACGATGAGCTGCTGCGCGCCTATCTGGCCAGTGCCCAGGAGCTAATCGCGGATCTGGGCGGCAACGCGGAGGCCATCATCTCGTGGGAATCGCTGCAGGAGGAGCTGAAGAACTTCGGACGCTTTGGCTGCGGCATGGGCATCGAATCGCTGCCGATGACCATGATGGAGGACGAGGAGGTGGCCGATCTGGACGGGATCAAGGAGAACGCCATTCTCACGGACATCTGGAACATTACGCCCTTCAAGGAGCCCGCCAAGCAGCAGCGTTTGGCCGACATCTTCAAGCACGCCATCGATCAGGGCTACATTAAGTAGGATGATCAAATCGAATCTAGTATTGGGCATCTTTTTATATGATACTTGTAACCCATTAAAGCCTTATTCCAAAAACATGAAGGATTGTATTTTACAGTGTGAGCAAAGTTGTTGACATGTGTGTCAAATACAAGAGTGTTAGAATGTGAAAAATACACATCTTCCTTGTGTTTTTTTCACAATGTGTTATTAGCACGACGGGTTTTTTACACACTGTGTTTTTAACACAAATGAAAATTAGAATTCACGGTCAGTGAATTTTATACATTTTTCAGTTCAACATACAATTTTGACACTTTAATGTGAAAAACTTATTTTGTAAAAAACACGCTGTGTAAAAAACACGTGTAAATAACACCAATGACATGTGTGTGTTATTTAAGTTTCTAACATATGTAGAATACAATTTTTACACACAAGTCAATAACTTTTTTTGAACATAACACTTTGATATTTAACACGTTAATAACACACGTTTTTTACACTGTGTGTTATTTTCCAAAACCCTGTTCCAAACACACACACATCGGCTGGATTAAAAACAGATCTTTATGGGCAATAACTGATGAGGGGAGAGGGTAACATAGGCTGAAAGGAGGTATCTTCAAAGGCACTGGCCCTCGTGGAGGACGCACCAGTGCGGGATGACCGCGTCCGCATGGATGCCGCGGGCCAGGAGTCGCTCCCGGTAGCGATAGAACCTCCGCTGGGCGAGCAAAGCAGACGACTTGGGATTGGACCACAGACGCTCGGCGGCAGCTCCGGCTCTCGGCCAGATGCGGGATTCTACAGGGGGGATTTCCAATTAGTTAAGGCTTTCAATCTCTTTACAGACTACCTACCCAGTGAGTTCTGGTCCACATACTCGCTCCACATGCACACCTCGCCGCCCAGCACCTGATCCTTGCTGCGACCCATGGGCATTGCGCTCGAGTAGACCGTCCGCCAGTTGTAGTAGGAGGTGCTGCCCCAGAATCCGTGATCCAAATACCAGGCATTCTTGGTCGACACAATCAGCCGGTAGCCCCGCTGCAGGAGCTCCCGATTCAGGGCATCCTGCGACTCCACCCAGGTCTGAATGATGAAGCGCTCCTTGGGCAGATAGGCCTCGATGTAGCGCGGATTGGTCAGGTGACTGGACCAGATGATCACCGACTTGGGCTCCCTGATGCCCGGATACATGCGCTCGTTGATCTCGTCCCAGGCATTGAGATTCCTTTGATGAAACTGCGACCACAGGCGCAGGAAGCTCTGCTCGCTGAGATCGAAGCCCCGGGCACGCATTCCATCCCTGATCTCATCGGTGTTGTTCCAGCAGGGCAGGAAGACCTCGTCGCCGCCCATGTGGAGGGTCTCCTCCGGCGCCCCCACCTCGGCCACGTCCTCGAGAATCTCCTTCAGCACGGCGTACATGTGATCGTTCAGGGGATTCAGTTGGCCGCACGGCGGCTGCACGCAGAATCTCCGCCAGGGCGACTGATTCAGGCACACGGACATGTTGCCCAATCCCGCCGAGGGTCCCCACTGCCAGCCGTTGCCCGCATGCGAGGGCCCATCGATCTCGATCAGGATGCGGATGCCCCGGAGCCGGGCGTACTTGACCAGATTCAAGGCATCCTGGCGGGAGTAGGTCTGCGCGGAGGAATAAGCCCCGTAGCGCTGCATCTCCGGCACGCGGGTGATCTCCAGCGGGAAGCTGTGCGTGTCCACCACATGCCAGTGCAGCACATTCAGCTTGCTGGCGGCCATGGCATCCAGCGTGCTCCGGATGAACTTCAGGGGCACAAAGTTCCTGGCCGTGTCGAGGAGCACCCCGCGATGCGGGAAGGCAGGACGATCTGTGATGTTGGCCGTGGAGGTCATCAGCAGGCCATTGGACTGGCCGCCGGTGACCAGGTTGCTCAGCGTTTCGAAGGCATGCCGGGCTCCGTAGACCGTCGTCGCCTGAATGTCCACAAAGGTGGCCGTGTCCGTGGTCCGCACCACCAAAGCGTAGCTCTCATCGGTGGGCCAGTCGAGCACGAGACTCTCGTTGGCCACCGTCGACCTGACCAGGATCTGCTTGCTGCTCTCCAGCGTGCAGTTGCGCGTGCATTCCTTCAGGAGATTCGAGACGAACAGCCGGTTCGTCTCGCGCAGAAACTGGGTGGCCGCCTCGCCGGGCGCCACCACATGGAAGCGCACCTTCCACGGATCGAAGCGCACCCGGCCGTGCGAGATGCTGCACTCCCTGCCCGTGGGCATCGGCCAGATGGCCCCGTACTTCCCGCACGACAGCCGGCAGTCCCGCTGGCTCTCAAAGACCTCCGGCGCGTACTGGAGGCCCTCGACCTTCTCCGCCTCCGAGGTGCAGATGTCCGTCCGGCTGCACAGCCACTTCCTAGAAATATATATTATTGGATTATTATAAAGGATTTCTATATTATAACATTAATATGTGGGATATTGTGTTATATAGGATACTACATTTTATTATACTAATTATTTTAGTAATTAATGTGATTTTTTTAGATTTTTATGTCAGTCCGTTCTGGGTGAAATTTGCTACTGACCGTTTTTTAGAGGTCCAATTTTATATTAGTTTTATATGGGGTTTTATATTGTTCTTATGTATATGTATTATGTATATTATGTATATGATTATTGTATACGATATTTTATTACTATTATACAGGATATTATATTATTAAAATTATTATATAGGATATTATATTAGTCTTACAGAGAATATTATATTGTTATTCTGTGAAACACTTTAATATTATTACTTGGCATATTGAAACAACAAAATTAAAATGAAATTAAATATTTTACTTTTGAAATCAAGGTTCCAATAATAAATAATAATATTTATTTGAAGCTGATGGAGCTTATGTTGGATAGAAATCTTAGCTCATCTAAGCCTACGCTTTAGTAAGTATATTTGGTAAAAATATAGGGTCTATATAGGCTCAGTAGTTTGGGTTCATGCTTTGACTATTATAAAAATATGAACTGTTTTATATAATATTTAGAAGATAATAATAGTTCAGTAAATTATTATAGAATATTGATTCCATTTCTTATATTTAATATATATTTAGTTTATTAGTAAAAGAAAATTAAATATGGAATCAAATCACGTTGGCCCTGAATCCAAGTAGTCGACGACCTAAGATTCAAATCGAAATTCCCAGCTGTCAAAGGCTGGTCCCCAGGCCCAGGTCCCAATTTATTCAGTCTTTCAGCTGACTCCATACGAGCAACACCTAAAACTAAAAGCCAAAAACTGGCAGTCCCTTTGGTAAGAAAAAAAAAAATCACTTAAAATCGAAACAAAAAAATCTATACATAAAAAAACACTTTTATTTCCTAGGCGGCCGAAAATTCAATAGGCGGAATTTTCGGAAGAGGCCAGGGGACCAGTGATACACACACTCTACACACTCAAAAGTGTGGGGACACTTAACACATACACTGGGCGCTTCTACATCCCCACGGGGACTCTCGCCGGTAAGCTGCATAAAATTAAACACAATATCAAAACAAAAAATTAAAAAAAATATATAATTCTCCAGGCGGCTTCGAGATTTGGATCTTTAAAAGAAGGTTAGGGGACATTTGACTTTTACACTGCACATTTCTACAGACCTACGCGCTTTCTCGTCGGTGAGTACAGCCCTAAATATTAAGTGACTATAAATAAATTTAATATCATAAATAAGAAAATAATATTCAAAATCTGTATAAAATCTATAATTTATAAAAACTTTATTTTCCCAGGCGGCTTCTTAAAGAGCGATTTCAAAAGAAGGTTAGGGCTCTTAACGATTCAGTGGAAACTTCACGAGGTGAGTAAAGCTCTTAATATTAAGTGGCTTAAAAATAAATCTAATATCTTACATAGGATACAAAAATCAATATGTACAAGGTGGATCGATATATCTTGTTAGGCTACACTGAACACACTCTTTTTTCTGGTCAACATGATGTGTATGAGTGCATTTTAAACAAAACTCTAATGTAACACGAAACGATGGAAGAACATGCTGTATTATCCTCCTCAACATCGGAAAAGCGGCATTACAAAACCATTATACACTAAAATATGATTGATTTCTAAGAAGCTAATAAAACTTGCTCCTGTAAAAAGAAGTATTTTTTTCTATGATATAGATGGGCTTTAGATATAGTTCAATATGGAATTACATATTTTTGTGAACTAATAAATAATAGAAAAATCATACATTCTGTATAATATAATTATAAAATAAAAATAATAAAAATAAAATCATCTGGATGATACGATTAAAAACTTAAATATTGGACATATAGACCGTAGTTTTTAAACAGATACCGATAAGTAACAAAAACTAGCATCTTTTACATTGGTTTCTTGATTAGTTTTTTATCTCTTTGGGGTGATAAGTTAACAAGTTGGATGATAAGTTTCATTAGTTACATTTCATTGACATGAACGTATTGATTCAACACTAATTAGATCTTGTAAAGCAATTTTCTTAATTTAAGATTAAAAAACAAAGTTTCACTTAATAAAAAATAAAAAAGGAACACAAAGTAAATTCTGATTTTTTTCTCTTGTGTAGAAAGTCAGTAGTTTCTTTTTTTTATGTCACTGCCAAGAATTTGTGATTGTTGCACTTCCCCTCTGGCTTAAATAAATTCGCTTGGAACGAAATCAATTAGGCGTCTTAATTGAATTTAACACAGTTGCAATTTCAGCTGTTTTTTTCTAATTTTTTATTTTTTGAGCCTGGTTTCACTTGTTGCGAACCCGGACCCGACTCGGTTGAAGGTAAATTGGCATTCTAATGGCATTCGGCACAGTTGTTTTAATAATTTGTAAGAAGAATTAGCTGCTTTTCGATTTGCCACTATTTTGTATTATTTTAAAAAATCTTTTTTATGTATAAAAAAATATTTTATAAATTTGAATAAAAGAAGGCACATTTTTTGTTTTAGGGATCTTGGTCCTTTTTAAGAAATTTCACTTGTTGCTGCTGCGATGTCCTTTCTAGCGAGGACACAAACCGACACAACTTAGCCGCGACAATCACTATCCTCCACCGATAGATGGCGCTATTATTCATAGTAATTCCATTTTTGTACTTAAAAAAGTATTATTGTTATAATATTAATATTATTATTTACGCCAATGTCCTTGATCCATCCGGGGGCGGGTCATCCGCCCGCGTCAGCGCCGCGCCCACCGCGAAGCAGAGCAGCAGCGAAGCAACCGCCGAGCAGAAGCACTGATAACGGTCGAAATAACGGTGGTGGCCGCTGAACCGCATCGTTCCTTTCTAACGGCTTCCTCGGCTGCGCCGGCCGCTTTTATAATTTTTTGTATTTTTGGTATTTGGTATTTTTCGCCGCCTGCTCACCGCCCACCCGCTCCGCTCGCCGGGCGCAACAAAACTGAAAGGCAGAAAGGCAGAAAAGCTGAAAAGCTGAAGCTGAAATCGAATGAGCGACGAATAAAGTAAATCCGGCAAAATTTCACTTGCAGCGCAGCGGCAACAACAACAAGCCGGGCTTATATTGAAGCGAGAGAGAGAGCGAAGCGAAAGAGAGAGCGGAAAAAAACAAAAAGAGCGACTGGTTACACAGCAAAAAAACGAGGTCCTTTCACTAAAAAGCTTAACAATTTGATTTTTATAGTTGTAAAAATGGAGTATTTTTAATTTGTTAAAAAAAACTTATATCGTCTAAATATATAAAAGTCTAGAAAAAAACACGGGAAGTATCAAAAATCAACCAGAATAATATAATACAATTATAATAAAATCCCCATTTAATTTGAAGAGCAAATCGAGAGGGGATCCTTAAAATATATAAGATCCTTTGATCCATAGCTCCAAGTGAAAGCGAAAGCAAACACAATCAAAAGTACTTCTAAATACAAAGGTTTTTAGGTTAATTTTATGCATCCACAGTTATTCGCAGACTTTTTCTGCCCGTGTAGAGCTCTGCAATCAGCATATCCCCCACTCTTTGACACAAAACCCCACCCCCTGGCGAGTGGCCCATATACGGAAGTGGTGGGGTGAGTGATAAAATGGGAAAATAAATATATATACGGTGCAAGAACCGCAACAACAACAAATATCAGGGGCTTGAGAACTGCCAGCGAGCAAAACGCCAAAGCAAAAATATAGGAATTCTCTATAAAAAAAATAGTTTATCTGTTTGTTTTCTTTGGGGAGTAATCATGTGTATTTATGCAAAAGATAAACGAGCTAATAATAAATTTTTAAAAACTTACAGAATAATAATTTTTAAAATTTAAATAGGAAATTTATTAAAAACAGAATGAGAAAAATAACTAGACATATTAATTCTTATGAAATCGGGAACCTTTAGATACGGTAAAGTTTAGCTATCAACATTTTGGCAAAGGAAATAGTACTCAACGAAGTTACCTTAATTTTCGGCTATCTATTCAGTTCCTAGAAACGCTGGTGTCGATTGAATGAGCCATTCCGTTGATAACCAACTTTCATTAAACAAGTACTGGGGTCTTATCCACTTTAGTCGATTCGTTTGACACAACTATAAAACTTGATAAGCCATATCAAATCACGTCCGATTGTTAATTAAAAATAAGTTAATATCAATATCATTAAACTGCTTTAAGTAGCTTTGTATAATCATATTATAAATATTTTAATTATCTGCAAACAAAATCCCCTTACTGATATCTACGAAACATTATTTGTACTTCTTATTATTTTTGCTTCTGTTTATAAGTTGGATTTGTTTTCGCATTTATATAATTGTACTTTATTATCTTAAAGTCGAAGATACAGTCCAACCCGCGACTATAAGACAATCTGGTAAAAAAATGTAATTGGAAAATATAATAAATATAATATAAAATAATTAGAAATTTTAAATATTAAAATGCATTGATAATTTTAACCAGTCTATAAATAAATATATTTATCTAGCATAATTTCATCCACGAAACGCACTGTGTTTCCACCCTCATTATGATTTCGATAAAAGCGCTGAACAAGTTGAAAACAAAAAACAAAAAAGATGAAAATGAAAAACATTATTTGTGTGTGCGACTGGGCATTGTTGATTATTATTTTATTGTATTCGGCATTCGCACATCTAGTTCTTATATGGTATATGGTTCTCCCTCTTTTTTTATTAATAACATGTATTATTATGTGGTCGCTGGCTGGGATTCCAATTCCTATTCCGATTCCAATTCCATTTCCATTTTAATTCCATGGGCGCCTTTTGTGCGCCTTCCAAATGAATTTTGAATTATGCGATAGCGCCGCCTTCGCTCTTTATTCTTTATTCTTGGGTCCATTGTTGCTGCCCGTGAGCATGTGTGAGTTTCTGTGTTTAGAATGCAAAATTATAATAATTAAAAAAGAGTACGTGCCAGTGCTGCAATCGCTCGACTGAGATATGAGGTGTGGATGCGGGTGGAGCGATAGTTTTAGTTTTAAGACTGCTTTTTTATAACCATTTGAATGGACCAACATAATAAAAATATTTTATATTATTATACAATATTTATGCACTTTAAAAATTGCGTTATTATTTACCGTGTTTATCAGTGAAGGATTTTAAAACGTTTTTGTTGCATACTTTATATATACCACATTTTCTTGCATTTTTTACTCGTAGATACGCACATAGATTTAAGGTATTGGTAGATTTTTTATTATATTTATTTGCCACCACAGGATTAATAACCACTTAAATATTCCATTTTTTTTTAATTTATTTTTTAGTATCACATATTCATAACTTAATTAAAGGTCAGCTATTGCTTTTATCTACATATTCCTCACGCTCTCATCTCTACAAATTCACACATGTGGGCAGACCAAATGAGTTTTGCCCAACTCGGACATCAGGTCCTGAAAGGGAATCAGCAGGACGAGATGGAGCAGGATATGGATACGGATATGGGATGTGGGTGGTGGGAGGGGAGTAAAGTCATGATGAGGAGCAACTGCATCTGTTCCTGTCGCTCCAGGACAATGCAGATGCACAGATGCGGATGCACTGGGGAAAATCGAAGATCATAACTAAAACTTGTTTGTTTACTTATATATATACGATTTTATACCATTTACTGTGTACATATAAAGTTTGCTTAGTAATCTAATTCAATAGCACTAAGACGCATTTTATTTTCTTTTATTAATAATAATAAAAATTGTACTTTTTATTTATCAACCACATTTAAATATTAAATGTGAAATATACTGTTGTTTTGTGTTTTATTTTGAATGGAATTTATTATGTACTAATATGTGTAATTATTTCTAAGTGTATTGAAATGAGTGGAGGGGGATGTGAGGATGGGGGGAGGGGTTGGGGTCCGTCGCCACTGATTATGATGTTGATTACATTGCGGCTGCTCTTTCCCCCTCCCCCTTTACCTGGTCCTCCGCACTCACTTTCGAGTCACGCCCCTTTTAACCACAAAAAAAACTATTTTTTAATGGAACTTTTAACAATGTGATATTGTGACAATAAAATGTTTCATATTTTCTAGAAAAACTTTTTTTTAATAAATTCTTAAAAGTTTGTAGAAATTTGTGTTTGTTATTTTATTTTTTCGTGAATTTTCCGCGATATGATATTATAATTTATAATATTTATTTATATTTTGTAAAACAGATATTATTAGACAGAAAATATAAAAGAGCATTATTTAGGTCATTTAAGATGATATTGAATTTATAAAAATCATTTATACAATTTGTTTTCTGTGCAGGACCTAGGACCAGATGCAAGTCCTCTGTCCGTCAGCCGCTAGGTTCTTCATTCCGGTTGCGTCAGTCAGCGTTGACTGCCCCCCAAAATCCCCCCTCGAAAGCCCCGCCCCTGGATGCTGCTGCTTAGAACAATGCAAGATTAAAAAACTGTAACAAATTACAAGCAAAACGGCAAATAAATTACACAAAAAACCGAGAGCTGGGAAAAAAAGAAATAACATGAAAATCAGCAGAGAAAATGCAAACAAAAAGCAAGCGCAAAAAGTTGCAGCTACCCCAAAAGGGGGGCGGGCAAAAGGGGGCGTGGCTGAGGTCAGCGGCCCTAGGGGTTGTCATATGATTCCAATGGGGTTGGGGTTGGAAAATGGGGGGCGGCGGCATGTGTGCAAATGCAAAGTTATAGGAAAAGTTAATTTGGGCTTTGTGTTTTGTTGGGGGGATTAAAAGAACGGACTTATCCCTTATCTCATTTAATCAGAGTTTTTCACTTATGAATGCTATAAAACGTCTACAAGAATTTAGTGCTCTGTTTTTAAATGCTATTTTTTTTTACCTATTTCATTGTTTTTAGGATTTAACTTAAATTAGCTTAAATTTAATAACATTTTTAACGGTATTTAAAAAACCTGAAAGCTACAAGAATTAAATATAATAAATATAAATACATTTTAAATCCATTAATCACATAATTTAAAAATAAATAATCTGCTAACGTGTCTAAATCCATTTATTAAAACTGAAATATCTTTTATTTGAGACAATCTAGAGTTATGTATTAACCTGTACGTGTTTTATTTCTTAATTTGCTAAAAATGTCTTCTTTTCTTTTATTTTTTCCACACAAAATGTGTTACATGTTTCAATGCAAAAGGTAAGAAATATTCTGAATTTTAAAAGAATTAAATTAAATATTTATAAATGTATTTAAAAGATCATTGAAGAAAAGAAGGGTTCTCAGTTTGTCGTCGTTTTTTTTATTGTCATTTGTTTATTTCTTTTGCAGTTTTATTGTTTGCGATGGGCACAGGTGGCTGACTAAACGTTTGGCCTTTCGAGGGGTGGGTGGCAAAGTGGGCGGTGGGCTATGGGCGGAAGGGGGTGTCGAACTGATCGGAAGTGGATGAGGTTTATTCGGCCGCTGTGGTTATTGTAGTTCTTGCTTTTCTTGTTGTTGTTGTTGTTGTTGTTGCATTGCGTCCGGGGACCGTCAAACAATGCAAATTGCATGAATGAATGCCATTTTGCATTTCATTTCAATGCCCACCGCCCCCTGACCCCTTTGACCCCCCGGCTCACCCCCTTTTTTCTCTTTTTTTTTTTGCTCTGACGGCCCTGGTGAACCTGACTGCATTCTATTTTTCTTTTGATTAAATCAAATGCATAAAATGTTTTCAAATCAATCAGAAAGAAAAAAACAACACGAAACCAACTACCAGAGTACAAGAACAACGACGAAGGAAGTTTTGGTTTTGTTTAAAACTTGGAATACTCTTTCCTAAAGTTAAGATTATAATATATTATATTTATTTTACTTAGTCTTTTCTTTGGGGTTTCTAATTTATTTCCAATTAAATAAGCCACGGGAAATCATTAAGGATTCACTGAATGCATTTGAATTGTATTAGCTTGCATTTGATTTGGGCATAAAGTCAAGGTTACCTTACTTTGCATTTTAAAATGGAAAGTTTTTAGTTTAATTTAAAATCGCATAATCTAAGTAACCCAAATATATTTTTATTGGGTATTTGCATTTGTTGAAATCAAAGATATCAGCAATTAAAGGGCAAAAACTGAAGAAAAAGAGAGAGTGAGTTAACGGGAATAAGAAGAGAATCGAATGCATAGAGTCGACCATTCTTTTTTCTTTTTTTTTTTAATTTGTGCAAAGTTTTCTGCCTTTTTTCCACACACACATGTGGTCTTTTTTTGTCTGCCGGCGAGTGTGTGTGAATCTAGCTTTTTAATTAATTGCACTAACCTCCCCCTTTTCACCCCTTCAGCTGGTGGTTTTTGTTTTGTTTCTGATTTCTGATTCTTTTTTCCGCTTTTTTTGCTTTTTTGTCGTTTTTTGATTTGATAATCCAACAATTGTTGTTCAAGTTCAAGGCCCTCCGAATGCTCTTTGATTTCCATGAATTAACTTTTTAGCTTTGCTGCTGTTTTTTTGTTTGGTTCTTGATTTATTTGTGTTGATTTGGTTTTGATTTGTTTTTGATGGTGATTTTGGCATACAGGGGTGAGTAACTAAATATATATATTTGATTCGGTAATCAAATGTTTTACCAAGTTAAAAGAATATTATAAAAGACCTATCCTAAAAAGGCAAAAAGAAGGCAGAGTTTCCAGGGATATTTTATATATGGTGTTTAATATTTTTATATATTTTCCAGTAGCATTTTTTAACAATTAATTCAAAATTAATGTTTAGTTAAATAAATCCTGAAGAGCTAAGAAAAATTGCTGAGTGTTCAGGGATAATTGATATTTAATGTTTTTATACAGGAAAATCCTGTATCAATTTTAAAAATTAATAGAAATCATTTCCAAAGAGCCATGAAAAATGGGATAAGGGATATTTGATGTGAATTGAATTTTGGTGAGCTTTTTGTTTAGCAATTTCAGGAGAAATTTTCTTCTGAGAACCCAAAACCCCAAACCCAAAGTAACGGTACATCCCCTCTATCGCCGTCCCTGTCGCTCCCTTACTCTCTTTGTCTCTGTCTCTCATTGGAAGGCGCCAACATAATCAGTATAACAAATGAGATCCTTGTCGACAGTTGTTTGCTGCTTTTGTGTCAGTGGCGTCGTCATCATCATCATCTCAATGGTGCTGCTGCCAGGGGGGTGAAAGGGGGGGTGGTGGTTGGGGTGGGGGCACTCCTGTCAACGTCTCTCTACTTTCTGCCTGACGTTCTACATTGTTATTGTTATTATTTTTGCTGCCTTTATGCAATGTTTTGATTAATTTTTGCCGCAGCCATCTTGGCCTCCCCCCTCACCCCCCTCGCCGCCACTGAACCCGCACCTCTAACCCAAAACCCCCACCTCCCCCGGCGTGCATTTGCTTGACTGCATTTTCCTAGCTGCCTCTGACTTTTGTGCACTCAAAAAAAAAATGTATAAGTGATCAAAAATTGATAAAAAGTATTGAAAGTAACTGTGAATAAAGATTGAAAATTTTTTTAATATGAAATAAATATTTTTAAATATAATGATAATGATTTATAGGCCTATCTTTATCTTTAATAATACATATATAATAATTATATCTATTCAATAAACCTCCTTTTTTATGGCAGTGTTTTGGGGGACATGCCAAAGTCGAGGGGCTGAGGGGGCGGAACTGGCTGGTGCTGATGATGGGCGGTTGGGCGGCTGGGCGGCTGGGCGGCGGAGTGGGCGTGGCTGTTTTGTTTAGTAGTTTTATGGTCTCAACTCGCGGTAAACAATGAAAAATTCTGTCGCTGTTCATTGTCTCGAGTCGAAAAACTTGGGATAAAAGGAGGAAGAAACATTCAGGGAAAGAGTGAGTAGGAAAAAGAAACCAGAGACTCGAATAGAAGACTGGGAATGAGCGGATTTCCCCTTCGTAGATTTAATAAATCAAGATGGCGGTTGCGATAAATCAGACCAGAGATAAACAAAATATTACAGGAAAGTGGGAACAGGAAATACATTTTAACTTCAATGTTCTTTTCAAAAAAAGGTATTGTGATGATAAGGAAAAATTCATATTTTTACCAAAAAATTTACCAAAAACCCAGATCCCAATTTTTCACAAAAAAATAATTTGTTTTTTGGCCATAACAATGGAAATATAGATCCAAATATGGATTGTCATACCTTTCTGAACTCGTTATTAAATTTCCTAACGATTGGCATTTAAGCCCGGACATTTTATTTTTTGGCCATTTTTCGCAAAAAATCATGATGTACCCCCTTACAAAAAAAATGAAAATTGGCGAAAATGTTATTTTTTTAAGATCACCCGGAAAGTTACATGGATTTTTTTATTATTTAGTTATCTGTTCAGAACAGTATGCATTTTTGGTGTAGGACCATTTTTGGTCAAGTTACAGCAAAAAAACAAAAATAATTAGTTTTTTGACCGAAACAAGATTGAAAACCGCAAAAAAAAGGTTTTAAATAAATATTTTCAAAATGGAATTAATAACAAATTCAGTATCTAAATCTAATTTAATTGAAAGGGCAAGGCCATAAGGTGAGTCCTTCTTATTTTGGCCAATAAATTTCGGCATATTGCAACTCAATCAAAATCAAAATTGCAAACAAAATGCATTTGCATTATTGCACTTTTCCGACGCACCTGCAACGCAAATGCAATCAATATAATTGATGCAACATCCGATTCTGTGGCTGCCGAATCCCCTTGTCTTCCACTTTCCTCCGTTTCCAGCCATTTCCATTGAGACGAGCCACAAAAAATAAAAGGATTCATATGTGCATCCATTTATAAATTCATTCACATAAATTCCCATAATACTTTATAATTTACAAAATTGATTTTGGTCAAATGAATGCGAATAATTTCTCGACTTTTGATGAATAAGTTCGAGGTGGGGAAAGCCAGTGGTTGTAAATAAATAAGCAAATAAAACCACGCGAACCGAATGCGTGCAGATTTTACATTCTATACGCATAGTAATTATATATTCAATATTTTTGCATCTCTATAATATTTTTGTGACTATTTTATCGAATATGATGTTTTTTCCTGCTTTTAAAACGTGGTTTTTATTTTATTTGAGGAAATGGAAATTACTAAATTAGAATTTCCAATAAATTATCCTTAAAATCTCAGCATATTTATTTTTTTATATTTTTCACAATTTTGTATTAATGGTATTAATTAATAAATAAATGTTAAATCAAAACAATATTTAACGCCATTCCATCGCCTCTTTTAATACTCATAACAACTTATCCCGATGCAATTTTTTTTGTATTTTCCCTCGTCGTTTTTGTCCTCCGGAAAAGCCTTCACATTTTCCCGTTGCCGCGTCATGTGGAAAATTAGCGCTCAATGTTAACTTTTGCCCACATTGTTGCGTTGTGTTAATGCATTTTAATTTTCCTCAGCCTCAAGTCCTGTGACATCCTACATCATGGGAGGACAGCTAAAAGGCCAGGGGAGCTTTGGACTCTTAAAGATGCAAAAGTCATCCATATAGGTACTTATTTAATAAAGAACTTACCGACATTAAAATGAAATATTTGCTGCAAATGCATAGAAAAAGTGATTAAAAAATTCTTAAAAATGTTCGGAACCACTTTTTTACATTTTTTATTTATTTCCAGGTATTTTTAGTACCTAGTTTACTTATTTGGATTTTAAATTACATTTTTCATACCCTAATGTCCCTAAAAGATTATAATTTATCTGGTTTTACTTGGTAGCTCATCGTGATTTCGTCTTAACCGGGTTGAAATTTCCATTTCTTATAGACTTTGGCTACTACTGTTGCCGCTGCTGCTGCTGCTGTTTTTTTTTAATTACTTTTTTTTCCAACTCATTTTCTTTTGTGAAATGCAACCGGGCTCTCTGACTGATGCCGAGTCCTTGCTGGTTGAGTTGAGTTGAGTTGAGTTCCCGGATACGGCGGTTTGTCGTCCTCCCCGTCATCTCGTGGCTGTTGCTGTTGTTTTTGCTTGGCTGCATTTGCAGCATAAATTCAGTTTCATCATCCCGTTCCCCTACGAACGCCACTGAGAGAAAAAACGGTCATTCAATAATTTGCTATTAATTGTAAAAGCGTAACTAGTTGAAAGCTGATTAATTTTAAAAACAAACTGAATACAATAAAATTCTATTTAATTCTCCAATTAACTCTTTATGTATTTTTATGCTTTTGTTAAAAAAAAATTCAGAGAAAATAAAACTTTTCATCTTTAATTAAAATAAAAATCCAACAAAATCAAAAAAATCCTTTCAGTTTTTCTGAGTACATCTCTCATCTCGTTTTGGCTCGTCTCCGCTGACAGACAGCTGTCATGGGCGCCTACTAAGCCGCCCCCTCTGCCTATCCTCCCCCTCATTTAGCCAACCCCCTGGCAAAATGACATTGTGACTATGCAATTAGTATTATGAGAAATATTTTCTCATGTTGTTTTTAGCATTTTTTCCCCATTTTTGCAGCTGAGGTGCCTGGACCACGCCCCCTCCTCCCGCCCCCTCTGGAAAAAAAACATCACGGTGTGCTTTTGTGTGGCGCTGATTATAATTTTTGTGTTTTCCTTTTTTTTCACCCTTTCTCTGTCTCTCTGGCGTGCAAAAAATGTAATTAACTTAATGATTTTCATAAGCGAGTGCCAGGTGGATGAGGGGGGCGGGGGAGGGACAGGGGAGGGGATGGTGCACTCATTATTGGGGCAATTAAAATGATTACAAAATGCAACAGAGAGAGGAATGAAAAAATATTAAATAAATAGCAACGAGAGGGGTGTTATTCTAGGACCTAGTTTTATGCGTAATATGCTTAAAGTATGGAACAAAAAACCATCTTCCTATTTTTTTGTATTTTGTAGTCCCATCCCCTTGCCTTCGCACCAGGACATCCCCTACTTTTTGTCCTGTTCTCCTTTTTTTGTGCTTTTTCCTTCATCATTTTTTTTGTCTCGCTTCCTTTCGCCAGCATTCAGCATTGACAAATCATAATTAAAAATTCCAATTAACTAGCGTCTTTGGCGGCGAAGAAAACAACAACAACAAGCACACAACAGCGTAAAAGAACCCAAAATCCGGGCGAAAACCACCCACTAACATCATCACATCTTTCACCGCAGGGAATTTTTCTTTATTCGCGAAAGCCACGCGAATCTGTATTGTTTAAACTGGGTTTTGTTGTTTATCAAGAGAAGGCTGTTGGAATTGATGATTTCGGGTATGGTATCCATCTGTTTTCTTTCATAACTTTCATATTGAGTAACTTCCTGAAAAAGGAAAGGAATATAGAGTAATATCTTAATTGCCTTAAGGAGCCTGAAGAGCCTGAAAGTTTCAGGACTTCAATCTCTTATTCTGGTTAACTATATCTATTATATTGAATTCTTCTAATTATTGTTTTGTAATTAATAAATATTGAAATACTGTAGGTAATCGTTTAAATTTCATTAAATATCAAAAGCAATGACTAAAAGGTAATAGAACATGTTTAAAAGTTTACACTTTAAGAAAAACCTTTAAAAACTTTTTTTTTGTTGAATTGCATAACGTTTTGAGAAATTTAATAGAGTATTAGAAATAATGAAAATTTACTTAATTTTATTTAAAAAAATAAAAGATTCCTGTACACTTATCATACAATTTGGTTTTACTTCAGGAATAAACATAAACAGTTTTATAATTCGAAATGGTGGAGGTAAGGCAAAATTCAAAAAAAAAAATTTAAAATTATTTAATGGTAAAATAAAATAGGCTGTTATGTATTTGTATGGAATTATTTTACCATTTACACATTTTATGAATAATACACAATAGATTTGAATAAATAGTTAAATTAGTATGAAACTAAACTCAAGATAAGCACACAATTATCAAATGAAAACCTGAATCCTTTCAAGAAAAACGTAGCAAAAAAAAGTGTTGCCTACTTAAGAGCGAACATCGGGCAGACGCCATTTTGTTTCTGTTTTGGCGGCATATTAAATCAAAAAGCGGTAAATAAATGGAAGCAGCAGAGGGGCGATAACGAGGGGGGCGGGGGCAGAGAGATAACGAGAAGCGGAAGAAGAGGAGCGCGCTAAAATAAATAATTAACAACGGCAGCAAAAGGCAAGAGAGAGAGGCAACACAACAATGGAGAGCGCGCTCACTCACTCTCACATACATGCAGGCAAACAGGAGCTCACACACACACACACATGCAGAGTGAAAGACCAATCAGCGCGACAAAACAATGGACACACACACACTCGCACACAGGAAGAGGAAACGAGCAAGAGAGAGGGAAAAGTGGGTGGGAAAACTCCTCGCTCAGGTGGAAAGCGCGTTGCCTAATGAATTCCAGCAACAACAACAACAAAGGGAAATGGGGAAACAGGAAACAACCACACGCGCATAACAGCCCAGCATCAAATTACAAAATTAAAAATGGCGCTGAGGGAATGCCAGGAAGAAAGTGGGAGAAAGGAAGGGAAATGGGTAAGAAAGCGGGACGCAGGGTATAAATAGACAGTTAATAAAGCGTGTAAGCTTGCAAGAATTTCAAAGTCTTAGAAAATATTTAAACTTAATACTTACATTTTATACAAAATTAAAAAAAAAAAATAAACCTTTTTATACACAAAATAGAAATTCATTACAAAGTCAACACAACATACTAATTTTTTGTTGTTGTTTTTTGTTTGTTTTTTTGCTATAACTTGGTCAAAAATGGTCCTACACCAAAAATGCATACTGTTTTGAACAGATAACTAAAAAATAAAAAAATCCATAACACTTTCCGGGTGATCCTGCAAAAATAAAATTTTTGCCAATTTTCAATTTTTTTGTAAGGGGGTACCTTATGATTTTTTACGAAAAATGGCAAAAAAATAAAATGTCCGGGCTTAAATGCCAATCGATAGGAAATTTTATAACGAGTTCAGAAAGGTATGACATTCCATATTTGGATCAATATTTCCATTGTAACGGCAAAAAAACGAAGTATTTTTTGTGAAAAATTTGGATCTGGGTTTTTTGGGAAAAATTTGAAATTTTTTCTTTTAGTTTTTTGCTGTAACTTGGCCAATAATGGTCCTACACCAAAAACACATACTGTTTTGAACAGATAACAAAATTTGCTATAAATCCATAAAACTTTCCGTGTGATTTTGGAAAAATAAAATTTTCGCCAATTTTTAATTTTTTTATAAGGGGGTACCCCATGATTTTTTGCGAAAAATTAAAAATGAATAAATTGTCAAGGTTTAAATGCCAATCGTTAGGAAATTTAATAACGAGTTCAGAAAGGTATGACAATCCATACTTTGAATCAGTATTTGCTTTGTTTTAGCGAAAAAACCGGTTTTGTTTTTTATTTTTGGAAATTCGGGATTTCAGTTTTTGACAAAAATTGAAATTTTTTCTTTTGGTTTTTTTGCTGTAACTTGGCCAAAAATGGTCCTACACCAAAAATACATACTGTTTTGAACAGATAACAAAATTTGCTATAAATCCATAAAACTTTCCGTGTGATTTTGGAAAAATAAAATTTTCGCCAATATTTAATTTTTTTATAAGGGGGTACCCCATAATTTTTTGCGAAAAATTAAAAATGAATAAATTGTCAAGGTTTAAAGGCCAATCGTTAGGAAATTTAATAACGAGTTCAGAAAGGTATGACAATCCATACTTTGAATCAGTATTTGCTTTGTTATAGCGAAAAAACTGCAACGTTTTAGCGAAAAAACGGGTTTGGTTTTTTTTTGGAAATTCGCAATTTCAGTTTTTGACAAAAATTGGAATTTTTCTTTTGGTTTTTTTGCTGTAACTTGGCCAAAAATGGTCCTAAACCAAAAATTCATACTGTTTTGAACAGATAACAAAATTTGCTATAAATCCATAAAACTTTCCGTGTGATTTTGGAAAAATAAAATTTTCGCCAATTTTTAATTTTTTTATAAGGGGGTACCCCATGATTTTTTGCGAAAAATTAAAAATGAATAAATTGTCAAGGTTTAAATGCCAATCGTTAGGAAATTTAATAACGAGTTCAGAAAGGTATGACAATCCATACTTTGAATCAGTATTTGCTTTGTTTTAGCGAAAAAACCGGTTTTGTTTTTTATTTTTGGAAATTCGGGATTTCAGTTTTTGACAAAAATTGAAATTTTTTCTTTTGGTTTTTTTGCTGTAACTTGGCCAAAAATGGTCCTACACCAAAAATACATACTGTTTTGAACAGATAACAAAATTTGCTATAAATCCATAAAACTTTCCGTGTGATTTTGGAAAAATAAAATTTTCGCCAATATTTAATTTTTTTATAAGGGGGTACCCCATAATTTTTTGCGAAAAATTAAAAATGAATAAATTGTCAAGGTTTAAAGGCCAATCGTTAGGAAATTTAATAACGAGTTCAGAAAGGTATGACAATCCATACTTTGAATCAGTATTTGCTTTGTTATAGCGAAAAAACTGCAACGTTTTAGCGAAAAAACGGGTTTGGTTTTTTTTTGGAAATTCGCAATTTCAGTTTTTGACAAAAATTGGAATTTTTCTTTTGGTTTTTTTGCTGTAACTTGGCCAAAAATGGTCCTAAACCAAAAATTCATACTGTTTTGAACAGATAACAAAATTTGCTATAAATCCATAAAACTTTCCGTGTGATTTTGGAAAAATAAAATTTTCGCCAATTTTTAATTTTTTTATAAGGGGGTACCCCATGATTTTTTGCGAAAAATTAAAAATGAATAAATTGTCAAGGTTTAAATGCCAATCGTTAGGAAATTTAATAACGAGTTCAGAAAGGTATGACAATCCATACTTTGAATCAGTATTTGCTTTGTTTTAGCGAAAAAACCGGTTTTGTTTTTTATTTTTGGAAATTCGGGATTTCAGTTTTTGACAAAAATTGAAATTTTTTCTTTTGGTTTTTTTGCTGTAACTTGGCCAAAAATGGTCCTACACCAAAAATACATACTGTTTTGAACAGATAACAAAATTTGCTATAAATCCATAAAACTTTCCGTGTGATTTTGGAAAAATAAAATTTTCGCCAATATTTAATTTTTTTATAAGGGGGTACCCCATAATTTTTTGCGAAAAATTAAAAATGAATAAATTGTCAAGGTTTAAATGCCAATCGTTAGGAAATTTAATAACGAGTTCAGAAAGGTATGACAATCCATACTTTGAATCAGTATTTGCTTTGTTATAGCGAAAAAACTGCAACGTTTTAGCGAAAAAACGGGTTTGGTTTTTTTTTGGAAATTCGCAATTTCAGTTTTTGACAAAAATTGGAATTTTTCTTTTGGTTTTTTTGCTGTAACTTGGCCAAAAATGGTCCTACACCAAAAATTCATACTGTTTTGAACAGATAACAAAATTTGCTATAAATCCATAAAACTTTCCGTGTGATTTTGGAAAAATAAAATTTTCGCCAATTTTTAATTTTTTTATAAGGGGGTACCCCATGATTTTTTGAGAAAAATTAAAAATGAATAAAATGTCAAGGTGTAAATGCCAATCGTTAGGAAATTTAATAACGAGTTCAGAAAGGTATGACATTCCATATTTGGATCAATATTTCCATTGTAACAGCAAAAAAACGAAGTATTTTTTGTGAAAAATTTGGATCTGGGTTTTTGGGAAAATTTTGAATTTTTTTCTGTTTGTTTTTTTGCTATAACTTGGCCAAATATGGTCCTACACCAAAACTGCATACTGTTTTGAACAGATAACTAAAAAATAAAAAAATCCATAACACTTTCCGGGTGATCCTGCAAAAATAAAATTTTTGCCAATTTTCAGTTTTTTTGTAAGGGCGTACATCATGATTTTTTGCGAAAAATGGCCAAAAAATAAAATGGCCGGGTTGAAATGCCAATCGACTGGAAATTTAATAACGAGTTCAGAATGGTATGACAATCCATATTTGGATCTATATTTCCATTGTTACGGCCAAAAAACTAATTATTTTTTTGTGAAAAATTGGGATCTGGGTTTTTGACAAAAAATTGCCTTTTTTTCTGTTTGTTTTTTTGCTATCTTATCTTGGCCAAAATGGTCCTTAATTTTCTGAAATTAATAACTTAATTAATAACAACTCTATAATTGGATTTCATGAAATATTTTAAAATTTTTTAAGAAATTCCACAAGTAAATAATTACCGTAGGGCAAAGGGAAAAGTAATTTGAAAATGATAAACATGGCTGAAACAATGCAACATTTCTGTGATAATTTCGCTTAATTTGAAAGAGCCTGTCAACGTCACGCTGTCAGTTGTTTTCAGCTCGTTATCCTCGTTATCCTGGTCAACCCTCACACACACACACACACGACGAGCACTCTCACACACACACAGCGATAAAGGCACCAACACAGGGACATCTGCTCTCGCTTATGATTGGCTTGTTGGCAAAAGGAAGCAAATGAAATAAAAGGCGGCACACAAAAGCGACGGCAGGTGGCGAATAAGGGGGCCGGGGGGCGGCGGGGGGCGGAGTGCCACGCCTATTCTTCATAAATAATAAATAAATATAATTTCCAGCGCAAGCGCACCGCAAAAAAAAAGCGAAGCGAAAAAGGCGAAACAAAAACAAAGCACAATGCCAGGCAAATGAGAAAATTACATCCCTTCATTTGTTTAACACACACACAGAAGAAGGGGAGAGGAGAAGGAGAGACAGTCATTGTTATTGTTTTCCCCCTCCCCTTTGTACTCCCCCCCCCTCCTCTTTTACCCCCCTCTCCGCCCTCATCTTCATCATCAGCTGTGGTGGCAACCTCATTTTCTTATGCGCCCTTTGTGCTTGCTCTTCCTTCTTATCCCCACTCACCTCTCCCCCACCACCCCTGCGTACGTGTGTGTGTGTGTGCGGGGTGTTGCCTTATTGTCATTGTCCTTCTGCCGAAGTCGGCGTCGCTGCCAACGCCGCTGCCGACAGCATTAAGTGATTTGAATTTTATTATTTACAGGTACATTTTCATATACGAAACAATGCAGGCGAAGGCGGCACAGTGGAACAAATAGGTAAAAAATAACATAAAGATAAAGGGTTTTAAAAAATGATTTCAATTTTTTTAAAAATATGAAAAATAAATAAAAGAATAATATAAAACTAGGGTTTAAGTATAAAAAGAACTTAAAAAAATACTTAACAAGGGAAACAAATATTTCTAAAAATATAAAAAGTTAAAAAACTTAAATTATATTTTTATTACGGATCCAAAGTTGAGTTGGGATGTTTTAAAATAGACCTTATCATTAATTTTTGGTTGTCTCTTTGATCTTAATCTGCGCTATTGATATAACATGTCTTCACAACACACAAAATTAAACTATTGGTATAATCGTTTTTTTTTTAATTTAAAAATTCTACCTTATTTTCTCTAGTTTTAGCCCACTGTTCGTCAGAACAACAACGCTTATGAGGTTTTTGTGCTTGTGCCGTAATTTAACGAAGTCAAAACGAGAAGACAATAAACAACGACCAGCCGGGGAGAAAGGAGAAAAGGGAGAAAGCTTTGGCTGCAACAAATGAGAGAGCGAGATTAACAATCGGAGGCTGCGCAGCGTGGCCAAGGAAGGAGAGAGGGAGATGGAGATAGTCAGAGCGAGTGAGAAGGCAAGAGAGCAGGCCAAAAGGTATTTCTATGAAGAAAAAACACTTTATTTTTTAATATAAAAAATAAATAATAAATGTATAAAATAAATATAAATTTAATTTTTTTTAATTTAAACTTTATTCCGTTTTTACAGCAACAGTTAACCGGATTTCAAACTGTGTGGGTAAGCTCCTTAATTATAAAGCGAGTCGCAGGCGCACCCTCACACACACACACACACTGAAACACTTGCACGTATATATTAGCCCAAGTCCTTTGGCAGCTGCATAAAAGCCGCAGGATGCTGCCTGCATTTCCACAGTCGCTGGCCAAACGCTCAGCGAAAAACAGCTCTTCGATAAAATTAAACTAAAAACAATTTCATCGCCTTTAAAAATATATATTTTTTTGGTGGCGCCAACTGGCAACGATTTGAAAAATCAAAATTCAAAAATTCCTTTTTTTGTTTTGTGTGCCGTGAGTGAAAAAAACATGAAAAATAAGACAAAAAATTGCTAAACATAAATAAATGATATAAAACAAACAAAAAACACAATATTTTCTAGTAATCAAAAGTGGAAAATACATAAAATGCAATCTACCATATAGAAAAAGTCGAAATTAAAAAAATATATTTTTTTGGGTGGAGAATTTTGTTAAAGAAATATTAAATGTACGAATATTTTGATCATTTATAAATTTCAAAATACCGTAGAAAAAGTATACTTTAAAAATATCTTCGGAGGACTGAGAACAGTTCTGGAAAATATAAAAAAAAATAAGAAATCCCAGAAAGAGATTGAATAACTAAAACAAAACGCCTATAATGGCTGGTCCGTTTATATCGCCGCTGCCCGGCGATCTGCTCACGGAGTATATGTTCGGCCGGAGGAGGCAGCGCCGGAATCGGACGACCTTCACCCCCCAGCAGCTGCAGGAGCTGGAGGCCCTGTTCCAGAAGACCCACTATCCCGACGTCTTCCTGCGCGAGGAGGTCGCTTTGAGGATCAGCCTCAGCGAGGCACGCGTCCAGGTGAATCCCCCTAAAGAGCAGGCAAAGTATCCAGCCAGTTGGCCAACCTACCGACCTATCGCGATCCGAAGTGATCAGCATCAAAGGATTTCCGAAATTCAAAATTAGTAGCATACTTTTTGGGGTCCATTTCTGATTTGATTTTGTTTATTGATTAAATTATGTAAACTTTTTATTTTATATTGCTTATGGATCGAATATATTTTTGTAAAGCATCTTACTGTTTCCCTTTCTTTTATTAGTTTTATATTGATTAAATAAATATTCATTTTTTTTTGTCTGAAGAATAATTTTTAATTTCGAAGAAAAATTCGACATTAAAAAATGTTATAAAATATTTTATGTATTTAACGTTTGCTTGATTATTTCACCAGTAACTTTTTAAATTATAAAATAAGAGTACTATAAACTTGATTAAAATTCTTTGATAAACTATGCAAATTATTAAATGTGAATATTTTCTTTTGGGGATTAAAAAATAAGAAATTATGTTTTTTAAAAATCTGTGTAAAAAAGTATCATTTTTTATAGTAGGTAATATAAATAAATGTTAATTTGAGTCATGTTATGAGAAAGAAATACTCCTAAAAAATTTAACATTAATTAAAACTAAAGTCACTTCATCGAGTATAATTTCAAAAATTAAAAATAAAAGAAATATATCATAAGTACCTTTTATTAAACGCTTTTCCACCTTGTGATCGGCAGGTGTGGTTCCAGAATCGGCGGGCCAAGTGGCGCAAGCAGGCGCGCCTGCAGCTGCTGCAGGACGCCTGGCGGATGCGGTGCCTCAGCCTGGGCACGCCCCCCGTCATGGGCGGCGGGTCGGTGCAGGGGGGATCTGCCTCCGGAGCTCCTCCTCGTCCCAACAGCCAGACGCCCGAGAACCTATCCTCCTCCTCCGGCAAGGACTCCGACTTGGGGGAGGTGAGCAATGGACCCAGTTCCGGTAGCTTCACCATGATGCATCCGGCATTCCAGCAGCAGCAGCAGCAGCAACAGCAGCAGCAGCACGGCCACCAGCTGGCCCAGGATCAGGAGAAGCTATCGAAGACCTACACGGAACTGAAGCTCTACAAGGCGCCCACGCACGGCATGGAGCTGGGCGGAATGGACGCCCTCTCCGGCCACTCGGACGAGGGATCCGATGGCTCCGATTCCGAGGAGATCGATCTCACTTCCGGCGCCTGCATTGACTTCTCGCAGAGCAGCAAGCTCCAGCAGCAGCAGCAGAGCAATCAGGGGGCCGCAGGATCAGCGGAAGCGAATGGTGTCCTTTAGACAAGGATATTTATAGGGATTGGAACGAATAAGGATACAGCTACTCACACTCGTACAGTGCTCACTCGCCTTAGTGTATTTCTATTCGAAATTCCCTTTTCAAAGCGTAGAACTTTATCTAAAACATGTAGAACATGTAATCGAAAATTTAATAACTTTTTTTTTATTTTTAAAATATCAAAAAAAAATTTTAGAAAGTCGCCAATGGATTTGCTTTTCTGGCAATTATTTTCTATATTTCTGGAACATTTCTTAAATTTTGATTAATTTGAAGAAAATTTTCTTTACCAGTAGAAAATTGTTTTTATTTTAAAGAAAAAAATCGACAGTTAAGCAAATCCATAGGCGATTTTCTAAAATTCAGGGCGATTAATTTTTTTTTGAGTGAATGTAATGAATTTTTCTTTTTTTTTATATTTTCTGTACTTTGAAACCTGCATACCATTTTTACTATATTTCGAAAACTGCACTCCCAAAATTTCGAATATCAAAATTCCTATTTTGAGCGATCACTGTACACATAAAAATGGCGATGTATATAACGGACATTTAATGTGCATTTTATTTAACCATTTACATCTGTATAAGGATTTTTGTTTAGCAATAAAAAAGAATGTAAAAACATGAATTTTGTTTCAATTTTTATTGAAGTTCTTAGAAACCAGCAATATTGCCCTTAAAAACCAAGACTACAAAAATGATTATTTTTTAAGCTTTTTACTTGATTTTGTTGTACAATCAACAGTGGATGTGTTTTGAAATTGTCCTAAATCCGCAGAGAAAAGAATCTGCAATGATGATATAATAAGAGGATCATGCAAACAATAATTCCGAGTCAAGTGAACTTACTGCTTGAGCCCAACCAGCGTATTTTCCGTGTATCTCTTGAAAGTGATTGGAAACTTCGTCATAGATCTTTTTCGATACGTTCTTCTGACCCGTGAGATGTGGCAGGTAGTATTTCTGGGCAATCCTGTAGATGTGTATGTCCACGGGCACGGACTCCAAATGGCCCATTGACATGAGGCAGATGCAATCGGCCACTTTGTAGCCGATTCCGGGTAGTTGGGTCAATTCTTCGCGCGCTTTTTCAAACGGCAAACCCCTCAGTCTTATAAACCAGTTCTGTCCCCCCTTCTTCTGGATCTCCTGCAGAGTCTGGGCTATGAACTTGGCCCGATAGCCGAATTTGGCGGCCCTCAACTGGGCATTTAGATCGTCGCACGAGATGTCCTGGAATCTGTTGAGTGTGGGAAAGGCGAACTCATCGCAGTCGTTGAAATGGCCAATTTTGGCGCCAAAAGTAGCACAGAACCATTGGATCATAGATGATATCCTGCAAGAAATTTAATTTAATGATGGAATAATTTTACTGATTGATAATACCTCTTGATATTATTATTTTGGCTGCAAAGGAAGCTGAAAATGTTCTCGAATGGCTCCTGGGAAAGAACGCGTACGGGTTTACTTAGGAACTTTACAAAGTTCTCATCCCTGTTTAACCAATCTTTTTGGTTGACTTTCAAATCGAAATCAGCCCGCAGATAATCGGATATTAAAGATGTGTAGTCCACTGGGATCAAAGGAGTTGCTCCGTAGGCCTCAAAACTTATAAAGGACTCTTCTGGCTCGAGAACCCAGTAAATGTTGAAAACAACTCCGGAATATTTCGTTCTACTGCCATCACAAATTGAACGCCAGCTGAAAAGTAAGGTTTTTCTTTAAAATTTATAACAATATTATTATTTTTTTAGGCAACCTACCGAAAACTTTGACCTCCCAGCAGAGTTCGTTCCAAATCGCACTCCTCGAGGGATAGTTTTATATTACCACGCTTTAGTAAAATAGCTTTCATGATGGAACTTTAAAACGCAATTAAATCTATAACAAGAACCGGTTTCTTAAGTTTCATTTGGGAGGTTTTCACAGGAAATTAAACGGGAAAAAACTAAAATGCTTGTGCCATCAGCTGTTTTGCGTTTGTTTACCATTTACCAGTTGGGGTATTCCCCTATGTTGTTGAATTTCTGCATGCCGCCAGTGTTGGCAAAGGTATTTGGTTTATGTACCTGTGCGGAGTACATAAACAAGTACCTAAATATAAACATTTAAATTTATAACAATGTTTGGTTCAATTTTTAAACAGATGTTTCATGTTGAGAAGTTTGGCGGAACATAGAACATGTAAAATTAGTCCTTTTTATTTTTAGTTACTGTGTAAAATTGTTAGCAAGGTAAGAAGAGCTACAAATATACTTTCGAATTTGATTTTAAAGTAGGTAATGCGTACTGGTGATACTTAAATGTTACAAAGTTGACATGACTTTTAATAAAATAAGCTGACAACTGTGGTTTTCAACGATTCAACAAAGTTTTAAACAGCCGATCAACAGGTGACCGAAATGTTAGAATTTAAAATTTATATAAATTTAAATAAAGAATTTAAAGCGGTCTAGGGAATTCCCCTAATTGATTTAAGTATCGGTATTTGCGCACGAAATATCGGTACTTTCGGCCATCGCTAGGTACAAATGAGCCCAGGAAGGGGAATACCCCCAATACTGGTCACAGCTGTTGCGATTTTATCACTCCGGCGCCGCTCTTTGTTTTTATATATCTTTTAATTATTACCAAAAGTGGGCTTGCCAAAAATGGGCTGGAAGTTATGGCTCTTCCTGTTACTGCTGGCCCTGGCCCTGGGCAGGATTTGGTGGCGGAGCCAGGAGGGCGGCGAGAATCCGGACGTCCTGCCCGTCGTCCTGTGGCACGGAATGGGCGACACCTGCTGCCTGCCCTTCAGTTTGGGCTCCATCATGAAGCTCATCGTGGAGCAGACGCAGGGCGCCTATGTGCGCTCCCTGGAGATCGGCGGGAATCCGGTGATGGACTGGCAGAGCGGCTTCTTCATCCATCCCGACCAGCAGGTGCAGTACGTCTGCCAGCAGCTGCTGCAGGACGAGCGGCTGGCCAAGGGCTACAACGCCATCGGCTTCTCGCAGGGAGGCCAGTTCCTGCGGGCGGTGGCCCAGCGCTGCCCCCATCCGCCGATGCGCACGCTCATCACTTTGGGCGGCCAGCACCAGGGCGTCTTCGGGCTGCCCATGTGCCCCACCCTCAGCCGGAGTACCTGCGACTACCTCAGCCGGCTCCTCAACGGTGCCGCCTACTCGGAGTGAGTCCTGGTCCTTCTAGCCATCTATTGTCATAGTTCCTATGGCTTAATAGTAAGATGTGTGGTATAAAGGATGAGATTTTGCATCCAGATCCAAAATTATTTCATTACTAAGCCCTTAAGAACATTTAATCCGAGTTCGCATCGTCTAATCATCTAATATCATAGGAAAAAGTATGTTTTCTGGTCAGAAAATAGTAAGATAGGAGGTATAAAGGATGATATTCTGCATATAGATCCGAAATTATTTCATTACTAAGCCCTTAAAAAGATTTAATCTGGCTTCATATCATCGGAAAATATGGTTTCCGGTTCCATCCTAGTAAAACAGATAGGTTTCTGCACCCAGATCCAAAATTATTGTATCAAAAAAGCTCCAAAAGACTTCATTTTAGTTTTTTTTTTCGAAATAATATTGTTTCCGTCCCCATATTAGTAAAATAGATTAGTTATGTGCATCGAAATTTAAATTTATTGTATTAACTAAGTTCATATCCACGGGATAAGTTTGTTTTTGGTCCTATAATAGTAACGTAGATCAAATTCTGCATACAGATCGGAAATAATTCTATTAATAAGCTTCAAAAGATGTCATCTACATTCATATCACCGAAAAAATATGGTTTCCAGTCCTATAATAGTAAAGTAGACAGAGTTATGGATCAGATTTTATATCGGATCCATAAGAATTGTATGAAATAGGTATTTCTGTTAGAAAATGAAAGGCATGCAATATCTTTTTCGGCAACTTTATACAAAAGCTAAACAGAAGTGTAATGTTTTCCCAGGAAAAAGAGTTACTAAACCAATAAACTTGAAAAATAAAGCTTAGGTCAGTCAATTTTAGGGATCCGGATCCGATTGCTTATGTTTATGTTACTCGATACGTTTCGAGTTCTCTCCGTCTCTTTCTAAACGATGTTTATTTTCATTTTTCATAGGGAGGTCCAACAAAATCTGGTGCAGGCGACGTACTGGCACGATCCGATCATGGAGAACCATTACCGCCTGGGCAGCACATTCCTCGCCGACATCAACAATGAGCTGTACTTAAACACGTTCTACGTGGAGAATCTCCACAAGCTGAAGAAGTAAGTTGGATAGCTTGAAGTAAAATAATATCTAATATAATATCCCTTGCAGATTTGTGATGGTAATGTTCCTGAACGACACGATTGTCCAGCCGAAGGAGTCGCAGTGGTTTCAGTTCTACACCAGCGGCCAGGACAGAATCATCCAGCCGCTCAACGAGAGCAAAGCGTACCAAGATGTATTGATATATTTTTTCCATATTTTCGTAGATCTAAATTCTTTCTTTTCCCCCCAACACAGTTGAAATTGGAGAGGATGGAGCGCGAGGGAAAACTAGTCTTTCTGGGCGTCGAAGGTGATCACTTGGCCATATCCAAAGCTTGGTTTATCAAGAATCTCGTGCCCCTGCTACTCGAGAAATGAGATGGGTTTGGGTTTTGGAAACTAAGCAGCCAAACGTGATAGATTAAAATATGTGACAAAGGATTTAAACTCGTATTTAAGTATGTTTTTTGATACAGTATACACCTTTTTACATGTTTAATTAGATATTTAATAAATTCAGTTGGGACATACAAAATGTGTGTGTGTTGGTTTGCTTTTGCTTTTCTCGATTTCTCGCTTTCACTGTTTAACTAATTAACTTAAACGTTAGGATTACGTCTCTTTTAGATGTCTTAAGTAGTTGTGCCCGATATTTCTCTGAAATATTCAATGCAAGGCAACCGCGTGTTCCGACTAAAATGATTCCATACACGTAACCGTATCGTAATTACTCCGTATATATAGTATATTATATATATGTATATGTATGTTTGTTAGGTATATAACGCTATGTACATGAGGCAAATAACAAAAGCAGCTTACAGACAACCATAGACAAAGATATAGGCGTACATATAGAAATAGTTTAGTTAGGATTCACTTTTCACAGGCGATTGATTGGATGGGAAGGGGGGGAAAGTTGGGAGTGCAGCTGGTTAGATCGTAGATTTTATCGCATGGCAAGCACATCATAACTTGGACTTTGGATTCGGATTGGTGTTGCGGGCGAAGAAGATCTCCGGGTCCTTGTGCGGCCGCTGGATCTCGCGATAATTGTTGACTATCTTTTTGGACTCATCTTTGGGACACGATTGCAAATTGCGAAACACCTGAACCTGCAGAGTAGGGAAAGAGTTAATGGGGTTTTAAATGGAGGCTTTCTAGGGGATCCTAGATGATCCCAACTCACCTGACCGCGCGACACGTAAATGGGGGTGCGGTAGATGATCCAGGTGACACTCTCGAAGTACGGCGCCGTGGTCAGCGAACCCTTGTACGTGTAATAATGTTTGCTCAGCTCCTGCAGACCAATCCACGATAGGCAATCTAAATGGGGGATGGATACAATAATATAATAGATTAATTATTTAAAATTCGGTATAGAAAATACAAGATAATAGCTCAAATAATTAAGGGATAGATAGAATAATAAAATTCGGTAATATTAAATAAATAATTAAGAGATAGATAGAATAATAAAATTCGGTAATATTAAATAAATAATTAAGGGATAGATAGAATAATATAATGCATGAATTATTTAAAATTCGGTATAGAAAATACAAGATTATGCCTCAAAAAAAATTTAAAAATTCGGTATAGCAAATACAAGATAATACCTCAAATAATTAAAGGATAGATAGAATAATATAATACATAAATTATTTAAAAATCGGTATAGGAAATACAAGATAATAGCACAAATAATTAAGGGATAGATAGAATAATATAATACATGAATTATATGGTAAAAACTCGTAATTTAAAATTAGATAACATTAAGGAGTTATTAACAGATTTTACAATAATTTATTTTTGATTATTTTAGCCCCGGGAAAAATCATTCCATACGCACCGGAATCCAGCGACGCACTCGTGTGGATCTTCTGAACGATGCGGATGCCCTCGGTGATCTTCTTGAACTCCGGACAGTCCTTCTCGCCGCAGGCCTGAATGAAGAAGGCGACGACGGCCAGGCCGTCCGGTTTGTTCTTGGCCTCCGCGAAGTCCTTGTACTTGGCATTGTAGTGAACGGCATGCGCCTCCATCGAGTACTTCATGCCCTCCAGCGTGTGCTCGCAGCCGGATTCATCGCAGTCCGACCAGTGGAAGTGCAGCTGCTCGAACACATACATGTCCGTGTCCAAGGCACCGCCGATAATGTACGGCTGCTGCTTGCGCTTGCTGAACGTGACCATGGCCGAGGTGCCGGTGTTCTGCACCCGCGCCACGCCCACCGGCTCCCAGTGGCCGTGGTACTCCAGCGGATCGACATCGTCGATGTGCTCGATGGCACGGTTGCTGATCTCGATGGGGGATTGTACGGGCATTGCTGTCGCTCGGTCGCCTTCTCTTGGTTATTAATTATGCTAGAAATAGACAATGAATAATGTTTAATTAGAATGCATATTTATATATATTAAGATGGTAATCAAATTAAAACAAGAGAGAACGCTATAGTCGGGTGGGTGTCCCGACTATCTAATACCCGTCACAATTTTTTTGATTACGCATAACTTTTAAATGAATGGTCCGATTTGAAAAATGTCTTCTACATTTCGGTAGGTATAAAAATACACAACAAAATTGCATTTATACTTCTCGGAAATCTTTAAAGGTGTGGGCGCCAAATCGTTAGTGGGCGATTGTGGGCGTTAGAGGGGGCGTGGCGATCGGCTGAAATAAACTTGCGCTGCGTAGGAAGCCAAAGAATATGTGTGGGAAATCTCAACTATCTAGCTTTTGTAGTTTCCGAGATCTCAGCGTTAAAACGGACAGGCAGACGGACCCTTTAACTCTACGAGTAACGGGTATAATTAATCTTTAAAATATCCCTTAACAATAAGAAAAGTGAGCCCAACCTTTTTCCAGTTTCGAACTCCTAATCCTAACTCCTAGCACCGATATTCCTAGCACCCAGTCCGTCTCCTCCTCCTGGGAATCCCTATGTGATGTGGGCCGCGTTCAGGTATTTCTTCTTCCGGAGCTTGTAGACACGCCCGCGATCGTCGGCGCTGGCGTCCAAATGCTCGGCTGGTGACAGCAGCGCGGCTCGCGGCGGCGGCGGCGATGTCGACGTCGTGGTGGCGACTGCTCCGCTGGGCGCTCGCGTCTCGGAAAAGTTCTCTATGCCGGCGCCTCCAACGACCGACGCCTGCTCCTCCTCTTCAGATCCGCGGATTGATTAAATCCGAGTTGGAGAGTTGCACCTGGAAGAGGTAAAGATTGCGATATAGTCGGGTGTATGAAAAGTGACTTTATTTCAAGAAGAATTGAAAAATGTATAAATCTTTGAAATAAACGCGAATTCTTTAGTTTCTTATGGCAATTAATCAGAAGTAATCAAGTTGAATCAATCTTTAAAATATATATAAGTATAATTATCATATTGAGTTCAAAAACTAGAAACGCGAATTCTTGAGCTTCCCATTGCATTCAATAGAATTTATATATTTTCCCATACAAATCGAAATTTTAGTATTTCGATCGGTACTTTTTGATCAGTCTTTGTTTTATGGCATCAATAGTTTTTATTTTCCACTTGCTTGTCCTATTTGTACGCTTGATATATCTAGTAATATCGGGTTTCTAAAAGCGGTAATTTCCCGTATCGGGAGGGAAACGGGAGCCAGCGATTCAGGGCCACGGAATCAATTAAATGTTTAGCAATTCGCGTGCTGGGGATCCGCCCTTCCCGCCCTCCCCTTTTCCATTTCCCGTGGAAAATTGACACCGCTGCCCAATGCATTTTCATTTTCCACCGCCCATCGGCGTTTGATTAGCAATTTGTGTAATTAAAGTGCGTTGGAGGACGGCAGACAGAAGTCGGAGAAATGTCTTTATTCACACAGAAAAAAAATTCGATATGAAATGGGGTCAACTCTACCTTATTTCATATCAACAAAAAAAAAAAAATATCAACTTGATATTTTATTATAACATATAAAATACCAAATTTAGTTTTTTTTTTACAAATAATGTAATATAAGATAAACATAATCCTTATTCATATCAAAATGATATGAATATTAAAAAAAATAAAATTGAACAGCACATATTAATCTGATCTTTTGTCAATTTTTTTTCTGTGCAGTGGGGAAACCTCCTCTTTTGCCGCTGCTTAAATATTCAGGCGTCGAAGGAACCGCAAAGTTGTCATCTTGTTTGCACAATTTTCCTCGTTATAAAGCAATTTTCATCTATTGATTTTCACTTTATTTCTACTTTTAATAAAACACAATTGAAGCCGGGTTACGAATGAGAACGGTTGGCGCAATTAAATATTGATTGGCAGGGAAATTCTTGCAATTGAGGCAACAAAAAAAAGTGTTATAGGGGAGCATATCCACAAAAATCGAAGGCCAACAAAATATATGGCTATTAATCTAATCGATTTGGGTATGATGGGGGTTTGATGGAAAGATTTGCTAAGAATAAGTGATTAAAGATCATAATAAAAGTAAGGGCTGGCTAAGGATTCCAAAATATAATATTATATCCCAAATAATCAACGACTTTAATACCCCGCAAGTGTCTCGTTTATGGGATTTTATATACGTATGTAAACAAATAGGTAATTTCTAGGCAGGTGTCGAAAGGTAATTAAGATAAGAACTTCGGAAACCCAGCACATAATGTATGAAAGTTACATATTAAATGGCATTTCACAGCTTTTTGGGTCAATGACAGTTTGTTTTTTTGGTTTATAACTTAAAACTAGAAACTCACTTTAACTTTATGCTTTATGCACTTAACAAATTTTAATTAAAACTCCTCAAAACCCAGACAAGAGTGCCATAAAACAAATGACTTTCCTATCGATTTATGGAACTGCTTAGAGCCAGATTAACCCGACGACCAATGTTAAATATTTGCCAACAATAAAACCAAATATGATTTTAATTGGCAGTTTTATAATCCGCCAACCGACGCACTCAGAGATATAGAAACGAATACACTTGTGGCTATAGTCACAGACATCGTACAGGTGCAAGTGTCAAGAAGGCAGACGTGTGAGAAGTGAGGAGCTTGAGCTTATCGCCAGCGATAGGAACTCGGGCTACATATTTACGACAGACATAATGGGGCGACGGCGACTCGAATAAACGAATCGATCATAACGAAAGCATTTCCAGATAATAACTTCTATTCCTATTCCGATTCCTATTCCGTTTCGATTCCCAATCCGATCCAAGGCTAGAAGACTACACAGAAAAAAGATACGATATGAAATGAGGTCAATTCTACCTTACTTCATATCAATTTATGATTCAAACATATCAATTTGATATTCCAAATTCAGAATTTTTTGAAAAAATAATGTAAAAAAAGATAAACATAAGCTTTAAGAAGAACTTGATCTTTAAAAAATATAAAATTGACCAGCACATATCAATCTGATCTTTTGTTAATTTTTTTTTTCTCTATAGGAACTTTCGGCCTCGATTTGATGGTAACCAGAAACTTCCAGAACCACTTGACTCAGCTAAAAATTGCAAAATGCATTGGTCATTGGCCTCTTCATCGTTTAGAAATGCCAAATAACATACATCTGATAGCGATAGCTTATCTGATATCCGATTATTTCGTATTTCGCTCCATACTTTGCTCTCGACGTCACTGATATATATAATACTTCACGTACATAGATGTATCGTTTCTTCTCACGTGATTCTTCGCAAGATTTGATCGCTTGGGGGTAACAAACAAACAGTTTTCAATTAAAGTAGCTATCTTATCGAACATTTTTAATGGATTTTTGTCCAATTTCTTAATTAATAATGCCTATTTTAGACCTGCATTTAATTCGGATTTAAAAGAAATCGTTTCACATATACATCCATTTCGTATTTACACATTTCAGTTATATTTTTATGTTGCGTGCTGAGGCCACTTGATAAGATCTTATTCAACTAATTAAAGCCACTTGCTTTATCCAGTTTTTACCGACATTTCTGTTTGACATATAGAGAAGCGCCTGATGTTTTCGTCCTTATCTTATCCAAGATATATATGATATTTTTTTTGTATCTCTCTGACATCCATATGCATTTATCTTGTATTTGTATGATTCTCCACACGAAGACACAGTGTCTGCCAATTGTATTGCATTGTCTTCATAAAGATTTTTTTATTCCAATTATTATCCTTATTTTTAAAATCTAGCTATCTAAATCCTTTTTCAAATTTTCTTCTTATTCTCTTGGAATTTTGAGGCCTATCGTTATCCACATGGCGCCTACAGTTCCGACCTAAAAAGCAAAGACAGATTAGAAATGGTTTATAGTTCGAGATATCTGCGTTTTCTTACCTTCCCAATTCGGGTTCCAAAGTTCCAAAGTCTCCTTCTCATTTTCGTTTTTCTCCCACTGCAATGATTGTGGTTACATGTCCACTATCGCACTTAACGTTTTTACTATCTGCATAAAATTACACAACTAATGGTGGGTAAACACAGCACACACGGAAAATCGTATTTATAGCCCGGTATTTGCGTTATCATTATGATAGAATTTGCATAGAGTGGAGAGGATTTTATTTTCGGCCATTGATAAGGCGTTGGATTCGGATTGATTCGATGGGTGGAAAATTAACGGAGCCGAATTCAAGTGGCGGATTGATTCAAGTGCCTTCAGCACGTCAACGGAGGCCTTGGAGGGGTGCGATCTGGGTGCGGGATAAGGGGCGTGGCCGGCTAAGTTAGGCGTTTCCACCCAGATAAAAAACGAAACATGACAATCAGTCATGTTTCCGCTATCAAATGACTCTTTGATTTCCGATTCGAATCAGGAGAGTCTTGCAAATTGCTTTTTTTTTATTTAATTTCGCGTTCAAAGGGTACGTTTGCACTTGATAGTGGGATAATGATATAATGGTATTGTGTCATAAGTTAAATAAAAATTTCCATTTCGTGTCATAGCTTTAAAATCGGACTTTGTCTATAGATTGGGGTTTCCAATTAGAAATTAAGTACTACTGTTCTTAAATATTTATATTTCTGTTTAAAAATATTTTCCAGAAACTAATAGTTTAACTATTGGTTATCTTCCAATTAGTTCCAAGATTCGCTATTAAAAGAAATACAATTTATCAATAGTACATTTTCAATTGTCTCCTCATCGAAATCTAATGATATTTTCGTGTTACACATTTTGTTCGCCGTGTAAATTCCTCTTATCGAGATCATGTTGAAGCGAAACGTCAGCAATTCCACTTAGTTGATATCGAATTTGGAGCTTATCGCACCAGATGAACGACTTGTACGTCCGGATGGGAATGGGGATGGTATGGGATCAATGTCTCTGGGGTGGGCGTGTGGAATCAGCGGAATTTATGCGGTTGCAAGTGGCCGTGAAATGGGCAAGTTCATATGTACATGTATATGTACATATCGTATGCGCGGTCGGACCAAAATACTCCGCAATAAATAAATGTGGTTAAGTAATTGCATTGACCGATGGCCCCAGCGAAAGCAAATAAGTCAACAAAACGATACACTAGTCGACGAAATACGAAGTACTTTTGGAAACAGATGGACCTTGAATTCCCACAACTATTTTTAATTAAATCTATGGGGAAAACAAAGCGACTGATGGTTGGAAAAGCTTAGAAAAACCTCAAAATACATCGTTATAATTATTTCAAAAATTGAAATAAAGTAGTTTTAGAGTTTTAGTGGACAGTTCCCAGCCACCTATGACCTCATCCATCCATCAAACGCGTTATCCAACTGGCCATCCAACTAGCATTATATATGGGCAAGTCAACGTTGACGAGGCGGCAGAAGGAGCAACAGGAGCTAGCTATCGACCAAATAACAAATATCCTAACGACTCAAATCCCCTGAATGTCGGAGGCGGGGGTATGTGCATATATATAGATTAAAAGCTAGGCAAGTGCGAAACACTAGACTAGTTGTACTTGTATCTAAAATATATGTGTTTTGGTTTAATTGAAATTGGAATGTTCAACTTGTATAAAGCAAATACCCAAAGGTTCTTTGGGTTGTTATTTTGTCAGAAAATTTCCAATGATTTTGGACATTTTTAAGAATCTAAAAAACAGTTTCTTGTTATATTTTTTAACTTTTCTAAATGATTAAATTATTAATTACTGTAAACCTTATGATTACAATCTTCTTGTTGACCGCATTTAAGTATTTTCTAAGCATTAGAAAATAAGATGCAATTTTCTAAAGGCGTTTCAATTTACAATTGATTATTTCTATTAACACACTGACTCGAATAAAGTATAAATAAACCATTAAAAGGCAAGCAAAAAATCGCATAGTGAACACTCTTATTTGGGGCTTGATTACTTAGGTTGTTCATAAATCCCATAAATCTCAAAACAAATTAAATATTAATTGACTCATAAATCAAATATTTTAAACAGGAAAAACACTAAGTATTTTTATAGTTTACCTAATAAAGTGATATTCAAATTTTAAATGTTTTTTTAATGAGATAGCTTACTATAAATACTTGATTTTCAACAAGTCGCATTACAAAGGGAAATCAAAGCCTAGATACCCTGTAATTTCCAATAAATTGGGGACCCAGTTTTGTATGGATTGTTTACGTTTACGCATGTTCCCCCTGCCCAACAGATGGCGCTATCTTCCCCAATCTATGTATGGGCTCTCTTTTGTTCTCTTTTTCTGCTCTCATTGGCGCTTGTCACGCGACAATTAATGAAGGTACCCTGCTTTTGCAGGGTATTTCGAGTTTAGTCACTGCATCAGCTGTTTTGATTGTGCTTTTTGTGCAGGAAACCGCAAGAGTAGCGAAACAGCGAAATAAAATGAAGCAAATCAATAAAATAATTTTTTCAGCTCCAAGTGCAGGGTCAAAACACACACACACACACTCAACGTTGACCTTCACATGGATGCAGAGGGGGAGAGCGCGAGAGAGAGGGGGAGAAAGAGTGTGAAATTCACGTGAATAAGAAAAGTTGCTGAGTGGGTGGGAGAGGGAGGGGTTTGTAAAGTTATGATTAACGGAACAGCAGACAGCACATATGTATGTAATATCTGCCGCTATCTCGCTCGCTCCTCCGCCGCTCTGTATGCTCTTTTTTATTTTTCGCTCTGCTCGCTCATTCATTTGCATTTCGGTTGTTATTTTTTTCGGTTTTTGGATTTTTGGGACAAGCGGCCGGCGTTGTTGTTGTTCTTTCCTGCTAAGTGTTTGTTTTTTTCCGTTGGCGGCGACAGACATTTTTAATAACCAACATACACACACACACACACTCCTAATTTGCGCATGTTTCCGCGTGTGTGTGCGAAGAAGAGGAAGAGCGGAGTTTTTTGGAAGTGGAAGTTTTGTGTCATCTTATTTCGCTGGCAATATTTACCTGTTGATTTAGTTGGGCTTATTTCTATTTGACGGTCGCCGCTTTTCCCGGTTTTCCTCAGCACTCGCCTCCCCGATAATTAATTAGCAAACAATTGACGACGGCATTTATTTATGCTCGCAATTTCGCATTTGCCGCCGCGCACCGACACACATTTACACACGCACTGCGCAAAAACAAGAACAAAAATCATGTACAAATGTACAGCGCGAAATTGAAGCGAACTTGGGGATTTCAGAACGGGATTAATTCAATGCGCGCAGCGGTGAATTGATTGCGATTGGTAACTAAATTGGAATCATGGTTCACTTCACGTATGAACATATGAACTTGAGCTAGTTCCAAGCGCTCCGGTTCCGAAGTTTATGCGTGCGCCAAGCCACGAACTAGCTGTAGTTCGTGATTTGTGGGGGGTTTTTGATGGCTATGATGTTTAATATGAACAAAAGCAGTAAATGTAGCCTATAAACGAACAATTAAATTATAAACTTTTCTCTAACTGCCATCACTAATTTTTTAAATTCAGGGAAATTCACAAACTAATGACGTGTACCCGCATTTCCAGCAGAATGCACTAACGCGTTCGGTAAAACACCAAGGAACTGGTTCTTTGCGGAACGGAACTAGAATTTAAAATGGGATCTTCGGGATTTTCAAATCTTAAACTTTAATGTAAAAATATAAAAATGTTAAAAGAAAAACAAATAAAAAAAAAAATTTCCCATTCTTATCTTTCAAATATTTCTTACTTATAAATCCCTATACTTACCTTCAAAAACCGCACATAATGCAACTGAGTCAATATGACGGTTAAGAAAATAAAGTTTTTAATCATACAATAAAAGTATGCAATAAATATTCATATCGTAGTTGTTATATATGTATAAAATCAACATGGGTTCTTATCTTTCGCTTGAGGTAAACGATTCTCGTAACAGTTTTGGTAGTTTACACGGTTATGTACAGTATTTGTTTAAATAATTGTAGTTATTATGCAAATGTATTTAATCACTATATAATTCGATCTTGGAAACTATAGGCAAAATATCTGTTTTGGGCTTCTTTACCTTTTTTCTTTGTTAATTTATTACTGGGGATTAAGAAAGGTTTTAAAGGCCTAAACAGATAATATGAATTTCAATTCATTTTAAAGAGAAACTCGGAATTTTCAAACATTCTTACAGATATTTTCAACCAAAAATTTCTTAAAGAATGCAAGACAAAAATATCAAATAAAATAAAAATAAGATTTATAGGACTTTTTGGCCCAAAGAATGTGAATTTGAGACTCATATTGCCTATTCTTAAATCCATTAACAAATCTAGCATAACTAATTAAAAACAATACCATCAGTGATGCAAAAAAAAAAAATGTAAATATTACTATACAACTTCCGAGAGGATTATATTCTAACCCTAATACCAAAATTGTTTTTAATCCCATAGTTTCCAAGTCGAATATTGGCTTCACTTTCTAACCACCCCTTCGATTTTTGGGTTGTTTTCCCAACTCCACGTTGACCGGATGCTAGCTGGCTCGATTCTGGAGACGGGAGCACCGGGGACAGGGGTCGACGAGGCTGCGGCTCCGACTGCTGATCTTCCAGCAGGCGTTGTGGAAGCAGGCGCCGCATCTCTCGCATCGCTGCACCTTCCGCTGCCACGGGTAAATCAGTTCGCCGCCCTTGCAGTGCTCGCAGAGGAAGGCACGACCCGTGCAAAGCTATTTAAAATATATACAACAATAAGTATTAGGTAAAATCATTCCATTCCGATCACTAACCACGCAGTTGTGGACATGCTGCTCGCTGAGAGCAATCACCTCCTTGATAGAGCGATTCATGCTGGTGTTCTGCACGTCCACGAAGTCGCACATGGACCACATGTCCGGATCCTGGGTGATGTGCGCCGGAATGGCCGTGAAGAAGGCCTGCTCCCTGCAAGATCAAGGAAAATGGGTTAAGAACAAAACAAGAGAATAATACAATTTTTTTTGATTGCGCATAACTTTTAAATAAATGGTCCGATTTAAAAAATGTCTTTTACATTTCGATAGGTATAAAAATACACAACAAAATTGCATTTATACTTCTCGGAAATCTTGAAAGGTGTGGGCGCCAAATCGTTAGTGGGCGATTGTGGGCGTTAGAGTGGGCGTGGCGCCCCAGCTGAAATAAACTTGCGCCGCGTGGGAAGCCCAAGAATATGTGTGGGAAATTTCAACCTTCTAGCTTTTGTAGTTTCCGAGATCTCAGCGTTTATACGGACGGACAAGAATATATACACTTTATAGGGTCGGAAACGCTTCCTTCTCCCTGTTACATACTTTTACTCCACGAGTAACGTTTATAACTAGTTGGCTATTTAAAAGAGTGAACTACCAACCTCGTTGCAAACCGACAATTGGCTATGAATCCCTTGACCGCCCTAAGCTGCAGTCGCTTCCTGCGCGCCTTGGCCAGCTCCTTGTGCCTGTAGAGCTGGGCATTCAGATCGGGGACGTGGAAGAGCGGAAAGGCGTACATCTGCTCGATGAGGCGGTAGGCGAAGGAGCACACCGGATAGCAGCGAAAGTCCCAGGAGCGCAGGATGCGGGCGGGTATCGCCGAGATCTGGTTGCGATGGCACCCGGTGCACAGATATTTCCCCAGGTAGCTGCAGTAGCGAAAGTGCTGCTGCAGATGCTTCGCCACCCGCATTCCGCAGCCGGCACAGCGGTGGTTTTGTTTCTCGAGCAGCTTGCCGCGATTCTCGGCGGGATGTTCGGTGAAGATGATCTGCTGGCGCGGCGGCGCCCAGCTGGAGGTGCCTCTGGTGAGGCTAGCCTGCTCCTCCTTTGGCAGGGGCAGCGGCAGCAGTTGCTGCGGTGCCTCCTGCTCCGAAACCAACCACTTGAGGTGGCCCAAACGCGGCAGCTGTTGGTCGCTAAAGCGGCTGATTAGTTGCAGGCCCACCGCTTCGGCACTGTGATTTTGGATAGCACCTGGTATCTGCTCCACATAGGGCATTAAATTCGGTTCCGAGGGATTCATTCGGACCCCTGGATTAGCAGACATGCTCCACTTGACATGCTCGATGGCCGTGATGCAGGCCTCCGAGATCCGAAAGTGGGCATTCTCCTTCTCCAGCTGCGTATTGTTGTGCGTCTGCCGGGACATTTGGAGGAAGGAGGCCAGCGACTGCTGGTCCATCTTGTCCGCGCTGCCCGGCGTGAGGCTCACCGAACTGGAGGTGGAGGTGGTGGAGGAGCAGCCCTGAATGTCCCAGGGCGACGAGGGAGCCGCCGACGTAGCCGCCGCTTCGTCCAGCATGCTGACGCCCTCGAAGAGCGTCTGCTGCTTCTTCAGCTTGCGTCCGTTGACGGGGAGGAAGGTGTCCAGCATGCCGCCGTCGCCGGAGGCATTCAAATCCTCGCCCACGCCGCGCTGAAACCAATTGGTGTAGAGGGGAGGCGAGCTGAAGAGGCTGCCCAGATAGCTGCCCACCGAGGAGGCAGTTTTGGGTGCTTCTAATGCCTCCTGCTTCTCCACTGGCGCAGCTTGAGTTGTTTGATCCGTCCAGATCTTGATGTCATCGCAGTTGATCAGCTGGATGCGCCTAGCTGGACTGGAGCAGGAGCTATCCTCCCTGATTTTCGGACTCCTGGAGCTGCTGAACGTTTGGCAGCGCCGCCTGGAGGAGGCTCCCCTCTCTTCCAGCTCCTCCACCGCCTGGCCGAGATTAGGCAGGCTCTTCAAACGCCGCAGGAAGCTGCGCCGCTGCAGTTGCTCCTCCTCTGGAACCACCTGCAACCTCGGCGAAACGCTGAAGTTGGGCTGCGAGCAGGTGCGTCGATGGCGCAGCTGATGCCGCACCTCTAGCTGGCCCAGCAGGCCGCTCTGGTTCAGCTGGACGGCCGTGAGGCAGACGAACAAGGCGGTGGCATCCGAGGAGCGCCGCAGGAAGGCCTCCTCGCTGGGATAGTAGAGCTCCATGAGCTCCGGATCGGCGACGAGCGACTGGAGGCACTGCGACAGGCAGCGGGCGCGCAGGCAGCGCTTGGTCCACTCGGACAGGAACTCCTCCACTCCGGATGCACTGACTCCTCCTCGGGGGCAATCGGGGGGGCGATTTCCCGCACTCGCCAAGAGGAACTCAAAGTCGTCCGCCAGTCGACGCAGTTCCACGGGCTGCAGCTGATAAAACAGAGAATATACAGAAAATACAGAGAGTGCGGCGTTGCATAAATACAATTCGATTGCAAAACAATGGGGGAAGTGGGAGTGCAAAAGATGTGGCTAGCTGATACCCTCTCTTGGTTTTTTTAAAACTCAAAATCAATTTATAATTAAGTAAATTATATACTTATATAAAAAGCAATGGAAAATCTTTATTTATAAATTTTAAGCATTTTTATAGCCATTTTTAAGCTAATATTTCAAGATTTATAAGTAGGAAGCCTTTTCTATAGAATAAATTTATAATTAAGTAAATTATATACTTATATAAAAAGCCAAATTTTAAGATGTTTTATAGTCATTTTTAAGCTAATATTTCAAGATTTACATATATGTAAGTAGCAAGAATTTTTAAAATAGACTGTCTTCCATTTAAGTTTTATATTTACCAGAAACAGGTTTAAATTATATATTTTTAAGAAAGTTTATTCAAATATTTATTAGAAATGAAATCAACTTTAAATTTTTTATCTATATATATAGAATATATATATTCTGGTTTTAATACAAAACTTAATGATGATATATTTTAAGATTTTTTAATTGTTTAATATATTTATAAAAACAGTATTAACAGATGAATCATATAAAATGGGTTATCTCCGTAATGAAAAGTAACGAAACGCCTTTTGAAACCAATATGCCCCCTCCAAAGAGAAGGGTATCCCTGTTTATAGGGTGTGTTTATATTTACCAGAAATATAAGTAATTTTAAGAAAGTTTATTCAAATAGTTCTTAGAAATAATAAATAAACCTGTATTGCTAAATAATAGTTTGTATATATATATACAATATTTTATGATGATATATTGCAATATTTTTGAATTTTTTTATACACATAAATAAACAATATTAACAGATGAATCATATAAAACGGGTTATCTGCGTAATAAGAGTTACGAAACGCGTCTTGCAACCAATATGCCCCGCCAAAGAGAAGGGTATCCCTGTTGATAGGGTGTGCGTGATGTTCTGGGGATTTCCAGGGCGATTTACTCACCAGTCCATGTTGCAGAATCCGGGTGCAACTTTGGGCCAGCAACTGCAGTCCGTCCGTCGATTTGGCCCGGAACCAGAAGTTCGTCGATCTCCGCAGATCCGCGAGCAGCGAATTCCTGGCCACCTGCGATTGCTGCTTCTCCTTCTGCTTCTGCTGTTGCGGATTCGGCTGCGGCTGCTCCGCTGTTGCGTCGCCTGCTGTTGCGTCCACTTCCACGGCTGCGTCCACATCTGGAAAGGGGGGCGGCGGGGGCGTGGCCATTGCTGCACACTGTCACAGGGGCGGAGGCGGGGGGCGGTGGTGCAGCGGTTGCATATTCGCGGTGCAATTAAATTGAAATTAATTTATTTTGATTATTTTTGTTAGTGATGGCACAGCACTTCAGGGCTGCCAGATGATTTTTGTTAGTGGTGGTACGCCACTTCAGCGTTGCCAGATGAAAATTCAAAAAATCAGTTAATTTGAAACATGTACAATAAATTAGAAATATCTCAATATGATGTTGTAGAAATGTTAAGATTGGAAAATTGGTATTAGTATTAATATTATTTTTTTGATAGTTTTGAAATGTTTTAGGAAGTCACAATATTTAGTGTTTTTGTGGTGCAATGGTTGCTGTCTGTGCTACAAAGAGTAGCTAACGAAAATGCCCGCCAGATGGCGCTGGTTGCCTTGTAAAATTGAGTATTCTACATTTTACTTTTATTAGCCATTTCCATAGTCTACATATACATACACATTTATATAAACCTGCTGTTCCCACTATTACCGTTATTTTGTGTGGGCGTTACCTTCCACTTGCCATCCACACTTTTGATTGCGCCAAGCTGGAATTTCAAAATGTCAAAACGCTGGCCCCGCCCCTTTTTGCCCCGCTTTTTCTTTATTTTTCCCATTGACTGCGCTGCTTTTTGCTACGCTCTTCTTCCTCTTCTTCTTCCGCCTCCTGTGTGTGTGTGTGTGTGTACGCTTGTTTGTTTGTTTGTTTGCGCTTCGTTTGTCGTATAAGTGATGAGTCAATTAACCCAACATTCCTTTCCTGGAGGCACATATTGCTTTAATTAAACAGACAAACAAAATTGCAGCAAAAGCAGCAACAGCAACAACAACAATATCGCACTACTTTTGCCACCATTTTGTTCTTGCCCCGCCCACTTCACACCGCCCCCTTCCGCAAATTCTGACTTTTGCCAAATAAATATTTGCATTTATTTCCACACAAAAGCACACGCACACGCACACGCACACACAGCATACATACACACGCACACTTGCAACCTTGAAACAAAAGCAAGAAGAAGCATCCTGCTGGGCTCTTAATTAAACTTTAATTACTTGTAATTAATAAAGTTGATTGATTTGCCGGCCATAAAATAAACGCACTTTATTTGTACTTTTTTTTGGTTTTTTGTTTTTGTTCTCCTTGTTGCCATGTGAATAATGCACTTGTAAATAATGGCGACTTTTTTTTTGGTAATATTTGATTGGTTCTCCGGCTATTAAAAGCTTACAGTTTTTAACAAATTTATTGTTCGTTATGGCAAAGCTTTTAAATATTTTTATATTTATAAATTTCATTAGAAACCATCTGCTTCTGTTTTTATTTTACACATTTCAGAATCATTTCAAATTTTAAATTTAACCGGAGGTTAAGAGGCAATTACTTTGTTATATTTTTAAATGTTGTATTTTTATTTATATTTATAATTTGGCTTATTAGACATTTGGCTTAATTTAGAAAACAGCTGGTTTTCTTTTTTTTTTACTTAATCTAAAATCATTTTAAATTGGAAATTTAACTGAAGGTTAATTTCCTATTCCCACTATCTGCAGGCAATCCCTTTACTCGATGGTCTAGACATCTTTTCACAATCTTGCAATCAGATTCCCCAACACTTTGCCACAGATAAGCTCTCCTTGTGCAGCAATTAAAATCCCTTGAGCCGGAATCATTCCCTGGATCCTTCTGTAATTATTTCAATGTACCTACCCACCTTCCCCTAGAACCAAAATAAAAAACCCCCCGAAATCTGCACCCCCAAATGTATGCAGCAAATTTGCTTATTAGCTTGCGAAACTTTTTAAACTTTAATTTCAGGGATTTTAATTAATTAAATATGGGAAAATTCCTTAAGATAGAACAACCATTTCCAACTTTTCATCTTTAGATTCCTTTGGCATTTACAGTGCTGTTTTTCCCCGATAAAACTATTAATTTGTAATGCCTGCCGTTTCGGGTTAATTTGAGCCAAATATTTGGACTTTAAGTGGCTCACTTTTGCCTGCCGAATTATGGCCATCAGCCATAATTCTCCGATTTGCATCCAGACAAATTGCCGACTCGAGGGACACTCATTATCCTCCGGCCGCAAACATTCTGCTCCGCAACCACGATGATGATGATTGGATGGATGGGATGTGGACAATGCAGCGTATGCAGACAGAAGCAAGAAGGGGGATTTGGTATATGTATAGATATAGGGATAGGAATAGGGATAGTTAGGATCCTGGAGAAGGGGCATGCAAATTGCCCCGGCCAAATGCAATTGAAAGGAAGCGAGACAAAGGACACAGCAGACGCAAGTAGAAATAGAAATAGAAACAGAAACAGAAGCCGAGAAATGTTGCCACTGCACAGTGGGAAATTCACAATGGCCGAAGCGGAACAATGGGCCCGAACTGAAAACAAATTTTGCATGCTAAATGCAACAAACAAAAATAGTGAGGACTGTCGAAATGGGAATGGGAATAGGAGTAGCTGAATATCGCACTCAATAAAGGATTTCCACTTGAATGTTTTTCGGGAAAAATACAATGGGTAAAATGGGAAAACAAGAAAACAAGAAATCTGGAAAATGCCAAACAAATGGCAATGAAACGAAGCTGCAAAACGAATTTTCTCTTTCGATTTTTTTCTATCTCTTTTTCTGGTGGGTTGTATAAGCCGCAAACTGCGAGCAAAGTGCGTTTCAAAAATGTAAAATAAAAGAAAAGGGAAATAAATCAGTAGTAGAGATGGTAAGTTATTTTATATGATTTATATTCAGCAATTAAAAGAATAAATTAAATATTAGATATTTTTTAGAAGTATTTTAGCTTTATTTACAAGTAAAAAATTAAAAGATTATCATTTTGTTTTATTGAACTTATTTTTAATGTAAGAATGTTGGCCAAGGATATTATTATATTATTTTTCCTGTTTTTTCTAGTATTTATTTACTTGATAAATATTTTTTTTAATATTAATTAATTATAAAATTAGGTATTTAAAATATAAATAAAACACCTTGGAAGCAAAAATACAAAATAAAATAAAAATGTTTAAAAAATCAGCCAAGCAAAATACACTCACGAAACGCACTGTGGCCATGGCCACGAATTCAGATACATAGATATATAGATGCAGTTTCCAGATTGCAGATACATCTGCGCGACGCATCCACACTTGATCGACTTCTGACTTAACGCAGCTCGGGCGTTCAGAATGCAATTTAGCGAGCCTCGCAAATCTCGCCAAGGGGAAAACAAAAAACAAAAAACCGAAAAGATAAAGAAAATTGGGATATGAGAGGGCAATCATCAAATAAATATGTGAGTGCCTCTCCAAAGTCTAAAGTCCCGAGTCCTTTATTTTCCTCCCCGCCATTCGCTATTCAGCATTCGCCAGTCGACAGCGAATGTAAATAGAGAGGAGCTAAAGAAGGAGGAGGATGCAAACAAAGGGAAGGAATGAATGGAAAAAAAGATGAAAAAATCGAGGCCCCGTCAAAGTCGAAGTCCTTTGAAGATATTTGATACAAATTGAAAGCGATGATCTGGAAACGTCGAGTTTCTGTTTCTCAGATGGAAATGGAGATGGTATCTCCACGGCGACGACGATGATGATGATTGTTTATTTGAGGGAATTTAATTCGCCAGATCGATTGCGGTAGTTGATCTTTGGAACGTAATTTGTGCGACTTCCAAAGGGGTATTTTTATATCGATGGATTCGATGGAGTTGCCTTCGTTGATTCGAGTTGATTCGAGTTGAGTTGGCCAAGCGAATGGAATCGTGGATGAATGAATTTCGAGTCCAAGGAGGTGGCATCATTGGATTCATTGAAATGTGAATGGATGAGAATCGTGAATGGAGAAATATGAGTATGTGAACAGACAGGGCAAAAATGAATAGTAAACCTAATAAAATAGCCCTAAATTGAATGGATTACATAAATCCATTAAATATGGCCAATTTAACTTAGTAAGAGATTTTTAAAGAAGAAAGTATTCATCAATAAAATAAATAAAAATTAAACATTAATAAAAAAGGAAAATAATATTAGATCATAAAATATTTTTTTATAACTTCGAAAATAAATGTTATGCCACAAATTGAAGTAAGTAAGAAATTCAATCAAATAAGTAACATATTTATCAGGTAAATAAATATTTAAAAAGGGAAAAATAATATTTCTTATCACACTATATAAAATTTACAAAGTTCTTAATTTTTTACCCTCCTTTTTTCAACACCCTTTCCGCTCTCCGATATTTATGGGATTCCTTTCGATCAGGCATCACTAATACCAATCATTTGCCATCTGCGAGTCCTCTTACCAAATACCAAAAAATTTCCCCTCCTAAAAATGCGCACCTCTCATTTTTTATTTTTTATAACTTCCGCTCGTTGGCCAACACACAAAAAATTGCATTAGGAAAAATCATTTTGGGCACGCATGTGTCCTGCGTCCTGCGTCCTGTTTCCTCTGACCCTCGCTTCCTCGATTTGAAACCGATTCGAAACGAAACCCCCCTCCGATCTTATTCGTCCCCGATTTGGTGTATCTTTTTGTTTTTTGCACGTCGCGCGCCGCCCGCGACGAATTGAATGTCCTCTCCCTTTTTTTGGTATCTCCTCTTCTTCTTCTCCACTGCCTCGACAGGATCCCCGTATCCTTTGTTCCCCCTCCCAGAGAAAAGATATACCGTATATCGGACACGTTTTTGTATCATCTAAGATCTGTTAATATTAAATATATTTTATATCAAAGTCCTTTGAAGATATTTGATTTATAAGCATTGATTACATTTTTAATTTGGGGTTTATAATATTTTTTTTATTAGGTCTATTTTATTTGGGTCTATTACAAAAATGTCTACTTTTTAAGCTAACAAATATAACTGGGTTTTGGATATATATTTTTTAGCTTTCAATCAAAAATACTTTTTAACTTCTTAGAAAAAATTAAGTAGTTAGCACATTTGTGATTATTAAATTAAAATATATACTTCAATTGTTTGAAATAAATAGTTAACCTAACTTACTTAATATTATAATAATAATAAGTAGGTAATTTAAAGATGACATCAATTTAGAATATTTAATACTCGGGTTTCTTTAAATTAATTTAAAATAGTTTTTGCAGCAAAATAATGAGAAAGTGATGTTAAATATTTGGTAAATATACAATATATTTTTTTTCAGTGTGACCATTCTTTTTGTTGCTTTTTTACTAGTGCGTGTGCGTGTGTGTGTGTTCGCCGAGGACAACGACGACAGTTAGTCTGGGCAGAGCGGCCATCATTTGGGATTAGTGTGAGTGCGAGTGTGTGTGCGTGTGTGTGTGTCCAGGCGCGTGTATGTTTGACCTTTTGCATCTGCCAGAGGTCGCTGGGCGTGGGGAGGGGAAAGGGGAGGTGGAGGGGGGTTGCTCGTAACCGTGCTCGTTACGGAGTCACGCTCGTTTTTAGCCGCTTCTTCTTCTTCTTCTTCTGCAGCCCCGACTTCTTCCATATAAATTAAGATCCCTAAATGCTGACAAAGGCCACTAATTCAATGGCAATAAAACGGATATTAAACACACATCGAACTCCGGCTACCGACGAAAGTCAGCCAAAAGGGAGGGGAGAAAGACGAAAGGGGGGGGGGGGTTGGTGATCACCCCCCATGGCTACCGCCCCCCGCCCCTTAATGCACTTAAATAATTTCTTTTAATTTAAATTGAATACTAGAAATAAATACTAGTTTAAGTACTAGAACAATAAATCCTGTTTCTGCCTATTATAAATGTAAGAATATCCTTGAAATAACTTTGTTGAAAACTAAATATATTTTAAAATTTTGGAAATTTTTCTTTGTGTATCCTAGCCCACTCTTTCTATTTCGCCGTGCATCGTTTGCATTAATGAATTAAAAATTGGAGAAAATGGACGGGGGAATATGGTAGCTATGGAAAAATGCGTTCAACGGTTGCTTCTGCTTCTTCTTCTCGCTCCAAACTGCTTCTTTTTGTTGTATATTTTTTATGAAAGAAACAGAAAAATGTGGCAAGAAATTGGTGGGATATACCCTGTAAAAGGGTGTCAATTAATTGGGGAAATTATGAACTCAATGTTGGGGATCACTAAAAAATGTTAAAATATTAACTTATATAAATTTGTAAAAAATAATATATTGAAGAATTTCTTCTCTCGTTTTTCATAGGGGAATTTTTCAAATATTAAAAATCGAAAATCCCAGGGAATCTTCGCTTCGATTTCCCCCTCCTTTGCACTTTTTTATGACCCGGCATTCGAACTGATCACTAATTCATTTTTCTAATTTTCCAAATGTCCAAAGAAAAAGGTGAACCGCAGTGTGTGGGGGTTATCGGAAATATCGGAGGGTCCGAGAGTGGCGATCGATTCATTATGTGCGGTAATTTATGTGCCGCTGTCAACTGTGAACAATTGCGCGGCTGCAACTGGTCTTCAATAGTCTGTCCCCCGCCTAAATATAATTTTCCAGGTTTTCCTGCCCCACAAAGGTCACTCACATCGAATCAGGTGCATCCTCTCTCTCTCTCGTTCAGCGGATCGGGCCTCATAAATTAGCCATTACCAACCAATTATCAAGGCAGCCGTGGACAAAAGGCTGCGAAGAGGAAAACTCTGGGGGAAACCCCGGGAAAACGGCAGGGAAAACAGGAAGTTATCGCCTCTGTGTGTCACCGCTCTTTGTTCCTTAAGGAGTCCCATTCCCATTACCGAATTCGAATGAGAATACTTTTGCGGGGCAGTGTCCAAATCCGGTAGCCGACTTTCACCAGGTCCCTGGATTCACACAAAAAAAAATATACAAAACACATAATTTACCATTAATTATTATTAAATTTAATAACTGTTCTGTTTTTTAAAAATTAATTTTTAAAGTTCTGGAAAGAATCTTTTTGCATGTATTTTTTAGGCATTAAAAAGTTCAAATTGTTGTTTAGAATTTAAAATCGAAGTCAAAATTAAAGTAGTTTATTTTTTATAATTATTATAATAATTTGTGGTATAACGCAGTGTCGTATTTTTCTCGGTGTAGCTACTGTGCGGTCGGCACATTGGAAATGCTTCGATTCTTTGCGCAAAATGCGGCCAAAACATCGATGACAGGAGGTGGAAGCCAAAAGGACGAGGGCGAGTCCTTGCGGAAGTTGACCGGATATTGAAGAGTCTTTGATGCGATGGTCGGGGACGGGGCATCCCGAGATGAGCACTTATACACAGGTGGGTGGTCCGCAAGTCCAATTCCACGGGATCTAACAGAATAATCAGTGAGTAGGTAGTACTTCATTTCATTAAAGGTGAAATGGTGGAGGAAATTAAGAAGAACACTTTATTATTTTATTAAATTCGTATTTTTAAAACCATAGATTTTAGGTATGAAAAGAAGATTTTATTTATAAAATCAATAAAAGACTAGTATACCAATTATTCAACAAATTAAGGCACTTTCAATTAGATAAATCAATAAAAATACTAATTAATTTTGGTTTAATCTATTACATATAATATTCAATAATGCTCAATTAATATTCCCTAAACACTCAAACATTTACCAATTAATTGATGGTTTTGCCGTATTTTCCCAGCCTCCGAAGCCTTCGATTTCCCAGGCTTTATTTGTTATCCCAACCGAAGCGAAACGCATGTTCTATGTCGCACTCCCCGTGACCCCGACTTCCCATATGCCATGTACCATTTACCATTAAGCAAATCAAAAATCATTAAACTTGACCAAACCAAAGCAAAAGCCTCTCGTTCCAAATCAATCAATTTGGACAGAAGTAAAACAGATGCGTTTGCTCTGAAAATTTCCCCCTTTTCCCGCTTTTTGTGTGCGACTACCAAGCGACTACCGACTACCGACTCGATTCTCTGGCCAAGTTAAGGGCGACCACCCTGGGCGCGGCCAAGCAAAAGTCCGGCAGCAAATCGGAGGTAAAAATTTAGGTATTTTTATATGGAGAAGGAGGAGGATGAGGAGGAGGAGGAGGAGGAGGGGGAGGAGCAGCTGGAGAAGCTGCAACCGGTCGCCGGTCCCGAGCTGTCTGCAGCAGTTGGAACCTTTGGTCGCGACCCCAGCTTCAGGGATTTTCTCCAACCTTAACAACTTGGGACTGCAGCTCGTGTGGCAAGTGTCTCGCTCTGACCTTACACTGCGAGAAAATTGGAATGGAAGTTATAGCTTAAAAAATAATAATAAATATTATATTTAAGATGTATAGTGTTAGAAAGGAATACAATAATATTATATTAAAAATTTATAGTAGGTGATATTAAAGATAATTATAATGCTCTAAAAAGGAAACACTTTTTTTATTAGACTGTTGGGTCTTAAATACAAGAATTTTCTTGGCTACCAAATTTTATTTAATAAATCTATAAATTTTAAAGCAAAAGCCTTCAAAATAGTAAGGATACTGTATAAAAATATAATTTATATATTTAATATATTATATATTTAATAGATATCTTTAAAGTTAAATATTTTTATATAACTTTTTTAGGGATTGACTTGGTTTTGGTTGTATATATATTTTCTCTGTATGTATTTTATTTCCCCAATTCCCCCTTACCCCCCGCAGATGCCATGCTGTGCCGCTTATTAATGACACACAATTTTTGTATCATTTACGGGTCACAATAATGTGGCCCGCTTTTCGATCGCTGCGTTTCTACAGACCCAAACTCCAAAACTTCAAACACCCAACTCCCCAGTTCTCAGTTCTTAGTTCTCAATTCCCGATTCTCAGTTCTCATATTTTTTGTTCTCATTTTTTTTTGGGGCCTGCAGTGCACAGAAGCGCATTCTTTAAGCTCCCTGCCCGTCCATAATTTATTATGCGAGAAATCTTATTCACGTGACTTATTTGCTTCTGAATGCCGCCAGAAGAATCGAAATCAGCGGCGGACTCCGAGTTCGAATCTGAATATTCCAAAACGAGCCAGAATCTGTGTATGACTCACCTGAGGGACTGGGAAGCGGAAAAGGGAGGGACTTCGATTCGGATTCAGACCCAGCTAGATAATGGCGGTCGCCTTGATGTGGGTCCCCGATTCCAATAACAATTTCGATACCCACACACCCAGCCAAAACGATCCCGCGAATCCCATTGGGGGGCACAATACATATCAGCAAAAAAAAGTCGAAAAAGAAATAGTTTTTAGTTTCTTGTGACGACAGCGGGCAGAGATCACAAAATTGGTTAGTTAATTCGGGAGAGATATGTGCAAAATACAGGAAATATTTTAAATACCTTAAATCATAATTGAATGGGTTAGGGGTTTGGTTTTTGGATGAAACCTTAAGAGTGGTGAATAGTCCATATTATTCATTTATATGATAATAATACATTTAATAATATTGAATTTAATTGTTATACAGTGCATCATAAAACTCAATATTTTTCTAAAAAAAAAATCATGAAAAATAATTATAATGATAATTATTAGGTATTTAATAAAGGTTGGAATTTCTTTTATTTCCTTAAAGGGCATCATAAAATTCGTTGTTTTTTTTAAATACCTTTCCTCACCTCTCCTCTTTCTCATCCATTTAATATAATTTCTCTCGCTTCGCCTTTGCGCTTTGCTTTAATTTATTTTCATTTGGGGCCGCGTGCGATTTTTATGCTCATTTTTGTCGAAGACATTTAATGATCGCATATATAATTTGAGCGAATGCGCAAAATGCACAGTCGCAGTCCGATTCCCTGGCATTATTGAAATGAGACTGTGGATCCTTGGATCCTCCGTTCTTCGGCTCTTCGGATGGGTGATGGAGTTGCGATCGTGCTGTCTCTGTCGCTCCCCTTTCGCTGCAGTTGCTCATAATTTTATGGGAGCTGCTTCGGCAAATACACTCGCTAAATTTATGCACATTCCTGTCGACCACCCCCCTTTCCCCTTACCCCTCAACCAATTCCCATAACCCATAAGCATGGGCCAAGCTTCCCTCTGCCCCCGAAATACAGCCAATTTGCATACCGAAAGGCGGAACTTGGTCCATTAAGTGGCCACATTTTGATACCCTTTATAGGTAAAATATATAGTTTTTTGACCGTAACAATGGAAATATTAATCCAAATATGGATTGTCATACCTTTCTGAATTCGTTACTAAATTTCCAATCGATTGGCATTTAAACCTGGACATTTTATTTTTTTGCCATTTTTCGCAAAAAATCATGATAGACCCCCCTAAAAAAAATATCAAAATTGGCGAAAATGTAACTTTTTCAAGATCACCCGGAAAGTGTCATGGATTTATTTTTTGTTTTATTATCTGCTCAAAACGGTATGTATTTTTGGTGTACGACCATTTTTAGCCAAGTTACAGAAAAAAAACGAAAATAAAAAAATTCAAATTTTTGCCAAAAAATCAGAACCGAATTTTTCACAAAAAATAATTCGTTTTTTGACCGTAACAATGGGAATATTGATCCAAATATGGATTGTCATACCTTTCTGAACTCGTTATTAAATTGCCTAACGATTGGCATTTAAGCCTTGACATTTTATTTATTTTTAATTTTTCGCAAAAAATCATGGGGTACCCCCTTATAAAAAAATTAAAAATTGGCGAAAATTTTATTTTTCCAAAATCACACGGAAAGTTTTATGGATTTATAGCAAATTTTGTTATCTGTTCAAAACAGTATGTATTTTTGGTGTAGGACCATTTTTGTCCAAGTTACAGCAAAAAAACCAAAAAAAAGAATTTCAATTTTTGTCAAAAACTGAAATCCCGAATTTCCAAAAAAAAAAAAACAAAACCGTTTTTTTCGCTAAAACAAAGCAAATACTGATTTAAAGTATGGATTGTCATACCTTTCTGAACTCGTTATTAAATTTCCTAACGATTGGCATTTAAACCTTAACATTTTACATATTTTAAATTTTTCGCAAAAAATTATGGGGTACCCCCTTATAAAACAAATAAAAATTGGCGAAAATTTTCTTTTTTCAAGATTACCCGGAAAGTTACATGGATTTATTTATTATTTTGTTATCTGTTCAAAACAGTATGCATTTTTGGCGTAGGACCATTTTTGACCAAGTTTCAACAAAAAACAAAAAGAAAAAATTCAAATTTTACCAAAAACCCTAAATCCCTTTAGAGATCATAATATTTGCCCAATCGCTAGAACTTTTGGTATGCAGTCAGAGAACTGCTTTAAAAACCTGGAACCCATACACCCCAACCCCAAAACAGGGTATTTTTCAGTATACCAGGTGCACGGACAACGGATCCCCCGGCACTAAAAAGGAGCCGCTCGCTCAGTTGGAGCTCTTAACAAATTTGTTCGGGGCAACACGCCCAAAAAAATGGCAACAGATCGCGAGGGAGATCCAATATGTTAACCCTTCGGTGCCTTAACCCCGCCTGCCCACATTTCTAATTACGAGCTCGTGTGCTGAGCTGCGTTTCGGCTTTTTTCCGATTTTTATATTTTTTTTTTTGATTTTTAGCTTTTTTTTTTTGTTGGTTTCGATCTGTTTCGTTACGCTTCTGGTTTTTGGTTTTCTTTTCACTTCTGCGCTGCGGTGACAACATGAAGAAGAGGCAGAGGCAAGAGCAACATCTGAAAGGCCGCAGCAACAACAAACAAGCAGGGGAAAAACAACACGGGAAAAAAACATACATATATGTATGTATATAGGGACAAACATATATAACAACAATGACAACGCCTTGGATAAGCTGGGTCAAATTAGTAGGGAAAGAAGAAGAAAAAGGGGGGTTTTCGGTAGCCGAACAACACTTGTAGGCGCGGCACTGATTGACCCGCAAGTCTGCCCCTTTTTCCACACTTTTTCCCCCTTCCGAATTTCGAATCCCATAATTTTCGACCAATATCCCCCAGTCCCTTTTCGGGTTTTTTATCTGACTTACGGTACACTCAAAAAAAAATTTTAGAAAATCGCCTATGGATTTGCTTTACTGGCGATTTTTTTCTATATTTCTGGAATATTTCTTGAATTTAATGAATTTTGATTAATTGGAAGAAAATTTTCTTTACCAGTAGAAAATTTTTTTATTTTAAAGAAAAAAATCGCCAGTGAAGCAAATCCATAGGCGATTTTCTAAAATTCAGGGCGATTCATTTTCTGAGTGTAGCTGCAACATCACTTTTTCTTAAGTGGCCAAGATTGAAGGATGTCCATTTGCGCCACACCCTCAACGAAAATGTGGAAAACTCCGGGAGAAAGTGGAAAAGATAAAGGAAAAGTACCTCTCTAATCACTCTAAAATATATCATTCCATTTTATTTTATATCTGGAACTATTAAATATGTTTACATTTTAAGAATTATTTTCTAGAATATATTATTCTTTAACTTACAAATTCGACACCTTAAAGTGAGCACACTCCACGCCAAAGGATCAATTTCGTGTTAAGGATCCTTGAGATCAGATATCTGATATATCAAATGGCAATCTTTTCACCTACTCAAGAACTTGCGAAATATATTCCCTTTTTGAGGGCGATGTGCCAAAAGTCAGGCCAATGTTTCAGCTGATCTTTGACCTCCTCCGAACACTCCTCGAAAAAACACTCCGAGATTCAGATTTCCCATCTATAGATCCCCGATTGCGATCCCCTTTCAATTAGCCAGGGGCGTTGGCCAGGCTAATTGGGCGAGGATCAGAGCCAAAAGATATCCCATGGAAATTCGATCGCCGTTGAATATTGCATTTTCCCCCGAAAATATGAGAACGATTCCTAGGCATTTTCCGGAAAATCGAAAATAGAAAATAGAAGACAGATCAACGACAACAATTCATCTCAATATGCCAAAGTCGCTTTCAACGATCCCATTGTTTGGACATCGGGAAGAAAGGCTGAAAATAAGGGTCCACCGAACCGAGAGAAGCCGGTAGAAAAAGGGCAGACTTTGGGTCGCCCGAAGACCCAATTTTCAGATCGAGAAGTTGCCGGCAGCTTAGCAGAAGAAAGGCGAAAAGAGAAAGGAGAGCCCGAGCGGGAAGAACAAGAACAAGAGCCGAAGAAAATGAAAATGAACAATAGGGGAAGGATTATCCCGGCAATGATCGGCGGCCATATAGAATGAAGACATCATCTTCCAAACAGTAGGCCAATTCTCACACCGAAAGAGACGGCCTGAGGGCGAAGAAAGAGAGGGGGCTCACAACTGGGCTACACAGAGAAAAAATAATGTTTTAGCATTTTAGAGTTGGGATAGTTTTATTCAGACCTTTGAATAAAATAAATTATTAGATCATATGATTATATCATAAAGTTGAATATATAAATATTGTTTTAGCTTGTTAGAGTTGGTATATTTTTATTCAATCTTTAAGAAAGTAATTTCTTAAAGGGTGTAAATATTAAAATCCTTTTCAGATCTTATAATTAGATCATAAAGATTAATATGCATAAATTCGTGTTCTATTTATATATTTCTTTAGCCGTAAAAAAAGTATAATATATTTAAATAAAGTTTTAGATCATAAGATTAGATCATAAATAATAATTTATAAAATTCGGTTCTATTTTTCTTTTCTGCTCTATATTTTCAATGTAGGTAGATTTTTCGGTAATAATTTCCGTATTCCTATTATATATATTATATCAGAGATATTTGAACACATTTTTTGCTCAGTGTAGACGGTGAGAGATCGGTCTAGTTTCGGGCCTAACGTTGAACAACTTGTGGCGGAAAATGGAAAGGTTAAACAAAACAAAGGTCGAACGGTGGGTAGGGAGGTTTGCGGAGGATGCTGATGAGGTGAGGTGGAGTGGCCAGAGGGGAGGGGGCGGGGCAGCGGACAGGTAACGTCGGTCGCCGATGAAAGAAAGTAAAAATCAATTTCAACTCGAGCAAAACAATTACTTACTCATATTGCATTCACACAATGCACTGGGAAAATTACCATGAAGTTGGAGAAATATTGTTAGTAATAATTAATTATAATAATCAATATAATATTATCATAATAAATATTAATAATATTTATTTGAACTAGAAATGGTATATTTTGTTTAAAAGTCAGCTATAATATTTTTTTCAGTGCACTTGTGTAGGCAGCCAAAGTCGAAATTCGGTTCGGCTGTCTTCAATCTTCAGTCTTCAATCTGCACACACAAATAGTGTATAGTGTCAATCAAAAAAGGTTGCACAACTCGGTTTTGGGTTTTGGGTTTTTTTAGCTGCAGATAAACCCGAAGAAACCCGTTGCACCGTTCTCGGCATTCCAGGAACCCAGATCTTCTATTATGTATACAGTATACGATATACCATATAAGTATATTTAGCCCCCACTCTCTCACCACCTCACCCCATTGGAAAATGTTTGGGAAATTCTCCGCGCATTGACAACATTTTGATTTGATTTGATTCGATTCGATTCGTTTCGATTTAACTTGCTGCTGAGGGACTTAACTGAAAACTGAATATGCCCCATAAGGCAATCTGTCCACTCGCCATTGTTCATTGTTGTTATATTCCAGTTGGTGTTTTGTCAGCATTGCTTTTTAAGCCAGGGAGAAATACAAAAAAAACCAAAAAAAAAAACGTTGATTGACAACGCTCATTGTTGGACGGCGACGATGATGTTGGATTTTTCCGGGGAAAACGGGGGGAAAATCGGGGTCACCTGCCACCGAATTCGAATCCGTGGGTTAAGTCTGCGTCGAGAAATCGAGAAATGACTGAAAACTTTTCATGTTCAACGCAGCCAATCGGAAATGTTTGATTGGAAATACGAATGTTTCATTTCTCCCAGTCAATCGGAAATGTTTAAGTATACTTTTGAGATTTTTAAAAAACAAATGTTATATACTTGGATTACTTGTAAGGAGTGAACCACTCTAATTTAATGGCTTCCATAAATTAAAATAAATTTGTTAAAGCAATGCTTTTACTACCAGAATTGCATATTTAAATTTCCCACCCAAACGCAGAAAAAATACAGTATACCATTCAATAACAAACACAACTGCAAACATTTTCGCCACGCCACTTGTAAAAAGTTTTTCACCCATTGAAACTTTTATGAAAATTGCGCATACGCCGCGTGGCCTCCTCGGCCCGCCGCTCTTCCCTTCTCTTTCGCTCGCCGTCTACCCGTCTCTTTCGGTGAAAACGTTCAACTGTAAATAACGACGGGGAAATTTTCAATTCGAAATTCCAATTTCCAACAATAACACACAAAACTCCAAGCCGTCGAATTCGGTATCTACATATCTTTGTATTTGTTATATTCTGATTTTTTCGGCCTTTTTTCGTTATTTTTTTTTTGGTTTTGTTTTGTAGACGTATTGTGTAGGCATTTCCGGTGCGCGGCTATGAAGGAAATTTTTATGACGTCAACTCACACATAAAGGCGATTGGCTCCACCAAAAAAGAAGTAATGAAAATGGAAATAATAATAAAATAAAGTTGAAACTTTAAAGTTTCCTTCTTTTTTCAGCCGCTTGCAAAGCAATAAAAAAGTTTTCGAACAGAAAAATTCGAAATACTAAGCAAATTTATAGTGGTTGTTCGATAATCTATAAAAAACCGAATTAATTTTTATTTAAATAAATATTTAATATTGTCTAATGTTATAATTTTTTTACACAATTTTTCCAAATTTATTTTATACATTTTTTCCACGCTTTATATGTCTTAAATATTGCTGTCTTATTTTTCTTGTATTCAGTTTTGTATTTTGGCAATGAGCCTACAAATTGGCTTGCTTGTCTTGGCTCACACATGCATAATTAATTTTGTTTTATTTTTCTTTGACAATACCCCCCCCCCCCTCCCCCCGTCCCTTCGCCGGTCTGCCTCATCATTTATTTTTCTATGCAAGCTTCCGAGCAGATACAACAAAAAATTAATAACACAAAGCGATCCCTGCGACGCTGTCTTCCCTTTCTTCTCTTCTCAAAAAAAAAAAAAATAAAAAAACCTTTTTCGCTGGGCTTTTTTGTTTAATAATGAGACGACATTTCGAACGCATAAAATCGTCATAATAATTTTTGATATATGAAGCAGCACAGGGCGATACCAGAGCGCTAATATCAAACGAATTCTTTTCAAGATAAAGCAGCCTACAACAACAACAACAGCAAAAGCAACAGCGGTGGCCGAAGAAACCGAAGACTCAACGAGGAGACTCCATCTCGAGTCTCAAGGTGATGCCCAAAATAAAGCGGAATATTAAAAATATGAAATATTGAAATTGATGGCTAAACATTCTTGTAGGTGTAAGAAATGTTCTTCCATTAAAATAATACGTTTGAGGAAAGGGATCATTTATTTAGTTTCCAATGGCTTACTTTTTACTTTTAATAAATAGTTTAATTATAGTAATAATAATACAATTTTAAAGTTTGTTAAGATTTTGTAATATTTACGATAGCCTTCCAAATAAAAATGATGAAATCTCAAAAAATCTAAATATATTCTGCATTACTGCGTTTTTTTTAACTACTTACTTTTATAGGTAAACTTATATTCAAAATTGTAATATTTTGACTTACCCCCCATCCCCAAAAGTAGCCAGATTTGGTTAGAAACAAGCCAAATGGTCAGAACTCTTGGTCAGTTGGAAACTTGATTTAGTTTTTGTGGAGCGACAGTAGCTCAGTTGAAAATGGGCGGGGTACGAGGGGGGCGGGGGGCGCAAATGGGAGGGGCAGACTGATGCTGACGCTGACCAATTCTTATAAGAAAAGCCCCAAAAGACGCAAAAGGCGAGGGACATAAATAAATAAAACAGCCACAGAGAGTCAGAAAAATCGACAATAACAACAAGGGGCAAGGAGCGGAAGGGGGGAAAAGGGGAGGAAAGGAGTGGCGGGTCAAAAAAAAAAGAAAGAAAAAGAAGAAGCATTAATCGTAACAATGTTATTAGTCGTACAACAGGGGATTAGGCTACCGATTCGTGCATCCAAGGAGATGGAGATGGGCACCCGGAGAACGTCGCTTCGAAATGCCCCCTCTTTATGGTCGACCTTTTTTTTATCACTCTGCCTCGCTCTTGCTGGTCTTTCTCGCTCTCTCTCTCCTTCTCTCTCTCGCTCGCTCCCCACATACAGTTGCTTTTGCTTTTTGGGGCGGGTAACCTGCAGCTGCCATTCTGCTGCTTCTCCTCCTTCCTCCTCTCTCCTTCTCTCTCCCCTCCCACGGATGCTGCTGCTTCTTCTTCTCCTTGGTCTTCTTCGCGGCTTCTGATTTCTTCAGCTTCTGCTTCTTCTTCCTTAGCTTGCGTTCTTCTTTGGATACCCCTTATACGAAAAACTATGGTATGTTATTATGTCTGATTTTACGAATAAATACAATTAAAACTTATAAAAAATTATATATTTAATAAAAATAAAAACAATACATAATATAAATAAATATAATATACAAATTATTTTGTCCAATAATTATATAAAAAATACATTAGTTTATGAACATAAATAAAATAATTGTTATTGAGTTTTGACCATATCAAGAAAGGATATATTCTAAAAGAATTATAATTTGTTATTTTTATTAAAAATAATGAGAGATGTCAACAAGTTCAGATTTTATATTTTTTTAAAAAAGGTCTATATCTTAAGATTTATTCTTGTTATAATCCCATTCCAAGGGGTATATCCAAGTCAGGCCAATTGCCATTTAAAGCGATTCTACTGCTGCCTCTTCCCCTTTCCCTTCTCCCTCCCCTTCTCATTTTGGGTGCGTTTTATGGACAATCTTATGGCGGTGATTAAATCATGTTGCACGGCGAATGATGCTGCTAGTGGGAGGGGTTTTGCAAGGGGTTGTCAGGGGTTTGCAGGGGTGGCGGACGAGGGGTCGCTGTTTGTTATTCCACCAACGCCAGATGGGTCATGATTGTGATTGTGCGATAATTGCAAGTCACGGTGCGCAGAGTACCCTATACAAATTATTGAGTGGCACAATTTATTGTTGCTAATTTCATTTCAGGCCTCGTTTTGAACCAGCGCATAAATCACAATTTTTCATTACTAAATATTTAATATAATATCCAAGTATATTTCTTAATTAAGGTAGTAAAATGTTTAAAAATCTAAATATTATGTTTTTGAAAAATATTCAATTATTTTTGTATTTTCAGTCTAATTGTTAAAAATTTTCAAATCATAAAGACATTTATATTTGTCGACTTTATCATACCCAGTTTTATTATACAACTCTATTAGCCCCCCCTTTTTACGTAACTCCCACTTGATTTTATTACCCTCCTCTAGAATGTTTCGTTTGTTGTTCTCCTAATTGCATTAATTAAATGCAGCAGAAACTCATGAAAATGTGAAGAAAAAGCTGCGATTTCAGGGGAAGAGTGCGGAAGAGCCCTCGCGAATAAGATGCTTCTCCTTTCGTTCGGCAAAGTTCTTAGCATTTTTTATGGTGGTCAGTTTGCAACTTTGTTGCTTGATGGCCCAAACAACTTTCACTGCATTCCCGGCCAACAAACAAATGAGTTAAGCCTTTGCATTGGATTAATACTAAAAAATATCAGTGGGAAATTCAAATGTTTTAAAAAAAAGAATCGAAAAAATATTGTTTTATTTGTTTAAAATTTTAATTTTCCAATTGTTTTCGATTCTATAAAACTATACAAAATATAAAGAATCTACAGAAAACAAAAATTCTCATATTACCCAAAAAGACGCAAAAGACAGCAGTTAATGAAGTCTTTAAAAATCCCACCGCCTGTCAACACGTCACTCCCCTAAGGGCCACGCCCATTGCAAGTCCGCAGAAACACTCAATTGAAATACGGCCAAAAATGAAACCCTCGGGGGAAAGGCAAAATGGCACGGCAATCGGGGAGGGGTAACCGCAATGATCGATGGCTATCGATCGATTGGGAGGATCTGGGGAAGTGAGCAAAACAATAAAGGAAAACAAGGAGGCGCACTCACCGTAATTGCCGAATAATGGCACCAGGACCTCTTCGCTGCTTTAGATCCTCATCTGATCCTGGCCCGAAGCGATGTTGCTCCTTTTTTTTGCACTACCTATTTGCACATCGGGTTACCGTAGTTCTTCTCTTTTTTTATGATTCTAAATACACACAGAACAATGGGTGTTCATTGTTTCGCTTCTGAAATATATTTATTATATACAAAAATTTTGATTGAGTGTGGACTGTCACACGTTGTTGAGGTCGTAATTTGATTTCTGATCGATTGGCATTAAAAGATATTTTTTTTTTTTGCCATTTTTCGCAAAAAAACATGATGTTTTTTTGGCCAGAACAATCGAAATAATGGTCCAAATATGGAATGTTATACCTCGTTGAGCTCGTAATGAAATTGCCTATCGATTGGCATTTCAATCTGGACATTTTTAATTTTTGCCATTTTTCGCAAAAAATCATGATGGTACCCCTTATAAAAAATGCGAAAATTGGGTCGAAAGTTAATTTTCTCAAATCAGTCGCAAAGTGCACTGATATTAATTATACGGTTGTAAGCTGCACAAAACAGTATGCCGTTTTGATTTTGGACAATTTTTGTCCAAGTTACAGAAAAAACCCCATTTTGAAAATATCAAATTTTTGTCCAAAAATCAAGATCTTAATTTTTACCACAAAAACAAACAGTATTTTTGCCATAACAATGTAAATAATGGTCCCAATATGGAATGTCATACCTCGTTGAACTCGTAATAAAATCCCTATCGATTGGCATTTCAACCTGGAAATTTTTAATTTTTGTCATTTTTTGCAAAAAATTATGATGGTACCCCTTACCAAAAATGCGAAAATTGGCCAACAATTTTATTTTTCAAAATCATTAAGATAGTGATGAGGATTGTTAGCTAATGTTGTCAGTTGTCCAAATCAGTCATTATTTTTACTATAGGACCATCTTTGGCCAAGTTATGCAGAAATCCAATCTGAAACCATCCGTATTTTTACCAAATGTCGTAATCGTGATTTTTTAGCCAAATATATCAGTATTTTAGCTGTAGCATAGAAACGATAGACAGAATAAGACGAGGTATGACATTTTCTTGTTGAACCCCTCTCTCTTTTCCCTCAGTGCACCTTTCAGGCGGTTCAGGCAAGCGTAATTAACGCGAGTCGAGTAGTTGAGGTGCAAAAAAGGTGTTAAGAGAAAAGGGATCGAGGAGCGGGGCTGACCGAGTTTTTAATTGAATGCATCTTAGCGTAAGAGGTGAAAATACTTTGCCTTCCCTTCTCGGCGCATTTTAAACGAAAGACAAGAAATAAAAGAGGAACAAAACATTATGGAAAAGTAACAAGTAAGTGTGTTAGTTTTAAACTTGTATTTAAAAATATAGAAATAATATACTTATACCCTTTTAATAACCAGGCATTTTTTTATTTTACTTGTGATAAAAAAAGCTTAATTTATTTGTAAGAATTTTTGTTGTTGAAGAAGCCCTTCCATTATCAGGTATTTTCGACTGGTTTTTAAGTTTGGCAACAAATTCAGTATGTTGTTTTTTTTTTGGAGGAAGTTGTCGCTTTAAAAGGGAAACCCTAGGCAGGCCCCCACCACCTCCATTTCCCTCGCTTTTCCGATCCCCCAACCCCACCGCCCCCTTTTTCATCGTTCATCGTCGACTAGCTTGTGGCCTGTTTGCTTCGCTTGCTTGCCAATTTCCACTTTTCCGGTTTTAAGCTCTCACCAACACACATGACTGGCGCTCAGCTTTCCATTCATCCCCTCCCACCGCGCTTTTCCAACCCCCCAGCCCATCCCTTTGGCTCATTTTCCATTCGCTTATGCATTTTTCATCATTGCCGTGCGTTAACAAAAGTTCTTTAAGTAACTTTAACCAACTGTTAATGGTGCTTTGGCCCCCGAGACGCAGGTCCTTCATCATTTTAAAAAACAAAAGCAACAAATACATCAACGAAGGGATTACAGGTGAAAATATGGAGTGGGTAGGGGGATTAACTCTATTTCGACAAGGTAATCAAGTTAAATACATTTTGTGTACCTATTTGATCTGAATATCTTCTGATGATAAGAGATCATAGAGATTAATTGCATGAAAACTCTTTAATAAAATACCTTATTGGTAAGTTAGTAAATAAATTTACACACATCTCCCCGATTAAGGCGAAGAATGTGAAAGTGAGTGGAAAATCGCAATGATATATGTACGATATATGGCAATCACGTTCATAAGATCGGTGTAAATAGCAACTGTAAACATTATGGCCTGTTAAGCACACCTCGCTTGATTAACTGCAAATTGCTGGCCAAACATCAACCGAAATCAGCGGCAAATTTATGGGTCTATGCCCCCAACAATATCCCCTATAAATATAAAACTTTTCGCATCCCAAACGAACCGAAGAGGTGAAAGATGAAATACGGTGGAAAAAACACCATGAGAATCTCCGGCGAAGCATGCAACAATTAAGTTTTTCTACCAGAGTCAGGAATATGATTTTCATTAATAAAAGTTGGGAGTGAGGAAAAACAAAGATTGGGTTGGGGAAAACCAACCGAGAAAGAAAGGAGAAAAACAAAAAATAAATCAGCTAAAACCAGAGGAGGCCGCAGATTGTCGCTTGTCTCTGGTTTCTCGCTGTTTGATCGACAGTCTCCACTCCATCTTTCGGATCTTTCGGATCTCGAATCTCGCCGTCTCTTTCCCCCGCAGCCCCTAGGCCCCTCTCGCCCTCTCGCTCTTTCGCGGACCACGACGACGACCGTTCATCATATACCCTTCAGTCCATTTAACACGTTTCTGACACTAATCCTGCCTTGATGAAACTAATTTTTTTCTCCGCTCGCTGGTTGCTTTTTTTTTCATCCATGTGGCCCCCGAAAACCCCGAAAACCCCCTCCCCCCCTGGTCAAGCAGCCAGTTGATTTATTTCAGCGTGCGCTGCTGGTGATCTCCGATGCTTAGACAAAGTATATGGCTATATAAACTATATACTAAACCGGCCAGGCACTGCGACAAAAAGATTTCGAAAGTTCAGGCTACTCAGAGTATTTTTTATAATATTTCCAGGATGGAAGTTTTTTTTTTATTTATTTTATAAAATTTTTATTTATTTTATTTTAGGAATATATATTGAAATTATTATTTCGAAAGTGTAGGGCACTCAGAATATTTTTTGTATATATTTTATAATATTTTTATTTATTTTATTTTAGGAATATATATTATAAATTATTTTTTTCCCACCCCAGTTTTCTCCAAGTGCACCGAGTGACTGACAGCCGACGTGTTTTCATTGCCGCAGCTTCTGCTTCGGCTCATCGCATCTCTTATTTTTTCTCAACGCAACTCAACTCAACTGAAGTGAACTTGACTGGCTGAAAGTCGGCAAGTCGGGGACCCAGCGATAAGGACGGAGACGAGGCCGGAGAATTGGAGAATCTGAGACTGGGACTCCGCGATGGCTTGCTGTGATATGTATGGCTATATCTCTGGCATGATCTTGCCACAAATTAGTTTGGTTAGCTGCCGTTGCCAGTTTCGATGGCCTGCTCTAAATGTGGCACCGCAGTCTCGGAGGACTGCCTCTCGGGCCTCTGTTTATTTTCACTTCTTTTTTCTTTTTTCCTGATTTTTTCCTGATTTTTTCCATGGCTTTTTCTCTGTTTTTTTTTTCTTTGAAAAGAGAACCCCATACCATCCTCCGTTGCCCTGTCAATCATTGAAATGTTTGCGGACCCAAACTCAAAGTCGAACTCAAAAGTCGAAGCGTGGTTAAAGCGACTTCAAGTCCGGTTCGGTTTGGGTTTGGGTTTGGTAGGTGTTCTGTTATAGTTTCGCGGGTATGCTGGATTGCATTGCTTACAAAACCATTTATATGGGGTTTTCAAAAATATTATAAAGAAATATTAGTAGACAGAAGCCAAGAAGCTTTATTTTTGTGTAGTTTTTCCATAGATTAAATATTTTACATAGTGATTTAGTACTAACTAACTGGAATTTAGGAATATTCTTGTAATAACACCAAAATTTTCTGTACTTTTTGCATCATATTGTAGAATCTTGAACTATCCAAAGTACGTTTTATAGCCAATAAATTGGCTAATCAGTGTATTAAATTTTATGTGTTATACTAAAAAAAAAAGGGAAATCCAGTTGACAATTTATTTTATTTATAGATTAAATATTTTAGATAGTAAACCAAATAATCTAAACTAACTAACTGGAATTTAGGAATTTTCTTATAATAACACCTAAATTTTCTGTACTTTTTGCATCAAATTGTAGAGTCTTGAACTATCCGAGGTATCCCCAAGTCGATGATCTTTAGTTATCCATTCCGTTTCTGGTTCTTCTTCGGACATTGCAATGTCATGCTTCATTTCCTGGGTTGTCAATTTGTCTGGCAGTGGTCTTTGCTGATCGGCAGCGAGTGGAAATCAAATGAATTATCGCTTAAATGCCAGCAAATGATCAAAACAGCAGGTGTACGTAAAAGGAGTTGGGGAACTGGAACTGGGAACGGGATCTCCGAAAGGGGGTTGCCTAGGATATGATATCCTGGGACGGCTTAAGGTCTTACTTACAACATCATCTGGCCTAACAACCAAAAATCAGAAATCAGAAATCACAAGGCGCAAATCAAAAGCGAGAAATGAGAAAGCAACCCTCGCAAAGTTTTGATTCCGTTTCGGATGCCAAGTGGATTGAGATAACTTAATTGCTCCGGCTGCTGCTGCTGCAAAAAAAGGGGGAGGACTTCCCCCAAAAACGCCCGCTTGATTTCCAAGGGGTAAAAACGTAAATCTCATTATCGATAACGCGATAATCGCCTGATAATCGGCCATGTTATCATCATCATCATCATCATCATGAGGCGGCGGCGTCTTGGGCCCTTTGTCATCAGGTCTTTCAAGCACTTCCCGAAGGGGATTTTCCAGCGAAATCCGTGCGCATCATAAACTCATAATCACCTCGGTAGAGAAAAGGGTTTTCGGATCCGAAATCCGGAATCTGGAACCTGGGGGCTTAGTTCTCGGGCTTATTATACGGATAGGTCAGTTTCGGTCTTTGGCAGCAGGTCACTTTGCCATCGGCAGGTCAGGTTGATTTGCATCTGTTAGTGTTCTATCTATGAGATATTGAATCCTTGGTTGCCAATCAACTTGATCTTGATGAATATACGAATATTAATTTGGATATAGTAAGCGTTATTAATTTATTTAGCTTTAAAAAGTAGGGATTATTTCTATGATATAAGGTATTATATGATCTTAAACGATAGCTGCATTATTTAATTATTTATTATTATTTCAATTATTCAGCACTTGAATCTTGTCCTGCTGCTGAAGTTTTCCATATGGGTCAGGTTGATCTGCACCTTCTGGTCGGTCAGGTCAGAAGAGTCCTTCCCCGAGGACTTCGCAGGTCGACTCGGTTCGTTTTGCATTGGTTTGGGACCGAGATTAAATACTTGTCCGTCTGTCCCTTCGCATTTGTATTGTTTCCGCGCACTGGGACAACAATGAAGGCGATTAAAGGCGTTTTATCCTGCTAACCGCAGCGTGGTCCTCGGCGGTCCTGGACCATCTCGGCCATGTCCATCCTTTTGGCATGCGGTTAATCCTTTGGCTATGTCGCACGCGAGGCGAGGGCGGAAAAAGACAAGACAGGACGAATTACGGAGGATGGAGGACGGAGGACGGAGGACGAAGGACCCGCACAGGTACTCAAGGCATTACCCAAAACTTGTGCAGCTTACGCGAAAGTCCTTTGCCTGAATCCACGGGCTACGGGCGAGTCCTGGTCGTGCACTGTGAGAAATGTAAGGTATATAATATTTAGGGTAATAAAGCAAATATTAACATAGAATTTAAAGTAATTAATATTAATAATACGATTTTCCTAAATCTTCATAGAAGAATTATCAGAAATATAACTTGTTAAATTCTTGAAAATATTTCTTAAGATTAATATAAATTATATTGATATATTTTATTATCAATTTAATTAATATTAAGAATTTGATTTTCCTAAAACTTCAAAGGAGAATTCCAAAAATTGAACTAAATTATATTCATATAATTAAATAAATATTGAATATAATACAAAATAAAATTCCTGTAAAATCTATTTTCTTGTTTGTTTTATAGCTATAATTATTTTATTTCTTTATTTAGCATTTATATATTTTTTTCTGCCTGTCTTTATTTTTCTCGCAGTGCACTCGGAGTCCTTGTCCCGCCGCTTGGTCCTTGCCACTTGGTCCTGCGTCGTGTGCGCGGCGGCCACTTTGCGGTTGCGAGCGCTTAACCGCATCATAAAACCATCAGCGAGCATAAAGGCAAGCCATTATAATCATCGCATCGGGCCACGCACTGCGAATAAACCTTGGGCATTAAGGCCGGGATCTCGGGATCTTGGGATCTCGAGTCTCGAGACCCTCCCCGCTGGGCTCTACGCCTACCTAGCCTCCTTCCAGTTGCATTGATCCTGCGGCTCGCCTTAATGAAACTGGCGAAAATGCAATGAAACGGCGGCAAATCCTCAAGATCTCTGCATCTGATCTGAATCTGAATCCGCTGCACTTGCCACACAACCAACTAATCGGGGAACCTCTCGCCCTTTAGGGCTTCTGGTTTTTTTTCCGTTTCAGTTTCGTTTTTCGGGGTCTCCACTGATCTCTTGACATTTATATTGACTTAAACTGTTGCCATCTCGGGGATTAGAATGATCAGAATGATCAACCCAACGGGGTCTTGAACTTTATAGACCTTACTTTTAATTTTTATATATTTCTAGATTTATTTTCTTCAGTGTTTATGCCTCATTAAAAACCATACTGTAATTGGATTTAATATTGTCAAAAACTGTCACAATGGATTGTTAATTAGCCGTGTTATCAAAAAGTACGAGTATAGAAGTATAACTCCTTGGACTTTGATGGCCTGTTGCCCGGGCAACGAGCCTATTTAATCGGGCTGCTTATGCCACGCCCCCACTGCCACCTTATTATTATTATTAAACCTATTCCACTGCCACGCCCTTTCGCGCCCGCAAGTTTGGATAGCCGCGACAACCAGAAAACCCCATCTGAAGACAATAAAAGAGACAACGGCTGAGGCTAATGAAATTTACTGGCTCGCAAGAAAAACGACGGGGATGTCACGGAACGAGAGTGGACACCCTACTTACACAGTAAAAAAAATTGTAATTAAAAAAAGTAAATAAAAAAGTACTTACCAAAATGTTGGTGTGTAAAAAATGAATAATAACAAAGTTTTAACATCAAATTTTAACAAATAAATAGCTAAAAATTACAATTTAATTTAATTTAATTTTGGACTAAACTTGTATAATTTCTAAAAATTTCTTTCAGTGCATGTTGCATGCCACGCGCCTACGACAGAGGCTAATGAATGTGCTGGGCAATAAAAAATCAGCCAAACGAATTGTCGTTAATCAGCCAGCAAAAAAGGAAAAAAAAATGGTGAAAAAATGGGGGGAAGAAATCTGGAAAAAATGAGTAAAAAGCAAGGCAAGTTGCCTGCGTTTCTAGTTGGAAACCTGAACACCCACACATAAGACACACCCCCCAACCCCCCAAACCCCCCACACACACACACTGTTTTTTTTTTTTGGCCCACGGAGCAATCAAAACTGTCGCCTATGAAAAATGTTTTGGGGCAAATGGCGGCGAACTTTTCGCGGCTGGCGACTCGCAAAATAAAAAAATAAGAAAAAAAGGGAGAAAATAAAAAATGATGGCAAAAGTACACCCACGTGTACATATGTGCGTTCAACTTTGAGTATTTTCATTTTCAAATCGGTTTTTTACTTGCTTTGCATTTTTGTTTGCCCATTTTTGAGGGTTTTACTCGCTGACGTTGAAAAAGTGCGGATTGAAAGATACAATTTTGTGTGTTGCAGATACGCTTTTTAAACGGGAATAGTTAAAAAGCTTGAAATCTGTAATGATAGTAAGTAATTTTAGAAGTAAGTAAGTAACAATCAGTACATTTTACATTTTTTATATATATATTATATTTAATAATAAATTTATGCTATATTCCTTTCTCACTTATTTTATTCAAATGCTTTGCTTAGTTTTAAATAAACAAACTGAATATATGTATTTAGTAAAGTTTTCTATTTCGAATCTCTGCTGTAATTTGATTTAAATTCCTGTTTTTTGTGTTCAACTCAAAACTTTTTCATTTCCATGCACTTTCTGCTTTTCTGAGTTTTACTCCAAAAACATTTTAAAGTTCTCCGCAACATTTTTAATGAAAATGAGTTTTTGTTTTATTTTATTCCTGGTCCTCCGCAAATTTCCCGTTTTCCGGATTTTTCCGTTGTTGTTGGGGCCCCCAATTTGTGCGCTAAGCTTCCCCTCGAAGGGTAATTGCCTCATGTTTCATCTACACATCAATTAGCCGCAACAATTTAATTTGCCCGCCTGGAAATGGAAAAAGTGCGAGAGCAGGGAAAAAAACACAGCATTTTCAACAAGAAAAATCCATAAAATATTTGTGCAACATTTTCTCGCCCGCCTTCTCCCCAAACGACGTGAGTGCGAGCGAGAGGGCGAAACAACTGTCGTCAGCTATTTCAAATTGTCATAAAAATTTGATAAGGTTTTTTCCGCTGGTCCCCCAAATTCTCCAACCCTCCGAATTTTTTCCTGCGTCAGCTACAAAGCGAGAATATACAAAAAAAAAAGTTTGGGCAAAAAAAGTTTTGGTCGCTTGATTATATCATTTGTAGTTCGGCTGTCAGTAAAGATACATTTTTAAAATATATGGTAGGGAGGGAAATATATAAGTTATGATAGTTACTAAATTTATTCGATCTTAAATTAAGACATCATTCTTTAATTTTCAGTTTTTGTACTTACAAATTTATTATGAACTCAAATTTGCTGCACTTTTCTACCTTAATTATATATAATAAATAATAAATTATCATAACAATGAAATAATTAAATATTTTTAATTACATAAAAAAATAATCCTGCTACAAAATCAATCGCACCTTGAGTTTCGAAACTTTTCGCCTCGTTTTGCGTAAATGATAATTGAACAATGGGGCCGCCCATTGGGGCGAAAGAGAGGGGGCGTGTTAAGTGTGAGTGGCTGCCTCGCTCCCTCTCCCTTGATCTTTCTTTCCCTCTTCTACGAGCGCCGTTAGTTGTTGTTCTTTGTGTGTGCATGACAATTTGAGTCGCAGAAGAAGCAGCAGCAAAAGTAGCAGTACTGACCAGCGTCCTTTAGGCGCCCGTCGCCACCCCCTTTTCCTTATCTTTCGCTGTTAGCTAACAAATTTTTGCGTTGTTTTCGCTGCCTTGTCGTTTTCATTAAAATTTCATTGCTGCCGCGCAAAAATACGAAGGTACCTTATTTCTTTTTTTTTCCTTTTTATGACTATGTATTTTTTCCCCACCTTTTTTTTGGGTTTTCTGTGGCAACAACAAAGTTGTTGAACTGAATTTTTTTGGGGTGTGGTTCCACACTCAAACGTACGTACACACACACACACATTGGCCAGGACAGCAACAACACAGAGGTAAATACAGCTGCTCGGAAAACGGTACAATAAGCAGTTAACTCGCTCTTGCCAATGGAGGTTGAACGGAGCGAGTGACAGAGATGGAGCGAGAGCAAGCGACTGGAACGGAGAACCAGCATGGCTGTCTCGCTCTGACGCACGGACGAGAGCTGGGCAGCCATTGCTAAAAGCAGACACTCGCTCGCTCTCTCTCTCACTCCCTCGCTCTCGCTCTCGCTCGCTCTCACCACCAGTTGTTTGTTTGTTGTTTTTTTCTGCTTCTTTCCTCCGACGTTGTTTTTTTTTTTTGCCGACTCTGGTCGAACGACTTTTGCTCTGCCCGCCCGCTGCCCGCTGCTGGCTGCTCGCTGCGCTGCTGCCGCCGCTGCCGTCGTCCGTGGAAGGTGTACCGCAATTCATTTCCAGAGTAACTTTCGTGCCGCTCGGGTTGTTTTTGTGCGTCGTCCGTCGCTCAGTTGCTCAGTTGCTCATTCGCCCCGTTCGCCGCTCGTTCGATCGCTCTCGCTACTCGCCGCGTTCGCCGATAAGCCATAAGCCATAGGCCAATAACAACAATCAATTCGCCGTCGCCAAAGCAAAGCAAACAAACAAAAATCAAAACAAAAAGCTATATAGCTCCATAGCTATAGCTATTGAGAAACAACAACAACAAGTCGGAGAGAAATATACTAAGTAATAAGGGATATACAACACAGATATATCCAAGTGCCAGTGACGAGAATCTGTTTTTTTACCGTGTTGCCAGTGCCAAACAATAAACATCGCCCCAAAAAACAAACATCTCTCTGGAATACAAAACATATAATATATATATATATATGTTATATATATATATGCCCAAGCTATAGCCATATAGTAGCTGGATCTGAAAACAAGTCGCCATTGGAATACAGCACCGTTTTGCCTCTAGTTTTCTTTGTGTTTTTTTTTCGGTGAGTGCAATCCGCCGATATCATCGAGAAATCGGTTCAAATATATACAATACAATCCACCAAGGAACGTGGATCGCAGAGATAAGCACGGATTCCATTTGGGATTAACTGGGCGAATCTACCGGGTAGACCTAAGTAGTTCATGGGGGCGGGAATATCTTAGGATCTCCAGATCTCAATGGTATTTATAAGTCTGATCTTGTACTGCGTCTTACATATTAGTGAAAAAGGCAGGACATATAGATTTATCTTCTCAAGATCTAAATAGTTTATTATAGTTTGTAATTAATTTAATTAAAAAAACCTTACATTAATGAATTGTATATAGATTAATTTCTTCAAAGAAACACTTTTAGCTTATTAAACTTCACAACTTAATCAAGTTTGTTAAAATTGTATCTTCCACAATCGATTCTTAATCTCAAGCTATCGTAGAGATACCTCCTTCATATTTTCTTCCCTAAGAATTGAGTATAATAAATATTCACCAATAAATGGTAAAGCAAAATAATATGTTTACAGAATAAGGTTTCAAATAAATAGTTCTTAGTTTTAATAGAAATATTAGGTTTCTAGTTCCGAATAAGAATGCTTTCGCTTTTTGGAAGCTTTCAACTTGAACTTTGATTTTTACTTAATTGCTCGGAGGTTCTATTGGGTAAATTTGAAAGATACAAGTCTTTCGTGTTTAACAAAGACATGATCTAAATTTCAGGAGATCATCAAAAAAGCTTAACAAGATCTTTCAAACATGAGCTGAAATTAATTTCTATACTAAATGTATTAGAATAGATAGGATATCATAACTTTTGAAACCCCTTAATTTGGATGTAGATTCAATAGATTTTAAAAATCTTAAATTGGAATACAATTCTTTGATTTTGGGGACTCCCTGGTCCAGCAATAGAACTATATCTTCCATGCTCATTCACTTAAGACCTTCGATTTTGATTTTGGCTCCAACTCCAACTCCTTGTAATATCGCCTTATAAACCGGGATTTCGTTCAGGAAATTCCGCCTATGACTAATGTCCGCATCGTAATGTGAGAAAATGCGAGATTCGAGAGATTCGTTATGATTTTCATAATTTTAATGGGCATATTAAGGCCGCCTCCCTTAATTAGGCAAAACAAAAAACCAAGAGCAAAGCGAGCCCGACAAAATCGATGCGAGAAATGTGATATAGAAAAAGGCTACCAAATGATAGGGGCAGCGGCGAAGAAACCCTAAGAAAACCAATATTATACACAATAGAAGCCAGCCGACGGACCCGTTCAGGTCACATTATTCACACATATTCCCCACTTCCCCACTTCCCGAACGATCGGATCGTCTAATTTCAAAGCGGCGGCTATAAATTATAATATCTGAATAAAACGTTGACTCCTCGCTGGCTACTTTGTTGTTCTGTCTTATTATTAATTTGCATATGGTTTTTCTAACAAAAAGCAACAGAAATTAATATGCAAGTCGATTCATTTTTCACCCAGCCGATGATCTTTCTCCAACCGAATTATAGTTGAGCTGGGACTCGGATTCGGATTCGTATTTCGAGTTTGTGGGGATCTCTTGGGATCTTTCTTTGATTGGGTCTCACCCACGCCACGACTTTTGGCCCAGCCTAGATCCCCTCAATGCCGCAATGCCGCAATGTCTCAATGGCCCAATGATTCAATGTACCATTGTACCAATGCCAATTCGTTCATTCACAACATCCGCCCAGCGTTTTCGATTGTGAATTGAAAGTCGCCGAGATCGCGACGCGACACATTTGATACCTTATCGCGGATATCCATATATTTCGCTCTAGGGTGCACTGAAAAAAATGACTGATAAAGTAATAAAAGTAGCAAGCTTTTAGTTAATGATTTTATTTTTTCCTTTATCAATTATATTTTATTTTAACATATTCAAATGCCTTGTAATTCAGATTTAACCTTTAGGGCATTAATCAAATGTCGAAGTACACGCAGTTCTAGAAGTATAACCAATTCCATAGTTTTTTTCGATGTGTATTCTAATATCTGGAGATCTCTTCACCGTGGAACGGTATCCATTGTTCCGCTTCCCTAGCACGCCCCAATCTTTCGGTTCGACTTCGACTTTGACTTGGACTCGAACTCCCACACACACTTGGCCCGGGTATAGATAGGTTAGGTATATATCTGCTCGTACCTGGGAGATCGGGTGTTGCCTTTTTTTGTCGTCATCTTTTGTCAATCTCTTTTGGCGTCGCCTCGCCTTAAGTGAGGTTTCATTTCATTCGGTTTCATTTGGGTCTGTGGCTGCCTCGTTTCTTGGACTCACTCACTCACTTACTTACTTTTTTTCCCTACCAATTATTTGTATTATTAATTTTTATCTCTCTTCACTCTTTGCTCATTACGCGATGCTGGCGTTGTTGTTGCCATTCGCTTCTCAAATTTCGTTGACAAAGCCATTTAAATAGAAATCACTCAGACGGAGGTTTTATTTCATTATTTCATTTTTTCAGGTTCCATTTCCAGTTTCGAACTTATCAAGATCACATTGACAATGCGTCAAATAATAAGTTTTTCTAGCCGCTGTTGTTGTTGCTCTTTTTTCTTACTATTATTGGTTCCACTGTCCATGATGCAATCATTTGTACACGGCAACAACAGTAACCAAAACAACAAGCGCAATTCATTCAATATATATAGTTTTTGGGCATTTTTTGTATGTTATTTTTCCTTCTTTTTTGAATGGAATTGTGGGAATAGGCAGAGAAAATGATGTAAAGCCACAAATTTGTTGAATTGAAACCAATTTTATGGAAATTTATTGGTTTTTGTTTGACAGGAACTTGGTTTGTGAATGAAAAAAGAGTTATCGATCGGGTTATAACTGAAGAAATCCCAAAAATATTAAACTTTTGGGATACTGGAATATTTCTAATGGGAAAACACATTTATAGTACTTTTTTAATTATTATTCAAAAGAAATCTTGAACTATACCATTAAAAATGCACATTTTCTTCGTTTAACTTGATTTATTTTTAGTTTATCTCACAGCCCTGTCAAATCGCTAATTGTTGGCTGAATGGGAAAGCAATTAAAAACACCGCAAAGGCAATTTGTTAACTAATAAATTAGCTTTATAGCTATGCAGTATATCCATCATATATTTTCCATTTTTAAGGGAGTCTCTTTGTCGAGTCTCTCGACAAGTCGGGGGGATTATGCTTAATCTATAGACGATAGATTACTGTGATTGAGCAATCTGCCTCGTATCTGTTAATTACACCGGCGTCTGCTCAAGTGTCAATTCGATTAGGTAAATAATAAATAATTTGCCGTGCGATAGGCGAAAATACAGAAACTAATTAAAAAAATGTGGGCAAGTGGAAAAGTTGTCGCAGCGGCACAAACAGTTAGTCGTTTGATTTCTAGGCCACTTGCTATATGTATAAAGATATATATATATGTGGAGGCTAGATTTTAATGCCTCTTAAACTTGTCAAATCTTCACACTTTTTCAATTATTTGGCACGTTGCTTAATTAAACTTCAGCCAACGTCAACGTCAAAGTCAAAAGTCAGTAGCTGGCATCCACATCAACATCCACATCCACATTCGCATCCACATTCGCGTCCACATCCACATCATCATCTTAATCGCGATCCTCCAGCGGCAGCAAGGTTGCACTTTTCACCAAAGCCAAAAGCCAGCTGGAATAAATAAATATAATTTTATGCGAAAATTGCAAATTTAAATGTCAAAATGCATTTGCGTAGAAATGGCAGCGCGACTCTAGTAGCTGCGAGTTTTTCCAACCCGTTCTTCTTTTTTTTTTCTCCTTCTTTTTTCGGGACGTGACTGCCGCAGTTTGCTACTTCATACTTGGAGGCACTTCTCGTTCTTTGTTGCATTTATTAAGTTGCATTATTGCCAAAGAGACAGACAGGCAGACAGGCTTATTATGCTCAGAAGCAGAAACTCAGAAACAGAAACTCGGACTTCGGGTTTTCGGACCATGTCTAGTTGTCTAGTAAGCCAGGCCAACCCATATAAACCGTGTACAGTAAGGTATATACATATATATAGCATATTCCAGTAGCCGCGGCTCAATGTAAATGAGCCTGAGAAATGCATTTTTCATTTTTTTTCATCTTCCCTCTCTTTTGCCGCTGCCATAACGCGTTATTCATACTAACGAATGTGAAGTTTACACTGGCTAGCAAATGGAAAACTTTGGATGCTTGAAAGAGTGAGAAGAACTTTGGATCTTGGATTCCTTAAAATAAAAGAAGAATTTTGATCAAATTAGAAAGTATTAAATTTAAAAAACAGTTAGTAATTCAATAGAGCTTTCAATATTATAAAAATATACAAAATAAAAAAACCTATTAATAATTATTTATCTTAAAGATAGCGACGGCAAATAATCTTCAAGACTTTCTTAAATACATGGTTCGAATTTACTTGGAAAAATATTATAATAAAATATGCCTGCTGGTCAGTGTGCTCAATGAAAATGCGAAATGAAAATGTGCAATATGCCCGGGCATATTAAGTTGTTATGGGGCTTGTTAAGGCGGCTAATAGCTCCGACTACGACTACTAGACTGCGACTACCACTGTGATTTCGCTGGGGACTGACAGGTTAGCACTCCTGACAGCTGCACACAGTGGCCCCAAACTAACTGACTGACTAACTTAAAAATAAATATAGATATAGAGACTCGCTATTTAATATTAGTCAGAGCCAAAAGCGGACTAAAAGTTATGCAAAGTCGCACCATTAATCATGTGGCAAGCGGAGACGAAACCAGAAGATCCATTCCCATGGCCCAGATGAACAGTAGCCAAGTGGCAGTTCGATTTCTTTTCGACTCTGCGACTCTGCGACTCTTTGACTTTCCCAGGGACCGTCAGCATCATCAGCGAACCAAAACACTTGGATGTGCGGGTTTATATAGGGTTACGTTCGGAACCCCCGTCTCTGAAAAGGCCCCGAAAAATCTTACGGTAGCCTCACTTTGTTTTTTTTCATCTCTGGCTCCCGGCTGTTTATCCAACAAATATTATTTTGACCGTAATTACAAACGCGGACAAACGCAACGATTGAAATGTTGTACTATATACAGCGGAAATTGAAACCGAGAGTGATAAAAAATACCATCTCAGAATCTCAAGCGAATCAGAAAGAAATCCGAAAAAACATGACAGAAAAATTAGGAAAACCAAAAAATCCGAAAATCAGAAATTGCCGAATGGAATTTATAATGAAAGTGTCTGCCGTTCGTACGTGATATATGTCCAGCCCAAATGATTTTGTCTCGACTCGTTTCGAACTCACAATGGATGTCTCTCTCTTTCGAAAAGAAGAAGTAAAAATGAGCCAGCGGGGTTTTGTTTTTTTTTTTTTGTATTTTTTATTTTGCTCTTTTTGCATTTACCATTTACCATGATTTTTCATAATCAGCGAGGGAGGCAAAAATGTCTAGAAAATCACGTAGAGCCATGGATCTCGCCATTCCATTCCCGGGTTGTCTCCGAAAATGTGTCACATTCGGCTGTTTTTTTTTTCGTTTGATTTTTGACAGATGCTGAGAGTTTGTGGAGGTTTTTTTACAGATCATTTGTGAAATTTTAGTTAATGGTAAGGAGAGAGAAAAAGAGAGAGAGCCATGGGAACCTTAGTTGAGTTGAAAAATATTAATATTAAATATTAATCCAGTTCTCATCATTATTTCCACTATTAAAAACGATTATCACAATAATAACTAAATTATTAAAAAAAGATAGCAGTATTTCTTTCAGACTTGGATAGTTTTCTTAAATACTCTAATTGCATATTTTGATTATCCCTAATCAACTTTCCAACTTCAAAACCCGGCCCACTATACTATCAATTACAGCTTTGTTGCTGATCTGAGCTTCCGTTTAGTTGAGAACCCTCCCCTTAATCCTGGATGGTTAAAGGAGAATCCTTTATCGCCATATAGAGAGTGTTACGCCGTCTCTTTCTGCCTGCCTGGCCCACGGATTGAAGCCAGATGTGTTATTAATTTGCGTGTGCGCGTGAGCATGTAATTTGGAATTGGGATTTCGGATGGTTGGATGGTTGGATGGTCGGAGGAACTAAAAACAGGGTCTTTCAGGGGATCGGGGATCGGGTCATCATATCGGGTGCTATATCAGGGTTTAGGTTTTGGTTTCGGTTTTGGTTTCTGTTTCGGTTTCGCTGCACACACGCTTTTTCGCATCTCGGGATCTCAGGGATCTTTTGCGGCTGCATTTTGAGGCCGGAATGCATTGAGCCATGAAAACGACATGACAAAACAAAACAAATTTTACATACACTCATCGTGTGTGTGGAGAATATATACCCGAGAATATATATGTGACAAATAGTTCCCATTTCGAAAACAAAGCGAGGTGTTCGTGCTAATTCCGCAATTACAACCTTACCGCTTGTCTCCTCTTTTCAACTGCACTTTCTTTCTTTCTCTCCCGAAACAGTGCTAATTATTTTCGCACGAAAACTGACAAAAGTATATATATATATAGAGAGAGAGGGAATATATCACAAAGGGAATTTAATCCAGGCTAGTTTTGTCTCTTTCCTCTTGGCTTAATCTTAATGCCCATTGTCCGGGATCAGGACAGACGAGGTCCTCCCCGTAGATATATATACACATAGTAGTAAGTGTCTGAAATAATCCTGCGGCTAAGCGCAGATCAAAGATCTTTAAACCGCAAGATAAGCCCGAACGCGACTTCGGATCGGATCGGTTCGGTGTTTGGTATTCGGTAACTTGGGATTCGGGTCCCCGTCTTGGAGGCGGTTGGGTAATCTTCCCTATATACCGAGCGTTGCCCAGATTAGAAGATTTTACATCATAGGCTAGGATAGGCAAACCTCGGGATTAGGCCCAAGGAACGATCGTGAGTGGGCGATAGAGACAGAGATAGAAATAGATAGATAGATAGAGAGGGCGACACCCGAGACCTGCCTTATAAGTCGCGGTTCTGTTTGCTCTCGGTCTTAGAATGTAATTGGAACTCGTGGCAAGAGCTTAACCCACAACAAACAAGCAACTTATCCTCGGAATACCAAATGCCCAGTGAATTTCACAGATAATTGGCGAATTGTGAGTGATTTGGTGGCATTACTTCGCACCGATTTTCCTATCTTTTGTCGAGTAATAATTGTTTGCACGGGCTATCTATTTGAAATAGATTTAGAAATTATTAAGCAGATAGAGTGATAAGTAAGTGTTTGAAAGGGATCACGAAGGCTGTGGATTTACCATAACTTATCTTTCAGATAAAGTATAATATTATTTTTTCAATTTTTAATAATAATCCCCAATGATATATCTTTCAGATCGCAGATCAGAAGCACAACCAGCGAATTATCTGAGTGGAGTACCATATAGCCAGTATAGTGGACCGATCCATCGATAGACATCCGATAGACACGGATATCGACTATCGGAGCCTGGGGCCAGTGGAGACACACAGCTTCAACGTGGCGCTGCACTCGACCGAGGCCTTGATGGCGGCGGGCTTCCTCAAGTCGGGCGATCTGGGCCCCCATCCGCACAGCTACGGGGGTCCGCACCCGCACCACTCGGTGCCCCACGGACCCCTGCCGCCGGGCATGCCCATGCCCTCGCTGGGGCCCTTCGGCCTCCCACACGGACTGGAGGCCGTCGGGTTCTCCCAAGGTATGTGGGGTAAATATCGCATCGACAATTTTGGTATAAACAAATACGTAAGCAAACCAGATCGCTCAAATGTGCTGAAAGTTGGTAGGACTTGAAGGTGATTACACTGGGGAATAAGTTTTAAATATTTCCAAGGGGTTTTTGAGATTTTACTTGGTATAAATAAGATTTAGAAGTATCCAGAAATGATTTAAAAAATATATTATCATTAGATAGATCGATTTTACATTTGTCTAAGGGGTTCCCGAGATTTTAAATGGTATATAGTAGCTATAGATATTTTTTGAGGAATTTAAAAATTATATAAAAAACATATTAGTAATTAGGGTAATCATTAAATAGATTGATTTCCCCAGAAGTACTCTACTTTTCCCTCTGTGTATAGTCAGGCTTCCTCTTCGTTTTGCTGCCTTTCAATGTCAGTTCGCATCGATATTGCATCATTATCAGTTAAATTGTCAAAATGAATAATGAGCTTCGGGCAGTTTCGGGCAGTCGGAGACGGAGACTTCGGTGCCTCCTCTCCGACTTTATCTTCAAGTTTTCAGCTTTAGATTCAGCTTTTCGGTTCCAGTTTTTCGCTTCGCTCGGTGACGCTGCAAATGACAAACAAAACCTGACAAAAGTCAGGCTACAAAAAAATTGGCTACAAAATGCCAACAAAAGACTCTGCCAAAGCAGCGCACACACAAAATTATTGAACAGCCAAAATACAAAATAAAAATAAAGAAAAACGACGAAATCATAAAAAAAAGAAAAATGATAAAAAGAAAACAAAAATCTCATACTCGTAATCAATTTTTCGTATAAATTTTTGGCTTTTTTCTTGTACCCGCTTTACTGTTGTAATAAGCCAAGTAATTGAGAGAATTTTAACTTGTTATATAAGTTAGTTGTGGTTACGATAAAGCAATAATGTGATGAAAGAGACCATAGCGAAGGGAACAATTAAAGAAAAGAAAGTAACAGACGACTTAAGATGGAAGTAAAGTAAATAACCTATAATGATAAAAAAAAAACATTTTTATAATCATATTTTTTCCCTCAAACCTTGAACTATTTTGTGTGATCAAAAAACCAAGAGACCTTCCTGGAAACCCCATAAATTAGCCATAAAAAATGTTTGAAAGAAGTCAGAAATTTATAGGTGCAGTTAATTAAACGACAAGCTCTCTCCATAAAGTCAAGGCGAAAATCAAAATATTAAGTATCCCAAAAAAAAAAAGAAAAAAAAACACACACTCATAACAAATTGCAATTAATTTTGTGGATATAAAGAAATAAACCAAGTTGGCGACCATTTTGAAAGCGAAAACGAGACTGAAACAGAAACAGAAACGAAATGCGGCAGCTGCAGAGTGAAGTAAAGTTTTTTATTCAATTTATAAATTCATGACCAAAATGACTAACTCATTAATTTTTGATAGGGTGCGACGGGGAGGGCGATAGTCGATAGTCGGGGGGTGTATTTCTGGGACAAAAAGAAATACAATATAAATATAGGGAGTGGGCCGATACGACCGATGGCAAAGTCTCGATCTCGATGCTTTTCGGGGTATTCGAGTTTTAGAGTATTTCGAATTTTTCGAGGGTGAGCGACAGAGAGAGCTGACAAAGCAAACAATGCGGCGGCTTAGTACGCACACACACACATATCTCCAATGTGTATATATCCAGCCATATATATATATTATGTACTCGCTAAAAAGGGAGTCGAGTTTTTGGGGCGGCTGCTGCACGGGGGTTGGTTCCTTTGCCAGTCCTTTTTATTCCTTTAGGGGTTGGCCGTCGCATTTTTCGGGGGTTGCTATATTACACACACACACACTCGCACTCGTACTGTCTGCAAAATAACGGTTACTGCCCGGAACCGAAAATATTACTGGGAAAAGTCACGACACCCACGCGGCGTATACTTAATCTAGCCCGCACTAACTTTCAGCACATTCGGTTAGGCAATCACCTATCGCTGTGAACTTAAAATCTTATAATTTTTTACCCCTTTTTTTTCTCCCCTTTATGCGATCTATGCTATCCAGGCGTCAACACACGAAAACAGCGTCGCGAACGCACCACATTCACACGCGCCCAATTGGACGTCTTGGAGGCGCTGTTCGGCAAGACCCGTTACCCGGACATTTTCATGCGCGAGGAGGTGGCCCTCAAGATCAATCTGCCCGAATCCAGAGTACAGGTAAGCCTTCGATGTGAAAGTATAGTTGGTTATTTGATTAAGGATTGTGTGTGGTTTTGGGAAAGATCTATAAATCAGTTTCCCTGATATCAGTGATTAAAGTAGTTATTTTTTTTGCGGAGAAATATGAAATTTGGTATCCAGGGGATCAGCTACTTAAGAAAGCATGGTGTGAAGCTACAGTTAAATACATTCAAGGGTTTCCTACATATCAGTAAATATTCCAAGATGACAAACAAGCTTCTCACATAACTCAGTGATCCAACGTTGGATCGTTATGAATCTTGGCAGAAATATAGGTGCTTATCTAAGGAAGGATTGTGTGTGGTTTCGTTAAAATCTATAAATTAGCCTCCTTGAAATCAGTGATTAAAGTAGTTATTTTGTTTCGGAGGCATTACAGTTTTAGTTAAATTCATTAAAGGGTTTCCATAATATCAGCGATTATTGCAAGATGAAAAATTTCACAAATAAAATCAGTTAATTCTTTCCCCTTTTTCTCCCGAACAAAGTGCGTTAATTTCTGGCCGTATCGCATTTCCCTTTAACTTCTGCCCGCCCCCAAAGGCAAATACAAACACTTGCTGACCTGCTAACTCGTTTTTCGACTTCGAAAGCCTCGCCGCCTTGGGCACACGCCCATTAGCCGCACATGTGAGCTTTTTAACCCACTAAAACTCGCACTGATACACTGATACACTTGTATAGTTGGTTTAATTAGGCGAAATGCCCTCGAAAAGTGCCGGCGAATGCGAAAGCGGCGCAGGCCGAAGGAAATCCATAAAACAAACAAATTACAACAGCTCGGAACAGATTGTCGAGATTGGTGAGGATATATAGGATAGTGGGGGTGGGTGGTTCTGTTCCGTTCCATCATAAACACATATGGAGCGCACAGATTTGATGACTTTCAATGCAAATAGACAGGCATCCCAGAAGTCTTTCCCCCTTCTTTTGAGTCGAAATGGTTTCCCGTATTTGCCGAAAGTATTTGCGGGGTATGACAAGTCACCCCTCCAGGATATCGGATGGGAAATGGGAAATGGAAGCGTAACTCGAGTTTGCTCAAGGCATTAGACGAGCATAATTTGCGCTAATTTCTAGCGTCAGCCAGATGAGCACGATGACAGCGAATTGTACAACTCAATTTTGGGTTGGAATCTTTATTCCACCGTCTGTTTGTTTAGGTGTCGGTCCTCCATGATCGGGCCTAAATAAACAGAATTCCCTAGCGCCGTTGGCCCGAAAAACAACTGGCAAATGGCCCAAAAACGATCTCGATCACAGTTTCCGGTTGCTGGGCAAACTGTCATCTCCTTTTGGTAATTTCTTGGGCAAACACAGCCGCAACATGGATCGTTTTGGGCACTGAAACTGCAATGAAAACACACAGAGGCATAAAAATAAACATTATTGGCAACTACATTGATTTGTCAATCGATTTGTTTGCTTTGCTTCTGCTTCTGCTTTGCTTTTGCTTTGCTTTTGTTCGCCACTGCCTTTGTCCGTGTAATTTAAGGAAGTGACATTGCAGGGTCAAAAGCAGAAGTTCAGGAGGGAACATATAATTCAATTTCGGTAAAAATTGTATATTACAAATGCTTAGGAACTTCCAAAAGTTACTTATTTAACGTTATACACAAAGCAGCCATGTCTAAAAAAGCTATAAAGTAGATAGGGACATTAGGAAAAGGTTAGAATCAAACTAGTTATACAAAAAAGTAGATGGGACATTTGGAAAAGTCTAGAATCAAACTAGTTATACAAAAAAAAAGAGAGGGACATTAGGAAAAGTCTAGAATCAAACTAGATATACAAAAAAGTAGATAGAGACATTAGGAAAAGTGTAGAGCCGAACTAGTTATACAAAAAAGTAGATAGGGACATTAGGAATAGGATGCAACAAGTAGCAAACAGCTATAGATAGTTAAAAAAAAGAGCTTTAAGGGCTACCAAAAAGTTAAGAACTGGCTTTAAAACACAGTCGCATAACTTGGAAGAAAAGCAGTTGAGAATGCGTCGACTTTAAAGAGAAAAAGTTAGGAAAAAGCAACAGCGATTAAGGAAGCCCCTGCAGTGGTCGTCTTGCTGGGCTTGGAATGAAAAACGACACGTTCTATTTTCAAGGGGGAAACGGGAATGAAAACGTACAGAATGAATGGATGGACGTAAAGAAAGAACCGAGTTCTCGGCAGCAAGGACACCTTGCACATGTCCCATGAATCGACTTCTCTTTTTTATTGTTTCCCTTTTGAAAGATACGTTTTTTACACAATTGATTCCAGTAATGCACACCGGAGAAGCGAGTAGGAATAGGAATAGGAAGTGAATACTTAGGGGGAGTAGCTGGGAATTGACATTTGTATAGATTTTCCTTTTCCACATGTGTCTCTTCTTCTTGGCTAGTTTCGTTCTTTTGGGCACAGTGGTTTGAAAAATATGAAAATCATGAAGAAATTTAAAGTTATATACTGATGAGTTGGGAACGCTTATCCTGTTTTACTAAATATTTTACCCTACCCTCGTTATAGACCTCATATATCCGAACTTAGCCCCACTTTGACCCACTGTGCTGTCTTTCGAGTGACGCAACATGTCAATGCATTCACATCCACTCTTATAAAAACACACACACACACCCACACACTCGACCGCGTATCAGATTACAGGCAGGAAAACTAGGAAAAACCTTACAAAACCCCAAATGGAAATGCCGAAAAGCGGGGAAAGTGGGGAGAACGAACACGAACACGATTCGTTTGCATTTTACAAGGCGTCTGGCTTTTGGTTTTCGTTTTGGCTTTTGGTTTGGGGTCTGGGGATTGGGGATCCAATGGTCTGGGGTCTTGAGACTGCTGGGGTTTGGGGTTCCGTGTTTTTGCACTGCTAGGAAGCCAAGCAACTCAATTAGCCCGAGGAGAAACTAGAATGGGTGGGGAACTTGAGTTTAAAGGCTGGATAGTTTCTTATATACAGAATAAATCTTTTATGATATGCTACCGTTTTAAGAGGTCACATGTCAATAGACCACCTTCAAGGGATCGTATCTTCTTTATAAGTCCTCGCAACGGGGTCCCCATTGAAAGGTCACCACGTTGTCAGTGGAACAGAAAATCATATCGCATAAATAATCATTACCGTAAAAGGAGGAAGCAGAATCAGAAACAGAATCAGAAACAGAATCAAAATCCCCGCAACGAAATCGGAGTCATAATCAGGAGGCCGGGGGCTTAGGCCTGGTAAATATTAATTGAATGATAGGCATCTTTATGGCCCAGTAGCGAGATCCAGTAACCAGAATCCAGAATCGTCGAGTATCCGGGGGATGGTATGGGTTCCAGATTCCAAGTGAGAGGGCGTTGATTGCAACCAATACAAATAACGTAATAATTTTACGCAGCTTATCTGCACCAGAACAGAGCAAACATTTACGCCCAAATGTTTTCATTCGTTTGAGCTGAGTTTCCCTGCAGAGGGTGCAGATCGGGGGTTTTTTTTTATATTCGGTCCTTGGTCGGATGGCTGCCATCGCTGGCAGTCATAAATCACGGGGAAACTGGGAATCGGGGAAACCAGCGGCACCCCTAATAACCACTCTCTCTTCTATAAAGTGCACTAAAAGAAAATCAATGGAGTTTATAGCACTTAGAACTTGGCAAAGCTTTAAAATACTTTATAAATTCTATAAATGGTATAGAACATCCTAATTAAGTCATTAAAAATGTTTAGGAGTTGTTAAGATTTAGATTGGTTAAATGATTATCATGGGTCTTTTATAAACTCCATATCATATCATATCAGATCCAAGTATATATGGTATAGAACATCCTAATAAAGTCATTAAACATTTTTAGGATATATTAAGTTTAAGATATTTCAGATTTTCAAGTTTTAGATTTAAATGATTATCATGGGTATTCTATAGCCCCCATATCATATCATATCATATCAGATCCAAGTTCCTATATAGACTTTTTCCAATGTGTAGCTGTAGCTCTACCCCTTCCTTTTTGCTCCCTCCTTCTCTTCCTCTCCCTCTCCCCTTGTCACCTCGGATTCCACATATTTTCGCCCCTCGCTTTCGGCTGTTCTTCGTCGGGGGTTGGAACGAAACGAGAAAACGAGAAAGAGACGGCAACAAGGGGCTGCGACAGAGGGAGAGGGCGAGAGCGCACCTAAACTTAGCCAACTCTTTTTTTTTTTCTTTTTTTTTCTATACGTTTTCCATTTTCCCTTTTTTCCTTTGTTGCAAAAGGATTTGTCTGCTGCGAAAAATGAGGGGAGCGAGAGGAAGAGCCGCAGAAGGGAAAACTTTGCCGCACAGCTGTTTTATAAAATTAATTTTCCCATTGCGGATTAACAATTTCCACTCTTTTCCACTCGCACATTTTTCCCCATTCCCTTTTCCCCAGCTTGTGCCCGTTAGTGCGAAAGAGAGAGGGCGATCGATGCATATATGGGGCTTAGAAAGAGACGGGGCGAGTGGCGAGATTTATGCATAATTTTCAATTTGTTAATGCAACGTGGAAAATTAAATGTGTGTGTTTAGCCAAGGGCAAAGTTAAAAGTCAGTCAGGAATCAAGTAAATACAAATTATGGAGAAAATTACATTACATTTCAGAAGTTATTAATAAGTAATTCCCTGCAAAAAGGAATAAAGAATTCGCGTTTGCTTTTTAATGGTTAATATTTGTAATAATTCGTAAAGTAAAAGATTTAATTTAATTTTAATAATTTTTTTTAAACTTTGGATAATATTTTCAATACGATAAATATTTTTTTTATAATAGAGAAGCATCTAAAAATTATAGATACTATATTATAATCACATAGTTGTCCGGAAATGTTTGGGGAAATTCGCTCGAGGACCTTGAGGCCCGGAAATTGCCACAGCCTCAACTCAAGAACCCAACAATTTGCCCCGAGTGTTTGCCTTAGTCAAGTGTCGTTCTCACTTTGCCGGGTGTTTGCGTTTGTTTGTTTATTTGTCAGGCGGGGGCGTCGAAAGTGGGCGTGTGCCTGTGTGCGATGGCCAGCGGCTGCAATTTTCCCACATCAATTAGTTTGCCCGGCGAGCAATGAATAAATTATGCGGGGGTGTTTGCGGGCTGGAAAATATATATATATACATTTGGGTGTTTATGGGGGTTTTCCCGGACCCACAACAAGTGCAAAAAGTCACGCGCTGTTGTGCTGCCAGCAAATAGAGAGAGGAAAAGTTACATCAACAGCCGGCGGCGGCCAAAAAATTGACTCGATTATATTGTCACACGGAATCATCACTCCCCACGCAATCCACCCACCCAGACGAATCGAAAAACCACCCACTTGTCCGCCCCTTTGGGTGGAAAACGCATCCCTTCTAAAGAACCGGAGATCTGGAGAACCGGAGGACAACAATAAACAGCCCATAAAGCGGCACACTCGAGCGCAAGGAATTCACTTAGCCTTGTTTGTTATGCTTAAGGGGCTGCAAACAATCCGCTAAGTGCCAGCTCAGGGCTTTTGGCTATTTTCTAGCCAGAATTAGGCACTTTAAAGACAGAAATTGGGGCATTTTTCGTATGTTTTTCCGGAAATTAAAACTTTTGTTGTTCGAAAGTTTTTGAAACCTTTTTTTAAATCTAAAGATTTTTCTAACATGATAATATGGGTTTTAGTTTAACAAACAAGCATTAAAACATTTAAAAACAGTAAATTTCGAACAATTTTCAATACCCAAATTGTGTGGCAACTCTGGCCGGCACAAATCAAAGCACAAACAGTGCTGCCAAAGCAGTCGAAAAGCAAAAGCAGGCAAAAGCAGTCGAGCTGCATGGCAAATGTTATTTCAGTGATTTGTTGTTTGGGGTTGGTGTTGCTTGCTAATGGCTTGTGCTTTGGTAAACAGCTGAATTTATTACCGCTCCCCCACGCAACCCAGTCACCCCACCACCCACTTCCGCCCCCGGAAAATGCCGCCTCCCCTCCCTTTTTTTTTTTGAAGTTAACACTTGCCACGCGGCTGCGGCCACTCGAGCATTTCATTGCCGTTTCTTTATTTTTTCCCCCTTTTGATTGGGACTAAAAAAAAGGGGGACTCGAGCCAGTCAAAAAAAAAGAGCATTAAACAAGGCGTATCAAATTTCATTATTTGTCAGCACAGCGCTGCTCTCTAGCCCTCCCCCTTCGTCCTCGAAATTCGAAATTCAATTTGAATTTTCAATTCCATTTTGCATTCGTAAATCCCCTTTTGTGATTTGACTTTGCCCGCGCTCTGATTTCCCATTTCAATTTCTTTGATTCCGTTTAATGAACTGCTCGCAAATTTCATAATAATATTGACAACACTAAGCTTGGGAATTTTTGCAAATTTTAGCAGAAATTTAGACAACATTTGGCAATGTGTTTGAAAAGCAACTTGATTTGTGTCCTTCTAATGAACTTCAAAGCAACCCGGAGGGTGGGCCAACTTCAAAGCGATTTCTATGTTTTTTAAATTGTTGTCTCGCTTGCGGTTTTACCTTGTTTTTGTTGTTTGGAGTTTGAGTTGGGGGAGGGGGTAGATGGAGCTTTAGAATTTGTAGGCACATGATTTGCTTGAATGGCCACAAATTTGTAATATCGAAAATTCAGGCTATGGTCGATTGATTTAACCGAGACTTTTGAGGGGGACTTTTCCAAGAGGGAAAAATAAATATGATATTAAAATATGAATTTAAAATCTTTAATTTAATTTTTAAATGATCTTCTAGACTGTAATAAACACAATAAATTTAAAAACCAGAAAAAAGAAAAAGAAAAACGGAGTTAAAAAGTTTCCTTGAAATAAAAATACTTTATTTCCTGCCGACCAAACGACTTGAGATAAAAATCTAAATCAAAAAACCGAACTTCGGAAATAATTCAAAGATTAATAAATATATTTTCTCCAATTTTTTGCAGGTGTGGTTCAAGAATCGTCGCGCCAAGTGCCGCCAGCAGTTGCAGCAGCAGCAGCAGTCGAACAGCCTCAGCAGCTCGAAAAATGCCAGCGGCAGCGGCAGTTGCAGCAGTTCCTCGGCCAACAGTCGCAACAACAACAACAACAGCAGCAACAACAACAACAGCAGTAGCAGCCACAACAACTCACAGAGCTCCGGCGGTGGCAATAACAAATCAAGCCAAAAGGGCAGCCACAACAACAACTCACAGTCGAGCTCCAGCGGCAACAACAGCAACAACCAGAACCAGAACAACAATTCAGCGGCAGCAGCGGCCAGTGCAGCGGCAGCGGTGGCAGCGGCCCAATCGATCAAAACGCACCACAGTTCCTTTTTGAGCGCCGCCGCGGCGGCAGCCTCGGGCGGTACAAATCAATCGGGCGGTGGTGGCAGTAATAATCAAGGGGGCGGTGGCGGCAATTCGACGCCCAACAGCAGCAGCAGCGGCGGCAGCGGGGGCGGCGGCGGCGGTCAGGCGGGCCATCTCTCGGCGGCGGCAGCGGCGGCGGCCCTCAATGTGACGGCCGCCCACCAGAACTCCTCGCCCCTCTTGCCCACGCCGGCCACGTCGGTGAGTCCGGTGAGCATTGTGTGCAAAAAGGAGCATTTGTCGGGCGGCGGAGGAGGTGGTGGAGGAGGAGGCTATAGTGGCGTTGGAGTGGGCGGTAACAATGCCTCCTCGGTGGGCCTGAACCTAGGCGTCGTTGGCGGCGTTGGCGTCTCCCAGGATCTCCTGCGATCCCCCTACGATCAACTCAAAGACGCCGGTGGCGATATTGGAGCCGGGGTGCATCATCATCACAGCATCTATGGCTCGGCGGCCGGCAGCAATCCCCGCCTGCTGCAGCCCGGCGGCAATATCACACCGATGGACAGCAGCAGCAGCATCACCACCCCATCGCCGCCCATCACACCGATGTCGCCGCAATCGGCGGCCGCAGCGGCCCATGCCGCCCAATCGGCCCAGTCCGCCCACCATTCCGCCGCCCATTCGGCTGCCTATATGTCCAATCACGATTCGTACAACTTCTGGCACAACCAGTACCAGCAATACCCGAATAACTACGCCCAGGCGCCCAGCTACTACTCGCAGATGGAGTACTTTAGCAATCAGAATCAGGTCAACTACAATATGGGCCACTCGGGCTATACGGCCTCCAATTTCGGACTATCCCCGTCGCCCTCGTTCACCGGCACCGTTTCGGCGCAGGCCTTCTCGCAGAACAGCCTGGACTACATGTCGCCGCAGGATAAGTACGCGAATATGGTGTAGAACCTACTCTTTCAATACTGCAGCGGAGGCAACAGCAACAACAACAACAGTAGTTCGGGGGGTGAGGGTTCGGGATCGGGATCAGGATCCGGATCGGGGAGCAATAGTTCCCCACAACTGGATCACAGCCAGCAGAATCATGTGAATCATCATCAGGATCATCAGGATCAGCATCTGGATCACTCCTTTGGTTAAGATACAGATACATATCTACACACTCTATAGATACAGCACGTTCTAGGCACGATTTGCTACCCCGACACTCTGCTGCTTTCTTGAGAACTTGAGAACTACCTTAACGATCATATTTGGTGAAAGGGTTACTACTCCAATTCTTATTATTCCATTTATAGATTCTTCTTGACTCGTATAAATTCACAGTCTAATATTACACCTTATATTATTTGGTTAAATTGATTTTTATAGAACCAAGAAGAATCTTAATACACTCTTTTAGATAACATTCCAGCAAATATGATCGAGAAGGGAAAAGTTCTATTCCATTTCTTTTTTTTTTTTTGTAGTTAACAAGAATTTTTTTTTGAGATATATACATAGTTAACCCCGTAAACTAGAAGCGTGTGTAAAAAGCGGAGATCGAATAAAAATAGTTACAAGTTTATACAGCCCAAGACATAAACGTAAATCTATAACTAAACATAGGTATTATAGGCCTAGCTTAAGCCGCCAGGATCAACGAAGAAAATGAGTGATAAAAAAAAACGAGGAAGACCCCTATGAGAAACATTTGTTAGAATCCAAATCCAGGAGAGTCCTTGGATTGAATGCATGCGAAGGGTAATTTGTAAGTCGAAGGGAGAGTTTTTAAATGCAATACGTAGACCATTACCATTCCAAGGGGGTTTTGGGAGTCCTTGGGGAGCCCGGAAAAAGAAAAAATAAGGAGAGCTGCACCATTACGGGCCAGCTCAGCATATCATAAAGCTAAAACTTAATTCCAATTCCAAGTTCTTTAAACCAAACTAAGACATAACATTACTAAAAACGAGAAAAGCAAAAAAAAAACAAGTTTAAAGTTCAAATCATCATTTTGTCGTCTTTATATATGAACAAAACAAAAGAAGAACAACAAAAAAAAACATGAATATTTATACATAATATATATATAAAAGATATATAGAGAATACAAACCCAAATCAGCTAAAACGAATTAACATTTCAGACTTTAAAAGCATATAATAACGAAGTAATAACGGAGGCCCAACTAAGGGAATGCAAAAGTATTTAGCAACTAAGCGACTCGAAATGACATAAACAAATGATAGAATCCCACACACGACGATTGATTGATATATATTATATATAGGAAATTTTATTGCAAATAAAAAACAAGCCACAATCCAAAAGCGAAACAAAAAGCGAAACAGCAAGAAAATATTTATAAAATAATTTAACATAATTTTTAAAAAATGTACAAAAACCTAAAAAAAAAACACATGGAAAATTCTTGGTAAATATATATATATATATATTAATTATATATATGTGTGTGTGTAAATGTTCTTCATAAAGTACGCTAAAAAAGATTTATAAATATATATATATAAATAAATAACGAGAAAACTTTTGTAATATTAAACCAAACACGACACAAAACAAAAGGTAGTTCAATGGAGTTTATCTGGAATTTTTTGTTTAGTTTTAATTTCAATTAAATTGTAATTTAAGCTTAACAATTTGTTTAAAAAACACAATCACACACACACACACACGACAACCAACAAGAAAACACACCAACACACTCATAAACGAAAAGCATGTAAGGAAAATCGATGAATATTTAGCATTTAATTCACTTAAACTAAGAACATTTTTTTTCCGCGGGATACATTTTAAGCGAAAAACGATGTAAGATGATCTGGAAGGACGAGAAAGATAAACAAAATTAGTTATTAATATTTAAGAACGGATCTATATACAGCATATATATGATTATATATATGATCCCCATATATATATATATACATATATATATATATATAATTATATGCTAACGTTTAAGCAAACTGGTTAATTCTTTTTTTTTTTAATTATAAAACCGAAAGAAAAACTAAAATAATTGTAAAAAGTTCACAAAAATATGATCAGATGAATAATATATATATAAAGAAAAAAACATAAGCCCGTCTTTTTATTTATTCACATTTTTGATTGACTACAGGTTGATTTTGGTTGGGTGGAGGGGAAGATAATTATTTTTTGGAAGTTTATTATTGAAAATCAATAGAAGAAATATGCTTTTAATATTCAAAATAAAATACATTTTACGTATTTTAAATATAATTAATTATTTTCACATTTTATCAAGACAAATTTTTACTAAAAATATTTTTAATTTTCGTTCTCTATTGGTTTTTCTTGATTTTATATTGATATTTCGTAGGAATAAATTTCTCCTTCCAAACTGGTCGACCGATACACACCTGAGTTGCTCGGGATAAAGAGCTCTGAGTCGTTGGTCCGTGGAATTCGGGTGGGCAAACAAAACCCGATCCTCGGCGGCTACCAGAACATTCCGCTGGCGGCCCCAAGCCAATCACTTCTGATTTTCCAGTGGCTGTGGCTTTTGCTCTGCGGCTGTTTGTTTGCATTCGCGCATTTATTGGCAGCCGTGGGGCACGCGTCTGCTGATCCCGAAACCCAAAGAACCCAAAAAAAAGCCCTTCGACCGTCAGCGCCTGGACAACAATTGAGGCAACTCCTGGCTCAAACTGCGAGTCCCATTCCCATTCCCATTCCAATTCCCATTTGCAGTCCCAGTCCAAAGCGAATCGGGCGAGGCAGGGCGAGCCGAGTCAGCCATCATCATCATAAACCATTAATTCAGATCATAAAACTTGCCACGCCCCGGCCCACGACTACACTCAACGAAATGGGGATTAGAGGGAGAATATATACAATTTGAGTGCCCTCAGTGGGGTCGGCGAACCCACAAAAACCTACCTTCCGTCGGGTTTTCAATTTGGCAAAAAAGTTGGTTTCGATATTTTGTTTGTCTAAGTTCGAAATAGAATATCTTAAAAAATATATTATTTTTAAATTCTCCTAGTGGACAGAGAACATTAGACCTTCCTACAAAATAAACACTTTTTTTTGGTTTCTTTAGATTTTTTTAAAGGTTTTTCCTAAATTACAAAAACAGACATTTAAACACTTTTTTAATTTGTTTAAATTTTTAAAAAATATTTTTTTTTAAATATAAATATTTATAATATATTTTTAAAATATTTAATATGCTAAAACTAAGAATATTAATATTTTAAAAATTATAATTTTCACCTTATCATTGAAAAATCACTATCGATGCAATATACATTTATTTATGTGCCTCCTTAGGTTTATACTTTTTAAAGAACTGTTCCTTTGATTGTCAGGCCTTATTATGCAATAAACTTGTGTAAAGTGGAATAGCTCTGCTCTTCTTTTTCCTATTCCCGGGCCATAAATACCTTGGTTTTTCTCCGTTTTTAACGAGCCCACTTCAGAGTTAATCTACATCGACCGCTGCCACCGCCGCTTGTGATTTGCTATTAATTATGCTAATGAAAATGCTGGGAAATTCATTTGCCATTTGCGGCTAATTGTCGCACCAGCTGGCGGCACGTGCTGCGGCTCAATCAGATTGCGAATGGAGGGCTATATTATATGGTCTGGTTTGGTATAGGGCCATCCTATCTGATCCGGACGATCCATCGATTGCGATTCCCAAACTTTTGTGCCCCCTTTTCATTTTCTATGCCATTTCGTGTGTTATCTGCCGAGACACGCGACCCATTTCTATTTCATTCTTTTCCACATCCATTTTCATTTCTATTTTCACAGAACAGAACAGAACCCCGAACCCCAAGAATCCAAGAATCCATCCATCTCCATCGGCAGTCGTCGTCATCAATGGGCGCGTGTTGCTTATAGAATTACCAACTAATTCGGTATTTATGAGGCTTCGTCGAGTGCATTTTGCTGGTCTAGGAATCGCTGGTTGGGTTTCGGTTTCGGTTTCGTTTCGTTTCGCAGGTTGTGTTCGTTTTTGCTTTGCTTTTGCTTTGGGGGCACCGGAGGAAGCCAGCAAATTGAGATGCTACCCCCGGCAGGAAATTGTTTTTAATCTTCCGCTGCGCCTTTTAGCGGCACGTAAACCTGAAAACCCCCAATGGAGGAGGATGGAGAAGACGAGCGGCGCTAAAATAAAATAGCATCCAGTCAATATTTTCATTTGATTTCCATCCCATTTTCGGGGTTGCTGATTTTCCCGAAACGAAACCCAAGCGATAAGGTTTTTGGATTGGTTCGAAAAAGTGCCAATTATTTGACCTGATTTTACTGTTGCTTTTAATTGGATGACTAACCGTCAGTTGGAGAAAAGAAACTGTCTTTAAAATAGTACGGATCTTTAGGCCAAGTTACAGCAAAGAACTCCAAGAAAAAATCCCAATTTCTACCAAAAACCCAGATCCTGATTTTCCATTAACAAAAAAACAGTTTTTTGGACAGAACAATGGAAATAGTGGTCCAAATTTGGAATGTAATACCTCGTTGAGCTCGTAATAAAATAGCCAATCGATTGGCATTTCAACCTGGAAATTTTTAATTTTTGCCATTTTTTGCAAAAAATCATGATGGTACCCCTTACCAAAAATGCGAAAATTGGGTCGAACATTAATTTTCTGAAATCAGTCGGAAAGTGCAATTATACGGTTGTAAGCTGCATAAAACAGTATGCCTTTTTGATTTTGGACAATTTTTGTACAAGTTACAGCAAAAACCCCATTTTGAAAATATCAAATTTTTGTCCAAAAATCAAGATATTATTTTTTACCCCAAAAACAAACAGTATTTTTGCCATAAAAATGTAAATAATGGTCCCAATATGGAATGTCATACCTCGTTGAACTCGTAATAAAATTCCCTATCGATTGGCATTTCAACCTGGAAATTTTTAATTTTTGCCATTTTTCGCAAAAAATTATGAATTAAAAAATTACCAAAAATGCGAAAATTGGGTCGAAAATTAATTTTCTCAAATCAGTCGGAAAGTGCACTGATATTAAATATAAGGTTGTTAGCTGCTCAAAACAGTGCGCCTTTTTGATTTGAGACCATTTTTGTCCAAGTTATAGCAAAAAACACAAAGAAAAATTCAGATTTTTCTAAAAAAAAAGTTTTTGCACCAAATATTAAGTATTTATTTATAATTTGTACTTCCTTAATGTTTCTATTTTTTTAATTATCAAGATGGGGGACTTTTTTGTATTGTGTGGGAAACGAATGGCAATACATCTTTATTTGGCTAATAGCAGACGTATCACCTATATTCCGTACCCTTTGCACTCCCCAAAATCTATTAGAGTGGACCACTTTTGTTGTTGATTAGCGGTTGCCTGCCGGTGGTCGATTTGTCAGCCGCCACGTGACCTGCCCCCTTATCTGATTAAAAGCCACTGCAGTGAAGTCCTATGAAATCCAGATGCTGATCCCGATCCTTCGGCAGGAGATGACGACGGCGATGATGATGATGAGAATGATGATGTGGATGAGGAGTACCGCCCGTCAATGTTTTCATCTTTCACGCTGGGCGACGGCGGCTGCCTTTTTGGCATTTTATTTATCAACTTAATTTCTGGCTTGGCTTCGGCTAATGGAGAGCCATGTGAACCATGTGAACCACCCCCAACCAACCACCATTGACTTCGGACCCACTGTCCTTGCATTCAGAGAAATTTCGTCAAAGAAATCGTAGCCTAAATGGTAATATAATTTACTTGACATCTTGTTCTTTAAAACAGCTGATTTTTATTAGCCCTTAAATTTAAAACAACACTTATACCTATTAAAATATAACTGATAACATTAATAAAAAAATTTTAAAAACCATTAAAATATTTATTTAAATTTAGTTTTAATATGAAAACGTATAAAAACATGAAATACTGTGCCACAATTTTAAAAGTGTGAAATAAAGTATGTGGTTTTTTATACAATTTTTTTTTTCATTTCTAGATGTAATATAATAATAATGAAAAATAATAAATAATGATAATTATATTATATATTTTGTATACTAGATCAGCACTATTATTTCTGCCAGTGTTGCCACCCCGTCCAAACGGCGCCTGCTGCACTTGCCCGATAATGTGCGGCGTGTGTGTTTATTTTGATTTCCAGCACGTAACTCCGCCTCGAAAAGCCCCGGAAAACCCTGAAAAATCCCCCGGCAGCAGGTTGTACGGGGCTTCGCCTTTGAAGTGGTCCGCTGATCAACCGTGAAGCCGGCAAAAAAAAAAAAAAACAGAAAAGAAAAAGAAATAAACTTATGCCAAACAGAATCAGTCGAAATTTCGATGGGGAAATCTCTCATCACATCTTTATTTTGTGCATTTCTTGACAACTGATTAATTGAGCCAGGGACACAAGAGGAGAACAAAGGACGGTTGTTTGGCACATGGAAAATTTTTGGCACACCGTCAATAGACAAGACCACAATCAGTGGGAAGAGAAAAGCTTGGGAATTAAAGCCGCTAATTAATATGCGACTAGACTTTTTAATGTTTTCTGTTGTCAGCGGATCGCAGCAGCCTGATCGAAGCCTGACAAATTATCTGGGATCTGTGTATCTAAGCGCCAGCGCAAAAAAAAAAATTAAGGAAATCATATGCATAAAAGACATTTTGCATAGAAAGATTGGACAAGTTCTTTCAGCTAACCAAAAGAATTTCTTTTCACGTTTTTAGGGCCTTTGTTTTTATATTTAAAAAAGACTCGCAACATGTTCATTTATTTTAATATTAATTTAGAAAGTCTATGATAAAATCAGAGAGTAATATAATCTTTTTTCATAATAAAATACAAAACTATAGATTTTTTACGGCCTTTGTTTTTATATTTTAAAAAAAGTTTCTTTGATTTTGGACAATTTTTAGCCAACTAATAGCACTAAAACCCAGTGTTTTGGTTGAAACAATAGCTTGACAATTAATTATAATTATTAATTTATATTTAAAGAATACTTTAATATTTAAAGATCAAGAAATAATATATAATATAAACTACCAATACGAGGAACGCAGCAATCTAAAAAGTCTCTAAGATCAAAAAGTCGGTTTCCAAAACTTTTGAGGTGCTTCTTCTTTCTCTGGGGCTACCCCACCTCCCCCTCCCCGCCTTCGGTGTTTCAGTATTTCGGTATTCCCCCATCCACGGAATATTTCTCTGATGGTAGCTGGGGCCCAACAAAAGGTTAAGCTTAATTTGATTAATTAGTATGAAAAATGTTTTGAAAAATACCCATTTAATGCGCAAGCGAGACGGCAACACAAATATACGAAGACTCCAAAAATCGCTGGGCTGGCATATAATACTTGGTAAATATATATGTATATACGAAATATATACCTATATATAAATGGATTTTCGGGCCTTTGTTTACCTCGGCTGTTTGGTGGCTTGGAATGTGCTACTTGTATTGAAAAATGGCCCACAACAAAAGATGAGACTTGGAAATCAACGAAATTACATACTGATATTTGCATATATTGTTATTATACACGCATTGCCTTAGCATTTTACCCATATATAAAGCGTGTGATTTAAGTTGAATTATTTATGCGATTTTCTGCTATTTTTGCAGCAACAACAAAAAACAAAAAAAAGGCAAAAAACGCACCGAATTTATTATTGTTTTTTAAATACAATATTTAAATGACTCGGACTCGCTCGCCCGAAATGCGATAAATAATGCAGTTGGTGCTGCTGGTGTGGCGGTGCTCCTGCTACCCGTTTTCCCTTTGTGCTCATCTGATCTGATCTGACACTGTCATTGCATAAATTTCGGTTTTTTACAGCTGACAACAAAGCGAGTCCAGCTGACAAGAAGAGTTCGTTAAGGGAAGCCAAATAAATAAATAAAGAAATGCCTCCACGGTGGCTCATTCCGTTCATTCGATTCCTCCGATCCCCTGAAAACTCCGTCGATTCGGGTTTAAATGTTAGGTTCCTTGAACTATACAAAAATCTAGTCCTACTTTATAAAACACAATCAGTTTCGATATATTTTAGTGTGAAAAACCATAAGGAACTACCCTAAGATTGACAAAAATCGATGTTTTTGAGCAGATCTATAAAAATATCTATCTTTTATTGGGCGACTTTAAGATTTTCAGTGGCCTAGTTATCAAAGAACTTTAAATGAAAATTAATAATAAAGTTATTAAGGTAAAATTAAAAATTAATGTATTATAAAAAACAAAAACAAATCGATGGAGTATTTAACTAATTTCAAAAATGTTTCCTATATTTATACATTTAATTTATCTCAAAAACTTATAAAACTTTAAATTAAATTTATTTTAAATATTGCAATAAATAAAATCATAATAACTCTTGGTCTCTTTTGAAAGGGGTTTGAGCCTCGTACATTTTTATACATTTTTTTTTTTTTTTTTTTTTAAAGAAACTACAAATAGTTGCAAAAAATAAAAAATAGGCCTACAAATGTAGAAGAATAAATTTAAAAATTCCAATAGAAAACTACGAACAAGGATTATTAGTATTTGAAGCCAATTTGAGCGCTGTAAGTTGACTCGAAAATATCGCATTACGAAGTGAAAAAACTCTTCCCGACCCGTTCCCACTGGCCGTTCTGTTCCCAGCTGTTCCCAGTGCCGTGTGTGGAATGCGTTCCACACTCCACTTGCCATCCAAGTGCGCCGCTCGCCCTCTCTCTCTCCCACTCGCCGCCGCCCCATAGCGCCATCTTGCTCTGGCGCGGAGGGCGTTCACAATGTCGCCAAAGTGACGCCGGCAGCGACGTCGACGCAGCGCGTCGCATACCGTTAAATTGTCGCCATTGCAGTGCGAGCGAGACGAATATACATGTCGGGCGGTCGCAAAAAGGTGCGCCTGTGTGTGTGTCTCTTTTTGTTGCATGTATTTGTTTGCCTTTGCGTTGCTTACATTAATGTTTCGTTGCCTCCTCTTCTTCCGTTTCTTTCGCCTCCTTTGGCTCTTTCTCCTCCTTTTTTTTTTATTGTTGGTTTGTGGAACCGAACCGAAAAGCCACCTTCAACAACATTTTTCGCCTCTCGCACTTCAAAGTCAGAATTCCTCCTCCTCTTTGCCTCCTTCTTTTGCGCCTCCTTCTCTTCCTCTTTTACCTCCTCCTTCCTTCTTCATCTTCTTTCCGCTCTTAGCTTTACATTTGTTGTTGTTGTTTTTTTGGGGTTGTATGGGGTTTTTCTTCATGCCTCTTTTTTGTTGGGTTTTTTTTTCATCTGTGGGGGTTTGATTTTCTGCTCTACTGTTTTTCCCTCTTTTCCAGGCATTTTTCCTTTCTTTCGCTATATTTTTCCCTTCTTCATTTGCTGGCAAAAATGTTTCTTTTCATTTGGCCAAACAGGCAACGCCAATCAAGCCAACCCCCATCCCCCGTTTTAACCAACCCCCAAAAACAAACCCCCCATTTTTCGGTACATAAGCCCCAACCCCCTCCACCCCTTCGAATTTCCCTCCCTTTTTTCGGTAGCCCAAATATCGTATATAGAACTCAGGGAAAATCCAGAGGGGTGGAGGGGGGTGGAGCATTTGGCAGTAGGGGTTGATATAACGGCACCAGAGATAACGAACTAACTAACTAACTAACGTTGAAATCAAAATCAAGCAGGCAAAAATTCAGCCACCTCGATAGAGTGGAAAAACGGGGAATTGTACGATAGATAGATAGTGTGCTGCGATAGGGGGGTTGAAATACGGAGGGAAGAGCTGGAAAATGGAAACTAGGGGAATGGGCGATGAAAGTTCAAAAGCAGGAGAAATGTCCAAAAACGGGAGGGCTGTTGATAAAAGACAAATGCACTAGGCAAAAAATAATCAAGAGTTCGGAATCTATTATATTATATAACCGATCAAATGATTATTTTTTGGAAAGTCGTATTTATATCTCCAATTTAAGTTATTACACTGTTTAACTTTTCATTTTGGAACTCTTATGTTGTATTTTATATTCTATAATAATAATATATAATATTAAGTTTATATATCAAACAAATTACTTATTAATATTTGAGACATCCGAAATTCCGATTAACAAAACATTTTTTATATTTTTACGGTGTAAAAATAGGGAGCGCTCTTAGGAAGGGGGAGTGAAATACGGGGTGCGATAGTACGATATGGGGGGTGTTTATCGGGTCTCACATAGTCCGAATGCTGACTAGGCCTTCGCACAGCTATTCCCATACTAAATCCATTTAGCAACACTTTTTCAGTTGACTTCAAACATCTCTGCTCCTTTTTTGTCCTGTTTGCATTTGCTCCTGCTCGCCTTTGTTTGTTTTGGATTAATTGCGGGACTAAGGCAATTAGAGAAAAAATTGATCGGTTTGAGGGCTTTGGATTTACTCCAAAAATTGCAAACTTTATCCGCTGCCAGTTGATGCCGTTGGAGCAGTTTTAATTAAGGTGATTTCTAAGTTCTAAATTTGTTTGGGAAAGAAAAGGAAAAATTCGATTAGGAAGCATTAAAAAATAACTATTTATAAGTATTTCTGTTTTAATTATATTTTATTGGTATTTCTTTTTTTTTCCTACCAAACTACAGTTAAACAAAGGAACAATTCGTTCAGGAAGCATTTAAAAATAACTATTTATTTCTTTAGAATTTCATATCTTTTTTAATAATTTTCCATTAAATTTTATAGGTACTTCTTTTTTGTATTATCTTTGGACTTTGCAGATAAAATTCCCCCCACCAAACTAAAGGTTTTCTTGGGCGCTCACCTTCAGTCTAAATAAAAACTTAAAACAACAAACCAACGGCGACGAAATTAAAGAAAATAAAATCGTATAAAAAATGAGCAGATTTTCGTTGTTATTATTATTTGGTATTATTATTATTATTCTGATTACATTTTGTTGTTTGTTGTTTATTGTTTTAATTCGCTGGCTGCCTTTGTTGTCGCCTCTTGCTTTCGGGTAATTTGCTGATTAAAACAACACAGGCACAAAAACAAAAACACAAGGTAAGACAACTTGATGTTGCTGCTTTACCTGTCTGTTTGCTGTTTTCAGTTTTCAGTCGCCAGTGTCCCTGTGTGCGAACACGAATGCTTTTGAGCATTAAGCATTTTGAGTTTTCAATTCATTTGACTTTTCATTGCAAATGCCAGGGTATTATCCACACGCTTTTAAATTAATTAAATGCAGCAACGACGACAGCAACAGCGACCGAGCAGCCGCATTCGCATTCGGATTCGGATTGGGATTCGCAGGGGGAAAGTCAGGGGGAAAGTCGGAGGGAAAGTCGGGGTGAGATATAAAAACGCTGCAGAGAAATACACAGAAATATACAGAGACCAATCCCAATCCCAATGCCAAGTCCTCTACGGTAGTCAAGCAGCAACATCAGCAGTCATAATCGTTTGACAACGAGTTGAGGGGAAGGGGTGGATAAAAACCCTACGCCCCTGACCCACCCCCTTTTTGAAAAGGGCAAGCCAAACTGGGCAATGTTTTTCTTCTGCACACAAACAAAAATCCCATTGCCACTGATATTATGTGATCCATATTTAATATTACAGTTTTCGCATCAATCTATTATTTTATTTTAAAATACCTAAGCAAAAAAAAACAAGAAAAAATTCTAGAAATTGTATTCCTGTTTTACGCTCATAGTTTTTAAAAGGTTAAATTATTCTTCATTATTAAAAAAGATTAAAGCAAATTTCCATTTGAAAAACATACAAATTCTGTGTGCAATAGGAAACGAATTTAAAAAAAAAAACTTTAGAAAAATTCAAGAATATTTATTTCTGTTTTAATCTTACGATTAACAAACGGTTAAATCATTCTTCATTAAATTTCCATTTGGCGGCAATAAAAATTACTTTCTGTGTGTCCATTCGATGATGACGTCGATAATGCGGCCTGCATTGATAAATGGTAAAGTAAAAAACTTGACAGACCAAAGGCCACCCCCTCTTAACCCATAGCCCGGTATTAACCCCCCGAAGCCCACATTTCCCTTATGCTAATTGGCATATGCTCAATTAAGCAGTGTGGCAACCGGCAAAGCAACCAGCAACAACATTCGATTGCAGTTCTGAGGAAAGTCCAGCAAGGAGATAAAATAAACTGAAAATAGCATACAATTTATAATTGGCAAAAGCCAAAGTTTAAGGAGAAATTCATAGAGGGCTTTCGCAGAAATATTACTACTAAGCTTCTTCAGCTGGCGAATATCAGTCCTAAATATATCATATATATTGCTGGATTTCACTTTAAGGTGTTTACGAAAAAAACACCATTGACAAAAGTTGCTGTGGGAACTGCAACTGCGAGGACAACTGCAGCGACTAGAAAAATTCAGCCAGCATAAAAGCCGCAAGTGTAACAAAAGAAGCCATAGTGCTAATGCCAAAAGCAGAAGCACAAAGCAAAACATTAGTGGCAAAGACCTCACACCATCAACTTGAACATTAGCAGCAACTTGGGGGGAAAACAGGGTAGAACTTTGTTTAATAGATGAGAAAATTATTGGTACCGGGAATTATTATTTAGCCCTTTTAATTAGTTAAAAGGTGACCCAGAACGGCTCTTCTGGAGCCCATAACTTGGGCTATTCGGTTAGATTTTAAAACTGTGTTTCACCATTATTTCTCTTAAACTATGTTTTCAAATAGTAAATAGTTGGATTGCTATTTAGTTAAAAATTAGTGAAATTGTGACCCAGAACGGCACTTCTAGTGCCCATAACTTGGCCCATTTTGTTGGGATTTTAATGTAGGTTTCTATATTATTTCTTTTAAATTTTTTATTAAAATATTTCATCGTTTCTTTGCTATTAATTTGCAAATTAATAAACTGGTGACCCCAAAACGGCAATGCTAGAGTCAATAGTTTAAGCCACCTGATTCTGTTTCGTTTCCAATGTGCTTGTGGTTATTTTTCTAATATCTTTTTGATATTTAGTTTAAACTGAGTTAAATGGTGACCCCAAACGGCCATTCTAGAGGTCATAACTTCACCCAACTCATTCCAATTTAAAAGGGAAGTGTCTCGATTAGTTAGTGTAGTAAATTTTTCTTTATTTAAATTAAATACTAACTTTTATTTCCATTCCAAACTATCATAAATCATTCTTTTAAATCATCGATGTTTAAAGAGGGCAAAAACAGTTGCTAGTTGCAGCTGCAACATACACAAGTGCAACCAATGCCCAGCAGCAACATCTCAAGCAGCTTTGCTGGCAACTGGCAACCAACCAGCAAATCCAGAGGAGAACGAGAACGAGAACAACGGAGTGCCCATCAGCCATCAGCCAGATGGAAGATGGAACAATTACCGGGGCAGAGTTTACCGGCTGATTAGATCGGGGTAACTAATTTCAGAGCCGCATTTCCATTTTCCATTTGTTACGCAACATTTGCAGGAGCTTTGAGGGGGTTTTGCAGGGGTTTTGCGGGGGTATTCTGATTCGGATTCGGCACTCAAGATTGCGTTGCTAGGTGTTGGCATTAACTCGCAGGCAGAGGCACATCTACATTCACATCCACATCCACATCCACAGCAGCAACATCAGTCATCATTTAGCCATAATCAAAGCAATCACCCGCAACCAGGGGTATTATTATTATGGGGGTGGGTGGGGTTTTCCGTTTCCATTTTCCCACTTTGGGTGAAAAGTGGGAGTGGGAGTGTTCCTCCCGGGCAGCGAGTTAAGTCAAAATGTTAATGTTCCTCTCTGTTCAAGTTAAATGCATATGTCAACATTTTGTGGCATTTTCAGGGATTTTATATTTTAGAGGAGGGGCTGAGATAATGCCTATAGCCCGAGGATATAGATATATAATCGTCGGCGGGGTGTTTCAAACTAATTAATGAAATTTTTCACTAGGTTAGCAAAGGCGTTCGTTTCGTTTATTAGTCCCGTAATTGAGTTGTTTTCGAGTCCACAGATAATTATCTCGTCTCGTTTCGTTTCGCATTGAAATGCCATCGCAGTGGCGCAGCGAAAACAACAAAATTATTGATTGTTAATTCAACACACGATTATGCATGATTTATACATTCAATTATTATTTATTAGCTATTACAGTCACTTTGTGGGGATTTATATATAGAGCTGTTTGCAGCTCCACCTGGCGGCCAAGGAAGTATTTAGCACATCTTAATTAATTGCCTATTTATCAAATTTATTTTATTACATTTATTGGGAATTCATGAATTTATGGTTCATGGATTAAATCTGTGGGCTGTTGTACGTTTTATGCAATGGAAAATTTATAATTGTTATTTCCACGTTGAAAGATTTATTTTATTTAAAAATGAGTTAATTAAGGATAAATATTATACATAATTTAAAAATGATTGTTCTGTGTTGTTTTGTTAATTGATTAAATTCCCATTTTGAATAAAATATATCATTTAATGGTGTAGATTAAATACAAAATATTATTTTATGCTTTCGAATAGAATTAAATATATTATTTTAAATATATAAGTTATCAAATGAAGAAAAAGAGTTTAGTTGCTTAGTAATCCCTTAAAGATCGTGTGTCAATTCCTTTCTTTTTATCAAACTCAATCCTTTGTTTTGTCGCGAGTTCCAATAGTTCGAATTTCAGAGTGATTTCTGTTATCCACCCTCTCGACACTCTGAGGTTTTGGGACTGTCAATCAGGCGATCGGCTTTCAGATGGCAAAAAGTGCACTCAAAACGAAGGACTCCGAACTCATCTGTCCCTCCACGAAATCCCGAAATGGAAATCGAAATCAAAATCAGAATCGGAATCGAAATCGTGGCATCCATTGTGTTGATGTTTTGTGTGCTGCCGATGGCGACACCATCGATATAAGTATATATATTGCCGGGATCATCTTTGCACCCATTGTTCCCAGCTTTTCTTCTTTCTATATGTATGTACATACACATACCTATATTAATGATCTTGGGGCAGGGGACAATCCTTGCATTGACATTTCTCACTTGGGCGCGATAAGCGATCTGGGATCTCTAAACTCGAAACTCGAATCCAGAATCTCGAAATGGAAGCCGGCGAGTGTCAAAAACCATTTGAGGCCAAAATAGAGCAAACATTTCAATTAGGCAATATCTGGTAATTCAATATGCCTCTGCTGTCCATTTTTGTCTTTTTATTCCTTTTTATAACCTCACAAAATGGCGCATTCGATCTGATTGTGTATTATTAAGTAAATAGTTAAATATTTCCACCGCGAGCAGATTGAAAAATTATTTTAAACAAGAAAGGAAGCTACCTTCGGCCAGCCGAAGCTTATATACCCTTGTAGATAAAAGAATACTCACTCGGTGCAGTTCCAGGGATTCCTGATTCAGCGTTTCGATTTATTTCAATTTTGTTTTTAAGTAGTCAAGAATCAAAACGCCTACTTCCTACAAAGTTACAATGAATTTTCTTATATTTGTTTGGGAGCCTTAAGATATAGTGGTCCGATCCGGCTGGCTCCGACATATGTACTACCTGCAATAGAAAGAAGACCTTCGGGAAAGTTTCATCGCGATAGCTTTAAAACTGAGAGACTAGTTCGCATAGAAACGGACAGACGGACAGACGGACAGACGGACAGACGGACAGACGGACAGACGGACAGACGGACAGACGGACATGGCTAGATAGACTCGGCTATTGGTGCTGATCAAGAATATATATACTTTATGTGGTCGGAAACGTCTCCTTCACTGCGTTGCAAACATCTGACTGAAATTATAATACCCTCTACAAGGGTATAAAAAAATCAAAAACTGTAAAAAATATTATTATTATAACAGTATTTTGGCCAGAACAATGGAAATAATGGTCCAAATTTGGTATGTTATACCTCGTCGAGCTCGTAATGAAATTCCCTATCGATTGGCATTTCAACCTGGAAATTTTTAACTTTTGCCATTTTTCGCAAAAAATTATGATGGTACCCCTTATCAAAAATGCGAAACTGGGGTCAAAAATTAATTTTCTCAAATCAGTCGGAAAGTTGATGTTTATTATTAGGTTGTTATTAGTACGTCGTATTTTTACATAAAATGTCAGATTTTTCAAGCTTTTCCCTCGGTGAATTTAATACGATTTTACCGCCATTTTGTTCTCGGCCATCGGGATCCTTGAGCGATCCCTTGCAACAAACTTGAACTGAGAGAAGCAGGAAAACTAAGACTCCAATTAGCCTGGCTCTTCAGCTCTGCCCACCGAGGCTCATTACGAGTGGGAGGGGGTTTCTGGTTTCAAGTGGGCGGGGTAGGGGGGTTTTTCAAGGGGGTTCCCATTCCATTTCAGAGGAAAAGTGAAGCACTTGCTGTGGGCTTTAACACTTGGCATCTGGCCAAGGAGTGCGGCCACGGGTATCTGGTGACAACAGCAATGCTGGCCAATGGTCCACAACAAAACTGAAAGCACTGGAAAATAATTGTGTTATCTCTGGAAAAGTAAAGTTTAATAAAAATATTTAAAGTAAATAGTAAGAATAATAAAGATTTTTAATGTTTTACAAGAAAGTAAGCGGTTTCCGCAGGAGGTTTTTCCATTTTTCACTAGTTAATCACTTACTTTTTCCCAAGTGCATGGGTGTGGGCTGCGAGGGGGATCTTATAATGTTGCTGTAACTATGCTTCAGCTTCAGGTGGCCAACAGGTGAGCAGGGAAGGGGAAGGGGAAAGGGAAGGGGAGAGGGATAATGGCAGGGGCGGCGTTCTGCTGGCCTGCTGAGGAAGGGGGATGAAAACGTCAACATAAGCAGGCAAGGTATTATTTTTAAGCTCTTCCTTCATTGTCTGCCCTCCCAGACGATGACCAACGACATGGGGAAGATTGGGGGAAGACAATGGGGATGGAAAGGGGATGGTGATGAGAATGGAGGACCAATACCAATACCAATACCAAGAACAAGAAAAAAGAAAAGAAAATGCCCAAGTCGAAGAAGAAGATGTTGACGTTGACGTTTGGATCGAACTAAATAAATGTATTTACTTGTACTTTGTGGCTCAATATAAGAAAGAACAAAGGGGGTGGCGGCGGGGGGTTTAAGCCCTTATTCCGGGGGGTGTGGCCAATCTTGGGCGGTTGTAATTCAAAACCCTCGCGAACTGAACAACTATAAGAAGTAAATTAAAACAACACAAATGCCACCAAAGACAAAAAAGAGAAGGCAAGATACAAAAAATAGGTAGAAAGATAAAGTTGGAGATACAGGGGAACTTTCTTATATAAGACCATGAGTTATAAGGGCAAATCTATAAAAAAAAAATTAATTATTTAACGAAAATTGTTTCTTTAATAATGAAAAATATCATTAATATTATGAATAATATATTGGTTATAATATGTGATATTTTCAGACCTTGTATGATCTAAAAGTATCTTTGTATCTTTAATTGGAATTAAAGTTAATAAACTTGAAACTGACCACCAAAATTAAAAATAATAAATAATATAATATAATAAAATAATTGGTTATAATATTTAAGATATCAAGACCTTATAAGATCTAATAGGTTATCATTCATGAGTTTTGCTTAGGGAATTTGGACCGTAGAACGGGGGAACCTAAGTCGGAGCTGGCGAAGCACAAATGAAATGCCAAGAATTATGTCAATGATTTCCGAGTGCCCTGACAACCGAGCAATGGAGAGAGACGGCCATATGTGGCTGCAAGGGGAGCGAAAGAGAGGCAGCTAGGGACTTAGTGTGGCGGTGTCCAAGTCCCCAGGTCCAATTCCACTTCCAATTCCAAACCAATCCAATGGAACCTGCACTCAAAATAAATTTAACCCTAAATTTTAGAAAATCGCCATTAAAATTTCTTTTTTCTAAATACAAGAAAGTTATTTCTAAATCTAAGGAAATTTTTCTTAAGTCAAGAAAGTTTTCCTTAAATCCAGGAAGTATTTCTTAAATGTAGAAAATGGTTACCATGAACTAAAATCACCCTAAAATCTAGAAAAAAATGCCCTTAAAATTAGAAATTATTTTCTGAAAAATAGAAAGGCAAACGAAAATAATAAAATATATTGGCAACACCTTTTCTAAAAATGAGTGTCCTAACCCTAAAATTAAGCTAACCCTAAATAATAGAAACATTTCCTAAAAAGTAGAAAGTTTTTCTAAAAAATAGAAATAGTTGTTTTCACATGCTCTGGCACACCAAAATGTTCAATGCCAGAACTTGTCAGCTGCCGGCCAGCTGTACTCGTGGCGCAGACCGTTAAAGCACTTGGTTAGCAATCGAATCGACGCGGGTTCGAGTCCCAGAGCAAAATTTTTTAACTTTTTTTTTTAATGTTATTTTATTTTTTTTAATTTATTTTATTTTATTTTTATTTATTTTTTTACTTTTTTTTATTCCTTTTTTTATTGATGGCAAGCAGTAAACTAAAAATAATTAGGTTTATATTCAGTTATTTACTATATACTACACATAATATAAATTGCGTTAGCATAAATATATACATATGTATATACGTATGTAAATAAGTAAAACGCAAATGGTCAAAATTATGCAATTAGTATTCAAATGTGTTGTCCGCTTCACCCTTTACATACATTGCTCGGTTTGGCACAGCAAGTTTAAGTGCTACAATGGCCCAGTATGTAGGCCATTCGCTCCTCGCGCGGGAGACCCGGGTTCGATTCTCACGACGGACAAGTAAAAAATTGTAAGTTTTTTTCATGAACATAAAATATTAACTAATCATAATTTCTACATTCCCAATCTTCCGCAGTCCCGTAGTCCACATTTACAACCACATTTGGCTTTTGTTAGATAAGAAATCCAAGCGCAAATACATAATAATAAATACATAACCTTTAACATTCACAATATACAAGACACACAACGCCAGCATATGTATATAGGGAGGAGTACATAATATAAACGTATATACAAAAAAAAATCATGATTGAACATGTTTTTTTGTTTTGTTTTTAATTTCTATTTTTTAGGAAAATTTCCTACTTTTTAGAAATTTTTGCCCTTAAATTTAGTAAAATTACCCTAAAATTTAGAAATATGACGTCAAAAAAAATCAAAAATATAGAAAAATTTGACCCTAAAATTTAGGGCGAGCTTGTCTTGAAGACAAAAGTAGGGCGATTTCCTTGACTTTAGGGTTAATTTTATTTTGAGTGTGGCCACTGGCCACAGGGAACGCTGAATGTTGGATGTTGTATGTTGAACGTGGGACGTGGGACGCCGTCACATTGATGGACGGAAAATGGGGTGGGGCAGGGGGAGCGGGGGGCTCAGAAGGGGGTGGACCCAGAGGGGGCGGGGCAGCGGCTTAAGCTGGACCCAAGTCTGTCGCTGACTGTGGCCCCCGTTTTTGGGATACCCTAATTTCGTTGACAAGGGTATGGTTATTTTTGTATGCCACCGAACATCTTAAAGATGTTTTAATTAAGATTTTTAGTTATAACATAATGTTTAATATAATATTAAATATATAAAATATTTTACAATATTTTCATCATAAAACTGTAATAAAAAATCATACTGATCTATCAGTAATAGCGAACTATTTGGAATTTGTTTTGATATCTATAAATGGAATAGAGTTTATTAATATTTTAGTGTTTTTTTTATAGTTTACTATTATTTTTCTAATAAGAATTCAGATAAGAAAAAAAATTAATAATAAAATCTACAATTTCTGGGTTCCTTTAGGATATAGATCAGTTAGTAATTATTGAATACCTTTTTAGGGCATTCCGAAAGCGGTTCGATTGCCGTAAGAAATCTTTCTTGTTGTTACTCGCGTTTTGATGAGGAAAAATGTGTGCTCTAATTGACAGTTTTTAGATTTTAATCTTTGGCCTTTGGGGAGGGAAAGGGAGGGAAAGAGAGGGGGTGAACGGAAAGGGGGTCCAGTGAGGAGAGAATTCGACTCCTCGCTAATGCATTTTCAGCGTTTTTGGACGCCCATGCGATGACGATGGCGATGGGAGCAGCTTATGGCCACCAACAATGACATGTGTGATGGGCGGTGTGGGTATATTCATATATTCATTCATGCATCCCATATGCTCTTTGTCAATTAAGCAATCAGCAGGAAGTTTGCTGCGCACTTTGCCTTATCATCGTCCCCTCTCTGTCTAACCGTGTGTCGCCCTCTCGCCCTCTCGCTCATTCGGGAACTCGCTTCATTGCATCAGAAAATCACATCATCAAAAGCCTGTGCCTTTATTTCTGATACCCTCGATCGGGATAATGCAGTTAGGGTTGTTATTGTCTCAAAATAGGGGTGAATTGTGAAACTTTGTGTTTTTTTTACCTTTAAAAATAGATCTCCATCATACCTAAAATATAATATTCAAAATAACTCTTTTCATTTCAAAGCCAATATGTGAATATTTTATTATTAAATAATTAAGTTAAAAAATAAAAATTAAATAAAGTATATTTATAGTCTATCATTAAGAAAGTGTATTTTATATAAACAATTTTAAGGTTACAATAATATTGGAGTTTCTTGGTTGAATAATTTAGTTTTTACCCCACAAAACGAAGATAATTTGATCAATTTTGAAGTACACATAAAGTGATCTAAAATTCCTACCAGGTATCCCCGTCTTCGAACCCCATGTGATCTTCCCATCCTTCGACTTTTGCCTTCTGACACTTGACGTTTGTCGTTTGTCGGCGGGCGATTTTCATTTTCACAGCAGTCGCCAAAGGAGAAGGAGGGTTTTTTAAAAAAAAAGAAGGAGCTGGCGAGGCAGGGAAAAAATACTCGGCGAATTGAAAAGAATGTTGAGCCGCATATTAAATACCACCGCCTGAGCTCAAGTGTCAACAGAACTCTACGACTCCGTCTCCGATTCAGCCGATTCAGCCCACTCCCTTTTATTCCGATCCAGATTCTCATTCTGATTCTCATTCTGATTCGGGCAATAATCGGCAACAAGGGCGACCTGCAAAAGCGAACCGGACCCGGCAAAAGGACCGCCCGCGGCGTAATTGAATATTTGGAGTGTAAAAACCGCACCCGGGTTATAAGCATCGGCGGGAAAATTAAAGGTGGTGATGGGTTATGGATGTCTTGCACATTAAAAACTTTCCACAAAAAAATTAATTAAAATTTTTTAGGATTTGTAAATATATTGGATTCAAAAATATTGTTCTATTTTAATTTAGAATATCTAAATTATCAATATTTGTTTCAATTTACCAAAATAATATATTTGAAACCCTTAAATAACCGATTAAATTAAGGTTGCATTAAAAATACTATCGAAATCGATCGATAGGCCAACTTAGATCTTATCGATTCTGATTAATTTGCAGAGCTCTTTTTTTCCTAGTAAGAAACCACTGTAAATCGTAGGGATGAAAAAGGAGTGAGGACTGTGTGTGAGTTTGATGTGTGTAAATAAAATGAATGACTTTTTGCACGCATGTGGGCGAGTGGCCTGGGTGAGTGGGCGGCGAGTCAAGTCGGTTGATTATTAAAAAACACAAGTACAATAAAAATATAATAATAATAAGCAGCATAATGACTGGCTCAATAACCAAAGGGGCGGCGACAAAAGTAAAGCCCGAACAGGAAGGGGGGTCGCGTCGGCAAAGAAAAGTTGCTCGTTGAGTTTTTTTTTTTTTTCATTTTTTTGCCAAGAAGGCAAGGAGGAGCAAAGGATGTCTAACGGGGTTGAAGGGGGCACGGCGACTACCCTCAAGTAGGGTTGCCAACAAACTCATGAATTGCTCATTTAGCCGCCAGAGCTGCCACTCGAACGAAGAACAGAACGCTCGAGTGCCAGGCGACGAGCTTTGAAACGAACAAAAGCGCTGGGGTGAGTGAACCGCAAAATACCCTGGAAAAGTACAGTTTCTTAGCTGGCCTCTATAATCGATAACCGATATATCAAGTCAAGTCGATAAGTCTGTATTTGCAACCTTGAAATATTTATATAACATGAAATACTGATAAACATTCAATTTGAAGCGCCTAAATAAACCTAAAATAAATATAATATATATATATTATATATAATATATATATTTATATTTATATATTAAATATAAATATTTTTTAAAAAATAATTTAGAAGCTATTATAATAGAATTTAATACCAAAATCCATTAAATATTATTTTTTTCTAATCAATGGAGTTTCTGAACAGTGATATTCTCCTAATTTTGGATCACCGACGACAGGGTATCGGAAACAAGGACAATTGTGCCCCGTGTCGAGTGGTCGCCGAGTCTCCCGAGTTGGAAAACAATGCCAAACAATTGACAAGGACTGTAGGTACTTTGGCCATATAGATATAGATATGTATATATATATATATATGGTGTGGCAGCGTCAATGGGAGCAAGTGGCACCTGTGCCGGGCTAAAAACTTGGCTTCCCCCATTTCCCATCTCCCATTTATATATTTGTCTTTGGCATTTGGTATTTGCCACTTGCCATTTGGCGGCGACTTTCCATCCCATTTTCCTGGGATCTTTTCCCGTTTTCCCAGCAGTTTGCCCAAGAGCTTAGTCGCTTCCCATTTGGCCTGTTTTTATCGGGATAGCGAGATAGCGACGAGCAAACCAGACCAGACTTGCCCGGATCACTGGCTGGATTATGGTGAGAACTCAGAGCCAATGCGATAAGCGATTAAGCCGCCGATCAGCCGACGGATGAGGAAGGAGCTTACCACACGGGATTACCATTACCGAAGGACTGGTATCTCTGGAGGGAGGTGGAAGGAGCTGCCAGGAGGCGAGAGGATCAAGTGCTTTGATCGCCGAGGGATTGAAAAACCTCCAGATCTCAAGGGATTGTGCACGCAAGTCTGTGATACGTTTATTAGCATCTTAAATTAAAAAGGGATTTTTAGAAATAAATAAAAATATATATAAAAATATTTATCATTAAAACATTTTTAATTGCGATTCACCTAAACTATTTCGCATAATTATACAGATGTACATTTTTATTATGTTGTTATGATAAGTTATAATCTTAGTTTAACAAATATATTTGCCGGTAGAATATATAGAATTTTTAAAATATTTTAAAGAAAACCTTTGTTTTTTTTTTCTAAAAAAAAAAAAATTACCAAAGAAATTTCTTTAAAATGTTTATTTATTATTGCAAATAAAAGTTTTATTTTAAAGACTTTTTTACCATGTTATCAAAAATGGCCGATAAAGCCCTCTGAAATATTTTCCATTCGATCGGAAGATTTTTGGATGGCAGTGCATTGGCCCCTGGTTAAGTCGGAAATCGGAGAACCGAAGAGGAATCGGAGAATCAGACAGCCGGAGAATGGAAACCGGAGTCTGGCTAATTGCTCAGCCATTGTCCAAACAATGACGCAGTCGAAATGAGGAAAACCCGCCAAGCACTTGATTTAATTAGCGCCCTAATGACGGCCGACCGTCGCTTTTTACCAACTAAAAGCGATCGGGAAGGCTAAGTCATGGCGGTAATTGCGTAGAACCAGGTGGGAAAAAATGGGGGAAGAGGCCGAAAATATCAATATCATCGCGCTGGCTAATCGAGAATAATTGCCCCGGCGATCTGAGGGAAACTGCGGGCGGTGCGGAGTAAATTCCACCAAATTTGTCAAAGGTATTATAAAGGCCGTAATGAAAACAACTACAGAAATCGACAGCGGCTAAACAACAAGGTACAGGTTTCCTAGCCAGTTGTACATAATGAAAGATTTATACCGAAAATTCTTTTCAGCTAAATAAAGGGAGAGGTTGAAAACACCAAAATTTGAACGAAAAAGTTCGGTTTTTTGGCCAAATCCTGAAAAATATTTGTCCAAATTGGGAATGTTATACCTCGTTGAACTCGTAATTTAATTCCCAATCGATTTGCATTTCAACCTGAAAACTTTTAATTTTTGCCATTTTTCGCAAAAAATCATGATGGTACCCCTTACCAAAAATGCGAAAATTGGGTCGAAAATTAATTTTCTGAAATCAGTCGGAAAGTGCACTGATATTAATTATACGGTTGTAAGCTGCACAAAACAGTATGCCTTTTTGATTTTGGACAATTTTTGTCAAAGTTACAGCAAAAACCCCACTTTGAAAATATCAAATTTTTGTCCAAAAATCAAGATCTTAATTTTTACCCCAAAAACAAACAGTATTATTGCCATAACAATGTAAATAATGGTCCCAATATGGAATGTCATACCTCGTTGAACTCGTAATAAAATTTCCTATCGATTGGCATTTCAATCTGGAAATTTTTAATTTTTTCAATTTTTTGGAAAAAATTATGATGGTACCCCTTACCAAAAAATCAATAATTGATCAAAATATTAATTTTTGAAAATCGTTCAGAAAACGATAAAGATCGGTAGCCAATGACGCCAGTTGTTCAAATCAGTCATTCTTTTTACTGTATGACCATTTTTTGCCAAGTTATGAAAAAAAAAACACCCAAAAAGTCAACATTTTAGTAAAAAAAATAGTTTAAAAAATTACAGTTTCAAAAATATGCAGAAAAGCTTTTAAAATTTAGCGACTGTTAAAGAATGAGTAGGAAACTTTCGAAATAATTTCTCGGTAGGAATCAGATTTTAGAATCCCGATTTGGTGGCAATACTACCGCTGGCCTTCTAAGCCCTCTCCCCGTCTCTTTTCCAACAGTCCTAGGCCATCTCACTCTGTCTCCCTTTCGCTAAATCTGCTGGGTTGTCGCTTTTTGTGTGGATGTAAACACGGGGCTGGCCGAACAATAACTGTTGACAGCTCGTAAATTAATAATTTTGCACAGGCAGAGGCGCAGGCGGCGGCGGCTACTGAGGGGGCGGGGAAAACGGGCAGCGAACTGAGCAGGGGAAATGTAAGGGAAATGGGAAAATCGAACCAGGGGCAGGGGTGCAAATTAGCCGCGTTTCCGCCTCGATCCGGCGATCCTACACGACAACAATGATGACAAATAGCAGCGGCAGCAACAAATAAATAGAAAAATCTCCGAGCCTCTGAGTTCCTGAGCTCTGACACTTTGACTTCCTGTGGCCTTTTTCCTACTCCCATTCCTATTCCATTTTCAATTTCCTTTGCCCAATTTTTCTAGCATTTTTCCCAAACCCTCCCCTTTTGTTGCTCTCAAAACAAATTTCAAATCGAAATCAAAACAAAAATTTCGATATGCCCATCACTGCTTCGTTTTCTGTTTTCTGCAAGGAGTTTGTTTTGAAAGTAGCCGACAATAGTGCGCAAAAAATATAAATAAAAGGGCATCGGAACTCTGGCTCAATTATCTTCACTCCAATTGTTCAATTGCCGAATTGTTCGATTGCCAAATTTTCGAAATCTTCGAATTGTGCGAGTCGATCTTTAATGAAGTAGCCGCAGTGGGCGGTATCCTTTGGGATATTGTTAATGAAGCATGTAAATTGGCATTGATCGTAGGGATTTGAACTCTGACCTAAATACCTGTGAGATAAAAAAAACATTTGATCATCAATGTTTTTAGTTTCTTGTGCAGTTTCTGAATTTATTTTATTTTCTGCCTCGGAAAGAAAGTAAAATCGAAAGCCCAAGACTTTTGCTCCCAAAGCTGTGCTACAAAAAATGGAAAATCCCCCACCGATTGAAGAAATGACCTGGCAACTTTCCTCAATTTGTGCGAATGACTTGTGGAAGAGAGCCGCCTGAATGACAGGCCGAAATTCGGAACAGATCGGAAGCCCGGAGAATGACAGAAAATGTGACAGATCACGATCGAAGTGACAGAGGCTGAATCAAGCTAATTTGTTGCAATGAAGCTTACAGAATTCTCAAAAAAAAAAAGAAACCTACGCCGAAAAAAGGGGAAATACCCAAAGAAAATATTATATCGTTTTTTTAAATAAAATAAATATTTTTTATATAAAATATATTTTATTGTGCGTAAAATATTAAGAAAAATATTTTTCCCACTTAACAAATATATTTCCTTGAAATGCAATAAAAAAAACCATTATTATTTCCTGTGCAATGGAAGCGGAATTGAATCTGACAGCTATTTATGCCCGCCGATCGACAGGTTCGATCACAAAAGGTCCGAAATGGATTCGAATGAATGGGAGGGAAAATCGTGGGCAGCGAAGGGAGAAGTGAAAAGTGTGGGAAATTCCAGTTCGTGGAAATCAAAGTCCGGAAAAGATCCGAACCCGTGGTGAACAAAAGTGGCATTGTTCCGAAGGAAGTTGCAGTTGTTGCCCAAGGCAAGTGTGTCAACCCAAGATCGGGAATACCTGTCTCTTTCTCCTACTATCACTACTATCTCCCTCTCCATCGCACACTTGCAGCATCCGTTCAGTGTTGGCCACCTGGCTATTTTCAAAGATTTTTTAGCTATATCATTAGAAACTTGCAAAATAAAAACAAAAACTTATAATAATAAAAAGGAATATTAATAATTTTATAAATTTATTTTGAGTGAATAAAGCAAATAATCTAAAACCTTAAAATATTCTTAAATTCATTTTTTCAGTATCTTAAATTAATTATTTCTTAACCATCTTAAAAAAACTAGTTACACTATTTTAAAATATATTGAAAAACGATAATTCCTATCCCAATAAACCTTCGATTTTATTTCTCCAGAAGTAGCCAGAATTTTTGCTAAGATTTGACAGCACTACCTGTCACTTTCTCAGGTTGTCGCAACTACCTGGCCGCCCCGCCCCCTTTTTTCGGACCCCCGCCCCCGCCCATGGACCGGGCTGTCATTCCCTTTCCTTTCGGCCTGTTACAATTTTAATGCGTGTCCGCTGCGTCAAACGGCATAATAAAGCAGAGGCGGCGGCAGAAGATGAGGAGGAGGAGGAGGGGTCAGTAGTTGTGGCGAAAGAATGGAAAACTAAATGCATGCATGCGTGCGTCTTTTATATTGAAATAAAATAGCATAAAAATGGGCAACTAATGAATTTTCACAGCGATTCCTGCGGGAATCGACCTTCGGCCCACTTCACTTCTGTTCCGTTTTCCCTGTTCGGTAGTCCCTGCTTCCTGGTTTCTTTTAATACACGGAAAATAAAGTTTAAATTTTTAAGGATTTTTAAACAGATTTAAAAAATATAAAATATTTATTAATAATATTTTAAAATAATCGAAGCAAGAGTTAAACATAAAACAATCTTAACCAAACGGACATACAAATCACTAAATATTTTTTCCAATATTTATTAACCTAATTTTGTTGTAATTTTTATATAATAATAGATTAATAATAGACATTAAATAAAACACTAAGTCACACCTCTAATTTATTCTTACTGTGTATTCTGAGCAGACACCCAAGGAAGCCACAAATGTACAGAGAATGAAAATGGGTCGGAGAGAGGTATTCACGTTAATCGCCAAAACCCGAACCCCATTCAAGGGAACAACAACAGCAAAAAAAAACCACCCACCAGGGCAACAAAAGGAAACTCAAACCGCAACACTCGACCACCCACCGCCCAGCGCCCACCACCCCCTGACAGCAGCCATTCAACCAAATGTTGTATAAATGTAATTCAATACTTTTTCAATCTTGTTGCCTTTGCCGGTTACTTTTCCCGCTCACTGTTACACTTACCGCTATTCACTGAAAACAATTATTTAAATTCTTTTCTATATTTTTTATTTTGGTAAATATACTATGAAATATTATATTTATTTTTTAGTACTTACTATTGCCTTTAAATTTGAAGTTAATAATGATGAATATTAAACATTAAACAAACATTTTTTTTCAGTGTTCCGAGAAGTGAGAACGACGGAAAATAAAAATAGGGGGAAAATGCTGCTAACATAGGTACAACAAATTGGAAACACATTTTACCCTCCAATTACTTAAATACAATACAAACTGCGATTGATGTTGTACGGGCCACGGTGGTCTTGTTCGTCCTTCGTCCTGCAAATGTTTACGACTTTTAAAGAGGGGAAAGATAAGATCCATATTTGTGACATATGAAATGCAAATAGATCAAATTTCTTTGTTTTTTATGACTATAAAAATTCAAATTAAATAAATACAGAATAATAAATATTAAAAACCGTTAATTAAAAAGTATGAGTTCAATAGTAATTTAATGTTTTTTAGTACATTGGTTAACTTTGAAAATTTTCGAAAATGGTTACCCCTCTCCTGTCATTTTGTCAATCTGACAGTCGTGTCTGTCATTCATGCACGCTTCACGACAACAGGTCTCTAATTTCACCTCGCCTGTCTGCGCTTTCTATCCCTACCACTTCGTAAAATGCACTGTGCCCCGGTTTTTACTTGATGTTGATGGACGCACTGAAAAAAAAAAACATACTCATAAAAATAGTATAATAGTGGATATACACAAAAGTACTAAATAAAATTAGAAGTACCAGAAATAGTAGTAGTAGTAGGAGAAATAGTAGTAGTATTAAAAGAAATAGTACACACAAAAAAATTTGCTTGGTAAAATTGACAAACAAAGATAGTTACGTAACTATTAAAATAGTTACGTGTATTTTGTTTTTGCTTTGGGTTTGTGTCTTTGCTAATTGTGTGTATTTTGTTGTTGTGAAATGACTATTTACTTAGTAGAATTGACAATTTTGCTGGTTGGGGCATGTTTGACAATTATTACAGTTGATTTTACTAAGTTTTTTTTTTGTGTGTAGTAGTATTAGGAGAATTACTAATAGTAGTAGGAGAAGTAGTATAGTAGTAGATTTGTTTAAAAGTAATATATTTTATTAAAACATAGTAGTAATTTTTTTCAATTTTACTACACTACTTTTTCATACAAAATATAAAACTTAATAATGCAAAACCTTTATACAAACTAAATAACTTTTATAGGGTTTATTATGGGATATTTATTTTTTAACACATAAAAATGTAATACAGTTGAAAACGCAATTGTTATCGTTATGTTTTTAATAATCATTTTCTTTCTTTTTCAAATAACATTATTTACAAATTTAAAACAGATTTTGAATCAAAGCTAAATCTGTTTACAAAATATTTAAAGTGTTTGGCTTCTTTTCGAGTCGTCAAAAAGGAAAGGAGATACGCCAACCCCCTCCCCGTTTCAGCCCCTGCTTTTTTTGCCACCCCCCGCGTGGAGTGGGTTTTTGTGAGCGCTAATAGATTTTCTATTACCAAAAAGGGGTGGGGAACTGAGGGGATGGGCGGTGTACCGCACCCGTTCACACGCATGACCGAATTCCCATTTTACGCCCCGTCTCATCCGGGGCCATGGGCCAAAAGTCCCAGCGGAATCGATGCGGCATTATTATTATCATTATTAAAGGAGTCGATATGGCGATGGCGATGGCAAATCCCGGCCAATGCGAATAATATGCCACATGTCCAACCCACGTCTATTTACCATTTACCATTTGCCGCCCCCCGTTTACAAAAGACACAAGCGGCGACCGCAATTTGTATCTCCTCTCGAGTGCGATGTTGCACATGTCAGTATTGAGTAGTTGCCAAGATTTGCAGCCCAGTTAAATGGGTTAGTTACAATCAGTTGGGATTAGTTGAAAATAATAAATTAATTAATGAATTTCATATTAAAACAATGTTATAGGGTTGAAGAACAAATTCTATTAAATACAGAAATTTATTAATTTAATTTTTAAAATATTTTAATCAAGAAAGATAATTAAATCAAAAAGAATTTCATATTAAAACGAAAATTTTAGGGCTTACAACTCATGCGCCTTGTAAATATTTATTTGAATTAAATACAAAAACAAATACAAAACATAAGTATTAAATGGATTTAATTTAAAAACATTTAAATCAAGAAAGAAAATAGTAGTTTTTTGGCATGTCTTATATTTAATAAAATAGAATTTCATATTAAAACAATATTATAGGGTTAAATATTAAATTCAATTAAATACAGAAATTGATGAATTTTATTTTTTAAAAATTTTATTCAAAGAAAATAATTTATTGAAAAAAAATGTCATATTAAAACGAAAGTTTTAGGGCTTGGAATTCATGTGCCTTGTAAATATTTATTTGAATTAAATTCAAAAACAAATACAAAACATAAGTATTAAATGGATTTTATTTAAAAAGATTTAAATCAGAAAGAAAATATTAGTCATTTGGCATTTCTTAAATTTAATAAACTAGAATTTTATATTAAAACAAACAATATATCTTTTTCTGTTGATAAGTTAGCTGGTGTTTATTTATTTTTAAACCAAAACAAGTGAAATAAATCCAGTGCATCGTAAATATATGTAGTGGGTGTTTTCAGAGTAGTTACTCCCCCTAAATCCCCATCGGCGCCCCTTTGAACTGTGTGTGCGTGTCGGCCTTTTGAAACAAATTGTAATTAAATGAATGTATTCCATGCAGCAGCAGCAGCGATTCAGATTCAGAGCCGCAGGCAGGATCTCGTCCTCGGTTCGCTTTCATTCCCGGGTCACCATGTCAACCAGGGATTCGATTCGAAAGGCGGCAGGTGGAAATGGAAGTGGAAATGGAGGTGGAAATGGCAATGGAAAGGGGTCAGCAGCAGTTGTTGTGGCCGCAAGCATTTTTCCACTTATCCGGGATTAGTAAAAATGGCACATTAAACTAAGTAAACAATTATCATCGGTGGGCGAAGGAATAATATCTGTCAGTTGGTTACCAAAGGTAGCAATAACGACGAATTCAATCAGCCGGATGGCTTGCAGAAATAGTTAAGAATAGGACGCATCTCTTTAATTATTTACACAAAGCTGACCTAGAGTGCAAAACTATTTATACTTTGGCTTTTATAATTAATGAGCAATTTATGGATAAGTTTATGTTTAATTTAGACTGCATTCTTTAGATATTTCCTTATAAAAAATAAGCAAATTTTTTGATGTCATAAAAATCGGTTATTATTTTTTTATTTTTTTTTACTTTTTTTAATTAATAATACAAAAAATTGTCTTTAAAAACTAAAAAATAAAAAAGTTTTATTGCAATTCAACTTTTCTTTAAGACCGGTTTATACGTTTTTTTAATCATAGTTACCTATACTTTATTAATCATATATTTTAATTTTTTAAATAAACAATTATTAAGGTTGATCGAGTGGTTGAGATCCTGGGAAAGTGCAACCACTGCTTAGCTGAGTTCCCCACCCAGCCGATAGCCGACAATCGATCTATCGATCGCGGCAGCGAATCTATTGGCGGCAATCCGCGCCCACAACTGCCATCGCTAGTGTGTTTTCAGCGCCTTTTTTTCAGCGCTGCGCGAGGCATAAAAACAATTGAGGGATTTGCTTGGGGAAAAGTGAGCCGTGAGACGCAGGACACAGGAAAAGGAAAGCAGCAGAATGCCCGCCGGCATTGCGAAGACCCCGATCGGCGGCCGGACGAAGGAGGCGCCGGTGGCCAAGTCCGCGGAGAGAACTTCCAGCGGTGGCAAGAAGTTTGTGCAGACGCGTCTGCCGTTCAAGTTGTTGACTCCAGGTGGGACATCCTCCTCTTCCGCCGCCGCCCCATCCTCCTCCTCCTCCTCCTCCGCCACCACCACTGTGATCCTGGACGAGGAGGAGCCCGCTCCACGCAAGCGGAAGCTCTCCTACGGCGAGGAGGCGCCTCTGGAGGAGCTGCGCCGCTCGAACAGCAAGGAGAACCTCGATTTGGCCAGCTCCAAGGCCACCAAGAAGGTCAAGACCACCGATTCTTTGGCGGAGGACGTCATCGAGCTGGATGACGATGATGAAGATGAGGCTGCTGCTCCGGTTGACGAGGCGATGGAGGAGGTGGTTAAGACAAAACCCAAGAAAATGGAGCCCAAGAAAGCGTCGCCAGCGCCGCCCATTCAAATCAAGCTGCCGCTGGTGAACAAACGATCGAAGCGCAGGAAATCGCTGAAGAAATCCGAGGAATCCCTGGACACTTCGGCCAAGGAGGCGACCAAGGAGGCGGCCAGCGAGTCCAGCGATGATATAGAGGCACTGGCCGAGGAGCTCAACCCGCAGAAGAAGCAGAAGGTGCAGAAAGCTGCAGAGAAATCCCCTCAGAAGAGTCCCGAAAGCAAGAAAACCGAGGAAGAGGAGCAGGAGTTCACCCAAAAGGGAGAAAAGGAGTCCAAGAAGCAGGAGGAGCCAAAGAAGACGACCAGGGAATCAAAGAAGGAAGAGACCAAGGCCACAGAGCCCCAGAAGAAGAACGATCAGTCCACCATAGATCTCTTTATAGCCAAGAAGGTGGAGAAGCAGGATTCCCAGCCGAAGGAAGCCCCTCAGAAAGACGCCATCAAAGCCCAGGGAAAACCCAAGAAGGCGGAACCCAAAGCAGCGGAAAAGAGCAGGAAAGAAGACCCCAAGTCGCAGCCGCAGAAAGAGAAAGAAGAAAAAGATTCAGCCAGCAAGAAGAAACCAACGGAAAAGAAAGCCGAAGAATCCCCGGACCCCGCTGAAATCTCGGTGATCCTCTCGAGCAGCGAGGACAACAGCTCGAGCAGCGAGCACGAGATGGATGTGGACACGGACACGGTGCCCAAGGAGGCTCTCCACCACCGGAAGAGCCTGCCCGCCGAAACCAGCGATGTGCAGAAGGCTCTAACGCCCAAGCAGCAGCGGCTGCTGGAGCAGCGCAAGAAGGCGCGCGAGGAGAAGGAGCAGAAGCTAGCCGAGGAGCGGCGCCACAAGCAGCTGGAGAAGGAGCAGCGCGAGCAGCAGAAGAAGCAAGAGCGCGATGAGAAGGAGCAGCAGCGAAAGCTTGAGAAGGATCAGAAGGAGCAGCAGCGGAAGCAGGAGCGCGAGGAGAAGGAGCGGAAGCGGCAGGCGGAGGTGGACACGAAGAACGAGGAGAAGCGCAAGCGCAACGAGGCCAAGGAGGAGGTGCAGCGCAAGAAGGACGAGGAGCGGCGCAAGAAGGAGCAGGAGCGCGAGGAGGCGGAGCAGAAAAAGAAGCGGGCGGCGGAGTCCTTTACCAAGTTCTTTGTGCCCAAGCAGATCAAGTCGGGAGGCAACGTTGGAGGATCCCTCAACACATCCTATCTGGAGCACGAGCAGAGCAGCTGCGACAGCTCCAAAACCAGCAGTCAAACGCTGGCCTTTCGCCCGTTCCAAGTGAAGGACGACATGCTGCTGGCGCCCATTGTGCGCAATTCGCTGGCTGAGGAGCAGCGCTCCCAGCTGGACAACCTCTTCAGGCGTCGCGATGAGGAAGATGAGGATGAGGAGGAAGAGGAGGACATTGTCAGGAGGAAGCCCCCTAATCGAGCCCATCTCTACCTCAGCGAACTGAGCAGTGGGCGAAGGGAGCCGCTCAAGATGCAGCGCGATGCCCGCCTACAAAGGCGCACCAAGGATGAGGAGGAGGAGGACGAGGTCCAAGTGATAGGTGGGTATATATGTAAACTAGAGCCCTGCATTCCATTCAATGAATTATTTGGAATTTTTGGAATTAATTAGAATTTTGAGTTTAATAGAATTGAATGAAAGAATGTCATGAATTCCGAAATAATTCAAACGACAATTTCTTTTGAAGAAGAAAGGGCCATAATAGGAGAAATAGTAGTAGTAGTATAGTAGTAGATATTTTTTAACAAAATTAAATATTTTATAAAAACAGTAGTAATTTTTTTTAAATTTATGACACTACTTTTCCATACAAACTATCGTTCTTTTTTTAATAATCATTTTTAATAACTTTCTTTTTCAAATAACATTATTTACAAATTTAAAACTGATTTTGAATCAAAGCTGAATCTGTTTACAAAATATTTAAAGTGTTTGTCCTGTTTTTTTAAGTTTTTTTAATTAATTTGAATTTTGAGTTTAATAGAATTTAATGGGCCATAACTTTGTGATTAAATCTACATGCATTTTATTTACTAAGCAGTTGACATTGATTTGTTAAAAATTTTCAACTTTAGTTCAAGAAATTCATAAAAATTATTCATTCAATCATTCAATTCGAAATGAATTAGAAAAACATTCAATTTATTGCATACTATGATAAACTAATAAGCGAATCCTAACTTTTAAATTCGATTCTACCCCCAGATGATCTGTCCAATGCCGGCCTGCCCATCGAGGAGGAGCAGCCCAAGCAGCTGGCCAGGATGCGGGCCAAGTATCTGCAGTTTGCGGACAACCGCAGGCCAGCCTACTACGGCACCTGGCGCAAGAAGAGCTTGAGTATCTCCGCTCGTCGCCCGCTGGCCCAGGATAAGGTGAGCATCTCCCCCTATTAAAATAGTTACCAGATCAGTAACCTTTCCCTAACCTTTAGCTACACTTCGACTACGAACTGGACTCGGATTGCGAGTGGGAGGAGGAGGAGCCCGGCGAATCGCTGAGCGCCAGCGAGGATGAGAAGGAGCGCGAGTCGGAGGAGGAGTCCGAGGAGGAGTACAACGAATGGTATGTGCCGCATGGCCATCTCAGCGACGAGGAGCTGCAGAACGATGGGGAAATGGACGAGGGGCATACGCGGGAGGCGCAGAAGGCCAAGCTGCAGGTGCTGCAGCAGGAATTCGCCCAGGAGATGAAGAAGCAGACGAAGAAGATCAAGCCGCGACTCCTGGGACCCGTTTGGCTGGACGAGAATGGCAACAAGTCGCAGCTGTTTCCTGCCATCTTTGCCCACACCATCGACATGTATGCCTGCTGGCAGCTGGAGGAGCCGCTTAGCCTGGAGCCTCCACCGGAAACGGAGCGCGAGGATCAGCCGGGCGAGCAGCCAGTCCAACTACACCTAGACGAACGCCTCATGCAGCAGCTGGTGCGTTTGACCCACGGCAATCGCAACTCGAAGATGTTCCTGATCAACGAGTATTTAGAGTACCTGAAATCCCAGGCAGCCAACGCCGCCGCCACCGTGCTGCCCTCGAAGGCTGTGCTGCGCGAGAAGTTCGATGAGCTGGCCAGCTGGAAGACCGTGGAGATGGGCACACCAGAAGCTGCTAATCCTGCCGCGAGCAGCGCCAAGAAATCGAAGAAGCCGAAGAAGCGCCTCTGCTGGGTGGTGGCCAGCGAAATGCTGGACAAGTTTCAGCTGCCCGAGTTGCCGCTGCAGAATCAGTGGGACTATACGCTCACCCCAAAGATCAGCGAGGGTGGGGATGCCGCCCAGCAGCAGCACGAGCAGAGTCCGCCGGGGGAAGTGGAAGGTGCCGCCGCTGCCTCGCCTGTTGTAGCGACACCCACAACGCCAGTTAGTGGACAGGAGACGGCAGCCAAGGGAGCCAAAAAGCGGGCCACGCTGATCATGTCCGTGCCCAGGGATCAGCCCATACACACGGCCACCAAGAACAAGCTGATCAGCCAGTTTCTGCGACGCCAGAGCGATGCAGCCAGCAATTCCGGCCAACAAAAGGAAAAGGAAAAGAAGCCACCCGTCGTCGCAGTCAGCGATGATGTGGTGATGCTCTCGGACTAGATTAGGATAGGCTTAGGATAGATAGATAACTTCCAAGAGAGAAACCTTCCTGCTAGGCGTGTGTATTCAAAATATTCAAAATATCCAAAACATTTTTTTCATTCGTTGTAAGTTGATTTAATTTTTAATGTTCTCCCCGATGTACGTTCGACTTGTATGTCCTCCCCAAGCATTAAGCATCCTCACCATCTCCATCAACCACTCATCTGTAGATCTGTTTGGAGGTTCAGCGAAACGAGTACTCACTAACTGTAATTATCTCGGTACGTTTCGATCGCATCGATGAACCATCTATACATATATAGTATATATGCAATAATACATTACCCCATGATCTTTTATTCGTTGGCTTTCTTGGGATAAGACTGGGAATGAAGGATAATAAAGAGGATAAATCGTTGTGGATAACGGGAGCAGGCGATAATCCAATCAAAACCAGTTTTACATAATTTTTGAAAAAAATTGTGCTTTTTCTGGATGGTTTTCTTCATAACTTGGCCAAAAATGCTCCCACAGTAAAAATAATGACTGATTTGAACAACTGGCGTCATTGGCTAACAATCCTCATCGTTTTCTGAACGATTTTCAAAAATTAATATTTTGATCAATTTTTGATTTTTTGGTAAGGGGTACCATCATGATTTTTTGCAAAAAATGTCAAAAATTAAAAATTTCCAGGTTGAAATGCCAATCGATTGGGTATTTTATTACGAGCTCAACGAGGTATGACATTCCATATTTGGATTATTATTGGCATTTTTATGACCAAAATCATAATAGTAAATACTACTTTTTTTGGGTGAAAAGTCAAGATCTTGATTTTTGGTAAAAATTTATATTTTTTATTATAGATTTTTTGCTGTAACTTGGACAAAAATTGTCTCAAATCAAAAAGGCGCACTGTTTTGCGCAGCTTACGACCTTATAATTAATATTAGTGCATTTTGCGACTGATTTGAGAAAATTAATTTTCGACCCAATTTTCGCTTTTTTGAAAAGGGGTACCATAATCATTTTTTTCGAAAAATGGAAAAAAATAAAAATTTCCAGGTTGGAATGCCAACCGATTGGGAATTTCATTACGAGCTCAACGAGGTATAACATTCCATATTTCGACCATTACTTCCATTGTTTTGGCCAAATATGGGATTTTTCGGACATAAAATATGGACTTGAATTTTCGACGAAAATAACCTTTTGTTCGTGGTTTTTCAGTCGTAACTTGGAGAATTCAAGGTCCTCAGCCAAAAGAGTGACTGTTCTTATTGTTTTTCAGGTGTAACTGGCCCAAAACGTGTCCCAAACAGAATATACGTACTCTTTTATTTATTTTTAAAACTTGTTTGTTTATTCTTTTTGCCATTTTCGTTTTTTCATTAATTAAATTAATTATTAAATATACATTTAGTTAAGATTCCCGACAAAAAATGACCGTGGCTGCATTATTTAAGTGAGTGTGTCGTGTGTGGGGTGTTGTGGTTGTGTTGGGTTTAAAAACGTGGACGTGGACGTGAACGTGTGTCGTACAGTTAGATCTGCAAGATCTGCAAGAGTTATCTCATCTACATTTATGTATATACGATTATCCATTAATTATTGCTATTGTAATCGTTGTTTAATTGTTTTCCGCCGTCGATGCTAATTAACCGCTTGTCCCGCCCCCAATTACCCCTTCCCCTGTCGAAAGTTCGCTAAGCTAACTAAAACCCGAGCATTGTGAGGAAATCTCAAGATAAAAAAGGTGCGATTACAGGTTATTTTTGAAATAACCGCTTGTTGGAGAGGATGGTGCCAAGGGAAAGGGGTTCCGATTCCAGTTCCTATTCCTGTTCCTGCTCCGCTCACAATGCTGATTTACAAGATCGCACATTTAGCTTTGTATGTACATAAATATGTATCGTTATATTATATATAATAAGGCAAATATGACGAGGGTCAATGAAAAGTGGAATACACATCATTCGGGGTTTCTTTTTAGCTTTAGTTTTTGAAGAGGTTGTAAGTACAGTGCGTTTCGGCTGCATAAAACCAACAGTTTCTAGAGAAGTATAAGGGAAATTTAGTAAGTAAGTTGGGCACACGTAAGTACAAAATATTAGTGTATAATTCCTATTACACCTATGAAACGCACTGCCTGAACGTATTTGTGTATTGTCACAGAAACCAGTCATCAATGTGTGAGTGTATATTTTCTTTTTGATTAAGTTTAAACAGCGAAAAATCGTTAAGTACTTAAAATGTAAGATCAAGTCATTTACAAAATCATTTTTGCATGTTTTCACAATTTAACACATGTCAAGTTATTGAATATTAGGCATGTTCGTTTGAAAAAAAAATCGAAAAATTGAGGACAATGAAAACAATTATATCGCAAAACCTAAGAACACTTTGAAGTGAATATTTTTCTTGTCGTTTAAAACAATTATACTTTTTTGTAGCCTACTAGGAATAGTTCCGAAATACCGTTCTCTTCGTTCTTTTACAATGTAAATAATAGCTCTGATTTCTAACAAAAAAAATTAGTTAATAATTGTCCAATCTATAAAATCGACCCAGCCTAAGGTTCTTCTTTTTGATAAGCGCTTTGTTGTCCTTCCATCCTTTTTGATACTCAATTTTTTGGTCGTCTTGTCTTTTAGGGTACCGCCTTCAATCATGTGTCCTCCTCCTCATCCTCCCCCTCCTCTTCCTCCAGCTGCGAGTCACTGCGTCAGGGCAGCAGGAGCGGTCGGAAGTAGGCGCGGCAGAAGATCGTCGATGCCGAGGGCGGTAGATCCTGGTTGCGATAGTACATATTGCACTCCCGCTCCGTCAGCTTGTCGAAGACGGCCGCATAGTCGCGATGGAATGTGGCCAGGTCCACGTTGGCCCGTCCAATGGCTGTGAGGGCCAGGAAGAGGATGTCGCGGTAGAAGGAGTGCGATCGCTCCACGCCGTTGCTCTTCAGCTTGTGCCGCTCGTTGGCCAAACGCTTCAGCGGAGTGGCAAAGTCGTTGCACCGAATGGCCGAAATGATTTGCTGAATGACACTGCAAAGTGGGATTTATAATATTAAACATTTATATATTTAAGAGATCGGGCGATCACTCACTTCTTGTTGAGCTGCGCCTGGTCGGTGAGCAGCGGTTGGGTCTCCCTGTACAGTATGTACATCGGCGGACCACTGGCCTCGGTGTGCAGACCGAGGTTGTCCCACAGGCACTGGATGTGCACCGTCTTCACCTTGCTCAGCGGATCGATGTGCTCCTTGTCGCTCTGAATGAGGGAGGAAATCAAGGGGATGAGTTGTGTTTTATTTACATTTTTTAAATCGCAAAGTACCAATTAAATAAAAAAATTAAAAGTAAATAACAAAACGAATTAAATTTAAATTTTCAACAATTATTTAAACAGTTCTAATTGTTAATTGTATTAGATGTTAGATATTTTAATTTAAATTTTCAACAATTATTTAAACCGTCAGTTCTAATTGTTAACTGTATTAAATGCTAGTTATAAGTGTAAAACTCTAATATAAGTAGGGACCTACATATTTGCATTATTCTTAATATTGTTTATGTGACCAGGAAATAAGAAAGACATAAAATAACGGAAATAACTAGCACATTAAATTAAGAGTTTTGTTACTTGTAGTGCTAGGATGCAAAATAAAAAAAAAATAATAATAATAGTAATAATAAATAAAAAAAATAAATAAATAAAAAACAAATAAATAAATAAATACCTAAATAAATACAAAAAAACAATATATATATAAATATATATATAAATAAATAAATAAATAAATAAAAAAACAAATAAAATAAACCCCTAATAAAATTTCCCAATCGATTTACTAACCGGCACGGGCAAACAGAGCTCCGGCAGGTGCGTCTTGCTCTCGATGCGCTCCATCAGCCAGAGCAGATTCCAGTAGATGATCGGATGCTCCTCGACGAACTCCGGCTTGATCAGCGCAATGTCGCCCTCCTGGGTGAGTATGTTCTCCAGCTCCTTGCGCAGCACCAGCGGATTTAGATACGGCACGGTCAGGCTGGACTTGTGGCTGGTGCCGTTGGAAACTGCCTCCTCGTTGCCATCCAACTGATCCGATTGACGCTCTATTTGGACACTGAGGAAGGGCACCGTGAGCTTGTTGCAGGCATGGCAGGTGGTGTTCAGATTGGAGTCCTCCGCCGTCCAGCCGCTCATGATCTCCTCGTCGTAGACGAGCACCGAGCAGTTGTGGCACTGCGAGCAGGTTGTCAGCTGGATCAGCACATCGCACTCTCGATCCGCGGCGCTCTGAGGGATGGGAAATCGTTGAGGATTATTAATTTGAATGCAAAATGAAAATAACAAACACATGTCATTTGTGTTATTTACACGACATGTTTTTTACACAGCGTGTTTTCAACACGATGAGTTTTTGACATTAACAAAATTAAAAATGCAAGGTTTTCGAGAGTGTAAGAATTCATATATGCTTTGAAATGGTTAAAACTAACATATTAGATATCGTGCCCCATATTGGCTTTTCATTTTACCTTCGACTCGTAATGTCAGTGAAATGTAATTTTCATTTGTGTTAAAAACACAGTGTGTAAAAAACACGTCGTGTTCAAAATACATTGAGTTAAAAACACAAGTGAGCTGTGTATGTTAACAATTATTTTTCACATTTTAACACTTTTGTAAAATAAAATTTTTCATGTTTTTAACATCTGTGTCAATTTCAGAACCCTGATACGAACTCACCTCGCCAATCAGGCTGTAGAGATTGTCGGGCAGAGCGGGAAAGGCGTGCATGTGGAGGGCGCCGGTGGAGCTATTCTCGCCCAGCGGCACCAAGTTGTTGTAGCTGGACTTGCGCGACTCGCTCAGTCGGCCCCAGGGATCCAGGTCGCTGGAGACGCGACGCAACTTGCCCTCCTCGTGGACGGCGGCGTCGTGCTCCTCCTGCTCCGGATTGCCATGCTGCTGCTGATGATGAAGATGATGGTGGTGGTGGTGGTGGTGCGGATGATGCAGGCCATGCTGATGGTGGCCGTTGTTCGTCTTCGTCGGCGTCGAGTTGGCCGAGATCACGCCCTTGATCTCGTCGAACTTCTTGGTCAGCGAACTGGCCGCCGATTTGATGCTGCTCAGGCTCCCCTGGATCAGCTCGTTCGACTTCTTGCCCGTCAGGCTGGGACTGCGTTGTACGGATAACATGAGTTAGTCGGGTTTTTAGTTTATTATCATGGGGAATATATTTTATAGATCTATGTACAACGAAATAAGAATGAAGTGGAGCCAACAGCAGCTGATTTACTAGGTATGGATATTTGGATATATTTAAGTTATTTTTTACCTAACTTTATAACACAAAAAAAACATTTTTTATAAATAAAAATTTGTTTTTAGAATTTTAATATATTTTGATAAATTTTTATGTTTTTATTTTTGTAATGTTTTTTATTTTTCAATCTAGAATCTATATTCTTTTTGTTTAAATATTTTAATAAGTTATTTGACTAATAAAAAACTATACAGTCCTAACAGAGAGTATTATATTATCTTTTAATCATTATAATAAATATCATAAATATTTTTTGTTAATGTATAAATTTATCTTTCTTCATAGATCCTATAATTTTTTTTCAGAATTATTTTTAAAAGTTATTGGACTAGTAAAGATACTTATTTCAACTCAATATTTTAAAAACATATACATATATCCAAGCTATCGAAAATCAGCTGCTGGTGGAGCTGCTATATAATATGGTGGTGCGGTGCTTGTGGATGGCCGTTAGTTAGTTAGTTCTTTTTTGAATTATTTAACGATTTAGTTAGTGTGGATGCTATGCGTGGCTTTTGTCAAACCTTGAATTGCCCGCCACCAACGAAGTTTTACAGGGACTTTAAACCATAACCATATAACCATAACCAAAACCAAAGGCGAAACTCTGCGGAACAGCATTTCGGGGTGTGGAACTTATGTGGAACACAAAACGAAAACAAGAGGTTAGGTCTCTGTTGTGTTGTGTGTGTGTTTGTTCTTGTTGTGCCGCTGTGTGTTGTGTTAGTTGCCGCAAGTAAATATATATAAATATGTGTATATATAACTGAGTTTTAAATAATATTAGTATTTTGATATTTTTAAAGCAGTACAAGCTAGCTGAAACATTGTTTTTACATTTTGAAAATGTTATCTTTATTTTTAAATATGAATAAAAGTATTTTTGAAAATTAAAAAACAAATTTAAAATTTTTTTTTTTTAATTCGGGACAAATTCTTTTCTATAACTTTATGTGTAGAGCCCAATGAATATTCAGAAATGAAAAAAAAAGTACTGTTAATACGGACTCAACAATAGAACATAAAAACCAAAGATATCTTATCGCCAACCCTTAAACCATTTCAAAAACTTCCTTCACCAAGAGAGCACAAATTGAATTGATTAAGATTGTCATGTGGAAAGCAGCACAACACACAATTGGGTGTAGTTTTCGGATATGTGTGTCTAGAAGTTCTCTAAGAAAGGTCTCCACTTACCTTATGCTCGATATATTTTCTATAATATTGGCGGGCAATTTCAAGTCTTTCTTAAGGGACAATCGTGCGGGTGAATAACGTCTAAGATATAATTATATATATATAATATGTGAAAGTAAATCATAAAACAATTGTGGAAACAGAAACGAGTTCGATTTAGAGGTAGGTAGATAAAGATTTCAGTTTTTCAGATCATTTGATTGGATTTGAATAAGTATTTTGAATTAATATGCTTTAATTTTGACCACCAAATGATGTGAAAAGTAGAACTTGAAAATTATCGATATTTTCGATATTTTAACAATATGGATTCGATAATATTGATTAATTTTTTTTCCAGCTCTTTCTCTAAAAACTGTAGAAAGCCAAGGATAGTTATAAAAAAAATACAAAAAAGGTGATTGGACGTGGAATGCTTGTGGAATCGTGTGTTCAGATGAAGGGGAAAATGTAGGAGTAGGGGAAAGCTGGAAGGCGGAAGGCCGGAGTTACCCGAACGTGAACTTCAGCGAGGATCCGATGTTGGCCAGGCTGTTGGTCACCCCGCTGCTGGCCACCGGCATCGTCTCCGAGCGGTGCATGCTCTTGCCGATCTGCGTGGACTCGTCGAAGGTGGCGCTCCTCTGGCCGCGGAACAGGATCGGCTTGTCGGTGTACATGCTGCTATCGATCTGCGACTGCTGCTGATCCTGCTGATCCTCCTGCTGCTGCTGCTGTGTGGGCGTGGCACTGGCGGCACTCGACTCCTCCTCGTTCAGAGCGCCCAGCGGATCGTTTTGGGTTACGGGCGTGCGGGGCGAGATTCTGCGAGGGGGAAAAATACAATTAAATAAGTAGCAAATTCAATTTTTGTTTTATCATAGAATGCCATAAAATTTCTGATTTGTTGTTCAATTCTCTGTGAAATAAATTGAATTTTTTTCTAATTCATTTCTAATTGAATGAATGAATGAATAATTTTTATGAATTTATTGAGTTTACCAGATATTTTTGTGCTTTTGAGAACAAAAAGTGGAAAATTTGTAACAAATCAATGATAACTGCTTGGAAAATAAAATTCATGTAGATTTATTCACAAAATTATGGCCCTTTCTTCTTCAAAAGAAATTGTCCTTTGAATTATTTTGGAATTCATGCCGTTCATTCATTCAATTCTATTAAACTCAAAATTCAAATTCATTCAATTCTATTAAACTCAAAATTCGAATTCATTCAATTCTATAAACTCAAAATTCAATTTCATTCAATTTCAATAATTCAAAATTAAAATTTATTCTATTCTATTAAACTCAAAATTCAAATTCATACAATTCTATTAAACTCAAAGTTCTAATTAATTACAATTCTTTTAAGCTCAAAATTCATATTCATTCAATTCTATTAAACTCAAAATTCTAATTAATTAATTTATATAAAACATAAAATTCCAAATAATTCATTGAATCAAACTCACTTGGTTGGACTCTGCACCCGCTGACGCGCCCGCTGTGCGGCCACATGCTCATCCACCTCATCGTCGTCCTCCTCGTCCGCCTCGTAATCCCCGCCAGCGGCGTATTCCAGCCCATCGCCGCCCGCCTCCAGTTGCTTTTGCGGCGTGCTCGGCGAACCAGTGGTGTAGTCATCCTCCTCCTCCTCTTCCTCATCCTCCTCCTCGTCGTCATCGCCGCCAATGCTCATGATCTGTTTGCGCGGCTGCTGCTGCTGGAGGGCCTTGGCCAGGATCTCGGTATCACCGCCATAGGTCGGTGTATTGGGTGCACTCCTCTCGCCAGGGATAAGCAAACTTCCAGCCTCGTTATTCCCACCCGTCACCGTCTGCCGCACAATGCTGCCCAGCTTGTTCCTCAGCCGATCGAAGGAGGCAAAGTCGAGCAGCCCATGGCCACCACCGCCTCCTCCTCCTCCATCGCCGCCCGTAGAGGAGGCCAAACTGGTGCGCGACTGTCCATCGACCGTCTCCAAAGTGCTGAGGTTCTGATCCTGCGAAGCGCTCAGCGATTTGTTCACCTTCGAGGCGGCCCTCTGCTTGCCCGCCTTGCGAAACTGCGCCGCTCCGAGAACCACGTTCTTGATGCGATTCCAGCGAATCTGACTCAACGTAGTGCTATCCTGCGGCCACTGGGACTCCAGAACACAGCGATTGTAAAAGCCATAGGTCAAGGCATTCGCCTGCACGCCCGAACGCTTCATAAGATAATGCAGACGAACGGCCAGAACGGGTAGATTGTGGATGCCACACAACTGCATCATGATGCGGTAGCAGAACTCATCGCAGGTGATCTTCAGGCGACTCGCTCGCACGAGAACATCGTAGGCGGCGCGCAGAATCTCGGGCTCCTTGCCCGCATGCCGCTGATCCAAAACCATCGAGGGCAGGATGAGGAAGTACAGCGAGTAGCAGGTGGCCAGCAGGTACTTGGACCAAGCCTCCGGATGCTGCTGGCAACGGCTGGCCATTTTCTGGGAGAGCTTGATCTCGTGCTTGGTGCGCCGGGCAATTGGCGAACCGGGCGAAAGGGAGGCGTTGAGCTGCAGCTGCAGGAATTTCGATAAAGCCGTCTTCTTGCCGCTCTGCAGGAGTTCCGGCTGCAGCGTAAAGTTCTCGTAGTTGTAGGCGAGGCCAACTCCTGCTCCTCCTCCTCCTCCCGCTGGGGTAACGCTGTCCGGCGGAAAGATATACTTGGTGCGCTCGCTATTCTGGCCCGTGTCCCAGTCCACCAAATGCAGCTGAGCGGGCGTCTCGTCGTAGTTGCCCACTTTTTCCGCACACTCGTCGAAGAAGCTCAGGCCATGATCGCCGTCCGAGACGAAGGAGCGCTCCTCGATGAACCGGATGAACATCTGGGTCTTCATCATCAGCTCAAAGAACTTCTGGTGCGACTGTTTTGGGCGAAAGAAACCAGAAAAACCAGTAAGAAATCAGGGGAAACTCTGAAATTTCTCGCATTACCTTATCCCGCGATCGCAGAAACGCCTTCAGCTGGAAGAGGGCACTCGGATCGGTGGCTCCCACCGATGGCGCCTTGGAAATGGGCACCAGAAAGTCCCGGTAGCCGCGCAGAATGCTGGCCATGAAGAGCAGGAAGGCCTCCTGGATGCGCTGCTCCAGCACCAACTCCCGCTTCCGCTTCCTGATGTCCCGATCCAAACTGTTCGTGGAGTCGTAGCTGATGGGCTTGGCGTTCTCCAGTTCGGTCAGCGTCTGGCGGAGAAGCCGGGCGGCCCGTTTTGGAAGCAGCTTGGGCGACAGGTGACGCTGCGATTCGCACAGCTGGAAAAATAGCGAAGCCATTATTATTTATTTATTTAAATTACGAGCACTACAAGTTAAACTTATATTTTAATGTGCTAGACACGTGAATTACAATACTTTTTGATCAGAATAATTTGGTAAATAATCTTAAAAACAAATAAAAACACACGATTTTAAAATTTTCTTCTACATTTCAAAGGGTATAAATAAACACAATGTGAGAATCACAATCTGTGAAGAAACGCTTCCTGCTCCCTGTTTTTATTTTAGGAGTAACTGGTAGGTATAAAAACCCATAAAATATAACCCCCAAACTCACGCTTATGTTGTTGGTGTCCAGATCGATGCAGGTGACATCCGTGGGCGGCTCGTACAGATCGAAGAAGCGCGAGTCCACGCCGATGAGATAAGGCAATGGGGCGTGGAGCACCTCCGAGAGGCCGAGCGGACAGAGCGGGATGTAGGGGCACTGCCATTTGAAGGGGAACAGCAGGGAGACAATGGCCTCGGCCACAGCAGTCAAGGTGGCAGGTCTGCAAAGGAGTATAAATCAGTAGTTAATGGCTAGAGAGAGACACTCTAAGGAGAAGGATCTCCTACCTGAGTGAGTGGATGAGTATCTTCTGTTCGGTGAGGGCGAGGAGCAGGACATGCAGACAATTGTCGGTGCCCAGATTCTGGAGCAGCATGTGAAACCCGGCGCCACTACGCGGCAGCGGCGAATCCTCCGGCTGGGTGAGCAGAATGCGATCGTTCGACTCGCTGGACAGCTGCAGATGGATGCTGGGCGCCGGAAAGGGCACTTCGTCCAGCAGCTGGGTGATGTAGCGCTCCACGGGAATGGGTATATTAACGCCATACAGCACCATGCGCTGAAAAGAGGTAACAGGATGATATTTGGAAGATTTTAGGGACAGCAAAGCAGGGTTTGGAAAATAGCACACACTGTAAAACACATATGTTAGAAACATAAATAACACACACATGTCATTTGTCATTTACACGATGTGTTATTAACATGAGTGTTTTTTTACACAGCGTGTTTTTAACAAAATAAGTTTTGACATTAAAAAATTAAAAAAAAAAATTTCTAAAGTATAAGAATTTATATATGCTTTGAAATGGTTAAAACTAACATATAAGAGATCATATTCGTTTTTTCATTTTCCCTTCGACTCGTAATGTCAGTGAAATGTAATTTTCATTTGTGTTAAAAACACAGTGTGTAAAAAACACGTCGTGTTAAAAACACAAGTGAGCTGTGGGTGTTAACAATTATTTTTCACATTTTAACACTTTTGTATTTGACACACATGTCAAAAACTTAGCTCACACTGTAAAATACAATTTATCATGTTTTTAACATGTGTGTCAATTTCCGAACCCTGCAGCAAAGTATACTCACATGCAGGTACTTGAGCCACTTGTCGAAGGTGTCGCCGAAGGGATGATGCGACAGCAGGCAAATGGCCTTGATCATGTGCAGCGAGTGCTGGCCACCGAACTCCTCGTTCCAACCGAGCAGCTCCTTCTGCTCCGCCGACAACTGCGACTCACTGTAAAGAATTATAGTTTATTTTTGATAAATTCTTATGGCTGCAAAACCCACTCGTAATCCTCGTAGAAGGTCAACGCCGATCCGTAGACCTTGTAGGTGCCATCATTAACCGTGAGCACAAAGGTGCTGAACACCGGACTGATGGGCTTGCGCTTCTCGGTGCCGTTGACGTGGGGCCAGGCCTCCAGGGAGGCGCCCATCGGCAGGCAGAAGAGCGGCACGCTGGGGCACAGATTCAGCGGGAAGTCGGTGTGATCGACGGTGGGGTAGCGCAGCAGGATCTCCGGCTTGTAGCTGATGTGCTTCGGCCGGTACATGGACTTCTTGTAGCACAGATAGACATCGCTGCCCACATAACCCTTGTTCAGCGTCTTGTAGATCAGGCAGAAGGCGTGCGGAGCCCGTTCCCCTTTGCTCTGGACGATGACGCACAGCTCGGTGACCACCAGTTCGTTGCAGGGCATGTCGGCCCGGGCACGACGGTAGGTGAGGAAGGTCTTCGCCGACGAGTTGTTCACGTTGGCCACCCGACCGCCGGGAGTCTCGGCCACGATTTCCGCATCCGACATGATCCGTTCGTGGCCATCGTACAGGACTCCTGGAAAAAGGGGTAAATTATTAATATAATAATAATATAGTAAAATAAAATTTACATATATATATTTTTTAGATTTGAAGACCTTATTTTTCCCTACCAAACTTAAAATGTTGGCTTAAATTATTGTAAATATAATAATAATATTATAAAATTAAAATCTGTTCTCTGTTATATATATATTTTTTTTTAAATATGAATGACCTCCTTTTTCTCCACCAAACTTAAAATATTGTGCGTTCTTCTGCCTGATAACAAAAATATGGGGTAGATGGGTTATATTTAATTTAAATAAATTTCTGTTTATTGACTTTATCTTGAACCATGTCGAGATTACAACCTTAGGGTTTACTTTAGTTATCTGGAAAAGCAACAAGGCTCTGCTTTGATTGATGAAATCTACTTTAAAAACATTTTAGTTCTCGGAAAAACCCTAACAGAAGTTGGTTTTTAGATCACTGAACGAATGTGGTTATAAAACTCTAATTATAATTAATTAAATTATAAAATGTATTATATTTAGCTTGCGTTAATTCATAATTTCTTATTCATTCTTTTCAATTTAATATATTATAATTTATTTCTGGGAAAAAATAAAAATAACTTCAAAAATACTCATAAAAAGCTTAGATTCATGAAATATTTTGCAGCTAATCTTTATAATTTGACGTCTTAAAAACAAAAACTCTCATAAAAAAGGTCAGCAAATTTTCTACGAAGCTCAGCAAATACAGACAGATTGGGAGAACCACCTATCAGGCTATAAAATAACTGACAATAGTCATAGGAACTGATTCTTGAACCCACCTATGTCCACCAGCGGGGGGCGATCCTTGCCCCGCCGGAAGTAGATGTAGCAGTCGGTGGTGCGGACCGATCCGTGGTTGAGATTCGCCTGCAGACCGGTGGGCGTGTGGGCAAGGAGCTCGTATCCCTCGGGCACCTCCTCGCCGAGCAGCGGAAAGTAGACGCCGATATCCGTGATCGGTTCGATGGTGCTGGCTGCCCGCAATCTTCCCGAGTCATTGAAGCTGTTCTCCTGCAGCAGCTGCGGATGCTCCGGCATTCCGGCGACCACAAAGTAGTCGGCGATGCGCTTCTCCTCCATGACGGCGCCGTTTCCTCTGCAAGAAGGCAGCAAAAGACCGGGCGTTGAGTGGTTAATTCTTGGTGCTTGCAGGGCAGATAAGATAGGGAGACAGACAGACTGTGGATACCAGTGGTACCAGTTGGGGGCTGCTCCCAATCCCATATTAATTAATATTTTTCGTTCGGTTATCTTCAGTCGGGGCAAAGTCAGTGGAACTTCCGAGGAGCGATTCGATAAGTGACACAAGAAATCGTGTGATCCCCATTTAATTTTTAAGACATTTATTTAGGCGTGTTCTTTGGATCACGAATGAAAGCCAAGTAAATATAGCACCCTATTTTAAATTCGCAACAATTTAAATAGTAAATAAAAATCAGCTATACATTATGCAGAAAGATTTCTTTAAAAAAATATTTTCTTTTTCTTTATTGGAATTTCGATTATTTTTGATTATTGAAATTCCGATTATTTTTGTATATTGAAATTTCGATTATTTTTATTTATTGAAATTTCGACTATTTTTAATTTTTACGATTTCTTTTGTTTACTGAAATTTCGATTATTATGTTTTTCCAAGTATTTGTTTAAAAACAAAGTCAGAAGATTGGTAAGAGATATATATATAGCAAATATATGTATGTGATTAGTTTGTGATTTAAAGTGATACGCTTTTTCATCATATCCTATCGCATTACTCACAAAGAAGAACCGCAGAAAATCTTGGTTATTTTGTGGGTGACCCACTGGCGCAGCCAGGTGACCCCGACCACGGCCAACGAACCAACGAACCAATTCTACCAACCTGAGGCTTCACTGTATCTACATACATACATCCCCGCGTGGCGCAAAATTCTATTGTTTACATAGCCCGATAAACTCGGATTCCGATTGGAATCGCATGCATTTTGTAGCTCTGACTCTGATTGGACTTTGTATGCTGGCTTTTTATGCTTCCAACAGCAACAACAACAAATGGAGCTGGGGAAACAAGTTCCGCTTGATGATTCAACTTCCTCCGCTTCCGTTCCACGGCAACAACAACAACAATAACACCTTTTTTGTTTGTGTTGATTGCTGATGCGTTGTTTTTGTTTACAGGAGTTCCAATTGGAAGGGGGGTTCAGTTCAAGTTTGGCCAAAAGACAGGGGCGTGGGCGGAAAAGGGGGGTCTACTTACTGCACTCCCGTTTGTCGTCCTCCTCAGGGGAGGAAGGGGGCGGGGGGCGTGGGCTTTGGGGCAACCTTCAGCTGCTTTTGTTGTTCGCCTTGGACTGCAATTGTCGCTTTTCCTTCGCTTTTCTTCTTCACACTACGTTAATTTCCACACACCAACACCGACACGCACACACACACGCACACGCACACAGTTGAACTACTTGGGTTTTCCTTTACATCATTTTCGCACACTTTTCCGACGGCTGAAGCTCTGAATTAATTCGATGTATTTGTAGCCACTGGTTAACTGCACAGCCCCGAGCGGCCAAGGCTCTAGCACATTTACAAATAGAGGAAAATTGACAATTTCCAGATTTTGACCACCTGATATCGATTGCGGAACCACTATCGATTAACCACCATAGGGATGGGAGAGCGCCTGCGAGGTGGAAAAGCATCGATATCAGGCAGACGATAGTAAATCGATAGTGCCAAAAGTTTTCTTTTCGCGCCCACATTAAATTCAAACTATAAGGATTTCATTTGAAATGAATTACCAGAGGCAACCCTAAAATTCAGATTTATTAAGCTACCATTTTTCTTTCAGGGTTGGCATTCTTGAAAAAAATCCTACGAATTCTAGCCCATCTAGTAGTCATAGCGTGAGATAAAATTGTCGAGCATTTCCTCGGTTGAATCCGAATCTTCGGACAAGTCCTCCACGAAGTAGGTGTCGGAGCAAATCTTCCAGTCGAAGTCGTCCTCGACGTCCAAAATGAAGGTGTGCTGAAACTTGCACGGCAGTCCGCCGTAGTCAACGTTGCCGGTGATATCGACTAGGTAGTCCGATTTGGAGACGACATGGGCGTGCATTGTGATGTAGCTATGCTTGGTCGGGGGCAGGCCCATGATGAGATTCAGGATCTGGTCGCGGCCCCTTGTCCTAGCTCCCTGCCAGGTGTTTTTGGCATTCTCATGGTACAACTTTCCCATTTCCTGCGGAGAACATGGGACTACAGGATCCGGCAAAAAAAAAAAAAAAAAGAATGCGGCCGGCAACTTACTTGGCGTTTCTGCGGGTCGTCAATGGATTCGTAGTAGATCCTAGCGCCCTCCTGTAGCTGGCTTTTTATTTGCTGCGGGGTAATTCATTATTTTTCCCAACTATATGGGCGAAAATTGTATAAAATTTGTTAACTCACGTCGTTCATTTTTCAACCTTTCTCGCTGATTTTTAGTCGTAGACTAAATTATGGCTGCCAAATGTCTATGACATTACCAAAGTATGACCCTTTTTTTCGAAAAATATCTGGTAGATTGGATAATTCCAAGGTGTGTGCACATTTTCCTTTTCCTTTAGTTTTAATCAGGGCTCCTAAATATCAATTTTATTCTAAAAATACTATCGTGATTTTTGTTTTTAGACGGTTTTACTGTTGTCTGCAAATCGTCGAATTTGGAAAACCACTGAAACATTATTAACTGACTTCTTAAAAGTTTGTAAAAACTTACTTAAAATGTGATTTTTGGTTTTAAACGGTGTTACTGTTAACACAAATCGTCGAATTTGTAAAACAACTGAAACATTATTAACTGACTTCTTTAAAGTTTATAAAAACTTACTTAGAATAGTTATCAAAATAAATATAAATTTTAGTGTGCCCTTTTAACGGCCCCTGATTTTAGGTTATTTAATTTTAAAATCTTAATAATAATCTCCTTATCCTTAAGATTAATTTAATTTAAAATATTAACTTAAAAAAAATGCCCAGTGGAGTCCAGCTATTTCACCATCGCCCGTCACTATTCGATATCGATTATCGCACCATAGCTAATCTCATCTCTAGGCACATCGATAGGCCGGTCAATGATTTTGCCATCTCAATTAAATATAAAAATGGATACGAATTCAGGGAAACCGAAACGCTCTTTTAAGCGGCCCTTTGCCTTCCCCAAGAACTGTGTATACCGCCCGCTGCGGCAGATAAGCAACATGGAGCGGAACTTAAAGCTGCCCGCCGACAGGCCCACCTGTGAGTGCTGAAAAATAGGTGCTTTACTTTAGCCTATTTAATAATTACCATTTCGCAGACTTCACGCTCAATGCGCCGCCCTCGCTGGTTCCGGCCAAGAAGTACTCGGACATCAGCGGCCTGCCCGCTCCCTATGCCGATCCGCACACCAAGCTGCGGTTCGCCAACGCGGACGAGTACGCTTCCATGCAGCACATGCCCTCGGACATCATCAACGGCTACCTCACAGTGCGCGGCTACACAAGCGCCGTGGGATAGATTTATCTATATCTACAGTATAAGATAGTATAGAATAACATAGCCTAGTATAGTATATACCCCATGGGCCACTCACAATAGCCAATTACGTAGCTGCTGACCTTGCTTTTACTGGCATTGCGTGCGAGGCTGACTAACTAAGTGACTTCCTAGCTGGATTACCATATAAGCAACTAACTTTAAACCTTAAAAACTCCCCTATAATATTTGCTTTCATAAATACAAGGTGAAATGTCTACCTTGAGTGTTGAAAATTGTCAAAACTAACAAAGAAAAGCTGCCACATAGCTACTAATAAGTAAAATAAATAGTTTACCAGGCAATATAAACAAAATTGTGTTTGCTAGTTTGTTTGTCTTTCAATATTAAACGAAAAAAACTATATACTGTAAGTTAGCTTTAAATAAATAAATAAAAATATAATAGTCTTTAAATATTATCAAAAAATCACAATAAAGTTAATGGAGTTTTTATTTAAGGACGTTTTATAAATGTTTTACGAGCTACATTTCTATTATAATATCATTCGCATTCGCATAATCATCGTTATTATTGTGTATTTAATTAGCAGCTATCAGAAGTACCAAAAGCAAGTTTCTAAAACTTTTGTAATATTCGGGGCTTCTCTTCCTCGTCATTCCTCATTCGAGCTTGCTCCTCCAATGGTTTTTAGAATACCAGGAACCGGACTAGTGGCTCCGTGATGCGTTTTCTTTCGTTTGTGGCAGTCGACAGTTGGTTTTTTTTTAGGTTTTTAGATGCTAGCCGGCCTGATTGATGGGCCGGCTAATACTGTTCGGCTGCGTGAGCATCTGCAGATCGGAACGAAAGCTCCTGGGCAGCCCCGAGATGTCCAGCTGATGCTTTAGCACCACCATCGTGGCTAGGGTCTTCAAAGTGGGCTCAAAGTCCAGCACATGCAGATCGCTGTAGTCGATGAGCGTTACGCCGGGCGGCACAGTTGTGGCCGCAGCTCCAGTTTCTGGCTGAGATGCTTCCGCTGCTGCTGGGGAACTGATCGATCCAGAGCTACTGCTGCTGCTCCTGGGACTCGTGCCGCCGAACAGGAACATCCGGGTGGCCATCACAATGGCGCACTGCCTGCGGCGAGCCGTCGGCGCCTTGCCATTGCCCCTTATCAAATTCCAGAGCTTGGTGCGCGGATCAAAGGTATACAGATCGTTGAAATGCTGATCGAGCAGCCCGTTGTAGCCGCCAAAAACGTAGATCAGCTTGTTGTACACAAACATACTATGACTGCGACGGCCCACGGGCACCTTGCCCGCCGTAAATGGTCGATGCCAGACCTTGGTCTTCATGTCCAGGTAGACAATCTCATGGCAATAGGTCTCCTCTTGGCTGTGGTAAGGACTATGCTTATCCCCGCGGCCGCCAAAGATGTACATGCGCTCCTGCTCGTAGGCCACAGCCGCATGGAAATCCCTGTAGCTGGGCGGCACGCCAAAGGTCTGAACATAGCGCCATTCCATGGTGTCCAAATTGAGGCTATGCACATCGCTGCTGAACTCGTTGATCTCGTCGACGAAGCCGCCAAAGATGAACATACTGTTGCCGATCACACAGGCCGAGTGGCCATCACGGGCGCCAGGCAGACAGCCTGTGACCTGCGGTCTCGACCACTGGGCCGTCTTGGGATCAAAGCAATACAAGGCATTGCAGAGATTCTCGTCGTTGCGACCGCCCCAAATGTAAATGCGCTCCTTGTAGGCCACCACCGTGTGGCCGTAGCGCTGGAAGGGCACCTGGGGATACTTGAGCGGCGCTCCCGCGGCGTCCAGCTGCTGGGGAACCAGCGACCAGCGCATTGTGTGCGCATTCAGGACATGCACATCGATCGGCTCGTTGTAGCGATAATCGTAGCCGGTGCAATAGCCGCCGAAGCTGTAGATGAAGTCGCCCACGCCCACCGCCGCGTGATTGACCCGCTGCGGCCCACCGTCCAGGTGCACCGTCCACAGCATTTGAATGGGCGGAGCAGGAGGAGCAACTTGCTCCTCTTTCTCAGCACTCGCAAAATGTAAAACAAAGGAAGGCAAGTGCGTTGTTCGCTTTGTGCCTGGGGGGTGGTGGCCGTGGGCAGAAGGTGGCGGCTGGCGGGTGGCAGGTGCAGGGGGTGCAGTGCGATTGAAGGCCACACAGGTGTAAACGCTGATACCAAAAACGCTCCACTCCGCTCCGCTGCTAAAAAAAAATTCAACTTTTTATTGTTGTAGTTGGGCGTTGGCGATGGGCGCGTGACTGTCATTCGAAAAACAAACGATAAAATGCACGGCCTCCACTGCGGCACGGGGATGGGGAACTATCGCTTGAGTAAGATGTGAAACTATCGAAATTTAAATTTTGGTCAACATAAATAAAAAACTATTATTACCGGAAAATGGAATATTATTTTATTTTTATTAAAAACTTCATATCGCGTCTTGACTTTTCCTTTCCATGAAATATTAGTTACGTCTGAAATAGTGTTACTTTTTTTTGGCAATAAGTCACAATGCAAAGTTTTGGAAAAAATATAAATTTTTCTGGATGTTTTTCTTTATAACTCGTCCAATAAAGGTCCCACAGAAAAAAGAAAGACTGTTTTGAATAACTATTGATCACAATTTTTTGCAAAAAATGGAAAAAATTAAAAATTTTTAGATTGAAATGCCAATGGATTGGGAATTTCATTACGAGCTCAACGAGGTATGACATTCCATATTTTGATCATTATTTAAATTTTTATGACCAAAATACTACTTATGTTTCGATGGAAAATCAGGATCTTGATTTTTGGTAAAAATTCGATTTTTTATTATAGATTTTTGGCTCTAACTTGGACAAAAATGGTCCCAAATCAAAAAGGCAAACTGTTTTGAGCAGCTTACAACCCTATAATTAATATCAGTGCACTTTGCGACTGATTTGAGAAAATTAATTTTCGACCCAATTTTCGCCTTTTCGATAAGGGGTACCATCATAATTTTTTGCGAAAAATGGAAAAAATTAAAAATTTCCAGTTTGAAATGCCAATCGATTGGGAATTTTATTACGAGTTTAACGAGGTATGGCATTCCATATTTGGACCATTATTTCCATTGTTATGGCCAAAATACTGTTTTTTTTTAGATGAAAATCAAAATCTTGATTTTTGGTTAAATTGTAGCTATGTAGCTATTTAGTCAACCCAATGCGAACAGCTAAGTAGTTGTAGTTTTTGCAAGCTTAGTTGCGATATTTATTTACTGCTGTATATATGTGTTTATATACGTCAAGTGTTTGTGTGTAAATTAGATTGGTTGTAGTACAAAAGTTATAACAAAATAAATAACAAGAAATCATTTAATACAATATTACGCGAACATACATTATGTATATGATGCAATCTATGCACATTTTGGTTTACGAAGGTTGCTGCTCCTTAATAGCAGATCATAAAAAAAAGAGGAGACGGGTAGGAAAATCGAATCGGAAATGCGAGGAGGAGGAGGGGAATAGGGCAGGGTAGGGGTTCCGATCCCCCCTAGACATTCGTGGGCGCGTCCATGCCGCAGATAACCGACTTCACGACCGAGGCCGCCGAAATGGCTGCGAAATTCTGCCACTTGCGGGTGGAAGTTCCATCCTTGTAGTCGGCAATGCCCTTCACCAGAATGAAGCTCTCCCTGCAGTTGCCGATGATGCTGTCCAGCACACTGGACATCTCCACATCGGTGGCCAGGAGGCCGTACTTGCGGGCGAACTGGGTGCGCAGCTCGTCGCTCCTCACCAGATCGCGACCGGATCCAATGGGTCCCAGGTGGAGGCGCAGCCTATTCACCCCGTCCACCTCGTCGGCGGCAATGGGATGGGCCACCTCGATCACCTCGTTGTTGCCGATGTTCATGAACAGCTTGTCCGTCCGCCCATCCGGCCGATTGAAGTCCGCCTCCGTTTTCTGGGCCAGCGCCTGCTGGGCCTGGTTGAGGTAGTCCTCCCACGGGCGCTTCACCTGCATGTTGGCCTGCAGGCTCTCGGCGATCTGCTGCAGCGAGTCGTTCACCGGGAAGTAGGTCTTCACGTCATCGCCGCTCTTGTACAAGTACACGTAGGGTTTCTCCTTGCTGTGTGTGTGGAAAAAATAGGAGGGTTAATTTCTAGTAATATACCATCCTAAAATAGGGCTTGAAAAATATTGATATTTATTTTTGTGATTAAAACATCGATATTATCGAATCAATGTTGTGAAAATAACGAAAATATCAATAATTTTCCAGATCTATCCTATTTATTATGTGATTTCCCTTAAAAACATCGTTATTATCGAATCGGCTTTGTAAAAATATCGAAAATATCGATTATTTCAAGATCTATCCTATTTATTATTTGATTTCCCTTGAAAACATCGTTATCATCAAATCGATATTGTAAAAATATCGATCGTTTCAAGATATATCCCTGATTTCTTTTGAAAACACCGTTATTATCGAATCAATATTGTGAAAACATCGAAAATATCGATAATTTTTCCAGATCTATCCCATAACCCATCATTACCTATTGCTGATCAGCGCCCGCTGCTTGTCCACATACGAGATGACCACGTCGCCCAGCCGCACATGCTTCTTGTAGTCCGTGTAGTGGGGCACACCACCGGCCACGCCCACAATGAAGACGAAGTCGACCTTCTGGAATGTGCCCAACAGGCGGGTGGTGGTGTTGCCCGTCGCCGTCATCGCCTCCCGATTGCTGCCCACCGACGGCAGCTTGGTGCTCACGATCCTGTGCGCCCCGATATTGCCCAGGGTATAAACGTTCGATTCGCCTGCGGGAATAGAGAAGATATATAGGTTAGTGGGTTTCGGGGTTTACGTGGTTTACGCTCAGGACAATGATATTACACCAGTCACAAAAAGAAGATAGATGAGAATCGGATCAGATATAAAAAGAAATACTTAGAAAATAAAATGGCATAGTGAAAATAAATATCTGCATATTGAATTCATAGATTTCTATTTAATATTTAAATCCAATAATATTTAAAAAATATTTAAATCAAGGTAGAAAATATTAAATTAAAATTGCTATAATTACGTTATTGAAAAAAAAATGGCACTTTAAAATCAATATAAATATTAGAATATTTAAAACTAGTAAAAAATTAAATGGACAAAAACATAGCGAAAAATATTTAAATTTAAAAAAGGAAATCTTTGGACTTACTACCTTTTTTGTGAGTTTATTTTTCAAAAATTAAACAGCTTTCTTAAAGATTCTTTTGTTATAAACACAATATAGTATTTTAAGATTGATTGTTAACCATTCAATATATATAGACCTATATAAATAGATGAACCAAGTGCGTGACGGAGCTAATCAATCCGTCTAATGGTGAGAGTTACACATGTATGTACAATATAAGGTTATGTATCCTAGGACAATCCTTTACCATAACAACAACCAAATAAAGTGAAACACAAAACCGAAACCGAGACGATACAACACAGACACGAAAGTAACAACAATCAAATTATTCTAGGCCAAGTTCATAACTTTCTAACCAAGTTTATGGCTAGTCATTCGAGTACAGGACTCACTCGATAGATGGAAAGATCGAAATACCTATGAACTTGACCTGGATTTCTATGGGTGCGTCGGAATTTAGATGTGGATTCTGGACATTTAGCTTACCGAATCTTCGTTTCTTTTTGGACTTTCTGAGTGAGTTCGTTAGATTGGGATCGGAATCTGTTACATGGTTTTGAATTTTTGGGTTCAGGGGAAGGTGAAATGTTTTTTTGTTTTTGGTTTTTTTATTGCAGGCAAGCAAACCATCGGCAAAATTGTATGCAAATTCATTCGGTAATGGTGGTAATTTCGTGGTGATGTATTTTTTTTATATTTTGGCCACCGGAGTCGAGGAGTTAGGGGAACAGAGAGAGAGAGGGAAAGAGAGAAACAGAGAAAAGATGGTTAGGCAAGAGATCGATTAGTAAGAATTGGGGATAAGGCGACGACGCAGAGTTTCGTTTTGAACCTTAATCGCCAATCGATAATGGCAATCGGTAATCGTGCAATTATGCGATTCCTTATCGAACTAGAGAACCTACCGACTGTGGTGTATCGGACAAATGTCTCCTTGTTCTCGAGCATCGCGTCCACGGCGAGCTTCTCGCAATACTGAGCCGTGATAATGGCGATGGTGGGCTGCTTATTCGAGGCAATCGTGGGCATCTGCTTGACCACCTTGATCTCCTTGTCCTCGTGGTGGATGCGGGTGTACGCGTTGTACTCCATCGACTTGATCAGGCCGCGATCTTGCAGCGACTTGATCACCAGCAGGACATCCTGCTCACTCCAGCCGTAGTCCCTGGGGAAAAAGGAACAGATTTCATTACAAATAAGCAACTAGTATCTTAGGGATAAGAAATACTAAGTGATTTTAGCTTTGATAGGATTATTATTTTTTAAGAAAAAAGGTAAAACGTTAATAATAATAATATTATATGTACATTTTAAACTGTTCTTGTTAACAGAATAATTAATTTAAAAAAAATTGTTAGCTCTTGAATTTATAAACATCATTAACTTCTCATAAATAAATAAAAAATTAATTAATTAAATGAAATTTATTAACCTGGATAGGATTACTATTTTTCAAGAAATATGTAAATAGTTTGTGGAAAAGTTAGGGATTTTTTGAAGGAACTAGAATGTTTAATTTTGTAAATACATTTTTATTTAAGTTTAAAAAATCAAAATTATATCCCCTTTTTCCTAATATTATATGTTTTAAGTAGTTTTTAAAACCTCTTAATTATTTTTAACAGATATATTATAAACTTGGTAAACTACTCACTTGGCCAGATCCTCGGGGGACACGGGATTGGGATATGCCTGCTCGATGAGCTCCAGCACCTTCTCCTGGGTCAGCGGTGGAGATTCGAACTGGGATTCCTCGAGAGAAACTGTGCGAAAAAAAGGCAAGGGAAACACACGATTAAAGCACAGGTTCGGGAGTTCCCTACTTCCAATGGTTGGTTATTCATTTAGCCAGGATTTTGTTTCTGTTAGCGAGCAATGACATCTACTCTGAGCGGTGGGCGGTGGGCGTGGCTGGTTAGGCGGAGGGTGTCTGTTAGTAAAAGATAAACACACACACACACACAGATCGGCTGGCAGGGCGGTCAATTAAGTGCTCAAGCAGCGGATTTTAATTGCAGACAGCAGACAAATTGGACACTTGAGGTGTGTAGACTGTAGACTGCACTTTGAGGACAACTGGATGGGTGGGGTAATGATGGGGGGGGTTTGAGAGCAACGAAGCTGGCGGTTTGAGAAGCACATTTCAATTAAAGGGGAGCAAGGGGAGCGATGGAAAAGTTTTTTAATGTCAAACTTTAAAGTAGTTCTCAAACTAGTGTTTGCTATCTTTTGTGGTTTTTAGTTAAAGTTCTTAACAACTCAAGGTCGAAAGTTGGTTTAAATTTAGAAAAATAAATATAAAATGCTTCTTTATATCAGCATTTACATTTTAACAAAATAAGCCTAACTTTTAAAAACTGAATTTAAAGTTGAAGAGCCACAACACCAGAGCAATTCTAAGTTTACAAGAATGGAAAGGAAGATAAACTGATGATTTAACTTTGGATTATATGCAAAAAAGTATTCTAGAAATTCTATATAAAGCAAACTTTTTAGATTTCGATTTTTATTTTATGAAAAATTATACTATTACATCGTAGCTTGCTTGAAAGTTTCGCAGATGAAAGAAGATGAACTACCTTTTCTAATCCTTAAAGTTTGGGTTTACAGTTTGAGAGCCTTTCGCTAGCATTGAAAGCCACCTAAAAACCTTTACAGTTTTGCAAGCCATTCGCCTGGGCATTTATTTTATTTCGCTTTTTTACATTTCTTTGGGAGTGCACAACACTTTTTTTAAATATGTTTGCATTTTTTAGTGAGTTTTTTTTAGTGCGTGCATTAGTACGAAAGTAAAAACAAAACGAAAAAGGGAACAACGAATAACGAACAACAAAGAAGAGGCGAAGAGGAGGAGGTGCCACGAAGCGGATACAAAACGGAGTTCGTTGAGCGGATTAGATGATTAGTTGTGGGAGCATTGGAGCTCTGGAACTAGGAAATAGAGATGGGAATCCCCTCATTTCCGCCTGGCGCTCAGCTGCTCGGTGTACATGTCCAGCCAAATGGCCTTCATCAGGTTGTCGCCGTCACCTGTCTTCCGCTGCGCCAACAGCGCCTCCTCGAACTTCCGGTTGCAGTCGCCGTAGCAGTAGATGATGTACCCATCCCGGGCTGATCGCCAAAAACACCACACAAATAACCACAGCACAGCCCAGAGGATAGATGGATAGTCATATATACGGTTGTTCAGATGAGAAGTCAATTTTGGATGGTACAGTATATAAAGTTGGCTAAGCTTGGAACTTGATATTATTTCGATAGAGAAATTTTGAAAAATCTAAAAAATATCGACAGTGTGCTAATTTACGATATTTAATATTCGTTGTTATCAAATCGATATTTTGGAAATATCGAAAAAATCGATAGTTGTCAAGCTCTATTCAAAAAGTTTGCAATAAAATATTTGGCTCCGAAATTCCAAAGTAAAATACTTTATTTTTTACTTTAAGAAAGCTTTCTTCTATAGGGATTTCAAATATTTATCATTTTAAAATCAAGTTCCTTTCTTACAATTTCCATATATAAGAATGCTGGAATACTCACGTGGTCGCGATGGCGGAGCAGAGGTCTCCTCCAGGATCCGCAGCTCAATCTCGATGGACTGGATCTCCGAGTATCCGTGCTGCAGCAGCTTCATTATCTTCTTGATGAATCCCACATAGTCTACGGAATAAAATAAAAGTAAAAGTAATTTTAAATCCTAAACTATACCTAATGTTGGTTATTTTCTAAAGGAATTTATATTGCTTATTAACTTTTTTAAGAAGTTGTTAAGGTGATTTGGTACTTATGTTAAACTCGTCTTAAAAAGTATTTACATTTTCCTATAGATTATTTCCGAATTTATGTTTTTTTTTAGATTTTTAAGACAATCCGTTATGGTTGATGTTTACTACTTGCCGTTTTTTTGTAAAAAATTCTATAGTACTTTTAATACAAAAAAAAATTATATTTAGGAAATTATTAAAAGTATCCTTGAATAGTAAATATTTCAAATATATATCGCAGCATAATTCTATAAATTCTAAAAATAAATATTTCAAATATATATTACGTAGCATAATTCTATACTATTTTTTTTTTCCAATTTTAGTTAATCAAGAGACGCACCTCTGGGAAAGTCCTGCGGACTGACCAGTTCCTTGAAGAAGTCCTGGGCGATGTGGGCCTGCTTCTCGTCGTTGGTCAGCCAGTCGCGGAACCAGAACCTCAGCGTCCTCGACTCCTGCGAGTGCTTGCCCGTATTGGCGCTGACCAGGAAGACGCGGAACTCCAAGGACAAGGCGGCCGCCTTGCTGGCGCTCTTTTGTCCCGCCACCGTGTCCTTGTTGATAATGATCCCGGTGTGATCGCCTCCGGCCACATGAACCCGATCGTTGATCTCATCGACGAGCTTCCTTTCGATGAGGATCACCGTGCTGTTGGCCGTCTTTCCGCGGGGCGTCATCACGACCTGTTCTGTGCGCGGTGGCGACTGGCTCCTCTGAACGCCGCTCGAGTTCTGAGCCTCCTGTTCCTGGCCTGCGACAATTTTGTTATAGTTTTTATTGCCATTCGGTAGGACTCCGTTGCCGTTGCCATTTCCACTCCCATTTCCATTCGCTGTCGTTGCCTGCGATTTGTTTGGCTTGGGTGGCGGCGGTGGCGGCGCCATCTGTATGTGACTCCTGCGCTCCGACATGGTGTGCTCCTCCTGCTCCTTCCTGGAACTCCTGCTCCTGCTGCTGCTCCTTCGATCCGATACGATTCCGCTCCGGCAATGTCCTTGAGCCCAAACTTGCTGGTGTGCTGCCGAAAGAAAGCAAAAGTCGACTGTCATTAGTGACTGGTGGACAGTGAAGCGTGCTTATGGCGGATTAAATGAATACTATGTATAGGGTTTACTATCTAATAGCAGCATAACTCATGTTTCTATATAAAATATTCTAGCTCTACGTCAAATAAATATTTTACTAATTATAATAAAGATTTTTTATTTATTATTAAAAATTTCCAATAAATTTTGTTAGGTGAAAACATATTTTTTAAGTAATTAAACACATAAAAGCATCTTTATTTTTTGTATGTATTTTTTTAAAAACATTTTTACGTTTTGTGGGTGAGACTTTTTTTCTAGTTTTCCTATTTATATTTAAGATTTTTGTAGTGGACCCTAATTTCTAGATTATATATAGATTATTTCCGAATTTCGGTTTTATTTTTTAGATTTTTAAGTCAAACCCTTGTTTTTTTACGATTTTTTTATTAGTCTAGATTATCAAAATATTCCTTTGCACTTTCAAAGACTCTTCACTGTGTGCCTCTATTTTTAGCCAGGTATTCGCATTTCCATATTTCCCCTGCCCCATCGGTCATATCAAATGTTACCTGTCCCCCCTTCTCCCCCTTGACTCCTTTCGACGCCTTTCGTCTGATTTCGGGGCTTCTTTCCCTGGCTGGCTGTCTGTCTGTCTGGCAATGGGCCAAACAAATTTAGAATTCATAAATAATTGGTGTCATAAATCCAAGACCCCCCCCCCCTCCCCCTTTTGGCAGCTTACTGCGACCCAGTGACTTGGTTTCGGGCCTACGAAATAATAACAATAAAAGAAACCGAACCAAAACAAAGCAAAAGCAAAGAGACAGAAGAAAATCAATAGGAACTTGGTAACGCCAAGTGCATGACAACCATATAAATGGGGTCCAAAGTGGTGGAAAGTTCAGGGGGGGGGGGGGCGTTCCACCTGCCACCCCCTGCAATTAAAGGCAAAAGTCAACTTCCGGCCAAATGTCACCCAAACAGCCACAAAAAGGTTTTTGAACTCGCCCAGGGAAAAGCGAAAGAGATGGAAAACTGTTAAGAATAAGCAGAGGGGGGGAAGGGGGTGGAAAATGGGGTTCTTGGGGGTTGACCTGCCGCTAAATTTGCATAGGACAAACAAAAAAAAAATAGGAAAAAAAACCCAAGGGAAGGGAGAGGCGAATGAACTGAGCCGGCTGAAAAGGACGAAAGGAAAGCGGAAAATGCAGAGGAAATGAAAATTTACATTTTCCAAATGCCAGTGTTTGGAATTCTAGGTCCCAGAAGAACATTACAGCGAGGAAATTCATTAGATGGCAACTACACATTTGGCTAATGAGGGGAAAACCCTGTTTTAAAATAGTATTTGTATGTTTGGGTTCCAAAACAATGGTATTAGATCATTAAAAGGTATTCCCTTTTTGTTTACTTCACAATAAAAAATGTAAAAAAATGCATATTATAATAATAGGATTTTAGGGATCAGTAATATCTTAAAAACATATAAAATAAAAATACCTTTAATAAAAATCCAATAATATTCAAGTAATCATTGGAATCGAGTTACGCACTTAAATTTTTGTTTATTTCAACGATTATTGTATTTTCCATCCCCTGACAATCTTCAAAAATGTACTTATATGAGACATTATCCGTTCATCCCATTCACTTAATTAGATTAAAGCGCTTCCTCCCACTTCACATTTTTGTTTTTTTCGTTAAAGGGTGCAGCACCACCAGCACTCGAATTTCATGGCCGGAAATTATTTGCCGTCTGCAATTTCAATTAAAACAAAAAAAAATATGAGCAGATAAACTGCACCAAAAATGGTACAGTCCCGCCTTCCCGGTAAATGCATTTCTTCACTTCCGTTGGACAACTCTTTTCGGTTTTTCTGTTTTTTGTTTTTATTTTTATAGTTCGCCGATCTTCTGAAATGGAAATTCCTATCGCAAGTGCCTGGCGATGCGTAACTCCCGAAGGGGCAAAGGGCTTGGCCCCCAGCGAAAAACCCTTTACGCTTCACAGAGCTCCAGTCACGTGTCTTGACACAAAAAATATGCATAGTACAAACAACATACAACATACCACATTGTACATTGCACACAAACAAAATCAAATTTCATATTTGGCTGGACAAAAAAAAACACACATTTTTCACAGAAGGGATCCGCCAGCAATTTCCGTTAGTAGTTTCCTCCACAGCCCACACAAAAAACACTCTTTCCTAGTGGGTTTCAGGCATTTTCAAAAGTAAAGTAAAAAGAGTCACAAAATTATTCATAATTTATTTTTATTTATAATATTTTTTGCTTATCATCCACTAAAATTCCTTCTTTTTAATTGTTGGATTTATTTAATCTTTTGTGCGTAATAGTTAGCATACTAATAGTTTGAAAGGGTATTTTTAGATGGGTAGTTTTGCACTGAGAATTAAGTTTAAGATGTCATTTATAATACTTGTATTATTTTTCCATATCAATAATATCTATCAATAATATCTATCAATCTCCTGTTAATAATAGAAATATACATTTTTGTTAGAAATTTCATGTATATTTATTTTCAATGTACCTTTCAAGTGAGGCGTGGAGCCAAACCAAGTCAAACCAGGCAAACTCCAGCCAGAATGTGGGTTTTCAGAGAGGCCCACACAAGAAAATCTCATATGTAGACACTTATTTACCAGCGATTTCCTGTCCCCTTTTTCTTTTTTTATTCTGCGTGGGATCCACTGTAATTTCCTATCGAAGGATTCGTCACTCATATACAATTTTTTCAGACTAAAAAAACAAAACACGTAACGACATCTACTTATGTATTCGGCTTATCTAGTTCAGTGTGAGAACAGCTAATTACCGCATAATTTAAGTTAATTTCAGTTAATTTTCCCTTTGGCGCAATTAGCCGAAGGGGCGAACGTGACTCAAAGTAAAAAGTAAACTCGGTTATACTTGTTTAGTGACTCACAGCGCAAAAAAGCGTGATTCGATCGAACCTTGTTGATTTAATGGTTAATTGACAATCAACTGCGTTTGTTTGTTTTCTTGACCCGCTGGATAAGAAAAGCTATAGATATCCATCCATCCATCTGTTCTGCCCGATTAAGCAATGAAAATCTTGCCCCATTGAGATCTAAATATACCCGAAAACATATCTGGACATTTTCATAATTTCGTTTCATGTCAAGGTTATTCGGAAATTATTTCTCACCCGGCCTTTATCTTTTTTTTTCAGAATGCCTCAATTGTCTGGGCGGTGAATTGCCTTCGGTTGTTTATAAAACAATTTGGAAAATTGTAGCAATATTTTTAAAGGAGGTTCCGCGAACTCTCTTGTGGCTGAAAAATTTGGTAATTTATTTGGCAAAGAGCAACAAACAAAAAAGAATTTGCATTAAATTTGCTACCCATTCGATTTTTTATCTTTGAATTTTGAAAAAAGTCTGGTTTGAAATATTCTTTAAATATATATATTTATTTTTGTTTTATCTGATAATTATTATAATTACGAATTAAGTTTAATAATGAACTGTGAAAAAATTCTAGCGAATTGAGTTATTTATTTTTTGATCTTATAATTACGAATCCAGTTTTATTATAACATTTGAAAAAAGTCTAGCGAATTGAATTATTTATTCTTGCCCTGAACTTTAACTGGCAATACAATTTGAATAGAAACTCAGAATCAAATCAGAATTTGCATATCTGAATAACGTTTAGTCGGCTTAAATTGTTTTTCCATTTCGGTTAATTGAGTTCGTTTGGTTTTGTTTGCGAACCTCATTGAGGTTGGGATTCTTTCGAGGAGCGATGATGACGTCAGGGCTTTATATAGTATAGTATTTCATTATGGGATGGCTTTTATCGCCCGTGACGCAATATTTGAGGCATTTGAGATTATTTAAATCGGCAAACAAGTTGCGAAGTCGGGTGTCCGACCTTCAAAGCAAACAATCTGAGAACTCGAACTTGGATATCACGAACTATTTTGTAAGTGAGTTTTTATCTTGTTTTTTTTTCGTCAAGCATAACTTGTTTTTTAAATGCGTTATTAGTCACTTGGTTTTTTTCTATGTTTCACTGATTTCTTTCCAAGAGATCATCAAAATTAAACCGTTTCCTGTCGTCGGTTTGTCTGGATTTTCTAATCGTCCCGCGTGATTCACCATTCACTCCCCGAAATGTTGCGCAAATTGGAAAAATATTTATACTCAGATGGCAAGATTTATTTGTCTTTCGTCAGATGGGGGGCTCACAAACACTATTTATTGAGTTTCTTGTGTGGGCGACGAAAAAAAAACAATGTTCTCTCGGTCGAATTTGGTTTGATGCAATATTTGGGGTTCTGTTTCCACATCAGTCGCATTTAATGCGTCATTTTCGCCCTTTCCACTGCCCAATTAATTTCCTCGATTCATTTGGAATTCCATGATTGGATCACTTGATCAATTAGCCGCGGATCAATACTTGATGCAGTGCGTGGGTTCCATTTTTGTATTCCCCCCAGTCCTCCAATGACCCCGCCCCCTGAACTTTCCCATTTTCCTCCCGCTTATTCTTTATTCCCTTTGTGCACGGAATATAAATTTTCTCAATCATACGCATTATATTCGACTAATGGTTACCCTACAAAATATGATCTATGCATAGGGTTTAGAAAAAAGAAAGATTATAATATATTATATTTGTTTATATTTAAAGATCCTATAACTTGACATTAATCCGCAATATATTCGACTAATGGTTACCCTACAAAATAATGTCTATGCATAGGGTTTTGCAAAAATAATGATAATTCTACATTTAAAGTCCCTATATTTTCAGCTTTTCTATTATCAGGTACCCACTAATCAGATTATAACCTTTCACTCGCTAAAAATGGCTTAGAAATAGACAAAAAAGCAATTATGGAGTGCGTGAGTTGGACCCTTTCAATTTTTGAACTCGCAGCTCGAAGTGCAATCATTAATAAGTAAAGACCATGCACTCAAACTGAAACTCATACTGAGGCACGCAAGAAAAGAGAAGAAAAGTCGGCTTTCCTTTGGTTACACAATAGCCGGCAATATTCTGGGAATTAGCGAGGCAAAGTTCAGAGCACCACCCTCTCTGTAAACAGAACACAAAAAACTACCCATGGTGGTTGGTGGTTTGGGTGGTGGTGCTCCATAAATTAGAGCGACTTGGCAATATGGCTAGTCGGACAGTTTTATGGCCACGGAACACACATCGAAAATGCACTTTACAAATGCTGAAAGAAGCCGACCCCCTTTTCCATCCCCCAAACCCCTTTGGTTTTTCTTTTTCTTTCCGATTTTTTTGGGGGCAAAGTTCCTTAGTGTGTCAGTGGTGGTTTTGCTTTGTTGTTACTGTTTAAGGAGCGCCGATTAGAGGCTGATTAGGGCGTCATTAAGTGACCTACATAGCGGTTAATGATTGGAAACGAGGATGCGTTAATCATTGTACGAAAATAGATGTTAGTAATCACAAGCAACGAGGAATAGTCGGTATAAAAGCCTCAAAGGTTCTCCAAAACTGCATAACCGGTTTAGACCCGATACCCAACCGATTCAAAAAAATTGTTCATTTTGAATTGAAAAATATATGGGAGGTTGAACACGAACCATTGACTCATTTAATCAAAACTGCTTAACCGGTTTAGACCCGATACCCAACCGATTTAAAAAAATGCCTAATTTCGAATCGAAAAAGATATGGGAGGTCGAATACAAGCCTTCAACTCACTAACTGAGCTGCCGACAACCAGCTGCAAAAATCCAGGTCACATCCACACTCTGCTCTAATATTACAAAACAACTTTCAGTCATGCCGCCAAACGCATAGGAAAGACGGGTGAAATTCGCGGCTCATCTCGAATTGCAATTTGTTTATCGGCAGAGTGAAAAAAATGAGGTTAAATTCCCGCTCGTCGTCCCGCTGACAACTCCATATCATTTTACACTCACGCCTCATTTGATCCGTGTAAAGAGTAGAGAGGATAGAATCGTAGAACCAAAATCAAAACAAGAAGCAGTGGGAATTATTTTTAAATGCAGAGCCGGACGATTGACCGAAAGACCGGGAGATTCTGGCGGAGGAGGAGAAGGCTTTCCAAGTTGAATGAACCACACACCGGGCAGCGAATATATCGAACAGATAATTATAATGAGAGCAGATGGTCTCGCACCGCAACTGGCAATACTTATGTTTCCCAAAAAACAAGGTGTCTGGCCAAAATGGTAATTAATTTCTTGATAAACTCACGAAATAAAAATAATAAACATTTTTCTCTGCCAGAAATTTTTGTTAAGAAATTCTCAAGATCTGTTTAAACAAATATAACATTTAAAGTACTTATAATTTGCATTTTAATTCTTCAAAAATGTTCAAAAGTGTTTAAAAATGTTTTGAAATGCTAGAAGTTCCATCTTAGGTTTTCTTGTTTTCATGTAAAACTTTTCCCTATTCCCAATATATTTTTCAAAAAATTTGCCAGAATGTGCAACAAAATTGCCTCGATGTAAAAACTGGAAAAAACAAAAAAAGAAACTAAGTAAGCAACAATAAATAATCTGCACAGCCGCCAAACGAGAATGAGATCATTTTTGGACGCCTCTCAGGCTTTTATATTCCAGTTTCTTCATTGCGCTCTCCATTGTATACAATTTGTTAACCAAATGTTTTTAGCCTCGTAAAAATTGTTCAAATTTCCACCGACTGGAACAGCGAACATACAACAAAATAGAGAAAAATACAGAAAAAAAAGGGGGGAAAATGCAGGTCAGACAAATGAAACAGAAACAAAGCAATGGCAAATAAACTGAAACTGAAACTGCGACAAAGAAACGTGGAAGCGGAAATGGATTTAGATAAACCCAGGCTACACAAGTTATAAAGAACGCAAATAACGTTATCAAAGAAAAGCACGAAATGTACAAAATAAGTACCAACACAAAATAGCGAATCCCCAGACTCATAAAGGGTAATCGTTCGGTTAGTTTTGTGGAGGTCAATATCGTTATTCTCACTTAGCCTCGCCGCTCAAATTACTCAAATTGAAATTCAAATGCAGCACGGCAGCGAATTGTTTATTATGATACCCTCGAATCGTAATGGTTATGCACGAATTGTTACTTTAATATCAAGTTCTGCGGAATACCAAATTTTTCTGGGGAATTCAAAGTTGAGATAAAAAAAAGCACTGACAAATCATATCGATTTCCCTTTGAATTAGGTTTAAAGCATTTTGTGTGTAGTATTAGTCATATGATTTAATGATACGATAATTTCAGTTGTTAGCAAATGTTATTTAGCTTTTGAGAGCACATCAAATAAAAGATTGTACTTTTAAAATAATTGAATATTTTCTACAAAGTAAGTAATTTGTTTAAATTTGTTTGGATAATTATTACTGGATTACATAAAATAAAACAATTCTGTTTATTTATCTCATAAACAAACTGACTAATTTATTACTAATTCAATTGTATTTTCAAACAATTGTAAAATAAACTAAATAATTTTAAAAATACTGGATTAGATTAAATTGAAAAATTCTGTTTATTATTCTCTAGAAAAGATGACTAATTTGTGACTAACTTAATTGTAATTAAAAAAAAAAATTTTAATTAATGGGATAAATTCTAAAATACTGGATTACATAAAATCCTAAAAATTCAGTTTATTATTCTCATCGAAAAACTAAGTAATTTTATGTAATTTGTGTCTAATTTAATAGCTTTAATTTATGAAAGCTGCCAAAATGTGTAAGAAACAACCAAAAATGGCCAAGAAATTGAACAAAGCCCGAGTCTTGGCTTATAAATAGCCCTTATTAGGCCGCCGGAAAGGTGAAAGTACAGCAAACATTACCGCCACCCCCACATTTCCCCGCATTTTTCACTCCAGAGACATTCAACTCACCTGTTGCTAGTAGATCGACCAAGAAAATGACGTGTTTTATTTGCCACTTGATTTGCAACCGGTTCTCGTTCTCCTTTTCGGTCACTTCTATTTGCTATTTGCTTAATTTGTTTTATGTTTTCCTTGCTGGTTTGCTCGGTTTATTCCACTACTCTAAAAAAAATATTCATACATATAAAACGTGTGTGTTAACAACTTTTCACAGAATTCTGATTGATGCACAGCGCAAAAAAACTTGTATATACGTGAGGGGGAAAAGAAAAAAAAAGAATGCGAAACACGCGGCGGAATGAATTTTTATCTTATCTTATCAGCGAGTGGGTGGAAAAGGGGGAGTTGGGCAATTTTCCATTATCAACTGATAAGGTAGACATTGATATTTTGCTCTGTTTGTTGTTTGCCCTTGTTGTTGTTGTTGTTGTTGTTGCTGATGTGCTGTTCTTGTTGTTCTGTAAGTTAATAGTAGTCACCAATTGTTTAGCATTTTTGAGGCATTTCTAAATTGCTCAGTTGACGTCAGAGCTAAAAAAAAGGCGTGAGATCTCCTAAATGCACAACCAAAAAAATGTTAGGTCTCGATTTAGGTTTAAAAAAATAAAATTAAATAGGTAACTAATAAAAATTAATATTTAATATTGGTAATAAGGAAAAATAAATAACATTTTATAATTCAATTAGTTTTAAATATTTTTCTTAGGGATCTTTTGGCAATCCCATTTCTCTCAGTGTACCTGAGTCATCTGATCGCTAAAACGGGCTCAGTGACGTCATGACATCAAATGACAATAAAAGGGTTTGCACTTGAATTTGAAATGAAGCCAGCAACAACAAGTAAAACAACAACAACTGGTTCACCTTCAGCTGATCAGCGCACCTATTGCCGTCTCCCTCCCGCACACTCCATTCAAATTTCAAACAATTATTATTATTTTGTTTTTTATTCTACACTTGCAAAAACAAAAAGGTACACACAAAAGATACAAAAAAAAACACGCACGTTCGCGAACAATGTGTATAGGTGTGTGTATTGAATTACGCGCTATTTATATTAATAAATTGCACACTCGCTGTATTTTCACCGTTAGTTCAGTGCGCGCGTCACTTACGAAAAGGGAGGAAAGGCAAGGGGGAAGGGCGAGGGGGGAACGAGAGGGAAGCGCGCGTACACTTACGCCAAAATGCCGGCAAAACACGAAAACACGGGGATAAAAATACCCTTTTCCAAAAATGCGTCCGTTTCGTTCAAAGTTTTTTTTTGAATGGGAAACTGGGGAACTGAGGAACCTTCACCCCTCCGCTGTATGGAGAACTTTTGGAAAAATACCGATAGAAATACCAAAAAGTATGAACGTATGCGCAAATAGCGGAAATGCCAAAAAGCTCACAGCGAGAGCTTTGCACTATTATTTTAAAATAACCGCTTTTTAAAAACTACCTTGTAATTAAATAATTTATAAAACTATAAATAAATAAATGCTTTTTATCCTCACACTTACAACGCTTAAAAATGATGACACGTCGTACGGGGTGAACTGAAAGTGTTGGAAAAATTTATTTGTTGCAAATGTTTGTTTAAAAAAAAACAAGAATACTAAATTGAACGATTTAAATGGAATATGTTTAAAAATAATATATGTTAGGTATTCAATACAATACAATACGAATAATACAATATTATGTTTTTTTAAAGCTAACCAATTTCATTCTATTGAAATAATAAACTTGAAAATGTTTGTTAAAAAAGAAAAAACAATAATGCTAGATAGAACGATTTAAATTAAATATTTTTAAAAATTATATTAATAAAGTATTCATTACAATACAATACGAATAATACAATATTATGGTTCTTCAAAGCTAACCAATTTCATTCGTTTGAAATAATGAAATAATTTTTACCTTCAGGCAAAAAAAAAATCTTAAGAATTCACTGAAAATTACAATAGAAAAATGAAAAAAAAGGCTAAATAATATGGCAAGGACTTAATATTAAATATTAAATGCCTATAGATACAAATGGGACTTGCAAGATGGTCATGCATATATTCCAAGGAAACTTCAATCCTCGGAAAAGGGATAAATTATAAATTAGAGATTAATTAGACATGTGCCCTGGGTGCGCCGTCCAACAGCTGAGCCACATCGGCCACGCTGTCCGCATAGAAGTCCGGCAGGCGGGCGGGATCCTTCTCCCCGAGGAACTCCGCCCGCGTGCAGCCGCCGCTGAGGACGAGCAGCGTCTGGAAGCCGCACTGGCGGCCAAAGCCAATGTCCTGGGCCAACATGTCGCCGATCATGAGCACCCGACTGGGCTGCTCGATCTTGAGATGACCGATGAGCAGGTCGCCCAGCTGGCGTCCCGGTTTGCCCAGTGTAATGGCTTCTAATGGCCTGCCACTGGCATCCGCCAGCATGGAAGCAAACGCCCCCGGTCCCAGGATATTCACGTCCTTGGCCACGGGCAGCAGGATATCGGTGGCGCCGCCAATCAGCAGGCAATCCGGATGACGCAGATACTGATGCGCTCGAGCCAACTTGGGATAGCTCAGGTTGAAGTCCACGTCGATGACCACGGCGCGCACCTCCTGCCGGTCGAAAATGTGCTCCGCCAGGCTGGCGAAGCTTCCCTCGATGGACTCGTTGGGCTGCGGAGATTAGAAAACTATTAATCGAAATACTTGTAATTTTATAAAATTTTTAAACATTTTTCCTTTATGAAAAAAGGGAAAATTAGGGATAAAATATGTATACAAAAAAATTATTTTTTAAACGGGAAAAGTCTTTAGTTGTTTTGGAAAATATTCAAAGATGCCTTAAGTCTTTTTTATAAATTTCACATAACTTTTGGCAGTCACTTTTTTTCTGTTTCCTATAAAATTTCAAACAAATATAACAATTCTAATGGAAAGCAAATATATTTTTAAAGGGAAAAGGTATTTTTTTAAATGGTTTTAGAAAATATTAATAATTAATAATATTAATTAGTTGACCTTTCTTTTTTTAAAAATTCTTTCAAAAATGTCTAAAATCTTTTTTTATAATTTTCATATAATATTCGGTATAACCGTTTTATTGTTGTTAAATACTATAAACATTTATAAATAATAATTCGAGTGGAATTTGGCTTTAATTCTTGGATAATACTCACTCCGTCCAGTATGTGGAAACCCGCTTCGCGCATTACTTCCTTAAACGGCTGGCTGGCGATGACGTAGATGAGGCCCTCGAGCTTAATGCCGCTCAGATAGGCTGCGATGGACTTGGCCGGATGCCAGATCTGCTCCGGCTGCACCTTCATCCCGATCTTGGCGAAGCGCTTGAGGCACTGCTCCTCCGCCAGCACGCTGTTGTTGGTCACATAGGTCAACTGTTTGCCCCTCCGCTCGAGGGCAGCGTATCCCTCGGCGGCCCGCGGCACCGGATCCTTCAGGGTCCACAGGACACCGTCTATGTCGCTGAACACCCGGTCGAAGGAGTCCACAAAGTTGCGCCGCTCATCCTCGCTCAGCTCTAGAATGTGTTTGACCTGAAAATAATAAATAAATTACTCATAAGTTAAATATGTAACAATAAAATAAAAATTATTATTATAATTCTGATTGAAATACACAAAAAAAGCTATCTTTTGTCTAAAATTCGATTTTTTTTTACCCTGAAAAATCGGAATTTTAGCCAAGAACAAAGGAAATAATGGTCCAAATTTGGAATGTCATACCTCGTTGAGCTCGTTATTAAATTCCCAATCGATTGGCATTCCAACCTGGAAATTTTTAATTTTTTCAATTTTTCGCAAAAAATGATGATGGTACCCCTTACCAAAAATGCGAAAATTCGGTCGAAAATTAATTTTCTCAAATCAGTCGGAAAGTGCACTGATATTAAATATACAGTTGTAAGCTGCACAAAACAGTCCGCCTTTTTGATATCGGACCATTCTTGTCCAAGTTACAGCAAAAACCCAGTTTTAAAAACATAAAATTTTTGTCCAAAATCGAGACCTTGATTTATCACCCCAAAAAACAGTATTTTGGCCATAACAATGGAAATAATGGCCCAAATATGGAATGTTATACATCGTTGAGCTCGTAATAAAATTCCCAATCGATTGGCATTCCAACCTGGAAATTTTTAATTTTTTCAATTTTTCGCAAAAAATGATGATGTTACCCCTTATCAAAAAAGTGAAAATTTATGAAAATTTTATTTTTTTTCAAAAGTGATGGGGATCGTTAGTTTAGGTCTTTAGCAGCTCAAAACAGTCGGTCTTTTGGCTGTCGGCCTCGATTTGGCCAAATTACGCTCGAAAAACACAAAAAAAGGCCAGTTTTATCCAAAATTCGAATACATTTTTTCACTCTAAAAAAAAGGTTTCAACAAATTTTAAATAATATTGAAAAATAAATTGCAGAATTCAAGAACTCAAACGATAGAAAGTATTTTCCAGATTATAAAGATATTTAATTTATAGAAATGTCTAATGTTTCTTGTGCAATTATTGGATGTACAAGTCTTGCGGTTCAGCTTTTATCGACTGCAATAAAAAGTGATATATACGCAATATGGACAGAAAAACTTTAAAACTGAGTGTTGTTAGCTGATATTGATTGATATTGAGATTGATGTACAGATTATCCTAAGCAACTTACCCCATTACCCTCCTCCATTGAAATCCGATGCGAAAGCTGTTATCGTGGGCACGGTTGTCGGCAAACTAACGTCGCCGAATGGCGACAGCTGAAATTAAAACGCAAATTGAAAGTGGAGCCGAGAAACTGAAACTATGGAACAGAGACTGAGTCTAAATTAGCACCTCAAAGCGAGGCGTCAAAGATCCCAGATAGAACAGTCGTCACAACAACGTTGAGAAAGCAAAACAAAAGCCGAAGAGAGAACGGTTTCCTACTTATCGGACTTATCAGTCCTCCCTTTCCATATCTTCATCACTTGGAGATTATCTATAAATAAATTAACTGTATAATCACTACATGGAAAAGCTCAAATCATGACTTCCGAATCTTGGAACATATATAAAACTTATATCATAATTCTGTAGCAAGGTATTTTAATAAAATAAAACTTAAACAATCCTTAATTAACATTTTTTAATTTAACACATATAAACATATTATTATTAAATTATAAATGCGGGAGTTTCAGCTTCCATTTAACATTTTAAACTCAAAGACTACATATTACCTTCTTATTACGTTTCTCCGTAATAGAAGTCGTTATTAACAATAAAATTGTGATTAAAAAAATACATAACATTGGCAATAACAAACAAAAAATCGCGACAGAAATCGTTGTCAAATGTTGGTTCAAAAAATACATAATATAGACAACTAGCGTTTCCTAATCCTAGTATCCGATTTTTGGAATCTAAACTTTCTGCAACGTCTCAAGGAACTGGATGATGAGCTCGGGGTACAAGTACTTGATGCACCGCAGAGGCACTGCGTCCATGGTGCCACATCCCTTCCAGGTGACGCAGAAAAAGAGCTGCTCGCGCACCTTGAAGCAGTTGTGAATCTTCTCCAGCTGCAGACAGCGTCCTATGCCGTAGGTTTTCGAGGTCTCCGGCATCTTCCAGCCGCGTTTCTTCTTTTTCACGTTCAGGTGAAGTCCCTCCTGACGGATGGTGCGCTCCAAGTCGGCGAGCAGCTCGTCTAGCCTTAGCTGAGTTTGTATCTGGGCTACGGTTAGCCAAGAATTGGATTCCTTCTTCTCCTCCTCGGTGGTTGTTCCAGATGCAGTGGTTTCTTCAAAACCCAATGAAGCTTCCTCTAGAAACTCCTGCTCCTGGGACGTTTTACTATTACAAATAGCTTGGATTGATGATGCCTCCTGTGAATCTTCTTCCGAGTGGGCCACCGAGCTAATGGACTCACCCACTGATTCGTCATCACTTAGATGCACCTGCTCCTGCTTCACTTGGGAGGAGGAGGAGGAAGACTCCTTGTCAAAGCCCAGGAACTCTTCCTGCTCAGCGTAGACCGGTGAATACTCCTTATTATTCATCATAACATAGGTAGGCACCAACTCCTCTTTCTGCCTGATCTTCGCCCGCTTCTTATTGGTGTTTTTCATGATCTTAATGAAGTCCTCCTCTTCGTAGTCCATCAGCGAGGCAATGCAGTTGTCCAACTCCTCCATGGGCTCCCAGGTGGACTGATCCATGGGATATCCCTTCCATTTCACCAGAAATTGCTTGCGACCGCGCAAGTAGCTGTGGGCCAAGAGCTTCTCCACCTCGTACTCGACATCCTGATCATCGATGGGCTCGTGCTCGGCTGCGGAGACACCCTTCAATGAGGTTTTAGACATAACTATAGTTTTTTTTAGACGTAGCACATAAAAAATTAGAGAAAAATTAGAGACGCATGGCGTCACGCGGTAAAAAAACAAAGGTAAAAACGGCGTCAAGCTCAGGATGCGGGCTGCCAACTCGCTGTTATATGCAGGTAACTGTAAACGAGGGCTGGCTAACCAGATTCCACCGTTTTGTCGTCCGTATATTAAATTTATGGTAAGCATTAAGCTCTTTAAACTTAAATTTAACCAGCGACCGGTAAAAGCAACGCTTTAAATGTCCAATTCAATGCTCATTAAAAACTTTAAATTTTATACCATTTTTAAAAAAAAGGCAGTAAGTAAAAACCTAACATATTGTGTATATTCGATGTAATAAAATTAGTAAACGTAACTGTTTTGAATTTCATTTAAAAAATCATATTTTACCAGTTAGTTCCTGATTTGTTAAGTAAAACTCTGAGTATAACTGTTATTTTTTTAGTTTTATAATAAAAGTTAAAAAATAAAAGTTATTCCTTGTGATCAAAAATAAATCTCAAACTTGATTTATGGCAATTTTGTGAACCAAATATATTTAAAGAAAATATAGTTATACCAAATTCGCGAATGGCTTTTTTATAAGATTTTCAGTAAGTTATATAAAACACGGCATTAAGTTTAAACAACATATGTATGCTAAAAATAATCGGACGTCATAATTAATACAAAGAAAAACTATAGATAGCCTTAAGATTAATGCGCTTTTGCAAATGGATTCGATTACACTGGAATACCCCTAATTGCAGTTAATTGAAGCGCGTTGGCAGCGCCGAAGCTCGCCGCCATGTTTTCCTCCATTCTCATTTTCCGCGCGTCGCTTTGGGTGCCACTCTTTTTTCTTTTTTTTTTGTGTCGAAAAGAAAACATGTCTAGTGGACAGCCGGAAAAGCCCTGTGACTCCGCAGCCGCCGAAGCATCCGCAACCAGCGCACCGGACTGCAATGTGTATGTGGTGGAGAAGATCGTGGGCAAGCGCCTGAAGGGCGGGCGTCTTCAGTACCTGGTGAAGTGGCTGGGCTTCTCGGACGAGGAGAACACCTGGGAGCCGCTGGAGGGAGTGATCCACTGCTGCGATCTGCTGGCCGACTTCGAGGCAGAGCTCTTGCGGCGCAGCCAGGGGCAGAACGCCGGTGGCGATCAGGAGCAGAAGCAGCCGCAGGGGGCAACCAAGAAGACCCGGAAATCCACCAAGAAGCCAAAGCGCAGGCATTCATCGAGTGTTTCTCGGGAAATGGAGCAGCCCGAGGCGGAAGTCCAGGCTGTGATCAATCCTCCTGTTAAGGGCAAGGGCAAGGGCAATCCAAAGGCTCCGATACCCCGACGTCACTCATGCTCTCATCTGGAGAGCAACGCAGACCCGGTTGACTTGGAAATGCAGCGCATCCACAGCTCACCGGTGGACATGATGCCGCCGCAGGTCGGTGGCCACGAGGATACGCCATCCAAAGACGATCTCCCGAGTTCCGGGGAGGAGTCGATCGCCTCGGAGGACGGTCCAGATAGCTGGAAAATGCCGGAACGCACGAAACCCTTCGGGTTGGAGCGCGGTCTCGAACTGGAGAAGGTGCATCACTGCTTTAAAGTTCGCGATAAAACCTTCTTGTTCGTCTCCTGGAAGGGCTGCGACGAGGTGGACGCCGTGCGCCTGGAGGAGATCAGGCAGGCATACCCCATCCCAATCATAAAGTTCTTTGAGGGCTTGAAACTTTCTGATCACTAAGGATGCCTGGAAATTCTTGTCTTGCATAATAGGCTGAACAAATATAATTTTTTTTCATTTTTTTTTTAAATTTTCATACAAGATAATTATTATTAAAAAAGAAAAAGGTCATTTAAAAATCGTACTTTTTAAAAAAGTAAAAGAGAAACAAGTCATTTAACAACAAAAATTATTAAAAATTTAAATTAATCATTATTTTCTAGTTTCTAGAGTTAATCTAATAAAAGCTTTATACTTTGAGTGACGAGATCTTATGATATTATATAATTAATTATAATAATTATTACAAAACCCAAAGAAATATATACAAATAGTCATAGTCACTAGTTTCCCGCTTAAGACTTAATATAATAAAAGCTTTTTTACCTCGAGTGACCAGATCTTATGTGTTATAACAAGTCCCCTAAGCTAAGCTCCCGAGCTATCTTCAAAAAGTTAGTTATACATATGTATTTTTTTGGCGCCTTTAGCGCAGCCTCACTGCATGTAAACACACAAGTACTTAGTTATAATACGAACCTAAGGCACGTTAGCTAATGAAAACAAAACAAGAATCTCGCAATTCATTCAAGCTGCTTAAGCTGCTGGCGAAAATAAACAATGCAAATAAGCCAAGTTCAATGAGCCAGGGCAAAGTGAATTAAGAACCGAGAGAACCGGTTGTTTTTGCCTTTATTGCACTCACTTTGATTCTGGCTACTATCAAAAAAGCCCAAAAACGGTGTGTCACAAGTGTCAAAAGCCATCTGGACAGATAATACGAGATTCGAACAAAAGCCAGCGTTTGTTTTCATAATAATTAAATTTTTTTCGGAGGGGCACAGAGAAAGAACGCGTGCCTGTACAGAAACAAATATGATTTCAAAACGATGATCCGACACTGATCAAAAAAGTCTTGACAGAAAATTAAAGAACAAAATTTTTGTATTACTATTTAATGTACTTAAAAGATTATTCAATGATAAATCATAGTTGTAAAGTTTTAAAAATATATACTAAATGTCACCTTGAAATGTTAAAAATCCTTTTAACATTATACAAATTTTTTTTTATACAAAAAACTCACTATGTAATAATGACAAACCATTTTAAAATGGTTATAAATTATATTATTTTACAAATATTTACTAAATGTCATCTTGAAATATTACAAACCTTTTTTATTTTAAATATCATTCACTGATAAATTTTATTTATAATTATATTTCTGAAAAACACCCACAATGTATTATTGACAGACCATTTTGAAATGGAAATAAATGTAATATTTTTTTTTAAATACTAAATAAATCTTGTATTATCTATAATGATTCCGGAACTGATCAAAATAGGTTCTCTCAGTGTCTCTCTGGCTTTCGACTAATTGCCTCTTGGAAGTTGGAAGTTGCCCGGCTGGTTTCTGCTCTCCGATCTGCGATCTGCGATCGCCAATCCAATACAATCGCTGACCCCCACTGCAGTCCGCATCGTGCGCTGATCAAGAACGGAAGATGAGTAGTCGGAGTCCCATTTCCACATCCACCTGCGTGTGCCTGCAGCTCCTGGTGCTGCTTCCGCTGCTGGCAGGTGAGAGAAATTCTAGAAAATCTAGATTCAAGAAAATCATGTACAAGAAAACAGATAGTCGCGTTGTTTCGATTGAAATTATATGTTTTTTAACGGACTTTCTAACTTTTAGATTAATATAAAATGTTTATTACTTCAGCAATAATGTAAAATTAAAAAATATTCTTAAATTTCATGTTTTTTTTAAAGCAAATATCCAAAAATCTTGCATATTATAGAAATTAGTTTTTAAAAAATATATTTTAAATATAATAGGTAATCATAATTATCTATGTCAGGATTTTCCCACTTTTTGGGGAGTTTTTCGTAGATCGTAGTGACTCACTTAAATTTCACATCTAATGGTACTTTTTCCACCACAGTTGAGGCAACACCGGCCATAAGTCCGCAGTCGCAGCGCGGCATCATCTTTCCCAAGGATTCCTTCGATGAGTGCTACCTGGACGAGTTCCGTAGGACGAAGGGCAGTTGCCGGCGCATGGAGGACTGTCCCAGCGCTTTAAAGGGATGGCTAGATAGACGCGAATCGCCCAAGACCTGCTACTTTGTGCGATTCGATCACTTTGTGTGCTGCAAGCCAGAGGATCCGATTGCCACCGAGGTGCCGCCCACGCTGCCACCCACCCGCAATCCCTTCGTAGCACCACTGGTCGTACGATCCAGTCTGCAGGGTGAGAAAATCTTTGAAAATAATTATAACAATATAGCGAGCAAACAATTAATATCAATTAGGTTCTAAATAGTCATGACAAAATATAAATAAACCAAAACATTGAATTACATTGAGCATTATACTACCTATATAATATCAATTAGGTTTTAAATAGCCATGGTTCAATTTGATATATATCGTTTTCTATCCTAAAATAATATAATATTAATTTTTGGTATAAACCAAAATATTGAAGTACTTTAATTTATTTTTTAAATTATGAAATTACATCTAGTTCTCCATTTTTAAAAATATTACCATGATAAAAAATAATTTTGTTGGAAGAAAAAACAAACAAATTAAGAATCCACTCCAGATATATTAGTCTTAAACAGGTTTTGCAATATTTTATGTCTGACTTTCTGACGTGATGTAATCCATGACTAACGAGGGTTTCCCCTTTCATATTCCACATTCGCAGCCTGCTACGACTTGAACAATGTCAAGAAGATCAACGAGAACGACTTGACCTTCGTGGTCTCGGTTGTGGGCGGCATGCCCACCCGTCCGCGGGAATTCCCCTTCATGGCGGCGCTCGGCTGGCGCTCCAACTTCGATCAGCGGATATATTATCGATGCGGCGGCGCCCTGATCGCCAACAACTTTGTTCTGACGGCGGCCCACTGTGCCGACTTGGGCGGGTAAGTTTGGGGGCCCTCTTAATTCTTAATGTGGGAACTGATAGCAAATCTTGTTATGTCACTATGTTTGGGTTTTTTTCTTTGGGTTCCCAAGGCTTCAGTGATATTTTCGTTAGATTAAAAAGCTAGAACTACAAAAGTTGTCAGAGTTGTCTTATAGTTAGAGCTTTAAAGTAACAGAGGGTTTTTTATAGAGATATAACAGCAGAAGGCCTTAAGCTCGCTTAAAATAGGTTTATTTTAATTATTACTATTAATTTTATTATATTTTACAGTTTTTTATGTCTAATAAGGTATTTAGAAACTATTTGGAATTTTACATTTACATTTATTATTATCTTTTTTTTTAGTTTAAAGGTTAATTGGTAATTATTATTATTCTATTTATTTTTGTACAGTTTTTTATGTCTATTTGGTATTTCGGAACTATTTGGAATTTATTTCATTACATTATTATATTTTTTACATTTTTTATATCTCATTCATTATTTTGGAATTATTTAGATAGAAGAGAGTTTTCTGGGTACTGATTTTAGTAGGATTTGATAAAAGGTGGATAGGTTAAGGGAGCTCTATTTTTCACAGCCTTGATTACAATTGAATACTATTTTTTATGAAATCCGAATTATAACTTGTCTTTCTCTTCCAGTGAGCCGCCCAGCCAGGTTCGCCTCGGTGGCGACAATCTGACCCTGGCCGAGGGCGAGGATCTGCTCATCCGCCGGGTGATCGTCCATCCGGAATACGATGCCACCACCGCCTACAACGACATTGCGCTGCTGGAGCTGGAAACGGCGGCCAAGCCGGAACTGAAGCCCACCTGCATTTGGGCCGAAAAGGAGGTGGCCAACTCGCTGGTCACGGCCATTGGCTATGGCCAGACCAGCTTCGCCGGCCTCTCGTCCGCCCAGCTGCTGAAGGTGCCGCTAAAGAGCGTGAGCAACGAGGAGTGCCAGGTGCACTACCAGGTGGATCAGCTGGCCGAGGGACTGAAGGGCACGCAGATGTGTGCCGGCGATATAAGCGGCGAGCGGGATACGTGCCAGGGCGATTCCGGCGGACCGCTGCTCATGCAGGACGGACCACTGGGCTATGTGGTGGGCATCACGTCGCTGGGACAGGGATGCGCCAGTGGGCCGCCGTCGGTGTACACCAGGGTCTCCAGTTTCGTCGACTGGATCGAAGGCATTGTGTGGCCGCCGCAGCAGGAGGCGGTTTCCTCGAAGCCCATCGAGGCTACTGGTCCCGATTTCGATCTAAGAGCGATGATCTGAGCATCTGAGATTTTATTTTCGATAGAAGAAAAGCTTTGTGAATATACAAAACTTGGGCTTAACAGAAGGACATTTAAGGATGCAAGCTGGTAATTGTATTTTTTAGAAGAAGACATTATTTGTTTTATAAAATGTCTACTATAACAAATGAATTGAATTGAATTGAATTTTACATAAAAATTTAGGTAAACCAATTTTCTACTCTACAACAAACATTTTCTTTGCATTTTTTAGCAACCACATAAAGAAAATTTAGGGTAATCCAATTTTAAATATTTAGAAAAATATCTTCTTATAATGCTTTTATGTCTTAAAAAATGTTAAGTTAAAACAAAATTAAATCAATAGTTAGGAAAACATTTTTCCGCTGTTACCTATCTAATAATATCGATTTAAATAAACAAATATTTATAGAAAATATTTATACCAACTGACGGAACTGCGTACACTTGTCATTACTGGGTGTTCACTTTCAGTGGATCGCATTTCTTAAACAGAACTATGCGGCTGATTCAGCTGCTATCCATATCCATGGGACACAAACAGCTGGAGTTATTGGCTATATAAGTGTCCAGAACTACGGACGCCGGATAGTTGGGCCTTGAACACCAGCCAATGAAGATGTACCGCACAACAACGCTCCTGCTGATCCTGGGAAGTGCCTGGCGTTCGTCCTTTGCCTATCTGCCCGATGTGAACATTTTTACCAACTACCGCACCGAAGTCTATAATGGTAAACCTTCTAATAACTATCATTATTAATTTTTTTAATATTATATAATTTACTTAAACTCTAGGCATTCCCTCGGAGATTGACACGACGCCATTTGTGCGGATCGGGGACAACTACTACTATATCGAGCCGATGAACAAGGTCAACTGGTTCCAGGCGGCCGGCGCCTGTCGCATGATGAACGCCCACTTGGCCTCCATCGAGGACAAGCCGGAAATGGAGGCGCTGATCAAGTACATGAAGGCCAAGGGTTTCAAGAACAACGACTACTTTTGGATATCGGGCAACGACCTGGGCACCGAGGGCGCCTTCTACTGGATGTCCAACGGCCGGCCGATGACCTATGCCCCCTGGAACGGGCCGAAGCAAATGCCGGACAACTACGGCGGCAACGAGAACTGTGTCCATATGTTCGCCACCCGGGAGATGATCAACGATGCCAACTGCAAGATCCAGATGCTCTACGTCTGCGAGGCGACGGAGCCCAAAACTTTCAAGTTTACCTACATAAAGTGGTAGTTCTGTATTCGCTTGCTAGGCTTGAGCTAAATAAAGGGTAGTTAATTAATGGGTCCCTCTTTAAGAAACATATTTGTTTATAGAGGTTGGTGGGGCAAAACGGGCCTATGATTTTAGAATAGTTTTGTCTTTTTTAACCCGTTAATTGTAGAGTAAAATTTTAAAAAGTTATGAACACAAATTGAAACAGCCGCCTACATATCCCCCTTTAACTGAGTAAAGGGTATCTGATAGTCGAGCGTACTCTCTTGTTTATTCTGTAGCTAACAAAGTATTGCATACTTTTTGGGGCAACTCGAGATTTTTAAAAACTGCAAAGAAATTAATATAATATTCGATAGAACCATTGAACACTCGAGAGTTTTAGTTTTTGCCGGCTTTTATTTGTCGCATCGTTTTGCTTATCGCTTCCGTTTTCTCTTTTCGCTAATTATACAATCAGTTAGATTTACGATTTTTGCATACTAAATTGTTACGATTCCGATTCTTACACAGCTATTGAACTCTATCATATACATGTATCGATCGATTCATTTGATTCACTTGAATTGAATTTAGTTGCGTTAAATGTAGTTAATTAAATTTAATTTAATTTATTAATACCCTCTAATATCGCGACGACAAAAAAATGTTTTTTTTCGAGTATATGCTTGTGTATATATAACAACAACGGCACACAGGACATATGCGTATTATGGAAGGAAGGAAGAGCAAATGCGAATAGAATAATTAGAATGGTGTTTGGGATTGGGGATTGGATTGGATCTGTTTGGTTTGGATGGGAATCATAAAATCGAAACGATAGCCCAAAACGAAAACCGAGGGACAATGGATAAGGGGAAAAGGACGAGACGCATGGAATCCAGTAAAGAAATGAGTTAGTTTTACAGTTAGTTCTTCGGCTTACTTGCTAGGCTAAGCGAACAGTGATCGATATTGAAAAATCTACGACATAACCTCAACATTCATAGCGATTATGCGTGAGTTGTGTTGTGGCTGTGATGTATTTCTTCTTGTGTGTGTGTGTGGGAGTGCTTACATATGCTCTGGTACACAGTTATGTAGTCTAAGTAGTTTTCGATTTACGATTTACGATTTACGAGTCTTACGTGGCTAAATCGCTAATTCTAAACATTTGTTTGTCCACATTAATCCACAAGTTATGCATATAAATATTGTATATTTATCAATTAGTTAATATTAGTAACTACATACATATAATTCATATAAATATTCAACAGACGAGTGCATAAATTTAATAATTCTTATACGATTACTCCCTCTCTCGCTCTATCGCTATCTCATTCTCACTTACGGCTCCTTGCCTTCTCTTCACGATTTTTTCAAATTTCTATGCTATCTTTACCGTTATGTGTCCCTCTCTGTTTGGGCTGGGTGTCTGTGTGAGTGCTTATGCGCCTGTGTGTGTATGTTTGTGATGTGGGTGAGCGAGAAAGTGTGTGTAAGGTGGGCTTCATAGCTCAGCTGCAAGCTTGTAGGAGTCATCGTGCGAAAGGGAGAGAGCACCTTCGGCCTTTGCCAACACTGGACATAGCTTTATTCACACAAGGCAACATAAAAAAAAGATATTGTACCGAACTTCATGTTTTCCAAACCATTGAGGTTCCTAAATGACTTTAAGAAACGCGTTTTTCAATGAATAACTTAAATTATTTAGAACACTTTTGCTTAGTATATTGATCGATTCGTCAACGAAATTCATCTTCATTAAGGTTTTCAACCTCTTTCGATATTTCAACTCTTAGCTCATTATTCGAAAACAAGCCTTTTTACAACCATGTTTAGAAAGGAATTTAAAAAAAAGCGAAAGTGAAAACTATTTTTTAATATTAAAATTAATTAATAGGAGAATTAACAAATTCTGTTTACATCTGGTTTACACGATACAAAAAACAAAAAAAAACACAATCACACCCAACAAAAGTAATCAATATTAAAATATTGCAACATGTTTTGATATATACATTTTAAAGACGTCTCCTTTTTTTTTTGTCATTTACGATCTCATATGAATCGGAAAAGGAAGTGGTACTCTCAAATGAACATTAAAAAATTTTGCTGCCTAGCATTACAGATCCGAAATTGATCTCTATACTCCAGACTCGCGTACAAAACGATTGACAAACATATTCGTAGACTATTTAAGTGATTTTACAATTAGTTCGGTTTTTGCTTTAGCTTTTGCTTTTGTTTCTTGTTTGGTATTATTTTTGTTTTGCTTTCTTTGTTTTCTCTTACAAATGGAAAGAAGAACAGCCTAAAATGTTATACATGTACAAAGTCTAAATGTTCTTTTCTACTCTTTTTTTTCTGCTAGCTCCTTTTCGACGTGTTTTTTAAAAACCTTTCTCAAAATGGCAGTGCGTTTAGAGGGGGCGGGAGCGGGTGGGGGTGTCACAGTGGGCGGGGCGGGGGGCGGTAACTAAGTATTTACAGAGCTTTGTGAACTATACAAAACAAATGGCAGGAATCTATGCGAAATGCACAACATTGCATAATCATAATAATCAACTAAACGTACAGTAAGTTTAAACAAAAGATGCGTTTCTTGTTGTTGTAGGTTTTTGTTTTTTTTTTGTCGTTTTTGTGTTGGTTTTTTTTTGTTTGTTTCTGCTTAAAAGTAGAGTTGCTTTTTAGGTCTGAGCAATGTGTTTAATTACAATTTTAGTTGGCTCGTTATCCTCTGAGCTTAGTTATAAAAACTAATAATAAGCATCGTAATCAAAATAGTAATAATGGTAAGCATAATCATAATCATAAAAACATATACATTTCAGGCATAAAATTAACTTGAAGTAAAATAGAAGAAGTTTATGAGTAGGTTAGGTTACGAGGAAGATGGTAGGAAAAATGGGATTTTTAGCTTTTCGTATATATATGTTACTTTTTTTTTTTACAATTTGCGCGCAAATTCACTTAGTAATATTAGCGTAAGAATTGCGCGCAGTATTTTCGTTTTTTGTTTTTTTTTTTAGGGAGTGCGGGTTGGATTTTTAGTTTACAAAACATTTGCTTGAAACGTAGAGCCTTTAGGGAAACTACATTGGATGCGGGGGGGTTGGAGCTCTAGAGAGATTTAGAAACATATGTTTGCGGACCTTAAATATGTTAGCAGCTAATTTCATACTTCAGTTTATCGCTCTTTTAAACCATTACAATCTAATTATGAGTTTACATTTATATTTATACCGTTTTTATCTAATATATATCTATATATATATTTTTTTTTTTGCTTTCTTGTTTTTTTTGTTGTTGTTTGCTTTCATGTTTATTTTAGAAACAAAATGAAATACATTTAGCGAAATCAGAGGCAAAGTTCCTAATATTAAGCTTAATAGGTTTCCTTCGCTCTTCTAATTTAAGCGAGACAGCAATGTAAAATAAAGTCTAAACATTAGTTTGTTGTGGGATTTGGAGGAGGTGAAGGCAGGAAGTGAGGAGCAGGAGCAGGAATATTAATTAGAAAAATGCAGCATAGTTTGCAGTTAACCTGAGAAAGAAATATAATCCATAAATATTGCTAACTCGTAACTATCTCTTTCTCTCTCTCATTCACAATCTCTTCCTGTAGCCTAGATCCTAGATCCTACATCCTACATCCTACAGCCTAATCCTATCGCTCATCCCGCTCGTTCTGCTGCTGATCCTGACCGGATCGCGAGGAGCTGCTGCTGCTGCTGGCAATGGATGATTCTGAGGATATGGAAATGATTGATATAGCCGACGACGAGTTCACCAGCGTCCCTCGCAGCGGCGGCAGTCGATTGTTGTTGCTGTTGCTCCCGCTGGTGCTGCTACTGTTGCTGCTGTTGCTGCTGCTGTTCGATGCACTGATGGTGGGCGATCCACCTACCGATTTCTGGTAGCGATTGCCGCCCAGTCGCAAATGCTGCGGTCGCTGCTGGTGATGCTGCTGCTGTTGCTGGTGGTGATGTTGCTGCTGCTGCTGCCGGTGACTATGGTTGCTATGGCTGTGATGGTGCTGCTGGTGATAGTTGGAGGAGGAGGAGTTTGAATTGGACTTGCTCAGCTGCTGCTGCTGCTGCTGTTGCATCGGCGGTGGCACGTAGTACTGCTGGTGGTAGTAGCCACTGGAATTGTGGTTGCCGCGCTGATTGTAGTTGCGTCCAGAGCCTCCTCCAGTGGAGGAGGAGGAGGCACTACTAACTCCGGAAGTCTCTTGGTGGTGATGTTGCTGATGATGCTGCTGCTGTTGCTGCTGCTGCTGCTGATCTGGTTCCATCTCTGGGTCCACCATCTCCTGCGTTGCGGCGGCGTTGTTTTCCGGCTGTTTTGGTGGTGAAGAGGTTATACATGTGTTCTTGTTTCTACTGCTGCTGCTGTTCATGCTTCTCGTCATGCTGGCTGCAGTTGCCGTTCCCAAGGTCTTTGGATGATGCAGAAATTTTGTTTGTGCTTGTTTCGGGTTCGGTTTCGGTTTCGGTTTCAAATACAACCGGGGGGACTCAACTGCGGCCAGCATGGGAGCATAGCCGACCACCTGATGCCTGGGCATTAGGCAGCCGGCCACCACCAGTCATCATGTGTCAAGGCGGGGGATTGTGTGCATTACCGACGAGGATGAGCTGCTGTTGATGTTTCCATTGCCACCGGCACTCCAATTGCTCGGCTGCACCGGCATGGAGGAGCCGAGGCCATTCGGCGGCGACAGCGTGATATCGATGACCTCCTGTCCGCCCGTCAACGTCGTCGTCTCGACCACATCGCAGTCTTTGCTGTCCTCGGAATCATCGCCAGAGGAGGTGCTGCCACGTCTGTGACGCGACTGCGATTGGTTCTGCTGCGACTGCTGCGACTGCGCATGGGAATGGGCATTCGTGGCATTCTGTTGCTGCTGCTGAAGCTGTTGCTGCAGCTGCTGCTGCTGTTGGACTCCTCCGCCGGCTGAGATGGCCACTCCGCCAACCAACGCCACCGTCGTCGACGACGTCGTCGTTGTCGCCCCAGATGCAGCAGCTGTTCCGGTGACAAACGGCTGGCCAAGCGGATGCAAATGGCCGTGATGGCTATGGCTATGCCCTCCGTGGGCTGTGGTTTGCACCTGCACCTGCTGCGGATGGTGGTACAGCTGCTGGACAACGGCGCCCGAGGGCATGATCACATATTTGGGCGCCCCATTCGAGGCGGCGTACGCAGCGGGTGCGGTGGGCAGCGGCGAGATGCGGTCCACCACCACCAGATGCTCGAAGTTCTCGCGGATCCATTCGCGGTAGTCGATTACGTCGTCGGTGATGTGGATGATTCGACCTGTGGGAACAAAGAAAACCATTACAAATCGAGAGCTATAATACAGTTGTTATCAGCAGAAAATGTTTTAAGCGTAGCTTAGCAACTTTTTTCAAGTCACCTTAAGTATGAAATTCTTTGTTTCTAGTTTATAAAAATACTACAGTAGTTGTATTCAATATTATTTGCTTGTAATGTTGAATAAACAGAAACTTTAGTTGAAAAGTTCTTCAAACAGAAACGCAATAAATAAAAAAATAAAATGGGAAATGAAAAACAAATATAACAGAGCAATTTAAAAGTAAATTAAAAGTATATCTTTTAGATAATTGTTATTTACCAATCAATTTATCTTTAAATGTGACGTAAAATCAACTAAATTTCTTTTAAATTTTTTAACGAAAACTACAATTTTCAACCAAAATCAAATAATTTAATATAAATTGTATATAAATTATGTCAATATTAAAAACTGATTGGCAAAGGTTTAAACACACATTTCAGAGGCCATATAACAATAAAACCCTAATTCTGCACTCATAACATTCAATAAGTTTAATCATACAAAGTTTCATAACGAAAACTACAATTTTTAACCAAAATAAAGTACTTAAATATTGAAAAGATGGTATAAATACATTGTGTGAATATTGAAAACAGATTGGGAAAGGTTTAACAAATATTTAAAAGGCTATATAACAATAAAACCCTAATTTCACACTCATAACATTCCAATTAATCTCCAATTTCGAGTCACCATCACTCACCCAGTATGGAATTGACCCGTGGATCGATGCCGAGGAGGTTGAGCGGACTAACGGCGAGGGCGAGGACGCGGTAGGCGCACTTGAAGGCCTGCTGCACCTGAAAGACCCCGTAGCTGCTGCGTCCGATATCGTTGCCCGGCGTCAGCGGATCCTCGATGCAGAGAAGCGATGGCCGATGGCCGTCGACCATGTCGCGCTGCAGCTCATCCTTGGGCATATACCGTCCGCCGTTCTTGATCGAGATCCCAATCTTCATGTAGTTGAAACGACGGCCGTAAAGCTCAAAGAACTCGAGGAGCAGCACACCCAGATTGGCGGTATCGTGGTAAATGCCACGCGGATGCATCTGCAGGAAGCTGATGCACATGAGGATCAGCGAGTAGGACGAGATGCCGCCGGTGAACACCTCGTTGAGATCGCGCAGCAGCAGGAACTGCTTGAGCACCAGCACCAGCTTCCCCAGCACCGGATAGTCGCGCTTGAACTTCTTAATTAGCTCCGCCGACTGAACGCCGCTCTGCATGTTGAACGATATGTCTACCTTCACTTGCGTCTCCCTATCCGTCAGCTTGATGATGGGCACGGATGCCTTGTCCAGGACACGAACTGTGCAGGCCTCGGCGATGCCGCGGCTCACTAGCTCGAATTCCAGCGTGCGCAGCGGCAGTTTCTCCCACAAACCTAAAAAGGGAAAAGAGTATTAGTATGGTATTCCAAATGGTTTTTATACCCTTGCAGAGGGTATTATGATTTCAGTCAGTTAGATCTATCCATGTCCGTATGTCCGTTCGTCTGTCCGTCTGTTTCTACGCAAACTAGTCTCCCAGTTTTGAAGCTATCGGGTTGAAACTTTCCTAAAAGTCTTCATTCTATTGCAGGTAGTACTTAAGTCGGAACCAGCCGGATCGGACAACTATATCCTATAGCTCCCATTGGAAAAATCGGAAAAATTATGGAAAAAAAATCTAGCTTCGGTTTTTTTTTTTTTTAATATTACCTTCTAATTTTGGGAACAATGTTTTTTATATATTTCTGAATTTGGGATAGAATTTTTAAAAAAATCGTACGTTTATATCATATAGCTGCCATAGGAACGATCGGAAAATTAATGTTCCCATTAAAAATAAATAAATAAATAATAGGAAATAAATGATAGCTTCTTTGGTTTCTATTGTATTCTCTCCTACTCTGGGATTTGACTTTTTTTTAATATTTCCGAATTTCAATTTGAATTTTATCAAAATCAGAGGACTATATCATATATCTGCCATAGAAAGGTCAGAAAAAATAATGTCAAAATAATAGGAAATGATACATTTTTGCTTAGTTTGATTTGTAAATTAATAGGAATGATCTGCAAGGTTATCTTTTCTTGTTTAAGGTCAGTTTTTCAGTGTTTTCAGTTACCTAGCACAACGAGATCAATGTCGGAGGTGGGCAAAAAGAGGCCGGTGCGAAAGGAACCAAAGATCTCGACCACCGCCTGTGGCCAGATGGAATGGACAACGGCCTCGATGCGCTTGACCACCTCGTTCCGAATGGCATGTTCGCAGGGCGTGGGCAGGACATACTGATAGAAGTGCTCGATCTCCTCGTGCAGCCCAATAACGCCCTCGCCATACGGATAGTCTGGCTTGCGCCACGGTTCACCCTTGTATTTGGCTATCATCTCCATGTGGTTGTTCATATAGTAATGCCCACCGCCGCCTGCTTTGTTCTCGGGCCGTTTCTTCCGCGACGGATTGTAGTAGATGCTGTTGTTCGTGCGACTGGCGGCGGGCGTGGTTGTTGTCGTTGTCGTTGTCTGTGGCGGGTTGTTGCTAGTGTCACTCATGCTGTTGCTGCTGCTGCTGTTGCTAGTGGCTGGTGGCCCAGTCGTTGTGGTGGCAGCAGCTGTGTTGGCCGGACTATTGGATCCGCTTCCTCCTCCTCCTCCTGATCCTCCTGCTGTTCCGGGTCCGTTGGTTGAACTGCTGTTGGTGGGTGAGCTGTTATCCCGATTTGTGGTGGAATCAGCCGCTGAACTGTTCCGCTGAGTGGTTCCGTTCTCTACAGAATCGCCGCGGAAATTCAGCAATCGATTTAGCGAGCTGTTGGGTCGCGATAAATAGGGCTTGCCCGTTAAATTGTTACCAATATTATTGGTAGTAGAATTGTTGTTGTTGTTGCTACTGCTATTATTGTTGCTGCTGCTGCTGCTGCCGTTGGTCGTCGTCGCCTGCTGTAGCTGTTGATCAAGCAATGCGCCCATCTCCTGGGCATTCGTCTCCCAAATCTTTAACCATGTGCGCAGCGATGGTCCCTCCTGTTCCTTCTGAAACCAGCCAACAAATGGATCCATTCAAGACGCTTTCACACGGCTGTTGGCTGGGCGGGAAACGAGAGGGGCGCGTCCTCCTTCGCTTCGTCCTTCCTTCGTCTCTCTTCCCCCTTGCGTCCTGCGTTTATTATAATATGATATATTATATAGATGTTTCTCTATATGGATCGGTAGAGATCTGTGGGCTGTGTGTTCCACAGGGGAATGGAGTTATCGTCTTGGGCCTTCAACTCTTTCAGTTTTTCAGCATTCAAGAGCTACGGGAAAGGTTGAAAAAAATAAATTTTAATTAGTTTTCTTTTGTTAAATGGGTTTTTTTTAGCCTGGAGAACCGACACCGACGTCTGTCGACTTTCAATTGATTTTCCTTTGATAGAACCCTTAAAAATTATAACTTTTCAACGGGCAACTCTGGTCATTGACATTCCTATAGTCCAGTATTTAATCACTTTCGATATTGATTTTTATAGTTTCCAGTATGTTCTGAACAATCCGGATTTAGGGTTGCCATCGCATCAGAGTTGCCAAAAATAATTATTGGTTGTCATAATTCTTTTTTTATGTTACTGTTAATATCAGTTTATATTTTATTAATTATTAAGGGTTTAGGGTTGCCATTGCATCAGAGTTGCCAAGCATAATTATTGATTGTCATAATTCTTTTTTGTATGTTACTTCTTATATCAGTTTATTTTGTAAAAATTTTTTAATTTCAAGGAATTTAACACTTATTTCTTATAAACTTATGCATTTTAAAGGCTTTGATTCATAATAATTTCAGTACTAAGCTATTGAAACCAAAGTCATAGCAATTTTCCAAGTACTATGCTAGAAAAAACCGTTTTATATATTTTAAAGAGGTATTAGGACACTATTTATGTAAACTTTAACGAAATATGAATTTTTTTTTATCTTCTCGAAGATGAAATGCCCTTTTTTCCTTAATTGGCATACTAATTTTAAGACTAAGCTATTAAAAACATCTAGGAGAAAATAAAAGACATTGTAATTTTGGAAGTACTATGGTAGAAAAAGAAGTTTTACATAGTTTTAAGACAATATTAAGTCTCTATTTATGTGATCTTAATCGAAATATTAATTTTTTATTTATAAGAAATGTTCTCGAAGATGAAATAGCCTATTTCCTTTAATGTAATTTAATAAAACTTGAAAGATTTAAGCATTTTGGGTTCTACCTTATATAGAAATTTGATTAATTCCAATTTGGGCTATGCGAACTTTGGTAATTCCCAGGAAAGATCAATAAAAACACGGCATTGTATGCTTGTAATTGGATAAATCACTTGAATGGCAACCGAATGATACCGATACCAGACTACCGATATCGATATATAGGTTAAACGGGGGGAGATAAATAAACAAAGGAAAGTGGGGAGAAAGAAGAGAGGGAAATGGAAATAACAATAAATAGTAACGGTAGTAGTAGTTGTTGTTGTTTTTGGCCTGCCACTCTCCAAAAAGGCGTTTGCATGCATTTCGCTCGAATGGAAAGCTTAAATGGCAGGCAAACTATTGCAAATTATGCGCTCTTTTCTACAAATAGAAATGCCCCCCGCTCTCCCTCTCTCCTTTTTGCAACCAATTGCAGCTGAAGCGTTTAAAGGCGCCAGGCGAAAATTGTTTTTCAGAGCGCAAAAAAAATCACACACACACACACACTGGCAAGAAAAGAAAAACCAAAATGGGCCACAACAAAAAGGTTTTTCACATATGAAAAGCAAATAAAAAAAATAGAAAAAAACCGCTCACGAGACTCCGAGGCCCGCAAATAAATGACTTCCAAAGTGATATTATATCTCGCACCAATACCACGAAGGCAAGGGCGTACAGGTGGCCGTAGTATGGGGGTGGCAGTGGGAGCGGGACAGCAGCACACATGCACATGTACCGAAAGGCGGCTTCGATTATGCAAAAAAAAAAAAAACGAAAAAAAAATAGGTAAGAAAAGAAAACCGAAAAAATAAAATGACAATAAAATAGAGCCAGGGAAAAGCAATGCCAAAGCACCGCCGAACGCACACAGCCACAAACTACATGTATTTTACCCGATCCGATTTTCATTTGTTGGCTGAATTTTCCTTAAGAATTAAGTTGCATTTGGCAGAGGAAAACTCCCGCACACACACACACACACACACATACAGAAGCGGGCCAGCGCACATGTACTTGTACATTTTAGGCAAATTAACAACACTTTTCTGGTCAGTGTTGGCTAACGGCCCAAGGTGGCCGACCGAGCGAGAGGGAGAGGGCGCGAGGTGATGATCAGAATAGGGAAGGACGGAAAGAGAGGGGGCGAGTGCGAGTGCTTTTTTATTGTTTTAACCGGCAAAATATGCTGGGCTTAAATTGGGCTGAATTAATTAATTGCAGGGGCCATTTCGATAGGTCCGCAGGGTTGCCACCTCGCTGCGAGGGCCTGGTTTGGCAGCCCTGGCCGCGGCGGCAAATGTAAACATTTAATTTATGCAACCGCTGCAGTAATTAGGCGAAAATCAATTAGGCAGACTACTCCAATCGCCCGCTCTCTCTCGCTCGCACTCACACACGTGCGTATCGGGTGCGCTCTTCACATGATTCCTCGCGTAATTCCGTTGGAATTTTTCACACACTATTATTTTTTCCTTTTTTTTTTTCTGCCGTTTTACCTTGACGAGTTTTGTTCTCGTTGCGATTGCGTTGTATTTCAAGTTTATCACACATACACATACGCACACACTCACGCGCGCACCGAAACGTGCACAAAATACACATGTTAACCATAAAAAAAAGCAAAGCAAACTTATAGTTATAGTATGACAGTTGTTTTTTTGCAGCTCAAAACCCGCCCAAAAATTAATGGAAAATTACAGTTGTTGTCGGCGTCGCTGCTGCTTCTTCGCACTCTTCTCTCTCCGTCGCTCTCTCTCTCTCTCCCTCCTCACTATATATATCCTTATAAGCACTAACAATTTCTGGCTCTCTCTTTCACTCCTTCTTGCCTCTATGCCTTTTTATGCACACACACACACACTCGCACGCAGCGAGACACTCACACACGCACACGACTGGTTCTTTCGAGAATCGAATTATTACCGAAATTAATCATAAGCAATGGCTGCGCCTCGCAATGCAAGCTTGCATTTCCTGTGCAGATTGCACTCCTCCACCGCGATTGTCCCTTTGCAACGCCCGTTAACTTTAGTTAGTTTAAAAACGACAGCAAAATTGCAATTTGTGTGCGAACACGCGACTAATGGAGGAAAAGGTCCTAAAATTGGATGTGGTATTTTTGGCAGTATATAAATACCGGAAAATCCCTGGGGAAAAGCGAGGGCAAATGGTCCTAAAATTGGATGTGGTATGGGTGCGTGTCCTCGCTATATTAGCGAGTACAATCACTAACTTAGCCGAGTCACCAACCATAATTGTCGATAAGCTGCCAGTGTGCACACATCTGATGTGTTATCGATCGGTGGCCATCTCTAACTTAGCCGAGTCACCCACCACCAGTGTGCACACATCTTTGTTATCGAACAGTGAGAATTTTGATGCGCATTAAGTTATTATATTATTAACTTAAAAACCCCGTTTTTCGGCCAAAAAAGGTAGAGTTAAGCAGCAAAATACAAACTTAGTTAAAGAATTTAATACCTAAACCCATTGCAGGTTATAGAAGGGGTCGACAGACGAACTTCAGCTGACAACCAAAACACGTGCCAAAACAAAAAAGGTTTATTTTCATTTCGCTCCCCGTGGTGATTGCAACAAAACTCCAGCAAAATGGGAATGGTAACGAAGCGCAAGAAGATGCACTACGGCGATACGCATCTCCAGAGGCGTTGGCGTGTGCGAAATCGGCGCCGTGATCTCGACCAGATCGACGATGATCTGAAGACCCGCAGCGGGGAGCTGATCAACCAGAACGTGGACCTCGATAAGCCCGGTTTCGCGCAGTTCTATTGCGTGCACTGTGCCAAGTACTTCATCGACGACACCGCCATGCAGGCCCATTTCCGTACCAAGGTTCACAAGCGGCGCTTGAAGGCACTGGAGATCGAACCCTATAGCATCGAGGAGGCGGAACGGGCCGCGGGGCGTGGCAGCTTTGTGAAGCCCAAGAAACGGGCCATGGAAACGCAGCCCTCCAAGGAGGACGTCGTCGCCGGGAAGAGAATCCGGGTGGAGGAGGTGCCGGAGGAGGAGGAGACTGCTGCCGAATCGCCATCGACGTCCAAAACGAAGCGCAAGAAGGCCGAGAAAATGGAGACTTAGCCGGCGATATGGGATAATGGGGATCCTAACTTAGTTCTTAAGGGCTCTTCGACACTCTGATTTCTTTTAATGTAATTCTTTTAAATACATTTTTTTCCTACATAAATATGTTGTGTATCTAAATCATCTGTATTAAGGGAATTCAAGGATCCTAGAAAAGGGAAACCTAACTAAAGTCTATTTTCTAGACTCTAAATTCTAAAACCTAAACTTCATTTTTGAACATTTTACCAATCCATAAATTGATTTATAAAACTCGAAACTCGGTTTTCCTGTAATGTAATTCTTATAAATACATTTTTTTTCCTACATAAATATAATTTGTGTCTGTATCATTTGAATTAATGGAATTCTAACTAAGGTCTAGATTTAGACTCTAGATACCCTGAAATTCTAAAAGCTAACTCCATTTAATTTTTAAACATGGGTTGGTAATCCATAAATTGATTTATGAAACTCAAAACTCTGTTTTCCTGTAAAGTAATTCTTATAAATACATTTTTTTTCCTACATAAATATGTTTTATAATTGTATCATTTGAATTGAGGGAATCCGAGGATCCTAGAAAGTTATGACATATTTGAGGTCTAGATTTTAGACTCTAGATACCCTGAAATTCTAAAATCTTAACTTCAATTTATGGATTGGTAAAATGTTCAAAAATAAAATGATTTATGAAACTGGAAACTGATTTTCTGTTAAGTAAATATGTTTTGTACATCTGTAATACGGATATCCAAGGATCCTAGAAAATCAAAACCTATTTCAGATCTATATCGGTGCCTATCCTTTGATCTACCTTTTCAAGACTATGTTTTCTTGTACTGAAATTCTTATAAATACATTTTTATCCTAAAAATATGATTTTTATCATTTGTATTAAGGAAATCCAAGGATCCTAGATACCCAAAAATTCTAAAATCTAAACTTTAAATAAAATTCGTTAAAATTTTGCCTTAAATCTCAGTTCAATAGCTTGATTTTCAAACTAAATATCTCTTTTGCAGTCCAAAAATCTTCAAAAATAAAATTCACTTTGATATTTTCAATTTCATTCATTCTTCATGGTATAAATATATTTTCGCTTCATATATCTCCGCTCGAGCGGCTCTCGGATATACAATAATTAAACTTAGGTCTAGGCTAAGACTATTCGAACTATACAACATGATGGTTAGTGCATCCATGCACTTTCTTTGTTGGTTTGCTGGCTTGCCTTCGCGGATTCCAGCCCATACAATATACAATCCTTGGCGGCCATAATCTTCATGATCATTCTCTCCTAGCTTTTTTGGTATTCCTTTTCCTATTGTTCATGATTGAAACGTTTTTCCTATAAATATATGTGCTCCATTTGGTTTTTTTGGTTATTCTTCCTGCAGCTTGAGGTAAGTAGATGTGGCCACTTGGACACTTGTGTACACTGGACGAGTTTCTTCTGGTTCTTCTGGGATTTCAGATGGGTGTGCGTGGTATATACAATCGTGACATGTGACTTGGGGTATAGTTTTATATACAAAATGTGTGTGATAATGTGAGGACTAGTTTCACAGCTTGTTGATGGCCGATTGCTGCAGATCGAGGGCCACCTGCTGCTTCAGTTGCTCCGGCGTGGCGGCCACCGTCTTGTGATTGTGATATCTCTGCCGCCGGATCTTCCTGGGTGTTCCATCCGCCTCCTGATCCCCCGTTGTTTGTTCCCCCTCCTCGGCGGCCGTAAAGAACGGATGCTGCAGCGCCTCGTCGGCGGTGATCCGCTTGTGCGGATTTATTTCCAGCAGGCGATGCAGCAAATCATAGGCGCTGGCCGGAAAACACTCGTAGGCATCCAGCGGCTCCGTCAGATACTCGCTATCCTCGCACAGGCAGTTGAAAAAGTACTGATCGCAGTTGCGGCACACCTCGCATCGCCCGTCCACGGATTCGTGGCTCTTGAGCAGCTTGGCATCGCTGAAGACGGAACGGTGGCGAAAGCGCAGGCACAGCTTCCTCAGATTCAATGGCCTCGATCGCTGACTGAGCGTGATCATGCGCTCTAAAGCGAGAGCAGTTTTCCTGATCGCCTGATCCCCGAATATCGTTACAATCTCCGCAAGCGCTATGAAATCATTGGGTGCTTTGAAGAAGGGATATACAGATGACATGATTGATAGGAAAATCACTCCAGCTGCCCAAACATCCACGGCGGTCGTTTGATCTGGATACTTGAGCAGCACTTCGGGCGGCCGATAGCCAGGAGTTCCAGCACGCGACGCGTGAACCTCCTTCTTCATCAGGCAGTTGAGGCAAACGGATGGATTGGCAAAGCAAAAGCACTTGGCATTGTTTGCATTCGACGATCCCGCGGCATTGCGATTTGTATTGTACTTGCTGCCAGATGAGGAGGGTGCTTGATCCACCTGCTGCTGTTGCCCCTGCTGCACTGGCTGTTGCACTGGCTGGACGGGATTAGAGCCATCCTGCTGCTGATGCTGTTCGGCAATATCATTGACTGGCTTTAGAGGCATCTTGCTGACGTCCTCCTGCAAACGCATGCGCTTCACAGCTCCGCCCAGGCCAGCATCCGCTGGTGCAATCTGCTGCTGCACTGCCTCCATGGCATCCCGTTCCCTCGGCCGCTTGCTATTATTATGACTGTTGACGACGGCAGAAGAAGATCCCATTGCCGGAGGAGGATTCACATGCTGGGCCAGGCCAAAATCAACCAGCAGAAACTCACGACGTCGGCGATTGTAGAGGAAATTGCTAGGCTTCACGTCGCGATGGATCACATCGAACTTGTGGACATGCCGGAGGGCCACCAGCAGATTGCGCATATACAAACGGATCTCGGGCACATCCATGCGCGTGTAGAAGTCGTGGAAACGGTCGTGCGCCATGTAGGGCATCACAAAGGCGGCGGAGGCGTCGCAGCGCAGGCAACAGTGGATGCCCACCACGTTCTCGGTGCCACTAGAAAAAGAGCGAGAAAACAATACGTTAGATGGGATTCATTTTTTGGATTTCGATATAAGGGTGGGTAAAATATTATTGGGTCATATGATGATCAATTTAATTTTTGGCACTGATCTTAATAATTTTTAACCTATTTAAATAAATCTACAAATTTCTTAAGAAGAAGTGGTATTTTAACCAGAACTTTTATAACAATTAGATTTCGATATAAAGGAAGAAAAAATAAATTAATATGATAATCAAATTTTACAGATATTTTCAACATAAAACAATAAAATATGATGACATTTTTGTTCAACTTAAAAATATATCTAAAAATTGATTAAGAAAATGTAGGATTTGAAACCGATATGATTACATTTTTTCAAACTAAAAATAAATCTAAAAATTGATTTGGAAAAGGTGGTATTTGAAACCGAATCTTTATAATACTTAATCTTAAAGGATTTAAATTCTGGTCAGGATTGTGAATCCACAAAGAATCAGTTTTTATGGCCTTCAACTTGGATTTTTAAAAAATACATATCGTTAATACAGATTTGTTCAATTCCTATTCTTCAAATCTATATAGACAGTGCCCAGCCCACAGAAATGTTATTTTTAAAGATAGCGAAAATAAAATGTGAACAATACGATTGGAATGGATTGGAATGGAATGAATTGATTAAACTGGACGACAGCCGGTTTATTGTAAGTCAACTTTCCCTTATAGTTGTTGTTATTGCTCCCTGTCGGTAAAGGTAAGGTAAACAACAACAATAACAACAGATACGCCCCCGCACTTCCGCCCACTTTCGATGAGTGGGAGTGAGACAGGCGGAGGGAGAGAGTGAGAGGCACTTCGACGTCACTCAGAACCAGTGATGAACTGGTTTTTAGCTATTTTATAGCCAACAACTTTACAACATTTATATCTTTAAATATTTTCAAATTCATGTTACCTTTTAATCACAAAAATATTTATATTTTAATAAATTTATCAAAAGTATGTGGAAATGTGGTTTATTTTAGTTTATAATTGCCCAAAATGCTTGAAGGACCAATTTGTTGTGGGTAAATGTAGACTTTTTGGGATAGAATGCAAGTTGATATGTAGTTACAACATTTATATTTTCAAACTTTTTCAAATTCCTGTTACCTTTTAATCACAAAATTGCCTAAAATGCTTGAAGGACCAACTTGTTGTAGGTAAATGTAGACTTTTTGAGTTAGAATGCAAGTTGATTTGTAGTTGGGATTGGGATTTACTATAATTTAGAACTGTTAAAAATGCTTAAAGGACCAATAATTTATATTTAATAAAAATATTTTGAACAAAAAAACTTTTTCTTTAATCCACGTGATCTTTATGAGCCACTTTTCTAGCCAGCTGCTCAGCACTTTGCCGAGAGGTGAGCGATGCGATGGGCGATATGGCAGATGCGAATTGCGAACTGGGCGATGGGCAGGCAAACGGCAAACGGAATACGAGCGACCATACGGCATATGTGAATATGTGAATACGTGAGGGAGCACTCGGCATGGCCCAGTCATAATTATCGTCGGCTGTGACGCAATTGGGTCTTCGGAATTTGCGCAAATCGCTTGAATAGACACAAAATCGCAGCAGGCAATGGGTCTTTCTTTTTTTTGTTTGAGGGGCAAAAGATGGGTAATGGGTAATCCGGGGGCAGGCAGCCGGCTAATGTCAAACACGCAACTTGGTCGCCCACACAAACAGTATACCCACTCACTCTTTTTTTGTTTTTTTTTTGGTATAGGAGAAATAGAGAAATATCCAGGGAGCTGACCAATGACGATGTAGGTACTACTACCCCAAACTCCTCCGGTTCGAGGCGGTATTGAACCGATTTCGATTCGGTTTCGTATTCGTACTCGGATTGGGGGGGGGACTAGTACGCCTAATCTAATCGACTGACGGGGGCTAGTAGCTCGTGAATCGATAACAGACGGCTGGGATTGCAGGATATGCCAGTGTCTGTAGCCGAAAACCACGCATGTGTGATGTGCGCGGGCTGTAAACAAACATTACAGCTGGCACACAGGAAAAAAATTGTATATAACTAGGAGATTTGATCAAAAAATCATCAGTATATGTTGGAAAATATTAATTAAAAGCATAAATAATGGAATTATAAATACCAAGCTAATAAAATAGAACAATTTCTTACTCAAGGGTGGGTTTTGAACTCGTGCCCTTGTAACTTTCTAGCCTATTTAGCCTTTTTAAGTTTAAAAAAAACGCTTAATTCTTCCCCAATTCTTGTAAGTAATGCATTACAAATAGGTAATAACTTGTAGGACTGAAATAAAACCAATAATTATTAAATTAAAAAAAAAAATTTACAATTTTCTTGGTAAAAACAAAAGCATTTAAATGCGATATTAAACAGATTTCTTTTTCTCTGTCTTTTGGCGTAAATAAATGTGAATTTCTGGCAGATTTTGGCAATATTTATATGTAAAACTAGAGACTTTTTCTCGCTGTGCAGAGAGAGGGCTACGGGCTTCAATGTAACTGTAAATGGGCACGTGAATGGCGTGTGAAAGTGCAATAAACGAACGCCATAGCCATCTAGCCGTCTCTCTCGCTCGTTCGTGCGGCGAAATAAATTGCAATGACGTAGATATGGAGCGGCAGCTACCGGCTGACGTCGTTTAACGGCGCTTGACGCAGACGAAGAAGAGGACGTGGGAGGAGTGCTTACTGTGTATACATATATAGGATTAGGATTAGGATTAAAGACCTACCCCATCTTGGTCATGCACTGCAGCTCCTTCATTATCCTATCCGGATGACTGGTGGGTATATGATGCTTGATGGCGAACTTGCGACGCAGACTGTCCGGCAGATGCGATTCCCTGCGCAGAGTTCCCAGCAAGACGGTGCTAAAGGTGCCATTGCCAATCCGGCTGTGAACATCGAACAGCTTGCCAATGTCGGGTATTCGCACCAGGAGATCATTGATGGCATCTACATATATAGAGAATATAAAATATAATAGGTATTTTGAGATATCCTTAACCTGATCCTAACCTTCACTTTTATTGCGGGACTGCTTGGGTGTTCGCGGTGTGGCCAGCATTTCGGATTCCGCCGCCTGCTGCTGCTGCTCCTCCACTACACTGGACTTTCCCATATATTTGTTTCCAGTTCCTGGAAGCCTCTGATTCCTGGGCGCCGCTCGCCAGGATCCCCCGCCATTGGCATAGACCATTTGATGGGGACTCGCCGCCAAACCATTCGATTTGGGGCGACGATAGTGGTGACTCCCGGGCGTCGCCAGTTCCTGGCACATAACGCGATCGGCCATTGGGCATCTGCGTCTGGAAATCTAGAGAACCTACGATAAATTTTGGATAAAACGGTACAATTTCGATTATAAACTATAGCCAAAAACGAGGGAATAAGTGTGTGTGTTTTGACTTTCTAGTGAGTGATAGCCTACTACTCACTTGGACGATGCTTCTTCTGCTGTCTAGAGATCCCAGAGAGAATCGAGAATCCAGAGAATCTACTGCTGCGCCGCCCTTTAATCCCGGAACTCTGGCTGTGGCGCAGCGTCCGCTGGTCGCAAGTGGGTTCCCCGGATGGAGCACATTAACTGGCCACCGCACTGGTTAGTATCGTATCGTCTAGATTATGTGCTCGTCTTCGGTCGTCGGCGTTCCGTTCCGCGGGAGCGAGAGATGGTATGAAAGTATCAAGCCCTATAATATAATATACCATGCCATAAGTACCCGAAACGTCTGCTGCCGCCCAGCTGGTCACACTGCGTTGGCGGGAAAATCATTTAACCGGCAGATTTTAACCCTAGGTTTTAAATATCTCTTTATAAAAAATATATACTTGTTGTTTAACTAGATTTATTTTTTGTCTTATTTTTATTTATTGAAATAAACATGTTTGGCTAGTTTTTTAAGCCACATTTTGATACTACTTCAGTTAGTTATTGTTTGTGTTTAATTTATTTAATTTTAATATTTAATTGCATTTCTTTAAGCCATTTTTTAAGAGATAATCTCTAAAATATAAAATATTACATATTTATTTATTAGGGCTATTCCCCTGCTGACATATACCAAAAATACCAATAAATACCAGCAAAGGTATTTTCCGCAATGTGCTCCGCTCGCGGCACGCGTTATTCGTCTTTTAGCACATTCCGCGCGGGCGCCGGCGTCATTGAATTGCTCGAAATTTCTGCGATTTTACGAAATTAACCAGCTGCCATTCGCAATTCACACGAAATGTCCCTGGAACAGGTGAGTTCGCGTGATCTTCTGCTTAGTTAACCATATAATAACGATTAACTTTAATGGGGAACAGCTCAAGAGCGATGTGGCCGAAATTGCGGCCTTTCTGGCGCAGGCGAAAGGTGCCCGCGTAAAAGGCGTGCTGACCACCGCCAAAGCGGAGGCCGAGCGGGAGATCGTCAACCTGGAGATGAAGGCCAAGATTGCCGCGGAGCGAGAGGCCTCGGGATCCGGAGATGCCAAGAGGTGAGCGATAAGCGGGGGTGCTCCAAAGGGAGCATGCGATTCCTAGGGAGTCCTTATCACACGAGGGTCTCGAAATCTTAGCACTCCAAACGGTACAGTTTCAACTATAATCAGCCATAAAATACTAAAACTACAGCTAGATTGTCAGGACATCTAGATTTTCATCACAAATCACATCATATCTTCATTATGGTTCTTTATGTCTCAATATCTCAGCCCTGTTACTCTTGTACTTCGGGTTTCGAAGGGTTCATAGAGATTGTATCATATCTCCATTATCATATCATTATCCGGACTCAAAGGGTTCACAGAATATAAAATACTATAACTTTAGCTAGACGTTCGTTACGCTTGTCAGGAAATCTACTTTTATATCACATCATATGATATCATATATCATATCATTCCTTCCTTTATGTCTGAAAATCTTAACCCTTCAAATTGTACAATTCTAACTGTCATTACCCAAAAAGTACTAAAACTTTAGCTATAAGTTTTTTAAGATTGTCAGAAAATCATATCATAACTTCATTATGTCATTTATGTCTTAAAACCCCAACTCTGTAACTCATGAACTTCGGGTTTCGAAGGGTTTTCAGAATTTAATCATATTCTGCTTTATGTCTTGTCCAATTTACTTGATAACCTCTCAGATAATACCATCACTTTTGCTAGATATTTTCCAAATTGTCGGGGAAATCAATATGAAAACCAAAGATCAATAAGATCTAGGCGTTTTCATCGTTTGTAATTTTTCCATAGGCAGGTTGATCCTATCCTGATTTGTATCTTGTTTAAGATTGTCAGGAAATCAACATGAGATAAAAAAAATAAATAAGATCAGCACGCTTATATCATACAACATAGCATATCTTTCACAATTTTTAAGACATCTTTCAATAGGCAGTAAAGGGAAGCTTTTTCGAACTTTTAAAGTACATAATATGTAAATTTTCATCACACATCATGTCATATGCTCCACATGGTTCATTATATGCTTCTATCGAGGTTAAAGGGTACTATATCCGATCATCTGTATACCTCTAAAATTATTGATATCAAAAAAATTGTAAAAAGATGCCCATACTGTTATTTGTTAACCTACACTCAAAAAATTAATCGCCCTTGATTTTAGAAAATCGCCTATAGATTTGCTTCACTGGCGATTTTTTTCTTCAAAATAAAAAAAATTGTACTGGTAAAGAAAATTTTCTTCAAATTAATCAAAATTTATTAAATTTAAGAAATTTTCCAGAAACATAGAAAAAAATCGTCAGTAAAAAAAATCTATAGGCGATTTTCTAAAATTCTTTTTTGAGTGTAGTTAAGATAAGTTAGCATAAGCCTGCAGCCATTAGTAAACCCCCGATACCCCCCAGATATCTGCACGAGCTGACCAACTACGGCTGGGACCAGAGTGAGAAATTCGTGAAGCTCTTCATCACGCTGAACGGCGTGCAGGGCTGCACGGAGGAGGATGTGACCGTCAGCTATACGCCCACCTCGCTGCAGCTGCACGTTCGCGATCTGCAGGGCAAGGACTTTGGCCTGACCGTAAACAATCTGCTGCACGGCATTGATGTGGACAAGAGCTACCGCAAGATCAAGCAAAATATGGTGGCCATCTATCTGAAGAAGTCCAAGGACGATGTCCACTGGGACGTCCTCACCGCCATCCAGAAGCGACTGAAACAGAAGGCCGACAGCGAGCTGAGCAAGGACAGCGATAACCCGGAATCGGCGCTGGTCAACATCATGAAGAAGATGTACAACGAGGGCGACTCCAAGACGAAGCAGATGATTGCCAAGGCCTGGACCGAGAGTCAGGATAAGGCCAAGTTGGGCAAGGAGGCGGGCGGAGGCTTGGCCGGCGGTCTGGACACTCTCGGCGATCTCTAGATATTACATTAAACCCACCATCCAAATGTAATGTATTGCTAAATACCTAAGCACTGCTTTGATTCCAGCACACTTTGTATATGTGGATAAATAAAAAATAAATAAAGTCCTGCGAGGGCATTAAGTTAAAAAAAAAAGAAAAACGTTTGCCTTTTGGTTTTCATCATATATTTTATTATTTTTGTATATAGGCTTTCATTATTTTTATTAAATTCTTGTGATTAAAATCAATTATGCTGCTTGTTTGTCTAATCTATTCCATTTGTAATAGTTAGTTTGCTTTCGAAATCGAAATGAATTGATAATTACACTTTAGCTGTATTTAAAATACACTTTATATGTTCTGCGATATATAACCAAATACATGTACATATTATATTATATTTGCGATGCGATGTGATGCTGCGATGCGATGCGATCTTTCTTCCTCTGTTCGCTCGATTTTTTATCAACCTTTTTCTTTTTTTTATTTTTTGGCTTGCGAATGCAAATTGCTTAATTCTCTATAATTGTAATCACACCACGGTTCAGGTGTGTTTTTGTCTATGTGTGTGTGTGTGTGTATTGGAACAATTTAATTGTTAAACAATTAATCATTAATTATTTTGTTCGTTTCTATACATAAATTGGTAATCATTTGGTGTACAATAAAAAGCTGAAAAACGCAACTTAATTCGAATAGAAATTATACGAAAAAGAACAAAAAAAAGTAGGTACAAAATGAAAATGATATAAGGTATCGATACTATCGACAGACTGAACATTAAGGCCGATTTTACATAGTATATAATAACTATACACAACATGGGGGGCAATTGGACAAACACAATTTACAATCTATATAGTTATGATCATAGGTACGTTGTACTAAACTATATGTTAACATTGCTAGGGCTAAAGAAAAAAAAAGATAATAATCGTACAATATATGTATGTTTTTTATAATAGATAGTAGAAATTGTAGAAGGGTTCTGTTCTGATAATTATGCTATGGTTCATTCGTTCGTTCTGTCCTAACAAAAGCTATAGTTTCTCAGTTATTTTCCTTTTTTTGTGACCGTTTTTCTTGTTTTGTGTTTTCAAGTTTTATATGTTTTATATCTTTCATACAGTACGCATTTATTAATTTCGAACTAAACTTCCGAAACGCACTGTATCCCTCTTGTAGTGTGTGTGTGTGTGTTTTGATTTTTTTTTTTTTGGTGGTGCAAGTTTTGTGGGTTTCTTGAAGAGCGTGATTTTGGAGTTCCCAGACCAAGGAGCACCCACTTTTTCCGGGGCCTTTCGCTTTATTTCCTAGCTATGATTGCTATATCCCTAACCGAATCCACTCTTCCTCTTCCTTGTATATGTATATATATATAGCTATACTGTAAAAGTCGAGTTGTCTAAAAGCTAGTCATCTTTCCAGATCCCCGGTTCCTTCGATCCTCCGATCCTCTGATCTCAAGCGTACAAAAATAAATGTATTCTGCTTCGCTACAAATCGAATCTGAAGAATTTGCTTGGCTTTACTTTAAAAATTTCTAGAAAACTATGTATGCGCGCGCCCTCTATATGTTTTTGCGATCGTGTGTGTTTGTGAGTGTGTCTTTATGCTTTTAAATAGATATATATATATATATATATATTCGATATTGTTCTGATTTTGCGGCTTTCGTGTAAATTTAAAATTCCTGTTCTAGGTCTAGACAAAAAATTGATTTAAAATTTTTACTCGAGTCTCAAATTTGGATTGTATATATGGTATATATTCATTACCCTAGATCAGCACAGATCGAAGCGATATATAGCTTTAAATACAAATAAAATGCTTGCTTTTGTTTTTACGAAAATGCTGTTGTAGAGTCACAAAAATGATATTTGGAAATATAAAGTTAAGGGAAATCTATTAAGTGGTTATACGAAAAGAGAGAGTAGATATAACGTCGATTACAGGGGGTTCATTATAAGTTGAGCTTAAGAGAGAGCTGTTTGTTTATAGGGTATAGATATGCTTAGGGGTCTCTGGCTGCTAGGGATTCTGATTCTCTGATTCTGACCTGTCGTCTGTCTATGAGGCAGTTTCAGTTTTTCACTTTCTTCACTCGACATTTCTCGATCCTGATTCTGATTCTGATTTGGGTGTCCTACAGCTATGGCTTTACTTTCGGATTTCTTTGTCTTTTGGTTTTTCTTTGTTTCTTAATGATTCTCCTTCTGATTCTCTATCAGGAGATTTTCTTTATTGGACTATCTTTCGGGTTTAAATCTTCCGAATGGGTGATCTTCTGAGTTCCCCCTTTTGACCCTCCAATTCTTCACTTTCTTCTTATGGATTCTTCACATTCTTCTCTTTCTTCGCATGGATTCTTCTCAACTGAATTTGCTGATCTTCTGAGTGCCCATTCTTCAGTTTCTTCTCAGGGATTCTTCTCATCTGAATTTGCTTTTCTTCTGAGTGCCCATTCTTCTCCAGGATTCTTCTCTCTTCTGCTCCCCACGCACACACACACGCCGTAGCAGCAGCAGACAATTCCAGCTTGGCTCTAATCCTATCCTATTGCCTACACATACGTACTACCCCGCGATCTCTGCTCCCTTTGGAGGCTTTTCAGAAAACCCTCGACTTGGCTTGGAAACGGACCTCCACCTGGACGCTTGGCGTCCTCCGGCGCTGCTAGTAAAGCTCTGTATGATGTCGCACTGGCGCTGGAATCTTGGACATGCCCCTCTCCCGCCTCGGTGAGACCACACTAGATGATCCTCCTGTTCCTGCTCCCTGATCCTTTGAGTTCTGACTCTCACACGAACTGGCAGCGGAACTCCGCTTGGATCTGGCCTTGGCTGGAGGAGAACAGCTCTCCGAACGCTCCAAATTCCCATTGCTGTGCACCCAGGCGGTGGTGAAGTCCTCGTAGACGGGAGTCTTCTTGCCATTAGTGCTACTGATCTTTCCTGATCCTCCCTTCGCTTGGTTACCAGCCGCATAGCGTGACAGCAGGGACTTCATCTTCTCCAGAATCTGGGCATCGTTCTTGGCGCTGCTGGCCGCCTCCAAAAGCTGTTGTGCCAGCGGCGAGGAGGCATGATTCTTCACGGGAGATGTGGTCAGCGAACTAGTGCATCCGGGTGCTCCACTTCGCACTCGCCGTCCATTGCTGTCGTACAGGATTTGCGAGGAGCGTCCCTTGCCATTCCGCTCAAAGGATGCTGCTCCTCCATTTGCATTTGGTGGCGCCACAAAGGTATCGGCGTTGCAGGGCGGCCTCCTCTTTGGTCGCCCGCTCCACGTATTGGTCACATCCCGCACCATGGGCAATTGGGTGGCTTGACGGGATCGCGGAGCTGCAGGAGGCGGAGGAGGAGGCGTTGCTCCCGTGGAGTTGCGCGTTCGCACCGAACGATAAACGGGCTGTTTTCGGCTAAAAGCCGGTGCCGGCAATCCGGAGCGATTACTGCTCAAATCCTGAAGACTTCCGCCGGCACCACCGCCACATGTACTATTGTCGATGCTCCGGCGACGACGTTGCGCCAGCGGAGAGCGCGGAATCTTGCTGAGATTGGGCGTTGGAACTGCGAGGGCAGAAGCAACAGGATCCTCGGTCTTGGCCATGTCCACGGTGATCTCGTCGTCGGTGATGAACACACCGGATCGCTCGAATTTGTCGTTTAACTTGTGGGCCACGCTTAAAATCGCCGGCAGGGATTGGGGACCATCGCACACAGAGTAGTCCTCGTGCTCCTCCTCCTCCTCTGCTCCTCGATCATGGCCATTCAGATCCTCTTCCTCGAGAATATCCACGGCTGTCTTCTCATCGGTCGCCGGCTCATCGGAGGGCGAGATCTGCGAGTCACTGGAGGTCTGATCCAGACGCGCTGTAAAGGGGGAAGTGAATAGGTAGAGTCTATTAGATTTGCTAAATTATTAGGTCTTGAAACTAAAGATAAAGTCTTAAAAATATATAAAATATATATATCTGCATATTAATACAATACAATACAATACAATATAAAAAGAATTCAATAATAGTGGATAGTATTAGATACGATGTTAGTCGTAAAAAGAAAAAAATTTTTTTTTTATATTAATTAAAATTAAAGTTTGAAATCTATAAATGGTAAATTAAATATTTACATATTTGAATTTTTTTTCTTCTTTTTTTATTTTTGTCTGTTTTTTCCTTTTTTTTCCCCATTTTTTTTGTATAAACTTTTATATTTGAAACTAAAAAAACCGCAATGCTTTAAAATTAGAGAAAAAAATAAATTGAATATTAAATATTTTGATTCTATAATTTTTATTATTATATCTCCATAAATATTCAAATATATTTTTCTTGTCTTTTTAACCTGACAATAAATAAATAAATACAATTTTCTTGTAAACTAATTTTTAAACATTTAAGATAGAAAGTATATCTCCAAGTCATCTTTATTTTTTTTTTTTCTATATTTTCGATTATAAAATTACCCAATAATATTAGGGTATTGTTTAAAATTAAAACCCAACTACCAATTACCTATTAATTTGGTATGGGTTTTTAGATGGGTTCTGCATGCGGATCACCCACTCACCATTGCTTTCAGCGTCCTCGATTGAAGCCTGACTGTGGAGGGACTCGCGTTTCTGGGCTCCGGATTGGATGACGCCCAGGCTGCGGTAGCCCTCATCGCTGATCTCGCTGCCATTGTCGCTGATGTTCTCAAATTTGTTGGCGCCACCCTGCTCCGCAGTTGCTGCTGCTGCTGCTGCTCCTGATCCCTGGCCAGCTCCTCCGGCAGATCCACCACCATTCGCCGCCTCCTCCATGGAGGAGCAACTGTAGCCGGGCAGCGATTTGGGACCACTGCTGTACGAATCCAGGGAGCTCTGCTTCTTGCGCATATCGATCAAACGGCGTGGACTCGGCGACATAGAGCGTCGGGCCAAACTGGGTGATCCCAGTAGCTGACCGGCGCTGGAGGATTCGCTTATGACTGTCTGGCTGGTTACCGCTGTTTGGGATGCGGATGCACTGCCTCCTCCTCCACCGGCCACTCCATTCGTCTGCTGGTTGAGAAACTTTCGCTGGGGCGTCGGACTGCGACTGCGGTACTTGCCCGAATTCGGCGATAGACTGTGTCCGTTTTGGAGCGATTGGGGCGGGGGGGCCACGCCCACTCCTGCGGATGAGGATCCTGTTCCACTCGCTACCGTTCCCGATCCTCCATTGCAATTGGGATTGATAAAAACCCGACGAGCTGCTGGCGGTGACCTGGAAAAGAAAATGATCGGAATTAAGTTATCGATAAAAACGATACTAATTTTTTGAAACGATTATTTGATCACCGATTAAAAGGAACTTAAAGATTTTTATAAAAAAAAATCACACGAAATGGCTTAATGTTTCCATGCCTTAAACCATGTAACTAAACGATAGATTTATCGATTTCTTAACGATTTTACCGATACAACATTTTTCGTCGTTTTAAAAGATGTTTTTGGAAAAAAAGAACTCTGTGATAATAGGGACTCACCTCTCGAATATCACCTGTGCCTTGTGGAGCTCGATGCCATTGCTGGGATTGTGATTCGGCGACTGGCGAGGAACTAGACGGGCGGCCACGGAGCTGCGATGTTGGGCACGGCAGCGGCATGGATCGTGCTTGTCCAGATAATGGGATAGTGTATCCCAGCCGCCACCGACGCGCACCATCACGTGAGAACGAAGGATCTGCAAAAATTTATTTTTAGCTTGGTTTCCGAAAAACAAAAAAAACCAAACTCACCCGCACAAAGATAAGAACTTTGGTGTCGCCGATACGATATTTGCCCTCGGACACTCTGACCATGGGGAACTGTGAGGGACAAGTGCACTTCTCCACCAGATCCCTGACCTATAAATATAATACAATAATAGATTTTAAAGAAAAATCTCAAAATTCCCAAATGATCATCAATAATAATGATAGCACTTGTTAGAAATGAATAAATTACTCTTTAAAAGCATTTGATTAGTCCATAATAGTACATAGCCCACTAAATGGATCTCTCAACAAATGACCATATAAATGAGTAATGATGACAGGTATAAATTAAATTAATCGTTGTTATTAGCATTTATCTGTAACACTATATAAGTCGATGATGGCTAATTAAGCAAAATACGCAAAAAAAGATTCGATATGAAAAAAGGTAATTTCTACCTCATTTCATATCAATAAAAAGCCAATATGATTAATGTCAAATTTATGAGCCAAACATATCAACTTGATATTTTATCATTTCATATTATTTATAAAAAATACGTTTTAAAGCAACTGTTTTTTCAACAAATGTTGTAAACGTAATATTTATTCATATCAAAATGAGCCGGCACATATCAATCTGATCTTTTGAACAATTTTTTTTCTGTGTAGGTGAGAAAAATATAGTTAAACCTATCAATGTTCTCAGTGCCCAGTACTGTACTAGCGCTCTCCTTACAAAAATACTCTTGACTCCAAGTGTCCGACGTCCCCACGTTGGTTGACCCTTAGCATTGCATAAGCCTGACCCGATCTCTGTTCCCCGACTTCCTAACTCCCTGACTTCTGCAGTGGCAGTTTGTAGTTGCAGTTTGTATATTGGCCAAACAAAAAAAAAAAAAAAAAAAAAAAAAAAAAAAAAAAAACACGAAGGAAGGAGGAGGAGAAGCAGAAGGAGCAGAGCGACGAGCATCGGGGTCACCAAATAGTTTTTCACTGCATAAATTCACGCGCTGCCATTGTCCAACAAACAAATGATCCGCAGGGGCGGCGAAGGCGAAGGCGATCGAGAGGGGGGCGGTGGGGGGCTACCCTTGCCCTAGGGATCCGATCCATGAGCCATGGGATCCATGGATCCAAGACCAGTCAACATCGGCTCCACCATCAGCAGTCCGTCCCAGCGGGCGGCGGCAGACAAACAAATGACGACTTGGCCTGGCCTGTCTTTGGGTCTGATTCTCCACTCGCAAAAATCTGCAGATGATTTGGCCCATAGAGTTTGGGGAAAAGGGGTCTTGGGTTGTGAAGGTGACCCAAAAAAATTTGTTTTCTATTAATCGACGATTATTTGTATACAAATTTATCAAGGGAATGGTTGAATAAATCTCTTTATCTCCAATTTATTCTTAAGTTCTTTTAGGAAAGGTGACCCAAACCTTCAAATTTTTTTTGGGAAGGTGACCCAAAATTGTTTTTTTTCTATTAATAGATTTTTTGTATACATACAAGTGAATGGTTGAATAAATCTGTTTATTTCCAATTAATTCTTAAGTTTTCTAGGAAAGGTGACCCAAACCTTCACTTTTTTTTGGGTTGGTGACCCCAAATTTCTTCTTTTTTTAATCGATTGTTATTTATATACAAATTTAGCAAGTGAATGGTTGCATAAATCTAATTATCTCCAATTTATTCATAAGTTCTTATTCGTAAAGGTGACCCAAACCTGCACTTTTAAAGCTTTTAACTTGAGTAATTTAAGCTCGTTTAATCTTGTTTTAATTTTACACACCATTAATCAAGTGATTAATTAAATTTATCTGGTTAACCCCAATTTAAACTTAAGTTCTTCTTATGAAAGGTGACCCAAAACGACACTTCAAAAGCTCATAACTTTTATTATTTGTATAGAATTTGATCAGACATTTCTTTGTCTATTTTCCAGTGTAATATTGTTTCTGGCCCAGGCTCCAACCCCACCTCCACTTCCATCTCCCCGTTACCCCATCTCCATCCTGACTTCTCCGCCAGCAACTGTGATCTCCCCCCCCCGAAACCCATTGCTACTGTAGTTTGTGGCAGCTTGGAGCTGCTGAGCAGCAACGCATTGGCACCTTTGAACTTTTGCAACTCCTTCTGGTTGGATGGGATGCGTGCCTAGGAGGAGCTACTCCATGGTGGCTCCCAGATCCAAGAGATCCAAGATCCAAGCTCTCCAAGCTGGAATCCCGACATGACAATAAATCTTTTGTCGGTTGTTGGTGGGGGGACATTGGAGCATTGGAGGAGGAGATCTGCCAGAGATCGGGGATCGGATTGGATCGGATCGGCGTGACTCTGACGCATACGAGATTAGCTGGCCATGGATTGCGATGGGGGATAGCGATGTGATCCTGGCCTAACCATAAATCGCATGCCACCAACTAACTGAGCAGCCAAACGGCCAAACAACCAAACAGCCAACCAACTTGCAACTCTGGAGACCGAAAAGACAGACAGGCGGATGGCTATGCGGACGTGCCAGCAGATCCAAAAAACTCCAGACTTTAAGAGTCGACAAATGATCGTGGCTTTTCCTCTTTTTCTTTTTGTTTCGCTTGCTGCTGCTGCTGTTGGTGGCACATCATTTGATTTTCGACAAGTTGTTGAGGCTATTTGCTGATTTGGCTGCTGCTGTTGCTGCTGCACAAATTGATTGGCTGCCTCGGAGTGGATTTTTTCGGCGGTCGAGGAGGAGGATGAGGAGGAGGAGTAGGAGAGGTCCATGTCCATGTCCAGGTCCATGTCCCATCCATCCAGCGACCATCCATCCCCCAGCTGTCGAACATTGTTGCTGCTGTTGTTCATGTTGCTGCTGTTGCTGTTGCTGCTGCTCATGTTGCCGTTGTCAATGTTGCTGGCGGCGTGAGGAAATGTTTGCATGGCTTTCATTAGTTTGGCCGTCAATGATTTTCCATTGCGCCTGACCAATCCTCATCCTCATCCTTTGTTGCTTATGTTGCTCATGTTGCTTTTACTGCTGTCGTCGTCACACTTGCAATTACATTGACAATTGCAATTGTTGTAATTGTTGTTGGCACATCGTCATCTTGTCAAATTAATTTGACATCTCAACATGGCAGCAGGCAAATCTTGAAAAAAAAACCCCTCATAACACCCAAAAAAAAAAAACGCTAAACCAAAGTCCCAGTTTCAATTGCTTCTGATTTGTTTTGGTATTGTTTTCGGCCCGCTTGTTGTTGTTTTTTTTTGGTAACTGGAAACTTAGCCATGGCTAAAAATGGACATGAGAAAACTAGCAACAACAACAGCAGCCCAAGCAAAACAATAACAAACAAAATCGTGAGTTGGGTTAGCGCAAAAACAAAAAAAAAATAAAACCTAAAATATAAAAGAGAAAACCCAAAGTGGACATTGGGAGTGGGACTGGGACACCAAAAGGAACGCGAACTGGGATGAAAAGCCCTGCGGGAAAATGGAAAACCAAAAGCGGAAAGATCTGATATCGGAAACCAAGTTGGCATACGGGCATATTCTGCATCACAAACAGAGTTGGTCTCACTAATTGTCAAGAATATTTTCATTTCATGCTTAATATTTGTAATTAAAACAAAGGATAAAAAATCTAAGGTCTGGATTCACTCACCATCTCATCGAGACTCTTCAGATCATTGGTGATTATCTGGGGCTGTGGGCCGTACATCAGTACGGGATTCTCATCGCCATCATCCTCGGTCTCCGAATCATCGCTGTCATCATACAGATCCGTCTCCACCGTCGTTGTCGTTATTGTCGTCGTTGTGCAGGCCGTACTATTTCCGGCGCCCATCCCCTCCGTTTGGGTGCCGCTTTCCGAGGAGCCAACTCCCTGGCCATTGGCCTTGATGTCGGCGGCGATCTCCCGATCAATTTGTCGCTCCATTTGCACCAGCATGGGAGCCAGCATACCTAAAAGTTTAGAATGGTTCGCCATTGGGAGATAATATTATTTATTAAATATTATTTTAAAATTTTATATCTTCGTATATCTTCTGAAGAAACCTACCGAATTTGGCACCCCGACGTGCCACCTCCAAAAGACACAGGATAACATGCTTTTCGTTTTTTCGCATAATCAGATCGTCCGTTTCGAACAGCAGGCACTCGATGATCTTAAGACTTTTTCTGAAAATTATATTCAAAAAAAGTATAAAAATCAATTATACTTAATTTCATATTAAACAGTGAGTAATAAAATTAGGTTACAAGGTACATATATGAACCAATATCTTAAGATCTGTATAATTTTTCAGTGAGGATTAAATGAAAAAAGTTTGCAAAAAAATTATATAATATGACTTTATTTTAGGATTTGAGTTAGGGATCTCGGAAATGTAGTTCAAGGGCCCAAAGTGAAATGATAATGTATAAGAACCAATATCTTAAGACCTGTCAAAAATTTCGGTGAGGATTAAACAAAAATAGTTTGTAATAAAATGATATAATATAACTATATTTGAAGATTTGAGTTAGGTAGCTACAGAATTCAGTTCAAGGCCTCACCTGCACCAGGTGATAAAGTTGGACACGTTGTCGCGGGCGAAGAAGGTGCCACTTTTGGCGGCCGGAAGGTAGTGGACGTTGCCCAGGGCAAGAATTGGACCCGCCAGGCCGGAGGTCATCGAGCGGGTCATCGATTTGTTGCGGGCCTGTCGCCGCGCCAGATAATCCTCGGCCGCCTGCCGCACATAATTCGCGTGCTGCAAGTGGAGGTAGAAAATAGAAGCATTCGAATTAGCATGAGATGATGCAGAAATTCCCAATGAGCACGGCAAATATTTCAGCAGAGTGCGTCGCGCGAGCGAGAGTCAAAAATACAAAACTAGAAAACGGTTTATTTTTAAGCTCCCAAAGAATTTAGCACGGCATTTTTAGGCTGTCCCCCGGTCTACCCCTTGAAATTCCCTCAATCTTCGCAGAATTGCAACCTGCAATGGGCGTTGAACGATCAACGTCGCGACAATACTTTTGATTTCATTTCTTCGAGTGTTTTGTGTTTGGTTTTCTTTTCTTTCTTTCTGGGGTGAACGATATTTTGGGGCAGAGGATTATCTCTTCCTGGAGGTGGATGTATGTTAGATTTTGAAAATTATCGATATTTTCGATATTTTTATAATATCGATTCGATAATGTTTTCGATGTTTTTAATAAAGAACACATATAAAATATCGAGAAATAGCAAATTGTCGATATTTTTCAAGATCTAATCGGGTATTAGATTTATCCTAACTATGGGGAACCTTGGGTTTTCATACATATATATTACAACTTCTTACACAAGCACTTCCCACTACTACAATTTGCCATTGGCACTTTTGACGTTTGGGGTTATGTCATCCGGAATACGAGAGTTCCCTGGTTCCAAAATAATAAATAAATGGAAAAAAAACTTAAGCTCCAATCCCATTTGGGGCGAAAAAACAACAACAACTGCAATCGTGTCTCGGCATGTCATGCATTTCCATTTGCATCATTCCATATTCATTTATGCACATTTTGTTGTAATAATTTAATATTTAAACAATATTATTATTTCTGCTTCTTCCACCGCCTCTCTTCTCTTTTATGGATATCTGACAAATGCTTTATTTGGTGTTTATTGTTTCACCTTACCATAATACCCTAACCCCAAATAAGGGCAACAGAAACTGCAACAACAGCAGTGATGACGATACGCTGACGTTTAAGATATACTATATAAAAATAACCCAAGGAAAGCCAGAGGAGATCAGGGAATTCTGAGCTAATTGCAAATATGCAAATCAGTGGGGGGAAGCTTCTAGGCTTAAAGCATTGTATAATCAGACCAGAGAGAACTAGAAACTAGAAATTCAAAGACCATATAGCTTTCATTTCAATGATATTATATTTAAAGTTCCTTAAAATGTTTTTGTAATATTTTTTAAAGGTTCTTAGTTCTCATTCTTGAATTTATGTTATATATTTATTTTCCAGCTCTGTATAAATAGTTCCTGAGAAAGGGCATTTATAAGTTGTTTTGGTGTTATTTTTTCTATATAATACCATTTCGGCATCTGGCTCTTTGGCTTCTTCTTTGGGCTCTTATCATGCCGCTTGCAAGGTAAAGCTGCGACGCCCACAACCCATTTCGGGAACCCAGAGGCGTTAAATGCATCTCCCTCGCCCCGTCTCTTTCTACGTCGCCATCTCTGTCTCCCTCGCTCTCTCTGAACAGATGCGCGCGCTACCCACGAAGTTGGTTTGGGCCTTGGTTTCACTTTGGCCGCCAGCTTAGAACCGAAGCCTCAACACAAGTACAGTGAAGGGCAGAGTAATAGGTTTATCTTCAATTTTATATTTGAAAGATAGGTACAAAGGGAAACTCACAGTTTATTAGATTTTCTACATTTAGCGGTATATCATTATCTTATATTTTTTTAATATATAAAATAGTAAATAAGAAACATACATATAAATATTCCCAGTTCTATCTTTGATCTTAAGATTTAAGCATTTATGATGGAGTTCAACCCAAAACCTACTTTCCTGACAGTTTATTAGGTTTTCTATTTACCTTTTAGCCCTATAAAATGGGTCTCATATCATTATCGATTGTGTTTTAAATTTGTTTATATAAAGGGTAAATAATTTTTTTTTTGTAAGTATACAGAATGTTTAAAAGAAATTTAACATACATATATAAATATTTCCAGTTCTATCTTTGATCCTAACTTTTTTATCTCAAGCTGCAAACATTTTTGATAGAGGTCATCCCAAGACCTATTTTCTTGACCTCTACTGTGGGTGTGTATGTGTAAGCGGTGTGTTAACTGCAGCACCACACCAATGTTTGTTTGGCTTCTTCCTCTTCTGAATCCGAATCTGAATCTGAATAATGCATGCAGAGTGGCGCGCGACAGAGACGAACGGACGAACATGCATATTTGATAATCGCAGCATCACATTTTCACTTTCGAAATTCGACAGTTGACTGTTGACTGAAAAAAAAAAACCGAGGGGGTGGACGGTTGTGGAAATGGAGATGGAAATGGTTATTATGACATCAAAACTTTCTTGCATCAACATCGCCGAAGAGAGCACGTGCCACTTGTTTGTTGTTGTTGTTTTCCGTTGATGCAGCAAGTGCAAGTGCAGGTTGCCATTGATAAATCGATATTGGGACACCGGAAAAAATAAATCAACCGCGGGCTATCAATTTTTTTTTTTGCGTTATTAGTTCATATTTATCTTATCTTATATACCAAGCAGTAAAACAGAAACCATTAGAAACCAACTAATATGATTGGAAACGCAAATCAATAATAATTTTTATAACTTTGGGGTCACCAAATCGCACCATTAACACATTATAGTTTGAAGGATTGTACTATCATTTTATTTTTTAGTTCATGTTTATCTTATCTGGTATACAATAAATCAGAAACCATTAGAGACTAACTAATATGATTGGAAACGAAATCTAATAATTTGGGGTCACCAAAGATCACGTTTTGTATATAAGAACTCTTTTTAAATATTGCACCTTTTGCTATCTTAAAGTAGAGGCTATATAGCAAACTGAATTTGGGGTCACCAATCGATAACTTTAGCAGATACGCCTCTGTAAGTATGCTTTAAATTACCCAAAAACATTTTAAGATATACCAGCACCCAAGTTGGTTTTTTTTTTTATCCATCTAACCTAGTGAACTGACATCCACATCCGCATCCGCCTCTTCAGAGTCAAGTGTCGAAGCAATTAACATGACTCTTCTGCTTTATACTACTTCTTCTACTTCTTATCCATATGTTTCTTACTTCTACTCTTCTCTTTTTTCTTTACTTTTTGTTCCCTGGGAATAGAACTTTGAGACGGAAAGAGATGGAAAGTGGGTCGACCTGTAGACCACCGCCCACGCCACTCAATCTCTGGCCACGCCTCCTTCATATTGCAAATACGTGACGGTGATGCGGTGGTAGAACGAGAAGAAGAAGAACAAGACAGCAAGGAGGCGGAAGAAGATGAGAGGTACAGTAGGACTTCTATAAGAAAGTTACCTCTGATATATCCACAGGTGAAAATACAAATTAAGTCAGAAAAACTTAAAGTTATAATGTGATATTTATACACTTCTTTTACTTATAGAGTCTTAAGCCTAAAGTGTGAGTTAGGCAAGCTTCACTGTAGATGGTGTGTGCAAAAATAAAAGAGAGGGCGTTATTACAGGTACGTAACGTCACGTAATTAGCTTAGATTTTTCTCTACTTTTTTTTCTGCGCTTTTGCCTGTGCACAAAATGTATGTCAATATGGCGTTAATAACATTACATGACTACTAAAAGCTATTGCACAAAAAAAAAAATGTAGGTGGTGGACGAGGGGGGTGGAAGAAATAAACTGCAACAACAGAAATAAACTCTGTCGCATTATTTGTACCGTAACATTCGAACGACGTAAGCCAGTGCAAAAAGCATTTTTTCGCTTCCGCAAAAGGCAAATTAAATAAAACAAAATTAAAGCGCGCAAAAATAACAGCAGCAGCCGAATAATAAATAAAATGACATTGCAAAAAAAATGAACGCAAAAAACAGTGGAGCTTCTATGGCTCCAACTTTTATAAGTTTCTCAATGAAAAAATTCCAAGTTATTGGAGTCAATTCATTATGTCAAAGTCTAATATTAATAAATAATACAACTTAAAGAGTTTATAATATAACGTTTTTAGGAGTTTTTTTTTGTGTAGATAAAATTTTTTTTATTGCCTTTATTAAAATTTTTTTTTTTTTAATATCTTTCTATTTATTTAAAATATGAAAATATTCGGAAATAAAACTGGAGTTTGATAGAGCTTCTTGGACAATTTATCTTCTTCAAAAAACAGAGTTAAAAAGCTCATATATGAAGTGTTCACTGTATCTCACAATAGTTGATTTTTGCAATTACACAGACGCATTTGTGATTCCTTCAGAGTGTCAAAGACAGGGGTTTTAGGCGGGGGAAGTTTGCTAAGCGGATTTGCCGCCGTTTCGACTGTTATTTTGTTATTATTATTATGTGTTTTATTTTTTTTTTTGTCGCTGATTGCCATCGATTGGCCACACAAACACACAATAAGCCCCGAACTGGGAGCTCAATCAAAATCACAAAACTGTCCGCGGCCCATTCAAAATCATATTTCAAACGCCGTTCCATCGGCGGCTTTGTCTCTTTGGGTTCAAGGTTCTCGGTTTCTCGGTTTCTTGGTTTCTCGGTTCTCCAATGGCGATGGCGATGACTTCCTACCCACAATCGTATTGCTTATATGGCTTTGGCAATGATAGATCGATCGATTCGCTTGCAAATGATTTCTGCACAACGCAGCTAGCAGGTAACAAACAATGATCGATCTATCGATCTCCTCTCCGAGATTCAAGATCCGAGATCCAAGATCCCAGATCCGCGGAGTTCAGCTCACCTGCTCGGAGGTCTTTTGATCTTGGCTAACGGTATTTCCATAATGCCCATAGAAGGCGTTCTTGTTTTTTTTCCCCTCTTTCTGTTTTGCTGTTTGTGGCCCAAAGTTTATTGCACTGTGTGTATATGTGTGTGGGAAAAAACTTTTGAGCGACCCTGACGATTGGCAATTTCGATAGCGAGCTCTGCAGAATCGATGAGATCACTCAGAATTAGCGATTGTCGATTGACGATTGCAATGCCGAAAGCATATCTGTGAAAACTAAATTAAAAGCTACGACTTCCGCTTGAAATGGTAATGGAAATGGCAATAATGCCAACAAGTGTGTGCTCCAATCCAATTAACCCAGTAACGGGAGCTATTGTTTGCCATATGTTGAGACAATCGAGTATTAGTTTTCACTGATTTCACGGGAAAAATATTTCGCTAGCTAGCTGAATAATAAACAAAAACATATCTTTCCCATTAGTGTTTTTTGTTGTATTTTTTATAGTTGTAAAATCAGCTTTTAATGGCTCGTAATTATTTGTGAAATCTATGGTATACATTTTTTAATTACTAGAATGTTTAGGCATCATAATCATATAACAAAGACTTGGGAACTGTATAATTCATAATTCCTTTTTTGAAGATATGCTTTAAGACGCATCAATTAGAGTTAAATCACCACCAGTTTGGCTAAATATCTTCGAAAATTAGCCAAGTTAATCCCTTAAATGGGCCAAAACGATCAGGTTGTTAATGACCGAGTTAATTTAGGGGAATGCCTTATAAGGTGGGGATGGGAAATGCTTCTGTATGAAATTATATTTACGATTCTAGGGCTAAAAGACGTTTGGGTGAAACAAAAGAAAGACGACGGCCACAACAGAGTTAGATGGGCATTTGGATATGGCCAAAAGTGGCAGAATTCGATGCCGAAACCCCCCTAAACAAAAATAATAAAAAAACCAAACCGAACTGGTTTTTGCTGTTGTTGTCGTCGTTGGCCAAAGCCAAAACGAATTTTGAATGTGGGTGAAGTTGTTAAAAATGTGGCAAACGCAATCGAGGTTAGCTAGAGAACCCCCCTCTCCAACCGATCGGTTGGAACCCCTCCCACAATGATCTGAACCTACTTGGCGCATATTTAGTTATAAACTTGAACGATCTATGTGCGAGTCGAGGAGAGAGACTATGCCCCCAAAGTGAGAGCGAGAGACTAGTTGCAAAAAATGTAAAAAAAATATATACACAGATAAAAAATTTGATATGAAATAGGGTCAATTCTACGTGTTTTTATATCAATAAAAAGACGATAATATTTATGTCGAATTTATGATTAAGACATATCATCTTGATATTTTATCATATCATATAAAATACCAAATGTAGTATTTTTTGAATAAAATACTGTGTTCATATCAAAATGATCTTTAAAAAATATAAAAACTGATCTTTTGTCAATTTTTTTCCTGTGTACAGATACAGATGGATTTACTGAGAGATGGAGATACAAAGATACAGCAATACAGAAATAGAAACAAACAGAAAAACTGAAAAAACAGAGTCCGACTCAGAACAAGCCACAAATGTCGAGATCTGTTTGTCGCGCTTGTCCAATTTGTCCGATTTGGTATGTTTCCTGTTTCGAATTGCCAAAATCAAACATCCAAAAGAGTCCAAAAGAGAGAGAGACACGAGAAAAGCATTACGAATTTATTTTTGCTGGCTGGCCAACCATTTCAATCAATGTTTTTATCCACCTGAGATTATCTTGGGTAATCATGCATTTTTTACATATATCTTTTTATATATCATGTTTGAAAAATCATAGAAACTAGTTAAGTATATAAAATATTGATTATATGAAATAATAATGAGCTTAACATTTTTTATTCTTTTTAAAAATATAAAGGTTATATTGAAATAAGTCGAAACTAATCTGATTTATTCTTTGGTAATATGTTTATTGCAATATTTGTATCTTTGGTAAATGATCTTTAAGAACCCTTGATCGTAATTTTTGACGATATACATTGTACGATTTATGATACGATTCTATTGTTATTTTTATTCAGTTACCAGAAGAGGACCTCCAGCGAAATTGAGTGATAGCCATTGGGAAATCACTCCTCGATTCGCTCACGATCGTTGCGCTTCCGTTTTGGCTTCAGCTACAGTTTTGGAGATCCTTATCGCCATTTGGCAATGAGTGAGTCACCCGGTGTGTGTTACCGCATTGACCGGTAACCGTTTTCTCCAATGGATCACGGATCTCGAATCTTGGATCACGAAAGCCCCTTTAACGTACACAGAGATCATCACGGACGAATTATGGTGCGTGCTGGGGTATGGTATGGAAATGGGTATTCGGGGACTTAAAGACTTTGAGACCCGGGGAAACCGAGGGGATCGGGATCTTCGCCTCGCGGATCGTGCAAATTGCCTGGCCATGCCGGTCTATTTGGCTATTTGTCCACTTTCGGAGGGGGCAGCATATTACTGTGTGTGTTTGTGTGTGTAAATACGGAACATATGTAAATATTAATTTTATTAAGCAAACGTGACTGCAAGATCTCGGACCGACTTTTAAGGCTTTTGGACTTGGCACATTGACGTCGCTGACACGACAACAAAACTGTGTTTGCTTTTCATATTTGGCTTTTCAATTCACAATATTTGTGCTGGCAAAAGTAGTGTGTTTCTTTTATTTTTTTTTTTAAATTTCTTTATCGGTTTTTTTTTGGATTTTTTTTAGGAACTGCGTGGGAGGGTTTACTGGTGGGTGGCGGCCTTGCCTTTGAAGTGCAGGTCCGCCGGATATAAATCGAGTGGATGGTCTACGTGCCTGCTTATCGTTATCGTTGCAAGCGGTAAATCTACATACAGTGTGACCAGATCAGGTAAAGATGTAACAAAAATCAAGACTTGGTACAGTCACCACAAAAGACCAATTTAGCGAGGTTACAGCCTTTCGTTAAATAACAATGATTACGATTAGATTAAAATTTTTTAATCATTCAATTAGACTATAAATGTATATATCCAAATATATCCGAAATTTAACTCCTTCTATATTGGTTTAAAAATAATTAGATAGACATTAAAAATAATTGCTTTGCATATGTATGCATAGATCCCGTTTCAAAGTGAACTCCCATTTCTAGAAACATTTTTTTTTCGCAATCTAAAATTTCCGCGATGACTCAGCGAAATCGATTGATCGTTGGGTATCGATTGCCTTTTTTGGGACTATACAACACTCAACAAACTCCACCCCCTCAACGCTGACCTTTGCGGTTCTAAATTTGGCAACAGTGAACAGTTACGATCGTGAGTGATTTGGTGGCTTGTGCTGGTCACGCTTTTTCCTTTTAGCTTTCTGCCATCCCTAGAATGGTCATTTTTTTTGTTTGTTTGCCAGTTGGGTGGGGGAAAACAACAACCAACTGCAAACTGCAAACTGCAACTCACACCCCCTTCGAAAGATCTCAAATTAGTCAGCGACACTCCATAAATCAGGCACACTCATAGGTAAACCGAAGGAAAACAATCGAGTGTTCCGAATGCTCCAAGTCTGCAAATCCCTGGTATCCATGTCCCCATGTCCAGTTCCACTTGGGACAGCTGCCAATGTCTTGGGGTCCAAGCGATTAGCATACAATTTGTGGGTGGGGGGCGGAGTGTGGGGTTGGCACTCGGGGCCATAAATAATAATCGCTAGGGGTCTTTTGGCTCGCAGTCCCCGGGAGTTTAGAGCTTGGCCGCCTGCAAGTTCGAAGTTGGGAGTTAAAAGAGTTAAGAGTTTCCCGTCTGGCAGTTGTCGGTACAAATTGCACCGTTAATAAAGTCAAAATCGGATTAGACACGGCCCACCGCCCCCTTTTTTTTGTATTTTATTTTATTTTATTTTATTTTGAACAAAACTCAGCTGCAAGCCAAGCCACCTGTGATATCTGTCGGTGATACATTGGACAACCCCTTCCTTCACACCCCAATCAGGTAAAACGAACGGCCCACCCGATCGATCGGTTGGCCAGAAAGCCATAGAGATATTTGATCTGGTCTCTGAGACTGAAATCAAATGGCCAACACAATAAATTCACCTCTAATGAATTTTGATTCATTTCCATTTGCTTTTGGCGTAAACAACTAAATAACTCCAACAATCAATGGATTAAGGGGTTGGTAACGGGGGGCCTTATAGATAATATTGACCCATATATGTCAGAATCGAACGGTAGGCGAGCAACCAGCATATCGGTGACAGAAGCCAAATGATTCGATTTGGCTTGGATTTTTTATAATATGTATAGCTACTATAAAATTCTTGATGGAAAACTATTTATAACGATTTTTTTTTACCATCTTTTAAAGAGAATTATTTTTATAAGTACTTAGTTGAGTGAGGATTTAATAAAAATATTTTAATAAGCCATATCCTAGTATCCCAAAAATATCTTTGTTTTGAAAATGTATTAGATGGATAATTGTATTGTAAATATATTTTTTAAAACCCTATTATATTATCCTAAAAATATATTCGCTTTTAAAATGTATAGGATGGTCATATATATGGACTTTTGTAGTTAGAAGTAATGTCGTATTTCAAATATCGTGACGAATTCAAGCTGAATACCTTTGGTCTACATTATTTGAATATTGATGTCTGTGCTGTGCATTTCTTTCTTTTTAGCTCCACACTTGCATAATGTCACGTTCTCCTCGCTCTAGATGCACAACTTTCTTCGGTTCGTCATTACCCATTTGTTCAGAGCCCCCAACTCCCCAAGAAATCCCCCCCCATTTGGTATGCAATCGATTAAAATTCATTGGGGTTAGCCCAGTATTTATTGGGGTTCCATTTAAATCCATTAAAAATGATTGCGACGAGCCCAATGATTCTTGCGTCTCTGGGAGCGACTATCCCTGGTATTCTTGGCCATTTGTCTGAGTTGCGGATCCACCGGTTGATTGTACTCCTCGAGGAAATCCACCAGAGCCCGGGAAACCTTTAAATTCTCCTGCGTGATGAAACTGATGGCCTCACAGTTGCGGGATTCCGACTGGCAAATCCCAGTGCGGGTTAAACGTTGGACGTAGCCCTCCATGTTGTAGGGAAAATCGTAGTTGATCACATACCTAATGCCGGGCACATCCAATCCCCGCTGGGTCATATCGGTGGCCACGATGATGTTGTAGGAGCCGTGGCGAAAGGCACGGATTATATCATCCCTTTCGGAGGCACTGCGTCCGCCATGGAGGCCGGCGCAGGGAACATAGAGCCGCACAAAGGCCACCAGCTCATCCACTTGTCGCTGGCGCTCCGAATAGATGACCACCTTGCCGGGATTATCGCTCGAATCGTAGATCTCCGCCAGCTGCTTTTTTAGCTGCTCCATCTTGGAGCGACCACTGGTCACCATCACTCGCTGCCTGATCTTGAGTAATCCCTCGCTGGCATCGATCTCACCGCCCACACGAACCAATGTGTAATTACCCATATATTTGCGGGCCAAACGCTGAAGGTCACGCGTCCACGACGTCGCCGAGATGACCAACTGGGCCTGGCGATGCATCAGGCTGAGGAGTCGACACAATTGACCCTTGAATCCCACATCCAGCAAACGATCAATGTCATCAATCACCAAGTAGGTGCAACGATCCAGCGAAATTGTAGGCATCAGTTCCAGGAAACGACCGGCCGTGGCCACCAGAAGATCGGGCGAAGAATTGTTGGCAATGCTGCGACGGCCACTGCCCATGATGCACTGGCTCCTCAGCTCCCGGGGATTCGTATAGGCCACCGCCTCCTTTTGCACCAACAGGGCTGCCTCGCGACAGTCCACCAGAACCAGGACAATGGGTCCATCGTTCCGGCGACGACTGCTGGTGGATTGGTGATGATGATGATGCTCCGCTTGGATCTTCCGGATGCCCGGCAGCAGGCAGCCCAGCGTTTTGCCCGTCCCAGAGCCGGAAACCATCATCAGATTGGTGCCAGCCAGGGCAACGGGCCAGGATTGGGCCTGAATGGGTGTGGGCGACGCGTAGCCACGGAGCTCCAGGCGACGGGTGATGCTCTGGCCGAAGCCACTGCGACGAAAGCTTTGGATCGGCTTGGGAGCGGAACGGTGGTCACAGCTGGCCACGGAAATTTGATGACGTCGCCGGTAGAACTCCGTTTCGTAATAGTAGTCGTCATCATTGTCATCTAAGCGACTACGGGAAGTACGGGGACTACGGCTTCTGGTGGGAGAACGATTCTTCTTCCAGGGATTGGAAGTCCGTTGGAAACTGCGACTTCTGTTCCTTCCAGAATTGAAACTCCGTTGGAAACTGCGGCTTCTGGTCACTGAACGATAGTTCCTTCTCTTCTCTACAGAAGAATCCGAATCGGAAAAACTCTGGAATTTCTTTCCAGGATTGGAACTCCGATGGAAACTGCGACTTTTGGTCACGGAGCGGTTCTTTCCAGGATTGGCACTCCGTTGGAAACTGCGACTTCTGGTCACTAAACGAGATTTCCTTCTCTTTTCTACAGAAGAATCCGAATCGGAGTCGGAGTAGATATTATCTATACGATGGAGACTCTGGGAATTCTTTCCAGGATTAGAATTCCGTTGGAAACTGCTACTTTTGATCCCTGAACGAGATTTCCTTCTATTTTCTACAGAAGAATCCGAATCGGAGTCCGAGTAGATATTATCTATACGATGGTGACTCTGGGAATTCTTTCCAGGATTGGAACTCCCTTGGGAAATGCGACTTTTGATCACTGAACGGTATTTCTTTCTCTTTTCTACAGAAGAATCCGAATCGGAGTCCGAGTAGATATTACCTATACGATAGAAACTACGGCTTCTGGTGGAAGAACTCTTGGAATTCTTTCCAGGATTGGAACTCCCTTGGGAACTGCGACTTTTGTTGACTGAACGATTCTTCCCAGGAATGGAACTCCCTTTAGAACTGCGACTTTTGGTCACTGAACGATTCTTCGCTCTCTTTTCTAGAGGAGAATCCGAATCCGAGTAGTTTTTATATATACGATGGGGACTACGGCTTCTGGCAGTAGAACGATTCGTCCCAGGATTGGAACTCCCTTGGGAACTGCGACTTTTGGTCACTGAACGATTCTTCCTTCTCTTTTCTAGAGTAGAATCCGAATTGGAATCGGAATCTGAATCCGACGAAGATTTGGCCGAGGAGCTTGAGCTCGATTCCGTACTGGATGACTTTGGGGATTTGGAACGCTTACGTATCGGACTATTCGGCTTTTCATCTTCTGTCGGCTTAACTTTTTCCTCAGCTCCTTGGACTTGGATTTTCTCCTCCGAAACATCGTCTTTCATCTTAATCATCTCCGCGTTTTCACCTTTCTCGCACATTTTTGCTCTAGTTTTTCCTCGCCCTAACTTTTTGCCAAGTTTCGCTTTTTTTTCACTTGTCAAGACAGCGAAATGTCAATCGTAGTGAAAAAGGACTAAAGGAGAGGAGACAACTCTAAACTTTGGTGTTGGTCAAGATTTTCAGGGTTTTGTAGTGTTGAAAAAAATAGTTTTGGAAAATTAATCGCATAAAATATGTATTGTAAAATATTTTATTGGGCTTAGTAATTTTAACAAACTATAATAATAAGTTTTTAATTATAATTAAAAATTCCAGTTTTTTGTTATTTGTCTACAGAAAATATTATCATACAGTTCTTTTATTTTTAAATATTCTAAAAGATTTAAGTAATGTTATTTTTCCAATCCGATTTGTTTGTGCATAATTTAAGTGGACTTTTATGGGCTTGAACATATTTAATTTTCCGAGTTGAGGAGACTCTGTCCCAGTTCCGGACAGAGTTACGGATGCGGGTTTCTTTCTTTCTTATTTGGACTCCGCTGGCGGAAGTGCAGAGCTCTCTTACCCAATCGAAAGACCCAAAAGAGAGCTCCGTATTATCTTTGGCCCCCGTTGGGTTATGGTTATCGTATAATTGACCACTGTGTGAGTGAGTCTCTGAATGTTTGGTCAATTAAAAGCATTCGCTGGCTTTTTATCAAATTCAATTAGCCGACGACGAAAACCAAACAAAATGCCCAAAAAATGAAAAAAACTTAAATAGCGGAAAAGAGTCGGCAACAAAGTTGCTCAATGGGAACTGCACTTAAAAAAATATATATGCATACATATTCATGCATAAACGAGCAAGTTCTAACTATAGAAAATCCGTATAATTAACTAGATAAATTGGCAAGCAATTGGCTGTACAGATCGTTAAGGCAATTCGCTAATGATCGTCAGACAGCTAACGATCTCCTTTGGCTAATTGGCCCCCAGTACATAAATATATTCGTTTTATTTTTTTTTTTTAGACCACCCTTCGTTTAAAGTGGCCATCAAGTGGTAATTACGATCGTTGTTGGAACGATGAAGACATCAAATCGCAATGCATCGCCTCAGAATTTTAGAGCCCCAATCTCAATCTCTCAATCCCATAAACCCCTTCTTTTTCTTCTTGCCGGAGTTTCAATTAAAGTTCCATTAACGCTTCGCGACACACACAATTATCAAAAATTATATTTATGCTTATGACATTTCCGGCAGTTCCCCCAAAAAGAAATCTTTCGGTATAGTGCAAAATTTATGCCCCCCGTCTCTTCTGAGTCATTTCATTTATTTCGAGACAGCGCAGACAGAAGATCAAAGCAACTTCATGATTATGCTGCACGCATATCCATCACCATATCGAGCACTCGCCTCGGGGTGGAGTTGTCTATGGGTATGGGTATATGAGATCCAATGGGGAATTGGGGATTTCGAGGGGGTATATCCGAACTGAGGTGTGTGTGCTTGTGCAGGTGAGGCTGTAGATCGCTGTGTGTGGCTACAGTGGTTAATCGGGGAGTGGATAATCGGCACTAACCGTATGAAAACAGCATTAGCTTCAACACTTATTCAGTGCAACCAAGCCCACACAAATGTTTAATAAACGATAACTTCATATTTAAAGGCGTAAATATTAGGTATATCGAAATATTAAGACAAATGAATAGTAATAAAAATATTTAACAATTATTTGTTTCATTAAAAATGATTTACAAACCACCAAAAAATAATAAAAAAAATCAAAAGCTAACTTATCAAAAAATCTGATTTTAATATAATAAAATTAAAAAACGTGATAACTATTTTCAGCTAATTTAATTTAAATCAAGCTCAAATGGTTTAATAATAATGTAAATTCGTAACAATCAAAAACAAAAAATCGTAAGAAATTAGAATTTTTAAAATAATAATTATGTTACTTGAACATTTTTGTATTTTTTATCAAAGTACTTTTACTTTACTTGTACACGGAAATATTTTACGATTATTTTCAACATTAACTGACCGATAGTTACATTGCCCAACACTAAAAATAATTTATGCCAGAATGTTCTAATGGAACTAACTATATTTTGGTTATGGTTGCTCGGCAAAGTTCCTCGAAAAAAAAGAGCTAAAAATCTACACACTCGGAAGACACGAGAAAAGATCCGCGGCGCAGCAGGAGACCCCCAAAGGGGGCAAGGAGATCTCGTTGCAGATACGAGTCCGCAAAACAGAAAAACAGAAAACAGAAAATAAAACACAAACTGCAACGGCAACATCGGGGCAACAGCAACATCAACAGCAACAGCAACACAGCACAAGTAAAGACAAATTGTCTACGGGTTGAGGTCTTGCTATTGGCCTCCAGCGTGACGATGTCGGGTGCTACTGGCGCCACTCAGCGCCAACAAAACAGAAAAGAGGGCCAAAAAGGCAGGGGGTGGGGGTATGGGGCTTGGGGTATGGGTACTATAGCTGTGGTTATGGCATGTGGCATGCGCCACCCAAACCAAACCAAGCCAAACCGAAAAGCCAAAAGACTAAAAGAAAACCCAAAGCGAATAGAATTTCGGATCAAAGCATATTATAATTTAAATAAACATAACCAGATAATATAAATTATTTAAAAATTGATTATGAATCGAATGATTTCCCTAGGATCTATACGAATTTCATACACACATTCAACATATAGTGAAGAATTCGCGGTTTTTCATTTTCTATAATAATTAGCCTTTTGTGATGCCTTTAAATCAATAAATTTTCAAGTCCTGACGGAAAACATTTAAATATTGAACAAATAATAAAACAAATAAAATATTTTTTTGGTATCTGTATTTTTAATTTTTCTCCAAATAATCCATAACAATCCATATGATAATGAGCCTTGGAAGTGATGCCATTATAACAATAAATTTTTAAATCTTGACAGAATAAATTTGAATATTAACTAAATGCAAAAATTAAATAAATTATTTTTGGTACAGGGATTTTACATTTTTTCCTACAAAATCAATGTTTTTTCTGCAATCGGCGACCTGGTCTTGAGCTGAGTTAACTTTATTAGTGATTCTCCAAATCCTTGTTTCTATTGAATCCTCATTATTTAAACCCGCTGACTCCGATATTTCTAATTCTTCTTCAGGTGCCTCATCTTGAGCATTTTGGTCATCCGGTAATGGAAATTCGATGGGATCCGTGTTAGCAGAGCTAGGAATCTGTTGATCTTGAACATTGTACTCTTCGGGGTAATCGCCAATTAACAATTTGATATTCTTGACAATATATTGAAGTTTAATGTCCATAGAACACTTGAGCGCTGACCTAGGGATCTGTGGCCAAGGAACTCGTTGGTGAAAGGAGCATTGAGATTCCCTCGCATATTTCGACACGTCATCTTCTTTGCATTGCGAGGATTCCTGAAGATATCCCATATCTTCCAAAGGAATAAAAATACGTTCTCTGCGTAAAGCGCGAAATGATCCCCGAAAAGATGGTGGTGGTGGACACATGGCATAGTCCTTTAAATTCCCAAAATGATCATTATCCGTTTGGCACACCTTTTCATGAGATCCAAAATTTACTGGTTCTTCGATATTTGCATTCTTTGGCTCTTCCAAGGGAATACAGTAATCTTCACAAAATACTTCGCCTTCGAGCGTGACATTATCCAAATCAGAAACAGCCGGCTGGTCAAATAGCATTTCCACTGGTTCTGATACTGAAACTTTTGGAGGGATAGTTTTCCGATCCAAATCAACAGTATTGCTACTTGAAGGACCTATTTCTAGAATTTCAGTTGCATCGGGAAAACTGGCTTGAATACATTTATCACTGACGCAGAGACTTTCCAATGGGGTCACCTCGATATTATTATCTGCGGGTTGAGAAGTTCTTTTCTAAGGAGGTGAATACTATTATAGTTGATTTTGTTTTTACCTAGCCTTACTGGTTCGATTTCCGGAGCATTTGGCTGCGGTGCAGAGTTCGAAGCCTGTTCATCGATTATCGATTGTCGCACCTCGAGACGCTTGGAGGTATCGGACTCAGTGCTGTTGCTCCTTAACTTAAGTTTTGATCCATTGGCCTTGCGTTTCGGAGCGGTTTTAGCTTTAAATTCAGTTCTGGGGCTCACCTCAATGACACTCGGTTCGAGATTGCAATCGTAGAGCGCCTTAAACCATTGTGCAAACTCTAGATTCTCTCGATAGCCCCCGTCGACCAATCGGTTCATCGGTATATTCCTATCGATCCGAAGTTTGTGCAGGGCCGTGTGAAGCAAAATCAAGTTGTGTGTTGCGCTGTACGGAGAACCATCGAATTTCACTTTTTTCATGTTTATTGCCGCTGGTCGAAGCTTAACCAGCAGCATACAGTACTCAACGCCATGGCCCAAAGACTCTAGCTTCGAGACCCTCCTACCAACCGACTCGTAAACCCATTCTAGTATCGAACTACGCGAATATGAACACGAGTTCTTTCCCGAGCGCGTTTGTATCACGTTCTTCAAGGGTATCATGTTTGTCGTTACGAAAACTTTATGCAGATTAAAAAGTTACACAAAATTATATGAAATAAAATACAAATTTTTGGAAAACACTAGAAGTTGTTTCACCGAGCTAACAAAATTTAGATGTTCTTGTTTTGGTGTTCAAGTTAGAACTGACTGGGTTCCATATAGCTACTGACATTGAAACTTCAAGGCCCCTATGATCTCGAGTTTGGAATTGAGTTTTCGGATAAGTCAACTTGGGATTTTACTTATACATTTTTAGGAATTATTACCATGCTTTTAACCTAATTTACGATTTCTATAATTGATATCTTAATATTCCCAACTTAAAAGGTGGGAATTCCTTTGTGCCTTTTCGCTCATTATCCCTGCCCCCTGGCTTATTTTCTGTGCTTCATTTAAATTATGAACTCTTCACAAATGCTCTCGGTTGAGCAACTAAGCTCTGGCTCAATGAACCCCCGGTGACCTGGATTTTTCCTGGCTTGCTGTTTTTTTTCCCAGCTTTTCCGAGTGCCGTTGGCCAGGTAAGAAGCTTTTTAGCCAAGGCATAAAAGATGAAATGGAAATGGGAATGGAAATCTGTCGAGCTCTTAGCACTTGCCGTGCACTCAGAAAAAAAAATTATATGAAACGATGATCGATTTTACGTTATGTGGTATCAATTCTGACTGGATATGCTCGAAATGTAAGGAGCAATGCAGTTACAATTTTGAAAGTGTCTTTCTCCCTCCCACTCTCGCTCTATTTCGAATTTCGAGAGTTTTTATTTCTCGCTCCCACTCACGCAATTTAAATGTGCACAACCGATATACCTGAAAATTTACCATGTGCATATCGATTTGACCGCGTTTTGCTTTTTTGTGTGTAGAGTGGAGAGTGTTGCATTTAATGGTTGTGTGAATTTAGGGTGGGGGCTTGACTTACCTTGCACAATGCCACGCCTGTGTCCAAGCGATCCATGAAGTTCTCCGCGTTGATGCTCAGTTCCGGATAGAGGGTGCTAAGCCATTCGGCCAGATCCTCCTTCATGGCCTCCAGATACTCCTCGCTGGATTTGAATGGCCTATAGGGCCTTGCTTCTAACATGGCCATGGCGTCGTTATAACTTTGTGATTTTCTCCTCCAAAAACTCTTTCTTTGCCTTAGCTTTCGATTTCAATATTTGGGGTTTTTTATATATTATTGTTATTTTATATACTTTTTTAGCAAAGATTGGTCGTCGTGTTTTCGTTACGCTTTTGGTTGCAGTGCATCGCGTCTGGTTCGGATTAGCTTTTCGGTTCGGTTCGGTTCGGTTCGATATTAAGCTGAAATAAGAAGAGAAAACATGCATTTTAGCTATTTACTTCATTAAAGAAAAAAAAAACAAAAGAATTTCCTCAAACCCCCCGTTGATTGATGATATACAATCAGATTGCCAGCAAGTGGATAATAAATTGTAAAAAATTGTTGCACCAAAACGTTGTGAATTTATGATTGTGCCACTGCAGCTGACATAATTATGGGTACTACAAAAAACCGCAGCGGCAACGGCAAACCGCCGCCGCCGCTGGCAAAAGTTATACAAATAAAATCAATAAATAAAACATAAAAGTCGGTGAGTTGAAAAAGGCCCAGACAATCGACAAACCAACAGCCGACTGCAAAACAATGTTGGTATTGGGCGCCAGGTTAATGGCATCTCACACCCAAGTGCTTCACTTTTTTTTTTTTTTTTGTAACTCTCATTAACAGGTCGGTTAATCCAGCGACTAATTAGCGGTAACTCCAATTGAACTGTGAACTTCGGTCGTCGGTCAGAAAAAGACGATCCCCACTACAGCAACCAACACAAATCCAAGGCCAGTCATAAAACTTATGCCTTATCACGGGCGTTTATCGAATTATATCGTTGCATAAGGATGCCGCAACAGGATTTGACCTTGGGCCATCAGAACAGGTTGAGTTTTCAGGTGCCCACAAAAACCCGCCCCTCATTAATCCTCCACTGGGATTAAGCCTTTGTGGCAACGATTGCAGTCAGGACAAAGGAAAGCGAAGGGGAAAAAATGTATATATAAAATATATTAAATTCACAAGGAAAAGAATTTATATTTATGACATTTCTATGAATTAAAAGGCAAAGTTCATGGAATATTGGAATAGAGTAACATGTAGTTAACTGTATTTACAAGAAGTACCTATATTGTATTCCAAGAAAAAGTAGTAATATAATTTTCAGAATATTTATTTAATGCATAGCTATGTGTTAAAAATGCGCCCCACGTTGGGCGCCAAAGTATAAAATGCAAATTCTAATGCGAAATCAAAATCAAATATTTGGGCATTTGCCACACCTGCTTTATATTAATTAGGCCAGGTCGAAATCTATATATAGGATCGATCGATTGGTAATAATAAACAGAAAAAACCCAAAAACCAATGGGTGAAAGAGTGGGAACAAAGCTTAAAGAAATCGAACACCATTCGCATTCGGCATTCCGCTGTTCGGTTTTTTTTTTCGGCTTTAAATGTTTTGTGTATTTAATTCGCCTGGCTATTGGGATCCGTTGGTCTCCGTTGGTGCTGTGTATTAAGTGCTTACGTAACCGATGAGGCTGGTCTTAATTAAGGCGCACCGATTTGGCCACTTACGTGTTTTTTCAAAGTGATCAGGCGGATTCGGAATCGGATTCGAATTCGCATTCGCATATATTCGCATGCGGACAAGTACAAACAAAAAAAAAAACCCATGTGTGTTGGCTAATTTGCTGGCCATTGATGGGTTAAGTTAAAAAAATCAAAAATCAAACCTCCCGGGGGGTTTATTTTAGTTTGGTTTTTGCCTAAATCCGCATCTCATCCCCCGGATTTCACTTTCGCACTTGCGAAAATCTGTTTATTTTTGCCTAGATCGATCAATCTATTCACATGCCACGCCCCCCTGCTGGCTGCCCCAAAAGTCTGAAGAATGACTGAAAACAAAAAGAAAATCGAAAAACGCAAAAAAACGCAAAAAGTCGCAAACTTTCGAGACAAACAAATATGCAAATGCTCGCTGGCCTTTTGTTCGAATGATTAGCGGTATTTTTGAAAGTGAATTTAATTAAAAAATCGGCATCCAAACACAGCACAGCACAGAAAATGTATAAACAACACACACATTTTGCATAGGATGCGTCGTCGTCGTCGGCATCGATTCGCATATCGCATATAAGGCCTGTCCCATTCCCATTCCAAACCAATGCGATCCAATCTCCTCCCATCGCCAAGTCCGGTAATTGAATGTATGCCCCTCTACCGTTTTGTTTTTTATTTTTATTTTTTGGCCTTTGCTGATTTCCACATTCGAAATTGTCATTACAACTCCCCCGCATTTCCCGTCTGTTTACTTTATTGTTTCCCACTTATCTAACCAAAGTTCCCAAGTTCCCAGTTATTAAGGGTTCTCGTATTTATATTCACTATCAGATATTGCAGCAAGTGTTCAATATGACCTTGTCTATCGTAAGAAAACAGTGTCTATCTTTAAGGGTTTTCTAGAAGTGTGGGTAGTAATCATAAAGAAGTATGGTGTAACTATAAACTAGCTATCTTTCGATTTATAAACTATACTATATAGTAAGTGTAATTTTTATAGGATCATTGTGAAGTTTATATGATTTATGGGGACTGTTCCAATTAGGGAATATTAAGAAGGGGTTTTTTATATATAATTATCTTGCTATTATTTATATTTTTCTTAGTTCTTTAAACTTACTGTTGAACAACAAACGAACTAATGAACAACCCCCTCCTAACTTTTCAATTTTTTTGTATTTTTCCTCAGCTTTTTCCCCTCATCTTTCACAATGCTAAAGTGTGAATTGCCGAATGACAGTAAAAGTGATCGAGAGTGTGAAGCGATAACAGCCACAACAAAAACAACAGCTTGTAGCTTTGGTCAAAACAACAGTGAGTATGGAAAATATGTTATAAAAGTATCGAATTCAATCGGCTGCTGCTGTTGACTTTTTCAATTAACAATTACAAACATCGCAAAAGAGATAGAGTTTGTATTTTTAGTTGGGTCATGCGATAGAGTTTCACAATAGTTGGGTGGGGGGGGGGGGGGGGGGGTTGGTACATCCATCCATATCCCATATCGATATACAATGGACCCAATAGGAAAGTTATACCAGAGAGACTTGGGCATTTCAAGTGCAAATGAAACAAGATATCAAGTATGTGTTGCATATCCAAGAGATACTTGACGCTTTTCAATTGTTTGGGTTCAATATATCAGCTTGATTAGAGGTCTATAAATGGTTAAGAAATGCTAATAAAGGGTTATGGTAATATTTTTATAAAAACTTTTGAAAGAAACTTTCCCCTAGAATAACTCCTAGTTAAATGCTATAATTTTTCCCATCATTTTCCTATAATTTTCCTATAATTTTTCCAGTGTACTCCCTGGAGAGTTCTCCAACGCACAACTCCATCCCCATTATTTCCATTTATGCCACCCAAACGTTCAATGACACTCGAAGCGACAATCGAAACGATTTCGTTTCAGGCCGCCACATTCAATGGGAATGCAGTTCACACTCCCACTTCGGATCCATCTCCATCTCCATCTCCCTAGACTCTCGAAACCATCCGAACTTGATGCACTCACATCTGTCAGAAATTTCAGTGTCGAATGTGGACCATGGACCATGATTTTCAGTACAGACATACATATATGTATGTATTTTCGATGCAGCTAGCTCTGTCTCCGTTGAGTGCTCCCCATTCAACAACAACATTTCAAATCTCGTTCAAGTGCAAAAGTTATTTTCACAAGTTATTATCTATCCATTTTCAGCCATTGAGGGCCAACAACAATGGTAACACTCGGCACTCGAATGGAGTTTTGCCTATCCCAATATGTTCAACCCCCCATTTGAATGTTTAGCTCCTTTTGAGGCCCGTTCCCTTTTCGTCCGCTCCTTTGTCCGTTGATGCATTGTCATCCACATTGCATTCCATGCTATGCATATGCATAATATCCCATCATCAGCCATAAATGTCAGCACTATCCCTCATCCTATTCCTCCTCATTTTCCGCCATCGCATTTTCCCCCGTCGCTTTTTGGTTAAATGCACTTGCCGCCGGAGTTTCCTTTTTGACGCTTTGTCTCCGCTTTCCTTTCCGCTTTTCGTCATTTACGGCTAAATCAATAGACGCCCAGACAAAAGGAGAACCGGCGCCGCCATTTTGTAGTTAAGAATCAAAAAATATAGTATGCAAAAAGAATGTTTTACAGTGGTTTGGACTGTGGAAAATGAAACCATAAGATATGGCATACATTTATTATAATGGAATCTCCATAAGTCGAACGCCGGCGACTGTGAATTAATTTTTTCAAAATTAATTGGTATAAATAACGATTTATTGTATGTGAACATAAAAACTGAACATGATACGGCTTTAAAAAATTGCATATTTTATGGGAATCGAACATGAAGCCAAGATATGTTATTAATTTGGTGATTTCGGGATATATGGACAAATTAATTTATACCTTAAACTTTATTTATGCATTTTTATAATGAATTCATGAATATCTTTACGATTATTGTCGATATTAGTGTTATTTATGTGAACAAACACAAGTTATTGTAAAATGCCGTATTAATTTATTGAGTTAGGTTTATGGTACCATAAATGCCCCGCGTTGGGCGCCAATTATTTGAACTGACTAGTACGTTGAGTGTAATACATTACAAATCAGTTTTAAAATTTTAAGACAATATTTCTAGTAACTCAGAACCACTGTATAATTTTTGTGCTCGCATAGATACTTATATATTAGCCAAATGGTGCTGGGGGACTGACGGTGATGTCGCCTGACGATTTTATTGGAGTGTGGAGTGGGTGGCGTGTGTGGGAGGACGACGACCTTGGACCAGCTGAGCACTACGAGAGGGGGATTACGAGAGAGTGGGAGTGGGTACCAATGAGCGAGTAAGGAAATCAACTGGCATCGGGCCAAAATTAAAGTTCACAGAACTGACTCACCCAAAAGCAAATAATTGAGCTCCTCACAAAGACACAAAGAAAGAGGTATTTTGTGTTTTTTTTTTTGTTGTCTCGTCTGGCCTTAAGTAGATCAAATCTCCACTCACACACATGTTAACCTTCTAAAGCCCCTATATCATTTGAAAGGGCAAAGAAAACACAATACAAAAACTAAAGAACTGCAAATCAGCGGCAAAGGCAGCAGCAACATAAAAAACTTGTCGCTGAATGGCCGCTTTTTGTAGAAATGTCGCAGAAACTTAATTTACAATTTATTTTGCCTCCGTCTGTGTAAGAAAAAAAAAAAAAGACTAAGAAACAAAGACAAAGCTGCGACAAGTTAAGAATTCGAAACAAGAAACGCAACTTAAGCTGCGTAGGTTTCTTAAGTAACTTCAAATGTTTTGATTAGACTTTAAATGACAACAGTAACACAAGAACAACAACAATAGCCGAGTTCCAAGTTGCGGAGTCGAACTCAAAGTCATTTGCGCAGTCGCAGCTGCGCAGTGTGGGTTGACTCAGCGAGCGAGCGGGAGAGAGATGGATAGATGGAGGGGAGAGAACGTAGAGAGGGACAGCTGCCTTTGCTCGACTTTGCAGACCAACGGAATGACCTACGCAAAAGGATATCCCTGATTAGGATAAATATCTCAAAGGATCTCAAAATATATATAAAATACCTGAAAATCTCCTTAAATATCTTTTGATGTCTTTGAGCTTCACTTTTTTTTTTGGGTTACTCCTTAATTACTTCATTCATTTGAAATCGGAAGCCCATAACTTTTCTAATGGGACTCCGAAACCTTTTAAAATTTTAATAATCCTTCTATTTAGGATACCTCCATAAGTTGATAAGTTGACCCAAAGATATGATTATCATATTTTCGATATTCGACAAAGGGAATTGAATTCTATAAATGGTAGGGTGTTCGAGAATCTTATCAGTTGATCCATCAGTCAATGTGGGGATTACATTGAGCAAACTAGAAAGGTTTTTGCACTATCTAAAACTGAGATACCACACGGGCACCCAACGACTGTGATCGTGGTCTAGAAAATATCTAAATATATATAGTGCATACATATATATGTATGTTTTGCTCCACGCTCAATGACGTAATTGCGGTAGCACTTCAGTGCGTTAAAAGTGGGCTTTTGGCCAAGGAGAGAATATATACATATGGCTAAAATGGCAAATGGCAAAAAGAGGGACAAAGGCGGCGGATTGCAAGCGTTTTTCTGCCTCGCCACTTCTAATGTTTTTCAGTTTCTGCCCCGCCCACTGTCTGACTTTCATTAGCCATGGCTTCAAGTTGCCTGCGCCTTTGTTGCTACGTTCCGGCTGCTGTTTTACCTGATTTCTTTTCTCTGGCACAGTGAAACATCCATAAAGCATACAATTTTAACAAATTGTAATTTTGAAAGGGGGAAAATGATTAGAATTATTCAAAAACATTAGAATTTTTCGATAGATTGAAGGTTAATACTAAAACAATTACAATTTTGAAGGCGAAAATATTACGAATTATTATAATATTAGATATATTAGAACCTTGTAGAATGACTTATTTAAAATCTAAGATTTCTAGATTTTTAATATTTTTATTAGATACTAATTATAATTTTGAAGGGGAAAATTATTAGAACGTTAGAATTTTCTAGATTTTTAATTTTTTAATTAGTATCTAATGTATCTTCTTAAATTATAAAAAAAAAAGAAATCCAAAATAATAACCTAAAAAAGCTTTATCAAAATGTAAAATTTGAGTTAGTGAGGTATACCTGTACTTGGTTTTTATTGTTGCTTTTATGTTTGTGTTTAGTTGATGCTGCGAAGTTCTTGCTGCTGCACACAACTCATGCCCTCTCGCTCCCACAGCCGCCCCCATCCTCTTGCTCTCTCCCTCGCTCGCAGGTTCACCTTTCGCTCGGGTGTGCGTGTGTGTGTGTGTGTGTGTGAGACAGACCTGAAGCGCAGCTTTCCGCTCCCTTCTGCACTCTCTTCTCCTTGCCGCTCTTCTCCGCTCTTGACCTTGAACTTGTGCCGGGTTTACTTTTGTTTTCTTTTGGTCGCCCCGCCATCACTTATGAGTTTTTTCCCCAGCTTTTTTCTTCTTTTTTTTTTGTGGGTCTTTATTGTTGCCTTTCTTTTTGGCCCGGCCTAATCAGGCTTAATGCCGTCGCCATCTCACTCGCGCTTCTGGAATACAGGGGGGCGGAAAGAATTGAGAAGAAGCGTCTTCTGAGAACCTACCGAAAAAGGGTAATTTTTTCTTTTTTCCAGTATTTATGCAGAAATCGAAATCCTTTCGGTCTGTAATTTCTACGAGTTTATGCAAACAAGATTTATATGCCCCTCATAAATTCCAATTTTGCAGATTCTTGAACCTTTTTTGCAAATTCTCGGAAAGTTTTCAAATCGATCGATGATACTGGGTATTAAATAAACGAATCAATCGATCTCTGCATTTAGGATAGTGACAAATGGGCTATAATATCCCTTCCAAGAAGCCATTAAATCTTATGGATTTCCATCCCGGAAGAAATCCTCTTTAACTGATTTTCAAAATTCTTAAAGTTAAATTTAAAATGGTTTACTACAAATTGTGTTTTGCAAACAACAAAGTCGTTAACACTATAACCTTGTTTAGATACACACCTTAGTTATTTTTTTTCGCAACTAGCAAAGTGTCAAAAAGTATTACTGATTAGTAGACATATTTGCATAAAGCACTTCGAACTGCTTCTTTTCATTTTACTAAACCTATGTATGTAGTATGACGTATTACCTGATTATAACTGGAATTTAAATACCTACACTTGAACACGTATTTACGTAGTATATTCAATATATCTCTTGACACACTGTTCTATTGCCAACATTCTTAACTGAAATTCACTTGGTAACCCTGGTTAGGGTTGTGGATCATTAAAGGAGGGAACTGCCGGAACCTGGCGTTACGTTCTGGAGGCAAAAAAATGATGATAATGATGGAGACGAGACTATCTAATGACAATTGACATTGGCCACAAAGCGACAAAGTTGGTGGCCAAGAGGTGTGACACAATTGCCACATATCCAATGACAATATGCAGCAGAACAGCCAAGAATAAAAGTTGTTAAGATTTTGAAATGGAAATGGAAACCGAGACTAAGCCAAGAGCAAGAGCAAGAGCAATCCGTAACTAGAACTCGCGATGGAACTTGAACTGGATCTGGACCTGAACATAATTGGCAATTGTAGTCTAGTCCGTAAAGACCTCCAATGCTCCATCTCCATTTCCATTACCATTACCATTACCATTTGCCATCTACCAACTACCAACTACTGAGCTCTTTGGCCAGGTGAGAGTTATGCGTTGTTGTTAATTAGCCATTTACGGCCTGATTGCTGGCAGCGCAAACTCATCGTCATTGGCCCAGCCTGCGAATCCGAGAGATCACCTGAGATCATCTGGTAACGAGGTCAAGATACACACAGCACACTCAGCAGGAACCAGGCCACGGCGACGAGCAACTGGAGCACATAGCGGGGGATAACTGTGCGGTTATTTTGATCCCTTGATGCTGAAAAAATCCCCTATAGATGTTAGCTTTTAATTAGATTAATATTATTAACTATTAATCATACGTTTCGCCTTTAAAAAAAAAACCGGAATAGCTAATGAGTGGGCTTAACGGTTGCGAAACGCACTGTCTCTTTGGCACTGAAGAAAACCTCCTCCTCCTTTGAGGGCATAATTGATATGCGACACGCACACGTCGAATGGATCACTCCAATTTATGCATCGAACGACCAGGAAAACAAATCCCAACTTCGAGTTGGACTTTGTCATTTGGTTCGGTGGACATGGTGGACCTGGTGGACCTGCCAAAAGGAGTGGGAGATGACGATGGGGCGACTTTGAGGCGTTGATGTCAACGTGCCACCTCCATAAACAACTCAATTCGATCGTGAGTCTGGCCACGTTATTACGAATCGGTTCAATCAACTGTGCTCCCCACTCTATGTACATACGTATTCCCCTCCATTTCTTACCCTTACCATACCTCACTATACCTTACTTTACCGCCCCGATCTGTTTTGATAGCGGGCACGTGATCTGCAGACGAAACACCAGGCGAACCAAATCTGAATGGAGAATTTATGAATGGAGCACTCGGCTCAAGTTGGAGCTCGGCCTTATAGTTTGGTTCACTCCAGTTCAGTTGGGTTCTACGATATGCGTGAGCGTGTGTGCACTGGTCAAAATATTTTTAAAGCTAATTAAATTAGAAAAAAATATTGAAAAAAATGTAACGCCAGAACTAGTTGGGAATTATAGAGACGTACTGTTGAAGTTCTTTAATAATTTAAAACCTACAGCACTTAATTTGCATTTCTAAATATTACCATTAATTTTAATTGCAATATTTCCTATTGCCAGAACTAGTTGGGAATTATAGAAACAATTTTTAAGAACATTCAAAAATGTTAGTGCATAGTGCATTGAAATTGTATTTCTACTTATAAAAATCAATTTTAACTGCAATTCTTTTCAATTCTAATATAAGAAGAGTGATCTTTCTCAGTGTATCCGTTAGATAGTTTCGCTTTCTACAGATCGCTTCTAGGAGTAGTCTACAGACGAAAAAAAAAGAAAGAAGAACAGGAATCGAGAGATTGAGCTCCTCTTCTACTTAGGAGAAGAACGGTTGTTGTTGTGCTCGGCTCTATATATCTGAAGTATCTTTGTATCTTTGCATCTGTATCTGTATTTTTTGGCACGAATGTCGCATGTTGCTGCTGTTGTTGTTGCTGTTGTTGCCGCCTCTCGTCGTCTGACGCATTTTGTCTGTCTGTCTCTCTGTTTCTGTGCGTGGCTTAACAACTTGAAATTGTGGCATAAACACGTTCTACAATTTCCGGCATGAGTGTTGGGCGTTTTGTTGTTTGTTGTCGCCGTTGTTTTTCTGTTTTCCGTTTTTTCTTCTTTTTTTTTTGTAGTTTATTGGTTCCATTGATCATTATTATCCGCAAACAAAACACACGATTGTGGATCGCGCAGGCCCACTGGGAGTTTCTCACTCCCCGAAAGACAAATAAAATTGGGCTCCTAAAAATATCCACCTCCCTTGGCTAATGTCAATGATCCATTTGAGCTATTTGGGAGTCTCGTTTCCCAGGGCTATTTATGGCTAACCTTGCGGCTTCCAAAAACAAACAGCAAACAAAACTCTCGCGACTGCAGGCGATATTTTTGTGTCACTTTTAGAACAATTAATTAGTGTTTCGTCTTTTTTTAGTCACACAAACTTTGGAAACGTTCGATCGATCGAACGTTCGATCTATCGATTGAATGACCTTAGCTATTCGGTAAATACAGAAAATAGATAGTGCGCATGTGCGCACTTCAATGGATGGTTAACGAAATTGAAAATAAATTCACTTTCAATTTCATTCGTTGGCAAAACGCTTTAAATTAATTTATGACGGGCCCTTAAAGAGGGTTAGAGCAATTAAAATTGATCAAGCTGCGACCCAAAAGACATCGAAGGCGATGATGATGATCACTGGGGGATCATTAAAACCGCCGGCCAAACAACATCATTTTGTGATAATGATCCGGCAATCAAACACAGAGGGCTTAAAACAAAACAAAAAAAAAACCAAACTAGTGTGAATGCCAAGCCATGTCAAATGGCCCAAAACAAATGGCCTAGACCACAAAAAAAATAAAGACTGATCTCCAGATCGAAAAGACGTTGAAACACGCACCAAAATCTTGGGCCAGTTTCAATTTCGATTTCGTAATTTAAATTTCAAGTGGATTGGAAACTGTCAAAAAGCAATCCCCCCTCCAAAGAAAAAGAAAACATGAAAAACACAGCAGGTGATCAGAAGGCGGGGCAATTTGAGGCTTGCCTGCAATCAATTAGTTTTTGATGATGTTTGCTGGTTCGAAATTGAGTCCATTGCACGATCATTATACAAGATGATCGCATTATCAACTCAACTTTGACACACTGCAAAAGAGAGGGGCGCAAATTACACGGATATGAACTTGTGCGGATCACTTAAATGACATAATTGGATCCGTTTTGGGTGCGTATTAGCGATCGACGATTGTCTATCGTTGATCATTGAAAATCCCCTCGAACAAGATCCAATTTGGGAATCGCAATGTTGGGGCAAATCGATTATGACACAATAATTGAAGTCAGGGCCTAGCAATTAGTTGAGAACGGTAGAGTGGGTAAGGTAGAGTTTAAGGTTCTACTGACAAATAATATTATCAGATGGCGCCCGAACAGGGACCCTTAGAACATCGATCACAATTTGCTATTTCAGTTCCGCTGCTGATTTCTCCAGATAACTTCAAGGCTTTAGGTTTTTTTTCCCCTCCAATTCCAATTCTTCTGTTAGCTCCAACAGATTGAACCACAATTGAATAGAGAGTTCATTGGCACCTCTCGAGCGAATTTCATTGATCAATGTTTTCAGCACTCATTTATCACGCTTTCAAGGCATTCCTTTTGCGCTCCAGTTTGCATTTATGTGTATGTAGATGTAGATAGATGGATAGATCAATAGATAGATACACCCACCAGACGAAGAACGACCCACGCCTCCCTCTCTGCACAACGATCTTTGGACATTGGTGGTCAGAGACCATAGACCATAGATCAGTCCAGGCATTTCCGCATTGCCATTCGGTTATACGATAGCACTTCGATCTCAAAGCCCTCGATCATTTGATTCCATTTCATTTCATTTCACAACCAATTCGCATGCAAAACATCGCGCACATTCTTGAAAACCAACGCCCAGTGCATTATTATCATTATTTTTCCGTCATATTTCACTTGGCAAATTGCTGGACGATCGGGGATCGTTAATGGTGACAGGAGAGGCGCCATCGTACCCCTCTATAAAAAAAAGTAACAACAAAAAAATGTAAATAAGAAATGCGAGATGCGAAATGCGAAATAAATGTGCCCAGCTAATCGATTAATTGCCACGGCAGCTACAGAAGCACTCAGCGAATGCCTAGATGAATATATGTGTGTCTTTCCTCTTTCTCGGCCTGGGAATACTTACTGGAATCTGTAAGCAGCCCGCCCCCCTGGAGAGGGGTAGGTATACCCATATACCATAGCTGCTCGCAGGGAAATGTCGTAACGAATGGTCGGCGGAATGGCCCAAACGAATTGCGCAGCCGATAAATGAACAAAGAATTCGCAACGCCCACAAAATGAGGCGGAACATTTAGAATGCGGGGCGCGCGAAAAGGGCAACAATTTACATGGGCCTAGCTAAATGGCTAAAGTGGTAGAAAGAGAAAGAGGAAGTTATAGTGCTCTAGAAGGACACAAAGTCCACAGCCTGTGAAGGTGGATAAGAAAGAAGAAGGTGATCCTAACTGCAAAAACCGATAAGGATATACCATGTTTTGGGTGGGTTAAAAAAAGGGAGGTTAGAGAAAAATAGAAAAGAAAATAAGGAAACTTTAGAAAGGATTTCTAAAAGGCAAATAAATAAATTAAAAAAAAAATAAAATAAAGTATTTTAAGAGGTAAAAAGTTATAAAAAGGATTTATAAATGGTAAATACCTAATAAAGTTTATAAATTATAAATAAAGCAAAATAAATATTTAGAAAAAAAATAATATAAAGTTATCTTAAAAATACCAAATGTGCAAAGGAATTTATGTAGGGGAAGTACCTTATAAAAATTATAAATTTTAATATTAAAGGTATTTTTAGGTATTCCAAATATTTAATGGATAATAATATTAAAAAACCCTAGAAAAATAGAAAAAACAAAAAGAAAATCATAACTGAGAACCGGTAAAAAGACAATACGAAGTTAAATCAAAGGAAATAACAGGAAAATAAATAAGGGAAAACCGAGTGCAAGAAGTGGGCGAGCTAAGAAGATTATATGGGGTTGTAAGAAAAAGTGCCGACAAAATGCCATCTACTCAGTCTCGAATTTGTTTTCCCCTCGGGGCAAATCCTGGGGTTTTCCCCCCCCCTAGCAAATCCCATTTTGTTCATCATTTGGCCAAATCTGTCAACATTCGTTGGGTAAAAATTAAGACATTTTTCTGCACCCCCAAACCCCAAAGAAGAAAAAAAGAAATAAACACTTGAGCCTTGCAACATATCTACATATGTTGCTGCTTGAAATGTGCAATGTGCAATGTGCAACGTGCAATGTGCAATATGCAACATGCAACTGCAACCGGATGGAGCAACTGTACACCAGGGGGTGGAGCTGGATATTACGGGGTAGTGGGGGTACTGGGGATACTTGGGGGTGGGGGTGGTGATTACCGTTCGGGGACACATCACTTTTATTGCACTCACTCACTTTAGTTTCAAGTTGTTGTTGCTGCTGCAGCTAAATGGAATTATTTATGCAAATTTTATGCAATGCAAATGTGAGTAGCCGGAGAAGAAGCAGAGAAAAAAAATGCATTTTATATTGATAACAAGCATAAATCTGTGTGTATCTATGCACTGCAAAAAAATAAAATAAATATCATAAAATTCCGCTTGGTTTTGTGTGTTTTTCAAGGCTTTTCACTCTATAAAATATTTATTATAATTTTTTACGAGATATCAGATTAGTAACAAACTATTATTAAAAATAAAAGACAAACAAATGTTTCAAAAAATTCTTAATAAATCAGATTGGTTTAGAACTCGTTCCTGTAGAATATTGCTTTATATAGGAAAATTCTATTATATTTTTTAACTTTTGTTTTATTTTTGGATCAGCTACAATATTTTTTTCTAAGTGAGTACTTGTATCTTTGCCTCTGTGTGTGCTTAATGCACTTTGAGTAAGTTGGTTATTTACTTATTTTTTTTAAACCTTTTTTTTTTTTTGCTGTTGTTGCAATTTGAAACGTATCGAAGTCGTTGGACTTTCAGCGGGTGGTGGGAGGAGATTGTCGGCATTTTGTCAAAGGTAATTCATAGTTTTTTTTAATCTTTTTTTTTTTGTTGCAGCGACATTGACAGGTTGCTGTTGTTGCAATATTATTGCTGTTCTTGAGTTGCGCATGCGCAGAGAATTTAAAAAAAAAAACAGCATAGATAACCAACCGAGAAATCACCGCCCCCTCCCCCCATTCACGAAACACCCACAGACATGTCTTGGCATAATTAAACAAATCTGCGACAACAAACAGACATGAGCAAGCCATTAACCCATTACTGACCCCAAAACCGGTCACCTATCAACACACTCGCGCCGCGTTCACCTTGTTAATTAATGCGAAAAACAACAAGAAAAACAAATTGGAAAACGCACCAAAAAAAAAAAAACTAAGAGGGGGGAGGTGTGTTGTCAAAGTTGGAACCACTAAAAGTCCAAACTTTCAGGGCCAACAAGACTCCAATGGTATAAAATACACAGAAAATAAGTCCATTCAAATGGAAAATTTTGTATAATGACTAGAACAAAGTTGCCTTAAAAATACTATAGATTTTTAAATATCTAAATAATATATTTATTTATAAGTTTAAAACTTTACACCACAAAAAGTTAAGAAAGGGTATGTGAAAAGATTGGCAGGCCTTCTAAGCATTTTTTTTTGCCATCCATCAATCTTAATTAAGCTAATCACAACTAACAGATTAGATCAACGATTTGTAGCCATCACTTTTCGTTCTCCAAAAGAATGCGGATTTTTTCTCAAGACACGCAAGGCAAAGCTACAAAAGACAAGAAGAAATTAAGTATGCATGTTAAATATTCCATGAATCTTAACCAGAAGTTAAAGCTTTGAAATATCTATGAAATCATGAGTTATGAAAACTTTTTTAATATAATAATCCATATTATTTGTGTAATTCTAAAGTTGTATGCTATGCTCAATGGCAATAGATTATAATAGACGTTAAACGATAATTTCCGGCAATTAAAATGGAGAAGAACGAGGCTCCACAAGCTGTGAAATACTTATGTATCTAGACTTAACCCACCATACCCCACAAACTATAAACAAGCATCTCTGCAATTGAAATTGCAAACTACAAAGTGAAGGTATTACAGATTTAACAAGACGATATGAGGTGGATTGGGTGGAAATTTTCCCAGAAATGGGGTGGGTGGCTGTGAGGCTGAGGTTAAGGGCTGAAAAGTGAAAACCAATAAACTGAAACTGCATGGCCTGCTCAATTGGAAAATATTTATGTGCGGAAATTTTCCCGTTCGCGCTTGAACGGTTTGCTTATTACTTGGGTCTGTTCTGTTCTGCATCCCCTTTATTTTCCCTTTTCTCCCCCCATTTCTCCCCAGATCCTCACCTTTCAACGAAACGTTGTACTTTATTTTATTTGATTTTATTTTGGCGCACAAGGAATGCACCCGGCAAGGAATTCAAGGGAGAGCACTGAACGATGTCCGCATCGTTTTGTACGACATGCGATACATTAGAAATCCCTGATGTTTTTTCGCAACGAAGAAAAAATACTCTTAAAATTTAAAGAAAACTTAATTGGATTTTTAGTACCAGACAGAAAGATCAGATTGATCAGATTATTGTTTAAAGATCAAGCTTTTCATATCATTTTGATATGAATAAAGATTATGTTTATCTTATTTTACAATATTTGTTAAAAAAAATATTAATTTGGTTTTTTCAAACTGTATTTTTACAACTTTTATGAAATTATAAAATGAAAAATGATATTTATCATATCGACTTAAAATTAATATGAAATAAAGTAGAAATTATTCTATTTCATATCGAAGTTTTTTTTCTGTGCATTTTTATAATCTTTAAAAATATTTAATAGCCTTATAAATACAAATCCCTATGAAAAATCAATTAGATATTCAAGTTTTTAAAAGGGCATTTAAAGAGTGGCAACTTCTCATAAAAGTTAGAGTATCAGAGATCAGAACTGTGAAAAAAACAACCGAGAGACGAAAAATAAAAATCATTAAAAAAGAAAAGGGAAAATTCTTTCAGTCGGTGCTGAAAGGTAATAAATAAGCGCAAGATGCGGACACGTGTGCCGTTAATCCAACAGAAGCTATATCTGCGGAGTTCTTTGGGTTGGTTTGGATTGGGTTGGGTTGGAATGGAGAACTCCTCATCGCGTTTCTTGCAATCCCAATCCCATTCCCATTCCAAATCCCCCAATGGCAATCCCCGGCAGCAGCCACGCATGGTGCATCGTTCTAATTAACGTCACAAAGACGGAAAGAATCGGGGAACTTGGGAACTGGGAAGTCGGGGAAGTCGGGGAACTCAGGGAACTCGGGGAACTTGGGGAGCATACAAAAGATGAAAGGGGACAAGTAGGAAGGGCAGCTGCAGCATGCATATAAATCCCTATATATATAGATTTATATATATATACGCCTCTTGAATTGCCATTCACATTTTTTATATATAGGGGTTAGGTCTCCGACTTTGACATCAACTTCCATCCCCACTTCCACAAACACATCCATTTCCATCTCTTAGGGATACAGGAGGAATATGAAACTCTTGAATGAATCGGTTTGATCCGAGAAACCAAAAGCATCAGGCGTGAAGTTATGCCTCAAAAACATAGGCGTACATCTGCAGCTGCGGTCAAAACGTAATGCCCCCATATAAATTGCAGAAAAATCTAGCAGTTAAATTCGGTATATTTAGATATTTTGTGAAGGCGATAAAACTGGCGATAAACTAAGCCCAAGTTGTTTACAATTAATTAATAGATTTATGGGGCTATTTTTTTTTTAGTATATTCCGATTGGCGTGGAACAAATTTTCCATTTCTTAAAGATTAAAATTTTGAAAAAAAATTACTTTATTCTTTAGGGGTCATGATTTTTTGCAAAAAATGGCCAAAAAATAAAATGTCCGGGTTTAAATGCCAATCGATTGGAAATTTAATAACGAGTTCAGAAAGGTATGACAATCCATATTTGGATCTCTATTTCCGTTGTTTCGGCCGAAAAACTAAGTTTTTGAGTGGAAAATTGGGATCTGAGTATTTGGTAAAAATAGGAGTTTTTCCTTTTTGTTTTTTTGCTGTAACTTGGCCAAAAATGGTCGTACGCCAAAAATACGCACTGTTTTGAACAGATAACAAAATTATCTATAAATCCAGAACACTTTCCGTGTGATTTTGGAAAAATAAAATTTTCGCCAATTTTTTCATTTTTTTTATAAGGGGGTACATCATGATTTTTTGCGAAAAATGGTCAAAAAATAAAATGTCCAGGTTTTAATGCCAATCGATAGGAAATTTAATAACGAGTTCAGAAAGGTATCACAATCCATATTTGAACCAATACTTCCATTGTTTCGGCCAAAAAACTATTTGTTTTCGAGTGAAAAATTGGGATCTGGGTTTTTTTTGGTAAACATGTAACTGTAACTTGGCCAAAAACGGCCGTACACTAAAAATACATACTGTTTTGATTACTATTAGATTCGCCTTGCCATTACTTAAAAACCTTATAGCCACCATTTGACCCGACTTGACCTGAAAACCGAAGGGGGCCCAAGTCGAGAAACCCAAAAACTCGGACGACAACGACAACTTCTTGTCTGATTTCCACTCAAATGAAGTTGTTTGCCGTGTGTTTACGCCCACAGCGAAGAGAAACAGATAGACAAATATAAATACGACTACAAAATACAAATATAAATGTAAATACAAGCGACTTGATGGATTGGCTAGCGATGGTATCTAGTATCTAGCATCCGAGGAGGGGGAGGGGGAAGGGTCTAGACTCTATAGAGACTCTATAGGGCTGGGCTACTAACCTTGACCCAATAGCGAGTGCTTGGTATGCGCTGAAAGCGTGCTAATTGCAAAGACTTTTCAACACGATCCAATCCCCAACATGATGGAGTCAAGTGTAAACACAATAAAAACACACAGAGATGAAGCAGAGATTCAGATACAGATACAGATACGGATAGCACAGATACAGATACAGATAGAGATACATTAACCGATACGAAGCAGCAAATAAAGTTCCTCAGTCAATACAGAAAGCTGTGTGTTTTTGTTTGGTCTTTGCAAATGAAGAAGATCTTCTGAAGCAGAATCAACAATTGGGCGCAACATATATAGATATATAGTATATGGTATTTCTGTGCCCTGGATGTCTACACATCTGGCTAAATGAACTCGTAAACTCCATTTCCATTTTACCAGGTAAACACACAACAGAAACCCCATCAAAAGCGAACAACTGCCGAGTCCCAAATCAAAATCGAACTAAAATCGCACGTAAACAGTGCAGATAAGATAAAATAACTCTTTGCCGGGGAAACAGAGCTAATGCCTCAACTGTTTGTGCCCGATTCAGTTTGCCATAAATACCATACACCATATAGCATATATACCGCATACCATATGGTGTTTGTTTGCCCAGTGACTATGGCTTAATAGATGGATGACACAATCCCAACAACAGAGTCCCAACACCGGATGTTAGATAGGTTTTCAAAGGAAGGAGTATGAGCAAGTTCCCAGTTCTGGTTTTATTTTTGCGTTTTTTTGATATTTTTGAAATAATATACAATATTTTTACTGGGGTTTTTCTGCAAAACTTCGTCTTGATAACTTCTTATTATAATTTTTTGGTATTTCTGACATAATCTTCTAATTGTTACTCATCTTTGTAAAATGTTCAGTAATTTCTTATAATATCCCTTTTTGTATCTTCAGGATCCTTTTTCGAGTCCCTTTTAAAAATCTCCTTCTCACTGATTCCATTTTCCATTACTTTTATGTAATTTCTATAAGATATAATCTTAGGCTACAAATTTCCTGCCTTTTTAAATCACTAGGCTTTAAGACCTCTTAAGAAACCATTATAGAATTTAATAGAGCCTTCGGAATCTCATAATCTCACAAACTCACAACCTCTATAATCTTTCCTGCTCCCTGGCATCTTCCCACCGTTCTCACATCGTTAAAAAGGAATTCCATTCATGAAGAGAGCTGCTTAGGTTTCATTTTGTCAAATGGAAAGTTGGCCAAAATGCAAATCGCCCCGCTATAAAATATCCATAAATAGTTTAAATTAAATGATCTATCTAACGTTCGGTCAATCAAGGTATGAGAGGTTGAGTCGAGGAGGCATTAAAGCGATCGTAAAAAACTTTGGATGATCTTTTTTTTTTAGGGTCCAAAGAGAGGCGGGGAACAAGGCACGCTTCGGTTTTTACGATCGGTTCCAATCAGGGGAATGACGAGCACGCAGCTAACAGAAATTATCCCCTGCAGCTAGACGATCGTAATGGGAGATCTGCAGGAGAAACTGAAGACCCTCTAAGACCCACAGCTCTAAACTTCCAAAAATCGAAGATCCAAACCCCAAAACCGAAAACCAATCAAGCAATCAAAGAAGTTACTAAATTTGGTTACAAATTATGCACAATAGGGAGGACACCTAAGATCAGATCTTCTGATGATAATGATTCAATCGGAACGATCGTTTGATCTGCAGACACATTCCATTCCTTGATGGATGATCACTTTAGCTGGAAGGGGAGTGCCGAGTCATGGATATTTGGGTTTGAGAACTCACAAAACCCATCCTTTATGATCCATCTAAAAGATCCTACAAATCCCAAAAGGGAAAACAAAAAACATTTCTTATTTCCTGGCTCAAGTGGACGAGGACAAAGCGATCGACACTTGACACACTCGGGGATTTGAATGCAAAATCCCCGAGAATAGACCTCCACAATCTCGAATCTCAAGTGCGAACTTATGAGGTAACCCAAAACAGCAAATTAAATGTCGGGGCATGAAGTCAGAGATGCCGAGAAACCGACATTGACATAATGATTCTTGGCTGGTTCCGGCCAACAGTTTTTGACTGCCATTTGAGCCACTTAATGAGCAGAGCTCAAAAACTACAGGCTACGAAATACAAAACTAAGCACACACTGCACACACGAACTCACAAAAATATATAAATCTCTCGCCCACCCAGGCAACAATTTTTGGCTTAAAGGCCAGGCCAAAGACAAAAATTCTTAATTGCCGGGCCTGCGGGCGATATATATATTTTCAGTCAGACAGTGCAAAAAAAAAAATAGAAAAAATAGAAAACAACACCCCGTCATGATGTAAGCTGCCCAATTTGTCTTCACCTTTCCGTACATCAGGTTGGTCCAGTCCGGTTTGCTTGGGTTCGTTTGGGTTGAGTCTCTCTATAGCGATAGAGTCGCAAAAACCCATCGCATCTCACATCTCGATTCATAATTCGCTGGTCCGAAAAATGCGCATGCGCAACCATTTGGCATTCGGACATTCGATCGCTTGTCGCCTCCATTTATCATTTCTCATTTACCATCTCTCATTCCAATTTTATATCCATCAAAACGGATTTCCACAGATTTTTTGTCAAAAAATATGATCCCTTGATGACTAAACGCCATTAAATGTAATGAAATTCAAGTACCCCTGACCCACAAAATGCGTATGTAATGTCGTATCTCATAAATACATTTTTGATTAGGCCCATCATTTTGAGAGACCGCCCGCATCCAAGTTGATTCCGTTAATAGGCGACAATCGTCGAAGGCATTTAATCGGATCCGCTTGGCTTCCACTCCCCGAAAAAGCATCCCTAACTTCTATAGGTATACGAATGTATATAATGGGTCTCTGTGAAGCGCCGTGTTAGTTTGATAATAATGCCCGTCGTTGAGCAAAAAACTAATCATCATAATAACGATGATTTCACGCCTGCTTGGCTGGGCGATCGCTAAAGATTGCAAAAAAAAAAAAATGAAAATAAGCGATGGTAACTCTCTGGCCTTAATGGGTATAGATCATTCTGGGCAGATGTTGAATACATTAAAAAGTGGCGGTCTAAATGTTCATTTAATGATCTACACTTGTGCTTTTAATCGCCTGAAGATTTTCTGAGCTATTTTAGAGATTATCACTAATGATTGTAGATCAAGTTGGGTTGATTTTCGAAGAGGTCATTCAAAATCCATTATTAGGTATAATTTTTAAGACCTCTGTTAGTTGGGATCAGGTTAAAAAGTTTCTTATATAAGTTTTTCCTGATTAGAAAATGTATAATAATATTAATCATTTCTAACATATGTATGTATTTATTATTATAGTAATACTAATAGGATCAGAATCAGGCTTTCAGATCCCATTACTGGCTGGATAACTTGAGATAAAGTCAAGATATTTCTAGAATTTCTGGGATTTCATATAGAATTTTCCCAATTAAAAGAACATTTAATTCTCTAATCGGTTAGGATCACTCGAATCGGTCGTAAAAGATTTTAATCTCTGGCGAATCTCAGCGAGATCAAACAGCGTAATAATCATGGCTGTTTTGAGCATAATCGCAGTGAAACTTCGGCATTTCATTGTCATCCGTTGGATGGAAAACGGCGGCAGAGTCAACTTGAATGGTTTCATTTCATTTCATATCGTTTCATTTCATTTCACTTCACCCACAACCCACATGCCAACGACATGGAGCCGGAGCTCTAAAAATATGAATATAGAGATGGATTTAAAGCTGCAGATGGATATAGAGATGGAGCCACATCCACATCCACATCATCCATCAACCGCTGGCGAGAGGGGCTGAACAATTAATAAACAAATAAAATGGCAACTACAATGCGGGTTCATGACCACAGCAAGCAGGCATTTCCAACACTCAACTCATCTCATCTCAACCGAAAGCCAGCAGCAAATTGCGTGCGCGAACAACTAAATTTACAAGGCGCCTGGGCCTGGGAATCCATCTTCTTCAGTTCAAGATGCACATGCAGATGCAGATGGATATATATGTGTATATAGATATTGCGAAGATATAACCAAGTTGCGACTCTGTGTGCAATTAATTCAATGAGCAGTGGCGACAAAGAGACAAAAGATCGCCCCGAGGCAAATGCCTCGCGATCAACACGCAATGGGTTGTGAATCAAAGATGAATGGGGAGATCAGTGGTTCAGAAAAAGTATATAAAAAAAAAGTTTGCTACGAAGACCAAATTAAAAGATTACAAGAAAATGAGAGAGATTCGTGAACCCACACAAAATTAGAAATTTTTAATTAACAAATCATTAAATGATTTTCAAATCCTGTGAAGAATCCTTTAGTAAAAATTCTTCTGGCTTTACTTCCTTTAAAACGAACCTTAAACTACCATTCGTGAGATCAAATAAGAAATTTTAATTGTTTTAAAAGGGTCTTAAAGTGACAAATCATTACATGATTTTAAAATCCTGTAAATAATCCATTAGAAAAAAACTCCTTTTAATTTACATTTTGGGTGTTAAATGATTTATTATCTCTGCATTTGAAATCCCTACAAATGGATTGTCATAATATAGATTATCCGTAACCTTTGTTAGAGGATCAACCTACCTACTTTGAATAACCAAATGAGTTATGTACCTGCATGATTTCGAGATCCTATTTCTTTTTTGAAGTAAGGATAAATCCTGAGTTCATTTTCAATTCACCTGGGATCTGGGATCCCTTTGGCTGTCATCTCCGCTATCTCTGTGTTTGATCAACTGCCAGCTGATCGATGATCCATTCCATGCCACAGCCACAACACCCAATTCCAATTTGTATTCCCAGCATTTTGTATTTGATATTCGTGGCCCTTTGGCGATCACTTGACACACTCTACCCTACCCGCCTGTCAACCGTCGAAATAAATAAATGAACTGTCCAAAACTGATCGGAGATGGGTTGTCCATTTGAGGAACTGGGGAACCGACTGGCAACTAGGAGCGATTGCATACTCATAAATATTGAAATTTTCAGAAGGGGGTTTTAGGAAGGGGACGCTATATGACAAACGACGACAAATCGACTTCCGAGCTATCGATCGTCGTTATTTGGCGATCGTTGGAATGAATGAATTTCGCGCCACGTTTTCCCGATACATTATAATGTGCGTTAGTTCGTTGAATGCCAATTGGCTTGATATAAACGCTTGATAACGAAATCGAAATCAAAAAACGAAACTGAAACTGAAACCGAAAATGCAGCCCAAGAAATGCCGTGACTCAGATTCTTTTGGCGCTCTGCCCATTCATAACCACTCGAAACGACCATTTCTTTCGCACATTCAGATTCCCTGACCTACGACATAATCCCCCCAAAAATGCGCTCACACGAATATATATATCTTGATATATATTTCTTTGTATATGTGTACATATAGCCAGAGGCGTCGTCATCTCGGTCTATGACGAAACCGATCGTATATTTTTATCATGGCCAAGAGATACGCGTTTGATAGAGCCCGGGGCATTTGGTCGTAAGTATCTTATATAGCCACATGATTCACACTTTCCCAGAACCAAAGTGATTAGTGCCGGGGCGCATTTCTTTCTAGATCGCGAACGGTCATTTCTGCACCGGTTTTATCTTTTTCGTTTCGGGAGATAATTACTTGAGAGGGGGATCTTAAAGGTATGCTACTAAAAGATCAGAAATATCTTATATTTGATGTTTTCGGAAATTATCTTTAAAAGGATATTGGATTTGATTATAATAAGGAAATATTCCAGGGAACGTAAATATTATCCATTTGATGAAAAATTTAATTGAGATTTATATTATATCATAAAAGTTCCTGATATTTACATATCCTATAGTCTTATGGTTATTCTTTCGAATTCGAGAAACTTTATATTTTAGTTGTACAGTTTACATTTTATAAATAAACACCGTCTTTATCTGGTAAAATACCCAATAAATTTCCAACTAACAATGGAAGCTCCTATGATTTTTTACGATCCCCCAAAATTCCCCCCTATATTTAACACTTCCCCGCGACCTTTGATGAACTCACCGATCTGGTGTTGATATCTCCCCACTGTGCGCCTTCTACAGTTCGGTTTCTTGTTCTTTTCTGTTGGTTTTCCTCAGCTGGGGCCGGAACCTGAGGACAGAGAAGGGAAAAAATAAGGAAAGGAAATCGAAAATGTTATATGTATGCATATGTATTTTATATAGTTGGGCTTTTTCACCGAGTGTGACATCATCATCATCAGAGACGTAAGTAGAAAACGGTAAATGGAGTTTTATTTGCTTTTTGTCATTGAATGTGAATGTGAATACGAGTGAGTGAGCGTTGCGTTCCACACACATCTACACAGAAAACAAATTCGATATGAAATTTGACCCTATTCTATCTTATTTCATATCAATAAAAAGCCTATTAATGTCAAATTTATGATTTAAACATATCAACATGACATTTTATCATATCATCTAAAATACCAAATAAGATAAACATAATCTTTGTTCATATCAAAATTATATGAATAACTTGATCTTTAAAAAATATAAAATTGACCAGCACATATCAATTTGATCTTTTCTCAATTTTTTTTCCGTGTATGCATAGAGAACTAGAAAAATGGGAGAACTAGCGAAAGAGGTGGTGGTCTAAACAAATAAGTCAATAAATAAAGGCGTTAACTTGGCTCGAATGGCCTACGTAAATATGCGATATGCGATGAAATGACTAAAAACGCTGATGAATATGAATACGAAAACGGAACCGTACTGATGAGAGGTGGGCTAAAGTCTCCCAATACCATTTTCCATCCCAAACCGAAACCCAAAACCAAAACCAAAACTTAAAACCCAAAACCAAGATCAAAAACCAAAAAGCCAGACTGACAATCGGTGTAGGCTTGTTTCGCAATCGCTCTCATAGACTTTGGCTCCAGAAGTTGGCAATAAGCTAAAAGCTGACAAATGTCTGACAAGCGGAAATGGCAAGAGAGTTGGCAAAAGCAAACATCACGTCGAAAAATACACGAAAAATTCGCACGCCAAGCCAAGGAGAATAGAAAATATACAACGAGGGGAAAAACGGAACCGCCACCGCAGAATATTTGGGTGTGTCCTACGGGAAGGGATTCCCCCGGGAATCACGTAACTCTTTGGGTTATCTGGATTTTAAGTTTTCGTATGGGATTATCATAAAATAATAGTAAATTTCTATTACAATTTTCAATTTGTATCTACATATATCTTATACTTAATTATAATCATAGTTATAGATTAATGAAGTCCTATTCAGTTGATTAATGTTTTTTTTCTTCTTGTTTTACAGATCAAATATTTTATGGTAAGTCCACTAAATATTTTAAAATATTTATTTTAACAACCCAAAAAATTATGATACAAAATTGCCAACTTTGACAAATTTCTAAAACAAACAATTTTGATATATCCTCTATAAGAAACAACTTCTTATAGATCTCTTTAAAAAATAAACAATTTTGAAAGATCTCTATAAATAAATCCCTATAAAAAAATCGTAATTTAATGGTAACTCTTACCGTTTTCCTAAACATCTTATCACCATTATTTATAAATCGTATTTTGGTCACAAGAAACTATCGAATTGAAAACCAATATTGGCTATATATCTTTATCTTTCTGTGTGTTGGCTTTTGACACCTTCTGTTTGGATTGGTTTGGTTGGTTTCTGATTTTTGTCTGGACCTTGGGCCTACCTTTTCCCACGAAGGCCGCTCAGCGGGTGAGAGGGTCTTTAATGGCCAGGTAGGAATTGGGCAAGGTCAATGCCACATATGCAGAGTGCTATTCTGACCTTTTTAGGGAATGTCCTTTTTTCGATGCGTGACGAATGCCGCCTGCGCATGCGGTCACCAAGGTCAGCCCATCGCCACCCCCTCCAATTTACTGCTCCCATTTGCTCATTAAAACAGTTGACGTGACTCAATCTCCTGGCAAAATAAATAATAATAAAAAAAAACACTTCAAGAGGCGCCACCGCGATGGGTGGCCTGCCAAACTATGACTCATGGAAATGTTGTCTGAATTCGCACAGGGAAAATTAATAATATTACCATAGAAAAACATTCACAAGTTCTTTAATTAAAGGCCCCCAGACATCTTGCGAAGTTTTGTCGAAAGATTTATGACTCAGTTTTTGTGTATTTATTTAAAGCAAAACATGGACATCGAGAGTCCATTCAGGATATCATAAATAATATTTTGATGATATGTGTGTGTGCTTCAAAAGAGTTTTTGAGTTTTAGCTAATAAATCAAAGATTTTCCTTTAATTGGGAAAATCATGTTTTTAGCTTATGAACTAGAATTACATATCTAATCGAGTTTTCTTATCTCTCGGCCATAAGCTTTTAAAGCTAAAGATCCGTTAAGAAATAGTTTCTAGTTCTCTTGGAACGAACTACCACTAATAGTTTCTTATCTCGTCCTACTATATCATCATATAATGGAATATCGTTCTTTGTTCGTCGATCGACTTACAGTTGTAAGATTCTAGTTCCATACTCATAAATATTGGTCTACCCCTAAGTGGTTAAAACTGGATCTGGATCCCTGCTCGTATGACATATTTTATGGATATAAACCATATATATACTATATGTATGTGTCATTTGTAAGTGGAACTTCAGATAAACCCCATGAGCTATGGAACCAACCGAGCTGTCACTTGTATTTTATATATTTACATATATATGCATGGCATGCCGGAGAGATCGGGGGTACAATACAATACTATACTGTTTGGTGTAGAGCTCATTCTCGTTATCAGGAGGGTGTCGTTCGTTGCATGTGGAAATTAAATTGAATGCGCCTTATGTTTATGATTTACACCATTTACAACAGCACATTCCGGCACATTCAGATATTCAGAAATACACAGAAAAAAATGACAAGTATCAGATTGATATGTGCTGTTCCATTTATTCATTATTTTGACATTATCATATTTTACATTATTTGTTAAATATAAATACCAAATTTGGTATTTTATATGATATGATAAAATATCAAGTTGATATGTTTGAATCATAAATTTGACATTAGAAGAATTGACCATATTTCATATCGAATTTTTTTTCAGTGCTTAAGTACATATCATTATTGGCAGACGGATAGGATAAAAAGCGATAAGTTCCAAAGTAGCAGACAACCCAATAATAATAATAATAATAATCATTATTTTCAGCTGTTTGTTTATTTGTTTTTTCGGCTCTCTCACAAACAATCGAATTGCTATTTTGGCATTTGATTTCTTTTGTTTCCCCGATTTTGATTTTTGAATTTGTGTGTTATTTTTTTTTTTTTTTGTTTTTAACTCCGCGACACGCAAATCGATGGTTGCCACCCTAACGGGCCAAAACAATAACAACAATAACACTAAAAATTTACGCTAAATTCTGCGCTTACTTTTTCTGCACGCGATGGAAAGAAAAAAAAATGGGAATCCAGACAAGGAAGCACGTTATTATAGCGGTAAGTGTGCTACGAAAAATAATAGCCAATGTTTTGGTTACTTTTTTTTTTTTCTTATATTCACTTCACATCACATAATAAATACGAGAAAAAAAATCGACAAAGAACAAGAAGTCGGAAACGGAAGGGAAGTTTTGAAATCAGCACAGGAGGTTTTCTTTATTAGGAGTGGACGCGAAATACCGCGAGAAGGCGACTCCGCGAGACCGCAACTCCGCAACTCGACGGACGACCATATGACCGAAGACTAACGTCGAATAACCCGACTTTTCTTTTCGCCACAAGAACGGCACACACAACCCAGGGTTGCAAAATCCCAACCCCCCACCCGAAATATTCACCAACAGCTTCCGCGCAAGTCCTTGCCCAACTATTCCGATTCCGGGAGAGAATCGAAAGGGAGAGCCACGCACATTAAAATAGTTGGACACCGAAAAGGGGCACAGTGGAGCCTTACGACGGATATCGCCTGATATGGAACTATCATATCATTAAGGGCAAATAAAATATTATAATAGAACATAACTATAGGAAATGCTTTGGGAAGAAAGAGTAAAATCATATTTTAAAAGTACCTACATTTTATAAAACAAAATTGGGTAGATAATAATGAAGCTTTACCATATACATATTTCCTGATACAGAACTATCATATCATTTGAAGAACCAAAATATGATAATAGAATATAACTATAGGAAATCCAAATGGATCATAAAGAAATATCATATTTTAAAAGCATCCAATTAGTAGATTTTTAAAGGATCCTAACTAATGAAACTTGGGTTTTGAATCACAGGAATATTTTAAACTATGTTCTGGTGCTTCTAATGTCTTTAGAATTAAGTTCATTATTTAAAATTCCCTTTTAAACCTTGTTAGGACTCAAAACTAAAGGAACTGGGGTCTCAATAATTAATTCTGTTGTCTTTAAAAACCCAGCTAATGCCAGTTAATTCCCACATTAGTTGCTCAAATATTATTAATGGTTGACCAATAAAATCGCAGTTAGTCAACAGCGGGAGGTCGATCATATGGGGGATATATATTAATGTGGCAACCACTGTGCATTGATTTCTGGAAATTATTGTAATCCCATAAGCACTATCTGTGTGCCAGTGTGCGTGAGTGCGAGGGGGAGGGAAAGCGACAAGGAAGAGGAAAAGGAGAAGGAGAGAGGGAGAGAAGGAGAATATGGGGCTGTGGGAGGAGAGGCGCATGCGTTGCGACGACCGTTATAAACGATGGGAAAACAGGGGAAAACATATGGAGGCCCAGCCCAAACGGCACTACTAAAACTCAAGACCCCGAACTGGGAAACAGAAAAACTCAAGACCCGCAACTCTCGACTCTTTGTGTGTGTGTGTGACTGTGTAAATGTGTAAATACCACCCTTTATCAGTTGAGCATTTTCTTATCAGTTCGGCAATTGACGGCCTGAGAATTGAAAACCCACAAAGTCCACACAATGAGATCTCTCTCTCTCTCTAGTTTTAATTTCTCCAGGGGATTCTGAGAGAAATGGAGGGAGAGGGAGAGAGTTCCTTTCACTCCTTTTTCCTCTGTTTGTTGTTGTTGTGGGCGTCCAACAGGCGTAAACAGCTGTAAATTGTTTGTTGACACACACACAGCCAAGGTCAAAATAATAGAGGATTTTTTTAAATATTCAACAAATTCCACATCTTAAAACACCTTTTTTTAATTAAAAAAAAAATCAACACGAATAAATATATAATATAAAGTCTTAAACTTAATTAGAAAAAATTACATTAATAAAAAAAATTATTTATTTTCAAGCTTGGGTTGATAAAAATGTATATGAAACAAAGTTTTTTGTATAAATCAGTAAAACACAATATGAGTCAATTTATAAAAAATAGTGGCTTTATCGACTGCTGACTGAATTTTTACAATTTTTTTTTAAATAAATTAATCTTACTTTCAAAATGACTACCACAGTCCTAACTACATCTTTGCCCGCATCTGTAAGCCGATCCTGTCATCGTTTTGCCTTATTACTTTTAATTAGCAAACCGAAAAATTGGAGGGCGGATGATTTTGGAGAGGGCATTTCGCGAGGGGGTGGGTAAATTTATGGCGTGCAGCAGATTTTAATTCTTATTCATCAAGCGATTTCGCGGAAGAGCCCGTCGGACCACAAGAAAGTCACCAGTAAGCAAACAAGAAAGTAAAGCTAAAGCTAAAGCTAAAGCCAAGGGAACGTTTTTTGTTGACATGACAAGAGCCGGGGGTTCTAGGAAATCCAGAAATCAAATTTGCATTTGCAACAGTACCATCGCAAGTGCAACAAAAAGTGCCGAAATCAACAAGTGCGTGTGCATGATATGATATGGGGGCTCTCTGACCCACTCGATAGGGCATATTCTGCACGTTATCAAGCGAAAGAGCGACTAGGCAAACACACAACACAAATCCACAATCGGCCAAACATGTGTAAAACGCTCCACATTGTTTTTATTCCCCTGATAAACCCACAGTTGTCTGATTAAATCAACCGTTTGTTGGGGAAAAACATAAAGGAAATGACTAAATTCTACACCATCTAAATTTCAGTTTTATTTTATTTTTAATGCACAAACCTTTTAAAAGATATCCGCCAATCCCTCGATTTGTATGCAAATTTTGTTTGATTCGCTTTCACAAGAACAAAACAATTGTGGGAAAAATCAAATATCAAATCATATTAAATAGTATCAATATTTTTGCGGTTATATTGTTTTAATATGCACAAAGTGATGCAAATTTTTCACTCCACTTCGCGGTTTTATTTTTTTTCGAAAAAGGGTTTTATCTTTTCGCACACAGGGTTTCAAAAGAACATAAACAAAAAGAATCCCGCGTCACGGCCCAAAAACAATTGGCTCGCTGGGAATATGTAAAACAATCATAGTAATAATATATATTTAGTCAAATATGATATATCCCGCTTCCCGGCAAATTTAACGCATGTTTTTCGAGATACGTTTTTGAAAAGATCTAACGGAAACCAAAAGACAACCATCGGCGCGCGGTGTCGGTTGAAAAATATCAACAAAATGGGTTGTGCTGTTGCTTTTATAGCGGTTTCATTTCAGTGTTGCCAGATGAACATTTGGCTTTCCCCCTAAAAAATCCAGTTTTCCCGCTAAATTCAAAAAATCAGAAATGTTAAGATACAAGGCGGCATATTTAAATTTTAAATTAAATATGTTATTAATATAATAATTATAATTTAATAATTGATTTTATTTAAATATTATAAATGTTAATGTTCTCAATGTTCATAACATGAGGGTTTAACGTTAACGGTTGCCTTCCAGTTGAGTACTGTTAAAGTCTGCCTGCTGCAAAACACACTTCCCAAAGTCTCCAAACGAGTGGCGCCAAAAATTGAATATGTTTCCCAAAATCTTAACAAATAGGTATAAAAAATTAAGGAAAAATAATAATATACTCTAGATGGCACTCTTCATAGAATCTTAAATCCAACTTGAGGTTGTGTATAAATATCATAATCATTCTAAATTTCTTGAAATAACAAATCTGAACCTCGCCTAATGGCCGTCATAATTCAGGTTGACCATTTCCGCATCGACATCGTGCCAAACGGAGCCATCCCCATCCCCATCGCCATCGACATCCTGGCCAGATCTTGCGGCCGGCGAGGAGGTTGCCTCCCGGGAGTTCTCCGCACCATCGACACCCATCCAATTATCCAGATTTGCTGTTCCGCAGGGGGTGGCGGCCAGTGGTGGTCCATTGGAGGTCAGCTGGCTAATCACCACCACCTTGATGGGTGGTGGTGGTCCACTTTCGTCCAAGACAGTAGTTCCTCCTCCTCCTCCGATGAGCGAGTTGGAGCTCTTCAATAAGCTAATGCCCCGCAAAGTTCGCTCGCATTTGGGATTCTTACTGAAATTTTAGAATATTTTTAGTAAATTAATAGGTTGGTAAAGATAAAACCCACCCCAATGCCTTGTAGTAATACTCCAGGGCCCTGAGCGGCTCCTTTTGGGTGCGCAGCATGTCGGCGAGATTGGTGAATAGATTCGCCTGCGGGAAGAGCAAGACGTGATCCTCCAGCAGCTTAATGGACGCCTTGAATTAGAGTTCGATCAATTATCGATTTTTCCGATTTTTTCACAATATTGTTTCGATAATATCGATGTTTTTCAATATTAAATAATATTAAATTTTAAATTAGAGCTCTACCTGAATCGCACCCTCCAGTTGGCAAATATCGGCCATTAAGGTCACCGCCGGCGTATAATTGGGATCGATTTTCAGTGACTTTTCGGCAAACTTGCGAGCGCTCTTCTTGATCTGCGGATCTGGCGAGTGGAAAAGTGTGCGACCAAACATCTGTGTAGGATAGGTGATATTTATTAAATTATTTAATTATTAAATAAATTACTTTTCTTGTAGCACCAGGAAATGAGAAAGAAATAAATTAAAATTTAATTTTAAAAAAAAATACCACTTGCATATCAATTTGACATGTACGTACCGTAAGTCCCCTGGGCGAATTCGGAAAAATACGCAGTGCCCAGTTGCACATGGCATGGGCCTCCTTGAATCGCTTGGCGGCCAAATAGCTGTGGAACAGGCCGCGATAGACCTCGAATCGATAGGGAGCGACCTTTTGGGCCATGCGAAAGGCCTCCACGGCCTCCAAAAATCGCTCCAGTGAGATGAGCAGACGGCCGCGCAAAATGAGGGCCTCCTGGTGACGGGGCTCCGAGTTCAAGCACTGCCCCACGAAACTCAGGCCGCGCTCAAATTTCCCAGCATCGTACATGGACTGGGCATGGACAAACCAATGTTCGGCCGTGTACTTTGGTTCCGCGGTGACCTGGGCATACAGGCGATCCATATCCGTCCTGTTGCTGTTAAAGGAGTCCTGACCACGAACGACGGCCAGCAGACCGATGGCCTCGATATTCTCCGAATTGGCACTAACCGTGGCCGCAAAGAACTGCTCCGCCTGGGCGTAGCTGCCGTCGTAGTAGAGGCACCTGCCCAGGGCCATCATCAGCTGCTCGTTGCACCTCAGCAGAGTGTTGTCCTGCAGCCTCTGGAAGGTGCGCGCCGCGTCCTGGTGCTTGCAGTCGAACATCTGGGCCAGAGCCTTGATCCACGTTCTCAGCCAGTCAAAGTTCCCGGGCACCGAGGCAGCTGAAGAGTATCAGAAATAATAATAAATAAATATTTCGATAGGTTAGCTGCTCAAAACTGCATTTTTATCAATATTATTAGTATTTTATTTTCTAAAGAATCTGTATTCTTGCCAAAATTCTGAGTAAATACGTTCAAAATATGGAAAGATTGGTTAAATCAATGCAAAAAATTGTCGAAATACAGGATGGTTCGTGGTGCTCGTAAATTAATTCCCTATCGATTGGGATTGAAACCAAAACCTCAAATTTTTGACGATTTTTCGCAAAAAATTATTGTTTTGAAACATGCAAACATATCAGTATTTCAATAGATTGGAATTCAAACCTGGGATTTTTAATTTTTCTCAATTTTTAGTAAAAAATTATGAGAATAATCATCCAAATATAAAAATTAATACCTCGCTGAACTCGTGATTAAATTTCCAATCGATTGGCATTCAAACCTAGACATTTTTAATTTTTGCCATTTTCCGCAAAAAATTGTGATGTTACCCCTTATAAAAAATGTGAAAATTGATCAAAAAATAAATTTCCTAGAAAGTGATGGGGATCGTTAGTTTAGGTCGTTAGCTGTTCAAAACAGTCAGTCTTTTAGCTGTGGGCCTTGATTTGTGCAAGTTACGATTAAAAAACCACAAAAAAAAGGGTTTTTTTCCTCAAAAATTCGAGTCTACATTTTCCATCAACAAACATCACTATTTTTGCCGTAACAATGGGAATAATGATGCAAATATAGAATGTCATACCTTTTTGAACTCGTATTTTAATTCCTAATCGATTGGCACTTCAATCTAGAAATTTTCAAATTTTATAATTTTTTTTTTCAAGAAATCAAAAATGCAAAAATTGGTGACAAAAATTAAATTTTTCCAAAAGTAATGGGGATCGTTAGTTTAGGTTAGTTTAGATCTGCTCAAAACAGTCGGTCTAATAGCTTTTGGACTCAATACCTTGAGTTTTGACCATATTTTGCAAAATGTTGTTAAAAAAATTTTTTTTTTTAAGTTTAATACCGTGCATAACCAGCGAGTTGACCTCGTTGCCGTCCTCGCCCAGTTCCAAGAGGTCCTGAATCACGGGCAGGGCCATGGGGCATTCGCGTATGACCTCCTTGTAGGCGGGCAGGGATTTGGTCTTGTTGGTGTTGCCGAAGCCAAGGCAGTGATGCTGCAGCCTGGCCAGCATGAGGTTGATCCGCGGAGTGCGCGACTTGACGGGCACCTGGAGCAGGGTGCCCAGGGCCATGTCGGGATCCCCGATCTCGCGATAGCACTCGGCGTGCCGGCGCCGCAGCTCCACTTCCCCGAACTCCGGATAGGCACTTTCGATGGCCAGCAAACCGGCGCTCTTGTGGCGCCTGTGGTTCATCAGACGACGCTGGTGGAAGAGGTCCACAAAGTGCCGCGATGCCGAGCGATGATGTCGCTCCTTGTACTGCGAATTAACCAGATAGAGCTGCACCTGGTACTCCAGCTCCAAGGTGGCCACATTGCGATCATTCTTGAGCACCGTTATAAGCAGCTTTGCCTGCCAAATATCAAATAATATTCATATTATAATATATAGTGTAATATTTATAGATCTTCGGATCTTCCATTACCAATGGAATCACGCACTCGTAGAGCTTGTGATCGTAAAGCCTCTTAACATTCGCAAATAGAGCGTTTTCCATTTTTTCCACGACTTCTCGAAAATGTCGGACAGGCTCCACTAGTTCCCCAACTTTCCAAAAACTCCACTGGTTCCGGAACTATGTACTTTTGGGTTCTTCTAAATGCATTAGGTTTTAATTTTGATATCATTAAAATGATTAGAATATAAATTTTACATTAAAGACCAGTAGATCTTAAGTTATCATACGCGATTGCGCACTTTTTAAAAATTTCTTATAATCCAAAACACTCAACTCTTGTCAGCCATCAAAATCGAAAGTTATCGATATTAAGATATCGATTTGAAAAATTCAAATTTGGTTTTTGCATTTAGTAGTAAATTCCCCTTTATAAAGCAATTAAAACACCAAAAGTAAATTTCAAATTTGCTGTTATTTTATTTTGAGATTTACGACGTCGCTCTTAAACTAGATCGCTAAGTAATGCCAAAAAGAGTTTTGCAACTACAATTGTGTTGTGTTATAAGTATCGCCCTAGGTAGCAAATGTTAATGGTATAAATTGTCTTTATTTTTAGGCGTTTATTTATTTATTTATATATGTATATGCAAGTATTATAATAAACCTTTTTTTTTTGTTTCTGTCTGTAACTGGAAGCTGTAATATTCAACCCGAGTAGTTATTTACAAAGCTTTCCCATCGCCAGTTGCTTTTTGTTTAACTTTAGTTTGGGGGGCTGCGCGGCAATACTTTTTTGTATCCACGTTCCATGCGTACGCAGCATTAGAAATATATATATATATATTTAGTATATCGTTTTCGGATAGGCTATAGGCTAGACTATACAATACGCTCTCTATACAACAACTTCACCTTCTTCATCTTCTGTGCTCTTCAAGCGCACTAACAACAAGACGTTAGTACGTAGTAGTAGGTGATTGAAATTATAAAAATTGAGTACATTCCACTACACCTAGAGAGAAAGCGAAACAAAAGCGAAGCGACTACTGGCCTTTTTTTCTTCGAGTTTACAAAAAATATAAGAAAGATCGATACAAAGGTAGAATTATTAGACGCGAAAATCCATTAAAACTTAAACATTTGTACATGGGCCAAGACGCGGGGAATACATAAAAAAATAATCCTTGCTCAACGATCTCCCGCCGAAGCTGCAACAATACTACTACATCTTATAGCCTAGAGGTTCATCTTCTTCTGACTGGCAAAACTAAACAGGACTACTGGGTGGTTTCCTCGAAAACTGTGGGAACTAAGGGGTACTGGACGTATTCGATGATGGCTGGAACACAACTTGCTGAACTGACCCATATAGTATGGGTATATGGGGTTATTCGATGGAAATAGAAATGGAAAGCAAAGAGAAAACATTTAAAACCCGATCTATGCTATTAACTATACTTAGACATTCATATAGAACACACGCGGGTCGATCCTTCGATGCTCCTTCTTTTCTCTTCTTTTCTGTCTAATCAACGTGGGCTAACTTATGCGAATATCTCTCTTATCTAAGACAAACTGCAGATGTTGCCGCCTCTGCTGCTGCTGCTGCTGCAGTTTGCCCTCCAGTTTGTGCCATCCGATGCGGGGGGTGTGGGTGCGATTGCGATTGTATCCTCATCCTCACTCGCCACTATATCCATTTCCACTTCCACTTGCGCTCCCACTCCCAAAACCCCATCTCAGTTTGGATTCACCTCCGCCGGTTCCGAACGGGTTGGACTGCTTTTGCAGACGCACATGCTGAAGAACTTGTTCTTGACCTCCTCGATGGAATAGTCCACCTCGATGGCGGGGTAGCTGGACTTCTAAAAGACGAAATATCGATTTAGAACAGTGGGGGGCTAGAATAGCAGACACCTTCACTTACATTTTGAGTTAGGTTCTGGCCACGCAGCATCTGCCAGTTCTCCAGTGTGTGCGCATACTTCAAATACTTCTCAAAGTCGTGCAGCGTTTCGTAAACGTGGCACAGGCCCAAGTAATCATACTCCAGGCCAGAGTACGAGTGACCGAACAGACGCAGGCCTGCAATATTAAAGTAGATTAATTAATTTATCCATCAATAAATTCAAAAGTTATCAAGTTGATAATATCAACTTACTTATATCAATGCTGCGCAGGTAGAGCTTCTCGGCCTCACGGTACTTCTTCATTTGATAGTTGTACAGCGAGGCCAAGTGGCCAATGGACAGGCCCACCTCGTAGTCGAAGGCACCCAGCAGATCGGTCTTTATCTTGATCGCCTTCTGGTGCATTCGTTCCGCCTCCTCGAAGCGATTCATCGTTTGGTATAGACGCCCCAGATTTCCATAGTGCTTCGCCGTCTGCACATTCTCCTCGCCGAAAACTTCGAGCGAGAGCAGCAGGGCGAAATTGTGCAGCTCCTCGGACTGCAGCAGCAGATCCTCCTCATCCATCCCGTCGGCCATCTTGTCCAGCGCAATCTCCTCCAGCAGCAGCGCCTTCACGCGCTTCGCCGAGGCCAACATCAAATGATTGCTGGGCACCAGATTCTTCATTATGTTCACCGCCTTGTCCACATGATCCTGGGCACAGCTAAAGTCGCCGGTGCTGTACTCGTGCACATAGTAGGCATAGGACAAATCCTCGTGGGCAATGGCCACATGGAAGTTCATGTTGCCAAAGATTCCGCGGCGCACGGCCAGCGCTTCCTTGTACACATTGACCGACTGGAACACCGAGTCCACGTTGAGCAGGAAGAAGCCATAGTCCAGCAGGGCATCGCCGTACTTCTGATGCTTAACTCCGAAATGTTCACTGCGGGGAAGAAAGTGTAAATTAGTTTGGGTTCGGAAATATGGAAATTATCCAAGGGAACAGCTTTTTGATGAACTTTTAAATAGTTCGACCGTTATTTTTATATATTACATCCTCAATAACTGGATATATATGATAGATAATCAGTTTATAATGAAAAAACGAGACTTTTTGCCAAATAATCAGCGAAAAGAGAGAGAAGGGCGAAGAGATGCCGAATCCCTGAACTTTTGTGCTTACCGAGCGCGTCGCACCGCCTGGCAGATGAGCAGATTGGCCCGGGCAAAGTCTCTCTTCACGACACAGGCCTTGGCCGCCTGGCGCAGAACATCGATGGTGATGCTGATGGGGGGATTAAAGGAAAGATCAGTAAAATATCAGTAACTCGAGGGAGAGAGGGACAAAAACTCACCGCGGTGTCGCCGATCCACGCAGAAATTGCATCGCCTGACCGCTCCACCTATGACTGCTGGTGTACTCGTTGCGGGCAAAGAACATGGCCGAAATCTGGGTGTAGGCTATGGCCACCAGCTGGGCAGGCACAAGGTTATTAAGCGAACTTCTCAGACCCATCAGTTCGTCGCAGGTGTGCTGCGCCAGCTTAAAGTTGCAATGGGCCGATTCGGCGTAAAGCAGGCTTTAAAAGAAGATCAAGTATAAACAATTAATTAAAATTATAATAACTAATTCATAGGAAAAAAAATTCGATATGAAATTGGGTAAATTCTAGCTTATTTCATATCAATAAAAACCGATATGATTAATAAAAAATTTATGATTCAAGCATATCAACTTGATATTATATCATTTCATAAAGATCATAAAAATTCTGTTTTAAAGTACCAAATTTAGTATTTTTTGAAAAAATATTGTAAAATAAGATAGATATTCATATCAAAATGATATGAATAACTTAATTTTTAAAAAATATTAAATTAATCTGATCTTGTTATTTTTTTTCGGTCTTAAAATTAATTAAAATTAAATTATTATTATTATAATTACCGCTGCAGGCAGTCGAGGCGCAACTCCAGCCAGTGTTTATGGGGCGGCAGGTGCTTCAGTCTTCCATTGAGGCTGGCCAGCACGGTTATGCTCTCCTGCATCCAACCGGCCTCCGAAAGGAACGATCCGAGGCGCAGGCCCAGGTCGATGGCCTGCATCTCCTCGGCGGGCAGCTCCTCGAGCTCCAAGTCGCTAATCACACTGAGTTCGCCCTGCGACGGGCCATATAATGGGCCTTGGGGTTCTTCGTGCTTTGCGATTGGGCTGAATTGGGTACGGGGGTAATTTGGAGCGGGTGGACTTGTGCTGGCCTCTGCTGCCTCTGTCGTTTCCCCACCATCGTATCCATCCTCCTCCTGATCTTCTTGATGATTCTTGTTCAAACTCAACGGTTCCATCTGCTGGAGTTCCTTGACTTCCTCCTCCTCGTAGCCTGGAATCCCATAGCGCGACATATAGTTCTCGCTGAGACTTCTGGCCAGCATCTTTTTGCTGGCCATTAGCGAGGCCATAATGCGCAGCAACTTGCTGCGGGCAGCCGAGTAGCGGACGAGACGGGAGAACACCTCCAGCTGGGCCAGCTCCTCCAGCAGCGTGTCCTTCAAGGACTCCTGCTGCGACATCTGTGGGCGAAGGGAAGAAACAGAGATTAGCAATTGGGTATTTAAGTGAAAGCCAATAGGGGGAAGGGGGTTATGGGTATGATTAGCAGCGGGAAAGGCGCGAAATAGGTCAAATAGGGTGCTTTATTCAATTAAATAAATGAAACTCTTTAATAAATAGGACGAAATACTATAAGTGCGAGGGAGATGGAGATGTACATCCAGCAACGCGAATACTTGAATTATTTGCTCATAACTTTTTAAAGAATGGTCCGATTTGAAAAATTTCTTCTACATTATGATAGGTATTAATGAATACAACAAAATTGCATTTACAATTTTTTGTAATCTCTTATAATAAATAACTATTATAGTATCTTATAGAACATAAGTTTATCCCTATTTTTCTAATAGTTAAAAATCACAATAATTCCACTACTAGAATAGCAAATGGCTCTCGCAAGAAGTAAAGCAAGCCAGAGGAGAAGAAGACCCATCCAATCAGCGGACAATGGAATTTGCTTAGCCATTATCAGCAAGTTCAATGGCTCTTTAGCCAGCAGCTGCGCCATATAAGCAACAAGGTCTATGCATCACTGCATCCCCCATCCCAGTAAGAGCATCACAATTTCCGAACAGGACAATCAAAGGGCGCTGGACCCATCCAACTGGTTGGTTTATTTTTAGAATAACCGAACCGAACCCCACTCCATCCCCCTCGTCGAGTGTCGCCTCTGTTTATATAAATTACTTTGTAATTGCCACTTATTATGACAATCCATGTATGGAAAATGGAATCGAAACCTCTTGGCTGACCAACAATGTATATTCGCAACCACCTGTGGGTCTGTGGACTTGGGTTTCCTTCGTCCAAATGAAATCCATCTGAAGGTGGTGCATACCTCCCTGGATTGTAAATAGTAATCCCGGAATTTTAAGGTTTATAATCGATATTTCAGATGGTTTTCACTGATCTGATTAGAAATTGTAAACATCTAAATGATTGCAATTGCGAAACAAGTACAATTATCATAAGAGTAACAAAGAAAATTCAATGTATTTCTGGGAATCTGGTCCATAACTTTATTACCCATCAAAAACGATCGCTTCTTGAGATTATACGAGTGTTAATCTACAAATTTCCCAGCGCGATTCCGCGAAGGTCTTTCTTTCTAGGGTTAATGGGCGAGTCGGACCGACTGGCGGTGGGGTGTAAACAATTTAAGCGGAAAAGCAAACACAAACAGACAAGTGCCATACCCCCCTCAATCCCTGATCCCTGATAATGGGTATGAGAGAATGGTAATTGCCAGTGGCGAAATACGGACGGGGAGTTGAGATAAGCAGCGGGGTCCAACAAGTGCTGTAATCGTTATGATCGCTGATGGAAAGGGTAGAACTTTTTATTTTAAATATGTATAGGATAACTGGGATAATTATTTTCTAATCAAAATAATATATTTATAATTCCAGGAATCTAAACTATTCCCCAAAAACAAAATCAAAATTCCCAGAATCAATTTTTTCCTGATATTATTCCCTTTTATTATAGATATCTTAAGTATATTCTTATAAAAATATTTAGGTGTCGTATAAGGTTCCAACTAGGATAACTGGGATAATTATTTTTTGATAAAAAGAATATATTTATAATTCCAGGAATCCAATCTATTCCCCAAAAACAAAATCAAAATTCCAAGAATCTAGTTTTTCCTGATATTATTCCCAATTGTTATAAATATCTTAAGTATATTCTTATAAAAATAATATTTATAGTTCCAAGAACCCATGTTCTCAATACAAATGAAGAATTCCAAGAAGCAATTCCCAAAAAAAAAGTATGATTCCAAGAAATTCCAAGATATATTTAATTTTCAGGATTGTAACGAAAATCAGAATAATGGTATATTTAGAAGGCATAACTATCTGAGTATCTAGTTAGCCTAGGAATTCCCCCAAATACTGCCTGTAAACAACGATTACTGGTTATGATAATGGGATCGGGGGGATCTGAGATCTTTCTGAGAAAGATGGGGTAAGGAAAAGGGGGATAGCGATACCGATAACACTCACCATTTCGTAGACATCGATGAGCAGGTTGCGCGGCAGCTCCGCCAGGCGGCTGATCCTGTCCAGCGCCGGAACCTTGGTGTTCATGCTCCCGATGAGCGATTGCAGCGATAGATCGTATAGGGGCTTCGGGGAGTTGGGATTTGGGTTCGGATTGAGGGCCGCGAGCATTTCGGCAGCCATCTCGCTCTCGCTCACTGGCTTTTCCTTTCCTTTTCCTTGCCTGTTTCCTCGCTGTTTCCTTCAAACGCTGCTGCTGCTTCTGCTGCTGCTAACCTTTCTTGGGGGGCGGGGACACTCGCGGGAGGCGTGGCACTCTGCAACAAGTTCGGATTTGTACGGTTATTCGTGGTAAATGCATTCGCACACGTGCCGAAGAATCGGGGGGGAGACAAAGAAAGAGCAAAACAAACAAACGCAAAGGCAAGGCAAAAGCAAAAAAAAAAAAACAGCAGGAAAAACAAACCAAAATCTGTTTTTTTTTCGAGTGTGTTTTGCACTTCACTTCACTTTCTTTTGAGGCGTTCTTCGGTTTTCTGTTTTCGGTTTTCCTTTCTCTGCCAGCGTCGCTGCCCGCGTGCTGCTTTGCTTTTGCTTTTCGCTGCTTTTGGGTTTTTTTTCTTTTCTTCTTGCTTTGTCGCTGCTGCGTTTGTTTTGCTTTCGCTTTAATTCCGATTGGTTTTCTTTTGGCACTTACACAACTTGGAACACATCTAAATTGTCGGGGCCCGTCAGCTAAAGTCGAAATCTTGGCCAACGGATTATGCGTTGGGAATTGGGAATTGTGAATTGAATTGTATTGTGTTGGAACTTTTTTTCCTCTTTATTTTCGTCAGTGTGACCGCGCTAGCGAGAAATACCAGGGAAAAGAAATACCATTTGGCATTTCAGTCACCAGAAATACCATTAAAATACCGTTAAATTAAACAAGTATTTTTAACTAATAATAATTTTATTTATTAATAATAATAATTTAATAGTCTTTTCATTAATTTGTTGAAATATTCAGCAGATAGAGGGAACGACATATTTTTGCACCTAAAACAACGTTAATTTATACAATTTATTGTTAATAACGGTTGAAAATATTGTAATTATTGTAATTGTCAAATATTCAAAATCTTCAAGTTTTTTTAATTGCTGAGAAAATTGAATTTGACGAACACCTGTTTAAAATTAAATAATTCAGCGGGAATCCCCTTATTTAATACCGTTATCGGCTGACGAAAAATACCAAATAAATACTAATTTTAAAATTTGAATTTCGAAAACATGTGGTTCTTATGGGAAAAATAGTGAAACTGGTTTTATTGAAAATTAAAATTTGTTCTAACTAGATCAGATCTTAGTGAAATCATCGAAGATGTCTGTTGGTCGGTGGAAAATTGCACCGTTCACCCCTTTCGCTCGCAGCCTTTTTAACATCTTTTTATTATCCTGATCAAAAGAGATCGATGGAGTCGTCCTCGATCTCCACCAGGGCAAAGTCGGAGGTGCTGCCGAACATCCACCAGTGGCGCAGGATGTTCCGGATGAGCAGGCAGCGCGTGGTGACGAACTCGAAGAAGTGAAAGAAAAGGGCGCTGGAGGTCAAAAGGGCGCAGGAGGCGACGAACACCTCCTGGACGGTGAGCTGCTCGGTGCTGCCCTGGTTGAGATTATCCATGCACTGCAGAACCTACAAAAAATAAAAAAATATTTTTTTTTGTTTGAAAAATTCTATTTTTAATCCAACTCACCTGCTGCAAAATGATGTGGGCCAGTGGCATCAGTGAGGCGCTAAACAGCAGGTGCTTTACGATCAGGCCGCAACAGCGACCGCAGCAAAAGGTTCGCATCATCTGCTTCAGGCTGACCCGCTCCTCCGAGATGTCGAAGACCGCATTGCAGATCTCGCAGCGATTATCCCGCCTGTGCATAATCCAGCGCTTCAGGCACTTCAGGTGGATGAATCCCTGCAAAGGTCACCTGGATGCCGTAAGCCCACAAGAAGCCACCCCCAAAAAGAGGTGTACCCTCTACCATTTAATTGAATACTGAAAATCGGGATAAAGCTAAAGAATTCGCGTTGTCATCGTTTACCATTTAGAAGGTCTAACAAAGTTTCTAATGAATGGAAATGATAAGGAAAATAATTCCAAGTTAAAAGACTTCAATACCCACAGCCGAATCCCGAAATTGCAAAAGTGCTAAAGAATTCGCGTTGCTATATTTAAGTGGATTATCAAAAAATTGAATTAATGCTAAGAAAAGTAAAATACATGCAAGGTAATCATTATAAAAAAATATAAATTTCGAATCTGTAAAAATGCTAATGAATTCGCGTTGCAAGCCCACACTACTTAAAAGATAAATGCTAAGAGAAATGGAAATATACCCAAGCTAAATAACGTCGAATATCGATTATGTTTAAATCTAAAGAATTCGCGTTTTTCATGAGTGTGCCACCCAAATTGATTACCTTTTCTCAGGGGTGGCTAAAAATACCCCCACTTACCACGCTGCCCTTGCAATTGCAGGGACACTTGATGATCTCCATATCGCTGCGATTCCAGCGGCAAATGCGGCACGAGTTGCCATTCTCGTTCGCCGAGTGGACGCTCTCCTGCGAGGGACGCCTAGTTATGGGTGGCAACATCCTCTGACGAGCCGACGATATTTCCAGGGCGGCCATTGAGGCAGTGGGAGTGCCCCGGTTGGTGGCCCCGATTTCCGGCAAACAACTAACGTCCGCCGGTCCCGTCGAAGGCGGCTGAACGGCCGGGGGCGTGGCACTGCCGGTGGCCACCATCCCATTGATCAGGCGAAGGGCCGTCGATTCCGAGAGGACCTGCTGATGATGCGACATATTTTGCCCGGAGGTACACGGTACACAGATGTTGATGCACTGATCTTTCGAACTGCTTGGCGGTGGTATTGGCGTGTGTTCTTGTGTGCGTTACGAACCAAATTTTGAGTTACAAATTTCTACACCGAATTTTCCTGCGACATCTTACATACAACTTGAACGTTAGACTTCCACCGAGTTATGTAGGCTCGTTGATGAGAAACAAAAGGCACACTACCTATTCGAAATAGAAATAGAAAACTTTCCTACAGTTTTCATATTTTTACACCTGTTTCTTGTAGATATAGTAAAAATGTAAATGCTATTTTGTTTGGTTTAGTAATATCATCGAAATGTAGAAGAAATTTTTTAAATCGGACCACTCATTCAAAAGTTATGAGCAAATAACTATAATAACATTTTCCGGTAGATGGAGCCACTGCTTGCTTTTCTGCTTGCATATCGCCATCTCTCTCACACTCATCTAGCTATTTTTTTAGACTAATTTTACCCCCATTTCCATTAAACCCAATTATTACGAAACACTTAGCTTGGGTTTCATTTGCTTTTTTTTTATTTCTTTGCGGCCTTTTCAATGCCATCGGTTAGTAAATGTTTCGTTCTCGTTACACGTACGTACATAGAATATATGTTTATTATTACAGTAATTCATCAATGTGAGCGACGGCATCGAGAGACTTTATATATCTTCAAATATATATATTTATCTTTTATCGATGACCGCCAGCAGGGTTAGTAACTGCGCTGCTTTTTCTCTTCTTCGCTCTTCACAATTAAAATTATGACAAAAAAATATATAAATCAACAATTATTTGCATAGTTTCTGCTTCAAGTTCAATGTCGATAACAAATAATAATGCGTAATCGTAATAATAGTAAAAAAAGGGTAAAACAAACACAAAAAACGTACAAAAAGTCGGCTGTTCACGTTCGACGAGCCATTTTGCGCTTCAGTTGAAGAATATACATATATATATGCCGATTATACAGTTAGATATTCGCAGGATGACGGGTTCTTTATATATATTAAAGGGTTTTGGGATGGGTTTTTTTTGGGATAGGGGATGGTGTGTCTTAACACAAAATGCCAAAGGGGATGTGTGGTATTTGCTTAAAATTTAATGAGTTGCTGCTGTTGCTGTTGAGTTGACTTGGATTTGGATTTAGATTTAGATCTGGATTTGGACTATTCTGCTGCTGCTGCTGCCACTGCTCTCGATGGCGATGACGATGTTGATGATGATGATCACTACTGACAGTTCCGGAATCGGCGATATATGCTCTGCACGTAGACGAAAACGCACTTCCAGTCGGGGCGACTCATCTCCACCATGTCCTCCACATCCAGCAGTGGTGCAATGCCAGCCTTCTCACTATGAAAAACCAGGATATTAGTAATTATTTAATAATTAATTTTAAAAATTTTTTTTATAAAATTTTGTTATATTTTAAAGGTTAAAAAATAGGTAACTGAGTAAGAAAAAGTAATTCATTAATATTAATTTTACTAAAAACTGATCAAACAAATTGTTTGTTATAATAATTAAATAAAAAAAAGTAATTAATTAAAAATATATTAAAAAAAAAAAAAATTTTTTTAGAAATTTGAATATTTTAAAGACACTTGTAGGTCTCCTTAGATAATACTTTAACTAGGTAATTAATTTGAAATAAGTAAAAAAAAAATAAAAAGGCGGAGAATTTTTTTTTTTTTTTTTCTTAAGCCTAGTACTCACTTCAATCAAAAAGGCAACGAAACGAAAATTTCTATACAAAAATGACAGGCGGAAAATTTCGTGATCAAAACATTGTATGGAGATTTTCATTTTGTAGGCTTTTTGATTGAAGTGAGTACTAGGCCTTAAATGTAAAACCTAGAATTCAGGGCGTCCCACGGTGCATATACTTACTCAGCAACGGTGAAGGCCAGCTCGAAATTGTGTCGTCGCGTCTGCTTGGTTAGTGTGGTGTAGTCAAATGCATCTGGCAAGAAATGGTGTATCAGCGCACAAAAGGCCAGGCCGTCTGACCAGCTCGAGCTAAAGTTGCTTATTTGGACGTTCTGCGAAAACGATACACACACATAATATTTACATTCGGTGATCAGTAGTGATCGATAATGATCGAGCGCGCTTCTTTTTGAGAGATGGTTGGCTGATTTTATTTTTTTTTTAAATTTTTTTGATGGCCCTTGAGCAAAAGCAAAAGCATTTACTAACTAAGACTAACTAATTAGTAAAACTAGGGTCAACTAAATCGAAACAATAACAACAACAGCGGCGATAACTCTAGCGATTAAGCGAAATGATGATCGATAAGCGGTGATCGATAGGAATGGGCAGCAAAAATCGATAAGCCGGAAAAGGAAATGGCATCCATCTTTCGATTTCCTATTCTCTCATTCGTGCATTCGTGTTGGTGTGCGAGTGTGAGCGTGTGTGTGTGTTTGTGTGTGTGTATGAGTATTGAAGAAAGCTTTTTGAAGCTCAGCCAAAGTTAGACGCTGTTAGATGTTTTTGCTTTTGTTTGTTGCTTGTTTGTTAAAAATGGCAAAAAAAAATATAAGTAATAAAAAATAACAACGGAGCGAACGGCAAAACTAAAGGAACGATATTAAACTAGGCTTTCTGGCAAATGAGGTCAAAATAAGGTGTATTTCATAAATTTCGTTAATTTTTTAATCGATAAATATTTGCAATAATAACGATAAAACTTTCGATAACCTTATCTTAACCTCCGGTTAACAAACAATGGCAGGGGTAACAAATATTGGGCTGTGGCTTCGGCGTTTCATTCAAATATTTTAAGGGCTTTTGGATTTATTTTGTTTTTTTTTTTGGTTGATTGGTTTAGGTTTTGGATACCTCATATTCCTGCGTTTTATGCTGACACCACTGCAGAAGTTGATCCTTGACAGTGGCGGCGCGCGCATTTAATGCCGGATCGGTAAATTTGAACAACGGTTGTGCCGAACCGCCGGGGGTCGTGGGTGTGCTTGTTGTTGGAGATGATCTGAACAAATGAGTCAAGGTTGGAGGATTGCAGACGTTTTAGCGAAACTCACACAAAATCGGTTCATCTTCATGTTGTTCTTAATTTCTGAATTTTTTATTTTCTTTGTTTGATTTTTTAGTTTAATAGTGTTATATTTATTTTTTCAGTGTATATGTGTGTGTGTATATATTTTCATTTTGTGTTAGCAAGAAACAACAACAACAATTATTTGAATAGCAAAAAAACATTGAAAACGGATCGACTAACAAGATGTTCTTGGTTTTATTTTTAAGGGATTTTTTTTTTTCGTTTGCCGAAGAAAAACATTTAGAGACAGAGATAGTCGTAAGAGGAGAGAAGAAGAGGGAAGATCGAGAGATCCAGAGTTCCAGAGGCTAACAAAAAAAATAAATAACAGAAGGAGACAGTTGGGTGGTCTATGTACATAAAGCGAAATCACTTTTCCCCTCCTCCCTAGATCATTATTAGTTATCCACTTTTCTAATCGATTTCTCTTTTTTTTGATGGGGAGACGATACTACGACACACTTCCATAGAGAACCAACACCAGAAATCGTATAATGTATATGTGTGTTAGGATTGTGCTTCTATTGTATCTATCATTTAATGTGTAGGTGTACAATGTCCTCCGATTACCAATTGAATTATTTGAATATGTGGGAGATTTTGGGTTTTGGAGAAGCAAACACAAAAAGTGATTTTTAATTGTATTTAAAAAAATGTTTTTCTACTGCTTGCACTGCTTGCTTCTCCAGTTACCTTTAAATCGCATGGACAAATGTTGACTTGTGTGTATATAGTATAATATGCCCTCGCTACCATGTGTATGTATGTCTATGTTTCGGTATGGTATGTTTGTCGACAAATAATCTGAATTTTAGGTGGTCAAGGAAAGTGACTTACTTTTGCGCTTGCTGAGCGGCTGCCTGCTTGTCCAGCTGCTTGAATTTAGCCAAGGGCGAAATGTTCTTGGAGGCAGCACTTCCGCTGACAGTGCGTGTGGTAACTATGGGGTGAAATGGGTTAATCGAAATTATTTTATGTCCTATGTATATCCTATAATTATATCAGGGGTGCTCAGCGGTCACACGCCTATCTTGCATTGGGCACACGTCAATTCTTCTTTTATAAATATTATTTTTTTTATATATACAAGTTTTGAGCACCCCTCCTGATCTATATATGTATATCAAACTCACCCTTTGTTGTTGTTGTGGTCACAGTGGCACCTCCATCCTTGGACTTGGTTTCCGTTCGCTGTTCGCTGGTCGAGGAGCTCTTATGCTGGGCTGCTGTGTGTTTTAGAATAGAGTTTTTTAGGGATGCGATTTTCGGTTTTTTTTTTTTTTTTTTGCAGCAGGTGGAAGAAAAAAGAGAAGCAAACAAATTACATTGATTAGTTTTGGGGCATGCACAAAATCAAATTACACAAAAAATATCAATCAGTTTTGGGTAATCAACAATTCATTTTTTGGGGGTTATTCAAAATTACATGTGTTTTGTATCTGGGCAGGCAACAGAAATTGACACACTACGCAAAAAATTTTTTTTGTGTTTATAATAATATCAGCTACTACACAAAATTCAAAAACATATTGGCATTATTCAAGCTGCCACACACACAAACGCGGGCAGGTTTTTTTTCGCAGTGTGTGCGGTGTTTTTTTTCAGTCCCCACAAAAGGAAACGCGCTACGAAAATCATATACAACGCAAAAACAATCAGAAACCGTCGCTAATGGTGTGGACATGACTGTGGCGATGGTGGTGGTGGTGGTGCGTTCTGCTGTCCATGGGTGTAATCATGTATTTCGTTATTCAATACACATACACTGAGAAAAATCAAGTGTTTTGAACTTAAAGTAAGCTGTTTAAAATAATAATAGTCCTTTATATCATTTTTATATTTTTTAAATATTAAATTTAAATTAATTTTAAATAACCAATTTTAAGTTCATATATACATAGTTTTTAAATGTACTTTCTCTTTATCTGTGTAATTATGAAAGTAGAAAAAAATCATGCACAAAAAGTATTAACAGTTACAGCTAAAAGTCAATGAACAGCATGCTTTAAATCGAGGGACAGGGAAAACAGGAGCAGATCAGCAGATCGACAAAAAGTATAGATAAACATAGATAAAAAACCAAAAAAAAAAAATTAAGGAAAAACTGATCAATAAAATAAACGAAAAACACTGTTTCCTCATCTCATCTGTTTTTGGGGTGTTAAGAAAAAAAAAGAAGAAGATATAATATGTACAAAAGGACGACAGAGAGAGAAACAGTCGATTAAAAAAGGAGGGACAACATTTGGGGGGGTTTCTTTTTGCTGCTTCCGCTTTTCTTTTTTCAATTTTTGTTTAGGCTTAGTTTTTTTTTCAATCCTTGCTGGACCAACCAACCAACCAATCAACCAGTCAATCAATCAATCAACCAACTAACGAACGAGCAAAAGAGCAAAACGTAACAAAACGTAACAGAACGTAACGTAACGGAACGTAAGGAAACGTAAGGGAAAAATGGTAAATTGGGGGGATAAGCGCTAAAAGTCGACACTTGGCTGAGTAAAAACTTTCAGGCAAAACAAATATGTACAAGAAAAACACGCACACACAAGCACACATGAAACGCACACAGCTGTCTGTAAAATAATGGTAATAAGTATTACTTTTAAAAAATAAAGTATACGTAAATAAAATAGGGAAATGAATTAATTTAAAAATTGAAAAATCAATAAATAATTTCTGCATTTAATTTTTTAAATTATATATCCTTTTGAAAATCTTAAATATTTTTTTTAACTATTAATACGATTATTTTGATTTCAGCTGCATGACTTCTTATGATGTGTGTGCGGTTTTTATGCTGTTAGGCTGCTGCTGGGCGGTATATAGCAATATTTTATGTATTTATTATTATTTTCAATTCTTTATTTAATTGTTGTTGGTAGTACAAGGCGGTGGGCAGGGACGCAGAGAAAGGGGGGAGGGCGGAACTTTCAAGGCTAGCATTCTGTACATCTGATATATTTTTCATATATTCAACTCACAAATCTCGGAATATTGTTCAAGTTGTTGCTTTTGTTGCTATTGTTGCTTATTGTTGCTGTTGTTGTTGTTGTTGTTGCTGTTGTTTGGGGCTTCGTTTGGGACGCAGTGCAGCAAACATTTGTTTGTTTTCACAATATCTCATTGTTTATTGATCGCGATTGAGCGTGTTTGTGTGTATTTAGTGTTTTTTTTTTTTTGAAAATTGAAACAAAATAGACGAAAACTAGAAACTAGAAACCGCCTGTGGTCCCTCAATTTTTAAACTTTAGCTGCTTCGTTATAACTGCGATTTTTCTAACTGCTTAACAAAAAATGGGAGGGTTGGGGGATTTCGGGTTTTGGTTTTTCGGTTTTGGGTTTGTTTAACTAAAACAAAGCTAATCCTAGGCTCAACAGTAGCGTAAATCAGTGAGTAAATCAGTAAACATTAATCAGTACAGTTGCCGTTACAAGTTACAGTTATTATTCCGTTTCGATGTCGATTTTTCGATGTCGATTTTTCGATATTATATATAAATTTTATCATGTTCTCATCCAGTTTCGAACTGGAATGCCTCAATGCGTTTTTCTTTCGTTAAATTATTTGGCTTGAGTGGTTGATCGGTTGGCTGATTTTTTTGTTTTTTTTCTATTTAATTGTTAATTTTTAGGCACCCATCATTAGCTGCTCGAAGGCATCCTCCACATTGCTCTCGTCCAGCAGATTGAGATTCGCGATATGCGGCATGGTGGCACTGCGACTGAGGCCACCGCCCATCATAGGTGCTCCACTGGGTCTCTTTAATTCCAGACCGGCGGTGGAAACATTACCATTCGATGTGGTGGTCAGTGAACTTAACGATTTTCTTGCTGCCGCCGAGAGTTTTTCACTCGTTTTGGTGCGATTAATGGCTGATTTTCTACTCGATGAGGAGCTAATCATCGTACTGCTGCGTAGCTCCTCCACTTGACCATTACCACCGGTGGGTGACTTTTGGCCCGAGAAATAGGCAGCCACCGTTCGCTGTTTCTCACTCACTTGGGCCTTGTCAATTCCCGCTTCATAGAGCTTTGGTACCGCCAGCGAATGTCCCGATTTCGAGCGTCTCAGTTCGCCGGGGGAAGTGGATTGATTATATGTCTTCGAAGGACTCTGAACCCCCGTCGTCGTCGTTTGTTGCAGCTGACATATCTGATTCCACGAATCGCACTTGCTCAGCCGATTCACCCGAGATCCCGACTGCATTCCCTGGCTGCCTGGCGAATCATCCTCATGATTCCGCCTGCTCATCGATGTGAAGGCACTCACATTGTTGAACACTATATTGTGGGGAATCTCATCCTCGGGCGGAACTTGTGGCTGTGGTGTGGCCGGTGTTTCCACAATACTCGGCTTGATTTGATGATTTTGCACCACTGTAGTAGTAGTATTAGTGGTAGTACTACCCTGCTTATTCAACTGCGGACTCTGATACGAATTGGGCATGTAGTGATGACGCTGCGGTGGCCCGAATTTCTTTAGCAGCGGTGCCTGCTCCTTGGGCAGCGAGGATTTCACAATATCCGGGGTATCTGCTGGTGCCGACGACTTGTACTCCTGCTCAAAGTAGGCGGACGTCCTTTGACTGCTGCTCTCGAGGACGTTGCCCAAACTTTTGCGACGCAGCTCGTTGATGTGCTGCTCCTTCAGCTGTTTCTGCTGGATGCTGCTGGTATTGTTGCTAGTATTGATTACACTGGAGTTGAGCGTCTGCTGGGACATGACACGATTTTGCAAGGGACGATTATCGTAGCCGGAATCTCCTTGAATGGTGTGACTACGTGCACTTAGGCGGGGAGCATGTCTGGGTTGAGCTTGCTGTTGCGGTAACTGTTGGGGTAATTGCTTTGGTAACTGATGAGGTAACTGCTGAGGAAGCTGCTGAGGTAGCTGCTTAGGCAGCTGTGGAGGAATCTGTTGGGGTAATTGCTTTGGTAGCTGCTGAGAAATCTGTTGGGGTAACTGCTGAGTAACCTGCTGAGTAACCTGCTGAGGTAACTGCTGAGATAACTGCTGAGGAACCTGTTGAGGTAACTGCTGAGGTAACTGCTGAGAAACCGGTTGAGGTAACTGCTGAGGAAGCTGCTGAGGAACCTGCTGAGGAACCTGCTGAGGAACCTGCTGAGGTAACTGCTGAGGCAGCGACTTCGGTAACTGCTGAGTAATCTGCTGATTCAGCGACTTCCTCTGCGGAACCTGAGCAATCTGCGGCTTGGTGCTGCGATCCACTGGTGGACCCATAGATCCACCCACCGTATTATGCACCGGATTCGCTGTCCAACTGGTGCTGCCCAGCGACAGCGAGGAGCTGGCATTCGAGTGCTCCGAAGTGCGACGCAATCGGTGTTGTTGGCTCGTGGCCATTGATTCCTGTTCGGGCTCATCCCCCGAATCGTCCACGGGATAGGTGACCACATAGGAGGTGTGCGTCTCGCCCAAATAAGAGTTACCATCTTGCTGATTATTAACTCTCGGTGGTGTGTAGGTGGGATTCGCTTGGTAATTGATCGAAACGGGTGGTGAATCGGTTGTAAACTGTGGCTGTCGCTTGGCCTCAAAAGTGCTCAGTTGCGGGAAGAGCGGTTCTACGAGCGGCGCCTGGTACTGTCTTCCATCGGGCGAAAGGCAACCCCCCGATTTCGGTGAACTGGGCGCCGTTAGGGGTTGTCTTCTCTGGCTGATTGGATTACCGACCGGTGGATTGCCGAACTGCTTCATCGTGTAGAGCAACGATTTGGCCGCCCTCGAGTTCTTGCCATAAACCTCATCATCGCTCATGTGAGCATTTCTTCGATCAGCCACCCTAACTGCCGTCTGACTACGTGGCTTTCGCATCACCTTCGTTTCAACCCTATACTCCAGCATATTGTTGTCCGAATCCAGATCGAGATCATCGTCCGTATTGTCCGTCATTAAAGTGGGATTGGGCATGGTCATGAAGCTCGTGGGGCTATTCGGTGGACTGTCCACATCCACGGGACTGCTGATGTAGTCGAATCTTCTGCTACCTGGTGGAGGTAGATAGGTGGGATTTGAGCTGGTCAGGATTAGAGGAGCTGCCAGTGGATTGGTCAAGGCCTCCGATTGTTCCACGGCACTCGTTAGGCAAGGTTGACTGCGGTAATTGTGGGCATTATTACCCACATTTCTTCTTACTGGTGGGAAATCGGCATAGGTGAATGAGATATTTGTGGGTGGTGGTGGTTCCTGATACATTTGTCTAGGCGGAGGAGCTGCCTGGGTTCCTGGTTCCATGGCATTCGGCAGGGAAGGTCGCTTCTTAAACTCACTCAACGACGGTGCCTTGGATCGCAGTGAATTGTGACGCTGCAGATTACCATTAGGCTGCTGTTCGAGGTTATCCCTCAGGGATCTCTCCTCAAAGTGATGGGCCTTGCGTCGAAAATCGCTATTGTCCACCTTGGGCTTGGCCACCCAGGGCAAACCGATGGGTGAAGTAGCGGCCGTTGAAGATGGCGACGGGGTATTGCTATACGAGGTAGCCGACAAATGTTGTTGCGATTGCTGTGGCGGCTTCCAAATCGACGGATTAGAGGCTTGAGATTTCTGTGCCACGGGCTTGTAGATGCCTGGCTGCGCGGGGGTTTCATTTTCGATCGGACGAAAGACCGACTGGGGAGCGTGTATAAAGTTATTGACCTGAGCGGCCTGTTCTCGCTGCTGTTGCAGACGCACCTCCATCTCCTGACGCCTCTGTCGCTCCAGTTGCTCCTGTTGCTGCCGCTGTCGATCCAATTGCTGTTGTCTCTCGGCCTGCTGGCGCTGCAGCTGCTGCTCGTAGTACTCGCGCTCCAGGCGAGTGCGCTCCTCTCGCTCGTAGCGAGCCTCCTGTTCGAGGCGCAGTTGTCTTTCCAGCTCCTGGCGACGTTGTCGCTCGATTTGCACAGCGGCCACGGCTTGTTGTTGCTGTTGTAGCTGTAGTTGTTCTCGCTGGAGTTGTTCTCGCTGGAGCTGCTCTCGCTGGAGTTGTTCTCGCTGCAGTTGCTCTCGCTGCAGCTGCTCTCGCTGGTGCTGCTCTCGCTGTAGTTGCTCTCGCTGGAGCTTCTCTCGCTGCATCTGCTCTCGCTGGAGTTGCTCTCGCTGCAGCTGCTCTCGCTGGAATTGCTCGCGCCTGGAGAGCTGCTCTCGCTGGCCCTGCTGCAGCTGCTTTTCCCTCTGCTCTCGCTGCCTCTGCTCCCGCTGATACTGCTCTCGCTGAAGTTGCTCTCGCTGCATTTGCTCTCGCTGCAGCTGCTGGTGATGCAACTGCTCCTGCTTGGCCCAACCGGGCACATGACCCGGCACCGGTGGCGGTTTACCCTTGGTCGCCGTGGCCGCCGCACCGGTTTCGAAGGTGTGCTTGATGTTGCCAAACTTGTGGGTCCAATTCGAGACACTCCGACCGCCACCACCGCCCCAGCCGAGCCCGGTCTGATGACTCTGCTTGTTGATGAAGGCCAGGAACTTGTGATCGTTCTCCGTCTTCGGTTCAAACGGTGGCACTGCGTTGTGAACTCGTCGCTTAACGCTCACCTGAACGGCTCGCTTCAGTCCCAAATGCGGACCCTGTTCATCCTCCACATCCGAATCCGAATCACAGTCGGCCATATACTTGGCCTTGGCCTTGGGTATATCGATGGTGTTGGCCCGCTTCATCAGGTGCTTCTTGCCTCCCCCAAAGCGGCTGGAATTCGAACTAGAATTCGAATTCGTTTGTGAGTTACTCGGCGAGGTTGCATTGCCATCGGGACCCTCGGGACTTGAGTTCTGTGAGTTCTCGTAGCTGGCAAAGCTGACGGCATAATCACCGGACAATGGACGCCTGTTTGCGTTGCTATTCGTTGGTCTCAATTGAGCGGAATTCTGACTGGGATTTTGAATAACTGTGGCTGGGGGCTGGACAAACTGATTGGGTCTATACAGTTGCACGGGCACTGCACTCGAACTGGGCGTTTTGGCCAAAGCGAAATCCTTGCCCTCTAATATCAGCATATCCTCCATGTATCGCCGGGCATCCGCCAGTTCCTCGCGACTCACGCCCACCGTATGACGGCTATTCCGCTGGCGACGCTTGGCGAATCGAGCTGGAGCCGTCGTTTCCGTTTCCGGATCAGCTTCGTTTTGATCCTCCGCTTCCAACTTCTCGGGCGCACTGAGTCCACTTTGCAGGCGGGCCACCAGGCCGAGCAGAGCCTGCCGCTGGCCCCCATCGACGGTTAGGTCCTTGCCCTGTTTGAGGCTGCTCTCCAGGCGGCTCAGGGCATCGGTCACCTCCTCGACGAGGCTGCGATTCGCCTCGCTGCTTTGCTGTTGCAAGGTGTCGCGCAGACCGGCGGCCAAGAGACGCAGATCCTCACCGCTCTCCGTGCCGGAATCTTCTTTGGACGGAACACTCAAGCGAGTGCTTGGAGCTCCAGATCCCGTTACCGATCCCGTGACCGATCCCGTGACTGGCATTGTCGCTGGCTTGGCTTTATCCCTGGCCCTAACCACTGTGCTAACCTGGCTACTGACTAGACTACGCGTTTCCCTACCACCTAAGCTACTACTGCCTGATCCTGATCCTGTTTCTGCCGTTCCTGCTGCTCCTTTGGCTCCTGTTTTCTTAGCTGCCGGCAGGGACTCACCCTGAACTTGAACCTCTGCGGTGGAGGAGCTAGATTCACTGGCCAGCTCAACTTGGGCCAACTTTTTGCTAACACTTTCGGTCTTTTGTTGGGTAACCTCTTGTTTGGTGACCTCTTTTTTGGTGACCTCCTGTTTGGTGACCTCTTTTTTGGAAACCTCCTGTTTGGTAACCTCTTTTTTGGCAACCTCCTGTTTGGTAACCTCTTTCTGGGTCACCACCTCCTTTTTGGGCTCTGGTTGGGGTTCCTCCTCCTCGTCACTGTAGTCGGTCACCTCCTCGATGATCTCTTCATACTCGCTGGCGCTGCTCTCCTCCTCCTCCTCCTTCTTTTTTAACTCCTTCTCCTCCTTCTGCGGCGCCTGCTTCAAATTCTTTTGCTCTGATCGACGCAGCAAAAAGAAAGAAAAGGCAAGAGATAAAGGAGAGATTTGTAGATAGAGAAAAAGAGGAAGTGGTGGAAAGAAAGACTTAAGACTCGGAACAAGAACGCAATAAAGCAATCAAAAAAACTCAGGGGGAGGGACGATAACTGCTCAGTTGAACGAATATTTAATTAGGGTAATAATGGATAACCTAAGGTATTTCCCTAAAATACCTTATAAACCCATCACCATGCTTTCCGATTCGCACAACTGGACATCGATACAAATCGAACAATTTAACGATCGATGACTTTTGTCTTGGGCGTACAATGGATCGATTCCAATTCTATGTGGGTCTTCGAGGTGAGACTTTCACTGAGCGACGAGAACATTGAACGATAGATAGATAGCTAGATATATAGATAATACAACAAAGTAACGATAGCACTATAACGATAAACGATGTGTGTGGAGCGCGACGAGGAAACGATAACGATAATGTTCATCGACTGTGGGGATTGGAACAATGGACATGACCAACATTGAAAAACGCTGGGTGCTGCAATACCTGGAGACTAACGGTAACCGAGAAGAAGAACAATCAAATCGGATAAACTTTCGTCCTTATTGGGACTTCAAATATCCTGCCTAGCTAGTAGTTGCTGTGCGCATTATCTACAAGATACAGATACAGAACACACAATATTTGTACATATCGATATCACTGCTTGTCCGGGTGGATGTCATCGAGGAAGTGTTGAGCTAATCCGCTGGCCTTTTTTCTTTATGTTTTCTTTCTTCTTTGGTTGGGTTATATTATGTATGTACTTAAGATACTTTATAGAGAGCGGGACACTCACCTTCGCGTTCCGCCATAAGTTCGCGTAGACGTGCACGGATCTTGCGACGCTCCTCGTAGGTGGACGCCTGTTCCAGCTGCAAGCGTTCGAGGATGGATGATTGGTGATTGCAAAGGGTATTATGAATTGGTGATGATATTCTAGATCTGTCCATTCGTCTGTCCGTCCGTCTGTCCGTCCGTCTGTCCGTCCGTCTGTCCGTCCCTTTATCCGTCCGTTTGTCTGTCCGTTTGTCCGTCCGTTTGTCCGTCGGTTTTTCCGTTCGTTTGTTCCTCCGTTTGTCCGTCCGTTTGTCCGTCCGTCTGTCTGTCCGTTTCTATGTATTCTACTAGGCATTACTCACCAATTGCTTGAGGACTTGCTCGTCCCAAATCTCCTCGATGTCACAAGTTGTACGTGTAACTGGTGCTGAGGAGCTGGAGCTGCTGACCTTGTTGTTGTTGTTGGTGGATGATGTGCTATTGCCGGACTTGCTGTAGGTATTGGTAATCCGCGTGGTCTTTACCTAAAAGCAAGAGAACAGAACAGATTAGCAGGCGTTCGATAGTATTTTAATTTTTTTTTATTTGTTTATCAACCGGAAAATTTCTTGTCTTTTTTTTTTGGGTTTTGTGTGTGGGTGAGAAACAAACGCCAGCTGTTTTGCTGGGGCCTGGCTAAATAAAGCACGATGAGCACATTCGCCGGCCACAGAATCCAATTATTCACTTTGCCAAGAGATGCCAACAACAAAATGTGGTGTTGCTTGGTGGCACCTCTTGGTGGATCGATTGATCGATCGATCGATCGATGGCCGTGATAAGGCAGAAACCGAAACAGAAACCACAAAATCAATTTGTCCTTAGCCGTGATTTTGCCGCATTTGCCACCCCCGCAGCAGCAGCTTCCGCCAGCAGTTGATCAATGTCGCTGCATACCTGTCGTATGCGTAATATGCCCAAGTATAATATACAAAGTGCGCATACGACACGTTGACCAAAGGTAAAGCCCCAAACAAAAGGGGAATAATCGCATTCTTCCTGCTTTGTTGTTCTTAAATAATTTATTGATGCTTTATGTGCTTGCTTTAAAAATATTCTTAAAATTTTAATTAAAATAAAAACCTTTTTTTTCAAGCTAAAAGGAAAATTAAAATGTTTCCTTCGACTTTCGACTTTTTTACTCTTAAAAAGCATTTAAAATTGAGACCATTCCCCTTTTAGGAGTTCATTGATATTGGCATAGCGACATCAAAATAAAAACGTTATCAGTGAATTTACGGTGAAAATTCATTTTAATTGCCCCAAAAAAGTAAAATGTGCCAATAAAATTTCTCTTTGTGCCGGCACATCAGATAAATCAGCTAAAAGCGTTTATAGACCCCCTGAATTGATGCCAAAATATTGATGCATATAGTAAATGTCTTTATAGATATATAGAGTGCAATTAAGTATACGCCGCGTTGGCCGCCTGCAATTTATGATGATGATGAAGCAAAGATGAAAAAAAGAAAAGAAAATGCTCTATGCTTTTGCTCTCTGGCTTCTGGCGGAATGAAAAATTGAAAAATTTCTAGTTGTTTATATCAATTTGACCAAATTTGGTCAGCGGCATGGGAAATTTTTCGTTTTCTTTTTGAAATTAGAAAAACTGACTTCCAACATGTTCGGAAAAACGCCCCCGCTCTTCCTCTTGCAACACGCGTTGCTATTTATAATTATAAATTATTTAGGCACACATACACACATTTAAATGAACGAGGAAAAGTTCCTCATATTTTCCTCTCCCAATTTTTCCCACTCACTCTCTCTCTCTCTTTTTCTCTGTGTTCTTTTGGGCCAAACTTTATATAATATTTTCGGTGTGTTGGCTTATAAACAAAATGTACCCAACAACAACAACAATCAAACCAAAATTAATTGCCAAACATTTTTACATTTTGTTATTGTTGTCAAAATGTGGGCCACAAAATACAAAGATTTTCAATCTAATTTCAACTTGATTTAATTTGTATTTTATTCTTTTTTTTTTTTGCTTTTGGTTTATTTTTAATAATTTCTTTTGTTGTTTTTTTTTGGGGGACTGAAAAGGCTTGCCAACTATTTGGCGCAATTCCGCCAAAGCGTAACAAAAATAGAGGGGTAGCAAACCAAGCATGGAAATCAAAATGGAAATTGCAAAAAGAAAACAATTAAAAAAATAGGGGAAGGGGGGAGTGCAGCTGACCAAAGCGTTCATTGCCAGTTAGCTGATTTTTCTGCTGCACTTGGCCATTGACTGTTGCTGCTGGTCAACATTTTTGTTTCTCTCTTCTATTTTCTATTTTTTTTTCGGCTTTGACACTGCCTGAAAATGTTGGAGAAAAAAAGGGGGTCGTTTGATTGATGGCCACCAATTTGTACCGGCAGCCAGACACTGTCGAAAAATGGAACACCTAATTATAGGTTTTTTTTGGGAATTTTTAGAAAATTTCTTGATCGGGAAAAATTAAAATTCTTTTAAGATTTTTACTACACTTGAAACTGTTTCCCAATTATATTCTACACTAAAGTCCAGCTTTAAATAACAATTTAATAATAATTAGATTCACTACTGTTTATTATTTTCATATTCAGTTTAAGCTGTTCAAATAATTTATTTTGCATTTATTTTTTGCCAAAATATATAAACCCAGCTTTTAGAGTCCCCTATTCTTTCAGTGTTCTTTCGTACTTTAACCGCTATTGACTTCCTGCGAAAAGAAAAACATTAAAACTCAACCAATCACACACGATTTTCCATGCGAAAGAGTGATGATTTTCATTTTGCGTTTCCACAAATTGACTTTTTTTCGTTTTCGATTTTTTTTTTGTGTTTCTTCTTTTGTTGTTCGTTGTGTTGTGTTGTTATTTGTATTTTTAGCTCGGGCAAAATGAGAAATTATTTGACATGCAAAATGCGAAGCAAAAAGACAAAGGCGAAACACAGCCAACACGCACACACAGTGATTATGAAACGGCAAAAAGCAGGAAGAAGCAGCCGACAGAAATGAAAAAAAAATGATTGGAACGATGGGAGTCGCAGTTAAGACTGTTTGACAAAGCACGATATGCGGCATATACACTGGATCCGAAACCATATATATATATGGTATTTACAATGCACAACTCGAACTAGAAAAGATATAGAGGGGCATCTAAAAAACATGCTAGTCGAAATTTGTGTTGGCTTAGCCTCACCGTTTCAGCTGTTTTTTAAATGTCGACGGGGCTTAAGTTATTATCCCCTGTGTTCCCGAAACCTCGAAAGATTTAAGAACAATATTTTTTGTTTCCCAGAGTCTACAAATATAATGAATGGCTCGTGTGATCTTATGTAAACTTATTATGATTCAGTGTTGCTTACTTTTTTTATATTCAGTATAGCCTACGGTCACACTAATTTTGTTCTTAAGGTTTTCTTGTATCAATTTGATATTATTAATTTAAAACTTTAGAGTTATAGGTATTATAGCTTAATAATTTCATATTTTTCCCCCTATATCATTAGCCATATTCCTAGGTTCCCTTTTCTGATGAAAAAGCTCGCTTCTTGAGTCAGTGTGATAGGGGCATAATGGAAACCGGCTTCCCAACTCGAAGCACTTGCAGCAGCAGCACCAGCAGGCGATGCTTAATCACCAAACGCAGAGTTGCTGAGCTGAAAAAGCGGGGAGGAGCTTGGGGAACTTGGGGAACTCAGGAGGTTGAAGCGGCGTTTGAGGATTTGCCGCTCTGCATGTTACGCTCAACTAAGTACAGGGGCAGCAGCAGCAGCAGCGCTGCACACCTGAAAATGGCAAACTGAAACGGCATTTCTCTACGTTCCAGTTCGATCGGTTGGAATATCGGGGATCCGTTGGGTTTGCCATGGGGTCTTGCCTTTTGAATGGGTCTGGAGTGATGATGATGGTCAGAAAACCCAGCATTATGATGGCTGACTACTAGTAATGAAACTTTAAGATCTCCAAGAATAATAACCCCTATCTTAGCTATTTGCAATTCTAAAGATTCTTTGAAGTTAAATATAATTCTATAAAAATAGGACATTTTCTGCAGCTGCATTTTTGTAAATTTTTTGATCGTAAATATCTATTTTATTTGCTTTTGCGATCATCTGGAACCACCTTGTTGGGATCAGTTTTATAGGCATGATTTGAATGACTTTTTCGTTCTCCAAGAGAAGATGTGCTTTATATGCAAATGCCAATGCGTTCGTTCAAACGCACATATATATTTGGGAGAATTCGTAGCATCGGCCGTGCTGTGGGGAATATATCTGTGGGAATCGGTATTTGGTTCACACAAGTGGAGGAAACGGGAACATCAGATGCCTGAAGTCCGCTGCACATGCACCCCCTTCCTTTTCTCCTTCCTCCCTCCTCCCTACTTCCTCCTCCTTCTCCTCCTTCTGCCATATATTTTGTGTTGCCCAAAAATGCTCCAACATAGTCCGAATAGTCCGTATAGTCCGTAAAAATAGTGCCCGTCGTTTGGAGCTATTTTTGTCGAAATTTTCCGTACGCTTGACGCTTGACGCTCTCATTCATGCATCCTCATCCTCCTGCTCTCCGCTCTGTTTTTAAATGTATTTATTTATTTATTTGCTCTATAGCTGGCAAGATGAGCGTGTCTGTATCTCGGCAGACTTCTACCTATATATATATATAGATATATCTATATGTGTACGTATAAATAGCTATATGTATCGGTGGATATAGATCTTTCAAAATATATATATATTTTGTATTGTATGTATAGAGAGCGAGAGATTTGTGGCGGTGTCGTCGCCTTTCAGGTGCATTTTGAGGTGTCGTGACAGGAATGCTTCGTTTTGCCAGCAAATTATGCGCACTAAAAATAATTGACAAAAGTATTTGCCCTCGCCACCCCATCACCACCCATCTTGCCCCATCCAACTTGCCCCATAAGCTGAAGTGACATGAAACTTACGCCTTGCTTTGCCTTTGCTTTTGCTTTTGCTTGTGCTTTGCTTTTTGCCCCTTGCTTTTGTGTGATGTTGCTCACGGGATTGGGATTCTCGGGATCTGCTCTTTTGCTGTTAGACGTAGACCAAATATGGACACTCGCGTTCGTTCACCATATAGCGATATAACGATAGTATAATAACAGAACTCTGCACAGTAAAAAAAACAAACTACAAAACTTGTCTTTTCTTATGCGCGCTTCTATTGCTTATTATTACTCTTTTTTTATATTATTTTCTATATTTTTTTTTGATCTGTTAACACAAGTGGTTCGCTTGGCACTCTTTTATTATGCTTTTTTCTTTGGCTCAGCTCTTCTTTTTGTTTGCCCGTGGTTCTTCGCACAAGTGATCGATGCCGCCTCTGAGTTTCTACTGACAATTTCGATCTCGATGCCGAGATGCGCTTCTGCCGCTGCCAGCTTCGCTGCCGCTGCCGGCAGCCTCTGCTAATGCCCCATTAAACAGCAGCGGAAGAAATAATAGAACTTTCTGAACAATATAAAATTTAATATTTTTTTAACGGGATTATGGAGACTTATTTATGAGTTAATATCAGAATTGATATTAAAACTTGTAAATTTATATAATTGGAATTTAATTTTTTTTTGTTAAACTTTTAATTGATAAATTTTAGACTTATTTATGAGTTCATATCAGAATTATCGTAAAATTTTGAATTTAATTTTTTTGGTTAACTTTTTACAATTTTTTAGTTATGGATCATAGCTTTTTATAGACATTTAAATTGCAAATTATTAGGGAAAAATTTTGTAATTTCGAATTAAAAGATTTATTGTTATTTTTAGCGCTCTAGACGCTAGCATAAATTTTAACCAACTGAATTTATTTATTTTCAAAATTCATGATAAACTAAATGTGTAGGTTTCGATTTAATATACAAATGCATACAATTTTGGAGATGTAACGCCATTTTTTCTAAATGGCTATGATTTTTTTTTTTCATAAAATTACTGCATCAGAAAAAATACCCTAAGGAACAAAATATATAAACTGATCTGTGCTATTCTAACGGCCGTTGCTGTTTTTGTTGCTTTCTGACCAGCCAGGCATTGCTCATCTATCGCATCTCCTCGCACATCGCATCACGCACACGGCACACACAGGCCGCCAAGTGCCACACTGCCACACAAGTGCGAACGGGACGGGCGGTGGGGAGAGAGGAGAGAGCAACGGTTGTTGCACACCAAACTTACAAAAGAGAGATGGGGGGAGAGCGAGAGCACGCGCTCAGTTAACGGTTAATCGAGCACGTGCACGTGCTTGCGCGCATCATTGAGGTTAGGTTATGCTTGCATGGCACTTGCAGCAACAAAGACTGACTAAAACGTGCAACAAGTGCTGGGAAAACGGTAATAAAATACGGCTTTTGTCTCAAATGCAGCCTCGCATGGGAGATAACTTGGCTAAAGCGCTTTTCTGGGGACAGTGCATCGTTTTTTAGATACAAATAAGATGATTCTGTGGGCTTATTTTACTCACCCCCTGACTGTTTAGACGCTGACCCGTGGCGGTGGGTGGCAGCATGCTTTCCACTCCCTGCATAATGACACTGGCTCCCAGGAATTTATTGAGCAGAGCACGGGCCTCGCGATCCTCGCTGGTATCGCCGGGTTCCTCCACTGAAAAATTCCAAAAATACAGTAAGGGAAATAAGATAGGGTTTGTATTAAATTCTCACCATTATCGGCATTTCGCATACGCTCGAGTACATCGTCCACACTGGTAACCTGACGCTGATCGGCACTGCTGTTGAGGAATGATCGTGTATTACTGGATCTGGTGGTGCTACTACTACTGATGTGGCTCTGATTTTGACGCATCTGCGGGGCCTCGATGACGCTGCAGACCTCGTTGGACTCGCTATCCTCCTCGGTCTCATCCTCGTGCCTCACCACCGACTGACTCGAATGGGTGGACGAGGAGGACTCCTTGCGTATGAACTTCTCGCTGAGCTCCTTCACCGATCCGCGACGCACATATCTGGCATCCTCGGGCAGCGATTGCTGGGATTGCTCCACCTTCTTGAACTCCCGCACCACGCGGGCATCCAATTCCGGAGCTGTCGAGCTGTCGTCCTCATCCTGAAGCTGCTGCTTTATGGCAGCCAGTTCGTCAGCGTTGCTCGAGTAGATCAGCTCCTTGCGCTCGTGACGAGGTGGCGACTTGTTGTCCGAGTAGAACTGCTCCTCGATCACATAGCCTGTGACTTCTAGATGGGTATAGGATTGACTATGAAATAAGAATCTATGCTTCAAAGGTTCTACTCACCTTGCTTGGTCTCCTCTGCCGGTGGTGGCGTTGTCTTCTTCTTGAGTGCCCTAATCCCGAAGAGCGGCAGTCCGTTCTCGTCCGTGGGTCCCACACCATAACTGGAGGTGATCGAGTCCTCTTCGCGCTGCTTGTTCCTTGTGTTGGTGGTGCTGCTACTCGAGGAGCTAGTGGTGGTGCTGGAGCTGGTCAGGGTGCGTGTAATCTTGCCACTGCTCGAAGTGGTACTGGAAGTGGATCCCTTGCGGGTGGTACTACTACCATTGGTTTGACCCTTGAGCACCTTGGAGCGATCCGCCCAAATGGGACCACCTCCCTGAGCGGGTTTGCTGGACGGAGCAGGAGCATTGCGGGTAGTGGTGCTACTGGTGGTGGTGGTAACCTTGGTGGTGCTCCTTTCGCCAGGCGATTGCTTGCCCGGTGGACTAACGCGACGTTTCTGGGCGGGACTGGCACTTCTCTCCCTCGGCTTCACCGGCGGCTTGCCCTGGGGTGAAGTCTTACTACTGTCCACCTGTTCCACCCGCCGGCGACTCGTGATGGTGCGAACCTCCTTGGTCTTGGTCTCAGGACTCTGATCTCGCTTCTTACCCGGAATTGTGCTCGTTGTAATCGTAGTGGTTGTAATGGTCGTACCCGCATTGATCATGTTCTTGCGTATGAGACGCATTTGGGCGCGTATACGACGACGCATTTCGTAGCTGGCCACGGTTTCCAGGAGTTTCTCCAGTCTCGCCAAATCGAAGATCTCCTCGATCTCAGGAAGCTCCGAATCGGAGGCGGAGTCCTCATCCTTACCCTTTGGTTTGGATGTCTTTCGCGGCACATCGAACTTGACGGCTGCATTGGGATTGCGTGGCTCTACGGGAGAATCATCCTCCACCGAGGACTTTCGGGAGTAGTGACTCTTGCTGATCTCGAGGGAATCGCGTCGAATGTGCTCCAGTGAGCTCTTCGTGTGATCCATGTACGAGGGACGACGTCCAGTCGTGGGCTCGGAATCCACAGGAGATTCCTCAGCTGGCTCAAAAACATTCCGGCGGCTAGCCACATTGCGTCCCGTGGTGGTGATTGTCTTTTCTGTAACGGATTCAATGAGTGTGATTTCGGGTTCGTCTCTGGTTGGGTTAGTCGTAGTCGGTTTGGGGCTAGTTGACTTGGTGGTCGTGGTGGTGGTGGTGCTCGGGTGGTGCTCAGTGGTGGTGGTGGTTGTGGTGTTTAAATTGGTGGAGGTGCGTCTACTGGGCGATCGGGAAGGAGATCGCGATGGCGATGGGCTCTTTCTGTGGGTAGGTGGTGCTGGTCCCACCACCTCGACGTCCACATCGACATCTTGGACAACCCATGATTGCTGACTGATTTGCTCCATGCGCTTGGAAATGCTATTTGTCCTGGGTGCTGCAGGTGATTGGGCAGCGGGAGTTGGTTTCCTAGTTCCCGGCTTGTTCACATTGCTCACTTGATTTCTATACGATCTCTTCTCTTCCGAAATCAAACTGGTACTTGGACTTGGTCGACCACGATTCCCGTTCAACTTAGTTGGTGATGGCGTAGTGCTGGGCTTGCGTTCTGGGGTTCGTTGGCCAAAGACAGAGGGTCGGTTGAGTATATCCTTCTGACGCTTCAGTTCGATGGCTGTGGTATGTGTCTTGGTCATCGGTGAAGGTTCCTCATCGAATTCTTCTGCGGGGGAGAAGTCCGGCTCTTCCTCAGATTGTCTTGGTTCTTTTTGGGGTGTCTTCTTGGGTTCCTCTTTGGGCTTCAACCCCTTGGACTCCTTTCTGTTTTCCCTTTCAGGTTCATCTTTGAGCTTAGTTAAGGGTTGCTTAGGCGCATCTCTTTGAGGTTGCTTCTTGGGCTCCCATTGTGATACTTTTTGTGGTAGCTTTGCCTGATATTTGGGCACCTTGGCAGGTTCTTCTTTGAGCTTGGTTGGTGTTTCTTTTTGGGTTACCTTCTTGGAATCCCTTCGTGTCTCCCTGGTTTCTTCAGTTTGTTGCTTAACATCCCTTATGGTGGTTTCCTTCCTGGTCACCGAATGGCTTAGCTCCTCCTCGGTGTCCTCCACTTGGCTAGTTTGATTGCCATCCTCTACATCCGTATCGCGATCCAGTTCGGGCTCCGACTCCTCATCCAACTCGCGCTCAGGCTCGCTTTGCCGGGAGATATGACGCTCGATGTTGGCCACCAAGCGTGGCGATTTCTGCGGCATGGTGGGCGCCAATTTCTCGGCTGTGTCGATAAATTTGTGCACCTTCTGGGAGACACTCAGTATGCAATCGTCCCGCCGAAGCTCCTCATCGATCTCCTCCAACCCGGGGCGTTCGATTTCCGGTCGCGGAGAGAGCGAAGAAGGTCTAATTACGTTCTCTGCCGTCCGCAGGAACTTGTCAACCTTTTGGTTAATGCTAAGCAGACACTCGTCGTTCTCGGGAATCTTGGCATTCGTATCGAATTCCCTGCTAAATGGTGCGGAGACCCGGGGTTGCTTCACCTTTTCGGCCGAGTGCGTGAATCGCGAGACCTTCTCGTGGACACTCAATAGACTCTCGTCCGTATCGGGTGTATTAACGGGATAGTCCAGGCTCTTGGGAGCCTCCACAGTGGGATTGTCGAGTATCTCCACCTCAAGGCCATTGGAGCTGCGCAACTCGGAGATCTGACAGCCCACATACGTCTGCGATTCCTCCTCGAAAATGGGTATATTTGTGACCTGTGGCTTGCGACGCGGTTCATCGTCGGGCTCCTGGACGACATCCGGATATCGGGGCTTTCCCGTTTCCAGTTCAGCGGGCACGGGGGTAGGCACAATCCTATCCGGCGATGGTTCCCTGGAGCTCTTCGCCTGCTGAATGTCGATGATTACACCCTCTATATCGGTGGCCGTATTAATGCGCTGCTCGCTCAGATTGATCGTCTTGGTGGTGCAGCATTTACTGGGTCTACCACCCGGCTTCAGGCTACTCATCTCCGGCTGAGGCTTGCTGCCGCTCGCTACCTTGATGATATTCTCGCTGGTGGAGCGAGTGACCTTCTCGGTTTTATCGCGTCGCGTTACTCGGGGCACGGGGGCCGATTCCTTTCTCTCCGTCACCGGAAGCTTCCTAATCGGACTGGCAACTCCACCGGTGGTATTTGAAGGTCGCCTCTCAGTTCTCGGGGATTTGGGAGCCGTGTGATCTATGATGATCTCCGTGTGCACGGAAATGTTGCTAGATCGACGGCGTTCGTTGTTCAACCTCGAGGGACTGGCATCTGGCGAGGTAGAGTCTCCATCGACATCGTCCTCGGGGTTTCGGGGTTTTCCACCCGGAGTGGGTGTTCGGTTCTGCTGCGGCGAGGTCTTTTGCTTGCGCGGCGAAGAACGAAGACGATCCTTGATGGAGGGTGTACCATTTGAGTCGCTGGGCTTACGACGCTGAGTTGTTGTCGTCCTCGTGGTTTGAGTCTCCTCCACCAAGCTATCCCGCTTGCGAGCTTGAGTCAGCGAGTCCTTGCGAGGACTCTTTGCAGCCGGAAGCTTTGATTGCGGCTCCTTGGTCGAAAGTGGTTGCTTCGTTTTAGTGGTTTTCGTAATGCTCACAGCGGTCTTCTTCTTCGTCTCCGGTTCTGATTCCTTCTCGGGCTCCGATTCACTTTCGGGTACTTTCTCCGGCAACTTTTGTGTTGGCTTTGTGCTCTTTTTCGGGGTGGTGGGACTTGGAGTGCGTGGCCTCTGACTGATTTTCTCCACAACAGTTTTCCCCTGGCAATCAATGATCTTTTCGGTCACAAAGCTCGACTCCAGCTTGCTTGGAATCTTTCTACCAAAGGTGGGAGAGGGAGATGGAGACTGGGAGTTCTTGGGAACTCTACGTTCGGGAGAGGGAGATTTGGAACCCTGCTTAGTAATGATAATGGTGGTCTCTTCATTCACATTAATAGTCTCGGCATCCTCTTTAGGATTCCTGGGCTTCTCCTTGGGACTGTCTTCTTCCTTTGGATGCTTGGGATACCTGGAAGTTTCTTCCTTGGGAAGAACAGGAGTCTGTTCTTTCTTTGGAGCCCTTGGAGTATCTTGATCCTTTTTAGGAGCTTTGGGAATCTCTTCCTTAGGAGTCACCAGAAACTCCACATCCTCCGACTCGGTCACATCCACGAGGAGCTCCTCTTCCACCTTAATCTTCGGCTGCGTACGTACCACAAATGTCTCCGTCACCCGACGGGGTTTATCATCGTCATCATCATCGGGACAATCTTCGATCTTAACTTGGATGGTCTCTATGGTGGTATGGGTAACACTATCGTCTTCCCGATCGTCGTTCGGTTTCGGGGTGAAAGTTCCCTGAGTATCGCCATCTTCCTCCATACCCAAAATTTGGCGACAGCGATCCTCGAAGGTCTCACGACGAGTCAAACCCTTCTTCCGATAGGTGGGTGCCTCCTTCTCTTCGGGTTGCTCCGCAGCTTCAGTAGTTTTGGACGGGAATCCACCATCTGGACTTTCAATGGTCTCCTGCGGCTTTGTTTTAGGCTCATCCTTACCTGCAGCCTGGGGTTTCTTTTCGTAATTCGTCTGATTTTGGTTATCTCGTTCGTTCGTTAGAAATTCTTCGTTTAAATTGTGGGTAGTTCGTTTTTGGGTTGTGGTAATGGTGCTGCGAAATATCTCTTCCTCGTCGCGTCTTTGCTTGCTGGTTAGATCCTGCTTTTCGGGACTTTGCCGAGGTGAAACACGGGGTAGTCCGGCAGCTTTTTCGGGTGTCTGGTTACGGGGTATTTGCTTCTCTGGACTTTGACGCGGAGAAGCACCAGGTTGGCTAACTAGAGGAACCTTCTCGGGACTCTGGGCTCGGGGTAATTGCTTTTCGGGACTCTGACGGGGAGAGACTTTGGGCTGAGCCTTCTCGGGAGTCTGGAAACGGGGTTGCTCCTTTTCAGGGCTTTGCCGAGGAGTAGCCCTAGGCTGCGGCTTCTCGGGACTCTGAGCCCTAGTGGTTGACGGTTTGCCGAGACTCTGAGATGCCGACAAAGTGGGCAAGCCCGGAGCACCGCTCATCTGTTCAATGAGAAGCAACTCGTCGATCGAAAGCTCTCGATCCTCCGGCTGAGAGACGCGACGACCCTCAAAGGTCGTTTCCCGCTGCACCGGACGTGGCTCCACAGTGGGCGACTTGGAGCTACGCCTCAACTGAGGCTCCGCTTCATCCTGGTGGGGCCTCCTCATTGGCTGGGGCTTCTTGCTGGCTGCAACGGATGAGGGCATAAGACTGGGGGACTCTTCTACTTCTTCAACCGTTCTGTGTGTGCTTAGGTGTTTCATTCACAAGTTGTGTCTACTGATGGCAAAGCCCGTTGTTAATTGGTTAGGATTAGTTACAACTACTCTGGCTCAAGCTGAGCTGTTAGGCAAACTCTACGATATTAGGCAGGCACAGGCACGGTCTCAAGCAAATACACCCATTAGTGGAAGCTCGAGAGGAAGAAGAGGTTAGTGGATATCTCTCATTTTGCAACCCAAGTAAGTAGTTGACTTCCCAGTTTCAGTGATTCGGTGCAATTTCAATTTCGTGTGTTTTGTGCTTTTTTTTTTTTTTTTTTGGTCAAGACATTGAACATTGAACATTTCAGAGTTGCGGTTTTTGGTAAACAGTTTTCAAGTATATTTATTTGCAAAAAAATCCAAAAATAAAGAAGTATAGATAGCATAGTAGTTAGGTGTACAGAGTTTCTTGATATATTTTTTTTTTGGCAATTTGTCGGGTAGTGGAGTTGAATTCAAGCCTTACCAGGGGTCCCTGAGCTCTCGGGCGTCTCGGGGCTTTCCCCCTCGTTTCCCAGCTGGTAATATTGACGCCGCACACAGGGTGCCTCTTCCACCACCATTGCCTCGTTAGCGCTCAGCTTCACCTTTTGGATCGGCTGGTTATCGAAATCAGGATCGGGTTGTTTCTGCTTGTTCTTGGAGGTGGTGGTGGTTGTTGTTGTTTTGGTGGTGGTTAGTGTTGGTTCGTTGTTAATAGTAGGAGGAGTAGTTGGTGGCAGAGAGAATATATCGCCGGGCTTAGTGGTAGTATACGTATACTGTGATAGCTTGTTATCTGAAGGATATACATTCATATACATAGTTCATAGTTCCAATATTTATATAGCATATATTATATTCATGTGGTTTCTCAAACTTTTGTTTTTTTTTTTTTATTTATTTATTTTTTTTTTCTAATTCGTACCTGGTGGTGCGGAACTGGCTGGTGGTGCGGCTGAGGTGGGTGAAGCTGGTGCTGGACTGGGACTGGACTTGGTGGTGCTGCTAATGGTGGTCGTGGTGGTTATTGCTCCTCCTCCTGCTGTTTTCGGAGTGGGCGACCTGGGCTCACTACTGGGACCTCTGGACACCGGTGGCTTGGTGGTCTTGGTCTTGGTGGTGCTGCTAGTGGTGCTGCCACCTGTCTGATGCCTGGTCACAGTGGTCGAGCTGATCCTGCTCGATTCCGAAGGCGCCTGGCTGTCATGGGAACCCTCTCGCATCTCCCGTCTGAAGGTGCGATTCGAGGAGACACTCGATCGTGGCGTCTGATGGTGGTGGTGCTGCGAACCCACCGAGGTGGTGCTGTCCGCCGGCGAACTGCTGCGCAGTGAGGCGGCAAAGGCCCGATGGGCGGCATCCACCTCGCGCTCCTTTTGCAACTGACGGCGAGTCAAGGGCTCCGAAGTGGTGCTGGTCGTCTTGGTGGTGCTGGTGGTGCTGGGACGGGACTGACTTGGTTTGCCGGCTGGTCCACGAGGCGAAGCATAATCCTCGCGTGGCTGAGATCGTCGAGGACTTCCAGATCGAATGCCGGAAGGTGAATGTTCCACCTGTGTCTCAATTATCCGCTCCGTGTTCGTTTTCCTATTGGCACTCTGATTGCGACTCACCGTCTTGGAGGTCTGCAACACCTCGCCATCGGGACGATCGGGGTGGTTGGTGGTTGTGCGCACCGAGGGAAAGCCGTGGGTGCTGAAATCCTCATCCACCGGATGACGTCTGGTGGTTGTGGGTTGTTCCCAACTGGGCGATGGAGCCTCCCTCAGCTTCTGGGGGGATCTCTCGTGGGGTGACTGGTAATCCTCACCCAGCACCTCCGTTTCGGTGGTGCGCTGTGAGCTCGTCTGCTGCTTCACCTGGCGGCTCTTCTCGGAACGCACCACCACCACCTCTTCGGTGCCGGGCCGTTGGGAGGCATACTCCTGGGTGGGCTTATTCGGACGCACCGAGGGAAAGCCATGGGTGCTAAAGTCTTTGGCCGGCGACTGGCGTGGTGAGTGGGTGGTTGTCGGTGTGGTTGTGGCTGAGGGAACCGGTGCCTTTTGCACCACCCTGGACAAGGGCTGACCACGATCGTCGTACTCCTCCACCGTTTCCGAGGTGGTCTCCGTGGAGAATCGCCGACTGGACTTCTTCACCGAGGAGAAGCTCTGCGACTCCGTCACATGCTTTTGCTCCACATTGTCCACCACATCGCGAACCTGACTATCCTGCACATCCTGAGCTCGTCGCTGATTGTGGGTCTGATTGTGGGTCTGATTGTGGGTCTGATTGTGGGTTTGAATGTGGGTTTGATTACGGGTCTGGTTGTGGGTCGTCTGACTCTGACTCGGAGTAAGTTGCTCCGTCTCGTAGCGCTTGTTCTTGACAATGGTGCCATCGGGCAGTCGCTTAACCGTGGTGATCATCTTGACATTCGGCTTGGGATACTCCACCGTATTGGAGATGATCTCGCCGGGCTGCTCCATCAAATGCTGGACATGGCGTTGATACTCGGGCGATGCCTTGTCCATATCCACATAGCGCTTGTTCTCCTCGTAATGCTGCTGGGTCTGGACATTCCGGGTGCTGTTGCTCTGCTCGCGGCTCTCCGAGAATCGCTCCTGTTGCTCCTGTCGCTGCAGTTGCTCCTGGCGGATCTGTTGCTCCTGTCGCTGCAGTTGCTCCTGGCGAATCTGTTGCTCCTGTCGCTGCAGTTGCTCCTGAATGCGCTGCTCCTGACGTCTTTGATCCTGCTCCCACTCCCGTTGTTGCTGCTGCTCCTGCTGATGATGATGATGATGATGTGGCTTCGGATTCGGCCTCTCCTGGCTGTCCAGCAGATAGCGCGGCTCATCGCCGCCATACTCAACGGTCGACGAGGAGGACACCACCTTCGAGGACGACGAGGTCGAGGTGGAGCTCATCTTCATCTCGGTGCGACCGCTGGTCTCATCCCCGAAGACCACCGTCTCCTGGAGTTGGGTCTTTGAGCTATCCGAGGCCTGCTTCACGAAGTTCTTGTCATCGCCCTGATGCGAGGCACTCGAGCGCTGCTCGTTGCGACCTTTGAACTCGGCCAGGCCACCACCATTGAGCTTCTCCACGCCTGCGATTGTTGTGTCGGGGGTTGGGGGTGTTCGTAGGTCGGTGGTCGAGTGGTCGAGTGGTGGACATGGACATACAGAACAAACAGATTTTGGGTTATACACAAAACTTCACCGACAAGGGACAAGGGTGTTAGGTTGGTTAGACACTTGATGTAGACTCTGCCGATCGACTGTTTTTTTTTTTTTTTAATTATTTATTATTTAAATTCCTAGCACTACAAGTTAAACTTATATATGTTTGTCCTAGTCACGGTTACATCTCTAGCCTTTTGATAACCCCTGATTGTATTTACGACTGAAAATCATAATTAATTTTTATTTTTTTATTTTTTTTTTTTGTTAACCAAGTTTAGTTTGAAAACCAGTCAATCAGTGAACTTCCCAGCAAGTGTCTTCTATTGATGCTAGCCAGACAGAAAAGGGGGGCTACCACCAAGCATTAGAATCCGGACTCACCATCTGTTTTGGCCAGAGTTTCGGTGCGATAGGCCCGTCCATCGGGACTGACCTCCGAGGAGGTCTGCACATCCCAGCCGGTGGTATTCGGCTGGCTCAGCGTCATCGAATGGAAGCGCATCTCGTGCGTGGGACTGGTCGAATCACGGACCTCCTTCGACTTCAGGCTCTGGAAGTTCTGGTCGAGCAGGGCGTCCCCGTGGCTGGTGGCCAACGGATCCTTGCCCGCATAACCGGCCAGCTGGTTCACGTTGCCATGTCCGTTTCCGTTTCCGTTGGGCTCCGACATTGGGTCCGTTTCGTGCCTATAGAGGTTGCAAAGTCGCGACTCGCGCAGCTTATAGAGATGCGATCGGATCTGCTTCTTGCGCTCGCTGTCCTCGGACTGCTGCCACTGGAAAGGAGGAGAAAGGGAAATATTTTATTATAATATCGAAGAATATAATCTTTAAAATAGGATAGGTATAACTAACCCGTTATAATCTTGAAAATAATAATGATATAAGGGTTCTATTATAATCCTAGGTATAACAAATCTTATAATCCAAAAAAATTATGAGATAATAATAATATAAGGGATCCATTATAATCTCTAAGAATATAATCTTTAAAATGGTATAGGTATAACCAATACGTTATAATCTTGAAAGTTATGAGATAATAATGATATTAGAGGATCCACTATAATCTTGAAAATTATGAAATAATAATGATATAAGGGATGCTTTATAATCTTGAAAATTATGAGATAATAATGATATAAGGTATCCATTATAATCTTGAAAATTATGAGATAATATTGACATAAGGTATCTATTATAATCCCGAAAATGGTATAGCTAAAACCGCTAAAAGAATCCTGTATAATCTTTAATATGGTATAAGTATAGATAATACAAATTAATATTTTCCAGTGTAGATCTCTCAATATCTGCTCTCTTTCCAAGTATATCACCCATTTACGCTCTCTAGATAGGCAGGCACCGTCCTTGGGCCAATTAAAACCAAGTGAACTCGTGATCAAGTGGAGTCCAAGTGGAGTGCAGGGAGCCCACGCGCGTCGCTTCCAGCGGCTTGGATCGCCTTTTATGGCGCCCCCGGGCCACTAAACAATTAGCCGGTCAGCCAACACAACAAATGCAGCCAGCCATCTCGGACTGACTCAGCTCGGTTGCCTTATAGACAGAAATCGAGTCGAATTGAGTCGGGTTTCTAGCCAGGGAAATGATGATGATAAAGATGACGCCCCCAATAAGTTCTCGGATTTCAATGGCAGAAGCAGCCGATGACCAAAAATGGCTGGGATTAGCGTAAGGGTAACAAATTGGATGATTCAGATACACGAAATGATTGATGGAGATTGGTTTTCAATAGTAATAAACAGAGATACCAAACCTTTCCTATGAAATAAATTCACCTTAGTTTATCGAAATTAAACAAAGAATCGATGACAGGTTTACGGGAATTTGCTCCATTTACTCCCTTATTCTCTGGAATTCTTAGTTCCACTTATCGGAACGGAATCAAATTGAATCGAAATCGAGGGCTGACGTTTCAGCTTATAAATAAAACATGGAACAATTCCGACTGACCGATAAGCGGATCGTATTGGCCGCAACAAAGAGCCTCGTATATGATCGTATTTATTTAAACAATAATCTAGAAAGGTGGCAGACTTTATAGAGGTAGAAAGAGATAGAGACGATTAGTTAGCAAACAAATTGAGTGAAGTTGAAGCGGTGATATCACCTCACCTCACAACACACGACCAGTTTCGCTTTAGCGGAAAAACATGTCAAATAACATTTGTATTAACAATAATGACACCTCGATCTGTATGTAGAGTGGGTGATTTGGCGTTGCTAACTGTTTAAATTTAGCCAAACTGAGGCCAAATGACAGACAAAGGGGAGACCTCCCGAAACCAGATGGAACTCTATTTCTGGGGAGGAAATGAAAATATGAATAATTCGTAGATTAGTAGTTAAGATCGGGCCTTAAATTTATGATGCAAATAGGAAGTGAAATTATGAATAGTTATTTTGAGATTTGCATCTAAAGAGGTAGGGGATTTTTAATGTAATATCTAGAAAATCTCATGACCATCTGGTCATTGAGATTCGTTTTAATTAGATCAGCTGGATACCATTAGTTTTAGTTTTTCACCCCCACCTTTCTTCTAGTTTCTTCTAACTCCCAGAGATTTATGATCTCTGGCGTTTCCCTAGTTATTAGCGAAATCTCATATTTTTGTGGCATCCCCCGGTTGATTGATAGCCATGTTGGTGCTTTCTTTTCTGACAAAACGGAACGACAGATGGCGCTGCCATTACTTTCAGCGCTTTCACTCGCCCAAATCAACAGATTCGAATTGACAAAATAAAACAAAAAAGCCGCGAAATCAAAGAGCTAAACATCTAAGTGTCTGTGCAAAAAAGTTTGCAACTCTGCTTTGTTGTTTTGTTTTTTCTTTTTGTTTGTTTGTTTGCTCGCTTGTTTGGTTGTTTGCTTGTGTGTGATTTTTTTGTTCAAGAACTGGTCGCGTGGTCGCAGTCTAGACCTGCGTCTTAAAACGCCTCTGCTTGCGCCGCTGCCACAGCCTCTGCCTCTCTTTGTGCACTGAGAAAAATTGTAAGGCAATATATAATAAAAGATTTTAAAAATTACAGCCTAAAGATCCATTAAAGTTTAAATTACTTTCAAAGTTTTAGATATCTTTGTATAATATTATTTCTGCAATATTTGATAATATATGATCTCTATTTTTTAATAAATATGATCTCTCTACCCCATTTAATATTTTAATTATTATAAGAAAATCTATTTAACTTAAGAATGGTTTTTATAAATATAAATAAAAAGGTTTTGGACACAGACTTTGATATATTTTGAAAAAAGGTTCAACATATATATTTATTTCAATTTACAAATTCTAAAAACGCCATTTCAAAGCTCCTAAAACCTCCTAAAATAAATTCTTAAAAAAACACTCTTCTTGAAAACTGTAAATTATTATTTTCAACTGGTTTTTCTCAGTGTAACTCAGCCCCTGTCTCTGCCTGAATGACGTAATTTCTAAAAGTACCGGGCCGTGATAACCAGTTGAAGAAGAAGAAGAAGAAGCTGATTTCGCACCTCTGCAGCGACGTCGGCAGCGGCAACCTGTTGACGTCGACGTTGACTGCGACTGCGACTGCGGACCTAATGATGGGATGGACCGCTCTTCCCTCTCGCTCTTCTCAGCTCAGGTCTCTCTTCCCGTCTCTTTCTGATGACGTGACGTGCGAGATTTCGTTGATGTGCGAATGCTGATAAATTATTTTGAAGTTTTTTCGCTTTTTAGTTGTTGTTTTTTTTTTTCATTTGTTGAGCTGTCGTGTCAGCAATGTTGACCTCCAACTTTGTTTTTTTTTTTTCGTCTTTTTGCGCCAAAAATCTTTTTGTTATTGAAATTAAACTTTATTAAAACTTAATTGAGAGGAAATCAAAAGAGAGAGGAGGAGAAGAAGAGAAGGTCGAGGGGTCACCCGCGGCACTCCCACTTAGCCGGTGTCCACTGTACCGATAAACCTTGGCTGCGATTAGCTCATGACTAAATGTTTCCTCATTTAATTGCCCATCAATCGAGATAAGACCAGAAGTGAGTATTAAGAAAAATGTTTAAAAATAAAACATATTTTACTGAATATTTCCCTATATAGATAAGAGCTCAATGTGTTTATCAATTTCAGTGATAGTGGAGGAAAAATGTACGAAGCAAAAACGTGCAAAATAAAAATGCAGGTATTTTTTAAGCCTTATCAGTTGACTGGAAATATTAATGGGATATAGTATTGTGTTTATAAATAAAGTTGTTCTAGAAAGATTCGATTTTTACAAAAGATTAAATAATTTAATGATTTTTGAAATCATTATATCTTGAAAATGTATCACTCATACGCACTGTTGGTCAAATTTCCCATAAAACACTTCTGAAATACTATAATCACTACTATAATTAAAGTTTAAAAATAAATATTATAATTTTAAATATCAAGCTTTTCTAAACATTCAAAATTTTATTTTTCACTGAAAAAAAAATTAATTGTTTTCTAAAAAGTTTAAAATGTATTTTCGGAAAATCTAAGCATGTTTTGTTCAATATAATTTTCAGTTTAATTAGGATCATTCTTAAAAAGCGTTGTAGTCTAAGAAATATAAAATTTTTTTAAATTTCAATCTTTTAAACTCAGTTTACCTTTAAGGTATTTGGGATATTTTTTTTCAGTACAAAAAAATTACTTTGCACTTTGCTGCCGGCGTTAATTGCCGTCACTTGTTGTGTATATTTTTTGCGTTTTTGCATTTTTATGGCAATTTCGATTTAAATTTCGCTACAATTTCGATTCCCCTTCAATCTGTATTGTGTACATATGCATATTAAAGTGACCTAATTGCCACTGGACATCTAGAATCGAGAATCTAGAATCGAGACTATATAGAATATAGAATTGTGTCATATTCAGTCGACGATGGCAGCGAGCAAAACATGTTTATGTTTGCTTTCGTCGTCGACTTGTTTGTGTTTTCGGTTTCGCTGTTAATTGTTTGCCTCTTATTTTGGGTATGACATCGCCCCAGGTGAATAAAACATGGCTCTATAAAACCCCAAAGCGAGTTGAGTTCTAAAAGTGGAGCACTTTCGTGGGCTGTCGTCCGTCGTCCGTCGCTTGCATATAAAATAGCCCCAGAAAAACTGAAAAACTGGACCCACATAAGCCGGTCCCCACTGTGCCATGGGAAAACGCATAAAAAGAATAACTCAATTTTTTCGGTTTTTCGGTTTTTGGGTCTTTTGGGCTTTTTTGATCGATGGACAGCTGTCAAACGGCTAAGCGTGTGGGAAATTATAATGCAAGCTTGGATCCATAGGTGATATATAGCCGGCAATCGTCACCATATCGGTGGAGCCACAAAATGGGTTTCGTATAAATCTTAAGACCAAAATGATCTCATACTCGAAAAAACGGAATGAAAGAGGGGATTGAAGAGCGGGGGGTAGTATATTTATCTTTATGCATAACGCTGTGTATTCCAGACAATTATTGGAGCTATAGTCATTAGTGCAGGTGGAGTTTTTTTGTTTCGCTGCCGGAAAAACATTTGCACTGTTTTCTCAAATTATAGTTTGCTTAATTTGAAGTCAAGGTTTCGTGATTACCAGATAAATAAATAATATTTTCCGTGAAGATCATTTGATAGTTGCCGTAAAGTTGAGATATATTCTTACGAATAAACAAGATCTTTGCTGATAAGTTGTTAGAATAAATATATCAGGTAAAAAGTAAGTTTTATTTGAGATATTTACTTGAAATTCTTAAGATTCCAGGAAAATATTCTTTAATTAACTCAATTGTTATTAGATATCATATAATTTTTTCAACAGATGGTGTTAGTTTTTTGTTCTCAGTCAAAGCGGCCTTCCTTAAAAAGAGATTTCCCCCAGTGACATATCGCAATAAAGTTTTGCATATTGAGCACGTTGGAGATTTATCAGAACATCTATCTCCGACAATGGGAGCAATTACCATGGTTAATTACGTTCGTAAAAAAAAAAACAAATCCCTTTCGGCTGTGATCTGTGATCTGGTTTTCGGTGGAGTGGAAAAGTGGAAAAGCGTAAGAGCGTAGAACAGTTACCAAGGCCAACGGCCCACGGCGGTGTAAACTTGTTCGCCAGTAATTAGATTCACTCCCCGATTTGCATACCGTATAACTCTTTTTGTATTTAATCACGCCCCCGCCCTTGTCAGCTGTTCTATGTGGGGATCGGGGATCTTCGATCAACTGGCGACAAAAAGCCACAAGCCATAGGCACTAATTCCCCCGATAAGATCCGTTTGTTTGTTTACAAGCCACTTGGCGCAGTTACAGATACAGCTAGAGATAGATAAATAAGTGTAGGATAGGAACTCGGGTACAGGTAGCACTCGCTAATTGGCAGGCGTTATACCAATCTATTCGAAACTATCTGTGATAATTACAAAAATATATACAAATATTTCGGGGGGTAAAGAAAAAAATAACTGTTATTAGATATTTTAGAACTTTTTCTAAAGAATTCAAAATTATCAATAGAACTACAATGTCATTTTCCAATAATTTTGATTTTTTCGGTGTAAAGAAATGAATAACTGTTACTGGATATTTAAGATCTTTTTCTAAATAATTCAAAATTATTAATAGAATTACAGTGTTATTTTCCAAATATGTGATAATTGCAAAAATATATAAAAATTTTGGGAGGTGAAGTAAGAAATAACTATTATTCGCTATTTTAGAACTTTTTCTAAAGAATTTAAATTATTAATTAATTTACAATGTAATTTTCCAATTTTTTTGGATTTAAAACTACTCTATAAGGAGGAAAAAACTGCACTTGACTATTTTCCCATGCCATTCCCATTATACTATCGATTGTGCTGTTGAATAATAAATTCTGGGGTTGACTTGGACCTGGTTTCACCTTATACCTTATACCTTTCCGTAGCATTTGCATTATTGCCAACGATGCCTGTATTATACAGATATTATACAGATACAGCTACAGTTACTACTACCGACTAACTGTTACGCAAAAAGACTGGGAAAAAGGTTAAGCTAAGCTGTGCGAAAGTGTGAAAGTTATGCGAAGACGGTGGAAGAGAGCGAAAGAGACGGCAGGTGAGGGGGTGAGGGAGATGGGTGATGACTTTATGGCCTGTTCGCACAGCTTCTTTTACGTTTTATTCTCCGAAATTCTGGTCCAAAATGACAGAAAAATTACCTCAGGTAAAAAAAGAATTTATATTCCTTTTTTTTGCGTTTTTTGATTCGAAAATTCTTCCTCTCCTCGCAGCTGTGTTGTTGTAATTGGAGTTTTTTTTTAATATTATTCGTTGAGTTGTTGTTGCACCGGCAAACGTAAGCACGTAAAAAAACACTTGGTGGCAAGAAATGTGTGACTAATCCTGTGGGTTTCTCTCTTCTTTTTTTTTTTTTTGTTGATTTCCAACGGTTGATAAATAAATAATAGTGTGTAAAAAAAATAATATGCGATCGTTGTTTGGGTAGTTTGTTGTAGGATTGTTCTTTTTCACGGAGCGTCGGCACGTTGCAATCGATCGAGCACCAAAATCAGACTGAAGTTTCCAATCAGAATCAAAGCCGCCTAAAGTGGCCGCTGCCGCTTAGACGCTGTCGTCACCGGCGGACGACGTCGGCAGCGCAGTCGGCGCCGGCAGCGAGCCGAGATATGACCGAATACGAAAAAGCGACGAATACGAAGATGACGCGACCGCCCAGCCGCACAGTGGGACAAACGCAGCGAATAAGCCGGCGAAATGGGTGATATAAATAGAAATGATTTTCATTACTCTAGGTATTGCTAAAAAGCATTTACATTTCCATGAAAAGAAAGCAACTCAAACGATTTAAAAACTTCGGGGTCACCAAAGTTCAGCTTCAGCTAGCCAAATCAATGATACAATAAATAACAGTTCTTTATTTACACGAAATATTGCACTTAAGAACTAAAATTACTGTACTGTATCAGCACTAAGAAGTAACTAAGACGGTTTACCAAATTTGGGGTCACCAATGATAAAGCTCCATCTAGCTCCAAATCAATAATACAAAATACACGACAAATTAGATACAAAATATTAAAATTACTCTACAGTAATTGCACAAATAAATAAGGAACAAAATTTTAAAGTTTGGGGTCACCAAAAACCCATCTCCTTTAAGCAAAATTAATAAAAGAGCATTTCGCATTTCATATTATTGAGAACAATCAATCATAAAGTCAAAATTTAGAGTTCAGTTTTGTAAATCGGGGTCACCTATGTGAAAATATTTGTAAAAATAAATATCAAGATTTCGATTTGGATTGCAACTGAAAAAGGGTATAAATATTGAAATCGGTCAACAAAATCGCTTGCGATAAAAACAAAGCAGTTAGACAAAGAGTTTCCCTTTTAATAACGAATATATAAGTAATATTTTTGTGCATTGCTCATTCCTAGCGATTGCATTGAAACGTGTTCGATTTCGGGCTTATTTTTGCCAAGAATCCGTGTCCGTGCGGAATAATAAATAATAAATCATTCGATCCGACGACCGGAGGTGGGTGTCATTGTTGCAGTATGTTAATAAACACCTTTAGCACTCGTTATTGTTTTTTTTTTAGCCCCAAAACTATTTTGGAAAGCACTCGAGCCGCTGGCGCCCACCTATCCCATTGAATCGTTACCGATTTGTGTTCGAATTTCAAACAGGCCCCGAAAAAATTACTCATCGATCGACGTTGGCGCAGACGTTGCGCAGACGCAAACGTCGTGACTAGACTAGACTTCACCCCACTGTCCACCGGCGTCTAGTTTTTGTGGCCCACTGGCCACTGACCACTGAAAACTGACCACTTGCTGCTGCATTTGGCCATTCGCCATACGCGGGTGTTTTATTTATTTATTTATTATTATTTTCTTGTGCCAATTCAACTTTGCCTCACTGATTTATTCAGCAGTCGACGGCTGGCGACCCACGCGATTTTCTCGACTCGAGCCTGAATCGAAACGAATCGAATCGAATTGACTCGAATCGAACTCGAAGCTGAATTGAATCGCCTCATGGCCAAGAGTCTCGGATCGTGGCCAACCAACGCCGCTTTCTGGTGTTTTTTGGTTTTATTCTGAGCCGAGATCTCTGAACTGCCAGGGATGTAGATTTAAATGCACGACCTCTAGAATTTTATATACTCGATAACAGTTCGGATAATATATATTATATTAGAAAAATTAGAAAATCATCTATGTAAAAGTTTATATTTAGACACTTTCCTTAGGGATTAATTTTTTCTATTTCTTTTATATAGGTACCTTGCATTCCCTCGTTAAATTCAAATAAATTTCATTTTGATTAGATAAGAAAGTGTTTTTAAATTGCTTGGAATATGATAAGATTTAATGTGACACATCAACGTTTGCTTGATTGCTATTTTCATTGGCATTTCAGCTGCTGTTTTAACACCTCTGAAATTTTGTTATCTTTGGGGCACTATTGTAATTTATTCAGCTCTTGTTTTTGGCCATTTTAAATTAGTATAGGCCTACGTTTTATGTTAAATTAAATGTTATGCGATTGGACAAGATTAAAATTCACTAATTGGTTAATATAATATTTAGAAATGTTTAAAAATATTTAGAAATATTTAAAAATATATTCAAAAATATTTAGAAATATTCAGAAATATTTAGAAATATTCTGAAATTATTATAAATGTTATATTCTTGTTTAGCCATCCCTGGTTAAGGAGGAAAGGAGAATGATGGCTGAGGAAAAAAAGAGAAAGGAGTAGGAGGATGGAAGGGGGAGGGGTAGGGGTAGGGGAGGCCATCAGCGGTCAGCGGGCTCAGAGGCCAAAGCTGAAAATTGATTCATGGGCAATGAGTCATCATCGCAGGCTTTTTATCAGCCTCCGTCGCAGTTGCAGCGCAGCTACAGCGCAGTCGCAGCCTCTCAATTTGTCTCTATCTCTCTCTCTCTCACACACACACTCTCCATCTTTCTCTATCTCTCTTCCACACCGACTGCGTGGGCCTTAGATCGTCTGCTGTTGCTTCTTCTTTCGTCTGGTCTCTTCTTATTTTCTTATACCCTCTATAAAGGTATGATATTATAGACCACAATTTAGGAACCTGACAAGATCATGTGGAATATGATTATATTTCATTAGAAATTTATTATTATAATAGGTTTCTGACTTTGTGCTATAAAATCCTAATGATCCTAAGATATCTAATATATGTATAATATCATGATATTTGATTATTATCATCAAATTCTATACGATTATCTTGGAGTTTTTGAGTATAGGTTTTTCTATTTTGAATAAATACTTTCCATTCAAAAAATATAATTCAAGGGTATTCCGAAAAGCGAACCCAAAATCGGTTTACGCTCTGTTATTCCTCACTAATGCAGATAGATAGATCATTTATTTGGCCAGGTCCCCGATGCGACATCGTCATCGTTTTTCCATTGACTTTTCTAACGACTTTTTAACGATTATTGCAAATGTCTGAGCCAAGTCAGCGACTAGCGACCCACGCGGCCAACTCGAGCTAAGCCAACCAGTGGGCAACCCCATAAATGACCCAATTTGGCCAGGTTGAACTGGGTTGGGTTTACTTTACTGTTCACTCTGACTAACCGAATGAGTGGATCTCCAGCCATGGATGGTCTGGATCGCTTCTGGCCAGTTCTCGAAAGTGTCGTCTGGGTTTTACAAAAACAAAAAGAAAAAACAGGGCTTTAAAGGCAATGCAATATGGGCAATGAGCTGCGACAGGAGAATCGCACACCATCGCCATTAATTGTTTATTGAAAAGCAATAAAGTTTAAGGATTTCTACACAAAAAAATACGGCGGGATCAAATCGATATGCGCATGGTAAATTTCTGGTATTTTAACTTAAGTTACTTACTGGCCTACTTAGAACTTGCTCTTTATGAAGTCAAAATTGATACCACATAATATCAAAATGATCATCGTTTCATATGAGGATTTTTTTGGGGGTACAAAATGCATTCAGAACTTACCATTTTCCTCAGCAACTCCTCATTTTGTATATCACCCAAATCGCATTCCACCTCCATGGCAAAAAGATGTGAAGATCTGAAAAATAGAGAAGAGATTGAGATTGAGTTTGAGTTTACTTCCATATAGAGGGTGAGATTATTTTGTTTTTGGCTGATGATGCAATTATTTCGCTGCATATTTCTCATGTTGATTTATTTGATGATTATAATTTGTCGCCGCTGCCTGGAGCCCCAGCAAGTTTAACTGAGTAATATCGCTTGCCATCGATCATGATCAGTGTTATGGGCACTGCGAACGAGGCAAGCCAGAATCGGATAGGATTGGATCGAATAGAATCGTATGGAATCGTATAGAATCGAATCGAATGGCGGGATCCCCACACCCCAACGAGTTGTGACATTTCCCCCGTAAATGGCCAACTTCGAACATGGACAGCAGCTGCATATACACATCAAATTCGAAAAGCAATCGCACAAATGACACAGCCAAGTGCATCGGCATTACACTGAGCGAAACTAATGCATGACTTAAAAACAATGATTTAAAATCATAATTTTTGTTGTATTCAAAGCAAATAAATTTTAAGAACCGATCATGAGAATATTTTTAACTTTATTTTGAAAACAAAAAATATAAAATTTTTAAAATTTTTTACTTTTAAAAATTCTGTTAAATGGTCTTTAAAATAATAAATAAATAACATCTTATTCCTTCAAAAATATATTTATAGAACATTTGTTACTTTCTTTTGTTTAGTTAAAAAAATCGTAAAATATTTTCATGGATCATTTCTAGAGTTTTTCTGAAAAGTGCGTAGAGCTTAAAAATAATCGATATTTTCGATATTTTGACAATAGTGATTCGATAATATCGATGTTTGGAAGGGAAAATACGATTTTAGCTGATCATTTAAATAAAATCTTTATATCCAAATATTTAGAATTAATCAAGTAAAATACTGGCTTTTTTTCTCACTGTGCATTTGAGTTGCCAGCTTGATTAGCACGGCCGCAACATTTTGGCTTCGCTTTTGGTTAGCATCAACGGGCTCGGTCAACTGGCAATCCATCCAAAGTGGGCGGGGCCGGAGGCGGGGGGGTGGTTAACAGGGGAAAAGCTCGGCCAAAAGCCAAACAAGTTCAAAACCACAATTGGGCAAACACTCGTTGGCCCCTGAGCCCCCATTCAATCGAGCAATTGAACTTGAAAACCGAGCCAGCTTGAAAGAGAGCACCTTACGATTGATCGAGTGATGGGGGGGTTTTTTGGAATCCAGATGGAACAGGTAGAAAAGTCCGGTCAAGTTAGCAACCTCCTGCTCAAAAGTGTCAAGCAAAAATGTCTCAATGAATTGTCTTAAATTCACCTGATTAGGGCAGTGGGTATAAAGCATTATGGGTAATTTTAAAGGAGTTATATTTTATTAAAATGAAAATGTAGTTCTTAACAAATCTTAAGATTCCCAAAAAAAAATATTTTAAAATATCATAAATCTTTAAATCAATTTTATATATTATATTGTTGATCCTACCCATCGGCCATAACAATTTAAATACAATATCTAAATCGAACACAAATCAAAGCATTTATATGTCAGACGAACATCCATTTAACGCATTTATGGGTCATCCATCATAGCAGAGGTCCAATAAAGATATTTGTCCGTCCGACCCAAAGATATACTTTATATTTTGATCATACCTTATACGAATCGAGCGGGGGCTGGCGTGTGGCCAATGCCCTAAGAACGCCGATCGTTGATCGCATAAATTCATAAAATCCGAAAACGGAAAAAACGAAACCATTCTCATATTTTGCTGTTGGTCAATTAAAAACCGTTTTATTATCGAAAATCAAGATTTATGGCAGGCAACAGTGCTGCCATTTTGTCCTCTTTCCGGACAGATCTGTCCTTTTTTTAACGGCTTTATCCGGAAAAAATTTCAAACATCCCCTATCCGGAAATCTATCCTTTTTTCAAAAAAAAAGGTTTTGAGTGTTATTTTTGCTAGTCGAAAGTGTATAAACCTGTTTTTATTTGCTAAAATGCCTTTTTAACCATCATTCTTACAGTTTGGCACTTAAAAAATAATTCTTTTTACAAATTATCAAAGAGACGTAAAGCAGTCGATGGATTTTCTTTATAGTACGATTTTTTCTGTAGCAAAAAAAAAGAGGAAAGCACTTTTAAAATTTCTTAATTTTTACTCTCTGCTTTTTTGTCAGAAAAAAAATTCAGATTTGAACGACTCTTTTTCGGGTTTGACGCAGATATTTAATTTTTTTGTATTACGAATATAGTTACTTGAAATGCATTAATTATTATAATAATTTTAGATAATTACGTATACGCACAAAAATTTACCATGGTAAAATGATCAAACAAAGAAGGTTGTGAGTCGGGCGCAGTAGATCATTACATAATTAAATTTTATTTAAAATCCATTTATATTAAGTAAATATATAACCCATTGGTAAAAACAGAAAAATGTAGGCACATTTACTTTTGTCCTTTTTTTTGTCCTTTTCTTAAATTTTTTGTCCTTTTTTTCCCTGTTTTTTGTGGCTTATCTGTCCTGTTTTTCAAGCTGAGTGATGGCAGCACTGGCAGGCAAACTAAGCATAGATGCAAATTTAAAGCAGGTTAATAATAATGCCATTATGACATGGGATTTAGGAGATAATCCCAGAGAAAGAAGTATTACCATTTAAGAAACATCAGAAGAATCATTAAAAAACCTCTTTACAAATTCTTGAAACAGTGTAATGTATGCATAATATTCAAATAAAACGCCGCTAGATGGCGCCAGGCAGCAGGAAAACCGCAGAAATCACCGCAAAACTGTTAGAATTCCTCCCCCAAACATTGTAGTCAATCTTAAGTCCCTATATATATTCTTTATATATGATTGTATGCCACTACCTGTGTATTTGTTGCTCACCTGTTGCTTTTGTTGCTGCTTTTTTCTGCTTTTTATCTGGGAGACGTCGACTTCGAGGCTTTTGTAATTTTAGACGAGACGTATGTATATAACTTTTTCGTGTACTTGGCAAATATTTAAACAGTAAATAGTTTAATTTACGGAAAGATCAAATTGCGGCTGGTTCTCCGGCAAAAACTTAGCCTGCGACTTGCGCGCGGTTAAAAACGCGTTCTGCGATTGTTTGATTGACTTGCGGTTTATTTGTTGCTGGCTGTCACATGTGCCGATATAATAGGTAGATATTCGAAACAAAACAAAAAATATGTTCTTTTTAAAACAATAATTTCACTAAAAACAAGCACTTTATAATTTACAACAAAACAGTGAAAAAAAATTAAAAAACACTTTAAAAAGAGAGTTTTTTAAGTTTCGGAAACGGAGGCGGAGGGCTGATAGCTGAGGTCTGAGGGGCGTGGCTGATGCGGTTGGATCGAGCGGAGGCTCTTGACTGATTGCAAGCCGCTGTTGTTGTGGCATTTAGGCGCGTGCTCTCTCGGCCGCCCAAAAGCGCTGGCGTCGACGCCACTGCCACTGCAACGCTCTCTACACTCGCGGAAAGTGGAACTTAAATTTCCAAAAAAATTACCATAAGTAGGAAGAAAGATTTCTTAAAGAACTCCAAAATTCCAAAATTCTAAAAGTTTCTAAAGTCATTGCCTACTTTAAGGCGCTATACTATTGCGAGAAGAATAGGAATCATGCGCGGATCCACGGGGGGTAATATGGGTGATATATCACTTTACAGCAAAAAAAACAAAAAGGAACAATTCATATATTCATATATTCATTTGGCCATAATAATGGAAATATGTATCCAAATATGGATTGTCATACCTTTCTGAACTCGTTATTAAATTTCCTATCGATTGGCATTAAAACCCGGATATTTTATTTTTTGGCCATTTTTCGCAAAAAATCATGATGTACCCCCTTATAAAAAATGTGAAAATTGGCGAAAATTTTATTTTTCCAAAACCACACGGAAAATGTTATGGATTTATTTATTATTTTGTTATCTGTTCAAAACAGTAAGTATTTTTGGTGTAGGACCATTTTTGGCCAAGTTACATCAAAAAAACAAAAAGAAAAATTTTATATTTTTGTCAAAAAACAAAATCCCGAATTTCCAAAAAAAAAAAACAATTTTTTGGCCATAACAATAGAAATATTGATCAAAATATGGATTGCCATACCTTTCTGAACTCGTTAATAAATTTCCTATCGATTGGCATTTAAACCTTGACATTTTATTTATTTTTAATTTTTCGCAAAAAATCATGAGGTACCCCCTTTTAATAAAATTAAAAATTGGCGAAAATTATATTTTTTTCAAAATTACACGGAAAGTTTTATGGATTTATAGCAAATTTTGTTATCTGTTCAAAACAGTATGAATTTTTGGCGTAGGACCATTTTTAGCCAAGTTACAGCAAGAAAACCAAAAGAAAAATTCAAATTTTTGTCAAAAACTAAAACCCTTATAAACAATGATATTCAAAATCCTTAACTCTTGGTTTACTTTTCTCAGTGTATATCTCTGCCTCAGCTGATCCTGAGAGATAAGGAAAGTGAGAGCGAGCAAGAGAGCCGCAGAACTTGATAATCCCTGCTCATTTGCATGACTAATGACCACTGGGCGTGCAAGTGGATGGGGGAGGGGGAATAGTGGAAAGACAGGAACAAGAAAAATAAAAAAAAAATGATAAAAACAAGAACATAAACAGGAACAAAAGTCAATGCCTGCCAAACCCTTTGCATATTTTTCTGATGAGAGTTTTGCTGTATGACAATCCAATAAGAATTTGTTGTTTGAGATATTATTTATGTGGAACTAGATCCTAACCCATTTTACCCCAAAATATTTGCTGTTATTATAAACGAGTTAAAGCTAATTTTCTTGTCAGCTTACTTATAAAATCAGAAAGATTCGGTGTATGTATATAAAATATGTGTGATAATAGAGCTTAAGATAAGGATGTTTTCACAAAGATAGCTATAGAACTGGAGAAAGAGGGCCAGATCGGTTGGCCTTATCGCCAATGTTTATCACAAAAAATGAAAATGGCCGGGACGAGGCTGAGGCCAAAAAAAACAAAAAAAAAGCGCGAATGCCACAGGGTCAGTGGAGCAGGCTTTTGTATTTTGGCCAAAACCACCTTATTAGCGATCTCATCATCATCAACATCATCGCACGCACTTGCCACCTCTCTCTTTCTACATATGTATATCGCTCTCTGTCTCCCGGGGGGTGCGTGTGTTGAATGTCAACGATCAGCGCTCATTGTCAGTCGCATAAAATCGCATAAAGACTGCATGATATGCTGTAAATTCTAGGAAAACATTAGCTTATGCAACTGGCACAAGGAAAACAGCCGGCTCAGCAGGAGCAACAACTGCAGCATCAGCAATATGTGCAAATTCCAGCTACCAAGCCGAAAAAAGGGTTTGCTATTTCATAGTTTTAGAATTCCACAAGGTTAAGCCTTCAAAAAATATAGCTAAAATTGAAATTAACACACTGCAACAGCAGCAAACTGATTATGTTGCTTCTACAGGAGCAACATGGGCCACTTTTATAAACAAAAGGGTTTTTTAACCTGAAATTGTTTGGGTTTTAGAAAATATTAATAATAATAAAACTAAAATAATATGGCTGAAGGCAAACTAAAGCCTTGCAACAGCAACAGCTGCTGATGTTGCTGCTGCAGGAGCAACATGGGCCACTTTTATTAACAAAAGTGTTTTTTCTTATAAGAAATTTTAGGGATTTTAAAATCATTGATAGAAATAAATCTAAAAAAATATGCCTAACGGCAAACTAACGCCTTGCAACAGCAACAGCTGCCGATGTTGCTGCTGTTGAAAGATGCGATGCCCGCCCTTGGAGGAGCAGTGAAAGCCACATTTAAGCCACGTTTTATTGGCCACTTTTGGACACTGTCCTTGCGCCTGTCTGACGTCAGCACGTAGGCAGTTGAAGAGGCGACACGGCGACAGCAACAACAACAACAGCAATACACGTCTGCAACATGTTGCCGCTGCGCCTTAAATGGCCCGGAGCAACTTAACCAACATCGCCAACATCACGCACTCCGTGCACAATGACAAAAAATGCATCTGATTTTTTGTCTTTTATTAATTTATTTTAAGTGATTCACGGCAGCAACTGAAATCGAAAACCGAAAACTGAAAACTGCTAAACGGCAAACGAAACTGAAAACGAAAACGAACCTTGGAAGTCCCAAAAATGTCAACTGATTGATTTGAAATGCAGTGCCTTGCAGAGAAACTGGGGATCCGAAAGAGCAGTTTCACCTTTTTCAAGAATATAAGTAGTAAGTAGTGAACACAATTATATAAATATTTAAAATACTCATTCAGGGAGTACACAGACAAAAAATTGTCAAAAGATCAGATTGATATGTGCATTAATTCATACTAAATTTGGTATTTTAAACAATATTTTTATAACTTTTATGAAATGTTAAAATATTAAGTTGATATTTTTTAATCATAAATTTGACATTAAGAATAAAGGTATAAAAGTAGTTCAAATGCAATCCGCGCTTCATAAATCCCTAAAAAAAAAGACAAATAGCTTTTGAACATGAATGAAGTTACTTTATTTGAACTATGTATAAATGTACTGTATGTATATATGTAATATGCATATATTAATGGTGTGGAATTTGTTGTGGAATATTCGCAGTGAACACTAAGAACTAATCAGTGCTAAATACAACTTAGTAAAATCATATCATATCAAATATGGTGACGCGGACCAAATACATAATATATCCGCTAGCTGTCCGTACAATCTCTCTACATACTATATGCTATATATATATATGCTATATATTGGCGATGTATACGATATAGTTCGATGTTCGATGATATCAATATGAAAGCAACAATTCATCAAATGTGTGCAAAAGATTCAATTAAAAAAAATTATGGTATGTGGTATGCGGTATGATAAATGTAATATATATGTATGTATAATGGAATATCTGGCTGATTTACAATTATGTATGCTCCCTATATAGCAGGCTCAGTTTAATAATGAATAATTCAAATTAAAATCACATCAAATTCGCTGAATGGAAGAGATTAAATGGCCAAGACGAGTGAGACAAGTCTATCTAATCGAATGAGCCCATCTCCATTTCTCTCGAAGATCCTAACGGATGTTATTACTAACAAAAAAAAAAGCAGAAGGGACAAATTCGAAACCGAGAGAGATGGGCGATGGTATCTATATGCTATCTATAATCAACAATATACATATTTCTCCTAATGAAGAGCGCTACGATTTTGGCACAGCTTACACTCGAATGTTTTTAGGGATGGCTTGAATCGAATGATGAATCAGGAATCAGGATTAATGCCTAATACTAGTAGGTGTCTTGGGTCAAGATTCTCTTGGAAGCTAAAAACTACTACAGCTAACTAACTAGCTAATACATATGATGTACTTTGTCTTAATGTTAACTAGTCTAAGTGCGTACAAATACGAATTGGAAGAGCGGAAAGGAAGCTACAATTGCAATTGTGGTTTGCTGTTGTTTTTAGGGTTCGAGCAGCTTGAACACGCTATTACAATATATCTATGAAAAAAAATATATCATAGTAAACGAGGATGATGATTGCACACACACTGAGATTATGTAGGAAGTAACTTAATATACGAATGGAAGAGAAGAATGAATTTTTTTCCAGGGACTTCGGTGGGTAAATGGGTGGTTGATTGGTTGGTAGGTTGCTTAATCTCCTAATCCGTGACGCCCAGATGCACCAGCTGTTGCATAGTTCGCTGCAGATAGGTGGGATCGGGGAACATATTAAACTGCGTCTTGTGATCCACACTATTCCAGATGACCACATCCTCGCGTCCGGTGGTCACCGATCGTCCGATCGAGAACAACAGCCGGCGATCGAAGGCGATCTTGAGGAAGCGCAGCACCTTTCGCCCCAGCGGGCAGTCCGGCAGGTAGCAGATCCGCGGGAATCCCACCGCAAAGAAGGCTCGACCGGGATGCGGATGCTCTTCCGTCTGCAGGCCCGATGCAATGCTATAAAAGATTAAAGAGTTATTATAAAAATGATCAACTCTAGAGCAATCCCATTCCAAAACTCACTCGTAGACAATCTGTATGGTGTTCTGGCCCTCGTGTCCCGGCAGATTCTTGCTTATGATGCTCCAGGACATGCTGCCTATGGGCTGATTGCCCACCTTCTCGCCGTAAACGATTCCGCACACGGGGCACTCGATGAAGAGGTTCTAAAAGAATTATATATATATATAGATATATGCTTTCTCTTTCTGATTCAATCGATCTGCACTGGTCGGCATAATTATTTTGACAGATTTTAAAGTTAAATCTACTCATATTTATTATATTTTTTTCCTTGTATTTTTTATGATTTTATGAAAATAGCTAAATATTACAATTTTAGCCGCTTTTTTTTCCTTTTCAAACAAAATTTTACTGAGATCGTTCCACTCAAAATAAGAAATACAATACAATGCAGTTATTATTAATTATAAATGGGGAAAAACTTTGCATCAAAACATTTTTGTTTTAAGCCCCAGGAAACTTTTCAAAGGGTGCTTAAATGGGTTAAGAACATTTTTGTGTCATTTAAACTTTGAATTGAGTGCTCTTTCTATAAGTGCCAAAAGTTTATATTAAAAGTTTAAAATGTGAGTACAGTTAACATTCAAATCTCCCACTCACCTTGTTCATTTCGTTCTGCTGGGCAATTATCATCCCATTTAAACACTGCAAATGCATAAGGTGCTGGCAGCGACTCAGCGAGATGGCCGGATTCTGGGCGGAGTGCACCAGCTCCTCCATGCACATGGGACACGGCTGGGCATTGGGCCACAGCGGAGGCTCCACCACCTTGACAAATCGCGATATCATATCGCTGGCCGGGTCCACGCCCACAATCGAACCGGCGATTGCTGATTGCTGTTGCTGCTGCGCCTGCTGTTGCTGTTGCTGCTGTTGCATCTGCTGCTGTTGCTGCTGCTGTCGCGGATGCAGTGGCAATGGCGGCGGCACCGGCGCCCTTTCACCCAGCGACGATGGCGGCAGCGAGGGCACAAATACCTCATCGCTGCCCAGCGAACAGTCGAGCAGATCGTTCACGGAAATGGCGAAATTCCTGCTGCGCAGACTCTCCTTGCTCTCGTGACTGAGGTAAGTGGACACCGTGTCCACGCTGGGTCTCCTGCGATGCGATTTCACGCTATTCGTATCCGTATCCGACGTTCGCGTCCGCGATCTCGAGCGATGCGAGCCCATTCGGCTGCTCCTCTGCGACTGCAGCGATCCCTCCGAGCAGCGACTGTGATGGCTGTTCATCGAGGCGGTCAGCATGTTCTTGGCGTGCGAGAAGTGGGCATGCGACAGGTGATTCGCATGATTGCCATGATGCAGGGAGGCCGACGAGGAGGACGAACTGGCACTGGCCGCCGTCTGCTTGGTGCTGCTGCTGCTGAAGATGTTCAGGTTGTTGAGTATCTGACGCAGATTCGTCGTGGAGATCTCGCTGTGCTTCTTCGGCGGCTTCCGCGGCGCCTGATGATGCTGCATCTGATGTTGCTGCTGCTGCTGCTGGTGATGATGTTGCTGCTGCTGCTGCTGGTGATGATGTTGCTGCTGCTGCTGCTGCTGCTGCTGCTGCACTTGATGGCTGGTGGGCAGTGGATGCTGCTGCCTGGTCATGGGCAGTTTGGGCAGCGTGTTGTACTGACTGCTGCTGCTGGCGGCGTTAGTCGACTTGAGTTGGTTGGCCTGCTGCGGCGTTAGCTTCACCAGGGGATACGGCGCCTGCTGGGTTCGCCGGATGCTGCGCATCGGTCCGCTGGGCTGGCGCAGCTGGGTGAGATTGCAAAAGTTGATGGTGTAGGGCAGGCCGATGTGGGTGTTGCACAAGTCCAAGGTTTGTTCGCCCTGTGGGGAAAATTAGAGAAATGAGAGTTAGAAAAGGTGGTTGATTTACAGTTAAAAAGATCTTCTGCAGTTCATTTGGAAGTGATGATAGTTATAAAGAATATAAGCCTATATACATGTTTACTACATTACGGTATTTTAACTTGTAAATTAGGAAGTTTCTTGCTAATTCTTGAGAATCTAAATCTCCACTTTAATCTTGCAAATTAGAGAGTTTCTCGCGAGTTCTTGGGAATCGAAATCTACATATAAGCCTATATTCGACGGTTTTTTTAGTTACAAATTAGCGAGTTTCTCATGAATTCTTGAGAATCTAAATCTACACATATCTACTTACATATTATCTAAATATTTTCAAGACAGGCCTATATTCGACGCTCTTTTACTTGCAAATTATAGAGTTTCTAGTGAGTTCTTGAGAATCTAAATCTGGGATCTAGAATCCATACGGATCTATATAATCTATAAAGATTATCTACATATTTTCATAATAAACCTATACCTTAGGGTCTTTTAATTTGTAAATAAGAAGGTTTTCCGCGAATTCTTGGGCATCCCAAAGTGCCAAGCTACATCTAAATCTGGGATCTAGAATCCTTATAGATTTTCTACATATTTTCCTGATAAACCTATACCTCGCGGTCTTTGAACTTGAATATAAAAAGGTTTCCCGCGAATTCTTAAGCATTCTAAAAATTCAAATTACATCTTAATATGGAATCTTAAATCCTTTTAGATTATCTACACGTTTCCATGACAAACCCGCGAATTCTTGAGCATTCTTCCAACCAACTTCCAATTGGACTGCAGACGAGACGAACTTTCGAGACTCACCCTCGCCCAGGCGTCCTCGATGATGCACTGGACGTGCATGTTGTAGGGTCGCCAGTCGTTGTTGCAATCGGCACTCCCGCCGGACCACTCCCACTTGGTGCCCTTGCCCGCCGGCGAGCTGGGGGCGTAGAACATCCGCCGGACGCCGATGGTTAGGAGTCCAGACGTACCGACATCCGCCTCCGATTCCTGGGTCATGGTGCGCACATTGACGTGGTACTGCTCCAGGCTGGGATCGGCATCGCTGAGCATGACGCGGGTGAGCTTCTTGGCGTGCGCCCGCTCCAAATGCTGCGAGACAGCCGGGGAATAGGGCAGCCACTTGCCGCCGCGCGTCTCGAACTCCCAGACGCAGACGGCGTGGGCGTGGTTCACCGGTGGGCCGCTCGATCCAGATCCTCCTCCCCCTCCTCCTCCTCCGCCGGAGGAGTTGGTCATGGAGGCTTCCATCGCTGGAATATGTCGCTTATCCCTGAAACGATCCCATTTCCATTGGAAACTCCTGCTCCTCCGCCTCTCCCTCTCCCACTCTCTTTCGCAGCCGCCGCCGCTCGCTGTCTCGCTCGCACGCGAAGATGGGCACAAAATAAACAAAGAAATTAAAAATGGTGGCTGCCTGCGTTTGTTAGCCTCGATTTTCCACGGCTTTCATTTTCCCGCAGTTTTCTTTTCGCTTTTCCACTCGATCGCCGCTAGTTCGGTGCGGCTGAAGAACTCGCGTTTAACGGTTAAAACGGTTTTTTTAGCATTTAGCGCAAGCGCAGGCGAGTAATTTATTTTTTTTTGGGCAGCCAGTTGGAGAGAGACAACAGCGGAAAATGGCTAAAAATTACCAGGTAAAAATACCGCAGGCAAAATACGGCCACCAGTTGATCGGTTGGTATTTTTTATCGATGTTTTCTAGCTAGAATTGGCTATTTTTTTAAGTCGTATGTCATCGCTTGTATATAATATTTATAATTATGCATGTTAAGCATAAAATTTAAGATATTATAAAAAAATATCTTGATTCAATTGGTTTCTAGCCAGATATATATATTTTAATCAATATGTTCTTGATTATACGAAATAGAGAAGTGCATTTTTAACTACTTATTAATCTTAATATATTTATTTCATGCCTATTTTGAGATCTTAAATCGCAAACACAGTTTACTTTTCTGTACTACCGATATTTGGCCTATAAAAGTGTAATTTAATGTGTTTTAAAGCTTAAAACGGTAAGTAGAACAAAGTTTATTAGTTGGCTCTATAAAAGTGTAAGTAATTAACCAATTAATAAGTAATAAGTAATTATTTTTTAGCTTTTTTATGTATTATTTATTCCCGAACCTCTTATCCAAGTTCCCCACCTCAGTGGTGGGACTTTTTCGACTCGCGACTGCGCTGCTGCCCTGCACTGTCGAAATATCGATAAAAGACGGCCCTCGCTGCTTGCCACCTCTAACCCTAACCTCTACTATTTCTTTTCCGTTCCACGTTTTCGGTGAGTGCATGTGCCTGGCGAGCAGCTCTCGAGTTTTGTACTAAAAAACCTCTTTTTAATTTACTTGCAGCGAGTATTTCGATACGTTCGCGATCGTGTTAGTCCCAGGTAATAACTAGCAGTCCAGCGAAAACCGCGGAAAGTTCCACGGCCAGCGAAAATGCGTGCAAAACCCCATATTTTTTTTACATATTTTTTTACTGTGGGCTTTAGGGCCAGAATTAAGTGTAAAACTTCAAAAACAAAGTGAAAACAACACATGGAGTGGTTAATATACCCCGCAAATCTTTTTTTTCTAGTGAAATTGCAGAAATTCCAACAGAATTGAACCAAAAACGTGCGTTGCGGCATGTTTTTGTGTGTGTGTATGTGTGCATGTGTGTGTGTGGGTAAAACTAAAAGTGTTAAAAAAAGTGTTGATAAAAACCCTAAAAAACCTAAAAACTAATTAAATTTAACTAATTTTAATAAAATTCAATGAAACGCTGAAAATCTAGTTGAAATATCAGCCGAAATACTTGTTGTTTACACCCAATTTATCACACACACACACGCACATCTGATTTTTTTTGTTTTGCACGTGTTTTTTCTGGCCGGTTTAGATTTTCCGAGTTTTTTCCATAATTCTCATGTTAATTTAACTCATTAATTACTTGATTCTCTTGCAGCAATTTAAGCATCTGCTTATTTCGGTAGTAACCTTAAAACAACTGCTTGAAAATGGTTGTTAAGAAGGTAAGTAATCCATAAACTGCTTGCTATCTCTATAATTAATTAATTAATGTAATTTTAATTAACAGCCCAGGCCAAAGAAGAAGCCAGTGACCAAGAAGGTGGCTCCCGCTCCTCTGGCTGTCAAGAAGCCCGTGGTCAAGAAGGTCGTCAACCAGCTGTTCGAGAAGCGTCCCAAGAACTTTGGAATCGGTAAGATATATATTCTATATATTACAAAGAATTTTTTAAGATTTTTCGCTTGGTGAAATTCCTATTACTTTAGAAGTTATAGGGGTTTTACCCAAGATCAGAACTACTGTATAAATTCGTTTATCTACCAAACTACTCAACCTACAAGGCTGAATTTTGGTATACGATATGGTTTATAGACTATATTAGTTGAATATTAAAAAAGGATATTTTTTTGGAATTATTTTCTTATGTTCCTAGAAAAATCTATTAATCCCATATATTTTTGCAGGCCAGAATGTGCAGCCCAAGCGCGATCTGTCCCGTTTCGTTCGCTGGCCCAAATACATCCGTGTCCAGCGCCAGAAGGCTGTGCTCCAGAAGCGCCTGAAGGTCCCACCACCAATCCATCAGTTCAGCCAGACTCTGGACAAGACCACCGCCGTGAAGCTGTTCAAGCTGCTGGAGAAGTACCGCCCCGAATCGCCGCTGGCCAAGAAGCAGCGCTTGAAGAAGATCGCCGAGGCCAAGGCCAAGGGCAAGGATGTGGAGCCCAAGAAGAAGCCCAGCTATGTGTCCGCCGGTACCAACACGGTCACCAAGCTGATCGAGCAGAAGAAGGCCCAGCTGGTGGTCATTGCCCACGATGTTGATCCTCTGGAGGTGAGTTTTGGTTTCGGTTTGGTTGATATAATATATATGTGGTTGTGGAGCGCTGGGTTTTCGTTCTCGTTGCCCTTATATGATGTTAAACTGAATTTCTTCAACTGAAGGCATTCCGCTCTCTTTTGAGCGTGAAAGCTGCCATGTGGAGACTTGACGCCTGATTCTTAAATCCTCCTTTATAAGCTATGTACTATATTAGAGTTTGATCTCGGGTGGGGGTTACAAAGTATAGCTTGGAAAAATATTGATAGTTTGCTATTTCTCGATATTTTATTTGTGTTTTTTTTTTTGAAGACATCAATGCAATATTGTCAAAATATCGAAATTATCGATCATTTTCAAGCTTTTATTTAATTATTTTCTTTTTATTTATTTCTTTTATTTTTTTTTATGATATTATCATCTGAATTGTTAGAAACAATCACAATTCTTTTCTTTTTATTTATTACTTTTTTTTGTATGATTTTTGCATCGGAAAACATCGATTCAATATTGCCAAAATATCGAAATTATCGATAATTTTCAAGATTTTAGTTAAATTATTATTTTTTTTATGATTTTATTATCTGAATTGTTAGAAACAATCACAAATTGTATTTTTTTCACGGTAATCGTTATTAGTTTCGAATATGTTGCACGTGAAGTGAGGTGTTTGTTGTGTTTTAGTGTAGTTTTTTTCAACTTTAAGAGCTTGTGACCAACCAAGAGATTGAGCCTGATGACAAGTACATACTTTAGAGCCAAGGAATTAAGGGGCAACTTGAGGAGGAGGAAACCAAAGAAAGAGAGCAGCGACCACGTGGTTTTTGTCAAGACACCCAACAAATAACTAATGCCAACAACCATCTATCTATCCAATTGCCTTCCAGCTGGTGCTCTTCCTGCCCGCCCTCTGCCGCAAGATGGGCGTGCCCTACTGCATCGTCAAGGGCAAGGCTCGTCTGGGTCGCCTGGTGCGTCGCAAGACCTGCACCACCCTCGCCCTGACCACCGTCGACAACAACGACAAGGCCAACTTCGGCAAGGTCCTGGAGGCCGTCAAGACCAACTTCAACGAGCGCCACGAGGAGATCCGTCGCCACTGGGGCGGTGGCATCCTGGGCTCCAAGAGTCTGGCCCGCATCTCCAAGCTGGAGCGCGCCAAGGCCCGCGAGCTGGCCCAGAAGCAGGGTTAATTCGATCGATCGATCGAACTGATCAGGTGGAGACTTTAAGTACACACGATGGATGATGAAATGATTTGGGCCACCGGCCCACTGAGTTTTGATAACAAATAAACATTTAAGTGTACAATTTTTTTTGTTTTTTTTATCTGTGTGAGAAGAGTGCTTGGACGAGTCGGCGTTCAATAAATCTAAGTTGTATCCCCATGTCGCACTTTGTTTTCCGCCGAGAGCCCTCAAAGTAGGACTTCAAATTGGCTGGGCAACCTAAATTTGTGAAGGGAAGAGATGTTTGGAATAATGGGAAGCTTCTGACAACATCCGGTTGCTTATTAAATATTTCTCAAAATATTTGAAGTTCCGATCTTCAAGTATAAATGAACCTATCGTCATCGTTATTATGAAAAATAAACAATTTGGGAAGTGCATTTTCTGGAAATTATACTTTGGGTTTTCTGTTTTCTCTTTCTAACTATTTTATATTTTAAATAAATATTTGAAGTTCCGATCTTCAAGTACAAATGATATATGAACATATCGTTATCGTTGGCATGAAAAATAAACAAATTGGGAAGTGGAATTTCTGGAAATTATACATTTGTGTAATATGCATATGTGACTAGATATTGGGATTTCTGTTTTCTCTTTCTAACTATTTTATATTTAAAATATTTAATTTGAAAGTGTTAAAACCAGTGGAAACTATAGATACCAATATTGGGAATTATAAGAAAATAAATTTAAACCTATTTAAAAAAAAACCATTTATCGATATGTCTGAGTGCACCCCTGTGAATCAGACGTTAATCGGCGCCAAGTTCAAGTGATAATTTTAAAATTTTATTTAAAAACCAATACAAACAAGGAGCTACATTAAATTTTGGATCGTTCCGTCTTGATGCCCAGCTTGCTGCTCTGGATGGCCTCGTTGAGGATGCTGAGAACCATGTCCACGCGCTCCACGGTGGCATTTTCGCCCATCAAACCGATGCGGAAGACGTGCTCCACGGTGGGTCCCAGACCGCCGCTGATCTCCACGCTGTACCTGAAGTTATTAACAAAAATTTAATTAATTAATTAATGAATTAAAATTATAGATTCGAAGACCCACTTGCGCATGGCGTACTCGGCCACCTTTTTCCAGTCCACGCCGAACGGCACCTTGATTGTGTTCACCGTGGGCAGCCGTTCCTCCTCCCGCTGGACGAACATTTCCAGTCCAAGCTCCTCGATGCCCAGCTGCAATCGTCGCGAGCACTCCTGATGCCGTCGCACCACCGCCTTGAGGCCCACGGCACAAAAGTGAGCGAGTGCCTCGCGCAAACCGTAGAGCAGAGTGGAGGAAATGGTGTGATGATAGATTCTCGGCGTGCCATAGCATCCCCAGTACTGGCCGATAAGCAGGATATCAAAATAGTAGACCTTCGGCTTGGATTTCCTTTTCCGGATGCGAGTTAATGCGCGCTTACTAAACGAAATGGGCGTAATGCCGGCGGGACCACCGAGGGATTTCTGTGAGCCCGTATAGGCCACGTCCACCTTCCATTCGTCCATCAGAAATTCGGCACCGCCCAGCGAGGCCACCGTATCGACGACTAGGAAGCAATCGTATTGGCGGCACAGCTCGCCCAGCTCACGGATATTCTGCTGGTAAATTCCCGTCGATGAGTCGCCTTGGGCAATGAAGAAGACACGCGGACGATGCGCTTCGAAGGCGAATGTGATCTCCTCGAGCGTTAGAGCCCGGCCGAAACTCGCCTCCACGTAATGCACTTCGGCGCCATAGCGACGGGCCATATCCCCAGCACGATGACCCCAGACTCCCGTGATGCCCATGAGCACCACATCGCCGTCCTCGATCAGATTGCACAGGGCGGCCTCCATTCCGGAATGACCCGCTCCACTGATGCACATGGTGGCGTCGTTTAGGGTCTGGAAGATGTACTTGATGCCCTCCTTCACCTCGTCCATGATCTGCGAGATGGAAAAAGGAGATATGCAGATATAGAAAGCATTTAAAGAGCAGTGAATATTGATTACTATTTATGTTGTAGGGTTTTTTGATATGATATGTGATTATATTATATCAATGTGATCTATCTGTACATTTAAAGACCATTTCTATCTATATTGTATGGTTTTATGATATGACATGTGATTATATTATATCCATGAGATCTATTTTATGTATATTTATCTATATTGTATGGGTTTATGATATGATATATGAATAGATTTTATCAATATGATATATTTTGTACATTAAAGAACGTATTCCTAACATTCGACTCCTAGCGATCTTCGATTAAAGATGAATTGTTCTAGAAAATTCAAAATTAAATGTAATTTCTTGATAAATAATTTTATCTTAACCAAGTTCGTTTGAATTCGAATGTTAGGAATCACGATATCTAGTGATTATATTATATCAATATAATCAAGATTAATAATTTCTCATTTTAAAAGAAATCATTTCGAGATTGTAAGACTAATATTGAGTTGAAAATATGTAATGTAATGTAGTATAAGTATATGAGTAGTATATAGTCCACAGATCTCTGACCCATCTCAGTAAATTGTATCTCAATGTTTAACTTGGTCCCCCGATAAGGTAAATAGAACAATCTTCAAACAGTGGGGAATAATATTATAAGGTTTAAGATTATAAAATTATGAAAAATAAAGAAATTTAATTTCTTTTTTTTATAAAATTAAGATATTTAGAGATTAAGTTTGTGGGTTCTTTTTAAAGACCTAACAAGATGTGGAAAATCTGATTATATTATTATTATTATAATTATAACCTTTCTATTATTATAATTATAATCTTAACATTATTATATGTGATTTTTCCATTATTATTATATTACATTATAATTAGAACCCACCTGCAGGCACTCGGGATGCATGTGGCCCAGGACCGGGTTGCTCATGGCCTCCAGGACGCGATGGGAGCAGTTGGAGGGCCCGGGACCCATCAGCGTCTTGCTGGGCACATAAAGTGGTCGCTTGAGGACGAGCGGTGGCGGCACCTCCATGTTATTCCCGGAATTCTGTTCTGTTTACGTAACCAGATCTCTGTGTTTATGGCTGTCTTATCGCCTAATCCGCTGGAACAGGTGGACCTCGTCTGGCGGGGGGTTTGTTATTAGATTGTATGATATGGGCCTCGGGTTCTTCGCTCCTCCTCGCTGGCTGGCCAAGATCTGACTGAAACGCTGCTGCCGCGATGCTGGCTACTTTATAGAGATCTCTCTGGGGTCGCCCCTTATCGCCGGAATATTGCCGATGAACGCACTTGAACAAGCGGTAAATGATGCGCTCTCCGCGCTTATCAAGCATCAAATCGGGAGCAACTGCGTCGTTGGAGGCACAGAGAATAATTTTATTACAAGTTTTAAATAAAAATAATAATAAAAAAATTGTTTTGATGGAAATTTTTTAAGGTGGGGTAAAAACGACCTCATAAACATATTGTTATTCTGGTTTAATTAATACCCAACATGTTCTAAATTATATACATTTATTTTCTTTAAAAAACTGAACTCAAACTTAAGAAATTAAGATTAATAATATATTTTTAACTTAAATTCCTTATTAAAATATTAAAAAATTATTATTATTTTCAGTGTAATTTTGCTGATTCTTTGGATGGCCTTCGGAAGGTTGGCGGGCTCATTGTGAAATACGAATTCAGCAAGAAGAACCTTGGTAAAGTGGGTAAGTCAACTCTATATTCTACTTTTTTTTTGTTTAATGCTGGAAGAATCTGCAGAGAGCAGAGATCGAGCTCTAAGGTGTTATATTCTCTCAGATTCTCTGGTAAACCTGATAAGATTTCTTCCCGCTGGTTTTCCCAGTATATTGAGTTGATTTCTTGACGGTAATATAGTGACCAGGGGGTTACCGCCAATAGTCGAATATTATGCCCAAAAATATTAATTACCATTTCATTTGTTGTGAAATTGGATGACTAAAAATAAAACTTGGCTTCGAGAAAGTGATAAATAGCTAAATTAGCAGGCCATGACTTTGAAAACAATCGATGGTATTAGTTATTAATGAGGAATAATGGTTGATTAAAAATATATTTTCAATTCTGAAAATAAACATAAATAAAAAATAAATTTAAAAAAAAAGTTAAAAATTTAAATTAAAATCTGTATTAACTAATATTATTTTTAACTTATTTTTGAAAATAACTATTAAGACTAAAGAGTATTATTGTATGAAAAACCATAAATTAGGTCTTAAAATTGCAGTTTTTGGAAAACAAGGTATTTGTAATCAATAAATTTGTTTTAAAGAAACTCGGTTATTAATTAATGAACAAATACCATAGATCATCCAATCCTTAAATTGAGAAAGGGTTGTATACAATAAATTAAATAAAATGATTGGTAAAAAAATGGCTACTATTGTACAATCTATAAATATATTCCCTAAATTGTTGAAGATATTTCAATTTGAATTACGATACATATTTATGGTATATATTTGGTATTATTTCGGTATGTGGATGGTGACGATGGCTATCGCATCGTAAAAGCCACCACTAATTTTGTATTTTATGCGTTTCTCCCATCCCTAATTAATTTTTTATTTTGTAATTAATAATTCATGTATTTTTGTTGAAACGGGCCTTAAGTGTAGTGATATATGTTGGTCGGTCGGTACAAATTCAAGTGATATAACGCTGGTGAAGTAGCCGTCATGGATTTCAACGATCTGGACCACCAGGACTTCTTTGACGACTTCCGCAGGTTCTTATTTACATTTACCATGTCATTTTGTTATGATACGATATTAAAGCCCTGTAAATGTGATCTTTAGCCCCCGCAATTTGCGTCAGATCTTCGAGGATGACGGCCGTGCCTTGGAGCAGGAATCCTCCAGTTTGCGCTATCAACCGGGTGGCTCCAAAAAATCACAGAGTATCAAAAAGCCGGGTATTCCCAGGATTCCCAAATCAGATCAGGGAGATCCTCCTTCGCCCACCTGGAACACGGTGATCGCCAAGGTGGTTCATGCCTATCAGAGCTCCCAAAATTTAGGACGCGTCGGTTTGGCCCTCTCCATTTTGGCCGCCGATCATCTGGATCATCCAAGCTGCAAGCTGATTGTCTACAAGAGCAAAAACCAGGTGCTGACCACCCATCACCAGGGAAAGGTCATCCTGCGGGAGTCCTATCTGCAGTTCTACGATGCAGAGCAACGTTTCTGGAGCCTGCGATTCGAGAAGCCAGCGGATGAGCAGGAATTTGTGGGCTATATGTTGAAAAACAAACTGCCAGTGGAACAGCAGTCTGGCGAGGATTTGTCTAAACCGAGAGGGAATCCACAGCCGCAGCCACGTGCAAGGATAGCGATGCCCAGCAGTCTGGAGAAGCTGGAGGATCAGAATGAGGAGGAGGAACAACGTAGCGAGGATGTGATAGTCACGCCACTGCCGCGACCCATTGGTTCATCATCGAATGAGGAGCAGGGAAAGACACTAAAGACTCTAGACACTGCGATGATGGAGCACAAAATGGACGCCATACTGCAGGCCATGCAGCGCATAGGAGGAAAGTCAGCGGTGGTAGCACCACCTCCTCCTTCTGCTCAAAATCAAGAGGACAGCGAGGATGAGATGTTGGAGCTGGAGCAGAAGCTACTCAACCTCAAGCGGGAGAATCGTGCGCTTAAGAGAAACCTAAAGGCACGCGAACAGGCGCTCGAGGATCTGCGCTGCTCCGCCTGTTCGCTTTGCGAGGAACTCCTCAGCCAGAATGGCGATCTCAGGGAGCAGAAAAAACAAAGAGATTCCCATTTGGAATCCAGTTGTCACAACTGCGAGCTGTCTTCCAAGCAAATAGCCAAAATGCAGCGACACATTGCCGTCCTGCAGGAGGCACTGCGGATCTTTCAGAAACCGAACGATGCCAGCACGGTTCGGATATAGTAGTCATAGGGTTTAAGTACCCCGAAAATGTATTAAATTGTTTGTTCAGGATGCCTGACATATCGATAATTACAAGCCACACACTACCAGTATAGCCTTAAAAATAAAAACTATGACCATTTAACGATCGTTTTCTAAAAGATATTAGTTACCTTGTTGAATTATGATTTGGGAAATTAAATATATAGATAAGCTGATAATAACTATTGTTTTGTTCTGATTTAAATTGGAGAAAGAGCTATGATTGAATACTGTTAAAGAAGTTAAAGCAGGGATCGTAATTATTATGATTTTGTAAATAAAAAATATAAATTAATAAAAAAAAAACTTGTAATTTTTATAAAAATTGGGATTTTTTCAAAATTCTTATGTTGTAATTTTTATGAAGACATTTTTATTATAATAATGTCAATTTTTTTAAATTTATACTTTTAAAACCATAATAATTACGATCCCTGTTTTAAGTTCTTTAACGTGGTTTTTCTAAATGTTAATAATACAAATTGGAGAATAAGAATTATTATACATTTAATTTTACAATTATAATAACTGAAAATAAGTCTTATACTCCATTTTAAATTATAAACATTGAAAATAAGTCTTAACCCCCAATTTTTATTATAAAAATTAAAAAAGGCTTTTTCTCAAATTTTTATTGAATGCAAATATCTTTTCAACCAATGGGTATATTGCAAAAATCTAAAAACAGCATTGATTTTCAAGTCAATGCCTTTCAATGAATTATGAGACGGACATTTTAAGGACCTGTAATCCCTTTTAATGTTCTATATATTTTTCCCATATTTTTTGGACGCTGTTTCGGCCTTTAAATCTTTTTAAGCTTATTTTAAACACTAATTTGCAGTCCCTGTCTTAAATATTATATTATTTATTATTATAAAGTCCCACAGCATCTCGGCGGTTCTTCCCTTTCTTTCCCTGATTAAAAACTCGTCAAACGTTCCTCTTGTACAAACTAATTTGTTGTATTTGCAGCACTTTAGGCTGGAAACTTAAGGGCTAGGACAAGTCTAGGGTTTAGTGTTTGCTTTTCGTGATCCGGGGAAGAGTTTTTATGTTTTTTGTATATCGGGGGATAGGATAACTGGAGGCAGTCTCTGTGTGTGGAAGAGGGCGGAGGTTCGTCATCCTCCCCTGTTATTATTTTTTAACTTTACGGCTAAACGGAAATCGAACTAGGCGAGTGCTTGTTTTTGGAGGCAGCTGTTGTGTATCCAGATTCAGATGCAGATTCTCATTCTAATCGGTAATCAGTAGGTGCTGCTGTCGCTGAGGCTGCTCAGGTAGCTGCTGCCCGCCTGTGGGCCACCAGAGCCGCCGGCGCGATGTCGCTTCCGCTTCACCTTGGTCTTCTTGCGACGCAGCATGGCCGAGTTGTCCGAGGATTTGCGCTTGTATTTGCCTTGTCGCTTCTTTTTGCGCCCATACTCATCGGATTCGCTGGTGCTGCTCTCCTCGTTGTCGCTGGAATCGCTGGTGGAGGTGCTATCCTCGCTATCAGAGTCGGAATCCTCTGAAGAGGAGGAACTGGAGGAGGATGAGGAGGAGCTGCTGCTACTGGAGGATTCCTCGCTGGTGGAGGATGACCGGCGTCTCTTGCTCTTTTTGCTGCTGCTGCCGCTGCTGGGTCGCTTGCCCGTTGTTTTGGTTTTACTCTGCTGCTGCAGTTGCTCCAAACTGGATTTTAATTTGTGCTTCCTGCTTTTCTTGCTGTGGTGTTGCTTCTTGTGCTTCCTCAGGGATTTCTCCTTCTCCTTATCTTTGCTATTGCTGCTCCTCTTCTTGTGCTTCTTCTTGGGCTGCTTCTTCTTCGGCTGCTTTTTCTCCAAGGGAAGCGATGGAGGATGCAGTGCATCCGCTGGATTGGCGGCGCTGTTGCCGCTTTTCAGCTCCTGGGCCCGCAACTCCGTGAGCGGCGTGAGGTAATCCAGCTCCGAATCCGAACTGGTGCTCTCCACATCCAGCAGTATCTCCTTGTTCGGATCCACCTGTTTTTAATGATATATATTTTATAATATATTCCCATTGACATGCGGTTTTTACCTTGAGAAAATTGCGGCATTGATAAGTCAGGTGACCGGCGTAGCCGCATTTCTTGCAGGCCGCCCGCAGGCTCTCCTTGTTGTTGGCGCTCGCCAGCGGGAAATTCATGGCTAAACCGCTTGACCGGCTCTTCGCACAGCCTCGAAATTGCTTAAATTCGCTTAAATCAGCATTAATTAATTTAATTCACAACAACTAAAAAAAAGCAGAGCGATTTTAGTGCGACCAGGCGGGGGGTTTTTGAAAAATACCATAAATACATGCTTAGCCAAGAGCACAACCGCGGAGCTAGTTCCGATATATTCCACAGGTGTGGCTACACTGTTTCGATCTCCTCTTTTCTTACGTTTCCTTACGTTTTTCCCTATTTTCGTGAGTAATTATAATTTAATTATAACAAAATAAGAGTTAAAAAAACTATTACAATCGCATTGTTATGATTATCGCTTCGAAATCGAACTGGTTCGATAGCGGCCTGCCGAACCGGTTCAAATTCAAAACGGGCAGCTGCCAACCAATTTTTTACAACACAATTGAATTGTGTTCCAAGCCGAACGGTCGCTCCGCGCATCGAAAAACTTGGAAAAACAACAACTTTCGTTTCGCGTGCGTTGAAAACAGTTAGTAAATCCAGCCAACACGCGATTTTAACAGTGTTTTGTTTACAAACTTCCCTTTTTTTTGCAAGTGCTTCACAGAGTGTCGAGAAATAACTAAAAGTCCTGCAAAAGTTCTACGGATTACAAGTCCTATATTCGAGCTGCTTAGCCATGGCCCAAACAGAGGCCAAAACCACGTGCACGCGGCGCCGCCGACAGTTTTTGTCTGATGGCCAAAATCGCCAGCAGCTGAAGCAACAACAACAACAACAATTGGCGGTTTCCCTTTAAGATAAAGGATACAAATTGAAATATATAGTGTTGTGTATTTTTGTAAGCGGCTTGGATCGCGTACCGTTTTTAAACGTGGAGTGTGGACTGAAGAAATCAAGCGAAAAGTGATTAAATTGCGATCCACTGGCAACAGTTGTCAACAGATCGCGGAAATCCTAAGGAAAAGCATCAGGTGAGTGCTTAGAGATCGATTAGTGTGGCCAAAGTGCAGTTTGAGTTGAGTATGGGACTGTACAAATTACAGGAAATAGCAAATCCAATGTATTTAATTACATTTAAATTGTGAGTGGTTGCCAAATAAAACCACTCCACATATATTGCAACTGCAAACTGAAAACAATTCCAAATGCAATCAAGTTTATTAAATGAAATTAAAATTCACTCAAACCAAAGCCCCAGTGGGGTTCTTAAGTTAATTTAAATGCAATGCAATTTTGTCGGCAGTTAATAAATTCGAGTTTCAAGTGTCGAGTGTCACATTCCATTCAGTGGGACCAATGCACAATAATGCATCCTTTTGCGCGACGAGACGAAACCTCAGCATATTAATTACAAACAAATTAAAATTTTTGTTTCGCCCGCCGCTGCCCACGCCTTAATTAAAGACGCCAAAGAAGAGTAACGGTAATAACACCGACAAACGGGAACGACGACCGTCGGGGGTTTTTCGTTATTCGTTATACGTTATTCGTTATTGTTGTTTCTGTAGCCACTACTATAGATGCTGCCCCGTTGTTGCACTTGTTGTTGCTGGCGTAATTGTGCCAGACATCGTCGCTCATTCTCGCTAACGCTCAGACTGCACACTGGAAAAAAACATGGTCACAATATTGTGAAATTCTATTGTACATTTCAAGAAAACAAAGAGTAGTGTGACCATGCCTGCAGAAGGGTGGTATTTTTATACATTGCTTTCTAAATTCAAAGGCTAATCCTGTAGTGTGACCATGCCGGCAGAACGTTGGTATTTCTATACACTATTGTCTAAATTTAAGAGCTAATTTTGTATGTATATTTTAATCTTATAAAAAACGATTAAGATATTGATGATTGATCTTTAAAATGTCTTCAAATCTTCACGTTTAGTGAGAAACATTTTGGTTTGCTAAGATACAAAGTTCGTTTGAGTTTTGCTTTCTCTATTGATCTAGCATTTTTCCGAGTGCACCCACAGCGCCACCCGTTTGGAGCGCCACCCTCTAAAAACCGCCCCACCGCATCGCATCGCCCCGCCCGATGGCCACATTTTCTTCTGGGTCCTTGCCTGCTTTTGTTGGCAGGAAAAAATAATAAAAGCGAGAGGGGGGAGGGGAAGCCAGGGGGCCCAGGGAGCCCAGATGAAAACTGTGTCGCTTTCGCCTGCGTGCGGTGACTGCAAAACTGTTGCCCAAAACAAATGACTAGAAACATGGATATGCTTGTTGTTCTTGTTGCTGTACCCCTCTCTTTTTTTCGTTGATTTATGCCAACGGCAAAATTATGAAAAATTGTTGCAGCTAAATTTAAAAGAAATCTGAAAGTAAACACAAGCACACGAGAGAGAAGCGGAAAATAAATAAATTCGATAATTTATCCATAAATTCTCGACTCGCAGCATTTTCGGCGTCAACAGCGGACAATCGGCCTTGGGTACCGTTAGTCGTAGTCGTCGTCGTCGTCGCAGTGGTCACGCCCCTTCCACCCATTCCGCCCCCTGCTTTGTAGCAATTAACATGTGCAAATTTCTGGCCACATAAATTTCCGTAAACTGTTTGTTGCTCCCAGCGCCAAATCTCTGCGGCTGTCGGGAGGAGCCATAAATTTAGGGCTCGCGATGGATGGGGAGTGTCCAGGAGCACAAGATCTGCAGATATATGTCGAGATGGTACATCTGTAGAGCCAAGAGGCAAGATAAGAGATCAATCCTTAAGTTATGACTGATTAGGGCTTGGATTTTGACCTTGAATTGTTTGTGCCACATAGAAACATAAATTAGAATGTTTTATTTCAAATTTATTCAAGGTTTTGTAGAGCCAAGGTCAAATTCAGTTAGTTTAAAGCTAGGATAGTGTGACCATGCACACACACACACATACATTTTCAGTATGACCAAAGCAGATTGTGATGCATATAAAGCATCTTTGAATCATCTCCTTTTCCCTTGCCCCTAAATAAAACCACTCAGTAACAAATTTCTTCCTGTGCATGGACCACAAATCGAAAGCAAAAAGTACAAGATGGACTGAGGCAAATCAGACAAATCAAAGCGGATCAAGCACCGAAAGATCAAAGCCGAATAAAGTCAAAAGGGAGTGTAATCCCCGCCGCCGGTTGCCATTACTTGAGTGAATGACCCTCCGGCAGTTTGACATCATTAATACTATATATAGTATATGTACTTATATATATATATATGGAATATCGTGTCATTCAGTGGCACTCGAAACTCTCTCAAGTTGCATTCAAAATTTAAGTGCGCATTTAAATACATGGCTGCGGTTTTCGCTTTGCCACCAAAACTTGGCGCCCCGAAAAGACCGAGATGAGATGGAGACGGAGATGGATGGATGGATAGATGGATGAATGGAGTGTGTGTGCGAAAGAGAGGAGGCGAGAGGAGCTCAAAGGAAAGAGACGGGACTAGAGCAGCTGAGCGTGCACCGCAGAGTCAAAGGAGGAGCTCAAAGTGGCTTACGCTTGACTGATTTAATGCATGTCAAAATGTCAAAATATATGCATGCACAAAGAAAACCGTTACATGAATCCCTTTAACCTCCCAGCTCAGCCCACTTTTACCCTTAACCACCCACCGCCTCCCTGTTTTCGGTCACAGATTCTCGGACTCGGAAGTCCCTTTGCCATAGTCAAAACAATTATAAATGATAAATGTCAAACAGAGATGGACGGTGGCAAAAGGGCGATGGGGAGATGACAGATGCTACACGTTGAAAAAATGTCACAGGAAAGTTACATTTCAGTGTTTTTATAAGTGAAATAGTGATAACATATTATTGCACCATTCTTAGCACGCATAAACATGTCTGCACAGTAAACAGTCACACTGAAATACTCAATAACAGTCATGGTCACATTACGTCTTTTGTATAGATCACTTTTTAGGTAAATAAATAACAAACAATTATTTTTCCTGTACAAAAAGGGCACAGGAGTAACAGAGACAGCGACAGCTTGCAACATTTAAATATGCAAACTCTCCAACAAACACACAGATAACTCACACACATTAAACTTAATTTGGCGCAGCTCATTAATAAAACACAAGCAGGCAAACAAACAAACAAACATGAACATACACTGAAACCTAGGCGGAGAGCCATTAAAACTTTAAAGTGTTGTCGCTGGGAGAAAGTGGAAGAAAGGGTAGATGGGGGAGAAAGTGAGGTTTGGTCGGTAGCTGACATAATTTATGCAAAATATAAACCGAGCGACAGGCAAAAACAACTTATTAAAAAATACGTACAACAAACGAGCGACAGCTATAAATAACCTGGCCAAGTAAAAACCATTGGGGCGGGGGTGACAAGGGGGCGTGGCAAAGGGAGAACTTTTTTCAAGTGGCTGTGAAACTGTAAACATTTCCCAACTGCCTTGCCACAACAATTTTCACCAGGACACAGAACGAACAGCATATGCACTGTGTGGCAGGACTCGGGGGAAAAAGAAGAAGAACAACAACAGGCATCTTTCCACTATTTAACACATTAAAAAACCATCCATTCATTCCCAGGAGGCCACAAAAGATGCAGGTGGAAACTTTTGATTGAATTAGATTTGTAGCTAATCTAAAATTTATTTTTAATCCAGTCAATGAAGTCGTAGGATTTCTGTGGGATTTAGATTTCATTAGTTTACAAATTAGAAGAAGCCTTTTTTTTTTGGAAAATCAACAAGTCTTCAACATTTGCACAGAAAAAAATTCGATAAGAAAAAAGGTAATTTTAACCTTATTTCAAATTAATACAAAGCCAAAATGAATAAGGTCAAATTAATGATTCAAACATATCAACTTTATATTTTATAAAAAAGTTATAAAAATTCTCTTTTAAAATACTACATTCAGAATTTTTTTTAAACAAATATTGTACATTAAGATAAACATAATCTTGGTTCATATCAAAATGAACCTTCACATATCAATTTGATCTTTTGTGAATTTTTGTTTCTGTGTGATAGCTATTTCGTTTAAAACTAAACGAGAAAAAGTGAAAACTTTTAATGGTTGTGTGGCTTTAGAAACTGTTTACCTTTTAGAGTATTATATTTTTGTTAGGGGAAAATAGAAAATAAATAAAAACTCCATTAGGGAATGCAACAAAACCAGTGTTCATCAATTGTGCACTTTTGTTTTTTCCGGAGAATATAATCCCAAAGCATAAGCCCTAGATGTGTGGTTCGAAGTTTGAGTTGTTTTGTGTTTTTTTTACTTTATTATTCCCCCCAAAAAAAAAGTAAAGCTTCGTCCTTCGAAGGACATTCAGGTTTCGGCTTAGCTTAGCCTTTGCCTCTCTGTGTTTACTTGTGTTTTACGGCTGTCGCCGCCTGCGGCTCGGCCGAAACAATTTTCAGTTTCATTTTCGTTTAGTGTCAAGTGGCAAAGGCAACAAAAAGCAGCAACAACTAATGGTAATAGCCCTGCACACGACAAGCGACTAAAACTGAACTGCGAATATATATACGTATACGTAATATCGGGGGGCCAACAAACAGTTGTCAGGCCCAGCTGCTTGTTAAGGCAAAGGCAGCCCGAAGAAAAGCAGCTAAAAGCGAAGAAAAGCGGGCCAAGAAGGGGTGGTTAGCAGGGGATGGGCCTAAGTGGTTGCCGGATAGCCTGATCTGGGTCTTGTCTCTGGATTATCTTCCCGCTTAACCCCTTAACCCCCCCTCAAAACACTGGGCAAAAATAGAAAAAAGGGGGAAAAAATATAAAACCATAGCCAGTATTAAATGCCTCGGTGGAAAATCCTCTTTTTAATTATCGCCATAAATAGGCGATGGCGGTGGGATGGCTATTTATCGAAATGCCCAAATGGCTGCCACTTAACAATTATGAATGGCGAGATAAACGTGAATTTATAGAAGAAACATCGCAAATGGTGGCCATTATGGAATGGCAAACAATGTGTGACGGAAATATTTGACGCTTAAGCGAAAAATATAACTATTTGTGGCTTAAGTTTATTTTGAAATTTTAAAACTGCGGAATGCTCAGAAAAACAAATTTCACAAAGGACTTGCATACTTTTCGGCTTTTTTAAAAAGTATTTCAAATCTCTGTTTATTTAATTTTGTTTTAAATCCATATTTATGACATATGTTTAAGAAATAGAGCTTGCAAATTATCGATATTTTCGATATTTTGAAGGGTATCGATATTACAATTCAAATTCTTATAAACTTTCTTTGGAATTTCGCTGTGGCTTGGAATATACTTTTTGTTTATATTATACACACTTCTTTCTCGCAGTGTTGGCCGCTGTTTGTTTCATCCAATATTGCTAGCTGCGGGCCAGAAAACTTGCTTGTTTCAGTTTGATTCCGATTGTTGGTGCTGTGTGCCGGACTGGAACTAGTTTGCTTAGCTAAGCTAAGCTAAGCACTTCCTCTTCCCGGGCTGATTTATATACACAAACACCAGGACAAACACAAACACACTCACGCACACACACACACACTCGAAAAGCGGGACACATTTACACATTTTCAGTGCTGCTCAAACTGAAAGTGTGCACATAAATTAAGGTAAGCGATTTCTTAACCTTATTTTTTCGCAACTCCTTACGAACACAATGCACCTGAAAAAGGGCAAAAAAATGGGATAGTTTTCTCACGTTAGTTATAGGTAAAATAAATGTGGATTGCATATAAGAAATAGGAAAATTCGGTTCCTAGTTAAGATCTTCATTTAAACAGATAACGTTAGAAATAAATATAACTATTTAAATTCATTTAATTTTAATCTCAATCTTAATTTTGTTTTAAATATATTTATTATTGTATTATTAAAATTTTATTACAATTTTTAAAATTTATTTAAAATGTATTTAAACGTATTGTGAAATTATAAATGTTTTGAAAATATTTCTTATTTAACAAATATTGAAAGCTCTAGTTTTCTTCACTCATGTTTTTATTATATTTATGTTCTTGATTTTTCTTTAAAAGTTCGTGTAAAATACCCCGTATTTTTTCCATGTTTAGGCACTTGAGAGTTGCCTTTTGATGGCAGTTCGGGATATTGAATGCAGATCATCCGTTTTACCAAGCAAAGCAATCTTGCAAATTGCACATGCACAACCTTAACTTAACTCACACAATCAAATGGCTGCCGTTAACCGTTACCTATTTCGCACACACACACACATACATACACACACGTACGCGCAAACACAGACGTGCACACAGTGCGTATGATTAATTTAAATGCATGGCTATTTGCATAGCAACCAATGAGATGCAATTGCGTCGCGGAGAGAAAATGAATTGAAGTTAGGCAATCTGAAAAGGACTTGTGCATAATATCCCTTAAATCTGATGAGAGGTTTGCCTTAAATCTGATAAGGAGCTTAGCTATTTTTAATCTTATTAAGATTAATAAGATCCATTTATTTCTAAAAAAAAGGGTTAAAAACAAAAACCAAAATTCGGAAATAATTTAAATTTGGTAAAAAACAAGATTTAATTTTGTTTAATATTTTTTTTGTTTATTTTTTACTTGTTGTTGTTCCATAGTCTTTGCCATTTCCAATTCAATCATTAGCTTATAAAACAGAAGAAGCTATAAAATCTAAATAGCGCTTGTTCTGGCATCCCAGGACATGCCACTTGGGTTTTTATAGCCTTTTCTAATTAAGTTAAGCTCACATAACAATTTGGGTAAGCGGGGGTGAGTCAGAAGCACGAAATAGTTTGCCGGAGCTCGAATGCCAGGCAAACATTTTCATAAGACGCCCGATGATCTCTGCCGTTTGAGTTTCAATGGGTGTGGAGTGTAAGTAAGTAAGTATTTGCCTTGGCCTGGCCCCCTTTTAAGGGCCATCCTCCTCCTCGAAATCAATTAAATGCATACTTTCGAGTTGCAGTTCCAAGGCTCACACTACTTTTTGGCCAAAAACTGTGCTGCATTTTTATGCACCACGCTCGAATTCATTAGCGTCTAAAGTCGAAGTGTCTGAATGTCTGACTGTCTGTCAGTCGCCGAAATACTTCTGTCTGGCAGCTTGAAGTGTTTAGCTTATTGAAAACTTTTCATTTGGCCTGGCGTTGCGCACGTTTAGCGCAAAGTTGGCCGCCCTGTGCCGCCAAAACATTCTGACAAACTGGGGAGCAAACTGAGCAAACTGAGCAAACTGAACAAACTCAACTGAACTGGCGGCTGTCGCGCTAATCAGCCAGCGAATGCGACTCCACCGAATGCATGCAAAAAATATGCAGGGAGTCACTGCAAAAATATATGGTGGGCCTATAATTTGCAGAAATAAGAAAGCAAAAATTTGATTAAATTTTTTATGCATAGAAAAAGTTTGTAAGTCTGTAAATAGTGTGTTTTAAAAAAATTTTCTTTTATTTTCAATACATTTTTGTCATTACAAATTTTTTCTACATATAAAAAATCAAAAAATTCCATTTTAAATATATTCTTCTAAATAAAAAAATATATAACATATATTTGAGGCATACAAAAAAATGTATTTTTTTTTTGCCGAAACCCGGGATTGAACCGGGGACCTTTAGATCTTCAGTCTAACGCTCTCCCAACTGAGCTATTTCGGCACTTGAGAACTTAAGAGCTTTTTCGCCAAAATCAAGAGATTAAATGTTGCATTGTACATTGATATGAGTTTTTTATTCGCAAGACTTCAGAAAAATATGTAGTACATATATATTCTTATCAGCTTTGGTTTTAATGGCTTATACTAAGTTTATAATAAATTTTTTCCGAATTTACGTTTTCTTTTAGATTTTTATATCAATCCGTTCTGTGTGATTTTTGCTACATCTCATTTTTTGTCTATAATTTTATAGAGTAGTCTAGATAACAGAGATGATAAGGAATACTCCGATATAATAATCATCTTTCACCTTAATCGAAGGAATTGCGTTTTTAATTTTTCTAAGTGCTCATCTGGCTGAACCTCGAGCTTTTGGCTTTGGCATCTGCATCTGCATTCTAGCTTCAGTTGAGCGGCGGGCAAAGTTTGCCTGAATTATGTAGCGCGACGGTAATTTGAGGCAAACTTTTGACGCTCAAATAGTTTTGGACACAACGAACGCTAAGGCTTCAAGTTCGCAGGGGGGATTGGATGTGGATGTTGTGGATCGTCGGAAAAAGCAGGGGCGTAGCTGGTAAATGGAAAAACTCGTTGGCGGGGCGGGTGCGTGACTAACAATGTGATTGTCAAAGTATTTGCACTTGATTACTAACTTTGCAGTATGCATATTTATCGAAAGATAAAGGGGAAATCCTTTAGCAATTTATCCACCCCAGTGTACTTGTTTTGAATTTGAAGCTAGCGAAAAGTTGTGCATAACAATTTTAATTGGATAAATACGCTCAGCATTATATTCCAATGAAAAGTGTTGATATTAAACTCTGTGGACTCCTTCAATGGTTACCTTTCGCCATATATTTTAGTTAATCAATAGTCCTTTTTTGGGGGAACGGAACGCAACCCATCCAACCCTATCAATCGCTTAGCAAACTTTTTGTCGAGTAATTGCCCTCGTTGTGACCCAAATAATCGTTATCGATAATAACCAAACATTGATTTATCCCCGGGTTTTTTGTGTACGCCATTGTCTGCCTAGTGCTACTGCTCCTTGGCATCGCACTCAGCGTAACATTTGACCCAACCCATCGCCCATCCTTCGAAAACCCGGTGACCCCGAGACCAAAAGGAACCTCGTCGAAGTGCCACAGACAAAGCCATTAAAAACGCCATCAATGCGACCCAAAGGCAAAGCGAATAACGCATGAGAGTACGCTTAGAAAAAAAGTGTAGTAAGAATATTATTCGGTTTATTAAATACGATTTGCCTCATCTAAATCGTAAAATAAACTAATTTTAGTCGTATTTTTCATGGCAAGGTCACACTGTTTAGTTTGTTAGGATATTCTCTCTGCTTGGTCATACTGTATTTAAGTAAATAAGTATTTTCCGCAGTGTATCGAATGCCGAATTGCTGAGAGTAATCCAAAACGGAATATCCAATATGGAATACCGAAAATACCCAAAAGCAAAACCAATTCCAATTCAAAAACAAATCCATTGTAAATGCGCTTGTCGTCGGTTAAAGGTTTTTCTTTTTTTCTCCTTCTCCTTTTCCCTCTCTCTCTTTTACTTTTTTTTTGGGTTGATTGGGGGTGGTGGAAAGTTGGGCGTTTGGCATAATAATAACCGCTAACTTGTCACCTTGCCGCCGTTCGCACTTTTATTACAACCGGACCACCGGAGAACTCGTAAAAAAGGAGGTTGGACAAAAAATTACGTGTATCCTTTTTCTAATCGCAAATGCGTGCCCAGGATGGCGAAATGGTTCGCAGTCGTGGTTTGAGTTTGGGTCCCAAAAACACCAACCACATATTTTATATATATATAGCGAACTATTACTTTTATTTCCTTGGTGGGTAGCAATTGGTTCGCCTCGGCTTTTCACTCCCTGTCACTTTTGTGGCTGAAAGTCTGGGGGAATAGGGAACTGTGTGTGTGGTTTTGTGTCGCATACAAAGTGATAACGAAATAAATAAATAATAAATTTCGTTTTTATTTCAACGCAGTGTCTCGCACGATTTTTAGCAAATTTTCCCCGCCAACAGCGCCACACCGCCGTCCACATAAATAAATAGCTGTGTAAAAAAGGTTCTGTCATGAAGTTTGTCGCTTGGTTAGTTGGGAATATGGCACCCGAGGACCTCCAGACCTCCGGACCCCAACGATATGGTCAAATATATATATATATATATATAATATGAGCGGAGGAGTGCATAAATTTTTGTGAATTTTGAGTAGGGACAGGACAAAGTCAGAGTAGAGAGTCCTAAAGTCCCAAAGTCCTGAAGTCCCCGAGTCCGGAGTCAAGTGCTGATTCAGTTGGCTGAGTTATGGCCCACTATGGCATCCAGAAATTGTCTTTGGCTGCGGACCGTTCCGAATGAATGTTCTGTTTATTCAGCGAGTGGTTGGCCTTCTGCCTCGAAAAACCCTCGAAACGAATGAAACCCGTATTTATGAGTACTAAGCAAATAAAGGAGTTACTCTGGGTTGGCAATGGCAATTCCATTCCATTCATAATGCTAAAATAGCTCATTTGGAAGTCGTTGCCTTTAATCATTAGGCCACCGCCTTTTTTACAAGGTCACAACAAAATATTATTATAATCAAAAACCATACAAAAAATTAAGGCTAACTTTTAACGAATTATTTTGAATTTGAATTAGTTATTTTTCCATAAAATATAGTTTCGCTAATAATTTATATTGTATTTAAAAAAAATGTTTTGACTAAAAATTTAGTTTAAACAGCAATAGCTATTTTGTTTTATTTTTAATTGCTAAACTAATTTTACATTTAATTTCAATTTTTTAAAGGTCTAAAAAATATTATAATAATTTTATTATAATAAAAGAGCTCAGAAGGTTGTGACTCACAAAAATTAGGAAATTTTTTCTAACGAATTGTATTGAAACTTTTAGCTTTAGCTCAGAATTTGTTCAATGTTGCCAATGCACAATAATCGCAGTACAATGGGCAACTGTTTTGGATTTATGAGGAGGAAAAGCCCGACATTTGTGTCACTAAATGGAGGTGAACGGTGAATATGCATTCACATTCGCATTCACATTCACTCTTGGACTCTTTTTTGCAGTGGGATGCGAACCGCAGATTTTCACGGCGGAGCAACAAACGAATGCCAGGGAAAACCTCGATGGGAACTGACCAACATGGGTGGGGGTGGGTGGAAAAAAAGGGGGGGTGGCGTTCGTTGGGTTAATGGCGGGTAAACACTGAGCAAAAACCTGGTGGAAAAGTGAGGGAGAGATACGAAGGGGTACAATACAAATCTCCTGGCTGCTGGAGAACTTTGTCATGTTGTCACATGGCAGCAAATCCCAATGCCATTCTGCTGTTCCCTTTGCCATGCCACGCCCCCTTCTCTCCCAGAAGGCCCTGCCCTTTGAGCCAGCCCCCTCCCCCTGGAAACCAACCCCCCAACCCCCCAGCCCCCACCAAAATGGGGTTTTGTGGAATGAACATCAGCGAAATCATTTGGCGAGCCACAAAATCGCATCAAAATATTGCGTATGTGCGTGCCGAGCCAGCAAGTCTTCTTTTCCCCTGTGTATGTGTGTGTGTGTGCCTACTTTGTGTGGGTTTATATGGGCGGTGGCAGTGGGCGTGGCCGAACTACCGAGCTGGGAGTAATCATGTATCGCTATTCTAAACACACTGAAATGCTCCAAATGAGCCGAGATTTGTCGCCGCCAATAAAATGTAAGGCACATCGACTGGGAGATTAAGTTTTACTGGTAAAAATAAAAATCATTTATAAACCTTATAGAATTTTATTTTAATATTACTTAAAGTTTCCAGCTTTTTAAAAATATAATGATTATATCCAGAAAGAATAAATCCATTGGCGATTAACAAATAAAAAAAGTATAAAAACTATGCTAAATGATCCCAAAAAAGTGTAAGAAATTTATATATAGTAATCTTTATAAAAATAACCCTTAAATATTTAAGGAAACCTATTAAAAAGTTTCAAAGGAATTAATGGGTTTTCATTTAATTCAAAAATGTATTTAAAGATCCAAAAAAACTATTTCAAAGCTTTTAAAAAATTAGTTCGTTTTTTAATGAAAAAGAAAATACCGTGCACCACATTTATCTTTCAATACAAAATGTATATTCTAAACTCCCAATATTCATCCATTTTTATATATAGATTATTAGCTGCCATTAGAGTCACATTTTCCATTTTGCGGGTCGCACAAAAACGTTTGATTTAGTTTTTCGCGACATATGCTGCCGCTTATTCCCTACATTTTCCTCCCAGATTTTCCGCCGTATTTTCATCCAGCTTATTGTGAGAGGCACCTGTTTCGACTTTATTTAGGCCATTATTTCCTATACCGTCAATACTTTTGTACACACTTTTGTTCATCTCCCCCTAAATCCCCCTCCCCCTCCTCCTCCTCCGTCAACTCTGCTCATCAGTTTTGTCTGGTAATTTGCATTTAAATTTGCGAATGTTTTGCCTTTTTCTCGTTTTTCTCCTGCCAAACAAAAGGCAGCGAGAACACAAAATCCGTGGACTGCCGGAGGTTGGGATTTTACGGGGTGATGTACACAGAAAAAAAATTGACTAAAAGAGCAGATTGATATGTGCAGGTTAATTTAATATTTTTTAAAGATCAAGGTATTCATGTCATTTTGATATGAATAAAGATTAGATATTTATCTTATTTTGGTATTTTGAAAAAGTACATTTTATAACTTTTATGAAATGATAAAATATCAAGTTGATATGTTTCAATCATAAATTTTACATTAATTAGGTAGAAATGACCCTATTTCATATCGAAATTTTTTTCTGTGTTGGAATACTACGTTAAGGGACGGGGATTTCCTTTTTTTTTAGGGGGAGGTGAGTATGGGGCGTGTTATCAGTTCGAGTTGACAACTTTGCAATGCGTTTCGTTTCGTTTCGCTTAGATTTGTTTAATATTTGGCCGCAGGCCGTCGATTGCTGGAGTACCCAACTCAAAAAAAAAAAAGAAACCGAAACAGAAACAGAAAATAAACTACAAAAAGAGTGGGGAGAAATGGGCGAAAGTCTGGCCACGCCCTCGTCCTTGGCGGCGCCTTTCACCGGCTTTGATGTTTTGTGTGTGTTTTCGTTTTCGTGGGAAACGAGCGGGGAAAGAAAAAGTGCGAACTTGGCTCGAATTTGGTGGAAAATCGGTGGGAAAAGGAAAGGGTCTGCGCTTTTTTGAGGCCACGCCACTGCCAAATATTAAATAACCTTTCGGTTATTGGCTTAGTCATGGGGTATCCTTCTTCAGCTTCTTCTTCCTCTTCCTCTTCCCTTTTCGAGAGAAATATCTGCCCCGAAATCCTGTCATTCCATGTTCTCCGTTACCATTTCGTTTTATTGCCACAAATTTGGTTTGATAAGCCATGGGCGAACTTTTTACAATGGACAGTTTTTGGAGCATTTCGCATTCCCAGAATCAGAACCTTTTGTTTATGCTTTTTTTCGTTTTTTCTGGGTAAGAGGGCATTATTGGATCTCGACCTTAAGGAAAACTTTTCGCCCAAAAATTTGACATAAAAGCTCATTAACGTGATATAAATTAGATTTTGGGTGTTAGTGCAGAACATTTTCGCCTACACTTGGCAACACTTGGCGGCCTGGTTAATGGGTTCGCCAGAAAAGGGGGTGGCAACCCTGCTCGTTAAGAAGAAGCAGTAGTTTTTGAAAGACCCTTTTGAATTATTGGTGGTTTGGGAGGCAGGCGGAAAGGTTCCTATTATGTTTTATTGCTCTTGATTATGGTTGGTTTTTTTTTGGGGTGGAGAGAAAGGAAAAGGAAAAGGTAATTGTAGCATCATTTGATGATTATCCACTTCAGCTTGAGCAATCTCGCCCCCTCACACACAATCCACGATTTTTGTCTGCCACTTTCGCTTAATGCCTTTAAAATCACCTCGAAATAAGCTTCACTCGACGAAGGGGGACTTTTGTCCATGGTTAACACTCCCTCGCAGCTTTGTCTTCGACGTGCTTTCTATTGTCCTACACTGAGATAAATTAAGGCAGTAGTTCTGGTTTTAATTCGCCATTTTATTAGCTTAATTCGACGAAGGGAAACTTCTGAAGTTATCATCTTATTAAAAGAGCATTTTATATTAAATAGAAGAAATGTTTTATTCTAAAACTTTATTGTTTCTCCTAAAGCCTATTTTTAACGATTTCCTTTATTTTATTCCAGATCAAATCACTACAGCTTACGAAGAAGCCATCAAAGCTTGCACAGGTAAATAAAAGCTAAAGCTAAACAAAAATATATTCGTTATCTTTAAAATCGAAAAAATACGGATTATAAAATATTAAAATATTAGTTACATTTTCTTTCAAGACACAGGGATAATCTTACCCATCTTGCTTTACTTTAAACCCATTTTAATCCCAAAAATCTTTATTATAAAATCGGAAAAACAGTTGTGGTTCTGGAAAAAAATATAAAAAGAATACAAATATTAGTTAAATTTTTTTCAAGTCAGACAATATTCTTACTGCTTTCTTCTTATCCCATTTTAATCCTATTTTCTGAGTGTACAGTCTATCGTCTCTCATTGTTTTCGGCTTGGCCCTTTCTATCCCAGTCGTCTCTTTTATTGAGCTGCTGCTCGGGAAAATCGCAAATAGCCATAAACGTGTACATCAGACTTTGCTTTGGTTCGCTTGGCACCAGCTGCCAGTACCAGTAACCCCCCGACCCCCTTTTCAAAATACCGAACCCCTTTTCGACGCCCCTGCTTTCATACTTGAACGCATTGTTGTTATAGCCATCTAATATTGGATTTGTTATTGTTACTTCTTCCTCTGCTCTTTGTTTTGCTTTTGCCCATTTCTGTTTTTTATTTTTTATTATATATGCACAAACAATATTCATACAGCAAAGGAGGGGATGGGTTGCTATAGGATAGGATAGAATAGGATAGGTTTGATGGCCACGACCCACGACTCGTGTCTGTTGTTTCAGGCGCCCCAACTTTTATTTTATTTATTTATTTTTATTTTATTTTCTACGTATTTTATTTTCCTCTAGCTGCCTTTTGCCTTGCTTTTGGGTTTGGGTTTGAGTTTGGGCTTCCGACCGCTGCTAAGCCCGAGATTTATGTACTAAAAGCACGTTGAAATGCAAACGAAACAAAACGAAATAAAATAAAATACATTTTATTATTTATATTTGTCGTGACTTCGATTTATTATACGGCCATTGCCGTATAGAAGGTCTAGTTGGATGCTCAGATAAACTGGGGGATCAGACGCGAGGCATATGTCTTACCTAAAACCCCAGTGTCTGTGTTTGGTGAACCTATATTTTCTTAGTACATATATATATATATATTCATTGCATTGCATGGGGGAGCCAAATGTTGATACTGTCTGATATTACTACAAAAAAAGGAGAAAAAAAGCAGAAAAGAAGTAGGAGTCTCTATTTATGGGTGTATTTTTGCGGAGAAGAGTGGCCTTGAATAAGCTGAATTGGTTTATCTAAGGAGTTTTTAGAGTCAATTTAGCTTTCTTATATTTTTATTTATGTTATGCATACACAATGTGGTGTATTTTGTTTTATAGAGTGTTAAGAAATCAATTTATTAAACAGTTCTTAAATGTTTGGTATTTTTAAAACAAATAATTTGGGAAGCCCAAAAAAGTAGGCAACACTTTTTGCCCCGATATTACGTATACGCCATGTTCACATATGAAATATATTAATTCTTCGTATATTTGCTGCATATTTTGGCCAAATAAAAATTAGGCAACAGTTTTTTTCCCCCAAGCTTATGAAATTACGTATACGCTCTGTTAGCATTGAAAATTTAAATATAATTTATTCGCTTGGTTTCGCTTGGTTTTTTCAAACCAATATTTGACTTTTTTTTAGTTGTTTGTTTTTATTCCTATTTTTTGTATAATGTAGCATAATTCAATAGAGCCATGTTTCTGAGAAAAACGATAAAAATAAGCTTATATCAGATTTTATTATTGATTACTATCAATAGAGTGCATAAATTGGCTGGATAGAAATGCTGGTGGCTTACAAAATAAATATAACAAAGCGAAGGGAATTTATATAGGCTGCCTAAGAATCATATTTCTTTGTTTGTGATATTTTTAGAGGCATTGTATTTTATTTCTGTGAGAAAATCGACCTATAGAATATTTATAGAATTGGAGGAGGGGTAATTTGGATTTTTTTTTTGTGTGAAGTGCAAGACCATTTTTCTTATAAGTACCTACCCATTGCCAAGTTGAGAAGGGACTCTCTTTGGATTTTTTTTTCCTGGATTTCTCGATTCAATTAGAATGCCAAAAATCATGTCCGCAGCCCCATTATAATTACTTCCGTTCATTTTCTGGCCACTCCCACTCCCGAAAGTCCTAAGCTCATTAGCAGGACAAAAAACTTTTGCCGATGAAATGCTCCTCCAGCTGACCGAAACAGACACCAAATGGAATGGAATGGAATAGAATAGAATCGACTAGAAAGCTAGAGAAGCAAGCCAAGGGAACAGAACTCGAATGCTAATGACAAAAATAACGAGATTAGAGAGGCGAAAATAAGCGAAAAACCTAGAAAGCTGAAAACCAAATTGAAGCAAATCAACAAATTAGCCTTGTCAAACTGAATGACCCCAAGTGGGAAGTAGAAAGTGGGAGAGCTGCCGTTCGTTGCCTGCCAACTTCAGTCAATCTGTCAATATTTACTCATTTCATTTAGTCATTTTCAATTTATAACCATTCAATGGAATTTCATCCCCATCCCCTTGTCACCCATCAATCGCTGTCTTAGCCTTCTTCTTCTCCTTATTTTTTTTTTTTCGCACGCACTACAATTTCCCGCTCTTCCTCGTCCTTTCTTGGCGTTAATTTCCCAGCTACTTATGCACAGAGGAAAATGCCTCCGGCCAGGACATCCATCAGTCAGTCGAGGGAGGGGGCAGGGATGTGCTGATGATACCCCAGGGCGGGATATGTCTCGGGGAAAGTGTATCCTTCAAAGTGCGGCATTTCCTATTCGAGAACTGATCGGCCTGCGAAGATAAGGCCGCGAAAATTGCCATATGGGCATCCCGTATAAGTGGCTATATTTTAAAAAATGCTCGCTCCAGATTGCGCTCGTATATCTCCATAAATCGAAGGCTCTTTGGGGAAAAGGCTAGACTTTAAAAATTCAAAGGCTGGGCTAAAGTTTAACATACATTCTATGATATCAAGAAAAAATTATCAATGAATTTATCAAAAGAAATATTTAAAATTATTATTTATTAATATATATTATTTATTTGCATATTTATTCATATATTTATTTATATATGTGACTAGCACATTAATATATAAGTTAAACTTGTAGTGCTAGGAATTTAAATAAATATTTATTATTATATATACCTATTTATTTATATATTAATGTAAAATGTTCCATATATTTTGTTGAAGGGCATCCCAACTTCGCTTTGAATTTTTTCGCATTTGTACCCAACGATTTCGTATGCACAGAATTAATTTTAGTTTCGGCCAACAAACGACAGCAACATTTTTAATAGCCGCCACTTTCGTTGGCCACCCCCGAAAGTTGTAAATTTTTCCAAGTGGCTCCCCCTTCTCCCCCTTGAGTCCCCGGAAACTTGAGGCGTTTCAATTGTTTTGAAGATTCCCATCCAGTCATTCTTGTATCTATTTAATGTTACTGTTTTGTCTGAGACTTTTGGCTGCGGCGCTCAATTAACGCTTTTGGTTTATGGCTAAAGAATTTGCGTGGAGTAGGGGGGGGGGGGGGGTTTTGCCCCCCAACAATTAGAAGTGCTCGACCCAATAATGCTGAGTTAGCTCAGGCATCATAACGGTAGCTCCCCCGCCCAAACTTTCAACCCCACAAAATGGCTTCATTTACAGCCCGAAGGCAACAACAGTAAGTGAAATTTTCACAAGCTTTGGGTAAAGCTTTAGTTGTTTGTTCCTCTCCCTGCTTTATATATCTGCTCTAGGTTTTTTTCTTATATTTTTTTATTCGAGTTTGAGTTCGAGTTAAAGGGGAACTCTGGTTGGTTAGTGGGGATAGCGCGCGAGGAGCGGTGGAGAAAAAGTTTTCCACTTTACACAGCGAAGAAGAAGAGGCAACTTTGTAAGACCTCCGGTCGTTCCAAAACTTCCCCCGAAGCCCACAGAATTACAGCTCGTTATATACGTATATATAGTGGAAATCTATTTTCGAATGCCAGTGGGTGGGTGGATGGGTAAGTGGGTGGCCTGTGCAAAAAGTATTTTTCATTACATTTTCCAACATTTCAACTGCGCCTTTCCACCGAAAACCCCTCTCTTATTTTTTCTCCCTTTTTTTTTTGTATTTTTTTTCCTTGCAAAAGCAAACCGACGTCGACTTAATTTATAATTACGATAATTTGCGCATTACGTTTTCTTTTGTTGGCCTGGTTCGTCGTTCGTCGTGGTTCTGGTTTTTCCAGGAGGCAAACTTTTCTCTCGGTTAGTTGGAACTGCGGGATTTGGGGCCTCTATCTCTGTATTTTAACCAAGAACTGAAACTCATCCCTTTTCCTATACACTGGAAAAAATTGACAAAAGATCAGAGTGATATGTACATATCATTTTGATATTAATAAGGATTATGTTTATCTTATTTTATTTTCTTTTACAATATATACATTTAGTATTTTATATATTTAGTATTTTATATGATAGATAAAATATCAAGTTGATATGTTTGAATCATAAATTTGACATTTATCATATCGGCTTTTTAGAATTGACCCTATTTCACTTCGAATTTTCTTTCTGTGTATCTATCTACCCATCTTTTTCCGCCCCTCCCCCCATTTTCCGTTGTCCTTGCGGCTTATCAATAATGTTGATTTCACTCTGTGTCGCATAATTGAATTCTGAAGTTGTTAAGTCACAGCACAGCCAAATTTACGCGCTGGGAATAGGGCAGGCCACCCAAAAAAGCCGCCCACTAACGGCAAGCACCCCCCTTCCGCCCCCCACACTACCAAAGTCCAAGGCTGTTCGTTTGCTGATTGAAAATTTGCCAATTAGAAATAATGAAGCGTGTGACATTAAATGCAAGACAAGCAGCAAATCGGGCCAAGTCCCCAGGTCCTCCTAACCAATCTCCAACCCCCCTTCCTCCCCCTTAAAAAACCCCTCTCAATTTCCCCTTGGGATCGGCAGCGGATAGCTCGTTAGCTATATATACTATATATAGATATAGATGTACGTATACCTTGTAATATAGTATTTTTCACTCAGTTCTCCTCAGCCTGCCAATGGCGATAACAAATTTTTGCTTAGAAAGGAAGAAGGAAGCTCTTAAAATCTCATTGCCGCACACACACTTGCACACCGACACACACACACATACATAGTCGTTAGGCACGGATATCGAAAATTTTCATGTCTTCCTTTAGTTTGTCTTAGTTGGTTGAGAGGAGAGTTTTCCTCGAGAGCAGCAGAGCCATCATTAGACTCCCCGGGCCAGAAATCCCGTCAATCGAGTCCTCTTTCCGTCTGACAAACCCCCCTCCCCCCTATACCAAAAAAAAAAAAAACACCTAGCTCCCCCATTTTTGCGGAAATTTATAGTCTTTTCTGGGCTGGGAGGTAGAAATACATATATATACACAGAAAAAAAATGTCCTATTAAATAGGGTAATTTCTTCCTTATTTGATATGATTAATGTTTAATTTATGATTTAAACATATTAAAACAGGGAACGAAAATAACTGTTATTGTAAATTTTTCATACAAAAAAATCACGCACTTAGAAGGGTCCTAAAATTTTTTTAAATACACCACAATTTTTATTAGCCATTGTAGTTTACACATCCGTAATGATTTTTATTTTTTGATTTTTATAATAAAACTCAAAAAATAACTGTTATTTTTTGATTTTTATGAATAACAGTTATTCCCTTGACATTTTTGAAAAAATGAAATAATTAAAAAAAACATAATACCCGTGCTTTTTATAACTTACTAAAAATTTGTTAAAAAAGGCAACCGCGCATATTTTATACCTATATTTTTTTAAAATTTTGTTTACCCACAAAATCGCCATAAATCAAGTTTGAGTTTTATTTTGATCACGACGAATAACTGTTATTTGTCAACTTTTATTATAAAACTCAAAAAATAACAGTTATTCTTTGAGTTTTACTTTACAAATCAGAAAATAACTGTTAAAGTGTGATTTTTAAAATAAAACTTATAACAGTTACGTTCCCTGTATTAAAATGATATTTTTTCAACAAATATTGTAAAATAAGATAAACTTGATCTTTAAAAAAATATACAAATTAACAGCACATATCAATTTGATCTTTTGTAAATTTTTTTCTGTATATTTATATATATAGGTAGGCAAATGCGCATTAGCCAAGTTCCTTGGGCACCTTGAGCCCCCAACTTGATGCATTTTGCTCTGCATTTTCGTTGCCAACCAACCAACCAACCAAGTTGCATACATATTTCCTTTAAGTAGCTCATTATTTTACCTCCTCGCTCTTTTTTTTCCTTTGCCAATAAATATGCCGATGACAGGGGTTAAGACTCCAAACCTCAGGTGATTGGTGAAGTGCTCCTCTGGCTCCTCTGGTGCCGGTGAAAAACCATCGAAGAGTGTCAACAGGGAAAATCAGTCAGTCAGCTTGTTTTCCCCAGGGTTTACACCCACACACATACAGTATCTTTCATTTTTGCGCTCGGGCGCACTAAGTCCCGGAATTGATTAGTGTAATTATAATTGTATTACCATTAATAAAGCTCCTTTGACTTAAGCTTCTTATATGTGGTAATTTAAATTTTGATTTTAATTATTCCAAATATCTTGGGAAACATAAAGCCTCTTTCAGTAGTAAAACAAATACTTTTCTAAGTGGTTATAAATTATTATAATTATAATTGTTTTTCTGTTTATTCAGTTTCTTTTATTATATTAGTTTTATATCCAAAAATCCTTTATTTTGGTTGGCAAATGCTGTTGGTTAGAAAAACTGATTACAATTAGTTTAAGGCTTTAAGTCATAAAATTTCGAGATCGACGGCTTTAAGTGCGTAGTGAAATATACTTCCTGGCAGCATTTTAAGTACAACCTCAACGTCATCAGCATCCTTAGCTTCACTTCACCACCATTCTCATCCCGAGCATCATCATCATCATGATGACGGCCAAAAGTCAGCGCTGGAATTAAATTAGAGCCAACTTGTCTTGATGCCATTCAAATGCTCGCCAACTTCCCACCACTTTCATGCATAGCGAAGGATATTCAGCACCTGGTGGGTTACGTCAAGGAGTTTCCCGGGGGTTTGCGATGCTATATGGTAGGGGGTGGTATGGTATGGGGTTTGCTGGGTGAAAAGGGCTGCTGGCAGCAGCTTCACATCGCATCGCATCGCATCGCTCACGTTAAGCACATAATTACAATTCTGCTTTATATTTACGTGTATTTATATTACCTTTTCTTGCCGGCGAACACGACAGCCATAAGCTCTTGGCTTCCCTCATCTCGTTTCGGGATCCGGAACTATGGATACCCTCGGTTCGGTTGTACTAGAGGTTTATTCCCCCACCAGCGATTGCGGCATTCAAATGAGATTTTCGCCTTTCTCGTTTGACAACTAGCATTAAATCGCCTTTTCGTATTTTGAATAATTCTTTTGTATCCATTGTAGCGGGGGTTTTTTAGGTGTTTGGGGATAATTGCTTGATTTTTAAGTGCTACCTTTGCTAAGAAAAATATAAATAAATATAAATAATTATATTAATTTAATCTGTATATAAATTCTGCATTCTAGTTGGCTTATTATTCCTTTTGGCATAAGTTAGTTAATTCTTTTAATACTAATTGTGTGTAAAATAATTTAATTAGATCTTGATTAATTATACCAAGTTTGAATTCCTAGTTTCCATTAGAAGGCTTAAATTGTATAAGTAGCCAAGAAGTTTTCGGTGGACTTTGGCAAAGACTTTCCAGCGTGATTTTCTCATTTGAGCAATGATTTAATAAGCCCGAGATTAATTATAGCAGAAAGTTTGTTCTTTATTTTACACCAACGCTGTTTGTCTGCCTTTGAAGGGATTGAATGAGTGAGTTAGTGAGTGAGTGAGTGAGTGAGGGTTCCATTTCCCATTTCGGGATTTCCCCCAAGTTCGCTTGACTTTCCCCGCGGGCTCTTTTCGGCTTCTAATGGGCTGTCCTGCGAGAAGGCGACGATGCGACGATGCCAATCCATCCCTGAGGGTTATGGGGTCCTCGGTTCCTTGGTTCCTTGGGTTCCTCGGTTCCTGGGGTCCTGCCACATATCCATCCCGTATACGTAACGCATATCGTACATACGGCAAGTTAACAGGCCTCGACTCCTAGACGAAGTCGCAGTCGCAGAGTCGACATATTTCACGTTGATGTATGGTTTAATTACATTTACGTGGCTGTTATACGGCCGGAGCTCCTTTCTGGCTTAATGGAGAGACCGGGCGACTGGGAGATTGGGAGACTGGGACAGGGAGCTCTGAAGTGGGCAGGTGCACAGAGGGAAATTCCATTAAAACTGCTAATTATTTCGACAAGTTTTCGCGGTAGCATGAGTTTGGTATTAAGAGATGAGAAGATAATATCAGGAGTACTAATAATGGGATATTTATGAAATTGGTTATAAATAAATATATTATTTAATATAATATATATTTCGATTTTGATTTCGAACTACTCCTAAATTTTAAATATTTTTTTCAAAAAATATGATAGTATAAGAAATCTAAAACACTAGGACTATTTTAATAATAATTATCAGATAAGCTAAATTTTATTTACCCAAATGAGAAAACGTAAATGCGATTAGATAATATAATCTATATTTACCTATAAAATACCTTGAACCATAAACAGGAAGTTGAAACGATAGCAAAAACTGTTTAGCATAAAAATCTAAAAAAATAACCGAAATTCGAGAATAATAAATAAAACAAAATATAATAATTCGTGCGGTGTAATAAGACCCCGGGTCGGATGGATGAGTTGAGCTGGCTGAGATGGAGGATAGGATGGGCGGGATTTCAGGGGGCAGGAGACAGCTGTCTTTCAGCGCTTTTGTTTGGCTGTCGTCGCCGCCATTAGAAGACATCGCATCGCGATAGGCGCTTTCATAATTATCCTGCACGAAAGTTATCCTTTGCGAGGATTTCGAGGCGGGAACGGGAACGACCCCTGGGTGAACTCCTTTTTATGAGCTGCACGTCGTCGTCGTCGCTGGCAAACTTTCGCCTTCACCTGGCGGCGTTCACCTGACGATGAAGTTTTCACGCTCCGCAAGATTTTCGGGCATCCTCCGTTCGCCGGAGTAAAGAGAAAAGTGCTGGCTTACTTGGGGTTCGGAATTTCGAGGGGGGGGGGGATTAGCAGGAGGTGTCGCCCACTATCGCCTGGGGTTATAGGTTAAGTGCTTAGATTAGGTTTTGTGGATCTTTAATTGATGTTAAGCGGCGAGTTGATGTCAAGTTGCAACTGGCGGGGGCGCTCGCTCTATATTTTCCACATATATACCATATCATATATATATTATGATTCTTGGTATCGCCTTCTCTCCCCGACTCCCTCGTTCAATTCCCATTTTAATGTGCTCCGTCAGCCGGGAAAATGCCATGGCGACTCATTAGAACGCTGCTTTCCTCGGGGATTTTGTTTGTTGGTTGGGTCGGAAAAGTGGGGGGCGGTGGTCTTGTTATGGGCCAAAAGCTCTTAACTGCTTAATGAGACTGAACAACCTGCAGTGCTGCTGCAAATAGGAAGAAGTTGCAGGTTGTCAGGTTTTTAATACCAGTTACTCGTAGAGTATAAGGGTTGTTGTGTTTATTAATACCTATTGAAATGTAGAAGAAATTTTTCAAATCGTACTATTCATTAAAAAGTTATGAGGAAATAATGAAATTCAAGCAGTGCAAGCAGTGCATAACTCCATCTCGCTCGCACTTCCCTAAGCTGAGTAACGGTTATCTTGTTTTATTTAGATTTCTTTTTCTGGGATTATATTCATGATTTTTTTTGTTTGTAAAAATGATAAATGAGGATTATTGAAGTTTGTCGTCATATCACATAATTTTACCTTATTCCTTAGTTTTAACTTTATTAAACAGCACTTTCAATTCAATTTAAACCCTCATCCCACACCTTTTTTTGCCCTTTTTTCCTGCTGACTTTTCGCTTTTCTTCATTAAGCTTCTCTTCATCAATTCAGCTGAGCAATTACCTCCGTCTTGGCCATTTCACTAACCGCAACTGTGACCGCACTTCAACTTCATTCAACACGCGCAAAAAAAAAAATAAAGAAAAACAGCAACGGAAAAATGGGAAAAACAAAAAGAAAACCCTCGCTTTTCCCCTCTCTCTCTCAAATGTCGCCATTTTTCTCCTTTTCTTCGACGCTTTCATTAATGGTTTTGGCTTTGACTTTTCACCACCTTCTTACCTGTTTTTCCCCCCCTACTTTTCCAACCCCCTCCCCCTCATAATATTCGGACTCTCTGCTTATTCTTCTTCTTCTTCTTGTCTGGCTGTTTCGTTTACTTTTGAGCAGATTTTATTTATTTATGAGCAACTTGACTTTAATTAATGTATTTATCGCTTCAATAATTCGAATACAACTTCTTCCAACCACCCGTTTGCTTTTAACTCAATTATAGCCAGCACTTTTCCCTTTTTCCCTTTGTGCCTCCCGTTTCCCTTTTCCCTTTGGGTTAGAGTTTTGAGCTGAGTTTTCTTTACTTCTGATTGTTTTCAACTAAATGCAATAATGAGCTTAATTTTCCCACTTTTCCAACACACACTCGCACACATGCGAAACGGAAAACGGAAAACTTTGCTGTTGGCCAGTTTGAAGAGTTGCTCATTAGAAAATCTTTCTTTGTGATTCGCTATTCTCTTTGGCACACGGCGAAAAACCCATATCAGATTGCGTGATGCTATATCCTTTTATAAGGTATCTTCAACAAAAATTAAATGTAAAATTAAATTATTTTGTTAAGCAATACTATCGATATTTCCTAAATTCTTAAACTATCGATAGTATTGATAGTGCTGCATGCATATATAATATTGATAGTGCTATCGATCGTGTATATTATTTTAAATTACATTTTCCAATGACTAAGACAATTTCAAAAGTAGTTGATTTAAAAAAGATAAATGTAAAACCAAACTTCTACTAATAATTCCTCTAATAATTATTAAAATATTTCCGGATAATTACCCATTTTCTCTGTGTGCTTTTCGTGGACCTTTGTGCGGTGGAAAACTTGTGCTTTTCCGCTGGTCAGCGGCCACAGTCATTGTAAATTATATTCCACCGGGTGTCAGTTGCCTGTCACTGTCCGTCCGCTTTCCTCCGCTTTTCCCCGCTTTCCCCGCCTTTTCCCTCCAGTTTGCTCTACTTTCCTCGCTCAAAGCATTTTCCCGTGGCGTGTGTTGTGCATAAAAATTCGAGGAGCGGTGGAAAGCGATGAAAACAAGTTTTCAAAAGTCTGGCATAATAACCCGTACCGAGTTATATATATATACCCCTCCTTTCCTCCGAACTCCACTTGAAATGGCAGTCAATTAGGCACAGAAGAGACCTGCTCCTTTCTGAAAGACCACCCCCTAACCATTTCCCATAAAATTATGCGCACTTTGCATTTACATTTTGCGGTTTTCGAAAACGAGAAAAGAAAAGTAAGTTCTTTGGCTCTTTTGGGACGACAGGACTTCTTGGCTGACTTATTTACTTAGTTCGCTGAGCTCTGAATTTGAACGAAATCATTTGTGTCTTAAGCGCAAATGAATCACTTAAGTTGAGGACAACCGAATAACAACAATAATAATAATAAGAGGAGGGGAGGAACCGCCTTCTCCCGAAAGCAAAATGGGAAATGGTAAATTTGTCGTTGTTCTGTGGCTCAAATTGCGCCCAAAAAAACTTTTGTAACGAACATTTTTGAAACAATGCTGTGGGCTTCAAAAAGGGGAGGGGGGCCCTGAAAGGGGGGTTGGGGGAGGGCTGTGGGCGTGGTCGTGGCGCGTGTCTAATAGAAAAGCGATAAGCAGTCCTTCCCCTCCCTTTCCTCATTGCCTCCAGTGTTGCCAACTTTTCTATTTTCTAGCCAAATTGGGGTTTTCCGGGTAGGTTAAAATAAAAAGTTCTTCGATTTTATACCTTGTTCGAATTTTCCAATTGCAATTCAAAAGCATTAAATATCATCATATCTCGTTAAACTCATAATAAAATTCCCAATCGATTGGCATTCAAATCAGTACATTTTTATTTTTGGCCATTTTTCGCAAAAAAAAAAAATGTGATAAAAAATGGGAAAATTGGTGAAAAATTAAATGTTATGAAAAGTGATGAGGCTTGTTAGTTTCGGTTGTTAGCTGTTCAAAACAGTGTGTGGTTTAATTGGTTAATATTTTATAAATATTTTAGTTTAAATTTTATAATTATTTATTTATTTATAATTATTTCTTGGGGATCTTGATAATTTTCGGCTGCATTAAATGGACCTTAGGCTAGCTATTTTAATATTTGATAAATATCCAATTGGCACCACTGACCATCCCCGCTCGCCACCCCACCCCTCGACTTACCTCCAATCAGAGGCTGGAGCTCCAGTTGGAGCTCTGCTGCTTCTGCTCAGATAGTCAGCGAGGCGAACGCGCTTATTCCGTGGAGACTCATTCAAAAAGGTCACCTAGCCCAGTGGTTCCAGAATTTAGGGTGGTTGAGGGGGAGGGGGACGAAGGTCAAGGGTAGCTGAAAATAATGCACACGGAAAAAATACGGGAGCGAAGTAGCAGCAGCAGCAGCAGCAGAAGAAATAAGCGGGCGATGGGAAATGGAAAAATGGAAAAGAGGAAAAATGAAAAATAAGCCAACTGAGACACGCCTCGGCAGTCACAGGACCACAAAGGAGAGATTCGGGGAAAAGCGGTGGCTGTAATATGATTAAAAGCACCTCATAATTGTGGTCAATAGAAGGGAAAGCGAGTGGGGAAATGGGGAAAAGCCGCCGCCGCCATCGCAGTGGGCGTGAAAAGTGAAAAGTGCGGTGGTGAAGGGAAGGGAAAAGTTTCGGTGGTGGAAGGAAGGTGTGTGCAGCGAAGCGATAAGTGAGAACAGAGTGAAATATAAAGCTGAGAAAAGGGGAAGAGGGATATAAGAATATATATATCTATATATGTATCTCTGGGGCGAGCGAATTTCCGTACTTAAATAACCGCAAGTTAAATATTGGATTACAAAGATCATAATTTTTTTGTGTGACTGAGATAAGACGGAAATAAACAAAATAGTAGATTACGAATTCAAATGAATGGTAAAATGTAAAATTCCAGGTGCAATATTTATTCACACTTCAGGCAATTAAATATTCATTAATATGAACATTTTAATTCGTGACTTAAACAATTGGCCTTTCATCAATAAACCAACAAAAAGGGTTGCAGATGATATTTTGCCATTAATAAAATATTCCGATATTATTACGCAATTAATTAAGTATTTATTTTACTTGTCGTTTTCATTTACATTTGTGGTTTCCTCAAATATTTAAGGAAAATTTAAAAACTCCACTCTTTTTATCATTGATGTTATCATATATCAAGGGAATAATTCACTCGATACGCATTAATTGCACTTCCTCGTTTCCGAACTAAAGAACTTATAACTTATGGCGTACTTTCCAGAGGGCCTTAAAATTTTCCCAACGAAGTGGCGGGAAAATTGGTGGAAAGTGCGAAAAGCATTGAAGGAAAGGGAAATATATATGTGTGTAAAAGCTGCGCTTATTTCACTTTTCCACTTTGCGGAGTTTTCGGCGAGAGAAGAGGCCAGTTGAAAATCCCCACCATATAAACTTATACAAATGACATCCGGTGCACACATACAAGCCAAACACACACACACTTGTACCCTCACACAGATGCAAAGACGACCTTAACGGTACCCCGCTCATTGTTGAATGATGTATGAAGCTTTTGGCCACGTTTTTGGATCCCAACAAACGCCATGCATGTTTTTCCCACCTTTCTCTTACCTTTCTCCCACCTTTCTTCCTGCTTTCCCCAATGAATTTTCTACCATTTTCCCCTTTAAGAAGCTGGAGGCACGCAAATACCGCAATGTTGGAAGCGGTCGAGGTGTAAAATCATGTTTGGGCATCAAGCGGAATTAGAGGAAGATGGACGTGGGCAGGGGCGGTGGAGAAAAGGGGGCTAGGGGAAAAAGGAAGAGAGGGAAAGGGGGTGGGAAAGCTTGAGAATTGGGAATTGAGGTCACTGCCGCCGCCTCGCCTGCCAAAGTACAGTAAAGACTGCCAGAATCGGATCGGAAACAGAAGCTGCATTCCCAAAATGCTTTACAATCACAGGCCGCTTGCATGTGTGTAAAGTGCACTGAGAAAAAATATTATGAATTTTAAAACAACAAGAGATAAAAGGATCAAAATTATTATATTAAAGTTATAAATATTCTAAGGCAAAAAGACAAAGAAATTTTTTTTTTTAGAAATATAAATCCTACAAAAAAAAGTTTTTTTTATTATAATTTGCATAAAATTATGAATTTATTTAAATTTTTTTTTTTGATAATTTAAAGAGACAATGAAAATTTATATATTTGTAAATTCTTGAATTTTTCCTATTTTAATTTTGTTTTCTTTTTCCCCAGTGCATTCTGCACTCACACAAATACTGAAATGTGGACATAGAAACATTCATCGACAGAGTTGCAATTTATATTTGATTCGAGGCATTCGCTCTGGGTCGATTAGTTGCCGCCGATGTCGCACCTTCCTACCACCACCCACCACCCTCCTCCCCCTCCCCCTAGCCAGGCTTAACCCACCGCATGCCACCTTAACCCACAGCAGGGCACTACTGAATACGTATACGTACCGTATGCCCAAACTCACTCAGCGAATGCTGCTCGTTACGGCAAGCGTATCAATTTGATCATGCGTGTCCTTTGGTCCCCCCTCCCCCTTCCCCTTCCCCCCTGAATTTTCCAAGTGCGCCTGTGTGTGAGTGTGTGGGCTAAATGCCGCAAATTGAAATATGGTTTTCGATTTTCAGTTTATATGCAGCCATCTATAACCGAAACCGAACCCACACATCTGTATTTCGGGCACTGCTATGCCGATGCTATGTGTGTTTGCTGGTGTTTGCCATTCTCTGTTTGTATTTGTATTATTTTATCATCGTTTCGTTTACTTTTCAAATTTCAAGTCGTTTGCTTAAAAGCGAATCGAAATCGGTATTGGAATGGGAATCGATTGGGTCGACGGAATCGATGTTCCACTTGAGCGATTGCCATCGAACTTTACTGAGGAATCAGTTTAGAAACGAAACTTTACAGAAAAGTCGGTGGGTTTTCTAGGTCCTTTAGGTTGTGGGACTTTCGCTGATCGAAATAAATGGTTGAACAAATTTCCTAAATATTTTATTGAACTTAAAGTTCATTTATGAAGGGTTTATTATTAAAATTTCGATTTTAGGATCTTAAGCCAATCTTAAAATGATCTTAAAATACATTTTGGTATAATTTCCACTTTGAGTAAGATTTCTGAATAGAGGTATTTTACAATACTATATAATAATATTTACTATAATAAAATGCAATCCCTTTCGAATGGCCAAATGCTAATTCGGATTTATTCAATCGTTGTGAAATCCCATATTTCTGCTCTGCTGAGTGTATTAGCTTAGTCGCTGATTGCTTTTCGGTTTTTGAGAGCAGCCCGCAGTTGCTTTGTGCTTAGTTTGTTATTAAATAAAGGCTTAGTTGAGTGGTTTTTTTATGTGTTATGTGTCCATATGTGGAAACGCACACACACACGCCCTCACCCACACACGCACCCACAAAGGAGACCGCCAGCCCATTGTCATATTAAATCATACAATTGGTCAGATGCCCCAAAGCTAGTAACAAAAAAAAAAAACCGAAAAATACAACAAAAATGTTCCCTTTTTTTAGCCACATGCTGACACATTTTGCCATTCACTTTTCACGCTTACCCACACAAAGACAGCTTTTGATTTCCCTACTTTCGTGTGTGCATGTGTGTGAGTGTGCCAGATGCGCGTGAAAATAAAGCGAAAAATTTGCATGCCTACACAGAGAGAAAAAGTAGGGATTTTAAAGCAAGTTGTAACATAAAGAAATTTCTTGGTTATAGTTAAAGTTATTTTAAACTATGGGTAGTAGTTAATAAAGATGTAAGCTAATTGAAAATATTTTTAATCAACCAAAAACACCTCTTAACGAGGTAAAAAGCTCTTAAACATAAAAAAGTCCTGATATCATATTTTGTGGCAAATATTTATTATACTATCCATTAAATAAATATGTACACTATTTGAAATTCCAAGTAAAACCCATAACACTTACGATTTCTAGTATAATTTTTTCCTGTGTAGCTTCCCCTTTAGACTCCTGCTCTCTTTTTTTTGCTCATCCCATTTTTTGGTTCGGGTTCTTTCTCTATTTTTTGGTGGCTTTGCCCGCTTTATAGACTTTTCGATTTGCGTTAGCATGTGTGCGTAAGCGTAAGCGTGTGTGTGTGAGTGTGGGGAGGGGGATGAGTGTGTGTGGGTGCGTGCCTGTTTGTCTATTTTGTCGTCCGTGTCGGTTTTAGTTGCCAATAGGCGGCTTAGCTAAATTTGCATTTATTGTTAAAATGTTTCATTTCATTTCATTTATTTGCCCAAGCCAACACACAAAATACAAAAAAAAGAAGCGGAAAAACTGAAATCCATGCGAAAATTGGACACGTGTTTATATGTGTGTGTGTGTTAGTCTGTTAGTGTGTGTGTGTGTGTGTGTGTGTGTGTGTGTGTGTGGTTAGGGTGTGTGGTTCGGTCTATTGGTTTTTTGGCTTTGGATTATGACAAAAATTTTCTGGGGACAAGTGCGATGTGGGGAGTGAACATTTTGGTTGGTTGAGTGTTTGCACTTTTGACTTTTCCCCCTCCAGGCAGCATTTTCCGTTTTTAGGTGAGTGATTGAAGTGGATTTGCGATTTGCCTTTGTTGGATACTTTTATTTTATTTTTATTTCATTTTATGTGGTACAGTCCCGTCTGGTCAGCACAAAGTCATCAACTTTTCAGCTCTGTGTGCCATTCGGAATTTAATTTTTTTCTCCCATTTATCTAACAAAAAAAAAAAACCAAAGTTGGTTTCGTATATGTTGGTTTATAACTCAGGTTAAGTTCATTTATTTTTGTGTGACGTTCAGAAAAGAGATTATATTTATTTTTGTGGCAAACAAGGATTCATTTTATATATTAGATGACTAAATACTAATTTCTAAGATTTGTTTAGGAGGTAAAATTAGCAGTATTTGTTTTTTTTTCCTTTACTTTTTTTGTCCTATATTTTATTATTTTATTTTTTATATATAACTTTTTTTTTTTATTACCAAGTTGGTGATTATTTACTTAAAGTTTCTACGCACAACTTAGGTTTCCCCATCCCAAAAACCTGTCAAATTCTTGTTTATTTCCGCTGTTGTGCTTTCTTTGTGGTTCTTCTTTTCTTTTTTCCTTTTCTTTCTGTTCTGTTCTTTTTTTTTTTCTTTTGCAACTCACAATCAATGTGTCCAATTAGGTTCTCAGTTTTCGGGTTACCTTCCAGCCGAATGGAGCTTTCCCACTTGCCCACCAAAAACCCCGAATATCCAGTAACCTGTTGTAGCATAACTCAATTTCGGCTTAAACAACAAACCGAATCGAAACGAGAAGCAAGTGAACTGGAAACGGAACCAAAGTGCAATTATAGCCGACAAAAAAAAAAAGGAGAGAGAGGAGTTTAAAGGGGGGTGAAACTGCGTCAACACGTGACTGACAGGCCCAGAAATAAACAGAATGTAGAACCGCTTTGTGCCAAATCCCGCAGCATACTTTTTGGGGCTTTTTCGCAGGCTTTTCCCAGGGGGTTTCAGTGGTTTGATGGTTTGGGTGCATTTTAAAAGGCATTTTCCATTGCATTTTCATTCATCGCTCGTAATTGTGGTGTAAAAACGAGAGAGACCCAAAAGGCTACGAAACTGAAAACACAGAAAACTGAACTGAAAGGCAAATGGCAATAACTGTCATTTCCTGGCGACCTACTAAATTCGCCTCAGCTCTCTCGAAGCTCGAACCTCGAAGCCCTCAAATGAAAATTGCTGACCTCTGCCAGACCAGAGAAAAAAGAAGATGAGGAGGAGAAAAGGAAAATCAGAGGGGGAAAACCGACAGGAAGAGGAGCCTAAAAGGTTGCCCACAAAGAGGCTTCTCCTCGCATCACGTTCTTCTTCTTCTTCTCCCCCTCCTCTTCCTCTTCCTTTTCCGCCACTCACACACATGTGCAACAATTGTAATGGTCTTTTAGGTGGAGGGTGGCGGGGCAATGCATAATTTGTTATCTAAATTCAGGTTGTCTATCGGAATGCTCGCAATGCTATACTGATTAAATTTTCTCAACCCTCTATGCCGCAGACTTGCATTGAAAATAAGTATAAAAAAAACCCCCCAGCTCCTTAACACGTTTCATGGCATTGAATGAAGAACGTGCTGGCTACATATGCGATACGTTCGCAGCCAGATGTACGCGAGTAGCAACCGAAACTGTCCGTGCCAGTCTCATTCTGATTCTCAGTCTCATACTCAGGCTCTCAGGCCTCCTCCGACTTCCAGACCCGCAGATTCCTAGTCGCAGAATTCGTTACAGTGGTCTTAATAAATATTCCTCAAGGAAAATCTATATAGTGATTTAAAATTATCCAAAAGGTGCCCAAAAGTATGCTAGGAAATGTAAAGCGCTGTCTTTTTGGTAGTATTTATTTTAGGGCATAATTTCAGAGATCTCTTTTGAACAGTTTTAAACCTTTTTAATTTTTATACCCGTTACTCGTAGAGTAAAAGGGTATATTGTATTCGTGCAAAAGTATGTAACAGGTAGAAGGAAGCGTTTCCGACCCCATAAAGTATATATATTCTTGATCAGGATCACTAGCCGAGTCGATCTAGCTGTCCGTCTGTCCGTCTGTCTGTCTGTCTGTCTGTCTGTCTGTCTGTCTGTCTGTCTGTCCGTCTGTCTGTCCGTCTGTCCGTATGAACGCTGAGATCTCGGAAACTATAGAAGCTAGAAGATTGGCATTTTGCATGCAGATTCTAGGAATTCCTACGCAGCGCAAGTTTGTTTCAAAATGGTGCCACGCCCCCTCTAACGCCCACCATCGCTTATATACGATTTTAAAAATTTTAATATTTTGGAAAAGTAAAAATGCAGTTTTATTGTGTTTATCAATACCTATCGAAATGTAGAAGAAATTTTTCAAATCGGACCATTCGTTAAAAAGTTATGCGTGATCAACGTTTTCTATCTCTATCTCCATCTCCCTCGCACTCCCTTTACCTGAGTAACGGGTATCTGATAGTCGGGGCATCCGACTATAACGTTCCCTCTTGTTAAGAATTATTTGTGCATTAATTTTATAGACAAATTTACAGAGATTTGAAATAAACTTAAAAAGGTTTACTAAAAGTATGCTTTACAAAAAATTAATTTTATTTTTCGCAAATTTTTAGGGAGTTTAATAGCATAATGTTTTTAGTTAATTATTTTTCACTAACATATGTAGTATTATATCAAAAGTTTCTAAAGGATATTTAAATGTGAGCGTTTGACCGCTTTTACTTATTGTTATTTATAATGCATTTCACCATTTTGGTTGTGGTTTCTCCTTCTGGTTTTTTGCTGCAGTTTGTCTCACGGTGCTGGTTTTCCGTTTTTTGGGGTTTTTGGTTTCGGGGCCGATTGCCATTCCCCCGTCTCCCTCGCTCGCTACTTGCTGTCTCTGTCTCGTTTTCCTCACTGGGGCCATGTAATTTCAAGTGGCGTCTGGATGTGGCAGGAAAACGACTCGGCTCTCAGCTTGTTTATGCATTTCCAGAGCGCGCCCGAAAAGAAGCAACAGTCGCAGAAGGAAAGGCCCTTTCCTCATTTTCCCCCCATGAATTTTCCCCACCACGTACTTCATTCGCTCTCTCGATGATGCAAAAGATTACCAAGTTGTTGGCATGTGGCAGAGGCTGAAAAAAAATAAAGTAAAGTGTAAAGGGAATATAAACTCGGCTCTATGCTTGTGGGTCATTATGCAGGTCCCAGCCACAGATCCGCAGATCCGCATATCCGTGTCCGCAAACCGTCAACGAGTCCAGCGTTTTATAACCCCTTTTCTTATGTATATTATATATGGTTTTCTTTTTTTGGTTTCGGTTTTGGTATCCCATGTCTGCGGTTTGGGACTTGAGCAACCGAAAGATTTATTTATTGCGGTTTTTAAACTCCTAAAGGAGTGAGTGAGTATCCCAAATACCGAAGGCGTGACTGGTTACACTGACTGGCAATCAAATCGGGCACGATTCCATCGCACTTTGTTTTTTTCCTGCGGCATCACGCTCGTCACTCGATAAATGAGTAGGGTTTTTTTGTGTGTGTGTGCGGTTAGTTACCTATAATTTATTGAATTGATTTGGGTTCGATCAGGTATTTTTATCTCACAATATCTTGCATTTATGTGAAGTACACACACAGAAACAAACACATACACAATAATTATGCACAAAGTCTCCTATTTCACAATTGATTTAATTGGTTGGAAATTTTTAACGAGCCCCATTTAGTTGGACTCTGTCTATCCAATTACTGTGGTTTCATTTATTTTGGATTTTGCTGCATTATAATTACATTTTGGAGTATTTAATTTCACATTTTTTTGGGTGGCTGAATTAAAGTTAAGTTAACCTGATGGCGTATAATTTAAATAGTAAATTATGTTGCATATTTTCTATATTTTTCTATACTTTTTTTTTCAAAATTAATTGCATATAAATCTAAAAGGTGTCTTAAAGTATGCTATGAAAATTTAAACGTTGTCTTTTCGTATTTATTTTAACTGAATTAAAGTTAAGTAAGCCGGATGGCGTTTAATCTAAATACTAAAGTTTATAGTATATTTTCTTTATTATTTGCATACTCAATTAAAATAAACACAAGAAATTTGCGTGTTAAATCCCGAAAGGCTTGTGTGTACTTTGTTTATATATTTTCCGAAATGATTATTTTTCTAGTCAAGAAGCCTTAAAGTTCCATCTCTCGCATTTCGTGGTCAGCTTTGGGCTATTGACTCGAACTAATTGAAGGCCATTATATTCTGAGACTCTGGTATCATTGTGTGGAGAAATGCTTGAAAGTTGTGAGAGAAAGTTGGGGAGGGGAATGGGGGAAAATGCCGAGTGAAATGTTCTTTGGTGCCTGCTGTATCGCTGGCCTTGTGCCAATCAGTGTTTGCCTTCGTCAGTGCCACTTGTGGCAGTTGCACACCTCCTCCAACTCCCACTTTCACCGCCCACTTTCACCGCCCCCTGGAATCGTACTCCTCGTACTCGTACATTTTTGTAAGTGCATCAAAATTCTTAGCATAAGACGTGGACTTGTATCTCGGTCTGTGTTTTCCTTTTTGATTTAGTTTTTATTTTCCCAGCTTCTTGTTTTACTTTCTTTTCTTTTTTATTTTCTTCCTTTGCTTTCTTTACATTTTTCATGATTCTCTGTGCTCAGCGTTTTTCCTTCGTTTTTTTTTTCCTAGTTTAGTTTTAGCTACCTCCCCCTTCTTTGTTTTGTTTGTAGTATTTTCTAGTTTTCTCCTACATTCTTTTTTTTCTATATATATAAGGATGAATATTTTCTTTTTTTATTTTTAGCTTGTTTGTACTATTTTTTTTTTTGCTGGAATTTCACTTGGTGAACTGGTCTGGCGTCTATTTCTTTCTTGCCACATTTTCATGTCGTTCTCTGTTTGGTTTTTATGTTTTGTACAACAAATTTTATGTTGGCTTGGACGTCTTGATCTGAACACCCCCCACCCACTTGCCACCCACCCATCAGCCCCTTAACCCTCGAGTGCCGCTACGTGTGCCCTAGAAAAATGCACAGAAAATTCTTCATTTGCGAGGGTTCCAATTGAATTTCGAGCTCTGAGTCCTTTACTCGTATTTTTTTACACACACTTGAAAAAACTCTTGGAAAGAAAAGTTGAAAAAAGCAAAACAAACTAACTTATTTTTGTAAATCTATCAGAGTTTTAATTTTTTTAAAATCAAAGGGATTTTTTAGTTTAATTCAAAAAGTACAACAATATAAATAACTGAGGAACTAAAACTTAAATATTTCCATATTCAGTATTTACAGAATCTGTAATAAATTACGAAATTGCCTTATTTTTAGCACTCATTTTTTTCCAGTGCCCTTGGTGTGTGTACTTTGAGTGTGTGTGAGTGCGGGCATTCAATCATTGCGAGACTTTCAACATGACGAAAGGATGGAGGAGGACAAATGGATGGTGGGCGGTATGGGGGGAGTGGCAGCAGCTATCTGACTGATTCTCCTCGTATTTTCCCCTTCTCTGCGCTTTTTTTCCAATTTATTTGCTTGCTCCACAAAATCACCAACTAAGCAATAACAAAACAAGAAGCGAACCCCTTTAGACGTGACTCTACGTTTCACTTTGCAATGAAATTGTTTTTATACCCGTTACTCGTAGAGTAAAAGGGTATACTAGATTCGTGCAAAAGTATGTAACAGCTAGAAGGAAGCGTTTCCGACCCCATAAAGTATATATATTCTTGATCAGGGTCACTAGCCGAGTCGATCTAGCCATGTCCGTCTGTCCGTCTGTCTGTCTGTCCGTCTGTCCGTCTGTCCGTCTGTCCGTCTGTCCGTCTGTATGAACGCTGAGATCTCAGAAACTACAAAAGCTAGAAGGTTGAGATTTCCCACACATATTCTTTGGCTTCCTACGCAGCGCAAGTTTATTTTAGACGAGCGCCACGCCCCCTCTAACGCCCACAATCGCCCACTAACGATTTTAAAATGGGTCCTGCGCCCACATCTTTAAAGATTTCCGAGAAGTATAAATGCAATTTTGTTGTGTATATTTATACCTATCGAAATGTAGAAGACATTTTTCAAATCGGACCATTCATTAAAAAGTTATACGCAATCAAAAATTATATATCTATCTCCCTCGCACTCCCTTTAGCTGAGTTACGATTATTAGTCGGGACACCAACCCGACACAGCGTTCGCACTCCCTTTAGCTGAGTGACGGGTATTAGATAGTCAGGACAACAACCCGACTATAGCGTTCTCTCTTGTTTCATTTTCATTTCCATCTCGCCTCCTCACTAATGGGTTAACTCGAGTTGGTTACAATCTAACCCAAGGGCCCCTCAAGTGGGTTAAGCCTAAGCATTTGTTCGGACCGCCTTCATCCCCTAGAACCCCTTTAACCCCTAGTTTGTGTTAGGGGTTGGGTTGGGGCTCAAGTTCAGCAAATTGTGAGGATTTTTGTGAGTTATTGTTTGGATCCATTTGTGTGAGAGGATGCGAGGATTTGGTCAACGGGGGACCGGTAATAGAATTAGGCAACTCCAGACTGGCTTGGGGATAATCAATTTGATAGTTTTGCCCACCTTTGAACCCCCTCTTCCCCCCTTCTCCGATTTGGCTTTCAGTATTCCCGGGTTGGAATTGAAGCAGCTTTAGATATTGGCTGCTGTGGGTGCCAAGCCTTTCGACATTCGGCATTTCGAGAACAAAGAGTACATTTTCGGCGAGTGTTTGGCCTTTTTGTGGCTAGTTCTTGTTTGCCAGTGATATATGCAGGCGCCTTTGTTTCGAAGAATATAACTCTAATTGCCAAAATGTACAATGTTTTGGAAAGAAGTGAAGTGAAAACAATGAAATTGGACTCGTTTTGACAGGTTTTGAGCTTATGAAATTAAGAAAGATGAAATTAGTGTTATTTAGTATTTTTTATTAATGTTAGAAGAACACATCATTTAATGTGCTTTATTGATAATTTATAATCATTTTTTATTGGGCAAAAATAATAGTAATAAAATAAAAAAAATTTTTTTCGGCGGAAACATTTTTTTTTTTATGTAAAAAATAATAATAAATATTTAAGAATTAAAAACGCGTGATTAATATTAATATTATTTAAATTTTTAAATGCAACATCTATTTTTAAACTGTTTAATATTTGCTGGCTAGTATATCCACTCTTTAGAGTGTCCACTGTGCTTGATGTAATTATTGTTTGCTGTTTCGCTTCTATTTTTGTGTAGTTATCTACCGGTCTCAGTGATATTTATGATCTTTTCGTGTCACTTAGCTTGATATATTCTGTTTTCACAGAATCGCATTTGTTTTCATACTTACTCCTTTTTTTCCCTTCATTTTTTTCCTTCCGATTTGGTGTTGTTGTTTCTTTTAGAGCCCGAGGCTTTATGGCTTCCACGGAATTTTTTGGTCTTTGCTTAACTTTTGTTTTGCCGGTTCTTTATGACTCTCTGACCGCCCAAACCGCCCCGCTGATCAGTTTTTGGCCCTTTCGCCCCCTTCGCCCCTCCTTCCATCCAGAGTCTCTCTGTACATTTCATTTGCAATTTACTTTTTGCCCTCTGGCCAAGTTTCCAACGTCGGTGGTTTTTCCCGCACAGTGCTCGTCATCAATCTCCTGCCCTCCGCCGCCTCCGTTTCCGATCTCTCCGAGCTCCGAGCTCCGTACTCCTCGATGCTCCGATGTTCCATGGATATAGCTCTTCGCCTTTGGCCATGCTCCAGTTTTTGTGCCATTTCCCAATTGCTTTCTGTGCGGTTTTCCCCATTGTTGTTGTTGTTGCATTGAGAGGAGAGAGGATGTTGGAAACTGGATGCTTTTACCAAATCCTAGGCGTGATTTGCCGTTTAATTGTGCAGCAAGTTGCCAAAAACGCAATGAGTGAGAAATGGATATTTGGATATGTGTGACCCCCTTTTTGGGGGGCGCCCCTGAGTTCCTTTCACCCTTTTCACCCCTGCCATAATGGATGCTCTCGTTTCGGTTTTTTTTTTCTTCTTTTTTTTCGGTTTGGTTCTCATGTCCTGGCTGCTGAGTCCTGAATCCTGCCAGTCAGTTTAGACACGAGAATCGTTTTTGGCGGCATGCGTGATGTCCCTTTTGGGTAGCCGCCTCCCTTTCCTAATGACTCTTTTATCGGCACTGCCAGAAATAGTTTATTTATTCCCCACAGTAATGGGCTAGCCGATTACTTTCCTTCGCAAGTAATTAAAATGTAAAAGAATAAAAATTAATTGATTAATCTAACACATATATTTAAAAAAACTGCTTGCACTGCTTGAATTCCATTATTTGCTCATAACTTTTTAGTGCATAGTCCGATTTGAAAAATTTCTTCTACATTATGATAGGTATTAATAAACTCAACACAATTGCATTTATAATTTTTCGAAATCTTTCGTTTACCGTTCATCTACAGAAATGAAATTCTTATCATAGGAAACTGTATGTTAAATATGAAGCTAGGTAATTTCCCATTAATTAAATTAATGATTAACTGACTGACTGATAGGAATGTTCCTTTTCCCTTTCTGTCAGTGGATGCTCATCAATAAGGCAACAAACTTACAAAACGTCAAAAGGACCGACTTTAACAGGACGGACATTGGTTTGCACTTTGGCAAAAAAAAAGAGAGGGGTGAAAAAAGAGGGAAAGGAAATTGAGCGGTAGTAAGGATACCATTCCATGGGATAGGGTAGGATCTCTCTGGTCGCTCCATTTGATTCACCTTTTGCCTTCGCTGGGACGTGCGCAAATCAGTTGCAGGAAAATCTATCAAAATTCCGCAAATAACTGCACGTGTCCTGTATCCTGTCGCCCTGTCTTCCTGTCGCATGTCCTGGAAAGTTACTTCGTTTCAATCAGGCATATTGGTTGTACATATCTCGTCGTCTCTTCTAACCCCAAACCATCTTAAAAGCATCTATCTTCGCCTTGGCACATCCTCTGTTTCCCGATTTCCCATTTGCCTCTTTTCATCTTGAGTCCTGGAGGCAGGACACTCGGTTGGCTTCTCCTGAGCTGCTGAACTGCTTGCATTTGATTAAGTGCTGGACGTCGTGTTTAGTGCGATATATGTATATAGAAGATATAGAAGAAGCCGGTGAGCCATCAAACCATCAGCATCACCAGGAGCAATGGCAATAGCTAAGGCAAAAGCAAAAGCAGAACATGTGAACTTTCTCATTTGAGCTAATGATCCGTGTAATCTGCTTGAGTTTTCCCGCTCTGTCCCGCTCTTATTGAGCAATGTGTGCACTGAAACAAAAAACAAAGTATTTTGTAAAATTTAAAGTTTGTATTAAAATATTTTTTTTTAATTATTGGGTTAACCTATATAGAAATCAGTTCCTAGTAAAAACCTACTCTATAATAAGAATATTTGGCAAAAATATAAAAGTTATAGCTTTACTGGTTTGGCCAATTTGATTGACTTCTACAATTTTAACGTTAGTTTTATATATAAATAGGTGAATTAAAAAATAATTTTTTTCATCAGGTTATATTATTAATTTTTGTATTAAAATATTAAAACTAAATGGTAATGAGTTAATTAACTAGGTTTTTCCGAGTGCATGTAAAATTGAATGCTGGGTTGCCTGCTGGGAAAAGCTTCGCATAATTGGCATAAGTTTGCACTTAAGTCAGACTCAAAGGCAACAACACACATACGCACACGCACACTGGCACACACACACATTCACCTGGAATGTGTGCATACATAAGTATTTCCTCACCTGTCCTCCAATCCATCCGCCAACCACCATCCATCGATGTTGCGTTCTTCTCACGGTAGATTTAACACACGACGGAGCGTTCAATAAATGTCAGCAATTAAAAAGGCGAAATAAATGTTGTACCACCGCCTTCACAAGTGTGTGTGTGTGTGTGTGTGTGTGAATGGGCGGGAGGGGGCGTGGCTAGGATGGAAAATTACGTGGTAAACAGGTGTAATATTTAAATGTCAGGAATGCCGTGAAATCGGAGTGAAGCCCAAATGGGAATTAAGGAAAAACAAAGGAAAATCTAGAACTACATTCTTGTGAATCGGATTTTGATTTCTAAATAAATAATTCCGAGTAAAATTAAAGCAAATTAAAACATACAAGATATCACTTTATTTCACCCAAATGACACATTCCTAAATGGCTGCCAATTTCTGGTCCAAAACGCCTAAAGTAAATCTTTTCCTCTGCCCGAGATTGATTCATTTTGGTTTTTGGAGGAATGGAAAGCATTGTTTTGGTCTGTGGTCCTCCGCCTTTCACATGATTGATGATGAGAACCCCCCGCAATCTCACCCATTCAGCGCAGCGTCCTGCGCAAATTGGCAGGATAATCGTGTTGAAATGGTGTCCTTTCGGAATGCAGATTGGCATTTGGCAATGCGAAATTGCTAAAATCCCAAAAATACTGTCGCATTAGGCTTGAGGTGAACCAAAAGTATTTTCATTCCGAGTGCATATATATGTATGTACTTGTGCCTTTCTCCATCCAAATATCAATTTCAATTGTGCGGCCAAAGAGAATAGATATGCAGATGCAATTACCAATTACCGCGCTTGATTTGCCTGATGCGTGTAGTTATTTCAACTGCCAGACACTGAGGGAAAATTGCGCTTATTTTAAGTGCATTTTGTGTATTTATGAGGAAAGTATTAGGAATATTGTAAGTACATTTTGTGTATTTATCGAAAGAAAAATGTTTTTCCTTCTTACAAACCAAGTGTGTTGAAAGTAAAACAGATTTGTGAAAACAAGAGAAAATGTTTATAAGGTTTAACTATTTCATTGTTCATCTTGAATCGCAAAATAGAGAAATAAACTATGATGAGGTATTATCTTTGCTTTGTTTACCTTACTACCCTGAAAGTCCCAGATATGATGCTTAATCGTTTCTCTCTGTGCCAAAGTACATACACGAATTTGTGTTTTACTTATCGCAGGACAGTATCGCAGGTCTGCTAACAAGATTGAATGACAGGATATATGTCGGGATATATGTGCTGATATACCACATACATGTGCGGCGACAACAATTGAACATGTTTCATTAAATGGCCAAATTTTGGGGGGTGGAGAGGAACGTGCTGCGATGTCTTCACCTAATTAGCATTGAAGGCGGGCAAAAATGCAAGCAATAAGCAGAAAACAGAAAACAGGCCTCGAAAACTGGGTGTCCTTAATTGAAGTGCCACAGGATTAGGATCATCCAAAAGCATCCCGAAAACACCCGAAAAAGGGATGATGGCACGTGCTAACCAGAGGGAATCCGAATCAGAATCAGAATCGGAATAAGTCGACAAGTTTTTGTGCTTGGGTGGCGCATTCTTTAATTTAAATGCCAGCCATCTTCACGTTTATCAGATTATTTGCGACAAACACTCGAGTGTGTATATGTGTGTGTGCTTATGAGGACGTAAATGTGTGGCCTGTGATTAGCAGGATAATGAGGAGGTTTCGCCAACTGACCCGGGAAACCGATCTTCCAGCTGGCTGGGCATTCCCACAGTTTGGTTTTATGGAATTCTTTAGTTTTATGTGACACTCTTAAATGTTTTATATTAAAAATGAGTAATTGGATTTATTCGCAGAATATTTTCTGACATTATTAAGAAAGTTATTGAGAAATAAATAATAATAAAACATAGGATAATTGAGAAATTTATATAATTCCATTCCCACAGTTTTGTTTTATGGATTTCATTAGTTTTATGTGCTACTCTTGAATGTTTTATATTATAAATAAGTAAGTTAATTTATCCGCAGATAATTCAAACTTATATTGGAGGATTTTTTAAGTTATCAAAAAAGTTATTGAGAAATAAATCAAAAAACTTGAGATATTTACAAGAAAAATCAAAAGGTTTTCTTATTAATGTTTTCTTAATCTGTAGGTATATATTTTCCAATTTTAGTTAATAGTTTTTCATATTCTTTTATTGCCAATGAAGTGTTTATGGGGTATTTGTGAGTTCGGTTGGCCAGGAAATTACCTTTCCTTGTGCTAACCTGAAGCTGTTGACTCAATTACACGGCGTTTGCCATGCAATTTGCGCCCCCCAAAAACACTCACATCGCACTCACCTCGCAATTTTCATTTTAATTTTGGCCAGGTTTTCATGAAAATATTTTTGCATTTGCAGCATCCGGCGCGACAGGCTGTCTCACTTCCACATCCGCATTCGCATTCGCCAAAAAAAGGAAGGCTCGTAAAAGGGCGCGCTACAACAATAAGAACATTTTATGACGGTCACATAATAACATTGGAAAACCCAGGGAAAGCGAGGAAAAGCAGGGAAAACCCAGGGAAGAAAAGGGGATGCAAATTACGTGGCACATGAAGCGTCAAAGCGTTTGATTTGATTGTCAGCGCCAGAGAAGCGAAGCGTTTACACCTCCAACACATTGCTCTTGAGCCGATTGATTGACTGACTGACTGACTGATTGATTGATTGACAGATTGGCCAGATTGGTCGGAGGTCAGGCGAGTCGAGTCACGAGCACAATGAACAAGAAGTCGCCACTGCCGCTGGCGGCTTTTCTCGGCAGCGATGGCAGCGGCGGCAGCGGAGGAAACTGTGCCGCCAGCGGCAGCAGCAATGTTGCAGCCACAGCAGCAGCGGCAGCGGCAGCAGCCAACGGTTCCGGCGGACGCGTCGGCGGTCGGCAAACCTCATCGGCGGGCGGATCGTCGGTCGGCGGCGGCTCCAAGTCGGACAAACGCGAGGCGGGCGGCGGGGGCGGCAGTCTGTGCGGCTGCCAAAAGGCCCCCAAGTCGCACTGCATATCAGCAACAGGTGAGAAGAAATCCTTACAAATTATTAAGTTTGCCTTGTTCAAATTGATTTGTCCAAACTAAGACTGCAAAACCGCAAAAAAATGTTTATTTTTGTCTTAAATTCTATTCCATGTTTCCCACCCTAAAAAGTCAGTATTTTGGCCATAACAATGAAAATAGTGATCCAAATATGGATTGCCATACCTTTCTGAAGTCGTTGTTATTTCCTAACGACTGGCATTTAAAACTTGACATTTTATTTATTTTTAATTTTTCGCAAAAAATCATGGGGTACCCCCTTATAAAAAATTGAAAATTTGTCAAAATTTTATTTTTGTAAGATCACCCGGAAAGTGTCATGGATTTATTTCTTATTTTGTTATCTGTTCAAAACAGTAAGTATTTTTGGTGTAGGACCATTTTTGGCCAAGTTACAGCAAAAAAACCAAAAGAAAAAAATCAAATTTTTGTCAAAAACTGAAATCCCGAATTTCCAAAAAAAAAAAAAACGGGTTTTTTCGCTAAAACAAGGCAAATACTGATTTTAAGTATGGATTGTCATACCTTTCTGAACTCGTTATTAAATTTCCTAACGATTGGCATTTAAACCTTGACATTTTATTTATTTTTAATTTTTCGCAAAAAATTATGGGGTACCCCCTTATAAAAAAATTAAAAATTGGCGAAAATTTTATTTTTCCAAAATTACACGGAAAGTTTTATGGATTTATAGCAAATTTTGTTATCTGTTCAAAACAGTATGAATTTTTGGTGTAGGACCATTACAGCAAAAAAACCAAAAGAAAAAATTCATATTTTTACCAAAAACCCAAATCCTAATTTTCAGCAAAAAAATAATTTTTTCTTTAAATTTATTTTAGTTTTTTATTTTAATACAAATTTAACAAAAAAAGTATGCAACATTGAATCGTTGGCTCAGAAAACAGTGCGTATGAGCAATATAACATTATACATTACTCATACGCCCTGTTGCTTACTAATTTCAACTAATTTTGCTGGTTATAAACATACATTTAATTTTGGTAATTTCTTCTAATGTTATATTGCAAATTTAAGAGTGCACTGTAAATTGTTTTCAAAAGCATTTTGTGTAAATTTAGCACAATGGGCAATATGTTTAAATGTTTATTGTTACCTATAAGCATTTATAAAAATATATTGGTAAGTACCATTTAATTAACCCACTTTCTGACTTATCCGTAGGCGTGCTTCTGTTGGTGCTGCTCTACACCGCCATGGGCTCCATTGTCTTCGTGACCCTCGAGGGGGAACTGGAGGATGGGGGCACCCTGGAAACCGCTGTGGCAGCCTCTAAGCCCTATCCCCGCACCGAAATAGCCAACGCCGATATACGATCCAGGTAATATATGCACTTTGAAAAGAAGCAATTAATTTTATAGCCACAGGAGGTGCTTGTAAGCTAAATTACCTGGTTCCTTTTTAATTTGCATTTGAAATTCGGGATTTTTTCTTGTTACCCTTATAACAATAAAATATCTAAAACACTAAACCGAAATTCGAAAATAGTTCCTACTATAATTTATAATTAATACAATATTATATAATAAATAATCTAAGTAGATATATTTTTATTGCTTATTTAACAGATCAATTAATTATTATTTTCTCCCTTAGGACGGTGGATCGCCTGTGGATGATAACGGAGGACCTGAATATTTTGTACAAGGAGAACTGGACCCGCCTCGCCGCCCAAGAGGTGCAACTGTTCCAGGTGAGCACCTCGAATGTCCAGAGTCCCGAATGGGACACGGCATCTTGGCCCTGATTTGGGAACGCTAATTGAGCGCTTCCTTGGCTTTCATTTCGCAGGACACTTTGCTGCGGGCGGTGCGCCAGTCGAAGGTTTATCCCCCCGGCGGCATCCAGCTGAATGCACCGACACACAAATGGACCTACGCCTCGGCCTTTCTCTACTCCCTGACATTAATTACGACGATAGGTGAGTGAGAAGTGCCAGTGGACACCCCCCTTCCACCCCCTGCCATCACTGAATGTCGAGCCCATCGCTCATACGCCCCGTTTGCCTCCCCAAACCCAATTCCTTTGTTCGGTTCGCTCCTTCGATTCTCTGGGCAATTTATTAGCCCGGTCATCTGACGTTTGCCATCCGAGCCTGCCAAGTGCATGAACCCAGTCACGTGTGCGTGTGTGCGTGAGACGTTGAGTGACCGCCCCGGAGCATCCATCTACCCACCACCCATTTGTTCAGCCCACCACCCCATGAACGACTGCTGTTTTTAATTAACAAACTGTCAACCGGCAGCATCGATTTCGTTCGCTCTTCCCGGCCTGGCCACATATTTTTTTCAATTTACCCGAATGCGTCTGCCTGCCCTTTTTTTTTTTTTACTTTTGCTCCTTCCTGTCTGATTTCAATTAGTTATAAGTAAGCCGGGGGCTAAGCAGTCGAGTGTCCTGCTGCCACGCCCCAAAAAAAAAAAAAAGAAGCAGAAAACCCTAAAAGAATGTAAAGATGCATGTTTAACATGCCAGGCGCACACACAAAAAATCGCATGTAAATTGGTGCAAAAATAAATTGAGAGGTCAAATATTAATTGGAAAAATAATTTGAAAAGGCCAACAAGAGGCCAACACTTTCATTTCCGGCCTCATCATTTATTTGGCTTTAAAATAGAGAATTATAAATTTGTGGTTTCCTTTAATTGGAAAAATAATAGTAACTTTTAGTTACGACAAATAAAGAAGTAATGGTTACATAAAAAAAAAACTTGATATTAAACTTTGATCAATTTGATATTATCTTGTATCAAAATTGTCCTAATATGCGACATGCTTCTTTTCTTCGAATTCAAAGAATTTCCGAGAGAAAGAAATTACCAAAATAACTTTACTTAATTGCCATTTTACTACCATATGCGTAAAAATATCATAAATTTACCATGCGCATATCGATTTGTCCCCAGCGTTCTTTTTTTGTGTGTAGAATTTAAAATATTACTTGAAAATCTTTAGGCTGTTATGATTTTTGCGTTCGGGAAAAGGGCTTCAAAATGTCAGGACCTCTGCCCAGGACTTCTGTCAGCTCTTAAGAATAACGGTCACGTACGACTGACTTTGCCCCCACGGAGGAGGGTATCAACTGTCGGATTTGTCTTGGCATATTCAATTCACTGGGCAGCGCCGAGTTGAAAATTGTTTAAAAAATAAAACCAGACACGCGTTGTGTGGTGCTGCTGACCCAGAGAAATGAAACGAAATCAAATGAAATGGGTAGTGCAGGAAATTTGGCGTGTGGTTTGAACACAAAAGCGCTCACAATAAACGCGCCCGTTAAATCAATCGAATTTGTAGCAATCAGCAGCAGAAACACCCATCTACCATCTACCGTCCACACAGAATCCGCTCCCCCGCATTATGTGAATTGAGTTTGGAATCAAAACTCAATTTTAGACAGCCGCCGGAGGGGAAAACGGGAAAAGGAGTGGAGTGCTGCCGCCGGGAAAGCTATCAAAAATCTGTCTAAATATCGCCAAAACCAGCCATGTAGCTCTCTCTCGCTCTCTGCGAAACGCTGCCAGTCACGACTGTATGGCGGGTGTCATTGAAATTATTTTGACATCATGTAGTTAAAGGGGGGAAAAGCGGTAAATCGGGTTCGGGTAAATGTGGAGTAGACAAGCAGCAGGGCAACCTGCGGTTGGCAGTTGGGTAAACCAAACAACAGCGGCAGAAATACGATGGGAATATATAGGATGAGCAGCAGCAGGAGCAGGACATTGGGAGATAGGATAGTGGGAGATCTATTCCGCAGGATTTGGGGGAAAGGATAATTGCAAGCCCTTCGTTTGCCCCGAAATTTATAGGACAAGTTGTGGTGGGTGCCGTCGTCGTGTCTCCTTGAAATTTCATGTAATTAAAGCCTTTGATTGAAATGCCATTTTGCCCCTGACAGTATTTCCATTTGCTAAAGGGTTTTCTTGTTGGGCTTAATTAATTTAGCCATTAATTTGAGGAGCTTACTGATTTCCTGCTAAAAATCTAATAGTTTTAACTCAGTCATGCATCATTGGTGATTTATCATGTCTTTATTTGTAATAATAAGAAAGAATTACTATTTTGGTCTAAATAATTTTTATTATTATTCATTTTAGCTTCATTTGTTTTGAAATATTAAGAAAACATTAGTATTTTGGCCTTCATAAAAATCGTATAATATTTTAATTTTTTCTACTATTTAATTAATATTTTAATTCAAATTAAGGCAGGAATATTTCTATTTTGTATATTATAACTTAATAATCCACCTTTAAACTGAACCCATCAAACAGCTATAAAATCTCACTTAGTCGGGAAATATAGAAACATTTCCTAATAATTTTGCTTACTTTTTTTGCTTTTTACCAAACTACAAAGTACTTAAGTCCGTTTTGATGCGATTGCAATTACTTACACGGAGGTCGTACTTTAAATATCTGTCAGCTCTCGAGACAACTTGGCCTGATGGCACATCAATCAATTATGAAACAATTTGTCCCCAAATTGCTAAGTGGGAAGTTTCGATTGTTTCCAGCTAATGTGTGTTCTATAAATAAGCAAAGTGCCAAAAAGTGAAGAGTGGGGGTTTGGGTAAATGTGAAAGTCTGGAAATCGTTAAATCTGAAAATCGGAAAATCCCTGCCAGACCATCAAGTCACCTTGGAGTTGGGCCAAAAAGTTGGCCCGGCAATTGCTTTGGGGTTTTGCAGGAGGGTCGACGACGACGAAACGATCGTCATGAGATTAAGTCGGCAGAGACAAGAGCATTATGCAAAATTCCCATCGATTATCTGGCTAAAGCCCTGCCAGTTCACTTGGCTCATTATTCAATAATGAAGATATTTGGCTGTCATTTTGGCTGCTTGAGGTTGGTTATTTGCTTGGTTATGGCCCACCTGTCTCTAACTGGAAGTTGTTCAATTAAAATTCACCGAAAATTGGCCATGACGCTTACACAGAAAAAAATTCGGTACAAAATAGGGTAATTTCTACCTTATTTTATGTCAATAAAAATAAAATAATATGATTGATGTCAAATTTATGATTTGAACGTATCAACTTGATATTTTATCATTTCATAAATGTTATTAAAATACTGTTTTTAAATTCCAAATGTCGTATTTTTTGAACAAATATTGTTAAATCTAGTCTTCATAACATTTTGATATGCACATATCAATCTGATCTTTTGTCAATTTTTTTCTGTGTATGTGTGTGTGTGTGCTTAGCTCGTAAAACGAATTTCATTGCCTACTTTTGGGGGCTAATGGCGTCCTCAAAATCCCATCCGTTGATATATGGCTACCATTTGCATTTCGTTTCGTTGAATTTCCTTAACTACACTGCTTTATCTATTGACACAATCATCCAGTGGCTGATTGTCTATTACCAGGGCATAATTAATATTACACATACGCCCCCCATTTCTGCGGTAATAAAATTAACACTTGTGCTCATAAATATAAAACATTGAACTAATAAATACCACACACACGCACACACTCCATTGAGTTGTGATTTATGCGTTGGTTTTGTTGCCTTTTTTTCGCTTTGCCATTTTCCTGACAGCTGCGATTCAATTTGGCCAACTGCAGTGAGCCACCGCAGAATCCACTTTTAGCCAACTAACTGCGGAAAAGTTGTTAGTTTTTTTTCTAGTTTTATGCTAGTTTTTAGGGCGTGGCATGTCATTAGGGCGGAGAGCGGTTGGTTCGCTTTATTGTTAATTGGATTTGTCGCCGAAGCACAATGAGAACTTTTTCATTTTGCAACTCTTAATTGAGTCGGAAGCGCAGGGATATGAACAGTGGTTAGGGTCAAAGAAAAAGGATACTATATACATCCTGGAAAATCGCAATCACTGCAATCAATAAGTGAATGCAAACACATAAATCTCGGGGAAATAAATGGGGGATACCCAAAGCACCACACTAAAAAAAATCTTGACATAAAACGATGATCGATTTGATATTATGTGGTAAAAATTTGGAATTCGATATGCTCGAAATGTAAGTCAGATAGTCTCCGAAAGAGAGAGTCCATTTCAGTAACTTACCATGCGCATATCGATTTTACATGTTTTTTTAAGTGCACCCACCCACTTTGACCTTCTTCTTCTTCGCGCTCTTCCGTTGACCTTCAACTCTGCCAGACCATAAACTATTACTATATCCGTGTAATGGCTTCTGCGTCTGCCACTTCCGGTTGCCATTTTGAATTACAAATGGCTGTGCAATGCGGAGAAAGAATCGTTCGACTGAATCGCCATTTATATCTGTATGTTTCGTGTTTGCCATTCGACGACCACCCATTTGCATGACCAGCTTGGTGTTGTTAACTTTATTAAACACTCTTGCAAACTGCATTATGCTTACACGATTTTGTAGCACTCCCCAAAAAATACGATATATATATAGAAAAATTCCCTCACCACAAACACTTTCGCTTCTCTTCGCCATGATAGATGACACGTCCTCTGTTGTATTATTATTATTACATAATTTGTATGCCCTGAATTGTGTTTCGCCGTTTTGGGTCGGCAACTATAATCATTTGCCACACGTGCCGGCCAACGGGAAAAAATATAACTATGGGCTCAGTGTTGGCCCAAATGGAGTGACTAATTTGACAGGACTTTTCTTGATTTTCCCTGACTTTTATGTATAACAATTTCACTGAGCTTAACTAATTATGAAGAGGTACAATGAAAAAAAAGGAGACCGCTATAGTCGATAACCTTAGCTAAAGGAAGTGAGAGGGAGATGGTGATATGTGTGCAGCAAAGCTTGCACTGCTTGAATTCCATATTTGGCAAATATTATTTGCTCATAACTCTTTAATAAATCGTCCGATTTAAAAAATTTCTTCTACATTTCGATAGTTTTTAATAAACACAACAAAATTACATTTGCACTTTTTCGAATTCGTTAAAGATATACATTTTTAAGTCGTTTAAGGAAGAAAATTAGTAATTTCCCGCAGGTTTCTGTGTAAAAATAACTTTTACTTTAGAGAAATTTACTTTTAATATTATTTAAATAGTGTTAATGTTTTTTATTGATATATATTGTGAACTAGTTCAGCCTAGAAAAAGGCAGCACTGATTGAATTCGGATTGTGTGGTGGTGGTTGAAAGGAGAAAAAAAATATATATTGCGCGGCAGTTTATTTTATTTTATTGCAATTCGCAGTCTCATTTTTATGGCTCAGACATTGTGAGTGTGTGTGTGTGTGTGGGTGGGTGTGTGTGGGTGGGTGTGTGTGAGTGGGAGAGGCAGGGGGTTTGTGGGCGTGCCTGTGTCAGTGTCAAATATAAAACAAATAATGCCAAACGCGACAACAGTTACAACAGCAGGAACAACAATATCGGCGAGAGGCAATCACAGATAAGTCAACATTCCGCTGACGAAGAAAAGTGAAGAAGAAAGCGAAGGGGAAAGTAGAGAAAGTGGGCGAAATAGCGAATAAATGAGTGGGTGAGCGAGCGAATGAATGAATGAATGGGCCAATGAATAAGTGCCAAACGCCTTGGCTCACAAACACACACGCACACACATTACAGGCAGGCATAATGGCGTATAGTGTGTGCGTGTGTGTAATCCCCCCCACCCCCAACACTTTTGCAGCCCTTGACACGTTGCATACATTTTTTAATGTCTTCCTGTTGAACAGCAGTTGCAACAACTACAGCGAGTACAACCATGACATGTGTCAAACGCTAAAACGCATACTACTCAATTTTTCAGCCGACCACCCCTGAAAAAGCCCCTCTCCAACCCCTTTCTCCAGCTTTTTCGGCTAGTTTTTCATCTCCTGCAAGCGCTTACTGCAGGCAATCAATCTCGCAAGTGGGGAAAAGCCAGCGAAGGGGATTAAAAGAGAGGAGGCACAAAAGAAGAAAGAGTTGAAAGAGGGGATGGGGAGGGGTTGTTCTTAAAGCCTGTAGACTGAGATCGAGACACGCGCTTCTCGATTCTCACCCCCCATCATCATCATTTGGCTCTGTGTGGCTCTCTTGGGGATTTTGTCTTTTAATGCCGGATCCGGAAATACACACACGTGCACAGAGAAAACCACCCACAGCCACACCCACGCAACAGGGAACATCGTCGTCGGTCCAATCAAGCGTAGCTCTCATTTCTGTGTGTAAATGTCGCCTATCAATGCTTAATAATGTCATAAAATCAAAAAGTCAGGCGAGGCGCAGGGCAGCACAACAATCATTTGGATGTCTTACCGAAATGCACGATGAGAAAAAAAAGTCAGTGTGAACCTGCTAGCTGATAAAGGGTCCATAATTAGTATGTTTTTGCCATTCGAACAGTGTGACCATGCTGCCGAAAAAGAAGTATTTAATGGGGCTATCTAAATAATGTAAGAAAACCCGTGATTTTGCTTTAAATTGATTATTTAAATGACAGTGTAATGAGACAAGTCATACATATATGCAAACTGTGCCAATTTGTTTTCTGTGTGTACGTACACATGCTCCTCCTTGGCTCAGCATATGTGAGTGGTTATGGAACATTTTTCAGGGCATGTGTTCGAGGCACCGTCGCCGTTCGAGTGGCCACTCTCCCTGCTCCTTGACCTTGCACCACCCCCTTCCAAACACACCCTACACACCCTCTGGGGGTCAATGGGGAGGGGGGCGGTTGAGATGACTGAGAACAGCTTGCTGGGCACGACGACAATCAGGCTAGAAGCGGGGAGTAAAAATCGCTGGAAAAAAAAAACGCAGAAAGCTGAAAGGAGGGAAAATGTTGCTGCGTTAGCTGGAAAATATGCAGGCCCCTACTTGCTCAGTGGGTCCATGTATTGGCTTGAGTTCGCATTTTTTATTTTATGCATATTTTTCGTCGAGTGTTCGGCATACAGAAAAAGCGTTATACAGTGTGCGAGATTGTGAAATTGTGAGATTGTGAGATGGGATGCATCCGTTATGTCAAGTGCTTGACAAATTGTTATACACTGGCAAATAGTCAGACGGATTTGATTGTTTCAAGTTTGCTGCTTGCATAATTGGCATTTATTTAGCTGAGCATTTGAATTAATATAATTTAATAATCCAACGAAAAAGTTTATCTTACATTCCTTTTCTTTTTTCATTAATTTTGTCCTTTGATAACTAACTTCATGTAAATTAAAACTGTCATTGGCAATGAACAGCAGCCACCAAGTTGCTTTTGACTGACTATAATTATATTATTTTACAAAAAATACTTCAATATAAGGAAAAGTAATGTTTGGTTTTTGAAAACCATTCAAAAATCATTCATGGCATTTGTTAGCAATTAATATACATAATCATAATCCGATTAAACGAGTTTTAAAACTAATTACCAATTAAAAAGTGGTTCAAAACAATGTTGCCATTGATAAGCATAATTATAATCCGATTAAACCAAAACACTTACGTCTTGTGTTTAAATTTAATATTTTACAATAAAAAACCAATAAAACGATTGAATTTTGAGTGCGTTCTAAAAAAAAAGTGTAACCAAAGTTTACAAATTTGTAGCCACACTAAAAGGACTTCTTTTAAGACTCCATTAGATTTGATAGCCCAAGTTAGGGTTGCCATAAAAGCGTTGCATTTTTCAACCTATCAATAAAGTTGGGGAATATGTGTGAGTGTTTTTTTTTTGTAATTTTCCATGGAAGAAGAAAAGCTGCTGAGGTTATTTTCATGGCCGAGCAACAATAGCGAACTGTACAGTTTTGCCATATGAATTGTGACAAAATGCCATTGCGAATGGCAGTGACTTCCTCTCTCCTCTCGCTCTCTCTCTCTCTTTCGTCTCTTTCCCTCTATCTATATCTCATTGTGTCTCTTTCCACGAGTTATAACCTCACTTCACTTCGCCCTCTCGGCCAATTTTCGCATTTTTATGCATGTTTTGACATGTTCAAGCATCGTTGGCGTCACTTCGCGATGTCAGCCATGCAACGTTTTATGGTCCGCATATAGTATGTTTGCCATATACGCTATATACTATATATACACAAACAAACAAACATATATCTATAGAGAGGGAGATCTGATAGGACTGCATGCCCGTTCGTTGGTGGGACATTTTGTCTGCGGCTGGCTTTTGTTTCCATTTCGCTTTTCGCATTTCGCATTTGTTTAACAGTTAAATGGGCAGCATCGACGTCGCTGCCGGCGTCGCCGCGTCTCGATAACAATTTTAATAGGCCATTTAATTTTTAATTAATTCTTCAAGCGCCAGTTGCCATGTCATAAAAATGTTTGCTGTCATGTTTGTCCAATGTCCTCTGTCCCTTCAATTTTACCATCCCAGCCAGCCCATTGATGATGATGTTTTTGGGGCGTTTAATGACATGTTTTTGTTTCATTTCGCCCTTGCCGGATGGCCCTGCATATCATTATTATTATTCCGATATTTCTTTGCTGCCCTTACCCGCAAAAATAATCCGCAATTTGCTTTGTTTATTGAACATTTGTCTATTTACGATGATAAGGGGCGCGCGCGTGTTTTTCGCTCGCAATTTCATTACTCAAAACTTGCTGACGCAAAACACACACACAAAAAGAGGAAAGGGCAATTTCCTTTTGGTACATGACAAAAAAAATGTATTTCCCTCACTTAAATATGGTTTTATGTGACAAATGCTGGCTTAATTACCCCAAAATAATAAGCAATGCAAGTTAAAGTTTGTTACTTTGGTCACACTGCATAATTAGCTTGGTGCAAAATAGCTACGATGGTCACTCTTGTTCCAGTGTGACCTTGCTGTCCTCGCTTTACTTTATTTCTTCACATTTCAAATTAATTTAGTTGATTTTTAGTTTAAAATTATCTAACATTTACAAAAAAAATGTATTAAGTAATTTTTTCTTTGTGTAATCTGTAATTAAAACGAGACAGAGAAAGTGAGAGGAAGAATACTCATTGCCCACTCAGCCATTGCTGCTTGACCTCGAGCTCAGTGGTGGAGGCCACCTAACCCTCGACCACGTTCACCCACAGGCCACCCCCTTGGAACCACCCACACCCCCTCCTACAATGAGCATTGTTTGGTTTTATATTTGGAAATTTTTGTGACTCTCTTAATAGCTTTTTGTGAAAATTAATTTCTTAGCTATTAGAGGCTCTTGTCGTCTCCACACTCCACTCCACTCACTCCACTGTTCCCCAAAAACCACCCCCCGTAACTCTCTCAGTGTAAGAAGATTGTAACTGTGTGTGTGTGTGTGTATGATGGAGAGTATTTTGTAATTACTTTATGCCCGAAAATTGCCGTAGTAAAATATTTCTCGCTGGCTTTTTGGCTTGGATTTTGCAGTCGCTTCGGGGCAGGACAAAAAAGCCTTGGCAGGAATCAAAAAAAGGGGGGAATGGTTCTCCTTTTTCCTTCAGAGGGGCACACACATTGACCCCCAGTGGATTGCCCTTTGTCGACAGTGGCCAGCACTCAACTTTCACTAATCAAATCAAATGCCATTGCCCAGCCACCGAAAGTAAAGCAATTTAATTAGAATCACTATATATTTACTATATATACATACATACAATTTCATAAAAGTAGTTACTCCCAAAAAAAAACATGATATTATATATATGATATGTTTTCCATTTCAAAGTCAGTGAATCTCCGATATATTATTAGCAGTATTGCATGGTATAAATACCAGAAATTTAGCATACGCTTATCGATTTGAACCCCTTTTATTTCTTTTTGTGTACCACTTTTCTGACTTGAGCCAATAAATCAGTGAGTTTCATTTACCAAATATGTTGGCATGCTAAAGCAACAGTTTGTGAATTAAAATGTTTACGAACGTATTTGCAAAATGAACTCTCGCATATGCAAACAATGATTTATTTGATCATTCCATTACAATTATGTTTGTGCAGCCAGTAAAAGCATATTGATAAAATGTTTAAACATCTATTTTAAAAAGGGGGGGCGAAAAAAAGCGAAATGGAAGTTCGGCACTTGGTTTATTTATTAATATTTGAAAATTAAATAAAATCTACTTCTAGATAAATAACCTTTTGGGTCAATATGAAAGGGGTTTTTGTTTTTATGTATATGTAAGCCTGCAGATCACGTTTCATGTTGGACACTTATTGAAATAATTTAGCCTTTGGCCAGTGTGGCTTTCGACAGTTTCCGTTTAACATGCCACGTGGCAAATGATGACTGGTCCTCGGGTCTCGAGACTCGAAACTCGAAACTCGAGTAGAATGCCATAATGGCTAAATCAGCCAAAGAACAAGGCCCTAAAAACTGACCATGTCGTCGTCGTCGGACGTGTGCACTTAACCCTTCTTCTTGGCCATTACAACCATATCGTACTCTATATCATACCCGAACCCACCACCCACAGTCTCAATCTCCGAGCCCCGAAAATTTCAATCCCCCAACATGGAAATCGTTTTACAGTCCCCTTTCCTTTTTCCCGACCTCTGGTTAAATGTGTATATGGCATGCAGTTTGGGGTAAACTTTTCCCCGAAAATTGCTACGCATAATTGCCAGTTTTTGCTGTCTGAAAAGGGGGGGGGGGTGCCCTTAACCCCTTGGAAATCTTCCATCTAGTTGAAAAAAGGGGGGGGGGCTGTGGAAAATGGTTTGGTCGACATGTGTGCGTCGTTAGTTAGTTAGTTATAACTACATACAATTTTATGGACGCCATATTGTAAATGTTATAATTTTCACTAACAATTTTTAGCAACCGTCGTTGGGAGAAAAGGGGGCGTGGCAGCCGCCTTGTGGGCTGTTACCATTTATGAACGATGGCCATGCGACGATGATAATTTTCAACAACTTTTCCTGTAGCGTGTGAAACACGGAATTCAAGAGGGTCTGAGTGGATCTAAAGGGGCGGGTATAAGAGGGGGTGGAAGGGAAGGCCTACACATGCAACGTACAACGTAAAAAACCCCCCTTTTGGCCTACGGCCATGCACTTAAACGTGCTTGGGATTTTAAAGTATTTTTTTACATTACGGCTGCAAAAGCATTTTCTCTGTGTTTTTCAACTCCGATTTTATTCCTGCTTTTTCTAGCTATTGTCGTTTGGATTTTTGTTTTATTTTTTCTGTAATAAAATTTAATACATACACACTGGGAACACACACACACACGCACAATTTTACTCAATTATAAAAGTTTCCACATTAAAAGTTCATTGCAGAGAGCCGAAAGTCTGGGGCGAAACGGAACGAAACGAAACGAGACGAAAGTCCGAGTTCTGTTGGGATAGGTTCGGTAGGAAGGCCTAGGTTTTGGCCACAGGTCCCCATATTTAGCTCTTGGGCACCCAGTCTCGTCTCGAATCCCCAGTTCCCATCCCCCAATCTCCTCGCCGTGCTCCAAATCACCGGGTCTGGGCAAACAACATCAAAGCCAAAGTGTCTACGACAGAAAAAGTTACGTTTTTCTATTATTTTCCTCTTTTTTTTTTTGAGGGGAGGTTGGAAAATCGGGAAATGGTAAAAGGGGTCTGCCCCGAAAAAGGTTATTGTGCCACATGCACATGCTACTTTTAAAGCTTTCCAAACGACTTTATCTGCCACTGCTAATCTCTATATCCTGTATTTTGTATCCTGTATCTTGTATCTTGTGCCCTGCTAATCTTGTATCTGACCTGCTAATTAGATAACGGATCAGCAAAGGCAGCTCGGCCTGTTAAACTGTGAATGGGATCACGTAGCACATAGGCTTCACTGTTCAGTTCACTGATCCAGCTAACGAGATTTTACTGTGGCCATAAAAATGTCGACCTGAGAATTTGAATCTGAACCAAAGGATAGGCCATTAATCGAAGTATCTTCTGGTCAACATTTGTAGGGATTAAATAAAAAAGGATTATTTAAAATTTTTGGGAAAGTAAAATAAAAAAAAGGAAGCTAATATCAAATCGATATGGGCATGGTAAATTTCTGGTATTTAATCGTTTATTGTTTTTACCACTAAATATTGGTAAAAATAATATTAAATAATACAAATTATATTATATTACAAATAAAATTACAAAATTTCTAAATGAAAATCTTTTTCCATGTTTTCAATTTGTATTAAATAAAATTACCCATTTTTCCGTTCACAGACCCCCTTTAAAAAGCCTACAAAAATTAATTAAAGTATGCATTACGAATGTGGTTTTAATTTTCCATATTTTCCCCTATTTTTTTTTTCGCAGGCTACGGCGGCATTTCACCCCGGACGCAGTGGGGTCGTGTGGCAGCCTTGGTCTACGCCCTCTTCGGGATTCCTATCGTCCTGCTCTACCTGTCCGCCATGGGCGAGGCGCTCTCGGCGGGCATGCGCTGCCTGTTCCGGCGCCAGCGGGTGAAAGGAGGACCAGGAGGAGGAGGTGGAGGCGGTGGCGGAGGAGGTGGAGGTCCAGGAGGAGGATCCTCCGGCGGAGGAGGAGGAGGTGGCGGCGCCTCAGGCTCGGGAATCGGCGGTGGAGGCGGCGGACGAAAGTCGGACAAGAACAAAAGCCAGGGGCACTACGGTGCTGGTGGTGGTCACCAGAAGCTCCATCAATACGGTTTATACCAACAGCAACAGCAGGCTCAACAGCAATCGCAACAGCAACAGCAATCGCAACAGCAGTCGCAACAGCAGCAATCGCAATCGCAGGGCAAGAAATCCTCCTCCTCAAATCGCCGCAATTCGCCCAGTGTTCCCATCTCCATCTGCGTTTGCGTCCTCCTCTGCTACGTGAGCAGTGGAGCCATCCTCTTTCACAAACTGCAGAACTGGAGTGTCCTGGAATCCCTGTACTTCTGCTTCACCTCGCTGGGAACCATTGGCTTTGGCGAAATGGCGCCCAATGGATCGATCGCCTTGTATACAGCCTCCGCCTACATTCTGGTGGGCATGGCCGTGGTGGCCATGTGCTTTAGCCTAATCCAAACGGAAATTGTCCTGTGGCTGCGCCGCTTCAGTGTGCAGGATCATGTGATGCCCAAGGCCGAGGAGCTGGCCCTCGTCACGGTGGCTGTGACGCCGAAACCCTCCTGACAGCGACCCAGTGCGGATCCTGGAGTGGGCTTGAACCTGGGACCCGCGCAGAACACACTGGGCCAGCATCAGACCATGTTCTTTGGCCCCGCCCACACGCTCACCCAGTACAGCTCCCTGCCGCGCAGGAGTCATCTGCAGGGAGGAGGAGGCCATGGAGGATCCGCCTTCCAGAGGAACACGCCCATCCGGCGATCCACGGGCATACCGGAGCACCATCTGGAGTATTTTGTGCCGCGCAGCATCAGTGAGTTCAATCTCTCCGGTGTGGGTGATCTTGCCCTGCCGCCACCCCGCAGATATTCACCCAATATGATGGGTGGTGGCGGTGGTGGGATGAATATGGGAATGAATATGGGCATGGGAATGAATATGGGCATGGGCATGGGAATGGGCATGAATATGGGTCCACCCATGCCACATGGCCTCCAATTGGGTCCACCCCAGACGCTGCTCTGCTCGGCCACGCCCACTGTCCAGCAACAGCAGCAGCCTCCTCCGCCGGCTCAGCTGCAGATTGTGACCCTAAAGCCGCGCAGCGAGAAGATGGTGACCTTCGAGGATGAGTCAAAGCAGGCGGTTGGAGGAGGAGTCACTGGAGGAGCAGGAGGAGCAACCCCGCCGCATTGCCCGCATGGAGTGCCGACCACACCGAGGAAATCGCAGCCAGTGGGCGATATATTCATGTGACCAGGAGCCCAGGACGAGGCGGCCCAACTGGATGCGGCCATGCGATTGAGGGACAGCATCGATGATGCACTGTGTCCAAAGGCGGGACCGGCGCCAGGTGAAGTGATACGTGTCTAAGGAAAAGGGAAAACCCAAGGAAAAACACTCACACAAGCACAAACACACACACTGTAAGTAAATGCACAAAAAAAAAACCTAACTCTTTTCCAAAGAACAAAAAAAAAGTATAAAGGTCATATGACACTAATTTAGAATAGAGCTTGATATAATCGATATAATTTTTTGCTATTCTCGATACTTAAAGGGATTTTATCCTTGACAAAGTATTAATATTGTGAAAATATCGAAAATATCGATTATTTTTAGGGTAAACACTTTTTAAATATCGATACATAGCAAACTATCGAAATTTTTGAAGCTCTAGTTTACAATGGGATTTGTTATTATATATTTGTTATAACATCTGTGTATATAGAAATTCATAATAATGAGCTTTTCTTACTTTTTTAAAACCAGTGTCATATGGCCATAGGAAAAAAAGCCTTCTTTCATTTCGAAGAAAAAAAGGATCATAGTCATATGACTCCTGTCTTAAGTTGTAATCTGTTTAAAAGAAAACTCATAGCAACCTTTAGCATATGTGTATATAGAAATTCATAAAACGTTCTTGAGCTAAAGACCATTTTGTCTCTCCGGGTTGCAATGAGTTTTTCTTTCTTTTTTTAAAGCCAGTGTCATATGGCCATAGGAAAAAAGAAACATAGCCCACTTTCGAGGGCCTCTCTACTTGAAACTTAAAGTTCATGGTGTTTTGTCAAGCATACAAGAGTAAATAAAAACATTGAGCTAATATTTATTATTATGTGTGTAAATATAGCAAACAAAAACAAAGACAAACAACTAAAGTTGCGACAGAATGAGAGAGAGTGAATTAAAATTTAAATGAAAATTAAAATTCTAAATGATAAATGATAAATGCATAAATAATTGAGGGCGTTTTACGGTTAATGCCGTAAAGCACGAATACCGGAATTAATAAATACACACAAACGCACACGCACCCACACAACTATGAATAATAAATAGTGCGTGTGAGTGGGCGTGGCATTAGAGGGGCGGCAAGTAGAGCAAACAAAATGCAAATGAAAATGAAAATGACAAATTGTATAAATAGCAAAGGACAAAGTTTATTTAAGCGATTTGTTAGTTAGTTGCTCTGCATTTTTTTTTTGAGCCACAAAATTTCAATTAGTTTTATTTATTTATTTTTTTTTTTTTGTGAGGAAAAATATAAATTTCCGGAAGGCATATACTTTTTTATATATATTTGAGAACATTTTCTGTTATTCAAACTGTGCCAATATTTATGTGCTCTTTTTTCTATAAATGTCTTTATAGAAAAGTTAATACAATACAATAAATGTGACTTTTTCTTACCAACTGTTATACTGTGCCAAGTTAAATGTGAAAGAAAACGAAAGCCAATAATTGTAAATGTTGTTTTAATTCATAATACAAACAAAAATCCAACTGTTGTATATGTATACTCTGTACTTTATGCTCAAAGTGTTAAGTGTGTATATGAATGTAGAATATATATAATTGTGCCAAAAGTAAAAGCCGAAAGTATTGTGGTTAATACCTTTAAAAGTGAAAAGGAAAGCCATCAACGAATTACCAACGATTTAGCGCTAAAACTTCGGTCGCTTTTTAGCCATGACGTTAGCCATCCTGGTTTTGCATCATTCTCGAATTTCGAATTCGAATTTCAAACCCGCCCCCACTGGCAATTAGGTTTAAATACTTTTTAAATGCATTTTGATTGTAGGTAATTGAGCGCGTGAATGGCCATTTGTTGTTTGTTTCTGTTTCTGTTGGTTTTGGCCTTGTTTTCTGTTTTTCTGTTAGCTGTTTTGTATTTTCTGTGACAGGACATTCCAATTGGAGGGCTGTCAAGCGAGCGGAGCTCATTTGTTGGTTTGAATTTTTTATTTTCTCCCGTTTTGCGGCATTTTCATTTAAAATAAATTCAATTTTGAGCGAACGCCCACCGAGTGGGCGTGGCATTTGTTAATTTTTGCCATATTCAATTTGTGGCATTCAATTAAAATAGTGAAATTAAAAAACAGATAGGCTAGGAAATTGCTCGTAAAGCATAGCAAAAAAAAAATGAATAAAAATAAGGACAACCTTAAAACTAATTGTCATAGCCTAAGCCAATTCAGATATATGTCTATGTAGTTTATAACTAACTAACTAACAGCCAAAACGGTATGGTAATGGTTAAACAAAAAGCGATAAAACAAATATTGAAATTAAGCCAATGTAATTAAATTAAGTCCACTTCAACACGCATTCAAAAACACACACAGATACAAAAACACACACACACACAGAACCACAGACAAATTAATGCCATCAAGTAAACATAGAAAAACTAAATGTAACGATACTGATAGTATTTTTTTTTATTGTCAAATTCCTAGCACGGTAAGTTGAACTTTTAGGCTAACCGCATCGCATATATGGATGGCAGTTAAGGATAAATTACTCTAATTCCACATATGTACTCCTAGTCCACTAGATACATATACATATGCATATATACATACATATAGATATGTAGCCGTACACAAAACGAAACTAATCTAGCATTGAGAAAGGCAAATAAGAAATAGCAAGTAAGAAATAAGAAATACCGCAGTTCGCATCATATAAATGTATACAAACCAAACATCTCTCTCTCTATATACAGAATATATATATACAAGCCCAACCAAAAAAAGAAAGGAGAAGAATAAATACATCATGAACAATTTAGTCAAAAATCAACAACTCTATGTTTGTTTTTTCACTTGCGGCCTAAGTTTGCGGATGGTCTTTAGAAGTCTTTAAAAGGTATTAGGTTACCCATTTGAAGCTTGAATTGGTTAAGTTTTGAATGTTTTTAATATTTTTGTATGAAGAATTTGTGGTTTTCATTTTATTTATTCAATTTATTTGTTTACTATACATTTTTTTTTATTATTATTTTAATATATTTTTTATTTGTTTTTCAGGCATTTATAAGGTTTTTTCTTTGTTTATGGATACAAATTTATCGGTAAGTCAATGTTTCGGATTGTTTTTTTTTATGTTATTCACATTTATAAATCTTGAAAATTTCATAAGTTAAATATGGTATCCCTTCTCAGTTTATTTTATAATTTTGTATTTATTTTATTTTTTTAATGAACTTTTTATTTTATTTCAGGCATTTATAAAGGAATATTATTTGTTTATGGGAAGTGAATAATCGATCTTGTAATCTACAGATAAATCATCATTCGGTAAGTCAATGTTTTCGTTTATTATTTTCTATATTATTAATAAGAGTTTTAAAGTTTTTATTACATTTACTTGAGGTATAGATCTTGAAAAGTTTATGGGTTATGTCCATAAATAAATTAATCTTTCAGTTGAATTGATTAACTTAATTATGGCATGCCTTTTTCGGTCAGACTCGTTGAAAACTCGACGCAGATACAGATGTATATATTACGAAAAATCATCAAAAAGAAAAAAGGCCATCCGAAGTGGGGCGAATTCAGTGGAGCGGCAGAAAACGGAGAGGAACGCGAGTATCTTGAATTTAAATAAAATTTGCGCAGAATCAATTTGTGCGTTAATTGATAAAGATAAAAACGGGATGGTTGATGCGTTGGGTTGGTATATGGCCCCAAAACCAAACCCACTGCGATAGGCTGCTGACCAATAAAAATCCCTGCCAACCGCTTCTCTCTTCCTTTTTTTTTTTGAATTATTTAATCATTTAATTAGTGTTAATAATTTATACCAAACAGCTTCGCAATCAATTTGCGTTTCTGTGTGTATCTTTTTGGCCATATCTCTCTGTGTTTGTGGGCGTATGGGTGTATGGGTGTGTGGGTGTGTGCGTGTGTGCGTGTGCGCATTTTATGACAACTCTGGAATTGGAATGAAATTTCACTTAATAAAGAGTCGTATGAACGAACGAATGAGTCCAGGTGTCCAAGCGACTGCCCCTTTCCTTTCCAGCTTTATGCCACATCAATTTAATTTACTTCTGACAAATATCACCATATCCGGTCATCGCATTTAACCAACCCCCTCATCCCCCTGGAATCCCCCTGGATTCTGTTTCTGATTCTGTGTCCTGGTATCCTGGCATCCCGGGATCCTGCCTGGCATCCTGTGCTTCATTCGCTGTGGAGAGTGGAGTGTTTGTCGAAGCCATAGACGAAATGTCAAGTGGAAAAGCATTAGCCCATCAAATGATGTGTAATGTACTCGAATGTCTCTCGAAATTATCAAGCCAATGCATACACATTTGAACAGTGCGTGGCGTGGCTGTAAAGTCAGTAATGGGTTCGGAAAAAAATTTAAAATAATTATTGTATTAGGTATATTTATTTCTTTATAAATGTTTTAGAATTTATTCTCTTTTAATGTTCCCGAGATTCATGTTTAAAATTCATAAAAGAGTTTTTTTATTCGTTTATAAATATTTTAAGCATTTATTTCCTATAAGTATTTCCGAGATCTAAATTATCAAGTTAGAATTTATTTACTGTTCAAGTTCACCAAATTTAAATTTAAAAGTCATAAAGAAGGGTTTTTATTTGATTATAAATATTCTTGAAATTTATTTTCTATTTGCATTCCTGAAATATAAATTATCAGGTCATAAAGCACGTTCTTTACCTTGTTTATAAATAGTTTTAGAACTTCGAAACGCACTGTACTTGCCTATTTGCATTGTTTGTACATATATAGCCGTGTGCTACTTACATCTGAATGTTTGTGTGACAACCCAGAATTACCTCAATTTACACAGATAGAAGGGCATTAAATTAATTTCGTCAAATGGAAAGGACTTCTTCGACCAGGTGAAGAGGGATCATCTTTGAATGCAGGATCCTTGGAAGAGGATTCTTGCTAGACAAAATGCAACTTGGACTTTGATGAGGGCACAAAAACACATACAAATACATACAAACACACACACATCGATGTAATAAATTTCGCTTAAATGTTCTCCTTTGTTCGAGTCATTAAAATCGCATTTGGCAAAGGAAAACTGGATGCTTGTATGCGATGAGGACTCTTTGATGAGAATGAGGATATGAGGATGTGAGGATGAGGATGTGCTGGTTGCTGGATGATGATGGTCTCCATCTTCTTGGCAATGCGTTGCCATTAACGTTGACTGCTACGTTGTCAACACACTTGACATATAATTTGATTACGCATACGCATTTTATTAACTCATTTTCATCGCAACCATCCGCCCCGTTGGCCCGTTGTCCTCGAGGTCCTCGAGTCCTCGTCGTCCCGATATGGCGATATGATATACTTACGGGCGCGCGAGAGATATGGCTGGCCCATTAACGGTTACGTTGTGTCGGCTCTGCGGTTTTCAAGTGCCTCCTTATATGCACGAAGCATAGGAACCCCCCTATTCCGGCAGCATATTGTCTGAGTCAATTACAACAACTCGCGTTTAGCGAAGGCAGCGATCCTGCCAGCCCTTCTTCGGTTGGGCGCCACTTTCCCATTTCCCATTTCCATTCTCCACAAAAAAGACCCCAGGCGGCGGCAACTAATTTCTTTTTACAACTGTAGCAGTTCTTCAGCTTTATGGAAAGGCAAAGAACCCACACATGTGGGCTGCTGCCTTCTGCCTCTATCTACACAGAACAAAAATCGATATGAATTAGGGTCATTTTTACCTTATTTCATATCAATAAAAAGTTGATTTTTGTTTTAAACTTATCAACTTGATATTTTGTCATTTCATAAAAGCTATAAAAATGCTGTTTTAAAATACCAAATGTAGTATTTTCATATCACATTATATCATATTAATCTAATTTTTTCTGCATTTTTTTTTTTCTGTCTGTGGTCTCAAATGGTTCGGCCTTTAAATCCTGCATCCTGCACTTCTGCCGAAGCCTTAAAGCCAATGGAGATTAGGACTCAGACTTAGCTCGAGATGGATAGAAAAACTCATTTCGAGCACACCGAGTTTTCAAAATTGTAGATACTTCAACTCCATTTGAATGGCAAAAAGTCAAGGCAAAAGGTGTCTGCGAGCAAGCAATTAAGTTGCCAATTCAAGGATAAATGTGAGATATAAAATGTGTCCTGCGTTTGTCTTGAAATTGAGTTACCCTTTCGAGTGTTCTCTTCAAAATAGTTTAACTAAAAGTGGCTTAAAGATTTCTGGCTGGGTTTATTAAATACCAATTTGGCTAAGAAAATATCTAAAAAAAAACAAGAGGAGAGAATATTAAAGGATTAAGAGGCTAAATAAATTGTCTTAAAAATAAGAATTGGGTCAGAAAATATTTCTAAATAAAAGAGGATATTACTAAGGTTTATTTCTGGAATAACAGGATAAATAAATGTTCTAGGATTGTCTGGAAATTAAGTTTTGTTTGAAAGTTCCCTAGAAAATATCCTCTATTGGGTGTGAAAAAATCTATAAAAAATAAAGAGACACTAGAAATATTTTTATGGTTTCCCAGGACTTTTGGTGGCCGTTATATCAGAGCCCCTAGGTTTTTTTGGCAGTGCATTATGTTTGCAGAGCCTCAAACAGCTGCTGCCAGGCCAAGCCAAGCCAAGCCAATAACCCAAAGGAGAGCAGCCGCAAGGAGTCGGAACTGTTTACTTGGAACAGACTGTCCTGGCACACACACACACACACACACACCAACACACTCGCAGACCACACACGCACACCAAAAGGGAGCAAGGACGAAGGACGAGGGGAGGAGGAAGGACGAAGGGTAAGTGAAACGAGGGAACCGCAAAACTTATGCCTTGGCCCAGAGCAGCAGCCATTGAAAAGTCGTTAGCAAAACGTCAGACAACACACGGTATTTGGCCAAAAGGATGCGGCGGCTGCTCCTTGGAACCTAGAATCCTTGGCTACCCCAGGATCCTTGGAATCCTCGGAATACGGGTAACGGGGTCTTTTGGCTTTGCAACTTTGCGGTGGGAAAAGACGAGGGCCGCCTCGCCTGGCTATGGCTATAATATAGAGCTAAGTAACCAGCTAAACTCTCAGTTTGATGGAGCTCAACTGCAAAACGGGGGCCAAAGACAAACATGAAGAAAATTTCATCGTCTTGCAGACAAGTTAACCCTGTCTTCGGTTCGGTTCTTTGGGATTATGACGATTAAAGTTAGTGCATAAATGTCCCCATAAACTTAGCTAACTTAACTTTAGGTAAGATAAAAAAAAGGGATACCTAATACACAAATTTGTTCTTGGTCAGTTGATTTCGGTTTTTTTTGGAGAGGGCTTTCCCCCTGGGGAATTGTGTCCCAAAAAATAGGGATAGCGATTCCCCAATTGTAGACCCATTAACCCACAGCTAATATCGCTCTAAGTCGGGGTAATGGGTGCAAAAAAGGGGGAAGTCTTGCGCAACAAAATTAAAAAGTCTCTTTCTCTCTCTCCCTCTCTTTTTGGCCACTTCCGGTTTGGGCCAAGTGCAGCCATTTTGCGTACGCCCATAAATCTATTAAGACAATTTGGCAAAGGAAAGTCGAAACTTTGTCTATTTCGGTTTTTTTCCTCTTATTTCTATTTTCTTTAAAGTTTTTTTTTTATTTTTGGGTGGAGCGCATCTAGCGCCAAAAGTAAACCGCACAAAATCTGAAACGCAGCTAGGAAAACAGGAAAATCCCTAGGAAAATGTGCTAGGAAAGAGTGGAAAGTGGAAAGCTGGAAGAAGGGACGAAAGGCAAAGCAAACAAAAGTAAACATGCCGCCTTTCTTTATTTTTTATTCGCATTTTTTAAGTACTGTCAAGGGTATCGCTATCTTATGTCCTATACACACACACACACATGCTCAGCTGGGTGATTATATGACAAGCTGCTGGGGCTTTACTGTACACTTAAACCAATCAGGGTGAACTATTCATTCATTTTATTTAATAAACTCAATATATATTTTAATTTCATAAATTTCATATATAAAATTAAAAATAAAAAATATTATATTATATAAATATTAATTTAAAAATAATTGCTTTTAACCTACAAAAAATTATTTTTTTCTTCTCACAAACTAAAATACAAACCCCTTAGTTTTCCTCAGTGTAGAGCATATACTGAACCTGAAGCCGAAGCTGATCCCTTAGTCGAGTTTGGAGCACCGAACCATTCCAGCCATGCAAACAAGCTGTGGATTTCGGGTGGTGCACGGGGCGTATGGGTAATGGGTAATGGGTGCGGGGCCTCTCAATACACGTAATATTTTTTTTTCTTTGACTTGATTTACTCCCCCTGCTCCCTTGCTCCCCTCCCCCCTTGAACCCCGCAGTTCCCAGGTCCCGTTAGTGTCAACTTGGCGCGAAGTTGCTGGCTGTGACTGCAAGATACTGTCAGTATATATAAGTAGAATATGGCCCAAGCCACCAAAGACCCCCGGAAAAACCCAAACCCAACTCTCTGCCGCATTCTGTAATAATCTATCAAAAATTGTACGCAAACAAAATGTGATTTGGCTCCACGTGCTCCGCATATCGCTCCCTTTCTCTCCTCTTTTCCTCTTTTTTTCCCCCGAAGAGAAGGATTTTTCTACTCTGCATAAATTTTATTCTGGCATTTGGCAATTGATGGTACTGCAAAAAAATGGTTTTTAGCTTGAAAGGAAATTTTTAACTAATGTGTAACTAATTATTTTAGGTTTAAATAAATTAAATTAAAAAAAAACATTGAGTTCAAATATTTTCACAGCTTAAATCCAAATTTTAGGTTTTAATTAACCATTTGATTATACAAGAGTTTAAATATAATTATTAAATATAATATAAGTTGCTGATAATTGCTTTAAAAAAATTAGTAAAATTAGTAAGTACAAAAAATATAGAAAATCTTAATAAATTATTATGATTTAATTTATTTTTTGCTGTGTGAGATATGTGCAAGCAATAGTTGTTTGCCCATCTCAAGAATGTGATTGTGATTGAGTTGAGATGAGTTCAGTTGAGTTGTGTTGGCAGAGGAGTTGCATGCAACTGGTTGAGATTGCATTGGAGACCCTGCAACTGAGGTCCTGGGAGTCGTCCTTCCACCGCAGGTTGCGTAATGCTGGCCAGTGAAAAGGATTTGGTATTTCAAATAAATTACATATTTATTACATATTACCATATTTAAGAACGACTTGTTTTTTGATTTTTAACTAAGCCAGCAAAATAAATTAGTCTTACTATTCTTTTCACCCAAAAAAAAAACTTTACCATGCGCATATCGATTTGATCCTGGTGTGTTTTTTTGTGTGTACTACTACTAATTGATACGCCTTCTGTTTTATTCCCTGTTAATTTGGTTTCAAAATTAACATTCCATGCAGGGATATACCTAAACCTATTTCAAAGGATCCTTTACTGCTTTTAAAATGTTCGAAACTTCCTTGTTGGCCAAGGTGAAAAGAAATAAAGTAGTTACGTGCCACTCACTTATCCACTGGTAATGTAAATTCGTTGTCATTCTGGCCATAGAACATAAACCAAACGAGGGTTTGGGTTTGGGGAAGATGACAGGCTCGCAGGGATCAAACTTTTCGTTACCCTAAAGTTGACAGCCATTAAAGAGCCCCAAATGACTGGGCCACCTAAAAAACACACCTCTCCCCCTTGAAATTCCCAAAAAATTGATGGAAACTTTTTTGGGATATTTTAGTAGCGGATTAAAAGGCGAGAAGAACTAAAGTAAGCATCAAGTTCACTTGCCAGGGTATTCGAGAACCGCCAGACTTTCGTGTTTTATTTGCGGGCTCGGTTCGCATCGGTTCTGTTCAATCTGTTGAACTTTGTGCCATAAACAACTTTGCTTTAATCGATTTTGATTCGATTTGAGAATCTGACTTTGAATCGCTTTTTAAATCGTTTTTGTTTGAAAGTTTTTTGGCATATCTCCTGCTCCCAAACCCCCTCCAAAAAAATCCCCCCTAAAAATCCCTTTTTGCTCCTGTGCAACCCGCTCAATCTGTCACTCAATCTCCCTGGAGGCGACTCTGCAACATTACTTTCGTGGCACTTTTTTACCAAAGCGACAAAAGTTGAATCGCAACCAGAACTTTTGCAGCATCACATATGCATGCGTCTCTTTCTGTCGGCATCTATCCGTCTCTATCTCCCATCTCCCTCTTCCCGCTTCTTTCGTCAGCAGATTTCGGGATGCTGCAACATCTTTGGTTACACTCAAAATGAATAAAACTAAAGCAATGCAACGCGATTTTGTTGCACTGGAAAAAATAAGATGATGAAGTGATTTTTGTATGAATTTAGAGGTTTTTTCTTGTAATTTTTGTAAATAAAAATAAAATAACGAATTCCTAAAATGTAAAAATCTATTACACTTAAAAATTTGTGAATTTACGCTTAAACAAAAAAAAAGGTTAACATTTCAAGTAAAATGATAAAAAATAATTTATTCTTAATAATTACAAATATTCTTTTACATTTTATTTACATTTTTTGAATTATCATTAATTTTTTAAGTGTATTCACCAAGGGCTTTCAAACTTTCAAAAGAAAGAATCGAATGAAATGGATAACAACGGCAAAGAAACTGCAAAACAAAAGTCGAGCGAGGAGTAAACAAATCTTTGCGATACAAAAGATGCCGCAAAGATACAGATACAGATACATAGGGGGCTGCGAAAGAGATAGATAGCTGTGGAGCGAAAGAGAGGGAGATAGACCATAAACCGTAGCCATAAGAAACTGCAATTTGTGGGCACAGATGGGAGCGAGAGTCAACCAAAGTGAAATCCTATAGAAATTGCATTTGCGGCAGCAAAAATTTGAATTGCAATTGCGCTTACACACACACACACACACGTAAGAGCGGGATGACCCCCGACCTCATCCGCTTTTCCGCTTTTCCGAGATTGTATTCCGAGTCCAGAAATCCAGATGCAGTATCTCCTTGGCTTTTTGCTCAGGGTCCAAGCTCCTTCGTCCAGCTCTCTCTCAGCTCGTTTATCAAAGCCAACGCTTTTGAATTTCTGAAATGTCTTTTCCGCTTTTCTTGGCTTTCCCCACAGCCATGGAAAAGGGAAATGCTGAGGGGAAGGGGAAAGCGTACCGGAAGTATCGTTGCAAATTACGTTGGCCATGTCGCTTAGTTTTTCCGATTCGAATGCGCGAACATGACAAATAGATTAGCCAAAAACTTGGCCACAAGGCCGCCGAAGGGGAAAAGTTGGAAGGGAAAAAGGGAAAAGGGGACAGGAAGTCGCCCGTAATGATGACGGCTGCAGCTGCAATTAGGGCAAGGTTTTCCCTTTTTTCCCCCCGCCCCCCTTAAAAACTCGCTTGTCAAACGCGTGAAAAATGTGCAACATTTTCCATCGCTCCCAACAGACGCTTTAAGTAATAACAATTTCGCGGCCATCAGATACAAAAAGGAGAAGAAAAAAAGCAGATAGAAAAAACAAAGTCAAAAATAACAACTATGGGGAGATGTCTGATCTATGGGATCCCTGACTCCCATATTCCATCTGTCACCGCTGCACCATTTTATGGCTATTCATTTTTATGCAACATGGCCAATTGATGGCCGTAATTGCTTTTATTTTCCACCCAAAACTTTTACAGAGGGAAATGGGGAAAATGGGGTTGAAATGGCGACAAATGTGGAATCAATTACATACAACGAACTCAGGCTGAGGCCTCGGAAAACGGAAATAGATGCAAAGGTTTGGCAAATAGAAGGCACAAAAAACGTCACTGAATTGACACATTTACACTGCAAAAATAAAATAAAGTCAATAAAATAATGTTTCAATTTTTTAAATACAATTTTTTCTTCTTAAAAACAATTTATAACAAAATTTCTCTAACTGATTTAATAACCCTATTTTTTCATGTCACTAAAAAGTTCAATATCCTTGAATTAAGTATAATGATTTAATTTTATGTTTCTATCTTTTTAATTCACTTTTTTTTCAATTATTAAATTATTTTATTAAAAACCAGAACTATTCAATTTCCCTGATTTAATTAACCTATTTTCTTTTTTTCACATTTGTTATACCAAGATTTATTATTTAAAAACCAAGTGCTAATGGAATCACGTAAAGTACTTGATGAAAATAAATGCCCTTAAAATAAAGCCCATTTCCAATCACTGGGTTTTCTTTTTTTTTTAGCAAGACACAAAATCAGCCCAGAAACCAATTCAGATTTGAATTCGGTGTAGCGACGACCCAATGGGACATTAAAAAATATTGCCTTTTTGTTTCGATGGCAAACTAAGCCCACCGCCTATCAGCACTTTCCTCACAGAACCGAAAAAAAAACAAGACAAATACAACTTATAAATAGTTTTACTTGAGTAGCGAAAATTGAAAAACCAAAGCGGGCCCAAAAAATCCTAAAAGTGGGCTAAAAGTGGCGAAAGCAAAACAAAAACGAAGGAGGAGATGGCCAAGAAACGCAGCAAAGACAGGCAGAAATAATAAAATAGGAAAACTTTTAGCGGCGCATTAAGTAAACCGAGAGGAACTGCGACTCTGCGGTTGTCCTTGAGGCTCCGCTCAAGTGGGCGGCGGGCGGTAGTGGGCGTTTGTTTTTAGGGTGGGGAAAAGGCAGTGCGAAAATGTGCTGCTAACTTAAATTTATGCGACACGCCGACCAGGAAGCAAAAGGAGCCAGAGCCCTTTGCAAACGGCAAATAAAAAACTAAAATCAGAGAAAACCAAAGCCGAATAGGAAGAAACCGAAAAAAAGGGAACCAAAACTCGCATAAAATTCAAACGCAAGCGAAAACTTTTTGCAAAGCTCAACCGAAAAAGCAGGTCCTTTCCCCTATTTCCCCTCAGAAAACTGGACATGGAATGCCGAACCTTGTTACCCTCAATAGGCCAAGAACAATACACAACTAGAGGGGGCCGAAAATTGGGTGGCAAAATCCATGGGCGGAGGGTATGGCTTAGGGGTGGAATATTGGCAGGGGCTGAAGGCTGTTGAAGCCGGGCATCGGCGACATTTTGATTTATTTATGCCGACACCAAACGGCGGCCAACTGAACCGTCCTGTATGAATACATATAAAGTATGGCCGTATGTGAGTAGGGGTTGGTTCAGGGGTGCGGAGGAAACTGAGGGGGGTTCTTGACACAATCAGTTAATGGTAGAACTGGAACTCCGGAAAACTCTACATAAGCACTGTGATATGCGGCCCTTTAAACGGGGCAGTCCTCTTTGGGCTCAAGAAAATCACTTGAAGACATAGATTTTTTTTGGGTTCGATAATTACATTAACTAATTTAAGACTTAAAAAAACTGAAAGCTTTAAATCACGTTGAAAAAGAAGGGAAAATTAAAAATAAATAAAGTGTCAAGGTTTAAATGCCAATCGTTAGGAAATTTAATAACGAGTTCAGAAAGGTATGACAATCCATACTTTAAATCAGTATTTGCTTTGTTTTAGCGAAAAAACCCGTTTTAGTTTTTTTTTTTTCGGGATTTCAGTTTTTGACAAAAATTGGAATTTTTTCTTTTGTTTTTTTTGCTGTAACTTGGCCAAAAATGGTCCTACACCAAAAATGCATACTGTTTTAAAAAGATAACAAAATTATCAGTAAATCCAGAACACTTTCCGTGTGATTTTGGAAAAATAAAATTTTCGCCAATTTTTAATTTTTTTATAAGGGGGTACCCCATGATTTTTTGCGAAAAATTAAAAATAAATAAAATGTCAAGTTTTAAATGCCAATCGTTAGGAAATTTAATAACGAGCTCAGAAAGGTATGACAATCCATACTTTAAATTAGTATTTTCTTTGTTTTAGCGAAAAAACCCGTTTTATTTTTTTTTTTGGAAATTCGCGATTTCAGTTTTTGACAAAAATTGGAATTTTTCTTTTGGTTTTTTTGCTGTAACTTGGCCAAAAATGGTCCTACACCAAAAATGCATACTGTTTTGAAAAGATAACAAAATTTGCTATAAATCCATAAAACTTTCCGTGTAATTTTGGAAAAATAAAATTTTCGCCAATTTTTAATTTTTTTATAAGGGGGGAAAATAAAATTTTCGCCAATTTTTAATTTTTTTATAAGGGGGTACCCCATGATTTTTTGCGAAAAATTAAAAATGAATAAATTGTCAAGGTTTAAATGCCAATCGTTAGGAAATTTAATAACGAGTTCAGAAAGGTATGACAATCCATACTTTGAATCAGTATTTGCTTTGTTATAGCGAAAAAAGTGCAACGTTTTAGCGAAAAAACGGGTTTGGTTTTTTTTTTGGAAATTCGCGATTTCAGTTTTTGACAAAAAGTGGAATTTTTTCTTTCCGTTTTTTTGCTGTAACTTGGCCAAAAATGGTCCTACACCAAAAATTCATACTGTTTTGAACAGATAACAAAATTTGCTATAAATCCATAAAACTTTCCGTGTAATTTTGGAAAAATAAAATTTTCGCCAATTTTTAATTTTTTTATAAGGGGGTACCCCATGATTTTTTGCGAAAAATTAAAAATGAATAAATTGTCAAGGTTTAAATGCCAATCGTTAGGAAATTTAATAACGAGTTCAGAAAGGTATGACAATCCATACTTTGAATCAGTATTTGCTTTGTTATAGCGAAAAAAGTGCAACGTTTTAGCGAAAAAACGGGTTTGGTTTTTTTTTTTTGAAAATCCCGATTTCAGTTTTTGACAAAAATTGGAATTTTTTCTTTCGGTTTTTTTTGCTGTAACTTGGCCAAAAATGGTCCTACACCAAAAATTCATACTGTTTTGAACAGATAACAAAATTTGCTATAAATCCATAAAACTTTCCGTGTAATTTTGGAAAAATAAAATTTTCGCCAATTTTTAATTTTTTTATAAGGGGGTACCCCATGATTTTTTGCGAAAAATTAAAAATGAATAAATTGTCAAGGTTTAAATGCCAATCGTTAGGAAATTTAATAACGAGTTCAGAAAGGTATGACAATCCATACTTTGAATCAGTATTTGCTTTGTTATAGCGAAAAAACTGCTTCGTTTTAGCGAAAAAACGGGTTTGGTTTTTTTTTTGGAAATTCGCGATTTCAGTTTTTGACAAAAATTGGAATTTTTTCTTTCGGTTTTTTTGCTGTAACTTGGCCAAAAATGTTCCTACACCAAAAATTCATACTGTTTTGAACAGATAACAAAATTTGCTATAAATCCATAAAACTTTCCGTGTAATTTTGGAAAAATAAAATTTTCGCCAATTTTTAATTTTTTTATAAGGGGGTACCCCATGATTTTTTGCGAAAAATTAAAAATGAGTAAATTGTCAAGGTTTAAATGCCAATCGTTAGGAAATTTAATAACGAGTTCAGATATGACAATCCATACTTTGAATCAGTATTTGCTTTGTTATAGCGAAAAAAGTGCAACGTTTTAGCGAAAAAACGGGTTTGTTTTTTTTTTTGGAAATTCGCGATTTCAGTTTTTGACAAAAATTGGAATTTTTCTTTCGGTTTTTTTGCTGTAACTTGGCCAAAAATGGCCCTACACCAAAAATTCATACTGTTTTGAACAGATAACAAAATTTGGAAAATTTTTTTTTTGGAAATTCGCGATTTCAGTTTTTGACAAAAAGTGGAATTTTTTCTTTCCGTTTTTTTGCTGTAACTTGGCCAAAAATGGTCCTACACCAAAAATTCATACTGTTTTGAACAGATAACAAAATTTGCTATAAATCCATAAAACTTTCCGTGTAATTTTGGAAAAATAAAATTTTCGCCAATTTTTAATTTTTTTATAAGGGGGTACCCCATGATTTTTTGCGAAAAATTAAAAATGAATAAATTGTCAAGGTTTAAATGCCAATCGTTAGGAAATTTAATAACGAGTTCAGAAAGGTATGACAATCCATACTTTGAATCAGTATTTGCTTTGTTATAGCGAAAAAAGTGCAACGTTTTAGCGAAAAAACGGGTTTGGTTTTTTTTTTTTGAAAATCCCGATTTCAGTTTTTGACAAAAATTGGAATTTTTTCTTTCGGTTTTTTTTGCTGTAACTTGGCCAAAAATGGTCCTACACCAAAAATTCATACTGTTTTGAACAGATAACAAAATTTGCTATAAATCCATAAAACTTTCCGTGTAATTTTGGAAAAATAAAATTTTCGCCAATTTTTAATTTTTTTATAAGGGGGTACCCCATGATTTTTTGCGAAAAATTAAAAATGAATAAATTGTCAAGGTTTAAATGCCAATCGTTAGGAAATTTAATAACGAGTTCAGAAAGGTATGACAATCCATACTTTGAATCAGTATTTGCTTTGTTATAGCGAAAAAACTGCTTCGTTTTAGCGAAAAAACGGGTTTGGTTTTTTTTTTGGAAATTCGCGATTTCAGTTTTTGACAAAAATTGGAATTTTTTCTTTCGGTTTTTTTGCTGTAACTTGGCCAAAAATGTTCCTACACCAAAAATTCATACTGTTTTGAACAGATAACAAAATTTGCTATAAATCCATAAAACTTTCCGTGTAATTTTGGAAAAATAAAATTTTCGCCAATTTTTAATTTTTTTATAAGGGGGTACCCCATGATTTTTTGCGAAAAATTAAAAATGAATAAATTGTCAAGGTTTAAATGCCAATCGTTAGGAAATTTAATAACGAGTTCAGAAAGGTATGACAATCCATACTTTGAATCAGTATTTGCTTTGTTATAGTGAAAAAACTGCTTCGTTTTAGCGAAAAAAACGGGTTTGGTTTTTTTTTTGGAAATTCGCGATTTCAGTTTTTGACAAAAAGTGGAATTTTTTCTTTCGGTTTTTTTGCTGTAACTTGGCCAAAAATGGTCCTACACCAAAAATTCATACTGTTTTGAACAGATAACAAAATTTGCTATAAATCCATAAAACTTTCCGTGTAATTTTGGAAAAATAAAATTTTCGCCAATTTTTAATTTTTTTATAAGGGGGTACCCCATGATTTTTTGCGAAAAATTAAAAATGAATAAATTGTCAAGGTTTAAATGCCAATCGTTAGGAAATTTAATAATGAGTTCAGAAAGGTATGACAATCCATACTTTGAATCAGTATTTGCTTTGTTATAGCGAAAAAAGTGCAACGTTTTAGCGAAAAAACGGGTTTGGTTTTTTTTTTGGAAATTCGCGATTTCAGTTTTTGACAAAAATTGGAATTTTTCTTTCGGTTTTTTTGCTGTAACTTGGCCAAAAATGGTCCTACACCAAAAATTCATACTGTTTTGAACAGATAACAAAATTTGCTATAAATCCATAAAACTTTCCGTGTAATTTTGGAAAAATAAAATTTTCGCCAATTTTTAATTTTTTTATAAGGGGGTACCCCATGATTTTTTGCGAAAAATTAAAAATGAATAAATTGTCAAGGTTTAAATGCCAATCGTTAGGAAATTTAATAACGAGTTCAGAAAGGTATGACAATCCATACTTTGAATCAGTATTTGCTTTGTTATAGCGAAAAAAGTGCAACGTTTTAGCGAAAAAACGGGTTTGGTTTTTTTTTTTTGAAAATCCCGATTTCAGTTTTTGACAAAAATTGGAATTTTTTCTTTCGGTTTTTTTTGCTGTAACTTGGCCAAAAATGGTCCTACACCAAAAATTCATACTGTTTTGAACAGATAACAAAATTTGCTATAAATCCATAAAACTTTCCGTGTAATTTTGGAAAAATAAAATTTTCGCCAATTTTTAATTTTTTTATAAGGGGGTACCCCATGATTTTTTGCGAAAAATTAAAAATGAATAAATTGTCAAGGTTTAAATGCCAATCGTTAGGAAATTTAATAACGAGTTCAGAAAGGTATGACAATCCATACTTTGAATCAGTATTTGCTTTGTTATAGCGAAAAAACTGCTTCGTTTTAGCGAAAAAACGGGTTTGGTTTTTTTTTTGGAAATTCGCGATTTCAGTTTTTGACAAAAATTGGAATTTTTTCTTTCGGTTTTTTTGCTGTAACTTGGCCAAAAATGTTCCTACACCAAAAATTCATACTGTTTTGAACAGATAACAAAATTTGCTATAAATCCATAAAACTTTCCGTGTAATTTTGGAAAAATAAAATTTTCGCCAATTTTTAATTTTTTTATAAGGGGGTACCCCATGATTTTTTGCGAAAAATTAAAAATGAATAAATTGTCAAGGTTTAAATGCCAATCGTTAGGAAATTTAATAACGAGTTCAGAAAGGTATGACAATCCATACTTTGAATCAGTATTTGCTTTGTTATAGTGAAAAAACTGCTTCGTTTTAGCGAAAAAACGGGTTTGGTTTTTTTTTTGGAAATTCGCGATTTCAGTTTTTGACAAAAAGTGGAATTTTTTCTTTCGGTTTTTTTGCTGTAACTTGGCCAAAAATGGTCCTACACCAAAAATTCATACTGTTTTGAACAGATAACAAAATTTGCTATAAATCCATAAAACTTTCCGTGTAATTTTGGAAAAATAAAATTTTCGCCAATTTTTAATTTTTTTATAAGGGGGTACCCCATGATTTTTTGCGAAAAATTAAAAATGAATAAATTGTCAAGGTTTAAATGCCAATCGTTAGGAAATTTAATAATGAGTTCAGAAAGGTATGACAATCCATACTTTGAATCAGTATTTGCTTTGTTATAGCGAAAAAAGTGCAACGTTTTAGCGAAAAAACGGGTTTGGTTTTTTTTTTGGAAATTCGCGATTTCAGTTTTTGACAAAAATTGGAATTTTTCTTTCGGTTTTTTTGCTGTAACTTGGCCAAAAATGGCCCTACACCAAAAATTCATACTGTTTTGAACAGATAACAAAATTTGCTATAAATCCATAAAACTTTCCGTGTAATTTTGGAAAAATAAAATTTTCGCCAATTTTTAATTTTTTTATAAGGGGGTACCCCATGATTTTTTGCGAAAAATTAAAAATGAATAAATTGTCAAGGTTTAAATGCCAATCGTTAGGAAATTTAATAACGAGTTCAGAAAGGTATGACAACCCATACTTTGAATCAGTATTTGCTTTGTTATAGCGAAAAAACTGCTTCGTTTTAGCGAAAAAACGGGTTTGGTTTTTTTTTGGAAATTCGCGATTTCAGTTTTTGACAAAAATTGGAATTTTTTCTTTTGGTTTTTTTGCTGTAACTTAGCCAAAAATGGTCCTACACCAAAAATTCATACTGTTTTGTACAGATAACAAAATTTGCTATAAATCCATAAAACTTTCCGTGTGATTTTGGAAAAATAAAATTTTCGCCAATTTTTAATTTTTTTATAAGGGGGTACCCCATGATTTTTTGCGAAAAATTAAAAATGAGTAAATTGTCAAGGTTTAAATGCCAATCGTTAGGAAATTTAATAACGAGTTCAGAAAGGTATGACAATCCATACTTTGAATCAGTATTTGCTTTGTTATAGCGAAAAAAGTGCAACGTTTTAGCGAAAAAACGGGTTTGTTTTTTTTTTTGGAAATTCGCGATTTCAGTTTTTGACAAAAATTGGAATTTTTTCTTTCGGTTTTTTTGCTGTAACTTGGCCAAAAATGGTCCTACACCAAAAATTCATACTGTTTTGAACAGATAACAAAATTTGCTATAAATCCATAAAACTTTCCGTGTAATTTTGGAAAAATAAAATTTTCGCCAATTTTTAATTTTTTTATAAGGGGGTACCCCATGATTTTTTGCGAAAAATTAAAAATGAATAAATTGTCAAGGTTTAAATGCCAATCGTTAGGAAATTTAATAACGAGTTCAGAAAGGTATGACAATCCATACTTTGAATCAGTATTTGCTTTGTTATAGCGAAAAAACTGCTTCGTTTTAGCGAAAAAACGGGTTTGGTTTTTTTTTTGGAAATTCGCGATTTCAGTTTTTGACAAAAATTGGAATTTTTTCTTTCGGTTTTTTTGCTGTAACTTGGCCAAAAATGTTCCTACACCAAAAATTCATACTGTTTTGAACAGATAACAAAATTTGCTATAAATCCATAAAACTTTCCGTGTAATTTTGGAAAAATAAAATTTTCGCCAATTTTTAATTTTTTTATAAGGGGGTACCCCATGATTTTTTGCGAAAAATTAAAAATGAATAAATTGTCAAGGTTTAAATGCCAATCGTTAGGAAATTTAATAACGAGTTCAGAAAGGTATGACAATCCATACTTTGAATCAGTATTTGCTTTGTTATAGTGAAAAAACTGCTTCGTTTTAGCGAAAAAACGGGTTTGGTTTTTTTTTTGGAAATTCGCGATTTCAGTTTTTGACAAAAAGTGGAATTTTTTCTTTCGGTTTTTTTGCTGTAACTTGGCCAAAAATGGTCCTACACCAAAAATTCATACTGTTTTGAACAGATAACAAAATTTGCTATAAATCCATAAAACTTTCCGTGTAATTTTGGAAAAATAAAATTTTCGCCAATTTTTAATTTTTTTATAAGGGGGTACCCCATGATTTTTTGCGAAAAATTAAAAATGAATAAATTGTCAAGGTTTAAATGCCAATCGTTAGGAAATTTAATAATGAGTTCAGAAAGGTATGACAATCCATACTTTGAATCAGTATTTGCTTTGTTATAGCGAAAAAAGTGCAACGTTTTAGCGAAAAAACGGGTTTGGTTTTTTTTTTGGAAATTCGCGATTTCAGTTTTTGACAAAAATTGGAATTTTTCTTTCGGTTTTTTTGCTGTAACTTGGCCAAAAATGGCCCTACACCAAAAATTCATACTGTTTTGAACAGATAACAAAATTTGCTATAAATCCATAAAACTTTCCGTGTAATTTTGGAAAAATAAAATTTTCGCCAATTTTTAATTTTTTTATAAGGGGGTACCCCATGATTTTTTGCGAAAAATTAAAAATGAATAAATTGTCAAGGTTTAAATGCCAATCGTTAGGAAATTTAATAACGAGTTCAGAAAGGTATGACAACCCATACTTTGAATCAGTATTTGCTTTGTTATAGCGAAAAAACTGCTTCGTTTTAGCGAAAAAACGGGTTTGGTTTTTTTTTGGAAATTCGCGATTTCAGTTTTTGACAAAAATTGGAATTTTTTCTTTTGGTTTTTTTGCTGTAACTTAGCCAAAAATGGTCCTACACCAAAAATTCATACTGTTTTGTACAGATAACAAAATTTGCTATAAATCCATAAAACTTTCCGTGTGATTTTGGAAAAATAAAATTTTCGCCAATTTTTAATTTTTTTATAAGGGGGTACCCCATGATTTTTTGCGAAAAATTAAAAATGAGTAAATTGTCAAGGTTTAAATGCCAATCGTTAGGAAATTTAATAACGAGTTCAGAAAGGTATGACAATCCATACTTTGAATCAGTATTTGCTTTGTTATAGCGAAAAAAGTGCAACGTTTTAGCGAAAAAACGGGTTTGTTTTTTTTTTTGGAAATTCGCGATTTCAGTTTTTGACAAAAATTGGAATTTTTTCTTTCGGGTTTTTTGCTGTAACTTGGCCAAAAATGGCCCTACACCAAAAATTCATACTGTTTTGAACAGATAACAAAATTTGATATAAATCCATAAAACTTTCCGTGTAATTTTGGAAAAATAAAATTTTCGCCAATTTTTAATTTTTTTATAAGGGGGTACCCCATGATTTTTTGCGAAAAATTAAAAATGAGTAAATTGTCAAGGTTTAAATGCCAATCGTTAGGAAATTTAATAACGAGTTCAGAAAGGTATGACAATCCATACTTTGAATCAGTATTTGCTTTGTTATAGCGAAAAAAGTGCAACGTTTTAGCGAAAAAACGGGTTTGGTTTTTTTTTTGGAAATTCGCGATTTCAGTTTTTGACAAAAATTGGAATTTTTTCTTTCGGTTTTTTTGCTGTAACTTGGCCAAAAATGGCCCTACACCAAAAATTCATACTGTTTTGAACAGATAACAAAATTTGCTATAAATCCATAAAACTTTCCGTGTAATTTTGGAAAAATAAAATTTTCGCCAATTTTTAATTTTTTTATAAGGGGGTACCCCATGATTTTTTGCGAAAAATTAAAAATGAATAAATTGTCAAGGTTTAAATGCCAATCGTTAGGAAATTTAATAACGAGTTCAGAAAGGTATGACAACCCATACTTTGAATCAGTATTTGCTTTGTTATAGCGAAAAAACTGCTTCGTTTTAGCGAAAAAACGGGTTTGTTTTTTTTTTGGAAATTCGCGATTTCAGTTTTTGACAAAAATTGGAATTTTTTCTTTCGGTTTTTTTGCTGTAACTTGGCCAAAAATGGTCCTACACCAAAAATTCATACTGTTTTGTACAGATAACAAAATTTGCTATAAATCCATAAAACTTTCCGTGTGATTTTGGAAAAATAAAATTTTCGCCAATTTTTAATTTTTTTATAAGGGGGTACCCCATGATTTTTTGCGAAAAATTAAAAATGAGTAAATTGTCAAGGTTTAAATGCCAATCGTTAGGAAATTTAATAACGAGTTCAGAAAGGTATGACAATCCATACTTTGAATCAGTATTTGCTTTGTTATAGCGAAAAAAGTGCAACGTTTTAGCGAAAAAACGGGTTTGGTTTTTTTTTTGGAAATTCGCGATTTCAGTTTTTGACAAAAATTGGAATTTTTCTTTCGGTTTTTTTGCTGTAACTTGGCCAAAAATGGCCCTACACCAAAAATTCATACTGTTTTGAACAGATAACAAAATTAGCTATAAATCCATAAAACTTTCCGTGTAATTTTGGAAAAATAAAATTTTCGCCAATTTTTAATTTTTTTATAAGGGGGTACCCCATGATTTTTTGCGAAAAATTAAAAATGAATAAATTGTCAAGGTTTAAATGCCAATCGTTAGGAAATTTAATAACGAGTTCAGAAAGGTATGACAACCCATACTTTGAATCAGTATTTGCTTTGTTATAGCGAAAAAACTGCTTCGTTTTAGCGAAAAAACGGGTTTGTTTTTTTTTTTGGAAATTCGCGATTTCAGTTTTTGACAAAAATTGGAATTTTTTCTTTCGGTTTTTTTGCTGTAACTTGGCCAAAAATGGTCCTACACCAAAAATTCATACTGTTTTGTACAGATAACAAAATTTGCTATAAATCCATAAAACTTTCCGTGTGATTTTGGAAAAATAAAATTTTCGCCAATTTTTAATTTTTTTATAAGGGGGTACCCCATGATTTTTTGCGAAAAATTAAAAATGAGTAAATTGTCAAGGTTTAAATGCCAATCGTTAGAAAATTTAATAACGAGTTCAGAAAGGTATGACAATCCATACTTTGAATCAGTATTTGCTTTGTTATAGCGAAAAAAGTGCAACGTTTTAGCGAAAAAACGGGTTTGGTTTTTTTTTTTGGAAATTCGCGATTTCAGTTTTTGACAAAAATTGGAATTTTTCTTTCGGTTTTTTTGCTGTAACTTGGCCAAAAATGGCCCTACACCAAAAATTCATACTGTTTTGAACAGATAACAAAATTAGCTATAAATCCATAAAACTTTCCGTGTAATTTTGGAAAAATAAAATTTTCGCCAATTTTTAATTTTTTTATAAGGGGGTACCCCATGATTTTTTGCGAAAAATTAAAAATGAATAAATTGTCAAGGTTTAAATGCCAATCGTTAGGAAATTTAATAACGAGTTCAGAAAGGTATGACAACCCATACTTTGAATCAGTATTTGCTTTGTTATAGCGAAAAAACTGCTTCGTTTTAGCGATAAAACGGGTTTGGTTTTTTTTTTGGAAATTCGCGATTTCAGTTTTTGACAAAAATTGGAATTTTTTCTTTTGGTTTTTTTGCCGTAACTTGGCCAAAAATGGTCCTACACCAAAAATTCATACTGTTTTGAACAGATAACAAAATTTGCTATAAATCCATAAAACTTTCCGTGTAATTTTGGAAAAATAAAATTTTCGCCAATTTTTAATTTTTTTTATAAGGGGGTACCCCATGATTTTTTGCGAAAAATTAAAAATGAATAAATTGTCAAGGTTTAAATGCCAATCGTTAGGAAATTTAATAACGAGTTCAGAAAGGTATGACAATCCATACTTTGAATCAGTATTTGCTTTGTTATAGCGAAAAAAGTGCAACGTTTTAGCGAAAAAACGGGTTTGGTTTTTTTTTTGGAAATTCGCGATTTCAGTTTTTGACAAAAATTGGAATTTTTCTTTCGGTTTTTTTGCTGTAACTTGGCCAAAAATGGCCCTACACCAAAAATTCATACTGTTTTGAACAGATAACAAAATTAGCTATAAATCCATAAAACTTTCCGTGTAATTTTGGAAAAATAAAATTTTCGCCAATTTTTAATTTTTTTATAAGGGGGTACCCCATGATTTTTTGCGAAAAATTAAAAATGAATAAATTGTCAAGGTTTAAATGCCAATCGTTAGGAAATTTAATAACGAGTTCAGAAAGGTATGACAACCCATACTTTGAATCAGTATTTGCTTTGTTATAGCGAAAAAACTGCTTCGTTTTAGCGAAAAAACGGGTTTGTTTTTTTTTTTGGAAATTCGCGATTTCAGTTTTTGACAAAAATTGGAATTTTTTCTTTCGGTTTTTTTGCTGTAACTTGGCCAAAAATGGTCCTACACCAAAAATTCATACTGTTTTGTACAGATAACAAAATTTGCTATAAATCCATAAAACTTTCCGTGTGATTTTGGAAAAATAAAATTTTCGCCAATTTTTAATTTTTTTATAAGGGGGTACCCCATGATTTTTTGCGAAAAATTAAAAATGAGTAAATTGTCAAGGTTTAAATGCCAATCGTTAGGAAATTTAATAACGAGTTCAGAAAGGTATGACAATCCATACTTTGAATCAGTAGTTGCTTTGTTATAGCGAAAAAACTGCTTCGTTTTAGCGAAAAAACGGGTTTGTTTTTTTTTTGGAAATTCGCGATTTCAGTTTTTGACAAAAATTGGAATTTTTTCTTTCGGTTTTTTTGCTGTAACTTGGCCAAAAATGGTCCTACACCAAAAATTCATACTGTTTTGTACAGATAACAAAATTTGCTATAAATCCATAAAACTTTCCGTGTGATTTTGGAAAAATAAAATTTTCGCCAATTTTTAATTTTTTTATAAGGGGGTACCCCATGATTTTTTGCGAAAAATTAAAAATGAATAAATTGTCAAGGTTTAAATGCCAATCGTTAGGAAATTTAATAACGAGTTCAGAAAGGTATGACAACCCATACTTTGAATCAGTATTTGCTTTGTTATAGCGAAAAAACTGCTTCGTTTTAGCGAAAAAACGGGTTTGGTTTTTTTTTTGGAAATTCGCGATTTCAGTTTTTGACAAAAATTGGAATTTTTTCTTTTGGTTTTTTTGCTGTAACTTGGCCAAAAATGGTCCTACACCAAAAATTCATACTGTTTTGTACAGATAACAAAATTTGCTATAAATCCATAAAACTTTCCGTGTGATTTTGGAAAAATAAAATTTTCGCCAATTTTTAATTTTTTTATAAGGGGGTACCCCATGCTTTTTTGCGAAAAATTAAAAATGAGTAAATTGTCAAGGTTTAAATGCCAATCGTTAGGAAATTTAATAACGAGTTCAGAAAGGTATGACAATCCATACTTTGAATCAGTATTTGCTTTGTTATAGCGAAAAAAGTGCAACGTTTTAGCGAAAAAACGGGTTTGGTTTTTTTTTTGGAAATTCGCGATTTCAGTTTTTGACAAAAATTGGAATTTTTTCTTTCGGTTTTTTTGCTGTAACTTGGCCAAAAATGGCCCTACACCAAAAATTCATACTGTTTTGAACAGATAACAAAATTTGCTATAAATCCATAAAACTTTCCGTGTAATTTTGGAAAAATAAAATTTTTGCCAATTTTTAATTTTTTTATAAGGGGGTACCCCATGATTTTTTACTTTGAATCAGTATTTGCTTTGTCATAGCGAAAAAAGTGCAACGTTTTAGCGAAAAAACGGGTTTGGTTTTTTTTTTGGAAATTCGCGATTTCAGTTTTTGACAAAAATTGGAATTTTTTCTTTCGGTTTTTTTGCTGTAACTTGGCCAAAAATGGCCCTACACCAAAAATTCATACTGTTTTGAACAGATAACAAAATTTGCTATAAATCCATAAAACTTTCCGTGTAATTTTGGAAAAATAAAATTTTCGCCAGTTTTTAATTTTTTTATAAGGGGGTACCCCATGATTTTTTGCGAAAAATTAAAAATGAATAAATTGTCAAGGTTTAAATGCCAATCGTTAGGAAATTTAATAACGAGTTCAGAAAGGTATGACAACCCATACTTTGAATCAGTATTTGCTTTGTTATAGCGAAAAAACTGCTTCGTTTTAGCGAAAAAACGGGTTTGTTTTTTTTTTTGGAAATTCGCGATTTCAGTTTTTGACAAAAATTGGAATTTTTTCTTTCGGTTTTTTTGCTGTAACTTGGCCAAAAATGGTCCTACACCAAAAATTCATACTGTTTTGTACAGATAACAAAATTTGCTATAAATCCATAAAACTTTCCGTGTGATTTTGGAAAAATAAAATTTTCGCCAATTTTTAATTTTTTTATAAGGGGGTACCCCATGATTTTTTGCGAAAAATTAAAAATGAGTAAATTGTCAAGGTTTAAATGCCAATCGTTAGAAAATTTAATAACGAGTTCAGAAAGGTATGACAATCCATACTTTGAATCAGTATTTGCTTTGTTATAGCGAAAAAAGTGCAACGTTTTAGCGAAAAAACGGGTTTGGTTTTTTTTTTTTGGAAATTCGCGATTTCAGTTTTTGACAAAAATTGGAATTTTTCTTTCGGTTTTTTTGCTGTAACTTGGCCAAAAATGGCCCTACACCAAAAATTCATACTGTTTTGAACAGATAACAAAATTAGCTATAAATCCATAAAACTTTCCGTGTAATTTTGGAAAAATAAAATTTTCGCCAATTTTTAATTTTTTTATAAGGGGGTACCCCATGATTTTTTGCGAAAAATTAAAAATGAATAAATTGTCAAGGTTTAAATGCCAATCGTTAGGAAATTTAATAACGAGTTCAGAAAGGTATGACAACCCATACTTTGAATCAGTATTTGCTTTGTTATAGCGAAAAAACTGCTTCGTTTTAGCGAAAAAACGGGTTTGGTTTTTTTTTTGGAAATTCGCGATTTCAGTTTTTGACAAAAATTGGAATTTTTCTTTCGGTTTTTTTGCTGTAACTTGGCCAAAAATGGCCCTACACCAAAAATTCATACTGTTTTGAACAGATAACAAAATTAGCTATAAATCCATAAAACTTTCCGTGTAATTTTGGAAAAATAAAATTTTCGCCAATTTTTATTTTTTTTATAAGGGGGTACCCCATGATTTTTTGCGAAAAATTAAAAATGAATAAATTGTCAAGGTTTAAATGCCAATCGTTAGGAAATTTAATAACGAGTTCAGAAAGGTATGACAATCCATACTTTGAATCAGTATTTGCTTTGTTATAGCGAAAAAAGTGCAACGTTTTAGCGAAAAAACGGGTTTGGTTTTTTTTTTGGAAATTCGCGATTTCAGTTTTTGACAAAAATTGGAATTTTTCTTTCGGTTTTTTTGCTGTAACTTGGCCAAAAATGGCCCTACACCAAAAATTCATACTGTTTTGAACAGATAACAAAATTAGCTATAAATCCATAAAACTTTCCGTGTAATTTTGGAAAAATAAAATTTTCGCCAATTTTTAATTTTTTTATAAGGGGGTACCCCATGATTTTTTGCGAAAAATTAAAAATGAATAAATTGTCAAGGTTTAAATGCCAATCGTTAGGAAATTTAATAACGAGTTCAGAAAGGTATGACAACCCATACTTTGAATCAGTATTTGCTTTGTTATAGCGAAAAAACTGCTTCGTTTTAGCGAAAAAACGGGTTTGTTTTTTTTTTTGGAAATTCGCGATTTCAGTTTTTGACAAAAATTGGAATTTTTTCTTTCGGTTTTTTTGCTGTAACTTGGCCAAAAATGGTCCTACACCAAAAATTCATACTGTTTTGTACAGATAACAAAATTTGCTATAAATCCATAAAACTTTCCGTGTGATTTTGGAAAAATAAAATTTTCGCCAATTTTTAATTTTTTTATAAGGGGGTACCCCATGATTTTTTGCGAAAAATTAAAAATGAGTAAATTGTCAAGGTTTAAATGCCAATCGTTAGGAAATTTAATAACGAGTTCAGAAAGGTATGACAATCCATACTTTGAATCAGTAGTTGCTTTGTTATAGCGAAAAAACTGCTTCGTTTTAGCGAAAAAACGGGTTTGTTTTTTTTTTGGAAATTCGCGATTTCAGTTTTTGACAAAAATTGGAATTTTTTCTTTCGGTTTTTTTGCTGTAACTTGGCCAAAAATGGTCCTACACCAAAAATTCATACTGTTTTGTACAGATAACAAAATTTGCTATAAATCCATAAAACTTTCCGTGTGATTTTGGAAAAATAAAATTTTCGCCAATTTTTAATTTTTTTATAAGGGGGTACCCCATGATTTTTTGCGAAAAATTAAAAATGAATAAATTGTCAAGGTTTAAATGCCAATCGTTAGGAAATTTAATAACGAGTTCAGAAAGGTATGACAACCCATACTTTGAATCAGTATTTGCTTTGTTATAGCGAAAAAACTGCTTCGTTTTAGCGAAAAAACGGGTTTGGTTTTTTTTTTGGAAATTCGCGATTTCAGTTTTTGACAAAAATTGGAATTTTTTCTTTTGGTTTTTTTGCTGTAACTTGGCCAAAAATGGTCCTACACCAAAAATTCATACTGTTTTGTACAGATAACAAAATTTGCTATAAATCCATAAAACTTTCCGTGTGATTTTGGAAAAATAAAATTTTCGCCAATTTTTAATTTTTTTATAAGGGGGTACCCCATGCTTTTTTGCGAAAAATTAAAAATGAGTAAATTGTCAAGGTTTAAATGCCAATCGTTAGGAAATTTAATAACGAGTTCAGAAAGGTATGACAATCCATACTTTGAATCAGTATTTGCTTTGTTATAGCGAAAAAAGTGCAACGTTTTAGCGAAAAAACGGGTTTGGTTTTTTTTTTGGAAATTCGCGATTTCAGTTTTTGACAAAAATTGGAATTTTTTCTTTCGGTTTTTTTGCTGTAACTTGGCCAAAAATGGCCCTACACCAAAAATTCATACTGTTTTGAACAGATAACAAAATTTGCTATAAATCCATAAAACTTTCCGTGTAATTTTGGAAAAATAAAATTTTTGCCAATTTTTAATTTTTTTATAAGGGGGTACCCCATGATTTTTTACTTTGAATCAGTATTTGCTTTGTCATAGCGAAAAAAGTGCAACGTTTTAGCGAAAAAACGGGTTTGGTTTTTTTTTTGGAAATTCGCGATTTCAGTTTTTGACAAAAATTGGAATTTTTTCTTTCGGTTTTTTTGCTGTAACTTGGCCAAAAATGGCCCTACACCAAAAATTCATACTGTTTTGAACAGATAACAAAATTTGCTATAAATCCATAAAACTTTCCGTGTAATTTTGGAAAAATAAAATTTTCGCCAGTTTTTAATTTTTTTATAAGGGGGTACCCCATGATTTTTTGCGAAAAATTAAAAATGAATAAATTGTCAAGGTTTAAATGCCAATCGTTAGGAAATTTAATAACGAGTTCAGAAAGGTATGACAACCCATACTTTGAATCAGTATTTGCTTTGTTATAGCGAAAAAACTGCTTCGTTTTAGCGAAAAAACGGGTTTGTTTTTTTTTTGGAAATTCGCGATTTCAGTTTTTGACAAAAATTGGAATTTTTTCTTTCGGTTTTTTTGCTGTAACTTGGCCAAAAATGGTCCTACACCAAAAATTCATACTGTTTTGTACAGATAACAAAATTTGCTATAAATCCATAAAACTTTCCGTGTGATTTTGGAAAAATAAAATTTTCGCCAATTTTTAATTTTTTTATAAGGGGGTACCCCATGCTTTTTTGCGAAAAATTAAAAATGAATAAATTGTCAAGGTTTAAATGCCAATCGTTAGGAAATTTAATAACGAGTTCAGAAAGGTATGACAACCCATACTTTGAATCAGTATTTGCTTTGTTATAGCGAAAAAACTGCTTCGTTTTAGCGAAAAAACGGGTTTGTTTTTTTTTTGGAAATTCGCGATTTCAGTTTTTGACAAAAATTGGAATTTTTTCTTTCGGTTTTTTTGCTGTAACTTGGCCAAAAATGGTCCTACACCAAAAATTCATACTGTTTTGTACAGATAACAAAATTTGCTATAAATCCATAAAACTTTCCGTGTGATTTTGGAAAAATAAAATTTTCGCCAATTTTTAATTTTTTTATAAGGGGGTACCCCATGCTTTTTTGCGAAAAATTAAAAATGAGTAAATTGTCAAGGTTTAAATGCCAATCGTTAGGAAATTTAATAACGAGTTCAGAAAGGTATGACAATCCATACTTTGAATCAGTATTTGCTTTGTTATAGCGAAAAAAGTGCAACGTTTTAGCGAAAAAACGGGTTTGGTTTTTTTTTTGGAAATTCGCGATTTCAGTTTTTGACAAAAATTGGAATTTTTTCTTTCGGTTTTTTGCTGTAACTTGGCCAAAAATGGTCCTACACCAAAAATTCATACTGTTTTGAACAGATAACAAAATTTGCTATAAATCCATAAAACTTTCCGTGTAATTTTGGAAAAATAAAATTTTCGCCAATTTTTAATTTTTTTATAAGGGGGTACCCCATGATTTTTTGCGAAAAATTAAAAATAAATAAAATGTCAAGTTTTAAATGCCAATCGTTAGGAAATTTAATAACGAGCTCAGAAAGGTATGACAATCCGTATTTGGATCAATATTTTCATTGTTTTGGCCAAATAACAACTTATTTTTCGGTCAAAAAACTATTTTTTTTTGTGGAAATTTGGGATCTGGGTTTTTGGTAAAAATATGAATTTTTTCCTTTTTATTTTTTTTGCTGTAACTTGACCAAAAATGGTCCCAAAATGCATTTAAATGCAAATCGATTCGGAATTTAATTACGAGCTCATAACGGTCTTTTGTTTTGGACAAAATGTTGAGTTTCTCATAAGGGGTTAAATATATTTCTTTGTAGAGATCACTTCCAATTAACGATGACAAACCCCAAAAGTCACCTCAAAGTCAGGAAATTATGATTTCTGAATCCTGTGAACCAGAATCTCCTCCCTCAGCTGCATTATCCTGCGGGTTTTTGGGCTTGGGTTTTGATTCGGTGTAAGGGGGAGGACAACAGTCCTGTTTCGATTTCGGTGCGCTTGGCTCGCTCATTTGGTTTTCCGTTTGAATTTCCTTTGCACTCAATGAAATTTCAACTTGATTTCCGTCGGGGCATTTGTTACTTATATTTTCAGCTCTCCGTCTGGCTTTTCCTGTGTGAGTGGGTGTGTGTGTGGGTGTGGATGTGGGGCGTGGCTCTTTCGCAGCCCTTCACACACACACTCGCACAGTTGTTGACACCTACCGCTGACGACAGCTGCTTCACACCCACATCCACACCCACATCCACTTTCACATCCCCATGTGTCCATCCGTGTGTGTTTGTTTGTTGATTTGGCTTAGTAGTAGTTACCAGGAGTCTGGCCTTGATGGCAAAAAAAATATACATAGCTACCTATATAAGAAAAAAGACCACCTGATACCCTTAAGATGTAAAAAAAAATTGGATAAAATTGAATAAAATATATTCTTATGTTTATATGATATGATATCTATATCTATTAAGAATGGAATTTTAAAATATTTATATACCATATAATAGACGACGATATACCCCATACGCTCCACCTTTTATAAAGGGTATAGAAATACGGAATACAAAATAAAGAAAACATATAGCCAATTTGAGGAATCCGCTTAAGTGCGACATTGATTTCCGTCACTGATACCCAACACATGTCGACCCGGCGAAAAGCTTATGAAGTGAAGGGATATAGGATATAGAAAAGGAAAGGAAAGGAGGCTTCAAAAGTGGGTACACTTTTCTTTTGGCTAAGAGAAATGACCTAATTACAATTTAAATTGGCACTTGATTTTTTGGGCTCGAAAGAAACCGGAAGAAAAACCAAATTTGTTGCAAATTTAATACACGATTTGCTTTTGATAATAGGGTACTGTCTGCTGTTTTTCTCCAAGTGTAGTAGAGCGGGTCACCGGATTCACGCAGTTGGTCACACACGAGCTGACAGGCGGCCCCTCTCAAAATCCCTTGACCCCCGCCCTGGAATTTGAATGGCGCCTGCGGCAATTGCAAAATCTATGGATACGGAGATGCCAGAGAAGTGTATCCATAAAATATTCTTGCCAACCGATTTTCACATGCAAAGTTTCTATTTCTCTTTTCGCACTCTCCTTAAAGGGTATTGTGATTTTAAAAATATTTTTAAACAAATTTTTTAAAAATATTTGTCAATATTTGGATAAATATTCAATTAAATTTAAAACAATTACATTTAATAAAGCAGATAGATGTGATAATCTTTTTTTTTTCCATACGTTTATTTGATTACATTTTTTATTTTATTTTATTTTATTTTTATTAAATTACTTAACTCGTTTGGTCAAGAAAAAAAACAAGAGTATATCAAATTTCGTTTAATTGGTTTAGATCTTTTTGGGTTTTTGTTTTTGGAAATTTCAAGTAGTGTGTGTGTGTGGGTGCTAGATTCGATTTAAGCCGGTTATCCAGAAAGAGAAGGGGAGAGGGTAAAAGTGGGAGAGAGAGGGAGAAGGAAGCCAGCGACAAGTTGGCCAGGGGAAAATACGAGATGACATTAATAACTTAGCAATTGTATTGGGCCAGTTGCAAGGCCAACTGCAGCGGCAGCAGCAGCAGCTGTTCTTCCAGAGGCAGAGGTGCCCCAAAAGGGGGCTGCTGGCCTCCTGGTCAAGAAGTGGGCGTAAGACTTATGTCTGGGCCAAAACCCAGGCGAGATTGAGCCAGGCTGAGCCCGGCAGGTTGATTGATGGTCTGGAACGGAATGAAATTGAATGGAATGGAGCCCACGGGAATTATTCAGACGTTGGAAACAAATCTATGGGAAAGAACTAGATGCAATGAACTGATATAAAATCCAGAAATTAATCAACAAAAATCAAACAGGGATATCATAAACAGAGAGCGAGTGGAATATTTAAATTATTTATTTGGCCAAATGTAATTACACAGGCTTAAATGCATGACAGTGGAAATAAAATGGTGTAGCATTAATTAGGGATTATGGGTCGTGTAATTATATATATTTTTTAACAAAACCGAAACCAGAAAACATTGACCAGAAATCAAGGCAAATTATGTATTAACACATTTAACCGGAAATAAAAAGGTCAGGGATTAATTAGGGATTAAGTGCTGCTATTTTTAGCTACCAGTTAGTCATAGTTAGTTGAGTTCTTTCATCTGGCTGAAGATGATATATTTTTGATATATGAACCGGCGACACTGACTCGGGTCAAAGGTCAAACGGTGTGTGCTGTGTGTGTGTGAGTGCGGCAGACACTCAGCTATGCAGCCAGACGACCGCCCTTCAATCAACCTACCCCAAACGTATCCCAAGTATCCCATATCCCAAGTACTTGGCTTCCCTTTTAGCCATGATGATTAATTGCGGCCCCCGGAATGCTAACAATGTTAATTTGTCATATGTGTGCGACGTTACTTCCGCCGGCAAAATGGGAAACCAAAAGCGAGACGAAAAAAGCTGAAGGAATCAAATTAAAAATGTATAATCGCTGGAGGCTCCCACCCAATATACAAGAAAAAAAAAGGAAACAGAGGGTAGCAGAGATTGAAGAGCAATCAAATCAATAATTCATGTTACGAAAACGTTAAGAGTAACGATGAGTTGAGATGACAGCAGGCAAAAAAAAAAGGAAAGGAAAGGAAGGGACTCGACTCTTCTTGAGGTCGAATTATTTTCCAACCGGAGGTCGTTTGTGTTGGGTTAAGCAAATGTACATTTTCAATGACAACGGTAAGTGCATGTAAATGCAAGCGATGACAAAAAGGGGGTGGGTTAAAAGGGGGTGGGTCTCACCCACACACACACAAATGCAATACAAATAAATTCTCATCTATTTCGGTTTTTGGGTTATGGTTACTCTCCGCATTTCCCCATTTTCTCCTCTCTGTTCTCCGGCTTCCTGGGAATCCGCAGCACTTACCAATGTGGCTGTATTTAAATACTTGCACGATTTCCGGTTGTTAGCGCTGCTAAGTTTCAAAATGGCTGCCTCACCGACACACCCACCCACACACACATACTGTATATCTGAGCACCCATTTTCGTAGCACACTTTCGAGCGCAAATCGGACATGCATTGTTTTTCGCCACAATTTTCCGTTGCAAATGTGGCAAAACGCTTGAAAACCGAAAAATGAACGATGCATCAACATAAAATAAAAGTGATTTGTTTATTTATCAAGTAGTTTTAGAACACAGAAAGAAAATCTACACGAAATAAGGTCATATCTACTTTAAGTCTCATATTTGTTCAGAATAACTTGATCTAAAAAAAATATTAAATTAACTTGCACATATCAATCTAATCTTTTGTAATTTTTTTTTCTGTGTAGCAACGTTTTATGATCTGCTTTTAAAATACCCAAAAATTGCTGACTTTTTGTCTTTCAAATTTAATCCCAACTTACTCAATAATATTTTAAATACTGGCTATCAGCTCAAACACTTTTTAACAAGCATTACATATTGTGCAACTCAAAAACACAGAAATCACAGCTTATGCTGAAATTTGATATTCGTTTTCATTGAATTCAAAGCTCAAAGCAAAATTGTCAACCCTTTGAAAATGGCCAAAAATCACAGCTTAAAACACGCAGACCCTTTAGGAATTTGTGTGAAATATTTATACATATATTATTTGTAATTAAAGCGCTCGATGGGATTTTCAACAGAATTTGTTGAAGGCAAACATAAACAAATATTTTAACAGGCCAAAGGGCATCACTTTAATATTTTTGCTACATATGGCGTAAAAATGGTAGTATTAATTTTGTAAAAAATCAAAAAAATCTCGATGATGCGTGCCTTTGATTTTGCTTAAATGACCGTGGCAAACTGCGCTAGATCGGCGCTTTATCGACGCTTTTCGCAGCCAGTTTCCATTTCAAAGAAAATATGCAAAACAATCATTGGCAGAGCTTCCAATCCACAAAGCCAAACAGCCGGGCAAAACAAAACACTGAGTTGGCTAAAAAAAAAAATGGAAAAACCTTCCCGGGGGCCGAACTCGGGGGGATATAAACCCCCTATAAATCCCCCCTTCTCTGGCAAGCTTTTCATTTGCTTTTACTCGTTTTTGGAGCGGCTGGTTTATTTTATTATTTTCTGCTCCTCTTCCCATACACTCTACTACCTTTTTCCTCCATTTTTTCATCCTCTTTTTTTCCATGCTGCATTCTGTGGCGGAAGTTCATTTGAGGAATTTCGCTTTGGCATTTCAGATGTGCCGTTCATTATTTTGTTTTGCTTTCACCTTGGCTTTCACCTGAGAGTTTTCCCAAAGCCAAACTCGTGCCTTCCTCTTTGTCTGCCAGCTGGTTGCCATGGCCAATCGGCGAATGAATAGTCTGATTTATAATGATTAATGCCTTCGAGTTATGTGTCCGACATTTGCAATTGAGATGGAGCTGAAGAGCTGAAAGCGGCCAAAGATATGGACAAAACAATTTGCGGCCACACCTCGCACCTTGTTGGCCTGGGCAAAAGTGACAGAGTTTCGCTGATTTCGTGGTTTTGGCCCCGGCTTTTCGGGAGATTTTCCCCTAGATTTTTCCCCCAGAAAAGCAGCCTGCATTCGCACTGATAGTGCGATAAGCAGCTTACCTCTATGGACGGCTTTCACCTGACCGATTGCATCTGGCCAACAGCCAGCAGAAAAGCACTAATGAAATGGCCAGACATTCCAGTCAAATTCCATAGCCAAATTCCAGCTTCCACCTTCCACCTTCTGCAACCTTTAAACCCAAACCACCCCCCAAAAATCCAAGTCACCTTGCGGCTATTTTCCATTTCGCCGGTAAACGCTGCTACCATTTCAATTTTCGTTTTGGCCATCATAAAATATAATTGTTTTTCCACTCTCGCAACGAAAGTGAAAAATAAACTGCCAATTCCACATTGGCGACTGGCTAACAATAAGCTACACCAACAATAACAGCAATAACGAAAATAACAGCAGCAACAATGGACAGAAGTAAGCTATTTGTTTAACAGCTGCAAGTCAGCAGGAAAATAAAAAGAGAGCTGGGAATAAAGCAGCCCCAGAAGCAGGTGAAATTCAGGGACAGGAGGTTGAGACTAGGTGATATCCTAGGCGGTATTTTTTTAGGAAAATCTGTTTTAACGTGGTGGTTATATCATGAAAATATTTATTAAAATATTATATTGGGAAAATTATATAAAGAGGTTTTTAATATCACTTAAAAATGTCAATAAGGGATAATTCTTTTCCTGTATGAATTCATATAACATTTGGGTTACATATATATTTTTGCATATATTTTGACACCTATTTTGACATTTAAAAAATACTTAAATAAATTACTTGTGATTATAATGAAAATCCTTTTTATTTCTTAGACCCTAAAAATTCTGAATTACAGTTTTTAAAGCTGAGAAAAAGACTCCAAAATAAGTGAAGAAAATTAGAAAAAATAACTCATTTATGGAGTTAAAATTAATGTATTTTCAGTTTCCATATATTTTCAAACATTTCATTAATTAGTTACTAACAAATACTAAATGAAGAGCTTCCTAAAATTACAAGCTACACTGGACTACAGGGTACCAGGCTGAAGGGCAGCTAAGGAAGAAGAGAAATAAGAGGGCGTGCTTCTTGTTCTGGTTCAGCTGCTGATTCTTGGACGGATGCGATGCTGAGACCGCATTTATGGCCCACCGGGTTCTACTTATATAGCAATACATATATTTATATATGGGCTATACAGCTATATAGCTAGCTATATATAGCAGCTATAGCTATAGCCAGTGCCTACGATTTTTACCTATGTGCCGACGGGTCCGACACGGAATTCATTTAAAATTTAATGACCTAACCGTTGTTGTTGTTGCTGCGCCGCTTGTTTGGTTGTTGGCTGTATGCATGTCCTGCCACCAACAACAACAATAACAACATCGAAGCAATATTAAAATTCATTAAAAATGATTTGCGTAAAACGCAATTTTATTTTTCATCGCCACAAAAAAGGCGAAAAAAACAGAAATGAGCGCCAAAGAAGCTACCGAAAAAAAGAACAAAATAAAAAAGTAGAAAAGAAAAATGAGAGAGGGAAAATAAAACACGGGCATAAAAACAAGCGGCAGGGAAAATAAAGTACAACACTTCAAAATGAAACAAATAAACAAAAAGCAAACGGATCGGAATTCAGGACGTGGAGTTCCGTGGAAATTTTCCTATGGTATGGTATGCCATGGTGTCCAGTTTCCAAAAAGGGCAGGTGGAGGGGGTGGAAAGGGGGTCCAAAGGCCCACTCATGCATACACACATTCATGAATAGGGAAGCCCCATTAATTGAATTGCCTAAAACACACGAAATTCGGCACTCTATAAAACCATTTTGTTGCCCAACGAGTTCGATTTACACTACACCCTTTTGTTGTCACAAAATAACTAGTTAGCTAAATATTTTAACAAATCAAAAAAATATCAGAAAAAAATGTACAAAAAAAAAACTTTTGTGTTTATTACAAAGTTTAAAACAGATTTAAAACATTATTTTATTTGTCTCCGTTAAAAAGGTAAATTTAAAGAAAAAATTCGCCTTTTGGACTAAATATTAATATTATTTAAAAGCCTAAAACAGATAAAACAAAATATTTTATATATCTCCGTTAAAAAAGCAACTTTTTTTTGTTGTTTTTTAGACATTTTCATTTTTTTTTAAAGACTTTTTAAAAAATATTTTAACAAATAACAAACAGCAGCGTTTTGTTACATAGATATTTTTCCTTTTTAAAAGACGTTTTTGAAGATTTCCTGTGATGTTTCCCTACTCACAATTTTTACGAGCTGGACAGCATTATAAATTGCATAAACTTATGATAGTTTTTTGTGTCTGAAACCCATGTTTACCGTATTTTCCTCTCAGCCAGAAGATTAACATGGTGCTTTGACTGGCGCACTTTGTGCTTAAATAACATGATGGTTACGCCCCGAAAAGCGCCATTCATAGAGTCCTTCATCCTTCGGCCCAGTGGCCACTAAAAAATTAATGAAAAAAAATTGCACACGCACCCGCACGACGCACATATAAAATTAAAAAATTTATTGCTTTCGCCTGATAGGCATGCACACATACACATACAGGCCATTGGCCCCGCCCACCTGGGCTCAGCCGCCCCCAGCCCCGCCCCCTTTTTGCTGCGTCACGCAAATTAAAAACACAAAATACAAAATGCACGATAAAAATTGGGGGATGCGAAAAATAAACGCGGGAAAAAGAAGGAAAGAAAGTTTTTTTAAAAAATATTGCGCTAGGCATTTATTTTGAACAATCCATGCATTTTATATGTCCTGCGGAAAAGGCGTTGGAGTGGGCGTGGCCAAGCGGGTTACGTGGTGCGTGCTGTAATTTCCATGTAGACACAACAACAACAATAACAACGACAGCAACAGCTTTCACCTTGTCGCTTTTTCAATTTTCCTCCCCGCTTCTTATTGACTTTTCCCGCTTTTCTTTTCTTTTTTTACGCACACTTTTTTATGCGCATATCGCATACATATATATTATATTACTTGATTTGATTTTATTTTTATTTCGCTGTTGCCACTTGCAAACATTTCACAGTCTGTTGCCTGTTTTGAGCTCTGATTGTCATTGAAAGCGGCAAAAGAGGGTGGGAAAGAGGCTGGGAAAGTGGAAAAGTGAAAAGTGGGCGGGGAATGCGGGGTGTTTTTGCGTTAAGAAGTCGCGATTTTTAGGCTCATTAAATCTGACAGAGATTTGCGCCAAAGTTTCCATTTTGTCTGATCCTTGTCTGATTTTATCCCTCGCTCTTGGTTCGTTCTTGTACTTTTATGAGTTTTATGTCAACTTGATTGCCTAGAAGAAGTGGCGAGTTTGGAAGGTTGGGAGGTCAGAACACTTTGTCATCTAGTCCACCTGCCGGTGACCAATTAGTCCGCAGGTGACAAAAGAGCCACGCCCCCTTCAACGCCCGCCCTTCTGCAGCTACAAAAAAAACAACAGAAAACGAAAAAGAAAAGTGAAAGAAATATGAAAATGGCAGCCAAGCATTTTCCAAGCTAAGCCTAAAAGGGCAATAGTTACCTGACATTACACGTCGGCAAAAATACCCTGGAAGTATTGAAAAAAAAAACTAAAATATATTTAAATCATATCTCTTAGCTGTAAATACCCAGAGTTCATAACAAAATCCTATCAATTTCAGTTCAAATCACTTAAAGTTTGATTGGCAAGTTAAAAATTACTAAGGCAAAGAAAACGTAACAAAGTTTTCACCGCACAATCCGGAAAGCTGGAAAACGCATTCCTAAAGTGAGTTACTTTTTCTTTTATGGGCTGCACAGTTTGTCATTCTGTGGAGAATATGTGACAGGTTAAGGACCCAAATATATTGAAATACGCATATATATCTATATTATGAAAAGAGTGTAATAAAATAGGATCAAATGTTGTATTTACTTACTTATTAAATGAATACATGGCGTATACGTAATGTTGGGCATTTGCATTAAGTATACGCCCCATAACTATAAAGAATATAAATTTTAAAATACTGTAACATTGTTGCTCATTGAAATACATTTAAAAATGCTTTACAATAGCTTATACGTTATTAATTAATTTTAATAAATATTGGAATTTATAATTTAAACTATACTTATATTTATTGTACTCTATTGCCCATTTAAATACATTTAAATTGCTTTAAGAAAAATCGAGAAAATAAAGGACAGTGATTATCGGGTATCGCATAGTCGGAAAACAGGACTCCAGACTTGTTTTTCTGGCGTCCCCTTTGCGCCATGCGAAGGGAAACAATAACAAGCGGAAAAAACACACGCAGTTCGGCCAGCGCCATTGTTACCTGTACAGGTGGACGTGTGTGTCCGTGTCCGTTCCCGTGTCCGTAACCGTGTCCGCGGACGGAGATGGCGAATGGCGAATGGCGATATTTCAGTGCGTTGTGTGAAAAGCAGCGTAAAAAAAGCTTAAGCTAAAATGGGATTAGAAACAACAGAAGGGACAGGACGAAGTCCTGCGAAGAAGCAGAGGAGAGGAATGGCTGGCAAAGTGCTTATGTGTGTGTGTGTTGTTTACTCTGCAGTTGCTGTTGTTGTTATTTGAGTGGCCGCACAGCTGGCACACCCAGCATCCCAACATCCAGAATCCTGCATCCAGCATACGCACTCCGCCAGCAACAGGAGGAAAAAATTACCCAAGCTCACCTGAACTTACCTGCGGATAACAGGCATGCTCGCTATGTGAAGTGAAAAAAGATAGAACAGATTAAACTGCACTAACTGATAGCGAAAGACCCTATTTTCTAAGAATATCCTAAACTAAATTCTAGACCAAAAAAAAAATTAAATTAAAAATTAACTAATTTAAAGAAATATAATTCTTTGGAAAAAAACCGTATTTTTTAAATATGCCTCGGATTTTTTTTTGCCTTTTTAAGTTAAAGTTTTAATTCTACAAATTTGTAAAAAAGCAAATGAAAAAGCAAAGTATTTTTATTTTTATATAAGTTCAACTAATTTAGTGTGACATTTTCCCCAATTTATTTAATCAAAATTAAATGTAATTTATATAATATATTTATTTATTTGTTTAATGCCTTTTCCACCCAATTCCCTTTGACTTAGAGCATTTCACCTGCGACTTTGTGGACCTCATAAGCTTCTTCTATTGTTTCTTCACATTTCGCTTTCCTTTGTACTTTTACCTCGCATTTTTTCCGACGTTTCCGTGTTGCTAACGAAATTATTTAGTAGACCCGCGTGGCTGTCAGTGGGGCCAAAAGCAGAGGCAAAAGCTGGAGAGCAGCCGAAAAAAAGGAGCGGGGAATTTGCAGAAGAAGGCGAGCAGGACGAAGGACGAAAGCTGTCCGGGATGGCAGAAAGCAGAAAACAGGACATTGAGTGGCAACTAGTTCATCAGGACTCCTGGTTCTCTTCCCCTTTTTGGTAGAAAGTGGACTCGGTGTCTCCGCGGCGTTTATTTCGCATAAAAATCGCATTAAAACTAAAGCCGTAGTCTGCCCAGAAACCCCGCCCACTTGGCGACCACGCCCCCGCCTTCGCGAAAAACAAAAAAAAAGAAAAACAAATTCATGTTCACACGCACAGCAACAACTATACAAACACAGCGGAAAATCCATGGAGAAAGCAAGGCTAACTGCGGATTTTGTCCTTTCTTTTTACGACTCTCACTCACCTCACTGCCCACGCGGTACAGTGGTTAAAAGCCAATAAAAAATTAGGGTATTACATAAATTGGGATATTTCAAAAATATAAAACATCTGAAAATTAAAATATATAAACGTATTTGTAAGACCTTTTAGGTTCTTAGGTTGAAAATTATTATTTATAATAAGTAAATGCACTTAATGTTTTTTAAAGAAAAAATAAATTAAATATTTAAAATAACTTTTTAGATCCTCATTTCTCTGAATTTTATAACCACTGTACTTGCGTAGGCGTGTGTGTGTGTGTGTGTGAGTGCTTGAGTGGGTATTTGTTTGTTTGGCCAGCTTTATTTTTTACCTTGCTGACTTTTCCTTTTTGGCCGGGAAACACAGCGCCTTTTGATGTGGGCTTATCAGATATCAAAGCGCATAACTGATAATGTGGCAATTGAAGGAGAAACTCAAACAACAGGTGGTCGACTGGGTGGCTTACCACGCCCCTTTCCGACCCTTCCCCTCCCCCCTTGGTACATAAGTTCCTCTTGCTGATTAAATCTAAACTGAACCGAACTGAACTGACAACGGAAACGCCAAAGTCAAAGGCAAAGTTCAAAAAGAGTGGCAGATACATGGGATCATCCATCGCATTTCCTTATCGAAATGCTGTTGGCTTTTCTTTTGTCTCGCCGGCTTACCTTTGTGGATTTTCCCTTCTCAACGGGGGCACACAAACAAAGTCGAGGAGTTGACCAACAAAACTATGGGATGTGCGCATAAAATATACATGTGTTTTTTTTTTAGAAAAATATATTCATGCTAATATTTATTAGCTTGAGCAATTCATAGCATTTAAACGTTTCAACTCCGAGAAAGTGCGAGCTGGAAAAATGGGATTTTCTTTTGAATATATAATACTTATTGTTTAAGAAATTGTAGTAATAAAAAAAAAAATTGTAATTACTGTTTCTTAGAATTACATATTTATTTTTTATTTTTTTTTAAATGCAGAAAATATATTTCCCTTTTGAATTTATATCACTAATATTATTTAAGAAGTTGTAGAAATAAAATTATAATTTAAATTATTATTTTAAATATGTATTTTATTTTATTTTATTTTTATTTTTTTATTTCTAAGAAAGCGTATTCCGAACCTTTACTTAAATAGCTAACTTTAATTTTAGGTATTCCCCATTTTCATGTTGTTTTCTTGTTGTTTTTCGGCTTTCGGTCCCTTTGCTGATTTGTTTATGTTGATAATGATTACAATGTTGTGTCGCTGCTGTTCGGTTCTGTTTTTCCGGAGGCGAGGCTTTTCATTTAGCTACCTTCTACATGTGCTACCTGTGCTACCCACCTTGATTGTTTTATGTGCCGCTCTCTCATTATCGCGGCCATCTTTCAAGCGCTGTGTGTTGCCGTTGCCGTTTCTGGCATATGTTAGTTGGCCTGGCCTAAACTTGAAAAGCTTACAGTGGCCTACTTTCCGGGGGTTTGGCGGGGGTAGAGTGAGGAAAAAGGACACAAGAGGTGGTAGATGTCTGCCAGCAAACATAAAATCAGCTAAAACGTTGCCACAGCACGGCACACACACACACACACACACTCACACATATAGTGGCACACAATTTATGCCCCTTTTTGTGCTGAAGCCTCAACACGGCCTCCGTAGCTCCATACCTCCGTACACCTTGCGGCATTTAATATTTGTGTTTCGCCAGCACGGCCAGCGCTCCACCCCTCCACCCCCTTTTTCCACCCGCCCGCACCTGAGCTCCTGGCTTTTCAAAAACAAAAACAACAAAAAATACAGAAAACCAAAAAAAAAAAGAAGCAAAATTGTTACCTGCCCGCTTTTTTCGTGCAAATATAATAATGTCAGGACTGCGTCGACTTGTTTACGCTTTGGCGAAGGCTTTCGCTAAGGCAATTTATGATTGACCGCATGTCCTGGGGGCCAAGGACCTTCCCGCAATTGAAACTTTAGCGCAAGCACGTGCCAAATGTTTTCGCTCTCGGCTTGCGACGATTACAACGCCGCCACCCCAAGGAAAAGCCGCCTGAAAACCTGAAACCCCCCAAAAACACCCACCACCTCCCTCCTCTTCAAAAGAAATTTGCTTATGAGGTTTGGGGCCCTATACATATATTTTTTAATAAAATGATAAAAAAAAAAGCTGAAAGTCCAATTATTTTATATTTTATTAAAATATTTTTCGTTATTTTATATTAAATATAGAAATATTATATTAATAGCAAGCAAAGAATTAAACTTTTACCAAAATTCCAGATCCGTATTTTTTACTCAAAAAATGCTGTATTTTGGCCGAAACAAAGAAAATAATAATCAAAATATGGAATGTCATACCTTGTTGAGTTTGTAATTAAATTTCCAATCGATTGGCGTTCAAACCTAGACATTTTAATTTTTGTCAATTTTTTGCAAAAAATCATGATAAAAAAATTGAAAATTGTCGAAAATTTTATTTTTCCAAAATCACACTGAAAGTGTCATGGATTTATTTATTATTTTGTTATCTGTTCAAAACAGTATGTATTTTTGGTGTAGGAATATTTTTGGCCAAGCGACACCAAAAAAACCAAAAGGAAAATTCCTATTTTTACCAAAAACCCAGATCCCGATTTTTTCACGCATTTATATTCCATATTTTTTCTTAGTGCAAGTATGCATATATTTAGTAGGTACATGTAATTATGTTTTCCCAAAGGGTTAACTCCAACAAGTTTGTCGTTCCTGCCACCAAAAAAGTGTGAACAAAAAAGGGGCCTGCTGCAAAAAAGGTGTTGTTAGCTTTTTGCAGCGTGAATTAATTTGTATATTGGTGGCATCACGTTTGTCGCAGCTAATAAATAGAAAGTTTCGCCAACGAATTTCAGATACAAATTAAATACACTTTAATTGAGAAAATGTAAAAGAAGGATGCCATTAGAAGTAAAACCACAAAACATCCCTTCATAGCAAAAAAAATTAAAATACAAAATATAAAAACTAGTTAATTCTATAACAATAAAATCTTTAACCTTTAGCCAAACTTTATACTCTTTTTCCCAATATGTATTTTACCTTTATACGGTACATACATATACTTGGTCTTAATCAACCCACCTGTGGGCGTAAAATGCCAAGTAAATCCGGGTCATAAATAACACAATGCATTTTTTTATGGGCCATCGGATGGCTTTAATGCTGTTGTCAGTCTAAAACAGAAAAACTAGCAAAAAAATATCACAAAACTGGGCAAATAAATTAGCGGCTGTGATGGCTGCATCTGCATTCGCTATTGTTTGTTTAAATTAATTAAATTATCATTGTAATTGATTAGCCAGCAATGTCAATTTGGAGCAAAAAAAGCAGAGTCCCCTGAGTTCCCCCAGTGAATACTGGGAATCCTTGGAGCTGTGCAATAATGTGTGTGCGAAGGGTTTGCGGCAAATGGATTTTGAAGCATCGGATAAACAATATATTATATTTCTATAAATCAAACTGACTGCCAATGCAGTTGGGTGCAAAGAAGTGGGGAAAAGTGGGAGTCTCTTAGTCGGGAATATTTATAAACCCGTGTATGGGTGTAGTCATATGAGTATTCAAAGCGCAGCAGGGGCAAAATACACAGGGAGCGAGAGCATGCGACAGAGAAGAAAGAAGAAGCTCCGGCAACAGCAAGGACCAAGGACGCCCATGGTCGAAGGAAGGGGGGCGGAGAAAAGGAGAAAAAGAAGGAAAAGAAGGAACAAGAGTGGAACAGACAGAGTGACTGGGATTCAAATGGCATTTCGTAGACAATATGCAAACATATAGCATACTAGACATGCTTACAACCAGATATTTACCCCTTTCTCCACCCCTTCTCCAAAAAAAAAAGTGAGGAAAAAGGGCGAAAAATGTGTGGAGATGTGAGGAGGACCCACATGAATATTGAGAACTGCGATTTGATTGTATTGTACCTATAAAAAAATAAGAAAAACCCGGAGAGACATCCTTCCTTTTATGTTGACAACAGCAACAGTAACAACAACGAAGGCAAGGCCGAGAAAAATTCGAAGATTCTCGGAAAAGCTGAAAATAGGCTGCTTGGACCAAGCGACTTTCCTGGGTATTTAGTGCATAGACCACATAACTCCGCAGTTAACCGATAAGTTAGGAACGCCTGCTTAAAAGTTCTTTACTTTTCGGACTAAGCTCCTCAGATTTTCCTAGATTTTCCGACACTCAGTTTCAGCACTGTAAAGTTTAAACTATTTTATACCCATTTAATAACTATATAAAATTTATAATTTAAAGTTAATACCAATTTCCCTTCATTGTAGTATTCCTTTTTTTTTAATTAATAAATTTACCTTCTTTTTCTCTAAATATTTTTAAATGTTTTCTTTAAATTATAATTATAATTTTAAGATTTGTTTTAATATAAAAACTCTTTGAGAATTTATAAATTATACCTTTAAAATAAATTTAATATTAATTACATATCCCTTTGCATTTATTTTGCGTCATAAATCTGCTGAAAGGATGACAGAGAATTGAATAAACTAATGCAATTATCGCATATGTCCGAGGCATTTCACATATATTCCTGGATAAATTAGCTTGTTGAAGAAGAAGTACCGTTTCTGTTCTTCAAATATGCATGTTCCATGTATGTATGGGTACAGTGCGCGCCGACTTGGTAAGGTCCGTTGCTCCTCCCACTTTCGACCAGGCCATCTATCTCCTATCTACAATCTGTGGCATATGCAGCAGCTACTTCGGCCTGTCTGTGTGTGTGTGTGTGTGTGTATGTGGATCACGCATACACACTAACTCAGTGGCATACATATACATATACGTGTACATATAAAGTGTGCCAGGGCTGTGCAAGCCAAAGTCAAAGTGTTCTGTCCACAAAACTTTGTGAACGGCTAAGAGGCAAATCGAAGAGGCCAACCGAATGGAGGTGGGTGGAATTTATACCATATCTCAGCAATATATCTTGAAGATGGAGCACCCACAAGCACACACACACACACACAAGTACTAACACTAACACAGAGAGCAACAAATTGTCATGCAGTGCAATGCAAAAACAATTGCCCGTGGTCGGACATCAACAACATCATCATCAACAACAACGCAATGGATTGATAAACATAGACAACAGACGCCGAATGCACTGCGAAAAATAAATATATTTATTTCAGAAAATATCTATTAAAGTTTATATTTTAAAAATCATTTGTTAAGATTTAAAATTTGGTAAATTTAAATGTAAAAAGTGAAATTATACTATCAACATTACTATGAATTGTGACATTTTATACTTTTACAATTATTCCGCTTTTTTGTGTTTCAAAAATCACAAAAAAAAACAACAAATTTATATATATTTAAAGAAATATTTTTTTAAAAATATATGTATTTTTTCCAGTGTCCACATTCAACACTCGCACACACAGCCACAATGTGTGTGAGTGAGTGTAGCTCCTGCAGATTGTGTGTCATGTTCGAGTGGAGCAACTTAAGCAGTCAAATAGTTTAGCAAATTGAATTAATAATATTTTGTGGGCTGTTAAGGGGCGGAGGTTTGGGGAGGCGTGGCCTAATTGTGGCAATAATCAAATATTGTTGCATACTTTGAGACAGATTGGAACACTCGAGTGCCATTCAATTATTCCACTTACCCGCCGAAAGTCCCATGATTTCTGCCAACTCCAACTCCATGTGGCTACCCTCGATTGTGTATTGTGTATTTTTCTTTGATTAATTTATTTATCTCCGGCCCGGCATCATTCCGTATTTATTTATATTTATTCACAGACACAGGATGATATCTTTAAATGAGTGCATAAATTGGGCTTTATTACTCCTGAGGAATTTATTATTTATCAATATGTGGGTGTTATGAATATCGGCTTAATAAATAAAAGTCCACTGAAGCAAATAAAAGAGGGCAGGCATTCAGGTTAGGAATATATAATAAAAACCTGAATTAAAATCAATTTAAAATCAGTTTTAAAATATGTGTGTAACACTGAAATGTATTAAATGTACACACGATTCAATTAATTGAATTAAAATGTTTAGAAAATGTAAGACAAGCTGGCGTCAATTTCAATAATAAATGTATTATTTGTCTGGCAATTGAAAGACAAGCAGCCAAATTGATTGTATTCGAAAGGGTTATTAGAGATCGACAAATGGACTATTGTATATGTCAAATTTAATTCAAATACCTTCGGTATTTATACCCGTTACTTGTAGATTAAAAGGGTATATTGTATTCGTTAAAAAGTTTGTAACTGTATCTAAAAGATATGAGCAGCTAATGAAATTCAAGCAGTGCAAGCAGTCGTTTAACTGCTTGCATATCCCTCGCACTTCCTTCAGCTGAGTAAAGGGTATCTAATAGTCGAGCTACTCGATCGTTCTCTCTGGTTTAGTATTTGAGTAGCTAAGTTGTAATTCTGTAGGATACCACAAAATGTGTCACATATTCTTGAAATGGAAACATTTCTATCCAGCTGGGTTTATGTATGTATGTGATTTCACCTGCGAATGTGTGCGTGTGTTCGTGTGGCATTTACTCAGCTAATTTAAAGCTTAAAAATCCCTTTTTCGACCAGCTATGTGAACAATGCCCAATGGCCAAAGGGCCACTCGAGTTTACCTGTCGAGTGGGTGTATGTGTGTGTGAGGGGGTGGGGGGTGTGCACGTGTGTAACTGTGGCAAATAGTCAAATGCAAACTATTTACCACACATTGAACAACAGTTGCATAACGGTTCAAGTCTCCTTTTCGTTTTGGGGTCCCAAGGTTGGATCACCCACTAAACTAACGCCCCTTTCCCTCACCCCCACCCCCACCTACACCCACACCAATACCATCATCATCAAGAGGACCCGCAGTGAATGCAATTTTAACTATGTCACACACACACACACACAGTAGACAATGCGGAGTGGCACTCCATTAAGCATATAAGTACACCTATTAATGGTCAAAAAGGAAGCCAACGAGAAACCGACAACGACAACGAACCAAAATGAAAAACGAATTCAGAAAAACAGGAGTGAAAAAAGAGAAGAAGAAGGAGCAGGAGAAGAAGTGGCCAAGGGAAGCAGGAAAAAGGGAACAATATTACACTTTATACTTTTGCCACATTACAAAATGGAATTTCCTCCACACTGAAAAGAATCTTGAGCTAGAAAACTCCCCAACTTATTACTAATACTATAGTTAATTACGGTTTTACCTTAAAAAAAAAATAAATCTAATTATAAAAATACAATTATTAAAAATAAATACTATTTTTGTATGAATATTATATTATTCCTAATTATTCTTAAAAAAATATATAATATTATAAAGAACTAAGTTTAATTATTCGAAGGAATCTCCAGACCATTAAAACCCATTAACTAAATACTTAGTCAAATGGAATTCTTACAAAAAATGGTACTCCCTTGTTCCATTAATATTAAAACGTGAATAGCAAAAATAATTGTTGTTAAATTGTAAAATTAACTTGGTAAAGTGTTGAGTTAATTTAAGCCTCTTAGAGTTTTTTTTTTTACCTGTTCTGGGAATATTCAACAAACAAAAACTTATAGGTGTGTAATAAAATGTGAAACTTTTATTAATCCCGGCTACTTAACATTATGCACTTTGCGGTTTTATTTTTTCTCTCAGTGTGCCCCTGGCATACGCACACTCACACCGATACACACATAATGTAACTCATCTTAAGCACATTAAGAGATGTGCAGGACTCGCGGGGAGAGGGATCCCGAAAGGGTCCTGAATCGGGAGCCACAGGATACAGGATACAGGATACAGGATCCAGCGACTGGAGATGGAAATGTGGAGATGGAGATTCGAGATGTGGAGATGGAGCAGCACTTGCGGTCGAGCGGGAAGCTCTGGGTTCGGTTGGTTGAGTGAATGGATTAAAAGTCCATCAGAATGTACATAAAAGTCATTGACTTAACAGCCGGGAACCGGGGGTTTTTCAGGTTGTTTTCCACCTTCTTCGGGGTTTTCCCGGAACCCGGAACCCAAGTTATGCGCCTCACCTGCGGGCATCTTGGGCATCATTACTATTATTTTATTTTATTTTATATTTATTTTTTTTTTTATTTTTTTCATATATGTATGGGTGCGTACGTGGGCATGTGTGCGTGTGCCGCGGCTGGATGGCTTCACATGCCGCACGACAACACTGCCGCTCGCGTGTGAAATTAAATTGTTTGTTGGTTCGCGGAAAATGAAAATAAACTTTTGTCTTCCTGCCGCCTGTTGTTGTATTTCCTGTGTGTGTGTGGTGGGAAGGGGGAGGGGGTTTTGCACGGCTGGACCGATCAAATGCTGCTACCATATTGACTAATTGAGGTTGGGCCTTTCGAAACGTTAAATAAGAGGGCTTAAATCGGTGGCTTCCGCAAAAATAAAATATAGTTTAGATTTCTGATTTGGAAGGTCGTTGACCTGGTTTTAATATTTTATTTAGTAATATTTATTTTACTCTCCAAACTGTTTACTAAACGAGATTAAAATAGATTAAAAATATAACTAAAATGTAGGAACCAGGGACCAAAAATAAACATTCTTGGGGCATTCTATTTTAGTAAAATTTATAAGTAATAATGTTATAGTTTTTTAATTTTTTTTTTATTTGTAAAATTTTAAATATTAATTAACTTTATTTTATTTTTTATAAAATTTACAAATAATAAATATGAATTTTATTACATAAAAAACCCCCAAAAAGAGAGCTTTCCCGTAATGCCAGCAGAGATTATGTGGTCTCAACTGCTACGGAGTAACTAAAGCGAGGTTAGTCGCGTCATTAAGATTAAATAGAAATCCCGCCAGTGGATAAAAACGGTGAACAAGTGAGCCTGATTGTGCCGCACAGAAAACAGATACAGATAGCAGACACTCGATGTTCCGTGGCAAAATGCCGGTTCCGATCGAATGTCGGTCATCAATTTGAATTATTACCTGTGCCCGTAATGAGCCGAGCATGATGTTGTGCGAAAGCGAAAGCCCAGAGCCAGGTTCATATGCAAAATATTTCGCCAGTCATTCAATTTGCCCGGCCACCAAAAAGCGCGCCAAGGATTCAAGGATTCCCTCGACTCCTGTCAGGAGGCACCTGCTCCCCAATAATGGAGAGTTCAATAATTATGCTGCGGTTTTGTTTCTGGTTTCTGGTTTTTCCTGCTGCGGTCGTCCTTGTTGACTCCCCATTGTCCTGTCTTTCAAGGGTCACCCATCCGTCAGTTGGCAAATATATTAGTTTATTGGCGAATCCCCACCCCATTTTTTTTACAGCTCGCTTCAAAAACGTGAAAGCCTCAACATCATTCCGAACCCTAAACCCCACCCCCTGATTTCCCACCCTCCTCCGGCGGGAAAATCACGCCGCCTAACGATGCGAAACCGCAGGCTTAGGGAAAACCCCCCACCCACCTTCACCACCCTAAAAAGCCATTCCCTCGGATTCCGCGGAGCGCAAATACGAAATGTATTTACATTGCAGGCTCCATTCAATAACAACTAACTGCAACTGTATGTATGTGGATACTGAGAAAAACGGGTATAAATAAGTTATTTATAATACCAGATAAAAATTAAATAAAAACAAATTCTCTGTTCAAAAAGTTGTAACCGAAATTCTTAAAATTTGTAAGGCAAAAATTTGCGTTTAAAATATAATAGAATTATAATAGAAATAGAAAAAAAGTTTTGTTTCTTAATTAAAGTTATAAATTTACGATAAATCTTATTAAAATATATATTTTTTCTTAGTTTAATAGCTTAAATAAATCTGTTTTAGAACGCTTAATTATTTTAAGCATGCCAATAATTAGAGTTTAAAATAAGTCAACAAATATTATAATAACTTTTATAACTATTTTTCTAAGTCTCTAAAGCTAACCAATTTCATTATCTGTGCATAGATGAATACACAAAAATGTTTTTTAAATAAAATAGATTTATTTAATTTTGTATTCATAATTACTTCAGAAGTTTAAATGAGCAAAAGTACTATAATAATTCTAATTAATCCAGTATTATTTTCTTCACTTCAGAACTTGTGCTAGCTTATTATTCTAATTCTAAATGCAAACCATCATTATTCTCAGTGCTTAGATGTGTGGGCAGGTGTGTTTGTGGGAGAAGCGAAAAGCGGCTCAGTGTCATTAGGTGTTTGGTTTGGTTTTGGCAGCAGGAGCAGAACAGAACAGAACAGAACATAAAACAGGGAACAGGGAACAGAGAACTCGGAACAAGAACAAGCCCGAGTTGCCATGTCATCGAATTTTCCGCATTTATGGATTTCCCAGGAAGGGACTATTTTGCGGGGCAGCCTGCGAATGCGAATGAATATGAATGAATGGCAAAGTTATTATGTGGCCGCCGCGAACGCTGCATTCCTCTTATTAACTTATTCAGCGCAATGGCGGCGCAATCAATCCGTCAATAAACATATAGACTATAGAGGGGGGGAATTGCGGTAGGGAAATCGGAAAATCGGCTTTGGGAACCCGCTTCTCCGCTTTTCCAGCGAGAGCAATCACAGGAATGCTCATACATTTGCGGCCGATTTCGAGGCATTAAAAGGCTGTTGCATGCGAAATTCCTAGATTACTCGTTCAGATATTCCAGCATTTCAGCATTTCATATGAAACCCCGTGTGCTTTGTCAAAAGCTCATTTTTCCTACGAATAATGCTCACATTTTTTTGCCTAAAAGTTGTTCACTTTTTGTTTTATTGATTACCTAGAAATGGCTTTAACTCGGAACACTCAATCGGAAATTTTTGAGGAAATGTAATTCAGGAATATTGTGTATTATATTAGACAAGGGGCTAAGTACTTCAATTAAATTGGGAATTTCAAAGTATTAATATTAAAAAAATTCTAAAGGAAAGATAGAAATATTGCTTAAATTTTTATTAAAGTTTTTCAATAACTTGTAACTTTGTTTTGTGCCCTTCTTGGCGACTCTTTGCCTTTATATTCCAATTAAATGGAATTTAACCTTGGGGTTTTTTTTCTTGTTTGAGTTTTGAGAACAGTTCATTGGAGTTCTAGAGTTCTCGCATCCCCATCATAATTGCACCAGCCGACCGCAGAACTTTTGTTTAATAGACCCAATCACACATTCCCGGGGATCGGAAGGGAAGGAGGAGGACTCCTGGGAGAACAGGATGGTTGGATGGTCCATGGGTTGGTAGCGGCGCACACTTAACTCAAGTTTCATTCAATTATTGTTAAGCACCTCAAGTTTTCTTAGCCGCACACCGCAAAACGGCCGCAGCCGCAGGGGCGTGGCTTTCCCACTCCCACTTCTACTCCCATTTACATTCTCATTCGAAGTCGAGTCGAAGGAGGCCAACGCCCACCTTATGGGTTTTGGGCCCGAAAACGAGGCCACTTGACAGCCCAGCCGACGGCGGCGGAGACAACGTCACCTACTCAGCGGACCCGAGAAGCCCCATAGCCCCATAAACACCATGTCAGGGACTCCGCCGGCGGAGGGTTACCTACCCACCATCCGGCTGGTTTCTGGGCTCAGCAGCCTCAGCCTCAGTCACACGAAAAATGTTGTCGCACACTTTTCTGGCCAGCCAAAGTCCTCTGCACTAAGAAAAAATCCATTTAAGGATGTGGGAAAATAATAACATTCTTTCAATCAACTTTTATAACTAATATTCCTCCCGAATTTACGGGAAAATAGCCATTTATTTGGAATTCTTGACGATTTTCCAAGTTTAGAGCATAATTTAGATCCGTATTTTGGGCAAAACAAAGAAAATAATAGTCCGAATATGGATTGCCATACCTTTCTGAACTCGTTATTGAATTTCCAATCAATTGGCATTTTAACCTGGAAATTTTTAATTTTTAAAATTTTTTGCAAAAAATCATGATGTAACCCCTTATCAAAAATGCAAAAATTGGCATATAAATTATTTTTTCTAAGTTGACGGGAAAATGGATGGGATTTAATTATGAGGTTGTTAGCTGCTCAAAACAGTAGGCATTTTTGATGTGGGACCTTTTTTGGCCAAGTTACAGCAAAAAATTCTATAAGAAAACTTTAATTTTTACCAAAATCCTAAAGCAAGATTTTTCACTCCAAATAATGCTGTATTTTCAGTATCTACTTTTAATGAGTTTAGAAAACATCACCATTAACTTTAAGTTAATGGGTATTTTTAAAATATATCAATAAAAAATATTTTAAAAAATAATACAAATGAACATAATAAAACAAACATTTATTTTTATAATTTTTGTATTTATTGATTCACTTATTACTTTATCTTATTTATTTATTTTCGTTTCTGTTTTCTTTTTCTTACAGGAACTATCCCCAGTGTACATATACTCCTACACACATGCGGAGAGGTAGGAAAACCGAAGGCCCCTGTCCCACTTGGCCATCCCATGGCGCATCCTGGCCAACTCCCGAGGCCTGACACCAATACTAATGCGTGCGATTAACATTCGGAATGGTCGGCTTCGGCTTCTTCTTCTTCTGCTTCTGTTCCCAGACGGAGCAGAGATGAGATGGTAGTGGTGGTGTGGCCAGGCGAAAGAGAAAGAGGGAAAGAGAGGGAAGACTTCTCGGAAAATCGGCAGGCAATTGGCATGGACACGGCCAAGGGGTTTGGTTTGTTGGGGTTTGGGCCAAATACTATGGCCATAACCCGTCGTCATCGTGGAGCGGCGGACACGGTCAGATGGCTGCGGTACATGTGTATCTGTGTCCGTATATTTCCACACCCCCTCACCCACACACATATGTATAATCTAAGCCAACACGTACGCCCACGCATACACACGGCTGCATATGTTTGTTATAAGTCCCCCCTGCAAATATGCGATAAACTACTTGCCACCTTGTGTGTGTGTGTGTGTTCGTGGGTAGGTAGGTGGTAGGTGATTTCAGGACCCCCGAAATGGTGTCGGCTACACGAAAAATGGCGGCATGTCCTGTCTTGTTGCCACAACGTGTGTCTTTCGATCCGGCGGATGGCAAAGTGGCAAAGTGGCAAAGTGGCAAGAGGAACCGGAAATGGCCAGGGATGGCAAATAGCGCGGCGCCGATTCAATTACCAAGTTTCCTGTTTCACTTTTTAGTTGAGTCAATTTACGAGCTGTTTTTGTAACTATTTTGTAACTACTAAACATTAAAATAAAATTGTATAAGCATTGAGAAACCCTTAATTATAATAAATCCATTATTAATTAAATTAAATTTTAGTATTAACACTCAATTGGGGAAATCAACAGAGTAGAATTTAATTTAGTACACGCTAAATACCGTGTGTTTGTCCTTTGTAATATAAATGAAAGAGCTTACGTTAAATGACAATAAAATTGCGCAAACAAAATGGTAATATTCAAATTCCATTAAATACAAATATAAGTGCCTTTCCCGTAAGTACGAAATGAGATACATTAAAGCCTTTTGAAATGATTGCATTGTGATAAAAATAATACTTTTAAATCCAAAATCACTAAGCCCGAGAAATGTTTTTTTAAAAGGTTTTAATGATTGAAAAATGAACCTAGTTCGTGCCTTATTTTTCCAAAGGTTCCTTTGAAATATGGCCTCTTTCAACCGGTTCCCAGTGGAGAAGAGAAGTTTCCCAGCCCTTTAAGAAGTAAAAAAAAATAGAAGAAGAAAAAAATGGCAACCATGTTGCCAGCGGCCACGTAGAAGGCATAACTTCGCTTCACTTTACGCCTATTTCACATAAAACTTACGATTACACAAGGAGAAAAAGCCGATGGAAATGGCTGAAAAGTGGAAAACGAAAGGTGGGGGGTGGGCGGTGAGTTGTGGGCGTGGCGGCTCACTTTAAGACTTCTTAGCGAAAAAGCGACACACACTGGGAGTTTATTTTGCGGTGCGATTTGATTTTATGCAAATGATTCGGGGATAGCAAAGGAAAGCTGAAAAAGAAAAAAGGGGAAGTTGCGGCAACTTTCAGGCAAATCAATTCGAGCTTGCCAAAGTGACACAACTTTGAACACACACACACTCATACACAGAGTTGCTCACTCACACGTAGATGCCAAAAAGGATGCGAAAAGAAACACGGAAACAAGGACTCGGGGAAAGCAGAGTGGAAAGTGGAAAGCGGGTGTGGAAAAGTGTCGAAAATGCGAGTCAAGGCGCCGTTTTTGCAATTTGTGTGCGACGCGATGTCAAAATACATTGCCAGCTACAAAAACAAAAAGAAACAACAGCAGCAACAGCAACAAAAACCGCACATGATGAGGAAAAAGTAAAAAAAAAATAGAAAACCCGAAAAAAAAGTAGCAGAAGAGCAGAGAAGCAGCCGCATGTAAATGCCAAACGCTAGTTGCAGACAGTGCGCGACATAAGTGGACTTTTCCCCAGCCAACCTTCGCGATCTATTAATGATTTCAAAATTCAAATTTAAGCATAACATAAATATGCATGAGGAAATCGCAGTTATATGCTAATTTTAAGGGATACTCTTGGTGCCACCGGAAAATGCCTTTGGGCTTAGAACTAAAACCCACCAGAAGTTACATAAAACAAAATGACTTAAACTTCGGTCATGGGCTTACACTTTGTTTACGAATCTTATTTACTAAAGATTTTGGGAAACTAACCCTGGGCGTATACTTAATATTTCCATTGAAAATATCCAACGTGGCGTATGTGTAATTTATTTGGCGCACCTATGCTTTTACGTAATATTTGTATTTTTATTGATGCAGCTTACAAAACAGTAATCTTTTTTATTTTGGGATAATTTTTTATTAAGTTACAGCATAAAAAAGCAACGAAAAATCGTTTCCTACGAAAACCCCCGATTAGCAATTTTGCACCACTAAAATCCGTATTTTGGGCAAAACAAAGGAACTAATAGTCCGAAATTGGAATGTCATACCTCGTTGAGCTCGTAGTTTAATTGCCAATCGATTGGCATTCAAACCTGGAACTTTTATTTTTTTGTCATTTTTTGCAAAACATTATGATGTCACCCCTTATCAAAAATGCAAAAATTTGATCAAAAATTAAATTTTTTAAATCGCTCAAAAAGTGCACGGATATTAAAATATGGGTCGTTAGCTACCCAAAACAGTAAGCCTTTTTGATATCGGACCATTTTTGTCCAAGTTACACCCAAAAAACGGTAAGAAAAATCATATTTTTATCAAAAATCAAGATCCTGATTTTCAACCCCAAAAAATCAGTATTTCTAACATAAAAACGTTACTAATGGTCCCAATATGGAATGTCATACCTTTCTGAACTCGGTATTAAATTCACAATCGATTGGCATTCAAGCCTGGAACTTTTAATTTTTTGTCATTTTTTGCAAAAAATTATGATGTAACCCCTTAGCAAAAAACCGAAAATTGGTGAAAATTATTATACCCGTTACTCGTAGAGTAAAAGGGTATACTAGATTCGTGCAAAAGTATGTAACAGGCAGAAGGAAGCGTTTCCGACCCTATAAACTATATATATTCTTGATCAGGATCACTAGCCGAGTCGATCTAGCCATGTCCGTCTGTCCGTCTGTCTGTCCGTCTGTCTGTCTGTCTGTCTGTCTGTCTGTCTGTCTGTCTGTCTGTCTGTCTGTCTGTCTGTCTGTCTGTATGAACGCTGAGATCTCGGAAACTATAAAAGCTAGAAGATTGACACTTTGCATGCAGATTTTAGGAGTTCCTACGCAGCGCAAGTTTGTTTCAAAAGGGTGCCACGCCCCCTCTAACGCCCACAATCGCTTATATACGATTTTAAAAATTTCAATATTTCGGAAAAGTAAAAATGCAGTTTTATGGTGTTTATCAATACCTATCGAAATGTAGAAGAAATTTTTTAAATCGGACCATTCGTTAAAAAGTTACGGCGGATTAAAGTTTTTAACTCCATCTCCTTCGCACTTCCTTTAGCTGAGTAACGGGTATCTGATAGTCGGGGCACCCGACTATAGCGTTCTCTCTTGTTTTTTTCACAAATCAGCCGGAAAGTAATGGGAATCTATTCATTAAATTGTTAGCTGTTTAAAACACTTTGTCTCTTTGTTTTGGGAAAATTGTTGGCCCAGTTATAAGAAAAAAACCAAACGAAAAATTCTATTATTATCCAAACTTTAAGAAATGTTTTTATTTGTAAAGCAACAAATTATGAACGTTTAAGTTGATAATGGAATTGTGCTGAATTAATTGTCTGCTGTGAAAAGTTTCTCTTTGACAATCATATGCTTTCGTCGCTCACTGTACTCCGCAGTCGGTTTGTGTTGTTATTGTTGGTCTGCTGCATACGTGTCGAGTGTTTATTTGAAGGTTAAAAATGCATAAACTTTTAAGCTCGCACAAACACACAGACACACACGCACACAGACAGGAACACCGACACTAACACTAATGGCTTTAATTATTAATATTTGAGCGTGAAATTTAAATTCAAAGCATGACAGCCAGCAGAGCGAAAGGGAAAAAGGAGAAAATAGAAAAGGAAGAGAAATTGAAATGGGAAAAGAAATACTGGAAATACGATGGTAAAAATCCCGCACAACCATTTATTGCTCTTGTTTTCCTTTACTTTCCTTTCGTTTAGTTTCGTTATTGTTGCTCTAGCAATATATTAAAATTCAATTTAATACAATTTCAATTGCTTGTGCGTGCCATTGCGATTTGGCTTTGCGGAATGGCGAAAGGTGATGTGTTTGCACAATGGCACCCATTAGTGCGAAAGGACGAGGGGCATATGACCCCAGAAAGTACTTAGCTATGTAGATATATTTGGAATATATAAATGCCTCATAATACAATTACAATTAATGGAGTATTTGTTGTGGCCTTAAATAAAGATACTTGATATTTAGAATATTCATTGTTTCCTAAACTTAAGATATTTAAAATATCCCATGATATATCCCTCTTTTTTAAACATAACAGGAATAAACTAAAGATTCTTTAAAGATCCTTAAATAAGTCCCTATTTATTATTTTAAATATCCCATGATATATCATTTTTTTATAAACATAACCGTGGAGATAAATATTATATTCTAATTTATCTTTGCTTAAAAATCTCAAGAGAATAAAAACAGAACATGCGAAAAGTGCAAAATTAATTTGAGTGCAAATGGAGTTGAGTACAAATGCATTATTAATATTTATGGACAGCTGAATTATCCATGTTTTTTGCCACAATTTTTTTTAGTTCGACTGTCACTGGGTATGACTAAGTCCTTAATTGTTTTTATTTTTTTGGTTTTTTGTTCGCTTTCTGTTTTGCAATATTTCTTCTCCTATTTTTTCTCTCTTGTCGCTTTGTTTCTCCCACCAGATATTTTATGCTGGAATATTCTGCTTTGTATGCAAAACGTGCAAAGTTTCGTTGTTGTTATTATTGTTGTTTGAAGTGCGTGTTGCATCGCTCAACGCTGGCGTTATTTATGCAGCAAAAGCAACAGCAACACGAAAGCAACAACAACGGCTGCCAGTCGATCTCAGTGACCCTTTGCTTTTTGCTTCTGTTTCAGCTGGCATTTAATGAAGAGCCCACCAACATAAGGGAGAAGAACGGGAAACTGAGGGGCCTAGACCCACTTCCACATACTCACATCCTCATCCTCACACATCCTCCGTCCGAAAGTCGAGGCCATTGCCTACTGACATGTCAGCAGTAGTGTTGCTTTTGTAATTTGCATTTCATTTTTACCCTTTGTAGTGCAAAAATGTCATTAAATTAAAGGGCAAAAATTGAAGGGAAAGTCCGAAAATTCAAAAGGAGCCAAAATTCTAGCTTAGTATTTTGCAATGCCTTTTTGCAGAGAAAGCGAAGCGAACAAAGTAAAATAAATCAAGATATCCAGCAGAGGCAATCTGCACTTTGTGCTCTTGTTTTTCATCTTCCTCGCTGTGTGGGCGAAAAACTGATTAAGCTAGGAATTTAATTCAAATGACAGTCATATGCATGCCAATAAATGTGTCTGCGATGTGATGGCATGTACAATAGAGTTAAGGTAATATATTTAAACAAAGAAAATAATAGGGTATGTTTTTTTTTACAGAATTTAAATACAGAATTTTCTTATTAAAAATGTGAAAATTGGTAAAAATACTAATTTTTGGAAATCAGGCGGAAAGTGACGTATATCAATTTGTTATTTTGTTAGCTGTTTAAAACAGTACGCATTTTTGATTTGGGATGATTTTCGTTTAAGTTACAGCAAAAAGACACTAACAAAAATGATATTTTTACCATTTTTTTTAATGTGTTTTTTTTGCTTTATTTTTGAAACTTATTTTTTAATAATTCATTGCAGATCGTTCTACCCATAACACCGTCAGCCCTCTCAGCTTCTGGCGCCCTTAGGCCTTCTAAAACCCATAATTTTAGGAGACATTGTGCAAAGGGCTCTCGAACTTTAACTCAGTGCTTTGAATGCATCTTGCGGAGAAAGTAAGCCGAACAAGGCGAAATAAATCAAGGAATTCAAGGAAGGCGAATGCGAAGGCATACAAAACACAACACACAATCTGCACTTTATGCACAACTTTTTGTTTTTTGTTTTTCCTCTCCTTCAGTTTTTGTGTGTGGGTGAAAAACTGATTTAACTGGGAATTTAATTCATATGACACGCATATGCAATGTCGATAAATGTCTCTGTGTGTTGTTCTTGTTCTTGTTGCCGTTGTCCTGCATATAGAATTTATATAATATTTTTGTTAACAGATATACGAAGTGCACTGTGTGTAGGTGTGTGTGTGTGTGTCTGTGTGTAAACAAACAAAGTGACTTGCATACATCGGCGAACTGCAAGCGTTGGCAAAACTTTATCAACGGCAGGCGGCGGCGGGGTCAGAGGTTAGCCATAAATGCGTATATATATATGCAAGGGGATATATATTTTTATGTGCCTATGTATGGGCAGCCAACTGGCTATGTACTAACTGAATCAGGTCAAAGAAAACACGCGAAGGGTAATAAACATGATAAATACTGGGCAAAGAGAGCAGCAAGGGCAGGCGAATTAATAAAGAACGCACAGTAAAGAAGTCCTGGGATGGTTGGCAGTGGAATATGCAGGGGAAAATCTTATGAAATGTACAAGAAACCCATTAAAAAAATAAACTACTTTGCGGGGCATTAAGATAAAAATTATACACTCAAAAAAAACTTGATATGAATCGATGATCAATTTGATCCCGTGGTGTTTTTTTTTTTATAAACAAAACATTATAAAACTCATAAAGTGTTTTTTTAATAGCACTTTTAAAGCTAGTTTATAATAATAAATCTGAATACCTAGCTAAAAGGTTGACAGGATCAAATCGGAGGGATAAACCCAATTAAAGCGGAAGTCCTCGTAGGCATCCGTCCATCGTTCGTCTCCAGCTGAGCCATCATTATACTTTCAGTGCCAATTGGAATTCCAATTCGAACTTCGGACTTTGGACAACTGGCAATCGGACATCATCGACATTCCTGGCGCAGGACGAAGGAGAAAAAAGAAGGACGAACAGGAAGAGGAAGGGGAATAGGAAGCTGGGGAGACGAGACGAGCACACACACTTTGCATTCCGAGAATCTCAGTTTCAGCTGCAATTAGCTGGGAGATGGGCGAAAGACCAGTTTCCCAGGCTTAATCAATGCTCCCTTTTTTAAAGGACGAGAAGCAGTCCTGGAGTCCTGGTAAAAACCTGGCAGAACATAAAAATGTTTGCTGCTGGCCAACAATACAAAAGCCGCAATATTCACACTTTTACAGCTGACTGGGCACACACACACTCATCGAGTGGCATGCTGGAGTTCCTGGCACAGGACGAAGGACGAAAGAGGCATACAAATGAAAAAGTTGCAACGCCCAACGATGAAGTCGTTCCAAATGATAACAGGACATCTCCTCGACTCAACGAGCTGCTGGGGACTCATCCTCATCCGCATCCTCATCCTTATTTCTCATCCCAAAAATCCCAGAGCCAGCCCCCTCCATCTCCATCTCCATCATTCATGATTGCCGCAGTCTGTGGTCTCATGATCGTAATTTACTATTCACAAAATATTCAAAACTGCTGCACAAGTGACACTCGAATGTCTTTTCGCAGTCCCACTGACAGACGCAGAAGCAGACGCATTCGCATTCACAGTTGGAGGCAGAACTTGTCGTATTCGGAGCCAGGAGCCAGGATTCAGGATTGAGGACTGAGGACTCAGGACTCAGGATTCTGGTCTGGAGACATCACCCCTCCCCGTGCTCATCATCAACATCCCTGTTTTCGTCTGTCAAGTGCCAAAATTGCTTTGTGCCTTTTGCTTTTGGCTCTCTGGATTTTATTGTAATGCTCTTTGTTAGAGCTGGCAAAACTTTGCCCCAGGTTCGACTTAATGAGAGGGGGGGATTGGTAGGAAAGCGATCCTTAAATAACACACCTCCAGAACCCAGCAGCACTTAATTGGAAACTTAAAGGTAGATTGAATTTGGCAAAAATATTGTTTCATCTTAAAGCATTTCATTATTTATTTGTTCATTTCTCTCTAGAGTTAAATACTCATATTCTTCTATTTATAATTTGTCTTTAATTACAAAACAATCGGATTCCCCCTTTTCGGGCTGTAAACCTACAATTAATTTCTATGGCCTAATTTGCAGCTCAAGTAATTTTCTTATCTTCGGCCAACAGTCAATACATTCCAAGTATCTTGGCTCAGATCAATGCTATTGTTTTTGGCACAAAGAGGGTTTAATGTTTGGCAAAAGGCTTTGCTCATGTGGTTTGGGGCTATAATTGGGCCTAAATCTAGTACTGTTTTAGCAATATGACACACTACACTAAGAAACAATATATAAACAATAAAAATAACATAATCTTACCTTTAATGTTAAATGTTATCATAAGAACACTACAAACAATATTACAATTTAATTAAAATGTAATGGTATTAATATATATAGTAATATAATAATCTACCCTCAAATATGAAATATAATTATTGCAAACACAAGAAGCAATAGTACAACTTAATTAACATTCAATGGTATTTATAAGGTATTTTATTTAATTTTATAATTTATTTTTGATATTTTTTCAAGTACTGTTGTCAAGTGTAAATTATTGACTACTCAAGATGGGATATATTTTCGAGGAGCTGGCGATGTGAAGGGTCGGGTTCGGTTGTGTCGACTGGGGAGCATCGCCGTTGGTCAGTGGCTGCAATGGATATAATCTCCTTGGAGCGGATTGCATCCATCGCCTTTGTTCGACGGAACACTTATCCCTGGGACCCCGAACTTTGAATGGTGGCTTCTGAATTGGAAATCGTAGTTAGCAGGCATAACGCGGCATTGTTTTCTTTGAGTTATGCGAATAGACAATGGGATCCTTGCGTATCCTTGCGCCGCATTAATAATCACGTTTCATCCTTGAACAAAGCGGCCAGTGCAGCTCATTTTGATGTGGATTCTAATGTAGATTAACTGTCCGCAATTGGCTTATTTAAATTTGAAATATTTTAATTATGGCAAAATAAACTTGAAGACCCAACAATGGTTACGTTTTTTATTTACTCGTAATTATATTTAATTTGTTTGTAAAATGCTTTTAGTGCATAGAAAAGTTTTTGTTCTCCCTTCTCAACTTGCAAATGTTTTATTGTGTAAAATACTCGTATTATTGACAAACAAGAAAATAATATTTTTTATTTGCCAGGGTCTCCGGTTTTCTTCTTTCTCTGCAAACTTTTTGCTGATTGTTTCGACTTGGGGGAGTCAACAGGGGGAGTCCGCACCCCCCAAGCCATCCCTCTCATCGCATTTCACTTCTTTCACTTCACTTTTTGGCAACCGGGCACCAGGGGGAAAAGAGCAGAAAACAGCACAAGTTGGTGGACCATAAAACAAGGTAAACTATATAAAAAAGCGACGCCGAAGAGAAAGCAATTACAAATGCAAACTACGAGCAACAGCTGCGGGCGGTGAGAGTGTAAGTCCATGGGGGATTTGACTTAGGGGTATGGGTCGTTAGTTCCCCAGATAGGGCAAGTTCGGACTCGTATTCGGGAGTCCCGAGGCCCGCGTCCCGAATTCCAAGCTAAGGTGTGTCCAATCTGCTGTTTTTGGCAGATGCTGTGCTTCCTTCGCCTCGAAACGGGGATTTTTTGCGCAAATTTTAATGTCCGACGGGGACATATGTTTATGACGCTTACTAATAAAAATGTTTTTACGACTCAGCGCGACTCTTCCACTTTCTAGCGGCCATGGCACTTACAGTTTATGTGGCTTTCTCCGGCGAATAAACGAATCAAATTCCTTGGCTGGCACACAGAGCGTATGAGTAATGCAAGAAAGTGTTCTCCGCGGAAATGGGCGAGGAAAGCAGGGAAGGAAGGGGTAAAGAAGGGGGTAGGGAAGGGATAAGAAGGGGTTTTGAAGGAGTAAGGAAAAAAGAGTGGATTTTTGGTGAGATAGATCATCATCATTGCCATGGCAATGGTAGCTCGCATTCCGGCCAAGTTAGCGAGGACACCTTCGAGGAATTCCAGGAGGACGAACTGGAGCCCAAGGAGCAGCCATAAAGTGCAAGGATACGTAATGCAATATTTAGCATCCTTTTGAGCGCGCTTCCAGTTAAGTGACAAAAAAAAGAAAGAGAAGAGAAGCGAAGGGAAAAAATCGCACAAGCAGCAACCCAAGCAGATCCTTGGGCTCATCCTGCATCCTGCATCCTTTCTCCCTGCTCCCTGCTACGTGCAACTCGACGCATATCAAGTTACAACTTGCAACAAATATTAAATCAGTAAAATGTCCTTTAGGGCGCACTCAAATGTAATTGTTGTTGCCGAGGGGAGGGGAAGAGGAAGGGGAAGGGAAAGGAGGTGATATGGGGCTTTCCCCCCTTCGCCACCAAGAAAGCTTCTAGTTCATCTCGCCGCCATTGTTGTCCTTGTTGCCCCCGTTGCTTTCCCCATCTTCAGTTACAACGCGTCAAAATTGCTGCCAGCCCGCGAGTGTTTATGGCGCCTCACAGGATCCCCTCGTCCTGGTCCTCCTAGTCGTCCTGGTCGTCCTTTTCGTCCTGCCGTCCTGATGGAGCTGCTCACCTTGCCGAACGAGGCGCTAAGCCAGGTGAGATGTACTGTGGAATCGAACTAGGTTTCTAATCAAAACTAGTTCTTTACTGATCCTTATTCCAATTTGGGTAACATTGTTTTTTTCTTTTTATTTTTTTCTAGAACTATACATTTTTTTCCTGCAATCAATCTAGTCAAGTGCCTTGATAATTCCATCTTCCTTTCAGTATTTTTCCCGAATTCCAGGCTTTATATTTGCTATACCAACAGTATAGCTTTTACCTATTGTTCTTTTTTCCTGCATCTTTCCCGCATTTCCCAGGAATTTTCCCTTTTGCCTGGTTATTTTTTTTCTTTTTGGTGCCATCCATTCCTCATCGCCGTGGATTGAAAGCGTTCCTTGTGCTGGGCACTTTGTCAGCGGGGCAAATTAATTCCGATCCACTGTTCTTCCACTCTTCTTCAATCCAGATAGCTCCCTTCCCTTGGCGCCTTTTATTACGCACCCCTTGGACGGACGGACGGAAGGATGAGACATTGTTGTGTCGCCTGATGGATACCGCTACTTAGGCTCGCTGGATCCTGGATTCCACAAAACTGAAAGATGGTTTGGCGGCGAGTGCAAGTGCAAATGCTTTTCACGGCTATGAAATTACCAGCGACTTGGCCGCAGAGAACAACCGGAGATGGAAAAGGAAAGGAATGGATGGACCAAGCCCCCTGCATTTGACATTGTAATTTGATTTTGTGGTCTGCAGATACAAATGTGTCGGCCTCCAAACGATGCGGTCAGCCAAAGGCGCTGGATTTTGCGGCTCGCAATTTTCCGGGATGGCTTTTCCACACAGAAAAAAATTGACAAGAGATAAGATTGATTTAATCAAGTTGTTCATATCATTTAGATATGAAGAAAGATTGTATTTATCTTTTTTTTGTACGAAAAATACAACATTTGGTATTTTGAAACCGTATTTTTATAACTTTTATGAAAAGATGAAATATCAAGTTTATATCATAAATCATAAATTCGACATTAATCGTATCGGCTTCCTATTGATATGAAATAAGGTAGAAATGAACCTATTTCATATCGATTTTTTTCCTGTGCAGCCTGGCACTCGCGAGTTTTGCCACTTGGTCGCTTCGTTTCGGTCTGCTCCTGTCACTTGCACTTTTCAGATTGTGTGTCCTGTGTCCTGTGTCGGTGTTGCGTTGTCCTTTTCAATCCTTTGCTTTCCTTTCCTTGCTCTCTGAAGCTCTGAAGTCCTGGCTGTGTTATTTATGCCCCTCGGTGTGCGTAGCATACTGCATTCTCTCTATATATATACGATACATAGGTGTGTGTCCTCCTCCGCTGGGATGATAATGTGTGCGCATAAATATACATGGGGAATTTATTAAGTTTTATGTGCCAGCGCACAGAAGTAGGCAACAAGAAGCGCAGCTCACGGCAAGGACTCGCATTCGCATTCGAGGATTCTCCCATTCTCGCCTTCTCGCTTTTGGATTCACTTTTGACACCTCGCCTTCTCAGCTCTTCTCCTTCTCCCCCTCCTTTCCTTTATCCTTATTCCCGCTTTAAAACAAGTTTATCAACTTTTTCTGACAGGCCCAAAAAAAAAAAGAGGCAGGAATGAGAAATTCATGGCACTCGGAAAAAAATTAACAGCCTTTTTAAACAAATTAAGAAAAAATAATAACAAATTGATCAAATAAGTAATAAATTGTTTATTTATTTTAACAATTAAATTATATACTTTTAAGGCCTAAAAAACAATTTCTTTAATTTTTGGGCTTGAATAATTTATATAATTTATATAAATCAGTGCAAAAAAATACATAAAAATGTTTAAAAAATATATTTAAAACGATTATCCATTTTTTCGCCTTCTAAGGAAAGTCTTCAGTATTTTTTAGAGTGCCACCAAAAGTCAAGACATCGCATTAGGCACGTGTTCTTCGGGATTCGGTTCAGATCCCATCACATCTCGCCCACCATTCATATCTAACGCACATTTGTCGCACATTTTGCTTTTAACGAGCCAAATTGTCTGGGCGAAAAGTTTAGCTCGTTTTTCGGTTTGGAAAACTATGCGATAAAGTGGGAAAATGATGGAAAGAGGGAGTGGTGCTGGTGAATCAGCGACTTCAATCACAACTCCCCGCTGGAGGAGTTCTAGTTTTTTGCCATCAGTAGATCAGTCATCTGTGCGGAGTGAAGCTCGTAAACATTTGCCAATCTGCAGACAAGGCCCCCGGGGGGTTGAAACCCCCCCCTGGACCAACTACTTATCTTATTACTCGGTACCCTACGCTTTCCCTGCTTTTTCTTTTTTTTAGGAGTCCCCTCATCAAGTAGTCGCCATGGGAGGCAATTCCATTCCGTTTCTGGTTCTGCTTCTGGTAGCGTTCCGTTCCATTCCAGTCCCCACAGTGTACAGCTGCAGAATGCAGCGTTGACAAGTCGTCATTCTAGCTCTGAACTCTCTCTGAACCACCCCCCGGAAAACCCGACAGCCCAACAGCCCAACAGCCCAACAGCCCCACCCCCAAAGGAACCCCCCAGCCAGTACAACTTAATTTGCACTATTCAGGGTGCGACTCCGTTGTCGTCGTCGTTGTCCTCGTCGTCATGGCTGCCAGCATCAGGCGCTTTTTATTATTTCTCGCTCTGCCAAATTGTATCCCAGTTATTGTCGTAAAACATACGAATGCCAGTGCGAATGCGAATGCGAGTGCGAGGCGGCCACAGTGCGTATGTGCTATATTTGCAGCAACTCCTCGGCGTCTTCCTCTTCCTTACTTTCTTGCTTCCGACTTCCTTCCGACCCAGGAGCATTGCCCGCTGCGATACCCTGCCGCAGGTTATAACGATTTCCCATTCGAAAATTCAGGAAATTCCCAAAAAAGGGAATGGAAATATTGCCAAGGGCAGCGAAACAATTTTATAAAATATTTTGTATTCCACAAAAAAAATTCAATTTTTTATTTATTAAGAAAAACAAAAATTGTGGCCATTTATTCTTCAGTTTTAAAATATTTCTTTAAATAAACTGTTTTTTAAGAGAGTTAAAAAAAAAAATTAAAGGAAAAGTAACTGCTTAAAGTACTTAAAATCTTTTTTTTAATTTCAAACATTTTTTTTAAAGAAAGTTTTTAAGAAAAATGTTTATTAAAAGTAAGGTAAAATTACTGCTTAAAATCCACTAAGTCCTTCGTTTTAATTTTTAACAAAATGTTCCTTAAAAAGTAAAGAAAATAGCAGATCTACAAAGTTCTTATATATCCTCGATTTTATGAATAACCAAACTGAAAAGAATGGTTTTTGATCTCCCATTTTCCTGGATTATCCTGCGAGCAGGAATGAGTTCAGTGCGTTGCAGGACCTCCACATTTGCCATCCCTAACTGCGGCTCTTTTATTTGCACAATTTTATACATTTTACGCTGCTGTTGTCGCTGCCGTTTTTGATTTGGGTTTTTTCACTCTCCGCGACTCGCGACTCGCAAGGCAACTTATCCCGCCAGCCACTCACTATCTGCCACCCACTATTAACCCACCCACCCCCAAAACAACTCCCAACCACCCACACATATGTCAGCAGGCATCACGTGGGGTTTTCCCCTTCACTTTTTCTTGTTTTTCATTTTTTTTCTTGTTTTATTTCGCCGAAGCGAGCGAATGTGTCACACAGTTTTTAGTGTGTAAAGTGCAAACAATCAACGCGAGCGACTTTCAGCTGCTGCCCGCCCTCAATTTTCTCGGTTTTTCGTCACGCTCTTTGGCTAAGCTCGGTCGCACTCCACGTGGCTCCACTGTACTTACTCGCAGTTCGCATTTCGCATTTTGCAGGAAACTGCATCTGGTTGCTTGTCAAACGCTAGCAGCTGAATTTTTTGCAGCTTGTTTCTGTCACTATTACATTTCATATTTCCACGCCCCTGTTGTTTTTGTTGTTTCTGCTGTCCAGCTTAGAGCAGAAATTCCACACTTTGCCATCGCAAACCCAAAACCCAGAGTTTTCCCCTTGACCCCTTCAGAAAAAGCAACCCCTTTCATTTGGCTGCCGATTTTTTACGGAGATCCCTTCTTCATTGCGAGTGGGTTAAGTCTCTCAGCTCTTAGGACTCCATTTTCATGGAGCAAATGCAGCTGAAAATCTGAGAAAAAGATCTGCCTTCAATTCTCTAATTTTAGAGTTACCTAAAAAAAATTTAGAATATTTTTTCAATGAACTCTAGCAAATTTTTTAATAACTTTTGGTGAAATAATGTAATATTAATTTAATTAATATTAAATAAAACATTAAATAGGAATTCATATATTTAACATTTCTATTAGTTATTATTATAATATAGAATATTATATTTGGTACAAAAATATATAATATTCTCATAGACTCAATCACCCAATAATTATTTCATTTTAAAGGCTCGCGATCTTTGTTTATTACAAAAGATATGATAAAAGTTCAAAGAAGTTGTGACAAATTCAGCAATAAAGCTTCATCGATAAAGATTTAGCCATTGCTTTGGCATTCAATAAATTCCCGACAAATCCATGGCTTTGGCTAAGCGCAAGGATACGAAGGAGGAGCAGGACTTTATTGAACCGGAGGAGGAGCAGGCAAATTGGAGTCCACATCAGCACCTGCCAACGGTGGCTATCGATATCGAATGGCTGGACACAAAACAAAAGCAAAAACAAATACAGAAACAAAACCAAAAGCGATTTCAATTCCATTGGGAGGCCGCATCCGCAGCCCGAAGGATTCCAAGGACATTTCAACTGCTGGCTGTCTGAATGTCTGGCTGCCTGGCTGCTCATTTCATTGTCGGCTGACTCGCTTTAAATGACAGATTTATACGGTATGCACAGGCAACAAACAAGGACAATGACAACTCCGATTCCGAATGCGAATGCGACTTCATCTCGAGGCTCCCTGAACAATTCAGCAGTTGCAACTTCTCAGTCCTTGAGTCCCCGAGTCCTTCGCTCCGACATGAGTGACATGAAGTCCAGGCAGGACCGAAAAGCAGGACATTGGTATGCACTGCACTGCACTCGTCCTCATAAAAGGACGGAGAGCCTGGAGTAATCCCAAAACATATACTTAGAAGTGCGCAAGGATACGGGCAACGAGATCCTGGGAGACACAAACAACAATAAACAGGAAGAGCCAACAAACGAGCAGAGAAGAGCCAAGGAATCCTTCGCAGGACACTGAAGGATGCTGACGGAGTCCGAGTGGCAACATAAACTGAATAAAAAATAATTAAGCCACTGTTGACGCACTTTTTTCGGCACGCGACAGCACGTGACAGGATTCCAAGGGACGATTTTTTTTGGGGTTCGGGGATGTTGGTTACAAAGTATAAAGTACAGAGTTCGACGGTGACCATTAAATTGCTAAAGTTCTGTCAAAGGGCAACAATTAAAACCTGCATTTTCTAGTTTTTTATTTTCATTCTTATTTTCTATTATAACAATTTCACCTTTTTGGGAGTGCCAAATAAGGATCTGGGATTTTGGTAAAAATTATGGTTTTCTTATCGATTTTTTGCTGTAACTTGGCCAAAAATGGTCCTACACCAAAATACATACTGTTTTGAACAGATAACAAAATAATAAATAAATCCATAACACTTTCCGTGTGATTTCGGCAAAAAAAAATAATCTCCAATTTTTACATTTTTTATAAGGGGTAACATCATGATTTTTTACGAAAAATGGCAAAAAAATAAAATGTCCAGATTTTAATGGAGATTTAATAACGAGTTCAGAACGGTATGACAATCCATATTTGGACCAATACTTCCATTGTTATGGTCAAAAAACTAATTATTTTTTTGTGAAAAATTGGAATCTGGGTTTTTGGTAAAAAATTGAATTTTTTCTTTTGGTTTTTTTGCTGTAACTTGGCCAAAAATGGTCCTACACCAAAAATACACACTGTTTTGAACAGATAACAAAATTTGCAATAAATCCAGAACACTTTCCGTGTGATTTTGGAAAAATAAAATTTTCGCCAATTTTTACATTTTTTATGATTTTCATGATTTTTTGCGAAAAATTGACAAAAATTAAAATTCCCAGGTTTAAATGCCAATCGATTAGGATCTAAATTACGAGCTCAACGAGGTATGACATTCCATATTCGGACCATTATTTCATTCGTTTTGCCCAAAATACGGATCTAATTTATGCTGTAAAACTACAAAAATCGAAAATTATGAAACCAAATTTTGGTATTTATTTTTAGCTACTCTGTCTTTTGAATTATTTAGTTATTCAAATAAAGCCTTTTATTTTGTATTAGCTTTTCGATTCGATCTATAAAACTTTAATATTTTAAATGTTTCAACGTTTCCGATGGCCGAGAGTTAAGTATGAATATACTACACATAGGGTTTTAGTTCAGTGGCCCCGGAATGGAATGGAATTCTCTGCTGCAGTCCTTCAATTATGCATTCATCGGATTCTTTTCATATTTCCCTACATTTCTCCTCTCATTCGTGCCCCCTTTACCCCCTGACCCACTTCCGGAAGCCCAGTTAGCGACCAAATGAACCAACATGGCTGACGCTGATGACCGTCTGCCATTGCCGTTTTGCCATTTTGCCATTTCACCATTTGCCGTTTTAGTTGTTTCTCTGTCCGACGCCATTTTGTGACCCCTAATGAATATGAAGAGAAGTTGGCTGCATAATTTAAGGGGGGGATGCCCAGCCCCCTTCACCAAGGACATCCAAAAACTGCATTGAATGACATGCGTTTTGCCATCAGAGTTTTTACGAGTCCACTGCTGGTCAGCTGGTCATAAAAAAAACACGCACAGCTTAACCAAGACAAATGACAAGGAAATGTGTCAGAAAAAGGGGCACGGGGGGGGGAGGGTTATGGGGAAAAAGGTCAAAGGGCAAAGGGGTGTTGGGGTCCAGGAAGTGGGCCAAATTCGGGCGCTCCCTGGAAGTGTGCAATGACAAAAAGGCAACTGATTAAAGTTGCTGATTGAATGGCACGAGGCTAGAACACTCACTAACGCACACACGCATGCACTGAGCGAAAAAAAGAAAAAAAAAATAGATTATATATATTTTAGATAAATAAATTATAAAAAGTAAGCAATGATTGTAAACAAGAATTCTAGGCTAAATAAATTATTTACAGTTGATTTATTAGTTTTAAAATTACCAATTTATTAGGCATTCTAAAAATTTATCACCATTAGCTCAAAATCAATGGCGAATTTTTTAAAAATTTGATATACATTTTTATAATACAAATAAAAAGTCTTTATTTGCATCCTAAAAAATCATGATGTTTTGCCAATAAATTTGCAATATCCTTCTTAAATATTTTAAGAATGTTGAGTTAAACAAGTAAATAATAAGAATTAAATATATAAATATAAATAAATAAATTCCTCAACTAAAACTTACATTTTTTCTCACTAAATTCCCATTAATCTGCTTTAATATTGCAGGCATTTTTCGCTCGGTGCAGTGCTGCCATAAATAAGTAAATGCAAAAGTCAGAAAGTTGACAGGGGCCCCAGTAACGAAACAAGGCGCACGTCACTGGCTGCGGATGAAGGGCGAAGGCCACGAGGGGGGTGCAAGAGAGGGGGGCATGGGCGCCGGAAGGGGGGGCGACACGCATTTGTCAGGCAAACGGCAAAAGATGTTTGACGCTTTGACAGCTGTGGCAGCGGCAGTGACAGCGGCAGAGGTAGACGCAGAAATCAAACAAGAAATATGCGCGTCGATTCGCCGCTTTCGTCACTAGACGAAGGTTTTTTTGGGTATTTTTGGAGGGGTTTTTTTCGGGTGTGGCAGGGGAAATGGAACGTCATCTTCAATGGGACATTTCCACTTTGTCAGCCATCATCGTACTTGTCGTCGACGCCATCGTCATCGTCAATGGTCGCCAGGGACTGACTGTTCGCCATGACGACGTCTGCTTTTCCTCGTCTCGCTTTTCCCCATAACTCGGAATATATTGAAGGGGGGGTCTGCCCCCCTCCCTGCTTTTTTGACTACCACCATGACCACCTAACCCCATGACGGGTCTTTCAAATATATTTCACTGCACGTCCTCCTGCCACTTAGGAACGCTTTTCGGTTATTTTTAATATGAGTACGTGACTTTTTTCCGCCGGTAGTGGATGGTGGAAAAGCGGTGGAAAACAGGGTGTTAGCTTTGGGGTTTCTTTTTTTTGGCCATAGCCTAATTGAATGCAAGCCTCAATCGAACGGCCCAGAGATCGGCTGGATTTATTTTTGACACCACTCAAAAAGCGGAAGCCCCGAAACTAAGCCACCCAAAAATGGAATTTGCGTATTAAAAAGATTTCAGTTCGAATTCAAATATTATTCGGTGGACAAAACTAAGTCACCTAAAAATACATGGATTTTGATAGAAACAAAAGGCTAGACTAATAAATGCAAAATTACTTTCCCATTTTATTTATGAGATTAAAATTGATTTCTCTAATTTTTAAAAATACTTAATTGATCTCACAATTTTAATTTGCTCCTCTTCCTCGATGCTATTTAATACTCAACACATTCTCGAGTAAACCATAATATTATTTGGGTAAATTCCAGTATGCTTATAATCATTTGTGGCCTATTGAGTGGGCTGAAACTGAAAACAAGAAGTCCTACAAGGACTTACACCCTTAAATCCTTGACAATGGACGACGAGAGTGAAATGGAATTGTATCTTTAAGCCGGAATGCAGTGGCCGAGCTGAGAAAGGCTAAGGAAATGGATGACCACCCCCTCCCCCTTTGGCCAACCTCCTTTTTGGGGCCAGAGCTATCCAAATTTCGACAGCCACACACACAGCAAGGCACAAAACTCGGACACACAGACACCAATGCAGACGTAAAGTACAAATGTGCCAAGTGATAACATTTTCGGGGCACCCCCATCCAAAAGTAGCCTCCAAAGTCGAATCAGCATCCTCGTGCTAATACATATGTGCGTGCACTGAGAGAAATATGTTTTTTTTTGCAATTTACAATATAATTATAAAGTGAAAAATTTTTAACATAAAAAAAACCATGAACATTTAATGAGAGAAAATATTTTAAATAAGTTCTATAAGCATTGCAAAATAAGGATTATAGCATAATTGAAGCAGTTTAACAGGTAAATTACTTTAATATTATTTAAAAGATTTACAATTTTTGGCTATTTAAATGCATATTTATTAGATTTTATTACATAAGAATACATTTCTAAAAAATATTTAACACGCATTATAACTTATCCCCCTTTTTTTTCTCTCAGTGCACTGAGCCTTTCAGCTTCTTCGGCAAATTTGGCCAACTGCTCGGTGTTTTGGTTCCGGTGCGTGTGCCATGGATTGCATTCCTATTCCTTGAATGCTCATTTTCCCACCCCCTCCCCTCTTCCTCTCCCAATGCGCTTTTACAGCCACACCCACACAGGCACACCTCCATACACCCACACACTCGCACACACCCACAAGCGAAAGAGAGATTTTTGTGTTGCTGTTGATGCGATTTTATGTATTTCCATGATGCGCTTATTCGACTACGGCATTATCCTGGCGAAGCCACGCAGCGCTTTCCATGCATACAAATTGCTAAATTATTTAAGCAGCGACAACGGGCCAGTTGGAAGGGGAAAAGCTGGAGGAAAAGCCAGGAGGAAAAGCCGGGTGGAAATCATGGTAGAAAGAGAGGTTGCTATTAGTCCAAGTTGTCCTGTGTGGTAAGTCCGTTGGTCAACGGGGGCTGCTTTTGGGTGGGAGAAAGCAGCGAAAGGCGAGCAAGGAGGGGAGGGGGATGAGGTAGCTGGAGCTTAAGGACACGCACGTATGTGCATGTGTGTGTGTGTGCTTGCGGCCAGGCCAATAATAAATAAGTGGCCAAAAGCATAGCATACTTTTGTGCGCCGTTAAACTTTCTGCGTAAATTCAGCGTTCATCATGGCTAACTTCGTTTCCTCTTGCCCCCTCCCCTTTCCTTTTGCTACTGCCATTACATACAATTGCTGTCTGCCACACATACATGCACTGTGAGAAAAAGAGGTGACTTTGCGTAAAATAACTAAAAATGCTCTAAAAAATATTTATATATATTTTGGGATTTAAAAAGTTTTCTAAATAATACAAATATTTGTTGTGTATTTCTATACCATTTTTAAATTTACCTATGTAATTGAAAATCTTATATAATATATTAAAATATATACTTAATGAAGATTCATTTTAAAAGCCTTAAGAAAATCTTAAAAAAAAATCTTAAATTAATTTTATATTTATTTTACTTTCCTTTATCACATATATTTTTGCCAGTGTACACACACACATTGTTGCAGTGGCCACCGAAGTTGAGCAACTTGAGCATGGTCTTCTGGCCTGCTGGCGGTTACGCGGTCACTGGGCCAGTGGTCACTGTACCGGAGACACCATACGCATTCAATTCAATTTGAAATTCATGGCATTAACTTTAACTTCAACTTAAGTCCGCCGCATGCAACTTGATAAAATGTCTGAGGGAAAGAGAGTCTGTCGCAAAAAAAAGGAGAAAAGTCTTTGCGGAAAATGAAAATGAAAAAGGGGCGGGTGGGTGACCACTGCAGTGAAGGCTTTTAACTTAGTTTGTGTGCGTTGATGTTTTCCTTTTATGCTTGCAGTTTCATAATTTGATTGCATACTTTTCGGGATGCCCATTAACACGATACGTGTGTGTGTATGGGTGCGAGTGTGCCTGTGTGTGTGAGGGCTTTTAGCTGGCTAATTGCGGCCAATTGGCCAAAACAAAACCACCGCAAAAATTGTACAAAAATTCAAACATTTACAGCATTGCAATGTATGTTTTCAACTCAACCAGAAAAAGACAAACCAGAAATATTCACAAAATTCGTTCTTTTTTTTTCTCCTGTTTCTGTTCTGCCCAAAAAGAGTGCAGCTATATATAGTTATATATTTATGCTAACTAGTTTGAAGCAGTGGCAGCTGCATAAACAATTCCCTGCGACTCGTTCAACTTCCACGGACCAACTCGTGGCGAAACAAATTTCGGTAATTAAACTACATTCGCATTTGCAGGAAAGGAAAGGGAAATTTTCAAAGGGGAAATAGACAGAGAGAGAGGGTAACATCGCATTTGTTCACAAAAACATTGATTGTTCTTAATTGCGAAATGGATGGCTGATAAACTCATTGGATGCCGCAGCATAATAGTTTCAATCGATGCTAATGAATGGGCGACGGGGAATGTTTATAATGTTTATAAGCGGAAAAGATCAATCGACAAGTGATTTGCCTTCCATTGTGAACGATTTGTTATTCGCTATGCAGGAAATCAATGGAATTTGTTTGCAAATATTTAAGGTAATATTACTCGCCCAAAAAGCTTATGCATGTTTGAATGAATTATATAAATTAATTCAAATTTCAATGAATGCAATTTCGGCTGAAGTGCAACTTTTACCTTTACCAACCTTTAGTTTAAAAATTTTTTGGGCTTTTGGTAAAAATAGGTTTTTTAATTCCTATAACTTGGCCAATAATTCTCCCAAATAAAAAAAGGTTACTGTTTTGAACAGCTATCAAAATAACAAATTGATATGCGTACCTTTCCGCCTGTTTTCTCAAAAATAAAATTTTGGCCAATTTTTTGCAAAAAATGGTCAAAAAATAAAATATCCTGGTTTAAATGCCAATCGATTGGAAATTTAATAACGAGTTCAGAAAGGTATGACAATCCATATTTGGATCTATATTTCCATTGTTTCGGACAAAATTCTGATATTTTAGGGTGGAAAATATGGATAATATTATAGTTATAATAAAAAGTCCATCAAATCAATAGTAAGCGTTAATTAAATCATTCCAGTCCACTCAACTTTCCCATTTCAAAAGCCAAGCACTTGAGTATAATCTCTAATAGTTTCGCATTAAAAATTCAGCACTTCGATTGTGAGTCCCGAGTTTGAACGTTAGTTGTTGTTTCGCATATTAATATGAATTGATTGCGAAGCGAAGCTGTTGCAAGTTTAATAAGGCAATCACTTTGCAGTATTTATGAGCCGCAAAAGGGGCAATCAGTCGGTTAATTGTGCAAATACGTATGGGATTCCTGGACAAAAGAAATCGAACCAATTACCGCATGTGGCGATGGATTAAGGGAAGCCCCATAGATCTGAGATCTGAATGCTTCCCTTCCTTCGTGGGATGGCCAAATATGAATATAAATAAAGTTGGCTATATATAAAGTTGGCTGACAGACAGAGCCAACTTTATTGCTCTCCTTTGGCCGCGTTGGCCACTTGAGGCTTCAAAGAACTTCCAACTTCACATCACGTCGCTTTATTAGTTCAACTTTCATCGCTCGCCGATTTTTCAGGTCCCCAGATCCCAGCCAGCTTTTCCAGCGGGCGGTTTGTGGGTGGTAAGTGGGTGGTGGGTGGTGTATAGGGGGTGGCAATACTGGTTCGACTCACCTATTGACGTTTATTGAATCAAAAACGTTCGATTCACCGCCGCCGCTGCTTTGGTTTTAGTTCAGTTCGCTGGGATTTTCCGGTTCAACTTAGTGCTTTGTTGCGGCGCCGTAAAAAAAGGGGAAACACTGCGAGAAATTAGGTTATCGAAACCAAACGATGGCACTATCGAAACTATCGATGGTTTGAAAATTTAGGTATTATCGATAGTTTCCCTAAACAAGATTGAAAGATATCAAAAGATATTTTTTCCCAACCTTTAAAAAAATGTTTTAAATACAAAAAATATTTTTTTTCTTCAAATAATATTATACTTAAAATATAATTTGCCATTTTGAAACTCGGTGATTTTTTCTAAGTGCACGGGAAAATATTTGCGCGAAGTGGAAAAAACAAAAGAGATTTCCCCACGGAGCGTGTGCTCAGCAAACTGCTAAGCCTTTCAGCTCCATCGTGGCCCACATCCACATCCACATGCACCTCTAAAAACACATCCACATCTAAAAACACACATCCAAACACCCGGCAAACATTTCAAATCGCCGGGTCATGATTCAAGCACTCAGTCAGCTGTATTTTATTGAATTAAGGCGGAGCACAGACTGCTGTTCGATGGGCGGATCGGATCGGATCGGATGGGTTTGGATCGGGATTTCGGAAGGGGGTTCCAACAAATGCGACGCCTGGGGCCAAAGCTGCGATATGGATGCTAGAGGAACTCCAGGTCCTTTGGTCCTTCGGTTCCACCGCCATATATGCGGAGTACATGGCCCACAGCCCCCAATAACTTCATAAATCAAAGCGTTTGCTCAGTCATTTTTAGAATTTGTTTGCCACTACGCTGCAATGCAAACGAAACGAATCCCCGGCCAGAGCAACTCGTATTCGTATGTGAATGCAAATCCCCTGCCCCCGCATGCCATTTCCCCTTCTTTCCATTGTTTTTCACTGATTTTTCTGGCGCCCGCTTTTATGGCTATCGAAAGCTGGGTATGTTCCATCAATTCGGGTATAAATAAAGAGTATACTTAATTCGAAGTATTTCATTTAAATATTTTACAAATTAAAAACAGATATATATATATTTTTACAGAAATTCTTTGGATTGTTTTCTGCAACATCTAATTTTAATATTCCAAGAAGAATTCGAATTTTTGTGAATTGTTTATCAAATCAATGGTGAGAAAAATCATTTGATTCTTCCAAGAAAAATTCATACGACTAGAAGTGGATTTTCTTAGAAATTAATATTGACCAAACCTCATTTGAGTACTGGAAGAAAACAATTTTAAGCGATAGCGTTTTATCGTCTAATTTTGTGCCACCCACTTTTTTTTAGAAGTATAATTCCAAGAAAAAGATGAAATAAACTTCATGGGATTTCTCAGAAATTAATGGTGACTAAAATATTATTTAATTATGCCATGAAAATAGTTCATTTGGTACAAAATTGATAATAATAATAAATAGGGATTTAAATATTATTATCATCAATATCATTTGATTATAAATTAGAATTTAATTTATTAATAGGAACCATTTTTATGGAATACAATTCTTTTGAGTGCATAGAAGTCTAGCTTTCTCTCTATTAAGATCTCTCTTCCGCCAATTCCTTTTCAAGGGCATCAAAAATTCGATTCCTTTTCCCTTTTGCGGAACTCCTTTGTCCTGTCCCATTTGGATTCCCATTGTTGTTGTAATTGCTCTGGTTGCATTTTTTCCTGTTTTTGTTGCCTATTCTTTTTTTTCAGATTTTTTTTTTGGTTTTTTGCGTTACCTTTGGCAGAGGAGGAATGAGGAATGTTTGCCTGTTTGCTAGATGTTCGCTTGTTGGTTGGTTTCTTTGGCAATGCCATTCACATTCAGATTCACATTCGCATTCCCAATGCCATTGCCATAAACCCATTTCCCCATTTCCCATGCCCATTTTCCTCGCCTTTCTTTCAGTGATTTAAATTACAATTCTGGGGGGTTTTCCATGGAAGGGGAAAAGGAGCTGGAGAACCCTGTTCATCGATGTGTCGCGTGTGACATTGTCATTTGTTTAAGCTTTATTAATGGTTTTTTGGCTTTGTGCTGCGCAGTCTGGCGAAATGCGGAATAGCGAACTGCGATCTGCGAAATGGCAAATGCGAATTTTGCGGGTTCCCCCGCCTAACAGTAGGCAACACTTTTTGTCCTCCGAGCGCCGAGTGCTCTCTAATTAGTGCTTGTTTACGGGGCCTGAGAACTCTTGACAGCCGGCGCCTTCAAGTATCCAAGCAAGTTTCGCAAAATACGATTTGCATATTAAAGCAAAGTTTTGGGTAGTGGGTTGATGCGTACTAGTGGGTGGGTGGGAAAAGCCAGGGTAAAACCAGGGGGAACTCATTGAAATTGAACGGAAATTTTGCGCCCAAGTTGAGCGAAAGTTGAACAACTTTTGCTCGTTTCTTGTTTTTCATGTTTATGGATTATTATTTTTCTTTTTTGCTAGCCACTTGCCTTTCACATTCCGTATTGCTTGTTGTTTAGCCTGGCTTTCTATTTGCAGATTATATATATTTTTTCTTTTTTTGTTGCTGTTGTTGTCGTTCTATTTCCAGGCTCAGGCCCTCCAGTTCAGTTCAGTTTAAGTCCATTCCTTAGCCGCTCTCGTATTTTATTTACACGCTCGCTTTGACTTTGGCCCGTGGAACAATGAATGTCACTTTGGTCTAGACCCCAGAAACGCAGAATCCCAGACATTGCCCTCGGCGTTGCGGTTGAAGGGGGTTCCTGTCGCATATCCTGGCTAAGGATAACGCCGAATATGGCTTGCCCTTTACTTAGAGGTATTTATTTGCTTACATTTTAACATTTTAGTACTGAGTAGAATAGATTTTGATTATGATCAAGTGTAATTTAACTTTAAGGTTTATTTTATCGGTAATTTCATATATTTTGTACCTCAAATTTAAGCTTTATTTAATAATACTTTAATGATTAATTATAACTATAATTTTTTAATCATTGAAATTAAAACTCATAAATTTTTTTCCTTCGATTTAATATGTATAATTTTTAAAAAATTCACATTTTGTCAACTGCATTGATCCATTTTCAATTTGATGCACATAAATCTTTTCGCATTGGGCTGCAGATATATTTTCTGTGATTTTTTCGCTTATGATTGAGTGGACGTGAACCCGAACCTGTTGCCCCCTGAAAAGAGTAATCGCCTCAAATATTTTCGTGTATAACTTTTGTTTGTGCCGATCTGGGTGGCCAGGGGCGCAGCGGGAAAGGGGTGAAAAGGGGGACTGAACAGTAGGTACACAGTAGGTAGTATGTGACCTGGCCTGCGGGGGTCACACGTGAAAGGGGGTAAGCTTATAAGTTTATAAAGTTGCGGATGGTCGCACGTGTCGTTGCTTTTTCAATTTTTTTATTTGTTGCTTTTTTTTGCCATCGATGCGGCTGACCTTTTGCTGTTGACTCTGACCCCTGACCTCCTGACCTCCCCGCCAAAAAGAAAGGAAAGAAAACCCCTTGATTTCCGCTTGTTACTGCAAAGGATTAAATTTTTCCTGCCTTCCCGAGGCAAAGGACATTTGAAGAAGAGGCCCTCTTCTTTTCTCTCCGTGTCACAATCGGATTTATCGCATTACGCATACGCACCGTTTCCGAACCTCTCCCCTCCTTTCATCCTATCCCATCGCCCATCAATTTATCGTCCTGTTTATGCTCATTTTACATTGGCCAAAGCGTTAATTAAGCCCACTTGGCTGAAACCGTTGTTGTTGTCGCTAGATAGCTACTCCTGTGGAAGGAGTTCAAGTTAACCCCCCTGCCTGAATGCCTGTGTTTGCACAAGTCAATCGATTATTCATCGAATATGCTAATAGCCAAATCACTGGGCCCCACTGAAATCCCCAATTAAGGCCTGTAATTGCAGTCCACACACAACTTTTTGGCACTCATTAAATATAACTGCTCGGTTGGCCAAAGGCAAAACTAATATTTTCACTGCGAATTGATTTTTAATAGAAGTTTCGGCAACTTTTATCGATTAGAACTACAAACATTGGCTGGGAGTATTTGCCTTGGAATAATTGGAATGATTTATTTAAATATTTTGTATATTTTTCTAAAGAAACTATTTAAATATACCTATTGTTTATTAATTTGCTGAATTTATATTAAATGTATTTTGTATATTTTTCTCATGAGCAACTTATTTATACAATTTATTTAGTTTATTTGAATATTTTCTATTTTTCTTATAAATCCAAGACTTGTGTACTCAACTAAAATCCTATTAATTGGACAAATGCAGTGGATTCTTTTGGGGTTTCGTCACACAATAATATTAAAGCGAGCAAACACCAGGAAACTCTAGTCATAAACTAATAATCTCGACCGAATGCCTTTGTGGTCATGTCCTTCTTCGTGTCCTGCGGCCAAATGCATCTCATCCTTTGCTTATTTTGTCATCCTTCTCCTTCGGCACTTCCCTCTCGCACAATGAAATCGCTGGAATTCCTTGCCAATTTTATTTTATAAATAACAATGAACAGGCAAGTGTCGGTGGCATCGTGTTGATGCCAATAGCGGGGCAATCCGGGATCCCAGAATCCCAGAAACCCAGAATGCCACCATGGATCCTGGTAGCTAGATGGTAGATGGTAGCTGGTAGATGGTAGCCCACATTGCCAGCGCCCAGTAGTTTCTGCATTATTCTGCTTGTTAAACAGTTGACGGTGGTGGCCTTTGACTGGCGACGCCAAATACTACCAAAAACACCAACAAAAGGGCCAAGAGAACAGAGAACAGGACAGAAAAAAAGCGAAAAAAAGAGACCAGGAAAAACACCAACGTACAGAAATGCAGAAACAAAAAATAATGGCTTGACTTTCAATTGCACAAGGACAACAGGAGCGGCAGGACGAACAGCCAGCAACCAGCGGCAATCAACAAACAACACAGCATCGCCGACAACAATAAAAGGCTCAGTGGGTGGGAGGGTAAAGGGGCGGCGGAAGGGGGCTGGCAAGGGGAAGGGGACATCAAAATCAATTCGAGTACGGAAACTGCTGCAGTTGTTCAGTTGAACGGCCTGGACACACAGAGGCTGGAAAAGTGGCTGTGGAAATGGAGAGACCGCACTGGCAAAAGAAAAGAGCACTGCGCGAAAAGTCCATAAGATTTTAAAATAAAAGAAAAATCTATGACAACTATGAACAAATTAAACATAATAAAATAACCTGCAAATTCGTGAGAACAACGAAAATACCAAGCCAAAAATACCCAAAAATCTGTATTATTTAAAAAATACCAAAAACAAACAATTAAAATCTACAATATCAAGATTTTATTGAAAAATCTTTAGAAACAATAAACAAATTAAATAAAATGTATAATACAATAATAAAATAATATTTTAAACATATCAAATCAAAAATATTAAAATAAATTTTTAAATATTTTAAGAAATTAAAATTCTTTTAATTAAAAAAAAGAACCCGTTTTTTCAGTGCTCCGGAGTCATTCCCGGATAGGATTCCCATTGTTTTTAGTGTTGTGGTTTTTGTTGCTGCTCAGCAGGCTCTGCAGAATATGCATCGATATAAATGAATTGGTGGAGTCAAAAAAGGATGCACGAGCGTTAAGAGCGAGATAGAGAAAGATGATGCCGCAAAACATGAAATCAACTTTAGTGGCCGAAATTTGAATTTAGATTGAAAGCAGATTGCCAAGTGCCGAAAGCCTAAGGATCCCCCGCGAAGATCAATCAATGCATATAAATATTGTCCTTTGAGATTAAGTAAAGTCAAGGTTTTAGGCATTTATTTAATTAAATTTATGCCAGCACAGACAAAAAGAGGAGCAAATGGCAAAAAGCATGTTTCATTAAGTAGCAAAGTAGAATCATCAGAAAAAATTATTAGCAATATCCTTACAAAATTCATTTTAATTACGATGATTTATAAATATTCGTAAGAAAAAGAAAAGTGAATTACAAATGGGAAATGTGAAGGGAAAGTGGCGGCATAAGTATGTACTGTGCACTATAATCAGAATGATTCAAAAAATGATTCGAAGGCTCGCATGATGAGCCACAGCTCATTCCTGAACCCGATCAGGTTCGGTCCCAAAAGGAAATCAATTCAAATTAGATGAAAATTATAGTTGAAATTGCCGGGGGCACGAAACCCCCTTCCCCTTCGTCAATCTCTTCAATCTGATTAACACTTTGCAGCCGGGGGGCAGATAAAGAAATCGATTTGCCAACACCCACGTAATCAGGGCAACCGGAATGGGAATCGGAATAGGAATAGGAATAGGAATAGGAATCGGAATCGGAATCCAAAAAGGAATCCGAATCGGAATCGAAGCAAAAGCAAAAGCAAAGGGATGACTCGCTGACCACCAGTTGCCCATTTGGTGGCCACCAACTGATTACAGTCTAATAAGTATGCGTGGGGCGTGACCGAGGGTCCTTTGTTAATAGGTCTCCAAAGGGTCACTCACACACACAAACACCCACACACACACATTGCGGTCATAAAAGGGCGAAAAGGAGAGAAAACTGGAATGGCGTCTCCCAAAGGGGAATTCAAATTGAAGGCCACAAAACGAAATCTTAACAATAAAATGAGTTCAAAAGTTACGCATCTAGAAGAGAGCAACAAAAGCAACTAAACAAATGCCAGCACACACACGAAAAACACACAGATACACTGGCAAAAAATTCAATAAAACTACTTTAACTAAAATAAGTTATAAATTCAATAATTATATAAATAATAAATTAAAATGATTTATTTATTAATATACTAGAATATACGATAATATACTAGAATATACGATAATATACTAGAATATACTGCAATATTCTATAATATACTGGATTTACACCAAAATAATGCACTAAAATAGACTAGATTTACTCTCAAATAATATCAACAGTAAATTTACCAACTTAATACATACTAATCTTTCTTCCTTAATCGCTTATTCTTTTTTTCTGCAAGTGTACTTGTATGCACACACAGCGATACCCATTGGCTCCCCCTTATTTCTTTTTTTTTCGGTGAAGCTTGGCATTTTGATTTTGATGTGTTCATTTGCACTTGTCCTCACTCCCACCGAAGATAAATTAAATTTAAACTGATAATAAAAGAAGGAAATTTACGAGCCAATAAGACAGGGAGTTTGGCCTTGAGATTCGTTGGTTGGGTTGGCTGGCTTTGAAATAAGGCCCTTTGGCCCACCACACAAATAAATAATAACAAAGGGCCAACGAGGAGAACAACAACTGACTGGGTGACTGGCTGACGGGAAAGGAGCAGCAACTTCAAGTCGATGTGTGTGTGTGTGTGTGTGTGTGTGTGGGGCAAAAGGAGTCCTCCCAAAGGATAAAGGACAAAGGGCTAAGGGGAGGGAGCCAAAACCGAGATAAGGACAAGACAAGTGCAGTGCGAGATAAACTTAACAAACGAAGTCAACAGCAACCAGACAGGCGGGGTCCTTGGAGGTCCTTTTCAGAAGAAGAGGGGAAAGGGGCTAAGGGGGGTTTAGGAAACCCCCTAAGAGGAAGAACAAGAACAATGGCATTGACAATGTTTAGCACATGAGAGCAGGACCACCAGTAAAGTAAAGTAAAAAAAGAAGGGAAGAAAATAAGGAGCAGCTGGGTCATAACAACAGATTCCAACTGCTTAGTGGATACTTATCCTGGCCAACACACACACACACACACATATACTGATCCCCACAAACAATCAAACGTTAAGGTATATTACGTATACGTATTACGTATACGTAATGTTTGCTTAACGTGAGCGGACGGCGACAAAGAGATTAGAAATCGCACAAAGCACAGCCAGCCAAATCCGACTTCAATTTAAGCTTTTGTCAGCGAAAAGAAAAGGCGAAAAAAATTTAAAAAAAAAAAGAGGGAGAGGGAATGATAAAGCGGAAGAGAATAGAGGAGTGCACTTGGCCAACAAATGGAATTAAATTCGCCACTTACCAACTCGCTGGAGGGAAAACTAATCTGGTTGCACTGAAGTTGAGGAAAATGTCTTCTTCTGGTTTGGCTCTCCGGCTGGCTCTAATTGATTTAAATTGGTTTCTCTGCAATTCTTTGATTACTTTTCAATCGATCGTTTTTATTTTCCCTTGATTTCGGTGTAAATCAGTTACAAAATCTTTGAGTCTGAAGGTATTTTCACTTTGAAAGGGAAGTATGGAGAATATTTAAATATTTCTTTCATAAAAATTATTGGAGCTTTTCTAAATCACCTATAAAGGTGTCTAAAAGTAGGCAACTATATATTTTTCTTTATTTTGTATTGCCTACTTTTGGTCACCTTTTTAATTGCATTATCTCTAATGCACCCTCTACTTAATTGTAATTAATATTTCTCCTCACCCATTTGTTGTGTGTGCCCACTTTAGGTTTTTATACCCGTTACTCGTAGAGTAAAAGGGTATACTAGATTCGTGCAAAAGTATGTAACAGCTAGAAGGAAGCGTTTCCGACCCCATAAAGTATATATATTCTTGATCAGGGTCACTAGCCGAGTCGATCTAGCCATGTCCGTCTGTCCGTCTGTCTGTCTGTCTGTCTGTCTGTCTGTCTGTCTGTCCGTCTGTATGAACGCTGAGATCTCAGAAACTACAAAAGCTAGAAGGTTGAGATTTCCCACACATATTCTTTGGCTTCCTACGCAGCGTAAGTTTATTTTAGCCGAGCGCCACGCCCCCTCTAACGCCCATAATCGCCCACTAACGATTTTAAAATGGGTCCTGCGCCCACATCTTTAAAGATTTCCGAGAAGTATAAATGCAATTTTGTTGTGTATATTTATACCTATCGAAATGTAGAAGACATTTTTCAAATCGGACCATTCATTAAAAAGTTATACGCAATCAAAAATTATATATCTATCTCCCTCGCACTCCCTTTAGCTGAGTTACGATTATTAGTCGGGACACCAACCCGACACAGCGCTCGCACTCCCTTTAGCTGAGTGACGGGTATTAGATAGTCGGGACAACAACCCGACTATAGCGTTCTCTCTTGTTTAATTTAATTTTCTTTTTCGCCTTCGCCTTGGCCCATTTTTCTCCTGTCCCACTTTGTTGCCTCAAGTGATTAAATACTTTTTTAATTTACTTTAATACTCTTCCCCTCAAGCTATTTCTTTCGATCGGGTCGTATATTTTCCAATTCCCTTTTATCCTCCGCCCATATCCTTTTTAAGGGGTGCCGAAAAGTATGCTAAATGATTTCATTTAACCAGCAAATGACACCGAACACCAAAAACAACAAGGGAAACAACAACAACAATACAACAGCGAGGGCAGCAGATGTGAAGTACGAATAAGAAGAACGGCGGCGAAAACGAATGTAATTGCAGCAAATGAATAAATGAGGCGAAAGGCAGACGAAAGCCACCGGTTCTTCTTCCACGCAAACCCCCCTTGAAAACCCCCTTGAAAACTCCCTGCTATATGTATGTGTGTGTAAGGGGGGCTTGAATGCAACGCATGTTTTGCCGCTTATTGCCCCAACAACAGCAACAACAACAACAGCAGCAGCAAAAAAAACAACGCCAGACAACGAGAGCAATAACAACAAAAAATGAGGGAAAATTATGAAAAGAAAGTCACAATAAGTTACCAGCTATGAGATACCTGGTAATAAAATAATAAAATGTTACCTAAAATCTATTTTAATTAGTATTTTTTTTTCTGGTTTAATAAAAAAATAGAATAACATTGGAAAATATTATTATTTTTAAAATACAAATATTTTAGATCCCCGTTGAAATGATTTTTATGTTTTGAAAACAAATCTTTAGTTTTCTACCTGTGGTTACATTAATTAATAACTTGTATTTATTTTTTCTTTAAAAGAAAAGTTATTGATTTCTGATAAATATATATTGTATATCTATAACGTTCTTCTGTTGCAAACATACTCAAACAGTGGGTTATACCCTCGATGTACTCCACGTGCAGCGGGTATAAAAATGAAAATGAGCAAATGTAAGCACACAGAGTCTCCATCTCTCGTTCCCATTCACATTCTCATTCCCCGTACCGTATATATCCGCCTGATCCCGACGCTATACCAGCTATACTGCCATACTGCTCGACTTCTCTCCGCTCCCCGGGTGCTTCATAAATTCAAATTTGATTTTCATGTTGATTATGATGCGAGAGATGCGCAGATGATGATGGAAATGAAGATGGCAAATGGCAAATGGCGAATGGCAGTCGAGGCCTCCGAGATGGAGCCACAATCAGAGCCAAAGGCACACGGACACACGGCATTCTGATTATTGTCCTGTGGATGTGTGGGTGCGTATGTCCTTGTGACTCCGTTGCTTGTGTGTTTTGCATTCCACTTGGATTTTTATTTAAGCTTTCCCTCCATCGTCTCGTCGTCGCGTTTACGACTTGAGCGAAACTTGTGAATTGGACTGGCTAGAGGAAAAGAGCCTTTATGTGTTTTTGGCCTAGAAGTGGCCTATATATATTTTATATATATTACACCATACAGACTACGAATTATACACGTTATTATTGAGTGACATCCGTTGATTAAGTGACTCGACTCGATTCCTCTGCCTCGCAAGTTAATGCACTCGTAATTAATGAAGGAGGGAATTACGGCATTACAACATAGAACTAATGCCAAAGGTTGCCAATAACAATTATAATGATTGAGTAATAGGACGGGGGTTTTATATAATCATCTTTGGGAAGAGAAAAAATATTATTTCTCTTCTAGATTTTATAGTTTTTAAAATTTTCCGCCTATTTTATAGATGTAAATTTACAACCAAGAACGCTGCTTAAACTCTTTTCGCATATGCATGACATATAACATTTCGAATCCATTTAGCTGTCTTCAGCAAAATCTCTGGCTGCAAATGGCCAAGACAATCAAAGGCGGCTATAAAGTCAACTGACTTTATTACAGTCCTTCGGTCCTCCAGTTGGCTCGTTAGCGCGGTTAATGCCCAAAAGCGGTGATGGCGATGGCGATGGCGATGGCGATGGCGATGACAGCGATGCATTCCCCATCTCGATCTGCAGCTCAGTCTTTATCCGGCATCCTGCATCCTCCGTTTGCCATTTCCAGGCCAATACCAATACCAATACCAATCCATGTCGCACTTGGCCGTAAGACACAAAAACAAAACCGAATGGCAGGCGACATATGGACGTCATCGTATACCCAATCTCAATCCCGAACCGGGTTCCAATCCCGAGCCCCGAACCCCGAACCCCGATCCCAATCCCCATGCGAATCCCCCGCCATAACAAGGCGACTGGCGGCAGCTGCTGGCGACACATCCCGATTCCGTATCCATTTCCCATTTTCCCCATTCCCATTTCCCCCTTTCCCACTCCCCATTTCACATTTCCCACTCTCCATTTCCCAAACGCAGAACCACATCCACATTCACTTGGAAAAGCCGGAGACAAAAGACGCCGTTTCATTTGCCATGTCCCACGCACCACTGTTAAATTCGGCCGTAAAACTCTCATTCTCAATTACAATTGTAATTGTAAAAGGCAATAATTTGGTGCAGCCGAGGTGGATCCACATCCACATCCGCATCCATACGCTCAAAAGCATTCTTTTTAACCATTGCCAACTTCTCTTAACCGAACGAAGGGGTCATCCTTTTTTCGGTGACATGCAAAAGTTGTGCCCCTAATATTTCGGAAAATATTAAAAGTTTTCATGACACATTTTTACTTAATTATGCATTTTTAGATACCCTTTACTAGTTCAAAATAGTTTTTAAAAGATAACATTGAATTGTTTGAAGTACACTTTAATACAAAAATTAATTCTAGTTTATTAATGCCGTTTTTAACATTTATTTAATATCCGTTTATGAAAGTTAAATAAATTAAGGATGGCTATTTAAAATTACAAGGGTTCAGATATATTTTTATTGAGGGTAGAGTTGTAGATTCTCTTTAATAATTACTATTATAAAAATTATATATTCTATTATATTATTAATTAATTGTATTTATTTTTAAACAAAAACAGTTTATTTTAAAGAAAAAATAATTCTTTGATAGAGGAATTTTATGAATTAGATCTAAGTAAGCTACAGAAATTTCTTAAAAATGTATTTATATAGAGAGTGCATTTTCCGGTTGCATTTACGGACGCAGCTTTCCGTTGCGACCAACAGGTGGAGCTTGCGACGGATGCGAAACCGGTGTCATAACAACCAAACCGAAAGACTGTGAGGAAAAAGGAAAATGGCTGGAAAATGGGGAAACATCGGCCGTTTGACTGCAACCGAATGGCAAATGGCGAATGTTGACGGTCCGGTGCGGTTGTTATTGAAATTTTTCGAGCGTATGCTGTCGATTGGGTGACAGGGCCAAAGTCGAGAAACAGAAACAGAAGCAGAGGAGGGGGCGTTGGCAGCTGCGTGGCCATTAAGTATGCAACAAATTGCAGCCAGGACATGCAGGACATTCAGGACTTCGACCAGCACATCGGGGACATCAACAATCAAATGGCCGCAGCTGGAATGTAATGATAGGTGTTCGAGGAATTTCCAAATGACAAAATGGCCAATCGAGAGTGGCGCCAAAGGCATAAAGTTCACCCAAAGCCACGCAAAAGTTCTCCGCAAAAATTAAAGCTGGCAAATGCACAAAGGCCTTGGTTAAATCATGAATTTTCACTCCTGCATATGAGAGCGAAATAAAAATGCGAATAAAAAACCCTTTTTCGACATGTACATACATGTTCGCTCTCAACTAAGAAGAATGGCGCCCGACTGTACCTAAAAATGGAATCGAATTGATCAACTGGGAATGCTATCCCCCCCTCTCTATGCCACGCCCCCCGCCCCTTCCACTTTCAAGGTAAACCAGCCATAAACCCAACATAACCTCACATAAACTTGAAAAGAAGAGTGCCACCTAAAAAGGACCATCGTAAAGCAGCTGTTGCTCCTGTGCGTGGAGTGTCCTTGTCACACCGCACTCACACTTGCACACACTCCGCATACCCACACTTATGCACACACATACACTGAAGAATAATATGGTGTTTTATACAATTAAATTAAAAAGGTAATATTGTTAGGCATTTTTAAATGCCTACTTATATATTATTTGATGATTAAATCTGCCTTGCGAATATTTATTTATTTACTTCACTGAGCTAAATTGTTTTATTTCACGTACATTTAGGTAATATATTTATGCAAGTGTGAGGGAGCGGGGGGAATGATAAAGTGTAGGAGAAGGAACCAAACCGCCGCAGAAGGCAACAAAATTCAATTTACTATGCGCGCTTTATGGCCGATTCCAGCCGTGTGTTTGTGTGTGTGTGTGTGTATAGTATAAGCCACACACACACACACCACCCACCCACTGAAAGCCACCCCCTTTGGAATGAATCGCAGTTTATGGGCAGCAGAGCTTGGCCACCAGACAGAAGTAATTACAAGTGTTTGCTTATTAAGTTCCATGGCTCATTAGGCGGCTGGCGATAAAGGCCGCGAGAAGAGCAGCAATCACCATGTGATCTACCTACCACTATTCGCAGGACGAAGGGCGAAGGACGAAGGATGGGTATTCACCGCGGGCCATCGACACCACATTAAGCCAGGAAAACAGGAGAGCAGGATAGCAGGAAAAGCGGAAAAAGCGGGAAAAACAGGAAAACATGCAGGAGCAACAGGCCGCTTAAGCCCGTTTCGCATTATCTAATTGTCAGTCTTAGTGCGGGGATTACTGTACTAATTTTTCACCCATCAGTCAGTAAGCCCCTCGTCCTGCGTCCTGCCAACCCCCTAACCCCCGTTGCCCCCACCTGATCCATTATCCCGCCAAAGGGACCGTTACGCGTTGTGGCCATCGGGCAATCAGCGAAATTGTAAAAGCGTTAGCAACACGGCCGAAATGGAGAAATGGAGCTCAAACCGGCCTACACTTTCACATGGCTCGATTTCCTCGCTTTCCTGGCATTTTGTGGCTGCCAGCCGACCTTTGCCATCCGACATTTTGGCCCATCATTGGGATTACCTGTTATTTTTTATTTACTGATTATGGAAAAAGGAATGAATGAATATAACCCAGAAAAATAATTAATAATCTTTAAAATAAATGGTTAAAATTCAGAAAATTATTAAACATTATTTAAAATGAATGAGTACAATTCAGAAAAATATGAAATATTATTTAAAAATCCAGAAAAATATGAAATATTCTTTTAAAAAACCAGAACAATATTAAACAAATTTCAAACGCTAATAGCAAATAAGAATATTTTCCTAATTGATAATTTTCAATGGGAAAACAAAGTAGTAATGGAAGGGCCAGTTCAACACCTAATCTCATTCGCTTTGTCCATTTCAATTTTCTTCGTCACCTCCTCCGCTTTTCCGCCTGCCACTTGACCCTTTCGATTCGTTCCTTTTTCGCCACTGTTCAGCATTTTCCTTTTGGCCCCCTGACGGTCCCCAACTGCCCGTCTGCCAATTACCAATTAAGCTTTGCTTAAAGCCCAATTAATACCCTCGCTCTGATTACCCGCCCACCTTCACCTCCTTCACCTCCATCACCATCATCATCGTCATCGTCGCCCCATCATCAATGCAATTATTGACAACAAAGCTCGGCGCTCTGCCAAATCCCAGAATCCCGAAAACCCAGAATCCCAGCCAGAAGCGGCAATCGACTAACTGGGCACTCCAAGTCATCCATGGACATTCGACACATGGTGGGTGGTGTTTGCGGGGGTCTGTGGAGGGTTTTCAGGAGGGAGGTGTGGCTGAGGGGGTGGCCACTGGACAACTGGACAACTGCTACAAAGCAGGAAGCCCACACAATGCCAAAAACGAAGCTGCAGCTAACCGATGACCCAACCCATTTCATCTAACCGAAATTTGGCAGGCACTTGGAATTACACGTACAAAAAAATTAGCAACTTTATTTTTTGTACAAAAAAAAACTGGTTTTTATAGGATAAATTTCCAATCGATTTGCATTTGAACTTAGAAATTTTAATATTTAGCTATTTTTACAAAAAAAATTGTTATGTAAAAAAAAAATCGTTTTTTGGCCGATACAATGGAAATATAGATCCAAATATGGATTGTCATACCTTTCTGAACTCGTTATTAAATTTCCAATCGATTGGCATTTAACCCAGGACATTTTATTTTTTTTCAATTTTTCGCAAAAAACCATGATGTTACCCCTTATCAAAAATGTGAAAATTAGTGAAAATTTTATTTTTCCAAAATCACACGGAAAGTGTTGTGGATTTATTTATTATTTTGTTATCTTTTCAAAACAGTATGTCCCTTTGGTGTAGTTAGTTTAATTAGTTAGTTAAATTAGTTTTTTGGCCGAAACAATGGAAGTATAAATCCAAGTATGGATTGTCATACCTTTCTGAACTCGTTATTAAATTTCCAATCGATTGGCATTTAAACCAGGATATTTTATTTTTAGGCCATTTTTCGCAAAAAATCGTGATGTAACCCCTAATCAAAAATGCAAAAATTGGTCAAATAATTAATTTTGTTGAAAATTATGCGGATGGTTAGCTTAGGATGTCAGCTGCTGAAAACAGTGAATATTTTCGCTTTTGGACTTGTTTGATAAAGTTACGATACAAAAAACAACAAAGAACTGATACTTTTGTACCCAAAATACATCATTTATTTTTCCTTAATATGTAGTACTAAACTGTGATTATACACACAAAATCACTATAACTTAACTTTCTCTTAGTGTAAGAGCCGTTGGCTTTTCGATTGGTCCTGTTGGTGAGGTAAGTGAAAAATTGGTCACTGATTAAATTCAACACGTTGTGGGATTAACTAACTTGTTTTTTATTTCCCTCCGAAATTGTGTTGTTAACTTTTTAGCCCACGCAAAGGAGGACGTCGGTCGTTGGACGTCGGAGGTCCAGCCGCAGACCAGCAATTACACCTCGCCCACTGGCCATCGGCCCCCGAGGATCCCGATCCCCCCCCTCACCAGATGGAACCCCATGGAATACAAAAACACCCCGCCTGAATCATCCTCCCAATCGAAAGGCCCTCGAGCATTCAGACAAAACACTCGCGCCGCGACTCTCGACAGGCGGATGGGCAATTTTTTCTTTCAATTTTCCCTTCAGGGCTAGTCAACAAATGTCCCGCCCATCAGCGCCACCAGCCCCGCCCCTTTTTTGCTAGCCGCCCCCAGCCCGTTGCGTCATTAGCGACAGCAAGAAGAAAAAAAAAGAGGGAAAAAAAGGACAGGAAAGGGAAGAGATTTGCGCCAGAGATCGAAGATTGGGATATCCTGTAGGTGGCGCTGTTTGCGTTAAGTGCTTAAAATTAACTTTGGATTGGAAACAGATTTGGCTATATGTTGGGGTAAAAAAAAGTAACTTAGACTGTATATTTGTTTGTGTATTTCCAGAATTAATATGACTTTAATGACTTTTTCCGAAGATTTAATTTGAACTTTAATTTAGAATTACAAATACGAAAAAAATCGTGTATGTTGCTTCCTAGTTTTTAATGTAGAATTAAAAGCTTTACTTGTCTGTTAATAAAAAAAAACTAAAATGTTTTTTATTTCCGAAAATCTTTAACGGAAAATACCCTTAATTTTGTAGCTCGAAGATAGAGGAGCTGCCAAGCCAGGCCGCAAAATGTGCCGCCGGCGGGGAATCGCTTTTGTTTTTGAAGTTTGCCCAACTGGAGCATCGCGGCCAGAAGCGAAGGAGCTGGAGGAGCTGTGGATTTGGACCAGGATGCAGCGAAGGCGGCCCAACCTGGCCAACAACTTGGGGCGACTTTTTGCACTCATTTCGCACGTTCAAACAATGGTGGAGACAGGGAAGCGGGGGAAATGGAGGGGAACGGCGGGCTAAAAGTAATTGGTAGAGGAAGAGGACGCAGGACACAGGACGCAGGACCAAGGATACACAGCCCAAGGATAGGGAAGTAGCTGGGCGAGGAACAAACTCGGGCACGCATCTAAACGCCGTGGCAAAATTAGGAGCCAGGCGACAAGATTTCCACAATTCAATTCAGTTTTTTATTTAATTAAAATGTTAAATATACGGATAAAAATATTTTATTGATTTACAAATATTTTAAGGTTTTTAAATATTTTTTAATTATTTTCCTATTCATATATTTTTTCCTTATAAAATTCTTTAATAAATTTCTGGAAAATGTACGTATATCAAGCATTTTAAAGTCTTTGACAATTCTTCGGCTTATTCACTTTCATCTTTGTCGGCTGGCTATTTGCGGAGATACTTAGATATACCTTCTGGGTTCCGACGGGAAAAACTGGGATAACTGGGGAAAAGGGCGGAAAAGCGGGAAACTGGGAAACTGGGAAAACGCAGAAGGCATTAGGGGCATCAGCCGCACACGAAAATACAGTTAGCTTAAAGCATTTCCCGTATTTTACTGTCATGCCACATTGCCACGGCCTCTGTTTGTGTGTGTGTGTGTATGTCTCGGGGGGCGGAGGGTGGAGGGCGTGGCTGCCAAAAGGGGGCGGGGTTAGCCAACGGTGCTTTGGGGTTTTCTACTTGGTCGTTGTAAATTACTTGATTCGTTGTTGGAATTTAATTAACATTTTCCTAAGTTTTACTTTTAGTCTTTTTAGTAACTGTCTGTGTTTCGCTGTGTGTGTGTGTGTTGTCTGTTTGTGTGTGTGCTCTCTCTCTCTATCTCTTTCTCCTCCTCTCGGGGCATTTGCCTTCTCTCTCTGGCAGTGACAGGCTTTCCATGCGGGCAGAATCGGACCCAAAAGCTTACGAGTTGTTATGTTTACACATTCGGGCTTTTGCATCTGTGTTGGTAAACAGGATCATACACACACGCACGCTAACACACCCACACACTCTCACACATTGAGCAATGTACATTTTAAAGTGCAGATAATTGCGCGTGTAGACAAAATGGATTTTCGACTATTTATGTGGTTATCCCAAACTGAATCCTCAACCGCTTTTCCACCATTTTCACACAACCCACCCACCCAAAAAACAATCGCTTTTCCTGCTGCTGCTGGGAAAAACTGAGGCAACAAAAATTGTTTTTAATTGAAGCCCGATTGGAAGCAATCCCGAAAATTAAACAAACAATTTGATGAGCCAACGCTGCAAAATGGTCGAGGCTCTAATATTTTTGTCGAAATTCTCTCATTAAAAGTTATTTTTACGGCTTCTTATTTTGCCAAAAAAAAAAACTAAAATGAAATACACAAATTTTACAATCAGTTATTAAACTTTTTCAATGGTTTTCCATTTCCAGTAAATAATTTAGAAATTATTATATTTAAATATTAAAAAAATTATTTTTTTTTTAAATCTCTGGAGGTTTTGTACCTTTTTTCTGTATAAAAAATATTTTTTCTTAAGTATTTCAATTTAAAAAGTTTAAATATTTAATATTTAATTTTCAGGTTTATTCACAAATATTTATAATTTTTTTTTTTATACCAAGTCTTTGCCAATACTAATTATTAATTTACCTTTTTATTAAGTTAGATTAACTGACAGCCTTTTTATTTATAAGAGGGTTATTTTCTAAAAATATTTCGGTAAATATCTATGGCTTCCTGGGCAACACTTCCTGGCAATTCCGGGACCCTTCTCCACCGGCCAAAACGCAATTGCAGTGACAGGACGACTCGTGGATAGCAATTTCAAAAGGAATTTCAAATAACAACAAAGGCAACAGCCGCATCATCATCGGGAGCAACAACAACAACAACAACAAGGAGAACAACAACAAACGGCAACAATTGCAATCATTTACATAAAAAACAATGCAAATAGAGTAAAATTAAGCAAATATAAATAAAATGCATTGCTCAAAAAACATCAACTGGAAAATGAAATGGAAACGTGTGGGCAACAACAAAGGATATATCCACATATTCACATACATATGTATGTATATTTGTGCACTTGTGTGGGCTGTATAATGCACATGTAGAAAATGAAATCAAATGCAATAAAACGCTCTGACATTTTGCGATATGTAACTTGCAACTTGCAACGCCGGCAAGATAATAAAACAAAATGATACCAGAATGAAAATGAAAATCATATAAAATTAAAATGAACCAAATTGCATTTGGCAATCCCATCGAATCGGAATCGTATTCGGAATCGTCTGTGTATAGTTTCTATAGTTTCATACATATGTACATATATCCCATTGAATCCGCAATGAAAATGGCAAAATGGCAAATGTGCGGGCTGCCAACGGCTTTCTGTTCTGTTCTGGCCATAATAGCTGGCCTAATGACTTAATTCCTGGGCCAAAGGGTTAACTAAGACAAGTCGACCAGCTGTTTGCGGATTATCCAATTCGAATTGCACTTACGGGGTATTTCGCATCATGGCGAAATCAAGGAATACTTAATCAAAGAACTGGGGAAAAAATTATATGCAAAGATTTAAGGCATGAAAAAACAATCTACACATGTAATTCAATAATTGAACACATCATATTGAAATAGGATTAAATATTCAAAAAAAAACATAGAAAGCAAGATTATATTAGATGGAGAATTCATAGGTAGATTCAGGGCTTGAAACAATAATTAGATTTTATCACGTAATTTTTTTTAAAAAACGTTAAAAAATTAAAAAAAAAAATACAAAAAATCTATGAAAAAAAATAGATGAAAATATTTAAGGCTCGAAAATATATTTTACTTATATTTCTTGGGTCCAAAATTTAAGGATATTAAATTCATTCATATGAATATATCTTTTGTTCCTTTCGCTTTTCTTTCACATTGCCGGCGTTTTTCGCCTTCAATATCGCAGCACTTTATGTTGGGCGTAATAAATATTTACATTCTGCCGAGAGTGCGAGCAAACAAACTTTATTTTTGGGTAGCAGGAAAACAACTACAATCCTTTTGCGCCTTTTCATCACTGTCCCTTTCTCCGCGACTTTCGTCCCTTTCATTTGGTTCTCTTCGTTCTTCATTGCCGCTTGACAATGTAAGCTCAAACAATTTCATTTCCAAACAAACATACTCCACACACACACACACATACACTCGCACGCGCACGTACGCACACACTGACACAGACACAAACGCATACATACACATAACGGTACATTAATTGATAATTGTTTTGTGCTCAAAAGAAATTAAAGAGCAAAAGCTGCCCTTCTCCCCTCTCACCCCTTTCCACCCTTCTTCTCCTCATTTCATTTACCCCCTCGCCACCCTTTATGCCCCATTACACTGCAGATGTATTGCGAAAACAGGAGGCAGACGGAAGTAAATAAAATGCGAGACGACAACTGAGCACCTTTACACAGCGAAAAACGGGGTGAGACAAATAAATAAAAATAAATAAAAAATAAATAAATAAAATTAAATAAAATACCGTAAATATTGAAAAAATATGTTCAAAAATAATGTATTTCTATAAATTATATATGTATTTATTGGTAATAAAAAATCCCACTTACCTTCATATTTTTAAACAACCACATGGTTAATGCTTTTGGGTAATCAAATATGTATTCACTTCACTTTTATTCACTTCCTTTATTAATTCTTTTTCGAGTCGCAAAAGAATGATCACAGAAAGAACGATCGGAAACGCGGGAGAATACTTTCGCGCGACTTTATTCGGACACCTGTAAATGAGAACTAACTAATTACAACAAGCCGAGCTTAGCAGCTCCAGAGGGGAGCGGAGAGTTGTGGGAGCGTTGGAAAGGGAGAGAGTTGGAAAGGGGGAGAGGGAGAGCGAAGGGCAGTGCAAGCGAGCGAGATGTGTAGATTTGGAGAACTGCAGCTTGACACTGCCTTCAGAAAGTTAACGCCCTTTAGGCGTAATTAAAAAAGCTAGCAAAATTCTTTAAAAAATATATATTTTAGTTTATAATAGTATTTAATATTTAATAATATAATATAATAATATTTATTTACTTAAAAATACAAATATTAGTAGGTATATATAATAATAATTTTTTATTTTATTTCACATTTTTACTGGAGATTCTCTATAATAATAAAATTCGCCACCAAAGGGTTTCTCGATAGCACTCGATCTTATGCATATTTACGTTTCCCAAAAGCCTCTTATTTTTTTACAGTGCTCTTCATTTTATATTTCCTAATACAATCTGCACAAACTCGAATTTTTTGTTCGCTGCTTCTACAGTTTTTTTCATTAACTTTTTGCGTTCGCTGCTTGTTTCGGACATGTTCTAGGTGCCACGCCCCCATCGCCGCCCCGCGGGCAACTTAATTGAACGATTAGTTTTTGTACGTGAACCACGCCCACGGCAGCAGGTAACGCCCACTTCACCCACTCCCCCTCCCCCCTCTCTATCTATTTTTGCTGTTGTTGTGTCCATCCTGGGTCACTATTTAATTTTATCTGCTCCGCTTTGGCTTTTATTTTCGTTTTTATCGCAACGGCAAGCAAACTATGTATGTAATACAATTTGCCACGCCCCCTCCTCAGCCCCCCGTTATTTTTGGGGAAAAGAGGGAAGGAAAGGAAAGGGAAGGAAGAAGAAAAAGTCAAATGCCAAAGCACTAAAAAGTCAAAAGGCCACAAAGAAGCAGCGACAACAACAACAAATAGTAATGACAATCTACTGGTTGAGGAGCAAGTGAGATGGCAATGGCAGGAGTGGGAGCGAGAGGGAGGGGGATAGGGGGAGATAAGAAAGAGCGAGGTAGATGGGCACAAAAGTTAAAATAAATAAAACAAAGCAAACGCATGAAATGACACAACAGAGACAAAGGGAAAGGGGGAGGAAAAAGGGGGAGGGCGTGAAGGAGTGGGAGGAGTAACGCCCCCCGAAAACACCCCATCCCACCCACTGGGCGACAAAACGTGGCCAAACGACACGAGAACCCGCCTAAAAATGACAGCAAACGTGGCAAGATGTTGCCCTCGAAAAAAGGTACACTGAGAAAAACACACTTCCGGTTGCTAACTCGCACAATAAACTGTATAAAAATTTAATACATTTTTTTCCTATTTTATTTATTTTTTTGATGAGAAACTAATCTTATAAAAAATATAAAATTTATTCTAGGTAATCATAGATATCTCCAAAGATTTTTAGAACACACTAAGAAAAAAACAAATCTCTAAAGATCTCTTATTTAGTGTTTTTAAATCTATAAGCATTTCATAAATCTTCGTATTTACAAATCTTCGTATATACAAAAAAAGTATAATATTTATTCTGGGTTGATTTTTTTCAAGCCCATAGGCGTGAAATTCAACTAACAAATTTTTGGGGATTACAGAATCTTTAAAGTTTTAATGTTTTTCAGGGATTTGTATTATTTTTTATGTAATTTAATAAACGATTTGTAACTAACAAGATGATCTTTTAGTCTGCAATCTTAAATCTTAATTTCTACAGTCTTAAAATGTTCAAAGATTTACTTAAATTAAATTGCCATTAAACTAAACTTATAAATTGTCTCAGTGCAGAGAAGGCAGCTAAAACTGGAGCGTTAAATAGTAGACGGGTGGCAGTTGTTGGGGTGTAGGGTTTTGGGGTAGATGGGTAAGTGGGTAGTGGGTAGGGGGTGGTTCGAATGTAACGCCGGCAGCAACAACAGATAATTTAAAGCAACACGGCGGCAGTGGCAGAGTCCTGCGATTCCAGATCCTCGACCGCTGTGCCTCCGAGTGGCCTCCGAATGGCAACTGTTGATAATGATGATGGAAATGGAAATGGAGATGGAGTTGGAGAGAAAGGGAGTTGGAGATGCCGTCGACACGCTTTCGCCACGGGATACAGTAGGACCTGGCAACACGAACCGCCCAGTTGCCACTTCCAGCCCCCCTTTTACCTTTTGACCTGCGAAGCGGTGAAAATACCTGTATGTAAACACAATCGCCTTTTAGTTTTATTCTATCGATGATTCCATATTGATATTTGATATTTATCCTTAATTGGATTTCGCTTGTTGTAATTCATTGGTAAAATGAAATATATTTGCCTTTCGCCCCCTTTGATGTTTATTTTTAGCCACGGCCTTTGTACGTTTTAATAACTTTGCGAATTTATTTATTATGATGAGTTGGTCTTTTACTTTTAAGCCTTTACATGTTATGCAGAATTATTGAACAGTTTAAAGTCATTTGCAGTGATAATTATTTAAATTGCAAAGACTTCTTTTAAATGAAAAAAAATGCAAAGAAAAAATAATATATTCCAGTAAAACAAACATAACTTAAAATACATAAGGAAATAATATTTTCTAATATTAATATTAGCTTGCATTAATATTTAATGTGAACTAAAATTTCTAAAAGTAGCTACACAAATTCTAATTAATTTTAATTTAATTTTTCAACTTGTAGAACTAAGATGAATAATTATAAAAAAAAAAACAAATATTTAGCTTTAAGCTTTAACCATATTACTTATTAATTTGCACTATTAAATTGCATTTTTACTCTTTTTTTAACTACTACTATTTTTTTAATACTAACAAATATGCCTTCAGTTGTAATGCCCTTATTATTTACCTACCAAATCAGCCCATTAAATTGCAGTTCTCACTAGCGGCGCGTCTTGAACGCTTCATTAGCTCTTGAATGTTATGACAAAGTGACCTCCGATTTGGTCAGTCGAAAATCCTTTGTCCCGATGTTGCGGCTGTGACTCGCTGATGTTGATGTTGATTTAAATGTTGATGCAACTGTGGGCGGACTGTGGGCTCCTTGAGGTCGCGGGAAACGCACACGCGCGTGAATCAAACGGCACAGGTGGGTGGTTGGGTGGTTGGATGGGTGGTTGGGTGGGTGGGTGGCAAGTGGGCGGTTCAGCGGAGCGCGAATCGCTGTCTTGTCTCCCTGTGTGTGTTTATACAAACACACGCGGTAATTAATTTTATTTAATTTTCGTCGACAATTCAAGCGACAAGAGCAAGGGCATCCAGCAGCCAAAAAGCCGTCAGAGAAATGAGAAAAAAAAGAAATAAATGGTAGAGGGCCGTAAGTGCGGGAGGGGGCGTGGCCACTGTGGCACAGGAAAAAACAAGTTAACAAAACGTCAACAAGAAAAGCTAACTAAAAAGGAGGCGGACAACAGTGCCAAAAATCAAAGTGACCCAATGCTCTAACTGTTTCCACACATTTCCTGCACAGCACAAAATAGTTAAATAAAGCAGCTGAAAGCTAGCTAATGAATTATATTCTATAATGAATCTATATTTCCATCGTTTCGGCTAAAAAACGAATTATTTTTGCGTGGAAAGTTCGGGATCTGGGTTTTTGGTAAAAATAGGAATTTTTCCTTTTTGTTTTATTGCTATAACTTGGCTAAAAATGGTCCTACACCAAAAATACATACTGTTTTGAACAGATAACAAAATAATAAATTAATCCATACCATTTTCAGTGAGATTTTGGAATAATACAATTTTCGCCAATTTTCAAATTTTTTATAAGGGGGTACCCCATGATTTTTTGCAAAAAATGGATAAAAAATAAAAACTTTAGGTTTAAACGCAAATCGATAGGAAATTTAATAACGAGTTCAGAAAAGTATGACACTCCATATTTGGACTTCTATTGTCATTGCTATGGCCAAAATTCCGATTTGTTTTAGTGGAAATTTTGGATTTGGGCTATTGCAAAAACAGGATTTTCGTGACTGCTCTAAGATCGCTTCATTTATCGATTTGATAGTTTTTCTGGGTGCAGGTTCTGCTATTTCTTCCTCGTTTTTAACGTCTTGTTCCTAGGAAAACACTATTATGAAATAAAGAATTATTTAGTATGGAGCGCAGGACTTTTTGGCACCGTGTGACTGCCAAAGATAAAGTCCGTTGTCCGCTGTCCGCTGTCCGCTGTCCGTTGTCCTTCTCGTCCGTGCAGGGGGCACATAATTATCAGCCACATCAGCCGCAGACGACAGGACTTTGACTTTTAGGGGGAGAATGCGAGCGGAATTGGCGAAACGGAACGAAACGTAACGAAACGAAGTAAGAAAACAAGTTTAACTTAATTGTCAACATTGTGCCAGGCGGACACAAACAGCGACAGCAGGGACAATGGAAGGATGTGAAAGGAGGAGAGAGGAGGAGAAGGCGGAGAAAGAAGGAGAAAGCGGGAAAGCTGGCCAAAAGAGCAGAAAAAGCAGCGCAGAGAACAAGCCCAAGTTGAATACCAAAACGGAAGGGCATAAAGTAACGGCACTAATGATGGAGCACGCCATCTTGGCAAAAATAGTGGAGTGGGAAAGAGAGTTATAAAGATAGAAAGCAAAAGAGAAAGAGAGAAAGGGAGGGGGGGGGACGAGCTTTATATACTCGGCAAATAAAAACAAAATTAAAAAAATAACATATAAACATCTAAACTTCAAAAAAATCACATTTATGATCTTTATTTTGTCATCTGCTGTCTTTTTAAATGATTTTCAAAGCATTACCATTATTTTATGTAATTTCTTAAGAGCTAAATAATCTAAGCCAAATAAAATATTATATTTGTATTATATTATATATTATTTACTAAATTTATTTATTTATAATATTACTGATTTTACTAAAACCAATTAAAATATTTCCCAATTTGTGACATACACTACATTTAAATTTAATTTCTTTTTCATCAGTTTTAACTTCAGTTTTCCTTTGATTTCCCTCGATTCGCAGCTTGTCACCTTTTTAAATGGCACGTTTAATTTTCCAACTCAAGATGCAAAACCAAAAAAAAAAAATAAAAACAACACAGCGTGATAATGAGACTCTAAACAAGCTGCAGGGCCATTAACCCATGTGCGCCACCCCCGTGCCAAAAAAAGAACGCATGCCAGCACGCTTCTCATAACCCTTAACCCTTAACGCCCCTTCCCTCGCCTAAAAAAAGAAAAGAAGGCGTGGAAACGGCAAAGGAAAACAAAACAAACAAGTAGCGTGCCATGGCAATAAAATTTAAAAGCGTGATTATTTTCAAGAAGCGAAAAAAACGACACAAGAATATGCACAAAATGGAGGGGTTAAAAAATAAGAGGATTTAAAAAGCTTTCAGCGAGCGGCGGGGCGGCCTAATTATGATTTGTGGCGGCTAAAAGCTAATTGCAACTAATTTTCGGTTGGCTTAGGCTAGAAAAACGAAAAAAACATAAGATTGCCGCCAAAGGGTTTGAATTTGAATTTAAATTTGAATTTGAATTTTGATTAAAGCTATCGATAGCAGGCGAAATGGAACTAGTTCATCAGTGTGTACACACCAGGGAAAGGCGAGTGTCTTGGCTAAATTTCAGTTTGGTTTGAGACTCTGATAAGTGTCTAGCGGGGTTTCAACCCTTACTATCGATATTCCTTTTCGTATTTTTCTGCTTTGTATTTTATATTCAACTATTAAAAAACTACCGTATATTTAAATACCGGAAAATCAAAAGTACCCATACATCGATATTAATTGCTCGTCTCTAAGACTCTATCGATAACATTATCGATGCGCTTGGTATATACTGTGCAGTATTTTATGAATTCATATGTTTTTAATACCAAAACATAAGCCAGAAACGAGAAACTCGAATTGAGAAATTGCAAAAAGCAGAAACTACAACATGGGCGATGTGGACAAGTGGATCGAGATCGTGAAGGAGTGCAAGTATTTGCCGGAGAACGAGCTGAAGAAGCTCTGCGAGATGGTGTGCGACATCCTGCTGGAGGAGACGAACATCCTGCCCGTGAGCACGCCCGTCACCGTTTGCGGGGATATCCATGGTCAGGTAATGAACCCATGATTCCACATGGTAATCCCTATCTATATCATCTATATCCCCTAGTTCTACGACCTGGAGCAACTATTCCGCACGGGCGGCCAGGTGCCGGACACCAACTACATATTCATGGGCGACTTTGTGGACAGGGGCTACTATTCGCTGGAGACCTTCACCAGGTTGCTCACCTTAAAGGCGCGATATCCTAGTAGAATCACCCTGCTGCGGGGCAACCACGAAACGCGGCAGATCACCAAGGTGTACGGGTTCTTCGACGAATGCTTCAGCAAGTATGGGAATGCCAATGGCTGGAAATACTGCTGCAAGGTCTTCGATCTGCTCACCATCGCCGCCGTGGGTTAATCTATATAAATTCCCTAAATAACATATATATAATATATAAGTATTCCCTTCCAGATCATCGACGAGGAGGTGCTGTGCGTGCACGGCGGCCTGAGTCCCGAGATCATCACCCTGGATCAGATCAGAACCATCGAGCGGAACGGGGAGATTCCCTACAAGGGCGCCTTCTGCGATCTGGTTTGGTCCGATCCCGAGGACATGGAGTACTGGGGCCAGAGTCCCCGTGGCGCCGGCTGGCTGTTCGGCCACAATGTCACCAAGGACTTCATGGCCATCAATAACCTGGATTTGATCTGCCGCGCCCATCAGCTGGTCAACGAGGGCATCAAGTACATGTTCGAGGGCAAGCTGGTGACGGTCTGGTCGGCGCCCAACTATTGCTATCGCTGCGGCAACGTGGCCGCCATCCTGAGCTTCGAGACGGCGCAGCAGCGGCAGACGAAGATCTTCCTGGCGGTCCCGGATGCGGAGAGGGTGATACCCAAGCAGAACACAACGCCGTACTTCCTGTAAAACGATAGGATATCATATATATACTATATAGCGATATACCAATACCGATCCAATACGATCCGCCCACTGATTCGGCATCGTCTACTTGTTTAGTTTCTTTGACTGGTCTGATAAATCAGATCCAACCTTCAACTCAAAACACAAAAAAAAACACACCTGTAATCTGTAAACTGCTATCTGAAATCAACCCCATATCTATTTAGTAAGTTCAAAGTGGAAACTTTTGTTATTTGTTTTCGGCAAATGTGTAGAAATGTATAGATTCGATTCGTTTAAGAAGTTTATACACACGTAATTTAAAATATAACCAAGTATTGTATTTACCGATTACCGGCTGCCTTTATATAAATCCAAAATAATATTTTGTATTCCAAACAAAAAACTTACTATATATTTATTTGCCTAAACACACGAACTATATATTTTTTGTACATTTTGTATTAGCAAACGCTTCGAAGAAATCAAGTGGCACAGCAGGAAAATAACTAAGAATTAACCAAATGTGTGATCCCGATCAAAACGATATGATTAAAACGAAAAAGACAATGCGAATTGAGTTTTTATACCCTTGCAGAGGGTATTATGATTTCAGTCAGAAGTTTGCAACGCAGTGAAGGAGACGTTTCCGACCCCATAAAGTATATATATTCTTGATCAGCATCACAAGACGAGTCGATCTAGCCATGTCCGTCTGTCCGTCCGTCTGTCCGTCTGTCCGTCTGTCTGTTTCTACGCAAACTAGTCTCTCAGTTTTTGAGCTATCGGGACAAAACTTTCGCAAAAGTCTTCTTTCTATTGCAGGTAGTATATATGTCGGAGCCGACCGGATCGGACAACTATATCTTATAGCTCCCATAGGAACAATCGGAAAAAAAAACTTTAAAAAATTCTAGCTTCGGTGTTTTTTGAAATATTACCTTCTACTTTTGGGGATGTTATTTTTTAAATATTTCTGAATTTCGAATTAATTATTTAAAAAATCGGACTGCTATATCATATAGCTGCCATAGGAACGATCGGAAAAATAATGGAAAAGTAATAGGAAATAAATTCTAGCTTCTTTGGTTTTTATTGTATTATCTTCTACTCTAGGATATGACTCTTTTTAAATATTTTCGAATTTCAATTTTAATTTAATCAAAATCGGACGACTATATCATATAGCTGCCATAGGAACGATCGGAAAATTAATGGAAAAGTAATAGGAAATAAATTCTAGCTTCTTTGGTTTTTATTGTATTATCTTCTACTCTAGGATATGACTCTTTTTAAATATTTTCGAATTTCAATTTTAATTTAATCAAAATCGGACGACTATATCATATAGCTGCCATAGGAACGATCGGAAAATTAATGGAAAAGTAATAGGAAATAAATTCTAGCTTCTTTGGTTTTTATTGTATTATCTTCTACTCTAGGATATGACTCTTTTTAAATATTTCCGAATTTCAATTTTAATTTGATCAAAATCGGACGACTATATCATATAGCTGCCATAGGAACGATCGGAAAATTAATGAGAAATATTAGAAAATTGAACATTTTTGCGATTTGTTAATTAATAGGAATGATCTGCAAGGGTATATAAGCTTCGGCTGGCCGAAGCTAGCTTCCTTTCTTGTTATCACTGTGGGGGCAGTTTGGTTAACTTAAGTAATACAGCGATAAAATTAAGAAAACTAGCTTTACATTTTTATTTTTTTTTTATTAAAATTCGCGTTGATCGAGTCTGAACTGATTTTTTTAATATTTTTGGCTAGTTTTCAAATTGAGACATAAATGTCTGTTTGTCCGGTTAATTTTATATTTTGGAAATATTTATTATACCATCCATTAAATAAATATTCTTTATATATTTGTACTATTTTTTACTATTAATGGATAGTATAATCAATATTCGTCACAAAATATTGTTTGTTGACAGTGCGATCGTCACTATTTTTTTACCCCATGAAGAGGCGTTTTTGCTTGATCTATTATTTCAGAATCCCGCCCTTTTTATAGGGCCCATCATCCGTCTCTTTCTCGTTCAGTCCTTAAAATATAATACACAAAATAGCCCATCAAATAATAATCATTACTTTTCTCTTACATAAATATCTTTTATTTCGTTTCGTTTTCGTTCATGAATCATGATTCATTTCATCAACAACTATTTATATCGTGTTTGCATTACCCCAAAACGAGCCGTTTTCATTAGTCTAGCATTTAAATAGCATCCAATTCAAAACAATATTGTATAATTACAAGACTTTCTATTAGATTAGGTAAGGTAAATGAGGCCTTCGCTTTCTGGGGAGTTGCCTTTATGCTTTATGCTTTATATAATTCATCTTAACTTGGTTTTCCATGGCACCCGGCCATGCTCACAGTGTGTTTTGGATATTTCTAAATATGTTCTCGGGTTACGGGGTCAACAATTACAAAGAAACTAAAATAGTTTGCAACAACAACAGCAATTTGTTTAAACAAAATAGAATAAAGAGGGGCTCAATCATGCATTTACATCGAAAAAAAGAGAAAAAAAAAAGAAAATAAACTGAGTTGAGCAACGAAAAACGTGGTCAATTGATTGATGCTGTAGTCGTTTGTTTGGGTGTTTGGTTTTCCTTGGTTCTCCTCTACTGCGGCGATATATAGTTATGCTCGAAGATGTCCAGCTCGTTCTGTATGTAGTTGGCCTTGTTGCGCAGCAGCTTCAGCTGCTTCTGGTTGGCCTCCAGGATGTTCAGCTGCGAGTCGAGGGTCTTGAGCTCATCGTTCATGTCCGTGGTGGCGGTGTCGACGGTGCGGCACAGGCGGGCAAAGGTGCTCGATAGTTCCCTGGGGTTAAAAACATACATTAAATTATATGAAATCACCTTAAAATAGCATTAAAATAATCCACACTCACTGCTGCACCTGGTGGCTGCAATTGGCCGAGGTAAGGTCCACTATCATCTTGAGCTTCTTGGTGGCATGCCGCACATACTGCCCCTTGAAGGTGCGCTCCTTGGCCGAGTTGGTCCACGAGAGCCGCTCGTACAGGTAGATGCAGCCATAGAGGGCGCCCACGCCGACCAAAACCCGCCAGCCGATGGTTTTCAGCATCTGCAAGTGTTGGGATTTCAGCACATAGCTATTCATAAGCACCTGCTTGGGCGTTTCCTTGAGCACAAGAGGTACGGGATGGTTAAAGGTGAACGCAAACTTACGATGCCGGCGACAACCAAGCCGCCCACGGTGCCCTGGGATCCAATGGAGGAGACCGCAAAGCGGGAGATCAACGACAGCTGCTCGGGCGTAATGCCGGCCACCCCAGGAGCCGGGAGCAAACAGACGGGCGTGGCCTCCACGGGCGTCGTGGCGGGCGTGGATACGCTGTGCTGTAATTTAGTAACAGGTTTAGTAACAAGTTTAGTAATAAAGCTAATGTAAGCTAAACCCACTCCAATACTGCTCTGCCGGTTGACCAGCGCCGGCTGGCCCTTCTTGCTGCGCTCGCGCACCTTCCCAGTGAATCGCTGGATCATTGCCGCTATGCCCCAGCTGAACTTGAACTCCAGATCCTCCTGGAAGTCGGCGCAGAGGTTCTGGCAGTTCAGCGAGTAGAGCATCTCGAAGGGCTGCGTGCGCACCACCATTTTGGTGCTCGTCGCCAGCAGCTGTTCGTTGGGCACCAAGGCGTGCATGCGATCGGTCATCTCCGTCTGGGCGGACTCCACATTCATGGCCAGAGCCATGGAGAGCCGGGCCCTCAGATTGCTGCCCAGCCCGCTCTCCACATGCGCGTTCAACTCCTTCTTGTAGATATTCAGCACGAGTCGCTCCGGATGGAAGGGCATGTTGAACTCATCGATCAGCACGCCCAATCGCCAGATCTCCTCGTTCAGCGCCTTCGACACCTTCTCCTCCACCTCCTCGACCATGTTGTGGATCTTCATCTTCATCTCGCGCGTAACCTGCATCATCTGCGTCTCGGTGCCCTGAATGCGTTCGGTTAGCATGTTCTTTTGGTCCTGCTTCAGATTGCGGAAGATGGTAATCCGCTCGTAAATATTATCCAGCATCGATTTCATATCCCCTGAGACACTCTTGCCCCGCGAACTGTGCTGCTGGAACTTTGTTTTGACGGCACTCTGCGAGATGCACTCCTCGAACTTGCGCTCAAAGTCCTGGAACTCAAAGTAGCGCATCTGGAAGCCCTCGGCAATGGCGCCCATATGCGGTGGATTGCCCTTGGCCTCCTCGATCCGCGCCTGCAGCGTTTCCCTCGCCGAAACGAAGAAAACCCGCTCGGCGGCCTCCTTTTCGTTGCTCACCTTCAGCTCCTTGGTGAGGAAATCGATGCAGCGCTCCGTGTGCTGGGATTTCACCTATTAAATGGTTGGAATTCATTAGTAGGAGTACTTAGTAGATCAGAAAGAGGGATTTCCATCGGCAGTCGCCGAAGTTCTCTAGAGGAAACAGCAAAAGGGAAGGGTTTTTGGGACCAAGCAAGCGATTCTAGCTCATTCATTACCTTGGCCAGTTCCTGGCGTTGAATACATTGGATAGTTGGTTGGTTGTTTGTTTGTTTGATGGGTTGTTTGGGTTTAAGAAACAAAAACAAAAGACACACATCAACAGGCATACAAAAAGAGGTCTCAAGAGATCAGAAACGAATCTTAGCTATACATATATGAAATTGTATAACAATGATTCGTTTGGTGAGGCAGGAAAGATACTTAAAACTACAGAAAGCGACTCCCTAGAGAACCCTACCGACTCCTGGCACTCGGGCTCATTGGCCGAGGCGTCCCAGCGATTGTTCAGGATGAAGATGTTCGGCTTGCTCAGCTTCTGGGAGACGGTGTGAAAGAATTGCTTCTCGGCACGCGTCATCGTGGACTCGGCATTCAGGACGAGGACAAAGACATCGGCGTTGAGGCAATGGTTGTCGATCCAGTCGTCCAGATTGGCCGAAACATCGACGCCCGGTGAGTCCACAAAGACGACGTCATCGCGCAGCAGGCTGCAGCGTTCGCGGGGCCAGAAGATGCGCACCAAACTGCTCTCGCAGAGCTTCTCCTGGCACAGAGCATTGGCCAGTTGCTTGATGTTCTGTGGATGAAGGGGTAAACATGATAAGTGGATGAAGATACTGGAGAGAGGGGAATATCTTACCACCACATTGAGCTTCTCATCGGATCCCTCTTTCATCAAATACGCCTCGCCACCGTTGCTGCCCTCCACTTGGCAGAAGCAGTTCGTCGTGTGGCCAATGCCGCTGGGCAGGATCTTCTCGCGCAGCATGGCGTTGATCACCGAGCTCTTGCCGTTGGAGGTGCGTCCGAAGAAGGCCACCTTCATGTGGTCCCGCTGCAGGACCTCGCGAATGGCGGCCACCTTGTACACGTAGCTCTCGAACAGCTCCCGCTCCGCCTTGTCCACGATCTCCGCCTCCGCATGCAGGGCTGGAAAAGCAATAGAAACGGGTTATATACATGCTTAAATAACAAATTATAATTTCACCACTTTGGTTATCACCCCATAAAGGTCAATTTTAATGCTAGTTGATGGTTGTAATCTATACTATTATTTGTAAGGATTACAGGATTTTAAAGATATATTTTTAAAGATATATGAAAAAAAGTGTTCTTTCGGTAGATATATTATTTTTTCTAACCTTATAATGGGTTTTACTGGGAATTCTGTCATCAAATCTTAATATGATATGATATATATTATAAAATATTTTTGGTAAAAGCCTTTATAAACGGTTTTATCATAAAATATTCTTATTTTAATATGAAAATAAGTAAACATGAAGGTTATTACTGTGTTTTATAGAAATTCACAAGAGTTCTTAAAGCCTTACCACAAGAGAACCATTTATAATGAATTTTAATGGAGGTTCTACCATCAAATCTTGTTCTTTTAACATGAAAATAAGTACAGATGAGGTTTAAAACACAGTATTATAGGAATACACAAGAGTTTTTAAAGCTTTACCACTAGAGAACCCCTTATAATGGGTTTTACTGGGGGTTTCATCATCAAATCCTGTTCTTTTTACAAAAAAAAGGAAAGATGAAGGTTATTAATGGGTTTTACAAGGATAAAACCATATAGTTACCATACAGGGATACCTGCTACCCATCCCAAGTTCCCCCTGAAAACTCACCATTGATAAAGGTGGTCGTCTCGTGGACGTACTCCTCGATCTCCCCGTAGATGTCGTTGATCTTCTTCTTGGCGCGCACGAAGATCTGGAGGGGCGATTTGTCGTTGGATTGGTAGAGCCGCGATTCGGGTAGCAGATTGGCGGCCGTCGTGGAGCCCGAGGGTTGTAGGGATGAGTTGAGCCGGGACAAAGACGATTTGTCCACCGTGTCCGTCGACGAGGAGTGGCGATCGTCGTCGTTGGCGGCGGGGCCCGTTTGCCCGGTCACCAGCGAGATGGTGCGGTTCAAGTAGGCCGCCATTTCGGGATCCGGTTCAAGATTCGGTTGGTTTTATGGTTTTATAAGAGTTTTTTTTGTTGGTTTTTGTTTGGGGAAGAAGAGAATTTCGATACAAAACAAAAGGTATGCAGCCTAGGTATTCGGTTTCCTCCGCCAAAAACTCAAAAACTTTTTTGTGTACTATATTTTGGATTTTTTTTTGTGGGGGTCTTTGCTCAAAAATCAACGTCACAAAACTGAAATGAAATTAAATGAACAAATTATGACACGAAACGAAAGGAAAAATGAAATATAATAGTGTATATAAGCACAGTGCGCACTCGAACAAGTGAACTGTTGTATAGAAAATTATAAATTGTTATATGCCATTAACAAAAAAAAGCAATCTTTAATATTTTAAACAATTTTTTTGTTTTTCATATTTCTTAAATTCCCAGGTTCACTTTATCGAGTGCTCACTGTTGCTGGCGAAAAGGAAAATACCGCAACGCAAATTGCACACACACACACACGTGGTCCAATTGCGCTGCACAAAAATTCAGGCAAAAAGTAATATAATTCTAATGTTTTTTTTTTGTTTTTTTTTGACAACTTTTGTGCATCTGTGTGCGTAAACGAATTGATAAAACAGAATCGCATCGCCCCATCTCGCTCTATCACGCAAACTAACCTGATTGTTGCCACTATCGCTCATATTTTTGTATTTGTTTTATATTTGTATTTATTTTTATGTTTCTTTTTCTCCGCTCTCTGGTTTTCTTTTGTTGCTGCCGCGCGGCTGCTGCGTTTTCAAATGGAAATGGAAATGCGTGGAAAGCGTGGCTGGGTCCTCCAATAACCGTACATTTCCGGCGCTCGACAGTGCGGCAATTTACCGAAATTTAGTTAAAATTATTAAAGTTTTCTGTTTAAAAAATGCACATGATGTAACCGTGACAGCGTGACCGCGCCGGACCAAACGAGAAATACCAATTTGGTCTCAAAAATATACCATAAAATACTATTATTATACCGGAAATACTGCCTCAGCGGTGACACACACCTGGTTTGATGCAATGCTTGCATTCCAATTGGCCAACCAGTGAAATCCAATTCGATTGTCTTTGGAACTTTGCGATTTCGATTGTCCCGTTTTAAAGTAATAATTTTCGTAAAATGTTGATTTCCGCGTTTCGTGTGTTTGAAAATAAAAAATTTTAAAATGGTCGCCAAAAGAATAATCGGAAAGCGCATTTCAAAGAGACCGTTTGTGATATAGCGGGTACACACACCCATAATAGCTGGTTTGCATGTAAGCACGCCATCTGCCGTATTTGGGTGTGAACTAGGAGAGAGCTTTTAAAGGGCGCACTTTTTAAAGACAACTTAAAAAAAACCAAACAAAGTGATAAATAATAAACTGGCTTGTTTTTTAAGTTGTTTACTTAATATAAATTTTAAGTACTTACAAATAAATATTTTATTAATTTATAAGTTAAAAGATGTGTTTTGATTTGCTAACCAAAAAATTAATTTAACAAATTGTAAATAAAATAATTACATTTTATGCAAAAATAAGTTCAACGTTTCATAAAATAATTCAAAACAAAGGGCTTTTGAAATGGTAAGCTTTAGGCGCGCCTTCTGAATATGTGAGCTTTTTTCAAAAAGGATATGCATTTTATTCGAAACAAAAGAAAAGAATGAAAGGTTCTGAAAATCTAAGAAATATAAAGAATAAAATTAAAAAACATTTTTTCAATAAAAAAATTAGATTAGATCTTATTTAATTTTAATTTCGACAGCTTAAAAATTTGAGAGCTAAACGAATATCAATTGTCATAGAGATTGCAATTGCCATTTCTACACTTCGTCCCATTTGCCATCTCCCTTTAACGCCGCATTGACCTCTCGCTCGCACACATATTGCGAACCGAAGCCACGCCCAGATATTTCAACCCCCCTCGCAAAACAAAAAAAAAACCCACGTAACATGCCACTTTTATGTATGAAACGTGACAAATACGCACATGTGTGCGAAAGAGAGCCTCCGAGGTGGCTAGAAAGAGACGGCTGCTATGTACACATTTCGCAGGACGCGTCGTATGTGTGCGAAATTGTTGTTGTTGCTTAACGCACACGCGCAGACGTTAAAACACATACATATGTGAGTGTACACATGTGAAAAGTAAAGGATATATATCCTTTGCTTTGGCTTTTTCGCAACTACCAACTAATTACGAAAGCCAAATGAAAGTTTTCAACTTTACATCAATTTACCAGCTAGCCAAAAGGGATGCACAAAGGATAAAGGATAACGGCTGAAAGATATATGGAGTATCATATGCCACTCCTTGAACAAATACAAAATAAAAAACACTCATAATCCGATTTCCTGAAGTACCTTTTCGCCATCTCATCTCATTTCTCCTGCTTTTTTTCATTTATTTTTCCTCTTTTCGCAATTTTAAGGCGATGCACTTTCACTTTTCCGCTTCAGATTTAGAACAATTCGTGCATTTTTATTTCACGCTTCTTTGGCATTCCTTTTCATTCTTAAATAAAGTTCATTTTCTTATACCCCCAGCAGCCATACGTACGAATATATATACTTTGTACATATTCACAGTCGCTGCAGCGAAAGGTGTTATAAAAGGCCCCAGAAAAGTCGCTGTCGAAAAAAAATTAAAGCGCATCCAGCACAGTTATGGCCAGAATACTAGCAATATTTCGATTTACTTTCTATAAGAAAATTAAGGAAACAAATAATAAAATTGTAACAAAATGTTATGAATGGTTCTGGATTTTCTACATTTTAATTTATAACTAAACGTACGAAAAAACCAAAAAAAAAAAAAACCAAAGAAAAGTTGAACATTACAAATTGTATTTACTATTACTTATATTTAATTTTAATGTTTAAAATTTATTTATTGTTAAATGTAATTAATATAGATAATATTTAGGTACCTACATATTTTTGGTTTCACTTTTTTTAATACAAAAAGTAGGTATTTTACTATTCTTTTTTCTATTATTATGTATATTTTAAATACATACATTTTTTTAAATTAATGCGAGTGAAGACTTAAGTGAGTTATCCTGTATAATAATTATTTCTAAAAAATTGACTTATGGTGTGAATAAAGTGTGGGATTCCTTATGCAGTCGCAACTGGTGCAAGTGGGGGGGGGAAATTCAGGGGGAAGGCCCTGGCCCAGGACCTCCTCAGACAGAGGAAAAGTCAGTGGAAAAGTCGTGGGGAGGGGGAGGTCGAGGAAAAGCCGGGGAAAACTAGGAGAGCGTTGATGCACAAAAGCATTTGCTGCGTGTAAACTTGACTTTGAAATTTGCCTCATTTGCACTTGCCGCTGCATTTTGCACCTGCCAAGGATCCAAGGATCCCAGGATCCATATAAAAGCCGGATTTTTACATAAAGCGCACTAACTGTTGCATGCCCCGTGGAAATGTTTGCCCCAAAAAAAATGTATCTAAAGGATTAAATTTCGAAACGGGTTTTTAGCTGCCACACAGAAATGGAAATTTCAATCAACTCGTTAATGAAATTGCCCCCCGAAAACCGGTCACAACAATTGGAAAATCCTCACAAAATATGCATTGAAATCGAAACAATATAACAATGGAATAAAATCTACATATTTTATATGTAGTTTCCTTGTAAGGAATACGAGAAAAAAGTGCTTGATATCCATGTGTGTTTTTGTGCAAAGGTCGTTGCTACCAGGTCGTGATATATATATTTATGTACCTACCACATATATATTATACACCCACTGTTTGTGTGTTATATAGTACGTATGTCCTTACACTTTTGCCTTGCACTTGTCACATCTGTTTTCCCTTTTTTTCCGCCGCTTTTCATTTGCTATTCGAGGTGTGCGAAAAACAAGAACGGAAAAAATCCCAACTGCATTTCAGCTTTTCACGGCCTTCTGTTACTTAATCGCTTTAAGATTCAGCTCGGATTTTTTGCTTTTTTTCAACCATTTAATTCGGGCAATGAAACTAGTGGATTTTTATTTATTTTTATTAATTTTTTAATTATTTTTCAGTTTTTTTTATTTTTAATAATAATGGAAAAACATTTAACTGTAAATGCCGTCGGCAATAATAAGACTCACTCATTTAAACTCTTATATTAACCACTAATAAGTATATTCAAAGTGTAATTACTAAAAATATTACCTATTTTAAGTTAAATTTACATTTATTAATTTGATATTTATTTTATTTTTCTTCTTTAATTTAAGAAATATAAAAGATTTGTAATATTAAGTTAAGCTTTTCATATTTATTTACTTTTTGTTTAACTTTTTTTTATCAACTAGAATATTTCTTAAATATTTATTTTTAATCCTTTGTTTTCTTAACCCCTTTTTCAAACCATTTCCATAATTCACGAAAATGTTTATATAGCCTGGCCCTCGTAAATAAGCCCATTCGATAATTGTTGCCATCGATTAATCATTCCCAGCTGACCAATGACCACTGCCCACTGACCACTGGGCATTTAGTTCATAAATCATGCTTAAATTGTGGAATTTTGGGCGCGGCGACAGCTTTGAACCACGGCGAGTGGTTTGCACCACTCCGCTCCTGTGGTTTCCATAAGGATGCGAAAGAGTCCTGCGAATGGGGATGTGGACCTCGACTCATGTAGGCACGAACGAAGCGCACGCGTAACCTTTGCACCCCAAAGGGTCTCCGAATGGCCACCGGTCACTCTGGGCAAACAGACATGCGAATCGCAGTATGTAAATTCGTTCGCGGACATCTGGGCAAGTTGTCAACCCGATTTTCCGGCTTATTTCCATCCAGTGGCGGAGGGTAGAAGAAATTTCCAGGGGTCTAAGTATCCAATAAATGTTCAAGGTTTTCAAATAGAAAATAAAAACATTTTAATATAAGTTTAAAATTTATTAATTCTTAATAAACCATTTTTTTATATTATTTAATTTATAAATATTAAAATTAGATTCTTATATTTATTTATTTGTTATTGAGTTAAAACTTTAAAGGGTTTCAATTCATTCTTAATATTTGGATTATATTCTATTTAGATTATTTAATTTATAATATATAAAAGATTTCTAGTTTCTATAATAAGCTATCGTATTTATTTATATTATGTAATTTATTTTACTTGATATATATATTTATTTACATTATTCCCTTAAATCAGTAATATTCCTCCGACATTATTTATTTTTATTTCCTCATCAGTTTTAACTCCCTGAAAACCCCTTCTAATCGCAGCCCCTGTCTCTCTCAAATTCGCTGGCGATTTGTACGGGGAGGAATCTGGGAAATGAGGTCCGAGGATTGGACTTTGATGAAATGGTGGACAGGGGTCACTTGCGGTATTAAATATTTTGAAGAGGGTCGTCGCTCGCGCTGCGCAATTTCCAGCTTGATTTATATATATACCTATAAAATCGGGTCGAATCGGGTTATGGGACAGTATTGTTGTCACGCCCAGTGCTGTTTTTTTGAAAAGGGGTTGGGTTGAATTTGGAAATTTCAGAAGTCGGTAGACACACAGGTCAATTCTTTGGTTAATTAATTTGGCAAACGGGATTTGCATTGCCTTCAAGGGCAGTTCCTATACTCTGTTTCCGCGGATTGCTTCTTGATTATGATTTGCATTTATTACTGGCTTGTTATTTGTTGCTGTTGTTCCAGGTGGAGTTCACAATCCAATATAAAGAATAAGGAAAATTCTAGGGGGGGAAGAATTTTTATCGGGTCATCCAAGCATGCAGTGTGCTTCATATTTTACCCCGCAACCGCCACCACCACTGCGCCCTCTAGCGGCGGATATACAACCCCGTTTTTCGGGGGATCCAATCTGCGACTCCCTTCGATGGCACATCAATCTGGGCATAATGGCCTCAGATAATAGTGTTTGTTTGTGTGCCAAGGTATGCGTATGCAAAATATATACTCTATATATGTATGTATGTATATGCACGGCGAGTACACAGGCGATTAGGGATGGAAAGTGTGTGAGTTATGGATTCGTGACTGGTTAAAAAGGGCCTTGGAAATATGTGCCTCATCATCTTTAGCCTTCGAGGCACAGCTTAAAAATAGCCTTATCATAGCTGACTTTCAATCGTTAGTTGTTTTTAAAAAATAAATTTTATATTTTAAATTTTTGAAATTTTAATATTAAATTGGTAAAATTAAACAAACTTAAAAAATGCGGAAAATCGTTTAAATTTTTTAATATTTTTGTAAACACAAATTTATTGAAAAATAAAAAATCGTTTAAAAAGCCTTTGTGATCCCTGATTTTAAAGGTTCGTGTATTAAGTTGGTAGCATTAAAATAAGGTTTAAAATTGCGTTGTTTTTGTACAGATTAAATGCAGTTAATAGAAAAAATATCCTGAAAATATTATAGTATTTTTTTTACCACGAATTCATTGCAATAAAAATTATTTTAAAATCCTTTATGATCCCTGAGAAACCCGAGACTCTATCGACAACGTGTCACGCACCCATCCTTGCAAAAATAACCAGCCAAGAGCTATCTTTCTATATGTTTGTGAGCAGGTGCGTGTGCCTCTGTCTATCAGCGAGCACTTTTCAATTTCCAGACAACGCAGCGTATGCGCGATGGCAATCTGTTCGCCTCTCTGGGTCTCCTTCCTCTGCTGTATTATTTTTTTTTTATATTTTATATTTTATGCATGATTGTTATTGTTTGCAGTTTGCGTGGAATAACGTTTCTCGAGTTGCGAGTTGATCCAAAAGCCGCTCTTGTGCCTCCGTCTCCCCGCCTTTGCCTTACCCCCATATCATCATTTGCCAAAATCCTGCAGCTCCTTAAGCTACATACAATTTTTGGCCGCAATTACGTTGGCTACAGCTATACTATGTATGTATGTATGTATACATACTGGGGCACAACTGATTGTACGCATCATATTTTACTTTTCATAAATATAAGCGCACCCATCTCATTTGCATATAGCCAAAGCCAAGCGAGGAGCGAACAACCGATTTTCCCACTCTATAAAACGCATTTTTTCGAGGGCAGGCAACCGAAACCGAGGCAGAAACCAAAACAGAAACAGAAACCGGGGCAGATGTTTTCGCTCATGCCGCGAGCGGCATAACCCCGTCATAACCCCAGAGCAAAAGGACCAAGGACCTCGAACCCTGAAGACCCCGGGACACCTAGTGCCGCGGTCCTTTGCCAAATCAGACAAACTTCAAGTGTCCATTGCATAATTGATAACGAGCTCAAGGGTTAAGAACCGAGAGGAAAGGATTACGAAAGGATATTCCTGGTTTTCTAGTACTTATTAGAAATATAATTGAGAAACTTAAAAGCAATAAAAAAACAGGTTAAGAAAAAATTACACCTACGTTGATCTATAGAAAGGGTCTTAAAATAGTTTTTTAGCCGACATGATGGCCAATTATGGTCAGAATAATGAATGTGATACCTCGTTGAGCTCGTAATTATATTCCCAATCGATTTGCATTTATATCTGAAACTTTTAATTTTTGCCCATTTTTTGAAAAAAATCACCCCTTATAAAAAATGCAAAAATTGGCGAAAATTTTATTTTCCCAAAATCACACGAAAAGTGTTAATGATTTATTTATTATTTTGTTATCTGTTCAAAACAGTTTTCATTTTTGGTGTACGACCATTTTTGGCCAAGTTACAGCAAAAAAACCAAAAGAAAAAGATCCCGAACGTTTCTCGCTAAAATAATTAGTTTTTTGGCCGAAACAATGGAAATATTGATTTAAATATGGAGTGTCATACCTCACTGAGCTCGTCATTAAATTCCCAATCAATTGGCATTGAAATATAGAAAGTTTAAAATTTTTTAATTTTTTGCAAAAAATTGTGATGTAAAAAATGCAAAAATTGGTGAAAAATTAAATTTTCCCAAAAGCGATGGGGATCGTTAGTTGAAGTTTTTAGCTGCTCAAAACAGTCGGTCATTTAACTGTAGGCCTTGATTTGTCAAAATTACGACTGAAAAACCGAAAAAATATGTTTATTTCTGTCAAAAATTCTTTCCATATTTTCCACCCTAAAAAATCAGTATTTTGGCCGTAAGAATGGGAATATTAATCCAAATATGGAATGCCATACCTTTATGAGCTCGTCATTAAGTCCCCAATCGATTTGCATTTAAATCTGAAACTTTTAATTTTTAGCCATTTTTTGCAAAATATCATGATGTAACCCCTTACAAAATTTGCAAAATTTTGTCAAAAATTAAATTTTTTCACAAATGATGTGGATTGTTAGTTTAGGTTGTTAGCTGCTCAGAACAGTCGCTCTTTTGCCTGTGGGGCTTCAGTTGTCCAAATTATGACTGAAAACCCGCAAAAAAAGAGTTTTTGTATATTTTTATTGTCAGCATAAGCAATGTTATACAGTTTTGAAAAATCCAAAAAATTCTCCAGATATTTAAGTTTTGATTTAAAATTGTAACCCCCTGAAGCTTTTCCATTTGTTGATTTTACAACCCTTTCATGCTTAACTTAGGCAATCTCGCATTTAATCAATTTCCTTAAGACCACAATAAACTTGGCTATTTCGGATGTCTTGGGCTAAAATAACTCCATTGGTCACGTGTCTTCAGAGGCGGTGAACATGCGCAGGCATTCGCCACACATACAGATGCCCACCTCCAAGGATTCGAGGGATTTGCATGTGTGTGTGTGGGTGGGTGGTCTCTTAAGTGGGCCAACTCAACTCTCAAAAATCAGCGTCGAACGGGGCTCAGATTGTTTAGCACGGCGGTTTTGGCCACTGAGCGGGCAACGAAGCCTAAGGACAACCGATGGCAATGGCAATGGCTGCCAGGATACACACTCACACTCGCACTCACCCCCGCAGACACACACACACATGCAAATATATATACATATAGACGTATGCAGGAGGAGAGACAATACATATGAGAGTACATATGCCTTGCGCTCGCTCTTTCCATCTCGCCTTCTCACTCTATTTGCATGTGTGGGTGTGGATAATTGAGTATCAGTTTAGTGTCTGCCCTACACTGAGCGAAAATGGGTCCGGTGTTGACCAAATACTTAATCAGAATATTATAGCTTAATATTTTGATTTATTTTTATTTAAGTTAAAGAAAGTACAATTTAAAGTAAAAAAAAAGTAATTGAAATTTTTTTAAAATATTAGATTGAAATTTTAAACTTAACTTCGAAATATTTTGATATTTCTTGGTTAGTTTTTATTAGTAAAACACAATATTTTTTCTTTTTCTAAAAAGAAATTATATTAAATCACTTTGAAAGTAAAGAATTCTTTATTTCTGATGCCTTACGAATATGGCATATGATCCCAGCTTTTCCCCCAGTGTATGTGGATAGTCAAGGGTTTTGTGGAAGGTGTGTGTGTGGTGGTATAGCAGTAGCACAACTTGGACGCTGGCAGCCAAAGTTTTATTAATGTTTCGGCTCTGTTGGCTGGGGTGGCTTTCGTTTCGCTGTTGATTTAGCTAACTCGTAGTTGGGGCCGACATATCCTTTGGTCCTTTCATATCCAGGAGAAACCCTCCCCCTCTCCTCCCGATTGTCATTTATCATGTGATGTACATACGTGACTGTAGCTGTGTGCGTGGGTGGGAATTGTTATCAGTGGCATTGCAAAACCAAGTGGAACACACGCGCAACTCGAACCGATTGCCAATACACACATACATATATACTCCTATATATACACATACAAAAGGGGGGATGGTATTTTTCGGGATGGCAGGTGAGCTCCCCTTTTTTGGGTTCTGTCAGTTGTTTTTGGGCTGCAAAAGTTTATCTTTTCAATTTCGTGTTTTTGGGGTTGGAGTGCCACATGTGTGTGTGTGTGGCTGTCCCCTATGTATGTGTATTTCGGCTAATGTATGTGTGCACTTGGATTAGGGTTGGTCCTGCTCCAGCAGTTATTTATCAACTCACTTCTGTCTTACTCCTCCGCGAATCGGACAGTGGCCATATCAATCACACACAACATATATGTATAGACATTATATAAACGTACACACACGGGTTATTAAATATTCCTCCTTTGCCTACAGAAATCACTGGGGGATTCGAAAACAAATAACCCCTGAGATTCGCACTCAATCGTTATTAATTACTATGAGGAAAATTACTTTTAGGGAAAAGCTTTTTAGCCTATATCATATTTTACAAATATTTATTTGGAGCTGATTGGATTCACTTGGGGAGAAATGAGTTCCCAGCAAAAATATATACTTTAGTAGGAATACTTGGTAAAAATTTGAATCATGTAGCTTTACTAGTTTGGCCATTGCCTTTGATTTCTGTAAAATGTTAAGTTTTGTTATAGATTTATGTTATATGTTTATAAAGAATATATAATTGAGCTAATAGTTAAGTTGTATACAAGCCATTATTTTATTTCTTTAAAACTATATTAATAAAGAAACTTAAATTAAAATTATTTCTTAATTCTAGATGTCTGATAAAGAAAACATAAAACAAAAAATTATTACTTTTGTCTTTTATGCTAGCACCATCATCATTAATATCCTTTATTTTTGGTATTTCTTGTGAAAATTTTTGATGGCTATAACTTTTTTAATTAAATATCCAATTTCCTCAGGTCCTTCACTTCTTGTCAAAATTAAAATCATGTGAAACAATATTTTTGGGCTTCTAAAACAGCTGAGTTATATGCATGCACTGCCATAACCTGTACACCCATATAAGTGTAACCCTTTTTGGGCACAAACCTCCTTGGATTTTGGATTTTAGGGGCGTTCTCTCAACTCGACTTCGATTGGACGCATTGTTATGGCTGAGCAGCAGTGGGGTTCTGGTTCTGGGATATAAGTTCAAATAGTAGTTTAGGCAGACCACCTGGTTCACAGCCGCCTTTCTTTAGAGGGGGGATTCATTAGCGCATGTCGCATCTTGCGGATGTGCCAGATGTGGATTGCCCCAACCCCTCATATCCCTCGACTCCTGTGGCTTTTCGGAACTTTTGTGTTGTTGAAGTTTTTGGTTCGGCAATTTATGGTTAGAAGATTTCGCATATGCCCCCTGCTTACGTATATTCTACCCCTTTCCATTCCCCATTCCCCATTCCCCACCCCCCTTAAGCCCACCACCCATTTTTGGCTGAATTTTCGGCAGATCTTTTTGGGCATTTTCTTGCTACGGCTGCCGCTGCTCTAATGCCGCTTTTAATTGGCGGCCCACACACATAGATATTTTTATATATGTATAAACGTATATTGGTGGGCTATTGTGGGCGTCTGTGTGTGTGTGGTGGGCGTGGCATGTGTGGTAATTTAACTGCAAGCAACCAAAGTTTATGGCTAAGTACGAGTATATAGCGCCGGCGATGGCCATGTTCCCAGTTTTCAGATTCTCATGCTCCACGTCCCTGTTCTTCATTCCGCTTTTACACGCAGAAAAAAAAGTGACAGAGAAAAAGTTATTGATTTAAATAATTTTTTTCAACTTAAAAGAATATTTCATATATTAAAAATATTGTGTATATTTTAAAACTTTTAAATTAAAAGTAATTTCAGAAGGAACATTTTTTTTAAATCTAAAAGAATGTTAAATTGAAGAAAAATATATCGAAACATTTTTATTTCGATTATTCTGTCGATAAACAAAGAATCGAAAGATCTTGTCTTTTTTCCAACAAAATTATATTTTTTATTTTATTTTGGAAAAGGGTATCAATTAAATAGATTTCTCCCAGTGCTTATTCCCCCATCTTTTGGTCTCTGTTCTCTTTTCTCTGTTTAGACGACGACCGATGACGAGGACGATGGCTCGACGAGGACTTCGTGGCTCCTCCTAATTGCAAAGCCTCAGCCCGTTTCGCCAGTTTCGCAATTGTGGCTACCAAGTGGGCTAAAAGCGAGGGGGTGGGTGGAAAGGGGGTTTATGGGGGCGGTGGGTGGGCAATTGTTAGCGCCTTGTCTCGTGTGTGTTCAATAATGTGAGCTTCATGTGTGGCCCGCGTGTATGTACAACTGCATTGGTATTGGCCAAAGGGTGTGGCCCGCTTTCAACTGGTTTCTCGTCAATTTTCTTTGCCTTCGCCATAATTAATTACTCAACGGGTTTAACGTTTATCAATAGCCTTGATAAGCTGATAAGTTAAGGCAAGATATCAATTTTCAAAAGACTGAGCTATAATTTATTTGAAGTTCTTTTTTAAATTTTCCCTAATTTTTTGTAAAAAAAAATGTATATCAAAAAATATATTTAATTAAATAGTTAGATATTGAAAATTATTAAACAATATACACGGAAAATCTGAATATCCATTTTATTTTAATAAAATAATATTAATAATGAGAACCTATAGTAATATTAGAAATAAAATTCATCAACGATTATAGTCGATAATTGTATCGATAAATAATAATCAAAGATTTTCCTTAAAAACATGTACTATCCTTAAGCGAACACACTTAAAATGATCTAATAAAACCCCGCTAGTAAATGGCTTTCTCTCAGCACATTATTCAAAGGACTTCTGACTGCCGATTGCTCCTTTGGCCCAATAAAGATGTCAATCCAGCGATAGAAGGCAAGCGATAACGATAACACTGACAATTGACAATTGCCAATGTCGAGGTTGTTTCGGTGTGAAATTGAAATTTCACAACGCTGACATTTATTGACGAGGTCCTTGATTAATGATAAGAATCTCGCCTGCCAAAGACGAAGAATCCAATCGAAACCAAAGTAAAAATACGAAGTACAACAAAAAAATGGAATAGAAGGGGTGGAGTTTGGTCGTTTGAATTTTGACATAAATCAAATAGCTGCATGCTCATCCATTCGTTCAGATTTGAATTTTTGTTCGGGTTTCTGTGAGACTCGGGTGCAACATAATGGAAACAACCGCGAAATATCTATTGACAGTTGGGTGTCATGTTTATCCGAGGTTGTTATCCCATTTTGGCAACACTGCGATTTATGCTCTCTCGCCCCGAAATTTCATATATTACGTTGAACGTCGAACGGGCGGATCGTCGGGAATCGAAAATCGAGAGTTCAGACAGATAGAGGGATTCGCTGATGCAAAAAAAGATACAGAGATACAACAACAATAGATACAAATGCGCATTTTGCATTTTTTTGTTTTATATGAGATTTGTGTGTCAAATTTCCATTAGCCACCCCTTTCCTCCCCAGCATGCAAATGCTACCGGGTAAAAATATTGGAATGGGTTAAGGTTTTCGTTTTTTTTTTCTGGGGTGCCTGCACCACCCATGGGCTCTATAGGGTTAGGGGGTAATACAATATCCTTTTTTTCGCCACTGCAATTTCGCTTTTTTCGGTCTGCCCTTATGCTGCGAATTTTTTTTGTTTGATAATTTATTATTTTGTAAGCATTCAAATGTGATTCTGTCGCGGCCGGGCTGTCGAACAATGAAAGTTGATTTACATACCGAAACGATGGCAGTTGATGGTCCCGTTGTTGTTGGCCTTACCCTTTTTTTTTGCGTGTGACACGAAGAGATAGTGTGCCGGTACACTGCTAGAAATGGGTGCCTGAATTTTAGGTTTTTTAAAATTAAGTATAGTTTTTGGATCACTCATAATTTTAGCATTTTAATTTTTAAGAACTTCAGTTCATTTCAAAAACAAAAATAAAAAAAATAAATAAAATTAAATTGTAATTCTTTAATCATTCGTAATTTTATAGGGACGGCTGCACTTTCCAAAAGCAAAAATAATTTATAAAGAATATATTTTTTAAATGATTATTATAATTCGCAGATTTTACATGAAAATAATTGTTATACGTTTTAAAGGCCAAACTGGTCCGTAAAATATTTCTAAAAATATTTTTTTCAGTGCTGAAAGGGGGCACTTGGCACCCCCATGGACAAACGAGCTGCTATCGTGTTTTTACGGTCATGTCGCCAGAGATAGAAATTGCCGAGAGGTGATAGATATTTATGGGCACCTAAAAATCGAAGAGACAAAAGTCAGCGGCAACAAAGGAAAAGGAAGCTGGCGCGGGATTTTTATGCATCAGCCGCCTCTATTGCCAATTGCCAATCGCACTTGATTAGAATTATTGATTGCGTATCGAAATTGGCTCTGCACACTTTGTTATCTGCACATGTATCTGAATCTGTTTTTTTGTTGTATCTGCAACTGCTTTTCGTGCTTCCCAATATGTCAATGTCGCCGCTCGCAATTTGCATTCGAAAATTCGGCAGCGGAATGAAATGTGTGGCGAAAAAATATTATATTTTTAGGGCTTCAGTTAATAAATGGATTAATGTTAAAATGCTACAACGATTCATGCTCTCTAAAAAGTGACTTACTAAAGATTTGATAAATATTATTATTTAAATCGGCAAGGCAAGGGCAGGGGTGGCTAATTACTTTCAAGGTATTAAAGGTTTAATCATTAAATCGAATTATATTTTTAGGTTTAATAAATGATACAAAGATTAGATAAAGATGAGTATTTACCGAGTTATTTATTTATTGTTTTAATAATCAAATTGCATTTATTTAATCTGGTTTTTAGAATACATTTTGTTTTATTATCAATGAAGTTCTCATAAAAATCAGAAATACATTTAATTAAAATATTATCCTTAAATCAAAAGGATACTATACTGTTTTTCTTTCATGTTATATGGGTTAGTATATATTTAGAACCTTTTTAAAATTATTGAAACTGGAAAACCCCTATCAACTAGTTTTTAAGTATCGCAGAGTAATCCGATAAGGATTCGGTCTCAATGCAAATTCCGTTTGCATTTGCGGTTGCATATCCCGCTGTGATGCACCAAAAGTCCCCACCCATTAAGGACAGGATAGTATAGTATAGTGTATCTTGTCTATAGACGGGACACGTGCACCGGTAGCCGAACAGCGAGAACTGCCAGCCGTGCCATCCAATTAATTATACGTGCGCAAATACCTTAATCCGCAGATTCGCAATCAAAATTCGAGAGCTGCCGGTTGCCGGTGGAACAGATACAAAAGCCAACATTAATATGCAAACAACAAACACACAGCACTGAGATGAGGGTCTCATCCGTCGGTTGTGGTTCATCTATAGGGAGGGAGGATTCCGATTCCGGGGGTTCGGGGTTCGATGCTCGGGTTCTCGAGGGTCGAGGGTCACAGGCTGCACTTTCCGGCGCATCCTAACGAGCGAGATCCTCTTCATTTGCGGTGGATTGGCCAACCCTTTTTCCCATTTTCCTATTTTCTATTTTGGAAGGAGTCGTCTGCCTGCTAATGATTGATTCGCCTGTCTGGCAAAACAGATTTCATATATAATACTGTGGTATGGAAAATAGATTTTGAAGAGGCGGGGAAAGTATCTTTGCTTAATTTGTTTATCAGGTAAACTTGGGATTACATTTTGCTATTCAAATAGATAAGGCTAGATGTTTTTAATGTTTTTAATATTTTGCGATTTATTAGTGATTTAAAGAGTATAAATTTAATAAAAGAATTTAAATTTGTTGCCTAAGACAATAATTTATTTAATTTAATTTCTTCTTAGCCCAAAAGAGAACATAACTTTCCCCCGAAACCGAAAATAATTCCTTAGTTTCTCTTCCATTAAGGGGCTAGAAAATTCCAGAATTTATGCCAAGATGATTTGGAATGTGTTTGATCTAACACAAAGCGTGCGAATAGTTTGGTTTACGTTTACGCAAGGATACAAGGATGCAATGTGAGGAGGTTAACCTTTGGGGAGGCATTCGAAAAATGTTTGCTCAGTTGAGGCCCGGCGGTAATATATAAAATGAACTTGGCCACGCATCATCATCATCATCATCTTAAGATCCCAAACGAGAGATGCGAGGATGAAGGCCCAAGAGCAGTAGCTACAAAAAAATGCAATCAATTTAAAGTTAAATTTTTGGCATATCGAGGCTTACACGCACGCGTTTACCCATGGGGGAGTAAGTAAAATGGCGGGGAAAGGGAGGCCAACATATACATACACTAAGAAAAAAGAGTACTAAAATTGGTGATTGAAAAATATTTTAAATTTCATAATGTTATAATAAATAAATAAGAATTACTGTTCATATTTTGTTTAATGTATTTTTTGTTTAGAAACAAGCATTTTAAATAAGATGACAAAATATTTAAACCATACTTTTTAACACTTTTATAAATGATTTTTCATAAATTAATATTTCTGACAGACATACCATTTTTTTAAATATTTTATTTCTCACTTATATAATAATAGAAACTAATTTCTTACTGTGCACTTACAGATTCAGCCACCTATTGACGTGGGGAGCAGCATCATTGGTAGCAGCTTACCCAAAGGAGCAGGGCCAGGCAAAAGTGGGCGGCAAAAGGGGGAGGGGGTGATGTGGGGCTCACACACACACACACACCCGCATGGAACATCCCCGTTGAGGATGTCGCTGCCGGATGGCCACAAAAGACATCATGGCTGCCGAGTCCTAACGCTTCACTGGATACTTACTGTGAAAGTAGACCCATTCAAGCTCACCCACACACACACACTGCCATACGTGGGGATTATGTATGTGTGTGTGTGTGACAGCAAATGCCAAAAACCCACCCGCCAGCAACTGTCAACCCCCCGCCCCCTCGGAAAATGTCCTGTCCACCCCCACAAATACACACATATAGTATAAGTTAAATCCAGGCTCACATGTGTGTGCTGCTGCTTTCTCCCACCCCTTTCTCTTGTGTGAGTATGTGTGTGTGTGTGGCCAGCGAAGCATCATGGCGGCAGTCATGTTGAAATTTTAATTCCTCGCCCACTCAATTTGCTCACCATCCCCATCCTCCTCCATTTATTGTTGCTCTGCCGGTCGCTGTCTGGCACTCAAAAGTTGTCCCCACATGCAGGCGCCTATACATATGTATATGTACACCCATATATGTATATATAGCAGCAAAAAAGCGGTGGGGGTGGAGAGGGTCTGGGGTATACGATGGTAGGACAGTTGGAGGACAGAGCTCGTGTTCGATGGCCAGGGCACGAAACTCGCCACACTTAAAGAAAAGCCTTAAGATACTTATAGAAACAGTGCGTGTCTTTACCTTAGGATACATTTTGACCAAATTACAGCAAAAAAACATTAAGAAAAACTCATCTTTTTACAGAAAATACAGACCCTGATTTTTCCCCCAAAATTTTAGTTTTTTTGCCGAAACAATGGAAATAGAGATCCAAATATGGATTGTCATACCTTTCTGAACTCGTTATTACGTTTCCAATCGATTGGCGTTAAAACCTGGACATTTTATTTTTTTGCAATTTTTCGTAAAAAATCATGATTGTACCCCCTTAAAAAAAAATTGAAAATTGGCGAACATTTTATTTTTCCAATATCACCCGGAATGTGTCATGGATTTATTTCCTTTTTTGTTATCTGTTCAAAACAGTATGTATTTTTGGTTTAGGACCATTTTTGGCCAAGTTACAGCAAAACAATTAAAAGAAAAAAATGATATTTTTTGCCAAAAAATCAGATTTTGATTTTTCACAAAAAAATTATTCGTTTTTTTACCATAACAATGGAAATATTGATCCAAATATGGATTGTCATACCTTTCTGAACTCGTTGTTAAATTTCCTATCGATTGGCATTCAAATCTGGACATTTTATTTTTTTGCCCTTATAAAAAATGAGAAAATTGGCGAAAATTTTATTTTTCCAATATCACCCGGAAAGTGTTTGTGTTCAGTGCAAAAGCCCTGCCATTTCGAAGGGGAAGGAGATTGGATCCTTTGGATATTTGCAAGAAATGGCAGCCAGTCCGTCCAGGTGCTGCCTGGCCTGGCCTGACATGGCATCTGTGTCTGTGTCTGGTCCTTGCCAGCGGTCTCCTTTTGCCTTTTCTTCTACTCTTCTACGCTTTTAGCTTTCTTTTTTGTTTTTCCTCTTCTGTTCAGTTGTTTTGCTTTTGTTTTTTTTCTTCTTCACTTATTTTGCTTACATGAGTGGAAGCGACAGGAATGCTCAGCGCTGTCCTCAGTTCGAGTCCTGGAGGAGGACATGGGTGGGCGGTGGTTGCGGTTAGCAAGGACCCAACTAGGACAAAAGAGCAATACTATTCAGACACACACACATGGGGCATATATGCACAGTATATAAATATATATGTGTGTATGTGGTATATAAGGATTGGCAATACATATTCGCCTACTCCTCTCCTCTCTCCCTCTCTCTCACGTCCACGCTTTCGCTCTCCCTCTTTTCTCTGTGTCTCTGTCTCTATCTCATATGTATTTGACTGTCCCCATGACAGTATCCCCTTAAGCCCCCTTTCCCCCCTTCCCCCTCTTATCCCGCCCCTGCCCGCTGAGGTCCTCGCACAAAAATGAAACACCGCAAAGCGTGTTGCTTGACATGTGATTGAGGACGACGTTTATAGGGATACACACACACTAACACAAGTGTACGACAGGGTGGACCTCTCAAATATGGATTAAAGCACCTCTTTTATATACAATTATGTTAAATAACCCCCATAAGTTCAATGATTTTGATATTTAAATTGATCTAACAGTGGTTTTAAAGAGGTTTCTTACTATCATCACAAAATATTATATTTTATCTGATTTAAAAATACCTGATTTCGAAGTTTAATGTTTTTGATACTATAGGGTTCATAAATGGTCTCGTTAAAATTATCACCAAATATTAAATGTTATTATAATTATCTGATTTTCTAATACTTAAATTAATAAATATTATTCGACTTTCCTGAATTTAGTTTATTTTTTATTTACTACATTTAATGATCACTTTTCTAAATATATATTTATATTACGTTTATTTTAGTTTGAGATCTAGATCTTAAATAATTTTAGGTGCACTTGCTGATTGTGTCCACCCTAAAAGGCTGGCACACACATGAATCCTTCAGCTACATGGATAGTCAGTCATGGAGAGTCGTCGTGGGTTAGTTAGTTCGTTAGCATTTATGCACTCGCTTTGTATGCACACCCCCCCACCCACACACACCCCCTACGCCCCTCAAGGCCCCCCGCCTACCCCTTTCTTTTTTCGACCCCCTCATCGGCGGGATAAACTTGTTAGCGCAGAGAAATGTTAAAGGTAATAAATCTAAACGTGACTCGCAAGTGGCCCAAAAAAAAAAAATCCAAACGAAACGAGACGAAGTGAGTTGTTGGCTGTGGAAAATGTATCATAAATCAATTGAGTTTTCATTTACTTTCCCGAGCGAGTTCGCGGGACATGTGAAGTGCCACTTGGAGGCCATCGACGGATTGCAATTGAGTCCTTCCCTCCGACTTTTGACCCACCATCCATGGCTTATCGAGCGTTTTTCTGTTTTTCAGCTTTTTTTACTTTTTCTACTTTTTTCCTCTCGACTTCTTATCGAAGTTAAGCAATCCGCAATGGACGCACAAATGTGATTCAGATTGGTAATTGCAATTGCGAGGCGGCGTTCAGTTTTTAAGGTCTTTCGACGGCATAAAGTTCATCATGAGGTTGGTCTGGCAAACAGAAAAGGTAAAAGTATAGAAAAGCATAATGTTCTTAATGTAAGAATAAATGTTTTTAATATTTTTTAAAATTAAAATTTCAAAAGAAAAATATAAATATATTTTTCTTTTCACAAATAGATCATATTTAAAGATAATATCATATTTCTACTTGAAATTGGTTATTTAGAGGTTTGGTTAAAAACTAATATTATATTGTGTAATAAAAGAATATCGTATGATAGATATATAGACGCTTGAAATCCAATCGATAGTTCAATAGGGGTTAAATAATTCTTTTTCTGATTTGAAAATATGCATAGTATTATTTTGACATGTTATAAGAAGGAATTATTTGAAAAGTATTTGTTTGTACCTCAGGGCATTTGTTATTCCATAAATACTTTGAGAAATATCTTAAGCTCCCGCTTTCTCATCTTCGTCTTCTTCCCCTTCCGTTTGTCAGTTGCCAAGGGTGAAAATTCAGGGGGCGGTGGGGGTGAGGGTGTGTGGAAAACGGTGAAAGTAAAAACACATCAATTGGCATGTGCATGGAAATGACACCAGAGAATTGTGCAAAAATGTTATCTTTGGCTTCCGCACCAAGTCTTCTTCATTTTTTTTTTTTTTTGGGATTTACAGCCCCTCCCCTTTGTCGTTTTATTTTATTTTTTTTTTTGCAAAGCGTAAGCGTAACAATAACACCACAAACAACAACAGCAACGAAACCCATTTTAAATAACAGGCGATATTGACGTCAAAAGCTGGGACCTTCGGGGGGTTAAAAGTCTGATGGGTGGGTGGGTGTTTTATTTTTTTCGCAGGCTTTCTTTTTTTCCCTGTGTGCAAAATGGGCCGTGAGCCCTCTTTGCGAAATTGCCATAAGATAACTACGACAGGCGGCTCACTCTCACATTCTATATAGAAAATTGGCAGTTGGATAAGCGAAAAAACCAATTCACGAATACTTTGCATATATAATATATTCAAAAATTTACCCAGAAGCTGTCCAGGACCAGAACAAGGACCACCCATTTGCCGAAACACCAAGCACCCACCCACCCACAAGCGACCATATCGTGTATACCACGCGTTAAAGGTAAACACCCTTTCAGATAAAATTGTTGGGGGGTTGCAGAGGTGAGTGGTTTATTTTTTTTTTAAGGGGGGGAGAAAGGCAGGGTGCTGCAAAAAACGCAGGTCAAATGGCAACTGACAAACGCTTACGGGGGCTTTCGAAGGGGGGTGGTTGGGTGGTTAGGTGGATAGGTGGGTGCCAAATGTCCCAAGTCCCAAGTAATGTCGTTTTCAATGGGTCCGTGGAGTTTGCCAATTCACTGATGGTGGCGGGTAAGCAGGTTGGTAAGCACTTACCAGGTAATCAGGAGGGGAACTAATAAAGAATCAAATAAAAACACCTCTTAACGAGGTAAAAAACTAGTGACGATCGCACCTTCAACGTACAAAAGTTCTGATATCAACTTTTGTGACGAAAAATAATTTTAGATGCGACTAAATAAGTACGCTACCTAAAATTTACTCGTTCGGCCCGCTTTAGCAAATATTTAATATCTACACGAATGTTTTTCTGTTTTAGCGTGCCGAATGAATAAATTTTAGGTAGCGTACTTATTTAGTCGCATCTAAAATTATTTTTCGTCACAAAAGTTGATATCAGAACTTTTGTACGTTGAAGGTGCGATCGTCACTAGTTTTTTACCTCGTTAAGAGGTGTTTTTATTTGATATCAGAAGTTTTTGTTTGTTTACTTTTGCTCTCATAGGTGCTAATATAAACATTTAAATTTAAATTGGTCATAAATCATAATTCTTAAACTATTGTATTTTAACGAATTAAGTTAAAAAGGCGTTGAAGTATTTCAAAATACCTTTTAAACGAGGTATAGCACATGTCTGTACCTTTAGTAGTGTAGAACTTAAAAACTAACGAAATTTAGCCATTTTTAGCTATTTTCCCGCTAAAGTAGCGGCTTTTTCCAAAAGTCGTAGAACAAAAGATTCCTATATGGAACTCTTAAGTGCAAATTTACTGATTCCATGACCCTAAAATACAGTTCGGATACCCTCCCACAAAATTCAATACTCAGGGAGCGTTAATTGTTCCAGCTGGCAAAAGTGGCTATTTTCGTATAAAAATAACTTTTAAACGTGACTTTTTACAGTAATGTGTTATATACCAAAATTTAAGGAATCTCAAGGGCTATACAGTTTAAGGTTTTAAAGAAAATCGTTAGAGCCGTTTTTGAGAAAAATAAAAAAAGCTAAAAAAAAAGTTTTAAAAAATTGTCTTTTGTTCATATTTTTTTAATTATTACATTTACACAAATTGCATATAGAAGGCGTTTATAGCATTTAAAAATACCTTTCAAACGAGATGCAGCACAAGTCTGTAGCTTTAGTAGTATAGAAGTTACGGCTTTCCGATTTTTAGCTATTTATAGCTGTTTTCCCGCTAAACTAGCGAGTTTTTCCAAAAGTGGTAGAACAAAAGTTTTTTATATCGATGTGATGAACGTCATATAAAATTTTCAAAACTTAAAAAACATGTTTTGGACAAGTGGACAAGTGGACAAACAGAAATTAATTTTCATTTTGGGAAGAAGAAGAAAATCTTATTTTGGCTATAACTTTTGAACGGAGAGTCGGATTTTGACAAATGATCCCTCATTCGACGGGTATTTTCAAGAGGAATACAACTAAAACATTGCGAGGGGGCATTTATCCCCACCGGCCCCAACAGCTCCAAATTTCGAAATTTTCAATTTTTTACTTTCACCGCTCTCTCTCCCAAGCCAATTGATTTTCTTAAAGTCTTGGTATGCAATCCTTTAAGTTTTTGCAATACCTTTCGATTGGTGTATTACTCATTACGATCGGACTATCACTGCCGATTTTCAATTTTGCGGCTATATAATAGTAGTCGCCTTCGCACACTCTCCTGGTGCGCTTCGTCACTACATGGACTGCCGTCCATAGTGATATACACAAATCATATAGCATAATAAGAACAATTTAAATGAATGGTTAAGAAATCGGAAAGTCTTACGAGTAAGCTGACTTGAACAACTTAAAATTGAAAAATGTTTATCGGTGATTATCGGAAGTTATCTTTAGATTGATATTTTCCGTTAAAATTGTAAGAATCAGTGTGATTTAAATATTTTTTAGTGAATGAATTGAAAAACTCAAGTCAAAGTTACACAATTTAATTCTAGTTTATTATTTCTTCTATGGAATTTAAAGTGAAATAGAAACTTTCAAATATATCGATGAGTTGTCATACAAGTAAAGGAACCTGGGGCTTCCAAGTTTATTTTTCATCGCTTGCCACACTTTTTATTGTTTGCAAAGCCTTTTGTTGTTGCGAAACTTTTTTCGGTGATGATATACTGATCGTTTCTTGCATTGATTTTCGATAAATTCCATTGTTATCGGTTGGCAGGCCATCCGAGAAAGCAGAGGAAGTCGTGGGCGATGAAGAAGCCCCCATCCCAACCTCCCCCCATACCCATCCCCACCCAATAAACAGATGCCGTGCATTATATTATCCTGGAGCGTGTATGTATATCCTTGACAGCAAAGGCAGGCATCACTAAACTTGACAGTTGACGGCAGAACGGGCGGACAGGCCAAAGGACGAGAGTACGGCCGTAAAAACGGACCGAAGTGGGTGGAGTTTCGGTTGGAGGTGACATATGAATGTGTACTGTAGTCGAGGGGGAGAAATCGGGGGAGGATGCTGGGTTGTGCACTGTCAAAATATATCTATATTCAAATTTTATTTAATTTTTCAATTTTATTTAAATAAGTATATTAATGTATTGTAAGTATTTGTCATAATAAACCATCTTAAAAATAAATATATTGATTTATAAACGTTGAATATGAAAATGTTTCTTGAATTACTATTATTTTATGTGTGTTTTTTACACTTAACGAAAGTTTACCTATTTCTTTGTTATTTTGGAAACCTTTAAAAATATGTTTAATAATTTTCCTCAGTGCCTTTTATTTTCCCTGTGCGAGTGTGAGTGTGGCTAAATGGCTGATAGCGAATATAAAAGTGGCACATACACGTATACACTTTTTAAGGACGTTTTGGCGGTGAGGGCAAACCATCATTGGCATTTGGTCGAGTTGGGTACTTTTCCACATTCGCCTGCCGGGGCCCAAGCGGAAAATAAAAAATGATGATCCAGATGAAACCTCCACCCACAAAAAAAAAAAAAAAAAGTAACGCACCGTTGGCTAAAAGTGAGAAGATGGGGGATTTTTGGCCATGCCGCGAATTCATTGGAATAACCGTAGGCCTTCTCGTTCTTTGACATGCGGCGGAAGTCGCGGCACCCATCTTTAGAATGGTATTATATGGGGTATATCGGGGGAACCCAGAAGGAACCCAGGAACCCAAACGACTCTTGGTGAGCAAGTGAAGTGTAAAGAGCTCTTTCCTTTATTGGTTTTGTATTTTATTATCACATCTCGTTTATTCCCCAGCCTTTATGTGTCCGTCTTTATATGTATGTACGTATATATCTAGATATATATATCTGTATATATCTGCGATTTGCCTCTAGGCTTTGATGACACTTTGCGCCGCCGTTTACGGGCCATATGGGACTTTGATATGACAACGCAAATATCCGTTATGGGACAACAGGCACGCACCATCTTTATAGCGGGGGTGAAAAGGGGGTGGTGGGTCCTCGAAAGGGACTTAAATGTTGCCAGGGGTAACGTCCATATATCCTTAGCCCTGAAGGGGCGGAATTAATGAGTGGATTTATATATACACATGATATCCACTGCCGAGCATCCTTGAATTAATTGGTCATTGGTCTTTGGTTCGCAGAAAATAAACAAATTATAATCAAAATGTGAAGAGTGCTTGCCGCCGCTTTGTTTATTCTAATAAATTATTCTGGAGAGTTGAACAAAAATGTAATAGGATTTTTGTTAAGTTTATTAAATAAAATATTTTATATTATTTTATATTTGTATATTTTATTTTATATTTATATTTTGGTCTAACAAAAAACCAAGTCTTACGAAAAACCAAGTAACAAAATTTGTTACTTTATCAAACAATCATAAATCAGAGAAAATATTTCTAAAATGAAAAATGCAATTATTTTTACTTTTCTTTTAACTATCATTACATCTTCAGAAATTTTAATTAAATTGATTAAGAATTATGTTTTCATATTATTTAATAGTTTTTATTTATATGGGTAGACTTTCTTACAAAAATTTGTTTATTTATATGTTTTTTTAAGGTGGCTATAAATCTTGATTAATTCTTAGAGTTCTGAAGGGACAAGCCACGCCTAAAATCCTTTTAGGGACCATTACCAATCCACGAAGTGAATGCTATTCAACATTTTTGCCATTTAATTACTCAATCTAAGGAGCAGCGACTCCACCTACTTACATATGTAAGCTCCACATATCTTAATATATGTATATATACCTATATATTGTTGTGCAGGGGAGGGGGAAACCCAACCCCCTCCCACAACTATTGTTGAACAACCCCCCTCCCACCACCGCACACATATCGCAACTTTGCTACGGGCAACAAAATTAAAACAAATCCTTTCGTTCCATATTAATGGTCGCCATCTTTGCAGCAAATGACATTCGAAAACATTTATTGCGCGAGCGTATGTGAGATGCCGGGTGGGTGAAAACCACCCAAAAACCACCGACACCCACCCACTCAGCCATGTGACCAACCACCACCCCCTTTTCACATGTGAGTGTGTTATATGTACTCGTATGTGTTCATTTGGCTATGTATGTGGATGTAGTGAACCCTACAGGACACATTCCTCACCCAAAAAGTGCTCACCCCTTTCGCACATCCTTCGGAGAAAGGAGAGTGGGGAAAGGAGAAAGGAGAATGGAGAATCGAGAACAAAGGCATGCGTGTGTGTGGGGGTGTGAATAACTACTACTCGCATGTACAGTCATTTCGGTTTACATTATTTACCCATTTTACCCGAAAAACTTTGTTTGGTCCCCCCTCTTCCTACGCCCCTTCCTTTCGCACTCCTTGCTCATTGCGTAAAACTTTCATTTAGTTTTCTAATTACTTTTTTAATCAAGAAACCAAAGATTGCCGCTGTGTGCTGGCAACCCTTTGGAAATTTTCTCACAGGATAAGAAGGAGGGGGCGACTGTAGGGGGGGATGTCCTGAGTAACCCCGGAACAAGGATTTCATATTACTGTATCCACTTTGTTAACCCACTGCGGGGATTACGCCCAACTATAGGAAACTGAAGAATGAATGGGTCTTAGCTACAAAGAAGGTTTTACTAATGAATTAGTTTGCGTAAGCAGCTTCGATTAGTTGATGGATTTAAACGGATTCCAATTAAATTAATTGATTTGAATATGAATAAGCCTAGTTTTTAAATTGCATTTTTAAATGAAAGAAAGACAATATTACAAAGTTATTAGTTTTATAGCTAGTTTTTAAATACCTAAATATTTATCGTAATTTAAAATGAAAGAAAAATAAGATTACGAAGTTATTGAAATTTTAAAATATGTATATCTCTTTAATTATAATCCCCTTCTTTTTCCCGAACTATGAGTTTAAAAATATCTATTAATTATAGAGTTCATTTACAGCTTTCGCCCCCCTTTATTTTGGTTTATATTTCATACGAGGTCAATAACCAGCTGCCTTCAATTGTCTTTCCCTAGGGCGAATTAAATAATGCGAATGAATTTGATTTAATTTGGTTTTGGGGATACGGCGGTAAATAAGTATACTTATGATGCCTGAAGGGCACATCCTTTTGCTTACCTTTCAGTTCGGTTTTTTTCTGGTTGAATTCTTGGGAATTTTCCGGCATTTTTCCGGCTTTGCAACGGTGGAAAGTTTTCACTGGCACTTTGATTTTCCTGCTGGACAAAGGTCGGCCATTTTGGATTTCCCACCCGCTCTATAAATGTGTACCTACATATATAATGGTGGTCCAAAGTCTGGACTCAAGTTGTACGGCACTCCGTCTGTGTGTTTGGTTTTGTTTGCTGTTTGCCGCTGTCTGGGTTCCCACTCCCTTTTCTATTTTCTCCTGACCAATTCCCAGATCCCAGATCCCGGTTCCCAGATCCCAGACTGTTTCCATGGGGCCTGTCAGTCAACGCGTGGCTGCCCCGTGGCCGAGAAGCAGAGTCATCGCCTTCGATTCGCTTTTTATTCATCCTCCCAGCCTCCCATCCTCCCACCATTTTCCTTCCGACGCCGATAGTTATTGAGTTTTCCAATCCACCCCGGGAAAATTCCTTCGTCAGGGGGCCACCCTGCGCCACCCACGGCAATGTAATGTCAATTTACTTCAAATTGAAATGATTCAAGGGCGAATCCGAGCCGCCAAATGGGGGTCGTCATCTTGGCTGCCCAGCACTGAGAGAAATGTCTAGTAAATGTTTTAAACAATCAAAAAGTTCAATTGCAAGAAAGGTAAGGATTTTTATGTTTTAGTTACGAACTATTTAATATATGGTTGCAGATTAAGTAAATTATTTTATTAAATGTCGCCAGGTAAAGTAAAATAAATAGATTTTGAGTAAAATAATTTGATAAAATAATTTTTAAATAGTGGAATTTGTTTATTGTTTTTAAGTTTAAGGGCAATTTGAAATGCTTGATTTCTTGCAAATAAAATACAGAAACTTTACATAAATTACAGTAATATAAAAATAAGTATTTTCTACCTTCAAAGCAAAGGTAATTTTAATTTTTGCAGTGCAATCGGTAATCTGCATGGGGGTTTCTATAGCTATTTTTGGTGGCAAGTCCAAGGGCTAACTCGCGGCGAACGTCTGCTGTCCATGCGCAGGACATTGCCTCGGAAAGGACCAAGGACCGAAGACCAAGGACCAAGGACCACGGAAAGGACACAACAGGAAGAGTTTCGACTGGGTGGCAAAAGGATGACAGGGCGTGTATTTATTGTTACCGCTTTTCGCGGTCGCGTCACACAAAAACTTGGACACGCCGAACTTTGTTTATCGCAGGAGGACGAAAAAGGGAGGCGGGGACTCTAGGACTTTGGGTCCTTGGGGGCACAAGTCCTGGTCCGAAGACCGGGCTGACGTGAAATATTTATTACTTATCTCCTGCTCCCCAACGGTTCCGCAGACAGTCCGTCGATGTCTCTGCCTTCCCCTAACCCCTCGAAAAAAATACAGTAAGGGTGAAATATGAACGGCAAGTATCCATCCCCCGCACCCAAAGTTTCCAAAAAACCATCCAAAAATAGTCCACTGATTTCCTCCTCGTCTGGAGTTGTTTATGCGTCTGGGTCCGTTCGTTTCCCTGGGCTTCAACTTCGACTTGGTCCCTGGTCCTTCCCCAAACAACAAAACCATCTGCAGATGGGGGTTAATGTACAGTTATGGCCAAAATGACCATCGCGGGGCCTTTGTGGCCGGGAGTCAGGTGCGTTTGGATTATTGATTTCATCAAAAGAACGCTAGCGGTGGGCGCCACTTGATGGTATATGTATGAACAAACAGCTGGTGCCCATAAAGTAGCTCTTAAAATTTGCTAGCTTTGATTTGAAGGCCTTAGAAATTTATTTAGTGCATCAAAATTATATTTCAATCAAGTAAATTACAAATATAAATATTCCTTGAATCATATAAGTACTTATTTTTTTACTTATTATATTTCTTTGCTTTGAAGACTGTTAGTTTAGCATAGATCTTAAATTATATGGCTAGATATAGTTAGATATTTGACCACAGCTGTAGGTAAATATATCTGTATAAAGGTAGCTGGGTGGATTTATTTTAAGAACCCCATAGATTTCATTGGGGAAACAGGAAAACATTCGAATCGGGTGGGGCGGCAGAGAGCGGGTTGAGCTTCAGGGATTTTGGGGTTGGACTTCAGTACAGTACGGTACGGTACAGTGAAGCATGTGGCCAAATAAATAAAATAAAATGAATGTTCAAATGTCGCTGGCAGACCACAAGAGCTGTCACAGGGCTCTTTTCCAGGATATCTGCGCGCGTGTGTGTGTGTTTGCCTGTGTGTGTATGTATTCGAGGTACTTTGCTTTTCTCGAAGACAACAAAGCTTTGAAGCAAAACTTCCCAAAAAAGGGTTGAACGAGGAGAGGGGCGGTGGTACAAAGGACATGGGACATGGGACATAAGTGGAAAATGTAACCCCCCCCCTTCCAAACCCACACACACACACGAATGTGAGGGAGCCAGCAGAAAAGTTCCATTGCGCCGTCCATCCAAGTCTATGTCCTTTTGCCTCCCTTTGTGCCACCCACTTCCTCATCATCATCTAGCCCTTTCCACCATTTTTGGCTCCTTTTGTTGTCTGCAGGAAAATTCTCCATACGTGTGTGTACACACAGGATGTGTTTGTGCATGTGTGTGTGTGAGTTGCAAAGTTTAATTCAAATCACAAAGACACACACATGCGCACACAAATGAAAATTGCTGCTGTGTGTGTGTTTGTGAGTTTGTGAGTCTGGGAAAAGTTTCGAAATTCGTGCGGTGGCAAACCGACTGACGTCCTTACACTCCATGGGAAAATAGGATCTAAAATCCTTTTTAAACCCACCTCATCACTCCCCTTTTTCTGCGCCATGTAACTGCTTTCCATATATGTATATCTGCATTCGTACATATATGTGAAACTAAAGTAGAAGGAGATTTCTAACTAACTTGTAAATTTCCACAATTTCCAAAATGTCTTATTATGCCTTTGAGTTCTGTTTTCTGTGTTTTGTGTTTCTTTGATGACGTTCCCATTGCATCTCGTATGGCTCAAAGCGTTCTAATTTCCTTTGTTTTATGGCCCTGTTTTCATTTGGTTTTCAGCAGATAAGTTATCATCCATTAATTGGAGCCTAAATTAATGTTGGAAAATATTTTAAACAGGTTTATATAATATTTAAGATTTTTCAACCCTTTTTTAAACTAAATGTAATAATTTAATTTTTATATCTAAAAGTTTATCCATATTTTACTTATTTTTCATTATTAATTATGTATTAAGATTACGATTATATTGTTATTTCTATACTTATTCCCATATAGATGAATAACTTCAGCACTCGAATGTTTACTCGACTTGATTAATATTATAGAAATCATTACAATCTGAAGTCTCTTCTCCTGGAAGAACCGAAAAATGTAATTGTGTCTGTGTGAGTATCCTTTGGATGTGCAAAAGTTAACTCGACCATAGAAGTAGAATCAGAATCAGAAGCGGAGGAAGCTGGAGGGCTGAGGAACGAGAACGAGAACACATTGTTATTGGAAGCAGAGAAATCGGTGACTGTTAAAGGACCCGCGATGCTTTTGGAAATGGGGATGGGGATGGGTCGTTAGGCGAACTGCGGATAGTGACTGAGAACCCGAGGACCCCTTGAATATTTTACGGGGCAAAAGGACGAAAGGACGAGGGACCCACAGCGGAAGCAGACGAAACAGTCTTTTGCTAAAAGTTCGAGTCTGACATGTGCAGCTGTGGAGCAGGAAAGGAAATTCACTTCGAGTTGGTGGAAAGCAGGACCCAAGTCCACCCACCTCTATATATATATGTATATACTCCATGTGTGTGTGTACATGTGTATACATATTTATCGACTTTGTGAGCTCGGGAAAACATCAAGTGAACGGAAAAGAGATGGAGACGCAGGCTGAGCGGTTTGAGTGGCAGCGAAAACTGTCGGACACACATAGTCCTCGTCCTCGGATGCCAGAGCATCGGGAATGTTCCATTAGTCCTGATATGGAAATGCGACAACGGTACATTCGGTGGGGTGGTGGTGGGGGGTTTGGAGATCCTTCGACGGGCACTTGTTCTCTGCACTGTCCCCATTCCCAAGTTCCATTTATAACGTCAACGTTTCCCGCCATTTGATGGGCGGAATGATTGGGATGTGCGAATATGTATCCCAAATATTCCATACAGATAGATGTCCTTATCAATAACTATTGTTGTTTTAAAGCACATGTTACATAGTCCACAGATACAGAGTTTCAATGAGGAATACTTAATACCAATTCCTAAATATATTGTCGAAATATTCCAAATTCTCTTATAATAATTTATATATTTTTATATTTTCTAAATATTTTAAGTTTCATAATTTTTAATCCTCGACTGGCTTGTGGTTTATTGCCCTGGAAAATCTCAACTTGAGGAGCTTGCTTAGAAAGCACTTATTGTTGTTGTTTTTTGGTGGCTCTTCTGCTCTTGTCGCTGTCTTCGCTTAGAAGTAATTCCCATCTAATTCAGTCGTTCCTTGTCATTGTCTTGCTCATATCCGTGATGAGGACTTAGTTTTAGGTATTCCCCATTCCCCAATCCCCGCAGCCACAGAAGATTTTCAGTGGCTTTGGGTGAGCAATGAAGTCCTAGACTGGGCGAAATCATATAGGTATAGGGGCATTTGAAATGGGAATTACCCTAAAAGAGCCATTTCTTTAAAAAATTAATTGTTTTTTATTCCAAGATTACTACTCGGCTAAAAAAACCGAGTTTTGGAAATATTCTGGTAATTAAATTTAGAAAAACAAAAATATTTTTTAATGAAAAAAAGGAATATTTAAGTTTTAGGGAAGAACAATTGAAAAGTACCTATTAGTTCGAATATTAACGATTGATTTTTGTTGTATCCAAAATAATAAACTTTTTTATAGGGTACCATAAACACACACACTCACGCTCACCTACTCACACACGTACATCAACAAGTCTGCTCTGAAATACAATTTACTTTTCGTTGGGATTACATTTTGTGTGTGTTCTTACTCTCGTTTCCCCTCAGCTTGCCTTGTTTGCCATTCGCTTTTGTAAATAAAAAGAGCTCATGCTTTTCCCTCGTAGGCGAGGTGGGCGGTTAGGCGGCTAGGCAGGACGGGGGGCGTGGCCGCCGCCGCAAGCAGTTCAAGCAGTTGAGGCGGAAAGTACGTATAAGCTCTGTCAGTGGCATAGTTTCCTTGTTTTCCCATTTTTTATAAGGCGTTTTCTTTTTTTTTTCCTTTTTTTTTAAGCATCTGGCTAGGGATTATTATTTGCCATATTATAAGAAAACGGTTTTAGTTCAAATGTCAACAGCATTTGTCAGGGAAACTGGTGGAAATGGCTGGTTGATAAGACGATTTTCCTAGAGCATTTGAATAGGTTTTGGAATTACAGTAATTCAATTAGAGTTTCTTGAAATTATGTGCCCTAAGCAATGGAAAAATGTTTAAGGTATTTTTTTTAAGCTTTGATCAATTTATTCTAAGAACAGAATTCTGATATTTAATTTTATATTAACATTTCCACCTGTACAACCAAAAAAACCTCCATTCCTTTCAATTAAATTCAAATATTTCTCCCCATATTTATAACTTGACCCCAGAGATGTGCTCTTCTCCAGTTTCGAGTTTAATCCGATGATATACGATGACCACCGGGGGCAAAATATTTAGAGGACAACAAGCCACCCCCCTGATGATACGACGATGATGGCCAATTCGATAATAATTCATGCCGCATACAAGGATGTAAGCAGTAAGTCAAATATTTTCAGCATATTATGGCAACCATGTTGTGATCGTGTGCCCAGCCCACTTTTAGCTCCTTCGCTTCGGAGTTTCGTGTCCAGTTTATGATTTTCCCCTGTGTTTGCACACAATTTGTATGTATTCAGGGATGTTCGCTACCCAGACGCCCCATTAATTCCGTGATTTATGTTCTGTTTAATGTGAAAAATGCAATGTTTTTACCAAAGAGATCACTCCCCGTGCCGCTGCTAGCACGCTTCATTATTAGAGACCCGGGACCGAAGACCCGGGGTTGCTCGATTTGCCTCGACGACCTCGGGGCCCCTTTCACTAATCAAGTTGACCACTGGCCAGTCGCACTCGTACGCTCGCACCCTCGTACCCTCTGACCCATTGACCAACCCCCTAAGTTTTCCCATTCCCATTTCTATTCCCATACCAAATACGAACCCCCGGAACCGGTACAAATTCATTAAACGCACAACGATCGCGGAAAGAAGTTTACTTCAATTTGCATACCAATTGCTCGGCCTGATTTGCTCAGTCAGGGTGGGTACAAAATATATATAGAGTTTTGGGAACCCGGCTTATAAGCGTGATAATGATGATGGCTGACCTTTCGGGCAGCTGGTCAAAATGGCCGCCCTTCTGCCTTCTACGGCGACTTAACTTTTGACCATTGGTCAAAGGAGCACGTGTCCTCAAGACGATCGAGTCCCAAGTCCCTTTTCTCTTTTCCCGGGGCGGCTAAGTGCAATCGGGATTAGACAGCCCATTGGCACTGCAGGCAGGGGGTCCCCAGATCCGGTTCAGTTCGGTTCATTTCGGTGGTGGTCAGCGCCTGTCAACATTATTTCTCAATTAATTTTTCATTTTTCACGAAATTAACCCAGAAATCGGCTGGGCAGTGACCTTCGCCACTTGGCACTTGGGCAGTCGAAGGGCACGTGCTTGGTCATCGAGGAGGATGGAGGATGTTTGGATTGGATTGTATTGGATTGCCATCACAGTTGGTTGGAGGAGGTCCTGCCTTCTGACTTCATTCGATTGGATTATTGGCGGTGGGGGTTTCGACACTTGTTGAAGGGTGGCGCATTTGTATTTATCTTTTATTACATTTATTTTATGCCCTGCCATTGGTGGTAGAGCACTGAAAAAAGACTCTATCAATAGGTTTATTGCAGTGCAAAATAATCATTTGGCAAGCAGAGTGACCAAAGTTGTATAAAAAACTGCAGTGTGACCTTGCCGTTTGTATAAACTGACAAGTTGTCGGGCCTCAAATATTCAAGTAATTATGTTGACTTAAATTTCACAATTAAATGCCAAGCAGAGTGACCAGGCAACTTGAACGACTGCAGTGTGACCTTGCAGTTCGCCTGGATTCTAAATTCTGTTTTTCCTTTCGAACATATTTCTTTCTGTGTGATAAACCAAGTCCGGGGCGACTCCTTAAATGAAATTAAGTCCGTGTCGGCATGCGCTGCTGTCGCTTCTTTTTCTGCTGCAGCCAGGAAGTGATAGAATGAATGGCTGCCACTGCAGTCGCGCCCCCCTTTTTTCTCTCTATTCGCCCCCCGCCCCTGAACAGAGAGCAAAAATGCACAGACAGACTTCCTGTGGATTTTCCGGAATTTAATTTATTAAAACAACGACGGACAAGAAAGGCGCGTTGGCTTTAGATGCCAAGTAAAAACTGCGTATTTGTTGATTCCGATTTGGACTGCGGCTTTAACCGATCGTGATGCAGTGAAATATAGGCCGTTAATCGATTTTTAATACATAGTTCAAGCGCTTCTAGAACAAAAATTGTACTGTTCTTTGAATGTCAAGTTCATATAAATCAAACCAAGTTTATGGTTTATTTTTCTGACATTTGATCGCCGCAGGACATTCATTTGCGTGCTCTCCTTATTTAAATTTAATATTAAAACAATTCCGCAACGGGTGGTTTCGGAGAAAAGCAAAGGAAGTTGGGACTGCAATCTCAGTTCAGGATCGCTGACGCAACGGGATCCGGATTTTGGATTTTGAATTTTGGATCGGCGGTCTGGTAGCCGGCTGTGCTTTTTCCCGTTCCACGAATGTCCTGTTTTCTGTATTCTGTATTTTCTGTGTCCTGCGACTGTCAACGTGTCAATCAAGCGCGCTGCCTTCGCTTCCTTTCGGCGTCACACATTTCATTAATTCAGATTGTGTCGTCCTTGATTTCTCTCCCTCTCTCTCTATGTCCGGCACCCTTTAACCCCTTGTTTTTCGCTCGTTTCCTTGCTTGTGGAGCCTGATCTTGGTTCCCTTAGATTTCTGGATTTCTGATTGCCCCATGAGGTCTTCAAAACTCCTGACAGCCATTGTGCGAGGACTTGAGTCAAAGGATAGAAGTCAAATGAAGTTTCTCAAGGGCCAGGCTCATCTTGGACTTATTTTTGGAAACGATTTTTATATTATGTTGTTCTATGGGCTCAGAATTAAAATGATATTTCAAAGAAATTTTGTTAAAATGAAAATTAAGCTTTAAATTGAAAGGAAATAGTATTTATATTCATTCATTTCCATTTTGTAGACTCTGTCGTTTCAATAAAACGAAAAATGTATTTAAAATTTTAAAAAATTCATTCGTTTTAAAAGTTTAAGATATAAGATCCTACAGAAATTTTAGAATTATCCCATCTTTATCCCGTTCTTTATTATTTTAAATCCTATAAAAATATATTTTAAAAAGACCTTACCTTATTTATTTATTTATATAGCCCAAGTGCCGCCTAACGATGCGTTATCCTTTCGACTCGACTGACGACTGTTTTTGCTTTTTGGATTCCCTCCGAATTGCTCCGATACGGTTCCATTTCCAAGTTAGGCACGCACATCCTTCAAACAGGACATCTGTTATGCGAATTCGCGTTTTTCGAATATCAATAGAGTGCTCTGTGAACGAACGAGAAAAAATAAAAATGAAAATAAAAATAACCTTATGCAAAATTTGCATATTTGGTTTGTGTTTTCATTTCGCTTTTCTATTCGGATTAAACAGTGCCCCTTCTCTAGGAACTATGCGTGTCCCACCCCGGTGAATGAAAAAAAGAGTAAGAATAAAAGATTATAATGATCAGGCAAGGAGATCGGGCATTATAATTTGCATTTCTCTGCAGGACCAAAAAACCCAGGAAGTTGTCACACTCACAGCGGCAAAATGCCTTGTCATTAAATCCTAAATTCCCCTCCCCTGAAAAACCCAAACTCAAATCAATAAATATGCAAATTTGCATTCGCAGTTATCCTTTTGCAACATTGCAAACAATACATTTTATTTTTTTTTGGGCCTGGTGAAAGCACACCCTTTCCCTTTTTCCAATTCCCCTTTCTAGCGCAGATGCATTGCTTGCATTCTAATTTCCATCATTTTCGCAAATAATTGATTTGTGTTCGACATACTTATTTTTTGCATTCGCGGCCGAAATTTGAATATTCAAATTACAGTCATTGAAATTGCACATCCGGTGGCAGCTACCTACTTTGCATAACCATAACCCCGAATCCCGATTCCCGAAACCCAATCGCATCCCTTTTTCGGGAATCCAATTTTCCATTTGGCTTCGCATCTGGGACCTACGTGCCCCTTTTTTGAAGGTCTGAGATGCCCTGGCTTTCTGGCAATTTGAGTTATTCGTTATTCGAGGCCATGCGAGGTGTGAAGTGCGAAGTGCTCTCAATTTTTCGAAGCTGCGATGCCGATAAGACACGACTCCATCGGCTAATTTATCGCGGCCTGAGATAGGTATCGATACTATTCGGTATGATGTCCTTTTGCCGAACAAAGAACTCGAGTCCTTTGGCTTCGGGTGATTTGGGTGATAAGAAAGTCTATTGGCTGTATATTTTATTCTTTTCTTATAAGTATATATTTTTAAAAATATATATTTCGAAAATTTAAATGTACATTTAATGTTTTTTTTTTTTTTATCAAGAAGAGATATAACTCATATAATCTAAAAAAATGTATAATTTGTAAAATGTTTTATTGTTTATTAAACTATTTTTATGTGGACTCTTTTCTTTGAAATATTTTAGTGATCCCAAACCTTTTGAGCACTATATAATTTATTTTTATGCATTAATTTCAGACTTGAATTGTCATTCTTGTGATTAACCACTATGATGTTTAAGTACTATATCTTTTTTAGTACAATTTTTAGATATTATGAATAGTGAAAGCGATCGTTGACCATCTTTAAGTTAAATGTTAAAAAGAATCGTTAGAAAATCCCTAATCAATTTCAGTACTAGATGGTAATTTTCCATTTTTAATTAATGGTAGGTTGACAATTTAGTTTCAACCACTTGCTGTACTATCTTTAGCAATCGAATATGAAAAGTAATTCACATGAGGGTCCATACATACATATGTATGTATTTATGTTTGAGTATATGCAGCAAATGAATCGCCCACACATACACGCACACACCGTCACATGTATGTACGGGCAAAGTGCTCACATAAATATTGCGCATTGTGTATGTATTGGCTTACATAAGCTTCAGTTTCTGCCCAGCTTGGTCCACCCCCTGGCCACCCTTAGCCGCCACCCCCTTAGCCACCTCTTGAACCACCCGAAAAACCCATACAGACACACACATATACACCCCCTTTTGCCTTCATTTGTGTCTCTCTTTCGATAGCACGAAATGTGCATATGCTTCAAAGTGCTCTCCACATCCATTTCCAACTCTCGCACACATGTGAGCAAAAGGCACACAGATACACAGGACATATATATGTATAGAGAGGGACAAGACAATAAAGAGGAGTGGGTGGGGGTTGTGGGGGTGGTTCAAAGGGCTACTTGCTGTTTGGAGCTTCACACATGCTGCCACCAGTATGGCAACTCTCATCTTTCAACTTGCCACCTTTTGAAGTCCACCACCCACACCACTCACCCCCCCCCCCCCCCCATTTTCAACCCCACCCCTTAACGACATCCCTCTCCCCTCCCCCTTTTTTTGGCGTTGTCGCCCGGGCGACCATTATAAGCATGAGATATTCATTTGCTTCATTCTTCACATAGCCACTGACATGGACCAAAGCCATTTCGCGTTGGCCAGAAAGAGCCGGCACATGTGTGCGAGGGAGAAAGAGACGAAGAAAGAGGGAGAGAGATGGAGAAAGGATGGAGTGGCATGTGTGTGTGTGTGTGTGAGCTGCGCAAAAGTCCTTCAATTAAAGATACGATGGCGAGCGAGATGGAAATGTGGAGATGTGGAGCTGTGGAGATGGGAATGGAAATGGAGATGGAGATGCTGCGAAAGCAAGCGAAAGTTCAAAACGTGCAAAAAGCAAGCACAGAAAGCAGAAAGCACAACTCCACACACACACACACAGCAGATACACACAGACGCACATGGACAAATGTGCGCCCAAATGCGTACGATATATGCATATGCATATGTACAGTCCGACTTCTATAAGAGGTACTTTTCCCAAAACTATAATAAAAGAGATTTTAAATCTTCTTTTTTGGCGCCTTTAAGTATGCTTTAAAATATTTTTTTATTTGTCCTTTTTGAGAGTTTGGAAATCCCTACTTTTAATAACCATTATTTTTAAAATAAGTCTAAATAAATATTTAAATTAACTAATCATTTCCAGAGTTATGTTCATAGAAATTGACAGAGAATTTTAAAATTGTTTTATATTTTTGGATAATATTTTCTTGGTCAGATTGCATTTTTTCTTTTTTTAACTGTAGTACTGATCTTCTTATCCTAACTTACTTTTCAATGACCAGCTAGTTCGGTCTTAGGCGAGCCGGACTGTATATACACAAACACACTCATGTGTGTGGGCTTCGCTACCAATATTCAATGCTCGTGTGTGAGTTTGGAGCTGCCGCCGCCATCTTCTTCGTGTTCGCAGGTCGCGAGTAATAAAACACGAAGCGACTGGCCGAATGGGTGGCAAAAAGTGGGTGGTACAATGCCCCACTGGGGGCGCCAAAAGATAGGCAGCAACAACGATGCGCATGTGGGTGGCTCACATGTGTTTGTGTGTGTTTGTGCGTACGCATACGGATGGACAGGACATATACACACACACATGCGACGCAACATGTTCGTCCAGCTCCATTGTTCTGCGTCGGCAGAGGCAGCGACGCCGACTGAGGCAGCGGCAGAGCATCGCGAGCGAAAACGACGACCACATTCGATAGCCTTCGATGAGCAATACATTTTGCTTCCCTTAAAAACGAAGCCAGGCACTCGTTCTCTCTCTTTCTAACAGCCCCAGCCCTCTCTTTCGCACACATGGCGGGTGGTGGGGGGGTTCCACATGTGTATATGTGTTTATATATAGGATGCTGCTGCTGCCATTGCTGTCACTCCGGCGATAGACGACTTCGGGCCAGAATCTCGGTCCACAACCACTCAATGACCTCCCCCCACCCATTGGGCCACCCACCGAACCAACCGCCCACCCATTCGCCACCCCTTTGCAAGCCCCAAAAAACGCTGCGCAGGTTTTTCGGTTAAAAGGGTGCGCCAACGTCGCTGTCGCGGTCGTTGCCTCGGTCGACGTCGCCGTTGGTAGCCACTTGGTAGCCCAGAAATGCCCCACTGCCACCCACTTACCCACCCACCACCCACTAGCGAACCACCCACAGATGACTTCCCCTTTTTCGTTTAGGGAAAATTGATGCGTTGCCTTAATGGCGACCAGTTTACATACACACTCATATAGGATTCTAAGTAAACACTGGAAAGAAAAAGGTTATTTCTCTTCTTTTACCCTGAATGAAAAAAAAGGTTAAATTTATATCGCAGTGCCAAAATCTTAAAAGTCTGATTAAAAACCACAAAGACATATATATATTTTTACTATAATACATTATAATTATTCATTTCTTTTTTGATTATTTTTAGGGAATCAATATAAGGGTTATATATTTGATAGGATATTCCTACGAAAATTAATAATATTAATTTATTAAAACAGAAAACTATGTCTTTTTAGTTTTTGATTATACTTTTATGATTTCGGAACTACGAATTGAATTTGATGAGAACTGGATGGGCATATATCAAATAGCTGCTATAGAATCGATCTGAAAATAAAAGGGAAATGAATAAGGAAATATAATTAATTTTAATTTTATTTCTGGTTTTGCAGTTTTGAATGAAGTTGTAAGTAAATAAACATTCTAAAATTAAACCAATTTTAAACCAACAATATTTGTTGCGGTTTCAAAATGAAGACAAATAAATATTCCCCAATTTTTTAGACGCCCAGAATAGATTTTGTCACTTAAAATTCTAGGCAAATGTTTTTCTTTTTCTAAGTGCGTATCTGTGTATCCCCTGAGCGGGGCTAAGCAACTAGATGATTAAGCCCGCCGCTTTAGCCACCCATGGATGGAACCCCCCCCCCCTCTCCCTTTTAACCCTCGAGAACCTGCCCGACATTCGCATAAATTAGTTTTGATGCTGGCAAATGAAGAGAAGGCTCCTCTGCCTTTCCTTTCCTTTCTTTCTTCTCAGTTCGTGGGATTTTAGCGAGCCGAGCGGCCATCTTGCCAATATGCGAGCATATGTGTGCTCACCCACACACGAACACATACAACCACATATGTATTGACAGCCTGTACACCCACACACACACACATATAGCGAGTGCAAAGCGAATGAAGTTTTCGTAGCATACAGAAAAGGGCGTTCTGACCAAAGGGCCTTCACATACATTTGCGTTTACTTATACCGTTAAACGTATGTGCATATATGTGAGAGTTGGCTCCTAATTAAGTCCACACTCGCCCTCTCTTTCGCACCCACCATGCCCCGTCTCTTTCTCACTCGCGGACTTTGGCGCATGCAAATCGATTTCAATATGTTAATGGCGCAAACTTTGAGTAAATGAAGTGAAATTCGCTGGCTCGACATATGATGTATGCCTGTGTGTGTGTATGTATACCCTTACACACACACACATTCGCTTCTAATAGCAAGAACAAAAAGCTTAGGGAATTGGGATGGAGGATGTTGGAATGGAGGGGGTGTTTTTCTGGGTGGCTGGGCGTTCGAGTTAAAAGTCAATACTTTTCGTTGACGTGTGATGTGCAGCGCTCTCTTTCTTCCCCCCGTATACCTTTCTCTCTCACGTTTCCCTGTGTGTTTTTGTGTGAGTGTGGGAGAGAAGGTACAGTTTTCAATTACGACAGTTGAGTTCAGGATCCTTTGACAACCAACGACATTCCTTGGCTGCTTGTTTTCTGTTTTTTTTTTTTGCCATTTTGCTAAGAGTTTTCAACTTTACATTGATTGCGTTTGGCAATTTGCAGATTGATTGTAATCAATATAATTACCATGAATCAAATTGGTATTTTCTCTTAGCCAAAATGTGGGGCAAATACAAGCAATCGCAGGCAAACGAAATCGATAGCAGTTAATCAAATGTTTGCTTTCCCAGACATTTGTGTTTCTATTTATAGTTATTTATATAGTTTTATTTAAATAATAATGCCTTTTTTCAGCTATTTATATATAATAAAAAAATATAAATAAGCAATAAATATAAATAAACATTTATTCTCATTTTTAATGCATAATCTTTATATTTGGCCCACGATTTTATATTTTTCGGCTACCAAAAAATACAATAAAATATTTTAATGCCTCTAATGGTTTCCCATGGCTTTATTTTCTAATTTCCCAATCAATTTCCATACCTCCCAAAAGGCACAAAGCCTGTCAATCACGTTAAGCCGCAATCCTTTTTCGCTGGCATGCAAAAATATCCTTAAGGGATCCGATCGTCGATCGTGCGAAAGAAATAAATCTGCAAAATTTGCCTGCTTTCCAACGTCTTCGCCCTTTGCGCCAAAAACAGAATTTTTGCATGTCTCGCATTCAAAGGAACAGCTCACCTTCGATCCTTGGGAAAACTCCGGAGGACCTCCTCACCTGCATTAATCCGTTACGTAATCAAATTACATGCCCCGTAAATGCGAAAGGAAAACCACACGAAGGGGTGTCGGGTCTGAAGGAAAAATCAAAAAGGGGTTGGCAATCGGGAAGTGCATGTAAATTTTCTCGCCGTCAATTATCTGGGATGCATCGCCCAAAGGATTAGGGCCAAGAAATGTGTGTGTTCGCAAATGGGATATAACCCTTCTTGTGTGCCGCAATTAGAAGGAAGGCACATTTACATCTATCCCCTTATGCAATATGCAAAAGGAGGACTGTAAATCGAGAATGGAGAACCGAGATGTGACGACCATTTAATTAAAATTCGAAAAAGGTATAAATTTCCCTTTGAGAGGTCGATTGACAGGCGGCGGGCAAAATGTAACGGCAAACGGTTCGCGACAGTTCCCGAGTTTCCGAGTTCCCCGAGAATTATTACCCATGCAAATTGGCAGGGCGCCCCGTCAAAAAAAAATTATATATAAATGCCAGATGGAAGGGTAAGTGTGTGTAACTCGACACACACGCCGCATAAACGGCGCACAAGTTATTACTGCCGGCTCCTTGGCGAAGAAGGATATTATTATTCACGTGTATCACGAGTATCCCATATCAGGACCACGTCCTATCTCTCTTTATCCTTATCTAATTTCCGCGATTTGATCAACCCAACTGGAGCGCAACGAATGTGGAGTGGAACATGTGTGCGTGAGCGAGGGGTTTTGCCTTCGATAAGGGAGCTTGGGATCAGAAATATATATATTCATTTTAATTAAAAAGTGTGCAAAAAACCGTTCATAACTTAGCCCAAACGCGGGTGGATTTTTGTTTACTAATATTATATATTTTATAAACTATTTTTGTATTATGTATTTTTTTTTAATTGATTTTATTGAAATTATATTTAAATTAAATATGAAATAAATCAGGCTATTTTAATTTGTTGTATATAAATATATATATATATTTTTTTTTTGTATAAAGCTAAAATATTTACAATTTAAATGTTTATTGGCATGCAAATATTCTTACATTTTATTTTATTATTTATTTTACAATTTTGTGATTTTAAATTAATTTTATAGATCTCTTTGTTGTACTATATATCTTTCTACCCATCGAAATTATATTTTTGATTTACATCTTCTGTAAACTGGCACCACTTTTTCCTTTCTGAACTATTTTGCGACTGCTTCTGATGACCAATTTCGGTTTAATGTATTCGGTGGCTGCTTATCGCGAACTCGATGATGTTGAATCTAGATTTCTGATTTCAGATTCCCGATCGCAGCGTGACGAGGAGCAGCCACTCGAGTCCGAATTGGAACTTCTTCACGCACTGTCGCCTGCCAGGATCATCGATAGCATGTCCTGTAGTCTGAATACTGAGTCCTGGATCTTTTGACCTGAATCCTGGCAGCTGGCACCGCTGCCCGCTGAGATGGGCAACCACTATTTCTGCACCACCACCAGCACCACCACCAATCAGCATCCAAAGGAAATGTAAATTATTCAAGTGGTCTTCACGCCATTCCAACGGTTTTTTCGCGTTGCTCCTGGAAAACTATTTAAAATTTTTTGGCCAACCCGTCGTGTGTTTAAGAGTCCTCGAAATGCACGGTACTTGGCATAAATTACGCAAGTATGCAAGCTTTTTTTTTCTTTCGTTTTTCGTTTTTCACAGCTCCTAGTTTTGAGCCTTTTGGGACAGTCTGTCTGTCTGCCTGTCTGTCACCGTTTGAAGGTCACTTAAAGTTGGCCCAACTGTTGCTGCCGCAACAAGTTGCCTCATTTTAATGTGCCCCCTCCCCTCGTTGCCCCGTCGACAAAATAAAAGGAAAAAAATAAAATAAAAATGCGACACAAAAACGAGCTGAAAAAAATTGTGTAAAAGAAAAGCGAAATGCAAATAGAAAATGGCTGGAGACTCGCGGGGGTGGCAGGGGCGTCGGAGGGGGGCGTGGCGGGGTGTCTGGCACGTCCTTGCCAAGTCAAGTCTCAATTTGAATTTTAATTTTAAATGCCACAATTTTCCATCTATTTACAGTCTGAGGCAGCGTCGGCGGCAACGGCCTTGCACAGTGGAACTAAATTGAGGTTTTCGATGGTAAATAAATGCATTGCATTACCATAAATGCTTTGGCTAAAATAGATTGGAAAACCGCTCTCTAATCTATATTTTTAGACCTTAAAAATCAGAATTTTGGTCGACATGATCACAAAAAAGGTCAGAATAAAGAGTGTCATACCTCCATGAGCTCGTAATTAAATTCCCAATCGATTGGCATTCAAACCTAAAAATATAAATTTTAGGCCATTTTTCGCAAAAAATCATGATGTTACCCCTTATCAAAAATGTGAAAATTGGCAAAAATTTTATTTTTCCAAAATCACACGGAAAGTTCACTGATATTAATTATTAGGCTGTTAGCTGCTCAAAACAGTCGGTCTTTTAGCTGTGGGGCTTCATTTGTACAAATTATGAATGAAAAACCACGAAAAAAAGGTATATTTCTCCATGGTATATTTTTAAATATATATTTCTTAATAAAAGGAGTTGTAAACGTTTTCCTTAGTTCCTAAGCGTACAAGGAAAAAAGACTCTAAGACATATAATATCTTCCATTCATTTTGGTAAATAAAATAGATTTTTATATAATGTAAACTTTTGGATGAGGGATAAATTGATGCGAAAATTCTACAGGTTTTCTAAAGACTTTTAGTGGTTTATTTATGGCCATGAAGCCCATCATCCCATGGTCTTTCGCACTAAGTCCCTTCAATTTAGACACTTACATAACTATACATAACAACGACAAGATGAAAAAAGAAAGAAAGAAGAAAAAAACACTCTTGGGGAAACACCAAAAGTTGTCCAAGTTCCCGAAGCTTTCTTTTCATGAATGAAACAATTTTTTTTCTATTTTTTCCCCTTCTTTCTTTCAGTTCTTCTAAAAATAAAAGAAAAGCGCGGCAGTAGAGGCTGTAGAAAAAAAAGGAAACAATAAAAGAATGCAGGACGAGAAAAAAGAGGAGAAAAGGAGAAGAGGGGAGGAAAAAATTAAGTCTGCCCGCCGTCTGCAATGTAAGCGTAATGAGTCTCTAATTGACGACATTGAGCCACCAGCCACCCACTCACCACCCACCAGTTACCATATTTTTTCAGCTTTTCTCTTCTTTTTTTTTATTTTCCAACGTCTGCGGAAGTTTTTTCCCTCAGCTTGCTGTTGTTGTTAGAAATTACGCTAAGCGGTGGGTGGGAGAAAGTGGGTGGTGGGAGAAAGCTGACTGGCAGACTGATTTATTTTGCTGGCTCTTTTCAGCCATTTTTATTATTATTACGATTATTATTTCTGTTTTGTTTGGCATTTTTCAAGGTCGTCGCGTTTGAGAGTATAATTTTTTCTGCTCTTTCCCGGAAGTGGGAAATGTAATGAAAAACTTTTTTATTTGGCTGGCGAAAAGTGAAAGGTGGGCGGGCACTTGGGTGGATTTTATCCTCTGACTTTTGTTCTCTCTCCCTTCTTGCTATTAAAGCAAATAATTCCAAATGAGATAAGAAGAAAGGAGGAAAGGGGAAGAAATAGAGTAAAAAGGAGGGAGAAATGGGAAGAAGAAAGTGGGAAAAAGGAAGCCGAAGAAAAAAATGTCTCAGCAACAAGTTGGCAACTTCGCTTTGGCAAGACAAAGTGAAAGTGATGAAGTGGTGGGTTTTTGGGGGCAAATGAACTCGTTAAATTGCACAGCACCACCCACCCATTTTTAGCCACCCAACTCCACCCTCCCAAAAAAAACCCCGGTCACTGCATAATTTATCAGCTGGTTCCGCTCGCTTTTCCGCGGAAAAATTCCTACGAATTGTTGTCTGTCTCTCAAGTTTTTCGCTCCTTACTTCTTCTTCGGGGTTTTGATCGCATTTCAGGGTCAAAGGTTAAGCGCTTGATGGACTTAATTAGTCGACCAATGCTAACAAAAATAGAAGATAGCCCATAAAAGTGGGAACAAAAAGGGAGGAAATTTAAGGAGCATCAGGCTTCAGTGGGTTAACATATTTTTATTGGCACAAAAGCTCTCTTTAATTAATAAATAAATCTAAATAATAAATACGTAATTAATAAATAGAAATATAAATAAATTTTAAAACTCATTTTAAAATTTAAATGTAAGTATAAGCTTTTTTATTTTGCCCAAGATTTTATAGGAAATATTCTTATATTTGCAAATCCTACGAATTTCCTTGAAAAAATTATACTAGCAAATGTAATAAATTTACTGTTATTGTTTAAAAAAATGCATCAATGAATGAAATAAAATAAATTCAAATTATCTCTTTGAAATGTTTTAATCATGGTTATATTAAGATATAAACTAGGGTTTTGCCTTCTTGATTAATGACTAAAATTTGGTTTATGAATCTTAAATTGCATTCTTAAAAACGCAGTTAAAATATTTCTATGGCTGCAACTCAGCGCTTAAACATAAACAGCCGGTTGTTTAAGTCAAGAAGCGATTTAAATAAAATTCCCTGGCATAATCTGATTTTCCCGAGTGCGGAAAATCGCCGGGTTTCCTTTGCGCCAGATGCGCCGATGCGACGCCATCGTCGAGACAGGCCGCAGGATGTTGCCTCTAGACTGCATCCTGCATTCCTTTTCCTTTTTTTTGCAATCCCTGCTGCCTGCTGTCCAAATCCTCAAATCGCAAATGCAGCCAGCACATTGGTCAAAAGTGCCACAGGCAAACTACCCACATTGGAAAATATATATATGTATATAAAATCCTATATATGTGTGTGGGATTAGGCTCGTGTCCGCTGTCAGAAAATCAGAAAACAGTGAATCGGGGAGGGTGTGGTCATCTCGTCACTTTCGGGGTGGAAATTCGAGCTATTTTATTTCATTTTCAACCTAAAACCTAAAATCCCCTAACAAAATGGTAGTCATCTATGTGCGTGTGTGTGAGTGTGGTTTGTTTTACCGCATTTTATCCCCTAAATAACTTCGATTTGTTGACCTCTTCAGTTCGGAATTTTCTTTCTTCATTTTGCTCAAACAGTTTTCCTTTTTTATTGTTGGTATGTATCGATGTGTGGGTGGTGCCTCACATGTGTGTGTGTGTGCGCATGTACAATACACAATGGCGTCGCTTACACACACACACATACACATGTCGACGGGGAAAATTCCATTTTCCATACTCAACTGTACTGCTTCGGAATTCGAATTGCCAACCGAAACATTTGCGGCAAAAAGTATTTCGGTGGGTGAGTTTGGGGCTTTGGACGCTTTTCATGGGTGTTTCCCTCTATCTGTCTTCCAAAACCAAACGCTCTTTCTGTGGCCTGGCAAAAATAATCTGGGTAAATTTTTAGCATTCGCAAAAAGTTTGCAGTTCACGGTAAATTCCCATTCGATGGCCCCCGTCCCTTCCCTTCTTTCCCACAAAAAAAGACATTTTCCTCGGGGAGTCAAGTGGCTGCTGGGCAAACAAGTGGATGCTACACAGAAACAAATTTATAGTAGATTGTTGAAAAAAGAGTGGCCAGATTCCATTTCAATTTGCTAGCGGTTATCTTAATATTTTATTCAAAATTATCTTTTAAAATACAATAAAAAATATTTTTTTCTATTTCGTCTTTAAAAAAAAAATTGAATTAATGTTATTTTAAAAATGTTAATAACTTTACCATTATCTGTAAAAAATTGTATATTTTTTAAAAATTTAATTTTTAAAATATTTATCATAACACATTTATAAATTTTATCCTTACCATTTTACTGGCTTATTTTAAGTTACAAAATATCATTTTCTGTGCAAATAGAAAATGGAATGGTTGATGTGGCAGATCAACTGGAATGAGTGGAAGGAGTCCGGAGTCTGGGCAGGATTCGGTTTTCCTGGACGGCGGGCTTCCCGTTGGCTTTGGCTTTGGTCTGATGCCAAGTGATTTATATTTCTGATATGCAAAACACTCGCAAACACATCGCCAGGCCCACCACATCGAACATTCCCTATATACGGATATACATCCAAATATATATATATATCTACATATATATGTATAAAACACGACGACGACCGTTAGGGAAAATCGGGAAATTTGCAGAAGGCGAATGACAAATATGCGAAGGACATAAGCATAAGCAATGGCATAGGGACACTCGCACAGTCCCAGGATAAGCAGTCGAATAAGGAGTCTTTCACCGCCCACAAATTCCCATTTTCCCCCCTCTGGAAACCCCCCTTCCCCCATTTGGCATCCCCTTTTGTGTGTGCCCGGATGTGGTCGTTAGATTAATGCGCTTTGGCAACTTGCCAGTACATAAAATCTATGTATGAGCACCGAAATACGAGTACGTGTGTATGTGCCAGTGTCCTTACATACACACACACACGTACGTATGTATGTGTACTCCTATAGCCATACATCGCACACACACACACATACAGGATACTTCGGATCCAATTCGCTTGGTGGAAAACTGGGAGCACACGTTCCTCGGCTTTCCCCCTTTTCTTCCCCTTCCACTATTTCTCCCCAAAGGACTCTGGCTCAAGCGAAGAGACGTAGATATAGGGAAAAGGACAGAAGATGTCGGACGAAATGGGGGACGAAATCAAAGGAAAGGGGGGCAACTCTGGCCAGCATTAGCGGCCATCGAGGGTAATCACAAAAATCGAGTCGAAGGAAAAATACTCTGTAAGTTACTAAAGAAAGTAAAAACATTTAGAGATAGGGATTATCTCTTTCCAATATTTATCTATAATATTAGAGAATACCTAAAGGATTAAAAAAGGATAGTTACCAAATATTACGAATAAATTAATTTTTTTAAATTCTCCTTCTGTTTTTTTGCTGTAACTTGGCCAAAAATGGTCCTACACCAAAAATACATACTGTTTTGAACAGATAACAAAATAAGAAATAAATTCATAACATTTTCCGTGTGATTTTGGAAAAATAAAATATTAGCCAATTTTCACATTTTTTATAAGGGGTTATTTCATGATTTTTAGCTAAAAATGGCCAAAAAATAAAATTTCCAGGTTTTAATGCTAATCGATTGGAAATTTAATAACGAGTTCAGAAAGGTATGACAATCCATATTTGGACCTATACTTCCATCGTTACGGTCAAAAAACCCATTATTTTTTTGTGGAAAATTAGAATCTGGGTTTTTGGTAAAAATTTGAATTTTTTTCTTTTTGTTTTTTTGGTGTTTCTTGGCTAAAAATGGTCTTACACCAAAAATTCAAACTGTTTTGAGCAGATAATAAAATAGAAAATAAAATTATAAAACTTTCCGTGTGATATTGGAAAAATAAAATTTTCGTCAATTTTCACATTTTTTATAAGGGGGTACCTCATAATTTTTTACGAAAAATGGCCAAAAAATAAAATGTCCAGGTTTTAATGCCAATCGATTGGAAATTTAATAGCGAGTTCAGAAAGGTATGACAATCCACATTTGGATCTATATTTTCATTGTTTCGGGCTAAAAACTAATTATTTTGGCGTCTAAAATTGGGATCTGGGTTTTTAGTAAAAAAAAAATGTTTTCCTTATTGTTTTTTTGCTGTAACTTGGCCAAAAAAGGTCTTACTCCAAAAATACATACTGGTTTGAACAGATGTTTTGGTTTCCGAATGAATTGGATTTAATTCTTTCAAAAACAATGTAACTGTTTTATGTAATAAACTGTCGAAGTCTTTTATTCCATACATTTGATACCCACATTTTCCTATCAACTTTGATTAACCATTTTGTGGATATCGATGGAAATAAATCGCATTCGCAGTAACCCTTGGCCAGCAGCCTTCCTTCCTTTATTCCTTATATGCATGTCGTGCAGCCAGCACTCTCGTTAGTCCAGATCCGCTTGCCTAGCATTATTGGATTTGAATTTGCGCTGCCAGACGCGCAGGATATTGATGGCTTTTGCCTTTGCCTTTGCAGGCTCACAGGCTCATTTGCATATGCCGCCCAGGATTCGGATTCGGATGCGGAGGGTGGACAAACACACAGAGGCGGTTGCCAGGGGGATTCCAAGGGGGATGGGCGGTGGGACGGGTGGTATTCAGGACATAACGAGCGATAATGCTAATGCCTTTATGGTGCACACATAAAATGTCCTTTTTTCGCGAACCTTGTTGCTTGGGGGAGGAGGATGTTATAAAAGAAAGGAGGCAAGGTAGCCGGGGATATCCTGGCGATTTCCGCAGGGGGCGGAAAGGGTGGTTTGCGAAATGAATAACAAACCCACCACTGGCCCTTGTGACCAGTCGACCGCCACCACCACCCAGAAAGGACAAACACCCACCCACCCACCCACCAACCACCAACACTTGCGAAAATTCCAAATTCCAAATCCACCGGGCATTGGCATTGCCAAAAAACCAACCCAGGACATATGTAAACGGCGAGCGAGGGTGGCTCCTTTTGGTCCTTTCGTTTGTATCTCTGTGTGTGTGTGTTTGTTTCGATTATAACCGTTTCGTCCTTGTGTTTGCCTATGTGTGTGTTCCTTATATACACGTCCCATCATACATATATGTGGGCTTTTGCTTATGTACATGTGTTTTGGACGCCCGTTTAGGGGATGGTCGACATATCTGACGGCAACAACAATGCACGATGGCCCCACCACCTGCCCACCCACTTTAAAAGCACCCATCAACCCACTAACTTTTGCCAATGGACGAGAAATCGATCGGGTTTTTGATTGGGTTTGCGACTGTACTAGGTTTATATGGATTTGTCCATCAAGGGGTTTTATAGCAACGATCTTGATCTTTTTCAGCTAAATGTGGCATACTCTTGGGGTGGGCAAAAAAAAAACTCGCCATAAATTGCCTCGATCTGTTATGGCATAATTTATAGGAAACCGTTTTAAGCCAACATTAATTACATTATTTGCAAGTTCTTTAATAAACATTATAAAAAACGGTATATATTTTATAAAATGATTAATATCTTTTTTTATAATAATTTCTTTGTATATTTTGGTTCAAGATTCAGTTAATTTGATTTACAATAGATAATATTGCCAAACGTTTTTTATGTTGATGTGAAAACATGTTAAAAACAATCAGCATTTTAAATAAATATTGAGTTGTGGTACATTTTCTAAAGTGTAACACTTAAAAATATTTTTAAATAATAATAACAAATCTTTCTTCAAGGTTAAATAAGTTATTCAATACTATTTTTAATTAAATCCTTTAGAATTAAAAATAATAGAGATTCTTTGAATCACACTAGACCACCAAACGCCACCTGTTGGCCGGCCAGCTTCAGCCGTTGGCCGACAGATGGCGGCAGCATGCTTATTGGACACGCGCAAACGTAAATGCCAATTGGAAGCCTCGAATTGGTTGCCATCGGGGTGGTTTTATGGACAAACGCACACATGTGAGTGGCTTACACATATGCAAATCAGGATATACACACACATGCAGAGGGGGAAAAACAGGCGAAGGAAATGAAAAAGGGTCGAGAATTGGTCAAGGAACTCGAGCGAACGATTTTCCTTGGAAGTTGTTAGAGAAAAGTGGAAATTTGATAGGATCCGAGAGGTCAACTGTCACCGGGGTCAGAGGTGAGAAACCCTTGTTGAACATTTCCTAATTGCCTTTTATACGATGACCCAAGATTGCGCAGAAAATGGGAAAATCACTTGAAGGGTTGAGCGATTAAGTCGGAATTTTCTTGAGCCCTTAAGAATTGTTGATTGCCAAAGGACAAAAACGAGTTAGGATTGAATTATATACCTATATGGAAATATTTTCAATAACTTTCTTATACAAACTAAACTAGATATTATTCCCTAAATATCTTATGATGCTTTTGATAATATTAAATATATCTCATTATACACATCGATTTAATATTATATCATAACATTATCTTCTGTTTTTTTATTCTTTACTTTTAATGCATTTAGAGTGGACCTACATAACTGTACGTATTTTTCTTGACTTCTCCAATATGAACGCGAAGGAATTCGAGATCCCTTTTTGTCGCGCTTGAAGATGTCATAAATAAAACGCTTGAGCTGTGTTTTCTTTTTTTTTTGTTGTATTTAAGTTGGGTTAGACGATGGAGCGTGTTTATTGAACGGGAACCGAGGGGCACATGTGCCTTTGGATGGAAGATGGAAACGCCATGCAGAAACCGAGATCCAATTGACAATGATAAACATAACATCCTGCAGTTGCAGCCTGTCGTCGCACATCTCAGATCTTTGGGATCTCCATCTCAAGTGTCTTTCAGCGAGGCGAACATTGCAACTTGGGTTGGGTTTTATGGCAACTCTGGTCTACGTGCACGTGCAGGCCCCAAAAAGGGTTGTCGATCGTAATTTATGACTTCAAAATGCCCCATTTAGGTCTAAATAAAAGAGTTTAAGGCTATTATGTATTTTTTGTTATTGTTAAAAATGCTAACAAAATTGTCAGTTATTATTTTTAAAGTCTTTATAAAATCTACAAGTAAGACTTAGAAAATCGTAAAAATTTTAAATTTAATGCTGCTTTAAATTTTGGAAAAATAAAATTAAACTATTGAACGGGTCTGTATAAATTTGTGTACATATCTCAGAATTTCTTACCTATGCTGAAGTGGAATTTTGACCTTCGACTTTTGGACTCTGCTCACTTGCCATAATGCTGATCAATGGGTTAAGTGCCCTTTTTAGCACCGAAATCCCCTGGCTGTCACAGCTGCCTTTTTCGCAAGCCGTCGACCCCAAAGAATAAAAAAAAACACACGAATGTTATGCCAACCGAAGGTCCTTTGTTGCCGGGTGGCCAGAATCGGAATCGGACTCGGAATCAGCCTCATCAGCAGAATCAGAATCAGAATAGGAATCCGAATACGAATACGAAGACGAAGACCAGATCCCTGGACCAAGTCCATTGTGCGCTTTAGGAGGCTGTCAGGAAATCGGCGAGCGGTACGTGCAGAAAACACAAACCATATATACTTATATGGCGATTTAATATTTAACATGCTGGCTCGTCGTCTCCATTTTTTACGAGTATTTGCGTCAGGACAAAGCCGGGCGAAAGGTCATCGCTGTGTGTTGTATGTTGTTTTTTCTTTCTCTCTACTCTCTGGCTTGCCCATTGTTTTGGAGATTTTTTGCGGTTTTTATGTAATCTCACGTTTGACGTATTGGTTTCAATAGCCCATGATCCGGGTGGTCCAGGATCCCGAGTCCTGAGTCCTGAATCCTGGATCCTTGCTTATTTTCCTCCGCTTTTCGACAGCCGCAACACGTTCCCCTGGTCGTGGCCCTCATCTGTCCATCAAATCGGAATCAATCAGCTCGGGATCTTTTGTCCCGAATCGACAGAATTCGCCATGGTCGCACCAGGCGATTGCTAATTAACGCAATATCTCCCCACCACCAGCGACGAGAAAAAACCTCCCACATCAGCGGGATCTATATAGCATATATACAGAATACCATACCATACGATATACGATATATAGAGTGACATGAAGGTTTGTTGTTGATACCGACATGCCAGTCACACACAATCAGGCCTATTGTCTCCCAGTCTCCCAGCCGTATGCAAATTGCCCGGGATCATAAAAACAATTGGAACGGCACTTGTCGGGCGATTCGATTCGGTTCGGATGATGACGCCCCTGTCAATAATGTCCTGCCCGCACTTCCTCCCCTCCCCTCAGTTCACTCTCCTCTCCTTCTGCAGTGACGGTGGGAAAACTGCATTTATTTTAGGCTGGCGAAACTGGAAACGCAGTTGTGTACCAAAAACTATTGTGTAATGTTGGGTTTTTCTTCGAGAAAATAAAGTAAAACGCTTAGAAAACTTGGTATTTAGGTTAAAAATTAAATTGTTTTGTAAGCAAAAATTTAAAATGGATTTCTATGTATCGATTTTACTATCAGGATACAAAATAAGTAAATTCTAAATCTTGCTGAAATGAATTACAAAATAGTCTAGACCAAATTATTAAGTCATTTGAACATTTGTAGTGCCTTATTTTATAACAAGATTCCCAAATATTTTAAATATAATTTTAATTTATGTTCAAAATAATTGAAAAGCCTATACAGCGCTCTATAAATTGTAATTAATTCTTTTCCAGCATCTTTAAGCCTCCATTACACAGCGCTTGGACATCAAAGACATCGGAGACCGCATTTTCAGAGAGTTTCGTTTGCTATTCATATAATATTTTTGCCGGTCACTTGGCTGCCTTCGTCTGACTTTTGGGTCATTGTTTTTACCCACAGTCGAATTATGAAGAGAAAATAAAGGAGGCAGAGGGGAGGGGTAGGGGAAATCGGGAAACAATGGTCCAGGAACGAACCGTCAAATTGTTTTATTGGCATCTGACGCATTTGGCACGGCGATAAAATCAATTTGCCGCCCGCTAAATTCCCTTTTCCATTTCCTCCACCACCGATTGTCCGAGGGTCCGAGTCGGAATTTTTGCCAGAATTTCAAGAGCTCCGATCACCAAAATGCAAATCCAGGGGCGTGAGGTAGAAGCAGACGATTTTTGGCGTATGCAACGCTGCACGCACGATTTGACTAATCCATATTCAAATTCTACGGACAATTCATACGGACAGCCGGCCGCTGTCCATTGAATCGAACTCACTGTTTGCGGTTAAGATTTATTTTTATTGAATTGCGCACAGGCGGCAAAAAGATGAATAAAAATGCGGCAACAAAGTAACAGAAATTAGCCAACACAGCCGAGAGGGCTGAAAATGGTTTTTGGTACCTTGTTTGAAGAGTGTTTGAGTGAGGGTTTTCCTGAGGGATGGGGGAGTGGTTCATCATTGTGATTTGTAATTTTTGCATATAGTGTTCAAAAAAGAAATTTAGGAAAATTCATATAAGTTTTACTTGATATGACGAAGAATATTTACTGATTTAATTTATATTTTACTTGATTTATGCTATATAATAGCTAAAAGTTGATAAAAAAGTTAAAAACTTGGTGACTTTGTAAAAAAAAACATTATTTTTATTTATTTAAAACTGTTTTATTGTCCTTATAAAAAAGGTATTTTCTGTCCGAAATGTTTAAGGTGCTATGGAAACTAATGGTTGTATAGCTTTATTATATAAAATATTTATAACATTTTAAATGATATTAACAATTTATTTAGTAAATATATATTTAGTTGCTTTATTCATAAAACTTGAACTTTGCAGCCCTCCCCGAGAGCGAAATCCATTTAGAAGTTATCCAATAATCGCTGGCCCCCGAAACAGAAACAATTTCTACACATTTATTGCCCAAGGATGTGGTGATGCGTTCATTCGTTTTCATTTTCAGAAAATTCTATAACGGGAAAAACTGTCAGAGGAGTGCGATCGCCGTTGAACTTGACTTTGGCATTGTGTGGAAAACAGTGGAGTGGGTCGAAAGGAAAATGTGGTGTGGGGGAAAACTGGGAAATCGGGGGCTGCGAGGGGACCCTCGAAACATTTTGGTACCGAAATAGATAAATTCTTATGACTGGTGGGACGCAGTGCAGCGCACATGGGGCGACTAAAATAAACATGCGCATCCGTCGAGCTCTGGAGTTCTGGGTTCTTCCCTCTCTTTCTTACATGGACGTGGACTTGGATGTGGATGTGGACGTGGATTTGGATGGGTGGACGCGGTCGCCTCCTTCTCTTCTTCTGCTTCTTCATCTGCCGCTGATGACCGTGAGGATGCCACTGAGGCGACAACTCCTGCATCTGAGATATAGGGCCACAGTGGTAAACCGATAAGAAAAATCGTAGATTTGTGGATAAGTAGCAATTAAAAAAGGTTTAATTAAGGTTTAAAATAAAAAATTTTTTTTATTAAAATTTCGTTAATAACTTTAATCGATTTTAAGAAAAAAAAAACAAATAAAAGAGAAAAAAAATAAACATGTATTTTAATCAAAATATAAAAAATTATAAGTTGTCATATATTTAAAAATTGGCCTTTTGAATTGAGGCAAAATGAGTACTTCTTTACGAAAATTGCTTGAAAAATGTCCTTGAACCTTAGAGATCCTTGCGTAACCTTAGCTGTCCATTATACAAGAGTGTCCACTGTGGCGTACAAAGAACAGAGGTGGAGGCTGCGTGGGATGGGGATGGGCAGGGGCAGGGATAGGTGGTGGGGGGGTCCTGCCAGCGGTGTCCACACGGCCTCTTTTCCCGTTACATGGCCACGCACATGTGCCCGACGACTGCGACGCCGGCAGAGGCAGCGACAGAGGCAGCGGCGGTAACAGCGAGTGCGTTTGACATTGACATGGTTGCTAGTCTGTTTACTTAATGTCGTTTCGAATGTGTTTCATTTAGCCAACCGTCCGGCAGCCAAGGGAATAGCCGCCCCCCTCCGACGACCCCCCCGTCCCCCTCCTACGACCCTGGATTACCCAAAGAGATACTACCAGTAGCAACCATAGCCTCCTTCGTACTCCTTCCAAACCAAAGAAAAAGCAAAGCAAACCGATGGATGGATATTGATGCGCCACAGCCGGCGTCTTCGTCTTCGTCGCGGAGGGTGGCTATTTATAGTGTCCGCTTCGATTTGTGTTACTGTACTTTGCAGGCCGCCGTACAAGGGAAAGGTTAACCCTTGGCACTTTCCCGCTTTTCCACTTTTATGCCGCAGACAGTCGCAGGCACACGGCAATTTTTAGTCGGAATCTGAATCTGGCTTGATGTAACCCCATGAATCGCCGTCTGCGATATGCAATCGCATTTATTGTTTTAGCTCAGGGTAAAAGGCGTTTAAAATAATTTAATGGATTAAAAAGTAGATAATTAAATAATTGTATTTTATTCAGAAATCTACCGTTATTACCATTTGATTTGTAAAATTGGCAAATATCAAAGCATAAATTTCTAAGTTAAGTTAAATAGCTATTTACTTTCCGGGCAGCACATCAAGAATATTATTTTGTAAACTATTATAATCATCCTACATTTTTATTCATTTTTAGCATTTAGTTTGTTTATTAATTAAGAGTTCTTATTAATTGCCTTCTAAATAATTTAAAATTCTGTCAATGAAATTAACTTTCCTCAAAGATATTTAGAACTACTAAACCAACTAAATATTGAAAGGAATTTTAAAAATGAACAGCAATTACTATATTATTTAAAAATTACATATCACAAATGCAATGTAAATGTTTAAAAAAATGTACAAAAACATGCAAAATGTTAAAAGTGAAGTTTCCCCAAAGCGAAGACCCTATAATTTATTTTCTCCAACTGTACTTATTTTCAGTTTCAAAAATCTCCCTCTCCCCCAAAGAAGACTCTGTTTTTTACCACTCCTATTTTCCCAAAATACAGAACACATTGACCTAGGCATCTATGTGAAAACTAATAATAGTTGCGGGATGGGGGGGATAAGTAAAAAGTGGTCTTGATCCTAAGTCCTGCAGGATATGCGGCAGATGGGGATGGCATTGCATATGTACTATACCATACATCTTATAGTGAGTGTGAGTGTTCGGGGGAGGTCGTGAATGTGGATGCGACACTCTCTTGGAGTCTTGGACCATGTGACACATGTGTGTCCATTTGGGTTCCCCCTTCGAATATTTCTGAATATCTGGCGCCTTGGATCTCGACTTTGGTTTGGTTTACATTCGACTTTTCGAGTGGAGCAGCGATGCCTGCATCCGCTCGCTAATGATGCACTCGTATCTCACAGATACAGATACTGTTTCTGTATCTGTATCCGCTTCTGTATCTGTATCTGTGTATGTGTTGCCACTGCGCTTTGATTTATTCGGGCGCTTTTCAATTCCCACGACACAATGCCGCAGATGCAGAAGTAGAAGCTGAAAAATCCATGCACCACTTCCTGTACCCGCGAATATTGAATATCGCCTCCTTCTTTTACAATTTCGGATTTTTTTTAATATGCATCCTCGTCCCAAGTGGTGCAATGTCCTGCCAAAAAAGGGCTGCGAAAAGAGTTTACCCCTTCGGAAGAGCCTTCGGATCCGGAACCAAATAGAAAAACAAAAAAATCGAGGCAGACAATTTTTTTTTTATTATGTCCCCTGTCTGAAAAAAGGGTGAGCGGGGCGCATTAGTTGACTATAATTTATTAATTTACATGCGTCCTTTGCATACTGGCGATACCAGGGATAAGGGTGACCCCGAGCGGGGTAGCTCGGTAGGGTCACCGCATCTTCGGGGTAACTCATCGGTTGACCCGCCACTTTATTCAATACGATGCGATACGATATGATGCCATCCCATCCGAATCTGCATCCTCTTGCGCATTTGCATTGTCAATAGCAAACCAATTTCGCACCCCATTCCCACTCTTCCCATTTTTTATCCGGTTCCGATCCCCGGGTTCACAGGTCACCGTCAGCGTCACACGCACTCCATAAAAAACGACCTCTGATTTCCTGATTTCCATATCGCATTTTACGGCCATTCTATGCTGGCTCCTGTTGACCAGAAAGTGTTCATTCATTAAAGGGATGACTGATCAAATGAAATTTATCATTTTACTAAAAAATAAAATAATACCAACTATAAATAAATATTTTCAGATTTGTTAAATATTTATCTAATTTAATCTGTAGAAAAATACTTTCATTAAACTACCAAAATAAATAATTACTATTATTATAAAATATTTCCAGGTATTTTTGAGTTTAAGTTTTATTATAATTCTAAATTCTTCAGTAAAGCATATCGAAAATCTACAATTATTTTAACAAAGTTTTACCTCCTCCAATCAATCCAATGCTAAATACTTCCTCCACATCTCACTCCCCTGGCTAAATTTCAATGGATTTTCGCCGACTTTTTCCTTTTGTGCGGTCAATTGATTTGGAATGACCAAAGCATTTGACTCGCCATCTATATCATTAGTTAATGCTGGCTTCCCTTTTTCTCTTTCGTTTATTATTTTTTTATTTTTGGGATCTGTCTGTAAATTGCATTTCCCTCGCTTTTTTGTTTTCCCCCATTCATTCATTCGGTTAAGGCAATTAAGGTGTAGATCCGCAAAAGGATCAATTGTTGGACACTTGGTCGCTGTGGTTTCCCTTGTTTTTTTCCGCTTTTTTTGATTTTGCCGTCTAATAATTAGGAGGGAAACTCGGTGAGCTAAGCAATTTTCGCTCATCGACAGCAGCAGTCGCTGTGAAATAGAGATTAGGGCCAATGTCCTGGCAGGAAGTCCTGCCACTGACCGCAGTCGACACGAAAATGAAAATGAATCGGCTGCCAAGTGCAAGATGACCTGCTGGGTCCAGTTTTTTTTTCTATCCGTGCTTCAAGGCCTGCTTAACGGTACCAGATGTGCCCAGAAAACCTAAAACGGTCCAAACTCAGGTAGAATAGCTGAATCTGAATCCTGGCGCTGCGAGTAGCTGTGATGTGTTTGTAAACACGCTGAAAATAGAATAATAGATCACAGCCCAGATACAGCTACACTGCAACAAAAAACAGGGGGTACTTAAAAAGGAATGTTGGCTTATAAAGCTAAGTAATCTCCAATTATGTCTTAAAATGTATTATTATCATATCTCTGTTAAAAAAACCGTGTTCCTATAAAATGTATTAAAAATAAAAATCATTATTAGAATATGGATAAATATAAATTATAATAAAATGTAGGTAATATTTCCTTATATATTTATTTTTTCCAGTGCTCTTAAACGTACGCGATCAGCATACAGCAAAGGAATAGGAATAGAAACCTGGTGTCCTGTGGATCCTGGCACTTGTGATGCGGGTGTGCATGTGCACGGCAATCATCAACTGGCGATCGACTGTGGGAACCACCGGAAATCATCCATAGCTCATTTCCCCATCCAAAATATATAGTTTGGTATGGTGTAGCGTAGCGATTTCCGAATTTGTAACACACATGTTCTCTAGGATCATCATCTATTCATTCATTTCCTCTCTCTCTTTTTTCGCCCCCAATCAGTGGTGCATCAGGTGTTTGTGGCGTTTTTCGAAGGTTTTTTTCCATAGGAGTGAAAGTGTTCGATTAGAATAATTCCCACGCAAGGGTCAAGAACGGGCCTATTAGAAGGTGTCCAGATGGGATTAGTGAGTTTGGAGGTTGATCGATTAGCACCTTTGACAGGGAAATGGTGAAACATGAAAGAAAACAAAAGGTGAAACCAATTATAAATGGATGCAAATGGGAACTCAAGTGGGAAAAATAATAAATTTGATTTAAAAGGAAAATAAGTAAATAATAATAAATACGAAAATGTAATATCTTCCTTTGTTTATTTCTGAAAACCTTTCTTTTTCTCCCCTTACTTGTTAGCTATTTGCTTTTAGTTTTTAGGAACTTTTCAGGATCCCTCAACTTTCTCCCTCATCTTTTTGCAACCTCTTCAGTTTTCTCCCATGACCAGCGAGGTGTATTGAAACGATCTCTGACCCCGCCAAACCCTCGACATTCCCTGCCAAATACAGTTAGTTCTTTGATTAACAAGAAAAAAAAACGGATCACAATGGGATCCACGGATCCACCTACGACCTTCTTCTTTTATTGGCCGCACAAAAAACTGAAAACAAAAAAACTGAAGCGAAACTTAAGACGATCGGATCGTTTTTATAGCGGTACCAACATCCTGATACAACATCCAAGGATCGCCGGACGCAGGGCGCATACTTGAGACACAAATGCCTAGCGGTTTCTCCATTCTTCTATTCTTCCTCTTCTTCTTTCTTTTTTTTTACAAATATTATACAATGATCTAGGGTTTCCTCAAGTCCCCATACACTTTTTCGCACGCCAAATAGGACTTCTTTGTGTGGGCCCCGATAAAAAAAAAAAAGAAAAAGGAGAGGGAAAATAAAAAATAATAGCAAATAGCGAGGAGATGAGATTGGATTGGATTGGGCCGGCGAGGAGAAAGGAAACTCGCCACGATCCCCAGGATGATGAGGATGGCTTATCTGCTTATGAGGCCGCTCGGTCCGTTGCCCCGGGCAAAATGTGATTGATTTTAATTGGGGTTCCCTTCGATTCTTTTCGAAGGAACCCGGTTCCTCGTAGGCGGTGTACGTAATACCATTTGCCGGAAAAAATACACATGCTACGGGATAAGATCTGGGGACATCTTTGGCTACCCTTCGGCATCTGTTGCCAAAATCCCTACCGAATGTGTGCGAAATCCATTGGATATGTGAGATCGTTAGATCGTTTCGATGGGATTATGATCGTCGGCAGATGGAGGAGGAGGTGGAGGAAGATCGCTAATGGACTTTCCCTAGGATCCCGGGCCCTCAAAGACCTACAGACTAATTGAGATTCCAGTCCTCCTCCCAAACGCCGATCATGTTTCGTCATTTACATGCTAACTTGGCTCGGACACGATCGCTTACATGTGTAAACGACGGGCTCTTAAGAGGGCTTAGTCCCCGAAAATTTCCATTTCTAATTATATTGTCAGATGAACCGAACTAGAGCCTTTACCTTCTGCTACACTGAAGGTTACAAAGCATTTTGTAGCCAAGAAAAGCTAAATATTTCGTTGTTTAAAGAAGTTATTAAGGGATTAATTTAGTAATATTTATTTTTATGATATAAAAAATAATGAAATAACAATAAAACGACTTTAGAGTTCAGTATTTTGACTTGGAGAGTGCTTTAGAAGATTCCCAGAAACTGTGGGCAATTAATGTCTGGCTGCTGTGGACTGTGTTTGTTTGAGTGGCTCTAACACTTTCCGCTCTCTACGTTCTTGGCCACCAGAAGACCCACTGTTTTTTTTCTTTTTCCCTTTTTTTTTTGGCCCGGAACACATAATGTGACTGCTGTGAATTTCACGACTCGCCAGTTAGCTGCCTGTTACTGTTACTGCGGCAACTTGGGAACGCCAGAGAGCGGGAAGAGTTCAAATTGCTTGAACTTTATGGTGTTCCAAATAGACCAGAGGACTGGACCTGGCCAATTCGGTATTGGTATTCTGGATGGCGAGGGACGGTGAACAGGGGCAACCTGCCGGGTTGTCCCTTTTTTGGCCAGCACCCCTGAGATTCCGAATTCGAGGGAGGCAGAGGTTCTCGGTTCTCGAGAGGATGGGGGGAGCAGGGGGAGGAGGAGGAGGGCCAGTGGCAGTGGAGCATGCAAGCATGACCAGCGGTCATGAATCGCAATTGAAATTGGAATCGTTCTATGACCAGTTCGGTTTTGCTATTTTGCTTTTCTGTTAAGCGAGCCTTTTTTTTTAGTTTTGCACTTTGCTATTTTTCACTGCAGAGAAAATAAAAAAATGTGTCTTTAAATTAGTTTGGCTAAAAATTAAAGTATATAAATTGGTAAATCCTCTAAATGAGATTCAAATACAGAATTATGATTATAGTAATTTTAATTGATTCTGAATGATTTAAGTGATTTAGTGTAAAAAGATTATTTAATTTAAATAATATAATACAGATTAAAGTTTTCTATCTTTTTTTATTTCCCTTTAATTTTAAGAGCTCTTAAGATTTAAGATAGTTTAATATTATTAATATCTATCCATCCCAAAAAAAACTTTTTACTGAACAATAATTCATTTTTTAAATTATTTATTATTATTTATTTTTATGTATGTAAGTTTTCCATATATTTTTTAAATTTCCGCATAACAAATCAATCTCTATTTCGAGTGCATTTCCTTAGCTATTTTCGTTGCAGCTTCGTTTCGGTCAGACTTTTTGGGGTTGACTGAAATTTGCCTGCTTTTCTGCTGCTTCTGCCGGCAATCAAAAGTCAAAATCTTTTTGGTGGCTGGCCAACGAAAACGTGAGATGCAGTAGGACCCCAATGCAACCGCTGACGATGGCGATGGCGATGGCTCTTTGGGGTCTCTAGTCTCTGGTCTCCGGTCTCTGGTGGCGCAGCCCATGATGGCATTTCGCTAGCCACCAGGTTGCTAAAGTGCCAAACTGGCTAACTGACTCAGTGACTAACTGACTGACTGACTGACTGACTGAGGAGCGTCTGCGACATGGACCTCAGACATTAGCCGGCAAATGGCACAATTGCTTTTATTGGCTGGCAATGGTACGAGTATATCCGTATCTCCGACCGATGAGTGCAGAAGCCGCTCCCGTTGACAACTGCAGAATTACGAGTTATGAACATTTTCGCGGGCTTGGCTCTCCAGCTGCGCCCCCAAAAAAGAGCAAGCCCCTGCTACCCCTCCTTTGTAGCCCCCAGCTGGTGCGAAATCTCTCGCCGGTTGAAACTGCCCACTAAGAAACCAGAAAATACTAACTCAAGTTCACACAAGACAAATTGCAAGAGCCATGCAGAAAACAGCTAAACGGCCAAAAGATACAAGATACAGATACATTCGCTGGCTCGCAAATGCAAATGTGTCAATTGCTTCGGCCGGACATTTATTTGGTATTTATGCGACTCCTCTCGACTTCTTCTTTTTTTTGGCCAAAAGCTGGGAAAATCACAGGCAGACAGACAGTCGGATTTTTCTGGCCAACTCGTGAGCCGTATTTGGCATACAATATTTTGACAATCCAAAGGATTCTTCACCTTTTGCCGCCAAGCGGGGGAGATCGCTCGTGCAATACACTGAGAACTATATATTAATAGTTTTTCCAGCCCTTTCCTAAGTTACCTTTATGAGTTTTCAAAAAAACCAGCGACCGTTTTATTATTTGCTCATAACTTATTAATGGATTGTCCGATTTAAAAATGTTCTTCTACATTTCTATAGGTATTAATAAGCACAATAAAATGACTATTTCACTTTTACTCTACGAATAACGGGTACACAAACTAATTACTACTTATTTCTCTCCCTGTAAATCTTAGATCAGTGGATCTGCTGAGTTGTGAAACCGATTTCGGCGAGAGGTTCGTCTTTCGGCCGTTTTCTTTTTTGCTTTTGTTGTAAGTTTTGGCAGTGACTGGCATAAAAAAATCCTTGCCATCGGTACCTTCTATTTTAAGAATTTTTGTCGAAAACAATTTGGCAACGATCTCTTACCTTGGCACAATAACGTCGCCATCGCCATCACCACCACCATCCGCCATCCACCATCATCATCATCATCACAGTCATCGGCGATCATCATCGAACATTCGACAGTTGCAACTTCAGATTCAGTTTCAGATTCCGATTCAGATGCAACTTGGGCTCGCAGCTCGCATCGCCGCTCATTTACATGCACTCGCTGGCTAAAAGCCGGGCCCAAAGCGACTTGGCCGAAAGTTCGGCAACATCTTGGGCAGTCATGAACATTGGGCACTGGGGAAAAAAGCTTAGGTACCTTAAAAAAAAATCACATAAATAAATATTAAATATTTACTATTACATACAAATAGGAAATCTTTAAATAGAAAATCTTTAATATTAATCCCCAAATTTACTATTATTGTACTTAAGATATTACATAAAAGATAAGATATTATTCATAGACAAAAATGAATATATATTTATTTAATTAATGGCAGAGAACAATTAGTTTTTTCAAATATTTTGTGGTGAAAAAGTTTGATAAAATATCTTAAAATATCTTAAAATACTATGAATTTTCCCCAAGTGTACCTGCTCGACTCCAGCCGCCTAAAACACTCATCATCATGTCGGACAAACAACCTTGTTGCCTCTTGGCAGTGGAGTGTATGGGGTATGGTCTGTGGAGTACGTGTATCGCATGTTGGGGCCCTGTATCCCCTGTAGCCCCTCCTGTATACCCCCTGCATCACCCCCCTTAACCCTCCACTGGCCCCTGTCAGTGGTTTACTCGTGGCGCTAATGTGGCCGTACTTGCAAATCGTACCTGCATAGCTTGTGCTGCTCCATTAAAGCCAAAAAGCCAAGCTAAAGACGACAGACGAAAGTCGGAGTGGCGGTTGGATTTTGAAGCTGAGGCTGAAGCTGAAGTCGCGGCCCAAGCCAAAAAGCCAAAAAGCCTGCCGCTTATGACAGGCGATGCCGCGCTGCCTGCCCCACCGACATGCAACCGAACCGAAGTCAAAACAAGTGAGAATTTTGGCCAAAATCATGGTTACCATCTGAGGCAATACCCTGGAAATTCTTAGTCAATATGTTTATAATAATTTCTGTTTGTAAAATGAAATTTCTCACTAAAGATTTGCATAGAAAAAATGTAATATTATTCAAAATATTTTTGGGACATTTTTTAAAAATATGAATGTACATGTACAATAATCGTTACTTGTTTCTTTTATAAAAAAATTTTTGTTTTACTTTTGTTTACGTATTTAAAAATCAGACAAATTGGAAATGAAAATAAGAAAATATTATTGTCGGCTTCTAAAAATAAAAATCTCTCAATATTGTTAGTAAAAATTAATTAAAACACAATACTTTTATTTTGCTCTGAATACCCATGACCTGCGATTTAAAATACTGGGTACCACAGTGGTGCGCGAAATATCTCGACATGAATACAATCTTTTAATGATCGTGTGTAATTTACAAACATGTGGGGATGGGATGGCGATGCACGCGGCGGCAGCCACCGTCTAAATCGGATTTTTGGATTCCAGTCTTCGGGGTCTTTGGAATTGGATTGGTATAGGTACATGTATTTGTATTTGTATTTTCGGAGTCGTCCATCACCTGACCTCCGCTCGACTCCAATACAATCACTCATTCGGCAGGGCCAAGTTGCAGTTGCCGTTGCAGTTGCAACAGTTGCCACAGTTGCGACTTTCGGTTGCAGTGCACCTTGATTCTGGGCATCAGTCACCCACTAAACGCGACTTCCCAAAATCCTGGTCGCATTTCGCAAGACGTTCGTTCACATGCCACTCAAGAAGTCGTGGTGGCACTTCCCCACCGAAAGCCCCTGAAAAACCCCCCCATCTCAAATCTCCCCCCAATTCTCCATCCCGGAGAAAAGAGACAAAAACGGAGAGACCGAAGATGGATTTGAACGTTTTGGGCAATTACAATAACTCAATTTGTACGGCCAGGCAATCGTTTGTCAATCGTTTGTCCCGCTCTTCGAGAGGATTTCCCGGGGGATCCCCGAAGACGGTGGAAAAAGGGGGGGTTTTCAATATTATTTCGGTCTCTGTTTTCGTTTTCAATTAGCCGCAGAGTAGAGCAGCAAAGAGAAAGGCAGAAAGAGAATGGTCGGTCTTAATGGGGTCCAACTGTAGGCAGGCCAAGCGATTGATCAATCGGCCCAGATGGATGTAAGTTCTGTGATTGATTTAGTTTAGTTTAGTTCTTTGAGCTTAAAACTTAAATATTTAATTTTAGTTAAGGTGTATTATTTATATATTTATTATTTTAATATTTATTTAAATTGTATTTAAAGGTGGCGTATTTTTTTTAATATTTATTTAAATTTTCCTCTCCTTAATCTCCGCCGCTGAACTAATTTCCTCGACATTCGCACGGCCTCTGAAGTTTTGGGAAGCCCCAGGCGATCCGATTCTCGGACCTGTGATCCTCTGTTTGTTTCCCTGTCCGATATTGTTATTGCATCTGTAGCTCAGCGGAAGTCCAAATACAAATCCCAATTCCAATTCCAATCCAAATCCAAATACGAAACCGTATCTTCAGCTGTATCTGCATGGGTATCTGTATCTGTATCGACATCGCGTATCTGTATCTATGACTGTGCAGCGTTTAGGTCGAGTGTCTGGCGTTTAGCATTTTCAATTTACATATTACACGGCGAGTCAAACAAGCGAAAGATTTGTGGTCGCCCGATCGCTGGATCGTCGATCACTGAAAGAAACTTGGATATGCATTTCATTTTTAGGTTATTTATTTTAAAATACAAGATGACATAAGACGATAAAAAATGTATTTTATTATATTTACCTAATATTATGATTATCCAAAAGATATTTCCTTTAATTGCACTTTCTTTAGAATAATAATAATATTTTAGAAACCAACTATAATATCCTGTTTATTTTCCATGTAATTTAAATTTATAAATAAAATAAAACAAATAAAGTTTTCCTAAATATTTTTTTAAGAGAGTTAATAAATGTTGCAATAACTTTGGATCATTAAAAGAAATTTATAAATTACCTTTACACTCCTAAAAATAATATGTTTATTTTATAGCCTATAAATGATATTTCTTTTTGTGTGATTTGTTGGGCTGATGGTTCCTATTGGGCCCCCGAAAAAAGCCAAAACGAAACAATTTATTGTGACACGAGGTAATTGCCTGGGGCAGATATTGCTGATGCTGCTGCTGCTGCTAGCTGTTAGCAACTTGCAACTTGCAACTCGATAAGGGCATTGTACCGAGTCCAGCAATTCGAGCAGAGAGCATCACTGTCCCATGGAAAAAAGGAAAAAGGAAAAGGGGGCCAGAAGCGGTCATCAGGGCCGAAGATAGATCAAGGGGCCAGTTCAGTTCGGTTCAGTTTAGAACCAGCACGATGGCTAAGACCCTGGCTTGAATAAGAAGAAGAAGACGATCGGCCAAGAGGAGCAGCCAAGAAGAAGACATAGAAGAACTTATTTGGTGTAACAATTATTTCGTGATTTAATTTCGACCTTTAGCGACCAATTTAATCGATCCACACAGCCACATAGCCACATAGCTGCCATAGCACCATTGTTGGCTGCCCAACAGCGTTACCCGAGTTACCTGACTTCACTTGGCTCAGTTTCAGTTCAGTTTTGGCCATGTGACTGGGCTATGTGGCCAAGACTGGGAGTGGGCATTCGGCACTCGGCACTCGGCACTTGGCTTTTGGCGCTGGAGGAGCTGCTGCTGCTACCTTCTAGCTGCTAGCTGCTTGCTGCAAGTAGTAGGAGCTGCAAAATCTGCAACAGCAGAAAAGTGGGAGCACAAGTTGGACGGCCCGCGTGGTTCGCCTTCATTGTGTTTCATTGCCCCGCAATTCGTGCGCGATATTCTGCGGCAAGCCTAGCAGCCCACGGCCAGAATTGCACTGGGAGAAACTGCTGGTGATTTGTTAGTAATAAAATAAATGATAAAGTAAATCAATGCAAAATTTAACCACAAAGTTAAATCAGGCTTAAATTGTTCAAGCTATAAACTTTTGAAGAATAGTTTGGGGTCACCTTTTTGCAAGTAAAAATAAAATGTAAATGGATATTATTGGGGGACTAATCCCAATTCTTAAGAGGTTTGCCTTTTTAAAATCTGTTGTAAATTGGTAAAGATATGGACCCTAGAAGTAAAGTTTTGGGTCACCTTTCTGCAATCTATCAAAAATTGAGAACATGAGACATGGAAAAAGGTAACATAATCTGCAAATGTGAAACCATATTATTAGACCATAAAATCACAATTATTTTGAGACATGTCACGTTGAAATCGGTCTTAAGTGGGCCAAGTTATGGACTGCAGAAGTAAAGTTTTGGGTCACCACTCTCCCTGTTTTTCTTGCAGTGCCGCCTGCTCCCAGCAGCGTGCAGCAGCGGCGGCAGTTGCAGTTGCAGTTGCCGTTGCCCAGCGGGCGGAATGGGCAAGGGAATGGGGGAGTTTGGCTCGGACTCGCCTGGACTACAAGTAAGTAAGTTCCCACGTCTCGCGCTCCACGGCAAGTGCCGTCTCCCTCGCTCCTCCGCGAACCCTCTCGCTCGCACTCCCGCCGTTCGCTGGGCGACAATGTCCCCAGAAGCGTTTCGAGCGAAAAATTTAAATTTCGCACCGAGCGGCTCTTTGTTTTGGTTTGGTTTCTGCCTTTGATTTTGATTTTGGTTTTGATTTTGCTTTTTGTGGCTCTTGGCCATGACTCGGTGGGTCAGGTTTTTTTTTATTTTTTATTTTGGATCTCTGGTCAGCCGATTTGGCCGCTAATAATTCGGATTCGGATGTGGATGTGGATCATGGGCTCCCATGAGCAATGGCAATCCAGAAGTCGAGGCAATTTGTGAAATTACATAAATCAGCTTTTATTTATTTAAAGTCGGAATGGGGATGGGATGGGTGTCGTGTTTTTGGCTTCCTGCCATTGCCGTTTCTATTACCATTACCCCAATACCTTTCCCCCTTCTTGGCCATTCCCGCCATTGATTACTTATTTTCCCAAATAAATATGCATAGTAAATTGGCCTCCTCGTCGTTTTGTGCTGAAAACTCATTTGAGGCTGAGTTTTCCTGTGCACTTTTCCTACAGTTTTCCCAATAGTTTTTCCTTTTGTTTTTACTTACTGCCGGTTATCGAGCGGCCATCTCGGAGACAAGACAACAAAAAAAACAAACAGAAACGGTGGCTAAAAGTAAAGTCTGTCTGGGGATCTGGGGATCCATGATGATGCTGCCCGGCTGAGTTATCGTTAATCGATCGCCGGCCTACACTAAAACCAAATCGCATATAAATAATTGAAAAGCAATGGGCGTGAGTTCAGGGACCCAGAACTCTGCAGATTTTCCATATTCAAGCCGATGATAAGATGGGGTAATTAAGTATAGTTCTAGTGGCTAAGAGACAGGTCAATTATTCTTGCTTAAATTATATTACTTTTTTTATTGAAAAGCGGAATTAAGCTTTGTATATGAAATACTTTATCAATTGTTTTATTTATTATTATTTATTATCTTAATGAACCTCTCAATATTTTAAAAAAATATATGTGGAATAAAATGAATAATTTATTTAATTTATTATTAAATGCTTAATAAATATATTTAAATAAAATACATTGAATAAATAAATTTATTAAATAAGGTCATTAGTTAATAAATCAAATTTAAAGCCTGATATATTACCAATTAGTTAGTTATTAGATTAGTTTGATATTCGATAGCCTAAACACTGGCCATTTAAAGCGATTTATGACCCCAATTCGTTTATTTTCGCACATTTGTCGTTTTAAATCGCCTACACTTGTCTATTAATCAATTTACTGCCATCGCTTTGAATTACTGACCAGTCGAATGAGCGGAGTTTTCCTGGGAAAATGCTTGGCCAGGTGAGGAGGATTTATGAACTCGTACTCGGAAGTGATTTGAGATCCCCCCCCTGAAAAATATATTATCTGTTTTCTTGTGGAGAGCGTGTGTCCAAAAGTTCGCCTTGCGGTTTGTCCGTCCGTCCTGTTTGTTTCGTGTTCGATTGACACGTTCCAAGAGCGATTTTCCCCGATTTCCCTCGACTTTTCCCGCCATTTCCCCCGATTTCCCCCCTTTTTGCCAACTGAAAGTTAACACACCACGCAGAATGGGAATGCGAATGCGATTGCGAATGTTGGCAATGCGCAGACGCCGAATTCATTCATTGAAGTGGATCTCTGATCCTCGTGGATGCCTTGGTGGTTCGGTGGTGCTGCAGTGGTGGTGCAGGGAATGGGGTGGTGCAGAGCGATCCGCTGGAGTCGTGTCTGTGCTGAAATTGAATGAGTTGTGCGCGTGAGCCACGATCGCTACGCGAATGCAGATGGGTCAAGAGTGGTGCGGTGGGAGTTTACACAGCTCGCCAAAATATAACAAAAGAATATATTAAAACAAATAAAAATACAAAATATATATATTATGAAAAAAATATTTAATTCAAGTTGATTAAAAAACATAAAGTAGGTCTAACATTTATCAAAAATAATAGGTAATATATAATATATAAGGAGTAGATTTATTGGAATTTAAAATAGATGTATGTATTCCAATCCTAAGCACTTACAATATATATTTTTCAAAATTTGTTTTAAAATAACAGGAATTTTAATAATCAAAATTAAATTACAAAATTTTGCAGGGGAACGTAAATATGTTAACCCTGCATTTCAGTCCCCCTTTTTTCTAGCAGTGCCCGTGGCAACTGTAACCTGCATTTCAACTGCGTTGCGGGGTCGCCGAAAAGCGAGCACAGTGGTGATACGATGGGTGGACCAACTAAATGGCCCAAGGCCCCAATGGTCTTTATAGCGGGTGGCCACTGTCGAGTGGCGGAGCGTGTGGCGCATCCCGCTCGCCTTTTGGTAATGAAGAATTATTGTGGCTCATTGTAAATGTCTCTAATTATGGTTCATTAATCAATAAAATTGTTTGAGCCGTTCGCTAGGATCTGAATCTGGTTTTCGGGCCATGGATAATGGATCCTATGTGTATGGGACGTATGGATCTGGAACTGGAACTGCCTCGGGGTCTGCCGTATGTTCGCCTGGCGAAAATTATGTTTTGGCGCTGAGCACGCCGAGTGCTTTATGTTTGTATAGGCTGTGGCCACATCAAAAATATGTACATATGTATATTCCTACCTTGTATCGACACATGTCTGCATGTTGGGCCAGATCGTGATGCTTTTCGTAGTGGACACACGTTGGTTAGTTTCAGTTAGAGACCCCAAAAGGTCCCCCCATGCGATGGGTAATATACCATATGGCAGACTAAACTAAGCCTGAAATTGCTCGCTTCAGTTCCGCTGAACTTTCTTATCGCCCTGCATTTAATGGCCTAATATGAGTTCCACACACATTGACAATTGTGGGGCCGCCGTGGCCAGCGCCAGTTGATAATGGCCAGGCCCTAACCCTAACCCTAGGTTCTCGGTACCCAGTCCCCGGTCCAAAGTCGCACTCCTTCGCGCTCCACTGACTGACTAGAAAAAAGAGCCGGAGATCGGGGAGCACAGAAACTCGAAGAGCTCGCTTTTGTCGCAGTCCAACTGTCATTTCTAGTGTCTATTGTCTGCACTAAGAGAAAGATTTGGTTATAAGAATGACTGAATTAAATACGAATTACTAATATATAATATTATAAAATCAAAAAATATTTTTTTCCAAAACAATGTAAATTATAATCCAAATATGGTTTGCCATACCTCTTTAAACTCGTAATTAAATTCCCCATCGACTGGCATTTGAATCTAGAACTATTAATTTATAGCCATTTTTTGCAAAAATCGTGATGTACGACAAATTCATATTTTAACCAAAAACTTAAATCCTCTTTTTACACCCAAAAACTTTGTATTTTGACCGTAGCAATGGAAGTATTGGTCCAAATATGGATTGTCATACCTTTCTGAACTCGTTATTTTATTTCCTATTTATTTATTATTTAATTTCCTATCGATTGGCATTAAAACCTGGACATTTTATTTTTTGGCAATTTTTCGTAAAAAATCATGAGGTACTCCCTTATAAAAAAATTGAAAATTGGCGAAAATTTTATTTTTCCAATATCACCCGGAAAGTGTCATGGATTTATTTCTGATTTTGTTATCTGTTCAAAACAGTTTAAATTTTTGGTGTAAGACCATTTTTAGCCAAAATACAGCAAAAAAACAAAAAGCAAAAATTCAAATTTTTACCAAAAACCCAGATTTCAATTTTGCACAAAAAAATAATTCGTTTTTTGAACGTAAAAATGGAAGTATTGGTCCAAATATGGATTGTCATACCTTTCTGAACTCGTTATTAAATTTCCTATCGATTGGCATTCAAATCTGGACATTTTATTTTTTTTCCATTTTTGGTAAAAAATCATGAGGTACCCCCTTATAAAAAAATTGAAAATTGGCAAAAATTTTATTTTTCCAATATCACCCGGAAAGTGTCATGAATTTATTCCTTATTTGGTTATCTGTTCAAAACAGTTTGAATAAAATGATATTTTTTACCAAAAACCCAGATTTCAATTTTGCACAAAAAAATAATTCGTTTTTTGACCGTAAAAATGGAAGTATTGGTCCAAATATGGATTGTCATACCTTTCTGAGCTCGTTATTAAATTTCCAGTCGATTGGCATTTAAACCTGGACATTTTATTTTTTGGCAATTTTTCGTAAAAAATCATGAGGTACCCCCTTATAAAAAAATTGAAAATTGGCGAAAATTTTATTTTTCCAATATCACCCGGAAAGTGTCATGGATTTATTTCTGATTTTGTTATCTGTTCAAAACAGTTTAAATTTTTGGTGTAAGACCATTTTTAGCCAAAATACAGCAAAAAAACAAAAAGCAAAAATTCAAATTTTTACCAAAAACCCAGATTTCAATTTTGCACAAAAAAATAATTCGTTTTTTGACCGTAACAATGGAAGTATTGGTTCAAATATGGATTGTCATACCTTTCTGAGCTCGTTATTAAATTTCCAATCGATTGGCATTTAAACCCAGACATTTTATTTTTGGCCAATTTTCGCAAACAATTATAAAATCACACGGAATGTGACTAGAATCTACCAATTAGATTTAGCTGTTCAAAACAGTAAGTATCTTCGTTTTAGGACAATTTTTGGCCAAGTTACAGCAAAAAACACGAAGAAAAGTGTATATTTCTGAACAAAAGACCAGATTAATTATTTGAAACCTATGAAAATTTGACATTCGTTTTGAGCAGTGTTGTGGCAGATTTAGTTCCATTCCGTCAGAGATCACGGCGCGTTGGCGACATTCGCCATTCGGCGAGTCCAAAAAGTGTACGTCATGCACATTTAGACAGTTGCGACTCCGCTCGCCATCTAAGCTGGTCCCTAAGCTGGATGTGGTGTGGACTCTCCTGGAAGAATCTACCTTCGGCAGGCACAAGGTAGATGACACCGCGCGGGGTTGCAACGCTCTTGGCGCTTTACCGGCGTGAAATTGGTTTAACCCACTGGTCACAATTGCACGCACAGCCGCAAAGCAAAAACCAAAACAAAAACAGATAGCCGAGAATACTTTGGAGCACATTAACATTAACTGAGCCGCGAAAGCGACAAGGGGCAGCCAGCCCAAACCGACCAGGCCAAGACCAAGTTCCCCCGTCCACCCTCCTCAATTTAGTGTTATCTCTGTCTCGGTATCTAAACATGTGTGTTTGCTTTCGGCCCGGCCAAAAACAACTTGGCGGCAACTGTCCAGGTTCCACTGTATACATACATATGACAAAACTCAAGTGCGAGTCGCATTTAAGTGGAGTCGCGGAAGTCATTGCACTTGCAATTAGCCCTACCTTCCCCACCCCCCCATCTAAAAGTTTTGTTCGTCCAATAAAAATTAGATGGTGCAGTCATCATATGGGTGAAACCCCGGTTAATCGCTCTCGGAAATCTGGAGAGTCCAAAATAATACTTGCCCGAACTTCAAGATTTGTTTGGTGGCTGGGGTAGCATTTTCCCCAAATTACCTTTAAAGTGCTCTACATATGCTGGTGGTTTGAATATTTAAAACAATTATATTGGGTAGAAATGGGAAAATAGGTATAACATAAAAGGAAATTAAATGAATGGAATATAAAGAATATTTTGTAACTTTGTATATAGGTATATTTATTAAATAAATAAAAATTAATATTTTCATTTAATAATATATATTAACATATAAGGAACATATTAGTAATACTATCTAAATTCTTAATCGTTTTTAAAATATCATCATAAAATTTATTGTTTGTCAAATAGGTTTAAGAAACTCCCTAATAGCAGTGAAATCGGCATAATTAAGAGCACACTTGACAAATGTGTGTATATAATGTATTTCAACTAAAGATCATCTATAGATGACATTTTCCTTGGGCTTTCCCTTTGAGCTTTTCGCTTTTTGAGTTTTGCGTTTACCTTTTCGCTCGGTGGGCACTTCACTCACCACTCACATATTCCCCATTTATCTGGGTAGAAACTCGAGCCCACTTTATCGGGCCATGGGCATCTGGGCATGGGCATTTCCAGTCAGCGCTTAGATGCGCTTAGCCTGGCTAGGAGTGATTTTTAATAATCGTCGTAGCCGTAGTCGTAGTCGTATTCGCAGTCGCAGTCTTGGCAGCCGCACCATCATCATCATCAAGGCTTTGGAACCGATTAAACGAGGCAGCGTCACCTGCAGCCCAGAGCCACAATAATAATAAATATTTCTAAACAGTTAGTTACATTAAGAGCCGCAATGAAAACAGTAACTCACTTGTAAAAAAATAATTTGACTCGCACTTGGACTTTAATTTGCCGCCGAAGCCAAAGATACACTGAGAGAACAAGTTTACATATTAATACAAAAACAGCTTCTTTAAAAGCTTTTTGTTTATAAACCATTTTAAAAGATTTGATATATTAAAAAAAAAACGTTGTATAAAACTTGTTATTTAATAAATAATTTTAGAATCATAATATTTTACTATTTATTTATTAAAATTTCTAGCTTTATTTGAATAAAATTGTTTTTGATTCTTAAGCAGTGCAAATAAATATTTCTAAAAAATATATAAAATAATTCCAACTTAGAAAATGCTTATTTATTTCTTTATATTTTATATATATTTTAGTATTTAGCTATAATTTTGTTCTACCTTTAAATACCATTTTTTTATTGAAATTGTTTTCCGTGCACTACTTCTTCTCTTTTTCTTGTTGTTGTGAGGAGTGTGGGTACAGGGCATAACGCTCTGCTTTCCAGGGGCGTGGGCGGGGGGAGGCCTGGTGGCTCCGAATCCGAATCCAAATCCAAGGAGGGGGCGGTGGTGGCGACTTGGGCCTTCGCGAGGCGACAGTCAGCCAAGCGATGGGGCAACAACAACCACAACGAAGCTCGCTAGGCAGCCACTCACACGAGAAGCGTCTTCGCTTTTGTCTCTCCGCTCAGTTCCGATCTTTTGATGATAATCAGCGGCTGTCCTCGGGTCTCAACCACTAGAAACCACTGGAAACCCCCCTGCACCTCCTACCGGCACCACTGAGCAAACATTTGCTTTCTGGTGGCTTTTCGGTGGGCAGCGAGCGTGGAAACAGTTTTTGGGAAATCACATGCGACATTTGCTCAGAGGAAGAGGAGCAGCAGCAGCAGCAGCAGCCGGCAATCTTCCGCAGATACAGATACAGATGCTCCGCTGGGCAGGCACGATTCCCATTCCCCCTGCACCCCCTTTCGAAGTCCAAAGGCCCCAACATCAACCACCCGCCCTGTGGACCCCGTTACATGGCAGCCATTCGGCGACAGCTACGCTACTGAAGCTACTGAAGCTACCGAACTACCGGATTGCTGGATTGTTGGATTACTGGCGACAATTTGCTTAAAAAATAAATCACGAAAAGGGAAAAACAAAAACGAAATAACAAAAACCCAAAGAATAGACCACGACAATCTGTGGGCATTAAAATGCCCAGCCATATTAATAATGGTCCAAAAGTTCAAAAGTAGACGATCCTGCCCAGATTAAATTGAATGGGAAATAAGTCACTCAATAAATAATACTAAGTATTCAAATGAATGTCTACTTAATAAAAATCAAATAACAAAATATATGGAATTTTCCCTAAAAATTATAAGAAATGTATCTTGTTGAACATTTTATTTTAATTTTAAATAAAATTTCTTATAAATATTACCATTATAAATACAATTTTCAACATATATCTTCAAATATTTTAGGCGAAAAAAATATATAAAAAACTTAATGGCAAAATGTATCTTTTTTAAAATTTTTATTTTTCATATCCACATTTCTTTTTTCTATTGATATGTTAATATGAATAACGATTGTACTTATTAATAAGTTACAGTTTAAAATAATTTATATGCCCCGAAAAACCTTATGATCTAATTCGGTTTTTTATAAAGCCTGCCCGATAATATATCGATATCAATTAATTGCTAACCCGTGGTCTCGTTAGACAACCGTTGTCCGCCGCCCACTGAAAGCCCCCCAAAAACAACCGCAGACTCTGGGAAATGTGCAGTTTTGTCCTCTGCGGAGGTGTCAAGCCCCCCTCGCCGCCCCTGGGAACAGTAGCACCTGGAGAAAAAGCACAAAAAATAAAAAAAAAGGAAAAGGGGGTCTGGAAGACGTGGCACATAACGTCTGCGGAATTGTCAAATGATTTACATCCGACATATGTATGCTAAACTCACGAATCTATCTGCGGCACGATTAGGACACAAGCTCACAGGCTTTGGGCTCTCTGTTATTTTAGATGGTGGTGCAGCCAGCAGCCAGCTCGTGTCGCACCACCGACTTTTCGCTGCTTACTACTGGTGGTTATAGAGCTCTAGAAAAAAAACTAACCAACGAAAACACTAAGCAAAAAATCCTAATCGTGGTTATGACAAATTTCGATGCATGTCAGTCGGTCGGTCGGTCGCCGGCGATGTGGGTGCTTCACTGTACCACCACCACCACCACCGCAGTAATCCCCCCTCTAAGTAATTGGGACCTTTCTCACTTTCACGCGCACAAATTATACGGTCGCGCAATTTTTGGTGTCTGCCCGAAATAATGTACGTACTTTCTTATTTCAGTTTCGGCTTGACGTCTCAGGCCCCCTTAAAATAAAATAAATCCCTGGCCCCCCGATCCCATCCCCATTCCCATCCCCATCCCCATCCCCATCTCATCGCTTCGTGTTTGGCTAGTCATGACTTCCGCTCTGCACTTTGGCACACATCCAGACAGCCGACGATGATGCCCCATTATGTGGCATGTAGAGCGATGCAGTTGCCTGCACAGCAAAAATCCCTATCAACAGTCCAAAGGGCCTAGGAATTTTCTATACTTTCAGCAAAATTAATAATACAAAAGGAAATTATTAAAAAATAAGGGAATTATTGGTTGAAAGATAAGAAATTAGAAATATATAATATAAACTACTATATAAAAGTCTGGACACAAAAACGGGAAGTACCACAAATCAACCAGAACAAATTGACAAAAAAATCTAAAAAAAATATATCAGCTTGAAAACTATAAATATTACTAAAATATTTGAAGTTTTTGATAAAAATAATTTAAATTTAAAAATGTTACAAATTAAAAATTCAAATTAGTTATTTATTATTAAAAGCTTTCGATTTTTTCCCAGTGTGCTGATTGTGTTGCCGTTGCTGCCGCAGTGGCAGTTGCAATGTTCTGCTGCCCACACAACAATCGCAGCTAGACTAACGCGATGCCATCGAATATCCCGCCTCGATTGAAGTTCATTCGGGTGATTAAAAATCCCAAACCCCCTCCCCAAAAAGTGATGAAACCACCCACTCAACGCCCATCACAGCCCACCCCCATGTCACATACGTATCTCATCTGCGGAGAAGAGTCCGGCATTAATATTTCATACGGGGCCAGGTCGTCTTGGCCAGGTCATCGTTATCTGGCCCCCAGCTCGCTGCTTTCTTTTCACCTTTTCAAACTGGCCAAATTAAAAGTTTTGTTTGCGTTCGCATAACTTTTCAAAGACTCTTTGAATGTGGGCTAACAAGTGGGGTGGGTGGGTGCTCATGTGTGTGTGGTGCGTGTCCTCCCTTTAAATTTCCTTTCGGTTCAGGGCAAAACTTTTCAATTCTTTTTTGTTTTCTAATTTTTTTTTTTCTTTCGTTTTTTTTGTTTTGTATTTATTTATTCCTGTTGTGCTTTTGCGTTGACAAAAGAAAAGAATGCAGGAAGGCTTATCAGTTGGACAGGCTGTATTTTAATTGCGGGCACTCGAGTGTGAACCACATGAAAACCCGGCGTCAGGTACAGCGACCCGCACAAATGGCCAGCAGAAAAATCCAACCCCCTAAGCCAGCGAAAGTTGTATTTTTGAATGCCCCGCACAGAGAAAAGCAAATGTGAAATTTCTTGGCATTTATATTTTCAAATCATTATAAAACAATCTTAACTTTTTTAAATCATATCGATCTCACTGACCATGCATGGCCACACTGCTTGTTTTTAGAATGCATGGTCACACTTTTCTGGCAGAGTGACCTTGCCATGCAACAAACATAAGAAGCTTACCACACTAAAATATATATTTATCTCAAATTGTTCGCAGTGCATTGCTATTGTGGGTTATCTGTGGCTTCTGGTGTTTAATCGTCATGCGACTCCTGTCCACAAAAGTCCGAAATTGAGTTTGCACAACAAGTGGACATCGAGTCCATTAGCTAATGGATGTGAGTCCTCACAGAAGCTGTGGGCCAGATGCCCAATCTCTTACGGCGAAATCTCGGTGGCTCTTCCTTTAAGGTTTTATTTTTTTTTTGAGTTTTCAGTTTTTTACTTTTGAGTTTCTTTAGCTGTGACTGCTCCCATCCGCCTGTGGCCTGCATTTGTATTTCTTCTTTATTTTTTTGTGGGTGCGGTTCTCAGTGCCACCCACTCGCATTTGCATGTGCGAGAGGCAATTGCCAAGCCCAGACCGGTGGTCAGCTAGCCTTTATTGATGACTTTTAGCAGCCAAAGCAGCGTCGTTTAAATAATGAGCCCACGGGTCGAGGCCACCAACCACCAACCGGCAGAAAACATCATCATCTCTGCATCTCCGTCTCCATCTCAATATTTCTGTTTCTATTTCTAGCCACATGCCCACACCTCCGCATCTGTCATGGGCAAGTCATCAATGGATCGCTTTGGATCGAGTTGGATCGATCCATCTCCCTGGGTTTCTGGTTCCTCCTCCTCTGAAAGATCTCAGCTGTCACATTGGGCAATTGCCGTAGTTGCCCAATCTCTGCACCTCTCTGGCCATGACTAATCAATGCACATAATTACAATGCAAAGTGCCGCGTCATCCAGAGTTCAGAGGTTCAATCTCAATGTCCAGCTGATTTTCGAAAACGGATTCACTATCGATTTCGCCCGCTGCCCGCTTGCTTTTCGTTTGTCAACGCCGCTCAAGCGCGAAATTGCCACTAAAATACAGAAAATGTAAGGCAGCTGAAAAATCGCCGAGGTGAGTTGAGGTGCTCAAAATCATAAGTTTGAGGTCCAACTTTCGAGGGATCTTTGGTGAACACTTGCGAAAATAGGGAAATTGAGTACTAAGTGGGAAAAAAGAGAAACGATCACAAACAAAAATATAATCAAACGATTTAAGTAATTTTTTAAAGCGGTTTTTATTTAGAACATTTTTAAAAATATTAAAAACTTAGTGTGTTTTGTTTTTATTTTTTAATTTTTTATTTTAATTTCTTATTTAATTTTAATTTAATTTGGCAATATTGTATATTTTATTTAATCAATGTTTATTAAAAAGTATTATATATTTAACCGATTCAACTGGAACCTTTTTTTGTTAATTGTCTTAACTGAAGCCTTTATAATAATTCCTTAAGCCAGGGTTTAGAAATAATGAATTATCATAAATATACATATTTCTCCGAGTGAAGCTCCACTTTGGGTCCCCGGCGATGAGTCCACGCATATTGGTGCCATATGATTAGCGGAGCGTCGCCGATGCATGACAATCCATCAGATATATATATATATAAATTTATATGTGCCCACACCAGCTCGATTCCTCGATTCCGACTAAATCTTGGCCCAGGCCTGCCACCAAGCCAAATAACATCATCATCGTCGTTGTCTTTTCTTTTTTTCTTTTTTTTTCTTGGGCTTGTGCCATTGATGACCAGGAAAGCTGGGCGTGGCCGGCATGCCCCGTCAATTGCCCAACTTGGGCAGGGTTTTTTTTGGTTTTGTGGGTATATTTTTTCATTTTTGCTGAGGTGCAGAGGGGCAGGCACACCCAAAAACAAAAACAAAAAAAAGACCAAAAAGTGCGATCGCTTACAAGTACAAAATTGTCCCAGCCTACGCTTTTGGGCACCCCATATAGCCCCATCTCTCTTTGCTATATCTTCATCTTTATCTCCCTATGGATATCTCGCTCTAGTGCGTGCCGATGCAGCAGCCGCGATATCTGGCCAAATGGGAGCAAGACATAAGACCTGGGATCCCGAACCCAATCCCGAATCCAAAGCCCAAACCCAAACCCACAAACTCATTTCATATTCATCGATGTGGGGCACGGCCAAGAGATCTGTGTGTAGGATCGAATACAGCAGGAAGTGGGCTCAAAAGCTGGGGAAACCACCACCCCTGGATCTGGATACTATATATTTAATCATCTCCGGCTAAATAGTTGGACTTGGCCCAGTAGTTGTGTGCGGTGGTGTCATGCGCCACCTTAACAGCCTTTGCCAGCCAGTCAGCCAGCCATTTGTCATTGGAGTCGGGCTAGGCCGCAAGTACGAAAAAATAGTAATAAAATAGCAGGCCCAAAGATTGAACACCGACAGAAATAAGTTAGGTGAACTGGGAAATTTCTTTAAAAATATTTATAGCATTAAAAACAAAATGTACAATATTTTAAAATATATTACATTAGAGATTTGCCCATAACTTTTAAATTAATGATATAATTTGAAAATTTTCTTCTACATTTTGATAGTTATTAATAAGCACACTAAACTGCATTTAAACTTTTCCCAAATCTTTAAAGATTTTATATTTTTAATTATTAAGTACATGAATTAGTTTTTTTCTAGACGTGACTTATTTTAGATTTATTTATCTTTCGGTGTATAGACCAGGGACCGATTCATTCATTATGTGGAAGATCTGGCCGGGGCAAGTCATTCGAATTCATAGCGCAGACTGCGTGGGTTGTCGTCGCTTAAAAGCTAAAGAGCAAGACGAAACAAAAGATTTCGGAGTTAATAAGCTTCGGGTGAACTGTGCATACCCTAACCTGCTCTCGTGTAGAGATTGCAGCTCATTTGTCATATCTATCTGTCCATCATTTTTTGGGGTGGCGCCAGAGAGGGGGGAGGACACACCTACAACGACAGATCGGCAGATACTACATACTGTGTATATATGTTTATGCCAGAGTATGGAGACTATAGCCTACTGGCCCACCGATAAATTCGCATTGTGTGCACGCAGATTGGCATCGGGAGATATCCCAGCGATATTGCAATTAAGATAAGCCGGCTTTCGGCTAGATAAACCCAAAAAGCTAAGACAAACCAATGCAGACCAGGCCGCAGAAGAGCCGCTCCCCCTTCGTTCGTGACTGGGTCTCTCTGGTTGTCTGCAGTCTGCAGTCTGCAGTCTTCAGTCTTCCCCGCAGTCTACAGTCAACAGTCTACAGTCTTCTGTCGCCCAGTTCCAGCCCCATTCCCAGCACACGCAACGAAGGCCCAAGAAAGAGCCAGCTTCCGGAATTGACCAGGCCAGACTTAAACACACTCATGAGATTAATGCCTGATTAGGTCTAATAGTGACATTAAACAGAACCAAAGTGGAAAGAAACACTACTTAGTATTTGCACAATGATATATCATATCAGATGGTGTTGCTGTTCCTAGCCAATTATTTAAGATTCAAAATATGTTGTCAGAAATCTTTTAATTTAATTATATTAAAATGGTTTTAAGCCCTACGATAATGTAGGATCAGATTTGTATACTTACAGAGTGATATAAGATAACTAAGAAATAAAGAAAGATAAAGAAATCTTCCTTATAAAAAGGAAATGTGTTTAAAACCATTTTATTAAAACATTCTTATAAAGATTATTATAAAATCTTTTTAAATCCCTTAAAAATCCCCATAAAAAAGGTATATTATAAAGAAGTTCCTATTGCCTGACTACCACAATTCTCCTGCTTATTCCGGAGACCTATAAATAATAAATGTGAAAATGTACATAAATATCTCTTGCACATAACGACGAGATTTTCAAGTTCACCCCCTGCTATGAATGTGCTCTGATGTTCCGATGTTCTGATCTTCCCGTCTATCTGTCCGAATTCCCCCTCCTGGATTTTCTCCCCGAGTTCTGGAGGGGCTGGTCAAAAGTGGAGCGTTGCGAGAAGAGTCTCTGAAACCGAAACCAAAACCAAAAACCGAAAACCATTTCATTTTCCACTGTCAAGCCAACTGACAGTGTTCCATCCCAGCATATCCAGCGTATATAGCATATATAGCGTATAGCAGACACCCCAAGTTCCCCCCGAACTCATCGTCTCATCCTCGATCTCCACGGCGGCGCGGCTTAAAATAACAATACGCGGGGTCTTGAGATCGCAGATCGCAGATCGGAGATCGTGGATCGGAGACCCGGGTCCGTTGTTTGGCCTGAGTTGAGTTCGGATGCGATGCTCACATGTGTCAGCCATATGTTTGTCCGTGGGACAAACGGCCAGACTGGCCGTGGGGCTGTACTATATGTTATACTGCTATACCATACATATATGCGATCCCCCGATCTCCCTCTATATGTACATCTCCCACTCTCTGCTCCCAAGATGGCTGCCTTTGTCAATGTTCCATTTGTGGACACACTTGAGATTCCATTAATTCCCAAATATTTTCATTTTGTCGGAAATTTCAAGACGGCAGGCAAATCAAACTACATAACATATCAAGTGCTGTGTTTTGTTGTCACTGGGTTTTATTTATGGCCAAGTGCTACTGTTTCGCATCCCTTCTCTATACACAGAAAAAAAGAAGAAAATTGTCACTTGGACAGTGATCGCATCATCGCACTGGGAGAAAAAAGAGTGAGACTGTGATTCCCAAATAATAGTTACCGCAGGGGAATTTTATTAGATTGTCAGAATAAATTGAAGAAATAAAAATATAATTTAAATATAATTAAATTTTAACTTAATATTTCATTATCTTAAAATGTGTTGTACTTATTTATAAATTTAATTTATATTTTTCTTACCTACAATGTATCGATTTTGAAGTGGTTGATTGGTTGCGACTTCTTCGCCTTTTGGTTAACCGCACTGAAAACCGAAGCTGAATGTAGAGACCCAAAAAATCCGATTGAAAAGGCAATGGGTCTCGAGTGGGATCTCCGATTACCGACAGGACTCCAGGACATCGCGGATCCCGTCAGGATACTTTCAAGTAGACTCAAGTGCCCGCTGCACTTGTCCCCGGAATCTGGAATTTCAATTAACTATTTTCCCAAAAGAGGTGCCGACGCTCCGAAGGGGGTAATATGCAGAAAGGTTCCCAGGCTCGAGAAAAAAAACCCAGATGGGAGTCCTAAATGAAAACATCTCCTAAAATAAGGCATAAGTCATTGAGATACTGTAAGTCTTTTTAGCTCTGTAGGTTACAAAGTCTTTTCAGATATTTCAATTCAGATATTTAGAGTAGATTTCTGAGATTGTACAGAAAGTTCGTTGAATTTTAGTTAGGCACTTTGAAGAATATATAAAAAATGTTGCCCAAAAATTAAATAATCTTTTTGAAAATATTTTTAAAAATTAAAAAATAAATTTATTTTTATATTCATTTAAAATACATTTATTTCTAACCTTTTGAGATCGTGTAAGGACATCTTAGGACTTTTCTGTCCTCATTTCCGCTGCGATTCCTTCACCCAGTTGGCCCTTCCACTCCCACTTTAAGGGCCCAAAAAAAAAACAAGGTCCGCCGGGGCAACCACCGCAGGCAATGAGGACAGTCGGTGGTTTTTTTAGCGGGCCAAAGGACGAAGGCAGGCCTGTTGTTAGCCTTCATGGCCATCGAATGTATAATCGATCACTTGGGTGGCCAGGACACAGGCCGAGTTTGTTGGGTCATCTAAACAAAGTCGACAGAGGCCTTTGGGGCAGAGGAACTCAGAGACGCGGACGGCAGACTAGAAATGTGCCACTCGCTCTCTTTCTCTGGCCGATGTTAAATTTGTTAAATCGATAAACTTTGTTTAGTGCGCGGAAACAACAAGAAGTAGTCAGCCAGCCAGTTGGGCTGCCGGTCGAAAGAGCGGCCAAGCGGGCGATTGCGATTTCGACCCCGTCCCAAAACCACAAAGCACCGAAAGGAGACCGACCCCCAAACCATCCAGACACTCGTCAAAAAGTCCCTGCATCATTACTACAAAACTATTTTAATTTTTTTATTTATTTTTTTTATTTCATAAAATATTTTTATAAAAATAATAACGTCTCTTAAAAATGTATATATTATTATTACGGTATTTATGTTTTGGTTTTAGATTAGCTACCTCCCCTTTTTCACCCCCTTTTTATATTGATATAGATTAAAGTACCTTAAGTTTTATTTTTCCCCAAATATATATTATTATTCCAGTTCTTTATTTTCCTGTGCATATGGTGAACCATCTAAACTCTTACCCGAAAATGCCATCAGTTCCTTGGATACGCGGCCTTTCCTTGGATATATTATTATTATTATTCTTTTTTTTTTTTTGGTTGGCTGGATTGCGTCAATCAACAATTTGTCAACTTGGCGAGCGGACCGCGACTTCTTCTTCTCCTTGGTGTGACATTAACTCATTGGAGACCGGGTCCCAGGAACCAAAAGTCCACCCACTGCGCCTCTCACCTTTCAGCGGGTCGTTTAATCGATCAACGGATGGCCGCTGGCATTGAGAATCGAATGGGGAATCGGTGCCACCGAATTGGGTGGTTCAGTGGGTGATTCCAGTGGGTGGTTCCAGTGGTTGACATAGCGGTAGCCAACTGGTATGCCTGACCCCCAAATCGATCTAACAAAGCTGTTCACGCGACAATTAATAGTCGACAAAAAATGAAGTTGGGGGCAAAGTAATGGGAAGAGTGGCACCCAAAAAACAGAAACCACTGATACCAAAAGAGGGTAGGGAGAGGAGCATAGGGATAAGGCCTCTTTGAGGCAGATAGCGATGAACCCAGAACCGGTAGCTGTGATAATGGTCAGCCTTTGGCCAAAACGATTTATGACCATCGAAACGATCGTTCATGCACTGGGAAAAAATTTAATAAATTAAATAGATATTTACTAAATATAGTTTAAAATTTCTGTGCAGCTTTTTTCATAAAATAACCATAAAACTTTTTTAAAAAAATTTCTTTATGTATTTTTTAATCAAATAATATTTTATATTAAAGCATTTACAATATTTTAATAAGAGAAAAATCCAATCCTTCTTTTTTTTTAAGTAATTTCCTGAGTGTGGCTAGCCACTTGGCTGAGTGGCCACTTAGCCGAGCGGCAATCACGGAGCTAATGGAGCTGGCCAAGAACTAAGAACCAAGGAGTAGTGGCCATTGGCCGTTGGCCAAGTGTGCTGGCCACGTCGATGATGGATCGCAGATTGAGGGGCTTAGCTCTCTGGGGCAATTTGCCGACACTTCTGGTCTTCCAGTCTTCTTGTGATAGAGAGAGAGAAAGAGATGGCAGCCGCAGGACCTTCAGCTGACATAATGATGCAGCAGTTGTTGCTGGCGGGTTCCTGCTGCAACTTCCAGTTGCAACTGCACTTTCGGAGTGCACTCTAAATCTCAAGCCTCGCTTCCTCTCCGTTCTTTTTTTTGCTTTACTTTCCCGCCTTGCATATGTCACATGCAATTTTAAAGCCCCTCTCTGCCCTCAACCGAAATCGCCACCCCCTTGTAATTGTCGGCAATTCTGCAATTTTCGTTATTGTTAATGGCGGTTTTTGTGTTTTTTTCCCAGTTTTTGTTTTCATTTTCAGTTTTTGGTTTTGCCAAGAAATAACAAAAATGGAAGCGAAAATCTCACATCTCGCCGACAATGGATCGGTTTGGTTCGGATCGGATCGGTTAGAGCAGGCGTCCATCGATAGCTGACGGAGCCGGGCCTCCATCTGCATATATTAAAGGTATGAATATGCACTGGAAACAAACGGTAAGCTTTTTTAATTTTCACATTTCATAATTTTTTACGAAAAATGGCCAAAAAATAAAATGTTCAGGTTTTAATGCCAATCGCTTGGAAATTTAACAACGAGTTCAGAAAGGTATGACAATCCATATTTGGACCAATACTTCCATTGTTACGGTCAAAAAACTAATTATTTTTTTGTGGAAAATTGAAATCTGGGTTTTTGGTAAAAATTTGCATTTTTTTCTTTTTGTTTTTTTGCTGTAACTTGGCTAAAAATGGTCTTACACCAAAAATTCAAACTGTTTTGAACAGATAACAAAATAAGAAGTAAATGCATGACACTTTCCGGGTGATAATGGAAAAATAAAGTTTTCGCCAATTTTCAATTTTTTTTATAAGGGGGTACCTCATAATTTTTTACGAAAAATGGCCAAAAAATAAAATGTCCAGGTTTTAATGCCAATCGCTTGGAAATTTAATAACGAGTTCAGAAAGGTATGACAATCCATATTTGGACCAATACTTCCATTGTTACGGTCAAAAAACTAATTATTTTTTTGTGGAAAATTGGAATCTGGGTTTTTGGTAAAAATTTGAATTTTTTTCTTTTTGTTTTTTTGCTGTAACTTGGCTAAAAATGGTCTTACACCAAAAATTCAAACTGTTTTGAACAGATAACAAAATAAGAAATAAATCCATGACACTTTCCGGGTGATAATGGAAAAATAAAATTTTCGCCAATTTTCAATTTTTTTTATAAGGGGGTACCTCATAATTTTTTACGAAAAATGGCCAAAAAATAAAATGTCCAGGTTTTAATGCCAATCGCTTGGAAATTTAATAACGAGTTCAGAAAGGTATGACAATCCATATTTGGACCAATACTTCCATTGTTACGGTCAAAAAACTAATTATTTTTTTGTGGAAAATTGGAATCTGGGTTTTTGGTAAAAATTTGAATTTTTTTCTTTTTGTTTTTTTGCTGTAACTTGGCTAAAAATGGTCTTACACCAAAAATTCAAACTGTTTTGAACAGATAACAAAATAAGAAATAAATCCATGACACTTTCCGGGTGATAATGGAAAAATAAAATTTTCGCCAATTTTCAATTTTTTTTATAAGGGGGTACCTCATAATTTTTTACGAAAAATGGCCAAAAAATAAAATGTCCAGGTTTTAATGCCAATCGCTTGGAAATTTAATAACGAGTTCAGAAAGGTATGACAATCCATATTTGGATCATTATGTACATTGTTACGGGCAAAATACTGAATTATCAGGATCTTCGTTTTAGGTAAAATTACGATTTTTTGTATATCATATCACAATTTTTCCCAGTGCCTGCATGTGTAATGTAAGTGTAACCCCGATGATTGCGTACGTTGCAATTTCGAAGGTTCCTCTCAAGTTGCGAATCGCGAGTCTGACAAATTCGCACTCGCCTTTCGGATTCGCGGGTAATTGCGCGACTCTCCACCCTCTCCGCTCTGCTCCTCTCTTCCCATCCCCATCAACTCGATCCCTTTGATCTCGCCGAATCGGAATTGGAATCGGAATCTCATCCGCATAACTGCCTTTCAAGGGGCAGAGGTAGCCACCCCCACACGGTTTTACCTTTGGCAGTAATATATTTATGCCGAATGAGGTCAGTTTGCTATGATTTCGGGTGTCAACCCATATGGCAATTAGTTTTAAAAAAACAGATATGTAGGTTTTCTCCCTACTTTGATGATAATTCAAAACAGGTCCTCAGAGTAAGATAATATTAATATTGAAATATATTGAAAAGTAGTTACCGCTAAGAAATTAAAAATAAATCCTTTTTAAGCTTTTAAATAAAGTGCCCCTTGAATTAACATGATTTTTGATGTTTTATGGTGATTTAATGGTTTAAAAATTACCAAAATAAAACCTAGTAAATTCTTTAAAAATAATATATGTATTATGTTTCATTCCTTTCGCTTTGGTTAATACTAAGAGCCTTATCAAATGGGCTCCTTTTCCATTCCATTTCATTCCGCCAGCCGACTATTCCATGTGAGCGGTTACCGTTCGACTGATAAGAGTTATGGCTCTGCCCGGCGACCCCTATTCCGCCGACCCCCTCCCCCCGCCATCGAGGGCCGCCACCCACTAGCCATCACCTTGGAACTTTGTGGCACACATTGTTGCCGCCCCCCCTTCTCAGCCTCCTTGGGGTGGCGCTCTCCCTCTCTCTTGCTCTCTCGTGTCCTCTCCTCTCCTCGCTCTCTGCTACCTGAGAGAGAGAGCGGCAGGTGGGTGGTGGGGGGCTGGGTGGCGGATGGGTTAAGGCGAACGGGGGGGAGGCAGTGAGCGGGCGGGGGGAGTGTCAAACAAATGTGCGAGAGCCAATCGATGACGAACGCGCGTGTGCGACGCCACATATGTGTGCGTGTGTGTGTGTGAGTGTGCGAAAATGCGTGCGAGTGTGTGACTTCCTCACATGTACATATGTATGTGTGAGCGCCAATATATATGCTATTATGGCACACAGAAAAACTAGGAGATCTCAAAGGACCTCATGCAAGATCAACATTAAAGGATCTTAAAAAGTTTCTATAAACCAATTACTATTATAATTACTATAATTCTTTTTTGTTTTCCACCAAATGTACAATTTCTAATATTTAGAAATACTTAATCTGTTAAAAAAACAAAAAACTATGTAAGTATTATAGTAATATTTTGAATAAGTTTTTGATACCGGGAAAGAAAATAATATAGTTTAAGCCTTGATAAAAGTTTATATCGAATACCAAATCTTAAATTAACTGGTTAAAAAGGGGAATCGAGATTAGAAGAAAACTCGGACCCTATAGTAGACCAACCCCCCCTAAACCACCCACTTTCCCAAAACAATTAACAACAAATACAATTCGCACACACACGCACACTCCTCTGCTCACACCAAAACAAAAACCACACACACACAGACACTCGCACTCACACTGGCGCACAATTGGAGCTCTCATATGTGAGAGTGCGCTGATTCTCATATCAAAAAGCCTGACATTAATGGCAGCAGCGACGCTGACCGCGGCAGCGACGCCGGCAGAGAGCGTCCAGTTTTTTGTTTTGTTTGCTTCGCTCTTTTTTTCCCGTTCGGTTGGGTGGGAGAGGGTCGTGGGTGGGGGAAGGGGGTGGTCCAGTGGGCAAACATGTTCGATGTTGCGGTCGAAAGGGTGTGAGGATGGGGCCAAAGCCAAAAAGGGGGGAAGATCGTTCATTCAGGGATGCACCTTGGATGCCACTAGCCAAATACCCCCACCACCCCCCGTCCACATGACCTTTGAAGATTTAAAAACGTGTTGGAAGTTGCAAGCTCGTCGGCTCGGTTGGCTCGTCCAGTTGCATGCGAAGTCCGAAGCTCCATCAGACGCTTTTCGACAGCCGAACGACGAGGACGTGCTCCAAAGAGCGGAATGATATGATATGGGGGCAGAACTATCAAACATCTTTAATTTTTTTATATTTTATTATTTTAATGTTTAACTTTTTCCATTTTAAATATTTCCTTAACTTAAAATTATACTAAGGTACACACATTTGTAGAGAAATAAATGAAACAAATTAAATAAAAATAACTTAAATTTTACTGATAAAAGAAATATGGTATTGACATGGTCAAGCAAAGCCGCTTGAAGTTTTTTAAAATTCGAAATGCAATGTATCTAAATTGGTGGTAAATGATTTACGATAGTACACATCAGAACAGACACGATTTAAAAAACAAGTAATGAATATTTTAATAAAATTTCAATAAAAAATCTCGGAAACGTTTTTAAAAATTCGTAGTACCAAAAATAAAATTTGTCAAGGGTTTAATCATTGGTTCTTTCTCTTTGTTTGCCTTTCTTTTGAATAATTTATGTTCTAAGTTTATAACTTCACTGCAATAGTTTTTATCCGACCCACATTGTACAAGATCCTTTCCCGAGTTCTTTTAATTGTTTTGATTTTTCGCGCGAAAGGTGCGCGCGCGCCCTAAACGCCTGTGAGCTTGTGGTTATATTGTTGTTGTCCTCGTTTTTTGTGCTTGTGTTTGTGTCCTGCCGGCGAGAGGGTTGCAAATGCTGGGCGGCTATCTGTATGTAAATCCGTTTCCAAATCACAGACCCAATCCTTCGATTGACCAGAGTCAATCCTTGTGAGTCGCCGCTGTTGTCTCGCTCTAACACGCGAGTGGGTGTGCAATGTCCACCCCCACATACGCACACACACGCACACGCACACATGACCGGCGGCAAATAAACAAACGCCCGGTTGCCACCCAACAAAAGCAACAACACAACCCACCACCACCGCCACCACCGCCGCACCACCCAGAAAACACCGTTAAGAAAGGGCTGCGTTGGCGTCGACGTTGCGTTGGCGTCGCAGTCGCCCGCGACCGAAAATCAAATTGCCAGATTGGCATTAAAGTGCAAAAGCCTGAAATAAAATTGAATTATCTGCAGTCGCTCGCAGGACATCGTCGCGTTCGGACATGTTCGCCTAAGCATAAGCTTGCCACTCTCTCTACCGGAGTTGCCACTCTCTCTCTCTCTCTCTCCCTCTCTCTCGCTCGCTCTCTTCCGCAAGCTTTCGTGCCCGCTTGCAACGCGTTCGCTCGTGTTCGTTCGTGTTCGCTCGCGTTCGCCAGTGTGTGGGTTGTGTGAAGGAGTAAGGGTGTGTGTGCTTTGTTGTTGCCCGCTGTACAAAAGCTGCCGCGCTGCCGCAGCGACGCCGCCGAGAGCAGCGGCAGCGAAGACGCGCTCGCCGCTAAAACGTCGCAAGTAGTCGCGTACTTCCGCCGTTACCGTTAGCACCACACACAAAACGGAGCTGCTAGCCGCTAGACTACGAAACGCCGCCAAAAACACTAGAAACACCGACTTACCGTTAGCCGTCGCGGCCATTCCAGCAACCAAAAGCCAACCAACAACACCCACAACAAAAACGAAAACAAACAAAAATAAATGCAGAAAATATTCAAAGCAAATAGCGAAAATATAAACCAAATTACATACTAAACAAAATCAAAAATATTTATACACACACTTTGTGCAATTTTTTTCAAGTGTTCGCCGTGTGTTATCAAAGAAATACAAAATCCAATTGGTTTTCACAGCAATCAGCCAACAAAAAACCAATTGGTTTTCCCTTATTTCCATTCAAATGATGCCGCGTGCGTTTGTGACAACAACAACAACTGCCAAACAAACAACAAGAAATCCTTTAAAGTAAAAAGCATATAAAGAGCGCCCCGTGCAAAAGGTTCCTATACTCATCACATAATAATCACAGATCACAGGAGTCGTACGAGAAGGAAAAACCCCAGTGACAAGTGTACTACTAAACCTAAATTCTTTTTTTTTTAATTGAAAATGGCAGCCCTCGAAATGAAAGCCCCAAAAACCAAACTGAAGCTGTCTGATTAGGAAATTGCGAAAAAAGCTAGAGATTCCAATTGGTGGATTTGTGATTTTTTTTGAAACCAAAAAAAGATACAAAAAACGAGGCCCGTGCAATATAATAACTAACTGAGGAGAGGAGTACTAAGCAATAACTTAAGAAAACTTTATTAACGAGATCGGCAGGACATTGCCCTTCGCTGGGTTTGTGTGCCTGTGTCTGCGAAGTTTTGAAACACCTTCGGAAACTGGAAACAAAAATGAGAATTAAAATGCCCGCGGTTCGAATTGCACAAGGTAAGTGGGATTGGAATTGGAATTGGGATAGGGAAAACTTTTCCACCTGGGATATCCCAATTGGGTTGTTTTTTTTCCCGGCAAAGTGCAAACAGCTGATGGAAGTTTTTGTCAGGTGCTCATGAAATGTTTATGGACCAAAGAACGTGGGAAATGGATTATTTTTAGGGGCTTTTAAACTGATAAAACCATTTATAAGTTGTGTGTTTTAATTGAGGTTATTTAGAACTTTGTTAGCTTAGAGTTTTAAAAAAATCGGGGTCACCATTTTCCTTAAAAACCCTTTATAACTCAACAATAAGTTTAATTTTACTCCTGACCACTTACCAAAGTAAGATAATACAAGTATAAACATACCAACTAGATAGCGATTAAATAACTGGACATTTCTATAAATATTGGGGTCACCACAAGCGCACTCTCCGCTTTGCCAGGCAATTAGGATGTGTTGGCTGTGTGGTGTTCGTATGGTCAGGCCATATCAGTCGACCATGTCACACCTCGTACACCTGCACCCCTCCCATTTGCCATATGGAAGGTCTCCTTCGGTATTTTTGTATCTAGTCGCAGTTATCGCTGCGATATCGCCATGCCTAAATCAGAGCCCGCCTAGGTGTGTTTGCAATGATTTTTCAGATTTATTTTCTGTTTCTTTTTTTTTCTTTACTCGCTTTACAATCGTACAATCGCTGTTTTGCGAGATTGCCTACGATTCATGTGTATTTCCTATGGTCATTCCGTAGAATTTCCTTGCCAATTTGAGGCGATTTCTCGGACGCTGGAAAAACGGCTTAGTTCAAAGGGAAATCAGGGCCGTAAAGCCATAAAGCTGGCATATGCCTTTGGCCATATCCATATCATTGTCATAATATGGATTGTCCCCCGCCATAAAGTCATAACTTTGTGCTTTTTTTTGGGGAACGTTTTGCTGTGGCTCTTTTTTTTTCGCTTTTTTGCACAGATTTTCCATTTGCCGAGTGAGCAAGCAGTGTTATCAATCCTATCTAGATAGCAACGCAGAGCGAGTGGACAGTGACGCACTTGACTCGGCCAGTTGCCCACTCCCTATCCCCAGTCGTATACCTAGATATATGGATATCTTCCACCTTTTCGGAGCCCCTCTCGATCCCATCCCCATGTCGTCAAACAATTTTAATTGCTCACAAAGTTGTTTGCTGTTCTGGGTTTCTATTTCTTTTCTCCTCGTTTTCGGTCTATTTGTCTTACAAATCAAAATCAACAAAGCGGGGTGCTGGCTCTGCCGCCCTTTTTTCTCTTTTTTTTCCAGGTAATATGTATAGGGGGGAGTAGTAGTGATAAGAAGAGGCCTAATTGCTGACGATCGGAGCTTGGACTTGTTTTCAGATGGAGAGCATCGGACCCGCGGAGTGGGTAGAACCCATCCTTATCGATATCTGTTGTCCCCAAAATTGCTGTTGTTAGCCTCTTTCCGAAAATGTGAACCCCCCTCCCATTTCTGAAATATCCATTCTATCATAATTAATTGCTACAATTTCAATTTCGAATCACCCCCAACCCTCATAATTTTTTTTTCTTTTTCGCCTGTTGACATTTTTTTCTTGTAGTGGGAATCTTTTTGATCTCCGAGACAGCAACAAAAACAATATGAGTTTTACAGCATTTCGTCATGCCGCCCATGGGTGCTCTCTTCTTATCGGAAACATGGGTTAAAAGGGGTGGCTGGCGGGGGGTTGGCGGTTGAAAGGGGAAGAGAGGGTGAGGGAGTGGGACAATGGGCCTGATGATTAATTTCCGAGAACAAGACGCAATGTTCATGTACGACAAGTTATTGAGAGTGCCTAAAATGGATGGATGGTTGGGGGAAGCGAAGGGAAAAGAATGGGGGTGATAAAGTAGGGGAGGTTCCAATTGGAGTCTAGGTTCGAAATTCTAATTTAGAGCTTTTAGTATTGGCTATTTCATAACTTTCTGCGAAAACAAAACAAACTAATCAAAGATATTGAAAGGCAATTATAATATTCGATTAAACAATACAACTTTCAGCTGCCGGTTAGTTAATTCCTGCATAGTAATGAATAATATCCTGCATAGCTGGCCGTTGAGCTTGGGTGAACAAACGTCGGAATGAGGGGTTCGATTTTCGATATTCTATATGGTCAGCGTTAATCGAGCGGCACGCTTTTGCACCTGCCCACGTGCCCGCACTTAACCCGCTGTTAACCCTTCCTTAACCGCCACCTCCCATTTGACTGACTGACCAGGGGGTTTGGTTTGGTTTGGTTTGGGCTAATTTTTCCAATGGGTGGACGACATCTCACGGTCGTCCTGGCTTTGGCTTTAAGTTGTTTTCCCTGCCACGTACCTTGGGTTTTCTTTTAATTTGATTATCGACCAAACAGTGTCCATTAAATGAGCGACCGAACGACCAAACGACCGACCGACCAGGCGACCGCTGCCGCCTCCTTTGTTATCCTGCTCCTGTTCGCCATGGCAACGTCCTCCTCGCGTTTTCAGCCGTTCAGCAATTGTTATAACAAATAACAGAGGTGCCCCTGCCCCTGCCCCATCACCCATTTACCATCCCAAAAAAAAACAGGAGCAGGAGGAAAAACCACCCACTCCCCGAGGGTCCTGCACCCGCAGTGTCAACGTGTCGTCATGTGGACGTCAAACTTTTGTCCAGCTGCGGCCACAGTTTTGGATGTTGGCTCCCAAAGGGGAAGTGGAAGTGGCAGGGGAAGGGGATTATAAGGAACAAGGATCTCCGGGCGGAATGCCAACTCTCGTATTTATGTATAATTAAACTGCTCACAGATAGCAAACAGATGGATTAATGCCCAAAAGCATTTACTAGATTTTAGATTCGTTTGAGCTATAAAAATAAATATCCTTTCATTCCGTTAAATATTCTTTAAAAACATTGATTGGATTTATAATATTTAAAGGTTAATAATTTAATTTCAATTTATTCTTTCAAAGTTCAACCAGATTTTTAAATACTTTCCTAGTATATAGAAATCTAATAAGAGATTAATAAATAATATTTCTACATTTAAATATTTAATATTCATCACTTTATATTTTAATTTATATTTTTTTAAATTATACAGGTTTTAAATACTTTTCTAATATAGAAATAAATTGTTAAATAAAATATCCAAATAATATTTTTGGAATATTAAGGCTTTTATTACATTTCATTGTCTTCATAGCCCTAAAGTTCTTTGAAATTCCTTACCATTTAAGATGGAATATTTTCCTATATGCTGAACCTCCTCTTTTGTTTTCCGTGTAGAAAAGGGGAATAGCTGGATTTGAATGCTCGCGGGGGGCAAGGACATGGCGGATATAAATTGAAACTGGCCCGTTCTGCGATGCTCAGCGGGAGAGACGCCAGCGTAGCGCGGCTCACATGGTCCAGACAAACCCCCCGACCCCCTTTTTCGTTTCTCGAAAAACCCCCCTTTTTCCCCAGGACCTTTTTCCCTACTGCCACTGGCAGCATAATCAGCCACAACAGCGGCGCTCAGCGAGTTACTTCCGCTGCGGCGAGTCTGAGAATTTAGACGGCGACTGAATGTGGAACTAGAAACTGGAAACTAAAAACTCTGATCCGCAGGACTTGGTCCAAACTGTCTCGCTAGGTGCATCCGTTTTGGCCAGCCTTGCATGTCCTGCGAGAGTCCTGGGAGTCCTGGGATTCCTCTCCCTGCCGCCTTCACATTCCTGCTGAATTGTTTTGCACCCGCCTTTGTTTTCCACTCGCCTTTTGCCTTTTGTTCCGCTTTTTGTTTACCAACTTTTTGTTAATTTTTTAAAGTTTCTTTCACTGGCACAAAAAGCGCTCAGAAAGCGAATAAAAGTGTGAATGCTTTTTGCCTATTATTCGCTGACTTTTATTAACCAGCTTTTCTGATTCGCTGTTTTTAGGAAACACAAAGGTGTGAATTCAATTAAATAAGTAGGTGAAAGAAAGGACTGAAATATTTATTTATTTTTGATATATACTTAAAGCTAAGTGTTTTATTTTTAATTTAAAGAGCAAACACAACTTTCTATATCTTTATTTTCATTTTATCTCTTAATAATGAAATTATGGCCCAAGTGTCAGCAAATAATTCTCCATAATTCTCTTGTTACTATTATTATAATTTTTGGTCGGCCAACTTGGCGTATACTTAACCCTTGCCAAGAACAAACAATGGAAAAAAACCCCAAACGGGGAATCCATGAAAATGACCTGAAACAGAAGCTAACAAGTTAATGAATCTTTTACTCGTTTTTCCTGCGTTTGTTTTGACTTGAATTTTCTTCGGGGGGTTTTTCTTGATTTTTTGTGTGCCGGTTTTTCCTCGTTTTTTTGTGCGTTTTTTTTTTTTGTATTTTTTTGTACTTTGGCAAACTTTTCACTTTCTATGTTGAGGGGTGGGTGGTGCAGAACTTGGCACCTTTGTCATAGTTAGAGGACCACCCCTCCTCCCCTATTTTCCGCCCTCTTTTTGTGTCTCTGCAAACACAATTTCTTTTTCTCGCTTTTCTTTGCTTTTTCTTTTCGTTTTTTTTTAACGCGTAACCGGCGAGCAAAACAAACCGCAAAATGTTCGAAGGCGAACATCTGACTGTGAGTGATGATGGGTGGGGTATCCTGCCACGCCCCCGCCGCCCAACGCCCCCAGCCGCCCCCTTTTCAGCCCGCGCACGCGCTACAAAATTTGCCTAGGCGCGAACGAAAATTTCAATGGGTTTTCCTTGGTTTGTTTTTGGTTTCTTGTTACTTTTTTTTTTGTTTACTATTTCCAGCACATCTGCTGTGCGAAGAACCCCCTTCAAGCACGTGCCAAAAGCGAACCGGAAATGCGGAAGATCCCCTATAAAACTTAAAAAAAATGGGAAAAAATCAAAATTATAGTTGGGTTAACAGAACCGAAAAAAAAGAAAAGAAACAATTATTTTGCATAAATTAGGCCAAGATCAAATAACTCAGCTGCGCAAAAGATGGGCGGGGTCTTCAGTCTTCAGTCTTCGGCTCGAAGAAGAGAAGCTGCGGCGTGATTAGTTTCGGGCCGTGGCAGTCATTCATTAAGATCCACGGGCTTGGCAGCGCCTACGCAGTGTGTCAAAGAAACCCAAGGAAATCCTAAAGAGATCCAAAGAAACCAGCTGAAGAATCTGAAGAAATCTTACAGAAGAAACCTGAAGAAACCGAAAGACCGACCGCAGAGGAAGGAAGCGAGAAGAAGCCTCCAAAGCTCTTTTGTCTTTCGCGGGGTCTCATTCTTTTTTTTTCTTTCATTTCTACAGCTAGGTTCGGCATGGGGTCTTCTGTCTTCTGGGTCTCAGGTCTTCGTCTTCGACATTTCTTCTCTTGGCTTTTAATTGAGCCAAGCAATTATTATTTTGCTGGCTCAGCACTCGGCACTCGCTCATTCATTCATTGATCCGTTTGCTCATTCATTGCGTTTATAAATAGCTCGGGCGACCAGCGAGCAGATTGGAAATGCAAAGCCCACGCAATCGGTTGGATTGCCGGACCTCCGAAACCTCCGAACCGAAGTCAAACCGAACCCAGTCGGTGCACACACCCTGTCATAAGTCTGGGTACAGTGCGTATCGCAATTAAAGGTCTTGCTGGGGTTACAAAAAGATCAAAATATTTATAGTATTTTCCAGTATTTTCTTAAAAGGTTATTTAATTTATTAAAAGACCATATTATTTATCGTAGACCTCTTAAAAATACACAAAAAACTTACAGATTATTATACATTATTTTAACAACATTTTTAAATACTTACATGACACACTGTAGCTTTACATAATGGTAACAATTTTTGGGATTTGGATTACGGATATCGGATCTTCGATTCTCGATTTTGGATTCTTCACCGTCGTGGGCCATGTGGGTGTTTTGGCAGCGAATTCAATAAAAACTTCACAGCCAATGAGCTGGAGATGGAAGTGGAGATGTGGAGATGGGAGATGGGGAGATGGAGATGGTGGCTGGGCTTGCTGTTGTTTCTGGATGATTTTGGCATGTGACCAACTCCTCCTCGATGATTGCTGTCGTACTCCGGGCTGTGGGTGTGGGTGCGGCCGAAAGGCTTGGACGAATATATATATATGTGTATAAATGGATGGATGGATGGATCTTGGTCTCCGTCTCTCATTTCGTGTTTCGCCCCGGCATAATTTAATTCAATGATTACCGATTTAAAACGAAACCAAGATGCGAATCCAAATCCAAAATCCGTATGTGCGTTGTGTGCCCAGGCACAAATAAATAAATCAATCAAAGGCCTCTCTCAACGTAAAGATTGAGGTCTCTGGAGGGATTTTCAAAGGGGGGAGGGTAGGATTTCCAGACGCTTTCGAGGGGGGGCGACGAACCCCACCTCAAATGTATGCGATGGTGATGGTTCTTTGGGTCCACGGCACTCCCCATTTCCGTTTGCCAGCGATTTATATCAGCGCTTGGATGGATGCCCCAATACCCAATCCCCAATCCCGATTCCCTCGTCATCTTGCTCTCTCCCTGAGCCCCACGCATCTTATCAGCATAATTATTATCATTAAGATGCCATTGTCACATTGCATTGCACACCTTAAAGTGGAGCTGCATCCAGAGCCATCGAAGGGGATATGCAGCTGGGATGTAATGGGATGGGATGGCTGCAATGCGTTGGATGTTGGATGATATCCCTCGGTGATGGAGGAGTTTTCATGGAGGGAGTATTGACTTTTACCAGTGGGCGGAAGTGGGTGATTCTTATAAATTGTTCGCCTCATTTCGATGCATTTTAAAGGTGTAGACTTCGGAAATATTAATGATTTAAATTGAAATTACAATACATTTTAAAATATTAATTGGAATATTTAGTTAATATTTTTTAGGTTTAATTTAAGGCTTTAAGATAAATTTCTAGTGACTTAGAGATGCATAATTCATTATTTAAAAGCTATATCAATCTCTAACTTAAGATCTCTTAACTTCTTCTCCTCATATGTACCATATAGTCTCAATATATCTGATTTTTTGCCCATCCCCATTTATATATAAATGCGCCTTGGTTTCATTTTCCATGGGCACGCGTTCGTTTCGCTGCGTTTCAATTGCCCCGTTTCTCGATTCTCGATTCGCTCGCTCGCCATTCGCTGCGCTTCCCCACCTCTTTTCCAGCCCCCTTTTCGGGGGGGCCCCCAGTCCCCTACCCCACCACCTCTGTCTTCCCACCTTTTCCACCAGCCCACTCACTATTGGTGTGCGTAAGTGGCTCTCTGCAGTCTCCAGTCTACAGTCTCTGCACAGAAAACAATTTTGAATCCTTAATTTATTGAAAACATATTTTATATTGATTTTTTAGGAACTTAAATTTCTTATTGCCGAGTGATTTTAAAAATGGGAACTAGGAATCTTAACTACGATTGATATGAACTAGTTATTATTATTATTTGAATTTCTATATTTTTATAAAATATTAATGTTAAAATAAACATTTTTTTTAACAAGCTTAGACCTTTGTTTTATACTTATAATATGAGTTCCAATACCCTTTCATTCTCTCTCTGTAGATTCTCTCCTCGATCCCCAAAGACGCGCTCTGATCTCTATTAACCGTCCGTCCACTTTGCTCTGCTTCGCTTTGCTGGCTTTTGCTTTTGCCTTTGCCTTTGTTGACGCCTCCCCTTTTTTATTTATTCATTCAGTTTCCAGTTACAATTCCGCTGATAACTTATTTACTCCGGGGGCTTTGGGGCTTTGGCTTGGGTTTTTTTTGGCCCTGCCCGGTTCGGGCCCGATTCGCCTTCGTCTTCGTGTCGTCTTCGTTGGCGATCGGCTGTGCGAGCAATAGAGAGAGAGAGCGAAAGAGAGATACACTGAGAGAGAATATCGGTTTGAGTGGGGACAACAACAACAACAACAGGTTTTGAAGTGCCCCCTCACCACCCCCTCTTAAACCCTCTTTCCGCCTTATCTGCAACTGTATTACGATATTTGTTATTGTCTCGCCTGCAAAAAGCTAAAACTGCTTCACACCTGTCTGTTTGTCGATCGCCGCTCGGCCCCCCTCCCCCTCTCGCTCACTCCCCATTGCCCCGTCTCTTTCCCCACCCCGGCTATTTGCCTCTCTCTCTGAAGATCTGCCCACTCTTTCTCCATTTGGCTTGTGCGTCTGTGTCGTTGGACTTTTTGATTGGCCAGACCTTGATAAAGCCAACGTAAAATGGGAAAAAAAAACTATATATATATAAAACTCGGGCCAAGCCCAGCGGTCTCGCTCGCCTCTGTCCCGCTCGCACCCACTCGATGCCCGCTCGTTCCGTCTCTTTCTGGGCTTGGCCACAGCATCGTCATCGTCTGCGATTTCCGATTGAGATTTTTGCGATTTTGTTATTGCGACTGCGCAGCTTGCTTACACACACTTTTAAAAGCCAAAAACGCCATTTTGGAATGCCTGCAAGAAATTCATATTACAAAAAAAAGCCAAACCAAAAAACAAAAGAAAAAATTACATCTTTAAGTTCGAGTCACAGCTTGAAATCTGCGAACTCCATTGGCTGAAAAAATAGGGGGTTAAAGGGTTCGACTGGTCGAAAATCGAAAAGGGAATGAAATCGCAGTCCGAAGATCGCTTACGATCGCAGCGAACTTCCATAAGTCCTTTCTTAACTCGAACTTTAGTTAATAATATTTTTTAAATAAAATAATGACCATTTTTAATTCAATTTTTAAAAAGACTGTCCTTTAAGCTTTATTCTTTGTAGTACTATCAAAAACGATTCTTTTTTCCTTACCTTAAAAAGTTTTCTTAATAAGTTTTATTTATTCCTTAAATTCTCACTTATGAAATTTTTTGAATTTTTAAAGTACAAAAAATGGTTTTATAATTTGATTAGCTTTGTAATTACCTGAAAAGCTATAGTACAGGTATTTTATAAATGTTTTATTAGTTTAATACATCGAAATTTAATATTAAATGATTTCTGTATAAAAAAAGAAACAGATTTCTTTTAAAAAAAGATGAATTGTGCTGACCTCGGGAAGTCGAGAGGTTCCTAATTGAATTCCCAGTTGGACTTGGCGAACAGTTTGCCAACTTAGCCGCCGGTTCTGGCCAGTTTCCAATTCCAGGAGAGAGCCTTCCGACCGCACACAAAGTGCAAAGGCCTCTCCCTTCTGCCCCATTCTCCTTTCCCCTTGCACAGGGGCAACTTCCTGCAGGACGAAGGGATGCGTGCGTATGAGTGATGTGGCTGCATGTGTGGATGGAATTTATGCATCAACAAACACACAGACAGCCGGAGAAGTACAGATACAGATGCAGAGAAAGATGGAAAGCCAGGGGAAAAGGAAAAGGGGGAGAAAGAGAGGCAAATGGAGATGCTGGATGGATCCTTTTGGTCCTTTTACAGCCTCATTTGAAGGGAAAAGCGGCAAAGGCAGCGCCATTGTTGGGCGCAAGTTGCGCATAATTGAAACATAAAACGCTTGGACACCAATTCACAAAAGGCCAAAAGCACCACCCACCCCCGCCCCCTTTTGCACCACCCACTTTTGCATTGTGCGAGGCCAAAGAAAAGAGACAATTGTGTGTAAGAAAATGCAAGCAGAGGATCCAACTCAACTGTATTTACATGTATGCATTTATCCACCATATATGTATATGTATGGGTGCCCCATTGTACATATGTGTATGTATGATTTATGGTGTTGTTGCTGTTGTTTTGAACGATTTGTTGTAAATTGAAGAGTGCCAAACCGCATATTTGAATATGGCAGCTGTGACTGGCTTAAAAGACCAGACCTGCGGGGGGTTAAGAGAAGCCAATAATTCACTAGAATGGCAAAGAACTAGAAGAAAAGGTCTTGGTAAAATTCTTATTCTATTAACATCAAAAAATAGTTAAATTAAAAAATGTTGCCTACCCAAAAGGCGTTAACTTTGTTTAAAATTGTTAATAACTTGTTCGTTTTTTGGTTTAGGTACATTCTAATCATTAAGACAGAAAAGTATGGGAATCCCTTAGAAAACCCAAAAGGCATCCAATTCCTGGGATTCATGGCTTTCAGTGCTCTCTTGACCTCCAGTTAAACTGCCGAAAAATGGAAGATTGAAAATAGGAGGCGTGGGCGGAAGTTGAAGGCAGCTGAAACAGAAGCTGCAACAGAAACAGAAACTAAAACCCAGGGCACAAGAACACATGTACAACCGAAAAGGCACTGAGGGAAAATATGATATAATATAAAATAATCTATAAAAAATATATATATAAATAAAGGTTTAAGAAAAGCTTAAATTCCGAGTAAAAATGTTTAAATAAAATTTTTTTAAGTTAATAGAAATATTAAAAATATTTGTAAGAAATTAAAATCTTGTATTTTTCCCGTGCAGCGGATTCGCCGCTCCAGTCGAACGTTTTCGCTACTTTCATTTGTTCGCAATTTGTGTCCTGCCCTGCGGTGTCCTGCTCCTCCAGGACCCCTTCCCTTTCCGCCCCCTTTTTCGCTGCCAGTTGCGGTTAAGTTCTCCAAATTGCAGTCAGCAGTCTGGCCATAAACCCCCGTCTTTTTTGGGCGGTGGGGCAACATGGCCAGCAAATACATAACATCCTGGGGTTCTGGTTCTCGGGTCCTGCATCCAGGATACTGACTACTGGAGACTGTCCAATAAGTGGCAAAAACGACGCGTGCTATCTAGTCATCTGCAGATGGAGTTGGGCGTTTTCGTTGCGAATTGGTATGGGTTTCTAGAATGGGAATGAAAATGGAGTCGATGTCTCCGCCGCCAGACAACGTCCAAGGTCCACTTTTGTGTGGATACAAGTTTGGGTTGGAAAAAGGAGGAGACTCCACTCGACTCCAGTCGACTCCAACACGAATCACTCAGCCGCAGCGCATAAAGTTCAAGTTGGGCGATTCCCGGAGAACCGTTGCCAGGCAGCCATCCAGCCAGGCTTCAAGGATAAAGATTGGAAGGCAGGAACGGGGGATTCGGGGGTTTTTCGAGGTTCAGGAGCTACGTAGCTGGATACCAAAAACTCCTAGCCGGCAAATAAAATCAACAAAATTCAAGTTTTTATTGTTGCCTTGGGGAGGAAGCTGGATATTCGAAGGATTCGAAAGGATGCGCCTGCAGTTCCATCCTCCTTTCTCACATATGTATCTGTATCTTTGCTATATATACCTCTATATATGTGTGTGTGCATCTGGAACGTGTACTATCAACGTCATCGGCCACATTTGGTCGGCTTGTCTGTCCCTGGCGGGTTTCTCGGTTTCACTAGGAGCCACCCTAAACCACCCTAGGCCACCCCACAACCACCCACTTTGCCTCATCTTCATCGGCATTGCACATCGTTTAAGTGTCGCATCCGGCTGTCCGAGTTCGACTTCAACTTCCACTTGGAGTTCGAGTCCGAACGAAAGGACCTGCGCTGCTCCATCGAAAAAGGAGAAGAAGAATGAGCCCCCCTTTTACCCGCCCCTGGGAACCAAACATAACCCGACATTGGGGCGCTATTGATTTTGGCTGGAGAGCTGAGTGTTGTCCACAAGGGATGCGAAGAACGACGTCCCCCGGGGGTTGGGAGCCCAAAAAAGGACTAAGGCTTGGGGAAATGAAAAGGGAGAGGGGGAGATGGAGCCCCGAATGGAACTGGAACTGGACGAATGGGCGTGTGCGGTCAGTGGGGATGTGTGTTCATATATATATGTATGGGATGTGGGTACATACCTACATTTCTATATGCGTATGTGAGTCCGGTTTTTGGGACTCCGCCCATTTGGCAATTTCGGTAAATGAGAGTTCGCTTGCGGAGGAAATGTATTTACTATATTACTTTGCAATCACCTAACTACCTATAAAAGAGGCTATTATAGTAAAAAATAAATATCTGTTTGTGCTATAATTCATTCATTCCTATTAAATATTTAAATAAATATAATATTTAATAATAAATTTCTTGATTTTAATTGAATTTTTTTTAAAAAAGTTTAAAAATATTTAATACAATAATAGTCAAAATTACTTTAAATGTTTTACTATTCACAGAAAAGTTTAACCCTTTTAAATTTGCTATAAAATGCAAAAGCAAAAAAGGTTTAAAATGAATATGAAATCTTTGGATTTACTATTATTTTATATCAGTATTATTTATTTATTTTCAATATAAAAGATTTATAGATAAATTCAAGTTAATGAAATCAGTTATAATTTATTTATCATTAAATACCTTAACTTGGCCAGCTAGCAACCGCAATTTATCCTATAAAAAAAGCTCCTCTCCTTCTATCCATCTACCTTTCTACCTATTTTTCTTACCCATCTTTCTGAACCATCTTTCCTACCATCATCTTCTCACCTGTGCCCGTGGCATCATCGCCCGTGCCCTGAAGCCATTTAATTGCCGCCCGGCGACATCCTGACCATTTCGACCTGCGGCTGGCGGAGATTAGCCTCTTCCTCGCTAATAGCCACAGGCCATAAAACAAAACCAGAAGGCAAATCGAATCCGAGTCCCAATACGAGTACGAAGATCGTGTAACCAAAATGTAACTGAGACCCTGGACCACGGGCCACATTTTACATTTTACCAATCTTCCGACTACCAAGTTGCAATGTTGCAACTCTGCAAAGAGCAGGGAAAAAATAAAAAGGGAGTTGAGACAACTTTGACTTATTGCTGCGACAGATACAATTACAAACGATGGGCTAGATGGCCTGGCCTGCGGGTCTTGCGGTCAATGAATGAATGAATGGATGAATGAATGAATGGCTGGTCCACCTCCATCCATATTCCAGACCCCAGAGTCTCCAGACTCCAGACTTTAGACCTCAGGGCCAAAGTTTTCTCACCTTTGTCTGTGCGATCGATCGGAAGCGATGCCAATCGCGATTTGTTATCACGGCTAACGATTGAGAGAAACCCTACATATATATATTATATATATCCATATCCGAGTTGTAGGATCATCGAACTGTTTTTTTTTTCCCCTTTTCTTTTTCTTTTCTGCGGTGGGGATGCGGAATCTTCAGCCCTAGCCATTGTCTCACTTGGAGTCTGAGTCTGAGTCTGACTTCAAGTCTGAGTCTAGCTTATTGCGGTTAACCAAAAGTTGTCTATAAATTATTAAAATTGTCTCATTATTCATATGGAATACAATAGATTTCATTTACGTTTCATTTTATTGCAACAAACAAACAAACAGCAGAGCGAAGGCAGAGCAACGAGAGCCGCAAGAACCGCAGAACCGGTCCCAGAGAACTCAGAACTCTAAGGTTGAACTATGAAACTATGTATAGAGTAGAGCTAAGGCTAAAGCTAAAACCAAACCAAAGCGATCTTAACTGAACTGAACCAGACCAGGTCCAATTGCCTTTGTTTTCTAGCTGTTTCTGTTGTTGCTGCTCTTTTTTTAGGGGCCAACTGGGGGCTTGAGATCTTGGCCAGGCGGCCACTTCAGACTCGAGACCCCCGACACTGAATGCGTGGGAGAAAACGGATCTTAATGACACACACCTGAACTGAACTGAGCTTCGGGCCCTCCAGGTGCCAAAAACCTTTCGTGCCCTGTGGTCCGAGTAAAAGTTCGCCACTCTTTCAGTGATAATGGGAAGAATTCATGGATTCATTGAAATAAAGTTCTGGTTACTAGAAGGATATCTATAACTCCAAGAAAGAGTTAAGGCGAAGGTTACTAAATTTTAGATTTAATAGAATAGAAAATCTAGAGTTATTTTGAGTGGATATTTTAAAAACAACACTTTTTTATTAGTAATTAATAAAATAATGGTATATTATTATTATTTAATATATTTAATATTTTATATATAATATTTATTCATAAAAGGACACTTATTTGATTTTTTATAATAATAAATGTAGGTTATTAGATTTAAGATTTACAAGAATAGAAAGCCTAGGATTTTTTTATTATTATTAACTTAGTTTTAATTGGATAACTCATATTTTCAGGAAGGTTTCGGTGAATTTTAAGAGATATTTTTTCTGGATTAGTTAAGTAATATATTTTATAGAACTTTTTACCTTAAATTAACCCTTCAACTCATACCCAAATTTCTCTTTTCTTTATATTTACAGGTGAGTGTTGCTCTTGAGGAAAACCCAACCTAGTTTCCCAGGCTGAGTGGTATTAAGTGCACAAATATCGGGTCCTTGGCCGCTGCGGTCGCTGTGTCAGTTGTTTTGGCATTTCAATCAGATGGGCTCGAACATGGCCCCATTACATGGGCAGCGCGTGTAATCGTCTGGCCTGGACAAACTCTGGGCTGCTCTTGCTTTTGCTTTTGCTTCTGGGTTGCCTCTAATTATGTAAGTCCAAAACCAAGAGACTCGTTAGCTTGTTGGCCGGGTCGGTGTGTTTGAATCCCGATGACATCTCAATACCATGGAGCAATGGCAAAAGAGCAATGGAGCAGCCATGTCAAAACCTCAGAGGGCGCATTGTCAATGTCCGAGGAGGATGTCAGGTAGTTTAGTTTAGTTGTTCGTGTTCCTAATTCTGTTGCCTGTTGCCTTTGCCTCGGCTGCTGGGAACCGATCGGAATTTTCGTGCAGCGAAACGCAGGTTTTTCCAGAACAACTTTGATGCATCGTCGCTTAATTAGCATCGCAAAAGTTGTGGCCAGTTGCACCCAAAACCAGAAGGGGGTTCAGGATGGGATGGGTGGGTACTACACCTAATTAGTGGCCTTGACTGGCTGACTGATAGATTGATGGATGGATAGATGGATGGGTGGATGGATGGGTGGATGGACGTTAACCGTGGAATGGCAATGGCATTCAACCTGCCCCAAATTCCAATTGCCAACTAACTGAAAGTTCTCTTCTTTAAGCACATAGAAAAATTATTTAAACATTTTCCATATTTTTGAAAAAAACACATTTTCCCTATCAACTTTTATACCAACTAAATTTAAATAAAATAACTTATTCTTTATTTTATAAAATATTTTTTAAAATTAATTTCCCTGTTATTTTATTTGTATATATTGAACAGAACACCATTTTCCCTTTTAGAAATAATTTTTTACAATTAGTGAATATTTATTTTAGTTCAATCGATTAAATAAATATTTATTTTACTTTATTAAAATATTACATAAAGTCATATTTTAAGGATAAGCATAGATTAGTGCCTTCTTTTTCGCTGTGCAGTTGGTTTGTCATCGGCGGCTGACTTACACGACATCCAAGCAAAGCAGCTGGAAAAAGCAGCGGGAAAATCGGCAGTGAAAATCGAGGAAAATCGGGGAAATGGGCGGAGTGGAGTTGTGGTAATGTTGCGTGCATGTCTTACACAATCCAAATCCCAGCGACGTCGTACGCAAATTTTCCAACGACGACGAGAGCGAAAACTAAGTGAAACAAATCGCAGCTGCGTTGCAGCTACCTGCATGCCACACACACACCCACTAGTTGTGCACCACCCCCTTGCACCACCCCCAAAAATTATTGGAAGGTGTCAATGCAGGGCGAGAAGTTGTCAGCCGGCTGAATGGGGGCTGTCAGGGGTTAAGCTTGTGCGGCTGGCGGTTGTGGAGTTTGCAAATGTGCACAATATGCGAATGTACGAAATACGAGTATGTGCCAAATATTATCGGTGGGTGTGCAAGTGAGTGTGGTTATTCATGGGCCAAAATCCAAAGGCAGCTTACTGTTAGCCAATAATTTATGCTTAATTTTGGCTTAACATTTAATGTGCGTGTGGAGCGGTTAAATCCATAAAATATTCAATTATTTATGGCTTGTCAATTAAGCTGTTAAGTTGCTAGCTTAATAAATATATTAAAAAATTTTACACTACATAACCTTTAAACTGAGAAAAAAAGATGTATTATTTTTGTGATTTTACAAAATTGTCAATTTTAAAATAGACAGCCCTTTTATAAAATTTAAAATACATTTTTAGATTATGTATTTTTTATTCAGATTTATTTATTATTATATGTAATATTTTATTATATTTTATATTCTGATTTATTGACATTTATTGGCATGTTTAAGAAATTGCTATTATTTTTTTATTTTTAATTTTTTTAATGGGTGTAAATGGCTAATAATCCCTAGTTGGTCTATGGATAAACGGCTTCGAACGCTTTAATATCCCCTGTCAGCCTGCCATTTCGCTGCACAATGGAGCGTGGGACTTAACCCACTCACCCTGTCATTTGGGCCATTGTCCTTTGGCCGCTTTCAAATTTCCAAGCTCAAATCCGATTGATACCCGCGGCGAGGATGAGCCGCAAGCTCATTGTCCTGTTGGTTCTTTTCGAGTGTGTGTGTGGTGTGTGGACTGTGCGGCATGTCCAACTTGCGGCAAGTGCGTGTAAATGCAAATGTTGCCAATGCTCAGCCGAAAATTGGATTGACAGGGGAGTCCTCCGTCCGCCGTCCACCGTCCTTAGTTAAATGCGCTATGTTCGTCCAGACCGCAGACGTGTCCCTATTTGCTATCCCTGCCCTATTCCTTTTCCATTCAACTGCAAATCGCAAATCCTTAATACAAATTGCAAAAGCAACCGCGACTCAGGCTCGGCTTTTGGTCTGTTCAACATTGGTTGGTGTTTTGCTGTTTTGCCGCTGTAACGATTGCCTCTGCGGTTGACTCTCAAGTCGGTTGGTTGGACGGTTGGTCGGTCGGGCATTCAATGAATTCAATTGCCGACGCAGACCGCAGACGGCAAGAGTCGTCGTCATCGTCGTCGTCGTGGACCCAAGCAAAAATAAAATAAAATCAAATATAAAATAAAATAAAATAGAAGGAACCCATGGACAAAACCGAAACAACAAACCAAACTAACACGACGCCATCGAGAAGCTGCACTTTCAATGTTACCCTAAGCAATCTGCCAGTTTATGGTGCACTAAGAAAAATTATATGATCAAAGATTATATTTTACAATTTATTTATTGATTTAATCAATATTTTTTATCGTTTATGTGGCACTAGAAAAAATATTATAGTATTTTTAAACCTTTAAATATTTAATACAGAATTAGTTTTGAAATAAAAGAGGTTTTTTTTTTTATTATTTTTTAATAAGCTAGCATATATTTCTCACAGTGTACACTTTGCTGTTTTGTTTATTCTATAATGCAGTCCCGTCTTGCATTGCGTCACAGGCCGACAAGCGACGCACTGGGCGACTCTGCGATGCATCTGAATCCGAATACGTAGCCAAATCCAAATCCAAATCCGAATCCGAGTTGCATCTGCACTTGCCTCAAATGCCTGGGCCCATGGCTGCTGCAGTCTCTTAATCGTGCACCTCGAGACGTCACATTTTATTTTCGGCCACATTGATATGCAAGTGACGACAGCGGCAGCGATGGTAACGGCAATGTTGCTGTTGCAGCAGCAACACTGCAACAGCAACAGCAACATCAACGTCGGCGGGTGGCAGCAGGTGCCCCAAAGATATGCAGATGTACGAGAAACGGAAAAAAAAGAAAAAAGTATCTGCAACATGACTTTCAAACGTAATACAAACAGCTCATCCATATGGATGCCCTATGCCTGGCACCTAGGTCGCTCTGTCCGCTTGTCCGCTTTGTCCGCCAGCTTGTCCGTTTGTCCGCTCGCTTGTCCGTCCGCCAGTTTGTAAGCCCCTTCGACAGTCGGTCGATCACGCGGAGCAGAGTGCGCATCGTTTCAAGTACGAGTATCTTTCAGTTACAAGGCTTTCGGCTCAAGTGTTGACTTCAACTTTTTGACTTCGACTGCGACTTCAACTTTCAACTTTGCATCCATGCGAATTTATTTGAGTTGTTTATTTATTCCCTTTTCGGGTGTCTCTGCTCTCTGTTCATTTTTATGATTTGTAGGTTAGACTGCTTAAGTCCAAGTCCGTTAGTGTGCCGCGCTGCCTGTTGCATGTTGCTCGTGGCATGTTGCAGGTTGCTCGTGGGTCGCACGTCACTTGGGCCTTTGTTTGCTGCCGTTCGAATTGAAGGAATTGAAGGCTTCGAGTGTAGGCTCTTTTGGCCAGAAGCTAGGCAAACACAGTGCCTACTAAAAAAGATATGCGAATGAGAGAGTGTGCCACATTTTCCTCTCGCTTCTCGCTTCTCACGTTGGGTGACCTTCAGTGTTCTGCTGTCTTTAGTATTAAGCCTCCCCCTTTCCGCCCAACAGGTTCCCATGACACCTGCCCTGCCCTCACACTTTCGGCTGACATTCATCAATCAGCTCAAAAAAAAGTAGGAGAAACAGAAACACTCTGGCTTCTTTTCATTCATGGGCACAATGGCCTGCGAGTTGTCAACGGCTGGTTGTTGCTGCTGTTGCTGTTGCTGTTGCTGCTGCTGCTGGCTAGATGTTGCTCTTGGGCTGGAGATGTTGCTGCTGGCCGAGTACCAAGTACCAAGTACCGAGTACCGTTGTCTCGCCGACTGTGGGAATCTGTTACCCTTTCTCTCAGCGCGACTAAGCAAATACGAAATGGCTTTCTGCAACAACAATGAGCGACGACCAACCACAGAGCCACAGAGCTGACATCCCAACACTTTCCAGTATGCACACTGAAAAAAAAAATAATTCTTTGTGATTAGGGGACAGCTAAGGCCTGGTTGTAAAGAATTTGCTTGTTGCGCAGAGTGGGGTTTAGACAAATAATATTTAGCCAAAAGAAAGAGAAATAAATATTTATAATTATAATTTTAGCTGTAAAAATATAAATTTAAATTAATTTAAAATTGTTTAAATTTGAGAATATTCTTATAAATTCTTTCTAATTTCTTCTAATTTATTTTCGGCTACATTTTCGCTTAGTGTGCCACAGCCTCCGCCTCTCTGGACAGGGCGACCGTCAGGTGCATTTGAGTTGAGTTTGCCATTGTTTCAGCTGGGTTTTCCGAGGCGCCCCCGCACTGTCAATGCCTTTTGGCCGTCCCCGTCCCAAAAGGGTGAGACCCCGTCACCTGCCCACCGCTTCACTTCGTCCTCCGTCCACCGACCACCATCCTCCACCCACGGCGGAATCCGCTCGAGAAACGAAACGGCAGCTCGAGAAGAAAGGCCACCAAACGAAATGAAACGAAACGAAAAGCAGATGAAAAGAGAGGAAAAGCTGGTGGAAAAAAGTTTGAATGTGTTGTTCGGATTATCCGTGAGATAATTTCTTTTTCTCTTCGACTTGGTTGCCCACTGAAAAATAGACGAAGAAAAACCAAAAAAAACTGTCTTGTTCGCATTTGCTGCCTGTCAACGCCTCCCTTTGAACCCAGACCCACTCCCCCTTTATTCTCCCACCCAATTATTCGCCCAGTGTATATATAGGTAGCTACATATGTGTGTGTTTGTCATGTGCAGGCCATAGCCATTATTCCTAATTTCGCTTTAAATCAGATCTAGCTAGCCTAGGCTACATGCTCTCCCCCGAAAAATCCCCGAAAGCCTGGCGCTTGCAACTTGCAACTAGCAGCCAGCAACTAGCAACTTGCAACCAGCAACTCGTCCCCAAAAAGTCTTGGAAGTCAGCTCTTAGGGCCATTTCATTGTCCATGGTCCATTGTCCGTTTCAATGTTGCTGCTGTGGCAGCAATTGCTGCTGCTGCTGTTGCTGCTACTTCTGCTAATGTTGCTGCCGTTTCCATTTAGTATTTGTTATGGCTTTTCTCTTAATTTGAGGTCGTGAGAATCATGGCTAATTAATTGTCCAACAAACGAATGCACATATATGCATAAGGCACATGTGTTGCATGTTGCTACTGGGTTTTTTTTTATAGTCCAAGGACCTTTGTCCTTTTCCTACAATTATTTAGTTTATTTTGAATATCCTGTAAATATTCCCTAACTTAAATCTGTCTTATTGTTGCCGCTGTGTTCCCAATGTTGCTGCTGTTGGTGTTGCTGCCGTTGATGTTGCTGTTGCTCATGTTGATGGCGTGTTATTTAAATATATTTAAAGCAGGTAGAGAGCTCGACACAAAATTACAGTTAGACGAATTGGAGGAAATTCCTCAGCCGAACAACAAAGTGGTGTTGCTGCTGCTTTTGATGTTGCTGCTGTTTGCTGCTGCTGCTGTGCCCTTTCTGTGTTGCTGCTTCCGCATCGATTTTCACATTGGCCACTGTTGCACTTCTGCAGCAGCAGTCTCTCTTCCTTTAGTTCATTACAATTTATTTTTATGTGTAATGCAATTATTGTTGTTGCTGCCGCTTGAATGTTTATTCGCGCTACTTTGGCGGGGGCGGTTGGAGGAAAAGGGGTAGGAAAAGGGGGCGGGGCACTCCGTCGAGGTCTTTGTTACACTCTCGGACATGACAACAAAGACACGACCACGACACGTTGCGAATTTGCCATGAACATAGCAGTGTTGCTGTTGCAAGTTGCTGCTGTTGCTGGTTGCTAGTTGCTGCTGTTGCTGCTGTTGCTCGTAGGAGGAGTGGGTGGCTGGGTGGTGTACTGACCTGGCGTTGCACTAAATACAAACACACACTTACGGACACGGACACATCTGGCGCTGAAGATCGCGCGATTTCTTAATATGAGAATATTCCCACCATTGTCTCTTTCGCTGATGAGGTTTTAGTGGAAGCTCCTAGTGGAGCTCCTCTATTTCTTCTTTTTCGGGGTGACTGACTTGGGCTTCTTGGAGTGGGTTGTCCACTTCGATTGCATGCGAGGAGGTGGATCGGTGGCTCCCCTCTTGGCCCATTTAGCACCACCGCCACCTTCTGGATACCAAAACTCTACCCACGAGCTGCTGTTTACCGCTGGCGCTGCTTTAATTCCAGTTATGCGAACTTCTTTTGTCTTTTATCCACCGGGTGCAGTGTGAAAAAAGAAAACAGAAAACGGAAAACAGAAGAGATTCCGCATTTGGCATTCACATGGAATCGGTGGCGGCCCTTAGCTCTCTAGAGGTCATTACTGGTCACCAGTCGGTGGGTGAAAAAGAACGGTTCTTGCGTGCAGCACACGTGGCTCTCGGTTCGTTCGTTCCCACCTCTCCACTAATTTATTTGCACTGGAATTCGCCTTGTAACTCAGCCTTAGCCTTCCTCCTTCCCCACACTTCTTCTTCTTAATTAATAATTTATGCTCGGCTTTTCTCTTTGCAGGTGAGTCTAACGGTAATGCCAGCACCACCGGCACCACTTGCGCCACATTGTGCGTCCGCCAAAGGTTCCCAGGTTCCCACATGATCGGTATAAAAGCCAGAGGAACCAGTGAGTAGTGTAATGAGCAAGTGCCTCTAATTGGCAGGGATTTAAATAGCGGGAAGAGAAATCAATAGAACACGTTTTGGGGGAAATCATATCATAATATACGAAATATTTTTTAGTTAGTATATTTTATACCATATCATATCAAAGTTAGTTTTACAGTAATTTTTTAGTTATCTGTTCAAAGCAGTATGTATTTTTTGTGTAGGACCATTTTTGGCCCAGTTACAGCAAAAAAACAAGAAAACCAAAAACCCAGATTCCAATTTTCCACCCAAAAAAAAATTCATTTTTTGCCCGAAACAATGGAAATATAGATCCAAATATGGATTGTCATACCTTTCTGAACTCGTTTTTAAATTTCCTATCGATTGGCATTCAAATCTGGACATTTTATTTTTTTGCCATTTTTCGTAAAAAATCATGAGGTACCCCCTTATAAAAAAATTGAAAATTGGCGAAAATTTAATGTTTCCAATATCACCCGGAAAGTGTCATGAATTTATTTCTTATTTTGTTATCTGTTCAAAACAGTTTGAATTTTTGATGCAAGACCATTTTTGGCCAAGTTACAGCAAAAAAACCAAAAGAAAAAAATTCTATTTTTTGCCAAAAAATCAGATTTTGATTTTTCACAAAAAAATAATTCGTTTTTTTACCATAAGAATGGAAATATTGATCCAAATATGGATTGTCATACCTTTCTGAACTCGTTGTTAAATTTCCTATCGATTGGCATTCAAATCTGGACATTTTATTTTTTGGCCATTTTTCGCAAAAAATCATGAGGTACCCCCTTATAAAAAAATTGAAAATTGGCGAAAATTTTATTTTTTTAATATCACCCGGAAAGTGTCATGGATTTATTCCTTATTTGGTTATCTGTTCAAAACAGTTTGAATTTTTGGTATAAGACCATTTTTGGGCAAGTTACAGCAAAAAAATTAGAAGAAAAAATTCATATTTTTGTCAAAATCCGAAATCCCGAACTTCCAAAAAAACAGAACAGTTTTTTGGCCGACACAATGGAAATATTGATCCAAATATGGATTGTCCTACCTTTCTGAACTCGTTATTAAATTTAAAATCGATTGGCATTTGAACCTGAACATTTAATTTTTTAGCCATTTTTCCCAAAAAATCATGATGTATAAAAAAAATGAAAATTGCCGAAAATTATATTTAGATTATTTCCTAAATTGTATTTCCCCACTTAAACGCCAGAGATGCTCGACGGTTAATCGCTGATAGCCGATCGACGATTCGGCGGGCAAATCGATCGCAATTGTGCAAATCGAGACCAGAAAAAAACCCCGGCTTAGGAAAGACCCTCACACCAGCCGACCAACCGAGCGGCCGATCTCGTTTTGCGATCGAACAATGGGGCTGCACCTGCAATCGATCGAACAATTCGAATTCATCAGGCGGGGATTAACAAAGATTTTCCCACAATTTCCCAGCAAAGTACCATCGAAATGCCCAGTGGCAGGAACAAGTATAAAATTTCATTATCGCGCACTTGCAAGACGACGGGAAAAGGAAAACGGGGAAGGGGAATGGAGGGAAATAAAATAAAATATAATAAAAAGAGCGGGCCTTCAGCTTATCCCATTACACTAAGCGCATATGCAGGAGTCCTGTGTCGGGGAATTTTTGAATGTTTTCTGTTTCTGTGTCCGGCATCCTGCGGCCCAAAAAACACTTGTTGGCCGCTTCATGTTTCAGCAGAAAAGACAGAAGATATAGAAAGTATAGAAAATATAGAAAAGACGCAGACAATGCAGCGCCGGTGGAAAATGCGAAAAGATCCTGGGACAATGTTCTTCGCGCAGCTCCTCCGCTGCCACTTGATTAGCCCCTACAGAGAAAGAAAATATTAGTTGCTAAAAAAGAAAAAAAGTTGTCTATGAAATTGAGAAAAAAAATTTTAAATAATATTTTTTTTTACAACAGCGATTATTTAGTTTACTATTTATTTGCCCCTCTTTTAATTTATAAAATATTTTTCAATTAAAAAATAAATATTAGAAAAGATTTAAATTTACCCTAAATTTTAATTAAAACATAACATTTTTTGCCAGTGCAAGCCATCCCGCGAATAGCGGAAAAGTTGCAAAAATATGAATGTATTTGTCATGGGAAAGGCGAGCAGGTGACGTGGCTCCTCCTCTTGCAGATCCTGGCCAGATCGTCCTGCTTGGGGAGTTGGTAATTGAATTGATCGTGATTCGGATTTGTAACCATTGTCGATCGATGAGGATGCAGATGTAGAGGCAGAGCCACGCTGATCATTATGATAGCTGGCTGGCTGGCTACCTGAAGGGAAAAAAGACAGGAGGGGAACGAGGACAAGAACGAGGACCCAGGACTTTCTCATAGGGACACAGGGGCAGTTGTAGCGAAATCGCCAGGACAATGAGTGCGCATTTTGCAGGCTGTCCAAAATATTTGCGACGTGTCATCGATCGAAGGATGCTTGAGAACAGCCTCTATATCTCCGCTCTCTTTTGCTTTTTATTAAATGTTTTTTGGTGCGTGAGAAAAAGGATTAAGAAGGACATCTATGCATTGTCACACGTAAAAGAGGTATAGGAATATATACAAGGTGTGCAAAAATAGTGGAAAATGGTTTTCGGTTTTTGGCGAAGAGAAGAAAAGAAGGGCCAGCTGGCTATGGCGAACTGTGGGAAATTCTGAGAGCGAGCCGAGCATCGGTGTCTGATTTTGATCCATTTCAGGCTAATCAAAGCGCCTTTTCCCCCTTTTCCTCTTTTCCCTCGCTTTTCCGTCGATTTTCCTAACCAATTTTGCCGACTGGATCCCGCGCTGCCCACTGCGGCATTGTCTGCAAGTTCAGTTCGATAAGCATCAAGTTCTCACGAACTTTTATTGTCCTCAAGACGACGACGAAGACGACGACGACGAGGCGAAGACGCTGCTGGCAACCTGGAATTGCAACTGCTCGTGCAGTTCGCCCCGCACCACCCACTTCTATTCGCCGCCCCCTTTTTCCAGGCAGCGGCAGAGCGACATTTTCCAAGCAATTAATGCCAAATTTAGACAAGCCCGTGTGCTCTTTCTCTTTAGCCCAAAAGCAGACAGCCAGGTTCGAAATAATAGCAAAAGCCTAAGAAAATACCTTTAATTTAATTGGAAATTTCCTATATTTATTTTATATATATCATATATATTTTTAATTTCCATTTTTAATTGATTTAAAATTTCCTATATATTTAATTTCCGTTTTTAATTCAGTTAAAAATTTCCATACATTTTTTATATATTTAATTTAAATTTTTAGTGACAAATATAACTAATAATTTTTTTAAAATCCATAAATTCAACGCCTTTTGAAGAACTCATTATCCTTTGTGGTCTTTGCTGGGGCTGCCTTGATTTCCTCCTCACTCTTTGGTTCCTGTTTGGGGAACTGCACATCGGCCAAACGGGCCACGCCCATCAGGGCAAAGGCGGTGGCCAGGCTCTTGACGCCATAATTATCCAGGCGTTTGGGGCACTTTTTCGACTGGACCAAGAGAAATGCACCGATGCCGAGCAGACCCAATCCGTTCGTCAGACGGCAGTTGAAACAGCCAAATTCTTTTCTCAGCCAAGACGAAAGTTGTTCAATCATTTTGAGTTTAGTTATCAGAGATTCGGAGTGATCGAAGGGATTGTCAGAGGCAACTATTCTGTTAAAACTATTATTTTGCAGATAACTGTGGGTTTTTAGGGACTGGCTCTCTTTTGGCCTTATAGAGCTAGGTGTCCCCAATCAGCCGTGAAATATGAGTACGAAAAAAAAACAGAACGGTATAAGAAGAAGGCCGGAAGTGAGTACGCCCCACTCACGCATGACAAAAGTCTGTTTTTTTTTGTTTCGGTTTGTATCAACATACTCGTACATTTCTTTGGGGCCCAGTTTTTGGTGGCTCCCTGACCCAATTGCGGGCCTTACCTTGACTGAATCATCCAGCCGGAGACGGCGATAAGAGCCCGGACCTTCGGCCAAGCCCAAAAAATATACTGAAAACAGTCGAAAAATAAAAACAAAAAAAAGGGGGCGAGACGCATGCGCGCAGCCCGTTGCTAATAAATTCGGTCATATGCGGGACATGTGGAAATTCAAACTAATTAAATTGTAAAACGAAATTAGCTTAGATAATTTGTGTAGAGTGCGATTCGGTTTAACCCTTTTTGGGCCCGCATTTTCGAACTGACTGACATAATAATGCATCTAATCCACCAGGCGATTCGATATGCCGTTGCACTCGATTCCCAGTCGATTATCGATTATCAGCTGCAAATAATTTGATTAATGATGAGATTTTAAAGGGCTAACCCCAAAGGGTTCAATTGAAAATTAAATTAGGAATTAAATGAGCTGTTAAGATTTTTGGTATATATATTTTCCAAAACTAATACAAATTATTTAAAATATTTCATTATTAAATTGAAAATTAAATTAGGAATTAAATGAGCTGTTAGGATCTTTTGTATATTTACTTCTTATAGCTTATATTCTCTGCTATGGTAAATTGCATTGACTAAGCTGCGCTTAGATTTTATTGCGGTGCGAAACGAGGCGCCACTTGTCCCGAGATTATCCCACTGAATCCTTAGTTTAACCCCCGACTGCCCGTCGGCACTTGCGGTTTGATGATTTGATGGCCGCATTGCGAGTCTTAACCCAATGCAATTTATTTATGATTACGACTGTGAGTGCGTGCCTGTTGTTGTGACACATCCTTTTCTGTAGTTTCTGTATCTTCCGCATTTTCTCTGTTTATATAGGGATAGTTCCATCTGTGGCACTGCTACTGTGGGCGTTATCCTGTTATGCTGCCGCTATTGTCCTCGCAGGACAATCGTCAGTGGAAATGGTCAGCAGCTCACCAGGTTGTCTCTGTGTTTTGCTCCTGTTGTCCTCGATTTTATTGCAGATAAATCAGAGGGATAAATTTTTGTTGTGGGTGTTGTAGGCAATGACACGCCCATTAGTCCATTAGGAGATGCGGCAATGGGATAAAGGATGTTCGGCATCTCCAGATGTTGCGCATTGCAATTAAATGATTTTCTTATTTAATTTTTTTCAAGGAGATAATTCTACTAAATTTATTGATAGCTGGTTTTGCAAAAAATACTTAGACTCACCAACTTTGGCCTGACTTTTGAGCCATCGCATAAATCCGAGTCTCTGATTACTCCATAAATATCGATTTCGTGGCACATAGCCACCGCATTCCTGGCTTTCTTTCAGCTCTTTCGGATCTATATGTACTTCGTAGCTATAGCTTATAGCCGTTCAATATGCGAGACACGTACGGTGGGAAACAGCCGCATTGAGGCTGCGGTTGTTCAGTCTGTAAATCCGAAATGGGGCAACGGCAGCAGCAACCAACCCAACCATTCAGTTTAAGACCCCTTCTTTTTGACCAGGTCCAAGAGTCGAGGCCAAAAGATGGGCACGTTCACGTCCACCGTCCACGGACGACCAAGAGATCTCCGTTCGCTGATGGAGTTGTCACTTGAGTAATTGTCGTCATACGCTCGCCGCTCAGCTTATTTTCCTATTTTCATTACCTGCCACACAAAAGCCGTCAGCGAAGAATGTTTTCAGTGTGTGCGTTTGCAGAGAGAGAAAATATGCATTGTGAAATGGAATAAAAATTTAATTTAATTGAATCTTAACAAGAATTAAATATTTGTTTATATATTTGTTGACAAAACGAAAGGTATTTTTTCCATTTAAAAATATTTTTTTATCAAGAATTAAATATATGTATTCTTGAAAATAAATATTTATATAAATACTAAATTAAATAAAGTTTTACAAAGAATTTCAATCCTTTTAAAAATAAAACAAACATCTTGAATTTCTATTTAAAAAAAATTTGTACGCAGTCTCTTTATTTTTTCCTTATATTTTTTCCCTCTGTATTTTCACCCTGGACTTTTGGACACTGGCTGGCCTGAAAAGCGCCTTTGTAGTTGCACAATCTGCGTGTCAATGATGACGCTGCTCCCCAGAGAAACGCCAAGTCGCAGACCCCCTCCTCCTTTTCCTCGACCTCCTCCTCTGATCTCCAATCGTTTGGCATGTCCAAGATGCGAGTCTGTCCAACGTGCAGCTATTTAGTGGCTTTGTCCCTCGCCCCCGCAACTCGATATCTCGGCACTCGCATCTGGGCAGCGCCTTTGTGTATCTTTGTATAACCGAATTCGTATCTGTATCTGTAGCACTGCGTGTTTTGTATCTGATGTCCCTTGTATAGATACCATATGCTATGGATGTGTGTGTTTTTCTGAGCGGTCTTTTGGGACCTGAAGACTTCAGTCGACCTGTGTCCACGTCCGCCGACAACATTTCATCATCGTGATGATCGTGAAAGGAGCACCTCGAACAATAATTGTCACTGGCACAGAAATAATCATAATTTCGGAGTTTCACCTTCTTTTTTTTCTGGGTCCATTATGCAGAGTGACGTGTTTCACCTTATTTTTGGGAATTAGCAAATGTCTCCCAGGGCCACTCAACCGTTTTTCCCAAACACAAAGAGGTTGGAAATATTGGAAAATATATTCGAGAGAGATCCCAAGTAACTGATTGATTTGACCGACCGACCGACACGATGCGTGAAGATGACAAATCCAATCACAACAACAATAGAGTCCTGCAAGTCTCTCGGCAGGTTAAGGGTCAAGAATACGATGATCGGGCAAAGATAACCAACGGTTGCATGAAAAACTGCTCAAAGGAACAGGTTTTCGGGCTCAAGAAAGTGCAAGTTTTTTAGGGCATTTTAAAAGTAAAGTAAGAATTTTTATTAAATTTCTTTATTTATATTTTTTAAAATTTTTTAATATTTTTCAAGAAATATCTTAGAGAGCAAAACAGAAACAAGTTTTCTTTTTTTTTCTTAAACTGAATTTAGGGTTCCTCAGCTTTTTTTTTTAAATCTCCTTCATTTTCCAAAACGAAACCGTTACAAACCGATCAAATTTCCATATTCTTTCTATGCTTTTTTGCTAAAAAAAAAAGAGTCTTTGCCGCAGGATTTCTATCTGCAACACGCAGAAACCAGCCAACCCAAAAAACCAAAAATCTAAAAAAAGAAAAAAAACTGAAAGGAGCAAAAGCCCCTAGAAACCGGTCACCCTTCTTCCGGTGGGCCATAAATTTTCCGTTAAAAACGAATGCATTTCCAGTGAGATTTGCTCATTTAAACCGAAGCTGGCGCAGGAAAACGTGAATATCCAGGGGAAAATTATCCAAAAAGGTACAAAAAACTGAATACGTAAAGGTAAAAAAATCGTAGTAAGGAAAGGGAAGACGACAATTGCCCGTCTTAGGGTGCGAGACCCACGGAACCCGGGACACAGGACCATCTTCCTCTTTATCATTGTTTGAATTGAATTAAAAAAGCGACGGTAATCAATGTGAAGCTGCGCGCCGGCTGTTTCGTCCTTGTCCTCGTCCAGGACCCTCTATCTAAATCAGGCGAAAAAAAAAAACAGAAAACAAAAAAACCTTTGCCTGCCTCACATCTCACATGTGACACAAACGCCACCCCAGCCCATTCCACCCCACACCCCTCGCGATTTCGTATCTTGGGAAAATCTTGGCCACCACCCAAAAAAATGAAAGAAAAAAAACGGAAGGAGGGGAAGGGGAAGGAAACCCAGGACGAAAAAAAAAAACAATAAGGACACGCACGAGGGGCATAAAAAATTAATATCGGGGAAGGAAAAAAAACACACAACAAAATTTGCATAGAACAAAAAATGCCGTTACACACACACTATGCTACCTGGACGCAAGGACTCGCAGAGAATTCGCAACTCCCTGCAGATCCTTCGGGGGTTGCAAAAAGGACCGAACGACCCAAGGAAAAAAATCACAGGGCCAAATCGCAAGGAAGGACAAAGGGAAACTTTAAGGAAAGCAGGCGGCGATCGGTAAAAACTGCATAAAAAATAATTGCAAGGCGACAGGACGCGGGCTGGATGTCCTGTGCGGGGAGGGGATGTCCTCCCCTGGCGTTTGATTAGGGCGCACAAAGGGGAAGGGAGACGAGTTTTTTTCTTTTCGATCTTAGCGTTCCCGGACATTAGCAGCATCCTTTTACAAGGCAGCTCGCATCTGCGCAGGCGCCGCCGCGTCTTCGTCCTGCGTCCTTCGAGGGGTAAATCAAATGCGCGCGCAAAAAAAATATCAGAAGCAGGGTAAAAAAACACAACACAAGCACACAAAAAACAACACACATGAGGAACAAAAAAAATCCATTTACCCCCTGACAATAGGAAAGGATTAAGCAACGAGGCAGAAGAAGAAGAAGAAGAAAGTCTTAGAAAATGTTACGCATCCGCCTGTCCATCCTCCATCCTCCATCTCAATCTCCTCTTCCCCGAATCCCCGCTATTATTAGATATATGTGTATTCTGGCGGAAGGGGACTTTTATTTTTCTGAGATCGGGGCTGGTCGCCACACTTATTGCGCAGCTTCCGCGATGGGAACTGCAGAGAAGAGAACTGCGCACATCCCATGCTGGGATAAGCGATGCTACCGAGAGATCCCTGAGATCCCCAGAGAAAGAGAGAGAAGGAGAGAGTTCAAGGAACTCCGACGTTGCCAGGATCTGTGGAGCATTGTCTCCATAAATAGCTCACTCAACTGAAGCAGAATCTCAAGCATCCCCCTTGCTATATAATACCAAATGATCTGCCTGCTAAACATGATCCCATGAAACTAAAAACTATCCAAAACTAACGAAGATCTCTTTTCAAGCTAATCAAAACGAAGACAACGCTATGTTCTCTTCATAATAATGAAGATAACCAATAAGAATATGACTTTCCTTAGAAATAAGATAGATATTACAAGGAAGAAACTTAGTTAGGAAGGGGAATATGGTTAACTGGTCATTTTGATGATTTTTGAAAATACCTTTGATATAAGAATGTAAAAAAATTCTATTAATTAATTGATAATTTATAAGATCACACTTTTTTTCGCTTATCTCAAGTTAGGATCCCTAGACAAGCGACCATCTTCAAGCATCTAATATTATAATAGAGTCATAGTGGATATACCAAATATAGTTTTCTTGGGATACCTTGAGTTACTAGTTTCCTTAGTTATCCTCAGTTAGGATCCGTCGCGTGACCAACCCCAAGTGAGACCCTGTCATTGGTCAGTTGGTTAACTGCTCTACAACTCGTTCGCTCTATCTTCGACCCCCTCCCCAATTTCCCCCCTTCCAATTCAACATGACATAGTTATAGTTTTAACCCTCTGCTGCTGGCTAACAACTCAATTTGGGCAGCGATTAGCAGCGGACAGTCAACGGTTGTTTTCCCAATTTTCCCAGAGAGAGAGAGGGGAGATTTTCTTATCGAAGGGGGGGCAACGGGGGAGCAGTTGCCGTCGCTGCCGACGTTGACGCAGGCAGCGACGGACAGCCGTCCGCAGATGAATTCATCCCCCTTATATTCCCATATCCCATATATTTCTCCTTTGGTCCACTCGCAACTCGAACATGTGCGAGGGAGAGGCGAAGAGAGGGCGAGAGCGAGAGAGGAAGAGGGAGACGGACAAGCAACCCCTGCCCGTGTGTGTGTGTAGTGGTGACTACACACGTTTTTTTCCTATACGGTTGTTTTTTTTTTTTTTTTTTAGCCCCGACCCTCGAGGGTCAAAGGGAAAGAAGAGCGGTGAGTGTGTGTGCGAGTGCGAGTAAAAAAACGCTGCCTCTGCCGACGTCGACGGCGACCGCACAGCCTCAACGGCAGGACCGTCGTCGACCGTCGACCCTCGAGCGTCCCAGGAAGCCAACTAGCTGTCAGTCCACGTGAAGCCTCCGAGGGGTCAACAACACACTACACACGACCTCATCGAAATCAGACTCAGATTCAAACTCCGATTCAGATTTAGATCCTTCGGCCAAACACGTCGATTTACTACATACAACACATATTACCTCGCATTCCCCACACAATCACTCGAAACGGTTTAACCGATACGCAACCGATACCTAACCGTTACCGCTTCGTGTCTTGTGCTAAAGTGCTAAAACCAAAACAAAAAAAAAACAAACATTCTGGGACAACCACACGCAGGACAATTGGATTACCTACGATCGTGTGTGTCTGTCACTACAAACATTTTGTGCCTTTCGCTTTATTTTTTTTTTACCACAAAAACTATTTTTTTTAAAAACCAAAAACCACAAAAACAAAAATAATAATTGTGATGTGTTAAGAGTTCAAAACATAAAACCAAAAACCAAATACACAAATTATTTTTTTTAAAACAAAACTCAAGATGTACAACAAAATGCTGTCGATCAGTGAGGATCATGGATTCCGTTCGCTGAGCCGTAAGTTTTCCTCCGATATCTTGGGATCCCAAGCCCTAGTGACCATCCCCAAAAACCCTTGTCATATAAATAGAATATTTCCCAATAAGCAATTGCCCAGAGGCGTGTATCTTGGACTGAGATAACCGCAGCATTTCTTGGAACTTCCCAGAAATTCGTATAACAGCTCTTCCTGTTCAGGTTCCATTGGGTTCTCGAGCGGTACTTCTTTTTACCATTGCTGTTCACGGGTGTCTCTTTAATCATTCGCTGTTGTTGCGCTATGTTGTCCCCCAAATAGATACAACAAAAAAAAAGAACAGGCAATTTTTGATAAGCGCGTTGTACTGGGAAGAACAACCAGAACAACAATAAGCCAACGCCCGCACCCACACATGGCGATATAGCCCCCCCCTCTATAGGCAACCTACTTACCTACCTATATGGATCGCAGCTATATTTACATATGTCCGTCGTGGCTGTCGTTGACTTTCGGGGAATAAAACAAACTTCTCTATATCGCCACTCTGCACCTTGCTCACAATACAAATACAAATACAAATATTTTAGCGACAAAAAACAAAAACAAAAAGTAAGGAACGAAAAAACAACGACCTGAAAATGAAAAGTAAAACTTACAAGCCACATATGTCTTATCAAAAGAAGTGAGCAGGGAACAACAATGGGAACATTTCATTGGCTCGAAAGCAAATAGAGCGGGTCTTTTGCCAGCGGTCCACCTTAAACTTACATTTCGATTACAAACGGATGTTCAAACAAGGCGCGACTTCAAAAGACCAATTGGATTTTAAGCTAACCGGAAGTACAGTTGTTAGTTAACTGAGGGTTAGTGTTTAGGATCTTTCTTAATAATTAGATGATTTAATAAAACATTAGATAGTATAGTATTATATTTGTATTTTATTAAAGCCTTAAAATATTTTTAAAATTAACTGGAACTTTAACCTCCAGTTAAATTATATTTTTTATTTAAAGAATCACATTTATAATTATCATCAGCTATAAATAAATATTAATTGCTATGCCCTTTCGGTTGAATGCTCTTCGTTTTTCCCGGTTTTTTTATCCCATATCCCATACCTTGTGCCCATTTCCTTTGGCTTATCAGTCGCCATGTGTGTCCAGCTTTAACACACAGACACTCGCACACGTGGACTATATGTTAATGCCCGATTCCAGGCCGCGACCATATTTGCATATGGCTCATTCACTCAACCTGGCGGGGTAACTGGGTCCGTCTACGGGTCTGTGGTCTCCGGTCTCCGGTCGTCGGTCGTTCGGGGTTCCAGTTCCATTTGTTTGCTCATTTGTTTGTCCAGATATCCAGTCAGTCGCTTACCTTGCCGCCATATGCGGGTGTTATCAGCAGTCAGCGCTAGCTTTTGGCTAACCGCTTCTTCTGCTCGTTTTCTACCCTGAACCCCCGAAAACCCCCCTCTGAAAACGAGGCTCTATTGGGGAAAGGGAAAGGGAAGGGGACAGAACGGAACGGTAGGCAAATAAAACCAAATTTTTGTATGCTAAAACACTTTGCGAAGGCGACCGCTCGAGTTGATAAGGTTCCGATACTCTATATATATACCCTATATATACAATGTTGCGCCCCCGCACAACAGAAATCATTGTGATTGCTATATACAACAGGGGTACAAGTATGTAGTATACCATATACCATATACCATGTTCTGTTTGTTATAGTTTCAGCTGCTAAACACCTTTCCATGTATCCCCGTATCGCTGTGTTGTGTTATCCACACGTAATTTGTTTAAACAAATTAAGTCGGGGGCCGCTTGACTTCAGTTTTTTGAGTTTTTCAGCTGCTGACGTCGCTTTGTCACTGTCAAAAAAAAAAAGAAAGAAAAATAACCGCCTGTTGGACACAACCTCTATATATATATAGATTTACTACTACTAATACTACGCCCCCGTTGACTGTTATCGCCTGCCACAAAATGAATTTGTTTAACCCTCTTTTGTTCAACTTTTAAATGAGTTGGCCAAAAAAGAAACAATACTTCAAAGAAACAAAACAAAAAAAAACGTCTTTAAATATTTACTCAGCATTTTCGGGGCGTTCGTTATTATTATTATGATTATTTCGACGTTGTTTTTTATTTACCCGTCAACGAAGTGGAGCACTTGGTAGTCAATATATAGTTTTTAATTATTTAAAGATTTAATAAATATTTTTGGTAGTTTCCTTAAAGATAGGAAAGTTTTCCACACTTATTTTTCCCCTTTCCCCCGCCAATAGTTGGTCCAGTTTTTGGTGGCTGACGCCATTTTTCATTGGGATCCTGTGTGTCCCGTGTCCTTCGTCCTTCGTCCTGCGAAGGCACCTAAAAACAGCCGACTAGGACGACCATGTGGCGCTCTCTGCCTGGTTTTTATGGCATCCCCCCGAAGATAGAGGCAGGCCACCCATAACCTTTGGGCCATAAAACCGAATCCTTCGAATCCTTCGACTCCTTGTGTCTATATGTTGGTGTGTGTATGGATGGGGGCATAAATTAGCACAATCAACGTATTGTTTGCCACGCCCCCCGCCGCCCAACGCCCCTCTGGGCAGTCAATAACACACGAGAGAGAAAGAGCGTTATAAATAACAAAAATACAAGCAGAAGAAGAAGCCAAAACGAATTTCATATTTTCTTGTCCTGATAATTTGCGCAAAACTTCTATTAATATGTTAATTCTTAATTGTCCTACTTGGCTAGCGCCCCCTTTTTCAGGATATATATAGTCCTTTTCGGGGGGTGAGGTATATTAATGGCCTGCGGCTTGCATTAAATGGCCAGGAGTGCTTTGGGCCAAAGTCACAGCTCGTAAATATTTGACTTAAGCTGCGCGGTTAACAAATCGACGCACTTCAATTTATTTTCTGCGACTGAATTAATTACGCCTATTGCATAAAAGAGGGTAAAAGATGCCAATGACATCACACGACCAGCTAATAAATTGTGATTTCTACAGAAGAAAAAATATAGAAATTTATCAAGAGATCAAAAATGCATATCAAATTAGTTGGTGATTGGAAATGAAAGTGCAGGAGGAAAAGAAATATGAAATATTAATCTCTCTCTATATATACAATATATTGACTATTTGATCTGCTTAAATCGCATTCGATTTGGTCAAAAAAGGGAAAAAAGGCAAAAGGGTTAATGCAATTTATGACTTTTCGGTCTCCGTAAGCTGGCACTTTTATGAAATCTATTTGGCAAGGACTCTGTTGACACTTGTCAGACCAACTGACACGTTTGACAGCTTCACACCCTTTCACCTTTCTCCTTTGGCTGTGATTCTGTTTTCCTGTTTTAACCCCCACCTAACCCCCCGTTAGATGTTATTAACCCTCTTCAGCTGGCGCAATATTGTGCATCATGCTGTCAATAAGTTTTCCCTTTCCCTTTCACAAATAATCCCAACTTGCAGTCTGTTTCTCTGTTTTTGTGCTAATCTGCGAAGCAAACATCTAATCTAATCGCTTAGGCAAATACTCATCATAGGGCAACGCCCCCTAGCCTAACCACGCCCCTTTTTTTGAGGCAGAGAAAAGACAGCAGGTAGAAAAATACCTTTACATTTACCTGTTTCCTTTGTTTTTCCAGCCTGGCCAATCGGCTGGCCGGCCAATCAATAAATAAAACACTAATAATCGGAAAATGCTGGAAAATGAGCGTGTAGACAAAAAGGTCAATCGAACATATTTTTTCTGCCTTTTTTTGGGAAGGAAAATTTGGCAAATATATAATAAAAAAATAGCGCAGCCCACCCATTCAATCAGCAGAAATTACGGGCGTATATCACCCTCATGCGAGAATCGCAACCTCGCAGGACAATCAATTGATAAAAAAAGAAGGACAATTGGAAGGGCGGAGAAATAGAAATAGGGAAAAAATATATCCCCGCTTAGGGCGCATTAGTTATTGTTTTTTTGGACCCGGGCAAATCGCAAATTGGCCGCAATTCGAACTGCCCTACGGAATGGACATAAAAAATACATCACATATCGTGTATATCCTGTATGTCCTGTATATCAAGTGGCAAAGCGACAGGGAGTCAATAATTCATAGATCTATTTCCTAATTGACAACTGTGTGTGGCGGGGATGTCCTGTGTAATTGAGGATGATGTCTTCGATTAAAGAAGCACAATTGATGGGTAAAAAAAATGAGTAATAAATAGTTGGACATATTAAATATATATATTTATTATTTTGTAAATTATAAAAATGTAATAAATAGTGGGATGTATTTAATAAATATATATAATATTTTATAAAGTTCCAAAAATATATATTTTGCTATTAAAAGAGAAAAAGAATATTTCGCTTGACCGAAAACTTGTGCATTTTCGATTTCAACTTTTTCCCTCGAGTGTCCTGCGGCTACAAAAGGTCCCGTCCCCTTGTATTTTTCTCTCACCATTCTGGTCAATCAACTGCTGTCGATGATGGAATCGGAAAACAAAAGTTGAACTGCCTTCGGGGCGCTTAAGTTGTTGTTCAGCCACTGAAACTGAAATGTGGAACATACATTTCGCAGTTGGTGTTGCTAATTTCTGGGCCAGATAAGCCATGACAACCGCAGATACTACATATGGATAGCAAAAAGCAGGCGAATTAATTGCAGAGCTACTGGAATTTATGGTCATGCACACACAACACAATCAATCCACCACCGAAAACCGAAAATCCTGAATTCAGATTCCTTCCACCGGGAAAAAAGCAAACCAAACCAAACCCACACCCACATATGCAAATAAATTCTAGGGCGGTTTGTTTTTATTGCTGTTCCCCCGGCATTTGGCAAATAAATTAAAGTGCACGGAGATTGGCATTCGCACTGGCATATTTACTTAACTGGCCATATGTAAATATAGGGGATTTTCACAGAGCAATTAATGAAGATGGTCCATAAATCCCGGCCAAATAAACTGGGGAACTTTCCTATTTCTGCTATTTTTTGGTATATAAATCTAATAAAGAATTTGCTCTAATTTACAGATTCCGACTCCACAGAGAACGATGCCGTGGCCACACAGGACATCCTCACGTGCGGCGCCTGCCAGAAGGCGTTCGCCCTCTCGGACATTGTCAAGTTCATCCAGCACAAGGTCCTCCAGTGCAACAAGGAGAACTACGGCCAGTGCGCCCAGAACACCCAGAATCCGCAGATGGATCGCGACGCCGAGGAGGGTCGTCCGCTGAGCCTCGTCAATCGCCGCCCCTCGATCTCCGCCCCCATTTCCGGTCGCAAGTCCGGCACATCCGGCGTCGCCCCATCCGCCGCGGCAGCGGTCGCAGCAGCAGCGGCAGCGGCGGCAGCAGCGGCGGCGGCAGCGGCGGCCAGCAGCACGGCCAGCGGCTCCAGGATACACACACCACCACCGAGTCCGGCGGACCTGCTGGCCGACGGAGCCAGCAGCACGCCCAAGCGTCTAGTAGATGGTGAGTCTTTACTAGATTTACTTAAAAACAAGAGAGAACGCTATAGTCGGGTTGGTGTCCCGACTATCTAATACCCGTCACTCCGCTAAAGGGAGTGCGAACGCTGTGTCTGGTTGGTGTCCCGACTAATAATCGTAACTCAGCTAAAGGGAGTGCGAGGGAGATAGATATATGTTGACAATTTATAAATCGTATAACTTTTTAATGAATGGTCCGATTTGAAAAATGTCTTCTACATTTCGATAGGTATAAATATACACAACAAAATTGCATTTATACTTCTCGGAAATCTTTAAAGATGTGGGCGCAGGACCCATTTTAAAATCGTTAGTGGGCGATTGTGGGCGTTAGAGGGGGCGTGGCGCTCGGCTAAAATAAACTTGCGCTGCGTAGGAAGCCAAAGAATATGTGTGGGAAATCTCAACCTTCTAGCTTTTGTAGTTTCTGAGATCTCAGCGTTCATACAGACGGACAGACGGACAGACGGACAGACGGACATGGCTAGATCGACTCGGCTAGTGACCCTGATCAAGAATATATATACTTTATGGGGTCGGAAACGCTTCCTTCTAGCTGTTACATACTTTTGCACGAATCTAGTATACCCTTTTACTCTACGAGTAACGGGTATAAATATATAATTTATAGATTTTTCTGCGTTCAAATATAAATTCACAAATGTTCAGTATTAATTATGGAGTTTAATTTAATATTTATAGATTTTTCCAAGAGGTTTATTATTAAAATAAAATATTAAAAACTAAAAATAAATGTAAATAATTCCAAAAATAAATACACCATAATAAGTATTAAAAATTCTATAAAAAAAATCCTAACTTTTAGCACAACTACAAACTGTAGGTTAACTCTAAAATATAATTTTAATTTTCTTTATATTTTATTAAAAACCTAAATTAATTCAGTTAAATATAAAAACCTTTGAAAAATTACAATTGATTTTTTGTTCTTAGATATACAAAAAAAAACAAAATAAATATAAAAAAAAAGCATTTCAATATTTGCCATAGTATTTATTTATTAATAAAATAAACTAATGTTGTGTCCTTCAGAGAACGACAATACCACGCCCAAGGACAGCGAGACGGGCGCCACCACCCTCGATTCGAATGCCGCCCCCTCCAGTCCGGCGGCCATTGAGCGCCAGTCGTCGGGCGACAGCAGCTGCGAGCTGGAGGAGCAGGCGAAGGTCAAGCAGGAGCCCTACGAGGAGGAGCACCACCACCATCATCACAACGATGAGGTGGAGGAGGAGGACGAGGAGGAGGAGGAGCGGTCACTGGCCAAGCGGCCCAAAATGGAGCTGGTCGATGCCGAGGCCAATACAGTCCACACAGGTGAGCTTCCCAAAAACCTCTTTCCTGATGATTTTTGCCCATCCTGCCCAAATAACATGTCGCATATTTGGGTGGCAAAATTAAAATTCCCTCCAAAGCAAAGAGCGTTGAATAAAAAATGTGTTTGATGTGATGATCGGGCCGCGGGCCCTCGGCGATAAGCTGCAGCTGCATTAAATCCGGGGAAAGGAAAGGAGTGGAAAGGAAAAAAAAGCGGAAGGCAGGGGGAAATCCAATGGGTTGGCTAAGAAAAAATAATAGTAGGGGGGTGGGGGTGAAAAAAGCGCGGACACTGCGGGCTGTGCGAAATGTGGACTCTGGACTCTGCGGACTTCAAAGCGCAGCTCTCAATGGCTGATAAACTGCAGTGGCAGGACGAAAAAGGACACTCGGACAGCGCGACAATCGAAGCCCTCTGCTTTGGCCTTTGACTTTGACATTTCAATGCAAATGATGATGATGACGATGATGATGAAAAGCCAAAGACAGCCGCAGCAAAAACAAAAACAAAGCAAAAAAAAAAAAGGGGGAAGAGAAATCCCTGCAGGACCAAGGACTAAGGGTAAAAGCAGGACAATGACGAAGCTTCGGGGGCAATTTGAATGCCTCAAAAACAGCTAAGGAATGCCAAAAAGGGGGTGAAAGGCCACTTGACTGGACAAAGGGCATCGCACTGGACTTGACACACGCACAAAGGAATATTTTTCGAGGGAAGAACAAAAATAAAAATAAATAAAAAATATAGAAAAATATAAATATAATAAAATACCCCTTTTTTAAAATTTTTATATGAGTTAGCTGAAGGTCGCGTGTCAGTTAGAAAATTGCTAGATCCCCATAACCCTACTTGTAGCTACAAGATACCAGATACAAGCTACACATACGCCATCATTTAACCCTTGAACTTTTGCGCTTTTGACACCGACGAACGGCGAACAACAAAAGTCACTGACAATAAGGCAACAAAAAAAGTTGTTTCGCTCTGACAATGCCAACTGACAACTCGGCGGAGAGAGAGATACACGGAGATATCGAGATACAGATACATCTGGAAATACAGATACACAGATACAGAGCTGCGTTAATTACGCATTGTTTTCTGTTTCTGTTTCTGTTTTTTTTTTCTGTTCTGTACTTTTTACTGCTCGGCTGTCCAACCTAACTCCCTCCTTTCGGCGCATTGTTGGCCATTTGGTAATTATAAATACGCCATGGCAACCAGTCAGCTGAATAAAAGAAAAGAAGCGGCGACAACTGTCAACAAAATGGATATTGTATATGTATATTTGTTGCAAAAAGTGTAAATGCAACATGTCCTTGGCACAGGACTTTTCACCTGTCTGTCAGCCAGCGAGTCGTGTTAATTATCAATTTCGAGGCTCAGCATGTCGCGACCGCAGCGACAATGAAACCCCATCAAGGTTTAAGGGTTAAGGGTTAACTGTGGGCGGTTGGGGGCTTGCTAAGGGTTAAGGGTCAAAGCTCAGACCGCAATTATTGACTCATGCTGGCACTAAGCCAGCAAAAAAAGCGAGAAAAAAAGGAGAGAGTGTAAAAAACTCAACGGTCGAATGGTCGAAATCAATGGCTAATGCCTTTGGCTCATGCAATTCCACGTCCTGTCGAGGATTAGATGTCGCCCCATTGTCCTTTGTCCTTTTGCGGAGCTCCGGAAAAAGAGAAAGAGATCCGGAAAAGGATACAGATACACAAAGCCAGTGGCTTACGATGCTGGATGCTGACAGTTGGCGAGGCTTCGGCTTCAGAGCTGCAACAATTATCCCATTACGCTGTCGCACACACACAACACAACACAACCCTTTCACAAGCTCATCACCACTCGCCACCCGCTGGCCACCCGAAAAATTGCTCATACGCACCGTTGTGCCCAGCCGCACTGCACTTCCGGGCGGTCAATTTGCCATTTCCGGTGCCAGGACATCCGCTGTGCAGAGGGAGAAAAATGCTGAGAAACTGCTAGTATAAAATAGGGATTTTTTTGGGATTAAATAAATAATATTAAATAAAAGGCAGCTGTAAATAAATTATACTAAATATATTTTCCTTAGCTAGAAAAAAACCGAAATTCTGTTAAAATGCGTGTGAAATAACCCTATTTATTTTGGGTTTTATAAAATTATATTAAAAAAAAGAAAGCAGCTGTAAATAAATTAAACTGAATATATTTTTAAAACCATTATTAGCTAGAAAAAAACATCCTTTTGAACCATTTTTTTCTTACGCTGCATCCTAAATAATATTCAAATTTATTTTCCGTGTCGAAACTCGAGGCCTTCGACAGCTGACAGAAAATCAGAACGTGCCAAGCCCGCGCCTTTTGTGTTTTTACCTCTCTTTTTTTCTAACCAAATAATTATTTAGAAGCGCGTGCGCATCGCGAGCTGTGCGATCAAGGATCAGAAGATCAGACAGTGAAATATATAATGCCCGATGTTTTTCGACAACTTTTACCTCTTTTTTTTGTCGTTTCGTTGATCGCACAACCCTTTCCGCGGACAGCATTCAAGGGTTGCTCCGGCTCCTTCGGGGGATGAGGCATTGAAAACGTATTATCTGTCAGATTCATTTGCATTTCCTGTGGCATGCGGGCCGCCGGCGATCCCTGATCTCGGGATCGGGATCCTCAACCTCTATACCTTATAGCATATACCTATAAGCCGCTGGCCGAAGGGTCGCGTTGAAATCATGTTAAACACGACTCACCTTTGACAGCGCCAGGAAGCTGCTTCCTTTCCTTTTTTCGCCCCCTGCTGCCTGCAGAAGTTTAATGCGTGGATTGTCATAAAAAAAAAAAACAGAAATTGTGTTAAAAAAAAGGAAAAGTGTGGTGTGTCTCGTGCCTTTCCATTTCCACATTCATTTTTATGGATAATTTTTCGGTAAATTTTCATTCCGTGCGTTTTAAAGGCGTCATTTAAATGCAGAGGGCGTCCTCATCTCGGGGGTAGTTCCATATAGTTTCGGTTGGCATTAACACCTTGTTGTCCTCGGTGGCGACATGTGGCCAGGTCCTTCGTCCTGCTTCGTCCTGCTTCGCCTTCTTGGCTTTCAATTTTTATTTATTAGAAAAAAGGAAAAGTGTCTTCTTTGCGCATTTTTCATAAATTTTCCAATTTTACATCTGTTGCGCGGGGCGGTGGCGGCGTCACATGTGTCGCAGGATACGGGATAACAGGATACGCAGGACGCAGGACATTCGGTGGGTGGTTTTTAGGGCTGCCATTTCCGCCATGGCAAATTAACAAATGTCGCGACAAAACCGCAACAAACTAAGGGACATGTGAGTGTATGTGTTTTTGCACTATATGTGTGTGTAATATCCTTCGCTATATTGGCAATCTCCGTCCTGCCGGTCGACATGCGTGTCCTGGCGCATTTTGGCATGCCAACGTGGCTGCAAAATCAATAAATAAATAAATACTGGCTAGGATCCGTGCGCCCCTACCCCTTGCCACGCCCCCTTATTTGGGGGCGCACCGCAAAATGCTCATTAATAATTAATAACGAAATTGCCAGGCAACCTCAATTTGCAGGCGGCCAAAAATGCTAGCTAAGCGCGGGTAATGCAATTTAAAGAGATTTTTAAAGTGTATAAAACTATGCCTAACATTTTTGGCAGGTTGAATGGATTAACCAAACCAGCAAAGCTAGAGGATTCATATTTTTACCAAAAATACTTGATATAGGGTAGATAAGAACTAGGAAATGATAAGCCTTTAAGTCAACTCAATCCGCTTTAAAAAAATATTCTTTATTTTTTATTAATTTTTATTTTTAATTTTTTCCATTTCAGAACCCAGCAACTACACTTGCTCCACGTGCAAAACCCGCTACACCTCCGCCTGGCGCCTCATCCAGCATGTCCAGCACTCGCATGGCGTGAAGATCTACGTGGAGAGTCCCGGCGGTTTGGGATTGGGAGGAGGTGGAGGTGGAGCCACCTTGACGGTGGCCACACCCGCCGCCCTCAACAGCAGCGCTTTGGCCCTGGCCGCCGCCGCCGCTGCCGCAGCTTCCGTTTCCGGTTCCGGCCTGGCGAGTCCACAGCCAGCAGCGGTCAGCCCGACCTCGAATCCCCTGCCCAGTCCCGCAGCAACATCAGCGGGCAAGCGGAGCAGTCCGGTGGCCGCCAGCAACAACAACTCGGTTAGCTCTAGTTGCTCCCAGTCCGCTTCCAATTCGCTGGCCAACAGCAGCAACATCAGCAGCAACACCAGCAGCAACCTAGGCTCACCGCAACAGCAGCAGCAGCAGCAACAGTTGCAGCTGCAGCAGCAACAGCAGCGCGTGCAGCAGCAACAAAGGGAGAACCTGGCCTCCGCCATGGCCGCCGGCATGCGTCACCATCCGCTGCTGCCGCCGCCGGAGGCGATGCACGCCAATCCCTTCCAGCTGCTCCGCATGCCGCTGCCCCCTGGCAATGTAGTTCCTACGGTGGCGCCGCTCTTCGGCCGCCCCTCGCCCGCCGACCACTACCGCATGGAGCAGCTGGTCAGCGAGCAGTTCCGTCACCATGGCTTCAATCTGGCCGCCGCCGCCGCCGCTGCCCAGGCGCAGTTCAATGCGAACGGCGTGCAGTCGGTGGTGGTGGAGCCGAGGCCACCCTCCTCGGCCAGCAGCAGTGGCAGTCAGCGGGGCTCCGTGCCGCCGGCTGCACTGCCTCCGGTTTCCCTGAGCTCCCAGCAGCAATCCCTGCAGCAACCGCAACAGCAGCCGCAACAGCAGACTACGCCCACTCAGCAATCCCAGCAGCAGCAGCAGCAGCAACAGCTGCCCACTGGCTTAGTAGGCGGAGGAGCAGGTGGCTCCTCTTTGAAGCTGGAACCGCAGCAGATGGATTTTTACTCGCAGCGATTGCGTCAGCTTGCGGGCACAACAAGCCCTGGAGCTGGCAGCACTGTTAACTCGAGCTCGCCGAGTCCTCGACAGAAGCAATCGCCGCATTTCGCGAGCCCCTCGCCCTCGCAGCAGCAGCAGCAGCAGTTGCAACAACAGCAGCAGCAACAGCAGCCGCCGCAACAGCGACCCCATTCCCTGACGCCGCCGGAGAAACTGCAGGGTGCCGAGACCAGTTCAGAGAATGGCAGCGGAAACCTTAACCTAATCCTCTCCAGCACTCCGCGTTCCGCCAGCACGCCGCCGTCGAAAACCAGCGATGTTGCGTCGCTGATGCAGGATGCCAGTCCCTTTGCCTGCAGCTACTGCGACAAGAAGTTCCGCTTCGAGAACAACCTGATTATCCACCAGAGGACGCACACCGGCGAGAAGCCGTACAAGTGCACCGCCTGCGACTTTGAGTGCTCGCACATCCAGAAGCTGATGAAGCACATGCGAGTGCATCGCAGTCCGGGCGATGACCAGGATCAGCAGGATGGCAACCAGGATGATGGCAGTAATGCGGATTCTTTGGAAACCAATGAGGCCGAGGACAACGACGAGGATCCCAATCCCGAGGAGTCCGAGGAGGAGATGGGCGACAACGATCTGGATGGCGAGGATGAGGACGAGGACGAGCTGGATGACTGCGAGGAGATGGACTACAAGGCGGAGGATTTGAGTGTGAGCAATCGTCTGGATGGCAAGAGCCAGAGTCCCAAGACCACGAGCTCCGGAGCCACCTCCCTCGTGGGCGAGCTGATGGACAAGTTCGGCCTCTCGAACATTGCCCAGTACAGTGAGGCCTACAAGCAGGCGCTGCAGGAGTCGGGACGCAAGGAGGCAGCCGCTGCCGCCGCCGCAGCCGCCGCTGCCGCTGCTGCAACGGATAATAATAATCGCAATCCGGGGGATAAGATGAATGGCCTGCCGGTGGCCGCTTTGCGGCTGCGCGATGAGTTCGCCAAGAACTGCCAGATGTTCCAGCAGCCGCAGGATGCCAGCGGTGCCGCCTCGCAGGTGCCGCTCTTCAATCCCTTCCCCAATCCCTTCGAGCTGAGCAAGCGGATGAAGATGGACGGCGGCGACTGGTGGGGCATGTCGCAGGCTTTGCATCGTAATGAAGCTCTCTTTGAGAACCTCAAACTGAAACCCTTGGGATTAGGAGGAGCCAACTCCTTGATTCAAGGACCCCTGCTCAAGAAGGAGAGCCGCCAGCGGAACGACACCTGCGAGTTCTGCGGCAAGGTGTTCAAGAACTGCTCCAACCTCACCGTTCACCGGCGCTCGCACACCGGCGAGAAGCCGTACAAGTGCGAGCTCTGCTCCTACGCCTGCGCCCAGAGCTCCAAGCTGACGCGGCACATGAAGACGCACGGCAGGACGGGCAAGGATGTGTACCGCTGCCGCTTCTGCGACATGCCCTTCAGTGTGCCCTCGACGCTGGAGAAGCACATGCGCAAGTGTGTGGTGAATCAGGGCAAGGCAGCAGCGGCCGCAAATGCAGTGGCTGCCGCCCAGGCGGCCCAGGCTGCGGCCCAGCATATCCAGGCAGCCGCCCAGCAGCAGCAGCAGCAGCAGCAACAACAGCAGCAGCAGCAGCAACTGTCGCCCATGGGCGTCGGCGGAGGGGTGGTGGGATATCCGCCGCAGTTCGTGACCGGCGGACACAACCTATCCCTGCCCGGCAGCGTGAGCGGGGACAACGACAGCAACGCCTCCTCCAGCCTCACGGGCGTCCATCCCATTTCGCTGAAGGAGGAGGCATGACTTTTCAGTGGCTTCCCCATGCCGCCGCCACTGCAGCCGCAACAGCAGCCGCAACAGCCGCTGCAGCAGCCGCAACAGCAGACCAGTCGCAGTCGCATCATGTCGCGCATCTTTTAAAGATTTAAAACCCCCCCTGTAAATAGAACGACCCCTTTTTTGTGAAAAAAGCCCCTCCCCCCATCCAGCTCCTTCCAGGCGACGAAAAAAAAATACGACCAGAGGCATTTAATACCAAAGCAATAACCGTTATGTAATATAATTTTAAAGATTTGAAAAAACCAACACACCTTTTTTTTTGTATCTTAAATCTTTAACTAAAACACACACATTTTTTTCCAACATTTTTTTTTCGTGCTTGTAATTTATAAATATACAAAAAAATAGTACATAGTAATATACGTAAAAATACCTATAATAATCGCTTAGTGAGTAAGATTGTGTGGACACACATTTTCCAGTGTATTTTCTAGGACTAAGTGAAAAGCCAGGCGAAGGATTTGTATAGAATGAAAAACCTACTATGACTAAAAGTAAAAAGAAAGCAAAAACAAAAAAAATATGAAAAAATTCCACAAAAATAAGCAAAATTATACTCTAAACTTAAAGGCATTAAACTATAATGAATATTATGAATGAATATTTTTTTCATCGATGTACATTTCTTAGTAAATCTAGATCCCTAGCACTAAAGACGAACACTTGTAAAAATCCCAAACGTAATTCTAATTACTATTATTATCGTATCGTATGTATTCGTTCCATTCGATTTTCCCCCTGATTTATTTCCCCTCCTTTCCTTCCCTTATTTTTTTGCCTAGACATAATTCTATTATTAAATGTAATTTAAATGAAAAAGAAAACGAAAAATAATCAAATTTTTTTACATACATAAATAAATATTAATGTAAAACACAAATTTTTTTTAAACAATTTTAGTCTAAGCTGAAAATGAAAAGGGGAAAATCAAGCATAGAAATTGAGGCAGCAGGCAAATTGAGAGATAAAGTGGAGGCGAAAATGCAAATTTGTACGTAAAACTTCAAGTGAAATATAAGAAATATAAGGAAGCAATTAACGAGAAAATACCGAAACAACAACAAACAAACAAACAAAAGAAAACGACAAAAAACTAGATTTAGAAGACTGAAGAACTGAGAACGAAAATTGTTTTCTTGCTACAAAAAAGAAGAAAGTAAAAAAGACAGAAGGACGAAAAGGGAAAAACGAAAAAGACGATAAATAGAGAGAGCAGGAGAACGGACAATGAATAGGAAGAAAAAGGAGGTAGAAAGGACACAAGAGAGAGTAAATTTTTTTATAAATTGTTTTTTTGCTGTTGATTTTCGTTATTTGATTGAAACTAAAACAAAAGATTGAGATCCAAAAATCCAAAATTTTAATTAATATTTAATTGTTTGTTTTTGTAGTGAAAATACCTTTTTGAGAGCGAAATTAGTTTAAACCTTGTTTTGTTTCGAGTCCCCCGAAAATCGAACACATAAAATCTAAAATCCCACCTGGAAATCCCCCTACTAAAGCAGTTGAATCCCAAAACTGCCTTAATACTGGCGATTTCCTACGTTTTTATCGACGAAGTTTACCGTACATAATTTATGGAATTCGACATGTACTAAATTTAAGAACGAGGTTTTAATATGCATTATGTTTCACATATATAGAACATATATATATAAAGCGAAAACTGAATAAACAAAAATCAATGAAAATTTAAAAAAAACCACACACACGAGTTATGTTTTATTTGGCAATTTTTTTGGTTACTGATTTTATTTTTATTTCTTCCACAAAAACAGAAAAGAGGCGAAACGGATACCGAAACGAAGCAAACTAAAACTATCATTAAATCTTAGAAAATTAATTGTAGCTATAAAACGGAAAACAGAAAAAAGGAAAACTTTATACTTAAACGATTCCGAAACCGAGGACATTGTCTCATTGTCTCATTTGGCCGAGAGCAATAGCAAAGAAAAAGGCGATTTAAGAAAATAAAAAACCAAAAAAACAAAAAAAAATATTTTTCAAATGTGTGTAATTTTTTGAAAGTAACAATAACGAAAATACGAAAAGGAAAACCGAAACAAAAAAACCACAAATTTAAAAATTAATAATTAAAAGATAGTTGTCTGTGTTACGAAAATACAAAAAATATAAAAATACAATTGAAAAACTTACAGACTTTTATTTGCCATAAACTCTTGATCATTTTTTATAGCAAATTGTTTATGGCTCAGCCCAAAAGTAGGCAGCCATAAAAACGGGGCAAACGATCGTGCGGCGCAAAAGTGTTGCCTACATTTGAGGGGTGGTGCAACCAGACGCCAGGTGGCGCCATCAAAAAGGCGAGCGCAAATATAGGGAGGCGAAAAGAGAGCGACAGAGAAAGAGAGCGCCAGCGAATGACCCCCATTGGCCGCCCACCGACGCCCCCCGCTGCCACCACCCCTCGTGACCACTCGACCAGCCAGTGACCAATCCAAGCGCCACTGGCCGCCCCAATTGTCATGTGCGGAAACTTCAATTGGCATCTGGCATATGAAACTGAAACCGAAAACGCAAACGCAAAGGAACACGAAAAGCAAAACGAACCTCACACATGCTACGCCGGCAGCGCTGTCGCCGTCGACAGCGGCAGAGGCAGCGAACCCACCACCCACCCAACGCCCACTGGCCAGTTCAAACCTGCCCGCTGTCCAACATGCTCGACGCCTCCGACACTCCGGTGGTTGCAAACGGACATCGAACGGCGGGTGGGAAAAGTCCTTGAGGGGTGGGTGGTGGTGGGGGGTTAACTTTTCAGCCGGCTAAAAAGCCGGAAAAGCTAGTTTCTCATTTGTATTTGATAAAAACAACTAGACGATATTTCAGGGTCCTGGAACCATAACAAATTAATAAAATCAAAAAAATAATAAAATAATGGTATGACAATCCATATTTGGACCAATACTTCCATTGTTACGGTCAAAAAACTAATTATTTTTTTGTGGAAAATTGGAATCTGGGTTTTTGGTAAAAATTTGATTTTTTTCTTTTTGTTTTTTTGCTGTAACTTGGCTAAAAATAGTCTTACACCAAAAATTCAAACTGTTTTCAATAGATAACAAAATAAGAAATAAATCCATGACACTTTCCGGGTGATATTGGTAAAATAAAATTTTCGCCAATTTTCATTTTTTTTATAAGGGGGTACCTCATGATTTTTTACGAAAAATGGTCAAAAAATAAAATGTCCAGGTTTTAATGCCAATCGCTTGGAAATTTAATAACGAGTTCAGAAAGGTATGACAATCCATATTTGGACCAATACTTCTATTGTTACGGTCAAAAAACTAATTATTTTTTTTGTGGAAAATTGAAATCTGGGTTTTTGGTAAAAATTTGATTTTTTTCTTTTTGTTTTTTTGCTGTAACTTGGCTAAAAATAGTCTTTCACCAAAAATTCAAACTGTTTTAAATAGATAACAAAATAAGAAATAAATCCATGACACTTTCCGGGTGATATTGGAAAAATAAAATTTTCGCCAATTTTCAATTTTTTTATAAGGGGGTACCTCATGATTTTTTACGAAAAATGGTCAAAAAATAAAATGTCCAGGTTTTAATTTCAATCGCTTGGAAATTTAATAACGAGTTCAGAAAGGTATGACAATCCATATTTGGACCAATACTTCTATTGTTACGGTCAAAAAACTAATTATTTTTTTGTGGAAAATTGGAATCTGGGTTTTTGGTAAAAATTAGATTTTTTTCCTTTTGTTTTTTTGCTGTAACTTGGCTAAAAATAGTCTTACACCAAAAATTCAAACTGTTTTAAATAGATAACAAAATAAGAAATAAATCCATGACACTTTCCGGGTGATATTGGAAAAATAAAATTTTCGCCAATTTTCAATTTTTTTATAAGGGGGTACCTCATGATTTTTTACGAAAAATGGTCAAAAAATAAAATGTCCAGGTTTTAATGTCAATCGCTTGGAAATTTAATAACGAGTTCAGAAAGGTATGACAATCCATATTTGGACCAATACTTCTATTGTTACGGTCAAAAAACTAATTATTTTTTTGTGGAAAATTGGAATCTGGGTTTTTGGTAAAAATTAGATTTTTTTTCCTTTTGTTTTTTTGCTGTAACTTGGCTAAAAATAGTCTTACACCAAAAATTCAAACTGTTTTAAATAGATAACAAAATAAGAAATAAATCCATGACACTTTCCGGGTGATATTGGAAAAATAAAATTTTCGCCAATTTTCAATTTTTTTATAAGGGGGTACCTCATGATTTTTTACGAAAAATGGTCAAAAAATAAAATGTCCAGGTTTTAATGTCAATCGCTTGGAAATTTAATAACGAGTTCAGAAAGGTATGACAATCCATATTTGGACCAATACTTCCATTGTTACGGTCAAAATACGGAGCTTTTGGGTGGAAAAAGAGGATTTAAGTTTTTGGTTAAAATATGAATTTGTTGTAGTTCTGAAACTGGTGTAAGGCCTTTGCAAAAGGAAACCGGGCTGGAAAATATGTTATATCCCAAGATAGATTAGTTTTATAACTAGTAGATACTTTCATCCGAAAACTATGAAATAAACAATTTTGTTTTCCTGCAGCTGAAAAATCGTTATTCTCCCGCATCCATTTTCCAGTTCGGACCACAACTATCCACTCTGTTCTGTATGCCTAATAGTCTCTCTATCGGACTGCTTTTTGGTTCGGATAAGTGGCGTGCCGCGCTTGAAGGTGGGCAATTAATAACAGAGCCCTGCCGAATGTGTGGACCCCACTTGGCGCGCATTATTCATTCTCCATTTGCATGGGGTCCTTGGTTTTGGTTCTTGGTCCTTCCCCTCCGTTTCCCCCTCCCCACGAAAAACTCGAAGCGGATACAAGGACTGCGATTCGGTCTGTGGCTTTACTTTCTGGTGGGGGTAAAGGGAAGAGAAGGACTTTTGGGGGGCAAAATAAAGCTGGAAGGATGTGTAGGCGACATTTGTTCGTGCAGCGACTAATTCAAGTATGTGTGTATAATACACATGGCCTTCTCCTTCCCTCTCTATCTCTGTCTCACTCTGGCCGCCTCTATAAGGGTGAAACTTTTACAGTTAGCTGGCAGAGATTCTTTTCTGATGATAAATTAATTTATTATGTTCGAATTGAAGCACTCGCACAGGCTACCAATGTGAGCGGATGTAGCGTGTATCTGTGTCTGTGACCGGAGTCTGCCAGGATATGCATAATATATATATATATATATCGCATGTGCATGTGTGTGTGTTTGTGCGCCTTTCAACCCCATCGAGTGTGCACAATTACAAAAACAACTACAGGAATAATGAACAACACCATCTGACCACTTGAATAATTTCAAAGTGGCGGGCGGAAGAGGGTCTCCTTCTTTTGCCTTTGCCTTTGCTTTTGCCGGGTGATGTTTTAATTGAAACCCTGGCCGGGAATGGCTGCCACACAGCCCGCAGCCCAGAGAACCACCCAAAAAGCACCCACACCCACACCCAAAACCACCCAACTGACTGGGCGGATAGCCGTAAATGCGAAAGGGGTTTTTTCGGGCACCGTTAAGCAAACATGGCGTCATCCGCGGGGTTCTACGCAGATCTCTCGAGATCCCCCGGACCCCCAGTCACCATATATCCTATATAGAGTGTAGAGTACAACTTTTACACTTCCTTACGCTTTGTTTTTTATCATTTAGACGGCGTTTTCTTCGTTTTTTCGTTAACAGAACAATAAAAAGACTCCGTCTCTGTTTCTGGCTTGCCAATGCCAATGGAATGATACCACAAACTTCTCGCACAGACGCGAATCTTTCGGGGGGTTGGGGTTAGGGGGTTTTCTTGGTCAGAGGGAGGGACTGGGGATGACCGGGGGAGGGGGGCGGAATGAGTGGGTGTCTCACCCGGAAAGCAAAGAAAGTCAAAGAACAAATGTCTATGGCTCCAAAGTCAAAACACATTCATATTCGCCGGTTGCTAAATGTGCGAGTGATAAACTTGCATAAAACCCTGTAAATAAAAAGATTTAAAAAATATACAAATAATATACAGATGAATAATAATAAAGAAGCGAAAAATAGAAAGATTATTATTAAAAATACCGTTAAAGGAACATTTATTTTTACATATTAGGGGTTTAAAATCAGTTGAAACTAAAAGTACATTTTAAAATGTTTTAAAAAACTTTTCTTTTTGATTTAAAAATAAAATTTGTAAATATTATTTTATTCATATTGCATCTAAACTAATACAACCTTGAATTGCAGGATATGGGGACAAACCGTAAAGGATGCACGCGCATTGCCACCACAAGCAAAAGGCAACCGAAAACGGGAACGAAAACCGAAACTGAATCCGAATACGAATCTGAATCTGAAGCACAGACAACGGCTCTTTCCTAGCCATTCCACTCGTTTCGTTTCCGCAGCTCCATTCTACACAGAAATAAATAGTGCATAAAGGAGATGTTAATTTAAATTCGCATCTATGTAATGAAAAACAAGTAGATAAGCATAATACATTTTAATATTCATATTTGTAATTGATTTAAATACTGACAAATGAACATTTGGCGCCCAACGTGGGGCACTAATATGCCGACGATTGTTAAATTATTCCAAGTGTAGTTCTTTTGCTTGGGCAGTGGGCAATGTAACCCCGCTCCTCGTCCCCCTGGATCCCCCTGCCCCCGCAGGACACACACACATGGGCACATTATGTACCCGTGCACATGCATGTGTGAGTGAGTGTCCTGGCGCTGGATATCGTGCTCTAGAGACCAAATGGAAACTTAAGCCTTTCTTTTGTGCCAGCTAAGGACTCTCATACTGTCCATGAACCTTTGTGGCGTCATAAAGAGAGAGGGACTGTGGGGAGGGGAGGTGAAGTGGGAGAGCGGATGGTCGAGGTCCTTTCAATGCATCCTTTTTGGTGCGAGCGAATTTCGTGCGGTGGAAAGTAGCGTGGCATGTGTGTGTGTGTGTGGAGTGCAAGTGCACATTGTCTTTGCATGTGGATGTGTATGTGTGGGTGTGCGAGTGTGTGGACACACGGCAGGACACCAGGCACGCTCGCTCGCGCACTCGCTGGTTCGTTAATAAGAGCCCCAAAGCGCAGCTCCGGCGGCATCCCCCGATGTCCTCAGGGGGAGCTCCAGCCCCTCACCCCCCACCTTCTCCCGGGGGATGCACAGGAACGCCCCCCTTTGACTGGCGCTGGCTAACTTGCGCCACTGCCCACACACACACACACATCTGCACGGCGAAAAAGCATGCAGGATACAGTACATGATACTCAAGAACTATTTTGAAACATTCTAAAATGCTTACTTTTGAAAAACAAAATATTTAGTACTTTTAAAATAAAAATATTATAACATTAAATACCAACTAACTTAAAACTCATAAATCTTAAAATCACTTCTGGTTTTTGTTAAAAGTGTATTATAGTTATTTATAGTAACATTTATTTAGTAAATCATAACCATGCCTATATAAAAAACGTTATTCAAAATGGCTTAATTTTCTTAAGGTGTAGAAAGAACCAAGTGTGAGTGTAAAAAAGAGAAATAATGAATAAAAGAATCATTAAGCCGGCGTGTGTGTGTGTAAAAGAGGAAACCCCCGTGGAAAACCTGGCCAGTGGAGAGTGCAACTTTTCCGCCCGTCACCGCCCCCTTTGCCCCACGCCGCCCGCTTTATTCTCCTCTTGCATGGCTGACATTCAATGACTTCTCTAACTTTTCACTGGGTTGTTTGCATTCTTTTCCCCGGTCCCCCCTAAAACCCCCTTTCAGCTGCCCCTGGACCCTTTTCCCCTCCACCCACCCAGCTATTTTTGTTGTTCCTGGGACTCTTTCAAACAAAAACGCGAATGCGAATGCAATCCCGAGTTGGCTTTGCCTTTGTTGTCCGCCCATTTTCCCGCTTCTCTTATTTGGAAAATCCATTTGTCCACCTGGCCTACACACTCATGTACACCAACACACACACACACAGCTGTGCAAACACCTGGACCAAACTTTGTTGCACACTTACAGAGCTGAAAAAGCCGAGATAGATGGGCAGGCAAATTAAAAAAATATATCTATGTATATGGTAGGTAAAATGGAAAATAAAATAAAAGTGTCACTGTGGAAATGGTGGAAAAAAACCTACCTTTTTTTTAGTATCCCGGTTGTTTAATTAAACTCTAATTGCGTGATTAGTGAGAATTTAGATGGTGCGTGCCTATGACAATTGCCGCGGGGCACAAAGCCATCCACCCACTCACCCCTTTGGGAACTCTGTACTCGAGCACATGCTGAAATTTTTATGACAACAAAAGAGTTGAGATGCACTGAGAATTAAACTGAAATAAGCTGAGTAACAAACAAATTGGCGCCCAACGTAGGGCACTGATACGGCGACGTAGGAGAATTAAATATATTTTAATAAAATATATATACAATTATATAAACGTCTTAACAAATATAAATCCAATTATATTTAAACGTTTTTTTTAAATATCCGAAATAAGAAAAAACCATTTAAAAAATGGTAGTTTCTTATACCACACTTTTCGCCCAGTGTACTATTTGCATGGCTCCACGTTTTTTACTCTCACCTGAAAGGAAAATCATGCCAAACACGAGCACTAATTAAATTCCACACTCGACTTAACCCCCTGATGTTTCTTGTTTCCCAATGATAATGATGATGATGATGCTGTGCGTACGAGTATTTATATCTCTCTAAATTGCACGGCCAAAGGTCAACAAGTCGTCGCAGCGAAATCGCCCCGAAAATCCAGTCGAAAAATAACTAGTTTTCCAGCTCATTTGGAGAGTGATCTGTGGCCCAGCTTCCGAGATCAGTGGGGTTAATTGCTCTGATCTCTGACCCAGCAGCAGCTTCCCCTTTTTTTCTGTATTTTCGCTCGATGAGATGAGGATGCTATGTGCTATAGGGAAAAAAAACCAGAAAATAGCTACAAAAATTTGCCACTTTCCCCATGAAAAGCCCAAAGTACATTCAAATGAGCCGCACAACCCCTGGAGCAGGATGAAGGACCAAAGGACTAAAAGGACCAAAAGGACCTACATGGACCGGTTCTCGGCTGCTGCTTCTGCTTCTGCTGCCTCTGCGGTTGGATGCCTTTTTGTGCTAATGTCGCACTATTTATTAGCCTTAGGATTAATAAATTTTATTTGGTCACCGTCTTAATGAAATCAGCAGGGCCAAAAAAGGGGGGATTTTTGCGGATTTCGGATTTCGGAAGCCATTTCAATCTGCTTTTTTGGGCTGCCCAGGGGGCATATGCTGCCCCATGTGTCTCCTGTTTGTTTGTATTCCTCACGCAATCGCACTGCCCTGAGATATTGTATCTTCGCACACACACACTCCCATAACACACACACATTAAGGCCGACCACACACCCACAACACACACAAGGGCACTAGGAGGAAGGCCTTCAGAAGGGGTACTTTGTAAGGCGTTTTAAGGAAGGGGGAAAGAATAGAGACTTTTGCGAAAAAATTAAATATTAAATTATTTAAATAGCTCTTTCATTTCTTGGCTAAAATTAAGTCTTAATTTCCAACATCTATTTTTATATAAAATTATCTTAGGAGTATTTTTTAAATGTAATTTATAAACTATTGTAAATATTATTATACCGAATAGGTTCTTAATATTTATACATATATTCTTTATCTTCCGCTTATTATAATAAGAAAAACCCCCTTTGCCTTCGCCCCTGACCGGACTCACACCCACACTACCACACACACATAGGGAAAGAGCTCAGAAGTTGCCAATTTGCCTTTTTGAATTTACGCATAGCTAAAAGTATCCTTTCGGTAACCACAAATATTTACCCAGCTCAAGGCTCAGGTCCTGCGGTTGCCACTACGCCAACCAGACGCGAATGCGGATGTGGATGCGGATGCGGATGTGGAGATGTCCTGTTCCTTGGCCTCCGGGCAACTTGCAACTCGCCCGCCGGCTGCCTGGTAATTTTCAAAATCTGTCGGACCATCATTTTCAATTTCTCCCCCGGCGACGAGGCCAAGGAACTTATTTTTCCATCACCAAGTTTTTGGACCAATGCTCATATTTACACATCCTTCGAGTGGGAGAGTGTTCGAGTGTGTGTGTTGGTGTGTGTGTGTGGAAGGGACTTTTGAAATGAGATTAAAAACGGCAAATTCCTGGCTGAGGACTGAGGGCTGCCGGCTCCTGGCTAAGAGTAATGAATGCGGTTTCTGCCCAAGTCAAATTTTAGAAAGTGTTTTATTTGACTAGGTCTGCGATGCGCCCCTCGGCACAAACACACACGAACACAGCCAGACGAACCACACACTCTCAGACCAAAAACCCCGTACACATATGCACTCACACTTGGCCAGACGGAAATTGGAAAATTTAGTGGAAGTTTAAAAAAAAGTCTTCTAGCTAAATATATAGTTGGGGCGAAAGTGAGACTCTGCGATTAAAAGCTTTCATTTTGAAACATGGCTTTATTAAATTACAGAATATTTTATTTAAAACTTTAACATTTTTTTATAGAAATTTAAGGAAACACATTTTAATTTTTTGCCATTTTTCGATCAGTATTTTTGCCAAAACAAAGAAAATAATAGTGAAAATATGGAATGTCATAATAAAATTGCCAATCGATTGGCATTTAAAACCTGGACATTTTTTTTTTGCCATTTTTCGTAAAAAATCAATCAAAATCATCAAAACCCCCTTACACAAAAATTGGCGAAAATTTTATTTTTCCAATATCACCCGGAAAGTGTCACGGATTTATTTCTTATTTTGTTATATGTTCAAATCAGTTTGAATTTTTGGTGTAAGACCATTTTTAGCCAAGTTACAGCAAAAAAAACAAAAAGGAAAAATTACAATTTTTACCAAAAACCCAGATTTCGATTTTCCACAAAAAAATAATTAGTTTTTTGACCGTAACAATGGAAGTATGGATCCAAATATGGATTGTCATACCTTTCTGAACTCGTTATTAAATTTCCAATCGATTGGAATTTAAACCAGGAAATTTTATTTTTTGGCCATTTTTTGCAAAAAATTATGATGTACCCCCTTATAAAAAATAAGAAAATTGGTAAAAAATTAAATGTTACGAAAAGTGATGGGGATCGTTAGTTTATGTTGTTAGCTGCTGAAAATAGTATACGGTTTTAGTTTGGGACAATTTTTAGCTGAATTACAGCAAAAAAATACTTAACAATATCCTGTTTCTTTTAAAAAAGTTACAAGAAAAATAAGTTACATTTTAAAACAAGTTCCTAAGCTTTTATATTTTAAAGTTTAAAAAGGCCCTTAAAAACACGTAATTTTGTATGTATTTTCCTCAAATAAAGTTTCATATCTTTAAAATCTCAGCTGCCCCGAAATCTAGGCTGCGATCAAAGTTCATGAACCGCCGTAGAGGCGATATCGAAATGTTTATCGGGATGCGGCGGTTTATAATCGAAAACATTGAAACATTTTGTAGGCATTTATGCGGCTCATAATGATTTACGATGCGATTTCGAGGCTCCGAGGCGACGAGCACGTACATGCCACAAGCTGCTTCCCGGATTTCGTGTTTTTCGCCTCTATATGTGTGTATAAATTTTTCTTTTTTATATTTTTTTTTTTTTTTTTGGGCAAGGTCGCGAGTGGTAACCTTTAATCTCTGCGTGCGTGCCTCCCAGTTTTTAGAGTTTTTTCAGTTCCAAGAGTTGTTCTGTCCCGTTTCCCGATCGCGCGAGTCCTTTTCTATGCCGATTTGTAGCGAGGCAGCTGAAGACGTGAAATGTTTGTCGAAACAACCGAAAGTCCGCCATGACTATACTAGATCCACTACCCACTCTACCCCCATGGAAACTCCTCTGAGTTTGGGTTGTGGAAAACAAGTTTCCGCCGGGGGTTGCAAAGGCATCGAATGTCCTGCCGTCCTGCCTTTCGAATGCAAAGCCAGAAGCTCAGCAAATTACCAAAGGCCAACATGCCGGATGACCAGCGGCCAACCCACCGAACCCACCATCCCCTGGAACCCCCGAAAACCCCCCGGAATCCGGAATTTTAGAGACTGTCGGAACAAGGACACCACACCACCCCACGCCCAGCGCTTCCTTGGCCCGTTGTGTGTAAATATTTTGAGGCACGCGTGTGTTCCTTGCTCTCATTATAAAGTTCGGCAATTCAACCCCGGCAATTCAACAACTGCGTTGCAAACTACAAATGCAAACTACATTGCTTTTCTAATGCGCAGCATTTAATAATTTACGAATAGCCAAATGAATGAGAGCTTAGGCTATACTATTTTTGTTAATGGGAACCACATTGCCAATTTGCGTATTTAAACTGAAAATAATAAATGTAAATTTAACAAATAATGAGAAAAAAACAATCTAATAAGTTAAGACACTAATTTTGGTTTATTTAAGAATATTTTGTCCCAATTTAAGACCATTCCTTCTATAAACAAACGTCCTTAATTTAAGAACGTTTTTCTTAATTTTCGACTTCTTTATTATTAGTTTGTGAAATTTAAGTAAGTAAGATAACATAACATAACATTTCCAAAGAAATCGATTTAAGGTTAGTATTAAAACTATACGACAATACAAATTTTTGTTCTGTCTATAAATATATTTAATACTTCTCTCCCTTTTTTAAGAAATTGATTTTTCGATATTATAAGCTATATCATTTGAGTAAGCTAATTTATCGTTTGAGTTTCATAGATTCAATATAAATTTAGAATTTTAATGCTGAAAATATAGTTCTTTCAAAAGAGTGACATAACTAGAACTATGTGTTTCACTTTTATTCATTTATTTTCAATTTAAAATTATAAATAAAGACACTGTAGTGAAAATAAAATTTATAAAAAATAACTAAAATGTCTTCAAAAAAATCGTATCAACCGAAAGTAGTTCTCTGCGTCTAAGAATACGACGTCTATTCCCGGATTACCCGGACGGGTGGGTGAGTCTATTAATTGATTATATAATCGGAACAATTGCCTCCTCGTAAGACCCCAAATGAGATGCGTACATCGCCGAGCGGCGTGGCTAAGTCGCTTTCTAATTATTGGTAATCCCGAGGCCAACGGACATCTTGGAACCCATTCAACATTCGGTTGTATGGCAGAAAAGTGTAGTGGGCGGAAGCGAGAGGCAAGAGGCGGTAGAGTGAGGCGGAGCATAATGGCGGCAGCGGGTGGATTTCTGGATTTACGGCTCGATGGTCCGCTGTCCGTGTGTCCGTATGTCCTCGTGTCCGTATATCCCCTTTGTCCGTGAGCTGTGAGAGTCCCCTGTGTCCGTATGTCCGTGTGTCCGTTTGTCCACGAAGGATGGCCATAGCCGGTGGTGTTTACTTGCCGGCAGCATTAACATTAACCCTTTTCCAGCTCACGAGCACACGCACACACACTACTATGGCCTGTGGAGAAGTCGCTGCCTTTGTGTGGGTCACCCACTCAGTGCGCCTGCCTGTCCGCCATCGCAAGGACTCGGCGAAGTCCCGGCAAGGACCCATACTCATTAAAAGATTCTGACCATTTGAAAGCGAATTTAACCTTTTGTTTTACCCGGCTTCCTTTGGCTTTCTCCATATATATACATATATATGTATGTCCTGCGCATCCTTTCATGTGTGCGTGGCTTTTTTGCCTTCTAATTGTCACTTGACATGAAGGCATGTATGTCTGTGTGTGCAGTGGGTGTAAATTAATTTGAGACTACTTGAAAAATATTTAAATAACGCATGTGTGTGTGTGTATTTTGGGTGGGAAAAAGTATTCCAAACAAATCACAAACAGATATTTGGGCATTCATTGTTTTAGGTCTAGACAACATTTGCCATTTCCTTTCGATCCCACGGACAACCCATCAACCCATTTCATCTGAACCACCCACCTTACATCACTTTGATGCCCCGCGAAGCTCCTCTGGAAGGATATTTAAATATCTTGGGTTTTGGGATCCAGGGACTTCAAGTTTCGAAACTACTTTCACTTGAGTCCGCCGCATTCTTGGTTCCTGAAAAGTAGGCTATGGAATTTTGATAATCAGGAATCACTAACAACCACAGAAACTTAACTTAGCTAATAAAATATATAAATATATAGACTACAAACCTAAAAAAAAGGCAAATCATAATATTTAATGAATTAATTACAATTAAAGGCTTATTTTTCTATTATATTAATTTTTATTAAATCCAATTATTACAACCATTATGCATTTGTATTTTAGGAATGTGATATATAAACCTCTAAATAATTTTCTCTGTAATTTCTGCATACAATTATGTAGCAATAAGTTACACACACATACACATACATACATATATATTCCTAAGCAGCTGTTTATACATACATACACTTACTTTAAGTTAGGTCACACTATTTGTACATATATACATCCCTGTTACTCCAAGTAACACTATACTTGTCTCACTCACACACACTATGTACCCAACCCTTGTGAAATAGGCTAAGCGTGCAGAGTTCTGCTTAATAAAGATCACTTTTGCTGCGACCATCAAACAAGAAGCACACAAATCGGCTGTCTACAATTTCAGAAGTGGGATCACTGCGAAAATTTTTTTTTTCGCATATCAAACTCTGCCTACAATAAAAACCAAAGCAAAAGTTAAAAGTACACTAGTGAAACTTGTTAATTAGTGAATAAAATCATGGAAATCATCGGTGCAGACGAGTATTCAGCAGCAGAACTTCGGGGCTGGCTAGAAAAGCTTGGGCTGCCAAAAAGTGGAAACAAGGCAACTCTCGCTGCTCGTTTAAATGGCGTGCCCCCCGAAGCCCGTGGAGTTTGCCCAGTACCGGATCCCAAGGATTTATCCGATGCTGAAGTTGGATCCGAGGAAAGGCCAAACACATCTACCGACAACGTAGCAGAACAAGATGGCGCCGGCACCTCATCGCTGGATGCCCACAACAACGCCGATGTCTCAAATATCATGAACGTTCCAGAAGTTTCGCTGGAATTGGAATCTCTGAAGCGTCACTTGGAAATGATCCAATTGGAAAATGAGTTGCTCAAGTTGGAAGTTTCGCGCCGTCAGCCATCTATTAGAGTGACCACATCTTCGGCAAGCAATTTGCCAGAACTACAAAACAGCGTTGCCACACCAAATCCAAACAATGTTGCCCCATCGGATTCGGGAAATATTGTTGCAGAAGTTGCCAGATCAAACACAGCATTTTCTAACAACAATTCTTTGCTGACCATGGTCAAGGAAATGCTTCCAGTTTTTGACGGTGCTGCCAACAACAAGGTACCAGTTAGTACTTGGATCGCACAACTTAATGCAATTATCAAAATGTACAATCTGAGTGATGACGTGACTCGCATGCTGGTCATGTCAAAGTTGAAAGATCGCGCACAAATTTGGTTGCACTCTTCTGAGAATCTGCTCGCCCTACCAGTACCGGAACTCTTAACACAACTCGCAGAAGCCTTTCACTCAAAGGAGAGCAAGATAATGTCCCGCCGTAAGTTTCAGGAGCGAAAGTGGCAATACTCTGAAGACTTCGCCACTTATTTCAACAACAAAACACTTTTGGCTGCGCACATCCGGATTGACGACGAGGAGCTAATCGACAGTATTATCGAAGGAATACCGGATACCCTTCTACGACAACAGGCACACATGCATTGCTTCAATTCGTCTGCACAGCTGTTGCAAGCGTTCGCCAAAGTTTCTTTGCGAAAACCATCCTTCGCATCTGGACGCCCCAAAGTTTCACCCGGAAACCAACCCGGACCCGCTATAAGATGCTTCAACTGTAACTCCATTGGACACTTCGCGGCCGACTGCCGCAAACCTAAACGCGCATACGGAGCTTGCTACGGATGCGGAAGTCTGGAGCACCTTGTATCCCATTGCACCGAGAAGAAAAACATAACCAACAACGAATATGTGAGACCGTTTAAAATTTTCTTTAATTCAGAACCTAATCAATGTTTGTCTTTAGAATGCCTAATCGATTCTGGGAGCCCAATTAGTTTTACAAAGTTATCCTGCGTTGAAAATTTTCTGAGAAGCAACAGCATTAAGTTTAGTGAAAACAATAATACGAATTACGTTGGCTTAAATCACAGCCCTTTAGATATATATGGAAAAGTATCCTGTTTTATTATTATGAATAAAGTGAAATTTAATTTTGATTTATTAATTGTGGCAAACAAATCGATGGCATATAGTACTGTTTTAGGAAGAGATTTTATGAATATTTGTAACTTTAAGATTGTTAGGGAAAATGATTGTCCAAATGATTGTGAAAATGATAGGTGTTTAAATGATCGATATATTGAAAAAGATTGCTCAAATGATAGAGATTGTGAAAATGATAGGTGTTTAAATGATCGATATATTGAAAAAGATTGCTCAAATGATAGTGGTTGTGAAAATGATAGTTCTAACGATAGTAGTCTTAAAAATGACTGCCTCGGTGATAGTGGTATTGAAAATGATCGCTCGAATATTGGTTGGACTACAAACGATTGTGTTATTAATAGCGGTATAGAAAATGATTGTTTAAATGAGAGTATTGATATTAGTGGTTATGACAAGGAAGTTAGGAACGATCGCGCAGTTAAATTTATTAAAAAGGTTCGGTTTATAAATAGAGATGATCACGATTACAATAACGATAGAATTAAAACGGATGGGAATACAGATAGTATTAAATTGGTAAAAATGTGTAGTCAAGATAATTTGAAGTTCCAAGATAAAGAGCAATGTAATGAAAGCAAACGAAAATTAGGTAATTCTTGCAAAACGATAGAGTTAAGTCCGAGTGCAAAATGTCAGCCCAGCGATAATTTTGAGTCAGAAATAATGTCAATTGAATATCCTGATCCAACCGATAGCAATCAGTTAAACATAAGCGATACGTGTGAATTTAATTTAAAGAACAAATTGATAGACATATTTGATAAGTTTTATACGAAACCAAAACGACCGGAGATACCTGTAGTTAAATGGGAAATGAAACTGAATTTTGACAATACTAAACCGTTCAATTACCCTCCAAGGCGTTTATCATACGCAGAGAAAAGTCAAGTCCAGAATTTGTTAGATGATTACATTCAAAACGGTATTATTCGAGTAAGCGAGTCCGAGTATGCGTCACCAATAGTCCTAGTTAAGAAAAAGTCTGGAGAGTTAAGAATGTGCGTAGATTACAGAACATTAAATAAGAACATGTTGAAAGATAATTACCCCACCCCCCTTATAGACGACCTTATTGATAAACTTTCCGAAAAAATTATTTTTACCAAGTTAGATCTTAAAAATGGGTTCTTCCACGTGCACATGCACGAAGATTCAATTAAATATACTGCTTTTACAACACCTATGGGTCAATATGAATGGCTTAGAATGCCGTTTGGCTTACGAAACGCCCCTGCAGTTTTTCAAAGGTTCGTGAATAAAATTTTTGCTGATTTAGTTAGAGACGACAAGGTACTTATTTATATGGACGATATTTTGATAGCAACGAAAGATGGTAAGAGTCACATAGAAATATTAACGGAGGTATTTAAGCGATTGGTAGATAACAAGTTAGAGCTTAGGTTAGACAAGTGCGAGTTTCTCCAAAGTGAAATAAAATATTTAGGATACATAATATCAGGAGAGGGTATTAAACCAGATTCAAAAGGCATGCAAGCTGTTAAAGATTTTCCTATTCCGACAAAAACGCATGAAGTTCAAAGTTTCCTTGGATTGTGCTCCTATTTCAGACGATTCGTTAAAGACTTCTCAACAAAAGCTAAGCCGTTATATGATCTTGTGAGAAAGGATAGAAAGTTCGAATTTGGTGCAAAAGAGTTAGAGTGTTTTGAGATGTTAAAAGTAAATCTTTTAGAATCCCCTATTTTGGCGTTGTATAACCCAACAGATCCGACAGAGCTACACTGTGATGCTAGCTCCCTAGGTTTTGGCTCAATTTTAATGCAGAAAAAGAAAGATAATAAGTTTCACCCAGTATTCTATTTTTCAAAACGCACGACAGATGTGGAGGCGAAATACCATAGCTTCGAACTAGAAACGCTCGCAGTAGTTTACGCGTTACAACGTTTTAGGATATATCTTCAGGGAATAGAATTCAAAATAGTTACAGATTGTAGTGCTTTTACTCTCGCGTTAAATAAAAAGGAACTATGCCCAAGAATAGCTCGATGGGCGCTTTTTCTTCAAGATTATGACTATACTTTAGAACATAGAGCCGGTAAGCGTATGCAACATGTCGATGCACTTAGTAGAAACACACACATACTAACGATTGATTCTAATTCGTTTGAGGAAAACTTAGTTATTTGTCAAAGTAGAGATGAAAAAATAAAAAGTATAGTAGAGCAACTTCAACAGACAGAACTTAAGGATTATGAAATGCGCAATGGAATAGTTTACAGGAAAAAGGATAGGGATTCTCTTTTATTTTATGTGCCAAACGAAATGGAGAGTCATGTTATGTTTAGTTATCATGATCAGTTAGGACACGTAGGAATAGATAAAATGGTAGAAGTTATTTCAAAAAGTTACTGGTTCCCCAAAGTTCGTGAAAAATGCAAGCAACACATTAATAATTGTTTAAAATGTATCGCCTATTCTGATAAGTCTGGAAAAGATGAAGGTTTTCTACATAATATCCCCAAAGTAAGCATTCCCTTTGATGTTATACACATAGACCACTATGGTCCGGTAGATAAGAGTAGAGCTAACAAACATGTTTTAGTAATTATAGACGCATTCACAAAGTTCGTAAGACTTTATCCGGCAAAAACCACAAAGTCAAGAGAAGCAATAGTAGCATTAAAGAATTATTTCAGGTCATATAGTAGGCCAAGATGTGTGATTTCAGACCGAGGGACATGCTTCACGTCCAAAGAATTTCATGACTTTTTAGAGGAAAACGATGTGAAACACATAAAGATAGCAACCGGATCCCCGCAGGCAAATGGGCAAGTCGAAAGGGTGAATAGAAGCATAGGTCCCATGATCGCTAAGTTGACCGAACCAGACAAAGGATTGTTTTGGGATACAGTTTTAGAAACAGTGGAACACGCACTTAATAATACGATGCAAAGGTCAATCAATCAACATCCAAGTCAAGTTTTGTTCGGAGTATCTCAGAAGGGAAAAGTTATAGATAGCTTAAAAGAGAAATTAGATGAGTTAAATAAAGATAGCGAAAGTAGAAATTTAGAAATAATAAGAGAGAAAGCCAGTAAGAGTATTGAAAAGTTACAAGAATATAATAAATTACGTACAGATCTTAAAAGAAAAAACCCTAATGAGTATGAGAAAGATGATTTAGTTATGATAAAAAATTTCGACTGTCATGTAGGCGTATCTAAAAAATTAATACCGAAATTTAAAGGCCCTTATAGAGTGACTAAAGTTTTGCGTAACGATAGATATGTCTTGGAGGATGTTGAAGGGTTCCAACAATCTAGGCTTCCTTATAAGGGAGTTTGGGCAGTAGCAAATATGCGGCCATGGATACAAAATGTAAATAGTTAAGAGATCAGGAGCTCTCCGGTCAGGATGGCCGAATTGTAGCAATAAGTTACACACACATACACATACATACATATATATTCCTAAGCAGCTGTTTATACATACATACACTTACTTTAAGTTAGGTCACACTATTTGTACATATATACATCCCTGTTACTCCAAGTAACACTATACTTGTCTCACTCACACACACTATGTACCCAACCCTTGTGAAATAGGCTAAGCGTGCAGAGTTCTGCTTAATAAAGATCACTTTTGCTGCGACCATCAAACAAGAAGCACACAAATCGGCTGTCTACAATTATAAGGTAACAAATACTTAACCCTTTGATGCAATCGACAAAGAGAAAGTTGTAACCATTCAAAATGTAAATTTGAGATTGTGATTCAGTGGCTTTTGTTTGGAAAGAAACGAAAAAAACTTGCTGAAACTTAATCCGATTATGTAAATAGCTCAACCAACAAGCTCGCTTTTCTCCTGTCTATATTTCAGATAACAGATTTCAGATCTATAAGTTACATCAGCTTCAATAGATTCGCTATCCCTCTCCCACCCCTACGGCTAGTATAGTCATCTCCCTTGCTCACCTGGCTGCGAGTCCCTGAGTTTATAAAACTAGGGGATGATCTAAGCTAAAGATCGTTAGCAACCCCTAAGTTTTAGGGAAGCACGGAACGATTGGCCGTCGGAAATTCTGATCAGATCGGGGAGTTAACTTCCGCGTGACCTCTATATTAGGCATAGGGAACAATTTTCGGGACGCGACTGTCGAAAAGGAATCGTGCGTGGAATTCGGAACTCGAGACTCTAGGTTCCATCATCAGTTGTTCGCATTCCCTCGAAGGACTAGGCAGCTGCATCGGCTGCTAACAATTAATGGAGGATCATTTTGTCAAATACCAACTGGTTTAGAAATCCCAGTTACCTCAAGGTTCGATAAAAGAAAAGTATTTAAAAATTATCAAATTATCAAGTTAAACAGCTTTTACATTTAAATTTTTTATAATATTTTCCCTTTTTTACTTAACAAAAATTCTAAAGTTTGGCAATTAGTAAAACAAATTATACAAATAAAAATGTATATTCTGTTAAATTATTTAATATTTATATGAAATAACAAAAGTGTATTTTTGGAATATTTATCACTATTACAACATTGATAAAAAAACGTAGAAAATCCAAAGATTTAATAAGTTTTTATTAATTTCAAAAACGAAAATAAAACTGCTTTAGTAATTAATACCATTTTAAACTTCGAAATCAATTTTACTCTGCCATTTTTTTCTGTAAAGTTTGAATTATTTACCAGTTACGATAACCATTTAAAACTTTTCCTGAAATTGCCATAATCTTTCGAGGATTTTTACAAGATGCAATTAACCCCTGGGAAACCTTTGTTTTCTTAACCCATCAACGCCTTGATCAATTTGAACTCTGTGCCGCTGCTAATCAAGATGACCAGAGAGGCAGAGATCTCGACCCTGCAGGATCCTATCCAAGGGCCAAGATGACCAGCAGTCAGCAGTGAGCAACCCCTTTCCCTTTTATAAAAGGCGATGAAACGGGTTCCGCCACGGGAACTTCTTCTTGAGGGTTCTTTGAGGTCCTTGAGATGCAGGACCCCGACACACTTCGCCAGCCTTGACCAGTGGTCAAAGGACCGGGACCCCAATTAGGCTTTTCATTAGAGCCACTGGGAAAATGGGAAATGAAAATTCAAATGATTGATCGCATTTCCCGCGGAAAAACCAAAACCAAAGACAACTGACAGCGAAATCAGCGCTGAAATTAATCATATTTGTCCGTCCGAAGAATGGTAAACTTTCGCCTGCCGGAGGAAGTGCTTTGCGGGGTGCAAAAGGACTTGAGGTCCTGCGAGAAGGTGGTGTCGGGTTTCCAGTGTTGTTATTGCTTTTTTATAAGCCATAAAAAAGCATAAAAATTGCACATTCGCCGGCTGCCCATTTGCCATTTGCCAGATGGGCTATTCTACTGCCACTTGACGTCCGCGAATTCCCGCCGGGAGTTCGGGCCCACAACTTTTTCGGGGCCATAACTCTGCGAGTAATTGACAGATCGCAATTAGAAATCGATGCAAAAGGCCCAAAAAAAACAAAAAGTATCGAGTTACATTTCGAAGAAATTCGAAAGAAATTTGCACCTTTTTTTTAGGGGGGTGAAAATCCCTTTTAGCCAAGTGGACTCGACTGGAAAACAGTTGATTTGGCCTATGGATTCTTTTGGATAAAAGCTGGGTCAGTTTAGGGATGTCAGGAAATGGTCCCGCCGGGATTTTCCAAAGTGTTGCTTGATGTTTGGACACCGACTCCTCAAATATTCAATTATATTTAAGGGTAATCAATAAGCGAGCTTAGGAAGTTCAAGAATATTATCTATATGTATCTAGGAATATTTACTTGAAATCTTATAATGTGATTTACTTTTTTAAAGTTTAAATGGAACAAGATAAAATAATCGAAGAAATTTTTTTTAATATTTTAAATATTTTTCTACCCTTGAAGGTTTGTTTTAATTTTTATTCCCAACATAATTTATTTTTAAACTGAGTTACATTTAAAATTGCAAGCAAATCAAATGACAAATAAAAATGTAAAAATATGATTAACATTTTATTAATTTAAATGGTACAAGATAATCTCTTCTAACTAAAAAATATATTTTTTTTAATATCACTCTTGTTATTTTGTGAAACCTTTAAAAGGTTTTCTATAAATTTATTCTTAGTTTTAATAATTCCTAGCATAGTTGATTTTTAAGCTGAATTACATTTATAATGCAAACAAATCAGGACAATCCTCTTCTCCTCTATAATATCAATTCACTTTCGCTACATATGCTTGTTGGGCAAAAGAAATGCGTATATCGAATTTCAGTTAATCACAAAATGAGCCCAATATCCCGGCTACCCCGTTAGGACATTCAATGGCCTGGAATCCCCTCAGAATAGACCCAAAAATTCGAAATGGACGTGGGGCAGGGACTATTCAAATAAGTGAATGATAGATGGGGAAGGGGACATCAAAAGGCGTAGAAGGGGGTTCGAAAAATGCTTGTTGCCGCAAAAAGCCTTAACAGTGGCCATAAAATACCCCATGTTCCAAGTTACACGAACCCCAACCGCCCACCAGAAGTGACAGAGCAACCCTCTCTCTATATATGTGTATGTGTTTAGATGTGTGTAAGGGTCGTCTATCCCTCGTCCAAACGTTCGAAGTGACCGGCCGAATCGTAAAAATGTAAGACGAAAACGAGCTCAAGAATAAAAACACATTAGATACAAGCAAATATCCTTTCCGCAGTCGCATGTCCTTTGCACACACACACAGAAGCGCCGCACACATACAAATTTATCTCCATTTGACCCTCTTCAAAGTGCTTTTTATAGTCATTTAGTGTTTTGGCCCTCCCGTCAAGTACTTTTATTATACACGTATAAATCCAATTCGGCATTCGGCTGTATATGTAGGGTCCAAGGATCCAAGGATCCGCGGGCATGTGTGTGTGTGTGGGTGGTTGGGTGTGTGAAAAGGTAGGACGAAACGAAACGAAACGAGAGTCCGACTAATGAAACGGAACCGAGAGTCGGGAAAGGACCAAGGACCTGAAACCGGGGACCACGCAACCCAGGGACTCTCCTTGGACCGCGTCGCCCAAAAGGACCACAAAACACATGCATACACAATGGCCCCCCGGCAACAACAACAAACAGCAACAATTTGGTTGTCAAAACTACACCCGAAAAAGGCAACCCACACGCATACACCGGGAGAAAAATTAAGTCATTATACTTATTAATGGGATCCTTAAATCTCTATCAAAACTGTTGCCAAAATTGTACCGTTAATAGCAAGAAAATAAATTTAAATACAGATCGGGAGAGAAAATTTTCATGAGTACAACAAAATTAGCAGGAGGTCCTTGCTCCTTTCTTAAACGATCTTATGAAAGTTTTGGTGAAAATGTTCACCTTTTAGACCTTTTATCAAACTATACGACACCAACGATTTATGGCACATCCAATGGTCAAACTTAATGGAGTTTTTTTTATTTGTTAAATATAAAGATAAATAAAATTATAAAATCCCTCGAAACTTTGACCAATTTGTATATAATAAAATACTTCTCTCCATTCTAAAAAAAATAAATTTTCAGAGTCGTTTCCCAAAAAAAACTATGTTTTTTATTTGAAATATATTTTATTTCTTATTTATTTCTTTTGTTTTTGTTTTTTTTTTTTGATAATTGAAGATAATTTTTTCCCCAGTGTTCATATGCAAAGCAGATGCCAAGGTCCTTTGCCAGTCGGCGAGCGACCCCACCCAGCGAGTCCTTTTTAAAATTTTAAGACATGTAAATATAAAAGGTCCTGCATCGTCCTGCGCGACGGCGAGTTGGGCAGCTCCCAGTTTCAAACTCCCATTTCGCAGTTCCAACTGGCAACCCCCGAAGGTCCAAGGATGGGCAACCGAATATGTATCGCCCGCCAGGATCTATAGTCCTGTGAAGTCCTGTATGTGTGTGTGTGGGTGAGTTTATGGCCTTGTATGTTGGCAATGTTATGGTATTGGGGCTGGGATATCTGTTCATTCGTTTGTTTGTTTGCTTGTCGCTCGGTTGGCGTTTGTGTGCGTGTGTCCTGTGTCCTGTGCTGTCCTGTCCGGCCTTTTCCGTCCTTTCCCCCTTTTTATTCCGGCGATGAGGAATTTTCCAACCCACCAACATCACCGCATCTGCAAATGTTGTTTTCCTTTGGGTTGTTATTATTTTAAATTTCTGTTTTCGGTTGTATTTCTTTTTTTTTGTTATTTTGTCCCCTGTTTTTTGGTCCTTGCCTTTTTTGCATATGGTCGGTCGCTGTCCCTTCCTTTTTGGCGCTATCGCCATTTTGGCCTTACTTTTGCGTCCGACAGCTTTTTTTCCTTTGTGGAGACACATTTTTCTGGTCATTGGTTTGCCCGAAAAATACTTGAACACCATTTTATGGCACATAAATAAATTTATATTTTTCAAAAAAAATTTTGATAATTTTAAATTATGTTTAAATAAAAAAAAATATAAAATAAATCCTAAAAACTACGATTTTTAACCTCTTTTTCTTTGACAAATCGAGGAAGCCAAATCTATGAAATGATTTTGGGCCGAGTGAAAAGCAGGCTGTCCCAAAGAAAAGCCATTTTCAAATGGAAGCCGCAGGAATGCATCCCACCCACAATTTTCCAACCACTTTGCAGGGGGTAAAAAAACAGACAAAAAATGAAAACCCTTTAAAAAACAATACACGAGCTGTAACGGGGCCATTAATTTCCCAATTTACAGTCTATTCGCAAGCCGTTGCCAAAATTGTTTAAGGTTTTAAAACCCACACACATACACATACTGATAGATGTGTGTGCGAGGGGGTGTGAGTGTGGGCCAGTGGCCATATGTCCATTTTGGAGAGGAATTTCCCTCCAACGAGGTGTGCCAAGTGCGTGTGTGTGCGGGTTGTGGGTTGTCTTCGGTCTTCTTCGAGGACCGCCAGCGAATGGGGTGGTAAATGCTGCCCAAGGGACTTGTAGCTGGATACCAACAAAGTTTTTCGAAAAAAAATAAACGAAACGCAGAAGAGAATGCCAAGAAGAAGGAGAAGCCGCCAGGAGCGCAGCGCAGGACCTTCGGCCAGGTTGATTCAGCCAGATGCCCTCCTTTGATCAAAATATTGAAAAAACAACTAAAACAACAACAAAATATTTAATATGTTAAACATTTTTTAATGTAATAAATTTATTCAAAGAAGCCTAAAATGAATTAAAAAAAAATTTTTAGGGAGCAATAAATATATAATTTTTTAAGAGAAAAATATTTAAACAAATTTACCTACAACAAAATCAGAAACGATATATTTTAAACATTTTAAAAAGTGTTTCAAACAGATCTTTAACCAAAATAAAAAATATATATAATCAAAAAAGCTAAAAATATTTTTCGGGCTTTTTACTCGAAAAAAGTTTCTAAAACGGACTTTAAAAAATCGTTTTTAAAAGCAGCGCACTGAAAAGTCCAGCAAAAAGATTCGCCTGGCCAAAGGCAGCTGAAACGCAAAAGAAACGCCACCACATGGTTTTATTATATTGTGAATGTGATTACCTTAAGGATATGCAATAAGCACACACACACACGGGCACACGCCCAAGAGGCAAGGATCTGCGGGAAGGAGCTGCGAACTGCGAACTGGGAATGATGTGTGGAGATAACCAGCGTCGGCGGAGCAACCCATTTCGAGGCTGGACAGGCGACGACCCATCTACCATCGCCATTGCCATCTGCAGCCCATCCGGATAGCCTCGTCCTTCTGCCTCCATCCTCCATATCCTTTCGGTATCCTGGCCCCTTGCATGCCCAGCAGTCAGTCGTAAAAGCCAGCCGAAAAGGGGGCGGTTGGGTGGCTGGGATAAATGGATGGGGCTCTGAATGAAAAGCCGGAGCCACAAAGATACACGAGATACGGATGCAGAAAAAGTATCTCACAGATATATAGATACCGCGCTGAGCGCTGCATGAGCATTTTCAATTAGTGCAGACAACGCGGAGGCCGAACGAGGGGCGTTCGCAGATTTATGAAAGTTAAAACTTCGCATTTAATATTAGTTTCATTAGAAAGAGATTTTTTTAAGATAAATCTCGTATTGTTATATTTTAATATAAAAGACTATAGGTATATTTCTAAAAACATTACTTAAATAACTAAATTAATATTTAAATATTTGGAATAATATTTTTCGTATATTTTTTAGCCCATTAATGTATATTTTGTAATTAATATTAAACCTTTTTTGAATACATTCTTTTCTGGTAAACGTAATAATTTATTCAGCCTTGGAAATTTGGTTTGATTTTAAATGAAAGCAGCCTAGAAAAGCTTCTTTCCTTAAATACACAAAATAAAAGAAATACAAATTGTAAAAAAAGAATTTTTAATAAGGTTTATAATTTATTTTACTCCTTAAAATATATACTAAATCTAGCATAAAATCGTAACCGATATTTGCATAATTCCTGCCCAATATTAGCATTAAAACATATGGATCAGCCCTCGCTGGCTTCGAGTCATGTGCATGGAATGAGTTGCAGTTGATGCGGAATATGGAAAGAAAAGGAAAAAAGGACACGGATATGAGGATGTGAGGGCGATGTATGCAGATGTCATGTGGACCGTGTGCAGCACGTAGCATCTGTGGACCGTGGACCACCTTGGCGAGTCCTGCGAGTCCTGTCAACCGACGTTATTGCAGCCTTTTCTGCACGTTCATCCTGCCAACTGCAACTGTGCGAATCGCGAATCTTCTTCTTCTCCAGCCAAAGGGCCAAGCGTAATGGGTAATGGGGTAATGGGTGAGAGGCCGGGCGAGGCAAACCGAAAATCGAGGATAAGAACGGATAATCTAATGTCACAAGGATCTGCCACTCACGGCGAGTCATCGTCATCCTCATCCTCATCCACACACAGAACACACGGCCTATAAATAACTGCAAATAAATCAAAATCTATCAATGCGAACAATTCGATGTGTTACAATTGACTTCGCCGATCAAAGCCGTCCTGCCTCTGCTTCTACTGCACTTTCGTCCTTCGTCCTTTCTATTTTTTTTCCTGCTTTATTTTTGTGTCGTACCTTTTGTGTGGAGTGCGCGACCAGAGAGTATCCTTTGTGTCAATATTATTAGCAGCAGCCGAAGCAAGCAATCGAAAGGATAATGGCCGAAAGGGTGACGGGGCACTGGGTTACGAAATGCACAGGCAAAAAAATGGGCTAAGAAATGCAGAAATATTTTACAAGTAATTTGCAATTTTTATATTTATTATTTTAAAGCAAACTAATTTATTTCGTTGGAATATTTATGTATTATATTTCTTATATAACTGGAAAATATTATATTTTATCTGTTTAATTTCCAATTTTAAGAATTAATCTTTCAAAGCACACTAATTTGTTTTGGTTTAAATTATTAAAACAAATTACCAATATTCAGTGCTATTTGATCATATTTATCTTCAACTTTTTCTCGCTGTGCAGACGACGTGGCTTTTCCATTTCCACCACTCCCCGTCCGCAGTGAGTGTGCGAAATTTTACAGTAATTTAAAAGAGAAAAAAAAGTGTTTCACCAATTTAATCAATATTACACAACCCATTCGACATTCAACATTCGAGAGATACACGCACACCAGGCGTATCTGATATGCGATGCGCTTCCTAATGGACACTGCGCTCTAATTTTATTTATGATCTAATGTGCCGAGGGAAAATCGACGGAAATCGGGGAAATCGGAAAATCCGCGAGTCGAGGTGCAGGGATGCAGGATGGATTTCAGGACGAAGGACGAGTGTGAAAGGGCATGTATCTGCGGACTGATATCCCGTTGTCTGCCGATTGAATTTACGCGCTCTGTTTGCCATTTGGCCTGTGTCCTGTGTGTCCTTTTCCCTTTTATCCTGTCACTGGGCGGTGGGCAATTTTTTAAAATAATTCTCTTCCTTTCTTTCGCTTTTTTTTGTTGGTTCAACTCACCGCAATACAAACGAAACTGAATCAACAGGGGCGGGGAGGAAGGGGAAGGGGCTTGCGGCACCCAAAAAAAAAAAGAAGTGAAGTGAAGTGAAAGTGACGCTGAAATGATTTTGTGACTAATGAGAGGATGGGTAAAATTCACCTTTAAAATAAACAATAAAACATATATTTGTTGTTTCTAAAAACATATTATATTGAAAATAACTTAAATACTTAACGAACTATTTAACCCAATATTAATCCGTATTAATAAAAATAAACAAGAAACCGTTTATTTTAATCAATCTTTTAGAAAGTAATAATCTTTTCTCCCAAAAAACATGTAAAATTATTACCGAATTTATAAAATCTTTAAAATATCATAAATACTTTAATGAAAATCAGTTAAATAAATATAAAAGCGCAAAATATTCTTTTAAAATTAATGAAACGTTTTCTGGTGCCCCATTAACGTAAGTTGCATTCCAAAACCCTTTTTTTGGCCGATACCATCTGCAAAAAAACAACTCAAACCTAAGAACTAAAGTGGAATCAGGATGAATCAGCTCATATCCCCCGTTGACCGGCTAGACATTCCGCAAAATCATTTTACCTCCTGTGTGTCCTTAATCAGGAAACCCACAGGACGCGCAGGGTTAGGCCAAGATCTCTAACTGTCGCCCCAAAAAACTAAAGGCTGAAAACTGAAACCGAAACCGAGGAAACCGATGGAAGAGCGAAAGAAAACCCAAAGGGGCCCCCGAGGGCCGTTTTGCACTAATTAATAACAGTAAATTCCCCCAGCGGAAGGACGCCCTCTCCCTCTCTCTCTCTCTATCTCTCTTTCAGGACATTTAAGGACAATCCTTTGGGTTACTGTACTGACAGCTAAAAAATGTTGCATAGTTTTTTACGTCTTAACGAGTGTCAACCACCGGAGTCAGGAATTCAGGAACTCAGGGGCTCAAAAGTCCTGCAGGATATGTCTGCGCATGTGTGTGTGTGTGTAGTGTAGTGTGTCGTATGTATGACCACTGGCAGATTCTTCCTTTTAGCTAAATTGGCAAAAAACATCCATTTCATTCCATTCCATTTCGCTCCATTCAACGGTGACCCATCATCACCCACTCTACTTATAACTCGACTACTTCTGCACACAACTACGAAACGATGCTAATTCATATTCAAATGAATGCGAAATAAACCCCAATCACAATTATTATGAGACATGTTAAATGGACCAAAAGTCCTGACAACCAACAACAATGCGACGGGCACACAAGGATGCCCAATTCCACACACACACACAGCCATCTTGGCCACATTTGCAGTGCAGGATGCGCATGTCCTGTGTGAAATCGTCGGACCAACGAGTGGACATGTGGAGGATGGAGAATGGAGAACGGAGAATGGAGGCTGGAGGATAAAGGCCAGAGAATGTCCTGGAAAGCGGGGAAGAGAAAGAGGAAGACCTATCCTGGAATCGTTCGTATTTCAGCTGTGAATGAGAGGAATTTATTTGCATACTGCATATAGAACAGTGGTCCTGCAGCCGAATGTTTAGAATCCTTTTTGCTTCGGCTGGCGAATTATCATAGGTGAAAATAATACCTTTGCTTGGTGGTATTTAAATTGCAAGTTACGGGAGAAAAGTCCTTTAAGTTCTTAAATTTTGTATATGAGGAAAAGCGAATATCCATCAAATTTTCTACCCTAAAATATCAGTATTTTGGCCAGAACAGCAACAATAATTATCCAAACATGGAATGTCATACCTTTCTGAACTCGTTATTAAAATTCCAATCGATTGGCATTTAAACCTGGACATTTTATTTTTTGGCCATTTTTTGCAAAAAAAATCATGATGTACCCCCTTATAAAAAATGTGAAAATTGGCGAATATTTTATTTTTCCAATATCACCCGGAAAGTGTCATGGATTTATTTCTTATTTTGTTATCTGTTCAAACCAGTTTGAATTTTTGGTGTAGGACCATTTTTGCCCAAGTTACAGCAAAAAAACAACAAGGAAAAATTCATATTTTTGCCAAAAAAAACAAATCCCAATTTTCCACAAAAAAATTAGTTTTTTGGCCGAAACAATGGAAATATCCATCCAAATATGGATTGCCATACCTTTCTGAATTCGTTATTTAATTTCCAATCGATTAGTTTTGAAAGCCGAACATTTTATTTTTTGGCCATTTTTCGCAAAATTTTATGATGGAAACTCTGCATCAAAAGGGCGAAAATTGATCAAAAAATAAATTTCCCAGAAAGTAATGGGGATCGTTAGTTTATGTTGTTAGCTGACAAAACAGTCACTCTTTCAACTGTCGGCCTCGATTTGTTCAAATTACGACTGAAAAACCACAAGAAAATGTTTATTTTTGTCGAAAAATCTTTTCTATGTTTTTCATCCTAAAATATGAAGATTATATTATATACAAATATCATAATAAAATATTATTTATGAAAGGTTTTTTATGAACAATTCATTCGTCCTCTCAATCGCTCAGTCGATTAGTTCTCGACAATATGACATTACCCTTAATGGGGATCAGCGGTTCGTATAAAATCCTTTGGACTTCAGTTGGACAATCTGGATACGGGATTTTCTCGAGGGGAAGGGGTCAACTAGGAGTGTGGGTGGGTGGATGGGTTTTCCTGGGCCGCGGCAAACAAATAAACATGCTGTCAACTGCCGTCTGACATCGCACGTTCCTGCCGCCCACCGCCCACCACCCACTGCCATCCCCTCCCATATCTTCCATTCCTATCGCAGGACACAGACACATTTGCATACGTGCGGCCAATGTCCCAGGACAAACACACATGCGAAAGGGCCGTTGAAAGTTTTTGGGAAAGAACTTTCATTAAACAATGCGACTCAGCCGCCGAAGGTCCAAAAACTCGGAACACACAGGACTCTGGGACTCCAGCTTCCATTCAATTCCATGACGTTTTGCTCTCTCTCTAGTTCTTTGGGCCTTACACTAAGAGAAATAAAGCCTTGGATTTTAAAAGAAAATTTAAAAAATGTATTTATGAATTTAATAAAGTTTATATGACTATTTTATCAATATCTTTGTACTTTACAGGGTTTTTTAAATTCTAAAAAATGGTTATTTAAGTAGAAACAGCTCTTTTTAAAAACTAAAAAATACAAAAGATTTCTTTCAGTGCTTGAAATCCAGTGGGTGAGTGCGTGATTGTTGATTGTGCGTATATGTGTGTTGTGTTTTGGTCTGTTTTGTCAGTTTTTTGGTGGGAAAACTGAAGGGGGGTCGTAGGTGGGTGGAGATTTTCCCGCGGTTAGCTCCCAGCGCCATTCAGTCTGCTCTCTCTCTTTCCAAAAAAAAAAGAATGATTTTAATATTAGCTAATGGATATCGCGCCAACACAAACACGCATCACACACACACATGGGCGTTCGTCCTTAGGTCCTGTTCCGATCCCCCCTTCTTTCTCCCTTTCCCGCATGACGGTATGATATTTCAAACGCTTAATAATAGCACTCGAAAATAAGGAAATGACACAGCCATTATTTCGCTGTGCTCTTTATTTATTTTTTATTTTACTCCCACATTCACATTCATATTCATATATTCAAATTCAAATCGCTGACAGCGTCGCGCTTTTTGTGGCCCAATTATTTTGAAATTGTCTGCGAAATGCAAACGTTTAGTTTTTCGCAAATGGTTGCACAGGATTTTCTTTGGGAAGGGGGAAATTTGGTAAGTAAGAGTTTATAAGAGGGGAAAGTTATTTTTTCAAAAAGAAAAACTAGGATTTGGGGTATCTATGTATTATAGATTTATTTAACACAAAAAAAAAGGAAGAATTGACATAAAAATTAAAAAAAAAAAGTAAATTCGAAAATAATATTAATTTAAAAAAATGTGTGGCTATTAAAATATTATCGTCTTCGAAAATCACTGTGTTCACTACTAAATAATTTCAAATAAATTCAAAATAAACCCCTTTAAATATTTACCATGAAAGGCAATCCTCTAATATTATAATTGAATTGCTGACCATCATTTATAAGTACCTATACATTACAAACCATTTACCACACAATCAAGTTCAGATAGACCCCCAGTTGGAGCCCCCAACCCTGAAAACCCCGATACAAATGCGAAATCCAATCGAGCGTATAAATTATGGCTAGTTAACCTCTTCGCAGGACCTGCAGGACCCCAAAAGTCGCACTCAATCATGGTCAAATCTTGACAAAAGTATTTACTCGCATGCCCCGAATTATGTTTATCCAGCATGCATATTTCATGGATCTAATGGTCGTCCCCCTTTAGTATTCCATATGTGGTATCAGGTGAGTGGAATGCAAACAAACAGATGCCAAAGGATCCGGGAATCCGGGGATCCGGGCCGCCGAGATCCGGGACAACTTATTCCGAATGCTAAATCGTTCGAATCCTTTTTCCGGCACACTCCAGCGAGCAGGAGAGCTCACGCTCAATAGCACAAGGACAAATGCAACTGGCCCAAGGAACTGGCCCTGTGTCCTTTTGGCCATCCATCCATTCAGCCATCGGCATTCTGGGCAAGAGACCGAGGACCAAAGGACCAGAGGACCAAAAGGACCTCCCCGCCCACCGGCACATGTCCCATCCATCATCACACAATCACAAAATGAGTATCATAAGCCCAGTCCAGTCGTAACCCCCCTTTGTAAGTCCCTCCCCGCCCCCCCTCCTGCAAGTCGCACACGTAGCATTCTAAGGGCATAAAGCGTACTTATCGGCTTTTCCCCGAGCTCGACCGAAGACCGACTAAACAGGAGCTGAACTGCTCAAAATACCCAAAACCAAAATCTCGAATGTCCATTAGCATACGACGAATCCACCTATACCCGGTTTTTGCTCAGAGGTCTTCAGGGGCGTAGGGGGATTTTTTTCGAAAGGGGTATATATTATTTTTACATTTAATCTTTCTGTTTCAATTTTGTTTTATTTATAATATTTATATTTTAATGCGTTTTCTAATTTTAATATTTTCAAATTGTATTTTAAAACTAAAAATTTTTCAAAATATATTATAAAAATATTTAAATATTTTAAAAGTATTTAAATAATTTTTTAAATATAATACCGTTTGCCTAGAACAACAGGCACTTGAACCCCTTTTCCCCTACGCCCCTGTGGCCCCCCCTTTAACCCCCCAAAAGCCTTAACCCTCCCAGTTATCCTGGCCACGTCTGCAGCCTTTGGCTGGAAGTTTCTTTCGCTTTCGCTCCTTTTTGCCATCGAACCACTCAGCAACTTACCACCCACACAGATGGTTTTTCAGGGGGGTTTCGAAGGGGGGGCTTTGAGGCAAAGGTCTTCGGGTTGCCTCCACACACAGACACACACACACGGTCAGGGGAAAATCCACACCATCTGCCACACCTTACACCTAACCCAACAATCCAATTCCGAGGCAACAATATGCTCCGCACACAGAGGCGGTGGGTCAAGGGGGGAGAGGGGGGGCTCAAGGGGGTCAGGGGTCATGGGTGGGGAACCCTGGTAAGCCGAAGGGGCAGCCATATTGCAATGTATGGCCAGGGCGCTTGGAGCACGCAGCCAGCGAATGTGGACGTGATGCTCGAACCTGGAACAAACCCCCTCTATAAAACCCCCTTTTCGAAGAACCAACCCCTTCATCATTTCAAATTTAAATTTAACCTTTTGTCTTAATACGGGCAGGCGAACAACGAGCACGAGCTGCTGTCTTGGGCATCATAAAAACATCGTCAAGTCGATGGTGGGATAGAACCAGAGTCCGGAGTCCGGAGTCCGCAGTCCTCAGACCGAAAAACCGGACCGAATAGAGACGTATGTAGGTGGATAGGTGGATAGGATGGTATGTGGTTATGTGAGTGCTGGGAAGGGCCAGCTTAGAACCGTATTATTGGGGGAGGCAACTAATTTACGGATTTGCCACCCACACCACACGAAAAAGCGACTTAAATGCCGCCGAGGTAGACGGAAGTTCACGAGGGCTTAGGAAGTGACCAGAAGGAGTTATGTTTCAAGGATAAGTGAACAAGTCCTGCTTAGAAATTCCATAATGATGTATTAGTTTAATATAATGTAAGAATCTTAAAAAGGTTCTCCTTCTGCAAATTACAAGTTTATTACGAAAATAATTAAATCTACCATTTGAAAAATATCTATTTCTTGATATTAATGTTAAAGATGGTATATTTACTCTTTGATTGGAATGAAAATCTAAGCTATAATAACATCTTTCTCTTTGCAATTCTGTAAATAAATTTGTAAATTTATTACTAAAACGATCTAAAAATCTAGTTAAATTATGTTTAATAAATATTTTTTGCGTATTTCAATCACTCCTCTTTTTCGCTGTGTAGAATAAAATTGAAGATGGTCAGCTGAATGAGAGGGCTTAAAGACGCCCCCGAAAGTTACCTTAATCAATGAAGTGGCAACAAGGAAAGGGAGGATCCTGCGGAGGACTAAGAGGTGGATAACTAGGAGGTTCTTTGGGGGCGTGGGCGGCATGGGAGTGCCAAAAAGGGGGGTGTCCAAAGGGAATGCTAAGGGAAATGGCCAAAATTCAAAATGGCCACTTGAGGGGTGAGTGGAAAGCCAACGGCGAGTTCGCTTCTGTAGTGGACAACTTGTGCAACACATACAAACAAAAACGGGGTTGTGGGAGGGGGTGGGAAGTGAGTGGGTTAGGGGTGGGGGGTTGGGTTTGGGTTTGGTCGAGAGGCAAAGCAGGAACAGAACGGCATCGGAGTTATCAACATAAAAGTCAATCTGCTGAGGGGGTTGAATACGAACACAGTCCCACGAAAGGGCTAAACAGCAGGGGCGGGGGTGGGAAAGGGGTGGCAGGGGGAGGCAAAAGGGGGTGCAGAACGTAGTGGGGCAGTCACAGTCGTTAAAGCGTCCCCCCCTTTATTGACCCCTTTGTTGGAGCGCTAAAACGCAAAACCAAAAACACACAGAGAGAAAATTTAAATTAGACTGAAAAATATACTTATAATAACAAATATCCATTAAATATTTAAATTTATTAATCTATCAATTTTATTCTTCAAAAGCAAGGAAAATGTTATATATTTAAAATCAAAATTTAAATAATTAAATAATTGAACATTCAAATGTAGGTACTTATACTTCTTTGAACTGCCTTTTAAATTAGAAGGTAAATGCCAAAATAATTCCGAATAAATGTTTTAAAAGTAAAAGATTAACACTAAAATAATTCAGTGAAAGTTCACAATATTTTTTGCTTTGTATTCTTTTAAAATTATAAGAGTAAAATATTATTATATTTTAGATTACCTTTTTAAATGCTGTAAAATTTGTTTTCAGTGTCTAAACTGGACTGGCTCGCTTGCTCGCTCTTTCTCTCTCTCCCTCCCTCTATTTCTGACCCACCACCACCCCCTCGAAGGACTCGCAGGACATTGAGCGGGCTGGTCGTTAGTGTTGGTGGCCCGGTGATGGACGGCCCACGGAGCAGAGCTGAAGTGGCTGCCAGTTTTGCAGTTGTTCGTGGATTGAAATCGCACATATTTTACCTTGTCTCTCTCACTCTCGCACTTCTCGCTTGGCCGGCCATCCTGGACAGGTCCTGAGTATCCCGAGTATCCTGCGTGTTTCACTTCGTTTTCGAATGAAATCGACAAAGTCGAAAGTCCACCCCTAATGGCTAGCAGCCAGCGAGTAGCGACCAGAAAAGCTCGAGACTCCGGACATCGAACGGACCTCAAGCGGCCATTTGCCATTCAACCCTATATAGCCGGTGTCCTTGGAACGGGACAGCCCACACCCACCCCATCCCTCACTCCAGCATTTATACAATTACATTTATAAATGCCGCTCTGCGATATCAAACAGGCGGACATGGAAAAACACACAGAAATCGGAGGGGGGAAGGGAAGACAATCGAGTGGGTCTCCGTCTCCAAGTCTCAAAGTTCTTGATATTTTGATTGGGGGGCTGTTTCACCCCTTCATTCCATCTAATGGCTAATTTTTTGGCATTCGAAGTCTATAAATTGCCCATAAAAAGGAGAACTTAAAGCATTCTAAACAAAGGATATATAATATTTTTTTAAATACAATATTATTTAGAGAACGTCAAGTTCATATAACTTTTACCGCATTTTAATTGGGATATATAATAAATATAAATATTATGAAGAGGATAAAGTGGAATGGATCCTTTTATGTAGATATTATAAATCGTGCCCAGAAATGGCAATTAATAATATTACTAAAAGTAAGTGAACTAAAATATAGTATAGTAAGATGTGAGAAAATCTAAATTTATGTTTTATATTAATAGAATTATTAATAAAAATATTTAAAAAGCAAGAGATAAGAAATTTCTGATTATAATTCATGAGACTGACATGAAAATAAACTACTTGAGAAGCCAACATTTAAATCCTTATGTTCTTCATGTTATTCACAATTAAAACTGTTTGGAAAACCCCTAAAGCTCTTGAGACCTCTTAATAATCTTATCTTAGATCTTTAACGAGGTGATCGCGAGGGTATCGAAGAAGCGGGTAACAATGCGAATTGGCTAATTGATGGCACTTCGGCGGAACCACTTGACTGGTATCGGATGGGTTAGGATCTCGGCGTCCCATCGAGGACTTCGAAAAGCGCAAATCCGAACGAGGAGCACCGATAGCCGGGCGATGGGTGTCGGCCGATAATTACCGATCGGCGAGCGATAACGCGTCCAACCGATCTTCGCGGCAGTCGATCGTGAATGTGAATGGGATGACTCGCGGATTTGCCTATGCCATCGGGTTTAGCGTAGGGTTAAACGGGCACTACTTCCCTACGGAAAAAAAACGGGGTGAGTTCCGATTCCGAACCCCCTTTGGATTTTTGGTTTAGCTACCTGGGAATGGGAATGGAGTGTCCCTTATTGGAACATCTTCGGATCGCGTAACCCTTTCGGGTAAATCGCGTTAATCCAGCGCCAGGTAGTACTGAAATTATCATTTTTCATTCCGGCCGTGACATCTGGCTTCCCGAAACGCTAAGATCGGCTTCGCTGAAGTGCCCACAAAAAGGAAGGAAGTGCCAAGGGGGAGAAATGTCAGCACAAGGACTCGCCTGAATAAAATATAAAAATAGGAAGTGGTACGGGAAATGTCACACGGTCAGAAACTCTGACTTATTCAACTCGCCTAATTGAAATCACTCGTCCTTTGTTTCGCTTCTCGAACAATGAGTCCACGACCTGTCACATGTCAACGTGGAGAAACAAATAAAAAACCAAACAATAAACCACTCACGTTCAAAAAACATATCAAATATACACATAAAAAAAACAAGTCGCGGTTAAATCGATATGGTAAAATTCTGGCATTTCGTTTTTACCATGCAGAACCAATTTATCTCTCTCGGAGATTCGAATTAGAGCGAGATAGCGCTTAAAGTAACATAAGTGTGAGGGAGAAAAACATATTCGAAATTCGAACTCGCCAGTTGTTTCAATTTCGAGCATATCAAGTCAAAATTGATACCACGTAACGTAAAATCGATCATCGTTTCATATCAAGTTTCTTTTTTGGCTGTAGTAGTCCTTGAGTTTAGCCTTCAGTCTGCAGTCAGTTTGATTTGATCAGAGCTGTAAAAGCCACGGCAAAGTTCAGTAACAATTTTCCAACGCTCCCATTTTTATAGAAAAAAAATAACAACAAAATTTCAAAGTTAACAAAATTTATTCTCTTTATTTTTCTGGTAATCATGTCGAAGGCCACCAAGCTGCGCTTTGCTCTGATCACCGAGGATGTGCTGGACAAGCTGAGGCCGCGTTCGCAGTCGGAAAGTACCCGCAACAAGTATATGAATGAGATATATGTGGCTATAAGGACGGCGGTGAATGAGGTCATCGACGAGAAGCTGCAGCAACTAACTGCGACCATTGATCAGATGGTTGAGGAAAGGGTTACAAAGATCCTGGATCAGCGGGTGGCGGGGGGCAGTGGCTTGGCCTCAACATCTGGGAAAGGAAAGAGGGAGAGGGGAATAGGGGATAGAAAGGACAACAAGGATCTCAAGTATTCCGAGACCAAGGCCACAGCCGAGTGTTCCAGTTCTCTGAGGTTAGCCACTCTTAAAAAGCGACAACCCAAGAAGACTACCAATCCCATGAAGGAGCATGTGACCTTCGCCCCCGAGGATCATTTGGTCAAGAAACCCAGGACCAAGACGCAGAAAATCACCGTGATACCCATCCATCGGGAGAATCAGGTCAAGAGTTCGCCCTCTTCATCCGGAAATAACCCACCTTTGGCTCCCCCTCCGCCACCCACCTTCCAAATGGATCACAATCGCCTCGATGAGGATGACGACGACGATGATACCAACTTCTCGGATGTGGAGGAACCCTCCATCTTGACCATCGCCGCCAAATATCTGAAGAAACTCGAGGATGCCCGACGTCGCAAGCAGCAGCATTAAATTGTTAGTCAAAACAAAAAAATTGAAACCCCCTCTATAAGGTAGAAGACCCCCTGGAAGTCTCCTTCGTATCTGCCTAACTCTTGAGCTGAATTTCCAAAGAGTGTTTATACTTTATAGGATTTATAGGATGTTTGGTCCGAAGCCATCAAAAAGTGTAAATAAATTCAGAGTATAAAATTATCCTATGAAGTTTTACTTTAAGATCAAAGGTTCAAATTTGAATACCTTAAAAAGAATACAATTTTAGCATTCATTAAAATAAAATGATTTGTTAATGTTTTTTAGAGATTTTTCGTTAATATCATAAATAATTTTAAAATAATATTAAAATCATTAAAAAAACATAATATTAAATATTTATCTTTTATTTTCTATTGTAAAACCCTTTTTAAAATAATTTAAAAGTAATCAAATTGATTATATAAAATAAGGAGAAAACAAGGTGGAAACCATAAAATAAAAGGCATCTTCGGAGTCTCCCAAAGAACCAAAACCCACTGGCTTAACCCCCGGCAAAGCAATTTCCATTTATGCTAGTTTCCATATCCATCCGCAACAACATCCGCTCCATCCCCTTGAAGATGAAAAAAACCCACCGTTGAAGTCGTCTAATCCATGAAATATGTAAAGTGAAAAATTGAATCGCAAGCAATTGTAAAAATCAGCCTGGTTACATTTCTAGCGGCGATGGGGGGTTAAGGGGGTGGCTGAAGGACAGGGGCTGCGTGGGGTTAAGAGTCGCATAGTCTTTGCCGCTTATCAACGAACTGCAGACAAGGCCAGAGCATCAATCAAGCGTTTCCAATGAATGGCTATCGACTGAATTAGACGACCAGCTAGAATATTCCCAGTCCCCATTTGCCACTCGCCTCTTACACTGAAAGAAAAGGCTGAAAAATACTCTTTTTGATTGATTAGTAAAGTAAAAAGAATTTTTATTCGTATATCAACTGATTATTTAAATATTTTTGTAAAAAAGAATTTAATTTTCTGTCCATTAAAAATTACAAAAATTAAAATAAAACTAGTTATAATTATTTATCAAAAAAATTACCTAATAAAATTGAAAAAAAAAAATTTGATTGAATAGTAATTTAATATTCTATTAAAATGTAAATTTTAATTGAAATATTATATTTATTTTACTTCGAGAGACGCAAGGAACTTTTATTTTATAAGAAATAATTTTATTTCTGCCCCCTTAAAACTAGAAAAATTTAAATAATATTACTTACTAATATGTAAAAATATTTATTTTCATTCAAGTGTATCACTAGCACTTTTTGAGTCTTTTGCAAATTCTGGACCACCACCCAAAATAAAAAAAATGAAAGAGAACGAAGTGGAAAGGACAGGCAATATTTTTGCGGCTTAATATGTGTTAAAAAAATGGAAATAAATAAATGCGAACCGCTGGCGAAAGAAAAAAATGTGTTTTTCTGCAGGATGGCTGGGTGGTCCAAAAAGGGGGCGGTGGGTGGTGGATGGTGGGCTAGTGGGTGTGGCTGGCTTATCGGTATCCTTGTAGCCAGTGACAGGACATAACATAACCCCTGGTATCTCCAGTGAGCCATGCGTGGGCGCCTTTTCTCTCTCTTTTTTATTTTTTTTTTCTTTCTCATGTGTGTGGTCACCCCGAGAAGAGAGGTCAAAGGGCGGGTAAACCCCCGGCGAAAGCGAAAAGGGGTTAAAATTGCTGACTAAGTACTTTGGAAAATTGCTTACATGTCTGCTATCTTCTGGCCGCTGCCCGCCTTCGTTTAGCGGTAATACATTTTCATTTATGTATAATACTGGGCATTGGTTGGGGGTTTTCCTTGGGTTTTCCATGGGTTTTCCTTTACCCAATCCATTTGCCAGGCCAGCGGACGACAAGTGTTGGGTGCCATGTTTATGTTTTCTCGTTGTCTATCATTTGAGAGAAAAACCCCCCTCCACACACCACGGGAAAAATTCCTTTTGAAGCCAAGTTCGCGTTTCAATTTTTTTTTTTCGCTTCTTGTCGGTAATATAAAATCCACAAACGCGACGAGAACTTCACATATGACAACGGGGGACAATCGAAGGAGGAGGCTGCGGTGAAGAAGACGGTAAGGTGGTAGGACGAAGGACGAAGGACGAGTTGGCCAAAGACACACGCCGCTGCTCTGGATGTTTGTGATTTTTGAAGCGGAAAATCAAAGTTAAGCCCTGTTTATACATGAAAATATATATTATATTGGAAAATAAACTATTACTTAAAATGGGAAATACTATAACACCTTTTTATATTAGTTAAAGAAAGATGAAGAAACATTAAATAATATTTAAAGCTTAGATTTAATTTCGAATAAAATAATATTTAATATTTAAAAGTTTTTAATTGATTTTGATACCTATTAAAATTGAAAAAATATGTAAAATAGTGAAATATTGAAACATTTCCTACTTCATTAGTTTAAAATTTCAAAAACAATATTATAAATATTTAAGATTTTTTTTTATATAATAACAAACCTTGTGTGAACGGTACTTAAGGCGCGACACGACGAAAGACTGCCCCCTTTTTCTTAGTATGTGTGTTGTGCTTCCGCTCCCCTTTCGTTTTTTGCCTTCGTTCGTTCGAGTTTCAGAAAATTGCATTTTTTCATATCATTAGGTTTTATTGGTTTCTTCCTGTTAAATATTCCCAGCTCCCCGCCAACCACTTGCCACGCTCCACGGTCCATGGTCCATGGTCCTTGGTGTCCTGCTCCTTTTGTCTCGCCGGTTGTCAAAACAACAACACGGCCACACGCTCCAAAAAACAACCTGAACAACACACATGAATGTATATATTTTGCTCGGTATATAATGCGTACTATATATATCTATATATATATACTGATACACATGTGAGGCACGCATCATATCATTCGGAAACGACGAAACGGCACCGGGAGTCCTGCCGCTGCCTTACCCATCCCCATTCAATTCCGAAACATCCTTTTATTCCTTCTCCTGCGGGGCGCCAAATGCAAGTTGGCGATTTCCCTGGGAGCCTTTGTGTTTGTTCCACCATTCCAATTGGAATCCCCAGCAGCCCAACATCCTTAATAATACTCGTCCACCTGCGAAGAACAATATTAAATCGATTGGACAATTAAATGCCATCATTGGAGTGCAAAACGGGAGCTTCACTTTAAATATAGATAAATTCATACCTAAATATTGGAATACAAATGTGTATAAATAAAATTACAGTCACAAAGACTTGTATTCAATTTAACGCTCAATTTAATGTACTTCTTATTTTATAGGTATTGGTATACTTGGCTAAAGATACTAATTTAAAATATTAACTTATCTAAAAATCGCCCTCTTATTTATTTTAATTACTTCTATTTGTTTTTACAAAAACACCTTATATCAAACCAAAAGGACACAAGTTTTAGAAAACCTTTTCTAAGTGAACTTAACCATTTAAAATCTTTTCTTTCTTTTGATTTATTCATTTTACCAACTACTGTTGTTGATAGATATTTAATTTAAATTTTAAATTACCCATTAAAATCTTGCCTTAATAATGCAATTAAAGTTCGTATAACAAACTTAAAATTGCATGTCTTCTTTAGCTGACTTCTTGTGATATTTGCCAATAATTTCGCAAGCCCCAAACAGATGTGTCCTGTCAGTTCATCGCATCATGGCAGTTGCTCAACTCCACTCCATTGACCAACTTAAGCCACAGACTGCGCAAAATATTTGTCCAGGCAAACACATTATGGCTGGCACGCAAAAAAAAAGAGAAAATACAAAAAGGAAAATCAGATTTCCATCCACCACGGCCCAATGCCTATGTAAATAAAGGTGGTTATGGTTACATAGTACGCACGGCGACTGACTACGTGATACATATGGGACCCACATACCCCACATCCCACATCAAATGTCCTGGCCACAAGAACAACAACAATGCCCATGGCAGCCCACCTGCGTAAATCAGGATCTGCAGGACCTCTGATTGACTGCCTGACACATGGGTGGGTTTAAGCGGGGTGTGGGGAGGAGGGGAGGTCCTCGCAAGGATAACTGGTCAAGAGGCAAGGCGACCCAGCAGGCAAATAGAGAAGAAGCTCCTGTGTCAGCGCAATATGCCACTAAGCCAGCGAAACCACCTGCATGGGGTGGCAAGGGTTTGCACTGCAAAAAGTACTTACCTCTTCAAAAATTGATAGTTTTTCAAACTTAAAAAATAATTAAATTAATAAATTAAATTATTAATAATAAAATTAAAATTACAATATTTATATATAAAAAGTTTTTTTAAAATTAACAAAAATATTTATTCCATAAAAATACCAACAAATTCATATCTTTAAATGAAATTTTGATTCGTATATCAGGTGATATTTTCGTCCTGTGTGAGTCCTTACTGCTGGGGTCCTTTTTGGACCGCTTCACATGTGTATGGTTGTATGTGTTTGGGTGGGTGTGTGCTCCTTGTTGATGATGCGCTTCGGTGGACGCCGCCCAGCGGAAGAGGAAATGAAAAAAAAAATGAAAAAAGAAATGAAATGAAAGAGAGAAACAGGACGAACTGTCCGTGTGGCGTTCCGTCGTCCTTGCCGATTCCGCCCGGTTGGTTTGCAAAATTTTTGAATTGGATACCACTGGCACTCCCATCCCCATTCCCATTTCGCCATTTCCATCCCTTTCAACGGACCTCTGTCCTCTGTCGTCTGTCGTCCTGACCAAAAGGCAGGTCCTGCGTCTGCGTCCGTGTGTGTGTTCGTTGTATTTGAAATTTTGCATATTAAAATATTGTCGTGCATGCAAAGGTCGCTCCTTCGAAAAGGAAAAAGGAATACGGAAAAAGGTGCCCGGCGCCGTGCGTCGCTGCTTGTTTCTTTGGCAAACTGTGGTTGAAACACTGGGATTTTCAGGAATATCTTAGAAGTAGAATTTTTTAAAATATAATTGGGTAAACATTTATTTCAAAAGAAAAAAGATATGGGAAAATATATACTTTTTTCTGGAGAAATTAATTTTTTTTTGGAGCTGATGCTGTTAATTTTGTAAGAAATCAGTTTTTAACTTAAACCTACTCATAGTAAAAATATTTGGTAATATTCTCGATGCTTATTCTTTTAAAGAGATTTTTATATATATCGAAGATTATTTTTTACTCAAAATAATATAATAATTTGATAGATAGACTACTTTTTCATCCCACTGTAAGCTGTTGTTATTAGGAACTGTGGATGTTGATGTGGGTGGTGGGTGGTTTATGGTGGATGGGTGATGGGGCAACATTGGGACACAGACACATCGCCTGTGGTAACACAATAACGAATTTCCGTAGCAACTTCATCGTTGAGTCCTGCTCCTGTTCACCCCCTCCCCCCTTTCTGATCCTGGGATCCTTGGACCCGATGCCGCTGAAATGTTATCCAGTTTACATGGTCCTGCTTCATTTGGAAATTTTCTCCCAGCTTTTTCGCATTAGTTTTTTGCCCGCGTTGCGTTTGTTACATTTGCTGGCTAAATTCCGCAAGGACACAAGGACGAAAGGTTCGGGGCAGGACATAAATGAAATTATACACTTTTCCGTGGCTGCACTCAGTCACACAGACAGACAGAATAGCCCATATGCCAATAAAAATAATAATAACGAAAATAAATACGATAAACAAATAAAACTGGAAATAGGAAAAGTTGCCAAAAACATTTAGATTTTTTGTGGATAAGATATTCAGATATTTGAATGGGAAAAATTATAAACTTAAAGCAGAGTTATTGAAATTTATGTTATAATCGAAAATTATACAATAGTGAGTAATGAAGAAAAACGAAATCTGCGTTATCCGAAATTTTCCCCTAATCCCTTGCGTTTTTCCAAAATTCGATCATAAATCCAAGTGACAGAAACCTTTGCAAACACTTTTGCCCATTTGTCGAACGTCAGTCAATGGGTTCCGAATTTTTTTAGAGGGGACCCAAAAACCCGTTACAATTTATAACAAAGAAAATATTGCATTCCTTCGATCCGTTTTTTAATGGATTTCCAGGCAGCCTCTTTTCTATTTTTTATAGATCGTGAGAAAGTTGTTAACCCCTTCGAGGCCACCACAGCTATAATTTATAATGATTAGGTAGCCCGTTCGAGGTGAAAAGGAAAAGGTAACAGTTGCTGCAGCGAAAAGACGGAGGGATCCTAACCAAAGATCCTTCGAAGGATAACGGAGGCTGCCGACCGCGACAGAGGCGTCATCCCTCGGCAAGGGGTCTTAAGGACGAAGGGGTGGCGATCCTCCTCAGAGGTCCTTGGTCCTTGGCCAGCTGTGATCCCTAATTTCGCAGGTTCAGCCGAGAGGCTCGCAGGATAGCAAAGTCCTTAGAGCAGAGGACAACACAATGGCACAACGGCACATTCCCTAACAAGATGATTGATCCACAATCGGTTTTTTCTACGGGGTTGCCTCAAGGATTTCGAAAGGTAAGGGGTGGTAAGTGGATGGTCTATGCTGAGGATCTAGGATATCTTCAATAAACTCTTTTAGCAAAATGTACCCATTAAAAATCAGTAACCTTTAAAAATACTTGTAGCTAAATATATTTTTTTATAATATCAAAATTCCCTAGAAATAATTAATCATCTTTCAAAAAAAAATAATCATCAATCATAACTCAAATCATTCACTTTGAAGTGTGAAGGCTGAACGTTGTGACCGACTTAAATGAAAATAAATAAATAAATGTATAGACATAAGAAAATATATATTTTCTTTATTTAATTTAGAATCTTATTTTGACATAATTTTATAAAGAAAACAGAGGTATTTGTAAAAAATAACATTTAAATTAATATATACATTTTTTATATAAATACACATATTTTTACCTGAAATATAAACTTATATTAAATTTAAAAAATAAACCACAATAATAATATCAAACTTCTAAAAAATGCCCACATTTTTAACAAAAAAAAAATATATATTATAAATTGAAAACAAACCGCCATTAAATAGCTTATTAATCATAAAAATATTATGGATTCCGTTCGATAAATCGAATAGCCTCCTCCCCCACCAATTGATTAACCCACCAATGACCCCTGGTCTGCCAATTGACCTCTTCTCTCCCACTCTCTATCTCTCTCCTTCTCTTTCCGGCCAATTCATTAATCAGACAATTAGCCGGCTTTAAGTAGCCGCTGCCAAAACACACGCACATCGAGGAGGAGGGGGAGTCGCCTAGTATTATACCATAAACGTATAAATATCAATTTGATCTGTCAAATATTGACACATCAAACCCTAAACAAACCAATGACAGGCTCTATGGCTCTACCCCCTGCTCGCCATTTAGCGGCAATTTATGAGCAACAAAACACCCAAAAAAAAGGACAAAAAATTGGTGGAAAAATAATAAATGAAAACAGAACAGAGCGAGAAGAGTGAGGGGAAAAAGGGATTTTTTTCAGATCATTTCAAGGGTCCTTGACTTCCCGGCCCGGACTTCCCAATGAGCCAATGAATGATGCTGTCTCTCGTCCCATGAGCCGAGCAATTATGTGTATTATATAACATCATGTTTGCAGTTTAATGTCAAAAACTTGGTTTTTTACCCCAAAAAAGAACAGAAGAGAAATAGAGAGAGGTTAGGGGATGCTGAACCCGAGAACCTGGACCACATCACATCTCTCCTACAGAAAGGGAATCCTGTTTTTGGGTTCAAAGTGCGTGTGAACTTGAGGCTGTGCGGATGCTGCCGCATTGTGTTAAAGGTGTGAAGGCAGCGATTAGGGCCACAAAGCCAAAACAGGAGTCCGTGTAATGCGATAAGGCGCCAATCCCATTGTGATTGTCTCTCTTTCGAGTTTTTTTTTTTTTGGGTGAAAAAAACGATGCGAAAAACTAGGGGAAATTCCATTCGAGTTATAGCAATTAGTCAAGTGGTTAATGAGTTGAGCGAAATCGCAAAATCGGATCGGATAAGGTCGCCGTACTGTACTGTACGTACACCTCTTGATGGATTTGGGTTTTGGGATTTCGGTTTCCCGATTTTCCCTTTTCCCCTTTTTATGCGATTTTGTGCATTTTCCGGCACATTGGCGAAACTGCAATTGCAATTGGTCTGGGTCGAGGGTCTCTACGATGGGTGGGTAAAAAAGGGTTAAGGGCTTTAGAGGGTTACAGGGGAGGCAGACGAAAAAACGCATAAGGACAATGACAAAAGGCGAAAAATTAAAAAATGGCACAACAGGCAAATTTCGCTGATTTTCGTTTTTTTTTGTTTTTGGGGTTGCAAAACGACAGAAGCGTAAAGAATGAAACATACATTTTTGAAAAACTGTTTTCGAATACACAAATTTAACGATGCTAATGCCTAGTGCCGTGCACTGAGAAAAGTTTGGTAGAAGTTTGGATTATTAAAGATTTTTTTGAAAATTAAATTGAAAGTAATTGGAAATTTAATTGGGTTAATTAAATACCTAATGTGTTTGTGACTTACAAAAAATGCAACTAAAATTATTTATTCGCGTCTTAAAATTTAAAATATTTTTATAAAAAAAATAATTTTACTACATTAGAAGATTAATATTTTTAAATCAAATTTAAATTAGCAAATTGAATACACTTAATTATTCTTATAATTATTTACCAGTACTCATAATTATACAAAATGTATTTAAATTTTCTTGATATCTTGAAGTTTTGTAGCAACGTTTTAAATGTTAACTTCACCTTTCTGGCGGTCTCATCAATTTGGATCAATCGAATTTCTTGCCCCCGACCCTGGGATGTACCTATATCTAAATGTATAATTCGAGATCCCGCATCCTCATGCTCATCCGATTGAATTTCGAATTTTGGGCTAGCAACTGTCCGCGGATATCGATTGCCGATGGATGATGTTGGCCAGGTGTTGTGCGTTGCGTTGGGAAAACTGGGATGCGGCTTATGAGGTCCGGATTCCGGATATTGGCACCAGCACCTACCCTTTCCCTTGCCTTTTTCCCTTTTCCCTAAAAAAAAACACACAACCCTTAATACCCACATTGTATCTACATACGAGCGCACATTTGCATGGCCTCATTTCTTTTCATCCATAATTTCAAATTGCGAGCGAATTTTCCCCGCTGCCGTGGCATAGTTTTTCAGCCCAGTTCAGTTTTCCACCGAGTGAGGGAAAAGGGGGAAAAGGATTATTTATTTATTACGAAATTTTCGTCATTCGATGCGCGGCTGTGGCGCGTGGAAAGGTGGAAATCAAAGGTGGAAGGACTCGGGAAAAGGATGCCGCAAATGTCGAATTATTCAAATGATGATTCCAACCCCCTGTGATATGCAAAAAAATGAATAAAAAGAGAAACCAAATAGGTAGAAATACGCACACAGGACATACGGACAGCACATACGGACAGGACATGCGAGATACTCGCGTTGCGTTGATTTTGTGTGCACTTTTTTTTTTCTCTTTTTTCTTTTTTACCTTGCGGCAATCTGGCGGCACACACACACACTCGCAGTGTGGAAATGGCCCTCATGTTACCGCGTTGTTGTTATTGCTCGTCCTTTGTAGTTTGCATGTCCCGTTTCGTCATATGAGATCGCGAACGTTTACAAATTTTTCATTTTATTCAAAACAAGAAAGGCACCTCATTGCCTTCGCAGCACAACGGAGCGGAAATACTCTAGCCTCCGATTTATTTGTAAATTTATAAACAGTTTTTTTTTTTTAATAAACAAGGATTTAAATATGAAACAAAAATGTTTATTAAATTTTAAAATTTATTTACATACACCTTAATATATAAATTAAATAGTTCTTGTTGAGTTTAAAATAAATCACGTTAGCTATTAAAAAATAAGTTTCTTTTAATTAAAAATATTAAAAATAATTAAAATTACATACATTCTTCTACAAGTATTTAATACTTATAACAATAAATACAGGCCCACCTCATAGGCCACATACCCCTCGTCCTTTGAATTTCACCTCCAGCCAAATGGACAGATACGAACAGGACTCGCTCGAGTGTGTGCGTGTGTGTAATAATATAAAAAAGTCGCTTTTAAAGACATCTGTCCCTTATGGATGGGATGCAACTCCCCTGTTCACCCAACTCCCCTTCAAAAAAAAAATAGTGGCGACCGCAGTCGAAATTTGAATTCATTTAATTTGCACCTTGTTGGGCAATTTTTATTTATTATTTGTTTTGTTATCTTTTTCTCTTTTCTTTTTGGTAATTTTATATATTATGCTGGCCAGCAGCGACATCTGTTTTTATCGGTAAGGAGGTGTTCTTATCGGGGTAAAAAGGGACACGGGTAAATATGCTGGTTGGGCCGGAAAAAGATATCAAGGTGCTGAGGGCTGATAATAAAATTGGTTTAAGAACTGTGATAAAAAAAGATATTGTATTCTTTCTATTTTTGAGTTTTTATTTAAAGTAAAACATTTGAAAAAATCTTTAAAATATTTTAATGTATTTTACTTGTTTGATCTTTGCATTATTACCTTTCCTCCCTAAAAACACATTAAACCCCTTAAATCGAATCTAAATCAAATTTGAGTGAAAGCCACCAAATAGACAAACACACAGACCTTAACCCCCCAAAAAACCCACATTCCCAGGCTGGACCCATAGCCTTAACCCCACACTGGCCCTCCCAAATGCGCAAAAGAAATGCGAAAAGTTTGCATAAATGTCCACAAACATGTGGCCCAGTCACAGTTGCCTTCATTTTGGGGTATAGAACCCCTTTCCCTTCCGAAAACCCAAACCCATACCCTTAACCCCCAATCATAAGCAACTCTTTTATTTTCCTTCCATTCTTTCTTATTTTTTTGCCGGCTGCTCATTGGCGTCGTCGGCGACTTTATAAAAATGTTTGCCCTTCGGTTTGTTTGTTTGTTTGTCTATGCTTCGATTTGTTTGTCTGTCCGGGCAGTGAGAAAAACAAAAATAATATTTAATAATAAACCAGATAATTTACCTCCAAATATTCCGTTAAACAAAACAAAAAACCATTTTAAATTGTTTTATTATTATTTTTTTATTTGGCTTATAACTTCATTTATTATTTTTTTTATTATTTTATTTCAATTTGCATTTATTATTTTATTTTAATCATTTTATTTATTAAAATATAAATTTTTAATTATAACGATTAAACTGTTTTTCTATTAAAACGATTTAGCAATATTTAACATCTCGATATTATCCCTATAAATTGATTAACATTTTTTATAATTATAATACGATTTTTATTTGCAGTTGAAATATAAACAGTATTTTTCGCACACTTTTCTCGCAGTGCATGGGGCAGTGCGTGAGTGTGTGCTGTTGTTTGTTTGTTTGCCCGGTTGCGTTTTGTGTCGTAAATTTAATGGGCAGTCGGAGTGGCAGAATCGAAAAGGAATCGAAACGAATTGAATGGCAAACTGGGAAACTGGGAGCCATGCATAAAAAATTGCCAAAGCCAACGGGCGTGCGTGGGGTTAAGGGGCTGGCAGCCAGGGGTTAACTTCGATTAGCCCGAAATGTTGTCATGGCCTGTGGTCGCACATATGTGCCTTCGGTCTTCGTATTTTCCAAGGGGGAAGGGGGGCTACATGCATATGTGTATGTGGTCATGGGGCCAAGGCTCAAATAATAACCACCCAACGCCACCCCCTGATTTCCCCATCGAATTTCCGCAGACGCGGCAAAAATAAATAATAAAAATAAAAACCGACGAGCGAGTGAAGAAGTTAGCCGCCGTCTAAAGGAAAAGCAAAGAACCGACTACCAGCAAATATCCTTAAAAATAATAGATGCCTATGCTAAACAATTTTTTATTTATTTAGAATAACTAAACAATATTCTAACATAAAATATGAGTCTTATATTATAGATATATAGAAACCAATATATACAAATTAGTAATTTAAGACTAATATTTTAGGATTTTTGTCAACATAACTTAAGGGATCTATTATTTTTATTATTATTAATTGTTAATTTTTTATAAATATTTTCCAAGATAAATAGTTTCTTTTTTATCATAACTAACGTACATTTTCTTTTTAAATGGAAAAAATTGCATAAATACGAAACCTGTTAAAATATTTAATTCTGTATTTATTTCTATTATATTTGTTAATATATATAATTTTTTTAGCTAATTCTCACATATATTAAAAAAGCGGCAAGTTCCTTCGTCTTTCTTTTTTTGGGTTAGCGAACAGCAAAGTCCGAAATACAGGGCCATTGATCAAAATTGCTACAATAATGGCGAAAAATCCACCCCATGTAATCGGCCCACCCACATTCTGCAGGCCAGTCCGGCGCTTTCCACCCCTTGCCACCCCCTTTTGCCGCCTCCTCGCGTTTCCATTCCGTTTCATGGCGGAAAGGAAAGCAAATATCGCCATTGCCGTCCAACATGGCAACGGGAAAACGGACAACAGGACATTGGATGTAGACTTCAGGAGGAGGAGGACGCGGCGGAGGAGGAGGCAAGTGGGTGGTGGCGGTGGCAGGACCTCGTCTACCATTGAAAGCCTTTTTTGATGGCTGCCCTGGATGCTGGCGTTGTTCAGTTGTTCGGTCGCCGGTGGTGGAAGGTCCTGGCAAAGGTAGCAGGCGGTTGCCAACGCGCCTCTCTGCACGGAATGTCCAAAAGGACCAAGGGACCCGCTGCACTGAAAATAATTATTAAATTTTTTCATTCACAAATACATTTTTATATATAGTTTTTTTGCTGTAACTTGGAAATACAGAAATACAAACTGTTTTGAACAGATAACAAAATAATAAATAAATCCAAATCACTTTCCGTGTGATTTTCGAAAAATGAAATTTTCGCCAATTTTCACATTTTTTTATAAGGGGTTACATCATCTTTAATCTATAGGAAATTTAATAACGAGTTCAGAAAGGTATGACAACCCATATTTGAACCAATACTTCCATTGTTACGGTCAAAAAACTAATTATTTTTTTGTGGAAAATTGGAATCTTGGTTTTTGGTAAAAATTTAAATTTTTTTCTTTTTGTTTTTTTGCTGTAACTTGGCTTGAAATGGTCTTACACCAAAAATTCAAACTGTTTTGAACAGATAACAAAATAAGAAATAAATCCATGACACTTTCCGGGTGGTATTGGAAAAATAAAATTTTCGCCAATTTTCAATTTTTTTATAAGGGGGTACCTCATGATTTTTTACGAAAAATGGCCAAAAAATAAAATGTTCAGGTTTTAATGCCAATCGCTTGGAAATTTAATAACGAGTTCAGAAAGGTATGACAATCCATATTTGGAACAATACTTCTATTGTTACGGTCAAAAAACTAATTTTTTTTGTGGAAAATGGGAATCTGGGTTTTTGGTAAAAATTTGACTTTTTTCTTTTGTTTTTTTGCTGTAACTTGGCTAAAAATGGTCTTCAACCAAAAATTCAAACTGTTTTGAACAGATACCTAAATAAGAAATAAATCCATGTCACTTTCCGGGTGATATTGGAAAAATAAAATTTTCGCCAATTTTAAATTTTTTTATAAGGGGGTACCCCATGATTTTTTACGAAAAATGGCCAAAAAATAAAATGTCCAGGTTTTAATGCCAATCGATAGGAAATTTAATAACGAGTTCAGAAAGGTATGACAATCCATATCTGAACCAAACTGAAAAAACTAAATAAATAAATCAAAAATGGGAATCTGGGATTTTGGTAAATAATTTATTTCATAAAAAGTTCCCCACTACTTTTCTCCGAGTGCACATGTGTGTGTGATTTGACTTCACATGCCCTGGCTTCGTAATGGCCACAGTTGTTGTTATGGCCAAAGTTCGTACGTGAGGGTCGAGTTGCAAATAGGTGGAGGGGCAGGGTGGGGTACAGGAGCAGGAGCCTGCTCACAGGACATCAGGCATTCGCATTTGGTCCTTTCCTGGTGGCCGTTAGCCGGTCGGTCGGGTCGTTTGTACATATTGCATCAAAGAAAACTTTTGCCGGGGCAAAAAATAAAGCACACCACACGCAGTCGCAGTGGAAATGGCCAAGAAACTGGGAAAATGAGGAGGGTGAGGAAGGGGAAAGGGGGGAAAAAGAAAACGGCTATGGCAACAAACGGACAGGGGACAACGCCAAAGGACATGGCCAAATACGTGTGTGGCAAATCCCCATATGTACATTGTATATACATATATATATTGCCGGGTGTATCCAAGCAAACAACCTAGTCCCCAGCCACGCCCCCATTTCACATTTTTACGCCCCAACTTTGTTGACGTTTATCAAGTCGCGGCGCGGAAATTGAAACTGGCCAAGGGAAAATCCCAATAAAAAATGTAATAAACTCGCAATCACCAAAACACCATTTAAAAGACCTTTTCCTAAAATCATTCACACATTTAAAGAAAAACAAAAATGAAATTCCATTGCATATACATATCCCAATTTAAGAAATAATAATTAGTTAGTTAGTTTTTAAAGAAATTTAAAGATGAACAGTTTAAAAAACTTACAAAAAACCAAACTAATTTATAATCACAATTTTTTTAAAATATATGGTTGTATTTAATAAATGTTGAAGAAGAAGAATTTAATTTGATCAATTTAAAATATTCATAAAAAACCAAAACTAAATTATAATCACAATTTTTGAAAAATAAATTTTACCAATATGTGGTGGTAGAAAAAATTTTAGTAAGAAAATTAGTTTACAAAAAATTAAACATTATAAAAAAGAAAAGTCTTATCTTAAAACCACATTTCAGGCCATAGATCGTAGGAAACACCTCCCCAAAAAAAGCCCCACACACAACCGCAATACCTCCCATTCCTGAACCCCCCTTCAAACCCCCCTTTGAGCCCCTCTCCCCCCACTAAGCAGGCAATCAGAGTCCAGATTTCCATGGGCAGGCCAGCAGAAGCAGCACATGAGGACCAGGGCTGATCTCTGCGACAAAATATTAGTTCTGTCAAAATAAATTTCTTTGAGTAATGTAATCCCATTTTGCGGTCTTCAGGGGTGGGGAAGGGGGATTTTAGGGGGGAGTTGGACTCATTTTTTTGCGGCCTCCCGCTTTCCGCTTTTCACCCTCTTGGTCACATTTCGCATCAGGCTGAATATGAATGCGATAAATCTGTTCGTGATTGTTTTTTTTTTCGCGCACACACACATGTGTGGTTTTTGGGTTGTGGGTGGTAGGTAGGTGGAGGTGTCCAAAAAAATAAAAAAAAATGGCAGAGGAATTCGCTAATCCCGGCAAAGGAGGCGGAGCTCAGCCGACTGGGTCTCAGTTTCAGTTTCATTTTCAGGCGAATGTAAATCTGAATCTGCGGCTTCGACGCCAGCTGAAGCTGGCCTTTATTACACTATTTCCCAAACAGTTCGCTAGGCTCAAAAAAAATAGAAGGAAAGACACTGGAAAAAATTATTTACAATTGTTCAGTTTTTTCTTTAATTTATTTCTGAATTATAATGGAATTTTTAGTGTTTTATCTGATTTTTTTAGATATTCTTTTGAAAAATCTCTTTTTAACTCGTAATTCTAATTGGAACTAATTTTTTTTGGTCTAAGATTAGGCTATAAAAAGTAGAACTTTAGGATTTAGATAAAATTGTAACCTCCTTTTCAGAACCTTTCAAAAGATACATAGATACCTTCTTTTTAAAAAATTCTAATTGGAACTCAAAAAATTTAAAATAAATGTCTAAAAGTAGGCTATAAAAATAGAATATCCTTATGTAATATCCTTTCTTACAACTCCTGGATTCACAAAAAACTATAGCATACTTTTCAAAACATTTCATGAGTGAATATTTAAATTTTCTGCGAGTGTATGCACTGAGCTGCGAACTCAGTCGATTACGGGACACATGTATGGTCGTTTCACGCACATGGAGACGTGACCAGGTGGGTGGATGGCCCCCCACCCTTCGGTGGGTTGGTCTTCCTCCATTTTTTTGGTGGTGTGGCTCTTGACTTGGTCGCCGGGATGATGACAATGTCTTCTGACAGCTTCTGCTGCCGCCTGTGATTGCCAAAAATGCGACACGATGACGGGGAACGAAGGCGAAAAAGAAAAAAAATAAACCATAATATATATGTGCATGTATAAAAAATGAAACCCTGAAATGTAATACACTCACACGCACTCCTCCGATCCCTGAATCCCTGAACTGAACCACAGACATTGATGAGGCCAAATTTCTGTGATTCGTCATCTAAATAGGTTTTTCCCCACCCACACTGCGCGGAATTGCTACGCATTACACACACACCCACACACACGCACACACTGGTCGGGGAAATTGTCCAATCTATGGGAAAAATTCTACGCAGATGGGCAGGTTTTTCGATGGTATGGGGGTCCATCTTTCCGAACCCTTGGAATCCAGTCAAAATTTAAATTACCTAAAATTTGAGAGTAGTTTTAATTCTACAATAATATTAAAAATTTAAGGTATATCTTGTATACTTTAATATTAAGCCTTTTGAAAAATTTCGGAAAACTCTTAATTAACTCTTAATCTCATAATTATTTCATAATATCATATCATAATATAATATCATAATCACAATATCATAATAATATCCACCTAAATTAAACCCGCTTGTAAACCAAATAATTTACATTCAAGTTCTTCAGTCGAAAAGAATAGTTCTCAATATTAGTGTTGGCTTTTATTTATAGACTATTATAAACATAGTATTTAATGCTCCATTATTGGCGGTAGTCAGGGCGGTGGAAAGGGGAAGGGGGATTTGCGAAAGGACATAATGATTGTTAAACCTAAATGCATTGAATTGTATTGCAATCGAGTGGCTGCAGCAGACAGGCCAAGGCAATATCGAATACGATGCGAATGTTGCGTAACTTCTAAGTATTGATTGATGCCGACCGATGATCTTCCGGCTGTGGTTGGGTCGACTGTTTGGGGTTTGGGGATCGTCTGTGGGTAGTGCTGGGTAACAAAGAGGAGGAGGAAGGATCAGTTTAACTTGGAGCGCTTCTTGGCGATCGCATCCTCGACGGCGCGCAGCTGCTTCAGCAGCTCCTCTCGCCGCGACTTCTTGCCATCCTTATCCTTCCCGCCATCCTTGTCCTTGTCCTTGCCATCCTTCTCCTTGCCCTCCTTATCCTTGCCATCCTTGCTGCTGTGCTCCTTGTCCTTGCTGTCCTTGCCATTGCCGTTGCCGTGCTCCTTCTCCTTGTCGGAGTCGGCTGAGTTGTTGGGTGAGGCCAGCGCCGAAACACCCACCATGTTCGACGTTTTCTTAATCTCAATGGAAATAGGCGAACGCTTCTTGGTTGCTTGTTCAGCAGCTGTGGAGAATTAGTTAGAATTAATTAGGTTTTAATGCCAAAATAATATAATAATTTAAAAAACTGTTACTATTGCGTACATGACAATGTTAATTAAACAGCTGTATCAACAAATACAAAGATTCTGACTAATACCAACAATAAAACGGGTTTTCCCATAAACTACAATGGTTTCTTATCACATATAGATTATATACAAGTCAGAAATAACTATTTAAACCTTATAAAAAAATCTATTTAAATATTTTGATGAAGAAAAACTATTTCTGAAGTTAAAACAAATATGTTTTCTTTAAAACTATAAAATAAAGATATATAAAATTTATTCCTTACGCTTTTTAATAAGCTTGCGCTCGTTGAGCGCCTTGTCGGTGGCTCTCACTCGCTTCTGGGGCGTATCCCTTGATCCCGACGAGCTGTCCGACGACGAGGAGCCCGATTCCGATTCGGAGTACGAGGTATCCGATGAGTCTGTCAAGAATTTACAACCAAATTGGATTATATAGATAATAAAAGGCGGCTGAAACCTCTCACCTGAGTCGGATGTACTGGAACTGCGACGTCGCCGCAACTTGTCAAACTTCTTGGGTGCCGGCGAAGAGAGCTTCTTGCGCTTGGAGGCGGGACTGAGGCCTACGCCGCGCTTGTCCAGAGCGGGTCGCTTGTACGAAGGCGAAAGGCTGCCCTCTGTAAGTACAAATATAAGAGTTTAGTTTCTAGCTGAGTTCGGAATTTAACACACATCTTAAAAACGTGTAAAATTGTAGTGTTAAAATGTGAAAAATAATTGTTAACACACACATCTCTCTTATGTATTTTACACAATGTGTTATTAACACGACGTGTTTTTTACACACTGTGTATTTTGTTTGTGTTATTTATGTTTCTAACATATGTAAGCTACAATTTTTTACACTCATGTTAATAACTTTTTTTGAACTTAACACTTTAACATGTTAATAACACAAGTTTTTTACAATTAGCAAGGGAATAACCCATATATTACTCACTGGAAGAGTGCCTGGGGCGGCGCGGTATTTGGCTGGGCGACCGGGCCGTCCGACCGCCATGCCGGCGCGAGGAAGCCGAGGCGGCGGCGGCGGCCAGCTTGTGCGAACTGCCGCCGTAGCGCCGCTTGTGGTCCGACGGACTGCTCGATCGCGACGAATCCGAACTGGAGTCGCTCTGCGAGCTGTTCGAGGTGGAGTACGACGAGTTGCTGCTGTAGCTGCGCCTGTCCCTGCGCCGGCGATCGTCCCGATCGTACGATCCCCTTCCAATCGACTTGGATCGCATCCAGGGATCGCTCCACTCATCCCCTCGCCCGCCGGCTGCCTCTACCCTCTGGACGATCACCTCGCGCGTTGGCCGCGACCTTCGATCGTCCTCGTAGTGCGGCATCCGATGGGGCGGCAGCTCGCGATATCTCGCCATCCTTCCGTACGCATCCACATCCTCGTACTGCGGCGGCGGCATATACTGAGATCGGCCGTACCGATCAGGCGGCGGTGGTCCGCCGTACAGCGAGTACACGGGCGGCAGGAGGGTGCGAGGATTGCCGTGTGCGACGACGGCATGCGGATGCATGGACATCGGCAGGCTGAGCGGATTGAGTGGCTGCTGTTCGCGCATCACCGACGACGAGGACGACGACGGCGGCGGCGGCGAGCGGGCACTGCTGCCGCCCCGATCCTTGAGGTAGTACGAGTCCTTCTCCAGTTCATCCGGCGACAGCGTTAGGTTCATCTTCTTGTCCTCAAAGTCCATGTCCTGCTCCTTGCGCTTGTTAGCCTTGCGCATCATCTCCTTGGCGGTGCGCAGGCCGCGCTCCCAGGCGTTCTCCACCACCACGGGTCCGCCGTCGGACGGCAGCAGCGGCCGGGCATCGTGGACGGCGTGGGCAACGCCGCCGCCGTAAATACTGGGCGCATGGAGGAGCGCCGGTCGATGGTGCAGCGGTGGCCGCTCGTTTCGATAGTCATGATAGTCGGCCGCCGCCGCGGCATGGGAACTATAGGCACTCGCTGCGGCCCTCGATGCGGCGGCACTTGAGGAGCCCGCTCCGGAGGCACCGGCGCCGGAGGAACCGCCCTGCATGGGCACCGAACGCACCAGGCTCTCGAACATCGTGTAGTTGCCCTTGTCCGTGACGCCGGGATGCAGGAAGCGACAGCTCATGCCCCAGGTGCACTGGCCGCGCGTGTAGAAGCGACACACGGGCTTCGGTTCCGTCTCCTCGGGCCGCTTCTCGTCCTCGTCGGACACCTCGCCCTCCTCCAGCTCCTCCTCGTCCTTTTTCCGCTTGTCCGCCGACGCCGTCTTGTCCTTGGCCTCCTCGCCCTCCTCCAGGCTGCCGTTGCCCTTTCGCTTGGCCTCGTCGTCTTCATCGCAGTCCACCTCTCCATCATCATCATCTTCGTCGTCGTCGTTATCTTTCGATCTTGTTTCGTTGGCTTTGCTCTCCGACGATGGAGGCTCCTTCAGCGGCTCCGGACACTCGCCCTCCTCCGCCTCGAAGTCCAAGGCGTCGTCGTCGTGCGTCTTCACCAGATCCTCCTCCAAGGCGGACGAGGGGCCACGCCCATTGGAGGCTTCGTCGGACTGGAATATAAAATCACATTTAATTTTGTATATAAACTTCAGCTCTGCATGAATGGATTCAATGATTATTTTGAATTTTTTGTTTTATATAAATGAATTAATTAGAATTTTGAGTTTAATAGAATTTAAATAATTTAAATTTTTAAGTTTAATAGAATTGAATGAATTTGAATTTTGAGTTTAATTGAATTGATAGAATGACTGGCATTAATTTCGAACTAATTCAAACGACAATTTCTTTTGAAGAAGAAAGGGCCATAATTTTGTGATTAAATCTGCCTTAAATTTTATTTTCTAAGCAGTTAAAATTGATTTTTTTTAGAATTTTCTACTTTTTGTTCTTAAAAGAAAGCAAAAAAAAATTCAGAAAATATTTTGTATTTTCATAAAATTATTCATACATTCATTCAATTCAAAATTAATTAGCAAAACATTTAAATTATTTCACATGGAATTGAATTGATATGATGATAAAACAAAAATTGAATGATTCACGTAGGGCTCTAGTATAAACAAATAAAATAGTATCAAAATAAAGCTCACCTTGGCCTCCTTGGAGCCCTTCTTCTCCTTGCCCTCTTCCCCGCTGGCTGCCTTGCCGTTCTGCTTGGCCAACTCATCCTCCTCCTCCTCGCCAACGGCGGGCAGCGAGTCATTGGAGATGGCCCCGTCCTCGTCCTCGTCCGCCGGATGCAGCGAATTCTTGGACGGCGCCCGCTTCTCGTCCGCCTCGATGTCGCTGACATCGCTCAGATCCTCGTGGCTGATGTTCAGATCGACGGCGGCCTGATTGTACAGCTGGGGACTGTTGCTCCGGCTGCGAACGGAGGAGAGGAACGAGCTGGGCTGCGATTTGGCGCTCGGCGAGCCTGGCTGCTCTGGCTCCGCGGGCGCTGCGGCTACCGAGGATTCGGGATCCGTTTCGGCAGGTTCGGGAAGCGGCTCCTCCTCCTGCTGCTGCTGCTGCTGTTCGGGCAATCGGAGCTGCTGCTGCTGCTCCTGATCGGGCTCATCCTCGCTGGAGGAGCCACTGGAGGAGCTGCTGCCACTGCCACTGCCGCTGCTGCTGCTGGAGCTCTTCTTCTGCTTTTTGGACAGCTCGCTGCGACTCGAACTGGAGCTGGAGTTGGACGATGAGCTGCTGGTGGAGGCGGCTCGAACCGATCGGTCTAGAGTGGGACCACCACCAGCTTCCTCGGCCTGTTCCTGTTCCGGAGCCATCTCCTCGTCCTCCTTGTCGTTGGTGGGCGAATTGGAACGCGACTCCGAGGAATTGGACGGGGAACTGGCACGAGAATCGTCCGATTCCATGTCGAGGACCATGGGTTCGCCTTACGCCGGTGCGGGCAACTCGTTCCTTGGCGTTTCTGGAGGAGATTCGAAGGGATAGGCGATTAGTTGGGCTGGCATGGCGGTACCTACTCAACACCCTGGGCAAATCTTAGACGATAGTTGTAAACCACCAAGTCGTCTTGATGGGGGGGGGAGTTACAGCCGGGGCAAGAAAACTAGTGGAGCAGGTCGATCATTTGTTGGAGGCTTTTTTCTGGTTAATTACCGGTTGATCAAGCGGACAAGCTACAATACTGGGTTCTATAAAATCAAAAATTTATTGGAGAAATATTTAAAACATAACTCTTTGACCCTATTGTCTGTTTTGATACATAATCATATCATACCACGTGGTTTCCTATCCATATAACCCTTAAATTGGGAAAAATATTACATAAATCGAAATCGAAATCGTTGTGATCAAATAGCTTCGATAACAAAATAACGATAGGCGACCAAAGAAGGGAAAACCAAGGTCAAGGGCGAAAAACCCCCCAACAAATGCCGATAGTCTTTCGACTGCTCCGATAACGCGATGGGGCATAACAATCGATGTTGGTATCATTTTTTTTTTTGAGTGGGAATGAGAGGGAGAATAAAAGTTTTGATCGATAAGTTTTTTTTTTTGTTGCTGTTAACTTTTAGTGGGGTTCTTACCTTCATTTCTTTTATTAGCATTTATCTTTTTAATTTATTGATTATATTGTGTGTGTGCTACTGTGTTTTTTTTTTGTATTTTATTTTTGATTAATTTTCTTGACGCGAACGAGAGAGACAACAGAGAGCGAGAGAGAGAGAGTGAGCAATTGGAAAAATTCTTTCTATTCTCGCGCTCTCTCCCCCTCACACACACAGTTAAGGACACGCACACACACACACACAGAGACGCACACACAGGAGAGAGTTAATTATTTGGATTTTTTGCAGACTTGCATTTTTGCGGACTTTTGCGCACTTTTCGCGACCGAAATTGGATTTACTTAACAACTTGAACCACTTTTTCACTTACTGACTTTCGACTTTTACTGTTTACTGGTTACTGTGTTACGTTTTGAACTTAACTTTGTACTTTTCTTTTTCAGTTTTCATTTACGATTTTTTTTTGGAGGGGAAAAATAGAATACTTGAAAATATATCAATTTGTTGGTCTGGTTTTAGCAATATGCTCGATTTGTTGTTGCTGCTTACCTATGTTTGAGTCGTGTGGGTGCGAGCGAGAGCGCCGCTGCGCTGCCTCTGCCGACGTCAGCGCCGCGCTTTCCCCCTTTTTAGTCGGTGGACTGAAAAGCCCCTTTTCCCGGCTTCTTGGCGGCTGGTTTACCTGCAAGTTGGCTTTGTGGGGCTGCGGAAAATGCTCTGGCTGCGATTATGAGTTAAAGAATAACCTCTGTCTCGAAAAAAAATGGTGAAAATATGGCGGCTGTTCGTCTGGTGTGGCCGTGCGCGGCGTGGCGGGCAATGCCGTTGGCAGGAAATACCCTAAATAAGCCCGGAGCATGGCGCCAGCGTTGCCACTTGGCAGGCATGGGCGTCGTTGGGGGTTACAAATTTAAATTTCAATAAAAATTTAATAAAAAATATTACCTGTAGTTTAAAAAAGTGCCATAAAATAAAGCCAAGTATTTTTCTAAAACGTTTTAAGTATATTTTTGAAATCCTTAACATTTTACACGTTTTGCACTTGTAGCGCTGGGATATAGAAAATAAAAATATAAAAAATTTCGACTATTTTCTTAAAAAATATTGAGCTAAAAATTTTGTAATATTTATTCAAATACAGTAATTGTCATTTATAAAGCAATTTTTATTTTTATTATTACCAAATTTATTTGTTGACTAAACTACGCCACTGATAATTGCCTAGAAATAGTAAATAATTGAAAAAGCAACACACCGATCAATTTGACTCTACTCTACAATTGGCACAATGTCTGAAATTAACGAATTTCCAAGAATTTAATTTTAATTACGCAACTGAAGGAGGAAAGTGAATCCCCCTTGGCGGCCCCACCACTGTCCACTGAGTTATTCCCGCCGGTTGGGGTGTGTACACACTGGCCCACAGGGTGATTCCTGCAGGATGCAGCGCCTGACGAAATCGTTACGTTTACTTTCCTTTCCCGCGGGAAAGCTCCTTTCTCCTGCCGCCTGTCCTCCTCTGGGGGCCAAGGTCCTGGCGCAGAGGGAGTACTCCTCGGAATCCCCGGAACCCGTGCAGCTCAGCTTCGACGTGTACACGGGTGAGGGGCCGGAAACGAGGCCACCACTGGTCACCTACCATGGACTCTTCGGTTCCAAGCAAAATTGGCGGGGGATCAGCAAGGCTCTGGTGCGGAAAGTGCCCAGGAAGGTGGGTCATCAGGGGATTATTATATTACCCAGAGATTACCCTATATTATATTCCCTAGGTCTATGCCATGGATTGCCGGAATCATGGCGAGAGTCCCCATTCGAGTGTCCACACTTCGAGGGCGATGAGCGAGGATGTGCGTCTGTTTCTGGAGCAGCGGCAGCACCCGAAGGCCGCCTGCTTGGGACACAGCATGGGTGGCAGGTCCATGATGTACTTCGCCCGGAAATATGTGAGTATCTCAAGGGGTTCCATAGCTATTCACCTGGGAATATTGGGATATATGGGCCCAGGATGATAAGTAATATTGTTCAAATGATAGGTTCCCAAAACATACCTAAGAATTAAAAATTTGTAATTGAAATTATATAAAGAAACTGTAATTATATCAAAAAATGTTATGAATAGAACAGAACCTTCATATGTAATACAATAATATATTATGAAATATTTTAAAGTTTAACTAAAAGGTAATGAAAGGAATATAATACTGTTCAGAAAACGTTCAAATATCAATTCTTTCGTAAAGCTTTACTTAAAGTATTCCCTCTCATTAAATAATATGATATTAAATATTGCTAAAATTGTATTTATAAAATATTTTATTGTTATTTACCTAGGATGACTGCAGGATTTTATTCTAAAACAATACCCAAGGTTTGTTTAAAATATTCTTATAAATAAAAAAAAACCGTAGATTTATTGTAATAAATAGAAAAGTAACAAGATAAGTCTACACTTTTCGTAAATTCCTCTCTTTTTATCTTTATTCTTTAAAATTAAATACGGACAACACTTTAATATAGTTAGTACATTTAAATATATTACTGTTACTTCAATTTAATGTTGTTAATACTTTTCCTTGATTGGTGGTTGGATTATTTTATAATAAATATTATTACTATTAAATATTTTACCATAATACAATCTTTATTTCTCCAATTTCAGCCCGAGTTGGTGGAGCGCTTAATAGTGGTGGATATATCGCCCATAAGCGTGCCCCGTTCCACTGGAGAGATGACGCAAATCTTCGATGCGATGGTCTCTTTGGATCTCTCACCGACACTGTCCATGTCCGAGGGCCGGAAAATCGCAAGGGAAAAACTACTAAAGGCCACCGAGGACGAGACCGTGGACTTTATCATGCTGAATCTCCGAAAGGATCCAAAGACGGGGGTGTAAGTTTAGAAATAAAATATTATATTTGAACCGATTTAAAGAGATAAACCCCTTTAGATTCTCATGGGCCTGCAATGCCCGGGTACTTCGAGATTTCCTCACCCGCTTCGATAATTACCAAAGCAATCTGGAGAAACTGCCGCCGTACACGGGACCCACCACTTTTATCTGCGGATCGCGGTCACCTTACATGAGGTAAAGCTTAATAAATTATAATCCCAATCCTAAATACTATCATATTTCTACACTTTAAGACGCGAACAGTGGCCGCAGATTGTGGAGATGTTCCCCAATTCGGAGATCCACTGGCTGGAAGCCGGGCATCTGGTGCATTTCGAGCAGCCTCAAGAGTTCCTTACATTAGTCAGCGAGTTCCTGAACAGATCTGATTAGACCAAATTCGATATGTTAGCCAATTGTACAAAGGAGTCAATAATAGATAGACTTTAGCTAAATTAAAAATGTTAATAAAATGAGTTTTCATGGGAAGGGGTTCTTTTTAAAGATCTCTACCGATCTAGAATTTTCACCAATAAGAGCGGGATGGCAACAGCCTTATAAGGTGATTTAATTCTGGGTCTTAGATTCTTAGAAAAAGAAAAATTATATAGAATTTTATAACAATTAATATTCAGATTTAGTTAATAACTTGTGAAAGATAAATCCAAAAGCTTAGTGGTTTTATTATTTATCCTACAAAAATGATATAAATATCTAATATTATTTGAACGGTTATTTAAAAATACCTAAATACGTCTCATTAAAACTAATGATATATTCCCTACCGAATACTTACTGTAGCTGCATTTCCAAGTACTTTTAGTCACGCAATGCAACTGAAATGACGTCAACTTGGAGCATCAAACCCCCCTTTGAAAACTTCAAGTTTTGTAGTGGTGTATGTACATTTAAAATGTAATTTAATTTATCATTCTTGTTCGGCGTGTGATCGTTAGATTCTTTAGATTTTTCAGAATTCCATTTTTTGTTCTCTCATCTGGTTTTTTTCTTTTCTTTTCATTTCTTTAAAAATATACATACACAGACACGAAAAAAAAAATGCCATGAAGAAGCTGATAGATCTCGCCTGATCATCGTATGCTGCATACAAAAATTGACGGCAAGTGTTTTTCTCAATTTTTCCGAAATTTTCTTTGGTTTCGTGTGTGTATACGTATGTATTTATATATAATATATATATATATATATGTATGTTTCTTGTTGGGAGTGTGTGAGTGTACTTAATTATTAGGAATAAATAAATGTGTATAAATACAGATATAAATCAGGGGAAATCACATTGCACTTAAAATTATATAGTCAAAGTTGAAATCATTGATAAATGAACACAGTCCGCGTGCTTCAGTGTGTGTTTGTTTGTTTGTTGTTGTTGTTGTGTTGGTGTGTGTGTACAGGAGTCATTATCCTTGCTAAATACATCAAACAGGAATGGTGGGTAAAACTCTTGTGCTAAGGCTAAAATGGCTGTGACAATATTCCTCGATTCGATTCGATGTGTTGTGAGTGTGATTCTTGATTTTCATTAATCATTTTTTCATTTTTCCATTTTCAATTTGAGTTTTTAGTGGGTGTTTTCAAGTGTTTCGTGTGTGTGTTTTGTTTTGTGTGTGTGACAAGTCATTGATTTTGTCTCACAGCATTTGTAGTTTTTAGTTCTTTAGTTATTAGTTTTGCTCTAGTTTTAGTTCCACTTTAGTTGGGTATTTAGACTATAATGCCGCCATCGTAGGCGTAGTCGGCTTTGTTGTGCATGACGAGTCGGTTTTCCACAAAGTAAAAGCTGTCCGAGCGCGTCTCAAAGGGGCTCGATATCATCTCAGCCACTGAAAATATGAAAATAAATACAGATATTAGAGATTATCATTGATAGTTTGGTAAATAATTATTCAAATATATTTTTTCCCTCTTGAATATGATAAAAAAAATACCTATTTAATTGTATTTCTACATTATTAACAAGTTTCATAGAGTAAAAAAATAATTAATTAATAGAAATTTATTTTACATTTTTGTTAGTTAAAAATTATTTTATAAAATGTATTAAGTGTAGGATTTATATTTTTAATATATTTTTGAATATATATATTTGAATAATATTGAAATTTGATTTAAATAAATATGAAACAAATATAGATGGCTAAAGAAATACGAAAAAAAGCCCACAAAAGTGTGCTATATTCTGCAATCTTTTTCCACAATCAATTCAAACTAATATATAAAAGTATGGTCGAAAAAAGGGAAGTAGCAAAAATAAACCTCAACGGATTGAGATAAAAATCTAAAATAAAAACGTAAATTCGGAAATAAAAAGCCTCAGTGTACTGTCTATAAATTGCCTCATATTAAAATACTATTTATAGATAGATAAATTCAAAGTAAACTGACAAACTTGCAGGCACGAAACGAAAGCGACCTTGACCCACAAACCCCTCAAACTTTTGGCAGCCACTTCCACTTGGCTGCTGGCTGGGCCCCGATTATGTAAAGATGGCTCACCTAGGTCGGGTGGAAGGTTAGGAAACTCGTAGATGTGCTCGCACGTGTTCTTCGAATATGGAATGCAGTAGCCGAACTCAAAGTCGAAGGTCTTTAGCAGGCGATCGCGGAAGAAGTGGCGTTCGATCATGCGGAAATTGTTCACAGGCTGGCTGCCCACAGTGAATTCCACACTGAAATAGAAAGAGATCAATTAAGATATAGATTAAATAGAAAAAATGCAAGGCAACCCACGTGGCTCCCACTGTTTTGAGGTTGAGAAATGCCGGCGTGAACTGATAGCGCACATAGCGTCCGGCATTCGGATCGGCAGTGTCCTCCAGCGACAGTTCCTCGGCTGCCGCCAGCATGGTCTCCTCCACGGACAGTCCATCGGGATATTGCTCGCTCGGCGGCTTGGCGATCTCGAAGAGCACGGCTCCGCTCTCCAGGTCGCGGATCTTGAACCGCGTAAAGTCGATCTCGAACACATTTGCATTGGCGGAGCAGAGATAGTCGTCCGTGATCTTGGTCAGGTGGAGCACCTCGTCGGGACTGACGCTCGATGGCTCCGCGCTGCGTTTGGAGTCATTGGAGGCGCCTCCGCCGCCGCCGCCACCCGAGGCGGCAGCTCCCGCGGCTCCTCCGCTGCCTCCGTTGGCCTCCGCTCCGCTGCCCGCCGACGACGACGAGGATCCTGCGGCCGCGGAGGACGATGCGGCAACGGCAGCTGCACTGGAGGATTGCACGGGATTCAGTTGCTTGCCCACCACACTCATTTTGCACGCGGATTGGTGGTATTTATTGTGTATACGGGTATCTGGGTTTTCCGGACTCGGGTTTCCGGGGAGCTGAACAGTTTCTGGTGGAGATTAAGGCTCCTGACTGGCTGGCTGTAGCAGTGACTGTATCGTCTAGCTTTCAAGCTACTCCGCTGGCTCACTCTGAAAATGAAATTCATAAAAAATATACAAATATATAAATTATTATATTGAGTGGAAAAAAACTTAAATTTTTATATAGTCTTCAGGTAAATAATATTTTAGAAATATATTTTTATATTTAGCTTTAAAAAAAATACAGTTAATATTAAAAAATATTATTTTCCATTTAACAATAAGTCTAGTAAAAACGAACTTTTAAAACGTTTGAAAAATCAGAGTTTAAAGTCCATTTTAAAATAAATATAAAAAAACCATACAAGTTACGTTAAAAAAATGTAATAAAAAATTACGGAAATTTAACTAATTAAAATATTTTAGTTTAAAGTACGGTTTAAACTTTGAAAATATATGAAAAATCAGAATTTAAAGTCTACTTTAAATTTAACATGCAGACAAAAACAAAACTAAATTTAAGAAGAAAAATAAAACATAGAAGTTTCGCTAAATAAATGAAATACAAAATTAGTTAAAAAGGATTTTAACTAAAGAATATCTAAAATTTATTAAAAATAAAAAAAATTAAGTAAAAAATAATAGACTCACCCACACACACACACAAGCGTAGAAATGCCATAAAGTGTGCCAGGATTTTCTGGTGGAAATATAAGGCTTCCGTCCGACTTCCCCGATTCTCTTGGTATTATCCTTTCGCTTTCCACTCCTCACTCTTGAACAAAAAGGAAAACACACAAGTTGATAGAGGAAAATCAAGAAAAAACGCAGAAAATTTTATAAATGCACCCAAAAAAAAAAACAATACTACTCACCCACACAAATGCAAGTTGCAAGTGTTGCCATAACATTTAGCTGCCAGCAACAGCAACAACAAAAACAACAACAAATGCACACACACACAACAACAACAAAGGGAATGAAAATCACCAGCAACGACAACAAATGAAGCTTGCAAGGCGCGACCCAATTTCAGGAAAAGCTGCTTTTCCTTTTTCCTCCTCCTCTCCTTTTTTCCTTTGTGTTTATTTTTCCCTTTTCCGTTTGTTTTTCGTCCTTTGTATTAGGGCCTTGTATCCGTGTGTATGTGTGTCTGTATATGTGGAGCTTAGTTTATGTTTGTTGTTCTTGTTGTTGCTGCTCTGCCGCTGCGCTGCCCGATTGAATCAATTAAATCAATTGTGCCGGCATTTCACACTGCTCTTGTTTCTGTTGTTGTCGTCTGCAATGCAACTCCACTTAGCACATTTAAATAACGTTAAACATTGCACCTTTTTTTCCTCCCCGAGGTGTGACCGTTTTGGCGTTGGCAAAAAAACCCTTAGGACCAGCGTTGCCACTTAGTAGGGGGCTTCACATTATTACTATTTGGAGGGGTCACACTGTTGGCGCAATGTTTAAATTATTAAAAAAAAATAAAGAAAGTTTGAAGATTTTATTTATTTCACCCCTGTAATTTATAGTATAATTATCAATTTATGTTCTCAAGTTAAACATTTGTTTTGGGCTAATGAAATGATAAGATTATTCTACAGAAAGTGTGGTGACACTTTTGGCGCACTTTTTAAAAAGTACGAAAGTAAAACCAAATAAATATAAATGCACATATATATTTAGATAATATAATAATATTTTCTTTAGGCAATTAAACATTAATTGTTTACACATTCATAAATCAGTTAGTTAGTTTATTTATACTTTGGGTTCATTAAATTTTTTTTTAAGATCAGATAAAAAACAGAAACTAAGGCTTTTAGTTTAAAATATTTTACAATCATTGTATTCAAAATATTTTTCTTATTTATATTTTTATAAAAAAAAAATTTTTTAAGATGTAATATCCTGAAAATACCATTGAGTACAGAATAAACTCGAAAGAGAAACACTTTTGGAGCGTGTTGAATGTGTTAAATGGCGTGTCGATCGCTTCCCTAGCACTTTTGTGGCCGGCAATTAGTTAATATCCATGCAGTCTGCAGGCTGCTTCTCCATTTTTCTCAAGTGCCGCCGAGCGCCCCTTCGAGTGGATGGGTTTCCTTTCCTCTCCTCTTGCTCTTCCCTAGGATAAGGATAAGTCCGGGCCAAAACTCAAGTGTCCTATCCATATCCCATATACAGCAGACCATATCATGCCATACCATACCATACCATACCGAACCCATTTCGATTTCCATATTCAGACGGTCGGGCGCCAATGCCAGATCATGTTTATGCACTGGAAAAAATCTCGTTTATATATGAAATAATTGAAACTACCATTTAGAAAGTTAATACATTCTTTAAATAATAAATATTATTAAATATTTATGTATTAAATAATAACACTGTAATATATATTTTAAAATATAAGAAGGTGATATTTTCTGTGATAAAATTAAAAACTTAACTTTTATATTGAATTTTTTTCAAATTAAATTTTTTTTACAATTGAAAAAAACAAATTTATTTTCTGTGTGAGAGGAAACTACTTGAGTTCAATTCTAGCTCCTCTTTTTCACATTTTCTCTGCTTCTTGCTGCTGTTATTGTTGGCCTTAAGTGGGTATTTTAATATTCGCAGCCGGAGCCAAAGAAGTGTTAAGTTTCAGGGGCCACATATGCACTTATCCCCGTCCGCTGCTGTCCTCCGGCCCCCGCCCCTGGATTTCTGTTTTCTCCATTGGCGTCCGCGTTTCCTGTATTTTTTTTCTCCTTCTTTTTTTTTGTACTCTGGTATTGGTGTGTATCTGTGTGCACTGGGAACGTGTTCGACTCTATCTTTAGTACAGTTTGGACTGGAGTTCTCCAAAACTGACCCCCTTCCCCTTCCGCCCCCCTCTGGACCGCCGCCTCTCACTTGATTTATCCCCAAAACTCACATAAAATCCGCAGACAGACGGGCACCTGAGGAATATGCCATCTGACAGGCCGAAAGGGTCGAGAAAGATCCAAGGAATTCGCAGGATAATCCATCTTTTGAATCAGTGGAAATGCCATAAGCAGGATTCGGTTTCATTTTAGTTAAAAATCTTTATTTCCAGAAGATGCAAGATTTTGGAAGCGAAGTTTTAATGATTACAACAGGTGGTCATTTAAAGGGGTTTAAAAAATAATTATAATTACTTTTGGAAATTCTTCTAAAAGGATCATTTTAAGTTTACCATAAATTTGAGGGTTAACCTTTTAATTTATAGTACAACTTATATCCTGAATTTATTAGAACAATCGGTAGTTTCTAATCTTTCATACCTATCAAACTTTCCAAAATTATACATTTGCATTGACATGGCAAATGAAACTTGGCGTTCGATTGTTAGTTAGGGAGAATTTGTTTGAATATTTTTATTTGTTTCATGGACGGTACCCGCACAGTGGGGTAGGGGTTTTTTGAACCATAGAACTCAAGTACCCCCTGTGTACTTTGAGGTGGGTATGTGTGTGTGTGTGCCTGGGTATCGAAAGCAAACAGTAGAGCAACAACAACCAAAAATCGTGGGCGATAAAATTCGTACTCGAGTGGGGGAACAGGGGCGCGCTTGAGAAGGGGGATAGGTGTTTTATTGTAATAATTTGATACTATTTTTTTTAAATATATTTTTTGATTTGTCAACCTAAAAATAAAAAATACAGTTTAAAAAAAAAAAATGTTCAGAAATTTTTTAAATTTATTTAAAATTTTTAAAAAGTATTGCATACTTTTTGGAGCAGATATTGGAGATTGGAAGTCCTTTTCAATAGGGATATATTACAAAAATAGAAAAATGGGTATTTTTTCTACGACCCCCCTTAAATGGGACGCCTCTGTCGCTGTTCCAAATGCCGATGACGTTATGCGCGCCGGACGGTCTGGCGATGCAATGCACACTGCACTCACACCGGCACACCTCACTCGCACACACACTCCACATCGAGTGGTGTGTGTATTTCTGGGGTTCATTGCGAGTGGATGTGTGTTTGTGCATTCTCTATAGGGTAACACCTCCCAAGCAGCGCGTTCAGTTCGTCAAAACCGCCAGCAACAAATCGAAGAATACACTGCAGAAAATTCTGGAAAAAAATAACATAAAATGAGAAAAAATTTACCTAAATATGTCTAGAATTTATACAATTAAGTCTCAAAAAGTCAGATTTATACCATTTTTGAGCTTTAGTTTTATTATTACCAACTAGTTTTAATTTTAAAATTACTTTTATATTTTGTAGCTTTCTGAATTTTTTCCAAAAATGTTTAAGTTTAATTAATTATTAATTTACATCAGGTAATATTTTTGAGTTTTAATAAATAGAAAATAAAATTTTCGGCCCCTTTTTTTCTGTGTATTCTTAGCTAACCGAATGAAATGTCACAAGGAATTTCAGTTTTTCTCAGTGCATCGTGAAGAAGAAGCAGAGGAGCCACAGAGCATAATCTAAATGGAATTTTGCTTTGCTTTGCGCTTCGCTTTTTCGAGCGATTTCTCAACCGAGATACAACAACAGTGGGCAGCGACGCCGCCGTCGACGCCTCCACTGCCCACTCCCCCACCTCCTCCTCAGCCAACCCTTCTCCCCACCTCCAGTTTCTCCCAGTGCACGTGTGTGTGTGTGAGTGCAGCGCTTGCGTGTGTGAGTGCGGATTTTTCTGGCGACAGACTGTCTGGCCTGACTCTGCCGACGCCGCTGCCCGCGTCGCTGCCAACGCCGGCGTCGACGCCTCTGCCACCTCCGTCTCCGATTGTTTGGCGTCAGTGTGTGCGAACATACAGCGCAGCTCACGAAAATAGCACCCAAATGATATACATTTATTTTTTAGTGTCAGGATTTTAATTTTTGGTATAATTTGAAAATTTTTCTTTATCGATTTTTTGCTGTAACTTGGTTAAAAATGGTCCCAAATCAAAAATGCGTACTGTTTTGAGCAGCTATCAACCTAATAATTAATATCAGTAAACTTTCCGTGTGATTTTGGAAAAATAAAATTTTCGCCAATTTTCACATTTTTGATGACATTTGATCATAATTTTTTGCAAAAATTGGCAAAAATTAAAAATTTCCAGGTTTAAATGCAGATCGATTGGGGATTTTATTACGAGTTCAGCAAGGTATGACATTCCATATTTGGATCATTATTTCAATTTTTATGACCAAAAATCCTTTTTTTTTTGGATGAAAAATCATGAAATTTTTCTTAATCGATTTTTCCTGTAACTATGGCAAAAAGTTGTTCTTACATTTTAAAACTTTTAAAATCATTAATTTTAAGGAAGCCCATTTATTAAATGTTATTTGTAGTTTCTTTGCACTTTACACAAACAAGTTAGGAAGGTGCTATTTTCCCACCCCCCACTGTGGCTCTAAGAACGTAGGTGTGCCAGTGTGTATGTCTGAACTTTCCGTCCGTTCCGTTTGTCCGCTTGTCCATTTGTCCGTTTGTCCGGGGCACGAATGTTTTGTTATTGCGGCGTTTTGTTATTGTTCCTCCGTGCTGATATGGATTCTCGATGGGCTGGCGTTGGTGTTGGTGAGTGCATTATTGTAGGACTGTTGGAACTGTCGGATTGTAGGTATCCCAAAAACGAAACCCAAACCCAAAACCAAACGAAAGACCAAACACTCACAGTCACACGTACAGTGGGCATTACCTTCGTAGAGCGTAGAGCATGAACTTTACCTTTTGAAAGGGTTGCTCGTGCTCCCTTTCGAAACTCTGACCTTCAGGAGGAAAAGGAAACCCGGTGCTCAAGTCCCGGAGTGCTTTAATTGCCTGAATTCTGTGATACTACTGCCAGAACTTATTATAACAATCAGACTTTACAGGGAATGCCATAAAAAAACAAAGAAAACTGGAATTATGTACATACACTAATATGAAACTGGAATCGTACAAATAAATATCTTCGTATTTAAGCTAAAAAAAAACTTACTATTTCAGAAATAATTAAATTAAAAATAGTACCACTAATACTGTATACTTTAAGTATTTTTTAGTTAAAAAAAAAGAATTAAATTAGAATCGAAAAAGTTCAAAAAAATATAAAATAATGGAATTTTCTACATTTAAAATTGCCTTTTTATAGACCTTAAAAGAAATATTTCAACTCAAAAAAAAACATCCATTAACATAAACATTTACTTTCAAGAAAAAAACCCGAAAAAGCTGCAAATGCATTCAAAAACTTGAAAGCCACACGCATAAATTCGAACCAAAAGACATACAAACAAAAGACGTACATAAATATTCCGAAATAATTTATCTACATATATTCAAAATAATGCGCACATAATGTCTGTCCGCGAGCAGGCCCGAAAAAAAAGTTTATTTGTATGCCCTGCCAAGGAATAAACTTTTATTTTTCCACCTCGCCTCGAACAAAGCACCTCCTCCCAAGCCACCCACAAACCACCGCCCGCTGCATTTGCAGCATGCTTTATGCCCCATATGTGGATTGTACACGCGTTATCAGACTCCAAATATTGGATTTACATAGATAGTTGACCCCGGCCCTATAAACAAACCCCATTCCGAAGCTCAGTTGGGTGTCCCACGCGTACAGTAGGCACTGGAAAAGTGTGCTAAGGGGGTGGGGGCGCATTAACAGCAGGGGGTGATACGAGTAGAAACACCAGGCAGATCCCGAAAACGAAAACGATCTATAGTACAATGAAACCATCGCAGACAGATGAATTTGACATTAGATCGATTTAACTATATAGTTTATAAGGAAAATAGAAAATATACATCCTATAAAAAGGGTTCTATTACCATCCTTTTACAAATTTTTCTAATGTAATTATACAAATAATATATAAAAATATTATAGAAAATCTTTAAAATATTCTAGAAAATCTTAAAAATATTCTAGAAAACAATTATACAAATCTGAAGTCTAAGAATAATATTTATAATGAATTTACCTTAAATGCTATGTACATTTATTCATTATAATTGATCAAAAACTCAAGGTTCCTCTTTTTACCAGGATTTATTACATTTATTCATTATAATTGATCAAAAACTCAAGGTTCCTCTTTTTTACCAGGATTTAGTCTATAAATCATTATTATCTTATTATCAAGCAAGTGGAAGTTTCAATCTTCTAAACAAAAGGACAAGTACTTCCTATCGAGACTGAAGATGGGTTAATATTAAGTCCCCCCACCATTATAAAAGGTCACAAATCAAACCGAAGATCTGGGGGTTCTTGAAAACTGGAAAAAAACAATCCTGGTCGTTCAGGGTATCTATTTCCACCTCACTAATGCGAAGACCCGTTGACATGGGACACTTGGGCACAAATCATCCTCGTTTTTTTTTTGGTATGCAATGCCACACTGATTCTTATCTGCAATCTCTCAGCCTTTCTCTTACCAAAAACCCGAAAATGGAACCTACTAGTGCTCTACGTCTATGGTTCCAATGTAACGCCTGCGAACGGAATTCGAATTTGATTTATGACGCCCCATAGATTTCATTCCCATAATTAGTATTTCGGGTGCGTTTCCCTCCCGACACCGCGCTTATATTGTGTATAAATGCTATAATGCCATGGGTCTTTCGGTGTCTGAGCGATTTATGGACAGGTGGCGATGTCGGCTGGCTACTGTTTCAACCGATTTCCTCGGCCGATTTTGTTCATGCCACGCGCGTTCCATCGCCGATTTAGAAGTATGCATATAGATAGATAGAGAGATGGATTCGATAGATAGATAGATGGATGGATGGATAGACAGACGGGGGGTGCGTATCTAATGAGGTCTCCGGTGGCTCATTTAACTTTTAAACGAGAGATACCGCCGCCTAAATTATGGCCACCTGCGATGTCCCCAGCTGAATCACCAAATATATCGCCAGATATGCATAAACATGACCACGTATCCAATAATCTTGACCAGCTACCGGATATGGATCCATTCATCATCCGATTTTCCACCCATCATCATTAGACGGCGATGATAAACGACTGAGGATTTCTGGGATGACAACCGAAAGTGCCACTACAAGTGCTGTGTGTCAATAAAATGTATAAAATATTACCTTAGCAATCACTCTTTGGAATACAAAAATTAAAAAAAAAATTCTATCTTAGAACGGAGTTGAACTCGGAACTTGGAAATTTCATTGGTATATTTAAAAATCTTAATTACATGTTTAAATCTATTTATTATAACATATATTTTTAGAAATTTTAGAAAACTTTTTGTGTCAAAGAAACCATTGATAACCTGTCATTGAATTAAACTAAAGACCGAATTAATTCCCGAATCCGAAGAGCCCATGAAAGATCGCGGCAGGTAGGTGATGCCTAGCCAGGTATGCGAGAATCGTAGAGGTTTATGGTGCGGCCGTAAACGCAAGCCAAGTTCTTTACGGCTTCTTCGACACAAACCCTAAATGTGGATTACGCTAATATTGCCCCCCAATAAAGTGGCAGTGGCTCAGGGTCGAATGTTGCGTCTGATTGGTTTTTCCCACGATTACAATTAGCCGGACGGACGGACGGACAGAGATACGGACAAAGATACGGACTGACCTGAGCTGACCCGTGAAAGATATTCGAGCATGAGTCGGAACTGCACGGAAAGGAAACTGCGGGCAGGTCAGCGCGATGGATTGTGCACTAAGTTGCTTAATCCGACGGGAAATCCAAAACACAACCCGCACCCGATCCTTCGCTCCTTCGATTTAAGCCAAAGTTAGAGGCATACAGGCACACATGTGTGTTTGGTTTGGACGGGAAAGCCCCAGTTTTAAAGCTGGACAACCAACCGACCGACACATGTTCTCGAACTCAGTTCTGAGTTCTCAGGTCCCTCACAGGTTCACATTCCCTGGAAGGATGGACCTCTGGGAGTTTCCCACAACCGGCAGCAGGTCATGTCCTCTGGGCCTCATCGAGGGAGCCACTTGTCCCGGAAAAAATCCAACGAAACTCAATCAAGTGGCGTTTAAGTTTTCAAGCGCCCCTATATCATCCTAACGCCACACAGTATAATATTTAGTAATAAGCCTGAAATGGATTTAAGGAATAGCTTCAATAACCTATATTACCAAAATATTGAAATACCTAGATCTTTATCATGAGTTTAGTACAGTACTTACATGATCTCGATTCTTTATCAACTTAAAGCGATCAAAAAGTTAAGATCGGTGTACCACAGATTTTTCGAACCAAGGATTATAATTAACCCTTACCATTCCATCCCAAAAAGAGATCACCAGTTGGATCTATGAGTCACAGTTTGTAGTTTAGAGATGACAAGTTTCCTAATACATGATCACCTACTGATCTTCCGACTTCGTAAGCCCCTCTGGGCACTCTCTCTGTCTTTATCTCTCTCTCTTTCTCTTCAAATTGCACAACTATAGGGTTTTGTTTTTTTAGGATTCCACATCTGATTTCTTCCATGCACTTCGATCTTCACTCACTTCAATTTGATCGACAATCGACGATCGATGGCTGTGTGAAAACAAGTTTCGTAACTATGTAAATTAACCTCCATACGACCAGATCACGCGTTGCCAGTTACTTTTCCGACTGATCACGAAAGTGCAGGCCGATGAAAAGGGAGAAGCTCGAAATGGAGACACCGAAGATTTACCATACTTTACACAATGCTTTTTATATATTTTTAGTGATTATATGGGTGGAGTTTGTTGACTTTTTCAGATGATCAACTGATTAAATAATAAATTAATGAAATGTGTAACTTCTGGTAAAAAACTGGTCAACCTTATATTATAGGTTATTTGAGAATACTATTCATAGCATTAAAAATATTATTATTATAACAAAATTCTATAAGTTGCTAAAAGTTTTTATTAATTACCTTTTATTACTTCTTCTTTTAAATTCTTAAAAGTTAAACTTATTATTATAAGTTCTTTAAAAATAAAATTACATAGACTTTTAAGTAATATTATTATAACCCCAACTTTGTTACATATACTATTATTATATGGTTCTTCAGTGAACCCAAGACAAAAAGCGTATCAATCAAATAATAAACCAAACCACAAACCTATGCAAAAATTTAAATATATAATAAATTTTAGCCAAGTAGAATAGATCGAGGGGCACTACCAAAAAAAGATCGTTGGCCACCCACACGCGCAAATGAAAAAAACACCCAAAAAACTTTAAAAATGCTGAAATTACGAGAAAATATTGCTGATCAAAGTGGGAAGTTTGAACTGAGGGAGGAGCAAGTGGGTGAATATGGAAATGCAGAAACGAGTGAAAGTGAAAGAACTTTTATACATAGCACACAAACAAACATATTTAGCTAATTTTATGTCGACTGGACAGAAAGTTTGCAATTATGGCCGTCGCGAATGCACAAATTCATTCAGAACGTGCGTCTACATATAGATATATATGTATATGTATTTGTATGTATAGATCTAGAGACCCCAAAAGAACTGCATGGCATAAGGCCTTATAAGGCGGTTCTTTATTTCCATCCATTTGGGCAACAAAGTAGGTTCTTATATACCAACGAACTGTATCTTTGTATCTTGACTTGAAATGGGTTCAAATATTAGGAATGCTTGCAAAAATCCGCAAGTATTTAGGGGGTACTTCAAAAAAAATTTCTTATCGCTGATTACTAAGTACGCGTCTTAAGTTTTTTATTGTGTAATATTTTCGCAAATAAATATCACTCATTTCCCATTTTCCAGTTTAATCTGGTTGCCACAGCTATTTATTGATGGAATATGGACTTTTGGGCTCGTATCAAGAGGGTTTCTATATATGTAAGTATACGGTATACCATATACCATGTAGTATAGAATAGTCATCGGTATAGTCATACCCCTTAAGTGGAAAAGTACCGAGTACCACATTCCAAACTCAGTAGTTGGTGCTTAGAGCTTCGGTGGTTACGTGGTGGTGCAGCAATAGCAATAGCAATCGATCGATCGATCAGTTCGCCAAAGTCGAGGTCGCACCACAAAGGGGGATATACGAAAATGTGTATGTTTGTGTGTAGGTATGAATAAATGGGGGTATATATAGGGTGGCATGAGCATGTGCGCAAAAACAAAGGCCTAAGGGGACCTAAACTACAGTCGAACCTCTTAAAGAAGTAACCTCAAACCGAGCTTATATACACTGATAAAAAAAATAAATAAAAAGCCATAATATTCACTTTATAATATGATAATCTTTTTTTAAATAAAATTATTAAGAAATTTTTATGTTAAAATGTAAAAGTTTAAGATCTTTAAAATGACTAAAATTAAAATTGAATTTAATATTTTCGAATTTACAATTACTATATTTTTTCTATCAGTAAATTCATACATAGATTATATAGAATTTATAATAGAAACAAGAACACAATAGATTCGAACCTGTAATGTAGGCTACCACTTTTTAAATAACATTTTTTTTTAATGGTAAAATTAAGATTACCAAAAAATGCACCTTACAATCGAAATTAAATATTACTATAATAAATAAACCAACTACTTTTTAAGCTTAAGCTATGATACTAACGGGTTGTAAACAAATTTATAAAGAAATACCTATAAATAGATATTTTCGAATCGGATTCCAACGAATCGATGGGAAACCGTCAAGGGGTTGGGGGTAATGAATCAAAATTGGTGTGGGGAGCCCAAATAAAAAACCACTTTTGGAATTTCGCCTGTACCGAAGCGTCGACGTCGACGGCGGCAGCGGCGGTGGCAGAGGCGTCGGCAGCGACGACAGAGTGTCTGGCGGCGTAGCAAGAACTGGCGACATTCTGTCTGGTGGCGATCGCCGCAACGTTGCCACTTTTCATCGGCCTGCTCTCCCTCTCTCAACGACATACCTGTTTGGGCGCTCCCTCTCTCTCTTTCCCATTTTGGAGCAGACAGAGCGACGTCAGCGATGAATGTGGATGAACATAAAATGAATGTGTGGCAACGCAACTCCAGGCCCCCCACCCCCATTCTGCCCCTCTCTCCTCTTATTCATTCTCTCTGCTCTGGCGTTCATCCAGACCCCCACACACACACACTCGCACTTTGGCGCTTGCTGCCCACGTCCGCTTCTCTATTCGCCATCTCGCTCCAACGCAGTGTAGTTGGGGCGCAATGTGTGAATACGAAAATAAATTAAATAACATTAGCTTGGTACACCTTGCGATTGCCACTGTGCGGCGCTCTCTCTCGCTCTCTCTCTCTCTGGCTGCCGCCAACGCAGACATTGGGGCGCCGTTGTTTTGTTGTTGCTAACGTGGCAAAAGCCAAGATCATGATCCTGGAAGGCTTCGCTTTGCTCCTGGAATGTCAACGAGAGAGAGAGAGCGTGAGAGTGGGGGGCGATCTCTCCGCTATTTCCTGTGCCCAGCAACCAGGGCTGGAGAGCCAACATGGAACATGGCGCCAGGGCTGGCATATTAAATTAGCCAAGCTCCCCATCTCTCTCTCTATCGCTCCCACTCACTTTTTTTGTATTGCTGCCGCTCTGTCTGTCTTTCCAATTGAAAATCGACAACGGCGCAACAACAACAAAGTGTGGCGCTGCAGAAAAGAGAGAGGGGGAGGGGGAGGGGATGGGGGAGAGCTCGACAGACGAGTTATGTGTGGCTGGCGGTGTAAAAAAAACCTGTTTGTTTAAACAACAATTTTGTACTAAAAATACACACAGATACACACACAAAAGCTGTGAAGTGGAAGAAGAAGAGAGAGAGAGAGCGGAGCGGGAGCAGGAGAAAACCAACGAGCACGAGTGCGAGAGTGAACTCGTAATCGCACACACATATGGGGCCAACTCACACTCACACTCACACATGGTGTGGCGCTTTATGCTGCGCTGCTTGGGGCGCAGCCGAAAGAGGAAGAAGAAGACGAAGAGGAGCTAAAGAAGCCGAAGCAGCGGCAGAATGCAAAAGGGAGTGAGAGAGATAGAGAGGGAGGGGGAAAGGGGGGTTGGAGCGAAGAAGAAGAGGAAGAGCCGCCTGCCAGTTTGTCTGCCAAGAGTGCGCCACACAGTCTTCGATTGTTCCTCTCCCCTGCCCCCACTACTTCTCTCGCTCCCCCCTCCCCCACTGCCCGCTGTGCACACAGCTGCATCGGCGGAGGCAACTTTTCGTCCGCTGTTGTTGTTGCTGTCGCTGTTGCTGCTGGCTGGGCACGTAGGCGTCCGCTCGTCTGTCGCTGTGGCCACAGTCGCAGTCGCGAAAATAGCATCCAAAGAAGGGATCAAAGATACAGTATCTCAAAAAAACAACCTACAAAATTTTAAAAAAATTTAATTTCCTTATTCATTTATTTGGCCACAGTCATTCATTTTTAGTGGCCACTGTCGCAGTCGCGAAAATAGCATTCGAAGAATCTCAAAAATAAACAACCTATAAAATTAAAAAAAAATTCATTTATTGATCAATTTATTTTTTCAAATACAAATATTTTTATAAAATTTCCAGACTAAAAAAAATAATATAAAAGGCCTATGAAAATAACCTTTTTAATATTACTGTAATTTATAAACTTTTAGCGTTAGCCAGACTGGGATACTTAAAGATCCCTTGGACATTTTAGGAATTTCATAATTGCTTGCAATTTTTAGATTGCCTATTTTCACTTTTGATTAATCATTTGCCATGACTAGTGCTTTGGGCATGAGTAAATCAAACCGAGAGATAAGATAAGATCTCCAAGCGAAAATAAATAGAATATGTTATAGCGCAAGGTTAGGTAATACAAATGGTGTATCATTTTAAAATAGATTATATTGTTTTTTTTTTGGAAGAACTTCTATTATTTTGGCCTGCACCGTCGTTTTGCTGCGTTCTGTGGTTCTATTTAAATGTACGTGTGTGTGTGTTGGCGTTGGAGGGCCCCCAATATTTTTTTTGAGGCACAGGCCCCAGGCAGCGCCTTCTTCTGCTTCTTCTTCTTCTGCTGCCCCCTTCTTCAGGCTATATTTTGTTGTTGTTGTTTTTTCACGTTTTTATGCGCTTCGTTCACGTTCGACTGCAAAACAGAAATTGACTCAAATCGACGTCGTACCCCCCTTTTGAGAACACCCCCCTTTGCTGCTCCCCTGGACAGAAAAGTGCAACCGCAAAGCTGCGACGCCGGCAGCGCAGTCGACGTCGGCGTTTGCTAACTAGCCAAAGACCAAAAAAAGGATGAGTAGAGAGGGAGGCAAAGAGAGAGGTGCAAAAAGGAAGAAGACGACGGCGACGGCAAAACACCTGAAGCTCAAAGGCTAAGCTTTGTATAAGTGTGTGTGTGCGAAGGATAGAGAGGGAGAGAGGGGAAGAGAAGAGGGGGAGAAGGAGGCAGCGCATTAAAAGTCAGGCGAAGCGAGGCGAAAACAGGCAACACAAGGATCCAAGAAATTCCAATTCTCGGAAAAGTTAATAAAAGTTTTGCCTTCGCGCATTGCCTTTCTCATGTGTACACTGTAACAAAAAAGTAGTAGATTCAAAAGATATTAGATAAAAAGATTTTTATGGATATACAAAATATTATACTACTATCATATTGAAAATACTTTAAAAGTAATATAAAAGATACATAAATACAAATAATTTTAAGTCCTTGAAATATTCGAAATGTAAAAAAAAATTTTTAACAGGAAAGAAATAAATTTAATGTTAGGGATAGTTAGTTAGGAGAGCCCAAAAGTCAAGGACATTGGGGTAATAATTTTTTTATAACAGTGCAGTCCTTCTGACCACTTCCCTCCGCCCCCTTGTGTATCCGTAGATATATATATATTTATGTGGCGCGGTTTTTTTCCTTTGTATATGGTCAGCGTGCATTTTTATGCGCCTTCCAACCGCCAAGGCGGCCCAATGTCTGGCCCATAGGGGCCCCAAGAAACGCTGGGTACCAACGGGGGCCTTGAGATTTGACGGGGGGCCAGGGGCTTCGGTATAGGGGTACCGGGGATACTGGGGATGGGACAGCGACAACGTTACTTTACCATGACGCTGGCTTTTTGGCTCGCAGCTTTGGCAGGCCGCTTTCTTTTCCGAGAAGAACTATCCATTAGGCGCCTGAGTTCGCTTCGGTTCGTAGTTACCTGGAATCGGACTTGCGAGTCGATTCTTCGAGAATCGAGAATCGGGAATTGGGAATCGGAAGAGGATGATGGGGTATGGGGCATGGTTGGGGTAGAAACGATCGTGCAGCGAACGATCCTTAATGCTGCCATTGGTAGTCGTTAAGATTGGGCAAGCACCAGAACTTTGAGAAAGGGAAGAAAAGGTTTCAACTGAAAATGGATATTTCACACATTCCCAGTAGCCCAGCAAAATAATGAACCAGAAAATCGGAAAAGGCAGGCGTCATTCAAAGGAAATTCGTCTTATTTATAAAGAATAAACATTAAGTTATTTGAAAAGATATACCAGATCGTAATATATCCTGAAAGTGTTAACAGAACTCCTTGAAAAGGTTTCCAATAAAATAATACTTTTCAGATTGCCTAAAATATTTAATAATAACTAAAATAAAGAATCTTCTGCTTAAGATAAGCTCTATGCTTAAGATCGTATATTTAGTTTGTTGAGCCACAAACAATTCGATATGAATTAATCTAAAATGTACACGAGACGTGATATAGTCAAAATCGGTCGGGCATATCGGTGCTAAAACAAGAGTGGAACCAGCACTTTGACTACAAATAACTGTTCATACGTACTATATCATTTAGGCCTTCAACTGATATAATTTACCGCTCGTATAATGTTTTCCTGGATCTAGTTTTTGTTCGCCGCCCGAAACGTGATCGACCCACGTGGATCGGTGGGGGGGCGCACAAACAAATAGGGCTTATTCGAGGGGTGACGTACCCCAAAGCCCCAGCCCCAGCCCCATAAAGATACCAGAGTGGTCAGTGGCAAAGAGATTGCAGCAGGGGCCCCCAACCGATAACCTGGGGGCACTACGTGTTCAGATAGATAGTGCCGATATGAGTGTGCGGGCGCATATAACACATATGTATATAGAGGAGTATATTCACGATTCAGATTGTGCACGCCATGCCACTATATAGTGCACTTTGTAATTGCTCGAGCCCCATTCCGTCGAAAATTGTTTACAGAATCGACTTTTATTGGCCGACAAATAGAACTTGGCACTTGAATCGCCTTTGTTTGATCTTATCGCCTGATAAGGCTCATATGTATACGTTCCGTATACCTATATGTCTGTTCTCCTGGGGTTTAGTCATAGGCTAAATGAGCATGCCTGTTTTCATAGCTGAGGAATTTCCTGTTTTTTTTTGTTATTATAATTTTTAGGTTTTCTTGGTTATATCATGAGTTATGGTATTGTCATAATTAAAGGATCGATATCTTATAGGTTGATATCTAATGGTAAGTTGATTCTATTTCTTCTTATCACAGGATTTCGCAAAGAAGTGTCTTGGAATCGCGAGAGTATCCTGGAAGAACTACGTCTCATAGGGTTTGTATCTATATCTTATAGGTTGATATATTAATGGTAAGTTGATGGATTCGCAGGATTTCTTTGGGGAGTGTCTTGGATTCGTGAGATTATTCTGGAAGAACTACATCTTATAGATTTCTTTTGAAAGTGTCTTGGAACCTTGGAATTTTATAGGGTTCGAATCCTGGAAATGTATCATCAGATGATCTTGATGGGTTTCACTTTTGGAATCTTTTCCTTTTCGGGGCACTGAGTGTATCCTGGCATTTGTTTTTCTTCTACTTGGGGGCTCCATCTTGCGATTCTTCAGTCTTTGGTCTTTCTTCTCTCCGTGTGTCTCTTTTGGTTTGTTTGTTTGTGTGGGCTTATTCAAACGCAGACAGCGCGGCGGCAGCAGCGTCGTTGAAAAAAAGCAACTCCTCTTCCTCCTCCCACTCCTCTCCTTCCTTCGCCCTGTCTTCCCCCTTCCCTTGAAGATTGGAGATCATAAGTGCCCCAGCACGTCGTTCTCCTCCTTCTCCTTCTCCTCCTCCTCCTTTTTCGTCGGCTGCCGCGCCCTTTCCCTTTCCCAATTTTTTATACTTCTTTTTTTTCTCAACTTTTTAATCAATTCATGGGTATGGAGTATGGGAGTATGTGTGTATGGGTTTCTTCGATTTTTACGTTACCTTTTTATATTCAATTTTTATCTCTTTGCCTTCGTCTTTTCCGCTTCTTTTTTTGTTTTGTTTTTGATAAATCGATTTAGAAGCCGACGGGGTCTAAATAAAAAAAAAAGTGGAATTCTTTTGATTTTTTATGCCGGTGTGTGTGTGTGTCTGTTGCTTTTGAACTTTTTTGTCGGTTGAATTTTTGGTACGAGTGTGTGTGCGTTTTTCGGCATATTTTTGGGTTGTTTGTGGCCGCTTTACTTGGAAATGCAATTCAAAAATGTATTTCTCTCGCCTTTTTTAAAGGGTTTTTTTTTTAAATTTTTGTTCACATTTTTTTAAAAATATGTCAATGAAAAGTTTGTTTTTCGCTCATTTGGCTTGTTTTTATATAATTCAATTTATTTTTAATTAAATATAAAACTCGTATTTAATATTTGTACTTTTTTAGCCTCTAAAAAAACTTTTTTTTAAGTTATTTTCTTAAGTTTACTTGGTTTGGCCTTCTTTTTAATGCTTAAAATGTAAGAAGTTTTTTTTTTCAGATTTCCAATTCTTTTTTTGTCAGTGCATCTTGTTATTTTTCTCCGCATTTTGTGTTTTTTTTCGTGTGCAGGCGCTTCGCAGGCTCCATCTTGTGTTGCCGTCCCTTTCCCGCTTCCTTGATCTTTCCAGACAGTCCGTCGTCGCTTTTCAATTCGTGGGTGCAGCGAGGGGGCGGGGGAATCGGTTTGGGTACAGTGGGGCGGGGCAGCAGCAGCAGCGACGTGGGAATCTGGACCCCAGAGATCTATCATTATTGCTTTTGGTTTTTGTTGGTTTTGTTTTTTTCAGAGCTAGGTGACTCCAAGATCTCTCTCGCTCTCCCCATCCCTTTCGCACTTTATCTTGCCATATCGCACGCGCAAATTGATGCTCGACAACAACACCATATATATTTGATTTGTTTTATGTTTTTTATTTATTTTTTATTTATCATAAATTTGCATACACACGCAAGCCAAGCAGCCCACTGTCGCCGACAAAAGCACACACACACATGGCGACCGACGCATGCAAATAGCGAAAGAGAGCGAGGTGTGCGCCGGTGTGTGTGTGTTTCATTCATGAATTCCAGATTTTGCCGAAGCAGGAAAGCAGAAGAAGAAGAAGACGAAGATGGAGCTGAAGCTGCTGAAGTAGAAGAAGAAGAGGCAGCATTTTCGTTTGTCATTTGCAACAAGTGCTTCTTTTAGTTGCACTTATTGCATGCCCTTTTTGTCATTTCTAGTTGTTGTATTCCTATTTTTTAAGCTTAGACAGAACGGCGGCAACGTCGACAGAAATAAGCTAAAGCTATCTATATATATATATTTATTTTATAGTATATATGCACCCACGGCCATAACAACGAATAAAAAAAAAACCAAGATAGTTGGAAACCTCTCTTCGCCTGTGTGTTGGTGTAAAAATATAAAAAATGCAGCAATGCATTCAACAGTTGATTCAAGAGAGAGCGAGAGAGCGGCGCTCAACAAGTTCGTTCAGCGATCTGTTGCGTCGCCCGAGTGTGTGAGTGTATGTGTGTGGTGGCAGGGGGCGTCGGCACAGGGGTGTGGGTCAAAAGGGGTGGGGGGACTGGCGGCGGGGCAGGGGGGCGTGTGGAGTGGCAGTGCCAGAATGTCTGGCAGCCACGACTCTGGCGCACACTCACACCACTTGCGGCTGCCTTCGTGTCGGTGTATCTGTGTGAGCAACTGGCAGAGCCAGCGAATTTGTAGCGCAGCCAGAAACAGAAAAAAAACAACAACGGCAACAGCAACCGCAGCCGCTAACGAAAGTCGCAGCACAGTGGGGCAAAAAGTGACCATATAAATATTTAAAATTTCATATTAAGTTATTGGAATTTAATATTAAAAAAAAAGAATTTCCTAAAAGAAGCTTTAAATTAAAGCTTAAATTATGCATTTTTTTACGCCTACAAAATTGACATTTTTACTCCTAATTTAAAGCTTTCCATAAAAACAATATTTGGTTATCACCCAAAAGCTTAAGAAATTAGTAGTACTTTATTGCTTTTGTCATACTATTTATTTTCATAGAAATTAACTAATCAACTTTTTATTTACTTATACTTATCTAAAAGGACAACATTATTAAGTTAAATATTTGATAATTATAAAGCAAAAATATTTTCTGGTGCATTTAATTAATACTGCTTAATATGATGGGCTAAATAAAGTAGTTACTTTTCATCTTGCTCTAGTAAAGCAATAGAAAGATTGTATTTAGTCAAATACCTCATTCACCTGTTTTTATTTATTTGTCTTCACTAGTTTTTAGCTTCTGAACAACATAGAAAAAACTACAAGTGCAAAATAAGTATATCACCTAACATTAAACACACATTTTTTGCAAAATAAAATTGAATTTATTTTTTAAATAAAACCCAAAAACACTACCCCTTTGCCCCACTGTGCCGTTGGCGGTGTTTGTCAGTTAGTCAGTCGTCGGGTGACTGTGGCAGTGGCTCCGCAATCGAAAAGTGTGTGGGGGGAGGGGGATTGTTCCGTCCCCTGTTGTCCATTCGGTCCCACCGTGCACACCGCACAGCAAAGCAAAACGGGTATGTGGCCATCCCGCTCGCACTCGCGTGCGAGATGCACACATGCAAAGGCAGACACCTCGCGACATGATTGTCGTCAGTTTGTCTGCAGTGCTCAATGCCTCAGCGCCATGCGTTGTTCTTGTTGTTGGTCTCTCTCTCGCTCTCTCTCACCCGTTCGGTTTCTGTTCTCTCTCTCTGCATCTCCACCGTGCACGCACACGAACACCCACACGAAGGCACGGGCACGGCAAAAGCAGAAACAACAACAGCGGCGGCAGCAGACAGGCAGGCACTTTACGTATGTGTGAGTGAGTGAACTCGCGCGCGCAGTCGACGTCGGCGCCGGCAGCGACGCAGCGGCAGCAGTCTAGAACGTATCTTCGAACTAGAACGCCGAGGGCAGAACAATTGTGTTTTGGATTCCTTGCCGTGCGGATCGCAAGCGCGAGAGTTATGAGAAGAGCGTAGCAAAGCGTACGAAGTAGTAGAAGCAACAGAATTCGAATTCAGAATCGACAGAAAACAGAGGCAAAGAGGAGTAGAAGAAAGAAAAGAACGTTATTTTTTTAACAGTGTTTTTCTGCGCCACACTCTCGAAATACATATTTCAAACGGATTTTCAAAGTGCTTTTCCCATTTTTTACAATATATAAAACTCCAAAAGTATCTGTGTGTGTTTGTGCGCGCGAGTGCCCGTGTGTGTGTGTGTGCGCAGTCGACGTCGCTGCTTTGGGGACAGAGCTGCCAGATCGCGAGTTATGAAAGCGCAAGCGTCGCACGCAAGTAGCAACAACAAAAGCTACTGAAAAAAACTCTACAAAAAACACCGCACCACACACTCTATTTTTTATTTGTTGCCAAAAAAAAGGAAGCAAATTCTATACACACTTTATAAGAAAAGAGATCTTGAAAAAAAGACGATCATGGATAGCAGCGAACAGTTGAACGGAGCCGCGGGAGCTTTGAATTTCAAGCGGCCCAAGGATTCTGCGGAGAATGCGGCGAGCAATTCTACAAGCAACTCTTCGGGCAGCCCCAAAATGGGCAGTCGCCGGATCTTCACGCCCCATTTCAAGCTGCAGGTTCTGGAATCGTATCGCAACGACAACGATTGCAAGGGCAACCAGAGGGCGACGGCCAGGAAGTACAACATTCACCGCCGGCAAATCCAGAAGTGGCTGCAATGCGAGTCCAATCTCCGCTCCTCGGTGGCCAACAATCAGCAGCAGCAGCAGCAACAGCAGCAGCAGCAGCAGCAACAGCAGCAACAGCAGCAGCAACTTCTCCCCCAGCAATCTGCATCGCCCACTCCGGCGGCGGTCAAGGTGTTCCATCAGCTGAGCCATCCGCTGGTGCATCAGTTGCATCATCATCATGCGGTGGGTCATCACCACCATCACCACCACCATGCCGCCCATCACCATCATGCGGCGGCAGCGGCGGCGGCAGCAGCGGCGGCAGCAGCAGCAGCAGCGGCCCACCATCATGCCGCCCATCATCTGTTGGCGGCGAACGGCATGGTGCCGCATCCCCTGGCCGCCCATCCCCATCTGCATGTCCCGGTGGCAATGCATCCGCAGCAGCAACAGCAGCAGCAGCACTTGCAACAGCAGGAGCAACAGCAGCAACAATCGGAGGCCACTTCGAATGGCAGCAATCTTTCGGCCGCCAAAATAGCCGCTGTGGTTGCCGCCGCAACAGCAGCAGCAGCAATCCCCGCCAGCAGCAGCAGCAGCAACGGCAGCAGTTGCAACGGCAGCAGCAACAGCAACAGCAATTGCAACAGCAACAACAGCAACCAAGTGCCAATTCAAGTGCCAATCCTGAGCGGATCCCCGCCTGCAGGTGGATCCACCACTAGCACCACCACCACCTCTGCCTCCTCCTCCTCCTCCTCCTCAGCCAGTCACATTCCACACATGCCCTATGCCGCCTATCATCATCACCACCACCAACATCCCCACTTTCTGGAGGCGGTGGCCACGCCCGCGCCCATGGACCTCTCCCTCGGCTCCTCCGCCCGCCGTCAAATGCAGCTGAACGAGAAGGTTGCCGATCCCTCCGGCGTGGATCTCACCTTCCGCAAGCGCAAGGTCATCACTAGTCCCATGCAACCCGACAAGATGAGCAAGCTGGAGATGCAGGAGGAGGAGGAGCAGATCAAGAAGGAGCCGGAAACCGAGAACGAGGATGTAGAGGTGGATGTGGAGACGGAGCAGCCGGAGGAGCATAAGGTGCCCTCCAAGCAGGTCAAGCTATTCAAGCCCTATTTGCTGGACGACGACGAGGAGAACCAGCAGGAGGAGCAGGAGGATTTGGATGAGGGCGCTGGCGGCGAGGAGGATTCATCAGAGCATGCCGACAAGGACGACTCCGATGAGGATGATGATGAGCTGGACAACAAGAAGAAGCAGCTGCGACGCCACAAGAAGAAGATCGGCGAGCAGCGGGAGCCGATCATCTGGAGCAATCATCCGTATCCCGGTGGCTGTCTATCGCCCGGAAGCAGCAGCTTTCAATGCCCCACCGGGATTCAGCAGACATTTCCCGTCATTGCCGGGGGGAGTCCTAATCAGGCAGCCACGCCCCTTAGCCCCTTCTCGGCGCCCGCCCTCTCGCCCACCGGCTTCTGCTGCCCCAAAGGATCGCCCGTTTCCGGCTACGAGAGCAGCTCCTCCACCTACAGCGACAGCGGCAGCAGCTACAGCCTCAATCTCCAGCTGCATGCCGTCTACAACGACAATCTGATGTACATGCAACAGCAGCAGCAACAGCAGCAGCAACATCACCTGCAACATCAGCAACACCTGCAGCGCTGGCTGGATCAGGAGTCCAGGATCCTGGCGGATTCGGCGCCCACAAACCTGACCCTGGTGGCCTAAGAACACACAACATACAAGTAGCAACTAAGGAAGCAGCAATCCCACCAATCGGATGTTTTAACGGCAGTCACTGGGCCTGGCCTTTTAGTTCCCTAAGCCATATTTAAGCCTATGAATGAGAGTTTTTTTTTCCTAGCCTTAAAACTTACCTTACAAATCCTTAGATCTAAGCGAAAAAAAACATATATCTTCCAAGCATATCAGCAAAAAAAGCCCCCACACAAAACCCTAGGTTTAGATAACATTTCTTTTTTTTTTTTTGGTTAGCTATTAAGAACAAATTAAGCTTAAGTTTAGGTTTTTCTTTTTTTTTATGTGTAAATAATTGTGTACAAAAGAAAAGCAAAAACAAGGCGAAACATTTGAATTTGCTTAAGAATTTCAACGCTAAATTTATTTTGTAAGAGAGCGAGAGAGAGAGAGAAAAATGTGAAAAAATGCAACTTGAAAAACTGAGAAAATTGTTAAGAGTAAAGCTTTAAAAACAAAACACACACCTTTACAAATACACACACACACACCGTTTTTATTTGGAAATTGAAAATTGAAAATTCTTGTGATATGAACAAAACAAATAAGAAAACAAAATTTTTTAATAAATTGTTGAAAACTGAAGCTTAATGAATATATATATATTTACAAAACACAAAGGAGAGCAAGAAATTAAATGTACATCTAAGGGTTAAATCTAAAAGTTAATTATAATTATATACAATATACATATATACAATATATTTATATACAAACAAGAGAATAACGTTTTTTTTTGTGCATTGCCAAGGGAAATCTTTAATGAACCTATTTAAAATAAAAGCGCATATACATAGAGAGATATTTACCTAAAAACATATATATATATATAAAAATCAGTATTTTTATATATAACATTTGACAACAACAACAATAATTGTGTGACCATAAACAACAACAAGAGAAAGCAACAAGAAAACGAATTGATTAAATTAACAACAGAAAACTAAAAAAACTTTAAATTGAACTGGTTTTATCATTGAATTTGGGTGGGGCTTTCAAGGGAAGAATTGATTTTTAGATGGATGGAACTTTTTCGGGATGATCCTCTTTTCGATGGTTTTAATTTGCTGATCTTCCGAGATCCCTTGGAAATTCGAAATGATAATTTTGGTATTTCAGCTATCATATGCAAAAATATTTCAATATGAAACTCTAGGAATTGGAAAAGGATTGCAAGATGATCTTAAAGAGTTAGGAACTCTCTTTTGAAATGGTCTTTGCTTTAAAGGATTCGGAAGTAAATTCTAAACTATTTATCATATAATAAAATATTTCAATATTTTAATATGAAAGTCTGAAAAGATCTTCTATAGTTAAAAAGCCTCTTTTAAAATGGTATTATCTTCAAAGGATTCGGAAATGATTTTCTCTCATTTATTTTCCAAATACCCCCAATCAATTAGCATAATCTACAGATTCTAGAAACATCTCGCTGCCTTCAGCTCGGTAATTCTTAGCTGACTGAGGTGAGGTTAAGGCCCCATTTATAGAACCGATCGCCGTTTGATCTCGGCGATCATACGAATGTGCCATTTGCGTGCCTCATTGTGACAACTCATGGGTTGTCAGTCTGCCAGTCAGTCAGTCAGTCATTCTATCAGTCAGTCAGGGCAAAAGGCTTAAGGCTTTGGGGCTTTCCATTTCGAACCACGGACCACCCAACCACCCACCGCCCCTCGAACTTCTCGGTTTCTGGTCGAAATTCGCTTGGCACATTTCGACGGCGGGGTATGACTAAGCCGCAAATTCTATAATGATCGTATTTTTAAAACGTTTAAAAATAAAGTGCTCTCGTTTGCCAATGTGTGCGCCAATCACGAGCCCCGAGCCGCAGCATTCAGCACCACCACATCACATCCACATCCACATCCACATCCCCACATCAGCACCACCGCAACCGCCACCGCCGCCAGCTATCGCATCGTATCGTATCGGATCGGTTTGGATTGGATTGGGGATCGGTTCTCGAGACAGAGCGGCATACTCATTGTTTTTCACTTGACGCGCTTTCCCTTCTGCAGAGCAAAAAAAAAAAAAAATAATAAAAAAATAAAAAAGCAAATCCCACCGATCGCTGCCAAAGAATTTTTGCGACATTTGCGGACAAAATAGACGGTTTACCCACAGTGATCGCAGACCCCATGGGATACCCTAGTCATCCACTGGAAAAAAGAATGCCCACTTAAATAAAGTATTAGTCCTGAATTTAAGAACGTTTTTGAGTGAATTGCGATTTTTTCTATAAATTAGAAATATTTTTTAGTCCTAAAAAAATGTATTTCTCATAGTAAATTGTTTTATCCTTTTGATTTTGGAAAAATAATATTTAAAATCCTAATATAACCTACTTATACACAGAAGTCAAGTATTACCTGAAAACATACCTCTGTTTTACAGAACTCTGCCATAAGAACATAATAATATACATCCAAGATCATAAAACTTAATAGAATGAACAAAAAACTTAAAAATACAAAAGATATTCTATTAGATATTCTATTAGATATTTTAAAAATATCAACAATAAAATTTATTGCTTTTATAAATTCATCTAAAATAAGTAAACTTATTTTCCCGTCTATAAGAACTTACATAACATTAATTTTGTTCTGTGTAGAAAAGGGTAGGGATGGTGGTGCGAGATCGGAACTGTTGGCATCTATGCGATTTGATCGTTCAGGTGATCGTTCCCACGTATTCAAGTTAAAATAGGGAAGAGGCAGGGCGAGAAGGGCCAGGAATAAGAACGGGGCATCGGATACGGATTCCGTAGGATTTAAAAGATCAACTACTCCAAAACGAAAGGAAAACAACGAAAGGAAACTTCAGAAAGGAAAAAAAGCTTCAAAGAACCTATGTATAAATGAAACTAAAAATTCCGAAACAGGGAACTGAAAAGATATATATTATGATATGATATGAAATAAGAAATATTAACTTATAAAGGCAAAGTAACAAGGAATAAAGCTTGGTTACTTCCACAGAACAGGGACACCAAAAAAAAGTGGCAAAGGGGAAGGGAGAGCTAAAAATCGGGGAACCATAGGTATTTCGAGGTGGGCCCCTCAGGTACCCAACGTACCGGGAAACTGTGGGAGGAGCGACGACCCGACCGCAGATGATTGCTAAATTTCGATTTATTTTCGTGTTGTTTTCTTCGAAACCGCGTTGCCGTGTAAACTTTTGCTCGCCTTTTTTTCATCTACCTTACCACAAAAATTTTGGGGTTTCTTCTTTTTTTATTTTTTTTTTGCTACCGTTCTGATGCCACGTGACAAATTTCGATCGCTCGGACGTAAGTATATTTTTTGATTTGCAGCCAGCGAAATTTTACAAAGTAAATAAGGGAAGAAGCAATAGAAATTCACCTGAGTCCCGAGACCAGAATCTCGAGTCTCGAGTGCCTTTGCAGATGGCGATCGTCTCTATATATCTATATATACGTTCTTATATAGTTTGTTATTGATCAAGCGAGTTTTGCGCACACCGTGTGATGTTGTAATCAAAGGAACGGATCTCGCGCGATCCGATCGACAATCGTGACATAATCTCTTATATGAATTCTTTTGCTTCTGAACTGTACCGATCGATCGCGTTTTGTATATATCCTATGGGTATGACAAGATGTAAGGGCATAAAATGAAGTTTTTTAAAGAAAATAACCGAAATTATTTTAAAGAAAGAGAATTCTTGAGATCTATAAAAAATATTTATAATATATTAACACAAAGGAGAAAATTCCCTAAAAGACTTAAGATCCCTTGTTTTAAAGAAAAATAATTCTAGTGATCTATAAAAAATATTTATAATAAATTAACTCAAAGGGAAAATTTCCAATATTTTTATACAAAATAGTATAATAATAATATCAAGCACCCAAAAGACTTAAGATCCCTGATCAATCAGAATCGCTGACAGAGCAACTAACCAAGGGATCCATCAATGTTGCGGCCACAGCTCGTTGGATCCATCAGATTTCCGATAATCTTACTATTTCGGCCTAATAATTCATACGAAAATTGATTTTAATTTGGCTTGGCTTTTTGTCCGTTTTATCAGATTTGCTGTTTATTTTTGGAATGGCCGGGGGCAAACGTGCCCAGACAAACGATACAAATAACAATCAAATAAATCATTCTCGAGTGGTGCAAAAGCGTTAACTAATTATAGATCAGGACTCTATATATGACTATGTGTTTACGCCTGACAGTGTCAAATCGATGCTCTTCAAATAAAGGAAATTCACTGAAAACAAATAGATCGCCGATTTCGGGGTTGGCCAAAAACATATTGTGTAAGGTCTACAGCACAGTCCAGACCCAATTTACGATTCCAGGCGCTATCTTGACAGGCGGATAAATCGCGACCGAAATTGATAACCTTTTTTTTTGTGTATTTTTGGTGCAGGGCTTGACCAGTTTCCGGCGGCTTAAAAGTTTCCAATGGAAAATGATCGATGTACATGGTGTTTTGAACGATCTACCCACCGATCTTCCTGAACTTTCCAAGTTGAACTAAAGAACCATTAAAAAAACAATTTTTTTTTTATAACTTTCGTATATATATTTTTGATTAGGTCAATACAAAATGGCTTCCGTGATGTTATTTCAGTGTATCAGATAATAATAAAAACTTAAAAATAATAAGAAAATATAAAGAAAATAAAAACTTAGAAAAAATCAAATTTGCAGAAGGGATTCCGAAATAAAAAAAACTGTATAAAAGTATATTTATAATGTATGTTGGTATCTATTAGTTAGTGGGTAGTTCCAGTAATCGTTTGGTTTGCGCTGCTCGCTTCTTTTAAATGCTGGCATATATCATATAAATATTACATACAGATTAGCTTAACTAGAGACGTATATTTCTATATATATACATTCAGGCGTATATATGTATGTATGACTGTAAATCGATCGCTGAGGATCGCCCTGGGATTTGCTGGAATCGAAAAATAGAACAGCACACACACATACAGCTTTCACAAACACACACATGGAAACAAACACAAACGCACACATACACGCACACGCGGACTGGGCAAAACATGGAAAATATGGGCAAATATATAGGATATAGACATATAGTCAGGGGGCTAAACATCCTTGTAGTCCACCGATAAATGCAGAAAGTTGTCGGGATAGCTCAGGTGCTCGGACATCCATTGTAGCTGGGTTTCCTCGTGAAGATCGATGCCGTGGGTGCGACATCCAACTGGAAATGGGAAATAAGAATATCGGAGTATTACTATTGGGCACTTCATATAGGCCACCATAACCCTCCTTAACTCAAAGCCCACAAGTAATCCTCTACCTTATAATATGTATTTATTTTTCCTAGAATTATTGGGGGTTTATTTCTATTTTTGTTTGTGGTTATAAAAAAAAAAAGTTAGCTATTACCAACCTACAATTAATCCAATTATCGATCATTTGCAAAGTCTGGCAAAAAGTCCTAAACAAATATAATCGATCTTTATAAAACTTAATGAGATCATTGAAAAGTTCAAAGGAGTTATGCCGCTGCATTTAAGATATATACTTTATTTCTAGTATTTTACAATGACTTTTAACTTTTGGTATCAGTAAATGATATTATATAATATAGGCCCCAAAAAACTGGGAAACCGGAAGTCAAATAAAGATTATTTAAGGTGGTATACCCATTAAAGTAGAGGATCAGCTATCAATATTCCATTAATGAGAAACAGAACCAATGAATAGTTTACATATACGAGTACCTATATTATAATGAATGAGATCAGCTAGCGATTACTTCAGACTGATAAGCTTTCGCTTCCATTTGCCATATGCCCTATACGATCATGATCAATTTGCGGGCCATAAAGATTATGGTAAAAAAAAAAGAGGAGGCGGGCTCTTCAAAAATTGGACTTGCTTGGAAATCAGAGTTTAGCGCCTTATCTACAAGTGTTTTCATGCCATTCTTGATTTTGTTTTTGGTTCTTTTTTTCCCCCCGTTTTTTCGGGGTGACAAATTTCGTCATTTTTAATTTTAGCATACAAATTGTAATTATAGATTGCCGATCGCCAATTCTCGATGCCGTGCGATTGCCAATCGTCCGGTGGTTATGGCGAGCGTCCCGATCGAGGCTTTATACCGCCACTCACTTGATATATAATATACATACATATAATGCTCGCCAGATATGGAATGTGTGTGCGAGTGGATGGGCTGATAATGGCTGATTACAGGCGGTGGGAGGCGGTGGCGATAAGATTTGTGCAACGGGGCGCGAGTTCAAGTAGGGCGCATAGCTCTATGGCTCTATAGAGCGATACTACCTACTACACCACTCACACCGTTCCATTCCATTTCGATCCGATCCGTTTCGTTTCGTTTCGGTTGGGCAAGTCACGAGTTTAATGACCAAGCTAATGGCGCTACCCCAAAAATAATAAATGAACGGAATCCAATTGCCTCGAGTGGAAATATGGGAAGCGAATCGATTGGGGGGCACCACTCAGGTGGTTTTTCAGGGGGTGATGGTATACTTTCGCAAAATATACAAAATATTTTACAAATAGATATTTCAGGTGGTTTTTCAGGGGTTGATTATATACTTTTGCAAAGTATACAAAATATTTCGAAATAATTCAGGGGTTAGTGGTATACTTTTGTAAAATATTCTGTTTATTTTACAAAATATTTACAAACTAAATATTAAGACAGGTATTATTTAGAAAGTACTAAACCGAGGCAATAAATAAAAACCGCTTTAAGTGGAAATGGAAGGGAGGTAAATCTATGGGATTGTTCCAAAGTTCGACTGCTGGCTAAACGAGTGATTACAATTCACAATCATTCTACATATAATAAAAATTTTATTGGCCGTTGTCATAACTAGGTAATATAATAGCACGAAAGCGATTAATATAGTCATTAGGCTTTTAGAGCTAAACGATTTGTCAAAAAGGTATTTATAAATATATAACTATTATATAAAAAATGTAAATTAAAGATCTAAAAATATTACAAATCTATTGATTTTTGGTTTAAAATTCCCAAACTAACCACATTAAACTCAAGACCAGCCCCGCATATCTGGTTTTATAGTTCCGAAAACCGAAACCGAAAACAAAGACACCTTCAAAGCGCCAAATAGATCATAAATCTTGCATAGGAAACCGACCCGAACGATATAAACTATTAAATGGGGGACAAACCCGCAGACAGGCATTATATATATGTGTATACCTCTGATCTCGATGATATGCGAATGTGTGTGTGTGGGGCCCCCTACCCAAGAAAGAGAGAGGGAGAGAGAGGGAAAGAGCGAGAGTGGCGCCAAACAGTCTGAAAATTTATTGATCCCATTTTTATTATCGTCAACGTGGAAAAAACGAGGGAGGCGGAGAACGTACGACATCGCCTAGCTCATGGCTAAAAATAACAGCGCTTCATCGATCTGATAAGGCGCCCCAATCATCATCATAATCACTTAATAGATTGTGCTCCAATAAAGCCATTAAAGAAAAGAGTATGAAAAAAAACCCAAACCCTATCAATGTTCTATAATTCCAAACGTTCCAACCAAAAACGATTATATTATTGCACTTGGAAAACTCAATTTTTGCAGTTCAGTGACGCCATTAAAAAAAAAAGAAAAAAAAGAGTGCAAAATCGAAAAGTGCTAATCAATTGTTTCTGCTTTTGTTTGTCTGTCTTTCTTCATTTCATTTCTCTTCTTTTTTTTTTTGGGGCCCCATAATTTGTTCAATTTTAATTTCGGTTTATTTTCATCCGCAGCTACAAAGTTGGGCGGTATTACGATCAAAGGGGAAGAAGGGATTGCGGATGTTTAGCGAAAGAAATAAAATCGGATTTCGATTTCGATTTCGTTGACGGTGCAGTTGGGATTGTTGCACCGAAGATTGAAGATTGCACCCGATTATGGGCGATCAACCAGACAAGAGGAAACAAACAAACAGGAAAGTGGAAAATTAAGTGGGTTGGAGGAGGAGGAGGGGGCGTGGCAGGAAGTGCCAGAATATCGAAGGCTTCTTAAGTGATTCTTCTGGCAATATTGTATCACCATCGTATCGATAATGCATATCGATCATTTTAGTTTCAGGTTGTAATTTTATATATTAAGAAATACACCTGTTAACTAAGTTAACTTGCTTTCGGCATATGATTTATTGGTATATTAATAATTTCTGTAGTATTATTAATTTTTAAATATCATAAAAAATAGGTATACATTGGGAATAGATTGTCAGATCGTTAATAATTACAAAAAATAATAAAATAATGATATTTATAAGATTTAGTTCAAGGATATATTGGGAATAGATTGTTGAAAATTATAAAAATATATGAATATTTATAAGATTTATTTCAAGGATGAAGGTTAATAAAAAGTCGTAAAAAACGTAAAGGGAATAATCATAAACACGTAATATAAATATAATAAAAAATATGCAAAATGAATAATTGTTAAAAAAACAAGAATACAAATAATTTTAAAATTTTTTTAAAGAACCTTTTTTGAAAAAGTCTGATAAATCTTGTTTCGGATTTTGGGATCATTTAAATGAAGTATGATTGATGATCACCTGGTGTTAAGAGGAAAGGTAAATTAAAATAATGATGCTGCGAAGATCAACACACAAATACATGCACACATAGCTGCAGCCCACCCAAAAAGCGGGGCGTGGCACCGCCAATTGTCGCACAAACACAAACACACACCTGCACGCACACCTCACACACGCACACAGATACATTGTCCAGGTTGCATTTTGCAGGTTGGCATTTGTATTTGTATTGGTATTTGTATTGTTTGTCTGATTGACGAAATGCAAACGAAAATGTGTCGAAATGGGACTAAGCAAATGCGCCGACGAAAGAGCGAGTGAGGGGGAGAGCCAAAAACGGGGGGGGTGGGGGTGGCAGGTTAAGGAGCAAGAGAGAGAGAGAGAGAGGCAAAAGTGATAAATATTGAGGTGCGATTTCCGTGCGCCGCCGTTTTCACCGGAGTTTCGTTGGAGTGCAGCGAAAAAAAGGCAGAAATGTAAGGGAAAAAAATAAAGACGAAGAGGCAGGGGGAGGGGGAGGAGGAATGAGAGTAGGAGGGGCGGGGGTCGAGGTGCTGGCGAAGGTGTAAATACAAATAAGCGGAGGTGATATCTCAGAACTTCCTTTTCACACATTCGAGAGCACCCTACACAAATACAAACACAAACACAGCCAGCATGCCACACATGCAAACACACACACACAGAGCTCTCAGTGTAATAGCTCAGCCAGCTTTGGCTTTTTTCAAGCTAAATACAGCTTTTTATACACAGGAAAAAAATATATATCTCTATCTAAAGTAGTCTATAATGGTCTACCAAAAACAAGGGAAAGTAGCAAAAATCACCCAGGACGGGACAAATCGAAAATAAACTAAATTCCAACAAATTCTTAAATTTTTCAGCCCAATATCAACATGGAATTTTAAGCCATTATTCACTTTTAAATAGAGAAATCATGGGATAAGGAAATATTTTTATAATTATATCGAAAATAATTTCCTTTTTAGGTTTGTAATGACATTTCTTTCAACGTCTAACTAGAGTTTAAATCGAACTAAAGTCTATTGAATTCTTTAATTTTTTCAGACTAATTTCAATTTGGAATTTGAAGTTATTATTTATAAACAAAAATCTTTTCTACAGAAAAATGCATTAAAAGTCCTTGCTATATGTCATATGAATTTTTAAATGATATTATAGTTGTAAAATTAATGTGATTAGAGTCCATACAAAAACCAAATTTTTTATAAAATCGAAAATAACGATTTTTTTAAAAATTTTTTTTATCAACTTCTATGACAACTTTTTTTTGTAAACTTTTAAAAGCCTGGCAACACTGAAAGCCACTTGCATTTATTGTTGCTGCTTTCCGGCGAAGGCAGCGCAGTCGGCGTCGCTGCCGGCGGCAAATCATGAAAGCAGCAACAACAAATGAAGCGAATGCCAATGCACAAGGAGCAACATGAGTGCGAGCGAGATGGTTGGCCAAAGAGAGAGAGAGAGAGAGAAAGAGCAGGAGCCAAAGGCAAAGCCAAAATGCGTTTCTTTTATTTTTGACGCGTCTTAGATTCTTCCTCTGCCGCTTCTTCTTTCGTCTTCTTTTTTTTGTATTTTTTTTTTTTTTTTGATTTCTTGGAATCGCATCTACTTTGAACCTTCCACGTTCCGACTGAAAACTCAGAGACCCGGCTGCATTGTATATTTGAATTTCATTTCAATTTAAATACGATTTTCTATGAAAATGCACGCACCACAAATACGTGCAATCGTTATCCAAACCATCGCTGCCCCCTCTTCTTCTTTATCGGGTTCCCCCATCCATCCATCCCATATAATACCATCCAAGAAGCCGGGGGAAACAAATTGATCATGTTTTGAATGCATTTCTGTTTGATTTCAATTCGGATCTGTGTACTCCGAAAAATGCGAAAGATTCTTCAATGGGGAAAGGAAAGAGGTAGGGTGTTAAATCGAGAAATTGTGGGGATATGAAAGAGGGCCATATGAGATCGTATGTATGGTATTGCTAAAAATGTATCTCAAAAAAAAATTATGAAATTAAAGATACAAATGGGATAAAATTAAGATGCTTTAGGAATAACTTTTAGATATTACTTAAACCGAAATACTTAGTATATTGCAAACAATTACTAAAGAAAAAAACCTTAAACATAATCCAATTTGAATTATTTTTTGAAACAAATATTTAGTTATAAATTATAATATGTTATATAAAAAATAAATCACTCAGATATTTTATAACTTAAATTATAACATTTTAATGTATTATAGAATTTTTAATATTATTATTTTTTTATTTTCAAAACTAAATAATACAATTTTAATAGATCCCAATTATAAAGACCCCTAATTCATTTTTGGTATCCCCTAAAGTCACTAGCACAACCTGTTTTTAAATGCCCACCCGAAAATCCCGACAAAACACGCAACATTCTATATCCTGGATCTTGCGAAACCAGCAAAATGTTAGTGGATTGCCCACTTAATCCAGGCGTGCGATCCGAATCCAAATCCGAATCCTTGCCGATTTCGAATCTCAATCCAAATTCTACGCCAAGGACAAACAGCACCGAATGACCTTTGGGAAAATACGTGTTGATCATCGACATCCATTGGCAATTGTTTAGGATCGTCGGAAATCTCTCACCTTTCGAATGGGAAATTCCTTGGGATCATCGGGTGTGCCGAGAAGGCCGTCTATAAGCATGCAAATAAAGATTTCACACCTTGGCCGAGCGCACTAGGGTGCATAGTGTGCCATACTGCATAGTATAGTATGATATGGTATCGTAGGAACCAAAGGACTCGAAACGAAACTCAAAGATCGGGACACCTGGGAAATACCCAACCTGCCCGAAACATATGGACCATGTGCACACGAAAACACAGTAGGGATCTTCGCTCGGTGTGTCTGAATGGACGAGCGAAGCACTGGCTATACTATGGGCTATACAGAGCTATAGCGATGGCCAAGTGGTTCCCGAAAAAAAGAGAGAAGAACCCTCACAATATAATTCGTAAATCCCAGCCGCAGGTATTTAGTTCCGCCTTTTGTCCGTCTTTGGAATTCCCAATGCTATTATTGCACCTAAGCCACTGGAGTGGGAGGTTTGCTGCTGGCCAGCCCGTCTCTCTACCCGTCTCGCTCTTCTGTTAGTTTGCTATCTCTCTCTCTGTTGCTGCCGTCTCGCTCTGGTTCGTGCTGCTCTTGTCGCCGGCGCCGCAGGTCAACCAGCAATGCTTGGCATTTTCTACTCTGCCCTGCTGTTGCAGGTTTTGTGCTGGGAGTTTCCGTTGATGTTGCAGGTTCTACAGCTGATGTTGCACCTTCTATTGGTTCTCTTCTCAATCGTAATGTTGCTGTTGCAAGTTGAAAGTTTGTCATAGCTATTTATTAAGGTGTTGGTGGGGGTTTTTGTTGATGTTGCAGGTTGTACAGCTCATGTTGCACCTTCTATTGGTTCTATTTCAGTTAATAGTGTTGCACTTGTCTGTTATATTTATTTATATAAGTGTTGCTGGGAGTTTCTGTTGATGTTGCACCTTCTATTGGTTCCTTTTTCAATCGTAATGTTGCTGTTGTAAGTTTAAAAGTCTGTTTTAGCTTTTTATTAGGGGTTGATGGTAGTTTGAGTAGATGTTGCAGGTTCTACAGCTCATGTTGCACCTTCTATTGCAACTCTTTCAGTTGGTAATTTTGCTGTTGTAGGTTTTTAAGTCTGTCATAGCTTTTTGTTAGGTGTTACTGGAAGTTTTAGATGATGTTGCTGGTTCTACAGCTCATGTTGCACCTTCTATTCCAATGTTTCAAATTATAATGTTGCTTTTGCAACTTAAAAGTCTGCTTAAGACATTTATATAGGTGTTGCTGGAGTTTCCTTTGATGTTGCATCTACTTATTGATGCTTTTTTGATTGTTGCTGGTTTCCATAGGTAATTCTTAAGACTCTAAAGCTATTTATATTATTTCTGGTTTTAAGTTTCTAATATTTTAATATTTTATATTTTTGTAGCTGTTATTGTCGTTTTCTTTAAGTTTAAATATTTTTAAAATAGTTTTTTTACTTAAATTGCTGAAAATTTGTATTAAATTAAGTTTGATGCTAATAAAATCATTTTACTTCGGATTATTTAATTTCAAATAGTTTTCTTCAAATATTATTGCTAAAATCGCTTATGGTTTTTCGGATATTTTTTTTCAATTGCTGCTGTATTTTTGTTGCATCTGTTGCTGCCTTTCCAGCCGCTTTTGTTGTTGCCCAGAAAATCCACACGCACATTTTCATTGTCGACAATTTTCCAGCCGGCGCAGACAAAGAACTTTTCATTCGTTTTTGTTTTGAATGGCTAGGGCACATTTTTGGCCAGGTCTTCAGAGGTCGAGGAGCAAGCGAGATGGCCAAAAAGACCTGCGATCCGTTCCGATCCGACCCGATCCGCTCCGGGTCGCTTTTCCACCCCGGGGGCATTGTTCTGCGGCCCAAGAGAATCTCCTTTTCCATCTATCTGTCCATCTATTTTCTACTTCTATTTATTTTGTTATTTTTTTTTTCTTTTTTGGGTTTTTGTTCGGACGGGACATTGATGAATTGAAGAATGATTGCCGGAGAGTGCCGGTGCCCGGCTCGTTTGTGTTATTCAATAGAAAAATAAATAAGTCAGCGGGCAGAGAGAGAGGCAGCTAGCGAGAGATAGACATGCACTTGGCCATGCCAGACTGACTGGCACCTTTTCCCTAATTTCCAAGAGACGCTGCGTCTGCGCAGACAATGGGTTTTCTCGTTTTCAGACTCTGCGTTTAGTTTTCCTCCTTCCCATATATTTTTTCTAGAGTTTAGAGTGCCTGCGGTAATTGATAGCCAGGCTTCTAGGGGCTAAACTCACCCGCTTTGCGCACAGGTGTCGATAATTCGGCCATCAGGTCGGCCAGACTCTTCTTTTGTCCGCCCTCGCTGATCGGCGAAATCAGTTTCTGGGTGTACGTAAAGTCCTATCAATAATGGGGGATAAAAAGAGGATATATTTTAGCTGATCCTAATCCCAAGTACTCGTTCTCTCACTCACATCGTCCGTGTAGATTCGCAGGGGAATGTGCTTGAAGGACTCCTGTTCGGCATACGGCTCCATTAGCCTGCGATTTACCGCCCAGAACTGATCGAACTTGTCGTTGACGAGGCCCAGCCACAATTGATTGTGATCCTTCTTCTGCATCGCGGAAATCACGAGGCCGCGGTGCTTCAGCACATCCGCCTCCTTCAGGCAGGACATGTAGTGCGACTCCAGAAGCTCCCTGCAAAAGTTCGAAATGATTAATAAATTAATGAATCTTGAATATCATTAACCACTTTAAAATGGCCAATAATACAATGTACTGGTTTTAATGCCAATCGTTTGGAAATTTAATAACGAGTTTAGAGAGGTATGACAATCCATATTTGGATCAATACTTCGATTGTTACGGTAAAAAAACTAACCTTTTTTTTGTGAAAAATTGAAATCTGGGTTTCTGGTAAAAATTTGAATTTTTTCTTCTTGTTTTTTTTGCTGTAACTTGGCTAAAAATGGTCTTACAGCAAAAATTCAAACTGTTTTGAACAGATAACAATATAAGAAATAAATCCATGACACTTTCCGTGTGATTTTGGAAAAATAAAATTTTCGCCAATTTTCACATTTTTTCATAAGGGGGTACCTCATAATTTTTTACGAAAAATGGCCAAAAAATAAAATGTCCAGGTTTTAATGCCAATCGCTTGGAAATTTAATAACGAGTTCAGAAAGGTATGACAATCCGTATTTGGACCAATACTTCCATTGTTACGGTCAAAAAACTAATTATTTTTTTGTGAAAAATTGGGATCTGAATTTTTGGTAAAAATTTGAATTTTTTCAAAATTTCTCAGTCTTAGTATGTGTTATATTATAATCGAAACTTGTGAAGCATTTTAGAGCGATAATTACTTGGAATTCAGCTTGACGAGCGTGCCCTCGGGGAACTTGGAGAAGTGGATGGTGAGGCACCAGGGCGTGCTGTCTTCCTCGGGATGCAGCAGATCGTACAGGACACCTAAGGGGAAAAGTAAATCCATAACTTATCAATAAGAAAACTATGATATGATCTAAGATCTCAAAAAACCCACCAATTGGATAGTGAAGGCGCAGGGGCGTGCCATTGAAATCGAACCAAACGGCTCCATCCTGGTGTTCGGCGCTTATATACCGGGAGAAGTACTTGCGAACCTGAACGGGAGGAACAAATATATCATTACGATCTAGGTTTTAGCCCTTAAAAAACCATTGTTTACCTTATCGGTGACCAAGGGCAAGTAACTCAGTCGCGATATCATGAGATAGAAGGGCTCCGGCTTTATACCCACTATCTCGTCCCGATCCGCCGTGAAGCAGATGCCTATCTGGCCCTCCCAGATCATTCGCAACACCTCGCGGTCGTGGGCCATGCTCCAAAATTCCGAAAAATTCGCTTTTGTTTTGATTAAAATTATATTTTTACTTTTTGCACTTGGTAAAACGGGGTTGTTATCGATAGATCCCAGGGGTGTCCAATTTGTGTGCGAGGCCTATCGGAAGAACAGCTGTTGGCCAGCGGACGGACAAGGTGGCAACGCTGCGTGTATTTATCGATAGATACCAGTTTGGTTTTTGGCGCCAAAATTTAATTAAATTTAAACTAATTGTTTATACAAGATATTCGGTGAGTAGAAATAGTCAGAGCTTTGGAATCAGCGAAAATAAACTAAAATTTTAGCGGAATTGAGGCTGAAATGATATCTATGGCATCCCTGAACAATTCGTTTAGTTTATGATTATCAGATAGCGTTGCCGGACCGACTGATTTATTTCGAATTATTATTATCATAATTACTTATTAACTGTGCTCATATTAATATAAATATTATTCATTTTTCTTAACTTTTAGGAAACGATCTGTATTTTAATTAATTTAAAAAAACCAGGGCTACCATAACAGTGTTGAAAAGTGCCCAAGTTCCTACACATTTTTGGTATTTATTTAGTATTTAGTACCTTTTGTTTGCCGGTATTTCGCCCGTTATACGGCCACACTCCGCCTGGTCACACGAATATTTGTCGTTTTTTATTTTAATAAAATAAAATAATCAAAGCAAAGCAGACGCGTCACACCGATTTTGAACCGAAAGTGTTTGGCGATCGGGGAATATTGAACAAACCAATCGATTTATTGAGTTTAAAGCGGGCCCGAGCCCCATTTCGATTTCTTCGATCAACGACGAACGATCGAGCTTGTTTGTTTTCCTTACCCCATTTATTTTGTATCTTTCTCATACATGTGGGCTCCTCGCTGTTTGTTTGTTTGTGAAAATACCGATGTGAGTGATTGAAACTAAATGCCGATATTATATCAAAGTCCCGAGAAGATCGGATGAAATACGGAGGAAAACTCCAGAAATCGCATAGTTAAAACTCCGCCAACAGCAACAACAACAACAACAATTCGGAATATCGGAGAATCGGAGGCGCATTGTGTGAGCAAGATCGTCGCAGGAGAGCGAGGGAGAGGGAACGAGAGCAGGAGACGAAGGAGAGTGGGCAGGAGAGAGGCGGAGGAGTGGTGCACACAGAATGGATGTTGAAATACCTGTTTTGGCTGGATATCTTAATGTGCCGACCCAAACTGGATTTTCGCTAAATCGCATCTCGAAAAAGGTATGAAAACTCACCTAGCCGCCTAGAAATTTTGCCAATTTCCATATTTTTTGTAAATATATCTTAGAAAAGCTTCAAATGCAGCGATTCTATTTGAATTCTCCTTTCCTACAAGTGCGCAGTTTTTCGATTTCGATAAAACCAAACAGGACTTTGTGTGTTTGTGTTTGTGTCTGCATACTTGTTGCATACAAATGAGGCCCACTGTGCGAGTGGGAGTGAGAGAGGGCACACGCGATAGAGGGAGAGAGCGAGAGAGGGGCCGACAACATACAGTGGCGGTCAAAATGATAGCAACTAAGAGGCAACAGACATTTATTATTTATTTTGTTTTTTAATATTTAATTTTTATTTCAATAATTTAGTTTAGTTTAAAAAAAAACCTACTTAAAGTATTTAAAATTTTTCTTGCTTAATAAATATAATTTCAAAAACACCTTCTTTTTAACAACCTTACAAATGCAAAAAAAGTTAAATTTATTGAGTGCTAATACTCTGACCGCAAATGTTGGAGTTTCAGATGGCACACACAGCTGGCGATTCATGCGATTTAATGGTATTTGTGTTTATGTGCGACAGGAAATTCTTGAGCCAGCAGAAAACTGAGGAAAAAGAGAAGAGGGTGAGAAAAGGGGGTCGCACCGAAGGGGCATGGGCAGGGGGAAGTGGGGGTGGATGAGTACTCCGGGGCTTAGCCCATTATGTAAGCCAGAATCTCTGCAGAACTCATGCATATGTAGCTTAAAAATCATTAGGGATATGATAATATCAGTCTGAGATTGTTAGGATCAGTCGTATATTGTTATATCATATTATTTGGGATTTATTAGATTATATTATTTTGCTAAAATACATATTTCTCACACAGATTTATAAAAACTCCACGTAAAAGTTCTTAAAAACTCAATTTTTTCAATCTTATCATCCCAAATCGAACTAGAAAAAAATTTTTTTTTTTCTATTAAAATTTTTTTTTTGAAAATCCAACTCACTTATGAATTTATAAAAAATACCTATTTTAAAATATTACCATACCTTTACTTTTCATATACCCAAACCGATCTAATCCATATCGCAATCCTTTGCAGAAAGCATGCAGTCGCTACTGTTTGCTCTTCAAGGCCAGTCGCCATGGGATCGCCCGGCTGGAGATGTGCGAGAGCAAGGAGGACCGCAACCCGAAGATCTTCACCCTTGAGAAGTGCGTGAAGATCACGCAGGAGCCGCCGCCCGATCGCCTCATCCACATCGTCAAGCATCATGTGACCCTCACATTGAGCACCAGCAGCGAGGAGGACCTCAAGGACTGGATCACCGCCCTGCAAACGGTGGCCTTCCCGGACACCTCACCGTCGGGCGGAATCGGGGCCATCGAGGAGGACAACGACCTCTACTGCAGCTCCTTTGTGAGTGATCCACCTCTTTTATGCGCGAAAACTTACTGGGGTGTGTCGATATAATACACTTGAGAAGTACGAAATCAAAGGGGAATAGGTTGTCTTATGTTTTTATATATATTTTTTTGAGTTAACAAATTATAAAGTCACTTGGAGATCTATTTTGGTTACATATCCCAAGATTAGCGAGGAACTTTGGTTTTATAGAGCCCCCAAATCCCCTGATAAAGTTGATAAACCAGATTAATCTCTTTCACACTGCTTACTATCAAAATGAAATTAGCTTTAGGCCTTTATTACGAGACACTAGTCACTGGAATTTTTAATTTATATCATAAATTAGCGGCGACGCTCGATGGGACAGCACTTAACTTCGGGATCGTCGATGGTGCGTAGGGAGAGCCAGTGCTTCGAACCGGCGGACTGCAGCCATGTGAGATAACGCACAAAGGAGTCCCAGTTGAGGAACTGCATCTGCCGGCACTTGGAGCCGTGATGATGGGGCGCCCTTCGGTCGTAGATCCAGGTGCGGGCATTATCCCCGTACCGTCCCTGATACCTGGTCCTCGATCCCTTGCTAAACAAAGGATTAGTTAACACTTGATTATCACACAGAAAAAATAATTGGCAAAAGATCAGATTGATATGAGCAGATCAAGTTATTCATATAATTTTGATCTTACTTTACAATGTTTGTTCAAAAAATACTGAATTTGGTATTTTAAAATGAAATGATGAAATATCAAGTTTACATTTTTGAATCATAAATTGACATTAATCATATCCGCTCTTTATTGATATGAAATAAGGTAGAAATGACCCTATTTCAAGGTAAAAAAGACCCTATTTCATATCAAATTCGTTTTTCCGTGATGTATTTAAGCTCTAACTTACATATCATTCAGGATGCTGAGTGCCCGCTTCCGGAATGCCGGAGCATTGACCAGCATACGCATAACCGGCGGACCATCCTCCAAGCCCCTGACCACCGTGAACAGGAACATAAAGGGCATCAGGTCGAAGCGTATGGGCTGCATCATATTCAAGGCCAAGTGCTTGCGCTGCGGCCACTTGTAGTTCAGCCAAAGGATGGCGGCTAGAAAGACCTAAGGAGGAGGATTAAAACCGCTTCATTGCGTAGAACACTCACCTCCAGTTCCGTATTCACAGCCAGTGAGTTCAAGCCCAGCAATCTCCTCACTGTTCCCGGAGCCACGACCAGAAACTCCTTACTCGCCACGAACTGCAGGAAGATGCTGCCCAATCGCGACAACAGGCCCTCCTCCAGCTGCAATCCCATCATCCGGCTGCAGATATAGATGCAGAGTGCCCTATCCGGCACCCGCGAGCCCTCATCGATGCCGATCCAACAGTTGGCGACGAGCTCCTGGCAGCCAAAGAACCTGGCGGTTCGGAAAACCTGCATCAGGAGAATCGGGCCCATTTGCTCCGATGGCTCCAGGGCCCAGCGATACATGGCCACAAAGGAACGGGCGCTGACCATCGAACTGGGCAGCTGGAAGATGTGCGAGGTGGAGAATTTCGGACGTCGGAAGAAGCTGGAGAGCACCTGGAGAACCATGGCATGGCAATGGAACTGTTTCTCCTCGACCACCACAATCAGAGTGGGCCTAACGTTCTCCTTGAACATAGTCAGCAGCTGCTGGGGGATAAATACACGCGGTGGACCCATCGACTCACTCCAGAGTTCATCCAAAGCCAGGCCAACTGTTTCCTCGGGATCGAGATTTTTCGCCATCTGTTGGACGGATACTTGCGGAATCTGACGACCTGTTAAATCCGTGCCGCTGTTGCTCAGCTGATGGAGCACATCGTCAAAGTTTCCCACCCGCAGGTCAAAGGGTGCGCCCAGGAGAAAGGGGCTGTCGCAGGGTAGTTGGTGGATGAAATGAACGCTACTTTCGGCACTGCTCTCCGTCGCCACGGTGCTCTCATCTTCGGTCGTCACTTTGAGATCCAGTTCCTCGAGATCCCCTCTAGAAGTCTCCTCATTAGGGGTTTCCTCTTCAAGGGTTTCTTCATTGGGTAACTCTTCATCAGGGATTTGCTCTACTAAGACTTCCTCATCAGGTGCTTCTTCATCAGGAGTTTCTTTATCAGGGGTTTCCCCATCAGGCGTTTCCATTATCTCAGACATCTCTTATTTAGAACGTTGGATTTTGGTTGGGTGGCTTTTTTCAGGCTTAATATCACAGAAAATGTTTATCAATGTAGTCAATGTATAAAAATTAAGGTTCTAAAATGTGTATGTTCCATAAAAACTGAAAACCCAGGCCTACTTTTCAGATAAAACTAAGAAATTTGAGTAGAATAATACCAGGAATCGTAATTATTATGATTTTTAATATAAAAACTACAAAATAATAATTATTATTTGATTTAAAAAAAAATAAAAGCAAATAAGTCTTATTTTAAAATTTGTATAATAAATATTAAAATTAAGTCCTATTTTTCAATTTGTATTATATAAATTGAAAATAAGTCTTATTTTTAAATGGTTATTATAAAAATCGAAAATAAGTCGTATTTTCGAATTTTTATTATTATAATAAAAAAAATGATAGAAATTTAAACATAACAAAGTTAAGGGGTATTTTTATGATTTGGTAATTAAAAACCATTAAAAGTGTTAATTGAACCTGGGTAAAAATTATAAATAAAATTTGCAATGTATATATTATATATCAAATATTTTATATAAATAATAATATATATATTTTTATTCTAAATTTATAATTACATTTTTATTTAAATTCCATTTTTTAAGAAAGTATATATTCAACGGGGCTAAAATTCTAAAAAGAAAATCCCAATAAATATTTATTTAATTGTATAATAATAAATTAATTTATCATACTTGCAGGACGGCCTGTTCATCATCACACTGATTCCCTCGGAGGCCTCCATCCGCTGCTGCATCGAGCCCAAGACGTACATGCTCCAGATGACGCCCACCGAACTGCAGCTGAAGTCGGAGGATCTGGGGGCCACCATAGCCATGTGGCCGTATCGGTTCATCCGGAAGTACGGCTATCGCGACGGCAAGTTCACCTTCGAGGCGGGCAGAAAGTGCACCACCGGCGAGGGCGTCTTCACGTTGGATCACACCAATCCGCAGGAGGTATTCCGCTGCATGTCCGCCAAGATGAAGTCGATGAAGAAGCTGATTAGCGGCGACAGCAGCCTGGCCACTTTGGAGTGCGGCGAGAATCAGTTTAGTGCCGCCGCTGGCATGGAACCCGGCTCCCGAAGTCCCCTTCCCCCGTCGCCTTCGAGCAATCCGCATGGCGGCGAGTTCGAGATCAACTCGACGCAAAGTTGCATTTCCCTGCGTGGCTTCATCAGCTCCAACGATTCGCTGAATAACTTTGGAGCGGCAGCTACGCCCGCCGGAGGAATCACCCTAACCGTACCATCCGCAAATAGCAGTAGTAGCCAGGCTAACAACAGCAGCAGCAGCAGCAGCAAACACATTCCCAACAAACCGCCACGCAAACTGGGCGGAGTCAGCCCGACGACAAGCCAACATTGTGATAAATACAGGAGCATTGTGAAGTATGAGCCTGTGGCCATAACGACGATATCCTCGCCCTCGGCCATCGCCTGCGATGCCGCCAAGCCGCTGGAATCGGGATCCTCCTCGGAATCGCCGGGAATAATCCAGCCATCGCCCGATGATCTGCCGCCCGATCTGCCGCTGCGCAACGAGAGCGTCGCCAAGATGGGTGCTCCTCCGCCGGAAAGGGACTACGAGTGCATCGAGAATATCACCGAGGCGTGGCGCACGCGGGGCGTGGGCGATGTGAGGCACTGCGAACGGATGCCGCCCATACTCTGCGATAACTCGGAATTCGTACGCCAATCCTGCACGCCCAAGATCATAGACATCGACATTGGCGAAGGCATCTCGACATCGCTGAGTGAATCCAACTACGATCGCCTGGACTTTCTCTCGCCGAACAACAAGACATCGAGTGGTTATAAGACCATTGTGAATGTCACACTGCCCGCGAATCGCGGACGCTGCAGTCCGCCGCCGCCCAATGAATACGAACTGATCGCTAGTCCCGATACGGAGAGCTTCCGCAAGGCCGACGATAGTCATCTGGGCTACGGAGTGCTAAGAAAAGCCAGCACAACGACCACGACGAACAATAATAATTTAGGAATCTCGAATTGCAACATCAGCGGAGGGAGCAGCAATAGTGCCACGTCAAACAAGAGCAGCCTCGAAACGGCTGCCATCGATCATCGCAGCTACAATGGGCTCAACTACACGATCGTCAGCAAACCGAAGCGGGTGTAGAAGATCCAGGGATCCTGGGATCGAATCGGGTGCAGTGGGGTTTAAGGTGGAGATCAGGTTTTTATATTTCTCCCAAAACACTGTTACTGTTTCTAATTTTAAGCCATCCATTTCCAAGAACTGTGTGGAGATAAAGCAAATTTATAAACATAGTAGTCATCTTTCATGACTATATTTCTTTATTTTTTATACCGATGATTCAGGGTCAGTATATCACTGGAAAATTAGAAACAGTAACCAGTTAACTTTCTGAATATTTTAATAAAACGCATTTTGAGTTTTAAGTGTATAAGTGAAAAAGAAGAGACTGCCGAGTGCCTTACAGTTCTACAAAAAACAAACAAAGAAAAAAAAATGAAAAAAGGCTGGAAATCGAGGGAAGGAAGTAGAGCTTATCGATACTTTCGATAATTTCACAATATCGATTCGATAATTAAATATTGAAAATCGAGACAAATCAAATCCAAACCCGAATCTCCATATCCCACAATCTAACCTTCCCTTCGACCAGCCCAAAAAACCAACCATTCGAATCGTTCAATTTTTTGTGCATTTGTTTTTCGTTAACTATGTTAAATTCGTAATCTGTGATTGTATTGTTAATTGTGAAACTGTTAAATTTTAGCCAGCACTGCCCGCCACTTGATAAACGCACTCGAAACATATATTTTTCCCCCGGCTCTTACTTAAAATCTAAAAAAAAAGAAAAGGAAAATAACTAAAAGGACGCAACGAAAATGTTACAAAATGTGTATGCGATTTGTGTTAAATATATGTGTCTTAGTATATTTAAAGAGACTAGATTTTAGATACACTTTGTACTTGTTTCCGTTAATTCGTCCGTCCTCTCAAGGTTTTTGCTGCCATATAAAGCCCTCGAATCGTTATTCCTATACGTTTTTGTATGATCAATCATATAGCCTGCCATAGGAACAATCGGTGTAATGCCATATAATCCCCGAAATCTCCTCTTTTTTTTGTTCGATCTTAGACTGTAAATATATAGTAGGTTTTTCCTAAGTGTTGTTTTTCAATTGCACCTCCTTTCATTGCCCAAAAAAAAAAGATATTTAGAACCCCATGCACGTTCGAGTTCTCAAGCCAGGATCGTTGTAAACGACATTTTTGAGTATTATGCAAAGGTCACAAACAAAAAAATATATAATAATAATGATAATAATATTATAAACAACGAAAACGAACACAAAAAAATACCAAAAGAAAAATTGTGACGTACATTTTACTTCGGAATACATCATTTTTTTTACCTACTTTACGTTTACCGATTACCGACGACTATTGTAATTATTATTTTTTGTGTCTGCAAACTATTATTGTGTAAATAAAGACCAACAAAATCAAACCGAATCGAATCGAGTGGGTTTCCTTTTTCCATTTTCTAGTAAGCCATGAGGAAAACCTCAGAATCGTTTTGGCTTTTCAAGCGATAGCAACTGAAAATCGGAGCTAAATTCTGCTCTCCGTAGCAACTACTCTAATTAAGTGTTTTCGCGCCTACACCACTTAATAAAATAATATATAAAAAAAAATTAAAAACAAAATGCTGCTACTGCGACGTTGCCACAAACTAAAGCTGCGTCCTTGGATTCGTCTCTGCTCCGCGGAGTTAATACACAAGGTAATGATTATATTTCTGATTTACTGGTTTTAAAAATTCCTCCTTTTCAGGATGGCTTCATTGAGAAACTGCGCCACAGCTTCGATGAGGATGAGCGCAGCAATCTGGTGGTGCCCACGTTCAAGAAGGCCATGCTCTATCCCGATGAGATCGCCGTGAAGGACATCACCGGGGAGTACACCTACTTCCAGCTGTACTTGGCCGCCAAGCGTCTGGCCATCCAGATCTCAAATATATGCGGTAAGCATAAGGGAATATAAAAGTTTACAAGACCTCTAACTTGGATTTCTATAATTAATCCTAAATATCATAAAATAATATTGATATAATATCTTACAATTATATTTTGTATCTACTGTTTCACTTAATCCATTCTATCTTGATATCATAGTTCATGTAATGTCTCTACTTATCTTTATGCCAGTATTCATATCGATCTGTTAAATATTTTGATAGTAATAACATTTTAAGTAATCAAGTATTAAGTATTACAAGTCTTGAAGGAGATATACCTATTATTTTTGGTACTCTAGTTTATTAGGCTACTATCTAACCATATACCAATATTCATAACGATCGGTTAATGATTACGAAAGTTTACAATATTCGAGGATATAATATTTTATATTAAATATTAAAGGTACTGTTTCTTTCTAACTTGGTATCTTAGTTTATATAAGGTCTCTACTTATCTTTATGCCAGTATTCATAAGCATCGTTTAAAGATTTTAATAATAATAAAATTTTAAGTAGTAAATTATAAAATATCCCCATAATTTTTGGTACTCTAACTTATTAGGCCCTTATCTATGCCCATACCATTTTTCACATCAATCCGTTAATGAGTATGCAAATTTATAATGGTACGTTATATTCCGATTTTTCCAGGTAGTGCCTCATTATCGAATGTCACATACCTGTGCTCGAACAACGCCCTGTGGGTGGCCATCCAGTGGAGCTGCTGGATCTCCGGCCAGGTGGCCGTGCCCCTGGAATCGTGCCAGGCGATAGATCAACTGCGTCGCCAGGCGTCGAGCTGCAAAACGAAGCTACTGATAGCGACTCCAGAGTTTGAGCCACTGGCTCAGGAACTCTCGCAGGGATTGCAATCGGCGACCATCATATTGGATCATGCCTTTGTCCCGACGGCGGAGAGTGTGTCCTCCACCTCGATGTATGCCAAGCAACTGGTTGGAACCCAAGGCGTGATCCTTACGGAGAGCACCCTGCCCAGCGATTTCTATGCCAAGGCGCCGGCCATGCTGATCTACACGCCCAATGCGGTGAACAATCCCAAGCCGGTGCTGTTAAGCCATCGCAATATCGATGCCCAGGTTCGCTGCCTCATCGCCAGTTGGCGTCTGAGTCCAGCGGACTGTATGCTACCGATTCTCTCCATGAATCGCATGCACGCGGCCCTGGGTGCCGTCTTGAATGTCGGCGGCAATGTGATATTGCAGCAAAAGTTCGACGGGCACAACGCGTGGAGTGCCCTGCTCGGCATCAATAGTCCATCGAAGCAGAGGGTCACCCTCTTTCTGGCCATGCCCATTGTGTACAAGCGGCTGATTGCCGAGTACGAGAAGATGTTCGCCAAGGACTCGCGGATGGTGGAGTACATTGTGAATCATTGCCGGCAGAAGATCCGCCTGATGGCCACCGCCTTTGCGCTGCTGCCCGATTCAGTTTTCTACCGATGGCGCGAGATCACGGGTCAGAATATCTACGAGTACTACGGGATGATGGAGACGGGTTTGGTTCTGGGCCATCCGCTGGATGAAGCTCATAATTCTACCGCCCGTAATGATTATCGTCCTGGCACTTTGGGTGCCCCCTTAAAAGGAGTAACAGCCCGTTTGATCAGCAACAAGGGCGCCGAATTGATAACCTGCAAGAACGAAATGGGCGGCACTGTGGATCATGGCCTCATCCAGGTGGAGGATATCGGCGGCGATATGTCCTTGGCCCAGACGGTGATTGGTGAGCTTCAGATAGCCGGCTCGCATCTGGTATGCAATTCGTCGTCGGCCAGCAATAGTCGGCAAATGGAAAGGGCAATGGAAACCACGGAATCGGAGGAGGAGGCGGTCTTCTTCAAGACCGGCGACATTTGCGCCTATCAGAATGGCCACTTTTACTTCCTCAGCAAGACGAGCGATGTCTTCACCGTCGGCGGCTACAAGGTTTACGGTTCCGAGATCAAAAAGGTCCTCATCTCGCATCCGAACATCAACGATGTGGCTGTGCTAGGGATTCCGAATAAGTTGTGGGGCCATCGGCTGGGCGTCATTTGCATTGTATCGCCGGATGCGAATATTGACTTGGACGCCATCAAGACGTACTGCTATCGTCACCTGCCGGCCCACAAGTGCCCCACCGTCTTCAAGACCCTCGTCTCCAAATAGAAAATAGAGAATATTATATGAAAATGTCATAAATCTCGCCACCCAAGCTAAAAATTCATGTGATCTTTCGTGATGTTAACCAAAAGCAACCTTTCTTTGTCATAATGCGAATAATAATATAATTTTAAATATTTTCAATTCAAATACTCAAAAGGTTAAGATTTTTTATATCTTTAGTGGGTAGTATTTTTAAGATAGGTGATAATATTCATTAAAATTCATTATTTGATATATATTTATAATGATATTCCCAAAACAGCTTAGATAGTATTATTTAAATAGGGGATAATAATCATAATCATAATCAAGACTTTTTATACATATCTTTAATGTTATTCTCAAAAACTCTTAGATAGTATTATTTAAATAGTGGATAATATTCTTATAAACCCTTTAAAATTTTTTATTTATCCTAAATCGAATAATAGTAATTAAAAATATATTCCATTCGAATGCAAAAAAGTAGCAATATCAAGACTTTTTATACATATCTTCAATGGTATTCTTAAAACCTCTTAGATGGTATTATTCAAATAGTTGATAATATTCTTATAAACCCTTTGAAGTATTTTTTTTATCGTAAACCGAATAATAATAATTTTAAAAAATTTTCCATTCGAATGCAAAAAAGTTGCAATAAAATATTTAGGGTTCCAGATTTTGTACATCTTTAATGAATTTTTCGAAAACAGCTCAGAATGTAAATTATATTTTTTCTTGAAACATATTTTATTTAGGCACATAATGGTGGATACTGCGAGCTCAGTCCGTTGGGACACTGACTGCCTGCCTTTTCGCATTGGCTGTAGACAGTACCGTGAAGATAATTAGTATAGGCGTAGTTACAGGTCAGAATAAATTCCCGAGTGTTATTCGGCATCATATAGGTAACTATGCCACAGCCCACGGCGTTACTTTTCTCATTGATCACAACGGTCAAGTGACCAATCGGTCTGAAAAAGTTCAATAGATAGATATAACATAAGAAAACGATATGTATATTAAATTAAAAACTTACTCTTTATCGATTTGGGGGAGGGGGAAACTCTGTAAGTCATGATCGGATTCAAAGTTCTTTTCTTCTCTTGCCCAAGATTTAGTTGCATTCCGCAAAAGTTCACTAGTTGTTATTTCTATTTGCGGTCTTCTTCTTGGGCATTGCTGAAAGGTCACCAAATAGATATTCTGGCCGGAATACATATACTTTCCGATATTATGACAAGCATCATGTTCCGTTGTGCAGGTTTTTGCATTTAGTAATGCCAAATTGGCCAAGTCGTCATCCCATTTCACTGTCTCCATTCTGCAGGCGCTCCTCGGAAACTTCCCCTTGCCACTGGCCCACTTCTGTCTCTCCAAGTTGTGGTCCCTCACAAGAATATTCTTAAGATCCTGATCGAGTTCGCGGACGGTGACACTTGGGGGACACGCGCTACCGAAGGCTCCGGTGGGATTTTCCTACTTATAGGAAATTTATATTTATAGAAAATATTACCAAAATGTATAGAACTAAAGTTTATAGTGTTATTTTCTAGAAAAATGTAGTGAAATTATATTCATATTGATATGATATCATTTATCATATCATATAATAAATTGATTTTGTAGTTCCTTTTTATAATATCTTATCTTACACACGCTATATGGGGCATTCCTTGGCAGAGATCCTTCCTGCAGTATTCCTCCGCCAAACAATAGATCACTAGGGATATGAATAATATTAAAACCGTGTGGCCCGACATTTTGCAACTTTTTCGGAACCTTCAACAAATGCATTCCGCTTTTATATCCAACCTTACGTGGTAATTTGAACTCAGTTTATTTTATCTGTGAACAATTTGCACGACAAAAGGCAACAAACGCCGGCTGTAATTAATAAGTATGACCCATTTACATTTTAGGAATATTATCTGTCCAAGGTGAGAAAAACATGGAACAGTTATACATTTCAAGGGAAATAAATAAAAAATTCAAGAAATTTCGCTTTAGGGCCCATTAAAAATATACATTTAATTAGAATTTCAATTTCTGTGTAACTTACGTTACTGGGCCCTTTTTTGGAAAGACGCTTTTATTGACTATATATACTTAAAATATTATAATTGAAAAATATATTAGGTTAAAAATTATGTACCATTTAATTTAAATATTTGAAACTTTTGCACGATCGATAGACTAGTTAAAAATTAATCGATAGCTCGTCTTACTAAAAGTAAACGTCTTTACAACACTGTGAATGGCGCGCATTCAAATATTAATTAATACTTAACTAACCTCATTTTATGCCTTCAAATGGACATTACATAAATGGTTGCTAAATACAAGAAGGCCTATCAAAATATATATATATATATACTTATCCGCCCCCTATCAATATGCCTATAATTTTTGTGTTAAGTTGGCGATAAGTTTGTTGATGTTGATGGCTTGTTGTTGTTTACTCTTTTTTTTTTGTTTTACAATTTTGTTTACGCACAATTTTTTGTGTTAACGTGCCGGTGGCAACGTCGTCGTTACAAAATTACCCTTTTTTTGTACTCTTCTTCTTGGGAGCCCGATAAAGCAAAAAATTCTATTTGGCAGCTAAAAATAGCAGGCGGCAGCAAAAAAAAAGCAATTTACAATTATGCTGAATGGAAGTTGTTTATGAACAGAAAAAAATGAGTGGGTTATAAAAATATATTATGGTAAAAAAAAACGGACTTAAAAATAAATATAAAAAGGTTATTAGATTTTAGAAAAATTAAAGTAATTTTTGTTGATATTTTAGTGTAATGAATTATAATATAATATTAAAAGGGGAAAAACAATAACAAAACGGTAAAATATGGCTTTATTATAACATTGCTATATCCAAAACCATCTATACAAAACCCAAAGAATTAATTAAAGTGATTAAGCGAAATATTTAAAACGATATGAAAACTGGACTATTAGTAAATCGACCTTATATTAAACCCAATACGATATTTTTCTCTAAGTGTGATGGATCTCCACTTGGCACTTAAGGAGCTTTCAATCGGCCGACATCAGGGTTATATGTTATATGCCGGTGTGGATTACACCAAAAAAACTCAAACTCACATGCCTCTTGTGTTTGTTTAGATTTTTCACATGTTTTTGTTTTGGTTTTTTTTTTGTTTTTCTGGGCCACGTTGTTTTTGGTTTTTTGTTTTCTTTCCCTTTTTCAGAATGCTGTTTGCGGTCGAAGGTCAATTGCACAAGCCCTAAAAGTGTGTTTATTGGTCATAAATAAAAGATTAATTTAATTAATTTATCATTACCGCCGAAGGCGAATGGCAGCGGCATAAATCTTTCCATTTTTGGCCCTTAATTTGATTTATTTTGAAAAGGAAATTGCAATTGTTTTTTGGGTTATATCTTCAAGATAAAGTATCTTTTATTTAATCTTTTAAAAAGTAATAATTAAAAAAATAATTATAATTATTTATTTATTTTTGTAATTTTTCTAAGAATTAATTGAATATTGCAATAAGAAAAAAATAATTTAAATAATATTTATTATTAGTTTTACCAAAAATTGACTGGTTAAATTAAATACAAATTCCCAAGTGCTTGTCAAACTGTAAACAGAAATCAATTGCCTTGTTTACCCGCCAAATTTTCGGGGCCCCTTTTATTTACCGAACATTTTCGAAAACCAATTCCCAATTTCCAAATCTGTTTTATGTTTGCCCTTTTCATTTTCATTTCGTATTTGCTTTCTGGCCTAATCTGTACATTAAAGTTGGGCTGGCTCTGGCTTTTATCTCCAGCTTTCGGGGTTTTGTAACCCGCGATGGTCAGAAAGTCATGTGTTGTTATTTTTATTTTTCGGTGTTGCTATTGTTTTTGGGGTTTTTATCAGCCATTATAAGCAGGTCGCTGATAAGAAGCGACCATCAGCTGTAATTCAATTTATTACACGCAAAAAAATTAAAGGTTTGATATGAAAAGATAGTTTTTTCATAGTTTCTTTTAAGTTTAAAGACACCTAAATTTAAATATTTTTTCATTTTATAAAATTGATACTAGTCCCCTCTTTTATACGAAATTAATTTATGATCATTCATTTAAGATCAATTTTATTTTCTTTCCAACATTTTCTAAGTGTATAAAAGTACCTTCAAGAGCGTTCTAGAGTTTCCAAGGGTTTTCCACTTAAAAATTGAAAACTGTTTATAAATTAGGAAAATGGAAAAGCCATGGGGCAAAAACCTACGACAACACCGAGGAAAAGGATGCGTTGCAAGTGGCACGTAGTCGCTGCTATTTTCTAGTTTTTGTTGTTGTTTTTTTTTTTTGTGGTGGTGCAGGCAACTGGAAAACTCACAGGCACACACACCAATGCACGACGCAATTAAATTTTATGTCATTTTATGTAAAAGGCGCAGCACGACTCCTCTGCCAACGTCGACGTCGCTGCCTCTGTCGCCGGTGTGTCGACGTGCCAAAATCCGCATACTGAGAAAAAAACTAGTGAACCCGAAACGTAAACAACCCCTCTTGATTAACCCTTTAAATGTCCATGGGAAACTGATGAAAGAATATCTAAAAATTGAAGTAAACTATTAAATAAAAATCCAAAAAGAACGAATTAAATTTTGATTTATTTAAAAAACAATTATTAAAATGTAATATTCCTTAAAATATAACAGAAATATTAAGATGAATTTGTATCACGTTTGATAAAGCAACATTGTTTTTGGGAATTCCCAGTTATATCAAGTGTTTAATTTAAACTTAAATTTAATTAATTAATTAATTTAATTCAATTTCAATTTAAGAATTATTGTTTTTGAAAATTTAGTTAAATATTGAGTCTCTTCATAAATATATATTTTCTATTAAGAACTATCCAAATAATTTTTAAAAATGTCCGTTTTAAAATAAAATATTGTTCGGTTTATATTCAAAAACTATCTTAAATAATTGCCATTTCAGAGGGTTAAAATAGCAACCAACATCAGCAGATAATATTATGGCTTCTCACATGTTGCTGCTGCGCTGTTGTTCTGTTTTTTTTCTTTTTATAACTTTTTCTTTTTTTTTTTGAGCCGGCGTTGGGGCGCAACACGTACGCCAAAAACTGAAAAGCAGGGAAAACAACAACACAACACCGCACATCTCACACATACGCACATCAATTTAAATGGCGTTGCGGAAATCTGAAAAATGGCATTAAAACTGTGGAACTGCGGACCTTGAAAAGCGCGACAAGAAATACTAGAAACGCAGAAGCAGAATTCACGAAAAAAAAACAAAAAATAAACTCGAACAGCATGGAGCACAAGGCTTCCCTTTCGAGACGAGACGACGATCTTGTCCAATATTCTCGGGTACTTCGCCTCGCACACGTGTGTGTGTCAACAACGATCCACCTCCACCTCTCCACCTCCATCCATTTCCATTCCCATTCCGATTAGACCCCCGGCACACGCCCAAAAAAAAAACATATAAAACAGAAGCAGAAACTTGGGAGCGGACTTACAATTACAATACAGTGGGCACTGCCTACGGTGTTTTGTAAAAATTTACCTTAATCTAAAAATGAAATTATTTTCAATGAAGAACAAGGAGTATTTCTATCTTTCAAGTAAGGAACTCCACTTTTAAAAAAATCCTAGGTAAATGGTTTTGAAATCAAGAATGTTAAGTACACATTTCTTTCTTTAAAGTATTAAGACAACTTAGTATTAAATTATTTTTAATTAAAGGATCTTTTGGAAATCGTAATGATTTATGGTTTTAAAGTTGATACTTGAGAACCCCAAAACATTAAAGTAATCAGTTATATATAATTATATTTTTTTCATTTTTAGAAAAGTTAAAAATGCAAATATCTACTGTGTTTTAATACACTTTTTTCGCACACACTTTTTTATTACGCATTTTAATTTTCGGCAATTGTGGGGCTACTTATGTTTTGTAGTAGATGTCATGTGGATCGTGGGTGTAATGCTAATAGCTCCATGTGACGTCATTAGACAGGTCGTGTGGCTTCAAATTCGGTTATTTATTTATTCAATTTAATTTTCCCTCTATTTGGCTTTGCAGGTGCAGCAGCAAACCGATTTTAATTTATGTATTTGTAGCGGGCGCATGCTAAACTGCACACACTTCTGTGCATAGTATATGCATACTATATAGTTGAGACCCTGTTTTGGTGGTCATATGTTTGCAGTTGTTTTGTGTTGTGTTGCTTTTGTTGTCCCTGGACCTGGCGTTACGTGACGGTCGGAAAGTCAGCAGACAGTCGATGCGCCGGTTGTTCTCGGCCCAAGCACACGTCCACCCCAAAACAAGTGACGTTTATGCGGAACCGAGGGATATTAAGATCCGGATTTCGGATTTTCAGAAATATCTTAACATGATTTAGGAAACCTGTTGCAATTTATAAGGTAGAAACCAGCTCCTGATAAAAAATGTTATTCTCAAACTTAATAAAAAAGTATTCTCAAAATGTATATATTACATAATATAAACAAAGGTTTTATTAAAGGAAGAGTGGTAAAAAAAATGTTCAAGTCGTTGTACAACAAAACTATTTTTTGTTTGCAAAAGTCTAGGATCCTCTAGAATTTTCTACATAGATTACAAAATTCCATAATCTTTACAACCGGCTTACGTTGAAGATATCGTGATTTCACCTTCGCATAAACCGCTTTGGAAATTTCCCGACCAGCTCACATGTTTCGGCTTTCTGTCTGTATTTCCAAGTTTTTGCCTCCGCAGAGTGCAGTGCACTCCGTTTGCCGCATTCGATACGGTAAAGTGGGGGGCCTTCGATTTTTTTTTTTATTTTCTACATAAAATGTTGCACTTCTTGGCGGGACCAGTGCTTGCCAAACTGTTTCAGGGGATGGGGTTTTATGAAAGCATTGATCTTGATGGGGCAGTTCGAATTCGATTAAAGCGACCAAGATAATCGGGAATTAGTGGAGCTGATAATAAGTCCCTTTAATTTTCACCGGCAACTGATATATCCATTCAAATCACTCCTCCTCATTAATTTTTTTTCTTTTTGGGCTCGTTATTTTTTTGTTTTTGTTTTCGATGCAATGTTTTTTTGGGTCCAAGTCCACTGGCGCTCTATTTGATCAAGACTATTATACAATCTCTCATATACACCTATGTAACAAGTGTGTGTATGGGTGTCTACAGTGGGGGAACCATTACTAGTGGTTCTAAATAATTTTTTTGCGAAAAATATTTTCAAATTATAAACAAGTTTTATGTTTTACATATGGGCACTTCCAGAAAAAAGTCCACCAAGCCAAAAACCTTAAAACTTGAATAAAACATATTTCCACATGATTTTGCCCAGATATTAGTTTCTAATTAGATGGATACTGACCTTAACTACAAATTTGGAGTATAGTTTGATTATTTTTATGACAAACCCCACCAATATACGCAAAAATCAGTTTTTGGCTATTTTTTTGTTATTTTTTGGACCTGTCTTCTGTTGTTAATTTATCCTATAGGAATGCTAATATGTGACATTTTTCTGTACTGAATGCTTCATTCACATGCTAAACTATTATGTTAAAGTCAAAACATCCAGCAATTGAGAGATAGAGGTAAAGAAATCCGCTTTACAAAACAGTCGGAAAAAATGTCCCGAGCGACATGTCCCGAGCGAATGTGGTTGAAACTGCATAAAAAAAAAACGTCAAAGAATTTTTAAGTAAAACCAAAAGCATTTCACAGCGACATGTTTGAACAACATTCTAAAAAAAATCGCATTCAAATATTCCATCAGAATTCGCTAATTTCTGGTGTTGTATGAACTTCCCCGAAATCCACTTCTACTTTTGTCCCGAGCGAATACGGCAGTTTTTTACCGATATCTTAAAAACTAAAAGTGGTACAAAATGAAGATTTTTACAAAAAAATAGAGCTTGGGATGAGTGAAAAGAAAAACCCATAATTAAAACTAAAATCCATTGTTTTACAATTTTTTATCAACTTTAAAGGTGTGCAAATGTCCCGAGCGACATTTTGGAAGTGCCCATATGTACATTTTGAAACCTAGAAAAATTTCAATAATTATGCGATTTTTTTTTATTTTAGGTGTTGTAAATCCTTGTAATATAACTATAATTTTCACCTCAACTGTGTGTGTAAACATGCGTTTTCAGTGGAACAATGAAGTAGAACAGAAACGGAAAAACAGAAACTATTTGTGCGTGTGTATGGGGGGGTACTTTTTGGGTGGTGGGGAGCGGGGAGAAGGGTGAAAAGTGAGTTGGGGCATATTGTATTGGACCGACAGTTTGTCACACGCAGCGACCTAAATACGCACTTTTTATGATATTTGGTTTTTGAATTTTCGTTTTTGTTTTTGTCTTCGTCTTCTTTCGTTTACATTATCAATGAAAAGCTGTTTTGAATGTGTGTGTGTGGCTCCATGTTTATGTAATGCATTTTCCTTTGGGAGTTCCACATGAAATGGAATAAAATTCACAATTTAAGCGAGGTTTGACATTCACTGGGTTTTGCTTTTGTTTGTTTTTGATTCTGCTTATGCTCCTTCTTCTTCTTCATTTTCTTCTTCAACCGGCTTACATGGTCTAACTGTGTGTGTGTGTACACTTACATACAGCTGAGGACACATTTAAAGAAACAAGAAAGTAAAAAGCGAATTCTTTAGGGTCTTAAAAATGTATCACTCATACGCACTGTTGCCTATGATTAAAAATTTATTTTAATAGTGGGGTAAAATAAATATTTCTTATTTATCTTTATATTTTATAACCAAAATGCATAAGTTTACAAGCTTAAAAATGGGAAACCCAATTCTTTCTGTTGCATTTTTATTTATTTTATTTAGGCAACTTAAAGAGCAATGGTTAAAAATTAATATTCCTTGTTTGAGTTCCTAAATACATTCCTTTAACACTAAAATCTACCATAATTAAGGTATAAACGTTTATTTTTAACCAATTTATTTAACATAGGAATAACAATTTGTATTTTTTTTTAACAAATATGTAACTATTTACTATTATTTTGGCCGCAGTTGTGGTATTATTGTCTGCTTCTGGCAACAATTCCAAGTAGCAGCTGTTGTTGTCCCCGCACCCTTCTTATGCTGCCATCTCCTTCACTCACACACACACACTCGCACTCCCGCTCACACACACTTTGAAAGACCGCTCTGCCATTACAGGCGTCGACGTCGACTTCTTTTCTTTGCGCAGCGATGGTTTTCAAAACGAATTCGAACGCTTAAGCGAACGGTTGTGTTTCCTCCCAAGCAAAACGAAAAAAAAAACATTATTCAAAAAACTCAAAACCCAGAGAAATCGAAAAATAAGTTACCAATACAATAAAAGTGTGTACTAAATTAAAGCGGACTAAAAATAAAGAAAACATTTTTTTGTGGTGCATCTTCCAAACAAAAAACCGGTTGTTAAATGCGCGCTGCACTAAAAACAACGAAAAGAGTTAAACAACAACAACAAAAACCCTAAAAAAAAGGCAACGTTGCACATTTTCTGGAGTGCAGTTCAAACTGTAGGAAAAAGAAGCGAAATTTTGAGGAAAAATTTAAGAAAATCAAGAGAGTATTTGAACTCAAAGAAAAAACAAGATGGCATTCTCGATTGTGAGCCGTGGTATTTTGCGCACTTCGAGAGAAATTCTAGAACGCAACATGGCCGCAACTGTCGGCGTTCTGCAGCAGACCGCCTCCCCGCCCCCAAACACGCCCATTTCGCACAGCGATTGCCATGTAAGTCTAATTTCTCTCAGTGTGTGCGCCAGTTTTAAGTGACTCTAATTCAATTACCAGAAGAGCTCAGAAATCAAACAAACGGGACTTAGAAAAAACAGTACTCAAAGCTGGGGGTTTTAAAAACAGTATACAAAAAGAATTGTTCAAAAATATTCCTCTAAAAACGAGTTCAATCCCAGGTTTTTAAAAACATTCCTTAAGAACAGCTTCTACAAGAAAAAAACTCAAAACAAAACAGGGAAATAGAATCGCAATTCGGAAAACAGGGGGGAGAAGGAAAATGTATGCAGAGCGGGAATAAAGACAGGCAGGGGAAAAGGGAGAATGGAAAATGGGAGAGGGAAGTTCACGAAACGAGGCCAGTGGCTCACAAACTGTAAGAACTCGAAGTATTAACTTTACTTTACCATTAAGTATATCTCGAGATATAGCCATTGGATTTATAAAATTGTGATGACAAATTAAAGTTCAAATAAATTATTTTCATTTTAAATGGATAGAAGCCGAGTTTTATATCTTAAAATGCCGACTTTAGAATTATTATCTAGCGGCCTCAATAAATTTTCGTTATTTTTTTTTCGTTCTATTGATGATTGAGGGAAAAATTTATAAAATTAATAGCCAATCTCTTAAAGATCAATCATTAAAGGGCGCAGCAATTTAATCAATCAATAATAAATTTGGAAACAGGCGCCGAAAGACGCATTTCCCTCAGTAAAATAAACAAAACAAAAAACAGTAATGCAAACAAAAGAAAATTACACAGAAAAAAAGTCGCGGGTTTATTTTATTATAATATTTTTGTTATCTTTGACAATGCCGGCTTATATTTGTAAACTATGTATATTTGCATAAATGTTTAGGTTTCGAAACGAAATTTATGATATTATGCTGACGATAGATATTGACTCAATTTAATGTGTAACCAGCTATGGCAACACAAGATATTTATTGGTATTTTCCCGCTGTGTACTCAGGTGAAAGCCGATGAAGTTTTCCGTTCAACCCCCCTCGTTTCGAAAGTCGGAAAACTGCGCAAATTCTGTGGCAGGAAAATCTTGCGCAAAAGCATTGGGAATAATAACAAAGGAAGAGGAAGAGACTTCCTCCCCCAAAAACTAAAGTTTTAGAATCACAGGAAGTGCTTTTCGTGATGGATTTCGAATGTTTTTATTCGCAATTTTCCCTGTTTTTGGTTTCTGCTGTTTAACATTGACCTGTTGCTCGACTTTGATATTTATTTGCCGACTCTCTGCATCTTCTACCTAAATCATTAGTATTTTTTTTGTTTTTTTCTTATGTTCGAAACGTGTTTCTTTTTGTTTTCGAGACGCGCAGACATTTAAATGAAAGGAGGCCCGTTTTTTCGCATTCATTAATTCGTTTTTTTAGGAGAAACTTGTTTACGAAAAATCCAACCAAAAAAAAAAGAAACAATCCAAAGTTCGTTTAACCAAAACGAAGCGACTGGAACCGAAAAAGGTTCCGAAAACAGTCCAATACAATAAGTGTGCGGGCTTTATGATAATGGTATTATATGGTATGATATCATCGTCGGCTCGTCGTCGTCGGTGGCTGGCAACATCTGTAGTCTCGGATGCCTTCTTATCGAGTGGGCCATTGAAATTCAAAACGTTTACAAGAGTGTTCTTCTTCGGTTTTTTGTAATTAAAAAAGAGGCAAACTCTTTATCTCTGTTTTTTTTGTTTAAATGACATTGACAGAAGCTGTCGGAGGAACAGATGATGGGAAAAACATTTCTCCGAACTGGTTTTTGGCATCTAATTTTTTTTTTTTTTGATTTTCATTGTGGCAATATTTTACTTTAACATTTCTTAAGCTTTTCCAAAAATATCTTTTAGTTTCCTGTTCTTTAATTACATTTAAAATACTATTCTATTTTTATGTATTGTATATTCAATTAAGTAACTTTTCCATAATACACCCATTCTTTTCCCAACTGGCTTCCATTTTCTTCTATTTATTTGGTTACATGATCGCCACGTGGTTTCTTATTTTTACTACGGCCGAGAGCCTCTCAAACTGTAAAATGAATTTCAAGAATTCAAAGACCCATTTTTTGACAGTCATTCGCGGCACTTTTTTGTGGCAGACAAAAGTTGGAAATACTCGTAGGAAAACAGATAACGAATCGGGTTTAGAATTCTTATTTGTATGTAAACAGAACTGACCTTAACCATTGGGAAAACAACAAGCAAAACAAAAATAAGAGAGGAAAACCAGCAGTGCGCTAAGTTGTAATTAAAAAAACATAATGATTGCTTATGGGGCGAAGGGCATATAGCAACCGTATCAAGAATAACAACAAAAAGATCTTTAGCATGGGGTTATAGAAACCAAAATAAATAAACCAACAGCAAAGATATTGGGTAATATTATAGGGTTTAGAGTAAAGGCCTTTATTATTGTAACATAATTTTGAAAATATTATATTATATTTTCTTTAGATTATACAAAACTTGTAAAATGTTCAGTAATTCTTTTATTAAAAATGGGATTTTAAGAACCGCACAAAAATACTAAAAATAATTATAATTGAATTAAGCTTCAGTATTTTACTTTAAAAATAAATTTACTTTATTATCCTTTATTATCCTCCGATTTCAGCGCCTCTTTCTGGCAACTGGTGGCAACATCTGTGGACATGGAGCACAACACTCACTGCTGTGGCATCAAATGCCCACGGCCGTGGTCCAGGCTGTCCGTCAATATTCCAAGAAATCCGCCGGAGCGGCCAAATTGCGACGGGAGGTGGAAAGTGATAGCGATTCCGATTCGGACGATGAGTTCGAGCGACGTCGCCAGAAAATGGATTCCAAGCGCAGCGAACGGGTGAGTGAACTGTTTGAAAAACCATATATATAACCCATAAAAGATACTCAGAAAAAAAAAAAAAACACACGCCTCCACGTGGCTGATTCATTTTCAATTGACAAGCCCAGAAACGTGTTTCGAAATTTTGGTTATCGTGTGCTCAATGCCGTTTTTTGAACCTGCTTTTTGAGGTATTTTAAAATAGTCTAACATTGTAACCTGGTTAACAGTGGTCAGTTAGCAGTGCCAACCGGTTGTAATCGCGGGCTATTTTAAGATCAAAGCTCTGGTTCGGACTTATGAATACCGCATTACAGTTTTCTCTTCAAAAGTATTTCAAGTATTTGTAAGCTTAAAGCAGTGGATTTTACATGTAAGCAAGCAGTTATCTGAAGTCCTTTTAAAGCAGTTCAGTGAAAGCTTTAAAAGTCCTTCAAAAGCACACAAGCAGTTTAGCCATGTCCTTCGGAAGCTCAAAAGCTCACAACGTATTTAGTAAAAGCAGTTCAAGCAAGCAGTTCTCAAAAGAATTATCAGGCTTTAAGTTAAAAGTCCTTTACAAGCCGTTTTAAAAAGCAACAAAGCAGTTCAAAGTTTATAAAAGAGCTTGTAAAAAGTCCTGTGTTTTTAAGTTTCAAACATATAAATATTTCTTTTATAAAATTAAACAAAAATTAATTTTAAATTATTCTTTAAATTTTTAGGGCGACTCGGCCTTCTGGCGCCGCAAAATGCGCACCCTGCATCGCATTTTGGACGTGAACCACGACGGGGTCGTCTCGTTCGACGACTTCAGTTTGCTGGCCAAACGCTTCAACGATCTGGGCCATTTGACCCCCGAGGTGGCCGCCGAGTTCAACGATGTGATCAAGCATACGTGGGAGGAGCAGTTCGGGGAGATAACCCCCTACAATCTGGTGACTGCCGAGCAGTTTCTCACCGATCTGCATCATCGTCTCAACGACAAGAAGATGGCCAAACGCATCGGTCGCTTCCTGCCGTATTTGTTTAAGGTTTGTTTAACCTGAAGTTAGGCTGACGTTAACCTATAGAATTCACGCAATAAATTCTTTGATTACTTTATGTTATAACATTCAAACGCGAATTCTTTAGCATTCTCCTTAAACTCAATGAAAATACTGAAGAATTCGTGTCACAAGTTCTTTGATCACTTATTGTTATGGCACTTAAACGCGAATTCTTTAGAAATTTTTGTTAGATTCTATAAAAACACTGCCCTATTATATTATATTTATTTGATTATATTTTATTTCTCCCCCTCAGGCTGTGGACTTCGATCACACTGGCCACTTGGATCTCGAACAATACAAGCTCTTCTTCCGCTGTCTGGGACTGACCGAAGACGACGCTGCCGTTTCATTCGCTGTGATAGACAAGAACGGCGATGGCCAATTGTCGCTCAAGGAGTTTGTGCATTTGGGCCGCCAGTTCTTCTTAACCGAGGACGACTCGAAGATATCGAAGATGTTCTGGGGACCGCTGGTGGCCGATCATTGACGGGGTGCAGTCACTGCTGTAGATCACACAAAAACACAAATCAAAATAAAATCCATAGCCCCACATAATCTATATCCTTATACCTATAATCATGATGATTATTCAAATCAAGAACCAAAACAACAAGAAGAAACCGACCGATGCCACAACATCGGCAGCAATAACACCAATGAGCCAATGCTAAATACATTTAAAACGACAACGATGATGGCCAATAGAAGTAATATTAAAATATTGGCCCAATCGTTGCCAACTCGCGTGCAGGCGGCAGGCGGCAGTTGGCTTAATCTACAGCATGTGGCGCCGCATAAATCGGGACCGATGATAACTACCATTAGCAACACCACCAACACCATCGTTATAAGGAACATGAGCATTTACGACTATTTACGGCAACACCTGATAAGCGGTTCGAAGCGCCAGCGCTCGACCTTTGAACCCTTTGATCCCCTGGCCACCTCATATCCCGCCTCCAAGTTGCGCAAGCACAACTTCAGTAATTACCAAAAGGAGAGGGAAAGGGAGGAGCAACAAAGGGATCACAAAAAGGATAAAAATCATCGATCCAAGGGCTCCAAACAATCGATGGATGACTACGATATAAGATTCTTTTTCTACCTTAACTCGCTAATTTTATTCACCATGTCGTGCAGCCGGCAATCGGCCGCCGAGGGCGATGACCTCAAGCACTTCATTTGCGACCGGATCCGGAAGTTCGATCGTCTGCGACGAAAGGCTCGAAAGCGCCGGAAGCGAAGGCCCAAACAGCTGGCCGAGGATCAAATGCAACTCTGAAAAAACATGAAGGAAAAATGCAACTCTGTTAAGTGGAGCTACATAATAATTAATATCATATATTACGGTCATTTAATCGATTCTATTTTTTTTTTATTGCCTAGTTAAGAGTTACGTTTAACTGATATATTACACAATACAGCAAGCATGATATAACGGAATAAAACTGATTTTAAAATGTACGTTTAATAATACGCAAAATGTGGTATTATTTATGGGATTTTAAATGTAATATGATAGTGTGGTACTTAAATTATAGATGTAGTTCTACAGTCAGCGTTTTTATTTCATCAGATCGAAGGAAGGCTTCCTCCTCCGCATTTTTTGCGCAAATTGCATGCAAATGCAAAAAGGCAAGCAGACGGTACTTCCTTTCCACTCATTTTTTATTTTATTTTAATTTCTTTTTTTCTATATATATTTTTTTTGCTTTTCCCTCACTTGGCATCTGCGGCCACATATCATTATGTAAGCGCCAGCGAAAAGGATTTGCGATATCAACTGAAAAGTGTTTAGCTGGATGTTGCGAGACTACAAAAAAATGGTTACTAAAATAGGATATGGTTTTTTGGGCGAAGTGCTTAATGCTCTGAAGTAATATTTAAATTGTAAGTTAGTTGAAAAATAAAGTAACGTTTAAAAACATTAATTAAAATATGATTTATTATTATTTAATGGGCTTTTTTAGATATTAAAGATACTTTTTTACAACGTTACCAAGTGGCAGTTCGAATTCCCAGTCCTATAGATAGGGCATTCGAAAAGAATTACGTTGTGGAAAAGGGCAAGAAAAACTTGTCGCGCGTAAATCTCTGCGATGGCAACCTCCCACGGCCGTCGTCTAGGCTGGCTGACCAGAGCTCATTATGCGCATTTGTTGCTGGGCGGGAAAACGGCAAAAAATTAGGGGGTTTCCAAATGGGGGGACTTAGGAAGATATGATGGTACGTACGTACGCCCATTTCTTTCCTCTACTTCTAGTCCTTCTCACTAATTTTTTCCCTCACTTTTTCCGTTTCGTTTTTTATTCATTTGTAGCTAATAATTTTAATGCTATTCAAAATTATGTTGGGCGAAAAAAAGAATGTATAAGAATATAAAAAGAGGGGGGTTGAGTGGGCGATGGAAGCCATGTGAAAGCATTTTTCGGAACCCCTCACACACACGAGCTCTTATAAATTGCATTTGTATCTAAAAGGACATTAATTTTGGTTGCACTAGAAAAATATTTGTTTGCTGGGCTTTTTAAAAATATTTACAAAATTTTTTTTTTAACAAAATCGTTTTTTTTTATGTTAAAAAAAATTTGGGATAGAGAATTTGCATAGTGACGAAGCGACTATAAATATCACCAAATCATTTATTTTTAAAATATATTATTTTATTACAGAATATTATTATTATTATATAATTATTTAAATATTTTTTTAATATTATTAAAGTGGTGATTGGTGTTCTCCTATTTTTTCTAGTGCCTTTGTGGGTGTGCTAGCAAGCAGTGCTGTCGCCTTTCTGTCCCTTCTGCGCATTTCTTACTCGCTTCAATATTTTATAATTTAATTTTTTTCCTTCCCCCTATTTTTTATTTTTATTTTATTTTTTTTTGGTTGTGCCACGCACATGACGACCATCGCTAATCCTTTTGCCTCACATATACTGTGGAAAAAAAACACACACACTTGCACTGCTACATCTTTCATTATGTAAATGCACGCTTTACACATTTTTTTCAGATGCACTGTCCACTCTGGCCCCCATTTTTTTTACCATATTTTTTATTTCCCCAACTTGGGATTTTCTCGTGTGTGGGTTGTGTGTGTCCATATGAATAAAATATATATATCACACAGAAACACACACATGTAACTGGCTAAGTACATATGTAACTCGCCTTCTCGTCGTCTCCTCCACTAATTTCCATCTTTTACTCTCCTTCGCTTGATTTTTTTAGACTCCACCCTCCTCCATCCGCTATTTGCCATTTCAACGTGTTTTATCGCGTTTTAAGAGCAGTTTTTAAAAATTAAAAGCACGTCCTAAGTCCACATTTGGTCAACAGCTGCTGTCCAAGATGGAAAAGCCACCCACCGCGCTTTTCCCCTTTTTCTTCTTTTATTTTTTACTGGATTTTCATTTAAATAAACGGGCGACTGGAGCCTGATCGTATCTGTATATTTACCGGTGTTATTCAGATCGAAGGAGAACTTGGGTGTTTTCAAATATATGAATATTTTAAGACCAAGATGGTGCTCATCAGCAAAGCTTTTGTTAGGTTTAGAAAAGGTTTTTAGCATTTAAAATATTATTAAAATATTTTAAAATATTTTTCACTGACTCATCTGCTATAAAGGATTAAAATAAATGAATATTTCCACCAAGGTGGCCATTTTTTATCGCATCATCAGCTATTAAAGATTACAAAAATATAAATATTTCCACCATTTTTATTCAAAATATTTAATCAAATTTATCTAAATTTTTTCATAGACTCATCTGCTGGTAAAATATATGATGAAGTTTATACTTTTTCATTCAGCTACTGGTTTTTCCCCCAGATAAATAGGCATTGCAGGGCTATTGCTGTTTTAACTGCTTGCCGCAAAACTCCTTTGCGGCTGGCATAAATTTAGCAGCTAATCATAGAAAAAAGAGAAGCTCAAATGGCGATGCGGGGGAGTTGGGCTGAAAGGACATATACTTATCCGGCGAAGGCCATAAAAGTGCGCTAATGTTAACCCGTTGCGTTGGCTCCTGTTTGAATTACAACACCCCCGAACACATGCGAGGGGTTAAGGCGGAGGTAAGGCGGCGTTATGCTCCTGGCATGATAATTTAATTACAGCTCTGGGATTGAGTTTTGCGGCAAAGGCGGCATCAATCTGGAGCTTAGACAAGACAATCTTCCACATACGTGTACGTATATGGATGGCATCTTGGTCTTAACACCTTTTTGGCCAACCTTCGGAGTCAGATAAAAAAGCCACCACGACAAGGTGTACAAGCCGAAAACCGAGGAAATCACTCCCGTAGTGGGCGTCAGGGGATTAACACACATTGGATGACTATGGAATGCTCTAATTTAGAGCATATATCCAGAAGAAAATTCACTTGAATATGTTTTGTATTCCGTTTCGAATTTAGCGACCTACCTAAGAAGTTTGAGAATCGCATAGAAGGGCGCTGGTAGGCATGAAACCCATGAAAACGTTGAGAGAGAGGCCCTGAAGATTTTTAAAAATATAAAATATATATCCGATCCCTAGCTAATATAGCCCTATCTTCTTTTGTGGACTCCTTGCTGCGTTGTCAGGGTATAATTATATATTAAATTAAGCCATTTGCATGCGCGTATTTTTCGGGCGCCTCCCCGTTTGTGGCCGGGCTGTGTTGTAGATTATTAAAAATTATGTCTCACAGTAGGACATGCAATGCTGGCAACGGCAACCCTTCCCCCACATGGCCACATAGGCCACATTAACGTGCCTGAGATAAGAAGCAGGCAGCAGTTGCAAAAATTGTTTCACTTTTTTTTTCCTCCATTTTTGGTGGGGGTTTCAAACCCCCTGACATTTATTACTGTTGCTGTTGTTGTTGGGCCAACGCAAATCCACGCAAAAATTATATTTTGACGTTTGTCAGCGGTTGGCGGGGTGGGAAATACGAGCCAGAGAAGCCTACATGGCAAAAAGATAAAGAAGCAGAACAAGAAAAGGCCGAAGGAGAGGTCGCGGGGCAGTGGAGGGTTAACCCTAACCCTAAAACGAACGAAATGCACTTTGGGGGTCTGGGGGTCGAAAGCTTTGCTTTAAAATGCCCTACAGTCTGGGAATTCGAGTTCTTCTGGGTTTGGCAGGGTATATTAAACGAGCGATATTTTAATTGGCGATCCTTATTTGTATTAATAAATTATATATTAATAAACCGAAGATTTTGTTTAAATTTTTAGATAAATTAACAAATAATAGAGAACAACAACAGCTTATCTAACTCATACATGAAGGTGGCAACTCTGGCTGCATTAAAACTCAGTTTCGTTTCTAAAATATAAGGTAAGATATTTCCTAAAAATATAGTAAATTAATAGAGAAATGCAAAAGATTATCCATTTTCCTGCAGCGCAGCTCCTCTCCTGCCAGAAAACTCATACATGACGGTAGCAACTCTGGCTGCATTCGTGTACCTTGGGGAGGCCGCCTCGTCCGAGATTTGTTTAACTAAATTTATATTCTAAATGCCGTCTGTCCTGTGGTTCTTTTTTTGCCGCTTTGTTTTGTGTCTTTCTCTCTGTGTGTATGTGACATAAGCCGCCGCGTTGCTTAGTTTTAAAAACTTATTTTAATGTTGGAATTTAATTTTTTCGCTATTGTTGTCGTTCCAGTTTGCAGTGGCGGCCTTTTGCGATTTGGGCCTGGGATCCAGATGTCCCAACTCCACTCTTAATACATTTAAATTGCTCAACGTGTGTTAATGTAATGTTTTTAGATCTGAAAATTTCAGAATACCAAAGAAACACTTTTAAAGTAATTATTTTCGGAACATATATATTTAAGACGACGTCATGTGATCGATTTTTAGGGGACTAACGATTTGTGGAACCCAAAATCGAACACAATGCGAACTTGTTTAATGGGGATTTTGAGAATGGAATAGAGATAGTTGCTATATCGAATTGATAAGACTAGACTCGTCTCTTCAGCAGACGAATGGCCCGAGGCCAGAGCTTCAGATTCTTGACTCTCTGCCGAAGATCCTGCAGAATCTCACCCATACTCTGGGCCCTGTTGTGCGGCGGCATTGGGAGCATGGCATCATCGGGAGCAATTTGGGGACCTCTATATGATTCGACGACGGCCCGACGAGCCTTCAAAGTTGCCGACGACATTTGCGGCACTGGGAAAATGGGCTCGACCATAAAATGGGTGTAGTTTATCTTCATCTTCAGCTGGTTCTGGTTTCGGTTCATCATCTTCATCGCCATGGCAGTTATGGTATAAAAACACTCCGGGATTTTCTTGAACGGAGTTGGGTTGCGAAATTTCGTATAGAAGAAAATATATATAAGTAAAGAAATGTATTCTTTAATTTTTTTGGTTGCTTTCTGTTTACCGAGCCAGATGTAACTGAATTCTATTCGAAACTCCGGCACTAAGGGCTTTGACAATCAAATAATCAACTAGCGTCTATCGCTAGGGCATCTGCGTTTATTGGGAATATATCGAGCTGAGAACAAAAAATATTTCTTTTGTAATATAAATGAAAAAAATTGTACATCTTTTTTAAGTCTATTTTAAAAAAATTGTGTGTTTCATGATTTTTTCCAGGCTTTTTGGAAAGGTTTTTTGTGTTGTAACTTTTAATGGTTTTGGAATTTTTTATAAGGACAATACTATGCTAGATTATGGTTTGGTTCCCCATATTCCATGTCCTTTTGTGTTGACTTATGCGAGGGGAAATGTGGGTTCTGTTTTATTTTGATTTCATTACGCTATAGTTTGTTAGATTTTTATAGTTCTGACCTAAACAAATAGGCCAAAAATCGCGAGCGCAGTTCACACACACAAAAGGAGGGTGATAGGTTGGTATGGGGGATTTGGTTTGGTTGAGGGGGCATACCATACCATGGTATTTGGGTTCATAAATTTCCAGGCACAGGACGCCGTTTGTCCGCTGTTTGCTGTGGATGCGGTTGTAAAATCGCCGCTGCTTTGTTGTTGCTGGGTTATTTGCTAATCGTTGGCGGATTTTAAGGTTGCTTTGCACCAAACGATTTGAAAGCCTTAAATGCTTGGGTCTCTAGACTTTGGGTTTGGTTTTTAATTTTTTTAAAGAAATATCCCAAGATGTTAAATCACATTAAAGAATCATAGCATACCTTTAGACACCTTTTTTTTAAATATTTAGATTTACCCAGTTTTTTCTCTATGTTCCTATCAATATATATATATTTTTTTTTAATTTTTAACAACATTTGAAAAGTTTGATCTTGCATTCAAGGCCCAAAGTATTGCGGCATTAGCTAAGCTTGACTTTCTTTTACTTCCGTTCTGTTGGCGAAGTGGTGCGTGTGTTTTTGATTTTTGCAGGTGGCACATGGCGCAAAACGGAAGCGAAACGGCAACGACACCTTTGAGTGAAATAAATGATAATGGCCTCAATGATTATGCATCGGCACGTTTCTCATCGCGACAACACACACACACACAAAAGCTGGGGGAAAGGATTCAGGATACAGGATTCAGGATTCAGGCGGTCGCTGGTTTACCGTTTACCCGTTAGCTGTTTTTAGCTTTGTGGCTTTTCTTGTTGCTGTTGCTATATTGGAGCACTGAGAAAAAAATTATGTTGATTATATTTATTCAATAACTTACAATTTAGACAAATCGAGGATCACATCTAAAAGAATGACTCTTTTAAGCAGCTAACAACCTAAACTAACGAACCCCATCACTTTCAGGGAAATTTATATTTTGATCAATTTTCGAATTTTTGAAATCATCATTATAATTTTTTGCGAAAAATGGGCAAAAAATAAAATGTCCGGGTTTAAATACCAATCTATTGGAAATTTAATAACTTGTTCAGAAAGGTATGACAATCCATATTTGAATCTATATTTTAATTTTCGGCAAAAAACTTATTATTTATGCGTGGAAAATTGGGATCTAGATTTTTGTTAAAAATTTTAATTTCTTTGCTGTAACTTGGCCAAAAATGGTCTCACGCCAAAAAAGCATACTGTTTTGAACAGATAACAAATTAATAAATCAATTTATGACACTTTCCGTGGGATTTTAAAGAAATAAGATTTTTGTCAATTTTTAAATTTTTTTAAAGGGGTAACATCATGATTTTTTGCAAAAAATGCCAAAAATTATACATTTCTCGATTTGAATGCCAATCGATTGAAAATAAAATAACGAGCTCAACGAGGTATGACACTCCGTATTCGGACCATTTTTTGCAATGTTAGGCCCAAAATACATTTAATGTATAAGTTGTTTGAAAAATTATTTTCTTAAAAATATTTCAATAACATGTGTTTCTTGTTTTAAGCTTATAAATATTAAAAAAAAACAAATTTATTTATAAATATAAATTTTTTTTGTTTTTTCTTGGTGCTTTTGTTCTTTTACCGCCATTCGAGCGATTTGCCAAACAAATTACAAATTGGGTTTAACTACAATTTGTTTCGCTTGATTTTGCTTATGTATTTGTGCGAGTGTGTGTTGTTGTTGTTTTTTGTTTCTGCTGCCATCGCAATTTCCCAGGTCCAGTTTTGTTGTTGTTGTTGGCAGCTACCTTTCTGCGGTTTTCCCCCTCAGTTTATTTTTTATTGTTGTTTGATTTTCGCGGTCGCGCGTTTGGCTTTTCATTTCATTTAACACGCCCGCCAATGTTTTTGCGGCGTTGGCTGTGTCAACAAATCGCACCGCCCCCTTTTCTCCCGTTTCCCGTTTCACCTTTAACCCATGTTAGAAATGCATTAGAGTCTGTTTGGCAGGTGGGTTGATATTTTTGGGGTCGCGTTTTGGGGCCATAAAATATCAGCGTTCCATTCAAAAAAAAAGAAAAAACAAAAAAGGGTATCCAACGAAGAAAAAAAAAGGTGGGAAAAGTAAGCACTTGTTTGTTGATATTATTCGAGACTTTGACTGGTCAAAATAAATAGCAGAAAGTCAACTTTGAAATGGGGTAGAGAACATTTGTGGTCAAGAAAATAAAAAATCACACAGAGCGATATGGCATACAAAATCAAAAAAAAAAACATAAGTTCCTGCTGTAAATAAAAACAATTTTATATATTTTTCAAAAATTATTGTTTGAGATTTTTTTTTACGTTTTTCATATCTACCAGTTTTAGAAAAATCCTTAAGGAAAATCATTAATATTAATCTCAATTTTCAGTCAAAGGTTTTATAAAAAGAAGCGCACACAAACAAATAAAAAAAGAAGGAATATATAAATTCTATAGTAATTTGCGCATTTAATTAAAATTATGATAAAAGCATGCAAAATATTTCACAAGCTGGCACTGGCAGACTTGTGTGTGACCAAGTGCTATATAGCATACGTACTTACATATCAGAGGGTACCATCATACCATCATATAGGGCAAGGAGGGGAAATAAAGAGGGAAATAAATGGGTGGGGTAATGGAGAGAAAGAGGAAGAAAGAGAAAAAGTTGGGGTAAGAAATTAAAATAAAAATTGCTCATAGCAAAAATCTTGCGCTGTAATTACATCATTTATGCAGGACGAATATGTCGTTTTGTTCCTCGCCTGCAGGATAAAAATACAAAAAATACAAAAACACACACACAGATATGTGTGTCCTGGTGGCTGGCGGCAAATGCCTTTCAAATAAATACGAAACGGTCAGCGGAATAATAATCAGCAGGCGAGTCTCAGTGTCTCAGATATATATAGTACATACATACTTTTTATATATATAAAGTGACAAGGCAACACGTACTGTCAACCCAAAGGGATAGGATAGTGCAAAATGGGAGAGAAGAATACCAGACTGCCAGAAGAATAAAACGAAGAGATCAGCGTTACGTTGCCTACAAACAGGAAACGGATATGAGCTTATACAGGAAAAAAGAGGATGGAAAACCTAGAATTATAAAGCTTTTCAGGCTATAAATATCTTCTACCTTATAAATAAAAAGCTCCTCAAGAATCTACTATTTAATTTCTAAAAACATATATGGTTTTAATATTATAAACATATAAATAAAAAAAAATTGCAAAGGTTAATGTTAGTACATTTTTACGAATTATAAGTATGGTTCTTAAGTAACAAAGTTTATTTATTTGGGATATCATTTTAATTCCTTAAATTATATTTTATAAAACCTATAACAATTTTAAATTTCAATCATCTTTATGATCGTTTTTCAAGAACTGCTTGCCCTGAAGTTCTTAGATGTTTGCGTCCAGATGCCAACGCTGTCCGTTAGGGGGCGCTACGCTCATTATTAACTGCTGCTGCCACCACGCCCCCTTTGCCCACGCACCCCACCCAACGCCTTCTTTTCGGTCGGCACACATTTAATATGAGAAAATGGTTTCAATTTTTTATACGCTCACTTTTCTATGCTTTGCTAAACACACAAAAAACGCATAAAGCTCGAGAGTGTCCTGTGCTGAAAAAAAGCAGTGGTGTGGGTCGGTCAACAAGGGGTTAAGGGGGGTTTGGGGGTCCTTTCGTGCTGATGTCGCTGCGATACTTCCGCCAAAGTGGCACAAACAGTTGCAAAAAAATATAATATTATATATCAGCGTTGCGATTGCTGTCCGCTCGTCCGCTTGTCCGTTTGTCCGCGGGAGAGGAGCTATCCCCCTTCCTCCTTTTATATTTTAATTTTTTTTATTCCAAATTTTTTTTAGCCCATGCTAAATGTACAACCGAAAATAATGTACGAGTATTGTGAAAAAAATCATATATATATCTGGGATAGATGCATGTGTGCATATGAATGTAAAAGAGCACTAATTTTGTAAGGACACGCGCTCCCTTGGACAACGGACAGCGGCTCACGTAGCAAGCAGGAGAAGACACTGCGAGAAATAAGCAGTTGTTTGATCGTAAATCAAAGAAATTTATAAAGCAAATACAAATACAGGATACACAAAAGCTTATTAGAAAAATTTACCCTACGATTTAAGTAAAATACATTATTTTTTTTATAAAATATATATTTTTTAGTGCAGAGCGAAGCATGTGGCACATAAGTAGACGATGACTAGGACGATGATATAAAAAACGCCGGACTAAAAAATGAAAGGAAAAAAATGACACCAGGATACACTCACACTCATACCCACACTCACACTCAGTTGCGTATGCTAAATGGCCAGCGGCCCTGGGTTTTGGTCATCGTCATCTCTCCGTGGCGTACAAATGACGGCTTCCGCTTGTGCATATTAAGCGTGAAGGATAATAATTTTACACACACATTACCCAACCACCGCCCACTGAAAAACCCACCCACTGAACACATAAAGTATACTCCGCACTTTTTTTCTCGGTTAACAAAAATGGGTATTAATATTACTTATGGTTAAATATACGCGATGTCTGTCTGCGGTCTTTGTGGAACAGGAAGAGAATTTTCGTAGGAAGAGATAAGTAAGTAGTGAAAAGTCGGGGGAAGTATGCAAATAGATAGTGACTCCCCTTGAAATATGGTACTTTTTATTAGAGCCCAATGGGTATAAATATATAATATGATTATAGTTATAGAATATTATTTATATATTATCAAAAATTAATTAAAATGAATTATTAATAATTAATTTCAATTTAATAAAATCCAAGATATGTATTTTAACCCGAAAAACCTCAATCAATCACATTTAATCGGGATTATTTCTTTGCCAGGTACAGTTGTGCTCGGAATATTGAGGACAATCTTGGCCGAAAGTCCTTCAGGTGGAAAAAGGCAAGCCTTCCTCCTGTTGCTGCTGCTACTGCTGTTTAACCAATTCGAAAATGCTGCAGCTAATCACATACAATTCAATTCGTTTTACAATTTCAACTAATTTCCATTTCAATTAACTTGCTAAAATGTAATTTAGCAGGACGAGCAGCAGCAGCAGCAGGCCAGGACGAACCCATCTAGAATCCAGGTGGTGAGCTGGTCGAAAACCGCGTGCAAACCGTTCGGAAGGAGCATGACCGACTGAGGACGAGAAACAAGGACGAAAAGGACGCTGTTGCAGCGCTGACAGACAGTTACAAGCCCAGAACACACGTGCTCGCAATAATAGTGATACTCAGTGAAAAAGACAAAAACAATTTGAGAAAAAAGATCCATGGAATTTTGGTTGGCTTCCCTATAGAAGAATCGACGTGTGCCCAATCTAATATTTGTTTCGTTTAATCATACTATTAGTAGTAGTATTTGTATATTTATTATTTCGAAACTATTATTCTGGCCCCAACTGCTGAAGTACACACATAGCTGAAGGCAGAAATCTGTGCGGTTGGTATGCGCTCAAAATCGTAATTGGACTACAACTGTAAAATCAAACAACTGACTCGACGGACAGACTGAGTGGGTGGGTAGATTGTAGCTGGGTAGTAGGTGGGTGGTGGCTACTTGGTCAGACAGGTGCAGCAAACTGCCGCCACCACATTTCTACCGCTTTCACTGCTGCTCACTGACGAACCTGACAAAGGCATAAACGAATCATGCACATGGCTGAATTTTCGCCACAGCAGTCCAGGAATATTACTGATCGACACTCGGATGTCCTGGGACTTGGAAAATATATATACTCAACTTGGTTCCTAACTTAAAAAATTAGAAACCTAACTAGAAATCTTTAAATCATTTATGAAGGTGTCTAAAAGTATGCAGTGAAAACAAGAAATGTTTTTTCTTGGAATTCGGAGTGCCAATTAAATACTTTTAGGCAGTATCAATGTATCATTTTAATATATATTTTATTTTTTATGAAATCCAAATAAATTCTAAAAGAAAATCAAAACATCCCATAAAAAGATATACCCGAAATTAAATCATAAAAAAACCGCAAAAAATGAATTTCCCGTTCCGAAAATGTATTCTATGTTACCAGTAGTTTAATTTTCGGACTTCTACGGCGCAACAGTTTGAAAATGGTTATTAAGTTGGAGACTCAGTGTTTTACTCAAATAAGCAGTGCAGACAGGATAATTCCTAGGAGTTTTTGGGGCGGTGGGCAGCAAGCACGGGGCAATTTCAATAAATCAACAAAATTTTGCAAATAATTCAAAAATTTGTCTTCAACTCATTTGCGAGCACATTAAAATGCACATTTCACAATTATGAAATTTATGAATCCTTTGTGTGTGTGCCCGCCTCCTGTCTGTCCTTCTCTTATCCTCTTCGCGCTTATGTATATTTATGCCAGAAATATATATATATTAAAAACGAAAAAAAAAACACCGCTCTGAGGGGAATGGTGGCCAAAAGTTTATTTAAGCGTTAAAATGGGCAAAGCAAAGTCTTGCGCAGGTGAAATTTTACGTGTAATAAATTTTTTGGCTTTGCCCAGAATGTTACAACGAAAATTGGCGGGCGGTTCTCCTTTTTGGGGTGGAAGGATATATAATAGGGATAGGGGAAGGATATAGGGGAAGGAAAGTCCCAGACGCAACAACGGATGCGCCCGTCCGCCAAAGTTACGAACGACAAATTTTAATGCGGCTCGGCTCTAGAAGCGACAAAAAGCCCCGAATGTCGAATGGTGACCTCGACGAAATAGAATACAGGGTTCTTAGGTTAATAAAAAGTATTGTAATATATTTTCAGATATTTATTAGCTTAAATAAAAATGTTATACTGTTTATGGCATATAAATAACTTGATTCTTAACTTATTTAATTTTATTGGTGACCCCAAAAATTAAGAAATCGCATTATAAAATTCCTGCTTAGCATTTAATTGTTAATTAATTGTTTATACTGATCAATAGAGGGTTTACCAACTTAAAACACAGGAAAAGTACATAATTAACTTTGAGTGGTGACCCCGAAAAATCAAGAAATGTGTTGCGGTGACCGTAAAAAGTTGGGGATCGCATTTTTAAATTCCAGTTGAGCATTTAATGGTTGAAATATGTATAATATTTTATTTTTTAACTGATCAATCGAGGGATCACCAACTCGAAACACAGGTACAGTTGCTGCTTTTTTTTGAGTTTGCTGCCTTGTCTTTGGGCTTTCCCGAAGAAATATGAAAAGTCAAAGTTTCCACGGCGCTGGCAACGACAACGCCAGCAAGCAATGACAATGTTTCCGCTGCGAATAACTTTTGCCCAAGGATTTATAGTTAAGCGAGTGGGAGAAGTGGCAAGAGGAGGAGCCAGGATTCTGCGATTCTGGGAAGCTTGGCTAAAAACCGAGTTGTCATAGAGACGGAGCGGAACATCCATAGGCAGGGGAAAGGATTGGAGAAGGGGATAAGGACTCCGGGACACCAGGACTACGTGTGCCCGCCTCGAAAGCCATTTGTGCTTAATTGCGTGTAGGGCAACTAATGAGCGGAGTTATATACCCAACCAGGAGTCGTAACTGGCGGCAAGGACACCCGGACTGTTTATAATTTTTCACGAAAATGCGAAAAAGAAGCACACTCCTGCGCCGCCTGACAAATTTATTTGTAGCGCTGCGAAAATATTTATATTTATATTTTCTTCTTCAAATAAAATGTAACATTAATTTGCAAACGAGGAGGGGTGCTTTCTGAACTTTGCGCCGTTTGAATTATGCGTGCCAAAGGGTTTGCCAGGGTTTTACCGGCCAAGAGGCCATTAAGCGCGAATTATATTGGCCGAAAAAGTGCTGTAAATTGCCAGACAAATGACTCGCCAAGGTGTTAATATTGATCACGTTTTGGGGGTATGGGGAGGATAAGAGTCCTGTGAAAAGCCTCTCGATAAATATATATATTTTTATATATACATAAATATCTAATATTTTATGTATTTTAAAAAAAGGTAATATTTGATGTATTTAAATATTTGTTATATATTTTTAAATATCTAATATCTTTTCAAAATAAATTTTTCTAAACCCTATTATATTTATTTTTAGACATTTAAATCATGCTAGATTAAAACTAGTTGTCAGCAAGCATAACTGTACCTCAAAATAGCGACGACAGGGGCAAAGAAAAAAGCATCCAAACATCCTATCCAGATCCCGGATCCCAGATTCAGCGGATGGAACCCAGAACTTGCGGTCACTGATTCATGCCGAACCCCATCCCAAAATGGGACTGAAAAAAAAAACCCGGCTATACGCATTATAGTCGAGGATGGGGACTTAAGCAGATGCTGCCACTACGGGAACCTTCTTACGAATGTAATTTTTATTTACACAATTTTAAGCTAATATTACGTTCGAGCCACGCCCCAGTATTTCCGAGCCGGAATACAAGAAAAAACAGAAGCTGAAGCCGGCAAAAAGAACCAGTAGAACAAGAGGGCAGCAAACAAAACGCGAACCCGAAAATGAAAACGACAGAAAAACAAAAAAAAAACGACAGAGAATTTGTCCCAAAAAAGGATTAATGAAATAAAATTATCTCTTTTTCGGCGTAACGTGAGCCACTGGCAAACGGAGGAGGGGGGCTTGTAATGCGCCACCCCCTTTCCCTCTCCGCCCCTTGTTTCGTGTATTCCATTTCTTTTTTATTATAATGCCTATTTTTGCACAGTGAAAAATATACAAATATTATTAGATTTAATAACATTATAATGAAAAAAATCATTAAAATATTGTAGAAATATTTACAGGTTTCATGCCACTAAAAATATATATATTTTAATTTTAAATAAAAATCTATCTAAAGATTAGCTATGTCAATATTTTCTGTAGTGTAGATCCCTTATCCTTGTCTAACTCTTTTCTTCGCTGTGTGTGAGAGCCTTTTTTTCCCGTTGAAGGCATTTTTTCGCGTATTATTTGTCATGGGTGGGGGTTGATAAAGATGGTTTCGGGGGGTGTTGGCCTCATCAAGTGGGAACACGTACAAATCTCTTGTGTACCGAGGCCTGGCCAAACTATATGGCCATTTCTCCCCCGCTTAAGTTAACGTTCAAAGTGCGTGTCTTTGTAAATAAATTCTGCCTCCTTTTTTTCGCTTTGTCCCGGTAATTCTCATATTTTAACATTTTTAAATGCATTCAAATTAAGCAGAGAGAAGGGTTGCACAAACAAAAACTGAAGAAAAAGGCGAAAGAAGATGGTTAAGTTGCATATAAATAACAGGAGGTAATAAAAACACATTTCATTCCAGATGTTCCAGGGATCGACGTTAATTTGGGGATTATTTGGGATATCCTTATAAATAGCACTTTCTTTTTTAGTTTGAGTGTTAGTTCAATAAATTTAGAATTTTTCCATAAAGACTTTAATTAATTTCTCTCAATCTTCCTTGATTCCTTTCGCTCCCAACTTCAATTTTAAGCTCGTATAATTAAGAATCTTTATGTTTATCCGAAATCCTTTCAAAGCCTTTCTCCAGCCATTTCCATTTCCATTTGCATGCCTCGCCACAACGAAAATGTCTGAATTCCATTTTGGAATTAATTCAATTATGCACAAATGTCAAGATGAAATTGTGGTTGGATTGAAATTTTCGCTGACACATAATGGGTTAATGGCACGACGAATTCACCTGACCTCATCCCTCGTTCGCCTCATTTGTCCAAAAATTTGCAGAGCAGCTCCGGCAAAAGTTGATCAAACAAAGGGCATAAAGATTTGAAAAAGTCGCGCATCATTTCAGGCAACCCCTGATTACCTTGCCCCCCTTTTTCACGACCTAGCCACCTCCTTAGCCACCAGTGATGCCAGATTGGGCATTTTTCAGACCATATAATTAAAAATGAAATCCTATTTTTATTTGATTTTATTAAGAGCCAGGCTGCGAAAGAAACAAAAATACGCGAATTCTTTAGCACAAGGCTAATTACATAATTTGGCAAGTTTTGCCATCTCTGACGCCTCTCTTATCCATTCTTTGTAGCCACCATTCAACTCCTTAAGTCGTCAGAGTCCTTCGCTCTGGCTAAATGAAATACATAAATGTCATTCATTCATTTATGCAAAACTTGTAATAATGACAATCGTCTTAGTCCAACGAGACGTTGAAAACTCCCGGCCAAAGGAGTGAAGATGTAGCCCTAAGCCCCCCCTGAGAAAATCCGTACCCTTTCGCTGACGCTGAGCATCGAAAATCCACGCTAAAATAAAGTAGCGCTGGGAAAAAACGAAAAAGAGAACAAAACCAATGAAAATGAAAATTTTCTGTTGACACCGAAAGATTTTCATGGCAAATGCCTGTCAAAAATTTTGTGTGTACGCGCGCGAAAAATTTTTCTGTCAAGGTAGGCGAGTGCCGGGGTTAGACACCCCTTTCCGCAGAGCACCTTCCTTACCACTTCTTTAGCCCTTCCCCAGCATCTTACCGCGCTGTTGTTGTTGGGCGGTAATAAAATTCTTAATGTGCCATTAAATCCTTCCACTGGCAACGTCATCAGCGCGTCATGACTTTTGTTGTCGCCAAAAAACCAAAGAAGGTTCCATAGGAAGGGGTTCAGAAGGGGTTGGGGAAGGGGGTGGGGTAACCTGGACCTCCTGACTGAAGTCAGTCTTGGAATTCCGCCAGGCGAATGGGGAAAATCTAACGAAAATGTTCGCTACGAAATGGCACGTAAATAAATTGCAAAGATTTGTCGTTCTCCCTTCTTTTCGCCAAAGAAAAGAGAAGGGAAAACTGGGATGGGGAAGGGGGATTTTCACTCCCAAAATTTTCACCTGCCCTTCTGTGTGGTTTTCTTCGCTGTCAGCGAGCCAACTGCAAAAAGGACAACAAATGAGTTAACATTTCTGGTGGATAACAATTTTCATCATCCCCCAATCCCCACCCACTGTCATTATGATTATTGTCATTTGGTTGAGGTGATTCAATGCATTTAGATTGCATAATTAAGTTATATCCAACAGGAAAATGTTCCCTTTTCAAAATGGTAGGTCGGAGATCAATGGAAAGGGTTAGTCTAGTTTGTACGTAAAATAATGTTTTATGGTTAAAAGTAAGGAAAATTTAAATTCTTTATATATATTAATATTTTTACCTTGTAAATTAAAATATAATTAAATCTTTTTTAAAACAAATTTAATTAATTTTCCTTGAAGCAGGCTAAGAAAAAGTTGCATATTTATGCCCATTTTTTCGCAATCTTGTAGGTCCTCAACCTCTTTTAATTTTTTTGTACCTACATTTTCCTATTTTTAATTTTAATTTCGATTGTAGGCGGCCGCCCACAAGTGCTTAATATTTCCCCACAACAAAAGCGCCAGTTGGATGGCCACTTGTCGATATTTAACATAATTGTGCCATTGTTCAGGGACCGCGCACATATGCGAAATCAAAAAGAGTTCAAGTGTCAACGTTTAAGTCGAAGAAGTGCAAGTGGGTTGGCCCGAAGAAGTGCCCGGCTCAGGCAGTTAATGGTCGCCAGTATGCTGCAGTTTTGCCCAGATTTCCCCAGTCGGATGTGGATGTGGCCACAAAATTGCAATTGCTTCAAGACCTGGTCCCTATAATTATACTCACATACAGATGTATGTGGAAAATGCATATGAATAATCATTGCTTTGTTGGGTGGACAATAAGGACTTGCCAACAAGTCAGTGCAGGGAGTTAAAGGCACTTTAATGACAAGTACTGATTTTCTGGATATTTTTATAAAAAAACCTTATTGACTGCAAGTATTAAGTATAAACCAATACCCTTTTTTGCAGTTCTTCAATTGTAATTTGGATATTTTTGAATTAATTTTCGCATTTTTAATAAAATTATACAAATTAAAAATTTCCAGGTTTAAATGAAGTATGATTGGGAATTTCATAATCGATTTTCTGCTGTAACTTGGTTAAAAATGGTCCGAAATCAAAAAGGCGTACTGTTTTGGGCAGGTAACAACGTAATAATTAATATCAGTAAACTTTCCGTGTGATTTTGGAAAATTAAAATTTTTGCCAATTTTCACATTTTTGATAAGGGGTTACATCATAATTTTTTGCGAAAATTGGCAAAAATTAAAAATTTCCAGGTTTAAATGCAGATCGATTGGGGATTTTATTACGAGTTCAACGAGGTATGACATTCAATATTTGGATCATTATTTCAATTTTTATGGCCAAAATACTCGTTTTGTTTGGGTGGAAAATCAGGACTTAGATTTTTGGTACAAATTTGAAATATTTCTTAATCGATTTTTTGCTATAACTTGGGCAAAAATGATCCCAAATCAAAAAGGCGTACTGTTTTGGGCAGCTAACAACCTAATAATTAATATCAGTAAACTTTCCGTGTGATTTTGGAAAAATAAAATTTTCGCCAATTTTCGCATTTTTGATAAGGGGTTACATCATAATTTTTTGCGAAAATTGGCAAAAATTAAAAATTTCCAGGTTTAAATGCAGATCGATTGGGGATTTTATTACGAGTTCAACGAGGTATGACATTCAATATTTGGATCATTATTTCAATTTTAATGGGCAAAATACTCGTTTTGTTTGGGTGAAAAATCAGGACTTAGATTTTTGGTACAAATTTGAAATATTTCTTAATCGATTTTTTGCTCTAATTTGGCAAAAATGCTCCCAAACAACCGAAATATTAATATCCGTCTGATTTAAAAGGATGCGATAGGATAGCTCCATTTTTTTGACTCCAAGGTGGCTTTGAGTTTAGTGTTACTTTGCCTTTCGAGCCGTTCAGTTGAGACTCTCGGTTTTTCTCATTCAACCTTAGAAATTTCAACCGGCAACACCAGAGCCTAAATCTTATCGTAAAATCCTTAGCTAAAATTCCAAATTTAACAAGCATATGGTGACATCGGATTTTGTGAAGCAAATCAATAGTTTATTTTAATAGGTAAGTTTTTGTGAATTACGAGAACTGCTCGACTATCGCGCTTTTATTCGGCAAATTAGCCAGACGTGGCAACGTTTGCTGCAAAGAGTTACCATTTTTCGCGGAAGTATGTGTAGAAAAAGTGAAAACCATGTACAAAAATATAGAAAGTCTTGAAATTTGACTATTCTTTAAAATATAATATAAACGATAGGTTATGACGCTTGTACTCAGAAATTCGTCAAGATGGCAACATTTGCTACAAAAGGTGGCCACTTTTCGCGAATGTGGCAATATTTGCAACGAAAAAAGGGCAATATTTTTGATAAAGAAGAAAATTCGTTTTGACAGTTGACACTTGCTTAAATTTATTTTTCAATTTATAGGTTTTAAATTATTTGTAGAGTCATGCAGCGCTCTTATCCACTGATTGCCTGTCCCCTGGTGCGGCCGCGTTGCCATGGATTGATTGGCGGCGTTTGGAATGGTTTTCGTAGGGCCATGGCGTCGGATTCCTGGGGTCAGGATGGTCGTGGAAGTGGTCCCAAAACTCCTAAGGCCAGCGCCACATCCACTGTGATTAGCGATGCGGGCTCCTATTCGCGTGGCACGAATACGGGCGCCTTGGAGCGTCGCATCAATCGCGAGGATAATATGTGGCGCGATCGCAGTTATATCGATACGAAGTGGCTAAATCCCCGTGATCCCTCCGCCTATCGACCGAATTTCCGTCAAACTGAGCCCACTTCGCTGCGAAAGCAGTTCATGCGCAGCCCCGATGAAATCTCACGCGAGGTGATGGGTCGCGATTGGGAGGAGACCGTCAAGTCCTATAAACGTAGTGCTGCTGCCATGGGCCCCGGCCAAAGGGGCGGCGGACGCAACGAGGCGTGGCAGGCAGCGGATAATACACGTAATCGCCAGCAGCATTTGCAATTGATGCAAATGCAACAGCAACAGGAACAGCAGCAGCAACAGCAGCAACAGCAGCAACAGCAAGAAAAGAAACAGCAACAAAACTATTGGGGCAGATGCCACTTGGAACCACCCAAGGATCAATAATCTATCAGTCCAAAATCAACAGACCAACATGCCAGTCGAAACTAGAATTCCCCTCAATATATCCATAAACATATACTATATATATACAACCCAGATATCGGGCTGAGTCATTCGTTCAGATAATGATATTGCTATCATCAATGTGATTTTTTGGCAAATCTATCGTGTAAATGAAAACAAATGATTTTGGGATATACAGTATGAGTTTGGGAACTGGAAAAACGAGGAATTTCACAATTAAAATATAGACTATGTACATATGTTTAAAAACATTTTTTTATTTAGTGATTTCATTTAGTGACTTTATAGCTGGCATTATCCGCAGTAAACCCATCATCCCCGTAATGTCCCCGAGCCGCATCCTATGGTCTACTATTTCCAAAAGCGCTTCATCAGGTGGATTACCTACGGAACATCAGCATCATCTCACCATCATCATCGTCGTCATCAGGCACGTCCGCTTCGGTACGCCCATTCGGTTATATTAAAACCATTTTTCGCTTATTACCAAAAAATTTAAATATTTTGAAAATAATAAACTGCGGGTGAGTTACTAAGTGGCAGCAGCGACGCCCACAAAAAAGCAAACAACAACGTTCGTCCCACTCCCGAAAAAGGTAAATGGTATTTGGATTGGGTTGAGTTGGGTGGTGGGATGGTGGTATCGTCATCAGCACTTGGTATCATCAAAATGATGCTGCTCCTGCTCCACTCTGCCCACCTTTAGCCCACACACAGTCCACAGGCCATTACTAATCCTCCTGCCCAACGGAACCGAACCCGCAATCCAAGTAACTCTGCCCCCAAACCACCCAGAAATCCACCCAAATCCACCCAAACCACCCAGCCACCCATCCACCCACTGCTGTGCGATATCAGCGCGCCTCGTGTTGATTGTCGCGCATTGCCATCAATGGAAACCCCCTTCCAGACTACTCCACAGGCTTCCGCCTCAACCTCAAGTCCTTGCCCCTTTCTGTAGTCCCCCCTCCGCCCCCTTTTAATGAGCATCATGCGTTCGTCATCATGATGATGATAATGGTCAGTGGCTCGCAAAAGGAAAGGGGGCATTCCATTTTATTTACTGAAATACTGAAAACGCGAATTCTTCAGCAAATGTTTTGTTTAAATTCTTTGCTTTAAGATAGAAAAAATAAATATATAAAATGTTTTATTTTTAATAATAAAATGTAAAGAGGACGCGAATTCTTCAGATGTTTTGTTAATTCTTTAAAATATATAACAAATTTACTTTAAAATTTATAGAAAATATATTAATTTTTTGTAAATTATATTTTTTATATTTTCAAACCCCTTTCCCCCGCAGCCCCTGTGAAAAATGATAATGCTGATGGCCATGATGGTGTTTCCTTCTCATAGTGTCATATTTTTATGATTTTTATGTTAATTCATAGCCAGCGACGACGTCGCGGTTGCCAGTTCTCGAAAAACACACCCATCGCCACCCTTTTCCCATCGCAGACTCCTTCCTTCTTTTCGCCAAATGCTTTTTAATCCTTTTAATGAAAATTAGTTCCTCTCAATAACATTTAATATATTTTCCTTTGCTTTCGGCGACTCCTTGTTTCTATCTCCCGCTGCCCGTTGTTTTCACAGGCATTATCATAATTTCTGTTTGCAACCCTAAATCAACACTGCTGGTTTTTGGAGCATCCCAGCTTCTTCTCCTCTTAGCCCGCTCCCTCATCCTCCCTCAGCTCGATGAAGGGTTACTGGTCCTGTCCATTTTCGGTGGTTCACTGGGTTTCCAAACACCAAGATGATGCTGCAGACACACACACACACAGGGAGAGTCTCCATTTTTCGGCATATATCACAAGGTGATAACCTAACCCATCCACCCATTCAAAACATCAACCCATACACCCGCCTGCTTTTTGTCTTTGACCTTTCGCGTTTGATTTCCTATGCAGCGCTAAATGGCATTCTGGTCCACGTGGCTTTTCCGCGAGCTCGGGAAAATTGAAAACTTGAAAACCCAAAAGCAGTAAAAATTAATGGGCGTAGCGAAGGTGTTTGCCATCGCATAGAAGCGATTCTCGTTCGAATTTCTCGAATTTAAAGATCAAAATGTTCGCAGAAGCGATTCTCGTTCGATTTTCTCGAATTTAAAGATCAAAATTTTCGTAGAAGCGATTTTCGTTCGATTTTCTCGAATTTAATGATAAAAAATTCCTTAATAATCAAGCAAATTATTGTCTAATATTTTCTGTTTGATTTCAGAAGTTTTTTCTATGTAGCACCTATTAATTTTTTTTTATTTTAACTTTACTATTGAATTTCAACTCAATTTTGCGAGCTTGTTAAGTTCTCCAAGCCCCTGCAAAATGGGAGCCATAGACACTCCGCATTAGCTATGCGAATGATGCAGCCATAAAGAAGTTCATTAGATGCCAAAAACAGCGGGGGAATGGAGCTGCGCGGAGTCCATGGAGTCCATGGTTCGATAGACAAAGGACGGCATCTCCGGGAATATTTTGTTCATGCATTATAATCATTATCATTATTAGCATTATTGTCAGCCAGGACTCGGGACTCCAGGACTCAGACTCCGCTGAATTATGCAATGCAGTCCGGGGGGAAATGGGGCGTGGGCTATGCCCATTTTCATTTTCATTTTCACGATGGAATAGAATGGAACGGAATGGAATGGTGAGAAAAAGCCAACTCGTTCATTTCGTTTTCGTTGTCAAATGCAAAAATCGCGAGCCGAAAGGCAGCAGCGCTTCCTTTTCCTTTTTCCTCCCATCTTACTCTATGTTGAAAATTTTCCAAAAATTCTATTATTATTAATAGAGGCGAAGAGTGGAGAGCAGTGGAAGGAAGGCGAGGCGACCATGACGACTGGCTTGGCTTTTGGATTTTTGGTCCTTGTATTTGGCTCCTTTGGTTGCCGGTATGCGTTTGTCTTTGCGCCCGAAAGCCGACTACAATAACCCCGAAAAATGCACACAGTTTGCATTATAATGCGAAATTTTCGATTGCTCATTTGTGGCATTTACTTTTTACTATAAAAGTTTTATAGCCCAGCCAGAGGAGGCAGCCGCGAATAATACACTTTGAAAAATGTTTTAAAATGTTGGTATTCAAAAAAATTTAAAAAGAATAAATGGTTACTTTTTTAAATTACCTACAATTTATATTTATATTCTAATAATTCGTTTATAATTTATTTATAATTTTACCGGCTTTCCTTTTCAATTGTAATGTACATTTTTTAGCCGCATTCTTATGAAAATATGCCAAAGCGCGAATTCTTTAGCACTCTTTTCTGTAAAACGCGATCTCGTTAGCCCTCTTTTCTGTATGATTTTTACACTTATCTTAATGAAAACCGGTGATTGTTTTTCGTGAAAGTTATAAACGTATATTTACGATATACGATTAATAAGTTTCGGTAGTATTTTTTCACGTGCAACATCAACGACAACGGCAACACGAAGCGACGACAGCAGCAACAAAATTTTACACAATGTCATCAACGGTGGCTGACAATGTTGGATGTGGGTTGGGATCTTTGGGGGTCTCTGGGATGTGGGCTGTGGGAGGTGGCTGCTGGAAAACGAAGGAAGGACACTGAGACACTGACAATTGTGTGCAATTTTTGGGCACTAAACTTAAAGGATTACTTTTGGCTAATTTCGCACTGCTTTTTGCCAATGCCCGAGCCTCGAGTTGGACAGCCTCGAGAACTAAAGGTTCTCTTGTTTAGGCCGCCCGACAGAATCTTTGATGTTGCTCTGTGCCTTGAAAGCCGGGATTCTTTGTCTCGAACAAAAGGGGTGGCTACGATTCCCACCTACCATCCAAAATCTAGTTGAAACAGTGTGGGGAACACTGGACTATACTCTTTTGTTGCAGGAAAATCACTAAAATTGTTAGAATTGTCTTGGTATTTTCTTTTGGGTAAGAAATTGCCTTCGAAATGCAATAGAAATTATAGTAAGTAATATTAGTGAAGTATTTTTTAAAAATAATTATTTTTTTCTATAAAAATGTATAGGAAATACAATTAAATAAATATAAATATTTCTAAAAAATTAAAATTCTCCTTACAGATTAAACATTCATTATAAATTAAGGTCTCAAAACCCAGCATTATTTTCCAATAACTGCTTGGTTTTCCAGACTTTTCGAGCCGAATATAAGAGCCAGGCAATATTTTGGATATGGAAATTACTCCGTCTGGAAAAGTTTTCGCCAACTTGAGTTGAGTTTTTCCGCCCAACAGCTGTGGGACCAGGACCACCACCTGACCCCATTCCCCAGCCACTTTGCCACTTTGGTGTCTGTTCATAAGCCATAAAAATGCCAAAAACTCATTGACTTATGAGGCATTAGCTGGGCTGCAGTACCCCCCGAAATAAATTGGCTAAAATTCAAATTGGATATATTATATACCTATATATACGGAGTACATCTATCTATATATAAATTAGCATTCTTGGACCAACGACGGCCGCCTTGGAATGGTTTATTAATGGCAAATTAAAAGCAATAAAAAACAGATGTGCTTAACGTGGCACATTCCAAAAAAAAAAGTGAGTAAGGTTGGGGGGCTTATATATTTTTTCTGGACTGGGTTGCAGCTCATCAGGAGATTTTGCTGTGCTGTGCGCACCTTTTGCCAAGTTCGGCGACTTTGTTGTTGTCGTTATGAAAATTACTTTGCTCTTTGCTGCCGCTGCGGCATTTATGGAAAACCCCCTTCCATGCGAAGGGGGCGAAAAAAGAAAGTTTTGCATTTGAAATTCCCGGTTGGTTCTGGCTGCCTTATGCAGTTTATCATTTTTGCAACGCGCCCCCATTATCCACCCACAATCCCCACCCACTCTATCCATTCAGGTGGGTAATTTTAATTTTAAGCTTGAGTAATGACAATATTTACTTCCACTTCACCGTTATAGTCAAGCGGTACACGCTTTAATGGCATTTTGATTTGAGATTTTCCACTTTGGCCCCCGCGGCCTCCCCCTTCTCCTCCTTGGCTTTTCGTCCTTTCTTTTCTTCCATAGTTGACTCCAGCTGTTGTCCTCCCCTTACCTCCTGTCGATTTTTGCATGTGGCAAAGCTCAGCATTTTCGGCGAATTTGCAAAAATATAATGTCTTCTTCAGGGGTTTTTAAAGTCATTTTGGGAAACAGTCATCTTTAAATTTAAAAATTAAAAAAATTCCTAAACTTGCAAACACACTGGAAAAAGCTTAGTATTTTAAAGGATTCAATATTTTGTGAATAAGAATTCCAATAATACTTGCCAAGTTCCATAGAAGCAATTCTAAAAAAATCGAAGTTATTTAAAGAAGCTGTTTATAATATTCCTTAAAAATCCGAAATAGATTCCAAAATTTCGAATATAAAAAATCCCACAATAATTCTCAAGTCCCAAAGCTCCAATAAAAAATCGCGATTGCAGTTAAACACACAATAAAGGAAATACTTTTTATGAGCAAGCATAAGAGATATGTAAAGTTGTTCCCTTAACTTCTAGCCCTTTTAAACAATAGGATGCAAGCGTTTTATATAACTTCTGATAGGGATTGTGGAACATAAACACGACCCCCAACAACTACACCCACTAAGCCTTTTCGCCAAGATCAACAGAAAGTCATAAAAAATATAGATATAAGAATGTTCACTCATATATGTATGTGAATTCGGAACGCTGGAACGCAGGACACTCGAAAAACGTCGACATTGTCTATAGAAATTTTTGTGTCTTACAGAAAGATGAGAAAAATTTCAGCGCTTGTTAACAATGCAAACACACACAGACACATATGAGTATAACCTTGCCCCCCACAACAATTACACATCCCAAGGGGTTGGGAAATGGGAGGGGGTGGCTTTGAAAGTGGGTGGTGCGCAAGGAAGGTTCGGGAGAAAAGTTCAAGGCAAGTAAAAAACAAAAGCAATTGGCGCCCAACTCCTTCGTTTTTGCCATGTTCCTCAGTCGTATCTTAGTCAAGTCCTCATGTCTACTAGAAATGTTAGGGGGTGAGCTAGGTGGTTCAAGTGGGTGGAGTTTTGGCCATGGAGGTGGTAACTAGTAATACAATATGCCTTCTAAAAATTTTTCTAAAAAATAAACGGCTTGATACAAAAATCTAAAAAAAAACCGAAACTCGAAAATAATTCAAAGACTTGTGCTATATTTTTTTAAATCGTGACACGACTTTTTTGAAAAGTTTCCACCTCTAGATGGTTTGCCATTTCTGTTTCTTCTCGAATGCGAATGCGAAAGCGAGCACTAATCTCGTTTATGTTGCGTAAAATGCATGTAATTCGTGTAAACAAAACGCTCTTCTTCATCGTAGGCTGCTCCTTTTTGTCTTCTATTTTATTTTTCGGTGGGCGGTGATGCATAGATACAGCGTTTGATAATTGTGTGACATATATGTGAAATGAATGGAAAGGGTGGCGGAAAAGAGTTGGAGAAGTTGCAAAGTCAGTCTTGGTTCTTGTCTTTCTGTGGTCTTTGAAATTTGTTGATACCCTACAAAAAAGTATTTTATGTATTATTTTATTTATTTTTCTTCAATATAAAATTTGTTGAATTTTTTTATATTATTTTTTATTAAATAAATTTATTTTGTAATTTATTAAAACTTTTTTTTCTGTTTCAGTTTTTTTCCTTACATGTACTTTTTTTATTTTACAGAAACTGTATTCTGTTTTTTGGCCCCAAACTCATCCATCATCCCATGAAAAGGTGAATCCTCCTCATTATTCCATTCAATGTGATATGAGTAGAAACATCAATGAGCAGCAAAAAATTATGAAGCTCATCAGAAATGTGCGCTGAATTGTAAAATTGCCGCCTTCCTGTCTTGAATTTGGAGGGCGGGGGCGTGGCAGGATTAAATGTTGGGTGGCCAAAAGTTATGTGTACTTCTTATCTGAGGCAATTAAAAATGGGTTTTTTTCTTGTGTTTTTTGTGAGCATTTTTGTTTCTGACTTCCGTTTTGCTGGAGACGACATCGTCGTCAGTCGTCGTCCAACAACAAAGAAGGCAGAAATCTCACATGTGAATTTCTGGAGCAGGGGTTAAGGTTAGGGAAGGGGTAAGGCGAAGTTGATGTTGCCGGCAGGCTGTAAAACTTTTGCCTTTTGTGTTGATGTGTTTATTTATGCCGACTCCTTCGCTCATGATTTCACTGATTTGCAAAAACATTTCACACGACCACCGAAAATCTTTGGCTTTCTCGACTTGTTCCTTTATTTCCCATTGTTTCGAACATTTTTACGATATTTTTGGTGGGCCAGCAACAATGGGGAAATCTTTATTGGGGTCGCAAAGGGACTTTTCGGTGGAATCAAATAAAATGAAAATAATATTTCACTAAATAAAATTAAGAAAAATATAAGAAATCCATAAGACTATCCCTTATTCGATTATAAAAATTAGAAAAACTTCAGAACGTTTTTTATAAGAAGTTCCAATTACTTTAGCTTTTTTAAATTAAGCTGAAATATAGTTTAATTGTCGTCCTTACATTTATAAAATAAATCGAAATGGTATATTTCTCCTTCCCAAAAAAAATTAACTAAGGATCCTTCTTTTCTCCGTGGCTTTTAAAATTCTTTTAATTTTTTTCCTCATCCCAACTCACACTCCAAATGGATTCAGCCATCCCATTAGCATTTTTCCGGCCATCTGAAGGTCCTGACACGGCCATAAATCTGGTGTTTAATCAAATCGTCCGACCGAAGCCAGCTGATTGATTGAAATGTCACACTAAATGCGCTACTGCTGCCTGTCGCTTAAAAAAATAACTGAAGGAAAAAAAAAAACGTAACAAAATTGAAAGGAAAAGGCATCAAAAATGCCAAATGAAACATAAATGTCACAGGGTTTTTCAAGCGGGGGAACCGCAACCCGTAAAAACCGAAACCCTCTGCCTGTCGTGTGCGTTTGTTTTGTATTTGATAAGCATGAAAAAATGCACAAAAAACACACAAAATTGTTTTAGATGGGCGGAAAGGGAAAGGGGGTACGATATTATGGACCCGACTGATGGGCGTCCAAAAACAGAATCCTTAAAAAATAGTGCTACTTAAAAGTGAAACAGAACCGACGAAGAAATGAAAAGTGGCTGTGGGGTGGGTTTTATTTTATTTTGTATTTCCTTTTTTTCGGTTTGTGGGGTGGCAGTGGCCAGCAAATGTTTTATCGCTTATACTTTTTATTTCTGCGTTTGTTAAGTTGGAAAAATGAGCGTCGATTAATTTAATAGAGACAAAAAGCCTTCGCACACAAACGAGCCTCGAGTTGGTAACCGTAAGCGAATGAAATGGCATTTTTGGGGTGAGGTTTGAAAAATAAAAAAGAAAATTGGGGAATGGGAGATATATGTATAATATACATTGTATATGTACCCTTGGCCCTGCAGGCCTAGTATTTTTCTAGGTCTCCCGAAATGCCAGCTAAAGTACACTGAAATTTTTATATATGCTATAAACATTTCAAAATAATTCAAACATAGTTCAAAACTTCTCTTAATAATTTCGTAATTTAACAAAATATATTTTTACTTGTTTTTTATAATAATAAAAATTGTTGTCATAATTGTTGCCCGTCCTTATTGATTCAAATACTCAATTCAAAAATATTTTTAAATAATTATATTTATTACTAATTTTGATTTCAAACTGATAAAAGTTCGTTTTTTAAATATAATCTAGTAAATATCTTTAATTCTGTGATTAAAATTTAATCAGAACCCAATCTTTATTTATAAAAAAACTCAATTTCTATAACGAGCCATGGGAATATCCTCGAGATTACCCAACTGACCGCTTGAGTGGCGAAAGCTCCCAGCAGATTTTCGACCGGGGCAACTTTTCATATCAAACAACAGCGATAATACAAAATAACGAACATTTGTCCAAACGTTTAGCCATTTATTAGGGGCTTCCCCGCCCCCAGGAGGATAATAAAAAAAGGAAACAAAAGTATCGACCCATTAGAGGGAATATACAAAATACAAAATATAAAAAAAAGCAACAGAAATGTAGCGTAGCATATAAAACTAATGAAATCCTTATTAATATGCCTTGGACCTTTGCTGCTTTGCTATTTGGACGCCCTCGTTGATGTCCTGCCAAGAACCCGAATCCCGAATCCCCGAAACCCCGAACCAAAAACCCAACCAAATTGAATATGCAATGAATTGTAAAACGCAAAAGTTTTGCATAAAACAAGAAATATATGGATAAAAGTGGGTTGGGGCGAACTCGAATGACTCCACTTGGTCAGCTTTTCGGATAGAAAAAATGTACGCACATTTTTCAGCGCATATTATGTAATTTTTCACATTTCTCCACCGACCCAACTGACCGTTTTCTGTTTTTCTCTTCCTTCAGCTTCATCTTTTTTCCTTGGCTTTTCCATTATGTTTTTCTCCTTTTTTTCCGGCGTCCTCTGTGTGTGGGGGAATTTTCCGCTTTGGCAAAAAGGGAAATGCGTCCAATCAGCTGCCTGCAGTCGCACGATTGGCTGTCCTCGCACTCGTGGATCCGAAATCGAAGACAGGACCTCACAGCCCGTCTCTTTCTTCCGTCCATTTGCCATCTCTCTCACATATTCCACATGTACGATGTGCGTGTGTGTGTGCCGATTGATATCTGATGCGAATTCAATAGGTTTCGATGCGGAGGAGACTCGCGCACGCGTCTCTATATCCATATCCTTATATCCATATGGATATATATGGATATATGGGGGGTGAAAGCTGAAACAGGACTGCACTCGTTCAACCCTTTGGCGTGGGTGGCAAATTGAGTGCATGCGTATAGGGGAGGGTAGGGATATTGAGTGGAAATGTCCTTGGCCCAAGTCCTTGTACTAGAAATATGTTTTCCGGCCTAAATTAGATAATTAAATAAGTGTAAAACCATTAAAATTAGAAACAACCATTTTAAATCACTTAAAAAATGTGTCTTAAAGTCTGCAGAAAATACTTAAAAATATTGTTGCATACTTTTTGACACATTTATAGGTAAAGAGCTAGTATTTATTTTGTTCTAGTCATTTTTCTCATAAAATCATTTTCCCATCTCTTCTAATTTGTAACGAAAGCCACTCCCCAGCAGAAATATCACTAATTTTCCCTCCTCCTTCCATAGTCTACGCAAATGTGCCAATAAAAATACTTAAACTTCATTAATAAACAATTATGTGCCCCGTTATTGCGAGCTAAGCGCAACGAATTAATGGCCCTTTGTCGGCTTCAATAATTTTAATGTCTTTTTGCAGACCTCCTATTCCTATCGTGTGCCTCCTATTCCAGCGCCATCTAGACCAGAAGGCCAGAAAGGCCCAACTACCTTCCTCTATCGCATATCCCATAAAGGTCCATTAAAATGCCAATGTGTTTGCTACTATGTAGCAGGCCATAAATTAAGGGGCACATTCAAAATAAACGGGGAAAAAACGTTACGTTATAAAAAAAAATTAATAACACACGGAGAGTGTGTGCGAAAGAGTTAAAGGCAGGCATAAATAGGAAATTCTAAAGTGGAAAGATGGACTAAAAATAAATATGGACTAAAAACTCCTTAACAGTGAGCTATAAAATATATTAATATTAATTACAAGGGCTTTGAATTCGCTTATAATTGTGTCTGAAAGTATGTAGTGAAAAACAGAGCTTAAAAAAAATATCGACAATTTTCTATTTCTCGATATTTAATTTGTGTTTTATTGGCAAAATTTCAAAAATATCGATAATTTTTAAAATACCCCAAGTAAATCTTAAAAATGTACTAAAAGCACTTTCCTATTTTTATTTCATTCGTGTTTGAATAGAATATAATCACTTTCAGTTAGAACGACAGATTAATGGAGAACTCCCTTCCAAAATACGATCCCATTACCGGACTAATAATGAAAGTGCTACCCTGGACCACTAAAAACGTACCCACGCCTCAACAGAAATGATAATACATTATCAGGCCGGAGCATTAATGAGCTGAAGCTCAAACACAAATAGAATCCTGCCCCCCAAAAAAGGGTTCATGTTCAGTATGTGTGTGTGTGTGTGTTGGGGTTTGAGTTTTAGGTTAGGGAGAGCCATTAAATTTATGGGCCGCAAAAAAAGGACCAAAAATCAACGACAGCCAAAACAGATGAGAGCGTCAAGGACGAAGGACGAGAGTATCAATGGGGGCTGAAGTGAAAACGAAAATGAAGTTTCTTCTTCGAGCATCTTGGCTGCGAAATAATTTTATAGCATATTTTTCGGCTGTTTTTATATTTATTACATTGGGGACTTTTCATTGTTACGCATCGGTCGTTTGCCAACACACCGACAACGCCACCTAACCATCCACCCACCACCCACTGTTGACAATGTCTTGGAAGATGTACCACCCACCCAACCAGCCCACACCACCCACTATATCTCTTTTGGCCGTGTTTGTTTTAGCTTAAATTAACAAATGTGCTTTTGTGTGATAATTATAATTTTACATTACCTTTTGTTAATTGTTCAACGCTATACGTTGGTGGGTGGTGCCCCAAAAGTGGGTGGTGCAAAGGTGTTAAAAAGACGTAAATAAGATGATGATGTTGCTTTGGTATTAGTTTCGCCAGCACACACACAAACACACAACCCTTCCAAAGGATGCGTGTGACATATTGGCAATTTGATCAAGCCATGTGGCGCACAGTCAAAGTCAAAATAATAAGACCATCACATAAAAAAATTGTATTTTTATAAATTTGTATAAATTAAGGAATATTCTGTAAAAAGTATTTTTTTAATTGGACATAAAATTGTTTTATCTATAATTTAATTACTTTTAAATACCTAAATTTTAAATATTTATCACGGGATTTTGTTGTAACATTCTTTAAATTTCGATTAGGTTTTTATTTTATTTATAGGTTTATATAATTGTTTATCTTTTTCTAAGTTCATTATTTTTCTGACCTCAATTGTAGCGAAGTCCTCCCCCTTTTCTCGCTGTGTGTGTGTGTTATGCATTAATGGCACAAAATTTTTAATGATGTGCTACGTGTTAAGTCATCTCCAGAGTGCCGCAAAAGCCTAACGTGGCAAGTGGAACGTGCAACACCATCGGCACATCAGCAACATCACCAACAAACCATTGCCAAGGTAATAATCGTAAGCAACAAAATTGGTAATTTTTGGGAATATGTTTTGCTGCGGGACACGCCCCCCTCTTCCGCCCCCCATTAAAGTATATATATATGTGTATATAAAATTGTAATAAGTAAAATTATGCTTTCCCGCTTCGGATGTGCGAGGCCTTCCTTCATTAGGCCCACCTTAAAAGGTGTTGAATGTTTTCGGGTATTTTTTGTTGTTGTTGCTGCATCTGCTTTTCGGCTAATAATAAAATAGTGTTCGTTGTGTCGCTGCTAATAGGCTTTTTGGTTAATTAGAAATTTTATGTGGCACCTGCTAATGGCTGTTGGGCGCCATTTGGTGTCATTGCGGCAGGTGGCCACACTGATCGCTGGGACAGTGTGTCCCTATCGAGAAAAAAGCGTAGTTTTAATGGGAAATAAATCGAAAATACTTTTTATCATTTTGCAATTAAAATTCCATATAATTTTTACATTTTCTGTAATTTCCTTGTACTACTCTACTCAAAACCGACAGAAATCGATTGGCAGTGTTACCATCTGCCTAATTAAAGCCACCGATTTCCATTTGGTCAGTGCAATATACGAAATACACTCATCAAAACAGATAAAAGCAATGGCTAAGAGGGAGAGAGGCGGACGAGAGCGTAGCAAACTGTTTGAATTATTTGCAACATTTGTACAAATTAACTTTATGACCGCTGGCTAAATACAGTCAAACATGGCACAGCTAGAAGATTCCGGGCAGGAGAAGGCAGGTGGGGCACAGGTGGCCCAGGTACAATGTGTATACAACACACAAAGCATAACAAGGCAAACACAAAATATGAACCGAGCGAAGTACAGCAAAAAAAAAAAAAATAAAAATGGAAAGAAATAAAAACGAAAACGCCGGCATATATACAGATATATATATGTATATGCTGTCTGTTTTGGAACCGAAGGAGTCTGGAGGATGAGGATGTTGGCGGGGCGAAGAAAGAAAATTGTAAACATTGTTTCCGCTTCATTGTTAGAGCCCGGTTCTCGAGTCTCGGCATCCAGGATCCGGGGCGGACAACTGTCATAGCGCTCAGCTGAGATTCAGAGATCCAGCGCGAGCCGTTCCAACCAATCAGCCACCCAATCAGACTAACAAGCCCGACTCGCAGTCCCAGGCTTGCATTTCATAGCAGATGTCCTGTGCTGCCCCATGCACCGCGAAGAAATATGGCCACTTAGTAACTGAGCAAGGGTTAAAAAAGTGTTGCCCAACAATGGATCTAGAATACATCCCTGATATGCAAACAGTGTTTCCCTATTGATATTCTAACTAAAAGTGTTGCCCTACTCTTGTACATTTTTTGAAATCAGTGTTACCCAAAGATGGATCTATAATGCATCCCTGATATGCAAACAGTGTGGCCCAATTGATATTCAGACTCATGATCAGTGTTGCCTCATTGATTGTTCAGTGCTGCCTAAAACCTAAGCTTCAGTATTGTTCCACTGCTTTATTTTATATCAGTGTTGCCCTATCGATTTTTAAAAATTATTATTATTGCAAACCTCACACATTTCTCTCAGTGTCTCCGGCTTTTTACCGTGTCCAGGTGCAGGCCCGGTCACAGTTCACGTTTTGTTTTCTTACCGCGCTGACTTTATTTACATGGACAGTCAAGAGGCAGAAAACTGAGGCTGTAGACCAGGCAAAGGCAGACGGCAAAATTGAGGTTGATATGAGGTTGGCAGCGTCGAATGCCGTTCGTTCGCCAAACTGCAGTAAAAACCCAATGATTTAACAATGAATGCAGCCAGCCATCGCGAGACGCACCCAGAACATCAGAGCATCAGTACATCGGAGCTTCGGGGCTTCAGAGCTTCAGAGAACATCAGAGCATCGGAGCAGCCGGCAAAAGCAAGCCAGCAAGCTATACAAATATATGCAAGTCAAAGAATAAAAAAATGAAAGCAAAACATTGACAGACAACATGAAGGACCGAAAGGATGATGCTGCCAGTCAGTCAATGCACTCAGAAAAATAATTACAAAAACTAAATTATATAAAAAAATATAAGGCATTTTATATGCCTTAGAAAAAACAAAAGATCTTCAAGGTGTCGAAAAGTATGCAGTAAAAATAAATGGGACTTGTACAAATATGGTTGCATAATTTTAGACGCATATTTAAGTGATTTTAAAATTCTAGAGATTTATATTACCTTTTATTTTACTTTTTTTAAATATCACAAATATCCCTTTGATGTCGAACCTTATTTTTTCCCGTGCATCAGTATAGCCTGCACCACAGTGTGCGTGTCGAAGGACGACCCACTCTGGGCTGCAGCAGAAATATGAATGCCTCACCGGTTCAAAATGAATTAATAATCAGTAATTCTTGAACAAAAAAATAAGGCAAAAGGTGAAAAAAGAAGAACTGGGAAAAAGATGGGAGAAATCTCTTGGCAAAGGTCGGTCGCTGTCTGCCTTTGGGCTGCCATCTGCCCACCGTTTTTCCTCCTCCCACCACATTTTCCGCCGCTTTCCATTTCCACCTGCAGTGACAAGTACAGCCGGACCTGGTAGCTTCGGTGGTTGACTGGTCTGTGACTGATTGGCGCAGCTGAGCACCTGACTGAACCACCCCAGCCCCACCCACTCGAACCACCCACCACCCCCCTAAGTGGGCTGGGGACTGAAAAGGCCATGGATTTTAATTACAAGAAATTGTTTGCATTTTTTTTCGCTTCTGCTCGCTTCACAAAAGATTTCGGGGGACCCGGGCTGTACTAAAACAAAAGAGCGCGTTATGATTTCTATATATAAAACCGCAATATATTTATTTATGTATATAAGTATATGGGTAGGTACACAAATAAAAAGTGCACTTTGGTTTCATCTTCCAACATTAAATTAAATTAAATCACAGAAAATTTGATAATATTTAAAATCACTCTTAAATATCAAAATTGCTGCCTAAAAGTATGTAGTGAATAAATGCTAGTCGTCTTCCCGTATGAATTCATATCACTTTTGGCTTACAAATATTTTGTAGCCTACTTTTAGACACTTATTTTGATATTTTTAAGTGATTTTAATTCATCTAATTTTAAACCATCAATTTTTTGTGACAAGTAACTCAATTATTTTTAATATTATTTCTTTTTTTATTGTGTAATATTTATTAGCAAATATACTTATTCTGCGGTGGCAATGAACTTGAAGCTTTGTCTCCATCCCAGGATTTTTTCGTCACCCTGTTGCTTCATTCATAAAACAAATTGCATTTTATTAGCCCAGAAAAAAAGAGATGATGGAAAGTGGGTTGGTTTGCTGAATAATCGTGGATAAAGCAACTATTGTCACATGATTTGGCCCGACTTGGGCAATATTTTTTAGCCTGCCACGCCCTGTCGGCCATTGCACAATGAAAAGGGTTCGACACCGGAGCAGGATCTGGGATCCGGGATTCAGGACTCGGGATCCATGGAACCAGAGTTTCAAGCACAAAAGGACCACCACAATGGCACGTCTGACAAACAAGGCGCAAACAACAACAACGCCAAAAAATGAAAACACGAATGGCAAGAAACCGAAACCGAAAAAGGTGTCTCGAAATATATATAAAAATAGCTAAATTTATTGGACAGTCGCACGCCACCCATTTAATTTATATTTATAGAAAATAAACACCAAAAGCAATGCCATATCCTTCCGCAAAAAAGAAAACAAAATGGGTGGACAAAAAAAAATTTGGAAAAGTCTGAAAAGGATGCTGCAAATGAAAAGAAAGAAAATGATATGCTTCATGAAACACATCTAGAATAATTGGTTGTCTTTCCCTTTTTTTCTTTGTTTAATAAACTTAATTAAAGATAAATACATTTTTGGTAGATCTAAAATGATTTTATTTACTTTTTTGTGTTATGAAACTAAACTAAAATAAATTAAATGTAATTGATGATTGACATCATGCAATTTGTGGTTTATTTTCTACTTTCCCTTATTTCCGATTGTATCGATAATATTCTACAGCTAACTAAAGCCTTAAAATCAGCTTAACAGACTTCCTTTCATAAGGCGTTCTTCTTCCTATCTCCCAAGTATAATGCAATAAATTAGCCTTCATTCTTTGGCACTCCTTGGGCCTCCTCAACAGGAGAGAGCAACAAATTAAATGTCAAACGACAAGGGGACAAATAAAAAAAAGGAAAATAAAGAAAAATTCCCACTTCGAAAGCGAAAGAAGGGGTCTGTCTTTTCTTTTCTTCGCCTCGTATTAAAAAACAATTTGCTGACAAAAAAAAGGAAAAACACATGAGAAAACTTGCGACACGCGTTACGCACACAAGATAAAAAAATCCAGAAAAGAAAAGGACACGAGGGCCACGGAAATTGGCCACAAAAGATGCTAATGATTTATTTAATCGATTTGACCATGAACATATGTCCTTCTTTTCGTGCGGAGCGTGTGAAAAATGACCGAAAATTCCGGGAGAATTGGGTGGGACATCCTCTTCAATTTTATTTCCCCATTTTTCGCCCCTTTTTTCTTACCATTTTTTGGCTGTTTTTTTCCCTCCCCATTTGTTGGCAGTTGCAGTCAAGTGACCGGCTGATCTTTTTAATAGTTTTCGGTTACGCAGCGTTGACAAGGGTTTTCCTTTCCCAGGACATCCAGGAGCGAAAGGGTCAATATTGGATGGGTGGGTGGACAAAGTGGGTGGTGTGGTCAAGTGTAAGTCGTTTCGGCTTTGCTGTGTAAATTATGTTAAACGTTTGTCAATTTGTGTGATTTGTCTTGTCTGCCAAAAGGGGCAAAAGGTGCGAAAGGGGTTAACCGTCCATGGTCACGCGCTATTAACTCCAATAAATGACAATAAAAGAAGATACGAAAAAGGTGTGGATTTGTGGGCATGTTCAATGATTTGGATTGATCTGGGATAATGCCCCTTTCGATTAATCAATTTTGTTTGCTTTTTATATATTCCGACTATAGAAATGATTTTAAAAGTTGTTCGGAAGTATACAACAATATATTTTAAACGAAAATTTTTTTCTCTACATACTTTGCGACACCTTTGATTTTAAACCCATTTTCAGTTATTTCTATTTATTTCCAGATTGACCACTAGTTTTTCGGTCTGAATTTCTGTTTAGTAGGTCGCCATTTGGGGTGTTTTGGGAGTTGGGGGTCGGAAAAATCAGCTCATCTCTGTTTTATACAGACAATAAATAAAGAGAAGATGGGGAAAACGTAAGACAAGTTTTTCATTTTTTTACTGTGGAAAGTGACTAACAATGGGTGTGGCTGGGGGAAAAGAAGAAGAAAAGAAAAAGGGGCGGCTAATAAATCGGTTTCAATATATCAAAGACTTAAATTTCAATTTTTTTCAAATTTCCTGCCATTTAAATGCACTCCTTCGTCCGAGGGATTTTCCAGGGGGGTTTGGGGGGTTTGCGGACCCCATTGTTATGGTTGGCTGGTAAATGATGCGAAAGGAGGAGGGGGATTCGTTGGACATCGCTTGGCATTCGCTGCAGAATTGTGCCTTTTTGAGTGAGCCAAGAATTGAATATTTCTCTTCGCTTTTCTTTCCCAGTATTTTTTACCCACTTCTCTGGTGGGTCTATCTATCCAATTTTTTGTATTTTTTCGCCTTCTTCGCTTTTGCTTTGGCGACAGACAACGACGCAATTCTTTAGCATTTTATTTCAATTTTCCTCGGCTAGTCGCTGAGTCGGGGAGTCGGAGGAGTCAACGCAGTGTACAGCACATTTACTGCCTCATCTATTTAATACCATAAATAATTGCATCTAATTAAATATGCTCAAATGAAAATGTCCGCTTTTCTTTCTTATTTTTTTTTTCGTACCCCCTGTCCAGGACTTTTCCGCTTTCCTTTTTCTTTTTTTTTTAAACCATTCTCAGCTACGTGCCATGAGTTGGCTGCAGTTGACGCGTGATGGAGCGAATGTCATTCGAAATGAAATTCAAGTTCCAATTTGGACCCGCGAAGGCGAAAAAAAATGGGCTGGGGGTGTTGGAAAATAGCGCGGAAAATGGGAAAAGATTGGGTGCCAAGGAGAAATTAAGTAGCAGCGGGCGAAAAAGGGGGGATAAAAAAGAATTTAATAGTTTTCAATTAGGAATCGTTTGCAGCCTTTTCTTTTCGCACCCTCTCTCTCTTCCTCATTCTCTCTCTCTCTCGGTTTCCTTTATGGCACACACTTGATGCCACCGCCGCGCATTTTCACCATTTTCCCATCGCTTTCCACGGCCCTTTTCCAAGTGTCAAGCAAATGAAGTCACGACTCCCGTCGTCCTCCCACTTTTGTCAGTTCTTGCGCCTTTTTTTCGCTTATCAGATATACCCTGTAGGGATTTTAATTAGGAAAAAAAGTGGGAGCGTCGTTAAAAGTTGTAAAAAAAATAAATAAATATAATCCTAAAACAATAACAATATCTTTAATATAAAACTAAATAAGTTGACTTAATATCTAATAATTTTTTTATTTTGTGAAGAAAAAACTTATTTTTTTTAAATATAAATATATTTTAATGTATTGTATTTTTCAATATAATACTGTAAAAGAGAATTTATTTCTAATAACTAATTAATTTTGTAAAGTGAGGACTCTAATATTTTAAATTATAGATATATTTTAATTTCTACCACTGAGTATCAACAATTCGTTATCCTTGTGAAAATCCCTTTACATTCTTCAGAGTTTTCCGTGCCACTGTTGTTGTTGTTGCTTTTCCTGCTTTTAATTCAACGTAAATTTTATTTTATTTTAATTTCGCTGCAATTCTTTTAGCACACTTCTGTCTTGCCGTCTCCCTCTCTCCGCTTGAGTCTATCTCTTTCTATCTTTAACACAACGGGTTGTCTTTATGAACCCAACGCGCGCCGTTGAAAAGAAATTCTTTGAGTATTTTGTTGGTTTGTTTTTCTTTATTTTATTTTATTGAAACGATGTCCCGTGTATTTTGTCACGTGACTCTCATTTAAGCGCAAAATTGTCAAGCAGTCGGGGGCGTAATTATTGCCTGGCATTGCTTTAATTAATTAAAAATTAGTCATTTCTCAAGTCAACCAATAAAAGTCAAGGAAAAAGGGTTTGAAAAATATAATTAATTTATTAATTAATATATTTCGAAATTATCCCAAGTAAAAATCCAATACTTAAATTTCTATTTAGTTTCCTATTCTTTCCTCTCGATTAGAAACCAATAAATAAGCCTGAAATATTTGCAGCAAACTTTCAGAGACACTTAACTTCTGCCTTGTTTCGGGAACTGAACTGAACTGGGATATTTATGGTGACCCCGGCGCAAACTTTCACTTCAACTTCGGACGGAATACGGAATACCAGGGGCAATCAATGCAGAGGGCCAAAAGAAACAAGTCAAGACAGTTACCTAAATAACTTTGCAGCAGCAGCAGAGGAGGAAAAACGGTGCAAAACACGGCAAAAACAATGGCAAAACAACGAAGGGGAAAGGTTCGCGGGAAATTAACGGCAATACCGGTGAATTTCGGGGGGGAAAAGCGAGAAAAGCCGGCGAAAACTTATTGAGCAACGACCTAAAACAACAACAAAATCCTTAGCCGCCGAATTTCTGGCCTGTGATGGTTCGATGAATTTATTACTTTTGATGTTCAAACACGAAAACTGCTGCAGGCCATAAAACAAGGTCTCTAGACCTCCGATATCCCCACTTCTCCACTCTTTGGCGGAGTGAAGCAAATGCTATTAAAAGTTTATATGTCTCAATAGAGTGTTAAGAGATTAGTTGGCATAAAATATTTACAGAATTTCAACGGAAAAGTTCAGGGCAGATTATTACCGAAAAAGTGGAATGGAATGGGGTGGTTCCATTAGTTTTAAAAAGAATTGGCGAACATTTTATTTTTTCAAAGCACACGGAAAGTGTCATGAATTAAATTTATTCAGGGTATTCCCTAAACTGTTGATTGCTGAATGAGCAGGAAAAAGCCACGTCATCGGCCCCGATTCCAAGTGGTAGCAATAGAAATTATCTTCGATGTGGAAACATTTCTCATTAAGATATTCCAAAAAATTGTATAAAAAGTTGCTATTTTCACCAAAAACCCAAATCTTGATTTTTCACCCAAAAATATGTAAACATTACAAACAAGCTTTTGTGTTTCCATATACTAATGAACCATTACGATGAGAGCTTCAGCCTTGTCACTAAATAACAGCCAATCACGAAATGATAGTTCATAAAAATCAAGGCTTACACGCCACATAATCGTGTACGAACAGCGATTTGGCGTGAGAGATTAGAGATTCAGCCGTACTTTGTAACTATATATATTTTGAGATCTGTTCGATCGGCGGACAGTGTAGTTGGCAGTTGGCAAGATGGCAGTGCGCCATTTATTTACTCTTTTTCTTCCAATCATTTTGGTTCTAATGTGTCGTGGGGAAAAGCCGTACAATGTTGAGTTGAATACCTTTGAGATGGACCAAACCATCGAAAATCAGGATAACTGGGTGGTCTGGGGAACGCTGAGGATGAAGAAGGTCTCGCGAAATAAATTTGTGGTGTCTGGGGACTTTGAATTTAAACTCAATATGGCCGATCAGCAAAAGGTAAATTGGTTAAGCCATAAATATATTGAATAAAATATTAAAATAACATTTTATCCTTTTAATTTAATGTTCTCTTAAATGTTGTAACATTTTTAAATCATTTTTTTTAAATTTAATCATTTAAATCTTCTAAAGAGTAAATATATTGATTAAAAAATAAAACCTTTTTTAATTCTTACTTATTTTATGTTCTCTAAAATTTTCTCAATATTTTAAATTCGAACCTAATATAGATGATAAGTTATTTTTCCTTAATTATTTTATGTTTTCTTTAACGTTTTATAATTTGAAAATATTATTTTTTCAGATTGCTCTAATGGTTTTTACCTACGATCAAAACACCAAAAAGCGCGGGGCGATGGTCTTGAATGTGAACAAGCCGTTCTGTCAATTCATCAAGGAGGACGAGGACACGTATCCCCAGATTCTGAAGGTCTCAAACTTGCCGGAGCAGGGAAAGTGCCCCTTTCCGAAGGGAAAATACCAGATTGACAACTACGAGCTGGAGACCAACTTCCTGCCCGATAATGCCCCCAAGGGGGACTATCTGCTGCAGTTGACCTTGATGGATCGAGAGATTCCAGTGGCTGGACTTGTGGCCACCGTGACCCTGACTTAGGAGTCCTTTTCTTTTTTTTTTGTCTTACTAGTTTATTATATTTTCCGGTTGGATCCATTTGACACGATACGCGTTATTCTTGATATTTCATTTATATTATAATTTACCTTAACTTGAACATCAATATAACGACTACTGGCTTTCAAAGACAAAAATATGTGTGGTTATGGTTAATGGTTAATGGTCTATTGGGAACGGGGGTAACGTAACCAGTCATCAAGTGCAGCATGCTTGAAATGACAAATACAAAACCAATCGCACCGCAGAATTTCAGCATCAACACCTCGTCTAATTGAAATTTCTGAGTGCTTGGCAACGAACGAACCCTTCCTTCAAAAATATATACTTCCCACTCAAGTTCGAGGCTCTTTGGAATAAATTTAATGATATGTGCGCTACCTTTTTTTTCGCTTTTTTGCTACAAATGATTATCTCCGCATTACAATCCATTGATTCCACTTAAGCACCGCTAGAATTGCACCACATGCTGGGTGGTTTTGCCTGGTTTGGGTGCTTTTCACACACATGCGACACTTAATTAACAAATATGCATTACAAACACCCGCAACGAACAGCAATTGGTTGGTCATGTCATCCCAGCAGAGTCCCTCGGTATCAAAAATAGAACCCCCCTAGCTTAACCCTTTATTTGCCACGTCCCAGCCGAAAGACCCGGGGGTCCACGATGATAACCCCTCGAAAACAGGGGCTTTTTCACGCGGGGCTGGCATGTGTTTAATTGAAAAATCATATGCAGCGCGCATAATTATGTTTATTGCAATAATCCGATGCAAATTTGCAAAAACTCAAACTGACACAATCACCGAAATGCTTTAGACGCTGGCAAACACACAACAGTGGCGTAGTTCGCAAAGGGGTCGTAAGTTGCGAGAGCTATAAAATTAGAAATTAATTTATAAAAGGAGAAAAACTTCAATAAACTTAAAATAAATAATTGTTAATTGTTTTTATAATAGTTAATTAAAAAGTTCCACAAATTTAACATGTTAATGTTCCAAAATTATTATGCTTTTTTGAACAGTATAAAATAATCCATCTGATTAAAAATAAAGTCATTTTTTAATGATGCTGAAGAATTCGCGTTGCATTTTTCTTCCATTGTTTGGCATTGTAGATCTTTGCATATGATTTTCCCCGTTTTATGTTAATGCTTGATGCCCATCTCAAATTTGCCCAACTACGCCACTGAGTAAACCCCACAGCCGTTGCACTGGGAAACCCCTCCCCCCATTTTCCACCCCCATGCAACCGGTTGCTGTTGCAGCGACGACGCCCTTGCGCTTTTGTGCAACTGCAACTGCCTGGTGATTTGTGTTTGTATCTGCGTGTGTACTTGTAGTTGTATCCGCCATCCATAACCGTATCCTTATTTGTATTTGTATCTTTATATCTGCATCTGTATATCTGTATCGGTGTTGTTGTTTTTGGCTGCTGGCGCGCATTAAATTGCTCTTTAAATTGCACATTTCAACGCCTACTGATTATGACAGATAATTATGTTATCGAGTGCCGCCACACGCCGCATTCAACCCTATATACCGCCCATGGAAATGTACTTCCCCTTAAAATATTTGGCCGAAAATTATGGCTCATTTTCAAGGCATATGTGAAGATATTTTAGCTAGAGTGGAAATAGGAAAATATGTATATGCCTAGAATATATTTTAAAAAATTTTAAAAATCTGATAATAACTGAATAAATAATAATATATGATTAGAATATACTTATCAAAGGTTTTACTGTAAAATTCTGAATATATGGTTTTTTTAAATATTTAAATAAATTTCTGTATTCCAAAGCATCTATTTATCACATTATTTTCTTCAAGAAAAGACTTCCTTCTCCGCCTTTTCCCCGAAGCCAAAGTCAGGTGAACTCGGAGCCTGAGTTCTCTTTGGGGACAGGTGTACTCCCTTTACAATCCACACATTTCATTTCCGCAGGTACACATATTTTTAATCATCATTAACAATAATTCGAGAAATACTTTTAATTTTGTGTTCGCGGCAGGCTCAAGACGACATGTGGCGTCAGGGGCGGGGGTTTCGAGGGGGATGGTTTGAGTCTGAGTTTTGTTTCCTATTCCCCCTACTACCCCTTTCCTGTTTTTTTTTTCTGCTGCCTCAATGACATTGCACTTACTGTCGCCGCCTTCAAGATTTATGAAAAAATGTCCCACCCCCCCGGGGGAATTGTTTTCGACGCCTTTGCCCGCGTTCCGTTTGTTGTTGTTTTCTCTTAGGTTCGCTTCTCGTTTTTTGTTGTTGTATTTTTTCTGGCATTTTCTTGTGTGCAATATTAATTATTATGGGCGCCCCGCCACCCACACAAATAAATCATAAATTAAAAGCTGGGAAAGTGGCTGCTACACCCCCGTTAGACAATTTTTATCATTAAACGCATTTGATAATTAAAAATTGTCATTTTTTAGCAGCCCCAAGTTTGGGAAAAAAATGGAAAAATATTAAATTACCAAAGAGCGGGGGGTTTTTAGGGTGAAGGGCATTTATCATTTTGCCAACTGTTTGTTTGATAAGGGAAAAGCGAACCAAAAAAAAAAAGAAATATATATATACAGACATAAATAAAAATTAATTGGAGAGGAGAGCTGAAGTCCACATAAATATTACTTAAAATAGATTCGGAAAAGCCGAAAAGTGCCAAGCCAATCTCTTCATTTACCTTTTCCGCTTGGCTCCGCCTAAGGTTTCATTTCATTAAGTTTTACAAGCTCTTCGATTGCCCCTCAAAGAAAAACGGAAAAATAATAAGAATAAGTACCAGAAACAGAAACCTGAGCAAAACCGAAGTAGACAACCGTTAAAAGTAATGCGAAAAGTGGAAACCATTATAATTGTTGTTAAATGAACCAGATACCAAAGGCAGACGGAAGTGGAGCGGGAAAATGGAGGGGGAAGTGCGGAAGAGCCCGCGGCAAATGTGTTTCCAATTGATGGAAACCCGTCCAATTGGCAAGGTTTCCTCCGCCGGCGAAAATAGCAACAGAAATAAACAGTTGTATACCATAGACGAAGAAAATTCGGGGGGCAAATGAGTGCTGGCGGAAAATAGACCTGGAAATTGTATTAACATTTCGAGTGCTTTAATCTTTGGAACAAGAAAATATCACTAGATAATAAGGACATTTTTAATTACGAGGTATAATAGTATCATTTGTTATTTTATATTATAAAATTATATTTTATATAATAATATTTTAAATAATTATAATGATCAGTTATCTTTTTCATCTACTTTAGCATGTAAATAAATACTTCGCTATTTTTTTACCTCTTAAAAGCTCACCGAAAAAAAACCATAAACCTTGCTCACAGCTCCTAAAGGATATTTTCCTCATTTTCCCCGGTTGCCTTTGAAAAATTCCGCCCAGGCTTTGGCATTTTCCGCGCTATTACCACTTTTCGAAGCAATAAAATATTATTAAAATTATATTTCGCCCGCCGCACACACAAAGGCACAGACCGAGCATCTGAATCTGCTGGCTGTAAATCAACGTCTCGATGACATTAAAATAAAATTTTAATGCCGCGCCAACGAGAGAAGGAGACGGCACTAACCGACTAGAAAGAGATGGGGGTATAATAATTTCTCTGCCGCGCCTTTTTGATCGAAAACTTTTTCACGTCTGTAGTTTTGTGTGTGTGTGTTTCCTCCGAAAGTCTCATCATTTTCACCTTGGTTACAAATGCAGCGCCAACAATTTTATTTGAATTTATCAGCCCCGCACCAGAGAATTTTCCTGGGCTCTTTGCCTTTTTTGGCTCATTTTCCCTGCTTCCCGGTACTCGGGGCAAATAATTGTAAATATTTGATACACAATAAGGCAATAAAAATAAAATTGAAAATTTTTCGCTTTGTGCCCGCCTTTTATTATCATCATCATCATCAGGAGCATCATCCTCCCCATTTCGTCTGGGATTGTGTCGTAAAGGAAATTGATACATAAGTCATTTTTATTGGCATATTCTTTTGTGTAATTACGTTGCAGGTAATTTAAATTTCCGTTTCGTGTTTGGGCCGCCGATGCTTCAGCTGGCTGGAAATAATTTATGCCAGATGAAAAATAAAAAACCTATTAAAAATAATACGTAATCTACGTAAATCGCATCGATTTTCAACTCGAGTGGAGATGAAAATGTGGAAAATGGGGAATAAATCCCCCCACTCCAGTGAAAAATGAAAGGAATCTGGGTATTCAAAAAGTATGCAAGAAAAAATTAGTTCTGAAATCCGCCAATGATATAAAATATATGCCAGCAAAAAAAGAAAAAAAGTTATAGATTTTTCAAAACAAGTGCCGCTTAATTTTTATTGATCCCTTTTTCGCGGCCCCCAACATTTTTCCGCTCAGTTTTCCTGGACCCGCTGGACGAGATGCTCCAGGACATTCACGCAGATGCAGTAGATGAAGATGATCTTGAAGCAGTGCATGCTGAACTGCAGCAGGATCAGGCGATCAGTGTTCATGGTGGATCGCTTGGAGCTTGGAGAGCTCGAAATCGAGGGATATTGCTTCCAAAAATTAAGAACGGCAGCTTATTTCCACATTTTTTGTTAGTTTCTTAGAACAAATCAATTTTGACGTTACAGGCAAAGTGAAAATGTATTTTGCATATTTTAGACTATAAATATAATATTTATTTTGACATTACATCTTTTTTTTTGCTTTTAAATGATTATAAAATTTAATAATACAAATTTTCTTTACAAAGAAAACAGGAAACAGAAAGTTTCTCAGGATCCGCCACTTAACCGTTCAATTTGGGGTTCCGACAATCCGCCACAATTGGCCTCCTATTTCCCCTGATCCCTGATTTCCCCTTGCCCCTACCATTTTCCTCAGTATTACCTATGTGTATTTTCCAAGCTTTTTTGCTGCAAAGTTTTTGCGGCTTTTTCAATATTTTATGAGTCAAGCTTTTGCGTTAACACCTTAAGTACGGAGGGCATTGCGGTTGCTTGAGGGGAAAGGGGGAGGGGGTGAAACGAACCCCTCAAAGAGAGTGTAAGTGTAAGTGTGTGTGTGTGGCAGGAAATAACGCGCAAGTTGTAAGTTTTAACTAGCGAACAACTTGCGTTGGACCAAGAGACCCGGATTCAGGAACCCCATTGCCCCCTTCTGCTTTGCCTTCTCCCAGCGACACCCATGGAAACCGCAAAATCGAGCACAGGGGGTTAGGGGGCGAACAGGGGTTAAGGAAGGAAGGAAGGAAGGACGACTGTTGCGCCTGTTGAGCAAGGATGTGTTTTTGTTGTTGCCGTGGTTGCAATGAAGCATCGAATATTACACACAAGCAAACCAAGAAGAAGAAACCCATCCACTAAAGGGAAAAGCCCCACACCATTTTCCTTTGATTTTCCCGTGCACAGGGAAAAACTTTAAAGTCCTTTATGAGTTTTATTTGAATTAAAAATACAGCTTAGTTGAAAATCAAACCCAACAAGCTTAAAATAGTTCGAGTCACGGGTTAAAAAACGGATTTTTGGGTCACCCTTTTTGTAAACCAATGAGAACTGCACTCTACTCATCTCAAATTAAAATATAAATGGAAATTGTAATAAAATATAGAGTTAAGTAGCAATGGCTTTAGAGTTTTCAGTTAAGAAATACTAGTTTGGGGTCACCATTTCTAGGGAAGGACATTTTTTCTTTCTTTTCGTCTTATTTTTTTCCGTGTACCACATTGTAGACGTCGACAACGATTTATTTCCCAGGCAACTTAAGTACGATGCCACTCCTCCCGGAACAATGCCCATTCATATAGCCACGCCCACACGACGCCCCCACCCACACACACACTCACACTCACTTACTGGGAAATAGAGAAATCCAAAGGGAAAGTGTGGGGAATTTTTGGTGCTCCAACTCAATGAGTCGAAATTAAACAATGCAAAAGATTAAGTGCAGATTTGGGACTTTATCTGCCTGTGCCATAAATTGGTATTTAAGGGATACCTCACAAATGTCTATAGCACACACACACACACACTGACAAATCCATGGCTATATCCCAGGAATCGCAGCTTATGTGGGTGGCGCCGCCTTGAAGTATGCTGCAAAGTTTGCTTTGCCAACAATAGATCACAGCACCCAAAACACAACCACACACTAAATTGCTTGCTTCCTTTTTGCAGGTGGCAACCCTGGTAAAAACCGAAAACCAAATGCAGCGCAAGTTTTCCGTTTTGTTGTTTACCAATACAGTTTACCTCTTGCGGAAAGTGGAAAACTGGGGAAAACGGAATGGGGAAAGCGCTGAAACATGCACAAGATTAATTGCAATCGGTGTTTTGGCATATGTTTTATACTTTGTCTTCGGCTTTTGCCTCAACTTCTTCTTCCAAACTGTTTTGTGTGTTTGGGTTTTCTTTGTGCAGGAAGTTTTTTTGCAACCAGGGGAAATGGGAAAATATACGAGTGGGAGGGAGCGGGGGAACAGGTGAGTGCACTTGGCACTTGAGATGGTAATTAAGCAACTATTTATGGGGTTTTGGTGGAGAGACACCAAACACATGTAGCGCAAAGTTAGTCCTGTTTGGAAAAGCAAAAAATTCAAATTAGAGAGGAATTAATTGCTTATTCAATCGAAAATAATTTCAATAACTCATTAAATACGGAATTATTGCCAAGTAAATATTTAATTTAATTTAATTAAAACAAAACATTATTTATTTTTCTCCCTTATTATCCCATTTATCTTTACTCCTGACAATAATAATTATATCCATTTATTTTAACATCATAAATTAAACACAAATATTAAACATTTTCTTTCTTTGTGGTATAATAATTATACACAAAAGCAAATAAAATATAATAATAAAAAAAGAGAAAATAATTGAAAAAAGGTATTAAATACATGTCCCCAGCTAATTAGATATATCATTTAATGTTCGTAAACATAATAGATTAAATAGAAATATTAGTAAATTTTCGCCCTTATATCAAGCTATAAATTTAAAATATTCCCCAGCCATATTTTTACCCCTGCCGATAATAATTACTGCCAGATCTCTCCGCCAGATTGGCCCCTTAAATGCCTGCTCCTTTGTGGCATTGTTCAGCTGGATTTTCCCAGTGCCTCCTCCTCCGCTCTTTTGGCTGGCGTTCCTTATTCAATTTCATTTGCAGGCCAGGACCATAATTCGATTGCCTCATGTCTTAATGGCATAATCCTGGCAACAATAACAACACCACATTGTTCGCCTGCGTCCTTTTATATCCTATATCCTTGTGTCCTCTCCTCTGACATCCTATCCAGCCCCCATATGAACTTCCTCTCCATCCGCCTGGCATCTCAACACCATATCACTTTGATTACTTTATTATTGGTGGGCATGCACACCTTGCCACCCACCTCCATTATTTATTTTCCTCCAGTTTTACCCGATTTTTCCCCACTGATTATGGTGCTTCCCCTTCAACGCAGCCAGCTCTTCTCTTCCCCCGGAAATTCCTGGCATTATCCCACTTTACTTATTAGAAGCAATCATACAACGGGTCCAACCCCGTCGCACAAAAAAAGAGGAAGAATTTTTGAAGTCGGGGTGTGTTTTTGGTTGGGGAGTGTAGGCAGTAGAAGAAGAAGCAGCAGCTGAAGAGGCAGCCAAGAAAAATAAATCATTTTTTCTGTTTTTGTTGTTGATTTATGCGTTTATTCGATGTCCCTCACTCCAAAGGCATCTCTCTCCTTTTGTCTATAAATGTATCTCTGGTCCTTTGAACACTGAAAAAAAGCAGCTAATATTTTATAAAAGAATTTATTGAAAAAATAAAGCATTTCGTATTAAAAGAAAGCGGATTATTTCATTTTTAACCGCAAAAAACATACTTTTAAAAAAACTATTCCATTATTTCATTTATTGAGTTAAACATACAAAAAACCAACACATTTTTTATGAACACTTTTCTTAAAAAAAATGTCTTTTATAAATTATTTTTGAATAATAAATAAGTTGATTTTCTTTTTAAAAACCATGCAATATGATAATTTATTATAAATTGCTTAAATAAAAATCTGGACACTTTGCTTTACAATTCCATTTCTTTAATTCCTGCTTAAAAATGCTTTTCTCAACATACGGTTATAATCCAATTAAAGGTTAGCTGGTTTTCAAGACTTTCTTGGTAATATTAAGCCTAACGGCTTACTTTTCTTTTTTCTCAGTGGACTGACTGCACTTTAGCTCCTGTTGATAATGAGCCAAATCATTTTTCGTGAGATAAATTTCGCCTCGACTATGGCGGCATATAAGTAGCTGGAAAACTTATGTTCTGACCTGGCCCCAAACTCCGGTTCCTAAGCTAGTTACTACGCTTTTGTCTGGCAAGTCATTCAGTGGCCTCCTCCTACCGCCACCCACCCACCTCGTTCACCTTGAGGAAAATTGTTGGGAAAATGGGAGGGAAAATGGGTGGAAAAGGGGGAGGGGGAAGTTGGCGTCGACAAGTTAGAGTTTTGGTGCGCTCCTTGAAAGCGTTATAAATCATTGACATGATTAAGCGACGCGGCACGACACGACATCCTTTTGTTGTAGTTGTAGTGGTGGAATATATATACATACATACATGCATATATCTATACATAAATATAAGTGAGTGAGTGTGTGTAGCTAGTGGCAAGGAGAAAGTTTTGCCGACAATCCACAGCGGCGATGGGCAAAATGATAATTTAATATCGAAAATTGTTTTTATTGAGTTGATTTGTAAGTCGTATTTTGGGTAGGAGTGCGAGGTGGAGTATGTGCTTAAAATTCACCAGAGATTTCACTGATTGAAAGCTTTAAGATCTGGCAAAAAATTAAAATCTGAATTATAAATATTATTTCTAGTGCTAATCAATATATTTTAAAATTCGGCTCACAAATATTTTTCATACCGTTTAAAGACATTTTTCAATAGTCCGATGGCGGATAGCTCCCCTGAGCCGCATAAAAATCGTATGGAAAATTGTGGAAAATCCACGCTTTTCAATGCATCCACGGCTTTTGCTTGGGCACTCGTCGTATTTTATTTTCTTTTTCTGTTTCTTCATTTTTTTTGCTCCACCCGGGGCACTTGAAAATGCGATACTCATCCGCCACTTTGGCCCCGGCATCTTACATAATATTCCGTTTGCCTTTGCACTTGTGTGTCCCGTTTTTCTCAGCCCTTTTTCCCGTGCCATATAGCATATCATGCCTTTCCATACCCATACCAATTTTTCCCTTTTCCTTGGCGTTCTCGCACATCAAACATATTTATGTGTACTTTAAGAAACTTTGCTAATATGTTAAAACTGTTCATTGACACCAAAAAATGAGCAAAAAGCGTGCCGCCATAAAAAAGGCCAAGGAAAGAGGTTGGGAAGGGGTTTTCCGCACCCCCGCCCCCTCCATTTTCCGACCCCTCTGTTTGAGTTTCGCTTGCATGGCGAGGAGATTTTCCTCATATGTGTTTGCAGTGTTGGAAAACACAAACACAAACTGTGAGCTTATTAAACGGCAGTCGAAACGGGTCGAAACGGAACGAGAGGAGAGTTCTAGTCAAATAGCAGAAATAGAAACAACCGGAACAAACTTTGTTTGCCGCTTCTGCAATATTAACTGTTAATTATGGCAGCTATTTTCCACCCTCCCATCAACCCACCTATTTTCCAACACTCCCCCCTTTTTTCTGGTCTGTCAATATTTGTTGAAACACTTTCTGATAGGCGAAAATGGTTTTTGAATATGCCCGAAAAGTTGTGCAATTGCAGAATTTCACAGAATTGCAATTGCTGCCACGCTCACTATTTTATTAGAAAAGTTTCCATCAACGATACGGACAGAACCCCCCATCACCCCACAAATGTTTGACTTTATGCGCTATTTTTTAATATTTATTATGGCTGATTGCGATTCTGAGTCTGAGAGAGCCAGACAAAAGGGTCCCCCCTTTGTGTTTGCTTTGCGGCGGGCAAAAATGGTCGAAGAAGTGGAGAGAAAAAATATTATAAAAGTTTAGACAGAGGGCTGACTGCATTCACGCATTATAATTTAAGTGAAACATAAATATTGATGTAATAAATTAATTTTTGTTAAATGGAAAGATGGAAGAAGCCCCTGGGTCTGGGAGGAAAAAACCAGACAGGATTTGATTGGAAATTTAAGGGAGGGTAAAATACAGTTTTAAATTTTAAGGTTTCTTTATCTTGTAGTAGGAAGTAGTAGTGTAAAATGCATAGTTACGGCTATCGATATTATCGATACTATCGAAAACTAAAGATTTTCCTTCATTTTAAAGTCATCGATAGTATCGATAGTGCTATCGAACGTTCTAACAACCCTAGTATTTCCTTTTTTCAGAATCATTATAATTCCTGCCGGATATCTAAATGTCTCTGTTGTTTAAAGTTCTCTCACCGCGCGACTCGAGCTTTCTGCCCACTGGGAATAATATTTTCATTTTTCGACAAAATAACAAATGACGACAATGGCATTTTCTCCGACCATAAAAATTTGCCAACCCATTGTCTTTAAATGGGAAATTCAATTTGTATTTCGCAAAGGGAAAGACGACATTTGATGCCGCTGCATTTGGATAATACAACCCCCAATTTTGAAGTCGCAAATCTTGGGCTGTCCTCCTCGAGTGGTGACCTCGATCTTCTCCACCTCTTTTTATGTTAATTTGAAATTCAAATTGATTCTGTCGCTGCCCGGTTTTTCATTTTCTGTTTGTTTTTCGTTCTATTTTTTCCCAGCTGAATGAAATTAATTGGTGTGAAATGCAATTATCCTCTTACAAGTGATTTCCTCTATACAGCATGCCCCTTGAATTTTCCAAGCTGCCTCCTTTGAGCATAGTTTATAAACTATTTATGGACTGCAGAGGGTCAACTCAGCTATGCAACCTCTTTTTCCGGGCCTGCACATAACTTCGATGATGTCTTCGACATTCAGTTCCCGAGACAACAAAGAAAAAAAAGAGAGAAAAAAAATCCTAAAAGCATCTTGGTTGGCCTGTGCAAAGTTTGCAATTCTTGTGGGAACACTTGATCATAAGTTGCACATTTTTCACTGATTTATTCTGGCCTTTTTTTTGTTTTCCTCGTTTTCCTTGTAGCATCATCATCTTTTGCATACTCTCAGGTAGCTGGCAAAAATTTATAGAGTCCGCCGGAAGCGGAAACCTTGTCTGCAGCTCCTTGTGCTCCTTGTGATTCCTGATTCCTGATTCCTGTCCTTCCTGCCATGCATTCTCCTCTTTTTTGTTGCTGTTCTTGATGTCCTGGCACTTGAATTTGGCCAACAAGCTCTTTTGGGCCATGAGCGATATGCCTGTTAAGCGGGGAGCCAAAGTTGCCAACTTTTAGATAAAGCCGAGGAATTCGAGGCATGCCATAACATGGGGTTAACTTGTATGCCAACCTCTGCGGCCTTTAGAGGGTTAATCCATCGATTGGGAGGGCGAGGGGGAGAGGTAGGGGGTGGAATGCCGACAGGGAAAGGTCACCAGAAACGGATGGACTACCGGCAAAAGTGCATGTCGTGGAGCTTCTCGAGTGGATTAGTCTATGGGGTTAAGCAGGTGAAATGTTGGTGATGTTTTTGGTTAAGGAATTATAGAAAAAATAGAGAAAAGTTATATAAATAAATACAGTAGAAAGTGATCAAAAAGTTATTTAAAGAACCAATAACTTAGGCGAAATAAAAGCTTCTGTGGAGGGTCTTTAGGGCTAGCTTCATTTTGGGGCTTTTAGAAAAGGGTTTGCCAAATTATTTTATATTTGCTTTAGCTTTCATATATTTTTAAAAAATAGTTTTAAAATAAAATAAAATTTTTTCTTATATTTAGGGAAATTTTAGTTCATAGTACCCCATTCAAAAATAACTTTTAAGGTATAATAGTGATTTTCTAAAATTGATGGTTAGTTTTCTTTTATTTTGTGTATTTAATTAAGTAATTATATAAAATAAATCAAGGAAATAGTTATATTTTCCTAACCTTTTTAATACGATTATTCTCTAAAATCCTTCCATTTTTTATGGGCAAAACCAAGTTTCAAAATAATGGCAGACCTCGTCAACTTATTATGCAATCTTTAGCCAAGAGTCCTGGGCAAATCAATTCCCTTTAGTGGCATTTTGCACATGCTCTTAAGTATGCACTTGCACCACCGGCTTAACCCACTACTGCCCCTTTTACCCCCCCGAAATCTTGAGTACACGGACACAAGAACCCACACGACACACCGCTGATATGCCACAAATTTGTCGTTGTCTTTGTTGTTATTTTGCTGCTAAGACAAACACACCTTTGGGTGTTTTTTGGGGGTGGTGGTGGGTGATTTTGTGAGTTTCTCGTGGGGTGGTGGTTGAGGCGATACAAAGTTGAGACGAGAGCAGTAGATAAAAGTTAGTTTTTTGTTGACTTCAAATGCACAGCCACTCTTAACCCCCCGCTGCCCCGTCATTTTTTGGGGCTGTCATGTGTCTTCCACACACAAGCACACACTCACACACACCACATACACACACTCGAATCGTGTGAATTATTAAAATCTAATAAACCACAAGATTTTATGTTACACGGAACTCGTTCATCGTCGTCGTCGTTTCGTCTTTGCAGCCAAAGTTTCGTGTGGTTTTCTTTGGTTACGCTATTGAACCTTAAATTAAGTTTGAACATAACTTCCGCCTCAGCCACACACACACACCGAATCTCACACCCACAGGATACCTTTTCTTGGGCTTGTTTACATAGGTAAGTTTAATTTTCCTGTAGCACACTTTTTGGCGCCCCAACATGAAACATGTGCGTTCCAGCGATGCCACTTTTTGACCCTCAGAAGTTATGGTGCTACAGAACTATAAACTAGCTAAAAACGACTTAGAAAAGACTAATTCACATTTATAATATTTTGAATTATTTTTTTTATTTATAATTGTTTTAGAAAAATTTTGTTTTTCTTGTAACTTAGCCAAAAATAGTCGTATACAAAAAATACATACTGTTTTGGGCAGAAAACAAATTAATAAATAAATCCATAAATTGAAATCTGATTTTTTGGCAAAAAATTGAATTTTTTCCTTTTGGTTTTTTTGCTATAACTTGGTCAAAAATGGTCCTACACAAAAAATACACACTGTTTTGAACAGATAACAAAATAATAAATAAATTCATAACACTTTCCGGGTGATCTTGAAAAAATGAAATTTTCGTCAATTTTTAATTTTTTTATAAGGGGGTACATCATGATTTTTGACAAAAAATGGGCAAAAAATAAAATGTCCAGATTTGTATGCCAATCGATAGGAAATTTAACAACGAGTTCAGAAAGGTATAACAATCCATATTTGGATCAATATTTCCATTATTATGGTAAAAAAACGAATTTTTTTTTGTGAAAAATTAAAATCTTATTTTTTGGCAAAAAATTGAATTTTTTTCTTTTGGTTTTTTTGCTATAACTTGGTCAAAAATGGTCCTACACAAAAAATACACACTGTTTTGAACAGATAACAAAATAATAAATAAATTCATAACACTTTCCGGGTGATCTTGAAAAAATGAAATTTTCGTCAATTTTCAATTTTTTTATAATTTTTGACGAAAAATGGCCAAAAAATAAAATGTCCAGATTTGTATGCCAATCGATAGGAAATTTAACAACGAGTTCAGAAAGGTATAACAATCCATATTTGGATCAATATTTCCGTTGTGCCGTCAAAGAACAGTTTTTTTTTTTGAATTAGGGACTTTGGTTTTTGACAAATATATGGATTTTGTTTTTTTGCTGTGAAAAACTTTTACAAATTTCACATAATTGTTCTAGTGTTGTACTGAATTATAAAAAAACAAATGCTAAAGAATTCGCGCTTGGCTTAGGTCTCGGAAAATTGATGCAAGTAAAAATTGTATAGATTTTATATCATCAAATCTGGCATCACTGTTGCCTTCCTGCGTGCGTGTGTGTGTGTGTTTGTTCATAAATTTCCTTAATGTCTAAGTGTGAAAATCTTTGCCGTTCGATGGTGCTTTTCACACTTTCCGGACCTTAGCCATGGTCCCTAGCCCCATTGGCCCAGTGAAATCAAGCGGCAATGTGTAAACTTTCAATAGGTTCGTTAAAATTTTATGATTTTCCTGGCTTGGCTTTGGTTGGGGGAAAACGTGTTGAAAATTGTTGAGCCACTTCCGCCCCCGGAAAATTGTTGCTTTCCACTTGGCTGTCGATGAGATTTTTAAGTTTTTCTGCTTTTGTTTTTTGCGGCCAACTTTTTTCTTTCTTCTTTTTTTGGCCAAACTTTATCCAGCACTTTTATTGGTATTTATGGAATATTTATAAGTTTCGGAAACGAAGCGGAAAGTTTAAAAAGAAGCTCATGTTGCTGGTCATTTTTAAAGTGTTTTTTATTTGTAAATAAAAATACACAAAAATCATGAAATCATCAGTAAGATTTTGCCTGCCATTTAAATATTTTTCCAAGTTCTTTCGAAAGTTTCGAAAGTTTTTGGTGGCTGGGCTTTGACAGCTGCCTGCACATATGTATGATCCTTAACCCTTAAGACCCTGTGGGGTTTCTTTTCGTTTCTTTTTTATTTTTTGGCTGATTTGCCAGTTCTTCGTCCTGCAGACTCTTTAGTTTGTTTGGCACTCGAAAAAGAAGAAAAGAATAAGAAATAAAGTTAAGAACAAGAAGTTGCACTGCTTGCAGGTTACAGGTAAAAAGTAACATCAGAAGCTGAAGCAGCTGTCAAAATGACAGTTGAAAAAACAAGCAGGGGGTTCAGAAAAGCGAAGGAGGCTACACATATACATACACCTAAGTTTTGCCCCCAGAAACTCAGGTGAGACTTTGAATGCAACATATTTCTGGACTTGGCCCAGGTAAGGGTTAAAGGGAAAGGGCGGCAGGGGTTAACTGAGGAAAAACACAAGGCAGCCAGCCGTCAGTTGGTCTCAACTTTTGACTAAACTAATTATATGCGAAAAGAAATCAAAGCCCGTGTGCACTTGAGCACTTCTGCCCGTACACGCCCACAAGTGGACTCGATGTCTTTGTGCTCTGTGCTAAAAACCCAACCACCCCTCACCACCCACCGGTTCTTAACACCCAACAGCCCGGGCCTTAACCCCCGTTCAACACCCAGTTGTTCCGTTTGATGTGCGGCCCACAAAAGGCGATCGGCAGCCAGCGAACAACAATCAAAAAAAGAAGGGAGTTCCTCTTTTCCCACTTGACTTTTCCACAACAATAATAATCGAAAAAATGGAAGAAAAAAAGCCAAGAAAAATATTATACAAAATTGTAAAAGCTAAAAAAAACTCAAGTACTTTCCCTGACGCATTTTCAATAAATATTCTCGAGTATTGTTCATTGTTGTAGTTTTTTTGGGTTTTATTGCAGATTCAATGGAATATTTCGAGTAATGGAGTTATTTATTGTAAGAAATATAAATATTTTAATTGGGTTTTATTTGACTCTACTATTTATTTGCAATAAAAAAAATAAAGTTAATTGATTAGGTGTTAAAGGTATTATCTTATCGAATCTTGTTATTGTTAAGGAACCCCGAAAATGCTCTATTATTCTTCTTTGTTTTAAATACAACCCTTTTCGTAACCTGTTGCTCCCACCCTCTGCTTTTTTGACCTGGGGCTTCCCGCCCCCCCTGGAAAATCCGCTTTTTGGGCAGGACCCCCTCCGAATCATTTTCTCAAGTTGAACACCAAATCAACCATGCAAATTTCTTAAGCTCACCACAAGACGACGGGGCCGCCCCTCTTGGAAAAGCGGGAAAACAGCGCCGCGCCGCCCACTAGACAAAAAAGTCCGCGAGGCACAAAAGTGAGGAAAAGCCAGGGAAAACGGGAAAGTGGGAAAAGCCGAGAGGCAGCGAGGCGGCAAATGCGTCAACTTAATTAGCAGCGTCACGTTTTGTGGTGCAAACGGAGGGGGGAGGTTGGAGATTGGGCAAGCATATTGTTTAATATTGTATTTTTTTTGGGTGATGCTCCCCATTCCCCCCTTAGAAAAAACACCATTTTCCACCCACCTCCACCCACCACCGCCTCGATTCTTCGGTTTCGTGCTAATTGTTGCGCCTCGCACAAAATTAATGAACTCAAGTTGTTTGCCGTTGTTTTCGGGAGGGTTTCCCTTGTTTTTTCTCCTTGTTATTTTCGGGGAAAATTCCTTAACGGAAATTGATACGTTTAATGGTGGCCAAGGGTGGTGGGTGGTCGGATGGGTGGGTGGAAAAGTCGTCGCCTGGCACTTGAATGACATAATCTAATTGAAAAGCCATTTAAGCGTGCTGCATGATAATTTTTTTTTTCGATCCCCGCTTTTGGCTAACGTGATTCGAATTGATAATTTGAAACAATTAGCAGGAAGTTGTGATATTGAAGGCGGAAAGTTGGAGAGCCGTTTAATTGAATGAAGTTTGATGTAAAGTTGGGGCAGCAAAAATGGTCGAAATATGTATTATGTAATTTGTATTTAAAGGGCTTAATTTATTGCTGTTTTTTAATTGATAGAAAAAATTAGGGACTGTAATTACAAATTTTTTGTTTTAAAAATTGGTTGCATTTTTAAAGGTTTAATCGTTTGATTGAATAAAGTTTAATGTGAATTGGTCTTAATTTAAGGGTATTTTTTAATAGAAAGCAAATCAGAAGTGGAAATTAAAAATTATGGGAATTTATTTTTTAAACATTTATTTTTAATATTATTAATTTTAAAAATCTATTTACTAATCCAAAATAAACCTAGATCTTTGGTTGCTTTCTCTATTGGTTTAAATTTAATCCTCCCACCTTTTCAACTTTAAAACTTTTTGTTTTGTCTTCGGTTTAATTGAAAAATGTTGTCCCTGCTGCTTGTCAACATTTTGATTTCCAATATGTCGTCCTTGCCGCTGCCCATTTTTGGTTGCCCTTTTAATAAATGGCCAGTGGATGAGTAGATGAGTGAATGTGAATGAGTGTGGATGCTGCGGAGTGCGAATATTTTTGGCTAAAAATTTCACACGTCGCCCTCGCGACATATGTTGCCGCCTCCATTTTTCGGTCACTGCCGCCCCTTTGGTTTTAACCACTTCCGCACAGCCGTCAAAAGCAGAGGTTGTCCTCCGTTGTCCCCCCATCTACCACCCACAACCCCCCTAAAAATGGGCCGCATTTACCGTTAGCATATCAATAACACACACTGCGCCGCTGAACTTTGGGGACTGGGAATCGGATTCAGATTCAGTTTCAGTTTCGGATTTGGATTCAGTTTTGGATTCGGACTCGGATCCAGACGGGGGACCCATAAAATATGGCAACGGGCGTCCGTCAACCTGCACGTGAATGAGAACGTGACACCAGTGACGCCTGCTAGTGAGCCGCTGCCCCCGGCCACGCCCCCTTTTCTTTGGGGCACTGAGAGAAAACATGGTGAGTAAAAGGTAAAGGGAAAACTGCATACTGGAAATTTTATTACTATTCAAAGGGATTTTATAGAAATGATTTCATATATAATCAGACTTCTCATGATCATTTTATGAAATAATTTATGATGTATTTTTGGTATATTTTATAATGATAATTTATAATATATCAAAAAAGATCATTAAACATTTTTTAAAATCGCTAAAAAATAAATAACATTGTATGTATATTCCTGTGAAGTCTTTCTGTTTGAATTTGTAGTGATATCTTCTTAATTAAATATTCAAAATAATATATTTTTATCTCGCCGTTTTTCCTACGACTTTTTCCATCAGTGTTCTTCTGCTTTTTGGCCTCTGTTGCTGTTCCATTTTGTTTGTAGCGAGTCGCGAGCCGTTTGATTTCACATTTCATGCAAATTTTTGGTGGGCAGACGACAAGCGAAGGGCAGTGGGTGGTGGGTGATGTTTTGGTGTTTGGTGGGCAGATCCGCCTGGCAAGGACGAAAGGACGCAGGACGCAGGTCGCTGTCGCATCATCGGAAATGAATCATTTGCTTCGTTTGTTGGCATCCGCTTGGCGCTTATTTCCGTTGCGTCTGCCCCACCTCGGCGCTTTTCCCAATTTTCCACCATTTCCCCATGAATTTTCGGGCCTAAAACCTGGTCCCCGGTTTCAGCCGGTTTGCAGCCGGGGTTTTTCAAAAGGACATGTGTGCACGGCACGCTTCCGTGACAAAACACGAACCGAAATCCAGGAACAGGTAGAGGTTTTCCATTTTTTTCTATTTTGTTTTGGGAAATCTTTGCCAGAGTTTTCAGCAAGTTTTTTTCTGATTTTCTTTTGGAATTTTTGGGCAGCCAACACCTGTCGGCGAATGTGGGTAATATATATCCCCGGTGGGCTATCGGAAGTGTTGGATAGTGTCAATCCGAAAAAGGGCCCGCATGTGTTGCAACTGGCCATTACATTAACCCCCCCTTAACCATCAGTTAACCCTCTTTTTCGGGGAGACTCTTTTATGTGTCTGTCCCCAGCCATCCCATGATCCATCCATCCATCCATTTGTGTCCGCACTCATTTGAGTCCCGCATAAATCAATTGCACTTGTCATCAACTCAATTAATTTTTGGCAAACAAAGTGCAGTAAATCAATTGCTTTGGCAGCTGGGCCAACGGGTCATGGCATGGCCATCAGAGCTGCCTGCCCTTTAACCCTCCCTCTCTGAAACTGGGGTTAACCCATGAGTGAAAGAAAAAAATGCCCATTAAATTAACCTTTATAGTTACAGGATTTAATTATATTATTTTTGTATATTTTTGTCTTATTTAAATGTAAAAAAGTATGTTTTACTTAGAAAAACGTCGTTAGTAAATTTAAAGTTAAAAAAAATAAATTAAAAAATTAAACTATTTTGTGTGAATAATAAATTGATAAAAAAAATTTATAAAAATTAAATTTTGTATTTTATTTAATTAAATAAATAGGTATATTTTTCAATCCCTGGCCTTTAAAGGGTTAACCCCCCTCTTTGGCTGGACACACTTTTTTTGCCCATTGCTGTTTGCTTTTGTAGGTTTTGGTTTCTTTCTGCGTTTGTCATTGGCATTTTTTCGCCATTCTGGCTGCTCTTTTTCCCCACGTCGCGAAAGTATCGCAAGGATACTTTTTTGGTTTTTGGCTAAGAGGAAAGGGGAGTGGGCTTGTCCATTTTATGAGCCGCCCCATGCATGTTGACACTGTATCAAATGGGGTTAAAAAGTGATTAAAGTAGGTTTGGCAAATGTCAACAATGTTTATACCATCGGCAGGCAGGGTCCTCGTTGCTCGGTCCTTGGACCTTGGTCGTTGGTCCTTCCGCTTCCGCTTTTTGGTCCTGTCGAGGGCTTAGGCGTGTAACTGTCGTCGGAGTGCTCTTGACGTTTCGGTATGTCGTTTTCCCATTCCCTCTGGAAAAAACTCGTTTGGCTCCCAATTCGATTTGCAATTTTTTACACAATATCCAAACCCCCCTTCCAACTGACCACCATCGAAATGCACATAGATATGCGGATGCGGCATTGTCCTTTGGGGAATTTCAGGGAGTGTCAGCGTTAAATTATGCAGTTTTTTTCTGTTGCCTTCGCTAAATTGAATTTATGCATTTACTTTGGGTATTTTGAAGGGGGAAATGGGAAATAAAAGCATATCGAGTATCAATTTAATGGGCGCGTCAGAATTGATACTTTTGTGGCTTGGTATTTTCCCCCTTTAACATAAAATAATTAAATAGGCAATTAGTATTAAGCGTCTTGACTTAATAGCTAAAAGATGGGGCTTTGTTTGAAATATTAAATATTTATATCATTAATCATCATTTTGAGAAAAAATTGTTTTATAATTTAAGAACGTTATAGCAAAATCGAATGTTTAGAATGGAATTAGCAACAGTGGTTTTACATTTTTAACCAAGGGTAATTCCCAATTGATATCCCGGAATTAAGGAAAGGGATATCTCGCCCAGAGATGCCATCTGAAAAGTATTTACTTAGACCATCTCCACTGCACTTCCATTTCCATTTCTCCGGCACTCTCAACTCAAAGCCTTTCGGTCATATGTCATGCTTGGGCAGGCGATTTATTCTCAACGAAATACTCTTAAAAATGTTGCGTACATAAAATGCAAAACGCAAAATGCAAAATGCACCAAAGGGATGTGAGGATGCGAGGCTGTGGGAGGGCAGCCGAAAAAGCCAAACAGACAGCAGGGCAAACAGCTTGGATTTGGATTTGGGGCCTGGCTAGTTGCATAGTTGCATATATAAATTACACACCCACATATATAAATTACCTTTTGATAAATCTCAGTCGTTGCCCCTCCCGCCCCCCGAGAAAACATATATAGAAAATGGGAAAAGGGTTAAAGTGGAAAGAGCAAGTTGAGCTTTGCACAGTTGAGAAATCTTTTCGAACGTAAATCAATCCGTGCAGCTACATCATCGTCCGACTGACGACGACGACGACGATGCCTTTCCGGCTCTGTTCAGGTCCGCTCTTCTAACCGCCCGCTAACCCCCGCCTAACCCTTACCCTTACCCTTGCAAAACGGAGTGCACCAATTGCTTTTCTTGATTGTTTTGTGGGCTGACTACTACTGCTGTTTGGACCAGTGCCACATATCGAAATGCAAATTCAACTGGCAGTTAGAATATCCAACTGTGGAACGGTAGCGGGGGGTTAAGGCGGAGCCAGCTGGTTGGTGGGTGTGAGTGCGGGCTAAGGGTCAAGCCAAACCAAACCAAAGCAAGGCAAACAAAACAAAACTCCGCAAAACGATAACGACACTCATCATCAACCAAAGTCGGATTTTGGAAGCCAGCTCCTCCGCCACCTTAACCCTTGGCCGCCCCCTAACCCTAACCCCTACTTCACATGCATTTCAGAAACGCAACAGTAAACGCAATTTTTGGCCATGGCCACAATTCGTTTACTTTCAACTGGCTGCAATGGATGCCTAGTCCTTCTCTTGGTTCTCCTGATTTTCCTCCTCCTTTAACCCCCCCTTAACCCCCTCTTAACCACCCGTTTGCTTTTCCTAGGCTCTCCTCAGACGTTGGGCTGCTGGGCTGGTGCATTTTCCGTTTTCGTTTACGCATCGTTTGAAATTTCTATGAATTGTAGATGCAATCGTCCAGGCCATGGGTCCTGCCTAAGACTCATGTGTTACATGTGTGCTGCCCCCCTGGAAAAACCCCCGCCCCCTTTGGGTTATGGTTCACGAGACCCACCGACCCCAAAAGTCAGTAGAGTGCATTTCACTTGCAGTGCATTTGGTAAGCTCACGACGAAGGCAAAGTTGACGATTCTCCTCTAGCTCTCCGCTTTTTGTGGCCAAACGGGCTTGGGTCCACCAGGCAATGCAAATTGAAAACACCATCTCCCCACTTTTTGGTCGGATACGTGGGAAACCTCTAAAACCCCCTCCTCGGACCAAGATGAAAGCTGGAGAGAAAGAAATGTACAGTTGGCCCCGTTGGTTCGTTGGTTGGTTCCAAAAGGATTAGAGTGAGAGGAAATGGAAGTGGAAGTGGAAATGGAAACTGAAACTGGTACCGGTAGCGGGGCCAATCTTTCATGACGAAACAAATATCCTCATAATTCAACAGGAAAATTGCCCCGCAGTTGGCAGAGCCTGAAGGATGCACTCGGAAAAAACAATTAAATTACGTGCTAGAAATTGCAAGAACCGGTTTAAGAACCCTTTACATTATAAGAAATAATAAATTATAGTCTTTTAGGAATTACCTATAAATACATATATTGCCTTACAATTTTATTTATTGTAATTTAAGTTTTATTCATACAAATCCCTACAATATATATTTATTGACTGTAGATAGGATATAGATTATAGATAGATATATGTAATTAAAGATTCTGACTTAAGAATAATATATTTTTTAATGAACCTAACATTTATTTTTTATATGCTGACATTTCTGTATTCTTTCATAGGTATATTTTTTTTAGGAAGGAAAGTATTTACTTTAAAGATTCTTGTATTTATTGTAGTTTTCTTCTTATACCGCAGATAAAGAATAATTGTTTGATACCTTAAAAAAAAATTTAATTCTAATTAGAAACATTTTATTAATGAAATTATTATTTTAATTGTAATTTCACTTACCATTCTTGGTTTATAGATTTTCTCTCAGTGGACAGGACAGGGGTCCTAGGAGTTTTAGGGGCCTGAAACTGAGCCCGGGCCTACGAGGTTTTTCTGCGGCATCGTTTGTTACGCCTCCGGTTTCTGTGGGCCAAGGAGGGGGGCTTACCCCAAAGGGGGCAAAGGGGTTAGGGGGTCAGAGATTGGGGATTTGGGGGGCTACCGAAGGAGGTGGACCAGAGACCCTTTGTTGGTTTCTGGTGATTTGCTTTGTCAGTGACAAAAATAATAACAGCCAGCCGCAGGCGAAGCCAAAGCTCCTGCTCCTTTTCGTCCTGGCCACGTCACCGGTTCTCTCCGGTCCTGTTTTCTGCTCCTGATTTGGATTTGGATTCTGATTTCGTTCCTGGCCATGGCGCTTTGGCTACCCCATATGTCAAGTGCCTGGGCCAGCATGTGTTTGACCATTTTTAATTACCACAATTTGAATTTCTTGAATAACTATTTGGATAGGAATCAGAGAGGCAGGGACACAGAGGCTCAGGCCTAATGGATCACCAGGAGCGTAGATATATATTTATACAGAGCAATCACACCACTCAAATCCTGTTGCGTTTGCCTTCTGTCTGGCCAAAGTCGCGTCTCATAAATAATCAAGCAATTATTTTGCTGTCAATTTCAACACGGCCGTCGAAAACGCAATGCCAACGCCTAAACGGCCAAAGGACGAAGCAGGAAGGACTTTCGAAAAATTCAGGAGGATTTTCGGGGGGCCAGGGAAACATGCAACCCGCTGAGTCCTTCGGACACGCTACACGGCCTCAAGGAGCAATAAATTCTTTCTGGCCGCGCCGGCCAAGAAATCTAAGCACTGCCAGAAAGTGAAAAAAATAAGGTAATAAAATAAATATTCAATTAATAATTTCTATAAAAATAAAAATATATATATATAAATATATAAATAATAAATTTCTGCATGAATATTGCTTACAAAGCTTTAAAGATTTGTGTTTTGAAATTTACTTATTTTATAAATTAAAAAACTATGTTGTTTGTATTTTTTTTCCTTAAAAATATTTGATTTTATTGTAATATATTTTCTATGATAAAAAATAGTATTGGAACTTAGACTGTCTATATTATATTTTTTAAAAATTATACCGTGCTAAATCTCTTATATAAAATCGAAATATATTTTTATACATTTTTTCCCCAGTGCTTTGAATGCACAATGGCGACGCCAAGTGAGAAACCTTCGAGTCTGGCGGCTCGTGGCCATAGTCTGTTGATTTTGTCGAGCGGCCCAAGGATCGGGGATCCTGGAACTTAAAGCCTTTTGTGCAGTGCTCCCCGTCATCCCCCCTTTCAGTTGCGATTCGATTTCACGGCCGTATATCATTGCGATTTCAGTAGCAGAGTCCCGTGCCAGTTGCTCCGTTTATCTGGTATATATACGAAAATATACCCACCATATATATATATCTCTATTTTTGCCCGTTTCGTTTCTTTGCTTTGCCACGCACCGGTCGGAAGTCCTTTAGCAGATTATCTGGGCAGGCGAGTCCTGCGAATATCCCGTGAATATCCCGTGATTTGTAATTGAAGGGCGTGTTCGCTGTTCCCTTGAAAAGCGAAAAGGAAAAGCACTCGAGTGGGGAAAAGCACTGGGAAATGGGAAGGGGGCATGAAAATGGAACTGGAGCCATGCGCTTGTCTAGCTGATTGCATTCCTCGAAAGGAAGTCGGAAGGGGCCATTAAGTGATGCCAATGATTAACAACGGAAGTATAGATTTGGCCAAAGAGTCTGGCTCGCATTTTTGGCACAGGGAAATGGAAATATAAATGGAGCCAGAGCCACAGCCAAAGTCAGAGCCAGAGAGATGAAGATGAAGGCTCGACGAATCGAGCACTTAATGGCATTTGGCCATAAATCAAACCGATGCCTAATTGTCCAGGATTAAATAAACGATTGCTTAAAGCTGGGAAATATTTGTATTTAGATAAAAAAAATTATTTATATTTTAGAATAACTTAGCCAAAAATGGTCCTACACCCAAAATGAATACTGTTTTGAACAGATAACTAAAAAATACAAAAATACATAACACTTTCCGGGTGATCCTGCAAAAATAAAATTTTCGCAAATTTTCAATTTTTTTGTAAGGGGGTACATCATGATTTTTTACGAAAAATGGAAAAAAAGTAAAATTCCCAGATTTGAATGCCAATCGATAGAAAATTTAACAACGAGTTCAGAAAGGTATGACAATCCATATTTGGATCAATATTTCCATTGTTATGGTAAAAAAAGAATTATTTTTTTGTGGAAATTGGGATCTGGGTTTCATGATTTTTTGCGAAAAATTGGACAAAATTAAAATGTTTATTTTTAAATTCCAATCTATTGGGAATTTAGTTACGAGCTTAGCGAGGTATGGCACTCGCCATTTGGAACTTATTTTCCACCATGTCGGATTAAAGAACAGATTTTTTAGGCCAGAAAATTTGGATATTTTTTATATTTTTCAATCTTAGTTTCGACAAATCAAGGCGCATTGTTTAAGTACCAATCCTGAAAATTATAGCTGTATAAATATTAGTAATGTAGATATAAAAACATTTGCTTATATTTTACAATATTTTTCAATGCATCCTGCAAATTGCTCTCAATTGACAGAAACATTTTATAAAATTTAAGGGCACATTTCTGGCTATCTCTTCCAAGCCATACAAAAACAAAAAGCAAAAGGCTGGAATAAAACAATAAACGTAAATAACTTTCAATTGAATAGTTTTGCGGCGGCAAATTTACGTTGGCTGCTGGAAATTCTGGGGCCGTATTCAGCCGAAGAGCGAGGACACCCGGCATTTCCGCTCGACAATGGTCCGCCATTAGCAGCATCATTCTTCTGAACGGAGACCCCAGCATAAAACCCCCTCCCCAAACCCCTCCGAAAAGAACCCCTTTCTCAGTACAACATTTTTGCAAATGTCCCTCTCATATGGGTTACGCTTTTCGGGGGGGAAACCCATGTTTGATTGTAATTTTGTAATTTTCCCAGTTTATTATCTGTCAACATTATCGCACACACACTCGACCGAAACGGGCATTAAATTCTTGGCCGTCGCCATCGCTCTTATCTTGTGTCGCATAAAACGCCGAGTTCTCCGCACATTTCCCCATTTTCCATTTCCATTTCCCATTTTCAGCACGCACAACAAATAAACTCATCGAATTTCTCTTGTTAATTGAAATAAAACTATTTCAACTCCATCTCTCTTTTGACCCCTTAAATCTGCTTGGGTTTTTGGGGCGCAAACTTTTCATTTATTTTTGGGGGGTGCAAAAAAGTTTCGGATACTTAATGTAAAAGTCTTAAAGATTAAAGTTTAGTTTGGAAATAGATAGTAATTATAGGTAGGCAGGTGAATTTCTTTATAAAATAAGTTTATAAATCAGAATGTTATTGAGTATTTAAAAAAATCACTTAAGAAGTATAATTTATACGAATGGAAAATCAAACTTGGTATAGCAGCTTCTTAATGCTCCGGTTTCCACAAAGTTAGTGCCAAGTTTTGGCCCTACTAAGTAAAAGCCACTTAAAATAAAAAAGTGCAGCAGTAAATGGAAAGAGACAGCGCTAGGGGTGTGTGAAAGAGACGGACACACTCTCACACACACGAAACTCATAAAAATGCTTTGTGGTTGGGAATTTCTTTTCTCTCTTTTTTTTATTTTTTGCTGTTATTTTTTATTGTTTGATGGCAAGGTTTTCTGTGTGTCCTATCCCCCGAAACTCTCACTCGGAATTCTTCAACTTTGGTTTCTGCCTTTGAGTTCTTTGTTTTTTTTTTCAGTTTTTCCCTCGCCTTTTTTGTTTTTGGTTTTTCTGCAAACTTTACAAAGCATTAACACCTCATAGATGGCAGACACAAAGGCGGGGGTTAAAAGCTGAGCTAAAAAAATCAAGTTAAAAGCCACAAAACTCCAAACTCAAATATCGTATGTCACGTCACACATTGGCAGGACCAAAAGGGCGGGGAAAAGGACGAGGACAGCGGTGCAAGGAGTGCACGTAGATGGTAAAAATTTGATTAAGTTTATTAGGGCCACCGACACTCACTTGACATTTTCCCCAGATTTTTGTTTCTCAACTTGTTCGGGGTTTATTGAACACTTTGTTTGGACAAAGGACAAAAAAAAACAGGCAAAAGAAAAACTCACAAGCACTTACATTCGCTGAGAAAATTATTTTGAAAATAATTTAAAAACATAGATTAAAATAAAACTAAGATTTTATTACACCTAAAACAATTTAGAAATATATTTTTTTTTACATAGCATTGTTTCGAACTGAAAGTTAAAAACGAGGAGCGGTGAAAAACGTGATTTTGGCTGACGGACTGGAGACTTAGGGTTAAGAGTCCAAGTGATAAGGGAAGAACTACGGCCAGTGAATATTTTTGAAATATATTCAGCAAGGCACCCACAGTTCTTCCACTTATCCCTATATCCTTTCTCCAAACCCACAGCCCGATCTACCTATTTCCCTAGACAACCGAGGCCAGAAGGACAGTAATATCATCCGGCTTTCCGCCCGACGCCTCGATATTGAGCCTCCGGGCATTCTGACTGAAAGGCGAGTCGTGATTCGGATTCTGGCTGAGGGTTCGGGCCATCAGGGCCACCGCATTGGCGGCCATCTGCAGCCGCACGGCCTCCGAAATGCCCGCCATTTCGCTGAGGATCTCTATAAGAAAACTTTCCGGCACATTATCGTACACCCCATCGGTGGCCAGCAGGATGACGTCGCCCGGTTGGACGGGAAAGTGCTGGCTGTCCGCCGATTCCGGGCCATCGGACAGGACGTTGAGCTCATGACCCGGCGGCGGCGAGGACAATTGATAGGGCGTGTTGAAGTGATGCTGCTGTTCCCGCGATCGACAGACCACCGCACCGGAACGCACCACCAGGAAGCCACTGTCGCCGATATTGGCGGTATACAGAGTGCTATTCCTTCGATTCAGCGACAGAATGCAGGCGGTACAGCTGCCCACGATGGGGCATTTCTGGCCCAAAAGATCGCGATAGCCGCTGGCCAGCAGCAAATCGGGTCTTTGGGGAAGAAAGTCGGGAGATCGCGACAAACGCTCGCAGGATCGCATGAGGAAGGAGCTGAACTCACCGGGATCGACGCCATAGCTCCGCCAGCCGCCCACCCCGTCGGCCACGCCCATTATGTGGGCGTGTGGAGTGGAGGTGATGAACCAGGCATCCTCACCGAATTTCCCACGATTGTATTGAGGATAAACGGCCTGATCCTTGGCAAAGCCGCAGGCAACGCTCACAAGTCGAGGAAGTTGGGAGATGATTTTTGTATCCTCTCCCCTTATATAATCCCCTTCGCCACCTGAATTCCGAGATCTCGGGGCTACGGATCTCTTGAGATATGGTCGATTCCATTCGAAGCCATCGCCAGAAGAAGATTCTTGCGTGCTTTCTTGACCACCGCTTCCCAGCCACAAACGGCGCAGGAATTGAGCACTTTCGTAGGTGAAAATCAGGGCCATTTCGAGCAGATGCTCGCAGCAGCTGATCAGCGTTCGCTGGATCCTTCGACGAGAGCCAACGATACCCAGAGTGTAGTCTACATCCATCGCCAGCGCTTTTCGTTCCAAGACAAATGCCGTGTATTTTCTATTCCAAATGCGAATGGATTGAGTGCTATGCAAACGAAAAACAAACAAAAACTGAAGTTACGAGGCCTGGAATTTTATTTGATTCAAATCAAAGCCAGCTTTGTGATATAAAAAAAAAGGTTTTAAATCACTCAAAAAAGTGCCTGAAAGTAGGCAATAAATATATTATGTTGCATACTTTTCAACACCCAAACATGCGATTTCCAAATCTCCAGCGAATTTTCTCAATAAATTTAAGTACATATGATTTCTCCATTTAAATCCAATTAAACTGCCTGTAATAATTTTCGGAAAACCCATACTGCAGCATCCCTTTCTGCCATTTTGCCTGGCCAAACAAAAAACCTTTGGAAGTGGAGGCCTCAACTCAATTATGCACAATTACGGACACAAACAGATAGCAAGTGGTGGTGCCACATGGGAATGGCAATGGGATTGCCCCTCGATCTGCAGAGAGCCCCCAAAAAACACAGAGCAACCGAAATTTTTGGGCCTTCCCCCCGTGAATCCGAATCTGAATCGCAATCGGATTCAGAATCGGAAGGCAGTCGCTGCAATTGCAGTTGCATTTCCAGTTGCAGTTGCAGATGTGGCACTTGAATTGCATGCATAGCTCATTGCTTGCCACTCGACGGGATGAAGTGGTGCAGCTGCCGCTGTGGGAGGTGGTGCAGGTGGTGCTCCACTTAAAGAAAAAAGCGACAGTTAGTTTGGAAAATTTCTATAAATTTGGAAGACTAATTTATATATTTTATAACATATTAAACCTTTAAATGTCAACATTGGTGTCTGAAAGTATGCAACAAAATATGTTTAACTCAAAAGAGATATGAATTCATACAGGAAATTATTTACTGCATAATTTTGGCACATATAATAATAATAATTCTTATAATTTTCTATCTTTTATTGTAAATTAAGACTGCACTCTATGAATATACTGGGGTGATATGTCAATAATATTAACTACTATATTTTTTGGTCGCATTAACATAACTTTTCGTTTACCGTGTGGTGTTTTTGAAATGCCATTGAATTGCTTAAATACTTTCATCGTCGTCATCGTTTAATGGCTTGCCTTTTTTGGTTGCCATGTCTACTTGGGTTTGGGTTTTTGGGGTTTTGGGAATCCTCCAACCCAAAAAATGAGGATGCAACATATGCGAGTGGCATGAATAAACGGCCTGCTTGAGCGAGTGAATGAATGAATGAATGAACGAATCACTGACTGGATTGGCTGGCTGATATGAAGTGCAATCAATGCAAAAACGTTTTCAAGTGCCCATGCAGCCAGTTAGTCAGTCAGTCAGTCAGTCCTCCAACCATCCATCCTAACCATCCAGCCATTTATCCAGCCATCCAGACTAGACAATCCCAGGCACCAGATGCAATTTACCCCCAACTCTCCGGGGAATGGGGAATATTAGATGCACACATAGCATGTGCGTCGGTGTGTCGGTGTGAAAGGATTATTCACACACTATTGATTTCAAATTGAGTTGACTTCAAATCCGTCTGAATTGACAGCAGCCAGCACATGGCAACACATTCCCTTCGCCCCTTCCACTTCCACATTTCCCAGCCGGAAGTTGACTAATGAATTTAATTTGCAGTGGGTGTTGAAGCAAATAGAGCAGCTCACAGGACTCGCAGGAATCATGGGAGTCGCAGGACCTCTCACAAGCTCACAGATCAGCGAACCAGGAACTGACTGATTGACTGCTCCACCCGATGTCCTGATGCTCTGATATCCTCCTGTCTGCCCTCCCCATCGAGCGCCTGTAAGTAGGCAACTGTTTTTGTTTACCCACTTGAGCACCTCACACTTCCTCGATGAATCCGATTCCCAATCCGCAATTGATTGACATTGCCTGGAGGCCGCAAATATCTAACAGCCAACGTTTTTTGGCCTGCATTTCTGCATTGCCGATGCAACAGGAATTTCCACTTCACCGCAAAAAATTATTCCAAGAGGTAATAGTTAAAAAGAACAAAATTAAAATTTTATTTAAAACAAATACTAGAAATATGATGGAAAAGAAATATATTTTTCGTGTTAAAAAAAATTAATTTATAATATTTTGTTTACAGCCTAAAAAATAGTTAAAATTTAATTTTTTTTGGTTTTTCAGTCGTAATTTGGACAAATTAAGGCCCAGAGCTAAAAGAATGCCTGTTTTGAGCAGCTAACTACCTAAACTAACGATCCCCATCACTTTCTGAGAAATTTATTTTTTGAAATATTTGTCCATTTTTTAATCATGATTTTTTGCAAAAAATGGCCAAAAAATAAAATGTTCAGGTTTAAATGCCAATCGATTGGAAATTTAATAACGAGTTCAGAAAGGTATGACAATCCATATTTGGATAAATATTTTTGTTGTGTCGGCCAAAAAACTGATATTTTAAGATGGAAAATGTGGATTAGACTATGAAATATTATAAAATATTTATATCTTCTATGTTGGAAATTCAAGTACCTATTAAATTTGTATTATTTTGATAAGGTAAAACTGTTGGAACACTTAAAATTTTAAGGAGAACCCATTTGTTTTTCCCAGTGGCCTGGAAAGGCCAGACAATCGTGTGTGGTGGTCAAAAGGACAACGGACAAAGGACCTGGCCGCAATTGTTGACTGACCAATGATCAATTTAATAGGAAAACAATATTGATAGCCGAGGAGCCTGGAAGTTGGCAGGAATTTCCTGTCCTTCGGATTTCGGACAGGATGCTCGAAAGGCGGAAGTGTTGCGGTTTTCGGGTAAATTCAAAATTCGGGGTACGAGATGTTTTGGAGGAGAGTTTCGTTTCGTTTCGTTTGTTTGCCTCGAAAACTTGGCAAACTTTTGGTGTTGTGTGTTGTAACTAAATTTTCGAGAGGACAAAGGGCAACACTTTCACTTCTCTGTTTGGTTTCTTGTGGTTTATTATTCACGCCTGAATTGATTGTAAATTAAAGTTTGTGTCGTTGTGCATTTTGAGGTCAGCCTATGGCAAAGTTTTCTATTGTCGTTGTGTGTGTAAGGATCTTGGGTCCTCGGATGGTCCGGCCTTTGTCCTTATTTGTCCTTTGTGTGTGTGCCGAAGTCCCGTAGTCCTGGGTCCTTGCTGGCCCGGCCATATTAGAAGCCAAAAGGCATTCGAGTGCACATAAGACGATTACACATCATTTAACCGACGCACACTGCAAAACTATGGGGCGAAACCAAACCCCAAAAGGACCTCAACCCCCTTCGAAATTTCCACAGGTCCTGCGTAATTGTTGCTCCTTCTTATTGACTGCTGCATATTGATTATAGCACCCGTCGTCGTTCCTTCCCAAGTTCATTTTCATTTTCCTCCTTGACTTGATTCGACTTGACTTGATTGCCGGCATTTGTCGTTCTTGTTTAAAATTCAATCGCTGCACTCGACTGTGCACGAAATGTATTCATGTGTGTAAACTCCTCAGTTTCGGGGGGTTTCTTTGGATTCCATACATATATAGAATGTATGTATTTTCGTTTTGAGACAAAATTAATTTGGTGTTAATAAAGTGAAAGTGTGGCCGGGCTTTTGTCTGCCTGATGGAAACTTTAAGAAGGCTTAAATTGATTGCCTCACTTTGATTGGTGGTCGGTCGGTCTGCTTGAAAAAGGGATAGCTTTGAAATTTAAATTAAAGGTTTTAGGGCTTCATTGATTTTCCTGTCATTTCTTATAAATTCACACACATAACATTTTCATATTGTTTTTTCCTCAATTCGGTTTTAAAATGCAGACTAGTAAATTCTCGCAGACCGTTAGTAACTCGCTGCGTTTGATGGGACTGGGCGTGGCAGTGGGCGTGGCCGCCTGCGGATTGGCCGCCCTCAGATTGCCCAACGCCTCCGGCCGGATTGGTCAGCTGTGGAAATCGGCCTTCGGAAATATCGGCACCAGGCGCTTTTACAGCGGCGGCTTTCAGGTATGTCGTGAATTCTTTAGCATTCAGCTTTAAATCGTTGGTATGGCCTTAAAATTAAAATAGTATATACTTACAAACGCGAATTCTTTAGATTAAACTAATAGCCGTTTTAAATTATCCCCATAAAATGCAAACGCGAATTCTTTAGCTAAATCTAATGTTTCGCGAATTCTTTTGCATCATTAATTAATTTATTATTTTCTTTATATATTTATTTATTAATTTTTTCTTTGTTTATTCATTGAATAATTTATTTGTTTAGGTTTTTTTAATTTTTCTCTCCTTTTTTATTATTTTATTTTATCTTCAGGAGCGGATGACGCCTCGGGAGGCGTCACAAATTCTGGGCACTAGCCTGAGCGCCCCGTGGAGTCGAATTCGGGAGGCCCACCGCCGGGTGATCCTGGCCAATCATCCGGATCGCAACGGCTCACCATATCTGGCGGCCAAGATCAACGAGGCAAAGCATGTACTTTTAGAAAGAAAGAATCGATCCAGATAGTAAACGATTCGGGAGCAGGGGGATATATGACAGCCGGTCGACTGGAACTTCGATGAAAACTAAAATCGTGACTAACGAAATGTGCGTAGCTTAGTAAAGTTAAATTTAAGTACTTCCTGGGCAGTAGGATATTAAATTATTAAGCAATGAGTGGTATTTGCATCGTCTGAATGTGTAAACATTTTTAAGTATGTGGTATGATGGTATACATATTAGTGTTTGCTTAGTTTCGGTGCGGCCCTGCTGCTAATGTCCTGTCCTCAAAGATCCTCCCAGTGCTACTTTTCCATTTCCCCGGCCCACGCACGCCACAAAGTACCTGTTCGTTCGCCTGGGAAGCGTTGTGTACTTGGGTCAACTGAACTGCTTTCTGCTGCTCCTTAAGCTGCCAAACTTTTGCCACTTGGCCGCAGTGCTGGGCGAGTTGAGTGTGCGATGGTTAACCCTTGGACATACATATCTCTTTGAAATTATTGGCAATGCAGTTTAAAAGAGTTTCTTTACTTAGAAATATTTTATGAAGAAATAATTTGTTTGGATTTTCCCAGATCACATAAACATTTGTGGCGCCCAACGTGGGGCATTTAAAAGATAAAACATATTATAAATAATTTGTTTAGAATTTACCCGATCACATAAATATTTTTGGCGCCCAACGTGGGGCACTTAAGTAAGCGTGCGTTTATGATATGTAGATAATACACTTTATAATATCAGAGGAAAAGTGTTTTAAAGTATGCAATAATATATTTCAAATTGAGAAATACTGTGAATAAAATCTGAAAAACGACATAACATTTTTTTTTAGACAGAAAATTCTTAGATAATTTTGATTTAATTTAAAAGCTATTGCTGCGAAAGCCACTGCTGGCATTTTCGACTGCCGGTAGTCAATGGGTTAAGCGGGACGAAGCCGGGACTGGCCGATGTCCAGGCATGCACTTGACGGTTGTTTTTGCCCCGCCCCCTGAAAAATGCATCTCCTTTTTCGCCCGTCTTCTTGGAACATCAAAGTTGGCAACTTTCGAGTTGAGGAATTTTCGACAAGGCAAGCTTGGTGGACTTGGCGGAACTTTTGTTACTTTACCTTTTACCTGAGACAGGACAGGAAGCTAGAAGGACGAAGGACTCGAGCCGGCAACCGAAAATGGAGGAGGTGGAATTAGAGGCGGCAAGTTTAATTGTTGTGTGTTGTCCTGCCTTTTGGCCCGGGCACGAGTATAAATTCAACCGGCGCTCAGGTGTCCTTAGTGGTGTTCTAATTACTAACAAACTTAATTTGCTACAAGTTATTTTCTTGCGGACACCGCTTACTCGTACTCGTACTTCCTACTTCCACAGCCCTTTTAGTCTTTTTATGACCATGGCCACTTGACTCGCCACTCCTTTGGCCCGGGACACTTAAGCCCACGCGAATCCCGGGCTCCACTGCCACTCCGCTTCTCCTCGAGAGTTTGCTGCGCCGAAACACGAGGGTCGCAGCATCCCCGAAAAAAGAATAAACTGAAGAACTAAGTCGGGCAGATAGGCCCCCGGTAAGTAGTCCCGTGACAGCGGTACAATTCACAGGCATGCAAATGAGTGGGAGGGCTGGGGCTTGCATTTCCAGATAGGTTTCCCAATGCAAACATCAATATCTCTAAACTTAAAAATAATCTTAAGCCAAAATCACTTAAAAACGCATCTAAAAGTATGCCACAAATATTTTACATTCGAAAGTTCAGTGCATACTTTTAGGGACGTTTTAAAAAGATTTCCAATTCGCAGTTATTTCTAAATAAAATTAATACCAAATCACAAAATCCCTTTGAGTTAAACTAAACAAATATTTATTTTACTTTCGGCTATTAATCACAGCTTTCTCTCTCTGGCCAACCTAAGCACTGTTTTTCTTGAGGGCAACCACAATCGGTGTTAGCCGCCTCCTTGGGTCAAAACTTCGAGCGATTCTCCTTTGGGGGACCGGGAACCCAAGATGAACCGGCCGCAACCGGCACTTCATTGGCCAAGACGGTTTGAGTTTGGGTTTGCTGTGTCTCAAGACCCCCAAGACCCCAAGAAGACGGGGCTCTCCCCGTTGTAAATTATGCGCTTTGGCTTACAAATTGCATGTGCCTGGCAGCATGAAGCATGTGGCCAGTCAACTAGCTGACTCCTTCGGAGGATGCTGCTCTTCTGTCCCTGACTGGGCATCGTCACCTACGTCCAGCTCCTTTATGCCTTTTATTTTGCCTACTTCTTAGGCTGCTTTTACTGGGTATTACGACTTTGAAAGTCGTTTTGCTTTTTTGGCAATAAATAGTTTAAAAGAAGTGTTTTTTTTTCTAAAATTAAATTTCCAAGAACCGAAACATTTTAGCTGAGGTTTTTAATATCTTTTAAACATACCCTGTGAATATTTCTTTCTCTACATGGCTTAAACTATTATAACTATGCTAGTGCTTACAAGGGTAGTTAGTAAATGCGGGTTCTAGACATCAGTACTCTCGTGTTTCTGATAACTTCTAAAATAGGGTATTACGATGTTCGATCAACCGGTTATTCTGCTCACCACTTGCATCTACAGCCTCCAACAAATGCGTGGTCAAAGTTGTTTGCATGTCCGAGTTCGTAGCCGGGTATTCAAATGAGCGGCTTGCAACTTGTTTTTGCGGCAACTGGGCAACTGGCAACTTCTTGGACATACTTTTGCCCACCCGACTCAAAGGCAAATATTTTATGCTTTACGTGGTTAGGTTACTTGAGAAATTACGTGGCTTCCAGCGCACTTTCCACTCGCCACCCCTCCTTTTCATTGTCTTTTGATGGCCCAGGTCCGTTTTCCTGCATTAGTATTTAACATGAGCTTCTGCTGCTGCTGCCTAAAAGTATGCAAAGTTATTTCTTGTGTGCGTCTTGTGGGTTAACTAAATGCTACATCCTAACTCTAAACGCATTCAACTTGACTTTTTATTTCTAACCACCCTATACACCATACACCGAACACCAAACAACATGGCCCCCAAAATCCTCCCCTCTTTTTTGCAGTCAGAATGCTTTTGTGTACTTAGCGCAACCGCAAAAAAAGTTGTAAAAATCGTGTAAAAAATTCTCGCACACAAAACGTGCAAAATGCGTTTTAGTTTGTGGCCACACTGGACTCTAATAATTTATTTTAATGATAATGCATGCTAGTCATTCCGAGTGGTCAGCCGAAAGTTGCGTTGCGTTCTGCTTTCTGGGGTTAAGTAACCACTGACTGAGTGTCACATTTCGGGACGGCCCGAAAAAAAAAAGAAAAGAAAAAGGAGAAAAAAAGTTTATAGAGCACCCCAAAATCAGTTTTCGTGGATATTTCGTGGATGCTACTCGCCTAATGATATGCCAGAAATATTAAGTGCTCGACACGCCCACTTGGACAGTTTGTAAGGAAAGGGGGCGGGGGGCGTGTCGCATATAGCGCATCATTGTAAAACCCTTTCGGCAAGACAAGTGCAAAGTTTTGCCCACAAAAACTTTTATGCTACCATAAAACTTGTGCATTTTTCTACAAAACAAAGAAGAAACAACCAGCCGAAAAAAAGTGGATAAAAAACACCCGAAACAGAAACAGAGTTGGTCTCACTTTTCTCTCTCTCTGTCTCTGTCTCCCACCATTGCTTAAAACAAAATGCAAATAAAAAAGTTTTATTCTAGGAGGGCCGCTTTTTTCCACGGGTTTCTTTTTTTTTATTACTTTCTAAGAACTACTTGAAGGCTGAAGGTTGCTTTGGTTTTTGGGAGAGGGTGGCGTCGGGAGAAAACCACAAAGTTGGGTGGGTTATTGGGGGGATGGTTTAGCCCCTGGGCCGAAGACAAAAAGGTTTGACCCAAAAAACCTCGAAGGGAATTGTTCTTTTGCCGCATTTATGGTTTCTTATGGGTTTTCTTTAGCTGTACAGAAGTACTTTGCAATAGTTTACATTTTCCTGCTCCCCAAACAATATTTCAGTATTTATCTAATTAATATTTAAATATATAATATTTTGTATTATATATTTAAATATTATATATTTAAATATATAATATTTTGTATTATATATTTAAAAAAAAAAAATATTTTAACTATACAAATTCACTTTATATGCAATTAAATTCCATTGGTTATTTCGTTTTCCTTTAAATTAATGAGAGTATGTAAATTCCCCTATCTCCGCTTAATGACATCCCCTTTTTGCAGCGGAACACGTTCCCATAATTGTCGAAATCCTGCATCTGCTTTTCGGGGATTAAAGTGAGCAATTGTATCCCTGGTATAACCAGTTAAAATTCCAGGCACCTCAGCCGAAGACTCCTCATCCAAATGGTGGGCCTCATCGTTTCCAAAAGATCCCTCGTCCATGAACTCCAGGGCCAGGGTCTGAATAAAAGAAATATTCGATAAATATCTAAATAAAATTCCATTAACTATTGAAGAGCTATATCTATGTAACTATAACTATAACAATAAATATCCTATAAATATCCTGAAAATTCGTGAAATATTTAATATCAATAAATATTTAATTCCATTTCTTATAAATGTACTATACGTTTTTTAAACTTAAATATTAATATTTAAAAAAAATAATAAAGAAAACCACACTTTATATTGATTTCCCACTTACCATTTGTACAGAAATGGCGCCCACTGCCAAAAGGGCCAATAGTTTGAGGAGAAAAACCATAATCGCTGGAAATATCGCTATATTTTTGTTTGCCGGGGGTCAAAATCAGAACCTCACAACATTTTACGTTGAGCGGCGAATGCGAACTGAAACCGCAGAGCCGCCGAGCGAATTGAGCCCAGCAAATCGGCTGGAAGGCATTATAATCGGGGACCCACGTGTGCCGCATACCGAAAAAGCTCCGTTGACCCTGCCTAATAACACTGTACTACAGTAAAACATCTAGTATATATTGTATATGGTATATAGGGTTTATTTTTAGCCCACGGCGTCATACCCTCCGCCCACTTCCCACTCCCACTTCTCACCTTTGCGATTCACCTGTCGGCCTCTGTTGACTCATTCAATTGCCCGCTTTAATGATGGAAATTGCTTTTTTATGCCGCTACCGCTGCCGCCGTTTGATTTGTGTTTTAATTTCCATCAATGGCTGTGCGAATTATTGACCAGAACGTGAATGGAAAAAATACGAAGGAAAAAACAGTGAGCAATTTGTGTGTGATGTACGGGCACAAAAAGTGTCAGTTGTCGTGTTTGTTTGTGAATTATGACCACCGGTCGCTGATAATAGCGAAAATATGGCAGCTCCACATTAAATATTAAGTCAAAATTGTTTATGCATTTCAGAGAAATTTTTAAAGAAATAAAAATAACAATCACTGTTGCTCTATTACATTTTCTTCATTAACTTATTCTTTGGGAAATGAAAATTAAATATTAAATTTTAAATATATTATAATAATATTTAATATTAAATGTTCTTCAAAAACTTATTCTTCTGAAATGGAAATTGAATATTAAATGTTAAATATATTATAATAATTTTAAATGTTCTTCAATAACTTATTTCTTCGTGAAATGGAAATATATTTTTTTTCAATTATAATTTTAATTTTTATTACGTTTAGAATCTCATTAACTTTTTATTATTATTAAGCCTGCACGATTTGTATTAAGACTTTGTACTTATCTTTAAACTTGTATAGAGACCAAATATGTATAAATACCGCTTTTTGGAGGTTTCCTAAATCAGTTTCCATCCACCAACAAGTCAAGATGAAGATTACCTTTGCAATTCTAGGATTTTTCGTGGCTCTTTTCTGCAGCCCGATGAATGCTTCGAGTGCAACGAATGTAAGTTTGCTTAATGTGTATTATATATATCCATAAAAAACAACATTATTTACTTATGTATTTACTTCTAGTGTACCATCCAAGTGATATATAACCAATCCAAATTCTTTTGTGATTACTTCAAACCCCTTAATGTGAATTTCTGCACCGGCTTTACTACCGTAAGATACTTTTACAAATTTTTGTATATATTTGTGAATAATTTTTTTTTTAGAGTATCAGCAACCAAAACATTGAAGCATTCCTGGCAACGCAAGAAAAAATATTCTGTTCTCTTCCGTTCATTCCGTTCATTGGCTATATCTGCGATGTATGCAATTTTTCTACAATTTTTTCACAAAATGAGAATATTACGATTGCAACCGGAAACTCAACTACAGGCTCCACACGGATTTTGGGAGTTCCTACTTTGATTGCTGGAGGACCCGCTTAAACCATGCGATAAGGAAATGTACCAGCCAATAAACCGAACCAGAATATTGAATTTATATTATTGCAACTAATTCCTTTTTGCTTGCACTTTGGCATGCCAAGCCCTAAATAAATTCCCCAAGCATTGCAAAATATTCAATGTGTTTTATATTTCTGTATAGGAAAGGAATTTCGTAATTTTTTTATTGGAAAAATGTTTAACTTACTAAACGAGCCAAAATAATAAACAATTATAAAAAGAATATAAGAAAAACCTGCATTTTAATTTCGGAATTTTTGTATGTTGCATATCTCTATTTACTTATATTTTAATCAAATAACCCTTTAAATTTTAATACATTTTATAACCATATGTTCATAATTTTTTTAAACTTTAAAAGAAATTTTAATAAATCACAGCACGCACTAAGGATTAGTGACTTATTTAGAGAATTAATTACTACATTAAATGGAGTATAATAATTCCTTAGCTTTGATTTGGTACTAAAGAAGTTTCTAGCTTAATGATCAAACATTTTGATAAAACCAGAATTTTAAATGGTATTTATAAAATTAAAAAAATAACCAATTGTTTCTTTAATTTTGTACCATTACTCTTGCTTTATTAATAAATATTTCTACATTATTATTTATATCCTTAACCTTATTATTTATTTTATTTATAACCTTAACCTTATTATTTATAAATTTGTATTTTATCTTTAAGCACTTAAACCACTAGCGAATTGATTTCGTGCATGGTTTTAGTATTCATTAGCATGACTGCCTTGAATCTCACGATTTGTATTATTGGGACACGACCTCAGTAAAAAAATTCTTATCGTAGAACGCAGAAACCAAAATTTTCCCCATAAATATCGCAGCTCTGAAGCTTCGAAAATCAGTTCGAATACTTCCAAGACAAAATGAAGATTTCTCTAGCCATTCTTGGCCTATTCCTGGCCTTCTTCTGCAGTTTCCAAGCCCCAACTACAGCCGTAAGTCTACAATTAGTTTAAAGAAGTAACTATTAAATTTATTGTTATTTTTAATTATTATTATATTGCAAATTTTTCAGATATTCAGACTGCCAACCTATATGTGCCAATTTATTCCTAGCCTTTTTTTTTGTCCCGACAAGGATAATGGATCAGATGAATCTGGTTCAGGTGGGTCAAGTGGATCCGGCTCAGGTGGTTCAGGTGGATCCGGTTCAGGTGGATCAACAGGATCTTCAGGCAATGAAACTACACCTGCAGGATCCGGAAACTCTACAAATGCAAGTCCCGCACCCCGAGTTTTCGTTGTACCATCCGATCTTTTTGATTTAACAGACTAATCAAAAAAATGTGTAAAGTTTCCCAGCTGGCATGCCAATTCCCTTAATAAACAATTCCAGAGTATAGCAAAATATTTATTTTTGGTTTAAATGTTATTTTAAATAATTTAGTTACTTATTTCATTCTAAACAATACCCGAGTGCTGCAAAATTTTTATTATTAATTAAATATTTATTTTACAAAGTCTAAAACTGATGTCCATGCCGCCTAATTAATCTACTGATTTATTAGGTAAATGAACAGTGAAAACCTTTCCAAATTACGCATTCCCACCCCTTAAGCCCAAAAATTTCCATATAGTTAATCACTCGGCTGGATTCCACACACCTTCGGAGCGACTTTCGGTAAAAATTCAATTAATTGCGGGCTCTATCGGCGAATGCAATCGCTTATGAACTCATAAGCACATCAGCGACCTCCATAATACACACAGTGCTCAGCGAGTGCCCTGTATTTAGTGGACATATAGTAGTTAAAGATCGTTATCCAATTAGTCAAAAGCTCGTGTAATAAATTGCCCGAATTAAGGTGCGGAATTTTAATTACATAATTTACGCGTGCGTTGCGTGGCCATCGAAGATCCGAGGGATGGTAGATGGTAGTTGGCATTAGCCCACCGAAATCGGGATTCCTGCTCAAAACAAACAAGTCAAGCGCAGTCGGAAAAGTGCGTTTGATAGCTCATCTTAATAGAAAAGTACACGCAATTTGGGTGCGCGGGTGGGTCGGGTCATTAGAAAAATGACAGTAATAACAATAATTATGAATTTTATCCGATTAACGGGAAGAGCTAGCTAAGGGGTCTACATATATATATTCAAATATTTAGTGCAATGCGTGCCATTGAACAATTAATTCTTATCTAGTTGGGCTGATGCAACAGTCCCTCCGACTTTTGACCCCTGACTCCTGACTCCTGACGACCTCGGTGGCATTTCTCACATGTCATCGTGGAAAAAACTGAGAAAAAATATAACGATGTTTTTAAAACATAAAAAGACTATTTTTTATGAAATACAAAACATTTTTAACAAATCTAGAATTATTGTTTTAATAATTATTTTAAATATAATTTTATTATTCTATTTTTTATTTTTATTATTTAATATATAATTTTATTATTGTTAAATAAACATAAATATCTCAAGTTTACATACTAGAAAATATAAAACATCATATATCATCCTATTTTATCATTTTAAAAAAACCTAACCTACATTTTTCTCTCAGTGCACTGCCAACTGTGGGGCAATTGCGTGTCAAATGCGCTCAATTTTGTTATGACAATGCGATGTAATTAGGGGCCACGCATAGGCCCGATGACGATGCCAAAGCCCTTAATATATGAGTCCTGCTCCCAGTTCCCCAGTTCTCCCAGTTCTACACTCCACTTTCCATTTTCAGTGCCACCGGCTAATCGCTATCCCAGTTTTTGGGTGTGTTTCGTTTCGCGCACTTGATAAATATTGTAAATGGCAGCACCCAATCCCATTACATGCCTTTCCCACTGATGACGACCGAAGTGTGAATGACAGTGGCTCGCTGAAAAAGGGGGGGTGGAGTGATATGGAGAGGGGGCGTTTCGGGGACATTTGCATATGTAGAGTGTCACTGCGGCAGGGTGTGTTTCCACTTTCCACATCTAATTGCTGCAGCCTTAGTTGGTAACTACGAAAATTGACTGGGTTCTTTCTGTGCTACTTATAAGGAAGCTTTATATAACAGGGTTCGATACTTAAGTGTTTTTTTTTTAAATAGTTTCGACCGCTCCGTAAATAATTTTGTAATTTCTAATACTGATGAAAAATCAGTATTATTTTACGAAATGGCGTAAAAAAAGGTAAAAAACGGAGTGTCATACCTTGTTGAGCTCGTAATTAAATTCACAATCGTTTGGCATTCAAATCTAAAACTTTAAATTTTTGGCAATTTTTTGCAAAAAATCATGATAATTTCAAAAATGCGAAAATTTTTGAAAATTATTATTTTCTCAAAAGTGATGGGGATTGTTAGTTTGGTTTGTTAGCTGCTTAGAACAGTCATTCCTTCAACTGTGGGTCTTGATTAGGCCAAATTACGAATGAAAAACCATAACAAAAGACTTCAGTTTTTGGTTTAAAAATATAAGTATTTTTTATACAGTTTAAGATTATTTTCTCTTCTTTTCTATTTTTAGCAAATAGTATTTTTGCACACTTCAGTGGGAATTCGGCAGCAGGATATGTAATCACAAACACGGCCAAAGGAGGCTTAGGAAAACTAGGGTGTGGGAAAAGTCGGGGCAACTAATTAAAACCACTTAACAAATGCTTTCTCAACTGTAAAGTTAGCTATAAACAACGAACACATACGCGTACAGAGAGACATATGCAACTTGAAACAAAATTAAAAAGCAAATAATTTTCATGGCATTTCCCGAGCAGCAGGGACGCAAAAAAAAGGAAAAACAGCCACACATGGGGGGCAAAGAAAACAAGAAATTCCAACATAATTCCAAATAATATTACAACACCTGCGAAACGGTTTTGAGTGGCCCACCAAAAGTGGGGGACGGTCGCGGATATATAAACATATACGTAGACGTATGGATGTGTGTGTGGGAAAAGGGCTTTTTCTTGAAAAATCGCTCCACTGGAATTAATTAATTTGCCGTTGACGCTGCAGCGCAAAAAAAAAAACATATAAAATAAACAAGAAATGCGAGGGAAAAATCAGCCAGGGAAATCACAAAAAAAGAAGATATATGCACCGCATAGAAATCATAGAGTTATGAAGATCTGAAAGGGAGCTGTACCAAAAGTTGGTATACGATTAACAAAGTATTTCAGAAATCATTTGCCTTTTTTACAATTAAAATTCCACATTTGCATTTAGAAATATTTAGAAAAATATAAAATAAGTTGATTATGATAAAATGTTTTTGTCAAATTTCCAAATTTTAGGCAATAGTTTGTAAAATGATATTTAAGAATAATAAGATATGGCTTTTAACATATTTGTATTGCCTTTTCAAATGTTTTAAATGTCGATCTAACCAACTAGGAAAATGTAGCGCATTCTGAATGTTTTCCGTATTCATTTGGTGAGTGGCGTGAATAAAAATTCAGTGGGTACCAACTGCAACGCATTTTCAAGGTGCAAAACGCATACAATTTTTGATTCTGATTCGCTTGTGTGTGTGTGCCGATGCATTTGTGTGAGTGTGTCTCCAGCTGTGTGTGTAGTGGCACTTGCTGCTCATTTTATGCTTCGATTGCCGCAAAAGTGCAGACGCTTTTTGCAACAGCTGAAGCTGAAAACAGAAAACTGAAAACTGAAGCTACCGGCATCTGCATTTTCTTTAGATTTTTCAGCTTTTGAAAATTATTAAAAAAATGTAAATATATAAAATCATACTTCATTTCAAGGCAGTACATAAATTAAAAAATGTTTCTAAAAGTTTCTAGTTTAATTCCTAAATATTCAGCATATATTATTTTATTTTAATTGTAGTTCTAGGGTCCATGAAATATTAAAAAAAAATATATTGAAATGCTCTTAACATTTTGTTTTTTTTACTGATTTAAACATTTTTTGGAATTATAGTTTAGCTACTTTTTTGTTGATTATTATTTTTGTAAGCCTTTTTTAAAATATATCTCTTTTTAGAGGCAGACCCAAATAATATTCAACATATTAGGCCACGATAAAATCGGTTTGGGCTTTTAAGTTATGGGTCATTTGACAGGCATTGAAGCAAAGTGAACTTAAATCCAGTAATGGACCATGAAAATATCTTGATAAGAACGGATCTATAAATAGGGAAAGCTCACTGGAATTCGCAGCACAGTTTATTTACCATCAAACCAATGAAATACACACTTGTTTTCCTTCTGGCCCTGACCCTGGTCCTTTTGATGGGCCAAAAATGCTGGGCTGCTCCCTCGGCCGATGATTTGGCCAAGTTTGGGGAAATGGAGCGTACCATCAAGGAGCTAACCAGTTCGATCCTGGCCATGAGTGGAGCTACGCCGGGTAAATATAAAAAAAATATCACTATGATTTGTGTATCCTTTATGTTTCTTTTGACTTACAGGTCTTAATCCTGGCGTTAGAAATGGAAATAATGTTTGGCCTGAAGATCTGCAGGCCTAGGTTTTGGACGCATCCAATTCGCTCGGTCTACTAAATCGTGTTTAGCAGCTCTGCAGTTTATTATTTTTTATTTTGTCTTGTTTTTTTGAAAATAAAATTTTAAGCACAAATTTAATCTTTAAATTCTTAGAAATCCCTTGGAATTCATAGAAATTCCCATAAATTCAATTTCGTTCCTTCATAATTTTTAAGTACAAAATAAACAAAGAAATCTTATTTTATTTTATCTTTCCTTCGCTTGACACCCGCAGCTTACATAAGCAAATCCGAGACCGCAATCCAAGTGCCGATCGCTTTTGGATGGAAAATTGGAGTGCGACGCAGGAGGGAGGTCACAAATTGCCGGCTAAATCTAATCAACTTAATTTACACAGTCGCACCCCATTCCTTCTGCACTTGAAGAAATATTTAAAGTAAGTGTTAGTGAAATTTGTAGGCAAGCTAAAGCAACAAAAATCTAGGAAACCTTTTAAAATTCTAACGAATATTTAAAGCAAACAGGAAAATTTGAGAAATTATACAGTATTTTTTAAAAAGCTCTATGTCATTCTTAAATTCTTAAAAGACATATTTAATTAGTCGAAATAAAAATTAAATAATATCTAATATTATCCTTCAAGGTTCTAAAGAATATTTTTAACAAACAGTAATAAAAATTAAATAATATCTAAGATAATCCTTCAAGGTTCTAAAGAACATTTTAAACAAACAGTAAAATATTGAAAAAACTACAAGGTATTTAAAACAAAAATTTTCATTAAATTTTAATCGATTCAAATTTTAAATAGTAAAAATTAACTTTAGTAGAGAGTCCATAAAAATATAAAAAAATATCTTCACAAAATGCTTAGAATATAAAAATGTTTATGCGTAAAAACATGATACTTCTTTTGTTTTTGTGTAACCAATTTGCTCTCAGAATCCCGGAATCCCTCGATCTCTGAATTCTCCAAGGCAAAGACAACGCGTTGGCTCAAGTGGCCCGCTGGCGACTCAATTTGCTCTACAGCCACTAACTCAATTAGCCGAGTGGGTGACTGTTTTTTGCTTTTTAAGGTGGTTTATTTTCTTCTCTAAAAATCAGCTGGTCCGCCGGCAGTCAGCTGTTGCTCCAAATCCAAATTCAGGCAAAAGTTTTCGGTTTCTAGTCGCCATCGCAGCTGCCACGCGAAAAGTGACGACGATCTCTCGCTTGAGTGTGTGTCATAATATCATTAATAAAAATATAAAACAATAATAGTCGGTGGTGCTTTTGTGTGGCAACAGAACAGCACAATTGCACTTCCATCTGGGGAACTGAAATCTGAAATCTGGAAACCAGTCACCTCTGATGCGTGCCTCCGAGCGGTGCGATCGGTGTGCTTTCCTCATTTTTCCTTCATTCTTTCTTATTTTTTTGAGTGAGTGACGGGTGAAAAGTGCCGGGAAAATGCACGTGGAGGAGCTGAGGGCCAGTCTGCAGAGCTTCGGCTGGCTGGACTACCTTGTCTTCTGCCTGATGCTGGCCATATGCGCCGTAATTGGTATATATTTCTGCCTCCAGCTGAGAAGGGAGTCCCGGAAGCAGAAGGCCCACGGTTCCGGTTCCGAGGAGGCGGCGAGCAGTGCTGCCTCCTATTTGGTGGGCGGCAGGCAGATGAAGATCTTCCCCATCACCATGTCGCTGATATCCAGGTGAGTGATAGAGCTACTTAAGTCTCTGGTCATTAAAAATACTTCATACAAATAGGAAAGAAAATATGAAGGTCTATACAAACCACAAAGCACACTTTTAGGCAGAAATACAAAAAAAAAATCAATAAAAAATAAATTTTAATTCTATAAACTCCCATTTTATATTTATTTACAAAAGGTTAGTTAACTTTTTGTATTTAAAAAAATATATCACTTTTTTATTTATTATATTTTTATATCACTATTTCTACAAGATCTTGAAAACCCTTTGTTTTAAATTGACTAAATTTTATGTTAATTTACAAAATATTACTGAACTTTTTGTAAATAAAAACCCTTTTTTTATTGGAAAAAATATGCATGTAAACGCTGGATAACATACAAATTTTCGTATCATCATCATTAAACTTATAAGAGATATACTCAACCCCAAAAATAACCGCGAAAGTTAAAGGAAGCTATTATTACTTTTAAACCAATTGAATTAGAAACAATTTCTTTCGAATTTAGCCACTTGCTTGGTATACATTATATTCTCCAGATGGGAAACCCCTTTCTTCTCACGGTTAAGTATAAGTACTTTATGAGCCGGAGATAAGAGGAAATTAATCAAAGTTCTCCGAGTCGAGAGCTCGTCTCTGGATCCAACTAGCCACTAAAAAAGTGCCGACATATAGCGTAGGTCGCAGTTTGCTCCAGTTTCGACTCGTTATAGTCGGTCGCTTATTTTTAGCATACTACTGGTCTACTGGCATCTCTCCTATCAACGCACCAAATCAAAATGTTTCATAATTAATAATTGGCTTCCACGTTCGCGGGCTTCCACATTCGAGCTACCCGCATATAAGCAGGGCATTCAAATTGGCGTCGCTCAATTGCGACTACGACTGCGAGTCCACATCTATTGAATCCCCAATCCCCGATCCCCAATCCCACAATCCCGAATCCAAAGAATATTTCGCGAAACCTGACTTGGACACCAGCGAATTGCGACGACGACATTGGTGCTAATTGAATTGCATAAAACGCACTTTGATCTCCCTTAAATGATGGATGTAAGGTGTGAAGGTCAAGGCGTTTCTACACAGGAAGAAATTTCTAATTTATTATCTAATTATAGATAATAATCTTTATTTCTAGCTTCATATCTGGCATCACGCTTTTGGGCACTCCCACGGAAGTCTACCTCTATGGGGCCCAGTACATGTACATCATGGGATCGCTGGTCCTGATGGGCTTCTGCATGTACTACTTCTTCCTGCCGGTCTTCCACGAACTCAATTTGATTTCCACCTATAAGGTGGGCTTATTATGATGATTTCCCTGTGCCGCATATATTTTAAAAGTTATTTTCAGTACCTGGAACAGCGGTATAACAGAAGTCTGCGGCTCTTTGGATCCGTCATGTTCATTGTGGCTTCGGTGAGTTCATTTGGGATTGAATATAGGATAACTGGTGACCTTAACTAGTGTCATGGATTTATTTTTTATTTTGTTATCTGTTCAAAACAGTATGTATTTTTGGTATAGGACCATTTTTGGCCAAGTTACAGCAAAAAAACCAAAAGAAAAATTCCAATTTTTGTCAAAAACTGAAATCCCGAATTTCCCAAAAAAAAAACAAAACCGGTTTTTTCGCTAAAACAAAGCAAATACTGATTAAAAGTATGGATTGTCATACCTTTCTGAACTCGTTATTAAATTTCCTAACGATTGGCATTTAAACCTTGAGATTTTACTTATTTTTAATTTTTCGCAAAAAATCATGGGGTACCCCCTTATAAAAAAATTAAAAATTGGCGAAAATTTTATTTTTTCAAAATCACACGAAAAGTGTTCTGGATTTATAGATAATTTTGTTATCTGTTCAAAACAGTATGTATTTTTGGTGTAGGACCATTTTTGGCCAAGTTACAGCAAAAAAACCAAAAGAAAAATTCCAATTTTTGTCAAAAACTAAAATTCCTATTTTCCAAAAAAAAAAAACAAAATCCGTTTTTTCGCTAAAACAAAGCAAATACTGATTAGAAGTATGGATTGTCATACCTTTCTGAACTCGTTATTAAATTTCCTAACGATTGGCATTTAAACCTTGAGATTTTACTTATTTTTAATTTTTCGCAAAAAATCATGGGGTACCCCCTTATAAAAAAATTAAAAATTGGCGAAAATTTTATTTTTCCAAAATCACACGAAAAGTGTTCTGGATTTATAGATAATTTTGTTATCTGTTCAAAACAGTACGTAGTTTTGGTGTAGGACCATTTTTGGCCAAGTTACAGCAAAAAAACCAAAAGAAAAAATTCCAATTTTTGTCAAAAACCGAAATCCCGAATTTCCCAAAAAAAAACAAAACCGGTTTTTTGCTAAAACAAAGCAAATACTGATTTAAAGTATGGATTGTCATACCTTTCTGAACTCGTTATTAAATTTCCTAACGATTGGCATTTAAACCTTGAGATTTTACTTATTTTTAATTTTTCGCAAAAAATCATGGGGTACCCCCTTATAAAAAAATTAAAAATTGAAGAAAATTTTATTTTTCCAAAATCACACGAAAAGTGTTCTGGATTTATAGATAATTTTGTTATCTGTTCAAAACAGTACGTAGTTTTGGTGTAGGACCATTTTTGGCCAAGTTACAGCAAAAAAACCAAAAGAAAAAATTCCAATTTTTGTCAAAAACCGAAATCCCGAATTTCCCAAAAAAAAACAAAACCGGTTTTTTCGCTAAAACAAAGCAAATACTGATTTAAAGTATGGATTGTCATACCTTTCTGAACTCGTTATTAAATTTCCTAACGATTGGCATTTAAACCTTGAGATTTTACTTATTTTTAATTTTTCGCAAAAAATCATGGGGTACCCCCTTATAAAAAAATTAAAAATTGGCGAAAATTTTATTTTTCTGAAATCACACGGAAAGTGTTCTGGATTTATAGATAATTTTGTTATCTGTTCAAAACAGTACGTAGTTTTGGTGTAGGACCATTTTTGGCCAAGTTACAGCAAAAAAACCAAAAGAAAAAATTCCAATTTTTGTCAAAAACCGAAATCCCGAATTTCCCAAAAAAAAACAAAACCGGTTTTTTGCTAAAACAAAGCAAATACTGATTTAAAGTATGGATTGTCATACCTTTCTGAACTCGTTATTAAATTTCCTAACGATTGGCATTTAAACCTTGAGATTTTACTTATTTTTAATTTTTCGCAAAAAATCATGGGGTACCCCCTTATAAAAAAATTAAAAATTGAAGAAAATTTTATTTTTCCAAAATCACACGAAAAGTGTTCTGGATTTATAGATAATTTTGTTATCTGTTCAAAACAGTATGTAGTTTTGGTGTAGGACCATTTTTGGCCAAGTTACAGCAAAAAAACCAAAAGAAAAATTCCAATTTTTGTCAAAAACTAAAATTCCTATTTTCCAAAAAAAAAAAAACAAAATCCGTTTTTTCGCTAAAACAAAGCAAATACTGATTAAAAGTATGGATTGTCATACCTTTCTGAACTCGTTATTAAATTTCCTAACGATTGGCATTTAAACCTTGAGATTTTACTTATTTTTAATTTTTCGCAAAAAATCATGGGGTACCCCCTTATAAAAAAATTAAAAATTGGCGAAAATTTTATTTTTCCAAAATCACACGAAAAGTGTTCTGGATTTATAGATAATTTTGTTATCTGTTCAAAACAGTACGTAGTTTTGGTGTAGGACCATTTTTGGCCAAGTTACAGCAAAAAAAACCAAAAGAAAAAATTCCAATTTTTGTCAAAAACCGAAATCCCGAATTTCCCAAAAAAAAACAAAACCGGTTTTTTCGCTAAAACAAAGCAAATACTGATTTAAAGTATGGATTGTCATACCTTTCTGAACTCGTTATTAAATTTCCTAACGATTGGCATTTAAACCTTGAGATTTTACTTATTTTTAATTTTTCGCAAAAAATCATGGGGTACCCCCTTATAAAAAAATTAAAAATTGGCGAAAATTTTATTTTTCCAAAATCACACGAAAAGTGTTCTGGATTTTTAGATAATTTTGTTATCTGTTCAAAACAGTATGTATTTTTGGTGTAGGACCATTTTTGGCCAAGTTACAGCAAAAAAACCAAAAGAAAAATTCCAATTTTTGTCAAAAACTAAAATTCCTATTTTCCAAAAAAAAAAAAACAAAATCCGTTTTTTCGCTAAAACAAAGCAAATACTGATTTAAAGTATGGATTGTCATACCTTTCTGAACTCGTTATTAAATTTCCTAACGATTGGCATTTAAACCTTGAGATTTTACTTATTTTTAATTTTTCGCAAAAAATCATGGGGTACCCCCTTATAAAAAAATTAAAAATTGAAGAAAATTTTATTTTTCCAAAATCACACGAAAAGTGTTCTGGATTTATAGATAATTTTGTTATCTGTTCAAAACAGTATGTAGTTTTGGTGTAGGACCATTTTTGGCCAAGTTACAGCAAAAAAACCAAAAGAAAAATTCCAATTTTTGTCAAAAACTAAAATTCCTATTTTCCAAAAAAAAAAAAACAAAATCCGTTTTTTCGCTAAAACAAAGCAAATACTGATTAAAAGTATGGATTGTCATACCTTTCTGAACTCGTTATTAAATTTCCTAACGATTGGCATTTAAACCTTGAGATTTTACTTATTTTTAATTTTTCGCAAAAAATCATGGGGTACCCCCTTATAAAAAAATTAAAAATTGGCGAAAATTTTATTTTTCCAAAATCACACGAAAAGTGTTCTGGATTTATAGATAATTTTGTTATCTGTTCAAAACAGTACGTAGTTTTGGTGTAGGACCATTTTTGGCCAAGTTACAGCAAAAAAAACCAAAAGAAAAAATTCCAATTTTTGTCAAAAACCGAAATCCCGAATTTCCCAAAAAAAAACAAAACCGGTTTTTTCGCTAAAACAAAGCAAATACTGATTTAAAGTATGGATTGTCATACCTTTCTGAACTCGTTATTAAATTTCCTAACGATTGGCATTTAAACCTTGAGATTTTACTTATTTTTAATTTTTCGCAAAAAATCATGGGGTACCCCCTTATAAAAAAATTAAAAATTGGCGAAAATTTTATTTTTCCAAAATCACACGAAAAGTGTTCTGGATTTATAGATAATTTTGTTATCTGTTCAAAACAGTACGTAGTTTTGGTGTAGGACCATTTTTGGCCAAGTTACAGCAAAAAAACCAAAAGAAAAAATTCCAATTTTTGTCAAAAACCGAAATCCCGAATTTCCCAAAAAAAAACAAAACCGGTTTTTTGCTAAAACAAAGCAAATACTGATTTAAAGTATGGATTGTCATACCTTTCTGAACTCGTTATTAAATTTCCTAACGATTGGCATTTAAACCTTGAGATTTTACTTATTTTTAATTTTTCGCAAAAAATCATGGGGTACCCCCTTATAAAAAAATTAAAAATTGAAGAAAATTTTATTTTTCCAAAATCACACGAAAAGTGTTCTGGATTTATAGATAATTTTGTTATCTGTTCAAAACAGTACGTAGTTTTGGTGTAGGACCATTTTTGGCCAAGTTACAGCAAAAAAACCAAAAGAAAAAATTCCAATTTTTGTCAAAAACCGAAATCCCGAATTTCCCAAAAAAAAACAAAACCGGTTTTTTCGCTAAAACAAAGCAAATACTGATTTAAAGTATGGATTGTCATACCTTTCTGAACTCGTTATTAAATTTCCTAACGATTGGCATTTAAACCTTGAGATTTTACTTATTTTTAATTTTTCGCAAAAAATCATGGGGTACCCCCTTATAAAAAAATTAAAAATTGGCGAAAATTTTATTTTTCTGAAATCACACGGAAAGTGTTCTGGATTTATAGATAATTTTGTTATCTGTTCAAAACAGTACGTAGTTTTGGTGTAGGACCATTTTTGGCCAAGTTACAGCAAAAAAACCAAAAGAAAAAATTCCAATTTTTGTCAAAAACCGAAATCCCGAATTTCCCAAAAAAAAACAAAACCGGTTTTTTGCTAAAACAAAGCAAATACTGATTTAAAGTATGGATTGTCATACCTTTCTGAACTCGTTATTAAATTTCCTAACGATTGGCATTTAAACCTTGAGATTTTACTTATTTTTAATTTTTCGCAAAAAATCATGGGGTACCCCCTTATAAAAAAATTAAAAATTGAAGAAAATTTTATTTTTCCAAAATCACACGAAAAGTGTTCTGGATTTATAGATAATTTTGTTATCTGTTCAAAACAGTATGTAGTTTTGGTGTAGGACCATTTTTGGCCAAGTTACAGCAAAAAAACCAAAAGAAAAATTCCAATTTTTGTCAAAAACTAAAATTCCTATTTTCCAAAAAAAAAAAAACAAAATCCGTTTTTTCGCTAAAACAAAGCAAATACTGATTAAAAGTATGGATTGTCATACCTTTCTGAACTCGTTATTAAATTTCCTAACGATTGGCATTTAAACCTTGAGATTTTACTTATTTTTAATTTTTCGCAAAAAATCATGGGGTACCCCCTTATAAAAAAATTAAAAATTGGCGAAAATTTTATTTTTCCAAAATCACACGAAAAGTGTTCTGGATTTATAGATAATTTTGTTATCTGTTCAAAACAGTACGTAGTTTTGGTGTAGGACCATTTTTGGCCAAGTTACAGCAAAAAAAACCAAAAGAAAAAATTCCAATTTTTGTCAAAAACCGAAATCCCGAATTTCCCAAAAAAAAACAAAACCGGTTTTTTCGCTAAAACAAAGCAAATACTGATTTAAAGTATGGATTGTCATACCTTTCTGAACTCGTTATTAAATTTCCTAACGATTGGCATTTAAACCTTGAGATTTTACTTATTTTTAATTTTTCGCAAAAAATCATGGGGTACCCCCTTATAAAAAAATTAAAAATTGGCGAAAATTTTATTTTTCCAAAATCACACGAAAAGTGTTCTGGATTTTTAGATAATTTTGTTATCTGTTCAAAACAGTATGTATTTTTGGTGTAGGACCATTTTTGGCCAAGTTACAGCAAAAAAACCAAAAGAAAAATTCCAATTTTTGTCAAAAACTAAAATTCCTATTTTCCAAAAAAAAAAAAACAAAATCCGTTTTTTCGCTAAAACAAAGCAAATACTGATTTAAAGTATGGATTGTCATACCTTTCTGAACTCGTTATTAAATTTCCTAACGATTGGCATTTAAACCTTGAGATTTTACTTATTTTTAATTTTTCGCAAAAAATCATGGGGTACCCCCTTATAAAAAAATTAAAAATTGAAGAAAATTTTATTTTTCCAAAATCACACGAAAAGTGTTCTGGATTTATAGATAATTTTGTTATCTGTTCAAAACAGTATGTAGTTTTGGTGTAGGACCATTTTTGGCCAAGTTACAGCAAAAAAACCAAAAGAAAAATTCCAATTTTTGTCAAAAACTAAAATTCCTATTTTCCAAAAAAAAAAAAACAAAATCCGTTTTTTCGCTAAAACAAAGCAAATACTGATTAAAAGTATGGATTGTCATACCTTTCTGAACTCGTTATTAAATTTCCTAACGATTGGCATTTAAACCTTGAGATTTTACTTATTTTTAATTTTTCGCAAAAAATCATGGGGTACCCCCTTATAAAAAAATTAAAAATTGGCGAAAATTTTATTTTTCCAAAATCACACGAAAAGTGTTCTGGATTTATAGATAATTTTGTTATCTGTTCAAAACAGTACGTAGTTTTGGTGTAGGACCATTTTTGGCCAAGTTACAGCAAAAAAAACCAAAAGAAAAAATTCCAATTTTTGTCAAAAACCGAAATCCCGAATTTCCCAAAAAAAAACAAAACCGGTTTTTTCGCTAAAACAAAGCAAATACTGATTTAAAGTATGGATTGTCATACCTTTCTGAACTCGTTATTAAATTTCCTAACGATTGGCATTTAAACCTTGAGATTTTACTTATTTTTAATTTTTCGCAAAAAATCATGGGGTACCCCCTTATAAAAAAATTAAAAATTGGCGAAAATTTTATTTTTCCAAAATCACACGAAAAGTGTTCTGGATTTTTAGATAATTTTGTTATCTGTTCAAAACAGTATGTATTTTTGGTGTAGGACCATTTTTGGCCAAGTTACAGCAAAAAAACCAAAAGAAAAATTCCAATTTTTGTCAAAAACTAAAATTCCTATTTTCCAAAAAAAAAAAAAACAAAATCCGTTTTTTCGCTAAAACAAAGCAAATACTGATTAAAAGTATGGATTGTCATACCTTTCTGAACTCGTTATTAAATTTCCTAACGATTGGCATTTAAACCTTGAGATTTTACTTATTTTTAATTTTTCGCAAAAAATCATGGGGTACCCCCTTATAAAAAAATTAAAAATTGGCGAAAATTTTATTTTTCCAAAATCACACGAAAAGTGTTCTGGATTTATAGATAATTTTGTTATCTGTTCAAAACAGTACGTAGTTTTGGTGTAGGACCATTTTTGGCCAAGTTACAGCAAAAAAACCAAAAGAAAAAATTCCAATTTTTGTCAAAAACCGAAATCCCGAATTTCCCAAAAAAAAACAAAACCGGTTTTTTGCTAAAACAAAGCAAATACTGATTTAAAGTATGGATTGTCATACCTTTCTGAACTCGTTATTAAATTTCCTAACGATTGGCATTTAAACCTTGAGATTTTACTTATTTTTAATTTTTCGCAAAAAATCATGGGGTACCCCCTTATAAAAAAATTAAAAATTGAAGAAAATTTTATTTTTCCAAAATCACACGAAAAGTGTTCTGGATTTATAGATAATTTTGTTATCTGTTCAAAACAGTACGTAGTTTTGGTGTAGGACCATTTTTGGCCAAGTTACAGCAAAAAAACCAAAAGAAAAAATTCCAATTTTTGTCAAAAACCGAAATCCCGAATTTCCCAAAAAAAAACAAAACCGGTTTTTTCGCTAAAACAAAGCAAATACTGATTTAAAGTATGGATTGTCATACCTTTCTGAACTCGTTATTAAATTTCCTAACGATTGGCATTTAAACCTTGAGATTTTACTTATTTTTAATTTTTCGCAAAAAATCATGGGGTACCCCCTTATAAAAAAATTAAAAATTGGCGAAAATTTTATTTTTCTGAAATCACACGGAAAGTTTTATGGATTTATTGCAAATTTTGTTATCTGTTCAAAACAGTATGTATTTTTGGTGTAGGACCATTTTTGGCCAAGTTACAGCAAAAAAACCAAAAGAAAAAATTCCAATTTTTGTCAAAAACCGAAATCCCGAATTTCCCAAAAAAAAACAAAACCGGTTTTTTCGCTAAAACAAAGCAAATACTGATTTAAAGTATGGATTGTCATACCTTTCTGAACTCGTTATTAAATTTCCTAACGATTGGCATTTAAACCTTGAGATTTTACTTATTTTTAATTTTTCGTAAAAAATCATGGGGTACCCCCTTATAAAAAAATTAAAAATTGGCGAAAATTTTATTTTTCTGAAATCACACGGAAAGTTTTATGGATTTATTGCAAATTTTGTTATCTGTTCAAAACAGTATGTATTTTTGGTGTAGGACCATTTTTGGCCAAGTTACAGCAAAAAAACCAAAAGAAAAATTCCAATTTTTGTCAAAAACTAAAATTCCTATTTTCCAAAAAAAAAAAAACAAAATCCGTTTTTTCGCTAAAACAAAGCAAATACTGATTAAAAGTATGGATTGTCATACCTTTCTGAACTCGTTATTAAATTTCCTAACGATTGGCATTTAAACCTTGAGATTTTACTTATTTTTAATTTTTCGCAAAAAATCATGGGGTACCCCCTTATAAAAAAATTAAAAATTGGCGAAAATTTTATTTTTCCAAAATCACACGAAAAGTGTTCTGGATTTATAGATAATTTTGTTATCTGTTCAAAACAGTACGTAGTTTTGGTGTAGGACCATTTTTGGCCAAGTTACAGCAAAAAAAACCAAAAGAAAAAATTCCAATTTTTGTCAAAAACCGAAATCCCGAATTTCCCAAAAAAAAACAAAACCGGTTTTTTCGCTAAAACAAAGCAAATACTGATTTAAAGTATGGATTGTCATACCTTTCTGAACTCGTTATTAAATTTCCTAACGATTGGCATTTAAACCTTGAGATTTTACTTATTTTTAATTTTTCGCAAAAAATCATGGGGTACCCCCTTATAAAAAAATTAAAAATTGGCGAAAATTTTATTTTTCCAAAATCACACGAAAAGTGTTCTGGATTTTTAGATAATTTTGTTATCTGTTCAAAACAGTATGTATTTTTGGTGTAGGACCATTTTTGGCCAAGTTACAGCAAAAAAACCAAAAGAAAAATTCCAATTTTTGTCAAAAACTAAAATTCCTATTTTCCAAAAAAAAAAAAACAAAATCCGTTTTTTCGCTAAAACAAAGCAAATACTGATTTAAAGTATGGATTGTCATACCTTTCTGAACTCGTTATTAAATTTCATAACGATTGGCATTTAAACCTTGAGATTTTACTTATTTTTAATTTTTCGCAAAAAATCATGGGGTACCCCCTTATAAAAAAATTAAAAATTGGCGAAAATTTTATTTTTCCAAAATCACACGAAAAGTGTTCTGGATTTATAGATAATTTTGTTATCTGTTCAAAACAGTACGTAGTTTTGGTGTAGGACCATTTTTGGCCAAGTTACAGCAAAAAAACCAAAAGAAAAAATTCCAATTTTTGTCAAAAACCGAAATCCCGAATTTCCCAAAAAAAAACAAAACCGGTTTTTTGCTAAAACAAAGCAAATACTGATTTAAAGTATGGATTGTCATACCTTTCTGAACTCGTTATTAAATTTCCTAACGATTGGCATTTAAACCTTGAGATTTTACTTATTTTTAATTTTTCGCAAAAAATCATGGGGTACCCCCTTATAAAAAAATTAAAAATTGAAGAAAATTTTATTTTTCCAAAATCACACGAAAAGTGTTCTGGATTTATAGATAATTTTGTTATCTGTTCAAAACAGTACGTAGTTTTGGTGTAGGACCATTTTTGGCCAAGTTACAGCAAAAAAACCAAAAGAAAAAATTCCAATTTTTGTCAAAAACCGAAGTCCCGAATTTCCCAAAAAAAAACAAAACCGGTTTTTTCGCTAAAACAAAGCAAATACTGATTTAAAGTATGGATTGTCATACCTTTCTGAACTCGTTATTAAATTTCCTAACGATTGGCATTTAAACCTTGAGATTTTACTTATTTTTAATTTTTCGTAAAAAATCATGGGGTACCCCCTTATAAAAAAATTAAAAATTGGCGAAAATTTTATTTTTCTGAAATCACACGGAAAGTTTTATGGATTTATTGCAAATTTTGTTATCTGTTCAAAACAGTATGTATTTTTGGTGTAGGACCATTTTTGGCCAAGTTACAGCAAAAAAACCAAAAGAAAAAATTCCAATTTTTGTCAAAAACCGAAATCCCGAATTTCCCAAAAAAAAACAAAACCGGTTTTTTCGCTAAAACAAAGCAAATACTGATTTAAAGTATGGATTGTCATACCTTTCTGAACTCGTTATTAAATTTCCTAACGATTGGCATTTAAACCTTGAGATTTTACTTATTTTTAATTTTTCGCAAAAAATCATGGGGTACCCCCTTATAAAAAAATTAAAAATTGAAGAAAATTTTAATTTTCCAAAATCACACGGAAAGTTTTATGGATTTATAGATAATTTTGTTATCTGTTCAAAACAGTACGTAGTTTTGGTGTAGGACCATTTTTGGCCAAGTTACAGCAAAAAAACCAAAAGAAAAAATTCCAATTTTTGTCAAAAACCGAAATCCCGAATTTCCCAAAAAAAAACAAAACCGGTTTTTTCGCTAAAACAAAGCAAATACTGATTTAAAGTATGGATTGTCATACCTTTCTGAACTCGTTATTAAATTTCCTAACGATTGGCATTTAAACCTTGAGATTTTACTTATTTTTAATTTTTCGCAAAAAATCATGGGGTACCCCCTTATAAAAAAATTAAAAATTGGCGAAAATTTTATTTTTCTGAAATCACACGGAAAGTTTTATGGATTTATAGATAATTTTGTTATCTGTTCAAAACAGTACGTAGTTTTGGTGTAGGACCATTTTTGGCCAAGTTACAGCAAAAAAACCAAAAGAAAAAATTCCAATTTTTGTCAAAAACCGAAATCCCGAATTTCCCAAAAAAAAACAAAACCGGTTTTTTCGCTAAAACAAAGCAAATACTGATTTAAAGTATGGATTGTCATACCTTTCTGAACTCGTTATTAAATTTCCTAACGATTGGCATTTAAACCTTGAGATTTTACTTATTTTTAATTTTTCGTAAAAAATCATGGGGTACCCCCTTATAAAAAAATTAAAAATTGGCGAAAATTTTATTTTTCTGAAATCACACGGAAAGTTTTATGGATTTATTGCAAATTTTGTTATCTGTTCAAAACAGTATGTATTTTTGGTGTAGGACCATTTTTGGCCAAGTTACAGCAAAAAAACCAAAAGAAAAAATTCCAATTTTTGTCAAAAACCGAAATCCCGAATTTCCCAAAAAAAAACAAAACCGGTTTTTTCGCTAAAACAAAGCAAATACTGATTTAAAGTATGGATTGTCATACCTTTCTGAACTCGTTATTAAATTTCCTAACGATTGGCATTTAAACCTTGAGATTTTACTTATTTTTAATTTTTCGCAAAAAATCATGGGGTACCCCCTTATAAAAAAATTAAAAATTGAAGAAAATTTTATTTTTCCAAAATCACACGAAAAGTGTTCTGGATTTATAGATAATTTTGTTATCTGTTCAAAACAGTACGTAGTTTTGGTGTAGGACCATTTTTGGCCAAGTTACAGCAAAAAAACCAAAAGAAAAAATTCCAATTTTTGTCAAAAACCGAAATCCCGAATTTCCCAAAAAAAAAACAAAACCGGTTTTTTCGCTAAAACAAAGCAGATACTGATTTAAAGTATGGATTGTCATACCTTTCTGAACTCGTTATTAAATTTCCTAACGATTGGCATTTAAACCTTGAGATTTTACTTATTTTTAATTTTTCGCAAAAAATCATGGGGTACCCCCTTATAAAAAAATTAAAAATTGGCGAAAATTTTATTTTTCTGAAATCACACGGAAAGTTTTATGGATTTATTGCAAATTTTGTTATCTGTTCAAAACAGTATGTATTTTTGGTGTAGGACCATTTTTGGCCAAGTTACAGCAAAAAAACCAAAAGAAAAAATTCCAATTTTTGTCAAAAACCGAAATCCCGAATTTCCCAAAAAAAAACAAAACCGGTTTTTTCGCTAAAACAAAGCAAATACTGATTTAAAGTATGGATTGTCATACCTTTCTGAACTCGTTATTAAATTTCCTAACGATTGGCATTTAAACCTTGAGATTTTACTTATTTTTAATTTTTCGCAAAAAATCATGGGGTACCCCCTTATAAAAAAATTAAAAATTTGCGAAAGTTTAATTTTTTCAATATCACCCGGAAAGTTTCATAGATTTATTTCCTATTTTGTTATCTGTTCAAAACAGTTTGAATTTTTGGTTTGAGACCATTTCTGGCCAAGTTACAGCAAAAAAACAAAAAGAATAAAATACATATATTTTTGGAAATATAGAAATATGTTAATATGGATTGTCATAATTTTCGGAACTCGTTATTGAATTTCCAAATAGAATGGAATTTGTAACCATGTAAATATTTTTTTTTATATATTTTGTATTTATTTCTTTTGTAATATATATTTCCCCATTTTTCCCCAGCTCCTTTGGCTGCCGATTGTGATCTATGTGCCGGCCATCGCCTTTAACCAGGCCACCGGGGTGAACATCCACATAGTGACCCCGATCGTGTGCGTGGTGTGCATCTTCTACACCTGCATCGGGGGTCTGAAGGCGGTGGTTTGGACGGACGTCATTCAGACGCTGATCATGTTCGGTGCGATGGCCCTGGTTTTGGTCAAGGGAACAATGGACATAGGAGGACCTTCGGTCGTGTGGCAGAGGGCGCAGGAAACGGGGCGCCTGGAGAGGCCCAATTTCAGCGGGGACCTGAGCGAGCGGTACACGTTCTACTCCCTGGTTTTGGGCGGTGTAGCCCACTGGCTGAAGTCGAATGCGATCAGCCAGAATATGATACAGCGCTACTTGTCGCTGCCCACGCTGCGGGATGCGAGGATTGCCATCTGGACTTTCATAGCGGGGGTCCTGGCCTTCCTGATGATCTGCGGCTATACGGGTCTGCTGATCTACGCCACCTATGCGCAATGCGATCCCCTGGAGACCAAGTTGGCCCAGCGGAATGATCAGCTTTTGCCGCTTTTGGTGATGGAAACACTGGGCGCATATCCTGGTTTACCCGGTATCTTTGTGGCCGGCGTCTTTAGTGCGGCTCTGTCTTCGCTTTCGACGGGATTGAACTCTTTATCAGCCGTCGTCCTGGAGGACTTTGTGAAGACCTCGCGGAAGAGTCCGCTGAGCGAGGCGCAAACGGCCTTTGTGATGCGCAGTGTGGTCGTGGTATTTGGCATCATATTCGTGGCCCTCGTCTTTGCCGTCGAGAAACTGGGCGCCGTTCTGCAGCTGACCATCACTTTGTCCTCGGTGGCCAATGGACCTCTGCTGGGCATCTTCACCGCCGGCGTCATGCTGCCATGGGTTAATTCGAAAGGAGCTCTGCTGGGAGGATTCAGTTCGCTGCTGGTGATGGCCTGGATGTGCGTGAGTGCCCAGCGGGATCTGGTCACCGGGGATCTGGTCTACAAGCGGAAACCCTACTCCACGATGGGCTGCAACTACACGTTCGCCGGGGAGCCGAGGGAGTTCGCCAGTCTGTCGCTAGATGGCGACATCAGGTGAGCAATTTATTGATCTAAAGTAGGAGTTACTTAAGTGTTGAAGGAATTATAAAATTACAACTTAAGCATATTCGAATGACGTATACATAGGGACCATTAAATAATTCGAAAGAATTGGCGTGACTTTTTCTCTTTTTTTTTTTAACGGACGTAAAACTATGTTTTGGTCTAGCCAGCAAGTAATGCTGAAGAATTCGCGTATCTTTTCCATCTTACAATCATTTTCATTGATACATTTTGGTGTTTCCGTGCAGTTCCAGCCCGAGTGCTCCCTTCCAGCTGTACCGCATCTCGTATCTCTACTTCACGCTATTCGGAGCCCTGGTCACCATTGTGGTGGCCCTGGTCACCAGTCTCCTGCTGCGGGAATCGGACTTGGATGGCGTGGACACCCGGCTGCTGACGCCGTTTGTGAGGCGCTGGCTGGAGCGGCGTCGCCATCGCCGATCGGAGATCCCAGATTCTGGCCAAAAGGGCGGCAACAAACTGGAGACGAAAACGTAAAACGGGGATTTTGAGGCGGAGAAGGCTGACCGGCATCATCATCCTGGCAATGTTCCTTTTTGGTAGCTTAGCAAATATTTAAAATAAAACACAATTCATAATTATTTGGGCTCCTGTTGTCCTCTGCGAAATTGCGAAATGGGTTCAAAGCAGTTTCCTGCGCTGCCTTCTCTGTAATTAGAAAAATGCCCGCAGTTATGGTCCAAAAATGGTAATGGGGATGGGGGATGGGCACATATAACCCGAGCCGGCAAATCAAAACGCCGGCTGCCCAAACAGAAGTAAAAAACTAAGGGTAAGAAAAGTAAAGTTTATAAAGCCGACGATTTCCATACTCTCCTATTAATTTGAATGCATAAAAATATATATTCCACAAAAGGAGGTATTTTAAAATTTTAATTTAATGAAATTCGCAACTTTTTCGTATTTATTTCCTATCACTTTTATTTTTAATATAATAATATAATTATTTAATTTTTTAATACATTAAAGATTAAATAATGATAAAGAATTTGCCTAACTGTTCTGATTTATTTCATATTATTTATATTTTTTAATTGTGATTCGAGGCATTTTAATATTTTATAAGACTTTCTCTTTGATTACCATGCCCCCCAAAAAAGTGCAAAAAAAGGATCGGAAAATAGAGAACCCCTTTCTGAAGTGAGGGTTCCGCTTTCAAGTGCCAGGCACAAGTGATTGGGCTGTGAACTCTGTGTGTCTGGCCAAGGTCAAGTGGGTGGGTGGGCAGGCTGTGCTAACCAACCCAAAGGGTTCCGTTTTCACATTAGTTTTACCCTCTGCCGTTAATTGAATATTTACTGCTTTTCATGTGTGGTCAGTTCAGTCTGCAACTATTTTGTTTGGGGTCACCATAGGGCAGCCCCCACTGTATCTGTATGCTTAGGTCGTTTATGCAGCAAATTGAATTGTTAATGAGCTGACAAATGTTTGCGAAATTTGTTTTTCCTTAGCCAGTGTGTAGCTCCATCCCAAAAACTTTTATCGATGATGAAGACGACATATGTTTGGGGTTATATAGAGGTATGTGCAGGTAAAAACTGGTAGCTCCCTTGGATTTCTGTGTCTCTTAATTAGCCGACTGCAAAAATAATTTTGCACAAAAGAGAGTCAGCGGCGAAAATGTCATCAGAATGCATAATGACAGTTTCCGGACTGTGTGGGTTTTTAGTTTCCCTCTTTTTTCCGGCTTTTTTGAAAATCTCTACAGGAGCGGCGGTGGAACAGGTGCGCCACCTAGCGGCATATTCAAAAACTATGTGCTGTATGCATGGCCAGTGACAGGGGTTAAGGGGGGCTAAGGGGGCTCAGGGGCTAAGGGGTCTGGGGGTCAGGGGTTAAGGCACAGCGACAGTTGTCATATGGGTGGATTGTTTTTTGGCCACGGCAGAAACTGAAACGGAAACGGAAGCTGGCAGCGCTAACGTGCCAAACTGCCAACTACAAAAGCCAACAACTCCTCGCTCTGTTAACTTGTTTATGTCGCCGTGTTGCTTTTGTGTTACTTTTTATGCTCAAATATAATTTGCTCGCTTCCCCTTTTTTTCCATTACCCCTTTGTTTTCCCTATAATATCAGGCAGGTTATATTGAATATTGAATTTTTTAAGATTGAATTTCTCACATCAACTGTCATTTTTAGATTTTAATTTTAAAAAATTTTCCAACATTTTTTTTTTGGTTTAGTAAGTAAACCTAAAAATACTAATTTATATTAAAAGAATTTTATATATATTTTTTTTAGTTAGGAATATTTTAATACATTTTTTTTTTATAAATTTGCATCATTGAATTCAAAAGGATTAAAAAAAATCAATCCAACAACACATATTTTATTTTGTATTTTAAAATATTTTTACATGAAATGTAACGATAGATTTATTTAAAAATATTCAGTAAGTTCCTATCAGTAAGAGTAACTAATTCAGTTTTACCTCTACAATTTTAACAAAACAAAAGCCTTCGCGTGTGTAGTTCCTTTTCCTAATTTTCACAATTTCCCCCATGCCTGCCGGCCTTATAAATGCCAGTGACAATTTGCAGCGGGCCAACCTCCTCCAACCTGCAGGCCCTAAAACCCCACAACTCACCTCCTTTCGTTTTTTGAGGAGGGTGAAAGGTGGCGGGGCCAGGCACAAAAGTCATTTTTGATTGTTTTCATGAAAATGAGCATAGAAAAATTATAATTAAAATTCATATGGAAATTGTCGAAAAAAGGCAGCCACTACGAAATGGAAGGCGAGAACAATGGACCACTGATGTTGTTGCTGCTGTTGTTGACCAAAAGATTTCATCTAAAAGAGACCCAAGAAATGCAGTGGTCGAAAAGGAGGGGGCGCTGAGCTGCGGGTTTATTGTTTGCGGGGAACATGTGTTTCTCCCCCCGAAAACCCTCCTCGGCTTTGCCTCAATCTTTTTCCTGCCAAAACAATGTCAGCTTACAGAATTAGAAGAGCGCCGAAGGGGGATAAAAGAGGGTGGTTTAGGGGGTGGCCTCTACCTGTGCACCAAACACTTGCACATATAAATAAGAACACGGGAAAAAATCGGACCTCTGGTTAGGGCCATAGAAATTAATAAGAGGTTAAGAATATTTTATCTTCACAATTGTTTGCCTTTTCAAAAGAAGTTATTAAAATTTAATCAATTTGGAGAGCTAGCCTAGAGAATTTCTTCCTAACCTGCAGTTAGCTATGTGTTAAATACATTCTATCCTCCAATTTCTTTAATTTCTTAGCCAAATATATATTATATACATTTATTCTCTCTGTGCACACAAAACACAATGGTCAGAGGAGCCAGATGGAAAAACGCATGCCGGCTGCTCATTTTCTTCTTGTTGTCGTTTCATTTTTGGCACTTTTATGCGATAAAATATTTAATTATATTCGGCAGCTTCGTTTGTGCATTGTGCGGTGGCCTTTTACAGCCGTTTTTAGCCCATTTTACATCACCTTGGGGAGTGGGCGTGGCCGAAATTGCAATTTGAGTGCCTGCCTCAAAGTATGCACTGATTTCGGATGCCGGTTCCTTTTCAAAAGGTTTTAGTCTGCAGTGGATTTACAACAGGGTACATGGTACATTTCAAAAGCAACATGGAATATTTTAAATATAATATTTAACCGGAGGTTATATATTTTAAAGATTGCGTTTTTCATTTGGGTTAAAACAATTCTTTATTTTGGTGCTATTAAGCACTACATGCTTAGAACTTCTTATTTTTTAACCGCTACTTAACCCGAGGTTAAGAATATTTAATCTTCAAAATCAATAGTAGTTATTTAATTATACAAGTTGGAGGAGCTAACCCCAGAAAAATTCTTCCTAACCTGCAGTTAACTATGGGTTAAGTACATCTTATCTGTCAGTTACTTGGAACCTCGAGTTTTTTCTCCTAACCAGTTGCCACTGTTGTTGGGGCTCTGGTCGTTGTTGTGGTCGTCGTAGTGGTCGTGGTTGTCGTCGTTGTGGTGGTCAAAGGTCGTTTGATGATCGTTATCCGTATGCAGCCGGCGTGATCCGGATGTTCGCCGATGGGCGCCGTGTCGCCAAGGGTCAGGCACTGCAGGGCAATCAGCAGGCCGAATATTATAGCGTATATGGACGTGCACTGCCTCATCGTGATCCTCGGCCACATAACTCCCCCGAATAACTGATCGACTGCCATGGGGGCCCCATTCGCTTTTATAGTTCTCTATAGCTCTTCTTGCAGCTCCATTCAATTGGCCACAATGACGGCGGACAATTGGATATGCTGTATCAACAAATGCGATCGCAAATTGCAGCCTCACCTCTGGCCATGGGTCGTGTGATCCGGTCGATTCGATATATATAGTGTGGTCTATGTATTTCCCAACATTGAGCATCAGATAGCTTTAATTTGATGTATTGTGGCGCTGAACTTTTGTCGAATTAATGCCGATTTAAATCGCTTCGTGGCGGGAAGTCCGGGTAAATCCGGTTGCAAGTTGAAAAATTCATTCACAAAATGTATTACAAAAGCTTTAAGATCCGATAGTAAATCATTAAAATTATAAAGAACTTAAGAGCTGGAAAATTAATAACAAATTTTAATTGTGCTCTTTTGTGTGGTCTAATGGTCTATTTTCACCTTTCATTTCTATAGTTACAAATTCATTTGCTTATAAAAGAGTTCGCTAAGTTGAAAAAAAGTCAATTTTTTGATCAAATATTTTAAAAATGGAAGAAAAAGAAGATAAGAAAGACCAACAACCTATGAATAGGTAAAAAGTTAAATAATCTAATAGGTAATATATTTTTGACAAATAAAAATGTAGCAAATTTGAATTGGAGATATTTTTACCTCTTTGCCGTATATTAAAAAATGATTAATTTCGTTTCTTTTTTTGCTGGAAAGTTTTTTTTATTTATTTTAAAGCTGAAGGACTACATAGAGTTACGGTTCACAAAAAGGGTTCATTTCATAGGTTCGTCAATGTTTCAAGATTTCAGTTGGGATCTATATCCAATCCATCCTTTTATCCCGAAGAGCTGGCGGTGGTGGTGCGAGGTGGCGGAGGAGCACCACGCGGTGGTGGCGAACCCGTGGAGTTGCGATGATGACCGGCAGTCTGCAGACCGCGCACCAAGTTAACTCCAGCCACGGAGAATTGCTCGAAAATTAAATATATTATGTAAGATATATGTGAAATTGATTAGAAGTTTTTCCGATTTTGCTCACCAGCAGACAGCAGCTGAGGGCCAAAAAGAAGAGCAGATAGAAACGCATCTTGATGTGGAATGGTTGGCATTGGCATTGGCCTCGGCTTTTATGGCCATCGCTTGTTTGCTTGACTTTCGAACAAATCTCTAATTGCTAGCGTAATTGGTATGTCACATTAAATATCTAATTGAGGTGTTGATTTTGTAATAATATTATTTCAACTCGTCGGCAATTATCTTGTGCACTGGAGCTCTCTCTTTGCCATTAGAGAACTCTGTTTTGGTTGCAGTTTATACTGTATAAAATAAAATATAGCTTATAAATATTTAATATATATTATAAATTTTTTGTATATTTTTATAAATATTTTAAAATTTCTTTTAGACTTCTTACAAAAAATCCATTTTATATTGGTAAATATTATTTGAAATTCTTTTTGTTAAGCAATATTTTGGTGTTTATTTTTGCCATCTTAGGGCAAACACGTTCCAATTGATGTCTCTTTGAGGGCTGGTATAACAACCACCCCCGACTAATAACTAATGCCACTAAAGCCACTCGAGATTGCGGCACTCGTGACTTGTCGTCGGGCATTTGATGAACTGCCACAGGATGTGGATATGTATTTGGATTGGCATTGAGATTTCAGATTCCGTCATCCAGATAGGCATAAACGTGTCGGGAAAGTTTTATGACCAGTTCCTTTTACCTTGCGCCAAATCTCCCCATCGAATCCAGTGACTGAACTTTGACATATTTGTTGCAGAGAGAAAAATTATTATTAATTTTATTTATACCACCAAAAATAATGTATATAATATAAGTATAATATATAAAATAATATATTTTAACTCCATGTTTTAGTTTAAAGTTTTACCCTTGTATTCACTTTATAAATATAAAGAAAAATATTAGTTTATTACCAAAATTTATGAATATTTTTCTTAAATCTAATCTATATCTAAATTCCACGCTTTAAAAATAATTTTTAGTATACGATTCACTTATAAATAATAATATATTTATTAATATTTGGTTGATTTTACGTAGTTTTCTTCACTGTAACACTACCAAACGCAGTCATAAACTACCTAATGCCTGAGAAAACAGGGGAAGAATCATAAAAGTCCCCAAACCGAAGACGGTGGCCCACTTTTATTGGATTTTTACGATAAGCCTGGCTACGTGTATTTTTCTCTCTTTGCGATTCGCATTTTTGCCAATGATGATTCGAAAAGCACTTTCGGCGCAAATTGCAGCTGTTATCGCTGATCAAATGGCACAAAGGACGCAGGACATATATTTCTACAAGGGATAGGATATGCGAGAGGCACAAATCTGGCGAGTGTCTCCGGTTGGAATGCAAATCAAACAAACAATAAATTGAATCAGGACATTGTTGAATGTAACAGATAGCCCCCGAAAAACAATGGGGCAACGCAGGCTGAATATGTATATGCATGCATATCCTGGAGACATTAAGGATATCCTTGAGTAGATGCAATTTTCTAACCAATATAATTCATAAATTTATTTTCAATCCTTTCCGCACATAAATTTTCATATTATGCACACTCACTCACAGACACTGTGAGTCGTCGTCCTTATTTTTCTCCCAGGCCTATTGTCCTGCGGCATGTCCTTCGTCCTGCGTCCTGTGTTCTATGTCCTGTGTGCGTTTGGTTATTATTTGTCGTCGTGCTTGTCATTATTTATATGGGCAGGCGAGAGATAAGTTGCTGCAATTGTGGCACCCCCTCCTAAAAAGGTTCAGAAACCCCCCTTCAAAACAGGATGCAGTCCAGGTCCTGGCAATTACACAAGCACAGATACAAAGATACAAGGATGCAAAATGTCCTTCGGTGTGCGTGCGTTTGTTTGCAGGTTGTTGGCCCAAAATTTTGATTTATAAATGCCAACACCGAGCAGGTTATACCTATTCCACCTACCATCCACCACCCACCCACCATGCAAATTTCCCCCAGGAAACTGCAGTTACTTTCGGCTGACAAACGTCCCCAGGATCTGAGGAGAGTGCAACTCAAGTGGCCATTAATATATCAGTTCAATTCATATTTGAAATTTTGCATTTCCTAACAGGACGAGAGGCGAGGAGCGAGATGCGAGGACGAGAAACGAGGACGAGCCACAGATCCTTGCCCAGCTGGCACCTAGATATAACCACTCCTTTGCCCGGAATTCCCCCGCTCCCACCACGCATACGATTATGATTTGTGTCTTACTTAATGCACAGAGTCCTTCGAATTTCGCACACTCAAAGAAATAGTTTGGGGCGAAAATTCAGGGGATGACAATAAAAACATGTATATTTTTTCTCTAAAAAACACGAATTTTGGCCGAAATATGGTCCCAATATGGAATGTCATACCTTGCCGAGCTCGTAATAAAATTTCCAATCGATTTGCATTTAAATCTGAAACTTTTGATTTTTGTCCATTTTTTGCAAAAAATTATAATGTACCCCCTTATAAAAAAAATTGAAAATTGGCGAAAATTTTATTTTTTCAAAGTCACACGGAAAGTGTCATGGATTTAATTATTATTTTGTTATCTGTTCAAAACAATATGTATTTTTTGTGTACGACCATTTTTGGACAAGTTACAGAAAAAAAAAACAAAAAGAAAAAATTCATATTTTTGTCAAAAACCAAAATCCCAAATTTCCAAAAAAAAAAAACAGTTTTTTGACCGTAACAATGGAAGTATTGATCCAAATATGGAGTGTCATACCTTTCTGAACTCGTTATTAAATTGATGGGAATCGTTAGCTTGGGTTATTAGCTGCCCAAAACATTCATTCTTTTAGCTGTGGGTCTTGATTTGCCCAAATTGCGTTCAAAAACCCGATAAAAAAATGTTATTTTTGTCTAAAATTTTAGTCCACACCTTTTTTCGCGCAGTGCACTGCACGGTGCCCAGCGGCACTGAACTGAACTGGTTAGCTGTTAGCTGAGTGGAGCCGGCGTCGTCTCAATCTGATTGATTTAGAATTCCAATTGAGACTGCATGAAATATGTTTGCTTCGTGTCTGGCTTCTGGCTGCTGTCGCTGCCGGCGGTCCTGAGAGTCCTTCCTTGGGTTCCAAGGCCCCTTTGGATCCTTGGCCCCTTAGCCGCCCCCTTACCCCCCGTTAACCCCCCTTCCCATCGGGCGGCACAGCATTTATGCATGGGCATATCCTTTTGCGAAATTTGCATTTTCGAACAATTGCAAACGGCAGCAGGAGCAGCAGCAGGAGCAAAACAGCAGGAAGAGCAGCAGGACAACGACAACGACGACGACTTATTGGTATTTCATTGATTTATGACACTTGTGAAACAATTTGGAAAATCACAGATTAGCAGCCGAGAGCAGCACTAATTATACCCTACGGTTCATTGGGAGAGCACCTACCTCTCTCCCTTGTTTTTCGGGGCAAATGCCGAAAATTCTTTGTCATGTAAATCGGTACTAATTGCAAGGCAAGCGACTAGCTAACCAGAGGTCTCTGCCATCTTTTAGTTGTATTTTATTCTTTAAAAGTAAATAAATTCCAGGACACAGGCTTCGGTGCCCACACCTTTATTTATTTAATTTGGGTTGGCAGAGTGAGAAAATAGAGAGCACCTGGTGAGCTGTCTAGTAATATGCAAATTCGAACTAAATAATTTGAACTCAAAACCAAAGCAAAGCTAAATATTCTCTGCCCACACACACAGTATTTATTAGTTACTTACCTATAAAGGGTATCTGTGCGATTCCCGCAAGCCGAATCGAATTAAACCAAGCGAAGCCCCTTCATCATCATCGCATCTCGTCTCCATCTTCCTGGTCCGAAGTTGCCTATCAGCAGAGGAGAGAAGACCTGCAGACTCGCAGAACAATTGAACTTTGTCCTCCTGTTTGGCCCCCTAACCCCTACTTAACCCCCCCTTAACCCCTTGGCACCCCTTAACCCACTTTCTCTGCCGTTTCTGGCCATCGTCTTTGCCAACTGCGCCTCCAACTGAGATTTATATGTCAGCCGAAGGGGGTGGGTTAGCGTTAACCCCCCGCTGACCCCCTGCTAACCCCCGGCTAACCCCCCTCTAACCCGAATGGACGACGTGCAGTGATTAGGCTACCAGGCTACAAACGATTTGTTGCATGTTGTTGCAATTGATTGTTGCAATTTCAATTTTGAATTATGAGGCCTGCCTTGCCTTTTGGATCCTGGCATCCGTTTCCGTTTAACCCCTTGCCGCCCCTCGTGTTGCATGTTGCTGCTGTTGCTGTTGCTGCTGCTGCCTGTGTGCAATGTGTTGCAAGTTGCATTGGCAGCGTCATTCAAGTGTTTAGTGATTTATTGAATGCCGTTAGAGTTGTCGTTGCTTCTCCTCTGCTGCAATTGCAATTGCATTGCATTGCATTGTTGCTATTGCCATTGCAATTGCAATTGCCTTTGGCCATGATATCCTCTGTACTCTCTGTCTGCCCCGAAACAACCCAAAACTCTGAGATTAGCACAATGGCTTTGAGCACTTTTGACAGCTAAGATTTGTTTATGCCCAAACCAGCAACAGCCCCTTTCCCCCTTTAACCCCCGGCACACTCACTCTTAACCCATTAGCCTGCGTCTGAGAGATGTGTCCTTATCTTGCCGGAAGTCTGGGCTCTGGGCTCGTGATTCATGTCTTTGCATATTGGTAACAAATTTGTGGTAATTGATTTGAAATTGATTAATTAAGTCTCCTCCTCTTGGTCACTAATTTAAACCGTAAGTTCTGTGCTTTCTAAAGACCACCATTTAAGGCTAGACAATTGGAATTGGAATTTCAGGAGAATTTAAAAATTAAATTAAAATAAGATACAAAAAAAATATAAAAATATAAAACAAATTTTATTAAAATGCCAAAATATCTAACAAAAAATAGAAAATGTAAAAGAATTCATTTACAAGTTGTTACAGTTGGAAAACTATTATGAAAAATATTTGGCATCAATAAAATGACTAAAGGAATAGACCTCAGAAATATAGTTTCTTTTGAAGAGCAGTTAGAAGCACTTTTAAAAATTCCAAAAACATTGAAAATTGTTTATTAAATTGATACTGTTAATGGCACATGGCCTGTAATTTTCGCACATCCTGTTTCAGTGTCCTTGCCGAGGACCAAATGTCCTCGCTCCTGACTGCTGGCTTCCTTTTTGGCAGGCCTCAACCGCATTTTGCAGCCACAAATGGCGGCATCGTCAGCCAGCCACATTCCGCCTTTTAACCCTTTAGCCCCTTAACCCATGAAGCCCCCTTGCCGCCAACGAACGAACTTTGGCATGTTTGAACGTTATCGACACGATTTTGACATATTGAATAGCTGGGAAATGTGGCCTCCTGCGGCAGCCAGACAACATGACAGACGTCTGGCTTCAGGATTCAGGCTGCAGGATCCAGGCTGCAGGATTCAGGATTCGGGATGAGGAAGAGTAAGCCCCCCTGCCCCCTGTTCAATTTTGCGGCTCCACTGGCGCGCATGTTTGTGGCTGGCATTTTGGCATTCAGCTGCCAAATGGTGCACATGCAAAAATATGCCAAAATTCATCCATCCATCCATCCATCGAGCCATCCATGTTGACACATGGCCCCTGCCTCCGCCTCCGCCTCTGCCCCCGAATCCCCAATCCCGAATCCCACTTGTTATCCTGCTGCTGGGTGTTAACATACATCAAATATTGACAGTTTGCTTAGCTCACACTCGCAATCGATGGGGGGATCCCCTTTTCCGCCGCACGAGTGTGTGGTTTCCAGTTTCCAGCTTTCACATCGGTTGTGTCGGGGAAAATCACAAAACTGTTTTGACGATCGAGCGATAGTGACTATGTATAGATATACAGCGTGGTAGAGGGACGAAAGGGATTATTCAAAGCTCTTGTCCGGTGACCACAACGCACTCTCACTTGTCGAGCACTTTGCATAATGCTCGCTTCTTTTGAGAACCCGAATGGGATATTTTATCACAGACACTGAAGGAAAATGTACTGGAGTGTTTGGGAAAAATAATAAAATAAAGGTGTCTAAAAATATGCACCTCGATGGACGCTTCAAAGAAATTCCTAGTAACTTTCATTTTCCATACACCCCCTTTTAAAACTCTCGAAATCCCAGTGAAATAATATGATTTTAGTATTCAAAATATAGTGTTGCTTTCTTTAGACACATCAATGGGCGTTTTTAAAAATCCTAGGGATTTTTCTTAAAAAAGTTTATAATGCCAACAAGTACTATTTTTAATTTTCATACAACTGACTTTACCCCATCTTTTGCGTAAGAATTTTCAGGGAAAACTGTTGAGCATTTCCGCGGTTTTCCCTTGGAAAAATAAATCTGTGCCTCGCCGTTCTGTGGTTATGATTTATCAATGCTTTTAACTGCAGCCCAGTGGGATGGTCGACATAATTTGCATAAGACGCCGCTTCCTCGGCCGGCAAATGGAAAACAGAAAATGGAAAATGTCAATTGAGGCTGCAGTTCTGCAGGAGGATGTCATGATTAATGGCTGTGATTTTTTCACATTATCTGCGGCAGTTTTGGAATTGTAATTTAATTTAGAGCCAGCCGGCTGTCCACCCACAAGGGTCCTATGCAAATGAGCGGCTTTGTGTTTTAAGCCGGAGACTAAGTACAAGAAAAGCTGGGAAAAGCGGGGGAAAAATCCAGGGGCAGAGGGCAGAGACAATTGTCAATTGCATATCCTTTTCGCATTAATATTTCATTAACAACATTTGTGCGGAAGTTTGATCTTCTGCATCAATGGTTTGTAAAATTGACTTGGCAACAAAGTTGCCTTATTAGATTAATTTCATTTGAGTTTTATTTTTTTCATCCTGTTGATTCAAAACAACTCGCAAATCCCAACCCTCCCCCTCGCGATTTTGGGTTATGCAAATTTTCCTTTTTCCCCCTGCACTTGATTTTCCTACTCGCAATTTTCGGCAACCCCCAGAGCTCTACTTTCAATTTGGCTGCTCGTCGCTCGGCGTAATTTTCATTATTTATATTTTTTCCATTTTACTGATTATGATTTAAAGCCGCGGCGCCACTCCCCCTCCGCCCACTTTCCGCGCACTGATTGCCGCGTATCAATTTCGCCAGCGGTTTGCCAATTTCTCAAAAAAGCATCGCGCAGCGCCGCAATTTTAAATAAGCCATTAACCGCAGTCGGGCCAAGGGGGCGAAAGTCGCCCGTCGCCTGTCCTTTTGGCTCCCGGTCCCTGTTCCTCGGTCGCCGATGTTCAATATATCACAAGCAGTTCCAAAAGGCTATAGTGGGTTAATTGGAAAGTTACGAGAAAGTGTTTTGAAGGCAAGAAAATATTTTAAACATTTTATTTATATTATTTATTAACCTTTTATTACAAAAATGACAAAATAAATATCTATAAAAATGCAAAACTTTTTTTGTACATTTCAGTCAAGCTGTAAAATTCATTTTTTGTAGTTTATAAATATTATATAAATATTAATGTTCCTGTATATTTTAGACATCATAAAATTATAATGATACCTATATATATTTATTTATTTAGCTCTTTAAAATAGTCAAGAAAATATTTTTTAGATTTTATTTCAAAAATAAAAAAAGAAATATTATTATTCATTTTTTTAGCTCTCGTTTCTCCCATTTAACACCTAACTTCTGTGGCAACCCTCGGCAGTTGCCAACAACATGACTGATATTTGCATGATGCCCGCTAACTACGCCTGTCAAGTGGGATTTTGTGCGATTTTTCTTGTAAGCGAGCGCGACCCCCGGATCGAACGGTGCCCAATCCGCCACCCCCAATCCCGACCTCTGCTTCGACCTTGTCTTGGCAGTGGGTGGGTGGTTGGGTGGTGCTGCGGCGGCATGCATGCCGAAAATTGCGTTGTTTTGCGTGTAACCGCGCGTGGTAATCAAACACGCAGAGCGGCCCGCGATCCGCATTTTGTTGGCCCAAAAGTGGGTGGTTGGCAGGGGGAGGGGGCGGTAAGTGGGTGGTGGGTGGCTGGGTGGTGCGGCGGGTGTGCCGTGGCTGCTGCTGTAGCCTTAGCTTTGGCGTGCCGTCGTCAATGTCGCGGCTTTCGTTCGCCTTATTTTCCTTGCTTCTTTTTTTTAAGCTGGCAAAAACATACCCTTTAATAAGCTTTAAGGGGTATGCTGTTTATAAAGTCCCTCTTAAAAATTAACGAAAACTATTTAAATGGTTTTATACATATTATATCAAAAAAGAAAAACAGCCTTTAAAATTTGTAACTTATAACTTGAAACTTAACACAAATAATTTTAGTTAAAATGCTATTAAGATATAAACTAAAAATATTTTATCCTTACTTAAATGTTTTTAAAAATTATATTTAAAATAATAAAATAGTTTCCAGGGTATTAGTGGGTTCGAAAATTTTTATAAAATCAGGGCTCTCATCTCGCTGAGCTCTCCTTATTTTTTTCGCATATGCCGCGGGCTCTTCGAGCAAAAAACAAAGTACAACAGGAGGGGTTTCTGATGATGAGAGGGGAGGATGGGTGGTCTCTTCGCGCTTTCGACTCGCGGCTGTTTGCAAATATGTTGCCAATTCGGCGGCGCATTGACGTTTGCCTTTTGTTTGACGTCTAACCGAACCCCCTGCCAACCTCATCATAACCTCGGATCCAGCTCCATATTGCCATATCGCCATATCGTACTCGACTTAAGTTGCTAACGAGCTGTGCGCGGCTTTTGCCATCGGCGGCTGGCGCAACATTAATAAAAATAAAAGGAAGCAGAAATACAGGATTTTTTTTTGCACTGGCATTTTTCCTCCCCTTCCCTCGATTTCTTTCACTTTTTTTGGTGTAATTTTTCAAATATTGTTCAATTTGCAAACGCGCGTTTAACGATGTGTGCGTAATTTAAGTGCCGCTGCAGGGTATCAAAGGGGGCGTATTGGTGGGGGAGGGAGTTCCCGTTTTTTTGGAGGTGAGAGGCGCCTTTTGAGGTTTCACTTTGATGCTGCTCAAATGGGCATTCGACATTCGACTTTCGACATATTGTGCAATCGCTTGTGCGCCATCAATTCCAAAAATATGATTTAATTAATTTGTTTGAGCACAAATTTTTAATGGCCCCATTGAGAGATATCAAAGGGAAAAGCTGAAAGGTTTTTTGATCAAGTCTTAAATAATATTTAGAAATATGTATGAAAAGAGGCACGATTAAACTATATATTCATTGAATTTCTTTTAAAGTAAAATATAAAATTATTTATTAAGTAAATTTGTATGGCCATTTTTCTATTTTTATTATTTTTACCCTTGACATAAGACATTATTTGGGCCTTTTTATTTCCTGCGATTTCCGTTGGCTAACCACTTAAATAGTTTTTATCTTGTAATTACCGCCATCGTCATCAGGCAGACGCAACTCCTCCTTCTTCTTCTGCTAATTTTTCCAGTAGTTTTTCCCCACCCCAACTCCCGCCATTTTCCCAGTAGTTTTTTACTTCCTGCTTGGATTTTCTCCAACTGCGAATGTGGCCGTGATTTGTTCAGCGAACCATTCCGTTCACATGACAGGCGGCGGCGTTGGGTTTTTGGGATGGGTGGGTGTTTCCAAGGGGGCGGTGGGCAGTGGGCGTGGCCAGACCAAAGTGTCCACCAACTGCTGGGCATTGCGTGTGTATTACAATAATTTTTAATTACCGGCGTAAACGTAATTATGAATTTTTATTTCGCATTTGCTTTTCATCTCTTTTTTTTCCCCACAGCCTCGCAAATTTCCCATATTTTTTCTGCTTTTTCTTGGTTTTTCTCTCCTCTTCTTTTTTTTTGGTTTTCCTATTTTTATTATTTATTTTTTTTTTTGTTTTACTTTAATTTTTTTGTTCTCTGTGTGACGTTGGCTTTTTCTACTGCCTGATCCGGTTGCCTGATATGCACAAAGGGGCTTCAAATGTGTGGGCCAAAGGCGGGGGGCGTGGCCAGATTTTTTGAGTTTCTTAGAAAGGCGAAGGGGTGCTGGGGAAGGGGGTTTTCAGGGGGTAGGCGATGTCACAATCACAAGGCGCGACCGGTTGCACGCAATTATCACAAGTGACGTGGAGCGGATATGCTGGGCCAGCAGTCTCCAAAAGACCCTACCCCTTTGCACCCTAACCACCCCCACACCTAACCCTTTTCCACCCCCTTGCCACCCTTGCAGCGAATAAAACAATAAGTGCTGCATGCTTTCAGGCGCCACTGCGCCAAATGCTTCACGGCAGCCAAATGGCCACCAAAAGTGGGCGAGGGAAGGGGGGTTCCTGCTGAAAAAAAAGATATGGGGGCCGGGTGGTCTCGGGTCCTGAGATTTTTATGGTTGCCCGCAGCGTTGGGCGCCTCATTACTGGCTACTGGAGACCTGTGGGTGGTGGTGGGGGGTTCTTGCAAGCCAGGCTCATCAGCCTTAACCCTTTTCCGCCATCCGGCTAAAGCAGCCACCCCAGCAATGCACCGAACAAAAATATCTAGTGCATTTTGTAGTGTTTAAAACGAATTTGGTTTCGGAACATCTAGTTTATTAAAAATCCTCTTAAAAAATTGTGTTGTAAACATTATTAAAAAATGGAAAAATTGATCAAAAACTAAATTTCGCAGAAAGTGATGGCGATCTTTAGTATAGGTCGTAAGCTGTTCGAAACAGTCGGTCTTTTAACTGTAGGCCTTGATTTGTCCAAATTACGACTGAAAAACCACAAAAAAATGTTTATTTTTGTCTGAAATTCTAAACCATATTTTCCACCCTAAAATATCAGTTTTTTGGCCGTAACAATGGAAATAATGCTCCAAATATGGAATGTAACACCTCGTTGAGCTCGTAATTAAATTCCCTAACAATTGGCATTTAAACTTAGAAATTTTTAATTTTTGCCATTTTTTGCAAAAAATCATGATGTAACCATCATTAAAAAGTGCAAAATTTGATCAAAAAATAAATTTTCCAGAAAGTGATGGGGATCGTTAGTATAAGTGGTTAGCTGTTCAAAACAGTCCCTCTTTTAGCTGTGGGTCTAAATTTGTGCAAACTATGATTGAAAAACCGGACAACAATAAGTGTTTTTGCGAAAGACTTCAATCCTTTTTTTACTTTTTTATGTATTTGCTGAAATACTTGTGCATTCTTTTTTCTCACTGCATTCCTTGGCCTCCGTCGCCCTCTTTGCCTTTCTCATATATTTTTTTGTAGTTTAAGCTGACGCTGCCGCGTTGCATTTTTAGCTTCTTCATTGCGCTTAAGGACTTTTGACTTTTGTTTTATTAGTTGTGACCTGCTCGGCCACCCCGCCCCCTCAGCGCCCGCCTCCACCGCCCCCTTTTCGAGGGACTTCTTACTTAACCAACTCATTTTTTTTAAGCCCAACTCAGTGTGTGTCTCCCTCTCCCTCTCGCACTCGCTCCCTGTTACCGTCCCTGTCTGGCGTAGTATTTCTCATATTTTTAATTTCTGCACTTTGTCCCTATTTATCCTGGCGTTGGCAGTTTTTAATTTCTCTGCTTTTCCGGTGCAAAGTTAATGAATAATTGTGCGCACTTTTGCGGCAAACGGAGACGGCAAACGGCGACAACTCTGCAGCGCGAGAGAGAGAGGGGTATATGCCGGTATGCCGGGCGGCGAAAGAGAGGGCTATATGGCGGGTGGATAGAGAGGGGCTCATAGTGGAGATAGAGTGGCGCGCTGAATGGCGCAAAGTGTGATTGCATCCGGCGCCTTAATGAGTTCTTGATTTAATTCTTTTTCAGCTGCCTTTCGTTTGGTTTCTTCTCTTCTCCCCCTGCAATTCTTCTCCGGCAGATTCTCCCCGAATCCACCTATTTCTCAGCCCACTGACGTTGATTTCTTGCCATTTGCAGAAAGTCCACTGCCGATGTCGCTTTTCAGTGTCATTGTGACTGGAAATTGGTTGACACGGATGAAATGGAAGGGGTAGGGGGATTTCCAACCCCCCCAAGAAGAAGAAGAAGGAGTAAAAGTCAAAGCGAAACGGAAGCGGAAATAAGCCAAAAGGGGAGGCGAGGGATATACATAAACTTCAATGCGTTAACCGATAAAGAAACTAAAGAAGGTCCTAAAGATCCAAAATAAAGTTGATTATGAATTTTAAAAAATTCTACAAAATGCTCAGTAACATCTTAATTAATTTAAATACATTAAAAATAAATATATGTATCTTCCCTACCCCAAAACTCTATCCCAAAAAACCGACTTCATCTCCATCTTCATCGACACTAATTTGTCTTCAATGAAGTACAAAATGAGCCGCTCAAGTGGCCTCTTTCCCGGCATTTGGCCAACTCCCCTGTTGGCCGTTTGGCCGCCTCCACTTGACTTTGGGAAAGTGGAAAAGTGCGTGACCAGAGACGGGACAACAAAGGCCAGGACAATGGCCAGGCGACAGAAAAAGGCAAACCTGAAATGCCGAAACTCGAAAACAGAAAAACAGAAGGACCCCAAGAAATTCGGAACGCAACGAAATCAAACTGAAGTGCCAAAATGACAACGGAATAGGAACTACGGAATGCCAGGGAGTAAAATGGAATGGAAAAGGCGGAAAATCCAAAAGGAAAGAGTCTCCGGGAAAGTCTGAGCCGGGACAAAGCCAATGCGTAATCAAAGTGCTCGAAAGGCGGCGGGGAGGAGCAGGTGTCACCTCAGACCCCCAAATCCATATATATACACTCAAAAAAGTGCAAATGAGGAATCTCTAAAACATTCAATTCCATAAAATAATATTCGCCTTTAAAAAAATCAACTTGAGTTTATTTAAAGTTCAATCTGATATGATTGAAAATGTTATTTATTATATTCAAACTAATCTTCTATTACTAAAAAAGTAAGCCTCTTTTAAATGGGAAGTTCAAACATTAACTAAAATATTTAAAAAAAAATAATAAAATAAAAAAATCTTGCAAAAATTTTACCTTTTCTATTTTTTACTGAAAAAAATCGAATAAAATATATCTATTAATATTTTCTTTTTTTCATTACTATTACTTTTATTATTTCTGCGAGTGCCCAGCCGAAGCAAGAGCCGCAAACCAGACGACGCCACATCCTCGTTGTCGTCTTCTTAGGTGGATCAGCATCAGCTTCGGCTATATAGGAATAGCTATAGCTATAGATCGGGAGTTCGAGGAGTAAGGAGTGAGAAAGGGGGGCTGCTGCATGGGTCCGTTCGTTCGTCTGCCTGTCAGACACAATGAGCATCATTGTGTTTTAAGTGCGTTTGTTGTCCTGCCTCTGGAGTCCTTTGGAGTTTGGAGCTTGGAGTCTGACCCAACCCTTCGCCCCCTTCGCTTTGGTCCTGAGTTCGGTTGTTTATTTATTCTTTTTCTTGCCCATCCACCATCCACATTTTTGGCTTGCACATCGGCTTGCCATGTACTTCCGTCCGTTTTTGCAGAAGAAAGTGGCCAGCCACCAGGCAGACACTTTACTTTGGCCATTGTCTCTGCGATTCCCCCCCCTAAAATCCCCCGAAAAACCCCGACTTGTCCACCCGATTGCCAAATGAAAAGCGTTTTCAAATTAATTGATTAAAGTCCATTACAAGTTGCTGCGAAATGGCAGTGGCAATTGTATGAGAAACGACTGCCGAGGAGTCTTGGACATCGGAGATGGCACAAATGGGATTGTCAGAGGGGGAAAAGGACACTGGTTATCCTTCGAGAGTGGCAAGTGGGAAGGGGACAGGGATTTCACAAGGATTACACATATGGCAAGGCTTATTGACTCGACTGAACGTAAGGATATCAAAATGGGAAAGGAAAAGGAAAGGAAGGACAGGGATTGCAGTTAGTTAGAATTGTTTCTACTTTCTCTTTGCTTAAAACTTATACATTTTGAATTTATAATTTATAAGCAATAATAACATATCAGGTGGAAATACTCTTTATTTATTTTAAAATTCCTTATAAGTAATGGAAATTAAAATATCTTATTGAATCTAATAATACTTTCTATTTGTTTAAATTTTAAACTTTAAAGTATATACATAAAATTTATAAAAAAAAATTCCTTAAGCCCCTAGCAATATAAATTAAAACAAAAAAATAATATTTTGAAAACGTACATTTTTAATACTGCTTTTTTTTAATCTTATAATTTAAGTATTATTCATAGAACTTCTATATCTACTTTGCCATTTCCCAACTGCCCAACAATAAAAGCCAACTAAAACACAAACTAACAACGGGCTAAATCACTCAATCACAGTCGGAATCCATTCGGAATTTCCTCATTTCGCAGGGCAAGTCGAACGGTGGAATTTTCCGGAGCCAAAGGAAAAGACACCTAGGCTGGATTGTCGGGAAAACATTTTGCTGCATCTCCAGCAGAAGTCGAATGGCGTTTATTTATGTACGGCTGGCCAGAAGAATGCCCGGCGATTTCTCAGGGCCCCAAAAAGGAGAAGTCCTGCGGAAAAGGGAAAAAGGAAAGAGGAAGTGGCTGTTCGTGCACGCCGAACAAATCAAACTTGTAAATTAGCAATACTCATTGACAAATATTTCATTCAGACAGACAGTCGACGGTCGACCTGCCATCTGCCTGTTTCTCGATTTTGGGAAATGGTATGGGGTCCTCCTGTTCTTCTGGTTATCATCGGTCGAGTCCCTTTGTTTTGGGAAGAAGACTATGCAATATTTCAAACACGAACTTTGCGCGCCAAAGATTAATTAACTTATGTCAAAGTAATTTTCAACGTTCGTTAAGGCGACACGAGCCATCGTCCTGCGTCCCTCGCCTTTCGTCCTTCGTCCTGCAGCCAAGCGAAATTGATTGTCAGTCATTCAAAGACATTTTTTCTTATTTGGCCAACGCTGGCAGGGCTCAAAGATATTGGCTTTTAATGGGGGTTGGCCTGGCCGGCAGTTCGCCTTGCGGCTTACCGAAGGTCAGAGGCGGGGGCCCCATTTCCCCCACTTTTCCACTTCCCCCACTTTCCCATTTCCCAGGAATATTGTTAGTTATTCGACGGGGAGGAGAAACGGAGCCGCAGACACAGTCAATAAGTAAATAAATGAATGTAATTACAAGCTAAATAAACACCAATGCGATTAATGGGGATTTCCCCTCCACATGAAGCAGGGAAAAAAGCAAAAACCAAGCAAAAATAGGGAATGCACAAGCCTGTCACGTGGCTTTAACTTGTTGGTTAGCTTAAGTTTTCACTTTGCCTAAAATTAGTGCATAGAAAATTAAGTGTTTTCATGTTTATTTTTTAATATAATATTTATTTTTTACAATAATTAAAAAACTCTTTAAAACAGAAAATTTTATTTTTCCAATACTCAAAACTTATAATCAATAATATTTTATAAATATATTTTCCTATCCAGAAAAAATCAGCACTTGCTATTAAAGAGCTCTTAACTGCCTGCTTAGCATTAAGTTCTTCAAAGGAATTTTCTTTCCGTTTTTTTGGACAAATATGCTAAGAAGTCGTGGCCGCAGCTCCTGCATAAAGTAGAAATTTACACATTCTTAGCGAAATAAATACGCAGCATAAAGCCAAAAAAGGGGATATGAAAAAAGAACGAAGGCAAAGAGAAACATGCAGATCTTGTGGCGAATGTGGAAAAAATCCGCCACACAAATGGGAGAGATAAAGTAACCAACTTGAGTGAAAATTCTTATAATTTTTCCAACGCCCACACACATTTGCACAAAGTAACTCAGGTCAGGCGACGGTTTTTTATGTTTTCTTTTTTTTACTTTTCGGGGCTAAAGGCTTAACAAAAAATGCTTTTTAACATTTAAGATGAAGATGGGGAAGCAGGTTCAAGAAATGCTTTGGTTGGGCGAAAAAAAAGAACACAAACACATACGCCACCAACATAAAGAAGATTTCAGCTCGTCATTTATGCGTTTATCTGCGGCCGCCAACAAACGCGCAGTGTGGCAAGTTCCCTTTGCCACTTCACCGCTCGCTTTTCCTCGGGAAAACGAGGAGGTGGAGGAAAATGGTAGGGAGCCTAGAATTTGTGCATAGGGTGCCGGTGGTGTCGTTAAAATTCCGAAACGTTCTGTATTTTAATTATATTTTATTAAGATTTTTTATATGATTTGTAAAGGGAATCATTTTTCCCAATCAATAATTATTAACATTAAACTAAGTTATTAAATTCAAAATAACTTTTAAGCTACTACTTTTATACAGCTTTAAAATCTAATTCCAATAAAAGTATTAAAAGTATTTTATATTAATAATAATAATACCCTACACTGCAAGTCGCCACGGCCGAATCCCAAAGTGCACGGAATCACGGAGGCTAAGTGACAACTTCCGACAGATGCAGTGCGCCCAAAATTATGCAGCTGCAGGAGCGGGAAAAGGACGAAAAGGACTCGCATTCACATGTGCGACCGCTTCGCAAATCTTTTCTTTTTAGCCAGGCCGAAAAGTACAAAAAAGTACAGAAAAAGTAAAGGACAAGCGAGGGTTAAGCAAACGGCACGTGGGCAAGGGAAAAATACGCGAAAATTATATTTAAGATGACATTTATATTTTTATTTCATTTTTTTTTTTGGAGGGAGGGAGGCTGCAGGAGATTCTCGATTCAGCTGCGGTTCCTGCTGCTGCGTGTGAGCCTTGTTAACCTGTTTCTTTGTTTGCCGGCCGTCTGGCAAAAAGAACGGCGGCCAATTAGCCCAAGACTTTTGCCCAGTTAGCCAGCCATCTCTTAATTAGGAGTGTTTATGTTTATTTGCCGAGGGATTTTTGGGCTGGGGGAGCAAACACAAAACACAGAAAAAACCAGTTAAAATAAAGGGATGCACAACTTGCACAACTAAGCCTCGTGTCTTGGCCAAAATCTTCTAAGCTTTTCATTCTTGAATGTTTTTTTGTATTCTACCCCTCATTCCAAATTTTTTCTGTATGTTCTGCTGGTGCTTTTTAATTAACATTTAACACGTTTGTGCCCCCAGACTCTAAAACTCGAGAGCGAAAAAATGACATACATCAAAAGCGAGGAGAGACAGACAGATTAGGACAGAGGACATACACGCGTTAATTTCATTAAAATTAAACACATGCCTGGCCAAAAACAAAGGGCCAGCTCACTTTGGTTGGGTTAAGTAGCCGGTAATATAAATATAAAAATAACATTAGCCCCTGTCCTTGTGCAGGATACCTTTTTGCAGCACTCGCAGGTATTCCACTTTATTCTATTTTATTTTACTTCTTTTTGTTTTCCGGTCAGGAACGAGGAACGAGGGACGAGGAAAAACCTGGCCGACAATGAGCTGCGTTCTACGTGTGCATTTCCCCATTTTGCTGCGCTTTTTTGTCAAACGTTGGATTTTTCGTATCTCGCCTGTCTGTCTGTCAAACGTGGACTGCATACTTTTAGACTCTTTCCCGGGATTTTTCCCCTTCCTCCAACCAAACCGCAAATGTAATGCCGAATGGGATTACACGGCCTTAGAGCAGCTGCTGCTCTGAAAATGCTGAAAAGTGACTGTCTATAAGTGAGTGGCACTCGACAAACGCCCAAGTGCATTCCGCTGGATGCGTGATTTTCCGTGTTCCCTGTACAGTAAACACCACTTAAATAACAACGAAATGAATTCATTCATCGGGGAACATTTTGAAGAATTAATCTGGAATTTTATAGGACTCTAGAAAATATTTAATTAACTTCTAAAGTAAATTTATTGATTATAATTAGATAACTATCTAATATTTTACTTTTAAAATAAGATTTTATTTATATTTTTTATGGAATAAAGCTGAATTTTTTTATAACTAAATTTTATTTATTAAATTATAGACATTTTTTATAATTCTAGCATTAATTTTATTTATACCATTGCAATTATTGTTCTTTGTTCACTTTTTCACGCATTATTCCACAAACCGCCTCTATTTATATTTATCATGCAGACTTTTCCTCCAAAGTCGCAGAAAACTTTAAAGCAATCAATCCCATACCCATAAATACCCCTGCTGCCCCATTCAATCCAATCCGTTTGGCAATTATCAGGGCGGCCCATTAAAATCCACAAAACAAATAACTGAAGACGAAGACGCGTAATTTTGCTGGCAAAAATTAAAAGCAGCTGTCAAATGCATTTGATAGTTTTTAACCCTATCCATGCCCATGCCCATGCCCAAACCCACCCCACCCCCTTAACCCTTTTTTGGGGCTCTGCCCGCAAAACAACAAATAGAAAATTATGCTTCAATAAATAAATTTGCCTATGAAATCAACTGAGGGTTTATAGGCGTCTGTGTGTGTGTTTGGGGCTGACTTTTGGGGGGATTTTTCGAGTGGTATTCCTCAGTTTTGATTTTGGTGGGGAATTTTCCGGCGTCTGTGTGCGGAAAAGGTGCGATTAATTGAAGAGCCGACTGATGGGCAGGGGAAAGCTTTAGTATACCACTTTTATACCCTTTATTAAAGACTAAAATTGATAATATTAAAAAAAATGGTAAATAATATAAATATCATATATCAAAAAAGAAAATATTTTCTTTATTTATTATAACCAATATTAAAGTAAATATATAATAGTTGGAGCAATTTTACTAAAGAAGAGTATATCTACTTCCAACTTATTATATTTAAATGCTTAAAGTTCAAAGAGCCGACCTAGGGATAATTATCGTCGAGAACGGCTAGTTTTTTGTTTATTTTAGTATCCCACATATGCGGTGGTCTTCCTTTCATTTCAGCTATGTGCCTGTGTGTTTTCATTGATAATAAAAGGATAATAATAAAGTGCGCGTCGCGGCAAATATTTGGCTGTCCCAAAAGATCCGCATCCACTTCCACATTCGCTTCAAAATCAGACAGGCGACCCTTTCATCTGAGTGCGCCCGAAAGTATGCAGGGATTTCGTGTCTGCTGTTTGAATGTTTGCTCGCCTCCAAGTTCCTTTGCAATTTATTGTTTTCGACATATTTGCGGCTGTTGATTTGGCGCGCAGCTTCTTCAGACCCCTGCCCATGCCCCAAAAAACTGTGAAACTAACGCAAATTTGTTGCTGTCTAGGCCTTCACTCGGTTCTTGGCTCTCAGCGATGGCATTGCTTAATTAACGTGAACACGATTGCATCTGGTTTCTTTTCAATTGGCGTGGGAGTGTCTGGGCCGGGATTTCTATTCGGCTTTAGCCTCGGGCAGCGAAAGGAGTTTTGTACTGGCGATGAGTTGCCAGAATTCGGTATCATTTGCCTAACTCATTTAATTTTTCTAAAAAGCAAAATAAAAAGGTTTCGTTGTGTTTATTGCTGATCTATTAAATATCTTAATTCTTTTTTAAAAAAATTACTTTATATTCTACATTTATATTAAATATTTTTTTAAGTTTATTTTGTTTTCTTTTTTATTTTTATTTTCTCTCTAATAATTGCATTTATCTAATTTGATGCATCCACCTGTCTCCCGATTCGGCGATGCTAGCTGCATTTCCTTCTACTGGACTGAATAACCTCCGAATAACCTCGATCCAAATTGGGGATCTTAAACTGGGGGCAGGACTCCAAGGGGAGATTCCAGGGCCACAGGAAGTAAAACGGAGCGTTGACAGTGGACAACATAAATTAACCAAAGTTGTATTTAAATCAAATGCGATTGTCATCTACAAGCGATGATTGCCCACCTCTCCCCGAATTTCCTACTAGTTTTCCACTAAGATGACCCATTTTTGGGCTTTTCGCCAAACTGTACTCCACTCTCAACCTTTGTTTTTCTTTTGTTTCGCTTGGTTTTTCATTTTGCCTATCGCAAATGTGCGATGCGGCATTTTTGGTCTGGTGTCTTGGGGATCTCTCTCAGGCACAGCAAGAAAAAGCATCTATTGATATATTCAAAGATAGTTATAGCTATATTCGATGCTTACGAATATTGATAATTTTTAATTCACGAAAAAATAGGCTAAGATATTTTATTTTCTAATCAATCAAGCTATTTATATTTTAATTTTAAACTTTAATAACTTATCTGGCTTATCTTCTGTTTAATTTTCTTAAAAAAGTCTTCATTATTCCTCCTATTTTCTGAGTGCATTTCCAAGGGGTCTCCACTGTACAGGCAACGTCTATCAGCGGCCACAAACATAATTTGCCATTTATGACAAATTGATAATCGTTTACAACTTTTGTTTGGGGCACGCACCAAGTGCTGCTCTTCCTCTTCCCCTCGGCCCCTCTACCCGTCTCTTTCCCCGCCTCAGATGCTGTCTTTGTCTTCTGGACCTGCAGCCAATTTGCATACAATGGCGAAGCCACGAGTCTTTGGTCAGGTTGTCAGGTTTGTACGCACTTTTGGCCACATCGATAAGCGCCACTTGTCGAGGGTTAAAGTTCGCTGGGGGACAACGAAGAATGGCCAATGAAGCCAGAAGAAACCGGAAAATATTGGTACTTTATAGGGTTTATATTTCGTAATTAAATAAATTATTAAAAAACATAACAGAACTAACAGGTGAGCAGAAATGTTCATACCCGCCAAATTAATGCGATTAAAATTGACTTTAGTTTACTTTGGAAAGCTTAAAAATATATTATTAATCTTTAACAATAAAAATAAAACAAGTTTATTGATTTAAGAAAGCAAAAAATATGAAATGTATAACTTTAAAATCTTTGAGAATATGTTTTATAATAATAATATTTTGATTAATTTTCCAATTTTATATTTAACAATTTTCTATTATTTTTCTTATTCCACTCAATTCGCTGCTCACCATTTCCCCACTCTTTCTCACTCACTCGATTGGCTTTCTCTCTGGCGATTTCCCCTTCTTGAGTGGAAATCGCACCAAAAGGCGGAGAGAGCGTTTTCGAATTTCCCCTTGTTCGAAAACGCTTTCCACTCAACTCGAGTGAAACGGAGAAAGCGCGAGAGAACTGAGAAAGGGGAAATTGTCGAGTGGTTCGGTGGTCACTCAGGGTCGTCACAAGTCGGTGGTTGAGGCGCGGAAAAAGGAAAACAGTCCCAAAGGAAAGCGCCAAACCACAGAAATAACTCTTGAAGTTTTTGTTTTGTTAAATATTGAATAAATCATAACTATGGGAATGCATTTTGTATTATTAAAAATAGTTTTTACTTAAATTTATAATTTTATAATATATTTATATTTATGAAATATCAGTAAATGTATTCTGAATCCATTAGAGTGGAAATTCTGGCTAAGAAAACCTATCAGATACGGGGCTTTTGTAGTCAAGGAGATTTTCCAAGAGATCTCGCCCATAATTTCCCGACTTTCCCAAGTTCATTAGAAAGCCGTCAGCGGGGGATTGGCACACATATGGACAAGGATACAAGGACACATGGTCGAGGACCAAATTGCACTCCTTTTGTGTTCGGGAATGGATGGACTACGGATTCAATTGCTGGATGAGAAAGGAGACGAAATGTTGGATGGGAGACGCGGCGCTCCAACATCATTTGTCAAAACAAACTTTTTGACATGGCCGCGCATCGCAGCGAAAGTGCGTGGCCTTCCGTCCACCACCCACTGCCCACTCTCCACCGACTTTTACCCACTTGTGTGCGTGTGGCAAACAACAACAGTACGACTGTCTACTCGATTGTCCACGACTGACCGGACCGATGTTTATCATAATTATCGCCACTCGCGGGCCAAAATCATAGGCTCATCTTCACTTTAGGTCGGCCTTGCAATACCCTCACTTGGAGCCAGTTTCTCATAGGGAGGTTCCAAACCATTGTCTAAAAACAATTGGAAATCTGTATGTGGAACTTATATGTCAATTAAGTTGATATGAAAATATCTAAATATTATTATTATATTTTGTATTATTAAATAAATTTATAAGCTATTATATTTTTTGGATTCCTTGAAAATAAAAAATCCTGACTTGTGTAAATATTTACGACTTCTTAAATTAAGAGTATGAAGAATTCATCATTTTGTTTGCCCTTGCAATTTCGAATGCTAAATTAATTATGTGTCACACAGTCACTAGTCACTCGACATTTTTCCACTCCTTGAGGCTCCCGAAGCATCAAGCACTTCCATTTAATTTCATAGTTATCAGAACAAATTAAAATAAGCAAGCTGGAAATGAATTGGCGAAATTGTGACACTTCAAAGGGGCCTCCGAATATCCCTCGACCGCCCTAAAAAAATAAAAACTAGTTTGGTTGGAGTTATTTCATCTCCCAGCTGACAAAAGCAAAACACAGCCGACAAATATGAACACGTTTTCCGGAGGAAATGGGGTTAACCCATTTTAATAACGTGTGGTCAAAAAATTCATCCGCCAAAAAATAAATTTTTTTAGTTTCCGAAGCAGAAATATTTAAAATAAAATAATATACATTTTTATAAAAAATACTAAAAACACATTCAGTGGGTTAAGAGTGCTGCGAGGGGTTAAGAACACCCAGTGAGGGGTGGACTGTCCAGTCGTGCAAATTATTGTGAAATACACAAGAAGCGCAGAGGAACGACCGAAAAATAAGAGAAGCCAAAGCCAAAGCATGCTTTACCAAAAAATGAAGTCATCGAGCTGGAGATGCTTTTCGCCACAGGAGAGAGGATGTGTGTGTGCTGCAAGGAACCCTTAATTAAATAAATTCAATATGCGCAACGGGCAGTCAAAAGCCACCCAAAAAAGAGTCCCTGCTCGGGCGCCATCTCACACCAGCCCATCTTACACCCCAGCAGCTCCACCGACAACATGGCAAACTGAAAACTGAAAACCCAAATATCGTCCCGGGCCAACTACAAAATTATATGGCGAAAATGTTCGTTGGAAATCGTCATGGATTTTAATATTTAAAAGCGTTTTCAAAAATTGTCCCCTGCCCGAAAGAGAGAGAGGGGGAGAAGGAGAGAAAGAGTGAGGGAGATGACAGGGAAAAGGGTTGGCCATATATGGAAGGTGGCAACCGGTCGGTCTGGACATTTGCTGACCAACAGGGTCCCAGTTCAGAGGGCAAACGCATCGACTTCCTCTGACTCCCTTGCTCTCTCGTACTCCAAAATATGTACATATATATATGCCCGTCCTGCTTGGTTATGTCCCAGAAGTCGACCCAGACCCAATCCCAAAAAAAGGAACCCAAACCCCAACCCGAACCCAAACTCAAACCCAAACCCGTTCGACAGGCAGCGGCAACATTTTGATAAGCGCCGCATGGGCAGTCGCCTGGGCATCCCAACCCCCCGAAAAAACCACCCACTGACCAACCAACCAGCCAAGCAGGGAAATAAAAAAGTAACAGCCTCACCCAGGACACTTGCACACACACACACACACTCTCGTCCGTCGCCAAAAAGGATATTATTTAATGAGCTACACTTAAAGCATTGGACATGGAGGGCTTCCAAAATTAACGGGGGGATGGGAAGGGAATGGGAAGGGGTTGGAATGGGTTGGGGACTTGAAAGGACGCTGACCAAATCGAGTTGACCTGTTCGAGAATGAGGCTGCACTGTAAATAGATTTAATTTATCAATTCAACTAGAATACTGGACTAATTATTTTAAATTTCCCATTCTTCTTATGTTAAATCTACATCATATAATAAATAAACAAATTATTTGGAATATTGAGATCATAATATTTTATAGTATATTATTTCTTAAAAACTAATTAATGGAAATTATCTAAATTATCCCCTAAAAAAACGAAAAGTCGCAAAAATCACTTATGACATATATCAAATTGAATACAATTTCAAGTTTTTCTTGCAGTGAGAAGTTTCGGGTTAAATATTTCCGAAGTTGGGGTAGTTGGGTGCATAGTTTTCGAGTCTCAGCCGCTTGGCTTGCATATTGAATTGGAGGCTTTGCTCCTGTTCCGAGTTCCCAGTTCCCAGTTTCGAGTTGCGATTGTCCAGTGTCCTGGTCGTCCAGTGAGCTTTGGGGTCAGGCGTGTGCGTGATTAAAAATTCAATACCGAAACGAATGTGGAATTGAACGGTAAATTAAATGAGCCGAAAGGAGGAGTGGAGCCCAAACTATGAAATTCTGGCATAAAACCTAAGTGAATTCTAGGAAATGAAAATGTACAAATGCAGGGTTTGGTAAAATCAATCTAAAAATTTAAAAATAATATTTAAGTAATTTACTGATTAAAATCAAAATATGATAAAGATTAAATATATTGGAAATAAACTATTCCCACTGTTTGATAAATTGATGTTAAAATTGAAAAGTAATTTAAATTTAAAGTAAAAATAAATACGATATTAAATATATTGGAAATAAACTATTCCCTTATAAACCCCTTAAAACAGAATATTAATTCAGGGTGTTAAAGCAGAAGAATGCACTGTAATTAGAGTCCTGGAGCGTCTTGGCTTCCAGTCCATCGAAGGGGTTTCTAGACGAAGGTGGGTTTCTTAAGTGGGCCACGAGGGCTGAGTCGGCTCAGCTCTTATCGCAATGCCCACCTTGGCTTTGCCGGCGCCATCAGTCGGCTCCGGCGAGAGGAATGTTTACATAAATTCATAAAATTATTGCCATAATCAACATTATGCATTTGGAAACAAACAAAGCAAAAAACCAGAAACCGCAAAAGAGTTTTTCCGCCCACGGGGGTGGTTCTGTGTACGGTGTTCTGTGTTCTGTGCTGGGATGGATATGCAGCCACGTAATTATGCTCGCTTGATTTGCCAGCAACATTTTCTTTTTAATTATTTATATTTGGGGATTTTTAGGCAGTAGCAGTAGGCAGTTGCCAGTTGATTCAAAGGCCTTCCTTCCAAGAGCCAAACTCTCGAAACTCTCGCATGTTAGGGATGTTAGGATGGTATTTGCATACATCTGAACTGACTGAACTGCCTGAATGACTGACTGACTGACAATATCTTTTTATGCTTTATGCTTTGGCAGCCAGCAGCAGCAACCAACCCCTCCATTGGTTCGCTTTTTCGGGCATGTGTTTTATTAGGCATGTTAATTAAAAGACATGAAATGAAAATAATTAAAAATATGTATAAAAAACGCACACATCTGCATATATGCGATATGTGGTGTTTGGTGTTTGGCGTGTGTGCCTTATATTTCAGCCCACATAAACGCTTTTATAGAGAACATATATAGTATCTATGGGCACACAAGATATGGCTGTCGAACAGGTTTCATTTCCATTTGGACCAGATTGCCTTTCAAAGTGTGGATTTATGAATTCAATGGGGTAGATGAGGCTGGGTGGATGAGATAGGACTGTAGGATAGCTTCAATCAAAGAAAAAGCGCCACGTTGGGCGCCAAAAAAGTTATTCATGCTAGAAATAGAATGGAATATAATATTGGTTAACTGATTTAAAGCCAATAATATATTTTATTTAATACCTTATAAAATATTTCCTCCCTTTTTAAAACAGGGTATCCTTTAAGTGTCATCCCCTTGTTTTGTAACTCATATGTGACCATGTGTAAATTACCTTGAAGAAAGTAATGAGCAAACAGGTTAAGTTGAATGAATTATTGAGGTGGAAAAAATGTTTGATTTGTGAAAGGGTTAGAGAAAAGCCGGCCAGTTTATCCTGGAAGGCACACCCATTCCGCCCAGCTAAATCGCCTTATTAACTCATTGCTGCGGTGTCAATTTACACGACAACAAAACAAAGGCTAAAATATGGCAACATTACTCTCTCGCCACCCAACCACTTTTCGCTCCTTTGTCTCGAGTTTCGAGTTTCGGGGCGATGGAAAAAACCGGTGCCCCCCAATCCAGCAATTCCCAATTGCCGGCGTCTTAAGTGTTGCTAATAACGCCTACAACTAAGAACAGAAAACAGCTGCGGGGTCAAAATGGGTGGAGTGGGGGAGGGGGTTCCGAAAAGTGGGTGGGTGTGGGTGCCATGGTTGAGCGACACTTTTAAGAAATTGCAAAGTTTTCGTAACAAAGGCAACTTGAACAATACTTTGATGCGATTTTGCGGATATTAGGTGTTAATTTTTCAAAGAGCCAACGACATTGTACGCCAGCCCCCCCTTCGGCGTTTATTTGGGGGGTCTCCACCCCCATCCATTTTATTAGCCCCCCGCCCCTGGTTTTTCGGTGGCCTGACTGCCATTGCCATGGCACTCTGCCTTTTGTAATTTTAACTGCTTTTGGTTAACACTTTTACGCATTGCCAACTGTGGTGGCAGGCTCCTCCCTCCACCATCCCCCGTCCACCATTCACAGCATCGATATCACATGGCAGCTCCTAACCCCTTTGTCTTCACACCGCCAGCAAGTCATCGATGGGAAAACTTTTGGCAACTTTTTCTTGGCCCGCTCGCTTTTTTGTATAGACACACTTTAATTGCCCCCAAAGGGGGGATTGGTGCTAAAACAAGCGCTGAGTTACTGTTCGCTCTGCTGTCAACGGAATGGGGCATGCCATTTATTGAGCATTTTAGCCTTTCATCGATGCTTTCAGCTGAAATTATTTTGCTCATTTTAATTATTATAACCGCCGAATACAGGCCAGCAGCAACAACAATGGAACAATGCCATTTGCCATTGTGAGTGGGTGGTTGGGTGCTTGCAAGTGCCGCAAAAACACAAATTTTAACGGTTATGCCACGTCGAAAAAGGGTCGAGCAACAGCGAGAGAGAGGAGTCCTTTGGCCCCTTCTTGTGGTGATTTGGGGGCGATCGTTCAGTGGGCGGGGCCATTTTGCGGTCTCGTCCCCGAAGACGTTTTCCCTGAGAACTCCAGACTAGAGATAAACTGTCTTGCAGACGAGGGGAGACGAAAGGGAAAGTGCCACATTGGGCACAAAAATATGCCAGAAATGCAGAGAAAATCCATTTAAGACCATATTATGCATTGCGTTGAAGAAAATGCAAGTTTTAAAAATCAAGGGTCCAAACATACAAGCTTAGACCAAAGGAAAAGCCCCACGTTGGGCGCCAAAAAAGTAACGCATGCTAAGCAAAGGAAACGAATAGACAATTAATATAGGGCTTTAGTGTTTTTTAAGTCAGAAAAACTGTACAATACACGTTTTAAATCTCGACTTCGAACTGAAGCTCACACCTGAAACTGGAATCGAAACGATGTGCATTTGCTTCTACGTAATAATCGCCCTGGTTATCCTGCTCGTCATAGTGGTCGCATCACTGAACTTAACCCGCCGATGAGCCGAAATGGAGTTCAAGTTCGACTTATCCAACTGGTAGTAGAATAAACAATGTTGCCGCCACTTAACCCCTGCTGATTCACTAGTTTTGCCCTGTAACTATTTTTCGGTATTAGATAGCCAGCAAGTTTTTCGGTGTTTTATTACTGTAAACATTTGCATACAAGACTGCTCTCGCCGCTCCTCGCTGGTTACTATAATTAACTGAATATTTATTACTGCGGTAGATAAAATGTTATGCGGCTATTATTTTAGTTTTACGGCCAACCAAGAAGCCAACAAGCCAACAGGCAAATGCAAAAGCGAAACCCGGCTAGCTGAGCTTAAGCCTCAGACGGAACATGAACATGGCAGGCCACCAAAGTGGCGGCTCGTACATGAATATGCAATCCGAGCCAAAATGCACCAAAGCGAACCCACTTTGCCGGGCCACCTGAATTCTCAACCATCGCTCTAAGCCACCTCCATGGATGAGATACACCTAAACCATTGAACAGGCGGCGCCAATTAGGCCCACGAAAGGATCGGTTTAGGGTTTTCCAGAGATGATGTAGTGAAAAGTTATTTCGGCTTAAAAGAGATTACCTTTTTTATATTATAATATTTATTTAGTATTTTATAATAATTCTGGATTTATTTTATTTTATTAGTAATTTAATTCTAGTTTTATTTTAACCCAATTAAAAGCTAGAATATTTTCTGGTGTAGAACTCTCCTGCTGCGCGAAAGGTGAAACAATCGCTAATTGTTTTAGGACCTTCGCTCCAGATGCGGAGGCAATAAGGTGTGAAATTCCAGACCGGCTTTCGACTTTTCGCTCGCGGCACAAAACTTTTTAGCCAGCCAAGCGAAAATTACGCATACGCCGCTTTGTCTTACGCGAAAGTAGGGGGCGAATATAGCTCATACGCCACGTAGCAGCTGTCGGCTGCTGTAATTACAATCATTTAATGAAGAGCACCGTTACGGGAGTTATGAGAGCGCAAATCTAGCGGCCATTCAGAAATTGATCTATAATGATTTAATATTGTCTGATTGTTTTGCGGATCTAAACCTAATTACCGTCCATCGCACATGGCAAACAATTTCGCCCAATTTCACACCTAAAAAACTAAAAACTCAATTCGTATTAATTGCGAGTGGATCGTGGGGTTTCGTAATGACAATTTGACACGCTCGGTTGATTTAATCGGGGGGCCTATAAAAGCGGCCAGCGAAACTCGAATGGGCAACAGTTAACATCTGGACATTTCGAGAAGATGCATCTAAACCTGAAATATTTCATCGGTCTGCTCGTGGTGCTGCTCTGCAGCTCTTTTGCGGTGAGTAGGGGTGGTTTTGTTTCTCCCGGTTAACTTGTAATTAATACTTATTATTTGTTATCCCTCCAGATGGCCTATCCCCAGGGTGGTCCTTGTGGTCCTCCGCCCAGTGGCACTCCGCCTTCGGGTCCTCGGCCATCGGGTCCTCCACCTGGCGGTCGCTGCGGACCTCCTCCTTCGACCACGGCGTCCTCCGGTTAGCGGGTTTCTGATCCCCACTCCTATCCCCATCATCAGGCTTCGACGCGTCACACGGGCAAATCCTTTAGCTAAGTCTATTTTTTTTCGATAGTCAATTCAAGAATATATATGTGTGTGTAAACTGCTAAATTTTAAAAGCTTTTTCTGGGGGACTTCTTAGATTTTTATTCAAAATAGATTTATTTTATACACGTCATTTTATTATTAAGCTAAACCACTGATACCAATGATCCCTTTTTTCGAAAGGTGGTTATGAGAGTCAAATCGGTGACCACCTCCTCCTTGCACTGGTGATAAAAAGCGTAGGCCACAACCCAGAAGTAAATGCCTAAAACTATGGATAAAAAATTATTAAAAATACAAAAAATATATATATAGTTTACTTACGAAGACCACAGATGGAGAGACCAATGTCAATGATGTCTGCATTCCAAACCATAACTTCGGCCACCAAGAAAGCGGGAAACAGCAAAGTGTGTAGACAACTCGTGACGAGAAAGAAAAATACCAGAACGGATGTTTTCTGGGGTATAAAGAAGGAAAATAATTAAATAAAATAGCAGTAATTTGGCCGACACAATGAAAATATTCATCAAAAACCAAAAGAAAAAATTCCATTTTTGTCAAAAACTGAAATCCCGAATTTCCAAAAAAAAAACCAAAACCCGTTTTTTCGCTATAACAAAGTAAATACTGATTCAAAGTATGGATTGTCATACCTTTCTGAACTCGTTATTAAATTTCCTAACGATTGGCATTTAAACCTTGACAATTTATTAATTTTTAATTTTTCGCAAAAAATCATGGGGTACCCCCTTATAAAAAAATTAAAAATTGGCGAAAATTTTATTTTTCCAAAATCACACGGAAAGTTATATGGATTTATAGCAAATTTTGTTATCTGTTCAAACCAGTATGTATTTTTGGTGTAGGACCATTTTTGCCCAAGTTACAGCAAAAAAACAAAAAGAAAAAATTCCATTTTTGTCAAAAACTGAAATCCCGAATTTCCAAAAAAAAAACCAAAACCCGTTTTTTCGCTATAGCAAAGTAAATACTGATTCAAAGTATGGATTGTCATACCTTTCTGAACTCGTTATTAAATTTCCTAACGATTAGCATTTAAACCTTGACAATTTAATAATTTTTAATTTTTCGCAAAAAATCATGGGGTATCCCCTTATAAAAAAATTAAAAATTGGCGAAAATTTTATTTTTCCAAAATCACACGGAAAGTTATATGGATTTATAGCAAATTTTGTTATCTGTTCAAAACAGTATGTATTTTTGGTGTAGGACCATTTTTGCCCAAGTTACAGCAAAAAAACCAAAAGAAAAAATTCCATTTTTGTCAAAAACTGAAATCCCGAATTTCCAAAAAAAAACCAAAACCTTGACAATTTATTCATTTTTAATTTTTCGCAAAAAATCATGGGGTACCCCCTTATAAAAAAATTAAAAATTCGCGAAAATTTTATTTTTCCAAAATCACACGGAAAGTTATATGGATTTATAGCAAATTTTGTTATCTGTTCAAAACAGTATGAATTTTTGGTGTAGGACCATTTTTGCATAAGTTACAGCAAAAAAACCAAAAGAAAAAATTCCATTTTTGTCAAAAACTGAAATCCTAAATTTTCAAAAAAAAACCAAAACCCGTTTTTTCGCTATAACAAAGTAAATACTGATTCAAAGTATGGATTGTCATACCTTTCGGAACTCGTTATTAAATTTCCTAACGATTGGCATTTAAACCTTGACAATTTATTCATTTTTAATTTTTCGCAAAAAATCATGGGGTACCCCCTTATAAAAAAATTAAAAATTCGCGAAAATTTTATTTTTCCAAAATCACACGGAAAGTTATATGGATTTATAGCAAATTTTGTTATCTGTTCAAAACAGTATGAATTTTTGGTGTAGGACCATTTTTGCATAAGTTACAGCAAAAAAACCAAAAGAAAAAATTCCATTTTTGTCAAAAACTGAAATCCTAAATTTTCAAAAAAAAACCAAAACCCGTTTTTTTCGCTATAACAAAGTAAATACTGATTCAAAGTATGGATTGTCATACCTTTCGGAACTCGTTATTAAATTTCCTAACGATTGGCATTTAAACCTTGACAATTTATTCATTTTTAATTTTTCGCAAAAAATCATGGGGTACCCCCTTATAAAAAAATTAAAAATTGGCGAAAATTTTATTTTTCCAAAATCACACGGAAAGTTATATGGATTTATTGCACATTTTGTTATCTGTTCAAAACAGTATGAATTTTTGGTGTAGGACCATTTTTGCATAAGTTACAGCAAAAAAACCAAAAGAAAAAATTCCATTTTTGTCAAAAACTGAAATCCTAAATTTTCAAAAAAAAACCAAAACCCGTTTTTTCGCTATAACAAAGTAAATACTGATTCAAAGTATGGATTGTCATACCTTTCGGAACTCGTTATTAAATTTCCTAACGATTGGCATTTAAACCTTGACAATTTATTCATTTTTAATTTTTCGCAAAAAATCATGGGGTACCCCCTTATAAAAAAAATTAAAAATTCGCGAAAATTTTATTTTTCCAAAATCACACGGAAAGTTATATGGATTTATAGCAAATTTTGTTATCTGTTCAAAACAGTATGAATTTTTGGTGTAGGACCATTTTTGCATAAGTTACAGCAAAAAAACCAAAAGAAAAAATTCCATTTTTGTCAAAAACTGAAATCCTAAATTTTCAAAAAAAAAACCAAAACCCGTTTTTTCGCTATAACAAAGTAAATACTGATTCAAAGTATGGATTGTCATACCTTTCTGAACTCGTTATTAAATTTCCTAACGATTGGCATTTAAACCTTGACAATTTATTCATTTTTAATTTTTCGCAAAAAATCATGGGGTACCCCCTTATAAAAAAATTAAAAATTCGCGAAAATTTTATTTTTCCAAAATCACACGGAAAGTTATATGGATTTATAGCAAATTTTGTTATCTGTTTAAAACAGTATGTATTTTTGGTGTAGGACCATTTTTGCCCAAGTTACAGCAAAAAAACCAAAAGAAAAAATTCCATTTTTGTCAAAAACTGAAATCCCGAATTTCCAAAAAAAAAACCAAAACCCGTTTTTTCGCTATAACAAAGTAAATACTGATTCAAAGTATGGATTGTCATACCTTTCTGAACTCGTTATTAAATTTCCTAACGATTGGCATTTAAACCTTGACAATTTATTCATTTTTAATTTTTCGCAAAAAATCATGGGGTACCCCCTTATAAAAAAATTAAAAATTCGCGAAAATTTTATTTTTCCAAAATCACACGGAAAGTTATATGGATTTATAGCAAATTTTGTTATCTGTTCAAAACAGTATGAATTTTTGGTGTAGGACCATTTTTGCATAAGTTACAGCAAAAAAACCAAAAGAAAAAATTCCATTTTTGTCAAAAACTGAAATCCTAAATTTTCAAAAAAAAACCAAAACCCGTTTTTTCGCTATAACAAAGTAAATACTGATTCAAAGTATGGATTGTCATACCTTTCGGAACTCGTTATTAAATTTCCTAACGATTGGCATTTAAACCTTGACAATTTATTCATTTTTAATTTTTCGCAAAAAATCATGGGGTACCCCCTTATAAAAAAATTAAAAATTCGCGAAAATTTTATTTTTCCAAAATCACACGGAAAGTTATATGGATTTATAGCAAATTTTGTTATCTGTTCAAAACAGTATGAATTTTTGGTGTAGGACCATTTTTGCATAAGTTACAGCAAAAAAACCAAAAGAAAAAATTCCATTTTTGTCAAAAACTGAAATCCTAAATTTTCAAAAAAAAACCAAAACCCGTTTTTTCGCTATAACAAAGTAAATACTGATTCAAAGTATGGATTGTCATACCTTTCTGAACTCGTTATTAAATTTCCTAACGATTGGCATTTAAACCTTGACAATTTATTCATTTTTAATTTTTCGCAAAAAATCATGGGGTACCCCCTTATAAAAAAATTAAAAATTGGCGAAAATTTTATTTTTCCAAAATCACACGGAAAGTTATATGGATTTATAGCAAATTTTGTTATCTGTTTAAAACAGTATGTATTTTTGGTGTAGGACCATTTTTGCCCAAGTTACAGCAAAAAAACCAAAAGAAAAAATTCCATTTTTGTCAAAAACTGAAATCCCGAATTTCCAAAAAAAAAACCAAAACCCGTTTTTTCGCTATAACAAAGTAAATACTGATTCAAAGTATGGATTGTCATACCTTTCTGAACTCGTTATTAAATTTCCTAACGATTGGCATTTAAACCTTGACAATTTATTCATTTTTAATTTTTCGCAAAAAATCATGGGGTACCCCCTTATAAAAAAATTAAAAATTCGCGAAAATTTTATTTTTCCAAAATCACACGGAAAGTTATATGGATTTATAGCAAATTTTGTTATCTGTTCAAAACAGTATGAATTTTTGGTGTAGGACCATTTTTGCATAAGTTACAGCAAAAAAACCAAAAGAAAAAATTCCATTTTTGTCAAAAACTGAAATCCTAAATTTTCAAAAAAAAACCAAAACCCGTTTTTTCGCTATAACAAAGTAAATACTGATTCAAAGTATGGATTGTCATACCTTTCGGAACTCGTTATTAAATTTCCTAACGATTGGCATTTAAACCTTGACAATTTATTCATTTTTAATTTTTCGCAAAAAATCATGGGGTACCCCCTTATAAAAAAATTAAAAATTCGCGAAAATTTTATTTTTCCAAAATCACACGGAAAGTTATATGGATTTATAGCAAATTTTGTTATCTGTTCAAAACAGTATGAATTTTTGGTGTAGGACCATTTTTGCATAAGTTACAGCAAAAAAACCAAAAGAAAAAATTCCATTTTTGTCAAAAACTGAAATCCTAAATTTTCAAAAAAAAACCAAAACCCGTTTTTTCGCTATAACAAAGTAAATACTGATTCAAAGTATGGATTGTCATACCTTTCTGAACTCGTTATTACATTTCCTAACGATTGGCATTTAAACCTTGACAATTTATTCATTTTTAATTTTTCGCAAAAAATCATGGGGTACCCCCTTATAAAAAAATTAAAAATTGGCGAAAATTTTATTTTTCCAAAATCATACGGAAAGTTATATGGATTTATAGCAAATTTTGTTATCTGTTTAAAACAGTATGTATTTTTGATGTAGGACGATTTTTGGCCAAGTTACAGCAAAAAAACCAAAAGAAAAAATTCCATTTTTGTCAAAAACTGAAATCCCGAATTTCCAAAAAAAAAACCAAAACCCGTTTTTTCGCTATAACAAAGTAAATACTGATTCAAAGTATGGATTGTCATACCTTTCTGAACTCGTTATTAAATTTCCTAACGATTGGCATTTAAACCTTGACAATTTATTCATTTTTAATTTTTCGCAAAAAATCATGGGGTACCCCCTTATAAAAAAATTAAAAATTCGCGAAAATTTTATTTTTCCAAAATCACACGGAAAGTTATATGGATTTATAGCAAATTTTGTTATCTGTTCAAAACAGTATGAATTTTTGGTGTAGGACCATTTTTGCATAAGTTACAGCAAAAAAACCAAAAGAAAAAATTCCATTTTTGTCAAAAACTGAAATCCTAAATTTTCAAAAAAAAACCAAAACCCGTTTTTTTCGCTATAACAAAGTAAATACTGATTCAAAGTATGGATTGTCATACCTTTCGGAACTCGTTATTAAATTTCCTAACGATTGGCATTTAAACCTTGACAATTTATTCATTTTTAATTTTTCGCAAAAAATCATGGGGTACCCCCTTATAAAAAAATTAAAAATTCGCGAAAATTTTATTTTTCCAAAATCACACGGAAAGTTATATGGATTTATAGCAAATTTTGTTATCTGTTCAAAACAGTATGAATTTTTGGTGTAGGACCATTTTTGCATAAGTTACAGCAAAAAAACCAAAAGAAAAAATTCCATTTTTGTCAAAAACTGAAATCCTAAATTTTCAAAAAAAAACCAAAACCCGTTTTTTCGCTATAACAAAGTAAATACTGATTCAAAGTATGGATTGTCATACCTTTCGGAACTCGTTATTAAATTTCCTAACGATTGGCATTTAAACCTTGACAATTTATTCATTTTTAATTTTTCGCAAAAAATCATGGGGTACCCCCTTATAAAAAAATTAAAAATTCGCGAAAATTTTATTTTTCCAAAATCACACGGAAAGTTATATGGATTTATAGCAAATTTTGTTATCTGTTCAAAACAGTATGAATTTTTGGTGTAGGACCATTTTTGCATAAGTTACAGCAAAAAAACCAAAAGAAAAAATTCCATTTTTGTCAAAAACTGAAATCCTAAATTTTCAAAAAAAAACCAAAACCCGTTTTTTTCGCTATAACAAAGTAAATACTGATTCAAAGTATGGATTGTCATACCTTTCTGAACTCGTTATTAAATTTCCTAACGATTGGCATTTAAACCTTGACAATTTATTCATTTTTAATTTTTCGCAAAAAATCATGGGGTACCCCCTTATAAAAAAATTAAAAATTGGCGAAAATTTTATTTTTCCAAAATCATACGGAAAGTTATATGGATTTATAGCAAATTTTGTTATCTGTTCAAAACAGTATGTATTTTTGATGTAGGACGATTTTTGGCCAAGTTACAGCAAAAAAACCGAAAGAAAAAATTCCATTTTTGTCAAAAAGTGAAATCACGAATTTCCAAAAAAAAACCAAAACCCGTTTTTTCGCTATAACAAAGTAAATACTGATTCAAAGTATGGATTGTCATACCTTTCTGAACTCGTTATTAAATTTCCTAACGATTGGCATTTAAACCTTGACAATTTATTCATTTTTAATTTTTCGCAAAAAATCATGGGGTACCCCCTTATAAAAAAATTAAAAATTCGCGAAAATTTTATTTTTCCAAAATCACACGGAAAGTTATATGGATTTATAGCAAATTTTGTTATCTGTTCAAAACAGTATGAATTTTTGGTGTAGGACCATTTTTGCATAAGTTACAGCAAAAAAACCAAAAGAAAAAATTCCATTTTTGTCAAAAACTGAAATCCTAAATTTTCAAAAAAAAACCAAAACCCGTTTTTTCGCTATAACAAAGTAAATACTGATTCAAAGTATGGATTGTCATACCTTTCTGAACTCGTTATTAAATTTCCTAACGATTGGCATTTAAACCTTGACAATTTATTCATTTTTAATTTTTCGCAAAAAATCATGGGGTACCCCCTTATAAAAAAATTAAAAATTGGCGAAAATTTTATTTTTCCAAAATCATACGGAAAGTTATATGGATTTATAGCAAATTTTGTTATCTGTTCAAAACAGTATGAATTTTTGGTGTAGGACGATTTTTGGCCAAGTTACAGCAAAAAAACCGAAAGAAAAAATTCCATTTTTGTCAAAAAGTGAAATCACGAATTTCCAAAAAAAAACCAAAACCCGTTTTTTCGCTATAACAAAGTAAATACTGATTCAAAGTATGGATTGTCATACCTTTCTGAACTCGTTATTAAATTTCCTAACGATTGGCATTTAAACCTTGACAATTTATTCATTTTTAATTTTTCGCAAAAAATCATGGGGTACCCCCTTATAAAAAAATTAAAAATTGGCGAACATTTTATTTTTCCAAAATCACACGGAAAGTTATATGGATTTATAGCAAATTTTGTTATCTGTTCAAAACAGTATGTATTTTTGGTGTAGGACCATTTTTGTCCAAGTTACAGCAAAAAAACCAAAAGAAAAAATTCCATTTTTGTCAAAAACTGAAATCACGAATTTCCAAAAAAAAACCAAAACCCGTTTTTTCGCTATAACAAAGTAAATACTGATTCAAAGTATGGATTGTCATACCTTTCTGAACTCGTTATTAAATTTCCTAACGATTGGCATTTAAACCTTGACAATTTATTCATTTTTAATTTTTCGCAAAAGATCATGGGGTACCCCCTTATAAAAAAATTAAAAATTGGCGAAAATTTTATTTTTCCAAAATCACACGGAAAGTTATATGGATTTATAGCAAATTTTGTTATCTGTTCAAAACAGTATGTATTTTTGGTGTAGGACCATTTTTGTCCAAGTTACAGCAAAAAAACCAAAAGAAAAAATTCCATTTTTGTCAAAAACTGAAATCCTAAATTTTCAAAAAAAAACCAAAACCCGTTTTTTCGCTATAACAAAGTAAATACTGATTCAAAGTATGGATTGTCATACCTTTCGGAACTCGTTATTAAATTTCCTAACGATTGGCATTTAAACCTTGACAATTTATTCATTTTTAATTTTTCGCAAAAAATCATGGGGTACCCCCTTATAAAAAAATTAAAAATTCGCGAAAATTTTATTTTTCCAAAATCACACGGAAAGTTATATGGATTTATAGCAAATTTTGTTATCTGTTCAAAACAGTATGAATTTTTGGTGTAGGACGATTTTTGGCCAAGTTACAGCAAAAAAACCGAAAGAAAAAATTCCATTTTTGTCAAAAAGTGAAATCACGAATTTCCAAAAAAAAACCAAAACCCGTTTTTTCGCTATAACAAAGTAAATACTGATTCAAAGTATGGATTGTCATACCTTTCTGAACTCGTTATTAAATTTCCTAACGATTGGCATTTAAACCTTGACAATTTATTCATTTTTAATTTTTCGCAAAAAATCATGGGGTACCCCCTTATAAAAAAATTAAAAATTGGCGAAAATTTTATTTTTCCAAAATCACACGGAAAGTTATATGGATTTATAGCAAATTTTGTTATCTGTTCAAAACAGTATGTATTTTTGGTGTAGGACCATTTTTGTCCAAGTTACAGCAAAAAAACCAAAAGAAAAAATTCCATTTTTGTCAAAAACTGAAATCTCGAATTTCCAAAAAAAAAAACCAAAACCCGTTTTTTTGCTATAACAAAGTAAATACTGATTCAAAGTATGGATTCCTAACGATTGGCATTTAAACCTTGACAATTTATTCATTTTTAATTTTTCGCAAAAAATCATGGGGTACCCCCTTATAAAAAAATTAAAAATTGGCGAACATTTTATTTTTCCAAAATCACACGGAAAGTTATATGGATTTATAGCAAATTTTGTTATCTGTTCAAAACAGTATGTATTTTTGGTGTAGGACCATTTTTGTCCAAGTTACAGCAAAAAAACCAAAAGAAAAAATTCCATTTTGTCAAAAACTGAAATCACGAATTTCCAAAAAAAAACCAAAACCCGTTTTTTCGCTATAACAAAGTAAATACTGATTCAAAGTATGGATTGTCATACCTTTCTGAACTCGTTATCAAATTTCCTAACGATTGGCATTTAAACCTTGACAATTTATTCATTTTTAATTTTTCGCAAAAGATCATGGGGTACCCCCTTATAAAAAAATTAAAAATTGGCGAAAATTTTATTTTTCCAAAATCATACGGAAAGTTATATGGATTTATAGCAAATTTTGTTATCTGTTCAAAACAGTATGTATTTTTGATGTAGGACGATTTTTGGCCAAGTTACAGCAAAAAAACCGAAAGAAAAAATTCCATTTTTGTCAAAAAGTGAAATAACGAATTTCCAAAAAAAAACCAAAACCCGTTTTTTCGCTATAACAAAGTAAATACTGATTCAAAGTATGGATTGTCATACCTTTCTGAACTCGTTATTAAATTTCCTAACGATTGGCATTTAAACCTTGACAATTTATTCATTTTTAATTTTTCGCAAAAAATCATGGGGTACCCCCTTATAAAAAAATTAAAAATTGGCGAAAATTTTATTTTTCCAAAATCACACGGAAAGTTTTATGGATTTATTGCACATTTTGTTATCTGTTCAAAACAGTATGTATTTTTGATGTAGGACGATTTTTGGCCAAGTTACTGCAAAAAAACCGAAAGAAAAAATTCCATTTTTGTCAAAAAGTGAAATCACGAATTTCCAAAAAAAAACCAAAACCCGTTTTTTCGCTATAAAAAAGTAAATACTGATTCAAAGTATGGATTGTCATACCTTTCTGAACTCGTTATTAAATTTCCTAACGATTGGCATTTAAACCTTGACAATTTATTCATTTTTAATTTTTCGCAAAAAATCATGGGGTACCCCCTTATAAAAAAATTAAAAATTGGCGAAAATTTTATTTTTCCAAAATCACACGGAAAGTTATATGGATTTATAGCAAATTTTGTTATCTGTTCAAAACAGTATGAATTTTTGGTGTAGGACCATTTTTGCATAAGTTACAGCAAAAAAACCAAAAGAAAAAATTCCATTTTTGTCAAAAACTGAAATCCTAAATTTTCAAAAAAAAACCAAAACCCGTTTTTTCGCTATAACAAAGTAAATACTGATTCAAAGTATGGATTGTCATACCTTTCTGAACTCGTTATTAAATTTCCTAACGATTGGCATTTAAACCTTGACAATTTATTCATTTTTAATTTTTCGCAAAAAATCATGGGGTACCCCCTTATAAAAAAATTAAAAATTCGCGAAAATTTTATTTTTCCAAAATCACACGGAAAGTTATATGGATTTATAGCAAATTTTGTTATCTGTTCAAAACAGTATGAATTTTTGGTGTAGGACCATTTTTGCATAAGTTACAGCAAAAAAACCAAAAGAAAAAATTCCATTTTTGTCAAAAACTGAAATCCTAAATTTTCAAAAAAAAACCAAAACCCGTTTTTTCGCTATAACAAAGTAAATACTGATTCAAAGTATGGATTGTCATACCTTTCTGAACTCGTTATTAAATTTCCTAACGATTGGCATTTAAACCTTGACAATTTATTCATTTTTAATTTTTCGCAAAAAATCATGGGGTACCCCCTTATAAAAAAATTAAAAATTGGCGAAAATTTTATTTTTCCAAAATCATACGGAAAGTTATATGGATTTATAGCAAATTTTGTTATCTGTTCAAAACAGTATGAATTTTTGGTGTAGGACCATTTTTGCATAAGTTACAGCAAAAAAACCAAAAGAAAAAATTCCATTTTTGTCAAAAACTGAAATCCTAAATTTTCAAAAAAAAACCAAAACCCGTTTTTTCGCTATAACAAAGTAAATACTGATTCAAAGTATGGATTGTCATACCTTTCGGAACTCGTTATTAAATTTCCTAACGATTGGCATTTAAACCTTGACAATTTATTCATTTTTAATTTTTCGCAAAAAATCATGGGGTACCCCCTTATAAAAAAATTAAAAATTCGCGAAAATTTTATTTTTCCAAAATCACACGGAAAGTTATATGGATTTATAGCAAATTTTGTTATCTGTTCAAAACAGTATGAATTTTTGGTGTAGGACCATTTTTGCATAAGTTACAGCAAAAAAACCAAAAGAAAAAATTCCATTTTTGTCAAAAACTGAAATCCTAAATTTTCAAAAAAAAACCAAAACCCGTTTTTTCGCTATAACAAAGTAAATACTGATTCAAAGTATGGATTGTCATACCTTTCTGAACTCGTTATTAAATTTCCTAACGATTGGCATTTAAACCTTGACAATTTATTCATTTTTAATTTTTCGCAAAAAATCATGGGGTACCCCCTTATAAAAAAATTAAAAATTGGCGAAAATTTTATTTTTCCAAAATCATACGGAAAGTTATATGGATTTATAGCAAATTTTGTTATCTGTTCAAAACAGTATGTATTTTTGATGTAGGACGATTTTTGGCCAAGTTACAGCAAAAAAACCGAAAGAAAAAATTCCATTTTTGTCAAAAAGTGAAATCACGAATTTCCAAAAAAAAACCAAAACCCGTTTTTTCGCTATAACAAAGTAAATACTGATTCAAAGTATGGATTGTCATACCTTTCTGAACTCGTTATTAAATTTCCTAACGATTGGCATTTAAACCTTGACAATTTATTCATTTTTAATTTTTCGCAAAAAATCATGGGGTACCCCCTTATAAAAAAATTAAAAATTCGCGAAAATTTTATTTTTCCAAAATCACACGGAAAGTTATATGGATTTATAGCAAATTTTGTTATCTGTTCAAAACAGTATGAATTTTTGGTGTAGGACCATTTTTGCATAAGTTACAGCAAAAAAACCAAAAGAAAAAATTCCATTTTTGTCAAAAACTGAAATCCTAAATTTTCAAAAAAAAACCAAAACCCGTTTTTTCGCTATAACAAAGTAAATACTGATTCAAAGTATGGATTGTCATACCTTTCTGAACTCGTTATTAAATTTCCTAACGATTGGCATTTAAACCTTGACAATTTATTCATTTTTAATTTTTCGCAAAAAATCATGGGGTACCCCCTTATAAAAAAATTAAAAATTGGCGAAAATTTTATTTTTCCAAAATCATACGGAAAGTTATATGGATTTATAGCAAATTTTGTTATCTGTTCAAAACAGTATGAATTTTTGGTGTAGGACGATTTTTGGCCAAGTTACAGCAAAAAAACCGAAAGAAAAAATTCCATTTTTGTCAAAAAGTGAAATCACGAATTTCCAAAAAAAAACCAAAACCCGTTTTTTCGCTATAACAAAGTAAATACTGATTCAAAGTATGGATTGTCATACCTTTCTGAACTCGTTATTAAATTTCCTAACGATTGGCATTTAAACCTTGACAATTTATTCATTTTTAATTTTTCGCAAAAAATCATGGGGTACCCCCTTATAAAAAAATTAAAAATTGGCGAACATTTTATTTTTCCAAAATCACACGGAAAGTTATATGGATTTATAGCAAATTTTGTTATCTGTTCAAAACAGTATGTATTTTTGGTGTAGGACCATTTTTGTCCAAGTTACAGCAAAAAAACCAAAAGAAAAAATTCCATTTTTGTCAAAAACTGAAATCACGAATTTCCAAAAAAAAACCAAAACCCGTTTTTTCGCTATAACAAAGTAAATACTGATTCAAAGTATGGATTGTCATACCTTTCTGAACTCGTTATTAAATTTCCTAACGATTGGCATTTAAACCTTGACAATTTATTCATTTTTAATTTTTCGCAAAAGATCATGGGGTACCCCCTTATAAAAAAATTAAAAATTGGCGAAAATTTTATTTTTCCAAAATCACACGGAAAGTTATATGGATTTATAGCAAATTTTGTTATCTGTTCAAAACAGTATGTATTTTTGGTGTAGGACCATTTTTGTCCAAGTTACAGCAAAAAAACCAAAAGAAAAAATTCCATTTTTGTCAAAAACTGAAATCCTAAATTTTCAAAAAAAAACCAAAACCCGTTTTTTCGCTATAACAAAGTAAATACTGATTCAAAGTATGGATTGTCATACCTTTCGGAACTCGTTATTAAATTTCCTAACGATTGGCATTTAAACCTTGACAATTTATTCATTTTTAATTTTTCGCAAAAAATCATGGGGTACCCCCTTATAAAAAAATTAAAAATTCGCGAAAATTTTATTTTTCCAAAATCACACGGAAAGTTATATGGATTTATAGCAAATTTTGTTATCTGTTCAAAACAGTATGAATTTTTGGTGTAGGACGATTTTTGGCCAAGTTACAGCAAAAAAACCGAAAGAAAAAATTCCATTTTTGTCAAAAAGTGAAATCACGAATTTCCAAAAAAAAACCAAAACCCGTTTTTTCGCTATAACAAAGTAAATACTGATTCAAAGTATGGATTGTCATACCTTTCTGAACTCGTTATTAAATTTCCTAACGATTGGCATTTAAACCTTGACAATTTATTCATTTTTAATTTTTCGCAAAAAATCATGGGGTACCCCCTTATAAAAAAATTAAAAATTGGCGAAAATTTTATTTTTCCAAAATCACACGGAAAGTTATATGGATTTATAGCAAATTTTGTTATCTGTTCAAAACAGTATGTATTTTTGGTGTAGGACCATTTTTGTCCAAGTTACAGCAAAAAAACCAAAAGAAAAAATTCCATTTTTGTCAAAAACTGAAATCTCGAATTTCCAAAAAAAAAAAACCAAAACCCGTTTTTTTGCTATAACAAAGTAAATACTGATTCAAAGTATGGATTCCTAACGATTGGCATTTAAACCTTGACAATTTATTCATTTTTAATTTTTCGCAAAAAATCATGGGGTACCCCCTTATAAAAAAATTAAAAATTGGCGAACATTTTATTTTTCCAAAATCACACGGAAAGTTATATGGATTTATAGCAAATTTTGTTATCTGTTCAAAACAGTATGTATTTTTGATGTAGGACGATTTTTGGCCAAGTTACAGCAAAAAAACCGAAAGAAAAAATTCCATTTTTGTCAAAAAGTGAAATAACGAATTTCCAAAAAAAAACCAAAACCCGTTTTTTCGCTATAACAAAGTAAATACTGATTCAAAGTATGGATTGTCATACCTTTCTGAACTCGTTATTAAATTTCCTAACGATTGGCATTTAAACCTTGACAATTTATTCATTTTTAATTTTTCGCAAAAAATCATGGGGTACCCCCTTATAAAAAAATTAAAAATTGGCGAAAATTTTATTTTTCCAAAATCACACGGAAAGTTTTATGGATTTATTGCACATTTTGTTATCTGTTCAAAACAGTATGTATTTTTGATGTAGGACGATTTTTGGCCAAGTTACTGCAAAAAAACCGAAAGAAAAAATTCCATTTTTGTCAAAAAGTGAAATCACGAATTTCCAAAAAAAAACCAAAACCCGTTTTTTCGCTATAAAAAAGTAAATACTGATTCAAAGTATGGATTGTCATACCTTTCTGAACTCGTTATTAAATTTCCTAACGATTGGCATTTAAACCTTGACAATTTATTCATTTTTAATTTTTCGCAAAAAATCATGGGGTACCCCCTTATAAAAAAATTAAAAATTGGCGAAAATTTTATTTTTCCAAAATCACACGGAAAGTTTTATGGATTTATTGCACATTTTGTTATCTGTTCAAAACAGTATGTATTTTTGATGTAGGACGATTTTTGGCCAAGTTACAGCAAAAAAACCGAAAGAAAAAATTCCATTTTTGTCAAAAAGTGAAATCACGAATTTCCAAAAAAAAACCAAAACCCGTTTTTCGCTATAAAAAAGTAAATACTGATTCAAAGTATGGATTGTCATACCTTTCTGAACTCGTTATTAAATTTCCTAACGATTGGCATTTAAACCTTGACAATTTATTCATTTTTAATTTTTCGCAAAAAATCATGGGGTACCCCCTTATAAAAAAATTAAAAATTGGCGAAAATTTTATTTTTCCAAAATCACACGGAAAGTTTTATGGATTTATTGCACATTTTGTTATCTGTTCAAAACAGTATGTATTTTTGATGTAGGACGATTTTTGGCCAAGTTACAGCAAAAAAACCGAAAGAAAAAATTCCATTTTTGTCAAAAAGTGAAATCACGAATTTCCAAAAAAAAACCAAAACCCGTTTTTTCGCTATAAAAAAGTAAATACTGATTCAAAGTATGGATTGTCATACCTTTCTGAACTCGTTATTAAATTTCCTAACGATTGGCATTTAAACCTTGACAATTTATTCATTTTTAATTTTTCGCAAAAAATCATGGGGTACCCCCTTATAAAAAAATTAAAAATTGGCGAAAATTTTATTTTTCCAAAATCACACGGAAAGTTTTATGGATTTATTGCACATTTTGTTATCTGTTCAAAACAGTATGTATTTTTGATGTAGGACGATTTTTGGCCAAGTTACAGCAAAAAAACCGAAAAAAAAAATTCCATTTTTGTCAAAAAGTGAAATCACGAATTTCCAAAAAAAAACCAAAACCCGTTTTTTCGCTATAAAAAAGTAAATACTGATTCAAAGTATGGATTGTCATACCTTTCTGAACTCGTTATTAAATTTCCTAACGATTGGCATTTAAACCTTGACAATTTATTCATTTTTAATTTTTCGCAAAAAATCATGGGGTACCCCCTTATAAAAAAATTAAAAATTCGCGAAAATTTTATTTTTCCAAAATCACACGGAAAGTTTTATGGATTTATTGCACATTTTGTTATCTGTTCAAAACAGTATGTATTTTTGATGTAGGACGATTTTTGGCCAAGTTACAGCAAAAAAACCGAAAGAAAAAATTCCATTTTTGTCAAAAAGTGAAATCACGAATTTCCAAAAAAAAACCAAAACCCGTTTTTTCGCTATAAAAAAGTAAATACTGATTCAAAGTATGGATTGTCATACCTTTCTGAACTCGTTATTAAATTTCCTAACGATTGGCATTTAAACCTTGACAATTTATTCATTTTTAATTTTTCGCAAAAAATCATGGGGTACCCCCTTATAAAAAAATTAAAAATTGGCGAAAATTTTATTTTTCCAAAATCACACGGAAAGTTTTATGGATTTATTGCACATTTTGTTATCTGTTCAAAACAGTATGTATTTTTGATGTAGGACGATTTTTGGCCAAGTTACAGCAAAAAAACCAAAAGAAAAATTCCAATTTTTGTCAAAAACTGAAATCCCGAATTTCCACAAAAAAAAAAAAAAAAAAAAACGGGTTTTTTCGCTAAAACAAAGCAAGTACTGATTCAATGTATGGATTGTCATACCTTTCTGAACTCGTCATTAAATTTCCTACTTGTTAAATAAACCGATAGCAACTCACCAAAAAAGAGGCAACGAACAGCATCAGACAGCCCACAAAGTGCACTATTTCCAGAACCCTATAGACCACCACGAGGACGCCTTCGAAGGAATCGCAGCAGGGCTCTGCACTTCTCAGCGGAACTGCGAGGAGTTCAAAAAATACCAAAATCAGGGAACTGATTATACAACCCACTCGTAGGGTAATCATGAAGCAGCACTTTTTCAGGCGGCACCTCATGACTGATTTGGTTCTTTGGTTGATTCGATTTGATTTTCTTTTCCTTTGACTGTTAAATCTACGTAGTCTGTTTTAAAAGGCTATAGACGTTTATAATATGGCTTGAAATATTTATTATAAATATAGATGATGCAGAAGTCGATCAATTTTTCTTCACTCCCTACGTTTTCAGCCATCTGAAATATGTTACCATTTTTCGTCTGCATCAATTTTTCTCCGCTGGAACTTTGGTATTCCCCAGTCAATATGCAACTGGCTGATGAGGAATTCGCCTGGCTTTGGCCTTCCCCTCTACAATTTTCCCATTTCAACGACCCAGCCCGCTCATCTATTTTGCATATTTTCCGAACTTTAGCTAGTTGCTTGTACAACGAGTAAAAGTAAAATTTCGCAGACTTTTCGAGACTGTAAAATATTACATCACCCTCCTCGCCGAAGCAGCCGCCAGTCGATATTAAAAAAGATAAAGTTTTATTAGTTGTGCGGTGAGAATGGTGAGAATGGGCGGCGAGATATAATAAAAGTAATAAAAGAAAATATGCAACACACACAAAAACACAAATACAAATGAAGATGCAGATGAAGTTGAAATGTAAATTTCGTCCGAATGGAAAGTTCCGTTTCAATGATTGCAAACGGAAGCGGAAAATGCCACCCACCCACAGAATCCGAATCCCGAACCCAATCCCCTCTGGGGAATGAATGGCAAATGAAACGCAAGTAAATACGATAAATAAATGTTTAAATAAATAAGTAAATAAATATGTGGACAGTCGGCTACAGGAGTTGTGGGCAAAAACGGGGGCCAAAAAGTCCAAATGTAATAATTAAATTGCATTTTGCGTCTGCGGCCAAACAAAATGGCGGCCAACGTACGAATAAGTGAGTGTGTGTGCGGTCGGAAGAGTGTGGAAAGTGGCTACGACTATTCGCTACCCTGTAAAAATATATAAAAATGTATCAGCTTGCAAAATATATATAAAATTAAAAAAATCAGAAAATATTAATATTTAAATAGCAAAATAATTTGAAAATAAAATTTTTTTTGCGGTCACAAGATGGCGAAAGTGGTTACAATTATTTATATACCAATTTCTAGATTTGTAAAATAAATATAAAATTCAGAAAATATTATTTTTTATACCAAAATAATTTTAAAAAAGTGTTTTTATGGCCTGAAACTCCTTGATAAATCCCGCCCACAGTTCCCCGATTCCCAGCATAAATATTTATATGCCTTGGCCGCAATCATTGGTTCATATTAAAACACACAAGCACATACATGAGTGTGCTGCTATTTTATTTTATTTTATTTCTCTCTTTCTGATTTTCATGCTGTCCTTATTTCTTTCTCCAGATTCCATTCCTCGTAATTTACAATATTATAGCCCTCAATTGCTGGCCTTCGCGGATGGGAAAAGGCTTAAATTTATTTATCATTCAATTAAATATTTAAAATACCAAAAAATGCTTTCACCGCCGGCCAACTTATTTAAATTTCGACGCCCACACACATGCCGCACACACACACACCTTTAATATTGAAATTGAAATCATAAATAAATGAGAAAATTTGCGTCGGCTGGTGAATGCCGAGTTTTCCAAGGGAAAACGGGTGGGGAAAATTGTGGGCGGTTTGTTGATTTTCCCTGCGTATGCGTAATGTGTGTGCCAGTGTAAATTTTATTGTTATATGTATATATTTATGCCCGCATATGTGTGTGCACTAGGGTGGACTTATTTTGTATGAAATTTCTAAGGCCATGCTCTCACCCCTTCATATATAGCCTTTTTGTATCCTTAATCCATTAAAGAAAGAACAAGTAAAAAATAATTAGTTTTAGGCGGTGCGCAACGGCTTTAAAGTTTATTACGCTAATTTCAGATTCATCTAGATGCCGTAGACTTAATTTTATACTTTGACAGTATTTTAAAAAGTATCTTAATCACTTTCCTGAGCTTTTTAACAAGGGATGAAGTCGTTGATAAAATTCGAGTCCCTGGGAGACAATTACAACTTAAAAATAACAATAATAACGAATAATCAAGGACTTTTAGAGTACAACTTATAAATATTACGGTCTCTGAAAAATAAGAGTCAATATCGTTGTATCCTAAGCCAGCATTTCTTTGAGGAAAATTTTTATTGGCGAACGCAAAAGTGATAGTTAATCTTTAAAATTGTAAAAAATAGAATCTCTATTTCATTGTGAGTCACAAAAAAAAAATGGTAAGTCGGGAATCGAACTCGATCCTTTTTGTTCGGAGACAGAAGCTCTACTGGCTAGGCTACGTCCAACTGTTAATATTCATGAAATACATTTCTACTTGACTCTTTTATTCGAGCGAAACCAAAAAGTTGACATGTTAAAATCTGACAAGAAATGGAATGGGGTAAATTCCTAGTTTTACACTTAATTTTTAGCGAAACTTTAGGGCCATTGCGCACCGCCTAAACGATGAAATAAAATTTTTCTGTTTTTGCATAAATTTATTGGACACAGAAACCTACCATTTAAGATGCTGAGCTCAGTTGACCTTAAAGAAGTCCACCCTAGTGTGCACGTTTTTTTTTCGCCGTGTATTTTTGCTGCATCGCTGCAATGTTTGTAAAATTAATTGACATTTTATTTGTTAATTAATTGTTATGGCCGGGTGTTGTTGTTGTTTTTCGTTTGGTTCACAGCCGAGAGTTCACAGCTTTTGGGCCAAATGACCAAATGGCCAAATGGCTTTTCATTATTGTTATTACAAATGCCGCGGTCATTATTATTTGCTCGTTAAGCGAACCCCTGCACTTGTCCCCTTTGAACTTTTGTTCAAATGCAATGCATTTGTAATTTAGTTTTGTAGTTTTAATTGCAAAAATTGTTAATTTTCTGATAATTTATTTATGCTTTTATTTATGTTTAGCACAGTACTAAATTGAAAGCAGAGTTTTAGGTGTTCTTATAATATTAAATTCCTATAAAGATGGCTTATATTTAAGAACTTGGTCAGGAAAAAATACATTTTCTGTGAAATATCCTAGCCAGCGAGCCATCAATTTTTACAACTTTAAATACCAGCAGGAAGTAACTTGGGCATTCAGGATCAGCTCCCCTAGAGCAACATTTCGAATGGCAATAAGAAAAAAGTCATAACAAAATTTTACGACAACTTTGTTGGCTTTTTTTTTTGGGGATACGAGATTTGGTACTAGGGATTCGGATTCGGATGGACTGAACCGAACTGAACTGGATGCGAAATGCAAAACAAAGGGAAAATTACCGAAACACCAGGAGAAGAAGAAGAGGCGGCGTTTTCTAATGGCTGCCATCCCGCTGGGTTCGTTCTCCTTTTATATTCCTCCTTTAAAGGAGAGATGGGGGCATATAATAATCATCTATATTCATGGATTAGGATTCAATTTTTATATGCCACACGCGAGAAGGTGAAACGGAGAAAGCTGCGAAGGAGAGAGAACAATGAGGGTTAAATTGAAAATAAAGCGTTACCCGAAAGAGGACACAGATACCAAAAAAGCGGGAAAAAGAAAGGAGGAGTGCTGAGAATTATTCAAAAATTTATGCAAGAAAATATTACCAAAGAGCTAATAATTTTCCCCATCCATTCTATTCCCGAAAAGGTGGCAAAAGCGCCGCGTGGGGGCCGCCAGGGGGTGGTGGGTGGTTGGGTGATTCTACCCCGGGTTTTGTATTAATGAATAATATCGCGGCTAAGGCGAAGGCGAAACGCGTTCTTCTTTTTTTTGTATTTTTGTGGCACGCCACAGGGGTTAATAAGTAATCTGCATTTTTTGACATTTATTTATGTCTTCAAATATGTGCGAGGCTACTCCTCGTCGTCGTTTCTCTCTTCTTATTTTTTATTTTTATCGCGGGGCCAAAGAGCAAGGGAAATCTAACAGCTGTTCAAAGTGTCATTAGAGCGAAATATGCCCGCGATGTGAATGAGGCCCCATCTTTAATTTTCATCTCCCTGCTAAATGGGAATTGTATTCGAGGATATGCGTATATTCATCTCCGGCCCACCTCAATCTTTATTCCTTTCATTTGATTAGCAGCGAATCTAAGGCCAAGGAATGGCGGATAAGTTTAAAGATATTCTGAAATTTCATTTGAAAAATAAAGGACTAAATTGAGATTTTTATACTTTTCTAAAGAATGAAAATTCTTTTTCATATTTAATTTTAAGTATATTTCTACTTAAGATTACAAATAGGCTTAAATTTCATATAAAAAATAATAAATGGCTAAAGCAAAATCACTATTTAATTAAACACAAAACAATATTTAATCATCTTTACCATTTAGATTTATTAATAATACTTTATTTTTTTATAATTATCGTTTTCATATGATTAGCTAGTAATCTAAGGAAATGGGATTGCAAGAAAGACTAAAGATATTCTGAAATTGTTTTCATTTTTGTATATTTATAAAAATGGCAAAATTAATATAATGATTTAGAAAACATTTATAAACTATCCTTAATTTTTAGGCATATTTATTTTACCTCATCTAAGTAGTTTTATATATTTATCCAAGTCAAGGTCATAAAAGTGGTAATGGGCGGACATCGGACTTTAGTTACCTACGTGTCGGCACAAATCTATATTTACGATTATGGAAGTTTATGGATGTGGCTTCTTTGACGTTTTAGTGTCATTCAGCGTTGGGCTGTAAAGGGCGTGCAAAAAGGGGATGGAGGGGGATGGTGTTTAGGGGGAGGGGGTCGTAGAGCAGTTCTAATGACAAATGCCCATATGAAATGGTCACACACGCAAGGACCTTCCCCTTCCGCTGCTTTTGCTTTCGCCGGCTTTCTGGTGAAAGTGAAATTGTCATAAAAAGTGAAAGGCAACTGGGGAACCTGAAGGGGGTGGGTAAGGGGTTTTAGGGGGGCAAAGGGGGCGGTTCTCACATGTCAAGGTAATTTGGGCGCACTTTTTGCACTCGCCTCGTTTTATGGGCGAATTCAAATAGTTCTCCGGGCCACGCCCACACGCACACATATATGTAATTACTTAGTTTATTATATTGCAAGTATCCAAGTGGACCAGCCAAACTACGCCACTGTAAGCCCCCCTTTACTGTTTTTTTTCCTCCTATTTCTATTTCGTAAGCCCCCCTCTTGAAGGGCCCTTCCCTCTTTTATAGTTTGGCAAATCGTAAAAACTTTTACAACATTTACATGCAAGGCGAAATTTCAGGGGTGTAGGGACGGAGGAGGGAGGCGGCAGGCTTGCCCTGTGTGCCAGAGTTGTCGCCGCAAAAGTTTGCACTACAGTTGCGCTCTCTATTTGTCTTTGGCCTCCAGTTTTAGCCAGCACCATCCCACGTTTTCCCGGCAATTTTCCGCCCACTTTCCACAGACGATGCTTTTTCAATTACTCAGGTCTGCCCCCCTGGAAAAGCCACCCCCTCTGGCCAATTGAGTCGCCACTTAAGTCGCCTGACCAAAAAATCATTAACTATTTTAATTTCAGTTTGCAAATTCCATGCAATTTAAATTCGGAATGGCAGGGGCGTGGCTACGACCCCCCTTTTCCTATGTGTTTGTGTGTGTGTGTGTGCACTTTGGCCAAAATGCTAAGCAAATACAATTAAAGCGTCTAAGAAAAAAGCCAATAATTAAAAATGCACAAAACCAAAAGTGAACACTGCCCTTCAAAAGGGAAGAACTAAGATGTTCGAGGCAGAAGCGGAGGCAAAGTGCAAAATTGTCGAAGAAAATGGGGAAAATGGGAAATTGAAGGCAGTCAACTGGATGGCGAGGAGTCCAAAGCAAACTCATTTGTTGGCTTAGCCGGCGAATTCGAAAATTTTCCTAAAGTACTCGGGAAAACTTTAAATGGAGTTTCAATTTTTTAAGTTTTAAATTGCTAAATAAATCTCTATAGATTTCGAATTTTCAAAGGTAAAATCACTTAAAATGCCTACAAGTATTCTGTAGAATTTTCTTGGTGATCTAATATATTTTGTAGCATACTTTTAGACACTTTTATTGGTGACTTCAAAACTCTCGAGCGATTTCAATACCAATATTGCCTTTTATGAAGTTTAATTTCGTTAGGTTTGGGGCTTAACCCGCAGAAGAAGTAAAGAAAATTACCCCAACTCTACCTTTACCTTTTGGAATTTTCCATCATTTTTCCGCCTCCCTTTTTTTCCGGCTAATCTAATCGAAGGCGAACATCGACGGCTTTCCGTTTGAGGTGGCCCAAAAACAATCGAGGTGGCCCAACAAAACGGAAGCGAGCGCAAACACGGAAAAGGACACGGCATATTTTCCACGCAGTTACTTGCGTTAATTTCCACGGCATAAAGCACTGGCAAACACAAGAAGAAATAGACAAAGGCAACGCGACTTGGGGGGAAAAGCGTGGAAAATAAAAGTAAAAAAAATGAAAAAAGGGTCGCCGGTCGCTTCCGTTTTGTCTCACGCGTTTTTATTTACTTGGCGCGTTTTTCTCATTATTTTGGTCAGGTGGCTTGAGGTTTTCAATCCTTTTTCCCCGTTGTCCTCGCAGCTATTTTTATGTTGCATACTTTCCGGTGCGGTTAGCTGGAGGGTCACAAAAACCGAAGCCCAAAGACCGAATGGTAATAATTTAAAATTAAAATTTTCTTTTCTTTTTCTACTCCTGCTGTCCCGCCGCTTAATCGGATAATGCGAATTTTTGTAATCGAAGTTTGTCGAGTCCTTGTAGTTGAGCTTACTCTTTTTTTCCCTACCTTTCTTCATGTACATTGTAATGCCCACGCAGATGGTATTTTTAATGATCCGTTATAAATGGCTATAATATTATTTAATCCTCTTTTTCACCCAAAAAAAAGGTATTATTTAATATAAATTTTACCAATATTGCAATATTTAAATATCAGAAATTTACAATGCCCATATTAATTTGAATTCGGCGTGTTTTTTCTTACTATATCTGCGCAATATTACAAGTAAAAGGGTATTCAAATCTCGACTTTTGGAACCTTTTACTCCTGCTCGCCTTCTACTTAGTTTACTTTGGTGTACATGACTTGAGTCAATATATGCAGTATTTTATGAAAAGTTAACCCTTTTCTCGATTTGCATGTCGCGGCGCAGACGACCCCGAAACCACCGCATTTTCCCACCCACCCGAGACTTTTGTTTTAATGTCAGCGACGTCGCTGCTCAATTGTCTAACATTATCTGATTTAGCGTTTAATGCTTAACCCTTGCTTGCCGACACACGCTTCGGTTCGGCTTGGAAAAGTTGGACCAGGAAAAAAATAAAAAAGGAGAGGCGCAAGGATAACGAATTAAAAAATTAAAAATCGAAAGGCAACGACGACAACGAGACGACAACAAAAGGTGGAAAAAAACGAGAAGTGAACCGAAAGGGGTGAAATGTGATTAGGCCAAGGGGGTGGTGGGTGGTTGGGTGGTGGGGTGGCTGGGTGCTTTTCCCTGATATACCGCCGCTGATTAGGCAGCGCTCCAGGGGAAAATCCAAGGGAAGGGGGGAAAGCATAATTAAAACTCGCAGCGCCGTGTAATAAATGCCAAGGCAGGCACAGCCAATAAATAGCAACAAGAAAGGAAAGACAGGATGCGGAACTGGGAACTGGGTGGAAGCAACCCTTTCACTTTGGGCCACCAACAACCCTCGGAATAAAAGAAACAATCGAATTTTAATCAATTCGCACACCGTCCTCGTCATTTGCATTTGCATCTCGGCGGCTTTGTCTCTAGGCAACCAAGCATCCAACCAAAAAGGAACACAAATCCAGGAATTCAGGACTCCAGAACTCCAGAACTCCGGTTCACTTCACTCGATTCCCCAGAAACTCGGGAACTCAAGAACTGTTGTGCTCTATGGGTCCAATTGCCTGATCCCCCGATTATTTCACGCTCTCGAAACTCAAAGTCCTCGAAAGCTAGCCCTTGAGAACCTATGAAAAGGGGATCTAATTGCGAATGGAAATCAATTGAATATCAATATTCAAGGACTGAAGTCCTGGCTTTCTAGCGGGGTTTTTCAAGGATTTATTGTAGGTTGTAGAAATATTCTTTTAGAAGGTATTAAAATAACATAAAAATATCCCGTTTTTGCCAAAAACCCAATTCATTATTTTCACTTAAACTATAATAACATTATAAATTCAATCGTTGTTCAGTAAAAATATATTTTAGTTCTATTTGTTCAATCTTTTTTTTTTTTAATCTCTATTGGCCTTTCGAGACTTCAATTCATTTGCTGGGCTATAAAACACGATGGCACCAGGTGGAAAATCGCCTTTGGTTCTTTTCCGAAAAGTCATAGCCATAGTTTTGGCCTAAGGCAGCTCTTCCGCTTTTCTTTTTTCCATTTTCCATTTTCACAGCCATCGCATTGCATTGTTGTGGCCCATTTGCTTTGGCAATTTCTATTCATTGCAACTCATCAGTCGCTCCGTCTACATATTGCACTTGCTTTCTTCTCGTTTCTCCTCTATAGAGCCATCATCATCTGGCCTCCATTCTCCATTTTCCATTCTCCATTTGCCGGCTCCACCTGTTTGTTATTGCGGCTCATCATCTTTCGGCTGGGAAACGAAACTCAACTCAAACTCAAGCCCAGCAGCCTCCGTTTCCTCGGAGTTTTCCATTTTCCATTGCCAGTTTGGTCGTTGCTGCTGTTATTTATAATTTTCGTTTATTTGCATTCGCATCCAATTTGTTTGTTCGTACCTGGTCTTCTGCTCCTCTGTCGTTTTTTTATTTTCCCTCCAGTGCAGAAGGACCAAGGATTTCCACACACACACACACACATCCACTACTTTCGACTTGTATTTTTCCGGCTTTTCTGTCTGCCTTCAACCATTTTACGCCATTATCAACGTCATCGTTGCTCTCGTTCTCATTCGTTGGCATCTTCTGTTTGCGTTTTGTGGATCGTCTGCACTGGAAGAAAAAATGGTCCTTTAAAATTTAGAAATTACCTGGGACTCTGTAGATAATTTCCACATCTTAAGGTTTCATTTTCGAGGCAATATAAATACTTGAAATATATTAAGGCAATCATATGATTTTATTTATTATTTATATTCAAACAATAAAAGTTATCAAATAATTATTGAAAAACATTTATAAATATTTTAATTAAATCATTTGATTTTATTTGTATTTTACTTATTATTATATATCATTATTTTCAATAATTCTGCTTTAAAGCTTAAGTTTTGAGTGCACTGAGCCTGGCATTGTTGGGTTTGGCTTGGCTCACCTTTGCCGGTTGTTGTCCCATTGTTGTCGCAGTTTCCCCACCCATTTTCCCCAAACACCCAAGCACCCAGCCCCCCATTCTCCGCCCATCCAGCTGTCCAGCTGTCAGGGCATATTATTGGTGTGCGGAAAATGTTCGCGTAATTGGAATGTTGACATTCGCATTTTCCGGACGGGGGGTTCTTGGGGAGATTCTAGCATCCATTTGAGTGACACGACTCCTATCAAAGTGCATCCAATGACGCCGAACAACACGGATATTGCCTCGAGGCCAGCCGGAAAATCTTCTCCTCATCCTCAGAAGAGTGAGCCATCAGCCCGAGAAAAAAGAAGGAAGAGTCCTGTTGACTTGCACCCTGGTCGTGACACTGCTAAAGCTTCGACAACTTGTCAAATTACCTTGAGCCAGCCGCCGGGCGGGCATTTTCCTCCATAACATCCCATCCCATACCACCCATTCCCCACCCACTCGGCCGCTTGTCAATATTTAAAATTGAAAAATACAAAAGTTCACCCCCTGTCAGGTATTTCATATCATTTCAATATCATTGATGTCGAAACGCGGCTCGCTCTGCTAATGTTCACATCGCGGAGCAAAGACAAAAAGCCAGTCAATGAAAGCGGGAATAAATGAATGATTTAAATGGAGATCGAATAGGGGAATACCTATTAAAGGGATTACTTTATAAGTTATTTAAAAATATTTATTTTGATTTTAGCAATTACCTTTTTAAAATACTAAGTTAAATACTAATACAAAATCGTAATAAATATTTATTTGGAGCTGATGGGGTACACTTGAGGAAAAATCCGTTCCTATTTTAAACCTACTCTACAGTAAGAATATTTGAAAAAAATTTAAACCTACTAGCTGTACTAGTTTAGTTTCTGGCTTTGACTCCTAAAAAATGTAAGCATAGTTTTATATGCATGTAGATTAATTTATGCAGCCGCAAACTGAGGCTGTTACCCTGTAATTAGGCCAACCTTTGGGTTGAATTGGTTCAGTTAGGCTGAAAATATAGGTGGGGTTTTGGGAAAAGACACGACAACGACAACGACAACGTTGACGACAATCGGAAGACACCCTTAGACTTGGAGACACGGAGTCACCAAAGTCACCGGGGGTAACCATTACCGACATCACCCATTTATCCACCCATCCATCCATCCATCCACCTATCCATCCATTCTGTCGTATGTATTTTTCATATGGATCTGGAAATGGTAATGGGGGAGGCGCGTCTTAGCATTTCTCGATGTACTCGAAAACGATTTATTAAAAAATATCTTTGGCACGGCGGCGGCAGTGAGGCAGCCAGGCAAAACAACAAGCAAGCTTATTAAAAATTTATTACCGAGCTTAAAAAATGTTACCCCAGTCGCCTTGGCCTTTATGTATTTCCCGTATATTTTACATTTGTTCCTTGGGACCCGCAGGGCATTTCCACCTCAACTTCCACTTCCCTCAAATGAGAATTTAGATGCGGGGTGGCAGTGCCATCGAGCACCTTCGACGACAGCAGGAAAAACAGAACAGAAAACAAAAAGTGCTTGGGGCGGAGATATTGAAAGGTATTTTGGCTGATTTGTTTGAGTTGGAAATTTAATTTACAACTGTAAATGGTTTTAAGCGGGCGATGGAAACGGAAAAGCCCTCTGGCCAACTTAGAAATTGGGGTATCGGAAATGTACACCTGGAAACTCAGAGCTAATAATCAGGTAGGATAAAAATTGCCTGATTGAAATAATCAAAAACTAATCAAAAATCTTCTTTGATAGCAGAAATGGAAATTAATCATACAACCCATTCACAAGGCCTAATGAGCAGAAGCTGAACCCTAGAAAAGGGAATCCTTTCCACCGATTTATATATGATATGAGCCTATCTCCAAGGCCATTAAGTGACATATCAGTGGCTGGCAGAGAAGTAACCTTTTTTTTGGGCATTGGTCATCATCATCATTAGTAATGAGCGAAACCCAAAATTCAGCCACCACCACATGACCCAAGCATATAGAATAAAAGCCCCTGATTCCGATTCGTATTCCGTATTCCTATTCCAAACACTGTCTCAAGTCCAATGACAAATGATCAAATGTCACACATGGAATTTAAAGTAGCTGCAGCTGTGCGGGGATTCGAATTGGAGTGGAATTCCTGGCGAGATGGAGGTGGGGATTTACCCTCTCTACTTTGGAGATGGGGTTATTAGCCACCGGGGGTTGGCTACCACTACCACTATTTTTTGATAACTGAAACTGAAACTCATCAGCGACGTTGTGTCATCATTTTTATGATTTAGCCGAAATGATGAAACGAAAGCCCATGAAGGCTTAAGTGTCAGCCACACATGGGCGTGGGTTTCGAAGGGGATGGGGTGGCACATGTGGCGGTGGGTAGTAAGCTCCTAGGCATTTTTCAATATTTGACAAACATTTACAGTCCGCAGTGCCTATGAAAAATGGCAACTTTGACAGCTTGACACTTGAGCCACCGTAACCAGAAAGTCCTGTTTGTACAGCCGAAGTAATAACGTTAGGAGTGTTTAGATTTATTTGGCAAAAGCTAATAAATAAATTTAATTAATAAAATATATACATATATTTTTATACAAAATAAACTTTTTAATTTTATGATATCGTTTTTGAAATTATATTTATGACCCACGCTGTACCTAAAACACACATCGGAATATTTTAATTTAAACGCTCTTCCTCTCCAGTTGAATAAACGTGCTTTTGCCTTCTCTCTCTCCGAAATTTGACACAATTTTTGGGGTTACGCAATTCTTGGCGCTCTTCTTGTTCCTTTTACTACCCCTACCAACAGGGAAAACCCCCCCTACCGAAGAGAACCACCCATTCCTTTGGTGATTGGCTGATATTTTGACAGCCAAACGTCACAGCTGACAGCTGAACCATTTGTCAGGACCCCGGGAGCCCTACTCCCGGGCTTTAATTAGTCGATTTCTGGAGTGGGCACGATGAAGATGTCTCCGCCAGTGAGTGTACGAAAATCCAGGGGTCACTTAATTGGCAGTGAGTGGAGGAATTAAATAAATATATGCTTCTGTGTAATAAGTAAATGGAAAGGAGGTTCTGTCGTTTCCTTAAAATTTAATAAAATCAATACCCAATATTCCTTCTTTATATTATAAATATAATAATATTAATAACAATATCTGTTTGCTAATATAGCCCATATATCTTAACTTTTTATTGTTATAATCACTATATTGCATAGTTGCACTCAACTTTTAATTGTCACAAAAAATACTATAATATTGACTAAGCCCAACAACTAATGCTAAACATTTTTCCACCTGCAAAAATGCCTCTCACTCATCATCTTCAACTGCAGCACCTTGTATCAACTCATTAATTTCTATTTCTGTTTGTCTTGGGCCCGAGAGAGTGCAACGAGCTCTGGCCCCTCCAGAGAAGCCCCTTCTCCTTCCCTTCTGCTACCCCTTCCTAACCCGTTCTTAACCCCTTCGTTTTAAGGGCAGCCTCCTCCTCTTGGGCGCTACTACACATATCTGAAATTATACTTTGTCCTTTCTATAACAATAATTATTATTTTGCTTCAAGCATCAGCTACAGCTACAACGAGCAACGACCAAGGAAAAAAGCAGGGGTGTCGTCTGGAGGGTGGGAAGGGGGGTTAGGGGACTGCCAGCAGTCAGCCCAAACAATCAGAATGCTCTCTGCGAAAAAAGGGGGGTTTTTTGGCTGGTGTCGGAGATGCTTACTGGGCAGAGCCAGCAAACACTTAAAAATGCTAAATAAAACATATTCCACTTGCACACACACACACATGTGTAACAGCAGGGGTTTGGGGGCTCTGTGGGGTTAAGAGGGGGGGCGGTAGGGGGTTAGGTGCCAGCTCACAGGTGCCGCTTGTTAAGAAGCAACTCGGAATGCACTGCTAGAAATTGGGAGTGGAGAATGAAAGTAACATTTTAATCTTACCTTTAAAATTAAACTTAAGATGAAATATATAGTAATATACAATAATTTCCACTTAAGAAAAAAATAAAAATATATTTTACTACATTATAAAATAAAATAACTTTTTGATTTTTATATTTTTAGATACTTCATTGATCCACATTTTTTTATATATTTACATATTTAAATTATTCGTATATTGGGTTGTATATTTTCTCCCAGTGTGGGCCCTAAAAAGAGGCTGGCTTGGCTTCTATTTCTTTTTCGTTTTTCTTTTTGGAATGGGTTTTGGGTTTCAGTGTGAGGAGACTGGTGGGCTTGGGTTATTTGCAATTCATATACAGCAGACTTTGCACACAAACACACACGCAGTGAAAAAAATAATTTGCAAAAGTAGCGTCGTGTGACAATTGCCGAGGCTCTAGCCCAAACACCCCCCACCCACCTTCCTCCCCTTTTTGGATCTTGAGCCTAGAAAAGGGGAGGAGAAAAAAAGGGGCAGGGGCCTGCTTTTCGTGCACAACTACAGTTGCTGTGTTGTTGCTATTTGAATTTTGAGGACATTGTGATGAGGCTTTAGTTTGCAAATCTCTTGCACACACACACCACCAAAGATGGGCGCCCTTTTTTACAGCCACCCTACCATTTTCCCAACGCTACTTCAACGCTTGATATCACATAGCCATGGCCAGAATTTCCCATTTTCCATCTGCTCAGGTGTGTCTTTCGGTCTGCATTTGGCGTTGCATATTTTTGAGGGCATCTGTTTGATAATCTTCCGTAGTTTATACTTTGGTCCACCCTAATCACCGATTAAGTTTATCTTTCAAGGATCGCTAAATATTTCTAGACCTTTAGCTTGGTAAAACTTGACTTTATTATCCTTTATTTTGATATCTTAGTTTGTTTTCCCTATCTTTTCCCATAAAAGTCTTATATATCAATCTTTTGTCTACCTTCACAATCCTGTCTTCTTTGTTACTTCAAAAAGCTTATTAACTTTGTCCAGAAGTGTCTTAAACTCTATTTCACTTCGTTTTAGACTTCTATTGCCCATTTGTATTTACCTTTCCTTTACCATTTCCAATTCTTTATACTTTTCTGCAATATTTTGTATAATAATAATTTTTCCTCCGCCTTGCTGAGCACTTGGCGCGAAAAGGGGTGAATGGAAGGGGTTTGAAGGGGGTTTAGAGGGGGATGAAGTGGAAAAAGAGGCAGTGGGCGGTGGGTGGGTGGTGCAAGGTGGTTGCATCATCTACGTGGTGCAGGTGTCACGCCCAGTTTGGATTGTCGAGTGCGCTTATGGCTGTCATGACGCCCATAACATTGTCATCAACATAAGTTTTCCCACTATGTGTGTGTGTGTGTATATCCTATGTGTGTGTGTGTACTGTGGAGTGCGTGGAATGGCCACTAGGTGGCGTTACGCCTTTCCCTCAACATTTTCTTGTGTTGACATCGTCACGAAAATTGGTGCAAAATGCTTCAGTTATGTTCACTGTGCCTTTGTGTGCACTGTGATAAATATATATATGTTTAGATTTAATTTATTATACTAATTTAAATTACTATTAGTTTATTTGGAGATAAAGTTTATTTGAAATTTATATTGCTTTAGTGCTAGTTTATGATACCTTTAATATCTTTTATGAAAATATGTAGCACAGTGATATTTTTGCAGTGTATCGTATATATCCTTGGCTAGCCGCCTTTCGGCTTCGCACTATTTATTGGTAGCCGCCGAAAGTAGGCTACTCACACACACGGAAATCACAAACATTATTGTACAATAGAGTGGACCTTAAGGGAAAATGTATAAAAATTTCAAGCTATATATTTTTTCTAAAAATATGAAATTTATAAATAATGTTAAATTTTAATTTTATTGAATAATTCATAAAAATGATTGTGGGTACTGTACTAATTTCTTTCCTCTTTTTGGTTTTAATAAATAGAGGACTTTTGGTTATTTATTTATTATATTATATTTGTTGTTGTTTTTTCTACTTGTCCGAAAAGTAAATGTTTAATAGTTATCCCTTGGGTTTAACATTAATCTCCGGTCCTTCCTAATGCCCTCACACACACGCACACTCACACACACATAATTAAGCGTTGACTATTTGTAATTTTTAATAAGACAGCCCGGGTCTAGCATCCCCCCTTCCCCCATAGCCCCCATTTCGGACCCCCTTTTGCCCCGCCCCTGGCTACCCCTTTTCCGCCGACAAAGCAGCGCCCATACACAATATAAAATAAGCATGAATAATTAGAATATGTTAAGTGTTTGGTGGGTGGTGTTGGGCGAAATATGCACCGCATATTGTATATTTATATACAGTCAGTGGGAGTCAGGCCACGCCCACTCCCTCCCACACACACACAAATATATTTATATATATATACATGTTCAGGTGCTTGAGTGGTGGCCCACCTGACTTTTTGTCATTCAAATGAAAACTGTACATATACGTTGTCGTCATCGTTCTCAGATTCTTTGTCGTCACAGTCATCATCAACAGCTCAACACACACACAAGCATACAACATACACCCACACACACACAATCCTAACACACACCCACACAGTTACACCTGCTCTGATTGCTTTGTTCAGCACTTTTTTTTACATTTTTTTGCTTTTTTCCTCACAATTCCTTTTCTCTGTTTCAGTTTTCTGCATCTTTTTGCATTGCATACACTTAGGCGCGACTTTTTTACTTGTGTATGTGTGTCTCTTGCATGTGTGTTGCATAGAAAAATTTACAATGCAATTGAGTATGCAAATATTGCCTACTTGTCATGTAGACAAATACACATTCAGCGCTTTCTTACTCCCTCCATCTCTTTCGTACCCTGCCTCTGCCGTCCCTTTCACACATACACAGTGTCCTGTCCCATGTCCTGTGTCCCATACATATGCAAAAGCCGAGATGCATATGCATATGTGTGCGTGTGTTTGTTATTGTTAGGAGCCGAGCATTGTGATTGTTGCAATTTTCGAAATTAAAATAACAATATGGCTAAATCTTGGCGAGCACAACTGTACCTCATATCGTTCAAGGAACAAAAATAAAGCGGGTACTTGGGTACAGTAAATATGTGTGGGTGTTCTGCAATCCTTAAAACGATCTTATGAAATTGCAGGATGAAAAGGAAGGATTTATTAATTAAATAAATTAATTATTAACAATTAGAGTGACCCAGTCAAGCAAAATAGCAACTTTGCAAATGTATGGTCACATTTTTTTTATTACTATTGAATATGCATTTAGCATTGATGTTTGGAAGGGAAATTGATTATGTGATTAAATTTTATTTAAAAAATAAATTCAAGATTCTCCCTCGACCAATTACCACTGTACCCCTACTCAAGTTTAGCCTCCTGTCGTAGCTGACATTTATGCCTTTGCCATTTTATTTATTACAAATTGTTTGATATTAAAAATGTATGCCAGTCGAAACTTTTTCGCCTCGAGTAAATCATTATTTTGAGAGAATTGCGACTGGGGATGAGGTCATATGCATATAGAATGTCAAGAAATTAATGGCACTTGGCGGAATTTATGAGCATTCTGATATTTATGCCTCTTCTTCGTGAGAGGTCCTTGGAGACCCGTGGAGACTCGATATGTGCCATTGTTCAAAGACTTTCCATAGTCCATAGTATACCCCCAGCCCATTCCCATTCCCATTTCATTAATGGCCTTGTTAGGCGTACAGTAATTTTTTGATACTTTTATTCTCCTCTTTTCCGGCTCTGTTCTGGTCAGTATAAAAAGGGTTTTTGTTTTTTCCTGTAAATAAATTCAATTTACAAAATGTGTGTAGAGGTAATGCAATTTATTCGGACTCGTAATAAAAATTAATAACGAAAACGTGTCGGGCCAAAAAGTTGAGTTGCTATGCGTTGCCACTAATATGACTTGGCACAAACGAAACGAAAAAATACAATAATAATAATAGAATAGCATGGAAAAAGGGAGCCCAGAGGAAGGTCCGTCCGGTTATTTTGTCTATCTAATAAAAATCAAACAAATTATGCTAACAAACTAGATTTTATTGCTGCCGTTCGTTGCCTTTTTGTCGCCCGGTGATTTGCTCAATAACCCTTGTAATATAAACACAGAGCCCACATATCTTAATACCCACACACGCGGCACCCGACATGACATGACTTTCTTTTTGGCAGCAGTCCATCAGGGTGCAAACACCAAACACCCAGCACCGAGGGGAAAAAAAGGACATGACTTGAAAATCACTTAATCTACTTGGCCGGCAAGAAGGCGGAGAAAGCGGAGAAATGTGGAAAGGGGGGAGGCGGAGGAGGCGGGGGACAAACAAAGAAACCGAAAGCGAAACCGAAACCCTTTCGACTTGAGGGCCCAGCCCCCCAAGAAAAGAAAAGAAAAGGCCAAGAAAAAAGGACAAAAAGGAAGCACATGCGGGCTGCAGAGAGGATGCACTGGAAGAAATACTCCGTGGAAATGTATTAAATGTTTTAAATTTAACCAAAAAGTCAGGAGTGCTAATACTCAGCAAAGCTTTAAAAACATGTAAACATATACATTTAGGGAAACTGTGGTATTCAAACATTTTACAAAGTGTGCAACATACCTTTTTTCCAGAAAAGCCCTTTCACAATCAAGTTCTGGATGTAAATAATTGTATATTATAATTATAAGAAAGAAGAAAAGTTATCAACTTAAAAGACTCGTCCCCCTTTTTTCCCAGTGAACAACTTGGGTTTCCTTTGAGTGGGTTAAGGTTGAGGGGTCTCGGTTCTGGGGTTAGCCGAAGGACATCCGCACTGAATAAACAAACCATGACAACGGCATATTTCACATATGAGCCAAGGCGGGCATCCAAAATTATTGCAAATCACTAAAACCAACAACGAAAAAAGCCAGTAAAATGGCAAGCAAGCGGCATCGGCATCACCCCACAGAAAAAATAAAGAAAAAAGGGGTTGGCGTTGTAATTGAATTCAATCAAAATTGTTTGGTCCATCAAACAGACAATTACAAGCAATACATTCTGCCGAACATCCCAGAGAATTGGCAACAATACGGGTTATATATATTGTGTATATATAGTGCAAATCGGGGGTATAAATCCACCCTCTCAGTTGAGTTGTCAGTAGTCCGCACACGAACAAACCGGGAAAAATTACGATTACGATGGCAAGAAACCGAGGAACACACACGTAGACAAGCAATTTGTCAATCGCTCGATTTGATGAGCTTAACATTCGCATCCGCATCCGCAATCCGCCATCCAAAATTCACAATCCTCGGAATCCTCGAAACCCTCGCGATGAGGCGGCAATAAAAAACGAGCAAAGAGTTGCAATTTATCGAAGGGGAGTTGTTGAGAAATTGGGCCAAGAACATGTCACTCTAAGTGGTTTTAGGGCTCGTTTCTATAAACCATATATCGAATATTTATATAATATTTACAATTTTGGTTAATGTTCTATGTTTAAAATATATTTTTGATATTTAATTTGATATACTGCGATTTTTTATATATATTTTTTTTATTTAAATATATTTAGTATAAATTTAATATTAAAACCTCGATATCTTTAAGATCTTCAAGTACAACAAAGGAACTCACAGCTGAATTATGGGAATAATATTACCAAATAACATATTTACTGCCCTGTTTTCGAACCGGAAGTCTAGTTTTCCACCCCCACCCGGAGTTTCCTTTATCGCTTGACCTGCTGACCCCCTCTCAATATTACAAAATTACAGTATTACCCACATGTCCCATAGCCAACCCCCTTTTCGCCCGCATCATTCGGTCCATTTTTTGTGCAAAATCACTTGACCAATTTGTCAAGTGGCACTAAAGCGTGTGCGTCTCACTTTTTTCGGTTATATATTTTGGTTTTATTTCTTTTTTTTTTTGGGAGAGGGGGCTCTACTTTGTCGTCATAGTCCTGCTGTCTTCTTGTTTGCGGTGGTCTTTTGAGAGTTTCCCATTATCCTTGTTACAATTTGCATGCATTGTGGTGTCATTCGGCAAAGTTACACCCACAACCCCCTTTTATTTCACACTGAGAAATTGGCTACTGACATGCGCAATTTTATTATAAATAAATAACTTTATAACTCTTGTGATTTATAATATTGGTCAATGGTTTTTTTAATTTTTTAAGAATTATCATCGTTAAAATGATTTTTAAAATCAATTCAAAGTAAAACAAGAATTTATTTTTAGTTTTATATTTGCCATTTTTTCTCTCTGTGCATGCCAATTCCAAAATCCACAAAAAGAGAGAAGGCCATTCATCCATACATCCATTTTCCCTGGGCTATCGAGGCCGGCGCCTTCTTACCGAGGTTAGTGATAAAGAATCCACTTGTCATTGCCAACCCAGACCTTAACCCCCTTTCCCCCTTGGATCTTAACCCTCTGGCCACTTATGCCCGGCTATTTGCTTATTTTTTATGATTTTATTAGCTGCAAAAACAAGCAATCCTGCAACAATGTTTATTGGTTATAGTGTTCTTCGGGGGATCCAAAAAGAAAAAACGAGAAAAGAAAGGGGTTCTTTTTTTCGGCCCGGGGTCTTTGATGTGCCCTTAAAAATCATAAGCGTGAGTTATGCTTTATGCCCGAGATTTGCCAGATCTCCGTGTTCGGTTTCCTTGGGGTTGTTGGCCCATGTTTATGGCCTCCACAATATATGCATATCATATCATATATGGACGACTTGGGTCCGATGTTTGCCAACGGCAAATTGCGACAGCGATTTGGCCTGATTTGTGTGATTTGATTTCATTTGATTGTGTGTAATGTAATCCGAGCGGAGTTGTTTGGATTGCCGGGCTCCCAATTAGGCTGTCCATTGAGCTCTCGGGATCAAAGAGCGCCATCAATCCGAACTCGAATCAATCAGGAAATTATTGATGGGCGGGCAATTTATAAACAAGTACTTGCAAAATTAGGGATTGGTTGGGGGTATCTTTTATTCCCCTGATTACAATAAGCATAAATATAAGACGATGAATGGATAATACATTTAATTTTATTCTTTAGGTTTGATGGGCGGCATGTTAACTAAATTTATGTTTGATTTAAAAAGAGAATATTTATTTTAATATTTTAAGCCATTAAAAAAATGTATTTAAAATCTTAAAAAATGAAAGCTAAAATAAAATAACGGGTATACAAATATTATTATTATTATTATATTTTATAATCACTAATTATTATTGTCATCATTAACTGTAAAGATTAAATGTATTTTTATCATATTTAAAATGGATATAAACTGCGAAGAATGAAAAATACGGCGAAAAATATTTGAATATTTCATTTAAATATTTTGTATGGAAATGTTTGGGAACATCTTTGGATTTACTACTTATTTTTAAATACAAGAATCTTGTCAAAACCAATTTGGTCTTCCAAATTAAAGACAAGGTTATTGCAATGTTTTGGGGTGGCTTGGGAGCTGGACCTATTTGACCTCTGTTCGAATGTCTTGAAGACATCTTTATGCCCGGAGAGAGCCGGATGGCCCTTAATTGCCCAGTGACCCCGGCCAGGTCATCTCGCGCCCCCCTGAAAATGGAACCCCCCTAAAATTCAGTTGAACCATGGCCATTTCATTAACTGACCCAAGGCGAACCGAAAACGCTGCGGCGATTAGTTCACAGTCATAACACACGGCCGATTCCTATTTGGCTATTTGGACAATCCCCTTCCCCTCGGAACTATAAAATTTTATGACTTTCTACAGGCCACTGTCCTTCGTCTGCCGCCCCTCCACACACACACACAGCATACATTCGCGCTCAATTGGTTTCTGGTTTTTTCCATGTTTGCAGGTAGTTTAGGCCACCCCACACAACCCCACCTTTTTGGCCAAATTGCGCAAAATGTTAACAAGCAATTGAGCAGACAAACAAACAACTGTTGCCGTCTGTTTTTGGTTTCGGGGTGAACTAAAAGTGGGTGGCACTGCGTTGATTAGTTTAACGCGGCCAACGTAGCGGAAAGTTGCGACGTCTGCTCATTAAATTGAACCAGCCTTATTAGTTTGAATGTCCTTGCCGCCCCCAATTGGCCGCCCACTCCGCCCCCCGGCGACTGCTATAAAATGTAATTTTATATTGAGCCCAGCTACTCCATCTGCAGTTGGCCGTGTGCGGTTTTTATGGCCTTTGAACGATCAAGTACAGTGGCAGCACACGGAGAAAATTACCGCGTATTTTCCAGGTTTCCAATCACAGGAAAGGAAGGTGACCCAAATAAAATCATTATCTTGATTTTTGGTAAAAATTCGATTTATTTAAATTGGATTTTTTGATGTAACTTGGACAAAAATGGCCCCAAATCAAAAAGGCGCACTGTTTAGAGCAGCTTACAACCGTATAATTAATATCAGTGCACTTTTCGACTGATTTCAGAAAATTAATTTTCGACCCATCGTAATTTTTTGCGAAAAATGGCAAAAATTAAAAATTTCCAGGTTGAAATGCCAATCGATAGGGAATTTTATTACGAGTTCAACGAGGTATGACATTCCGTATTGGGACCATTATTTACATTGTTATGGCAAAAATACTGTTTGTTTTTGGGGTAAAAAATAATATCTTGATTTTTGGACAACAATTTGTTATTTTCAAAATGGGGTTTTTGCTGTAACTTGGACAAAAATTGTCCAAAATCAAAAAGGCATACTGTTTTGTGCAGCTTACAACCGTATAATTAATATCAGTGCACTTTCCGACTGATTTCAGAAAATTAATTTTCGACCCAATTTTCGCATTTTTGGTAAGGGGTACCATCATCATTTTTTGCAAAAAATGGCAAAAATTAAAATTTTCCAGGTTTGAATGCCGATCGATTGGGAATTAAATTACGAGCTCAGAAAGGTATGACATTCCATATTTGGACCATTATTTCCATTGTTGTGGCCAAAATACTGTTATTTTTTGGGGTAGAAAGTCAGGATCTTGATTTTTGGTAAAAATTCGATTTTTTTAAGTTGGATTTTTTGCTGTAACTTGGACAAAAATTGACCTGAATCAAAAAGGCGCACTGTTTTGAGCAGCTTACAACCTAAGAATTAAAATCAATGCACTTTCCGACTGATTTGAGAAAAATACTTTTCGGGCCCAATTACATTCCATATTTGGACCTTTTTTGCACCATGACGACCCAGAAACACATCCGGTATTAACCCCACACGCGAAAACGCAGCTATAATTCCCAACTGGTTCTTGCCAAAGCGAAAATTAAATAGAAAGAGTTGGGAAGACAGCGAGCTTAACTTTCAATATTGACACTTCGCACAAGTTTGCTCGCTTCAGTTTCAGTTTATCCACCCGACGGCGCATAATAACTGTCAAAAATCTTTCAAATTTTAATCAACTTTATTTTTGGCCCAGACGCACGTCCCACATACCCTCCCCCCCCCTCAAACTGAAAAGTTAGCTGGCTCCTTTTTTCTTGGCCAAACAAACACACATATGAACATTAATGTAAATGTGCGCCCCTCGCTCCCCCGTTTTTCTGTTTGCCATCAAGCCAAAAGTATTAAAGACGCATTTAATTAAGTTGAAATTGTTGGTTGAGGTTTTGGCTGGTTAAACAATCACTCAACTTTTTGTCCAGGTAATCTTCGTGCTGCAGACTTCTATCCTGATTTTTGAAATTGGTATTTTCTGCTGACATATTGATAGGGTAAAGCTAAGAAAGTGATATGGGTGGTTTAACTTAAAAGATTAAAAGAAATAGTTTTTGTTAAAAATAGTATTCGTTTTAATTCGTTTTAATCATAGAAATTCTTTATAAATAATTTTCCTGTTTTTTCTGACCGCACTGTACTTTTCCCTTGCAGATTTCCTTAGCCAAAAGACCTCAAAAGCCAAACCCCCGAACAGAGCAATTACAATAAGGCCCACTCCCCCGAAGAAGATGCCAGAAACTTTGATATATTGTCAACTATGTTTGCCCAGCGCTTAGGACAGCCCCCTTAAAAATATACATACACTTTGTCTTGGGCATGCCAACAATAATTTTTGATTAAAGATGAATTTTTAATTTAATGTATCTCGCAGATAGAGACGCAACCGTTGGCCACGGCCATCCGTATCCGTATCCGTGGTTAAAGGAGGAACGATGAAAAACATCAGGGAAATGAGGGAAAAAACGCACGAAAATGTTTTTTAATCTCAACGGCAAACGGAAGCGGAAATCAAACGACCAGAACAGCGGCCAAAAAGCTAAGGCTAAAAAAAAGAAGAAGTGATGTAAGTGGTGGCATACGATTTCCAGGGGGTGGTGGCTGAATTTTTAGGTGGGAGGGGGCGTGGCAGCAGCGACCAAAGTATCAAACAAAATTTTTAATGTCTTCGTCCGAGTCTCGCTTCTATTTTTTTTCCTTTCCGTTGGTGTCTTCTGCCTGGGCGCCTTGTTAAAAAGCCCGCGAAATTCTACAGCCCAAAATTCCCACCCTCTTTGGGTGGAAACGGCCTTTGATTTTTTCCGAAGTTTTTAACTTTTTTTCGGTTTTTTTGGCCGCTGCTCTGCGCTTGGCTCATTAGGAATTTTTCTTCGCCAGTTTGTTCGGAGAAGCGATAAAAATTTTAGAGGCCCCCCGCCAAATGGTGTTTAATGATTTATGAATAATCGCCATTTTGCATTTGAGTGGTGGTAAGTCACTCAGTCAACGCACACCAAAAAAAAAATTAGGGAAAAAAAAGAAAAGTCCATTTACACGTTTCACTGGGAAAGGTGAAGGCTATGTTTTTTTGGAGGGGTGGGATACAATTTTCCCGGCCTTATCAATGTTTTTTGGGTGGTTTTCTCCAAATTTTCCTTTGATAATTTTTAGAGAAATTCTCGTTTACCATTTTACCACTTGAGCGTTAAATATTTTTGACAAACAACACGCGCCTAATTTCGGGGTGACAGTCTTGACAATCAGTTAGGGGAGGGGGTGGAGTTGGGTGAAATGGATCCTTTGGCAATTAAGAATTTTCCATAATTGAATTCGCTGCTTTGGAAAATTGAAAATAAAATTTTTATTTATTTATTTTATTTTTTAAATCCCACCTTTCCTACTCTTATATTTCCTCCAAAATTGCCTTTGTTCCCCACATCCTACACATAACATCCCATTACCCACTTTTAACCCATCAATTAACCCACACCAGCCATTTCCCAGCGGATAAAGCGATCAATTTCGCTGCGAATCAAATATAAAATCGTACAAGTCAGCTGCCATTTAACTCCTGACAGTAAGAGGGTCTTAAAAAACGGGATAATAAAAGTATCAGGCCAAAAACACACACACACATGTCACACTCGCATTTGCCTATCAAAAAGTTTTGATCTTTGATTGTCTGGCTGGGCTTTTTAACTAATTTGGGACACCCATTTGAATTTTCCACCCAACCCCAAACGGCAGGCGCCTTAACCCTCAGTCACCCCCGCAGGCTAATTTCGCCCCACTGACGTTCGAACGCTGGGAAATCGCGAGAAAACCGCATGCAAAACGCGTCACATGCAGTCACTGGGGAATTAACGCCCCACACACACTCACACACTCCTCACATATTTTGCATACACTGAGAAAAAGTCTTCATAAAAAAGGAAATTATTGCTAAACAAGTTATTCGCTTGAAAGATATTATACTACAAACTATATATTTTAAAATTGTAGGTAAATAATCTTGGATTAAAACACAATGAAAAAATATAAAACATAATAAAAATAAATATCTAAATATATATTGTTAATAGAATGTTAAATAAATAAATTATGTAGTTATACGATTCTGGGTTTCATTCAAAAATTATATCCTTGATTACATTCCTATAAATATAAATATGATTCCTTGAAATTTAAAAATGTCATTATTTAAAATATATAAAATTAAAACTTTCTAAATAAAATGCATCCTAGTTCCTAAATATTTCTCTCTGTGCACCCTTGTTTCGTTTTTGGTCGGTGGCAATCTCACCCCCGTTCGACGACACCCCTGGCTTTATTTGCGCAATATTTTTCTGATAATAACAAATTCGCGAATATGTTTATCTGCGTTTTCATTGCCGTCTGTTTTCCTTTGCGTTTCCCTTGCCGTCTGTCGCCTTTCCTTCGCCTCCCAAATTTCCTCGCGTCTTTTTTTTGGGTTTTTTGTATTGTATGGAGCTTTCGCTGGGGGTTTTCATTCGGATTTGTCCTTTCTGCACAGGTCTTGCCGTCTTGCCGCCTTCGTTTATTTTTTAGCGTGCCACTAATTCCATTTGAGACGTAACGAAAACGAAAATGACATCAATTTATTTGTGTATTGTTGTTTACTTGTTCCTCCTCGCATTGCCCCTGCTTTTCCGGCTTTTCCCAGTTTTCCCACCGCCTCTTTCATTGGCCGGGACCGCCCTCGGCTTTTCATTTCTTGGTGACAATATCTTGAGGGGGCGTCGGATAAAAATAAAAGAGGGTACAGCATTCCATTGCCAATTGTTTGCCAAAGTCAGTTAATTGTGTTTCCTCCTTTTTTTCTTTGCTTTTTTGCCGGCTTTCCTTTTGCTCAGGGAAATCTAGAGTGAGGGAAACTGAATGAAATTGGTTGGTGTAAGTACAAAGTTATAAGTCCATTATTCATTTGTACATTGTGTAGTCTAGGAACATATTTTATGCAAATCAATATATTCAATATAATTATTATATTATAGAAAATATTTGTATATAATTATAATTTGTTTATACAATATATTTAATATTAATATTTTCTAAAATGTAAATGATTTTTTATCAGTAAAACAAAAACTATTCGAATTAAAGATGATTTAGTAATTTACTTTTTTATTCAATTTAAAGTGCATTTAAACGTTTTTCCTATTATATTTTAGTCCCTTTGATTTTCCCACTTTTTCAGCGTTCTGACTTTTTTTTGTTTTCCCATTTGTGGCATCTTTGAGTTTTAAAATGCAAACAATAACAACAATTACACCCAAAGGATCAGTTGAAAAGTCAATAAACTCCCGCGGACAGCGCGTATTGGAAAATGGGAAAAGTGGGCAAAAAAGGGGAAAAGGCGAAACCGCAAAATAACCGCAAAGAGTAAACAACGGCGGAGAGCTTACTTGGTGCCTTACCCTTCCGCAACGCCCCCGATAAAACCCACTATATATGTAGATATATATATATATCCCCCTTCGCTTTTCAACTGCCCCGTGGCGCAACCTTTTCGAGCACTTTTTTTCCTTCGTTATTTACAAAAACCATAAATCAATTGGACACGCCAAACACACGCAGACAAACAAACAAATGCAAATCTATTTTTAAATGCGAAATAATACGGAACCCGAAAATAAAGTAAGGGGTGGGGGGTGTTGGGTGGCGAGTAGAAGACAACCCCTGAGGTTCATGCGTTGAAAATCGCGAAAAACCCGAAAAACCAAGTAGAAAAAGGGCCGAAAGTAAAAAAAGATGCCAATGGATGAGGGGAAAGGGGGAAAGGGAAACAAGGGGGAGTGAAGTGAAAAAGCCCAAGGAGAAGGGGTGGAAAATGTGGCGAAGGGAAGGACAGTGGGCGAAGAGCCACGCGGGAAAAGTCGCTGATACGACATGTGGGAAAAGTCGAAAAGTCACTGGCAAAAATAAGCTTATACGACTATAATATACCTTCTACTTGCTGAACTGTTAAAAATAATTATTTCCATTTGTTGGAATTTCCTTTTACCAAGTTACTTGTCCTTTAAAAGAAGTTTTATATCAAAACTGAGGTTATACTACTTTAAGATATCCTCTACACGATGATAGTATTTATTTTACTTACTTTCTTAAGTGAAGTTATTTATTTATGTCATCTATATAACCTCAAGGGTATATACCCTCCAACTCAATGTGGTATAAAGGGGTATCAGAAAATATAGACAGAAACGGGGGGCGTAAAGTGGGCAAAGGGGTGTGGCAGATCGACGGCTGAAGATGCGCCGCCCGCTGGCAATAAAAGAAAAACACGAACAATAAAAATTTTACATTTTGCAGGGCCGAAAAGTGAGAGGAAAACCGAAGGAAAAATGGAGGAAAAATCGGAGGAAAAAGGGAGTAAAAAGGGGTGTTGTTGCAGGCGCACCGTAAAATGACACACTTTAAGGTCGAGTTGCGGTCTACCCAGAAAAAGCAAAAAAAAAACAATAATAAAATAAATAAAACAGCAGAGTCCACTTCGCTCTGCCCGCCGGGGGCTTCAGATTTTCTTTGCCTGTTTTTCCCCCCCAAGAAAATGCGGAAAATGTGGGCGGAGGAGCGTGTAACATTAGTTTTGATAGACTTGCACGCATGTCCTTTTCGCCTTTTTGTTATGCAAACAAATCAAGCGCAAGAAATGCCAGACACAAATCTGATTTCCGTTTGACGGCCCTTCTTCTTAACCCATCTGCATACCTTAACCCCTGGCGAAGTGGCTGGCTTATGGGCTTTCGGAAAAGGGTTCCATCTGGGGTTCCTCGGGCGGGACTTCCGTATGCTAACCACAGCACTCCTCAATAACTTCCAGGGGGATTACGTTTTGGGGGAGAAAAATAAAGGAAAATACAGAGAAATAATACAGTATAAGTAATATAACTAATCCTTATCATTAAAATATATACAATTACATAGTTAGCTAGCGAAAATTGTCAGTTTGTTTCAAGTTGAAGTTTTTCACACGACCAGTGGGTAACTGCGAAATATTTACAAGTGAAAAATCTAGAAAACATGGGTCGCGCCAAGGTGATAAGGAAACCCCATTTGCATCGTCCTTCAAGGGATCGTATCAATCCGGAGGATTTCTATTGGACCAAAGAGGAGGTAAAGCGATCCATTCAGCGATGGTCCTTCCTCTGGGAACCGATTTCGGATTCCGATTCAGAGAGAAGTTCCTTGGGAGATGGGAAGCCTCCCCTAAAGGAACTTTCTGCCTATGGAGACTGGCGTGTGCCGGAGGGGATGGCCTACGACTTCCAGACGACTGGCCGCCAGATCCTCAAGAATCTGAGCAACTTTCCCTATCCCGAGATGATCCTTCCGCCCGTCTCTCTAAGCTCTTTACTACCCAACACTTTGCGGGTGAATCGCCCGCCCTACCTCACCCACAGGATCTTCGAGCACGTGCTGCCGGATCTCTATGAGAGGGCCAAGGAGCTCAGTAGTCCCATGGAGCCCGAGGGAGCCGTGGGCTACGATCGGCGCTACTACGACAGTCCCACGCTCATCAGGTGCCTCTGCAGTCGCCCCGAGCCTCGGGGTCTCCCTCCCATGAATTTGAAGGGGGTGAGGGAGGGCGAGTCCTGGATGGATGGCCGCTGCTGTGCCAGACTGCTGGTGGAACTCAACGCCCCGCTGGTGGACTATGCCAGACTTCGTCGTGGTGGGAAACACCCTTCCAGGGGAATGAAAATCCTTAAGGGATTGACGAAGATCAAGAAATCAGTGAAGAACTCCCGATGGATGCGTCCCAGGGCCAGGATTCTACTCTATTCGGAATCGGAGATGGAAATGGAGGAGGTGGAGCAGCAGGAGCTGTGGGAGATGGAGGAGCAGCTGCCCTTGGAGGATTACTATGTGGAATATGCGAACGAGGAACTGAATTCTGGAGAGGTGGATATGGATGTGGATGTGGATGTGGAGACGGAGCAATCCTCCCAAGAACTCCTGCCGCAGATAACCCGATCCCAGTCGGATCTCACACTCGAGTACCTAAAAACCAGTCCCATGCTGAGGAGAAGTCTTAGTCTAAGCAATATTAACTAGATATTCTCCAGGCCAAAAGTTATATAATATGAAAATTCTAGTTATATCAATTTGGATTAGATGAAATATATTTAAAGGGTACAAAAATTCCAAGAAATAGCTGGAAAAGAAAAAGGCTGAAATGCCAGAGAAAGGTAAAAAAAGGGGATTGGACTCCCTAGGTGACAAAAAAAAAACACACGAAAAAAGAGAAAAATAGATGGTGCGCACTTATTCAAATTAACATAAATCAAAAGAATTTCCAGTGCAGAGAAATGTGAGAGAAAGCTGGCAAAAGAGGTGATGAGAAACTGGGGAAACATCATTTGAAAATCCAGGGTGCCGAAACACCGAAATAATCGTAACGAAACGACTGGGAGTCTAAGATAAAAATATAAAATAAATGTCTTGAGTTAAATGAGTAAAATTAAGTTAAGTGTGTGTATCAATGAATATGAAATGTATTTACAATACTTTGTGGTAGGGTTCAGAACTATTTTTAGATTTAATATAATATAATATAATATTTGTTTTCAAATTATCTTCTCAAATACTTAAAGAACTATTTTGTAGTATTTTTTTTTTTATTCATTCCTATTCTTTTAGCTTAGAAAAACCCAACCGATGGAAAACCTCGAGGACTTTGCGTCGGAAAACCTCAAATGTCCGCGTCCGCTTTTCCACCTTATGTCGTTTTGTCGTTTTGTCGTTTCTGTGTTCTGTGTGTGACTAACGCTAACATTTTTGTGATTTTTCATCTTCATCTCTTTTAGCTTGCTTTTTTCCATTTTTTTCACACCTTTTGCGGCTTCGCTTCATTCGCCGTCGCATTTCCATTTCCATTGCCACTTCCGCTTCCGTTGATTTGTTGCTGGCGCCCCTAAAAAAGAGAGGGGCGTGGCAGGAAGTGGCTGCTTAAAACGCCGCACGCAGAAAAAGGAGTAAAAAGTGCTAGAAAAAAAAGGGAGGAGTAAAATAAAAACTGAGTGTAAAAGAAGAAGAAGCAGCGTCAGCTTATGCTGCACATAATTTGTAACCATTTCACACCCTTCCTCTAAAATAGGTGGATATTTTTTTTGGGAGGGGATGGGGCGGAGAACCTCTCCAAATTGCTCCAAATTTAAAATAAACCAAAGGCAACTCCCCAAAAAATATCACTCCGCTTTCTCCGCTTCTCCCTTCAAACTTTATAACATTTCTGGTTCATTCTTCTTCTAGCTTCTTCTGAATATTCTTCATTCTTCATTCGTTTTTTTTTTTTTGTTCTTTATTTTTTGCGTATATATGCGAATATAAATGAAATTTTTGTTGTTTGGACGTGACACATTTAGTTTGAATATATGGCAACTCAGTCGTCAGTCAGACGAGCATCGGAACGTAGATGGTTTTGTGTGGAGAGGGGGTAAAATGCCAGGGGTGGTGGACGAAAGGGGGTTGACTGACGACTGCTGATGACGTAAACGCAATTTGGTTTACAAAACAGCAAGAAACTGTCAGAAACTAAAGATGTCGATGGTTTTTACTTAACCGCAGGTGTGGTCATTCCAGTTTTATTTATATTCGGAGATTTGCGAAGGGGCTCTTGTGCATTATAACTATCGACTTGTTTTTAATAATTTAAATATCATATATTATATCATAATATTATTATATTACTTTAAAATACATATTATTGGAGTGACATTGATAAATGATTTGACCACCTGTTTAATTCGGATCTGTGTGGCCTGAGTAAACCCTTTTTACTGGCTTAACTCCCCCCTCCAATTGCCCAAGGACAACAATCCCCTGAACCCCTCGAATATTCCCGTATTATTTCAACATCCCCGCCGCTCGAAAAGAAGTGGCAAAAATCCAACATAAATCACAAGCACTCAATGTCAACTCAATGAACTGCTCATGCATGCAAGGACCCTTTCCCCGAACCACGGATCCTTGGAAAATCCGGCAAAGTGAGTGCAAGTGGAGCTGGCATCGCGTTATTTGTGGAATTTCCTCGAGTACATTTCGATGATAAGGAACAGGCCAAAAGAGCTAAGCCAAAAGACCACATATGGGGGTGGTGGTTGGGTGGAAAAGCGGGAAAAGACGGCGGCCTTTCCACTGCGCTTTCTTAACAATTTGTCATGCATGGAGCGCCAAATATGCCGAAAGTAGAAAAATGTATTAAAAGCAGCTGCGAGTCCTGCGTGGAAGTCCTAGAAATGCCACAAATAAATCATTTCTTTTTGCCATCTTGAGATGTGTGTGTTCTTGCACAGATAGCGGGGTGTATCTGTGAGACAGACGAGGTGAAAATAATAGTAACAAAATATATGTAAATATATATACTTTCTCTCTAAGCTTTCTCTATAAATGTCAAAATAGTTTGTGCAGTAAGAAGGATAAATATTACATATACATTTATTTGTCAAAAATAAAAAAAATGGTTTTACATTTCAAATTTAAATTTTTTCTGGTGAAATTTTATTTATTTTATCAGAGTTTTTGTATGAAATATTAAAATTATTTCTTAGTAATTCATAACTATAAAATAAACTTGTGTTTATTATTTTGGCACTACTCTTTCCACCTCTAACGTTTCAGCTTTCGAGTCAAGGGAAAAAATGGGCTTTTGATTCAGATTGGGATGACTGTCTGAAGTAGTTTCGGTTTCGCTGGCACTCGAAATATTTTCACGTGTCTCGAACAAATGTCAAACGCACACAGCAACATGAGCACACACACAGATACACTCGCACATAAATCAAAAAGCGAAGGGATTGAGGCGAAAGTATTGAAATGTAACGCATTTATTTTCATTACAAGCAAACGGAGCCCGCAAAAGTATGCTATGCAAAAATCTTAGGCTGCGATGCGTCGCTAATGTGACAGCCACAAAAAAGTAAGGGAAAATAAAGAAAAAGGGTCCTGGCCATAAGCCACCGTTGCGATATAAGCACTTTATTGGATCATCAGACTTATTTTGATATGTGACCAAATAAATATGAGGGAATTCGAGAGGAAAGGGGAAAAGTGCGAGGCATTGACATTTTGCAGCCGACGACGAGCAGCCATAAATTCCTGTCAGTTATTTTCATTTTCGTAACATTTTTGCATCGTTCGAGCACGTCTTTTTGTCAACTACTCGTTGACAAATCTACTTGGCTCTTCTCTTGTTTATTTTTGTTTATTTGTGATTTATTTCGATAGCATAATAAAAATGTGGCATGTGTTTTATATGTTAATATCTTAGTATATCTTCAGCCCTTTCACTACAAAATTCTTTGTCAAATTAAGCAATAAATTAAAATAACAGTTATAATAAAAATCAAAAAAGTCAAATATATTTCAGTTACTCACCCTGAAAGTTCAAAAATCACGCCAACTCCAAAAAAACTCCTAAAAATTTGTCAACATTTGCATATCAATTGCCGCGAAGAAAATACATTAAAAATTATACACTAATAGGGAAAATCAAGTTAAGGACACGACATCAACTTATCTTATCCGCCCAGTTTTGTCCCGCTTTTCCCGCTTTCCCGGCTTTCCCATTTGCATGCTTCATTAGCGCGGTCCGTGGAGCTCTGCGAATTAAAAGTAATGTTAATTGCGCCCCGACTGCGTTCATCCATAATCAATTTTAGCCGCTGGCCCCGCAGATACAACGAAAAACGAACGAAAAAAGCGGAAAGAAAAGCACAAAATATGACATAAAAATTTTTCATTTCCTTGAGGAGGAAAAACCAGGGAAAAAAATCCAGAAAAAAAAAGAAGCGTCGCCTGGTGGATTTTTCAAGCTCAATTCCCAGCGGACGGCGAACTTTGGCAATGAAGTAGAAAATGAAGTAGCGCCACGCCCACTTTTCCCCAGCCCCCGCCCACTTTTCCCAACCACCTCTCAGTGGGCCAGTGAATGTATTCATCAATGCAACAACACATTTGCATATTTCGGGCGTAAAAATTAATCACTAATTTTAATACGCAACGAGGCCGAAACAGAGAGGAAAAAAGGAAAAGCTAAGGAAAACCGAGGGAAAACCCACCTCGCCTCCCCTCGAAACTTGTTAAGTGGGCAACACTAATGTAGCAATTTTGAAATTGATGAAAAAAAGCGAAGTAAAAAGCGAGATAGCCAGATGGAAGGTAAACAAATTGCGCGATGAGGCGTTGTCATTTATATGGGCGAAACAGGAACCCAAAGATATTTCCTCTTCGCCCCCTCGAAATAATAATAAAAAATAAATAAATGGAAAATGAGAAAACGCAGCTCGAACATAAAAATGACCAAGGCACCAGTAAAATCGCCGGGGGGTGGAAAAGCTGGGTGGGGAAAAGCTCGGCAGAGGGGAAAATCGACGTCGTCTATCGAAACGCTAGCCGCATTTCACCTGCAGCGTTTTGATGGCCAAGCGGAGAGAGATGAGAGATGAGAAAGAGGCGCACCTCCATTAAAACTAATGGGAAATTTGCTATAATTTGATTTCACAGACCGAGAAGAAGATGCCTTCGTCCTTGGTCCTTCAAGGACTCAAGTCGCAGGCAGATTGAAGTTGGGAAATTGCTCGAGATTTGATTAATTGCAAATTGGAAATGAATTTGGCAGGCAAATCAATGGCAAGTTGGCTGGAATTTATGTTAAAAGTCTAAGATCACTTAAAGAAAAGTTTAATTTACTTTTGATTTATGTTTTAATTATAATTATAATATTAGAAATATTAGAATATTAGAAATTAGTATGTAAAATCTTTTTTTGATATTTTAATATATGTGTATAAAAACTAAATTTTGTTTATTATTTTTAAGATTTGTATTTATTATAAAAAACCCTTTAACATGAATCTTAAATACATAAAAGTAGATATTATTTTTTTTACTATTTCAGCCAATTGAAGTGATGCCTTTTGGCCAATTTCGAATGCCAATTACCCCTTGTTTTCCTTGGCGTTTCTCCACCTCCTCCCCTATTTTTGTGTGTAAATTTGAGTTGCCTAATTCCAGGCGGTACGCCTAAAAAGGGGACGGGAGGGGTCAGGCTCCAGGGGGAGGGACTGGCAACTTGAGTCTGGGCCAAGTACACGCGCCTGCACATGCGAAATGAGAAAACTTTTCGACCACAACATCGACGTGGTGGCAAGCGTTAACAGCCGGCGGCCCACACAACTACAACGCAAATACAAACACCAATGCTTGTGGAAAAGCGCCAAAAACCCCTTGCCCCTCCCCCTGCCCATGCCACGCCCACTTCTCCAATTTCGCCCCCCCTTTTTCGCAGTGCATCGTTGTTGTCTGCCCGCAAAAGATTGCTTTTAGAAATTTATAGTTTCAATAATGTGGCGACCGCGTTCCACGAACCGTTGCATTGTTGGTGGGAAAAGTGGGTAGGTTAGCGAGGAAAATGTGTGGAAAGGGTGGAAAGGCGGGGTTGTATGTGTGTCTATGTGCACTCTCATGTGTATTTTCAATTTACGCGTCCATAACTTCAAGTTTTGCAAGTTTACCTACCGAGCAACACCCGAAGGAACAAGTTGTCGACGGGCCGCATATCGAACACTTGAGCAGCAGCCACACACAGATACTCCACACACACACACTCACACACAGCACTGCAGAGCTATAGTGTTGCAGCTGAAATCGGAGCTAAGACAAATCTGCACTGAGCGAAAAAAGGTAGTTGAAAAAGTTATATTTTTGTCAAAAACCAAAAACCCGAATTTCCACAAAAAAAAAGCAATAATTTTTTGGCCGGCAAAACGGAAATATTGATCGAAATATGGATTGTCATACCTTTCTGAACTCGTTATTAAATTTCCAATTGATTGGCATTCAAACCTAGAAATTTTTAATTTTTGCCATTTTTGGCAAAAAATTGTGATGTAACCCCTTGTAAAAAAAGCGAAAATTGTGAAAAAAATAAATTTTTCAGAAAGTGATGGGGATCGTTAGTTTAGATCATTAGCTGCTCAAAACTGTCGCTCTTTTAGCTGTGGGCCTTGAATTGCTCAAATTAGAATTGAAAAACGGTTAAAAAATAAGGCATTTATACCCGTTGACTGCCATCTAATAATAATTTACATTTTGTATACCAAGACTCCTAAGATATTTTGAAAAATATTTATTTATAAAACCCCTTTTTTGCAGAGTGCACAATCTGAAGATGGGGACTTGGGACTAAAACTGAGACCGAAACTGAAGCAGTTGCCGTTTCCGCAATTACAAAACTTCCGCAAAAATAACAAAACACTCGCGCGGCAAACACCGCTGAATGTCGAGGAAAGCGAGGGGGTTGGGAAAAGTGAGCTGTGGGGAAAACTGGGGGGAAAAGCTGGCAGCAGCACATGTGCACCAAGCCAAACACACACTTTTCCGTGCATTTTTCTAGGGCAGATTTTAATTTCTTAATGCAGAAAGGGCACTCCAAAGGGGGTTAAGTGCGGCAGATGGGGGTGTTTCTGTGGGGAGGGGGCCTGCAAAGGGTTAAGCACCGCCGGACAACTTTGTCTTTGTGCATTCGCAATGAGACAACAACGGTCGTCTGTCTGTTCGCATCTGTTGCCAGTCAAACTGCAAGTCAATTTTGGGAAAACTAAACTCCCCAAAAAAAAAGATGGATGTGTGTGTGTCTCATCCTGATATTTTCCTGATTTTTCAGCTTTTTCCCTGCTTTTTCTCAACTGCCATTAGTTGCCATTAGCCTCGTTATCCCAGCTCAATTTTCTCATTACCTACCATATTTCCTCATCCACATAGATAGTGAACGCGCCTTGCATCAAAAGAAATTGATAATCTCTTAATAAGCCGAGAGGCAAACAGTCTAGGGATATTTCTCCTTTTTTCCTTAGCCGAAAAACCAACAAGCAGGCCTCAAGACTTCAAAAGGAGTCTCCCCAGACACGTGTGTGTGTGAGATACTACTTATATATCCCCAATCCCAATCTCGAAACCCCATCCCGAAATTCTCGGACAACTCCCTTTTGACACGCACACAAATCACTTGATTCAATCATCTCGAAAATTGATAACATGCCATTTACAAATGACATCACTGGAAAAAAAGCAGCAGCAAGCTCATTGAGCGCCCGCCACAAATTATTTATAGGCCAAAGGCATAAAAAAACAACAAGATACCCCCGAAAAAATTGGGACACGTGCCGCCAGTTGACCAGCCTCTTCGGCCACGCCCCCTTTTTCCATCCCGGGTGAAAGTTGCACTGGCCAAGTGAAAGTGAAAGTGAAACCTTCTAACCGCACACGGCACGCACCCAAAAAAAAAACAAAAAGAACAATTGGAAAATAGCTTGTGTTCCAACTATCAGATACCCTGTATAACTGGTGAAAATTCAGGGATAAGATGTTATTTTTAATGGCTTTTATATAAATTATTTTATTATAAGTTATGCTTTCGATTTTTAATAACTACATTACACAAATTAATTACTTATATATATTTTATTATTATTATTTTTTTTATTTTAAATAGTAATATCTGAAACCTATATACCTTTGCCAATACTAAGTGCTTTTGGAAAAGAAAAAAACAAGAAAAACAAGCGGCAGGAAAAACTCAACCCCCTTCCCCCGTGGAAACTGCCTCATTTGGGATGCGTTGCACGCTGAGCTTTTCATTTCAATTTGAACGCATTTTTTTGCGGCCAAAACAAGGAGGATTTTTGAGAGGGCAGGGATCATCCGAACATCTGAACAATCTGAACAATCGGCGCAATCGGACAATTGATTCGAACGCATTTGCGTGCTTGCCCCAAATAACTGCAAATTATTTTCAGTCTCTCGTATTCCTTTGTTGTGCGGGGATTCCCCATTGTGCCATCAGGCTCATCGGCCTCATCAGGCGGCAAAATGCCAGAAATGGTAGAAATGGGAGAAATGGGGGGTGGTCATGGAATCAAGTTAAGTGATTCGCTACGTGATGCTCTTCTGGGGCCAAGCGTCGTAAAAAGGTTCTGACAAAAAACATAAGAGCGGAAGTGGACAGAAAAAAACAGCAGAAGGTCTCTCAGGAGTGTCTGAAGATGTACGGAAAACTATTGCTTAAGAACATAACAAATTATAAGGAAAATCATAAGGTATTCTTGCAAGTAAAAGCTGAAAGCCAAGAAATCACTGAAAAAGTGTAAGAAAGGTGCCTAAAAGTATGCTGAGAATAAAGGATAGTCGTCTTCCAGTATAAATTCATATCACTTTTGGTTTAAAAAAATAGTGTTACATAATTTTAGACATTAAATTTATTTTCTCCCTTTAATTTTCATTACCAAGATCAAACGATTTGTTAACTTGTTGTTGGGTATAAAATTTCATTGCTCTGAATTGGAAACACAACTACTAGTGTTTATTTTTAAGACCCCCCCTGGAATATCATCACCACAGCCCCCGACCAACATTCAAACTCTCATTATGACCCCGGGCTGACCGATCCATTGAGCATTAAACAGTTGACCAAACTTTAATTAAGAGCACAACGCAGAGACAAACAAAGACCAAAACAATGGGGTGGACCAAAAAAGAAGGAAAGAACTAACCGAAAAGTCAGCAACACTTGAGCCAAATGTCAAATACACAAATATATCCGAAATGTGGTAGTGGCAATGAAAATGAAAACGAAAACGCCCTCCGGGGTGCATTTGCCAGCCAAAGCTGAGTGACCCGACCATTCCTATTGAATGGAGACCAGAAACTAGAAACTATAACGAGACAAACAATAACTTGGACCCGGAAAAGGTTAGCACTCGGAATGGAGACCCCATACCAAAAACCATTTTTGGTATTGATAGTTTGTAAACCGGAGACAAAAAATGGACAAAGGAGAGTATACAAGTGACAATAACAAGCACAAAATGGACACTACTACTAGATGATGATGGTGACAATGGACCTTCTGCTCCTTGGTCCTTCGGACGACGACTTGACATCCGGCATAAATGTCAAACGCCAACTTTGACCGCAAATCTAGATGGTTGGGATGTTGGGTCAATGCAGAAGCACAAATATATTCATGGAGATTTGCGAGACGCAGGATAGAGGACTCAGGACAGGACCTTCCGCAAGTCCATCAGTCGCCAGACCGAAACTTAAATATCTATTTATACGTGTATACAAACCCAAACCATTTAAAGCCATCCGCTCGCCATTCCAATTCCGATTCCCCGATCCCATTCCCATTCCATCCCAAATCCAACCAAGTGCGTCGCTTAATTACAAAACGAACAACGCATAAAAACCAACAGAGACAGGGTTCGTCGATGGGCCACCCTACTCCACCTCCCATCATCCATCCCGCTCTAACCCCAAGGAAGGACACTATTGTCTAACGGGACTCAATGCCATACCATGCCATGCACTGCCAAAAAAGGGGGCTAACTGAAATGATTAAAAAACGAAGTATTTAGTGAAGATGGAAGATATGTCTTGACTATATTAAATTATAAATAAATCTTTTCTTATAAAATATATGTTTTGTAAATAAAATATTAAATCATAATTAAAAAATTACATTTTATGAATTTTTTATTTTATATATTTACTTTACAATTTATCAACTATATTTATATGAAAATAAAATGATAGTTTGTAAAGGAAATATCAATGGTTTTCAATAGTACAGATCTTAAATAAATGATTGATTAAATACAAGCCCATAGTAATCCATGAATTTATTGATTACTCTTCTAATACCGCACAACTATTTCTCGCAGTGCCTTATCCCATATCCCCACGCCTCATCGTTTGACATTTGCAATATTTGACATTCAAGTAAAGGCATAAATTTGCGTTTAATGAAATCCAAAGGCGCCCAGGCCATTGGGATGTGCCTCTCTCTCTGTCTGCACCATATGACCGTGGCCATGGCTCTATTTTAGGGGGGTGTGCTGGATAAGGGGGGTTCTTTGGCCCCACATTCCGTCCCTTTGACGACCATTAGGCGGCCAACCGCAGCGACAGCTGGCAGGGCCAGCAAATTACAGCTGCGGATGCGAGGAGAGTCTATTGAGCGGCCATTGAACATGATGATGGCAGGAACGTGTCCTTGGGCTTAGGGTTTTGGGTTCTAGGTTCCATGTTCTATATACGAAGTATTTCAGAATAATAAAACAATAGTTACTTGATTTTTGATCGAAACATTAAGTGTATTTGTACAATTTTAAGGGGGTTTCCCTGGGGCTGCGAAACATTTGACAATCGGAATTTTGGGCGGACAGCTCGTTTCGAACGATAAAACGATGTTCTTGCCGAGAAGACCCTAAATCTAGCGAGCCATCTCGTAAGTCATGTCCTAAGCTTTGCTTTTTGACGGAATTTCTCTGCCTGGGGTCTCTCTTTTAAAGAAGGAAACTCGCCGAGAATTCAAGGGAACGACGTGTGGTAAAATATAAAAATATATAAGTAACTGAAGTGAACTAAAGATAACTGCAAACGAAATGAGAGGGTTTACTTGGCACCCCTCCTCGAAGAACGGGGACGGTCATAAATCACTGGCCTTGGGCTTTTGGCCATCATCAGCTTGTTGATCGTCTCAGTCTTCTCGGCCTCCTTGGCCCGGAAGTACTTGTAGCTCTCCTCCTTCTTGTAGAGAGTAGCGATCTCTTTGACTCTCGACGCATTCTTCGGAACGGGGGCCACATTCTCCTTCTCCTCCTCTTTTTCTTCTAATTGTACTTCTACTTCGTCGAGCTCCAATTTGGGCACCTCAATATCTCCTGGCAACTCCTCGGCCAACATCTTGCGAGGGCTTTGCTGCTTGGGAATCGGCCTCTCCTCGGAGGTTTCACTGGTACAGGAGTCCTCCTCGTCCGATAGTGTCTCGTTCATCAAAGCTTCGGCATCGGCCTCGGCATCGGCATTGGCCTGTGGCTCTGCATCACCCTCGGTGATGACCTCCTCAGCATCAGTAGTTTCTGCATCAGTAGAGCTGTAGCTGGGCTTAACCGGATCATTAGCCTTGATGGCCGAACCGAAGATAGGGCTCTAATGGGAGAAGAAATAAGAATTAATCGATATTTATCGACATTTACCATCGATACTATCGAAAATTTCGATATTTTTCAAGCTTTATTGGGAGATATACAAATAAATCGATTGATATTAATCGACATTTAATATTCTTCCCTTTAAAACATAAATTTTATCGAGAATATCGATATTTTTTAAGCTCTATCGAGGACTCACATGATATATCTGCCACTGCACTATCAAAGATAGGAGTATTCCGGCTATGATCATGGATGCACTGACCAGGAAAACCACCAAGGCGGTATCGTAGTGGGTCTCATTGCGATCGAGCACAAAGTCTACGAGCTGATAGACCTTCAGAACCAACTTGCTCAGCATGCCAAGGCTGTCTTCTGGAAGTACAGGAAAAATATCGAAATTTAAATATTGGATCTCAAACGGAAAGTTGCCCCCGTGTTTAAATAGGATATGTGTGTGTGTGAATGCGAAAAAGAGATTTGCAATTAAAAACTTGAAATCTGCGCTGCGAAGGCAAATAAAATGCAATTAGCAAGATTTGAATTAATTAAGTAGTAAGTACAGTCGTCACCGGCTACGGCAAACAAGTTGATATGGAAACCCCAGGCTCGAAGTTTCGCTTTATTAATAGCCCAAAAGTAGTGGATGTTGGTGGTGGGTGGGGTTTTGAAGGCGAAGACATGTGCCAGACAATCCAGGCACAAACACATGGAACGTGGAACAGTTGTGTCTTTTGTTTATCTTGCGCACAGACATTCGAAAAGTGGGTGGGTGGACTACCCGGGCAAAACTCTTTTCGGCAAGGACGAAAAGGAGCAAAGGCAACAACAGCAATGTGCAATTATCGCAAAATACCTTAAGGTTTACATCGTCAATGGGGAAAGAAGGTAGAGGAAAAGCGGGGAAAACAGGAAAACTCCGAGTGGCCCACAGGTGTGCCCTCCCCCTTTTCCACCACCTCATCTGTCTGCTGGTGTTTACCCAAGTGCTTTGTATTGAAGTGCATTTCGGCATGTAATTTGTAGTTCTTTGCTATTTGATTTTTCGAGCTGCGAGCTTAACCCAAACTCAAACCCAGTGTCTTAACCCTTTGTCAAGAATTCCCATTTTAAATCGTTCAACTAGTATATATAGCAAGTAGCCCTCCCAATTAACAGATCTCCCATTTCACATCTCACACCTAATATTCCGCCCAGTGATTCCCAAGCCGCGATCAAATTTGTAAGATGATCAGCACAAAAACGATAAAAGCGAGTGGTGCGAGGAGATCCAGAAGATCCCAGAGCCAAGGAAGAGGGCCTTTGAAGTTCGATAATTGCAAATTCCTTGTGCATGTTTCAGTTTGCATCAAATCGTCGCGCAATGATCGGATTTAAATCAGCGGCGGCTGTGGCGCAACTAAATTGATCTTTTATCGCTTCAACGATGCTGCTGCCGCTGCTGCTACGTCTCGGGGATCGAGAATCGAGGATCGTATCGTATCAGATCGGAAAGGAAAGAAGGGGAGAGGGGGAGCGGATTGGTTCGGTTTAGTTGGGCCCGAGTTTGAGGCTCTTGGTAGCCGGCGCGTAAAAGCTTACAAAATACGACAACGCACAGAAGCGCATAACTCAGCAGATGGAGCAAGAGGCAATGCGAACTGAGAAGTTGTAGGGCACTGAGAGAAAAGAAATGAAATTTAATTTTATTTGAATATCATTAAGACATAAACGGGAATGAACATGTGGCGCCCAACGTGGGGCATTTATATATTGCAAACATAATTGAATATTAATTATTATTTTAAAATCGCTGTTTAGAAAACGATTTAACATTAAATCCAACGTTTATTTATTGCTTTTCTATAACATACAACTTTTTCTTTCGGTGCCCTACTGAAGCTGGAACCGCTCATGCGATTGGAACATGGGGATCGACGACGTTCACGCGCTGGGATTAAATCGGAAGTTATGCGAATGTCAAAAGCTCGTCTCGTCTACCCCTCTGATCCCCTCCACCCCTCTCTTCCACTCCTTTCCCGAGAAGTTCCTTGATTGGTGTGGTGTGGAAGCCACGAGATTCTGCGGCGGCCGATGAAGAGATGGCCATTCGGTTGCCGCGAGAGTGATGAAGTAAAAATTGTTACCGTATCGAATGCGGATTAAAATCAGCTAAACAAGTTGCCAGTCGCATTGGTCGCTCAATGTCTGTCGATCTTCTGCCTCTGCTCCCCTTGCCCCTTTCACTTTTAGCCATATTGATGGGCCATGAAGAGGGTCAAAGCGAATCGATAACGAATCAATTAAGCGCTCTTCGTGGAAGAATATTGCGCATTTGGATGGGGCATATTAATTATTTGCCTAACGAGGAGTATTTAAATGAAGATTCTATATATATATAGACTTTTAATAAAAATGCCAATGAATACCCCCATACCCGTACTGTTCTCTAATCAGCAACATTTCAAGTGGCCGGGCAAGAGAATAAATAAAAAGAAATCTGTCGAAAATGAAAGGGATTAAACAAATAAATCACTTGGCTCTGTTTTCAGGACATTTTCGTCCTGAAGCCAAAAGGGTAGAAAAAATACTAAAGGAAAACGAAACGAAAAGAAAAGGGTTGCCCACACCAATTAATGAGTTAAAAATTGTGCAGCATTGAATGAATTGGAAAGGATGGAGGCGAAGGATTTGCCGCTGTCCCGCAGCAAAAGAGCAAAATTAATGAAGATATTTCGCTGTCGTCGGTTGGGTTCCTTTGAGGACCAAGCAGAAAAAATCATTTGATTTTTAATTACGCTGATTTTTTATATTAGAACGGAAACAGCTTGGAATAGCAAACACCTTGGAAATTAACACGCCCCAAGTTGGGCGGACGTCTCGTCTCTCGACTCGACTCTTGGTGACTTGGCCACTTGAGCCACTTGGATCGGAATATCTCGGGGGTCTGGGCACTCGGATGGCACTGCCAACTGGCCCCGGCACGCACGAAAGGGTTTCAACTTAATTAAACCGTTTCTTCTTTTTTCGTATACTTTTACTTTTTTGCCCCTTTTTTGACGCAATTGAAAATGGATGGGTGGGGTTGGAAAACGGGGAAAAGGGGGGTCTAAACTGGCAACTGTCATCGTATTGCGCACTGCGAAAAGTGGGCACAAATTGACATCTAAAGTGCTTAAAATTTTCTTTAATTAAGTGTGACAAACTGTGGGCAAAATAGGCAAAGAGCGATCACGGAATGAAATGAAAAGGGGTTGGGGTGGACCAAAAAAGTATTTTATTGTATAGTTTATTATTTGAAATTAACAAGTAGACTTTGCGAATCTTGACATTTGACTAAGAAAATAAAGGTGATTTCAAAAAGAAATGAAAAGGGATTGGATGGACCAAACGAGGTATTTTGATGTTTAATTTGTCATATTAATTTAACAAGTAGGCTTTTTAAGTCTTGACATTTGACTATGAAAATACGAACTTTACAATAAATTTAGGAAATGCCACTCCTTTTCGCGCAAGCTGACTCATTCGCGGCTCTTGGGTATCCCAATAAATAACGATTGGGTGGCGCGAGGGGAGGACAAAGAGTACGAGAGGGCAAAAGACGAAAGACGAATACAAAAAAAGAAGCGAGGATGTGGAACAGTAGCTGCCCACGCAGAAAACGGACGACACTCAATGGAAGTCATTTGGAGCTCGTAAATAAGCAAAGTGCAGCATTAATAGTTGCTGATTAAGGAGAGCGCCTACGGGAAATTAAAATTAAGTAATTTAGACCCACGTACAAGTCGAAAGCCGAGAGCCGAATGAAAACTGGTTGAATAACTTGGAACTAGAGTAGAACTTACCAACGATTCCCTCGGGGGGCGATTGGGTCCAGAAATTCAAGATACCCATTTCTTTTTTCACACACACAGTTACTGAGAAATTACAAAATATATATTTTTTGGTCACTTTTTTTCTATGAAAATTTTTCAGAAAAAAATATAATATTGTTAAGGAGAATACGTCCTGCTCGGAGGTCTGTACTTCTATAACTGACCCTATGCCGTTCGAGCTCCCAGGCCTTTGACAATTTAGACTTCAAGGCTAAGTTGATGAAAAATTATTGGTAGTACCTTTCGAATAAAGAAAACCTAGGGTTTCGGCCTACTACGATTTCTTTTATTGACTCTATAAAATATCTCCTCATTATTATTATCATTATTCCATTTTACTTATATGTAAACCCTATAAATATGCCCAATTTCCAGGCGAAATCTTTCGCCAATTAGCCAAGAACCAAGAGCCCCCGTCCGACATAAATAATAATCAATTTGATATCAAATCGAGCCACCAACAGACGACAATGTCCTTGCCGAAAGGCAAAGGAAAAATAAAGAAAAAACTAGGAATCAGAATTGATGATTATTGCTTTTTGACAGAGATTCGCCAAGGCGACAATAAAAACGGTGGAAAGCCGGGGAAAAGGAAAAGGAAAAGAAAAGTCCATACTCACATGTCCTTTTACGAGGATGCGTGGGCTTTCTGTGTTAGTATCAATAAAATAGCCGCACACACACACACGTAGCTGGGAAAATGGGGGGCCGAAGGAAAAATATTTATGTGCATGTTATAGTAAGTGCAAAATAATAGCCGGCGGTCGAAATTGGTGGGGTGGAAAATGGGGCGGGGAAATGGGGTGGGTGGGTCACAGACACGTAGCACACAGACTAGTACTAAAAATGTTTCAACAATTACCAAACCAGGGAAAATGATATGTGCTTGTGTGTGTGTGTTGGTGTGTGTCAGGCTAAGCATATGTGTGTGTGTGTGTTTTGGCAATAATGCACTCGACACTTTTATTTCTTTTTCATTAGCCAAAAAGCGACTTTCTTGGCTCTCGCCACCTTCTTTCTCCCTCTTTTTCTCTGTTTTGGTTCGTGACCTTCACATGTGTGTCCACCCTCCAAAGGGGAAAAGAAAAGGAGCTGGAAAATACTGAAGCAACATCTGGAAATTATCAAATAAACATTATAATAAATAAATATTATAATAAATAAATCAGAAGCCATGAATAATAATATTAATGTAATATTTACATATAGATTTAAGTTAAATATTTGTAGGAAGGAGACTTTATCCATTGGCAAATAATATTAAATAAATATATATATTTAAATAAAGAAAAAATTAAACAAACTTAAAATAAAATAGGAAATAAATTTATTAATTAATAAATAACTTAATGCTTTAAATAATATACTTATATATATAGAAAGCTGGTTTAAATATATTTATATATATATCTCAGGAGGCCATGAAGTGTCGCCTGTTAAATTTTCATAAATTTTTCAGATCAAAGCAGGCCGCGCTTTGAAATGTCATTTCCAGTCCCCTATAAAAGGCCGCCCGATCGCCTCAGGATTCAGTCAACGCACACATCTCGTAGAGGTAACAACTCCAAATTCCAAATTAAAACCTACAAAAATATTTTCCCTCTACTTTCGGTGAACATTTTTTTTTAGTTTGTGCTGTCCTGTTTATTTTGTTCAGTTCATTTTCTATTAGGCTTAAGCATAAAGTGTAAAAGTGTAATTAGTATTAAGTGTTAATAGTCATAAGTGTCAAAAGTATTCGAGGGTGTCCAACATCTCAAGCTCGGCCAGCCTGAAGCTGGCTTCATCATCTAGTTATAAGGATAGATCTAATGCTTTATTTATTATTTTCTGTTTGCTACACTGGAATACAAATCAACACTGGAAGAATAATAATATATCAACACTGGAAGAATAATAATATATCAACACTGGAAGAATAATAATATACGAAAACTGTAAGAATAATACTATATCAACACTGGAAGAATAATAATATAGCAATACTTAAGATAAAGGCAAAAAAACACGGAATACTAAAACTTACACTGAAACCAACACGTTATAAAGGAATAAAAGATTGAAGTATGTAATAAAAAAAACTTATATACATGTATATACATTTATTTTACTAACAATATATTTCTTTTTATTCAGATTGCTTACCTAACTACACTTTGAACGAGCCGGCTGAAGCTGATACGACCATCTCTTAGGAAGGACCTCTTTCTCAAGGGCGATCTGACATAGGAAGACTAGAGACAAAGGTTCAAAATTCGAAGTAACAAATTTTCTGTATTAAAATTCCCGTGCTGCACCGCCAGTCAATCAACTCTAAGACGTTTCGACTCGTATGAAGACTACCTTTTGGCCAACTAATTGTGGAAGAAGACACTAACAAAAATACACTTGTCAAAGAAGAAAACCTTCTGGTCTTTATGAATTCGAGGATTTACGGGGGAGCAGGCGCAAATTGCCCGGCGCTGTCATAATTTCTAATACCCAGAACCCAGAAATAGGGGCTCTATAAGCCAACTTTATTGGGGCAATAGTTTGCAATTAGCTGGCGGGCAATAAAAATGGACATCAACATAAAAATAATCGAGAAAAATCGGCCAATGGTCATGGGGGTTTCCATTTAAGCAGGGCAAATAATTGAACATGTTCTCTAATATTTTTTGGGAACAACTGCTCATATTTCCCACCGCAGAAATCTATTATAAACATTTTTTGGGCAAAAGTAGCCCAAAAAGTGAGTTTCGTGTGCGCGTTGTAACGTACAAATTATGTAAACATTGTGGGTCGAGGGGGTGAAAAATTATGAACCTTTAGGCAGATTGAAGAGAACTTTTTTTTTATATATTTTTACATATATACTTTTCGGTTGGCAGGCGAAAAAGAACAGGGACAACTGCGGGCCCAGATGAAAAATTCGACCCTAGGCAATATTTACAATTAAAAAATTAACGTAAAACAGACCGAAGAAGAAGGGCCACCAAGTGGGGGTTGTGGCTACGGGGTTTGTCTTGAAAATAAGAAAATAAAAATACAAATTGGGGGAAAAAATGGCATGGAAAAAACTGTGAAAAAGCCCTAAAATCAATAGGAAAAAACCTCAAGTGGAAGGGGGCCGTGAAAACTGGCAATGTTTAAGTTCTGCATGTATGCACTGAGAGAAGTTATTTTGTATTCATAAAATACGAAAAGAACATAAATATTAAACAGTTTTTGTTAAGTTTTCATTTATTGGATATGAAATAAATTTGTACTTTTTAAATTATTTCAAAAGAACAAATTTTGTTGTATAAAAAGGGTTTTTATTTGATATCGAAGAAATTATATGTATGAACTATTAAAAATATTTTAATAACAAAACTATGCTACTTATGAAATATTAAAAATGTTTATACAACAATGTTTAACAATATTCGTTTATCTTATGAAAAACTAATTTTAAAAAATCTTATCGGGGTCAAAATGTATAATATAATCGATTTTTTTCTGTGCATATATGTGGATAAGGAAAAGTATGAATGTGCTTTGAGGGGATTTTCCGCGAGGCCTAATGGAAATTGTATTTATCTCGTTTGAAGTTTTTCTCGTTCCACCACCAAAAATCGTGTCTCGCACCTTCGCCACCCCCCCACCACCCACTTTCCCCGCCCACCAGGCGACACTTGGCCTCACCTTGCACCCCCCACCCCCTTTCGCCATGAAGAAGCCTCAAGCGTTTTTTATAAATTAACAAACGAAGAAGCAGCAGCGAAAAAATGATCAGAAAAACGGCATAAAAAAAGGAAAAGCGAAATGAATATTTTTTTCTGCTCTCTGTTCTGGTAATTTCTCTAGCGTTTTTATCCTCAGTTTGCGGCTGTCAAAGAGGCCGGGGAAAATGTTTAAAATATTTTCATAGGTAGTTCGGTGGTGGGTTGGGCCATATCTTCTGATCCTTAGTGTTTTTTGGGCTAATTTAAGCGTTAAACCGACTCCGGGCAGCTAACAAAAAAAAAGGGGAAGCTGTAAAATGAACAGTTGGCTGAGTGATTGGGCGGATAGCAGGTGGGTGGAAAATCAGGGGGGTGGGCCACCAGAACTGATTATTCAAATCCCGAAATCTCCGAAGCCAATTTGAATAACTTTACTTTGGCCAGAAGCCAGGAACCAAGGAGTATCGATGGAATAATTAATAATAATAAACAAAGTAAGCAAAATGGGAAATAAAATATTCAGGGGGAGTAAAAAGCATATAAAAATATGTATAAAATAGTTGTAACTCAGTATTTAAAATCTAAAGACTATCTAAAATTATTTATTTAAATATTATAAATAATTGCGGACTAAATCTTCCAAGAAACAAGGCCACATATTTATGCCAGCACGTTTCAGCGCTTGCAAAACGCTTCACAAAATGGCCAAAAATTGCCAATAAACTTTTGCAGAGCTGTACACACATATTCCTATTGCTAGTTGCCAAATGAATATTCCTATTCACAATCGGACACGTAAAACGAGTGGGGAAAATGAAATGGTTGGAAAATGCCGGGGAAAATGCGGGGGAAAAGGGTAGCCAGGACGTGCCTGGTTTGGCCAATAGCCTTTTGCTTCGCTTCGATGATGGGAAAACTTTTTCGATAATACTCAAAAATAAGTGCGAAAATTGTTGAATATTGCACATGCAAAATACACAAACAATTGACAGAGTTATAAACACAGACGCACACGAACAGTGTGCATTAGATATTAATGTATCAAAGGAGTTTACAAGAGGAAGAGGCTGGGGAAACTGGTTGGATTTTTCCTTGTAATTTAAGGCACACATTTTGCGTTCTATCTCTTGCTCTACCAAAAAACTTTTGGCAGACAAATGCGCCACATGACGTCATTGATTTTCAATATGGATAACCAGCTGTCTAGTTGTATTCACCCAATAATCTTTCAGCACTTTCATTCGATACACGCACACAAAAATAGACATAAATTTAAGGATACTATTGAAGTTAAAAAATATTTACAATAAATAATAGGGCTAATAAAAATCAAAAGAAATTATAAAAATATAATTAGTTTTTTAATGTATAATAATATATTTGCTAAATATTACTACACTTGTAAGAAAATATTTTTAAATATATATTTACTTGGCGTTGTTTTAGCAATTTATTATTTACTTTCTTTATTTCGTTCTTTATTTACTTTATTTTCTGTTGAGTGTAAAAAACAATAAACACAGACACGCAGACAAATGGAGAGTGAGCTGCTGAAGACTCCCCGTCTTCATCCGCAATCCTTTCCATCGACTTTCTTAAATGTGAGCTTCCGTTTCCGCCTTGGAATATTTGCATACTCCGAGGCGGGCGATTCGATATTGAAATGGTTGGTAAGGGGAGGCCTGTCAAATTTTATGATAGCGCCAAACATAACTCATTGACAGCTTTGCGTTCTCACAGGCCGCCCGTCGCCACGGGGGGGCGGAGACTTTTCCCGGGGGGTTGGGGAAGGGGGAGGGCGCCTTCTGCATATTGCACAAAGTTATGAGCCGCAAATGATAAACGGCCTTGAGAGTTTTCTTTGCAGAGTGGGAATGAATAAATAAAGAAGGGGGAGTTATTGATTTTTTAAAATATATGAGCTCTTAAATAAATATTTTCCTACTTTAAATATTTTCTATATTCGTATGCCAATTCTACATCAGTTTTAACCTTGTCTCCTCGTTTAAATTTACATTTTCCAATTCCATTACGTTCATTCCTCGTTTTTTCTTTTTTCGAGCTCATCAGCAGCGCGTTTGTTTTGTCATCAAGCTAATTAATTAATTAGAAGCGGCAACAACAGCCACCGCAAGTGGTGTGAAAAATCGCCGGGACACACCTCAAAAGGCACACAACCCCCTACCCCTAGCCCCCACCACCCCCTAAACACCCACCTACGAACTCCAAGTGAGTGTGCAATAAAACTGTGTCCCCAGTCTAATTAGATGTGTAGTTGATTCTAGTTGTTGGCTTTTTTTGTGCTGCTTTTTTTTGCCTCTGCCATGCGTGTAATTCATCAAATGTCAAAGCCAAAAGCCAACTGACATCGACTGCACCTTTTGGGCGTGTTGGTTTATTATGCGATATACCCCTAAAACGAACTAGCATTTCTGCCTTTTTTCCCTCTCGAATTGAGGCCGAAACTGGGAAGAAAAAGTGGGGTAATCAATAAGGTGTCTAAAATGAAACAATTTATCTAGAATCAGAAAAATATTCACTACTGCATACTTTAAGACAGCATTTTAGGTGATTTAAATTTTGTCTAAAATTCGAATCCATATTTTCCACCCTAAAATATCAGTTTTTAGGGCGTAACAATGAAAATAATGATATAAATATGGAATGTTATACCTCGCTGAGCTCGTAATTAAATTCCCTAACGATTGGCATTTAAACTTGAAAATGTTTAATTTTTGTCATTTTTCGCAAAAAATCATGATCATTAAAAAATGGAAAAATTTATCAAAAAATAAATTTCGCAGAAAGTGATGGGACTCGTTATTATAGGTCGTTAGCTGTTTAAAACAGTCGGTCTTTTTGCTGTAGGCCTTGATTTGTCCAAATTACTAGTGAAAAACCACAAAAAGATTCTTATTTTGTGTGAAATTCTAATCCATATTTTCCACCTTAAAATATCAGTTTTTTGGGCTTAACAATGATACCTCGTTGAGCTCGTTTTTGAAATCCCAATCGATTGGAATTTAAATCTTAAACTTTTAATTTTTAGCCATTTTTCGCAACAAATAAAAATAAATAACAAAACTGTGTAATAACTTTCAATCTATGCATATCCATATTCCATTCTCAACACCCCCCAAAACCCTAATCACCATCCCACACAAAAGAGATGACTTCATCTTGAATACGAGATCAATTTAGAGCAGATTGCTGTATATTAAACCCTTTCCGATTCAATGTCCCCCCGAAAACGAACAAAAAGAATATCCAGACAAGCCGCAAAATGCTGTTAAATCTCTCGCTCTTTTCGGCGATTTCCGTCTTTATAAAGATAGCATATTCTCATATATCCGGAGTTGTCGCCAATTCATTTTTATTGCCTTGCTGTCAGCTTTTTTCTATTTTATTTTTTATAGACGTTTATAGTTCTTTATGTGGCATAAATTTCCGAGACGACAAAGGGGGAGCGGCACATCCAGCATAAAAGGCATAAAAGGGTAGTTCAATTGATGAAAAGGGGGTTTTTTTGGTTCTTTGGTTTTTGGGGCATTTTGTCAATTTCGATATTAGCGCGTGCGCCAAAAAATATGCAATAACAATTGTCATGCATGCAAATGACTTCATTTGCTGGCAATATTTTCGTCATGCTCTCGCCAGAAATATTCCCCCGCCACTTTCTTTCATGGCTTTTTTTTTTGTAGTTGGTCGCCACTTTGCATGATTGAACCGAGTTCTCGAGCGTTCCCCACCCCCTGTATTTCCATTCCAGTCGAACTCATTTGATTTCTTTACAGTCGCTGGCGCTTGAGTTTTATGAATTCTTGCATACTTTCAGGCGCTGCCCCCCGTCCTTGAGTGGGCGGTGTTTTGGGGGGGTTCTAGTGAGTGAAGTGCCTCCTTCTATGACCAAGTTATGTATGCAGATTGCGTGGCGCACGTAAATTTATTTAATTGTATTATTTGCAATGGATGAAAGTGTGTGAGTATGGGCGAATCGAGAGGGAAAAAGAGGCCAAGTTAAAAAATGAAAGATTAAAGCAGGCTCGATATTTGAATAAATCATCGGGTATCGTTTATATGCGGAATATTAATTTTTATGCCTGAAACATTTTTCTTGAATTTATTTTTATTTTAAAAAGAAAACTTTGGGGAAATAACCTTAATTTAACGTAACCTTAGCCCAAACTTAACCCTAACTTAACCTTAGCTTAAATTTTAACCACAAACAAATAGTATATTAATCTTAAATAGTTTTTAAATTTTTAGCTTAAGTTTCATAACTTAAATTATATATAAATGCTATAGCTTTGCCCGCAAATTTCATTCTTTTTGTAATCTATCGATCTAATTTATGGAACAATTCCTGTATTTTCTTTGTTTTTGAGCGCTGTCCCCCGATCCCAAAAATCCTAAGGGCCCGCCCCTCTGGCATTTGGTTAACCCTTGTCGGGTCGATTGGCCAGATTGTATTGGGGGTATGGGTATATGGTAAAGTTGGCCTATCTGCCCCTTTTCATCGGGCTTCATTCATCATCCAAATCGACTTCCGTTCCATTCCGTTCCGACAGAGAGCGATGCAAACTATCGATAAGGTCCGTCGGGCGGTGCTTTAATGGCAATTTTATCGATAATGTTCGTGCTGAATTTTCGATTTTGTTTGCTTGCATGTCGTTTTCGGGCGAAAGCGAATTATGAGCGATCGACACGCCAACTAGGAGTACCGGGAAAATTGTGCAAATCCCTGGTAAAACCGGTGGAACAGCCAGAACAGCCAGAACTGACCCGCACCCGTTGAAAATCCCAGGTCGAACCACCCTTTGATTTAGTAATTTAGCACACAATGTGTTTGTGGATTTTCCGTGGCATTTTCGGGCTCTACAAATCCCCGCTCCACTTTGGCTCAAATTATGAACACGCGACTATACGATATCGAACGGCTTGGGTGGGCAGTGGGCGTGCCCGCCCTATCAATTAGAACTGGCGACCGAACATCTTGATAAGGAATTCCCCAACCCCAACCCCAAAACACAAAACACAAAGCCGAAACCTCGATTCGCATTCGTACGTAAATAAATAAAAATAAAGTGCCAACAACGAAATGCGCTTTAAATGGTCATTAAAATCGCTCGCCTTTGGCCAGTTCCTAAAAGCATGCACCGCTAATTGCCACATAAATAATAAGCCCAAACCAGGATCTGAATCAGAATCTGAAACCGAAACCGAAACCAGCTGAAACTCCATTGGGGTTTGCCATAATAATTTATCCAGACGCGATTATCGATGTGTCTGCGCGTAAATCACTCGAAAGGGCAGGCAAATCGGTAATTATTGGCAAGGATAGTAAGTATTTGAGGATATAAAACAAAGATCCGAGGGTCTCAAATTAAAAGGATTTGCTAAGGTGTATAAAGGTATGCAGCAATAACTGTGCAATTTTCTATATTTTTTGCTGCCTACTTTTGGGCACCTTTCTATTAAATAGTTCCTCAAGCACAACTGTACTTCCGAGCATCAGCATCTTGTGATGCGACTTCCCCACTGCTGTGTCTACTTCGCATTAAGTTCAATTTCGGCTACTAGATCAGAATTTATGACATTGACGAAACGATAAAACTGTTAGCCACTGTCCGGCGACATAAATGTGCATTACACACAAGCGGCCAATAGGGGGGGGCGTTACGCCACTGGGCGGCCAAAAAGGGGGTGGCAATATAACTGACCAGGCGAACGGGAAAATGAAATGCGATGCGATGCGATGATGCTGGGACGAAAGCCTAAAACTATTAATTTCAACCTACGAAAGGGGATTGGTGGAGAGGAACGGGGAAATGGAGAAATCTATATTTACGATTATTGAAGTTTATGACGAAACGTTTTCGTATCATTCTGCGTCGTCACATAAAGACCGAGAATGGGCGAGTGCGAGTGCGAGGCCAGGAGATGGCCAGGATATACAGGATGTGCTGCGTGGGGTTGGGAATTTCATAAATGTTTTTGCACGCAAGCTGCTAATAACATTCCAGGGACTAAAAGTGCACGTCAAGAAAAGAGGAGGTAAGTTCCAATACCCAAGTAAAATCAAAAATTCGGAATTGCTTATTAGGAAAAGAAATCGAAAAAAATCGAGAAGAAATTAAAAAATAGTTTATTTATTTGAATATTTTATTTGGTTATTTTATTATATTATTTTTTTTTTATTTTTTTTTTATTTTATTTTTATTATATTATTTTTTTTCACTATTTTATTTTAATATTTTATTACATTCATTCATTCATTTTATTTTATTGCAATTTTTTTGTTTTATTATTTTTTAAATCAATGGATTTAATTGTTTTATTTCCATTTCATTTTTTTTTTAGCCCTATATTTTCTTGCAGTGCACCCACGCACAATCGGTGGGCAGACAGGTGGCACAGCCTCCAGTAAACAGTTACAGTTACCGCTTCGGTTAGTCGGTTTGCCGTTCGTTCGGTTCGGTTATTGTGGGATAGTTTTTCGTTTCGGGGTTGCTCTGATGATGATGTTGTATGTCCTGGCTGTCCTGTATGTCCTGGATCTCCTGATCCTTGATGATGGCCGCAAAAGTGCAGCACGCTCGTAAAACCAATGGGCAAATAGCCACTGGCCAAATGCCCAACTAAGAATGTTGTGTAATTACGTTGCGTTACGCACAGATAGACGTTCGGACAGCTGAAAGAAAAGCGGGGGGGTTTTGCCACCCCTCGATAATAACCTCCCAAGGCTGTTTAGACCGCTGTCAGTTGGAGAAATCATAATTAGGCCTTCGGTTCCTTATTTCCTTATCTGTATCTGTATTTTTGTATCCGCATCTGAGCGTGTGTTCTTTTTATTGTTTTAATGAACACACGAGTCTCCTTTGCTGCCCACTTGGGTGGATGGTTTCTAATTGCCCGGCGCCTTGGGGCTGGGCAAATATATATCCATTTCCCCCAGGTTAAACCAAATCGCTGTCGATATGAAACAATTTCGGTTGCGAAATTCAAATAAAGAGCAGCTGACAGGGTCTTAAAAATGTCCTTATTATTATTTGTGCTAAATAGGTGCCTAAAAAAGTATGCAGTGAATAATATTCCTGTATGAATTCATATCCCTTTTCGGCCAAAAATATACTGTTGCCAAATTTTATTACTTAAAAGTGATTTCATGTATATTTATTACCAAATCATTTAGAAACTATTTAATGCAATAAATGTTTGTCCAGTTTTTCCACCCACCCGCAGCACTTTAATTACCCCGACAAAAAAGGAAATCCTTTGTAATCAGACATAAAAAAAACCAAAAACCTCAGCCAAAAGCCCGCTTTCAATCCCAATTTGATCCACTCGCGATGTGGAGCCGCAGTAACAACAATGCAGAGATAACATTTAAGCGAAATCGCTTTAAAATCAATTAACCGTAAAATCACTCGCCTATTTGCAACAACAATCGAAAATTGAGGGGGTTTTCTGGAGGGGGCAAGTGCCGCTGGCGCCGGGAAAATGGACAACAATCAAATGCGGTGGCAATAACATTAGCCCCCCGATAATCCAGCGAACTGCGGATGCACGGATGCGAACCCCACAATATGCTGGATGGGATATATCGCACAACCCTTCCGCTTTTGCTTTGGATGCTGCACTTGACCCTCTCCTCGCCAAATGGAAATGGAAGTGGACGTGCTGCCAGGTATTAACCTCCATTTAATGTTCAACAAAGCCGCGTTACACATGTGAAAAAATATATACCTATATATGTACATATAGAACGCCCCCCATTCAGGCCGCCAAACATTTCGATTAACATACGCAAACATGGGCTGAAAGAAAAGCGCGGCGGAAATGTGGAAAAGTGTGGGAGAAGTGACCGGCGTGGAAAATGCGAAAATAAAAAATGGAAGAAGCGAACATAAAACAGTGGGTGAACGAGTATAGAAAGCCGGCAAATTGAATTGCTGGCAAACAAGCAGCTATAGCTGCTCCTGCAGGAAGTGCGATGGGCGAATAAAAAAGTGTAAGGCAATCAAAAGTGGAGCTATGGGTCTTCAAATGCTCTATAAGCGATTATTAAAGAGCAAAATAACAAAATAAAAATTAAAAAATATATTCGGCCAGAGTAATTTATTTTTAAAATAATTAAATGAATAATTAAATAAATTAAATATATTTAAACCTGCTTTCAATATTAAAAATATAATTTAATATTATTACAATATAGTGATTTAAATAGTGATTTAGATAGAAGACCAAAATACTGCATGATTAATTTTCTTTAAATATTAAATAAATGTTTAAACTACACCAAAATATTCCATATTTATTTTCAAAGGACCCCGAAAATCAAAGGACCTCCATGAAGAGCAGTTAAAAGGAATGGCCATGTGTACATGCATTTATCTGAATATGCACACACGTTATACGTACACGTATGTGGGCAACATGAGAATCATCATCAGCTCCATGGTCATCAGAATCGTTTTAAACAAAACGGACTAATTAAGCGCACGTTGGCCGTGTTGGTCCTTGAGTGGCTAACCAGGAAAATGGGGAGGAGTGGGTGGTTGGGTGGATTCCGCAGGTGAGCCAAGGGCGTCAGGTGTTTGGGTGTGAACTGGCTTATTAATGGGTAGCCGCCTTGAAAGGAAAATGAAGAACGCAGAAGAACGAGCACTTGGCTTATTTTCAATTGGCAAGTGGCTAAAGGATTTGCCATAAAATCCCATCTCCCACACACACGTACACACGGAGTTTTCCCCAGAATTTTCCTATTAATGAAAATGGCTTCGGTGGCACATTCAAGACAGGCAGAAAAATCGCTTTTTGAGCAGTCAAACGTCTGCTTTTCTCTGGACTTAAGACGCTTTGATGTATGTGTGTCAGAGTTTTCTTGAGTTTTCCCTGGGTTTTCCGGGGTAAATCCATTCCCATATGTAATATGTATCGCCCCGCTAAATCCGTCTTTGAATAATGATGCCGTTGATAGCTGGGATTATACTCGGGCCCACATGCACCCACTACATATATCTATGCCATTTATTTATTATGCCACAATATTCAATGACCCTTAATGGCATTTCGTAATAAAAATATTGGATTAGTTTGTTAGTTTTTCGGGGGCGGCAGAGAGACAACCGTTGGCCATCAACAACCACCAGAAATCCAGATCTACAAAAATCACCCAAAAACCGGCCACTCACATCGTCACTTTATCAACTCGGCCCAGGCGCATTACATATTCCATTAAACGGCTAATGAGCCCATTGTGCTTCTGGACATTCTGCAAACTCGGAAATTATGGGCGCGATGCGTTTCAGGTGGTCATCAGGAGATCAAAGCAAATTATCGGAGCGAAAGAAATATACTAATCTGAGCTATATATTTTTATATTCGTTTCTCAAACTCTACGAGTGCAGGAAAATTGTAAAACTTAATTTTGTTAGGTGTTAAAAGAATCATCACGGAAACATTGATCCAAATAATGGTTGTCACACCTTTCTGAATTCGTTATTACATTTTCAATCGATTGGCATTAAAACCCGGACATTTTATTTTTTGGCCATTTTTCGTAAAAAATCATGAGGTACCCCCTTATAAAAAAGTTGAAAATTGGCGAAAATTTTATTTTTCCACTATCACCCGGAAAGTGTCATGGATGTATTTCTTATTTTGTTATCTGTTCAAAACAGTTTGAATTTTTGGTGTAAGACCATTTTTAGCCAAGTTACAGCAAAAAAACAAGAAGAAAAAAATTCAAATTTTTACCAAAAACCCAGATTCCAATTTTTCACAAAAAAATATTTCGTTTTTTGACCGTAACAATGGAAGTATTGGTCCAAATATGGATTGTCATACCTTTCTGAACTCGTTATTAAATTTCCGAACGATTGGCATTAAAACCTGGACATTTTATTTTTTGGCCATTTTTCGTAAAAAATCATGAGGTACCCCCTTATAAAAAAGTTGAAAATTGGCGAAAATTTTATTTTTCCACTATCACCCGGAAAGTGTCATGGATGTATTTCTTATTTTGTTATCTGTTCAAAACAGTTTGAATTTTTGGTGTAAGACCATTTTTAGCCAAGTTACAGCAAAAAAACAAGAAGAAAAAAATTCAAATTTTTACCAAAAACCCAGATTCCAATTTTTCACAAAAAAATATTTCGTTTTTTGACCGTAACAATGGAAGTATTGGTCCAAATATGGATTGTCATACCTTTCTGAACTCGTTATTAAATTTCCGAACGATTGGCATTAAAACCTGGACATTTTATTTTTTGGCCATTTTTCGTAAAAAATCATGAGGTACCCCCTTATAAAAAAGTTGAAAATTGGCGAAAATTTTATTTTTCCACTATCACCCGGAAAGTGTCATGGATTTATTTCTTATTTTGTTATCTGTTCAAAACAGTTTGAATTTTTGGTGTAAGACCATTTTTAGCCAAGTTACAGAAAAAAACAAAAAGAAAAAAATTCAAATTTTTACCAAAAACTCAGGAAAAACACTTTAATAAAACTGCATATTTTTATCAATATCCCAGATGCTGATTTTCCACACAATAATATTGAGAAAAATAATTATTGTTATAATTATAAATTATTTTTAAATATTTTTAAACTTGTATTGTTATAATTATAATATGTTTTGAAATATTTTTAAGTCGGCCGCAAAATGGCAGTAGCAATCCGAATAGGGTTGTTACCGAGTTTAGCCCAAATTTTGGCCCTAGTCTTTCTCTCCTGTCGCCAATTGCCTGGCATATTCATGCGGCCTATTAGAATATTAAAAAACCCTTGACCCGAAACTTCTTGGCCAGCTGCTCGGGCACGTATGTATTTTGGTTGGGAAGTTGAACCTGGAAGCTTGGAAGACTGGAAGCGGGGAAACCGGATCCGTTGTCCGTAACCGTAACCGGGAGTCAAAGTCGATGTTTTGGGCCCTGGCATGCATGTGACATAATAAATATTAATGACAGCTGACCGACCTGCAAGGAAATCCAAATACCGCCCAGTGGGTGGTGGCTCGCTGATGATGATGTGTGGTGCTGCATGAGGTGGGTGGGTGATTCAGTGGTGGGTAAATGGGTAATGGGTGATCCTACTACTTTTGCTACTCTGCGTTGACGCTGACACACATTCGACATGTGACAGATAAATTATGGCAATTATACGAATGCCGACACACCTTCTATAGAGATGGCAAAAGAAGTCAATATTTTTTAGGGAATAACGATCTTTAGTGATAATATTTAGGGCATTTTCAAGGTATATACAAGGTATATTTAATAATATAATATTAATAGTTCACATTTTATCCTTTAATCTATCCTTATCGAATATTTTCCATATCACAATATTTAACTAATAAGGCATATTCAATTCCAAATTGTTGTTTTAATATTATAAAAATGTAGGATTGATAAATTATTGATATCCTTTGCTTTTATCCATCGATTCATCAATTTATTTTATTATAATAACTAGATATCGATATGTAATACCATTCGTTTCTAGACGATATTACGAAGTCCACCCTTAACCCACCAGTGCCCGGCAGCAGCTTTAACCCTCCGGTGCCACAGGCCTGTCATGCCATTTCTGCCATGAGATCATTTTTCATTTTTCCCCCTGCATTTGCCTCCGGGGTTGTGACATATGTACGTTGTCTCTGCCGAAAGGCTGTCTGTTTTCGCTGCTAATAGTTTTTCTTCCTTCACTATCAATAAACGTCTCTCGTAATCGACATATTCAAAAGTGACCGGGAGAGAGGTCCCTTCTGCGCCTTCAATTCGATTGATGAAAGACGAAACCACCCACTGGGTGGCCAGTGGCCACCTCCCGCAGGTCATTAGTTCGCCGTCCTGCGTGTTGACTTTCATTAGAGGCCATGGCCCAGGGTCATTGCCAGGGCGATTTTTCAACCTCCCCGAGAGACAAATGGGCGGCCATCAATATCAGGCGGAATAAGTCGCCGAATGCATATGGAATCGCAGATCCCAGAACCAAAATCCAGGTGGGACATCGGTTGTTAGGGGCGCCCATCATAAGCGACGTCTTCAACTAACCGCAATAAGTCAGCTGCACTGGGAGAAATGAGCAATGAAATGGTATACATTTTTATACTAAATATTATACTTATAACATAACAAATATTGAAAGTAATTTTAAATCTTTATAAATTTCCAAACAAATTAAAGTAGATTTAAGATTGGATTATTCTTCAATTCTAGTAGCTCCACTTTGCTTTTGCTCACTGTGCTGGCCAACCAATAATGTGCAAATACAAAGGCAATTCAAAGATTTATTTACAAACAACGGGCTTAAAGCCAATTTCCAGAGAATAAAAGAAGCCCCGGCAAACAAAGTGAACGCCAAACAACCCCCTCCCCAACCACCAATCCCCCAAAACTTTTTATCGGAGGGGTGTAATGCGCGTGTATAAAAGAATCAAAAATCTTGATTTTGATTTCAGATACTCCCCCACTCCACAGCCCACTCCACCCAAGGGGGTTTCCACTTACAGGGGCGGAGGTCAGCGAGGGGGTCGCTGGGTCGCAAGTCAAGTGGCGCTTAGTATCCAAAGTCCGGACTTCGGGGGCTTCCTATGAATTCCACTTCAATGAATTGAAAAATTGCCTCGAACAAATTTGATGCGCTCTCTTTGTTTTTTTTTTATTCTTGCTGCTTTGCATTTCAGAGATACGCGAGATACTACGTTCCAGATACAAGATACAACGAAAATTGGGGAAGGGAGAGTTTGAAGAACGAAAAATAAAAAATAAAGAAGGAACATGACATTTGACATTTGATAATGTCATTTGCCGCGTAATTGTTTTTTGATTTGCTGCCTCGCTTTGCTTATTTTAAATTTCTTTTCTGGCGATAGCTATGATATTAAAATGGAAACGAATAAAGGATTCTTAAAGGAATTCTTCAATTTATTACCCACAACCTGTGTTTATTTCAAGTGACACAATAATTTTCCAAAGTTGGCATATAAAAATATATATATAGTTCCAGTTAAGTTCCAATTAAGCTGTTGATATCCCTCAAAGTTTTCTGCCCAGAGGTTCTGCAATGAAAATGGCAAATAAATAGATTAGATGGCTGCACATAAAGATTCAACCAAAATCGAACCAAATTTCTAAACATCGAAGGTCTCGTCATTGGAATCTTCATGCTCGACCATTTTATTGAGGTAGCGCACCTCGATAAAGAGCAGTTCCTTGAAGTCCTTGGTCAGCGATGCCATAGTTTTATAATCGATGGCCAGATAGCTGCCCGGCTGATTTTTGACCAGATGGGCAACGCTCTTAAACTCCGACATGCTAACGAAATTCAACAGCGAATTTCCCTTGAGACTGCGATCCTGGCAATAAATGTAGACGCGACAGACGACATTTTTCAGATGAAAATCGGCGCTGGTTAGCCAAAAGATGTATAGAGAGTCACGATTATTGGGTTTGGGATCTGCAGATGGTTTTTCCTCAATCGTTGACCTTTCGACCTGGGCGAACATCAGAAAACACGGAGCATGTTCGGCAAAATACAGATATTGTGAGGGCAACTGATCGTTGATTATGGTCCGTGGTATCGGGGCCTTTTTGGCTGGCATCCTGACCAACAGGGCCAGCACACAAATGCAGTAGATCTGCTCGGGCGGATAGGAACTGGGATAGAACATCAGAACCATGCGATCGGTGAGCCAAAGCTCCTGCAAACGGCGGCAGTGATCGCTGAGAAAGTGCGACATTACAACACTGGAGCGCAAAGTCATCTTGCAACCCTGAATGGGACAAGGGAACTTTCGATGGCGTTTTCCAACACTACGCTTATTCTTTTTCTTTATCTTCTTGTTCTGGGGATAGCGACGTATCTTGTGGGCCAACGGATTGATGGCCAAGGCATCGGGTCGGGGCATAACACGACGTTCGTAGAACTCATCGAGGCACTCCAAATTCGGAGTACGCATCACCAGGCAGGTTTCGATAGAGGACCTCTCCTCGGCATTCACAAGTGCCTCTTCGTAGATCAGCCGAACGCGAGTCTCGTGCCAGCGGGCCCAGCTCATCAGTCGCCTGCAATTCACCCGAATGTCCTTTCCCCATCCGCGACTCAGTTCCTGTTGATACAGCTCCACCACCGAGACGGCAATGCGACACCGGACCAATGACCTCTCCTCGACAGGTCGGCGCTTCGAAGTGGCTCTGTGGTAGAGCACACAGAAGTAGGAGGTGACCATCAGGTGGGCCATCTGCCAGGTTAGGGTCAACGGTTTCTCCTCGCCCTCACTGACCGCCTTATTCATCCGTTCTATGTACTGCAGAATCTCCTCATCCAGTTGGTCATTCGTCTGGACCTGGAGGTCCTTGAGTTCCTTCAGCTGGGTGAGACAGAGGCGTTGTGATAACTGACTATCGATAGTATCGATGATATCGAAAAAATCGTTAAATTATATTACAATTAAATTACTTTGTCTTGCGTAACTCTAGATAATCGAAACAAGCCATCGATATTATTACTAAATATGGATGGTATCGATAATATCGGAAGTAATTGACAAACTATATTAAAATTAAATTATTTAGCTGAGCTATACTTTAGATATTAAAACCAAATCATTGATATTTTCCTAAATATCGATAGTTTCGATAGTGCCATCGATAGCTTTACCCACCTTAGTGAGGTAGTGAGCCGGGTAGAAGCCCTCGTTGACGAACCAATGGAAGTACGGATCATCGCGTCGCAAACGCTGCCAGTAGAAATGCGTCAGATAGTTGGAGATCCTTACGCGACCTTCGATGCGTGGCCGGCTCTTCTTGGGCTTCATCTTGGACATGCGCTTCAGGATGTACAGCGAAATACCATCCAAATCGAAGTATCTCCGGAATTCCGCCTTATCATCGGGCAATCGGATTTTGGGACCAACTCTATGATGGTGTCTTTCCTTTTTCTCTCGCTTTCTTTCCGCTTTCTTTTCTTTTTTGATGGGTTCGGGGGCTTTGTTTTCGATTGCCTCCTTAGCTTCGATTGCTTCGATTGGTGGTGGCTTGGACTCGTAGAAGAGAGTGCTAACTGTGGCTATCGACAGTGGAACATTGGAAAGTTCGATAGTGGTGGATGTGCTATAGAAAGTCCTGGCACTATCCAATGTTTCTAACACTGCTTCGGGTTGATTCTCTTCTACTTTTTCGGGTTCCTCCTTCTCAGGAATCTTTTCTGTGGCGTTATCGACCAGGCTCTTTCGTCGCTCTAGAAGGGGCAGGTAGACTGCCCTCAGGGGATCCTCGGGCAGTACCAAATGATGGAGTTTCTCCTGCCGCTTCAGGCGAGCGCTTTCCATGAGCAGGTTCTTCAACCTCTGACCCTTGTCCATGGGCCTGGGACTGGCGTCGGGATCCTCCTCATCCTCTGACCACTCTTCCTCGGCTGGCATTTCGGGTACTTCTGTTTTGGGAAATTTCCTGGGCTTCACCGGATCCAGGATTCGTATGTTGAAGAATTGACGCCCCTGGGCCCATTTTTCCCTCTTGGTCAATTTGGTCTTGAAGAGATCGTCGGGTCGGAAAATCCTTAGGTACAGGATTCGCTTGTATTGACGTTCCGCCCTGAACCATTCCTTCTGCCTTTTGTAGGCCTTGTAGTGCCGGTGGCGCTTCTTCTTCAACTTGATGGGCACATAATGGTACTTCCGGTGCAGCAGCTCCCTTCGCGATCCCTTTTTACCCAATACTTCTTCTAGCAAAGTTTTGGGCTTTCTTTTCGCCATGGGCTTCTTTCCCATTCTGACCCTCTCTTTCATTCTTTGTCTTCGTTTTGTTTCCTTCTTATACTCTCGCACAAACCTAACGATTTCCCGTTGCCAGCTCTTTAATGGCGGGGGTCCTGTGACCAGGGGGATTATGCTTATCTAAATGGGTCTAGACTAGGGATATATCGATGCTCTACCGATAAAATCGATAACTTAGCGTTGCAATATGTTTGCGATAAATTAATTATATATATTTAACGTAGAAAGAGGTTATCAAAAAATATAATCGTTGAAAAACGAAATAGTTATCGATAGTTTCGATTTTTTAAATTTCGATATATTGCGATATTCCCTAGTCTAGACCATAAATTAGTTATGTGACCTACCTCTGGCTTGTAACAGACGCCATGGCGTTAGGGTGCTCCTTTCAAGTTGACCGGCATCCAATTGGGCCGCAAATAGCTCATAGAACGTGGAGTGTTTCGAGGTTTTCGGGGCAGCAGGCGGCTCTTCGATGGGCGTGCAAGGTCGCGTGGAGGGCGTCGAAGGTCGCGGAGTGACATTGCCATACTTTTTCTCCCGTCTCAACTGCTTTCTACGGGCTTTGGCCAGGCCAGCTTCAAGAATCGACATATACGAGTATTCATCCTTCTTTGATGGTGGTCTACTCAGAATTGTTTCGAATATCGGTTCCTGTTTTTTCAACTTTACCAACATTACTTTCTCCTCTCTTTCCTCCTCCACCTCTGTATCTTCATCTTCTGTATATAAATTAATTAAATGTAAGTTAATTTGATTTAATTTAATTAAATTAATTACCTTCTTCTTCCTCCTTTTCAGCACCTTCAGCATTTTCAGCGGGTTTCTCCTGAACTTTCTTTTTGGTTCCGGATTTCCCAGGCTTTTCATCGCGAACCGTATTGGCTCGAAACTTCTCAATGTGCTCCATGCCGAATTCACAATCCAAATCCAAATCCAAATCCAGTTCGGGATTAGTTTCCGGTTTGGATTTCGGCATCTTACTTTTGGCCAAACGATGATTCTCTTCAGGATTCATAGATTTGTTTTGGATTATAGTAACTGGATTTTGCTATATTTTTCTCACTCACTCGACTGGTTGTGTTGCTTTGGCTCCCTTAAACGAGGCTTGACAATAATCGTATATTTCGCATGACCCACTTGATCGATTTTGAATTGGTTCTGGGACTTCGATTTGGGAACAGTTCCGGTGGGTCGCTTTTTTTTGGCTCCCTCGCCCACCGAATGTTCGTTGAGTTTAAGAAAACGCTCCATTTGCTGGACCAAACTATCCACCAAAGTGAAGATGTCTACGAAATTAATTATGAATTAGGTTTTATGATATATCGCCAAAATTCATTATAGATAACTCACACTTCACGCGACTCTTCTCGTTTTTGGCAATGAAATCGGGATAAAGGAAGGGCGGATCGTAGCCCTGTCCGTCGACCTTCGGTGCGGTGCATTTGCCCACCAAAATGGGCAGTGGAATAGCACTAGTGATGTGGTTCTTGCAATGCGGATAAATTCGAGGCGGAAGGATCGGAAGGTCTTCGAATTTCGGAGGATCCGAGTAGTCCTCCTCCACATCCTCGGCCAGGATTACGTTATCTGGTTGGCCACTAAAATCCTTTGGATTCTCGTCAACCGGCTCCATTGGCATATAGAATGTAATAATAATAATGTTATATAGAATGTAATAATGTAATCACAATGAAAGAAAGAAATAGTTAATATTTATTATTTTCAAATTGCACCAAAAATCAAAATCCTGATTTTTCACGCAAACAAAAATAGTATTTTGGTCATAAAAATAGAAATAATGATCCAATTCTGGAATGTCATACCTCGTTGAACTCGTAATAAAATTCACAATCGATCTGCATTTAAACCTGCAAATTTTTAATTTTTGTCAATTTTCGCAAAAAATTATGAAAATCATGAAATCATAAAAAAAGGCAAAAATCGATAAAAAAAAATAGATTTTCCCGAAAGTGATGGGGATCGTTAGTTTAGGTTGTAAGCTGCTCAAAACAGTCGGTCATTTTTCTGTGGGCCTTGATTTGTCCAAATTACGATTGAAAAAGAGCAGAAAAAAAATTGTTTTTATCCATAATCAATTGAAGTAAGAAAAAAGTATCCCTCATATTATTATTTCATTTTATGGACTTGCAAGTTGATAGCAATTATTTTGGATAGTTTATTGGGCTAATAGTTCGCGTACCTTGAAGTTTAGCTGCTTTTCTTCATCCGCCTCCTCGTCCTGGGTGTCGAACTCGTAGTTGCTCTCGCCCCCGAGATCCTCCAGCTGGGCCTTGATCCCCGGACGATGGCTAATCAGCAGGTTGTGCAGTAGCTCCTGCTCCTCGAAGAGCTTCTGAAGGTGATTCTCCAGCACATCCTCGGGCGTGGCGGGCCTGGCCCGAATCCGGTTTCTGTTCCGGAGCTTTGGCCTGGCTCGGGGTCTCTCGGTATTCGGCATTTCGTGTGCCACGCCTGCAATAATTTTGTATTTCGGTATATATATATATATAGGTATCCATTGGTATTGGTTATTGGCCAGGGGTCATGGGGTATTGGTTATTGGCCATCGATTGATTCAATGGACAGGCGCAGTAGAGACCCGAAGGCGGTTCCCTATCGAAAGAGAGCTCTCGGTTCCGCATTTCTTTCTTGCTTTTTTGTTCTACTCGGTCTGCTCCGTTGTTGTAAATTTAATCAAACACCCAAACGAGCGCATATAGTACATCAGAATATGCGCAGCAAAAAGGTAGCGGAAAATGCAGAAAAAATCAAAGAGCACCATGCATCGAATCGAATGGGAGATCACCTTTTATGAGGATTTTATTGAAAAATTTATAGAAATAAATTTTTAAAATTTTTCTAATTCGTATTTAATATTTATTTTGCTTTATTTTTTGTTCAAATTTAATAATTAAAATTTTAGGGGTTTAATTTGAAGACACAACATCCCCAGAAATTCTCAATATGCATGGTATGAGAACAACAATTCATTGGGGGAAAGGGGAAATGGGAGTCGCCGCCGAAGAAGATTGCTGCAAGAGATGAGAGCGAAGTGAACAAAGGAGGGAGAGCATAGCATGAAATTGGCAGTACTTTTGGATCCCACCCACCCCCTCCCCCTTGACTTTTATCTAGGTGCAAGGCACCACCCACCGCCCAACACCCCACCCCTTCGGCAAACCGTAAATTGCACTGCATTTTTATTTAGTTTTCGTTTTCGCTGGTCAGCCAGCCGATGTCAATTTTCCAGCTGCAATCGCTGCGATAAAGTTGAACCACTCTCTGAATAACTAAAGGGAAAATAGGGAAAACCCGAGCTATATATTATTTTTATATATATTTTGTAAGGTTTGTAAAGACAATTAAGTAAAAACCAAATAAGCTAAACATTTCATTACATTTTCGTATTTGTTGCATTATTTATTGTTTTAAAAACAAAAAAACATTTCCAAAAATGAATAATAAATAAACATACATGATGCAAATTGTTTTGCCTAGCATATCAATTAAAAATTAAATATAAATAAAATAAACAAAATTTTTAGTAATAAATAATATAATCTTGCTCTTAAAATGCAAAACTTAAAAGTTCTTCTGTGTTTTTTTAAATTTCTTCTAAAATATTTAATTGATGCGTTCCCCTTTGACGGGGAATTAAGCTAGCGATTATCTGGCAGTTTTCCCGATGCCACATTTTCCGGACTCCCCTCCGTCTTCCCCTTCCCATTGGTTTATCAATGTTTTCCGCTTCCACCGCTTTCGGGGGGGATCTTTTTTTCGAGTGCTGAACTAGACATTTATCGCCGCTCTCATGTTCACTCAACCCGCAGAGCCACCGACTAATAACTAACGTGGCCAGCTCAGCTCGAACTGCTGCTACCCCGTACCCTCAACCCCTTGAAGCCCCAACCCACCCCTTTGCAACATCAATTCTCCCTAGACACTATCAAGCCCCACCCGACAAAGTTAGTTTACGGCCAAAGTTTAACATAAAAAAAAGAAGAAAATAATCAAAAAAGTACTGAAAAAATTACCAAAAAAGAATATCATAAAAAATTGTATGCAAAAAAAAAAAAAAAGAAAAAAGAAGGGTGTTACGTCGGCATATTAGTGCCCCAGTCCTGAGAAGGACTTGGGCCGAGGAAGTTGCGTCCTGAGCAGGCACGCTGGCTGCCGGCTAAGCTCGCCGTATTTGGGGTGGGTTCTTTGGAAGCCACTTCCTCTCCAACATAATGAGAATAAATTTATCGTGCCTGAAAAAAAAAATGGATAGAATTCGTAAGGTCCGTTGGTCTTCTGTCTGCACTGCCCCACAAGCTCAGCTGTAGCTTGATCGTAACACGATCGGGCTGTGTTTCGGCCACATTCCCTCCCCTTCACACGTTCGTGTGCCAAATGGATCGTCGCGGGCCGCGCAATACGATCCCCTAATGTCGCGGTCGTCAGTCAAAAGTTATGTCATTGTTCTTGACCCCTTCTTCCATGTTTACCAGCTCCCCTTTTAATTGGTTTCTACCAAGACATTATAAAGTTTGATTTACATTATAAACTTTATTGTAGGAAATATTGGCAAGTGCCACTTGAGTAACATTATGATTGGTATTACATATGAAATTAATTGTAGTTGACAACAAAGATTGTTTGCGGAGAGTATCGAATTTACCACCTGTATAAGGTGCACACGTCAACAAATTGCTGACTATTCACGACTACAAACGTCGCTCTGAGGCTCTTATGATCGTTCATACGAACACAAGGCTGATACTCGCCGCTGAAAAATCAAGGTGTTATTAAATTATAAAAAAAGTTATAAAAAGGTTAACCTACGTCAAGATATGATTAAAATTAGTTGGATTATATGGTAGTGTGTTTTTTTTTTGTTGAATAATTGTATTGGACTTTAACTAATTCATCAGACGGATGACAAAGGTATTAACTTCACCAAGAAATTTATTTGAAAAGCTTTCAGAGTAAACATTAGTGTTGGGTATTGTAGCACAAACTAAGGCCTTTTCTACTTTATTACAGTGTATGAGCGGTGAAAAGTTAAGACGGAAGGTCTCAATGTATAAAAGTTCCAAATCATTTATCGTTATAGGTGAATTTACTTTAGACAGAATATATTTCACTTTAATATAAAAATGTGGTTCATTTCTGAGAGTGACCGCGAGGGCCTGTGTATTAATCATGGTGTATGTATATATATATATAAATATGTTTCTGGTAAAAAGGAACCGTGTTCCGGCAAACTTACCCCTTTAAGTCCTGGGCGATGAGATCTCGACGCTCTGGATCATTTGGGTTGGCGATAAATATTAAATTAAATTGGGCATATATATATATATATATGTATATGTATGTGTATGTGTATTAGTGCACTTAAAAATAATATTTATTTTGGGTGTAATTTATATCTTGGACATCGCGTCTTTCGCGTAACTATTAATTTTCTTTTCTCATAAACACTGAACAGACAATTAAAAAAACTATGAGAACATGGCGGGAATAAAAGAAAGCGGCACTCGGTCATCCAGGTGAACTCCACGGCGGTGACTTCTCGCTGAGCTTCGTATTACACATGCACGTTCGTTGTGGTGGCTGGATTGGGTTTTCAGTGTTGTTACTGATAATTATTTGTTTGTTTTTCTGTTGTTTGGGTTCTTGTTGCGGTTGTTGATTGTTTTATTTTTGGTTTAGTTCACTTTATTGTTGGTGCTTAATCCCGGTTTCGCTCGGGCCAGTTAGCGGCAGCGGTTACGATCCTTTCTAAATCGTGTCCGTGATCCCGACGGAGTTGTACGGATCTTTTGTACATCCTGAGTCCTCGGAGGACTATAAGGACCATTATTAACACTGCTATCAGACACAAGACATTAAACACTTTTACAATTTCGTCCTTGTGGTCTACCACTTCGACATTATTTATAACATTGGCAGTGTTGCCTTCCGCTTTTGAAACTTTGGATCCCATTTTGCTGTTTTGGGTCCTTTACACGGAGTTTATGTGCAACGCGAAACGAGGATTCATGTTCCTGTTTGGAACTTTCCGTCGAACGGATTATTTTGTTCTTTGCGCTCGATTTGTAATAGTACCGGCCGTATCTGAGAATCTGACTGACTTCTCCGTGGAGTTTTAGTTCTTTTATACAGCAGCTGAGCTTTTCTTTTTGCTTCCGGGTTCTTATTTTCGTACCTAAGTGTTCCCATCTAGGTACTCATTTCCCCTTTTTCTAGCTAACTGGCACTCTTTGGATTTAGCTAGCGTCAGCTCTCGGGTTCATATCAGTCTTTCGTTGCTTTGCGGACCGCTATATTTTTCCATTGAATTGCCCAATTATTGCATTATATTGCATTGTGCAAATTTTGGTCTTTCTTTTCTCTTTCGCAACTTTAGAGACTGTGGCTTCTGCTGCCCCCTTTTTGACTCGCTTCCCGCCCTAACAGGCCCTCGTAACAGGCTCGATGTCGTCGATGCGGATTCCGTATGGAACGACCTCGCAAAAAGAATTCTACGACAAGCGGTTACAGGGTGTTTTTTTTTTTCATGTGCCTGAGTCCAGCCCAACGTGTGGCCTCGACCCATACCCTGGGATACAGAGTCTCGTGCTCTATCGACAGAACTAGCCGGGATAATTTTTTGTAAAAACATTTGTGAAAAAAAAAAAATGGGACTATTGTTTTTTTTTTTTTTCTCTTGGATATTCCATATAATTTAATGATGAAGGTGTTGAAGCTTCTTGTCCTTCCGGTGCTGTCTCTCGTCCTTTTTTTTATCGTCCGGGTTAAAGATGCGTGCGCGAGCCGCCTCATACTCCGTCTTCCGCTGCTGAAAGGATTTATGCGGAGAAATCTGCGCCGGGCTCGCGATCGTGTTCTCTATTGCTTCTGTGTCTCGTTTTTCTGACCGGGCTCCCCTGCGTCCCTGGTCAGACCTTTCGATAAAAAAGGAGCCTGCGTTGAGTGATACGAGTCACTTTTGCCACAGTAATGACACTGGGTGTCATGGAACCGGGCTTGGCATCCTGTCCCCTCTGCTTGGTTGCGATGGCGATAGAAATCGGCCGGCTTGTTGCAAGTGTAACACAAATATGTGTGAAACGGGGATGTGCACTCTCCTCCTGCTTCTGGCCCGCTCCCTCCTGTGAAAACTTTCTTGTTTGTATTTTGCCGGAATGGGTTCGTCCTGCTCGGCTTTTCCGCATTCGCTCCCTGCGGTCGCCGGTCTTTTTGGAACGCCTCAAGTTGGTACTCTTCTGATTCGCTGTCTTCTTCTGACTCGTTGAAAATCTCGTTGACTTGACGCGGACGTGTTCTCTTATCTCTTATCCACTTCTCCAACCGTCTTCCCTTCTTTTTAAACTCTGCTAACGAATCTATTGGAGAAGCCAACATAAATGCTCCGAGTTGGGAGTTCAAATTCTCTTTCAAAATCTCAACCAGATCTGATTCCGGAATTTTCCTTCGCATCTTAAAATGCAGATTGTGCATTGCCGAGATGTAATCGTCCAAACTCTCATTATACCCCTGGTGCCGCTCCACCAGATCTTTGATGGTAACATAATCGTTTTCCGAGGCTGAGAACGCCCTGGTCATTTCTCGTGTCAGCGAAAAGTAGCCGAATTCGTACTCCTCAGCTCTGTCTTCTATCAGCTGCCAATACCACTTTAAGGCGGGGCCTGTGAGTAACACATGAAACTCTCTGAACACCTGTTCCTCCGTGCACCCGTATAAATCCTTCATCCTTTCCACCCGAAACAGAAAACTCTCCACGGACATACCCCTGGCAGTGCCATCAAACTTGAGATTCCACTTGTCGAGTCTGGCGTTTTGATTTCCAGCTGATCGACTAATGAGCTGTGAAACTTCCTGCATACTAGTAGTCTCTCCCCTCTCTCGTTCATTCGGAGTAGTCGGATCCCCTGAAGCCTGTCCAGGATATCTTGGTGGTTCTGATTCTGAACCCATCCCGTCGTGATTCCTATGTCTGGTATCTCGACCATTTGCTGTTGGTTCTCGTCCCCTTGCTAGTTGTGGAGTGGAGCTATTGCCTCCTGATAAGTTTCCGGATCCCTGTGCTTCGCTTACTTCAGCGACTCGCAACTGGAGATTTATCATTTGTGTGTTTAACTCTGTGATCTGCGTTGCGAGTGTTGCCTTTAGTTCGTTGCCTTGTATAATAATGGCTGACATCATCCTCTCCAACCTACTTTCGGAGGTGGAATGACGTGGCCTGGCTCCTGTGTTTGGGAGCATGCTGGACCTTCCTTGCGGTTGGCCTAGCCGGTTTGTAACTCCCCCTACGGCTCCTAATGAGTCGTCCATCCCTGAGTTGTCGTATTCCGCCAGGCTTCCCAAATTATCGAGCTTACTGCTGAAGCTCACCGATTGATTGGGTGCTGAATCCGTTGAGCGGCTGGTGCTCGCTTGCTCCTGATCTCTTCTACTACCGCTTATTCTAGCTTGACCAGCCTGTCTTGCCGCTAATGTGGATGCCCGTGCCGATCTAGTCAGAGGTAATCTTATCGCGACCTGCTTCCTTTTTCCTGCCATCAATTCTCACTTATATAATCTATTCGTTAGCTCAACTCGTACCTGACCTACCTTACTTTATATTCTCCTACGTTAAGCTCGTGCCGTGGTAATAAGAAACTGACTGGCACGCGCCCTTCAGACGGTCAACCAAACACATAAATATTCAAGAATAAAAATAATTGAGGTAAATCTTCAAATTACCCCAGTGACGGTCAATGACAATGACGACTATATATGTATGTGGACGTATGGGTGTATTTATGCTGACGACACTTCTTTTTATGCATACGCTGTCTTTCAATGGACAAAGACTTGGCAAAACAATAAATAAAATTTTAAATCGGGTTTGCTGGTATGATTGGGTATATACGGGTCAAGAAACCGTCCAAAATGAAGCCCCCGAAACTATATAAAAATCCCTAAACAATAGAAATCCATGGATGAATTCAACTGGCCTCCACCGGAGCTACCAGTTCCGTCCATGTCCTACTGATCTCTTCCCAGGACTACAGCCTCCACCTGAGTGCTGATTCCCCGTAGAAGATACTGTCCGAACCCCCTCCCCCCGTCATCGGAAAACAGCTAAGCTCACTCATAGACAGACGAAAAGAGCTTTATTCCAAAACAGACACTAGGAACTGCCTCGCTGCTTCCTCTCTCTCTGGTCTCGAACCTCTCGAGCGACCTGGCATCGCCTAGTACAAACGGATAGCGTCGGCCAGAGAGATATATTTCGTCACCCGCCCTTGTAGTTGTGGTATCCATACAGACTCGAACCTCTCGAGCGACCTGGCATAGCCTAATACAAACGGATAGCGTCGGCTGTATGGATCCGGTCAGTACGCCCCCTCCCCCCTAGTCATGAGAACGCTGATCAGCCACGTAATCGCAACATCCTGACACCGCCAGTTGTTACGCCGCAGCCTTTGCAGCAACTCAGCTTGATCTGGACTCGAACCTCTCGAAAGACCTGGCATAGCCTAGTCAAGCGGATAGCGTCGGCCAAAGGAAGCCCTTGAATTTAAATCCCTACCAAAAAAAATAAAAAGTCGGTCTTGCACGTAGTGTTATAATAATACTATAAAAAGGAACACTCATATTTCTCTCCGAACATTGTGCAAATTTTGGTCTTTCTTTTCTCTTTCGCAACTTTAGAGACTGTGGCTTCTGCTGCCCCCTTTTTGACTCGCTTCCCGCCCTAACAGGCCCTCGTAACAAGGGAGTTGAATTTTTGGTCAAAAGCTAGTCAGAAACCATGCAGGGAATCATGGCAAAAAAAATGTAAAAAAAAACAGAGGAGAAAATAAAAAGATTGGTAAGAAAAAGCGAGAGAGGAAAAAATTGGTTTGCAATGCATTTTTTTTCACGCGAAGCTTTTCATTTGGCGCTGGCAGCCATTAGAGCAAAAATCACCAGCATCCAGGGGCGGTGGCAAAGGGGGTGGTGCTGCTGCTGCTGCTGCCACACATGTGGAAATTGTGCGCGTTTTGCAGTTTTTTAATTGACCAACAAATTTATTTGATTCGTTAGCAACGCGAATATTTTCTTCCACTGTCCTGGCTTTCACCTTTTGACCCCCCTTGGCTGGGAAAGAGCCCCTATGCTTAAATGTATATCTGCATATGCATACAGTGCGTTTCATTAGACAGAAATATTTACTACAAATAATTTTTATTGGCTAAAAATATTTTTTAATTTGATGGATAATATTTCCAAACTCAAAATAGTATATAATATTTTCAAAATAGTTTCAAACCTTTTTTTTCGACTTATATTTGCCAAACGCACTGTCCTTAAAGCTAGAAATGTCTGATTAAAGCCCCTTATTATTATTTTTACGTACTAAATTTTTTTTCAATATTAGATAGCAGTGCTGCCATCACTCAGCTTGAAAAACCGGACAGAAAAGCCAACAAAAACAGGGAAAAAGAGGACAAAAAAATTTAAAAAAGGACAAAAAAAAGGACAAAAGTAAATGCGCCTCCATTTTTCTGTTTTTACCAAAGGGTGATATATTTACTTAATATAAATGGATTTTATATTAAATTCAATTATGTAGGGGAGTGTAGGGTAATTTGACGAGTAGGGTAATGTGACGAACTCGTCGAATCTCATATATGACGTCACGACAAAAACTCCAAATAAATGTAGTCGTCTCCCCTTCTCGTGTAGACAATGTATTTACAGTAATATTAATAAGAAGTCCCGTAATTTGTTCGTGAGGTAATTTTCGCTAAAAATGTGGTGCGCAAACTAGCAAACCCATTCAATTAACTTGTGTTTCAGCAATGCCAGAGCAAAGATGAGTGGAAAATAAAATCAGGCAAATATATGCACGTATACATGAGATCTTTATCAATAGTTTTTGGTACCTCGCGTTTTTTTCTTTTGCGCCTTTTGAGAGTGACACCGTTTTTGCTCCAAGTCTACCTTGTAGGGTATCGTGACGAACTTTTTGTAGGGTATTGTGACGAACTTTTTTTATTCAAGAATTTTAACTGTTATCGTTGATTATTTGTAAAAAAAATATAATAATACCAGATAACATTTACTGCTGCAGTTTTATTGTTGTTTTTAATAGTGACGTCAGTTTAATTTAATTTTAAAAAAATTTTCACTTTGACCATTTTTTTTTTTGTAAGTTTGGGTATTATCTTATTACTTCTTTCTTTTCCGTATCGAAAATAACCTTTCCGGAAATAATATATAAAAAATGTATTTTTTTGTTTGTAAAAAGGATGGTTTACACCAAACGCTGTGGGATTTGGCTACGTTGAAATTTCGAATCCAAATTTTTTTAGAAATATGCTCAGTAAATGTAAGTAACTTTCTGCTTTTACACTTTTAAAAAATATTGATTTTTGGAGAAGTTACATTAAAGAACAAATCGTTCGTCACATTACCCTACAACTTTTGAAAGTGCAAAAAAAGAAGGGTGCACGCCAAACGCTGTGGGATTTAGCTGCATTGGAATTTCGAATTTCGAATTTTACAGGGATATGCTCAGTAGATGTAAGCAACTTTCTGCGTTTACACTTTTGAAAAATATTGATTTTTAGAAAAGTTACATTCAAAAAACGAATCGTTCGTCACCTTACCCTACACTCCCCTAATGATCTATTGCGCCCGACTCACAACCTTCTTCGTTTGATCATTTTACCATGGTCAATTTTTGTGCGTATACGTAATAATCTAAAATTATTAAAATAATAAAAGCATTTCAAGTAACTATATTGGTAATACAAAAAAATGCAATATCTGCGTCAAACCCGAATAAGAGTCGTTCAAATATGAAATTTTTTTCTGACAAAAAGGCTGAGAGTAAAAATTGAGAACTTTTTAAAGTGTTTTCCTCTTTTTTTGCTACAGAAAAAATCGTACTATAAAGAAAGTCCATCGACTGCATTACATCTCTTTGATAATTTGTAAAAATAATTATTTTTAAAGTGCCGAACTATAAGAATAATGGTTAAAACGGCGTTTCAGCATATAAAAGCAGGTTTATACACTTTCGACTAGCAAAAATAACACTCAAAACCTTATCTTTGAAAAAAGGACAGATTTCCGGATAGGGGATGTTTGAATTTTTTTCCGGATAAAGTCGTTAAAAAAGGGACAGATCTGTCCGGAAAGAGGACAAAATGGCAGCACTGTTAGATAGTATAAGAAATACCCTATATTTGCATATTAATTTTCAAAAGTGTTTTTTGTTTATTTCTCTTTTTTAAACGACTTACATTTGCCAAAAGCACTGTCCTTAAAGCTAGAGATGTCCGTTTAAAGCCCCGAAAAGTCTGTTTTCCCCTCCCCAAAAATCGAGTCAAGGGTAATTGAAATTCAAAGCAAGCAGACCAAACATCCAGCACCCTAAAATCTGAAATCTAAAATCCGAAAACCGAAAACCCGACACCGAAAGCCAGGATACGCATAGGATGGCGAAGGCGCAGGAGTCGTGGCTCTCTTGTTGTTCCTAAGGATTACATATTGGTAAACAGCGATTACAACAACCAAGTAACGACAACTTATTGTGCTACAAATTGGTTTGTTTGCCCTGCCCACCGCCCACCGCCCACAGCCCCCTTTTCCCTTGGGTTAGAGGGGGGTTACTTGGGATTGTTTGATTTGATTGTTGACTTTATTGGTCAACGCAACGGCGGCCTTTTGGGTGTTGTTGTTCCTTGGCCTATATTGCCTTGGCCCTGGCTTTTGTTGTTTTACGATATTTAATCTATGATTAAAATCAATTAAATGCTACACTCGACTTAATTTATTGTCGCCGGCGAAATCAGACAAGAGTTTGAATTTTTTTCTTCAGTTTTGTTGGGTTTCCAAGACAAGTAGCTCTATATGTATGTAGTATCCCCAAATAACCGATGCAAACTGAAATGAGATGGTCGTAAAAATCAAATCGGTCTCTCTCTCTCTCTCTCTCTTTCATTTTCTATCCGCTGAGCTATCTCTTTCTGCCAATAAAAATCTGGCAGCAAAAATCTACGAAAAAGTCGGAAACACTTTGTCGGTGGCTCGTTGGCTTGTTTTTCGTGGCTTTGCCTTTGTTTTGTAGTCGTGTGTTATCTTTATGGCTCGATCTGGAGTCTCAGTCTCGGTTCTGTGTTCTCCATTCCCCCAGACCCTCGAGAATTCTGGTTATTGCCTTCTCGTAGAGCAGATAATTGTCCACCTTAAACGGAAACGGGGGTCGAAACGGGAATCGGTATTGCTAAAAAGCAGAACAACAAACAAATGGTAAAAGTATATATGGAAATATTGAGAAATGCAAGGGGGATTGACAGAAATTTACTCTAGAATAATAAAAGTGGATTTATTATGATATTATTACATCTTAATAATGAAATTATTATTTGACCATAATACTCAGATATTTGGAACAACATTTATTTGAAATTCTTAAAAACTTATTATATTTATAATTTACCACATCAATAGAATTTATTTATTTATTAAAAAACCCAAATATTATTTTTTGAAACCCCAAAAATACTTTAAAAAAATACTACCGCATTTAATAGTTAAAGTGCATATCCCCCAAAAGTAGAGTGCTATTTAAACAGCCAGTTAATCGCTTTTGGGGAGGGGCATTTAAGTTTGCTGGAATTTCTCGCGCTTTGATTTGCTTGACTTTTTGCTTTGAATTGATCAATGAACTCCACGAAGACCTTGAAAGGCGGTGAATTAAAATCAAAAACCGAATATCATCAATTGAAAAATCACACACGAATAGAAGGGGAAAACTCAATCAAAACTGAAAGCAAACAAATGAAACACACGAATGCAAATGCAAATGAAAAGGGGCAAAAAGGTGCTAGGGATGTGCTAGATCATCAAAAATTCCGTTTAATGATGCAATTGGAGTTTGATGAGTTGGAAAACTGAGGCGACATATCCATGGATATCCATATCCATGCCAAGGCAATCAATGCAGCTGAAAGGGAAGAGTCCATCCGGCTGGCCGCCAGGTAAATTGCAACCAATAATAATGAATAATTGAAAATCCAATCAAACACCAAATGAAAACGGAGGACAGACTGTTTGGCTGTATGGCTGTATCCTCGTATCCCCATATCCCCATATCCATATCCCCATTTCCACAATATTTAGAGGAGTGAGCCCGTGTCCTTTGGTCGCTGGTGGTGTTGATTTTGCCGGCTTTATCGAAGGACATTAGCAAACGGTCGTTGGGTTTTCGCCTGCAAATGCAATCAAACGCGTGGGCAGAAACAGCAACATCAGGAAGGATAAACCAAAACCAAAACCAAAGCAACCTGCATAGATGACACCCCAGGGACATGACAAAAGTCAATGAATGGTAATAGGTGTCGACATGGCCTTCTCACACACAAACATCCACCCATCCGCCCACCTTTGACCAGGATAAAGGGGGCGTGGCAACTGGCATCCAACATCCAACGTGTGGCGGCCTTTTGTCCTGCTTTTGTTGTTTTGGCTGATTGCCACTTTCGGCAATGGATCGAATACTGAATACTGGACTCTCGAAATGGGAAAGGGATTGAACTTGCTTTCGAAGAACCCAAGTAGCAAAGTAGCAAGTAGCCGAATACATTAATGGCCAGTTAAATTGAGTCCGGGTCTGGAGAAGAATGTGAATAAGATGTGAATCAAATGTGAATTATTACAGTCTGAAATTGAATTTGGAAATCTCCAAAGAGTTACATTTATTTTTAGATTTAATTCTACAAGTCTTAAATGAATTTTTAATCATCACAAATAAAAAACAGTCTTATTATTTAAATATATCCTTAAAATCCTGCTCTCATTTGGTTGCTGCGCCTAAAAGTAGGCAACGCCGAAATTCTGTCGAAAAGCCGTTTGCAAATTGTCGATTCGGAAAATGCACGCCGCCGGCGAATCGTCGCCCGCCGAACACACACAGACATCTACGAATTTTCGGGGGAAGGACCAAAAAAGCCAGGACTCCCAGGACCCAGAATTCAGAATCCAGAGCCCAGAACCCAGTAGTTCACTGGCATGGCACCGAAAAATGTTAATTGATTTATGTTTATATTTGTGCAACATGTTGATGCCGCACACATCGCCGCATTGCCACATTGCAGTCGCCGGAAAACGCTCGCGGTTGTCATTTTGCTGCCAATTTTCGCGATGTGCGGGGTTGGTTCGCCGCCGACAGACAAACCAAAACAAAAACAACCCAGCCAACGTTAATTGAACAACATTCGACGGGCAAAACTGAAACCGAATCTGCACAAAGTCCCCCATTCCACCACGCAAAACCCCGCAAAACCCGTGTCGAAACTCAATTTGAGGCGAATTTTCAGCGTTAGCGGCATATTTGCTTGTAATTATATCTATCAAAAATATATATAGGTAGGTATGCCATAAACTTTTGTCTTTCGGTTTTGGGGTTGCGTTGAAAACGCAGCAAATCGGGTGGAAAATATTGACGAAAAGCAATCCCGCCGGCGGCTCATTCAATATTTGTTTGTTTATTCGGGAAAAATCAAATTATGAATGATTTTTCGGAATGTTTCTGAATGATTCAATTAATTTTATGAACAGAAAATAAGGATAACAATTTGCAATCAAAATATACAATATTGAAGGGCTTTATAATCGTTATTTAGACAATTCAAGGCCCACAGCGAAGAAAAGGAACAATCTACAACACTTATAGGAAAATTTATTTTATGACCAATTTTCTCATTTTTGATAAGGGGTTACATCATGATTTTTTGCGAAAATTGCCAAAAAATAAAATGTTCAAGTTTAAACACCAATCGATTGAAAATTTAATAACGAGTTCAGAAAGGTATGACAATCCGTATTTGGATTAATATTTTCATTGATTTGACCAAAAAATTAAATATTTTTCTACCAAATCCAAAAATTCCTTCAGTGTTTATTGACATATAAAGCTACAATTGAAAGCCCACTCCATTCGCCACAAACGATTTATCCGCACTAATTATAAATAGTTTCCCTTTCGGCCACCTTTCCACCCAGAATAAAACAAAGATTTTTCCGCAGACTGCCCAAGGGCAAGAGGCATTACGGCGAAGGCAGACAAGGGGGTTAGATAGATGGCGACACAGATGAAGATGAAGTCCGCCGGAGAGATGGAATATATTTAAATATATATAGCAACGAAAGTGGAGACAATCGGGCACACATGCCATCAGGAGCAAAAAAACGAGAAAACCGAACCGAAAGAGAACAGAACCCAAAAACTGAGCCTCACCGAAACTTGTTTCATAAATTTCCTATTCAAAATGTAATTAAACCCTTGCGCTGCTGCCGCTCATCTAATTACAACGAAAAGGCGACCATTTCGGATGCGATTCAGGATTCAGGACAGAGAAAACAGAGGACAAAGGGGCGGCTACGCAATATACTCGATAATTGCAAACGAAATGGCAAAAGGCTTTCGCTTTTGGGCTCGGGCCCCCAAGACTTCTATTTCCATAAATATCTTCAAAGTCATTAAATTTCACACATGTTGGCGGCGCCACGCAGAATTGTTTTAATTTTAAAATTATTGCCATTAATTGATTTTTGATACTGAATGTAGAACGCTAACGCCGGGCCGCCCATAAATCTCCATGTGTGTAAATCTAAATAAAGGGGGTTGGTTGGAACTTAAGAGCACCGCAGTAAATAATCACTAGACTCCGAACTCCGAATAAAAAGCCAGAAAGCCAAGGGGCCAAATAAAAAGGGGTAGCTGTTGGCTGTTAGCTGGCTGGCTTTAATGGCTCTGCCTTGATTATTGAGACCATTATTTTTGTTTAATTACGTTACGGGCGTTAATGTGCGGATAGCACCAGCTCTCATCGTTGTTTGGACCCCGAATGTCCTGAGCCCCTGAGTCCCGAGTTCAAAATACTAAATCCTGAGACCATCTCACCAGAACCATATTAATTTATATATAATATATTCAATTTTTCAATTATATATCATGTTTATGGGATAATTGATTTATTTATAAAAATAAAAATAATTTAATTTACAAATACTTATAAAAATATTCCCAAAGTAATAATATTTTCTTTTAAAAAACATAGCCCCTTGAAACCTCAAAGAATTCATCCCTGAAACACCAAGGATAATTCCCTAAAATCGCACCATAACCAAAGGATATTCCTGTATTAGTTTCAAAACTAAGCCAAGGCAATATGTGATTTTTTTTTGCTATCTGGTTCTTTTTTAAGGCCTGCCCTATAAGTACATGTAATGGACCGCTCCGTAATCCCGGAAAGTGGGCGAACGCGTTGCCATTCCGATTCCGCTCGACGCTCAACGCTCGACGGACAAATTTGCGACACGTTTCCGACACGTTTGCCATGTCGATTTTTCTTGAGCCAAGCGTTCTGTCGTTTGTCGCCCCTACTCATATATATTTTATAACTGTAGACGACAACGGCGATACATATCAAGTGGGTGGAGTGGGTGGAATGGAAGGGGGAGGGTGCATACCTGTATTTTCTGATGGGTGGTGGTTGAAAGATAAACGTCGTTGCCGTTGACTCATACGCAAATTTTTACTCACATGATGGGGTAGGGATGGCATTCAAGCACTGAGAAAAATATATAACAGCTTATTTTTGAAAATATGACTCTAGAAATTCTCAAGCCAATTTCTATAATATTTTACATTTTTCATTAAATCTTAAGAAAGGTTTTAAACATAAATCAATTTATTTCCTAATTAAATTAAGTATATTTTATAAAAAAATATTTTATAAGTTCAAAATATATCTTAAGTATTATTTTAATACTCAATTTAAAAACTTCACAGAACGTTGAAGGTATTAAAATATGTAGTAACATTTATAATTTTTTTTCTTTGTGTAAAATTTAGATGGTGGAACTGTCCCCGTCCTATTGCTGCTGTTGTTGTTGTTAATGGTTTGATGGGTTTAAAGTCGGGTAGCTCCGTTTTAGTTGGTAGAAAGGGAGGGGGTTTCTAGATTCCTAGAGGGGGTGCGTCCAAATGTATCGCTAACAAAAAACACAAACGCACACATATGTATATAATAAATTTATCTGTACATGTATATGTAAAATATATATGTACATCCTTCATATACGAAAATATATATATAGGATTTTTGTTGTTCTTGGTTTTTTTGCATGTGGACGCCTGACTGGTTGGGCATTGGAGATTGGATTGCGGGCGCCCGTCCGCCTGGCTGTGTATCTTATGGCTTTAATAACTTTAGTGCTGCTACGTGCCATTGATCCTTGATGTACGAGCAAGGATGTGGCCCATTTAGCCATTTGGCTTGTATATCACTGGGGTACATGGGATCAGCGAGAGTGTTGGAAGTTCTAAATCCAGCGAAATGGAGCAACAAAAATAAATCTTTAAGAATTTTTATTTTTAATTTTAATGATAAATCTATAAGAATTAATTGTTTAAAATATATGGATTTCTAACACGTTTATTTTTTATTTTAAATATTTTTTGTAAGCTGAGAAGTATTTTTAACTTTATTTAAACAAATTAAATGCATATAAATACAGGGACCATAAAAAGTGAATTCCCATTCCTTGAAGCATATTTTTCGCCCCAACTCAGGGCATATATGATTCGTTTTTAATTTTCAGCATAATCTCGAAGTCAAGTGCTCGGTACTCCGCAGGCCAAGGAAAAAAATCCCCACCCCCAAGAGCCACCCATCAATTCATCCAATTGCTCTTCCTAGTTTGGCATTTTCTTTTTTTGTATTTTTTTTTTTGCGTTGAGTATTCCTCTTCAGTTTGCCTTTTATTTGCCGCTTTTTTGATGGGCCATTCGCCAGCGCGCTTTTCGGCATTATGCATAAATTTCATTTTCGCCCCTCGCCCGCGCTTATTGTTCATTTTTTGTGCATTTTGTATTTCTTTTTTGTTATTTATTTATGGGTGCGAATGTGTGCGTGCCTCTATGTTATTAATCTTCGTGGGAGTTATTGCTGTTTTTCTTCTTTTTTTGGGAACATCTCTCGATTCGCGTTCATTTGTGTATGAAATTAAAATCACACCCATGAGATGTCCCAAAAAATAGAAGAACAGGAAGAATGCGTCTTCTTCTGCACTTTTCTTCGGCAATTTTCCAGCGAAAAAATGGCCGACCCGTGGGCAATGGAATTCCGTTTTGGTCAAAAGGAAAGCCAACCAAAAAATAAAAAAAATGAAGTAGAAAAAGAAGAGAAGAAAAATCACCAGGAACAAGGAAAAACGCCAGCAAATATAACAACTGTAAATTGAGTTGTTGCCCTTTCGCCACCGAGAGCCAAACTTTGCCCACCGCCTAATTCATTCATGAAAACCGTTGCCCCAGCCCCGCCCCCTTTTCGGAAGACCCTCCCCCTTTCCCAAAGCCCCCTCCCAAAAAAAAACCATTGCATTTGCTGCTTAGCATACAATTGCCACATTAACTTGCCAGCCCAAAGATAAATCGCATGGCCAGGCTGCAAATTGTTGCTGCGCCAGCAAACTACCAAAAAGCACTAAGAAAAATAAATATAAATATTATAATTAATTAATATTAATTTTACAAAAATGAAGTATTAGAAATTCTTGGAATTGAATTTTTAAACAATTTAAATCATTTAAAAAAAGCTATTTTGTTTTAATATTTATTAAAAGTCTTAAATAAATAATTAATTTTTAGAAAATCTCGGTATTGGTTAAAAAACTTTCATAAAACATTAAAGTTTTGTTTGTTTATAAATTTCATTACTACGAAAATTTAATTTAAGTTTGTTACTGAATAGATCATTTCTCTCAGTGCATCAAACTAGCATCTCAGCAGACTTGCAAGCTCACAAAGAGAGCTATTTCGCACCAAAATCGCCGCCGGGCAGGCAGCAAAAATCGAGACAAGTTTGGAGGAAATGCTTTTTTCGCAAAGTGCATTTGAGGCCTCGGGCCCAAATGCAATGCTTATGAAAAAATTAGTTAACAAGGTTCGAAAATTAAATACACTATGTAAACAGAAAGTTCCAATTGGTTTAAGGTTCAAAATCGAAAAGGTTTCAATAAAAACCAAATGTCTAATTGGATGAAAAAGCAAGCAGTCTAAACCAATAAGAAGTGAGTTTCGAGCAAAGCAGTTAAATCGTATAAGCAAATATTGAAACCCAACTGGAACTTTTATTGTAATGCACATAAGAAACACAAATAAAAATTCCACAATTCTATTATTTTAAATGTAATTGGAAAAAATACTTCCTATCAGAATTTTCTTATAAAAAGTGACATTACTCTTACCAATCAGAACCTATTATCAAGCCATTGGAAACATATAAAATATTAAAAAAAATATTGATATAAGATAAAATTAAAAATCCTGAATATTTTTTTTAAATATAATAAAACCATTTGGAATTTCTATTATTTTTCGACGTTTTCAAGGTTTTTTTAACTTCCAATTTGAGTAAATTTCTTAGGGTATTTTGCCAAACACCAATAGCAACAGCAACAAACTGAGGCAATTGCTAAGAAATAAGACGAAGACGAAGAAGGAGCAATTTTTAATGTGTTTGCGCTTTAGCCAAAAGTTGGCGTTGGGCCCATTTTTCTTTGGCTTGTTAGACGTTAGCAACCGAAACGAAACGAAACGACGGAGAGATTCCAAAACACTTTGCCACAAAAGGTTCCCCAGAGGAAGAGCTTGTAGTCGCAAGTTGCAAGTTGCAGGTTGCAAGTGCAAGAGCAACATCGCGAAGTTGCTGTTGTTGTTTATGATACGCCAGTTGTTGCAGTTGTTTGAAGAAGTTGTAAGAAATAGGCTTGCCCCGATGACGATGAGCTGCTCAAGGGAGCCAAGGGAGGAAAAAAAGACAAATGATCGCAGGCACAGTGGAACAAAACCCCAGAGAAAGTTATATCAATTAGTCTTAATAAGAAAAGGTGACCCCAAAATTGAAACTTTACTAATTAATCTGCATGTTTAAAATTTAATTCTTTAAAATTTTCAACTTAAGGTTAATTTTTTACGAATTTTCTTAACAGATATTGTCAATTTACCGATGGCTTTTACAAAGGTGACCCCAAATTGCACTTTAAAAGCTAATAACTTGGACATTTGTAATTGAATTTAATTTAAAATATGTGATGTAGTGACCCCAGACTATTACTTTTAAAGCATTTTTCTGAGTGCGCTCGTTGAAATTCTTTTGCTGCTCTGGGCACATGCAAATGTAATTCAAAAACGAAACCCAAACGAAATCTGGTGATGGATTACGAGCTGCCTTCGGGGCAACGGGAAATGCTCGTCCTCTGGAAAGGCTTCTTTGCATGCTGCAAATGCTGCGGAGGCTGGAATGGGAGACAATTCATTTATTAAACTGCACTTAACATCAACACCACATCATCATTAATATTAACCGGCCATCGGGAAACGGGGGACGGGGGAAAGTCAAGGTGTTAACAATGTTATGCCGTGTCTGAAATCCCAACTGACCATCAATTTCTGCCTGCTACAGCGTTTTGTACTCGGAATCAGTGGGAAAATAAACTACTATATTTAGGAAATCAACAAAATATTCCCTTATTGATTTCCTTACTTAATTCAGTACTTAAATAATATTTATTTTAATATGTATATTTAATTTGGCAAATTAATAATAAAACAAAATAAAATTAAATATGTGTACAATATTTTTTTTGAAACCAGAAAGTTTTTCCAAAAGCGAAGAAGAATTCGCCACACGGGCAGATCCAATTAATCCAAGGTCAAATCAAATCAATAGGCTGCCACCGAAACCCAGTTGTTAACCCCTCTAACCCCCTTTAACCCCTTGACACCCCACACACAAATCGGCAAAGCGAGAGAGAGAGAAAGAGAAATGTCAAGAACTCATGTTCAAATGTCAAACTGAACCGACAAACCGTTAATTAGCAAATCAAAGATATGCCACGCCACAGACACATATCCACAAAACGGCAGGGGCACCGAGGGGTTAAACGGGTGGCACGGAGGGGTTAAGGAGGGGCAGGGGCGCGCAGTCTCTCCACGGCACTGGAGAGCCACTGACAGCTCACAAAATCCGACAGTTGCGCACATTCGAAAAAAGATCAATGAGAATTGTGAAAGAAGCTGAAGAAATCCAGCAGACGGCGAGCAATTAAAAGGCGACGGGGCAGGGGGGCAGGCTCAGGTGAGCTGCACTACACAGTAAATAAAGATGTAGGCTCTTTAAACGAAAATAATTTAAAATTTACTGAATGAAAATGGCACTTAATTAAGACTTTTAAGGAAAACTGCACAAGGGTCCGAGTTCGACACCCTGTGGTGTTCAATGATTTCATTTCATTTATGTAATTTTTCTAGTATATGCTACAGGATTTATTTGTTTATGATTTACTAGTAATTTTATTTTTTTTATAAATTTTAAAATGTAATTTAAAAAAGACTAGCAAGAAAATTTTTTTTTAAATTTTGTTTAGTGTTTTTTAGAGGAGCGGTGAGGGAGGCAACCGAAACGTTTAAATCGCCCAAAGGCCGTCGAGCTGTCAGGGATTCGCGGATTGCTACGGTTCGGTTTTCAGTTCAGTTCAGATCTGTTCGGTTAGGTTTGGGCTTAGGTTTGGTTTTTGGATTGAGTTTGGGTTTGGGATTGGGCCTGCGTGGACTTACAGCTCGGCTCAATCCAGAGCCGTTGTCAATCATAAGCCAGGTCCAGTCTTTCGTTGGCATCAGGACGGGAATCCACAGATCCACACATCCCCAAAGCAAAAAGAATGGGAAAGAGGAGTAGAAGCGATCTAAGATCTTCTAACATTCGCGAGTAGAGCGAGTTGGAGTCGCATCTGTCGGATTTGCATTACCGCGTCCGACTTGCCTTGAAATTATGTGAAATTGATCAATTTCAACGTTGCCCGTTCGCCGCGTCCACTTTTCGCAGCCAGGAACTCAGAACTCAGAGCTCAGAACTCTGGGTGCAGAGCATTTAATGTAAAATGTCAATCAAAAATCGCACAGAATGGAAAAGCAACTTTGAAAATTTAATTAGAAATGTGTACACGTCGCTCGGGCATTGTGCTGGACGGTGCCATGGGAAAATGGGAAATCTTCTCAATTGAAGCGATGAGAACCGAACGCAAGAGCCACAGCTAAGTCCAAGGAAAGTGTCAGGAGATGTACTAATTGCTGAAGAGTCGTCTGTCCGAGCAAAATTGCTGGAACCGATTCGCAAAGATTTTCTAATAATTAGAGGAAGAAAGAAAAAATAGATAGGATGAAATAGATTGCATAAATGAGATAATAGTATTTTATTATCTCAAAATAACTGCATTAATTTCATATTTATCTTGGATGTATAGGGAGTAAAACCAGATATAATCTTGAGGTATCTTAACATTCTTGGGAAGCTTCTCTCGTATTTTCTAAAAATTAGAAGAAGAAATAAAATGGAAATATATAATATTATTATTATCCCAAAATTGACTCTTTTAATTTCATATAAATTCTAGATTTTGAGGTAAGAATAGCAATCTTAGGAAGCACCTCACGCATTTTCTAATAATTAAAGAAATAAAAGATTTATGTTTTAGTATCTCAACTTTACTCCATTAATTTCATATAAATTTTAGATTTGTAAAGCGTAACCCCAGATATGATCTTCAGCTATCTAAACATTCTTGGTAAGCACCTCTCGCATTCCCCCGAATTTCCAGTGACTTTCCATTGGGCTCAAAACCAACATGGATTTATAAAGACATAACTCACAGTTTAATGACTATAAATTCAGAGGCCCGAGTATGAAATTTTCGTTGGAAATTGTAAATAAAAAAGGCGGCTTAAATAATAATAATATGTAGTTGTAAAAGTAATCGTAAAGCGAATGTGTGAGAAAAGCGGACTTTTTGGCTGTGGCAATCAAAGTATGGACCTGGTTTTTATTATGGCCCCAACCAGCTGGTCGGTTGACTTCAAAAAGGGTTTAGTTTTGTATATTAATTTGTCAAGCACAGAAAAGGCAAAAAAAAAAAATAGAAAACCAAGGCAGATTTATCAATGGGCGGTGGTTCATGCTAATTTAGTTATGAACACTTGTTATGTTTTTCATATATCATATTTCTCGTTTTGCTTCGAGATGGATCGTTTCTTTTGCTTTAATGCTTCATTTCTTTGAATTTCATAATTACACGGCTTTGACCGCTCAACGACTGTTGGTTGTTGGTTGGTTTGCTAACTGTTTTTGTCATTGTCAGTTGTAGCTTTTCTTGAATGAACTTCGGCTTTGGGCCAACTGGTTTTTTGGTTTTTTCGTCGTCTTCTTGCCTTAATTAATTATTGTTGTATAATTAGTAGTTGGTCGGGGGCATAATAATTCAGCAGAATGGCCGGACTGTTCATTCATTCATGGCTCTTAACATTTTCACACATTTCCGGTACAGTTGGCCACAAAAGCGAACTTAAACCAAACTAAAACCAAACCGAACCGAACCGAAAGACCGCCCCAAGTTGGCAAAAGGGCGTTGTGGGCAATGTCAATCAATTGGTTCGCCGACTTGGTTGGCTGATTTCTTGGCCAGTTTCAGTTAGCCAGCTTGAATCTGGAATCTTGAATCTCGCGAGTCTCGAGCCAAGCAAAAATGGCAGCTGACTGACAGACAGATCGAAAACGCTGGTGTTCAGTTCGGTTTGGTTGGACCCTGGGCGCTGTTTCGGCCCGGCTCTCTTTTAGCCTGGCCAACAGCAGCCACGGCAGCAACAACTACTACCAACTACCGGCTGAAAATTGTGCCGGGGACTGGTCGCTGAATTGCACGATTTTAGAGACGGCCAAGTGACACGAAAAGGAGGGAAATAAAATCATGAAATCTAGTAAAAATTATATTTTATACAAAACAAGTAATTTTAAAAACTAAATCTTTACAAAAAAAAGTTTATACAATTATAAAATCCCAAAAAAATATTGTATACAAACCTAATTGAAATATTTATTAGATTTATTAAGTTTGACTTAAATTATGAAATCTTGAATTTAATTATACAACAAATTATACAAAATTATATAAATATCTAAATGATAAACAGGAAAAAATAGAAAAAGTTTAAATGCAAATACAATTTTTTAAATATATATTTTTGATTTATAACAATTTTAAGCGTGGTTTGTGATTCTAATTTAATAATTTACACGTTAAAATAGATAAAAAGTTTAAAGTGCCGAGATTATTTGTATAATAAGTTCTTGGTTAAACTTCCTCTGTAGAAGTGCCGTCTCTAAAAATCGGATCTGCAACTGGAACTGGAAATTGGGTTCATGGGTAGGAGGTGGGGCTGCCACGATTCGCAGCCAGCCAAATCGATCGAACTGCCTTCATTAAACAGAAAACAGAGCAAGAAAAAAAAGAGGGGAAAAAAGGAAAAATAAAGGTAGACCTGGGCAACCTCTGGCCATCCCTTTCTGTCTTAATAACTCCTTTCCTGCCGCCGATTTTGCGATTTTGCGGCAGAAAAGTAGCAGCAGCCGTGATCTCCATCTCCACTCCGATTTTTTCCTTATTTTTTTCTTATTTTTCGATCGCCGTCGCTCCATTGCTCCATTAATTTCCATGTTGGCCACAATTTGACTTCTGTTCGCCGATCGCTGCTTCTCTTTTCCTCCATCGCCTGGATATATATTTTATTTTTATTCTCGCAAATTGCCAGGCACGCAATTTGCGCTCGAATGGAAAATAAAATAAAAAAAACTACAAAAAATCTGCAACAAATTGGAAGCCAATAATCAAATGTCAGTCAGGATCCGCCTGGCCAGCCCCCCGCGATCTCTTTTGGGGTTCTGTCAGTCAGTTCAGTCAGTTAGTCATTCGCTCAGTCCGTCAGTCCCTCACTCTGTCATTCACTCAGGGCGGTCAGTGAAATCGGTTTTTGCCATGGCTCTAACTCCAGGGCTCATTACTCAAACTCCAGCTGAAGCTCCCTTTTTTTATTTTTAGTTTGGCTTTGCACTGCTGGAAAATGTGATTATTTTAATGAAAAACTAGTAAATATGTATAAAAATACCAGAAATACCGGAATATATATTATAATGTTATAATAAATGAATAAGGATACACCTAAACTGTGACAAAAAAAATGAAAAAACATAGTCCAATATATAAAATGTTTAAATACCTTAATCATATAAAATTTAAAAAAATGTTGCCGACCTTTTTTTAAAAATTATAAGACCAGAAGTCTTTTAAAATCCTTTAAATATTATCTCTGGTAATTCTCTTAAAACACTAATCCCACTTTTTCTCAGTGCATAGCCCTGCATCGCGGACTTAAACTTGTCGGCTTGTCCGATCCGCCTGTCTATTCATTTGAATGTTTTTCGAATTCGATTTTGATTTGATTTCGGTTTCGGTTTCACGCTTGCCTGCCTTATACTTTAATTATTTCGGCAAATTAATTCCCAGTATTTCCCAAAAAAAAAAAAAAAAAAAAAAGAGAACAAGAAACGATTAATACCGAATTTCAATTGCGATGCCGATATTGTTTATTGGTTCCACATTACGCCCGCCGCGTATAATTAACAATAAAAAATTTCAAACACATTTTGACACAATTTTAATAGTCAATAAAACTCAATGGAGAGCATGAAAGGGGGGCTTCCAGAGGGGGGTTTCCAAAAGGGGGTCCCAAAAGCCCCATCAAATTGAAACAACAATGAAGTGACATTTTCGCCGCTGATGTGGCCATTGTTCGACTTTGTTTGTAGTATTGTTGTTGACAAATCGATAAACAGCTCAATTAGCATTTTTGATGCTCAATCGTTAAAGAACCACTCAGCTCACTTACCCTTCCATCGAACAGCGGACCGACTGACTGACTGACAACTGTATGGCAATCATAAATCAAACCATAAAAAATATATATCAGGAATTCGGTTCAATAATCGATTTGTATGCATTGCCCGTCGCGCCGCACAATTATGCAAAATGAGCTGTCAAACGAGTGGGGTTTTGTAGCCCCTTCCCCTTGGAATTTATTCGCCGAAAAGGAAAAGCCACATGTTTATTACTTGCTCGAAACTCATGTTAAATTCATTTTAATCAATCTAATCCAGCAGACTGCTAAAGTCATAAATTGCTTGATAATAAATTTTTTAAGTCAATAATTTTTTCCCTATTAATTTAAAGTTTTAAATAAATATTTTCCTCTTTAATTTTTTAAATTATTTTAAACTATTTTTTCCAATTAAACTTATAGGGTTTTTTAAATACTTTAAATCCAGTTTACTTTCTAAAATACATTTTTTAAAACCTTTTAGAACGCCAAGTTGGCAATGCCTTACATTTCCATCCCTAGACAAACTAAATTCAACTGTTAAAAAAATTCCAAAAAAAGGGCAACCAAATAATTTGACTTACATTTAAATTTCTCAAATGGACGGAGATCAAATCCGGAAGAGCAGCAGCGATCAGGACTTGGAATATAGTCAAAGTCGCCGCAAAGGCGTTCATTATGCCTCGATTGCCGAATTCCTGGCGAGTCTCAATATCAATGATACCACTTTGGGATCTGTTCGGGGTGTTGGAACCCTGAGCCTGGAGGATTACCTAAAGATCGTGCGAAGTGCCGATAAAAAAGAGCAGGGCGACGGGAATAGTATTACTCTCGAAACCAAAAAGATAAGCAAGAAATCGTTGCAGGAAATCAACAACCGGCAAGTCAGGCAGTCAGATGCAAAGAATCTCAGCAAATCCAAACTAATATCTCAGTACACTGAAAAGATTTGGATTTAATCCCAAAATTATTGTAATCTTATACGTATCCATAAAGATTATGGTTAACATTATAAATTGTAAATTGTAAGTCAAATGGCATATTTTATTATGATAATATAAAGGAAATTTAGTTTAAAATTTTTAATACATATACATAGAATGTTCTTCATTTTATTTTATTGACTCTCCTTAGGTTTTCCAAAAACCACATGGGCCACCGATTCGAACTCTAGCTTGTTTCAATAATTCAATCACGTGGTATCGTATCGAATAATTGAATAAGTCATCGTGTCGAGCGACACAAATTTCATTTCAATACGCAGAACGTTTAACGAACGAATCGGGCCTCAAAGACGATCGCCGATGATTGAACGCTCGCGGAAAGGGTTGGCACAAGGGGGTTAAGGTGGTGTCTTAGGGGGCTAAGGGGGGTCCGAAGGGGTCTTGAGACGGAACCGCCAAATGGCAACGTGAGTGATTGTCGCAAAAGCTCAAAGGCGACAACAGCTCTTCGAATTGTACTGATTTTTATTTATTTTATGTTTGAACCGAAACGTTCACGGAATCCCAAATGAAATGCGACTGGGTTTTGGTTTGGTTTCGATGGGGGGGGAAACTTGGGAACCCGATATATCGGGGCCTTCCACCTGGATTCCCCCCTTCGATGGTCGATGGCCAATTGGTGTGGGAAAAATGCGACGATGGTAACAGGCGTGGCGATCCTCCATTAACATGTTCACCTCGTGGCGATTTCAATCGAATTTTAATTGCCCGAAAGTGGATCTAACCGATTGAGAAGAGATTGCCTCGCTTTTTCGGTTTTTTTTTCGTCATTTTTGCCTGGAAATTGAGTTACTGCTCAAGGTGGGAAATGTAGAAAAAAGTAGCAAATTTCCAAAAAGAATTATAAAATTTTATCTTTAATTTTTTCTTTTATGGAGTTTTTATCACATATTTAAATATGGAAATATTTTTAAGGTCTGTTGAACTACAAATAATAAAAAGGCCCATGAAAAATGTAATTTCAATTAAATATCTGAGAATTAGTCGTCAGCTAGCTTTCTTTGCGTTCGGACGTGCTTATAATTCTCGCTATGTTGCTTCACCGCTGTCCCGAGTGCAATACCGATGTTACACCGGCCCAGCTTCGCGCCTCGGATGCTATCCGCTGTTCTTCTTTGTGCCGGCGCGCTTATCATACTTCTTGCGTTGACCTACCGGACGATGTGATAAAAATTCTATTAAATCCAAACATACTGTGGCAATGTGACAGCTGTGTGGTTGCGAATGATTCGCATTCTAAAATTGATGAACTTGATGCTAAATTGCAAGCCCTGGAATGCTTATATCAGGGCCTTAATAAAAAATTTTTGGAGGCATTCCCACCTAAAAATAATGCATTGAATCAAAATCAAAACATAAATCTTAAGCCTCGTCAACCGAGGCCTGCCAATGTAACTGCAGCTCCCCAGTCATATGCGGCTGCTGCTGCTACGTCTTCCGCGGTCGTTGACCCGTCTAATCATGCTCTGGATATCGGGAGAGGAAATTTCATACAAGTCCGAAATAAGAAGAGAAGGAACAACAACAAGCCCAATAAGCATATTGTTGGAGTGGCCCCTAATGCCGAAGATCTTCACGTATTGCCAAGTAATAAATTCTTGCATGTCGGAAAGTTTGCAACAGCTACTGATCCTGCTGCTGTTTTAAAATATGTGTCCACCAAGCTTAATGTGGACGCTAATTCTTTCACTTGTGTAAAACTTGTAAAAAAAGATGTTGACGTTGCAACTTTAAAGTTTGTAAATTTCAAGCTTGGTATCCCTGATCACCTTTATGATTCAGTCTTCAAGAATGATTTTTGGCCAAACTCAGTTAAGGTCAAAAGATTTATTCATAGAGAACGGGCCGTTATGGACGTGGATAATATCGTATCCAATTTGCCGGAGCCTGCACAAATTTCAACGACAATTCATCCATCAAAAAACCCCTAGTAATCGGCGCCACTGGCGTCGATACTTTTGCGGGACATTTTTTGCAAACATTGGTCACTGCTCTCTCATCATCTTCCGCCTCTCTCCCGTCGCATCGTCAACATCAGCTGGAGCTGTTGCTGTCCGCTTTGTGCGACTTTCGCCATCCGCCAAGCTCTAACATCGGCGCGCTCCTCGGAGTTGCGCTCTCATCATCTTCCGCCTCTCTCCCGTCGCATCGTCAACAACATCAGCCGGAGCTGTTGTTGTCCGCTTTGTGCGACATTCGCCGTCCGCCAAGCTCTAATATCGGCGCGCTCCTTGGAGTTGCGCTCTCATTATATTCCGCCTCTCTCCCGTCGCATCGTCAACAACATCAGCCGGAGCTGTTGTTGTCCGCTTTGTGCGACTTTCGCCATCCGCCAAGCTCTAACATCGGCGCGCTCCTCGGAGTTGCGCTCTCATCATCTTCCGCCTCTCTCCCGTCGCATCGTCAACAACATCAGCCGGAGCTGTTGTTGTCCGCTTTGTGCGACATTCGCCGTCCGCCAAGCTCTAATATCGGCGCGCTCCTTGGAGTTGCGCTCTCATTATATTCCGCCTCTCTCCCGTCGCATCGTCAACAACATCAGCCGGAGCTGTTGTTGTCCTCTTTGTGCGACTTTCGCCATCCGCCAAGCTCTAACATCGGCGCGCTCCTCGGAGTTGCGCTCTCATTATATTCCGCCTCTCTCCTGTCGCATCGTCAACAACATCAGCCGGAGCTGTTGTTGTCCGCTTTCTGCGACATTCGCCGTCCGCCAAGCTCTAACATCGGCGCGCTACTCGGAGTTGCGCTCTCATCATCTTACGCCTCTCTCTCATCATTTTTTTCCGGTGCTCTCTGGAGTTGCTCTCCCCATCAACAACTACAATGGGCTGTGGCAGCTGGTGGGGGCTCTCGCGCACTATTAACAGGAGCGGATTCACCTGCGTGCAGTCTTATTCAGAATGCTAATAATGACCGCCCACGAAATACTTGGAGTGATGATCACCAGCCTATTCGTATCCGCACAACTACTTTACTGAAGGTTCTTATTAATAATTCTAATACTTATGATAAGATCCCAGCAAGGCCTCTTACGGATTCGGGCCATGACGCTGGACCAAGTATTGATAGCATGACCAGGGATGACCGTACATGCACAAATAATATAACTTTCAATATTTATTTTCAAAATGTCGGTGGTATGCGTACAAAAGCTCAATCGCTTTTCTTGGCAACGTCTCAATGTGATCATGACGTTATCATTTTTGTTGAAACCTGGCTCAACATGGATTTCTTTGATAATGAATTCTTCGATACGAATCTTTACCATGTATTCCGTAAGGATCGTGATGCCGTTAAAACAAGATGCTCCAGAGGTGGCGGCGTTTTAATTGCTGTGCGGCGTGGACTTCGTTGCACTGCTATTCGTCTCCAGAATGAGGATTCTCTGCTCGATCAAATCTGTGTATCTCTCTCTGGTCCTACAGAAACAATTTTCCTGACAGTCTCATATATACCCCCTAGCAGCAGTTTTGATCTTTATAAAGCGCACGTTGATAACATAGCCCACCTACACCAGGAGCTGGAGGAGGGCCAGTACATATGTGTTTTGGGCGACTTCAACCTATCTTCGCTCGTGTGGGCTCATGATTCAGAGTCCTCAGCAATGGTTCCCAGTAACTTGCATCTTCCCTATGAAATCTTAGTCATTGATGAGCTTCTTAGTATGGCATTAGTCCAGATTAACCATGTATTTAATAATTTAAATAAGCTTCTAGACTTAATTTTTGTACATCCTGATTTAAGCATTAATTTATGTTGCAGCGATAATCCACTTGCCGCGTGTGATGCTCATCACAAGCCTTTGTTAATCTCTATTACTTGTTATATTTTTCGCCCAATTAATTCTCGCTTGCCTTTTACTTATATTAATTCTAGCAGTTTAGATTCTATCCGTAACGATATTTCTAATATTAGATGGGCGGAGGTCCTCTCGCATGCAGATGTGAATACAAGCTATGAAGTTTTTTTATCTTTTCTCTCTACTATTGTGGGCAGATATACTAAAACTAGGGTTCAAAGTTGTTACAGACTGCCATGGTACACGCAAGGACTAAAGAAATATAAAAACCTTAGAAATAAATTCTATAAGCGCTACTTAGATAGCGGTGATGCTGGTGACTTTGACCGTTACAAACAGCATAAGCGTGAGTTTGAGTTCCTCAATAAATTCTTATACAACCAATATATTGCTGATATAGAGCGTAAATTAACTACCAATCCTAAATCATTCTGGCACTTTATCAATTCTAAACGAACATCTTCTTACTTTCCCTCCCATATGTCATTTGAAGATCATTCAGCCTCCTCGGATATTGGGGTCGCTAATCTATTTGCTAAGTTCTTTGCATCTAACTTTGAGCCGGGCTCGCTGTGGAATGACGATGATTCGCTCAATGCCATTCCTACTATGTTAAATATTGGTTGCTTAGATGTCACCGATTCTGACTGCCATCTGGCGGCTGAATGCTTTAATGAGTCAGCAAAATTAGATTGTGATGGCCTTTCTCCATTTATTTTGAAAAATTGTATAGGTGTTCTTTGTGAGCCCCTTAAAATCATCTTTAATTTATCTCTTTCCACTGGTGTTTTTACGCATAGATGGAAACTGGCCACTGTTACTCCTATATTTAAGTCGGGTGCAAAAAACATTGTTTCAAATTATAGGCCAATTGCAAAGCTCAGCAATGTCTCAAAAATGTTCGAACGAATTGTAGCCAAGCAGCTAACTTTTCTTGTTGGTCGGATCATCAGTCCTAACCAACATGGTTTTATGCCTCGACGGTCTACTACCACAAACTTAGCTACGTTCAATCATTTTTGCACCCACTCGTTTCTCAGTCATCATCAAGTTGATGTGGTCTACACCGATTTCGCTAAAGCATTTGATAAAGTCTCCCATAATGCTTTATTAGCTAAACTGCAGAAAATGGGATTTCACTCACTATTACTTAGCTGGTTCAAATCTTATTTAGATGATCGGGTTTACAGAGTTGAATGCAATGCTGTTTACTCTAACCCATATGTGGCAACTTCTGGCCTTCCTCAGGGAAGTGCTTTGGGTCCGTTGCTGTTCATCGTGTTCATAAATGATATTAGCTATTGCATAAAGAACTCGGAATTTCTGTTGTTCGCTGACGATCTTAAAATATTTAGAGCTGTGAATTGTATCTCCGATAGTGACCTTCTTCAAAATGACCTAGAAAGGGTGGGAAATTGGTGTTCTCGTAATAACTTGCCTCTTAATTTGTCAAAATGTTTCTTCGTTAGGTACAGTAAACGAATAATTAATATCCTTTTCTCTTATTCCATTGACTCCCATATTCTGTCCCTGAGAAATGAATCCCTGGACCTAGGAGTCATGTTTGACAGTAAATTTATGTTCATTGAACATATTAACTATATTATTCCCAAGGCCTACGCTATGTATGGGTTTGTAAAAAGAAATGCCGCGCAATTTAAAGATCCCTACACGAAGCTAAGCTTATATTCAGCCTTCATTAGGTCAAAACTGGAATATGCCTCGTTCATCTGGAACCCGACGGGTACTATTCACATAAACCGGCTTGAGCGTGTACAGAAACAGTTTCTACGTTTTGCCCTTCTAGCTTTAAATTTCAATGACCCGGTCCCGTCTTATTCTGCCAAATGTCGGCTTGTTCACCTTTCTTCCCTAGAAGATCGGAGAACTACCAGTTCATTAGTTTTCATATGTGATTTGCTGACCTCTGAAATCGACTGCCCCGCACTGCTGGGCAGCATAGGGTTATCGGTGCCTGGTAGATCGTTAAGAACGTTTGAACCATTTTTTGTACCGGCTTACAGAGCCAATTATGCCCACAATGAGCCGTTGTGTAGAGCCCTGCATTTTTATAATAAGTTGCCATCTCACATGCGGTTGGATCCATGCTCCCCCAGAGATTTAATCAAGAAAAACTTGTATAATTATTTTGCCTCACTTAGTATTTAATTTAGTATTAGTTAGTAGCCAGTTAAGGTTTTTTTTACTGTTGGCGAATAAAGAAATAAATAAATAATAGTTACAAAATCTATTGTAGTACAAATTGTTTCTAGTTTTTTAGTTTTTGGACCTTATATATTTTTGTTTCAATAAAAACGTTATATCTTTTTTGCTTTTAAGTTCTAGAAGAAAATCTAAATCTAAAAAATCATATATTTTTAACACTTTTAAAAAACCATTACTTTCATTTATTTCCATTAAAATATTTTGCATATTTTCTCTCAATAGGTAACAATTAAAAAATGAACACCTTTCCTTGCGCCCTTTTTAAAAGAACAAAGTATACCTGCGAAGATCACGTAAACTAGGTCGATAACTGACCTACAGAACGTTTAAGAATGCAACCGATTTTGTGATCAGGGGAGAAGACAACCGAGAACCAACCGATCGATCGTCGCTCTTCGATAGATTTTTGACATATTTTTGATCGGCACATTGAACTGCGTTCTGGACTGCCTTTGGGCCATTCACACGCTTTTTGGGCCGTGGGAGAAAAATGCAGCGGATCTCCATCGAATCAGTTTGGAATCGGAGTTGAAAGTTTGGAGGTTTGGAAGTCGAAAAAAAGGGGCAGAGAGCTAAACAAATCAATACGAAAACGATGCAAATGGCAAAAGGCATGTCAACAATGCTGCCGAGTAATTGGCAGTGGTCGGCTGATGACGCTCACTCTGATGTTGATGATTGCGCATCGCTAAGAATACGGGGACTTTGAAAATCCGAAGCTGAACCTGAACCTGAACCCTGGATGTGATTGCGATCGCAGGAACTCCTCATCGAGCCGCCAAAGTGCAGCTAAACATCTGGAGCAGGCAGCTCCAAAAGCAGTCGAATCGAGCAGCTCCACCCATCGCCTCATCGCCTCACTGGTGAACGCCTGACTTGTGAACGCCGATCACTGATCTTTGCCGCCGCTAAAGCAGTGAGAGAAAATGGGCTATATATTTCAAAAAATATATTAAAAAAGGTTAAGGTTAATTAAGGGTAATTCTTATATTTTTTTTAAGGGTTTTATTACAATCAAATTTTTACATTGATATATATTAAACATCCTGAAATATTTTAATGCTTTATCAAGGGCTAAATACTAAAATACAATAAATTTTGATAATCAAGAGTTTGTAACTGTTATGACAAAGTTTCTATTTTTATTTTCTCCTCCCTCCATTCCGTATTTTCTCTGTGTGTACCAGGCAGCGGCTTTGATCTGTCACCGCTCGCCAATCGAATCACGGCAGACGCGAGCGGCGGCAGATAAAATTATTGAAATTACATTGGCAAGACGCCGTCGATCGGGCAGAGGGCCAAGTTGGGGACATCGGGGAATACCAGGGATCCGAAACGGGGGGCAGAAATCGGTGGAATAAGGCTAGCCTTTAACTGTGGCTGCCGCAACAGCTGCAACAAACGCTGCCGCGAAACACGATCGCCAACACTTACAGCGCCGCAAGTTGGCAATAATTATCGCTTTTAGTCCCGTCGTCCCCGCCTGTCAATGTAATTCGAAAAATGTCGTCAGTGTCGCCCAGTGCCGGGATAGTAGCTCATCATCAGTGGAATACTCGAATACTGGGATACCTTTATCCTGGATACCCGATTCGCTGCCGATTCCACCGATTCCAATCCCGATCGCCATACCACAGCACCTTGTTTCATCTCTGATTTCTCTCATTCGATTTTCATTCCGGGCCTCTCGCTGTTGTTTTTAAAATGTAATCATCATTAAAATATTTATGGCTTATATCTCTCGCTCTGGCCAATGGACCTTCAGATGGACGCGAACGTGGACGGCTTGTAATGACCATACATAGCAATTGGTTCTCACGTTCGGACCACAAAAAAATACAAAGAAATGGGGGGAAAAAAACGGGGAAAAAAGAACTGAAACGCGTTGCCAATTTGGCGTCATCGTTCAACTTAAAGTTGAAGCTGCAGTTAAAGCCGCGATTGCGATTGCGAATCGGCTGCTGAAGTTGTCATTGTCATTGTCATCGTCACCTGTGTCTGCGTTTCGGATTTTTATTTCATGTCTGGCAGCTGCTGCTGAAAGTATCTGGATATCTGGCGGAGCATCTGTGCGAAGATCGATTGAGTTTACGGGATTTGCACAGTAATTTATTTCAATTATTTTGCAATATATAACATTTAATTTAAGAGCTTTTTTACTAAAGAAATTTTAATTTGGAGTTTTATGTGATAATTTCAAATTTATTCAAAATATGTATATTTTTTTTTATTTATTTTCGCTTAAACTGGGAATTTAATATAATTTTTGACTTTTGAATTTTTCGGTCAAGCCATTCTTTTTTTTTAAGAGATATGTTTATATATGTTCAGATTTAATATAATATTTACTAAAAACACTGTATATAATCTTAGCTAATACTTTACAATTTTTATAAGAATTTTGCATTTAATTGAATTTTATTGGGATTTTTTAGAATTACTTCTTTTGGTTAAATTAATTAATTCCAAATATAGAATTGTCTTCAATTTAGTTTTCTAGATATAATGTAAATATTTATTTAATGCTATTGGTTTTCTCTTCTTAATAATAACGAAACTTCCCCTGAAGTACGATTTGTTTGTTCGACGAGGCGTGATCACTGTCACTGTCACCGGGAACTGGGAACTGTGACCGCGGGTCTTGAGATCGCCGTGGTCCACCCCTAAAAAGTGGCCACTTCGATGGCTGTCTTGTCATATTTTTTCCCATTTCCCATTTTCGAATGGAGGAGTCGTCCCTCGAATGTTGCTGTTGTCGTTTATCAATTATGACAAATCTTTGCGCATGCGTGGCCAGCGGCGTCGTCAACGCAGCTATTTATAAACTTGGTACAACTCCAGGGCCCCTCAAAGCCCCCCTATATCATCTTTAAAAAGCCCGGCTCTCTTCCTCATATGTTTGCCTGTATGTCTGTCCGATTGTCTGTCCCATTCCGTGTTTCATTTTAATTTGTAATTATTTCTTCAGCTTTTTTGCCGCTGCCTTCGCTTTTCCTCCCCTCCTTCATATTATTTCAAACGATGTGTGTGTTGACTTTTCTCGGATGCCTTTGCATGTCGCTTAGTTTTTTCGAACTTCATTTGCGCTTCGGTTCGGTGACAAATAAATTAAGTGGCAGCCTCAACCAGAGAGGGGTAACAAAAAAATAGAGGCAAAAAAGCCAAGAAAATAAAGACTGCCCCGGGGCTCTGCCCAGTATTACAACAAAATCATTCAGCCAGCAGCAACAAGTGACTATCCTTGACTAGCTAAGGTCACTATCTCGACTGGGAGTTACCATGGTTATAAAAATAAATACCGGAAATTAAATTAAATAAAATAAATGGAATTTAAAGCAAATATTCCAAGCCAATCACATGAATAAATCGCATTATTATTGAGTGCTCCCCATGGCATTTCCACAGTATTCCGATAAGCCAAATATTTTTACCCACAATCACAAACCAATTAAGTAAATAATAAATATACATATATATAAAACTCTTCGGACTGAAAGTTGAGCATACCCTTCTTGATTTTCCTTATTTTCTAGATACACACTATTATAATCACAACAACTAGCTGCAATTAAGAGTAAGTCGCTGGTTTGCTGAAGCCCAAGAACGCCCCTCTGGGATTTATTAAATGTTCGGTGATTGGAGGAAGGTAATTACTCATAATGGCGACTCAAAAGGTGAAATATATAAATGGTTGACCACCCGTCGAAAAAAAGAGTTCAATGATTTCGAGTTTTCATATATTGTTGTTGTTAAATGAACCTTGTGGATTTTTTCCAATATTTCTATTTTTTTTAACTTTTTATATTATTAACTTGGTGGACTTAAAATATTATTTATATTAACTTCCCAAATAGCTCTCATTTTATTAATTTGGTTGATTATTTAAATTATTTATATTGACATATTTCAAAATTTTGTATTTCATTACCTTAATGAATTTTGTATTTTAATTATGTTATCAAGTTTTTCTCTGTTTTTATTTTATTGATATAAACAAGTTTTTATATCCCTTTTATTTTATTAATTTGATGGATTTTAAATATTATTTAGATTTTGTTTAATACCTAAGTGATTTTTACGTTGTTTATGTTAACAAATATATCCCAGATTTAAAAACACTTTCTTTAAGACCCCTGCCTCATGAATGATATGCTGCCTGCGGTTGCAAACCTGAAGACCTCACACATCTGAAGTGTTTAAGTTGCTTTGCACGGGAAAACTACTTTCAGGCACCATTGAAGCCCACACAGTGGCAACGACAACTCATCTCTCGTCCACTCAATCAAAGGACCGATTCAGGCAACGTGAGGCCGAAAATCAGCTGCTACTGCTTTTTGGCCAAGGTGCGAAAGTCGTTTATTAATTTGTCATGTGACAAATTGTGCGTTGGCCAGCAATTAGAATTTTGTATGCCTGGGACAAGTTTTCGAGGATTCGAAAAGCCCCCATCTTTCCCCTTGGAACAAACTTGTGTCTTCGTTTTAGCGCTGATTTCACAAAATTTCACTGCCAAGAGACACGTACAAAACGGCTTCGATCTCTGGATTCTGGGATTTCTGTGGATACTTTGGGGAGGGGAATCCAGGGGCAGGACGAGGAGCGTCAACAGACGACAAGTGGCACTTTGGCGCATTAAGAAAATCTGTACAAGTGTCACTTTGGCACACAAACACACAGGAACCAGAAGGCAACCAGAAGCAACATCGCCAGGAGGAGAACTGTCAGCTGGAGGAGATTGTAAGGGGGTTCGGGAAGGGGATTGTAAGGGGTGAGGAGGATACCCCGAATGGAGGTGGGCTGGCTGAATTATAACGCCAACGTTCCGGTCTCCCCAGTCAAATGCAATTCCACTGCACAGCAAGGATTATGCTCGGGCCTTGTTTAATCACCACAAAAAAATAAAAATAAAATAAGAAAAAATAATACGAATTTGTCCAGTCATCGGCATTATTTAATGAGTTGCCAACAGGTTGCCAGGCTGCTGCGAGGCCAAGCCAAGCGGAAAATCATCGGAGGCCTTCGCCTCCTCGGCTTCATCATCTTCAGGTTTCAGGTTCATTCTTGGACTCGCCAACTGGGGGATTCGGGTCCAGATTCGGATTCATATTCAGATTCAGCTGAGTCAGCGCCGCAAACAGAAGCCAACAGCCCAGTCCGTCAGTCAGTCAAGCGGCCTACGCCCGGAATAAAGCCCCAGTCCCTGAATCCGAATCCAAGTCCAAGACCAAGTCCCCGATTCCAAGACCAAGCAGAGGTCCAGGTGCACTGGGAAAAATATAGGGGCTATCGGAAATATGTTCTTTTATTAAGAAACTCTTTGGAAAATATACAGGTGTCCAAAAAAAAATTTCTAGAGCTTTGAAAATACCCTTTAAAGTACCTAAAAGTATGCTACGAAAATAAAATTAAATGAATTCAATTAAAATGTGCCCAAGTGGAAAAGTGCTTCGAAAATATATATAAATTATCCTTAAAAGTGCTTAAAAGTATCTTATGACCCGATACAATTTTTTAGAGGTTTAAAATCTTTTGTAATGGTACCTAAAAGTATACTAAAGTTTTCAATTATCACAGCATACTTTTCAACACCTTTTATAGTGGTTTTAAACCTCTAGAAATATTTTATTTTCCACTTTCTCTTAAACATAGAATATCTTTGATTTCTCTGTATTTTTTACCAAATTTTAGTTAGCACTGGTTTCGCTCAGTGTACAAAAGCAGAGCCTTCAGCCTGTGCCCATGTAAATGCAACTTGTTGGTGACTCTGTGCCTCTGCCTCTGCCGACACTTGACATAACCTCTGCCGGCGTCGCAGTCGCTTCGCTGCGTGTAATGTCAATTTGACAGACAAACTGTCGACCGTTTGAAGCGAATGCAGCTACTGTCTACCAGCCACCGATTATGATTTGTTTGACGTTGTGCTCTACTCCTTTAAAGGCAGGGCATCTGAGTTCTGACTAAAATATTAAAGCTTTTCGGGTAACAAAACTGTTACTCGAGTTAATTGGTTTTCGGCTAGGAAGAAGGTATATCAAATATATATAAACTGAAGTAGAAAATATATCTCAAAGGACTCTAACGATCTATAAACCTTAAGATCTCGAAATTCCTTCTCGGAAGATCCTGCAGATCTGTTCAAAAAAAATCTCATTTATGGTACTTCAGCTGGAGAAGTACTCGAAGTGCCACTCCACTTGGTCTTAGGGATTACACTTGTATGGTAAACACACATTTGTATATATAAATATAAATATAGGGAGATGTCTGGCGTTGGCATCTACAGCATTCAATAAAGAATGTTTGCGATTTTTATCTTGCGGCCGCCGCGCGCGCCTCACATTCGACGAGCCTCTACTCTTTTTTCTCTCACCCCGACGATCGGTGATCGGAGATACCAGATAGCAGATACACCAGATACAAGATACACAGACTCTTCCCAGCGATCACACATCCAGCGATCCCGATCCCCATATGGACGCTTGGCCCCTTGGCTTAATACTCATAATTGATTAAAAAGAAAATTTCCATGGCATTTATGCGTACCACGCCACTCATACACACAATGTCGAGTTGTTGACAGCCGCCGATGGAGTTGCCTAAGAGGCGGGGTGCACTGCAAGAAATTTCTAATAAATTAAAAAAAATTAAATTTCTATAAATAAGGAATACCCTATAACAATTTTTTAATAATATTCTAAATATTCTAACAATTTAAGGTAAGGTTTAAAATTAAATAATAAATAAAAACAAATAATTATAGTTAGAAAATTTGTATAAACCACTCTATTTTTACAAAATGCATTATATTTGCCAATTATAAATACCCAACTCAATATATACCATTAATTTTTGAATTTTTTTGTGCCATTGCTATATATTTCTCTCACTGTAGCGAGCGAAGGGGAGTTGGGACCCCTGGTTGTGTGTTTCGTTCTGGAGTTGGCACTGCTGTTTTTTGTTTTGCGGCTGCTGGGAGCGCGTTCTTTGGAAGTAGTTGTCGAAATGTTTTTATTTGTTATCGATTAATCGCTTGAATCCACAGGCCAACAGTCGTCGGCAGTTGTACGGTGGCAGTTGTCCGATTTCGATTATGATTCCTTTGCTCAGTCCCCCCAAAAAGATACCAAAGTATCTCACAGATACACAGATACAGATTCAGATGCTCTTGGAAATGTTGCTGTGTAATTGTTTTGAAGTCTCGACTCTCGCAGATTGGTAGCAGACTGGCTGTCAGCCAACTCGGCCTCCAGTTCCCCGTTCCCAGTTCCAATTCCAACTCAAAATACTAAAAACGAATCCAACTCAGCCAGCGATTTGCGGCCCTGTCAAATCGGCTGATTGATCGATTGTTTGCACACGTTTTTCTGAGCGCATTTATTGAGTATTTTATTAATTTCAACTGATCGATGAGCCGGCCGCCTGTTACAATTGCCGCTCTTTTTCCTCGCTTAACTGCTGGTCTTTTTAATTGCGTGAAATCGGAATGGGGGGCTTTTAATATATCATAAAATTTAGTTATTCCAGAGATCTTTTCATATTTTTAAAAATTTGTTGATGGTAGGGAAAAGACCTTGGTATCTAGTAAATATTGCTTAGACTATGACTTCTCCTCAGCATGGGACTGGTTTTTAGGTACTCGAGTGTGAGATCCGACTGGGATCGGGTTATCTGCGACAAGAGTTCTTGGGAGGATTGCTCCGTCTCCACTTCCACTTCCACATCCAAATCCACCTCTCCAGAATTCAGTTCGTCGTTCGCATATTCCACATAGTAATCCTCCGAGGGCAGCTGCTCCTCCATCTCCCACTGCTCCTGCTGCTCCACCTCCTCCAATTCCAACTCCGATTCCGAATAGAGTAGAATCCTGGCCCTGGGACGCATCCATCGGGAGTTCTTCACTGATTTCTTGATCTTCCTCAATCCCTTAAGGATTTTCATTCCCCTGGAAGGGTGTTTCCCACCACGACGAAGTCTGGAATAGTCCACCAGCGGGGCGTTCAGTTCCACCAGCAGTCTGGCACAGCAGCGGCCATCCATCCAGGACTCGCCCTCCCTCACCCCCTTCAAATTCATGGGAGGGAGACCCCGAGGCTCGGGGCGACTGCACAGGCACCTGATGAGCGTGGGACTGTCGTAGTAGCGCCGATCGTAGCCCACGGCTCCCTCGGGCTGCATGGGATTACTGAGCTCCTTGGCCCTCTCATAGAGATCCGGAAGGACGTGCTCGAAGATTCTGTGGGTGAGGTAGGGTGGTCGATTCACGCGCAGAGTGTTGGGTAGTAAAGAGCTCAGAGAGACGGGAGGAAGAATCATCTCGGGATAGGGAAAGTTGCTCAGATTCTTGAGGATCTGGCGGCCAGTCGTCTGGAAGTCGTAGGTCATCCCCTCCGGCACACGCCAGTCTCCATAGGCAGAAAGTTCCTTCAGGGGAGGCTTCCCATCTCCCATGGAACTTCTCTCCGAATCGGAATCCGAAATCGGTTCCCAGAGAAAGGACCATCGCTGAATGGATCGCTTTACCTCCTCTTTGGTCCAATAGAAATCCTCTGGATTGATACGATCCCTCGAAGGACGATGCAAGTGGGGCTTCCTTATCACCTTGGCGCGACCCATGTTTTCTAGATTTTTCACTTGTAAATATTTCGGAATTTCACACTGTTTGTGTAAGAAACTGACAATTTTCGCTGGCTAACTATTATTTTTCTATAAAATATTTTTGTAAAAATTAAACTAAACTTCCTGTAGTTGCTTTATCTATCTAGCATATTCTGTAACTTAACTTTTCTCCAAAATTAGTAATACCCCGAAATCGATTAGGCCAACAAGAAGCTAGGCCTAGAAGCTAGAAGCTCTTCTGCGAACCGATTGATTGTGTGTGGCTTCCATTGAAAATTGGCTACCGACCTCACACACTTTTGGGCCAAGTAGATCGTGTCGATCGAGGGCCTAGATAACCGGCGGTTAACCCTTCGGTTAGCGGTGGTCAGTGGGCTAAGCACCCGAAAAGCCGCTACAGAAACGCGGAAAAAAGGTATTAAATACAAATTTCCTGGTAATAAAACAGAAACGAGACAACTGGCCACTGGCTGCCAAAATAAAGAAATAAATCTTAACGCCCAGAAGGGGATTCGGATTCAGATTCAGAATCGGAATCGGAATGAGAATCGGAATCAGCTTCAGAATCGGAGTGACTAACGTAGCAGCCTTTATTGTTACTTTTATATGTATTTTCTTGTATCAGCGTGTAAATCTCGCTCACATACAACGAATGAAATACGGAGACTGGAGACTCGGCCCCGAAAACTGAAAACCGAACTCAAGTCGACAGAATTTTTATTGGAAATCTGTACGCAGAAATAGTCATCATCATCATAATGATCTTTGGATTGGGATTGGGATGGGTATGGGGATTCGTATTCGGATTCAGCCGCATCTTCATCTGCCGCCCGATCTTTTTCTTGTTTCTGATGCCTCAGATGCATATCGCCGTTCGCTCGGGCAATAAAAATATATATGAGCTGTTGATGACTGCATATAAAAATTATACGAAACTGCCAGCGAACAAACTCGAAACCTCTCGGATATGCGGTGATATGTGTGATATGCGTGATATATGTGTGCCGATGCAGTTGCCTCCATGTAGCCATGTACCCATGTCGATTGGGAGTGGGGACTTCGGAAACGGTCCTCGGGAAAGAACTCCCAAAAAAAAAAGTAAGCGCCAATAAAAGTGGGATTGAAAACCTTCAGGCGTTCCAAGATATTGTGTATATTAATGATTTAAAGATTAAGGTTAAATTAAACATTAATTGATTTATTTCTTAACTTAGAAATGTTATATTTTTTGTATAATTCTCTGGTATTACAATTTTAATTTTTGGTACGAATTTATTGTTTGCTGTATTTATTGTATTTATTTATTTGCTGTAACTTGGTTAAAAATGGTCCGAAATCAAAAAGGCGTACTGTTTTGGGCAGTTAACAACCTAATAATTAATATCAGTAAACTTTCCGTGTGATTTTGAAAAAATAAAATTTTCGTCAATTTTAAAATTTTTGATAAGGGGTTACATCATAATTTTTTGCGAAAATTGGCAAAAATTAAAAATTTTCAGGTTTAAATGCAGATTAATTGGGTATTTTATTACGAGTTCAAGGAGGTATGACATATTTCATATTTGGATCATTATTTCAATTTTTATGGCCAAAATACTCGTTTTGTTTGTGTTAAAAATCAGGATTTAGATTTTTGGTACAAATTTGAAATATTTCTTAATCGATTTTTTGCTATAACTTGGGCAATAATTATCCCAAATCAAAAAGGCGTACTGTTTTGGGCAGCTAACAACCTAATAATTAATATCAGTAAACTTTTCGTGTGATTTTGGAAAAATAAAATTTTCGCCAATTTTCACATTTTTGATAAGGTTTAAATGCATATTAATTGGGTATTTTATTACGAGTTCAACGAGGTATGACATTCCATATTTGGATCATTATTTCAATTTTTATGACCAAAATACTATATTTTTTTGGGTGGAAAATAGGGATTTTGATTTTTGGTACAAATTAAAAATTTTTCTTAGTCGATTTTTTGCTGTAACTTTTTAAAAATTTCTGAGGACTTTTTGCTAGGAACTCACAAATATTTCTAGTAATATCAAAACATAAAATATCAAACTTAACTATACTTTCTTCTGGCATTTAACTGATTAATCACACGTCTGTTTGACCACAGGGAACTCAAGCGAAAAGCGCAATGAGCAGAACATCGAGTAAATAAGCCTATCGAGTGGCCACTTTCATTGATGGTTGGGGCAAAACCGCAGTGAATCTAATACCATTTCGCATTGCCAAACCAACTGGACCTTGGTCAGTTTGCTGCCATTTAATTGCTATAATTTTTCAATTGCAAGTGGCAACAAAAGGCGAATGGAGACAATGCGGCCAACAAAAGGGCCTGACAAATGCGTATCCAAATGGGAATCGGTATCCAAATCGGAATCCAAAACCGAATGCATTCAGGCAGGTGGATAAAGATAGAGATGAAGATAGAGATGGAAGACGCAGAAGAGGTTGAGATTTCCTGAAATCAAATCTAGCAAATCAGACCGAAAACCAAACACCGAAAACCGAAAACCAAACTAAGACCGATGTCTGTCTATGGGCAAAATGGCAAAATGCTAGTTGTCAGCACAAAACTAAAATTTTAAATGCTCTCCAAGGGGGCGAAGGCGGAAAAGTGGGCGGGGCAGGGGAAAAGCCAGGCGGCGGAGCGTGCCATCAATATGGCAAACGACGACAAACGCAAACTTAGAAACGACTGAGTGAATCGACGACGATGGCAACTACAACTGCGGCGACGGCATTGAACAGAAGCTAGAGCTACATATCTATCCCGGTGACACCCCCCTCTTTCCACCCCTTCCACCCACCACCCACTAAAAAACCCCCAATCCCCCTGCCCCCTCGGAAATGGTATGCTTCAAGATACAGATACACATGTGCACTGTTCGAGAAAAGTAATATATTTGTATTAAAATTGCAATATTTAAAAAATGTTGGGAAAAGATTTAGTTCGGAAGGAATTATTTAAACAATTCAAAAATAAATACATTTGTTTTTTAAGTTAAAATTACTTAAAAAAAATGTATTTTGCTATTTTTTCTCGTTTCAGGCTCTTTATTATTTCTAGTAGGTATATTTCTAATATGTAGGGGAGAGTGGGGGAATTTCGTCAGCATTTTTTCAAAGCTATTTTTTGTCCATCTTGAGACACGTTATCATATTTCTATTTTTATTGTTGAATGCGGTTAGCACCAAGCTTTAAAATGTGACATTCCCCTATTTTTTTAATTAGCTTGGTGATTTATAAAAAAATAAAATGTAAAACCAATATACTGGGGCAATCTCACCACACAGGGGGGTAAAATCACCACACAACTGGGGAAATTTCGTCACCTGAAAAATGTAGGGAGTTTAACGCCTGAAAATATGCTACACTGATCAAGCGTACCATTTTTGTTGACGTCCTATATTTGTTGCTGCTGCTGGTAGTCTGTTCGTTAGCCAGCTCGTCAAATATAAAAATATGTATTTAAAATAGGTGCGAATTTACCCTTAGCGTAGGGTGGCGAAATTTCCCCAGACCGTACTTTTTTAGAAATAATTATTTTTCTTGCGAAATTAGGCGCGAAGTTAAAAATCACTGACGCAGAAATGCACATTATAGCACTGTGTATTATATAAAAAATCGTGTATCTTATTCCTTTTGAATTGTGGCATACAGAAAAAATTTCGTCGAGAACTAAATGTAGCTTTTGAACTGTTAAAACACATTTAATATTATATCTTAATTATCTTGGCCTTCTGTGCAAAACAAATGCATTGGTTGTGTCTGGCCGTCTTGAAGGACTAAAACAAAAAAATTATATATTTTTACGACTTATGGATTCCGAGATATTGCAGGTGACGAAATTGCCCCTGTGACGAAATTCCCCCACTCTCCCCTACAATGTACATACAAATATATAATATACAACTAACACATTTCAAAAACTAAAAATTTAAATTAAAATATTAAAAAAATATTTTGGCTTTAAAGTTAATAAAATATATATATGCTGATTAATTTCTCTTTGTGCTGTGGCTGGGTCGGCCTTGCTCCGCTCTGCTTTTCTGCTTTTGGCCAGGTCTAAACTGCTGCCTCAGTTGGCAGCCAGTTGGCTGGGTGTACAATTACCTTAACGCATCGACAATTATACGAATGGTTGGCTGCTGCTGCCACTTGGGCCCGGGTCTTTGGCTTTGGGCTCTGAGCTCCAAGCTCCAAGAAAAAGATGGTTAGGGGGGCAGGTGGGAGGTGGGAGGTGGGTTGGCCCAAAGGGTGGAGCGGTTCGTTCGGTTTTAGCCGGCTGTTTTGGACCAGCCCATCAGGTGCGATATGCGATACGCAAGCGACGCGTCGACGGTTGAGACAATTGCGCCACAAAACGGTTGCGACTGGATGCCCCAGAAGATTGCCTGCCCCACTCTTGAAGACTATACAGCCCCCAATATACCCCTCCCAAAAAAAATAAGAACGCCCAAAAAAGCAACACGTTAGATACACATACATATGTACTAAAAGTAATTTGGACTTCACTGAACTTTTGTCACCAAAGGGAAAACCTAAAAATGATCACTATGGACGGCAGTCCATGTAGTGACGAAGCGCACCAGGAGAGTGTGCGAAGGCGACTACTATTATATAGCCGCAAAATTGAAAATCTGCTGTGATAGTCCGATCGTAATGAGTAATACACCAATCGAAAGGTATTGCAAAAACTTAAAGGATTGCATACCAAGACTTTAAGAAAATCAATTGGCTTGGGAGAGAGAGCGGTGAAAGTGAAAAAGTGAAAATTTCGAAATTTGGAGCTGTTGGGGCCGGTGGGGATAAATGCCCCCTCGCAATGTTTTAGTTGTATTCCTTTTAAAAATACCCGTCGAATGAGGGGTCAAAAGTTATAGCCAAAATAAGATTTTCTTCTTCTTCCCAAAATGAAAATTAATTTCTGTTTGTCAGTTTGTCCACTTGTCCACTTGTCCACTTGTCCACTTGTCCACTTGTCCACTTGTCCACTTGTCCACTTGTCCAAAACATGTTTTTTAAGTTTTGAAAATTTTATATGACGTTCATCACATCGATATAAAAAACTTTTGTTCTACCACTTTTGGAAAAACTCGCTAGTTTAGCGGGAAAACAGCTATAAATAGCTAAAAATCGGAAAGCCGTAACTTCTATACTACTAAAGCTACAGACTTGTGCTGCATCTCGTTTGAAAGGTATTTTTAAATGCTATAAACGCCTTCTATATGCAATTTGTGTAAATGTAATAATTAAAAAAATATGAACAAAAGACAATTTTTTAAAACTTTTTTTTTAGCTTTTTTTTATTTTTCTCAAAAACGGCTCTAACGATTTTCTTTAAAACCTTAAACTGTATAGCCCTTGAGATTCCTTAAATTTTGGTATATAACACATTACTGTAAAAAGTCACGTTTAAAAGTTATTTTTATACGAAAATAGCCACTTTTGCCAGCTCGAACAATTAACGCTCCCTGAGTATTGAATTTTGTGGGAGGGTATCCGAACTGTATTTTAGGGTCATGGAATCAGTAAATTTGCACTTAAGAGTTCCATATAGGAATCTTTTGTTCTACGACTTTTGGAAAAAGCCGCTACTTTAGCGGGAAAATAGCTAAAAATGGCTAAATTTCGTTAGTTTTTAAGTTCTACACTACCAAAGGTACAGACATGTGCTATACCTCGTTTAAAAGGTATTTTGAAATACTTCAACGCCTTTTTAACTTAATTCGTTAAAATACAATAGTTTAAGAATTATGATTTATGACCAATTTAAATTTAAATGTTTATATTAGCACCTATGAGAGCAAAAGTAAACAAACAAAAACTTCTGATATCAAATAAAAACACCTCTTAACGAGGTAAAAAACTAGTGACGATCGCACCTTCAACGTACAAAAGTTCTGATATCAACTTTTGTGACGAAAAATAATTTTAGATGCGACTAAATAAGTACGCTACCTAAAATTTATTCATTCGGCACGCTAAAACAGAAAAACATTCGTGTAGATATTAAATATTTGCTAAAGCGGGCCGAACGAGTAAATTTTAGGTAGCGTACTTATTTAGTCGCATCTAAAATTATTTTTCGTCACAAAAGTTGATATCAGAACTTTTGTACGTTGAAGGTGCGATCGTCACTAGTTTTTTACCTCGTTAAGAGGTGTTTTTATTTGATTGAGAGAAAGGGGAAAACAACAGAGAAAAGCTCTAGTAATCTCAAAAAATGCAAATTATTCTTAATGCAAAGCAAACAAAAATTAAAATTAAATTACAATAAAATTAGAGCTATTAATTTGCATGTGCTTTTGAAATATTAATTGACTTATAAAAAATATTTTCAGTGTCTAACAAAATGTTTAATAAATATTTTTAAATCTATTAAATATTGATTATTCGTTTGTAGTCTTAAAATATTTATCAATTTTTAATGTTAGGTTCAAGTTTACTTTAAACCAAATAAAATCATTTGGTATTTAAAAAATGATTTAATATATATTAAATCTACAAAAAAGGAAGGAGACTTGTTATTGCCTTTTGGCGATTTAATTTGTGCGTTTGTACAGTGGGCAAAACACCGCGGTTGCCATGGCAAAATCTCCAGCCACTGTGCGGCTTCCCCCGAAAAAAAGAAGAGAAGAAAACTGATTGAATTGAGCCAGGCACTTGGGGCAATCCAAAAATGAATCCGCACCCTGTGGAATTCATCAGTGGTTCATATAAAGACATATTCACATCCTTCAAGCCTTGTATGTATTTATGTGTGTGCAGATTGGATTAAATTGTATTGAAAACTTTTGAGAGCCCCCTTCTCTTTCACCCGACCATATAGCCATCTCTTTCTGATGGGAGAGGGGGTAAATTGGGTAGATATCCAAGCAAAAGGATGCAGGCTCTATTTACTTTTTAATTGGCAAAATTAATGCAATGCAATGAAACGAAGCCCGCCGCGATGATACGGGATATGGAAAGTGTGGAAAGGGATATGGGATATGGTTTATATGGGGACTTACGGAATAAGAATAAGATGGTGGTGCGATGGTATCGTATGGTTTGAACGGGGGATTCCGATTCCCATTCCGATTCGGATTGGGGTTGATTCGGTTTCGGCTTTTGGGGGCCGCGAAAAGATGCCAACGGCACTTTGTTGCCCTGTTGCTGTTTTGTAATTCTTAGAAATTCAATTTTCAACTTAAAAACCCCAACACTTGCCGTCTCGCTCACAACAAGTGATTAAGTGAAAACAACAACAACAAGAACAATAACCAAAACCAAAACAAAAATAAAAACAAAAACAAAAAGAACAAGACCAAACGGAGCACATGCAAAAACAAAAACACAAACAGAAGAGCCATAAAAAAAAGTTTAGTAAAAAAAACAAAAGTAAAATCTTCACAATGGAGATCGAAATTGCAAATACTCTTTGGGGGATTTTACAAAATTTTTAATCCTATTCCTAGTTGCCAAATTTTAAAAATTTTGAATAGTGATTTTTAAGGATTGGATAAATTACATTTATAACACATTGATCATAGACCTTTTTAAAAATAGAGTGAAACTATTACAAAATATTATCTAGAATATTTTATGAAACATTTTAAAAGTTTTCATAATTTCCAAAACATACATAACAACATAATTTTTTTTTTCTCCTTAATAATCCCAACTTTTGCCAAAACTCGAAATACCCTTTGTGAGATCCGGAAAAAAAGAGAAGCAGGCGAAGATACTGGAAATGTTGTTGGCGGCGTCGCGGTTTTGATCCACTCGCATAATGATAATGAAGATCATGACGATGACGATCTGGGACGACGTTTTGGCATTGGCATTGCCCTCCGATCTCCGATCTTCATCCATCCATCCCTCCGTCAGTCTGTCCGTTTGTCCGTCTGGCAGTCAGTCATTCAAGCAAGTCAGTCACACATATTGAAATAATTATTATCTGCATTTTGAGATCGGCACAGCGCGACTCCGGAGCATCGGCATCGACTTGTATACACTTCGACTCGGAGAGTTCGGCATTTGGCCCCACAGCCACGGCAAATTGAAGGCCATAAAAAATCAACGCATATTGCACACTGTCAATCCAACATCGCTGGCACATGTACTGAGAAAAATCGGGGATGGAGATGGGGCTGGGGGGCAATTACACCGAGAGAAAGGGTATTTTAAATTCAAAATTTCAAAAGAAATATTTAAAGATGGTTGAAAGTATGCTACATTTTAATTGAAATCCAGAAGATAAATGATTAAAAGTTCCCTACTTTGAGGACACTTTTTGAATGATCTTTCAGAGATTTTCTTTTTTAAAATCTTCTTCTTCTTTAAAATTCCCAACAGGAAAAATAAAACTAGCAAAGGTGTCTGAAAGTATGCTACATTATTTTTATATTTTAGAAAATTGACGATTAAATGGAGAATATTTTTAGGACATTTTTTTAGGAGGTTTCAAACCACCAAGAAAATATAATTTTTAATTTTTGTTTGTGTATAGCAAAGAGAGTTGGTTACGGGCACAGCTCATTAGCAGAGCTCTGGGGCTCTCTCTTCACTCTTTTCACTCCTTTTAAAATGTCCCCCAAAAGGAAGTGATAATCCTTTGACAAAGGCAGCCACACCCCCAACTCCTTTCGAAAACCTGAGCGATTTCGCGCATTTCGAACGGCGCGTGAAGTGAACAAGAAAATCCGTGCAAAAAAAAAAAGAAAAGGAGAGGCAACCCCTTGGCCAGTTTGGAAATTCCCCAAAGAACCAAAGCAGCAAAGAGCCGAAGAACCAAACCAAATGACAATACTCCCCCCTTGTAATGCGACGTGTTTGCCTCAATTCGAGCATATGAAAACGGTTTATTTTGCTCGATTAAGTTGCCTTTTGAAATGCGATTCGAGGCAGCAAACACAAAAAAAGAGAGCGGAAAATAGGGGGATTGAGGCACGTTAAACCAGGAAGCGCGAAAAGCACGACAGGAAGTAACAAAAAATCGAGCTATAGGAAATGACAAGCCCGAAAAACTGAAAATCGTTTTGGCCAGCGATATATTTCCTTTGAAGCCCTCGAGGATGTTCAATAACAATGGACCCATGAAAAGCAATTGAAAATGCTAATCAATGGGAGGTTTAGGTTAGGAATTCAGTAAGCCATTGTGGTATAAAATCATATTTAAGGGGCTAAACTTATTGAATACTCGTTTTACCCAATAGATTTTAGTGATATAAATATTATTATTAAATTTTTAAAACACTAAAATGACCATAGATTTCTTAGTCACTTTAAAAACGTATATATAATATCCTAAAAAAAACCCTCTGAAGATTAAATAATCTTTATTGATATATAAATATTATTATTAAATAATACTTAAATATTTTTAATACATTTAAATATCCCATCAATTTTTTAGTTACTTTAATAACGTATATATCCAAAAACGAAAATCCCCTGAAGATTAGATACCATCTCGAGGGCCATAAAGGCCGATCGCTACCGCTTGGAAGCAAACCGATGGGAGTATTTATGCAGCTAGGACAGTTACGAGCGTAACAAGCCATAAAACTTTCACCGATAGGCCGATAAACATCAATGGGCGTCCATATCCCTCAATGGCCAACAGGTAGCCCTGTTTCGCTTTACGATCCGCCATAAAACCGAGGTAGAGGTAAAGGTAAAGGTTTCAATTACGCAAGTGCACATCGAAGTATCGAGAGCGGGTTATATGGGTTACACATATATCCTATAGCAAACCGATCCTCAGACAGTAGCAGCGGCGCCATAAAAAGAATTTCGAAACTGCCAACCGGGGCGATCATAAATCCGTAGAACTTTTACGAGTGCGTGGCGATATTTTACGACTTTATTAGATGTCATGGTAAATATGGGATATGGGATAGGAAAAAGGGGAAATTGGTGAAGAAAGCGGTGGTAACGCCTCCTCGGAAATCGATGGGAAAGTAAGTGCTATCTGATTTAGATGTCAAATCGAATTAAAATGGGCATTTCGGCTACCAGTAGCAATAAAAATCAAGTAGTTAAAAAGTGATACAAGTGAGATAAGAAAAAAAAAGGAGACAAAATTTCAAATATATTTTTAAGGACTAAAAATATTTTATTTGAAAAATAAATGATAAACATTAATAATAATATCTAAATAATATTCTCTTGTGATAAATAGGTAAATCGCAAATCCCCCCAAAAACCCCCACTCGATTTCACTTCTTCTTCTTGAATATACATATTTTTTTCGCTACGCCCACACAAGGATCATTTTTGAATTCGCAAAAACATCGGGCCAAAATCGCAAAAGAGCCAACAACAAGGCGGCGATGACGCCCCTCTAGGGACAATATTTATAACTTTTGTGGCGCGTCTCAATTCATTTGGGTTCCGATCCCCAAACCCCCCCTCCCCCTTCCATTCTGCTTCTTTCTCCGATTTTTGCCAGAGTGTCTGCCACCTACGTAAGCGTATAATTCGTTTAGCGTCAAAAGGCAGCCAGGGCAACAAAAAAAAGGGGAAAAAAACAGCCAGGCAAACTTAATCAGTCACTTTAACACCCAGCAGCCGCCACTTACACACCGAGCAGAAAGAGATGGCCTTAGGGGGAGCAGAAAGAGAGGGCCGTAAAAGTGCGTGAGCGTCGCGAAAGAGATGGGGCGACTGGAGGATCGGTTCGGTTCGGATCGGAAGAGCCAGAGAAACTGCGTCTGTCATGGTCGATATTGCGTTGACACCAAATTTGCATTAAAATGCAATTGTGAACGCAGCTCTCGCGACGCGTCTCTCGTCTCGCATTTGGATCGGATCGGTTCGGTTTGGTTAGGAATGGTATAGTATGGTACGGTATGAAACACCGGGAGAACCGGAAGAAAAAAACCAAGATTTTAGAAGCATTTTTTTCAGTTAAGAATAAGGTTTTAAGAAAATATTAAATTTTGTCTGAGACAAAAGGAGTATTTAAATGAATGAAATAAGTCTTAAAATATTAATCATAATTAAGAAATAAACTCCTTTTCTCTCTTATGTTTTCGTGATTTGATCTAGATTATTTATTCATTTTTTTTATCTCATCTAACTTAAATTTTCTCGCCGTGCACCTGCTTGGGTAGTGGGTAATGCATCTTTAGTGTCTATTGAGCAGGACATTAGTCACGTGGCTGCCCGTGGGCTGAGGAGTGAGGAGGAGTGGAGTGGAGTGGCTAAATGCGACAGACACAACGCCGCGAAATATCAATTAAATCGCAGAAAATAGAAAGTGAATTCTTTTCAGCAGTCAGACCGAACCGACCCGCTTTGATCTTGCCTGGTTTACGATCTTCGGGGAATCGCGAATCGGTTCGGAATCGGAATCGGGATAGGAATAGGAATATAGGAATAGGGAAAGGGAACCGGAGTCTCTGAGACTGACTAGCAACACCAATTAAAAATAGTTTTGACACATCGCAAAGTCGCGCCATCGGGGCAATAAATTAATTACAAAATTGCCAACACACAGAGAGATGGAAAGATGGAAAAGAAAGCCCTGAAGATGAACTGAATTGCATTCGGGAGATTTCTAGATTTTATGGCCATGTCTCTACGCGAATTGCGAAAAGGTGGGCGTGTGTGTGCACTCAAAAAACTCTGCAAAAATCAGAAAAACTGCCAACTTGTGTGTGGGCGTCTCTTTCTCAGTCTTCCCGGCACTACTCTCTTCCCAATCCCCCAAATCATCCATTCCCTTTTCTTCGGGTCTTTAACACAACGCAGGAATTCAATTTGTGCACAGAGAACAAATCTAATTAACTTATTTGATCAATCAGTGTTAGGTTTTTCTTATTTATTATTATAAAATATTTTAAAAATCACTTAAAATTGATTAAAAATCCCAGTTATAGTAAATTTTATGTTGCATCTTTTTTATTTAAATGTAAAAATTTATAGGAATATTAATATATGGATTTTAACTTACTTTTAAATAAAAATAATAATTATATATTAATTTATGAAACTTCTGAATTACTATTTTTAATAGTTAACTCTTAGCTATATATTACTTTTTTTCCGCCTAACCACAAGTCCTCTCTTTAGTGATAGTAAAACCGATCCCCCTCCCAAAAAAAACCCCCCCTTTTTGCTGATGATCTTGCTGTGGCACTTGAGCGTTTTTTTCATGGAGTGTTTGCTATCCTGTTGTTGGCAGACAACTCAGCCACTAGGCTTGAAAGTAAAGGCAGCAGCTTAAGAGGGGCAAAAGCTCGTGCTTCCTCTTCGCGGTTGATCCCCCTTTAACCCCTCCTTAACCCCTTGCCATGGCAAAATTCAACCTGCTGCCGCTTTCAATTATTCACACATCATCAATGGGCCAAGCATAAATATATTTGCAGATATAAATATGTATATACTGTGAGCTGAGTTGGCTCAAAAGCGTTTCTTGGCCACATTTCATTGTCTGCCATCTGCCAGGCGACCTTAACCCTCCCCGAAGGAGCCGCCAAGCTTAACCCATGGCGAACGTGTCTGCATATTGTTTCGTTCATGTCAAATTATTGACCCGCGCCAGGCATTTTGAAATGTTTATGCGTTTTCATGACTGAGATGTGCAATTGATAAATCTGGAAACTGGAAATTATGAATATGCAACGTGCCGGAGTGAATCTTTCTCGGTGCCAGTGCTCCCAGCTTCCAAGTTATTCGGACCCTGGATTCCCAGTTCCCAGTCCCAGAGGATCCTCGGGGGAACCACCCGCTGACTTTTGTACCAGGTCGGTAGCCCATCACTAGACTCCGTCTACGTTTATGCGGTGGTAGAAATCGGGATATGTAGAGCTCGGTTGTTTATTGACTTTGGTAATAAATCCATCCATCCACTATCAGCATTTTATAGAGTTTGTAAGACCGATATTTTTGGGTGCAAAACCATTATGTGCGTTTTTGGTCAAATTAGGAACTTTTTTAGACTCTTTTTGCTGTAACTTAGCCAATAATGGTCCCACACCAAAGATACAAACTGTTTTAAACAGCTTACAAACTATTTAATAGATTTCGGGCATTTTTTGCCAGATTTATAAATATTAAATTTTTCACCAATTTTTTCATTTTTTATACATCATACTTTTTTGCGAGAAATGGCAAAAATTAAAAATTTCTATGTTTGGATGCCAATCGATTGCCAATTTAATTACAAGTTCAACGATATATGACACTCAAAATTTGGATCACTATTCCCATTGTAACGGGCAAAATACTGATATTTTAGGGTCAAAAATATGGAATAAAATTTTTGACAAAACTAAGCGTTTTCCTGTGGTTTTTAAAACATAATTTAGAGAAATCGAGGCCCACAGCTAAAAGTCCTACTGTTCTGAGCAGCTAACAACCTAAGCTTTCAAATTATTTTTTTGATCAATTTTCGCATTTTTGATAAGGAGAAACTTCACAATTTTTTTTGCAAAAAATGGCAAAAATTAAAAATTTCTTGGTTTGAATGCCAATCGATTGGGAATTTTATGACGAGTTCTACGAGATGTGACACTCAATATTTGGCCCATTATTTCCATAGTTTCAGCCAAAATTCAGATATTTTGTGAGGAAAATCGTATTTAATAAAAATCCCTATTTTTCCCAATATCAAGGCATAAACCCATTCGTTAGTCAGCAGCAGCTCATCATCATAAAGCAAACAGTGAGCGCAAAAAAATGTGTCTTGCATGGTGTGTCAAACCTTTGCATCTCGCATCTGCAGCTTTGGATCCCACTGTGCCCCCTGGCCATTTGTTTGTTATCAGGAACAAGCGATCAATACAGCAGCAATCAATATGGTCAATAAAGTTCAGGCCCCGTCTTTGGAGGGGAGGGGGTTAAGGGAGTGGATGTGATACAGAGGGGGTGGGGCCTAGCTTTTTGGGACCCCAGAGAGAAGTTTTTGTCCGCCTGGAGCTGCGATGGCAAACAAGGCGACGTGATGTACAGCGCTGAAACCCAAGAAGCCTGGCTCACAGATCACACTGTGTGTTGCATATGGAAATGGTTAAGAATCTGGGGACTCGCGGGGGTTAAGGGGGCACCGCGACGGGGTTAAGGATAAGGGGCGGGGAGGGGGGAAGACAGCGGGACACTGGGACATTGGGCGTCCCGTCACCGGCTCTTGTTGTCACTGTTGTTGTCGCTTGATCGCAAATTTGCCATGGCAAGCTTGACAACTTGCAACGAGCCAGCCAAGGTACACAGGGAAAAAATGTACTGCACTTTCTAGATCAAAAATTATTAAACAATATAAATATTTAGTAAAAAATAATAGTATTAAAATTCAAATTTAAAATCAATTTGACTTGGGTTACCAGATCGATGTGGTTTTTAAAAATCACTTATTTACCAAAAACAACAAAAACAAAATACGACAATTTCTTTAAAAAATTGTTTGTGTTGTGGTTGCCAGAAAGTTAAATATGAATATTATTATTACTCAGTGGCAACATTCTGCTTGCAAATAATGTTTGAAACCACTAGAAGCTCTTTTGACATATTATCCCAATTTATTTTAAGTCCCAAACATTTTCTCTCAGTGCCGCTAGCTGGCAATCTGGCAAGCAGAAAAGCAGCGAATCAAAGAAGCAAGGTAGCAAATGCAGTCGCTAAGCCGGCACCTTAAAATAATGTTACAAAACTTTTTTTGGCATGTAGCTAAGTACGGCCCTGTAACCAATTCGAAGCAACGCCATGCCAGAAGACCCAAAAGCCCGATCCCGATGCCCGATCCTCGATCCCCGTTCCGCGATCCTCGAATCCCCGATCCCGATCCCCACTATTCCTCTCTATTCTCGCAGCTCCTCGGCAACAACAAATTGGAGATCACGGTTTTCATGTACTACATGCAAATTCATTGCTACTGTTGCTCCCTGCGATCGCAGTTGCCCGAAACTCTGAAACTCTGGAGATCTGTAGCTCTGGGCTACTGTGTATCCATAACCATAAAGCCAGGCCAGGCCAGTAGCAGCCGGAAGAGCTGCGAGTTAAATAAACAATTCCGAAACAACCAACTTGCTTGGAGGACTTGCAAACTGGCTGACTGACCAAAAACCGAAATTTAACCGAGAGTCATTCACAAAAGATGCTGTTGCTGCCGGGGAATTAATGCGCTACGCACTGGTTTTTGGGGTCTTAAATTCCACTTACCTTGAAAATTATGTTATAAAAATGTCTTAAAGGCTCTTCATCAGATCAAAAAAATAGTTTAGGTTTTAAAATATATTGTAGTTCATACTTCGGGCAAGATTTATAATATTAAAGCGAAGATTTTCACAGGATCTGTATATTATGATAATAAAATTATTCTTATTTTATTTTAGGACTTTAAAAATTATAATAATTTGAATGAAATAAAATATGGATTAATTAACAAAATTATTTATCTGATTTATTAAAAATATTATTAAAAATATTATAGAGACCTTTTTACTTGAAAAGATAATTCTCAAGCTTAATAAACTGTCTGAAATATAAAGATATTTCCTAGACCTCATTTACATTCATAATATTTTTAATAATTCAAATAAACAATTTGTTTTTCACTAATCCATATGGCCTGCAAAAGCATGCGTAGTTCCTGGGGCATTATGCAAAGTAGATAAATCTGTTTGATCGGCCTGTTCAACTATCGAGTATTCGTCGCCTCTTGAGGGGAAAACAATTGCCCATGGACAGGAAATCGTAGACGCCTTCTGCAAACCCATTATCCGTACCCTTTACTTCCACCCCCCTAAAAAAAACAAGTAACAAAGCACGTGGCGTCTGAAAAACTGACAATGGACAAGGGAACTCAGGGAAGAGATCTTGTTGCCAGGACCAGAAAAACAGGAGCTTCGAAAATCTCAGACAGAAACGAGTGTGTGTCACTTGTGGCGGCGCCATCGCATGGATGGCATTTCTAACACCCCAACTCCTTTAAATCGTGGAACTGCGACCCAATTGAACACTTGCAATCTCAAACCGATTGCATCGGCGACAGAATTCACTGGAATTTTTGCACTAGGAGACCGAAGATCGTATCGGATTTCGGTGACGCGTCTATCAGGCACCCACCAGGGATCGGTTTTTGGAGCACTTGGATCTGTAAACAAAACGGCACTCGGATTTCCCCCTTTCGCGATTCTAAAAAGGGGACACTTGTTGTTCTAGTTGGATACAAATAACGACTGATGGAAGCTCACAGCTGACTTTGCTGGAATGAGTTTACTGGACTTTACTGGACTGCGGGGAATCGACTTACGATCGACCACTATCGATATTGTTATCACTTGACAGCCAGGGCTGCGAAATTGAAAGGCGGAAAATAAGCTTTCAGTTGGTTAAGCTTAATTATCGAATACAAGTAGAGGTCGGGGTCACCAGCGACGATTTAGGGTCAGAAAACCACAATATAAAATTAATTAATGTTTTTATACTGTCTCCAGATTCCTAATTTATTATTAATTTTTTTATACTTTCTGGACAAATATTTTTAATGAACTAAGTTTTAATTTAAAAAAAAACTAGAAATGTTTAATTTTTTTAAATTTATTAGTAAATGAGGGATTTTATTCCAAGATTTAAAATGTAAGCCATCAATGAAAATAGTTGCCTAATAAAACTATTAAAACAAAGCAACTCATGGTCGAAAAATGTGATTTTCGCAAAAAAAAAATTATTATTGCAATAATTAAGCATATTGCGAGTATGGTTGCCAAACTTTAGATGATATCAGGTGTTCCAAATATAATAATAAATAAATTAGGCACGTCTGCGCTGAATGTGAGTAAAAACCGAAATTAAATTTAAGCCAGGCGATCAATTAAAAATTACTCAAACTTCTTTGCGAAATTCCCCGAAGCGAGCCAGGTCGCCTGGGGGGTGGGGTCACCTTTCGTTTGGGTCACCATTTTGGGACCGGGTCAAACCTTTTTCCAGTGATTTGCATGCCGTTGTTTGCTGTTGCCTTACTTACACTCTCCGGAAACGCGAACCGAGAAATTTGTAACAAAAGACCGAAAAATCAACAGAAAACAATCCAAACATTTCCTGTGGTCTCGTCGTTTTGGTCGTCTCAGTCTCAGGTAGTAGCGCTCTCATGAGATTGGCCTTAAAAATTATTTATATTTTTTGTTAGAAAATCAAACAATTAACCTCGAACTTGCTGTTGCCGCCGCTGCCGCTCAGCGCTTACAACATGTTTGAGACATAAAAATTTCCAATTAATTTTTTCACCGGCTTGTTTTTTTTTTTTTGGTTGGTTTTTAGTGGCCAAGCAACTTCCACGGAATGGGATGAACGAAAAAAAAAACAGAAAACAAAAATTGTCACAGCCGCCGTTTACAAATAATTTTTGTGGCTGCTCGTTTTTTCGGCTCTTTGGGGTTTTCAATGGAAACGAAACACATAAAACATGGCCAAACAAGACCGGACAAACGGAGTAGAGGACGAATGGACAGACGGAATGACTGAAGACTGAAGCGACCGGAATGCCATAAAAAATAAAATATAATAAAAAGCCAAAAAAAAGAAAACACTCGAACACAGCAATTAAAAGTTTTGCTCCGATTGACCTTTTTTGACCTGCCAATAGAACATATATATTTTTATACCCGTTACTCGTAGAGTAAAAGGGTATACTAGATTCGTGCAAAAGTATGTAACAGCTAGAAGGAAGCGTTTCCGACCCCATAAAGTATATATATTCTTGATCAGGGTCACTAGCCGAGTCGATCTAGCCATGTCCGTCTGTCCGTCTGTCTGTCTGTCTGTCTGTCTGTCTGTCTGTCTGTCTGTCTGTCCGTCTGTATGAACGCTGAGATTTCAGAAACTGCAAAAGCTAGAAGGTTGAGATTTCCCACACATATTCCTTGGCTTCCTACGCTGCGCAAGTTTATTTTAGCCGAGCGCCACGCCCCCTCTAACGCCCACAATCGCCCACTAACTATTTTAAAATGGGTCCTGCGCCCACATCTTTAAAGATTTCCGAGAAGTATAAATGCAATTTTGTTGTGTATATTTATACCTATCGAAATGTAGAAGACATTTTTCAAATCGGACCATTCATTAAAAAGTTATACGATTTATAAATTGTCAACATATATCTATCTCCCTCGCACTCCCTTTAGCTGAGTTACGATTATTAGTCGGGACACCAACCCGACACAGCGTTCGCACTCCCTTTAGCTGAGTGACGGGTATTAGATAGTCGGGACACGAACCCGACTATAGCGTTCTCTCTTGTTTATACTGCATATAGAAGCAATACAAAAAAATGTAGAAAAATGGCGAAAAATTTAAAATTAGACCATTCATTAAAAACTTTTGAGCAAATAACGAATTTTCCGCTAGATGGCGCCACTATCTATCTATCCCCAATTGATTTTCATTAGTATCGAGAGCATTTTTTTTCCACTATCTTATCTCCACCCCTGCGAAGCGAATTAACCCACATGTTGGCCATGTGTGCTGGCGATGACAAAAGTTCATTAGCGCCGCCTCAGTGGGTTAAGCAGTGGACACTTCGCCACTGAGGAGAAACCACATCCGTTTGCAAGAGGGTGGCTCTTGATTTTCTGGGCGCCTGCTGGGCTTTATGGCTAATAAATATTGGATAATAAATTTATAATTAATATTGTGCTTGCTTTAAGAACATATATATAAGGATGTGTGTATATATAATCCTCGATGAAGAAAAAAGGAAAGAATTTAACCCATTCCACCAGCCGAACGGCGAATGGCAAGGACACAAATGTGTGTAAATGTAATTTAAGCAAATATTTTAATTGTTTTCGGTCCCGGAGCATTTCATTGTCATTGCCGTGGAGACACAGAGACGACACGGCACCTGAAAGTACTTACATATGTGACTCGACTCGACTCGACTTTTCGGGCGTCTTGGCAATGGGCATGGTAAAATTTTATCGCTTGGAAATTTTTCAATTTCCAAATGAAACGACAATGGATATGGAAATGAAGATTTAAATGCAGGCTAAAAAAAAAAAAGAAAATGTATATAAAGTAAGGGAGTGCGGAATCAAAAGTCCCACCCACCGAAAAACAGATGATGCCTCTCTTATTAAGGCTAACAACCCGCAACAAACTGGCATGTCGAAGCCCTCAATCTTGAAAGGCTCTCTATGGGTTGTAAAAAGGGACATGTTCCACTTGAAAATAACAATTTCATTCAATTTTTGATCATTTGCTACCAGAAATGGCAAATCAAAAAGCCATAAAAACCGACAAACGACCAAAACCGACAAAAAAGAAAAAAAAGCGAGAAAGTGAAACCCAAAAACCAAAAACGGACCAGCCGAGTGTCCCGTTTTGTCGTCGTCCTGCCGTGTGTCGAAGTCCTTGCTTCTTAAGCGGTTTCCAAGGGCGGTTTTTGTCTACCCTCACCAAAGAGTTTAGCCCTTCCAAGGGAAGGGTTTTCATGTTCTAACTACTTATGGTGTTTCTATAATATTTAAATCATTTTTTTAGGAACCACTAAAATGTTAAGCAATTTACCAAAATTAATTTCAAATTTAATGCATGGTATATTAAATTGATTTAATATTTAATTAATGGTATATTTTTTATTAAACCAATTACCAACATATAAAAAGTACAAAAACGTTTATTCATCTAATTTATCTTTAAAAAAGGGTCCATAATTTAATTACTTATTTATTTACAAAATATTTAATTTTTAAAGGATTTCTTAGTATAGTGTTACATTTAAATCATTAATTTTAGGGTTAGTAAAATGTTTATGATATTATAAAATAAATTTTTAATATGCGATTACTCCTATAATTCTTTTTTTTAATATTTAAATATTTTAAGGCTGTATACCAGAAAGGGTATTAAAAAATGTAATATTCAAAATCGCTTTAGCCCTCTGGTTCTTATGTTTTCTTTTTCTCAACTGCCTGGCGGACGAGGTGGGTGGATGGGCGGGGGTCAGGGTCGCTGGGTCGACGCTCGTTTGGTTTTAAAATTGAAATGATACACACACACCCGCAGCCGGTCCACTTGCACTTGTGATTGAGTTTTCCGCCCCGCACTTTTCCCTCCCCCCATTCCCTGATTCTTTTTTTCTGGGCGATGGACAGGCAAATCCTGCACGCAAAATTTATGTTGCATAAAATTTTTCAATGAATTTTATACCAGGAATTTGACTTGGCTTCTTTCCGTTGGCTGGGCTGTCTTCTTAAATTTTAAAACGACTTTTGTGCGCTGCACGTGGCATATGGAGCGTAAAGCATTCGGATTGGGATTTGCCACCCCCCAAAGGATTGGTCCATGTCCTGGGAAAACCAGAACCACATCCAGAGTCACCACCAAAAAAATGCTTAGCAATTTGAAACGCATCGAATCGGGAGGATTGGAACAGGTCAGTTGGAAAGGGTGATCGAGCACCTATAAAATAATAATTCTTTTCTGTGGTTCATGTAGCAAAATTCATGCCTACGAAATGCAAAAACTTAGTCAAGAAGTTAATACACTGAAACAAATACGTTTCGTGGAGTTGGGAGTAATAAAAGATACCTTAACAAAAACAATTAATATCTCCTGCAGGAAAAACGGCTGGACTGGACTCGGTTATAAAATAACATAATATTAAATTAAGTTAAACAAAATTTTATCAAATTTTAAACAAAAAAAATAATTTTTGTAATTCAAAATATTTTTAATTTTTGGAAGAATAATTCTTTTAAAAATCTAAGAGCTTTGCAATTTTTTTCCAGTGCACCTGTGGGTGCAGCCACAATGTTGTGATGTCGCTCCTACAATTATTGCATTTTGCTGTTAAACAAAGCCACCACAAGTGGCCATCCTTGAGGACTTGTCCCAAACCGCCTCCTTCGGAAATCCAACACTTTTCCCCACCTCCTTCCTCGTAACTTGTAACGAATTTGTCGCTGTCCATTTGCCCAGTTATTTTGTTGTTGGCCAGAAGGTGTGAACACCAACAACAACAGCGGTCTAAATTTAGAACCCACAATGCAGACAAAAGACGAAGAAAAAGGTGCATCCAATGGGATAAATCAAAATTTGTTGCAGCCAAAAACACCGAAAACTAGGGACCACCAGCGTCAGATAAACAAGAGAGACCACAAATCGGAGCAGGGAAATACATATATATGGTATATTTTGTATGTCTTTAGGGGGCCGTTGATTTAGGTAGCCGAAAACAAAAAACACAGATCGATTTCCGAGCCCGTAACTCATTTGTTGGTCCAAAAACACAGCCACTAAAGAAATCAAGGCGCTAGCCATCGATATCAAATCGATTTGCCTGATATTTCCCAATAATTTATCTTGCCTCCTACACTGGGAAAAATTCAGCTGACTTTAAAGAAGATTTTATGATTTTTATAATTAATATTTAATATTCATTTTTATTAAAATAAAACAAATATGTAATCTATATATTTAATAATAAATATTCTTTTATTTTACACTTAAGTACCACGTATTTTTTCCAGTGCTGATGCACAGGTAAAGGATGCTCATTAGTAGAGAGACAGTGAAAGTGAAAGTGCCGCCCAAAAGGAGAAGGTAGGCAGGCAAGGCCATCAATATTAAAGAACAGACAGAAACAGAGTTTTCATTTAGGATCTCAAGGAAAGTCGCAAGCCATTTTGACTTATTACAGGTGATTTGTCAGCATCGGACATGGCCTATCTCCATCCATCTTTGGTGCATCCATACGAATTCTATGAAACAGCCAGAATTCTCCTAATAAGTTTCCGTTGCAGACGTGATCTGTGATCCATCCCCCCCTAGAAATTCCCCCTACAAAACGGGAGATAAATCTGAGGTCTCAGATCTTTCAGCATTGGTTGTTGGCTCCTACAGACACACATGTGTGTGCATATGAAATGAATCGTTTGTCATCCGTAATACGATTTGAGGTCTGAGCTCTGAGAATCGGTTTCGGTTCGTGATCACCGGGCCAAAAGCAAGCCATAAAGTGATCGTGAACAAGCAATTAGTTTGGTAATCGCCATAAATCAATCAGAAATCTGCAATCTACACAAAAATCGCCGATCGGTTGCTGGGCAAACTTTTTGCAAGGCCATTTGGGGATTAATTATCTGGCCAAATTATCTTGATGGCTAAGAAAGGGTTTTAATTAATTTTAATAAAATATATAAGCTATCGAAATTAATAAAATGAGAGCCCAAAAAAAGGTAGGTAAATTCTGCAGCCAAAACGGCTTGACATAAAAAATTAAAAATAAAAACCAAAATTCGTAAATAATTCGAAGAATGATCCTATCTTCTTTCCTTTCTTAAAAACTCTTCTCCCTGGCAAGTTCGTTTCTGCAGTCTTTTAATTTATGCCATTATTCGCAAGCACTATCTGATTTTCAGTGATGATCTTGTCACATTATCGGGATGATAATAACGAGACCACGTTGATTACCCGCATTTGTCGCTCCCAAAAGTTTTAACGATCCTCAACCTTACAATTCTCCTGCTCTTTCTCCTGAGCGTTGCGTTCGCCCTTTGATTGTTGCTTTCTCCTGCCGCTTACTCATTTTATTGCCCTGGCCAAATAAACAAATTACTTGTTTGATTTCTTTTGAACGAGCCCCGAATATTTACCACAGCCTCAATAAATTCTGCAGCAAAGCGCCCAAAAAAAAGAATGAAGAACGGAGAACGAAGAACGAAGACCGGCATCGTTTATTGAAACGTTGCGACCGCTCGCGTCTTGTTTAGACAACAATTTCCATTGTTGACTTTACTTGTTATGTTAATGAGAGTCGAACCGACGCGTCGACGGTCGGATCGTTTGTCGGAAAAGTGGGCGGAGGGGCGGGGCCGAAAAGGGGGCGGAGGGGTCGCTATATCTGATATGAACTGCGACTGACGCGTGGCCATGGGCCTGTTGACATTCCGTTTGACATTATTGACACACGAGTCAAGCCAAGTGGTTGTGGAGGAAAATGTGAAGAGCCCTAAATTATGTGGGTATTCTCGCTATTAAATTTCCAATCGACTGGCATTTAAAACTGGACATATTATTTTTGTACCATATTTCGCAAAAAATCATCATAAAAAAAATAAAAATTAACAAAAATTTTATTTTTTCAAAATCTTCTTTCTTATCTGATCGAAACAGTATGTATATTTTGTGTATGGCCATTTTTAGCCAAGTTACAGTAAAAAAACTAAAAGGAAAAAGTCGAACTTTTACCAAAAACCCAGATCCCGAATTTTCCACGCAATAATTATTCGTTTTTTGCCCGAAACAATGAAAATATTGATCTAAATACGGATTGTCATACCTTTCTGAGCTCGTGATTAAATTTCCAATCGATTGGCATTTAAACCTAGGCATTTTATTTTTTGGCCATTTTTCGCAAAAAATCATTTCGCAAAAAATTAAAAATTGGCGAAAATTTTATTTTTGCAGGATCACCCGGAAAGTGTTATGGATTCATTTATTATTTTGTTATCTGTTCAAAACAGTGTGTATTTTTTGTGTAGGACCATTTTTGGCCAAGTAATAGCTAAAAAACAGATCCACTTTTGGGTGTCGAACAAATTAGCCGGAGATCAGCTAATTCATATTCACACGAAACGGAAAGCGGGGATATCAAGATATTCAATAAGTTTATGACACCGAACAAAAAGTGAAACAACAAAAAGAATATATTTATAAAAGACGGCCTGCCGCCGTCTGCGAATCTTCATATATGTGGATTCTGATTGGAAGAGGGGGGATCCTCCGACTTATCTGCAATTTGGCGATCGTAAAAGTTTTGACAAATCACACACACACACATGCGCGGCCATTGTAAAAGGTGACTGGCTCCAAAAAAAAGGTTAAGTTTAAGGGGGAAGTTAAAAGAGTTAAGGGGCCATATCGCTCGTTGTCGGCTGGGCTCTTTGAGCTTTATTTTGATTTCAATCTAAAACACACAAATCGTTCATTCTGCCTGCCGCCGCTTCTTCTGCTTCTTTTCCTCCTCCTCGCACAGTGGAGCGAATCGCTGATTTTCGCCCATTAAAAAGTCGCCGTTTAGGCCGAAATCATCATCGGGGATACGCAGAGGCCTCTCTTTCGGAATGACATTTTTATGATGCTGACGCGCGTTCCTCAACACGAGACGACGACTGCTGGCTGAGTCCGTGATTTGCATGCTTAAGCAGCCGACTTAAAAACAAGCTGGTTATGCTCCTTAAGAAATAAGGGGCGTAGAAGAGAAGGGGGTCTCGAAAAGGAGTGGCCATCGGAAGGTTCTTAACCGAACCAAACCCGATGCGACAGATTCGGTTGGCAGAAACCTTGAATGTCTATTTCAACAACTACTAGACCTCAAGTTTTAAATCATAAATATGTGTACTATATAAATATAAAGATAATATGTGACCATTTACAAAACAGAAATATTTAAATACAAATTTATCCTATAAAAATCACGTACAATTTAAGACAATTTTTTTAAATTGGTAGACTTTATTGATTTATTTTTTATTTAAACTGCTACAAATTTATAAAAAAAAAAAATCATTAAATTATGGAAAAACTAATTCATGAAATTTATGAAAATGTTATCAAGTGCCTTGGTATTTACTTAATTAATTTAATAAATTAATTTAGTTGTCATAAAAATAAATTAAGTTTAAACATAAAATTGTGTTTTTTGATAAATATTTCCTTGGATTTATTTTATGGATTAATAAATTAATAGTACTTAATTTCACTTAGCCACGTTATTTTTCATAATAATCCCTGAAAGTCTGTCACCACACTATCTAAAATTTGGACCGTCCAGCCGCGAAACACGTGATTGAATGTCCCAGGAAAAGATAAAAGTCGAGACTGACCACAGCGAATTCGATTTGGTGATGGAAAAACTCTTTGCTCTGTGAAAAAAAATAAACCAAAAAAAAAGAATATGAGAAGAACTCAAGGGGCTTGAGTTCGCAGCACCCACAATAAACAATTTGTAGCGCCTGAATGCACAAATCTGGCGTCGTTAAAAATTAACTGCAGAGCACTCCTCTTTTACCTCCTTTAGCCCCCATCCAACCCCCCTTTCCACCCCCCTGATTTCTGTCCACCTCATTTGGCGGCGTTGCATAATTTGCATTTCGATTCGATTGGAACGCTCGCTGGGCTTTTGGCTTTTTGCTTTTAGAGGCGCGTGTCCGCCGACACTTTTTCGTGATTTACCAGGCCAAAGACTTTGACTGTCGTTCGGTTCTAGGAAATCACAATAAAAATTAACGAAATTCGTTCTAGTAAACGGCTTCGACGGCACCTTGCCATGGACTCTTGGACGTTGGCTGTGGATAGAAATGGAGATGAAGAACTCAAGAACTCGAAAAACCAAAACCAAAACCGATGCCAACCCAATTCCATGTACGTGACACGATCACTGGGGTACTCGTACTCTCTTCTTATATTTGCTTTGCCCAGACGCGATTTGATTTGCCCTAACCTCGAGCCAAATCACCGGGTTCCATAATGGCTGGATGGATGCCTTTGATTGATTCGACTATGGCAAATCTCTGGGCCAAGATCGCCGGGCCACGTCCAATTGTGATGACAAATCAATTGTCAGCGCCTGCGGTCGCTACGTGGGATCGGATCGGTTCAGATCGCTTGAATGCATTGCAATCTGCCATTGATGGTCAGTGGAAAAGTCGTGGACAAAGGTAAATAAATGTAAAATATTTTATTTAATTAGTTTACAATTTTATTACCATTTCAAACATTTTTTTATAATTTTCTAAACAGCCAAAGAAGTTCTCATTCCGTTTTAAAAATAATTTTGCCTTATATAATAAGTTTCGGCCAAATTACTGATATTTTAGGATGGAAAATNTAGATTACAATTTTAAACAAAAATAAAGGTTTTCTTTTATTATTTTAATAATTTTCTTAAAATATTTTTGTAATTTCCAAGAAAAATGTATATAAATTAATACTCTCTTTTTATTTTATGTAAATATATAACCCAGCAATGACCTTTGACCCTTCCAAATTCAAAGCACAATCATTAAGTACTCAATCTGCAGCAATGTTTATCCCTTTCTTTGTTGAATGTCAAAGCGGAACGGAAGTAAAGTGAAAGTGCCGGGGCGGCGTAATCCTTTCGTCCTGTTCTCCCCACCCATCTTTCAATTAGTCGAAATGAATTGAGTTATCGGCTAATAGGGCAGCAAACCCAGCGGACACGTTGCCATCATTAATAACGCTCAAAGTGCTGCCAAGTAATTCCGAATCCAATTCCGATTCCCCCGAATCCAACGATTCTCACCCACCCGACATCCAACCGACTGGGGAGTCCCATTCCTGCATGGCCATCGCCGATCGCCGTGAATTGAACAGATCAATTACCCGCCGACTGCTTGGCTGCTTTACCCGATGCTTCGATGCTTTTCTGTGCTTCCTTGCTTCGATGCTGCACAGAGCGAAAAGGGGGATGGTCTTTAAAAAAAGTCTTAAATAATCCTACAAACTAAATTTAAACTTCTGGCTACAGTGTATTATAAATACATAAATAATCAATTTTATGTTATCGTTTTTTTTAGTATTATACAATTTAAGTTCTGGAAATACTTATTATCAAATTGCTTCTAAAGAACCTATAACTTCATCAAAAACATGTAACGCATATGATGAATATTTGTTTTTAAATGGACTATCGAAATAATCGGGCTTAAAGCTATCGATAGGAATATAAAACAACTATGAAATGTGAAGTAAGGGATTTCAAATAGAATTTTATAACGAAACCGTGACAACTATTAATACTAAATTATGTTTTTATCAAATAAATATTTATCGATAACCTATACAATCTCAAACGGAATACCAACCTTATTTTTCCCAGTGTTCCGCATAATCAGGAACATATAATTTGATGTGTGCGCGAGTGTTTTCGCCTCCTGAACGTCTTGATTTTTGCTTTTTTTTTTGTTGTTTTTGGGATAAATCACGCAAGGTCCAAAGGCTGAGGCAGAAACATCGGCAGCACGCCAGCAATAATCTATCACCTGTCAGCACCTGTCATTCAAGCGTCGCAGCTGCGATTGGCAGGCCCAACATGCACCTACTGGAAATCGGAAGGGGAATCGAGAACTGGGAACTGAGAGCTGGGAACTCCTCACCGAGGATGGAGGATTGAGGATGTTGGATGGAAGAGCCAGGGAACTCAAGTGTCAGTTTGACATCATTAATCATGCGATTAGTTAAGTGGGTGTTCGCTCATACGATTCTGGCCGTGGACCGTCGTTTTTCGAGGCGATCTGCCGCCTGAAATCAGTTCCGAGCTGTTTAATTTGACGTTTGGACGCATGATTGCATTTTCAATTTGACAACGACATCCACATCCACATCCAAATCGACGGAAGTTGGATGGCTTCCTCCGTCGTCGCTGTCAAAATAATCATACGTACAATTAGCATGACGACATGGCCATCAATTTGTTTGGCTCATAAACCTGGACGATTGCCAGGTATAGGAATTGATTGGTTTGCTAGTCAAATTGGGCATAAATGGAGGGAAAACAGCAGAAACACTTAGAAAACTAAATTTATATATCACTAATAAATTAAAAAACAAAATTGGATAAATAATTATTCTTTCTTCGAAGCGTTTATCTTATTTTTGCCCCTTTTGGTGACCCCAACCAAAACCCAATTTCAAACGCAGCTCGCTGAAATTCCTCCCTTTGGAAACACTCAACCTCAGGTGACCCCCATCAATCGGCACCTCAACTCAACTCAACACAACTACCTTTCCCTGCGAAAGGTGAATGAAAACCACACTCTGGTGACCCCAACCCCTTGACCAAAAATCAGCCAAAGCAACAACTACGAACTGACAGCATTCGGTGGCCGTGTGCCCATCAATTTTGCGCATCATCATCAGCATCAGCAGGCGCGTCTAACGTGTGGACCACCAGCCAAGCCCATGCAACACCTACAACGACACCTCATAGACCATCGAAGCATCGCAGCATCGCAGCACCGCAGCATCGAAGCAACGCAGCAGAAAGCACCAAAGCAGAAAAGCATTGAAGCACGGCGGCACACAGAGAAAAAATAATGGGATGGGTAAGCGAAATAAAAAAAAATGTTTCAAAATATTTTTTAAAATTAACTCCAACATAACATAACATAATTTAATGCTAAAAAATCTAAATTTCAATCAACCTACAGCTGATTTTTTTTTATGTTTTACTAATTCATTCATTTTTGTGTAGTTTTTATAAATATTTTTCTATAATATTCTTAAAAACGTACATAGATTTAAAAACGAATTTTCTATCAACCTATAGCTTAAACTTTCTTTGTATTAATTTATTTATTTAATTATAATTATTTTTATACAAAAATATAGCTTTTTTTTCTCCTTACCTTCCTTTAATTTTTTCTTTAATTATTATAACTTTTATTTTTCGTCCAGTGCACTGCAGCATCGAAGCCAGCAACTTGAGCGAGTATCAAGTGTGTAATTAATGTTTTATTAATACAAGCGACAAGCGATCGCTGCCAGCTTCGACTTGGACCTCATTGGCCCTCCGCTGGGAGACAGCAAGGGGGCCCGATGATCCTGGTCCCGGTCCTCCAACTCCTCCGACTCCGACATCTCCACCATAATCCCCCACCAAATCCGCGCCTCACCTGTTGCTGCCCGGCAAAGATGAACAGCAGTCGAATTGCAATCGATGCGGTGAGGCAGCGGCAGTCGACCAAGAGATTCATATGCACAATGCCATAAAATATGTTCACCGGGCGACTGCGTCTCCGACTCCCCGAATCTGAATCCGAATCCAACTCCTCCTCCTCATTCACCTCGTTTGCATGCCAAACCGACACTGGAGTTGCTCTGAACTGAACTGAGCCGAACTGAACTGCACTGAACTGAACCGACTAGCTGGGATAGCGGCTCAGTTTCCTGCGCTTAAATGAATTACCAGATTAATGGACGGCATAAATCACATTATCGCTTCGCTTGTGGACCAACTGGATGCGGTCGCATTTAGAAGCTGCTCATCATGCGGCCGGGCGGCCTTTGTGGGCGGCCCACTGTCCCTGTCCGTTTGTCCGCTGGTCCGTGTCCGTTTGTGTCCGTGCTTGTGTCCGCGGACGGTTAATGATGCTGCCAAGTGCGTTGGGAGCGAGGAGAATTTATTGAACCATTGCCTAAAAGTCCATTCAGCCGACACCAGCCAAAGGCCAGGACCAAAGTTACACGGACAAAAATAATAAAATTTTCTAAGGAATTTATGATAAAACTGCTTTGCTATACAGTAACTAAAATTTAAATGTAATTATCCGATTCAACCCAAGAATAAATGTAAATCTACATTTTTATTAAATGCAAAATCTTAAATGATTTTAAATTTAAATTTTAAAAATAAAATTTCTTTCTGTCTAATATATAATTTTTAATATAACCTTTTTATACATGCCTTGAAATAACTTAATTATTTCCTCAATTAAAAAAGAATATTTACAAATTGGCATTGAATTTCCCCAAGTGCATCGAACTGCCTTCTGATGCATGATTCACTCAATAAAAAATAAATGCCAAGATCGGCAAGACGGAAGGAAGGGTAAGTAAGTAAGAAAGAGAGCGAGCAGGACTGTGATCGGTACAAAGACAAATCACACCTTCTGCATTTGTTGAACAAAATAAATCTCGTAATGAGTTACGATAAGACGACGATTTCGACAGCTAAACAAATCACCTGCAATTGATCTTGTGTATGCAAATCGCAGAGCAGAGCAGAGCGCATTGCCTGTGGCAAAGAGGAATGCCTGCGATTTCGAATACTGGAGCAGCACTTCTGGAGGAAAAACGGGTCTCTTTCTGACTTTCTGGCTGGCATAGTGTGGTGTGGACAATCAACAACACAAACATGACATTTATTGACTGCTTGGCTGGATGGTATAAATTACAAATGAGTGGCCCAGGAAGAGGTCCCCAAGTTGCCAAGTCCAAGGGCAGGTGAAGTATCGAATCGGATGGGTTTGGTTTTTGCTTTTGCCTTTGCCTTTGCTTTTGCTTCGAATCGGATCGGATCGAAACGAATCGAAGGCATATCCAAAAAGCGTAGCCACAGTGTCACACACAGCAGGACATTGGCCCAGTGCACGCGCCGAGGGCATAACTCACTTTCGCCTCAACAATTCATCCATAGAGAGGGATTCCGATTCCGATTCGGATTCGGATTGGGGGGACCAACCACAGCGATCTGGGCGAGATGAGCTGGGATTACACCTCAAGAGACTCGGCCTGTGCGTGCCGTTTCTCGGTAGGGGAATATATATTGCGATAATGATCATGACAGCCTATATAGTCGCTCGAATGCTGCCAAATGACATTTGTCTCGTCCCTCACACACACACTATACTGCCAAGCAGACCTCTCGCTGTGTTTTTATGCCTGGCAAAATCAAAACCAGTGGCTAAATTGCAATAATAAGCCACCTTTATAAATCGACCAGCGCGCGCCTCTCGCCCGGTAACTATTTGTCTATTACTCAGGAAAGGAAGGAATGGAAAATGTGGTGGTGGTGGGAGTGTGCTCCTCGCGGAGCTGTGGGTGGGGATCCATCGGTTCGGATACGGGGATTCAGATTCGGTTGTGCTATGCGAGGAACGCCCTCAGTAGGTGGGCGACTACTGATGGCCACTCTCTGATCGGGGCGGACAATATGGAAAGAGGCGGTGTCACATACTTTTGGCGCCCAACGTGGGGCCTTTTTTAACTCAAAGAGGCTTGTGGGCTTATACGCTTTAAGAGGGTGAAAACAAAGTTAGATTCTCTCTAAAATAAATAAAAATAATATTATTAAATTATTTGAATTAAAAATAAATTAAAAAAAAATGTTTTTATATATTTTATATTATTTGCTTAAGATGTAGTTATTCCTCCCTCATACCCTTGAGCAACTGAACCGCTCCTGTTCTTCGACTTGTGCTTGGCCCGGCAGACAGAGGCAGCTCGAACTATAAATTTTTGACAGTTTGAAAAAATTGCCATTCATTGTGACCCCTATTGTGTAGCCGCGCCACCGAGCCGCAATCCACAGCGATCGCTGATCATAGACCTGGAACTTGGAACTTGGAACTTGGAACTTGCAACTGGGATTCCTATTCTTGCCCAGCGGTTTGTAACACGAGCCAGAAGCTGCGTCTCGTCTCGCTTTTTTAATGGCACTTTTGGTGGGCCAACGACAACGACGACGGTGCTTCGTTCGTGTTGTTGTTCAATAGAATTGTTTGCCAGGAATTATGCTTTATTGATGATGATAATGATGTCCTTGGTGGCTCCTTGCGGCCCACACACACACGAGCAATGCAATATAAGCTTGAAAAATTCCCGGAATGCCGCTGCAAGCTTAACCAAAAAAATGAAGAGAGAAAAAAAGGGGTACTGGTAATAAAAATGCCATAAGTCAATATCAGACAGAGGAGAGCAGAGGAGCGAAAAGAACTGGGCACGGGTCTTTGCTTAATGAGTGCCAAGATGGGCATTGTCTTCGGGGTCAAGCTGCAGCTGCTGAGCACTGAGAGAAAATGTTGTAATGCACAGAATACCCTTTTTTCGGGTTTCCCATCCTAATTTGGTCAAATCAAGGCCTACAGCTAAAAGTCCGACTGCTTTGAACAGCTAACGATCTATACTAACGATCCCCATCACGTTCTGCGAAATTAATTTTTTTATAAATTTTTCCATTTTTTAATGATTATTTTTTGACGATTCCATCATATTTTTTGCAAAAAATTACAAAAATTAAAAATTTTCCAGTTTTAATGCCAATTGTTAGGGAATTTAATTACAAGCTCAACGAGGTATTACATTCCATATTTGGATCAGTATTTCCATTGTTACGGCAAAAAAACTGATATTTTAGGGTGGAAAATATGGATTAGAATTTCAGACAAAAATAAGCCTTTTTTGCGGTTTTTCACTCGTAATTTGGACAAATCAAGGCCTAGAGTTAAAAGACCGACTGTTTTGAACAGCTAATAACCTAAACTAACAATCCCCATCACTTTTTAGGAAATTTATTTTTTGTCCAATTTTCGCATTTTTGGTAAGGGGTACCATCATAATTTTTTCCGAAAAATGGCCAAAATTAAAAATTTTTAGGTTTGAATGCCAATCGATTGGGAATTAAATCACGAGTTCAACGAGGTATTACATTCCATATTTTGACCATTTTTTTTGTTTGTTTCGGCCAAAAAACTGATATTTTAGGGTGAAAATGGCATTTCCAATTTCAGACAAAAAGTAACTTTTTCTTTGCGATTTTTTCAAAGTAATTTCGACAAATCAAGGCCCACTATTTGTTTGGAGCCGTTTTCTCCTCCTCGGGTTAAGCTTTTCTCCCAGTGCCGACGAAACGATAATGTGCCAATGCGGACACTTCAGTTTGATATCATCAATTAATGCAAAGATCTGCTGCTAGGGGGCGCTGGCGAGGGCGAGGGCTCAGTGATCGACGCATGAATTATGTTTGCTCAGCAGTTAGTTTTAATTGAAAGTGACATTTCAATAAATTGGTAAGCCGCCAGTGCAGTCTGCGTATGAATATGAATTCTGAATTGTGAGTATCTCATCTCATCTCCTCGCCGATGCCGATATCATTAATGCCAATGATGATCGTTCCGCACTCCGCCTGGTGTTAATATGATCAACGGCAGCTCATCAGCATCTCAACTCTTGGCGTTTTGTTTTTCATCTTTTCTCTTGTCAATGCAATCGTTGTTGGATCGCCGATCGTGTGGCAAAAGGGCGTGTGAATGCTTCAATTCAATTGAGTGTGGAGAAATTTAACTTAATTGAAAATGTTTCTCGTTTTTTATTCACTTTGAGAGTTTCCGTTAGGCGACAGGAGGAGGAGGAGGCATGTTCAACTTGTTAAGTGATCACTTGATCACTTTGGATATATACATCGCATATAGCATGCGGATGCTGAATATTTGATTATGCGATGAGGATCAATTAGTGTGTGTGGCGGAAAGACAACAGCAATGATCTTCGGTTAATTGGATTAGATAGGTTTCCAGATTAACAAATGTGGGTTTCGGTTTATCAAATTATTCCCTGAAGATCGGAAGTTTAAGATAAATGGCATTGTATCAGGCGAAACTTTAATAAATGTATTAAATGATAAATAATAATTCCTACAAAAAGTTCAACCTTAATATAGCTTGTTTTTATTAGATTTTTAATAATTGGATGGGTTTTTTATTACGTTCAAAGTTCCAGATGCTATCAAAAATCTCAAGATTTAAAAGATTTTATTTTACGGCCAATATAATTTATCTAGAGTAGGTTCAGATCAAGTGAGGTCGGGCCACACCACATATCATATCATATCATTAGATTGTGATGGGTTCATTGGATCGCTAATAAAGATCATCCGTGTGGCGCTTAAGATCATTGTGTTGGGGCAACCGCCCCCAACTCCCCAGAACTACATAGTTTCAATAGATTTCATGGATAGGATGTGGATGGGATGGTATGAGAACCACCAAGGTGGTCCAAGCGGCTGCTACCAGCACCACCGGGTGGTGCAACGCGGTCGTGTCGGCTGCAATTTTTTATGATTGTTTCTCTTTTTTCATTTTTATATGTTTATTTGTTGCCATGCTTAGTTTTAGACCAACTTGGGAAAGGGGGATATCTATGGGATATATGGTATATATGGGATATCGGTCGCTCTCTTTCGCACTTTCTGCTGCTCGGTGTGTGCCCATCATTAACCCATTAAACTTCCGATTTGCCGACAGCGATAAACGCTATATATACATACATACAAATACCAAATATATATACCTAGATATATTCCTCTTTTGTGTGTGCGTGTGTGTGTTTGTTTCTTTTTTTAATGACATATCGTAAAGATTTGTTAAAAGCCGACACAAAGATCTTCAAAATACGTTGCGCTTCCTGCATTTCATGGCTTCAATTTTAGTTGATGCGTGAAAACGTATCGAGAGTTGGAGATGGAGATCTCTGTAGAGAAAGACCCATAATAATGCAAGTACTCGTCGAATGCCACCCGTGAGTTAAGCGCCATCGAAATTGATCAAATTTATGCTATAAATTATGGGCCGACAAATCCATAAGGGAAAACCTCAAAATATTGGAACGTGATCGAATCGGTGTGGGCCACCCCAGTGGGATTTACAGTGCGTTTCATAAGGAATATGTCTTGTAAATAAAATTAACATTCAATTTCTAGCTATTTTTGATTTATGATAAATTGTCCTCAAAAATTAAAAAATGTATAATATAATTTTTAATAATATAGGAAAAGTTATGATATGATATGATATTATTTACTTATAAAAAATCAAATTTTGATGTATTTTATATTCTTTTTCCGATTTTCCATTTAACATGAGATGGTTTTTGATAAAAACTTTGAATATAAATAATATTTCATAGCTTTACACCACTGAACCGCGCTGTATCGTAGCACTAAGTTTCTGTAACCGCAATGCTGCAAAGTAATCAATTTTGGTTTCCTTTTTTCCGTTGTATGTTTGTTCTGGCCACGACTTGATTGAAAATTGCAAATAAATTGTATAAGCGGTGCCAGGCGAAATGCAAATATTTGTGTGCTCGCATTTGCGGTGGTCCAGTGAATCTTTTTCTTTTGGTTTTTCAGTGGTCAGGCATCCAAGCAATTGAGCAATTTGCGAACGCACACATAATTGTGGCACGTTCGCCTTTAATGGGTTAAGGTGGAGCCGTGGATCTGTGGATCTCTGGATCCGTGGATCCCCAAAGGGATCTTGGGATCATGGCGGGCTCATTTCGGAAGCCGCATTCGCAAACCGCAAAACCCATCGTGATTGCCCGACATTCCTCCATATCGGCATACATATCTCATATATGATCTCATAATATATCAACGGTATATTTATTTTTGCCAAATTGTCTTCTTTGGTCAAGTGTTGGGATCGCTTAGCATAGCTTTATAATGGTTTGCCACCGGTCTTGTTTTATTTCTTGGGGTTGGGTTTAATTTTGGTTTAGTTCAAAGATCGCCTTGCTTTTGCCGCTAGTTGGGCCTCCTTTTTTTTGTTTATTAAGTTCTGTTTGCTAATTTTCTTTTGAGAGTATATGAATTATAACGGATTTTATGCCTATAACCTCTGACTTTGGAAATGATCTCTAGAACTGTGATGGCAAAAATTAGAAAGCATAAAAGTGAAATAATTAGGAGAACTTTATTTAAGTAATAAAGGTTTACATATTATTAAGAAATTTCTTTTTATTAAACTAAAAAATACGTTAAATATTATCTACCTTTATTTACATATTTTTAAAAGAGATTGTGAAATTTTAATTTTTTTTAACATATTTTCCAGAAGTTTATATATACCAAGAATATCACTGATTGATCACTGATCGCAGTGAGTTCCTTCCGAAGACCAAATAACCCCCAAATCAGATCTCAGTGGTCCCTCAAGCCTGAAGATCTTTTGCTAGCCACTTTGCCTATCGGTTGGCCATCTATGTGGCTGACCCTATAAACTCGGTGGCCCCCTCTTTAAAAAAGGCGCCATCGAGGGCAGGTTTTATGTGATTTTTTACACACCCGAGTCGATGATGATTGCGAATCGCAAGTCGCAACCCAAAAACAAATGAAATGCGAACGAAAATTAAATTAAAACGCTGCTGCAAAATGGTGGAAATGGAAATGAAAATCGGTTGGCGTGGAAAAAGGCAGTGATCGCATGCGAAAACAAAAGACGACAACGCTAACGACGACGACGACGTTGAGCGATCATCAGTGGCAACAGGCAGCACAAGTACATAGAACCGATACATACATACGGATATTTGCACTGAACAAAATTTATAATATTATGCCTTTTAAGATAAAAACATAAATAAAATATATATAAAAAAATAAGTGATTTTTTTGAATCACCTTTGGAATAAATAAAGCAAAATATTAAACCATTTTAAAAGATATTATGGATTTAAGATAAAAACAAAATATATAAATAAAATAAATAGTAGTTAAGCATATTGTTGTTAATATTTTTTAAGAGTTCCGATTTATTTAATAAATATTTATATGATATTTCCTTTCAGTGTAGCCCTTAACTGGAGCTCAAGTGTGGCAAAGTCTTTTTGCAGAGCTTCAGTAGTTCCCGCTGCCTCGCTCCCACCCCCACTACCCACTACCCCCTCCCCCTTAACCCCTGACAGCCCCCCTGGCTTAACCCACGGCAGGCACCCTCCCTCTTTTGGATGATAACTCGTATGTAACAGGAGACATGCTCTACTGAACATGAGGTTCGATTAAATGTTAATGTTGGTTAACTTTGGGGTTTTTCTTTGGCTTGTTTTTATTGTTGTCCGTCCGTCTGTCCGTTTGTCTGTCCGTTCGTCTAACTAACTGATGGAATAGTGTTGTTGTTGTTGTTGTTAGTGCCTTTTGTGTGACTCGACGACCGTGTATTTGTGCATCTATTTAACTACCGAACTTGTCTACGTTCACACATAAAAATCGCATACATATCGGCCTCAGTTGCTTCTTTATTGTTGTTGTATGTATGTATATATTTTTCTTTCCAGTGTTTTTATTTTTTTTTTGGGGTTTGCTGCTTGGTTGGATGGCGCACTGAAACGTAATGGGCGACTCGACTTCTTGCGACGGCGGCGACTGAGATGCGTAGCTCTCACTAGTCAGGCAGCCCAAAAAAATAACGCACGAGAAACACCTTGCACTAGGTGCACTTAAAATAAAAAATTAAGAGAAAAAATATTTTCAGATTAGTTTATTAAAATTCCAGCCATTTTCAATTAAAAATTTAAATTAAGTTTTCATAATATTACAAAAATTTATATTTCATTTAATTTAAATATTAATATTCAAAATATTTTTAAGCGCAAAATTGCTTAGAATTATTGTTAAGTAAAGAAATGTGTAATTTATTTAGAGAATAAAATATAACAAAAAATTTTAAATGAGTTTTAAAAATTTTATTTTATAAAGTTCTTAAAAATAAATATTTCTGTCTTTTGTGGTATTTATTTTTGGTGTTTTTCTTCACTGGATTTTTCTTGAGTGCGACTCGATTTTCTTCGAGTGTACTGGCACCCTCCCCTGCAAAGTTAACTCCCTTTTTCACCGCCCACACATGCGCAAGCGCCTTCGACTGCGCTTTTGGGCTGCGCGCAGGCGCAGGTGCCTCGATGTTGCTGCTGCTGCTGTTGGTTTTTATTCCTCTGCGTCTGGGTTTTTCTTTTTTTCTATTTTTTATTTTGAGAGTCTCATTTTGAACTCGGCAGCTATTGTTGTTTGTCTTTTGCACTTCACTTCACTTCAATTTTGCACCGCTTGGATGCTCCGCTCAGTTCAGTTCAACTTGGCTCAAAGCTCGGTTCAAGTTGGTCTTTTCGTTTCTCGTTTTTTTTTTCGGGGGGAATCTGCGGGTCGTAAATTTCCGTAGGCCTCGTCTGGCTGTTGCCTATTAAAGTGCGATTTGTTTAATGATTTTCTACAACTCGCTGTATAAATTTCCCATTTGAAATTACATACGAAGATGTTTGGGGCTTTTCTATTATTTTAGTTTCGCTGCTGTTATTTTTTTTTTTTGGTTTGTTTTTTTTTTTGGAAATGCTCATGGAAATTAAGTGTTTTATTATGCAAAAATCAGTCGGCCAATGCGCTGATTACGCTTATAGACCCCTTTCGGCCCCGCATTACCCCCATTTTTATTTATATTGTATATTGTATCCACTGGTTAACTGAGTCACGGCTTTAGCTTTTGTGCTTTTCTGAACTTTGCCTAAAGTCTGGCTCTTAATTTCCATTTTTACTTCGGTTCAGTTCGGTTCGGTTTGGTTTTGGTTTAGGTTTAGTTGGTAATATTTAGTGGTTTTAATTAATGGAGTAGCTGGCTGCTCTTCATTTCCGTCTCACCGTTGGGCAATGAGGTGATTTGCATTGAGTTCGCCATGAGAAATTGGCATTGCGTAGTAAGAGGGCTTACAATGATATAACGCACCGTTACCAAGTCTTGAAAATGTAAAAAAAAGGGTGAGAGGGAATTTGAGGCAGAGAGAGAACCCCATGATAATTGAATTATTTAAATATATATATAATATATAACAAATATATGTATAATACATTGATTAAAAAAAAGGAAATATATTATTCCCATAAAAAAAAATAAAAAGTATATATTTATAATAATTTAAATATTCAAACCGTATCATTAAAATTATTATTCTTATTATCCAAGGGTTTATATATATATATGGAGAAACCCCCCAGACGACCCCTTCAATCAGTCAGTGCCCCAGAAATCAGGGCACCACCCTTAAGATCCCCTACTTTCCCCCCAATACACATATTTCCACTCAGGTGAGGAGCTGTGCCAATTGCCGCTATTTACCACACACATTACACGATGCGAGCAAACCAAACAACGCCAATCTATATGGCCAACAGCAACCCGATGATGATGATATATAACTCGGATATGGGCGGGCATATATATACACTGGTATATATATTTATTTGTGGCGCTTAACTCGAAGAAGTTGGCAATCAAAGAACCGAAACAAACAAGAACAACGCCATCGTCCAATGCTAATAATTCAAAATGCTGCACATGCGACGCCAAAAGAAGGGGGGTTCTATAAGGTGGGTCTATAAGGTATAAGGTAGAAGGTATAGGGTGTATAAGAAAGTAAGGTGGCAACTTCTGATTTATGCCCAGAGGGCCCATAATGACTGAAAGCAATGGAGTATGCATTACATGGCCACAAGAAAGAACAGAACAGAAAGATGAAGCGAAGGCAGTTCGAACCCCCAGTTTCTTATAGGCCATACATTAAGGTGGGACCTCTATACCATACCTATGGTATACCATACCATTCCATCTACCATCTAGAACCGATTCGCGTGATAGAACAATGTAAAAATTATGAACGTGTAAAATATGGGCAAAAGTTGCCATAGCCCATAAATATGCATGGGATTTATAGGAAGCTTTCCGTAGGGAGTGAAGTGGATCGGAGTGGAGTAGTCGAATCTATGACGGCGATGAGACTTCTACGAAAATAATTGATAAACCCGCGAGGGAGAACGAAAAAGAAGAAAGAGCTACACTGGAATCAATGTTTGCACAGTGATATTAGCTTAAATGATGATTGATTGTTGATTTATTCATTAAAATAAATAGATCTTGGAGTGTGGGTAAATGGAAATGAATTAATGAACCCATAAGTATGGGGATCAATTCGGGAGAAAATTTGAATTTTTCTAAATGGTTTTAATATTATTATTTTATTATTATGGTATTAATATAGCATTATTATAGTATTATTATTGTATTATAAGATATACATATATATTAAAAACCTACTAAACTATGCTAAGTATTTCTATTCATTTTTAATAAATATACATAAAAATATGGTGTTTTATTGCATTATTTTTTAATATTTATAAGGAAAGTAAATCTTTAAAATTTTTTACTTTTAAGATGCATCTTTTGCAGTGTAGCCTATAGTCCCAGCTGCAGCTTTAGCTATATAGATTCCATTATGATTCAACTTAATAAGCTGCACGCCCGGGTGTTGATGTGGTTGAGTGGTTTGATTTAATGGTCCCCGCTTAGGGCTGCCGCCAAGATAGTCCACCGAGTCCAGAGACCAGAGTCGAGCCACATAAAACCGACTTACTGAAAGCTGAAAACTAAAAACTGAATACTGATTACTGAAAACTAAGGCCAGCGTCTTTGGAGCCCCGGAAAGCGGACGAGTCATGCTGATGGATTGGAAATCAAGACTGCAGCCCGCGGATTCGGATTCGGATTCGGTGGTAAAACTGTGGGAAGAACGCTGGGAAAGAGGTTTTTCCACACAAATACACATACAACACCATGGCCGCCGTAATATAATGATGGCAGACAATTGCAGAAACGCTGCCGGAACCACTGGGGTTACGACTTAGGGAAAGCTTAGGCCCCAACTGAATTTAGTTGATATTAAATCCGATGCCGGGGATTACATGCTCGAGTATCTTGTATCTGCAATGGAGAAAAAGCAGGCGATCTCTTAGGAATTTTTAATTATTCAATGAACCTATAAGTTAGGATTACGTAGATCATGGAAAGTTCATAACTTTACGAAGGAAACGGAAGTTTGAATTGTTAAATTAATTTTAGAACAAAATATAAACAAAATGATTAAAAAGATATATAAACTTTATGTAAAACATAATTCCTTTTTTTTATTGTTAATTTAATGAAATTTTGTTAAGCGTATTTTTATTCAACAATAGTTTAAATAAAAATTTTATTTTATAATTATTTTATTAAAATATTATTAATAAAAGTAATCATTTATACTAAATAGTATTAACAGTTTTCTCCACTTAATTTCTCTAACAGCCATAAATAGCACAGGCATAAAATTAATTTCATTTGGTTGGCATCTTAAAGCCATTTCCTGTCCCTTAGAAATTCCCGCATTTCTTTCTTTTAGCTCTAGAAATCGGGCTAAGCCAACAACTTCCGAACCCCTGAATTTCTAGAACAATGGATCATAGATCATATTTTAATGACTCCTCGACTTCAGCTTCAGCTCGATGTCGCTGTCGCCGTTCGTTCTTTCGTACAATGAACTTTCGATATGAATATTTTACACAACTAACAAAAAAAAAAAATCGCACATTTTCACCATTTTTGTGATGCGTTACCCATTTTTATATACATACGTCTCGAAATCTTCTTTCTATCCATCCATCTATCTATCTTTCTATCTATATATCTATCTCAAGCTCTCCTCACTACCCATCTCTGTCGCACTGGTTTTTTTCTCTTTCTTTATTTTGTGTTTTTTTTTTAATAATTTTTCTTGCTGTTTGCTGTTGTTTATTTGTTTTTTATGGCCCACAACGATGGCGGCATCGTCGACGACGGCGCGTCTTTTGATTGGTTCAAGTTGAGCGTTTTTAACGAGCTCTGATTTCTGCTGCCACCGAAAGATAGAGATAGAGGCTGGAAACGGAGGCTAAAAACCGAACTGGGGGCTGAGACTGGGGAACTTGGAACTTGGGAACGATTATCTGGCCAGCGATCAGCGGCAGTCGGAGCCGAAGTTCTGCCATAAGTATATCTGTGCGACTTCTATATCATAATTCACCTATACGCTGACGCGTCGCAATTAGGGTTACGCCTGGGACGCACACTCGCCTTTGGAAGTCCACCATCTTAAAGGTTTTTAACTGAAAACCGAAAATCAAAAATTAATTTAACCATTATTTAAGATTTATTTGGAATTTTTCAGACCAGTTGATAATATTTAATGGTCTAATAAAGGCAATTATTAAAATACAAGATCCATTTATTACGATTTTTATTGTATGTATAGTATTTATATTTAGAAATATTTGTTATGACAAATGTTTTAGTTATTGCATTTTTTAAAGACTAGCTGTACAATATATTTTTTAAAATATTGGCAAAGACACGTTCTTAAACATTCAAATTTAAATAATAAAAAAAATTATTTCACAGGCTTTCAGAAATTTTCTATCCTTTTTTCCTTTTAATAAAATAATTTTTCTTTTATGGTTGATTATTATTTAATTATTAAACATTTAGTTAATTTTTCTGCCCATTTTCCTTTTGCGTGTAGATTCATAGAAGTGAGAATGAGACTGCGTGGTTGTCTTTTTTGCGACGTGACTTCGATACGCTGGTGAAGATTAGCAGAAGCTAGCTGGGATTGGCCAAGAAGTGCATCCAAAGGCGGTTAAATAGATGTGAGCCGAGGGACAGGAGTTCCTGGATGCAACTGTGGCCAGCTGATCGACACAGCCAGATAGCCTGCCAGTTGGCCATAATAAAGATCTCCGCTTTGGCCGGATCTTATAGATGGCCTGGGAAAGTTTCTCGCTTTTTTGCCAGATCACCAGAGGCCACTTAGCCGGGTCATGACTGGGCCAAAAATGGTAGATGAAAACCCAACCCAAAATATGAAATACAGAAGCAGCTGCCGAATGACTTTATTGCTACGATCCCGATCCACATTTGAATGGCATCGATCGATCGATCGATCGATCGATAGGCAATGTGAATGCCCAACCCCTCGGGGAAGTTCCTAATTACATGACACAACCGCAGGTCAGGTTACCCGGTGTCCGTTCGCACCTGTAGCTCACCTGAGTTGGAGGAGACGAAGAGGAAGAGTCAGCACACGACCCCAAGTGGCATTTTAATTGAAATGGTTTTACTGTCTCTCGTGTTTTTAATTCCCTATTCACTATTTATTGAAGGGCATATTGTTTTTTAACTCGCCTTAAATGTGTCCTATATTCTAAAATTTAAATATACATTTTATTTCATTAAAACAGTAAAATAATAAGGTATTTATCTAAAATTATCATAATATTATATATCAAATATAAAAATTATAAAAATTAAAATTAAAAAAAAAAATAAATAAATAAAAATAAATATTCCTTAAACCATTTATACTAAAATATGTCTTTTAAATAAAGGTATTTGACGAATAAAAAGTAATTGGAAATGGTATAAAATATGTTAATAAATAATTTGATATGTTATGATATGAAATAAAAAAATAAAAATTTTTATTTCGTATAAAATAAATATATAAAATAAAATATAAATAAATTATATTCTAGGGTATATTATAACTAATAATTTCATTACAAATTTTCCCAGGGTACTTCACAATCGCATCACTCCCTAGTTTCCTTCGTTTTTGGGTTGTTTTTATTTTTAGGCCGCGCTTGATTGATTTAGAGATCGGCACTGACCCGCAGCAACAGGACATCCATCCCGCTAAAAAGGAAGGAAAGGAAGGAAAACCACCACCAAGAAAAAAAAAACATACTAGATACCACCATCTAGTTTTCATCAGGGTTCTGCAGTTTTCCTTACCATATATATTCAGTGCACCTGCCTGCCCGCTGGCCAAGAAGGCAAAGACTTTGGTACGGGCCATCAACTGGCAAGTCGCATAATGGAATTCCGAGCGGCATGCGATCGACAGTCAAGTCCCTTCACCCTCTGGGATCTGGGATCCCTTTTCTTATAGATAGATGCATATACATATATATGTGTATGTGCACTTCCCTCAACCGGGTGCACAGTGCGATCTTGTCCGTTGATCTTTTTGGTGCATTGGCTAAGTTAATTGGTTGTAAAACAATTTTTCGAATTAACATAAAAATGTTTCATTGGAAAAAATATTTATATGTATGGTCGGTCGGTCGGCTTGGTCTCTCTTCCCATCATCCCGAGTGCAATTAACATTGGGTCTTCGGTTGGAATCGCTTCGTTTGCGGTTCCGATCGCGCCCGCATATTAGCAGGGCACTCAGGAAACTTTATAGAGAGGGTCGCTTTGGGTAGTGGGAGTTTTCGAATTCCGAGTTTTGAGTGCGTTCAGGGTTAGTCGGAAATGTTGATTAATGGATGATATATGAGATTCGTAGTACAGGATATGGTTATAAATGTAGTACTAAAAATCATATCATAATAAACTCTATATTATTTTAATTTTTTATAAGTTTCAAGTGATCTTAACTGAACTGGAATGCAGATCTATTCTTGAAACTTATATCATATTGAACTCTCTAAACTTTAAATATATTTTATATTTTTTTAAATAACTTTCGAATGGTCTGAACTGAATTTGAATGCAGATCTATTCATTATTCGGGGCAGAACGAGTACAGAGAAGTCGCTCAACCATTCAGTTAAGCAAAGTTCGTCATCGTCATCGAAACTGCAATCGTCATTCATTGTCATTGGCAGCGCTAATGTGCGATGTGTGATATGCAATGTACCGCGACTGACGAACTGCGGATGGAACAAGAAAGCCAACACCGAATGCCCAACCAGCCAGACAATTGAATTGTTTCGGCTCTCCGGTTGACTCTTTTTTTTCGTATTTTGTACACCCCCTCCAAAAAAGTACCCCTCCATAAAACATCTCCCTCTCATTCCACCCCCAACCAGTAGCACCCGCAAGACCATTCAACCATGAGCTGGCCACAAATGCAAATTGAATGAAATGGGAAATGGAAATACAAGTGTGAGCTTGCGTATGGGTGCACTCAAAAAAAAAGTCTAATTATAAATTCTTTATAAATTTTTTTGTAGAAATATCATTAAGTTCTTATATTCTGAAATATAATAGTTTTAATATAATATTTTATTTATCCTTTATCCACTTTTTTAATAATTTTTCCTACTAGCTGTTGGTCTTATAATTCCCAAGTGATTATTCAGGATTTATTCATTGGATTTATTTTAACATTTTACTGCCTAAAATTTTCTTTCAGTGCACTCGAGTGCAGCCTGCGCAGAGACCCGCGCAAATAAAGACAATGGGAAGGCGACTTTTATTGGTTCCATTCGATGATCAGAGAGCGCGGCTTCAAAGGCCGTCAGTTGTGGCGTACTTAGTGACACCATTAACGCCAGCAGTACACAGTTTCCCATATACCCCGGTACCCCTGTATCCCCATCTTAACCCTTAAGCCCCCCCACCCCCCTCGGTAGCTTGGGCTACCAACACATCCACATCCGGCGTGCGCGCATGCGCAGCCCGTCTGTTTGATTGATTTTGTTCCAATGCAAGGGTCGCCGCTTTTCTGGCCTTTCTCTCCGCTCGACTTCGAGTTTTATTCGTTTTATTGTTGCCCTGGCCTGGGCCGCCTGAAATGTTGAATGTTTATTGCAATCGGTGTGAAATTTCACACCGCAATGCTTAAATGATTCCCGGTCGCAAGTCGCTTCCTCTTCTTTTTCCCCGACGTTTTTTTTATTTTTTTTCTTTTAATTTTTTTGGTCCGCAAACGCCAGAGTAAACAAGGTGAAAATGGGCTAAAAGCACAGAGGGGGAGGAGGTTATTGTATAAGGAAATAAATATACCAAGCTGTGGCCACAAATTGTTGGTAAGAAAAAAGAGGTGACCCAATCTGAAATTCAAAAATCCATAACATAATTAGTCACACGATTGAATAGTTAAACAATTTGTGGTTAGTTTCTTTTTTTTAGCAATTTACAGTAAAAAGTGTATTTTTATAACAGATATTTTGTATTTTTTATTGATTTCCAGAAAGGTGACCCCAAAATTTCCAAAAATATCGATGGATTAAAAATAAAAATATACACAATTCCAAGTATTATTACTGGGTGACTACTAGGTGCTAATATATGACAATGCCATAGTCGAAATTTTTTAAGCAAAGTAATAATGCAGTTTGGTGACCCCGATAACCATATTTACCCGTATAAATAGGCTCCAAAAAGGCTACTTTCCTTCCCAAGAGCCCCGAACTTCAACATCCGTCGATCAACAAGTGTAAGCCCTCCCGTTTCGATAGGTTCCTTGGCTCTCGGTAATTGCAAGCCCTTCAAGTGCCGAAAGCCCCCTTCCCACCGACGCCCCTGGAAATGCAACTGCAAACTGCAACAATTGGCGTCACGCTTCGCTGGCCGTTTGCATACGACCAGAATGACTGAATGAAAGAATGAACGATGGATGGATGGATGGAGAGAGAGAAAACAGGATAGAACAGAGAAAAGGGAACCCCCTATATGTAGGCACATACGATGTTATAGGGCTGATTGAAAGATTATTTTGCACTGATAACGCTAAAAACGTATGGATGGATGGGCCAGCTAGCCAGCAAACTGGGAAACTTGCAACTTGCAACCACCAAACAAAAATACAAAAACAAACAGACAACAAAAGTCAAATAGAGCGGGGCAAAAAGCGGTACGAAAAATTGCTGTTCGAAAATTGTTGCGCTTTGGGTTTGCGTGTTTACAATTTTTGTTTTATGCATTTTGCATTTTTGCATTCATTGTCTGATGTCTGCGGTGGTCGTCGTCGTCTGTTCGTCGTCGGTTCGTCGTCATCGTCATCAATTCGCAATGCATTTCCCACAGACCAGCGACCATCATCATTAATAATATTGAAAAGCCCTAATTACGGTTAAGTGGCCAAAACGAGGCAAAAAAAAAGAAGAGGAAAAGAGAAAAGGGAATGAGAACCCAAAGAGGGGGGCTTCCGTATCGAACTTTGCAAAGGGTTCGGTTTAGTTTGAGTTTTGGGTTACCTACTCCCCTTTACGGCGTTACTGAAGCGGATCATCATCATCATCGTCAGAACTGTTGCGTAAATCATTTTTCCCACCCCTAAACGAGAAGACGAGAAAACGAGGACGACTCACCTGCCCAAGGTGCAATACGAATTGCAGGTGCATGAACCTACCATTCGAAAACCATTCCATTCTTGACCTACGACGACGACCCTCGATGCCTCTTAATGAAATCATTTATAATTTTTCTCTTCCTACCTCCTAAGACTTTGACTTTGGTCGATGTCTTGCGGTCGTTGGTTTTCTCCTTCGGGGTTTTTTTCAGGTACTTCAGTGTGTGTTTTCCTTCCTGACGCGCTTGATTGCCCATTGATAGGGGATAGTTTTTTCTGGGTCTTAGCACGTGGCTACTGGTGGGTCACCTGCTTGGCGGTGATCAGCTGCCCCCCTCAGGAGGATCACTACTAATGATTATTTAGAAGAAGAAGGGGGCTTCGAATATCAGATACCCCTTACTCAGCTAAAAAGAGAAATGCACTGCTTGCACTGCTTGTATTTCTTTCCATTATTTGCTCATACATTTTTAATCATCATCATCAAAAATGAAATACCAGATACCCCTTACTAAACTAAAAGGATTAAATGAACTGCTTGCACTGCTTGCATTTCATTATTTGCTCATATTTTTTTAATCCATAGTCCGATTTAAAAATTTTCTTCTACATTTCGATAGATATTAATAAACACATTACCCCAAGAGTGAAGGAAAACGAAAACAGGTAATCAGCAGGCTTGGAATTATACAACAGCTTAGACACTAGAAATACTTTGTAATATAGACTTTCCAAATGCTTTTAGCATATCTTGATAAACTTCCGGTAAACGCAACGATTTTCATTTTTACAGCACACTTCAAAGCCTAAAGACAGGAAAAATACAAAAAAAATCGGAAAAAATTGGAAAACAAAATTACAAGACACACACACAATAGAATAGAACAAGAACTTTTTGGCTCCCGGTTTAAATTAATTGTTCCCGTTGATTTCCATTTGCCGAAGATTTCCATTAGAAGAGTTATGCAGCAGAGTATCTGGAGTTCACCGCAGGTGGGTGGTTCCGGTGGCGCCCTGAAGGCCTTGGCCCGGAATGTGGCCAATCATCTGAAGCTGAACCGGAGCAGCATGAAGCGAGTGGTGGCCCAGGTGGTGGCCGAGCATCACACTCTGGGCGAGGTGGCCGACTACAAGGGTCACATGTACTTTGCGAAGCCGGATCGCTTGAATTTCCACCAGCTGATCGCCCAGTCGAAGGAGGCCTTCGACGATCTCCTGCTCCACGAACCGCGTTCGGCGAAAAAGCGTGCGGCTATGGCCATACGAAATCGATCGAAGAATCCCCTCAGCTCAAAGGTAAATCTACAGATGAAGGTCTCACCGCCGCAATTGCCTGCAAGTGGCGTTGCGAAGAAAGCTTCGGCCGCCAAGAAGACGGAAGCAAAGCCGAAGAATCGGCGTCGCAGGAAGAGCTCCACCACCATTTTCCAGCTGGCGGATGCAGGTCGTCGCAGTCTGAACGGCGTCATCATCGACGACACGCATTTGCCGCACGATGGTGAACAGCGGGAGATCCTCTTGCATGTTCCTTCCACGCTAACCAAGCGTTCGCGCAGGCGTCTCCGTTCTTCGCAGTCCAGGGTTGCAGCGGAGAAGAAAGCAGAAAGGGCGCAGTCTCCGAAGAAAGTGAAAGCGAAGAAGAGCCAAGAGCCTGGCAACCTGGATAAGAAGATCAGTCAGCAGGGGAAGAATAGTCTGCGGGAGAAGAATAGTCTACCGGAGAAGAATTGCCTGCCAGAGAAGAATCATCTGCCGGAGAAGAAATGCCAGAAGCCGAAGCCTAAGAAACCATCGGGGTCACCACCTTCGGTCACCAGACCGGGGTCACCACTTCCCTCGCAAAGATCTCCGAGGAGAAACAATGCCAGGACTCGTCAGGCCTCCCATCAACGCATCAAGGCGGGCGACACCAGAAACTCAGCTACCAAACCTTTGACAAAAACAAGTTCAGTTCAAAAGACCAAGACCAGATTGAAGCTAAGGCCACTGAAGAAGAGGCTGCCCCTGCTGCGACGGAGCTACGAGAAGCCCTGGCTGGTGAGAGGCTTGAGAAGAAGACGACTCTCCGGAGGATCTCAGGTGGCCAAGCTGAGGAATAAGAAGGCACCTATGAAACCCCAGAGACTGGACAAAATCGATGTGGAATGGGAGAAGAAGTCCGGCAAGGAGGAGAAATCTGAGCCATCGGCGAGGAGCAGCAAGGTGGCGGAGGCCATTAAAAGCTCAGCAAAGCTGAAGGGCAAACGGACGTCCCACGTTGGGCGCCAAATGCGCAATGTGAACTTTCCGTGGTACACGCCCTATCAGTTTCAAGGCGCCGCCGGTGCTACGCAGATTCCCAATGCCGGTGTCGGCATACCGCCGTACCAATTGCTCAGGGAAAAGAGCCGTAAGCTCAATCAACGATTGACGGCCACCCAAACTCTAACTCAGATTCCACAATCTCGACGCGCTCCGATTTTCACCAGTCGCCAGAGGCACCATCGCCGAATGCAGGAGCGTCTGATGAGGGATTTGCTGCGCGAAGAGGCCATCGATGAGCCATTGAGCAATGGATCGGGGGTATTTCGTCGATCTCGCGGGGGCGGCGGCGGATGGCAACCTCAGAGGATTAAGTCGGAGCCGGAAACCCAGCAGAAGCAGCAGCAGCAGCAGGATCATCGTTCTGTGGAGCGCGTGAGCTCGCGGATGAAGCGTTTGGCCAACGACAGACGCTGCCGCCAGCCCATCGCCACCAGCGAGCGGATCATGATCCCGCCACCCAAGAATATTATTAACAAGAATAATAATAATAGAGCCCACTCCAGTCCGCGGATTCGTCGAAGATTCCGCTCCGTTCCGGTGGACAGCAGCCTGGGCAGCATCGCTCTGATGGGCCAGCCGGAGCAATCGAAGCCTGGATTGACGCCGGCCAAACGTCATCTCACCATTGCCTTTATGAACAAGCGATCGGAACGAAACAGCGCAGCCATTCAGCCCTGGAAATAGGACTTAAGATCCCCATAATAACACACTCGAAAATCTATATACACTCATTCTTTGGCCCTCACTTTTCCAACGATGCTGGCTTAACCAAGTGTCGATTCTATTTGTTTGTTGGATCTAAATAAATTATCTAGTTGGAATGCCGATTGCATGGCATTATTCCCATATTGAATATGGTTTATAAAAATACTGAGTTTATCGATTTTTTCTTCCAATTTTAGAGATATTAAAGATATAGTATAGAATTATTAAAAATGGAATATTGAACAAAAAAAAACAGTTTTTTGGCCAACACAACGGAAATATCGATCCAAATATGGATTGTCATACCTTTCCGAACTCGTTACTAAATTTCCAATCGATTGACATTAAAGCCTGGACATTTTATTTTTTGGCCATTTTTCGTAAAAAATCATGAGGTACCCCCTTATAAAAAAATTGAAAATTGGCGAAAATTTTATTTTTACAATATCACCCGGAAAGTGTCATGGATTTATTTCTTATTTTGTTATCTGTTCAAAACAGTTTGCATTTTTGGTGTAAGACCATTTTTAGCCAAGTTACAGCAAAAAAACAAAAACGAAAAATCCATATTTTTACCAAAAACCCAGATTCCAATTTTCAACACAAAAATAATTTGTTTTTCGGCCGACACAACGGAAATATTGATCCAAATATGGATTGTCATACATTTCCAAACTCGTTATTAAATTTCCACTCGATTGACATTTAAACCTGGACATTTCATTTTTCGGTCATTTTTCGCAAAAAATCATGCGCGAATCCACGGAGAGTGATATAGGAATTTATATTATTAACATAATTTCTACCAAAGTCTCTTAAGGATGTGGGAAATAATCTGTGCGAAACAACAACACACAGGTGGCTTTTCCGGCCGATGAAATCCATCCCGAAATGGCTTCAAACTTCCGCGACAAGGTCAGCAATCAAAAGAGTTAAGCTCGCAGCTTAACCCCTTGTCAAACGTCTTTAACTAACAATATCCAATGGCTTTTACCCAACCAACCAACCTTTCCTTTTTTTTTTGGCTATTTTTTCCATGCATGCAACAAGACAGCGAAAACCGCGCCAAATTCCATGGGGAGTCAAAACTCAAGCAGTCGATGAGAAAAAAAATATCTATATATATTTGGAAATAAAAAGGAGACTGAGGAGGAGCAACAACAAGGCCATAATTTAAGTCGCTAAAGTTTCGGCGCCTTTTGTTCGCCCCGAATACAAAAGTTATTGAAAATCGCGAAGGGGTTGTTGGGTTTCTCGTCGAAAGGGTTCGAAATTGAAAAAGAAAGCGAATGTCAGGTGGCTGGGAAGTTTGGGCGGCTCATTGCTCGTTGGTGTGGGTGATTTAGTGTTAAATAAAAACTTTTAAATTGCCATTTGATCGTTTGTTTAGCGACAATAATGTCGTCGTTGCCAGTCTTTTTCGCCTTTCGCCCTTCGCCCTTCAATTGAATGGGCCGCGGGTCGTGTGACAGGTTTATAGGTCGCTTCCTTGCTTCCTATCCTTTTGCGAGTATTTTCCTTATACTCCTTATAAAAGGGGTGAGGATGAGGCAAAGGACCTCGGCGAGGGCGTCGTGACAATGACATTGTTTCGCTGACAGTTGTAGCAAATTTATTGAAAAGGTGTTCCCTGGCATTTGTTTCGTTTCGTTTCGTTACGTTACATACTATTTTTCTTCTCTTTTTTGTGTCTTCGGGAATTGTCAAAAATTTATTGATATGTTGAAATTGCTTCTTGGCCTGCCATAAAAACTTTGACAGCTCCATTTTTTCCTCCTTTTTTTTGGTACGCTCATTGTAGTAAATTTGACAGCAATTGTTTTGTTTGACAGTTTGTCGTCTCTCCGGCAAAATGATGATGTCAATATGCAAAGCAGTTTTGCGGAATTGCGAGGGTGATGCCAAAAAAAAAACAGGGAAAGAAGGAAAAAAACCCAATCGGGGGTTCTCAGCTCGAATGAATGCATGTATAAACGACTGAATGACTGAATGAATGGGTTATTGGCGAGCTGACAGCAGACGTTGACAGCTTGCCGAATGTCTTGGCCTAAAACAGATTTCTTTGATCTCTAACGAGGAGTTCCAGTAGCTTTAAGCATTTATTTTTAAGGTAAATAATTTTTAATAATTTTAATAAGGTTAAATTTGGGTTCCAATAGCTTTAAACATTTTATTACAATTTTTAAATATATAAATTCTCTATACCCTTTTTATAAAGATTTAGTTTATAATTATATTTTTTAGATATTTTTGAGGGATTTATTTTAAGGGAATACCAGTTAATATTTGGTTTTATATAGTAATCATTTCGATTTATAGAACCAAAGAATATCTTTTATGCTCGCATTGAACCTTAATCCTTTGCCATTGAACTTTGACTGGCCAAGAATACATATCTGCAATTTGCTTTCCAATTCGAAGACCAAGCCACCTAAGCCACCATTTTCCCCCGACATTTCCACAATATATTTATGTATGAGCAGAGGAGCACACACACAATCGCCCAGCGGGAAAGGGAGAGAGAGAGAGGAATACTTTTTATGAGACTGTTTCGTTTTTCGCTTAATCGCACTAGAAAATCTCTAGAAATGGGAGAGGAAAGATGGTTAAAAAAAAATACATACGAAAAAAACGCGGCGAGCGTTCAACTTGAAAATATGCCAAAAGACAATTGGTTGTCGGGTGGTTTGGTTGTTCGGTTGTTGTTGTTTGGAACGCTAAGGGCACGGCCCAGTCACCAGAAGACTCGTCTCTTCTTCCGACTCTCTTGTCTTAGTCGCAGTCTTAAGTTTTCTTCAATGCCAAGCCAAGCGTGAATATTATTAGAGAGCCCCGAATGGGGAGGCTTCTTCTTTACCAGAGGGACAAAGGGTGGGCAGGCATTTATTAATAATTACCTCACAACGTGGTAAAGTGGAAAAAAAAGCGAGTGAGATCGTTGGAAATTTATTTGTTATTTATCTTTTTGGCATTATGCATGAATGGCAATAAAAACTAGCTATTCTTGCGCCGCCCGACATAAATAGTTAACCAGAAAAGTAGGGAAAAAAAGTGTAGGTATCATAAAAACTTATAACAATCCATTCGTAGCTCTCGGGTTCTCAGGTGTGTGCATCGTCCCTCTCTGGGAGTTCAGTCAATAGATTTAGATCACTTTGCAATGCCAGAAGACTGAAGACTGAAGACGACTGGAGACCCGGACTCTTCACAAAGAGTCATAAAAATAATGAGCTGGGCACGACGACGATGGCGATGGCGATGGCGACAATCATGATGTAGAGATGATGAACAGCAAGAGGTTTCTACTGGCCGGGGGCAGTGCGTATCATAATTGTATGGCCAGCCAGGAAGTTGACGCACACACACTTAGGTATGCGAAAAAATTAAGTTCTGGTGTTTAAGCTAGATTAAATGATTTTTACATGAATCACAATTACACTTAACATTAAATATTTAATTTTCCATTATGGTACAGAGAAAAAAATTCGATATGAAATAGAGTCAAATAATGTAAAACATATCAACTTGATATTTTATCATATCATATAAAATACCATTTTAGTATTTTTAGCATCAAAATGAAATGAACAAATCTTTAGAAAATATTAAACTGATATTGTGCCTATTTATTTTTCTGTGTACTCACTTTGCATATGAACAATCTAAAAATTCCAGAACCTTTCCTGATCCTAAGTTTTTGATCATGATAAAGTGACAGATGCTAATCTTATTGACTTTCGTAACTGTACTAAGCACATGTCAGAGATGTGATGAAAAAGAGAAAAATAATAAAAATAACAACCTTGCTTCGGTTGAGCTTCCACTTATTTGTGGCTGAGGAATTCTTCTTATCGCAGGGCAAACAATGAAATAATTTCTATGATTCCAAATGTGAAGTGCTATTATTGTTTAGGCATTCGCTCTATTTACTTATTTGTTTTTTAAGGGGGGCGACGACAACATCCCCTCGAGTATTTAGGAAACCGAAACGAAAACGAAATCACAAATTATTCTTGGAAAATTGGCCTCATGGCTTTGGCATGCTGCGGTTAGCTGATGAAACCCAAGCTGAAGCTGAAGTCCACAAAAAAAAATGCCCAGGAAGGCGGAGAGGAGAGTTCTCGGTTCTATATCTTATCTTAGCTCTTCCCGGAGACTCAGGCATATACGATATAGTACGGAGACCAAATAAACCGAATGCCGAACACCGAGAACACCCCCGCCTGATAAGTCGAGAAATTTAGGGCTTATCAGTTTCAGAGACCCGAAAGTGTGTACCGCAGTACCTACGATCAAAACAGGGTGTGTACTTTGTCAGGGATCGGATCGCATTGTTCTTCGGTGTGGAACTATTTGATATTTGCACAAGATCAACAGGTGCCAGCGAAGCAGCAGCGTCAGCATCCCGAAACTGAAAGATGACAGCGGTTGCGCAACAATCATCTATGCAATTGGAAAATTAATGGCTAAAATTGAAAAAAATATATATAACTAGAGAGCGGGGTTAAAAATTTGATAATTATTTTGTTTATACAATTACCCCAACAAATGGTCCTTCGAGCCGGATAATCCTAAATCGGTATAACCCCTACTTAGGAACAGTAATATATAGCAAAGTTCTATAACCTATTCAGCGACTGAAGATACGAGATCCCCTTTGACAAATACAATATTCCCATGGAAAAAAACCCAACCAATCGCCCTCTAATCACACACAATCTTCTACCGATTCCAAAAACGAAAAAATCTCATCAAAAGTTTTTATAAGGAAATACCCACAGACACAGACATAGACACCTCTCTCCCGAGACTGAGACACCCCAACCCATGGGCCGTTGCATTCGAGAAATTTCAATAATTGCGGCTCATTAAAAGTGCCCGGATAATGGGAGCCCGCCGCAAAATACACTTCAGCCCACCTAACACTTCCGATTATGAAATTTGTTCGTTTGACAAAATGCCATAAGAGTTGTTGTTGTTCGTTGTTCGTTCGACAGACAGACAACGGTAATCACAACATGGAAATATCTATAATGTAATTACGGCCAGATCGAGGTGACTGTCTGTCGGTAGTTGATGTTGAGGAGAATCAACTAAAACGCCAAAGCGATCACAGAGAAAAAGGCAACGAAGCAACCAAGCTAACAACCAAACAACCAACCAGCGAAGACGACAACGACTAAGACTCATTAAAACAATTTTAAAAAATAATACAAAATAATTACAATAAATTATGATTACGCTTGACAGTGACAGTGGACCTGGACTCCATCGATGGTGGCTTTTTGGTTTGTCTCAGCTGGCATTTTATATGGACTGGGTAGTGAGTAGTGAGTACACCAAGTACCGAGTACCGCTACAGGTGCAACCAACTGGTGACGATGAGCAGGCAACCGCCGAAGAAGAGGCCCTGAAGACCAGAAGACCAAAGACGATGACGACGACACCCAAGAATCACTCAACTGTGGCCAAAAAGTTCGTTGTTCATTTGCGCTCAACTCCCGGCTTCATTGTGCTGGGTAAACGGAATACGAAGCGGGTATATTGGGCTATGTTGGTATTTAACACATCAAATCTATTAAGTATTATTAAGTATTATACTATAGATTTTTTAAAAATATTTTTGAGAACTTTTATTGAAATATAATCATCTATTACTACTATAAAAGTCCTAACCAAAAAACTAGAAGTTTAAACTGCAGCCGAAGCTGTAAGACATAGAAGTCTAAAACTAAAACCGAAATTCGGTAATAAATCAAAGATGCGTATAAGGCATAATAAAAAAACTATTTAAAAAGGAATTAAACTTATTTCGTAAATATTTTTTTAAAAATATTTATTTAAACTTTTATCGTAGTCCAGGGTATCAACGCGTCGCACATCCCCCACCTGAGACCCATTGCCTGCCCTGATGGTTTCTGCCATTGCTCTCCGTGTGCACTTCACCTCTTCGCTTTAATTCAATTCAATTTGGCCACAGAAATAATTACAAACTGTCCAGGTTAACGCGCAGCGTGTGAGCGCCGCAAAGTGGCGCCGCCCAGCGCTGATGACATGTACTACCCGATCCAAGGGCAAATATATATATATATATATATATATATTCATCCAGGTTTTTCCACATCTTCGAGGAGTTCCTCGGGGAGTTAGAGTAGACTTCTTTGGGGTCTGTAAAGGTGCGGGGGAATTTATCAAAAGGCCATTAAAATCAAATTGAGGCGCAGACAAGCGACAAACAAGTCCAAATAAATGGAGAGATGGAGATGTCGAATGTGATGGACTGATTCACTGATGGAATGATGGACATGTGTATTGGGCCCATACATCAGGGGCGACTCGATGCTCTGTCAAATGCATTTCTGGCGACATAAAAATCTCCACGAATCGTTAAAAATGCATCATCATCAATTTTTGATGCATATTTAATGTAACGAGAGGCCAGTGAGTATCTTTGTATCTCTTCGATGGCATCTGTGCACGGAGAGAAAAAGAGGCGAGTGAAGATAATCAATGTAAGCCAAAAATGAGATGCGTAGACGTTTTTTCAAGGCTTTTAACAAGTTTATATATCTCTATTTATATTTTCTAGCTTTTATTTTTACAATCAAAAGTACCAGAGTTTTGTTTCCGTGTAGCTGTGTGTCGCCACTTTAACTGCAAAGTGCGGCATAAAAATTGATTTACTCTCAACGCTGCGTCGGCACACGAAAAGCGAGCCAAAGTCCGAAAGACTACGATTTTGGGGCCATATCGAAGACATTATGGCTCAATTAGAGGCGTTAAATCGCTGACTCCCCACCCCCCGGATATCCTAGGAAACGAGATGATCCCAAAGATCCTGCTGGAGGTGCCACCTCTCCTTTGTCGGCGTTCTCTATTCAACCTACCTGTTCGGCAGGTCGGTTAACCTCAGGTCGTGTAATCTATATATTGAGCCCTATAAATGCGACCGCAACAAGTGAACGCGAAATTTCACAGGCAAACAAAAATATCCTCTTCCCGGAATCCTCAGATCCTCGCTGCTTTTATTGTGGGTCGGTGAAAGTTCTTAGGGCATCTGTATCATATCACAAATAATACAAAAAAGAAATACAAAACGAAACGAAAACCACACTTATTCGATGGAAGTCTATTTGTGTGATCTGGAATCCGCCTAGTTATACATATTTGCCTGCGAAACACTTGGCTGCTTTCCGGTGGTCTGAGTTTTGATCTCTTCCCCCCGAAACACAAAAAACCGAAAAAAAACCAAAAACCCAAAATTAAAGTCAAGTCAGGCCAACTTTCATAAATTAGTCATTGAACCCGGCAAATGGGCAGCCACAATGGCGGCGCCGTGAAAAATATACAAAATCATAATAGTAATAAGCTAAATGCGAGCATAACAACAAAGAAGGGGCCAGCTAATTTTTTTAGTGTGTGAATCTAGCGCCAAAAGCCCACTAAAACAATATATAAGTATATATACGCATCTACGCTTTAATAACTTTCGGATCTCTTGGGTTCGCTACGCAACTTTTGTTAGGGTGTTTCTATAACCAAAGTTAGTTCGTTTTAAAAAAAAATATTTATATTTAATATTAGGAAAAAGGAAGTTTGTTTAAAGTTTAGAATAATATTTTAATCATTTTAGTTTACTTTCTCATAATTTTGGAATCTAAAATATAAAGTTTATTAACGCTTTTCCATAACTAATAGCTTTCTTTACTTACCTGTCATGCTATTAGAATAATTATTATCTTTCGAATTAAGACCAGAAATCCTCCGAACCTCTCACCCATAAACTCAAACTCAAACTGGAGTTTCCTCCACCATTTGCCATGGGCATTGCATTCCCCTACAAACTCTTGAGATTCCCGAAATGCTCTCGGCTCACCTTCGAATGCCCAGTCAACTGGGCCAAAAAGCCACCCACCGGCAAATGGCCCAACCGAAAAATATTTAATTTATGCAAAAAAAAGCGACTATAACCTGGATATGGATATGGATGTGGATGTGGGGATGTGGATGTGAATGTGGGATTATATGAGTGGTGTATTCAAGGGAAACTCGACTTTTGAGAGCTGCGGGCGGAGGCCGAGGCATTTCCATTTCCATTCCCATTTCCATTTCCCAGGGGCTACGCTAATTAGCCAAAAACAAAAACCCGAAAATAAAAAATACATAACTAACAATGAGCATAAAATTTGAAAAATGTTTTCATTTCTTTTCCATTTTCTATGTTCTGTTTCTCTTCGTCGATTTTTTTTTTTTGTTTATATTTTTTGTTAACTCATATTAGAGGCATTCGTCCAGAAAACGAAATTCAAAAATGGCGCAGAGCCGAAAAAATAAAAGAGCAGGTGGAATTTGAGCAGCACCACCGATAAGACAACTTGAACTCGGAGACGCTTGGCTGACCGACTGACTAAGTGACTGAATGACTAACTGACAAACCAGCTGAATATCTGACTGATTTCGGCTTATCCGCAACTGTACGCCTGTATTTTCTGTATAATTTTTGTGTCTTGGCTTCTTCGTGTTTTTTGGGCTGTGATCCATGACCATCGCCATTTTTTGTGATTTGCCAAAATAAACAGAAACTTTCTTTCCACCTTTGGTCTGAGGGTCAAAGAGCCAAGAGATCGCCGGCAAGTTGCGTGAAAATCAAAGCAGCGATCAAAGTTCGCCCAAAGTAATTGTTGGGCGGTGGAAAGTTTTCACATGGCAAAACAAAAACCCATAAAAGTGGTAGCAAATTTGCTTTAATATCAAATAAATTAAGCGCTTATTTAATAATGGAAGAAGATATTTTGATTAGGAATGTCTTGGAATTTTTATACATTTTAAAGAAAATTTAAGCAAATATTTTATTTATTTTCTAAGAAATTTTGCGAGTTTGCTTTTATATAAGATTAATTAGGAACAGCTTTATGTATTTTACCCTTTAACAAATTATAAATATTTCATAGTTTCTTACAAAATGTTTGCCACACTTAGTAAATTCCAAGAACTTTAGCAATTAAGAAGTAGCTTATCTATACTTTACATTTTAATAATTTAAGTATATTTCATAATTTCCAAATAAATATTTGAGCTTACGATTGCCACGCTTATGGATCAACATAAATTGTTGATAAGCATTGGGCAAGTATTTTAGTTAGTTTCCGCGAAGCCACAGTTAAGTTTGCCCCATTTTACTAGAAATTCCACACAGATGACGCCGCCTAATGGACACGTTTTTTAGTTTTATTTAATTGTTTGTCATGATTTTTTTATTTTTTTGGTGCGCCAGAAGAAAAGACAAAAGCGGATGCAAGTCACAGGATGTCTTCAATAAGCAAATGATCTGCATCAGCATACGTATTTGTATTTCTATCTGTAAATGTATCTTTTCTTCGCTGCTCAGCATCTGTATCTCAGAAACGACGAGAGCATTAGCCTACAGCAAATACACACGGGCAATGCATTTTTAGTGTAAGCAATAAAATTTACTTTTATTAAAGAAAAACGAAACAAATTCAAAAGAATTTTTTCGCGACTTGTTTTTGGCGTCAGCAGCGACAACGACAACGTCGAGCACATAAATTTAAAACCACCTACACATAAATTTTTGCTAGATACAAAAAATAAACTGCAATAATAATCATTGCAGCAGCAGCAACAACAGCAAAAGCAAGTGCAACTGTCAACTATTAAATGACATTTAACATGCCCACCAAGTGTCGCAGGGTGGAGATCTGGTGGGGCAGTTGTGGGGTCTGTTTCGAGGGTGGATAAGACAGGCCCCCGCACATTCCCGCTTCACCGAATCCCGGCATTAGTTTCTTAAAATATCATTTCAAATTTGAAATCAAGTCATCAACAGCACCGTTTCGTTTCGTTCCCCCGTCCTCATATGCCTCATATATATATCATATATATCTCGGATCCAGATTCTGATTCTGATTCGAGGCAGCGCTCTTTATCAGCCAGCCAGTGTATGGATAATTTCAATTATAATTTATATGCGATCACATCGCTATTTTTAGTCAAGTGACATCTCGGCCATTTCCTCGCCGTTGCCGAACTTCACTTGGAGGAAAAGCCGGGCTTTGCAAAGGTTCGTCTTTCATTGGATAACCTTCATGATTGAAGAAAGAAAAGTTATATTTTCTATTGATTAAATTTTGGTTTTCCAAATATTATATTATTTAAAAAAAAAATTTTAACTCGTTTAACAAATTTTATAGTAAAATATTAGGCATGTGGTTTTAATTCCTTTTTCAAGGTTCTATTACTTATAGATTCTGTAGAGTTGCTACAATTTGCAAAAAATAAATTTAATTACAAATTTTAATTTAATTTTAAAAGAAGCCAACTTTCCATAACAAAAATCGAAACAAATTCTTTTGTTACCGAAATATGAATTATATTATAGAAACATTATCAGGGTGGCCAAAATGTACAAAAAATTTTAAATGAAATGAAGAAAACACGCAAATTATTCCGAAACTGCAGCTTTCACTTGGTTTTCTTGCCATCATCGGGATTATTGTTTGTTTTCTTGGGTGCCGAGTTCGAAGCCGAATTCTTGAGAAACAAAGTTTCCTCCAGATCTAGGAAATTTTGCATAACAATCTCGTTCTTCTGCCGTTCGGTGTGCAACTCGCGGGCCAATTTGATGATCTCCTTGGCCAATTCCTTGGGATCACTGACCTGTTCGAGCAGCGATTCGGGACTATCGTAACGCCGCTTCAGGGGATTTTCCGGGCCAGTTGTGGTCTTGACGAAGGGCACGCACTGGATGGCCAACTCCGAGTCGGAGGGTCTTTGGTGGAGCAGCTCCTTCAAATGCGACTCGTACTGGGCCTTCCGGATCTTTCGCTGTTCGAGTTCATTGCGCTGGGGGCCCAAATGCTGCAGCAGATCCTCCGGTTTGCGCGGCTCCTCGGGCAGCAGCTCCGTCTTTCGATCCCCGGACAGATGACTAGTGAGCACAGTAGCCGAGGTCTTGTCACAGCCCTTGGTGCGATTCATCAGCTTGTAATTGAAGCCCAAACGGAAGGATCGCACTCCAACCATTACGAAGGACCTTTGCTTCACGGGAAACATTCTTGCCAGACACTTTCGATGGTCTTACATGAAAGGATCAGCGATAAACCACTTAGAAACTTATTTAAAACTTACCAAAAAGAAAAAAAATATTTATTCACAAGTAAAAATCTTATATATTTTTGTTCTCTACCAAAACTAGTGCTTTTGTTGTGAAAGGCAATGACTGAATGAGTGTGAAAGTTCAGAGCTCGTCTAGGACAGCAGGAATTAGATTCCATGGTCTACTTGGTTGTAAGAAAACCAAAGAAAAAGTTAGGAACCAACTGCCATATGGATTTGCACGCCATATGAGCATTACCACCCCACTTTGCCCAGAAATCGGGCACATTACTCATTATTTCGAACAACTTCATCAGGGAAATTCATGCATGCACCACATACATATACACATTCGATGAAAAATTAGATTTGCGTTTTGCATACAACTGAGGGCTCAAATTTTCCCCTAAAACAGGAAAAAAAAAAGAAAATAAGTATATAAACATAACAGTTAGAAGTCGCAGTCGCATTGTGATTGATTTGAATGTTACGTTGAGTGCGCAGCTCTGCTCCGTTTTGGATGTGTGACTGATGATTGATGGACTTGCCAGTACCCTGCACTCCCCCAACTGCCGAAAACCAACCGATTGCCAACACCCCAGACGACCCTCAAAAAAAATATATATATATTCTTATAGCCGAAAAAAAAGTTTCCTCCTTTGGAAGGAAAAAAGAAAAAAAATACGATTGGGAGAGAGAAAAAATAAATGTAATTTCCAGGGTCTGACAGGCGTATGTCAAATTCGACGACATGCGAATTTTAATAAACAACAAATCGGCAACAGCAAAGAGAAAAGGCAGGAAATGTATCAAATATTAGTAAATATAAAGAATCGAAATATTTTCTTGAAAAAAAAGATTTGTAATTTTTTGCCAATTTATTTGGGTTTCTTTGTATATTTTTTAAGAACACTTTATAAAAGTTGAAGAAGTGCAATATTTTTTCAATTTATAAAGGGTATTTTAAATACTTTAAAAAGATTAAAGGATTTTAATATTTTTGCAGTTTATTTATGGTCTTTAAATATTTTTTAGGAAAAGTTTGCTGTTTAAATCTGTAAAATCTTCATTAATTTCTTAGATATATTTTTTGATAGCTTAATTTTTAGAACCTCTAACTTCTTAATTTGCAAGTCGATTTTCAAGTTTTCAGCTTTAACTTAATTAGTATCCTAAGTACAACTTTTAAACTTTTTCCACCGAAGTTCACACATTTCCCACAGTCATCAGAAGACTCCTTTCGAAAGTGCCAAGTGAATGAGCGACCGAAGGCAATGTTCTGGTTAATATCTTCAAGTGATAACTGGCCCTCCGATTTGGTTGGGCCTGACCCAGTGAACTTTCTCGTGTTTTCCACAAAGCCAAGCTCACGTGTGTGTGGGAGCCGAGACTTCAAGTCAAGACGAAGACTTGGACTCAGTGCTACTTCCCCCGGATGTGGTTGCGTAGAAAGATTGGTGGCGGTAAAGTGGTGACCCCACCAACTCAGCCTCTTGAGAGCCACCGAAAAAAAAGAAAAAAACCCATAGAAAACCCAGAGAGTGAGCGGCATGCAATGCGGACTTTCTGTTTGTCTAAGGCCGCTCTGGGTAACTAAAATAATAACAATAATAGTACATAATACTAAGTCAAAATGCCAACTTCCGAAACCGAAAGACGAGCCGAGCTCCGTCATTACTCCATTTTTACCACAATTAAAAGGTGGATGTTGTGTTTTGTGTTGTCTTGAGTGTCTGGGTGAATGTCTTTCCTATCTCTCCCCACTCTATTTCATTTCATTTCATTTCGTTTTATTTATTTTTTAATTTCCATGTGTAGACCTTTCATCTCGCCACTCTCTGTGTTTGTCTAGTTTTTTTCTATTATTTTTTTCTTTTTACCCGGACTAATGTCAACTTCCGTGGGGTGAACAAAATAAAAAACAGGGAGTGGGGATAGAAAAGCTTATCGGAGTGTGGAATATATTTGTAAATAGATGGTTAATAGACTAAATTTTTTAATAATTTTATATACAATTAAATTAATGTTTAAGGTATAGAACCGTATGTTAGAAATATATTTTTAGATCAATGGATAATTACTAACTTTGTTTATATACAATTGCTATATATTTCTTTAATACAATTGAATAAATGTTTATGTCATAAGAACCATATTTATACCTATATATTTATAAAACGACTTCAAGTGCTTATTAAATCTAAACCATATTTAAATATCGAGTGGAAACATTGACCGAACCAAGAATCCATTAAGTGCTGGGAAACAAAAAAGGGGGGAGCACACGCATCCATGGGATACAGATAGGTACACCTTCTCCATCGTGGATTTTCCCATCGCAAATTATAAGCCACGATGGGAACCCCAGCCGATCCATCCAGCCAATTCAATCCCACTGCCACATCGTACTTCGTATCATTCCAATCCCAATCCCCGGGTTTCCGTGCGTGTAAAGTTTTGCTTTTGTCGCGGCATTGTGTTTCGAAAGTCGCTTAACTGACAATTTAAGCGAAAGATAGATGGAAATGGTAGAAAACGCGATCCGTCGCACGCAACAAAAAAAAGCACAAAAAAAATCCAAAAAATATGGGAGGAGGCGAAAAAGTCTGTGGAAAGTCTATAAAAAAAAACAAGGAAAAAGAAAAGGATTCAATATAGAAATTAATGTTGGACCGCCTTGCCAGGAATCGTTGGGCAATAAAGGGAAGGGGTAACAAGAATGCCAAATGAATTACGATAAGCAGCAGGCGGCCACCCACCAAAAACAACAAGGATAAACACGCAAAGTCCAGGGGCGGGCGGGAAAAGGGGGAGGCGTGGTGAAAGGATTTCCAGGGGGCCGCCAGCGAAAGGGGCGAAAAATTGCACCAAAATTAATAAGGAGTCGGTGAAGAACAACAAAAAAAAAAGAAACACAGCTAAGAAATTTCGACTTGGGTAACAAAATCTTCAGCGGCAATTTGAGTGAAAATATTCAGTCTTAAAGGTTCGACGGATGAGCTACAAAAACCTGGAGGTCCTTTTAAAAAATCTAAAATAATCTAATATAATATATATGAAAATTAATAGGTTAATAATTAAATATTATGTAAAATTATAGTATATACATTTATAATAAAATATTAAATAAATAAATAAATATTAAATAAATAAATATAAATTAAATAAAGCTTATTTAAAAAAATATAAAAAATTAAATAAACTAAAAATAAGAAAGGAAATAAATATATTTATTAATTAATAAATAACTTAATGCTTTAAATAATAAATTGCACGGGGCAGCTCATTAGTGCCTGTTTACAGACTGCTGTTCTACAGTGTACGAAAGTGGCAGAGGTTGGACAGAACAAATCGCTAAATTCAAATAATAGAAAGCTGCTTTAAATATATTTATATATATATCTCAGGAAGCCATGAAGTGTCGCCTGTTAAATTTTCACAAATTTTTCAGATCACAGCAGGCTGGGCTTTGAAATGTCATTCCCAGTCCCCTATAAAAGGCCGCCCGATCGCCTCAGGATTCAGTCAACACACACATCTCGTAGAGGTAACAACTCAAAATTCCAAATTAAAACCTACAAAAATATTTTCAGTCTACTTTCGGTGAACATTTTTTTAGTTTGTGCTGTCCTGTTTGTTTTGTTCAGTTCATATTCTATTAGGCTTAAGCATAAAGTGTAAAAGTTTAAATAGTATTAAGTGTTAATAGTCATAAGTGTCAAAAGTATTCGAGGGTGTCCAACATCTCAAGCTCGGCCAGCCTGAAGCTGGCTTCATTTATCATTTTCTGTTTGCTACACTGGAATACAAACCAACACTGGAAGAATAATAATATATCAACACTGGAAGAATAATAACATACGAAAACTGTAAGAATAATACTATATCAACACTGGAAGAATACTAATATATCAACACTTCAAGATAAAGGCAAAACAACACAAGTATCAACACGGAATACTAAAACTTACACTGAAACCAACACGTTATAAAGGAATAAAAGATTGAAGTATGTAATAACTTCTATAAATGTATATACATTTATTTTACTAACAATATATTTCATTTTTTCAGCTTGCTTACCTAACTACACTTTGAACGAGCCGGTTGAAGCTGATACGACCATCTCTTAGGAAGGACCTCTTTCTCAAGGGCGATATGACATAAGAAGACTAGATACAAAGGTTCCAAATTCGAAGTAACAAATTTGCTGTATCAAAATTCCCGTGCTGCACCGCCAGTCAATCAACTCTAAGACGTTTCGACTCGTATGAAGACTACCTTTTGGCCAACTAATTGTGGAAGAAGATACTAACAAAAATACACTTGTCAAAGAAGAAAACCTTCTGGTCTTTATAAATTTGGGGATTTACGGGGGAGCAGGCGCAAATTGCCCGGCGCTGTCATAATTTCTAATACCCAGAAATATAATATAATATAAGCCAACTTTATTGGGGCAATAGTTTGCAATTAGCTGGCGGGCAATAAAAATGGACATCAACATAAAAATAATCGAGAAAAATTCTTATCCTTTTTAAACCAATATAGCCACCTCTTTCGATTACAGCGCCCTCCAGCCAATGGGCAAAAGTAAAAAATTATTGAAAGTTTATGAAAATAACAAGAGAGGAAAAAAAATGAAGAATAGGAAAACCAAACGGAAAAAAACGTGGAGAAATAACCCAAACACAGCACAACAATTGCTTGCCGGTGTTGCTTGTGGCTTTCTTTCATTCTTTTCTTTTCTTTTTTTAACTACAGCAACAGACGGTGTCGATGGGGTTTTAGAGGGGGGCGGTAGAGGGTTAAGACGGCGTCAACATTGCTGGGCGGCATATTGCAGCCTTTGATTCCTTTTCATTTACTTTTCTCCGGTTTTTTTCCTTGCAAAAAAAAAGGAAATTTTATTGTTACACCAGAAAAATAACAACAAACCAGTGGCGTGGGCAAATAGGGGGTCGGGGGTTGGGCGACTGCAGGGCGTCGCATTTTGGCTACGTTTCCGTTTCCGTTTCCGTCGAAGACGAAGTCAAAAGTCCAAAACCCGAAGTCGAAGTCGAGGAATATCGAAGGCGATTACCGGGAGAACGAGAAGAATTGTAAACACTAAAAAAAAGGGGGAGGGGTTATATCCTTTCATATATATAAATATAGAGGGGGGTAAAACAGAGGAAATTATAATAACTTTTTTTTCCGTTACTCTTTTATTTTTTGCCTACTGGTCAACGGCAGCTGGCGGCCAAGAGGGGTTAAGGAAAACTTAGTGGGTTAACAGGGGGTTCAGCCAGCAGCAGATTGTTAGTCTTGCCTAAGAAACGCTGTTTACATTTTTAATAATGCAAAAGCATTACGACTGAAGGCAAAAATCGAAAGGCCAGGAAAAAAATTAAAATTAAACATTGAACAGCGTTGAAGAAAAAAGCGCCAAAGAAACGATAAGCACTAAGAAAAATACTTTCAAAAATAAGTCAATAATTTACAAACATTTTACGTATTTAATAGGTAATAAATCAAAAAAGAATTTGTTTACCACAAAATTTAGAATTCTTTAGATAAAATAAAGATTTTTTTACCATAATTAAAAAAAATCATTTTCTTTACCATAATTTAAAAAAACACATTTCCCCCAATTTTTTCATTATTTATTTATTTTTTTAAACGTTTAAAATTTGTTTTCAGTGTCCTAGTCTTAAAAAAGGGAGTTCAGCTCAATAAACCTGCAGAACAATTGCCAACCCTCTCTCCTCATCCTTCGAGCAACTAATGATTGAAGTCTGGAGCTAACCCCCCTTTGACCCACACCCCTGCCTTTTTGCTACAATTTACAATTTTTATTACCCAATTTCTGCGAGTCAAATTAAAAATTAATTATATATGTACATCGAAAAAGGGAAACTGGCAAAAAAAGAAAAATATAAAAATAAAAAGGAACTGAAAATCAAGCACAAAAAAATTTTTGATTTCTTGACGACGTTTCTTCATCAGTATTATTATTGTTGTTGTTCGAAATAATTCAATTAAATGACGCCACACGATGATTGCCCCCCCTTAAAAAAAAGGGGCGGAGGGTAAATAACGAGGGGGGGGGGATTGGGTTGATATGGTTATGGTTAGCTGCCAGTTAAAACGTACGACGCAATTAAAAACTTCCTGATTAAAGCCCGCAAACGAAAGCAACAAAATAATGAGACATCGCAAGAAACAAGAGAAATATACTTAATAAAAGCACAGAGAAACCGAAGCTGAATCTGAAATGGAATCGGAATTTGTAGCCGAATCTGAATTTGTATCTGAATCTGAATCGACTACTAAGAGCTACGAGAGATCGCCAGGCACACACAACAAAGATATCAATTAAGTGGCCGCACGATGAGTAAGTCAATGTGAATTTCGACTTTATTTGAATTTGAATTTATGATGCAACCGAACTGACAAACCCAAATCCCGCATTTCAGCTTCAGTAGCCGCTACTTAAATCAGCCAGTAACTCAATTAAACTAAAGGAAGTAAAGTGAAGTCCCGAAATCAAATGAAATACTTTAATACTATACAGAAAGAAAATTCGACATGCAATATGATCAATTCTACCTTATTTCATATCACAAGAGTCAATTTCATATTAATAAAAATCCGATATGATTTTTGTCACATTTATTATTTAAACATATCAACTTTATATCATAAAAAACGAAATTTAGTATTTTTTAAAAAAATAATTTAAAATAAGATAAACAAAATCTTTATTCATTTTAAAATGATACAAATAACGCGATCTTTAAAAAATATTACCTGCCACTTTAATTTTTGGCTTGTAGTTTACAGATCTTAAACCCTTTTTTACCTCCAACTATAGGTATTCATTACAAAAGGCCCTTGATCGCCTTGAAAACGATTTCCTTTGTTTGGTTAAAAAAATAAAACTGAGGCAACATTTTTTCGAATTAATCATTTAGCAGGTAATGCAATAACAATAAAATATTATTATATTAACAACCAGTTTGCCCGGCGACTATTATTATTATTGTTATTGTGATTGCTGCTGTTTCTGTTTTTTTTTCAGTACAGTCTGGCCCAAAAGTCGCCTTGATGGCGCTGGGTAAAGGCTATCGGTCTTGTGGTCAGCTTACTTTTGGCACTCAGTGTGCGCGAGTGCGAGTGGCCGAGTCATGACAATAAAGCAAATAAGAGTGGAAAAAAGTCACCAGTTTATGACAGCAATTAAGTAATTTTTTAAACACTCTCCGCACTTGGCCAACAAAAGCGGTAGCAGTCCCAAAAAAAAATACAGAAACCTCCCAAGTTAAACAAATATGGATCTCGTATCTGGTTATAACTTTTTGTGTGTGTGTCTTACTTAGGCAACACAGCATAAGCAACAAAAATTGTCATAAAACTGCCAAAAATATACGTTAATTACCTTTTAAAGGTTTTTCAAATTAAACTCGTTAAAATATGATGATTCCCTCTCTATCCATCTGTCTGTCTCTTTCTCTGTGTGTGCAAGAGAGACGGCAAGAAAGCACCGTTCCAAAAACAAAGATCGCCAGAGACATTGCATATATAACGTGTGAAGTTAATTAAACCTGTGTACAAGTTTATTACAAAATATGATTTTAGTTCACACACAGCCAAAAAAAAAACAGATCTTAGCTAGCGAGTGAGTGAGATGGGTAGCGTTAGAGCGAGATGGAGGGCTCGAGCCAAAAGCTTTTTAATATGGCGCACAATATGGCGGTTAGTTTTATTATTTTTTCGGGGTTTCTTGATTATTACGGGAATTCTGGGGAATTTCGGTGCCCAGAAGTTCGGTGGGAAAATTTCTGCGGTGAAAGAAAAGCAAAAACGATTAAAGAAGTGCCTAAGAATGTCGTAAATTTATAAAAGTATTTTTAAACCAACATTTTTGTAAATCAATCAATCATTTGAGGTAACCCTAGTAAAAAAAATTCTACGAAAAAAATATAAAAAAAAGAAAAGCAGCGGAAAAGGTCGAGGATATATGAATACCTGTGTTATTAATAAATGAATTGCATGTTAACAATAAAAGTTAAGAGCGGTGGCCAAAATGGAGCAACATGGGAATGAAAAGCAGCTGAAAACCCCTGAAAAAGACGACGTGTACGGGTTATATGTATGTGTACTTGTACTTGTTACCGGGTTCCGTTCAGTTTTCGGTTTCGGGTATCAGGTTAAAGCCACCGGCAAAGCAACAACCGCGAATAGTTGGTAATAATAATGAACGAGGCGAAATGAAACGAATGAAACGCTTGGCTTTTTGGCTCTGACTCTCTGCCCCTTTTTGCCCTTTTCCCTCAACGGGGAAAAAAAGTAGATTAATATCTCCCTCGAGTCCTTTAAGTCAAGTTTATACCTACATATACTTGGGTCTCTATATATGTGAGTATATATTTTCTGTGTGTTCAAGTTGCTTTGCATATGAATTGTATGCGCTTCATATGTTTGGAAATAGGTATTTTACAGGAGCTTAAAAAAAAAATATTAGTTTACAAGTTTACATAAAAAAAAAATAAATATATCGTTGGAGTTATGGATTGATATATGCATTTTCGATATCAATTTAAAAATACAATCCTTTAAAGATTTTGTATAAAAATATATACATGGCAAATATATAATTTTGATTAGTTTTCGCTTTAGTTATCGATAAAAGAATATAAAACTCAAAACTAAATATTCTAAGTTTTTAGCAGAATAACCCCACTGTGCTTTGTCGCAGCCGAAAATTTCGGACTTCTTGAACAAAAGCTAACGAATGAGTTCTCACATGCAATGTGTGTGAGTTGGCCCCATCGACTTTCGTCATCTATTGGCTCTATATGCAAACACACAATACAACGAATGTAAATATGCACACAAAATGTAAATATATATGCGATATATCCGTAGTATATATAAACCCAACTATTATCGCGAACAGAGGTTGCAAAGAAAAGTCGGCTCAAAGGGGAGTTGCCTTATTTCAAACCAAATTTTATATTTAATTTGCCCAGCTGAAGTCCCATATAGGGCCCCCCTCAAAAACTACGCCACTGATCCGAAAAAAAGTTTATAACCAACAAAGAAAAAAGTCCCACAATGCCGTCGTTGACTTTATTCGTATTCGTTTTAAATGAAAATTAATTTATGCGAATCGATAAGCCGTCGGCTGGTCGGTAAAAAAAAAGAAGAAGGAAAACCCCCGCTCACCTTTCGAGTCCCCTAGATGCCCGCTAGGTGGCGCCACGATCATTAGGGCCGCAAACGGCCGAGCAACATTTCATTTAGTTTCCAGAACCTGTCAACCCTTCAACCCCTGTAAATACGATGTGCGTGTCCTGCCAGGGGAATGTTTTTTTTTCTGCTTTTTCCCTAACATCACCACCCCTTAAACTAAACATTTTTTGGTTAGTCACTGGTCAGTCGAATGGTTAATTGAAGTCATTTCTCTAGCCCTCGTTTCGGGGCCAACTTGACTCCTCGACTTCGACCGTTGTTGCCACCAATTGGTCATGTGCATTTTATTATTGAAAGGTGATAACAGTCCTTGGGTAGAAAGCGACGGGGGTGTTAAATGGGGTTAAGTCCCTGGCAGTTTCGACGCATGTCTGGGCATACCGGGCAGAGCGCTATTAATGGGGGTCTCTCACCTTCTGCGGCCAAAGGTGGGATAGCCCTTCTTTTTTATCAGCCTTAATGCTAATTTTTGTGTTAGTCGAAGTCATTAATCAGGAGATAATTCAGGAGATAAGGGGTTAAGGAATTTTGTAATTGGATTATTAAGTGCTTAATTTTTAGCCAAATATATAGATATTATTACTTTATTTGGGAGGTATTTAAATACAATCAAAAATAATATTAATTATAATTCCATTATTTTTAAGAATATTTTAATTTAATAGAAGAGATTAAAATAAAACTTTTTATATCAATTTAGTATTTATTTAGTATTAAATAAATAATATCAATTAGTATTATTTTTGGTGCAGGTAAAGCTGTGAAATCGGAAAAATGTCTTAAAAAGAAAGTCTCGTTGAATTGATAGAGGCCAAACCCAAGTTGATATTTCTCCTAATTTATCAAAATTTGGCACGTCGATCGCGACAATCGTTAACCCCGAAAATCGATAGACAAAACAAAGGTGATACCAAAAAATAAATAAAAACTAAAGTCGGGGCCCTAAAGAATACCGACACGTGCCCCCGCGATGCCAAAAGCTTCGAGCTGGAGAATTCTGCTTAAAGATTCCCATCATCATAAGGCGATCACGATGATGATCCGTACCAATGCAGCGCACGCATAAGTCATAAGGGAGAAGTGAAGTGGGGATGTGGATATGGATGTGGATGTGAATGTGGACTTGATAAAAATTATTACACCTTTATGGGTGATCACGTACGCGGAGTGAACAATAAATTTCAGCTAGAAGAAGCAAATAAGCTGATGATGGAGCGAGATGACAGATAAGCCGAGTCCCGTGGAAGTCAAGAACAAGCCTCTCGACTCTCAACTTTTGCCCTTAATTACACAGAAAGACAAACTACAACTTGGGGAAATGTTTTATGTATGAATAAAACTATAGAACTAAGAGATTTTCTTATAAAGTACATAGTATCTTCTAGGATCAGTAGAGTATGGTATAGTATTGACCCTAATTACACAGAAAGATAAACTACATTTTAAAGAACTGTTTTATGTATAAAATACATACACAATAAAATGTATAAAATATAATTTAACTATAGAACCAAAAGATGTCTAAACATTTTTCTATTTTCTTATAACCTATACAGTATTCCATAGTATCAGGAACTTTTAAGAAATTATATGGGTATGGGGTCCCACCTAAAGTTAGTAGGTATTGTGTCACGTAATGAAAATCCTCCCCGATGGCATATGTTGAACCAGTAATAACGTAATAAATATTCAAATTACACCTATTCTTCTCCATTCGAGCGGCCATTTTTTTTGTAGTCACCATTTCTCGCCCATTTCGAATTTCCATTTCCATTACCATTTTTCCACCTGGCCAGCGGGCAAATAGCCAAACGTCAACATTAACACAACTAAATTGTATATATCAAGGGATATATATACATTATATCCCCGGGTCGCGATAAAAGGTCGCGGTATTGGTAAAAAGTAAGCTATGGCACATTTATAGTTGCATTATGCTAATCAAATGACACCCAATGGTGGCATATCGAGTCCCCGAGCTGGACTTTCGACTGACCCCAGGGTTTTTACTTTTGTTTTATTTCTGTGTTTGAGTTTGGGTTAGGGACCCTTCTTTCTATACAAATTTTACCATATATAGTGTTTAGTATGGCATGCGGGGTTGTTGCTCGGTCGCATTTATTTTGACATTCAAGTTAATAGATCGGTTTTGGCCATAAATTAGCATTTTATATAGGCATACATAGAGGTGTGTAAGGTTCGTTATGTACGGATATATATCCACCTTTATAGGTTCGTGTGAGTGGTCAAGTGTGGCGGCGGGCCAAATGGGTTTGTTCCCCGGTGGCGGGTTTTTCTTTTAATTCTATCCAAAAACGAAAACTAAAGTTATTACGACTTAAGGGAGTTGTTAACTTTGCCGTGGATATACGATAATTATACAGTAATCGAAAGGCAGCAGGAGCTAATCAAATTTATCATATAATTTGGAAGCCTTTTTGCTCAATTTAATGACATTTTTCATGTAACGTTACAGTATATTAAAGAACTATTAGAATTAAATATAAAATTCCATCTTTAGATCATTATTATTGTTTCAAAAAGAAAAAAACAGAGTTTTTAGGGATCTGAGTTTTTGTTTTTTCAAACATTCTGATTGGTTTTAGTGGAATATCAGAAATTGGGGTTTTTAACAAAATAGGGATATTTTTATGTGGTTTTTATACCCGTTACTCGTAGAGTAAAAGGGTATATTAGATTCGTGCAAAAGTATGTAACAGGTAGAAGGAAGCGTTTCCGACCCTATAAACTATATATATTCTTGATCGGGATCACTAGCCGAGTCGATCTAGCCATGTCCGTCTGTCCGTCTGTCTGTCCGTCTGTCTGTCCGTCTGTCTGTCCGTCTGTCTGTCCGTCTGTCTGTCTGTCTGTATGAACGCTGAGATCTCGGAAACTATAAAAGCTAGAAGATTGACATTTTGCATGCAGATTCTAGGAGTTCCTACGCAGCGCAAGTTTGTTTCAAAAGGGTGCCACGCCCCCTCTAACGCCCACAATCGCTAATATACGATTTTAAAAATTTCAATATTTTGGAAAAGTAAAAATGCAGTTTTATTGTGTTTATCAATACCTATCGAAATGTAGAAGAAATTTTTTAAATCGGACCATTCGTTAAAAAGTTACGGCGGATCAAAGTTTTTCACCATCTCCTTCGCACTCCCTTTAGCTGAGTAACGGGTATCTGATAGTCGGGGCACCCGACTATAGCGTTCTCTCTTGTTTTGCTATAGTTTGGTCAAAAATTGTCCCAAATCGAAGATACCTACTGTTTTGAACAACTAACAACCCAATAAATAAATATCTTTTACTTTTTGACTGATTTATAAAAATTAGATTTTTGCCAAATTTTTGCATTTTTTATAAGGGGTTACATCATATTTTTTGAAAAAAATGACAAAAATTAAACATTTTCAGGTTGAAATGCCAATCTATTAGGGATTTTATTACGAGTTCAACGAGGTATGGCATTCGATACTTTGACCATTACTTCAATTTTTATGACCAAAATACTATTTTCGTTTGGGTGGAAAATCAGGATTTTAATTTTTGGTACAAATTTGAAATTTTTATTAATCGATTTTTTGCTGTAACTTGGGCAAAAATGGTCCCAAATCAAAAAGGCATACCTAATAATTAACATTATTACATTTTTTGGCAGATTTAAAAAAATTAATATTTGACCCAATTTTTTCATTTTTAAAAGGGGTACCATCATAATTTTTTGAAAAAAAATGGCAAAATTAAAAAAATTTCTGGTTTAAATTCCAATCGTTAGGGAATTTAATTACGAGCTCAATAAGGTATTACATTCCATATTTGGATCAATATTTCCATTGTTACGGCCAAAAAACTGATATTTTAGGGTGGAAAATATGGATTAAAATTTCGGACAAAAATAAACATTTTTTGCGGTTTTTCACTCGTAATTTGGACAAATAAAGGCCTACAGCTAAAAGACCGACTGTTTTGAACAGCTTACGACTTATACTAACGAATCCTATCACTTTCTGCGAAATTTATTTTTTGATCAATTTTTCCATTTTTACATGATAATTTAAAAAAAAAAATGACAAAATTTAAAAATTTTCAGGTTTAAATGCAGATCGATTGGGGATTTTATTACGAGTTCAACGAGGTATGGCATTCGATATTTGGATCATTATTTCTATTGTTTCGGCTAAAAAACCGAGTTTTTGGATGGGAAACAGGGATCTAGATTAATTTTCCCTTCTCTATTTTTGCTGTAACTTAACTAAAAATTCATTCATATTTTTAATCTAAAATTGAGGAACCTCTTGTAGCACTACTCTTTCCACACCAATAGGTCGGGGTGATATCCATATTAATTATGCATTGGGACTAACCTGAAATTTCACACATTTTTTATCTCGTTGTGCGGCCATCAAGTGGCATTGATGCTCCGATCGGCTACCGTTTCACCTTTAAGGATTCAGCTGCCGTCCTGGTATTTACATATGAAACAAACTGACAAACTGCAACTCCAACTCCAGGCGAAATTCCAGCGAGAAAGGAAGGAAGCAGGGATCAATCAATAGGAATTTCGGTTATGTAAATGACGAGGAACAATCGAGCATGTTTTCGTTTCCATTTCCATCTGAAGACCCTGAAGACTCTGAAATATATATATCGACACCGACTCGGAGGCCGGAAAGGCCTGCATTTATAATTATGAGAAAATCGGGCTGGCCAAAGGTAAAATCGATCGGGCGGCAGACATCTGCACCCATTAGAAGAAGGAGAAGACTGGCGAAATCCGAAATGAGAAATGCCCGAAAATAATGGAAATAAATAATATCCGCTGGCATTGATATGCAAATGATCGGAAGGAAGTGTATTGAAATCGGAATCGGGAAAAGGGATCGTCAACCCTTGGAAATACCTCAGAATTGCCTCAAGATTATGATTATGCAAATCGGGGCGAAACAACTGCCGCTTCTTTTTTTTTCTTCAGGGGGTTGAAACTCACTTCACCGATAATATATCTCACATCCTTTTCAAGGACCTTGCGATTTGGCAAATTTGCCAAAATCAAATCGATTGTTCGCATTGTGCGATTTGCGACAATTTCGAGTGGCATTTTGTGGTAATTGATACGAGTCCGAGAAAACCATTATCGAACCCAAATCCCAAACCCAAATTCTTTTTGTGCGAAAATTTGCCAGCCTGGTGAATGGAAAGTTGGCAAAACAGCGCAAAAACATTTGGCGAAAGGGTGAAAGTGCCAAATCTGAACCTTAACCCTTTTCAGCCGAAAAAAAGGCAATGTATCATGTAATGAGATCAACTTGGCTTTGTTGGGAAAGTGATATGCGAGATCCCAAGTGCCAAACAATAGTTCCCGCTGGGATTGTGTCGTTTTTCGGGAGTTAATCTGTCGTTTATGTCGGCTGACTTCTATATGCTAGATTGGATCTATGAATGCCAAATTTTACAGTGATTTTTGGGAATTAACTTTGTGAGGCAAAACAGTTGAGCTTGTAAATAAAATTAAGGAATATTTATAATATAATAAAATAAAAAATAAGAATATGCAGGTTTTTATATTAATTTTAATTTTCTATAGTTAAATATAAATCATTTATTTAATATTTATTTTTATTATTTATCCACTAACTAACTAATTTAGTTGGTTGAAATAACTCAACATAATATTTATATGTATACTTATACTCTTTTCGATCCCACCCTATTTTAAAAATATTTTATATCTTGGTTATTCCCACTTTATCTGCGCTTTCATCTGCTTATTTTGTCCGATGTGGAATCTCGTCTTGCATTTCGAGATACTTTTTATGGCTGCTCTAGATGCATCCATAACCAATCTGCTTTCAAGATCATCTGTCGATTGTCGAGAAGTCAAGAGAACGTGTGTGAATTTTTTTCAGTTTTTATTGAGTGGAGGGGGTGGGGGGGGCTATAACCCCCCTTTTTCTAAAACCCAGGGGGTTCACGTAAGCTTCTGTGGTCGCAACTGTTTGTCTATTGTTCTAGACAACTGCGACTGTTGCACGAAAATTAATTTCCAACGGCAAGTGCAATGGTTCTATGTGCGGGGGCGGGGCTTCAGGGGGTTAAGGGGGTAAGGCAGGGGTGTGGGTTAAGGGAGGGGGCATTGCAGATTTACCAGGCACTGATAAAAACCAGACACTAAGGCTTGAAAAGGTCGTCGTTTGCGGCTGTTGTTGCTGCTGCTGCTGTGTGTGTTGCATGTTGCTGTTGGCCATGTTGCTGTTGCTTCTACTACCATTGTTGTTGTTGTTGTTAAGTTTTCGCGGGCCGCATAGCAAAATGCACCGTTATGCGAACGGCGAACGGCAAACGGCGAATTGCGAATTGCGAACCATGTGCCCTGCGTATCTATGAGATACAAATGGGCAAAAAGGCAAGTTTACATATGCCGCATCTCAACTGCTGCCTCTACTGCCACGCCCCCCTCCGCAGCCCATTCCGGCCGCCCCCATTTTGGCCAATGTTATTTAGTAGTTAATAATGAGCATGTTGCCGCTGTCGTTGTTGGTTTTTCGCCCACGCTTCCCTTGATTTTTTTTGGATTTTAGCCAGGGTATCATGGGTTAAGCCGAATTTTTTGATATAAAATAAAGCAAATTTAAAGGAAAAGTTTTTTGGAGATTTTTAGAGGCTATATTTTGAAGTTAAAGTGCTAAAAAAATTTAATTTATATTATTAATAATATTTTAAAATTATTTATTATTAATATTTTTAAAAATAAATTATTATATATATTCTAAATATTTGAAATTGTTTAGAATATATATTTAATTTATTTACTTTATTTTCTTTTTTAGCTTGGAGGATATTTTGTGAATGCAACCCTGCGAATGCAACCCTGTGTTCCTCTGGCACGCACTTGTTGCCCTGCTTCGCATATCGATGCGTGCATCTAGTGCACTTTCTCCCCGCCCCTTTTCGCCCCACCCCCTAAAATACTGCTCTAAATTCGCAGAGGGAATCCTGGGCTGCCTGGGCTGCCTGTCCTGGCATAATGTGATATAGGGATACATATAGGTAACTGCCTTTGTGGAACTCAAGGACATGCCGCTTCTCACGGACTCACAAACTCACAAACTCACCTCCCCTGAATGGTTATGCAAATTTGGAGCAGCCGATTATATATATAGACCTATAATGCATTGTGCGATGGAATTCCCACCGAATAAAAGGGAGCCCATTGATTGGCTCACGCACTTGTTGTTCCTGGGCCATTAATCAATGGGCCAAACGAGATGACGGCGGTTTCTTTATGCTAATGCATTGGATTCTTGGATTCTTGGGTTTTTGGATTCCAGAATTACCGGAAAATAGGGCAGAGACTTTTTGCTAAATGCCAGAAAATGCTAATAAATCACATACGAAAGAGAGAAAGAGGCAGTTTGCGGTTTTCTCATCGCTTCACTTGTCAGCGGCATCATTAATAATCCTTTACTTTGCGTTACATAGCCTACTTAACGGCGGAAAAGTGGAGAAAACTCACTGTGTATGTGTGTGTTCGAGGAAAAACCCGGAGAAAGTCTGAAGTGGATGTGGAAGGTAAATGATGCAAATAAACAAATGTCATATGCGCTGCGCATCTGCAGACGGTGGAAAACCCTTTTCGACTGCTGCTGTCAACCTCAAAAATGTCATTAGGCAGAGGACGTGCTTTCTCCTCTCTCCTCGCTCCTCTCTTTCTCCACTTTCTCTTTGGATCCTTTTCGCTTTTCCCAGCCTGTCACACATATGCTCGATTCGTGTAATTCGATTCAAAAGGACTCGCATTCCTTGATTCGGAATTAATGCAAATTAATGATGCCCAAAAAATAAAGGATCCCCGAGAATGCTTCCCTGTTTTTTTTGCCCAAGACTCTTGCAAATAGTTTTTTAATGATTTTCCCTTTCAGGCTTTTTATCCTCCACATTTTATTGTATTTCTTGGGAAAAACGGTTCACGGGAATATCTGCAACTTAAAAATATTTTAGGGGATATATTTTGATTTATATTTGATATTTATTTATTAAACATTTTTTTGGGCTAGCAAAAAATTTCAGAAAATATTTATATTTTTATTTCCATAAATGTTTTTAATTTCTAATAATAACTAGATTATTTTCTCTATTTTTTCTCCATTAAATAACACTCAATATCTTCCCTGTCTAGCTTGAAACTAACATTTTTTAAATACCCCACACACGTCAGCCAGCCAATCTCCAGCTATTTTGGCACTTAAAAATTAATAATCCACCTGCCAGCTGCCCTGGCAACAAGAAATAAAAGAAATAAAGATCTCCAACCGGCGAGTGGCACTTAAGAGTGATGGAAGCCGAACGAACAATCAAATCTGAATTATTATACAAGCCGTAAATGGGAATTAACAGAAGCCGAAGCTAAAAACTAAACTTGATGCTGAAAATGGAAATGAAAATATAAATGAAAATAAAAATACAAATAAATATGAAAAAGCCCCAAATGTGCTAAGAAAAAATTATAGTTTGAAGCTGAGAATCAAGGGAAAATCTCTTGCTTTATTTTATATACCCTAATATTTTTGTATATATTTTTTTTGGAAGCTGAAACAATTTCAAGAAGCCCCATTAACCTCAATTAGTGACTTCGGCCACGAACGATATGCAAAACAATGGCAGCCAAACAAACCAAACGCAGAAAAAACACACACACAAAACACAGAAAACTCGAACTGAAACTGCTAATTAAAATAATGTCAATAAAATTGTTGTCCATTATATGCCAGCCGAAAATTGCATCCGAATGCCGGAGACTTGAAAACTCGGAGACTCGGATTGCCAAACGCTGAGAGGGCCAAAAGTCGAACAAAAAAACAAATACAGAAAAAATAATTCAACACAAAACAGAAAATAATCACAAGTTGGCCATAAAAGTCAAACTCAAAGTACAAAGCAAGCCATAAACGAAAAACGAAAGATGAAAACAATAAGTCAAGGAGTTAACTTATTTACTCACACGCCGGCCACAGTGCGCGTCATAAGTGTATAGCCTAAATTAAAGTTTTTAAAATGTTAAATATTTAATTTTCTTCAGCAAAATAATAAACAGATTTCGATGTTCTTAAAATCTAGATTTAATATAATAAGTCTACAACCTAAATAGGAATATTAAAGATTATAATATTACATTTTTCAGTTTTTAAATTTTATATTTATAACTAAGTTTAAGCTTTAAAACCTAATTTTAATTTTTAAAAATATTAGGACACTCCCTAATATTATCTATTATTTTTTAAAAACATATCTTAAACTTTTGACAGCCACTGTATTACTAACCATATAAACTGAACAATCGAACGGGAAAATATTCCCACAAATTTCGTAAGTTTCGCTGCCTGCAACTGTGGCCGCTGGCTGGCAGAGCTAATTATTAGTTAACTTGTATCTTTAAGATACGCGGCTCAGGTCGCAGCATTGCTTAATAGACCAGAACTCCCCCGGCTTCTTCTTCTTCTTTGCCCAGTAAAATCTAGTAATAGTAATGTAAGAAGAGAGACCCCCGAGATTGCCGCCAAAAGTCCGCTCCATTGTCATAACACGTTTCCGTGCAGTTCGTCGCTTAGAGGTTTTGTATCTCATGGATGCACACACAAAGTCCATCCAATAGTACAATTCATTGGCTTTCCCAGCGCTGTCAAATGCATGATTTTCACATGTATCTATTAGATACGTTTGTATCTCTATGATTTTTTCTTTCTATTTTTTTCTTCGTTTATTTTTTTTTTGGCTTACTGAGCGTGTCAATGCGTAGCAAACGACACAGTTTACTCCGCGAAAGGCAACGCCCACCACTCGAACAAAATTATATAGTCCATGTACTATATAGTATAACTGCAGCTAGTTGGTTAGTAATTTTCCAAGAAAGATTTCTCCCCCTGTGGGAAATGTGAGAAGAAGTAGAAAAATGGGTATCTCGAAAGGTATTGAAAAGGTGGACTATCTCTCTCGAAAAGCTAACAGCTTGCTAAAAGTAGAAAAAGGCCAGCGATCATCGCCCGTAATTCGGAAATTTGCATATTTATAACTGATTGCAGGACACAGATACTTTTCATCGCACAGTGGACCCAATCTATTATAAAAGGATGGAAAAATAATTTTTTCATGATCAAATTTATTTTTAATATTAATATAAGCTTGACTAAATTAATATAATATTTATAAAAATGTATTTATTGTAAAATATTTTTACCACCTTTTGAAAGAATACAATTTTTTCCTCATCCAAAATCCCATTTAAATTATTTAAGGAAATATATTTTATTCCTATTTCATTATTAACATACATTTTATTTCATTTTTATATTTTTTAAAATCCTAAAATACCTATTTGAAACCACTGTTCCTGGGCTAAACCTCCCAGGGGTTGAGGCCGTTGTTGTGCACACTCATTAGAGAAAGGTCAGAAGTGGGTTGGAAAAATCAAACATTTGTGCAGTTGCGATGCAGGAATCCCGCAGGAATCGCCGCTATCTATAATGCGTTATGTGTATCTGTATCTGTATCCGCGATTGCCAATTGTAAACTCTCGAATACTCGTATAGATTTTAATGTTTCCAGTCGGTGTGGCATATGCAAGAGTCATAAATCTACATCGAAATGCTGCTGATGATGAGCTATGCGTTTTCCATGCAAATCGCAAGGGGGGAGAGAAACGAAGGGGGAGGAGGAGGTGGAAGCTACTCGGTTTAATTGAAATGCAAATGCAGGAGATTGGCATTTGGCAACTGGCGACTGGCGGCCATTGTGGCCAGAAGATCACGCTTTCAAAACAATTCCAAAAACGAATCCAAAACAAATTCAAAACACGATCAAATGCTAAGCGAAATCCGAGATCGCTGACGTCGGTTCTATGCATCTATGTATCCATCTGTATTTGTATCTGTGTATCTGTATCTCCATCTGTGGCTTTTGTCTTTTGTTATCCAATAGCCCCCGGCTATCCGCAATTCACAAATCCACAAGTCACAATTCCACAAGTCCAGGTATATCGGTGTCCATTGGACGTAATTAGAACGAAAAGCTCGAAAAAGATGCAACGGAAATTTATCTGGCGGATTCTAATTCCAATTAAAGAGGCGCTTACCCAGGCGTTGAAGGATGTTTACCAAAGCGTAATGCGATCTCATCTATCAGCGGCACTCAAAGAAAACAAAATATAATACATTTCAAAAAAAAATCAAATTTTAAATTAGTTTAAAAAAAATGTATAAACAAATTTTTAGGTTTATAATATTTATATTATAATATTATAGTTTTATATTTCTAGTGTTTCAATCGAACTCGTGTACCAACCTACGTTTGAGGAAAGGAGACTGTACAATTTTTTTTTTATTTTGTTTTTAATTTATTTAATTGTACTAAAGCAATTTTCTATGCAGTGCAGCCGCGTGATCATTCCGATCGAGAGCCACGTTGCCGATTTTCACGGCAATCGAAACTTGAGGCAGCTGCTGCTGGCATCTTCTCGGCACCCTGACACCCTAGACTCAAAACTCGCCACCCTCCCTCCCCCCGCTTGATTATAATAATTTAAGCCGTATAAGAAGTAACCGAAGAACCGAAGAAAGCGCCTTCAACAAAGAACAAGAAAAAAGAAAAATTGCTGCCTAGGAAGTGGAAGTGGATGTGGAAGTGGGATGGTTTAAAGGGAGCTCCGAACTGCGCCTGCAATATGCAAATTAGCACGAGCCGAATCGAGATATGTGTGTATAGTATACCTACAATATATACATACCTACATATAAAATACACCCGGCTCTCGTAAGAGGGGCACCCTTTCGATTTTTTCAAAAAGCGGACAAACCCCTGGAATCGAAGAGTCCAAAGTTCCGAGTTCCAAGTGAGGCGAATAATGAGCAAAGGTGTTTAATTGTCGGCTGGCAGGACGAGGGAATTTTTTTGTAGGTATTTCTCAAAAGCAGCTGGAGACCTGAAAATGTAGCAATTGCCCGGTAATGGCTAACTTTTTGAGACGCAATTTTAATTTGTGTGAAATATCAATCGCAAAAGGGGGTAGATTAAATAAAGTGTAAAAAAAATGTTAGAAAATATAAGGATAAATATCTTAAAACGTTGATAACTTTTGGAATAAATGTATAATAGTTGTAGATATTTTATCAAATTTTCGTAGAATTTAAAAATAACAAGTTTATTAATTTATTTTATTTAAATTACGTTACCCCTACTTTACTTACTTGGTTATATATATCTTTAGCAACTTTTCTTGGTAAATTTTTTTAAATATTTTTATAAAAAATATTAAAAAATTCAAAGTTAATTAAACAATTGCATTTAATTTTATTTTACCCCTAAGACTTACTTCCCACGTATTTAAAAGTGCTTAATTAATATTAATTCCCCTTTGGAAAATACCAACGTGCCCCCATTAACTCTTGCATTTCATTTCACTCCATCGTTTTTGGCCTGCGGCCGTGTAAACAACAATTCGCGAATCATTTATCTATTACGCAATTACGACGGCGCAACAATTGCCGCCTGTTGCTCCTTTTTACCCCCTTCGGGGTGGAATTACCCACACCATCCGATACTTTCTGCTCGAAATTCGCATTGCTAAATTTGGTGTAATTTTTTTTTTTGCAGCTTTTTGTTGCCCAAACCACCAACAATGCAGGAGCAACAATGGCACGCACTGTTATTACCCCCGTCTTTAAGTTAAGCACCCCGGCACCCCTTTTTCGCCCGCCCAACCCTTTTGCCCTTCACACACACACATTTTCAGGTTCAGCACCCCTCTTTCAACCCCTTGCAATTGCAACACCTTTTGCGTACTCGCCACCCCCTCATGGCATTTCCCTTTCTCTATTCTCCATTTCCCTTTCTCCATTCGCCTTTCTCCTCATGTGTGCAATTATCGCGCATTTATTGCGAAACAATGCAAAATACACGGCGGCAACGCAGCAAAGGTCCAGGTTCTATCAACTGTTGCTCTATCTTCTTTTGAAGTCCAAAAAATGCAAGTATCCTTACAAAAAAAAAATTTTTACTTTTCCACGTTTTAAAAGGTTCTAATTTCAATTTATATTTTAACACTTTTTCCTTTTTAAATTATAGATTCTGAAAAATATATATTTTTGAAGACACTAATGTAAGAAATGAATATCTTCGGGTATGACACGAACTCGGTACCCTAAATATCTTTAAATATTTGTAGACAAGTAAAACAGAAAGACATTTGAAAAAACCATTTTTTAATTGTTTACATGTTTCATAAAATAAATTCTCAATTAAAAATAGTTTTTTAAGAGGGAAATTTAATTTTATATTTTTTATGTACTTATTAATTTGGTCCTTAATTATTTTTCGCACTGTATTCGTGTGTTATGCAATTTGCCATTCTATTATATTTTTTTTTGGCAAAAAGGTCAAAAGACAACCGATGTCCTGCGGCGCTGCTGACGCCGACAGAGCTACTCCTGTAATTGCTGTCAATCTGCAGTATGGTTGCTGTTGTTGTCGCTCTTCTTCTTTTTTTTTTGGCAGCGAAAGGGAAAGCAAATTTTGTTCGGTTTTTTTTTGAGATTTTTCATGTTTACGTCTAATTAACAGTAATTAACGCATTAAATGGGCGTGTGTATGGGGTTTTTTTCGGAGTGAAAGTGTTTAGCCAGGCCCTTAAATAATTATAGAAACCGTGTGTGAAATAGGAATAGTACAGAAACATTTTTGGAAATAAGAAAAGAGAACAAGTTAAAGGAATAAAATACAATAGATTCTTGCAATATAAAATGGTGTAATGCTAAAATAAAATGGGCTTAAATAATATTTAAGAAGTACCGTTGATCTATTGAACAATATATTTTAACAATATCTTAAAATAAAACCATAAATTGCCATTATGGGTAGTAAAAACTAAAAAGATATAAGATAACTTAAAGGAACATATAATTGATTTCATTTACTTGTAAAAATTAAATTTACCAAATGATCCTAAAAATTACAATATTTTTAAAAATTTGAATACAAATATTTTATGATTAAATCAATGAGTGAAAATTACAAGTGTACACTGTTCAAAACCGAATTGATTCATTTGTTGCCCAAGAAACCCGAAAAAAGTCAAAACAAATCAAATCAATTTGCGACGCACACACACACGCGAGGCACATGTCGAATCAGCCAACCAAAAACAACGCTAATATGACACTTTAACAGTTAGACCAACACACACACATACACACACTCACACACACGCACAACTAATAATAAAAAATCATAATTTCAATCAGCGACAACAACAACAACAATGAATGCGAACGAACGAGCGAGAGCAAATGAGAGAGAGGGAGCGAGATGGAGAGGCAAAGCATCATCGGCACCTGCATATCGCTCACTCCCTTGCACACATGCACTCACCATTGCCGCAGTCGGCAGCGCAGTCGACGCAAAAAGAAATAAAACAAAAATAATAAAAGTAAAGCAACAGCAAAAAATATCACTCAAATATTTTTAAAAGCCGACGACGAGAGAGCGCTTGCGCGCGCCTCAAAAGAGAGTGAGTGAGTGTGAGTGCGAAAATGAGTGAGAGAGAGAGTGCGGTGGAGTGAGTTTCTGGTGCGAGCGAGAGTGAGAGCGGGGGGGCAGTGCGTGCGAGCGAGAGAGGGCGAAAAGTAAACTTGAAAGCCGAAGAAAAATCAAAGCCAAAAGCTGTTCGAAAAAAAAGTAGAAAAAAAAGTAGAAATATAAAGAAGAGACATTCAATGGCGTTTGGTGCGAGCGAGATGGAGCGTGGAAGTTGTTGTGTCTCTCTCCTGTTCTATCACCGCCTTTCCTTGATTTTTTACCATTAGTATTGGCCCTTAATTTTAACCTTCAAAAAAACTATTGATAAATTAAATACCTTTTTGGCTAATATGGTTAATATTGAATTTTTTATACTCGTACTTTTTTTTTGATATTTCTTATTAATTTAAAAGTTGTTTTAAGCCCTTCTTGAGTTTATATTTACTTTATTGTTATCTTTTTTCCTATTCTAAAAAAAAGACTATGTTTTTCAAACCGTTTTTTCAAAACTTTTTTTTAATGTTTAGTGAATATTAATTTCTGTCTTTAGTTTATTTAATTGTTTTACATTTTTAAATACTAAACAACATTTTTAATAAGTTTATGATTTTTTGTTATCTACATTTTAGTGGTACGCTTTGGTGTTAAATCTAGAAGTTAATTTTCACATTTTAATATGTTAAACAAATTTTGATAACGTTTTTTGGGTGTTTGCTGAATTTTGCTTTTAATCTACATTTAAGTTTTAGATTGTTTTCTAAACTTATACGGTAGACTTTATTTATTTTCAGAAACGCAATTTTAAAGTTCCTTAACATTTGTTTAAACTACTTTTTTGCTAGATTTTAAATAAATTAATTGCCATATATTGTTTATAATTATATTTATATTTTTACATAAAAAATTTATTTGATTTATGTTTTTAGTATTTTATTATGGTCTATATAAACTTTAAGATCTCAATAAAACAAGAATTTTAGTAGTGGCATTTTTAAATTTATTTTGTTTTTGTATCTTTCCTAAGCCACGTTTTTTTCTTGGGATTATCATAATTTTTTGTCGATGTTTTTAAGTTTTTGCGAGAGCAACAGATATTGGATGCTCCTCTGCCGCTGCGCAGGTAGCAGCGACGTCAAACACACACATGCACACATGTCGCATGTTCACGTGTGTGTGTGTTGTCCATTGACGTTGTCGTCGTCTACTTTTCTGCTTTTCTTTTTGCTCGCCAATCAAATGGGGCGGGGCTTAAATCGTTCGCCTCGCTTTTTTCTTCTTTTTTGTCTGTCTTTTGCCCTCTGCCACCAGCCGCTGCCTCGGTCGTCGGCGTCGCTGCCGCCGCGCTTCTTCTTCGACTTTTTATGTGACACTTGTCTGTGTGTGTGTGTGTGCCTGCGATTTGGTTTGGTTTTTATTATGCGAATTATCGAAAATTGAGAGCGCCTGTCATCCGAGTGCTTTTTTTCGTTTTGGCGCTTGAGTGAGTTATTTTCTATGGCGGGTTAATCGAGCGATCGAGGGTTAAGGATAACTTCGGGTTTTTATGCATTTATTCGGATTAAATATATTTTATACAATAAAAATAAAAAAATGTTAAAGTAAATATATATTTTTGGACATTTTTATTTTACCTAACCATAACCAAAAAATAGAGCCCAATAATATTAATTCGATCAGGGTAAAAATGTAAATAATCGATTGAAAATATAAGCTATAAGACATTGTAAATATATCCTTAAAATAACTGATCAGTAAAAAAACACAATCGAACATTTAATGAATGGGAATTCTTCAAACAAACAAGTTCGAAAATGTTTCGATAACGAGTTCGAACCCCTTGCATTTGCGACTCAAATGAGAGACTGAGTGAGTGAAAATCTTGAGAGTTTTCCGATTGAGTCGTTCGCTTAGTTTAATCTAGTTGGAATTTGGCTGGTTGGCGGAGACACTTGTTTTTTATGAGGATTTTGAGGGGCTTAAAATGCATTTTATTTATGTTTTGATTAAATGGAGGAATCTTTATATTTACAAGTTTAAAGAGATTTAAAAGAAACTTTCTATCTTTGAATTCAGTGTAGGGACCATATAAAAATAATTGTAAATGCATAGTTACAGATGGTAGGTTAAGGAATTTCGTTTGGATTAGCTGATAAATTATTTTTATTAATAAAAAAAATAAATATATATTTTTTGGTATATGGTTAGAAATTTAAGAAGAAAATATAATACATATAAATTATTTTGTAAATTTTTTTAAGGTTTTTGTACATGTTCATTTTAAATTCAAAGATGTTGACCTTACTTTATTTTTTAACTTAATTTGTTCTAAATATAAACAAATGTTGTGCTGATTTTTAAGTTCTAAGATTTTTTATGAAGTATAAAAAAATTATAGAAAAATACCTATTGGTTGTTCCAATAATATGTGGCCAAAAACTCTTACCTTTGGGGTAAAAAAGAAATGAGTAATATTTTTTTTGGGGTGAGTACATTTTTCGTCGGCTACGACGGAACCGAGCATCGTTTTTTGTCTTCGTGTAGGTGGCGCTGCCCTTTCTCTCGGCTCTCCCGTTATTTTCGTTATTTGCCAGCCGACGACAAAGTCCCCGAGCAGATCCAAGCCCCCAATATCCCCCCCCCCCATTTTCCTCCCGCCTTTCAACCGATTTTCCTCTCAGACTGCAGCAACGCATCTGCGACTGCGACTTGGGTTCTGAGTCTCAGTTTAGGTGTAAGCCATAACCCCTTGGAAAATCCTCCCCTCCCCCTTTCAGAATCATGGGTTAAGAGGAAAAATAGGGGCGGGAAAATCCAAGGGGGGCGTCTGCATTGCACTTGGCGCTTCGATACAATTTGAACTTTTCTTTATGCGAAAATCCCGCAACGGGACAGCCGAATTCCAGGGGTGTGCGGAATAAAAAACACAAAATACCTGCAGGCTGAGTGGGGGTTACACGCCCATTAAATATTCCATGGATTTCTGAGGAGCCAAACAGAGAGGCAGTCATGGGAATTAAGTTTGGATTTCGGTTTAAGGTGCATCGCAAAATTATGTAAAAAACTGACAAGGCTATCTTTTCTTGAATAAAGGGATATTTTTCGAAACCATATAAATTGTACAGTAAATTTTATATTAATTATAATTAATTATTTATATTAATTTCAGGTAAAACCCCCTTTTTCCACACCCACTCAAAAACCAAAATAAGAATAAGTTTTGAAAAATCCGCAACCGAAATCCCTCTGCCGGCGTCGCTGCCGCCGTTGCACTCAATCCTGCGCTCAATAAGCAGCAACAACAATGCGAAGGGAGAGGGAGAGCGGCTGGTCCGTTCGTTTCCAATAAGAAAGGCGGCGTGCGAGCGAGAGGGCGACAGGGCCCAAGTGTCTGTGAATGAATGAATTTCAATACATGCAACTGACATGCGGCGGCGCAGAAAAATGCTCAAAATAAGAGTAGGAAAAAAAAGGTAAATAAAGGCAAAAAAAGGGGAGACGAATGGAGAAAAAAAGCGAGAAAATCAAAAAGCTATTGAAAGAAATCAAAAGCAGTGCAGGAAAATTGAGTGAGATTCCCGCGAGAGCGGGAGCGCGTGAGAGCGCGAGCGAGAGCGTGTGTGTGCCGTGGCGCCCGCTGCCGCTGCCGCCGCCGACGCCGCAGCCGGCGAAGGCAGAGGGTTGTCGGCGCTTCGTTAGGGTTCGATTTGTTCAGTCATCAACAGCATTCGTGACTGGCAACGTCGCCTGGCTAACGTCGCCCCGTTCGAAAGAAATCGAGACTTTCGGAAGAAGACTTGGGACTCGGACTCCGATTCTCCACTGCCCCGCTAGAAGGCAGTGCTTTCTGCAGTCGCATTCTTCTGCTGCCTCTTCTTCTTCTTCGTAGCCGCGGCGCGGGTGTGTGAGTGCGTGTGCCAGCCCCCCTCTCTCTCTCGCTCGTTCGATTCGATCTACCTGCTGCTGTGTGTGTACGCGCGTGTGTGTGTGTGTGTGTGCGGGCAGAAGAATCCAAACCACCCACTACTCCACACAATCACAACAAAATAGAAATGCAAGTGCATTAATTACCTGTAAATCGATGAAGAAGAAGAAACGGTAAAGAGATCAAAGCCAAAAAAACCAAACAAAAACAAAACGAAGCACACAAAAGGACTAGAAAGCGAAACTGTTTATTATTTTTTTCAAGTGTATTTCTGTTCGCTGACATAAAAATATGTGCGCGTGTATGAGTGTCAAGTGTAAGCAACAACAAGAGCAGCAACAACAAGAGCCACAGCAACAACAACGACAGCAAACATGTGCAAAATAAGCCAAAGCCAGCAAGCAACAACAACATAATAATAATAATAATAATGGCTTGAAAAATCATAATAAAAAATCAAGCACACACAACAACCAAAACAACAACAACATCAAACCCTCACCATTCGCCAACAACTACAACTACAACAATCCCCCCACACAACTACAACAACAAGCCCCTTTTCTAAAAAATAAATACCAGAATTTATTTGATTCGAAACTTGAAAGTGAAAATAATTAAATTAATAAAATATTAACACACAGAAATTGGCTTATTTATGAATTTTTTTGAGCACGTAACTGAAAACATAGAATACTTAAGGTGTAAATGTGATGACTAAAACCTAAAAACATAGAAATCAATATAATAACAACTAACAAAAACAAAGAAAAGAACCTATATAATGCCAGGCCTTATTAGCCCCAAATTGGTAGAATCCAAAAACTGAAGAGCGAAAAAAAAAACAACACAACTAAAAACCCGAAAACCAAAACCGTGGAAAACCAAACTGACTGAGCAATTGAATTAACCCCAGAAAGCCCACGAATGCAGCCAACATTGCCACAAGCCGCTGGGACAGCCGATATGGATCTGACGGCTGTTCAATCAATCAACGATTGGTTTTTCAAAAAGGAGCAAATTTATTTATTGGCACAGTTTTGGCAACAGGTAAGAAAAAAGTCAGCGAAAATTAGGAAAATTAGGTGTTTTAAATGTGAGAGGTGAAAATACACCTGTGATATCAAGTGCTTTTAAAGGGAAAATAATTCGAAATGGACCCTATAATTTTCTGTTCTTATAAAATAATATATCTTTTTTTGTGAATGGGTTCTTATAAAATGTTTCTTATCCCAACGTCTTTTGTTTTTGTTATTTTATCCTTTGTTTATCTTCAATATATCTCGGGTTCTAAAAGTTTACTCAACAATAAGTTGAAATTACACCTCTTATATGCGGTTTTTAATTTGATTCCTTGTTGTTTTGGCTAAAGTTTATATGAATGAAATGAATTTGATTCACCCAAAAAAACGGCCACAAAAAGTGTGATAAATAAATTTCATATTTCATATGAATGAAATAAATATGTTTTTGGATTTTCAAGTGAAAAGTTTCAAGTGAATTTTAAAGAAAAATACAAAAAAAAACCGATTTTATTAGAAAACAATAATGAAAAGAAAATAATAAATATCATAGAATATTCGTTGCATTCGCTTCAAAACTCCCACGATTGACAACAATAACCCTTGAGCGCCCAGCCGCCCAACCACCCACTTTAACCCCCCAGCAGCCCCCATATTTTTGCCCCGCCAACTGCTTAACTTAACTTAAGTTAACTAATTGAGTTTGCGTGTCTATGGCAAATGTGTTTTTATTGTTGCTGCCACACCCCCCCTGCCCACCGCCCCCCTTTTGTTATTGTTGTCTAATTTCTTGTTGTTAATTTATTTATATTTTTTTCACCGCTATTATTGATTTCTGAACACACAAATTTGTTTACACAAAAGGAAGAAATAAAAATGCAAAGTGCAACAAGCAAATAATAAGTGAACAATTTATTGCTTGAATAATTGTTAGTTTTTTTTTAGTGAACCGAAAAAGTTAAAGCCAGACGAAGAAGATCGGCCAGACAGACAGACAGGAGAGATAATGCTAAAGGGGGGCGTGGAAAATCGGTAGGCGGGGTGGCCCAGACGAGGCTAAGAATTTCGCTGGCCAAATGCCAGACTCCGAACAAATAAGGCGGCAAAATAACATTAGAGAAAAATGAGGGAAAAAGAAAATACTGCCAGACGACCAGACATGGAAATATCAACTCGAATATATATATATATTTTTGCGAATATTTCTATATTTATAGACAAATGCACACTCTCTATATGGTTTGGCAAGTTAATTAGGTTGCGTCGACAGCCGGGTAAATTTTTAATTGGAGTCTCTTCTTCGATTGATCCTGAAAAGCGAAGGAAAAGTTCCCGGAAAAACTAGACATTTGCCGTCGGTGAATGGCGTTTTTTTCTCTGCAAACTGCAATCAATAAAACTAAAATAAGCATTGACTTTTTCCCAAGAACCACAACAAAAAAATATTATGAGAAGCCGCAGAACTCGTTAGGATTGTCGAAATACAGGGGAGTACGCAGGATTTTATCAAGGGGGTTTAAATATTTTTTAATAATTTATCATTTAGCAAGTTCGTTGATTTTAGATAACCCAAAGATTCCCCAAAAACTTATATATAAATAACGCCCCTGACTTTCCTAACGATCATTTGATGGTTTTATTCATTTCAAAAGCTTCGAAGAGCCCAAAACTTTCAAGACCCCGTCCGTCGAATGATCGATTGTAATCAATGAATCAATATTTGAAAGGTTCCGTCATGCCTTCGCATATGAGGTTTTTTTCGTATGAGAGCTCAAAACAAAATTAGAACTCGATCCATAAATACCATTTCACTACGGAATACGAATAAAAAGGTTATTCAACATTTTTTGTTTTGTTTTGTTTCAATTTGCTAACCAAAAATAGAAGTTTATTAAGTAAATTAAACAAACCGCAGACAGACTACAGTCTACAGCTGTCCAAATGAGTTGATGAAATACTTTTTTTATAGTATTTCTCTTATTTATTTATTTACATTTCAAGAACAGAGAGCGCGCGCGAAAAAATTGACACAAATCGAAATCGAAAAGGCAACAACAAAAACAATAAAAAATGTGCTTGATTAACACAAAGTTTTGTCATTAAATATATAGAGCGGTGGCACCGAAACAAAAACGATCACAAAAAAACCAGAGTAGTAATAAAAAAACAAGAGCAAGAACAAGAAACCCAAAGAAGAACCACCAGTTAAAAAGAGCAAAATTAATTTCCGTAATGCAATCTATAAACTTGACCCATTAACATCGAACAGAGATTTTTTTTTTTAAAGCTTCTACAATTACCGAAATCCGAAAAACCCAAAAAACTAAACGAAAGATGAGGTTTTTTGTCATTGATTTGATTTTTGTGCTGATCCAAACTAGAAATATACAAAGAGTGGAAAACGAAAAGACAACAAAACCAAACTAATTGCCAAATGCATTTGCTGACTTAAAAAAAAAATAGAATAGTAAAAAAAGATGAGAGAAAATCGAGTTTGGGTTCCGTTTTTAATCGAATTGAAACCGGTTTATAGGGTAGTCACCACCACCATCCGGCACCATCACAGATGCAGATACGGATATAAAGTACGAAATACGAAATACGAATTATACCGGGGACGACGAGCATTGATAGTTTATAAAGTTTAATTTTCAAAGATGGCGCTCATTCTGGGCATTTGCATATGCCGAAAATCGAAAATGAGCAGCCCAAGGGTTGTCGCGTTGTCTCTTAAGCCCTTCAGGAAGATACCCCCAGATATGATATATAATGTACCAAAGTAGAGATACACTCTTTATACGGCTACCAGAATATATAGATTGAGATCTGGGCGGCGTGTGTCGTATAATTTTTAGCGTTTTAAGTGCAATTTACTCGCCAGCTAGCTAATGAGTCAGAGACCCCGGGAAAAAAGGGGTTATACCAAGAATCACAGACCGAATTCAACCACCCACACACAACGCAGATACAATATACATACACACATACGATATGCGACGAAAAATATTTCAGTCAGTTCAATCGTTCGATCGCTGGAAAGATATGTTAATATAATTAAATTAATTTGTCAGCACGGAAATTAAAACAGAAGCAGCAGAGGCAGAGGCAGCGGCAGAAACCGAAATATCCATCCCATCCACATCGTATCGCACAATATATATATGGTATATGGTGTCTATAACACAGAAAAATGCGACGAACGAATCGAAACCGAAACGAAACGAGACGAATCGAAATGAAAATCGAACAATTAAAAGCTTGTGGGTGGAGATCGGCGATCTGAACCCGAGAACCCGAGAACTCGAACTCGATCTGAACTACCACGCAACTAATAATGTGAAATAAAAAATCATTTGGAAATTATTATTAAAAATTGAGTTCATGAACTATGTGTGTGTGTGTGCTATGCTGTGCTGTGCATTTGTTTGTGTGCTTGATCAATTTTTATTATGATTATTTGCTGTTTCCCTCTCTTTCCGGTTTATGGCATTAATTATGAATAGCCATTGAAGCTAATTGAAGCCGGTCGAGTGGAGTGTCCTCAAGTAACTTGGGAACTAGCCATCAAACGCACTTCAAATTTCCCATGTGATATGTTTAGGCTGTAATTAGCCGATTTTCAATCGAATGAAGCATCCAACTATGCAATGACCTCAAGTAACTCAGCTTGCAGTCATCTTAATCAATTGAAATTTCACATTGGGCATTCAAAAGTATGTGGGTATTGTGTTTGAGAAGTTTTAAAAAATTAATCTAAGGAAAGTCAGCTTGTGGTCATTTATTAATTTTTTAAAAATGAAAATTGGTATTTAAGTTCATTCGTCTGTGCAATAGCTAATAAAATCAATCTAATATTTGTGATAAACACTGTAATCAACCTCTTGTAACTCCGGTTCCAGCTGTTAAATCAAGCTGAAACTTTGCATATTTGTAGTAAACACCAAAATTAGTACATATAAATGGTGGCCAGCCGGTTGTCTTTCCACCAACCTCATGTAACTCAGCTTGCGGCCATCAAATCAAGCTGAAACTTCACACTCGCATCAAGGGGGGCGGGGGAAAAGATCTCCACACGGCAACAGCGACACTAATTGAGCATAAATATCATAAATGCTAAATGCGCTTTGCGTGGTGTGCATCAATTGTCATTGCATCATTAATTCCGCATCTAGACGACCGAACCGAACTGAAAACCATCTCACAAAAGCTGTGCGAGATGCCAAAAATGAAGAAGCGGCATCAGCGTTAAAGAAAAGATTCGACGGCTTTTGTGTACAACTTAATAACAACTAATTGTCTTTTTATATGCATATATATATGTATATGGTTGTATGAGTAACCAGAGGGACATAGGAAAAAGCCAAGCCAGACCAAAAACCGATTGTGGAGCGGAAAAAAAAGGGGGAAAGGATGTGGCAAACCTGTCTTCAAAATCTTTGTCTTTGTCTTTGTTTTGTTTGATTTGGTTTTTTTTTTTTCTCTTTCCGAATGTTGAGCCCCGCGCGCTGATGCTTCTTTCATCTTTCAGTTGTCAGTAATTTGTGCAGCTCAATATATCAGTCGATATCTTATGAGTTTTTAATTTCAGGTTTCTCATGTGTGTGTCTCTCCATCAATTTGATTTCCTACACGGCGAGTTTTTCTTTTTCTCGCTTGAAAAGGACAAATCGTTAAAACGAAAGAGGCAAAAAACAGAAAAACTGAAAACCCAGTGATGTTGAGGATATTGAATAAAATATCATTTTGTGCACGCCCCTTTTTTTCGAGAGGAAAAAGGCGAAGAAGAGGAAGAATAAATATAAACCGAACCAACTGATGATGATGAGTTTTGTGTGAGCTGTGAGCTTCTCTTCCTCTCGGGATTCCCGTGGTATTGGCAACATTTTGTGTGATCGATACGTTGAATGCAAAAAGCAAAAAGTTAAAGGCAAGCGAAGAGTCCCAACTGAAGCTACGAAGAATCCCCTGAAAAGTTCGTTTCTTGAGTAATGACCAACGCCCGAGGAGTGCACATTAAAAAGGAATCATCATTATTGGCAGGGGGGATCAAGGATTTTATTGGCGGGCTCACTCCATTAAGGCAAAAAACTTAAAAAAATTATATCTCTTGATCTTTTCTTTATTCTTTAATTTTTATCCCCCTTTTTTTTGATCCGAATTTTTGCCCACATTTTTACAGCGTTTTTCAGATGTTTTTACAATTTTTTATTGATGCTTTAATTAAGTTGTTGGTTTTTGCGCGCCTAACACGCCCACGCCAGACTCGCCCCCTTGCCCCCCTTTGGCCCACGCCCCTGCATTTATATGCATTTCGCCGTCTGCCTCGGCTCTCTTTTTATTATTTTTGGCACGACATGAAAATTAGTTTAGAATTTAATTCGCTTTGACTTTTGAGTGCTTGTTACCATTTGCAATCGCCCCCTTCTTCTCTTTTCCCGCCGCCGCCGCCCCTGTTTTCCTATGTGCACAAAGCAGTTTTATGTTTAATTTGATGTTATTGAAATATTTGATGTGGCATAACTTTGACTGTTTACCTTAGGAGTAGGCACATCTAGAATCTAGAATCAAGCCAAGTCAACACAGAACGTATATTTCTTTTTCATCGGAATCGACAGACGCTCGATTGAGCTTTATAGTTGCACAGTACAAATAACGGCAGCTTGTCGAAATGTTTATATAATTAATTATGTGAAATTTTCCCCCCAAGAATTCCATATCGTTTCTGCGGCTTTGCACTGCGGTATAATGATGTTTGTGTGTGAGATTGCTGATTGTTTTCACAGGGAATAAGCCTTGAAATTTCCTCCTGAAGAGAGAGAGCTCGTTGGAATTTTCGGGTGCTTTTTTCGTATGTGCGATAAGAGGGTTCCAAGTAAAACTTACTTGGGAACACAAGGCGTTTCGCTTTAAAAATATAATCATATGCGCGAGGGGTTGAGCAACCTTCTTGATAATTAGTTGCGAAACACTGAGTAAATCAAATTAAATATTTAAAGCTGTACCGAAACTAAATGCGTTGTTTAAATTTGGACGAATTTTATAGTGATTTGTGGGTTGTATTTTATAGGGTATGGTATAGTTTAAGTATTAAATCAGATTAAATATTAAAACTAAAAATTTGCTTAAATTTTGCCGAGTTTCATAGTGATTTGTGGGTTGTATTTTACAGAGTATAGTATAGTTTTTCTAAATTGTATGCTTTAAAAAAAAAACCCTTTGGGATGCAAGCTGCTCTAGGTATATATTTTCCAAATTCTCCATGGTTAACCTAATTGAATTAATTTTCTTGACTGTACTGCTCATAGAGAGAGGCCAGGATATAATCCCACGAGGAGAAGAACCCGTTTGCAGCTCGGATCTTGTCATCGTTCGATTAATTCCCTGTCTTGGCAGGGTTTTGACCCTTTCACATGGGTGGGTTGCTCTTTTCCGCCGGAAGGGTTGGTGGTCTTTTCTGGTCCTGGGGTTGGATTGGCTTCGGTTTTTAGTTTTTTGTTAGACCGTTGGGCCAGTTTGTCAATTGTCGGGCCTGTTTCGCTATAATTTATCAGTTGGTATGCAAATGAGTTTGATTTATTCAATGAGCTGAGCACAATTCCAATTTTTATATTCGAGAGGAGCGCATTGCGCCGAAAAAAATCAAACGAAATTATATATTCCTCTGATATTTTTTTTTTATGGACAGCTGGGATTAAATTCTCGATTTTTTTGATATTTTTTTCGGTGTTTTTTTTGCATTTTTTCTAGCTTTGCCTGCAGCATGCCACAAAATGTTGCGCCTCATTGCAAGGCAACAGACGTAAAAAACAAAAAACAAAATAAGAGATAGAGAGGGGAGAAATATATCTGCGGCATATGCGGCATATGAATATCGGGGGTTGGTTAAGATTCCCCGATTCCGATTCCGATGCCGATCCCGAGTAAAATAAAAACACATTTATGCATTTTATCTGAGAGTAGAGTATGTGCCCCACTCAATCATAAAGCATTGGCAGGCGTAAATCAAATCAAGTAGCAACGGTTGCAGTTGCAGATGGAGAAGGAGAATGGAGATGGAGAATGTAGACTGGAGAACGGAGAATGGAGATCGAGTTGAAGATGCTGCATGCTGCACGCACACAACACAAAGACAATGATTAAGTAGGCAAAATACACTCACTTCCCTCTTCTTCCCCACAGATTCTTCGGCCTTCTTCTCCAATTCTCCGGATCGGATCTCCCGGTCTTTAGTTCGTCAGTCTTTTTCAGTTTTTTCGGGCTACCCTTTGCCGGTTTTTCATTTCTTTCCTTCTTTTTTTTTTATGTTTTTAATTATTGCCGTACGGTGGCTGACAAAAGTCTGCGGCCAAACAGTGACAAACAATGCGCACATGTTGGCTTCCCTTTGCTTCCCTATATTTAGATTCTTGTGTTTTCCCGCTTGATTTCCCTATTGATCACACGATTTTTTACTCTGTATGTGTGTGCTTAACCATATCGTTTTCATCTTTCGCTTGAAATGCAACTTGAACTGCAACGATTGATAGAAGAACTCAAGAACTTTGGTGGCATAACTCGAGAATAACTCAAGAGTTCGATTTTCAGATAATAAACGCCCACATGCAATTTGGGAAAATTCTCATCGAGTTTTGCTTTTCACACACATCAAAGCTTCTTCTTCTACTCGAAAACTCAAAACTCCGCATTCAATTGAAGACCCCTCATCAAAACCAAGATAGATTTCTACTTCTGCTTCTGCTGACGCGGCTTTTTCAAGTTCTCCCTCTCATTGTGCGATGATCATCTTCGCTTGTTGTTCCCAAATAATGCTTAAACATATGAATTATTATATAGATCAGCTGCAAATGTACAGCGACAATGAGAAGAGAGGACAGATCAACAGGGACACTGGAGAAAATAAGGGTGTTTTTTAGTAGATGATTATAAAATAATATTGCAATTTAAGAAGTTAACTTCTTTACTTACAATAATATTTAAAGAAAGGAAAGTTGGTAGGCAACACTGTATTTTAATTATTTATTTAAACTAATATTTAATAAAAGGAAAGTTGGTACTCAAAAAGTATGTAATCTTCACGTTCTTCTGAATAGTACCCACTATTTTTCTCAGTGCTTCTGCAGAGACAGCTACTTGAGATATTTGTTGGTGCTTGTGTTTTACTAAATACTTTGTCTGTTTAGATATACAGACACACACAACTGGCAGCCAGCGATCAATGTGATCAATCGCGCTTCAATTTTTCTTCTTTTCAAAGAAGAAAGAGATTTGGTTTGCTGCTGCTTTTTTTTTTGTCAGCGGAAATCTTTTGTGCCACTCTATATATACTGTGATGTGGCCTCAAGTGGCTGCCGTTGTTGTTGTATTATTAGCTAGTTTGGTTTTTTATATATTTCTTTTTTTTTTTGGGGGTGTAGGTCTCCAACAAGTGGCAGTTGAACGGTTGCTAAGTAGCTCAGATAATGGCATAGCGTAATGCCTTCCACTCCCCTTCAAAAGAAAAACAAAAAAAATACCATATACACCCCCGCCCTCGAATAATTGAGTGTCAATTATACACACACATGAGCCAGGGGGCTCTTCAGTCTTTCAGTTTTTGGTGTTACTCGATGTCAGCTGTTGAAAATATTAGAAAAAATTATGGACGTAAATATTATGCATTTCATTGATGGTTTTCCGCTCTTTGGGGGAAAATATATGGGGGCGTGGAAAAACAGTTTTTTAATGTGCGGGGGAAACCAAAAGAAAAAAAAAAACATCTTCATTTATTAATTTATGGATCTGCAGGCCAAAAGAGGAAAATGTGTGTGTGTGTGGAAATTCGGGGAAAAATTAAACAAGTTTTTTTTTGTTTTTATAATCATGCAGCAGCTTCTCCTTTTTGGCAAATTGATGATCTCAGTTGATTTTTGTGCATCTGCAGCAGCAGCAACTCAACTCTACGGTTCTCGAAATGTTTTCAAAAGAACAAGGAAACACAATTTCCATACATATAGACATGCATAAAATCAAATTGCACTTGTTGGCAGCCATCGTCACTGGGGAACTGAGAGGCTAATAAAAAATTTTCGCTGCTGCCATATCGAACGACATAAAAACTGATCGACAACGACAAATATAACTCGGTGCGGCGGCGGTGGCTTCGTTTTGTTTTCAGTTTTTCAGTATACCCCTGGTATTATGTGGGGGTATATAGGAATCTCGGGACCTTTAAGAGCCAGGTCGATTGAGTATAGATTTTACTATTCATTCTAATGATATTAGCTCACATACCAAAAATTGTGGATATAGAACCATTTATAAGAAAGTCAGCTCTGAATCTCAGGACCTTTAAGAGCCAAGTCGTGTAAATATAGATTTTATTATTTTTTCTAACGATATAAGCTCACATACCAAAAATTATAATAATCAGGCAATTTATAAGAAAGTTAGCTTAGTTAGATTTCGTCCCCTTTGGGTATGCAATATATTTTTGTTAATAAGTAGCGGGTATTTCCTAGTCGTTGCATTATAAACTCGTTGCTTTGGGAGGCATGAAAAAATAATGCCTGCCTTTTCTGGGATCGGAATCAGAAATCGGGACTGGGACTGTGACTACTGGGCCTTTCGAACTGTGGGGCCTGGTGTTGTTGTAAATTTTAATGATCTGTCATTTCGATTTATTTTATTTTCAACCGAAAACCCAGAAAGAGACAGAAACAGAAACTGAAACAGAAACAACAGAGAGACAAAAGCGAACTGACTGACTGATCGGACGGCGATCGTAGAGCGCACGTCAGCTGCATATTAAATTAAAAGGTATTATATTGTACTAAATATATATATATGTATATCTCTCGTGCGAAAGAGTGTGATGAGTGGGGGTTTCGAGGGGGGGGGGATTGCGCTCTTCCTCTTTGTTGTTCATGTGACATGACGAAGTGATCTGCTCCGGTCTCGACTCGACTTCGATAAAAATATCCACACATCGATAGAATTTGAATTTGAATTTGACTTTTCGGTTTCAGTTCTTGTTTTTTGTTGTTGTTATTGTTGTTTTTTTCAGGGCCCCACCACCACCCTTCCCCCAATTTGGCATAGTTTTCGTGGCCCATTGTTGGGGAACTAATTCTTGCCGCCGTATATTTGATTCGATGGGAACTAGAGCGCATTGCATGCTTTGTTCTGGTGTCTCTTCTAGTTCACATGTCGCTACGTTATACTTTTTTTTCTCTATATTTTTCTTTTAATTTATTTGTTTTTTTGATTTCACAATATTTCGATCGGGCCAGGCAAATAAATTCTCAAACAGAATATACGAATAATAATTTTACTGGGCTTTCAGAAAAAACGGGAAAATTTATTGAAAATCCAAGAGCAGACAAAAAACAAAGAAAAGCAAAGTTTGTCATAAAATTTTATAACTTTTCCCGACGCCGCGCTACTTATAATATATACACTAGATCTAGTATATCTATAGTCTATATAGAGTCTAGGATATCAGTTGTGACAATTTATGGTGATTGCCAATACTTTTGCCTCTATGTGTGGGCGATGGTCCATTGTTATGTTCCGGGGGATTAGTTTGCCACTGTTAATTTGTTAAAATTTATTTCAAATAGTTCTGTTTCTTGTGGTGTTTTCTTTCCCCGCGGTTTTTATGGGGAATCGGGTATGGGGATGGGTATAAGTATTTATGGTGTGTGTCCATGATAGTTTTGCTCATTTGGCTGGGGCTCATTTGGTATCGGGGCATCATAAATATTTAAGAGGTCATAAAAGCGAGGGCAGGACCATTCACCCACCACCACCCCATTCTCTCCTCATAATTGGCAAGCACTGATAAGCGCACACACACACACTTGCTAATATTGTATCGTATATTCCCTTTAATTATGATATAATGTTGTTGGGCCAAAAGTTTTCCCTTCGCTCTTAATTGCCAAACATTTTTGGCATCCGAGGGTTTTTGGTAAATTTCTATTGAATTCTCTAGTCTTGTTTGGTTGTTGTTTTTTTTTTTTTCTGCTCGTTCGAGTAAACCGTTTATGAAGTCATAATTTCTGTCATATCATGCTCTTGGCCCAGATCGGTGACTTATGATAAGCCCGCTTCAATAAAAACCAACAACAACAACGAGGAAAACAACGAGGGTCAACTGATGAATCTTAAGTGGCCTGTGCCGAAGGGTCTCGAGTGTTTAATTTGATTTCGGCCGAATCAAATTGCGGTGTTTGTTTAGGTTTTAAGGTATTTGCGCTACTAGTGTGGCCAGCATGGCATTCTACGCACTCCACATTCGTCTGCCAGTGTGGCCAGCCTCCAGTGTCATTAACCTACACACACACGCACACAAGTGCAGGGTTTTTAGAGAGCATTAACTGCTTTGGCTTGTGTTTCGGTGCCAGCCAAAAACTATGCCAAAAACTTTCAAGGACACATGCAATGCACGCAGCAGCAGCAACAACAAAGCTTTTGGGTGGGTGGTTGGTGGGTGGTGGAGGAGGGAATCATGCGTTTGCGGCATTTTCCGAGACGCGCACATGCAGCCTTGCCACCCATCTCACTCCCACTCCACAAACTCTCTATCTCTCTCTCTCACTCACTCTGTCGTCACCGCAAAACGTGCGTAATTAAAAGTGCCGTAGTGTGCGTGGCTACCGGCGTATGTGTGTGTGTATGTGTGTGTTTACAGTTAAATTTTTGCATTCACAAAAGTCTTTAAACAACTTAATTCAAGCTAATTCCAGTTTGTTTTCTTTTTCGAAGAGTGACCAGCTTTTAATATTAAAGTGACCAGCTTCGCAAGAGAAGCAAGGCCTTTACCTATTTTGAATTATTTCACTTAAGGCACCTAACCATCTCTTTCGCCTGGCTTAAACTGTTGCTCGCTTTAAAGTTGTCTCAGCCTTGTAGACATTTTAGGCTCAACAGCTCACACACACATATACTTATATATATATGTAGCCTGGCATATTGAAGCTCAAGGACGTGGTCTAAGTTTAAGACAGCACAGAATAAAAAAAAGAAGAAAATACACTCACAAACAAACAACAACACTAATACAAAGCCAAAAGTGCCTTGTCTTTCTCTGGCTTTGAAACCCCCTACCCCTAAACCCCCCTCCCCCCACACACACACACACTACTCCACTGCTCCTACCCCCTTTTTTAGACCACGTCTTCGTCTTTTTGCTCGGCTCTTTTTGCTACTAATTTTGCTACTTTGCCTGCCAGCTGAAGAAAGAGAAGGGGCTAGCTGTGAGTGAAAGAGATGGGGCTATATAGAGCGTTTAATTTACTTCAGGGCGCCTTACACTAGGCAAGGTTTTATTTTCCTTGCTTTTTTTGTGGAAAAGGGAAGGGGGTTTGGAAGGGGTTTCTAGTAGTAGTTGTAGTAGTAGTAGTACTACTCCCCGGTTTTTCCTTTAAATTTAATTTCTTTTGCTAGTTTTTCGCCGGGCCAGCTGACGAAGTCGTTGTCGGCTTTTGCTTAGAATTTTCGTTATTGTTTTGTTGTCTGAGGTTAGTTTTCACTGCCGACGTAGTCGTCGTCGTCGTTGTCGTCGTCATCATCATCATCATGATGATGATCATCATCGTTGCCTCTTGGCACATTTTCCGTCTTTTCCCGTCTGCCACTCTGTGTGTGTTTGTGCCTTTTACTGTTGGCTTTAATTAGAACATTTCACTCTTTTTTGGGGTGGCAACAGTTGGGCGGCTTTAAGCCAAAAACTCCAACTCAAGGCCTCGAATTTAATCGCATTAAAATTGAAGCCAAAGTCGCAATTTAAATACTCTAAATTTTATAAAGTTCGCTTATAAGAAAAACACATTTTCAACTTATCTAACCATGTTTCTTTTTTTTCTATTTTATTTCCAGGTATGTGTACATTGACGGCTCATTGCAGTGTGACCCCAATTTGTTTAGTTTTTAATCAAAATTAAATGTAAGTACAAAAATTTCATGGAACGGAGGCAGGAAGTGAATCAGTGATAAAGAAAAAAAAACTGATTAGCAACAAGTATGTAATCCTAAGAATTTTATTTGATATTAGTTTTGGGTTTAGAAATTTTAATGGGAAATATTTAACAAAAAGAAAACGGAAGCTGAGTAAGAGATTAGAGAACTTCGGTGTTCTGCTATTATACTTGATTTTGTATTAGCTTGAAAAATAGTCGTCGGTTTTCTGTTTTTTTTATGACACCCAGAAATATCCCCAAGATATAATGTTTTGGTTGCACTTATCGCACATCTGTTGGACATAACACTTCATAGCTCCTTTGGTTCCCATCTTAAATGTGGGATATATGGATATTCCCCTCCTTGATCCCGAAAGAGCGCATCTCATTGAATTCGTCGCACATCCCTCACACATACAAATATGATATATGGGCACACCTTTTACGGGGGAGATACCGAAAATGAGGTCTGTAATTCCTTGAGGAAGCCAAAAATAGACAGCCCAAGCGCAGCCTTTAATTGGGAGGAAGTCATTGAATCACATATTTCATTGTTGGAGAAACATAAGTCCGCATTTTGATTTATATGCACGCCCGCGCATTTAATGTATATCTTCTTTAACGCTTAATGTTCGATCGCCACGACTTCAACTGAATAGAGGTTCAGTTCAGTTCTGTTCTGTTCTGTTATGCAAATCCCGAACTGAAACTGAAGAAATCAAATTAAAGGCGGGCGAAACGCATCATTGTCAGCAAAGCAAAGCAATGCACTCCCGCTCCCTTATGGCATTCAATTTTAATTTGAATTTCCGTTGAGCATAAAAAAAAGAAGAGAAGAGAAGTACGAGATCTGTAAAGGAATCGAGGGTCTGGGATTGTGGATTGTGGATTCTCTGATGGGTCTGCCGCCTAATAAATCTATAAAGTGGCAAACTCAGAAGTACACGCATTATTACTTTGATTTTTTATGATGAAGCAGCACAGGAAGCAGCTTCTTCCCCACACCATCGAACACACAGAGGAAAAACCCATATGGATATGGAGTAGAACAATAAAATGTTGGCCCCGCTTCTGTTTCGACTTTTGTTTCACTCCTACTGATTGCCTTTGATTTTCGGGCTATTTATGCTGTGAGCTCAGAGCTCAGAGCTCAGCTTTGCTTTTGCTTTGCTCTTGCTTTGCTTTCAATTTATTTTGGAGCGACTTCCGTTTGTTCTACATTGACATGCCAAAGTCGGACCCGCTCAGTAGTCAGTAGTCAGTCCATCCATCCATCCAGTCAGTCGTCAAATCGAATTCAATTAAGTGTCTTTCCGCCGCCAACGTCCGGCGGTGGATCTCATATCTCATATCTGAGATACGAACTCAGCCGGTAGTCGAACTGATTTACCAGTTAAACGCAACACTTTTTCTGCTCGCTACCCGGGCAATTGATCATACTAATGATTATTATCTGGCCCCGCCGGACGAGACAATCCCAATCCCATTCCCCATATCCCATATACCGAACCAAACCAAAAAATAAAACCCAAACCCAAACCGAAACCGAGTCTGATAATTGAAGTCAACTTAGCCGAGCTTAGGCTCATTGTAAGATTGTTTAACTACCGGATGTTTTAAGCTGCGCGATCGCCATAAATGTGGCTTCGCTTCTGTGTTGCTTATTTCTTTGGTTTTATTTTTTTTATTTGATTTTTTGGGTTGGCATGTCTCTGGATTTCTTTGATTTCGTTGTACATGTTCGGTTTTCCAATCAAAGTTTCAATCGTGCAAAGTTTGATCATTATTGCCCGAGCAGAAGTCAAGTTACTTGGGTTAGTTTTTGGCCTAGGGGCTTCTCTTGGTCGAAACATGTAGGTGGTTGGCTTGTTTTCAACTGAATTTGGGTTTAAGGTGAACTGATCAATGGGCTGATTATTAGCATTTTGCATGTGGGTTTGATTTAATTATATTATAAGCATTAATCATTAGTTTCTTATTATAATGCCGTTTGCATGTGGGGATTTAATTGATTTAAATATATGTTGGTTATTCTAGTGCAAGTTATAATTGGACCGAGTTTCCTATCACTGGCTTCCCTACAAGCCGAGTTCCTTGGGTTAGTTTCCCGAAATCCGTTGCAGCAGGACCCTAAGCTGTCGGAACTGGAAAGATTTGCAGTTATTATTGATGGACCAGGCGAAGGGGCTTAAGCCTAAGTCAAGTCTCAGCTTCATAGCCACTCAAGTAACCGAGTTACGTGAGGTTACTCCATAGATTGGGGGATGGTGTTTGGGGGATGTGAAGATAGGGAGCATAAAAATCATCAAATAGCGCTGGCAGAGGGCAATTTATTGCCATGTACACGGCCAAAGCTATTCAGAAAAGTGCTCCAGCCATTCTAGATTGTATATAGCATGCACACAAATATCTATAGCCATATATATATATATATGCATGGGGCTCTATGTATGGATTGCTGGCCATGTATATATATAGAAAATGGCAAAAATCCTGCGCGCGCTCGAAAAGAAATAAATTCCCTTATTTTTTTTATTTCTTATATGCCGCGATTGCTTTTTCTTCTTCTCCAACTTCGTTTTTCTTTCATTTTTCCTCGTTCCTCTTTTTTTTTGTTTTTGATTTTTTTTTGTACATATATTTTCCTCCCGATTTTCATTTCTGCTAACGCGCGCAATCAAGAACAGGAGCCACACACAAACACACACACTCATACTTATAGAGTGAGAAAGAGAGCGAGTCGAACTCCTAGGACCTCCCAAAGACCCCATAGACCCCCCCACCTCCCAATTTCCTCCCATTTTTCCTGTCTTTTCTTTCGCTTCGAGTTTCTCTTTATTTTATTTCATTTCATTTTTTCCATTTCTCCTGGTTCTCCAGCTCCTCCACCTCCTCCTCTTCCTTTTTCACATATCGGGAAATATCCTTGAATCGGAATGTACGGGACTCCTCCTTCCTCAGTCAACCCCCTATATATATATCTATATATATATCCTGATATATCCATCCACCCCCCGAAAAGCTGGCAATCATCCCTACCGAACAAAAATCTATACACGTCAGAAAGAAAGAAAGAAAACGAAACCCGAAAGTGAAGATGAAATGAAATAAAGCAGCAGCAGCCAAAAGGAGGGGGTGGTGTAGGGTGGTTTAGGGTGGTGTAGGGTGGTATAGGGGGTGGCTTAGCTGGTTCGGTCTGGAGGTGGAAGAAAAAAAGACGAAAAAAAATGTAGGGAGCGCATAAAAATTGGCAGCAGTTTGGGGCAGACAGCATCGCAGACAAGTAAACTTTTTTATGCCACCCCCTCAAACACTCACACACACACACATACAGCTAGTCCCTCCGCACACACAGACAGGGGCAGGCACACCAATACACAGATGGGAAAAGAGACAGCAGCGAAGCCATCGTCTCGGCCAAAACGACAAATGTGAAAGGACATTGTCGTCGTCGTCGTCGTCATCATCATCGTTTGTGTAGTCCTCGGCAGTGCTTCCTCTTCCTCCTCCTGCTCCTCCTGCTCCTCCTTCTTCTTCTTCCTCCTTTTCCCAACTCGTTATTACGACGAGTACGAAGGGTATCCTCCTCCTCCTCTTCTCTCTCTCTTCACCGGCTGTCCATGTCCGTTCTGTTCAGTTCAGTTCAGTTCTGAGTGCGTCGACACTGACTCCCCGAAAGACCCTACCCCGTACCCCCTAAGCCCCCATACCATATACCATACCCTATAGAACTCCCATCCTTTTGGTCCTTGGGTATCCCTCTGCAGTCTACAGGGGGGGCTTGGGTCGGGTCTCTCAGTACAACGCCTTCTTTTTGTATTGGCAGACTTCGTTTATGGCCATGGGGATAAAAGAGGGATTTGTCTCTCGTATGTGTGTGTGTGTGTTGTGTGTTTGTGTGGGTAAGGGAACTCTTGGGCAATCGGAAACCAATCGGAATCGGTAATCGGAAATCTTGGGAGGAAACGAAAATCTCTGAAAGGCACTGCAAGCAAAGAAAATGCATCAAATGAGACAGGGGATTAAAGGATTCAAACAAAGAGATACTGAGATGGATTATTGAAAGTTACCTATCTATTTAAGAACTGGAGAACCCACTTCACACATGGTTATTCTATAGCAACAAATCGACAGCCGTCTAACAACAACAAGTGGTGAACATGTATGTACCACCTATATGTGGATATATATATAGCCAACTATAAACGACAAACGAAGCGAGTCCTTTCTCATTTTTTACTTGTCCTCCCAAGTGTAAACGTGTGTGTGTGTTGGCTGGGAGGGATCTATGTACGAGGCCAGCCCCTTAAAGTCCCCCTTCCGAAGCCCCCACGTTTCGTACGTTTCGTTTCGATTCGTTTTACTCGGTATTTATCGACCAATGATATTGGAAATATGTCAGAGATGCGCACAAGGAGCCAGCACTTGCTGCGCTTGGACCTCTAGATTTTTGTGTGAATTTCTAGTAGGGGGGCGTTAGTTAGTGATAGGATAGTAGGATGGGAGAGTAAGAATAGCTATTTAGGCTATAAACCCCGCTTAATGCATCAATAATAGGTGCTATAGTGTGGCTGCACTTCACTTTAAGTGTGGCTGCACTTTGTTTTTCCCTCCTCCTTTAGCATCCCTTTTCTCACAGCGCCTGTCGTTAACAGTTTTATTTTCTTTGTGTGCCATTTTGATTGGAAAATCGTACGCAATTGGAAATTTTTGCCATTGGCCAAGAGTTCAATACACACACACACACACATACATCGAGGGGAGCTCGGGCAGCGCTGCCTCTGCCGGCGTCGCTGCCTGGGGTTGGATATTATGGAAAATCAATCAGTGAAAAAAAGAAATAAACAAAAAAATGCACGAGAGAGAGCGAGTGAGAGAGAGGGAGACAGGGAAAGGAATGGAGAGAGCGGAGAGAGCTCTCTTTCTGTCACTCTCTGTTGCAGCCAAGAAACTGCAGGCAACAACAATTATTTATTTGGATTTTTTGCTTGATTTTTTTCAAGAGAGTGTGAGTGAGAGAGAACACTCAAAATAAGGCTCAATACGCAGCGAATCATTGAGTGAAACTGCCACCGAAAGAGAGAGAGCGAAAGAGAGGGGCTGTGCGAGCGAGGGAGAAGGAGGATGCGAGGAGAGCGAGTGAGTGTGAGAGAGAGCGAGCGAGAGCAGTTCGGTTCAATGTGTGTTCGATAACCCAGAGCAAAGCAAATGAATGAAAGCAACGGTGGTGGGGAAAGGGGAAGGGGGAGGTGGTGGGGGTTCGCCTGCAGTTGAGTCCGTTTTTCGAGAGGGTCTCTTCCTCTCTCCCTCTCCCTCTCCCTCTCACTCGCTCTCTCTCCTCACATCTCTCTGTCTTTCACGTGTGTGAGTGTGCGGACATCGACTGCGTCGCCGTCATCATGAACATCATATATAGATAGATTTTTAACAAACCTGATTGGACGTTATTGACTGGCGCACACACACACAAGCGAACGCCCGATGATTCGTTCGCTCTGCCTGACTGGTTTCGAAAATCCACACATGTGTGTGTGTGTTTATGTGTGTGAGCTATCGACAGGCGAACCGAAAACCGAAAAAGGTGGAGGGGCCAATAGACGAGCGCGGTTCGAACCACATACGATATCATACCACCGATTTTTATAACGATTCTTATCCCGATAGCGATACCGATTACGATACCGATTCCGTACGATCTCTTGCATGCCTGCGCTCTGATTCACGATCGATAACTGGTTTCGGTTCATTTTCCCCGCGATAAGCAAGCAGCAGCCCCCATGTGAATCATTAAAATTTGACGATTTTATTTATTTTATTTTTGCCACGGACCAATGTGCTTTTGGGGTTTGAGTTTTCGATAATAGGGCGGCGGGCTTATCTCAACTTTGACTAAGGCAATTCGTTTGTATTTCCGAAATATGTTAGATTAGAAAATATTTAATTTGGAATTATGTTAGTCGGCTGGCCAAATACTTAAATTAAAGATTATTCGAGTTTTAAACATCTGCCATCTTTGTACTTCCTCTGAGTAAGCTTAAAAAATTTAAAAAAAGAAAAGCTTGTCGGCAATAATATATAGATTACAAAGAATTTGAGTATTACTAATACTGCATGAAATTTCACTTAAAAATTATTTTATTAGTTAAGATTTTATGAAAGATTTATTTAGATCTCGACTTTAGTTAAATCTATGACGTTCTACTGATAAAATTCTTCATATGGGCAACTAAAATACCGTTTAAAAGACATTTGGAGTTTCCAAGTTAATCAGGAGTCCAGTTCCTTGGGTTATAACAGGGACTAAAACCATTTTCCAAGCCACCCAATTGGCGCATTTCTTTGCTCTGCTCAAATTCGACACTAAATGGCCCGAGCAGGGCACTCCCAAAGTTTCATCTGGCCAGCTCGAGCAGAAATCGAGTTACTTGGGGTCAACTACTGTGGGAATATATCAGCGCTACCCCAAGCCGCCCTATATGTATGTATATACTGCGTGTGTATGTGTGTGCTTGTGCCTGTGCCTGTGCGGTGAAAACCAATCACAAGTGGGGCCCGAAAGGCGTTGCCGATATGTATTGAAAGCAATCCATATATATACGGTGGGTATCTCTCTCTGTATGAGTGTGTTTATGTGCGAAAGGTTAACAGCTTTTCGTTGTCGCTGACTGCGCTGCCAACAGCTCTGCCCTTTTTTTTTCCATTCTTTCTTTCGCTCCCTACACACACACACACACTCTCACACAAATCCAGTCGTGCGTTTCTGGATTCGTCCAATCGAATTCAATTGACGCACAAATTTTTATGTGCGGAAAAAAAGGAAAGCGAGGGAGACAACAAAAAGGAAAAAAAAACAGTAAGGAGAAAGGAGAGGAAAATGTTGTGCTCCTTCTCAGTCACCCAGCCACCCTCCCCTAGCTGCCAATACACGACATCCATCCAATCACCCAAAAACCAACCCCCCCGAACAGAATTCTACACCCACTTTTTTCCCCCCATAAAAACCGAACCGAACCGAAACTGAAACCAATCCAATTTGGTATTGCCCGTATGGGTTCCTTTTTTTTTTGGTCGAACCCCCCCCTTTTCCATCCTCCTTACTTTTGGGAAAAGGTCCTCTCTTGCTCAACACTCGCTGTCCCTTTCTATCTTGGCACCCGAACTCGAAAACCGAAGCTTTGGCGTCAGGGAAAAAAAAAGAAAATATAACAAGAATGAGAGGGAAAAAAAACAACACACAAAAAACCAATGAACGGGGGGGAGAGGGGGTTTGGGGGTCTTACTACCAGACAGCCATAAAACAGAAGCAGCAATGGGTGCAAAAAAAAAAAAAAAAATTTACAAGGCGGCACTTTCACTCGACTCAATGCCGAACATCGTTGAAGCCTTAAAGCTGCCCAAGGAAAATTGTCAACCAAGGACCACCCAAAAAAAATAAAATGAGCCAAACGAGCGAAAGAGAGAGAGCGAACGAGTGAAATTTCTATTCTAGGGTGGTTCGGTAAAAAAAAAGAAAAGAAAAAAAAAACCGAAACGTAACCGAGAAAAAGGAGCGAAATACATACGAACATCGATTTCGATTGGGAAGCCATCAACAGCTAAGGTCCTGAAAATGGGAGGCTGCCACCCAGTATTACCCACTACCCACCCCCTTTGGAGCTACGCTTCTGCTTTTCGAGAGGAGCTCTTCGTACGCTTCGTTTTTCGGTTCGTGTTCGTTTTCCTGTCGATGGCGATGTCGCTCTCTCTCAGCGCCCTTAAAGCTTCGCTTTTTTTTCTTTATTATTATTATTATTTCTTTTTTTTTTTTTTGGATTCCAACCCCCTACAACCCCTACTTTTTTTCTGCGTGCGTTTTGGGGCATTGAATTGGGGTGGAGATTGGGTTTTTTCGGGGGGTTTGGGTTGACAAGTTCCAAAGGCGCCACCCAACCAGCGTTCAGGGTGGGGGGGTTAACGTCAATATATATTATATACATGTGTAGGGAGCCAAAGAAAAGGAAGAAAAAAAACCAAAGGGGATAAGGATGAAAAAAAAAAGAAATGGGGAGAAGCAGGAATGTAATCAAGTGCACACACACAGATACAGGCAGCCAGGCATGTGTTGGTGGGGAACCCTTGTTGTAGTCGAGTGGCGAGTGGGGAAAAAATAGTAGCATGCTTTTAGGTGCTAAGCAGCGCACTCAGGAGCGGCAAGGAAGAAAAGCAGGTGTAAAGAAGGGGTTTGTAAGGGGGTTTGGAAGGGGCTCGTTTGTAAGGGGTTCCTGTGCGTATGTGTTATTTATGTCATTATTGAATATGCGTTCGAGGCGCAGCCAACCCAAATCCAGCCCGCTTAGACATGTGTATACTATATCTTATGGATACAGCATCGGCTTATGTACTCAGGACACACACACACACACATACGTATCCTTATGGCATGCGTTTTTATGCTTATTCGATTTTATTCGAGTGCTGGCAACTACAGATACAGCTACAGATAGAGACACACAGAGACACACGTGTGTGTACAGCGACAGAGACAGATACAAATACAGATACAGATACATTCGGTGGAGCATCAGGATTTGCTGGATGCTGAAGGCTTCCTTCCACCTCCATTTTCCATCCTCCTCCTCCTCCTTCTCACCCACTTCCATTTCCATTCGCATTTCCACTGCCATTCGAGCTTCAGCTGGCTCCGATTTCTTTTCACTTGGCGGATTTTTCTTCTTTTGCTTTCGCATTTCTCGTTTCCTTCATTTCTTTTCGTTTCGTTTCGATTTTTTTTATATTTTATTTCTTTTTTTTTGCCACTTGTGCTCCGCCCCGTTTTATTGTAGGGATTTTGCTTAATACATATAGATATATAGATGGGCCACGTACATGTATCAGTATACTCGTTTTAATATATAAAAATTCCCCCACCGATTGTGTGCAGAAGATAGAAGCGATATATAGAATTTTTTTTTGTTCCTTTTACTTAATTTCCATTTTATTCATTTATTTCTTATTGTTTCGATAGTTGACACATCCAATTAAAATGTTGTATTAAATAATAAATATTATTTTTCGCATAAAACCTATAGCAAGATCATTTTCTTCTTGAAAAAACCTCCAGACATCAAGAGCAAATACTCCCAAGTAGCTCAAGGTTTCCACTTTTCACACTTAACTAACCTAACAAGTGACGCCATTGCCTAATCGCCTAAAAAATATACTATAGCTATATATCTGCACGTATATCTGGCCGATTTCTTACAAATCACTATATGATGGGCCGTATAGCCCTACCATAAATCTTTCAACATGTTTAGCCAACAACTAAACAATTTATGACGATTGTCTCCGCCATGCGGGTGAATATCTCTCGTTTGTGTGTGTATATGTGTATATGGCACTCCGATTAACTGATATCTCGACTATATCTATGGCTATATCTCGTGCTCGTCAGCCAGATATGACTGCTGCCTGCCACTTCTTGAATTGCCTTTAAGGGGGGACTTATCTTGGATGGCTGGCACCCTCGTCGTATTATTTTTTGTTGTAATTTGTTTTTATTTATACACCTATTTGTTTGTCCACTAAGCAGGCGAGGAGATATATATATAAATGATATATATGTATAAGTCTTTTATATAGTCTCGTATGTATATATATCAGGGGCAGAGATAAGGCGTAGATCTTATCTGTAAACATGGGGCGGTACAGTAACTGTATCTGTAGCTTTGGGCCAATAGACGAGGCTCCACTTGACTGACTTGATTACGTCTCTATATAAATATGGCAGCTATATGTCTTAGAAGATATCTTAAGCACACATTCGACTCTAACTTTATCTGGGCTGTATCTGTATCTTTATCTGTATATATATATGTATCTCTACCTCTCCCTCGGTATCTTTAGCAATACTTAAACATTGCTACACAAAATGTATGGCCTTTATAACACCTGATCCCCTGCTCCTCCTCCCTTTTCGCTGGGCCACAAATAAAATTGATAAAAAAGAACGGAGCAACAGGAATTTAATTTTATAATTATGATGATGATGATGTATTTGTTTAGAAATTGTTGCTCTTCTTTAGCTTTATCCAACTAATGCCACCAACACACACACACATATTTTCAGTAGCTGCCTTGTGATTATTTTATTTCATTCGGGTTTTTTCTTCTTTTTTTTTGGGGAGCTTTAGATTTGATTTTATTTTGTCGTTTATCACAAAATGCTGCGGCCATTGCGTGTGTGGCTATACACACACTTACACAGTATATGGATTTGATATATATATATTTATGTATGTATTTGTCTGTATGTCTCGGTGGGCTCAAGTTTTTTTCGCGCTCAGAATATTTTGTCCAGTGAATTATCTACATCAGTTGTTAATTGCTATTTGACGCGTTATATCGGCTACCGACGTATTCCGACTTTGTGGTTTTGGGTACTTAAATATCTCTAACGTTTCCGAATCTGTGTGAAGTTTGGTTTAGTTACTTAAGAAAGTGAGTGAATTAGTGGATATGGTTTAGAGATTGAAAGTGTATCGACAGTTTGCTATTTATTGAAACTTAAGATCGATTGTGAAAATATCGAAATTATAGATAATTTTCAAGCTTTATGATTAATAAGTATTTTCTTTTGTGAATTTCAATTGCTTTATCTTGAAGTGGAATTTCAAAGTGATTCACATTCGCTATCTTTGTAGATTTAATAAAATCATACATATTACCTAACCTTGATCACAGGTTGATACAAAATATAAAACGTGGAATTTCAAAATGATTCACTTCTTTTTCTGCTGAAATTAAAGAAATGATGTAAGATATTTTTACTTGACATTATAAATATATAAATAACTTATAAAGCTGAATTTTACTAATAATATTATTTTTTTTCTTCTTTTTGCTGGTAATATTCCCACTTCATTGCACTATAACTCATTCAGAATTCGTAAGTTTTTGCCTGAATATTTTGTTTTTTGGCCAGACTCTTTGCTCCACTTAAGGTGGTGAGAAAACTAATGATGTTTGTCGCGACTCTGTTGGCATTATAATGATAACTACACACACACACATACGATTGGGGGTCCTGTTTTCAGATTTCTCTTTCATATTCCTTTTTTTTTTCTCATATTTTTTTTTTGTGCTGCCTTCGAGCCGCATTTCATTCATTTGCGTTTCATTCATGTCGTTGCCGTTCGTTCGCTCCATCCTCCTGCAACAAAATATGTCAAAACTTGTCTCGTCTGTCTGCCATTAGCAGCAGCAACAACAGCAGCAGCAGCAACAACAGCAACATCAACAGCAGCAGCAACATCGGCAGACACACCAGCAACATCTCGCCCACACAAAGTGGGCGCAACTTGAACATCATCATGCTCATTACGATGGGATGATCATCAATTTGGGTACCAGTTTTTGGGCTTTAGGGTTCCGTTTTCTTTTTTTCAAGGTTTACTTCACCTTAAATGTAATTTATGTTGCCAGTTCACAATAGACTGATCCTGAAACCCAAAGAGTTAGCACACGACTTGATTGCAGCTACTGTGCAAGCGAGGCTTCATTCATAAGAAAAAGAAAAGAAATCTGGAAAAAAAAACCCCCCACTCACCCCCTTTATTGAACGCCCCCAGTGTGTCGCCTTCATTATATGCAAATTTCAATTATTTGCACAAATCAGACGCTCAAGATCTGCCAGATCGCAGATCCTCCAGCCGAAAGGCATTATTATCAATCCCCCGCAAAAAATTTTAAAAAAAAATCTAAAGCTAAAGAAGAGAGCGAAAAATATTGTTCAATTTCGTTCGTTCGTTTATTTCTTCTTTTTTTTTGTATTTATCGGAGCAAACAGGAAGAGCCATAATATAATTTATTGTATTAATGCTGTCCCGCATATAACGTCAGCATCATCATCATGATCATCATCATCATCGTTATTATTATTATTATCAGAGTTCGCGTTCAATGGGCAGCATTTCATTGATACCCTTCTTATATTATATTTATATACACATATCTACACATTTATATTTGCTCTGCTCTCTCTTTCTCGCTCACTTGTATTATTATTAATTTAAACATAAACATGGATTTCCTGTTTGCCCTTGTCGATATGCAAAAAAACCAAAAAGAGACGTAAAAAGAAAAAAATTCTTTGTTGGGCTTTTTTTTTGTTTTTGTTTTTGTTTTTTTCGACATACAAAATGCTTTCGATCGAATTTCACATTTTGTCTGGAGGAAATTAAATTAAGCGTTCGCCTCGTTTTGGCTCGGATTTTTGTCGTTTCTTTCTTTGTTGGGAAGATCATCATTAAGCATTCATCCATTGAATGCGTGGGAGCATTCGATTTTAATTTTGATTTTGATTTCGCATTGAAGGTCAGGCTGTAGGTTGCTTGCCTGCTCACAACCGTTGAGGAATTGATAAAGAAAAAAATAAAGAACAAGTTTTGAAGAAGGGGAACATGCATTTTAAGGAATCTAAAGTTAAGGGAAAATAGTAATGTCATTTCATAAGATTAATAAAAATTCTTATATATTTTTAAAATAAAACTTTAGATAACCCTTAGATAACCTTGAGTTGACAATAAATTGTTAAAAAATATATATATACAAAAGGATTCTAAGAAAAGGAACTAAAAAACTTAAAGAATCTAAATTTAAAGGAAAAATCTTACAAAATATTAGTTTAAAAATTCCGAATTTTTAAAATTTTTTGAAGTTAAACTTTAGTTAACCCTTAGTTAACCTTGACTTGACATTGAAAAGTCATAGGCCTCGGGAGTTTGCCCAAAAAGCAACGAACTCGGAAATTGACCAACCCCCCTCCCATTCCCCTTTTTGCGAAAATTCGCGCAACCTGCGCATGTTGTTGACATTGCGTTGAGTGTGTGTGTGTGGGTGGTTGGGGGTGTGAAAAGTGGGCTGCTTGGGTGGCGGGGTGGTGACATCTCCCAGTGGCCACTGCAATTGACACAATTTCGCTGGGAGACAAGGCCGGCAGTCAGTCGGCTGTTTGTTGGCCGTTGGCATTGACCAAAAGGCACTCGCAATCGCAGTCCAGCACAGCACGTGGCCAGTTTGTCACTGTACGGGTTAATATCTGTGTGTATTTGTATCTCAAACACACACGCACACGCACAGTCACCGCAGCATACACATGCAATTGATTTGTACTTTGGGGTCAGAAGCATACCAAACATGCCAACGCAAAATGCCGAGCAGAGCAACAGTTTGTCTCTACCCCTCTCTTTCGCTCGCTTTGGCATCCCCAAACGTCAACCCCCCAACCCCTCTTAGCATTCGCACAATGTTGTGCGTGAAAAACCGCAACATTTGCAGACTCTGAAACCACCCACCTTATATCCCTTTCCCACCCAACGATTCGCTTTTTTCCTTTGTTTATCCGCGAATTTTTTCGAGGGCTTATTTTCATTTTTTTTTTTCCTTTTTCGAGAGTAGCTTTAAGTCTGCTAAACAGCCTCAAAATCAGGTCAAAACTAAGCCGGGGATTGAGAGCAAACAGCAGGGGAATTAGAAGAATGAGTTGAAATATTTCTATCGAAGTGTTTAGATTTTTACGATAAACTTATCGATATAATGATTTTTTTAACCATCCTTTAATAAAATTTGCAGAAGAGGGAGCATATTGAAATGGGTGTAGAAGAAAGTGAAAAAAGGGAATAGGAAGATAGATATTATTATATCTACAATATTTCCATCGATAACTTTATCGATACAATTTATTCCTATAAAAGTTAGAGACCAATTCTCCTCGCTTTGTTCTCAGCTCTGTCTGCCTTATTCTTCCTCCTCATCTGCCTCTTCTTCTTCTTGTCAATTAGTGAAAATCGAATTAATATTGTAATACTTTAATGAAATAATGCATGCATCATGCCAGACAGAAGAGACTGAGATGGAGATAGAGAGAAGGCGACAGTTATTTATGCGGAACGACAAGATGAATCTGAATATGCGAAATGTCTCTTCATCTCTCTCGCCATCTCTCTCTCTGTCTGCCGCATAATAAGTGGAAAAAAGGCCAAAAACTAAAGTTGATAAAAATAAACGAGAGCCACACATCAGAAAGACGTGAAAATACAGAGGAGTAGTTGTAGAAGAGTCGAAGGGGGGGCGACACAAAAAAGGAGTGCGATGTCTCGTCTCTTTCTGCCCGCCATCTACCCGTCTCTTTCGGCGAAGCCTTTGTGCAACTTTGTCAATTGTTAGGGCGGTGACACTTGAATTCTACGGAGGTTGGGGGATTTCGCAAAGTGTGTACATGGGCGGGGGGTAGAAGGGGGGATTTGACTAAATGGCAAGGTGTGGAATGCGTGTATGACAAGAATTGATATAAAATATGCTAATTGCCTTCTAGAGATGGAAGAAATGTAGCAGTGAATGAAATCCTCTGGTTCAGAGAAGCATGGGTTTGAGTTAGGATCAAATAAATATATAGTTTAATTAAAAAAAAATGTTAAATGCATAATTCATATTCCCTCCCATTGAACTCCACTTTTGCTTGGCATTAACTCATCATAAGTATCAACTCAAATGCCATTTCATTGTGCACATTTTTGACTTCATTCCCATTTATCCAATTAAAATTGCCTATTAAAATAGCAATGTTTTCTCTTTTTTTTTTTCTTACTTCAAGTTGCAACAAAGTTGCTTCTGTGTCTCTTCGTTTAAAACATAGAAAGATAGAAAACAATTGCAAATGTCTTTTTGCGGAGACGGGAACGTCGGGGTTCGCCATTTATGTGAATTATTGGCAAAAATGCATAACGGCAAACAATTGAAAATGCAATCAAGTGTTGGCCAAAATGCCTCATCAGCCATCTCTTTCTTTCCCCTTATCCCCTTATCCCCCCTCTCTTTCTCTTTTTTTTTTTTTGCCAAACGACGGCGGCAACATTTGCATGCCCCAACAACTACAACATCAACAACAACAACAACAACAACGTTGCCAATTAATCAAGAAATTCTTAAATAATTATTTGCCTATTTTTATAGAAGAGTCGAGAGGGATATGAAGACACAAATGCACATATATATATATCTCAACCGATATGAGGAATATGGTACGAAGGCAGGGGCGTCGGAAGGGGAAAGGGGTGCATTATAGACAGCCGCTCTGGCTGACTGAGTGACTGGCACGACGACATCGTCTGTTGGAGTGTAAATTTGTTGTTGCCCCGCACTCTGCAGGCTACAAAGTATATAGTATTTTGATATACATATACAGTTGCAGATATAGGATGCACAGCGAAAAAATTAGGCTTTTTATAAATATATATTGAAGATATTAAAGTGGTTTTTACACAAGAAAACATTTTTTTGTTTGATCATATGCACAGAAAAAAGTTTTGATAATTGGAAATGGTTTTTACCCATTTTTAAAAAAATGATCTATGACCTATATATTTTATTTCGTTTGTAAAATATATATAGATGCACATAAAAAAAATTAATAAACTTATTTAGTGGTAACTACTACTTGAAAAAGGTTTAAAAACCAATGATTGAAAAATATATCTTTATAATATCATAAAATAGATTATGACCTATATATTTGTTTTTTTGTCTGTACAAACACATATATATATGCATATTTGTGTCTGTTCATTAGCCTGATATTATATGGGAGAAGCATGCACTTTTCGATTTTCATTTCTGTGATTTGTGCCCGCTGCGCCTCTCTCGTCCTCCCTCTCTCTCTTTCTCGCTAGCTCTCTGATTCATTGTTGTTGTAAAAATAAGTTGCCCGCCAGCCAGACCAACCCCCCTCTAACCCCCACCTTAACCCCATAATGCTCCCTTTTCCGATACGATACGTTCCTCCGGCCATACAAACAAATTTCTATGAAGCATTGCAGTTAGATGAGCCGTTTAGTGACAGTCAAGTCGTTGAGGGGGGTAAATAAAAAAAATATAAAAAAAAACACAGGCAGTGCGAATCAGTGGCATGCATTTTTATGCAGATATATAGATATATATACTTATACAGACATATGTATATCGAGTGGTGGCTGGCCGAGTGCATTGCCATCGCCATTTGCGGGTCGACTAATAATAATAAATATTTTTACAGAAATTAATTAACAGCGGCGAAGCATCAAGAACAACAATAGTCAACAAAAGTGTTAAAAGAAGAAGTCGTGTATGTAAGGAGGAATCTTAAAGATTTTGTAGAAATGTAAATGCCATTTGGTTGTGTTGATTAATGCATATTGAAATATAGAAGAAAATTTTCAAACCGGACCATTCATTCAAAAGTTATGACCAAATAATGATTGCAAATGCAAGCAGTACTTGCATATCTCTTTAACCCTCGCACTTCTATTAGTACTTCTGAGTAACGAGTATCTGATAGTCGAGGTACTTGACTTTAGAAATCAAACTTAAAATGTAACCCAAATAAAACCACCAAAAACGCGGGGGTAAAACAAAGCTTTTCTCTACTTGGGGCAATTATTCAAATTCAAATTAAGTGGCAGGCTCACCAACACACACACAGACAAATACATATATGTATTGTATTTGGCAGCCCCAAAAAGGAACCCCCAACCCCTCCTCCTTTTTTGCATTCCCAAATTCCGAAATGCCGCAACTTGTCTCGTTTTGTAAATAACAAATCAGGCATTTATAAATGATGTGAGCATAAAATTTTGGCGCCACTCCTCCAACCTCACCCGAAAAGTTCACCCTTAACCACCCACCACTCCACCCCCTGAAAATACCACCCAAACTCATCGAAATTTAACCCACTAAGCTCCTCCGCTGGCAGCACTTGAAAACAAAAGCAACTCTTTGGCAGCTGACACGCGCTGTTGTTTCATTTTGCCAGCAACAAAACTGTCGCCCTTTTGCCTCGATTTTCCCCATCCTTGATTTTCCCTTTCTTGAATTTCCCAAAAGGAAAACGTCGTCTTCGTCTCCTTCATACGTCTCTAATAAGACATGATTGTAATTAATTAAATTAATTCGTTTCGGTTTTAATACACGAAATGTTTTTCGATTTTGGCCCAGGACAGCCACCCCATTTTCCACCCACTTTTCGATTTTCCTCTACTGCCACACAAAAGGATTGCCAAATGAAAGCGAAAGATTTCTGATTTACGTTCTCAAATATTTGTTTGTCACACACTCTTCAGGCTAAGCTGAGGGAAAAAGGTGAGGTCCTCTCTATAGAGGGAAAACCCCCTTCAAACCCCCTGCAAACCCCCTTCCACTCAAACTATAAAATGTTGTCGATTTTGATTAGGCAAAAACTTGACAGGCAACTTTTGGGCTTCCATCGTCGTCGTCGTCGTCGTGGCTTTTCATTAAAAATGCCAACTGAGTTTTGTCTTTTGGGGTTGCTTTAGTAGCAGAATTTTAAGCAACAGCCAAACAACCTACAAACCACCGTCTCCATCTCCTCGGTTGCCTTGGTTTTTTGGAGATGGAGCCTGCTTTCGGCATAATGAATTGACATTGATTGGAAATTTTGATTGAAAAAGGGTCTCAGAGAAGGAAACTTGTCTATAAAGCGCAAATAATAAATTGCTTCATTTTCGGTTTAATTAAGAGATTTTTCGTCAGACACCCAAAAGAAATATTGATTCTCTAGTTTGGTGGGTGGTGTGGTTGCTCGCAAAGACTTAAACATTAATACTTTCATTTATATTAATGCCTTTGGCTCTGATTAAGGATTTTATGAAAAGGATTCACATAATATTTAATTAGGTATTCACATATATGCCTTTTGTGCACAACTGTACTGTACCCACTGCAAAACTGAAATCATTAATTTCGTTTAGATTTTAAAATGTCAAATTTTTTGGGTAATGGAAGGGTTCGGTTTTCCTTTTTTTTTTATCCCCACTGAAAGCATTTTGAGGCCCGCATAAAAATGTCAAAAATTACAAGGGTTTTCAGGCGGGGGGCGGAGAGTGTGGGCTTTTCTAATCATTATTTGTATGGCCTGACCGAACACACACACGCTTACGAACATCCTTCAAAAACCCCATAACCCCCGCACTTTTGAACCCACACAATGCCCACATATGAGTTATATTTATTTGTATTTGTCTGGGCCCGTTTTCTGCTGCCTTGACTTGACCATTCTATGCTATTTGGTCAGTGTAATGCTTAATTATTTACTTAGCAAAAAAAAAAAGAGAACAAAAATCCTGACCGAAAAAGGCCTATCGAAAAAGGAGGTTTGGCATGAGGTAGACAGAACAATGGGTCCAAAAACACCCGAAACACCCACCCACCCACTGGATCACAAAAAAGGGTCATCTAATACACACACACACACATGCACACACACACATCATGTGTTGTCCAGCATTCATTTTTGATGTACGATTGGTCCTGGTATTTTTTTGTTTTGTGGAATGGGCACACCAAAAAAAGGTATGCATACGTTATGTAATAATAAGGATAAGCCAAAAAATTATTATTACTTTTGGTCACACAATGCGGAGGAGGAGGAGGTGGTACGAAAATTCCAAAAGGGTTGCTTAGAAAACCAGGGGGAGGCGGGGTGATTTGCAAAGCCCCTCGTTAATCACAAAAATGGCAGTAAGACTTGGAATTAACATTTTTTGTCTAATGAAGGCGGCTCAAAAAAGGGATTTACTTAAACTTTATGCGTACATCGTATGTATTTTCCAACTATTGATCAAGATTTCGTTGTATTATAATCCGCCATTTGTATTTTAACCCCTTTTAATGCCCCTTTCCCTACGCCTCTGGCAATTAGAAATCCTCTAATTTGATGCCCACTCACACACACTCGCAGATGTTTTGGGTATTATGAATACTGTAACAGTATCTTTTCAGCTTGACACACACACAGAGAGACAAAAAATCGTAGGAACTTGAGTTTCGCCCCCCTGAAATTCTTTTTCGCTGTCATGTGACGCATTAAAAATCGAAACTCCCCCCAATGTAAATTTCCGCCAAGTCTCGTCTTCTTCTTGCTTTGGCGCACGCATTAATCCTTTTTTCCAGCATCTTTTCACACAAAACAGACACATATGCAGGGCACGCGTGTATATAATCCTTTTTTACTCGGGGACCCCCAACCCCTTCGAAACCCCTTCCCTTACCCCTGCCGAAACCCCTGACTTTTCTCATCTTCGTCAGCAGCTTCGCATATCAAAGCTAATTTATATTTTGTATAGCATACATTTGGGCGTGCACGCAGTTTTCAGTTACCAACAACCCCCCCACCTCACAAGAAAAAATGAAAATAAAATAAAATACAAAAACAGCAACCCCTTCTCAATGCCTTTTGCCTCTGATTTTTGATAAGTAAATAGAAAATGTTATAAATTTACATACATGTGTGTGTGATTGTGTATGTGGGGTTGCTCTGTGTGTGTGGAAGGCAATAAAAAAGAAACAGAATTTTAAATTAGAAAATATTAGTTAGCCAAAGGAAGAAGAAGAGGAGCTCAAATCTCTAACGGTATCTCGTCGAATGTACAGTTATGTATTTGCATATCGCTATCTCTTTTCTTCTTCTTCTACTCCTCCTTGTCTTCTGTGTGTGTGTGGGTGTTTTTTATTTGTGTGCAGACAGGATCCCCATATCATCGCCCCCTCTCTTTCAGCATCAATACATCATTTTCGTCTTTTCTCTTTCTCTGCATAAGTGTGTGTGTGAGTGGTTCTTTCTCCATGTATGTGTGTGTTGATTTTATGCCACTCTTTTCACTTTGTTGTTTTTTTTTGGTTTTTTGTTGCAGTTTTATTTACTTTTTTTCTCCTTTTTGGGGTGGGGTTTGAACTCGTTCCTTCTGTGTGTGTTTTTGGGTATTTTTGTTTAATATTTAAATAAATAATTAGCAAAAAGGGATATGCACATGTGTGTGCGTGTGTGTGTATTTCCCAGACCCCCCCCTCTAAAAAAAAATCTGCCTCTGTGTGCGTTGCTAATGATGTTTGAAATTGTAAAGCAAATGCAAAGGCATGCCCCGAATCTGAAGAATATGTTTTTTGGGGGGGCGAAACGAAAAGTGGGGGCTTTAGCACTGAAGTTCCTGGAGTATTTAGCCGAAAAGCAGACCGAGCAATGAATGGCTAACAGTTGAGCTGCTTAAATGCGCTATGGCAAAGAAATTATGGAAAAATGATTGTAAAATTAAAAAATTTTTTTTTTAAATTTCTTTCTTATAAGTTTTAAGATTTCTATGTGATCTATTTATGCCATTTATATATATATATATATCCTTCTTCTAGCATTTGTGGCTGTCAAAGCGTAAGCTTAACCTCCATTTTAATTTTTTTCTGCGCCTTATGTCAGGCAACAATAATTTTTCGCTCTCATTACACACGCACACATATGTATTCTTAACCCCTTCCAGACATCTTCTACTTTTCCTAGAGCTTTATCTTTGGCTTGTGCTGTTTAATGTGTGTGTAATTGTGAAAAACGCTTTGGGTTCGTCGTCATCTTCTTGATTTTCTTTTATTTTTTTGCAATGGGGATTGGGGCCATAGCTTCTTCTTCTGCTTCTTCATCTTCTACCCCCATGACAGCCTGTCATGTCATGTAGGCGTTTAAGTGGCAGTCATGGGTTAAGGGAGGGACGACGACGACTCATTTTCAAGAGTCCTTCGACTCTGGCAGCTAACTAGAAAGTTGGGAATATGCCCTGGCTTCAAAGGAGTAACGGCGTGTGCCACCTAAACCCCTTCTTAACCCCCTTCTTAACCCCTTCCCTAACTCCATTTGTTGTTGTTGCTGCATTGATTTGCTTTGATTTATTGTCCAAAAACCGCACAATGCAAAGCAGCAGCAGCAGTAGCAAAAATGAAAAACCATGGATGTAGCTACCCAGCTACCCTTTTTCGGGCATTCAAGGGGGTTGAACGAGAATATATGTATGCCCAGCAGAAGAAGATGAAGGCACTCGAGCTTAAGTTGAAGCACAATTCATAACATTGCCTTCGTACTAATTACAAAAAGTGCTCTCGCCCAACAGCCTGCCTCCCCCTTCGCAGCGAAAAAAAAAGTGCGGGAATCGTCGTGAAATTCAGAAATCCAGAAATCCTGAAATTCAGTAGCTCAGAAATCCCGAGGTCCTGACAGCAGCTGCTACTGCTGCTCCTTGCCAAAGAGCGAGAAGAATTCCCCGCTCGCGGGTCTTGAGGCAAGCTCACTTCAGACAAACAGCTTGAGACAATGCCGCATGCTGCAACTTCAGAGGGTGTGGTGGCAAAGAAGGGGGTTGGCAGGGGGTTTGGAAGGGGGTTTTTGGCGAATGAGTTGACATGTGCCAAGCACACGACAATTGCGAGCAAACAACTCAAACACACACACGGCGGCAACGGGCAAGCATAAAAATCATATAAAGAAAAAGAAAAGGAAAAAAACGAATAAAATACAAATAAAATACAGAATTCGAATCAGAAACAGGCGCTCGAAAAAAAGGGATAAGGGCTTTCAATAGTTGATACAATTGCAATCAGAAAAATATAAGAGTGAAAGAGGAAAAAATAATTATTATTAATTATAATAAGAAATATATTTCATTAATCCATCCCTTACCTTACCATTCCCAAAATTCAATTTTAGTATGACTGGAATTTTAACAGATCCTTAAACAAGGACTAACATTTCACTTAATATTTTTGGTTCGCGCGCGAGAGTTTTTACCCGTTTTCTATATATATATATTTTTTTTTATTTTGGAAAAAGCTCCTTTGAAGTGGCAACCGGCAAAATATTAAATGAAACCCAAAAATAAAAAGGGGAGCCACGCTAAAAGGGTGCTCAATACGAAAAGCCTTGCCTTGCCATAAGCTGACCACACACACGGGGGCCAAAAGGGCCATTGAAGTGGGCAGGACCCAAAAAAAAAAACGAGAAACCCTCTCCAACTTGCAGGAAAAAAAAGAAAAAGGGAAAACCAAAAAAATGCCCAGGCAAAGCCACCCGCATTTTAGTTAATTAACTCATTTGGTTGGCAACTGCTGCTAAGCTAAGCTCGCTGGCTGGCTGGCATTAATTGATTTGCCCAGACTCCAGAAGAATCCCCGAAAACCAAGAAAACTATTTTCCGAGGTGGAAAAACTGGACAGTCGAACATCCGAACAACAAGTGTTGCGCTTCCCACGAGGATTGCTTTTCGGTGATCGATTTTCCAGGGGGTCCGAGCAAAAAGTCAGGCTAAAGAAATGGAAACCGGGGAATCGCCATCGCCATCGCAATCGCAATGAAAATGAAAACGCAAAAGTATCGCTGTCTCTCTGTTTTTGGCCATTATGAAAACAATTTTCAAGCTTAAGCAGCTCACGGGAAAATGGCAAAAGCAGCAGTAGCCACCGCCGCCAACCGAGGTCTTAAAACAGAGCAACCACTGAACCACCGAGAGAGAGAAGCACCCATCACCACCCAACCACCCATTTTCCAGCTGTCTGCCTGTGTGTCTGGCATTCGAAAGGACGTCGTCGGCCGAAGGACGAAGGACAACAGAACTGCACCCAACCACTTGTCTGTTGTTTGTACTTAAGAGCTTTTAAATATCATAAATATATATCTATGCGACTTCAACTCCATCCTCGAACTCCCATCTCAACTCCCCCATTCCTTTCGATTCGTTCGTAATGAGGATGATGATGTTGACAAATATGCCTGGCAGGGCAAGAAAAATGATTTGCTTTTTGCCATTCGGTTTTCCCAGGGATATTGTCATTAAGCGCACTCAAAATCATCGAATGTCGATGGTTTTTTCGGGGTTTGAGTGGAAGCCATTAGGGGAAGGTTCTCTGTAAGGGAAGAAGTGCTTAAATAATACATTTTATTATCTGTTTTATATTATATAATTATTTCTGTATTTATATATTTTTTTTTATGTCAATTCGTTTTCGTGATTTAGGCTACTTCTCTTTTTATTGTCCAGATTTTTATATATTAGTATAGATATAATCTATTTTTATAAAATATTTTTCAGTTATAAAATATTGCTTTTCTAGTTAAGATAGCAAACTCCGAAAAGAGCTCCTCCTCTTTGCCCATTTCCACACTCTGTGTAACGACTTCCTGCTTAACTTTATTCGGCAAATCGAAGGAAGAAGAGAGAAAACCTTCATCGATATGAAGTAGAAGTAGAACTCTTGGCCAAGAACGGAACCGAATGGCAAAAGGCTTAAAACTCACACCAAATAGTTTTGTTGGTAACAGCACTAGCCGATCGACTAATTTCCAAAGTTCTTTATTGCCTGCAACGCCCACTGAAGTCCTGGTTTTTTGCTAGCTTCCGGTATTTATACAAATAAAATTGCACAAAAACCCCAGAAAACCCAAAAAAAAAAAACAACCAGAAAGGAAAGCCGAACAAATCAACGGAAAATCGAAGCAAAAGTCATTGCCATTTGCTTGGGCTTAGGGAAAATGGAAAATGGGTGTGGGAATGGGATCGAAATGGAATGGAAGCCTTAAAACTTGGGGGAGATTCTGATTCTGGTCTGGGTCCCAGACTAATTTGCCAAAAAAGTTTGCACCGCATATTTTTGTAACCTTCTTTAGGAGTTCTCAACTCTTTTTTTTTTATTTATTTCTCTATTTTTTTGGCCAATGGTTTCTGTGTTTTGTTGTTTTAATTTCTCATTTGGCATTTTGGGGAAATCCAGGAGAAAGCAGGAAACATCGAAGGTCAGGTCACTAATAGCTGGGGAGAATTTTCAAGTTGGGCTTATCGATACCGACGATAAACTATAAATTTGTTGGTCCTGGCCCGTAGATCCTTGTTGTTTTCGGTTGCTAATGCAGACGGAAATACCCCGGAATGTTTTTTAAGCCTTCCGTCTGTGACTCCTTTTGGCCTATTTGGTATTTAGTTTGTGTTTGGGTTTGAGTTTCTGGCCTTTTTGCATTTTGCAGAGGGGGTAGAAAGCCGACAAAAGTTTTTGCAACGTATTAATTTGGCTAAATTTAACCCGTAATGACTTTAAAAGTAAAATTAATGAGGGTCGATAGTTGTTGGCTAAGGCTGGCTGGGGGGTCTGTAAACTTTTTGCTTTTTGTTTGTGGCAAAAGCAACATATGTGCCTGACATTGCTTTAGCTTGCCTTCCAAAAATGGGCTGTAAAGTTGAAGACCCATGGAAAATGTATCAAAATCATCCTTTTTTTTATATACCTAATTGAAGGGGATATATTAATTTTAAGGTATTAAAAGTAAACTATACCTTAGCATTTAGCAATCAATTTATAAATACTATAAAAGAGTGTCGATTTAAAATGGGAAGATAACCATAAAGGGAAAACAGTTGGACATAGAAATCTAAAATAAAAAACCGAAATTCGTAAACAATATTATAAATAAAATAAAATATTTAAAAATTAAAAAAAATAAAAATTTTAAATTAATATTTTATATTTTTAAAATTTTTTACAGCGCGCTACCCTGGCCGAGAAGGAGGTGAACACACTCAAAGAGCAGCTATCCACAGGCAATCCCGAGAACAGCGACAACAGCGACACAGCAACAGTTGCAGCAGCAACAAACGACAGTGAGGAGGATCAACAGCAGCAGCAGCAGCAGCAACAACAGCAAAGCGACAGCGACAAGCTGCTGAACAGCTCCATTGTTGCAGCGGCCATAACGCTGCAACAGCAGAACGGCAGCAATCTGCTGGCGAACACAAATACGCCGTCGCCCTCGCCGCCGTTGCTCAGCGCCGAGCAGCAGCAGCAGTTGCAGAGCAGTTTGCAACAGAGCGGCGGTGGCGCCTGCCTCAATCCGAAGCTCTTCTTCAATCACGCCCAGCAGATGATGATGATGGAGGCGGCAGCTGCGGCAGCAGCGGCGGCACTGCAACAGCAGCAGCAACAGCAATCGCCGTTGCATTCGCCGGCGACTGAGGTGGCAATTCCCGCAGAACAGCCAGCAGCAACAACGGGAGCGGCTACAGCAGCAGCAGCAACACCGATTGCCAGTGGCAACATCAAGAGCAGCAGCAACATCAATCACAGCAACAACACCAGCAACAACAACAGTCACCAGGAGCAGGAGGACCAGGAGCTGGAAGAAGATGAGGATGAGGAGGAGGAGGATGAGGACGAGGACGATGAGGAGGAGAATGCCTCGATGCAATCGAATGCCGATGATATGGAGCTGGATGCACAGCAAGAAACCAGAACTGAGCCAAGTGCAACAACGCAACAGCAGGATCTTGCCGATCTTGAGGAGCAGAACAAGGATGCGGGGGAGGCTAGTTTAAATGTTAGCAATAATCACACAACCGATAGCAATAATAGTTGTAGTCGAAAGAACAACAATGGTGGCGGCAATGAGAGTGAGCAACATGTTGCCAATTCGGCGGAGGACGATGATTGCGCCAACAACAATACAAACACCAGCAATAACAACAATACCAGCAGCACCACCGCCACCAGCAACACCAACAACAACAATAACAACAACAACAGCAGCAGTGGCAACAGCGAGAAGCGCAAGAAGAAGAACAATAACAACAACAATGGCCAGCCTGCTGTTCTATTAGCTGCCAAAGATAAAGAGGTAAGTTTAAGTTTAACTGGAGGTTAAATAAATTTTAAATTGGGCGATAAATAAATTTCAGTTTAGGTAGAAAAGTTGACAGGAGGTTTAGAAATAGAGATAAAATCAGCTAGAATTGAGATCACACTTTACCTGGGTGTTAACCAGCTTAAGAAAAAACTAACTACAGCTTAACTTGGAAGTTAAATATTTAGTATAAAAAGATTATGAGTGATTCACTTGAATGTAAGCCGTTAAGTAAAGGCTAGATTATATAAAATGTTTTAACCGGAAGTTAACCCCCTTTTAAACATCAAACTCCTGACGTCTACCCGAGTAAAAGTATCAACTTTAAGTGACTTTTTAATTTAATAAACTGTAGCGGTCTTGGGTCGAATATCCTTAAAAAAACGAGAAAACCCCCCAACAAACCCACCGACAGACAATTACCCAGCGCAATGAAATGTAAAACCGTTAAGATTAGACAAACGTCGCCGCCCACACCGGAATTTGGAATGTGCTAGTGTGTTTTTTGGGGGGCAAAGCGGTTTGGGTTTGGCTAAGGGGGTGTTTGGGCAAAAAAGGATGCCATGGGCTGCCAAAAGGAGTGAAGGAAGCGTAAAAAAATAAAAAAACAGAACCAAGGAGAGGAATTTCAACCGCAGACGACGACGACGACGCACGACTGACCGACCGCCGTCGCCTCAAACCAGTACGCACAATTGAGAAAACACTTGCACAAATAAACAAAACCCCCCACCACCCACTCGGCCACTTTTCTTGTAATTTTCTAGCCAAACAGAAAAAATGTTGCCCGAGTACGACGAAACCGAAACCGGGAAAAATAGAAAACACAAAAAAAAAACAGTGTACAAGGCAAACAAATGAGCGGCGGGACTTTTGACTTCTTCTTTACACGCCCAAGAACAAGAAGAAGCAGCAAAAAGGGACAAAAAATGGGAGGAAAAAAATCATACAGCCTGGGATTTGAGCCTTTTTTTCCCTGGGACAGCAACCAAATCAACCCAACAAGGGAAAAAAGTTAGAAGGAAACTTTTGCGGCAGGCAAATAATAGGAAGGGCTACCCAAGGACAAGGACCAAGGACCCAAAGAGCACACAGGGGGTGTAAAGTGATATCATTAAAATATTGACAAGACAATTTTTACGCCTACAAATTTGTTGAATGCCTTTGTTTACACAGTACCAGATGAGATGAGAAGGGGATGGGATGTACAAAAGCTAAGGGAAAGAATTGGTATGGTATACGAGCTTTAGAAGTAGAGGAACTTATATTTATAACTTGTAATATAAACTATAGTAGCGGATACTTTTCGCATCTTTTTTGAATACCACATTTTCCTTCATTTACCCCATTTTGAGATTTTAAAATGACAACGAAATCCATTAATTTAACCCACCAATTTTCCTAATGCAAAAATAGGAATAAATCTTCCCCTTTTTATTTTTTTCTTTCACCGCATTGAATGATTGCTTATCCTGAAAAGAAATAAGAAAAAACCACCCGTGAAAAGCTTCGACTTGAAGTGTTTCGTGTGGCTTTTTGTGCTGATTTGAAGATGTGCACACGGGAGTGGTGCATTGCATTTTAGCATCAATCATTATCATTTGCCATTAAGTGCAACAGCAGCAGCAGCTCCTTTTCCATTAGCAACCCCTAGGTGTTGCTTAAAAAGAAGAGAGAAAAAGAAGCGCATTTCTTTAATGTTTTATCACTTCACTTGGCCAGACACCCAACCAAACCAACCAGTGGCTTAGAAGGGCTTTCAGAAGGGGGTTTTAAGAACTCTACAATAAAATATATTAAACTGAAAAACAAGTATCAGATATATATATTTCTTTAAAATTTATAAAGAAAATTATTATGAACAGGTGCTTAGAATTAAAGCCCCCTTTGCTGCGCACCTCTGATTTTCGCGCGTTTTGCTGGCGTTTTCTGCGCGTTTTCTTATTTGAAATCCATTAAAAGCTATTTTTGCCGCCTGCTGGTGGGCCCAAGCTCATTAGTTTGATTACTGGCGCTTCCCCCCTCTGTGGAAAAAGAGCCCCCCCTCCCACAAACCGACGTCCATGCACAGCTGTGATAAATGCACTCGACTGACAACTAAATCACTTATGAACGCTGCGCTGTGCGCGTAGATTCAGATTTATCTGTTACACATGTTCATAAATATGCGACAATATTTTTGTTGTCCTCGAAGCGCGGCAGCCAAAGATGATCGACAGGCCCTGGGATATAACTACAGTGGTGGCAAAAATAATAGTGATCAGAAACTATTATTAAAATATTTCAAAAATGGAAAATATAAAAAAAATGTCATTATTAATTTACAACAAATTTTTGTTGCATTCCTTTTGAATATGACATTTCCATTCATTTTTCACTCGATAGGATTTAAATAAATATACAATTTGATTTTATTTATTACGCTTCTGCCACCACCATTATTTTTGAACTCAGCTGTAAGGGGGCCGAATATTTTTTTGCCCAGAAAAAATCATGTTAAATGGAATTGCAACAGTTGTTTGTTGTTAGAGTCGAAGTGCAGCTCCTCAGTTTGTTTTGGCTATGAGGCATATGTTTATTTTTTCGCAGAAGTGCATTTTTATAGACAAAGTGCTTTGGGCCGCCGCGTCTCGCTTCCAAAAATAAAATGCAAGGCAAAAAAAAAATAATCGAAAAAACGCTGAAAAAAAATAGTGGAGAGAGAAAAATTAAACGCTTCTTGACAGCGCAAACAAATGAACAACAAATTAGCAGCCAGCTTCCGCTTCGATTTTGTTTTGTTTTATTTACCAATACTCTAAGCACACATTATTTTTCAAACAAAAAAACGACACGTTCGGTGGCACTTTGTTATATTTTTCTACTTTTTTTTTTATCACATGCGGCAAACAAAAACAAACAGCATATGCGGAAAAAACCAGCGGAATACAAGAAATGTATTTATTAAATAACATTCTCGATTTCGTTTTATTTTTTATCTGCCCCAACGAAAAAAAAATGTGTACGTATTTATAGAATTTCTTTATCGACATATTTCCACATATTTATTTTTTGTGGGGAAAAAACAAAAGGGCCAAACCCCAAAAAACGAAATCAATTTTTTATGAACTCTTTGTTTTTGTGGCTAGTTTTAGTTGTTTATCATAACACTACGAAATTCAAATAAATCCGATTAGCAGTTGGGAAAACCACAAAACATTCATGGGAAGTCATTGATAAGTTTGAGGTTTTATTTTGCATATATACAAAAAAACACATTGTATAGTTTATCTAAAGAGTAAAAATACCATGTGAATTGAAGGCCTGAAACGCAACTAATTTTATTTTTAGAAAATGTGGCAAAAATTTTGACTAACTGACTGATAAGAGCAACCGATTATTGAGCACTTAGTTTTCGGTTTTTAGGTCCCGCATCTCGTCGATCCATCCATCCAATAATCATCCATTGACCAGCATAAACCGACAGTTCGGGCGTGATAGATAATCGGTTTAGAAATAATAGAAATAATCATAATTTTTCATGCACAAAATTCGATTTGTGCTTATCATCGCGTGACTGCGATCTCCCCATTTAATTTGTTTCGTTTCGATCCCACGATGGGCGCTCAAAAATAATATATATGTATATTTCTATTACTGATTCTAATTCTTGGCTTTCTTGGTTAATTGAAATTGGAGTACTTGTATGTTTTTGGCTCTGTTTGCTCAGACCGCCTACGTCAGAGGCAAAACCCCGAAAGGGTTGGCTCGTATATTATATGCCAAATACCAAAATATATGCCACAATTTGGCTGACAGAGCCAAATATTTGGATACACGCTCCAGGCGAAAGACAATGTGTGTGTTGTGTTATTTTTAAATGCAAATCGAGCGGAAAATCCATCAAATGTCTAACGCAAATGGTCTAAAATTAAACTTCAGCCGTTGAGAAAACCAGATCAACTGTTTAAACATCGAAATCATCGATGATCCCCTGAGAAACTCTCATCCATTTCACTCGCTCTCTCTCCATCGCTCCCTCTCTCTCTTTTTCTAATCAAAATTGAAATTCGTAATCTTTGATTCAAGGCAAGAGCTCAATTATTATTGTAGATTTTTTATTAATTTGATTCTCATTAGGTTCAATTGTTTTTTGCAAGCAAGTGTTCCCAAAAATTATTGGCGATTATTCGAATTTAGTATGAGTTATTATGCCAATGGAGGCAAAAGTTGAAGTCTAAGTTACGTTCGGTGCTCCTTGAGAAGAAATCAAAACATGAAACGGGTGAGGGATTAGTTTAGATTTAGTTATTGAAATGGTTGCTTGGTCTCTCCACATGTCATTAGTCTCAATTCGAATACAAAAACCGAACTGAAATTGAAAATGTACAAAAAAGACATAGTACGAATAAAACGAATAATAATAATGCAAATACGAATACAAATACAAATACAAGTCGCACAATTGCAATTATTCAATTCAAATCAATCAGCACACGAATACCATAGCACATGGATTACTGGAGACATTGAGCTTAGTTTAGGACTACTACTGCCTGCAATGATTGCTGCTGTATGTTGATGTTGCTGCTGCTGCTGTTGTATGTTGCTGTTGCTGTTGTGCTTATCGTGGCTGTTGTTGCTATTTGTATTTGCTGATTAAAGTGAAAAACAGTCATTATCGTGTGCAGTGGCGCAGAGAAAAGGGGTCTTTGAATGTCTTAATTTAGAAAGAATTTTTATTTATATTTTATTTTTGATAAAAAAGAAGAGAGGTTTTTAATGTCTAAAATTGGATATTTTCATTAGAAATCAAATTTATTTGAATTTTAATTTTAAAAAAATTTGTAGGTTGTACTTATATTATTAAAACTTTTTTAGAAATCTCTTTGATCCCCTTTTTCCTACGCCCCTGATCGTACAACACACACACCCGCACACACTAAGACACCAACCCTCTGGCTTTTTCGACCAATTGCGGATAAATTCAATTTATTTATCGCATATGGATTCTGATCGGCGAGTGTCTGAGCAGTCCGGCCATATAGATAATGCCTCTCCATCTGCTCGACTAGCCCCCTCTCTTTCGCACATTGACTGATTGCCCACTGAGCTTTTGTTGTAGTTGTAGATGTTGTGTACTTAGTATAGTTTTGTGCTGGGTAAATGTGTGATTTTGATTTTTTTAAATTGATTATTTCCTTATTTTCGTTTCGCCGGGCTTTTGTTGTTGCGTGAGCTAGTTCAGTTCAATTTGGAATTTAAAAAAATTATTGTTGATTCGTCGTCTGTCGTTTGTCGTCTGTGTTGCATTATTGTTGGATTTTGAACTTTCCCGCGTCTCATTAAAAAGGGAAAAATGGAAAAGTGGAAAATGGCCCTTTAAATAAATATAGAAACATGCACACGGCTCTCTCTAAATATCTAATTGGAGGCCATTAAAACGGTGACAAGTTGAAAATGCAATTGGCCAAAAAGAAAAACCGAATTTGCTCGATGATTTATGGCCAACAAATAATCGAGCGAAGAAGGTGGATGGGTGGGTGCTTTAAATGAAAAATCTGCCAAGTCTTGGCCCAAAGTCTTGTAGCCATTAATTTTTGGGAAGGGGATTGGAAGGGGTAAGGAGGGTGGAAAATCTCTAGCAATTTCTGGGCTAACTGCAAAATTGTCAATTTCGATTCCACATCTCGCACCTCTGGACTTCCCACTCAATTACAGGCATGAACGGAAATTTAGCATTTCAATTAGCAAAAGAAGACACACTCCTTCTACTTCTTCTTCTTGTCTGTCGATAAATCAAATTCAATTTCTTTTTATTAATTAATTTACCATTAAATTGAGTTTGCAACATGTTGCTTTGCCTGCTTTTTTGTGCTGAGCAATTAATTAAGTTTGCATTTGAATTTATTATCTTGAAGATATAGTGACAAAAAAAACACAGAGATATTCTCTCGCAGTCATGGCTTTAAGTTAAAGTTAAAAGTTGTTGAGTTGCTGATGTGTTTGATTAGCCTCCGGTTGGCGTTTTTCTGTTTGCTAACCTTCAGCGGCGTTTTGCGATGTGTGTACGTGTGACAGACCAAAGCGATTATTATGATAGATAGCCAAGAGCCAAGTGCAAAAAACAAGACCAAGAATTCTGCTGCAATTGTAGTAAAACGCGATTAAATAGAGATTTATAAATCCATAAAAAATCTAAATATATATAAAGAAGCTAGACGGAAGCTTAGCAATTAACTAGACAATTGATTTCAAATTAGAAAAAAGAAGAAAACCCAAAAAACACCCTGAAGAAATGCCATAAAAATCGTGAAATATGTCATTATAGCGCCTGCTGCTCTGCATTTAAGTTCTTATTTAGGGGAAAGGCGACCATCAAACGCAGGTCCCAAAAAAAACCCAGCCAAGGAAATTCGAACAATTAAAAAAGGCTAAGCATAAAAATCATTCAATTTGGGGCGGTAAATGCCTGGGCTTTAATTAGTTTGCTATGCTGTCGCTTCAATTTTGATGCAAGTTAACCGCGACATCGTCGCCATCGCCGGCCCCATCTTCATCTGAACTCATCTCATCTCAACTCAACTCATCTCCGTTTTCCTCGTCGTCATCATCATCCGCATCCGAGAAATCTCCAACTCAACGCAAATTAAGCGTCGTCAAAATAATTGCCGTGGCTCGGTCAAAATGCGACCGCAGTCGCCAGACACAGCACAGTGGGCGTTGTGGGGTTAATTTAAAATTAGTAACACTTGCTTGATTTTCTATATATTTTTTTTTTCCTATTTTGTTTTTGTGGCTTTTGTAAGTACTACAATTTTATTAAAGTTTTAAATAATAAATATTCTTCTTTCGGGAACTCACCGTTAATTTAAAATTAGTTTCATAAATACAAAAATATTAATTTAAAAATACATTTAATTTTGTTTTATATTTACATAATTCTTCTACTTTTTTCGGGAACTTTTAACCCACCGTTGGCTAAGCCAAAACCTCAATTTCACTACCATTTCCTTTTCTTTTTTTTTTGCTCCAAAACAAGACGGGCAATTAAAATAAGCTGGCCATATCTATTTTTCCCCGGCTGCTTTTTCGGTGCTTTTTATTTTATGCATTTCCAGTGGCATTTAACCCCCCGTTCGTCTCTACTAATAGGAATGGAAATTGTCATCAAACGAAGATTGAGTTTAGAAGGAGACGGCGGCGGCGAGTTAATCGATGCACAGACTCAGCGATGAGGGGCTGAAATTCAATTAGATGTTGACGCTGATGTTCAAATCAAATTAGTGTCCCGTCATAGTAGTACTGACGCCCCTTTAGTGCCACGCCCCCAAAAATTCCAGAAAAAAAACCTACAGCGACTTTCTTTCGTATTTGCTTGGCGGCTTTTTTTGATATCATCGATATCTTTATTTGCCCTGCAGTATGCAGCTGTCCACTGTAAACCCCCACCTTTCTTAACCCCTTAAGTAGCTTTGTGTGTTGCAATATCTGCAGAGACACCTGCTTAACCCTCTATACATTTCACTCGAAGCACACACTCCACACAAAAAGCTGGTTTCGAAAAAAGGACAACTGCAAGCGGAAGGAAGTTGAAACCATTAGAAACTGACAAACCCCCCCAAAAATTCGTATTTCATATTTTCATATACCATATCCATTGAAGGCTAGAAAAAAAGTAAAAAAAAAAAAAAAATGAAAGGCACACACAGAAAACAATGACAGGAACCAGGATCATCAGACAGGATGGAGAGGACTTTCGGTTCGAGCCTTACGACTGTTTGCTCGAGAGATGTTGATTGGCATTCGAGGGTTAAGCGGTGGGTGGGTGGTGGGTGGTTTTGCCCTCCTCTTCATGCGGGCAAAGGACCAAAAAACCGAGAGGACCGAGAGATGAGCAATGTGCCGTGCTCATAAATTATTGTCTAGACTATGATTTTAACGTTTTTTGATTATGAAAGACCACTCAAACCTTTTCAACAAAATAAAAAAAAACCTATATAAAATAAAATTTTGCTGGCATACACAACCTTTTTTTCGGATTGTTTTGTTTCGTTTTTGCGTGCGCGCAGATATCATATCAATAAGCAAAAGGATTAGACATGTGACTGGGCCCCAAATAACCCATGGGCCACCCATCTCAGATCCCAGTGCTTATCGACAAAAAATATAAAAAAAATATATATGTGAAAACCAGATTCAACTTTGTTCCGTTTCCTTTTTTCCTGTATTTTTTTGGCAATATGAATGAAAGTCAAGGGCGCTTTTGCCAGACAATTATTAAGCAAAAGTTTAACGAATTAGAAACAAAAGTGCGAGGTGGGCAACTTTGATTAAAACATATACACACATGTCAAGAGCGCTGAGGGGTTAAAGCTAGCTGCCATCCCGCTCAAGGGTTAAATATAGACAAGGGCAAAGGTAGAAATCCTTGAAAGGGGGGGGCAACCCCTACTCACGCACAAAATGGCAGACAATAAAATCGAAACATAAATCGAAAATTGTAAAATTCTAATAAGAAAATGCGCGCCGTCAAAGAAGAAGAAGATTTTGCGCCCCCTTCTCAATTTTTGAGTGATAAGGGGGGCGGAGGGGGGTCCTGGGAATTGTAAAGCTGTCAAATTTTAATTACAAAACTTTATAATCCAAAAAATACAACAACAAAATCAAAAGGGGGTGGGGTGAAGGGGGTAAAGAAGAAGAAAGGCGAAAGACGAACGAGTTGCGAATTGCGTGCCCCCAAGGGGGAACTTCCAACCCCCCATCTACCCCCTCGGAAAAGCGCCCCCTTCAAATCAATTCAATAACTCTGGAAACTGTGTGCGTGTGTGCGTAAATAAGCGAATGAACGAATGACTGACTGACTGACTGAATGACTATTTGACTGACTAACTGACAAACCCCCCCAAAAAACCCCTTCCCTGTTGTTTTGGGGGTCCCAACGAAACCCACGTTTTCGTGCCAACTTCAACTTGCAAAATGTTTGATTTATGCCTTTGAATTGTTGTAAATTGCCAGCGAAACCCACCAACCCCACTCCAAAAACCCCTTTTTGAACGACGCCCCTACCTCCCCCCGGCAATTGACAAATAATGCAAAAATTCTGGGGAAATTACCTGCGATTTGAGGTCTTTAAGTTGATGAATTGTCTGTCAGTGGGAATGAATGTGAATAAGTGAATGAATTAGGCGATTGAGTGGAGTGAATAAGGGCGAGCAATTGAATATTTTTCAAAAATTTTCAATTCACAAAATATTCAAAGTCAAATGGGAGTTTTCCATAATTTAAACAAAGAGAAAACGAAAGTACCTTCCATATAAATATGATAAATTCGCAAATCTTTCAGATGAATCATTTTCGATAGCGAGGGAGGCTGGGTGAATTTTAAGGGGTGAGGTGCTTACTTTAGGGACTCCTCCATATGTGACCTCTTTCGGGGTCTTTGTTTCGGCTTTGTATTTTTGTGTTTGCTTTTATTTTTTTTGTGTTTCTCGTTTTTTCTCCAGCATTATTTTTGCTCTTGTTCTTGTTTTCTTTTCACTCTTTTCTTGTATTATTTTTTCCATCGTTTCTGTTCTCGCTCGTCATATTCTTTGTTATCTTTTGTTGCAAATTGCCAACTTGGGCATTGCCAGTTGCAAAAATGCAACATCCACAGTGCGATGCGATACAAACAAACAAAAGCCTTGGCGTCAAAGCTCTGGGGTGCACTTGGCAGACTTTAAAGCTTCCTTCCCCCAGCAAAAATGCCCCCTTTTTATCACTCGAAGGCCCCGTACCGCCCTCGCCCCCGCCCCCTTTCGCAACCCGTCGAAACATCGCCAGCTATACTCCTTTGCCAACACTTGAAACAATCAAAAATCAATGACAAGCTGCACGGCCAAGAACGATCACTGAGAGAAAAAGAAATAAAGAGATTTTAAGGAAATTATTTTAAAAGATTCTATTTTTATATTAATCATAGTTTTTAACAGTAGCGAATTTAAGCTGGGTGAGGATTTAAGCAGAAAAACTACTTTTTGAATACCACATTTCCCTTCAAAATATTAATTAGCTAAAAAAACATCAAGTGAATTAAAAAAAATTAAAAATAATGAAATACAAAAGCACTTTGCTTTTCTCTCTGTGTGGCCCATAAAATTCAGCAAGGAGTGCTCGAAAAAAAACAGTTGACGACATTGAGACGAAGCTTCTTCCCCGGCTGTTGCCTTTTACTCATTTGTCTTTTGGCTTTTTGGAAATTAACAACAGAGTCAACCCCCAGCCAGCCCACATCCCCCCCTTATCTCCCCCCCCCCCACACTTCCACCTGATGTTGATGTTGCCGCTGGCAAAAGTTACCCCTTTTTTATATGCGCTATCTCTATCCATCACTCCACTCAGCCAGTCATATATATATTTTAAAATTTTTATGCCCGAATGAATTTTAATTCCTTTGACGGTTTTTGCCTTTGCCATTGGCAGCTGACGGCCTAAAAGTCTAAAAAACAAAAAACCAAAAAAAAAAAAAGGAGGAAAAATACAGAAGAGAATTATTTTATAAGCAAGCCCTGAAGAGCTTCGCTTTTGCAAGTGTGTGTGTGTCTTTGATTGCTTATTGTTAATTTGTATTTGTAGATTGGTGTCCCTGTGTGTGTTTTGTTGTGTGTGTGAGATGCTGCTGCTCGCTGATTAAACCCTTTTTTTACACCCCCACCACCACCCACTCCCCTCCACCCAGCTGCAAAACCCTTTGCCTTTGCCTCATGTGGAATATACATATGCAGGGAGATATATATGTGCAGAGATGTAGAGACAGACCGAGGCATAACCTTAATTCCTTTTGGCATTTTATGCTTCCTTCTGAGGCACGCGGAGAAATTTTTAGATTTTTACATCTGTTATAGATTTTTTATTTATTTAAAAATATTTATAGTGAATATTTAAAGGGATACTAATTTATGAATGTATTTTTAGTAATTTATTCTTTAACTAAAATATTGAAAATATTTCATGTTTAAATTTCTAAATATATTCTAAGTACAACTATTTAATTCTATTTCTTTATTTGCATTAGATTTATTTTTTTAAATATTTAAAAATATATCTTTTTACTTTCCCTACTCGGTATTTAAAATATTTCCCTCTGTGTAAGCGAAAAGTCCTGCTGCCAATTGTGCTACGTTTCTCTGCGTCTTTTGCCTTCGAGTGTTTGTTATTGTTGTTTCAGATCCCAAAACCCCCCCACCTCCACCCCCACATATATGTGTATATTGACTGCTTTGTCAATTGTTATGCAAAAGGGTAAAAACAAAATTCAGCAAGGAATGGGTTACTTTTCGGCTGCTTGGCAATTTTGTTAATTACAAATCGTTTGCTTTTCGCTCGCTGCTGTTGCTAATGTTCCACATTCCCGTTCTATCTATCTATTCCGTTTGTAAGCCAAAAATTATTACCCAAACTAGAGGGAAAATCCAACAGCAGGGCAGTCCAGTCTTTTGTCCAGCATTTTCGGTTGATTTTTTGAAGGAGTGAGTTGGGAAAAATGTAAATTTTCATAATTTCACAGTCAATACAGGAGGGAAAAACCAACACAGGAGTCCCTGTCCCCCTCTAAAGTATTTGTTATAGTTTGTTTGATTGCTGTTAGATGTTACATATATATAATAACTCCCCTCCCCATTTCCCCCAGTTTGCAGCCTCATCAACCACAGAAAACTTTCTGCTCAAGGGTTGAAAATGATTTCTACTGTCTACTACTTTATGTGTGTTTGTGTGTGTGCTGGCTCAAAATCCAAAAAGTTGATTTATCGTTTTAATATTTTCCAAAAATGTTCGAGGAAATACGGAAAAATCCCAATGACAATTTTCGTAGCTTTCAATTTGCATAGTCGCTGTTGCCAAACTTCATTGTCATTTAGGTTTACTAATTAGGTTTCTCCTCTTTTTTTATGAAAAAGTACATAAATTTACCATACAGTTACCATTCGCATATCGATTTGATCCCGTCGTGTTTTTTTGGGCGTATAAAGAAGGTATTAAGGAATATCATATTGAATATGCAGAGGTACAGTTGCCACATGTGTGGACTAACTCATCAGGCATTCTCCCCTGCCGACTTTCGCTAATTACGTTTATTTAAGAAAGCTGAAAAATTCCAATTTTCCAAGGGATGTCTTCTCCGCCAAGCAGTTGGCAATTAGAAGAGCCACCCCTGCCTGCCTGCCTGCCCGGCTTACCGCACCCATAAGATTTTTATGCAATTAATTTGAGTCGTTTGTCGTCTTGTCATGTCTCTCTACTTTTCGTACTTTTCGAAAAGGGTGGCTTCGTATCCCGTATGCTAATGAAAAATCGAACACGCATGCCAGCTAACCCAGAAACCCAAACTCAAACTCAAACCCAAACCCTTTCACATATCCTTTGGGTTTCTGGGCTCGAGGTTCGGGGGTCCTTCCTTTGATTGATAATAGAATTAACCGGCTGGCGGCTGTTTTGCATTTTTCGGCATGCCACATGGCAATACACGCATGTTCTTGATGCTTTTTTAATGCCAATTATGTTCTGGCCCATTGTTTATGGCCAATAATCATCAGCAGCGTGTGCCCCTCCACAAATATTGATAAAATAGACACATGAAGTGGGGACCCCTATATCGTGTGTGTCTGTGGTGTTCCCATGTTGATGAAATTATTGTTTATGCCCATGTTCGACACAAATCACGCAATGACACGCAAATTCGTAGTTAGAATTATGTTGATTTCTCAACTTATTTATTTATTAGCATATGGGTTAAAGTTGACTCACTCCCCGAAAAAAAAAAAATATTCAAAAATCAATAAATAAATGAGAAAACAAGTAAATATTTTCTAAACTTCTTCGATCGATTTATTCAAAGTTTTTGCTCCCCCGGCAGATGCGTCAATTAAAAACCGCGCCATAAAATTAATTTTAATCACATAATAACAAATACACACACATGAGAAAAAGGGGAAAGGGACACGCCCACCTGGCTGTCATTAAAAAATTTCGTTGCATACCACACGGCGCTGTCGAAAAACTTTATCTTGTCAACTTTCGGAAAGAAAAGGGGGGGTTTTTTTTTGGAGATAGTAGGGGTTGCAAGAAAATTAAGAGGGGATGTGTGCTGTCGACGCACTTAAGAAAAATTCCCTTGTCAAATTTGCCAATTATCATATTTTCATCAAACAAACAAAGTTCCCAAACAAAGCCCACATCGGCAAAGCTTTGGGGGTGGGAATATGGTTTGGGGGGCTTCACTGTACCTGGCGGCATTTGGCGGTTGGGTGGGTGGTTTCTACCCTACATATATATATGTACATCACCAGCATCAGTCCCCGGCAATCACCGCCGAGCGACATTGACGTCGTTGTTAATTTTATTAAAAATTATTTTATAACTCTAGAGAACTTTTCACACACACACACACACGCGCAGGCACGCAGACACATGTGAGGAAAATGTGAATTTTCCCAGAAGGTAAATGGGGAAACACGAGACAACAGCAATCAATGGATAAGGATTTTGATAGAGAAAGAGAGTTACAGGAATTAGCTTTGAATTAAATAAGAATTAAATTAGAATTCCTAATAATCGATAAATATAAAACTCGCTTCCTTCTAATTCGAAGGTTGAAAGCAGATCCCAAACCAGTAAAGCCACAAGGTTTATATTTTCACAAAAAGTTTTTACTACAGTGTAGATGTTAGCTAGGAAGTGATTTCTCCGTAAGATAACCCAAACAGCAATAACTATAAAATATATAATATTGTAAATTTTAGTATTTTTAGTAAACTTTATAATACCTAATTTTTAATCCCCACCTTTCTCACTTTTCCAGATTAAAGCACTTCTGGACGAACTGCAACGCCTGAGGGCGCTGGAGCAGACGCATCTGGTGCAAATCCAGCGACTGGAGGAGCATTTGGAGGTCAAGCGCCAGCACATAATGCGATTGGAGGCGCGTCTCGATAAGCAGCAGATCAATGAGGCTCTCGCCGAGGCGACCGCTTTGGCGGCAGCAGCTGCCACCAATAACAACAATAATAGCCAGAGCAGCGACAACAATAAGCAGAGCAACAAGGCAGGAGAAGCCGCCACACCGCTGGATGCGTCATCATCCGTCATCAGCATTGGCGATCTGCCGGAGGCCACAAAGACTTCAGCAGCAGTTCCTTCTGCCGCCGCCGCTGAGGATGAGGATGAGGACGAGGATCAGGCCATGCTGGTTGACTCCGAGGAGGCGGAGGAGAAGCCAGAGGAGCACCAGCGGGGTGACGACGACGAGGAGGAGGAGGAGGAGGCCGAGGATCGGGAGGCGGTCAATGCCACCAACACCACCACCACCACCGATAGCAACGAGCTCAAAATCAAAAAGGAACAGCAGTAAGTGCCTACACCATGAAGCTTAATATTAAATATTTCCTATATTATATTCTATATTATAACGATTACTAAAAGTGCAATGTCTTTAACAACTTTCAGCAGTCCGCTGGATCTGAATGTGCTCAGTCCGAATTCAGCTTTGGCCACTGCAGCTGCGGCCGCCGCTGCCGCCGCCTGCGCCAACGACCCCAACAAATTCCAGGCGCTGCTCATCGAGCGGACCAAAGCCCTGGCCGCCGAGGCGCTCAAGAATGGCGCCAGTGATGCCATCAGCGAAGGTGAGTCCCGAGTTCGCGTCCCGAGTTGTGTTTTTTTTGCTTATCAGGGTGGATCAAATTGTATAGTTTTTGGATTACAAGTATAATAACCAAAAATATCTTCTACCAAATTTTTTAAGATCATTGCAAAATATTAAATTTTAACTAAAGAAAAAAAAATATTTTTTTAATCATAATATTATAACAATAATTTCTAAATAAATTATTTTTAAATGATTTAATTATTGGTCAGCTCTTAATGGTCCACCCTAGTGTGCGTACTGTACTTCCGGTTTGCCTTGCTGCTGTTTGCCTCTCATTCTTCCTTCCTCCATCCTGCTTCCTCCGCCTGTCCGATATATTTCTTGGTTTATCAATCGCTTTGATTTGAAACCGACGACTTGTATTTCTTTTTCTTTTTATGGTTTATTTAACCGCTTATCGCCGGCGGAGGATAAACCGTCCAAAGAAGAAGAGGAATAATTATTTATATCTCTGTGGGGGAGGTGGAGGAGTAAGGGGTTTGGTAAGGGGTTTCTATAAAGGCAGACGGCGCCAGATTTTATGGGCCAAAAAGGCAAACAGCTCTCCTTTTCTTTTTTCTGTTCTTTTTTTTTATTTCCACCTCTGACAAAATATTTGCATCGAGCGAATGCGAATGAAAATGAAAATGATGGTTATTGTTACTCTTGTTGTTGTTGTTTTGTTGATATCAATGTTGTTGTTGTCGATGTTGTTGCTGTTGTGTTCCGCATGTTTATCGATAGCAGAACGACACACACACACTCCACATCTCTCTTTATCGCTATTTTCAATCATAAATCGTTTTTATATATACCATACATACACATACAAAAATCAGAGATTCTTTGTTATTTTGTTGCACTAAATTGGCGAAAAAAAAATAAAAAAATTCCTAAGAAAAATTAAAAAAAAAAAACAAAGAACCGGCAAAAGACAAATTTTGATTAATTTTTGGCGTTTTGTTCCTTGGATGTTGTTGACAAAAAACAAAAAAAAAACTATCAAAAAATTATGATCTTGCTTTCCCAAAAAAGCAGCAACAACAAATAGCCCAATTTGTTTGTTGTTATCCCCAGAAATCAACCGAAATGATGAAGAAGAAGAAGAATCGCCAGCAGCTGTAAATGCAACTCTGGCCACACTGACAACACCTGAAACAACAAACGAAACGGAAACGAAAACGAAAAATGACATGGCGCCCAAGCAGGAAATCGAAGATGTGGATGAGGATGAGGATCATCCTTCGGTCAATCTGGTCAACGATTATTGGCGACGTGGCTTTGAATCCTCAGCGAATAATAATGTGAATGCAAATATGAATACCACTTTGAATACAAATGCACAAATGCCAGGGAGCAAAACGCCAATAAATTATCAAAATCTTAGGGCCGAGCAGCAGGCACAATTGCTGCCGCCGCCGCCACCACCGTTGCCCCCCCAGCAACATCTACACTTTCCACAGCAACAACAACAACAACCGCAGCAACAACAACAGCAGCAACATGGACCATCGTCCACAGCCCTGCTTAGTCAACTGGTTAACTCAACATTTTCCAACTCTTCCAACTCTTCTCGCCTAGATGCCCACCACCACCAGCAGCAACATCACCAGCAACAGCAGCAGCAACACCACCACCAGCAACATCACCAGCAGCAGCAGCAACACCACCAGCAACAGCAGCAACACCACCATCATCATCACCTGCAAAATAGCGGCAGCAACAGCAATCCAGCGACCAACAGCGACTTGAATCATCATGGCCATCACTTGCATCATTTGCATCACTTGCATCACGAATCCAGTTCGAATTCGAGTACACCTTCGGTTACGGCGGCGTCTGGGAACGGTGGTAGCAACAATGCTGGCAACCAGGCCACCCAGGCCACCGCTCAACTGGCCGCCAGTTTGGCCAGCACACTGAACGGAGCACAGAAATCGCTGCTGCAGGAGGATAGCAATGGACTGGCCACCGCCGCCGCAATGGCCGCTCATGCCCATTTGGGTCCAGTATCCGGTTTTCTGCCCGGCCTACCGGCCTTTCAATTTGCCGCCGCCCAAGTGGCCGCCGGTGGTGGCGATGGACGTGTGGGTCACTATCGTTTCGCCGATTCGGAACTGCAATTGCCTCCCGGAGCCTCGATGGCCGGCCGTTTGGGTGAATCACTGATACCCAAGGGCGATCCCATGGAGGCCAAGCTGCAGGAGATGCTGCGCTACAACATGGATAAGTACGCCAATCAGGCGCTGGATACCCTGCACATTTCGCGTCGCGTTCGGGAACTCCTGTCGGTGCACAACATTGGCCAGCGGCTGTTTGCCAAATACATATTGGGCCTGTCGCAAGGCACCGTCTCGGAGCTGTTGAGCAAACCCAAGCCATGGGACAAGCTGACGGAGAAGGGACGCGATAGCTACCGCAAAATGCACGCCTGGGCCTGTGACGATAATGCCGTCATGCTGCTCAAATCGCTGATACCCAAGAAAGGTGAGTGGATTAGCCAAGTAAAATGGGTTGAGAAGGGGGTTGGAAGGGAGTTGGGAAGGGGTTACGGAAGGGGGTTAGGAAGGAGGTTTAGTATGGGGTTGATGCATTACAGAGCAGCTTAGCAACTTGGACAGGTAAGCGGTGGTCATAAAGTTCAACTGTCCAACAAAATGAGTGAAAAGGATAAGCAGGATTTTTGTAAAAAAAATAATTACACTGTGCAGCATTTTTAGTGCTTTTTAAATTTACCTCGATGGATGCTATATTTTTGGATTCGTTACGAATTCCCAAGTTAAACTGCGTTTTCCAAAAAGTTCCCCGACGCAAGGATTCTTAGCAAAAGGACCTCAAAGTTCGAAAAATGCTGAAATTGGCCAACTTTGCGGAGCTCTCAGAGGCAAATGGATGCATGGTTTGATTCGATGTTAAAGTTTTTTAAAAGATACACCCTTTATCTTTTAAACCCCATACTTAAAAAATTTTTAAGATTTTTTTTAAGGCAGAAACAAATTCTAGAAAACATAGTCAAAAAACATGAAAGTATACAGCTGCGGTCAAAATGGTAGTAGTGTTGCCGCCCTGTGTATTTAAAAGTTTGTTGTTGTAATTGATCTTTTCCTGGTAATATTGTATTGATTATAATTTTACTATTAGACTAATTGGATAAGAAAAAATTACAACATCAAACTTTTAAAAACGAAAGGCGGCAACACTGCTACTATTTTGACCGCAGCTGTATGTTTTTCAGTTTTTTGACTATGTTTTTTGGAATTTATTTCTGCCTTAAAAAAAATCCTAAAATTATTTCATGTATGGGGTTTGAAAGATAAAGGGTGTATCTTTTAAAAAACTTTAACTTCGAACCAAGCCATGCATCCATTTGCCTCTGAGAGCTCCGCAAAGTTGGTCAATTTCAGCATTTTTCGAACTTTGAGGTCCTTTTGCTAAGAATCCTTGCGTCGGGGAACTCTTTGGAAAACGCAATTTTACTTGGGAATTCGTAACGAATCCAAAAATATAGCATTCATCGAGGTTAATTTTTGATGCTGCATAGTGTTATTAAACAAGTTTTAAAAATTAAAAATAGTAAGAGTTGAAGGGGGAACTAAAATGTAAAAAAAAAGTTAAAAGGTATATTATTTTGAAAGCTTAAAAACTTATCAGCTCATTGAACTCTAACCGATTCAAAACCGATTCAAAACCGATTCAAGCCTTAACCGATTGAAAAGAGGGTCTTGAAACTCGAACTTCAAACGATGTCCTCTCGCTGTCCCCTCACTTTCTTCGGGTTTTTTGTTGATTTTTTGCGGCTTTTGGCGTTTTTCATTTCGTTTGGCCCGCGGCCAAAACATTAAATTGTGAAATTTTAATTATTTTTGATTTTTGCGTATAATCAACGTGCCAACAGCAGCGGCAGCGACAAACTTGACGATGCCCCCCTTTACCAGTGGCGGGGGTGGCGGAGGGGCGGCGTTGGGGGGCGGTGGGCGTAGCAAAGAGAGACATTTGCGGTGCAGTTGGAGCGGCCATTTGCCTGTCGCCATAAATTTCGGCAAATTCGCACATTAGGCGTGAAAATGAACAGGAATTCGTTTCATTTTGTCTGGTTTTTTCCCCCCCTCCCGTCTTTAGTTTAGTTTTCGTATTTTCATTCACCACGGATCTTGAGATCTGTACATTATAATGGGTACATTAGCTATAGGAGATAATTTTATATTATTATTTTCTAGGGGTCACATTTCTTTCAACCGAACCCCCCCTCCCATACGCCCATGTCAGCTCTTGTTATCTAGTTGTCTTGGTTTCCCGTTTCCCTTATTGATTAGTCATCAATTTTATGGCCGGAAAAGTTTGTGGCGGCGGAAAAAGCGAAAATATGTCAATGCAAAAGTATGTTTAAAGTGCCAGCACGCACTCCCCCCTTTCTACTATTTTTGCCTACGCCCCTTCTTTCCCTTCACCTGCCACAAAGTTAATCAAATGTGTGTGTGTGCGTCGTGTGTGTGTGTGTGTTGGTCTAAGTGCATGCAAATGTTGACAATTAATTTATGACGATTACTCATGGCAGCTAAACTAACTGTGACTGTTTATAGAGAGGAGTTGTGGCCAAAGGGGGGCTAAAGGGGGTTAAAGTTGGCCAGCCGAGGGTTAAAGTGCAACAGAGGTTAAGCTCTATATATTTTTTAGAGTTACCTTTTGCTCTTAAGTTTAGATAAATATTTCGAAATATTATAATTATCTTGATCTTCGATCCTCATTTTTTTTCAATGCCCTTTAGGATTTAAAAAATCTAAAATATTTTTAAACGTTTTAATTATCTTGATCTTCGATCCTAATTTTTTCCAAGTGAACTCTTGCCCCCCCATGACCTCCCCCGCATCCCCCTTTTAGACGTGCGCCCCTGTCAACTCGTTTGGTTAACAATACTTTGAAGTCATTGTGGCAAAAGTTAACCCAGGATGCGCGTCAATGAATTTTGAATTGTAATTGTTTAAAGCGCGTTATGAGCGAAACGGTTAAAATGGGGCGGTGGGTGGCTTATAAGGGGTGTAGAAAAGGGGGTAGAAAGGGGGGTTTCGACGCGACGACGACTGCCGTGACAATTGGTCTGTGAAAGGCTTGAAACAAAATACAACAGAAAAAGAAAAAAATTAAAAAAAAAATAAAATACAACACAAAAAAAATAAGCATACATATATAGCGAACAACGTGAAGTTGAATTAAATGTAAACAACAACCAGCGATGACGACAACAACAACAACAATAATAACAGCAACAAGAACAACAACTGTGAGCAACAACAACAACAACAAATAGCAACTGCAACAGACTTCAACGAGGCATGCAAAACGCTGACGTGCCGAGCGTTTGAAGTCGTCTTTGTGGCTGGCCAAAAAGAGGGTGGCAGTGGGTAGTGGGTGGTGGCTCAGGGGGTGGTGATTCAGGGGGTGCCAGTCGTTGTAGGGACAGAACACCAGCACTAGCTTGACGCAAAAGTTTTTGCGTTTTCGGTTTGTGTTTCCCTATTTCTTTTTGCCTTCCCTCTTTTTATTCTGCTTTTTTTTTATTTACAACATTTAACGACAATTGTTGCATATTAAACTGCAGCCAAAAAGGAGGGTGAACAAGAGTTCAGAGCAGGGCAATATCGATAGAAGTTTAGGTTTTTTATTTATATTTATAAATTTATAATTATAGAATACTTAGGTGATTGCCTACTTTTTGAATACGCTTTTTTTAATTTTTCACCCCATTGGGGGGATTTATACCTTATTGTATGCAAAATATCTTTTCTACCAATTCCCCTTTTTCATTATTGCCCCCTCTCTAATTTTTTTTTGAGTAAAGTTTGCTCAAACCACAAACGCAGAAAAAACTGTTGACAGGACTTTTGCCGAACAAGAACAACAACAACAAGAGGGAAAATAGTAAAGACCAGGGGAGAGTTAAGTGCTCAATTGAAACTCGTTTAGCAGGGAGCCTCAAAGCCAAGGCAAATATAGCGAGAAATTACGCGGCGTATACGTAATGACAAAGGCGAAGAATGGAGTTTTCAGAAGGGGTGGGAAGGGGGTGGAAAAGAGGCAGCCTAACGGAGCCATTATAGCAGCTAATAATACTAGCATATTAACACATAATTTTCAGCAGACAACGCCGTTGTCGTTTATTTGCTTTTAGCCAGGCCAACTCGGGCCAAAAAAATAATAAAAAAATAATAGAAAGAATAAGAGTGCGAGTGCGAGTGCCTAAGAATAGAACCAAAAACACACGGGATTCGACAAAACAAAAGCATTCCAAACGCCCGAAGATGCGGCTGAATAAAAACAAAAAACCAAAAAAGCAAGGCAGACTGCCACACATTTATTTGCGGCCGCTTCACAAATTATTTGTCACAAGCCATAAAGCGGGCTAAAAGTGTGCGTGTTCGTGTGTTCCGTGTGCTCTGTTGATGCCACACGAAGAAAATAAAAGAAAGAAATACTGGGAGATATTGCTATTCTTCTGACTAAGTGACCAACGGGGCGTATCAATTCCTTCGCCTTTGCGCGATTTCATTTCATTTGATTTGACTTGATTTTATTTATACATTAAGCATTAAGCACAGGTACAGTGCTCTAGGGATGAGCTTGTTAAGATAAATTATCGTAATGATCAAAAAAAATCGATATGATAAATGTATTGTAGAAAAGAGCAGGATAACATTGATCGATAAAAGTTTTTTATATCACATATAATCTTAATTATTTTTAATACAAATATTACAAGCTTATCAACATATATCGAAATTTAAAATAATACCTATCGAAATGATATTAATTCATCGATCTTTTAGGGATGTCACCCCTAAAATACTATAACTTGGCCATTCAAATTTCGGTGGCATCGCTTAAGTGTGGCGACTCATTGCGGTAACAAAAACAGACAGATGAGGTGGTTTTTTTCTTTCGCTGCTATTTTTTTTCTGTTTTTGTTTTTCGGGTTGAAAGGGGGAGGCGCAGGTTTGACTGCGTGGGCCGGCCAAACAATACGCATAAATTAGCATAAAGCTCGCTCAACAATTTTCATAAATCTGGCGATCGCCAGCAACAGCAACAAAACTGTGGCGTAGCTAAAATTTATTTTATTTTGAATTTCTTTGATATCTTTTGTGATGAACGAAATGAGGCAATCAGGAATGAAAGAAAGAGCCAGAGCCCCGCGGCCGAAGAGTAATGGCCTCCGATCAGGGAGTGCTAATAATTTGATGAGGACTAACCGAAAAATACTGTAATAAAAAGAATCAAATAAAATAAAATCAAATGAAATGAAAAATAAGCAGACCAAAAAAAAAGAGGGAAAAACAGAGAATTTAATGTTGCACATGTCGTGTTCGTGCTTGATTTTTGTGCTTTTTATTTTGCATATAAGGCAGCTAATTACTTTGTAATGAACTTTGACAACAGCAGCGAAATAAAAGGAAGAAGAAGTGATGGTGGTGGTGGCTTTTGCAAGGTGGAAAAGAGAACAAAGCAGCGAAATCATGACGAAAACAAATTAAAATGCAAGACAAAGTTGTTGCACGTAACCCCCTGAAACCCCTCCCCACACCATAAATGCGAAAAATTCCTCCTGGCTGCTGCTGCTGTCTCTTTCCCTCTTCTCTGCCCCCTTCTCTTTCGCACACCCTTTCTCTCTCATATTTTCTGCTTAATTGCAAGACAAACAATGAGTGCGAAGGTGCAATTGGAATGGGTTAAATGGCAGTGAAACGTTTTATATATTTTTTTTTTTGATAACAGGTGACGACTCTCTGCAGTGCAGAAGGAACCCACATTCGTTCGTATATAGAATAAAACCCCTTTTCCTGTCGAAACTCTTCAATTCGCCATGCTACGTTTGCTTTCTGCTCAGCTAGAAAGAAGAAGCCTCCAATTTCGTTTCCAATTCGAAGGCACTTCTTTGCCAGTGGCGTAGCCAGAATTTAGTTGAGGGGGGTTTCAGAAAAAATGTTGTGTTGAATACTTTTTAAATACCCAATTTCATATATTTGTTTTTTTTTTGGGAGGTGGATTTATCCTAAAAAGCCCCCCTTTGTCTACGCCCCTGCTTCTTCTCTAACCAACCACCCACTTGGCCTTGTCTTCGTTGGTACTTTTATTATTTTTTTTTTTTAATTGACACTTTTGCTAATACACAGGAACAAGAACAGCAACCAAAAGGGGGTCTATACCAAAAAAGGGGGGGCCCAAAGGAGTCACAGGACTCACAGTCACAGCGAAAAGGAAATACAAATGACTGGCATTTTAATTAGAAAATTTTTCTTGCAATTAATGCAAATTGCGTGCGTGTGCCAATTTCAATGTGCCGTTCAATTCCGACCTTCTATATTTCTTTTTACACCATCCAACCCACCCCATATATATAACCCTTTTGAGATCGACGCGACGTATGTTGAAGTATGATTACATATTTCTCCGTGTGCTGGCAAATATTTATTGTATTAGAATATAAAAAACAAACGAATTCAACCCCAAGGCCCCAAGATATAGACACTTCACTCCACTGTCTGTGTGGATCTCCTCCTGCTTCTGGGCTCTGGTGCTTCCTACTCTGATTTGTTATAAAAGGCAAATATTCATCAAGCAAATTGCCAGGGGTATAGGAGAGTGGGGTGGATAGATAGATTGTCATATAAAAATATACGTTATACGTTATAGATATACCTCTATGCTATGTATACATTTTTATTTGGTATGCGCTAGACAAATATGATAGCTCATATCTGCTGCTTCTGCTGCTGCTGCTGTGGTCCGAAATCCCTTTGAATGACAATTTGGTCAACATGTTCCTCTCTAATAAATTACAAAACAAAAAATCCCCAAACAGCATCTGAGAAATGAGTGGTGTGGGTTACAACACACAACGGGGGAAAAAAAATAATGTAAATCGCAGACAAAAAAGTGGCCAACGGTAACGACAAATATATATCCATATCTGAATGTCCCAATCTCTCTCTCTCTTTCCCTCTATATATATATTTATATATCTGGGAAATATATAGTAAAAAGTTGAATGATGGCCATAAAGGATGGCAGCGAAAGTTGGGGGCCAAAAAACTGCGGGCAACTTCGAAATGGGAAAGTCGGGAAGTCCTTTTGCAAAATATTATATTGTATAGGATGGGTTGAGAAAGGAGGAGGAGGCGACAGCTTTGTCTGTACGCCACGTGAGGCTCTTAAATTTCTGTGTGGCCAAATATTAAAATGATGCCAACAAAAATAAATATGGAAATTGGGTAACACACAAAAGTTTTGCGGGGTGAACTTTACTAATTGGAATTTCGATTCTCTAAATCCTCTAAATTCAGGTGAAAAATGAAAGGAAGTGTGTAATTCAAAAAGTATGCAACCAAGTCTTAGAAATGATAGATTCCTAACCCATATTCAGCTCAGCTTTAAAGTGTGCTTCATACTTAAAACCCAATCCAATCCCATCCAAAACCCAAACCCATCCAAACTGGCCACAATCATCCGTTAAGACCGCTTAAGCTGTCTGTGTCTGACCAACGCCATACCAACGATAACCTGGGTCTGGGTCTGGGTCATTCCAGGTGTCATCAATGTCATCTTCGACTTTATAACACAAAAACACTTTGTAATCCCCAAATGAAGCGACGACAAGGAGTCCGAGTTCGAGTCCACTCATAAGAGGAAAAAAAACGTATAGCACACAAAATGATTTTTCCAATTTTTATGCCATGGCAACGAAAGAAAGAAAAAACGGGGGAGTTGGATCTATTGTAGTTGGCCATTTTATCGCCTTTATCCATCTACTCGTTCAGTTGCCCCCACCCCGTACTATTCAGCTATTTTTCAAATCTCTCGCTTCAATGGCTGTCAGTCCAGGAAGTTTTTGGAACGGTGGAAAGAGGAAACGTTGCCCGGTGCCTGGACATTTGTCATTCATGTGTTGATTTCCGTTTCCGCTGGCATACCGATTCTTGCAGTTTTATTTGCGGCCAAGTGTTTGCTCCTTTGGGCATCGATTATGCTTGGCAATTGTAAAGCGATTTTCAGTTATTTCATTTCATCGCCGCCCGTACCCATTCCCATTCGATATTTGTACTTATTTCATTCCGCATTGCGTTCCATTCCGCTGAACGTGTGCGGCTGATTGATGTTTTTGCTGTGGCAGCCACAAAAACATGCCGCAGGACATCACACAGGAAATTCAATGGTCCCTGCTCGGGCGCCATGTCCAAAGTATGGGTCATGTCCCTGTTCGGGCGCCAGTTGACTGCTCTGTAGGTTGGCTTGGGTTTGGTGTCTCGAACCACTTGTGTGATTATTTTGCAATTTACCACTCGATTCTCTGTCACGAGTCAAAAGCAAAAAGCCAAAAAGCAAAACGCTTCTCCATTTCGTTTTCAATTGAGTTTCAGCAAAACAATTTTCAGTTGAAATTTTTTTTTATTTTTGAATTTTTTTCAACCTGCCTTTAACCATTGCGATTTTTTGTTTGCAATTGAATTCATTCATTTATTCATTTCGTTCGTTTATTCAACTCCTGGACGCTCGCTTCGATGAGCATTTTTGCAGGGTTTGAGGAATGGCGCGTGCCAAATTAGCGCAACGCTTTTGCATCGAACAACTATTTGAGGTCTAGAGTTATGAAAAAAAAAAATGCCAAAAAGGAGTATATATATTTTTTCTATACCCATTCATGGTTTCGGATGCATTGGATGGGCGGCTCAGCGAAGAGGCGTGGCACTTTTGGTGGACACTTGGCCACGGCGGCGACCCTTTTTGAACTGCAGCGCCGCTTTATGGCCGCAAATTCGCTTTGGCTTTTTGAACGCTTTATGGCTTAATTGGTTTCGGTCTGGTTTGAGTTTCAGTTTCAGTTTGAGTTCGAGTCCCATTTCCATGTTCATGTCGATTTCCATGTCCTGCCAATCGAGCGAGCAACCCATCATACCCCTTATAAAGTTTTTACAGCATTTAATGGGCTTTTTGCGATCATCTCCCCTTCCCTTCTGCCCCAAAAAAATAATACTAATCTTGGGTTTATGTTTTCCCCTTGCAGATTCTGGCCTGCCGCAGTATGCGGGTCGTGGAGCCGGCGGCGCTGGCGGCGATGATTCCATGTCCGAGGACCGGATTGCCCACATCCTCAGCGAGGCCTCGTCGCTGATGAAGCAGACGAGCGTGGCCCATCGGGAGCATCGGGAGCTCCAGCAGGAGCGTCGCAGTCACGGCGAGGATTCGCACAGCAACGAGGACAGCAAGTCGCCGCCGCAGAGCTGCACCTCGCCCTTCTTCAAGGTCGAGCAGCAGCTGAAGCAGCAGCAGCACCAGCAGCAGCAGCATCTCACTCCCGAACAGGCAGCGGCCGCCCAGCAGAGGGAAAGGGAGAGGGAGCAGCGGGAGAGGGAGCGAGAGCAGCAGCAACGACTGAGGCACGAGGACTTGGCCCAGGACAAGATGGCCCGGCTCTACCAGGAGCTAATTGCACGCACTCCCAGGGAGACGGCCTTTCCAAGGTGCGTATTATTGTATACTGCGTGTGTGAGAGAAAAGGTGGCAGCGCGGCGGTAGAGAAAATTAAAAAACCTAGTCAATCCAAAGATTTCATATTTAATTTAAATATTTTTTGCGGTATTAATACATTTTAAAAAGGAGAATATTTGATTTTAAAATTATAGTAAATTTAAAAATATGAAACATTGATTTTAATATGAAATTCTTATTTCTACCTTGATTTAAATATTTTTTTATTTAATTAAAAATTATAGTAAAAATTGTAGGCCTTGATTTTAATATCAAATTCTATTTTTCTAATGACGTAAAATATTTCAAGTAAATAGGAATATTGTTGTATCAGTATTTTCTAACTCGATTCAAATATTTTCCAAACGTTTTATATATAAATATCACCATATTTTATTTAAATTAAATATGTAATAATAATTTTTATATATATTATAGTTAGTTAAACCCTTTCTAATTAATTTCTTTCTCCCCTCTAGCTTCCTCTTCTCACCCTCGCTGTTCGGAGGAGCCGCCGGCATGCCGGGAGCGGCTGGCAATGCCTTTCCCGCCATGGCCGATGAGAATATGCGTCATGTCTTCGAGCGCGAGATCGCCAAGCTGCAGCAGCACCAGCAGCAGCAGCAGCAACAGCAACAGGCGGCCGCCGCCCAGTTCCCCAACTTCTCGAGCCTGATGGCCCTGCAGCAGCAGGTGCTCAATGGCGCCCAGGATCTCTCGCTGGCCGCCGCGGCCGCCGCCTCCAAGGACATCAAGCTGAATGGCCAGCGATCCTCGTTGGAGCACAGCGCCGGCAGCAGTAGCAGCTGCTCCAAGGATGGCGAACGGGAGGATGGCTACCGGAAGTCCGAGGGAGGCGGTACACCAGCTCCCCCAGCACCGCCAGCGGGAGCAGCTCCACTGCCCAGCGGAGGAGCACCAACTGGAGCACCAGGTGGAGCAACCAGCGGCAACTCGGCGGCGCCCAGTCCGCTGAGTAACTCCATCTTACCCCCAGCTTTAAGCAGCCAAGGAGAGGAGTTTGCGGCCACGGCCAGTCCGCTGCAGCGAATGGCCTCGATAACCAACTCGCTGATCACCCAGCCGCCGGTGACGCCGCATCACAGTACTCCACAAAGACCCACCAAGGCGGTCCTGCCGCCCATCACCCAGCAGCAGTTCGATATGTTCAACAATCTCAACACGGAGGATATCGTGAGAAGGGTCAAGGAGGCGCTCTCGCAGTACTCCATTTCCCAGCGTTTGTTTGGTGAATCTGTGCTGGGATTATCGCAGGGTTCCGTCTCTGATTTGCTGGCGCGGCCCAAACCCTGGCACATGCTCACTCAAAAGGGTAGGGAGCCCTTCATCCGCATGAAGATGTTCCTGGAGGACGAGAATGCGGTGCACAAGCTGGTGGCCAGTCAGTACAAGATTGCCCCCGAGAAACTGATGCGCACGGGCAGTTACAGCGGCAGTCCGCAAATGCCGCAGGGATTGGCCAGCAAAATGCAGGCGGTGGGCTCCCTGCCCATGCAGAAGATGATGAGCGAGCTGAAGTTGCAGGAACCGGGAGCTGCCCAAGCGCAGCATCTCATGCAACAGATGCAGGCGGCGGCCATGTCGGCGGCCATGCAGCAGCAGCAGCAGCAGCAGGTGGCTCAGCAGCATCACCAGCAACAACATCTCGTTGCCCAGCAGCAGCAGCAACATCTGGCTGCTCAGCAGCAACAGCAGCAACATCTCGTCGCCCAGCAGCAGCAGCAACAGCAGCAACATGCCGCGGCCGCTGCACTGCATCACCAGAGCATGCTGCTCACCTCGCCCGGCCTGCCGCCCCAGCATGCCATCAGCCTGCCTCCGTCGGCTGGCAATCCGAGTTCCAATCCCAATCCGAGCAGCAATCCCGGCGAGAAGAAGCCCATGCTGATGCCCGTGCATGGCACGAATGCCATGAGGAGTCTGCACCAGCACATGTCGCCCACGGTCTACGAGATGGCTGCCTTGACCCAGGATCTGGATACGCATGATATTACCACCAAGATCAAGGAGGCCCTGTTGGCCAATAACATTGGCCAGAAGATATTCGGTGAGGCTGTGCTGGGACTCTCGCAGGGATCCGTCTCCGAGCTGCTAAGCAAACCGAAGCCGTGGCATATGTTGTCCATCAAGGGAAGGGAACCCTTCATTCGGATGCAGCTGTGGCTGAGCGATGCCAACAATGTGGAGCGATTGCAGCTGCTGAAAAATGAGCGGCGGGAGGCGAGCAAGCGAAGGAGGAGCACGGGACCGAATCAGCAGGACAACAGCAGCGATACCTCGAGCAATGATACCAATGATTTCTATACCAGCAGTCCGGGACCGGGTTCAGTGGGTTCCGGTGTGGGTGGAGCACCGCCGAGCAAAAAGCAGCGTGTGCTCTTCTCCGAGGAGCAAAAGGAGGCTCTCCGATTGGCCTTTGCCCTGGATCCCTATCCCAATGTGGGCACCATTGAATTTCTGGCCAATGAATTGGGTTTGGCCACTCGAACCATCACCAATTGGTTCCACAATCATCGCATGCGCTTGAAGCAACAGGTTCCCCATGGACCCGCCGGCCAGGATAATCCGATACCGAGTCGCGAGAGCACCAGTGCCACGCCCTTCGATCCCGTCCAGTTCCGCATCCTGCTGCAGCAGCGTCTGCTGGAGCTGCACAAGGAGCGGATGGGCATGAGTGGTGCACCGATTCCGTATCCCCCGTACTTTGCAGCTGCTGCCATTTTGGGACGCAGCTTGGCGGGGATTCCTGGAGCAGCGGCGGCGGCAGGAGCAGCTGCAGCAGCGGCCGCCGTGGGAGCAGCCACCGGTGATGAACTGCAGGCCCTGAATCAGGCCTTCAAGGAGCAGATGAGCGGATTGGATTTATCCATGCCCACGTTGAAGCGCGAGCGCAGCGATGACTATCAGGAACTGGACTTGGAGCTAGAGGGAGGTTCGGGTCACAACCTCAGCGACAATGAGTCCGAAATGGAGGGTGGTCAGGAGGAGGATAAGACAACCAGCGATTACGAGAAGGCTTTGCACAAGTCCGCTTTAGCAGCCGCCGCCGCCTACATGTCGAATGCGGTGCGCAGTTCGCGACGCAAGCCGGCTGCCCCCCAGTGGGTCAATCCCGCCGGTGCAGTGACCAATCCCAGTGCCGTCGTGGCAGCCGTGGCAGCGGCAGCAGCAGCAGCCGCAGCAGCGGACAACGAGCGCATCATCAACGGGGTGTGCGTGATGCAGGGATCGGGATCCTCCTCCTCCGTCGAACCAACGGATAGTGGGGCCACAAACGAGGAGGCGGAGGAGCATGAGCATGCCCAGCTGGAGATTGATCAGCGGTTCATGGAGCCGGAGGTGCACATCAAGCAGGAGGAGGACGACGACGAGGAGGAGCAACCAACGGCGACAGCGGAGAACAGCGGCGAGGAGAACAGCGAGCTGAAGCTGAAAGTGGTCAACGAGGAGAAGCTGCGAATGGTGCGGGTGCGACGACTGAGCAGCAATGGCGGTGGCTCCTCCGAGGAGATGCCCGCCCCGCTGGCGCCTCCACCTTCAGCAGGAGCGGCCACTTCATCATCCAGTGGAGCAGTGGAAAGCACCAGTTGCAGTAGCAGCTCCACACCGGCAGTGACCACAGCAGCAGCCGCCGCCAGTTGGAATTACTAGATAAAAACTATTAAGTAAAAACTAAAAATATATATGAATATAAATTCAGTGCAATTGTAGAGAGAAGGAGAGAAGAAAAAGCGCGTTTACTTGTGATTAAGTTTGAATGTTTAAACGATGAGGATACACACCCATACATATATTATACATATATAAATAGCACTTAGGAACACTTAGGAGAACTCTATATATATATTTTTTTTTGTTTTTTTTTTTTGTATTGTCATTAAACATTAACTACTAAATATAGGATGTTAGTTGTAGAGTTATAAGATTATAGCCTTAGGTTGAGCAGTTGTAATAGTTGTAGCTAAAAGTTTAGAGAAGCTATGCGATGGAGGATAGAAGTTGAGATGAGGGAGCAGCGCAAAAGTATTAATGAGAAAAAATAAACCCATTTAAGACCCCCGACTTGCCGAAGAACTTTAACCAAAACGTCGAGATCCGATTGATAAGGAAAGATTTGATCTTGCTAAGATTTTCGATTTCGATTTTTCAATTTGTTTCTACTTGAAGACTGTAAGCAAAGGCGGTAGGATTGATAACTACACACGTAATTCGTAATTCTATTCTATGCATACATTATATTCTATTTTTTTTTTTTGAGTAACTATTATCTATGATTATTAGCAGTTTAGCTGGCTTAAGTGTAAATAAATCAAGTTAAATAAATAAATGAAAATGTACATAGATTTCTCGCGAGGCATGAGGCATGATCTTGCTGTCGTTCTTCCTAACAGATCCTACCTTCTACACACCACCCTCAGCAACCGACTTGTTTAACTATCTTTTGATCTCAAGCAAAAAACAAAAACAAAACAAAAAACGTAACCGATATTTAAAAGGGAATTGTGGAAGGAGTGGAGTGAAAATCCAAAGTAAAAGATAGTTAAAAGTAAAGCAGAAAATATTCCCCCTTTTTTTGTTGCCCAAACAAAAATAAAATAAATATTTGACGATGAGAAAAGTAAAGGCAAATCGAGAAAAAAAATATATAACAATAAACTTTGTAAATTCTGAATTTACATAAAAATCACACACACACCCACACAACAAACACACATACACATACACAACAACAACACACACAAATTGAGTAATTCATAATTATAGCAAAAATAAACATGCAAAATGCACTAAATTATTTATAATCTAATTATTCTATACATAATTATATATATATAATTATACATAATGCATATAAAGCGAAAAGCGGAAAATTTATCAACTTAGCCTAACGGTAATTTAAATTTGCATTAAACCCTAGCATAAATAACAACAATTTTTTTCTGTGAATCTAAAATATTTAAAGATGAAAATAAAAAACAAAAACACAAACCGCATATCGTACTAAAGAAATTACACAAAAGAAAAGAAAAAAAGTAAACAAAAAAAAACAAAAACCCTAAACTAAGACAGCCAATTTTTTTTTGCTTAGACCTTAAGTTTACAACGTAATCGTAATATTAAATAAATTACAAAATAAACAAACAAAAAGAAAATTAACAAAAAAATGAATCTGTTTTCCTATACGAACAAGAGACAACAACAACACAGAAAACCAAGAAGAGCAAAAACAAATTTTAAGAAATATTTAAAACATTTTTTTTCCTAGGCTAAATGTTTAAGCTAAACAAAAAACAGATTTCTCAAACCAAAAACAAAAAAATGATAAATAAATTAAAACTACACGAAAACCATTTTTGCATAGGCCCGAAATTTTGCCGCGTTATTATTATTATTATTATTACATACATATATATGAGAAGAAGAGGAAATAAAGAGAAAGAAAATTACCAACATATACCAAACACATTTCAAAAACCTAATAAAAAATACAATTTGCGTCTTCAAGCAAAATTTATACAAGAAACGAAAACTCAAAAAAAAACTACGAATATTTTTAAAAAATATGCAAACACTTTTTGCCCGCTGTCAGCGAAATTTGTTAAGATCTTCTTTAAATTATAATTTCTCTCCTTTCCTCCCGTTTGCGTTTAAGTTATCGAGTTAAATACTTTGCATTTTCATACGCTTTAGCTAAAGAATAAATTACATCTATATGAATATGAGATAAACAAGTAATAAATAAATATATATTAAATATATACAAAATATGGATAAAGAAAGTTGAGAAAGCTGAGACAAAAAAAAACAAAAATGGTTCGCAACTTTTAGTTTTAATTATTTCTTAAATACAATTTTTTTGTCTTCGTATTTTTATTATTATTATTGTAATTATAATATAAATAATATATATATATATTGATATATATATATATTTAAAGAAGAGGAGAGAAAGCGAAAACACAAGCGACAACATACCAATAATACATGAACATGAACGAAACTTTATCAAATAAAAATGTTTTCTTAAACGAAAAAAAAACCCATCGATATCCTTTTTTATTTTCCTACAACAACTAAAGAAAACCACCAAAAATCGCAGAAAATGCCGCTGAGGAACGAAAGTACTCGCAATCTTTTGTAATCCCTGTCCCCGAAGCTCCCGTATAACCTTTAACCCCCGGAATCCCACCCTCATAAAGCAGATAAATTGTATAGCATTGGGGCGGCCAAAAAAAAGAACTCTCCATAAATTCTGCATAAATTTCATCAGAAATCAGAGAGTCTCCACACCCAGCCGATATAAGCCTATATAGACCTAGTTATATATATATGCATGATCAGCATTTTTATACATACCATAAATAGTTATATTTATTAACAATATGCGGTGCTAGCCAAGTAAAGTAAAGGAATGTCGCTATATATATACTATAAATATATATATACAACTTATGGTAGTGACGTAGGCAGGTGGAAATTTTTTGCATAGATCCGTACTGCTCCAAAAAATACATACGTAATTAATTTTAAACAAAGCAATTTAAAGCGGAAACGGTTATTACTTCAAATCAAAAGAAAAGTTGAGCTGTAAATACGATATATAAGAAATTATCCTTCCAATTAAAAAAAGAAACACACAAACACGCGCCACTTTTTTATACCAAGTGAGAAATGATTGATTCGTTTTTTTTTCTAGAACTTATAGACACAGATATCTATAATATGAATATGAATGAATTTAAGCCCATGGTGATATGCGCACACACTCCACACACACTCTCTCCACTCTCCAGTTTTGAGACTTTGCCAATTGTCCTACCTTCCTACCTTCTTTTTCACCCATTAAATATTAGCTGTACATACGAAAAGGAAAACCCAGAAGATAAATCGAAGTTCAGATCAGAAAGTAATTACAAGAGAAAACAAAAACCAGACCATATCAATATTATGTTTAATGCATAAGAAATAGCAAGTCGAAGGGATACCACAAGCAAGTTATTTTAGCAGATATGAAAACCGACTTGAAATAACCACATAGTGTTAACCAGCAGATATATATATATATACAAATCTCTATAATATAATCTCTATATAACATGCATTCAGAACTGTTGAATGGCCATGAGAACCAGGACAAGAACCGTAGTTAACACACAAAAAAGAAAAATCGATTAATAGATCGATTAATCGATCTGTTGCACCGATATACCAAGCCGAATCCCTAAGTTTTCAACCGACAAAGATCTTGATGAGAAAAGCCAGCTCCGTTTTTCAGTTTGAAATCCGCCCAAAAATGCAATGAACAAAAAATAAAAAACCAGAAAACGAAGCGAGGAGAGTAACACAAATTAAGAAGAAGAAGATTCTTAAGCAAATTAGCAAAATGTGCCCAAAAAACAATTTAAAAACAAAAAAGCAGCAAAAATATCAAAAATATACATATAAACAAAAGTAAATAGAAAACCAAATACAAAAAACAAAAACCATATATAGTTATATATATATAAATTATACATAGATATTAAACTTAAGCACATACACTTTTTGGCAACCTCGAAATCATTTTCTAAGACCTAAGCAAAGCAAAAAACATGAAACTTAACCGAAAAATGAACTTAAAAACAAACAAAACAAAAGCAAACATTTTTTTGTAGCATTTCTTGTATAAATGCACACGAGCATTAAATTAACGACAAGCCCAAATAAATTAAATTAATGGTAATGAATATTTTTTTTAATTAAGCTAAACTGTAATTGTGTTTTTGATTTCACAATTATTGAAACGTATTTCCAGCAAATCGATTTGCAAAGCAAAAGCAAAAACGAATTAAAAGAAATCAAACGAAAGCGGAAACGGAAACAGAAACAGCCACGAAAATTATTATCAAAATAAACGATGGACATGAAAAAAGGCGAAAAGACGAAAGGGCGAGGCATTTGAGATGTCGCCGAAATGAAAAACACGAAATAATGCGAATATAAATAATAATAATATGATTAATAAACTAGTTTATATAGCATGTAAAACTGAACAGAAAAATCAAATTCAATAAAGACGAATCTACTGTATTCCAATACGAAGGCCATATTTAATTATGGGAGAGGATTGTGGGTGATAAATTATGGAAAATAATACATCAGATTTGCATTTAAGAATTCAGAAAATAGATCATTGGATCATTGAAGAGGGTGAAAAATATGGATAAAAATTTCAGACAAAAATAAAAATCTTGTTGTGGTTTTTTACTCGTAATTTGGACAAATCAAGGCCTACAGTGAAAAGACCGACTGTTTTAAACCGCTAACGACCTACACTAACGAATCCCATCACTTTCTGCGAAATTTATTTTTTGATCCATTTTTCCATTTTTTAATGATGGTTACATCATTATTTTTTGCGAAAAATGACAAAATTTTAAAATTTCCAAGTTTAAATGCCAATCGTTAGGGAATTTAATTACGAGCTCAGCAAGGTATTTCATTCCATATTTAGATCATTATTTCTATTGTTACGGTCAAAAAACTGATATTTTAGGGTTAAAATATGGATTAGAATTTCAGACAAAAATAAAAATCTTTTTGTGGTTTTTCACTCGTAGTTTGGACAAATCAAGGCCTACAGTTAAAATACCAACTGTTTTGAACAGCTAACGACCTAAGCTAACGATCCCCATCACTTTCTGCGAAATTTATTTTTTGATCAGTTTTTCCATTTTTTAATGATGGTTACATCATGATTTTTTGCGTAAAATGGGTCAAAATAAAAAAGTACAGTTTTGATTGCCAATCGATGGGAAATTGAATGACGACCCCAACGAGGTAATACATTCCATATATTGGACCTTATTTTGCATCATTACGGCTAAAAAACTGAGTTTTTTAGGCTTAACCATTTTATTTAAACTCCAATGATGCCCATTGCTAGAAAGTATTTTAAGGCTTATAGATGGCGTATTTTAAATGTTATTTTACGCCGCTAGAGGTCGCATGGAAGTAAAGTAAAATGGCGTGTAAAGTTTATTTTACATTTGTAAAAGCCTGTAATTTTGGTAAACTTAAAAAGCTTTTACGCTTAAAGCCCTTTTTCAAGCCGCTGATATTTTTAAAATTATTATTAAATAAACAGAGCTGTTTTTAATTTGTGAGTATATTAAGAAATTAAAACTAAGAATTATTTATTTAAATAATTGATTATCAAGTTAGAATTAAAAATAGATTAAATGTTAGTCACCTGTGTTTTTTCCAGTACTCTGTACCAAATTTTTCCTTACTCAAAAACCCTTTATAAAATTTTAATCAATAAAATATTTTAAAAAATCAAACGCCAGATAATTTTGCTCGATATCAACAGATGGGTGGAGAGTAATTTATTTATTGTATGTCATACACAATTCGCTTATACACAAAGATACAGGCCCAAAGATCAGTCCCAAATCTGTTTCGCACTTGGTTTGTTCGTCTTGTTCCGTGATTTTCTATATAAATTAGCAACAAACTGAAATCAAAAGTTCTTTCCCTTCATATGCATTCATATTTTTATACATTCGTTTCTTGGTTTGGTTTTTTTTTTCGTCCAAAAAGTAGAAAAATGTTATGTCTAAAAAAATACAGGGTAACATTTTCATCCTAACCGTTTTTATCTTTGGTTTTGTCGCATTTGCTTTGCATACATATGTATGTATATATATAAATATAATTTACGTTTGATTTGCTTAATTTTTGCTTGGTAATTCTTAAGTGTCTCCATATCTTAATTGATTTACTTTGCTTTTGTATATGTATATTTTGTATGAAATATTTTGTTGGTACAGAGGTGTTGTTTTAAAGACATAAAAACAGGCGCTAGTTGAAACCTTGGAGGGCAAACAGATTGATCATCGTCCATTCATCAGAGAGATTTACATATGTGTGTATGTTGTGTGTGGGCCACTACACAGAAAAAAAATTCGATATGATTTATGTCAAATTTATGCTTCAAACATATCAACTTGATATTCTATCATATCATATAAAATAAACTAAGGTAAACATAATCCTTATTCATATCAAAATGATATGATCTTAAAAAAATATAAAATTGACCAGCACATATCAATCTGATCTTTTGTCAATTTTTTTTCTGTGTATATCTCAATGCCTTCGGTTCTATCGAGATGTTCTCGGATACCCTGTAGTCTGTACATTTTGTGTGTAGGTGAGTGTAGTGTAGGTCTTATTCTTTGAGGCTAAAGCAAGGCGGGGCTCAAGGATCTCGAGTTCTTCTATTTTCTAGCTTCAAGCTAACAATTTAATAATTTAATAACAAACGAATCTATGAAAATTGGCAACAGTGCGTCATTTAATCAAAGCTCTACGCTGGTTTCGGCCCAGGACTCACATTTCTAATCATCATCGAGGGTGAAAAGGCAGGCACTTACTATTTACTATTTAGTTCAACAGAATCCGATCTCTCTATATAAACTCTATATTAATTTCTGTACAACTACAAGCTATATACACATTAAAAAAATACAAATAAAAATACAGAATATTGTTTAAATATAATTTAATTAAAAATTAAACATTAAAAATCCAAAATATATAAATAAAACACATGTCGCGTAAAGAAAATATTTCACATTTTGATTGGTGTGTATTTGGTACGCAAAAAAAGTTGTATAATCAATTAAATATATAAGTAATATATACCAGCATGTATATATACGGTAATAATAATAATAATAATAATGATGCGATATAATAATTAAAATAGAAGAAAAAACACGTTAACAAAACTGGTTAGCTCATCGGTTGTTTGTTGTTTTGGGGGAGATATAGAAGATATAGGGGATACGGGATATAGGATATAGGATTCGGGATCGGGAAGATAGTTATCCACCTTTCTCGGCTAAAGCTTAAGGTTGCATAACAATATTTGTCGTATATGTATGTACTTTGCTATTGCTGTCTGTAATTTATGCATATATATATTACTCATTACTCGTAGGTGTCTATAGCTACATAGAATTTGTTTAAACTTAAGCGAGACAACGACAACAACAACACGGGCGGCGATTGTCTTTCACTGTGTGTCGTGTGCAAAGGGTTTGTGGGGCTATGGTTATAAAAAGGGGGTGTTTCGGGATTTCTATTTCCTTTTTTTTTAGGACCTTAAGTTTAAAGCTAAGTATACAATTATTTTGTTGTTCTCGCTTCTGGTATTTAGTCACATTTCTTTCCCCATTTAACATGCTTCAAGGCAATATTCTTATGTAATTGAACTAAAATTAACAAACAAAAAACCATAATCGTAATAATAAGTTCTTGAGGAAACAAAATATTTTTAACATTTTCTTTTTTTTCTGTTTTGTTTTTAACAACTAGCAAATTGGTTTCTCTTTGACATCAACATTTAGTTTAGTTTCGTAAGTGGTAATTTAAATATATATATTTTTATATTTATATTTATATAATTTTTAATGCGATCTTTGCTTTTGCGTTTTTGCTTTTTGCTAAAAAGGTACATGAAGTGTATACACTTAGGGCGTTCTTTGTCAAGTTCGTTCTTCCTTTTGCTTATTTAAATGTTAATAAGTATTTCTTGGTTTCCACAATATGTAAATATGCCTATGTAAAGATGTGCAGCATAATTTCAACAGCTAATTCGCTTATTCCATTCTCTGTATTCTGTATATACACCTGGGGATTGTAGGATTGGAGGTTCATTCAACTAAAATCGGCTAGCTTACGGATTTGATTTGATTTCCCTTTAACAAATGTTTAGCATTTCAACTACGTAACCATCTAAATGAAGCTTACAACAAGGATTTTCGTTTTTCCTGACTTATTAACTAAATATCTTTGATTTAACATTTGCTTGAGGGGGGTGAAAAGAGTAGGGGGGCCTTAGTTATATAATATATATATATATATATATTTACTCATGCATTCGTATAACAAAGCAGTTCAAACAATTCTTCAACAGATCTCTCTTTTGTTTTTAGCTAAGGACTCAATATATAAGGCGCTAAATGTGTGTTCCTTTGTGGGTTTCTTGCTTGGCTTATCTTAAGTTTCTCTAAATAACTCTCTTTCTATATATAATATATATAATATATATTTTTATATATTTTTGTATATGTTTTATATCGCTTTCTCTTTAGATCATTGTAAGTAGGGTGTGTTTTTTGGATCTTATAAGTGTAGGAAAAACATTTTCTTGCGGCACATATAACCAAAATAAAAAGGATCTTAACTTTGTTTGTTTTCTAGCTTTTTTCCTTTTTCTTGCGCTTTTTACAATTTTTTTTTGTTGCTTTATTTCGTTATTTTGTTTCATGTTTTCTTTGATTTTTCTTACTTAGCTCAATTTGTTGGTGTTGTTTTCGTTTATCGCTTAGTTTTCCTATTCCTTTTTGATATAAACCTTGTCACTGATACGCTGGAAAAGTTTACTTAGTTTGTGTCCCTCATATTTTGCAATTTAAAACGAATAAACTAGATTTCTGCCTTAAAAGCTAACAACGATCGGGGAACACTTTTCCACTCTATAACTTTTTCTCGTTTTTCATCTTTTCGCTTTCAATTGGTCTGTAAAATATTTGCACAAATTAAAATTACAAGCTAAAAAAAATCATAATTGCACTTAACAGCTAAGAGTTATAAGAAATTGCAGCTAGGATGGCTAGTAAATCATATATATAATTAATAGTTAATAATGTAATAGTTAAATGGCCAACAATCAATTGCGGTTCAAAAAGGTAAGGTCAAAAAAAAAATACATTTAGGGCTAAATTTAAAAAATGTAGTAATAATAATAATAATATAAAAAAAATAGTCAGTAATTTGTATAACAAACACGGAAAGGGGTATAAAAAACACACAAAAAACTTGTAAAAAATAGAGCAAAATAAAGGAAAAAATTTAAGGTTACGAAATTTGTTTAGTCTAAATGCTCTGTGATTTGAACAATATTTTTTTTTGCTTTAGAAAGAGACAACAATAGGTCGCAGGGGGGCGGGGGGTTGGTGCTTTTTTCCGGTTGGCTGTTTTAGGTGCATTTGCCGCCAGCCTGCCGCCATATTCACCGCATCCAGGCGGACTTTCGCTTGATCTTGGTGCGCAGTCCCCTCAAGGGTTTCACCTTATTTTTGCTTGCCGCCGCCGCCGCCACCATGGCAGCACTCAAATGCTGCGGCAACATGCCCGCCGCCGCCACGCCCACCGCCACCGCCGAGCTCACACCGCCCACCGAGGGAAGGCAGTGATTGTTCAGCCCACTCAGATATATGCTGGCATTATGCCCGGCCGCCGAGTTGGTGTATAGATCCTGCTGGTGAATCTGCTGTTGCTGTTGCTGTTGGGCCAGAGCCACATTGGCAGCTGCACTGCTCAATAGAGCCATCTTGCTGCCACTGCCATTGGTGTAGACCGCCTGACTGCTGCCAAATTGCTGATGGAGGTGTTGCTGTTGCTGCTGCTGCTGAAGATGTTGCTGCTGGTGCTGCTGCTGCTGCTGCTCCCTGTGCTGCTGCAGGTGCTCCTCCTCCAGGCTGTGACTCGAGGCTCGCTTGTGCGGGGAACCGTGACTGCTGCCACTGCTGCCGTTGCTGTGATAATGAGTGGTGGCCACCGAGCCGCACTCCACAATGGAGGAGCGGGAAAGCGATAGCAGGGCGTCCACGCCATCGCGATGTCGCTGCCGATCGGCCATCTCCTCGGGCGTGATGTTGTGACTGGTCAGAAAAAAGATATAGTTAGTAGTGCTTTCATGAAAAATATATGAGGCTTATCGGAATTATCTATCTATTTATATACAGAATAATATTTTTAATTCCTTAATTTCCCAGAATATGTTATTTTTTTAAAGATTTTTAATGACATATTTGTGCTCCATAAAACCCCGCACTCACTTCTCCTCACTGCTGTCATAGGCGGCATCCGAGCTGGCGCAATTGCTATCGGATCCAGGACCTCCTCCCTGGTTATTCTGGGCCTGGACGACGGCCTGCGCCACGCTGGCCAAAACATTGCCATTGGTCAGCGGCGTGGAGGAGCCACTGTCCGCATTGCTGTTGCCGCCCGCTGAATATGTATGATCCTCGCTGGGGGAACTCGTTATCACCGGTGCACTGCTGGAAAACCAATTCAGGATTAGCTATATAATATATTTATATATAATTTATATTTATTTACCCATTCTGGAAGGGCTCACTGAAGGCCTTTGGTCCGTGTTTGAGGAAGAGCATCGCCGCCGCCGCATGCACATCGTCCATGCTGTCCGCTCCGCAATCGCGGGCCAGACGCTCGAAATTAATGCCATCGGAAGCTCCATTTGTGGCGGCACCTCCTCCGCTGCCATTTGCAGTTGCAGCTCCTCCATTTAAGGCCACATAGTTGCTGCCATACTTGCTATTATTATTCTGATAATCCCCAGAGGACAGCTCATCATCGAGGACATCTTGCAGCAGCGGCTGTCCGTTGGCCGAATCTTCGCGAATATTTCGAAAGGCCTTGGACAGATTGGGAAAGAGCTTGGGATCGAAGCGGGCATGACTGCCGCTGCCGCCGCCGTTGGGACTGTGCGGCCTGGCTGCACTCGTGGCCTGACTAGCGCCGTTGGCCAGCGCCACCAGACCATTGCTTTTCGTGGGCGTGGAGGACAGAGCCACGGCAGCGACCCCGGCGGGAAGAACTCCTGCTCCCGTTGCTCCACCTCCAACTGGTTGGGAGCTGACAACCGAGGAAGGCGGTACTGCTGATGCCACACCATCGACGCTATCGTAGGCCGATCCACCGCCGGGACTCTTGAGCGAGGGACTGATCTTGTCCACCGCCGAGTTGGGAAAGAAGGGCGATCGATTCAGCGCCTGGATGAGATTCTGGCGCTGTTGCGGCTCCACGCGCCACAACGAACCCTTGCCCATATTCGGCGCCTTCTCCACTTTCACGAAGCTCTTGTTCAGCGACAGATTGTGACGCACGCTGTTCTTCCAGCCATTCGGTGCCGTCTTGAAGTACGGAAAATGCTGAACAATCCACGCGTAGATCTCCTTCACAGGCAAGGCCTTTTCATTCGAACCCTCGATGGCCATGAAAATCAGGGAGCTGTAAAGAGCAATTAAATATATAGTAAATATAAAATAAATATATATAGTATTAATATATATACCTAAAGCTATATGGCGGCTTGTTATTGGTATGCACTAGCGGATCGTATGGCACGTTATTGGGATGCTTCTGCTTTTGCGGCGTATTGGAACCTGCTCCTCCATTGCCTCCACCTCCAATCACGTTCGAACTGTTATTATAACCATTGGCTCCTCCATTCTTGGCCACCGAATATTGCGGCGTGCTTGTGTGCATCCTTGAGCTGACCACCAGATCGAATTCCTTGAGCGAATCCTCGTTGTCATAGCTGGTATAGCTGTTGGGACTGCGCAGGTTAACTGCTCCAGATCCAGCAGGATTTCCTCCTATTGATCCATTGTGCACATGACTCGTTGGTGGCGGCGGGGAAACGGATAGCTGCAGAGTGCGTGGCTGAATGGAGGTTGTAGATGTGTTACTAGTGCTTCCTGTGGTGTAGTAAGTTCCCGGCAACAGAGCAGCTCCAGTCGGCGTCTCCGGTGAGTTGACATGTGCTGGGGCGGATCTAAAAAGAGGCATTCGATTAGTTTATCATATCTTATAATTTTAAAAACATTAATAAAAGTAAGCCCAGAGAATTTTAGTTACTTTTAAATAAGTTACATTTGTATTTCCTAATTTTCCTTATTTTCTATATTTTTTTTAGATTTCTAAGTCCAGCCATTTTGGCTACCGTTTCAACTTCTCCTTTTTTTGGGTTCTTTTTTTTTACTAGTAATAGATTAAAAAATACTAAATATAAATATACTAAATATACTAAAACCAATGTGGTTTCTATTAATATTTTCCTTATTTTATATAGAATTCTAGTTCCAACTCACATGACATGCGGCGTGCTGGCCACGTGGTTGACAAAGCTATAGCCCGGCGGCAGCAAGGTTGTTGTGGTGACCACAGCCTGCGGTGTCTCCTGGACTCCATGGAGCATCGCCTGGCTGCTGGGCGTAATATTCCCATTGCTATTGCTATTGTTAACCGCTGATGTGGCATAGTTAACCGCCTCGAAGACTGTGCTAAAGCTACTGGCCTTGGGCACTGGACTATTGCCACCATTTACGGCCGCTGTCGAGGATCCCGATCCTGTGGATCCCGTTCCCGATCCCGCATGGCTGGAGCTGCTTATCGAGGAATTGTTCGAGGAGGCCGGCGAGCTGACCACCGTTACGGTGGAGGCCACATGACTGCTGTGATCCATCTGGACGTGCATCTTCTCGCGCAGATACTTTTTGTGCGGATGGTGGGTGGTTGTGTTGCTGGTGGTTGGCGAACTTAAAGCCGGCGTGGCTGCTTTGTAGATGGTTCCTGATCCTCCTCCTCCTGTATTCCCATTGCTGGTCACATAAATCTGTTGCTGTTGCTGCTGCTGTTTGGCGGGCGAGGAGGAGAGTATAGTTGGATTGGCCACGGCAACGGCGGCACTGCTCACCACCACCGGCAAATAGCCATGACTTCTCGTTGGCGTGGGCAAATAGCCCGTCTGCTGCTGCTGCTGCTGCTGCTGATTGGAGGCTGCCTTGCTGGCTTTGTACTCCACCACTGTGGTGGTGCCACTGGCTCCCTTGTGCACCGTTGTGGTGCTGTAGACAGCCGCTGATCCACTCGATGACGCCGATACTCCAACCTCCTGCTGCTGTTCGCTGCTCTCACTCAGATTTGTGGGCAGCTCTTCTATGAAATCGCTCACTATGCAAGCAACTCCTGATCCTCCAGCTGCTACTGATCCTCCTCCCGCCGTCGTCGTCTTAATGGCCACTGCACCACGTTTTCCCGCCTGCCCGGCCGCCGTTGTGGTGGTCACAATGCCCTTGATCAGATTGGTATCGTTGAGCCAGGACAGCGAACGCAGCTCGCCATCATCGCCGTCGGTGGTTCGCACATTGACCAGCGTCTCCGCGGTGCCCATTTCCAGTGGCTCCGCTGCCAGGAGCACTATGTTGCCACCGCCGGGACTTCCCGTCGTCGTCGTTGTCGCCGCAGCAGTGGAACCATCGTAGGCGGTGAAGCCACCATTGTGATTGTGTTGCAGAAATACATATTTCGAGGCACTGGCCGGCATGTTGCTATTGCTTGTTGATATATGTGGTGGTGCTGCTGCTGATGCTACTGATGTGGTGCTGCAGGCGGAGGAGGCGGAGGAGGAGGTGACTGCTGGTGGAGCTGCAATGGTACGGTATCCATGGGCGGCAGCCACTGACGCCGCCGCTGCCACCACAGAAGAGGAGGATGTGGGTGAAGTGGAGGCCACCGCTGCGCCGGATTGCAGATGGCCACGCAGTTGGCTCAAATCGCGGGTGGTCAGCAACTGTGTGGGATTATCTGTGGACATGCTGCAATGGTAAGAAAGGGAAATGAAGAAGTTAGAGACATGTTGGGGGAACTTTTAATTAAAAAGTAAGGTAAACAAATGATAATGGATTTTTTTAGATTTTAATTAACATAAATAATATATTATATAAAAAGAATATATTAAAAAAAATTATAAATTAAAAAAAAGAATATTTTTTTATATTATATGATGCTTTTTTTAGATTTTTATTTCAATCCGTTTTGGTTGATTTTTGCTATTTCCCGGTTTATTTGTATTTGTATGTGTATTTGTATTTTTATATGTTAGTTTTGATGTTGTAAACATAAAAATCTCTTTAAAATATTAAGAATCATTATTATTAAGAAACCAATAACGTTCCAACGTCTTGCTTAGCTAAGAACTGATTTCCAACTCATTAACTCTTAATATATTTATTACTAAATATTTATTTTTATGACTGATCAAACAAAGTGATTAACTATTACATCATTGGGCCAAAACTTGAAGCCAAAAGGCTTTGCACTGAGTCAGAATGTGTAATTCCCCTTGGTTTAAGTTTAAAGCTTAATAGGCAATCCAAAAACCATAGTTATCTGATCTTACATCACAATCAGATACGTATATATGTCATATGGTAATACATCGGTTGTGATATTGGGATATCATTCATTAAAGAATGCGATCATTAAATATTGCCTCATCATTAGGTATGAAATTCCTTGGAAATAACTTTTGGTGATCTGCCGGCAATTTCAAGCCAAGTTTGTATTTTTAGCCAAGCCCAATGATGAAATGATGATCTAATGATTGACTGATGAAATGATCAATTTGCACTGCACTTTGTTTTGTTTGTTTGGTCATCAAATTGGTTGTTCGTGAGTTAAAAGCGCATAATTATTTCATTTTTTATTGCTGTTCAATGTCCTTCGCCATTTTTATTGCATACTTTACGGGGCATTTCCAGGGGATAGGTGATAGGGGATAGGCACCCCCTATCTATAAGGCTTTTCCTCATTTTACGCAATCGAAGACATATTTTCTTTCTTTTTTTTTCTGTTGTTCCATCTAATTTACGCGTGTTTGCTTTTTGTGGCATTTTTATGACGGCAACAGCGTGGTTGGCACCACTTCACCTGCTCTCTTTCTCAAATACTCAACCCGTCTCCCTCTGTTCTTCGTAGCCCCCTCTCTTTCCGACATTTCTGTGCGGATTATCTTATCAGTGTTTTCTGTATGCGGGTGCTGTATATGTACCTTCCCTTAAAGTTTCACACTCAAGTTATTTCCTTCCAACTAATGATTATAGTATGGTATAGTATGGCGTTCTCAATGATTCTACTTTAATTGAATGAGAGTCCAAAGATCAGTGATCGATAAATAGTTTAATACAAACTCAGGAGCGACCTTTAATTAAGTAAACAGAAAGTTTAAAGATCAATGATCGTCTTTCTGATAAATATTATTTCTTTCAGTTATTTAGATATTTCAAAAAACTCTGATTATCGGTTTCAAAGATCGATCATCGATCGATAACCAATGTAATCGGTAATGTAATCATCACTTATTCATCCATTCAGTCGTCTACTCATTTACTCATCAAATGCCATTACATCGAAGGCAATTAACTTTAATATTCATTTCGCCCAAGGGACAACATGTATTTGTTGTTGGGCTCTGGCCAACCGAACGCTAAACGCTGGTTAAACAGAGAGGGGGCGAGCGGTAAAGGGGGTGGGGTGTGGTGCAGCCAACAAAGTGTATTATTATTTATTGATTTTCATTTGAGGCAGTCACATCAGGAATAACTACGGAAACTAACGAAAAGTCAACAATAGAAATGTCCAAGAAGCAAATTTACTTTTACTAGTTTATACAGTGGAGCTCCAGTAGGGGAGATCTTAGATTGCATTTTAATGCGTTTGCTATTTTTGTAATATTTGACAATATCTAGATTTAATCACCTAAGAACCAAAGATAATATTTTAATATTTTAATTCCGATTTAAGCATAGAACACTTCAATAAATATTTGTATTTTTAATATTTATTTATTAATAAATTGTTTAAATTCAAGTGTTTTTTACTTGAGAAAATAAACTTTCAATATAAATGTAGCAATTTAATTCATTTAAAATCCCTTCAATAGAAGCTGTACTGTATTTCCTTTTTCTTCTTCTTGCGCTAACCTACCTTATTATTACCCATTGTTTTGCATGTGCAAAAAGTAAGGCAAAAAGGGGGGCAAAAAGGGGGGCAAAAAGGGGGGCAAAAAAGGAGGGCCAAAGAGACAAAGAGGGGGAGAACGAGAAGAGGGTGAAAAGTACGCGCCACAACAAAACCGTAACCGTAAATGCCAAAAACACAACAAACGCGACGAGAACGAAACGCACGAGCCACAAAAACAAAAACAGAAAAATAAAAGCTCCGCTGACCTCCAACACGGGCAGCGCTGTTGACGTCGACGTCATTACACTGGCCGTCCAAACAAATAGTACAGCCTGGTATTTATTTATCATTGTACACAGAAAAAAAAGCAACTTTGTGAATTTGCTAATATTTTAAATGTTTTCTGACTAAAATGCAGACATTACATATTTTTTAAAATATTTGTTAATTTTTTAAGCATCAATTTTAAGAATTGGGTTCAATTCAATACATTTCTTATCATCATCTATTATTTTTAATTTTTGTGTAAAGTCTGGAATTCGTTTATAGTAGCAACAACGACGCAATTTTGTTTTCTTTTTTTTCGAAAGTCTACTCGTTGTCTTGGCAACTTTTTATTGTGCCTTTTTCTATATATGTATATATATATATATTTTTTGTATTTTTCCAACAACAACAAAATCATAACAAGACGCGTACGAATATTTTATTTTGCAGCGTCGCAAGAGAGCGGCAGAAAACAAAAAATAAAGAGAGAGAGAGAGCAAAAACAACGTGTTTGAGATAAGAGGAAGATAACTGGGGTTGGGGGAGGTGGTTTGGGGTGGTGCGTTTCCTTTGACATAATTAATTAGCAAATATGGCCGCATGGCGACAGCAACAACAACAACAATAAGAATGGAAGAAGCAACAGCAATTTTTGGACAATGCAACACTGTAAAAACTCTCCATCGAAAAATGCCGATACATATGCGCTCTCTCTTTCTCTCTATCAGTCCGGTGAAAGGCTCTCTCTTTTTTGAAACATTTCTCTTGACTTTGTTTATCTCTGTTTTTGTTGTTTTCCAAAAGAGAGACAGAAAGAGACTGTCAGAGAGGTAAAGCCACGCATTTGTTTTTGAGCCGCTATTTCGGTTTGTCGTTACAGTAGAACTTGACCATTACAAAACGATCAATTTAAAGATTTCAAATGTAAATTTAATTAAATTTAATAAATTAAAGTGATTCTCTTAGGAAATATGTTTAATTCTTCATTTTTACAATAAAACTTTGAAAGTTCAAATCTTTGTAGTACACAAAATTAATTTTAATGAAAACAATTTTTTTTTCCTCCTGCACATTTTTCTTTTTTACATTCAAAAAGCTGTCATTCCTTAGAGCGTGCACTGTAAACGTTTTGAGATTAGTTTTGTGTTCTAGAAACGTCAACGTCACCGTCAAAATTGCTCTCTGGTTAGCTTTTTAGCTTTTTGGCTATGACCTGCGGACTTTTCTCCGGCACCGAGCTCCTTTAAATGTCAACCGAGACCCCCTAAACATCCATTACAACCCACCCACCCACCGAAAAAGGGAGAAAGAGAGTGCAGGAGAGGAGAGTGCAAGTCTTGCATTTGGGTCTTTTCTTCGGCAAGCCAATTAACAGGCAAAAAAAAACACACACACAAAAAACAGCGGTAACTGTACCTGAGCAAACTGCTTGCTAAAAAACAAAAGCCAAACAAAAAAAAAGAATAGAAAAAGTAGAAAAGCAGCCACGCTGCTAATGAAACGCCATGAAACTACTGAGGAGAACATGATTATGATGATATGATGGTGATGGAGGAGGATGAATCATCCAGATATATGATATATACTAAAGTGTGCACAAATGCGGCACACGGATGCTTATGAGCGTGTCAAAAAAATAATCGTAAGGGAGCCACTTTAGCAGCGAATAAAACCACCGACTAGCAAGTGGAGTTAAACTAAGTCATGGTATTTGGTAGTCCAAACTAAATGATACCCTTTAAATTGTGGAAATATGAAGAAGCTGAAATAAATGATGCTAATTCTAGTAAACAAAATTAAAAAAATATAAAATAAAATGTATTATAAATATTGAAATAAATGGTAGTCAAAACTTTATGTTACCCTTTAAATTGGGGAATTATTAAAAAATCGAAAATAGAGCAATAATAAATATAATACAAATTCAAAGCACTACCATTTTCTGCAAAAAATAAACTTACGATAAACTAAATAAATATTAAATTTCTTCACAGTTCACTAAGATACTATTAAAGTATATAATTTCCTGAGAACATCAACCCTTTTTCCGCTTAAATTTCCTGACCCACATATCGTTGTTTACCCAGGTTTTTTTCACCAGAAATTCCCATTGATACCCTCGAAACGGTAGAAAAAAAATGAAAACCTCGTGGAGTAATCAGCGTGCGACTGACGACTGACTGGTTCAATAATAATAATACTACACACAAACAAACAAATAATTGACAGCAGCCAGCATGTTTTGTTTTTCTTGCTGTTGTTGTGAAAATTGTCGCCCAATTGAAAAATGCCAGTGGGGAAAATGGGGAAAAATCTATGGAAAAAATGTTAAATGAGTTGTTTCCTCTTTTAATAAAAGTAATACGAACAAAAAATAAAGTAGACCAAGAGATGAAAAAAAAGTAGGTATATGGAATATTAAAATACAAATAAATAAATGCTAAAGAGAAAGGAGACAAGAAGCCGGCATTTCTCCCTCTCTCTTTTTCGCAATGTTGTTGTTTCTGAATAAAATATGATTGTAATTGCCTTTAATTACAGCGCTTTGTTTGTTTGTCTTTCCCTCTCCTTTTGTACTACTGTTTAAAATAAAATATACAATAAACAATAGGCAAAATATTGCAACAGCTTTCAATACAAAATTTCACGTAACAAAGAGAGAGAAAGAGAAAAAGCTTTTGCATACTTCCGGCCATCAACAAAAACATAGAAGGCAAAAAGCTAAAAAAAAAAAATACGAATATATATATATGTATGTAATAAAAGCGAGTAAAATAGCGAAAAAGGAAAAGCAGCAGCAGCATTTTTTGAGAGAACTTATTGCTCTCTCTTTCATTGTGTTTCTCGAATCGCGCTCTCCCTTTCTCTCGCACTTGATGAAATATAAACAAAAATGTCTGAAATTCATACAAATAACAGAGAACAAAGGTTAATTAAAAATGCTTCTTGAAATGTAACATTTGTGAAAATGTTTATTATAGACAATGGCGAATTTGATTTTTTGAGTTTGAGAACTTTTAACAACGATTGGAGGAAATTTGATAACTATTTATTCGAAAAACTGTGTATTTTGCCCTAATTTTTTGTGTGATGAGTAGTTATTTTTCTATTTTTTTATATTTGACCTTTTTTATTTTAATTTACAAATCTCTTAAAATGGTTTTGAATTTTTCACAATTTGTATCCCATTGCAATTTATAAACAAGTCCTGAATATCAAAGTAGTTTACTTTTATCGTCTATATATCAATATATGTACATATATAGTTCAGAATTTTCTCGATAGACGATGGAAATAATAAGAAATGGAAGGAAAATAAAAGAAGAAAAGAAATGCGATGGCGACAACCACGCGGCGTATACGTAATGCCTGACGTTGTGGCCGCCATGTCTGTGTTTCTACGCTGGTATGCGTGTCTGTGTGCTGCTGAATGTTTGTGTGTGTTAGTGTCTGTGTGTCAGTTCTCCTCTCTCTCGCTCTTTGCCTTGCACATTACGTATACGCCTGGGACAAATCATCGAAAAGAATATTAAAACACCGACAACAGGGCGTATGAGTTATGAAAACTAAGAAATCAAGAAGGAAATTCTAGGAAAAACACTAAAAATAAAAACAGAAACAAAAATTATTTACAGAATATATTCGTTAACCAACTATGATATTTATTACCCATTTAAAAGCATTTTAAATAATCTAGAAGAAAATAAGAAAACAATCGACGTCAATCTAAAAATATAAACAAAGGTTAAAAATAAGTATTTTTAGCCCAAAAACTACTATTTACCAACTAGGCAAACACAAATATTTTGTGGAAAAAAGTGAGAACAATAAAATCAAGTGCTTGGCATAAGTATAAATAAAAAGCCAACAAATCTATCTATACAAAGTTTGGTTAAGTTTTCTATATATATTCGCTTCAGTTGTATTTGAATCGTTTTGGTTTTTGTTTTTGTATACACTGAAAAACGCAACAAGGCCGCTAGAAAAACGCTTTTGGCGTTTATAATTGCTGCCGATCGCCTTTGTTGTTGTCTATTTATTGTTAGTTTTATTGTTAGCTTTTTCGCGTCGTTTTCGAAAAAACAAAAACAAATAACAAATGTCATTGCACGTGTGTGTGCGAGAAAGCGTAAAAGAGAGAGAAAGAGTGTGAGAGAGGATGGGAGAATTAATTTTTTAGTGTGTCACCGATTTTTTTCCAGTCTTCTCTTTTGAAAATATCGAGATCCAACTAATTTCTCATGAATATTAATTTTATTATCATTTCTAGGGAGGTACAGTACTATTTTCGCAAATTTAATACATCTTCCATAATTATTAAATAGCAACTTTTGTTCATTGCATGAGCTTTCACTGTAGAAAAGCAGTTAGAACTGCTTCAAAGCCAGAAAAGAGCAGCGCAAAGAGAGCGCCTAAGAGAAAGGAGAAGAGAAATAAACGAAAATTTCAACGTGGTTTTCTTTCTTGGCATTTTTTTTAGTTGTTGTTATTTTTATACATTTAGTGGCTAAAGTTAAATGCATGATTATGAAATCGGAGAATGTATAGAAAATTGGGCATTACGCAAAATAGACCGAAAAGCTAAAATGGGGGGCAAAAAAGATGACAAAAGGCCAAGTTGTACATTTGATTGGAAAAAACCAATTTAAAATTCAAATTGTAATCTGCGATTCGCCTTCTCTCTCTCCCTTACTCGCTCTCTCTCGCTCTTTGTTTGCCATTTGTATTTCTTATTATTATTTTTGTTTTACTCACACACAAACACCAACAAACAAACACACACTTTGTTTTTTCTGTTTTTTTTTTATGGCCCGCTTTTAATTATTTTGTTTTCTTTTATTTTGTATTTATCTTTATTTTGTGTTGATTCAGATTCACATACCTCCATACAAGGCGTTCTCGCAGTTTTGTTGTCGTTTTATTGGCACGCAAAAAAAATATTACAAGCTTAGGCAATTGTTTAAGGCTTTTTTGCTCTCATGTAACTCAAAGTTTTTTTTTTTTAATTTAGTTTAAGAAACTGGGGAGTGATTTTGAATTTTTTGTTTTCAGAAAGGTTTTTACAAGATTTTCTCGTTAATCTCGAACCGTAAAGCACGCGAGCAGGCAAACGAATGAAGCGAAGCGGCGGCAACAGCAATTGAAAAACCGACCCCCACCAACACACACTCCCCAGCACACACACCACCACACCACACCCCACCAGACACACACACACACACCCTCTCTCTGGCGAAAATCACACAAAGCTCTCATTGTATGCGGGAGCCAGCAGAGAGCCCACGGAGAGAGAGCCGGCAAAGCGAAAAAATAAATAAAAATAAATAAAAGCCAAAGCAAAGTCAAAGCGTCGTAAACAAGCTTGTGAGTAGGTACAGTAAAAAAAAAATAAAAAAAATAAAAAAAATAAAGAAATGTTAAAATTGTACGTTAATTATAAAAGAAATTAAAAAACTTTCAACATAATTGTAAAGAAACTATTTTGAGTAATGTTGTATAAAATTATTTTACTCTTTACGAACTTTACTTTTAAGAGTGTTGTTAGAAATTACAATATTCTATTTTGAAAAAACAAACCAAAAACGATCTTCATAGAAGATCGACTCTCGATGGCATATCAATTTCGAGAGCCTACTGTACACCTCTCTATATATTTATATGTGTGTTGTGCGTTCGCGCATGACATTGCCATTTATTGAAGTGAGCAGAAAGCAATACAAATGCGAAGGAAAAAATGCGAAATAAAACTATAGTTTGACAACAAAAACAAATGCTTAAATTTGTGGCTCATGGAGGCCAGTCGTCCACAGCTACCTGTCTCTTTCTGTCCGCAGCCCCTTGGGCTTTCTCGCCCACTCTCTCTTTGCCAAACCCCCTTTCATTCGCTCTCCTTTTTTGGCTTGCCTTAACATAAACAACTTTTGGCAAGGATCTCGGGGCAACAACAAAGGGCAAAGGCAAAAACAAAAACAAAAGGAAGGCACAACAAACAGCTGTTTGGGCTAGGCTTCAAACTCTTTATCCGCTCTTCATTCAATCTTTGCCCTCTCTTTCAATCTTCTCTTTGGCTCGCTCTTAAGTGAGCCAAGTGACTCACAAAAGTCTGTATTTTTGTTACAATCCTCTAAATATTTATAAATAAACAAAATGACAACCACAATTTATGCCAAACAAAACACGTCATTGGTTCTGCAAAAAAAATTAATTTTTAAGTTTACCAAAACGAAATTTAACGGTTTAGAGCTTTATAGCGATTTCATATCAACAATATATCAATTTAGTGCTTTAAACATTAAACTATTTAGAAAATAACCAGAATTTTTAGGAAAATATAAAGTTACAATGAGTTATAGCCTTGCAAAAAGTTAAATAGACTTCTTTGCTTACGCAAAAAATCAAGCGCCTAATTAAATTAATTAAAAATGTATCACAAGCCGAAAATCGTTTACCTAAATGTCAATAACTAAAAATACACGTCATAATTAAGAGCCTCACAAAAACTTAAAACATGTGTTTATTTTCCTAGTAACAAAAACTAGCTCTGATTGTTGATTAAACGCATAATTAAATTAATTAAAATAACGCCAACATTTTTTCCGCTTGCCAAAAAAAAACAAAATCTAAAGCGACACGTGCGACAAAAAAAAGGGGGGAAGGAGAGGTGGTGGCGGAGAAGGGGGAGGGGGGGAAAGAGAGCCAAAGAGGAGAGCGATAGAGCAGGAAATACAAGAAGCCAAAACACAAACGCACACTCACTAAAAAAAAAAATTAAGCGAACGCAAAAATTCCAAGACCAACAAATAGAATGCAGCAAAACACTGAAAAAAGTTAACCATATTAATTGTTATGACTTTTTTTTATTATATGCGACTTTAAAAAGCAAATATAAATTTGTTTTTTATTTAAAATCAAAAATGTTCTTGAATTTTTTTTACCATTTTACTTATAATTAAAGTTTCCAAAATTTTTTGCGATTTTTTCTCGCAGTGCACTCATTTTGTTTGAGTTGTTTTTAGTTTTTATATTAGTTGCTTTTTGGTGTTGCTGCCTAACCATATTTAATTTTAGCAATAGCAGCGCTTATGTATCATCCTGTATTTGTTGAATATAAAAATAAATTTATACAACTTTTTCCCCATTCCACGGCGCACGCACAACAACGAAATTGAAAATGAAAACGCCAAGAAAACGGAAAAAGAGAAAATCACAGAGCGAGAGAGAGAGCGGCGAAGGCCCCAAAGAGCTCCAAAGACAAGAAAAAAAGAGCGCAAATAAAAATGAAGTTTGCCGGCTTTTTGGGCACACCAAAAAAAAATACAAGAAAAATAAAACAAAAAAAATGGAAAGAAACCAAAGGAATGGAAAAAACGAAGACGGTGAAAACTGCAGTAGGAGCGACAACAAAAGAAAGAACTAAATATAAAAATGTATGCATGTAAGGTATGTATTTATATGTGCATACATATTATATACATACGTGCCAATGTATATAAATCTATGTACGTATCTGTAAACAATTGCGGTTAAAAAAGTAGCTACTCTAATTAATATGTATATCTAATTGATATTTACCTGGTTTACAAGAAGATATTATTTTTAAAATAAAGGTTTAAGGTTTTTTAAATAGATAACAAGAGGAAACATTTTAAAATTTCTTTTATTATATTTGCATTTTCAAAGATTAAATATTTAAATCCAAAAATAATAATCTAAAAATCTTTTTTTTAATAGTTTTTTATTATTAAAATAATAATCTAAAAATATGGTTTTAAAATACTATTATTATTAAAATAATAAGTCGAATCTAAAAACTTTAAATAAAAATTAATTTATTTTTGGAGTGCTATTATTTAGGTAGAATGTTATTTTATGTATACTTAATGCCACCATATATATTTATGTATTTATGCAGTATTTTGTTTGCTGTTTTTGTCGCTTTGGCATTTAAGTCATTTTCATTTTCGCTGTTGCCAGGCCAACTTACATACAGTCCCCACGAAAAGCAGAAAGAAAAGGGAAAAAAACCCAAATACACCTCGATCATCTGAGGCTACAAACGACAGTCAATTCTACCTTTCCAACTGACAATTTTGGTTTTATACCGCTGCTCCTCTCGGTTTTACTCGATTTCATTTGGTCGCCTGAAAATGAACAAATTTCAATTTCAATTGATTTCGTCGTCGTTCAACCAAAATAAACCCATCATGTGTTCTTTTTGGCTTTTCCACCTCCTCGTGCACATCTGCATTTCACTATCTTGGTTGAGTTTATTTTTGCTATTTCTATTTCTATTTTTTTTTTGCTCTAAGCAATTACACAAGGCGTCGCGTTCTGTGCAAGAACAACAAATTGGGTCAACCGCAATTAATACAACTAAATATAGCCAAAGCGCACATTTCCCTCGCAAAAAAATAAAAATACAAAAAAAAGAGAAAAACAATATGTGCAGGGGGAAAAATAATAATGAATAATGAGTGTGTGTGTCGAGTGTTGACAGAGCACAGAAGTTGTTTACCCTTTTGTGGACAGCAGGCAAAAACGCTCTGAAATAAAGCAAAAACGAACAAAATACAGAAAAAAAACATACATAAAAGTGCTGATAAGAGTGAGAACGATCTGCATCGGTGGCGTATACGTGATGTGGCCAAATAAGGGCGCCGAGTGCGCGGGGTGGTGGGTGGTCCATAAACAAAGCTAATCGCTACTCTCTGAAATCCACAATTGCATTTTACATTTCACACACCCCACCAAAGTGTCACCATCCATATAAATGAGAATACATCATAACCAACAGCTGGAAATTGATCGAAAAAGACTTTTCAAGCATCAGCATCTACAGTGCACACCCTCATTAAAGGGTTATGTCGTTACCTTTACATAATATTTATTTTTATGACAAGTACAAATAACTTTACTTTTAAAAGATGCGTATTAAAATAATTTCACTAAAAAAAAATATACATTTTTATATTGAAATTTCCTTTTTTTATCGATTAAATCGATGTTTTGCCGTTAGAAACGATATATATCAATAATAAAATTGATTCTTTCGATTTATGATTTATGTCCTTTATTTTCTTCAATATCTCAATCATAAATCATAAAACTGATTTTAAAAATCTCTTTACAGAATCTCTGAGGATCTCTTTTCTAACGAGTGACCCTCTTAAATTCCACATTTATTTTAAAAATGTTTCAATTTCTTTTTTCAATATCTTCATCACTAAAACGAATTTTCAATATCGCATTTCATGATCTCAGAACCGTATTTCAATCGAGTGACTACTGTAACAGTGCGTGCTGGCAGATGGTTAGCAGTGGTCTGAAAACTTTCGACAAACACTGTGCTCGTTCGCCTCGTTTTGTTTGTTTGGCACACTCGTGTACAGTGGGCATCAGGCACAGTTGCCCTTCAATCGGCTTCAGGCAACCAAAACCAATTGACACAGACTCTCGTACGTTAAACGTTTCCCACTAATTAGCACATTTGTATATGCCGAGAGACGCAGGAAGATACAAATGAAAGATACAAAAAATAATATGGATAACTAAGGCACGTTAAACATTTGGTTAAATAGATGGAATTGATAATTGATGAAAATAAGAGCAAGTTGACGACTGGGCGGCGTTACGTATTCGTACTGTTGGCCAACGATTAAAGTTATATGGTTTTTTTGTTATCTGTTTTTTTTAGGAATAATTTGCATACTGCATTTGTTCAGCATTGAATGAAAAATAAAAAAAAAACGAACATGTGAACATGTGCTAACAGCTGGGAAAACATTCCGTTTGATTGTGAATGGAAGAGTGGGAAGCAGAAACAGGTGTATTCTAAACAATTACTAATGGCAAATAATTATGCTCCCTTGAATTCAAAAAATGAAAATGAAAAAATATATTCCAAAATTTAATTATGACTCTCGGCTTTTTAGTTCGTACAATCGGAAATTATTCATGCCAAAACAATGCTAAAATAAAACACATTTTGGGATTAGTAATATTTGGTTTTATCGTCTATAAAGTGGAGTTCTGTAGAAAAATAAAACAACACATTCGTTTTCTCCCGAAATATTAAATACTATTAAATTTATAATTATTGGATCTTGAAAGTGTAGTTTCATGTATTATTGAGGAAACTAAGCTCTTAACTTTCCAATCGATTATATTTCTTTTAAATATATCATCTGATGTATTCCCATAAACGACCTGCTATGTCTACATAGATATATCCGCTGCTGCTATTTCTAAATCCAATTGTAATTGCAATTCGAATTCCAATTCTAATTTCGATGCAGATGCGTTGCTCTATTTTCTCCTCCTTTGCTGTTGTATAACAACCAACGACGAACAACAAAGTTGTCGTCTCCTGTTGCTACTTTTAAGTTTTTTTTTGTTTTTTTTTTGTTTGCATTTTGCGCACTATAGCCGCCGTTAAGTTGTTGTTTTAATAGTCGCTATATCTTATCGCGCTAACAACTTGGTTGTGAGTGTGTTGGCACAGCTCTCGTTGCACATGTGTGCGTTTTAGTTGAGCACCAGCACTCACACACACACACACACATACACCAATTGTACATACATAATTATTTTCATTTTTTATGTAATCAACAAACAGAAAAAGCAACGCCTCAGCCTCAGTTCGCCTGGCCTGCCTTTTGCCTTCTATGCTGAGGTTCTCAAAAAAAAAAAAAAAACAAAAAAAAACGCACACACGCCTCTACAGCAGCTGCCAGGTGAATAGTAGTTGTCATTAAACTAAAACAAATAATGGGACAAATACTTAAATAACAGAACTTGATATTTCTCCATATTTATTACATGTTTTCCCTTGAAAACATCGTTATTATCGAACCAATATTATGGAAATATCGAAAATATCGATAATTTTCAATCCCTATTAAATAATCATTTCGTTACCTTGAGCTTTACCCTTTAGACGCCAAGTATTTCTCACTTTAGAGCTGCTAGAATGATATATTCTAATCCTTCGCATTATATTTTTATAATATATTTTAAATGAGTTTATAAGTCATGGTTAGACCTAGAAAGTGGCACCCGATTGTAGTGCTAACAAACTAAGTAAATATTTTTACAAATATTTTTAAAGTTTTAAAAATGTTTTTCTTATTGTATTGACATTAATCTATTAAAACCATAATTTAATATCCTGTATTAGCAAAAGTTTCGTTATTATTTTTTTTGTTTTTTGTGTAGTGTGTATATTTTATTTTTCAATCTTTTGTGATCTTTGGTTCTTTTTCTTTAATATTTTCTAGTGAAATTTAGTTAAATAAGAAAACCCACGAGGTGAAATATATAGAGGGAATCTACTTTGGCCGCACGAGTTTTAAGGTTTTTCTACGTTGTTCGTCTTGCGTGCCGACGACGACAACCACCCAAGCCACCCCCGCCCACCATCAACACCGCCCAAAAACAAAAAAAACCACCCACTTTGCCGCCCCCGAAACGTCGGAAATGTTACGGCCGATATTCAATTAGTTTTTAATCCCGCCCAGCGTCAAGGAATTTCAATTTCCAATTGGTTTTTAAGTCGGAAATTGCCGCCACACGCACACACGCAACAAAAAAGTAAAAAACTAACAAAAAAAAACTAAAAAAAAAAAAGAAAAGGAAAAACAATAAACAATACACACAACACAACGAGAGAGCTTTTAAAGTTTCAAGTATTCATTGGATTTTCTTGAATGCTCTCGTTGCATAATCGACCTGCTAATTGCACAATGCTTCTGCTTCAGAACCCTAAACCCCCGAAACTCAAAAAGCTAATGCCTAGCCCCACGTGATCTTCAAAATCTGCATATGAATTTCCCAATTTTTTCGGTATTTTCCATTGATGATACAACAGAATTTTACAAACTATACAAGACGGTTAACTTTCAGGGGGTGTGAGAAGGGAAAAGGGGGGGAATAACAAAAAATAACAAAAAGCCAGGCAATGGCGAGGTCGCTTTATCAAGACACGACGCTATATGCTATATAGCACCACCAACAACAACAACAACAACAAATTAGCGTCTCGGTCAGATAGAGAAAGGGAGCACGAGAAGGAGAGCAGGAGAGGGAGCGAGGCAGAGAGATGGGGAGGAAAGAGAGAGCGAAGAGCGGCAGCAAATCACAAATACAAATCACACGATCGCAAACTCACACACAAAATATGCAAGAGCAATAGCAACAACGACGCCAAAATAAAACCAGTAACGAGTATTGTAAATCAAATACAAGATACCCTATACACATTTTTAAATTGTATCTTTAGGTAAACGACTATTAATCGCTATGAATTTTGGTACTCTTTTGTATTTCAATATGTTGCATAAAATAGGTATAGTTAAAATTCAAAATATGTCTTCATATAGATTTTGTACTATATTTATTGATTGAGAATATTAGTATATTATAAGTATACATCATATGACTATCAATGATAGTGAATCGTTTTGCCCTTTGATCTGTGGAACCCCAAATTATCTGTCTAATATACCCCAATGGGCGATACTTTACTGGGTGTGATGAACGACAAAAGCGTTGTCGATATTCTGCGCCTCGTTTCTCTGCCAGAACATTTTCTTGCTGACGCAGCGGCGACGCACACCCCCCTCCCCCTCACCTTCCCCACCCTAACCCACACACACACACGTGAATTAAAGTGTGCTTGTAAGGGTAACAGGCCAACGCGAAACCAAGAAAAAGCGACAACAAACCAAAGTAGACTACAGTGAAAATTCTATTGAAACCCCAAAAAAGTAGAATTTATTTATCAAAAAATAAGGAAATAATTTTATTTTGAAAATATATCTATGATATGCGTTTATGACCTTTAGAAATTTTATAGTTTATATAACCTGAAGTTTATAGAATCATTTCGAAATTATAAATAAAGGATTTTTTACAAAAGCTTTATCCAGAAGTGTAAAGATCACTTTAAAAGTTAAAGAAGTACAATGTTTAGAAATATCCCCTTATCAAAGCTATTTGTGAAGAAGACAGATCAAAACTCTGATATGATTGTCCATTAAGAACTTGACTTTTGACAGAGGAAAATAGGTATACTATTGCAAATTATATAAGTGGGTACAAATTAAAATGTAGGTTCATCACAATATATTTTAAGACTACAATTCATCATATTTAGTACTGCCTGTAGGTGTAAATTGTAAAGCGCAACCATTCACTTTTCGGGGTAGAATAGGCTTAGGTAAAAAGGTGTCAAACATTCGGCATGGGATTTGCATTAGAATCGAAGTCGAAGAGGGGAAAATAACCCAGATTTTGATTGATATGCGCTGGGTGTTTTATGTGTTTGTGTAAGAGTGTGCTTATATAAAAGGCCAACAGGTGGCGACGATTTAATTTTCAAATGATTGATCGAGGGGATCTTAAAGATTCCAAATTTTCAAATTTAAATATATAGGTTTATTGATGTGAAAATATAATAAATGGAATACAAAACGGAAAGTTTTCAGAAGTTCTAAAAATAATATAAACTTTTCTTAGTTTTCTTTCCGTGTACATATGATATTTTAAAATCTTGCGTGTTTAACTAACGATTGTAGTTTTGATTATTATTGTAAATTTCATGCGGGCGCCCCGCCCCCTTTTCTGTTTCTCGGTTTTCGGAACGCCCCTATCCTTTTTTTTCCAGGGATCATTGATAATTTCGCTAGCTTCCCGTTTTTCTCGGTTTTCCAAGCGGGGGGCGTGAAAAGAAGTGGAAATAACAGAAGCAGAAGCAACAACAACTACAACAACATAGCGGGGGACACACACGCACATTTGGTGACACGCAAACACACACACACACATGCGATAGACAGCACTAAAAATATTTCTTCAATATTTGTTGTTGTTTCACCACGTTGTTTGAGCTTTTTTCAGCTTTTTGTTGTTTTCGTTTTGTTTTGCCTTTTTTTTAAATGTGCTGCTTTTGCTGTTGTTGTTGCTGCTTTCCCTGTTATTTTCCTGTTATTTATTTGGCACTCACTGTTTTTGTTGCTGCGCTCTCTCTTTTCTTTATATTTTTTTCGACTCTCTCTCAATGTTTTTTCTCTCTGTTTCTTTTTGGTTTTTGCGGGCGGCACTTGCAAAAGCGTTTTTTTTTCGGTTGTTGTATTAATTATCACATAAATTAATTAAACACATACACTTGTAAAAAAAAAGGTTTAGCATACCTACTCAATTATTTTTGCTTCATCAACGACGACGTTTTGTTTGTTTTCTTTGCTTTGTTTGTGAGTCTTTTTCTTTTTTTGCTGATGTTTACTTATTGCAGTTTATTGTTTAAGGGTTTCTTCTTATTTTCTTTTTGTTAATAAGTATATTTACGTCCGCTGCGCTGAAAGGCAAAAAAATGAATGCGGCGAATACGAGAACACGCCAACCAGACGAGCAGCGCGGTGGGCGTCGACGTCGGCAGCGCCGTCAGCTGAGGCAGAACAACAACGAAAAGCGCAAAAAAAACAAATAAAACAAAAACACACACACACACAGTTAGTTCGATCACTTTTCAATTGGGAATCGTTTTGAAAAGTACAACTCTGGCATTTGCGATATTCGAGTTGGCAACTTAATATTAGCTCGATCAACTAATTGATTGAAATGGCTGCGATTTGTTGTGTTGATTTTGATTTGTTTTTGACATTCGGCAAAAAAGAAGAAAGACAAAAACACATGGCATCGAAGAGAGAGCGCCTGCCTCGCGCTCTCTGTGAGAGCGGAAGAGAGCCAAAGAGCGTAGTAAGCGCGTGGCAAACACATGGTTTTTGTTGTTGCCAAAACGAAGAAGTAGCAGAAGAAGAAGAACAAGCGCTTACAGTTACCTCGCGTTGTTGTTCTTGCACAGTGGAGCAATAGTTACGAAATTTTCTTTTATATATATTTTATTAAAAATAGCTTAAATGTAATTTTTATTAGCTAACAATACTGACATTTTATACTTATAAAGACAAAATAACTTAGTCAAAGGACTACAAACAAATTTTATTCTTTAAATAAACACATTTTTTAACCTAATAAAGAACATATAATTTTTATGGGTAACTTCAGTCTTACTTACATTTATGAATATTAAGTAATCCGAATCGTATCATTACATAGAGTGGTTTTAAATTAATATTGATAAAACCAAATTACCAAATTGTTAGGTAACAAAAGAGAGAACCCATTTTTTGAACCACTGTGCGCTGGTGTTTATTATCGGCAAAAGGTATTCATCACATTTACATAAATGCTACACACTGTATCAAAGTGCCATTGTGTGGGTGAACATGTGTCACACGCAGCGGCGAAAAAGTCAATCACATCCACAATCGCCTCTCTCTCTCGCTCGCTCTCATTCTGCCTCTCTGACTTTGTTGTTATTATTAATGTTTTTGTTTTTATTGGTACCGCAACACCCGCGCGCAAATAACAAAATACAATGTATCGGCATTTATTAAGAGAGCGCGAGAGATGCCGTTATTGTCTTTACGCTGCGTGCGTATTTGTATTTGTATTCTAATATCGCTCTAGTTTTGGTAACTCTCTTAGTTTTTTGGTCTATTAATGAAACCAAATTGTAATGCGAACGCGTTAATTAGAGAGTGTAAAAGGCGAGAGAGCGCGGAGAAACAAACAAAGCAGGGAAAAGAAAGTCTGAAAGACGATAAGCAACAAAAATAAAAAAATTCTTATCGTTGTTTCGTTTGTCACTCAATTATACAAAAAAATGTTTTTGATTGCCACAGAAGCGCACAGAAAGAGAGAGACAAACAGAGAGAGAGAGAGAGAGTGATCGCTCACGTAACTAACTCCAATAGGAATTGTTTTCCCGGTTTTCCGGCCGGTTTTTCTTCTCCAACAAACCAACAAACCGATTTTTCCAACAACGTGGCTTTGGCCAAAAATACGCAAAAGGACAAGGGGGGGAGAGAGAGCGAAATTAACGAAAACGAAAAACGTGTGTGTTGGAAAATAGAACACACACCACACACACAAAAAAGTGAAGCAGAAGCTCGTGTGGAAGCAGCTGAAAAATAGGGTTGTCATCTAACATTATTATCAGTAACAATCAAAAATATTGTTCAGTTCCAGCCAAAAATAAGTTTTATTGCTATGTGAGAAAAAAAGAAAATATTACAAATATTTATTATCAGCATTTACAATATGCCAGTTCTAATTCGATTGCTAAAAATTGACCACTGTAATGTTTAACAGATTTATAAACTATCATAAAAAATTATACAATACATTTGTTATTTTTTGACATCTGACAACCCTGCAGAAAAACTAACAAACAAAAATTATGTGGGACAAACGGCGCATAAACAAACTCTCTCGCAAAGATGAAAATAGGGGGGTGGGGGGCTGATAGAGAGCGGGCCCAATTGTTTACACACAACTTTTTTTACGCGACGCCACTGTGTTTGTGTCGCTCTCTTTTGCTTTGCTCTCCCATTCGTTTTGCCATGCGGTTATCGTTGTTGTACAGTGCAAACTCCTTAAGCTGAAAAAATGCGAGATAAAAATTATTTTAAATGTTAAAGCTTAAAAATAAATACTTTTAATAATTTAAACAAATAAAAAAAATCAATTATTCTTCGCATCAGCAAGTTGCTGTTTTAGGAGGTGCACTGTAGTTGTTGTCGCCTGGTCTACATACACGATCTCACATAAATAGTTATACAACTCGCTCTGGGGGCCAAATACCAATGAGCAAGTGAAATTGCAGTGCGAAGGAATTTCGAAAAACCAGTTAGAGCCATGGCAACGTTAAATGGGGGGTTTACAGTCCCGACCCGACCCGCCCCCTCCCACCCACAAGAACACTCTTAAAACGGCGAAAAAACAAAAACAGTTAAACAGGTGCAAAAAAAAAGCACAACAAGACGAGACGGAGTCAAAAGAGAGCGAGAAGAGAGCGGGAAAGCTCGAAAAGAGCACGGGCCAGTGTGACCGGAGCTTCGAAATGTGACAGACAGAACTACAACACGTGATTAAACAATATGGTCGTATAACACTTACTCTACCCTACAAAAGACACGTTTTTCAAAACTAATCTTTCGAATTCTACGTTCATTTTTTCCAATTTGTTCCGATATGAACGAGAGTCTACAAAAATACCCCCATACCTTATCAGCGATTCTGTGAAATTATCCAAATCTTGAGATAATATTAAAAATGGTCATTACTCGGTCGACATCATTAGCACTACTGTGGGATTCTTAATATTTGTTGATAACAAAAGAACGAAGGTAAACTTTGACGTCACTGATGTTGCTGTTGCTGTGCAGAGCAAACGACGACGACAGCGACAAATGTGGAGATCAACAGATCAGTCACTCAAAAACCGAAACTAAAAAGTAACCAAAAAAGAAGAAAAAAAAAATAAAACAAAAAGATCGTTTCGAAAAGACATTTTCCGCCGAACACTCACACACACACGTCGCAGGTATAGTATCTGTATCTGTACCTGTGTGTGGGGTATGTTTGTATAATCATGTGATACCAAAATAAAGAAAAATGTGAAAATCAAATAGCAGCGACAGGCAGCGGCCAGGGCACTAAAAAGTCACAAGCAAAAGTGGAGCAATAAAGCAAACAAACCCGACAAATTTTCTGTTGCCATGTACAACCCCCGACCACAACAGCACTACAGCACACCATCCCCATCCCCATCCCCACTCCCACGAAACCAAAACCGAACCAACTAACCATCTCCATCATCACCATCACTATCAGCATCACCACACCATCAACCATCCAATCCAATGTCGTAGTTTCGGATCAGCCACGAAAATATGCAAATGCCGAGAGCCCCGAAATTGAATGCAATTAAAAGACACGCACAATATCATCGGAGTCGGTCAGAGAATGAGATTAGAGATATGTATAGTATAGTGATATACATCCATAAATCAATTGTAAAATATTTATACTCAGTAATCTTAATACTATAAAGGATTTTACATTTCATTGAAAAGTTAAAAAAAAGAATTTGTTTACCATAAAACATATTTCAAAAGTTATGGATTGATTTATTTGAAAACACATTAGATATTACTACTTTTTCGTTACCAAAAAGTTAATATCTTTAATGATTTATATTCCTTTCGAAATAAATTGTAAATATACAATTAAAAAACCTATAGGTTTGACTTTTTTTGCCTCATTGTTCGAGTCTCGTGAATGGTGCCGGCTGATGTATTAAATTTCAATGAACTGAAAACAAAACGATCATCAAAAGCAGCGATAGCTACTGAGGGGAAAATAAGTAAAGATACAGAAAAGCGAGAAATTCTAAAGGCATTAACAAAAACATTTTTAGCGGCTAAGAGGTGTAGAGATGTGAATCCGAATCCGAATCGGAATCGGAGGCTATATAGCATACACACATAGCCCGAAAAAAGTTGTTGATGGGACGCCAACGAGATATGGTAGCTTATGTGGTGCACAGTGTCGTGAGGTTTTGAGTTTTAGTAGTGTTGAAAAATATTTGAATTTACAAAAAAAGAATTTGTCCTTAGACTTCTAAACTAATGTATTCTATGGAATCGAAATCTTTGCTGCGTGGCAGTTTATCATTGATCTGTAATTGCTTGATGGGCCTTGTTCTGAATTGTTTGTAGTTTGGGAAATTAGAATTTCAAATCTACTGACTTTCCCATTCGAATATCCACCGTATCAATCAATTGATCGGTAAGCATATGCACATTTGTAATTGTTTTATCCCATTTTAATTTGCATTTTCGTTCCACGGTGCCTTCTTCTTCTTCTCCTGCTTCTCTTCCTTCGGTTCGCCTTATTGTCTAGGTGAGGTCGTTGGAAGGCGAAGAGAGAGGGGTGGGAAGGAGGAGGGCAGAAGGAGAGGAAGAGGGGGCGGGACAGTGGGTGGCGGGCGGTTGGACGCATTTAGCCATGTTTAAATTTGTTTGCATTGAGCGCGCTCGCTCTCTCCCTCTCCCCCTCCCTCACCCTCTTCGCATAAAATAAAGAGCGTGTAAAAATAGGCGGAAAATTGCATAGAAGCCAACGGTTTCCCCCTCCCCCTCCTCCTTCCACTTTTTTTGGTTAATCTTTGTTTATTTTTATGGAATTTTCCTTTGTTTAGTTTTATTTAATTTAACGCCATCTTTTTTCTTTTTTTGTATAATTTTAAATATTGTGTTTTTATTATTTTTGGTCCTTAAAAATGTCAAACAAATCACTATCACCTTCTCTCTCCCACTCTCTCTCTCTTTGCTATTTGTTGTTATATTTTGTTGTTATATTTTCTTTTTATTGTTGTTCTTGATAAATGTCAAACAAATAACGGCAGCTCTCTTCGCTCTCTTACGCTCCTCTCTTAGCTTTTGTCGTTTTCTCTCCCTCTACCACGCTTGCCGCGTATTTCGCCATCTCGCTCGCTCTGTCAACAGACGCAAAATGATCCACATTATTACTATTACTATTACATTTGATTTTGCGTCTTCGTTTTTTGCCTATCTTCTTTTACTTTTCATTTATTCTTGTTTTTTACTTTGAATCCTCCCTTGTTATTGTGGTATTTTTTTTTGGTTTAAGAAATGCGCAGTTAAAAATACTTGTTAAAAAAGTGAACACAAATCAGTGGTTGTACTTTTAATTCTAAGAATCTGTATATTTTGGGGCACTGATTACGAATAATTAGAAGGAAATGGAAAATCCCGTAGGTACAGTCATTATATCTAAAAAAAAAACATAATATGTATAAAATCCCGTAGGTACAGTCATTATATCTAAAAAAAAAACATAATATGTATTTTTTGTTATGAACGATTCCAATCAAAAAGCCTATCTTTATTTCTTAGAAATCTAACTTTAATGTAAAATAAATGTTCCATTTTTAAAAATGCAGATTTTAGCGCCAAAATGTGACCAGCTCTTTTCAAATTATCGAGATGGTAGATGCCTTGGCTAGATTACATGAACATATTTGACATAGGTTTATGTCATGAGTAAACATTTTACATTGCGGTTCGTGTCTTGGATCGCAGTGGTTTTGGAACTGGCTGCCTACCAAGATCGACAGCTTTGGTATTTTCGATAGATAATCTCGGGTATTAAAACGATAAATTTACCAACCTGTTCCATACAAAATTAAATTGTCATAAATTTCAGAAACTAGTTACAGAAAAAAAATTTAAAAATGGCTACCAAATTATAAAGAATTGAATCGATTCCTTTTTTTAAATTATATTTAGTTTAATCGATATTTGAACCATCGATACGTGATATCAGCTTTTTGATGGTATATTTTTTGCAGGGATTTTCCGGTATTTATATACCACATCCAATTTTAGGACCTTTTGTGTCACTTGAGTGAAAAGCAAAAAAAAGCAAAGGGTTTTCGATTCGCGTGGCTGCTGCGCGCTGTGAAAAGCAAAGAATTGCATCGCCAGAAGCACCAAACGCTGCTCCATTTCGGAAACGGAAAGCGGAAAACCCCAGTGCGCTCACTTTCCAACCGCCGCCGCCGCAAGAACTGCTCAGAAAATATAGAATAGCAAAGAAAAAAAAAACGAACTGAAAGAGTGAACAATTTTTTAACCAAGTGCGGATGCAGAGAGAGTAAAAAGTAAAAAGTCAAAGGACCGACAAGTAGAAAGAAAAATAAGAAAAACGCCGAGCGCCGCAAAATGAGTGGGGATGTGGCTGCCGAGAATGTAAGTGCCCAAAAAAAATTCTCTCCTTTTTATGTAATTTAACGCAAGGCCGCCAGGAGGAAAGTGCAAACGTGTTGAATGGGGAGCCTGCCTGCCGCAAAAAAATCAGAAATAGAGTTCAAAACCGAAAAGGGGGTACAAAGAATAGTGGCAAGTGTACCGCCGCCTGACGTCGGCAGCGCAGTCGACGTCGCTGCCAGCGGAGTGCGTAAAATGCAGGGGCTGAGAAAAAAAAAGAGGCCTTTTGGTAATTGACGAAAATGGCGACAATGCAAGTGGCAAAAGGCGAAGCAGGGGACAAAGGAGAGAGGGGAAAAGCCGAATGTATTTGGCACAGTGTGGCCGCAGCCGAAATACCAAAGCTGGTATTTTTCTCTATCCCACTCTACCAAGTTTTCCCCGCTTTTCCTTAAAATTTTAATCAATTTTCATCTGCTTTTAATCATTTTCACCCGCTTTTGCCTTGTTTTTTCCCCCCTCAACACCTGAATTTCACTGTTTTCATTTGGACCGTCACGAAATGCGGTCACACTGGCGCTAAAATCACATGTGTTTGTTGTTTTTGTTGCTCTGTGTGTAGCGTTTATGTATGTAATTGCAAGTGTCCCAGTCCCATTTTGCAATTACATTTATATGTGCACATACAAACGTACAGAGGTGTTTTTTTTTTTTGTATATGCTTGTGTGTCGTCTGATAAGACAGATGTGCCACCCCGAAAAAAAAACACACTTACTAAATAATATGCTGCAACAACAACAACCCCGTGTGTGTGTGTGCAAGTGTGTGCGTGTGTAGCCTTGATGCAGCGCCCACGTTGAAAAAAAAGAAGAATATATGCAGTTAAAAAAAAAAATACGATTTTCTGTATTCTCCAATTTGCGCGTGTGTGTGCGTGTGTGTTCCATTGTTTGGCAGCGGTGTTTTTGTATTTCCATTTCATTTAACCTATTCTTCCAACGGGAAGAATATCGGGAACGATATTTCCAATTTCCTGTCGCCATCGCTCTTCGGCTCCTCTTCTTCTTCCTGCTCATCGCATTTAACCCATTGCTGCCCGTTTCAAGTGAATTTTCCTACGCGGCATTTGTGTTAGGGTTGATTTTTCACCACGTGGTGAGCGGATAGACACGAGATAATCATAGTAAATCCATCAAAAGGCCCAGGAAATCGTGAGGAAGCGAACGAGAGAAGCTATGACGGATGCACAGGTTCGCTTTTGGTTGGGTTTTCTGGCCCGGATTATTCACACACTCTCACTTTTCAGCTGCTCCATTGCCCACAACTCTATCTCACTCCCTCTCTCACGCTCTCCCCTTCTCTCTCTAACCAGAACATCCACATACAAAATGGTGGCAGCTGCGGCGAGGTGGTTCAATCCAACGGGGTGACCACCAACGGACACGGACACCACCACCACCACAGCAGCAGTGGGAGCAGCGGGAGCAGCAAGCATAAATCCTCCAGCAAGGACAAGCACCGTGATAAGGACAGGGAGCACAAGAGCTCCGGATCCTCCAGCTCGTCGAAGGATCACAAGAGCAGCAGTCGGTATGTCGGCGAAAGCGATGAAGAACGATCATGAAACTCCCTTTGAAGCATCTGTAATAGTTAGAAACTGGCAGTTCCAACGATTCAAGTAGTTACATTCAGGAAATTACTAAGCAAAAACGATGAAAAACTCCTTTATAACCATCTAAAATAGTTAGAAACTGTCAGTTCCAACGATTCAAGTAGTTACATTAGAGAGCAGCCAAGTTATGATAAGTTACATACTATATCATTCATAAGAAATGCCAAATATTCATGTTATACTCTTGTAAAACCATTTGGAACAGTTAAAAACTATCAGTTCCAAAGATTCAAGTAGTTACATTAGTTATGCCATTAAATATGCACCATTAGAAGAAATGCTAAATATTCATGTTGTACTCCTGTAAAACCATCTGGAATAGCTAAAAACTGTCAGTTCCAAAGTTTCAAGCAGTTACATTAAAGAGCAGCCATGTTATAAAATGAGATATACCAGATATATCCATAAGAAATGCAAAATATTAATATTCTACTCTTGTAAATCCATCTGGATTAGTTGAAATGCATATGTCCTAATATTTCAAGTTGTTACATTAAGGATCAGCAAAGTTGTCCATACAATAACATCCATAAAACAATGTTTGGTATTCAAAAGAAGACTAAGAAATCAATAGGATATTAGTTGTGTATACAGTTAGGATATTTATTTATTCTATTATGGCTATCTTAAAATATGGTATGATTATGTGATCATATTAGATATAATGTGAATACCACAAGAACAAAATTAACAAAAACTGTCTAGAAGCACCTGAAATATTTAAAGTTGCCCATTATAATCGATTTAACTTAAGGTCTGATTTCTCATATGAATCACATGGGCCAAAATAAAGTTATTTAAAGTGGAACTTCGAGAAAACTGTGATGACCTTTAAAACATCATTGTTGTTAATTTGCCAGGTAAAAAAGTTTAGGTAAAAACTAGCAGCTAACAGAAATGAATTAGGTGGTAAAAAAGAAATATAGGATATGGAGTTCAGACAGTAAATCAGCTTTAATTCAATTCAATTATGCACACAGTGCAACAACGCTTGTAACGACCATTTGACCCAATTGTTTCCTTGAGAGCTGCGGCTTAAGGTGCTCTAAATGCGCCAATTCTAGCTTTATCAATCAACGAATAAAGCATGCACTAACCCTATCATCTTATCCCTTCCAGCGACAAGGATCGCCACAAAAGCAGCAGCAGCAGCAGCTCGTCGTCGAAGCATCGGGACAAGGACAAGGACAAGGAGCATCGCAGCAGCTCTTCGTCTAGCCACAGGGACAAGGATGGGAGCAGCAGCAGTAGCAGCAGCAAGCACAAGTCCTCGTCGTCATCATCGTCCTCGTCCGGCCACCACAAGAGCTCCTCGAAGGACAAGGAGCGACGCGACAAGGACAAGGATCGCAGCAGCAGCAGCAGCAGCAGCTCCTCCAGCCGGCACAAGTCATCCTCATCCTCGTCCAGTTCCCGTGATAAGGAGCGCAGCAGCAGCAGCAGTCACAAGAGCTCCTCCTCATCGTCATCCTCGTCATCGAAGAGCAAACATTCCAGTTCGCGGCACAGCAGCTCGCAGTCCTCCTCCTCGAAGGAGCCGCCATCGTACGATGGAGTGTTTGTCAAGCCGGAGCCCGTTTCGCAGCCGCTGATGCAGCAGCAGCAGGAGCACTCTGGCCCCATCGATCCCTTCCACATGCAGCAGCTCATCAATTGCAATGGCAATGGCAATGGCAACGACTACAAGAACGGCTACGAGGAATCGATTGTGGACATCAAGAAGGAGGACGAGAGCTTCAACAATCTATCGCAGGCGAGCTCCTGCGACTACTCCATGTCCCAGTTTCGAGCCGATGAGCCGGCATTCGAGGTGAAGCACGAGCAGAGCTACGCCGAGGAGGATAGCACCATGAACGACAATGATCAGGACGAGGAGGCTGATAACGAACCCGAGGAAATGGACAACGACAACGAGGAGGAGGACGACGATGAGGAGGATGTGCCGCTGGCCATGCGTAAGCGCAAGCAGGAGGCACCCGATCAGGCCGATGGCGGCATGGATGACGACGACGACGACATTCCGCTGCTGGCGCGCAAGAAGGTCAAGAAGGAGCCCAAGGAGAAGTCGAAGAAGAACAAGCGGGTCAAGGAGGAGCCCGACGACGAGTACGGCAGTGTTAAGCCCAAGAAGAAAAAGATCAAAAAGGTAGGCCTGGCTAATTTTAGTTTCGCTTTAAAAGCACACACACCCTACACACTGATATGATGATTAAACCCCTTGTATTTCTCGATCAGGAACACGAAATTAAGACCGAGGTCGTATCATCATCGCCCACCAAACGTCAGAAGGTCAAGGAGGAGGAGGAGGAGGTGTGGAGATGGTAAGTTAGGCTTAACTTGATAAGAAATATTATTTTGTAAGTTTACTCACTGTATATATATGAGAAAAATATTTTTCTTACAAAATATGGCACATTTTTGACTGGTGTCGTTAAGCCATCTTATTTAAAAATTTAGAAAGTTAAATCATACATTTTAGCATTAAAAATGTTGGTATCTTCTGCTTATCAAAAAAAAAAAAATTTTTTTTAAATACAATCAGTTGTAGTAAAAAAAGATTAATAGGTGATTTGTATTAAATCTATTCTGTGATAATTAAGTATAAACAGCCATTTCTTTATAGATTTTAAATAATTGTAAAGATTCCTTTCTGCAGATTCTTTATAAAAGTAATTTATATTATTTAATTTATTTATTTAGCGAGTAATATAGATTTTTGAAAAGGTCATTGGAGGTGAAAGTCATTTTTTTTTGTATTAATCATTGAAACAGGTTAAATACCTAATTAAATTGTGCGGGGAAAGCGTTCAATTTGTATACATAAGTGTATGTACATATTTAAAAGAATTTAACAAGTACCGGTTACAAAAACAACAAGAACGTGTGACGTGACACGTGCATATGTGTGTGCATGTGTCTGTCTGTGTGTCTACTACATGCCATGTGTTTTGCGTGAGAAGTTTGAATGTCACTGACCTACATTTCCGAAAGTCATACACCGTGGCTGCCGAAAGTTGTGTGCCGCGTGTATTCAAATCTACAGTGGTGAGCATGTGGGCAGCAATTGTTGGCAGCCACTGTGCCGCGAGCGCCATTCGCCACGAAACGCATGCGCAGTGCCCCCATCCCCCCTTTTGCCCCACCTTTCGTGCTTCTAAAACAGCTGGGAACATCACACACACACATACACATACAGACAAACTTTGAGGTTAGGTTCGAACGCCGCTTCTTTGCGTAATGTGATAAAACTAAAGAAAAACTAAGGAGAATCGTACACATATATTATGTTGCGCCCCTTGGCGGCAGTACGTCTATTCGGAGATCGGAGTGCTTGCTGGGTTTTCGGGGAGCAGATCGTAGCCACCGTAGCCACCGTTGCGGGCAAAAAGAGAAGAGTGCGACGGAAGAGCGTCCAGGAAGAGCAAATTCGATGGTGCGACTTGATTATTAGGGTGCTCCACTGAAATAGACATAGGGTGTGCCAATAAACGAATATCATTTATATTTCATGATACTAAATATTTCCAAAAATAAGGTATAAGCAAATACCAAAAATCTAGTGAACTGTAGATAAATATATGTACATATCAGGGGAAAGTGAAAGAAAATCATTCGAAATACAAATAACTAAATATTTAATAATTCTTAAATAATAATTATTATTACTTTCTAATTATTATTACACATTTTACTAAGTTTTCCTAAAAAATAGGAATTTGATGAAAATATTCGTTACCCAATTAAATTTTGTTTACTTAAATATAATATTAAATGCTAAATATCTAGGTAGCTAAAAATATAATAAAATGCAGATTTTGCCGAGAATCTGGGGTATATTTTCATATTAATTCTTATAAATCCTTAAAATACCTGGTTTTTAGGGAGAACTTAATTCTGGAATAATATTGATTACTAAATTACCAAATCTATCCCATTCCCATTCCAGGTGGGAGGAGGAGAAGCGCGCAGATGGCGTCAAGTGGACAACGCTGGAGCACAAGGGACCCGTTTTCGCACCGCCCTACGAGCGGGTGCCCCGCAATGTGCGGTTCTACTACGACGGCAAGCCACTGGAACTCTCCGAGGAGACGGAGGAGGCGGCCACCTTCTATGCGAAGATGTTGAATCATGACTACTGCACCAAGGATGTGTTCAACAACAACTTCTTCAAGGACTTCCGCAAGTCGATGACGTCCAAGGAGAAGGAGATCATCAAGGATTTCCGCAAGTGCAACTTCCAGGAGATGTTCAACTTCTTCCAGGCGGAGTCCGAGAAGCGCAAGGCGGCCACCAAGGAGGAGAAGCTGATCAAGAAGAACGAGAACGAGGCGCTGATGAAGGAGTTTGGCTTCTGTATGATCGACGGCCACAAGGAGAAGATTGGCAACTTTCGCCTGGAGCCTCCCGGCCTTTTCCGTGGCCGTGGCGAGCATCCCAAAATGGGCATGATCAAGCGTCGCATTCAGTCCAGCGATGTGTCCATTAACTGCGGCAAGGACTCCAAGGTCCCCTCGCCCCCATACGGATCGCGGTGGAAGGAGGTGCGCCACGACAACACGGTCACCTGGCTGGCCTCCTGGATCGAGAACGTGCAGGGCCAGGTCAAGTACATCATGCTGAATCCCTCCTCGAAGCTCAAGGGCGAGAAGGATCACATTAAGTACGAGACGGCACGGCGACTGGACAAGGTGATCGACAAGATTCGGGCCACCTATCGCGACGAATGGAAGTCGAAGGAGATGCGAGTGCGCCAGCGGGCGGTTGCCCTCTACTTTATCGACAAGCTGGCGCTGAGAGCGGGCAACGAAAAGGACGAGGATCAGGCGGACACCGTCGGCTGTTGCTCGCTGCGCGTCGAGCACGTCCAGCTGCACAAGGAGCTCAACGGCAAGGAGAACGTGGTGGTGTTCGACTTCCCCGGTAAGGATTCCATTCGCTACTACAACGAGGTCGAGGTGGAGAAGCGCGTCTTCAAGAACCTCGAGCTGTTTATGGAGCACAAGAAGGAGGGCGACGATCTCTTCGATCGCCTCAACACTCAGGTGCTCAACGAGCATCTCAAGGAGCTGATGGATGGTAAGTAATTGCAACCGTCTTTAATGTCTCCATACTTATAATTGTTATCCCCACAAAAACTCACTAGGACTCACGGCCAAGGTATTCCGTACGTACAACGCTTCGAAAACACTGCAAAGCCAGCTGGATCTGCTCACCGATCCGGGTGCCACGGTACCGGAGAAGCTCTTGGCCTACAATCGGGCCAATCGCGCCGTGGCCATCCTGTGTAACCATCAGCGTTCCGTGCCCAAGGGCCACGAGAAGTCGATGGAGAATCTGAAGGAGAAGATCAAGACCAAGCGGGATGCCATCGATGATTGCGAGGCTGAATATCATGTGAGTACCTCTTTGTGGTTTTAGTTTATAGAGAAAAAAAAGAGGTTAATTTAATTATTTTTTAAAGATCAAGTTATTCATATCATTTTGATATGTATAAAGATTATGTTTATCTTAATTTACAATGTTTGTTCAAAAAATACTGAATTTGGTATTTTATATGACATGATAAAATATCAAATTGATATGTTTGAATCATAGATTTGACATTATTTTTTATTGATATAAAATAAGGTAGAAATGAACTTATTTCATATCGAATTAGAGGATTTATATATAATTAATATTTATATCTTTCGTTGGCCATCTTATCTTAAAGGATTTAAAGAAGGCCGCCAAACGGGGATCCGTGAAGGAGAAGGTCAATGCCGACAAGAAGGGCAAACAGCTGGAGCGCCTGAAGGATCAGCTGAAGAAACTAGAATTACAAGAGACTGATAGAGACGAGAATAAGACCATTGCCCTGGGCACATCTAAGCTAAACTATCTCGATCCACGCATATCGGTGGCTTGGTGGGTTTTCCTCTTTGCCTTTAGCAACCCAAATTATACTCATATGTTTATTTATTTATTAACAGGTGTAAAAAGAACGGAGTGCCGATCGAGAAGATATTTAACAAAACGCAAAGAACCAAATTTCTGTGGGCCATTCACATGGCCGATGAGCATTATCGTTTTTAAATTGGGTTGTTATCCTCACAGGCACGCCCACCCACACACACAGATACGCCCCCCTCTCACACACACAAAGAAGCATAGACAGCGCAGGTTGAAAGACTAGGAACCCGAAGACACTTTGCCCCGAAAAGTTTATGCAAACAGTAGTGCATATGTTCAGCTTTTCGGTTTTCGGTAAAGGCATTTCGGGATGATTATACTGCTCCTCCCCCAGAAAAGAAAGGGACGGATGTATTCTAGGGATAGGGATCTGGATCTGCGTCTGTTTTGTCTGCTTTGGAAAAACAAAAACGTTTGATTGTTTCAAGTGCGCGCACTACGCTGAAGTCTAACTTGCGAAATGTACACACCAAAAACATGCCACACACGCGTTCACACTTCTATATTGATATATATATATGGATATATATATTTTAAACACAATATATATATATATATATTATATACGAGACAACAATTTAAATAAACACCAAGAGAAGAAGAGAAACCTGTGCAAGACGTCGCCGCCACCTAAAAACAAAATAAGAGCATAATTTTCTATGTTTTACCGTCTACAAAAGAAGCAACAAATTTTTTCTTTTTTTTTTGTCGTCAAAACTCTGCTGACTTCTCTTATATATTTTTAATTAATTAATTTTTATATATAAACTATAAACAAAAAAGAAAGAGAAAGAAAGTAAAAGCTAAAAAAAAAAGGAAAAGAACCTACAAGCAAACGAAAAATGATAAAATTAACGGTTTTTTTATGTTTACCTATAGTTGATTTTTGTTTAGCGAAAAAATGTCTTTCACTATTAATTAATATTAATTATACAATTACTACGATTACGTATTTAAGTGCTAAATGAACAGAGAAACCTTGTAGCCCAACTTTTTTAGCATAGCATAATTTATTCAATTCAAAAAAACTCTGATCCAGCGCAATTTACCCAACACGATTTATGATTTTAGTTAAAATTAAAAAATAAACGAATGCTAAATTCATTTGCAAACAAACCCCCTTTTATACTTTAAGAGAGCCCGTATGATAATGATATAATACACCTATATATATATAATAGACAGGTTTCAAGTTCTTAACTGAGATCCAAGCCACAACACAAAAGAAAGATAAATTGCAAATACAAATCAATCAATGAACCAAAACCACAGCCAACAAACAGTCGCAGCGAAAACTCTAATCTAAAAGAATGGAACTTTATACATGTAGGATCTATTAGTATGTGCAATTAAGTGAGCTAAAAAATAATAATAAAAAGAGAGCCTGTAAAAATCGAGCGACCATTTCTTCGGCCACTTTTTGTCCAGCGGCCGGCAATCAAAATAAATATATATTTTATAATTACTCAATTTGCGTTGTACCAATACCGATTTTATTCAAAAGCCGCTGGACAGAGAGTGGATTTGAATGGATCTGCTGCTGATATGGAAGGAGAGTTCAGAAGGAACAACCCCTATACCTTATACCTTACACACCACCTTGTCCCCCCATCATTTATGATTTACGTTCAATGATTATGATTGTATGTAGCCGTATTCTTAATATTATTAACGCAAATCGATGGAAATTTCGCCTCAAACACACAAAAAAACCCCCTATACAACCCCTAGCATAAATTGCAAATGCGCATTGCAAATAAAGAACGATCTTTATATTATAAATAGCGACCCAAACACACATATGATAATTAGTGATTAAAGAACATAAAAACAAAAACAAAAACATTTATATACGTATGTCGTGGATTCGCATACGGAAGCGGGACAATGCTTTCAAAAGGCAAAAAAAAAGAGTTAAATAAACTAATTACAATCCCCTCTTCGCCCCCCGCCTCACCCCACTCACATATAAACTTGGCATATTACAATATTGATATAAGCAAAGAAAAAACAAGAACGAAATGATAAGAAAAACCCACTATTTTAAAACAAAAACAAAATATATGAAAAAAAAAAAAAAAAAAAAAAAAAAAATATATTAAAAAAAAAAAAACAAAAACAAAATAGCGTAAGTTAATGTAATTGTAATGGAATGATGCAAATATACATACAACATATATTTAATTTTAAAATTGAATAATTAGCGTTTTTCTCGGGTGCCTTAATTAATAAATGGGTTATAAGACACATGTTGCGGAAAATCGGAATTTTGATTTTTGGTACTTTTTTTTATAGATTTATTGCTGTAACTTGGGCAAAAGTGGTCCCAAATCAAAGAGGCGTACTGTTTTGAGCAGCTAACAACCTGATAAATAATATCAGTAAACTTTTCGTCTGATTTGGAAAAAATCAATTTTCGACCCAATTTTCACTTTTTTGATAAGGGGTAACATCATAATTTTTTGCGAAAATTGGCAAAAATTAAAAATTTCCAGGTTTAAATGCAGATCGATAGGGAATTTTATAACGAGTTCAGCGAGGTATGACATTCCATATTTGGATTATTATTTCCATTGTTACGGCTAAAAAACTGATATTTTAGGGTGGAAAATATGGATTAGAATTTTAGACAAAAATAAACATTGGTTTGTGGTTTTTCAGTCGTAATTTCCACAAATCAAGGCCTACAGTTAAAACTGTTTTGAACAGCTAACGACCTATACTAACGAATCCCATCACTTTCTGCGAAATTAATTTTTTGATCAATTTTTCCATTTTTTAATGATGGTTACATCATAATTTTTTGCGAAAATTGGCAAATATTAAAAATTTACAGGTTTAAATGCAGATCGATTGGGGATTTTATTACGAGTTCAACGAGGTATGGCATTCCATATTTGGATCATTATTTCCATTTTTATGACCAAAATACTATACTTTTTAATTGGAAAATCAGGATTTTCTAAGCGTAAACACTAATTTAATCGTTTTTAGATAACTTTTAAAATGTTAACGGTTAGCCCAACTGATATCGATAGCACCTGTGGCGTTGCCACCTGGCGCCTTATAAATTTGATATTTAACGGAAGGCAAGAGGAAGAGCGATCGCGAAAAGCGACGCGGTTAAAGGAAATAGAAAACCTGGGAAATTACACAAAAACCAAGTGATTGCAAAATGCTGGGAATGTCGGTGCCCGTGCAGCTGACCAAGATGCGCAACAGCGCCGAGGCGGTGGCCACCATAGCCAGGGAGAAGCAAATAAAAACCCAAGGACAAGGGCAACAGGTGGCCAAGGATTTCGATTTGACCACGATAATGGAGCAACTGCAGCGGGATTACGCGGATTACAAGTACACGGTCTACCGCTGTGCCAGTAAATTGGTGGCCCTGCAAAAGATATTCCACAGTGGGTAGTTTACAGCCCTTACAAAGATTCCCTTCAGGATTAACCTATAAATATTTGCAGCGGGAAAGATTCCCTATAAACTTCTTTTGGCCATTCTGGAGCGGCACAACCTGAACGGCGGCGGCCTGGAGCTGATGGTGCCGCCCTTCCAGCTGACCTCGCTCCTCCACGACGTCTACTTTGCCAGCGAGAAGCTGGGACACTTTCAGCAGGATTCGTCTTCCTACCAATTGGAGAGATCCACCAGCCTGCTGGCCAACTTCTTCTGGAATGTCTACGATCCGTGGGTTACCCAGGCTCCTAGCTACCTTAACTATAACTATCTATCATTTCTAGACACCGCCGACATTCGATTTCCCTGCTGGAGATCAAGATCACCTTCATCCTGCTGTGCAAGCTCTTTAGCAGCGATCATCTGATCGGCGACTTCTTCGCCCTGCTCGCCGATCCCAAGTCGCAGATCATCTCGCGCTACGCCTTCGAGCAGCTCCTCTCCACGCTGGGCAAGCTACTCGGCTATTTGGGCGAGTCCAAGGCCTATGGCCTCCACAATTTGCCGCTGGCTTTGGAGCAGAGCTTCGCCCGCTGTCCACATGGCGTCGGTGGATTGACGGAGTCGCAGTTCCACAAACTCTGGACGGCCGGACAGACGCGCTTCCTCATCTACGGCAATCTGCTGTCGCTGGTCAAACGCATCGAGGATACGGAGAGCCTGATACACAGCAACTCGTGTGCCGGCTGCCGCAGGGAGCACATTGTGGGCATTCGCTTTAGGTGCCAGGTGTGCCGCGATGTCTCCCTGTGCCTGCCCTGCTTTGCCGTGGGCTTTGCCGGCGGCCGCCATGAGCCGGGGCATCGGATGTGCGAGGTTTTCGTCGAGGATCAGCCGCCGCTGCGTTGGACCCGCCATTTGGCCAGGCTGTGCGGCTGGCTGACGATGCCCGGGCGCAAAACGCAGCCGGAGGAGGAGCGTCGCGGCTTCTGCAATGCCCAGGAGAGCGGTGCCGCCTCCGTGGTCACTCCGATTCCCGCCGAGACGCGCAGTGTGCGTAGTCAGTGCCAGGAGAAGGATCGCACTGTGATCCTTCAGCAGCAGGAGCTCTGCTCGCTCACCGGACTGGCCAGCAAGGCCTCCTCAAGGCTGCAGTCCATCATCGATCGCCTGCTGCTGCAGAATGCGTAGGTTTATCTTTATCTTTATTTTCTGACCATCTAAAGGCTTCTTTTATTAACTAGGAAACTGGAGAGCCAGCTGCAAACGGTGCAAACCGCCTCGAGTTCGGAAATCTCGCTGTTTCTCAGCGCCCATCAGAGTTTCCTGCTGCAGATCATCGAGGATATGCGGCAGCTATCGGTGGGTTTACTAGGATTTCAGTTAAGAGGGGTGGGGTCTTGCATTTTTTTCCGTTTTCATCTATTTTCCGTTTTCAAATTAATCGCATATTTTTCTGGGAAGCGTTTTTTTTTATTTTTTACCTTAAAATATTTTTTTTAAGCCAAAATTCACATTTTTTTTAGGTGAAAAACGCATTTTTGACTTTGGAATATCGAAAAAAATTCTCAAAAATAAAAAATTAAAAAAAGGGCTTCCCAGGGGGCGGGTTTATTAAATTCCTAAGCGAAATGTAAAAACAAAATGGAAATCCGATCAATTTTAGCGGAGCTACAGTGAACACCGCAAAACGCCTTTTTTTAATAGTGTTCCAGCAATCGCTTTGCCACCGATATATTAGCCGACAGTATCGGCTATAAAAATTAGTGGATGTTGTTTAAATGACACTTAATAATGTACAAAAGGTTTGAATTAAATCCATCCAACCAGTTTTTATAGAAAAAATCGCAAAGTTGGTCGATTTTTTGGTGCCAAAGGCCCTAAATATAATTGAGATTATACTTTGCAGCACTCGTCTGTGGCTGCCTCGCCACCTCTGCCGGCTCCTCCAGTGGCCCCTCCGGTGGCTCCCCTGGTCAGCTCCACCTTCCTCAGCTCCAGCACGCCGCAAAGGCAGATCTTCGATATGTACGCACCCGTTGGCGCCAATCTCACGCACTCCAGTAAGAGATTAACCCAAGGGAAAGCCTTTAAAAACTTTTACAAACCTTTAATGACTCTTTTTACATTGCAGTAAATGGCGCCGACCTGAATCGCAGCTACTTGGAGGCCAACAAGTCGGACTATTCCCTGAACGACATCAGCCTGTGGTTCGATCAGCGTCGCTCGAGCGTGCAGCCGGGGCCTGGATCCCTGCCTGCTCCTCTGCCGCTGCCCATGCCGCTGGGCGCCCTGCTGGAACAGAAACAGCAGCCAACGAACGGCGGCGACACCGAGATGGTGAACTTCAAGCTGCTGCTTCACAAGGTCAAGGAGATCGTCGAGGACTCGTACAGCGACAATGCCGAGCTGTCGGCGGCCACACAGAATCTGGAGAACGTCCTCGACAGCATCATCAAGGGCGAGGAGCAGCATCGGCGCATCAGCACGTGAGGAGGAGCGGTGACGTCCCTCAAATCGATTCCAGCCAGACCAAGTCCACCTAGCTTTAAGTTGTAAATTTTGATTATAATCCCGAGACAATGATTGATCCAATCGTTTTCCAAAATGCTTCAAGTTGAGTAGATCCTAAGTCCTCTGACAATGCAATATCATAAATTGTTTATATAAAAGAAACAAAAAACATTTAAGAAACGGAATATATTATACAATTTTAAGATATATTCCCAGTTTAAATAAATACTGAAACAACCAGATATCATAAATTTAATAAAATATATTCAAAAATTCTTTAAATTTCGCACAACTCCTTTAAGTTGTTGATGACAAACTCCGGCAAATATCCTATTAAATTGGAAATGGAAATTTTATATGGACGCGAAAAAAGATATAAATCGTTTGGGCGGAACAAAAAGCATTCTAAGACATATCGACCAAGAAACTATATGCCTAAAACCAAGTTTGACCCTCCGCATGGGCGAAAGAAAAATTCTGGTATTTAACATTTTTTTTTGAGAAAAATATCATGGTAGCCGTTACTAATGTACGTACAAAATCAAACATGGTTATTAAGATTTAGTTTCTTTTGCAATATTGCTTAGAATTCATTCTAGATTCTTCTTCTACTATTTATAAATAAATTATTTTGATAAGGGATGCTGTATTCCCAAGAATTGACGCTGTTCAAACATGAACACGTTTTATAGATATATTTGTGTAAACCGTATTTTACAATACGGTCATAAAGTGTAATCCGAATATGGGATGTCCCAAGAAGGGTCGAATATCCTAGGCACATAAGCCATAACAGATGTGCACTGTAAAAACCCAAGGATAAGCAGGTAAAATAAGATTCTCATGTTAGCTACTTAAGAGTTGAATATTAACAAAGAAATCAGTTTGAAATAGTAACTCAACAAGCGACGACGTTCTTATTTCGGTACGCTCTTTATACAACCGCTAGTTTCCGATTTTCAGTGGCTTTGTTGAGTTTAGTTTTAGTTCAGAGTCGTCTTAGCTTCCAGCATAATGAAATCGTGCCTGGCGCTTGTTCTGTCGGTTTTTCTTGTCACCGAGCTATCCATTATCGGTGCAAATCCAAGTAACTCAATTCCTGTGAATGCAATTATTACAAGCTTAAGGAGGAGAGATCATCAAATCAGAGATCAAATCGAACAACTTAATGACCAAATCAAAAACATTACTCAGCAAAGTCAACTACTCCAAGGTGCAAATGAAAGATTTGATTTTATGAGCACAAATATTGGTATTTTGCAGAGAAAGTTGGAAAAAGCTAATAATGAAATACAAAACAAAGAAGCTCAGATCAGTCATATAACTATACAACTTAAAAGCCAACTTAAAAATATTACTGATAAAACTAATCAACTGAATATGCAAATGAAAAACATTACTGATCTAAGTGAACTACTCCAAAATAAAACGGACAAAGTAAATTCTATGAACAAAACCATAAACACTTTGAAAAGTAATTTGGAAACTGCTAAGGATCAAATAAAAACTAAGGATTCTCAGATTACTGATCAAAATGAATTGATAAAAACTAGAAATGAAGAAATAGCCAAATTGACAAAACAAATTGAAGACCTGAAAACCGAAATTAAAACCAAAGATGAGCACATTAAGTTGCAAGGTGAACAAATTGCTACCAAAGACAGCCAAATCGATGGCCTCAATAATCAGACAAAATCGAATGAGGAAAAAATGACCAAAATAACAGATAAACTTGTAAAGTGCAATCGACAGGGTTTCTGTCCCATCAACGGACCAAGTGGCATTTACAAAATTAAAATTCGCGGAATGAATACATTCGAAGCGCCCTGCAACTCAACTGGGTGGTTAACTATTCAAAAGCGTTTTGACGGCTCCGAGAATTTCGATCGACCCTGGAAGGATTACAAAGATGGATTCGGAAATATAAATGGAGAATTTTTTATCGGGTTGGAAAAGATGCACGTTATGACTCGCGAACGACCACACGAACTTTACATTAAACTTGGCATGGTAAATGGATCCACAGGCTACGCTCATTATGATGACTTTAAAATCGGAAGTGAAGATGAATTGTATAAACTTAAATCGCTGGGGATCTATAATGGTACAGTCGGTGACTCTCTTAAATATCATAAGAACATGAAGTTCACCACACTTGACAAGGATAACGATGATGCTGAAAGTAATTGCGCTGCCAATAAATATGGTGGTGGGTGGTACAAAAAATGTTCTCAAAGGTAAATATATAAATAATAACCAATAGAACATATTTAATAAAACACTTAAAATTACAGCAGGCTAAATGCAAAGTTCTACAAAGAGGGTCACACTCGAGATAAAAGTGGAATTGTTTGGGGTTCCTGGCATAACTACGATTACACTCACTCACTTACCTTTGTTGAAATGATGATTAGGCCAAAAACCGTTATGAACTGAACCTTTCACTAACATTAATCAAATTAGTTGTATAATTGAGAAATGAAACTTAATAATATTTTGATAAATAGTTAGTGGAAATGATATATCTGTCTAAAACTAATGCTTAATGTTGTCTAATCGGTTTAAATAAAAATTCGATCTTAAAGAGCTATAAGAATTATTGAGACTCCAATATATAATATATATTAAACTTTTGGTAAATCTACACGATGTTAGTTAATAATTACTGCAATTTGGGAAATACCCAAAAAAAGGTTTGAAAAATAACGAAAATCGTTTATCGTTGCAATATCATCTATTTATTATTTAAAAATAATCAAATGTTGTACAATTTTAATACGTTTTCGTTGTTTCTCATGACAGTAAAATTAAATGGCACAAGATATCAAGAATCATCCACAAAATATATATTAAAAATAGATGTATATTCTCTTCAACAATGTTTTAAATCCCTTATCTATGCTTTAGTTTGTAAACAATGCAATATTTATAAATTCTTTACCAATATACTCGTATAAAAAATATAAAAGGATAAAGATAAAGGAATATATTATACAACTTGAAGACATATCCTAAGTTTCTCATAAAGTACCATTAAATGAAATCCATATATCAATCCAAAATAGAAGTAAAAAATAATTTAGTTTCGAATCCTTTGGATTTTTTCATCCTAGTCCAAAGTTCTTTTTATTTCTCATAAATGTTAACAATGTAATATAATAAATTTTTTATATGAAAAAACAACAAGCATTACATAGGAAAAATTATATAAAATTTGAAAACATATCATTGGTTTTCCATTTGTACAAAAATTGTACGCAATTCATTCCTTCTTCTCCATCTCGGCGCTCATTATCACAGAGGCCAGCACATCGCTGACGAACTGCATCTCGTGGAGATGGGTCCATTGCTTCAGGCGCTGCTCCTGGCTCTCGGCCGGCTTGAGCAGCTCCTTCCAGGCCTCCAGCTCCTCCTGCAGGCTGGCCCCCAGCTCGACGGCCGCGTCGGCGGGCGAGAGGCCGGGCTCGTTGACCCCCAGGTAGGTGAGGTTGCAGTGCAGCTGGAGGAGATCGCGCCGCAGGCGATGCAGCAGCAGGCTCAGCCGGTCGTCCGTCCGGGCGTAGATATGCCAACGCTGGCCGGGATCGTCGCGGAGCAGCAGGGCGCCGCACCATTGCGACAGCGGCTGGCGGTTGTAGAAGATGTGCTGGACGGAATTGGCGGCGGTGGCAGATTTGGAGGATTGAAAGGCCGCGTTCGGGCAGGAGTCATCGAGCAGGTCGGAATCTGTAAGTAATTATTAGGGATTGAAACAATATATACCCTTGCAGATCATTGTATTGACTTAAAAAACCATTACATTTAGATTTACTTGCTTCTAGCTTCTTTCGTATTATTTTGGCATTATTTTTTTGATCCTTTCTATGGGAGCTATATAGTATAGACGTCCGGATTTTGTCACATATAATTCGAAATCTTGAAATGTTAAAGAAAAGCTATATATAATAAAAATTAACAAAGATATCATTTTTTTCCTATTAATTTCCATTTAATTTTCCGACCGTTCCTGATCTGATTTTTTCTAAATTTTATTCGAATTTCAGATATATTTAAAAAATAATATTCCCAAGAGTAGAAGGTAATATTTTTAAAAAACACCGAAGCTTCAATTTTTTTACCCTTTTTTTTCGATCTTTCCTATGGGAGCTATAAGATATAGTTGTCCGAACCGATCGGTTCCGACTTATATACTACCTGCAATAGAAAGAAGACTTTTGGGAAAGTTTCAACCCGATAGCTCAAAAACTGAGAGACTAGTTTGCGTGGAAACATACGGACAGACGAACGGACAAACGGACAGACAAACGGACAAGGCTAGAGCGACTCCCCTATTGATGCTGATCAAGAATATATATACTTTATACTTAGCAAGGGTATAAATATACAAATTCGTGCCATTCCGATCCACTCACCCTGCTCTTTTGGTGGCTCCTGCTCCTGGGCTTCGATCATCTCGAACTGCAGCTTGGCCACCAACAGCTGCTCGAATGCCTTGCAATCTTCAGGCGATTCAAACACCAGCTTCAGCGAACAGTGCGCATTGTGCGTCATAATCACGGCCAGAAAGTCCTGGTGCAAAGTGGCGGGCGAAAAGCTGGGCGCCAGCGATTCCCCGGCATCCAGCAGCTTCCTCACATCGAAGGTAATCAGGTGCAGTTGCCGCTGCGACGGCTCCTTCTCCGCCGATCCGCCAGCGATCTCGTAGATGGCCATCAGGTGGAGTTGCTCCGCCTGCAGCAGATCGACCAGACGCAGGGCCACCACCATGACGGCCGAGGATTCGGGAGCCAATTGACGCGACTTGGCCAACGGTCGCCACTTGAGCCGCCTGCTGTGCTGCTCCTGGCAGGCCCAGAACTGGGCCAGCTGGTCGTAATCCTCGGGCGGCTGGCCATCGGCCAGCAGGGGCAGCTCGTACAAGCGCTGCAGCAGGCTGAAGTTGCTGTGCGGCTGCAGGCTGACCAGCGGATACAGCTCCTGGACAATCGACAGCCGCTGGCCGCCGGCCACGTTGATTAGCAGGGTGCCGCAGACGAGATAATCGCCGCAGATCCGCGTCCAAACGTCGCCCAGCCGCCGCAGCGGCTGTTTCTCCTCCAACAGCAGCGAACGCTCGCCGGCGGTGCCGAAGAGCTGGAGTTCCTGGGCGAGCGAAAAGTCCTTCTGCGTCTGGGCGCGCTGGCTGGCCAGCTCGGCGCGCAGGCCGTGCACCTGCTGCACCAGGCCGTCGAACTCCTGGGCGGACAGGAGTTCGCCCGCCTCCTTGGAGGTGCTGGGCTGGGGATCCTGCTGCTCCTCCTCCTCCTGAAAGTCGCAGCGCTGACGCTTGCCATTGCCGAACTGCAGCTCCACGACGGCCTGGTAGGGAATGCTGCCCCGAACCATCTGCACGGACTCCACATCCTTGTGCTGCGCCACCAGCTCAAAGTTGGCCCCGTGCTCCTTTGGCCGCCGCAGGACGATCAGCTGCCGCCAGCAGCGAATCAGCAGGTAGATCTCCACGCCCTGCCACACAAACTTGCCGAACTTGAGGGGCAGCTCCTCCGGATCCTGCAGCATATCCGCGTCCAGCCGCTCCTCGCTGCACTCGCTGCTGGGCAGGAAGGGGCTCGCGGGGCCGTCGTAGGCCTCCAGCTGCTTGGCCAGCTGCTGGAGCTGCGTGGCCCGCAAATCGATGTGGTGCACCAGTTCCTTGCGCCGGAACTCGTAGAATTTGAGGTTCCGCGAGAGCACCAAAGTGCTGCCGCAGTCGAAGCGATCCCGCGGCCGGCCCAGATCAAGATTGGCGCAGAAGGCCAGACGAGCCGGCTGCAGCAGCATCTCCGGCACGTTCTCCTGGACAGACGGCAGCAGCATGGAATGGATGCGGAAGCCACAAAACAAGGAACCTTCAAATCAAAAGGAAATCGAAGCGATTTATCGAATGGCACCTTTTGGCGGGTGGCGATAGGCAGGCAGCAGTGGATATCGATCATTATCAGATATCTAATTAACAGAGCTGCCACCCTTTAATTTAATCTGAAAATTCGTATTTTGAATTCAAAACAATGGAGAGATTTAGTGGTGCTATTAGATAAGATGCTTTTAATAAAAACAAAACATTGCCGAAAAATTCCAGTCAATTCTGGTTATCTCCTAAATGCTATTTTATTTATTCGGTTATTCCGTTTAGTTAGAATATTATAGTACTTTGATTACTTCCTAGAAAATGATTTGTGCTTTTTTCCCAAAAAAAATGAAAACATTAAAAACATGCGAATTTAAGGGGAGAATCCGAAGAACATAAATTATTGCCAGTCAATTCTGGTTATCTCCTAAATGCTATTTTATTTATTCGGTTATTCCGTTTAGTTATAATATTATAGTACTTTGATAGCTTCCTAGAAAATGATTTGTGTTTTTTTCCCAATAAAAAATGAAAACATTAAAAACATGCGAATTTAAGGGGAGAATTCCAAGAACATAAATTATTGCTTGTTAGAGTCACATTATCAGTCGGGTTCAAAAGTTAATGCTTTTGTGCTGCTGCATTGTCATGTTCGACAAATACAAGATTTTGGCTTTATATACCGCACAAATGGTCTTTGTTGAGTTCAGTTTAGAGTTGGCAGAGCTTTTGACATAATGAAATTGTACTTTGTGTTTTTCCTGTCGGTTTGGCTTTTAAAAGAGCCATATGTTATTTGCGGAGACCCATTGAGAGATTTACACCAAATTTCTTCAACACAATCATTACAAAATCAGTGCAACGGATATTGTTTTTCGATTTTAAAGCCGTTTTTAGATCATTATATAAAACTTGAGGAATCTGCAGCAACGAACGTGGAACTGCAAAACAAATTAAATACTGCGCAAGAAACTATACAAAAGTTAAAAAGTGAAATCGAAAGAAAAAATTCTCAAATTAATGATCAAAATGAACAGTTAAAAATTAAAAGTGATCATATTGCTACTAAGGACAATGAAATCGATAACCTCAAAAACCAGACAAAATCGAATTCGGAAAAAGTAAATTCTATGAACAAAACCATAAACAATTTGGAAAGTAATTTGGAAACTGCTAGGGATCAAATAAAAACTAAGGATTCTCAGATTACTGATCAAAATAAATTGATAAAAAATAGCAATGAAGAAATAGCCAAATTGACAAAACAAATTGAAGACCTGAAAAACGAAACTAAAAAAAAAGATGAGCACATTAAGTTGAAAGGTGAACATATTGCTACCAAAGACAGCCAAATCGATGGCCTCAATAACCAGACGAAATCGAATGAGGAAAAAATGACCAAAATAACAGATAAACTTGTAAAGTGCAATCGACAGGGTTTCTGTCCCATCGACGGACCAAGTGGCATTTACAAAATTAAAATTCGCGGAATGAATACATTCGAAGCGCCCTGCAACTCAACTGGTTGGTTAACTATTCAAAAGCGTTTTGACGGCTCGGAGAATTTCCATCGACCCTGGAAGGACTACAAAGATGGATTCGGAAATATAAGTGGAGAATTTTTCATCGGACTCGAGAGATTGCACGTTATGACTGAAGCCCGACCACACGAACTCTACATTAAACTTGGCAAGGTAAATGGATCCACAGGCTACGCTCATTATGATGACTTTAAAATCGGAAGTGAAGATGAATTGTACGAACTTAAATCGCTGGGGATCTATAATGGTACAGTCGGCGACTCTCTCAAAATTCATAAGAACATGAAGTTCACCACACTTGACAAGGATAACGATGAAAATAAACGGAATTGCGCTGCCGATGAATATGGTGGTTGGTGGTACCATGTCTGTTATCAGAGGTAATTATATTAATATACCAACAAGTTATTTATATAAATGTAATTACTTAAAATTACAGCAAGCTAAATGGAAAGTTCTACAAAGAGGGTCACGCTCCAGATAAAAAGGAAGGTGGTATTTCTTGGGGTTCCTGGCATAACTACGATTGGAACTACTCACTCACCTTTGTTGAAATGATGATAAGGCCAAAAACGTTATAAACTGAAGCTTTCACTAACATTATATAATTGAGAAATGAAACTTAATAATATTTTCATAAATTGTTTGTGGAAATGATAACACAAGTAAATTCATTTATGATATATGTATCTGTCCGAAACGAATGCTTAATGTTGTCTAATCGGTTTAAATAAAAAGTTGATCTTAAAGCGCTATAAGAATTATTGAGACTCCAATATATAATATATATCAAACTTTTGGTAAGTCTACACGATGTTAGTTAATAATTACTGGAATTTGAGGAATACCCAAAAAAAAGGTTTGAAAAATAACGATAATATTTTGAGTTAGCACTGCATTTTATTCGATAGCTATCGCTAGTACAAAAGAAGCCTAATTTTTGTCCATTCCATCGCAGAAGCCAAAAACATAAGTTTGAAATTAAAGTAAAAATTATTTTTTTAATAATTTAATTCATAAAAAATGGATTTTCAAGCAATAACCAACTATCAGTGCAGTTGTTATTATCAATCGATGGCCCCCGATTATTCAACAAGTTGCGTCTATCGGTCGAACAGCTGATTGCTTGTAAGCGGCAAGAAGAAGACGGCAAACATTGCATTCCGCTCCGCCCGCGCGTCATCGATTCCCATCGCGCTCTCTCTCTCTGTCTTCGTCTCTGCCCCCCACAGTGCTCCACCGCCCCCCGACCCCCATCCCCCCGTTTGTGTGTTTGCTCGGGATTTCTGGTTCAGGTTCTGATTGCACGTGTGTGTGCGTGTGGTGTGCCTATGTATCTGTGCTGTTGCTGCATCTTCGTCTGCTCAAATAAAAAAATCACGAATGCAACTGCAACGTTTTTGAAAATCAAACGAAAAGCCGCCAGCTAAAGTCCAATTTTGTTACTCAGTGTTTTAAGTATTAAGTAGTGCAAGCAGCCGACAAACAAAAAGTACATATATCAAAAGGAAAAACAACAACATCGAATGCAGAGCAACTGAAGCGCAAACACACACAAACAAACAAGCAGTAGGGATTGTGAGAGCGAGATAGAAATAAACTAGGCATAATTTATAGCGCACACAAAATAAAAAAGAAGGCTAATTATAAGAGAAAAGTGTGCGACTCGGAATCGATAAATAACGGGACTAAAGGAGTGAGAGGTGAGCCGGGAAATTTGTTTGGAACAAACGGTATATAATACACAACAGCGAAGAAGAAGAAGTGGGAGGGGAAGAACAACAACAAGCAGCTGTGAATCAGTCCGTCCCGCTCCCCCACGCCCCCCGCTTGCTGCTGCTGCTGCTGCTTCCTCTTCCTACGCCGGATATTCGGATTTGGATTCGGAATCGGATTCGGATTTGGTTTTCGGTTGGTTTTCCAATTCGGACTCGTTTACCCACAACATGGTGAGTACTGGCGGATTATTGCCGCCTTTTTCGAGTCGTTCGGCTGTTGTTTTGGCCAAAAGCGGCAGTGGCAACAACACCCACACACAAACATTACGCCCCAGTTGCTTTTGGCCAGGTTTCCAGAGCTCCATGGCCGCAGTTTCAGTCCAAACTTCGTGGCCAACAGTTGGCGGCAGTTCCCACTGGAGGCACAGTGAAACCTCCGAAAAAGAAACTTCAACTTTCGGAATAATAAGTAATACATCTGTTTTTTTTTTTAATATTTACGGTCTGTTTTTGGTCGTTTCTCCTTAATATTCAAGGTATTTGATAACCTCGCATGGAAATATTTCATATCGCATGACCTTATTCCATTTTCGGAGTCTTTTGAGATTGGAAAAACCTTAAATACATTTTTTAAACTTTATAAAGTATTTACCTATGATGTTAATAGTAATTATTCTTATCAAAGAAATACAGTTTTCACTCAAAAAGTCAAACCCACATTAGATTCGTGAAAAATAACAGTTTTGTATCTTGTTCATAAATAATGGGAATCAACATTCTAAGAAATTTGAAGTATTCTTAAGATTTAGAAGTTATAGTAAAGTTCTTTGGAAGTTTTTAACTTTAAACATTGCTTATTATTTTCAGGGGAATTTCAGTGGTAGTAAACCCAAGCCAACTTAAAACCACTTTAATCTTTCAAATAATCAAATTTCCCATTTTTTTTCTAAGAATACAAAGATAATAGTTATAGAGAAGTATTTGTAAAATATATATTTTTTATTAAAAAAAATTTTTTTTTTTATATCTTTAGTTGAAATATTTATTTTTTGTAGTACAAACTGTACCAAGATTGTTTGGGTTGTAATCAAAGTATGTCAGTCATCGCAATCTCCGATCGAAAAGTGCCTTGACTTGACAAGCACCTAAATATTCGTATTAGCTGTAGCATTCGATACGATTTTAGTAAATTTTTAATGTAGTGATAATTGTCGATAGTCTTTGTATAGTTCATATAAATAATTTGTAGTTTTTCGGGAAGAGTTAGTGGATAGTGGATACGGTGTACTTGTCACGCCTGAGTGGATATCCAAATTGGAGACTGGATACCATCCGTATAAATCGCCCCCCTTAGCTGGTAACTAAACTCGAGTCCATTTTCCCCAGAGCCCGCCCATCGTCACGCGACGGAGCGCGCAGCAGGCCAAGATTCAGACGCGGGCAATGGCCAGTAAGTCGAAGGGAGCGGCGGGAGCGACGGCGGCGACGGCGGCCGGGGTGATCGGCGGCGGCGGCGGCTCCTCTGCCGGCGGCGGCAGCGGCGGTATCAGTGCCGCCGATCCGCGAAAGGCGAACAAACCGAGCGCAGCGCTCTTGGAGGCGAAACGTCGAGCGCGGAACATGCTCAAGAACCAGAGCAACGTCATGCAGGAGTGCGTCACGGATATATTCCAGAATGTGAGTAGATCTCATGGTATCTGTATCCTCGATATATATTTAATAATTCCCCTTAACATATATAGGCTGTCGATTGCAAGGGCGCTGTGCGAAAGCCCACGGCCCTCATCTACGACGAGTCGATGAGCCAGCACTGCTGTTTGTGGGACAAGGAGCACTACGAGTGCCCCGAGCGCTTCACACGCGTCCTGGAGCGGTGAGTTCCAAGTGGAGCAAGTCCACAAGGCTGGGAGAAATTTGTATACCATTAATTGATCAAAATAATCATTAGATATTAAAATTTAAAAATTAAATTGATTAGGCTGAAAAATTAAACAAATTCATTGGCCAGAAGTGGGTATTGAACCCGCGACCTAACAGTTTATTTTATTTTTTAACTTAAAATATTTTTTAGAGCGAAAAGTCAAATTTTTTATTGAAAATATTGCCCTACTGACTTTGGTAGATCCTAAAAAATACTTAAATTTAAAAATTAATTGAACAAAATGTAAAAACAAAATATAAATACGATCATTATCGGTCGTTATTAAAAATTGACACTTAATAATATACAAAAGGTTTGAATTAAATACATCTAAACAGTTATTAGCTGTAGGTAATAAATCCGCGCCGTAAAGAAAGTGTAACTATTTAAATTTATTAGAGAAACTAAATCAATTTTTGACTTGGTTTGGTTAAATAAATTGCTTAGCAAAAATAATGTAAGCTGTGGAGAAACATTTTAATTATATTCTACAAAAAACAGTGACTGCTATTAATTTATAAGTTAACTTTAAGTACATATTCAGGTTTATTATTTATTTTTTTTATCGTATATATTTTAATTGATAAGTTTTTAAAAAATCTGCTTCCCTAATCTTCTCCAGCTGCCGCGAACTGAATCTGGCGGAGCGCTGCTTGGAGTTGCCCTCGCGATCGGCCACCAAGGAGGAGATTCTGCGGCTGCACACGGAGGAGCACTTTGAGCGCCTGAAGCAGACCTCGGGGATTCGTGATGACGAGCGCATGGAGGACCTGAGCTCCCGCTACGATTCAATCTACATTCATCCGGTGAGCAATCGGTACTCGCTGGGATCTATTTAATCTCTCGGATCCGTAGAACAATGCATCCAAATGCCTTGCATCTCATTAGCTTATTTTATTGTATTTACGCTTGATTGCCAGCGAAGATTGTTTATTTTTGACTTGATAAATGCAAATTGAAGCAGATTAGATTAGATGGGGCCTGGGGTTCAGGTACAGTGCGGTTCATAAATGTAAATATATGTGATAATAATGATTTAAATTGTTTGAATAGAATGTCATACTTAAAATTAATTTATTCATTATTAATAAGGGAAAAATGAATGCATAATGTGTTCTCTATTTATATTTTTTTGTTGCATTTATGAATATTTATATTAAGCAATATTATATATTTAAATTAAATATTATTTGTATTTTATCGTAATAATTCTTTATTGCTATTCTCGTGAATGACAATGTCTAAAATATCGAAAATATCGATAATTTTGTTTGTCCTGCAAATCAATCTTTTTGAAACGCACTGTAAATTCATGTAAACAAGTTTTTTTCGCGGTTAGATTTATATTATTTAGTCTTAGATAAGATTCTTGGCGCTTTATTAGCTGCGAGTAGATTATGTAGAGCGTATATACTGATAACCTCCCCCATCTTTCTCTCCCTCTAGTCCACATTCGAGCTTTCCCTGCTGGCCACCGGATCCACCATCGAGTTGGTGGACCATCTGATCGCTGGAAAGGCCCAGAATGGCATGGCCATCATCCGGCCGCCGGGTCATCATGCCATGAAGGCCGAGTTCAATGGCTATTGCTTCTTCAACAACGTGGCCCTGGCCGCCCAGCACGCCCTGGATGTCCACAAGCTGCAGCGCATCCTGATCATCGACTACGACGTCCATCATGGACAGGGAACGCAGAGGTTCTTCTACAACGATCCCAGGTGAGTTGACCTGATAAAAAATAATAAATAAATATATAGGTGGGTAATTTTTACCTTTCTACTTGTAATTCTGTTGATTATTCCTTTGCTAAATTTTTGGCTGTCGTTTTTACCCCACTTTCCTATACATATTAATTTTGTACATGGTTTTGAATATAGTATATAGTATATAGTATATATGTATAGTATAGTATATAACTATGATTTTTTTGTGTATTAAAATATTTTTTTTTTAATATTTCTATAACTTTTTAGGGAATTATTTATTTTTCCTATGAAATTAAAGTATTACCTATTAATATATAATTATCATATAATTATACCTTTATCATACAGTAGATGCATTTACCTAAAATTAAATTATTATTAATATATAATTAATATAAAACCATCCTTTATCATACAGTAAATACCTTCAGCATATAGTTACCAAGTTTCTAAAGCCAGTACTCTATGTTTTTAGGGTGGTCTACTTCTCGATCCATCGCTTCGAGCACGGCAGCTTCTGGCCGCACCTGCAGGAGTCGGATTACCATGCCATCGGATCGGGAGCGGGCAGGGGCTACAACTTCAATGTGCCCCTGAATGCGATTGGGATGACGAACGGCGATTACCTGGCCATTTTCCAGCAGCTCCTGCTGCCGGTGGCCCTGGAGTTTCAGCCGGAGCTGATTATCGTTTCGGCTGGCTACGATGCGGCCCTCGGTTGTCCGGAGGGCGAAATGGAGGTGACGCCGGCCTGCTATCCGCATCTGCTCAATCCCCTCCTGCGACTCGCCGACTCGCGGGTGGCCGTCGTCCTGGAGGGCGGCTATTGCCTGGACTCGCTGGCCGAGGGTGCCGCTTTGACCCTGCGCTCCCTGCTCGGCGATCCCTGCCCCCGACTGGTGGAGGTACTGCCTCTGCCGCGTCCCGAACTCACGCAGGCGCTGCTCAGCTGCATTGCCGTCCATCGGACGCACTGGCGCTGCCTGCAGCTGCAGCGAACCTATGATTCGAAGGAGTTGCTCGACCAGGAGAAGGCTCAAACGGACCTACACAAGCTGCTGCGCCTTTGGATAGGCGGACCACCGCCAGTGGATCGTTATCCCACCAGGGATACTGCTATTCCTCTGCCCCCCGAGAAGCTGGCCAGGAATGCGGCCCGTCTGCAGGTCCTCCGCACCGAAACAAAGCTATCGTTGCCCGCGGTGAGAGTCTGCTACTCGTACGACGCCCAGATGCTGCTCCACTGCAATCTCGACGATCCCGGCCATCCGGAGCAGCCATCGCGCGTCCAGCACATCCACAAGATGCACGAGGAGTACGGCCTGCTGGCCAGGATGAAGCAGCTAGCGCCGAGGGCGGCCACCACCGATGAAGTTTGCCTGGCCCACACGCGATCGCATGTGAATTCGGTGCGTCGACTGATGGGACGCGACCCGGAGGAACTGCATCGCGTGGCGGCGGGCTACAATTCGGTGTATCTGCATCCGCGCACCTTCGATTGCGCCACCTTGGCCGCCGGCGCCGTGCTCCAGGCGGTGGACAGTGTGCTGCGCGGCGAGTCGCGGCACGGCATCTGCAACGTTCGTCCGCCGGGCCATCATGCCGAGCAGGATCAGCCGCATGGCTTCTGTATCTTCAACAATGTGGCCATTGCGGCGCAGTATGCTATCAGGGATTTTGGTTTGGAACGTGTGCTTATTGTCGATTGGGATGTGCATCACGGCAACGGGACGCAGCACATCTTCGAGGCGAATCCCAAGGTGCTTTACATAAGCCTTCATCGCTACGAGCATGGAGCCTTCTTTCCCAAGGGACCCGACGGCAACTACGATGTGGTGGGCAAGGGAGCCGGACGGGGATTCAATGTGAATATACCCTGGAATAAGGTGGGTTTTAAACGGGGTTCGGAAAATAGCACACCCTGTAAAAAACTTTTGTTATTAACACATTAATATGTTAAATGTTAAGGTTAAAGAAAAAATTATTGATATGTGTTTAAAAAATTGTATCCTATAAATGTTAGAAACATAAATAACACATACATGTCATTTGTGTTACTTACACGATGTGTTATTACCACCACGTGATTTTTACGCAGCGTGTTTTTGACACAAAAAGTTTTTGTTTTTTTGTATGTTGAACTGAAAAATGAACGGTTTTCTAGAGTATAAGAATTCATATATGCTTTGAAATGGTTTTTATTTTCCCTTCGACTCGTAATGTCTGTGAAATGTAATTTTCATTTGTGTTAAAAACACAGTGTGTAAAAAACACGTCGTGTCAAAAACACAAGTGAGCTGTGTGTGTTATTATTTTTCACATTTGAACTATTTTGTATTTGACTTCGACTCGTAATGTCTGTGAAATGTAATTTTGATCCGTGTTAAAAACACAGTGTGTAAAAAACACATCGTGTTAAAACACGTCGTGTAAAAAACACAAGTGAGTTTTGTGTTTTAGCAATTATTTTTCACATTTTTTTTTTTACAAATTTACATGTTTGTAAATGTTTTTTAACATGTGTGTCAATTTCCGAACCCTGCTTTTAAGTACTCCTTTAAGCCTCTGTATTAATTGGATTTTTATTTCATTTACAGAAGGGCATGGGTGATTTGGAGTACGCTCTGGCCTTCCAGCAACTGATCATGCCCATTGCCTACGAGTTCAACCCGCAACTGGTCCTGGTCTCCGCGGGCTTCGATGCGGCCATCGGCGATCCGCTGGGCGGCTGCAAGGTGACGCCCGAGGGCTACGGCCTGCTCACCCATTGGCTCTCTGCGCTGGCCGGCGGCAGGATTGTCGTCTGCCTGGAGGGTGGCTACAATGTAAACTCCATTTCGTATGCCATGACCATGTGCACCAAGACGCTACTGGGCGATCCGGTGCCGACGCCCCAGCTGGGTGCAGTGGCTCTGCAGAAGCCGCCGACGGTGGCCCATCAGAGCTGCGTGGAATCGCTGCAGTCGTGCCTGGAGATTCAACGCAGCCACTGGCGGAGCTTGGAGTTTGTGGGCCGACGGTTGCCGGCCGGCGATTGTGTGGGCGAGAATAACAACGAGGATTTTCTTACCGCCTCCTTGCGACAGTTGAATATCTCAAATGACGACGCACCGGGGGCGGCGGGCGGCGCGGCCGGCGATCGGAACGCTTGCGGCGATGAGCGGCCCAGCGGCAGCAAGCCCAAAGTCAAGGTAAAAACGCTCACCGAGTATTTGGCCGAGAACAAGGAGGTACGAGAGATCAGATCATTGTGATTCGCTTTGAATAGAAATCGATCCACTAATTGGTTATTTTCGTGCGTGCTATCTATCTCCCCCTATTTCATGTCATTCCTCCGTCTCACTCTTGAATCTCCATTCGATTCGATTAAATACGGGCCAGGCCCTCGAGCAGAATGAGATGTTCGCCGTGTATCCGCTCAAGACGTGCCCGCATTTGAGTCTCCTGCGACCGGAGGAGGCGCCGCAATGTAAGCCAATCCAATCTAAAGGGAAATCGGCCAGTGGCTCCATTTGTTCAACATAGTAGCGCTTCTTTTTTGTAATAAGTAGAGGAAAAGTATTCGAAACTTAAAGTTTTTAAAGCTAAAATTAGAAATACTTGAATTATTTATCAATTCTGTTGAATTCTTCTACGGTTTTCAAATTTAAATGTATTATTATATATTTGAAACCATTTTTGTGAATTGGTAATTGATTTTACAGAACTTAACTACTTTTAAACCTAAAAACTTTAAATATTTTCCAAAATTTTAAGAGAATATAATATTTTTTCATGAATATAATATTTCTTCATGAATTAGAATGTTTATAAAGGTTTGAACCTTATAAACTATGATATGTCATTAAAAAACTAAATGCTGAAAAACTTTCTTTTGGTTAAAGTATTTTAGACACCTTTTGTTTTATTAAATATTGCATAAGAAACATTTTATAATTGGGTAATAATTTTAAAATGTTATAAAAAATATTTTATATAAGAAGCGCTATTATTTTGAATGTCCTTTGAATGTTGTCCTTATTTTTGTTGAATTATTTGGTTTTTCTTGCTTTTGGTGCCTGAAATTGGAAATTGGTTATTGTTTCTAAATTATTTATAAATGTTTTTATGCTGTGTGTGCATTTTTTTGTGCTTGGAGGCTGAATGGCTTTTATATATATTTTTGTTTGCTCTCTGAAAACGCCCTTCCTTTAAATGGATTGATTTTGTGTATAGGAGAAGTCTTTTTCTGGAATGGTTTTCTTATAGCACGCTTTCGGTTTTGTTTCTTAAAATTTAAATTATATAATATATTATATTTTTTTTAAATTTTAATTTATTGCATGCTCAAAAAAATAAATTTTTGTTATAGAAGTTATTTTTATAGTAAACAAAATACTAATATATTCTTACGCTTCCTCCCCAGCAGCAATAGACAGCGGGGCGGCGTGCAGCGTTTGCGGATCGACGGGGGAGAACTGGGTGTGTCTGGGCTGCCGGCTGGTGGGCTGCGGTCGCTACATGGGCGGCCACATGGAGCTGCACTCGGCGGAGGCACAGCATCCGCTGGCGATGAGCCAGGCGGACCTCTCGGTGTGGTGCTATGCGTGCTCCTCGTACGTGGATCATCCCCGCCTGTATGCCTATCTCAATCCGCTGCATGTGGACAAGTTCCAGGAGCCGATGGCCTGGACACATGGCTGTCCGCGGCGTGAGGATGGCTGCTATCCCTTGGGAGCCGACGGTCGGGATGATGATGAGGATTTGGCCGGGAGCAGCGGCCTCTGCCTGCGGCTGGAGCGCAACAACTGACCCTTGGCCATCCGCGTGCTGGACGCCCTCACGGACTACATGTGCACGCTCTGCCCGCCGCTCAGACACCTCATCCAGTTCCTGGCCGAGCACCTCTGGCCGCTGCTGGAGCGCATTTACCTAAACCTCCTGCACTACTTCCTGGCCCATTGAGCCAGTGAATCCTTCTCCCGCATCCCAGATCCTCCTGCATACCAGTTGCCCTAAACTAAATATAAACAAACAAAAGATGAAGGAAATTATTGTTAATTCGGGAGGTGCCACTTGGCCAGGCGGCTGCCTCCCCAAATTTATACAAATAAAAATTGTTAATGTTATCAACTAATGATTTAATAAAGACTTCGAGTGTTTTTCGAGTGTATTTTAGCCGACAAACTGGTTAAGCTTTGATTAACTATCTGGATTTTTTTGGTTCTATTTTAATTGGTTGTTTTTTCTTTGTTTCTTTGATTGAAAATAATATTTTTGAAATATTTACTGGACAAGAACCTGACATTATATTATATCAAAGTTGACTTTCTTAAATTTTTATATAAATAAATGTATTATAAATGGTTTTCTGTCAACTTTATAATTTAAATTAATTTTTAAAGTTTTCTTTTTTTCTTTATTTAAAGTTTTTTCTGATTGAAAAGAAGGTTTTTGGAATATCTACTATATCAAAGTTAACTTTCTTACATTTTTATATAGATAAATATATTATAAATGTTTTTCAGTTAACTTTCTTGCATTTTTATAGAAATAAATGTATTACAAATGGTTTTCTTTCAATTTTATGATTTAAATTAATTTTTAAAGTTAGCTTTTCCCTTTACTTAAAGTTTTTTAGAACCCAACTAACAGTGGATTACTGATTTAAATTAACTCAACTTTATTGACAGTCATAGAATAGTGTAAAAATTAAGCATTAGATTATTTCCTTTTCTGCTGCTTGACTTTTCGCTTGGCGGAGGGAGTGGGTGGCTGTTTCCGCTTGGTGGGCCTCCTCTTCCTTCGGCCACCATCGCTGGAGGCGTCACTCTCGCTGTCGCTCTCCTGGTCAAAGTCGTCGCTTTCCTCGTCGGAGGAGTTGCTCTCCTCGGAGGATTCTTCAGCTTCCTGCGGCGCCGCCTTCTTTGTTACTTTCTTCTTTGGCTTCTTTGCCTCCTTCTCCTCCGGCTCCTCCTCCTCCTCCGCTTTCTGCTTCTCATCCTGCTCGTACTCGATGGTCACGAATCCGCGTGGAGCCGCTGGCTTCGCAGATGTGCTGCTGCCCTCCGCCTGGGCCTTTGGCTTCTTCTCCACCTTGATGCGCTGCTCCACCGCCGGACGGGCATTGCCGAACTGCCCCAGATCCAGCAGACCCAGGCCGGTGGGTCGACAGTCCATGCTCGTCCTGGCAATCTCCTCCAGCTGCCGCTGCTCGAGGTCGATCCGCCAGACTTTGATTTCGCCGGCGCTGGAAACGGTGGCCAGGGATTCGTTCAGATAGGCCATGGCCTTGACCCGCGCCTCGTGTGCGGGAATAATTTTGGGCTGTAAGGAGAAAAATCCAAAATAAATTACAGGGAAATTAAAGAAATAGAAGGAAAACCCACTGGAGACTCCTCATCCTCGTCATCCAGGGAAATCCAGGCAATGCTGCCGTTCTCCAGGCCAGCGAGCAGCCTGCTCCCATCCAGCCAGGCCACGCAAATGGGCTTCGCTGGCGTCTTGGTGCGTCGCACCACATGGGCGTTCTTGATGTCCCAGATCTCCAGGCACAGCGGACCACTCAGCGTGAAGTGGTCGCCCTGCGTCGACCAGGACAGGCAATCCGGCTGGCTGCCCAGCGTGGTCTTGCTCTTCAGGTTCGTCTTGTAGGCCACGCGACCCTTGACCAGATTCCAGGTATTCAGCACCTGGTCGCCGCCCAAAGACAAGGCCAATTTGCTGCTGGGATGGCAACTGATGTGGGTCACCGGCTGGCCGGCATGCGACTTGCGCCAATCGCCCTCCGTTGTCCAGCTGCCCACACGAGTGGCGATCATGTGGCCATCGGCGCTGCCCGAGAGCAAATGCGTCAGATCGGGCGAGAATTGCAGGGTGTTCACGGTGCCGGAATGGGAGAGCAGGATCTGCGATTGCTTGCGTGTCCGCATGTCGTAGACGAAGATCCGGTCATCGCTGCCACCGCTGGCCACCCAGGGACCCTGGACGGCCACGGATTTAATGGATCCTGCATGGGATCGATCGGCGAAGGTCTGTTTTAGCTGCAATTTGGCCGTAGTGGAGTCGCCGGGCACTTCAGACAGCTGGTAGCCCAGCAGATACTCCTCGTAGGTGCCCACAATGATCTCGATGTCCGGCGGCATGGCGGTTTCTGGACAGGATTAGCTGGGATGATGAAGCGGTTGAACAATCTGTTGTTTATGCGCTCAACACGTGCGCCAGCGAAGTGCCAACGCCAATTTGAACACTTAGCCAGGACGCACTCCATCTTATCGAACTTATCGAATATGCAGTGATGACTACTTTTGGTGGGAAATAGAAGCTAAAACCCTTTTCTTATTCAGCTTGTTATTTAAATGAATAAAAGTAGGGTTTGAAATAAATAAAGTGCATTAAACAATGCATTCTCTGAAGGCCATAGCTGCTAAGAGCTTTTAATTTTAGTTAGCTTATGGTTTTAACTTTAAGTTAGCTTTACATAAATAAAAAAACAAAGCATCAAATTTAGTTTATTAGGTATGATGCTACTAAATCTTTAGTAAGTAAAAAGCTTATCCAATCGAAGGCCACTTAGTTTTGCTGTAACAACGAATTTGTAGAAAACTGCAGTACAAAATACAAGCTACTGTTTAAACCTTTCTTAGCCAAACCACTAGGAATTTAATTTTGTGAAAAATTAGCGAAAAAATTAAGATAGTTATAAATAAAAAACTAAAATTTTTAATTTACTCTATTTCCGCTGTTCGAAAATAAGTTTAAAAAAGCTAAAAATGGCGGGAAAAGCTGATACGGCAGCACTGGCTCGTGCAAACCTGCTATCGAAGAACGATAGTCCCGATACACAGGTAAATCGATGACCAGAAAGATTGTATTTTGTGAAATTTCGCAAGGAAAATTCGTTAAATCTCAATAAAAAGCGATTGCATTGTGCTGTGCGGCGCGTGCGGTGAGCCAAAGGCAGTGGAAACTGCACATTTCCACCACCGCCCGTGAGTTGGAGGCGTGGCAGTGCTAGACCGGCGAACAGAAAGCCCCAAAAAAACCGCCATGTCAAAAAGTTCCGGGTGAGTTTTCTACGGTTTACGATTGATCACAGATAACTAATTGAAACATTTATCCATTTAAAAGGCGCGACCGGGAGAGGGAGAGGGAAAGGGAGCGGGAGAGGGACCGGGATCGAGATCGGGAGCGGGACAGAGATCGGGAGCGGGAGCGGGACAACCGGCACGATAGTCGCAGTCGCGACTATGACATGGGCAAGTCCAGGAATGGCGGCGGCGGCGGAGGAGGAGGCGGTGGCTCCCGGAGTGCCCGGGATGACCGGAAGCGCGGCAAGGACATGGCCAGCGATCGCGGAAGACGCGATGACAAGCGGCGGAAGCGTTCCAGGTCCAAGGACTACGACAAGGACAAGTGAGTCGGCTTTGAAATCCAAAAAATGGGGTTCCCCATGAATATACTATCCATTTATATGGCCAAATTAGCTGCGCCTTTTGTAAACTCCTTGAAAACCACATTGTTATTATGATTATAAATGCCTATGATTTGATATTATGATATTACTTTTACCTTAACGTTATAACTACGTTTATGCCTCTTTTATACCCTTTAAAACAATAATTATTATATAAATTAAGGTTAGATCAACAATTTGGCATTATAAACGTAATGTAATGGTTCAAAAAACACAATCCTATGTTTATAAATATCCTAACATCACTTGTGATACCTATTATAAATCTTGTTTTATAATAAAGGCATAAACTTAATATTGTTGATTTAAAGAAATATTAAATATCTAAAATAAGGTTCTCAAAAATAGAAGTTGCCAATAAACAGGCTAGGAAATTGAATAAGTTAAGAACCACAATAAAAATGTATTAAAAAAAGAGCTTTAAATGAATACGATATAAGAATTAAGCTTATAATTTTTCTTTATTTTAAAACATTAAAGCATGGTGTCTTTAAAGTGCAATTTGATCTACATACCAAAGAGTTAGGAACCCGCAATATAAAAAGCTTAAAAAATAAAATAATTTAACACTCTTTTACGGTTAAGATAAAGTTTATAATTTTATTAAAATTAATTAGGAGTTCGGAACATTCGTATTTATTCTTAAATGCAGTCGGATATTTAATAACATCACTATTTATTTAAAAAAAAAATGTAGACTGCAGTTTTGTATACAACTGGAATTTAATAATATAAATTACTTTTGTTTATCGTAACTCAAAGCTAAAAGCAGGATTTTTATTAATATTTTGACCCAAATTACATATTACATTATATTTAATACATTATACATATTACATACATATTTTTTCCACATAAAACCACTATTAATATATCTAAAAACCCATCTTCACCAGTTCCCCCTACTACAGACGCGCGGACAAGGAGCGCGACCGTGACCGGGATCGCGATCGCCAGCGGGAGAAGGACAGGGAGCGCGAAAAGGAGAAGGAGCGCGAACGGGACAAGGATCGCGAACGCGATCGCCAGCGGGAAAGGGAATCGGACGGCAGAAGGGCCGCGGCAGCCGCTCCTTTGGTCATTCCCGTGCCCTCGACCAGCTCCTCCGACGAGGAGGTGGAGGAGATCGACAAGGAGGAGCAGCAGCGTCGCCTCGAGCAGGAGATGATCAAGCGGCGCGAGCGCATCGAGCGTTGGCGGGCGGAACGCAAGCGGGATACCAAAACGGCGGCCGTTGTGGCGCCGGCTGTGGTCAAGTCCGCCAAGAAATGGAGCCTGGAGGATGAGTCCGAGGAGGATGACAGCAATCCGGCGCCGCCGCTCGAAGTGGGCAAGAAGGAGGCCGACGAGCCCGATTCGCCGCCCTCCAAGTTCCACAGCATACGCAAGCGCTTCGACGACGACCTGGTCGAGTCGAAGTTCTCGCCGGTGAAGCGACCCACCTTTAGCAAGTCTTTCGGCGCCAAGCTGGGCATTGGCCTGGCGCCCAAAAGCGAGGCGGAGATCAAGAAGGAGCCACCGCCGCCGGTGGAGCCCAAGAAGGAGATCAAAAAGGAGCCATCACCCATCAAAATGGAGATTGTCGAGGAGCAGCCCACCGCCGTCGTCGTTGTCGCAGCAGCCCCCAAAGAGGAGGAGAAGCAGGAGGTCAAAGTAGAAGCACCAGCACCTGAAGAGAAACCGCAGCAACCAGAGGCAGAGCCCGAAGACGACATCGATCCACTGGATGCCTACATGCAGGAGGTCAACAATGAAATGCGACGCGTGAACAACTTCGTCAATCCGCCCACCAAAGCCCAGGGCGTCGTGATCCTTACGGGGGTGGCCAAAAAGAAGACGACGACGCTGAAGAAGGGCGAGCTGATCGAACAGAATATGGACAGTTTGGAGTACTCGAGCGAGGACGAGCTGGAGGATATACGCGACACGGCCGTCAATCTGGCGATGAAGCATCGCAAGGAGCTGGCCAAGATTGATCATTCCTCGGTGACCTATGCTCCCTTCCGCAAGAACTTCTACGTGGAGGTGCCCGAGCTGACGCGCATGACGCCCGGCGATGTGGAGAAGTATCGCGCCGAACTGGAGGGCGTTCAGGTGAAGGGCAAGGGCTGTCCGAAGCCCATCAAGGTGAGTGGATAATAGAGCCCTGCATGAATGGATTCAATGAATTATTTGGAATTTTTTATTTTATATGAATGAATTAATTAGAATTTTGGATTTAATAGAATTGAATTAATTTGAATTTTAAGTTTTATAGAATTGAATGAATTTGAATTTTGAGTTTAATAGAATTGAACGAATTTGAATTTTGAGTTTAATAGAATTGAATGAATTCGAATTTTGAGTTTTTTAGAATTGAATGAATTAAAATTTTGAGTTTAATAGAATTGAATGAATTTAAATTTTGAGTTTAATAGAATTGAATGAATCTGAATTTTGAGTTTTATAGAATTAAATGAATTTGAATTCCGAAATAATTAAAACGACAATTTCTTTTGAAGAAGAAAGCCCCATCGTTTTGTGATTAAATCTGCCGGAATTTTATTTCCCAAGCAGTTAACATTGATTTGTTAAAAAGTTTCCACTTTTTGTTCTCAAAAGAAAGCACAAAAAAATCTGGCAAATTCATAAAAATTATTAATCATTCATTCAATTTGAAATGAAATAGAAAAACATTCAATTTATTTCATAAAGAATTAAATTAAAGAAATCAGAAATTTCATGGCATACTATGATAAAACAAAAATTGAATGATTCATGTAGGGCTCTAATTTAAACCTTTCCATAACCGTTTACTAATCTACCCTACAATCCCCTGCAGACCTGGGCCCAGTGCGGCGTCAGCAAGAAGGAAATGGACGTGCTGCGGCGGCTGGGCTTCGAGAAGCCCACGCCCATCCAGTGCCAGGCCATACCGGCCATCATGTCCGGACGGGATCTGATAGGTATTGCTAAAACCGGCAGTGGCAAGACGTTGGCATTCATTTTACCAATGTTTAGGCACATCCTGGACCAGCCGAGCCTGGAGGATGGCGACGGGGCCATCGCCATCATAATGGCGCCCACGCGCGAACTCTGCATGCAGATCGGCAAGGACATACGCAAGTTTAGCAAATCCCTAGGACTGCGGCCAGTTTGCGTTTACGGCGGCACTGGGATCTCCGAGCAGATAGCCGAACTGAAGCGTGGAGCCGAGATCATTGTTTGCACACCGGGTCGCATGATCGATATGCTGGCGGCGAACTCGGGACGAGTGACGAACCTGCGACGCGTCACCTACGTTGTGCTGGACGAAGCCGATCGCATGTTCGACATGGGCTTCGAGCCGCAAGTGATGCGGATCATCGACAATGTGCGCCCGGATCGACAAACGGTCATGTTTAGCGCTACGTTTCCGCGACAAATGGAGGCACTGGCGCGACGCATCCTGAAGAAGCCCATCGAGGTGATCGTCGGCGGCCGTTCGGTGGTCTGCAAGGATGTCGAACAGAATGTCGTCATTCTCAACGACGATGCCAAGTTCTTCAAGCTGCTGGAACTGCTGGGCATCTACCAGGAGGCCGGCAGCATTATTGTGTTTGTCGACAAGCAGGAGAACGCCGACATCCTGCTGCGCGACCTCATGAAGGCCTCGTATCCCTGCATGAGCCTGCACGGCGGCATCGATCAGTTCGATCGCGACTCCACCATCATCGACTTCAAGTCGGGCAAGGTGCGGCTCCTGATCGCCACCTCGGTGGCGGCACGAGGCCTCGACGTTAAGGATCTCATACTGGTGGTCAACTACGATGTGCCCAATCACTACGAGGACTATGTGCACAGGTTGGTATTGCCTTACCAATTCAGATAGCATATATTTCTAAATGTTTTCCTTTCCACAGATGCGGTCGCACCGGTCGAGCGGGCAAAAAGGGTAGCGCCTACACGTTTATTACCCCCGAACAATCGCGCTATGCTGGCGATATTATACGCGCCTTGGACCTCTCCGGCACCCTGATTCCCGGCGAGCTGCAGACGCTGTGGACCGAATACAAGGCCGCCCAGGAGGCCGAGGGCAAGACGGTGCACACGGGCGGCGGCTTCAGCGGCAAGGGCTTCAAGTTCGACGAGCAGGAGTTCAATGCCGTCAAGGAGAGCAAGAAGCTGCAGAAGGCTGCTCTGGGACTGGCCGATTCCGACGACGAGGAGGATATCGAACAGGATATCGACCAGCAGATTGAGCAAATCTTTGCGGCCAAGCGTACGGTTAAGGATACCTCGGCTGCGGCCACGGCTGCTGCGGCTTCGGCTGCTGCTGCGGCTGCTGCTGCTGCCGCCGCCGTTTCGGGCGGAAATCCAGCACTCGCCTCGGCAGCGGCTCAAGCGGCGGCAGCTGCTGCGGCTGCCAATTTGGCCATTGCAGCGGCCTCCGCTTCAGGGGTCGGAGGGGTTAATGTACAAAACGCTGCTGCTGCTGGCGGAGGAGTAGGAGGAGCACTCAGCTCCGATAAACTGGAGCTGGCCAAGCGGCTGGCCTCGAAGATCAACAGCAGCAAGAACCTGGACACCAAGGGCAGCGGCGTGGTGGTTGTGGAACCGATGCTCAAGGGACCGCCGGGCATCACCGCCGCCGGCGCTGCACCGCTTTTAACCGCGCGAACGGTGGCCGAGCAGATGGCCGCCAAGCTGAACAACAAGCTCAACTACCAGCCCAAGGAGGATGAGGAGGGCCTGGGACCGCTGATGGGCGGCACGACCAATTCGTTTACCAAATACGAGGAGGAGCTGGAGATCAATGATTTCCCGCAGCAGGCGCGCTGGAAGGTCACCTCCAAGGAGGCGCTCGCCCAGATCTCCGAGTACTCGGAGGCGGGTCTCACCGTGCGCGGCACGTATGTGCCGCAGGGCAAGAATCCGCCGGATGGCGAAAGGAAGCTCTACCTGGCCATCGAAAGCTGCAGCGAGCTGGCCGTCCAGAAGGCCAAGCGCGAGATCACGCGACTCATCAAGGAGGAGCTGCTGAAGCTCAGTTCCGCTCATCACGTCTTTAACAAGGGACGCTACAAGGTGGTCTAGACCCGGGATTCCTTTGTAAGCCGCCCGCTATGATAAGATAAGTGAACTGTTCCTTGAGGAGTGAGGAAATTCCCAAGCGGATTTATCCCAATAAATTTATTGGATACATGTACTGTGTTTCATTCTAATTCATATTTTCCAAAATAAAATATCAGTATTTTGGCCGTAACAAATAATCCAAATGCGGATTGTCATACCTTTCTGAACTCGTTATTAAATTTCCTAACGATTGGCATTTAAACCTTGACAATTTAGTTATTTTTAATTTTTCGCAAAAAATCATGGGGTACCCCCTTATAAAAAAATTAAAAATTGGCTAAAATTTTATTTTTCCAAAATCACACGGAAAGTATTATGGATTTATAGCAAATTTTGTTATCTGTTCAAAACAGTATGTATTTTTGGTGTAGGACCATTTTTGGCCAAGTTACAGCAAAAAACCCAAAAGAAAAAATTCCAATTTTTGTCAAAAACTGAAATCCCGAATTTCCAAAAAAAAACAAAACCCGTTTTTTCGCTATATCAAAGCAAATACTGATTCAAAGTATGGATTGTCATACCTTTCTGGACTCGTTATTAAATTTCCTAACAATTGGCATTTAAACCTTGACAATTTAGTTATTTTTAATTTTTCGCAAAAAATCATGGGGTACCCCCTTATAAAAAAATTAAAAATTGGCTAAAATTTTATTTTTCCAAAATCACACGGAAAGTATTATGGATTTATAGCAAATTTTGTTATCTGTTCAAAACAGTATGTATTTTTGGTGAAGGACCATTTTTGGCCAAGTTACAGCAAAAAACCCAAAAGAAAAAATTCCAAATTTTGTCAAAAACTGAAATCCCGAATTTCCAAAAAAAAACAAAACCCGTTTTTTCGCTATAACAAAGCAAATACTGATTCAAAGTATGGATTGTCATACCTTTCTGAACTCGTTATTAAATTTCCTTACGATTGGCATTTAAACCTTGACAATTTAGTTATTTTTAATTTTTCGCAAAAAATCATGGGGTACCCCCTTATAAAAAAATTAAAAATTGGCTAAAATTTTATTTTTCCAAAATCACACGGAAAGTATTATGGATTTATAGCAAATTTTGTTATCTGTTCAAAACAGTATGTATTTTTGGTGTAGGACCATTTTTGGCCAAGTTACAGCAAAAAACCCAAAAGAAAAAATTCCAATTTTTGTCAAAAACTGAAATCCCGAATTTCCAAAAAAAAACAAAACCCGTTTTTTCGCTATATCAAAGCAAATACTGATTCAAAGTATGGATTGTCATACCTTTCTGAACTCGTTATTAAATTTCCTAACGATTGGCATTTAAACCTTGACAATTTAGTTATTTTTAATTTTTCGCAAAAAATCATGGGGTACCCCCTTATAAAAAAATTAAAAATTGGCTAAAATTTTATTTTTCCAAAATCACACGGAAAGTATTATGGATTTATAGCAAATTTTGTTATCTGTTCAAAACAGTATGTATTTTTGGTGTAGGAGCATTTTTGGCCAAGTTACAGCAAAAAACCCAAAAGAAAAAATTCCAATTTTTGTCAAAAACTGAAATCCCGAATTTCCAAAAAAAAAACAAAACCCGTTTTTTCGCTATATCAAAGGAAATACTGATTCAAAGTATGGATTGTCATACCTTTCTGAACTCGTTATTAAATTTCCTAACGATTGGCATTTAAACCTTGACAATTTAGTTATTTTTAATTTTTCGCAAAAAATCATGGGGTACCCCCTTATAAAAAAATTAAAAATTGGCTAAAATTTTATTTTTCCAAAATCACACGGAAAGTATTATGGATTTATAGCAAATTTTGTTATCTGTTCAAAACAGTATGTATTTTTGGTGTAGGACCATTTTTGGCCAAGTTACAGCAAAAAACCCAAAAGAAAAAATTCCAAATTTTGTCAAAAACTGAAATCCCGAATTTCCAAAAAAAAACAAAACCCGTTTTTTCGCTATAACAGAGCAAATACTGATTCAAAGTATGGATTGTCATACCTTTCTGAACTCGTTATTAAATTTCCTAACGATTGGCATTTAAACCTTGACAATTTAGTTATTTTTAATTTTTCGCAAAAAATCATGGGGTACCCCCTTATAAAAAAATTAAAAATTGGCTAAAATTTTATTTTTCCAAAATCACACGGAAAGTATTATGGATTTATAGCAAATTTTGTTATCTGTTCAAAACAGTATGTATTTTTGGTGTAGGACCATTTTTGGCCAAGTTACAGCAAAAAACCCAAAAGAAAAAATTCCAAATTTTGTCAAAAACTGAAATCCCGAATTTCCAAAAAAAAACAAAACCCGTTTTTTCGCTATATCAAAGCAAATACTGATTCAAAGTATGGATTGTCATACCTTTCTGGACTCGTTATTAAATTTCCTAACAATTGGCATTTAAACCTTGACAATTTAGTTATTTTTAATTTTTCGCAAAAAATCATGGGGTACCCCCTTATAAAAAAATTAAAAATTGGCTAAAATTTTATTTTTCCAAAATCACACGGAAAGTATTATGGATTTATAGCAAATTTTGTTATCTGTTCAAAACAGTATGTATTTTTGGTGTAGGACCATTTTTGGCCAAGTTACAGCAAAAAACCCAAAAGAAAAAATTCCAATTTTTGTCAAAAACTGAAATCCCGAATTTCCAAAAAAAATCAAAACCCGTTTTTTCGCTATAACAAAGCAAATACTGATTCAAAGTATGGATTGTCATACCTTTCTGAACTCGTTATTAAATTTCCTAACGATTGGCATTTAAGCCTTGACAATTTAGTTATTTTTAATTTTTCGCAAAAAATCATGGGGTACCCCCTTATAAAAAAATTAAAAATTGGCTAAAATTTTATTTTTCCAAAATCACACGGAAAGTATTATGGATTTATAGCAAATTTTGTTATCTGTTCAAAACAGTATGTATTTTTGGTGAAGGACCATTTTTGGCCAAGTTACAGCAAAAAACCCAAAAGAAAAAATTCCAAATTTTGTCAAAAACTGAAATCCCGAATTTCCAAAAAAAAACAAAACCCGTTTTTTCGCTATAACAAAGCAAATACTGATTCAAAGTATGGATTGTCATACCTTTCTGAACTCGTTATTAAATTTCCTTACGATTGGCATTTAAACCTTGACAATTTAGTTATTTTTAATTTTTCGCAAAAAATCATGGGGTACCCCCTTATAAAAAAATTAAAAATTGGCTAAAATTTTATTTTTCCAAAATCACACGGAAAGTATTATGGATTTATAGCAAATTTTGTTATCTGTTCAAAACAGTATGTATTTTTGGTGTAGGACCATTTTTGGCCAAGTTACAGCAAAAAACCCAAAAGAAAAAATTCCAATTTTTGTCAAAAACTGAAATCCCGAATTTCCAAAAAAAAACAAAACCCGTTTTTTCGCTATATCAAAGCAAATACTGATTCAAAGTATGGATTGTCATACCTTTCTGAACTCGTTATTAAATTTCCTAACGATTGGCATTTAAACCTTGACAATTTAGTTATTTTCAATTTTTCGCAAAAAATCATGGGGTACCCCCTTATAAAAAAATTAAAAATTGGCTAAAATTTTATTTTTCCAAAATCACACGGAAAGTATTATGGATTTATAGCAAATTTTGTTATCTGTTCAAAACAGTATGTATTTTTGGTGTAGGACCATTTTTGGCCAAGTTACAGCAAAAAACCCAAAAGAAAAAATTCCAATTTTTGTCAAAAACTGAAATCCCGAATTTCCAAAAAAAAACAAAACCCGTTTTTTCGCTATATCAAAGCAAATACTGATTCAAAGTATGGATTGTCATACCTTTCTGAACTCGTTATTAAATTTCCTAACGATTGGCATTTAAACCTTGACAATTTAGTTATTTTCAATTTTTCGCAAAAAATCATGGGGTACCCCCTTATAAAAAAATTAAAAATTGGCTAAAATTTTATTTTTCCAAAATCACACGGAAAGTATTATGGATTTATAGCAAATTTTGTTATCTGTTCAAAACAGTATGTATTTTTGGTGTAGGACCATTTTTGGCCAAGTTACAGCAAAAAACCCAAAAGAAAAAATTCCAATTTTTGTCAAAAACTGAAATTAAAAATTGGCTAAAATTTTATTTTTCCAAAATCACACGGAAAGTATTATGGATTTATAGCAAATTTTGTTATCTGTTCAAAACAGTATGTATTTTTGGTGTAGGACCATTTTTGGCCAAGTTACAGCAAAAAACCCAAAAGAAAAAATTCCAATTTTTGTCAAAAACTGAAATCCCGAATTTCAAAAAAAAAAACAAAACCCGGTTTTTCGCTGTATCAAAGGAAATACTGATTCAAAGTATGGATTGTCATACCTTTCTGAACTCGTTATTAAATTTCCTAACGATTGGCATTTAAACCTTGACAATTTAGTTATTTTTAATTTTTCGCAAAAAATCATGGGGTACCCCCTTATAAAAAAATTAAAAATTGGCTAAACTTTTATTTTTCCAAAATCACACGGAAAGTATTATGGATTTATAGCAAATTTTGTTATCTGTTCAAAACAGTATGTATTTTTGGTGTAGGACCATTTTTGGCCAAGTTACAGCAAAAAACCCAAAAGAAAAAATTCCAAATTTCGTCAAAAACTGAAATCCCGAATTTCCAAAAAAAAACAAACCCGTTTTTTCGCTATAACAGAGGAAATACTGATTCGAAGTATGGATTGTCATACCTTTCTGAACTCGTTATTAAATTTCCTAACGATTGGCATTTAAACCTTGACAATTTAGTTATTTTTAATTTTTCGCAAAAAATTATGGGGTACCCCCTTATAAAAAAATTAAAAATTGGCTAAAATTTTATTTTTCCAAAATCACACGGAAAGTATTATGGATTTATAGCAAATTTTGTTATCTGTTCAAAACAGTATGTATTTTTGGTGTAGGACCATTTTTGGCCAAGTTACAGCAAAAAACCCAAAAGAAAAAAGTCCAATTTTTGTCAAAAACTGAAATCCCGAATTTCCAAAAAAAAAACAAAACCCGTTTTTTCGCTATATCAAAGCAAATACTGATTCAAAGTATGGATTGTCATACCTTTCTGAACTCGTTATTAAATTTCCTAACGATTGGCATTTAAACCTTGACAATTTAGTTATTTTTAGTTTTTCAAAACAGTATGTATTTTTGGTGTAGGACCATTTTTGGCCAAGTTACAGCAAAAAACCCAAAAGAAAAAATTCCAATTTTTGTCAAAAACTGAAATCCCGAATTTCCAAAAAAAAACAAAACACGTTTTTTCGCTATATCAAAGCAAATACTGATTCAAAGTATGGATTGTCATACCTTTCTGGACTCGTTATTAAATTTCCTAACAATTGGCATTTAAACCTTGACAATTTAGTTATTTTTAATTTTTCGCAAAAAATCATGGGGTACCCCCTTATAAAAAAATTAAAAATTGGCTAAAATTTTATTTTTCCAAAATCACACGGAAAGTATTATGGATTTATAGCAAATTTTGTTATCTGTTCAAAACAGTATGTATTTTTGGTGTAGGACCATTTTTGGCCAAGTTACAGCAAAAAACCCAAAAGAAAAAATTCCAATTTTTGTCAAAAACTGAAATCCCGAATTTCCAAAAAAAATCAAAACCCGTTTTTTCGCTATAACAAAGCAAATACTGATTCAAAGTATGGATTGTCATACCTTTCTGAACTCGTTATTAAATTTCCTAACGATTGGCATTTAAGCCTTGACAATTTAGTTATTTTTAATTTTTCGCAAAAAATCATGGGGTACCCCCTTATAAAAAAATTAAAAATTGGCTAAAATTTTATTTTTCCAAAATCACACGGAAAGTATTATGGATTTATAGCAAATTTTGTTATCTGTTCAAAACAGTATGTATTTTTGGTGAAGGACCATTTTTGGCCAAGTTACAGCAAAAAACCCAAAAGAAAAAATTCCAAATTTTGTCAAAAACTGAAATCCCGAATTTCCAAAAAAAAACAAAACCCGTTTTTTCGCTATAACAAAGCAAATACTGATTCAAAGTATGGATTGTCATACCTTTCTGAACTCGTTATTAAATTTCCTTACGATTGGCATTTAAACCTTGACAATTTAGTTATTTTTAATTTTTCGCAAAAAATCATGGGGTACCCCCTTATAAAAAAATTAAAAATTGGCTAAAATTTTATTTTTCCAAAATCACACGGAAAGTATTATGGATTTATAGCAAATTTTGTTATCTGTTCAAAACAGTATGTATTTTTGGTGTAGGACCATTTTTGGCCAAGTTACAGCAAAAAACCCAAAAGAAAAAATTCCAATTTTTGTCAAAAACTGAAATCCCGAATTTCAAAAAAAAAAACAAAACCCGTTTTTTCGCTATATCAAAGGAAATACTGATTCAAAGTATGGATTGTCATACCTTTCTGAACTCGTTATTAAATTTCCTAACGATTGGCATTTAAACCTTGACAATTTAGTTATTTTTAATTTTTCGCAAAAAATCATGGGGTACCCCCTTATAAAAAAATTAAAAATTGGCTAAAATTTTATTTTTCCAAAATGACACGGAAAGTATTATGGATTTATAGCAAATTTTGTTATCTGTTCAAAACAGTATGTATTTTTGGTGTAGGACCATTTTTGGCCAAGTTACAGCAAAAAACCCAAAAGAAAAAAGTCCAATTTTTGTCAAAAACTGAAATCCCGAATTTCCAAAAAAAAAACAAAACCCGTTTTTTCGCTATATCAAAGCAAATACTGATTCAAAGTATGGATTGTCATACCTTTCTGAACTCGTTATTAAATTTCCTAACGATTGGCATTTAAACCTTGACAATTTAGTTATTTTTAGTTTTTCAAAACAGTATGTATTTTTGGTGTAGGACCATTTTTGGCCAAGTTACAGCAAAAAACCCAAAAGAAAAAATTCCAATTTTTGTCAAAAACTGAAATCCCGAATTTCCAAAAAAAAACAAAACCCGTTTTTTCGCTATATCAAAGCAAATACTGATTCAAAGTATGGATTGTCATACCTTTCTGGACTCGTTATTAAATTTCCTAACGATTGGCATTTAAGCCTTGACAATTTAGTTATTTTTAATTTTTCGCAAAAAATCATGGGGTACCCCCTTATAAAAAAATTAAAAATTGGCTAAAATTTTATTTTTCCAAAATCACACGGAAAGTATTATGGATTTATAGCAAATTTTGTTATCTGTTCAAAACAGTATGTATTTTTGGTGAAGGACCATTTTTGGCCAAGTTACAGCAAAAAACCCAAAAGAAAAAATTCCAAATTTTGTCAAAAACTGAAATCCCGAATTTCCAAAAAAAAACAAAACCCGTTTTTTCGCTATAACAAAGCAAATACTGATTCAAAGTATGGATTGTCATACCTTTCTGAACTCGTTATTAAATTTCCTTACGATTGGCATTTAAACCTTGACAATTTAGTTATTTTTAATTTTTCGCAAAAAATCATGGGGTACCCCCTTATAAAAAAATTAAAAATTGGCTAAAATTTTATTTTTCCAAAATCACACGGAAAGTATTATGGATTTATAGCAAATTTTGTTATCTGTTCAAAACAGTATGTATTTTTGGTGTAGGACCATTTTTGGCCAAGTTACAGCAAAAAACCCAAAAGAAAAAATTCCAATTTTTGTCAAAAACTGAAATCCCGAATTTCAAAAAAAAAAACAAAACCCGTTTTTTCGTTATATCATAGGAAATACTGATTCAAAGTATGGATTGTCATACCTTTCTGAACTCGTTATTAAATTTCCTAACGATTGGCATTTAAACCTTGACAATTTAGTTATTTTTAATTTTTCGCAAAAAATCATGGGGTACCCCCTTATAAAAAAATTAAAAATTGGCTAAAATTTTATTTTTCCAAAATGACACGGAAAGTATTATGGATTTATAGCAAATTTTGTTATCTGTTCAAAACAGTATGTATTTTTGGTGTAGGACCATTTTTGGCCAAGTTACAGCAAAAAACCCAAAAGAAAAAATTCCAATTTTTGTCAAAAACTGAAATCCCGAATTTCCAAAAAAAAACAAAACCCGTTTTTTCGCTATATCAAAGCAAATACTGATTCAAAGTATGGATTGTCATACCTTTCTGGACTCGTTATTAAATTTCCTAACGATTGGCATTTAAGCCTTGACAATTTAGTTATTTTTAATTTTTCGCAAAAAATCATGGGGTACCCCCTTATAAAAAAATTAAAAATTGGCTAAAATTTTATTTTTCCAAAATCACACGGAAAGTATTATAGATTTATAGCAAATTTTGTTATCTGTTCAAAACAGTATGTATTTTTGGTGAAGGACCATTTTTGGCCAAGTTACAGCAAAAAACCCAAAAGAAAAAATTCCAAATTTTGTCAAAAACTGAAATCCCGAATTTCCAAAAAAAAACAAAACCCGTTTTTTCGCTATAACAAAGCAAATACTGATTCAAAGTATGGATTGTCATACCTTTCTGAACTCGTTATTAAATTTCCTTACGATTGGCATTTAAACCTTGACAATTTAGTTATTTTTAATTTTTCGCAAAAAATCATGGGGTACCCCCTTATAAAAAAATTAAAAATTGGCTAAAATTTTATTTTTCCAAAATCACACGGAAAGTATTATGGATTTATAGCAAATTTTGTTATCTGTTCAAAACAGTATGTATTTTTGGTGTAGGACCATTTTTGGCCAAGTTACAGCAAAAAACCCAAAAGAAAAAATTCCAATTTTTGTCAAAAACTGAAATCCCGAATTTCAAAAAAAAAAACAAAACCCGTTTTTTCGTTATATCATAGGAAATACTGATTCAAAGTATGGATTGTCATACCTTTCTGAACTCGTTATTAAATTTCCTAACGATTGGCATTTAAACCTTGACAATTTAGTTATTTTTAATTTTTCGCAAAAAATCATGGGGTACCCCCTTATAAAAAAATTAAAAATTGGCTAAAATTTTATTTTTCCAAAATGACACGGAAAGTATTATGGATTTATAGCAAATTTTGTTATCTGTTCAAAACAGTATGTATTTTTGGTGTAGGACCATTTTTGGCCAAGTTACAGCAAAAAACCCAAAAGAAAAAATTCCAATTTTTGTCAAAAACTGAAATCCCGAATTTCCAAAAAAAAACAAAACCCGTTTTTTCGCTATATCAAAGCAAATACTGATTCAAAGTATGGATTGTCATACCTTTCTGAACTCGTTATTAAATTTCCTAACGATTGGCATTTAAACCTTGACAATTTAGTTATTTTTAATTTTTCGCAAAAAATCATGGGGTACCCCCTTATAAAAAAATTAAAAATTGGCTAAAATTTTATTTTTCCAAAATGACACGGAAAGTATTATGGATTTATAGCAAATTTTGTTATCTGTTCAAAACAGTATGTATTTTTGGTGTAGGACCATTTTTGGCCAAGTTACAGCAAAAAACCCAAAAGAAAAAATTCCAATTTTTGTCAAAAACTGAAATCCCGAATTTCCAAAAAAAAACAAAACCCGTTTTTTCGCTATGACAAAGCAAATACTGATTCAAAGTATGGATTGTCATACCTTTCTGAACTCGTTATTAAATTTCCTAACGATTGGCATTTAAACCTTGACAATTTAGTTATTTTTAATTTTTCGCAAAAAATCATGGGGTACCCCCTTATAAAAAAATTAAAAATTGGCTAAAATTTTATTTTTCCAAAATGACACGGAAAGTATTATGGATTTATAGCAAATTTTGTTATCTGTTCAAAACAGTATGTATTTTTGGTGTAGGACCATTTTTGGCCAAGTTACAGCAAAAAACCCAAAAGAAAAAATTCCAATTTTTGTCAAAAACTGAAATCCCGAATTTCCAAAAAAAAACAAAACCCGTTTTTTCGCTATATCAAAGCAAATACTGATTCAAAGTATGGATTGTCATACCTTTCTGAACTCGTTATTAAATTTCCTAACGATTGGCATTTAAACCTTGACAATTTAGTTATTTTTAATTTTTCGCAAAAAATCATGGGGTACCCCCTTATAAAAAAATTAAAAATTGGCTAAAATTTTATTTTTCCAAAATCACACGGAAAGTATTATGGATTTATAGCAAATTTTGTTATCTGTTCAAAACAGTATGTATTTTTGGTGTAGGAGCATTTTTGGCCAAGTTACAGCAAAAAACCCAAAAGAAAAAATTCCAATTTTTGTCAAAAACTGAAATCCCGAATTTCCAAAAAAAAAACAAAACCCGTTTTTTCGTTATATCATAGGAAATACTGATTCAAAGTATGGATTGTCATACCTTTCTGAACTCGTTATTAAATTTCCTAACGATTGGCATTTAAACCTTGACAATTTAGTTATTTTTAATTTTTCGCAAAAAATCATGGGGTACCCCCTTATAAAAAAATTAAAAATTGGCTAAAATTTTATTTTTCCAAAATCACACGGAAAGTATTATGGATTTATAGCAAATTTTGTTATCTGTTCAAAACAGTATGTATTTTTGGTGTAGGACCATTTTTGGCCAAGTTACAGCAAAAAATCCAAAAGAAAAAATTCCAAATTTTGTCAAAAACTGAAATCCCGAATTTCCAAAAAAAAACAAAACCCGTTTTTTCGCTATAACAGAGCAAATACTGATTCAAAGTATGGATTGTCATACCTTTCTGAACTCGTTATTAAATTTCCTAACGATTGGCATTTAAACCTTGACAATTTAGTTATTTTTAATTTTTCGCAAAAAATCATGGGGTACCCCCTTATAAAAAAATTAAAAATTGGCTAAAATTTTATTTTTCCAAAATCACACGGAAAGTATTATGGATTTATAGCAAATTTTGTTATCTGTTCAAAACAGTATGTATTTTTGGTGTAGGACCATTTTTGGCCAAGTTACAGCAAAAAACCCAAAAGAAAAAATTCCAAATTTTGTCAAAAACTGAAATCCCGAATTTCCAAAAAAAAACAAAACCCGTTTTTTCGCTATAACAGAGCAAATACTGATTCAAAGTATGGATTGTCATACCTTTCTGAACTCGTTATTAAATTTCCTAACGATTGGCATTTAAACCTTGACAATTTAGTTATTTTTAATTTTTCGCAAAAAATCATGGGGTACCCCCTTATAAAAAAATTAAAAATTGGCTAAAATTTTATTTTTCCAAAATCACACGGAAAGTATTATGGATTTATAGCAAATTTTGTTATCTGTTCAAAACAGTATGTATTTTTGGTGTAGGACCATTTTTGGCCAAGTTACAGCAAAAAACCCAAAAGAAAAAATTCCAATTTTTGTCAAAAACTGAAATCCCGAATTTCAAAAAAAAAAAACAAAACCCGGTTTTTCGCTGTATCAAAGGAAATACTGATTCAAAGTATGGATTGTCATACCTTTCTGAACTCGTTATTAAATTTCCTAACGATTGGCATTTAAACCTTGACAATTTAGTTATTTTTAATTTTTCGCAAAAAATCATGGGGTACCCCCTTATAAAAAAATTAAAAATTGGCTAAAATTTTATTTTTCCAAAATCACACGGAAAGTATTATGGATTTATAGCAAATTTTGTTATCTGTTCAAAACAGTATGTATTTTTGGTGTAGGACCATTTTTGGCCAAGTTACAGCAAAAAACCCAAAAGAAAAAATTCCAATTTTTGTCAAAAACTGAAATCCCGAATTTCAAAAAAAAAAAACAAAACCCGGTTTTTCGCTGTATCAAAGGAAATACTGATTCAAAGTATGGATTGTCATACCTTTCTGAACTCGTTATTAAATTTCCTAACGATTGGCATTTAAACCTTGACAATTTAGTTATTTTTAATTTTTCGCAAAAAATCATGGGGTACCCCCTTATAAAAAAATTAAAAATTGGCTAAAATTTTATTTTTCCAAAATCACACGGAAAGTATTATGGATTTATAGCAAATTTTGTTATCTGTTCAAAACAGTATGTATTTTTGGTGTAGGACCATTTTTGGCCAAGTTACAGCAAAAAACCCAAAAGAAAAAATTCCAAATTTCGTCAAAAACTGAAATCCCGAATTTCCAAAAAAAAACAAAACCCGTTTTTTCGCTATATCAAAGCAAATACTGATTCAAAGTATGGATTGTCATACCTTTCTGAACTCGTTATTAAATTTCCTAACGATTGGCATTTAAACCTTGACAATTTAGTTATTTTTAATTTTTCGCAAAAAATCATGGGGTACCCCCTTATAAAAAAATTAAAAATTGGCTAAAATTTTATTTTTCCAAAATCACACGGAAAGTATTATGGATTTATAGCAAATTTTGTTATCTGTTCAAAACAGTATGTATTTTTGGTGTAGGACCATTTTTGGCCAAGTTACAGCAAAAAACCCAAAAGAAAAAATTCCAATTTTTGTCAAAAACTGAAATCCCGAATTTCCAACAAAAAACAAACCCCGTTTTTTCGCTATAACAGAGCAAATACTGATTCAAAGTATGGATTGTCATACCTTTCTGAACTCGTTATTAAATTTCCTAACGATTGGCATTTAAACCTTGACAATTTAGTTATTTTTAATTTTTCGCAAAAAATCATGGGGTACCCCCTTATAAAAAAATTAAAAATTGGCTAAAATTTTATTTTTCCAAAATCACACGGAAAGTATTATGGATTTATAGCAAATTTTGTTATCTGTTCAAAACAGTATGTATTTTTGGTGTAGGACCATTTTTGGCCAAGTTACAGCAAAAAACCCAAAAGAAAAAATTCCAATTTTTGTCAAAAACTGAAATCCCGAATTTCCAAAAAAAAACAAACCCCGTTTTTTCGCTATAACAGAGCAAATACTGATTCAAAGTATGGATTGTCATACCTTTCTGAACTCGTTATTAAATTTCCTAACGATTGGCATTTAAACCTTGACAATTTAGTTATTTTTAATTTTTCGCAAAAAATCATGGGGTACCCCCTTATAAAAAAATTAAAAATTGGCTAAAATTTTATTTTTCCAAAATCCCACGGAAAGTATTATGGATTTATAGCAAATTTTGTTATCTGTTCAAAACAGTATGTATTTTTGGTGTAGGACCATTTTTGGCCAAGTTACAGCAAAAAACCCAAAAGAAAAAATTCCAAAATTTGTCAAAAACTGAAATCCCGAATTTCCAAAAAAAAACAAAACCCGTTTTTTCGCTATGACAAAGCAAATACTGATTCAAAGTATGGATTGTCATACCTTTCTGAACTCGTTATTAAATTTCCTAACGATTGGCATTTAAACCTTGACAATTTAGTTATTTTTAATTTTTCGCAAAAAATCATGGGGTACCCCCTTATAAAAAAATTAAAAATTGGCTAAAATTTTATTTTTCCAAAATCACACGGAAAGTATTATGGATTTATAGCAAATTTTGTTATCTGTTCAAAACAGTATGTATTTTTGGTGTAGGACCATTTTTGGCCAAGTTACAGCAAAAAACCCAAAAGAAAAAATTCCAATTTTTGTCAAAAACTGAAATCCCGAATTTCCAAAAAAAAACAAACCCCGTTTTTTCGCTATAACAGAGCAAATACTGATTCAAAGTATGGATTGTCATACCTTTCTGAACTCGTTATTAAATTTCCTAACGATTGGCATTTAAACCTTGACAATTTAGTTATTTTTAATTTTTCGCAAAAAATCATGGGGTACCCCCTTATAAAAAAATTAAAAATTGGCTAAAATTTTATTTTTCCAAAATCCCACGGAAAGTATTATGGATTTATAGCAAATTTTGTTATCTGTTCAAAACAGTATGTATTTTTGGTGTAGGACCATTTTTGGCCAAGTTACAGCAAAAAACCCAAAAGAAAAAATTCCAGTTTTTGTCAAAAACTGAAATCCCGAATTTCAAAAAAAAAAACAAAACCCGTTTTTTCGCTATATCAAAGCAAATACTGATTCAAAGTATGGATTGTCATACCTTTCTGAACTCGTTATTAAATTTCCTAACGATTGGCATTTAAACCTTGACAATTTAGTTATTTTTAATTTTTCGCAAAAAATCATGGGGTACCCCCTTATAAAAAAATTAAAAATTGGCTAAAATTTTATTTTTCCAAAATCACACGGAAAGTATTATGGATTTATAGCAAATTTTGTTATCTGTTCAAAACAGTATGTATTTTTGGTGTAGGACCATTTTTGGCCAAGTTACAGCAAAAAACCCAAAAGAAAAAATTCCAAAATTTGTCAAAAACTGAAATCCCGAATTTCCAAAAAAAAACAAAACCCGTTTTTTCGCTATGACAAAGCAAATACTGATTCAAAGTATGGATGTCATACCTTTCTGAACTGGATTTATAGCAAATTTTGTTATCTGTTCAAAACAGTATGTATTTTTGGTGTAGGACCATTTTTGGCCAAGTTACAGCAAAAAACCCAAAAGAAAAAATTCCAATTTCTGTCAAAAACTGAAATCCCGAATTTCCAAAAAAAAAAACAAAACCCTTTTTTCGCTATATCAAAGGAAATACTGATTCAAAGTATGGATTGTCATACCTTTCTGAACTTGTTATATTTTTATTTACTCCTTAATTTACCCAAAAATATCCATTCCATTAAGAAGTCAAAATTGGATGTTTCATTTTTTGTTGCTTTTTTGCTGCATTTTTATTATTTACTTATATATCTCCGCCAGCACTCGAGCGCTGCAATCAATTGATTTTCATGCTACAGTATTTCTTGTGTCTAGAAACTACTAAAATTAAATTTAAATGTAGTTATGAGCTTGGGCATGTCCGTTATCAATGGTATTGTATTATAATTTTTTATAAATATTATTATGCGCTTTTTGTATGGTTTTATGTTTTATGAAAAAAATTTTTATGTTTTTACTTGGTTTACATTTGTTTTTATGCACTAATTTGTCGGCAAAATGTTTTGTTTTTTCTTTTCATTCCTTTTTTTGATACAAAACTATTTTTATTATTTATTTAGCTTTTCGTTTAAAATTATTATTGAATTTCGCGCTTGTCTTGACTTTGGTTTTTTGGGTTTTTTCTTTATTTTATGGCTACTCATTCAAAATCACTCACACGCACGCTATATATATATATATATTTATATATATATATCATTATCCAATACCTTTATATTTCTTCTTCATTTATATGTACAATTCTAGTTTAAACTATGAAATGTGCTAAATTATACAATAAAAAAAAACAAAAAAAATGTTATGTATAGTATATAATTTTTTTAAAATTCTTTATATATATACTATATATTTATATGTAATTCATAGTTGTCATAGAGTTGTTTTTGTTTTTATTTATATATGATTTTTTTGGGTTTCTCTTTCTGCATTAGTTTAGTTTAGTTTGGCAACATTTTAAATTCGTTGCAATATCTCCAGTTGCTGCTAACATAATTTTTTGAGGGGTTTTCTCCGGGTTTTATCTTTTTGTTTTTGTTGATATCCTCTTTTGCATTAGTTTACTTATAATTAGACAAAAAAAATTAAATTATGCCTTTTGCTTAGCTGTTTTGGTTTTTGGGGTTGAGTGTGTTTTTCTCGTTTGGCAGGGGGGAAATCAGGGTGGCTTCTGGGGGACTTAAGGATTAGGGATTAAAGACTTGGGATTTAGGATTTAGGACTTGGGATTAGAGCTTGAAAACATATCGAGAGTTTATTATTTCTCGATAGTTAATTCGATATCGACATCGATATAAAATGTATCGATATTTTTGATGTTTCGACAATACGTATCAAAAATATCGATAATTTTTAAGCTCTACTTAAGATTTAGGATTAGTATGCTTTGAATGGGAACTCTACTGTAAGCTAGCTGAAAATCTTTTTGTTTTTCGGGTTTCTTTTGGCTACAGTTGATGTGTGTGTGGGTGTGTTACATATATTGCTGCGGTATTTACAATCGAATCAAAGTCCTTATATATGTATATAGTATATATACAGTGGCTAATGCATATCGCTTAGGTTTTTGTGGGGGAAGGGGAAAATGGGAAGGGGGAAAGGGGGCGTGGGGGTTGTCTGTGTAGTGGTAGCTTCTGTTGCTGCTGCAACATGCAACTCATGTTGCTGCTGTGGCTGCAATTTCCATTGCTGATGTTGCTGCTGTCCTTGCTTTATTTTTTCGCCCAGCTCTCGTCCACATTCATTTTGCCTTTTCCTTAGATTTATAAGCTTAGATTCTTATTATCGGATCACTTGAAGCAATTTCTTGGCATTCTTTTGGTCTTTGAGTGTCTCTGTCTCTGTGTTTGTGTCTGTGTCTGTGTGTCTGTGTTGGTGTAGTCGTCTGTCTGTATTTGTGTGTTAGTTATCCTGTGTATCCTTGTTTTTGGGCAGTAGCAGTTGGGGGGTTTCTCATTTTGGAGGGGGAAGGCCCGTGTTCAATTGATTTATCATTTCAATTTGTTCTCCGCTTTCTTTGCTCGTTTTTGTTCTGAAAAAAAAAACAAAACATAAAAAATATATAAAAACGGATAGGAATGTAAGCATCAACAATAAGTGCTTAAAGAAATATTCAAAAAAGTTATTCCTTACAGAATTATTTTTGCATTTGAAAAAATAAAATATTAGCTAACTTTTGTAAGATTTTTGCTACATAATTTTCAAATAAATGTTTAAAAAATGTATTCTTTACAGATACTTTTTTATTTATTTAGGTGCTCAATATTTAGGAAATATATATAAAATAGCTTATTTTTGCTATAATTTTTTACACATAAAATAATGATTTAATTTAATCATATATCCTAAAATGGTATACATTTTTCTCAGTGCCGCTTACCTTTTTTTCTTATACAATTCAATAAATTATTGCATTTGATATGTTGGTCCATTGTTTCATTATTCGTTCCTAAAAAAATTCTTGTATTTCTTGGTAATCATTTAGCATTCTCATTTTGAGTATTATTTGCAATCGATGTTGTTGTTGTTGCTCGGGTATTGCTCGAGTTTTCTTCTCTCCTTTTTTGTTTTTTTTTCTTCGGGTTGTGGGGGTGGGGGCTGGGGGTTTTCTCTGAATGGTAGGGGTTATATTTTCACTGTAGAAGGTGTATAAATGTTTTAGTTGTGTGTAATTCGGCTATGATTAGTACTGTTGGGCCGCTGCTGGGTTGAGATTACTGAGTGGAAAGATATAGAGAGAAGTAGTTGCTGCTGTTTCTGCTGTTGTTGTGGTGATGGTTAGCTGAAGGTTAGGTGATGGTTAGGTGGTGGTTAGGTGTTGCTGCTGCTGCTGCCGCTGCTTCTGCATTCTGAAGAATACTAAATATGTTTTTGAGGATCAGGGTTCGGGATCAGTGTGTCCAGAGTACACCAGTATGCAGTTTCAGTTTGAGGTTATGTTTCAGGATCAGAACCAAAAACCCGAACCGGAATTCAGATCAGAATCAGATCACTAAAGGTAATAGTCGCCCAGACACGCCGATGATGCCGCCGCCGCTGCCGCCGCTCCCGCTGCCGCCGCTCCCGCTGCTGCCGCCGTGTTAACCGCCGCCGCTGCCGTCATAAACGACTATCAGTATCCAAATCCCGCCGAACCGTGGCCAGTCATTGAGGGTGTTACACTACTAACTATACCTAATTGTGTGGCTGTATTATTTGATTGTCAGTGTTGTTGAGCGGCAAATTTCATACGTTTTTGTTTTTGACGTTGATTGCAGAACCAGACGCGCACCACGTTTTTCTTCAAATCCAGCTTTTCGGCAATCGCTGCGATTTTCTCACCGGATGGCCTCGGCTGGACGGCAAAGTAGGCTTCCAAAGAACGCTTTTCGGGTGCCGCAATGGAAGTCCTTTTTCTTGAAAAAAGACTCGATATAGATTACTTTAGAAGCGGGGCCCTAAGCTGATGGGACGGTCGGTAGTCGGTGGTCGCTAGGTGTTTCGGTATTAAATGGTATGGTTTTCGGTATATAATGGCGGATATGTGGTCGATCGATGCGAATAGTCCTAATTTTTTCGATATATGTATCTTCGTTTTTATTTGTAGTAAATAGGGATTTGGTGTGACAATAGCCCATAATCATTAATATAGAAAATATGGTAATTGAATTTTTATTTAAGTTATATTAAAAAAAAAGTACAAAATTTATTTGATTTTTCCCTTCAAGAAAAAAAAATTTATAGAAATAAGAACTTCAAAATGTAGTTAAAATATTTAAAAACTAAATGTTTGTAAGCCCTAAAACAAAACGGAGAAATGACATATTTGTAATGCCCAATATATAGTGAAAAAAAAGAAAAAAGACCAAATATGTATCCCAAAAGTAGGTGGCGCTTTACGAACTTTGACCCTATTGATGAAATTAAATTCAACGTTAGATGTCGCTTTCAAGAATAAATGGTTAACTGTATAACTACATAAGTTATTAATTTTTCTGACAAAAATAAGAACACGTAAGCCAAATAAATTATAAATTAATTAGGCTATTCCACGGCGTTTAAATTCGCTTATGGGCTATCCGTCTGTTCAAATCCGGGCTTCAATTTGGTCTCTTATTTCATGTCTCATTGTGTTTTTGGTGTCTGGCCAATTACTTCGCGCTCGGATGCTGGAGGAGGGTTTCGGTTTGGGATTCGGATTGGGATTGAGCTGAAGGTTTAAGGTTTTTAAGGTCTGGGCTGGGGCTACGCTACCGGGGGTCGATTAAAACACTTTCTACCTTTTCTTTTCGCCCGCCGGCAGGACACTGGGCGCATCGGGATCGCGCCGCTTGTTTTTCGCCTGCGCCTCGGCCTCCTCAAGCCACGCCTGCAGGATGGGCTTCAGGGCGATCATGTTGTTGTGCGACAGCGTCAGGCTCTCGAAGCGACAGATCGTGCTCTGCGACAGCGCACCGACGCCAGGTAACTTGAGATTGGCCAGGGCTTTGCCCACGTCCGCCTGCGTGACACCTGCAATTTGAGAATACGAAAAATAATAATTAATTCGCGATTAATTAATTCATCCGTGATGAATATACTGTAAACTTTTCTATTTTTGTTATTTTCTAAAAATAATTAACACTAAATCATTTTGTAATTTTTTATAGGTATAAAAAATGTTATTTCAGAGGGTAATGAAGTACCTTTTTTGTTTTATTTTGGGGGAAAAATAAATAAATACATAAAATCAAAATTTAATTATTTAGCCCTATATGATTTTAAAACTATTTAAAAAATCGTTGTATTAATATTGATTCTAAAATTAATATCAGAAGAAATCCTATTAACAATATTGAACAACATTTAAAATATTTTTCAAGTCAATTGCTTAGATTCTTTTTAATATTCTATTTCATAATTTAGTTTATTATTTTCAAGACAAAGCGTACAATACTTAATATGGTTTTGTAGCTCTTTAACTAAGTTATATAAATTTAATTATTTCTGACTTTTCTTTATCATTTAAATTTTGTGTTGTATAAATAAAGTTTTTTAGTTACCCAACCTAGTTATTTTATCTTAGTTTTTTTTGTTCTGATTTTTTCTAATCATTGAAATCTTAAATTTTTTATTTGTATTTAATTTTAAACTCTAATTTTTGGACAACTAACCCAGCTTGATGCGCCGCTGCTTGAAGCGCTCCGCAAACGCCTCCAGCTCGCGAGGATCGGTATCTGTGTCGGGATGCAGGCCAGCGGCAGCTACCGCCGCCGTGATAACAGGATGATGTACCGCTGAGTGTCCATGGTGTCCTGTGGAGATATCTGTAGAGGAGCAGGCAACCAAAGTGGCCGATCGTCACTTACCCCCCGTGTGGCCACTTAACGTGCCCGGATGGTGGTGGCTCATCATGTGATTCATGCTGTGATAGGAACCGTGCAGGTGTTGGTGTGTGGGCGTCAGCGGCGACTCCGAGATGGGCGCCAGCGTGGTCATCGAGCCCGTCGGGTCCAGCATGTCCAGCTGGTCCATCGAGTGGTGCATCTGCCGGGAAAAGGGATTTTCCTAAATATTGGGAAATTCAATTATTGTTAAATATTAATACATTAGCGTTGAGTGGTTGTGGGAAAGTAGGCTATCAATTGGCTACAACAATCACCAATAACAATTTTTTAGCAATATATCTATAGGTGTATTTGTGGTTAACTATCCGAAAAATCAATATATCTTAAGGAATTATTTTAAATATCTACTGAAAAACCAAATAGTTATTACAAATTAAAAAGTCTCAAAGTACACCTATTATAATAGGTCCAAAGTATATTTTTCTAGTCTATTGAATGGGTAAATATATTATTAAATTGTATTATTCTTTCCTTTCAAAATCTTAAAGCCCTTTTAAAAACCTACGTAGAATAAATCCAAGTTATATTTTTCTAGACCTATAAACAGGTTAAAATATATAACCTAATTTTATTTCACTTCATTTCAAAAAATTAAAACCCTTTAAAACTCCACTTAAAATCCTTTAAGCTAAGATAAACAAGTACACAACCTACAAAATAAATCTCTTTATACATATATATATATATAGAATGTACACCTAGCTAAATGGCATGATTTTAAAGACCATCATTAGCAGGGTAATCATTATCGTTGTAATCAGAACCCAAAAACCCAACCCCCCTCCCCCCACTGTAAACCCCCGTGAGCAGATAATTTGTAAAGTTTTCCACTCACGGCATAGGGAATGTATTTAAAGCTACCTCTAATTAAAGTCCTCGGTCGTTGTTCCCCAACCATCCCGAAGAGAACTGACAACCCTTTTACTTGAGCCTGCACTTGTTACTTTTCCGAAGGAGTTGGGGGATTGGGGATCCCCTTTGGCAGCTTTAATTGAACGGGAAATCAGGCCCACTCACACACACATAGATAGATAGACCAACACAGACACAAAAAACGACTGAGAGCGAAACGAAACGGAACGAAATGGAACGGATACGGATACGGATGGAGATACGGGGATACGGATACGGATACGAGGGCGCTCGCAACTCTTTTGTCTAGCCATCAAATATTTATAGAATTCCTCAATTATTTATACAAATATGAATAGCAACTAAAAAGCTGGAGCTCCCTTCTTTCCCCATCCTTTCTTTCCTTCCTTCCTTTTGTGTGTTGCTTTGTTAAGCATTTAAACTGATTACAGCTGAAAAGTATGAAAAGTATGGTACCAACAGAAGGCCAAATAGCCCGGATGGCCTCTTCCCAGCTCTTTCTAAGTCTCGATTCCCTCTCTTTCGCACTTTCCGGGCCGGGGCCTCCCCCCTATATCATGTTTTTAGCAGCTTTTCCAGTTACCATTTTCATTTGAATAGGAAAAAGGGGGGCTAGGGGCCCTTCGGTGCTGTGGCTGGGGGCTGGGTCACTCATATTTATTTATCTTTTTGTGAATGTGGCGCAGTCGGGCGGGTAAAACTAGCGCTTAGTTCTGCTCTCCTATGTACAGTCGGCAAACATACCACGCCCCCACTGACGAGCACAGCCGGAAAATGGACACAGTTAAGGAAAATAGCGAAAATGGGAAATGGGGAGGCAAATTGGACCCCCTGCCCAATTATGTAAAACTCTAAAATGATAAGGAGAGGCCTATGGAGAACAATAAGACACACACGAACACACATCTTTGTATATTTCGGGTTTATGTGTATTGGATGAAAAACTATGTAGATGATACTACCCCCATACCAAATGTTTTCATGCCGAATACAATGGCAAACTCTTCAATTATAAACCAATCCCAAAATTAGTCTGACGGTTATTGGTTTGCACCCTTGGCGCTCTCTCTCTCGCTCTCGCTCGCTCTTCCTCGCTCTCTCTCGCACCCAGGACCTCCTAAGGGAGCTGCCCTGGCCCTCTCTCTCTTTCGCATGCCCTAGTGCCATCTCTATCGACGCAGAGAGAACGGAACCACCCTGCGCAGGCCGAAAAACCAAAGCGGGACCCAAAAATCCCGGCTCAGGCGAGAGGGAGAGGGCGCCAGAGAGAGAGAGAGAGAGAGCAGGATTCGGGAGAGGAGACGGGAATACTTGGCCGTATAGCTCCAAAAACCAAAAACCCGTAGGATGAGGATGTGGATGTGGATGTGCTGCATTGTGGTTGGCTGGGGCTTATGCAAAATTCATGTGGGCAGTGCCGATGTCGCTGCCAGCGTTAACGTTACCGTTACCGTTACCGTTAACATCAACGTCAGCATCGAAGGATATACTACTGCTACCCACTGACCCACCCACTAAGCCACCCACCTCCCCCTCAAACCCGCAAAACCCTCAAACCACTGCGAAAAGGTCCACCCTGCTGGCCATTTCATTAGGCGCATAATTTGTAATTAATAAAATTATTCCAAGGCGGCCAAAGGATGCTAAACGTATACAGGAAAAATAATCCAGATTATGCATAGAACAATTTGTAGTTTGCCAAAATAATACTTATATGTTGCAATTAAAAGGTCGCCCTAAAAAGGTAATTATCAATAATAAATTATTATGAAATTAAAAACTTTCCAATATGGTTGAAAAATTTAATAGGAAAGTAAATATTCAGAAAATAAAAGTAGTAAAATATATTTTGCAAATATATTTGAAGTAGCCAAGAAATAATATTAATATTTTGGATTTACCTTAAAATTTAAAAAAATTTAAAATAATCTTTTCTTTATAAAAAAGTATACGGTTGTTGTCCACATGAAATAAATAATTTAAAATTGCTTTAATAAAAAATGAATAAAGGCCCCTTAAAAATAGTTAGTAAGGCAAGAAATATAAAAACAATATCTAAAAAAATAAATTAAATTAATAATAATTAATATCTAATTGTAGTAGCAAAAAGTGATAAAGGAAATGAATCATTTTAAAGTACATAAAATTAAGTTAAAGTTAAAAACCTTCGTTTTTTTAAACAATTTTCCAATGACATTTTCTTTAAGTGTGGGGAAAACAATGTATCCAGATCTGAAACATCAGAGACGGAGCGAGATGGAAGGAGTGAGCTAGTATGAGTGACTGTATGGGGGGTATGGGGAGTGTGGGGCTGTGGGTGTGGCGTACCATATATCTCCATCCCTTTTTCGGCCAGGGGACAAATGAAATGCAACAATAGAAGACAATTTGCAACAGAAAGGATACAAATAAATACGAGTAGCTAACCGGAAAAAGAGGAAACAATTGCAATTGCACTGCTGCCAAATTGCCAAATGTTGTCTGCATTGATTTTCTACTGCAACATGTATATATATGTATATGTAGCTATATAAATGTATATATGTATATCTGCTCAGCAGCAGCGACGTCAACCGTCATCACACACATAGAGATTAAATTGTGTTAGTGTGTGTGTGCATGAAAACGCCATTTTAAGTAAGAAATACCCTTTAAAATGTAAAAAGTCCTGATTTACAATAAAGGTTGGCATATAAATTTGGTTTTTATTTGGCACACTTCTATTTTGTTTGCAACAAATTTATTTCAAACAAAAATATTTAGAAATTAAAGATGAATATTAGCTTATTAAATTAATATTAAATAAATATTTTAATTATTATTCTTACGGAAGAACTACTACAAACAGCAAAAAGCGAAGATTTTGATTTTTCACAAAAAATATCAGTATCTTGGCCGAAACAAGGGAAATAATAGCCAGAATATAGAATGCCATACCTTGTTGAACTCGTGATAAAATATTCAATCGATCATTTAAACCTGAATATATACTTTTTTGGCCATTTTTCGCTAAAAATTATCAACCTCCAAAAGGGCATTTCGCTGTCGCGGATTTTTGCGACTTTTCTTCCACCTGAGAACTGTTTTTCTTGCTTGCTTTAATTTGGCGCTTTGACTTTGGTCTCCAGCTTCATGATTTATTAACAAATTTGCGAACATAATTTATTTATTTGCCGTTTGTTGATAAACATGTGAGTGGCTTTCTCTCTCACTCTCTGCCGTCTCTGTCTCTCTCCCGAGTTTTCTTTTCCTATTTTCTTTTCTGGCAGCCCACACACAGCCCCCCTGATTGTTTACGCGCAAATGACCTCATTATATATATAATGTAATTTGTTGTTGTCACACTGGGTTCCTTTTCCTTTTCTCTATTTTTTCCCATCTTATTTTCGACATAATAAAGCGTTTTTGGCGCAATTTGTTGTATCTTTGTGATTGTTTTTGTTTGTTGTCTGTCTGCCACTCGCTCTCCCTCTCTTTCTTCACGCCTATTGCTGTCCCCCTCTTCGTGTGCATGTGTGTGTGCGCTTTGTTATTGTTCATTAATTTTTAAGCATTGTTAATATATTATGTCGGTGACTTTTGTCACTCGAGTCGAACAGATAGAATCGAGTTTTTCGGAGGGGAATCACCCACTTTTCACGTACCGATTTCTTAGCATACTTTTCTGCGTTTTGGCCTTAGGATAGGATGAAATAATAGGATGGGATAACTATTATTAAGAGGATTTGTTTTTGAATGGGACATGAGCAGATTGTTATAGCTTCTTAAAACTGTAAAAATATTTTTCAAGCATATTTTAAATATATTAATATTTAAAATATAATATAAAGATATTCTTCAAGCATATTTTAAATCAAATAAACAGTTTTTTTTCTTATATTCAGTTTGTAGTTTCCTAATACTTCACAAGATATTATTCTCAAGGAATAAATATTTTTGTCAATCAATAATTTTAAAATATGAAAACTTATATGCAAAAAAAGTTTCTAGGTAGTTACTGTCAAATAGATAAAGAAAAGAAAAAAGAAAAAAAAATAACGAAAAATAGGAAACTCTCCATATTATTATCAAATATTCTTGCTGTAGTTCTAGTAAATCTCTAATAACAAGAAACACTTTCCACTTTTGTCTAATCAACCAATGCTCTTTTATAACCTCACAACCCCCACAATAAAAAAAACCCCAAGCTTGACTCGTTAGAATTCTTTATACACAACCAAAGTGCGGATTAAAATCATCAGTACATTCCATTTGCGATCCATGTTGAGGTCGGGGCGTGTTCTTAGATCCAGTTGACGACATAGTAATCATGATAGGCATTCGTTTTCTTTGTTTTCGAGTGAGAGTGTGGGACGGGGATTTGTTTTGTGTTGTCTATGTTTCGTGATATATGTTCTTGGGGTTCGATTTTTCTTGAGATCTTCTACTTTTTGCGCTTCTCCACGGGCTTTAGGATCTGGAAGGAGCACATTAGCGTATCGTCCACGGACATCATGGCCCCGGCATTATCGAATTCGCCGCAATAGTTGGGCGCCGAGAAAAGTGTGACCAGTTGGCGTTTGGCGAAGAACTCATAGCCATCCTCCACCACCTGATGGGCGCGACAAATCAAGTCAAGGTCATGTTTCTGCAGAAACTTGCCCACCACCTCGGCGCCAAAGGTGAAGCTCACGCCGCGATCGTTTTCACCCCAGCCAATGGTGTCCTTGTCGGGATCGGACCAAAGGAGGTCGCACAGGAGTCCCTGATCCGGCACATCGGTGGGTCGCATTATGCGGCGTATCTGCTCCATGGAGGTCAGATCCGGTGACAAGCCCCCGTGGCAGCAGAAGATCTTCTCATCGACAATCGCCACCACGGGCAGGCAGTTGAAGCAATCGGTGAAGGTCTTCCACAACTTGATCGTATACCGGCGCTTGCACTCATCGTAGAATCCATAGATCCTATTGATGCTGGCGCATTCGTGATTGCCGCGGAGCAGGAAGAAATTCTCCGAGTACTTGATCTTGTAGGCCAACAGCAGGCAGATGGTTTCCAGCGACTGTTTGCCCCTATCGACATAGTCGCCCAGGAACAGATAGTTGGATTCGGGCGGATAGCCGCCGTACTCGAAGAGGCGCAATAGATCATAGTACTGGCCATGGATGTCGCCGCAAATCTTGAGCGGGGCCTCAAGTTCAAGTAATATAGGTTGGGCCAGCAGGATCTCACGGGATTTAAGGCACAACCCGCGTATCTCACCCTCGGACAACTGGACATTCTTGCCCGGTCGGGCGCCACGCACCTCCAGGAGGCGGGAAATGATGCTGTCCAGATTGAGAACCTCCGCCATTCCGTCGGTCTTGCGAGCCGCGGCTACGTTGTCCGGGCCGGATCTGCCAACCGCCTGGGACGCCGTTGGTGCTGATTGGGGATCAGGGACTCACCCTGATAGTCCGGATAAATTGACGGGAACTGGAGGCCTCAAACCGGTATTGAATCGATATTCTTATACACTTGATTTACCTGTAATTTGATTTATTGTTATCACGGCTTTTTAAATATCTCACTATTAAACTACTACTATTTTGTACAGCGTGCTTTCACTTCTTCGTTTTCTCCGCGTTGATTTTTATTTTTATTTTTCTGATTTTTTTTTTCAATTTACTAGCTGCGTTGTTGTCGCCTTGTTTTATTTTATGAATATGTTCTCGCTTTGCTTTTTGGCTTCTATCAAAACTACAGACATAAAAGTGATACGACTACTATGATGTAAATGAAAAACAGTTTTGAATTTATAAAGATGACTACACTGATAACAAAATTGTTAAAACAAATAAATATCTGTATACTAAATTTAAAATTTCATATTTAATATATGAAAAAAAGAAGCAAACACATAAAATTAAAATCAAAACATATTAAGTTAAAATATTTGAACGAAAAGAATTAATTTATAAAATGCTTGTTTAAATTTCTTAAATTTACTACTTCCATATTTTAAACCATTAAAAACAGCCATCAATGGAATATGAAATTAATGGATTTACTAGGTTTTTTATCAGTGTAGATTAAAAACCAATAGAATTCCGGATTTCTGTTTAGTTTCTTAGCTTTGGATCCATTTTGATGACATACTTGCGGCTCTAAGTGAATTTTACTGTATACGTACAGATCTACAGAACCCTTTCACTTGATCGGTGCCCTGTGTCATAGGTCATGTATCGGTCACTTGCACTCTTCACTCCACCTTTTTTCCTTGCCTCTCACTCGCACGTTCGCAGTTTGAGGTTATGTGCGATTTTTTGATGGTTTACGAACAAGATTACTGATTTATTACTGGATATATAGACTGATATGGGATCGGGAAAAGGTATACAATGCACTTTTGACTGGCCGGAACTCGTCACTTTTTGCGGTGGCTTTGGAATTTTGAAACAAATTTTGACTCGGAAATGGTGACCGCTTTTTTTTTTGTAACTAAATGAATGAAAAATCGAAGACTAACATCTTAGAATTTGATTTGCTTTTTATTCTCTAAAAATCTGTTTTGGTAAAAAACAATTTATTGTGAAAAGGCAGAGCAAAGAAAATAGTTTTCTTTATCCTTAAAAATAAAGTTCCTTTGATATTTTCTCATCTCTTAAATTTTGTAGCACTGAAAGGTATTATTTAAGGTGTCTTTCCGCCCTGTGCGAACCTTCGACCCTCCTTTCGATCTACCCCTTGACCATTTGTTCCTATTATCTCTGATTGAGTGGAAAACTTGAAGTTCTCGAGTGCCATTTGCAGTAAGGGTTTCCCCCGATGTTTCACCCTATGAGCTTATTTTCTTTTTTGTTTCCTTAGTGCGGCCAGTAATTAGCTGCAATTTGTTAGCGAAACTTGAAAAATTGCAGTGTAAACAGGATTTGAAGTGGGGGTTGTATGGTGCGGCGAATAATGCCGCAGTGTCCGCAAACTGGGTTCATTGTATCCTTATTCATTTCGGTATTTCAGGTTATATGTATACACCCAAAAAAACACGTGTATGAATTTGTAGTAAATAATATAAAATCCGATATAATTTATGTCAAATTTATGATTGAAAAATATTAATCTAATATTTTATCATATCATAAAAATACCGAATTTAGTAGCACAAATAATGTAAAATAAGATAAACATAATCTGTATTCATATCAAAATGATATAAACAACTTGATCTTTAATTTAGAATTAATGTACGAATAGTTTAGTTTCTATGTTCATTTCTTTTTTTCGGTGTAGGAGGCTCCACTGTACAGTGTTCAGTGTGTCCTGTGTGTCCTTTGGCCCATGTCCTGTGTCCTGGCACCGCAAAGCAAACAGCAACAGCAACAGCATCGTTTATTTTGGGGAAACAAAGGACCTCATTTTCCCTCCATTTGTTTAACCAAGAGGCAAGTGAGGCAAGGAGGCAAAGAGCCAAAGCACAACAGCAACGGCAAAGTTTTATAAATGGTTTGGCCATTGTTGTGCGACGGCCGCTGTTTGTTGAAATTAATTGGTGTTACACAAATGAGTAATTTTCAATGTACATAAATATTTGCACAAATTGCAATTTGGCCATTGGTTTGGTTTCGTTGGGTTCCATTGGGTTTCCTGGGGTATATGCATATAAGGGGTGTGCAGTGCTCCTTTCGAGTGCTGTTCAAATAGCAATTTTTATTGTCAAGCGTTAATAATTTGAACAATGAATAATATGAACGGTAAGCATCTGTTATTATTCCAAACAAATCAAAACAAGTGCAAAAGCGAGTGGGCGGGGCATCCGTCGACTCTTGAATTCTGAGCTCTGAGTTCTTGATCCTGCGAGTCCTTTGCGAGTCCTCCCCTCTCGTTTTATTTTCATCCTGGCCACACCACACACAAATCTTCATAAATTGCAACTGCCGGGGCGACAGTTTTGGGAATTGAGACAAAGTGCGAGAAGTGCCTGTGGAACAGGGAAAAAGCAGGGAAAAACGTAGCCCAAAAAGGGGTCGACAAATGGGAAAATGATACACTTTACTTTACTTATTTTTACACACACACAGACACAATCAAGGAGCAACAAATTGCCGCATAAATGTGGGGTGGTTCGCCACGTAATAGATTTTATTTTATTTTTATATCCGCCAGACGCGCGTTCGCCAGCGGCCAAACAAATTGAAAGGCAGGAGGAATCGTGGCCTTACTTTACTTACTTTTACTTTTTACTTGTTAGCTTTTACCTTTTGCTTTTGCCTAACCTCCCTTGAAAAAAAGGGAATTCCCAGGACATTCTACACTGCAGGCCAACAAAGGCGAGCAATATTTATGGGGAGTGCGGAATATATGTTTCTATTGGCATAAATCTTAGTATATTTGACTAAGCTTAATGCTGTTGAAGAGTATTGCCAGAAATAAAAAATAATGATTTCAGGTACCTGTTACAATAAAATTTAAAAAAATAGAAAATATTATAAAACAAAATATAGTAAAACAAAACTTTATAAAATAGAGTATTATAAAAGAAAATATAATAATTTAAATAACAGGAATTGAGATCTTTACGAACTTGAAATTGTATTAATATATTACATTAAAAGATAATAATATATAAATGAAAATTAAATTAAAAAAAATAAATATTAATAAATTTAAGATTTTATCACATTAATATACCTATACTATTTAATCCAGGTTTATACTTTTTCTGGTTTTCCATCTGTTTTTCTGTTAGTTTTCCGTATAAATTTTCCCGTCTCCTTTAAGTGCACGACTTTTGGTCTTTGGTCTCACTTGAAAAACGACTCATAAAACTTTGCCGACACACGGCGCATACACTGCGATAAGTTTCAGGGTTAATGGCAACATATTGTCGCTGGCTCATCATGCGTGTGAGAAGAAATAATAAAGAAGGAGAGCCGGTGGTTTTCCCGAGTTTTCCCTGAGTTTTCCCGCCTCCAGCGACCACCTGCCAACGTTTTCCGCCTCCACTCCTGCTTTAATTTTTGGTCGTAATTTTTTACACATTGCGGTCCCGGCTTAACGGTTCTTCTACCGTCTGTTTTCCGGCCTGCTCTACTGGGAGACACATCGATAGGGTCGGGGGGAACCCACCCATTCAACCAACCAGCCATTCAACCATCCACAACCACCCTCTCCGGCGATATACTTATTTTTTTCCACGTCACGCACACGGCGATGGAACAAGTGCAGCGGCTCAGGTGAGGAGGGTAAGGTGGAAAGCGGACAGGGAACACTGGGAAAAAAATTACTAACTAAAAATGAAGTGCGTAGAAAAAGATATACCTATTTTAATACATCAAAATCACTCAAAAATGGCTGAGATTAGTGAATATTTAGTACTTTAAGTTGTAAACTTAAACATTAAAATACAAAGAAGTCAATATAAAAGGAATACTTGAGTTCATTATGAGAATATACCAAAGTTAATAATTAAAATAATCAATGTATATTTTTTATTTTTCTATTATTACAATTTTACTTATTAATTATTTAAAAAAAATTTTTTGTATTAATTTTTATACTTTTTTTAATTATTTTTATTTGTTTTTATCATTATTTACTTTTATATTTATAACATATTGTTTATTTTTCCAGCAAAAATGTTTATAAACCTTAAAACAAGACCAAAAATGATTTAATTTTAATTTGTGTTAAAGATAGCATGTTTTTTTCGGGTGCAGAGGGAAAGTGGCAATCACACGCTGCGTCGCAAGTCTGTGCAATAAAAACAACAACAAAAAGCACAACGACATGCTGCACACACACACCCATAAACACACACGACACACGATGAAAACAAGGACACGGGGGATTCCACGTGCGCCCATGGGCTTGGGAGGGGGGTTTCGGGGGGATTGGTAATAGAAATTACATACAAAGTAGCGAACTCGAGGGAGTCGGGGGTTGCACAGGTTTCATTCGCCACCCCCCTCTCACCACCCCTCAATTCACCTTACTGCTCCCCTGTTTTTTCGCCTGCACTTCCCTTAACCTTCTCTTCCTCTTCCCCTGTGTTTTTTTTTTTCGGCGGTGCGACATTAATATGTAGATGCATTAAGTACATTATCCGGGGTTACAACCTCCGGGATAACGAGAGCGAGAGCAACAAGATCCGGGGAAGCGTACGCAGCCAGCATCCAGAATTTACTGGTGGCAACAAGGTAGAAGAGACAATGGCACTGTGGTTCTTAAAAGTATGATAGAAAAATATGAACATAATACCTAAATATAATACCAATAAATATTTACAAATTCATGTTTTCAAACAATGAAAAATGTACATAAAAATTATTGTAAATTAAAAGAAAGAATTCAAAAATTAAAAAAGATTCTTCCCCTTTCTACAAAGATTTTTATTACATTTTAGTTTTAATATTTTAAAAATTTGTTAATTAACTTGTATACAATTTTTAAATTTAAGCAACCAAACCGAAATAAACCTACCAATTTCAAAAACCATTTAAATTAAAGCAAATATCAAATGTAAAAAATGTAATGGCTAAAAAAGTCGACAAGCTTTAAGTCTCAATCCCAAGAAATCTCTTTTAAAGCCAGAAAAATCGCAGATGCAGCCCACTGTGCCCAGGGGCGTTCGCATGGGCGGGGGGTTCACGAAGGGGGCAAGGGAAATATTATGATTTATTTTTATTATAGCGGGTAAAGTGGTCTTTACAAGCATCAAACAGGGCCACGCCAATCGCCCACAGACGCGCCGAGTAAAAAGGCAGTTAGTTGGTTTAGCCCAAAAGGCAGGGGTGGCGAGTGGATGGGGGTGGCACAAGTTGTTAAATGGACGGGTGGATTTGCACTTGCCGTGCTGACTGTTATCTTCATTTTTGCTTTCAGTTATATTGCCTGGGAATTCCTGTGGGAGATGCCGGGTTCCCGGGATCAGGGATTCGGAACTCGGAACTCGAGACCCCCCCTAAAACAAATTGTGTGCCGGGCATGGGCACATAAAAACAAGCGGATCAAACAGGCGGGCAGGTGGAATGGAATGGAATGGCATCTCATGGTGGTTGCGACTTTTCCTTCCTTCTGTTTTTTTCATTTTCCTACACAGGAGCCGCAAATCGAAAAAGAGTGTTTCCCGGATTTCCACGTTGTTTTGACCGTAGCAAGGTTCATTGAAATTGCATTAATGTTACGTTTGGCTGATAGATAAACCCCCCCTGAACCTCAAGGGGAATATCAACCCTGCTTCTTTGTTTCGTGAATTGTGTAATGGAAATCTGCGTGTATAATCCGCCCTTCTGCTGATAAGATGGGCGGGATAAACTAGTTATGGCCATTAATACGATCAATTTGATGCTCACTTCGGTGTAAGTAAATAACAGTCTTATTGAAAAGCGGCAGAAGTAAAAAAAAGAAAACATATTTGGCGAGACCATCCATCCCTCGTTACAGTTGTAGCTGATAATTGTGAATTTTGGACTCGGCGGGCATCTACATATGCCATATATTACCGGGATTTTTAGGGGGAATTTTCAGGGGGGGTGAAAGTGACAAGGATTGTGGGTCAAGTGATGCGTTGATGTGCATTTTAAGCAGGTTAACCTGTTAACTGTCACAACCCTTTTTTTTGGGTAAACTTGAGTGGCAGGGGGTTCAACTTAGTTAGATCCGATTTTTCAAGGTGCCCGTAAGTGTGGACAGATGTTGGCGACTACTTATGGGTCTTCACACTCGAAACAAAATATCAACGAAACTTTAAAGCTATGGCAATTTTGAACTGTATGCTTGGATTTAATAAAAAACTGAATTTGATCCATTTTGTTATAAAATATAATTAATGAAAACATTTATTTAAAACTTGTCCCTGTAATATAAATGTTTACCAAATGTTTAAAACCAGTATTACTTGTATTTATTTTTCATTTATTTAATATTGATTCAATCGTCATAAAATTGTAAATTGTTTTTTTGCGAAAAATGGGCAAAAAGAACTGATTTTTTTGGATGGAAAATCAGGATCTTAATTTTTTTAAAAGAATATTTTTTGCTCTTATTTTGCTGTAACTTGCACCAAAATTGTACCAAATCAATAAGACAAACTGTTTTAAACTGCTTACAACCTAATAAATGTATGCCCTTCACTTTTCGCGATAATTTAAAGAAATTTATATTTTGCCATTTTTTGCATTTTTTATAAGGGGTAACATCATAATTTTTTGCAAAAAATGGCAAAATTTAAAAATTTCCAGGTTTAAATGCAGATCGATTGGGGATTTTGTTACGATTTCAGCGAGGTATGACATTCGATATTTGCATAATTATTTCAATTTTTATGACCAAAATACTATATTTTTTTAGGATTTAGTAGTGCCTTGTTCCCCTAAACTGATGAATTTTAAAATGTACTACTTAATACAAGAAATTACTTTTTCAAAGAACTCTTTTGAGTATTTGAAAATCACTTTAGTTTTTCGTAAAGCTTTGTAAATTAAACCGATTATTTGGTTGTCAGTGGGAAGTCCATTCCGATTGTTTGAACTTTGAACTCTTTTCGCTTCGTTTCGCTTTGTTGCGTTTCGCTTTTGTCCATTTATCGCCGGAACGGAACTCTGAGCCGATTGTAATCTGCAATTTGGCCAATCAGTCGATTAGGGCTAAAAGCTGTTTCCCCAGAAGTGGGCCATTAAAAATGCATGCGAATGCAGGGAGAAAGTGCAATTTGCAGTCGAAGTTGCGTGTAATTGTGCGGAACTATTAACTAGTGGCGGTGCCACCTGGCGTATGAGCGATGTCTGTGTCTCTTATTTTTCCTTTTCTTTTTCTTTACCTTTTACGCCCCCTTTTCCCGTTTTCCCCGTGTCTTCAATTGTCTCTCGGCCATAAAAAAGACGAACACATACAGGACCTAAATAATTGATGAAGAAAAGGAAACTAAATAAATAAATAAGGGAAACATCGTGGGGGAAAGTGGATTGTGGACTGAGGACGGGGGGGTCGGACGGTAAATTGTCACTGGATGACACAAAGCTTTCTGCACAGCGCAAATAATAAAATAAATAAATGAAAAACATGCTCGGCTTCTTTGCCAGACGACAGACATTGAACATTGAACTTTCACCTAAGCAGAGCAGAAAAAAAACAGCCGGCCACTAAATAAAGTTAATGCATTAATAATCATAATTTCCTCTATATTTGATGAGCTTGTTGTGGCTACGCTTTTTGTGGTTTCCCGAGGGTCAACATTAAATATGGTTACACATTTAATTAAGTCAATCAAGTCCGGCGATAGGTAAATGACAGCGTAATCGATAACCAGACATTGCGCCTCTGATGGCCAGACGATAAACAATGCAATAATCGATAATTGGGCAATTTGGGGGCCCGGAAAAGTAAGGAAAATGTCGTCAACTGTTTGTCTAATGCATTTTAACTACATTTTTCCCAGAGAAACGAGCCAAATGTAGAGTTCAATGCACGCTAAACTGCAGTTAAATTACTTATGTTTGATTTGCAATTGGACTTTGTAAAGTGAACTTAAGGCAAATGGCAATCAAGTTAGTAAATGTTGGTAAATATATCTTTATAAAGACCCTAAGTAGTCATTTTGTTTGCCTAAATTATTCTAGTTTAATTAGTTTAATATTGTAATAACTTTAAATACCTTTACAATACAATATCGAAATTATACGGAATTAATTTTACTTTTAAGGAAAAAGTATTAATTAAAATAAAACTGATTCCAAAATGTAATATAATATCTAATGATAAACTTTATTTATTTTCAAATCATTTATAATTATTTTTATTTAAGGGTTTAAAGAAATTAAATATTTTAAAAAAGTTATTTTTTCTAGCAGATTTTTAAAAATGTATCCCTTCTTTTTACACTGAAACGCTAATTTGAAATTAATTTGTGCAATAAATGCCAATCATAGCTACACCCAGAATATGTCCACATATTTTTGTTCGCCTTCGCCTGGGATGCCCCGAAGGTCCACCCTGGACGGGGCCACCCTAGTTAGCGGTAAGTTTTTTGTGAACAAAAGACAAATATTTGCTGTTGTCGCCTGTCGCCGCTGGGCCAACGACCAAAGTAAAATAGTTAAAGGAACCGGAAGTGGATGTGGAAATTGTGGAGTTTTTTGTTTTGTTTTTGGCTTGCGTGTGGAGTGACAATGGTGAGTTAACGATATTTACAGAAACAATATTGCCGACCGCAGGAGGAATAAGGAAAAAGGACAGGAAAAATCAAACAGGTGCACTAAATGAATTTCAATATGATAAACCACTTGTGGTTGAACTGCAGGCACATGAACAGGAACAGGAACACTACCCAGAAAATCCCCCGAATCCTGTCCAGTACTCCATATCCCTCGTATTCCTTTGGGCAAGCGATTCGTTTCGTTTCGTTCTCGTTTCGAGGGAAATTGAGCCATATGTTGCGAATACTAATGGACAGGATATGTACAATATACCCCGAGTGCCCCGGCCGGAAATATGTAAGTGTAATTTAAATTGAATTAAGTGAGCGAGGAGGGTTGAGTTGCGTTGGGTGGCCCGAAAAATATGGAATAACCAGATCGGAGCATAAGTTCGGACCGGAAAAATCTCTGATAAATGCCTGCAAAGTGGCCAGCTCATCTCCGAAAAAAACAGAAAAACAGGAAAGCATTTGGCACAGTTGGGCTGGAAATTGAAATTGATAATGGATATTTTGCCGCCGCCGCCTTAATTGTTACAAATGTTCTGACAACCTGACAACAATCCTTATCCCTCCTGGTTCTCCTGAACCAAAAACCCACCCCCTTTTCCTTGAGTTTTATGATGGATATGATTATTTTAATTAGCATTATATTTACTCTTGTTTACCCTTTTGCCGACGCCTTCTCGTTTTTATTGCGATTGCCATTGCCTCTCCACATAATTGGCTTTTCATATGCTAGCAAAACCAAAAACCGAAAACCAGTAGCGAATTGGGGCTGCTGGCTCGTAAATTAGTTTAATTTAATGAGTTTTGTAATGTTTGCTGTGCCTGTGCCTGTGGAAATAGCGCTGGGGGCCTTCTGTCTTCTGGCATAACGATTATGACACATGTTACCGGGACTTTCTGACAGCCCACCAACTCGCTCTCCATCTCCAAAGTTTCTCCTTTGGGGGGTAGAAGGGGTTTAGGAAGGGGGTTTTGAAGGGGTTTGTAAGGGGTTTGGGTTCAGGTGGTTATATATAGCTAGCAGAAGTTCGCAAACTCTAGCTGACAGAATTTCACCTTTTCGGGTTAATTTCTGAGTGAACAGCATATAAATTATCTACCGATATGCTATAACTTTGCAGCTATGAATGATGTCCTAAGAGTTCATTGCCTTCGGTTCATTTCAAAAATAGTTTAGCATGCAATCTAAGTATGCTTACGAACTACCTTTCAAAGTGTTCTACTCTATTTAGTCAGTTCCCAGCCAATATTTTATCAAATCACAACGTTCTTGGCAAAAGGGTAAGAAAAATAAATACAAATTTTGCTAAAAATAAACACTAAAGTTCACATATTTTGGACAGTTTTAAGTACGCAAAATTAAGGTGCTTTTCGGCAAACTAATCGCAATGCAATCCAATCGAGTTCATTACCTCCGAAAGGGTTATTCTTGGCCAAAACTGGGAAATCACAGTCGAATAGGTTGTTTTTTGAAAAAAGCTGCGCAGGCGAAAGGAATGGAAAACCAGACAAAAACGGAGACTAAGGGAAAACCAGCGATTAAGGTGAAACCTGAGGTGCCGCCAAAACCAAAGCGAAAGGCGAAATTGGCGATTGCTGAAAACCGAGATAATTTACCACCAGAGATCAAAGTTACAGATAATCCAATGGATTGGAAACCAGAGGTTTTTCCAAAAGTAGAGGTTAAAATAGTTCCAGGTGCTAAGTTCGAATCACTGCCACTCGGTAACCCACAAAACAATCCGGAGGTTAAGTCGCAGTCAAAAACAGAGGTTATTGAGGTTTTTAGACAGACAGAAGAGATGTTTTTTCCAAAACCAGGGAGTGCAACTGGAGCAATCCCAAAGATTATGCTAAAATGCAAGGCTACACTACGGGTTAAAAGAAAAGTCAAAGACAATGCCATTCCCAAAGCCCAAATAGCAGAGGTTAAAAGGCAGACTGGAGATGTTAATAACCTTAAGCAAAAGTTGTTATTTGAGCCCAAAGTTATAATAGAGTTAAAAAGGCCCTCTCAAAAGTTTGTTATTCCCAAAGCAGAGAATAAACCTAAATCAGCGGATATGTCAGTGATTTTAAGTCAGACTGATAAAGCTGATATTCCCATGCCAGAGAATAAGCCAAAAGCTGAATTGAACGAAGAGATGATATTTAAAACCCAGGTTATAACTCTTAACAAACCAGAGGTTATGTTGCAGCCTAAAGAGGTGGTTATCTCCAAGCCAGTGAGCAAATTCACACTAAAACCTGAACCAAATCAAGAAACTGGTATCCCAAAGTCAGAGAATAGGCCCAAATCAGAAGGTGAATTTAATGAGGAGATAATATTTAAGCCCCAGGTTATTCCAGACGTTATAATGGAGTCTGAAAAGGTTATTATGTCCAAGCCAGTGAGTAAATTTACACTACAAGCTGAAAAGACCCCAGAAAATAATATTTCGAAGCCAGAGAAAAGTCCTGAATCAGAAACTGAATTTAATGAAAGGATAATATTTAAACCCCAGGTTTTTCCAGAGGTTATAATGCACTCTGAAGAGGTTGTTATCTCCAATTCAGTGTGTAAGTCAAATCAAGAAGCTAAACCAAGTCAAGAAACTGATACCCCTAAGCTAGAAAAAATTAAATTTAATCAAGAATTATTACTTAAACCTCATTTTAGACCATATGCTATATTCTTAAGAAAATCAGAGCTTATAGTGCATTCTCCACCTAAGCAAGAAGCCGAACCAAACCCAGAGATGGTGCACATGTTGCAAACTAAAGGCAAATCAGGGGATGTACTTGAGCCACAGGTTAAAATCAAACCGGAGGTTAACCGTTTAGGTGCCGGTGATGAAGGAAAGTCGACTGACCAGCTGTTAGATTCGGTTAAGGATTGGCTAGATGAGTGCAAGGATCGCAAACCGGTGGTCCTCGAAGATTTCGACTTCTTTGCCGACGGGGATAGAGAGAAGACGATTGAGGAAATGCAAGAGGATTTAAGAAAGTACAAAGCCATTTCGGCACGCAATCATCAGCGAACCAGAGATTTGATCGATCGCGAATTCGGGGAGATCCGACACAACCTAGCGCTTATGAACCAGGCACAAGACAAAATGATCCAGCAATACGATCAGTGGTGGGATCTCCACACTCGCCAGGTTCTTAGCCGTAAATAAAAGATGAACTGTGTTTTCCGTATGCCAAAAATATTGGGGTTTTATTCTGGGTTTCCAATGGGTTTCCAGCTGTTCCCCACTGGGTTATTCCCACAATATCCTTTTTGGGGTCTCAATATTTGATGTGGGACTGCGGACTGATGGTTGTTGGGTGGGTCAGTTGCTCAACTTGTTTGCGGTTGCGGACACAATGTGTCCAGTCTCCCATCGAAGGGTTATGTCTAGAATGTCCTGAAATAATAATAAAAACACCTTTGCAAAGGGTTCTTGTTTTAAAAAAAAAAATACCAAAGGTTTTAAACAATTTAAGGAAGAAAAAGTCTAAAAGAAATTTTAAGCATAGAATTGGATATCTAATAAATCATATGTTGTACAGAATAACCTGAACTCTATAAAAAAAACGAACTATTAATTCATATTAGCTTTCTACTGATTTATTTTAAAATTTAAAAGTCCTGAAATAATAATAATAACACCTTGCTTGTTTAAGAAAGAAAAAGTTTATATAAATGGAAGTTGATATGAAATTTGATTTAATTTTTAAATTCAACTAAAAATATGCTTTAAATTTACCTTTGTTAACTTTTTAATGGAAAAATCATTGCGATTGCTGTATTTTGTTTCGGTTTCGGTAAGATATTCTCCTTCAATCGGTGGATGTTGCTATTGTTATTCGAGACTTTCTTTGATTTCTTGTCTTTATTAATAAGCGCTTTATGTATGTTAAACCCTCTTGCCGGAAAAGCCAATTTGTTAACAATCGAATCGTAGATCGTGTGCGGGAATGGAAGTATATATATTCTTAAGGGGTGTTTGAGGAGTTTCGGGAGTTCGAGAGTTCTCGAGAGTGTGGGTGATTGATAGAGTTGGCCGGCACCTGAGACCGAAATCGAAACTCTCCAGCGAGCCGAGTGTGTTTGCCGAAAATTAAGGACAGCACGCGCTGGCAATTGGGAATGGTTATGGGTTATGGGTTATGTGCTCTATGTGCCGGGTGCCTTATGCCTGGTATCTTTTTTTTTTGGGGTGTTGGGATGTGGATTATTTTGCCTACAGAGTATTGAAAGGCAGGGGGTCACAACCACATCAACCACCGCGGACGACGGCGCGTGGACAGGGCGCACTTTCGTCATGCTCGATTGTGCCGAAAACAAGTGGCAGTAAAGCAACATGAGCAACATGAGCAACACCAGGCTAAAGCAACTACAACTAGCTGGAGGCTCGAAAAAAAAATACAGAACAGAACAGGTTGCTTGTGTAATTTGATTACAATCAACTTCTAATAGAGCAGCACAACCACCACTTGGTTGTTCTTAACCCCCCTTGGAAAGTTCCTCGTAACGCCGCTCTCCCTGCTCCCGTTTCTAGTTTCGAGTTCGAGTTGAAGTACAATACAATTAACGACACGAATCATGATGTGCTTACCTGGCAAACGACCGTCACGTGGCACGTTCCCAGAAGGCTTACACGTCACAATTTTAATTTTATTAAAGAAACATTTCAAATTAACCGCACACACACACATATATATATATATAGGTAGACATGCGTGTGACCATCGAAAACGGAAATTGGAGTTCTCGGCTGTCCCAATGCGACAGTTCCGTTTTCCATTTCCCATTTCCCCTCGTTTATAACCCGCTTCATCAGGGAGTGACTTTCATAATTTGCAGCATTCTAGTCGATGGCTAATATCCCCCCTACACACACACACATACACACACGGAAAAGGGGCAACCGCAAAAGGGGGCGTGCTTTTTGGGTTCAATCAACCGTTGGATTTCCGGACTTCCGGTCGAAACATGGGATCCATATACTTATGCCTTGCTTTTGTCCCTCAGATCCTCTCAGTCTCAGCTGTCCTGACTACTCAAGTCGAGACGTCAAGGATTTGAGGCTACGGTAAGGTAACATTATGGGAAATATACCTAAAAGGGCTCCATTTAAGTTTTTTAATCGATTTTTTGAGTATTTTTAAGGGTTTTAAAATCTACCCAACACTTTTCGAGGTTTAAAAGTTATAATACCTGCTTTGATATTAACTATTGGGTCGTAAGCTACCCAAAACAGTACACCTCTTTGATTTTGCACCACTTTTGAACAAGTCACAGCAAAAAAAGGGTTTTAAAAAATCAAATTTTTACCAAAAATCAAAATCTTGATTTTCCACCCAAAAACTATAGTATTTTGGTCATAAAAATTGAAACAATAATCCAAATATAGAATGTCATACCTCGCTGAACTCGTAATGAAATCCCCAATCGATCTGCATTTAAATCTAGAAATTTTTAAATTTTGCCAATTTTTGCAAAAATAATGATGTAACCCCTTACCAAAAATATAAAAATTGGGTAAAATTTTTATTTTTTTAAATCAGACGGAAAGTTTACTGATGTTAATTACTAGGTTGTTAGCTGCTCAAAACAGTGCGCCTTTTTGATTTGGGACCATTTTTGCCCAAGTTACAGCAAAAAATCGATTAAGAAAAATTTCAAATTTGTTCCAAAAATCGAAATCCTGATTTTCCACCCCAAAAAATAATGGTATTTTGTTCGTAAAAACGGAAATAATAATCTAAATATGGAATGTCATACCTTGTTGGACTCGTAATAAAATCCCCAATCGATCTGCATTTAAACCTAAAAATTGTTAATTTTTGCCAATTTTCGCAAAAAATCATGATGTAACCCCTTATCAAAAAAGTGAAATTTGGGTCGAAAATTGATTTTTCCAAATCAGATAGAAAGTTTACTGATATTAATTATTAGGTTGTTAGCTGCTCAAAACAGTGCGCTTTTTTGATTTGGGACCATTTTTGCCCAAGTTACAGCAAAAAATCGATTTGGAAAAATTTTAAATTTGCACCAAAAATCAAAAGCCTGATTTTTCACCCAAAAAAGTATAGTATTTTGGTCATACAAATTGAAATAATAATCCGAATATAGAATGTCATACCTCGCTGAACTCGTTATAAAATCCCCAATCGATCTGCATTTAAATCTAGAAATTTTTAAATTTTGCCAATTTTCGCAAAAAATCATGATGTAACCCCTTATCAAAAAAGTGAAATTTGGGTCGAAAATTGATTTTTCCAAATCAGATAGAAAGTTTACTGATATTAATTATTAGGTTGTTAGCTGCTCAAAACAGTGCGCTTTTTTGATTTGGGACCATTTTTGCCCAAGTTACAGCAAAAAATCGATTTGGAAAAATTTTAAATTTGCACCAAAAATCAAAAGCCTGATTTTTCACCCAAAAAAGTATAGTATTTTGGTCATACAAATTGAAATAATAATCCGAATATAGAATGTCATACCTCGCTGAACTCGTTATAAAATCCCCAATCGATCTGCATTTAAATCTAGAAATTTTTAAATTTTGCCAATTTTCGCAAAAATAATGATGTAACCCCTTATCAAAAATATGAAAATTGGGTAAAATTTTTATTTTTTTAAATCAGACGGAAAGTTTACTGATGTTAATTACTAGGTTGTTAGCTGCTCAAAACAGTGCGCCTTTTTGATTTGGGACCATTTTTGCCCAAGTTACAGCAAAAAATCGATTAAGAAAAATTTCAAATTTGTTCCAAAAATCGAAATCCTGATTTTCCTCCCAAAAAAGTATAGTATTTTGTTCGTAAAAACGGAAATAATAATCTAAATATGGAATGTCATACCTCGTTAAACTCGTAATAAAATTCCAAATCAATCTGCATTTAAACCTTGAAATTTTTAATTTTTGCCAATTTTTGCAAAAAACAATGATGTAACCCCTTATCAAAAATATGAAAATTGGGTAAAATGTTTATTTTTTTAAATCAGACGGAAAGCTTACTGATGTTAATTACTAGGTTGTTAGCTGCTCAAAACAGTACTTCTTTTTGATTTTGGACAATTTTTGGCAAAGTTACCGCAAAAAAACACTTCTCAAAATCCTATTTTTACCAAAAACTCTGGTCCTGATTTTCCGCAGAAGAAAATCAATATTTTGGCCAAGCACCTAAGTACTATCTTAAAATAATAATTTTAAGAAATAGGTACAGTGGGTGATTGTTGTAGACAAATTGGCAGTCCCCCCAAACTATCGAAACTTCAAAAAATATCGAACTCGGACTCACCTGCAGTGGACGTTGCGGGGGCCCACTCATGGAGTGATGGTGGTACATGACGTCGTGCTTGATTTGGGAGGGCATTTGGCTATGTACATGCTGGGCTTGATGCTTCTGGATGTCGACGGCGGCCAGGGCCTCCGCTCTGCTGAGGATGCCGTCGTTGATGCCCGCGAAGATATCACCCTGTGAAGAGAGAGCAGAGATCGGAGATCGGGATGGTCAGTAGAACAGCTATTATGGGTACGATAGGTATGGTATAAGGTATACTGATTACGGGGTAATGGGTTGTTGCTAAAAAAAGGGATGCAGGGTTATACACATATATATAGATGGTCCGCAGGCAAGAACACAATCGAAACAATAGGGAATATACATATATATATAGAGAGAGAACAAATCACCCAAAACCAATTCGGAATTTTCGATGGCATTAGAGCTTGAACAATTATCGGTAGTTAATATCTAATAAGTGTCGAAAATATCGATAATTGTCAAGCTCTACTTGGCATACATATAGATATACTGAGAGATATACTTATATATAGGTCGGCGTTGGCGAGAGAGATCAAATATCGAATATCAAAAATGAATTTCAGAAAAGATAAATCAATCAAGAGTCGGTTTTATATTTTATTTTTGATTTTTATTGGTTTTATTGGTTTTCATAAACTTACATTCTGACGTGCTGACCACGAATTGCATAATAGGGAAGCATCTTCTAATAAACGACTCTGAAAAGACGGAACAAACATCGATAGAATTGTGTATAGATTGTTGGGCCACTGAAGCAAATATTTCTTAATTTTTGATTGTTGAAGGAGAGGAAAAGGAGATCCTAAAATTCCAGGACGAACCTTAAAGCCTTAAAAGCAGCTCCGTTCGTATTGATTTATTTCGGGCACCCCACTTCCCACTAGCTGGTTTTTAAATAAATAATATCAAAAGTTTTTCGGTTCCCGTTGCCCGCGCTTGTTCATCTTCATGTCGTCGCCGTCGTCGTCGTCGTCGCTTCGTCTTTATTATTCCAGTCTTATCGATTTTATATTTTATATATAGATATATGTATATATAAATTTATATATATACATGGTGAAAACTCCTTGTGTATACGAAACTCGCACGAATTTTTCAGTTAATCAATTATTTAGATGCGCACAAAACTTCAAAACGCCGCACGACGAAAACGAAAGACGACCAAGAAGGGGGTTAAGTGTGAATGAGACGGAGACGAAGCCCACATGGCCAAGAGGCATCACGTTTTGCGGCCCATTTTCAGGCGAAAGGCGTAATTCGAAGGCCCAGCAGATGCACTGACAAAAATAATGGGGTCATAGAAATTTTATTTGAAATAAAAAGAAAAAATATTAAATTGAATAACATTAAATAACAAAAATTAAAGAGGAATAATTCTGATCGAGTATCGTTGAAGAAACAAATTAATGAAAAAAAAGGATACGTGGTATTCAAAAAGTATGAAATTTGTTCTAAAGTATTTCTATTATATATCAAGCACATTTTAAGAGAATAACTAATTTTAAAATTACTATTGCGTGTTTAAAAACAAGCTTAAGAACTTTCAAGTGAATGGACTTTAATGGAATGTTTCTTTAAATGATGATGTAATATTTTATAGTATTTATTCCATCATTTAAATTTAAGTTTTGGAATATACATTAAATATTATACAACTTAACCCATTTAATAAAAAAATTTAAATATTATAATTTTATAATCTCTGTGTAGGCCTCGCATCTACCATCTTGCTCACTTGGCAGCAGGCTGTCTCTTTTTGTCGCTCGCAAAGGAGGACCGCAATAACCGGGCGGCCATTGTAGAAATCAAAATGTTGTGCATTCTTAATGACGTCTTGGCCCATTCGACCATTCGACCACTCGAATGCTTGGATATTTGACCATTCGACCACTCGACCATGTCCAAGCCCCCATTGTCGCATAAACGTGGTCGAGGGGGGTAAAGGGGTGGGCGTCTTTGGCAGGGGGCGTGACACGTGGTGGGCGTGGGTGTGCAAATAACCTGACAGCGACAGTTTGTTTGCACTTGCAGGGGGGGCTGGCAACCCCATCCCCCCAAAAAAAGGGGGCCGACTTGCTTGTCTTACCGGTGCGACAGTCTCCTTAATGTTTATGCCTCGCTTATGCGTGTATTCCAATTCAGGATGTCAAGAAAATTATAAAAATCCGAGACATAATCGAAACATAAAGATATAATATATATAACATAACATGTGTGAAAATATCTTTATTAAAAGCTCTAAAAACTCTACTTGGGTCTTTATAAGTTATTATTTTTGATAAACCTAATAGTAATTTTAAAAATCTAAATGACTTTTTCTCGTCCGCCCTTTAAATTTGAAGAACCCTTTAAACTCTGATTTCCCATACGATTACAAGGGTTAAAGCTTCGTCCATTGTCCATTTTCAGTGGCTAAAACAATTCATTTCTATTATAATTTGAATTAAAATATAGAACTACTGTTGTACAACTTTTTCCCATAATTTACCAATTTGAAATGGAAACTTGAAACTTTTCTAACTGTTATTTTGTTTGAAATTCTATATGCATCCATCCACTGCAGGACGAAGGACCAAAATTGGCAACAGTTTGTTGGCCAATAAATTTTGCACCGCAACGCAGCAGTAAATTAATTTATGAATTAATATGCGCAGTCATTCATCAAATTATGCAGCGCCAGGACTTCTGTCTCCCTCTCTCTCGCACTCTCTCTCGCTCTCTTTTTAGCCACGACCTAGGCCAGGATCCTAGCCATAAGAGAGGGAGAGGAAAGATGGCCAGGACTCTGTCTTGACCTGCTCGCACACACACACACATTCGCACTGCAGGTTGACACTTGCACATAAATTCTTTATTAGTGTGAAAAATTAATCAAGTGAACTGTTATTTTTTTCTCCTCTTCGTCCTTTTCGTCCTTCCCTTTCTGTCTCGCACTTTGTTTTTGTTTGTTTGTATCATTTTTCTCTCCACGTGAGTCTCGGCTTCCCTGTGTGTGTGCCTTATATATGTATGTGTATATAATTTGATTCTTTTTTGTTGTTTATTTTTGTGGGTATTTAATATTTATGATGTGTGTAAATAGATACGCATTGCTGAATGCTTAATTTTATCGATTGCGCTGCAAAACAAACCTCTGAATGCTGAATACTGGAGCAATTAAATTCGAGCGAAGGGAACACTTTAAATCGAAAACCCAGGATGTCATTTAAGTAGAGGGAAATATTCGAAAAGTTATAATAAGTACAACTGAAGGGAAAATAAATATTTTCGCTCCTAACACTCGTTGTGTTAAAAATATACTAGATAGATATTTATAAGAACGTTTTTAAAGGCTATGCTTTAGTTCCTTAAAAAAAACAAGCCTAAAATAATATAAATTATTTGATATTCAATGTATTTGTAATCTTGTGATGAAAATATAAATATGATTCTAATAAAGAACATTCTACTTATAAAAAGTTGTTCAAAGACTTTGTATACTAATAACATAATACCCATTGATTGACTAAATAGTTTTGCGCCCTTTTAAATCTTTCATTCAACAGAAACTGAGCTGCTAATCCGACGTTTTTCCATTCGAACGATTCCCTTATATTTATTTTTATTTTGTCAATAATTTGTCAATTGTTTTCCAGCTGGTTTCGTTTTATTGTCGCGGCCATTTAATGCAGTTTATGAATATTTAAATCAAATTAACGCCGCCGCCGCTGTCCGTTTAATGCGGCAGGCAAACAACTCAACTTAAATGACAATGGGCCCCGTTCGAAACCCTGCGAAACCCCGAAACGCCCGCCCCTGGAAAATGGCACTTCTATGGCTTTTGGTTTTTGGTTTCCCGCCTTCAACGAGTAATTTTCGGTCCAGGGAATCCGGCGACAAATTTCCATTTAATGGACTGCAAGGCGTTAAGTGTTTTTGTAACCAGCCAAAAAGCGTTTCGCTGCCGGTGTCCCACCCCCGGATTTCCCCCGCTTTTCCCTCGACTTTTCCCCCTCGACTTAATGCCCAGCCAAGGGTAGCATATAAATCCTATAAATCCGCCGCTTTGATCATTCAACTTGCTTCCATTCCAAAAAAAAGCCGAAAAGTGGCTAACGGCCAGCTGAAAAAGGGGGTGAGAGGGGTCAAAAGCTGATGCAAGGGGGGTGGGGGGTTGGGAGGATAGGATAAATCCGATAAGCAAATGTAGTTGTTGCCTCTTAAGGAAGAGAAGTACACTTGAAGTGATTTCCTCATTTTTTGTCTCCCTTTTTTTGGTTTTTTTCTTTAAAGTGCTTTTGTGTCGGATTAATTTAAGGACTTGCAGGCGGGGGGTTGGAAAATGAGACGAGGAAAATCCGTGGTCGGTGGGGTGGTTCACCTGTTCGGAATGGCAATCAGGTGTTTTTTCAACAATTTCCGAGTCTTTTTTTCGCCATTTGTTTATGCACATTTTCATGCCCTAGCAAAGGGTAGAATAACTTTCCCCCATAAATTACCCAGACACTTTGTTTTTATTGGTGTTTTTTAACTTTAATTGAATTTGAATAGCTGACTTTTTACATTTTTATGATTTCATTCAAATTTGCTTATTTTTTGTTTAAATTAAGCAATGAAAAAAAAGGAAAACAGCTATTTATAATTTTTTGATTAAACCATTTTAAGAAACTTAAGGATTTATGGGAAAAACTTGAATTTGTATTGCGTAAATAGGTGCCTAAGAAAAAAAGGAGGAGTGGTTTTAAAAACGTAAACAAACGATTGACTTAAGCTCTGGGTAGAAACAAAATATATAGTTTTTGGCAAAAATTTGGATTTTTTCATAGAAAATCATAATCTGGAATTTTGACACAAATATACATTTTTCTTATAATGTTCTTGCTATAACGTGGCCAAAAATACTCTCTAATCAAAGATCTGTACTGTTTTGAACAGCTAACAATCTGAATAATGAATTTTAGTAACTTTCCGGTAGATTTCGAAAAAATAAAATTTTTGCCAATTTTCACATTTTTGATAAGGGGTTACATCATGATTTTTTGCAAAAAATGACAAAAATTAAAAATTTTCAGGTTTAAATGCAGATTGATTGAGAATTTTCGTACGAGTTCAACGAGGTATGACATTCCATATTTGGATCATTATTTCAATTTTTATGACCAAAATACTATATTTTTTAGGGTGGATAATCAGGATTTTGATTTTTGGTACAAATTTGAAATTTTTCCTAATCGATTTTTTGCTGTAACTTGTAAAAAAAAGTGTTAGTAAAACAAAATAATTTTAAGATATGATTTTTTTTAATCATTAACATATTTCAAATAAACCCCATAAAATGGTCCCGCAAAAAAGTTTCCCTTTAACAATCAGCCATAGATAAACTATGGTTTTTATTTCGATTTTATTTGTCGAGTCATCGCACTAAAAATCCACTTAGATTCGCATTTATCACCTAGGGTATAAACATTTTCGTTCAGCCACCTCGTTTCTATATATTTTTTGCGACTTTGTTCTTCTGCCCTGGGCTTTTACATTTTTTATTTGTCTAGCTGGTCAGCAGCGCATACAAATAGTTGGTAAATAATTAATGCAAATGAATTTCAAATCACTTTTCAAGGTTACTCTGCACAACCCTTGAGTTTGGGTTTGGGTTAGGATTCGTTTAGTGGGCGATGGAAAGCAGCCCACAAAAAATCGGACAACTTTAGTGGCATTCACGACGTAATTAAGACGAATGTTTTGCCGGAAATTATGCGTTTCCATTTCCATTTGCATATCTGTTTCCTGTTTCCTTTTCGTTTTCTACCTGTAGTAATCCTGGCCAGCCGACTGGCATCAATAAAGCTGTCTGAGAACTGTCAGTAATAACCATTTAATGTCTGCCCATGTTCCCATTCAATTTTTAACTCCGAGCTCATAAAAGATTCAGCAGGACGTTGGCAAACTCCGAGACGCCTGCCAAATACTCCGAATTATTCGTTATTAATGCATTCAGACAGGAAAAACACGGTATCCCTAAGCTCTCCCTTTATATATATGGCAGAACTGGGTTGTAAGTCGGCTGCTTTTTGTATTCAGCCGCGGACTCATGAATGGAGCTCATATTTGCGGGTCACAGGAACAGGTCGCTTTGATAATGACAACTTTCCCCCTTTTGATATTGTAATTAACTTGGTCTTTAGGAGAAAAAAACAGTCATCATTATATGATTTTTTTTTAAGGCGGAAATATTTCTTATTATATTAATAAATTTATTAAAATTTAACTCAGAACTAGCAATGTATTCGAACAGTTAATAAAATTTTAAGCAGACACGTTTTTTTTTTTTTTGGGAAATTTATATTTATTATTTAGAAATATTTTATAAAAGATTTTTTTGCAGCATTTTTAGAGAATCAAGCGGATTATTCAATTGATTTTATGAATAGGGTGAACTGAGTATCGCCTTAAATTTGATGTTAAGGAATTAAGCAATCATTTCAGGCAATTAATATTGTAATGGAACGGTTTAGTTGGGACTTAAATGCGTTTTAAAAAAGATTTTCCCATACGAGGATAAATGGAGGCTATTATAGAAAGGCTTTAATAGATAAGGCAATTATCTAAACCTATTTTTTAATTTTCAGATATCTTTTTTTCTTTGATGATTTAACCTCATCTCGAAAACTGATACTCTCAAGAACAAGTTAATTAAATATAATAAATGTGTATAAGCAGACTAAGATTAAGATGACTTGAAGTTTTGTGATTGTCACCCCATTGCTAAATCCATTTGACTCGAATCAATGACTCGGGGAAATTGTGAAGAAAATGTGTACTAATGTGAAAATCATACCTCGAGAGAATCGCAAGATGACGAGATGTGAATCTGTAGAAGGAAGGATATTCCGTAGTATAATAACTGTCTTATAAGTGATAATTTACTACAGGTGCAAATGCGTTAATTGTACAAATATAGTAAGCCTAATTAGGTCCTCAAAAGCAGTGTCAAATATCAGAAATGCAATAAACAAATAAACTTAATCTCTTATAATATTTCGTAAGAAATAATGATGGCTGGTAGCAATATTTATTAAAATGATAGCTAGACGTCGGAAAATGAATTGAATCACTTTCTAAACACGACTTACAGCAAAATTTGAGAGGTTTAAAAAAAGGGATTTTATATACAATCCGACGTCTAATGATAATGTAATATTAATAGTAAGACCATGAAAATACGCATATTTTAAAGTGAAATTATTTTCTCTATGAATCATATCCTATCCCATAATATTAACCAAAGTCCTAAAATCTTTATTACGATACAAACGTATTCTTCATTACTTCTTTCTAAAGATTGATATAAAAATAGCTCGTGGGTTAAAAAAAACGTAAGAAGTAGATCGTATCAAAGGGATTCGAGACTCCATATATAAAAGTAGTATAAATGTTAATACCATGAAAATACGCTTATTTCAAAGTGAAATAATTTCCTTATAAAGCATACTATGCAGAGCACAGCTTCTTTATTATTATTATTAACATTATTCCCATACCATAGTATATAGTTAAATAGCAGGTGAAAAAACCGTAGGAACAAGATCCTATCAATGGGATTTCGGGGACTCCAGATTCCCCTTAAATATTTAGATTGGTCGTAGGGGGTTTTTTAAGACCCTCACTCGAATACTTACAGATGGATTTGGCATGCAGCGTCGCATTTGCTCCGAACTTCGATAGGAGGGACTGTAGCGTCCTGGAAAACAACTGGGCGCTGACATTTTCATTTTATCCGTCGTCGAGTACATCGACATTGTCATGCAGCCGCCGACGAAATCCTCCTCCAGCTTGAACGCCCTGGAGGCGTCGAAAGTGGTTGGCGAGTAAATTTTGAAGCACTTACTGGGACAGCTTTAGCGCGTGTCCTGCATGCAGGACATCAACAGATCAAATCGAATGCACTGGGCCCGCTCTATTGCGCCCTTCTCTTCTCTTTTCTTATTCTTATTTTTCCTTTTTTTCACTTTTCACTTTCGAATTTATTTTTGTATTTCCTCAAGCCGGTTAGTTTCTGATTTTTGAACGCGTTTTGGACAACAAACTGAGCAAAAAAAATCACAGTAAAAAAATGTTGACTTTTGCTAACTAACTTGGCCGCCGTCGGTTAATTGATTTGATTTTCTTTGGATTGTTGGGACTGCAATTGAATCGAGGAAAGCGCGCACTCGCCAAATGAAACGGTTAAACGGTTTGGCGTCGGCGATCGAACTGTTTACCGCTGCGTAGCTGTGGACCCGCGTTTCCCAACTACCGACGTCCGACTTCCTTGCAATCTGATCTAAACGTACCGCTCTACCGCTTCAACCGCTTGACCGCTGTACCGCCGCGCTATTCAAACTAGATATATATATATATATATATATATAAATATTTATTTAGATTATTGAGCCGCTTTTGTGTGTTTCGACAACGAAAACTGAGAAAAACGCCAGCGCACAGGACGAACACAGATTTCACAACTAGACAAGCGCGCGCGTTGTGTTGTGATAAAGAATTCTATGATGAGTTTCGCTAACTTCAGAGTTTATTTTCAATGGGGCGGACGACATGTTTTCATTATTTATCAGCGTGGGCGTGTCCCCCGCTTCTGGGCTGGCTCAAAATGGCCACCGCTGCGCTTATATAATGCGAGCAAAGCCAGGCGGCGACCTTTGATTGGTCGCCCATCGCGGGCGGGCAGCGCTGCCGGCGCCTTCGTTCAGCTGGAATTGGGCAGTCGTCGGTGTGTCTCTACCCGGCGTATCCTTCCAAACTTGACGAAGCCAATGCCAGGCGTTGTTCGGTGGTGCGGCGACTGCGCAGTGCTTACTGGTGAGTGGGTAAAAGTGGGCTAAAAGTGGGTAGTGGGTGGCAGTAGTACCCACCCCCTGGCGAACCTTTCCGAAAATACCGAGCATCGCAATGCCCCGCGTCCAGCATATGGCACAATTTTCTTTTTTTCTCCGCATTTTTAGCCTTTTTTTTTTTTGTCGATTTTTGAGGGGCCTCTGTGGGTGGCGGCTGAGCCTCAACAAAAGGCACAAAACGCCAACGCGGCAGCCAACAATGCCAAAACAAAAATGGGCGGGCATGTGAGTGGGGAAAGGGGATATGGGAGGGGGTAGTGGGTAGGGGGGGTTCTGGAGGAGGGGGTGGGTCAGGGATAGCCAGCAGGTGGGTCAGTTCAAAGGGGGAGGGAGGCCTAGTTGTTGCAGTGCAACTGTTAAAAGCATGCAGCATGGCAAATCACATACAGGGTGCGCCCATTTAAGTAGCCCTTTGACAGGGTTCCTCGTCTGAGGATTACCTAAATATGTAAAAAAATATTTAAAATAAAATAAAAGTTATAAAATTAAATGATTTTTAAAAGAGTAATAAAAACGTATTTTATTTTATTCAATTTTTATTTTGCCTATAATATTTGTTATTTATAGGTACAAAGTTGGAGACTGTTATTTTTATTGTAATGCAGTTTTTTAGCCAACTAATTTCATAATTCGTTTATTAGATTTAAATTCGAATTTGCTTGTAGCGCAGAAAAAAATATTAAATTATATAAATTATATTATATTAAATAAATAAAAACATAAATATATTTTTCTCTTTTTAAAAACACCTAAAAAATATAATTTCAAAAACAATTTAAACAGTTATTAAAATCGTCATTGTGGCGCCATCTATGCGTGAAACCATATTGCTTGTAAAAAAGAAACGAACACAACGAAGAGCTTTTAAACAGAATCCTTCAAGCTTTCGAAAGCTTAGTCAGCTTTTAAGGAGATCCTGAAAGCTCGCAAAAGCCATTTTAAATCCTTTTCAAGGACTTTTCCTAGCTTAATTCGTTTTCTCATAGGCTCTGAAAAGAAGAAAAGCTCTCAGGACCCAAAAGCCTGCTCAAAATCCAACCCAAAAAGTAAAAGAAACTTTCGCATTCGGTTTTTAAATCCACTTCATTGTTTCTCATTCGATTTTTTTTTGGTTTTTCGATTTCGTTTTTGTACAATTACCTAATACGTTCCATTGTTAATATTTCACAAGTTATTGTAGAGTCGTGTATAAAACTTTTTACAAGGATAGTCTAATATGGGACCTCAACGTGGCCAAAGGATAAGTTGCGGATGAGTTGAGTTGAGTTGCGTTGAGTTGGGTGAGCGATGAAGCACAACATGGCCTATAATGAATTTCATAAATTCGTTCAGGAATCATAATACCTTGTTGTATAGCCTATATACCAAATACGTACGTACAATAACCTAAAGTTATGCGTCTCTATATAATAATAAAATATATCATACCTAATGCTTAAACGTTAAACACAAAACACAAAAAAATTTGAACTAATGCGCCAAGCGAGCAGCAAACGATTGGGATCTGATTCGGGTGGGGGTGGCGAAATTCTGGGGGACTATTTCCAGGTGAGATCTATGTGTGGTCCTACAAATCGCTTGATGAATGCAATTCCGGTTGCCTTGTGCATCTTGGTTGCAATTTGTGCTTTCTTTCTTTTTGTATTCTTGGTGGTACGAATTCGATTTCCCATCTCGTTGCCCAGAGTTCTTCTATAGTATATATTATATCCTTTATCCTATGGCTCCTGGCGCCCCAGCAAACCGTAGACGATGCGCCGACGCTCCTGGACCTCCGCCCGCATGGACTCCGTGTAGGGATCGAAGTTCAGCAGCCGCTTCTTCCGCCGGAAGATGCCCTCCTTCCGCATGATGGCGCACCGCATCAGCTGCTCGTTGACCGGAAACTGCAGGAACTCGAGGATCGATCGCAGCTCCCGTTCGGTGTGGTGAACGAGGTCGTCGTAGAACACCACCTTGATGCTGCCCGTGAAGTTGCGCGCCCAGCTGAGGTTCATCACCTCCCAGCCCTTGAGCTTATTGCTCACGAACTGCTGCCAATCTGTAAGGGAAATATATTCTTAAATAATCGAAAACATATTGTAAAAACTGCTTTAAAAGTTTTAAATTTATTTAAACCTATTAAATAAAAAATCTAGAAAAATCAGATACCCGTTACTAAGCTAAAGGGAGTGCAAGCAGTAAATCCACTGCTTGCACTGCTTGCATTCACTCACTTTTATTTGCGCATAACTTTTTAATAAATGGTCCGATTTAAAAACTTTCTTCTACATTTCGATAGGTATTGATAGAAAAACGAAATGGAATTTTCACTTTTTACTAATTTTTCAATTAATGATGGAATAAAAAATGTATGCTTGGAAAATTGTTATACTGTAAAATCCTAAAATCATCTAGTATAATATCATTACTTAAAAGCACCTCCAAAGCGACAAAATAAAACAGAATGAGCCCGGCAATATAATTAACGACCAGCCTAATAGCTTCCAAATCATAATTGCCCCAATTAGACTTAATTAGTTAGTGACCCCCTATGCATAACTATGATATTATATTTCCCAGAGCCCAGAGAAGACCTACATTTTCCCTTGGTGCGCTTGTAGCGATCCGGCGATGCGAAACCGATGTGCCCGCCGCTCTGGCGATTGAACTCGGCGATGATGGCCTTCTCCGGATCGCGGACGAGCAGGATGGCCTTGGCGAAGGGCGCCCACGCCTTGCTGCCCCACTCGTGGGTCTTCACCAGTAATACTGAGCTGTTGCAGACGTTCTCCGCGGGGAAGCCGGTCTTCAGCAGGCCGTAGTCCTTGTAGATGCTGCCCGTCAGGATGCCGGTGGACTGCTGGAGCAGGTAGCGCAGCCAGGTGTTTCCGCTGCCGGGGAAACTGGCCAAGGCGGTTAGCGCCGGCAGGGATTGCAGGGCGGCGCTCATGTCGCTGGGCAGGGCCGCTAGGGGGTTCGAAAACGGGGTTAAATGGGATGAAAAGCTGGTGGAGCCACTCCAATACTCACTGTAGAAGTCGGCCTTGTAGTCCGCGTAGATTGGAAGATCTCGATTTATGTACTTCAGGTCGCGACACCAGCGTATCGTCATCTTGCGGCTGGGCATCGGAAACCGAGGACTATGAAAGCTGGGGAACTGAGGGTTAAAAAGGGGAATAAAAAGTTAATAGTTAATGGAGTATCTTTGAAATTAAAATATATTCTTTTAAAGTACATTATACATTTTTAAGGCACTTTATTTATTATTAGATAAAAAGTGTAAATATATTTATTTATTTTGAGGCAAAATAATGCTGAGTTAGAAATCAAATGTTTAAGCCGGAATTAATTATAAATACTTTTACAAATTTATTTATGTTTACAGCTGATTTAAAAATTTTATTTATTAATGAAAGGCTGTAAAAGGTCGGATTTACTTGTACGACGTTAGTCATCTTGCTTTTGCATGTGTGCTTTTGCTAAACGAATTATTTTTAAGGCTATAGAAAAGCCAATAAGTCGCGATTAACGACATTCAATCCATACACTTGAATTATTTACGTATATTATTTATTATTATAGCAGAACATTTAAGGATATTATCGAATATTTTCCTGCTATTTTCGTTCATTTTTTTGCCCATTAAATTTAGGGAAAATTCGTGACTCACCTCGGCGAAGCGTTCGATGCGCGGTCTTTTGGGATGCGAGCCGGGTATGTTGTTCATGGACAGGAACAGGACGCCGCCTATGTAGATGATGATGGTTGCCGAGACACCGAAAAAGCGCCAGCCTTGTAGTGCCATATCGCCGTCTTTGCATTACTGAAATGCGAGATATAATCGGGTTTGGTTTTGGATTCCAGATTCTATTTTTTGTATGTAAAAATAATTCAAATGAACATGCTCGCATTAATGAAGCCAATTATCTGTTTCACAAGCCGAATCAATTTCGGTTTATGTTTTGTTGATTTTGTTATGACAACGAAACAAAAATGCGAAAGGACCAGAAGCCATTTCCATTTCCGCGAGCTCTCTCACTTGGCCAACTTGACTAACTTGGCCCGAAAACGGCTCCAACTTGGTAACCCCGACAACTCGACAGTCGGCCAGTCAGTGACAACAGCGAAGACTTGAGTTTGGGTTGCAAATGAAAATTGAGAAAAAGGAAAAGCCCACCCAGAGGCTTTTCCACGCTGACTTCATTTTTTTTTGGGTCCTCAAATGATTGATATGGTGTCTTACATATTGATAGAGGTCCCCCTGGTTGACTAATGGCCAATAATCATTAGAGGTGGAGAAAGTTAAACAACGCAAGTAATTTGGAAAAATTATAAAAAAATTAAATAAAAAATGTTATTTATACATTTCAGAAAAAAAAGGAATTTTAACAAAAAAATATTGAAATATATAATATAATATAATATAATATATATGCAAATAGTTTTATACAGATTATATTATTTATAAAAAATTCAAAATATCTAAACTAACATTAGTATAAATGGAAAAAAATGCTTTCAAAATCTAAGATAATTAAGCTTAAGTTTTTATTATACCTATTATACCTCAGCTTCTGCACTACAATCAAAAGCAGCTGCTTTCATACAATGATTAAAGATAATCTCGACCTGTTCAGAAGATAAGAAGAGACTTTGTGCTGGAGAACACTTCTTAATAAAGCCTTAAATACCCCTTGTAAAAAAGGGCATCAGTGGAGGGTAAGGGGAGCAAGAGAATAAAAGCCTTGTCATGCCTTCAACGGAATTCCTTGAGCTGCATAAAACGCTCACGAAATCCGCAAAAGGACACCCCGTCACAAACACACACACACACATGCATGGCCCACACACGCACACACATGCGAAAGACAAGCAGCTAAATGCGAAAATTTATGCAACAGCTGGGCAGAGGCGGCGAGGGGTGCCAGAAAGGTCCTCGTCCTTCGTCCTTGGCCTATCCGGATCCTTGAGCCACCGACCGATACACTTTGGCCTGGCCCAAAAAATGTATAGAAAAAAAAACCGCAGTGGAGCCGCTGGATGATGATATAAGATACGGGCACTTCTTCCGGGGTGAAGAACGCGAAACACCCCGGAACTTCTTGAACCACCCACCCCACATTCACATCCACTTTCACATCCACGGTGGTGCTGAATGGTGGTGGCCCAAAAACTAGTTCAACGCTGAAACAAGACGCAAACAAAAACAAAACCCAAGGCGGAAAAAAGGAGAGCGGCATAAAAAATAGGAAAGCTAAAGGTACACTGGGGAAAATTAACAAAAACCATTCAAAAGAGAATATAAAAAAATTGTATAAATGCACGAAAATTAATAATCATGAAATAAAAAATTTTCTAAAATCTTTGTCTACCCTAAATATTTGCTAATTTATACGTTTCATTGTTTTCAAGTGTTAATTAATAAATAATAAAAAAAATATATTTTTCAAGATCTATGCTAATTATTTTGTTGACGCTGCCAGCCTTTTGGCAACTTTATTTATTCCAATAAATTCCAATTAAATTCAATCGTCATAATAGATATTTATTTGGCTTTATATTGCGGGGCAAAGACAACGACAATGTATTTCTCTTCCGATCAATGAGCAACCACAATTAGAGTGACAAATAGTACATATATAAACTTTATTTTATTTTTTCTTTACGATTTCTTAAATTTGTTTTTACCCTAAATGGTTTACTGTGTAATGTTTCCAAGTGTTTTTTATTTTTTTTTTAATTTTTCTCAGTGCCTGCAAGCGACTATATAATGAAATGGCTCGGCAGCCGCAAAAGGGAAATAGAGAAATATCATAAAAAATGGGCACCACAAGATATTCGGAGGGGGGGTGAGAAGGGGTTGGTTCGCTGCTTGTTCTCTGGCAATAATTTGATTGTTTTGCGGCATAAATCAGACAAAAGCCACGCACATTAGCGCAGAATATCAGAAAAGCTGAATGGGCAATGCAGGTGGAACGAAGGCCCAGCCCACAGGTTTACATAATGCTAGGCCCCCTCCCATAAAAAAAAAGGGGGTTTACCCATCAAGAGCTCCCTCCCCATAAATATGCATTTTGATTGCGAGAGCCAAAGCCAAACAAATGTGCGGAATAATCAAAAATAAGCACACACAGCAAGGGCGATCAAATAAACAATGGGTTCGGTAAACGAAAATAATGCGGAAAAATCGCTGATAGTACATTTCGAATTTTTGCCATTCTTTCGCACATTTTCGTATCGCCCATTTGTTCGATGTAAACAAATAATTTCGTGCGAATGTTTGTACAACTTACCGATACCGATTCCGGATCCTTGCCCCCGTTTTCCTTTTTCCCGTTTTCCCGCACAGCACAACAGCCACAGAACCACCGACACGAACACACGCCCAGAATCAGAATCAGAATCCCAGCTACATGTCAAACGAGAAAATTCGCAATCCTTCTGATAAATAAGGGGAGTCACAGGACTCTCGTTTTAAAAACACCAAGCAGCTCCACACATTGCAAAACACACTTGCACTTGCTTTACAGGAAAAAAAATCACTGGGAACAAAAAACAAACAAAATCCGGCAGCAGCAACAACAATCGTTAGCCAACAGGGCCAAACAAACAAAAAACGGCAGCAAAACAAATGTGAACTATTTATTTCGTGCCCACACGTCGTATGCGCAATGTTTGGGGCGCAGTCGCTGCCGCTAGCTAAAAAATATACGAAATCCGTCGACTTTTCTGTGTGTGCTGCGTGTCCGAGAATTTCTGAATTTCTGAACTTCTGATTTCTGGCGGAATCCCAAGCAGCATCGCTGATTCGGGGGATGAACGGAAAGCTTTTTGTTTCTGCAGCGTTGCCACCACCGCAAGCTGTAAGCTCCGCCAGCAACCCCTTTTTATCACCATCATCAGCTGGGCCTCGTTTTTTAAGGGCTTTTGCGATTTTCAAAACTCTGCGCAGGCGCTTAACTCGTCAAGAGTTTCTCACAGTGCCCCATAGGTGGCGTCTTTAACAAACAAACTTCAATTGATTGAGTCCCCAAAATAAAAAGCCTAAAATAAGCTTATTTCAAATGGAACACTGCTTTTATAACTTTTCTGGAGTCTGAAGAACTTTATTGTTAAATTTTTTGTACTTTCCATAGGAAATGATCTGTAAAACAAAACAAAAACAAAAATGCATTTAAATTTGATATGATAAGGGGCACATTCTACCATACTCCATACTCAAAAATATCAACTAGATGTTTTATCAAATCAGTTATTTAATGAAAATTATAAATATTCAATTTTCAAATACCAAATTTATTTATTCATAACAAAATGATACTTGACTGGTTAAAACTTTAAACCCAGAATAATGTATCTCTGGAAAATAAAAAAAAACACTCCTTGTCACTTTTTTTTTCTCTTTTATTCAAATAAGTTTTGTTTGCTTCGATTTCGAATTCTCTTTCATAATTCATATTTCATATTTCACCTTGCCTGCACGGGGATTTCACTTGCTTGCACTTGCCTCATCGGTTTGTTTTTGGGTTCGTACTTAGGATCGTATTATTTTGCAGCAACATCATACCTTGTGGTGAGTAAAAGTTGATATGATGTAGATTTGGCACACTACAAAGTAACTCGCAACCGAAGGCAAGTTTGTGTTAAGTATTTCACTTTTTTATTTGCGCTTCTTTAACATGTGCTAATTTCTTTGTTTGCTTTTGCTTTTTCATTTGCTTGCTTGGGGTTTAGTTCTCAATTTAGTTTCGTTTAAATTATCTTTTGCGTATAATTTCACTATAAGTACATTCTGTTTAGTATTCGGTCAACGTTGCGAAATTAGCAATTAGGAGAAAAAAATATATATAACATGTATTTATACATTTATATAGGAATTTACTCTAGACTCGTGGGACTCATTATGCGCTACCTTAAACTAATGTATAAAAATATCGGTAACTTAAAGACGAGCAATTTAAAATGTAATATTTAATTTAAAATCAACAACGACAACAATCCGCGGTATGTGGTATTTGGTATTCGGTATTCAATGCAATATAGTACAATACGGATACAGATACAGATACGGGGTAGGTCATAGGTCATAGGTCGTATCGTTAAAAACAATCTCTCGATTAAAACAATGATCATCCATATACATAATTGACTCACATAGCTTTTCGTTGGCTGACAACAATTGAACCGAGAGTGAGTGGTGCGAACTTAGGTTAATATTACATATAGAGGGGTTCGGGAAGGGGGGGCCTATATAATGGGTGCTTGGCTAGGGGGTATATCTATCGATGATCGATCTATCGATCGGCTACCTTCTTCTGGTCGATAACATACTCTCTCTTTTTATGGCTTTATTATCATTTAACTTGCTAGGTTTTCCCTTTTTGTGTTTACACATTTGGCTTTTTTTGTTGGTTTTTGTTTTATAAAAAAGAGACAAAAAAACATTTTGTGGTCCCTGGCGTATGTAATTCAATTTAAATGGTTTTCCCTGGCCTCTTTCAACAAAGGAACCCGATAAACGACTAAATCAAAACCTTATAGAGTTACTTCTGCTCCATTTTCATTTTCATTTTGCTGGCTGTGTCTTGAATTACATAAGTGTTGTTGTGCTTGTCGTTTGTCTTATTACATTTAGTTGGACTGCTTAGCTGGCTGTGACCCATTTAAGTTGTTGCATTTGTGAAGTTTGAGAATTCCTTGAGAATTCCTTGTTCCTTGAATTTCAGGTCTTGTATCGTGGACTAGTTGGTGGAGAAAGACAGTTTATGAAGGGAAAAACGATGTTTCATAACAAGTTTTAAATCATAGTCGGCAAAATATATTTATCCAAAGATCGAAGAACATTTTTGTAGATTTTTAGAACTGAATAGTAAAACAAAATTTCATTTTTAAATTCATATCTGTAAAAAATCGGATTTCCCTTTGATAGTCTGATGTTTTTAGCTAGCAATCGGTACCTATCGATGTTTAAACAAAATCATCGATAAAGACTGATTTCTAGCTGAATTTCCCCCACCTGAGAAACAGTTACTTGGATAGATTTTCCATCTATTTCTATCCAAATTGTATGAGTTTGTGTTCCTTGCGTGTGTGTGTGTGTGTCTTAGTGCGCTTAGTACAGTACGATAGTTATCGATAGCCAAGATAGCCAGAGCGATAGTAAGTGGCTTGAGTAGAGTACAGTACAGTTTAACATCCTTTTTGCGGCTAGTTGAAACTACGAAACTCTAGAGTTGGGTGTCTAACTTTTCACTACGGACTCTACCGTCTGAGATTAGTGAGTGCGTCTAGGGCCTTGGCTAGTAACTGTCTTTAGTTAAGCGATTAGTTCAGAGCAACGATAAATCAAATGCAAAATCAACAACAATCAACAATCGTGTTCCTTGTTCCTACAAATATGTAGTCTTGAGATACATTTTTTATTTTTTTTTTGCTTGGTAGAAGGGAGATGCTCGGTTTCGAAAGAGATCTTGAGTTGCACTAAACTACTTAAGTGCTAGGGTTGCCCTTCTTATAGCGAGATAGTGTCTCTAGTTAGTGGAAGGAGTGGGAGGTCAAAGGGCAAGCGTGAGATCGGGTGAACGAAACCGAATGGATGCATGGGCGTAGGATCGTAGGATCGTAGGATAGAGGGGGCTAGTCTAAGTTTTCGATAGGTTCGACTAACGCTTAGATAGGCTTAACAGCTCGAACTGAGGGTGTTCTTCTTTGTAACAAGTAAATCGCTAATCTACGCATATTATAGGCTCTATATTTAGATATTCGTATGCAGGTGTAGGTATGCCTTATGTGTATGTGTCTTTTTGGTGTATTTGCTTGTTTCTTTGTTTGTTCGTTTTGGAAATGGGTTGTTGGCCTGTTCTATTTCAAAAACATTTGTCCGAATCGATTAGTATTTAAAATGTTTCTTAAATAGTTCTCTATATATGTTATTAAAGCTTTCGGTTTTCATTACACTAGTTCATATATAGATATATAACTATGTATATTTCTGTGTATATATATATATGTACGTACTTAAAATATATATGTATATATATGTTCCATAGTCTCTAACAATAAGAGGTATATACATCTGTAGAGAGACCCAGGCCCCCGTTGTCCACAAGCTAAACTGAAAGCTGATTTGGGTTTGGATCCAGATAATTGGGATGCACAGTGGTTGCAGAGTTGCAGATACATACAAAATGAACAAACATGCACATCGTGGGCATGGACGTTTTTCAGGACGGTTTAATGTGGGAATTATCATCTCTTTCTAGCACACACACACTTGCAAACACTCACTCACAAGGTCACACGAATTTTAGAAGAATTTAACCGGAACAAGGAAAAGTAACAGTTAAATTAACTAACGGACAACTAGTTTATAATTTGAATTCAGCTAGGAATTTATAAATTAAATTTAATACGTTAACCAAAGAGTAAAAAATTTCAAACGGACAAAGCTCCCTTAAGCGGACAAAGATAACCTCCGGTTAAAATGGGTATAGTGCTTAGGATGATGATTTCGAACAGGGGTGGGAACACTCTCTGGCTATTTGTGTGTTGTTTCTCGGTTTTTAGTAGTAGTTTGCTTTCGTTAATTCTACATTTCATTTATATATATATATATATCTATATATATATCTCATTCGGGCTTTACTTTATACGTGTATATCTGTATATATCGATCTCTTTTTGCTGGGGGCGTTTTTTTCGTTAGGGCTAAACATATATAGAATATAGATCTATATGTCCTCACATATCCTTAGTTTTCATTTTTCTTTATATCATATACATATACATAGTTCTTGTACCACGGTAATACTGTCCTAATTCCATTGCTTATTGGTTGTCTGCGGTTGTAACTTGCTTCTGGTTGCGATTGGTTGGGGTTGGGTTTTGGGAATGGGCATCTGGGGAACTGGTAAGATTTCGTTTTCGATTTGGTCGTGATTATAGTTCTCAAAGCTTGTCTTTATCACGGTCGATGCTCATTGCTTTAAAGATTCCGCGCCCGATCCCGTAGCGCAGATTGAACTGATCCAAGCTCGAGGCCCTCGGACGCTGGCTGCCGCTCTGGTGACCCAGGGAAGTGGATGTGGAGGTGGCTCCTCCAGAGCCCGAGGCTCCTCCTCCAGTCGTCGTCGTCGGCGGATCCACCGAAGATCGCGACCTGGCCAGCTGCTCCTCCATGTCCGTCTCACTGAACTCCGTTTCGGTGTCGCTGAACTTCCGGCGGCGCCGCAGGAAAGTGCTGCAGTGCCTCAGCTCGCCGAGATTGTCGGGATTGAGGGAGTGGCCCCGCTTGCGCTCCTGCCGCTCCATTTCGGCGGCCAGCATCCGCACCTCCCAGTCGTTGTGGCTAGCGGATCTACCACCAGTGTCGTTTAGATCCTCATCCTCGCCGGGAAGACGCGCCGCTGGATCTAGCTCCTCCTCCTCCTCGTCGTCGTCGTCGTCGTCCTCCACCTCGGCCATATTGATTTTGCTGGACGAGGAGCTCGAACTGGAGCTCTCGCCAATGTCCAGGATCACGCTGTCCGACAAGCGGGCCAGATTGCCCGTCACATCCGCCACCATGACGGCACTGTTTGATCCGCTGTCCGCTCCTCCACCTCCGCCGCCGCCTCCTCCTCCACCGCTCCACTCGCGATAGCCACTGCTACTGCGACCACTGCGTCCGTTGCCCTGCTGGGAGCTCTGCCCCGAGTAGAAGCTCGGGTGGCTCTGGGCGTGGCGGGAGCTGAGGGAGAGGGAGCCACCGGGTCCGCCGTAGTAGCTGCTCGGGCAGTTCAGGGCGTTCGCCGAGGCAGCGTGATGGCGACTCGGGCCCGGCGATATGCTGCGCCTGCCGCCCCCAATGGGCGGCGATGAGGTGAAGACCGTGTCCAGGGAGTCCCCGCGCTGCAACAGGGAAAGGATTAAAGGATTAGTCAAATGTAACACACATTAAATAAAATTAATATAAATTTATAACGGATTTTTTAGGGTGAAAAATGTGGATTGGAATTTTCGATGAAAATAATCCTTTTTTTATTGTTTTTTAGTCGTAGCTTGAACAATTCAAGGCCTACAGCTAAAAGACCGACTGTTTTGAACAGCTAACAACCTAAGCTAACGATCCCCATCACTTTCTGCGAAATTTATTTTTAGATCAATTTTTCCAATTTTTTGCGAAAAATGACAAAAATTAAAAATTTCTAAGTTTAAATGTGAGTCGTTAGGAAATTTAATTACGAGCTCATCAAGGTATGACACTCCATATTTGGATCATTAGTTCCATTGTTACGACCAAAAAACTGATATTTTAGGGTGAAAAAAATGGATTTAAATTTTCGACGAAAATAATCTTTTTATGGTTTTTTAGTCGTATCTTGGACAATTCAAGGCCTACAGCTAAAAGACCGACTGTTTTGAACAGCTAACGACCTAAACTAACGATTCCCATCACTTTCTGCGAAATCAATTTTTTGATCAATTTTTCCATTTTTTAATGATGGTTACATCACAATTTTTTGCAAAAAATGAAAAAGTTAAAAATTTCTCAGTTTAAATGCCAATTGTTAGAGAATTTAATTACGAGCCCAACAAGGTATTGCATTCCATATTTGGATCTTTATTTTCATTGTTACGCCCAAAAAACTGATATTTTAGGGTTAAAAATTTTCGACGAAAATAATCTTTTTTTTATGGTTTTTTAGTCGTATCTTGGACAATTCAAGGCCTACAATTAAAAGACCGACTGCTTTGAACAGCTAACGACCTAAACTAACGATCCCTATCGTCATATTTATAATTTGTGGAACTATTTCCCCAACACAAACTTACCATAAACAGAAGCTCCGCTGAAGATCCCGAACTGCTGTTGTCCTCCTCCTCGGGCGGCTCATCGTCGTCCACCGACAACTGGGACATCTTCTCGCGCTTCTGCCGCCGGCTGAGTGGCAGGACCAAGGACGAGGATGTGGATGCCGCCTGGGCCGAGGACCTGCCCTCGATGGAGCGCAGCTTGAGCTGCAGCTGGGCGATGATGGCATCGCGACGTCGCACCTCGCCGGCCATGCTGGAGAACTGCGTCTCGAACTTGGAGTGCATCTCGTTCATGTGCGTCTTGATCACGTGATTAATGCCGCTGAGGATCTGATTGAAGTAGTCCTGTGCCTCCGGGAAGCCTTTAAGTGCAAGATCAGACATCGTTGTGAGTACGCAATGGAACAATGGATGGGGAAGTACTTTGTGTGTTTTGCATTTGCATTTGCATTTGTTTGGGTAAAAGGACATTCAACAGTATTTTTTGTATTCCAGAGATTTACTGAGATTTACTACATCAAATCAGGCTGTGGGTGTTAAAGCGTTTTGTTTAGCACTACATACTTAGGTTTTAGCACTCGAATACAGTTGACTTCGCGTAACGAAGCTTTGGATACCAATGCATTTGGAAAGGAATTCGGAATTTTGGGCTTCTATATTCACAGGATAGGACAGAAAAAAGATATACAGTGCTCCATTTGCATTGGCATTGATACATACGCACATCCTGGACAATTATTTACATTCTCATTCGCAATATCATTACCATTACCATTACCATACAAGTGTTGTACCGCCTCGTCGATTTGGTATCTATATAGTAAGTATATATTTACACGATCGTGTTCTTTGTGTGTGTTTTCATTATTTATATTGTATATATACAAAAGCATGGACAAAGTGTGGCAGTGTGTTCTGTGCTGGTTTTTAGTTACATCATGCTCTCTTAAGGATCTTTAGCATCCATCATGGCGGCTGTTTCATTCCATTTCGTTTCCAAAGCGTGCGTGACTGTACTTCCGCACATCAGCTGAAAAACTTCGATCTATGCACATTCCGTGATTTAAAGCAATGTTTACCATTATTTACTTGAGCTTTTCTTGGTTTTTGTTTTGGGTAAAACCTTGAGAAGGTGTGGGTTAAAATGCAGGTAAAAAGAAATAATTCTCTTGGGCCTTTTAATAAAGTATTAGAAAAGTTCTCAGGATTATTTAAGGATCTAAAGGAGTTAAACATTAAATATTACACGTTTCAGGTTATGAGAAATATCAAAAATTTGTAAAATATAATCCTAGACGATCTATCTTTCAAACATGAGATAGAAAAAGTATTTAAAACTAAAAGTTAAATATATTACGTTACAGGGTTACAGGAGACCCTTGGTAAATAAGGTACTAGTATAACGTTTTCACGTGTTTGAGGATTTTTGTACAGAGTATTTTAAGCGATTCGGTCATGCAAAGAGTTTGGTTAGAAAGAAGGGGGTTAGACGATAGGGTTTCAGGTAGAGCTGGAAAAGTATCGACAGTATCGATATTCTCGATATTTTTAATAAATTTAATATTTTGACGTTCTTTTATAAAATTTTAAAGATTTTTCTTTTCTTATAACATCCATATTATCGAAATCTATCGAAAATATCGATATTTTCCCAGCTCTAGTTACAAGGAAAGTTGAAAAAAGCTGGGCAAAGCGAGAGAATGTTAGTAATGTGCGAGTATTTGTGACTCGCATACACATGCTCAAGTGTATCATTGTGTCGGTTTTAAAATATGCTCAAATAGAGAAAGAGAGAGAGAGAGAGTTACAATAGCGATAGCGATAACGATAGCGTGTTTTTTTTCGAACAGAATAAATTCTGGGAAGGTGAAGACAAGCGTTGCTTTGGTTTTCGATCTAGTTACTTTTCGTGATCTGGCTATATAGCTAATCCATTATATTTACCTTCGAGCCGGGGACCGGGAACCGTTCCGCCCATGGACGTCGCACTGGTCGTGTTCTGCCTGAGCTGCAAATTCAAATTCAAATCAGTGGTGGACTGGGCGTGTAGGATTTGATTCGACGACGACAGCGACGACGACGAGCACTCGACGACATACGAGGCGGATGCGGATGTGGACGCGGATGCCGATGCGGATAAGCCAGATGCTCCAGCCGCTGGAGGCACTACCTTGCCGGTTCCGCCCAACTCCCCCGCCTTCAGTTGGGCGGATTCCTGCGGCGTATTCGATCCTGATCCTAATCCTGAAGAAGCGATAACTGGTGGCACCGGAAACGGAAACGCCCGCGGTGAAGAAGGTGAAGAACACGCATACGCACTGTTGTTGTTCGAACGCGAGTTAGCACTATTATCGTTACCGTTATTCACCGAACCCGTAACCGAACCCGCACCCAAACCCAAACCCGAACCCAAGGGAGATTCCAACTCCTCCTTGGCACTGGCGGGCGGGCTGGAAAGAGTGGAATGGAAGGTTACACTCTTCAAGAGCTTACTGTGCCTAGCCACGTACCCTTCCAAGGTTGGCTCGGCCATAAGACCTTGGCCTGACCTTTGGCCACCCGTTACCGCCGATCCCGCCGCTACCGCCGCCGCCTCCTCCTCCTGACCACCGCCCATCTGGAGCTTCTTGAGTATGCTCTTCAGCTTCCTGCGCTCCATGGTCTCATTCGATTCGGGACTCAGGGGCAGCGGTACATACTGCAATTGCCGCGAATTGCTATCCGATGCGGATGCCGAAGCGGATGCGGATGCCGAAGCGGATGCCGATGCGGATGTATTGGTGGATATCGAGGCGGAGCTGGTGGTCGACTCGTAGGTGCTGAGGAACTGCGAATAGATGCCGGACGTATCGCTATAGCAGCGATACAGTGACTCCGTGATGGGCACCTTGCTATCTGTTGCGGATTTCGAGCAATCCAGGCTGAAACTCCGCGTTTGCAGCGCTCTCTCCAGTTCGGCCAACTTCTGGCGCTCGTTGAGGATCTTCAGCCGCTTGACAAACGGCAGGCCGCAATATTCGGGCGATAGATCAAAGACGCTCTGGTACAACTTCCGCCGACCTCCATTGCCGCTCAGTTCCGTGAGCTCGCCGTCGGGAAGATGCTGCTCCGGCTTCTGGAGACGCAGGCAATCCCTCTTCTGGCTGGTGGTCAATGAGCCATTGGATTGATTGCTGGCGGAGCTAGCCGCCTGCTGCTGTTGAGGGTGATGCGGATGCGAGTGCGGATGCAAATGCGGATGCTGATGATGATGATGACCATGGCTATGGCGAGGTGATCTCGCGCTGCTCCTGGCGCTGTGATGACGAGGTCGCTGCTGATGCGAGCCATCCATCTGCTGGGGAATATTGCTCAGCGAGTAGTTCTTCAGCGGCGACGAGGTCATGACCAAATCATCGGGCGAGCAGTTGGTGAGGCTCGTGTAGCTGGAGGACATCAGGGTGGCCAGCTTGAGCTTGGACCACGGCTTGATGGGCGTCCCATCGGTGTCCGTGTCGGATTGCAGGGGCGTGGCCATGCGATGGGTTGGACCAGCGGTGGGTTTGACCACCCTCTTCGATATGGTGGCTATGCCGGAGCCCAATCCCATTCCCAATCCAGCTGTCACCACCGGATCCTCGGTAGTCACATGCTTGGCCACCAAAGCCAGTGACTTGGGTGGCTCCTTTTTGGCTATGGCTCCCGTGCTCGCAGCTGGAGAACTGCTGGCTCCTCCTCCTCCTCCGCCGCCGCCCTGCATTTGCTGGATCTTCTGCTTGAAGGAGACCTTCATGATGGGCTTGATCTGGGCCACCGTCAACGATTGTCCAAGGCCACCACCATTTCCAGTTCCTATCGAATCTATCTTGCTGCTGATGTTGGGCGGCGTGTTGACCTGGATTTTGGTGATTTCATCGGGTTAGAGGGAAAAGTTTCGAGAAAGAAAGATGATGGGGTTCATTAATACGGCAGATGAAAGATCTATGAATGATTAGTCCTTTTCTCATGCTCCGGTTAAGCAAAATCTTTAACTCTTAGTGGCCCATCGGTTAACTGGAGAATGAGAAAGCAGTTAAAATTCAAGGCTTTGAAAAAACGAATCCAACACTTGTTTCTGTCATCTTGGGAGACTAAGGATTAAGGATTCTTTCTGAACTACATGAATTTACGGGAGACGAACTTTGGAAAACTAGAACTCTCTAGGGAGGTTATTTTGTTGACGTTCCGGTTAAATTAACTTTAACTTTATCTAACGAAATGATTTCATTGTACAAAATAATCTGTTGACCTCACAGTAAAGTTAACGAGAGGTTACTTTTCAATGTTCCGGTTAAATCTATCTACCTTCTAGTTATTTATTTTTTTTATTTATTTTTTTTTTTTTGCTTTACCATGACGACGCCGGGTTCGGCGGCGTTTGCCTGCGGCTCGTTCTTAATTTTCAACTGCTGCAGTCGCTGGATCAGGGGAAAGCCTTCGCTGAACTCGCGTTCGGGCTCCTCCTGGATCGATTCCTGCGGCGATAACGTACACGTTACATGTGAGTGAGGTGGAGATTTCTGTGGTGGTGTGGACTTAACAGCTCGCTCTTCGCGATCCTAGTGCAAGACACATAAAGACACATACAAAACTACTGTTTAGGAGCTGGGGATAATTACATACAACACGAATTGAATTTCTGGATCGGGCGTTAATCATTTCGGAAGCTAAACCAAAGTAAAACGATAAATGCCAAAGAAATCATGACTTAAGTGGGCAATGTCAGCGATAGTGTCCTCTGTATTCTGTTCGGTTCATTCTCCTGTCACTGAATTCGTATATTCGTATATAATATGTATGTTCCATTTTGAAAATCAAAAGTTATGGTTAGTTAATATATTTATGTTTTCTAAGCGGAAGCAGGGAACTATTGAAAGCGTCTCTATATAAGCTCAAATCAGTTACAGAACAGCCCTTCTATGGTATAGATTTTCCTAAAAATATTTGACAGATTAATAGGTTTTTGTAAAATTCGAAATACGCGAATTCTTTAGCATTAAATTTTCAAATATATAATTCTGAGAAATTCGCGAATTCTTTAGCATTAAATTTTCAAATATATAATTTTGAGAAATACGCGAATTCTTTAGCATTACATTTTCAAAGATATAATTTTAAGAAATACGCGAATTCTTTAGCATAAAAATTTTAAATATTATTTTTAATATAACAATTTTTTCTCTGCTTTAGCTATTTGCTTTCGACTGCCAGCTAAAGCTTAAAATTGCATTACGTGCTCGATTGCAATAATGAAGATCTGCGGAACTAGCACATTTATTCTGGGTGGATCTGAAGGTGCACTAACAACTTGTACAAACTGCATTACAATATATGGAGTCGAAACAATGTACACATATGTATGCAAGTGTCGGTGGGTGTGGATGTGTTTCATAAGTACTATTTATAAAAAATCAGTATCCGTTTTTTGGATACAACAGACTTCGCACTGTTTTCCATTAGGCTGTTGTTTGTGTTCTTGTGGGCGTGTTGGTTTGTTTTTCCATTTGTCAAGCTCTTCATTCAATGCTCTGTTTGTCTGCTTGTGGCGAATAACCATTTAAAGCCTTGTGGGTGGGTGAATTGTGGGTGTGTCTCTGGATGGTGTGGAAACGAAAGTCGAAAGTCGAGCAAAGGTGAAGTGGGTGGTTGTTGGTGGGTGAGGAACCGAAAGGAAAAGAACCAAAAGAGCTGTGTGGTTTCTGGTGACTCTGTGGCTATGCGGCTTCCGCCGCAGGTGGGTGAATGGGTGAATGGATGCCGATGTGATGGCTTCTGGCAAAATGGCCAACTCAATTCAATGCAACTCACCTGCTTCTCCTTGAGCAGCCGAAGGCGCTGCAGCAGCGGCAGCCCCGCCCCAATCGGGCTGGGCGTCTTGTCGTGCAGCTCGTCCTTGGCCTCGGCACTGTCCGCATCCTTTTCATCCGATCGCACGCGCGACATTCGCTTCAGCAGGATCTTGCTGCCGCGGGGCGAGGTGTTGTGCAGCGGCTGCATTTCCAGGGATTCATCGCTTTTCCGCGAGGTCCTGTTGGGAAAATAAGGCGAATTTCTTTTGTGAGTGCAAGGGAAATTTAAAATCAAGTAGGGAAAGGTCACAGGGATTTAAAATCAATTATTAGGGCGTCCAACAATACTCCCCTTTAAGGGCTTTAAAATTTAAAATGAAATAACTATGGTTTCAAAATCACCTAATAAAGTGCCCAAAAGTAGGCAATGACAAATACATAGATATCTTTCGTTGCATACTTTTAGACACATGTTTAAGTGATTTGAAAAATATTTTACATTTTATTTTGTATTAATTTCTGTAACATGGAAATTATGGAAAAGAATTGAAATTATAAAAAAATATTTTACATTTAATTTTGTATTATTTTTTATAATTAAGAAATTAAGAATGCTTGCTATCATCACTTATTTTTTGTAGCTTTGCCATTAGCTATGATCACTTCTCTTCTCAAAACTCACCTGGACTTCTTGAGCACATTCCGAAAGCCCTTGACGTCGTGCTTCAGCTTGTCCACGATCTTCTTGGAGGCACTGTTCTCGCTGCTGTCGCTCTGGTGCACCTGGCCCTGGTGGTGCCCCTGGTGGTGGTGCGGATGGGCCGCCGCATAGGCCGCCGCCTCCTTGTCGCTCTGGGCCTTGGCATACTTCTTGTTCACGCAGCGCACCTCCATCAGCCGCTTGCGGCCCAGCGTCTGCAGGATCTCCTGGGCATCCGGATAGTCCTTCATGGCCGCCAGGACATCCTCGCGGGACAGCGAAAAAAGCTCTGAGTAGCCAACGGACCGCACATCCGCCGTGCGTCTGTAATATTGGGTTATTACAATTTATTATTTATGCCAAAACTATTTACGAATTTCGGCTTTTTTTTTAGATTTTTATATCAAGCCGTTTTTCTGTTTTTAATTTTTTTGTTGGTGTAGATCTCAGTTATATATTAAAATAAATATTTTTCGAATTAAAATAAACACTCCACTCACTTGTTCAGCCCGTCCAAATTGAGGATGCCGATTTCGCCAAAAAAATCGCCTGCCTTCATGGTGGTGAGGACCTTGCCCGTCTCGCTGAGGACCTCCAAAATGCCATCGGCAATGATGAACATCTCGCGGGCCACCTCGCCCTTCCGGCAAATGGAGTCGCCTGGGGTGAAGATGTAGGCCTTCATCTTGAGCACGAGATCGTGAAGGAACTCGGGCTGGCACTCTTGGAAAATGGTCACCTTCTTCAGCACGCTGAGGTTGACATGTAAGGCCAATTCGGTTTTCAGCTTGTCGGGCAGCAGGCCCAAGGCGGTATTGATGTCACCGCCACCCTGTATCCGTCCGCGGGACCAGCTGTAGTCGTACCACCGCAGCACGCGACGCTTCATCCCACCGGGCACCTGTTTTTCAAGGATATATGAGTTAATCAATTAACTAAACCAAACACAACCCACCTTGTGGTGCCGCATATACGTCTTGGCCCCATCCAGCAGGCGCTCGAACTCCAGGCGATTCGCATTTCGGTTCGTTATCACATTGCCCACTTGGCCCACAATGGTGGCGAAGATAAAAACACCAATCAAATAGCTAACGATCGTAAAAATATATCTGCGAAGAGGGAGCAATTCACAGGGAGTGAAGTGGCAATCAATTAGCAGGGCGACCGAAATCGAATCAGGTGTCGGAGAGAAAAAAGAGGGCATTTTATGTTTGAATAACTATGATATAAATTCGAAAAAAAGGTGTTTACATTTTATAATAATTATTTTAATTATAATAAACAAATAATTAAATTTTTAATTACTGTTTAAACTCCTCTTTTTCCTCTCTCTATTTTTCCCAACACTTTTTGCAAGCTCAATCAAAGTTTTCGAAAGCTCGAGGGGACCTGAGGATACTATTTTTTTTAATTTTAGTAGTTTTCCCTTGGCTTGTACACAAATATCAATGGAACTCTGTTCAAGGCTGTCGCACGCTTTCGAAAACTTTGATGCCAAAGGCTTTATTTTTTTGCTGGCAGAAAATGCAACAGTTTGATAAATAATTGAATAAAGATTAAGAACACCAAGGCAGACGAATCGGTGGACAGCCCCCAAACAAGTTGCATGATATTCGCTGGATTTGATTGAATTGGATTGATTGATCTTGCTCAGTTGCTTAGTTATGGTGGATGTATTTTTAAAACAAAGATCGTACCCATAACTAGATCCGAATTGAAGCAGGCGCGATTTAATGCCACGCCTCGGAATTGATCGAGGGCCGTCCACCGAGAAGTTCGGTCTGATTGTTAATAAAATTGGTAGATATCCAATATGTATTCGCGACATATTCACAAATTCATTCATTCGTACTCACTCTGCATTCGTCTCGGGCGTGGGCAGATCCCCGATGGTCGTCAGTGTCAGGGTCGACCAGTACAGGCTGCCCAGATACTTCCGCGTCAGGGTGGCATAGTCTCCGGGTCGATACGGATAGACCCAATCGCCCTGTGATTTTCAATTTTAGCATTAACATTATGTTTATAGATTTAACATATAACTATGAAAGCACAACCGTTGTAAAATCACTTATAAAGGTGTCTAAAAGTATGCTATGAAACATAGGACCTCGTCTTTTGGTTTACAAATATATTGTTGCATACTTTTAAGCACCTTGGTAGAAGTCTTTAACTTCCAATTGATTTCCTAAGCTTTTTACTACTAATTAAGTTTAAACTCAGTTTATTCAAACGAAAATAAGTAGCAATATTTAAAGGACTAATAAAAATTATATTAATTAAAATTTAATTTCCTCAAATTATTTTTATAATATTTAAATTAATTTATTTATGAACCCACCTGAAAACCCTCCGCCTCGGAGAGTAAAAAATAGAAACAACCGAACCAGTGTGCCAATATTAACAGGATATGAATTAGGTTAACAACGCGCCATAAATTTGGCCAAACTGTTCTACTTTCTACGATGTAATAAAATCTCACAGATCGATAAACCTGCAGAACGTCGCAAAAATTATTTATTATAATTAATTAATAATTATTATATACAAAAATACTGACTTTAAAAAATCGCGTAAAACGCAAGAGCGGATGTGTGCCCATCTTGAGCTGCAGCAAATCCAATGGTATCAGCGCAATCATATCGAAGATAAAGTCGCGCGAGTGAACATAGTGGCAGGCCAGCTTCCTGTCATCGTATACCTACAGATAGATTCAAAGTAAGTACAAGTAATCCTAAGTAATCCCTATATCATATTCCAAACTCACCATTAGGCCCTGCTCCAGATAGCCTGTGCGTAATTGAACTATTATATCTAAGATAAATACAACATCTGTCATCGAATCGCAGATGAGCCAAAACGTGGGCACAGATTGCTAAGCCAGAAATAGTACAAATGCAGAGAGAGAAAATATTTCAATTTAATGAGATATAATGAGAGATTTAATAGCAAAGAATATATAAGAAAAAAGAGCTTGCAAATTATCAATATTTTTACCATATCGATTTTTAAGCTCTATAAGTAATGTAAAGGGATCTTCTATTTTAGACTCATTTATTTTCGGTGTAAAACACACAGTGTGTCACATTAAGTGAAAAAGGCCGCATTTTCCACGGCTATTTTTATGGGCAGGTCAAGGGCAATTAAAACGGACGGGGAATGCAGTTGACAATTGCAAATGTGCGGGCCAAAAAACCGGGATGGGATGGAATGGGAGGGGATGGGGGAGGGGATGCGGCCTCAACTACAGGCCTTTGTGGCCGGGTTAAAGGTCAACACAGTCGACTTTTGTTTAGCCAACCCAAGCGTAGTTCTAATCTGATGACAAACACACCAGCTAACTGGGCCATAAACAAACATTTGCCCAGGCCAGCCTGCGTGTCTTATAATTGAGTCATTACAAGGCAAAGAACGGGAGCAAACAGATATAAAAAATAAGGATAATTTTGTTTTTTTTTTTTCTGTTATGTTGTTGTTCCTGTTGGACAGCAGGTGAACCACGGATGCTCCGTAGCCGTAAGGAGGGTCGTTATAAGGGACTAGGCAGAGGGACCCAACTTCCATCACAACCGAATGACAAAAGGGTGTCGCCTTACACAAAGGACGAACAAAGGACTTGAAGGGCAAACGGGGTGGTAAAGTAAGTGGGGGAAGGAAGGAAGGAAAAAAAAAAGAACCACTGATAAACAAGATAAAACGAAAGCGAAACAACTCACCTGCAGTTCAGGAAAGCTCTGCCTCACAATTAGGGTCCATAGATTATATAGAACACATACAGTTAACATCATTAACCAATAGAAGTAAAAATTTTCATCTGGATTAACAACGGATCGTCGTTTCTGCAGATAGCGTCGTCGCCGTTTAACACTCTTGTCGACGTCACCAGAGGCACTTTCTGAACCCGTATCTTCAACAGTTTCCTAAGAGGTTGTTGATGAGAAATAAGAAGGGATAATACGGCACATTAATATAAATCTTAAATCAAATTTTTATAATAATATATAACAATCTGTAAATCACTTTAATTTGAAATCTTTTAAAAAGTGTTTAAAAGTATGCAACAATTTTTTTATTTGTTATTCTGATGAATCCCTTTAAAAATACAAGTTTCCTTTTTCACTGCATACTTTTAGACACCTTTAATAGTGATTTCGTTGGAAGATTAAACATTTTACATAAAAGAAATATTCTTAATGCCCAAGAACCTCCTCTTACCTGTGTTTCGGGTATCTGTCTAGTCGAGAAACGCTTCAGGAAGGAATCTTCGCGCTTGAGCGGTGGTTTCTTCTGTATCGCCGATGAGATCTGCACGGTGGTGCGCAGCTTCATCCAACGCTGGTTCGATCGTGTCCTGTGTGTCGCAGGCGGGAAATGAAAGCAAGTTAGTTGGGGTCATCCAATCTAGGGCTTTTTCGTAAAGGGATTGTCTCACACAACGAACTACGGTTAAACTATTTAAGGGGATTTTAAGGGGCGCAACTGAAAAGATCATTCCAACTACTAAGCGTGCGCTCACGTTACTGGGGGTGCGTTTTTAATATTTGCTATTTTTTTTTTTTTTTTTTCTTTCAAAGAGCGTAATCACTTACGTAACACGAAACATCAAACACTTACGCTAGTTGGTGATGACGGAGAAGTATGGCTACGGGTTACGGGTATACAGTTTACGGGTTACGGGTTACATATTACGGATTACGGCTATGGTTACGCATACTTAGTGGCAAGACAAACATTCATGGGAGAACCCAAAAGACCGTAACGCAAACGCACGCAACGGTAACGGTAACGCTAACATTAAGGTGAAACGGAAACGGAAATGGAAACGCAAGGGATAGAGAGAGACAGAGATAGATGAGGTCTTTTGGGGCATGCAAAAAATATATTTATTTATTTTCATATAGTTAGTAACACACATATAGTTATAGTTATAGTTATAGTTCTACGAGTCGCAATCGCAAACGAAATCAACTCAAACTCAAATCGAAGTGAATCGAATCGAATTGAATCAAATGTAATCAAACGAAATAACAATCATATAGGCGTTATGCAATCGACAAGAAATGAGGAAAATTGCAATTGGAAAACAATTTTAGCAGCAGCAGTAGAGCAGCGCAGCGAGACAGAGACAGACAGAGAGCGAAAAAGAGATAGTGAGAGTGAGTGAGGAAGTGGGGGGAAAGTGGGGAGGAGGTGGAAAAGTGGGCGGCGGTTTGAGTGGCCAAGAATTTTCCGCCATCGATATAAATAGCTCTTGGCCTCGGGGGCGAAAAGTGTTAAATTGTCTGCCAGGTGAGCTTTTCTCGGCGAAACTCAACAAAAGTTTCATTTCACAATTAAAAGAAAATTAAAAGAAACGAAAAGTACGGTTTTCCCCGGCAAATCCGAAGCTTACGGTGCTCTGGCAAAGTTTTCGGTGAACTATATATGTAGGTGAATAAATTATTTAAATCTCCTACTAAACTGCACTTAGTTTTTAAAGTGGCTGGTTTTTTTTTAAATTTTAAATTTCGTAGGTGCTCAAAAGTATGCAGTGAAAAGTTATGCCAGAAACGAAATTAATTATTTCATTGCATACTCTTGGGCGGCTAAGCAAGTGATTTAAAATCGCCCAGGGCATTTTTATACCCGTTACTCGTCGAGTAAAAGGGTATACTAGATTCGTGCAAAAGTATGTAACAGCTAGAAGGAAGCGTTTCCGACCCCATAAAGTATATATATTCTTGATCAGGGTCACTAGCCGAGTCGATCTAGCCATGTCCGTCTGTCCGTCTGTCCGTCTGTATGAACGCTGAGATCTCAGAAACTACAAAAGCTAGAAGGTTGAGATTTCCCACACATATTCTTTGGCTTCCTACGCAGCGCAAGTTTATTTTAGCCGAGCGCCACGCCCCCTCTAACGCCCACAATCGCCCACTAACGATTTTAAAATAGGTCCTGCGCCCACATCTTTAAAGATTTCCGAGAAGTATAAATGCAATTTTGTTGTGTATATTTATACCTATCGAAATGTAGAAGACATTTTTCAAATCGGACCATTCATTAAAAAGTTATACGCAATCAAAAATTATATATCTATCTCCCTCGCACTCCCTTTAGCTGAGTTACGATTATTAGTCGGGACACCAACCCGACACAGCGTTCGCACTCCCTTTAGCTGAGTAACGGGTATTAGATAGTCGGGACACCAACCCGACTATAGCGTTCTCTCTTGTTGTGTTTGCATTTCCCCGGAAACGAAACGATACGAAACGAAGCACACATTAATCACATTTAATGTCTTGAAATCATTTATAAAGCTTAAAGCGCTGAATGCGCTTAGCTGAGGCGTCATCAATCAATAACGATTGTTATGTAGGTAATTTAAGAACAGGAAAAAGCAAAGACCTCTTCATTTTTATTCCTTATCACTACCGCACTTTGCCAGAGCATTGCTACGCACTACGAGTATATACGAACTCGATCTAGGACTATATCGTACGTGGATTCTACGTGGATCGGGGGAATTGGGGAATTGGGGGTTCGGATCAGGTTTTACCACTTTAAACTTTTGCTCAAGCCGCTCAGGGTCGCCATTCAATCGTCTGTTCTGCTATAGCATCTAGTTACTAGGTGTTTATTTGCATGATGATATAATATATATATATACATTGCTTTTATGTACAGTTCGGTTTGTTGGGGTGGTGGTGTTCTTGCTGATGCGTTAATTGATTTTTTCGGGCTTTTAATTTATGCACAATTATTATTCGCATTCAGCATATCAAATGCCAGGCTACGAAATAAATGTATTGTATTTTTGGTTTCGTTTAGGATTTGCTTTGTTTTAATTTCGGTTTTTGTTTTTTTGTTTGTTTTTGTTTTCGATTCTTGTTTATTTTGATTTAGCTAGTTTTCATTGGTCTATTTACAGCGGTGGCTAAATTATTACGCATACGTCGTGTGGTACACGATGAGGTACGAAAAACGAAAGCGATTTGGTAGCAATGCAGTTAGCTAAACGAAAGACAAATCAAAGGAAAACAATGATAGCTATAGGTGTGGTTGCCGTCAGTGTGTGAGTGTGAGTGTGAGTGTTAGTGGGTGTTTTGTGGGTGTTTCTGGGTGTTAGTGGTGGGTGTTCTTTGGGTGTTTCTCATTTAAGTTTGTGGCTTTTTACAGGGTGTCCCAGTGTCTGTGTCAAGAACCCTACTCTATATATATGAACTCTATATGCATAATAAATATATATTTATGATATATGGCTTATATATCTTGCTGTTCTCTTGTTCTTGTTGTTTTGCGGCCTATTCAAATGCAAAGCGCGCACATGCCGATCATCATCATTATCAACAGCATGACCATCATCATCATAATCATAATCACAATCATAATCAAATCAAAAGCAGAACAAAGCTATGCGTATGTGTGTTTGTGTGTGTGTCTGTTTCTGTATTTGTATTTGTATTTGTAACTTGTATTTGTATTGGTGTGCAGAGACAAAACCGAGAAATCATAAGGAACGCAAGAGAATAAACTTACCAATCGGAATCTGGATCTGAAGCTCCATCTCCGATACGCGATTTCCTAAACGAGTTTCGAAAGTATTTCATTTTTTTTTTGTTTGGTTTGTTTGTTTTTTTTTTACTGTTTTCTTTTGTACTTTTATTTTGGAATAAATATATATTTTCGATTTTTGTTCTACTTTGATTAACATATTTTTGTTTTGTATTCATTTTGTTTGATTTAATTTGTTTTGTAATGTTTTTTGAGGAGGCAAATAGTAAGAGAATTCGATAGAAATAGATTGGCAAAGGGACCAATAGACAGAGACAGACAGAGAGAGAGAGAGAGAGGGTTGGAGAGGGTGAGAGTGAAAGAGACGCACAAAAACACACACATACAACCGATGGGTGATAGGGGCCCCCTTTTAACCCATCACTGCCCATCCTTAGCCAAGCGGAAAAAGGCTTGCTGCACGATAAGATTACCCCGCTCTATAGCGCTCCCAAATAATACCATACATATATATATTACATATACACAGTGGCTCACGCAGGGCATTAACTAAAAGGGGATTCAGGAAATCAAATATGATTATTATGTAAAAAGATGTTTATTATTTTTTAAATGTTGTATTAAAACCATATATATTATAAATGTCTTGAAATTATCCTGATACTTTTAAATTAATTAGCATTTTTCAATTTTTAAAATAATTTTAAATATTTCCCCAAAAATATAGTTTTGAATATATGGTATCTTGAAATGATCCTTATTCGTTTTAAGGAGTGACTAAAAACAGTTTGTTAAATGAATTTCCGTATGAATTTTATTTTTAAATAATTTTAATAATTACGAAATCCCCAGAAATACATTGTTTTTAGCCCCGCTAGTCTACGCCACTGGATGTATATGTATGTATATAAATGCGTGTACGTGTGCGTATATCTGTGGATGACCCCATTGTTGTTTTTGGGGTCAGCTGAACCATTTGTGGACTTTCGATTTAATATAAATTGAGAATGAGCTTGTTAGTTTTGGCGCTTCTCGTTTTTCGATTCAATTCGATTCGATACGATTTTGGGTTCTGGCTTCTGGGCTCGAAAAGGTTAAAGAGCTGCGAACCCCGGTATTAAATGGCCTTCTTTATTGCACCACAAATCATCCAGCGAAATGTTAAAGGACTCGGACTCTCCTGTTTGTGTTTGTGTTTTTGGACCATGTGTGTGGTCGCCCGAAAGTGTTATTGTTTAATGGCTGCATGATGTCCGATTTGGGGGCGCCTCGGGTTAACCGGCGATTCGGTTCCTAAGCCGGATTTCAATTAACGCCTCTGCCCGATTCACGGAACTGAGTTTTCGGTTTTGCAGCATTCGGCTTTCGGTTTTCAGCACTCAGCATTCGGTTATTTGGTTTCTGTGGCCATCAAGCCGCAGGCCGTGACCGTCCGGAATGCTAAACCATCACTTGACTGCCTGACTGGCCGCACATGGCAGATGAAATAACAATTGAAAAATTCCGTCGAGTCATTTGCTAGGCCCCCTCTCTTCACCCCTCCCCCTGCGCTTGCCTCACCCATTGGCTATAAATTTATAGCAGCCTCGAGGGACATTTCACACCCCGCCAAAGTATGCTACACTTTCTGGATTTTAAAAACGTGCCAGGATGTCACGGAAATCTACGGATGCCCTGGAAGTAATTGTAGCGTGAAAAGTGCTTTCGACATCATATTTTAAATGACTTCTTAAAGTTTCAAAGCATTTGAGACATTTGTTTTTGGATTTAACAACTTTTTAATCTAAACTAATCAAAAGGTCCTGCTGGCAAAACGGTTTGACTTAAAAAATCTAAAAAAAAACCGAAAATCGGAAATAATATTTAAAACAACTATTTAGAGTCATACAAATTTTTTTTAATTTTTTGGAAATTATTTCTACACAGCCCTTATAAAGACACAAAAAATACGGATAGCACATAAAAACGCCTGGCGAAAATCGCTTTAAAACCCACCGAAAGTCATTTCCGCGACACTTAAACCAGACTCCCGGCTCGTAAATTCCCCTGACTGCCACTTTTCCACTTTTTTCCCACTTTTTGCGACACCCATCGAGCGTACGTATATGTGCCTTATTAGCCGTGGCTAATACCCCAATTATTTGGGTCATCCTAGTTAATGAGGAACTTGAGCTGCTGACAATGCAATAAAGCCGAAAATATCGGACGCTCGCCGGATGTGAGCCGCATTTCAAGTGCTTGCAAATCAAAACACAATTGCCGGATCGAACAAATGAATTTGATTGCGAATCAGAGTTGCTTGTAAGGGAATTACCTAACCGCAGGACCAAAAAAGGAGGCAATCGGTGGGAGGCTCTGGTTCTGGGATGGAATATATATATATATAGGAGGCACCACTTGCATCCCTTTTCGCTGGCCAAAAAAAATACTAGATGATGACATCCAATCGGACCAAGAGGGTGCATAAATTCTAGGTTACCATTGAGTGTATTGTGTTCACTTGGCTTCTACATAAATTTGCAATTTTCTAAATTCAAATTCTTTGTAAGTTGTCAGTCAGCAGGCAATTTCCCATTTTGCATGCACAATGCCAAAAGAGAAGCTGAAAGTGGGTGGCGGGTTGGTCGTACTTTGTGGCATTGGCATATGCATAGGCGCAATGTGGTGTGTCTGTGACAGTGGCGCACAAGGGATTTTTCCAGGGGGGTAAGGGATTAATCCCTGGAATTTTACCTTACTAATTGTCGAAATTATCTTATTTACTTTTACTGAACGATTTTAAGCGAAAAAGATTTTTTTAAAAAGAAAATAAATACCTAAGAATATTAAAAATTAAAAATATTTTATTTTTTGGGCTTTTTCTAATTTAAAAATTACAATAAATTTATTTGAAATATATTTTTTAAATCTTTTTGAATTCCTATATAAAAGATGGGGTTTTTTAAAATATAAAAGGGCTCAAAATCCCTCACCCCCCTGCCTACACCAATGTCTATATGTGTGTGTGTCTGTGTTCTGGTGTATTTGTGTCAAAAGTTCGCCTACATTGCAGTCAGCAGCTTAAACATATCGATTCAAACGCACACTACCAAAAGCCACTTTAACTTTGGCTGTTTGCTGAGATTTTTCAAGCAAAAGTTCCTCTTACACCCTTACTTATATGCATGTGTGGGTATTAGTGTGTGTATTTGCGAGTGTAAGTGTGTTGGCATCAACTTGTTTAGCTGAGGCAAACTTTTTAAGTTGCCCCTCTGCCAAAAATGAACCGAAACTAGAACAGAAAGTGGTAAAATGTATACCCAGCCAAGAGACGACACCTCTTTCCATTTCCCCATTATTTAGCAGTGGCTACAGTGTTACCTCCCCCCGCAACGACCATGTCATATCATATATCACACATATATGCATGTGGCTAAAATAAATGCAAATTCCCCTCATATCCACTTATTAAATGAGAAAAGTCCTGGGGAGGAGGTGGGTTGCAGAAGGGGGGGGTGGTAAAGTTTTCAAGAAAACTAAGTAGACGTCGTCGAGGCTTAACTGTAGAGAAGGAGAGAGAGAGAGAGAGGGGGACGACAGATCTGCGGAACAGATGGTGGGAGTGGGATAGAGTTAGTTAGCGAATGGGCGAGCAGGCGGTTTTTTTTTTGAGTTGAGTTTTAGTTGAGAGTTTCAGAGGTCGAGAGTTAAGAGAGGTCTGGCATTCGATTACACATCAATGATATATGGGTTATATATTAGGATTACACATAGGTTCATACACTACGTTTTTCGGATTAGTACGTTGTTAGAGCGAGCGAGCGAGCGAGAGAGAAAGAGAGCATGAGAGAGAGAGAGAGAAAGAGGGAGGGCGAGCGATCGATGAGCGTTAGTGGATGGGTTAGTACATATCGATAATTATCGAGGGGCTGATCAAGGACTTCGCTTTTTCGTAGGTGGTGATGGTGGTGGTGGTGAGGATAGCAAGAGCCAGGATTCTCTCTCGCAAACACACACGCACACGCACGCAAAGAGAGAGTTTACACACACATATAAATATATATATATGGGTGCACAGAGAAAAAACTCTACGATATCAGTTCCATTTGGCCATCTCAATTTTTTAAAATCTTAAGGAATCCCAAGTGACTTATAGATTTATAAATTTAGCTAATTAAATACTCCTGTGAAAATCTATAGATTTTAAAATGAAGATCAGGGTTAATTTTTAAATAAGATCTACATTTTTAGCACCAAAAATAATATGGATTTAAAAATAAATATGAAAGATGTTATATAATCGCTAAATATATGAATTTCATATACAAGATAATTAGGAACACTTAAAAATGAAGTATTTTATACATTTAGTTTTTCTTGAAGCTAATAATTAAATTTATAAAATATATATTATATATATTATATATATATTTATATCATATTGGGAAATTTTTCTAGGGGTTATTTTTCTTTACACAAAACAACCAAAAGGATTGCCAATGTCGGTGATATTTTTTCTCTGTGCAGTGGTTAGTTAGTTAACGCTAGCAAAACGCGAGTACGCAATATACGGGAACACTGAAAACGATTTTTTTTTTTTTGGGGGGGGGTTGGGTTGTGGGCTGGAAAGGGCTGTATATGGTTGTGGGTGTGGCAACGTTCCTCTTGATGCGCCTCAGGGAGCAGTAGTAGGCCATCACGGCCCTTAGGCTCTTCCACTTCGTTGTCTGCTGGCCATTCGATGCGGATGCGGCTGCGGATGTACCACTCTGGGCCGGATGATCCGCGCTATCCGCCCCGGCTAGCTCCTCGGGATGCTCGCTGATGAACGAGGAGAGGGTCTTCATCGCGGGCAGCGACCTTTGACCCACCGGCGTGGTGACGCTCTGATCGGAGGACGGACTGTTCACATGGAGGCGCACCTGACGCCGCTGACGGGCCTGATGCGAGTGCGGATGCGTATGCGGATGTGGATGCGGATGCGTATGCTGCTGTGCCGGCGTCACTATAAGTCTATCCCTCTCTGTGTACCTTAAACTACTGCTACTGGTGGTGGTGGTGGTGCAGCCACAGTGGTGCAGCTGAGCACTGGCCAGCGACGAGCTGCCGGATCTATGAGACCATACATGTGTGTGTTCAAGATCCGCGGATGTGATCGAGCGGAGGCGATGCGAAAAGTGGATACTCTGATTATAACATGCGATAGAAAGGAGGGGAGCGGGTTCGATGCAGCTTAGGCAACTTTTTTCTATTCAAAAAAAATATGTCCTCGGCATATTTGCATCCATTTTTAGGAATTACATTTAATTTCTGGTAATTTTATTGAAGAAACTAGCTCAATTTAAATAAAATGTTATACTTCTTTAAAAAAAATTTTCTTTTTATATAGACAATTTCTTGAAATAATACCATAAGAAAGGTAATAAAATGGATGTAAGTTTGCCAAATGGCTTTTTTTCTTTTGGTCTTTCTGTGTTTTTGCCCTTGATTAAATTGTTTGCCCTGGGACATTAGCATTCTGGAAGTGGCAGTCGCGGTGGCTTAGTGTGGTTTGGGTGGTTCATGGTCTCATGGTTTCATGGTTTCATTCTGGAGTTTCAGCTGGAGTGGATTCGTGTGCCCGAAGATTAGACGACCGAGAGGCGAGAGAGGGCGCATTAGGCCAAAGAGTTGTCAACTCCTGTCCCCCGGGAGGTCGCTCAACCCCCTTCCAACGCCGCCTTTGTTTGCCTTTGGGTCGGGTTAATTAATGAAATCATGTACACACTCACACACACACAGCCTGACACTGTGACACCCCGAGACACACACACACACTCACACAGCACGGACATGGGCAATCCCGGCTAATTGTCATTGCTAATTTCCTTTTTGCCACCACAAAGGCACAATAAACACAAACAAAAGTTGTGTGTGTGAGTGAGTGTGTGTGTCTGTCTGAGTGACAGCTCCATTCAACTGCAAAAGCAAAAAAGTTGAAACCACAATCTCAACATTTACTTGGAATAGACTCCTTGGACAGTGCGTTAAATATAGGGAAAAAACAAGCTGGGTTATTTAAAAAATGTAAAAATATTAAGAAGCTTATTATCACAAATATTACTACATTTTTGGCATGTTAATTATTTAAATTAAATTTGTTATACAGTAAAATTCATTTAAAGGGCATTTAAAAGTGTGCAGCAATATATTTTCAATCCAAAAATGCTATAAAATCATAAAAAAAATCAAATAGATATTTAAGTTACTAATTTTTTTTTGTGGAATTTTCAAACAAATTAAATTAAAAAACTAATTATTTCATTTATCATATTATATAATCTATACAATCATATCATCTATCACTCAATCACGCAGCTATGAAACGCACTGTCCCTGTATCGGGCTTCCACCAGGGATCCTGGGATCCAAGACTCCTGATTAGATTAACCAAAACCCAAACTGGAAACTTTTGAAGTCGCATTCGCATTCTCACATTCCCATTCAGATTTCAATTCCCATTTGGCATTACGCATTTGGCATTTCTCAATGCCAGGCTTCATCTTCTTCATCTCCGACCGCAAGGATTCGCATGGACGTAGAATAGGGGGGATTATAAGGCAGGGGGACTGAGACTGAGACTGGGGACTTGCTAATTGCTAATTTAATTTAATTGAATCGAATCGGGCTCGTTGGTTTTTCTGGTCCTGATTCTGATTCGGGTTGTGGTCCTTGTCTTACGGATGCCAGTACGGATGTGATGTCGCTTACGGTTGATCAAATACAGAGTACAAAAAGCTGCCAAGGCGAGCGAAGCCCAACAAAGTATGCTACACATTTATCAATTACGCTTACGGCACGTGTCTATGTATATGTAGTTACTGTATGTGTGTGTTATGTAAGTGTATGTGTGTGAGTGTAAAATGCGGACTGCAGCAGCAGAACCGGATTATGTTTATGTGTTTGGTAACAACTTGGCACGATTTGAATAAATCATCTTTGTTAGCCCCTCTTCGCTTTTTTTTACTCCGCTTTCAACTTGTATTTTACACGTGTCGGCTTGGATGCACTGAGCGAAATAAGTGTGTACTAGCATAGAGGTTTTTCCATTCCTAATACTTATATAGTTTTCTTTCAATTATTCCTATTTTTCAATTAACAAATTTTTTGGTTCAATTTTGTAGTTATTTACATTAAAAAAAATTATATTTTTCAAATCTTTTTTATTTTAAAGATTAATTTTCAGTGAGCAACATATTTTAGTAAAAAGTTTTTGACTTAAATATATAAGATATTATTTTTGAAAGCAGATTTCCTGATCAAAAATCTTTTAAGATTTATAGAAATAAATGTTCAATTATTTTCATCTTTACTCATTAACGTTTAAACTTTAGTTAACTGCAGGCTAACTGGTTTTCACTTGAAAACCTCTTGCTCTAACTTTAGTTGACATTTTTTTTGCAACAATTTTTTTTATACGAATAAATAATAATATTTTCTCTTCCCTTTAACGTTTAAGCTTTAGTTACCTGCAGGTTAACTGGTTCTCACTTCAAATCCTCTACTTTAGCTGACACTTTTTTCGCGCAGTGCAGAAGGTGTGGGTGTATTCATTGACTGGGTCTGTGTGGGTAGTTGGGTGTATTGTATATAGTGTACATTATCGAACTTACCGCTGACTGGGACTCTTGCTGTCCGACGAGTGCGCCGCACTGTTGTTGTCGTCATCGCGGACCATCTTGTGGTGCCGCTTGTGATAGCCGCCGTCGCTGGGACCACCGTGCCCGCCGGCACCACCGGATCCTCCGCTGGCACCACCTCCTCCTCCTCCGCCGCCGCCTCCGCCACCCCCTCCGCCGGAACTACTGGTGCCCGTGGGACTGATGACGTCCGTATCGCTGTTGCAGTCGTGCACCTGACGGGCCACATCCTTGACAAACTTGCCCGCTTCGAGCTCGTGGGCCTCCATCTGCAAGGAGGCAAGGGATAAGTTGGTCGCATTAATTGAGCTTATTGGCATTGCTATTTCTGCATATAAGTGTGTGTATATATAGATCTGACACCCATCGGGTGTCTCATCAATCGCAATTGAGCGCATCTTAATTGCTAATTATGCAAATTCTACCTGAAACCGGGTCTCAAATGTCAATGCTTTCGTACAGCGCCGGTCAAAATTGTAATACTCTTACTTGAGAAGATCAAACTATTTAAAACAATTATTTTAAAATATCAATAATAATAAAAGTTTATTTTTATTTGGGTTATTATTTAAAAGTACTATTTTTTTGGGTGGAAAATCACGATCTTAATTTTTAATAAAAATATGTTTTTTCTTACCGATTTTTTGCTGTAACTTGGTTAAAAATGGTCCCAAATCAAAAAGGCGTACTGTTCTGAGCAGCTAACAACCTAATAATTAATATCAGTAAACTTTCCGTCTGATTTAAAAAAATAAAAATTTTACCCAATTTTCATATTTTTGGTAAGGGGTTACATCATGATTTTTTGCAAAAATTGGCAAAAATAAAAAATTTACAGGTTTAAATGCAGATCGATAGGGAATTTTATTACGAGTTCAACGAGGTATGACATTCCATATTTGGATCACTATTTCAATTTGTATGACCAACATACTATACTTTTTTGGGTGGAAAATCAGAATTTCGACAAATTTGAAATTTTTCTTGATCAATTTTTTCCTATTTTTTGCATACTGTTTTAAGCAACTAAAAATGGCCAAAAATTCAAAGAACTAGAACTTTAAGCCTTCAAAGCCTAGTTACTATAATTTCTACCTCGACTGTTTAAATACATATATATCTGCAACAGCATCGACATTCGTATCTGGAACTGCATCTGGCACTGAGCCTTTGCCTTTGCCATTTTGCCCACGGTGCATTTTAAATCGGATGATGTTGACGATAATAATTAAACTTTGATTTGATTGCTTGTGACACGAAAACTTGGCCAACTCTGAGCCTTCAGGTGGGCGAGAGTTTCCCGGGGAATTGGATGGGTGGGTTGAAGGTGGATGGTTGAACAACGATGGCGAATGAGTTGGATGGCAAAAAAAAAAGAGAACTTTTGTCGAGAACTTTTGTCGAAGCATGCTTTCAAAAATTTAAATATTGCATTATTGATTCCTCTCGGAATTGGCTGAAAACTGAAATTGACTTAAGGCCTGTTTTTTACGCAATATCGATGAAAATCCAATAAAAGCGCAGCACTTATTTGAATAAAGACAATGAAAAAACCTTTTTCACAATAATGTTTAATTTTTATAGCAAAAACGTTAATTTAAGCGATTGTTATGTTTTCTTAATAATCCTATTTATTTAGTTCGTTAATTAAAAGCTTTAAAAATGATTCATTTAAATCACTTGGGGAATTATGAATAAATAGGATTAAATAGGAAACATTAATACGCTTTGTAGGAATTATGTAAAAATCGAAATGAATTAAAAGAAAATTGCATAATGGCGGCAATTATTAACATCTAATGCGCAGGATATTCCAAGAAAATCGATGGGATTTAAATGAGTAACCTCATACAGAAATCCCCCCGGAAAAATCAATAAGAATTAGCCGAAACTAAAAGGAGGGGAGGTTGGCCTGAAGGCAATTGCACCGCAATAAAATCAAAATCAAAATCCCAGCCACTCAGCGTCGAACATAAAGACCACTTGTTAGCCAAAAAAACCATTATTAATTTAACACCAAGTTGGCCAAAAGCAAAACCAACTTTAAGCCGGTTTGGCCAAGTACTCGATATAAGTACTCGAGTGCCGGCAAAACTTGAAAACTTCGATTTGACCATTGGGACAGATTGACGTTGGTCGTGTGCTCCGTGTTTCCTGCTCCATATTCCATATATACCCCCTCCTAACTCATCCCACATTTATGTGTCCGTGACAAAACTGGGGCAATAGGGGAAACCGCATAACATATATCTATACATATATCTAGCGGGATTTGTGCGCCGTGTTCCCACCAATTAGTTGACAAATCGGTTCAATGCCAGATTAAGCTTCACTTGTGAGCTATACTATGTATGCTGTGAAACATCTGCGGTCAAAATAATAGTGCTATTTGTGTGCTTGTGTAAAATCAAATAGCAAAACAGTCTTCTTTCAAAATATTCCAGCTCAATGAAAATTGATTTGCCCACGTTGCAATGTCAATTGTTTGGTTTACTAACAATTTCTTATTTAGCAAAGAAATTATAAATATTTTTGGGATATAGAAGAGGCTAATCTTAAATGACATTTTTAATTCGCCGATTTCGATTTCAGAATTTATTAAGTCCCAAAAATAACACTGAAATGCAACCAAAAAGACGTTATTTTTGTACAGCCTACTTTTAGACACCTTTTTTTGTTTTCTTCAATTTTTCAAGCTTTAGTAGCTATTATTGATGACCCCAGCTGTATATATATATAGAGCTTTGATCCGTGAGACCAGCAGCTGCCGCCCGTGGACATGGCAATTAAATGCGCCACAAAACTTGATTGGAATTTATTGTGGTTCTGAGTTCTGGGTACTGACTACTGGGATCTCCAAACTGCTGGTTTCCGAGTCGAGCTGTTAAGCTCTCATCCCGGATTTCAAAGGACTCCATAAATAGTCCTGGCTGTGAAACTATGATGGGCCAAAACAACAGCGAAGTGCCCTCCGTTTTAATTAGCCTGTGACAAATCGGATGGATAGATGCATATATAAATGGACAGCGTTTCAATTTCCTGCAGATATTCTACAGCGAACTTTTCCCGATTGAGCCTTGATTTTCTTTAATGGCTTTTACGTAATTTAGCCAACGGCTGCTGCCTACTGGCTCACTTGAGCTGCAAAACTATTTTTTGGGGGCGGCGCCCGCGCTTTCAAAACTAATTTAATAACTTTTAGTCAGTTTGGAAATTTTAATGAATATTCATCCTGATCTAGGGCTCTCCCTTTAATGTTTTTTTGGGTTTTCGGCTTGTTTTTGGTTTGCTTTTTTGAAATTTAGGTAACGAGTTTAACGAAGTTTCCATTAGGAAGTTGCTCAAAATTATGTGGACAATGCTAATGGAATTTTGGCGAAGTGTTCTGGTCGGCTTCAAACTTATATAAGTAAATCACTATTATATAGAAATATATCATTCAATCAAAGAAGGGTTCTATAATAAATTTTAGTTCCCTTAATTAATGTTATTTATGATGTTAAACATCTTACATCTTTTCCAGCTTGACCCTTAATATTTTATAAAATGTATTTTACGTAATGACAATTTTCTTAAGGGCCTTTCCGATATTTATTTGCAAGCCGCTGCTTCTGACTACAATTTTAAGCAATGGATATAGCCTCAATTTGCTTTGATATGCCCAGATATATCCTATATTTATATTTGCGCTGCCCTTCGCCGGCAATATCATTAAAATGTAGCTACCATGGCCGGACATAACAGTAAAAGCCATAATCAAAAATGTTTAAATTTTATGCCTTTGTTTGTCACACAACATTAATGAGCGGCAAAAGGAAGACGACGGGCAGGAGATTGGAGGAAATATGGCAAAAGTGAATCGGTGGGAAGGGTGGAAAGGGAGGGGAAACTATAGCCAAGTTACACTGAAATATTGATTTAACTACTTCATTTTTCTAGAAATATTCCGATTCCGACTAGCTTAAAATGTTCGTATTATAAAAATGATTTGTTTAAATCATCAAATATTATTAAAAATTTAAATATTTAAAAATGGCAATAGAATGCTTTAAGCATAATTTATGTATATACGATTTTTCTTATTTTAATATCATAAAAATGAAGTACTCTACTTATATATCAAATATTTCCTAATTTCGATAATAATAATAAAAAATATTTTAAAATATCGATATTTTCGATATTTTTACAATATTGATACGATAAAATTGATATTTTCAAGGGAAAACTCCTTTTAATTATAGATAAATAGCAAACTGTTGATATTCTTTCAAGCTCTCTTAATATCACAACCTACTCTTTTTTCCGTGCAGTGTAAAGAGGAATTCATAACCGAAACACGAGATTGTCCTTCTGGGAATCGTGCTCAAAATCGGACTGGTCTGGGCTGCGAGGGAAATGTAAGTGGGTGGATGGATGGATGGATGGATAAAGGAGCAGGAGGAGCTGGAGGAGGAGCATCCATGGACATGGCAGGATGGACTACTCACCGCATATAGGCCCGTTGCTGTGGCCCCCGACGACGAGGAGGATGCCGCTGCCGCTCCAGTGCTGCCGTAGTTGAGCTGTGAGTGATAGCCGCTGGAGAGGATCTTCTTGTGTGCGGATGCATGCGCCCGATACGCGCTCACGCTCAGTTTCATCCTGACATCCACTCAACCAACCATCTGTGGGTGTTGGGTGGCAATGGGTGGTTATGGGTGGAGGTGGGCGTGGCAATTGCTCCTTTTTCCGCCCCGGAATTCCCAAAACTGAAACTGAAACTGAATCTGAATGTGAACTGTGTGTGTGGGCGGGGGCGTGGTCGCTTCACTGCTGCTGTTGCAGCTTGTATTGCTGTTGCTGTTGCTGTTGCTGCTGCTGCTGCTGTTGTATTTGCCACTTGTATTGCTGTTGCAGCTTTAATGGCCAAAGGTTGCTCCTAGTTTTTATGGCCCCGACAAACTATTGTAGCCACTGCTGTTGTCGCCACTTTGGCAATTATTGCTGTTAGCCGATGTTGCTGCTTGTTGTTGCTACTTCAGTTGTTGCTGTTGCTGCTGGTGTTGCTGCTGGTGTTGCTACTGCTGCTGTGTATATTATTATGGCTGCTTTTCCGTATTCAATTCAAGATTTAGAAGTAGATGTTGCTGTTGCAGCTGCAATCTCAGAAGTTGCTGGTGTTGCTGTTGCTGTTGCTGCTACTACTGCTGGTTTATATTAATATGGCTGCCTTTCCGTATTCAATTCAAGATTTTGAACTAGGTGTTGCTGTTGCAGCTGCAATCGTAGATGTTGCTGCTGCTGTTTCTCCAGCTATTGTTGTTCCTCCTTCCGCTGTTTTTGTTACTTTGCCAGCTGCTTTTGTGCTGTCGCTTTCAAGTTGCGTTGAATTGGGCTTAATTGAGTGCCCACAGGCGTCAGACGATGACGATGGCGACAACAACAACAGGACAACAACGGGGCGACACCGTTTTAAGGAGGGCGGAAGGGGCGTGGCAGTAGCAGGAGGAGGAGGAGGGGGAGTGGGAGGGGCAGGAGATTGGGGCAAGAATGTCACCGACACCGACAACACACACAAAGCAAACTTTTTATTGCCGCCTTTGGTGGTGTTGCTGTTGTTGCTGTTGCTGCTGTTGTTGCTGCTGTTGCTGCTGTTGTTGTTGCTGCTGCTGCTGTTGTTGTTTCTGTTTCTGATGCGAGAGACAAAGACAAAGGTCCCCACGACGATGATGGACTGGAATTCGGGGCTCCGCTGCTCAGTTTTAGTTGGCCATAAACGATGAAGCGGCCATTTAAGCATGTAGCTGTGTGTCTGTGTGTTTTTCCAAGGGGGCGTGGCTGCAGTACCGTTGTCAAGCGCTCTCTCTCCCTCTCCCTCTATCTCTCTCTTTCTGTATTTTTCTAGAGGATCCTTCCCTGTGTTCCCTTTTAATTGTTTGTAATTTGGTTTTTAGTGCTCTACGGTTGCTGGTTTTTTGGTTTTTGTTTCTGTTTTTGTTGTTTTTGTTGTTGTATCCTTTGTTCTTATAGTTGTTGTTGCTGTTGCTGTTGCTTTGGTGTTATTGTTGTTAAGGCCTCATGTCACTTTAGTTACAAGTATCTGTAGCTGCCGCTGTCGTTTCCGCTCGCAGTCGCCGTTGTTGCTGTTGCTGATGTTGCTGCTGCTGATGTTGTTGCCTGCAGGCAAGGAGGAAAACATTTAGCTAAGTAAACATTAAAGTGGAAATTAATTAAAATGTCTAACAGTTTAGCTGCGAAACACAACACAGCGCACACCACATACACACCAGAGAGCTGCAACGAGCATGATCGAGTACGATCGATCATCGCTCGATCATTTTCGTTTAATCCGGTAAACTCACTCGGCAACGAATAATCACGAACAAACCCGAAAGCCAAAGTACGATCCGATCAACTACCCCACTCGCTTCGTAACGATCAATGATGTGATTTTGAACTTCGGGTGTAGGTGAACAAAACGATCGTTCCGAAGCGCTCAATCGTTCCCGATTATTGCGACCTCGAGTCAGTTGTACATGAATAGATTGTGAACGGATTAATATAATTTCTTGTAACGACGAAATAAAATAGGGGAAGAGTGCACTTCAATGTATTATATGTTTAATGAGAAATATTTATTCCATATGGAACTTTTTCCTTTCCGTTGGCCTGACAACGTGTAGGTTCCATCTGATTTTAGTTCTAAAACGCTTTCAAAATCTATTACTTGTTGTCCTTTTGTGCAAATATAAAAATATGTTGTGCAAAATATAAAGCAATAACACGAACTGCACGGTCATACCGATGGGCGCAAAGGACGATCAACCAATCGATTGCACAAAATATTCGATCACAAACGGGTAAAATCTTCAAGGCGAACGTTCACACACGATCAGATCATACACTTGAACGATCACAAACGATCATTCATGGGACGATCGCATTCGCTCACCGCTCATTTCGTTTCGCTCACCCGAAGCGATTAATCAAAACGGTTACGAGTAAATGATCGGGTGTACCCGAAAATGATTGACTCGTTGCAGCTCTCTGATACACACATTAAGTGCTTCACACCGAAACGATTTAGTTTTTGAACAAAATTCCAAGAAACAAAAGTCGTTTAAAGGGCAACCACAGCCTTCCCCTTCGCTATTTGCCAGCGCACACAAATGCACAGAGAAAAATAAAATATTCAATAAATACAAAATTATACTATTCAAAAAAATATATAAAATGTATAAAAAATAATAATATCAAGATTTTAAGCTAAAATTTAAATTTAATTTGTTGTTAATTTAAAAAAGGAATACGCTTCACCAAAATAAAATTATAAATATTATAAAAAGACATTTTACTTCAAGAATGAATGATGTTTCCCAAAAATTTCTTAACCCCTTTTAATGTGGCATAATTACCTATTTTATTAAATTCCTAAAATATTTCCCCAACCTTTTATTTAAAATATACCTCCGTTTAAAGAGTTGTGCTCGCATTGCAATTCAAATGAATAGCTAAATACAGAACTTCGAGTGGGTGCAAAAAGTGGGTGGGTGGCAATAAATAAAGAAAAACGAAGGGGGGCCGGAAAAAGGTGAGTTTTTGTGTGGGTCAGCAGCTCAAAGTTCATTAACTTTGCGGCAAGTTTGATTTGTGCGTAATTGAACCTTTTCGCACCGACAAGTTGCTTAACTATCGGCCACCGTGATTGATGGCCAATGATTGACGGGGACGGGGCTCTGGGAATTAACTAATTAGTGATAGCTACTTGACCCCAATTAATCATGCTGATTAGCTTCACAGCCGCTTGTCAATCGGAGCTATCTATAAAACATCTATAATCTGATAAGTATCAATCAGTAAAAATAAATAACAAATATTAACTAAGATTTATACTAATTTACGTATTATTTATTTATTGTAAAACCTGCAAAAATAAACCATCAATCAACTTTTCAACAAAGATTTCCATCAAAAATCATTGAATATTCTCACAATTGTTTTTGCCACAAATTTCAAATGAACAAGAGAGAACGCTATAGTCGGGTTGTTGTCCCGACTATCTAATACCCGTCACTCAGCTAAAGGGAGTGCGAACGCTGTGTCGGGTTGGTGTCCCGACTAATAATCGTAACTCAGCTAAAGGAAGTGCGAGGGAGATAGATATATAATTTTTGATTGCATATAACTTTTTAATGAATGGTCCGATTTGAAAAATGTCTTCTACATTTCGATAGGTATAAATATACACAACAATGCATTTATACTTCTCGGAAATCTTTAAAGATGTGGGCGCAGGACCCATTTTAAGATCGTTAGTGGGCGATTGTGGGCGTTAGAGGGGGCGTGGCGATCGGCTAAAATAAACTTGCGCTGCGTAGGAAGCCAAAGAATATGTGTGGGAAATCTCAACCTTCTAGCTTTTGTAGTTTCTGAGATCTCAGCGTTCATACAGACGGACAGACGGACAGACAGACAGACAGACAGACAGACAGACGGACAGACGGACATGGCTAGATCGACTCGGCTAGTGACCCTGATCAAGAATATATATACTTTATGGGGTCGGAAACGCTTCCTTCTAGCTGTTACATACTTTTGCACGAATCTAGTATACCCTTTTACTCTACGAGTAACGGGTATAATAACAATCTTTGAGGAAATCAAGCGTACAGCAATCGGCATTCATTATTCAGCTGTTGAATCGCCCACGAATACCCAAACACAATCATTAGGCCATCAATCGGACATCATCGCCCACTCAGTGAAGCACTCATTCGCTTTCGCTGTTCATTCGCACAAACTCCAACTCAAACACTCAACATTCACTTAGCATTCACTTGGCATTCATTCATAGACAATGCCCTCGGAAACGGATTTATTACGTTTTATTTTTTATTAAAGCCAAGAACATGGAATTTCATGTCTCCAAGAGACTGTAAACATGTAGCAAATGTAAAATATATATATATAGGGAAAAGTATGAGTGAAATCGCCGCGGGTAACAGATATTGTCGTTCGATTTCCGCGGATTTACATTTTTTGCCGCTTGGTGGGGGGATAAGTAAGTTTAGCAAGAACAGAAACTGGGTTTCGCAGACAGGATACGGCGATTGGCCATTAAACTCGAGCAATTACAACGCTGAATCCATGGAGCCAAAGGCAAACATTCAATAAAGACTGTAAACTAAATAAACGAAGATGGAGGCACAGGCTCCTGACTTTCCATGGGCTCATACACAGCGAGAAATAGGATTTGTTTATGATTTTTATTTATTTTTAGGACCTAGTTCTATATTTGTATTATTTATTTTGTATTTATTCTTAAATATTGTATTTTTTAAATAGTTTGAATATTTTAATAAAAAATAAAAAAACAATTTATTTGAACTATAAAAATAAACCAACAACTTATTTAAAATATATAAAAATTAAATACAAAATTTATTTTAAGTTGCTTTACCCCTTTTTTCGCTCAGTGCCCCCGCAGGCTTTTAATTCCTTTCGAAGAGTCGATGGATTGCACCTGTTGGCATCTTATATACACAACGATGGCACATAAAATGTAATTATAAAGCATTCAAACATCCGCAGAGGGACGTTAAGAGAGGGAGGGGGTGAGGGATAATGGGGGGCAGGGAAGGTCGGTGAGTTCGAAATCGGGGAGGTGAAAACAAAGTAAGAGACTTAACACTTTGTGCGAACGCTTAACCAGCTTAAGGAGCCCGAGGAGCCAAAGGAGCCGCTGCAAGTTTTATGAGCTTTTGCCTGGTCAGGCACCCTCTATATAAATACATATATATATTTCCTTATATATGTAGCAGATATATGTGTGTATTTTGCGCATTTTTCTACATAAAACTCAATGAAGCATCCACCGACTGTCGGGTAGATAAAGAAAGAAAGAAACTGGCAGCGGCTGCTGCTGATGTGGCTCTGTGGCTCCGTCGCCCCCTTTCTCGCCGCCCCTGCCGATTTCAATTTCAAAATGTACGCTCCATTGGGCAGTGAAGACACCCCAAAGCCCCCTGCCCCGCCCCCCCTTTTGTGGCCACAAGCACACACAAAAAGTGACATTAAAAAATGGTAGCCACTTGTCAGGCCAAAGAAACGAAGTTACGAACCGGGGTTTGGGAATATTTATCAAAAACTTATCGAGAAAGCGTTGCTATCACAGTAGCGGGGTCACGCGGCGTATGCGTTATGTAAAATTTATATTTAAAATCCCGGCGAAAAATCAACAAAAAACAGCCGACGCATTTTGATTGGTTTTTTTTCTGGTTTCTTGTTTCTGCTTTTCGGTGGTTAATTAAGGGACACGTGTCCCAAAACCGACATTAAAATGCATGACATTTTCTATTTCTCGTCGACTAGGGAATTTAAATTATGAGCGATGATTTCAGTAAAGAGAAAAAAAATATAATAAATAATTGTAATCCCTTTTAAATGTTAAATAGCATTGAAAATCATTAAAATTGGTTCCCTTAATTATAAATTTAACCAAAATGTAAAAAAATAAATTATAATATACAAAAAATACTTGTAAACCTATTTGAATGCATTAAAAATGATTATTTTATTTATTCTTTCCTTTTTTAATAGAATATCTACATAAGAATAATGTAGACGTTCACTTCATCAAGTTAAATTATTTAAAAATGGTTTTTTAGTTATTTTACTATAGTTTTATCAACAGCTGTTTGTATTTGTATCTTTTAGCCCCAAAAAAAGAGAAAAGGAAAAGAGAAAGATATTAATGATGGACAGGACATGTAGGAGATACTTGTAGTTAGATGTGTATCTAAATAGGGCATCGATAAATCTGCCCGAAAAAAATACTCTCCCTGCTCGCTTGACCCACATTTCGCTGCAAAGTTTTGTTTTATTTATTTTTCTTTACTCGAGCCAATTGCGTTTTCAGTTTTCAGTTAGGTAAGAATAAGAAACTCGCCCAGAGATTGTGTTTTTTGTCCTTTTATTTATCTTATATTTTGCTTCTTTTATTTTCTTTTTTTGCCCCGGTGCGTGGTCCTTTTCGCAGTTTTCTTTTCGTTTTGTTAGGCAATCCCTTATCAACGATTATGTCAAATGTTTTGGCCACTAAGTAGCCGAAACTGCTGTCCACCCGGCTCGTCCTTTGTCCTTTTTTTTGGACTCCGTCTTAAGACCGCAACAAGGAGAGAAAACAGGGTTCGTCGTATATGTTATGAATATGAAGTTTGTTTCTTGGCTGTTTTTTTTTTTTTTTGGTTTTTTGGGTGTGTGGACCAAAGCCAAATGTTGCCATTGCCATGCATATAGCCGGACTTAAGTGATTCCGGGTGGAATATGACGGGGATTTGGATTTGGAGTAGGTCAAGCAGCTGCTGCTGTTTTACCCCCCTCCCCTCCGAAGCGACCCCCTGCTAAAGCAAGCTCATGTAAATTTTGTAAACTGAGCCGCAGCATAAATTAGGATGAGGCCAGATTTGCATGAAAGAGCATCCCATCAGCCATCAACCCATGAGCCCTCCAATGGCATTTCGCCATTTTTCAGTGGCCATCGGGTGACGAATACGTGCTACCTGATAATGCGATTAATATCGATTGTGTGCACAATCGCAAATTCGATAACAGTTGGCAAACAAACAAAACATAATGCCCACTAAGTTTTTTGTTTGCCAGCAGACCAAATGTCAATATTATTTCGCAATTTGCACATTTTTTCACACTGGCGCAAAGAAAAAACTGACCAATAATAGCCGTTCTTTTTGTGCTTAACAAATATTTCAGCTTTTTTATATGCCATTCATGGCAGCGAAAAACACACAAATAAAGTATGCATTTAAGTCCAGAACGATACGTTATTATTATGGAAGAGCTAATAATGGCCAATGTATATTTTTATATTTTTATATTTACACTGCAATTCGCACAGTTTGTGTATATTTGAGTTGTGAATAATAATGTATAGCTAATAACCAATTTCTATTTATAGATACCCATTTTTTTGCTTTATTATAAGCTCTTGTTTGTTAAGGAAAGAAAATAAGAATATTATGGCGCCTTCCCCAGAAATTATAAAAAGCAGACCAAAACTAACAAATAAAACAAATTAAATATTTAAAATAAAGCAAAATCTCATTAAATGAGACAATAAATTATAATGAAATTATAAGTGTAAGGAGAAAATGAAGAATACAAAAAATAAATATAGTAATAATTTATACAAAATAATTTTTAAAATTAAAAACAATTTGTATTTTATAAAAGCTGTTTGATGAATAAAAATATAGATTTTACGATAAAGTCTTTAAACATTTACTCCCAACTGTAAATTAAAAATGTTTTTTATATCAAATATAAATTTTAATAGGTGCAAAGGAAAATTGTTTACTTATTTGGTGATTTTTTTTTAAATTTCTTTAGCAAAGAATATAATTCTTTAAGTAAACTGTAATAAAATAAAAAATATGCCAGCAAACGTAGTATCTCCGATATGGCTGAATCGTGGATACCCCCGGATAATCAGGCTTTGGTTATGCGTTTTGGCTTTCAGGCAGCTCGTTACGTGGATTGGCTCATGCATAAACATGACACTCAGTCAACGCCACATCCCCAACCCTTAACCATTTCCATTTCCCTTTTCCCGAGATGAAGCAATTTGTGCCTCTGTGATTTTGTATCAATTGCGGAAGGGTTTTGCCGCGGGGGAGTTGCTCATACGCCGCGTAAGCTGGCAGCGTAATAAATTCCTTTTGGTAGATGTGGCACCTCTTAAACCGATTTATTTATCGCCCTAAAACCAAAAACGAAAAACCCTTGCCAGACAGACAAACACTAACACAAACACACACGCACAATAATAAAGGTCATATATCAGTTTGGAAGATGTCTTCCTGTTTTGTCTTCGATTCGAATCGGGGATTCTGATCTTGCCTGCCTGTCGTTGATTTATTTCTCGCCCACAAGAACCAGAACCCTTTGGAGAGAGAGACTATGCAAATAAGCCAGAGGAGCTGCGTGAAATTCAATTAAAAGAAAACTGTATTCTCTGCTTTCCCCGTTTTCCCGTGAAAGAAAGGAATAACCCAATTACGGGCTCATCCTCAAGCATAAATCCGTAACCGAAAGCAATAAAATTATAAAGCCAGCGAGTAAGTGAATAAAGTGAGCTCTGGGGAAATGACGTGGGATCCTGCTGCATGAAACATGATGCAATGAACGCAATCACCAGGCATTATCATCATATAACCCCCCTCAAACTCAAACCCCCTCCCCTGACACACAAAGTGAAAAATCATTCGCAGAGACGTTGAATTTTTAATGCACTTTGGCTCTCGATTTTTGTAGCTGTCTCCTGACTTTCGACTCCTGAATTTCCGGAATCTCCGGCATCTGCGATGACACTTTTACACAGAAAAAAATTGGCAAAAGCTAGGATTGATATGTGCAGCTTGACTTAATATTTTTTAATATCATTTTAATATTATTTTATTATTTGTTTAAAAAAAAGCTACATTTGGTATTTTAAAACAGTATTTTTATAGCTTTATCAAGATATAATAGATATAAAATAAGGTATTTCTTTTCTGTGTAGTGCTCCTGCTACCGGCTTACGTAATCGTCGACTCCTCGGAGTGTTGGCTTTATTTTTGGCCACCTGCCTTTAGAGATGTGAAGATGTGTTTGAGCTAGTTAGCATTCGAATGGCTCCACCAGACGTATACGTAATTTTCGCTCTGCGGCCCACTAGGCGTATGCGTAGTATATACACATATATGAACATTCGAGGTTAGCAAATTGCCAGGCATAAATTTCGCACGAACTGTATTCTACGACAATTTCATGAAACTCATTTCGTTCCACATTTCGCGCCACCCTCTACCTATTTTATACATAAAACTTAACCTTCTCTAAGGTCTTATCATTTTGGAGTGTTCCAGAGACCGCCAAGAACTCATAAGCTGTCATTTTGATGCAGTCAATCAGATAGTCAATAGTCTTGATAAGGCCGCTTTGAGATCGCGTTTAGATTGAGGTCAAGCCCATGAATTAAATGAATGAAAAACAATATTTTTGTACAAGTTACAGCAAAAAATCGATTAAGAAAATGTAAAGAATAAAAAATCAAAATCCTGATTTTCCACACAAAAAAATTTTAGTATTTTGGCCATAAAAATTGAAATAATAATCCAAATATGGAATGTCATACCTCGCTGAACTCGTAATTAAATCCCCAATCGATCTGCATTTAAACCTAAAAAATTTTAATTTTCCAAATTTTCGCAAAAAATCATGATGGTACCCCTTAAAAAAAAGCGAAAATTTGGTCAAAAATGAATTTTCCCAAATCAGTCGCAAAGGTCCCTGATATTAATTATAAGGTTGTAAGCTGCTCAAAACAGTACGCCTTTTTGATTTGGGACCATTTTTGCCCAAGTTACAGCAAAAATTCGATTAGGAAAAATTTCACATTTGCACCAAAAATCAAAAGCCTGATTTTCCACCCAAAAAGTATAGTATTTTGGTCATAAAAATTGAAATACTGATCCAAATATGGAATGCAATACCTCGTTGAACTCGTTATAAAATTCCAAATCGATCTGCATTTAAACCTGGAAATTTTTAATTTTTGCCAATTTTTGCAAAAAATCATGATGTAACCCCTTATCAAAAATGTGAAAATTGGGTCACATATTTATTTTTTTTAATCAGACGGAAATTTTACTCATGTTAATTATTAGGTTGTTTGCTGCTCAAAACAGTACCCCTTTTTGATTTGGGACCATTTTTGATCAAGTTACAGCAATAAATCTATAAGGTAAATCAAATATTTACCAAAAAAACCCAATCCTAATTTTCCATTTAAAATTGAAACTTTGGCTTTCAGGGCTTAAACATTAAAGAATATATAAAGAACTTATTTTTCTGTGACTTTTATATAAACATAGAAACTTCACAACAAATAGAGCATGATCTCCAACTGATTCATGGCTTTAATCTGGAATCCGTCACTTCCATTCTGCACCACCAAATACTTGCATTGCCGTGAAGAGCTCAATCGCCGGCGAGGAATACCGAGGAATGGATTGGAATGGATGGCTGGTGAATGGGATCGATTTAACCCCGTTTGCAGCGTCAATCGTTCGATAGGCAATGTCTGCAATCGCTGCAATTACCTATCGCCATCGCAGTTTGCGGCCAAATGTGGGTGATGGGCGGTGGGTGGTTTATAGTGGGTGGTGCTGATTTAAGGACCCACAGGCCTTGCTCCAAATGTGCGCTGGCTCGTCGGCAAGGCACTGGCAAGGACCTACTGCTTATCCTCGCCTGGCTCAACAATTTTTCAATGTCGCTCCTGCTGCTTGGCCACCTTTAGCAGCGGCTTGAAAAATTGTTAAATTGAAAAATTGAAAAACGTTTTAATGGCAGCGACGGCGGCAATGGAAATTAATGGCCATGCCAGTTGGCGGGCGTTTAATTTTCCTCAATCGCATCGCAAATGCCGTATTACGCATACGCCGCGTGTCCGTTTGCCGAGTTAATGCAATTTGGCTGCGGCAATTGCAGGGAAATGTGGGTGGGTGGAGGCTTTCATGGATTAGCCCCTGAATTGGCTTAACACTACAGAGGCTGTGATAATAAAGCATTCCCATCGGACATGTCGCTGGGACAGCGATAAATTACGAAGGGGAATTGCAATCGTTGCCACTCGACTGCACAGCATTATTTCTTCGCTTCAGGTAAATAATAAATAAAATAAAAATAATATACGCCTGATTGAGCTGATTATGTTAAAATATTGAGAAATATCTGTGCTAGAAATAATTATTCTCAAATGTAAATACAACAAGCATTCCTTTATTTGCCCATAACTCTTTAGTGAATGATCAGATTTTAAACATATCTTCTACGTTTCGATAGGCATTAATAAACACCACAAAATTGCCTTCACATTTTTCCAAAATCTCTATATAAATATAATAAACCTTAAACCATAATGTTTCTATTAAAATTAACGATTGTGCATTTAAGACCATATGCATTATTGAAATTGTCAACGCATAAAATACAATTTAAATCCTTTGCATTTAATACTAACGATGGCCAAAAGCCCGAATAAACAGCATTTATTTATTTACAGCCATAATATTAAATATTCCACAGTCATGTGCAAAATGTCGAAAAGAATAAAAAGTGAATTGTGTAAAAACCGAAGGACGTTTACCAACAAAAAAAAGAGTATCCTATAAAATATGCATGCATAAAATTTTTCGTCTATCCCAGGGCCAACCAAAAAAAATGTTGTAAATGTTGTATTTTAAAGCCAATTGATTTTTCGCCTATTTGGCTAACAAAACAAACGCATAAATAAGTTATTATGGACAAGTGCCGATTCGATTGCGATTGCGAATGCCTTCTTTTCATTGAGAATTCGTTAATCCAATACGAAGCACAACATCCGCCCGTCACTTTCACTTATATGTATGCGTGTGTCTAAACCCATTTCCGGTTCCTCCCCCCCCCCCACACACACACACACACTTCATTGGATTGGCCCCTTTTAATGCCTTTGCACTTAATTGCAGCGCTCAGCAAAAAAACGAGGTGACGAAAGCATAAGCAGCATAATTATTTAACGCCTCGCATCAATCAACTTTTGTCTGGGTGTGAAGTGTAAGCTAATTAGCTTAAATATTTAATTGAGGCAAATAAAATCTGGTTGTGAGGGGTGTTTGAGGGGGGTGGGGGGAGGGTTAGGTATGCAAGGAGCATATTTTCGCACCCACAGAAAGCGGCACGCACACACATAATTGGCATCAACTCGTTCGCAGGCCCAACGGCCCCATCCCCCCTCACTTTCGCCATCCTCCGCCTCTGCCTGTCAATTCAAATTCAAATGATGAACGGTGGGCGGTGAGCGGTGGGCGGGGCTAGGTCACAGTTAGTCAGTCAGGACCCCCGCATGTGCGTCAAATTACTTCCGCTGGATTTGAATTTGTTGTTAAGGCTGACGACACAACATGCACTGGGAGAAAAACCAAACATTTGCAAGCTATAACCTCCAAAAAGCACAGAACCATTATAAATATGTTCATAATTTAAAGAGTAATTACTAATAAAAATTCCAAGGGTTTAAACATCATTTATAAAGGTGTCTAGAAGTATGCAACAGTATATTTTGAAAGCGAAAGTGATTTCATAATAATATTATTATATTAATAAGCAAAATAAATATATTTAAAAATTATTAGAATACTTAACTAAATTAATTACCCTTAAGTGAATACTATGATTAATTCAAGATCAATTTATTACTCATAAAAAATATATATATTAAAATATTACCTTATTTAAATGCAATAAATTCTAAACTTTTCTTTGCCGTGCAGTGAGAGAAATAAGGTAACCAGCTCAGAAAAGGACTCAGCTGGCTGAGCTTGTTTCCATCAAATGGCGCACGCACACAGACGCAGAGACGCACTCACACAATTACGCGAATGACAGGAAAAGTGAGCACAATGCGCATGAAAGCGTAAAAAGCAACAGAGAAGGCAAAGTGCCGCAGCAGGAAGCTGAAATGTGTATGCAATGAGGGAGCAGAGAAATGGAAAAATTATAAAATACGCACACACATATACACTGGCACACTCGCACACACACAACGACAGGCAAATGAATGCCAATTAAGCCTACACTTGAACCCCAGCTTCGTCGAAGGACGAAGGACGCCGAATGAAAGGCGAAATGCCGCGCACCGTCCTCACTTGGCAATCAACAAAAGACGCTCGTCGAAATAATAAATGCGTTAAAAAAGGCAAAACACACAGACACGAGAACATATAGTACCTACATACTACTACATACACGCAAGCATACACTTGTTTATGCACTCGAAGAAAATGTCCCTTTCATCTAAGAGAATAACGTATTTAAATAAATTGTTATCACTTAGAAAGTTTTTAACATTTTAACATTTTTGTTTTAAATAAACCCAAGGATCTGTTTATTTTTTACTGCATACTTTTAGACACCTTTATTAAAAAATATAAAAATGAAAGCCAAAAATATATAAATATAATTTTTTTACATTATAGACTTCTAGTGCGTTGAGTTCCAACAATTTAAAAACAACGGAAACTAAATTTCTGTGGGCTTTTCGATTAAAGTATAAAATATTCGTAGAAACAATACCACAAATTACATATTACCCAAGAAATAGAATTTTTTTTATAATTTTTGAACGTTTCTACGAACGTCAGGCACTTTTTAAAGTAAATATATGTAAGATCCATCGATCATTATTTGAGACAGATTTTTTCCGTGCATCCAAGCATCGTGACAAGCTTACATGTGTTGGTTTTGTGTAAAATAAAAGAACACAGTGCACAGGGGCGTGACGAAGTGGTAGGGGCTGAAGGTGCCTCGCAGGGGGTGGGTATTCGCATACCCTCCTCCTCCCACAGAAAACAAGCCAACTCAAGTCAAGTCGAGGCGCAAACACAAAAAGGGAAATTGTAATAAAAATAATTGACAACTATTTGACATGCCTCATGTCCGCACACACGCAAAGGCCATGCAAACAGCCCCCGAAAAAAAAGAGAGTGGGGCGGGGGAGGTTTACTGGGCTCTCATGTGTGCTCTTTTTTCACGGACGCCCCCAGAAGTCCCTGGTGTGCATTTACAGAGGCTTCTTCGAGTCATTTGGCTGCCTTTCGAGTGGCTTGCCCCAAAGTGGCCCACATTTTCGGTTATATGTATATACATACGTACAAAGATGATATTTCATCGGAAGCTAATTGATGGATGCTTCCTAAATTATGCCTTCCGCACTTTCAAGTTATTTCATCCATATTTCAAAGCAAACTTCGGCTGCTACATGCTGATTTGGGGGCATATCTTTATTTATTAACATAAATTTGATTTATATTAAAAACTTCTCAGTCATTTGAGTAACGAGGAACGAGCTTTCCAGCCCGGGATCTAAGGAAATTGTTAGAGAACAATTATGATGATTTGATTTTAGATAAACAAAATATACCATTGCATACTTTTGGACACCACACAAATTTAATTTATGCAAGTAAAGGTTTTAGCATTTTTCATTATTTTAAAAATTCATTGTGATTTTTATTCTCTCAAAAATGTTATAAAAAGGTTAATAATTGCAAAAAACAATTAATAAATTTTTCAAAATCACCAGGAGCATATTGAAACGTGTCCTTACTTTAAAATATTTATAAACAACCTTCTGGGAATGTCGCAGGCTGAAGGAGAAAACTCAAAGGGCAGGGGTCATCTTATTATAGCCCAACTACAACCCGAGTCCGAAAAGTGTGTGTGTGCAAGGGTCTGCAACCCTTTTAAGACGAACCCAGTGATTGATTGCAGCTCCGCCGACCGAGGCATACAATCAATTTCAAGGCAAAAGCATAATTAAATAAACAAAAAATTGAAGCAAAAACCATCAAGACTGATTTTTGCATAACGCAGTAAATTATGTTTGATTGATTCGCTGTGTCCGAGATGAAACAAAAACGCTTGACCCGAAGGGAATGGAAAATAAAAGTGAGAGCCCAATCAAAATGGAAATTAATGGTAAGGAGTGTCTGCCACACGGCGAACCGTACCGAACCGAACCAAACCGGCATTCGAATGAAACACGTTCCGGCTAATAGGCACGTAGCACGCAGTTGCCGAGGAGATGCGGCGATAAAGCTGGCTGGCAAATGAGTTAGTTGCCGGTGAGATGGTGAGATGGTTCAGTTTGCGAGGACAGCTCACGGAAGTGGTGGCCAGAAGTCAGTTTCCCCCAGTCACCCAATCACCAAGTCACCCAGCCATCCAGCCACCCAAAAACGGATCCAAAGGACCAAATGAAGACGCTTCCCTCCAGCTTAACGAAGGTAACAACGATTTTTATGGTTCTCGGTATTTGGCTTCACGGGTAATCGAAAGTAAAGGTAAACAGGGACCCGACAAAAAAAAAACCAAACCGAAATGGAGGAAGTAAAATTCAAGTAAATGGATAAAAAAAAGTGGAGCTCAATTGGGTGGTTTTTTCGGGGGATGGAAAGTGCCTTGTTAAAGGTTCAATATTGCACAAAATGATAGTTAAACCTTAAGGGAATTTTAGCCTTTAATGGATGAGAATTATACTCAAAGTTTGAACAGTAAAAAAGACCAGAAATAAAAGAGCAATAACTAGAGGTGTCAAAAAGTAGGCAATAAAATTTTCAAGTTGAACTTTGGCAAGAAACCGGATAAATTTTGGATCTGTAATAAAGTGTTGCATACTTTTAGTCACTCTTATATATGATTTCAAGTCCTTGATTAATTTAATATTAAACTGGCATAATATAATATCTAATATTCTTAATAATAATATAATATTTAATATAAAAAGTTGCATTGGTTGCTGAAAAATTAATTATATATATTTTCCCCCATTCAGTATTCACATTCCCATGCCAATTCCCATTATTCGCACTTGGCAGCCGGAACAATGCGAACAAAAACGGCATTGTAAAAACATGCAGTGCTCAACTCTTTTTGAACGATCAAATCTCCTCTTTTTCACACATCCCCTTCGGGGCTCCTTTACATTCTCAGCAGCGTAATAACATTTATAAATAATCTCTATAAAACCTTTTTCAACTTGGCATCCATTACGGACACATTTGTCCGTTCTCTCCGGACTCTCCGTACTCCGGAGTCCGCACACGAGGACACAGATCCTGGCAGACCATAAAATCAAATCAACTGCAAAGTAACAAAAAAAAACAAAAAAAAAGAAAACTTGGCCAACTAAATGCAATTTATGAAAAAGCACACACTATCGGTGTCGGCCAGTGAGAGTGTGTGCGTGTGTGTGTTTGGTTGTGTGTGAGTGACAGGGATACAATGAAGCAATGCAGCCGCTCCTTGGCTGTCTATGTATGAGTGTGTGTGTGTGCCCTGAGTGCATTTCGTGCGTTGGCAGCTCATCGTTGGACTCTGTAATTTCATTAGGGCAGTAGGACAAACTCACACTGTTACATTTAACAGACCCACAGGCGCACACACACACACACACACACAGAACCAGAGACAGAGAAGAAAAAATAACTGGAAAAATACAAATACAATACAAAGTGTTAAATCTACAAACAATTTCCAATTTCAATTAATTCCCACTTAAAAACATTCAGTTTCATTAGTTATACTAGAGGTTTTTCGAAACCACCTAATCAGATATCTAAAAGTATGCAGTAAATTATTTTGTATCCTCTTCAGTTTTGGAATAATTTTAATAGATATTCTAAATAAACTGATGAATTTCATTTAATTCCCAATAAATAATTAACTTGAATTATTTGAAATAATTTTAGTTTCAGTTATATTAGAGGTTTTTCGAAACCACTTAAAGTATTTTGAATCTGGTGGTGCTTTAACTTTCAAATCATATTATAAAAATTCGCAATAAATTGACAAGAAAATATTTTAAAAAGAAGAATCAAAAAATGGAGAGTTTACCTTTACTTATGATTCGAAAGTTAAAAACATGGCTTATAAGAATTTGTAAAGTTTAAAAGACATTTTATATCAAAATTCAAATATAAATTTAATCTTTTTAGTTTTTCTTTGTTATTCCAGACATATTATCTATAAGGATTGAGCTTCAAACCACATGATATTGTAGGTAAACACTTGGCCATTTTTTGCTCTGTGCACAAATGCATTTAAGTTGAGCGTACACACACGAACAAAGTAAGGACGTGTTAAGGAGCTGAGCTGAAATTCAGTTCACTTTCACTTTGGGGCTCAAGCCGGAAAACCCCCCTCCTCTTTGCCGAGTGCCATTCAATCAATAAAAAAAAAAGGGAAAAAGGAAAATCTCCGCCCGGCATGGCATAGTTTTTCATGCCAGCTGCGAATGCGAATGCACGATGAAATCAAAAAGGCTTTAACAATACTTTTCGTCTTATGCGCGTACCATATTATGTAATTGTAGGGCTTACACATACAGATATAGAGTGTGTGTGTGTGTGTGGGAGAGAAGCACTTCATTTCTTGGCATTTCCTTTTGGCATTTCGCATAAAGAGAAAGAGAGAGACGGAGAGGCGAAGAGAAGCTCACACATGGTCTTCTAGGTTTTTATTATTATTGCTAACACACACACAAACTCATACGCTGGCAGTCAGGGAGAGAGTCCCTTACACACAGATACATTCACACTCACACCAGCAAAGTTGTCGTCTGCTTGCCATTGTCCTTTCTTTCATAGTCGGCATCTTTGGCATCTTTTTCTTCTTCTGCTGCTCTCGCTGTGTCGCTTTCGCCACGCTTTCTCCACTCTCTCTCCCTGCCCCCCCTGCTCCCCCTTCTTATTCTTATTCTTCTACTTATTCTCAAGCATCCCGCAAGTGGCAATGTGTGCGTGTCTGTCTTACTTTTGCCGCCTCTTCTGCTTCACTGTTTATTTTGCGAACACACATTTCGAATGTGACTGGCCGAGTGTCATTTTATTCTCTCTTTCTCCCGCCCCCCTCTTATCCAGCCTCTCTCTTTATCTGGCCTCCTTCTCTCATTCTTATCCTTAATCTGCCAAGATTATAAGCGTGTGTGTGTGTGTGTGCGCGAGTGTTTGTGTCATTGCCATTAATTAAACACGTTTATGGGCAGTCAAAAAAAAAAATAAAAAAAATAAGTGGCAAAAAATAATATAAATAAAATGGGCTGAAGAAAAAATCAAAAAAAAGGACGAAACAGCACCAAAAATAAAAGACCGGCAGGCGAGCAGCCACTTTGCACATTAAATTATCGATTATGACATTCATTCACAGCCCCGAACGAAAATAGCATCAACAGCAAAATCAGCTGCCAATCTGGCTAAAAAGCTTCCAGCCCAAAAACCCCCTCCCCTTCTCCTTCCCCTCCCCCACCGAAACGACCATCAAAGTCACAAAACGACCAGCGGCGAGCAAACAAACAAGCCAACACTTTTCGAGGCGGGCATACACGGCGTATGGGCAACGTCAGTGGAACACGGCCGTCAATGGGGATATCCCCATGTCCTTTAAACGAGTAAAGTAGTGCCCAAAATAATAGCAACGATCAGCAATTTCTACTTACAAATACTTTACAAATTATTCTATTTTTGTTCAAAAATTTCATTATTGCATACTTTTAGGCACCTCACTAAGAGGTTTCATCCTTAACAAATAGCTTTTTATTAAAGGAGTCCAAACTTTTTCCATGACAGTGATGTATTTTAATAATGTAGCTAACAAAGTATTTTTTCAAATTTGACGCTTTTATTAAAATGATTTATGTAAGTGTTGGCGTAAAATCTTAAAACGAAAAAAAAAAATATAAAAAAAATGCAAATGAAATTTAAAATTTATTTTAAAATAGTATAAAAGCATCAACAAATTATTTCTTTTGCTCTTGAACAAATTTTATAATATAACGATATTAAATAACTACAAATCATTATTCCGAAAAAGTTTAAAAATAATAAAAAATCACTATTACTTGTCCCACCACTGTATTTTCCCCATACATACGTTCATATGTGTGTGTGCTGCTGGGACAGGCAAATTTATATTCGACAAGCGACAAATGGCAAAATGTTGCGAGCAACAAAGCGAATTTTGCATTCCGCCCATTTTGCAACGCCAAAATTTACAGCGATGTGGCAATTAAATAAAACTCGGTTTCGCATTTCGTATTTCCATTAATTAAAACCATCGAGCAAAAATTCCATTTAATAACATGGACTCTACGGACAAATTTGTCAATTTTCCTTTTTCCTTTCGGCCCCAATTGCTAATTAGAAGTTCGAAAAAGTACGGAGTGTAAAGTTTAACCGCATCGTTAGGCCCAAAACTATCAAATAATCCACCGCGAAAAGTTTTTAATTGGCAACACGAGGACCTTTTGTCACAATAGTTGGTTCTGCAAAATTACAAAATTACACTTGAACTTGATCAGCAATTATATACGATAGTAGGTACAGCCATGCAAATACAGTTCTAGTTTAAAACAACAATCAATCACGTATGTTATGAACAATAATTTATTTAAGAGTTTGATTTATAAATACTTTTTAAATATTATCAAGAGTTTGAATAAAAAGCTCACTAAATTCTGGTTGACAGAATAAAATATGTAATCAAATTTATTTAAGAGTTTAATCAATAATAATGTAAACTCTTAACAAATCAAATATATGGCTTTTAAAATAGATAAGATAGATTTGGAAATAATTCTTGTATATAACTTTTATCTTTTATATAGAGCCCCACATCAAATGGAAAAGTTGTAAATGTAAAATGTATGATTTCCCAACTACAACAAAGGCAGAAGGCACACACACATGCCCGAAAAATACGCAAAATTATTGCCCGCATTCCGACACAACACCCATAATCACTCAATTTTCAAGCCAACCCCTCATCAAATTCCCAAATACCAAATCGCAAATCCCGAACCCCGAACCCCAAAACCCCTCCGGCAGCCAAAAATGCTCATACAAGAAAATATCATTAGGGGCTGGAGAAGGGAAAAGGGAAAACTTTATTAATAATGAAGCTAATAGAGTTTTGAGGACCACCCCCAAAAAAAATACAAAAAAAAGCAAAGAAATTACAGCAGAAAAGGAAAATTTGGTCAGTGGCTCAAGGAGCTGTAAAAATAACAAGGCGCAGACAAGAGGCGGCAAAAGCAGTGGCAAAAGGCCTAAAAATCGAGGGTGGCACAAGGACTGTCACACAGACAGACACACTAGCACACACACACACACACCAAAAACGATTGAGTAATTTTTTTCCCCCTCCCCCCAGAAACACAACTTCATTAGAGATTCTTGGGGATTTCTGTTTGGTATTGAGATTGGGACATTTATAGAGATGTGTCCTGTGTTATATAAATAAAAAATTAAATGTTGGCATTAGTTTTGCGTAATCTGTCAACTAATTGGCACAAAAAAGCAAACATACGCACACACACACTGAAAAGCTGCCTTGACTTTGGCTCACAAATTGGATTAGAAGAATGGAAAAATAAATAATACCCACTTAACAAAAATTGTGGAGAAAAATAAATTAAAATATAGAGAAAAAAGAATTTTTGGAAATATTACTATATAGTTTTTTGGTAACATTTCACGCACATTTGCATAAAAAATACCCACTTGAAAAAAAAAACAAAAAAATTGTGGAGAAAAATAAAAAAAATATAGAGAATAAAATATATGTTATAAAATTAATTTTGCAAATATTTCACGCACATTTGCAGCCGTTCTTCATCCTTGTTGTGGGTTGTTGTAGTTGTAGCTTAGTTGTTGTTGTTGCTGTCTCGCCGTTGCTGTTGTTGTTTTTGGTATTTTTTTTTATTTGGTTTTGTTGTTGTTGCTTGTTCTATTTGCACTCGTGTTCAAACCGCACAAGAAGAAAAATTATCAAAAAAAATTCTTTGGAAATTAACCTTTGCACATTGAATATTTAATCCTCTTTTTCATTTTTTTTTTCAAGGAGGCACATTTTTTTTTTATTTTTAAAAAACTTTCTTCAGCTTAGCTGATTGGGGTTCCGGTTTTTATTCTTATATTCTTTTTTTCTTTGGCACTTTTGAGCACTTTTCTGCTGATTATTATATTTGTATTATTTTTGTGTTGTATTTCCTTTTTGGCTTAATGTTGCAAATTGGAAATTAGGAACAAGAACAAAAAAATGTCGTGGAATCCTTAGAGTTCCGTTTGTTGTTGTTGTTGTTGTGGCTGTTGGTTTGGTTTGGATTTCGGTTCGGTTTATTTGGGATTTTATTTGGCTGGACTGTGGACTGAAGACCATTCAGAGGGCGACGATGATGATGGGAGGCGAGCGCACGCTGGCTCCGCACCACATGACCGCACTACACGATTGACAGTTTGGCACTGAGCTCAGGAGCAGCAGCAGCAGCACAGCTGTATCGGGAGAGGGAGCGGGAGAGGGAGCAGAGGACCAGCAGAGCTTATCAGCCGAGAGCCGAAAGCCGAGAGCCCGAAAGCCGAAAGCCCGAAGGCCCGAATGCCCCGAAGAACCGAGGAAGAGTCCTTCTCTGCGCGAAATGTGTGTTGTTAGTGGGGGAAGAGGAGAAGAAGGAGAAGGAGCAGGAGGAGAAGGGAAAAAGCAGGAGGTTATGCGCGACTGTAACAAAAAAATTTGTAGCCAAGCCCAAAGCCAGCCCTGTCGCCTCCGCATCGCCACCTCTCATCCTTGCCCCCCCGCACAGACATGTTCATTCATGTTCAGGAGCAGCAGCAGCATCAGGACTCCAGGCGAAGCCAGCGAAATCCAACGAAGTGAACCGAGCCGAACCCAATTCGAGCCGAGAGCAGAGCACAGCCCACTCCTCCCCCTTCTCATCCTCCTCCTCCGCCTCCGCAGGCGGAACAGCCCGTTGGGAAATGGAGCAATAATATCCGGGGGAATTTTCAGGGGGAGCCAAGTATTAGTTGAATTTTATAAGCAAATTATCCCAGCTATTCCGAAATTAAATGCAGATTATTAATTTAAGTGAAATATTTAAAGAAATTATCAACAAAACGGTTGATTAGTTTAAAAACTTGATTTTAAAATGTTTGTTAACCATTGAACCAAACAAAATCTTTAAAATTAGGCTACTTTTTTTTTCTATTTAATTTTTTTACTTTGAATTTTATTATTTTTAAATTTATTTTTATTATCACTTTATACTATTATCACTTTAAAATCTGTATATAATCCCTCTTTTCAATTTGTACCTTTGCGTAAATAAAATAATAAAATAAACCATAGCAAATACACATTCAGATTTCATGTTTTGATGTCATGTTAACAAATTTTCCACGGAAAATGTCAGGTCTGCTGGGACTCGAATTCGTCAGATTCCCCTGCTATTCCCGACCACCTGCATACATACATTAAAGTTGCAGGCAGATCCAGATCCCAGCTCCATTTGGCAGATGAAACTTGTCCGGATTTCCAATTAAGACAATAAGAGAATCATATCCGAGAGGAGGGCAAAAAGAAAAACTCAAGTGGTCGCTGGTGGAATTGAATTGAATAAAGATAAAAAAATATTTGTCTGCCGCGGGCGATGCGCATTTCCCAGCGGGGACAAATCCAACAGAAGACCCCACAGCTCCGCCAAGAACAACAGCGGCAGCACCACAGATAGAAGCAGAAACGGTGCACTGTCAGAAAAATATGATACCTTATTAAATTATTTTAATCAAATCGTATAATATCTATAGCTTTATTAGTTGGTTTTATGGTAAATAAACTCTCCGCTGAATAAAAGAGTAATTTGTTTATTGCTGAAGAAGAGACTGTACATTGAAAATAATTAGAATAAAAGGTTTAAAGGTTTTATTGAATTCTTAAACGTAGCTACCCATTTTGTATTACATTGTCTAGTTAATAAATATTATTGCCAGGAAACATTACACTGAAAAAAATGCACAGCTTAAGTTATTCATTTCAATTTAAAGCCACAAAAGGTTTGAAATGAAAAAAACAAAATTTAGTCAATTTATATTTTGGTCTGAACATATCTTTGCAATAATTTATCATAAGTTTGACACTTAAATCCCTTCCATTTAAAGTATTTAAAAACGAAATAGGTTTTACATAAAAACCAAGATTCTTGAAAAATACACTAATAAAATTAAACTAATAAATTTAATACAAATCTTAATATAAAAAAGAAATGTCAATATTTTTTTAAGTTTCAGTTTAATGGAAAATGTATATATCTCGGACAATATTTTCAATTTAAGGTTCTTAAAATGTATTTTAAATAAATATTTATATTTAATATACAATTATTTAAATTGCATTTTATAAACGATTCGTTTTGCTGTCTGATATATAACTTATAACTGAACTTACCAAATTTATTTTTGTTTTTTTTTTTTCAAAATCCATTGTGCTGTTTTTTTCTCAGTGTTGGGACGAAGGAAGCGCCAAGTGCCATGTGCGGCGCTTTGTGTCGGCGTTTGTGTGAGTGCGGCCTTGCGGTGTCCCTGTGTGTGTGTGTTTGAGAGAGGCGGCGGCGGAGGGAAGGGGTCCTGTAAGCAGGGCAGGGGAGGGGAGAGGAAGGGGGTTAAGGACGAGAGGCAGCAGCAGCTAGAACCACGACGAGAAGAGCACAAACAGAAACGGCACAAACAGCAAACGTGATGAGCGCATGTGTTTTATCTTCAATCTCAGCTGAAATAACCCCCCCCCCCTTCAAAAAAAAAAAAAGTAGGAAAACCCCATCCGAAAAGCAGGCCCCCGCCTCTGTCGCATTATTATGAAGGGCAATAGGTTGTGTGCGACTTTTGTGGACTCGGGTCGCCATCTCGGTGTCGGGATAAAGTTCGGGTTCTCGGGTCGACAAACGCCTTCGGCTGTGACTTAGCTCTGACCAAGTCACTAAGCCAGTCAACCCCACTATCTGAAAACGCCCCCGCCCCCCTTTCCCCTGTGTAACCCCCCTTGCAACGCCCATGGAGCGTTTTCAGCGCTTTGTAACATCAAGAAATTTGTACTTCCGCCAGTGGAAGATTTTAATTAAAAGCAGCAGGAAATGTGACCCAAATAATACTTCCGTATAGTGTGAAAAATTGGCCCCAACTTGGCAAATGGTATTGGGGATTTCCCCATTTCCCAACCCACTATACCACCCACAGTGGCTGCCTAATTTGTCGTAGGACCGCCTGCGGGGACAACGTTTAGCTGCCGGCGGTCGAGGAAAATATTATTTAAGTGATTTCTAAGCTGGCGACTGACAAGCGAGCGGAAAGCGTTTATCACTCGACTGGAAAATGACACACGAAAATTGGGTGTATATTTTGCAAGTGAAGAAAGGGTTAGGATAAAGTGTACATGTGGCTAATTCGAAATGGATCACTCTTCTAAGACTTTGATAATCAGCTAAACAACCTTGAAACATTCTTTCAATGCTTTGGATGAAATTTTGATTATTATTTTAATTTTTATGACCAAAACACTATTTTTGTTTGGGTGGAAAATAAGGACTTCGATTTTTGGTACAAATTTGAAATTTTTCCTAATCGATTTTTTGCTGTAACTTGGGCAAAAATGGTCCCAAAACAAAAAGGCGTACGGTTTTGAGCAGCTAACAACCTAATAATTAATATCAGTACAATTTTCGTCTGATTTGGAAAAATCAATTTTCGACCCAATTTTCGATTTTTTGATAAGGGGTTACATCATGATTTTTTGCAAAAATTGGCAAAAATTAAAAATGTTCAGGTTTAAATGCAGATTGATTGGGAATTTTATTACGAGTTCAACGAGGTATGACATTCCATATTTGGATCATTATTTCAATTTTTATCACCATACTTTTTTGGGTGGAAAATCAGGATTTTGAATTTGAAATTTTTCTTAATAGATTTTTTGCTGTAACTTTGGCAAAAATGGTCCCAAAACAAAAAGGTGTACGGTTTTGTGCAGCTAACAACCTAATAACACTGTGCAGCATTTTTAGTGCTTTTTAAATTTACCTCGATGGATGCTATATTTTTGGATTCGTTACGAATTTCCAAGTTAAACTGCGTTTTTCAAAAAGTTCCCCGACGCAAGGATATTTAGCAAAAGGACCTCAAAGTTCAAAAAATGCAGAAATTGGCCAACTTTCCGGAGCTCTCAGAGACAAATGGATGCATGGCTTGGTTCGGAGTTAAAGTTTTTAAAAAGATACACCCTTTATCTTTCAAACCCCATACATAAAATAATTTTAGGATTTTTTTTAAGGCAGAAATAAATTCTAAAAAACATAGTCAAAAAACTGAAAAACATACAGCTGCGGTCAAAATAGTAGCAGTGTTGCCGCCTTGTGTTTTTAAAAGTTTGATGTTGTAATTTTTTCTTATCCAATTAGTCTAATAGTAAAATTATAATCAATACAATATTACCAGGAAAAGATCAATTACAACAACAAACTTTTAAATACACAGGGCGGCAACACTACTACCATTTTGACCGCAGCTGTATACTTTTATGTTTTTTGACTATGTTTTCTAGAATTTGTTTCTGCCTTAGAAAAAATCTTAAAAATTTTTTAAGTATGGGGTTTAAAAGATAAAGGGTGTATCTTTTAAAAAACTTTAATTTCGAACCAAGCCATGCATCCATTTGCCTCTGAGAGCTCCGCAAAGTTGGTCAATTTCAGCATTTTTCGAACTTTGAGGTCCTTTTGCTAAGAATCCTTGCGTCGGGGAACTCTTTGGAAAACGCAGTTTAACTTGGGAATTCATAACGAATCCAAAAATATAGCATCCATCGAGGTTAATTTTTGATGCTGCATAGTGTAATTAATATCAGTAAACTTTCCGCCTGATTTAAAAAAAAACTAATTTTGGACCCAATTTTCACTTTTTTGATAAGGGGTTACATCATAATTTTTTGCAAAAAGTGGCGAAAATTAAAAAATTCCAGGTTTAAATGCAGATCGATTGGGGATTTTATTACGAGTTCAGCGAGGTATTACATTCCATATTTGGATCATTATTTCAATTTGTATGACCAAAATACTATATTTTTTGGGTGAAAAATCCGGATTTTGCTTTAATCATCTAAAAACCTATTTTTTTTTAGTTTTTCACCGTAATTTGGACAAATTAAAGCCCACTTCCAAAGGGCCGACTGTTTTGGGCAGCTAACTATCTAAACTAATGAACCCTATCATTTTCCGGAGTTTTTATTTTTGGACAAATATTTGACCAAGTTTTGCATTTATTTATTTTAAAAAATGGTAATATTTCCGAGGATCGACGACTATTTACATGGATTCCGCAGTGCATTAAGGAACAGGGCCAGGAAAAGAGAAACGGGCAAGTGCCGGGACAACCTCCGCCATTTATAGCCGGGATGAAGTTTTGACTTTTCGGCTGGAAAGTCAGCTGCATTACGTGGCGCTACTTGGTTATTCTTGGCGCGACATAAAATCAATATGGTTACCTTGTCACAGCGTGTCCTTTGACTTCGCTCCTCGGTGAGCTCTTGGCACGCAAGCAGCGTGAAAATGCAATCAATAGCAAATCGTTGTCAGCAATTAGCGTCCGGCCCAAGCCCTGAAACGAAACCCGATCCCGCCCAGAAACCCACACCCATTATTCGGCGCCAGGTGGATGGGTTGGATAGATTGGATGGAATGGAATGGGGTGGTCAGGTGGGTTATCAGGTGGGTTATCCAGCTGCAACACGTGAATGATGCAGGCTTTCGACTGAAGTGTGCCAAAAAGGATTTGCCACTAACGATGCAGTGCATCTGCAGCACTCGAGCAGCATATTTGCTCATCATTCTCGCTTTTTACAATTCGAAATTCCCTCCCCTTCCCTTTCCCTTTCCCTTTCCCGATGCTACAATTCTATTCATAGACTCTGCTCTGCGGCTCTCTCGATTGCCAGCAAAATGGCAAACAAATCGTTGCAAATATTCCCCCAACGTGGCGTATGCGCAATTTTTGCCCAAAAGTAAGAGGGCGACACATGAATAAATATATGTATATGTGGGTTATAGCATGAGCGGATTTTAAAGGGGTATGGGGATAATGGGGATAAATCCCCCCAATCGGGTCAAAAATAATAGGAAAGTGGGTATTCATAATAATAAGGTAAAAAATTATACGAAACTGAGTATTCAAAATGTATGCAACACAACATTTTTTCCCTAATCCCCCCCCAAAACCAAATCCTGGATCCGCCACTGGTGGGATATATATGTAGCCTTATCTGTCTAGCACAATCCTTTTGATGGCTCTGTGTGTTGATTTAATTCAACATTTACCAAATAAAATTTTCATCTTTTTGGATGACAAAACGTCTCGGTGACAGGCCATCGCACATCACACTTATGGGAATTCCAAATCCATACCCAAATCAATCCAAGATGGGGTTACCGAAAATGTGTGTGGGCGTCCATCCTTTTCATTTTCCAGGAATTTATATATTCTGGCCATCTTCAGCCATCTTAATTACCAGCTTACGTCAATTTATCCGCTTTTCCTTGCAATTTGCCTTGAATAGTTTTTGTTATTCACAAAACTATTATATTTTTCCTCTTAATTTAGAGACGAATCAAAAGTAAATCAAAGTTAGGCAAGCAATTGGAAATTTAATACTGATTTCCTGGAATTTTGCCAGGTATTTCAAGCAGCTAAAATGCAAAGGAATTTTATTTTAGTTTAAGCTAGAAACCAGAAAATTACCTTAGCATTTAATTTTATAAAAATGGTTAAAAACCTAGCCCATCACTTTTCCCATTTAAATTCAAGAAAACAATACCTCTTTTACATCTATAAGTATTTTATATTTATTTTGGAATTTAACATAAGTTTTGCTTGAATTTCAAATACACATATCCATAGATCGTCATTTTTTCACTTTCAATTTAGTTTGTAAACGGGGAACGTAACATAAATTTGACTTGCAAGCAAACGGAAACGAACAGAAATGTATCTAAAAATGTGAATACTTAAGTGAATCAATATTTTATATGCTGTCTTCATGTACATAGATAAATATATAACAATTACGATTACAAAGAAACACGACATTTCATGTGAGTGCAAAACAGAGGGGGTGGAGAGGGGGGAGGGGGTAACCACAGCTTGGATGAAAAATGAATTTCGCTTTCGCCAAGGCGACAAGAGATAAAGTTCTATAATGTAAGCGTTAAATATATTATTTATATTATTTTGTATATATATATATATAAGATCGTATATATGTATGTGTGTGCTGCGTGTGAGGGGGAGGGACGGGGGACGGGGGATATTCCTATATCGTTTTAATGACTTAAAGAACTAGAAAACATCATCATCATCAGCAGCAGCAGCAGCAGCGTCTCTCGTTTCTGGGTTAATTTCCGAATGCAATTATTCCACAGGACACACACACACAATAATTTACTCTAGATATTGTATTTGGATTGCGATCAAGATGTCCTGTCCTCCCAATCCGCTGCAGCTGTTGTGTATCGAAGGCATCGGGGGCCGCTTTAGTTTTCATTTTTTCACTTTTTTAGCTTTAGTTTTTAGTTTAAGTTCTAAGTTCAGTTTCGCTCTGTTTATAAATATTGTTAATGCATTGTGTGTGTTTTTGTGTGTGTTATCATTACAGTAATTATTTGTAATAAAGACGACGGCATTCTAGGAATTGTTTATGCACAAAAGCAATTAGTTATTAGTTCCATGCTCCAATGCTTGCTTTAGTTGAATTATTTCTTGCCTTTTTATTTTCAAGCTATATTTCTATATTTATTAAATGTTTCTTCTCCCTGTCTCTCTCTCTCTCTCTCTCTTTCTCTACCATCTCTTTCTGTTCCAGTTTAGCAGGATGAGTGCTTGAGTTCGTGGCTGATTGATTGATTGATTCTCCCTTTTGATTTGATCAGATCTCCTTAGTACCTGCTGTTGTTGAACTGCGAATTGATGGCCGTGTTGACGGCCGAGGAGGCCGCCTCCTGGACATGCTGGTTGCGCAGAAACTCGGTGGTGAACTCCGCCTGGGCCTTGGCCATGCTGGCCCCTGTGCTGCGGTAGATCGAATGGATCTTGGTGATCATCAGCACATTGGCCACGGCCACCGTTGCGAAGCAGCAGGACACGAGCAGCAGCAGGATGCCGACGATGATGCCCGACGCTTGGCCATCGAACTGCTCGATGGCCGTGATGAAGCCGCAGTAGCCCATCTTGCTGATGCCCACCGTCTGGACAATGGAGTACAGCGTTTGAAAGAAGTAGATGAAGAAGAAGACCATAAAGTTGAAGCTCGAATCGTTGCGGAATGCCTTGTACGCCGGACGGAACCTGATGGGTGGGCGGAAGATTCAATAAACGAGGGTGTTTAGTATAATCCAAGGGTTAAACTCACCAGCAGACATACGAGGCGGGCGAGAAGAGCATCGTGTAGAAGATGGCCAGGAAGAAGGTTTCGAATTCGCCAGCATGGAACAGCAAAATGAGACCCCCGATCACGTTGGCCAACAACGTCATGGTGTAAACTAGGGAAAATATACAAAAAATGGGTAAATAAATATATAATATGGAATATATGGAATTTATAATATGGAATATTTAATAGTGTATAATAATTTCTATTTTATTCATATTTTAAGATCCCAAAAACAATGATATTATGTGAATTATAAAAAATATGTAATATATAAAATTGAATATTATAAAATATATGGAATATATAATATGGGATATTTCTTTTCTAAACCAATTCCTATTTTATAGTAATATGAAAACTTTTCGCTTTATTTTCTATTTATTATTCTAAGATCCCAAAAAACAATGATATCTTGTGAATTATAAAAAATATGTAATATATAAAATGGAATGTTATGATATTTATAATAATTTATATTTCTTTTCTGTACTAATTCCTATTTTACATATTATATAAATGAATATGAAAAACCAATTTTATTAAAAAGATATCTTTGTTAAAGACTTTTGTGCATTTCTTTCTATTTCTATATTTCTATTATAAATATTATAAATACAAGATGAATTATTGTATAAAACTATAAATATTTGAAAATAAATGCATTTAAAAAGAATTTTAAGATTTCTTTCTTACATTCATAAGGCAAAAAGGTAATTTTTTAAATTGTTTCTAAAATTGTTTTGTCTTTTGGTACTCTTTAATCCCCTCTTCAGAGGCAATTTCTGCGCAAAAGCACGCAAAAGCGTACCACCAAGACCATTAGCCGTAGCTATATATCTGATTAATCATGACACCCGCTCGGCGGGCGACACGCGATGACTAATCCCAACCTATGGGCCTTCGCTTATCAGCGAAACAATATAGAAAATTGAAAAAAATAGAACCATAAAGCTAACAAATACTTACAGATCCAAATGTAGTACAATCGCTTGACCAGCTTCTGGAACTCGGGCGGTATTTCCACCTCGAAGTCCTGGTAAAAGCAAGGCTTCACACAGAAGTTATCGGGCAGCGGTGGCCAGTTGTTCAGCTGCGGCACATTGCCCTGCAGCTGCTGCTCCCGGCGGTCCAGCTCGGCGGCCTTGCGGTCCAGCTCCTCCTGCCGGCGCTGGATTAAAGGGAAAATATTATAATAATATATAAGTAAAATATATAAAATTATTTCTAAATAAACTACTTTCTTAGCCAAATAAATGTTGATGATTTTAAGGGATTTAAGGGGAAAAAATTATAATAATATATAAATATAATATATAAAATTACGCATTATTTTTAAATATTTTTGTAGTATTCTAAAGATATTTCCTACATGCAAGTATTTACACCAAATGAATATAATTTCTAAATAAACTTCTTTCTTAGTCAAATAAATTTTGATGATAAATAAACTACTTTCTTAGCCAAATAATTTTTGATGATTGTAAGGGATTTAAGGGGGAAAAAATTATAATAATGTATAAATGTAATAAATAAAATTACGCATTATTTTTAATTATTTTTTAAGTATTCCAAAGATATTTCCAACATCAAAATATTCAAAACAAATTAATATTGTTTCTAAATAAACTACTTTCTTAGTCAAATAAATTTTGAAAAGTTTTTGATGAATAATAAAAACAATTTTATAGGCTTTATAGTCTTTACTCAGTAAACAAAACATTTTTTGAGGCTATTGAACTTATTCATCAACATGTTTTCTTGTTAATTAGTAATAATATAACATATATATAATAATATGAAACAGTGCTAATATTTCTCTGGATACTTTTTCCAATCGAGTTTTTTAGTCTAGCATGAAGCTAGCCGAATCTAGGTCTTGCTTCTAGCATATCTAGTGCTTTCGTGTAGGGCTGCTGAAGCCAAGTAAATCGAGAGAAACCGCAGCATGTACAGTGGGCACTCTCCGTTAAGACTTGGCTAGATAAATGGATTTATCGTGTGCAGAGGCGAGAGATAAGCCAGCTTATCTTGATGTATTTTTATGGCCAAATGGAATGGGATGATATGTACAGATGATGTGGATTTTGCAGGTATGTTTTTTCAAGGGTTCACTGTACTGCTTTGTGGTAATGTCTCGCCATGTGGGTTACCTGCAGCTCCTCCGAGGTGATCTGTATGCTGGTGCTCGGCGCCGAGGCGCCCAGGGAGCTGGTCTGCGGGGGCGGAATGTTCTGCGAGAGCGGCTGGACGACGGCCGCCGTGTTGGTCGAGTTTATCTGCAGCTGCGGCTTCGCCTGCTCCTCGAAGGGGTTGTAATCCTCCAGCGAGACGAGCGCGGCGCCGCCCCGGAATGCCTGCTGTGCCTGCTGGATGGCGGGATCCTGGAAAAATCAGACGGGGATGGGGAAATCCCAATCAGAAACCAATTCATTCAACATATGTGACGAATGCACCCAGCACACACACATATATACACCCCCATACCCCCACCAGCTAACATCTCTATATATATGTGTGTACGTGTACGTGTGCTAGGTTTTTTTTCGCCGCTCTCTCTCCATTATCGGCTCACCGCAAACGGATTGTCCAGGTTGGGCTCCCCGAAGGGATTCTCGTCGAGACCGGAGCCGGACATGGGGATTCTACTTTGGGTTCGGCTGTTCGATGACCAGGAAAACGCACTGATTCGCACTTTACTTTTCGCTGTGTATATTTTCCCTATGCTATGACTCTGCTCGCGTATCGATGTATCGATATTGGCGATGGCTCGCACCTATCGACAACGCCGATGGGCGCAGTGTGGCCGGGCGTAGGGATGACAGTGTGACCGTCGGCCAGCGCTGAAACAACTTTTTGTTGAATTCATTTAAATTAAAACATATGAAATAAAATGAAATATATTTTGACGAGCATTTCATGGCAACAGCAATTATATGAAATGTTTCCTTAGCTGCTGAATTGAATATTGGCTAGCTTTGTGTCAGGTGTTTCATAGAAATACAATTGTCATTGAATTGACTTTTTAAACAGGTGTGATTAGTTGTTTAATTTTACGGACCTGAAACCATGTTTTAATTTAATTTTATGCTGTTGTGGGAACCAAATCGATTTCACATATATATTTTTAAATATTTTAGTAACTTAATACATTCATGCAAAATGGCAAAAAGGTTATTTATCAGCTCTGTCAAAATTTTTTAAAATCAACTTTTAGCTCATTTATAACTGATATTTAAGAATAACTTTTACACCTATATTTAGTATTTATCACAAATACCCCCAATGGTTCCGGAGCGAACTGGCTCGGATGAACCGGTTCCGCGGTGCCGCCATTCCCCAATTGGAATCCAGTGTTTTGGGTTGCGATCCGATTCATTTACCGCTGCCCGCGTCTCCAATTCGGTTGTGTGCGATTCTGTCTGCTCCGCGTCCAAGTCCAGAACACCCGATCCTTGCCAGAATGTCGAAGCCCAGCTACAAAGTCGGTGAGTTGGGCTATAAATAATATAGGCCTTTGGGGGGTAGGAATCTCCGGCCGGCAACAGGCGAATCGAGTCGGTTCCAAATGAGCACATGTTTCTGAGGTTAAACGCACGTTGTTGCCGGGCTAAAGAGAATATATGTAGCTGCAAACACCTATTGCCATACCATATAAATCAACAGCTAGCGCTTATCTGACCCTATCTCCCTTTTTTCCCGCACGACAGCCGATATCAGTCTGGCGGAATGGGGACGCAAGGCGATCATCATCGCGGAGAACGAGATGCCAGGTTTGATGGCCTGCAGGAAGAAGTACGGCCCCTCCAAGATCCTCAAGGGCGCCCGCATCACCGGCTGCCTGCACATGACCGTCCAGACGGCCGTCCTCATCGAGACCCTCGTCGAACTGGGCGCCCAGGTGCGTTAAGATCTCGATCTCCATGGCGATCGAAAAGATTACATATCATAGCGTTTACAAGCCTAAAAGTATTCTTACAGTCTGGAACCAACGAATAGTTTATATTTTACCATCCTAAGTTTGTTTAGTTTCGAAGAATATCACTCTCTCCTCTCAGATAGTAAATATTAGGATATTGAAGACCATTTACCATTGAATTCTAATAGAATATATCTATGTAATTATTTATTTTAATAGAACATCACCCTCAGAAAGTAAATATTAATATAGAAATTCCATTTAGAAACAAAATATGATCAGATATAAAATATTCCCTACATTCTAATACAAAAATTTCTATATTTCTTATATTTGTTTAGTTTAATAGAAAATCACCCACTTAAAGTAAATATTAATATAGGAATTCCATTTATAATCTTCAAAATAGGATCAGATATAAAATATTCTCTTATTTTTAATACAAAAACTTCTATATTTCTTATATTTGTCTATTTTAATAGAGTATCACCCTCTAAAAGTAAATATTAACATAAGAATTCCATTTAGAATCTTCAAAAATAGGATCAGATATAAAATCTTCTTTAAATTCTAATATAAAAACTTATATATTTCTTATATTTGCTTAGTTCAACAGAATATCACCCTCTAAAAGTAAATATTAATATAGGAGTTCCATTTAGAATCTTCAAAATAGGATGAGAAATAGTAATATTTGTTCAGTTTCCAATATGATATCACTCTTTTCTAAGAAAGTTAATATTAATATATTGAATACCATTTACAATATTCCAATTTATGATCAGATATAAAATCTTATATATTTTCACACAGTGAGTTCGTTAGGTTATATATTTTGTATGCGAGACAGATGGTCAGATAGGTAGTTCCAACCATTGTCGCATTTACGCACCAATTTGAATAACAAAACTTTCGTTTAACACGGGGGGGCAAGTTCAAGGCGCCCAAGATAAGACCTACCGATTGTTATTTCCTCTGACACAGCACGTTTTGTTCTTTGATCCTCGCACATGGCAACTATTTTCGATCTATATATTATATAGGAACCTTGTAGCCTAACTTACCTTTTAAAATGGTAAAGCAAAAAGTAGAAAATCAAGTTTTTTATATCGATTATAATCTAGGCTCCTAATTAGGGTTTGAAAATGATCGATAGTTGCGATATTTTCATAATATCGATTCGATAATAGCGATGCTTTCAAAGGAAAAACCATATTTAATATTAATTAACTCCAATCTAAACCTATATTTTTCCTTTTTTTCATAATCTAGGCTCCTAATTAGGGCTTGAAAATAATCGATAGTTTCGATAATATCGATTCGATAATTGCGATAATTTCTAGGGAAATAGCAAGCTACTCCCAATTAACTCCAATCTAATCCCATATTTTTCCCCTTCTGATCCCCATTAGGTGCAATGGTCCAGCTGCAACATCTTCAGCACCCAGGATAACGCCGCGGCGGCCATCGCAGCCACCGGAGTGCCCGTGTACGCGTGGAAGGGCGAGACGGACGAGGAGTACCTGTGGTGCATCGAGCAGACCCTCGTCTTCCCCGACGGCCAGCCCCTGAACATGATCCTCGACGACGGCGGCGATCTGACCAATCTGGTCCACGAGAAGTTCCCCCAGTACTTGAAGAACATCAAGGGCCTCAGCGAGGAGACGACCACCGGCGTCCACAATCTGTACAAGATGTTCAAGGACGGTCGCCTGGGCATCCCGGCCATCAATGTCAACGATTCGGTGACCAAGAGCAAGTTCGACAACCTCTACGGCTGCCGGGAGTCGCTGATCGATGGCATCAAGCGGGCCACCGACGTCATGATCGCCGGCAAAGTGTGCTGCGTCGCCGGCTACGGTGATGTGGGCAAGGGCTGTGCCCAGGCGCTCAAGGGATTCGGTGGCCGGGTGATCGTCACCGAGATCGATCCGATCAACGCTCTGCAGGCCGCAATGGAGGGCTACGAGGTGACCACCATGGAGGAGGCCAGCAAGGAGGCCTCGATCTTTGTCACCACCACCGGCTGCCGGGACATCATCACCAGCGAGCATCTGCTCCAGATGCCCGACGATGCCATCGTTTGCAACATTGGACACTTTGACATCGAGATCGATGTCGACTGGCTGAATGCGAATGCCAAGGAGAAGGTGAACGTGAAGCCGCAGGTGGATCGGTACACCATGCAGAACGGCAAGCACATCATCCTGCTGGCCGAGGGTCGTCTGGTGAATCTGGGCTGTGCCCACGGCCATCCCAGCTTCGTGATGTCGAACTCCTTTACCAACCAGGTGCTCGCCCAGATCGAGCTGTGGACCAAGGCCGACCAGTATGCCGTCGGCGTTCATGTCCTGCCCAAGGTCCTCGACGAGGAGGTGGCCAGTCTGCACCTGGAGAAGCTGGGCGTGAAGCTCACCAAGCTGACGGACAAGCAGGCCAGCTACCTGGGCGTCTCGCAGTCGGGTCCCTTCAAGCCCGACCACTACCGGTACTAAATCCAAATCCAAATCCAAATCCACTAGTTATCTATTGTTTGCGCATTTCACTGTTCACCTAGGCTCCAATAAAATAAACATCTCTCGTACTCTCAGCGAGAGAAACCCCCAAGCTACAATGTTTTCCTCTACTTTCTATAGGGTGGATATATAAGTTTGGTATACTGCACTCAAAAAATTAATCTCCTATGGATTTGCTTCACTGGCGATTTTTTTCTTTAAAATAAAAAAATCTACTGATAAAGAAAATTTCCTTCAAATTAATCAAAATTTATTAAATTTAAGAAATTTTCCAGAAATATAGAAAAAAAATCGCCAGTAAAGCAAATCCATAGGCAGCTCTATAAGGAAAATAGGTGGATTGTAGCACTCAGTTCCAGGGTCCAAATTGTAGGAGTGCTAAAAACTAAAATTGTTTTTTTTTTGTTAACATGCTTTTCCTCTCGAGTTTTAAATTTCACATCTTACCTGTGAATAACAGCACTATATGTATGTCTAAAATATATTGTAAAAAATTAGCATTTGTAGGAGGAACAAATTTGTTATTTTGAGACACTTTAAAAAATACCAAAAATATTTTTTATATTCCAATTAATATTTTAAAAAATTAAAAAAAACATACGTTATCAAAAACATACGATTTTTTGAGGCAATCAGATTAGGATTTTACAACATGAAAATAACAATGACTCAACAATTTGAAATTTCCTAAAATAAATAAGATCAAGGGCAAATTGATAGAAATCTCTGGAAGAATATTCAAAGTGTATAAAGTTTGATTAGTTGTTTATGATTCCTGGTGGTATTAAGCCTACTCATTTGCGTAAGCAAATTAGGCATGATAATAACTTAATGATATGATTTTATTTTGGGGAGCATGTTTTGGAAACCTTATCTTTAACTATTTACAAGCAATGTAACAGTGACGTAGGCAGCGGGGGTTGGTATAACTAAAAGTTCTTAGAGGAATATAGAGAATATTTCTAAAAAATAATATGTTATTATATTTTTGAAAGATTTTTGAAATCCCCTTTTCGACTAGTTGCAAGTTTCACCTACGCCCTTAGAATGACTTGGCATTTTTGGGATCCCCTTTTGCACATCTGCGCAGAGTGCTTATCTCTACATTCATAGTTATGTAGGGTATATTGGGGAAACTAAAAACTCTTAAAGATACTAAATATATTTCTAATAAAAATATTTGATTTAATGTAATTAATGTCTTAAAATGTTTGCCAAAATCCCCTCTTAGATCTTTTCATTTTTTTGATCCCCTTTTGCACATCTGCGCACAGTGCTTATCGCTACATACATATGTATACATTAGGTAGGCTATTCGAGATTAGAGATGGCCGACCCTCTCGCACAGATCCCGTTGATTGTTAGACGATCGCCCGTCTCGCTCTCTCGCCCGCTCTCTGCACGGCAATACATACCTATCTCACTCTCGCCATCCCGCTCTCGCCAACTGCAATTGCAACTGTAAACGGTGTGCTAGTTGGATTTTCTTATTTCAGTTGTAAACACTTGTTGCGTGCGAAAAGCAAAACATTCCGGCTGGCGAATTTCCATTATGATGTCACCACATCTCCTGCTGGTCATCCTGGCGCTGGGCTACGCACCCACCACCCGCGGCTGGTCGGCCCACTTCCGACCCGCCGCCCTGAAGCTCCACATGGCTGGCGAGGATCGGGTGCAGTTGACTTTGGAGCTACCAAAGGCTAACTTCTCCACGCTGCAGCAGCCGGATCGCTTTCAGTTTCGGTTAGAATCTACGGACGCCTTGCTGGCCAGTGTGCCCGGCGAGAATTCCACCATTCCACTGGACGCCTTCAATCCCCAGACGCGCGATTGGACGGGTGACATAGTGGTCCATGGTCACTTCCTCGGCCAGACCAAAATCCAAGTGAGACTCCATGACATCCAGCTGAACCAGAGTGAACTGCCCACCGAGTGGAGCAACGACAGCTCGCTGGAGGTGAAGATCATGCGGCCAAATCGGGTGGTGGACCATGTCTTCCTGGGCTCCATCATCCTGCTGATGTCGCTGCTGTACATTAACTTTGGAGCCGCCCTGAATCTGGAGGTTCTCCGGGGTCTGATCACCCGGCCGACGGCTCCTTGTTTGGGTTTCATCACCCAGGTGGTGGGCATGCCCCTAATTAGCTACGCCCTGGGGGTCTTCATCTTCCCGGAGGCTCCAGCCATGCAGTTGGGCTTGTTCTTCACTGGAATCTCGCCCAGCGGTGGGGCTTCGAACACCTGGACCGCCGTGCTGGGCGGAAATATCCATCTATCCGTGCTAATGACCACCGTCTGCAATGTGGCCGCCTTTGCCACCATGCCGCTTTGGGTGACCACGCTGGGCCAGCTGATCTTCGAGAGGGCGGGCATACAGGTGCCCTATCGCAAGATAGCCACCTATTGCGGCAGCTTGATCTTTCCGCTGCTGGTCGGACTGCTCGTCCAGCGGCGACTGCCAAGGATCGCCGCCTTCCTGGTCCGCCTGCTCAAGCCCATCTCCGCCTGCTTGATCCTCTTCATCGTCGTCTTTGCCATCATCACCAACTATTACCTGTTCTACTTGTTCTCCTGGCAGGTGAGTTCAGATGTGAGGAGTTCTATCCTTGGCCACCTATTATCTATAACTAGTATAAAAGGGTGCCCAAAAAAAAGGGAGGTTGAAACGGGAGCCAAAACGGCTGGACATAAAAATACAAAACAAAAAACCGAAATTCGGAAATATTTCAAACTTTAAGTTTACTCAACGAATATATTTTTCAATTATTTAAAATTTTTTTTTTTAAATTGATTATTGTAATTTATTGAATAATTAATTTTCTCTGATTTATACATTTTTATATATATTTATTTTTCTAGAATACCAAAAAAAATATTTTTGGTAATTTATTGAAGAATTGATTTTCTCTGATTTTAATAAGCATTAAAAAAACCTGTAGAACGACTTTTAGGAACCAACTTTACATCCATTAAATGATGTAGATAACATTTGTTTTTAATTTGTGTATTATCTTACATTTTAAAACTAAACAAAAATGCAAAAGTAACCTAGTAACTGATGAACTTTAACCCTACTTTAAAGATTATCATAGCTGGCATGGCTCTGCCGGGTCTGGGCTACATCATCGCCTTTCTGGCGGCCAAGTTGCTCCATCAGAACGCCGCCGACGCCCTGACCATCGCCATTGAGACCGGCATCCAGAACACGGGCATCGCCATCTTCCTGCTCACAACGACGCTGGAATCGCCGGAGGCGGACCTCACCACAGTGGTGCCGGTTTCGGTGGCTATAATGACGCCGTTACCACTGCTGGGCATCTATCTCTACAAGCGATGCACTGCATCCAAAAGGAACGAAGTCTCCGTGGCCGAAGCGGAGCGAATTGTTTGAGATGATCGGAGAGGCAGAGCTTGAAAAATAACGACCCTTTGCTATTCGTCGATATTTTATACATCGGTTTTATCGAAACAATATTATGAAAATATCGAAAATATCGATAATTTTCAAGCCCTACTGAGAGGCTGACTTTTACATATCCAGATGGCTGTTGCATTGTTTTCATCGTTATTTGTAGTATTTTTGTACATATTGGTTGTTTTTTTTTTGATAACTTATACATCGTTAAGTATGTAGACGATAAAGCAACAAAATTGGGAACAATGCAATACATATAAAGCGTATTATATTCCAGAATTTCATACATTTAAGTCGAACCCAAATGTTTTGGATTAATCATTTGACAATAAAGTGATATTTATAACATTACCATAAAACAAATTGAGTTTCAATTTAAAGACCTCCAAATTCAGAACTTCATTCATAAAAAATAAGCAAAATTCAACTTAATCGGATCTTAAGTTTTAAGATCTTTTAGTTTTTAAACGTCGCATTTAAACCTTTTAAAAATAAAAAAGAAAATGGAAAACTTTTGCGCAAAGTTTTGATTATGATGACACAAAAATCTTCAATATCAAGCTTTCAGAGATTAATTTCCAATGAATATCGAGTTTCAAGCGGATATATTACAACATATATATGTATTCTAGGCTTCGCACAAGAGTATAATGTCCAACGGGGATCATTGGGTGGCCATGGTGTAGGCCAATAGCGCCGCCTCATCCAAAGTTACCACCTCGGTGGTCTGGAGCGACTGGAGGATCTTGAGCAGCCCGAAGATGGTGTGCGCCCCGAGATTCAGCTGCCGGAATTCGTACAGTATGCGCATATAGTTCACCGTTCCCGCACTCAAATCCACGCCACTCAACATATTCGGCAGCAAATTATAGTAATTGATCACACAGAAGGCTCGCTGCAAATCCGGTCCACTCACAGTGGTCACATAGCTCGGCTCCAGACGCTTGCGGCTGAGAAACTCGCGCAGCGGCAGGCATAACTCCCGGGTGGAGTCCTCCATGGCCTGCTTGAAGAGCTCCTGCAGCATCTGGATGAGCTCCACGGAGATTAGTGGATGCTCCGACTCCTGGCTGCGACTCAAATACGCATCGATCAGCTTTAGCTGCCACACATCGATGTTGTTCAGCATGGACTTGGTCACGTGCTGCGGCGGAGAGAGATTACAGATTATTATAATAAATAAATAGTAAATAGACCTCGGATTTTGCATATTTTTATAGGATAAAGATAGATTAATTCCGAAAACACCAAAAATCGTTTCAATAAAAATATAGTATAAAAATAGCAAAAGAGGCAGAATAGTTTTTGGACCTATCGGCCAAACTGCTCGTTTAAATTGCTCGCCGTGTTGAGTGAAGGTTCCTTGGAATATTTTGCATATTTTATGCATATATTTTTAGCATATTTTGCATATATTTTGCATATTTTATGCATATATTTTGCATATTTTATGTATATATTTTTTTCTAATATTTTGCATATTTCCGATATGCATCCGAATTTATTACGTTAAAAAAATATGATACCTTCCTAGAAATTTTGGTAAAAATCGGACCAAAAATGGACAAATATGCAAACTCCGAGGTCTAATAATAAATAAATAATCTTACATCGTATAGCGTTAGGTAAACGGGCAGCAAATGCATCCGATCCTTGACCACGGCATTGTAGAAGAGCAGCATCATCTGGTGGCGCTTCACCAGCTCCGGGTAGCTCAAATCCGTGCCCTTGGTGGCCAAACAGCGACTGAGGAACTGCTTTATCATCCGCTCGCTGGCAAACTGCTGCAGGTCGTTCATGTCGATCTGCCAGCAGATGCTCTGCTCCATGGTCAAAGTCTGGGCCAGCATGCTCTTCAGCCGGTCGGGGTCCTCCAAATGAGACAAACACCCAGTTCGCTTCTTGATATCAATCGGTGCACTCATCTCGAGCGCCTTCTCCAACTGATGCCAGTTGCGCGAGCGATCGAAGCACACCGGCCAATAGTTCTCATCGTCCACCACCACGCGCTGCAGGCTGCTCAGCACCGGCAGGATGCAGGGAGCGATGGGCAGGCGGCGCAGCTCGGTGGCGCCCACTTCCAGCACCGAAATGTTGGCCAAACACAGCTGATGGGTATCGATGTCGCGGGGCAGAAAGAGGCGCGGCTCCACGGCGAGCACATAGAGATGTCGCAGCGCCTGCAGATGGTAACTGAAAATAAAGGAATGAAGGGTTATTACTACGCCGGGAAAACCAGGTAATCCTCCACCCACCGATTGTCGTTGCTGTGTATGGGAAACTTGGGAAAGAAGGCGCAGACCAGCGCCGCTATCGATTCCGGCGTCTTGGCGATGGTGAAGCGACCGGCGCCGAGGAACAGCAGCCCCAGCGACATGTGTATGGCCATGTGGGAGCCGTAGGTGATGTGCGGATACTGCGGACCCACGCGTGATCTTAAATAGCGAATGATGCGCAGGATCTCGCAGTTGCCGGAACCGGCAAAAACGAGAGAAATCGAGATGAGCAGGACCATCAGGCAGCTCTCCACGGTGGTGCGGCCGGCACACTCGCCCATCGGTGTGCCCGGGTAGCCGAGGAATTCCTTGATTACCGCACGCAGCGTGGCGAAGGCCACCATGTCCTCGGTGCCGGCGTACTTGAGGCCAATGCAAAAGGCCGCTCCGGCCATGATGTTGCAGTAGGCTTGCCTGGGGAATAGATAGTAAGGTGGTATCAATGATAATATCAACTTGATATGAAGCGATGATCGATTTTATGTTATGTGGTATTTGATTTCATTTGATATGCGGTATGTTGTTATTATGGGTATTACGTTATTTGTCTTTAAAGTCCTTGAACATCTTACTACAACCAAAAAAAAAACTTCATATAAAACGATGATCGATTTTACGTTATGTGGTATTATTTTTGATTTGATATGCGGCATATTAATTCGATATACTCGAAATGTTAACCATTTCTAACTATTTAGTTAATCAATGGGTATGTTATTAGTATTTAAAGTCCTTGAACAAATTACTACAACCAAAAAAATAAACTTGATATGAAACGATGATCGTTTTTACGTTATTTGGTATTAAGCAACAGGCTAGTTTGAATTTTTAATATGTTCTTCTCCCTCCCACTCATGTAACTTTAACGCCATCTCGCTCTATTTCGAATTGATATGAAGCGATAATCGATTTTACGTTAAGTGGTATCAAATTGGACTTTCGAAAACAGAGAATCTCTATCTCTCTTTCGAGAAATCACTATTCCACGGTAAAAACTATATTTTAAAAAATGTACCATGCACATATCGATTTGATATTAACTTACGTGATGGCCTCGTAGTCAACGTCGCCGTCCTCACCGTTTGAGCCCTCATCGCGCGTCGGGAGTCGCAGGTGGACGCGCAGACTGGCGGGAAACTGGGCGTGGAACCACTCGCTGTCCGGCCGGATGTCTTGCCAGAGGATGAGGCCCCTGGCAATCGTGCGCAGCAGGAGGAAATCGGGTCGCACCATATCGAGGAGATAGCGCGAGTCCGGCGGCTGCATCCACTCGGCAATCGCCGCATTGCCCGAACCGAAGAACATCAGTCCCAAGGCCAAAGTGGCGCCCGGTGCAGTGACATCGATATTAACGCTATCGCCTTCGCGCACTTGGAACGAGGCCAGCCGGTATTTCTCCTTTTGCGAGCCGCTAATCGGTCGCTTCACCCCGCCGACCATGTAATAGTGCAGCGTGTCCGGCAGCTGCAGATCCCTCAGCCCAGCGGGAGATTCACCCTGACCCAAGGTGACCAATCCCAGCGAGAGTCCCGCGGTCATGGCATACGATTCGCGCTCCACGCTGTTCTCCATCTCGGGTCCCGGCGGTCTCCCAATCTCCTGCAGCAGCACCTCGGCAATGTGACGCTTGGCGGAGCCCTGATACAGCAAACCAATGCCCATCAAGGCGGCCACCTGTGTGCTCTGCGGTATGTCTAGCTCCATGGCGGTTGCGGGTAGTAGAGCCTCCAAATGGACGCTTAATAACTTCGTGGTTTTCGTATCCATGGTGCCGCGATGGGCCGCCGAAATGCCCAGCAGGAGACCCACATTGGTCATCTCATCGCACTTCACCAGATATTTGTAGACACTCATGAAGGAGAGCGTTTTCAGGTGACCATTTAGACCCAAAGCCATGAGAAAACCAGCGTGCTCCAGGGAATTATTAGCCTGCGTCTTGGGCTTATTGTAAACTATCCAATTGGAGTCAATGTCCTGCGCCTGCGGTGAGATCTTCAAGCCAGTGGCCACGCCATTGTGAAACGATGGCCACATTTGCATGTTCGCCGGGAATTCAATCTGCTGCATCTCAATGGTGGTTCCTTTCAGCGGCTCCCTGCCCACCAGGCAAAGCTTGGGCATGGCCAGACTATCGCTGGGTCGCGGCATCATTGTGCGTAGGGTGAACATTCCACGTCCCAAAGGTAAAGTCATCGTACGAGAGCATAGAGCAAACAATTGCTTCTCCTGCTCCTCTATAAACTCATGGTCGCTGGTGCCCGGCGCCTGCTGCACCTCAATGACCACCGGTTCCGAGCTGTTCAGCAGCCGGCGCACCTCCTCCACGCGCATGTCGTCGGGGAAGCGCAGGCGCAGCAGCTTCGTGTCCATATTATCCATGTCGTCGTGTCGCAACTGCTCCGTTGACTCCGCTGATTCCGCTCCTCCGCTCGGCGGGCATCTGGCCGACAGGGAATCCTCCTTGTAGACCCGCCCGCAATGCGGTTGCCCCGTGCTCGTCGACGTCGTCGTGTCCAGGAAAGGTAGCTGCGCATGGGCAGCCAGTTCGGGACGTAAAATCAACTCATAGGTGGCCATGCTGCAGCCCATGGGCGGCGACAGGCGAGCCTCCTCCAGAGCCTCGGCCACAATCAAATGAACGGCGGCGGGAAAGCGTTCAATATCCCGGCGAGTCAACCGCATGGCCAGGAGCAACTCGAGCATCTGGTGACAGCGTGGAGCATCCGCCGTAATGCTGCGCTTCGCACGCCGCGGATAGTTGGACTGAACGGCCTCGGGAATCTCGAGGAGCTGCCACCAGTGCTTCAAACGCTCCTGTCCATGAACCACCAGCGAAACGAGCTGCAGCAAATTGCGACTCCTTTCGTTTACACACTCCACAAAACTGTAGGGCATCACCTCCTCCTCGCCGACGACTATGTGCTCCAGTTGGGCAAACACACTGGGTGCCGGCACGCGGAGGAGCTCCTGGTGCAGCATCATCGCTCCGTGCTCGGCGCCCAGCAGCGACTGGCGGCCCGTGCGATTGCACAGCTCCGGGAAGTCGAGGATGTAGTGCAGCACGTAGCTGTCCAGCTGCATGTCAATGGCCAGCTGGTGAAGGAACTGCAAGAAAGAGAGGAAGGATAAGAAAGGCAGATACTCTATATCAAAGGAAATCAATTGACAAAAGATCAGATTGACATGTGCTGGTCAATTTACTATCATTTTGATATGAATTAAGAAATAATTAAAAAATAAGATGAACATGAAATATTGGTTCAAAAAAGACTACATTTGGTATATTATATGGTATGATAGAATATCAAGTTGAAATGTTTGAATGGTAAGTTTGATATGAATTAATATAATATAAGGTAGAATTGACCCAATTTCATATCGAATTTGTTTTCTGTGCATAGCACATATATGATTAAATTGACATGTTCTGGTCATTTTAATATAATAAATAAAGAAATAATTAAAACATAAGATGAACATTAATATTGTTTTACATTATTGGTTAAAAAATAAAAAATGTGCTGTTCAATTTAATATCATTTTGATATGAATAAGGAAATAATTAAAAAATAAGATATAAATTATTTATTGGTTTAAAAAATCCTAAATTTGGTATTTTATATGATATGATAGAATACCAAGTTGATATGTTTGAATCGAAAATTTGATATAAATCATATCGGGTTTCTATTGATATAAAATAAGGTAGAATTGACCCAATTTCATATCGAATTTGTTTTCTGTGCATATAACATATATGATCAGATTGACATGTGCTGGTAAATTCAATATCATTTTAATACGAATAAAGAAATAAATAAAAAATAAGATGGAAATTAATTATTTGTTCAAAAAATCCTAAATTTGTTATTTTATATGATATGATAGAATATCAATTTAATATACAAAATATAAAATAAGGTAGAAATGACGTTATTTGATATGAAATGTGTTTTCTGTGCATAGAATCTAAAGCATATCTCACCGTTGCCAGGTAAGGAAGCGCCGCATAGAAGACAGCGTCCAGCTTGAGATCCTCGTACAGCAGATGCAGGCTAAAGAAGATGGCGGGTATCATTTGGAACAGTGGCGCACTGATGTTCACGCTGTAGCTATGGCCATCGGCACCGCAGGGCGCGAGTGTCGTCTGCAGCAGCAGGAACTCCCAGTCGTCGTCGGTGTAGTCCTCGCAATCGTTGTACTTCCGCCGCTTCTTCGGCTCATCCTGGGCGCCCAGCGTGGAATTGGAGCTGCAATTGGATCCGTCGCCGGAACCAGTGGCATTCGCTGTTCCTACTCCACCGAAATGAGCATTTAAAGGCGGCGTGGCACACCTGCCATCGTATCCCTCGCCCGCCTCCACATCCGGAGCAGCGGTCAAGCCCATCAAAGCCAGCAGAGTGCAGCGAAAGAGCTGCCATTCCTGCTCTATCGAGTAGTCCCTCGAACCGGGCGGATTCCTGGCGCTGTACCAGCGGATCACAAAGTGCAGAAACTGTGCGGGGCTCAAAACCTGCCGCAAAGTGGCCACGCAACGGGTCAGCAATCGCGTATCGTTTAGCAAAGGCAAGGCAATCCTCAGCATCCTGCCGGTGGCATAAACTAGAGTCAATCGATTGCCCGCCGGATCTCGCAGAGATTTGCACACATTATGCGCCTGCCTTTGCGTATAGGAAACCGCCTGCGGAGCGATGGGCGACAGCATGTGCAGCTCCTCGTCGAAGGCGGCCAAATCCGCGGGTGCTTTGGTGGGCAGCAAACTGCTGCGACGCACCTCCACAAAGGAGCTGCTGCCAGAGTGATTTGCAGCAGGGGTTTTCACAGCAGTAGCAGCAGTAGTAGTAGCCATTGGAGCCAGCAGCGGTGTAATGTGCACCTTGGAAATCAGCACGGTGCCGGTGTACAAGATCAAACTACCACTCGGATCGAGAACGGCGATCATGTGCATGCGTGAGAGACCCACTGCATCCTTGGCGGCCAGCGTGGCGGCCAAAGTAGAGAGCTGCACCTCGCTGCTGCCGTAGCCCGTGAGCCTGACCATCTGGAGGCGGCAGGAGCGGGCCAGCAGGTAGCACAAAAAGGTCTGACCCACGAGATCCGTGTGGATAAAGGCCCGGGTGGCCATTTCACAGAATTCCCGCTGCGTTCCATAGGTGTTCTCGGTCCAAATGTGCTCCAAACACATCTCCGGCTCAATGGGCTTGGCCGGCTTCACATGCGTCATTTTGCGCATGTCCTTCACCGACATCGACTGCTGGCTAATGCTGCTCTGCAGTTGGCTTAGCGGAGTGCCTAATGAAGCGCGACTGTAAAGGATAACCAGTTAATAAGTGATTAAGGGAAGTGAGTACTGAAAAACCTACTTGGATTGGCCCAGAACTCCGCTGAAAGACTGCGACTGGCTGAGTCCGAACTTGGAGAGGTTGCCCAGGCCGGCGGTGGTGTTATTCCTGCCCAGAAACGAGGCATTTCCCGCCTTTGGCGTGGCTGTAGGTTTAGTAAATTAAAGTTAGTTACGATCTGTAATCATTAGACCTGGGATTTTGCATATTTTCATACTTTTATTAGGAAAAAGTTCGTTTTAATAATTATATAGTTTAATATTAATGGCATATTTTGATTTTTTTGCATATTTGCATTAAATGCATATGCATAAAATATGCAAAATATAAAATAAACTCAACTATTCAAGATTGACGATTTCATAGCCAACCTAATTTACCCGAAGAAAATTGTTTGTTCCTTTTCTTAATTTCTGAGATATCTAATTTTTTCCCAGATTTAAGGAAACCCTATTTATATTTTTAAAATTTGAGCCTCCAGTTGTTCGCATATATTTTTCATATTTTGCATATTTTGCATATTTTTTGCATATATTTTGCATATATTTTATGCATATATATTTTGCATATTTCCGATATGCACCCAGATTTATTACATTTGAAAAATAAGACACCTACCTAGAAATTTTGGTAAAAATCGTACCAAAAATGGCAAAAATATGCAAAATCCGATTACTAATCAGTAAACCCCTGAAATCAACTCACCCCCCGTCTGCTTGGTGGAACTGAAGCTGTAGCTATTGCCGCCCATCTGGGAGCGCGGACCCAGGAGCGTCTGGCTGAGCTCCTGCTGCTGCTGGCCCACATAGTTGACCTCCTCGGGCGTCACCTTGCGCAGCCGGGCCACGAAATGCTTGAAGAACTTGGCGTCGTACAGCAGCACCAAATCCGAATCCTCGGTGGTGAAGACCACGCTAAATTCCGGTTCGGTCATGTAGCCCGTGGAGCTGGTGGCGGTTTTCAGGACCACCGGGCAGGCTTCGTGCAGCGGATGCGACATGGAGAAGAGTCGCGGCATGGGAATCGAAAGATGAGAGATCAAGGCATTGCTGGAATCCTTTTCCAGCAGCAAACCATGCTTGGTCTGCCACACCTGCGAGACGGGAAAGTCCAGATTGGCCAGGAAATCCTCGCCATCATTGCAGTACACACGCAGTGCATCCTGATCCATCACACAGATGGCGGTCAGCTGGTCATCCTGCGACTGAACGGCCGCCTTAAGCTGCGCCAGTCGTCCCCTCACGAAGCTGCGATTGAGGAAGCAGGCGAAGCGCACCGGCGAGTCGCTGGTGAAGCACATGCGCTTGTACACCCCATTCTCGTGATCATCATCGTCATCGTTGAAGCCCTGCGTCCAAACGACGGTGTTGCGGTGCACATAGAGCTCCTCCTCGTTGTTCACCACATAGTCGCACATGGGCTCCTCGCGTCCGCGTTCCACCTGCGGATGCAGGAGGCTCTGGGGCAGCGAGGTGAGCTGCGTGGCCGCCGCCGCCTTGGGACCGCATCGCTTGGTCCTTTCGATCAGCTGGCGCCGCCGGGCGGCCCGCTCCTCGGCGGCCTCGTAGTCATCGTACAGCTCCCGTATCGTCCACGACTCCTGGCCACCCGACGAGGGCGAATCCTCGAGGCCGCCGGAGGAGATATTCACATTCTGGAGCCGCTGCAGCAGCAGGTGCTCCGTGGTGGGCAGCTGGTGACGCGCCAATGGCTGGTCATGCGGTCCCGGGTGCTCCGCGGACGACTGACGGCCGCGCGGCACAAACTCCAGCGGCGGTTCTGCGACGGCGATCATGTCCGCATCGCCAGGTGCATCCAGAGTTGCGATTGAGCGGATTTATTAATTACAAATTATACGTCCCGCGTAGAGCTCGGCTCGATAACCGTTCGAGGGATATCGATGTGGCCTTCGATTAACAGTTCGATTGAAGATGTAGGGCATGTAGGGCATTCAAGTGTGGTAATTATATGAGGTATTTCCAAAACTGTTGAATTTGTTATTAGCCTATCAGCTTTTCATTTCAGTATCAAAAGTAAGGATATTTTAAAAGCATAAATTTAAATTAAATCAAAAAAATATGTTTGCGGTTTTTTTCTACATAAAAAATACACACTATTATGTTTAATAGTTACATGTCTCTTCTTTATGGTCGTTTTTGAATTTTAAATATACCTTAGCCACAAGAAAAGACATTTAAAAAAATAATAATAGTTTAAAAATGTGTGTTTGTGAACAGCGTTTAGAGACCGATTGAAATATATGTTGTTAGTAGTTCTTTCTATATAACAATGCACATTTTCAGGTCTCGTAAAGGTGTTACAACTAAAATTCGTTACAAAGTTACCTGTCTTTTCTAAATGGTCGTTTTTTAATTTTAAATATAATTTAGCCACAAGAGAAGATATTTAAACATGTATATATTTAAAATCACAGTATAGTTTAAAAATCTTCATTTGAAAACAAGGCTTAAAAACAAAATAAAAATATTTTCTTCCGCAATTTATTTTTGACGGAAAATATCTTATATCTTTAATTTCTAACCCCAATTTGGAATTTAAATAGTTTAAAATAGTTTTTCTTACCTCCTTACCAGTGACACCCCCATTCCGATACAGTGTAAGAGGAACCGGTTCGATAACTGTTAGCCTGCCTATCGAAAGTACCGGTACCCTGTGCCTCTGTTGGGATTTTCCAATTGGATGTTTTGAAGATCTACCAATTGCCATAAGTATCGTTCGCTAAAGAAAAAACGAAGAAAGCCGCGATTCTGGCGAGGATTTGGCAATGAGCAGCGGCACCGCCGGCTGCAAGCGTGCGCACAGCATCGAGGTCGAGCAGCCGCTGGAGGCGGAGTGCGTGGAGCACGGCCTGCTGCTGGTCAAGGGACGCCTCTCGCCCAAGTGCTCCACGGCGCGCCAGCTGAAGGCGATTCTCGATCTCCCGGAGCGCCAGTCGCGCGAGCAGCTCACCCAGCTCTCAGCCGGCGGCGAGTTCAAGCTGCTCTTCGATTTGGAGGGAGGTGAATTCTCCTACCAAAGCGAGGAGCAGGTTACCGCATCCTCCTGCCTCCTGGAGCTGCGTTCCTGCACGGCCGCCCGCAGGATTCGCTTCCGCTACCGGCGGCGCCGCAGCTCCTACCGCGTGCAGCCGCTCTACCTGCTCTGCCGCGACGAGGAGAAGCCAGCGGAGCAGCAGCGCGAGCTGCTCGCCCTCATCGATCTCAATCTCCGCCTGGTGCAGTCCATCTATGCGCACAAACTCCAGGCGGCGGGCTTCCCGAATCGCACTTTTACCCTGAATGGCGAGTGCTGCACCTTTCGCAGCCAGTTGACCCGGGAGGAGGCTCTCGCGAAAAGCGAAGACGAGTTGTGGCAGCATTTTGCGGGGGAAATCATCTCCTGCCCGCTGTGGGGCCACCAGTTGCTCCTGAAGTTCGTGGCCTTCATAGGTTGCACGCGCTACGACGGCGACGCTGTGGCGGCCAGCGGTGACTCCTCCTACGCGAACATCCGGCGGCATCTCAAGGGACACGCGGCGCTCGGCGGCGGCGGATTGGCGCTCTTTGGAAGCGCCCACTTTTACGCTTGGCCGAGGAAGCTGGCGGAGATCGGGGATTGTGTGGGGAGCAGCGAGAGGGTGGACATCGCCCGGCTGCCGGACGAGAGCAACTACCGGAGGACCTACGGCGGCGTCTTTGCCAGCACCTTGGGCGCCGTGTGCCACGAACTGGGCCACTGCTTCGATTTGGGACACACCGGCGATGGGGTGATGGGCCAGGGCTTCGACTATTTGAATCGCGTTCTCACCGTGGATCAGCCCACGGAGCATCTGCCGCAGCGGATTATAGAGGCCTCTACCTCCTCCTCCTCCTCTTCAGCGGTTAATCCTCCGCGCTTCACCAAACTGAAACTCCAGGGGAGCAACAGCCAGCTGCTGGACAATTACCACAACCAAAGACGCCACGATAGCTTCTATTTCGCCCGCAATTGCGCCGTCATCCTGGCCCACCATCGTTGGCTCAATCTTGGACTGGAGGAGACCGCCAGTGGCAGCTTTGAGGCCGCAGAAATCCAACTGAAACGGGACACCAAAGAGATCCTTTCGAGCCGCCCCCTTCGGCTGGTCGAGCTGCGCTGCAATCGCAACAGCCTGGTGGCCCACTACGAGGAGTTCGAGGAGGAGGAAGTGCATCGCTTCCAGCTGCCCGCCTCCCTGTGGCATCTGCTCGCCGAGCAGCGCACCCACTACGTCTTCGTCCTGACCACCAGTGGCGACACCAAGCGGCTGTCCTGCGACTCCTAGGACTGCGAGCAGCTCGAGGAGTCAGGTGAGTCAACGAATAAAATTATATTCCATATTTTTCACCATAAAATATCAGTATTTTGACCATAACAATTGAAATAATTATCCAAATATCGAGTGCCATACCTCGTTGAACTCGTTATAAAATCCCCAATCGATCTACATTTAAACCTGAACATTTTTAATTTTTTCAAATTTTTGCAAAAAATTATGATGTAACCCCTTATCAAAAAAATGAAAATTGGGTCGAAAACTGATTTTTCCAAATCAGACGGAAAGTTTACTGATATTAATTATTAGGTTGTTAGCTGCCCAAAACCGTACGCCTTTTTGATTTGGCACCATTTTTGTCCGAGTTACAGCAAAAAATCGATTAGGAAAAATGTCGAATTTGCACCAAAAATCAAAGTCCTGATTTTCAACCCAAAACAATATAGTATTTTGGCCATAAAAATGGAAATAATGATCCAAACATAGAATGCCATACCTCGTTGAACTCGTAATAAAATCCACAATAAATCTGCATTTAAACCTGAAAATTTTTAATTTTTGCAAATTTTTCAAAAAATTATGATGTAACCCCCTTATCAAAAATGTGAAAATTGGGTCAAAAATTGATTTTTCCAAATCAGACGCAAAGTTTACTAATATTAATTATTAGGTTGTTAGCTCCTCAAAACCGTACGCCTTTTTGATTTGGGACCATTTTTGCCCAAGTTACAGCAAAAAATCGATTAGGAAAAATGTCAAATTTGCACCAAAAATCAAAATCTTTATTTTCCACCCAAAAAAAATATAGTATTTTGGCCATAAAAACTAAAATATTGATCCAAATATGGAATGCTATACCTCGCTGAACTCGTAATAAAATTCCCTATCAATCTGCACTTAAACCTAAAAATTTTTAATTTTTACCATTTTTTGCAAAAAATCATGATGTAACCCCTTATCAAAAAAGTGAAAATTGGGTCGAAAATTGATTTTTTCCAAATCAGACAGAACGTTTACTGATATTAATTATTAGGTTGTTAGCTGCTCAAAACAGTACGCCTTTTTAATTTGGGACCATTTTTGACCAAGTTACAGCAAAAAATCGAATAAGAAAAATGTAAAATTTTTACCAGAAATCAAAATTATGATTTTCCACTTAAAACTTTCCACAACTTAAAAACTTACTTATAATGAGTTTTACTCTCATGAAGCGACCTTTAAAAATATTAAAAATACTTAAACATTTTAATAATTTCACAAAGATGCGCTCCTTTCGTTTTCTTTCAAGTCAATCCAATTAAGGTACAATCAATTAAGCTGATAAACATGCTGGGTAATGGATTTCCCCGCCACCTAAACAAATTACCTGATAAAGTCCACCCATCATCGGATGATTCATACCTTCGCTTATTACCAACTTCTTGGTGACGTTCAGTTTCAGCTGTTAATTTCCCAAAATCAAATTTTTACAATGGTGCCAATATCAACAAACAAAAAAAAAACCAGTTGATAATGATTAGTGCAAGGAATGCTATAAATTTATTGAATTCTTAAGAGCTGATAACGATATCATTTGACTATTATTTTTATTCAAGAAGTATTCATAACTTATAGGTATATTTTTTAATGTAAAATTCAATTTGCTTATATTAACTTATTTGATTGAATTAATTTTCTAAAATAACAATAATAATACAGGATTTTGAACCATTTTGTAGTTTGAAAAATATGAATTTTTTAGGAAAAAAGTATTATATTTGGAACAAAATTGTATATTCTAAAAAACTGATCAATAAAGAAATTAGCTCTCAAAAATTTTTTAGAAACTAATGAAAAGTTAAAAAAAAGATCAACGCTACAACAATTATGACTTAAGCAATACATCTTTTACAAATCCACCATCCACAAACTTTTTATAAAAAGCTATATTTGTAAGCACTCTTTGTTACTTTTTGCCCATGGTGCACAGTAGAGCTGCGATCGAATCAGGTTTTGCTCAGTTTTGCTCAGTTTCGCTCTCAGTGGATTGGATTGCCTTGGCTTGGAGCTAACTCAAATGGGTTAAAGCTCCGACCCCAGCCTTCCCCCTCCAAAGAGAATCGAATCTTGGAGGCCAGGCAAACTAGTATTCCACTTGTGTTCGACTCACTATTATCGCAGCAGCGACGGAGAACGTCGTTCGATAGCGACAATTGAAAAGCGAAAATACGACAAAAAATACGACAAATAATAATAATAATATTCAACGTTCGGCTGGCAAACCGCGCGATAAGATAAACACCGAAAATCATGTTCGAAAACTAACAATTTTCGCACCTTCATTTTTGCAGATTTGCGGCCAGTCTTCGTTTGGATCGCCGTTGGGTCGGAACAAATATTGAGTAACGAAAAAAAAAATATAGTTAAAATATAGCAGACAATGGCAGCCACCGAGGGATCCGCGCGAATTCAGTTCAAGGCGCTGAAGGGATTTCCAGCAATCGGCACTGATAAGCTGGAGACACAGGCCTTCCTCGCCGCCTCCAAGGAGATAGTAACCGTCATAGGTGATAACAGCGCACCCGGCCAATCAATTACCTGCCCACACATTTTTTTTAAATATTATTTTTCCACAGAGAGCTTCGGCAAACTGTTTACGCCCGTGATCAGCGACATGAACGGAAACATAAACGTAAGATTACCTGGCAGCAAACTTGAAATAAGCTAATTAACATAGAGTTGAGATCGCAAAAATTTAAAATTATCGATATTTTCGATTTTTTCCACAATATTGATACGATAATATCGATGTTTTCAACGGAAAATCTCCTTGAAATATAGAGAAATATCAAATTGTCTATATTATTTCAAGCTCTTATCTAAAACTTTGGTTTTAAATTCCTAGAAACTGTTCGCCTAAATTATTTGCAAAACTACATGCATTTTTAATTGATTCCATTTATTTGAATATTTTATCATACATATAGTTCCAATATTTAGTTTAAAACCTTATAGCACACGTATCCAAACATCCGTTTGTTATAATTTTTCCATGGGATTTCAATTTTTATAACACGAATTCTTCTAAATGTTTTTAAGACTGGATTTAAAAAAAATGCAAGAAATATATATCTTTTACAAGACAAACACTCCTTAAGTTTACATTTGAATATTTTTACACATATTATATTTTATTTTTAAAATATTTATGAAATGTTAGGTAATGAGTGAGATTTAATCTTCAAGCGAAAAATAATTTATAGAATTAACCTCAAGAAGTTAACAGTTTTAAAAGTTTAGTACAATTTTTAAGTTTATAACTTTAAGAATTGTATCTATAAAACAGAGCTTGAAAATTATCGATGTTTTCGATATTTTCACAGTTTCTTTTCGATAATATCGATGTTTTAAATATTCAAGCTCTATTTTAAAAAGAAAGGGAAATTTGTTAATGAATATTTTTAAGAAAAAGAAAGAAAATCTTGATGAAAATGTATCTTTTTTTTCTTATGTTAGAAATTAACGAAAGCCTACGGGGCGGATGTGTTGAAGTACCAATATCTGGAGGATCTGATCGTGCTGAATGTGAACGTGGACGATTTTGCGGCCAACGCGCTGCTCTGGCTAAAGCGCGGCCTCCAGCTGATTTGCACCTTCTTCGAGAACATCTACAACGATGCCCAGGCCAAGGAGGCACTGAAGCAGCACCTGCAGGACGCCTACGAGCGCACCTTGAAGCCCTATCACGGCTTCATAGTCCAGAGCACAATAAAGGTGATTGATGAGTGGCGAATTCTGAGTTCCTCATTCTAAAATGAATCCTTCTACAGATCATCTACAGCTGGGTGCCCACGCGCAGCCAGCTGCTGGGCCAGGGAGCCGCCCAGGTGGAGAACATGGAGGTGCTGACCAGCTTCCTGCCCACGATGCGTGCCCATTTGGACTCGATCGATGCCCTTTTGAGGGCCCACAATCTGGACGATGCCCGAAAGGTGTGATTTAGATCGCGATGGAGAACGTTTCCTTAGCTTAGCCTAGCTTAAATAGCTTATCCTACTTTATTATTTATGCCAATGTTGCGAAGTAAACCTCAGAGCCTTACTAAAAACTCCTTTGCTTCACTTGGACTTGAGCTTTAGCTCCTCCTCCGACGACGACAGATCATCCTCCTCATCCTCTGATTCCCCTGGTTCCTCTTGTTCCTGTTCCTTTTCCCCTTGGGACATCCTAGACATTCGCTTGCCCGGCTTGCAGATCACAAAGTGAACCAGGCACACAATCACCTCCAGGGCAATCAAACCAAAGACGGCATTCGTGATGATGCGCAGCCAGAGACTTCGTCCGGCGGCCGAGAGGCGCAGGAAGACCATGGCGGGCAGCAGGATGCAGGGCGTCACCGTGAGCAGCAGCCACATGGCGGTGGCCCCGGAGCACAGGTTCACCGAGTAGCCGGCGTACAGGCGCACGGATTCGGCGGAAATGGCCAGGATGTAGGCCATCAGCATGGATAGGCCCTCCAAATTCCACAAGTTATTTAGCTGTAGAGGGAAAAGGAAACCATTAAGGGAGGGAAATGGTATTCAATGACCATCTAGACTCACCCGGATGAGCATGTGGATCATGTAGCTCATGGCCCACACCATGGACACATAGGTATTCGCCTGTAGGAGCATCTGGAGCAGCAGGTTGGCCCGATGTGGCGACACTGAGTGCGACATTTTTGCTACTTTTTCGATGTCCTTGTAATCCACTTTTTGCTTGGGATGATGGAAATCTTGCACTGAAATAGCTGCCACTTCCAGCAGCTTCGATTGTTGTACTTTTCGCTGGTGGTCGTGGTAACCAACGGCAACGTAATCAGCTGGAAGCGACGTCTCCTTCCTGAGTGATGCGAGAAGTCCTGACAGGTCCTGCGATGGTCAGACACAAGCTGGCTGCTTTGGCACTCCAACAAAAGGTCCTGGCGCCAAGTCAGCGGATTTGAATATTAATCAGTATTTTACAAATAAATAACACAGCAATAATAGTTTTATAAATATATAAAGGGCAGAATAATATTTATTTTTGACATTTAAAAATATTAAAAAAAAAGATACTTGATTGAACTTTTAAAAAACAATAAATACATAATTCAAAGTTTTACAAATTAATATGATACATTTTTTTTAAATTTAAAATATAGCAGATATTAAAATCGTTTGATGTACTAAGTTTTTAAATATTTTTTATTAAGTACTGCATTTTTAGGAATTTTAAATAGGGTAATTTTTTTATTGTTAATTTAAAATAATAGAATAGAATAATAGAAAGTTTCCCCACACTGCTATTATTTTGACCGAATTGTATAAAAAACACAATTTATCATCAATAAATTGGCCATAATTTAAATTATCATTTTAATTATACCAAGAAAACTTTGGAAACCACAATAGATCCTAAATTTTCAGTGAATATAATTATAATATGTAATTATTAATATTCATTTAGGATTATTCAGGATATAATTACAATAATATATTATTATTATATTTAATAGAATAACATATTTAAGAAGGCAGAAAACACCCATTTAAAATGAAAGCGAATCAATCAAAAGAAGCGTGACGAAAGCTAAACGAATGGATTGGATGAGCTGGAGTGGACATGGACCATCAGTGGCCATGCAGCACCGCAAGCAAGAGCTGCGTTGGCGCAACCTGCTGGCCATCGTCTTGGTCCTGGTGACCAGCATGAGCCACATCCGTCACTCGACCCTCGGAATCAGCTCGAACGAGCGGCGGTTCCAGTGCCTGTGGCCACGACTCCTTGGCCAGACGAACTGCTCGCCCTGCGCCGAGCTGTACATCTTCAATCGCTCCACGGGCTACCGGCGCTGCGAGCACATCAACGGCCGCTGCTATCCGCACCGCACGGTCTTCGCCAGCGCCCGGATGTGCGAGCTCATCTGCCAGCCGTACATCCAGCGGCCCACGCTCCACGAGCTGACCACCCCGGTGCCGCCGCTGGTGGAGCCCTACTTCGACAGCGACGAGGAGTTCCAGTGAACAAGCTTTTAAGTTTAATAAATATAATATATATATAACATAATATCAAGCTCTAATCTGAAACTTTGTTTTTAAATCTTAAAGAAACTTTTTCCCTAAATTATTTTCAAAATAACAAGATTTTTTAATTGATTCCAATTATTTGAGTATTTTATCATACATGTAGCTCCAATATTTAGTTTAAAATCTTATAGTTATAATTTTTCCTTGGGATTTCAATTTTCATAACAAAAATTCTTCTAAAATGTTTTTGAGACTGGATTTAAAAAATGCAAGAAATATATCTTTTACAAGACAAACACTCCTTAAGTTTACATTTGAATATTTATACATATATTATATTTTATTTTAAAAACACTAATGAAATGTTAGGTAAGGAATGAGATTTAATAATTTATAAAATTAACCTCAGAAAGTTAGCAGTTTTAAAAGTTTAGTACAATTTTGAAGTTTACAACTTGAAGAATTGTATTTATAAAACAGAGTTTCCAGTGAGGTAACAAGCTTTTAAGTTTAATAAATAATTTAATGGGTAACAATTTAAATCCATTCAATGCGGCACACTGGTGTTGATGGCCACCTCCAAGGCGGTAACTACAAGTTAAGATTTAGAGTAGAATTATTAGCCAAATTCTGAGATCAAAAATCGCATCGAACTTACGAAATCCATGATCCTGCTTGTAGACCAGCGAATTGAGTATCTCGGCGAGCATCTGGTGGCAGCGTATGTAGGTCATCTCCATTTCCACCACCTGGTTGAGGGCCAGATACTCCATGCCGCGGCTTTCGGCCTTCCCGTCATCAACGCCCTCATCCGAGAGCGTAAAGTCCAGGCTGAGCGCATCGTTTTCGCCCAGATAGCAGGCGCAGCTGGTCCATTCCATGTCCAGCACGAAGATCAGATGGAAGATCTGATCGAGGGCGGTGCGAAAGGCACTAAACTCCTCGGTCAGCAGACAGTGGGTTCTTAAAAAGGCAATATAATCGTCATGCTGCAATCTCAGCTGCCGGATATTCGTGCAGCGATCGAGGCGCAGTTCAAATTGCTGGCCCACCGCCTGCATGATGTGCGTGTGCAGGCTGTTGATCAGGTAGATCAGCCAGAAGCGCAGGATCTCCAGGCGGCGAATGGTCAAGCCAATCAGATCCAAAGGTTCGTACGGATTATCCCGATGGCGACGCAGGAAACCGAGACTCTCCAGCTTCCAGACGGCCCACTTGATCTTGAGCATCAGACGCCACACAGAATTGTAGCCCTGCATGTGCTTCGCATTCAAGATGCGCTGCAGTGCCACTGGCATCTCGTAGACCAGTTCCAAGGCCTCCAGAGCTTCGTAGACTTTACTCGAGTTACAAGTAACCTTGGAGATCACACGCACATGCAGATTGTCCGCGAAATCCGGATAGTGAGGGGATAGGACATCATACAGTTGGCTGCTCATCAGGGAGTCGCGTGCCCAGTTCTCCGTATTCTCAATGCGTGCGAAAAGCGAGGTGTAAAAGGGCAGCAGCAGGTAGTACGACTCCAGCATCATTGTGTGCCGCAGAAAGCGAGCATTCTCGCCCAGCCGCAAATCCTCGCGATACGCACGCATTGCATATTCATTGGCGAGCGACTGACGCCTGCGTAGAATCTCCGCCAGCGCCTCCGGCATCTCGGCCTTCAGCGAAAGGGGGGATGAGCTCTCCAGGCGCTGGATTATCGCTGCCAATTCTACAGGCTTCTTTTTCTGATTCTCCCCCTGCCTTTTGCGCTCTTCGATGCGCCGCTGCGCTGGCTGCGTGAACAGGGCAAAGAACTCCAGATTCCTAATGCCCTGCACATTGCTGACTAATAGTTCATCGTGGGCCGCCTGCTCTTTATCCTCTTCCAACTCCTGGTTAACCTGCTCCTCCTCCTGCTGATTATCCTTTTCCCAGTCGCCGCAGTAAACCTTTATCTGTGCAAACAGCTGGCTTTCAAGCTCTTCGTACAGCGAGGGCGGTTGGCTTTCGTTGCTGGTGGCCAGCATCTCGCCCAGCAGATTCACATTGGCCAGCAGGTCCTGCGTCTCTCCGGATTCCAAGGCATGCTTGAGTAGCAGTTGGTAAAGGGGACAGGCATGTAGTTGCCTGGAGATCTCTGGAGATTCATTCACAGAACGCTCCCTCACATAGCCACGTCGATCGGCGTTCCCTTCGACCCTGTAAATTATACATTATTATACATTCTACTAGAAACCTAAATTAGAGCCCTGCGTGAATCATTCAATTTTTGTTTTATCATAGTATGCATAGTATAGTATGAAATTCTGATTTGTTTAATTCAATTCTATGTGAAATAAATTGAATGTTTTTCTAATTCATTTCTAATTGAATGAATGAATGAATAATTTTTATGAATTTTTCAGATTTTTTTGTGCTTTCTTTTGAGAACAAAAAGTGGAACATCTTTAACAAATCAATGTTAACTGCTTAGAAAATAATATTCATGCAAAATTAAGTCCCTTTCTTCTTCAAAAGAAATTGTCGTTTGAATTATTTCGGAATTCATGCCATTCATTCGTTCAATTCTATCAAACTCAAAATTCAAATTCATTCAATTCTATTAAACTCAAAAATCCATTTCATTCAATTCTATTAAACTCAAAATTCAAATTCATTCAATTCTATTAAACTCAAAATTCAAATTCATTCAATTCTATTAAACTATAATTCAAATTCATTCAATTCTATTAAACTCAAAATTCTAAATAATTCATTTATATAAAACAAAAAATTAAAAAAAAATTCATTAAATCCATTCATGCATGGCTCTAATTAGCGGAATTCATAATTTATAGACTAGATACTGCATATTTAAAGGATTTTAGCTCATTCTACACAGAAATATTCATGCAGGGCTCTTATTACTATATATTCTACTGGAAACCTAAATAGACAATCACCATCTCTCCACGATAAACTCATTCAGGCGATCCTCTAGCTTCGCCCTGCGCCACCAGCCGTCGATGATGTGGCAGTAGCGCTTGAGCGAGACCAACAGCAGCCCGGTGGCCAGTTTCTGGTGCAGCACCTGCGGATTCGTGTGCCTGTACAGGCGGCAGAGCAAATAGGCGCTGCGAAGGTGAGGAGCTCCCTGCGTCAAGATGCAATCTTCGCCCAGGTGACGCAGCAAACGGAGCTGTTTAAAATGCCGACTGAATTCACTAACAAATCGGAGGAGTCCAGTGTTCTCCGGCTCTTTAACCACCCGATCCTCGTAGGCGATGAGAAGCTGGCTTATGGGACGCAGCAGATCCCGCAGTCCATAGGCAAAGCACTCCAAGGTCCCAGTCGTCTGCATCCCATTAAAGTGCACCGTGTGGGCATCGATAATCCGGCGCAGCTCCAGCATATCCTCCAAAGCAGGCACCACATTCAGCTCCAGATAGGCCTTCAAATTAGGCTGATAAATAGTTTATAGATTAGCATAGGAAATTACATAAATTAAATCATAAATTCCCACCGCTGTCGTGTTGCAAACACTGACATTGCTGCGCACGCTGATCCGTCGCTTTGTCTCATCAAATTCAAAGAAACAGCAGCTGGCTGGAGCCACAAACATGAAGAGGATCTCGCGGAGCAGGCAGGATTCGGTGACCGTCTTGGGCAGCGGCAATTGCAGCATTCCACGCGCCTGGCGATTCAGGAACTGCACATAACTAACAGCAAAGTTTCCCAAGGGCGTTGAGTTCGGGGGAAGGGTATTTAAATGGACATCGGGTCGCCACCAGTGGGCGTGGATGCGACGCTCCAGCATCTCCGTATTCCGCAGACTCTGACTTAATTTAGTGGCCGGAACAGGCGGCTGGGGTGCCGCCAACTGGGGCAAACGGCTCCTGGCCAGCCGACCCACCTGGCAGTTGCTCCGCAGGCTGAGAATCAGTGGCTGGGCGATGCGAAAGGCCCCGGAGTCGCCCAGCGACGCAGGCAGATAGCCGGTGTTGCCCACGCCCCCCTTGCGAACGGAGCTCCATTGCATCGCCCGCTCGTAGACGCTGGCCATGTCCGGAATGCTGCGCGAGGTGCCGGCGTTCTCGTCGGGGCGCAAAGTGGTCGTCGAGTCGCCGTCCGACTCATCCGACCAGTCCTGTTTGAAAGAAGGGGGAAAGTGCGTTAGTAAGCTGAATTACTAGAATTAAGGGAAGAAAATCAGTGGTTTTGGGGCATATAACATATAAATAGTGCATATTTAAAAGATTATGGCTTATTTTACACACAAATAGGTATGTTTTAGTCAAAAATTGTGGATGTGGAATGGAAACTAGGATGTTTACAAGTACTTTTACAAGTTATAAACCAAAAATTAGTAGTGTAGGGGAAGATATCATAGAGGTATTCATGATTTCTACATGATTATAGCTTATTCTACCCACAATTAGGTCTGTCTTAAGTAACATTGCGAAATTGGAATAGAAACTAGGATGTTTATAAGTACTTTTACAAGCTATTAACAAAAATAAATGGTATATTGAAATGTATAGGTTTACATGGATGCTACTGCATATTAAAAAGATTATGGCTCATTCTGCACACAAATAGGTATTTTTAAGGATACATTGCGAAAGTGAAATAAAAATTAGGATGTTTATAAGTAGGTTTACCAGTTATAAACCAAATAGAGTGGTATATGGGCATGTTTCATAAAGGAATTCATAATTTGTACACTACATACAACATATTTGAAGGATTTTAGCTCATTCGACACTGAAATATGTATGTTTTAGTGATACATTGTGGTAGAGGAATAGAAACTATGACTTTTACAAGTGGGTTTACAAGTTGTAAGCTAGAATTAGTGGCATATATCATAAATTTAGCTCATTCTACACACAAATATAGGTGTTTTAGTGATACATAGTGTCAGTGGAGTGGAAACTAGGATGTTTATTAGTGGGTTTACAAGTTATAAGCGTTATAAACTAAAATTAGTGTTTTAGAGGCAAGTATCACAGAGGATTGTGGGTCATTCCACACTGGGTGGAAATGAAATCCTCGAGGAGATCTCTTTTTAAGGGTTGTCAGATGCCCAGTTTCCCGATGCTCACACTCAGGCTGTCCGAACTGTCGTCCTGCGGCGACGGTGGCGGCAGGAAGTCCTCGCTGAGGAGGGCCACCCAGTCGATCTCCGTCTCGGCGGGATTGGCGGGTGGCCGGTGGCGGCGGACGGACGCCTCCAGCGCGGCCAGTTGACGCTGCTCAGACGCCCGGGTGCCGGCTATCAAAGCCACCCGCTGGTGGTCCATCTCCAGGCGACGGCGCCGGATATTCTGCACCGGTTTGTGGGACAAACCCAGCAGGAAGTCCAGCATGGTCCAGCCCACATGGGGAGCGGGATCATGCAGCTCCAGGTACTTAATGGCCAACTCCTCGACGCTCTGGGAAAACGGCGCCATGCCCTCCAAGCGAAAGCGCTCCAGCAGATCCTCCAGGCTGCTCTGAACCTCCTTACTGGTGGGTCTCCGTGTCCAGCGGTGCTCCTCCAGCAACTTCGCCACCAGCTGCTCCTTGCGGCGCAACTCCCGCTGGCTGGTCTGCTGGGACAGGCGGATTAATAGCTTCTCTGGCTGCATCTGTTCCCTTCGGTTTTTGAATACTCACCTCCGACGGTGAGAGATTCCGCACCAGTTGGCTCACACTCGCCGCCACCAGGACGTCGATCTCCGCATGGGTCATGTCCTCGTGATCCAGCGGCATGTCCTGCTGCCCGGAAGCCGCCATTCCGCTGCGAATTCTGATTGAAAACCGAATAAAAGTGCGAAAACAAATGGCGCCCTCCTGGCAAAGAATCCAAAACGGTTCCGGTTCACATAGTTATCGATTCTGGTTCTGGTTCGACGGGCTCAATAGTTATCGAACATATCGAACAAAAAACTCACTTTTCTGTCGGTTATTTTATCGATTTAAGGCCTTAAAAAAGATTTCAAAGGGTTTTTAAATATATACCCCCTTTAAGTATATACCTCACTTTTCTGAGCAGGTCAATCTTCACTGAAATTTGTTTATTTTATCGATTTAAGGCCTTTAAAAGGGGTTTTTAAATATATACCCCACTTTTCTGCCAGTCAATCTTCCCTGAAATTGGGTTATTTTATCGATTTAAGGCCTTAAAAAAGGTTTTTAAGGGTTTTTAAATTATACCTCCTTTAATTTCCCTTATTTTTCCGCCCAGGTGGCGCCACTATCCCCTGGCCCTGCCATCGATAGAACTAGTTCGATAGTCGATACCTTACTATCGCCTTGGGATGTAAACAAAGTTATCACTTTGAATTTCTGGCGAGGATCATGCCGCATCCCACCTACGTGATCCTGGGCTCCGGCGGCCACACCGCCGAGATGTGCCGTCTCGCCCGGGCGCTGCTCCAGCCGGCGGACAACCAGCGGGCGGAGGAATACCACCCTGTGCGCCTAATCCTCGCCAGCAGCGATTCCACATCGGAGCGGCAGTTCAGGGAGGCCCTGCCGGAGGTGGCTTCGCGGGCGGAGTGCATCCGCGTGCCCCGCAGCCGCAGCGTTGGCCAATCCTGGCTGAGCACCCTGTTCACCGCCCTGTGGTCGCTCCTCTTCAGTTGCTACCTCGTTTGGCGCGACCGCCCGCAGTTGATCCTGTGCAATGGACCCGGCACCTGTGTGCCCTTCTGCTATGCCGCCTGGATGTGGCGCCTCCTGGGCCGCCTGCCCGCCCACTCGAGGATTGTTTTCGTGGAGAGCTTCTGTCGCGTGGAGACGCTTTCGCTGAGTGGAAGGCTGCTCCTGCCGCTGGCCGATCTCTTCGTGGTCCACTGGCCGCAGCTGGCGGAGCGCTATGAGGAGAGGCGGAATCTACGCTATTTCGGTCGCATTTTGTAACATTATTTAATCAGTTAGAAAACAAAGAATGATAAATTTAACTTTCTAACGCCTCTTCTTGCAAATGGAGCGGTGCGCCTCCAGCTGGTGGCCCATCAGCTCCTGGCCGCACTTGGGGCAGCCGACGGTCTGCTTGAAGAGATTGCGCTGGCGGCGCTGGCGTGGCGTTAGCTCATCCTCGCTGGAGGAGGAGCTCAAATTCAGTTTGGCTATCTCATTTTCGGTGTAGCCGCAGTTGCGCAGGGTTTGCTTGGAGGAGGAGGAGCTCTTCCTGGAGGCTTTAGACTCCTCTGGCTTCTTCTTATTAAACGACGGCGGCTCCACACGCACGGTGATGGTGCAGCCCTCGAAATGATTGCCCAACTCGGTGCGCTTCATCTTCTCGAAGCAAATGGGACAGGAGACAATGTCGTTGTCCACATTGCTCGAGTATCCGCGCGATCCGCTCGGCTGCACGGAGTTCTCCAGCTGGAACTCCTCGAGCAGCGTGTCCTGGCCAAAGAGATCATCTAAAATCGACTGATCGGCCAGCTCGGTGGCCGCCGTGAGGCTATCGTCATTTTCATCGTACTCGTCGTCGATCATGAGGATCTCGTCCTCGGAGTAAATGGCCTCGTCCTCCATCACCTCGCGCTTGATGCTCTGCGTGCGCTCCTGGCTGCTCATGGTGTTTCTGGCCCTGATCTTTGGCTTCTCCTGCTCCTCATCGCTATCATCGCTATTCAGCAGGTTAATCATGGGCGTGGGCACGTCCCTGACCATCACATCCTCGTCGTACGACTCCCAGGTGGTTATTCCCTCATCCTCGGAGCCGCGACGTCGCTTTTGGTTGGTGGATTTACCTCCTTCGAAGCGCTCCAGGCGAATCTTGCGTAGTTGCGAGGGATCGGGACTCTCATCGCCGGTTATATCGATCACCTCGCTGGCGCCACCCACGCTGTAGCCTGCTCCGCTCATCTGGGAGGAGGAGGAGGATCCTCTGCCTGCTTCGCCACTCTTGCTGAGATCGCCGAAGCTCATGATGTTGGCACCACGCGACTTGGAGGAGCCCTTAATGCGTTCCATAAACCAGGCTGGTGGCCCTCTGCCCTCCATATTGTCCAGCAAAGCCTCGCCAGTCGCTGGCTTCTTAGCTGGCGGCCCTTTGCCCTCCAGATTGTCCGGCTTCTTGGCTGCCGGTGGCCTATCCAGCCAATTGCGCATGGAGGAAGCCTCAGCGGGCAGCTTCTTCTCCTTCTTGGCGGGTTTGGGTGGTTTTGCAGGCTCCCCCAGCTTCATGAAGGTGCCGCCGCACTCCCGCTGATGCTTCGCCCACCACTGGTCATTTGGACCAGGTGCCCGGTTGCTCGTGCGCTTTACATAGCCCTGAAAGGGCGTGCGATTCTGACAGATGCCCGTGCAGCGCCAAATGTGCGTCTTATAAGCGTTCACCTCGTCGTGGAAGGAGTGATAGACGGTGATATTGGTCCCAGCCACCTTGTTGATCGTCTCCATGATGCGCTTGAACATGGGACCATGGCCGCCGTTGCCCTCGCGAATGTTGAGCACAAAGCAATAGGCGTGGATCATCTCGTGCTGGGAATTTAAAGGGTTTATATGAGGATATTAACTATATATTAAGTATATATTACCAGCAGCGTCTCCACGAGATCCTTGCGCGGACGCAACTTAAGCAGCGGCTCGCTCAGCCGAATGGTCACCTCCTTGACATAACGATTGCCCCGCTGGTAGCAAATTCCCGCGCAGGAGTACATCTTCTTGCTCCATTCGAGGGCCACGGCGCCCAGACGCTTCTGGAAGAACTTATCGTCGAAGCGCAGGAACATGGCAAAGATATCGGGCGTGGGATCGACCAGCTCCCACTGCGGATGCACCAGATTCTGCGTCTGATTGAGATAATCATCGTAGGTGGACTGCAAAGCGTATGGTGGCTCCTTGCCCGCTCCACCGCGATTTTTGCTCGTAGTTTTCTTATTGTTGCTCATTGTGCTCTGCTTCTGGATTGGAATGATTGGGATTAAATGATTGAATGACAGGAATGACAGGAAAACCAGGGCACTCACCGATTTGGAATGATTTTGACTTTTGTTCGAGGGATAGACAAACTGAAAGCTGCTGTCTAAATCGCCAGGCGCCGCCTGCTGCGCCGCTGCCTCCTCGTCGTCGGATGCGTTGAGCAGCGCCTGTATCTTGAGGGCCAGCTGGTGGTCCGATTCCTGGCGAGAGTAGGAATAGCTTAACCAGGAGAAGATTACCCAGGATTTACCACTCACTTTGTTAGTGTTCTCCCCACTTGGTGGAGAGTTTCTGGGCTCCTCCTCCTCGTTCAGCTGGGCGTGCAGCATCAGGGCAAACAGGTAGTCGTCGCCTTCGGCCATCGTGGATAATGGATGATGCCTAGCCTAATCTCGGCCAGAAATAAGACGCAGATCGAGGTGAAAATCAAAAGAAACCAATTTCTTCGCGCTTAGAGGTGGGAATCGATGTTTCGATACTTGGCGCGCCTAGTGTGACCAGCTTCTTTTTCAGGGTTAAATATTTGCTATCGATATATTTGAAGAGCACCTATCGAACCGCGTTGCCTTCTCTATATATTGAATTACAAATAAATAAATAAATAGATAACGTGATTTGGTTCAATTATCAGAATCTATTGCTTATTTAAGCATATTAAACTCAATTTTAATTCGTTTTGGCCCGCAAATTGGTCAATTTTACTAAACTTTATGAATGAATTACAAATAAATATTTCTAAAGAAATAAATAGAAACTTTTAAAAACTTGCTTACTATCTTAAATAACGTGATTTGGTTCAATTATCAGAATATATAATAAACTCAATTTTAATTAGCTTTGGCCCGCATATTGGTGAATTTTACTTAACTTTAAACATATTTTTACTGTTTTAATAGGTTTAAAGGTTTCAATATTTAATACAAAAAAATTAATGCTCAAAGTCCATCTCTAGTTGCAACGCTTTTTTTTCAAAAAAAATATCGCTTTGAATTCTGGGAAACAAATCTCTGCGCATGCGCCACAGTTTAGCGGAATTAAGGCTTTCGAGATAAAACAGGAAGCCTGCAGAAAACACCAGAGTCAATTCTTGGCAGCTTCCCACACAAACTATTCCACATTATTCAATTCAAATTCAAATCCAGCGTGGTTTTAGGGAGGGGAGAAGGTGCGATCCCAAAAGCTATTCGGTTCGCCAAAATCCATGCATCGATATCGCATTATCCTAACGGTATCGATGCTGCATAGTCGACTTGCTTGTCATCTCTGGAGTTATTCCGTCCTTTCCTTCTTTTCCGTTTCCGGGAAAACGTCGTCGGACCAGCGGAGTGCAAAAAAAAAAGATTTCCAAGTCGGGACAAAAAAAAACCCCAGTGAATTAAAAATGAAGTACGTTAGCAAGCGCCAAAGAAAGCGACAGAATGGTGTGCAGTTCTCGTCCGAAAGCGATACGAATAGCTCGGAGTCGGAGATCCAGAAGAAAGTGGCCCGAAAACCAAAAGTGAGGCAGACTCCGAAGAATACGGCCGTGAGTGAAACTTACTCTATAACTTAATTTTTTTTTCTATAAACCCACTACTAACATTCTTCTCAGGTTGCCGCCACAAATTATTACAAGATTCCAATAATTGCACCGGCCGGTAAGTCATTATCAGTATCATCTGTCTCCTCCAATCCCATGGGGCTCGTATGTCCGGCGTCATAAACAAATGCCCACCGAATGTATAAACAAATTGGGGGCCCCCATTCAGAAAATAACACTGGGGGAATTCGATGTGCTGACCGTAGAATTGCTAGCCATAACAAAAATCCAGTTAGGAACCACAACAAACCTGGAGAATCTGCTGGAGAAAACACGAAAACGCAGAAAAAAAAGCTCACATGCCGAATTTTTTGCCAATTTTACCGGCCGGCTTCTGTTCTCTTCTCTCCCTCCTTCTAGCCATCTCGCTCTTTCTACCGGCTAGTGTTGGTAAAGAAACATGCTTTTTGCATCAAGGAATGCAACAACAACAACAAAAAAATGCCAGTCATTTTTCATTGACTTTACCAACATTGTCTCGGATTTTTTCTGCAGTTCTATTTAAACCAGTGCACAATCAAATATTTTTATAACGATTCTTTCCTTTAAAAAAAATATTATAAATATATTTCATATCTAAAAGCAAGTGTAATTTGTGACAAGTGTGAAAATGGCGAACTTATGAAGAAAAAGAAGAGCCCTCTTTCTATCATAACCACGTTTTTGAATATATGGTTGTCCCTTTCTTTCTCCTTTTTTTTTTTGTTTTTTATCCCAGTTATTTTCGGTAATAAAAATATTTTTTATAGATTATCTTATTTATTTTGTAACCTAAAACTTTATATAAGCTTTTAATTCCCATTACTTATCCATAAAAGTGCTAATATAAAGTGATTAATCTAAATTATTATTATTTATCCCAGTTATTTTCGGTAATAAAAATAATAAATATATTATTTATTGTGTAACCTTAAACTTTACCTAACATTTTTTTCATTTTTACTAAATACCTTTTCCATATATTTTTTGTTTAATTCCCATTACTTATGCTCAAAAGTGCTAATATAAAGTGATTAATCTGAATTATACGAACTAAATACAGAGCTTTTATATTAAATATTTGTGTCTATAATTTTTATAGATTAAAGTATTCTATTTGAAAACTAAACTTTTATCTCTCTTTCTATTTTTACTAAATATTTTTAACAACTCTGAATTTATGGAAAATGCTTTTATAAAATAAAAGAATTCTTTATAATTTATTAGAACTTAAGAACTGAATGGGAATTTTTCGGGATATAATTTAATATATATATATCTTTTATCAGAAAATCGTCGTAACAGTCACAGCAGCTCAACCAGCAGCAGCGGATCAGGAGGATCGGGAGGATCAGGATCCAGTGGCTCCACCATGAACAGATACACCAGCAGCAGTTTGAGCAGCAGCCACTCGGGATCCGTGGAGCGCCGTCCCTCGATCTATCACTACCAGAATGCCCAGACCTTAACTTTAGCCAGTTTCATCAAACCGGGGCTCTTCAAGTCGAATTCTTCTGGTAAAGCGAGCAAATCTTCAGTCAAGTCTTCGGGGAAACCCAGCAATTCCAAGGCCAGTTCCTCATCGGTCTGCGTGGGCTCTCCATCAAAGACCCCCTCCATTGATCCCGAGGAGAATTCCTCCGACGACCTATTGATCTCTAGTCCACAAGAGCCCAAGCGCACCTCGGTTTTAACGCTGGACTTGGGTCCCCTGATGATGGACTTGGATGACTGGGACCTGCCATATCCCTCGTGGCGGAATCCCCTGAATTTGTCCATTCTGGCTCCACCAACCGAACCGGAACAAACCGATGAGAAGCGTCCACTGAATCCCATTGGTTATGAGATCATGATGCTGCGAAAGTTGGAGGCCATGCTGAAGCAACAGATCAACGATGAGGTGGCCAAACTGGTGGCCAAAATGGAAACCATGCGGTTCCTTTGGAAGGGCATTGTGTCCGGCCAGAATATTTGGGAATATAAGCCAGAAGAATTGGTCAAACCAGAGAGCGAGGAGAACAAATCAGTGGAGTTAAGAAGCCAACGTAATAATATACCCAATAATCGAGCCAAAAATCAGCCCAAGCTTGCTAGGAGCAATTACTATGGCTATCCTTTGGTCTGCGTTCCTGGCTATTGGATCTATCCCATGCAGCAGGGCTACTGGTACTCCTACTGGCCACAGCAGCATAACTGGTGGGATAATATGGGCTTTGTGAATTCGCTGGCCAAAATGGATATGTTCTTGGTCAACCTCTCGCCCATGGAGATCCATGCCGCCCAAATGTACGCCATTCACGGGGAGGCCTTCTTCGAGACGCCGCAGGGCAAGTGCTACAAGGAGGAGTCCAGGACTCCGGCGGCCTTGGTTCAGTACTATCCACCACCGAATGGCCATCATCAGGTGAACGGCGGAAGAGCCAACAAATCCCAGCCCAAGCGGAACCAGGCGGAACAGCAGGTGAGTTCCAGATATTCATAATCATATAATATTTCATATATTTTTTAATTTCTTTAAAATGTTTTCTTTATTATTATAAATTATAAATTATAAGATTTTAGAGTTTTAATGTATATATGTTTTTTTTTTTAATTTTCATACATTTTTGTTGTTTTTGAATGGGCTTTTAAGTTATAAGATTTAAGAGTTTTAATATACACTTTTTTATCAATTGCCACATATACCTATTTTATTTATTTTAAAATGATTTAAAAATAATACGATTTTATATGATTCTTTTCTTTCAATTGCCACATATTTCTTTTTACTTTCAAAAGAGTTCTAAATGATACTCAAATTTACTGTGTTCAATTTTTTAGATATTTTTTATTTACGATTTGAGAATTTTTTAATGTATCATATCATATATTTTTTATTTACTTTAATATGTTTTTTTAAATTATTATAAATTATAAGATTTTAGGGTTCCAATGTATAACTTTTGTTTTGGTATTTTCATCATGTTTTTGTTATTTTTGAATAATAAAATTTAATAGATTTAATGTACACTTTTTTATCAATTGTTAGAATTTTTTTCTTTGTTCTATCTAAAATTTATCCCACATATAAATCTCTTGTACTTTCTTTTACTACAGCCAATGCGAAAGTCAGGATCTGGAAATAATGGATCTCGTCCAGGAGGATCTGGATCTGGATCTGGATCTGCATCTGTATCTGGAAATGGTCAAAAAGAAGTGGGGAGCGCTCGTAAGGCAAGTCGCGGTGCACAGGGTTCAAGTAAGAACAGCATTTCGGGTGATTACCTCCAAAATTCTAAATACGCTTTTATTTTATTGGCTTGTTGAAGTATTTTTGAAAATAGATTTTCCTTAAAATCAATTTACCTTAAAACCAAAAAATTATTGGTCTTGATAGTATTATATTATTGTAGTTTGTACTTTAAGTAATTGTTTGTTTTATAAAAAGAATATATATTAGAATATAGATTAGATAATTAGAAAATTTAGTTTTAGAAGGCAAATCCAGTGCAAATAGTACTTTAATCGACTGTGCCAACAATATTATTAATATTTAATTATTATATTTTCCACAGAAGATCATAAGTCTGGAGTCAACAAGCAGAGGAATCGTAAGAGTGGCTGGTGGATCGTCGAAAGTGACTCTGATGATTAGTGCTACTGCTCCCCGTCAGCAGAACAAAAATGAAGAGGATCTCACCTTTAATGCTAGTAATTTCCCACCGCTGCCAGTCCCTTTCAAGAAGCACAGGCACATATAACTAATCAAAGCTGAAAAAAGGAGATTTTCAGAGCCAAAAATCATATAATTTTTATTTTTTGTCTTCCATTTTTTGTATAACACGCTAACAAATCAAAACTAATATTTTATATAACAGAAAACTTATGTTAAAATGTAAAAAAAACTCATCCACACTTATTCTTCCAATAATACCAAATAAAACTAATATTTTCAATACTAACTTGACACCCATCATTTGTAGTGGTTGTTGTAGATTTAGTTTTTCCAAATATTTACTAATCACCAACGAATTTGAGGGCTAAAACATATTTTTGCTTCTTTTTTCGTATTCATTTGTGATAAATAGCAATAATAACTCTATTAGTAATAAGAAATAATAAGATCTGAATTATTATGAATAATTCTTTAAAACTGCATGTTAAAAAATGAATAATATACATTAATTCCGTAGTAGAGCTATAAGCCTTTCAGAAGAATACGGAAATCAAAGTTTATTATATTTTTTTTATGTTTTTTTAATGGTTTTTTATTACACATTTATATAACAATAAATTTATAAAAAAAAATAAAATATAATAAAAAAAATTTGTCACCATGAATTTTTAACTTCATTTAATATGCATTTGAAATTTCCAAAAATAAATTCCTAGGGGTATTCCCCAGAAAGAACCGTTAGCTTGGCGTCGATATGCGCAATATATCGATGTGCAAATATCGATGACAAAACTAACTATCGATGTTTCCAAAATGTATAGGAATCGACGTTCGGCCACCTCTAGCAATTGATTACCTATTTTTTTTTTGGACGAAGTCGGGCGCTAAAAATTCACATTTTTGGCATTAAACAATGGAGGCCCTGGTGAATTATAGTAGCGAGGACGACCAGGAGGATGCTGGCTACCAGATACGGGTAAATATAGCCCCTCCGCAAGGCCGGAAGCAGCTGAAAACCAAAAAAAGAATCCGTTCTCAACGGCAGAGCGCATTTTGTGTACACATTTCCATCATTTTTTTTCTTCTTCATTTTGCCCTTCTGCGTGTTTCTGCGTGTGTGTGTGTGTGAGTGCGAATGCGTGAAAAATAGATAACTGATCACCCAAAAAAAAAACAACTCATTAACCCTCTAATTTAGTTCAAGTATCCTAGTGCTTTAGTAAAATAATGCGAATTTGCTGTTTCTGAATAGTTGCAAAATTCCCCTAGGCACCACAACAACAACAACAACTGCAGCAGTCGCCGCATGCTAAAGCAGCAGCAGCAACAACAACTACTAGTAACTTCCTAAAGCAGAGGAACAACAACAATAACGATGACTACAACTACAACAACAGTCCGAGGGAGAAGGACCATCGGAACAGAGAGCGGGAGAGGGAAAGGGAGCGGGAGAGGACGAAGCGACGCCATCACACCCACACTCCCACTCCTCCGCTGCCGACGTCGCAGCAGCAGAATCACAGGAGCAGCAGCAGAGGCCGCATCGATGAGGATGAGGTAAAGAATTGCCGTTGCACCAAATCGATATATTCTCTATATACCATATGCTCTATATACATGTATGTGTGTATGTCTCTGGGTTGGAGCGGATGCGATTGCAAATGCGGATGCGAATGCGGATCTTCCATGTGCCAAACGGCACTTACAGTGGCGGGCAGAATAATAGCAATCAATAATGCAGCCTTGTTCTCAATTTCTCTGAATTACAAAGAAATCAAGGTCAGGTAGCTTTAATAACCAGCCAGGATATTTAAATTAAAGATTTTTTAATAATGAATTAAAAATGCTAAAAATTATACCATTATTCCTTGGCCAAGGAATTTACAGATTTATTTAAAAAGAAAGTTAAGGGTTTTTAAGCAGATATGTTGTTAAGAACAAAAAGTAATTAGGGCAATATTAAATGTTCAGAAATTAAATGGGTATTGTAAGCATTTTAGCGAAGCACAGTTAATCAATAGTAGGTCAATATAAAATACCTACAGAAAGTTATTGTATACTTTAAATTAGGTTCCTTACCAATCTCAATTTGTCTGACCAATATTTTTAACTCTAAATTGTTTCCAACGAATTGAAAAGTTGCGTGCAGGATTTATTGATTTTCAACAAAGTTCACGGGGTCATGCCTGCAGGACCTTGTTTTGTACAAAATATTTTATACATTACCCACATATTTATATTTATATATTTTATACCAAATTAAGGGACCCAATTTAAGTTGTAATATTATAAGACAGAAAGTTAGATATCCCTAATTTTTTAGTTGCAATGCTGATTTTTCTAGAATTATTAGATTAGATACCTGAAAAATGTATAATTCTTCTTAAGGCGCTATTATTTTGTCAGCTGCTGTACCTTAGCCTCCTGTAATGTTCATACTACCAATATCGATCTGAACGATCGGCGACATGCGCTCCAACCCTCATCAAAAGAAAAAATTGTGTAAATTTAGCCACTGCCAGCTTTTTATGAAAACAAAAAAAAAAAGAACATCCAAATTTCTGTTTCTGTCGGTCTGCTTCCGATTACACACTTTGTTGTTGTTGTTTGGCCAGCTTAGTTAAGTTTACAAACTTTATATGCCAATTAATATTTAAATGACTAAACTCTACCATTTTATTATCGTTGTTGTTGTTGTTACGTAAACGAAACCAAATCCAAATCAAAACTGAAACCAAATGAAAAACCATTTTCAAAACCAAAAAAAAACAAGAATAAAAACCATGACCAACGACCATTGACGATAACCCCGATCGTAGTAATCGCTCGATAACCAAATAGCTACCTCGATAATGCGACAATCGATCAGATTTGTAAAGACTATATACATACATATGTAGTCTTGTGTGCGACCTTGTGGCTGTGGTGGTGGTGGTGGGTGTGTGTGACCCACCGAAAGAAAAGCAAAAGAAAGAAAGCAAAAAAAAAAACCAACATATTTTTCAGGACACACTCACCACACACACGCCCGCACACACACACACACACCCACTCACTGGTGGCGAGAGAGAGAGAGAGAGAAAGCGAAAGCGAAAGAAAGAGAAAGAGAGATCAAGCCGCACGAAAGTGAGTATAAAAAAGCGATCAATTAGAACTTAACAACTCTCTAAGCAATCTAGGCAAAAATCCCTGGAAAAAGGACCTCAGGCCCCAGCTGGTGGCCCACAGCCCATCCTCTTTTGTTCCCAGCATCTAGCATCTAGTAACTAGCATCTAGCATCTAGCATCTAGATCTAGATCAGATCCTTTAGCCGCCAGCGCATATTCGTTGATTCGCTCTAATGTAATTCTCCTCGCTGGGCTCTGGCTTCTTTTCGTTGCAGGAACCGCAGCCCAGTAGCCGCCACCGCCAGGAGCGGGACAAGGACAGGGAACGGGAGCGGGAGCGAAACAGCGAGCGGGAGCGGGACAGGGACAAGGACAAGGACAAAGACAAGGATCGCGAGCGGGAGAAGCGCGACAAAGGACGCGACAAGGATCACAGCAAGGTGAGTGGAAATCCTTGAAAATCCCAAGTAATTGTTAGTACATCAAATTTGGGTTATCCCGAATGAAAATCAACATATTTGTCCTTAAAAGTTAAAATCTATTTTTATAAAAAGGAGAAAAGAACCGTTGTCTTATATATAAAGCTTGAAAATTATCGATATTTTCGATATTTTTACCATACTGATTTGATAATATTGATGTTTTGAAGAGAAAACACATACATATCCATATTTTTTAAAGCTCTACCTATAAAGTGTATAATTTTGTTTATAACTAATTTAAAATTATATTTTATATTCGTGATACAAAATCTAAGAAAATACTTGATCTTAAAAATTTGTTCAAATTTGATTTGTTTGATAGGTATCCGAAAATCCCTGAAGAAGAAATAGCAATCTCTGGCAAAATTTCTTTAATATTTTTTGGAAATTAATTTGATAATTTATACCAAAATTAAGTAATCCCAAAAAAATATTTCTTGGACATTAATAAATTATTTTATTTTGATGTTTTAAATGCCAAAAAAAAAATAATAAAAAAATTGAAAATATTTAAAATTCACGATTTATATCCCTTTGCAATAAACCGAAACTAAATGCTTTCTTTTCTACTTTCCAGGGCGATCATCGCCACCATCGTACCAAAGACGGCAACAGCCACAGGGAGCGCGAAAGGGAACGCGATCGGGAGCGGGAGAGGGAGCGAGATCGCGACAAGGATCGCGACCGCAGGCGTTCGGAGAAGAGCAGCCGCCACCACGGCAAGGAGCGCCACCATCATCACAACAACTCCTCTTCCTCCTCGTCAGCCGCCGCAGCAGCAGTTGCAGCAGTGGTGAATGCAGCAGCCGGACGTCGGTCCTACGATGATCGCAGTCGTCGTCGCCGGGATTCCCGATCCCGTTCCCGCACGCCCACTGGAACGCCACCAACTGCCGCTCCTCGTTGTCGCCAGCAGCAGTCGCGCAAATACCGCGAACGCGACTCCAGCAGTCGCTCCCGATCGCCGAGGGAGGAGCAGCGCGGGGGAGCTCATCAGCTGCTCGGCAAATCCAGCGGATCATCGGCTACCACAGCAGCAGCAGCGGCTGCAGCGGCCGCTCTGGCAGCCGCCAATGCAGCAGCCGTGGCCATGGCGGCATCTGGAGGATCCGGAGGAGGAGGAGGCCTCCTGCCGACACCCAATTACGCACCCAAGATACCCTCGCTGATGTCCCTGGAGCTGAGCACACCGGCGGTAGCCGCCGCACCCGCTTTAGAACCCATTCAGCTGCCCAGTTACTACAATCCGGGCATCATCAATGCCAACCGCTATGCGGAGCAGCAGCAGAAGCGCAAGCTGCTGTGGGGATCCAAGAAGAGCGAGGACTCGGCGAACAAGTGGGGCAATGCCCACTTCTCGCAGGATTCGGACGGCAAGGTGGCCTCCAAGTTTATGCGGCTGATGGGGATCAAGAATGCCGAAGGCGCTGGTGGTGGAGGAGGTGGTGGTGACCATGTGGAGGCCAGCAATGGGAGTGCAGCCGGCGATGGAGGAGGAGGAGCAGCTAGAGAAGGAGCTGCATCCGCTTCGTCGTCCGCCTCGGGCGCTGCGAAGGTGCCCACGGATGTGCAGCAGCGACAGCGCATGTTCTCCAACATGGAGCAGCAGTACGAGATGGCGCGAGCCGCCACTCACACGATGCGCGGCGTGGGCCTCGGTTTCGGCTCCCAGCCACGCACTTTCTAGAGGGGATCATCGGCGGAAAAGAAGACGTAGGGGCGATTCCCTCTACAACCAGGCTGTAAATACCATGCCACCCACTCAACTCATTAGTCATGTCAAGATGTTTCTCCTCAACCACTTTTTGTTTGTGTTGAGCAAATGTTTTTTTGATTTCAAATAAACGTTGCAACCGAATTTATCAAGCGGAGTGGCTTTCTTTTTACCATTTACATTGGGAATATATGAATTTGGGCATTTAAGTGATAAGAATTGCGGAAAAAAAGTTTATATTGAAATCAACGGTTTTCTTTGACAGAAAGATGACAGCTCATAAGTGTCAACATGGCAGTTTTGACTGTTTTGACAGAAATCATCGCACTTTGACAGCTTTCTTAGAAAAAAGGGTTTTGCAAATTGGTTACAACTGGTAATTAAAAAGGAAAATAAAAACGCTAAATTGTAATGATATTCCTAAAAGTTAAAATAAAAATAAATCCAATCCAAATCCATGATGAAAGCTCTATATATAACATCGTTAATATCCAAGAAATCTCTTGTCAATGCACTTTGGGAAAAAAGGCATAAACTCTATGTTTAAAGATAAGGCCTTAAAGATTATAGATAAATACAAATAGAAATTTTCTTAAAAAACTTTAAAAAATTAGCGCGCCTCTTTATTCGAGATGAGCACGTTAATCGATAGACTTTAATCGGCTGCAACAAGTTATCGGTGGCCAGTAAAATTGTTTTTTAATTGTTTTAATAAATTTAACCATTTTAGCATTAAAAAAAATGAGTAACGTTTAATTTTTCCATTTATGCCAAAAAAAATGACTTTTTCCCATAGTGCAATGATTAAAAGGTCAACTTAAAAACTTTAAAAATGTAAAGGCATTAATTAAATAAATTAATAAAATAAACAAATTAAATCTGACTGATTTAATTTAAACGAAAGTAAACAGTAAAGAAAGTATCGCCCCGGCTTGCCTATCGCCAATCGATAACAGGCCAATAACAATAACAATAACAAAATCAGCTGCACCGTGCCACGCAAAAAAAAAGTATCCAAAAAACAAAGCGAATTTGGCCCTGTTAAAAAGCCGCCCAGCCGTTTGGAGAAGAAAGGATAACAGTTGGATCGACTGGAGCAACGACCCAGCCCCACCCCACCCCCCGACAGCGAAGATGTCGTGGCTGAACAGCAGTCTCAGCACTCTCAAAGGCCAGCTAACCAACTTGGCCCAGGAGGTGCTGGCCGAAACGGCAGGACCCGGCGACCTGGAGTACGAGCATCAGGGAGGATCAGGATCTGGATCAGGATCAGGATCAGGATCAGGAGCAGCACAGCAGGGACATGGAGGAGCAGACAAGACGGCGCTGCAGCTGCTGGCGGAGGAGAAGGATCGCGAGGTGAGATGGCTTCGCTACCTTCTGCCTTCTGCCTATCTAATCCCTCTCCCAATCCTTTCCAGATAGCCGCCCTGCGTCGCGAACTCAGCAGAAACAAGCAGGAAGCCAAAAAGGCTGGAATCCCAACCAGCAGCAGCAGCACATCTTCTCCGGGGGCAAGCCAATTGGTAAGTGAAGGGACCTGCAGCTGCCCACCACCACCACCATTTCCGGTGCCCTCCTCCCACTTCCAGGAAACATTGCACTCCAGTTTGTGGAGTGTGTTTGCCCGGTTTTACTTTATCTCTGGCCACATACATACAATCCACACACATATCCCTGAATTAATATTTAAACTGCGATAAGCTAGGAGTCGGCAATACCCTAGTTTTATCTGTGCCTCTCGCCTTTTTTACCTGATGCCACATTGTGTGTCGCACACGGAGAGAAAAATGTATGTAAAAAAGGGAGTTCTATGAGGAGGAGATCACTGATTTTGTTTGGAAAAAGTGGATATATAATATATATATAAAACTAGTTGGCGATTTCGAAATATTTCCGAATTTCGGTTTTTGTTTTTAGATTTTTAAGTCCAACCGTTTTGACTACCGTTTCAACATCCCGTTTTTTGGGGGGACTTTTTATATTATTACTAATAGATTAAAGGGATTAAAGGATTATTCAATCCGACCTTTGAAAACCAATATTTATAAACCATATTCTTTGCCAAAAAAGGGATATTTCGTAGCATTTTAAAATTGTGCATAAAATACCTATTTTAATTGTTTTTTAGCCTACGTTTTTTCCAGTCGATGAATAACGAAATTATGAAATTTCTATTTGATTTCACATTCGGCTGTATTTGCCTGGCTGTCATAAATCCCTAGTCTCCTTTTCGATCGCCCCATATGCCCGAATGCCCAAATGCCTATTGGCCTTATCTGGGCGTGCGGCTAACCCTATCGCTGCCCTCCATTCGACGGCTGCTTGTTTAATTTACCGAATTATTTCTGATTAGGCAAGTCGCTAAAACGCAACCCTAAGTGCCAGCGATTCCCGATTCCCGATGAAGCTACGGGGTTACGGGGTTGGTTATGCATAGTGTCGTTTAGTGTTATCCGGTTGGGGAAGGGGGGCGATCTCTCGGGGGTTTCATGAAGCACAACTGTACCTGCGACTAAAAAACTTTTAATCAGATTATTATAAGCTCGGATTTGGTTCTTCGGTCTATTCTTTAGATTCTTCAGAACTCAGAATATATATTAATATTTCAAATTTGTACCAAAAATCAAAATCTTCATTTTTCACCTAATAAAATATAGTATTTTGGTCATAAAAATTGAAATAAATATCCAAATATGGAGTGTCATACCTCGCTGAATTTGTAATAAAATCCCCAATCGATCTGCATTTAAACCTAGAAATTTTTCATTTTTGCCAATTTTCGCAAAAAATTATGATGTCACCCCTTATCAAAAAAGTGAAAATTGGGTCGAAAATTGATTTTTGTGAATCAGACGGAAAGTTTACTAATATTAATTATTTGGTTGTTAGCTGCTCAAAACAGTACGCCTTTTTGATTTGGGATCATTTTTGCCAAAGTTACAGCAAAAAATCGATTAGGAAACATGTCAAATTTGCACCCAAAATCAAAATCCTGATTTTCCACCCAAAAAAGTATAGTATTTTGGTCATAAAAATTGAAATAATGATCTAAATATGGAATGTCATACCTCGTTGAACTCGTAATAAAATTCCCTATCAATCTGCATTTAAACCTGAAAATTTTGAATTTTTGCCATTTTTTGCAAAAAATTGTGATGTAACCCCTTACAAAAAATGCAAAAATTGATCAAAAAATTAATTTCCCAGAAAGTGATGAGGATCGTTAGTTTAGGTTGCTAGCTGTTCGAAACAATCGGTCTTTTAGCTGTGAGCCTCGATTTGTCCAAATTATGACTAGAAAACCAACAAAAAAATTGTGATGTAACCCCTTACTAAAAATTAATTTTCCGGTATGTGATGGAATTCGTTAGTTTGGGTTGTTACCAAAAAGGGTATATTTGTTGTATTTGTTGAACTTTAACTTGCCAAATTGCTGTTCATAACTCCGCTCATCGTTATTAAGGCTTTATAAAAACATGTACCTGATTAGCTAATCGCAAATGTAAAAATGATTTCCCATCGAAAATAAGGAACATAAATTATACGAGAAAATTGCATCATTTAATATTTAGAGATAAAATATATACACTTTGCTTATCGGGAAAGGTGAAATCTGAACAGTCGAACGATTGGAGAAATCGATATGGAAAATGGTTATCTGTATTATCTGTTGGTAAAATATTTATATATTTATTGTTAGGAACCTCTTTTTAACATTATAACAATTTTACAAGCCCATGGTTTTTAGATTTTCCCAACTTTACTTTTCCTTATTTTACGTTTTTTGTATAGTATATAGTATCGTTTTCTATGGTTTTATTCAGTTCTTTTTTCTTCACTTGGTATATGTTTTCCTTGATTTTCCCTGCTCGGCTATCTCACATTGACTATCTATTGGATGTTATCTATTGGATCGATAGTTGGGTCACCATATTGTTTTGCATAATTGCGCCAGGCGGCCGGCGATAAGTGTGCCCTCATCTCTGATAACCCATTCCCCAATTCCTCGATTCTCCAATGGATACGACAATCTGCTCCTGCCAACCCATTATCATCCCCATTAGGCGGGCATTTTGGGACATCTGCAGTTTGGGTTATCTTATCCGGGCCAAGCTGGCCAGGATTGAAGGGGTTGGTTGGTTGCTGGCTATCGGGGATCTATAAAAGCCCGGTTCACCTGCTGGCTGCCATTCATTCGGTTCCGTGTGATCGATCCACGTAGGGCCCTTCGTCAAGAAAAAGCCCGCATAAAGTGTTAATTTCTATCCAGTTTTTTATTTTCCCTTCTCATTCGGTGTGCTCAAAAAAAAAATGAAGTATAACGCGATTTGCATTTGAAAATCGTGTGAAATTCTTTATAAAAAAAAACTAGGCCAATCTTTAATTTTTTTGTTGTTTTTTTCTTTGCATTCATTTTTTATTGCCGGAAGTTTCTCGACGACTGCAGTCTTTTTTTTTCGTGTGTTCTGGTGTGTACTTCTTTCGGTCTTTATTTTGGGTGAGTTGAAATCTATGTAGTTTATAAAAAATCCCCATCCAAATATGCAACAGGCAGCGAGAGGGAAATTAGTCTAATTGTCAAATTTAAAAACGCAATGATTTGGTGAGCAGCAGTTACGGCCAGGAATTAAAATCGAAAACCCAAAAACCCTCGACACGAGGCAGCGAACACGCACCTGGCATTGATAATGAGCTAACAAAAAATGGGGAATTAGGGGAGATGTTTAATAGTTTAAATAGACAAATATGCTGGTGAAAATGTTTAGGTTTCTGGTCTTATTGGCTGAAAATAGAAGGTGGAATATCTATATTTTTAGGTAACTTTATTTATTTTACATTTTTCATCAGTTAAAAATATAAAACAGCATTTTATATAACAAATGAATTAGAAATAATTTCACCCTTAATAATAATAATAGTTTCTTTAGTAACGAAAAGGGAAAAGAAATAATTTTTTTAGACATAACATAAAATAATGTGCTCTATTTCGCATTTTTCCTATATTTATAAAAAACTTTATTCAATACATTAGGTTTTGCAATGTTAAGAAAGAAAGTTTGGAAATCTAAAAAAATGAATTCGAAAAAATAGATATTTACGAATATATGTGTTGGTTCGGCACACCAGATGGCGCCACTCAAACACCGGAAACACGCCATATTCGTCATATTGGCTGACTAAGTCCTACTTTACTTATCGCCAGCACACAGTTGAATACATCTGTATATAAGTATATATTTCATTCATATTATGTGGAATGAGCACTCCATATGCATAATCATAATTATCGAACGTATCATGGAACAACTCTCCTGATGGCGTTCATCTTGCACAGATTTCATTAGAGCGGAAATGCTGATTGGTCGCTTGGTTGGCTCACTCGTTTGGGTCAGTGGGTGGGTGGGGGCCTTTGGCAGGTGGTTACTCCATTTTTTTTCTATATTTTTTCTATTTTATTTTTATTTTTGGACACGTCAACCGTCAAGAGCCAGAGCGAAACCGAAACCGAATCGAGTTCCATTTGATAAACGCGGTTTGTTACGCTCGGCCAAACTGTGTCAAATGTGTCCCAGCTGCACTTGTTGCTACCTTATTCTACCTCATTTTACCTCAGAGCCCCCCTTCGAAAACTCTACCCAATAATCGGGGGACTGTGGGCGTTATTTCCTCATTGGCCACGGATCGCTATTTCATCATTCTAAACGTTTTCATTCCTATTTTTTTTTGTAAATTAGACATGGTGGGGCTAAAAAGTCTACTAATTAGAGTCGGCTTCCTGATAGCTAATAAGCAAAAAATGTCCTCCGGAAAGAATTCAGTTTTCTGTAGCCTCTTATAGCAAGAATTTAAATGTTTACCCCTTAGTTTCCACTTACTTTTAATCATATAAATGCTTTAGATTACCCTTATGTGACGCGCTAGTGATCCACATATTTTTCAGAGCCCAACGAGAATCAATTTGTGAAATATATGGTATGATTTGGATAAGGGTTCGAAGCAAAGGTGACGCTTAAAATAAATATAGTTTTATTAAAATAATATCCTTAAAGGTATTGAGTAAATGTAGAAGAAATTTTTCAAATCGTAGCATTCATTATAAAGTTATGAGCAAGTAAACGGATTCAAGTAGTGCAAGCAGTGCAAGCAGTTGCCATTAAATTTAAAATTCACTTTTGAAAAGTAATACTATTTTTTTCACATCTCTATTAAAACTAATAATAATATTAAAACCCTATTCTAAATTTCCCCCGGGGTAACGCTTGGTCCACAGACCATATCTATACCAAATGGTTAATATTTTTTTAATAATGTATTTAATAATCGTAGTAACTATTGTTTGGACCTGCACTTATGGTCAGCGAAATCATTCAGCTATGATGATGACGATGATGATAATGCAATCATCAAATGGCTGCTGCTGTCGTTGGTCGTCGCTGCTCATCTGGGCACGAATGAGAATGACAATTTTTCGAGGCAGTTGTTGTCGTCGGCCAACCACCAACCACCCACAATCCACCCACTGTTTAAAAACCACCCCACCCCACCCCAGTTTCCCAGCAACTGACCCACGGCCAATGAGATGTCAAACGTTGCATGTCGCTAAGTGCAGTTGCAGTTGCAGTTTAAGTTGCTGTTGCGGCCGCTGTTGCTGATGTTGCTTTTGTTGCTGTTGCTGTTGCTGTTGCTGTCAGTGGAGAACTGCAATTATTTTATAACATTTGTTGTTGCTGATGACTGACATTGTTCGGCTGCCCGTGGGTTCCTATAAACAATCAACGAAGCGAGCGGCCAATTTTCACTAACTGCCACCAACAACTTAAATAAAAAAAAATAGAAAAAACTCCAGCGGCAACGGCGAAACGTGGAAAATGGAAAATGAGCTAGAAAATAAGGTGGTATTTTTGGGACAACGAAGTGGGGAATACTCTTTTATAAGTATAAAAATATCTTTAGGATATCATTTGGATTTTCTCCCATTTTTAATTTCCTATTATTTTTGAATTTCTATATTCAATATTATTTCCTATATTATCTTTAGTTTCATCAGGTTTAATACATTGGTAATTCCATTTTACACAAAAAGAAATACGCCGAAATCAAATCGATATTAGCATGGTAAATTTCTGGTATTTAAAACGCATATTGTTTTCTCTCTCTCGGAGATTTCCAGATTTCGGAAAACAGATCCTTTATTTCTTGTTAATAACTCAATTGCATCAAATAGAATCTCATTTAAGTAAATCCACTTTTAGGAAAGAGTATGATAATGCGAAATGAAAAGCTGGCACTTTGGAACAATGCGGGGGAACAGAACGGACCAAAAATCTTGGTCCAAATCAATTTGCTGCCTGTGAATGGGGACTTTAGCTTTAGCTTCCAACTAGTTCTCAGTCACTTCCACTTCCACATCGAAATCCACATCCACAAACCACGTCCATTTCCGTTTCCATTTAGCTTCGCGTGCTTCTAACGAGCCGAGTCAGCATTTGGGGCCTAAATGTCGCTGTCGCGGGGGCATGGAGCATTCAGGGGGCGGTGGGGTGGCTACTCTACTCATTTGCCAGAGTTGCCATGGCCACCAGTGAGTTGCTCAATTGGCGTCGCGTTTAACCTTCGTGTGTAATTGCATGTGTGTTGGAGCCACCTCCTGAGATTTCAGTGATCAGATGCACATGCCGAATTCAGAACTCAGGACAGGGGCTTATTTTTTAATGGGTAAGCAGGAGGGGAAAGAATTTAATGAGGAAGGAAACCCTGAAAAGGGGTTGCCATATGTTTTGAAGCCGAATTTGATTTAATTTATTATTTATTTATAATTCAAAGGGAACGTAAGCTTTTTAATTTGTTTTAAGTCTTCTAGTTAATAAATAAATATTATAAAATAAATGAGAAGCTTTGCTTCATTTGTAGCCCCTTTCTCTTGTAGATCTCTTTACTCAAACACCCCGAAACCCCCTGAAATTCCGTAACAACGCCTATGATATTGGCCAAAATGCATTTGTCACGCAAACTGCTCGACAGATTTGTGGCATTCTTTTGGCTGATTTATATCGAAGATTGACGGATTAGTTAGCCCCTTTGTTTCTCTCTTTTTTTCTTTGGCTCAATTCACATAACCTTCCTCTTGGCCACCACGTTGGCAACCACTTGTTGGAGCTTGTGGCTCTAGGTCAGGTGTCTAAGCCCCCCTCCAAACCCCCCCTTTTAGCAATTACGCAGCGCCACCCCTGTCCCAAAAAGACTGCCTTAAACTGACTGGCGAACAAATGCTAATAAGCATTAAATTATGAAAAGATTTTTCGTTTGCAGGCCAGTCGGGCCGTAAATGACGAAATTTAAGCATCCATATATTTATGGCCCAGAGTTTTTGCACTGGAAAACTACTGGAAAAAAGAGAGGGGGGGGGGCTGCGTTTCGGCGATTTTTATTGGCAAGTCGCGCAGTTGCATAAACACCAGTCAAAACAGTCAACAGTCAAACAAAACAGGCGACAGACGACGACAGCAAATGGAAATATGTTCACCTGTTCGCCAAGGCAGAAGCCACAAAATACAGAAACAACAATTTTTATAAATTTCAAGCAACGAAACTAAAAACTTTAAACTAAAAAAAAAGGGAAAACGAACAAAACTAGAACGCCCATAAAATAGGCGAACAAATTGAGCTAACGAACGCAGCGATTTCCCCGCCACTCTTGGCATTTTCCAATTAGCCATTTACACTGCCTTTTTCAGCTTTTCCAGCAGACCTTAAAAAAAATTAGGCAAAGAAAATAAACCCGTTTTGAAAGGCTTTCGCATACTTAAAGATTAAGCAAAGGTTAAGCAATGGTTAATTTCATCTTTTTTATACTATCTAAAATCCATTTTATAATGCTTAGTTCCAACTCCAAAACTTCCTACCATTTTATTTATTCAAGCATTATCAGTTTTTCAGTATTTCCACAACGCTGTGCATTAATTTTTCGGAAAAAAGAAACACACAGTCTGTTTGCTCTAACTTAAATGGAAATGGGATTTGTTTGCTTACAAGAAAAGTTATTTTCCCCGTCTTCGTGTTTGCCTTTTCATTTAGTTATCGTTAAACGGATCTTGGTTGGCCCAAAACGAGAACAATTGCAGCGTGGCTACAAATATATGAGTAGAAACGGCGACAGGGAAAAATACAGGTAACTAAGGAAGTGAGAAAATCTCAGAGATAAGATCGAAAGATTATGGCTGGAAAATGTGTGGAATATATATGAATATATGAATGATAATAATATGCAAAAACTATATAAAAATAGAAACTATTTTTATTAATTTTTTTAGTAATTCTATTTCTATAATATATTTTTTAAGATAATTATAGAATATTTCCAAAATATTTATATTATATTTCTATAATATTTCTGTAATCATACAAGGTACGATTTTTTTAAAACTTTTATTAGGTAAGAAAGGATAATACAAATAAGGTTACCCAACCTTTCCAAAAATGATACATAAATTATGCAATTCAAGCAGATACATATATCTGAATATTTTCAAATGATGTTGATTTGCTTTCAATATCTTTTCTCATTGCACTCGAAGTGGAGTGCTCGGAACTTTATCCGTATCTTCATCTTCATCCACATCTACATATATTCGCGTCTATGCTCGAGGTGTGCATCTTTGCATCCCAAATGGAACGGTAACGAACGAACTGAACCAACCGAATTGAAGCGCGTTATTTGAATTTGATTTCTTGTCTGAATTTTAACAGCAACGTGTTAAATGAATGCCAACACAAGAGCCGACGCGGTTCGGTCTTCATCTTTCTATCTCTATGTCTATGTCCATTTCCATTTCCATTTCCATGGCATCCGTTGCCAGGTAACTAGTATCTACCCATCCAGAGATACTGGATCGCACCTATCCACCGAGTGCTATGTAGTGCCCATTTACTTCTTCGAACTCTTCGAGTTCTTCTCGTTTCGGATCGGAACCCGATCGATACGATCCGAACCCAACTGCTCCAGATCTAGTTAAACGACGTCAGAGCTTTTGATGTTTCGTCATCGATCGATGGTTGGATGGATGGATCCATCCATGTCCGTATCCGCATCCGCCCATCCGACTATCCAACTATCTGGGTCTCCAGCTGTATCTTTCTCTATTTCTCCTTCGGTGACCGCTTTCTTTAACTTATGCACGTACCGCCTTTGTGTGCTGGTACCGTGTTTTCCACATATTGATCGAACGTGTGCAAATAAAATACAATTTAAATATTTATTATCTTTGCAGTTCGTTAGCATCTTGTATCTGTTTAAGACAGCGCTGTGTAGTTGGGCTAACCTACTTTTTGGAGGGGTAAAAAAGTTTATTTAAAAAGTTCCATATTTCGAGATTAACTTGATTTCAAATTTTTTAATTTACAATAAAAAGTGTAAAATATTTTTTTTAAGTTCTTGTTTTTTTATAGTTAATAATAAAGGTTAATTAGGAATTAGGAAAAATATTAAAAAGATATATATAAAATACAGTTATTAAACACATGGAATATTCATAACTAAAGTACATTAAAACCCCCTTTTAGCTACACCCTTGTATTGGTTAAAAATGTAGAATATTTTTTTTCTTTTGTTTTTATTTTAGTTAATAATAAAGCTTTACAAAAAGTATAAAATATATAAAATACAGTTATAGGTTAAGGACATTAAAATCCCCCTCTTAGCTACGCCCTTGTCTCGGTTTGGTTTCTGTGGCCTCAATACAAATAGGGGTCTTATTTTTTCCCCCCTTCAAAGATGTTTTCTTGGACATATTTCCCCGCCAAAAAACGAAAACCCAAAAGGGAACAAGGAAGAATGTATTATACAATCGATTTGAACAATTGGCGCCACATAGACGGTGACTTTTTTTCAGAGGGGGGTACTGAGGGGGGTCCAAGGCACTTAACGCATGTTAACGCCGCTGTTAACTTGCCCCATTGATATGGATGTGGAACAAGGAAGCTAAGTACAATTGAGGCTAAGGGTCCCCCCTTCGACAATTCGCTTTGCATTCGCAACAGAACGAAATGCATTTGAAAAGCGTTTTTATCTGTGTGTTGGTAGTACTGTGTGTGCCTTGTTGTTACAGTTGTTTTTCCCCCGGCTATTGCTGATAAAAGAAAAGCCCCAAAACTAATTAACGCCTGCAACGTGTTTGCTGCCGGTATATAGAGGTGTATATAATGTTGATAGTGCTCCGACACCGAACCAAAAAGGTGCGAAAGAGATGGCCTCTATGGGTTCTATGTGTGTTTGTATATATATACATATGTATGTTTCTACCTTCATGGGTTGACTGTATTTTTATCTGCTAATTAAACGCAGACGCTCGATTGCGCCAGCAGCAACAAAAACAATACCAAATACGAAAAAAAACACCAGTAATAACAGCCCGCTTAAAGTCAACGACGTGGCCATATGGATCACACTAGAATTCCATATATAAATATACATATAGCCATATTATATAGCCGAAAAAACAATTTCTAATTGTGCTTGCACAGCTAAAAGACCAAATTATGCGGTTTCGTTTTTCTTCAACTCACTCTACATGTTATCTACATGGCATGTAACTCATATCTATATGACAACTTTTAAGGAGTGGTGGGGGAGGGGGGGAGGTGGCGAGGGGCTTATCCTGCCATCCCTTTCTAAGCCAAACCTTTTACAAGACTGTGTGCGTGCGTGGATATCTTGGTTATTTGTTTTCTTTTAACAACTTGCTATCTCTTCGCTCTCGCAACAGGGGAAAAAAAGTACAAAAATTATAGCCACAAGAAATACAGTCCAACGTCATTGGCCATAAAAATATATTTTAAAAATTTCAAAGTTTTAAATGAAATAAATTAATAAATAAAAATAATTCCAGGACTTAAAGTTGTATAAAGAACCAATAAACTTCGGTAAAATCTAACCAATTACCTTTTGTAGGATAAAGCCGAGTTCGATTTTTTGTAATTCTAGAAAATTTTTTTTTAAATTTGTTACCTCATCTTTTGGTAGGAAGTTTTTAGAATAGGTTTTAATAGAGTTTTCCCCCTTAAGTGAATTTATTCATAAACTAAATACTACTACATAATTCAAGTATCTGTAATCTTTGTAAAATCAACAAACTTTCGTAGGAGGGGCCAAGTTCAATCCCTACCCGGTGACTTAAAATATGGGAAATTCTAGAATTTAGTTTCTTTTTTTCAACGATAGATATTAGCAATATAGGTTTTTGTAATGTAATAGTTGCATTTGTTGCAAGATCATGATAGAGTTGTTCGACTGTAGGTGAATTTGACGTGCGGTGCAGTGTCGGTGTGAAGCGGTAGGGGCGGCAGAGCGGCGGCAGAGGCGGTACAGACGACTGAGGCGATCGGAGATCAGAAAGCAGAGAACACACAGCGCTGAGCGCTGAGAACAAACAAAATGAGCAAAATAAGCAAATAAAGCCGTCTCCAGCGGTACAACAACAATAGCTACAACGACAACGACAACGACAACTACACATACATTAACAATTCTTTAAACAACAAAAAGAAGAAGAGGAGAAAAAAAAACGTAAGAAAATAAATAAAAACAACAACAAACGTCGCTTAATTTCAAGTTAAATAGCCGACGCGCATTATTTGAGTTTTGAAATGGAGAGCAAGTCGAAGTTGCTGGCTACGTGTGCATTTCGCTATATATCCATAGCCATATCCCATATACTCATATACCCAAAACCAAACCCAAAGTGAGGTTATGTACGAAGCTCCCATGATAAATGTCTTTCCATTTTATCCATTAACCCCGTCGTCAGTGCTATCTCCCCACCTTATTCGTTCTTTATCTCTGGTTTTATACCTTTCATGTGAATCAGAGTTATGAATCACATTTGAGATAAGACCCCAAATCGTTTACTAAAAGTCCTGCTTTGTCCTGTTTCTAACTCATTAAATCGGGAATAATTATATTGGTATAATGGTATTGATAAAGTAAAGCTAAAACATATGCATATCAAGTAGATTGTTAGGAATTTCTGCCAAATCATGGCTACAGAGCAAAAAAAAAAGATTTTAGAAATAACAACTGTACTCACTAAAACACCTTAACTATTTAGTGATATGAAACTGTTAAAATGACATGATGCAATATGATAAAGAAAGTAATTTGATATGTAGGCATTATCTTTTTGATGGGTTCCCGATAAAGTTCTTAATATTATAGTCCTTTGATTAGATTTATGACATTTGAATTTGAATAATGAAATTCTACTAATCTTAATTCTTAATTATATGTATAATAACTTAACAAAAAACCCTTAAAGGCTTTAATAAATATATTATGATTGGGGATTAGAATGTTTTTATGGTAAATTACTCAGAAAGAGATTGAAATTTTTATTTGTATTTCTTTCGTATAATAAATTTGGAAATGGTTTAGTTTAAAGATTTCATAATGATCCTTTTTCGCGCCATCTAGCAACTCTTTCTCCCTTCCCTCTCACTCTCTCTCTTTCACTCCGACTACGCTTCGTGTCGGGCTTCGTATTTTTTTTTGTAGACCTCGGCTTCGGCTTCGTTTCTAGCTTCGGCTGCAGTTCCGTCGCATGCGATCGCCGGTCGCTGCTGCTATTTCCCTCGGCGCACTGCACACAGCGATCACTCGTCGATCGGTCGCGCAGCGGATTGGACGTGCCGGTATTATCGCTCCGCTTCTGCCGCTCAGTCGCGTCTGCGCCGGCGTCAGTGTTGCCACCCCCTTCGAAAAGCGCCCCATAAAAAAAAGTTTAAAAATCATACAAAAGAACATTCTATCATTCTGAACGTTTAACTATTTTTTTTGTCAACGCGAAACCAAGTGAAAAACCATATTCGACTGTAGTTTTTTTTTCATAAAACCCCCTCTAATTTTTTTTTATTTGTTTTTACTTGTGAACAACGGGAATTACTGAAACCAGGAAAGCGCAAAAACAGAGGCAGAATTTACTGCCTAGCTGCCAAATCGAAATTGAAAATCGCCGCTCAGCTGACGAGTAAAAACTGTAAGTTGTTGCTAAATGTAATTGTTGCCGTCAGTTAATAATGCCCATTAACCGGGGGGCCAAGGGAAGACCAGGGGTCGCCGGAGACTAGAGACTCGAGATCCGAGAGTAGTGACTTGGCTTAAACCTGAGTTATTCCTCGCTTTTTGCCTCATCTTTTTTCCGCTTAAGCCCGCCTTGACTTTCGACTTTTGTCGCATCTTGACATCTCCCCTTATTAACTATGTAATTTCCTCTTCGTTTTATTGCACTGCATACACTAAATTATTGTCTTTATTATTAGCCATTTGGCCAACTCAAAATTAGTAATATTTTATGGGCATATAAATGAAATTATGTATTTTATTGCATAAGGAAAGAACATAGATCATAATTTAGATTCCGTCACTAATTAATCACGAGAAGAGCACGTTTTCTTTTACAATCTTCAGTGCAGAATGATATATTTTAGAGTCTGGCCGAAAAGCCGTCAGTCTGGCGATTTGGAAACGGAATACGGGAATCGGAATTCCTGAGATAAGGATGTGAAACTTTCCATGGGCTGCGTATCAAACGTATCAAAGCTATCAAGGTGTGGGAGCAGCAGCCTAATTGAGTTAGTTCTTATCGCCAGGCAGTAATTTGTCACTTTCGATTAAACGCACATCAGTCAAAAGGGGTTTAGACCATTAAATTTTGATTATTAACTAAATATTTCTTATAACTATATATATCTTGTATTTATATCTGAATATCTGTTGATAATATCTGGTTTCTATTGAAAACATCGATATTGATAATTGATAATATTGATAATATCTGGTTTCTATTGAAAACATCGATATTATCGAATCAATACAGTAAAAATATCGAAAATATCGATCACTTTCAAGCTCTAGTTGATATAACATTCAAATCAAACAATCTGTGTTCGGTTTTATCCCTTTGTGCTTTCTATATAACAAAGAACTTAGCTCAGCATTTCCCAGACCCCTGCAGATCTCCAATTTGCTGACTTAGAATTCCCAGAATGACGACGACCAAAAGTGGAGCACATTCTGATAAGCTCCGATTCCGATTCCTATTCCCATTTCGATTCAAATACCAAATCCCCCGGGTCGCGTTACAAGATCCTAGACCAGTTCTGGAATCGGATCGTATCGCATTGCATCGGATCGAATGATTCAAATACATATAATGGCCGTGCCTCAAGTTAAAAAGCACGCAACCCTCTCTCGGGCAATCGGTTAATGTTTATTTATAAACAAAATACGAAATCCCAGAAATCCCAGAGAAAAAAAAATAACTGGGGGAACTGCGGATATCTTTGTGGCATGGCACCGCGATAAGATAAAGAACCCCGGACTGGGGCTCTTGGAAATAAAAGAAACGTCAGCGGGGTGGCATGACTAAAGCGAAAGCGATTCAAATTAATATTGATCGAGCAGTGTGCTCCACTCATTTTTGTTTATATTTCCCGATAATTGCACACTTTCCGCTATTGCTGATATATATACATTTTTTTTACCCCGGTCAACTTGACTTGAACTTAAGTATTTCGTCAACAGTCAAGCCTCTGTAACTCGAAATTTAAAGGAACCGTTTGAATATTTTTTGAAAACTTTAAAATTTTTTACAATTAAATTAATGGATTATTTTTGTTATTAACAATTTTCTTCTTAATTTTAAAATAATATATTTATAAGTATTATTTTTAAATTCAATTGGAAATACCCAGCATTTTGTAGTTTCTTTCGGTGACTTGAAATTTTATATTGTTCCATATAATCTTACTTTGAAGTTTACTTTTTGGCCTTATCAAATTTCAGCTGTATTTCTTTTATTACGCAAGTGACACATATTTCTTTCTTTTTTTTGGGGAAATAATTTGCGAAACTATTTCTTGCGAACTTCCGGTTGCTAGGCGGGCATTATATTCCACACCCTCCATGAAACCGAAAACCCCGAACACTCCGAAAACTCCGAAAAGCACCGACAACCTGCTGCTTAACCCCTGTGCCAACATTACCATTTTATCTTATCGAGGCGGGACTTTTCGGTGGGTTCGCTCTCGTTTTTATGGTGCGCCCGGCCATATATCTTTCTATATGACCCGCCCATATAGCCTACACATATATCATATCATATCATATCATATGTGGCACGTCTCGAATTGATCGATTGCTCTGTGGATCGCCGATGAAAAGATCGCTGAGCCGCCGGAGAGCGTGAATAATATTACCAATATTTGTTAACGAAACACAAGTGTTTCTGTTCTTTTTTTTCACACCCAAACTACATGGCAGCCATGTTGCAAGTCGTTCTCCGGTCTTTGGTCGCCAGTCTACACATAGAAAAATTTAATATAATTAAATATTAAACATTTTGATATGAATAAAGATCTTATTTTACAATATTTCTTAAAAAATACTAAATTCTGTATTTTAAAACAGTATTTTTATGAAATGATTTAATATCAATTTGATATGCTTGAGTCATAAATTGGACATTAAGGTATAAATGAGCTTATTTCATATAGAATTTTTTCTGTACAGTCTACAGTCTCCATTCTCCGTTTTTCATTCACCGCAGCCTGTTAATGTTAATAACCCAGTTTGCACAAGTGTCTTTTTGGCTCTTCGATACCCTAACCAAATCGAGAGGGTATAATTACAAACTCATGAAATGGAAACGGGAAATCGGAATGCCGGAATGAACAAACAAACAGAAGAGTGGCGGCTTTATATACCCAAGTATTACGAGTCTACAAAATCCGAGAACGGAGTTCCGAGTGTGGGAATGGTATTTCAGTTGGTTTTTCCTCAGGATTCCTTAGGATTGTTAATTGTGCGCGTATGTTACGTATAGTTTTGGGTAAATTATAACGGAATAAAAAGATATATTTAAAATTTATATATATGAAATTAATCATTTTTAAAATGTATTGTTTTTTTATTTAGTTTTGCTCTGAACAATATTGTAAGATCTAATGAGACCATAAAATATTTCCTAATGTGTAACAAAAACACTTGATTTGTTGGTAATATTCACAAAAAGCTTTCAAAAGTATCTCAAATTATTTAATTTATTCAAATGCCTGCGCAAAATGAATCTCTGTGATTCATCTGCCTAAATAGAGAGTTGTGTGTGCATAGACACATGCAAGTCGTTTGAGCTAATTTTAATTAACTTGCCATTTCCACAAATATTTATTTCGTGGCTCGTTTCTCGTTTGTTAATTTCTGTTTTCTGTTTTATTTAACCCATTTTTTTTAACGGCTCCGGCCATTTTGTTGGCGCCCGCTAAGCGGTCTCGTCATGGGTTTTATGGGGATTTCGTTGCTGGGACTGGGGACTAGGGACTGGGACCTTATCGCTAGGGTCGTCAGCGTCGCAGTCGCCGTTGGCAGAGGCAGCGGCAGAGGCGGCGGCAGAGGCGGCCATCTTTGCTCAACTCATCCATAAACTCATTAACGCGCGCATGTCTCACGCGCTGCTTTTGCCGCCGGCACTTGCACCTGTCGCCCCACCTGAGGCGACTCCTCCCCCTCATACACCTCCCCCTCCTCCACCTGCCATTAGCGTCTGTCAATTGACCTGGTTTGCCTATGGGTGGCCAAGTGGGCGACGCATGCGCAACAGGTGCCAGAAGATTCCGATTGGCGGCTAGGATATAATGAGCTTCGAGCTGCGAAAATCGACCAGCCAATCCCCAGTCAAAGATATGCATCAAATGCAGTAGCTAAAATATCTGAAAGTTCCGAGTACAGTTGAGTTTTAAGGCTTTGAGTTTGAAAGTTTTTTAAATAATAATATAAAATAAATTATTTGTAATAATTTAATATAAATAATTCGGGTCACTTGGGGGGGAATAAGTTCCTATCAAAAACCTACAATATACTAAAAGAATATTTGGTAAAAATATGGACCCTGTTGCTTTAACAGTTTGCTCATTTGCTTTGATTCGTCAAAAATTGGAAGGATATTTTTATATATATAAATATAGATTTAGCCTCAAAATGCAGTATCTAAATTATGTGAAATTTTCAAGTACAGTTGAGTTCCAAAGCTCTGGGATTAAAAATAAATACAAAATAATTTATTTTTAATAATTTAATATAAAAAATTGGGGTCACTTGTTTAGAAATAAGTTTCTATCAAAAACCTACAATGTACTAAAATGATATTTGCTAAAAATTTGGACCCTGTAGCTTTACTAGTTTGGTAATTTTCTTTGATTCCTCAAAAACTGTAAGGATCATTTTATATAGATAGATGGATTAACCCTAACAATGCATTTTATTCATCTCTTTCCCCGCAGCAACCGACTGAAGAGCAGAATGTGGAGGACAGCTGGTGCTGGGAGCCCGATGGAGGCGACGAGAAAGGTGGCGGCGGCGCCACAGGAGATTCCGCGAGGAGCAAGGAATCCTCCGATCTCGTGGACATCGCCCTGGGCGCCAACGATGTGGCCCGGCTAAACAATCGCATTGCGGAGCTGGAGCAGCTCAATGCACAGCTGAATGCCTCGCTGGAGGAGCTGGACTCGCAGCACGAGTTGGCCATGCAGGATGTGCTCGAGCACAAGACGCAGCTGGCCACGCAGGTGGCGAATCTCAGGCAGCTGCAGGCCGATCGAATGGTGGAGCACGAGTTGTCGCAGGCCAGGCAGCAAAAGCAATTGGAGGAAGTGCGTCTCGAGGTTACAGTGGCCAAGGAGCAGAAGCTAGAATTGCAACAGCAAGTGGATCAGCAGGCGGAGGAGCTGAAACGCAGCATCCTTGAGCTGGCCGAGATGCAGGCGCTGCTGGAGAAGCGCGGCCAGGATAACACGGAGCTCATCGAACGCGTGCGCCTGGCCGAAAAGGATCTGGAGGATGAGCGGCGGCTGGCCAAGGAGAAGAAGACCTCCGAGTCCTCCTCGTCGAACAGCTCCTCCTCCTCCGCCGGCGGCAAGCACAGCGAGGATGAGTTCATAGTGGTCAGTCAGGGCAACTCCGAACCCGATGCGGACACTCCGCCGCCCTCGAAAGAGAAGCTGCGCGATCGCCTCGTCTCGCTGGAGTCGCAAATCTCCGAGCTCACTTTGGCCAACACCCAAATGCAGGATGCCCAGGTGGAGAAGCAGCTAGGCATCAATTTGCTAACCGAACAGCTGGCGGAACTCGAGAAACGTTTGCGTTTAAGCGAGGCGGAGAAGGAGCAGCTGCAGTTGGATCTGCAGCTGCGCCTCCAGCAGCTCACGGTGCAGAACCAGGAGCTGAAGCTGCACGCCGAGGCCGAGCAGGAGGGCCATGCCCAGGATCTGGAGGAGCAGCTGGGCTCGCTGCGTGAGGAGAACCAGCGGCTGCGCCAGGAGCTGGACGCCAGCATAGCGCAGGCCAAGTTCCGGCAGGCCATTGCCGAGGAGAAGCAGGAGATTACCGATTTGGATGAGACGGAAGCCACCGCCGAACATGGCACCTACGAACTGGATAAGCTGCGTGCTTTGCTCCAAGCCGAACTGGAGGATCGCCTGGCCACCTCGCAGCCCCAACAGAAGTTGGAACGTGCCTGGAATTCGCTCAGCGAGCGTTGGCATCGCCTCGATCTCGTCGAGCAGCGACTGACGCTATGCGAGCACGAAAAGAAGACTTTGGAGGCGGACATCTCGCAGTACATCCTGCAGTGCGACGAGCTGATGAAGAACAACGAGCTGCTGCTCAACGAGCTGGACAAGTACAAGCGCAACAAGCTGGAGACCATCGAGGAGCATCACGAGGAGACCATTGTGCAGCTGGAGGCGCAGCTGGAGGAGGCTAAAAGGGAAGCACAGGATAAGACTAAACTCCTGGCGAGGAATGAGCAGAAGCTGGGAGAGCTGCTCCAGAAAATGCAAGGCCAGGAGGAGCAACTAACTGCTGTTAACCAGGAACTAAGCGAAAAGTCGGGCCAACACAAAGCGCAGCTGGCCAAGATCCAAGCTCAATTGCAAACCGAGCAGGAGAAGCTGCGCGAGCAGCTGCAACTGCAGGACAAACTGGAGCAGCAGAAGGAGCTGATGGAAGTGGATCAGAACCAGCAGTTGAGCAGCCTTAAAAAGGAGTTAACCGAGGTTACCCAGCAACTGGAGGAGTGCCAAAACAAGCTGACTGCCAAGGAGGCTCTCCTCGCGGAGATGCAACAGCAATTGCTGGAGTTGAGCCAAGAAAAGAAGCAGCTGCAAGAGGAATCGGAATCCGAGCAGACCAACCAAATCAGCGAGCTTCGGGCTCAGCTGCTGGCCAAGGAGCAGGATCTAGCCAATCTGCAGAATCTGGCCGCCGATCAGAGCCTCCAGCAGACCATCGATTCCCTGGGAAAGGAAAAGAACGAGCTGATCAAGGCGCTGCAGCAGAAGCACCAGGAGAACACCCAGTACTATGCGGAGATCCAGCGTCTGCAGCCCTGCGAGCAGCAGCTCAAAGAGCTGGCCAGGGAGCGCGAGAAGCTGCAGGATCAGATCGGCTTCCTCAAGGAGAAGTCCGACATACTCACCACCAATCTGCTGACCGAGCAAACCAACCAACGGCTGTTGCAGCAACAGCAGGCGGAATCCCAGGAGCAGCAGGCCAGTGTGCAGCGGGATCTGGAGCGATTGAGGGCCCATCTGCTGGAGGTGGAGGAGCTGCACACCCAGGAGTCCGTGGAGCTGCAGCGCGACCTCGAGGAGTCGCGATCCCGCCAGGCGCTGCTCGAGCAGCAGGTGTCCAAGTCGAGCACCGCCTACACATCGGCCAGGTAGGCAGAAAAAAGGGTCACCTTGGCGGGCGTTCGTTAGTCACACCACCTCACCAATCATAAGCGATAAGCGATCGAAGCTGGCTAATTGCATTCGCCACATGTTCTACTACATGCGATTCCACCCACTGCATCCCCCGGCCAGAATGGCACCAAATTGCATGGTCCGAACCATTTCCGCATGCCTGGCGGTGTTGTGGTGGAAAATCAATTTCGAGTCGCCTGGCCATCGAGCGAGATATTGAGATTTAAAGCTTAAAATATTTCTAAATGATTTGGGTATTGGTTTTTAGAAAGAACATTCTAAAACAGTTGAAAATGCTATACTATATTATGTCAACTTTCTATAACTTTCTTAAAACACTTCCCAATGAGTTGGGTTTTTGATTTTTGAAGAAAACAGTTTAGGGCTTAATATTATTCATTTAAAAATTCTATACGATTTTAGGAAGATGTATCTTCATTATGGGAATTTTTTATAATTATCTGAGCAACTTAAAAAATCGAATATAATAGAATTGAGCTTGGGAAAAGTTTAGTGAAGTGCTTTAAGCATTTAAAAGCAAACCATTTAATTATTTAATTTCTGGCCATTAAATGAGTGAATTTGATTTAATTTTTTGATTTTATATTAAACATATTATTATTAAAGATATTAAAACGAAAAGGTATAAGAGCAATTTCGGTTTAGGTTTTCTAAAAACAAATAGATGATAGGTAAATATTTTTGTATTTAATTTTAGAATGTTCGCCACACTAAATTAGCTCGGTATTTAAAAATTCTGAATTTTTTTAGCCCTAATAATAGTTATATTATTTTTTCTACCGTTTCAACTTTAGTATTCGGGCCAATCAGCAGGCGGAAACGCTGCAGGCGCAGCACGCTCTGCTCCAGCAGCAGCGGGATGAGCTGCTGGCCAAACTGGGCCAGTACGAGGATCGCGAGCTGAAACAGCAGGCGGCGCTGACCAATCTCCAGTGTGCCCTGGAGCAGTTCCAAAATGGTAGACATTTAACTGCTTAGTTTAACTAATAATATTAACTGATAATTCCTTTCCAGACAAAGACCACGACATCGAGATGGCCACGCAGCGCATCCGCCGCGAGATGCAGTCGCAGCTGGACCGGCAAGGTCAGCTGCAATCCGAGATGGGTGCACTGCAGCAGCAGCTGGCGGAGGCCAACCAGGGATTGAGGGCTGCCGCCCGGCTCTCCGATCAACTGGAGGCCGGTCAGCAGACGATCGCCGTGCTGCGGGATGAAGGTGAGTGGTGGGGTGGCCACCTCCCTCGGGATTTTGTTGACTAACCCAATGAAAAAAAGCACCCCCTGGCATGTTCTTAACCCACGGTGTTGCACTCAAAAAAAAAACCAATCTATATTCCCACTAAATCACTCATTTGAAAGAAAGAAAATATAGTATATTTTTATGGGTATTTGTTTGAGAATGAGAGAAGAAAGTATGAGAGTGTGTGCTGTGCTTTAGAGCGAAAGTAAGAAAGTAAGAGATTAAGAGTTTAAGGAAGAGAGAAAAGTGTCCACCTCACACGATTCTCAAAGGTAAATATCAGCTGGTAATTCTGGGAGCTAAGCCTAAATATGAAACACTCGGAATTTCAGTTGGTATCGACTTTTTTGAATTGCATTTTATCACCAAAAAGCGCAAAAACCGAAACCAAACACGCAAAACTAAAAACAAAAAAAAAATTCTACAACAAATTTTAACAAAAAAAAAATAATCACAAAAAAAAAACCACAAAGAAAAAGCAAAGAAATTACTCCTTAGAAACGCACACACCTACGGCACGTGGCAAATAAAAACTGTATTGGCTGTTAACTGCTCACCCCTCACAAAACAGGTAAACGACTAATTTGTCCGCTTGTGTGTCCGTTAAGCAGAACATCGCCCCCCTTCCAACACCTGAACACCCCCAAAAAGTAGTAAAAGTAATTCTTAATAACCCATTAATGTTGCACACTCCTAAAACACAAGAAACCGCTTAAATTTAGGCGCCTTCAATGTTGTGAATTAATTAGAAAATATTTAGTGTATCCCTAAGAATATCTGTGATTTGTTAATATAGAGTGTCGGAAAAATACAAGTATATTTGAAAAACATATTTACATAAATTTAAAATATTTAACAAAATATTAGAGCTTCAAAAAATGGATAATATCGAAGCGTTATTAAAAAAATATTGAAAATATCGATAATTTGTATTTAATATTTATTGTATTTTTCCTCACCTTGCATTTAAAAAACCAGCACAATAAAGTAGAGTACTTAAAGCTTTAACCCCTTGTTGCCCCAATTATTGTCCTTTTTATTTAATCACTTATTTGTTGTTGCCCGCTGCCTTGTTGTTGCTTAACTATTATTGTATTTTGTAGCATTTATTATTTAATTTTATTTAATTTGATTTTATTATGAATATTTGAGTGTTTGAAAACAAGACACAAAACCCAGACACGAGGACCTCTATAAACCGTATAAACCATAAATCGTAAACCGTACCATCCGTTATCCGTAATTCGTAACCCGTAATCCGTACCAAAAAAAAAAAAAAAAAACAAAACAAAAAAAACAATTATATCTGCAGCATTGAATAATCTCAATTTGTAAATGTGAGCAATCTGAGCCATTTGACGCACTCACTTTGCAATTGGAGATTGCTCGAGACTGCGGCATATGCCACATTATTATGTACACACCTTATATAGCCTTTAGCCTATATATATATCTGCCTATATCTACTCTGCATGTCTTCATTTTATGCATATATATACACAGAAAAAAAATTGACAAAAGATCAAATTGATATGTGCTGGTCAATTTCATATTTTTTTAAGATCAAAATGATATGAATAAAGATTATGTTTATCTTATTTTACATTATTTGTTCAAATAATACTAAATTTGGTATTTTATATGATATGATAGAATATCAAATTGATATGTTTGAATCATAAATTTGATATAAAATAAAATAGAATTGATTTAAATTTGATTTTTTTTCTGTGTACCTTTGTATGTATCTTTATCTCCCTATATCTAAATATCGTATGGATATGCTGTCTGATCTGTTTCCGTTTTTCGTATTCTCGTTACCCTCGTTCTTGTATTTTTTTTTATTCGCCTTGAGTTTGTTATTTTGATTTTTGAAACTTTGCATTTTTGCATTGCAATCCCCTGTTGTAACCAAGCAGCCAGTCCAGTCTAGTCCAATCCAATCCAATCCCAACCAGCCGCCGGAGCAGCCGGAGTAACAGAGCCAGCCAACGCGAGGAGCCGAGGAGCAGCGTCTGTACGGTTGAGTATTACATCAGGTACTGGTGTGCCTTAAATCCAACAACCAGTACTTATGTCATACTACGCCGTGCACCGATCGCACTAACCGCATGCCACCAAGAGAAATGAGAAAATTAAACAAAAAACGCGCGCGCTTCTCTCACACGGATGTTACCCCTACCGATTCCACTCACTCACATAGTTACTATAATATTTTAATCCAGCATACTAATCCCAATCTCTGGTTTTCACCCTTCTTGTCGCCCAGTGGAGAGCCTGAAGGAGGCCAATGGCCAGCTGGAGCAGCGGCTGAGCAGCAGCGAGAGCAGCCAGACGGACAAGATTGACAAGAGCCTGATCAAGAGCCTGCTCATCGGCTATGTGGTCAGTGGACATGCCGGGGACAAGCAGCAGGTGCTGCGCATGATCTCCTCGGTGCTGGACTTCAATGCCCAGGAATCGGATAAGGTGGGACTGAATAAGCAGCAGAGCAGCTGGCTGGGCGCCATTCTGGGTGGAGGTTCTAGTCCAGCGGCAGTAGGAGGTGAGTTTGAAAGGAGCCTTTAATCGAAATAAATATTAATTAATTTTATTCTCCCACAGGATCTTCTTCGCGTGGCAATGACAACCTGGTGCAGGCCTTTGTTCAATTCCTGGAGCAGGAGTCACAGCCGCAGGCGCAGCTGCAAACGAGACCCACTCTGCTGAGCATGACGGGTCAGATGGACACGTCCAGCTCCACCGCTTCCGCCTCCACCTCCTCCATCACCAGCACAACCGCTAATCTTCCCCTGCCGACGAATGCGATGAATGCGGTGCCACTGGCAAGTCAGCCGGATGCAGCGACTCCGGGCACACCGCCAGTGGTGGGCGGAGGATCGTCACCCGGCCAGTCCATGGGCTCCAATGAATTTGCGCCCACACGCAACTCCAGCTCGATATTGAAGGACATTCTCAGCGACTCCTGATTGTTGTAGAAAATTCGCATATTTTTTTTATTGAGTAATTTTAAAACATATTTTTATGAAATTCGTAAACGTGCAATCGCGGCGCCTGTATTCCCCCAAACGTATGTCCCAAACGTATATCTCGCTATATATATATATAATAACACATATAATGTATCTATAAAAACCGTGATGGTTACCCTGTACAATGTCTGTGTGTGAGTGTTTATGTGCAACGCTAGCAAACTTGTAAATACATATATGTAATATGCAATTTGAACATGTCATCAGAAGCAGCAGCAGCAGCAGGAGCAGGAGCCCGGAATCTGCCTGCCTGGGACACGCCTTCACAGCGGCCTTGCTAATGACTAGCCGCCAAATAATAAACAAAAACTAAAATGATTGCAAACAAAGTTTTTACAAAATTCAATTGGTTTGGGAGAAGGAGTGGTGAAATTAAAAGTGAATAAGTTAAGCTGCTTTTCTAGTTATATTCTTACTGAAAATACGCGTCGAATGACACCAAATTTGTTTAAATCCGAAGCTCCGTTCAAAAGTTATAACTAAAACAAAGGACTTCTTTAAATACAAATTTGTGCATGAAATTTAGCTATTTATAGCTGTTTTATCGCTGAACTAGCGGGATATTCCAAAAGTCGTTCAGAGCCCTAAAATAGCTCTCCTTGCCGTTTAGAATTTGAATTTCGTTGCATACTTCTCGAGTACCACATTTCCCTTAACATTGAAAATAAAACAAAACACATGGAACATTTAAGTACATACAATATAAGACTGCTGCCTTTTGTTTATTTTTTTTTTAGTTCTACACATCTCGCTTAGTAGGTTTGCCTATAACATTTCGATAAACTCTTTGAAATCGTTTGCTAAAACACACGTAGGACACGATCCATTTACATTGGTTATGGCCATGGATGGCTGCTGGCTGTATCTCAGCGTTAACAACATTTAAACATTTCTACACATCGTAAACAGGATCTAGACTTTTTCATAAATATCATTCGCTCTTTGTGTTTTATTTCCTTTTTTTTTTGTTTCTTTTGTTTTATAAAAATATACAATTATAAATATAAATATATATGTGTATATATATATCATATATAGATCATATATCATGTAGTATGTACATTTAGAGGTTTCAAAAAGACAAGAAAAAAAATGTACGTCTTTTTAGTTTTGTTCAATAAATTAGTAGAAAATACTTTGTTTATATAAAAATACAATAGGGTCCATAGGTTTCGATACACACACACGTTTACATTGTTATATATTTTCACTGATTTTGATTTAATTTTTTTGTTTTGTTTTATTTTTTCGTTGCGGAAATAGAGTTTTGCTTAAGTTTACCATTAGATAGTGGCCAAGTTGCACTGTATAAAAAAAAAGACTTACAAAATGATTCTCTCAGTGTATTCCTGGTTGTGGGTGTGCGTGTGTGTGTGTGTTTGGGTGAGGTGAAAGCTTTTTTTTTGGTGGGTGAGTGCGTGTCTTTGTGTGTGTGTGTGTATGGCAAGCATTTTGGTGCATACTTTTGGGTTGTTTGAATTTTTTTTTTGTAAAAGCTGCATTATAACGCTTAAGATTTAAAAACCATGTTGTTGAACCAATTTCAATCCTATTTGCTGCAATATCATAGTCAAAATCCGGCGATAAATCGATCAAAATTGGTTTTTAAAATTTTATAATTTAGCTGAAGCTTTTATTTTTGTTTGTATTCCTTTTTTTTCGTTTTTGGAAACTAACCCCTGCAGTCCGAACCCTTTTATATGGCAATCAGACCTTAGTCTGCGTGAGACAATCCTTTAACTTTAGCTACATACATTTATATACACATATTGATCAACATTGAACAACAGCAAATACATATGGGTAATATCCATTCGTTGGCTCAAAAAAAAATTGTTGTTATTTAGTTACTTATGTTTCTATATATATATATATATATTGGTTAACTCTATGGTACATTGAATCTACACACAATCCACATCTATATTTCGCTACTACCATTTAAAGCCACGTATTTCCATTAGTTTAGTTTTAGATTAGTTTAATTTAATTTAATTTAGTTTAGTTAGAACTATTGAAAAAAATAATATGTTAAAACATTGGTTGAAATGAAAGAAAGCATTTCGTTTGGTTTTCAGTAGAGCTTGTGAATTGAAATATCGAAAATATCGATAATTTTCAAGCTCTAGTTTTCAGATGAATCAACTGGCTAGTACAATTAAATACATACACACATTGATAAATATATATGCAGAATATTTGCGTGGGCCTGCGTTTTATGCTTATAATTCGCCAACCAATCAATCAATCAATCAATGTATCAATCAACCAATCTCACTAGCAACTTTAACCCGATTCTATCGTTTTTCTAACGTTTTCTATCTATTCATATTCAATTATATCACAAAAGAATCGCAGTTGGAGTTTTAAGTTTTTTTTTTTCCAACCACGATGCCCCGCCCCGCCCCTCTCTGTTACGCCCCCACTCCTGGTTTTTGTATTTTCCGGTTTTTTTTGTTGTGAATGCCTGGATTCTGGAGTTTCATTAAATGCAATTTTGAAACCATTTTTCAAGTGCTAAATAAACTCAACCGCCCGAAAATAAGATCCTAAGTTTCCACTGGCATTGAGTTGTTGTTGGTTGTTGTTGTTGGCGATGTGTTGCTTATATTGTTGTTGGTGTTGCTGTGGTTGTTGTTGTTGGCATGGCTAATGATGATGGTGGTGGTGGTAGTGTGACCATTCGCCTGCAACGATTCCTGTGATTTAAAAAGGGTTGTGGTCTCACTGGAATGCAGATCATCCTCGTCTTCCTCCTCCTCCTCCTCATCCTGATCCTGCTCCTGCTCCAAACCAAGCTCATCCTGCTCCTGGTACTCCTTACCATTATCACCTGGATTAAGAACTACATCCTCCAGCGGCTTCTCCCTGCGTCCCGTGTACAGATACACCTCCATATGATCCTTGCCCTTCACATAGACACTGCCCCGGGGTTCGAACTCGTAGCGCTGCTGGAGAAACTGCAGGCAATCCTTGCCCACCTGGATGCGATTCGGGAGTCCCGTAGAATCCATCCGCGAAGCCACATTCACAGCATCGCCCCAGATGTCGTAGTACAGCTTACTGGTGCCTATAACTCCAGCCGTAACATCCCCGATATTCATGCCAATCCGCAGGATGAGATTGAACTCGAGCAGATCCTTGTTGAACGCATCCACCACCTCTTGCATGGCTATCGAGAACTCCATCAGCGTGTGTATGTGCTCATCCCCCGAGCCGCGATGCGAGGGATCCAGGCCACTGGCCGCCATGAAGGTGGAACCAATTGTCTTGATCTTTTCCACCGCCCGAAACTCAGGACGCGAGAGCAGCTCATCAAAGTCGCCAATTAGTTCGTTCAGGACTCTCAAAAACTCCTTGCCACCCAGATAGCTCTCATCGTACATCTCATTGAAGTTCACAATGGAGGCGAATATGATGGCGATATTATGATGATTCTCCGAATATTTAGCGGTATTTTTCAAATGCTCCGCCACATGTTTGGGTATTATGTTGTGCAGGAGCATATCCGCCTGATTCTTCATGTTCTGCACACGAACCTTATCCTGATTGGCCACCGCATTGCCGTAGAAGGTCAGCCGATAGCCGATCTCGAACTCGCGATTGAGCAGCCACACCAGCACCAGGATGAGCAGCAGATCCAGATAGATTTCGACATGGTAGTCCTGGAACCACTTGATCTCCTGTATGAAGTTCGAACCGGTCTCCTGATCCTCCTCCTCCTGTTCACTTCGATTGTGACTATAAACCATCAGCTGCGACACGGCTATTCCTATGAAACAGAGGGCCGCCAGAAAGGCCAGGACATTCCGCACCCAGCAATTCAGCTGGGTGAAGTTGCAAAAGTGCACGATGCACACGAAGATCAGGAAGCCGTAGTGATACTCAAAGGCCTCCAGTTGTTCGAGATCGAGGAGTAGAAAATTTGCGATAATCAGGAGCACGGGCATGGCCATCAGGATGGCGAGGCAAATGTGCCAGGGATACCAGCTGGAGATGGCCTCGAAGATGCGATCCGCGCAGGAGGATCCTCCTCTAATACCTCTCCCATCCCTCTCCAAATCCTCGCTAATCTGCGACTTGCGATGACCTTCATTCTGACCACCACCACGACGACGACACATTTGGCGGGTAAACAGAAACAAAGCAAACACCTGAATGGCCGTAAAGCAGGAGAACAGGGTCACCCACAGGCGAAAGCTCGGGGTCACCGTGTTCTGGGTCATCAGGAAGAGCGACACCGAGATGCACAAATAAACGGCAATGCCCACAAAGATGTCAATGTAGGTGTTGTACCTCGGAGTAGCTAAAGTTGGAGGTCCTTCCGTCTCGTTCTCGGCACCAAATCGATGGGCCTTCGAACGGAAATCTCGCTCCAACTGCCGCGACTTGAAGTACAAACTAAATCTGCGTAGTGGCGGCTTCACCAGATAGCTTCTCTGCGACCTGGCATTATCCCTCACGCAACGGATGAGCTGCAGATCCGATTGCTTCCTCAGCTGCTGCAGGCAGGCGGCCAAAGGATCCGCCATCTGGGAGGAGCAGGCGGGGATGAGGAGGGCAGGAGCTGGTTGCTGCTGTCCCGCTCCTCCTCCCGGCAAACCAATCTCCCCCAGATTCGAGATGCTCGAGGTGGAGCTGGTAAAGTAACCCGACACGCGATGCTGACTAATCGCCGACTGGTTGAGTGCATAGATCTGCTGTTGAATGGAGGATCTCCTCGAATTGCTCTTGATTCCCGAATCCTTGCGTGACGTGGCCGATGGGCAGATGCTGGACTGCCGCGAGTGGCTGGGCAGCATGGAGTTGCCAGGAGCCGGGAGACAGGCAGAGGAGCTGCTGCCAGGCTCTAAACTATTCGCTGTGGGTCTTCCGGTGGCCAAGGTGGAGGCACGTGGCCGGGGCAAAGGAGATTGCTCTACTTGGGGAGGTGCCTCGCGGGAGGTGGAGGTGCCAGGTGCTCCTCCTCCTCCTCCTCCTCCTCCTCCTCCTCCATTGGATTGCCTGCCACACTGCGATCTATAGCTGCCTGATCTCCCGAATGGTGAGATATCACTCCTCGATTGACTGATGTAGGATCGCACATCGATGATGTCGTCGTACATGGAGTAGGGTGAACCAGGTGAGCAGCAGCCTCCTCCTCCTCCTCCTGCAGTTTCTGGTGAGCGGAGCACACTGCTGGCCAAGGCAGTCGAGGTGGCCGCATGATGGAGCACTGGACGGGCGGCCGCCTGGGGTGCTGGTAAATCCAAAGTTTGGGTCACCACGGGTCCGCGATGGTAGCCATTGCCATTTACCATCTGATTCTCCATGAAGGCCAGCGTCTCCTCGGGATGCAGTTCCTCTTGCTCCCTTTCCCTCTCCACCTGATGACTGGAGGAGCTGGTGCCGCTGCCCCGCTTGAGAAATCGCGGCACTTTCCACACCTTTAGCTTGATCTTGGGAGGAGGATTTGGAGGAGCAGGAGGCGGACTAGCTGGCGGCTGTTCATCCGAATCCAGGCTGCCCGGCAGCGATTTGGTGGTGATGATGATCTTGGGCCGCTCCCTGACCACAATCACCGGCGGAATGCCCGCCGCCGCCGGATGATGGATGCCCCGCTCCACATCCCCCCCGCGACTCTGCGACTTCTTGCGCAGCTTCATGGACAGCGAGGTGAGACGCGGGCGCATGGAGAGCACCGGCGAGGGATTCAGCGAGCTGGACAGCTGACCCACCGGCGAGGCGGGCGGAACATTCGGCTGCACCGCCGACACATTGGTGGCGCTCTGGGAAAGGGATCCGCCCACTCCTCCTCCATGGGCGCCCGGGAGGAGGAGGGAGCTGCCGATGGCATTCGGCGGCATGCTGGGACTCAAACTGTTGGTGCGGGTGAAGTCACGGCGACGTCCCACCACGAAGTAAGTGCGATGACCTAAAGGGGGGTGAACAAGGGTGGGAAGAAGGTAGCGAAGGATCTGGGTTAATAAATCCCTAATTTTATTTATTTTATTTAGGGACTCTCACCGAAAACCTCCTCGCCCTCCTCCAGGTAGTAGGCGTCGCCCAGAAAGCTCGATGTCTCCTGCGAGATGTGCACCTGCTCCGGTTTGCCAGAGGATTCCATTCTAAGAACAAGGGTAAGATTATTGGCTTTTAAAATTTGTAAATTACTTATATATTTTTATCATTAAGTAAGGTAAGTCGATTTTATAAATGGTATTTTTTCAAAAATCTTGATTTTGGTTAAAATTTGATTTTTTTAAAAAGATTTTTTGCTGTAACTTGGTCAAAAATGGTCCCAAATCAAAAAGGCGTACGGTTTTGAGCAGCTAACAACCTAATAATTAATTTCAGTAAACTTTCTGTATGATTTAAAAAAATAAAAATTTGAGCAAATTTTCACATTTTTGATAAGGGGTAACATCATGATTTTTTGCGAAAATTTGGAAAAATTAAAAATTTCAAGGTATAAATGCAGAATGATGGCAAATTTTATTACGAGTTCGACGAGGTATTGCATTCCATATTTGGATAATTATTTAATTATTTTATGACCAAAATACTGTCCTTTTTTGGGTGGAAAATCAGGATTTTGATTTGGTGCAAATTTGAAATTTTTCTTAATAGATTTTTTGTTGTAACTTTGCCAAAATTGGTCCCAAATCAAAAAGGCGAACTGTTTTGAACAGCTAACAACCTAACAATTAATATCAGTAAACCTTCCGTCTGATTTGGAAAAATCAATTTTCGACCCAATTTTCGCATTTTTGTAAGGGATTACATCACAATTTTTTGCGAAAATTGGCAAAAATTAAAAATTTCCAGGTATAAATGCAGAATGATGGCAAATTTTATTACGAGTTCGACGAGGTATTGCATTCCATATTTGGATAATTATTTAATTTTTTATGAATAAAATACTGTCTTTTTTTGGGTGGAAAATCAGGATTTTGATTTTTGGTGCAAATTAATCGATTTTTTGCTGTAACTTTGGCAAAAATCGTCCCAAATCAAAAAGGCGAACGGTTTTGGACAGCTAACAACCTACTTATTAATATCAGTAAACTTTCCGTCTGATTTGGAAAAATCAATTTTCGACCCAATTTTCACTTTTTTGATAAGAATTTTTGGCAAAATTGGCAAAAATTAAAAATTTCCAGGTTTAAATGCAGATCGATAGGAAATTTTATTACGAGTTCAGCGAGGTATGACATTCCATATTTGGATAATTATTGTCATTGTTATGGTCAAAATACTGATATTTTAGGGTGAAAAATTTGGAATAGAATTTTAGAAAAAATTACCTTTTTTTTTTGGTTTTTTAATCGTATTTTGCATTTAACCTTAGTTAAACCTTACTTTAATCTGACTTTAACCTTACTTAAACCATACTCTAATCCGACTTTAACCCTACTTTAACCCCACTCTAACCGCAACTTACTTGTTGGCCAGGCTGACGTCGTTGCTCCACACGTCGAACTTGACCCGTCGCGTGCCGACGATGCCGCAGAGGACGGTGCCCGTGTGGACGCCCACCCGCATCTTGACGCCCTCGTGGCGCTGGGCGTCGAAGCAGCGCATGGCGTCGATCATGCCCAGGCCCATTTCCACGCAGCAGATGGCATGGTCGGCCCGCGGCTCCGGGCAGCCGGAGACGCAGTAGTAGCAGTCGCCCAGCGTCGAGATCTTCTCGCAGCCACTCAGCGAGCAGAGATCGTCGAAGCGTTCGAACAGATCGTTCAGGATCTCCACCAGCTGCTCGGCCGTCTTGGTGGAGGACATGCGGGTGAACCCGACGATATCCGCAAACAGGATGCTCACATTCTCCATGCTGTGCATGTGAAAGGGCCGAAACAGCGACTTCACATCGTTCGAGGCGCGCGGTCGCATATAATGCGATTCGGGGGGCAGTCCGCCGGAATCGAGACCCGATGTACCGCCCTCGTTCAACAGCATATCCGCCACCTTGGGCGGCATCACCGAGTGGATCATCTTCTCCTTCAGCTGCTTCTCCATCTCCAGTTGGCGGCGCACGAGCAGATTCTGGCCCACCTTCATGAAGGTGCCGCGCATGCGCACCAGATTCATGATCAGCACATGCACACCCACCAGATGGACACTCAGATGGGCCATTATCCTGAGTATCAGGATCTTGTTGCTCGGATCCCCGTTGTTCTGCGTCTCCATGGTGCCGCCATGGATGGCACTGCAGCCGATGACCATGTGCGAGACCATCTCGAAGGCAATCGAGTAGCAGATCGCCGTGCTGGCGCCCAGCCACAAGGGCATCGGCAGGGCCGTGTAGATCAGCAGGACGATCTCCAGGCAGATGGCAAAGTGGCCCAGCGGACTGAAGGCCCGACCCGTGTAGGTCAGGAAGGCCAGCGAGGCGCCGCACAAGAGCAGCGCCGTGATCGCCGACGTCACCGTCCTGTGCTCCCTGTACAGGTCCCAGTGGGTGAAGCACAGCGCCATTATCGTCACCAGCGAGAGCATCGAGAAGGAGCTGGAGATCGGCCGCCAGAAGTCCTCCGACCCGCCGTCCACCACAAAGTACAGGCACCACGCCAGCGAGCACAGCAGGATGTACATCAGGGTGAACCTGCAGATAAAATGGGGTATTCGGAATTAGGAAACTGTCAACAGATTATAAGAACAGGATATATCCAACAATGAAACTAAGTACTAAATGGGTTTGCCAGCTTAAGGTTACCCTTTGAACACACTCTAAATTTTCCCGACTAAAGAAAGTAAGTTTTAAAAATATTAAAATTTGAATAAATAACAAAATCTTAGATTTTGCTAAAAATTTGAAATTTTTCCTAATCGATTTTTTGTTGTAACTTGGGCAAAAATGGTCCAAAATCAAAAAGGCGTACTGTTTTGAACAGCTAATAACCTAATAATTAATATCAGAAAACTTTTCGTCTGATTTGGAAAAATACATTTTCGACCAAATTTTCACTTTTTTGATAAGGGGTTACATCATGATTTTTTGCAAAAAATGACATAAATTAAAAATTTTCAGGTTTAAATGCAGATCGATAGGGAATTTTATTACGAGCTCAACGAGGTATGACATTCCATATTTAGACCATTTCGACTATTTTTACGGCAAAAAATACAAATATTTTGGGGGTATAAAATCAGGATCTAGTAGGTATAAAAAAATGTCTTCTTTTTTTCTAAAAATAGTGAAACCCTAATGAAACCCATATACATATGAACAAATAAATAAGGAGGTTTTCACTATTAAAGCTTAAAAGTGCAGAAAATAAAAGCTTTGGCCAGATTTAGATTAATATCCCGCACTAAAACGGAGAGAGAGAGGTTCCACTTGAACGTCCCAAAGTCGTGGCCACCCAGGAATTTCTTTTTTGTTCATCCCATTTAACTTTCGCTGGAAGTGGAAGTGCAAGTGCAAGTGCAAGTGCAAGCCATTCCCATTCATCCTAATTAACGCCAACTGCAGGCGGCGGCGAAAGCGGCTTACACTGGCCGGCGTGTCACCATGGGAACTTTTGCCACAGCCACTGCCGCGGCATTCATTACACACTTTGTTCCGCTCGAAGGACCAAGAGGTCAGGCCGGAACTAAAAACGGGTAATGGGTAAACTGGGAAGCTGACGATGACGACCTGCCCACTAATCTCCGGCCATTGTTGATGGAATGCCACGAAGGCATTGTTTGACTTGACTTGACTTGGCCATTCGGAAAACTTTCGGTGTCCTAATGTTTAATGGTTAACGAAAGTTCCCCAAGGAAACCCAAGGAAAGTGTCAAGCGCAGAGTCGGGTTTTCCATCTTAGAAAATGCAACTTTTGGACTTTAACTAACTAACTTTCCACCAACTGCATGTCAAAAACCTTTTAGGAAACTTTTGGGATTAAACAAGTTCCAAAACCTACGGTTTATGTATATATATAATTTATAATTTAAAATTCGGACAGAAGAGCAAAAACAGGTACGTTATCAGAAATTGTAAACATTTTTAGGAAGTAATGCTGCGAACTTCTATAATTGCAAACAGCTGGAAATAGTGTTGGCATTTTTTGGAAATATAAATAAAGAAATATAAAAATACAATTTTATTTTATTCATAAGCTACAATTTTATTTGTTTTTTATTTCTATTAAATTTATATACGATTTATTGAGCTGATAATTATTAATTATTTTAAGCCCATTGAACTTATAAATTTATTTATAATTTGAAAATTAGTACCTCTATTTTAACTCTAAAAAATATTATATAATATTCATTTTAAGCCATTAAATAAGACGTTTTTAAAAAGTGTCTAAAAAATAAATACAATATTTTAGAGGGAGCTTTTGCACGGAAATAAAATTAAATTGGCAAAAACGTATAAAAAAGGCAAACAACAAATAAAAATTGGATCATTACCAAGTATTTTTTATTATAAAACCTATATAATAGTACTTGAAAATTATTCTTTCTGGCTTATTTTCGGTTTCTGAGTTGTCAGTACTGGCAGCCCAATCGATTGGCTCGCTGCCTTTTTCTGGTGCCGCACGCGAAACTGCTGCAATTGGCCGCCAAATGGCCCGAAATGGCATTGACCTGCAGCACCCCTAACCCGTAACCCCTAACCCCCAGCCAACCTAACCCCCCTTTGAGGAACTCCATATCCATACCCATTGGAATGGGGCACACGCCAACCAAGCATTTATGGCGGCAATTTCGCCATCCTGCGCAGTTCCCCAACTAATTTGCCCTCGCTTACCTCCTGCTGACCCCCGACCCCTAGCCCCTGAACCCCTGAACCCCCTTACTAACCCCTAACCCCTTTACTAACCCCCTTACTCTTTGGCGTCGCGTTGATTGCATGCACGTGCAAGAGTCGGACTGGTTTTTGTATACCTGGAATACCTGAATACCTTACCATACACCTGCAAAGGAGTTAGCACAAAAAGAAGGGCCTATCCAGGTGAAAATGGGGGTCCCTGGGCTAAATAGAATCTTCGCCAGGTGTCAGCGAACTCAACACTTTTGAGTGCATCGATTTTAATACCAATTAATTATGCGAAAAAGTATGCCAACCAATAAATAATTGAAAAAATAAACTGTACATTAAAATTTAAATATCTTAAAATAAATTATTTACCAAGGAGTAAAAAAAAAGACTAAACTTTGTATGACCTTTTTTTTTTTAATTTCTTAAGCCTTAAAACTTAAAAAAACCAAGATACAAATCGATTCATTTTATGTGCAATTAAAGCATTTAAATTGAACACATTTAAATGATTAAATTTTGCCCACAAATTAACCGCTTAATTTCCACACCTTTTCTACGGAAAATTAAATTCTAAAGGTAATTGCTAAATTTTCCAAAGGGATAGTTGGCATTTCGCACCTAATCAAAGGCAACTGGCAGCCCAATTAAATCAAAACGAAAATATGCAAGGGTTTTGAATTTCCCACACACAATTTCTTCTTCGCAAATGTTTTGTGGTAATTAAGTGTTTATTACTAGTTGAATGCTAAATATTTAAATTCAGCTGAATAGAGGAAAATAAATGGCGTTCTAAGAGCTGTGCCGTTCAAATGGGAGCATGGAGTTTTCCCTTGGCTCTGAGCTGGCCTATTTGTTCATTTGATTGCGCCGGCCGACAGCTCGATTTGCATAGCTGAGTGGAAGCCACGATGATGGACAGGGTCACCCACTGGCCCCACTTTATTTTAATTTCATTTTCATTTCAACCCTCTCCTGATTTTAATTTCAAGAACTCTACGAAAAAAACTGTATTTTAGTCTCTTGAAATGCAAGTAAATATCTAGCTTTTAATGCGATTGGGAGATTTATTACGAGGTGTTCAACGAGGTGTAACATTCCATATTACGACCATTATTTCCATTGTTGCTGCCAAAATACTATTTTTTTTCGTTGAAAATCAGGATCTTGATTTTTGGTACAAATTTGATACTTTTTTGGGTGAAAAATCAGGATTTTGATTTTTGGTGCAAATTTGACATTTTTCCTTATCGATTTTTTGCTGTAACTTGGGCAAAAATGGTCCCAAATCAAAAAGGCGTACTGTTTTGAGCAGCTAACAACCTAATAATTAATATTAGTAAACTGATTTGTCTGATTTGGAAAAAACAATTTTGGACCCAATTTTACTTTTTTGATAAGGGGTTACATCATGATTTTTTGCGAAAATAGGCAAAAATTAAAAATGTCCAGGTTTAAATGCAGATCGATAGGGAATTTTATTACGAGTACAGCGAGGTATGACATTCAAAATTTGTCAAAAATTAGGATTTTGATTTTTGGTGCAAATTTGACATTTTTCCTGATCGTTTTTTTGCTGTAACTTGGGCAAAAATGATCAAAAATCAAAAAGGCGTACGGTTTTGAGCAGCTAACAACCTAATAATTAATATCAATAAACTTTCCGTCTGATTTGGAAAAATCAATTTTCGACCCAATTTTTACATTTTTGAAAAGGGGTTACATCATAATTTTTTGCGAAAATAGGCAAAAATTAAAAATTTCCACGTTTAAATGCAGATCGATGGGAAATTTTATTACGAGTTCAACAAGGTATGGCATTCCATATTTGGACTATTATTTAAATTTTTATGACCAAAATACTGTCTTTTTTGGGTGGAAAATCAGGATTTCGATTTTTGGAACAAATTTTAAATTTCTTGCAGCATTTTTTGTGTATTATTTTTCTGCGTGATCTCACCTGTAGCGCATGCGGACGTGGGGAAAGACGCTGGCCTGGTACTGCTCCTCGAGGACCGGGGAATCGAACTTGGGGTCCAGCCAGGACTTGGCCGCCGCCCGCTCGAAGGCCACCGGCAGCATGACGCTGCAGCAGGAGTGCCGTCGGCCTGTCTGGCTCAGGTAGGTCTGGATGTGCGGCGCCAAGGCGATCTGAATGTCATCGGTGGAGTTCGCCCGGCTATCGTTGACCAGAACGCCCGGCGGCATCGCCCTGGAGCTGACCGACTGTCGGCGCGACTGCAAGCACGGAAAAAGAGAGAAAAGCGTTTTATTATCAATAAATTTAGCAGTTATTAATTTAATATTATATGTTGTATACATAACCCAAGAAAATATCTTCCCCTTTGATATACAAATATTTTCACCCCCTTTTTTCGTTGGTAAAAATTTAAATCAAAAATTTATATTCCATTATCTTCAGTAAAATCAACCAAAATAGAAGTCAAACAAAATTAATGTACATTTTAAATTGCTTAATAAACAATCGCAATATTTTTTCAAATATAAATTCATTATTTTTACTATTTATTTCGTTTTAAATAATAAAGATTAATCGCATGGCATCACAATAAAAATAAATACAATTATAATTAATATTTAGCAAAGGAGTTGAAATGCGCGGATTAGCGGATTATTCTCGGTTGGTTTTCTCACCGGATTAAACGGGGCTCTCATTGTGATTTTGTGATGGTGGGCGGAGGTCAAAGGTCACGAACAAGGGAACTTATATCTTTGCCATTTCGCAAATGGGTCAATGGCTATGCTCTCCTTGCCTTTATTTCACAGGGTGAAAGGCACACTGAGAAAATGGCATATTAACCGTGTCATAAATTTAAGACGCTTCTTTGTTTATGCCAAAAAATAATAAATTCTTTTCAACAATAAATGATGGATATTAAAGATTGATATATTGATGTTGATGGAGAATAAATTATAATATTAACTATTACCTACATTAATAAATTTATATATTTTAAAACCAAATTTACAAATAATTAGAAACCCTATATTCTGTAGACAAATAAATATCAGAACTTCTATTATTTTTCTGTTTTATTAAATAAAGTATTTGTATAATACTAGCTATACAAATTTAAAAGTAAGTACCAGTTTTGCTCATTTTAATAAAAGGAAGAATATATAAACTAATTTAATGCTTCATTTTGTCTTGTGCACGAAAACATAAAAATCTTTGCTTTACGATCGCTTGTAAAAATTTCTTTTAAATGCTTTTTAATTTCCTTTGCCTGTGTTATTTTTGATTTTTGATTATCACCGAAAATTGCCAGCGGCACAAGTCACGCGACATGGGCTTTGATTTCTGATTTCGGACCTCTGATATTTGCCAGCTGATTTGCGATTTCTGGCGGCCTTCGATTCCTGCGGCAATCTTATCGAAGATACAGAAGAAGAAGAAGCGAACGAAGAATGGCCAGAAGAAAGCGGAGCAGCCAAAGTGCAGTCGAGACCCCGAAATCATAATCATCAAAATTGAAAACAATATCTCGTAGGGCGTCCAATCAAATCGCGTATACGACCCGTGGGCGGCACTCGAGCGAAACGCACACAAAAATAAAAAATAATAAAAATACAAAACGGACACGCGGACAAAGTTGCTAAGTTAATCATAAAAAGCATTCCCCATACAAACGAACGACTTGGTCGTTCATTAAGAAGCCGCTAAAAAGTCGGGCTAAAAATAGAAGTCAGTGAAATACAAATTAAAGCAGGGAGAAGTTTTTTGTGGGGGAGGGAAGGGGTTAACACAAAGCTAAAAATGCCCTAACCCAATCTATCATTTTAGTAATTTATTTGGCTATTTTGGGCTTTTTCCATGGAACTCTTAAAATGCCAAATAATTCAAAACTGACAGCTGAGTCTTATAAATAATTTTAAAAACTAAAATGTAGTATTTTTAAAACAGCTAATTTTATAAAAAATACTTTTAAAAGTATACGGAAAATAAATTAAAGTTAAATGAATACTTTACTTAAATGCTTTCATATTTATTTATTTATTGGAAATCAATAACCAAAAAATAAAAATAAATATATAAAATATATTTAAGTTCAGTACTCAAATACTACAAACAAAAGTCTGAGAATACCCCATTTAATGGGTATTCGAAAGGGTTCTGAAAAGTTTTCATGGGGGGCTGAGATACAAGATACAAATGCCTAGGATACAACTTTCTTTCACCCTTTCACCCTGTTCTTTTTTTTTTGTTTAAACCATTGACTTTTTGTATGAAGTAAACCAAATCTGCGGGCAAATTGGGATTCCTTTGCCTGCGGAATTCTTTTTTCTCTTTTTTTAACTTTCTGGCTAGGCCCAAAAGCGAAAGCAAATATTTCATTTGGCAAATTGCTAACTGACCCTTGGACTGCCCTTAATAATTACTCAGGAGTTTAATTTTCACTTTTTTGGAATGCGGTTTTCTTTGGCTGCACCTACCGAAAATCAATCCACAGGAATTCCTTGAACGTGAGAAAAACATTTCACATATATTTTATGGTCGGCAAATGCGCGACAAAACGGCAAAAAAAAGAATGAAATTCACTTAAAAGCTGAGCATTTTGTTGGTTTATTGGAAATTTGCGTCCCTCGTTATTCGTACGTTTTATTCGATTTGATTAGGATTCGATTCAATTTGATGATTCGATTTGATTCGATTTCGAATGCGAGTGCGAAACAAAAGGCGGCAAACGAATTCCGTTCACGCGGCGCTGGGAACTGAACTGATTTGAATTTTTTCTTTCTCGGTCCGTCGATTGTCTCGCCGTCGATCGCCAGAGGCAAATAGCAAATAGCAAACAGCTGACAGAGGCAAAACGGCGTTTGGAGAATGCAAAAACCAGGCAGCTTATCGTTTTCTACCTGATAAGGCCAGGTGAGCGGAGAATTGCGAGAGAATCGGTAGAAAATCGGGAGAGAAAGAGGGAAAATATATATAGATAATGGATCTACTCGAGATCAGATTTGAAAATTCAAGTGGCCAAGGACCCCCGACAATCTGGCAATCGCTGGCAATCTATGAGGTCATATCATATCATATAGACTACCCCCACTTGCGAAATTGTTCGTGCCCTGTAGCCTGTAAAATATTAAAAGAAAAACAAATTTAATATAAATAGCGCTCGGTTATTCCGGCAGTTAAGCGATAAGATAAGAATCGAACCCAGACACACAATTCTTCGCTATGAACTGAACTGGGGAAATCGCCTTGAACTTCTTCGGCGAGTGCACTCATTACACACTCACTCTTCCGCACTCACTCCATTCATTCATTTACACGGGGAAAAATTATTGTTTACAAAAATATAAAGTATTCTTAATAAAAAATCTAATCCCATAATATTTATACAGATTTAGTTTGTCGAAATTATTTATAATATTATCTTCTTTTGAATTTTTTTTAAAAGTAAAAAATTGATTCATTTTTTTAAATGATCATTAAGTTGTTTAATTTGTTGATGTTTTCTTTAAAAAAAAACGAGGCTGCCACAGAAACTTGAAAGCCTCTAGGAAATATTATCGTGTCTGGTTTAAATCAGTACAACATTTGCGTATACAAATTTGTGCTCTTGAGTTCATTGTCAAGTTTATTTAATTCGCCATATGTACTTATAAATTAACACATTTCTAAAATTAATTTAAATAAATTCCAGTCCTGTTTTTTTATTAATAATAAATAACATTTGAATAATGAATATGTTCTTATATTTAGCTTTTATTATAAAAATAAAAATATCTGTGTACTCATTCTGTGAAAACCTTTCAAGATGTTTATGACACCCGCTGATCTTGTAGATATGTGAGAAGATAAGAGATACGAAGATATGATAAAATACCGAAACGCTGACGAGGGCTGATATCTTGGGAATATTATTATCTTTTCTTTCATTCAAGGACTTTGAGTGGGATTTATCCTTATCCCTGGAGCTCATGAATACATTTAATAACCTTACTTAATCTGGCAATTAAGTTGCACTTGGGGGAAAATGGCTATACCATTCGATTGACCTGCCCTTTCTATTTACATTCGATTTAAGACGGACCTTTGTGAAGTTTGCTCAGTGCCTTGCATAATGCATTCAGCAATTGGGGACAGGAAATTGGAATTCCGTTGGCTGCCTTGGCCAACTACTATATATATATATACACGATTCTGTTGCCTGCAAATCAAATTCCAAATATTTGTTTAATTAAACTCTCTTGGCAGCCGCATCAATTCCCAGCGAACGACAACAAAAGCGGCAAACTGTTAAGAAGTTTTTGAATATTAATTAGCAGAAAAGCCAAAGGCAGAGAACCAAATGGCGAAAGGCAAAAGCCAAGTAGCAGCAACATGGCTGCGAGTTATCAGCAAACTGATAAATTTACGGTGGCTTTTAAAGGGGGGCTGGAAGGGGGAAAAGGGGGTTCTTCGGTTGTTTAGTGGGCGTAGAGCGGATCCACCTAGGAAGTTACCATCGATGAATCGATCTGTTTTGCAGGTGGATAAAAGGCCCGCTTCTTAACTCGCAGAAAGGTGTTGATGAGTGGGGAATAAAAATGGCACAAAACAGAGAAAGAAAGCTAGAGATTTAGGGAAAAAAAATAAAATGAAATTTTAAAAAACTATCTAAAATAACTTTGATTGGTTTGTCTGCTCTTATTTTAAACTAAATATTTTGCATTTCTTAGTTTCCAAATCCCACAAATATACCAAAGAAAAACTATTTTCATTAAAAATAAATGCAGAAAATTCTTTAGATTAGTTCTTTGCCATTTATAAGCTATCCAATATAAAATGTTTTTTTTTAATAATAATTCCTCTATATTTATTTTAACATTTCATTCTCTAACTTTCATTTATAATTTAATTTTATTTTATTGGCCAAAATATTTCCTTTTCCTCCCTTTTTATAACTTCCTTTGCATTTTAGCAACAATTAAATGCAAAGGCTGGAATATTCAAATTCAAATTCAATAAACGATGAATGATGGATGGGATGGATCGATGGGGCTGCGGTTACTTTATGAAAGGACCTTCTCTCTCTGTAGTTCAGTGGTCCAGTGGTTAGTCGCTTCAAGGGCTCTTTGCAGTTATTCTTTTGGCCCTCAGCCCCCTAACCCCTCCTAAACTGCCCCCCAACCCCTCCTTAACTGCCCCTTAACTGGCAGACACAAAGGAATGGAGGGCCAACAACGAGTGGCCAACAAAGTAATGCAATTGCCCAAGCCCAGTGGGAAAGTGGTGAGTGGACAGTGGGTAGTGGTGTCATGTCCAGTATTCAGGCATCCAAAATATGATTAACTGTCAAAACAGGGCGGTGGCCGAGAGGGGGCGTGGCCACCTCCTCCTCATGCTCCCCAGTTGCGGTGTGGTTTTCGTTTTCCATTTGGAAAGTGACTGAAGTGACTGCACATGTGCTGTTCACTCCCCTTTTCCACGCTGCATCCCAAAAAAGCGAAACCCAAAGTGTAAATAAGCTCTTAAATTTTTAATGAATACACATGAAGCTCTATATATATAGAGTACCTACATATAAGCCCTCCATATAGTAAAAGGGGCGAATCGTTATTTGCTATAATGGCGTCGCCAAAATGCAATCAAACCAAATGCATTAAACTTGTGCCCGCAAAACTTTCACTTGGGGGAGAAGCGACTCCTTCTTAGTGAAACAGCCATTTGATTTTGGCCATTCGCTTTATCACACCGCCGAATGAAAAGCTCAATCTAATTGGTACTTTACTTCAATAATTAAAAACGATATTGCTAAAGCGGTAAAATGTATGCCCTCAGTATGGAAAAAAATATGTTTTTGAAGATCTACAATGAGCAAAGAATAACTAGTATTTTTATTATAACAAAGATTAATTTTTACACTAAAATTATTATTATTTTTAATTAAATTTCAATTTATTGAGTATTTTTAAACAAACTAAAAAATAAATAACAATCAATATTTGTCCTGTTTTTTTAAAACCGTTATACCTTAAATTTCTAAATAAAGTATCCCCAAATATAAAAAAACCCAAGGATCATAACCTTTTTTGCAGTGCATTTTTTTGTACACAGAAAAAGAAAGTGGGTGAGGTGCGTGGTCGGTCGGTCGGTTGGATGGGCAACTGAAATATGCATGAGTAGGTTTTGAGCCCGAAAACCTGGACCTCGCTGGATTTTCCGTTTGCCCGCATTCGAAATGCACAAAGGACATTCCAAGGATGGGGAGGTGGCCTGAAATGGGGGTAACAATAACTGAAAATGCGATTATAACAAAGCGGCCTACACAAACAAGGACAAAACGAAAGATGTACGAAAAAGATGAGAGCAGACATGCGAATGCGAATGGCATATATAATGCATAAAATGAAATATAATCAAGTCATATACATACAGGGCGCACACAAAACACACATATATACATATGTATGGCAAACATATGTAATATAAGGAAGCACTTCTCTCGCATTTAAGCCGAAAATCCGTTGGCAACAATTGAGGGAAACCCCCTGCATGCCAAATGACAGGGCCTCTGCAACATCAGAGGCGCCACCCACTTCCCACCCACTTCCCACCCCCTTTCCCTCCCACCTTTGGCCTTTCGACTTCGCCTTCAAGTCAATAAACAGTCGGAAAATATGTGGGATGTGGAAAAGCTCATAATGGCTTTTTTCATACAATGATACCTACTCTTCTTAATTTCTTGGAAAATAGTAAGAACAAATTGGTTATTACTTTGGCTTTTATGTCCTTAAGTGTTTAGTACAAAGTGCATTTCATCAATAACTAAAAGTACCCAGAAAAGGGACAAATATCAAGTATACAATAAATAATGTAAAATTGATATTAAAAAGGTAATTTTTCGAGATTTCGTTTTCTTTTTTAAGTCTAATATAGATTACAAGTGAATCATCAGACTCCTGTCTCTAATAATTCCTCAGCGAATTTAAGCCAGCATTATTAGGTACTCGAATTTGGTGTTCGTCCTTTGAAAGCCCGAGGCTAAAATAAAATAAAATAAAAACAAAGAAATTATATCCACACACATTGAGGCTGAGTTACAGGCACCGACAATTACTTGTGCGCTTTTTGTATTTGCAATAAGCTCTCTCGGCTTATAAAAAAAAGTAAAAAAAAATCAATTTAAAAAGACATTGCCAAGGATAATGAGCAGCGCCAAGGAAGTCAGAATTCCGGAGTCAGACAGTGCCTGCTCCATCGCATTCGCCATCATCATTGCCCCCCAATCACCATCACTCCCAATCGTCGAGCCTCCTTTCTCCTCCTTCTGCAAGGAGAACCAAACCCAACCCAACCCAACCCCACCATAATAACCATCACAAATCGCGCACTCAAGGGAGCTCTCAATCGGAATGGCGGAGTTACCCCACCCCCCGTTCACATATGTACGAATAAATTCCAATAGACGGTAACTTTTAGCCGTTCTTCACACACTTAAAGTGGGTACTCGGCGAATTACGCGAAACTAAGTGCTGAAGATAAGATCATAAGTGAGATATAATCAAGTGTAAATCCTATTACCATAGGTTATTACTTGATATCCCATTTGATATATGTGTTTTCTAACTTTAATCTCTTAAACTTTTAATGAAAAGTCTTAAAGATCATAAGTATTATATCTCAAGTGTAAATTTACATATGGTATATGTATAAAATATATATATAAAATTAAAATTAAAAAATCATAATATTAATCAATGAGAAGTAATAAAAAGTCGTAGTTGCTTCCTTCTTCTTTTTTTCGCTTGAAAAGTATGCAACGAAAAGTGTTTGAGTCGTAATTGGTTCCTATGAAGCGTAATTCTAAAGATGAAGATGTTTTATAAATATATAGATATATTATATATCGATATATCTAAGTATTGGCCAAAGAGGAGGATATATATTCACTCGGTTGATGGGTTGGCATGAGAGAGCATGAGATTATGGCGTTTCCGTCTAAAGTCAACAGCACTTCCGCCGTTTCACGCTCGGCTGCACTCAAAGTCGTGGCTCTTTTCCGCTGCAGTTTCCCCTGAAAAGCCACCCCCAATAGAACCCCCCTCTTCGATTTTCCCATGCGATTTTCGCACTCTTTCTTGCTTCGATTTATATACACCCCGCCCACCACTTTGTCATCAAATTGTTGTGATGTTCTCTCTTATTTTTTTTCCTTTAGCTTGACGTCCATTTTGATTTTAGATTTAATGCACTTTGCAGCTGCCACGCCCACTGGCATCAAGCCGCCCCTCATTGCAAGTGACAAGCTTGCTGCTGCATCACTAAAATATTTTTTTGGCTGCTCACATACGTTTTACAAACCACTTGAAATACCCTTTTGAATGAGGGATTTCATTTATTTTATAAATTCGAAAATTACATTTCAATTGGTTGTCAAAACAAAGAGGGAAAACTACCAAAATAATAACTAGAATTTTCAATTTATTACCATAATGATAGGTTTAATTAGTAAACGTTCATTACCAGATATTTCACTCCAATCAAAAATTGAAAATCCATCAAAATCACGTTGCAAATTTTCGATTATGAAATTTACCGCCTGCGCAATTTTTGCATAGAAATTTTCGTTTTTGATTGACGTGAAAACTATGCTTAGCGCCGAAAAATCAAACATTTTCGATTGAATTTGATAGGCAATTTCCAAAAACTGCCCACGAAAATGCTGCGCTACACAAGGACTTTAAGCAAAAAATTACTAAATTGAATTAGTATTTATTGAGTGCAAAATCAAGCCAGCAAACTTTTTAGTTTTCTAATGTTTTCTTTCAAATAATTGTTGGATTTTTATAAACGAAGTTATTAGGAAAATAGTGCAACTACTTCAAAAAAAAATATATATCAAGGGTATTTCATTTTCGGAGCTAGCAATAAAGTATTAGATGTTTTAAATAAAACTGGATTTTTTTGGCACCTTTTGCAATCCATTATTTTAAGTGGAAAATGGAGCGGCGAGAGCAGCTTTCAATTAGCGCCACATTTGCTGGCAAAAACTACTCCCAAGGGAATTTTAGGAAGCTCCTTTAAAGCATATAATATATAATATAAATATATGCAAATAAATACGTACTTATGCATGTGTGTTTGCATTTGCTAGTTGTGCGATGCGCTCGAATTTCCTTTGATTAAAACAGAACATTGCACGACATTTGCTTTTTAGGAGAACAGGGGTGTTTTCGGGGGAAGGATAATGTTTGGCAGGGAAATGGGAAATGGGTAACGGAAAATGGGACAGGGGACATGGGAAAAGCCCTCGACAGAAACACGCAAATGCATTCATGTGGGCACCGCAAACAACTGACAGGCAATCTAAAGGACACAATGGTAGGTGATGCAAGGTTTAATTGTGGTGCCATTCTTGGATTATTACCCATTTCAAGGAGCTAAGAAATATATTTATCCATTAATATAATTACAAATAAAAACCCAAAAGATAGTAAATTGGCTATTTCATAGCCAATTTGGCCCAGAGAACTGTACGCATTGTTGGCAAACTCAATGGGAATACATTTTCGTGTTACGGAGAATATCAAGTATACGCCACATTGTACGTCAGTCAAGTTGAAACCGAAACTGAGGACCGAAAATGAACGTGATAATGGTGCCGGATCAGGTGCCATATTCCGATTGTTCTCGGCTTTATGGACCAATATTAAGCATACGCCATGCTGCACGTCACTCTGATAGTGATGAAATGGAAACTGAAGGTTGCCTGGATGAAGGCTGCATTGTTGTGTTATCCGTTTTTCGGACAGCTTAGGTAGCTAATAGGTAGGATGAAATTATGATCCGAGAAATAGGTAGAAAATTAAGCTGGTTTAATAACCAAAGGAGGCAAAATTAATTTTGGCAATTTTAGAGTTTCTATTTGTAGAGTATTTGCATGTATGTATGTATTTGTAGTATGCAACTTGAGCTAAGATACACTGATATTTATTATTAGGTTGTTAGCTGCCCAAAACAGTACGCTTTTTTGATTTGGGACCATTTTTGCCAAAGTTACAGCAAAAAATCTATTAAGAAAAATTTCAAATTTGCACCAAAAATCAAAATTCTGATTTTCCACCCAAACAAAAATAGTACTTTGGTCATAAAAATGGAAATAGTGATCCAAATATGGAATGCCATACCTCGCTGAACTCGTAATAAAATTCCCTATCGATCTGCATTTAAACCTGAAAATTTTTAATTTTTTTCAATTTTTGCAAAAAATTATGATGTAACCCCTTATCAAAAAAATGAAAATTGGGTCGAAAATTGTTTTTTCCAAATCAGACGGAAAGTTTACTGATATTAATTATTGAGTTGCTAGCTGCTCAAAACCGTACGCCTTTTTGATTTGGGACCATTTTTAACCAAGTTACAGCAAAAAATCTATTAAGAAAAATTTCAAATTTTTACCAAAAATCAAAATCCTGATTTTTTACTTAACCCGGCAAAAGGATGCAACTTTATTTTGACAATTTTCGGAGCTATTATTTGACATGTTATTTGCAAGTAATAGGATGCAACTTAAGCAAAGAGGGTAAAATAAGATTGAAGGTGCTATCAGCCTTTGGTGGTTCAAAATATCAAGCATACGCCATGTTGTGCGTCAATAGGATGAAACTTTGATGGTGATGAACAGGTGCCAACCGGATTTATCTGCCTTGCTGTGGATTAATCCATGGCCATGTGTGTGTGTGTGTGTGTGTGTCTGATCCCTGCATCACTCCGTCTGTCCACCTGATGATGACGTCTCCTCAAGGCGTCTGACAAAAGTGGTGACAGCGTTGGCAGTCTTATCAGCGCCATGGCCAAAAAAAAAACTACCACAAGGCAAGCAGGAAAGCAGAAAGGGGGGAAACAAGGGAGGGGGTGGGTGGAAAACAGGGAGGAAGGGCCGGCGAGGAGACAAACAAATTGACGAACAAACGAGAATTGTTGACGGTGGCGAGATAAGCGATAAGATCTTCACTTCAAGCTGGCTGCTGTGACAGATTCAGACACAAAAATAAAAATAAAGATACACTCTCAAATAGCCACACAATAAAAAAAGAATAGACTATTTTTATATTTTTATAGCGATAGGGGAAGTTTCCTAAAAATCAGCAGAGAATAATAATGTAATATTAAATTATATAAAATTATTTCAAAGTTAAAAATTGTACTTTAAATATTTAAAAATATTTAAAAGGATCTTTAATCTAAATAATAACCCTTAAAGTATTTTCTACAATAGTTTCCTATTTCCTATTTTAAGCTGAATATTTTTTTATTTTTGTTCACAGTGCATGGCTGAAAACCCACACAATTGCAGTTGAAATTTATCTGTCTTTGTGTGCGGGTGAGACGATGTCTGATAATGAAAGTACTGAGCCCGTCAAAGCTTGCCAAATATTTGAATTGCTTTTGGGATTGCAGCAATTGTCGCTGGCTCACAAAAGGGGAAAAGGAGAAAAGAAAGGAAAATAAGAATAAGTAGGGATCATCTAAGTTTAATCTAAGAAGACATTTATATATTAGTCATACAAGTACTTGCGCTACTCTCCAAAAACTATTAACTGACTTTGAAGATTTAGCAAAGATAGTTGAAGGAAAAATATATTAAATACAGTATATGGCAATAAATACTTTTAAATAAATTCCCAAATTCTAAGTATTACTACCATTTTACATTAAATATAACTAATATGTTCTGAACCTCATTTCCTGACTCACTGGAGTGCGAAATAAATAAATGCACAAATTTACATCTGTTTTTGTTTGTGCAGCTGTGATTATGTACGAAATCGAGACAGTTGCATGGCGGAATTACAGAAAATACAGAATTACCTGGAATCACCTGTCCGCCAGATGAGATAATGAGATAATGCTGCGCCAACACTTGTCGCCACCTGTCAGATTTCCCTGTTCAGAGGGCTCAAAAACCCCCTTCAAACCCCCCTTCGAAATCCCAACAACAGTCACTTGTCAAAATGTACTCATTTCAAAATGCATTCACTGAATGTGATTGCCCATTTTTCAATTTTCAGCTTCGTTTGGCAAGGCGCAATAAAATTGTGACTGTGACCTTGCCCCCCACTTCTCACCTATCCCAAAACCCCTCCCCCTTTCGGTGCTAGGCAAACATCAACAAATTTATGACACTGTAGAGCAAACAAAAAAACAACAGCGGAGACAACCAAAAAATGTAAGAGAGAAGGGGTTTCGGTTTTTGTTTCTCGCTTTTCGGGCCAACAAATGTGGAAAATTTTGACTTTGTTTGCCCCGTTTCGTATCGCCACCGCCCGTATCCCCCACCATCATCCAACCCAACCACCCACCTCTCGAGATGATCCCCACAGATCCCCACCGCCGGTTAAACACTTTGAATGACTTTATCGCGTTTTTATCGCTGCAGCATTTACCTGCCCGCCTTTGCAGCACTGAGAGAAAAACCTACAAAGCTCAAGCATCCTTCAAGAAATTCACAAAAATAATTGGTAAAATAAGTAAGACGCATAAGCAAATGAAACTTATACTTTCATAGGTTTAATAAATTATTTAATTTGTACAATTTTTGCCCAAGTTACAGGAAGAATCGATTAGAAAAAATTTCAAATTTTTACCAAAAATCATGATTTTTCACCCAAAAAAATATAGCATTTTGGTCATAAAAATGGAAATAATGTTCCAAATATGGAATGTCATACCTTGTTGAACTCGTAATAAAATTCCAAGTCGATCTGCATTTAAACCTGAAAATATTTAATTTTTGCCAATTTTCGCAAAAAAATATGATGTAACCCCTTATCAAAAATGTGAAAATTGAGTCAAATATTTATTTTTTTAAATCAGGCGAAAAATGCACTGATATTAATTATTAGGTTGTTAGCTGCTCAAAACCGTACGCCTTTTTTTATTTGGGACTATTTTTAACCAAGTTACAGCAAAAAATCGATTAAGAAAAATTTCAAAACTCCAAAGATTTCTGCAACATTCCCAATAGTTCTGTAATTCTTTTCCAGTTTAGTTAGTCAAATTGTTTGCTCTGTAGACTTGTTCTCGTTTTCGCTGTTGCCATTATTATTTTATGAGAATTGCTCTCGGCCTGACAGATTTATGTGGCAAAGGTCTCTGGCCCCCACTCGTCACCCGTTGCCCCCGCATCGCCACAACTCATCCTTCATCGCGTCGCCTAAATGCTGCTTAAATTCTATTAAATCGCTGGCTCAGTGGCAGTGGCTTGAAAATTCAGGCGACTCTCTCTCGTTGTTTTGCCAACGTGCCAAGTTTGTCACGTAGCCGCAACGTGGGCACCCAAGATTCAGCCCACACCTCCATTGCGATTTCCATTCCCATTCCCATTCCCTCATCCCAGTGGATCGGAATGCAGGAGTTCTTCTCCTTAGCTGGCCAGCTCTAATGAGGCCGGTCAGTTGCCCAGTTGGTCAGCAAACAACAGGCAAACAGTCAACAACTCGGGGAGATTGCGTGCCGCAGAACTTAATTGATTGCCCAAAGGTCGTGCACTGGCATCCCAGAAATCCACTGCCATCCGACAGCCGACCGACCGATGAAGTGTTGAGATGGAATAGCTCCCCGTTTAGGAATGCGGATCTCCGCTCATTTTACAGGGAGAACAAATATTATCAGCATTACTTTAATACTAACTTTTAGTCTAACAGTTCATAAATATAATAGATATAATAAATAAGAAAATATAATTACTATAAGAACTATAATAATTATATTTAATTTAATAAATATAATAAATATTAAACCAGATTTTTTTTTATTATTTAATGTTTAAATAATATAAATGCAAAATCTAACAAGAATTGCATCAATTTAACATCTTATTTCGCAGAGCTAATAAGTTTAGATAAGATATCAAAATGATGAATAAATTGATCAATCAGCTGTCATTCATAAGGAGAAACTTATCTTACAGGTATTAATCGATTGATTGCATATATGCAAAGTAAATGATGGTAAAAGTAAGTATAGTGTATATTTATCAATTGCTAACCATTTAAAGGGGTAAACAATATCTCTCGTTGATATTGACAAAGTGCATACAAATTTATCACATATGGAAAGTGATTCCTACTCTTATCTTACAGATCTCAAGTGCTTTTATTGCCCCCACAATGTTTCCCTTGGGACTTCGAATCGTCACAATTGCAAGTTATGTTTTTAGTACTTTTACTTTTTATGAACTGTTTTTATTGCTGGATTACAAGCAATATGGCAGTTTAAAAATCTAGCAAACCAAATGGGTTTGCCATTTGGTGTGAAATATATACTTTAATATTAGCTTTTTCCTTTTCCATTTCCCAGATAGTTTCTACAGACTTTAGCACCCATAATTTCCATCTAGCAGCTGGTGGATAAACCTTTTTTGGGGCCCTTAATGTCCTTCGATTTGAAAGAACAACACAGCTGCCTTGTGGAATACATTAGGTCCGGGCAGCAGATGTTGCTAATTTCAATTGGAGTCCAGCTTCGATTTTTACTTTCGTTTGCGGTCGTAAAATTACTGCGGGCAATCACATTAGGCCAGTATCGAGTGTATATTCGTATGGAGATGATATCTATACTATATCAAATGGTAAATACATTTTATACAAATACAGACGGCGGACAAACAAACTAATTTTCTATTGAATAACAAACAACAAACAGAATCCGAGGCGGCAAAAAGAAGTCAAAGGGGAGCCATACAAATCGAGAAGACACAGCCCTATTTGTATGGGCAAGAGAAGGTACAGTGGGCACACGATAAATTTAACTGGGATTATTTCTTAATTTTTTAATTTTTCTGATTTTCTACCCAAAAAAATATAGTATTTTAATCATAAAAACTATGAAATGTCGTACCTTGTTGAATTCGTAATAAAATTCCCTATCGATCTGCACTTAAACCTGAAAATTTTTCATTTTTTTCAATTTTCGCAAAAAATTATGATGTAACCCCTTATCAAAAAAGTGAAATTTGGGTCGAAAATTGATTTTTTCCAAATCAGACAGAAAGTTTACTGATATAAATTATTAGGTTGTTAGCTGCCCAAAACAGTACGCCTTTTTGATTTGGGAACACTTTTGTAAAAGTTACGGCAAATAATTTAAATAAGAAATCAAATTTTTTCCGAAAATATCCTGATATAAAAAAATTAGAGTCAGGAAATAAAAATATTTGTGTTCCTTTAATAGAATATTAAATCAATTTCAACAATATCTAACCAATTTAAAAATATACCCAGGCTGCCTTATCGAAGCTTCACTGTACGCCAAGCGGGGGCAGTAGATTAAGCACAAGGAATACCCATAAAAATCCGATGCCCATCGCTCGGCCAGCAAGATGAGATTGGGTCCAGAGAGATGGATGTTGAATGCTGGACAACCGCAAAAGGCAAATTGAAAATAATGTTTCCCGGCCAGCGAAATAGGAGGAGGATGCAGGATGGAGGAGGAGGAGGAGGTGGACATGCCAGGCAGGAGCAGGAGCAGTCCAAGGAGCAGAAGGAGCAGGAGCCATCATCATCCGTCGGCCACTTGAGATTGTTGCTAATTTAATTGGATTTATTTGCTGCGTGCTTGAAATTTATGATAAGGCCCACGAGCAGCAGCTTTTTATCCGCTGGCAAATCGCTGAAAGCCCTCGAATGGGATATCCAGATTGGGGTTTATGTCCCCGAAGAAGAAAAAGTCAAGTGGGCGGCGGCGGCGGCGGCAGGCTTCTCTTCGCTTCGACACATTCTAAATTGAATTTTCGGCGGGGGTGGATAAAAGTTATCTGCTTCTGATGCTTTTGACAGCGACTGCAGCGATTTCTCTCGCGTTTTTCCACATATGAAGTAAAATTAAAAAAATAATGTAAGCCTTTCAGTTTAAGATTTAAATGGTTCAATAAACTCTAGTCAAAAATTTGGAATATTTAATCATTTATACATATTGATATTCTGATTTTTAATTGCAGTTAAATCATAAGGCACTAAAAACTAAAATTTAAATAATAATATATTTTAAATTGAAAGGGGATTGTAAAAGCCTAGTGATTTTTTTATATAACTTAAGGATATTTTAACAATTAATATGTATTAGATATTATTTTAGATTTAATCTCTGGGATGAAAAAACCTGAACTCTTTCCACAAATATTTTCGATTGGAAAGGCTGGCTGACAGAAGCAGAAGAAAATCATTTTTAGGAGGCTTAAATGTAGGCGGCGGGTGGATGGCTCGGCAAGATTGCGGATTTGGAGGATGCAAACCCACCCAATTGGTTGGCATTCCATTCGCTGGTCGCATATTGCAAATGACATTCGACAAATCCCCGCCAGTGGCAGGCTGCAGGCCATTTGCCGCCCACTTTGCAAAGGCAAAGCCCACATTTTGACGAGTTGCAAAGGCGGCTGACGCAATGCCACCCAGCACCTTCTCCTCCTATCATCTACAAAGTCGAGTTTATTTTTATCGCACTGCTGATTATGAAATTCTTTTGGCAAAGTCTCTCTCTAAAGGACAAAATGCCAAAGGTAAAAGGTGGAAGGTGAATGGTAAAAGGTGAGGGCACAGACACAATGCAAAGCAATCTGTCAAAGGTGTCAAAGCCAAATTGGGCCACCAAACCAAATGAGGCAGCAATAATTTTTCGACAATTGTTTGCTTTACAATCCCTGCCACCTGTCACGCTTCATTTGACAACAAAAGCAGCAGAGAATGGGACCGAAAACCCAGCCAACCAGTGTTGCCAAATCCGGTTTACGGACCTAACTTATAAATAAAGTGTTTAAAATTTTGTAAATAAAGAAAATTGTAAATTAAAAAAGCATCGCCTAAAAATATGCCACACAAAATGTTAAAAGATTACCTATTTTACTTTCATTGCATACTTTTTGACACCTTTACAAGTGTTCTTAAAATCTCAGTGATTTATTTTTCCTAAAAGCAATATTTCAATTCAAGAAAATAATTTTAAATGGCATTAAAAATATGTGTATTTTTTTTTAGTGATAATTTATTAACTTATTAACTGCTGTCCCACCTGGCGTATGCGTATTAATTTGCGCATATGTGCGCATTTGCGAACAGGGATCTTCGCTTGTTTCTCCTTCACAGCTCCGCAGCTTTTGCACTTGTCGCTGGAAGTTTATAGCTCATTATGGGGCTTAATTGTCGCAACAGGACGACGGAGGACGAAGGACCGACGGTGGGTGGGTGGAAACCGACTTGGACCTGGGCAAAAACTTTTAATTGGAAAACTTTCTGCATACGCACAGATAAACGCGCCTCAACGCGACAACTCAAGCGACCAGCGACAACCACTTGACAACCCATCCTGCCCCTTTATCCTCCTCATATGCAAATGCATGCAAATCAGGATACAAACGGCTTAGTCCTGCCCGCGACTCGACGACATTGCCATAAATGTTTTATGTTAATTTCGACAGCTGCTGCTGCTGCTTCTGCTGCGAGTGCAAAGGCGTCGGCAGCTTCCTCATAATGATGCGGAAAGATCGGATGGAGTGGCAGGATGGAAGGACGGAAGGGCGGAAGGACGGAAGGACGAAGAGGGAAGTGCTCGGCGGAGCCGGAGGAAACAGCTGTTGGCTGGGCCTTTGGCTGGATGTCGCCTTTAAGCCACTTTGAGTGGAAAACTCTGGACATCAGGCGACTAGAGGAAAGTTTTTTGTGAAATAAAGGACGAAGGATATGCGGGGGAATTTACTAGAATTTTTAAATCACTTAAAAAGTGTCTGGGGGCATGAAAATAAGAAAGAAAATAATTTGGTGCCTACTTTTAGACACCCTTATATTTTATTTTCGAAATTTGGACTTAGATTTAATTTTTAGACAAGTTTATATTTTATTTTCGTATATTAAAAATTTCAATAAATAAATAAAATTTATTGCTGACTACTTTTGGCCACCTTTATATTTTATTTTCGTATCTTAAGGCCTTTACTTATTCATTTAACACAAAAAATACTCCAAGTACAATTTTAATAATCAATGGAAAGTGCTTAAAAAATATACATTTAACTGTGACTCCAAATCTGAAATGTAATTTAAGTGTCGTCGCCCCAATAGCCTTTCCTCTGGCTATGCAAACAGATAGATGGCCGCTCAATGAAGGTTTGGCGATTGGAGATTAGTGGCTGGCGGGTGGCAGTGGGTTGCGGTGCACCACTTTGAGCTCATTATGACCTTGGCCCCGCCCCTTGACCCCTGATTGCGGCCTCCATGACAACGTCAAAGTCATGAATTCACAACGAGATCCCACGAACCTCAGCCCACCGAAGAAGCTGTGGTCATTTTGGCGGGACATTATAACCGCTGATTTGATTGCAAATTACGGACGCAAGTTAGCTAAAGCGAATTAAATGGGCTATTTGTTTCTTATCCTTCTTATATTTACAGAATAAATAGCATTAGAATAATACCATTAGAAAAATTTAAATAATAAATAGGCGAAATATGAAAAAGTTTAGTAGAAACCATTTATAAAAGTGTCTAAAAGTATGCAGTAAAAAAAACATTCTGACAATAAATATTGTTGCCTACTTTTACACACCTTGAAAAAAATATGTTGTAGAAAATTGTTTTATTTCTAGAATTGTTTATCTTTTTTTCGACTGTTAAATGCTTGATTTGTCCTGTTTTTTATTTCATGTTCATGGAGAATGTGACAAAACGTGTCATTTCAGCCGGGTAACATGTTGCTCTGGTCTCGACTTTTTTGCATAGTTTGTGATTACAATATTGTTGATGGTAGGTCGGTCCTTTGCCTCTTCATACTCTCTTAATATTCTTGTGTACATGGCTCACGTAGAGCGTCATTCGTTTGCCAGTTTTCCATCCCGTTTTCCGCACACATTTTTCCCCCATTTTTCTTTCTATTTTTTTTTTGCCTACCTGACCCGAAGCTGCTTGTTGGCCACTTTTGTTTGCTCGTCGTAACTTTAGTGCTGTGTCAATTTCAGGCCACGACATTGCGACACTTTCTTCGCCTTGAGGTTCCCCCTTCGCATCCACTTGCCTCATTGTTATTGACTATTTATTTTTCATTTAGTTTATTGCGGATCAGCCTGGCTACGCTGTTTGTCTTAGTGGGTAATATGGGGGAAAATAAAGAGAAATAACAGAAAAAATGGAGAGAAAAATCGCGCTAATGATTCGGGGCACCTGGCCATCCGCCTTCATTAAAAACGCATCAATCAAAGGGAAATCAATGCCCGCACAACAACAGATTCGAGCTGTCAAAGACAAGCAGCGATGATGACGATGAAAATAAGCAGAGTGGAAATAGAAATGGGCACGAGCACAAGGATATAAGAATGAGGATGAGGATAATTCAATGGCAATGTCAGGGCGAGGACAAGTTGATGGCAAATCGGCCTAATTGCCAGACGCCATCGTCATCATCATCATTATTATCTTGAGTCGAGTCGAATCGAGTCGAGGCAAATGACCAAGGCACTCATTAAGTCCTCGATTGAATCGCGTTTCGAGTGCTCCTAATCCCCGCAACTGCTGCACTCGGCAATTAAAGTTAAGCATTCAGCCAGCTAAGTGTCTTCATTTCAGACTCTTCTCCGGATTAACTCACTTCTGATGGGGCACCAAATGATTTTCAAGTCCCATCCTTCGAGTGTCTCATCTTTCAGCTGGTTTAAGTTTGAAGATAACATTTCCAGTAATTTAAGTTGAAAACCCAATTTTGGTATAATTTTTTTGTTTAATTTAAAACCAAATTACCGATAAAGGTGTGTAAAAGTATGCAACAATGTTTTTTAAAGTGATTTTAAAAACGAGGTACTTTCAAATTTTTAACGTAATTCATTTTCTTTTTGATTATCGGATTTAATTGGCCCAAGATTTCTTGCTTTTACTTTGGGACTTTTTCCAGTACCATCCCTTTGCAGATCAAGCATACGCCGCGTAAGCCAGCGCTGAATAACATCGAATTTCGCATTTGCAAATTTGTTGCTCCCGCAGCCAAAAAGTTTTACCCTCAACGAGCGGGTTGAAAATGCAAATTCCGCTCCCTAATAACATGCCAACTGGCAATCTGGCCCATGGAGCCCATACAGAGAGCGAGAATTCTATATAGCCAATTAAATTGAAACTATATGACGAAGGTGTATGTTTTAAAATTTAAAGTGAATAAAATAGATAGATTAAATGAATGAAAACTAACTTTTTATACAAAAAAATCAGTTCCAAATGTTTTTCTTAAAAATCATGACTACACAGAAAAAAAATTTACAAAAGATCCGATTGATATGTGCTTTCAATTTTATATTTTATTTAAAGATCAAGTATTTAATATCATTTTGATATAAATATAGATTATGTTTATTTTTTTTTTTTGAAATACTACATTTGTATAGTTTTTATGAAGTAACTGATACGATAAAAGATCAAGTTGATATGCTTGAATCATACATTTGACATTAAGTGGCCTTTTATTGATATGAAATAAGCTACAAGTGATATCTTAAATTTTTCCACTGTGCAAGAAACACGGTCATTCAGCTTGGCATGTTGGGCTTGGCTTCTTTTTGCAACTTGGACCTGGATGAGAACGAGGATGTGAACGTGGATATATGGATGTGGATGTGGATGTGGCTGTGGACATGGTCGACCCACTTAGGAGCCCTCGCGATGGAGACGCCGTCGAGGTTGTCGCGCTCCGTTTGCTGCATAAATCATGCGCCAAAAGCACAAAGTCCTGCCAGGACGTGAAATGGAATGGTAAGGTTGGCTAGGGTTCTTCGATGGGTGGGTTTTTTTGGGTGGCTTCTGAGCTCGAATGAATTTGTAAACAGGTGCAAATTAGGTCAATATTTATGTCGGTGTGTGTGTACGTGAGTGGTGGGTCCGTGCTTGTTTATGGCGACAGCTGCTTGACTCGAGTCGTTATTGCCGCCGCCTGTTGCTCCCGATGCTCACGGTACATATGTTCTATATAACTATATAGCCGCCATATATCCGCACATATAGCCGTACAGGCAAACTCGTACATAAACATGAGGCGGAGGTGATGGCAACGGCGACGATGAAGACGACGGATGACGACGACGACGTCAGTGACCCAAAATTCAAATGCCTATGCGGGAAATGCCAGCAGGAAGTGATGGAGAAAGGGCAGCGAAAGTAATGCGAAACCCAAGGAACGCAGCTCGAAAATAATCTTGAAAGCAAAATATTCTCTAAAGGTCATTAGACCATTCAAATATTTTGTATTTTAAATTGAACAAATTTAAAGAAAGTTTTTTAAATAAAATAAAAGCATTGCCAAAAATGTAAAATACAATTAAACAACATTTTACAATATCATTTTTAAACGGGCTTTGAAAATTGTTAGTAAATGTTCTTAACTTTTTATATCTTTGATTTTTATCTAGAATTTATTGCAGGCTATTCCCCTTGTCAATCACCCACCTTTATACAAGTTTATAGTTGAAGACTTTGTATGTGAGAAAGCTTCATCTTCTTCTTCTTTCAATCCCTGAACACACACACATAAATATAGATGTAAGCATACACCAACCCCCTCACAAACAGCTTCTTGTCTTTGTGTGTGTATGAAAGTGTGTGCGGTTTTTTGCTTTTAATGTGTTTGATGCTCTTAAGTCTTTTGATAAAATAAACTGAAAATCGATTTTAATTCAATAAAAATGGAAATGCTGACCCCCCGCGTCTCTTTTAAAAAAGAGACAACGTCAAAGAAGCACTCTGCTTGGTTCCTTTAATCATCCTTAAAGCCCACTGGCATAGTTAATAAAAACTATTTTTAAATTATAGAGAAATATTGTTAATAATGTCCTGAAATTGGAGTAGCCTTCCTAAAATATTTTGTTAATATTATAGTTATCTAAAGCAAAAAAGAAATATAGTATTTTAAATTTAAACGTATTGGAAAATGGTTGTCTTAAATGGTTTGCAAAATGTAATATAACTTATTTTTAAAAATTTTGCAAATGGCGTTTTGTTTAACAAAATATAATAAAATATATATTAAATCAGCTTATAAAGCTAAATTATGAAAAATTGATCGTAAGCTTTTTAAATTTTTCAAATATTATATAGATAATATTTTAGATTTTATTTATAAGACTTTTCTCTCTCTGTAACTTAAATGTTAACTTACCTCAGACATTTTCTTGATGTTTTGTTTCTTTCGAGTTCAACGGAGTTCTTCAACTTTTGTTGATGTTTCAGTTGTTTGTTGTTGTTGTTGCTGTTGTTGTTGTTCTTATCGTTGTTGTTGTGGTTGTTGTGTCTGGTGGTGGTGGTTGTCGTATTTATATTTTTCTGGTGGTGCTGTGTGGCTGTGGCACTAGCCTTAGCCTTGGCCATGGGCCAGTGTGGCTATTGTCGGGTGCTGTTCATGCAACATCCACCGATCGCCTCTCGCCCACATGGCGTATGAGTGTTTTTCTTCTTTCAGTATTTGGCCAAGGACCGAGTATCGAGTTCGTTGTGCCACTGTCTGCAATTGCAGTTGCAGTTGCATTTGCATCATGAATGCCTGCAACAAGTGGCCGGGCATAATAACAGCTGGCAGCGAGTGGAACGCTGCCGCCTCATGGCTGCCACATGCCTGAAACGATACACAGAGAGAAATGGTTAGTGTTTAAAAAAAAGATTTTAAATTAATTAATATTCTATTAAACTAAAAATAGCTAATATTTTCTAGAGCGAAAATAAAATAAATCTGTATAGAAAAATGCAGTTGTTTTTCATGATCTCTACTTTTATGATGTACCTATATTAAATATAAATTTATTAAAAAATTGTAGTGCCAATAATTATGTAAAATATATTTAATCAAGTCACGATCCACTGATTAAGTAAATAATACTGACAAAATAAAGAAAAGTGTGCCACTGGTATTGTTTTTATTTATTCATTTTTCTTTGTGTAAGAAGAGCGAGAGCTGGAGTTAATCAATCAATGATCGGGCGATCAATCAGTCAAACAATCAGTCAGCACACACCGAGATACCGAGATACCTGTTCTGAACGAGGAGTGCGAGGTATCGAGGGGTATCATGTGGGGATCGGGGGGACAGTTGACGACCTTAGTGACGAGTTCAAGAATCTTTCGGTGATAAATTTCAAGTTTTATTTTTCACTCGCTTTGTGTTCATCGATAATCGTTGGCGGCTGTTTGTCTGGCTTTCAGAGAGAGGTTATATATGTACTCCAATATATATATATTAGTATATAGAAAGAGAGCGGAAAAAGTTAGAGCGAAATAATGAGAGATATTGAGTAAATCGTGCAAGGCCCAACTTTGTCTTAACTTTGATTCAATTTGTCGCCGCTTTTAATTAGCATCTACTCGCTGTTCCCATTCCCCGAATCTCTTTCTTAATCGACAAGTGCTTATCCAATGTATCAAGTTGTTTGTCAGTTCTTATCATCGCTCAACAAAACTTATTTTCCAAGCTATTTCACAAACTTTGGCAAGGCGAAAAACTTCACAGTTCGTGGACCAAGGGTGGGAAAAATAAAAGAAGAAGACCATCCGAGTATCTGATGTATGAGCTATTAAAGTTGAACAGATTTCCTGTGACATAGTTTGAATAAAACTTTTGAAAAGTGCGATAAGTGCATTATTTACTTTCCCAGAGAATGCCATCTAAAATATAACTTTAATATATATATTTATATTACTATTTTATGAAAATATGAATTTATGATAATCACTAAATAGATGAAAATTTTACTAATATTTTCAAAGCATATTTTTCCCTTTTTAATTTGTGGCATAATTTTTGGGCAACAGCTCGTAACATATGTATATTATTTTCTCCTCTCAAAAAAAGAAATATTAAAAATTTAGATAATCAATTGCCGCTCTCGCATTTATTTCGTAATCCCACACAATTCGTGAACATAATCATGCGAGGGGTCATGTAAGCGGGGCCTCATTCATAGCGCAAAGTTGCGTAAAGTACGCTTATCCTTGCTAACTTTCCGCCCGTATTTTTCGACGCCCCTGCCAACCCCCCTTGCAACCCCCCTTGAACAGCGGGAAGCCATCCGTTCGTCCGACAAACGGAGATGGTAATCGGGGCACACATAATGCATAATAATGGCCCCAATGATAATGATGATATGCTCATGAATCCCGCTTGTTTGCTGGCTTCCGCTTGAGAGGGAGGAGAGGTGGGGGTGAAAAAAAAAACATGGGTGGGGGTGGTAAGGTCGCCCCGGGGGCAGTAATCATATAATGATACTGCGGACAAATTCCACTAAGCTCGTAAATTCTATTGAACCAATTTCACAGAGTAGTTTAACTTTAAATCAATTGAAGTTTTTTTTTGGAAATAAAAATTTAATATATATTGGTATTTATTTATAATGAAAATGTATGAAATCGGATCTTTTTTCTTAACGCATAAATTAATTAATTCTTTTTTGTGATTATAATTAAGAAACATCTTCAAACTATTTTCCCTGGAAATTCGAAATCTTAATGAATATTTTGTCTTTGATCCTAGACTTTTTATGAATGGCTAAAATTATCGTTAGTAATTTTTACTATTTGTTTACCCCTAACTTATACAACATAAAAAAATCACACGCATATGTAAAGTTCAGGTATTCTGTATTTTCGACATTAAAACGTTCTCAGTTCTCAGGGGGCTGCTATAATTACTGGTACAGCGGGGTATAGAATGCGAAATGTCGAGTGCGAGGAGTGATAATAATATTTGAGGAATGCCAGAATAATTCCAGGAATTATTTGCACTCTGACCAGCATGTAATTCGAATGTCACAAATGCTAACCCAACCCCCTTCGATAATTTTATTTCATTTATTATCATTTTCATTTTACGCCAAGTGCGACGAAATTTAAGACCGTCGAACAACGAAATTGTAGCCGAACAAGAGTGCCAGAAAGTCAAATAAAGACAGACACTCTCGTGTACGAAAAATTCAAAAGAACAACAGCGCCAAACGACATCTGTGAACCCGAAAAAAAGCGAGAAAAGGGAAAAAATAAAAGTGAAAAGTGTTCTCTTCAAAAGAAAGTTCAAAAATCCCTTCTGTGCGGCAAAATTGCTTTAATGGTTCGTTTGCAAATGTTTTTTCAGAACGCTTTCAGTGTGGTTAAGCTGAAAAGTTGCCCCTTTTGTTAACTTTTTGTCATTGCCCTCAAAGTTTGAATAAATTGTTATGACATTAGGCGCTGATTTTAAGTTTCTTTAGCACATTTACACAATCTTTACTTCATATTTTTTATGTTTTATTCTTTAATTAGAAAATAATTAGGAACATAACAAAAGTAAGTTCATGAATCATATTTTACTATTTATAATTATTTTAATATTTTTTTATAGGCATATTCGGCACTGATTTAAGTTTCTTTAAAATATACTTAAAATTTCCTGTGTTTTATTTTTAAATTCTAAGTTTATAAATCATATTTTACTATCTATAATTATTATAATTATAATGTATATAATTATATTTTATATACTTTTAAATGTTTCGTTCAGCCCACTTAATTTTTTTTATTGATTTTGCTTGAATATTTATTTCAAACAGTAGGTACTTAAGCGCCCTTTTTTACTACTTATTATGCCAATTGCTGATTTCACAGATAGCTCGAGTTCTGACTTTAATGGCTGACAGATATTGCTTTTGCCACGCCCCCAAAAAAGGCCCATGACACGCCTGTTCCGCCTCTTTGGTTTTTTCTTTTTGTTTCTTTTTTATTCGAAGGTGTTGCTGATGATGATGTTGCTGCTGCTGCTGCTGATGTTGCTGCTGATTGTGTTGCTGCTGGCTGTGCTCTGCTCATGTTGCTCATGTTTCTGGAGATCGGGGATCCGGGGTTTCGGGGTTCCGGGGGTTTAACAAGTGCAAACACTTCCTTCCTGTCGATTTAGCTGTGTCATTGCCCGAGTTTCATCTCTGACATTGCCAGCAGCAGCATTATCATAATTATTTATTGTAAATCGTTTGCATGCAAAGGAGAGCGATTACTTCCTGTTTTTGCTGTAAGGTATATGCACCTATATATGTTTATTATTATTATATGGTGCAGCTGCGAAGATCGAGAGATCGGCGGCAGCGGTATCTCATCTCGGATTACGGCACTTGCTCTGCCGGTTTTCGCCGGCCACTTGGCGGGCTTCCCTTCTTGCCGAGAGATGCTGGAGATGCTGAGATGCCAATGTCACGCCGAGATCTCCCCACGCGTTATATGTATATATAGTATAGGTATACACATATATATCAGCCGTCGTCTGCGCTCTGTCTGCGTCGTAATTAATTTGTATCAGCAGCTGATTGTTGCTGTTGCTGCAGTCGATGTTGCTGTTGCTGCAGTCCATGTTGCTGTTGCTGTTGCTGCTGTTGTACTTGTCACGCCTACAGCTCATTGTAACGGTGGTGTAACTAGCTCAGTTATTCAAGTATTTCCCCCACAATCCATTCTTTTGTCTATCTGCACACAAGAAAAATATATGATCATGTTTATAGAATTTTTAAAAATGTATTTAAAGAATTTTTTTATAAAAATAAAAATGTTCTTTTATTTATATTCATTAAGAAATGTACCTAATCCTTTAACTTTCTAATTAAAACAAATTAAATATTTATCTTGAAAAGTTTTGCACTATGCTTTTAACATTTATTTAATAACTATTCATTTTCCTATTTATATTTTTTTCGGCAATACAAATTATATAAATCTTCAATATAATACAAAAAAATGTTTTTCTTTTTATTGTTACGTAATTCTAAAAATTCAATACTAATTTAATACAAATCTACTTTAAATCAACAATAATTAGCTAAATTTTTTACCGTGCACTGACTTACATTTCACGCCGTCTTATGACGCATCGACAGACAGTTCAGAAACAGAAATAAAAGCAGCAGCAACTGCAGTCAGTAGATAGAACTCAATTCCATATTGTTTATACAGTATTTATGGGGGGGATTATGTCATTTGACAAAGCGCAATTGTTTGCTCATTTACAGCTCCGATATCGGGCATTTGAATGAACCCCAGAACACCAGACTGCAGCTGCAGCAAGTGTTAAGTGCCAAGTGCAACGGCAGGAAGCAGACGCCCAGATACGATACGATCGTGAATATATAATATATATACCATATATGTATATGTGTACACGCTATTTATCTGTGTGAAGTCCCAAAGTTCGACAATGCAATCGCAATTTGTTGTGTGCAGATCGATTAGGGTTGATAAATGCGATGCAAAGACTTTGATACTTCTTGTCTGGCTGTAAATGCAGGTGTGTGTGGGGTAACCATGTCGATAAGGAGGAATATCCGTTAGGTAATAAAGCGGAAAACTGAAGTTTACATTGGGAAATGCTATATACTACAAAAAATATAACTAATATAATGATACCTAAAAAATTAATGTAGTTTTGATATGATATTATGATATTATCATGTCAATATGATATTAATCATGCATGATTTTCCTGTATTTAATATTATTATAATGTCATTTTAGCTGTGGCGAAACCAGATTACTGCGGCTTCCCCAGAATGATTCTTTGACTGATTGCCCCACTTGTTGATTGCTGTTGCTGCTGTGATGTTGCCGCTGTGATGTTGCTGCTGCTGTTGCAGTTGCAATTGTGATTGTGCTAAACTCATGCCACATTGTGATTTCGCAATGTGCGGCTTTTCTGGCTTTTTTGGCTTTTGCGGCTTGCGCACCGTGATTATGCACAAATTGCTCATTAACATTTGATATGATACTCGTTTGATGCGAGTGTTGGTGTGTAAGTGGCAGCGCATTAGTTTCAGGCAAAGTCATCGTCATCACCATCAGCTAAAGCAGACACTTGGAAAAAATATTGCTGAGTTTTTCAAGAAACTTTTTAAGGCAGAAAAATACGAACGAAATACGAAAAACACACTTTGAACTGATTTATAAGTTAAACAGTTAATACATTTTTAACTTAAGCATAATTTTGTTAAGGATATTTTATAATTAAGTTCAAAATATATTTTTAAACTTTATTTTACTAAAAACAAAACATTTTAGAAAACCTATTATTAGAAAAAGAAAAACTTGTACAGTTCAATTTTAAGTTCGACTTTTGTTTATTTCAAAGTTCTATTTATTTTGCATACCTTTAAATTTCGAATTGACCTATTTTCCTCAGTGTACAAATCTCTGTGCTTAAACAATGAGTTGTCGACTTTGCCACTGAACTGATTCCGATTCTTGTTCTTATTCTCATTCCCCTGCCTATTTCTATTCCTATTCGTATTCGAATTCGAATTCAGATTTAGATTCAGATTCCTACTCACTGGTCCTCAAGGCGCAATCACGATGAGTGGAACACTCTATAAATATTTAAAGCGAATTACGGACACTTCTTTGTCTTTTGTTTGGCAGCGACATATGCGACTGCCTATATTTACGACAATATGGAAATGAAACCTTAAACTGAAACTGCAACTGCATCCACTTATGTATGTATAATCACTTGCTAAGCCAAGACTTAGCCAGACAGACGGCTGGAAACAAAAGTCAATGCAGCTGTTTTCCCCCTAATTGAGGCCAGGGGCGTGGTCCCCTTCCCCCAACACACAAAACAATGCAAATTGTAAGTGGCTAAAGTAAATCCCCAAATGGCGTAAAGGCGTAAAAAAAAATAATACTCTCTATAATTATCAAGAAAAAATTAATTATGGAAGAAAACTGAGCAAACAAAACTGGGAAATCGCTATTGAAATTCGCTAGGTTAAGCAAATGTGCGATAATAATAAGAAAAAATGATGATCTCGAACCCAAATCCGATCCCGATTCCCATAAAGCTGATCATGCCGTGCGGTAATTACCACTAAATGCGAATGGAAACATTTTTATGGGGCACAGACAATGTGTTTATGGATCGATCGGATCAGATCGGTGCGTTGATTGCTTTATACGCAGCGGAAAGTTCTCTTCAGCATCATCATCGTAATGATAATGATAAGCGGGAGCCATCATCAACAGCTTGATTAATGCTAATCATCCGCCACATGCCGAGAGTCCCAGAGTAATGATGATTCCGGGGGATTTGGAAGCGGAAGGAGATGTTGTCGGTTGTATAACACGGAAATCGAAATCAGGGAGGTTGATCAAATAATGAATTATAAGGAATACAAAAATGATAAGGAATTTCCTGAACAATTTAGGGACAATTACTTTAATATTACAATAATACAATAATATTCAAGAAACAAGTTTTTTTCGAGAATATCTTTTGAAGTATAATATATTTTTAAAACGGCTAGAAAACAAACAAATTTAAGTTTTATTATATTTTTGAATTACAAGGGAATATAATTGTAAAATTCAATATTGTAGAAACTAATAACATAAAAAATTCGAAAGAAATAAATACTTAAAGAATGAAAGTGAATTTAGCCGCAGAAATAGAAATTACTCTGGAAATAGAACCCAAAAACAAGTGGGTTAGAGATTCGTGATGAATAAATCATCAGAGGAGCCACGAAAATGGGATTGCAAATGAGGACCAAGTGTCCCATAAACCGGTGTGTGAAGTTTTCCCAGTGGCCAGTTCCTCGGGAAATCCTCCCCACCCCCCTTTGCCCTACGGCCCTGCGCTGACCTCGACACGTCCTTGACCTCCACACTCGACGCTCCACACGCCCAATTCCCTTGCGCTGGGCAGCTTGTAATTGGAAAGGGATAGACAGCTTGTTATTGTTCATGTTGCTGCCACATTAAATGGGAATTGAAAAATTCATTTTTAAACATTTGTTTACATGACTCAAAGGGGGGGCTAAGAGGGAAAGGGGGGCTCGTTCGGCGCTCATGAACTCTAAGCACAAAGTCGAAAAGTTGAAAGACAAATAAACGACGGAAAAGTGCAAATAGGCAAAAAAAATTGAATAAAGAAAAAATCGGCGGCAGCAACAACAATAAAAGACACAGACTAACAAAAATAAACACAAGCAAAAGATTCAGATAGAAAAAAAAAGCAACCGTCGAGGGGTAATGATTTGAAGCAGAATGATCTCCAATCGAAGTTAAGACGAACTTTAAATACGCTTGGTATTGGGAAATAAAGAAAATCTTCAAATGTTTTTTAAATATTTTTTTAGGTACATTTTATACCGTAACCTATACTTCTATATTCTTCTTATTAAATCGTAAATTTATAAAATATTATTAAAATTTTAAAATTTATATTTATATTTATAAATTATTATTAATATTGTTAAATGTAAATTTTTTAGTTATAAATTATTAGCTTTTTAATAAATTTGTTTATTGCACCTTATTATGAAAAAAAAGAAATGTAGAACTTTTTTGTTGGCGCCATTGACGAGGTGTTAAAAAACACAGCAAACTTGAGCGAGTTAATTTCTGCACTTATTTTGTGGCTTTAGCTAAATTTCAGCTTGTTTAATTTTCTGCCAATCTGCCAATTAATGGTGTTATTTTTGCTGTTGCTGTAGCCGGCCAACATTTAACAATGCCGATTTATTTATCTGGTTTTTTGTTGAGCCCCCCGGTTCCCTCTTATTGTTTATTTACATTTGCTATGCGAATTGTTATTGCTACCGTTTTTTCACTGTTCAGTTTTTTTTATAGTTTTTTTCAGCGATTAACATTGAATTTGGGCTTCCGTTGAAGTTGAAGGATGGTGAGAGATTTCTGTTTGTTTTTTTTTTACGTAGAGGAGGAGGAGATTTTTTGGGAGTGACAGCTGTTTCACAAGTGTCATTGGCCACTGACGAAAGTTGAAACGTCAGTTGCAGGTTTTTTTCTTCGGCCAAATTGTAAACCGATATCCTCGAGATACTTCAGATACTTCAGATACTACACATACTGCAGATGCCAACGAAATGAGATCGGCTATTTTTAGTGCTTTATAATTTATACTCAAACAAAACTTCGAAGCGGGGCGAGAAAAGTTCGCAGTTGCCCAGAAAATCACAAATCAGATATGTATTTCTGTATCGCCAAGTGCCACTCGGTCTGTTTACCTCAAATGTTAGCGCCGTCCGATCTTAATTCCACATCCACATCCACATCCACGTCCAATTCCCAAATGAATTTAGCCAGAGATTTCCTTTCTTTACGTGGCCAACTCCCCCTGACCCACAAAGTGGCCACTTTTGCTTATTTGTAATTGATACTTGATCTGGTGGAGCGTATAAAAGCCACTTTAGGCGTTGCCATTACGTCACCTTGAGTCAGCATCAGGCATCAGCATCAGATTCAGTTTTAGCTATGGCTTTTGCTTTGGCTTTGGCGTCACAGCCACAGATACAGATACCGAGATACATTTACAAAGATACAGAGTCCGAGAGTTCGAGTTTGAGAACGGACAGTAACAAATCAAAATCGAAAACATTTAAACGCATTGCACCATATTTTATATGCCCTTCAGTTGGTTTAACTGTTTTGGCAATCAGGAGACATAAACTTTATTATACAAAAAAACATTTTAAAATTTAAGAAAAATAAAATTGTTTTCCTTTTTTTTAATTAAAATTTGTTTAATTTATAAACTTTGACTATTACATTAAAGCAATAGAAATCTTTATTATAACCTTAAAAATTCTAAGTAAAAATATTTAAATTTAATATTCCTTAATCATTTTATTTATTGAGTATTAAAATATTAGGAAATAACTCTTTGAAATGATTTTAATTTTTTTTATTTGCCATTTTCCTAAGACTCCGACTTATAGAGTGTGTATGAAACAGTGGAAAAAATCCAAGGCAGATCTCAATCAAGACAAAAAGAGACATCTAGTTCGGCGCAACTCTGAGTTAAGATCGGGACTTAAGATCGCGACGACAGCGGCAGCAACATCAACAGTCAGTAGCAACATCAATCGAATTTATTTTGCACACGGAATAAATCAATATCATTTAGGTTTTAAGATTACTTACTTAATTTTTCAATAGAAAATAAATCGAATTTCCTTCTGGGATTTTCATAAGAAATAGATTTAATTATATAATATTTATAATATATTTTTAATCACTTAAAAAACACTTTTATATATTTAAAACCGAGCATTTTTGTTGTCAGTGCAGCAAGTTCAAACAAAAACAGCTGTTTGGGTTTTGAGTTTGATTTTGATTTTTTTAGAGCTGCTTTCGAGACGCCGTTGCTGTTTGACGCTCTTCACGCTTCGGAAATTTGTTCGAGAGATTTTCAACGACAAAGTCTGAAAACTGAAACTGGTCTGGCCACCCTCCCCCTTTTGTCCCCTCCACCCCCTCTGGCACCCACTCCCATGTGTGCGAGCGTTGAAAAGAAAAACATAAATTTTATACGAGTAATTTAAAAATTCATACAAAAGTTCAGCAAAGCCAAACCGACGAAAGAAAAAACAAGAAAAAAAAGCTGTATATTATTTTATTTTATTTATTTGATTTGGCTGCCATTGCTGCTGCTTAATTAATCAGTTTTAATTTTAATTTTCCATAAATAAGAGCAGCAAATTGGGGCCCATTGTGTGTCGACCAACAATGCCACAAAAAGTTGAATGTCAAAATGGGAGCGACCCTTACAAAGGCCCACAAAATGCAGGGGGAAAACCACCTCAAAAAGGTAGGTAGTTTGGGTGCTTTTATTTTTTTTTTTTGCCTTTTTGCGATTTTTGTTGTTTGTGTTTGTGGCAAGGACCTCAACGCACGAGCAGCAGCAGCAAATGTCCTGCGGTAATAAAGTGAAAAACGAAACTTGAGGCAAGATGAGAATAAAAGGGTAAGCTGAAGAAAACTAAAAACCGGGGGGAAAACCATGCTTGGTGCAAGGAAATGCATTTGAATGGACTGCAACTCAGTTGGGAGCAGCTGGGAAAAATGGCACACACAGTCGGGGATTCCCTGAGGGGTCGAGGAAAATTCGTTCAAGGCAGGTGGAAAAAAAAAAGCGGAGGTGCAGAGCAGAAAAAAGATACAAGCTTCACGTTAGTGGGTTACTTTGCCTCAATAAAAATACAAATAGCAGGGGAAATCCCGTGTTAGTCAGCTATTATTTACACTAACTACAGCTCTTTTCAAAACAATAGTACACTTTTTTATTTTAACATTTAAACTTAAAATTTGTTTTAATATTTTTATTGTTATAAGTCAATAAATATCAGAGAAATGGGTCTATTTAATATAAATTAAAATTAAAATTTAATTATTAAAACTTTGGCAAATAAAAAAATATTTGCTTGGAGGATAAAAATAAAATAATTGTAAAATTATAATTTAATATTATATTATAATTACTTGGTATTGTTTAAACTACTATCAATTTTAACACAGATGTGCATCGACATTAATATCAAATCGTTTATCAATCGGTTTGTAACATTTATTTCTGTCTCTATAAATCAAAAATGTATTAACTTTTATGCTATCAGTAAGTAAATACAATATGTCAGAGAATATAGCGATCCTTCTTATTGGAAAAAAAACGATAAGCCCGCATATCTGTGGAAAGAGATTCCACGAATAAAAGATTGATACGATTTTAAATCAACTCGGTAAATCGTATGATTTCTATACCCACAGAATCACAGTCTAAAAATTTGTTTATATTTTGCCTTCTATTTGTGGTCAATAAATCAGGAAAAATATTTGATTTAATCTGGATAATGCCAGATGAGCATCTGCATTTTCAATACCGAAATGGGTAGATAGATATTTGTTGTTAATAATTTTTGCTATTGGCTTAACACTTGATAAATCTTCAATTAGATTGGTTGGAGGTTTATTTGTTTATTGAAAGAATGGTTTTTAATTTGATGCAAGGAAATATTCGTGGGCGGTTTTTATTGTTTTTTTTAGTGTTTTTAACATACGCGTTTCGTAAAGTGTAGATTTTAATGGATTCATAAATGATATTTATGGTTTTCAAATTATCTACATTTTCCTTTGAAGTTGTTGTGTGTTAAAAATGTACTTTGAAGAAGACACATTTTCAGTAAAAGTGTATTTTATTCTAAAAAGTAAATAGCCCTACTTGTAATTTAAGAAAGGGACGAGAAATCGGCCCTAAGGTAAATATATAATCCAGAATGACATAGCTAACAACTTAACCCTTTTCCTACCCCTTTTGAAAAAATGTTAAGTTACAGTTCCGCTCTTGGCGGCATTTTTGTTTGTTACTTTTGCCGTTTGACGTCTGCTGCTGCAATTGCATCATTCTGAACAATTTCCACTTGTCTAGATTGCTTCTAAGAACCTTCCACTGCCCCCATAACTCCCCTACCCTCTCTCCCCTCTCTCCCCCCTTAACCCCACTCCGCTCCATGGGCTGTCAAAGCATCAAGCGTTTTGTTTGGTATTGAAATTCTAGACAAGATTGCGCTTAACTGCACTCCGCTCCGGGGAATGCGCTAGCAACTACGTTTATTTCAGAGATACATCCATGGAATGCAATTTTCAGCCACGCTGGAATGGGCTAAGAGGGGGTTAAGGGGTGGTTAAAGGGGGGTCAAGGGGTTTTGGGTTCTAGGGTTCTATCACCACAGACAAACAAGCCATTCTCGGTCATAACCCAGTACCCCAGGAAATCCAGAAACGTTCTCCCCTTTTCCCCTTCTTTTTTTTCTGCATTTCAACTCCTGGCCATTAACCCACTGAAGGCCAAGAGCATCTGGTGAAAACAATTTCGCTATCGATGAAGAAGCACCACTGCAAATCCTACAGCCCCAAAAAAAATCGAACCCCATTTTATCATCCTCTTTTTTTTTGGCTTAAGCTTTTGACTATTTTATGGGCGGGTCAGGGGCGTCGTTTAAAAAGGGTGTTGCGGGGTTGGCGAAATATCGTCCGCACAGTTAGCAGGTTTCGAATAACTAGCATCCATTAATCATAGTTTCCGGGTGCTAACATAAATGTGAAATTCTATCGTCAACCTGGCAAACGCAAATTAGTTATAATTAATGGATTATTGCGAGTGTAAAATCTGCATAAATCTTTCTATAGGTAGAATTATTAAATTTAAAAGGTATAAATTCATTGTTGATTTCTGCATAAGAATTTTTATTCTAGAACTTGGAAAACCTTTAAGTTGACTTTAAGCCTAGGTAACATTTAGTGGGTGGGAAAAAAAATGGAAAGGGGGCAAAGAACGAGTGTTTATGAGTTGTTGGTCTCTTCTTGCCAACAATGTTTGGAGCCGGAGTGAAAGGGAAGGAAGCCCCGAGAGAAAGAGAGAGAGAGGAAGTGATCTTTAAGCCTGGTATGAGGTAATAAAAGCAAAAAAACGTGGAGAGCAAGGGTCTAATCACGCTCTCTTCTTATACTCCTTACTTTTGGAGCTCAGGGGTATATAGAAATCGTAAACGATATCATGTCATATAACTTAGAAATGCAGATGAAAATTAAATTTTGTTGATCCCAAAATACTAACCAAATAATTTGTTTTTAAGGAAAGTTACTATAAAATTTAAACTGTTAAAAAAAAATAGTAGATAAAAAATATATTATTTTAAAGAGTGGAAAATAGTATTTAGACCAAACGCCTTTGAGGTATGCTAAGGATTTTCTGTCAGGATATCAAGTACCAGGTATCCGAAGGTCGGGACACCTTTTATAGCATTCCTTTTGGTCCCTCTCTTTTTCGCTCTCCCTCTGACTCTCTCTCTCTCTCCATTCCCTTTGCCGGCGGTTCAGTTCAAGAAGATCGAGAAGAAGAGGAAGATCGCTTGCAGTTTTCTGTATCTCCCAAACGCTGCCGACGTCGACGTCAGCAGCGCACTTGTAGAGTGCACCGAATTAAATTGAAAGTCGAACAAAAACAATAACAATAACAAATAACAACAAATGAACTTGACTCTCGATTTTCCAAAATGTAAATTCTTATTTTATTCACTTACTTGTTTTTGCTCTCGTTTGGCTCTTGTGTTTCGTTTTTTTGTTGCTTTGCTGCTTAAACACAAAACAGAGATCTCGTACAAAAAAAAAACAACAAAAAAGAGACAAAAATCAAAACAAGAGTCGAACTAATTAAAAAGCAAACAAACTAACACACTCACACACACACACGCACGCACAGAAAAAAAAAGTGAAAACAAAAAACAACGAATTTTTTAGACCACGTTTTAGTTGTTGTTATTATAGGTTGTTGTTTTTTTTCATTCGTTTTTTGGACTGCACGAATATTATAAATGGGCAAAGAAATAAATCCAAACACACGCGCTCAAAAATCGAAAAGTCAACTTTGGTTTTTGTTGTTGTTGTATCTGCTGTTCTTATCACACGTTCTTCTGTTTTTGTTTTATTTTTTAGCTTTAGTTTTGTTTGGTCTGAGATTGGTTTTAGTGTTTTTTTATTTTTATTATTATTTGGGTTTTGAGATTTTGAGTTTTTCCCGCCCCGAACGTCCGCCACCGACTTCGAAGTTCGGAATGAAATTTGGATCGGAATCGCATCGAAGCAAAAGGCAGCGAACCAAGCGCGCACAGTGAGCCAAAGGTGATGGTTTATCGGTAAACCTTTAATAAAAAAATGTTTAATATTTTGGGCACTGATTTAACAAGAAGATTGGTGTCCAAATTCTACCCTAATGATGAAATTAAGAAAACAATCTGTGATTAACTTTTGTCTCTAAGTATTTACTTTAGATAAAGTACAATCTGCTGGCAAATAAATAAATAAATACTTGGTAAATCAAACTACAAATATTTTTTTTAATTACAACAATAATATTCATAATACAAATGTTATATTTCTTATTCGGTTTACAAATCATGCACACCCATAAAAATAATGGTAAACTAGTACACATTGCATAAAGAATCTCTAGAAATTTAATTAGTAACTTTTAATAATTATATATGTGTACAGAAAAAATGTTAATTTGAAAGTATTATCTAGTCACGATATAGTTTTAACCACTTTCTCTACGAAAACGGCACCACTGTGCAGCGTTGCGAACAAAACACAACAAGTTCGAGCGCTGGTTTGGTTCGATGCGGCGGTTCCAACTTGGTTCGATGCAAAAAAAGTGGAAAAATTAACTCGAAAATGTTATTATCTCAAATTTTAATAAGAAAAATAGTTGGAGACAAGATATTTCTGTTATAAAAATGCAAAATAAAGGAATTTTTTAAAAAGAAGACATGTGAAAACTTTTTGTATTATATTTTATTAAGTTTTTATTTTTGAAGACTTTTCCCTCTGCTGATTTTCCTTGATTTGCCTTTTTTCCAACTTATAAACACACGAAATAACCAGTTCACAACACTTTACGGAAAACATATTTTTTTTACCAATTATTTATTTTCCGCTTATTTTTGTAAATAGTCTATTGTTGTTAAAATTCCATATTGACCGACAGCCATTCGACTACTGGGAAAAAGTGATGTTAAAAAGTCGACTTAATTATTTTCGAAATATAACTCGATTTCCCACTGACTGTTGATTTCACACCACGCGAAAATCGTGAAACAAAAAGCCCAACTTATTAGCGGGCCCAACCCGAATCAACTGGCGACAGGACGTGACCTCTGACGCTGATTGGGATTATGGTTATGATCCAATTTGGGGCTCGAAAAGAGCTGGGAATGTTAATCAACTGCCAATTAGCTGCCTGTTCAGCAGAGCTCCGGATTCAAGAATCCCAGAATTATAAAAAAACGAACAAGCCCAATGGATGCAAATTGAATTACGGCGAAAGGGTTCCACAATTGGGTGTTTCAGGGCTCTCGTGCTCAATTAAAAAAATTTACTTTAATTGTTATGTATTATATCATTAATAAGATCACTGAAATTGGAATTTATTCAACTTTAAATTTAATTACACTTTAGGATTAATTGCAAAAGTTGAAGCAAATTGAAGTGGCAATAAGGAATTAAATTCTTATATATATTTTTTATTCTATAGGTATTTTCACTATTATTTAAAGGATTTGTACATTTACATTTTTTATTGAAAATATTAATAATTGTGCAAATTTAGGAAATTCAAAAGTGGCTCAAAAAATGTACAAGGACTCCGTTAATCCCCGATTTCCATCCATCAGAGTTTGCTGCCTCACTGCCTCACAAAAAAAAAAGGAAAAGGGGAAAACCCTTCTCTCGCCATTCTTTTTGTGTCTTATAAATCTCCCGGGCTGTCGAATTAAGCACTTCCCCCGCTGAACCTTGCGCCCCGATATTGTTGGCCATAATTCCTGGAAACTTTGCCATCCTGTCAATTAGAAGAAGTCAACAATTGCAGTTATCCCTGGCCCTCGGTGACACCCAAACGCTTCGCTTCAATGTCGCGCCCACTCCACCCACTCTTCTTCACTCTTCTGCTTTTCTTGACACTGGGCAAACTCATTTCACAGTAAATTAAAAGCCACTGTTAGCGGTGGCAGTTGCATGTGCAATGGCAAAATGGGAAAAGTAAGGGGAAAATCGGGTCAAATCGAAGGACACCCAAAGGCTAGACACTGTCTCTGCAAAATGGATATTTGTCTAAAATATTTAAAACTATCTACTAAAGCCTTGCCTTTGAATTTAATTTCCTAGCTCATTTTTAAACATTTTTCATAAAAATATTTAAATGTAAATTATAAGCAAATTAAATAATTTATCTATTATTTATAAACCAAATGGTAATTATTTCTAAGAAGATTTTTCGTTACTAATTAAATACTAATAGGCTTAATTATATTGTAAAATATATCATTAAAATAAAGGCACAAGTTTCGACATTCAAATTTTGGGAATCTTTCTATATTTTTGCACAATATCTGACACCTTTTGAAAGTGAATATCAAAAGCCTAGTAATTCGTAAGCCATCTCAACCATTTGATAAATATTAACGTTTAAGCTCTGAGGATGGCGAAATTACATATACCTTCTGGGGGAAAATAAAAATGTAAGCAGACAAAATCCGTTTGCTCTGTGAAAATATTCCCCTCACTGGCATAAATAATTCAGAAAACAGAAAACAAAGACAGGCAGGCAGACAGCTGAAGTACGAGCGGCCAAAAGGACACCGAGGACATTTTAACCATGTCCTTGTGGATCCGGACTACGGACTCCTCTGAGCCCCTCTGACAAAATGACAAATGCAGTGGACTTAATTACAGCTCCGCAATCTCATACCGGGAAAAACTCTCCACTTTTTGCCGTCAACAGGTTTTGGCATCCGTTTTCACTTTCAGGCCGAGGCTGCAAGGCACCTGAAGTACAGCTGGGGGGAAAGTGGGGGAAAATGGGGGAAATGCCGGGCGGAGGAATAGCGGAAGAGCAACTGGAAAGGACACCTGTTGCATCTTGCATTTCAAACGATTGCAGCGCGGGCGTTGACTAATTGCTGCTTGTTAACGGGCCCAGAAAACCGGGGGGTAATTGCGGAAAATTGAGACTCTGAAATGGCCGAAAGGGGAGCAGTCAGCAGCAGCCGATGGCTTTGGCCTTGGATCATGGCATTCGATTTCCGGCCTTCTGTGAAGCGCATCCCTTCACTCAGAAAATACAGAGTCTCAAATTAAAATTCTTACTATTAATTAAATTATTTGTTTTTTTCTTAGCTTTTTACAAGATTTTTAATTTCTTAAAAAATTCAATTTATAAATAATAGTTTTTTAAAATATAATTATAGTTTTCTAAAAAAAAAAAGTGTAAATGCAATTATCTTAAAATTAAGATATTTTTAAATTGGAAATACCTAATTTTATTTTCTTTAATGGTTTTGTCATTTTTTTTACGTGTACTTACAGCTCTTTGAAAACGCAGGAAACAAGAGGGAGATCATAAATAGAGAGGTCTCATTGGAAAAGCGTATCACGATGCCAAGTTACCCATGGCTGCAACTTATCGCAGCCAAATTACAGGACCCCTATACTAAAGTATTCACTTACCTTTCTGTTTAATCAAAAAAAAAAGGGGGAGGGTCTTTAAAGCCATTTGCCATAGAATTTGCTATATCTTAATATTTAATATCGATATTATTGAATTAATAATCTAAAAATATCGAAAATATCAATGAAATTATCACTTATAAATTGAATTATTTCAAGCATCAAGTTTAAAGTCTAAATAAAATCCCTGGCCCTACAAAAAATAAAATGGCGACTTCTTGAATGGCCCACCTGTTGACTTCCGGAGCCCTGACTTTCCTAGTAGTAATTTAATTTGCCCCTTGTCCACATATTTTTTGTAACGCTGACTTGTGCACTCGCAGCTGGAGCTACTGGTAAACAAAATGTATTCTAATTACGGACCTGCAGCGAATGTCCTTGGCCCACTCACCGGGAAACTGAGCCACTGAGCCACCGAACCACTCAGCACCACTCCCCATCAATTGGCATCATGCAGCTTATTTATTTACGACGCACTTGCGCCACTCCACTTCAGGACTTCAGGTGGCCAGTGTCCTCTGCAGAGGCAACGAGTATCTGAGTATCTGAGTATCTAACTATCTGAGTATCATAAAAGTGAGTAGCTGCCTCTACCAGATTCGAATTACAATTTCCACCAGCTTAATTATATCTCTTTGGTTTTTCTTAAATGATTTAATTACCAACACCTAATACTGACATAATAAAACATTATCAAATTTGTTTAATATTTTTAAACTTTGAACTATCATTGACAACTTATTTACTGTCTAGTTTAATGAATTTAGGATTTATTTTTGGCCTAATTTGTTAAGTAAATAATAATTCTTTATTGTATACATTAATTTGTTTTGAGTGCATTCGTTTTTATAGTCTTATCAAAAATCATAGAAATTTATCAATTAAGAATTTAAAATGATTTATTTTTGTAATATAAATCTTAAAATCTTAACAAAGGTTTTTTTTAGTATTTCGACTTTCAGTTTAAATAATATGATTTTTTTGCATATTTTTTTAGTATTTAATTTAGAAAATAAAATAGAAAATTATGAAGAATATTTTGTGCTTACATTTTTTATTTTTAGAAATGATTTTTTTATTATTTTTGCTCTTTTTTTAATGTTAATGTATAAAAAATGTGTTTAAAAAAATTGAAATCAAAATAAATTGGTAACCAAAGCTCTTTGCTCCTCCGCCAATGCGAATTCAATGCCCTTTCATCCTTTAGTGTCCTCGTATTTATGTGCTGGTGCCCATAACTTGGCTTCAAGGCAGTTCCGAAAAAAATCAACGAAAGATATGGGGGGATATTAAGAAAGGGGTACCTGGATTTGATGGGTGGTTCGGGAGCGGATGAAGATGAGGATGACGCCATGGTGGAGTGGAGGTGCCTGGAGGTGCTGGGAAGTGCATGTTGGATTTTTACGACGGCATTGGGTGCGTCATAAAGTGACGCGGATGCAGGATGCCTCCTTCAGTTTTTTTCCGGCTTCAGCTTCTTTTTTTTTTTCTGGGCTCCCCCTCTCCTTTGACAATTTCAGCAGCGAAATGGTGTTTGTGTTGAAATATTTAAGGGACTCGTGAATTTGCTCAATAAAAATTCAACTTTCTTGCCACTTACATTCGCACTCACACACACACACACACACGCACGAGACAGCACACACATCGAATGAATTTTCTGGCCACGTTGCGTATACGTAATGCGCCGAAAAGTATGCTATAAATTTTGAAAATTCAACAGCGCTCGTACAGCACCCCACCCCCCTCCCCTTCTTCACAGTAATTATGGGCCACGCCCCCCGTTTGGCGTACGCCCACTTACACACAGTATCGTGTGGGCGTGTCGCAATGGGCGTGGCTGGTATCGTTTTGATCAAAATGAGTTAAATTCCATTTTCATCCGCACACACACAGTATGCAAATATGCCATATATCTTTCTCCCTCTCTCTCTCTCAGTCTCTGTCTCTATTTCTCTGCATGGCGGAGAAATGTGACCGCATTTTGATGCCCAACTCTCCAGGCGACATTAAATCAATAGACAAAGACATTAAGGCGAATATTCAACAGATTGTCGAAACATTTCCCACGGGATAGCTTTTTTTTATGCAGACATAAACATATATTATGATCAGATATTGATACTGCTATGGTTATTGAATATTGCTTTTCATTACTTGGCTAGTGAAAAAAAAGGTATTTTCGAAAATGTAATAAAAATTTTTAATCTATTGATATTGAAAAGGTAGCCTTTAAATATTTTTATGTATTCTTTATAAATGTAATATTTTTCGGGTATTTCCCAGCCATACAAAAAGTTTTTGCATTCCCCTCAACAATATTCATATTTTTTACATGAAAGTTTGAAAAACTCGCCACGAAATGAGTCGTCCTTGCCATGAGAGTTTTATTACAGTTGCATATGTAAACAGATAGATATACATATGGATAAGCACTTATTGAATATATACATATGTAATTGCAGGGGCGCACTTTGGTTTATTTTGAAAGGGGTTTTTGGAATTTCTGTTACAAAAATCACCGGGATTTTAAAATTACCTCTAAAGGTGTTTAAAAGTATGCAGTAATATATTTTCATATTTATTCAAAATACCGAAAATATGGATAATTTTCCAGCTCAAATAAGAATCCCATACCCTTTGTCTATTCAGAGTTATTACTGTGAAAAATCATATACAATCTATTCAAGGGGATCTTTACCACGCCCCTGCCTTTATGATATGTAATTTCTGAATAAGTTTCCAATGATTTTATTGTTTTCCCTTTGCGAAGGCCAGAGCCGAAATCACTTAAAGTTCGGGATTCGGATGGCCAAAAGCCAAGGGCAAAGGCAAAGGCGAAGGCATTAGGGTCAAGGCTGACCAGGCATGAACTCCCCTGCCCCAATGACCCCTGCCCCCCCCCCCTTTTGTGTGTGTGTGTGTAAGTTTGAGTGCTTAGCCAAAAGACGAAACGCAAAACGCTTCTTAATTTCCTGCTTCGAAATTAATGCCAATGATTTGTTTGGCGCAACCCAAAAAAGAAGGAAAAAAAGTTGACCCAAAGAGCTCCAGAAAATGGGACCTCCTATACCTGATGGCCTGGCAATTATCCTTGGTATCCTGTTCCTTTGTTTGGGGGGTGGGGGTCCTTTTCGGGTTTGTTTGGCCACCTGCCAGGCGACGAATGCAACAAAAACAATTAACATGCCCCCTTCATTAGCATGAAAAATTAACCGACAAGCGGTCCACAAAAATACATAGTTTCACTGGGAGAAAATATGTAGAAAACTATTGCCAGGTTCTAAAAAAGTGCTTTTGATAATAATTATGTTCCTCAAAATACTAAAATTCTAATTAATTTGTTTATATTTTATTTATAAAATTACAGAATATACAAAAAACAAAATTTTATATATTAAAAAAATTTTAATTGGTACTTAAGAATGGATTTTATTGTTTGAAAATTAAAACGAAATTGTTTTAACATTATTAGGTTAGGTTATTATTTACTAGTACCTATAAATCGGAAAATGTAAAAGCATATATAATGTTTATAATTTTAACAAATAAATTGGAATAAGTTTTTTGCTGTGCAACTATATAAACTAAAAAAAAAGGGCGAAAAGAAGGAGAGAAATGTGAATAGGCGCAGGATTCCAAGTCGCAGTCCGGCGCAATTTGTGGTCCCTCAATGACAATGCCGTTGAATAGGTCCGGGCACGTACCTCCTGGGCAGGTACAAATACTGTGTGTGTGCGGACGGGGGGGTGGTTATTTTCGGAGCAGGGGGCTTGGGGCTTGAAGGCCATCGAAAAGCACCGTAATGCGTGCGTGGCTCAACATTTATTATGGACAGCTCCCCGTGTTTTGTCCCTCGCCAATTTGCCCAGCTCCTTCGTCCTTTTATTTTCCCTTTTTTTTTCTTGTCCAACCTGCAACTCAATTTTTCCAATTGCCGCACTGTTGAGTGATTGAGCATTTGATTGTTCTCATGTAAATTAAGAAAGCGGATCAAGGCATACATATTTGAAGAAGGCCGCCTGAAATGCACAGTCAGATTTATAAATAAATATAAAAGTCTTTAAATTAAATTCATACGTTAGCAAATTGATAAAAAAAAAATATGTGAATAATAATATAACAAAAATAAAAAAATTATTATTATTTTAAAATGATACCATTTAAACATTAAGCAAAATTCCGCTCACTGTCGTTTTGAGTGTGCTTAAAAATTAAAGTCCAATTTAGAACGCTCAATCAAAATGAAAATAGTTATTTACCCTTAAGCTCAAAGTCTGTAAGAAGTTCACAAAACGCTTATGTTTTTTTCACCTTTTTTTAAGCTGTCACGACCTAAATGTTTTTTAAAAAATTTAAACTCCTATTTTTAACGCTCAATTAAAGAAACTCAAATTAAGTTGTCACTCAAATCGTTTGTAATAAATATTAAAAAAGGTTTGAAAATATTTTATTTAGAGCTTGCCTTTCAGTGATTGCATTTCCCTGGTTTCCGCAATTAAAATATTTATAATAATATTGGATATATATTGCTAAATAAATCCCACTTTAATTGTCTCCGTAATATTCCTCAGGACAATCCAAACAGAGATTTTTGCAGTAAATTTTCCAGCACGGTTTTCGTGGTAAAAGTGGTAAATTCGGATGGGTGGGGATTATGTTTGGGGGACCGGGGGAAACAAATTAATTCTGAAATCCATTCGGAACGCAGCGCACGCACAAAAAAAAGGGAACCCAAACACAAACCAAACACAAACGAAACGAAACAAAACAAAGCGAATCAAATCGAGAAGGGAGGGTAGATATAAGGAGTGTTACAATCGGGGAAAGGAGAAAGCGCAACTTTCTCCCCACGAGGGAAAAGGGGGAGGGGAGGGGGAAGCTGCCGCATGCTGCAAGTTCAAGGTCAACGCCGTGGGGCGGCCAGACACGAGCGTTGAAAGTGTTATTGCAGCCACACTGCAGGGTTGCAGGGATCGGCGGACTATATCCCATAGCTTTTGGGGTTGGGGAGCCGCAGGGAAGGCTGTGGAATGCTTAATCCCCATCACTCAGCCGGATGATGGATGCAAGGAACCATGCCACCATAAGGCACTTTATAAAAAAGAGAAACAAGAAAGGAAGCTACCTTCGGCCAGCCGAAGCGTATATACCCTTGTAGATAAAAGAATGCTCACTCGGTGCAGTTCCAGGGATTCCAGATTCAGCGTTTCTATTTATTTAAATTTTGTTTTTAAGTAGTCAAGAATTAAAGCGCCTACTTCCTACAAAGTTACAATGAATTTTCTTATATTTGTTTGAATATTCCTATGGGAGCCTTAAGATATAGTGGTCCGATCCTGCTGAAACTGGGCAGTGATTAGGTGCTGAAACTGGGCAGTGATTAGGTGCTGAAAGTAGGCTGTGATTAGGTGCTGAAAGTAGGCAGTGATTAGGTACTGAAAGTATGCAGTGATTAGGTGCTGAAAGAAGGCAGTGATTAGGTGCTGAAACTGAGCAGTGATTGGGTGCTGAAAGTAGGCAGTGATTAGGTGCTGAAAGTAGGCAGTGATTAGGTGCTGAAAGTATGCAGTGATTAGGTGCTGAAACTGAGCAGTGATTAGGTGCTGAAACTGAGCAGTGATTAGGTGCTGAAACTGAGCAGTGATTAGGTGCTGAAAGTAGGCAGTGATTAGGTGCTGAAAGTAGGCAGTGATTAGGTGCTGAAACTAAGCAGTGAATAGGTGCTGAAACTGAGCAGTGATTAGGTGCTGAAACTGAGCAGTGATTAGGCGCTGAAACTGAGCAGTGATTAGGTGCTGAAACTAAGCAGTGATTAGGTGCTGAATCTGAGCAGCGATTAGGTGCTGAAACTGAGCAGTGATTAGGTGCTGAAAGTAGGCAGTGATTAGGTGCTGAAACTGAGCAGTGATTAGGTGCTGAAACTGAGCAGTGATTAGGTGCTGAAACTGAGCAGTGATTAGGTGCTGAAACTGAGCAGTGATTAGGTGCTGAAACTAAGCAGTGATTAGGTGCTGAAAGTGAGCAGTGATTAGGTGCTGAAACTAAGCAGTGATTAGGTGCTGAAACTGAGCAGTGATTAGGTGCTGAAACTGAGCAGTGATTAGGTGCTGAAAGTAGGCAGTGATTAGGTGCTGAAAGTAGGCAGTGATTAGGTGCTGAAACTAAGCAGTGAATAGGTGCTGAAACTGAGCAGTGATTAGGTGCTGAAACTAAGCAGTGATTAGGTGCTGAAAGTAGGCAGTGATTAGGTGCTGAAACTGAGCAGTGATTAGGTGCTGAAACTGAGCAGTGATTAGGTGCTGAAACTGAGCAGTGATTAGGTGCTGAAACTAAGCAGTGATTAGGTGCTGAATCTGAGCAGTGATTAGGTGCTGAAAGTAGGCAGTGATTAGGTGCTGAAACTAAGCAGTGATTAGGTGCTGAAACTAAGCAGTGATTAGGTGCTGAAACTGAGCAGTGATTAGGTGCTGAAACTGAGCAGTGATTAGGTGCTGAAACTGAGCAGTGATTAGGTGCTGAAAGTAGGCAGTGATTAGGTGCTGAAACTAAGCAGTGATTAGGTGCTGAAACTGAGCAGTGATTAGGTGCTGAAACTGAGCAGTGATTAGGTGCTGAAACTGAGCAGTGATTAGGTGCTGAAAGTAGGCAGTGATTAGGTGCTGAAAGTAGGCAGTGATTAGGTGCTGAAACTGAGCAGTGATTAGGTGCTGAAAGTAGGCAGTGATTAGGTGCTGAAAGTAGGCAGTGATTAGGTGCTGAAACTGAGCAGTGATTAGGTGCTGAAACTAAGCAGTGATTAGGTGCTGAAAGTAGGCAGTGATTAGGTGCTGAAACTAAGCAGTGATTAGATGCTGAAACTGAGTGTGATTAGGTGCTGAAACTAAGCAGTGATTAGGTGCTGAAAGTAGGCAGTGAATAGGTGCTGAAACTGAGCAGTGATTGGGTGCTGAAAGTAGGCAGTGATTAGGTGCTGAAAGTAGGCAGTGATTAGGTGCTGAAACTGAGCAGTGATTAGGTGCTGAAACTGAGCAGTGATTAGGTGCTGAAACTAAGCAGTGATTAGGTGCTGAAAGTAGGCAGTGATTAGGTGCTGAAACTAAGCAGTGATTAGATGCTGAAACTGAGTGTGATTAGGTGCTGAAACTGAGCAGTGATTAGGTGCTGAAAGTATGCAGTGATTAGGTGCTGAAAGTAGGCAGTAAGTAGGTGATGAAACTGGGCAGTGATTAGGTGCTGAAACTGGGTATTGATTAGCTGCTGAAAGTAGGCAGTGATTAGGTGCTGAAACTAAGCAGTGATTAGGTGCTGAAACTAAGCAGTGAATAGGTGCTGAAACTGAGCAGTGATTAGGTGCTGAAACTAAGCAGTGATTAGGTGCTGAAAGTAGGCAGTGATTAGGTGCTGAAACTAAGCAGTGATTAGATGCTGAAACTGAGTGTGAAACTGCGTATTGATTAGGTGCTGAAAGTAGGCAGTGATTAGGTGCTGAAAGTTTGCAGTGATTAGGTGCTGAAAGTAGGCAGTAAGTAGGTGATGAAACTGTGCAGTGATTAGGTGCTGAAACTGGGTGCTGAAAAATAAATATAAAACAAGAAAGGAAGCTACCTACGGCCAGACGAAGCTTATATTCCCTTGTATATAAAAGAATGCTCACTCGGTGGAGTTCCGGGGATTCCAGATTCAGCGTTCAATTTTGTTTTTAAGTAGTCAAGAATCAAAACGCCTACTTCCTACAAAGTTACAATGAATTTTCTTATATTTGTTTGAATATTCCTATGGGAGCCTTAAGATATAGTGGTCCGATCCGGCTCTCATCGACATATGTACTACCTGCAATAGAAAGAAGACTTTCGGGAAAGTTTCATCGCGATAGCTTTAAAACTGAGAGACTAGTTCGCATAGAAACGGACAGACGGACAGACGGACAGACGGACAGACGGACAGACGGACAGACGGACAGACAGACAGACGGACAGACGGACAGACGGACAGACGGACATGGCTAGATAGACTCGGCTATTGGTGCTGATCAAGAATATATATACTTTATGTGGTCGGAAACGTCTCCTTCACTGCGTTGCAAACATCTGAGTGAAATTATAATACCCTCTACAAGGGTATAAAAAAGAAGGCAATCCAATTCTTATTCTTATATTAAAAGTGTAAAATCATATATTAAGAAGAACTATTTAATACTTTAGAATTCATAATGATTTATATTATTTTAATTATTTTATTATATGAAATTAAAAAAGTAAATACATAAAATATGTCACAAGTCTGCTAAAAACTTCTCTATAAATAAATTTAATATTGCCCAGATTCTATTATTTCGTATAATAATATAAGGAACATTTAATTGAAAACTTAAGTATTCGCGTTTTAGTAAAAGAAATATTTCCCAATAAATGCAATAAATCTGGGATAGCATAAATTGCTCTTATTTATTATGATTTTGAATTGTTACTGCCACGACACATACAACACCTTTTACAGGGTATTCTCGTGAAAACTGAAAAAATTAAGAGCGGGGAAGGGAGAGTGTGAAGCGAACAGTCGCGATAATGAAACACAAACTCTCGTCTCAAAAGCCCAAAACTGAAACTGACAATCAAGTGAAATGTGAACGAAAGTGGGCGGTGGGCGGGGGCGCGATGTGTGTGTCCACACACACACAAACAAAAACAAACATCGACACATACAGATACAGAAAGCCGCAACAAATTTCAGTAGAGCTAATAAATATGTGCACAAAGAAAAAATATTATTATTTTTTCTACTGATAAAATTCATATTTATTTATAATTTTAATTTAAAATATTTAACAATTCTTTAATAATTTAAAATAAGTTAAATAAGATTTAAAATAATAGTATAGAAATAGAAAAAAGACCTTTAATTTTTTTTAAAATTTTTTTTCGTGTTGTGGAGAGTGTGTGAGCTTCAGTGAAAACAGACAGGACAATTGAGCGACAGAAGAATGGAGGGGATGGGGGGATAGAGGATTCAGGGTCTCGGGGATTTGAGGGGGCGGTGCCAGGACGAAGGAGGAGTGACCCGAGGACGTGGGCAATCAAATTTCCACCAAGGCAACATAACACATAAAAAGCCAAGTGTTTGATGTCCTTTGTCCAACGTAGGTCCTGTTCACCTCGTTTTATTTTTTTTTGTTTCTTCTTCTGGCCAAGTTGGGGTGCGAAACGTAACGTAACGAGTCCTGTCCAAAAGTTGCACCAAAATGTTGCGTTTATGCGGAGAAACTAGAGTTTGAGAATTATCGATATTTTCGATATTTTTACAATGTCGATATTTTAGCAAGCTCTGTGAATTCTATACATTTCAAACTCAATAAAATTAGGTAAAATTTAAAATATTTATTAACACTTTTAGAACATTTTTTAAGTTTTGTCACAAAAATATTAAAAAAACATTCAAAAATCAATAAAAAATGTCTTAAAAATGTAAAAAATAGAATGGAATTGTTTTTTTATTTGAAGGTATTAAAATATTCCATTTTCTTAGTTTCAAAGTTTTCTTTTTAGATATATAGATATATAGTTTATGGATTTTTTAGTGCATGAACCTCATTAAGTGCAATGGACACAGCAACTGGACACGTATGCTCGTGGAGAGCCTGGAGAGTCAAGCCATTCTGCGTCGCAAAATACTATATTACCCCCTGCCAGGTCCTTGTACCCCCCTTTTTGCCACACGAACCCCACCGCCCCTTTTTTTCGGGGAGTTCCATCAACTTTTTTCGCCCCCTTCCCTTTTCTGCTCGGGGAAACCATGTAAACAGCCGCAGAGAGAGTTCATTCAGCCCCTAGAATCCAATGGCTAACCCCCCTAACATCCCCCTTTCGACGCCCCTGTTGCTTGTCATTTGCTGCTTCATATTTCTTCATTGCCATAATGAAGACCAAAACAGAAGGCAAAACAGGGCGAACTGCAATAACAGGGGAAAAGCTCAACAGAACAGAAAGAAACAAAAAAAAAGGACAACAGCCGGGCAAAGTAACACGTAAATTAATCGCAATGGCAAAAGTTATTTGTTACCCCCTGCAATTTGCAAGGGAATCCACAGGGGAATGGCACACAATTTTCGAGCGAAAGCAACTTTATGTGGTTTGACTTATGCGAGTACATAGGAAAAATGTTTATTTCGAAGGCAAAAAAATCACTGGAGTTTTCAAATCACTTTTTCAGGTGTCCAAAAAAATGCAGAGAATTTGTTTTTTGAATCCAATGCATTTATTCCTTTTTTATTTCTAAGTAATTACATTATTAAATTTAATAAATTCATAAATTATTGTAAACAAATCTTTAATAAGACCGAGATCCGTTTATTTCTATTCCCAGGCCAAATTTCCAAGATGAGTGTCCTGGGTCAAAATCTATTAGCCAAAAGTTCCAGCCAACAGCAACACTTAAGTACATTAAAATTGAATTAGTTAGTGGAATAGGCTGAGACTTAAGGGAGAGTTAATAGATTTCCGGAAGTCACCAGTCGTAAGTATTTTCCATCTGTTGTCGAACCCAAAAGTTTCCCCTAGACAAATCAAAACAATTCTCATTAGAGTGAACCTACAATATAGAAATTCAATAGCAATAATAAACATTTTTCTGCTTTAATTTATAAATTACTTATATTATACTATTTTATTGGTAAATTTATTTTTATAAATTTTTTATTAATAACTACATTTTATTTGAAATCGGCAAAATTTGGCCAAAGACAAGCCCATGGATGAGTTCAATTCACAACAATCGATGAACGAGGGCCAAATACAAACTATATACCTACATATATATTCAAATTGCTGCAGTTGTTAGAAGGGCAAGCAATTTGCTTGCCAATGGCTAGGAAATTAAATTATAACACGCAATTTGGCTCAAACAAACAAGGATGAGACGTCGATAAATTCAATTATCTGGCAGAGGATAAACAGATATATCCACTGTGGTTGGATGTGGGCTCAAATGGCGGCGATTGCCTGCGGTTTATTCTAAATTAATTTTCAAGTGGCCGCCCTTCTCGAACGGAAAAGACCGAAAGACAAAAACAAAAAAAAAGAAACGCCAGTGAAAATTAAAGTCAAGTTTTTCGGGGTCACTTGACATCTCAGGGAGATGCGAAAATACTTTTAGAAGAAATAACAAACCAAAAGGAAGCTGACAATTTCATTTGCCAGCCGGGGTGTCCAAAGGACTCAGGACAATGACCTCGGGTGTAACCGATACGGGGACTTCACAATCCCTCCCACTTCATCCATTAGAAATCAAAACCCACAAGAATCAGTTGGTCCGAAAAAAAAAATATAGCCAGACAATCAAGAGTTTAATTGGGAAATTACTAAAAGCCGCCACTGAAAAAAATACTAATTAAATTAATAATAACATACAGATGCCTTTTTGATTTGGGACCATTTTTGCCCAAGTTACAGCAAAAAATCGATTAGGAAAAATGTCAAATTTGCACCAAAAATCAAAATCCTGATTTTCCGCCCAAAAAAGTATAGTTTTTTGGTCATAAAAATTGAAATAATGATCCAAATATGGAATGTCCTACCTTGTTGAACTCGAAATAAAATTCCCTATCAATCTGCATTTAAACCTGGAAATTTTTAATTTTTGCGAAATTTCGCAAAAAATCATGATGTAACCCCTTATCAAAAAAGCGAAATTTGGGTCGAAAATTGATATTTTTCAAATCAAACAGAAAGTTTTCTAATATAAATTATTAGGTTGTTAGCTGCTCAAAACAGTACTCCTTTTTGATTTGGGACCATTTTTCCCAAAGTTACAGCAAAAAATCGATTAAAAAAAATTAAAATTTTACCAAAAATGTGAAAAGTTGGCGACATTTTTTATTGTTCTAGCTCAGCCAAAAAGTGTTGGCCACCTATTTATTCTGTTCTTTGATTTGGGACATTGGCCAAGTAACAGAAAAACTATATAGATTTACTGCCTATAACATTTCCCACCGATGGCCATTTAAGCCTGAAAAGCCTGAATTCATTACATTTTTTGCCAATAACTCCAATTAAATTATATAATCTGATTGATTTTATTGAACACCACAATCGCACTAATTGTTCTCACTGCCGCCTGCCTGCCAAGTCGAAGAAGGGTTTAATTGGAAAATGACTCGAGCCCAGAAGGCAAATGGACGAAGGTGTTTTAAGCAGAAGATACCCATTCACTTGCCACCAGGTTGGAGGGACAGCAAATTATCCGGTTTCCCCACTGATGGGTAAACTGAGCCGGAAAAGAGGAGGAAAAGCGACGGGAAAAGTGGGGAAATGGACCCCCCATCGAATGGCATCCGTAAGCCGCAACAAAAGAGCCTTTCTGGCGTCATTGTCATCATTGTCACTCCGATGTTCCGATGTTCCAATGCAATTACCCAAAGGAATCGACAGGTGGATCTCAGGTGCGGCGACCTTGATTCCTGATGGGATTCCGGAACCTTTAGGATGTTGGGTGCTCAATCAGGCAAATTAACACAATCATTATCGTACCAGACTTTTCAGCTGCGACAATTCCAGGAAATGGATTTCCCTTCGGAACTAACTAAGGATTATTCAATTCAATTGTTCAATTGTGAGATTTAAGTGTTAGGTAAATAGGAACAGAATTAAATACTTAAATATTTTTTGTATTATTTTCGCATATTTTTTAAACCTGCCTGTGCACTAAAATATTGATTAAGGTTAATTAACTAGAGGGGAATGCGAGGTAACCAAAATCCATGCATTTGTGATAAACTTTAATTTAAATATTTGATTTTACATCCACGCATTCGGTTGCGTTGCCTATTTTGTTGCGCGCAATAAATTCCTCATTAAAAATAATTAATTCGAGAGGTTTGTGACGTATTTAAGTGGTATTTTAATTTATAAATTATATATTTAATCCATTTTTACGATATCATTGAAGAGGATTGGGGATTTTAAACATCTAAGATTTAACTGGTAACCAAAATCCACATCCATCTGCTGTTGTTGCTGTGTTATGAGCATTTCACACTCAATTAGATTTGTGAGGCGGCCAGAAGGTGCGTGAACTATTACTCCGGGTCCTGAGTTCGATTCACCCCCGTTTAAAAGGCAACCCATTCGAGGAGAGCAAAGTTCACTGGGGGGAATAATGGCGATGATAATGACTATGACTACGATGATGGGGGTCATGTGAGGACGCGTACGATGCCGATGCCGACGACTGACAGCCCCCGTCGCTGGGAACCGTTAACAATTTCTGACATTTTGATTTATAAATACCCCACCGAATTCCAACTCCCCATTTTCAGCGTCTATTGTAGCTCTCCTGTTGTTCTTGGCCTTCTTTTTCTTCGCAAACTGAAATTTACGTTTGATCCCCAAATGGTTAGAAGGGGGAGGTACTGCCAAAATTGCTCCATCAGGGCCCCAGAGAAATGGGAGAAATGAGAACGAGCAGGGGGCAGAGTTCAAGCAACGGTCTCTGCTCGCTCGGTTCGATGCCATAAAATGTTATTATACACTCGAGTGTGTACCGAATATTATTCGGATTCCCCAGTCATATAAAATACAGAATGACGATCAAATATGAAAAAACCATCTGAGCTGCATTTCCTTTGCCTCCAAATCTACAAATTGCTTATTTGAATTATATTATTATAAAAAAACAATTGCTCCTTTAAAAATTTAAACAGTAAAAATAAACAAATATTAAATTGCATTATTTTAATTTAAAATATAATATACAAATTTCATTCAAAATCGAAGTTAAAAATATTTTCGTTAACGATAATTGTTAAAATTTCCATTTTTAAATTAATAAATATTTTCATTGAATATGCAATAATTAATTTACAACTTATTTATAAATGTATTAATTATTAAAAGAAGATTTTTTCAAACATTTTACTTGGACTTCATTTTATTTGCATTTTTAGAGAGTCCTGAAAATGTCTTTTAAAAATATTCAATTAAATTATTAAATTTAATTTTCCAAACTCTTAAATTATAGGTAGAAGCAGTAATAAACATACACCATATATGCAATTTAAGAAAGAAACACGCATCTTGTGAACTAATTTTTCATTGTACGTGACACTGCCACCAGGTGGCGCCACCGGCACACCAGTTGCGGAATGTAGATGGCGCCGCCACTCAATCAAGCCGCAATTGCCAACCGTCGAGTGTTTTGATTAAACGTTTCGCTTTAATTGCTCCATCATCATTGCGGCAGTGGGTGGTGGGTGGTCGGTGGGTCATGCCCCGCAGGGTGGTGCACTCTACGTGCGTGCTTGATTGTGGTTCACTGGTGAAGTGACGCGAACTCCCGAAGACCATTGAACTTTAACATGCCACTGGGAATAGATGACGAGGGCTATGAATATGACATGGCCATTAGCCACAAAATTAGCCTTTCGGGCTTGATTGATTTTGAAAAAGTAAATATATTTGAGAAATACGTATACATATATGAAACTTACCGATTATATATTTAAAAAAATGTTTTGAAAAAAAAAAATTTTAATGTAATCCTATTGAATAGTAACAACTTAATAGTAACATTATTATTTTAATTTATAATCTAATAACAAGTTAATAACCGAGATGAGTTTAATTTAAGTAGGATTTATTATATGACTTTTTGGAAAATATATAACATTTTAATTATTTTATTATATTATATTACTTAAATGGATTTTTGCATCCCATGCGCTTGCTTTTGAACTTCACATTAACAAGTTAGGCCTGTTTTCGATGGAGATTTCAGAGAGTCGGATTCCGCAATGTAAATACCTGGTCCCACGAGAACTCTTTCTCGTCTACACCGATATCTTCTGGTTCTCCATTATAATATTTAAGTAAAACACATTTACCACACGAACAATCCGATTACCCGCATTATCGCAGTGCATGCGAGAGAAAACAATGAGAGGAGGTAACCACATAAATATTTCAGGTCGACTAACTAACACCTTTTCTTTAATAATAAAATAATATAATATTAATAAAGTATTTATTACATGAATAAACAAAAAAAAACTAATAAGTAATATTAGCATTTGAATGATCATACATAGCTAAGTTATTATTTTGACAAAATTGGTTTAATTTTAACAAACGAAATACATTTTTTTTAGATAAGGCTTCAAGAACCACAAAACCACCATAAACGAACATAAACAACTGTTTCGAAATAAAATCAACTAAATTAGTAGGTAACTGTTTTTTTACACTACTTTATTTTTATAAATTTTTAAAAAATATTTATCAAACAAAAATTTAAAAAAAAGTAATATAACGTAATATTATAACAAGATTTATAATTGAAATTCTCAATTATTATTTTATAAATAAAATAAATATCCAAAATTTTTAAATTACCTATTTAAAATTAAAAATTAACCCCATCTATGCAATCCAATAAGTTTTATAATTAAAATAAATATAAATCACTATTAAATTACCTTTATAAAATATTTTAATAAAACTTATCTACATAATCCATGTATTTTTTTTCTTTATAATTAATAATAAATGTTAAACAATTTTAAATTTCCCATACAAAATTGAAGAATTAACCTTATCTTTCACTTAGCTAAGTAGACGTTATTGCAGCGTATTATCGCCGTCAACAAAGGAGCCATAAAGACAAAGGGAGTATAAAACGCAGCAATCGGGTCTCCAGACCTCAGCTGCTCGAGCAGTCGACTACATCGGTATACAAACTAAGGAACAACCCACGAAGATGCCACGCCCGGTGCTGCTAATCCACGGCGGAGCTGGTGACATTCCGGACTCCCGGGTGGCAGGCAAGTTCGCGGGCATCAAGCAGGCCCTGCGCTCCGCCTGGCGAGACCTAAATGCCGGCGAAGGCACTGCCCTGGATGCCGTGGAGGCGGCCGTGCGCAGCATGGAGCTGGACGAGAACTTCAATGCCGGCTATGGCTCCTGCCTGACCACCGATGGCCAGGTGGAGATGGAGGCCAGCCTGATGGAGGGCCGGGAATTGCGTGCCGGATGCATAACCCTGCTGCGGGATGTCAAGCATCCGATAACCGTGGCCCGCCGCCTGATGGAGAAGCAGCGTCACACCTTTTTGGGCGGTCAGGCTGCCCAGGATTTGGCCCTGTCCACGGGCAGCGAGCGCCTGCCGCCGGGAGCTCTCATCACCGAGGGTGCCCGCTATACGCTGAAGGAATTCCAGGAGCAGGTGTCGCAGGGCAAGGATCCTTTCTACGCCCGCACCGAATTAACTGAGGTTACTCCAAAGACAACCGATCCCAGTGGCGAAACAGTTGGCGCCGTGGCCATGGATTCAGCGGGCCAAATTGCGGTGGGCACCTCGACGGGCGGGATAACGGGCAAGTGGCCGGGTCGCATCGGCGACACTCCGATCCTGGGCAGCGGCACCTATGCGGACAACTGCCGCGGCGGCGTCTCGACCACCGGACATGGCGAGACCATCATGCGCTACAATCTGGCCCAGCGCATCCTCGCGGCCATCGAGTACGGCGGCCTGTCCGCCCAGGCGGCCGCCGACAAGGAGTGCCGCGAGATGACCAAGCGGCTGGGCGGCACCGGCGGCGCCATCGTCGTCGGCCACTCCGGTGACCTGGGCATCGCCTTCACCTCGCAGCGCATGGCCTGGGGTTATGTCCGGGATGGAACCATTTTCTACGGCATCGAGGGTCGGGTGGTCCACCAGGAGCCCTTCGCGGAATAACTTAACATCTAAAGTGGAGCCTGATAAATTATCGATATTTTCGATATTATTTTCACAACATCGATTCGATAATATCGATGAAACTGTCAATATTTGTATAGCTCTAATCTAAAGTTTACAAATTATCGATATTTTCGATCTTATTTTCACAACATCAATTCGATAATATCGATGTTTTGAAGGGATTTCGATATTTTTCAAGATCTAATCTAAAGCTTGCAAATTATCGATATTTTCGATATTATTTTCACAACATCGATTCGATAATATCGATGAATCTGTCGATATTTTCCAAGCTCTAATCTAAGCCTTATAACTAATTTCACAAAATATCGTATAGTCTTTTAAAATTACAGAAATTTATACATACGTAAATTAATAAATTTTTGGATTTATTTACAATTTTTTTTTGGGTCTTAACAAATTGCTTTGTCTTTTTAATAAACATGTTTATATCTTAATGATATGACATTTATTTTATTTTATACATTTTTTCAAGGACTTATTATTATTAAACAAAAAAAAAATAATTTAAATAAAATCTTTAAATTATCATATATCATATTTAATTTTATTTTATTTTTGGTTTTCTCGATATATATTGACAGATGATATATTTTTTTGGATTTTTCCGTTGGATATTTAAAAAAAATATAAAAAAAATTCTTAAGAGTGTCACCGAAATTTAAAAAACCCTTTCAGCATTAAAAAAAAAGTTTGATATATTCCCGAAGATCTTCTAAAGAAATATGTATAATAATAGTATTTTATTGGAATCTGAGGGGTAAATGGAAAATAATCAGTGGGGGCTTATCACGACTCCCGCGGCTGTTTGTGTGTGTCCTCTCCTCTAGTCCTGCTCCTCCTCCTCCTCGTCGAGATCCTCCAGCAGCGGCTGGTCACCCGACGGTCCGCCAGTCGATCTTTCTGCTCTCGCGATTCCAGGCGATTCCCCTTCCGCAGCCACCTCATCGCTGTTCGCCTTGTTGCGTCGGAAAATCTTGTTGAAGATCTTCTTCACGAAATTCTTGGGCGCCGACGCCTGACGGCCCACAATGATCATCTTGGTGGCCACACTGTGGATGGGCCCGAAGGCCAAAGCCACCACCGTGCAGGCCAAACATATCACATTGTAGGGCATGCTGAAATCCGGCGTGGGCAGCGAGACAATCAGCGCCTCCGTGTGCAAGCTGAGCACATAGCTGGGTCGCGTGGCATTGAACGAATGCTCGAACAGATGCCCCTCCGGCGGCAGAGCAGTGTAGTTCCTGCCCATTGGCAGTTGACTCGAAACAATAGCTGCACCAATGTAATGGCCATGATTTGCATCCGGCGGATACTCCAGCCACTTGAGCAGCAGATAATCCACATCGATGGTGATCAAGGCGGATGTTTGGCCAGGCAGCATGAAGCCAATTTCCAGGTGGGAGGGCAACTCCCGCTGCTTGCCAGGCGCATAGTGCAGCAGCTTGAAGGGCAGCCGCTGGCGAGCGTACTCATTCAAACGCTGCGGCTTCCGGCGGATGGTTAGCGTATGCAGATAGGCGTGCACATACCAAGGTATCACCTCCTGCACCAAAATGGGCAAGGCATCGTAGTGCGAATTGGTTACCTCCGTGCAAATTCTGCCCCTTTCCTGACCGTTTCCAAGGAGATACCGATGAACGGTCACTGGGGGCAGCGAAGGCTTGGCCAGATTGCGCCTGCGATGCGAATCGCTCTTTGGCGAAAGCCAGGCCACATTGAAAAGCCGCTCGCCGGCTTCCTTAAACTGCTCATGCATGTCGTACACCGAATAGGTGACACTATGGCCACCACGGGTGCTCTTTACCTCCTGCTCCGCCGCCGGAACGAGCTGGAAGCGCTCGCCCTGCTCGCTGCGCTGCACATACAGCTTGGAGCTCTCGGCCAGCTCACAGAAGCCGTTCAGTCCCATGCCGAACAGGCGGCGCAGCGAGAAGTCCGTGTTGCTCAGCTCGAACAGGCGCAGATCGTAGACCAAATTGGCCGTTTGCGTGAGCTCCACAATGCAATTGTCCTCGTCGTGATCCTCGCAAAGCACCCGGACTTTCAAGCCCAGCGAATGGTACTTGGTATTGTGCACATGACCGGAGTTTAAAAGCGAAGCAAAGCCAGAGGCACTGCCGCAGGGGAGTAGCTTCTTCCAGGGCGTCAGATTCTCAGTGCACACAATCTCCCGCGGCAAAGTGGAGTAGCGAACGAATCTCTTGCCATTGGCGGGCATAAATTGCGGACGAATCAGGTGACGCGGTGCTATGCTGTTCGTTTGGTCCACGAAGTTTAGTGAGGCGCAGAGAACGCCGGAGAAAACGTTGGCCAGCTCCTTCCACTGGCGATCCACCTCGCTGTTGGTTAAATTTGCGCCACTGAACCAGGCCCACATCTCGGCGCCGCTGGTGGCCTCCACAATGGGATAGCCCCACGTCTCGTAGCGCCACAGGCCCTGCGTGAGTCCGATGTGCAGCTCCTTCACCGCGAACTGCTGCAGCAGCTCCGCAATCACACGGGGCGTCAGTTGGGTGTGGTAAACTGGAAGAGGGAGCGGATGGGTAAATATGAGTTGGAAACGCCCTTGTACTTATGAATATCTATTAGGGTTTCAAGTTTGGAGCCTCCAGAAGGGGAAAAGATCATTTAAAAGGGGTCAAATGTATAACGGTTAGAAATAAATAGCATACATAGTATGGCTTAACGGAAAGATCTGAATAAATAATTAGATAAACCTAACAATATAAATATATTTTAATAAATATTAATGAATAGACTCTATAAATTATGAAAAGCTCACAATTGATAATATTATTTGCTCTGAAAGACCAGTTTTGAGTTAACTTTTTGTTAACTTCCGGTTAAAGCTCAAATAAGCTAGCGTTTAATTTAATAATCTAAATAAATATTATTAAACAGACTCTATAAATCATGAAAAGCTAACTATTGGTTATATTATGTGCTCGGAAAGACCAGTTTCGAGTTAACTTGTTGTTAACTTCCAGTTAAAGTTCAAATGAGCTAGCGTTAAATATTATAATCTAACCAAATATTATTAAACTGACTATATTAATCATGAAAAGCTCACAATTAATAATATTATGTGATATGAACGGCCAGTTTCGAGTTACCTTTTCTGTTATCTTCCGGTTAAAGGTTAAATAAAGTTCAAATAAATTAACGTTAAATTGTATCTAAATGTATATATAAAAGTGCCTTTAAAAAACTACTCAGAGTCATTAGTTCAAATCAGAAAAGCTACTACAACCATATTTTTTTAAATTTGCTTTCTATAAAGTGGGTTTTAGCTAAAAAATGATCTCGTTCCAAGTACAAAAAATTTGATCTCAAAAAAACATTTTTTTAAACTTAAAATAAATATAAAAATAACAAAAAACTTAGCTGGTAATGAGTAAAATGAGTAATCCCAAACATTTAGAAATGACATTGGGAAATCAGATTTAAAATGGTAAAGTTATGGGCTTTAGAAGTCGAGTTTTGGATAAACCCAAAAAAATAGATAATAAAAATTAATAAAATTTAAAAATTAATGGAGATATGACTTGTAAAATTGTTGTTTTAGACGTGATAATAAAATAGGTAATATAAAATCAAAAAAGAAAAAAAACATTGAAATACAAGGTTCACCCTAGCGAGTGTGGCCTGTAGTTCAGTGGAACCGGCAGATAGTCCCCGCCCTCTGGAACTCTGAAGCCCTGAAACTCTGAAACCCAAATGACGGGAAACCAGGAACTGGGAAACTCACGATTATCCTTCTCCCCGTAGTGCCAGCGCGTGGTGAACTGGAAGTAGGTGTTGACATGGTCGCCGGCCAGCGGGCGCACCACCAGCTCCTCGTGGAATCGTTCGTCATCCTTGCCCAGCGGCGAGCCGGCATTTAGTGCCAGCAGCAGCAGCAGGACAAACGCCTCCGGAAACATCCTCTCCTGCCAATTTCCACTTTCGCCACTTGTAATTCGCTTCGGTTGCACCGACAATATCCTCTAAATGCAAATGTATTTTAATCGTAAACTAAAATTTAATTAACAACAGATGCTATCGATGTCAGGAGCTGCACATCGACAGTGTGACCGCAGAACTATCGATAGATAAGAAAAACCACAAAATACTGCATTTTAGCGGAGTCACCCACCGCCCTTTGTTAAAGTGACTGTTTATCACATAGCGCGTACACACACCTGGCGATTAATTCAAATTCAAAAATAACAAACAAAAATTAAGTTTTTCATTTAAATAAAATATAACTTTAATCTTTATACAATTTCAATAATGCCGTACATTTCAATTCAATTGTGTACACTTCTTTTATTCATATTATTACTATTAAAAAAACACAAATGATTGTAATTTGTACATTTCAAAAACAGTTTGTGTTTATTTTTATGAAATCAACATCTGAGATTCTTCATAACGTTTAGAATACATTATTTTTTATTAATTTTAAAGAATATAAAATATTTCATAGTTTTCATTTCTTATTTGTTTTAATAAGAAACAAGTTAGCTTTAACTCAGACTTATATGTAAATAAATACATTTTGGTTTGGCAACTTCTTAGAAGTCATTATCAGCATTCTGAAAGTCTTGCTTATAAAATAAGTTCCGGCTCTTGTTTTATTTCTATTATTTCTTGGCTTGGCTCCTGGTCCTATAAGAAAAATGTAGTTTAATTAAGTAAATATAATAGGGAATACAAGTAGAACTTACACAGCGTTTCTTTGGGCGTTTCTTTCGAAAATCCATTGTTGCAAATTCCTTTCTTTTGCGCTGCAATGTTCGTTTGCAGTTATCATAGGAAATTTCAATTTCATCTCCTTCCGGAAAGAATCTGCAAATGAAAATGGGTTAAAGAGCAATATTAGTATCATAATGATTTGAAAATAAAATTTTAAAAGATTTTCTAGATTTTTTCGAAAACTTACTCGGCCATAACTTCGTCGAAAACTTGTTTCAAATCGGTTTTTCTGTCGGTGAGCTGCTTGCACCTGTTTTTGATTTCTTCGATCACATTGATTCGCTTCAACTCGATGTCCTGGGCACCATGGCTATGTTTTAGATGATCCTCGCAGGAGAAGACGCGCGTTTCGTCCTCCGAGAGGTAAACTCGCGCCTTGCAGCTTTTGATGCGGCACGTGTAGGTTGTGTCCCCGTTGATGAGCTTCTTGTTCTTGCAATACAACTGATTGTCCTCGCAGGCGATTAGTCGTGAGCCCTGGCGCGAGCCCACTTGAAACTTGAAGTTCATATCGCTGTAGTCCATTTGCGGGTTGTTCTCAAACAAATCGGAGCGAACGGATAGCATTTGTTGGATTTAATGAAGTGAGGAGCTGTAATTTAGAGAAATATATTTTAAACACAGCTGTTTTATCGACTGTTGGTTTGGGTCTAGGCTAAAAAAAACAAAAACTAAAAAAAACTTTCTAGGCTTGGATGTATACATATATTTTAATAAATCAAAAGGTTTTTAGCTACTAATTTTTAGATACACTTTTAAACAGACGTGTATTTATTAAATAACAATCATCGGAAAACACAGCTGATTGCCAAAATGGTTCTGGTCTGGGCTAAACACGAATCTGGTATTTTTTTTTCCTTGACTTGTTTTCCGTTTGTTTTCTTTGAATCCAGCGCACTGTAACTTAATTATTTGTGTTATAAGTGTTAAGTTTAATAATGATAAATAATAAAGTTTACTTTTAGATCGAGTAACCGAGTTTACTGGAAACTGGTCCAAGGAAACGGGCGCCCTCTATGGAAACAAATTGGAACGAAATACAATCGTTGTGGCATATCGATATCAGTATTTTTTAGGGGCAAATATCGACTGTGTGAGATTTTTTAGGGGAAGGCTGAACTTTCGTCTGGCAACACTGACGCTGCCCAGAGTGAACGGTCACGCTGCTCAAAGTGAAACGCCAAACGAAGAAGACGTATCGTGTGTGCTCAGACTGTGCTCTCAGAATTTGGTCATCTACCTTCTACATTCACCGCTCTGGTACTAGCATAATAATAATAATAATGCAGCCGACGACGGGACGAGCGATACTTTTTTTTTGATTCGTTTTGGAGCAAGCAAGATCTTCGGCGAGCCAAAAGAAAGAGAAAATAAATGAAATGCAGCCGCCGCCGCACACCATGATATGCAGATTAATTTAAACAAAAAAGAAACAGAAAAAAATACGGGGGGATATTTCGCACATTTACTTGAAAATTTTTATGCCGTTTGCATTTTTTGTTCCGTTGTTTTACCTCTTGGCTTGTCATATATGTACACATATATATATGTGTACATATATAGATGAATGCACATGAAATTCGCGGAACACAGCAACAACAACAACTACTACAACGAACAGCGACGACGTCGAAGGAAAGATTTTTACTCGCGTCGCGGTATACTTCAACTGTTTTTGAACTTTTATTGCGTGTTTGCTGCTGCGACAAAACTCGCGCGCGGCGCCACAAAGCGGGAGAAAACGCGTGTGTGGCGGTGAGAGCATGCGCTCTCTCGCCCCGTATACGTACGAGCGACGGTGTGCGGTGGTGTGCGTGTGTGGTTGTGGTCGTGGTCGGTGCGCGTTCAGCAGCGCCGCCCGTTTCGCTCGCGTTTATCGCGACGCACACACTGAAGCGACAAGCGCTGCCATTGCCAATGCCACAGTGATTCGGCCGTTCGCCGCGTTTCGTTTCGCTCGTCACGCTCGCGCCGCCAATTCGCCGCCTGCGCGCTTGCTTGCTCCAAATTAACGACCCCCCCTTTTTGTCCAGTTTAGAGTTGAAGAGAAACAAAAACACAAATCACAAGCAATCGAATCAAATTTAACCAAACAAAAGTGCTAAATCGTTCATTGAAAGATTCCAAATCTGAGAATCTAAAACCTAAAAACAAGAACACACCAAAAGCAGCAGAGAGAGCGCAGCGAAAAGTTAACAGCGAATTCAGCGGCAGCAGCAGAGCAGCGGAGCGCAAGTGCAAGCGAGACGGCAGCAGAGCTCCGCTGCAAGGCAACGGGAAAGAAAGAGACAGCGTGCAGCGACGGTGAGAGAGAGGGAGAGCCAGCAAGAGAGAGGGAGAGCAGCAGCAGCAGCGCGGCGGCGGCCACAGCAACAAAGCCACAAAAGAGAGCGACGGCGAGAGAGACAGAGAGAGAGGGGGAGAGAACTAGACGACGCGACGACCTACTACAAAAAAAGGTGATATTTTTTTCATTTCATTCTTTTACTTTTTGAATTTTCTTTCTTTACCCCCCTTCAATTTTCGTTTTAGTCGTATTTTGTGGTATCTATATAGTTAATACATCTATTGTACGCCTAGTTTAGTTTTAAGTGAAATCCGTACAACAAGAAACGCCAAGCAAATAATGTAACTTGCTCTCTTTCTCGCCCTCTCACACTACTTCCTCTAGCCCTCTCGCTCACATTTCATAACCCGTTTTGCATAAATTTCATCTGCCATTTATTATTATTTAACAACAACTTCTTGTTTTTCCCTCGCTCCATTGAGAACCAAATGTTTTATGTTTGTTCTCGTTTGAAATTCAATTCAAATCATTACTAATTTCGATTTGCAGCTTTGTAGCTCACTTTCATTGAAACCACAAAGAAAAATTCAGAGAGAGAGAGTGTGACCACTTAACAGTAACGAGGGCTGTTATTAACATTTCAGCGGTGCGTTAAAAGACCAATAAACAATAACCAAAAAAAAAGAGAGTTGCTAAAAAACCAAACAACAAATGTCTGCATTTTTCAATACTTTCGAGTGTGTGTTTTGTGGGCGGGCTGACGTCACGCGGGGCTGCTGCTTCTTCTTCTTCCCCTAGTTACTTTCGACGACCAAAGCTAGAGCTGTGAAATAAACTATATATTGCAATATATATATATTTTCGAGGGGCTGTCAGGCAATTTTCGCCCACTGTGCCTGCCCTAGCGGTAAATCTTCATCCTTTGTCCTTTGGCATTCAATTCGCCTGCTAACATTCGGCTGGCTGTTAACATGCTGTTAGCAGCGGGACGGGGCGAGAGAGCGGGGGACGGGGAAAGAGAGGGAGCGAGACAGTGGATGTCGCCAGTAAATCGTGAAATATTTTTATAACAAATACCACTGCTTCGGGCCGCGCTGGCGGCAGACTGAACCGCGTTGTCACACATTCAAAATTTCAACGAACTTCGCTTCGCTGCCGACGTCGACGTCCCCTTGCTAAAATAAATACGGCTCTAGCTGGAGCTCGAATTCGAATTCGCCGCGCTCACTTGTCGCTTTGTCGCCCTCGCCGGCCGCTCTCTCTCTCTAGCGCGCTCTCTCTCTCTTTTGGGGGAATATTTTCAATGATTTTTCCTCGAAAAGAAGTTTCTAGCAGTTGTAGTTGTAGTCGCCCATGGGCTTAGATTGTATTTTATGTCGCTCTTCGTTCGTAAATTTCAATCCATTAGATATTTTATCATCCTAGTGGGGCTCTAAGCAGTTGCATTCCGCATATTTGCACATTTCAGTCTAGTAGTCTATGATTTTTACGTCAAATTGAGTGGGTTTTATAAGGTTTTATGTCTAAATATATTTCCAAACAACGGTAGAACCCCCATTTTAATTTCAAGAACTTGGGAAAAGTTTGCAGACCACACATTTATGGTCATATTATTTGTTTTTCCCCACAATCTTATCTCTATTTATTGGATTTCACATGTTTGAGGGGTCAAAATGACTGTATTTTTCAATGCTCAATTTGCTTCCGTTTTCGACATGCTCACTCACGCACACACTTGTACGCTTCGCTGTGCGTTGTGTGTGCGAGTGTGTGTGCGTATGTAAATGCCTAATGCTTGTGTCAATTTTCCTAGTGATGTAATAGATTTTTTTAGGTGCGGCTTCTTTTTCCGCCTTCGTTCGCTCTGCCATATTCCACACTTTTTCATGCTCTTCTTTATTATTATTTTTTTAGTTTGCCAACGAGGTCAGACTGGCACACATCCACATGCACGTGCATTACGAGCGCGCAGACACAGACACAAACACACACACAACCCCAAATAAATCGCAGTTTGCAGTTCTGCCCTGCCTCTCTTCCCATCACCATCTCCCTCGCACTGCCTTTTGAATGCCCTACCTGTCAACGATCGCTGTTGTTGTTGTTGTTTCTGGTAAATGCATCTGTTACACTCTTCTTCTTTAAAACGTTACTTCCGGCTTGATCCTCTCTCTCCACTCCTCTCTTTCCCCCTCCCTCTTTGCTTTCTGCATAAATCAGATGTGCCCGCATATTGTTGTTATCGCTAAATTCTAGTGGTACGCGTTTATGTGTGTGTATTTGGGTGTATCTGTGTTTGTAGTATTACTAAGCCTTGTTTTGATTTCACGCCCTTTTTATTCAATTATCTGAAGAATGTGCGTCGATCCAGAGATTTCGATTCCGTTAGCCTTGGAGAAACATTTACCACATTGAGAATTTTTGGATAACAGCGAACTATTTTTAGAATTTTTTGCATTTTAATTTTAAAATTTTAAGTAGTTTTAATTTATGAATTTAAAAACCCCATCGTATATTTTTCTGCCATAGTTTTTCTTTGTCTAAGGTCGCGTTTTTCAAAAAGTAGAGCAGAAAACATGGCTTCTCCCCCTCCCCCTTTTATTTTCCTTTTTCCGAACGATTGCTATACGCAAATGATTGATGTAACTTTGTTAGTGCTCGCTTCCTTTGTCTTTAAATTAAGCCCATTAAAATTAATTAAGATATTGACCCAGTTCCGCTGGCAGTCGTCGGAAAATCGCCGGCGCAAATAAAAAAAAAAAATTGTTTCAAGTGCCTGACATTTTTACATTAAAGCTACAAGCCACATGACGTCATTTATGTAGATTTGTTGGTTTATCTGAAAGATGACAATACAGAGTTAATAATTGGCAGTGATTGCACTGAAATTTTCTTTATGGAAAGGAGAAGTTTTGTTTTGGGAATCTCCACTGTATTTCATTGATTGTCAACTGAATTTGATTATTGTTTTTCAACTCAAATTTGTCCTCTTTTTTTTGTAATATTTCACTGGAGGGTAAAAGAGCGAAAGAGAAGAACTACTGCGTGGGGAAACGAGAATGTGATAAGGCGATAAGCCAGCAGCAAATTTTTTCTGCCTGATAATTGGTTTCAAATTCAAACCATATGTTTATTTTGGCTGAAAATATTTCAATTCTTTTTCCTCGCTGCCTCCCTCTCCCTCTCTCTCTCTCTCTCTCTCTTTGTCACTTTACTCATCATATCGTTACTCATCATCATCAACCTGTAGTTATAGTTGCTTCTTTTTTTTGTGGGTAATTAAAATCAGCAGCAAAGCCAAAATAAAAGCCAAGAAGAAGAAAATACGCAACGGTAAATCCAACTTGTTTGCGGCGTGCGAGCGAGATGGCAAATGTCTGCTGTGAAAGATTTAAGTAAACTATGAAAACGAAGCTTAAAAAGCACAAATGCCCAAAGCAAAATGGCAGACACAGTAAAGATTGCCAATATTAAAAAATTCAGAAAAAATTATATGAAAAAAAAAGTTTTCAAAACCCACTATCAATTGATTTTTTGGAATTCTTAAAATTCTTTATTTTTAGAATGGGACTTTTTTCTTTTTTATACATAAATGTGAACAATGTCGAAGAATTCAAGCAAAAGTGTTTCCACTGTGCGAATTCAACCTTGTTTCTTCCCCTTTTCGTTTTATTTTTTTCTCAATGATTTTATTTTTTTTCCTATTTACCTATTTCGCATACATTCCAAAAACAAACAATACAAATTCATTGATTTCGACTTTTACTTTCCTTCGCATAACTGTAAATGCTTTGCGCCTCCGTTTTGGTCGCTTTCTTTGCGGCGTCTTCTTTCAAAAGCAGAACACAGGCACAAAAGAGAACCGAAATCTTCGACAGAGAGAAAAATAAGTGTGTCATGCTTATGCGTTTTATTCGGTGTGACCCCCTTTCCGAAGAGAAGTGCGTACACACCGTAGAAAAAATGATACAATTTTTATAACCCAAAAAAAAATACAAATATTACAAAAAGCATGCTCTCCGCAGTCTACAAATGTAGATATGTGTGTATGTTTGTAGTATGTAAATGTAGTGTATTGCTTTAATTGATTAACACGCAAAAAGTTGTATATGTATGTATGTATGAAATGAAGCGTAATAAAAACAAAATTACAAGGAGGCACTCATAACTCAGACACAGTGGGCTACAAAAGTATTTTTTTTCTAGAAACAAGTATAAAAATATTATAATATTCATTTATAGTTCGAAAACTATAATAAAACACTGTTTAATGGAGAAACTCATTGCCAAGGAGCTCGTTTTTATTATTATGTATTTTTTTTATTTTTTGTTTGCTGGTTGAACACACGCATTGTGGTTACAGCGAGTTAGCAGTTTAAGCCAAAACGCAATCAATTAGCACATGGTTTATGCCAACAGCAATGCCACTTTACGTTTGTATTTATAAATATGTATGTGCACATACTTACTATACCTTGTGCTTTTCATACCACGAACAACGAACAAGAGCCAAGGTCAGCGATAAAAGCTAATTTCCGTCTGACTTTTTATCCTGTCTCGCCAGACCGTAATCCCTCCTCCGCCCCCCAATGAATCCGAATCCCTCAACAAACGTCTCGTACTTTTTTCCCCTTGGGCAACTTGAACGTTTGCGTTGGGTGGGTGTATTGATTTCATTATCCTTCTGTCGGCGTTGCAACTTTGACAGGCACACCTAAATACTCTATATTTTTCGGAATATATAAAAAAAATTTTTTTTGTACCTACTTTTTTTTTATAAAAGTTTCTGTCGAAAGAATGGAATAGTTTTCACAATATTTTGTATTCTTCAAATCTTCAAACCTTTAATTCTAAGGGTATGAGCTACTAAAATACATTACCCTTTTGTCTGGGGGCCTTGAAGTTGCACTCTCTTCTCGCCGAATCTCCATTTCACCATTTCTTCCCCCACCGAATAACGGTTAATCATAACAAATCGACAGCTGTCTCTGTCTGCAGCCCCATAGTTTCGTTCGCTTCTTTTTGTGGAGGACATGTCAACGACTTGTTTTTGTTACTTTTCTTTGTTTTCTTCTTCTTGGCGTCTTCTGTTTTTCTGAGAAGGAGTGGTTAAAAAAAATAAAGGAGAGGGTTGCTTGGAGAGTTGGCGAAGATACAGATACCAGTTCATTGACTTAAGGGCAACCAAAAATTTTTGGGGTTGTCTTTTATATTTATTACTTTATTACTTTTCCTCCCCCCTGGGGGATATTTCAATGTGGAGCATGTCGGCGATTTTTCAACACTGGCACGTACGCTCTCTAGGAATTATTAACGTGTTTTTTTTCTTCTTTCGTTTATCATATTGAGTCATACATTGTCGACAACCGAGTGCACTGAACAAATTATGTATTCATGCAGTTAAGCATACAAAAGTACATACATAATGCCGATACATACATGAATGTATGTGTATGGGGTGTTTGTTTTTCTATCTTGTTAATGGGATTTTTGTAGAGCTCGTTGATTTCTCGTGCACGCAGCATTTCCGCTCTCCGGTTCTTTGGATGTGGATGTTTCTCTGTCCCAGGCAATTGTCAACCCATTTTGTAGCTCCCCTCTGGTTTTCAGGCACAGAAGAAGACACACCAGCGGACACACGAATAGTCCAACACAGATTGCGGTTTATTAAAATAAAATCTCAAACGAACAAATTTTTAAAAGCATTTTTTTTAGAAGAACATAGCAAGCTTAGAAAAGTCATATTAACAAAGTTACCTCTGAGATGGTTGTCATTCAAATTATGAATTAATATTATAGATTTGAGACCTACAATAGTCAGTTGAACAAAAGTAGTTGAACTGTGAAGACAAGAATATTTTTGTGCATAAAAAAAGGTAAAAAAAAACGATGAAAAAAATTATACAAAAATAAACATACAAAAAACCTACAAAATATTCATCAACATTTTTCCACTTCTTCGACTTTCCAACACAGTCCAACACAGATTGCGGTTTATTAAAATAAAATCTCAAACGAACAATTTTTTAAAAGCATTGTTTTAGAAGAACATAGCAAGCCAGGAAAAATCATATTAACAAAGTTACCTCTGAGATGGTTGTCATTCAAATTTTGAATTAATATCATAGATTTGAGACCTACAATAGTCAGTTGAACAAAAGTAGTTGAGCTGTGAAGACAAAAATATTTTTGTGCATTAAAAAAGTACAAAAAAGGTGAAAAAAATTATACAAAAATAAACACACAAAAAACCTACAAAATATTTATTATAATTTTCGACTTTAGTGGTGTTAATATTGTGACCGCGTCTGCATTTGCAAGTAGCACACACATGCAAATGTTAATTTGTATCTTCAGCACCTGGGCAGATTTTTCATTCCTGCCTCTGCCTCTCTTTCTGCTTCGCTTCTTTCCTTTGTCTTTGACCAGCTGTTTTGCTTGGCTTTGTTTTTTTTTCTGATTTTTTTTCCTACCGCCACGCCTACTAAAAACTAATCTGTTTGCCTCCTCTTTATTTTGCAGGCTCTCCAAGGAAGAAAGGATAAAAGAAGAAACAACCATTCAAATATTTAAGGACTTTTAAGAGGTGAGTAATGTAAAGATCCATATCCATATCCATGCCAATGTCAAGTGCAATGTTAATCGCTAATGTTAACTGGTTAGTCGCGACTGTTAACCACTCGGCCGCTAACACGTGCAAAAAGTTTTTCTCTGAGTAATCCGAAGAATTGATGACGAAGCCCCCAAAGCCGGTCTTCTCTTCTATTTCCCCGCTCTGCGCCCCACCAACTGTTTTTTCTTGCATGACTTATTCGGTGGGTTACCATGTGCACCCAAAGTAGTGCCTGGTAAAATACATAGATGCTGTAATTGGGAAACGTGACTGGTGAATTAGCAGTGCGAAAATTGTTACAGATAAGTCAGACAATCGAAAAGTTCCAACCATATGTTAAATCATATACAAAGGTGTTGAGGAATCTTAAAATCTAGCAAAAAAAAAGGTGGTCTTCATAAATACTTAATATTTCCTTGACATTTCATATTTTTATTGGCCTACTTATGAAAAAAATATTTCAAAAATCATTCTAAATATTTGATTTACTTATCAGGGGTTTTTAGCTTTTTCTTAAAAATATTCCAAACCATCTGGTTTTTTAATCCGCAAGTTTTCTGTGCATGACTTATCCTTATCGATGAGGTCACTTGAAAGACTGTGACTAACTCTTAAGCCTGATTGTTCGAAAGGCAGTTAAAAAAAAATAACATTGAATGAATCATTTTCACTTTGGCTTAACATCCACTATAAACTGCCTTTTAATTCAATTATTTTCACTGTGATTTAATGAAGACTTTAATCAAACTTTCGGTTATACTTTTTATAAATTACATGTTGCTTTTTTTTGTGGCTCTTGACTGACGTCAACATTTAACAATTGCGTCCTGGTTTTATTTTTCGATTATTTCCGACATTTTGCATGTTTGCCGCTGACACATGATTCGCAGTGCCCCCTTCTCCTCGACGATAGCTTCGTTACATCCAAGATGTCATAAAAATGTGTGCACTAAGTAATGTATTAAATCAATAAATATGGTATCTACAATATCTTGGCAAAGAAACCGAATGTTGCTGCCTTTTTTGGTTATTGAACCAGGGTCATTTTACGTCGTTTTTTTTTATTTCGCTTAGCTTTTGGCCATTGTAATGGCGAATTGGGGTCACTGTAATAGAGTTTCTGCTCGTACCGCATATGAGGAATATTCCTAACCCATCTAGCAATTACATTCGCTAAATTAATTGTTCAAATTTGCATTTTAAAAGAGGCTGGGAAAATATAGTGGTTGCAAGTAATTACATTAAACTGGCTAACAGAACGAACGCTTGTTAATTGCAAGACATTAAATATTTAAATATAACTAACTGCAGATGACATTTTCTTTGGACTTACTAGAAATTTTACTTAGTTTTTTTAAGATTTGCATAACAGAAAAGATACTCTGTAGACCTTTACAGTGCTGCTGTTACGCACCCTACAAAAAGTACATAACATAACGACATAACTGTAACTGTAAAGATGAGCTGTCGCTTGCAGTGATGGTGAAATGCAATTGTTGCTGTTGTTGTTGTTGCTAATGTGATTCACGTACCGCTGCGCTCCGAGAATTTTCTGGAGAGAGAGAGAGGGGGAGCGAAACAGGTGCTCTTTCCCTCTCCCTCAGCTCCATTGGGGCATGAAAACGAACGTGAGCGGTGGCACGAACAAACATGTTGCGCGGATGTGTGGCTGCACTTGTTATATCCGCCGGATGATTGTGATTATATGATATGTGGTCACATTGGCAATGCACCGTTTTCAAAAACACTGCTTCTACATAAATATTCAAATTTCAATGGAATTTAAAAATTGTCTATTTGAAAGAATTTTTCATTACTCATAATGTCTGGTTTTTTTGGAATATGATGTTAAAATGTTATCAAAATTATTAGAAATTGGGAATTTAAGCTGAATAATCAGTCTTTTATTGGAAAAAGTATTAACATACATACATACATATGTATATGTGGTTTTTTTCGTAAATCAAATGAAATACTCAGATAAACAATGCACTCCCCGTTTTTTGTTTCTTCAACTGATACACCCATCAAATGTGGAACGGAAATAAATAAATACGTACAGTAAATGGGGAATTGTGGTGTATGGTGTGTATGTGAGTGCGCGCGTTTGCATATTTTATTGTAGTTTATGATTCCTCCTGTCAGACACGTAGCTCGCATTTCAAAACCCTTCCACTTCAAAAATGAAAAAATAATAAATAAACTCTTTGAGCGAGTCGAGTTCCAGTGAAATTGGAGATCATTTCAATTTGTGGGCGGAAAGGGGGCGGTAAATAAGGGCGAATCGTGGGAAATTGTGTGTGGTAATCATATTTTGAGAGGGTTTCAAATTTTTTCTTTGCCAGATAGGCATAGTTTCCCCAATCGGTTTTTAATACCCATGCTTAATTAGTATGTCATGTGGGTACAGTCAAGGGTCGAGAAATGTAAACTTTTTTCATAATAGAACCTCTTATGTGACAAAAACTAGTCAAATTTGTACACCCTACAAAGAATTCGGGAACTAATATTTTGTAAAATTACAAATTAAATAAGGCTATTTTTTGGGTGTGCACTGTACCTATTTTAAGAGTGCTTACTGTACTTTAAAGCGAGGTTAGCTGTCACATTGTGCCTCGAAAAATCATAGATTTATAATAATAAAAAATAAGCAATAAAAAATTCAACCTAAAATGGCGGATCGTCAATTGTGAATTGCGAATTGACAATTGTGAATTGCGAATTGTCGCTTGGCCTTGAACCTGAATTTAGCAGTTCACTTTATTTTGTTTCTGTTTGCCGTGTGCTCACTGTTTTTGTTGGTTATTATTGTTAGTATAATGCCTTTTGTTTTATCTGCCTCTCCTTCTTCTTCCTCCCCTCCCCACCCTCCTCTCTCCACCCTTTTCACACATTGCACTCTGTTGTTCTCGTTTTCATTTTCGTTTTGGGTTAATGAACTGAAATTTTACCATTTTTTTGTGTTGTTTTTGCCTTATATCTAGGGGTACTTTTTTGCGTAAATTTAAATTTTACATTTCTCTCGGTTGTTTTTAGCTCGTGCGCTTGCGTGTGTGTGTGTTGGTGTTTTAAATTTGATTTCGATCAAATATTTTGCTAAATTTTTCGCATTTTCTGCTGGCTGGCTGCTGTTTTTTCTTTCTTTATTGAAATTCTAGCGATTTGCATCTATTGTGCATTTGTTTTCGCTTTTATTGCTTCCTATTTTTGACCCTCTTTTTGCTGTTTTTCTTGTTGTTGCTCCTCTGTTGCCGAGCTGTTAAAAATAGTCGTCTCCACAAAGAGAGAGAGAGAGGGAGAGAGAGAGCGAGTGGGGAGCGGAAAGAGCAGTCGAAGAGAGCGCGAGAACTGTCAAACAAAGCAAAAAAAATTGTCAAATGTCGACGTCATGTGAGTGCGCACACACACGCACGCGCGCACGCAGCAATTGTGTTTGTGCAAGTGACGTTTCATTTCGTTCTGTTTTGTTTTGCTTGCTTTCGTCGCGTTTGCTGATTACTATTTACAGTAAATAACGGCGAGATACGCGAAATAACTGTGATCCTTTGATTAAAGGTAAAGATGCCGCATAACTACATCTGATTTTATTTTAATAAGTGAAAGAATTCGATGTTATACATAACTGCGATCCTTTTTTAAAGCAAGGATATGTTTGTATATATAAAACGGTTAACAGGTACGCGAAATAACAGTGACCCTTTTTCAAAATGCATGCAGGCAAAAAAACATTAAGTAAATATGTGTCTATTATGGAATCTTACTAAAATTCCAAAATTTAATGTATTTTTTTTAGTGTTTAGTGATCATAAAAACATCGGGTCAAATAGGGTCAAAAAGAACGTGTTTCGTTTTATCTAAAAATCTAAAAAGGTCCAAATTAAAACCATTATTCTGCAACCTTTAACTTTAAGAACCTTCTTTTATTGTTTTAGGGTAGAAAAAAGTAAAGCAAACGAAAACTGTTTATCCAGGGAAAAAATGTGGTTTTTAAATAGCTTCAATTCTTTTTTTTGTAGGTCACCCAAAAAGAAACCAAAATACCCACGCACACCCACACAATTTGCCCGTTTCGTTTTGTTTTATTTCATTTCGCTGGAATGCAAGTCCAAGTGTATCTGCCCTTTTTTTCTTTCGTAAATGATTCACAATAATATATATTCATAAATACATACATATGTACATATGTAAATGAGTGGGTGGATAAAGGGGCTGGCGTGGGACATAATCTACATCCGGCACCCGGCTTTAAACAAAAAAAACAGCAATTGTCGGTGGAATCTTTAACTGAATACAACTAAGCATCCAGTAGTTTTACTAAACCCACAGTCCTACCTCTCTATAATGAACTGATTGTATGATAAAAAGGTTTTAAGATAATTTACGATAGTAAAAATGTTTTTTTAATAAAGAATATATTTTATCAAAATTATATAAAAAAAAACAACAAAAATTTAAAGTAGAAACGTAAACGACATAAAAATACAAAGAACTAAATTAAATGTATTCATTTCAACTTAAATAATTTTTTTTAATGTCCACTGTAGTTAAAATTCTCGCAGGAAATTGGGTTGTCAGAATTTTTATGGAAATGAAAATATGTTTGGCAACTACATCAGTACATGTATATACAAATATACATACATGTGTACATATATTCTAATGCATATTTCCGCTCTCATAAACGCTCTTTATTGTAATTTATGGCAATTTGCTAATTTACAATAACAATTTTCATTTGCACTTTGCTCCGAAAATAGCGCAGTGTTGCATTTGCCAGCCGGCGGGTGCGAGCGAGATGGCGACAATCGATGTTAGGTGCATAACTGTTGTTTTTGTTATTGTTGGTTGGATTTTCTTGTTGCTTCTATTATTTTCGCCACTCACTGCAGGCTTTGTTGTTGTTATTTTTGTTTTTGTTGCTGCCGTTGCAGCGACGTCGCGCTCAATTGACAGATTGTTCCACTTTTGCGAGCGCGTCCTTGACCCAGCACACACACATACACATTCTTACACACAAATTCTTCCTCTCTCTCTTTTTGTCTCCTTTTTGTTTTCCTCCTCCTCCCCTCCTTCTCCACCATCTTAACAGGCATGCGAAAATCTATGTTAAGGTCAGCGCACTTAAACAATCCTAAAAAAAATTAAAACTGTTAACCCACTGTTAACGCGGCCGGTAATGTAAAAGTCATGTTTCCATCATCTTGAAACGTCAAAACCTTTTTTTTTTTTTTTTTTGCAATTTTTAGTGCGTACTAAATATTTTTGGAACAAATATCATATCATATTTATTCTTAATCGTTCTAATATCGATATTTATTGAATAATCTATCCCTTTTTACTGTTAATAAGGGTAACCCTTTTTTTTCCATGGAAACCCCTGTTTTTAATGTTAACTGAGGGCAACACTTGATTATTTTTCATACTGTGAAAAATATCATATCAAATTTATTCTTATACGTTCTAATATTCGATATTTATCGAATAATCTAACCCTTTTTACTGTTAATAAGGGTAACCCTTTTTTTCTCCATTGAAATCCCTTCTTTTTAACAACACTGATTATTTTTCATACTGTGAAAACCCTTTTTCGCAAACTATTGCCTGGGCTTTCGTGAGTCTCGTGAGTGTCACTTCAGAGTTCCATCTCTGTTCTGTCATTTTCTGCCTTTTGACCATATTTGCGGCCGTGTTTCCGGGTCAAGTGGTTGATGATTGGATTAAAAAAAAAAAGTCCTGAAATTTAATTCGATTGGTTTTAGTGAAATATTGTAAAATATAGTGATATATAATTAAGTGCATCTGGAATTCTGGATTCCATTTGATTTACTATTCTCCAATTCCACATTTTAACAACTCGCTTTTTTTTACCGGCTCTACTTTCAGACTGCAAAGGAACAACAAAAACTACAAGCTAATTTAAATAGGAGAAAGAACGGAAGACTAGACATAATCGTAATACAGAGTAGTTTAGCATTAGGGAACCGACAACAACAAAAACCACTGCAAACACTAATTCTAATTCAAAATTACACTAAAAGAGTATTTTTTCAGCCCTAAGAGCAAACACACACACACATACACACCACACACACAAACGAAAGAAGAAGAATTTGTAGAAGAATCACTTTTAGCCTTATATACAACTACAAAGAAAAAAAAAAGAACGCAAGTTAGTATTAAGTTAAGATGCTAGAAAGAGAGGACGTAGCAAGAATCCTATGAAAGAAAACGAGAAGATTCCAAGTAATTTGCTTGAAATCATGGGGATTGTGTAAGTAGGCTAACATACTAAAGACCGTATATTGTAGAAAAACACAGAAATACACAAACACACACACGCACCAACACACACACACAAACAGACTTGGCAATAAACCCCACACACCCTAAACAATCAATTATCATAGTCTCAGTAAAAACAGCAGCGATTCCGGGCAAAGGACTTCGACTTCGACTTCTGACGTGAATGAAGAAAACAGGGTATCTTCATTCGAGCCAGGGCGTCGTCTTGTCTTAAACGAAGTAAGCGGAGAATTCGCTCAAGAAAGAGACACCGAGAACACAAGTTCCCCGTCGCCACGCAAGGAAGAAAGCAACGAAGAATCAGCAGATTCTTCGGATAAGGAGAATCAATACCCGAATCATCGTCCTTCAAGGGCAGACGATAGTAGATCTCCGGATTCTGTCGCGGAAACTGAAAACTTTAAGGATTCTGACGTTGAAATCGGCGCAAACTCGGTAGTACTTTCTGAATCCCAAATTCAGCACGAACAGGACGAATCATTAGTATCTGATCCTCTCGAAGAAGAAGAAGAAAAAGAACACGAAGAAGAGGTCGCTAGCGGTAACGAGTCGGAAGAAAAGGATAGTCCGAGGCAAAATAGCTTCGAGGAAGGTGAGAAAATACATACACTATAAATTTTTTAAAAATATTTATTTTTTAACATTTAATAAATATATATATTTTTAATTTTACGCAGGAACTTCAGGCGATAATAATAGCGATAAAGATAGTCCGTCGAAAGCTTCAAATTCTTCAAGTTCGACTCCAAAGCGGCCTTATTCGGGTTCAGACAATCGAAGCTCCGAAGAAAGGACCCCCAAGAGGCGACGTCAGTCAGTTTCAGATAGCGAGGACAACCGCCGAACTTTATTTACTGACTCGGAAGATAACCCCATTAAACAGAGGAGATTAACTTACCGTGAACAAGTAGAAGCCTATAGACGTAGAGTTGACGCCGGAAGTACACCAGGACGGAAGAGTTCATCTTCAGAAGAAGAACCGCCGCCGCCTTCGCCACCATTTAGATATTCGGAATTATATTGGGAGCAGCGGCGTGCTTCAGACGCCGACTCTGAACCTGATTCCGCCTTCAAATATAGACCTAATGCGAATTATCACCGTACATCACCGCGAAATTATAGTGACGAAGAGGAAGAGGAGGAGATCCCAGAAAGCGATACCGATCAGAATTCAGGAGGACCACTAGGCTATAGGGTAGAAACCCGTAGTACCAATTACGAGTCAAGCGAAACGTCAGAAGACGAGGCTCGCAGGAGGACCGTGAGGCGTGTAGTTCGCCGGCGTCGTAGACCACGCAATCCCGAACATCGCGAACCTGAGTATCGCGGGGAAGAGCAAAGTGAGAGTTCGCCACTACCGTCCAGTGAATCCCCCGATCGCCAAGACAACAGCGACGAAAACGAGAGCGACGAAGAGGAGAAGCGGGTTATACCTTCAAGGCGTCGCACTACCGACGATCAGCAGCCCAGCTTCTCAGGCTGGGGATATCTAACGTGTCGTCAGGACGCAGACTATTTCTCGGAACCCACCGACGGGAAGATCATCAGGAAGAGGAAGTCGCCATTTGAGGAAGAATCCTCGAATCAATCAAAGAGACGACCATCAGAAGACACCGAGAGCGAAGACTCTGAGAAGGAAGACTCTGAGAAGGTAGATTCTGAGAAGGAAGATTCTGAGAAGGAAGATTCTGATAAAGAAGATTCTGATAAAGAAGATTCTGATAAAGAAGATTCTGATAAAGAAGATTCTGATAAAGAAGATTCTGAGAAAGAAGATTCTGAGAAAGAAGATTCTGATAAAGAAGATTCGGACAACGGAGGTTCTGATACCGAGAAGGAAGATCGAAATACCGATAAACGCGATTCCGATACCGATAACGATTCCAATACTGAAGATCCGCAAGATCCCAGAGATTCTCAAGATTCGGCTTCTGACAACGAGCAGGTTCCCGATTCTACTGGGGAGCCCGACCAAGACAACGAGCAGTTTCCCGATTCTACCGAGGAGCCCGACCAAGACAACGAGCAGTTTCCCGATTCTACCGAGGAGCCCGACCAAGACAAGGAACTAGGACAGACTGCCGCTTGGACCATCACACCCGATGATCCCAAGGGCATTCAAGACTTCCAAGACTTCGTCCTAAAGCAGGTGCAACTGATCAATGAAATCATCGAGGTCGGCCATCAAGTATTCCAACTGGGATCAATAGTTTGCCATGGTGACTTTACGTTCTTTCAAACACTTTACGAGCGGAAAGTTCCAATAGAAGAGGTCGTTGAGCTAGTCTACCGGGGCATTCTCGGTGTCAAGGAGGAGCTCAGGGTGGCATTGATAGCCCGCCAAGATCTAAGCGAGCCACATTCGAAAGACATCATCAGGCCAGGAGATAAACTAGCCTATTTAAGATTGGATTTGTTCAATAAATTTGTATCAAAAGTCAATCAGTCCGAGAGGATCGTGGATCAACGCCTTCTTGAGCTGCAGGAGGTACGGAAACAGCAGGGACTACTGGAGCAGAAGCAGCGCGTCTTGGAGAGAGTGCGCCAGCAGCGGGAACAGCACCGCCTGCAGCAGCTTCAGGTGGAGCGGGAGCGTGAGGAGCGCCAGGAGGAGGAGCAGCGGCGCCTGGAGCTCGAACGCCACTTGGAGCGTTGGAAGGAGGACTTCAATCGCCAGCTGCGACTGCAGCGCGAGCAGGAGGAGATCAAGTTGAGGCAAGAGGAGGAGAACAGGAAGCGAGAAGAGGAGCGCAGGAGCAACTACGACAGCTACTACTGCCAACTGCCGAAGCACAAGCACCGCGAGCAGATGCAAAACGAAATGGTCAGCATTCCAGTGGCTAATTTGAACGGTGGCCTCAAGGCGGCCAGCAGTGGATCCGGTGGTGTGGTCGGTGTGGTCACCTCCTCCGGCGTTGTCTCCTCGGCCGTGCTGGCCAATGCGCCGCGTGTCTATCTGACGCCCTCCTCCACATTCATGGCCAATCGTGGTCAGGTGGCGGCGGGGGCGGGGGCCACCGGAAAGATTGCAGGAGGGAGCAACGTAACTTCATCCGTCGGCACATCTTCGGCCACCGCCGGCACTGTACGCTACTTTTCGCAATTCAGCAAAATGCAAACCGCCGGCGGACCCAGTTTGCAGCGTAAACTGGCCAACGGCGACACCATTGTGCTGGCCAACGGCAACAAGAGTCTGTTCCTCAGCAGCAGTGGAGGCGTTGGAGGCGACAAGGCCACCAATGGCAATAGTTTGCTAACGGCCAAAACGGAGCTTCTCGAGGAGGAAGTCATGCAGCCGGGAACTGTGATTGTCGACTGCGACGACGACGACGACGAGGATGAGAATGAGAATGAGGATGAGGACGATGAAGATGGGGAGGATAAGGATGAGAAGAACAACAGCCACACTGCCAAATCCAGTGGGGTTCAACAGGAGCAGCCGTTGGCTTTGACCACCGCAACCAACAATGCAGCCGCCTCCGATGATGAACCCGAACTGGATATTGTTATTAATAATGTGGTATGCTCCTTCAGCGTGGGCTGCCACCTCAAGCTGCGCGAAATCGCTCTCCAGGGCTCAAATGTCGAGTACCGTCGTGAGAACGGTATGGTGACAATGAAGCTCCGCCATCCGTACACGACGGCATCCATTTGGTCCTCGGGCAGGATCACGTGCACTGGAGCCACCTCCGAGGCAATGGTGAGTTTTTATAGAGCTTTAAGATATAGTTTTGAGCAGGGTTCGGAAAAAAACACTGTAAAACATCAAAAATTGTATCCTACATATTTTAGAAACATAAATAACACACACATGTCAATTGAGTTATTAACACGTGTTTTATACACAGCGTGTTTTAAACACAATTAGTTTTTGACATGTCAGAATTAAATGTTTTCTTGAGTATAAGAATGCATATATGCTTTGAAATGTTTAAAACTAACATATAATGTCAGTGAAACGAAATTTTTATTTGTGTTAATAAAACATTTTGTAACAAGTATTTTTATCACATGTCAAGAACTTTGCTCACACTGTAAAATACAATTTTTATGTTTTTAACAAGTGTGTTAATCGAACCCAGCTTTTGCGTAAAGGCTCGTGGGCCTTAGGATACTTTTGAGTGTGTTATAAGGCCCACTTTTTAATATTCTCCCTCTCCAGCGCCTCTTTACTTGATAATCTAATTATTTGTATCCTTTTTAGGCCAAGGTTGCGGCTCGCCGCTATGCGAGGACCCTGGGCAAGCTGGGATTTCCCACCCGCTTTCTCAACTTCCGGATCGTGAATGTTCTGGGCACCTGCAGCATGCCCTGGGCCATCAAGATCGTCAATTTCTCGGAGCGCCATCGCGAGAATGCGAGCTACGAGCCCGAGCTGCACCCGGGCGTGACCTACAAGATGCGCGATCCCGATCCCAAGGCCACGCTCAAGATCTTCTCCACCGGCAGCGTGACCGTGACGGGTGAGTAGATAGTAAAGTCGCCGTTCAAGTGCCAATTTAAACCACCTCTCTCTCGATCTGCAGCGGCCAGCGTTAGCCACGTGGAGTCGGCCATTCAGCACATTTACCCGCTCGTCTTTGAGTTCCGCAAGCAGCGTTCGCTGGAGGAGCTGCAGCATCTGCGCCAGAAGCAGCACAAGCAAGCGGGCGGTGATCCCAGCGAACTGGAGAAGCTGATCGTTGCGGAGAACAAGGCGGCCGGACTGGATGATATCTTCCTCAACACAACGGCGGCGCACACGAAGCCCTCGCCGAATGAGCGTACGCCGGCCACATCGGGCATCCTCACGAGCACCATCGATAGCATGCAGCGTTTGAAGCAGATCGAGAATTATTCTCACATGATGAAGCTGACGCAGGAGGAGCGCCGACACATACCCTTCCAGGGTGAGAAGGTTAACCCGGCGGCGGCTTCTACTTCGGCGGCAGCTGCTGCTTCGTCGGGGGATAATATCTGTGCCAATGCCCGTCGCCGGGCCACCGAGTGCTGGGCCACCAAGCTGCAGTACAAGCGTCCGCGTTACAATGATCCCGGCACCACGGGCACCGTCAATGCCTCGTCAACAGCCGCCTCCTCCTCAGCTGCCTCGTCATCCTCCTCACAGGCAGCGCCACACCTGCGTACTAATCCTCTCAAGACGGCCGCTTTGGCCAATGCCCGCATGCGTGGCGCCAAAATGCCAACGGTGCTCAAGCCGGGCACGCGTCTAGCGCCCATCGGCGGTGGCTATCTGCAGCACCAGCAGCATCTGCAGCAGCAGCAGCAGCTGCAACAGCAGCAGCAGAAGATGCGCCAGACCAGCTTCTCGCCCAGCGAGTTCGATGTGGACGATTTGATCGAGGAGGAGGAGAGCAACGAGCTGGACATGCAGTATTGAGCTAGCCAAGCAGCTGCCCAAGCCAAAAAAACACATTTAAACATTAACATTTAAATGATGATAATTCGATGGAAAAGAAAAGCAAACAGAGAGCTTTTCCCCGAATTTGTTGGCACTTTGTTTAAGCCATTTTTCATCACAATACAAACACACACATTTATTTTTGTGCTCGCCGCATTTAAAACACGAACTCGAGGAAAACCGGACGCAGGAGCGAAAACAAAAAAATATTTAAAAACAAAAAAGGATGAAAGGAGAACATTTTAATCCAAAGCGAAACAAAATTCCCAGCAGCAACACCAACTAAATAGCAGCAGCAACAACAAAACCAAGAGCCAAATATTTAACTTATAAGGTGGGTAAATATTTAAAAAAAAAATATAAAATACACACAAAAAAATATAACAAAATGAAAAAAAAAAATTAACAAATGATATATACAAGCATAAAAAATAAACGAATATATAAAAAGTAAAAAATCATATAAAGGATATGAAAAAATCATAAAAAGAATATAAAAAAAATAAAAAAACAAATAAAAATAGAATATAAAAAATGTATACAAAAATAAAAAATCATAAGAATATAAAAAAATTTAAAATCATAAAAAGATTATAAAAAAATATACAAAAATATTAAAACTAATGTTCCCCCCTTTCCTTACAGATTTACGTTTAAACGACTTTGTAACTTAAGCGAGCACATCTGAAACAAACTAGCAGAGTTAGCATATAGCGATGATTTCGAACCCGAAGGATTCCCAGCAGCAGCAGCAACCTCAAGAACATCCAGATGGTAAACACACAGAGAGAGCTTACCACAACGTAAACCTAAGTGTAGACTTAAAGAAAGCGTTATGAATACGTATATGCCAGCGTTTTACGTATGCAACCAAAAAAAACGAAATGTGCGGATTGCTTTGAAGGAGGAGGAGTTACAATCTATTTTTTTTTTACTCGGTTTAAATAGTTAATTTATGTGAGCAAGACCACCGCCTAAGCAAATACTGTAAACCCGAATGGATCACATACGACTTATATATATCAAGATAGCCTTTCCCTTTTTTTTTGTTGTTTGACCAAGACCAAGTTCTTCCGGAGCAAACCAAAATTCTCAAGAGGAAAGGAGCAGAGGAGGAGACCAGAGAAAACACTAGGATAATATTAACTGATTTATTTCATGTATTTTCACACACCCATTTAATAATTTTTTTTGTTTTCGCTCGTAAGTTCTAGATGCTATAAGCGTTGCTTCATGTGAAGCAAAACAAACAAAAACATTTGAATACGATTATAATTATATTATAATACCAACACACACACAAACACCTATATCTGGTCACTAATAACCAATTATAACAAAACTGAAAATACAGCAAGTAATTATGTTTTAATTTATGCTAGTAGTTTTTGGGTTGCGCAGAAGAACACTCAATCGAATTAGGAATAAACACCTGGATGATAGAAGATTGTTGTAGGGTTTATTTTTAAAGCAACCAGGTGAATGCGCGACTTGAAACTATTATCAGACGATGTATACCTAATGCATATATTCGTATATATACTATAAAATATATTAATGTTTTTTTTTTATGTAATTCGCATTATTCGCATAATTTAATGACAAATTTAGAGGAAGCAACTTTAAGCGTAGATTTACAAACTTGTTCCTGTGTTGTTAAAATCAGAAAGTAAAGAACTTATTTTAGTTAACGAAACTTAACGAAGCATACGCATACACAAACACTCACACACACACACACATTAACACAAGCATACGTATACATATACATAATGTTAAGGCATCCAAACAAAGCAACAAACAAACAAACAAAAGAGCGAATCATAAGCAATAATAGAATGTTTTCGTTGTAAAGAGGTAAAAACTAAACAAACAAATACTCACGTTAAACATAAAAAATAAACTCTAGATGTTTTGGCGTGCCTTCACCCGTAAATAGGAAAAACAAAAAGCGAGATACGATAGCCAATTGTACAATCATTGAAATAGTACTTCCAGACCAGAACGAACCCAAAACTCTTTGTACATAGACCCAAAATTGATGTTTTCCAATTGAACGTGAATATTGCCTCATCAACTTGAAATTTCTTTTGTGCTTAACGTAAAAACCAACTTTCATATCGTTCAAAACTTATGCATAATCAAAATAGCTAAAACAAACAAAAGAGATGGGGAATATTTAAGAGACGTAATATCATATATTTTTTTTTATATTTTTTTTATTTTGTATTCTGTCTTTCTTTGATAATTTATATTTTGATTTGCATAAACAAAATCGAGAAATGAAAATGCCTTTAGGGAACAAATAACTAGCGCGGAAAGGAAAGAGAGGGGAGATAGGTTTAGGTATTGAGAAAGCGAGAGATAGAGAGAAGGATATTGAACAGATCAATTGGAGCCGAAATGTATTTTTTTGTGTATGCGAATGTGGATAGAGATAGTAGGGATAGGAATAGGTCTCGAGACAGACCCGAACGTGTTACAATTGCAAAATTAACTAGCCACTAAGCCACTTAGCCCTAAGTTAGCTGAGAAACGGAATACTAAATTGTAAGCCAAAATGCATATAGCAATCTAACAAAAAAAACAAAATCTAATGGAACCTAACGACGAGAACCTAAATGTAATCTAAATGTACATAAAATAGTTGTTAACAAATCACAAAAAACAAACGAAAGCAAGAAACCAACAATAGAGTAAAGTCTTCACGTCTAACTGCCTTCGAAAAAACAAAAAGAAAGATACAGAAAAAGAAAAAGAAAGGAAAATCGGAAGTATTCTATTCTAAACACCGACTGTAAATTGCTTGTACTTTCACCACATTTTCTTTTTTGTTAAAGCAACGACAGCAACAACAACAACATTAATAGAACAGAACAGACGGATCGAAAGGCCTAAATAAGTGTATTTGGTTTCAAGAACTTTAAAAAAGCAAAACTAAATATTAATGATAGTATACAGATATATTTTTGATTATTATGTATTTAATGAGAACAATGTAATGAAAATGATGCAAGTATCGATATCGATATGATAACTAAGAGAAAACAAATTGAGAAATCAAATAGCATAATTCTGTTTTTGTTTTGCCGTAAAGACTGCATTATACCAACAATTAATTATATACAAAATAATAATAATAATAATATTAATAAATCAATAACTGATAAATGGCGAGTAAGCGAGAGCTTTGCATTGAGCAGAGACCAAAACGGATGAATAAATATATATATATATATTAAAACAACCAGAAAAAATATTCTAAAAACGAATACAAAAAAAAAAACAAAACAAACAAATATGAAAGAAAAACAAAAAACATGGAAAACAAAACCAAGAAACATTTATTTATTAGATCCTAAGAGAAGTTTCGCTAGCGGAGATCGAGTCAGGCCAGAGCGGACCTTAAAGGTACCCCGCATCCCAGAACGAAAAGCAAGATGAAATTACCTTACCAAAACGTGGGCGAGTCTACAAAAGTCTATAATAGGGCGATAGGGAGAATCGGAATAATTAGAGAACTATCGTATGATAAATCAATTACCAACTAACTGGCTAACTTATACCCACTAAGATTTATAGTTCCCCCTAATCCCTGAAACTAGTTCTAAGTACATAAGTTGCAAGCGAAAAAAAAACTAAAAGTTAGATTTATACACAAAAGGATATATACATCATATATATATATATATGTGGAGAAGGAGGAAGGTTTACTTTGGTTTTGAGATTGCCGCATCTTCACATCTCAAGCAATACGTTTGTATACCATTTGTTATTCCGAAACGCGACGGTTTTCGAAATCGCCAGTTTTGGGCGATTCGAAACATCGAAACGTTTCGTAGCTAACACTTGGATATGAATATTTAACAAAAAGCCACACAAACATTAACACGACAACAACAACAACACTCATTTGATGTATTTAGTTTAACGTTTAGCCCCTAGTTTCAAGAAAAATCACACACGAAACAAGAAAACGCAAAATTCGAGGAACGTGAAAATGCCTTTCCTGAACTGCAGTCAACACTCAAATATATGGCAACAAAAAAACAACAAAAATGAGAAAAGAAACAAACCAACCAAATGAAAGCAAATTGTTTGAATAAAAATCAAATTACATAAATCGTTGAGCATTTTTATTGATACAACTAAGGAATTACGAAAATATATGGGATTTAAAGTAGAGCTTGAAAAATGTCGATATTTAATAGGTGTTTTTGCCTTCAAAAAATCGATATTATCAAATCGATACCGCAAAAATATCGGAAATATCGATTAAATCTATAATTTTTAAGCTCTATTTAAAGGGAGACCGATACCTTTATACATCTGGTTCCAAAGGCCCACAAGATTTCCTACTTATTTCTCTCTCTTTGCTAAAACCCCTATATCATTTAAATTACTTTCATTTGTCATAATCGAATCACTATATTTCACATATTTTAATTCAGAAAGAGTTTACAAAATCATTGCAATAGGGGATACTATTGAATATTTAAGGATTCATCACTCAAAGGAACGATTGGTCGTTAGTTTGGTAAGTAAAGTACTACTAAAGTCTGATTGCTATATCTTGGGGTGCTTATTGAATCTCTAAATTGTTCGTTTTATTATAAAGATATTAAACCATTTTGAAAATGTGTATGAACAACACAAGTCTTAAAAAAATCCTCATCAATAGGCATACATTTTATATGGTTCAGCAAAGTGTTAACAAAACAAGTGAATAGCTTTTAAGGGACTTACAAATTAGAGAATAACTAATTCATGTTTTGATTCTTGACTTAAGTAACTTGTTTTGTGCGTAGAAATGTCAGTGGATGTACCATATATCACTGATTTATATAGTAACCACCTCTCCCATCCAATTGGAGGCTTGGCAGCTGGGTAAACAGTTTTATTTTACAAATGTTTTGGCGACTTAAATGCAGCTTAATCATAAATGACGATGTGTATATGCTGAATGCATGTGGCTCTAAAATTAGTCAACTTGTGGAGGAGCATTTCTTAGGGAAACTACCAAACCAAAAGGGGTTGTGTGTAAAAGAAAAACGTAGGATTAGGGAGTCCAAAAAGTATTATGTGTGTCAGAAGAAGGCCCAATCACTGGCTGAACTTCACGCCAATGTTGTTCACGCGCGTCTGCATGTGCTGCAGGACATCCTGCGAGAACTCCTCGATGGTCGTGAAGCGGCTCTTCTGGAAGCTGAAGATGTCGCCCAGGAAGGCGAGCAGCTGCTCCCGGAAGTAGTGGCAGATGTCGCGCAGGTTCTCGTTGGGCCCGAAGAAGCCCCAGGCCATTAGCGGCGATATCTGCTCGGATATCACGTAGAAGTGCGACATGAACCCGTTGGGGAACTTCAGCATCCGCTTCTTGGCCTTCAGCACCGACCAAACGGCCGTCGTTAGGGCCTGAAAATAAAAACAAAAGTTTTTAGTAGGATCTCGACTGGTAGAATGAATCATTGAATTTTTGTTTTATCATAGTATGCCAGGAAATTTCTGATTTGTTTAATTCAATTCTATGTGTAATAAATTGAATGTTTTTCTAATTCATTTCGAATTGAATGAATGAATGAATCATTTTTATGCCAGATTTTTTTTGTGCTTTCTTTTGAGAACAAAAAGTGGAAAATTTTTAAAAATTAATGTTAACTGCTTAGAAAATAAAATTCATGCATTCTGCTTCAAAAGAAATTGTCGTTTGAATTATTTCGGAATTCATGCCATTTATTCATTTATTCAATTCTATTAAACTCAAAATTTTAATTCATTCAATTCTATTAAACTCAAAATTCAAATTCACTCAATTCTATTAAACTCAAAACTCAAATTAATTCATTCATATAAAACAAATAATTCTAATTTCATGCAGGGCAAAACTATCTACTAGATACTTCCACTCACCGTCTCTTTGAATCCGTTGGATAGCCAGCGATTCTGCACCACCGCCGTCACGCTGGCGGGCGGAGCATCTAGGTCCTTAAATGAATCCAGGATGATAAAATCCAGGCAGATGTCGTAGAAGGTCATGGCCTTCACGTTGCGCTGCTCCAGCTCCATTTGGATGCACGGCCAGTTGCTGCTGTCGTGCAGATAGTTGACCATGTCCTCATAGCCCACTAGAAACTCCTTCGTATCCTTGTCGCCCAGGCAAAGCAGATCGGTGAGGATCTGCCGCCCGGCATCGCATATCCACTGACCCACGGCGGGATCCTTGAACAGAAACTGAAAGGCCAGTCGGACGCAGTGCAGCTTGGCCAGGTACTCGGTGTCCGTGCTGCAGTGCATCAGCTCCGCCCGAATGGTGCGACAAGGCACCGTGTACTCATCGTGGTGCTTCAACGCCGTCTGGAACAGCGGATACTCCTCGTACGAGGTCTCGATGAAGCCGTCGAACTCCCGCAGATCCGCCACTTGGTCTAAGGCGCTGGCAAAGCTCTCGGCGGAATCGAAATTGGGATCCGAACCCGCGCGACTCAGGACGCTGCCCGATTTGCGCGACCGCCGATCGTCGTCCGTCTCGCCCGCCGCCTCCTCCTCGGCCGCCTCGTCAATGGAATGCTCCTCGCGGAACAGCACCGAGCGCTGGTCGAGGAAGAGCAGCTCGCTCTGCTCCTGCAGCGTGTAGGCCATCTCCAGCAGGTTCTGAATCTCGCGGCAGAACTCCGAGTCCTCGGCCGTCGTCAGCAGAGCGGGCAGTCCGCCGGGCGAGTAGTGTGCCGCCAAGGCGTCCTCCCAAAAGTTAATCACCGTGTCCAGCGCCTCCATGCCCATCATGCCCAGCTGTTGGGCCGTCAATTGGGTGACCACCGAACCAGCTGGCCCGGCACTCTGTACGCCCATCAAGGCACCCACGCCAATTGAACCCGAGGCCATGGAAAGGCGGTCCGAATAGGCCAAAGTGGAACCAACGGGACTGCCCGAACGGGCAGAGGCCTTGGAGCCCGCTATCGAGATGAGGTCATTGGGACTGCGCATGCTGTTGCGGTTCCGCCGGCCCGTGTACTTCCTCGCCCGGCGGGGCGGACGCGGCGGCTTGCGGCGTCGCAGGAAGCGCGAGAGGACGCTCATCAAGGCCACGCCGGCGGTCAGCGAGAAGAGGACAACCTGGCGGGAGGAATAAAGAGGTTAATTTAAGGTTCCAATTGTCATTTATATATATTCTAAAGTCGAAATATCTGTCTGGCTGTCTTGGGAACTTAGTTTATCATACTAATCCTTCTTTTTCAGCACCTAATCTATCGTATTTCTAACACAGTCTATAGTTCTGTAGGTTGTTTAACATGAGGATGGTGTTCTGGTGACTCAATGGTGCTCTGGAGAGACATCCTGTTTAGTTATAATGAATCTTCTGACCCTATTACATATCTAACATTAGTTTTTGGGTACTTCTAGGCCTTTTTCATCATTTTATTCTGTACCCTCGTTGGTTTTTAAGGAGTATTTTGATTTTGAAAGAAATATAAAGAATTTTAAGACCCTATCACATATCTACCATTAGTTGTTGAGTATTCCTAGGCCCTTTTCATCAATTCATCCTATACCTTTTCTACTTTTCAAGGAGTATTTTGATTATAGTAAGATTTATAAAGAATTTTAAGACCCCATCACATATCTACCATTAGTTTCTGGGTATTCCTAGGCTTTTTTCATAATCTCATCCTATACATTCGTTGATTTCAAGGAGTATTTGGACTATAGTAAGATTTATAAAGAATTTTAAGACCCCATCACATATCTACCATTAGTTTCTGGGTATTCCTAGGCCCTTTTCATCATCTCATCCTATACCTTTGCTAGTTTTCAAAGACCAGTCTGTTTGTAGAACCCACCTTTGTGGTGGTGGAGACGCGGAAGGGCAGCAGACTGCCGCCGCTGGTCCACGAAGCCGGCATGAGGCGCTGCATCCTGAGGAGCTCCTCGGAGGTGGATCCTCGGAATCCTGCGGGAATGCGAATGGAGCTGGAACGGAAATCTCTGCGAGTCGGTGGCTGTGCGTCTGCCTGCTTTGAGGTTAGACCTCGGCGCCCACTCCACGATGCCCGCTCATCGGCTGGCGCTATCTTTTGGTGTTTCTGGCGCGGCTTTGACCCTGCGCTCCATGTGCGCCCTTCGCCCTTTGGAATGCGAAGCGAGTTCGCTGCTTTCGGTGGCCCAAACGATAACTTCTGGCGACTGGCTGACACGGATCCGGGTCTCCTCTGGTCGGCTACGGGGCGGGGTCTCTGGCGACGGCTGCTTATCAGTGGAAACTTTCACTTTTAGGCCTGAAAACAACAAAATTGCATCACAACGTTTCAGGGAGAGCGCGGCGGCAAAAAATCCAGCTGATTGGAGCGTTGCCACCTGGGGTAGGCCTAGTTTCCCCCCAGGGGCGTTGCCAGACCCACGGACAGCTGATGGTGTGACAGGAAAAGTCACAGTGACTTCATTTAATAAAATGTTTAATATATATAAATAATTTGGATTTTCAAAGCACGTAGGTATGTAAAAAAAAAGGTTGCTATAATTTGGAATTAAAATAATTAAAAATGTGAAGATGTCAAATCAATCTGTGTTTCCAAATCATTTGTACAGAACCCGTTGAAACCGCTTTGCACCAGCGGTCACTGTTCACCGCAGCCGTGAATTGCAATCACCGAGTGCAGCAATCGCGCATCTCTAGCACGGTTGCAGGCGATAATCGATAAATGATTGATTGGCTGCAATGTGCAAATGGCGGGAAAGGGGAAATTCTAGCTAATTTAAACAGAATTAAGAACAAATCGATTAAGACTTGAATTAATTAATTTTTGCTTGTAATTATTGTGCGGCGGCTGTGGGGGCAAACGGAACGAAGCGATTCGATAACATGGCGGCCATGACGTCACGCCCAGCCACGGCGAAGCTGGGAGAAGACAACAACAAAAAGCACTTTGAACCGGCAAGAACTGCTAAAGGCGAAATATTTTGGCATTATTATTAAAAATTCAGTCTTTTGGCATTGGCACGGGCCAAGAGACACGCAATTAACATTCGGGCGCACGCTGTGCGAGCGAGCGAGACAGCGATCGAACGCTTACTCATGCGAGAGACTTTCTATGAATATATGTACATATTTCCTCGGCGATTCGATGTGGATGTGAATTGTTATTATACTTTTTGTTATTAGTTCAGCACTCGACATCAGCCGTCACCCGTAAACGATGTCCGAAGATGCCAAGAGTGAGGGCAAAATACATAGAAGCCCGGAATTAGTAATATCAAGTCTAATTCAAACAGGTCCAGGACCACGGACGCGGAACATCATCGAGAACCAGCTGTTCCGCCGGCAGCGCAGCCTCAAATTGGAGGCACTGCAGCGCCAGCGGACCTTGGATTCCGGCGACGGGGCAGAGGGATTGGGCCCGGATCCGGAACCCTTCGACAAGGTCAGTCGGTTCTTGAATTCGATTCGAATCACATACATATCTTTGCGTTCCCCGAACAGACCCACATCGTCATCATCTTCACGGAGAAGGCCAAGCTGAGACACTGCCAGGATGTGGAGAAGATCATCCAGGAGTTTGGCATCCAAACTACGCTGGAAATCGTGGGGTAAAAAATATATAAAAAAAAAAATATTTAAAAAACTTATTAAAAAATTATTTATATAACTCTATGGGCTATAAATTTAAACATCATAATTAATGTTAATTAACTAAGTTGGCCCAAAAAAGTGATAAAAATGCATTTTTTTTTTATACAAATTTATAACGAATTAAAACACTTTTTATAATAATATAAAAACATTATTAAAAAAAGATAAATCCATAAATATATACAAAAAAAAAAAATGATTTAAAAATAATTTATATAACAAAGATAATTTTAAACAGAATATTTAACATCGTACCATTTTGTGTAATTCAACTAAGAAAGTGAAGTGTAAATATTCCACAAACTAAACAGAATAATCTTTATATAATCAAAAATGCGTTGTTTATAGATCAACAAATGTAAACACAATTTATGTAATTCAACAAAGAGCTCAAGTGTTTGTTTTTGTTAAATGAGCAAACAAATCCTTAGAAGTTTTTTCTTTTAACATAATTTTTATACAAAACAACATTACATTTTGAGCACTTCGAATCTAGGATAAATCAGTAAATCATTTAAAATTAGCAAACAAAAAATCGTAATGGGATCAAAACGGCATTGTTTATTAAACACACAATGTGTAAACACAATTGAAAATTGTAAACTTATCAAAGAAAATATGTTCTATCATATGGTCTTTGATTTTTTCAAACAAGAACTTTTGATAAAGTGATTAAGTGAAAATATAAAATGCTTTTCAAATTAGACCTTAAAAATCATCGATATTTTCACAATATTATTCGATAATTTCGATATATTTAAAAGCTGTATTTCAAATGCCTTATTTATTATATAGTAATCCAATTAAATTTCTTTTAGAAAAACCGAAAAGTACCTATACCTGTCGGCCAGCGTGGATACCTTGCTGCGATTGGCCGATGCCGCCGAGCTGGAGAAGATGACGACCACGAACAGCATGCAAAAGTTCAACAACGGCTGCATCTCGGACTTCCTTTTGCCCGGCATGGGCAAGGATCAGATCCTGCGCTACTGCGAGATACCTGTGCTCATCAAGGATGTGATCCAGGACGGCATTAAGTCGTATGTGCAAAAGGGCTACATTGAGGATATGTTTCCCCTGCACGATATCGTGAGTTTATTAATAAATAAATCATTATATATTTTATTATTAATCAATCTTTTTCTCTTTAGCTTTACCTAGATCGCTTCAATTGGAACCTGAAACGCACCAAGCTGCCCATCGAGGACATCCGCAACTACTTCGGTTCCAGCATAGGCCTCTATTTCGGCTTCATCGAGTTCTACACAAAGGCTTTAATTTTTCCCGCTGTTTTTGGCATACTTCAATGCGTGTTCGACCTGAATATATCGCTGGTTTGCAGCTTCTATGTAGTCTGGACCACGGTGAGTTCATTTGGGTACAAAGTAAACTTGTGCACATTAAAAATAATTGGCTTTTAAAATGTATAAATCTTAAATGTGTCAAAAGTCTAAAAATAACATTATTTAAGTGCTTTTAAGTTAGAAACTTTTAAGTGTGCACAGAAAAAAATTAACGTAAGATCAGATTGATATGTGCAGGTTAATTTAATATACTTTAAAGCCAATCAAGTTATTTATATTATTATGATACGATGTTATGATTATAATGTTTATCTTATTTTACAATATTTGTTAAAAAATAATATATTTGGTATTTTAAAGAAGTATTTTTATGACTTTTTTAAAATGATAAAATACCAAGTTGATATGGTTCAATCATAAATTTGATATTAATCAAATCTGCTTTTTATTAATATGAAATAAGGTAGAAATGACCTATTTCCTATACACTTTTCTTTCTGTGTGATAATAAAAATAGTCATCGTGCATTTCACAATTTTTTTTGTATCTTTCAACATAAACCATCTTTGTTAAAATCCCAATAAAATAAAATATAATTTTATTTTATTTTTACCACCTGTTTATTTATTGAGTTTATATTAAATATATGAAATCTTTGCAGATTTTCCTGGAGCTGTGGAAGCGCAAGTGCGCCGGCTACTCGTACCGCTGGGGCACCATCGAGATGAGCAGCCTGGACAAGCCGCGTTCGGCGTACACGGGGCAAATGAAGCCGGATCCCATTACGGGCAAGATGACGCTCCACTACCCGATGCGCTACACGTACCTGCAGATGTACTGCATCTCGTATCCCGTGGTTCTCGGTTGCGTGGTGGCCGCTGGCTGGTTTGCCCTCTACCAGTTCCAAATCGAGGCCGAGGTGCTGGCGGACTTTGGGCCCGAATCGTGGCTACTGTACGTGCCGGTCATTGTGCAGTCGGTGCTGATTGCGATCTTCTCGTGGGCCTACGAGAAGCTGGCCACATTCCTAACCAATCTGGAAAACCATCGAACGCGTTCGCAATACGATCGTCATCGGGTCAACAAGCTGATGCTCTTCGAGATCGTCAATAACTTCTTCTCGCAGTTCTACATTGCCTTTGTGCTGCACGATTTGCGGCAGCTGAAGTACCAGCTGATGATGCAGCTGCTGGTCTTCCAGTTGCTCTGCATCGCCCAGGAGATTGGCATACCGCTGCTGGCGGTGCTGCGCCAGAAATACGCCGAGTTCCGTCATCGCGAGGTGGCCGAGGAGAAGCTGCGTTCGATAAGCGATCTGCCACGCTACGAGCAATCGTTCTACGAGTCGGGCCTAGATGAATACCATTCCACGTACGAGGATTACCTGCAGGTGTGCATCCAGTTTGGATTCGTCGTGCTCTTTGCCGCCGTCGCCCCCTTTGCGGCCATTGGTGCGCTGCTGAACAACGTCTTTGCGGTGCACATTGACATGTGGAAGCTGTGCAACATCTACAAGCGGCCATTCGCCCGAAGGGCCAAGAATATCGGCGCCTGGCAGCTGGCCTTTGAGCTGCTCTCGGTGATGGCGCTGCTCAGCAACTGCGGACTGCTCTTCCTTCAGCCGAATGTCAAGTGAGATGTGGTCTTGGAACTTTTATTGTGTATTTAATTTAATAACTTTCTTCCTTCCTTTTTTAGGGACTTCTTTTCCCACTGGCTGCCCTCGGTCCCTGATCTTTCGTTCGTGATCTTTGAGCACCTGCTGCTGGGCCTGAAGTTCCTCATCCACAAGGTCATTCACGAACGACCGCGCTGGGTGCGCATCGGACTGCTAAAGGCGGACTACGAAACTAGCCAGGCACTCAAGCAACTCAAGTGGGTCTCACCAATCATCAGCTCGGCTGGAAAGAGAAATGCAACTCATGCCCAAACTCAACCTCAATTTATTTGCAGGAAATTCAAGGCGGAGGCCAACAAGATGGCCTGATACGATGGCCCAGATCTCCCACTCCTTTTGGTGCTAATCAAACCAGTCCATTTTAAAGGTTATTATTTATATAAAAAAAAACATACATACTAAGCGCTTTTACTGTGAATGTTTGAGACCATCGGAAGAAGATGAAGAAGAAGGTGCCTTAAACCTAAAACTCATATAAATATGTCCACAAATTACTTGAGATACTGCTCTTTTATATGGCCAAGGGATCCTAGCGTGAGCCGCGAAAGTGCCGGAATGCCAGGTAGGCATCCAGGGCATGCAAAATGCCCGCCGCATAGCCCATGTACTGAAAGTTAGGCAGATTTAAGATTAAGCTTTAAGTTAAGGTTTCTTTGGGCACTCACATAGCAGGCCGTCATGGCGGGATAAGCCCAGAATCCGGGACGCACGAGAAACTGCGGATGCAGCCAGACCACACAGGCGAAACCCATGTAACTGGCTGAACTGAAGTACATGCAACTGGCTAAGGCGTTGAACAAGGTCTCCTGGAATTAAGGGAATTTACCATTTAATAGTGTAAAAAATGTTAATTAATTGGTGTGTGATTATAAATGTACTATGATTTCTATACGTTTGTTTAGTACTCCATTTGGATTTCATTTAATTCCATTTAATGGAATTAGTATTGCTTAAACAATGCAAATTTAATTTTTGATATTTAATGATTTCTCTACGTTTGTTTAATACTCCACTATAGAATTTTTTTTTTGATATAATGAAATTAATATTGCCTAAACAATGCAAATATAATTTTGGATATTTAATGATTTCTCTACATTTGTTTATTACTCCATTTTAACTATAGAATTTATTTTGTTTAGTATAATGGAATTAATATTTCTTAAACAATACAAATTTAATTTTTGATATTTAAAATTAAACATTTAATGTAATGAGCAGACATTGGATTATATGCGAAACAGTATTCTAAAATTCTCAATTTTTAAAATTCTAAATTCTAAAATTATTTTGTAATAAATCAAAATTTAATTTGCAATATTATAGAAAAATTTATCTTTTATCAAAGAACATATATTATAATATTTTGTAATAAAATATATAATATTTATAATATGTTTCTGCATATAACCCTATGTATAGTAATGATTTAGTTTTAGTTTTAGTACACATTTATTTTAATAAGCAGTAGCTACTCACAAACATCGACTGGCGGATGAGGCTGTAGGATTTGTCGGAGAACGCGTAGCACAGCAGCAGGATGCCGGTGGTGGTGGAGCAGTGGCCCGTGGTGGCCAGGAAGCTGGTCAGCGCCTGGCCAATGGAGTCGCCATACGGAATGCCATACTTGATCAGCAGGCCCTCGCACAGCATGGCCAGGCCCAGTTCCATCAGCTTGAGGAGCCCGATCCGGGACAGAACGAATCCGAAGTTGATGCAGGTGCAGACGCGGCAGCAGCAGATGCGGATGCCCAGCGGCTGGGCCATTCCCCGAACTCCGAACGAGGCCATGGTCTGATGGCAAATGATCTCGTGAGGCTGGGACTCCGCTTTGTTGTCCGCCCGATGGATGAGTTTGGGTTTCTATAAATAACTCCCAAGACATGTGGGCCCCAAGCGGCGCATTTCCTTGCATTTCGAGTGTTCTGATCTTCGCACCAAATCCTTCACAGTCTGAAGTTATATTTAGAACAGCCATGAGCCATTTTAACTATGTGTTTGGGTTTTTTTGTCTACGTGGAATGTGAATTCTTTTAATCCCTGCTCTGTATTTCTTAGAATTATATTATTTATCAATGAAAAGATTTTTTAAATGCTAAAAAAATATTAAAAAATATATCTTATTATCAGAATTTCTCAGATTAGATTTTTTTGAAATATGTATTTATTTGTATACCTGTTGATTATAAATGTTTTTTTGTTTGCTTACTGAAATTATTTTATAAAATTGAATTATACATAATGAAATTCATATTTATTACCAATATATTTAATTTTAATAATCTAAGGGCGGTTTTCTCATCCGCATATTAAATTTACAGTATGGTTTAAACTTAAAAAAAAGTATTTAAATTTAAAGTCCACTTTAAATTATTACCTATCACCTAAACTAAAGAACAAGTAAAATTTTTTGAAAATAAGCCATGTTAATTATATATCGAATATTTGATATCGCTGGAGAGAGATATTTTTATTCTACAAATATTGAGAGTAATTTAATGAGTTTTGATTTTATTGAATCCATTCACCAGTGCGATGACTGTCACAGTTTCAGTTTCACATTAGATGCCAGCCAAATAGTAGTAGCAAAATTCCAAACGTACAAAACTGTATAGAGAATAATTCCCCAAAAAAAGTGAACACATCTGAAGCCAAAGTTTCCGATTCCAGGATGTGCATGCCGTATCTGAACAAACTCTTCGGCGGCAACGGCGGCGATCGTCGGGAGCGTCGCACCCGGGATGGCGGTATTACCCCGCTGCCCAGTCTGGCCAATGTGAACCAGGTCTCGTTGGACACCGTCCATACCGTCAAGTCCGGCAAGTCGTCGAAATCCGGCAAGTCCGCCAGTCGGAGGAGCACCACCAATACCACTGGACAACCCGCCGATACCAGTGAGAGCAGCATGGAGTCCCAGACGGAGCAGCCGATGGCGGCCGCCTCACGAGGAGCTGTTCGCAATGCCTCCGCCTCGGTGGCACCTGCACCATCACCTTCACCTGCTGCCAGCGGATCGAGAACACGCAGATCCTGGTGGGGATACTTTGGCATGAACAAGAACAAGAAGCCCAGCATTGAGTCGCTCTAGGATGGAGGATCTGGGATCGAATTGCTATGGGTTACCAAAGGAGACGGAATTGGAAGATGTCGGTCCTTGACTTTGGGTCGGACTCTAACTAACCAAGAAAAAAATATTAGATTATAATAAATGGCCATCTTTCGGATCTGTGGAAACCCAAAACCTAGAGTAACCTAAATTTGGAATAGTATTTATAATACATTGGATAGATTTTATAGACTGGAATTTAATTCTTTTTATTATACTTTGGGTTATTCAAAATGGACTCTAGATAATATTTCAATTATATCATAATCTCCTATAGTAACCCAAATTTAAATTAGTGTTTATATTACATTGAAAAGATTTTATAGACTGGAATTTAATTCTTTTATAGAATATAGAATAGCATTTAAATTACATGATATCATTTCATTTTTTAGTAAGTAAATTCCAGAATTTAATCACTAACCAATAGGATCGTTAAATGAGTTACTGAACCAGTTAAGACCCAAAACTATTTATAGAACAAGTTCAAATTTAGCTGGCAATGAAATTGGGTAATAAATCAGGAGAGTTACTGCTAAGTACTTTCACTTTCCCCGTAGATCTTTTTAGCCCCATCAGAGCTTTCTTTGTTCTCTGCTTTCTATAGCATATACACTCGGATCGGATCGGATCGGATCGGATCGGCTGCTATAGAAGATCGTGTCGTGCCCGAGAAGGGGGCGTGGCAGGGGCGTGGGGCAAACAAAGCTCAAACGTCGGCACCGCCAGCGATTAGTGTAATTTATCAGTCGCAACGGCAATTTATATGGCTAAGCGCGATCGGTGGGATATATATATATGTATATATGGGGATGGGGGTGCGGGTGAGGGGGCGGTCATTGCGGGGGTGGATGCTTTTTGACAATAAAATTAATGTGGCTGTTATCACAAGTAATTGTTGCTGCCGGCAGTTGTTATTGTTGCCCTTACCGCTATTGTTGCGCATTGCCGCTTGCGTCAATGGGCAGCTACACTGCGAGAAAATATTCGGATTTAAAATATGATTAACATTTACTGTAAAAAGTATTTGAATTAGGATTGAAAACCAGAAAAAAAGTTGTTATTTTTGTCTAATATCCTAATAGTTTTTTGGCCGTAACAATGAAAATAATGATCCAAATATGGAATGCAATACCTCGTCGAGCTCGTAATTAAATTCCCTAACGATTGGCATTTAAACCTGGAAATTTTTAATTTTTGTCATTTTTCGCAAAAAATCATGAAACCATCATTAAAAAATGGAAAAATTTATAAAAAAATAAATTTCCCAGAAAGTGATGAGGATCGTTAGTTTAGGTCGTTAGCTGTTTAAAATAGTCGGTCTTTTAGCTGTAGGCCTTGATTTGTCCAAATTACGAGTGAAAAACCGCAAAAAAAAGGTTATTTTCGCCTAAAATTCGAATCGTATTTTCTACCCTAAAATATCAGTATTTTTGAGCTCCTTATTTTATTCCCAATCGATTGGCATTATTTTCTTAAAAAGAAACGTATTTTAATGTATTGTAAACAAATTAAGTAAATCACACCGTTTTTATTCTGCGTGTAGAGGAGAACAAAAAGACAGCTATAACGATGACGCTCCAGAAATGTTGTAACAAGTGAAACCGTTCAGAATTTGCATAAATTGTTTGGCCCGGGTGGGAATTTTGTAATCTGCAATTAGGAATTTGCCAATTTCGTCACGAATTTTGCACGTGCATAAATTAAGGGAGCGATTTAATCGCTTGACTTCCATTTGGGGTCGTGGGATGAGAGGAATTTTCAGTTATTCAGATTTTCCCTTTCTTTTTATTTCCTTTCGTTTACTTTTTTGGGCTTTTCCGACAGACAACGCTCTCTCGTTTATTTTTAATGCCAAGAATAAGAATAAGATATATACCATCCACCGATCGGCTATAGAATGGGAAAGCTCTGGTCGGCTTTTCATTGGGGCAAATGCCTCTGACGTCGCAACAGCTAAAATAAAAATAAAAACAAATTCGCTTTCGGCTGTAAATAATTCGCATCGTGTCGTGTTGCACTGAAAAATCACTTGTAAATTGTTGTGTCATTAATTGCGCAAAGACAAAGAGACAAAAAGACTAAACAACAAAAAAGAAGTGCGACACAGTGTGCTGATTGTTGACTCAAATTAAAAGTGCGACAAATTTTAATTTACATTTTTTGTTTATTTCGGTTTGTTCGTTTTCGTTTTATTTCGGTCGCCTGACAATCACTCCTAAATCGCCTTTAAAACGTACCCGTAAAATTAAGTAAATTGCTAACATCAGTTAATTCCAGTCGCCAAATCAAATCGGACATATCTACATATCCAAACATTTCGAGAGAACCCAGAACAGGAAACAATCGGAATCATTTGGGAAATTTATCATTCGGTATTTATGATGGGAACCTTGTTCTCTAAAGCTCTGCGTACGGAAATGTCGGCAATGATATAGTATTTGGCATTATTTTTAGGTGATAATATGACGTCTTAAGGTTTAATTAAACAATTGCAGAAAGTTTAAACAGATCTGTTGGGAATTTCCTCTACTCAACAAGCTAATAATAACAAATTGGAATTTTAAAAATAATAAGAGTAAAGCAATTTAAGAAATGTTATTCAAGAAATCATTTAAAATAAATGGAAAGGTCATTAAATAAATATAAATATTCATGGCTTTGTTTCTGGTTTTCCCAGAATTTTCCCCCCATACGTAAGAAGCCCTTAAACATCCGTTAATTGTTTTTGCTGGCCAAACAAACCGCTTTTCGCTATTAGCAGCCAAATGCAGCTGTCAATTGGCCCACAACTTGCACGCAAATGGCAAATATTTTCCTTTTCCCAACTTCAAGCTCGATTTTTACACACGCTCACAAAAACAATTGTAAATGCTGTTCATAAACAACCAAACAACCGAGGCAATGTTTTCTATTTTATTTACATTTCTCCATTTCTTTGCTGGAAACTGAAACGCAAATTCATGTGACAACAAAAACACAAGATGATTTCTTGAAGCGAAAGCCCGTAAACAAAAAACGCTTTATCTGGGCCAAAATCGCGAATCGGAGATAATGCCGCCGAGTGGTTCGGGCACAGTCTGGCCCACTGATTGACTATTATATGGCCGATTGATCCGCCGGAATCCTAGTCTATGGTCTACGTAGAAGTGGGCCTGCGATTGCCTGACTTATTTATAGCAATTTGTTTGCCGCCCCGTCGACGTCACAATCATTTGCGGCTGTCATGATTTTTGGAAGTCGAAAAACGTAGAGGGTCTGGGGGATTTTTAAACCGCACGCTTATGTTTTAACAGCAAAGAGTGTAAATCAAGTACACTTGAACGTTGAAAAGTTATCGAAAAATAATAGATTAAGAAGAAAAGGCTTTTTCTATATAATCCACATTTTATGGGTTAAAAACTTTATTACAAAAAGCCGAAATTAATTTTGGCTTAAATCTAATTTTGATTTTATGAAAAAAATTGTAATCAACAAAATGTGGCTCAAAATTGGATGGATTTAAAAAAAATTGGTAAAAAATGGTGCCTTAAAATGAATAATTTTTAATAATTGAATACAACTTTTTCTCACCGTGTACCAAACACTACGTGCCACGCACCGGAGATGAGTGGACAGAATGTGAACAAGTTGTCCATTGATTGGAAAGTCCAAAATCGCCTATGTTAATATAGTATATCTTTGAAAAACTCAGAATAAATTGGGAAAACCCCTGGGTAAAGTGACAAGGCAATTTAGAAGATATCCTTTGAGTTCCCCAGATTAAAGGCACTGATAAGCGATCCGAAACATTTCGTTTGAAATCTTATCAGAAACCAAAAACATGACAGCACTCATAAGTTTAATTATTAAATATATGTTCTTGCCATACAAAATAATCTTAGTCATTGCCATTTAATTGCAAAATTATTAGATTGATATGAGAGACTTTGTTATGATTACTATTTTTTAGGTTTTGGGCTATTTTTGAAATGGTTTACAGATAGGCAGTTTTTTTTTGATATCATGGAGTTGTATTTTTTCTACAAGTTCTTAAGTTCGATGATTCACCTGCTGTCGCATCCGAAACGGAAGAATATTCCCATTCCGGAATACCTGAGTACCGGAATAGAACCGACTTTGGGTTTTCAATTTGTGGGAGTGAACAAAAAAACACAATTTGCCAGTCGTCTGGCCATCTGCGTCATTGCGAAAACACTTGTCGCCCTTTTGTTGGCAGGATGGGCGTGGCCGGAGGCGGCAATTGGGGGTAAAATAATACAGGTTATAGAAAAAAAATAATTATAAATTGTATATACATAAATATAACTTATTTGAATCAATATTTTAATATATAATTTTATGAAACATATTTATTAGTAAATTTTTCATAAGGTTTAGTAATAAATATTCAATTAAGAAATATTTAAATTTAAAATTATACAAACCTGTTATAATGGATTTATAATAATAATTATTTAATACCAACAGTATTTAAAATTAAACCACTTTGCATGCAACACCATAAAAATTAATTTCACTGAAAGATAAGCAACTTAATTATTTTAGTATTAGTTTCCTCCATTAGTTGTACCTACCATTTTAGCCGCTGCTGTGATGGGCAACCCTTACTTACATGCGGTAAGCCGCCATGTATGTACATTCTACATACATGTACCGCAAATTCTTTTCTCGTGTCTCCCAAGGGGTCGTGTTCTATGCTGCTTATCAGCTATCCGCTATCGGCAAATCGATAAATCATGTCCCCATCCCCATTCGAGACGATCTTCCCCCACCTTGATCTACTGCAAATGCCGTTCTATTAGTAACTGACTTGATCGCTGGCATTGAGGCGCTGGCATCGCTTTCATTTGGCTACAATTTCAATTTCGATTCCAATTCCATTGCGTTCGTTACATTTTAATTAGATTTAGGATCATATTCGTTATATCGTTTGGCTTGGAGAGCAGACCCCCAGACCCAGAGCCAAAGCCAGCTCAACTTGACAACCGATCTCCTCCTGCTTAACCCTGATATACCTGGCCGTGATATACCACAAAATAACTGATCAAATCTGGCAGGTACTTTGAGTAATTTTGTTTAAAAGTATATTTTAGAAAAAAAATCCTTTGGGTAATTTAAATTAAATCTCATATAGGTTTTCACTTTCTTACCTAAAACCAAAACATTTTTTAAACAGCAAATATTATTGATACAATCGTATCAAAAATACAAAATCAATAAATATTAATTAATGGTAATTAAATTAAGCACGCTAAGACAACGGTGCGTATGAGTGATAGACTTTTAAAGCTTTTGTGGCGGCTTTTTAGTACATTTATTATTGTTTAGGCTTATATATATATGTGTTTTGCAAACTAAAATTTAGTGCATTAAAATTGCAAAAATTAAAAGTTAAATGTGGAGAGACAACATTGCGTATGAGTAATAAAATGTGTTTATATTAGCGTTGCTTTATATTGTGGGTATAAAATTACATTTTTATATAGCCTAAAAATTTCTTATTACATAATGAATAATAAATTTAAATTGAACTTTAGTTTTAAAATGAAACTTGAAAATTTTAGTATGTAATCTTTGGCTAAAATTTTTGCTATGTTAATAAATTAAATTTGTATTGGAGAAAGTATTATCATATTAAATTATAGAATTTCAAATACGGAATTTCGAAGAATATTTCAATATTTTGTATGTCATTTTTAATTTTTTTATAATTTTTAAAGAGAACAATAATGAAAAAATACAATTTTTACTATCAAATTTATATTATTTATGATAAACTTAATCACTAAAAAGGGTCTTAGGCTTTTTCTTAGCTGATATTGAGTGCTTGGCCTGCAGAGGGTTAAGTCCCCTTTCTCGGCGATCGGCCGACTGCGCTGCTGGCGTCGCAGTCGCCGCTTTTGGCGCAATCGAAAGTTACGTTTAAGCTTTACGTAGAGCGCATTAGTCGAACGGCGATTGTCGGCGGCGTTAGTTCAGAGTTTTAATACATTCAATTCGAGCATAATTCCCAAATACGAAAAATCCAGCCAAAATCAGCAGCGATATATCAAAAAAAATACCTTGGAGATATTGTAAGTGAGAGGTGGTTCTTACCTAACTTTTTGAACTGACGCTCCAAACTGAAGTGCTCTTGCTGCTCTCAAGATTTCCGTTCTACAAATTATCATTGATAATTATAATCAATTGATTAGTGTGAGTTTAGTGTCTGTCAGACCAAAAACATCCAAAACACAAGTTCTAAATTTATTTTAATGTGAAAATTAATATGATTACCGAATTTCGCCACCGTGTGCGCCGTAATTTGTGCCATTAAATTGCAAATTGTTGCCACCACAAATGATTAAATTAATTAAATTATTAATGGCGCACAAACTACTGAAGATGCGACTCGCCATATATTATATACTATATATGGGATCGTAGAATTTTATGTACATAATATTAAACTAACTGAAAATCGTGCTCGCATTTCTCCAGCGATTTAGCATGCAATCCCGCTTTCCTTCCGGCCCATCCCACAAAATCTCTATCTGAAAATATATAATCACGGACGAAAAAAGTACCACACAAATTGGTTTAATTTATGGGAATTTAATTTCTATAATTTTCAAATGTCAAATGTTTAAAATGATAAGGACACTAGAAAAACTTCAGCGATATTACAATTATAACTGCACCAAATATATTGTATATTATCTTATATTATATATATCAAAAACTTATTAGCCACAGTATCAAATAAGATAAAATATAATTTTACACACTACAAAATTCTTGAATCTAAATTTGATTTCTTTCGGTGTACCTTTTGCATTTCCAGCTCTTTTTGTATCGTTTAGTTTTCGATAGTTATTCGATTCGCATGCAAATCATGCGGGGGACCTAATAAAAAACAAACATTCTGTGCTAATCAGCCGGGCCTTTAAATTCGAATCATGAACCCATAAATTTCCCTTTTGGGCCCCCAAAATAACTTGTTCGAAAAAAAGAAACCCCCGAATAATAGGTGACAAGTGGAGATATTCCCCATTTAACAGCTACTTAAGGCCGTAAAAGGGTTTTTATGGCTTATCTACTATCTCTAACTTCTAAAATGGTTCTAGAGTCTAGACCTGTGTGCTGTGGCACGATTTTCTTCGCTTTTTTTGCGACGAATCCAACCTACGCCTAATTGGCACACGTGACAGATAAAATTCCTGTCTAATTTGGCAGATATCCCCCCAGTTACATTCGTTCTTCTTACAAACAAGTTATATATTCCCCTGGGGGAATTTTAATTAATTTTTCGTACATATATAGATAGAGATTTTCAATTACAAATCGCAGTTCTAGAAAATATACAAAAATATATACTTCCGCACTAGGTAAGATATATTTTTTTTTAGGGGAAACTAGTTTTTAAATTTATTTATTCAGTGTTTGCACAGCTTTTGAATGGTGAATGGATGTCTTATCAACTTATACAGTCAAACTTTCCTAACTTCCGACACATTATAAGTGGCTAAGGGAATCGGAAAATTATAATATATAGTTAAACTAAAAACTAGTTTTTAAATTTCTTGCTTAAACATTTAAGGATTTTAAGAACTTTTAAATGGGTAATAAACTCTAGTACTTATGTACCTATATAAAAACAAGGAAGCCTTACTTTTTTGCCAGCTATTTAGTTACTTGTCACTCACAATTAACTGAAGAATAATGCTTTTGAAAGCTGCGCCGCCGAAAATTGCCTGTAAACAATAAAATCAAATTAATTATGGCCAAATAAATCACTGACATCTCAACTCGAGCAGAATTATTGCCCTCTGCTGATAAGCTGAGCTCCAAGCCAATTAATAAGCACGCAGGCAGCGACGCCAACGTCCGACGGCGACTGCGACTGCGGCAGAGGCGGTAGCCGAGGCAGCGGCGGCGGCAGAGGCGATTGGCCAACAACAGTTCGATGTCGAAGCGGTGAAGTCGAGCGTGCTCTGTGCCTTTTCATCTGCCGCTGCGCGTGCGTCTGCGGTTGCTGCAACTGGGGCAGTACGGTCGAAATTCGAAGTCGAAATTTTAAAATTTGAAAGTTCAAAACTAAATTTTAAAATTTTAATACCCAAAGTTTGAAATTTTTAAGTTTGAAACTTTATTGAAAAAAACTACATCGAAATTTCGAGCCCGCGTAAGTTAAACATTTTCTAATCAATGTTTTGCAAAGTATTCAAAATATTTAAAACCCCCGCTATCAATTGTGATTAACAAAAGTGAAAAAGTTTAAAACTTTTGAAATTTCCGGTTCGAATTTTCAAGAAATAACTTTTAAAGTAAAATAAAAAAATGTAGTGCGTAAATCTTAGATGTTGGTAATTTATAGATTATACACTTTCTATAATATTTATTTTTCTAAGTCACACCTGTAAATTTCTTACGGTTTCGCGTCAACCAGGTTCCACTGTATTTCGTTAGATTAATTAGTGTTTGATCACTGCAGTTAGCTAACTGCATTTACACAGATGTTTCAGGGCCTCCTCTTGTTTTTCCTTAATTTGTACACTACCAAAAAAATGTAATAGTTTTAAACTGGGAATTAATTAAAATTATACGTATTTATGCAGAAACTCGTTTTACGAATATAATTTAAAATTTTTGCCCTAGAAAACCATAAAAATCTAACCATATTTATCAATGGTATTATTCCAGAACATGGACCTGAAAATGGAGCTGGGAGGTTACGTGCAATCCGCGCCCAACACCAAGCGGTTCGTTGTGGAGGACTCAAGTGAGTGAATAATTGCCGGAGTGGGGGTTCCCCTTTCTTCCGGTTTAGAAAGCCCGGAAGTGCGTCGGCGTCATCGTCGGCTCGGCAGTTAAATAAACCTGCTGCCGCCGATCCACTCCACGCATTTTGAATCGAATCGGATCGGATCGGATTTCGATCAAGTTGAAGTTCAACGCCAGTCGTCGACGTTGACGCCGTTGTCCCTGAGACAACAAAGCATCGTTACCCTGCACTTGAAAAAAAAATCCTATATTGTAAAAAAATCCTTCTTTTTAATATCTTCTTAAAAAAAAATTTGATTAGCCCCAAAAATTTTAATTACATTACATTTTACATTCTCATTTTGGTAAAATCAATACTAAAATATCTTTAACAATTTTTGTTTTTTTACGTGATAATTCGTATTTATCAAAAAATAGTTTTTATGTTTAGAAACAAAAAAAAAAATAAAAAATAGTACAATATTTTGATAAATCTTATTCCTATTAGGTAATAATTCTTATTTATCAGAAAATATTTTTTATGTTTAGCATTTTTAAAAAATCCGTTCTTTTCGTCACTCAAAAAAGCGCCTAATATTCTTGCACTGTTTTAATTATCATCAAATATGAAAGATCGACTTTCTAAACGCAATGCCAAACGAAAAGCAAATTTTTAACTATAAGCTTAGCTTTACAGTTGACCTTGGTTAAATTTACATTTCACACCTGCCAAATTGGAGCAGCACGTCAGCAGTCAATCACTTACTAGCTCACTCACTCACTCACCTGTTGCTTTCTCTCGGCTTTGCAGTTACCAAGGTGACTTCCGACGGGGAGCCGCATGGAATGATGACCATGGTGGCCGGATTGTCCGGCCTTTTGGCGGCCATCATCATTCTGGCCGTTCTCGTGTCCATGGTGGCCTGTCGCAAGCAAAGGAGGTGAGTGACCTTCTGGTTCTAGTTTAATCCTAACTTAGAATCAGGAATAACAGTCAAAAAAACATTACTCAAATCATGCGAAGCTCATGATAAGCCCATGTTAAAGAGGAAAAAAAACTAGTGACGATCGCACCTTCAACACATAAAAGTTCCAATATCTAAACTTGTGACGAAATATTGTTTAATAAGTGTATTTATTCAGAAATTTTGCAATCAAAATTTAAATTTTTTCAAGGTGCGATTGTCACTTCTTTTACACCAAAAAATAATTCGTTTTTTGACCGAAACAATGGAAATATTTATCCAAATATGGATTGTCATACCTTTCTGAACTCGTTATTAAATTTCCTATAGATTGGCATTTAAACCTGGACATTTTATTTTTTTATCATTTTTCGTAAAAAATCATGATGTACCCCCTTATAAAAAAATTGAAAATGGGCAAAAATTGTATTTTTCCAAAATCACACGTAAAGTGTTATGGATTCTTTTGTTATTTTGTTCTCTGTTCAAAACAGTGTGCATTTTTGGTGTAGGACCATTTTTGGCCAAATTACAGCAAAAAAACAAAAAAGAAAAATTCAAAATTTGGCCAAAAATTCGGATCCCATTTTTACACAAAAAAATAATTCGTATCTACCTCTTTAAAAGGTGATTTTGTTGATATTTATATAATAATAATAAAAGATTATTCCGATTAAATATATATTTATACCTTTAAGATGTACTTCCTTTTAATATTATATATTTCCCTCCTTGTAGCAACGCCAACCGGAAGAGCAACTCCTCCAGCAATGTGGTGCCCATGACCAGTGTTCCGCAGGATCAGCCCCAGTTGGCGGGCAATTTGAACGCAGCGTTTGCCGAGAGCACCCTGACCTTGGACAAGGTCAAGGACAAGGACGACGGGGGGGCGGGGGACCAGTGGCGGCCCACTTCCGTAGTGGTGGAGCGGTACTAGCTGAGGGGTAATATATCTCCAAATGTATATGTTATATACCCCAGCCACCGGATGGGCACGTGATGTTTTTTGTAAACGTTTGAGACTGAGACTTAGCCTAAGGATTTCCATCACCATCTTATATCTTGTATCATATATGGAACTATTTTTTTTTGCTTGTTAAAAATATATTATAAAATATACACACCATAAGATCAGAGATTTAAATTGTTTTAGAAATTTGTTAAACATTTTTAAATCGAAAAAAAATCTCTAATAAATATATATATTGGAATTTTCTTTACACTAATTTCTTAAATTAAAATCCAAGGATTTCTAGATCCCATTAAAAACACACAGATTAACCAAATGGAATAATATATTCGTATGCATTTGAAGTAGGGATTTAAATTGTTTTAGAAATTTGTTAAACATTTTTAAATCGAAAGAAAATCTCTAATAAATATATATATTGGAATTTCCTTTACACAAATTTCTTAAATTAAAATCCAAGGATTTCTAGATCCCATTAAAAACACACAGATTAACCAAATGGAATAATATATTCGTATGCATTCGTAGCACATACATGTGTAGTATAAAAAATTGTATACAGCAAACAAAAAAAAGATTGAGAAAGTCAAAGTAAGTGGGTAATCCTCTAGAGCGCCGTATTGCGACCGCCCACGACCATGGCCAGCAGGGCCATGCGGACGTACATGCCGTACTCCGCCTGCCGGAAGTAGGCGGCCCTGGGGTCCGAGTCAAAGTCGCGACTGATCTCGTCCAGACGCGGCAGCGGATGCAGCACAATCGAACGCTTCTTGGCCAGCGTCATCAGCTCGGGCGTCACCACCAGATGGCCACAGCACTGAGGATGGGAAAAGGGATTAGTTTAAAGATTAATGATCATGATCCAAGGAACACTCACCTCCTTGTAGGCCGACTCGCTGTCGAATCGCTCCCGCTGTATGCGGGTCATGTAGAGCACATCCGTGCTGGCCAGCACCTCCTCGAAGCTGGAGGCGAAGAGCTGCTTGATGCCGCGCTGGTGCACAAACTGGGTGATCTCGTCGGGCATCTGCAGGCCGTGGGGCGCCACATACTGCAGGGTCACGTTGTAGAGGGTCAGCAGGCGGGCCAGCGAGTGCACGGTGCGTCCGTTCTTCAAATCACCGGCCAAAGTGATGGTCAGCCCGTTCACGGTGCCGATCTCCTCGCGAATGGTGAAGATGTCCAGCAGCGCCTGCGTGGGATGCTCCCCGACGCCATCGCCGGCATTGATCAGCGGTTTCCGGGAGAAGGTTGCGGCGCGCTGTTTGAGAATCAACGGAAATAATCAGTTTAGGGTAAGATTTTAAGGGAAAAAAGGGTTTTGTAGGTTGCTACAACTTTTTTTCTGTTTAATATTAACTTTTAAAACTTAAAGTGTCGAAACTGATCTCTTTGCTTCAAAATGGTTATAAAAAATATTATTTATTAATTTATTTTATTTACAAATTTGCTTCAAAATAAATATTTATTTTTAAAAATGAAAAAAAAATTGTTTTTTTTTCTAAGATTTTTGAACAAAATTTATGTAGGCTAGGCAACTGTTTTAAAATTATATTTGACCCTTTTGGAAATATTGATTGAAATCATTTGAAAATTGTAAAGCATTAAACATACTATTTGAAAATTATATACCTGATTTTAAATTGTTAACGTAAATGTAAAAAAAAATTGTAAATATAAAAAACTGGTCTCATTTAGTCAAAGATTTTCGAATTGAGATTTAAATAACAAAAATCAATCCAATTAAAATTACAATTCATATTTTTATGATTTATAAGAGCTTTCAAGCAAGAGGAAAGATAAGAGTAATTAAAATATCATTCACATTATTTTATATTGTATTACATCATATCATATTATTAGAAAGATATATCAAAAGAGTTTTTAAACAAGAGGAAAGATTGGTGTAATTATAATATCATTCACAATATTTTATATTATATATCATATTATTAGAAAGATATATCGCAAGAGTTTTTAAGCAAGAGGAAAGATAAGTGTAATTATATCATTCACATTATTTTATATTATCAAAAAGATGTATCACATTGATTTCAGATATCATATTATTTCGGGATGTTGACCCACCAGCCCTTTCTACCATCTACTCACCGCCACAGCTCCCGGCGTTGGATGGCGCAGGACCATGACGTCCGCATAGCTGCCCATCACCTTGATGCTGTCCTCGAGGCTCTCGCCCTTCTTCACCGACGACGTGATCTGGTCCATGCTGATCACGCGGCCACCCAAACGCAGCATGGCAGCGGCGAAGCTGCACTGCGTCCGCGTGCTCACCTCGTAGAAGACACTGGCCATGATCTTGCCGCGCAGCAGCTCGTCCACCGGACGATCCTTGGTCACGCGCGACTTGAGCAGCTGGGCGAGGTTGAAGATATCGTTGAGATGCTCCTTGCTGAACATATCGACGGCCAAAATGTGCTTGCCCACCAACGAATGGGCCACCGGATTGGGGCTGGAGGAGCGTTGCAGGTATTCCCGCAGCGCCGTGTTGCTGGTGGAATCCAAACGGACGCGCGGTGCCGGCGAAATGGGACGCACAAAGTTGGCCCCATCCACAAAGTGCACTTTAGTCGAGGAAGAAGATGTGGTTGATGATGCGGTGAGGAGGCGGGCAAAGGTATCATTGGCATCGCTGTCGCTGGGCAGCAGGTTGTCCGGTTGTTCCAATTGTCCTTGGGCTCCCACTTGTCCCGTTTTGGAGCGCACATTCTGGCCAAAGCCCGGCTGAACCAGCACCTGGCCATCGATGAAGGCCACCTCGCCGCGCAGAACGACCCGATGGACGCGTCCCTTCACCTTGGTGCCCTCGAACGGCGTCCAGCCGGACTTGCTCTTCAGCTCGCTGCCCGTTATGGTCCACTCCTCGTCCAGATCCACCTCCACATAGGTGTGCGCCTGCTCGGGCAGATTGAAAATGCTTCGCGGATTGCGATGGAACTTCCGCTTGATGTCCTCCAAAGTTAAGCGACCTTCGGCGACGGCCTGCAGTAGCAGGGGTAGAATGGTCTCCACGCCCGGAAAACCAGGCGGCGGTCGCTCCGAACGCTTCTCGGCCAGCGTGTGCGGTGCATGATCGGTGGCAAACACATCGATATACTCCATGTTCTCCCACAGCGCCTCCTGATCCTCGGGCGAGCAGAGCAGCGGACGCACCTCCGACATCCCTGCGCCGCCTACACGTTCCACATCCTTGGTGCTGAGGAACAAATGATGCGGACACACCTCGCACGTCACCTTGATGCCCTTCTCCTTGGCGGCGCGTATCAGCTGGATCTCCTCCTTGCGCGCCACATGGCAGATGTGAACGGGACGCTCGAGAAGATGGGCCATCAGGATAATGGCCGCCGTGCTCTGCTTCTCGGCATGACAAACAATGGGCGCCCGCTTGGGCCAGTGGGTCAGGTGCCGCTGCCAGGCGGTCATGTCGCTGAGCTTCAGAGTGCCAAAGGTGTCGTTTAAGTACATCTTCAATCCGCACGCCTGGCTGGCCAGCTCGTTGACTTGCGACCAATTCGCGTCCGAGGCGCCCACATACAAAGCGTAGTCGCATCGCGATCCCGCCTTGGCCAGCTCCTGGAATTGGGTGAAGGTCTCGCGGTCGACGATCGAGGGATTTGTGTTGGGCATCGCGCAGACCAGGGTCACTCCACCGGCCAAAGCTGCCGCTGTGCCGCTCGCGAAATCCTCCTTGTGCGTCGCCCCCGGCTCACGGAGATGCACATGGACATCGATGAAGCCGGGCAGCTTCACAATCCGGCGCGAGGTCATGCAGTCCGTGTGCGTCTTCATCGCCGGCTTGCCGCCGTTCAGACGCATCGATTCCACCAGCAGCTTGGTGCACTTCACGTCCGTCACCAGCGGAATCGAGTAGTCCACGGCCAGGCGACGGGTGCGGTAGCCATGGGTCATGAACGAGGAGACCCTGCAGTGATAGTAATATTATTTAGAAGGTGCAAAACTCGGAGATCATATATTTTAATATTTTATATATTTAATATTTTATTTACTATTTTTTATATTTAATATTTTATTAAATTTGTAATATTTTATTAAAATAACCAAGGGTAATCACTTTGGTAATATTTATCATACTAATATTATACTAAAAAAAAATTTGCAAAAATGCTAATAAACTTTAAAAATGATCGATATTTTCGATATATTCACAATATCGATTTTCACAATCCAAGAAAAAACTTTTTTTAAAGATCGAGAAATAGCAAACTGTCGATATTCTATTCTTTTAAGCTCTATTTTTAACTCTATTTATTTTGCTTTTCATGGAAGCAGGTAGTCCTAAAATAATTTCGATAAAAAATAAACTTTTTTTTAAGATTTAAACCACATAAAAGATTAGGATCATGACAAACTATTTTTTTGTGATTTGGCACTTTAAATACAACTAAAAAACAGACTAATAGCTTATTAGTAATCATTAAGGTGGACCTTAATTGAACACAAAAATTCTATAGAATGTTTTTATGGTAAGTTATAACACTCTAAGAAATGTACAAATTAAATACCACTAAAAACAGACTAATAGGTTATTAATAATTATTAAGGTGGACCTTAATTGTACACAAAAACTCTATAAAATGTTTTTATGGTAAGTTATAATACTCTAAGAAATGTACATTTTAATATTATTAATTTTGTAGTGTCTTCGTCTTAAAATCGGTCACAAAAGAGATATATTCAAGAGACCTGCCAGATTATCCAGATTACTAACCACCCCATTAGCTTATCGAGCCCCGTAAACCGAGTCAACACCACTCACCTCCTGGCGCCCCCGCCGCTCATGGGCAGGTTGATGACCAGGTCGAACTGCTTGTTGGCCAGGACCTCGGCCAGATGCCTCAGTTCCCCGTTGATGTCATCGGGCGTCGTCTTGTCGAACGTCCACTGCACAGATTCCACCTGCAAGGGCAAATACCAAAGGTATATTTAGAGCTGAGAGCGCTATCAGTTATCAGTTATCAGTTATCAGGGAGCCACCAGTACCGCCACCGCCAAGGCCACGTGTATATAGCTATAGTATATATTAGTCGACCCCGTCAACTTCAACTTCAATCAATTGTTTGCCCAGAGCACACCATAAAGATATCACTATTTATGGATGTTCCGTGTCTACATTCAAGACAATAGAACAACAGGCCATAACAATAGTACAGTGGAGCAAGAATCTTTAATTGATAGTTATATCATTCAATTGGAATATCCAAAAAAGTGGTCAAAATTGTTAGCATGATTTTTTATCATCAATCAAAAACCTATTACATATATTAAAAATATTTATAATAACTGATTTGGAATATTTCCATGATTTAATATCATCATACAATTAATAGCTGAATATAACATATTTTCCATTATTTTTAAAAATCTTTTCATATAGGATATATTTTTTTTTTAACTGACATGTAGGTAAAATTCTAAAATAATTATTTACTTTAATAACATACATTTCGATAACTGCTTAAATCATATTTTTTTAATGTTTTATAACAGATTTATCCCTTTAAAAAATTACAATATTTTTTTGTACACCAAGATATTTCCCTTTTTGAGCGCTTTTAAACCACAGTGAAGTGAAAATCGATTCCGTTTTCGTTTGAAAGTATCAGGAACTGTCTGATAACGATTGGCCGGGAAACGGGAAAGAAGAACCCCAAGGAGGAGAAGGTGGCGGCCAGCCGGAAGAGTCGTCCACAGATCTTATCTTTCGCGATTGCCAGAGTCATTAATTGGTGATTGGTGGAACTCCGATCGCACATTTGCCCATTTCGTTATCAGAACCTTCAGTCACGAATCAACGATCGTCGATCATGGGCTGCTCCTGGTCGCGATCCGAGCAGGTGGAGTCCGCAGTCACCCCGAATGCCCTGCAGGCGGGCATTCCCGGCCAGCGTCACCAGCGAAGGCGTCGCCAGGAGGAGAAGCGTTTGCGCCAGCTGCAGAAGCTCCAGAAGCGCAATGCCCGCAAGCGTCGAAGGAAGAGGGGATCGGGATCTCTTCCCAGGCGCCGTCTCAGTGGCAAACCGCATCCCGATCTCGCCCTGCAACTGCGTCTGCTGGGCGGGAGCAATGGGAGCAGTGCCACCGAGTGCGTGAGTGCCTTGTATGCCAGGACATTGGAGCAGCAGCGCGAGGAGTTCCAGCGAACGGTGGAGCAGAGGACGCTGCTCCAGCTGGACCGGGAGCTGCACACCTTCCTGCTGAATCAACTGCTCCTGGGTGTCCAGTTTTTCGGGCACTTCGAGGCCGAGATGGCCACGGTCGATGCCCAAATCCTGGCCAGGCGGAGGAACTGCTCCACTGAGCAGCTGGCCGAGCACAGCCTGCTCCAGAGCAGCGCCATCGATGCGGCAGTCGCCAGGAATCTGCTCTTCAAGACGCCGTGAGTATTTCTTAAATTTTTCTTATCTTTTATTTATTTTATTTCTTGAATTTTTAATATTTTTCCTTGAGGTGTATTATATTTTACCTATTTCTTCAGAATCCTTTTTACCCTTTTATTAACATTTAATTAGTAATGTTGAACTCTAGTTTATATTTTCAATTTCCCCCCGATTTATTATTTTTGTCTTGATTTTCCTATCTTTTATCTTTGTATTTCTTGAATTTTTGATATTTTTTCTTTAAATCTATTATATTTTACTTATTCCTTTGGAATACTTCTAACCTTTTTTAAATTAAATTTTTAATTTTAGACTCTAAGAAGAATTTATTTTCTATTTTGACATTTACTCTATCTACGGAGTTAGTTATGTTATTAACTTTTTGCTAAAAACTCTAAGTTAATGCATTATTTTTAAATTCTTTAAGCATAATTATAGTTTATACTAATAATACCTAATTATTTTGGTTTGTCGTTTTTGAATAGATTTATTTTTAGTTTCACTTCCTCATAATATTTTGAAATAATGTGAGGCTATGTCTGTTGACAAATTTTTAAAATAAGATTTTTTTGTACCTAATAATATCTTTAAAGTGCTTCCTTATCATATTTTTTAATAATTTGAGGTTATGTCTATGGATACCTTTTTCAATAATATCTTTCAAGTACTATCCTATTATCTCAAGAAAGTACTCCACAGATCGTTAAATTATTTTCCTTTCAGTAATATTAAATTCTTTTAAGTACTATCCTATTATCTTATTTCCCTCTTTTATAAATTTGATCTTTTTCTAATGATATCTTGTACATTTTTCGTCATATCCCTATTTTTTCACAACCCCTTGCAGCTCCTCGAAGATCCCCCCACAACCGCTGCAGAAACCGGTGACCTATGTGGTCTTTGAGAACGTGGACGTGGCCCGACCCCACGACGCCAACTACGACACGGTGGCGTCGCTGTGCAAGGTGCTCCTGGAGACAGACTACTACCGGACGACGCCCTGCTCCTCGGAGTTTGTCCAGCTGATGGAGCAGACCCGCTGGCTGGGCTATGTGCGCCTCAAGCTGCGCGATTCCATGAATTTGAATCCCAATCCCAATCCTCTGGGGAGATCAATCAGCGATGAGGAGGCCATCTATTCGGGTTTCTCCTCGTCCAGCTCATCCTCCTCCTCGGGCTACAGTTCGGGGCACTACGATTACGTGTACCTGGCCAGGTTGAATACCCCGCGACCGCTGGATGAACTGCATCTGGGTGGGAATTTCGATTTCCAGCGGAATGTGCTGCCCGCGAGTTGTGTCCTCCGTTTGGCCAACTGCCTGCCGGCGGGAATGGAGCAAACGGATGATGAGGAATCCTCCTCCTCTGATGATTGCTCTTCCTCCTCCGAGGAGGAGGAGAAAGAGGAGGAGATTGGAGCTCCAGCCTATCCCCCAGCTGGCTATGAGACGGTCCAACTCCATCGGCAGTGCCATGTGGAGCAACTGCAGCAGTGCTACCTCAGTTCGCAGCAGTTTATGCTCTACTTTGGCGAGGTGCTCCGCCATCATTTGGCCCCCCAGTTGGGCCTGAGTGCCTCCCAATTGTCCACCAGTTCCCATCGTGGCTGTAGTGTTTATACGGATAGAGAGGAGCTGGTGCCCGCCATCCATGTGCCGCATTCCTGGCCAGATTGTGCCTTCGAATTCTGGTTGAGGGCTCGTCCGCGGCTAACCAATCTCCATACCGCCGAGCAGTTCCAATGGCCCACCGAGCAAATGAAGAAACGCATTCGTTCCTTTGGCTTCCATGTGGTGCCCATGGGCTATGCCCCGAAGCTCGGGAGGAATCCCTTCAGGGAGCTCGAGTGGCGGATTGTCTTTCCGCAGGCGGAGCAGTACCTCGAACGCCATTGCCTCACTCCAATGCAGCTGAAGGTCTTCCAGCTGATGAAGCTGCTGGTCAAGACATTCGTGGAGGATCAATCTTTGGATTCCCAATCACCGGGAGCTCTGCTCGATCAGCTGAGGGCCCATCTCTTTTGGCAGTGCGAGAGGCATAGCAACGATTGGCCCGAGGAGTTTCTGGGCGAGCGACTGGTGCGATTCATTCGCTCCTTCGACGCCTGTCTGGCCAGGAAGCATCTGAGCGACTACTTCATCGAGCGCCGGAATCTCTTCGAGCATCTGCCCGAGGATGCGCTGATGAGGCTGCGCTCCATCATGGCGGGCATTGCCGAGCAGCCGCTCATCCATGTGGTGCAGGCTCTGAGGAATCTCCAGCATTCGCCGGATTTTTATCCGGCGATGGATTATAAGCGACTGCTGGAGAATCTCTTTAGCCGGGATTATCTGGAGCTGCATGGCTGGGGGAAGTTCTCGCGTCCCCGACAAGGATTCCCCCAGCAGGAGGTGGAAAAGGAGGAAGCTGCTCCAAGGAAATCCTTGAAAAGGGAGGGAGAACTCACCGATGCCCGGGGACTCTTGGGTTTGGCCCAGCACCAGGAGAAGGTGAGGGGTAAGCTGAGGAGGAAGACGATGCTCCTAAGGGCAGCCACTAATCATCAGCGGGAGGAGGAGCAGCTGGAGCCCTCGGAGGCGAACTCTTTGGATCTACAATTACAGCTGGCTCGCAGCTCCTCCATCTCCAAAGAGGAAGAGCCGGGAAAACCGCAACTGAACAACGGTCTGGAGATCCTGCGACGCAGCAATCTCCTCGAGCTTCTGCTCGATCACCAGCTGGCCATGTTGACCCATTCCATTCGCTTTGGCAACCGGGTGCATGCCCAATTGTATCTGGAGCAGGGTCAGCGGCTGTGTCGCCTCTATCAGCATTTGGGTTGCTCCCAGCAGGCCCACCACTTCATCCAGGCGCTTCAAGAGTCCGCCGGCGAAATGGAGAACATGTCAAACGTACCGGTTGGCAACCTTGAATCCCCGCCAGCGCCAAGGAAATCCATCAAGTTTCAGGAGCATGTGGTGCAAATACACTCAACCCATCACTTGCCGCATCATCTGCAGGAGCACCAACTGAATGGGATACTAAGGAGGCGTCACCAGGAGCAGGAGGAGGAAACGGAGGTCATAGAAACCCAGCAGGAGGAAATAAGGAGTTGCATTGAGCAACCAAGGGGATTAAATCCTCAAGTGGAAGAAGCTAAAGAGGAGGCGGAGGATATAGAAGCAGGGGAATCCCCCAAGGAGAACCCATTAACCTCGCTTAATGGACTCCTCCAGCGACTAAATCTGGACAGCAAAACGGAGCAACTGGTCCAACGAGTGGCCCCCTCGGAGGCCAAACGGGAGGAGCTCAGGGAGATCCTCAAGCGCAACACGCAGAAGCTCAAGGGCGCCTTTAACTGAAGATAATGCCGATTAGTGATTATTGATAAGCCAGGTAGCCAGGTGTGATAGGATCGGCATAAGATACGGATACGACTAATACATACTGTAAATAATACTTAGTCTTAGGCCATAAAAAAACTGTATATAACCTATCTTGAAATCAGTATAACTACTGGTTCTACTAAGTGTATTATAAACCAGGTCATGCTAAATAAATATTTAACTACTTAATTATAAACTAATTCATGGCAAAAATATATCAGAACTACTCCAATTTGTTGATAAACATCTTCAGAAAAATCTAATTAAATGATAAAAATCTGAATAAATATGATTATATAAACATAATGGGAAAACAATTAACACTTAGGAAAAATGGAATTCAAATGTTAGTTTTTCTATAAAAAAAAGAAAATAGAACCCTGAAGTTTTAAAAATCAAATTTACTTTTTTAGTAAATATATTGAAAACATGTAAGTACACTCACGCACAATATTAGAAATCTCGCCATTAAAAATAGGAAAGAAAAATTTGTTGCTATTAGAAAAATCGCCTTTAAATAAAGAAAACCTTTTCCATATAAAAAAATGCAAGAACGAATTTTCCAGATTGTAATAAGGGAAATATATGTTATAACTCGTAGTCTTATAACTAAAGTTTTAAAGTTGTTTAAAAACTTTGAAGACTAATCGACTTAGAAATCCGTTTTAAAGGCAAAAAAACCCTAAGTATAAGATGTACTTGAGAATACCTTGAGAATATATATAAATACATAGTTTTTAGTACTCACATCGACGCCATGTTCTGCGTAAAAGTCGCCGGTGCCCATGGAGGCGTACAGCTTGTAGCCCATCTTGGCCAGGTCCCGGATGGAGGGCAGCAGCTCCATTTTGTGCTGCAAAAGAACAATCCAAAGATGTAATCAATAGAGTAGAGGTCATCATAGCCAACAAACCTTGAAGCTGCCGATGGAGAGGAGCACCGCATTCTTAGGAATCTGGAAGCCCGTCGACATCATGGCCTTCAGATAAGCCTCATAGCGATTGTCCCCGAAGCAGGCCACCTCGCCGGTGGAGGCCATCTCGACGCCCAGCTGGACATCCGCTCCGGCGAGCCGCGAGAAGCTGAACTGTGGCACCTTGACGCCCACCTTCCCGACTCCATGGAGCACATCCAGTGGCTCCACATCCAGGCCAACTATCGCCCTCGTCGCCGTGGCCACAAAGTCATGATCCAGGGTCTTCGAGACGAAGGGAAAGGATCGCGACACCCTCACATTACACTCAATGACCTTGAGCTCATTATTCTTGGCTATTAGCTGCATGTTAAACGGTCCCGTGACATCCAAAACGCTGGCCAAATCGCAGGTGATCTGCTTGATGGCCTTCAGAGTCTCCGCATTCAAATCCTGCGGCGGGGTGACCAGCGTGGCATCACCTGAATGCACACCGGCATTCTCCACATGCTCCGAAACAGCCATGCAAAGGATCCTTCCATCCGCCGCCACTGCATCCACATCGATCTCCTTGGCCTCGGTGAGGAACTTGGAGATCACCACCGGATGCTCGCGACTCACCTCGGAGGCGGCATTCAAATACGTTTCCAGATCCTGATTCGAGTAGGCCACATTCATGGCGGCGCCGGAGAGGACATAGGATGGTCTTACTAAGCAGGGGTAGCCCACCTCCTCGCAAAAGTCAATGGCCGACTGGAGGTTGGTCAGCTCCTTCCAACGGGGCTGCAGGATACCCTTTCTATCCAGCATTCTCGAGAATTTAAACCTATTCTCGGCGCAATCAATGGATTCGGGTGAGGTGCCCAGCACCTTGGCCTGCTGGCGATGCAGATCCATGGCTATATTATTGGGCAACTGGCCGCCCATGGAGAGGATGATGCCCTCGCTGTTCTCCAGCTCATAGATATCCATCACGACCTCGAAGCTGATCTCCTCAAAGTACAAACGATCGCACATGTCGTAGTCGGTCGAAACCGTCTCAGGATTATAGTTGATCATGATGGTGGGTCGCTGGAGTTTCCTCAGCTCCCTTAGACAGCCAACGGCACACCAATCAAACTCCACCGAGGATCCTATGCGATATACTCCAGATCCCACGACTATGGTATGACCACCTGGGAAATCCACATCGTGCTCACTCCCATTATATGTATTATACAGATAATTAGTGCTCGCTGGCCATTCGCCGGCCACCGTGTCGATCTGCTTGACATGGGGACGAATGCCGAACTCCTGCCGCTGATGACGCACTGCCAATTCGGAGCTCTTGGTGGCCTTGGCTATCTGCTTGTCCGAGAAGCCATAGCGCTTGGCCTGAAGGAGTAACTCCCTATCAATGCGAATACCCCTCGTGGATAGAAGAGTTCTCAATTCTATAATCCTCTCCAGCTTGTGCAGGAACCAGCAATCAATCTTGGTCAAATCATGCAGCCCCTGGACGCACATGCCTGATTCGAGGGCAGCGGCTAAGACAAAGGGTCTCCTATCCGTGGGCTCCGATAGTTGCTCTTGATCCAGGGCAACGACATCGGGTTCAAAGCCCAGCACATCGCTGTCCACCATGCGCAAAGCCTTCTGGAAGGCCTCCTCGAAGTTCCTGCCAATGGCCATCACCTCGCCGACGCTCTTCATCGAGCTACCAATGTGCTTGCTAACCCTCACGAATTTGGCCAAATCCCAGCGCGGTATCTTGACCACACAGTAATCGAGGGAGGGCTCAAAGCAGGCTGTTGTATTTCCCGTCACCGAGTTCTTGATCTCAGGGAGAGGCAATCCCAGCGCTAGTTTAGCCGCCACATAGGCCAGTGGATAGCCGGTGGCCTTGCTGGCCAAGGCGGAACTCCTCGACAGCCGGGCATTTACCTCGATGATGTAGTATTGCTCGGAGTGCGGATTCAAGGCATACTGTATATTACACTCGCCGACGACGCCAAAGTGACGAATGACCTTCAAAGCGGTGCTCCTCAGCATCTGATACTCCCGATCCGATAAAGTTTGCGACGGGGCCACCACTATACTCTCGCCCGTGTGTATGCCCAGCGGATCAAAGTTCTCCATGTTGCAGACCGTAATGCAATTGTCGTAGGCATCGCGAACCACCTCGTACTCCACCTCCTTCCAGCCCTTCAGCGATTTGTCCACAATTAGTTGACTCGAATGGGCCAGCGCCTGTTGAGCGAGACTCTGCAGCTCCTGCTCGTTGTTGGCAAAGCCAGAGCCCAATCCTCCGAGGGAAAAGGCGGCACGGGCCATTACAGGGTAGCCCAATCTACCAGCCGCATCGAGGGCTTCGGCAACGGAGTAAACCGCCTCTGAGGGCGCCACCTGCTCACCAATCTCATTCACCCGCTCGGCAAATAGTTTGCGATCCTCCGTCTCGATGATCGATTGAATGGGTGTGCCCAGTATGCGCACGTTGTATTTGCTGAAGATCCCTGCTCGCTCCAATTCCACGCCGCAATTGAGCGCCGTTTGGCCGCCAAAGGTGAGGAGTACGCCATTCGGTCGCTCCGACTTGATCACCTGCTCCACATAGTGCGCGGTGAGGGGCAGGAAGTAGCACTTGTCGGCCATTCCCTTGGAGGTCTGCACCGTGGCTATGTTCGGATTGATCAGCACCGTCTGTATGTTGGATTCCCGCATCGCTTTGATGGCCTGCGAGCCGGAATAGTCGAACTCACCGGCCTGACCGATGGAGAGGCCGCCGGAGCCGAGGATTAGCACCTTGCGGGGCTTCTCGGGGATTCCCTTCGTGGGATTAAGCGTACGCAATCGCTGCTCGATGAGCTGCGGTATGGAGAGATCCCGCTGGGAAATGCTCTCCAGGAAGACGTCAAAGAGGAACTCCGTATCCTGCGGCCCGGCATGATGCTCCGGATGAAACTGCACCGAAAAGTAGGGCTTGCTGGCATGGACTATGCCCTCATTGGTCCCATCGTTGGCGTTCACAAAGAGCTCCGACCAGCCGGCGGGCAGCTGCTCCAGATCGACGGCATATCCATGGTTCTGCGAGGTCATCAGGCAGCGGCCGGTGGCGCGGTGCAGGCAGGGCAAATTGTGGCCACGATTGCCGTACTTCATCTTGTACGTGGAGCAGCCGATGGCCTTCGCCAGCAGCTGGTGACCCAGGCAGATGCCGAACACTGGCTTCACACCCTCCTCGATCACTTTGCGAACCTACAAAAAAAATAGGGATTGTAGTTAGTTGGGAAGTAGATAAATTCCAGTTATATGTCTAAAAATTACAGCAAACTTTTGCCACTTAAAAATATTTATTTTGGTAAAAACTAATCTAATCTATTAATCAATATTTCAATTGTAGAATTTAGAACGGATTTTGTACTTGAGTTAGTTAGGAAATAGATAAATCCCAGTTATATGCCTAAAAATTACAGCAAACATCTATTGATATATTGAATATTTTTCCACTTTTGCCAATCAAAGAGTTTTTTTGTTAAGAAAATATTTATTTATTATTTCCGAGTTGAAATCCCACTGCTAGAAATAGAAATATCTATTAATCAATTTTTCAAAATTGTTTAAAAGAATTTAAAATTTAAGCTAATATCAAATGTGATTATTCTGGTAAAAGCTAAAGAAACCATTTTTTTATTCGTTGTATTTGATTCATTTTTAATACTCAACCTCATATTAAATGCAATTTTAAATAAGTAAGTAAATTAGTTAACAATGTAATATGACAAATAAAAAAAAAGAAATTTAATTAAATTAAAACAAAATTTTTTTCAATTTTCATTTGTAATATTTAAAAAATAAAAAAAATTTGTACTCGAGTTGTGAAAATATAAAAAACTATATATATATCTATAAATTATTTATTTTAAATGTAATTTAAAAAAAAATATCACAAAACTGGAAAACAGAATTAAATCAAACTTTGAGTAACGTTTTTAGTAATCACCTAATTTGTATTTAGCCTAGGTAATTCCTTCGATTTGGTATCAAAACAAAATCATACTTGTACTTAGACTTTTTGATTTTTCATCGTGTAGCAACTTTTTTGTAATAAACCAAAATTTTTGGTGATCATCTTTAAAAAAGCATTACAAATTTTCACAACTCACCTGTTGGACGATCTCGTCGCAGCTCTCGGGATTACCGGGTCCGTTGGACAGGAAGAGGGCGTCGAACTGCTCCTCCTCGAGGCGGGCGTTCCAGGGTAGCAAAATCACCGAGGCGCCGCGCTGCAGCAGGCATCGCAGCTGGTTGAGCTTCAGTCCGCAGTCGAGGATGGCGATCCGGGGTCCCTTGCCATTGGGATCCCCGTAAACGCGACGCTCCTGCACACTGCACTCCTTGGCCAAATTGCGGGTGTTCGGATCGAGGAAACTGGACTTGGGCAGCCCCTCAACCGGTGGCTTCTCGTAGACAATCCTGCCCAGCAGGCTGCCCTGTTCCCGCAGCTTTTTGGTCAGGGCTCGGGTGTCGATGCCACTGATGCCGGGCACTTTGTGCTGCTTCAGCCACTTTGGCAGCGTCTTCCAGGTGCGCCAGTGCCAGGCCGCATCGGCCACCTCGCCGACCACCAAAGCGGTGGCCTGGACGACGCCCTGCATCCACTCGAAGTGCAGCGGCAGCCCGTGCTCGTCCTGCTCATCCGGAGACGGAACGCCGTAGTTGCCGATCAGCGGGTACGTTAGCACCAGGATCTGGCCGCTGTACGAGCGATCCGTCAGCGCCTCCGTGTAGCCGACCATGCCCGTCTGGAAGACCACCTCGCCGCCAACGCCGCCTGCTCCCGATTTGTCCGCGGGAACGTGGCCAAAGGAGTGGCCCGGCATCACGGTGCCGTCCTCCAGTGCCAGGTAACAGTCCGCAGGGGGCATCATGGATGGTTGGTTGCTGGGGAGGAGGAATAGAGCGGATTAGAAAGCAGCACTGGGTCACCTTAAGGTTTATTTCCAGGGAGAGCGGGGTCACCAAACCCTTACTTTTTGTGAGATCTAATAAACCATTTCTTATTATAACAAATACTAAATTATTTTCAATACCTTTCTTAAATATAAATAAAATGGGTAAAGAAAATTAAAATTGTTATTTTTAAAACTTTAATGATTTTTCGATCATAGCTATAAAAATATTTATCCAAATATGGAATGCCATACCTCGTTGAACTCGTATTTAAATTCTCAAGCGATTGACATTCCAACCTAGAAATTTTTAATTTTTGCCAATTTTCGCAAAAAATTATGATGTAACCCCTTATCAAAAAAGTGAAATTTGGGTCGAAAATTGATTTTTCCAAATCAGACGGAAAGTTTACTAATATTAATTCTTAGGTTGTTAGCTGCTCAAAACAGTACGCCTTTTTTATTTGGGACCATTTTTGTCCAAGTTACAGCAAAAAATCGATTAGAAAAAATTTCAAATTTGCACCCAAAATCAAAATCCTGATTTTCCACCCAAAAAAGTATAGTATTTTGGTCATACAAATTTAAATAATAATCCAAATATGGAATGTCATACCTCGCTGAGCTCGTAATAAAATTCCCTATCGATCTGCATTTAAACCTGCAAATTTTTAATTTTTGCAAATTTTAACAAAAAATTATGATGTAACCCCTTATAAAAAATATGAAAATTTGGTCAAATATTTATTTTTTTAAATCAGACGGAAAGTTTACTTATATAAATTATTAGGTTGTTAGCTGCTCAAAACAGTATGCCTTTTTTATTTGGGACCATTTTTGCCCAAGTTACAACAAAAATCGATTAGGAAAAATGTAAAATTTGCCCCAAGAATCAAACTTTTGATTTTCCACAAAAAAAAAAAAGTATTTTGGTCGTAAAAACGGAAACAGTGATCCAAATATGGAAAAAAAAACAATGAAAATAATGCAATCGGTTACGGTAACGGTTTGTTATCACATTCCATTTGACAACTGTCTTCAATAAACAAGTAAAGTTAATTAAGAAAAGGATATCATATCTCTTCAAAGGTAGGAGTAAATAAAACAGACAGAAATCAGATAGCGATATACTCTTTGATGAAAATAGACAGGTATTGCTGGAAAGCAACGAGTGCACCTAACGTACCAAATATACCCTCGATTTTGTACGATTAATTGTAATTTAAAGTTACGATTTTCCTAATTGTTAAACAGTAAATAACTATAAAACATGAACACTAATTCGTTAAATAAATAAATAGATTTAAATTAAATACTAAGTATTAAAACAGTTAAATATAGATTCGAATTTTAAAGTTTTAAGTTTTTTATAATAAGAAGGAAATGTAATATTCACTTTCAGTGATCAAATACCGAATATCCCTTTTGATTTTACAATTCCAGGGTACCAAAATACCAAATACGCCGCAAAAGCAACATGTGTTTTTACACACACACACGCACATAGAGTGCCGGCATCTACATACGTATACTCTTATGAGAGTATATGGAAAATACAATATTCAGATATACATATAGATGTGTATACAAATGCCCCGTCTGGCAACATGTTGCGCGCGGGTCTAATACGATTCTGATTGGGAATGGACGGTGCTTATCAAGTGGCTTAATTTGTTGTTATTGTTGCTTTTCACGGTTTGTTTACACAGATAAAAGAGGAAGAGCGACTCTCGTGTGCGTGTGTGTTTGTAAGCACGTGTGTGAACTTTGGTTTTGGAAACCGGTTCGTCTCGGCGACTGAGAAAAACAATAACAAAGGCTTTGGGGCTGGAAATTGCGTGAATAATTTGCAAGATTTTATTAAGACGCACTTGTAGATATGTATTTTTAATGCCACATCCTTCGCACACACCCACACATTACACCAGCAACTACATGCACACTCACAATTCCTTGTTCTATCTCAAGCTCTCTTTTTGTCTCTCGCTCAGCTGCGCTTGTAGTTGTGAACACGTTTTAGTTTCGATTCAAACGCGCCTTCTGCCGTTTGTTTCGCGATACCGTTATCCCGTTATCAGAGCTGGCCAATTTCGCACATTTAACACTGTTTACGTTGTTGCTCGCTTGCGAATTGACTTCAATTAGCGTGTGGCAAATGAAAGTCAAACAACCGAATTCAGCGCCCAGTTAAAACGGACTCAGTGCTTGCTAGGCCCTAAAAAATGCCACAGAAAAGTTTAGCCCATTGGTTGTGAACTCTGCTAAGGTATTTGCTGGGCTGGTGGTTGGGAACTTGGCTAACATTGCACCCAGGTGGCAGCTCTGGCGGCTCAACGGTCACTTATCGCTAGAAATTGGGCATATTTAAAACGAATTTTGAGAACCACTCAATTAATGTATGCGGGAAAGTCAGTCTACCAAATTCAGCGCCTATTAAAAACTAAAAAATGCGACGGAAAAGCTTAGCTCAGTTTATGGTTGGTAACTTGGCTAACATTGCACCCAGTTGGCAGCCCTGGCGGCATCGCCTGGTCATCGCCATTGCTATCGATATCGCCGGCTTGGAAAATAAACAGATTTTAAACCAAGATTTTATCAGCGGGAAAGCAATGAACTGGGCCCCTGGACTCTGTCTGCTGGCCATGGCCGTGATGGGCGGTGCATCGGCCTCCATGGACACCGCCTTCCTCACCCCCGGCAGCGTCATCAATGTGACGGCAAACGAGTTGGGAACGCAGACTTTGCGCATCTATTGCTACGCCGGCAAGCGGCACTCGGTGCTCGATCTCTTCGAGACTCTGGAGCTCCGGCTGGCCATCGGCGGCGAGGACTATGCCCAGTACGGCGGGCGGTCGCCGGAGGAGGTGCGCGAGCACTACGACGAGCAGCGCTCCCTGTTCAGCATCACGCTCTTCTCGCAGAAGCGCCAGCGCCTCCAGCTTTCGCCCTTCGAGCAGCAGTGCATCGGGATCTCGTCCAGGCAGCAGTACAGCGTCATCCTGAACACCATACCGCTGGATCTGTGGCGGCTGGCGCAGCTCTCGCTGGGATTCCTCATCTTCTGGAGCGCCCGGCGGCTGGCGAAGAACAGCGGTTTCTACTATCTCGCGGGGATTGTCGTGGGGATTTGCGCCTCCCTGCTGGTGGTCATCTATCTGGCCGCCAAGCTCTTCCCGCGCCGTCCCATGATGTACGGCGTGCTGATCGGCGGCTGGACGATTGGTTTCTATGTGCTGAAGCAGTTGGCTGACAACCTAAGACTAATCCTGCTCACCTACCGCGACCATGTGGTGTGGTACCTGGTGGTCACCGGGCTGATCTCCTTCCTGGTGGGTATTCCAGCTTCCTGGGGTCACTTTAGGGGGGGGTAGGATTTTTTTTTAATTTTTTTCTTCTAGCTTAACATCTTAAGATTATACAAAAAAAGTTTCATGTCATTCGGACAAAAACTTTACAAGTTATGCTTAAATTTGTACCCTAGGCTCTAAGACTTTAGGTAATTAATTAATTTAATTTCATTTTTTAACTTTAAATATTTTTTTTTAAGCCGAAAGTCACAAATTTTTAGGTGAAAAACGCATTTTTGACTTTGGTTTTTTTTTAATTCTTAAAAATATCGATTTTTTTTACATTTTTTTTCTTGTAGATTAACATTTTAAGATTATACAAAAAAAGTTTCAAGTCAATCCGACAAAAACTTTAGAAGTTATGCTAAAATTAGTACCCTAATCTCTAAGACTTTAGGTACGCAAGTGCGTTTTTTTTTTAATTTTTTAACTGTAAATAATAATAATAATAATAATAATAATTTAAGCCGAAAGTCACATTTTTAGGTGAAAAACGAATTTTTAACTTTGGAATCTCAAGAAAAAATTCTCAAAAATAAAATATTAAAAAAAGGGCTTTCCAGGGGGCGGGTTTTTTTTTAATTCCTAAGCGAAATGTAAAAACAAAATGAAAATCCGATCATTTTTAGCGGAGGTACAGTGAACACCGCAAAACGCCTTTACTTCTAATAGTGTTCCAGCAATAAAAATTAGTGGATTTTACTTAAATGACACTTAATAATATACAAAAGGTTTGAATTAAATCCATGCAACCAGTTTTTATAGAAAAAATCGCAAAGTTGTTGCCCTTAAATCCATGCTAACGTTCTCCTTTCCTGCAGATTTGCTATCGCATTGGGCCGCCCAGGAATCCGCGCTCCCAGAACATCATCATGTGGGTGCTGCAGGCGATGGGCCTGGTGATGGTCTACTTCAGCAGCTGGCATACGAGCGCCTTGGTCTTCCTGATGGCCCTGGCCTTTGTGGCCCACTACTTTCCCCGCTCGTGGATGCACTACGTCAAGGCGATGTACCGTCGCCGCTTCCCGCCGAAGAGGCAGCTGCTCACCCAGGAGGAGTACCACCGACAGACGGCCATTGAGACCTCGAAATCGCTGTCGGAGCTGAGGAAATATGTGAATAGTCCCGAGTGCAAGCAGTGGACGGTGATCAGCAATCTGAGGAATCCCATGCGCTTCGCCTCGTTCGCCAATGGGGCACCGCATCTGGACGACGAGGAGATCGAGGACTATTCAAGGGCCATCGAGGAGGAGGCGGCGCCGCAGGAGGATCCCGAGGAGTTCCTGCAGTGCAGCATGTACTACCGTCCGTCGAATCGTTCGCGCCACCGGGTGAATATACCGCTGCCGCCGCAGCTGCCGAATTCCCAGTTCCGCCGGCGACTGGCCGCCCGCGATGCGGATGACGAGGAGAGCGAGGATGAATACCTGGAGCAGGAGCAGTAGCTAGCCATCGGCTAAACCAAAAACTCATTAGGCTAAGTTCAGACCATTTCAAAACTCGTTTGTATTTCGTTCTTTTCGTTTGTTAGTCTTCGTTTTCTTATTTTTTTCATTTATTTTTGTTTTTTCCGTGTTCCTACTGGACTGAAACTCACTGTACTTATTCATTCGAGACCCATTTTCCCTGTGACTGGTTAGGCATTAAACGAAATTCGTAAGTTTACACTATCGAGAGTATTTATTTTATGGTAAATGTATGGAAAACATGTAAGTACACCCACACACAATATTAGAAATCTCGCTATTAAAAATAGAAACAAAATTTCTTGCTAGTAGAAAATTTTCCTTTAAAAAAAGAAAACCTGTTCCGACTGGACTGAAACGCACTGTACTGAAGTTTGTCAGTTTACACTATCGAGTGTATTTATTTTATGGTAAATATATTGAAAACATGTAAGTACACTCACACACAATATTAGAAATCTCTCCATTAAAAATAGACAAAAAATTTCTTTCTAGAAAACGAAAATTTGTAAGTTTACACTATCGAGTGTATTTATTTCCCCGCAAAAACGGACTCCACCCATCCCGTTCACTTTGGCGCCGCACAATCGATGGGCAGCCACTGACAGGCCTCCGAGGGCGGCGTGTGCATCTGACCCGGCAGCATCTTCACCAGCCTGCGCTCCTCGTCGTACTTCTCGGCCGCACAGAGCGTGAGATCGCGCTGCCGGAAGATGAGGGCGTCGCCGGCATAGGCGATGCTCCAGAAACTGGACGACGAACTGGGACTGCCCGAGCGCAGGGCGCCCAGTCGATTGGCCTGCGTGGGATCCACGAAGAAGTACCATTTGAAGAGCTCGCTGCGCAGCGTGAAGACAGGCGGTCCATCGGAGTGCTGCTGCTCCTGGACAAACGCGCGGATGAGGCCCGCGGAATCGGTGTAGTTCTGCTCGTGCCAGGCGAAGACCTGCCTGCCGTTGAGCCCGTAGTTCCACTCATCCGTGATCGTCGTGTAGATGTACTCGCGATCGGAGCGACTCAACAAACAGAAGCCCTGCGGATGGAAGAGCAGCGCCAGCACAGCGGGCAGACTTTTGGCCACCGACTCCACTCGCTTCTGCAGCGAACCATCCACGCTGGCGTACATGTGATGCGTCCTAATCTTGCTGACCATGTGCGCCATGTTAAACAGGAACGCCTCGCTGTCGTCCTGCATGGAATGGTAGCGCCAGAAGAGCACCAGCTGCGCCTCGATCATCATGCGGAAGCTCACCTCGTCGCGATCCGCGTAGATTTGCTCCAGCTGCTGGACCAGCCTGTCCGCCGGCCGATGGAAGTACACGTCCTCGATGGCGCGCACCAGGATGTCCCTGACCAAAGCGGGCTCCACGCTGGCCGCTATGTACATGCCGTACGTCCGGAGGCTCTCCTCGGCGTTCAGCTGGTTGGCCAGCCGCTGGGCCATCAGCGTCCTCAGGTGGCGGCGCACCTCCTGCTGCAGCTCGCAGGCCGACCGCCCGGCGGCCCCGCTGCTGCACTGCATCTCGTCGCGGATGAAGGCGCCCAGCTGGCCGTAGAGGCCCTTCACCTTGTCCGTGTCCTCGGCGAAGTCCGAGCGAATGGCCCCCCAGATGCTGTGGAAGACCTGCAGCTTGTCTCCGCGATTGGCACTCCGCACGCTTAACTAAAATTGGAGATAGATTTTATGTACAAATTACTCTTTGATCAAGGTAAAAGACTTTTATAATAATATTTATGCTGAAAAATTAAAAAATTGTTTAAAAAACAAGTTTATACAAGTTTGTACAGATTTTTAGGGATTGTAACTATTTTAAAGCTATAATTCTGTATTATTCTCTGTGGATATATTTTAGACAACCTGAAAGATAGTAATACTTTTTGAAAACCATTATAATATTTATATCTATAATGGAATTGAATTGATACTAGACAGTGAAATATTGTTAGGCTTATATATGATCTTTGTTTTCTAAACAAACCCTGTATTATTCTACTTGCATATATTTTAAATAACCTAAAAGATAGTAATACTTTTTGAGAACCATTATATTGGAATTGAATGGATACTAGAAATACTACATATGGATCTTTGTTTTTTAAACAAAACCTGTATTATTCTCCTTAGATATATTTTAAATAACAAAAAAACAATTATAATTTGTATATCTTTCGAATGGATTTGATACTGGAAAATAAAATAATGCTTAGCCTACATATGGATCTTTGTTTTCTAAACAAAACCATAAATTATACTACATAATAATCACTAATAATTACTCATTATTAATCCGATGACTGTGATTTCTTTTAGATCAAACTTTTTAGGAGTATTGAGCCACAAACCCACCTGAATGTTGTCCAAGTCGGGTTCCAGGGGCAGAACCTCGCCAGGAACGCCCAGTGGAACGCAGGGGAGGAGCAGGAGGAACAGCAGGTGCATCTCGTTGGAGGATCGTTGGCCTACTGATTAGTGGGATTGCGCTGGGTGGAATGAGCCACCCATTGGCTTATCGGCCGGAGAGGTCAGCGCAGGTCCATCTTGATTTGCTTGGGTCTATCGTCGTCGCTCGGAGCCGCCGGCAGTGGTCGCTTTTGCCCCACCATGGCCACCGATTTGATGCGCTGCGTCAACTGTTCCATTTCCATGGGAATTGGATTGGGATGGCGTGGTTCCCGCTCTCTCCTTGGCCGGGGGATCACAAATTTCCGGTATATTTCCTCCAGCCGATCCAGCGAAAGACTCTCCTCATCGGGCAAATATATCTCCCTCTGTAATGTAACCATGTACTTTACTTATTCAAGACCTTCTGTTATATTTTATACCTTTTTGAGCTCCTTCATCATATCATCTCGGGACAGATCCAAGTCCATTTTCCAATATATTCTGTATTTTTATTTAAATACTATGATCAAAATATAAACAAAGGTCGGTTTCTTATCTACATATAAAGCGATGGGAGTCTAAAGATTATGTCCCCATCCGATATATCGATAATTTACTTATTAAAAAATAAAAAGAATGTTAGCTTAAATTTATAAAAATGTACTTTACTTTACTTTTCGGAAAAACAAACAAATAAAAATTGCTTCACCTAAAATTCACAAAAATTCCAATGTTTTTTAAAACCACTTCCTCCAAAAAGAAACTATTTCCAAGTCCGATGAATCTGAATATTTTGTCCGATTCTTTTCAGAAGTCCTCTTTTATAAATGCTCAAAAGACCACATCCGCATATGTTGTTTTTATCTTTATTTGAAATTGATTTTTAGCAATCGCTAGGTTTATATATAATTTTTCGACTATAATTTCATTTAAATATTATGGTTGTTGCGTGAAGGCTTAATCGATTAATTTAAAATAAATTCATTAACAATTCGTTTCAACAAAATAGGTTTTGTTCATAGATATATCTGATAATACGTAATTAGCATAAATAATTGGAACTTGCTGAAAATCGATTCATGGAAATTCAGTGCCAAAACCTCCATAGGTTTATCCTACACATACATATATATATATATATATCGCCCGATCTGATATATTCTTACAATACAAATGGTATAAGTTCTTTACACATAATTAAAGCAAACTTTCTCTTTTGCTCCTTAAAAAACAAATAAAACTCAAAATGAATCCTTGAAAATAAATAAAACCAAAATTTTCCTTTTTTGTCTGTCTATGTCTTTCTCAGTAACGTTTTTTCTGTGTGCCTCTGTGGTTTCTTGATCTTTTGTTATTAACAATTTACTTGCGTTAAGTTTTTGAAACTCCCTAAACTTTGGTATAATATCGTTATCGTATAGATCAATAGCTAATTTCTCAAGATATTTGTGTGTTCCATTAAATCGTTACTTTAGCTACAAAATTGAAAAAGGCTGTGAAGTCTGAAGTTCTGGTTGTTTTTTGTTCGTATTTCTTTGTGCTTCGGGGAGTCGTTGTCTGAATTTTAATCTTTTTTTTTTTTCGTAATCCAATGGGTTTGTTTAAAAAGTCTGTGCTAGCTTATGAACAAAGTCGATTTGGTTGCAGCTGCTCCAGGATGTCTCTGGGTTACCATATAGGTCCTATATATTAGGTAGATGCAAATATCGCGGTGCAAAATTGAACACGTTCTATAGCCCGTTCCCTAGACGTCGATCACGCTGTCGTTCTTCTTCATCTCCATGAGATGGGTCTGCTTGAGCTTCTCCTGCATCTGGGTGAGCATGTCCTGCATCCTCCGTATCTCCTCGTCCTTCTGCAGCAGCAGCCTGTCCGTCTCCGAGATGGCGGCATCGAATCCGTTGGTCGAGCTGATCGAGTCCCGCTTCAACTTTCCCCGCTCACGGAGCGCATGCTGCGAAATCTGCGAGATGCACTGCGCCCGGAAGTTCTCGTAGTGCACGTCCTGCAAAAAATGAGCAACATTTTAATTTAGTACAACTAGAAAAATAATTGGGTTCTTTATCGACCGAAATTTTCTATTTTTTAGTTTAGTAAACCAGTTCCATTGGGAAATCCACAATATTAACCTATACTAAAACTATTTTATATTGAATAGATACTTTTTACGAAATTTAAGAATGAAATTCCAGCATTTTAAATTACTTATTATAAATTTTTTATATTTTCTGGCTTGGTTTAAAAAAATTAAATAATATAGAAACTGTGTCTTTGGAACTGCCATATTTTTATAGATTTTTAGATATTTTAGAAATACCTCCAAAATAAGGGTTAATAATCTTTTTCGGGATGGTTTTTAAAAATAAATAATCTAGAAACTGTGTCTTTGGAACTGGACTATTTTACTATACTTTACTGTACTATTTTTAAACAAATCAAGTCAGGTTCATTAGGAAATCCAAAATATCTACATTAAAACTATTTTATTTTAAATAGATATTTTTACGAAAAATAAGAAAAAATCCCTGTGTCTTTAAATACTAAAATAAATTTAAATAATCTATAAATTGTGTCTTTGGGACTGTACTATTTGATAGGTTTTAAGATATTTTAGAAATATCTCAAAAATCGCAGATCCCCAACCCACCTGCGTGGTGTCCTTGAGGTCCTGCATGTGCGTGGATATCAAGAAGGTGCGCAGCTTGATGAAGTCGCTGTGCTCCGGATCCTCCACGTTGACCACGCCCCACGGATACTGGCGCCCCCGCACCTTCTTGCCGGCCACCTCCAAAATGGTATTGCTGCCGACGACGGCGAACGGGATGGAGGCCTTCAGCTCGCGATCCTGCTGCTTGAAGTCGTCGTCCTCGTCGGAGTCGCACTCGGGGAACTGGTACAGCTGGATGTGGTTGTCCTCCAGGTCCTGCAGGATGCGCTCCTTCAGCTTGCGCACCTCCTGCTTGTTGAGGCAGTCGGCCTTGCCGATGACCAGCACGATGTTCACCTTGCGGTGCAGCCGCCGGATCAAGTCGAGGTCCATCTGTCGCAGGCTGCAAGGATTTGGCAAGGATTAGATATTATCTATAGGGAAAAATAATAAACTACTAGCAATTTTAAGATATAAATATAACAAATAAAAAAAATGTATTTCCTTTAATTACTTTTATCTGCCATATTGCGCACCATAATTTGTTAAAATAAAAAAATAAAACCTTATTTATGACACACATTATTTGGCAACTTTATCAAGAGTCGAATGAATCTAGAATCATACTTGTCACGCATGAGGAATTGTTTTTAATCGCATTTTTTGAATGACACACAAGGGAAACGGTATTTTGATATCTAGAACGTTTAAATTAAGTATTACGAATTTGTGGATTTTTTTAACTGGAGAAATAATAAAAAAATTGCTTTGACTCTAGATTTATTTGTAAATATTTTTAAAAACATGTAAGATGATAAACTTTTTAATTTATAGTAATAAAAGAGTCTAAAATAAAAATGCAATTACTCTCCTACAGCCAAAACTGCTCAGTTTAAAAATCTAAAAACAAAAATCGAAATTCGGAAATAAATCAAAGATAAATACAAATATATCCCACTTAGCGAGACCCACCTGTGGCCCCAGGGCGGGACAAAGTAGAGGCAGCAGTGCACCCGGTTATCCTGGATGTTGCGCCGATTCAGGCCGCTCTCGTCGGTGAAATACTGGCGGAACTGCTCGTCGATGTACTGGGTGCACACCCGCCAGCTGTCCTCGCAGTTGATGGCATCCCCGAAGCCCGGGGTGTCCACCACCGTCAGCCGCAGGCGGACGCCCCGCTCCTCGATGTCCATCGTCTTCTTCTCGACCTTCGTCGTCTTCTCGATGCGCTCCTCCACATTGGGCATCTGCCGGTTCTTGTACAGATCGCCCAGGAAGAGGCTGTTGATCAGGGTGGACTTGCCCAGCCCCGACTCGCCCACCACCATCAGGGTGAACTCGAAGCCCCGCTTCACCGACTTCCGGTGCACTTGCTCTGGAAGGGTGGCGAAGCCTATGTAATCCCGATCCTTGTCGAACGAGGGCGTCTTAGCTGCAAGGGCAGAGATATATGCACGGTGATTTAAATATTAGAATTTATATAAATTAATTTGGAATATTAAGAACATATGAAAGTTAAGTTAAGGAGTTTTATCCCTGATAGCCATTGATAATAAAGTAATTTTTCATTTAAATAGTAGGTACCTAAAAATTTACAAAAATTTAATATATTGTAATATAGATAAAATATAATATAAATAATAATAATAGTATAGTAATTATAGTATAAATAGATGGCAAAGAAAATTAATTTCTTATGACTGTTATATCCCAAATCAAATGGAATCCTTAGGCTCACAACCTAAACAGTATTATTTTAATAATATTATATTAGAATATTATTTTAATAATTGAAATAGAGAACCGATTTAAGTAATAAAGCTATCAAATGTTATGAAACTTTAACAGATGGCGAAGAAAATGAATTCCTGATGATTGTTATATCCCAAGTTAAATGGTAAGGATTCTCAGGCTCCTTTTTTTCTGAGTGGGTGAAGTGAAGTGAGGAGGAGTGAGCACACAAAACGGGCTAATCGACTGAAGGACCTTGCACTTGGGTCTTGAATCTTGAATCTCGGTTCTTGAGCGACTTCATCGCCGTCTCATTAGGCAAATGAAATGGTGGAATGGCTTTCGAGTGGAGGAAGTGGAAGTGGGTAGGTGTACGCCTAGTACCCTCAAGGATGTTCCTTACACATATTCCTGCTGCTGCTGGTGTGTCCTGTGTCCTGTAGCTCCTCAATTCCTGCCGCCCCTTCCCGCCGAGTTTCGTGTGTATACGGAACGCCTACTTAAAACGTAATTGGCCCAAGCCTCGCCACTTTTTCTGCCTTCCGGGTTTTCACTGTATCTCCGCCTGTGTTTATCAGCAAATTTGCCACATTGTCGGATTGTTTGGTTCTTTGGCCGTTTATTTAGTTATTTCTTTCGTTTTTTACTTAGCGTCTGTAGTTTTGTTTGTTATTTGTTTGGTCGTTTGAAAAAATAAATCCCCGAGTTTGATGAACACTTTATTGTATTGTGGTGGAGCTGCAACTGGGCAACTGGCGAGCGAACTGCCCTAAAACCATCCAAAATTAATGGGCTCTCTTTACTTCTCTCTCTCCCACCCACTTGCCACGCCCCCCCGCTCCGCCCCGCGAGGATGTGCTACATGAAGTGGCAACACCGAAATGCAACTTTCACCCGTACTATCACCCTCTATTCGCTCGTTCTCACGGCGCCTGCGCTCAAGGACCTGGCCCAAACTAGCGGAAGCCCGGAGAAAAGTGGACCAGATGTTACGGGGCTTTTTGGCCGAAACGGTCGACCCACGGCGTTGCCAGATAGTTACAATAGTTACGAAAATTTTTGGATTTTTTAAAATTTGTAATTATTTAAGAAACATTTTCAAGTCAATTTACGGAGATTTTAAAAGTCTAGATATTTCTATGACTGAAAAGTGGTTCACAGATATTTTCTGAAAATTTCTTTTTACCTAAACTTTTCTAGCCTTAAAAATGTTTTGTTACATTTTTGGTTGGTTCTTAAAAGCAGTCAGTGCCTAAAATAGTTATCGTTTTATGATCACATATAAAAACCCATAAATTTGAATACAAAATATTAAAAAATAAACAAAAATTGTGTTACTTCTTCACAGATATTTTTTAAAAAGTTTAACAAATGTACTGAGAACTTTTGCAAATGTAATTTAAGGGTATCCCCTTTTGCAAGCACATTTAATTTTTTCTTTGCCTTTCCTTCTCAGGTTTCTTGCATTGCCTCACAAACGATTTGGAGTTCCCACCCCGGTCAGCCTGGGTACTTCCCCTTTCCGCTCCTTGAGATATGGTAGCACTGGTTGAGGGCCACTCCACCCCCGTGGCTCGTTCAGAACCACCCACCCTTCGTGTTCCGGAGTTCCTAGGGGTGTCATCAGCGTGGAGACAGTCGGTTCATTGTTCCCGCTCACGTTTCCCATTTAAATCGAGTTTGAAACGCGCTCAGCTGGCAAGGCCACGGGGAGTTAAAATGCAACTTGAGTACAACCCCTCAGCCAGAATTTAAACCCAAGCCCTAAAACAGCATTGTAATACCCAGGGCGTTGTTATAAATATTATTGTTTAATCGTAATATTTTACAAGAAATCGTGTGATAGATTAATAATAAAAATAATTGATTTCTATCACGCAATCGTTTGATTTTAATATATGTACATACAAATTACGTATTATAATTGAATAGAGTGTAAAACCTCCTCAAAGCAAACCCATCGACATGCGAAGCAAAACAGAGGAAATTAGGGGAAACCCACTATATAACACCCCACGATCATATAAATTACTCTCGAAATATATTTTGTGTAAACTTTGTTCAATTGTTGCGAATCGCGTGCAAACACTGAATGAACTTGCTGCTCCGCATTATCGCGTTGGGATATTTGTTTGGGTCTTAGGGCCCAGATACAGTTATCTTTATCTACCCGAGGCCCCATATCTTCTGCACATCTCCATCTGTCGGATAAATGTGCGAAATCGGGCCCAGACCACAAGGAAGGCTAATGAGCGCAATGACTTGGCCCGACTCGAAGATTGGCCTGGGTAAACACAGTTCTACGGGGGTGAGATGCAAAGTACACTTGGAAAAAGTGTTTATGAGAGTTAAGGGATTTAATTTAAATTTAATTAGAATTTATAATTAATAGATAAATTAATATTACAATACGTACTATCATGAGAACTTAAACTTCCAATAATATTATTTCTAGATCATGTAAAATGTAGGTTATATTGGAAAATAGTGAAGAGTTCCTTCAACTTTGCCTTCTTCCACCTCCACCTGCTCCATCTATCATCTATCACATCCATCGAGATGTGAAAACGCCCACTGCAATAACACCCACTACACAGAAAACTGTATGGGATACACTGCATTTTCCATTTTTCTCATTTTCCACACCCCCCACACTCCCACCCACACGCGACTGACAAAATCTGAGCTCTCAATTCCACAAATCAGATTGTATTTCCCCCACCCGCCGGCTGTCCAATATTTCTCGCTGTGTCTCTGCTCTCGTTGAAGATCTTTATCGCCGCTGCTTATTGTCGTTTGTTTATCCCAAAGAGCTTTTCTGTGGGCGTTGCAGTTCTCATCTTTTTCCCCCCACCGATTTCCCCACTTCGATGTGGTTCATTGACTAGACTTGTCGCTGTCAGCGGCCTACACGCAGAGAAAAATCGTTTCTGTTCCTTAAAAGGTTGCCAAAATATATAAATAGTATAGTATAGATTTTATACTTTCTAATTCTTATATAGAATATTTTAGAAATATTTATAATCCCTCTAATATTATTTTTAGACGTTTTATAGAACAGAAAGTCTATTTTTCCTGGTGTATCTTTTGTAATTCCCATCAATTTCAGCGCGAGATAGAAAAAAAGTATCCACGGGAATTATTAGATGGGTTGTTGGGTGTCAAACACTTGAGCATTTATCGTTTGATCGGAATCGCTGGCAAATGGCCTGGGAAATGATTTTCCTTCGCTCTCGACACACGAGATCCCGATCGGCATTATGACAGACCATTTAACACTTGGCGACACATCAATTTCAATCTCGGTCGCTCACTCATTCGCCTTATAACAAGTATAACCCCTCCATTCCCCATTTCTTCGCCCATCTCAATTTCATTTCAATTAAGTTCAATTCGAGTTCTGCTGCAGAATGCAGCTCACTTTTTATGTTCTTCAGTTTATTTTTATACCCTATACCAAAAAGGGTAGGGTAATTTCAGCAAGAGCATGCGAGTATATTATAAAGAAAGAAAGTTATATAGATTATAGAGGTCATTGAAGCCTTTTTATTTAATATTTTATAAGTTTTATTCCTATTGTAAATTTATATTTATAATTCCCAGAGTATTTGCGATTTCGATTACCCCGGCTAGCCCTTCATTCCTGTTACACATATTCCCTTGGAGCTCTACGCATCTTGCTCCTCTTCTTGCCAGAGTTCGAGTGGCTTGTTGAACGCACGAGTGCCCAGACCGAGAAATAGGAATATAGAGAGGGGGGTTCTGGGGTTCGGGGTCTTTGGGGGCCTGAAGTGACTCTCGATGCAGCCATCGAACGTGCATCGGCATTGGGTTTCGTCTCCGCTTACTTTTCTGCCTTTTCCTGCCCAGTCTCAGAGGCATTTGGGTAGGTAAACAAAAGCCAGGGGGACAGGAACCATAGTAAAACTGGCTTAAATATAACAAAAGCTAACTAGAAAATTGAATAGGTGTATACAAAAAATTCTAAAGGAGCTTAGAAGTAATATTTTTTCAAGCTCTATCCTGAAACATTTCGTGCTTTTTTTGTAGCATACTTTTAGACACCTTATTAATCATTTTAAAACCTTATAGATTTAAAAGCTCTGTCTAAAAATAACCTCTAAAATTTTCAATATTCTTGCTGGAATATCGAATGCAACATGGCCAGGTATCACTGTACTGCTGTCCACACATCCAAGGGCATTCGCTGGTGCCTTGTTGCAATGTTCCATAAATAGCTGCATCTCCGCTCTTGGCACGCTGAAAACTTTCAAAACAATTGACGGCATTTGAAGTAGCTGCCCAGGTTTACCACCTCCCATTTCACCACCCATCTCAACCCCCCGACCCACTCTTCTTTCACCTTTTGCTTGCATTTCAAGGGAATTTCTCGCATTCAAAGAAACATTTTCAATCCGTTCGATTTTCTCGGCGATTCAATTTCGAAATTCCTCAGTTTCCACACAGAAAATTGTTTATCTTTGATGAACTCGAACCGAAAGCCACACAATTGCTTCATAAATTCTATCGATGATCACAGATCAGGTCAAAGTACTAATAATTCTGATTTCATCAAAGAAAAAAAGATTGCAAATTTTGGAAAACTTTAACAACCTTTGAAATTTGGAAAATTATGTTTTGTTTTAACGAACAAAAGGAGAAATATATAAATATATTTTCTTTAAATAAATTAATCTTAATAATCCCGAAAAACATGTAATATCTATTATTTCATCCGCAGTTGTTAATGGAATGTAGGTGTCAGTCTGAAACTTTGATCTTTGAAATGGATCTGTCCCGCCTTTGACATCCCAGCACTTTTGGGTTTATTCCCGCCGAAATGCACCCCGCTTGATTTACGCATTCTATTTATAATACGTGTATAGCCGAAACATCAAAATCTATGCCATTGCAGCGCCGACACTTAACCCCTTTTTGGAGAACCGAGCATTTGACAGCTTTATGCACTGATTTCCCTAATTGCCATGAAAATTCCACTCCCACTGTGCACTGTGTACACATGTGGGCGAAATAATAGTGTCGAGAGTTTAAACTTATTTAAAAAGTAAAGTTAATAATTATTATTCTATTTTAAGTTTCAGATTAACAATTTATTTTTTTTTTTTAATAATATAGTTACATAAATAAGAGTTGGAAAGTTTAAACAGTTTTCTTTATTTTAGTTTGAAAATATTTTAAAAATAGATATGTTACAAGAAAATTATTTAAAATATAAATTTCTCAATTATTATTTTCTTTTAAAATGCAGATTATAAAAAAATCATATAAGTTCGGATTTTTTCCTAACCATCTCTAGAGCTCTTATGTTGTCTGCTGCTGTAGAACTGCATGTTGACGCCCCCGCATTTGAACAATGCATGGAAAACATATAGGAGAACATATAGTAGACATCGAGAAAAGGGAACGACAACCACAAAACATTCATTTGCCATAACAATGAAGTTGGCTCTTAATGAGTTTTTAAACGCTAAACTGCAGCGTTTTTAATTGGAATTAACGAATGAAGGCCTAAAAAATGGGAACTGCAACTTGGAAGTGAATGTGAAAGGCAAGGCGGCACAATGGAGATGGAAATGGTAATGGATGACTAAACTTAGACAATCGATGAGCGTGATTTTTCCCGATGCATCAACTAATTGAACACCATTTGGGGAGAGCAGCTGTAAGTACAGTAAACTCCCGGAAAATACTAATAATAATAACAAAATCAAGCCAGTTTATTGATATTATTTATTATAAATTAAAAATAATACCATATTTGACATCCCAATAAAAAGCTAATTAACATTTATTTTTTTACGAGCAAACACTGTAAAATCAACCAATACAATAAAACAGCACTTAAGGTGAGCTCAGTACAATATTTATAAATACCTTTAACACTCGCTAAGTTTTGTTTATCTTATCACGTTTGATTCTAGGTCTATGACTGTAAACATGGGTTTGCCGATGACTATACTATACTATACTATACAAACAATACAAAGAGACAGAAGATATTTCTTGGTATTATTGGTATAACAACGAGATTACCAATTTAAATTGAACTCATAATTTATTATTATTTCTTTTAAATCTCTATAAAACCTATTGGAACCCGAAGAAATATAAGAAAAATAATATAAAACTTTTTGATAATTCCCTAAATATAAGAAATAATTACCTAAAATTCTAGCTTTTCATATAGATTTTACGGAAAAATGTCCCAAAAATCGTTGACTCATTTGGACCCAATTTAAGGTAATTTTTTTGTATAAAATATAAATGGTAGGCTCATCTTTTAGTTCATAACTTCTTAAGTTGAGGTATTTTTTTAAGTCTTTAAGTCATTTTTTTTTCCAAGTGTTGTCTGGATCCATTATTAATGTAGAACCCATTGGTTAGGCTAAGGCCTCCCCCTACTTTAACGACACAAATGCTCATCGGGGGCACTAACGACATGTCAACGAGGAGAACCGTTAGCTGCGGTCACGTTGCCACCAAGTTAAGGCCAATGCCAAAAGGCCCAAGGCCCAGACCGATCTGCAATTGGGATTGGTATTGGGGATTCGGATTGGGTGCGGCCAACATAAAAAAAATAAAAACAAAGTCTACGCCTACCAAAAACGGCAGTGGCAACAAGCAACACACAAACTTCCAGCTCCAAAAGCCAAGAAATAAAAAAAAGCTAGGCGAAAGCGAAGCCAAAACAAAAAACGCAGCGGGCAAAAAAGGAAAGGAAGCCGCCGTCGCCGTAGACGTCGACTTTCCAAGACATCGGGAAATGGGGAAAAATAGCTGGCCAGGCCAGCCAATTTTCTTGTCGGCGGAAAGGCAGAAAAGCAGAAAAGCGGCAGTGCGCCACGTAATGGGGAAGCCAATCGAGATTCGAGATCCCAGATCGCAGATCCCAGATACCAAATGCCAAATATCAGATAGGATCGATCCAGCCGAGGGCAATTGGCCCCCAGAGAACCTAAATACACTGGAATTTAAAATATAAATATTTGTATTACAACCAAAAAATTTTATATTGATTTCTAAGATATGGGAATTTTTTCTATATTTAAGAAACATTTTTTTTAAATATATTTAAATATTTATAGAAGAATATATCTTATTTTTAGTATGTTTTTTGTTTTATTTTATCAATAAATAATATTAAGCGCCATTTCCAAGATAATCGATTACATATTTCGTGGAATCCCCGATGAACTTGCTTATCTTATCTAGTTAGGTTGTAAAATAATTAAACCTTTATCTGGAAAGGTCGTTTCTAGTAATAATGCAACAGCATAGATAAGAGTTACTGCGAAAATGATGTAAGCATGGGAATTTATTTTAATATATAAAAAAAAACACTCATATTTATAGTTTTTGCAGTGTTAGAATCCTTTTAAAAATCCTGTTTAGATAGTGTAGAGATGAAAAAACACTTTTAACCCTCTGTAAAGCGACCGATCAACCCCTTAACCCCTTTTATTTTTTTCAAAATATTTTCGCACCCTTGAAGGCGGAATTTTACTCACGTTTTGGGTAAATGGGTGGACGACATTTAACCGTCTCGCTGTTGTTATTGTTGTTGTTGCTGCTGCCGTTGATGCTGCTGATGGCACTGGCCACGCCCCCAGCCGCTGCACCGCCCATCAGGGGCGGCTGGCTGAGGGGAAGGGGCGGGGGCGGCGGCTGGTGTTTCATGGACGTCGTCGAGGGGGGCAGTTGCACATTGCCGCCCCCGAAGAGGCGACGCTGCGGTAGAAACGCCGTTTTGTCGCCTGTGTGTTGCAAGTTGTTGCAGGTTGCACAATCTGTTGTTGTTGTTGTTCACTATTTAATTGCACTGCACCTGATTGGGTTAAAGGCAATGGGTATTTAAATATAAAATATTCATTAAATTGCATTGATTTTTTAGAAATTTAAACTTAAAAAAAAAATTATTTTCATTTTCTCTTTTTATATTTTTATGATATTTCTTATATTTTTCTTAAAACATTTCTACTTTGAATATTTTTTCAGATAAGGGTTAAGCTTAACTGTAATTTACGCACACACGCTTATCTAGTGCTTATCTCACGCGAAAAGGTGCGAGTAGGAGAGTGGCAGAGTGGGAGGCAGGGAGTGCAAAAGAGAGGGGCTAACTGCAATATTGACTTTTTACGGTTTCTGCATATACATACACACATACGTGTAACTATGATGCATTTGCAATTTAAAACAAACAAACAGCAACAAAATTGCAAACTCAATGGGTGGAAAACTAACGGTGCAGCTGCTTCACCTTGACCTACACAACCACAAATACTAGTGAGATGCACATCACACACAAACACACACACTCAAACAAATTAACACACACAAAAAATAATAATAAAAAAAAGCTCACGCACTTTGTTATTAACTATTTCCGCTTGTTTTGGTTTCTCCTTTTCAAGCTAATCTTCCGACTAAAATTCCAGGAAATTCCAAAATATTTCCAGCGAATATGATCTCAAACCACAAAAGGGTTATTTTTTAAATTAACCCAGAAAATATAGGACCCCGGCACTATATATATATATTCCTGTGTTTTTTAAGCGAAATCGACGGAGCGCGCGTTGTTTATTTCCCACGAACTGAAAAACGTCTGTTCAGATGGCAACAAACCACCGAATTCAAACGGAAATCCACTAAAAAATCCACACTATATAGAAGTGCGCGCCAATGTACAGTACATCGGGATTTTTCAAATAACAAAATGCTTTCTTTAATTGTAAAATATATAGCAGGGAAAAGGGTTTGAAATTGAATATTCCTATTAATTCGTAAACTCAAAAATATAACTTTACAATAGACAGGAAATTATAAGAAATTATTAAGAGCATGCGATAATTTTTATGTTTCAGGTTTTTTAGTAAGCCAAACTTTAAGAATTATTATAAAAATCTTTTTAAATAATTGTGAAGTTTGTAAGATTCTCTTCAGCATTTTTGTTAAACGTAAATATAAAAGAAAACTTAAAATATACATTTTTTGTTGGAGGATATTTTTGGGTAATAAGGGGAAATAAAGGAAACCGCACAAAGTCGATTCTATTTATTTTTCTGAAAACATTTTTAATTGTTTTTATTTATTAAAACATAAATTTATAAATAAATTTACACTCGAAATTAACTGTGTCACTAAAACTCAGCTATAAAACGGAAAAAGTCTAAAAAAATCGTCAAAAAGAAGAAATAAATTAGAAGGCGCTGCCAGATGTATAAAAATAAACCGATTGAAGCAAAAGCTGTTTGCTGTGAAACTGAAGCGGGCACTTTAACTTTGCTGGCTGACGGAGGTTGGATGCTTCGAAAACAACCCGTTGAGAAGGGTTTTCAAGAAAAATCCTTTAAAAAAAGCGCAAACTAAGCAGTAGAAATGTAAGAAAATCATTATTAAACCAAAAAATATATATATTTTCAGATTTTCCAAGAGTTTTGCTTGGAGTAGAGCACAAGAGAGCCCAAATGGAGGTCGTAGCATGGGCAGCTGGATTTCTGTTTCTGATTTCTGGCCTCCATCGCACACGCACATCGCACCAAGCGCCACAAATTTAGTCGAACAGTCGAACTTTAACGGCGCTGGCAATCGGACGCGTTTTGAAAACCAGCTCGCTCTCTCTCTCCTCGATTTCATTCTGGTTTTCCTTTGATTTTTGACTGGGAAAGTGTAAGCTCGTGAATCCTCCTTTTCTTTAGTTTAACTTAATTTCCCAAACCCGGGTTAAAAACAATTTTTTTTTGTTTTGTTTTGAGTGCTAATTTGGACAATCGCGTAGGCGTAAAGAGAAACTACCTATTAAAAAAAAAAAAGAAGAATACTTTGTTTGTATTTTTTGTTATTTGTGTGTGTGCGACATACTGGAAGGCCCGGCAACAATGAAAGTTGATTGAATATTTTATGCAAATTTCCCATTGCAGAAGAAGGTGCGAAAAAAAACAAAAGCAAGCAGCAAGAGGAACTGCAAGAATAATAGAAATTGCTGTTGAGAAGCTGAAAACAGGAAATCCAGAGGCGAGAAATCAGGTGAATACCAAAAATATACAGACTGTTATTCGTGGGAAAGTTTAAGATCAAGGCCAGGGGCCTTGGGTGGTTGCCTCAGTGGCCTCGGTGGCCTCGGTGGGTGGTGCAGGCGCCTGGCGGCCTTGCTGCCACTGCCAAGGTGAAGGTCACATTGCAGGCGAATGTCGGCTTGGGCCTGCACTCGCATTGTTGTTATATAAACACCCCACACTCCCATAAACACCCATCACCCATCGCCCATCGCCACCCACAAATGGCTCACTAACCCAGTGCGCATGTCGCCTCCTTCGAAGGCCATCGCCTGACCTCAGGCACCGCCACGCCCTCCACGGCCGCCGCCTTCTTTTCGGGACAGCAGGGGGCATAAAAATAGTAGGGGGTAACTCAATCGGAATCTTATTGAAAAAATAAAATCAGTAAAAATTGTTTATCACAAGATGTTTTACTAATCTTGATTTATATAAATTCTTACAGTATTTTTGGTGAAAGCAAAAATGTTTAAATTAAAGAAAAGTACAACTAATTTAAAATATTTTACATTTATTTCAATCCAAAAATCCTAGGACCGTAAATATTTTTTTAAATATTAAATTTTGCATTTAAACAGTTTCAACAATATTTATGCAATATTAAATATATATATACAACATATATTAAATAAAATAACTAAAAGATAACTGAACTTAAGCTTAAAACTTATTTTGCCATAATTAATTCAAAAGAATTCATTAGTGAATTTAATGATAAAAAATCAGTAAAGCTAAATCAATTTTTAATCCACACATTTTAAAACTAATTTTATTAAGTTGGCTACTACTTTCTTGGCCTTGGGTGTGCCCCCTTTGGGCAGGCTTTTAGCATTGAACTTGACAGTGGCGGAGCGCCTTTAAGCCACTGGCTGCCCACTTTCAGCTAACAGGGTTAGTGGGTTAACTGGCCTGCTCCGCACTCCACTCTTCAATTGCCAGTCTTCAGTCTTCTGGCCTCGGTGCCCCATGAGAGACTCCACTACAGTCTTTCTCCGGATTCACGGGCAAACCCAAACCCGTTACCATTAACCCGCCGATCGGCGTCGGCTTTTGGCTTTGCTCTGACCATTAAAAGCCACTTACACTGACTTTCCATGCTAATCAAAATTGAAGCCCAAAATAAGAAGAAATTTCAAATTTGTTTGCTGCGACATGTCTCGACTTTTGAGTGCCAGTGGAACTGGCCAGTGGAGTTGGTGGATGTGGATGGTTATGTGGATGGGTTGGATGGATGGCTTCTTGGAACTGGCACAGCCGTGGATCGGGTGAAATTGAGACACTCGATTGGGGCGGAGATGATAAACGCTGCGATTTCTTATCAGGTTTGAACGACACTCAGCAAAATTTTCAATTTTGTGTTCACTGCTCAGCTTTTTTAGTGGTTGCTCTATAGTTAATTGGGAACTAGTGGTAACAATATTTATTACACATTTTTTATTTTTCGAAAAATATTGAAAATAGATTTTTTTCAGTTAACACTTTTGATTTTTTTTTATTTGACTCACACATTTAATATTTAATTTATATATTCTGCTTATATTTTATTTAGCTAATATTTCTTTCAAAAAAAGTGCTATTTCCCACTGTGTAATGAGTAAAATGCAAGAAATGCAAGACTAAGTGGCAAGCAGTTTAATTAATGATGAGTTGATTTATGGATTTACCATTTTACAAACGGGTTATAGTTTGGATGAAACAGCTGTAAATTGGTGTAAACGGTTCAGGTGAAAATCGTTGTCTCTGGTGGCTATGAAGAAAATCATAATAATATCTTAATGTTAAGGTGATAATTTGATAGATGACAAAATGATTTCAAAATAGGTTATTACTGGAGTGACAATATCATTTGTTAAAGTATATTTGAAACGGGGCTTGATTTTTAGATGAGTTCTAAATCAAAAACCCTTTTGGAAAAAGTATGGTTTTTTTTTTTTTAATTCTGAAACTTAAGAAAAACTTTGAATATGGTTAATAAAAAAGCTACATATTCTGAGGAAATTACTAGGCAATTTCTTATAAGTAACAATTTTTTTCTGAAATTCCCAATGGACTTTAAATATTCGGGCATTTAGAAGCCAAGCTCATGAATCACTGAGTTCTTTGGTTTTAAAGGGTTCGATGACCTGGGCCGTGAATTGCATTTGGAGCGGCACTTTAACTGACAGAATGAGAGATTGACGGACTGAGCGATCGACAGCAGGGTGGACAAACTGAAGAAACGTGCCAGGTTAAAACAAAAAAAAAACAAAAGTCCATCGAGGCACGAAACGATCCCCAACGAACCGATAATTGCGCCCAAAAAAGAGAGCGCACAAAAAGCGAGGAAAAATAAAATAAGTAAATATAGAAAAGACTGGAAAATTGAAACTCTCGAAAATGAAAACGAAAAATAAATAAAGAGTGCGAGACCAGTTAAATGAAAAGCAAAACAAAGTCATTAAACGCTGGCAACTGAAAACTGAAAATAAAAAAAGCGGAAAATTACCGAGCAATAATAGAAAGAGTTGGGCGTTTGGAGTTTCGAGTTGGGCGCTGTTTTTCACTTTCACTGCTTCGGCGGGGAGGAAAAGCGGGGAAAAGGGGGGAAAAGCGGGGAAAAGTTGCGCTCTGATAAATTGCCAAGCGGCCAGAAAGAGAAGCCACCAAGCGGGTTCTGAAAAGCGGTCACAACCCGTTGGCTCGCAAATGAGTCATGTAGAGATGGCTAAATAAAAAGGCAGAAAGAAGGGAGGATGGGCCACTTCCTCGCAGGCAACAAAAGCGGAACAAGATCATTATGCCAACTGCCTACCATAAATTGTATTGGATTTTTTTAAAATTAGGTAAAACAAAATAAATGAAATACTTATAAAATTTAATTTAAAACACTTGCTAAAATGTTTTTGTGACCTAGAAAACTTTAAAAAACTCTAGAAGAGAAAACTGCGCAAATATAATTTAAAAATCTTGAAAATATTTAATCAAAATAATAGTGAAAAATATAAAATTATTTTTATACTTTTTTTACATTTTTTATTGTATTCTCCCATTAAAAAAATCTTTAAGGTTACATTTCATGTTAAATTTTCTCTGTTATAACTGACCATTAAATAGATTATAATGACCCCTTATTTAGGTTATTTTATGAAAGGAAAATTAAAAAACAAATTTTGCTGTGCTGCTTTTTATTATTTAATATTTCAAGTGCTCGATATAATATAGTACTTCGCTGCGTTATAAAAATGAATTTAAATCGCAAACAAATTACACGTGGTATATAAAAAAAATAGTTATTTTTAGGCGAAAATCAAAGAAAAAATTGGTAGATCATTTTTGAAATAGTTAGGGACCAAGAAGAAACACCAATTTTCAATTGACTTGCATAAGGACGTTTTTGGGATCCTACAAACCGGCCTTCTCCCTGATCCAAGTCCTCAGCTGGGAGACCCTCTCGTAGCCATCGGGGGCATCTCGTCCACAGCCGCCGATCACGAAGCTGGCCAGGCCGACCAGTTTGCCTCCGTAGGTGGCCGGTCCGCCGGAGTCGCCGTAGCAGGCGCCCTTGTTCGCCGGATGCATCAGGCACATTGTCGTCTCCGGCAGTCCTCGGAGGTACCTCCGCTGGCAGGTGTCCCGCGACAGGGCCTTCACCTGGACGTAGAGCAGCGAATTCGAGAGCGGTCCCTTTTGGGAGATGGCTCCCCAGCCGGAGATGTCCACGGTGGCATCGTTGGGCGGATCATCGGTGGCCAGCTGAATGGCGGCGATGTTGGAGTCGAAGGTCAGGGATCTGGAGAGCCGCAGCACGGCCACATCGTAGCCGTTGCCCCTGTAATTCGGATGCACGGTAACAGTGGCCACTGGAATGTTGACTCCTCCGCTTGAAAGGAGCAAGCTGCCCGCCTGGATGGACAGCTGGTTGGCTGGGGCTCTAAGAGGGCAGGAAATAAAATAAAATTAAAAACGCGAATTCTTTAGGATCGGCGCTCCCGCTACTTACACATCGTTGCCCTGCTTCACGCAATGGGCCGCGGTGACCACATAATCGTTGGACAATATGGAGCCACCGCAAGTGTGACCTCCGCGACGGCGCAGGGAAATCTGGTGGGGAAATTGACCCTCCTTCGCCCGGGTTCCGCCCACAATCCGGGGCTCCACCACATCGGAATCGTTGCCTTTTTTGCCCAGAACTCCGGCAGTGCAGAGCAGCAGTAGAAAAGTGGTCCAAAGAGGTAACATGACTGGTAGATTGTACTTCCCGAAAGATTTCCCCGACTATATATAAGCAATATCTGCCGAAATTAGGGCGCTCATCATCATTAGTTCCTTGAAATGTCAAAGTCAATGTCGCTATCGAGCTATAACCTAATTTAGTTTTTTTCTTTCGCAAATGAAGCCCCTCTAATTACAGGGGGGTTGCACAACCTTCGATGGTAAGGGTTCGGCAGTGCCTAAGTTTATTGTTCAGATTCCGGAAACTACAAAAATGTTTTAGAAAAACGGCTGAAGGCTAATTACTTTTTGATCAATATTTGCTTTTCTTTTAACGAGCTCAAAAATGTATGACATTCCATATCATCCATTTTTTGCATTGTTTCAGTCAAAGTAGCTGTAACCAAAATACTATTTTTGTTTTGGTGGAAAATCAGGATGTTGATTTTTGGTGCAAATTTAAAACTTGGGCAAAAATTGTCCCAAATAAAAAAGGCATACTGTTTTGAGCATCTTACAACCTAATAATTAATATTAGTAAACTTTCCGTCTGATTTGAAAAAAATCAATTTTCGACCCAATTTTCACTTTTTTGATAAGGGGTTACATCATAATTTTTTGCGAAAATTGGCAAAAATTAAAAATTTCCAGGTTTAAATGCAGATCGATGGGGATTTTTATTACGAGTTCAGCGAGGTATGACATTCCATATTTGGATCATTATTTCAATATTTATGTCCAAAATACTATAATTTTTTGGGTGAAAAATCAGGATTTTGATTTTTGGTGTAAATTTGAAATTTTTCCTAATCGATTTCTTTTTTGTATATTGTATTTGTTATTTTCCTGTAATGTTAAATTGCTCATGCTGAAAGGTTTCTTCGTCTATATTAAGTATACGTTCCGAAAAAAGGGGTCATTATTTGGCTATTCTATTCAGCTTTAATCTAATTTATTTTGTTTTACTTCTCGCAATTTCTCACACCAATGAAGCCCTGCCAATTACAATGGGATTTAAGTGTGTGAAAAAGGAAATTGAGGCATTCAAATGGACTCTTATAGCCTTAAGTTCAAGGATCTGATTTTGGAAGTTACCTAAACTGCCATAAAAGATTAATCTCAATGTCTTATGTAATTTTTCAAAATACCCAAAATCCAGATATCTCCATCGATATCTCGATTTGTGGGCCATAAAAGCGGAGCCATTGAGGTCATAAATAAATAAGCATTTCACACGTACGATTATTACGTTAACCAGTGTTCAGTGTGTTCCAGTGGCAATCGCCGATGCTTATCCTTATCGAAATCGCGGGGCCATTGAGTCACTACTGCCATTAAAAGAACTTAGTTTGGTTTTTTGGGAAATAACTAAGTATTTTAATTTTTAAGGGACGTGCTCAGGGGTTAGGTTCCTTAAGCGATCTGCTCCTGGATCCAATCGCTGAAGCTGGAGAGGCGCACGAAGACATCGGGGTAGCGGGATCCACAGGCGCCGACCACAAAGTTGGTCAAACCAATTAGCTTGTCCCCGTAGACGGCGCCACTGCCTCCGTCGCCGTGGCAGGTGCCCTCCTTGAGTTCGTGGGCCAGGCAGAAGCTCTGCTCGCTGTGCTCGCTGTAGGCATCCTGGCAGGCGGACTCCTGGGCCACCGTCAGCGACATTTCACGGATCTTGTAGGACGTGGTGCCCTCGGCGGTGCGACCCCAGCCGGCCACCGCGACCTCCGAACCCTCGGCGGGCAGCGCCTCTCCCGCGTCGGCCACCGCAATGGCCTTGATGCGATCCGTGTAGACCAGCGGGCTGCTCAGCGTGATCACGGCCAGGTTGTTGGTCAGCTGATAGTAGTCGGGATGAACGGTTACGGATTCCACGGTCACAATCCTGCCGCCGGCATACTGATTGGTGCTGCCCACTCGGCACGAAAGGCGACTGGCATCGATGCTGAAGAATTCGCGGGGATTTAAGAGGATTAAAGTTTTTAATTATTTACAAAAAATTGGTAAAAATATGCTTATTTTGAATGTTGTTATTATTCATTTTTTCATAAAAAGAAAATTGCTTTTACTTAAATTCTTTTGATAAAAAAAAATAATATTACATTCTTAAATATCACTCATTCGCCTAGTTGTACATTCTCAAATGAATTTTATCTATTCTTTTTATTAAGAACTCGAAAATAACATCAAGATTCAATATATACTAAATTAAAGTTAAGATATTTTTTTTTTTAGCTTTATAGTAGTAGAATTTACTCACAGATTTCCCTCGCGATGGACACAGTGGGCGGTGGTCAGGATCTTGGTCTCGGAGAGAATGCAGCCGCCGCACACGTGGGCGTTGTCCACGCGCAGGGAGGCGGCGTAGGGCGTGGCCGTGGGGTCCGCCTCCTCGCCGCCCATAATGCGTCCGCGGGCGTGGCAGACGCCCACGAGGGTCAGGCAAATGAGGGCCAAAATCAGGGATCTCTGCTGCATCATTTCGGGGTTTCTTCTTTTGTTATTTATTCTTAATTTGGTGGTTCAGTCGCCCACGACGGTTGGACTGGAAATGCGCAATGCCAGCGGCTACAATTTAAGTGGACGACTCCATCGAACCACCGTCCCTCCCTTCTTGGCCAATCCTTATCTTTCCTTGCCTTTCGGGCATCACACTAAATCTAATCTTATCGCCCCGTTTATAATGCCCATAGACTATTGTTACTTGTTGTTTCACCGATCAATTGGCACATAAATAGAAAATTGCACATGGCGGCGGAGGGAAGTCCAAACGATCCAGTGACCATGACAAGACAACACAACACCCATCTGAGGTAGATAAAGATGAGTAATCCGTGAGTCAGGGGATTTTAAAAAAATATATAGGGTAGTTTTGGCAGATATTAAAAGAGGGTGGATTCAGAAATACCTTGAATATTTACCATAGTTACTTTTTAGTTATATTAATATTTAATAAACAACTTTTCATATCTCAAATAAACCAAAATTAAATTCTAACATATTCTAAATTTTCTGCAGTAACTAAACTTCTTCTTAAAAATAGTTTTAAAGAATTGTAAATTTAATTGAAAGTACTGTAATAGTCAAGATATTTACCATGGTTAGTTGGTATTACCCAAGATCGGTAGAAATCTAAACTTTGGCGATAAGAAATCTGGATTATATAGATCTCGCTCAGTCACTGACGGATCGATCAGTAATCGCTAATCTGGCTAATTCCCCGAAAAGACCTTGTTTCCTACGGCGATCATGGGGTTTTCCTAGATCTCTTATCTGACATTTTCGGGCTGTAGCTTTGATGAACAAAATATATGGGCTCTATAAAGAATAATTGGCAATAGTCCGTTGTCATTGTGGACATTTCCTTGTAAATTCTGTTAGATAATCCCAATAAACAAGAACTATTTTCAAGGTTTGCCGAGAAAACGAGACCTTTGATCGGCGCCAATTGGAGGTTCTACTATCGGCTTTAGCTTTTTATGGCCAGCACTAAATTCCGTATCATAAAAACACATTTCTTTTTTTTTTTCTTTGAGGGTGAAACACACATTTTATGCACAGTAAAAAAATGTAGAAAAAAAAAGGAAAAGGGCTAATCCTCGTTTACTGGCTGTTGGCCTCGATCCAGGTGAGGTAGTAGGAGATGCGGGTGGCCACATCGGGATACTTGCTGCCGCAGGGTCCGAAATTGAAGCTGGTCACGCCGCGCAGCACCTTCTGGTCATCGATGACCGCCGCACCGGCATCACCGCGGCAAATGCCCTCGTTCTCGGCCCTCGAGAGGCAGACCACCGACTCGTAGCCATAGCCCGCCTGCCATTCGCAGAGCGATCGGCTCAGCGTATTGAAGTTGGACTTCTGCTGCTTGTAGGCCACCGTCCCATCCGACTGTTCACCCCAACCGGCCACATAGACGGGCGTTCCGTTGGGCAGCTCCGCGTCCACATCCTCCGTTTCCGTTTCCGTTTCGCCACTGCCCTCCACTTCGGTGCTGGGCAGGTCGATGGCTGCGATGCGATCGCTGAAGGTCAGGGGATCGACCTCCAGAATGGCCAGGTCGTGCAGGAAGTTGCCGTAGGAGGGATGAATGACGACCGATCTCACGTTCACGATGATGCCGCCGGCATACTGGTTAATGGTGCCCACTCGCACGGCCAAGTCGCTGATGGACACTCTGGAAGATCGGGAAAAGTTGGTATTAGTAGCCTTCTAGGGAAATTAATTAAAAGAGGGAGTGGAGAAGGAGTATGGAAGGAGTAGTGAAGAAGTAGAGAAGGAGTAGAGAAGGAGTAGAGAAGGAGTAGCGAAGGAGTAGAGTTTATAGCAATTTACAATCATATCATTCTATCTTTGGAACTATAGAACAAATATTTCACATTTATATTTTATGTGTTTTATATATTAATATATATTTTTCCTTTGATAAATATTTAAAGTCTTTAGAATCTAAAATATTTTCTATTTCCGAAAATAGGCAAATTGATTCTTTAAAATTAGAAAACGTATTTAATAACTTTACTGCCAAATATTGGAATAATATTTATAAAAACTTCTTAGCTTTCGAAATAAATCTCATAATATGAAAACATTTTTAAATATAATTTGATTATCTTTAAGGGTTCATAACTTCATAATTTTAAACTATATCGTGTGGCTTATTTTTGTAATGGATTAGCAGTATTATAAATTCACAAATTCGAATATATGCCAAGAGTTAAGAGCTTTCTCTTATATTTTATTGATAAAAAGAAGGGAAGCCACGAAACCAAGGTTTATATATAATGTTCGGGATACTTAAGGATAGGAAACCCTCCCAACTTACGGAGTGACGCCCACATCGGAGACGCAGTGGGCGGCGGTCAGGATGCGGGTCTGCGAGATGATGCAGCCGGAGCAGACGTGGGCCTTGTTGTAGCGAATGGAGGCGGACCAGGGGTACTCGCCCTGCTCGACATCCTCGCCGCCCAGGATGCGGCCTTGGGGTGGCGAGGCCTCCGCCCCCGAAATGGCGAAGATCAGGCCGAGAATTAGCAGGCCGAGGACGGACAGGTGGTGAATGCGTGGATCAGCCATGGCGATGGATTGGCAACTGAACGGGCTGAGGGCCCACCGATCGATGGTCAGCACTCAAGCCTCGTCGATCTAATCAGCAGGGAATATATATGCTGATAAGGCAGGGGCGATTTATGGCTGGGGGGCTTCGATTAGATTGCTTAACCCATGGTCGTAAACGAATTGGGTGCTGCGTTCTCTATAAAGGCCCGGCGGCCGGCAGGAGCACCTTTCAGTTGATCAGCAGAGATCCCCGAAGGCATGAGTCCGGTTCAGTTCCTCCAGCTGCTGCTGCCCCTCCTCCTGGTCGTCGTGACCTTGGGCGTGGGCCCCACCCAGGCCAGTCGGCTGCCCGCGGAGGTGGGCTCCCAGCCACACAGCGTTTCCCTGCGCCGCAACGGCGTCCATGTCTGCGGAGGAGCCCTGGTCAGCGACAACTGGGTCATCACCGCGGCCCATTGCGTCAGCATCAGCGGTGGTCAGCAAAGGTAGTTGTAGTTGTAGTTGGTTAAGATGCACGCAGAGAAATTTTCTTGGCTTTAAATTGATTGGCTTTAAAGACTTAAGATTTAACTAAAACATTTTCCTTTTAAAGATCTCAATTAAGAAAATCTTAAACATTTTAGAAACATTTTTTTCTTTTTTTTTTTAAATATTAAAATTCTATTGAAAATATAGGCCATATTATAAAATATATTTATTATAAATATTTAAACTAGAACATTTTTAATCATTATTAAAAGTGAGAAGTAGAAATAGAAACAACTTTTTCTTTTTTTATATAAATATTAAAAACCAAAAATTTAGGAACATTTTTTTTCTGTTGCTAACAATATTTGTAAAAATATTTTTAGTAATTAAAAATATGTTTATTATAAATATTAAAAGATCTCACGTTTCAAATATTTGATATTTGTTTTTAAAAGTCAGAAAAAAATTAAATTCTTATCAAAAAATAGTTTGTTTCATTTATATAAATATTTTATTTATTTTTATAAGTCTTCAAGTTCTACATAGTCACAAATGTTCAAACAAATTCAAGAGTAATTGGAATTAATTTTAAAATTCATAAATGTTGCTATGACATTTTCTCTGTGTACGTTAGTCCTGTGAAGAAAATTACCTATTTAAAAATCCCCAAATTAGCTACCCTGCCCAGTCCTACAATGTGCGAGCGGGAAGCATTCAGCGCCTGGCTGGTGGCCAACTGGTGCCCCTGTCCCAGATCATAATCCACCAGAACTACTCCAGTTCGGAGGCGGCGGGGGCCAATGATTTGGCCCTGTTGCAGCTGCAGACCAAGGTGACCCTGAATGCGAACACCAAACCGATTGACTTGGCCACCGAGCGACCGGCGGCGGGCTCCCAGCTGAGCTTCTCGGGCTGGGGATCCAGCCAGGCGGAGGGATCCTTCAGCCACGGCCTCCAGGTGGCCAGCAGGCAGAGTCTGAGCGCAAGTGACTGCCAGAAGCAGCTGTTCCTGGAGCAGGAGGATCTGCTCTGCCTGTCGCCCGTTGCCGAGGATTACGCAGGACTTTGTTCCGGCGATGCTGGAGCTCCGGCTATCTACAATGGCCAGCTGGTGGCCATTGCCGCCTTCTTTGTCGGCGGCTGTGGCTCCGGACAGCCCGATGGCTACGTGGATGTGACCCAGCATCGGGAGTGGATCAATGAATATGTTAATTAAATAAATCAGAACTGTTGGTGGGGAATTTATGAGTGGTTTCTCTTTCTAAACTAATACAAGAGTCGTAACAAAAAAGGGACAACTCTCTAGAAGCCTAAATGGCTTTACTTAAAAATCTAAAAAAAAAACAGGAATTCGGTAAAAATAGAATATAAATAGTGATGGAAAAAAAATAACTAAAAAAATATTTTTATTGTCCAAGAAAGATTTTTACAAACATTTGCAGTTTAAGTGGTTTGTATGAAGAGGGGTTTTCCGGTTTTGATTTACACCTGACCATCGTTACTATTACAACATTTTTTCCTGGGTACTTGTAAGATCAAGAAAGGTTTCTTTTTTTTGCTGATACAAACTTACTGTTCTGAAAATGTTATACAAATTTACACAACCCAATTTCAAAGGCTTACTCAGCATTTTAGTGTTTGGTGTTATATATCAATCGCTAAATCGATTAAATTCTTTATTTACGGCATACTAGTGTCTGTACATATATTATTATTTACTCCTATAAGTATGCCAGGGAATTCTAATTCCAAAAGGCTTACAAAAATTGGAAAAAAATCGAATATAGAAAAAGTATTCTGATATAAGATTTTTAATTTTAATTCCCAAATAATAGTTATAGAATCTGGATAGATAGTTATAGAATCTAGACCAAAGCATAACCTTGAGGTATAATAATGTATATTTAGATATCCGAAAAATCTGAAGGATTTAAAGCATTTTCGGGATGTTTTGTTGAACTAATAGGGCAAAAAAAAAAACAAAAGATACAAATAGTGCAAACTACCATTCGGATGTTATAATTTTATAATAACCAAAGTATATTGTCATTTAAATATCAAAATATTATCCTATAGATATTGGAAGGTATAAAAGTATTTTAAAAAAAAATCATTTATAAACCCCCTTAAAAACACCATTAGTGATGATTTATCGCTCCTCTATTATCGATATGCGTTTATTGCAACTGCTGCTGGATCCAATCGTAGTTGGCCGCGATGCTGACGAATCGCTCGGGCAGCATGCCGCCGCACTCGCCGAGGATCTGGGCGCCCAGGCCCACCAGCTGACCCTGGTAGACGGCCGGTCCGCCGATGTCGCCGCTGCAGATGCCCTGCCTGCGTCCATGGCCCAGGCATAGCACCTGGTCGTCCTGCTCCTCCGCCGCCGCCAGCTCCTCCCCCTGGGAGGCCATCGCCAGGATGCATTCGCGCGGTGCCTCCACCTGGGCCTCGCCAATCTGCAGGGTGCGGTGCATGTTCACCTCGGTGGCGGTGGTGCGACCCCAGCCAGAAACCTCCAACTGGGCGCCCAGGGGTGGAACCACCGCGGACAGCGGAATGGCGGCCACATTCTCACCGAACGGAATGTCCTCCTGCAGGCGGAGCAGCGCAATGCCGGTCTTCAGGGAGCTGTAGTTCGGATTCAGGGTGATATCCTCCACGCGAATCTGCTTGCCACCGGAGTAGAGATCCACCGAGCCCACGGTCACGGCGAACAGAACAGCTGGCCATCTGGAATCGGAATCGAAAGATTTCTTGTTTAATCGGTGGTGTGATTGGAAGTAATCTAATCGCAAAAGCTTCTTTTAAAGTGTAGGAAAGTATGCTGTAAAGACAGCTTTTCAAGTTAAAAAAGAAGTGATGAAGAAGTGTTTTAAGATCATAATAACAAATATGTTATTTATATATTGAGAAATAATTGAAAAGTTTTGGAAAAATGTAATTACTTTTTTATTGGTTCAATATAGATATTTATTTAACCAAGTGAATTAATTAAACTTTTCAAAAATCTTTAAAATTATCCTCAAATTATTAAGTTGTAAGTCCCTAAAAATAGTAAGGAAAACTTTAGGAGTCTACCAGGAATACTAAAACTAAAATAAGTAAGTGTTCCAAACAAGAAATTAATTATAACTGATAATAATTTATCAATGAATAATGGAAATTGGATGTTCAAAAAATGATTTAACACATCTACTTTCACATTTTTTCTTATCACCATAGTTTTCTTAAATTTGAATAGTTTTTAAGAAGGTGCCGAAAATAATCTTTTTTTGTCCTGTGATATATGATATGATAATCAGGCAAAAATAATGATTATTTTCGTTTTTAAGCGGATGGGTTTTCTTGGGTTCTCTTGGGATCCTTTCAACTTACGGGGTGTCCTTGCCCTCGGAACAGACGCAGGTGAGGGCGGTGAGGGCGTACCGCTGGCCGATGATGACGGCGCCGCAGTTGAAGCTGCCGCCGACGGAGAGGGCCGCCTGGTAGGGCAGCTGGCCGTTGACGGCGTCCTCGCCTCCAGCGATCCTTCCCTGGGGTTGGGCCAAAGCTCCGGCCACGAGGATTAGTCCAATGGTAACGATGGTCAGCTTCATGGCGCTCCGTTTGTTTGACTTTTGATGGGCTCGCAGCGATGGCGTGAGCTCTTATAGGGCTCACCACTCACCACCCACCTCCCAGGGGGTGGCGAAGGTATACGGGTCTATCTTATCAGGAGATAGCCGGATAGATAGAGCCATCCGGTGACGGTGGACTCCTTCTGATTAGACAAGCCCTCGCCTTGGCCAAGGGGTTATCGGGATCGAGCCTGGTATCACGGTATCTCCGGGGATCAATTTCTGGGAACGCGATAGGGATGGGCACAGTGTCTAAAAGTATGGCTATCATATGAAGAATATGTCCGAAATCGGACCATAAAGAAGGTGATTAATTGCCATAGAGATGAACATAAAGGTACTCATATAAAAAGTATAGATAGAAATAGCTCATACTGAAATATTTAGAAATTCGAAATTCACCTTCAGATTTTTCGAAAATCAAAACTATTTATTTTTCCATTATATATACAAACAATTTCCGAATTTCGGTTTTTGCTTTTAGATTTTTATCTTAAGCCGTTTTGGTTGCAGAAGAGTTATACCGTTTATTAGTTTAGTGGAGTGCTTACAATAAAAAGGACCTATTAAATAAATTTATTAGAGGTTTAGAAAGCCATTATTTAATGTTGCATAAAAAGATTTCCATTACCATGCATTTTTTTGATATTTTGAGATAATTGAGTTGTGATATGACGATTATGTGGGCATTTCCTTGGCCATGTATCAACGAACTCTGGTCGGGTGATGGATAGATGGATGGATGGATGACGGTATAGGATAGTGGTCAGTGTCAGGGGGGAATAATCCAGGGCGAACACGTTTGAGGCATGCCACAAACGTCGACGGGGCCAACGATCGCAGATCTCGATGCGCACGTAGCAAGGCTCATCTCATCCCAACTCAACCCATTCCATTGCATCCAATTCGATTTGGCCAGCAGCACAACCAGTTGGCTCTCATTTCGAACCACATTTCGCACCGCCGCGAGAGCCTTATATTAAATGGTCTGCCCGGCCGCCAGTTTTGACCATTCGCAGACTCACCGCCGACCGACCATGATCTTGCGAACGCCACTCGCCGCCGGCCACCAGCTGCAGCTCCTCCTGCCCGCCGTCCTGCTCCTGCCCCTCCTCCTCCTCCTGCTGCTGCTGCCCAGCTCCTCCTGCGATGCCAAGACGGTGAATCCGGGGGATCAGCTGCAGATGCAGCACCATCAGATGTCCGCAGAGCCGGGACTGCCGGAGCCGAGAGCCTACATGCCGGATGCCCAGCACCTGGACTTTGTCTACCACGACCACGAGGAGCTCACGAGGTTTCTACGGTGAGTCCTGATTTTATTTAGTATCATTTTAAAATATTATAGAATTATAAAATAAGGCCCCCTCACAATCAAGAAGTTTCCTTAATAATAAATTGCTTTTTTGTGATTTAATTATACCCGTTACTCGTAGAGTAAAAGGGTATATTAGATTCGTGCAAAAGTATGTAACAGCTAGAAGGAAGCGTTTCCGACCCCATAAAGTATATATATTCTTGATCAGGGTCACTAGCCGAGTCGATCTAGCCATGTCCGTCTGTCCGTCTGTCTATCTGTCTGTCTGTCCGTCTGTCCGTCTGTCCGTCTGTCCGTCTGTATGAACGCTGAGATCTCAGAAACTACAAAAGCTAGAAGGTTGAGATTTCCCACACATATTCTTTGGCTTCCTACGCAGCGCAAGTTTATTTTAGCCGAGCGCCACGCCCCCTCTAACGCCCACAATCGCCCACTAAAGATTTTAAAATGGGTCCTGCGCCCACATCTTTAAAGATTTCCGAGAAGTATAAATGCAATTTTGTGGTTTATATTTATACCTATCGAAATGTAGAAGACATTTTTCAAATCGGACCATTCATTAAAAAGTTATACGCAATCAAAAATTATATATCTATCTCCCTCGCACTCCCTTTAGCTGAGTTACGATTATTAGTCGGGACACCAACCCGACACAGCGTTCGCACTCCCTTTAGCTGAGTGACGGGTATTAGATAGTCGGGACAACAACCCGACTATAGCGTTCTCTCTTGTTTTAATTTAAATACGAATTTTAAATTAATTTTAGAAATCCCTCTAATTTGTTACGAAAATTTGAGACAATTCCTAAAAGAAAATATTTTTAAAGAGATTATTTTATATCTGTATTTTTATTTGGATAAATTTTAAAAAAGGATTTAAACTCTGAGTTGCAATACAATTTCCAGGTTGCTTCCTACTTAAAATTTAAGTACCAGAAAATGACCCCTAAAATATTAGAAAAACTCATTATTGTTAAATAAAATATTTTGCTTTGGGAAATTCCAGGAAATATTTAGGAACATTTTAAAGATTAATTTGTATAATCCGCATATTTTTCAAAGCAGTTTCTATATCTTTGTCAATGAAATAACCATATTATGTAAAGGAAAAGTTTTAGCTTTTACAATTTATTTATTATTTTAGTATTTCTATACAAATCTTGCAATATTATTAATATTCTGTATTTTTTTTAATAAATCTTAATTTATTTTCTCCACAGGGCCACCAGTGCCCGGTATCCCAACCTGACGGCCCTCTACTCCATCGGCAAGTCCATCCAGGGGCGGGATCTCTGGGTGATGGTGGTCAGCTCGTCGCCCTACGAGCACATGGTGGGCAAGCCGGATGTGAAGTACGTGGGCAATATCCATGGCAACGAGCCCGTGGGCCGCGAGATGCTGCTCCACCTGATCCAGTACTTTGTGACCAGCTACAGCTCGGATCAGTATGTCAAGTGGCTGCTGGACAACACCAGGATCCACATCCTGCCCACGATGAATCCGGATGGCTATGCGGTTTCCAAGGAGGGCACCTGCGACGGCGGCCAGGGAAGGTTAGGATCTCCTTCTGAAATGGAAAAAATATTTATTTACTATTTATTTATTTATTATTAATTTTAAAAGGTACAATGCCCGCGGCTTCGATCTGAATCGCAACTTCCCCGACTATTTCAAGCAGAACAACAAGCGTGGCCAGCCGGAAACGGATTCGGTCAAGGATTGGATATCCAAGATCCAGTTTGTGCTGAGTGGCAGCCTCCATGGCGGCGCCTTGGTGGCCAGCTATCCCTACGACAATACGCCCAACTCCAGTAAGTAGTCTTAGTAGTATGAATTGCCTCCATGTCCTTGCAGAAAGTTTTAAATTTTAATTTATATTCCGATCATAATGGTTTGTCTGTCTGGTTAATTGGTTTCCTAAATCTTGGTTTCCAAATATCATGCTAGCTGATATGAAGAGATGGGCGGGTCACAACCGAAACTTTGTTAGGTTTCCAGATAAACCCTATCAGCAGGGTCTTACAAAGTCCAGCGATAGGTGATTATCTCTCAAGAGATCTTGAATGTCTTAAATAGCTTATATTAGGGTTGGTTAAACGATCTATCGATTTAACCTTACTATCGATGGTTTTGGAATTACAATTTAGAATTTATCAATAGTATCGCTCAGCCCAAGATTGTGGCCACTAGATAAGTGTTTATCTCTTAAGAGATCTTGAATGTCTTAAATAGCTAATATTAGGGTTGGTAAAACAACCTATCGATCTATCGATACTATCGATGGCTTTAAATTTAACTTTTAAAATTTATCGATAGTATCGATAGTCTTAACTTTCTGCAAGGACATCATCCCCCTTCGGCTCTGAGTGACTCTTAGTAGAGTTCCGATTGATAAAGCTGATTCTGTACTCTCCCACCAATATGGCTGCTTAAAGGGATCTGCCGTTCGTCCGCCCTGTGCGCGAGTGAGTCCGCGATCATAGAACCCGAACGATCCATCTAATCGTGTTTGCTTCTCTTTCCGTTCCGCTCCTGTTCCCTGTTCCTATTTCCGTTCCGCCAAACATGTCCCCTGGGCGCAGTGTTCCAGACCTATTCGGCGGCGCCGTCCCTGACGCCCGACGACGATGTGTTCAAGCACTTGTCCCTGGTCTACGCCCGCAACCACGCCAAGATGTCCAGGGGCGTGGCCTGCAAGTCGGCGACGCCGGCCTTCGAGAACGGGATCACGAACGGGGCCGCCTGGTATCCTTTGACCGGTGGGATGCAGGACTACAACTACGTGTGGTACGGCTGCATGGAGATCACCCTGGAGATATCCTGCTGCAAGTTCCCGCCCGCCTACGAGCTCAAGAAGTACTGGGAGGACAATCAGCTGGTGAGTGGGCGAAAAAAAAGGGGAGATTCTTCAGGTATTTTAAGTACATCTAATGGTAAACATAGAAAGGTCCAAATCAAGGTAGAAAATACTAATATTCTTTAAATTAAAATTTGGAATTCAGAGATATTAATGATATTGAATATAAAATGTATTTTGTAAGATTTTTATTAGAGTCCCTTAACGAAAAAATTTTAAAAATCCCCTATGACGGCGTCTAAAAGTATGCAACAATATATTCATTCCGCAAGCTGAGGTTCTTCTTTTTCGCTGCATACTTTTAAACACCTTTATAAGTAATTTCTGTAAATTTAATTTTCAATCATCTTATGTTCCCTCCACTTCATTCATCAAGTCCCTGATCAAGTTCCTGGCCGAGGCGCATCGAGGGGTCCAGGGATTCGTGTTCGATCCGGCGGGCATGCCCATTGAACGGGCCTCCATCAAGATCAAGGGCCGCGATGTGGGCTTCCAGACCACCAAGTACGGTGAGTTCTGGCGCATTCTGCTGCCGGGCTATTACAAAGTGGAGGTAAGTCTCAGAGTTATGAGTCCAAATAAATGAATAACTATTCCAAATCCATTTCAATTTAAACTCAAGGTCTTTGCCGAAGGCTTTGCCCCTCGGGAAGTGGAGTTCGTGATTGTGGAACAGCATCCCACGCTGCTCAATGTGACGCTGCAGCCCTCGAAGGTAGGTCACCATCCCATCGGTTGGGGTCACCACTTCATCTAATTTATCCCTGGTGCTGGCTTAACCCCTTTGAATCCCTTTAACCCTTTACTGCTTAGTACCTGGTGACAGCTTCTGGTTCAACAACCTCAACTGCAAAGCGTCGCGTCAATGGAAAGTTGCAGCTGTCCACCGAATAATCGAGATCCGATTTCCGGGAGTCCACTACGATCGAATGTAAATAAAATAGCTGCAGTGCTTTAGTCCTATTAACACCTCCTCACCCCTGAAACTCCACACATTCGTTTGTTCGTTAATTCCACATTAAATCTAGGTATTTCCGGTACATTCTGGTATATTCCTATTGTACTTACCTGAGAAGCTAAAAATAATAATATGTAACATACTATATGATTTAAGAAAGGCCTAATAAGTTTTCTAAAATTGTAAACATCTTGAGCACAATTTGTAAATTTTCGTTTTAGCTGGAAACTTTATATTTATTATTTTTTTTAAGATAATCTTTAATTAGTATATTTGTTCTTAACCCATAACTTTTAAGACCATTGCTGGTACAAGGTCTAATTTGTAATATAAGGCTTAAAGTGGTAAATGGAATACTAATCCAAAGAGAACCTAAGTAATCACTTGTTAATTGATTTCGCAGCGCATTGAGGGCATCGGGGGTCCCATGGGTCCCGCAGGGGTGGCCGTTGGGGGCGTGGCCGGGGGCGGTAGCGTGGGTCCCGGCGGACTGTACCGCCCGATCTCGGCGCCCCAGCACTACCGACCGCCCGTACCGCCCTACGCGGGCGCCGCCTCCAGCGATAGTGGCATTTTCTCGACCATCAGCAACGGGCTCAATAGCCTCTACTCAAACATTTTCGGCTAAGGACAGGCCGAGGATCGCCTGAGGATCTTAATTAAGGATTTTTTGTTTACTCTATAAGCATGCCTAGGATTTAAGTTGGAACCTTCGTCGTACTATTTATTGTGAGCAAGGATAGAAGGGGAAGCCCCCGAATAAAGCGTTCAACCAGTGCAATCTATTCTATAATTCAAGGATGTTATTTATTTGGGATCATTTCTGTTGCGCAGCTTTTGAACTGGTAAGTAAGTAAAAGAAGGTTATTTTCGTCTAAAATTCGAATCCACGTTTTCCATCCTCAAATAACACTGTTTTCCCAAAGCAAAAGAAAAAAACCAAATTTTTGTCAAAAACTGAAATTGCGAATTTCCAAAAAAAAACCAAACCCGTTTTTTCGCTAAAACGTTGCAGTTTTTTCGCTATAACAAAGCGAATACTGATTCAAAGTATGGATTGTCATACCTTTCTGAACTCGTTATTAAATTTCCTAACGATTGGCATTTAAATCTTGACAATTTATTCATTTTTAATTTTTCGCAAAAAATCATGGGGTACCCCCTTATAAAAAAATTAAAAATTGGCGAAAATTTTATTTTTCCAAAATTACACGGAAAGTTTGATGGATTTATAGCAAATTTTGTTATCTGTTCAAAACAGTATGAATTTTTGGTGTAGGACCATTTTTAGCCAAGTTACAGCAAAAAAACCAAAAGAAAATATTCCAATTTTTGTCAAAAACTGAAATAGCGAATTTCCAAAAAAAAACCAAACCCGTTTTTTCGCTAAAACGTTGCAGTTTTTTCGCTATAACAAAGCAAATACTGATTCAAAGTATGGATTGTCATACCTTTCTGAACTCGTTATTAAATTTCCTAACGATTGGCATTTAAATCTTGACAATTTATTCATTTTTAATTTTTCGCAAAACATCATGGGGTACCCCCTTATAAAAAAATTAAAAATTGGCAAAAAAACCAAAAGAAAATATTCCAATTTTTGTCAAATACTGAAATCGCGAATTTCCAAAAAAAAACCAAACCCATTTTTTCGCTAAAACGTTGCAGTTTTTTCGCTATAACAAAGCAAATACTGATTCAAAGTATGGATTGTCATACCTTTCTGAACTCGTTATTAAATTTCCTAACGATTGGCATTTAAATCTTGACAATTTATTCATTTTTAATTTTTCGCAAAACATCATGGGGTACCCCCTTATAAAAAAATTAAAAATTGGCGAAAATTTTATTTTTCCAAAATTACACGGAAAGTTTGATGGATTTATAGCAAATTTTGTTATCTGTTCAAAACAGTATGAATTTTTGGTGTAGGACCATTTTTAGCCAAGTTACAGCAAAAAAACCAAAAGAAAATATTCCAATTTTTGTCAAAAACTGAAATCGCGAATTTCCAAAAAAAAACCAAACCCGTTTTTTCGCTAAAACGTTGCAGTTTTTTCGCTATAACAAAGCAAATACTGATTCAAAGTATGGATTGTCATACCTTTCTGAACTCGTTATTAAATTTCCTAACGATTGGCATTTAAATCTTGACAATTTATTCATTTTTAATTTTTCGCAAAACATCATGGGGTACCCCCTTATAAAAAAATTAAAAATTGGCGAAAATTTTATTTTTCCAAAATTACACGGAAAGTTTGATGGATTTATAGCAAATTTTGTTATCTGTTCAAAACAGTATGAATTTTTGGTGTAGGACCATTTTTAGCCAAGTTACAGCAAAAAAACCAAAAGAAAATATTCCAATTTTTGTCAAAAACTGAAATCGCGAATTTCCAAAAAAAAACCAAACCCGTTTTTTCGCTAAAACGTTGCAGTTTTTTCGCTATAACAAAGCAAATACTGATTCAAAGTATGGATTGTCATACCTTTCTGAACTCGTTATTAAATTTCCTAACGATTGGCATTTAAATCTTGACAATTTAATCATTTTTAATTTTTCGCAAAACATCATGGGGTACCCCCTTATAAAAAAATTAAAAATTGGCGAAAATTTTATTTTTCCAAAATTACACGGAAAGTTTGATGGATTTATAGCAAATTTTGTTATCTGTTCAAAACAGTATGAATTTTTGGTGTAGGACCATTTTTAGCCAAGTTACAGCAAAAAAACCAAAAGAAAATATTCCAATTTTTGTCAAAAACTGAAATCGCGAATTTCCAAAAAAAAACCAAACCCGTTTTTTCGCTAAAACGTTGCAGTTTTTTCGCTATAACAAAGCAAATACTGATTCAAAGTATGGATTGTCATACCTTTCTGAACTCGTTATTAAATTTCCTAACGATTGGCATTTAAATCTTGACAATTTAATCATTTTTAATTTTTCGCAAAAAATCATGGGGTACCCCCTTATAAAAAAATTAAAAATTGGCGAAAATTTTATTTTTCCAAAATTACACGGAAAGTTTGATGGATTTATAGCAAATTTTGTTATCTGTTCAAAACAGTATGAATTTTTGGTGTAGGACCATTTTTAGCCAAGTTACAGCAAAAAAACCAAAAGAAAATATTCCAATTTTTGTCAAAAACTGAAATCGCGAATTTCCAAAAAAAAACCAAACCCGTTTTTTCGCTAAAACGTTGCAGTTTTTTCGCTATAACAAAGCAAATACTGATTCAAAGTATGGATTGTCATACCTTTCTGAACTCGTTATTAAATTTCCTAACGATTGGCATTTAAATCTTGACAATTTAATCATTTTTAATTTTTCGCAAAAAATCATGGGGTACCCCCTTATAAAAAAATTAAAAAAAAAAGAAAATATTCCAATTTTTGTCAAAAACTGAAATCGCGAATTTCCAAAAAAAAACCAAACCCGTTTTTTCGCTAAAACGTTGCAGTTTTTTCGCTATAACAAAGCAAATACTGATTCAAAGTATGGATTGTCATACCTTTCTGAACTCGTTATTAAATTTCCTAACGATTGGCATTTAAATCTTGACAATTTAATCATTTTTAATTTTTCGCAAAAAATCATGGGGTACCCCCTTATAAAAAAATTAAAAATTGGCGAAAATTTTATTTTTCCAAAATTACACGGAAAGTTTGATGGATTTATAGCAAATTTTGTTATCTGTTCAAAACAGTATGAATTTTTGGTGTAGGACCATTTTTAGCCAAGTTACAGCAAAAAAACCAAAAGAAAATATTCCAATTTTTGTCAAAAACTGAAATCGCGAATTTCCAAAAAAAAACCAAACCCGTTTTTTCGCTAAAACGTTGCAGTTTTTTCGCTATAACAAAGCAAATACTGATTCAAAGTATGGATTGTCATACCTTTCTGAACTCGTTATTAAATTTCCTAACGATTGGCATTTAAATCTTGACAATTTAATCATTTTTAATTTTTCGCAAAAAATCATGGGGTACCCCCTTATAAAAAAATTAAAAATTGGCGAAAATTTTATTTTTCCAAAATTACACGGAAAGTTTGATGGATTTATAGCAAATTTTGTTATCTGTTCAAAACAGTATGAATTTTTGGTGTAGGACCATTTTTAGCCAAGTTACAGCAAAAAAACCAAAAGAAAATATTCCAATTTTTGTCAAAAACTGAAATCGCGAATTTCCAAAAAAAAACCAAACCCGTTTTTTCGCTAAAACGTTGCAGTTTTTTCGCTATAACAAAGCAAATACTGATTCAAAGTATGGATTGTCATACCTTTCTGAACTCGTTATTAAATTTCCTAACGATTGGCATTTAAATCTTGACAATTTAATCATTTTTAATTTTTCGCAAAAAATCATGGGGTACCCCCTTATAAAAAAATTAAAAATTGGCGAAAATTTTATTTTTCCAAAATTACACGGAAAGTTTGATGGATTTATAGCAAATTTTGTTATCTGTTCAAAACAGTATGAATTTTTGGTGTAGGACCATTTTTAGCCAAGTTACAGCAAAAAAACCAAAAGAAAATATTCCAATTTTTGTCAAAAACTGAAATCGCGAATTTCCAAAAAAAAACCAAACCCGTTTTTTCGCTAAAACGTTGCAGTTTTTTCGCTATAACAAAGCAAATACTGATTCAAAGTATGGATTGTCATACCTTTCTGAACTCGTTATTAAATTTCCTAACGATTGGCATTTAAATCTTGACAATTTAATCATTTTTAATTTTTCGCAAAAAATCATGGGGTACCCCCTTATAAAAAAATTAAAAATTGGCGAAAATTTTATTTTTCCAAAATTACACGGAAAGTTTGATGGATTTATAGCAAATTTTGTTATCTGTTCAAAACAGTATGAATTTTTGGTGTAGGACCATTTTTAGCCAAGTTACAGCAAAAAAACCAAAAGAAAATATTCCAATTTTTGTCAAAAACTGAAATCGCGAATTTCCAAAAAAAAACCAAACCCGTTTTTTCGCTAAAACGTTGCAGTTTTTTCGCTATAACAAAGCAAATACTGATTCAAAGTATGGATTGTCATACCTTTCTGAACTCGTTATTAAATTTCCTAACGATTGGCATTTAAATCTTGACAATTTAATCATTTTTAATTTTTCGCAAAAAATCATGGGGTACCCCCTTATAAAAAAATTAAAAATTGGCGAAAATTTTATTTTTCCAAAATTACACGGAAAGTTTGATGGATTTATAGCAAATTTTGTTATCTGTTCAAAACAGTATGAATTTTTGGTGTAGGACCATTTTTAGCCAAGTTACAGCAAAAAAACCAAAAGAAAATATTCCAATTTTTGTCAAAAACTGAAATCGCGAATTTCCAAAAAAAAACCAAACCCGTTTTTTCGCTAAAACGTTGCAGTTTTTTCGCTATAACAAAGCAAATACTGATTCAAAGTATGGATTGTCATACCTTTCTGAACTCGTTATTAAATTTCCTAACGATTGGCATTTAAATCTTGACAATTTAATCATTTTTAATTTTTCGCAAAAAATCATGGGGTACCCCCTTATAAAAAAATTAAAAATTGGCGAAAATTTTATTTTTCCAAAATTACACGGAAAGTTTGATGGATTTATAGCAAATTTTGTTATCTGTTCAAAACAGTATGAATTTTTGGTGTAGGACCATTTTTAGCCAAGTTACAGCAAAAAAACCAAAAGAAAATATTCCAATTTTTGTCAAAAACTGAAATCGCGAATTTCCAAAAAAAAACCAAACCCGTTTTTTCGCTAAAACGTTGCAGTTTTTTCGCTATAACAAAGCAAATACTGATTCAAAGTATGGATTGTCATACCTTTCTGAACTCGTTATTAAATTTCCTAACGATTGGCATTTAAATCTTGACAATTTAATCATTTTTAATTTTTCGCAAAAAATCATGGGGTACCCCCTTATAAAAAAATTAAAAATTGGCGAAAATTTTATTTTTCCAAAATTACACGGAAAGTTTGATGGATTTATAGCAAATTTTGTTATCTGTTCAAAACAGTATGAATTTTTGGTGTAGGACCATTTTTAGCCAAGTTACAGCAAAAAAACCAAAAGAAAATATTCCAATTTTTGTCAAAAACTGAAATCGCGAATTTCCAAAAAAAAACCAAACCCGTTTTTTCGCTAAAACGTTGCAGTTTTTTCGCTATAACAAAGCAAATACTGATTCAAAGTATGGATTGTCATACCTTTCTGAACTCGTTATTAAATTTCCTAACGATTGGCATTTAAATCTTGACAATTTAATCATTTTTAATTTTTCGCAAAAAATCATGGGGTACCCCCTTATAAAAAAATTAAAAATTGGCGAAAATTTTATTTTTCCAAAATTACACGGAAAGTTTGATGGATTTATAGCAAATTTTGTTATCTGTTCAAAACAGTATGAATTTTTGGTGTAGGACCATTTTTAGCCAAGTTACAGCAAAAAAACCAAAAGAAAATATTCCAATTTTTATCAAAAACTGAAATCGCGAATTTCCAAAAAAAAACCAAACCCGTTTTTTCGCTAAAACGTTGCAGTTTTTTCGCTATAACAAAGCAAATACTGATTCAAAGTATGGCTTGTCATACCTTTCTGAACTCGTTATTAAATTTCCTAACGATTGGCATTTAAATCTTGACAATTTATTCATTTTTAATTTTTCGCAAAAAATCATGGGGTACCCCCTTATAAAAAAATTAAAAATTGGCGAAAATTTTATTTTTCCACAATTACACGGAAAGTTTGATGGATTTATAGCAAATTTTGTTATCTGTTCAAAACAGTATGAATTTTTGGTGTAGGACCATTTTTAGCCAAGTTACAGCAAAAAACCCAAAAGAAAATATTCCAATTTTTGTCAAAAACTTAAATCGCGAATTTCCAAAAAAAAACCAAACCCGTTTTTTCGCTAAAACGTTGCAGTTTTTTCGCTATAACAAAGCAAATACTGATTCAAAGTATGGATTGTCATACCTTTCTGAACTCGTTATTAAATTTCCTAACGATTGGCATTTAAATCTTGACAATTTAATCATTTTTAATTTTTCGCAAAAAATCATGGGGTACCCCCTTATAAAAAAATTAAAAATTGGCGAAAATTTTATTTTTCCAAAATTACACGGAAAGTTTGATGGATTTATAGCAAATTTTGTTATCTGTTCAAAACAGTATGAATTTTTGGTGTAGGACCATTTTTAGCCAAGTTACAGCAAAAAAACCAAAAGAAAATATTCCAATTTTTGTCAAAAACTGAAATCGCGAATTTCCAAAAAAAAACCAAACCCGTTTTTTCGCTAAAACGTTGCAGTTTTTTCGCTATAACAAAGCAAATACTGATTCAAAGTATGGATTGTCATACCTTTCTGAACTCGTTATTAAATTTCCTAACGATTGGCATTTAAATCTTGACAATTTAATCATTTTTAATTTTTCGCAAAAAATCATGGGGTACCCCCTTATAAAAAAATTAAAAATTGGCGAAAATTTTATTTTTCCAAAATTACACGGAAAGTTTGATGGATTTATAGCAAATTTTGTTATCTGTTCAAAACAGTATGAATTTTTGGTGTAGGACCATTTTTAGCCAAGTTACAGCAAAAAAACCAAAAGAAAATATTCCAATTTTTATCAAAAACTGAAATCGCGAATTTCCAAAAAAAAACCAAACCCGTTTTTTCGCTAAAACGTTGCAGTTTTTTCGCTATAACAAAGCAAATACTGATTCAAAGTATGGATTGTCATACCTTTCTGAACTCGTTATTAAATTTCCTAACGATTGGCATTTAAATCTTGACAATTTAATCATTTTTAATTTTTCGCAAAAAATCATGGGGTACCCCCTTATAAAAAAATTAAAAATTGGCGAAAATTTTATTTTTCCACAATTACACGGAAAGTTTGATGGATTTATAGCAAATTTTGTTATCTGTTCAAAACAGTATGAATTTTTGGTGTAGGACCATTTTTAGCCAAGTTACAGCAAAAAAACCAAAAGAAAATATTCCAATTTTTATCAAAAACTGAAATCGCGAATTTCCAAAAAAAAACCAAACCCGTTTTTTCGCTAAAACGTTGCAGTTTTTTCGCTATAACAAAGCAAATACTGATTCAAAGTATGGATTGTCATACCTTTCTGAACTCGTTATTAAATTTCCTAACGATTGGCATTTAAACCTTGACAATTTATTCATTTTTAATTTTTCGCAAAAAATCATGGGGTACCCCCTTATAAAAAAATTAAAAATTGGCGAAAATTTTATTTTTCCACAATTACACGGAAAGTTTGATGGATTTATAGCAAATTTTGTTATCTGTTCAAAACAGTATGAATTTTTGGTGTAGGACCATTTTTAGCCAAGTTACAGCAAAAAACCCAAAAGAAAATATTCCAATTTTTGTCAAAAACTTAAATCGCGAATTTCCAAAAAAAAACCAAACCCGTTTTTTCGCTAAAACGTTGCAGTTTTTTCGCTATAACATTTTTGGCCAAGTTACAGCAATAATAAGTAGTAAAACGGCATTTAACACTTTCAAAATCTCAATTCAACAGAGCAGGGCGACTAAAGTCGTCACTTTGGGCTGAAGTTCAAAAGGAAAGACAGTCAATAAATTTTGAGAACATTAAGTCGATCGTAACACTCGTGAGAAACCTATCAACAGATCAACGTATCTCGGACATTTTATTGTATTTATTTTTTATTTATTTTTTGGAAAAACGTTTAGAAGCAAAATTTAAGGACCAAAAAACAGCAGCAAGAAATAGACGCGATAGGTATTTACTGTAGAGGATAATGAACTACCAGGATATGTACGGCTGCACCTTTGAAGCGGAGAACTCCGGTCGAGGTAGCAACTTTGAGTTTCGGGTAAGTACGGGGTTTTCCATAACGATTAATTGGTTATATCAACATCATCATATGATGTAGTTTTCGGGACCCGAATCCATTCCGAATGCGGTGAGGCGCTACAACGCGTCGCGGGGCGCCGAATTGGCCCAGTTGAAGAGGCAACGGGAGGTGGGCCGATCCCATGTGCCCAGCATGCCGCGCTTCTGCAAGGTGCGTCGTCCCGGCCAGGATGTGACCAGCATGGTGACCTCCCGCGACCTGGACGTGGTGACCCAGCTGTCACTCTGCAACGAGGATAACGATAGCAGCAGTGATGATATGATGATGATGATGGGATCACCGCAATCACCGCGTCTCTGCGGAGGAGCCGAGTCACCCAGGCATCTAAAGGGCAGGAAGAAGAATCCTCCACAAGCCAAGACGAGGAGGAGGAGGCGGCGGATGAGTCGCCATGTGGAGGCCGTGCACAGTGGCCACACCTTCGAGAGGCTAGAGGAGCTGCATCGCGAGGTTTGCGCGGAGCTAGAGAGCCTGGGTCAGAGGTCAGCCAGTCCGGAGGTCACTCCGCGTGCCCAGGTGGCCAGGAGGAGTACGAGGAGGCAACAGGTCTCCTACGAGGACTATCACTCGCCGCAGCCCCGTTGGGCGGACATCATGCCCTCGGCGATGATGTCGCAGGCCATTCAGGTCAACGTGTGCCACGCCCCCGATGCCACGCCCCTGTCGGCCTACCAGTTCATGGAGCAGCACGGCAGCCTGGAGCCCGAGCCGCTGACGCCCTTCTTCCTGGAGGACAGCGACCTGGAGCACGAGTATGCCGATCGGCAGGGCTACCTGCGCTACGTGGAGCCACGGCCGCTCCAGTGCAGCTCCAGTGAGTCGCGGAGATCGGTGGACAGGGACCGGGATCAGCCCTGCTTCGTGGAGCTGGAGAGGCGGCCGCACCAGGTCAGCCTGCTCAGGAGTCTCTCGCCCATGCGGTATACCTCCCAGAGATCAGAGGGTCAGGAGGCGGAGGAGGAGGTGCCTCCCAAGCCAGTCCAGAAATCAGGAAAAAGTCGCCGAATAAAGGTTAATCAGGTGAACCCAAAAATACGAAGGTTAATTGCCGGTGGTGGAGGCGATGAGCTGGTGACCCCGAAGGTGACCCCGAATCAACCCAGACGCGGGCGCAAGGCCAAACCCCTGATAGTCTACAGCAAATCGCTGGAGGATCTGAAGTTCGAGAAGCTGGGCATCTACAACAAGATCACCCTCACCCAGGAGCGCATCATCGGGGGTCTGGACAAGCTGCAGAGCAGCCTGCTGCAGCTCCAGGTGCCCCACTGCAGTGCCCAGGAGCGTCAGAGGCGGCAGAGGAATGCCTTTGAGTTCTGCGTGCGCTTCTCGAGGAATTTTTTATACCCCCTGAAGGGAATGATCGATGATGTGCGGTTCACGACGGTGGCCAGCTTCAATAGCGCCACCTCCAACGAGGCCTGCCAAAGGGTCGTCTGCGTGTATGGTTTGATGCAGCAGTCCATTCAGACCTTTCAGCGCCAGCTGCGGTACTTTCTGCTGGAGAAGGTGCCCCAGAAGCTGAGCGCCCTCATCGAGATGATCTACACGCTGACCAATTGTTGTCTGGAGAAGGGAATGCTGGACCGGCAGGATCCGGTGGTGGAGTGCCTGCAGGAGAGGTGCACCAGGTTCCTGAGCTTCATCGAGGACATGCAGGAGGAGCGCTTCAAGTTGGCCAGGGAGGAGATGAGGCGGCAGGGCAGGAAGGGCACGGTATCCCACCCCCAAAAGAAGCTAAAGAAGAAGATTAATCATCCGAAGGCAAGACCAAAGGCACCCACTCAACCGAGGCAGGAGAAGATGCGCTGCCACGAGCGATACGATCTCAAGATGTGCCTGAATGACCACAAGCTGTACGAGCCGCGTCTGGTGCCCAAGGAGCGGAGTCAGGCGAATCCCCGAATGCGTCGTCCTAGGAACACTCAAGGAGGAGGAGGAGGAGCCGCCACCTCTCAGGGACTACCAACTAATCCACCCACCGAACTACCTGGTGATTTGGAACGCCAATCCGCTGGCGGCGACGATATGCAAACTCAGATACAAATGGCCGAAACCAGTTCGCTCAGCCTGCTGCCCACTTCGGTTCAGCATCAGGGTCACCACAAAAGAGGTCGGGGTCACCAGGGCGATGAGCAACTGCATCGGGCTCTGCTGGACGCCCTGCAACTGGTGTCCCGTTCGCAGGTGGAACAGGTGCTCGATCCACTGATACAGTCCCTGAATGTCTTTCTGGGCGATAAGCATTAGAAGATCCCAAGATTTTCAAGATAGATCCTCCAAATTGTTTAATCATCATATCCTCTGGTCTTCACAAAGCCCTTAAACCAAATTATTTAGTATTAAGTAGTGCAAATAAATGGCTGCTTTTGACTTAAGTCTATACTGAAAATAAATGGCATAGTAAAAATACAAAACATAAATATAAATATATGTAATAAATTCAAACAGTTAAATTGATTTAATTAAAAAATTATTGAATCAATTTAGAAAATATTATATTACTAGTGATATTTATTTCAAATATTTCAAGTTATTAATAAAAATAGAATATATAAAAATCAAAGATGTACCTTTTTAAATTTACTATAAATGTTTCTTTTAATATTTTGATATTTTAAATAGATATAACCTACATAATTGCATATCCCCCTTAAGTCGCATTATTTTAGCTTCCAACTAACTCATAATTCGCAAGAAAATTTCAATCATCTTTTGTTTGTTTTGTGTTTATTTGTAAGAGATATCAACAATGATTCAAGATTAATTTTTTTATTTATATACCATTTATCAGATACTTTGTGCAGTACGAAAACGATCAAGAGAATATCAAGAGAGGATCGTTGTGGGTAGTTTGGGAGTGGGTGAGAGTGACATAGAGATAGAGATATATATGTGTATATCAGCTAAGGAGAATTACAATTATTTTAAGCATTAACAACCTCCCCCCGCCACACTCCGCTCATCCATCCACCCACCAAATGCACTTCTCGTGTTCCTGTCCATCAAACAAAATTTAATTTCTCCTCCCCTTTCCTCCAGTGGGTTGGAATTTCCATTTGCCATTTTCCATCTGCCATTCCACTTTCCATTTTCACGACCTTCGTCTTTGCTTTCTTTGTTCTCGGGGGATTGGTTCGACAAAATGGGATTACTACAAATACCATAAGAATAGATAATATACATGGATATATCGGAGTGAATGGTACGGGGTGTTAAGGGTGCGGATGACCCGATTTCTAGCCGGAACAGGCCGTGCACAGGGGCTTGTTGTCCTCCACGGCAAAGGAGCTGGCCGTAATGGGAGTGCCGCACTTCTGAAAGTTCACAGGATCATAGGTTAATGATCTATATATATATAATATGGTGCACGGAGAATAATCACCTTGCACTTGAAGCATTCGCGATGCCACTTGGCATTCAGGGCCACAATCGCGTTCTCCGTAATGGGTTGACCACAGCCGGCACAGCGGGCGGCGAACAGCTGCTCGAAGTCCGCCCGGCAGTAGGGATGGCCGTCCCGCTCGTAGAAGGAGGTGCCCACCAGCGGCTTCTTGCAGGGACCGTTGCACACGAAGCACTCCTCGTGCCACGACTGCTCCATGGCCTTGATGGTGCGCTAAAAAATATAAAATATACATCATTATAAAAATAAAAAATATCACCATTTAAACACAAATTTAAAAATCACTACGTTTCCGAATCCTCTAAGAAAGGTGTCTAAAAGTATGCAGTAAAATATATAATTTATTATTGCATACTTTTAGATGCAACCCGTGGTTTTCTACTTTCAGTCTGTTCTAGAAATCGCTAAGTCAAAGGCTATATAAACTACATCCAATCCCCAATAGTGCACACAATGTGCATATATAGAAATATTTATAATCATAATCAAAGCCAATCAATCGAGCACACACCCACGACGACAAACGATGAGTTCAGCCCGACCTTGCGCAAATTTAAACAGCCAAAGTGGAATAATAAATGCTCTCCAACTAATTCGCAAGAGAAAATTGAGGGAAAAAAGTAGGTACCTATTTTTAGCAAACCATAAAATGCAATTAATATTTCAACCTTTGCTTCTTGCTGTTAGGGTTTTCTCCAGAATAATAATTTTAGAATTATTCATCCCCATTGCTCACACTCAATTCACTTAATATGCTGGCAAAATATTGCCTCGCTATGGTAAATGAAAAGTTTGGCCATGTAATTCGCGGAAAGCAATTAAAAACAATATTTTCGATTTTTATTATTTCTGAAATGTTAAAAGTGCAGTTTCGATTTTCTCAGTTTTAAAGGTGAATACTTAAATAGTGCTATATTTTCGCAAACTTTCTTGCATGTTTCAATTGGTGAATGTCTAAAAATACATATCGCAATCGCTTCCTTAATTAAATCGTCACTAAGCATATACGAGCAGATATCCAAGTGGCTTTATGGCGCAACGTATCTAGGTAAATGTTGACAGTATTCATTACAATGATGCTCATAAAGCGGCAAAGTTTATGGCAAACAGACGATGCGATCATAGCGATTATTGAGGGAAAAAGATACGCAGAACCGCTGATGGGAAGTACATAGATATTTGTGCAGCCCAAAAATAATATTTCGGAATTTTCGGAAGCAAAAAATAATGAATTGTGTAAAAAAATAAATAAATATGAAAAAACTATAGAGAACTATTCTATAAAAAATCTTAAAATCTACTACTGATTTTAATAGGGTTTTATAAAAGTTCTTAAATTTAATCCTAACCTAAAGTCGTATTAGAACCAGAAATATTCCAGTAATATATCCATTTAAGCTGGTTAAATTACTCACCTCCAGGATGGGCTTCTTGCAGCCGAAGCAGGTGCCCGAGTAGTTCTTCACGAAGCAGTCGGAGCAGACGGGCTCGTCCGCCTGGATGTTGAAGGTCGCCTCCGAGATGGGCCGGTGGCAGTCCTTGCAGGCGAAGTGCTCCGGATGCCAGGTCATCCCCAGCGCCGTGATGATGCGCTGCTCGATGACCTCATTGCACTTGTGACAGACGGACGCCGGCTCGGACTGGAAAAAAGCAAGGAGAACAGAAAACAGAAAACAGAAAAAGAACAGCCATTAATTTCGCACATTTCAAATGAAAATCACGTACTTCAAATATTTCATAATACACCATATTTTTTGTTTTTTCATGATTTTTTTCTGGGAGCGGGCAAATGGGATTCATCTCGGTTTTAGAGCTCATCAGCAAGTTCAAAAACCGCAGAGACAGCTGCCGGGCGCGATTTTACGTAACCGAATACCAAATGCCAAAGGCCCCAGTGCAAATATCAAAATATATATAATATAATACTACAATAAACGATGAGCATCAGCGTAAAATCATTTACAAAGCAGCAGCAATAATAACATTAATATATTATACAGTAATGAGTTGGCCTAAGTGGGTTGCCACCAAAGTTCTTTGTAAAAACGGGAATAGCATAGAAAAAATATTCCAACTCGGATTTGTTTATAAATTCAAAAATAAGTACATTTATCTCTTAGCATCCGAATATATTTTAAGTTGTTTATGGTACTTTTTGTGTGAATTGTCCTATTCTAAGTATTAAGGGAATTTTTTAGACTTTTGTAAAATTTCTTTTTATAAAAATCCTGAGCAATATACAAAAAAGTACCAGGTATTTTTACCAACATATAATATTGTAGCTACATATAATAATTTATCATTTAATATAATTGTTCTAAAGTTATTAAAATGTAAAATGAAAACTGTTTGTTTAGGCCATTATTTTATTTGAGTTGTTTATTAATTATTCTTTTAATAATTTAATCTAATTTTTTCCAGGTTCTTAAATTCTTAAGATTAAAAGTTAACTGTTTCTTTGGGCAAATAATATTTTTTTTATGAAAGTTGACCCCAAAAGTATGCAGTTTTTTAATAAAATAATCACAAGCCCAAAAAGGCCACCCAACACCTGCCGAAATTAACCGCAATTGTCCATCGTTTTTTAGGGCCAACACTTTCAGCCATTAGCCATTAGCCTTTAGTATGGCCCACCATAATAACCAGCACGTTTGGGCCATTATCACCTTGGGGCTAAAACCGCCCAAGAAGTCAGGTGAGAAGTTCGAATGGTTTTCAAAAAGCGCAGCGATTGCTCATAAAAATGCAGCGCTCATAAATAATCGGAAATAATGCGAAATATCCGCAATATTCGCAAGAGGCTTTTCTTCTAGCCATCAAATGTTTTCATTTCATTTCGATTTTATTTACATTTCGGTGTGCGGTAATTTTGAGAAATTTAATTTGCACAAATTAAACGCACATTTCCTTCGATTTTCTCTCTTTTTTTTTCTTGTTTTCACTTGTTTAAAGTTTTGCGCCAGATGTGGCAAAAACAAGAACAACAGCAAGCATTTCTTTCTGCATTAAACGACGTCTCACTTAGATCATCGCTAGAGTTAGAATCGAATTAGGCAAACACGCACGAAGTGGGAGAGAGAGGGGGCACTCTTAGGGGGCCAAGGGCAGCAGCGGCTCTCCTCGCACACTTCAAATGAGTTTGCTTGGATAAAGAAAACAATAACAAACGAATACAAACAAAAAGCCACGAAGGAAACACAAAAAGAATTAAGTGAAATGGTCAGCAAACAAAATAAAACAAAAATAAATTATAATATCACACTTTTTTTGTAATCAGTTAAATCCAACATAATACTATATTATGTTATAATATTCCCAAAGCCCTATAAACATTGTATCAAATCAGATACTAAATACTAAATTAGAAATATATGTAACATAAAGCAAAAAAAGGGTAATCATAAAAGTAATAAATTGCAAATAGTTGAAATAGTTAAAATACCAAATATTGCATAAAAAACTGTAAAATATAATAGTTATAATTGTAATAGTTTCAACTATAAATTAGCATTAGATAATAATTATAATATAATAATATATTTTAAATTTTGTCAAGCAAAGTTCAATGACTCCTTCTCTTCGAAGAATCCATAAACTGAACCAATTAAAAATCTGAAAGCTGCCATTTAACCCACTGTCTTGACATCTTTTGCTTACTCAGTTCAGCTCCAATTGCAATTTTCACGCTTATTACGTTTCTGTTGACTGTTGATTTGCATTTCTTATCAGTTAATTGCCGCAATACTGCAAGCAATTCCAATATTTTTCCCTTGAAAAGCAGCAGATGCAGCAAAAGAAAAACACCTAACAATTACAAATAAATACGAAATGCGAAAAAAACAATACATCAGAGGCCACCGCAACAAGTCGAAAACAATTTTACAATTTCTTTTTGTTTTTTGTTTATTCACAGGCGATAATTAAAATATTGAATGCATGAATCATTGGGGGTGGCCATGCGAGGGGGTGGGTGTTTGGCTTCAAGTGCTCTCGATTGTTGCTCTATTGTTGTTCCCCCAACGGCCATCAATCAGAGTTGTCAATCAGCGAGAAGCAACGGAATATCTTAAATGCTATATGGAATATGTGTGTACAGCCTTGGATCCGATAATTCGTAGAGCCAGACGCCTCCAATAAGCAGAAGATCCCCAGTAGATCCCCCGCACTCACACTCTAAACATCGCGTGGCCCACTATGCGTATACGTAATGGCCAATATAGCCATTTAAACTGTGAGTGAAATGCCGAAATGGCTTTGTAATATACGGCAAATTGTATATAAATAAGAAACTTTTGCGGAAGATCGATGGATCGGATTAGGCAAAAAGAGGAAAAAAACATTTGAAATTTGTGCTGGGAAATTTTAAGATCTGTTATAATAAATTAAGAAAAAAGGAAATACAACATAAATTTAGAAAAAACTATAGAAAGTAGAAATTTATTAAAGAAAATAGAAAAATAGTAGAGAAAAAGACTAGAAATAGGATGTAGACCATTAAAAATATGATATAACTGGTAAATATTTTATACAATTTTAAGATCTGTTATAATAAATTAAGAAAAAAAGGAAATACAACATAAATTTAGAAAAGTCTATAGAAAGTTGGAATTTATTTGAGAAAATATAAGAAATCTTTTTATGAATACAGAAAAATACTAGAAAATAGGATGCGATTGAAAATGATCATTAAAAAAATAATATAACAGGTAAACATGATATGAAGTAAACAAGTTATATTGGTTTTTAAGACTGATATCAAAACAATATGAACATTATTAACCTAAACGAAGCCCTAGTTTCAATAGAACAAAAAGCAAGACAATCGAGTTTAGATTTTTTAGTTATAAAAGCAAACCTTTTTCATTCAACTACTAAGGAAACTATTTAAAGATCACAATGTTAGAGCAAAGTCTTAGAAAAAGTGCCAAGCCCCGAAACTAGCATTTATTTCCGTGCTGTTAGTCGGGTGAATAAACCAGACCATCCCGATCGCGATCATGATTTTTATAGTACGGCGATGATGGTGATCATGGTGATGACTCTTCAAAACCTTCTGGTTAAGCAGGCTCGCCAAAGTGGCTGATTTATATGGCTCATTTTATTAAGCGGACAACGAATAAATCGCTTTGTAAATTGATGATATTTTTTGGCGTGTGTAAAGAGCGAGGGATGATATCATCGGAGCGGAGATATTCTGGGCTTAGCTTAACCTTAGGTCGGTAAACATATATATATAAAATACACGTATATATGGAAAGCGAGGCCCTTAATCCGCACTTTTGCTTTCGCCCACTGGTAAACACTATTCGAAACGTCGAATATTTTCCAAAACACGACTTGAATCGCCCACTTGGCAGACACTTGGTAACTCTTCAAAATCACTATTTTATTTGTGTTTTTTTTGTTTTTTTTTTTTTTCTTATTTTTAGTATGGTAATTAACATAAAGTCTAATATGGCAAGGCAAAACCATATTCGAGTGTGCGTGAATTTTATTTTTTGTTTGTTTTTTTTTTTTTCATTTTATGGTTTGCCAAAAGCCAGATGGATGACAATTTCAGTTGGTTTTTAGTTGATTTCGCTGACAGTTGACACTCTCAAAATTCCGCTCACACACTTGTGCCATGAATCTTGCATATGGAAAGCAGAAAACGGAAAACTGACTAACTTTCAGGCCCAAAAATCGAAAGCGGAAAATCCAAGCGAACATAGACAACGCGGCGTATGAGCAATCTCCAACCTGTTTGGAAAAACGCCCACGCCGAAGATTTGGTTTTTGGATTCGTATTCGGATTTGGGTTTGAGTTTGGGACAGCCAGCTGGGCGACCAGTTGGAAAGTGATTTGAATTTGGAGCACCCAGCCTCCCAGCCTCCTAGCCTCCCACTACCCACTCTTTTTCCCTTTCCCCCGAGAAATGGTCAATACATTTCACTTACCATTTTGTTAGCTGCTTTGGCTGCCGCTGCTTTTGCTCAAGTGCTTTTTCGTTTGATTTTGAGTTTGGTAACTTCAAAAAAAATATTCAAAAAAATACAGTTGACATTAGTTTCAGCTGGTGTTTTTGGGTGAACACAACGAGGTGAATGGGAAAACACAGGCAAAAATTAGAAACACATAAATTGCAGAGGTTGCTTAGAAAAAAAAACAATAATTAATTCGAGATACCCTTCTTTAAAGAAAATATAAATATTATAAGTTATAAAAATAAATAAGTTTGTAAACCACTTGAATATTTTAAAAATATAAAAATGGAGGTTTTTTAAAAATGATTTCCAAATTCGTAAACAATCCTAAATACCTTTTGAATAAGAAAATATTATTAGTTTCAAAGTTAAAATATTTAGGAACTCTAAAGCTTTTCTTAATTTAGACCCTTTAATAAATTGAACTTATTTCCCAAAAAAACTGACCAATCGCACCTCGTCAAAACAAAGTAACCCCCTTGGCAAAAGCTGTCAAACAAAAGGCAACTTCGGAATACAGAAAACAGATGGCTTCAAACAATTTAAGTAATTGCAGCAAATATTAATAAGTTTTCCCCCTCTCAATTTTTGCGTAGATATTTTTTGTTTGTTTGTTTAGTTTTTTGCTTTGTGTACCGTACAAATTTCAGTTGAAAACCGGGATAGAAAGGGCAGTGGCGGCAATAAAACACGCGAAACTTTTGGCAGAGCGCGAAAAATAACAAAAAAAACGGGCAAAAAACAGCGCGAATCGTAAATATATAGTGTTGAATATATCGGATCGGATTGAATCGAACCGAACCGGCGAGCGTCGACCAAGAAACTGAAAACTGAACCGCCGACCGTGCGGCGTGCGAGGCAGCGCAGCGGCAGAGAAGCGGCAGAGGAGCGGCAGAGCGACGGCATGGAATCTCTGCCGGCGTCGTCGCGTCAGTTGGTGCGCAGGCGCAGTGGTCGCGGTGATGCGGTGACCGCGAGGAGCCAGCGCTGCAGGAACCCCCCCAACGCAGCCACCCTTTTATCCACCCCCCCGAGGAGTCGTCCTTCACCGCCCAACCCTCCCACCAACATGGCCGTCGTGCGTCCTGGCCATAACACCAATAGGATCCTCCGGCGGGATCGGGAGGCCCAACGGTTGCCATTATTGCCAACCCCGAAACCACCGCGACAAGTACTCACTGCCAGGGTAAGGTCTATAATATATAATTTTACTATTTATTTAATTATTTATGAAAAATAATATGTACCTATAATTATAATTATATCATGATAAATAATATGTAATCATTATGATCTTTGTTCTTAAATTATTTGTTTTGATATTGATATAATATAGAAGATAAAACAGATTTTTATTATTATTCACAAATAAATATACATTACAAAATAAATATGATCTAATATGTATCCTCATTATTAAAACTTATTATTAAATTTATTTGTTACTTAATTTATAACTCAAAGAAACAAAAGAAATGATTCATATTAATTGTAATTAGTATTGATGATTTTTACATTTTATAGCCACAATATTTCTATTTTTAAGCATAAATCATAAAAACCATTTTAGAAACCCTTTAGCGATCTATTATGTATTATAGCGCAATCATTTTAAAAATTCTTATAAATGTTTTCCAGGCCCTTGGCGCCTCCAATCCCTATCTGGAGGATCAGCCGGCCAGGGACCGTCGATCGGTGACCCAGCGGAGTCGCCGAGCGGAGGTCAAGACCCGGAATCAGCCCCACCCAATGCCGTCCACCTCGCGATTGGCCTTCGGTGGGCCACCACCCACTTTTCGCAGACCTGCTCCCCCGGCGCCTCAGCCTGCTCCTCCTTGCCCCAAAGTCCGTCAGAATCTACGAACCGTCCGCGCCAAGGTCGACTCTCACCTGTGTCCCCACCTCACCTCCCAGCCGCCCCCTGCACCCATGAAACCCCCTCAACCCAAGCAGAACAAATCCATGGCGGAGGCCCACCAGCAGTTGGAGCTGCTGCTCTCGCGGATCGAGCGGGCCGGCGACTATCAGCCACCCCCACCGCCAGCCACCCAGGTCAAGAGAAGGGCAGGCCAAGGGGTGGGCAGCAAGGTCGCCAAGGGGGCGCGCCGCCAGATGGAGCCAGCACCTCGAGTGCCAGCTGGTTCACCGATGCTTAGTGCTAGGAGGAAATCGGAGGAGGATCGAGATCACCTGGCCCATGTCGTACCGCTCGTCCAGAATCCGCAGCGTCTGCCGCCGGCGAAGCGGGATGCGCTGCTGGAGCTGCTGCAGCGGGCCGGGCAGCACGACAAGGGCATCGTGGACATTGTGGCCAGCTCCACCGGAGATCCCTCGCGGGACACCATGCTCATGCTGCTCCAGATGCTGTAAGTATGGAAAATAGTTTAATATTATTAATAAGAAAGTAGTATGAAGATAGTGGGTCTTATTTCTAAAGAATGTAATACAACTGAATAGCAAAAGTAAACTATAAATTATATAATAAAGAAAATATTATGAGGTTTTATCTTTAAAATCTAATGAAAGTAATACAACTGAATAGTAAAAAGTATAGTTTATAACCTAGAAATTGAATTTGAATTAATAAAAATTTCTTTAGTTCTTTACTTTTAGGAAAGTAGAAATAATATGGGTAAAATTAAAGAATGTTGTACCGTTAAAAGAAAAATATTTAATACCCTAATACATGTATCAGTTAGATTTTTCAGTTACGACTATAAAATTATCTCGGTTAATATGGTTCAAACGGTATAATGGTTACGGTTACGGTTCGCTACCCAGGTGGCAGCAATATCTAAAAATAATAATAAAAAAGTGCTTCTCCATATGCTGTAAGTGCCCCCCTTACAGATGGGGTGCGCTAAATAGAATCTATCATGGTATGGTATCACGAAATATGTTTAAGCATTTAGGTTCTACAGTTTACCAAAATTATTTACATAAGATATTTGTTTTATGACACTTAAAAAATGTTTCTTTTATGAATAAGATTACATAAACAATAGTTGTTTGAAAGAAGATTTCTTATTAAATTGAAACTTTAAACATTGTTTAATGTACATTTCCATATTTTTTATTTTAAATCACAAACCTAAAAACAATTTTTAATGACTGTAATTTGTGGTGCTATCTTGTCTACCGCCACTGTTGGCGAGGCAGCGACGTTGGGGGGCTGCGACTGCGCCGCGGCAGAGGCAATGGCAGCGCCAAAATGATGTCATCGCCGGTCGTCAGCTGAGAGAGTGTGGGAGAGAGTGGGAGAGAGTGGGAGAGAGGGGGAGATTGGGAGCGACGGAGCGAGGGGGACGTCGAGAGTGGGAGAGTGGGAGTCAGCTGGCAATGCTCCTCCGCTGACGCCATCGTCTCTGCCGGCGTCGCTGCCGATGGAGTTGTTACTCATATACTCATTTACTCATACTAGTTTAGCCGGCGTTTAGAGCAACAACAACAGCAACACTAAAAGAATAACTGAAACAGGAGCAGCAACAACAACAACAAGGGCCACTGGTTGTTTTGGTTTTTCTATTCTTCTCTGTTTTTGTTGGTGTTTCGAAAACCCTCTCTTTTTCACTCTCTCTTCTTAACCCTTTTTTATTAGGCTGAAAATGTTTTCGACTTTCTTGATACCCTACAGTTAAGAAAAAATAGTTTAATTAATAAATAAAATAAATAATATTTCCAATATCCAAATAGTTAGTAAATATAAAATACAAAAAGGTTATAAAAATAATTTCAAGCTAAATAAAAAACTTTATTTCTGAAATTATTTGTGAAGTAGGGTATTGATTGGAATGTTGTTCTTATCAACTTTATTGCAGTCAAAAAAGCGTCATAAATAAGCAGGCCCTCTAAAAGTGTATTGATCTTTATTATATCATATATTAATAAAATTAATGGCAAATAAACAAGTTGACAAATAAACATTATTAATTGTTAAATCATTCCAGTATTATACAAGCTTATTACCATTTTTATAAAACCTTATCGGTTCTAGGAAACCCCCTATAATATTACCTGACACTAGTGTTTTGTCCTCCACTGTTCGAATTTCAGGTGCTAAAGCTAAAGCTTGATTTAATTCTAATTCTGTTAATTGTTTTCATGAGAATATTACGCCGTTGCATTTGAATTAAATCCATTAAAATCTATTAAATATCGCACTTTGTGTGTTTAATTCGAAATTAGTGATTTTATCTGCCGGCGAGGCTTAGTTGTATCTACCTACATAACTGTTAAGATAGCCAAAGTCGGTGACTAATGGCAAGTTCAGGGTCGCTCCGCTCTGCGCTCTGTGCTCTCCCTCTTCTGATATTCTGATATTTCGGATTACTGGCTTTATATGGTTCTGGTTTTTGGGTCATTATTGGCTTTTAGCTAATGTCTCATGTCTCACATTCTTTTTATGTTTTTTTTTTTTGATTTTTTGGTGTGCAAATTTCTTTCTTTTTTTGCATTTTGGTCTTTTGCTGATAGGAAGAACGACCGTAATCAAATACTACGATCGACGGGCGCTAATCGACAACTGTTTGCAGTTGGAATTTGCGTTATATGATGGGCGTATATATAGTGTGCATATTGGTATATGCTGGCTATATTTACCCAACCGAAATCGGACGATAGTCGGAATCGATGGCAGCGGGGACTATAAATAGTGATGGGTTCTGAAAACCCTTTTGCCCTTTCGATATATCAACTATAAATCGAAGAACCCCCCTTTATTTCGTCATTTTCTCCACTCTGGTTTTCTTGTTTTTTTTTCTTTCTTTTTTATTTCTAGCCAAGTTGCTGATGCGCTTTATTTGTTTGATCAATAAATTTGGCTTTGCCATTTAGCGAATAGCCCCATCTCTTTCTACCGGAGGGTTGCCTCATCGGGCGGTGTTTATTAATTAATTCTTCTACGGTTTTTGGCTTCTCCATTTCCAAGTTTGATTGTGTCATTTTATTTACGTGCGCTATCACTGCGATTGGAAAGGGAAGGGGCGTTTCCAAAACAACGAAAGGGGGTTTGGGTAGCCACAACCTTAACCCTAGTGACCCAGGCTATGAATAAAGGAGCAAATGAGTGAATGAATCGCGTAATCATACCCTATTCATCCAATCGGTTATTGTGCCTTTGACATGCTCTTTGGCACTTAGTTCGTTAATAATCTTTATTTTGGAAATCGAACATTTGTTTAAAATTTAGTTACAAGTTTTTAGTTGGTAATGAAATATATGAAATAATCAACTGAATGTTAGGACAAGAATAATGGTGAAAAACTGCAAAAATTGTTGTATAAAAATTGATTCCATATTTTTATCATTAAAATATCAGTAATTTGGCCAAAAAATGCAAAAAACTGTCAAAATATGGAATGTTTTTTTTTACATTTTTGACATATTTTGCAAAAAGTTATGATAAGAGGGTATTCAGGAACAGGGGTTAAGCCAGCGCGATTTGATTCCATTCTCCTATTTTTGGCATTGGCCTTGAGGCCTGTGCCTTCAACTATCACTGCGGAAAAGTGGAAGTGGAGTGGGTGGCTGGGAGGCTTGGTGCTTGGGGATTGGGTCCTCAGCCAAGGACCTCGGGTGCAGTTCCCGTAGGGGTATCAAAACTTGCGTGACGGCAGTCCATATGAAAGCTAGTGCCAACAGCTCCCCGGACACCTCTTTCCTTTTTCCGAGCCGCAAAAACCCAAGCTGATGCAATAACTCAAGTATTCGTTTGATATTATCATTTCTATTCTTGACTACGGGTGTTATAATGGGCCTTTTCAAATATTCTTGAATATAGCTATCCAAATAATATCAATTAATTAAATGATTACTTGTTGAAACATGAAAATACCTTTGAAAGTACTTATAAAACACAAACTATTTTATTTATTTAATTAAAAATATATTTAAAATATTATAATCCCTAAAACCCATAGACCCCTTAGCCTGGACGAGTCCCCGTATAGGGAGAAATTCTGGGAGGGACATCGGTATCTGAAGGAGCGCCAGCAGCTTCACCAGCAGCTGCGGCCCGGCGACGACCGCTTCAAGGAGGTGAAGGTCCTGCGCGATCCCGATGGCCGGGCCTTCTTCTCCCGCACCTTGGAGGAGGAGCTGCGGGACGAGAAGAAGGTGCTGGACTTCATGGAGACGGAGCTGCAAAGGAGGGGGGGAACACGAGGGGGTCAGCTGAACGAGCGCCAGGAGCAGGCGATGCGGGAGCGGGCGGAGCTGGAGCGGCACAAGCAGCTGGTGATCGACTGTCGAGAGCAAAGACGCCAACAAGAGCAGAAAATGATGCAGAAGAGTCCAAGGGGCGAAGGAGGAGCTCTTTCCTCTTCCAACCGAGCAGTTCAGCCCGAGAACCCAACTGCTGATCCCTGGAAGCAGCTGCTCCAGGATCGGAACCGCTTTCAGGCCAACTGCAATCGCAGCTGCTTCTACAACCATTCGCGCAGCTCAGCGCCCTGGAAAATATATGCCAAGTAAGAATCGATATCTATCTATAATCTTTAGTAATAAATCTGTTATTATCTTATTTTTTAATATAATCTATAATAATATTATTTTTCAGAGTGGCCAGCAAGCTCAGCTCGCAGCTAATCGAAAGCATGGATGTCGAATTCCATCGCAGTGTGGCTAATTACATCAACGACTTTGTGGCCCACAAATGCAACATCGTATAGAAACATAGCCAACATATCTGCGACTTTCCTTCTAACTGCCTAAGTTTTTATCACATTTTACAGACCTGAACGAAGTCTTCTATTGTACCTGCGATAGGTTGACAAATTGTAAGTGTAGTTCAAATTGCAAACATATTTAAAATTGTATAAAACATGCAAAATTATGTAAATAAAAAAATTTTAGCATGTATGGAAAATTAGAATATTTCTTAATGATTTTTTTTTGGATCCTAAAAGTAGGCACACATTTTCATTAAAATGCCTAATTTCAGACCTTTCAATTAAAAATCTGCTGTTAGTCAAACACCAATCGAGAGGTTAATAACGAATTAAAATTGAAAAATCACAATCAAAGAGTATTTTTGTCAAAACTTCAATTTTCCGAAAAAAAACAGCTTTTTAGCCATAATGTTGCCAACAAGGTCCAAATCTTAAATGTCATAACTCGCTGAGCTCGTAAATAAATATCCAATCGAACCTTTCTGAACTCGTTATTAAATTTCCTAACGATTGGCATTTAAACCTTGAGATTTTACTTATTTTTAATTTTTCGCAAAAAATCATGGGGTACCCCCTTATAAAAAAATTAAAAATTGGCGAAAATTTTATTTTTCCAAAATCACACGGAAAGTGTTCTGGATTTATAGATAATTTTGTTATCTGTTCAAAACAGTATGTATTTTTGGTGTAGGACCATTTTTGGCCAAGTTACAGCAAAAAAACCAAAAGAAAAAATTCCATTTTGGTCAAAAACTGAATTCCCGAATTTCCAAAAAAAAAAAACAAAACCGGTTTTTTCGCTACAACAAAGCAAATACTGATTGAAAATATGGATTGTCATACCTTTCTGAACTCGTTATTAAATTTCCTAACGATTGGCATTTAAACCTTGAGATTTTATATATTTTTAATTTTTCGCAAAAAATCATGGGGTACCCCCTTATAAAAAAATTAAAAATTGGCGAAAATTTTATTTTTCCAAAATCACACGGAAAGTGTTCTGGATTTATAGATAATTTTGTTATCTGTTCAAAACAGTATGTATTTTTGGTGTAGGACCATTTTTAGCCAAGTTACAGCAAAAAAACCAAAAGAAAAAATTCAAATTTTTGTCAAAAACTGAAATCCCGAATTTCCCAAAAAAAAAACAAAACCGGTTTTTTCGCTACAACAAAGCAAATACTGATTGAAAATATGGATTGTCATACCTTTCTGAACTCGTTATTAAATTTCCTAACGATTGGCATTTAAACCTTGAGATTTTATATATTTTTAATTTTTCGCAAAAAATCATGGGGTACCCCCTTATAAAAAAATTAAAAATTGGCGAAAATTTTATTTTCCTAAAATCACACGAAAAGTGTTCTGGACTTATAGATAATTTTGTTATCTGTTCAAAACAGTACGTAGTTTTGGTGTAGGACCATTTTTGGCCAAGTTACAGCAAAAAAACCAAAAGAAAAAATTCAAATTTTTGTCAAAAACTGAAATCCCGAATTTCCAAAAAAAAAAAACAAAACCGGTTTTTCGCTAAAACAAAGAAAATACTGATTTAAAGTATGGATTGTCATACCCTTCTGAACTCGTTATTAAATTTCCTAACGATTGGCATTTAAACCTTGAGATTTTACTTATTTTTAATTTTTCGCAAAAAATCATGGGGTACCCCCTTATAAAAAAATTAAAAATTGGCGAAAATTTTATTTTCCTAAAATCACACGAAAAGTGTTCTGGACTTATAGATAATTTTGTTATCTGTTCAAAACAGTACGTAGTTTTGGTGTAGGACCATTTTTGGCCAAGTTACAGCGAAAAAACCAAAAGAAAAGATTCCATTTTGGTCAAAAACTGAAATCCCGAATTTCCAAAAAAAAAAAAACAAAACCGGTTTTTCGCTAAAACAAAGAAAATACTGATTTAAAGTATGGATTGTCATACCTTTCTGAACTCGTTATTAAATTTCCTAACGATTGGCATTTAAACCTTGAGATTTTACTTATTTTTAATTTTTCGCAAAAAATCATGGGGTACCCCCTTATAAAAAAATTAAAAATAGGCGAAAATTTTATTTTTCCAAAATCACACGGAAAGTGTTCTGGATTTATAGATAATTTTGTTATCTGTTCAAAACAGTATGTATTTTTGGTGTAGGACCATTTTTAAAAAAACCAAAAGAAAAAATTCAAATTTTTGTCAAAAAGTGAAATCCTGAATTTTCAAAAAAAAACAAAACCGAGAGTTATAATCCAAATGCCCTCAGAAAGCCCACAATTTTCGATTGCTTTTCGAGTTGTGTGAAAAGTCATTCTCATTTAATTGTTCTCCAAAAATCAAATTCATCAATTTATACAGGGTGGCAGACGGCGCTTAGCAACTAACTAGGTCTAGGCTACCGAGCTAGACTACTAAACTAGGCGTGGGGTTCGTACTTAAGCCGACTTGCTGGCCAACTTGCTTACTTCCTGTCAAGTTGGAGCGGGGTGCGAATGTGTGGCGTGATGTCAACAGTGGCTAGTCAAAGTTAAGTCAGATCCTTCATGGTTAATCTACGTGCTACGCTTAATCACTAGGCTAAAACTAAGGCGATGTGTGTGTGTGTGTCTCCTGCAGCTGTGTCTCTGGCAATGTGTGGGAGTAAAAAAAAGTACAATAAATATATCGTTGATCCATCCATCATCATCCACAGGGCTCTGGCGGAGGAGCTGGGGGTCCTGGTGGATGGGCAATCGCATCTCAGAGCAGGTTGGAGCAACTCGCCTCCGCGGCGGCACAGTTTGTGGAGCGGGGCAGGAACTGGATGTGCTGCCAGGTGGCATTGAAGCTGGAATAGTATATAATTGGAATATGTAAGCACTTTGTTAAATGGGTTCTCCAAGGGGCAACCGCTTACAGGTAACTCTCGGCCAGCTGGCTCTCCACCAGCGGCTTGATCCTGGCGTAGTCCTTGTCCGCCATGGTGGTGCTGCAGTGCTGCTGCATGTAGGCCAGTGTGAAGAGCTCGTTCTCGTTGAAGGACCTCAGGCCCGGCACCCTCAGGCGACGCGTCAGTCCCAGGGCCTCGTAGGTGTTGACCTGATCGATTCCCGATCCCTGGATGGCACTGCCCGCATCGATGGCACTCACAAAGCTGCTCAACGCCCTGGCCGCCGTTCGGGCGGCACTCAGCGTCACATGGAAGCTCTTCAGCGCACTGCTCGACAGCTCGTTAAGTTCGTGGACCAATCGCGGCGGCTGCCCAGCCGCCAGGCAATTGACATCCGGCCGGGGATACGGTATCTCCGGGGCGGCGTCACTGATGTCCGTGCTCTGGGTGTTGAACTGCAGCAGGAAGGTGGAGAAGTTGTCAATCAGGGCCTCCAGAATATCGGTGCCAATGCGGGCAAAGTTCACAGCTCTGCATGGTATAGAAAGGGAGAGAAGAGATCATTAGAAAGGGAAATCTTTGGTTATTTTTTTCAGAGTTTTATAAATATTATCAGAAATAATCATTAATTGTAAGAAAAATTATTATTCCTGATATATATTTTTTTATTTTAAGGAAAAATGTTATTATTCCTGATAAGTGATTGTGTACAAACCAAAAATAATAATAAAAACAATAGGTTCATTATACAACTTAAAAATAATGATTACTTTGTTTACTTTTTTTTCTGCTTATAATGATTACGATCCCTATTTCAAATAAAATATTTTATATTAAATTTAGATAGGAATTTGGCCATTGCAAATGCTTTTATTTAATTTAATACGTACACTGGATATCGGTAGTCGTAGTAGCTGGAGCTAATCAGCACCCTGGAGACGAGCAGCATGTTCAGTTTGTTCGAGTAGGCGATGGCCTGTGGATTGTCCCTTGTGTACATCTCGGAAACAATGCTGCCAAACAGAGCGGGATGGATGGATCGAAAAGATCGAGGAGAAAGTGTTAGAAAGTTTCGAGATCACCAGGTGCCCATGGCTCAACCACTTACACATCCAGCATGGCCAGCGTGCCCAGCTTCTTCTCCATCTGCAGGCGGCGGAAGGTCCAAATGCCCTCCAGATGCTCCACGAAATACACATTGGTCAGGATCAGTTCGTTGTAGTACTGGGCCAGATAGTTGGGCTGTGCCAGCACCTCGTCGGGAATGCCGAACTGCAGTCGCATCTCGTTGAGCTTCTTCTGGATGAACTGCCTGGCCGCCGGCTCCAGCCACTTGGCCTCATCCAGCGAGTCCTTCAGCTGATTGCGCAGGCTGAAGAACATCAGCTTGAGCAGCTCCTCGTTGCCCTGCGTCTTGTTCAGTCCCCTGCTCTTCGTGGCCGCTATGGTTTCGAATTGCTGCCGGGGCGGCTGTTGCTGCAGTGCGTCCACCGCGAAGGGCAGCCAGTCGCGCACCACCTTGCTGCAGATGAGCCACCGCGGGTAGCTGGCCGTTCGTCCATACAGAGAATGATCGAAGTTCTCGGCCAGGGTGCGGTACTCCTTGGACAAGTGCGGCAGCATTTTGCGGGCCAGCGACCAAATGATAAAGTTGTTAATTGGCCTGTAAACAAAGATTTCATTAGTTACGAAATTTACTCATTTTTATGTTTTTTAAACTAGTATTTATAAGACGAAGAGATCAACTAACAAATAATTAAATAAACAAAATTAAATAAAAAATATTTTAAAAATAATTATTATGAAATAAAAATATTAAAAAATTATTTTTATTCAATCCAATTAAATATCATAGATCATAGATTATTTATTAATTTATTATTAATAAATAAACCTAAAATCCAATGCTTAAATTAGCATAGGTCGGTTTCTAGTCAGTAAATCTTACAAAAAGAAAATATTTAAAATTTACTTTACGATCTATTAAACTCCATTATGTTTTGAGTTAATAATAGTTAAAACTTACTTTTTATCCGAGGTTGAGAGCAGAATGGATAGGGCATGCATGACCTCCACATCGCGCACCAGAACCTCGGTCTCTTCGGTGATTTTGGTTTTCGGAAAGATGGCCTGCAGTGACTCCAGAATGGGCAGCTAAACGTGGGATATATTTTAGAATAAATTCGAAAAAGTAGCCTCAAATTAAATCCACTTACAGAGGGAGCTTTGGTCTTCAGATCGGCCAGACGCATTAGTTTATTCAGCTGACGATTCCCATCGGCTTTGGCATCCTCGATGTGTTTCACAATTCGACGTTCGTAGTGGAAAATGTCATCGGCGAAGAGATCGGCCTCCCGGGAAACGATTCCTAAGGGGAATGATTGATCGATTAAATTGGATACTGTGGGTTTTTATTAGAGCTTGAAAAAATATCGAAAATATTCCTTAAAATCATCCATTTTATCAAATCGATATATTATCGAAAATATCGATAATTGGCAAACCCTCGTTTTTAGGCGAACAACTAACCCATATTGATGGCAAAGTCCCGAAGGAGCAGCTTATAGCCCCGAACCACCTCCTCGTCGGCATCGTCGCCATAGAAGTACTTGTCGGGCAGCCCGATCTCGCCCTCGTCCAGGGTGATCACATAATCATGGGGATTACTGTAGCCGTTCTCCACGCTTACGCGGTAGTAGGGAAATATGCCATGCTTCGCCTGCAGGAGGACCAGAACCCGCTTGTAGTCCCAGGATTGCAGACGATTGGACTCGCGAAATGCCTGCCAGCCATCTGGAAATTAATCAAGAGACGATAAGAGACAAATTAGTGGGATCATGTGAATAGTTCTGGTTCTCAAAAGGTGGAAACCCCCTTGCTGGATGGCTCTATGCGCTAATAGAAATTCCCCAGAAGATCAGTTGCATGCACACATTATAGCATAGATCCGCATATACACACACAAACGAGTTTTCTACCACAAAATATGGGCGAATTTCGGTGGTTTATGGCAATTAAAAGCGCTAAAATGTTTGGCTGCTTGAAATTTTCAGGGCGCTCAGTCCCCAGTACCGTCTTCTCTTGCAATCGTAAAATATGGAACCAAAAATGAAATAAATCAAAAAACAAGCGAAGAATTCGGAAAGGGAATCGGGGAATTCGGAATGCTCTATCGCAAGAAATTTATATTAAAATTTGTTCAAAAGTATGCAAAAATAAATATTATTAGGTATTTTTAGATATTTTAAAACTGGTTAATAAATATAAATTAAATTCTCTAAAATTCTCAAAGATGTATAAAATGATTTTGTATTTGGGATATAATCATTAATATTAAAAAACTTAATAATTATAGGCATCTACACATTCAGTTATATCGGGTTAAAAGAGATTCAAAAGAATACAAAATGTTTTAAGGATGTATATTTAAAAAAAAAAAAAAATAGTTCAGCTTCTTTAGGATCTAGATCATATATGTTAAAAATGTTTTTATATTAGGGATAAAACATAATTCATTTATTTTATATTCTGTATTATAGGATTTAAGTATATTAGTATATAAAATCTTAAATTCATCATATCCTTAGATAAAATCTAACATCTTAGTTCCCCCCAAAGAGATCATCCCCATTATTCGCTCCTAATCTGGATCACTCATCGCCCCGACGACTCCTCCACTTTATAGACACCATTTGACCCCTATATGACTATGACTATTCGATAATTTCTGCCTCGCAAGCTTCATCTGCCAGTCGAATGACATGCAGACATAGAAATTGATTGTGTGCGCTTCAGTTTGTTGACACCTGCAATTAGCACTTGTGGCAATCGATCGATGCTGATATTAAAACAAAAAATACCAGCCGTGCTAGCCGGATTTTGTAGTTATAACGCCGAGAGTTGGGATTTTCGATCTTTGGGGTCTTCGGTGTTATAGTTTTTTAACGATTTATTGCAAACCACTTTAATTAACTTCAATTAATAGAAGTGTATAAAAGGTGACAGTTGGGAGTAGCAGCCGTATCAATCCAGTGCAACAGCTCCAGGGCGACAGTTGCTACTCCTTCTTGTCATCCATCCATCCATCCTCTCAACAGCATGAAGCAGTTTGTGGTGAGTTCGAAAAAGGGAATAACCCTTTGGAGCAGCCAATTCTATAACTTGGAGTGCCTCATCATCGCATAGGTCTTCTCCGTTCTGGCCGTGATTGGCGGCTCCCTGGCTGCTCCTCGTCCGGATGTCAGCCATCTGGCGGGCTACAGCTACCAGGCGGGTGGCTTCAATGGCGGCGGCCTGGTGGCCAACCAGGTGATCAGCGCTCCTCTGGCCACGGTGACCACCTCCTATCAGCCGACGGCCGCCGGCAGCAACTACTTCAGTTCGGCACCCACCATCGGTCAACTGAACCTGGGATCCGCTGGCTCCTCGGGATCCTTAGGATCCTCGGGCTCCTCCTTTGGCTACCAGGTTAGCGGCGGCGGCTCTGGATCCTCCAACTACCAGCAGATCGAATCCTCCTCCGGCGGCGGCGTCGGCGGCGGAATTGTTAGCGACAGCATCGGCCTGACCGGTCTGCAGCCTGGACCCACCATCAACTACAACGAACAGGAGTCGTACATCAGCCACCTGGCCAACTTCCAGCCCGCCCAGATCAACAAGCATTTCTACATCCACAGTGCTCCCGAGGATCACGATGAGCAGCAGATCGTCCGCTATGTGAACGTGGGCCGGCCCCAGAAGAACTACCGCGTGGTGTTCATCAACGCACCCACCTCCACCACCAGCAAGGCCAAGATCATTGCCAATGTGGCTCCCGTGGAGGAGAAGACCGCCATCTATGTGCTGTCCAAGAAGTCCAACGCTCTGGATGTCAGTGCCGAGGTGGTCACACAGCGTCCGGTGGCCAACAAGCCGGAGGTCTTCTTCGTCAAGTACAAGACGCCCCAGGAGGCGGCCCATGCCCAGCAGACCATTCAGGGTGAGTGTTTACTGTACTGATAGTGGGGATTTTTGGGGGTACAGAAGAAATTTAATTTAATTTTTTTTTTTTAATTTTTTTTTTTTATTTTTTTTTTTAAATTTAAATTTTGATTTTTTTTTATCTTACATGCCTCTTTGAATTATTTCCGAATTTCGGTTTTCATTTCATTTTTCTTATGTCAAGCCGTTTTGGCTGAAGAGTCAACTTGCCTTTTTTTTGCGCCCTTGTTTTATTACTCTAGATTATAGATACTAATATATTTCACCCCCTCGAATAGCCAACTATGATGCTCTGGGCGGAAGCTCTGAGACCAGCAACGAGGGTGTCATTCCCGTTTCCTCCGTGATCGGCAGCCTGGGCGACAATGGAGCCTCCGGCGTGGTGACCGATGCCAGTGGCAGCCTGAACATCGTGGGCACCGGCGGAGTTCCCACCATCGATGGAGGAGCCTCCTACGAGGCGGAGGGAAGCCAGCGCCAGGTGATCAGCACCGTGACCACTGGCACCAATGCCCAGGCCACCTATCTGCCAGTGAGGCCGGTGAGGAAGTAGGCGAATCAATCTCCAAGCTCCTCCATCACCAATCTCAAGTCACTGCCACTGGACGACACACACACACACTGTTGGAACCTCGGGGGATTCGGACTGGATGGGAAAGCCCCTTGGGTTTGGGGCCCATTGCAGTGGAATTCGGCCGAGGAAACCTTTGCGATTTTTCCTATTTAGTTTTGCCTTCGGCATTAATTCATATTTTTTGTGTATATTTTTTTTTTAAATAAAATATAAGAGTTCTTATAGGCATTCAAAAAATGTAAAATACCAGGAGTTTTATTTGCAGTTTTATAAAAAAAGAAAAAAAATGTAATTCAGTTCAATTAGTTTAAGGGATTTCTTTTTAACCTTTCAAGTGGAAAACCCTAGACTGGAATTTTCTGGACCTGAAGAGACCCGTTGAACCGCCTGCAAGTTGCATAATCGGAAAGCCCGAGATGTCGCCCAAAAAAAACCAAAAACCTAATCCATGTGACAGCATTTTGACTATTTGGCAAGCTGCTCATAATTGTTCAACCCGATCGGAACCGATCGACTGGCCCGCCGTTCAACCCGTCCAAAAGTGCTGGCCAATCTCGGAGGGCCAACTCGACTCAAAAAGCCACTCGGGGTAAATAAATTAGCGACTTAAAAGCAACTCAAATCGGAGTATCGCTGGTATGCAGGCCCCGTCAAGGTCGCCTATGCAAGTCGCATTAAAATACCAAAGGGTATTAAATAAAAAATTAGCCATACTAGATATATAATGCGGCAAATGGGCTGAACCACGCCCCAAAAGCACAAATTTATTATCAATTACGAAGGGAGAGAGAGAAAACCCGAACAAACACATACTATCTCCCATATCTTTCTCGTAGATCTTGCGATCTGATCTGCATATCAATGGGCGGCGGCCAGCGGTTAGATCTTTAGCATAAAGATAATCACACCTACTAAATAAAACGCCCCAACGGACGGTAGCCGCAAAGAGCCGAGCTCCGAGGTCCAAGCTCCGAATCCGAAGAAGATTGAGATCGAAAGATCGAAGATTTGTCCCTCGATTCGATTTCTATTACTGTCATCATCAATAAAATGTTACATAAATTTCCAGCACAGCGAGCGATCGCAGGTGGTTATAAATATGGAATGCCTAATTGATAATTATCATTTTGTTCGGTTTTCCATAATCCACAGGCGATATGCGATCTGTGATCTGTGATCGCTGATCGGCTAATGGCTAAATTAGTCTACTCGAAATCGCATTCAGATTTGTTAGAATATGCCGAATATTACCGATGAAGACCACAAATTTTCACAAAATCAGTTTTATGCGTTCACGTTCTGTCATCAATCGCCGGGGCCATAAATCCATTCAAAGGCATTATTCAAATATGCTCGATGAGTGCAAATTATGTTTTATGTGTTTATTTTCGGCAATATTTAGATTTATGCGAACTCCAAGGCGAAGCGCCAGGTGAATGTTGGTTCGAGTCTCGGCTAGCCGGCTGAGTCACCCTGCTAAGTTGGGGTCACCATTTATGGTGACAAAAATAGCAAAAATTAAATACCAGCCAAAATCGATGGGAAATTCCGAACAAGAAGGCTGGGCTGAAATCTTTTTGGTCAACGGAAATTGAATTTGACTCAATTTATAATCGATACCATTTCTTTAAAATAAACCCATGTATATCTTATTTTATTCAAGATAGAAACAACTGGTTTATTTTTATTAAATTAACAGAAGCCCAGGGTAAACCTGTTAATTAAAGAATTAAATTTACAATCAAATAATGTGCTAAAGAACTAATTGATAAAAACTTCTAATGAACCAACTAATTATTACTGGAAAAGGGTGGGAAAATCTAAAGTTCAAATAAAATAACTACCGAAACAAAAAAAAAACAAGAGAGAACGCTATAATCGAGTGCCTCGACTATTAGATACCCGTTACTCAGCTAAACAACTTAATAGAAATATGCCTCCTTTTTTGTTTTTCGAAGCTGGAATTAGCTCCCGTTTTTTACCCAGGGAACTCCACGTGGAGGCCTTCTAAAACTTTCAATTCTGCCTAGCACATCTTCCGTCTCTCTCTAGCGCAGGTGAATGCACTTGTGAAAAACGAATACGAGCAAAAAGAGACAAAATGCGCGCCCTTTTCAAATAATTTAAAATTTGCAATAACATATTGTGAATTAGTGTGACCACAGAAAAAAAGGACAAAAAGTTCAAATTAACCATCTGAATAGATGGCGCTATTGTATATTGAATTGAGCCATCTACCCCAAGATATTGGTACTACTGGCCATGAAAGGCGGAAATGTAGGCGCTAGACAGGTTTAAGCGTTAAATGGGTTTTGCGGGCGTTAGAGTGGGCGTGGCAAACTTTTACTTGGCCAATCGATATGTATTGACGAAACAAATACATATCAGTTACTATTTTCATAATAGCTTCAAAACTGTGGGCGATAGAGAGGGCTAGTGGGCGTTAGAGGGGGCGTGGCACCTTTTTGAAATAAACTTCCGCTGCGTAGGAACTCCCAGAATCTGCATGCAAAATGCCAATCTTCTAGCTTTTATAGTTTCCGAGATCTCAGCGTTCATACGGACAGACGGACAGACAGACAGACGGACAGACGGACAGACGGACATGGCTAGATCGACTCGGCTAGTGATCCTGATCAAGAATATATATACTTTATGGGGTCGGAAACGCTTCCTTCTACCTGTTACATACTTTTGCACGAATACAATATACCCTTTTACTCTACGAGTAACGGGTATAACTACAATCAAACGTTAAATGGAGTTTTGTTTTAAATATATATTTTTTAATATTATTATCGTTATTAACCTGTTGCAAACCCAAAAAGCTATGATTAAAACCCTAAAGCGTTTGATAATTTCGAGCCTTAAATATTCATTGATTAATCCAACTGTTATAGATATTCGCAAATTAATTGATGGGCGAATAGGCCCGAAACTAATGACAGACGTGAAGGAGAGAAAAACCCAGCAAACGTGTTTCTGGACAAGATTGATGCCGCTGCCAGTGATGATGAGGTGCCGTTTAATGAGATTCGCTAGATTCCCAATCCATTCAATAGTTTTTGCAGCTAGGTAGGCATATGGTATATACTGGTATATCTTTCTTAGCTTATGTTGGGTTATGAAGACGTATATTTAGATATTTGCTAATCCATCGTGAATTCACAGGGTCACCGCACCGCACCGGCACAGTCAAGTTCAATGCCAGAGAAGAGACTCTTTCGTCGAATGTGAACCATGGTTATGGTTATGGTCTCTGCGCTGCGTTCGTTCTAATTTGAATAAATTTTAGGTCAGATCACACAGATCACAGATCCATAGGCCGAGACCAGATGACGGCGATCGAGAGTGGTTTTAGTTTTGGGCTTTGCCTGGTTATGTGCGGCATTTGCATTTGCATAAACGGCTGAACAGCGACGCCGACAGAGGCGGCAACCAAGCATTGGACAATCGGAGCATATTTAAGACAAGTGGAGCGGCCCAAAATGCAATCATTGCCTCGCAGCAATTCGTCAACGAAGCATCCAGCAACCCGGAGATACCAACTACCAAGGATTATCACACAACACCACCCATAACCATCACCATGTTCCTCCAACAAGTGCTAGCCGGCTGCCTGATCCTGGTGGCTTTGACCCAGGCCCGTCCTCAGTACGGCTACGAGCAGCCCAGCAGCTCGGACATCTTCATCGGCGGCAACGGCGGCTCAAGCGGCGGTCTCTCCTCGCCCAGCGGCTCCTTCGTAGGCGCAAGCGGCGGTCTGGTCAGCATTCAGCCGCATCGCGGCGGCGACAAGTACCTGCCCCCGGCCAGCACCACCCAGGCGCCGATTATCAACAAGAAATTCTATCTGGTCTCCGCACCCGAGGATCACAGCAACGATGGCAAGGTTAAGCACTTGGTCTTGGGACGTCCGCAGAAGAACTACCGTGTCGTTTTCATCAAGGCACCGGCCGGTGATAATGCCAACGTGAAGTATTCGGCTGAATTTGCACCGCAGGAGGAGAAGACCGTCATCTATGTGCTGAGCAAGAAGGACAACGATGTGGATGCCAGTGATATTGCCACGCCGGCGCCCACGCAGCCCAGCAAGCCGGAGGTGTTCTTCATCAAGTACAAGACCGACGACGAGGCCAAGCAGGCGCAGCAGGAGATCCAGGGTCAGTACGACAAGCTGGGCGGCACCAACGAGTACCAGGAGGACAACAATGCGCCCATCACCTCGGTGATCGGCAGTCTGGATGGCCTGAATCCCGATGGTAGCTACAACTACCGCCAGATTGCCAACCGACCATCGGCGGCGGTGGCGCCCAATGCCCAGTACCTGCCCAGTCTGCTGAAGCACTAAGGGATTAGCACACTGAATCATCATCAGAAAACAAAGAAACCCATTCTCGAACCCCCTGTTGTTGAGCTTGACAAAATAATCGATATTTTCGATATTTTCACAATATCGATTCGATAGAATCGATTTTTTCAAGCTCTACCCTGTTGTGTTGCGTATTTTTAAGAAATCACTCAATATTTTTTTGTATTTTTTTTCTTGTTATATCGAACTGTTGTTAATAAAAAGCTTATATTAAAAAAATATATATCAAGCATTGTGTCTGTACTTCAAAAGGATTTCGGGTTGGTAAACCAAGTGAAGAACTTCCAAGAGATATTATCTCCTAATATAAAAAACAAAGGTCAGTCATTTAGAAAATTAATAAAAATCGTATAAATAAATTGAAATGTCTCTTCGGCGCAATTAAATTAAAGCCGAAATCAAAGAAATCAAAAACCAAATCAAAGTCAAAGTCAAAAATAAATCGAGGCTTTGTTTTCCCCGATATTCAAATCAGCAGTCACATTTCAATATGTCCAAATCCAAATACAAATCCGAATCTGAATCTGAATCCGAATAAAAATCGAAGCCAAAGCTGCCGTCAAAATTTCCAACAGAAATTAGCGTAAATGAAGTGAGAAATCAAAATAAGCTCATCAAATTTAATTAAATAGTTGACTTTTTTATATTTTCGATTTTTAGGTTTTTTCTTCTTTGCTTTTTTCTTTTTTGTTGCTTTGATTGGGCCATTAAACTGACGCTGCATAAAGTCGGGCCAAAGATCGATTGATTAATGTTGAATCGCAGCTAATGGCATCCCCAGATACTCCAAAAAATCGTGAAATTGAACCGAGGGAACAAATAAAACAATCAAGTGCAAACAGAAACATTTGGAAATGAGGCAAGTTATCTCTTCGCTTTATTGGCATTAGCATTAATATTAATTGAGTTTTAATTGCAGTTAAATCAAAAGAAAGATAAGTGTGAGAAAATAAATATACGAACTGTTGGGGGGATGTATTTCAACCAGAGACCATAACAGTTATAAGATTCAATAACAAAAATTAATTTTAAAAATCTCAAAATAAATATCTTTATAAATTTATATAATATAGTAAAAAATAACTTTTAATTTGTATTATTAAAACTCTTGAATATCAGTTATTTATGATTTTTCAAATAAAAGACTTTAGTTTTTCAAGTAGTTGATAATACCAGGCTATAGTGAAATCCAATTAATCTTTTCCTAGCACACCATTATATCTTATCTGACCTCTCCCAAAAAGTCTTCCAAAAATGACCCGAAAAATAACATCTTCATAGGCCTCGCAAGCAACTTATCCATCTATGCACCTTGTATGGCCATTGGCCAAACAATTTTTCTTAATAAAAACCGAGCATAAATCAAATTAGCTGTACCATTTTGCTTAAATGCGACATGAAAGTGTGGGAATTACGCGTCAATTTATGCAAATCCAATGGACGACGGACCAGTTGCCAATATATATATATATATCTATAGCCGAGATATGGCCAGCCATTGTTGATATTTTAATTGTCTCTTGTTGACAACACCGAGCCGAAAACGAGAAAAAAACGGAGCTCAAATTAATCTACTAATCAGCGACGAGGTTGCGAACCAAATAACTGAAATCGAATGATGCAGATGGTAACAGAAACTGAAAAAGAAACTGAAACAGAGGGCGAGAGTTGAGTTGGCCAAGATCATTAGTCAAATGGTGAGGGCGTTGGATGCTGCGCCCCGGCGATAGGCAGCACTTCTACTTTTATCCCACCCAAAAGCTAAAGATAAAGCTAAAACCAAAATACAAATACCACCTGATGATAAATGACCTGCTGCAAATCGGTGGGATGTGAGAAGAGCATAACGAAAAGGTATGTCAAAAGCGAAGCAAATCGGGGCAGAGGGAACATCAAACTTTAATTAATTGCTTTTAAATTAAGTTACGGGGATCTTTTGGGGTAATCTACTGAGATTTTTCAAGGCTATTGGGCCTTGAACTTGGTGGTCTTAAGAACGAATGAGGAAAAGCAGAAGATAAGTAAAGATCTTAAAATGTATAATCATGTAATAAATACTAGAAGTATACAAGAAATAATGTTAAAATATTTTTAATTTTCTTCTTATATATTTCTGGATTATTTGTTAATTATACAAAAACCCTTACCACATAGCAATTTTTACATTTTACGCACAATTAATTTTTCGACCCAACGCAAGTTCGTTGCCCAAGTCTTTTGTTTTGGCAGCAGTTTTAATGCATGTGAAATGGCTAATTTTAACAGATTTTCTCTGTCCAATCTGGCTGTGCGATCTAACTAGAGCTGTCTTAAAAGTGAAGCTGCGTTGGAAAAACCTCATCAGTTGTCTTCTGAAATTCGCGAAATGTTGAACTCATTCGTGGTGGTGTGGCTTTCACTTTCCTCGTTGGCAGCTCTTTCCTGGGCTCAAGGACCGCGTTCCTATCTGCCACCATCAGCAGCTAATTCGCAAATGGAACCCATTATAACGAAGCAGTTCTTTAGCATTTCACCAGCCGAAGATCCCGAGGATCTGGAGCCAAAGACAAGGCATTTGTTTATTGGCCAACCGCGCCGCAATTACCGAGTTATCTTTATTCGAGCTCCGGCGGGAAACAGTGAGCATGTGAAGTACACGGCGGAGTTGGCGCCCCAGGAGGAGCGAACCGTGATCTATGTTCTCACGCGGAAGCAGCACGAACTGGAGGCCAAGGACATTGAGGTGCCGGGGGAGAAACCCCAAACGGAACAAAAACCGGACGTATTCTTCATCAAGTACAAAACGAACGATGAGGCGGCGGCTGCCCAAAAGGAGATCCAAACGCAGTACGATCAACTTGGTGGAAATACCGAAATTTTGGCGCCCTATGTGGGGCCCCTTAAGTCGGTGATTGGCGCCCTCGATGGCGGTGGTCCTCAATATTCAGCTCCCTACCAAGTTCCACAATCCAATGGCTATCACTACGATAGACCCACCACCTCCACAATTTTGGCGCCAGTGGAACGATCCTACTGAAGCGCCGTTTATATCCGCAACTCGTTGAATATTCCACGCTATTTGCATTTAATTGATAAGCCATTTCCACTAGCGAATTTATCAAAAAAAAAAAAAACTGGCGAACGCGTAAATAAAAATGGTTTCTTTTAATTATTTCTTCTTTTTTATCTTCTTCTGTATAATTTTTGCAAACTTTGCCATCTGATTTGCGTTTTGTGTCTAAAGATATTGGCAAAAGTGCTTTGACCCTGTGACAAAAGAAAATATTTTAGGGGAGTTTGCTAAATATAAATGTAAAAAAAGTACAAAAAATGTTAATAAGAAAATACGGAAAATAATGGAAAATTCTAAATCACTAAGGAAAAAATTCTTAAGAAAATTACTTAAAATTTTATTTTTTAAGTTGAATATAATAGTAATTTCCAATTTTCAGGGGCTTCAAAATTTCGTCTTAAATTGTTAGTTAGCAAAAACTTAAAAATCTGCATAAATTTTGCAATACGCAACCGAAAACAGAAACCGCAAAACGGCAATGCAGTTTTTTATGCGATTTGTCTCCTCTTTGACTCGTTGGCTAGTTAATCTTCTTTTGGATTTATTTGCATTTGCATTTAATTAATGGGATTTGTTTTTTATATTTATTTTCTTTGTATTTCGAAGCCATTTTGGGCATCAACTGGGCGACCTTTTTTTGATTGGCAGCAGCAACAATTTGGCAGCAATTAATCTTGGTGAGGCAAACCCAAGGTCGAGGAGGCAAAAATTCCAAAATAACTAAACAGTTTGGTTCTAAGTAGAGAGCTTGAAAACATTAATATTATCGAATCGATATTGTGAAAATATCGATCATTTGCAAGCTATAAATTCTAAGTCTTTGCCTTTCTTTCCCCCCAAATGATTAGTGTTTATTATTTCAAGGTGGCCACTGGCGAGACCAAAATATATAAATAAATCACACATTTCGTTGCCTGGCCAAAAGCGCAAACACAAACAATGGCCCTAAAACGGCCCTGCCCAAAACGCATTCAAATTATGGCAATTATATTGAAATTTTTCATCAACAAAACAGTCGACGATTTGTGGTTTTTGGAATTTCTGCTTTTAGCCGCCTTAACTAAAAAAAAAAACCAAAAACTAAAAATAAACCGTGACACAACGCCATGCAAACCACGCATATTAGCTGATACCCTTTGTTGGGTGTTTATAAAATCACAGCCAATAAATGTAATAAAATTATACAGCTCTTAGATATAAATAAATATTAAAATAATACAAGTGCCCCAGAGGGTATTTCCTGTTTCGTTAAATCCTTTTCGGCGCTTTTTGTCTGTCCATGCCGCCAACGTTTCCAAAACTAATGATATAATTTATGTGCCAGCCAAGATTTGTCAAAACTGCGAAGATCAAAGCGGAAACTAAAAACTGAAGCCAAACAATAATTGAGATGCTATTGCAACAACAGAAAATCAACTTGTTTTCGGTGGTAAAGATACCAAAAATGATATTCATTTAATATGCAAAATAATAATAATATTGCATTTGATTTTGTAAATATACGTAGAGTATTTAGAGTTCACACATTTGAGCGGCATATGAAATCAACGCCAATAAATTGCTGCGCCTGTGGCTCAAAAAAATAATAATGCTCTTTGAGTGATGCCATTTAATTCCTCCATAATTCCAGCATAATTAAGCTCTTGTTAACAATGGCTTAATACGTCAGACTAAAGTCCCATGGCGGAAGCAAGTTTTGTTCTAAGAACTGAGCACAGAAAAAAATCCCAAAAAACAACAAGAAAAATCACCGGCAAAAAGAAAAGAACCCCGAAGATTCTTTAAGGCATTTTTGTTTGGCCAACAAAGACAGCAAACAAATTGGCGTCCATCAATCAAGTAACAGGTAAAGCTTCCCAAATCGAAATGTGAACACATGTTCAATATGCTTTAAGAGAACTTGAAGAAACCGAAAGAAAGAGAATTGCCAAAGGAAAATGAAAGCACTGCCAATGAAAGTTAGCTATGGGAAATTATTATGATATAATATAAATATAATTATTTTATATTATTTATTTATATTATTTAGTTATTTTGTTTTTAATTTTTTGAGATATGGTATACTATTTTTTACTTTACTTTCATTTTCTGTGATCATATTACCTATTCCTCTATAATCACCCATCATTCTGGGATCATATTACCTATTCCCTTAACATCACCCATTATTCTATCACCCCCATCATTCACCAGTCAACTAGTCACACAACAAATATTACTAAAGATAAGAAAATACGTTTTTTTTTAAATCCCTAAAATGAGTCTTTCCGATCAGATCGTCAGTCCCGCCGATGAGGCCGATGAGTCCGATGCCGCAGCCATCGTGGCCAACGATATTGCTCCCATGGAGCAGGAGGCCCTGGCCAAACGGCAGCTAACCATTGAGATCTTCACACACTTCCTGAATATCTCGGTGGAGGAAAATCGAGAAATCGATGAAAAGATTATCGTAAAGGTGAGTCCTTGCAGATCTTTAGTATTCTATTCCTATCGATTGGTTCGTTTCGATAGTTATTGGAGAACCTAGACACAAAGGATTCGGGAGAGCGCGATTGTTCACAGGAGCTTTTGTTTCGCATCTACCGAAGGTTTGAAGGATTGCGTCCTTATATTCGAAAGCAGATTACCAACGTATTCTATCGATTCATTCATGAAACGGAACAAATTGATGGCATTGCAGAGCTTTTGGAGCTGTTAAAAGTGTATGTTTTAAATGATATTTACATATATCTCGCTTGATTGTTTTATTTTATTTTTTGTTTTGTTTTTTTTCGATAAGAATAATTAAGAATTATGATGTACTACCGCTGGCCGATCGAGAGCAGTTACTGCTCAATGTCCTCTTGCCATTGCACAAAAGCGAATCACTAAAAACCTTTAACGTTCAGCTGGAGAGCTGCGTTCTAGATTTGCTGAAGGAGAATGCATCTCTCATTCCCAAGTTTATCAACGGCCTGCTAAGGCTCTGGCCCAAGACATCAACGAAGAAGGAGGTCATATTCATGAAGGAGTTGGTTAAGATTCTGCAAATTACCAAGCACAAACAGTTTCTCAAAATCCTGATACCGCTGTTCCATCGGACTGCCAAATGCGTGTCCAGTCCTTGTGTTCTTGTATGTTTTTTTTGTTTGATTACATACAGTTACAGTTACAGTATTACATCCCCAAACATTTTAGGTAGCCGAGGCTGCTTGTTATCTGTGGAGCAAAAAGGAGATCGTTCGGCTTATAATAAAGAACAACGAGGACATCATGTCCATCATGTTCCCCACGCTGTATCAAGTTAGCAGGGAGCATTGGAGCCAACATATCAGGGACATTGTCTATAGCGTCCTAAAGATCATAAAGCAGATTAACGAGGACCTATTCATGCAGCTGTGCCGCACCTACAACTACAAGTTGGAGCTCAAAGTGTGAGTTCGAATCCTCAGATAAATTTTTTTATAAAATTTCAATTTTTTTGTACAGTGATAAATTTATAGAAGTTGAAGGAAATCCAAGCGAAACGTTCAAAAAGCCTGTCAATCGTTAAAAAACCATCGTCGTTAGACGATAACCAAAGCACAGATTAAAAGAATTAAATTTAAAAGAAATTAGAAAAAGAAATAAGAAAAAAAAATTACTTTGCAAGTTTAAATAAATGTTGAAAAATTAAAAGCAAGCAAGCAAGTTGAATATTTACATTTTGGTATAAATAATTTCAAATTTAATCTTTTGAAGAATCCAAATTAGATAGAACCAAAGCCGTTATACACTTTCAATACCAAAGAAACGCGCTTGTCTTTTCAATGCTGATCAAATTAAGTCATAAACACGTTCCTCTACATTAAGCCACACTTGATGGACCGCAAAAGATCAATCAATCAATCGAGGATTTTATGCAAAATTTTGCATACAACTTTTGAGATGAAACACGAAACAATGCGACAAAACGGAAAAAATGCAACCGTATTTCGATATAATACTGATATTGATATTGATTCACCTGCGTTGAACTTCGTCGTCGACCGGCGAATATATAGACAAAAATCGACTATGATTTATGATCGCACCGAAAAGAAACAAAACGAACATCGATGGATGTTCGAAGGGGTCACATTAAAGGAGGAAGCGTGAAAGAGACGGCAAACAAGTCAAATGTCAGAGGTTCGGCATAGTCAAATAATTGAGCAATTAATTAAACCTGCGAGGAGGGAAAAAAATTATAGAAAAATGGTAAGAAGCGGAGGAACCAATATTCGGGCTATAAAAGCCAACAAATCATCAGGGGGTAGCATCATTAAGCCAACAACTGAAAACCACTCAACATGCGTCTATTTGTGGTGAGTTGAGAGGAGGTTTAAAAGGAGGATTAACTGGAGGATTAAACGGAGGATTAACTGGAGGATTAAACGGAGGATTAACCAGAGGATTATATTTTTTTTTCTCTCCAGACTCTCTGCTCTCTCTTGGCTCTCAGCCAGGCCAAACCCCAGGGCTACAACTATGGCAGCGGAGTCTCCGGTTCGCTGACCACCAGCGGCGGTTCCAGCGGCTCCTTCCTGGCCGCCCCCAGCCACGCCTCCTATGGCCCGCTGGGTGCCTTCCAGACGGCCAGCGTTGGCTCTTTGGTGGGCAGCTCCTCTGCTCCCCAGGCTGTGAGCCACTATGGTGGCGGAAATGGCGGAGCCACCTACTCCACTGGTGGTGGAAATGGAGGAGCCACCTACTCCACTGGCGGTGGAAATGGAGGAGCTACCTACTCCACTGGTGGTGGAAATGGAGGAGCTACCTACTCTACTGGCGGCGGAAATGGAGGAGCTACCTACTCTACTGGCGGCGGTCATGGAGGAGCCACCTACTCCACTGGTTCTTCCAACTACGGCGGCGGCAGCTCCAGCTTCACCGGCTTCGGCCCATCGCCCAACATCGGATTCGGCGTTCTGGCCGGCTATCAGGCACCCAGCTACCAGCAGCAGCAGGAACAGGAGGTGCAGCGCGGCTTCCAGGAGCCCATCATCCACAAGCAATTCTTCACAGTCGCCGCACCCGAAGAGCATGAGAATCTGGAGCGTTCCAAGCATCTGGTGATTGGACGTCCGCAGAAGAACTATCGTGTCGTTTTCATCAAGGCCCCGTCGTCGAGCAATGCGAATGTCAAGCTGTCGGCCGAATATGCGCCCAAGGAGGAGAAGACCGTCATCTATGTGCTCAGCAAGAAGGACAACCAGCTGGAGGTCAACGATATTGCCACGCCCGCACCCACGGTGCCCAGCAAGCCGGAGGTCTTCTTCATCAAGTACAAGACCGATGCGGAGGCCTCTCATGCCCAGCAGCAGATTCAGGGTGAGTGTTTTTAGAATGGATGATGATGTGATTAAATCGTAACTGATATCCCATTATTTTCCAACAGCCGAATACGACAGGATCGAGGGAACCTCGGAGCACCAGGATGGCGGAGTGGCCCCCGCTCAGTCGGTGGTGGGCATTCTGGATGGTGGTGCTGTTGGCGCCGCCAGCTCTGGCAGCTCTCACTTCGTTTCCGGCTCCACTGGCGGCAGCTCTGGCTTCGTTTCCGGCGAATCCACTGGCTCCATTGGATCCACTGGCGGCAGCTACACCTCCTCCTCCTCCTCGGGCGGCAGCTCTGGCGGCATCTCTGGCGGAATCTCTGGAGGAGCCATCATCAAGAACGCCCAGAGTGCCACCTATCTGCCTCCCAGTGGCAAATAGATGATCACTCTGAAGTGGCTGAGGCTTAGCAACAATTTTACTGTACAGTGATGCAATAGTCAAAGGTTTTTTTTTTTTTGAAAGCATAAATAAATTTTTAACGACATAGAAGAATATAAATAAAGGTCGCGATTTGTCTAGTGGAATGGGGAAAGTCAAAATGGACTTTTAAAAAAAATATAGGAAATAATCTATTTAATCAACTTAATATCCACAGAACATCTACAAGTTATGGAAAAGAAAAACAACATCAATAGCCCTTTAAAGGATTAACCGGAAGATTAAAAGGAAGATTAACCGGAGGATTGACTTTAACTTAATACTATTGAATACCCAATGTTATCATCTTCAATCTTCATATCTTATAAAACCTAAGAAAAGTTCTTAAGTGGTCAACTCTAATAGGGAGCCTAAAAGTATGTCATATCTTTGTTTACAAGTATAGGGAAAGTTCGAAATTGGTATATTGGATAGATTTACTACTATATATACTATATATTTTGAATATATTTACTTTTATAGACCTCGTAAATGGAAATCACAACCAAGATTAAGAGATAGGATGAGGGATCTCACTTATATCAATGATACTTATATAGTAATCAATCCTAGAACTCACACACTGCGTTGATGGCTCGCTTGAGCAGCAGATCCGACTGGCTCTTGTCCAGGACATCGGTCTCGCGGCAGCTGTGATACAGACTGCTCACAATGGTCTCCACTGAGCCCTCCTGCGAATTGGGCAGCATTGAGATGAAGCGATTCAGTTCGTTGAGTTCTGTAAAGGCAGGAGGATAGATAATGATATAGCAAACAGATTGGAGAGATCTTAAATAAATTCCAGCTCACCCTGATACTCATTGTAGGTCTCGTAGTTCCACTCGCCGCGCTTGATCACAAAGTACTCGTGATTCGCGTAGTCGCTGGCAAAGTTGCCGCAGGCCCACTCGTACGTCTCGTGGCAGGGACTCTTCGAGGTGTTGGCCCACAGGAGCAGCTGCCGGCTGCTCTCCACGCACTCCTTCTCCAGGCAGAGCGGCGCGCGCAGGTAGAAGGGCACCTCCGGCCAGAAGGCCAGCAGCAGGATGATGATCAGCAGGAGCAGGGCGCACAGGCAGGCGGTGGTCACGTACAGGATGCGTCGCTTACGCGACAGGCTCATCAGCGCGTCGAAGGATCGTCGGCCTGGAAGCAGCAAGGCTATCATCGCGCCAAGGATCAGGAATGACAGGGAAGATGTGAGAGTTAATGGAATGATAATGGAGCTCAAACAATTAAATATAACTATCTAATTTTAAAAACTCGGAATAACATTTAAAATAAACGTTTTTAGTTTAATTAATAACGTATCAAACCTATTTAAAATAAACTAGATTTAAATTTTACTAAATTGATTAACGGTTTAGAAACTCATTTTATAAAGTGGTAGGAAAGACTTCTATTCAAAAGTAATTAATTTATTTAGAACTATATCATTATTAATATAATTTAAAATTAAATTAAATTTAAGTAAATTGATTTATTATTTAAAAAACTGAATTTACTAAAGCGGGTTTAAGTAAGAGAATAATTTACATGAAAAATATTTCATTTGCGTAAAACTAATATCATATTAAATATCTTTAGAAAGAAATTACATTTATATAAATTTATAAATGATATAATTTTTAATTTATAATAAAACTAGGGACCTAAAGATATTCATTCATAGCAAAAATATAATTGATTCAAAATAAAAATTAAATAATTTGATTAATATTTCAGCTACAATGGTTTAAGTGGTTTTTAATGCAAAAGTTAATGGGCAAGTGCTCTCGATGACTTTAGATTCTCACCTCTTAGTCCATTGGCCGAGGGATGCGTGGAGTTCGGAGTGATGGCCGCCGGTGTCCTGCCGGCTGCTCCTCCCACCTCGTTGAGGGCATCCTGGCGCGCCGCCTCCAGATCCTTGGGCGTCAGATGGGAGCCGTCGTCCATGTGCAACTTCTGCTGGTTGGTGGTCAGCGGGGCCGTCTCGCTGCCCTCGATCTGCTGCAGCTGGTGTTGCTGCTTGCCGCCGATCTCGTCCTGGCTGTTGTGCAGCTTGAAGCTGCGGTCATCCACCTCGTCGATGGCACAGATCGTCGGTTTGTATTTGCCCTGATTGATGGCCATGGCGTGGATGTATATTTACTGGATTTTCCCCCTCGATTAATCCTCGATTCTAGTGGCTCTCGCTTCGTGTCTCCTCGTGTCACCTCAATTCAGGTGATTCGGCATTTCTAATCGGTTCTTAAGTAGCTCTGAAAAAAAAAACAAGGAAATCATTAGAAAATTTTGTAAAAAACGTAAAAAATACCTCGAATACCAGGCGGCTTAAACGTCTGGTTAATCAAAAGATTACCTTGAGACATGATATACGGGGGCTATACGCTCACCCATCTATGTACCTCTGGCAATAAAGAAACCTTTGCGTTATGTGGAGCATCGGAGATAAGTGAAAATTGCCAGAGATAAAAGGCACTTGATGTCTCAGATCCACACTTGCGGTCAATAAAATAGGACTTAAAAGTTGGCAAAAAAATGTATGTCTTTCTGTTAAATATTGTTAATATTTAACTAACTTTTTCTCATTTTCCCAATCAAAAATAAAGAATTTTAAATAAAATAAAAAGAAATACCTTTTTTAATTCACCGCAACTGTATAAATAACGTATAAGTACTCAAGATCGGCGGCTATATATTTGCCGCTTAGCGCATATATATGTTGCATGCATTCTTGTTCAACATTTGACTTCTTTTCAATTTTAAATTGACAACAATTGCTGGCAATTTGCACTGGCAAAAGTCTTCGGCTGGCAAAAAAAAAATACATATCCGAATATGTGGGAGGGAGACGGCCGTAAGAAAGGAAAAGAGACAAAAACATGCATAAATTTCTATTGAGCGCCGTGTAAATAATTAAAAATGCAGCGGCTGAGACAGCAGTCTTAAAAAATTAAACTAGGTTAATTGCTAATTGCACGAAAAATCAGTCTGGGAATTTAAAACAGGTTACTTTTTCTAGTATTCCTAAGAGAATAAATATATTAGAAAGTTTCAGGTATTAGATCCAGGGATCTTAAAAAATATTACTAGATTGACTGAGAATTAATGTGAAAATCTCTCTGGCCATGTTTTTCATTATTTGAAAGCATTGTACTGCATTTCGGTGGCCATTGATTGGGCCTACGATCTTCAAATGGGTTCCATTTGAATTGTAGGCCGCTTTAGTTTCGCTTCGCCGACCGCCAGAGGGCGTCACTTGCCTTTGTTTGTCTGTGGTTATGCTAGACTTGAAATAGTTTTCCAGCTTTTGTTTTCCCTAGCGAAATCGTATAGCATTTTTGTCATTTAATCCGAGCGAGGAAAGCAGCCAATTCACCCACACAAAAAAATAGAAGGGGGTGGCGGCAGGTTAATTATGAAACTGCAATGCACGCGACAGTTTATGAAGCGCAATTCGAGAGCATCATAAATATTTTCCATAACAATGCATTAGAAAAATTTATAATATAAAAAAAAAGCCACCGGACATTACAACTTTGTGAATCACAATTAAATTTAATTAAAAGAACCCTCAGCGCATTGGCATTTTAAAATGTCCGATATTCAATCAAGATTCCGTTTTCGAAGCCCCTGCAAATCTCTAGAGTCCCGAAAATAGCGATAAGTTGTGGTCAGTTGTGTGGGGACTTGGCTAGGGGAAAATGTAAGCGAAATAGGCGAATAGAACGGAAAGAAAAAACAGCTATTGGTTATCTTATCGAGTTGAGATTATTGCCTAATACATTGCTCATTTCTAGACGCTGCTACTAAGGCCTTCTTTTTATTTTCTAACCCTGATAATAGGGCTCACCTCTATATATTTCACGGTTAGCATAAATCTATTTTGTAATATCCAGCCAGACTAGTTTTGTAGATGGCCTCTAAGGGTTTAATTAAAAAATTAAATTCACTTTGAGGGTAAAAAATTCGGTAACTCATAAACCTTTATCTCCGTACTAAATATCTCTGACTTTATCTGTCTAGCCCTCTCTATATAGCCCACTCGAGAAACTGAAGGTTGCGAGGGAATATGACTGTTACTCATGACTATCTCCGGTTGTTGAGCAACTCAACCCCACACTTCTCGGGATCCATACCATATCAAGCGATAAGATCTTCAAAAAAAAGTCACATAAAGATAAATGACACACTAAAGCAAGACCAAGATTTAAACGCTTTATTGACTGAGTTTAATTTGAAGTAAGGAAAAAAAAAGATTTTTTTATTAAAATTTAAAATAAGTAAAAAAAAGTAAATAAATCCTTTAAAAAGAACAGCTTAACTGCGGTGATTTTCTAAATTTAAAAAAGATATTTCTGAAAATATAGTATTACTTTTCTTTATAAAATCTTTTTTGATTTTTTCATTTTTTCTAAACTACGCAGTTTTAATTAAATTTGGGCAAACCGATATAGAAACAATTTTCAAGTGCCATTTGGGTTTTGATTTTTATCAGATACCAAGGGACCCGTTTCTTTTCATAAAGCATTTTAAAATTGTATTGTTTGTGGTCTGTTTAAGCTCATTTGAATTTTGATAAAATTCAAATTTCTACAAATTAATTAATTAAAAAACATTTTTTTATTTTTTTTTTAATGTTTTTAAGGTTTAGAAATCTTATGAGCTTACGCTAATCAACAATTTACTCGCACTTGCATTTAATACATACTTTCTTCTCCGCATTTCTGAATTTAAATTTCTGTTCTTACTTTCATTCAGTTTTTAAAGCCTTTTCTTTTTTTTTTTCGAAAATGAGTTGTCACTTCTCGGATTTAATGGGCCACTTTGGCGGCTCAAAGAACTTCTGCCGCTGTGGCGAATTTTCAGAGAAGTACTCAAACTATTGGGGACACACGCTCCACATGTGCAGTGCGCAGTAAGACAAGCGCCAAAAACCAGAGCTCAATTTCATCGGGCTTTATCAAGTTGCAATTGCTTTGATTTCGGTTTTTTGTTTTCTTGAAAGGCTGATGATTTATGCTTATTTGGCTTGATTCGATTATGAGTTCTTTGGGGGGGGACCTCAGGGGGGTGATTATAAAGCTGAAACTGAAACTCAAGCGAAGTTTTATCTCAGTCAGTAGAAAATATTAAGAAGCTGCGGCGTCATTTAGTTTGGGGTGGATTCTCGATTATTTAGCTTATTCCCGAGCGAAGCGCAATTGAAAGTTGAGACGCAGTTCGATTGGGGATGGAGATAATATGGCAAGTGAAGAGGTGTGGGAAATTCCCTCAGAGGAGTCGCAGATAAACTGACTTTGATAAAAATCAAGGAAAGAGAACTAAATGAAAGTGCGAGTCAGCGGGATTTTCTTCTTATTTTTTTTATAATAACCACATAGAATTCATATCATTTTGACATTAATAAAGACTTATTTTACATTCTTTGTTCAAAAAATACTAAATAAATACATATCACTTTGATATGTTTGAATCATAAATTTGACATATTTCATTTCGAATTTTTTTCAGTTCCTTTCTTAAAATCTTGATAGAGATATTTTCAATGGAAAACTGTCTATTACCAGATTTCTATTCTTTCCTCATTGCATTTCTTTTCCATTATGAGGCAATAATTCTTCACGAAAATGAAATGAAGACATTATTCATTATCCGGCTAATATTTCCGCTCCCCCTTCCCTAAAAAAAGACCGGTGTTTCGTTTGTGAGACCAAAAAGAGACTCTGACTTTGACTTTCCCCTCCCATATCTATTTCCTTTCCCGTTCGGGTTACCATATTTGAACATGCCGCGCATAAATCACCACCGACCATATAAATCTCAACAGATAACAAACAAAAAACTAAAGTAAAGATAGGAGGGTGGGGGATCTATAAATTTGCTGACCAACATTGACAGGCACTAAAAAATAATACTGGGCATTAAAAAATCATACTATTCGCCTTATTCTGACAATTTTGACGGGCGCTAAACAGATATTAGCCATACGGAATAATACAGGGAATTAGAAAATCAATTTGACTTTGCGGCTAATTGAGCGTGGCGTATTTTGACAGCGATTTGCTCACCTGTCGTACTTAATTTAGACTTTTTATACTTTTTCACCCCCCTATTGACATTTAATTTGAGCTAATGGCACGCCGAACGTCGCTAGTATTATCAAAAGTGTTGATTGGGCAGCTTTGGGTGCGATGATAACCTTGTCGCCCCGCCGCCCCCCGGGACCACCCAACCACCCACCGCCGCAATCAGTTGTTAAATGTGTCAACAATTTGTCGGCAACCTAGTCGAAGCCACTAAAAAGTCGACAAATTGAGAGCTGCAGAATGGGAATGTGAATGCGAATGTGAATGTTTGCTTATGCAACTTCGCTTTCGAACGAGCAAACACTCCAAACATGAAACTGTAATTAATTGAGCTGGCAAAGAACATGTGTAGTGTGGTGTACAATGTATTATATAGCTGAATAATAGTTTTTTAGTAAAATTTATTTAAAAAGACATATCTTTTATTAGAAGTTTCACTTTTCATTTTTGTACAATTTTTTGGGGAGTAGAACCTAAGATCTAGACTTAATGGATTTTCAAATGCAGTAAATGCAGTGCATGTCTGTAAGTTGTAGTATTTAAATTATAATATAATACAAAAAATTAGGGATTTCAGTTAAATATATTTGTAAAAAAAAATATTTTGAATAATTTAATTATAAACAATTAAAATATGTTGAAAAATTATAATAAAAATATGTTTTTTGAATTTTAAGTATAGATCTCAAATTCTAGAAAACCTTTAAATGGTTTTCGAAATTTAGTAAATACTGAAAAAATCTGTAAACTATCATATTCCATATGACCAGGTCTGTAAGTCATTCAAATTGAGCTATGTATCTCTTGCTGATCTTAACCCCCGTATGCAAAACCCACTCGAGCGCAAAGTTGAAACCGTGAAACAACCGTTTAACGGAAAAAGGTGCGGTTAAGGTTAGCTTTTCGAGTGTTTTATTTGCTGTTCCCAATGGACAAAAAAGTGCGTAACGAGTGACGAAGACAATGGAAAAGTGACAAATGCGGGCGGAGGTAGAGAAAGGTGGAAAAAAGATACGGGGGCGTTTTTGGGGATTTAGTAGCTCCAATTCTGTGCGTGAGCATTACAATGGATCGTACAACAATCGAAAAACAGCGGGTTCACTTTTGCATAGCGGCAATCCGAAAATAAGTGGGACAAAAAGGAAGGAACTTTGCCAAGGAAAACGTTAACAGGAAGCACTTCAAATCGACATTATAATCAAATTATCAAAGGGGAAACAATGGATTCTTTTGAGGGAACAAACTTTAAATAAATTTTTAAATTTTGGCTTATAATCTTTTGCGATGGGAATTTTGTATATTATAACATACATATAATAAAAAAAATTTATAAAATACGTTTACTTCTATAAAAAATTATAGAGTTTTTAGGTTTATAGAAAAAACAGTTTAAAAAAAATTGATTTTTTAACAATCTGTTATATTCCCTTGAAAAATCAGTGGAAAAAGATTCCAAGTTCTAACTGACTTGATTTACATATTTTTGCGACACCTTCACTAAAACTAAATAGTCCGCAATCAGGCGTTAAGATCTATAGATTCTCCTGCCCAAGATCAAGGTTATTAACGGTGTCTCTTTCTTTCAATGTCACCGGCTCATTATCTCTAAATTATGATTTTGTTGTTGTTGCTTTCGGGACGTGCTGCACTTCTGCAGCTCTGCCGACGTCAACGTCGATGCCGCCGTTCTTACGCATTAATTACGGGAATTTTGGGAAAGGAAAATAACAATAAAAATAAAAATAAAAGAATTGACACGCAGGCGCATTTGCAACGAATGAGAGGGGGAGGAGGAGACGGAAAAAAGAGAGAGCGACACAGAATTGTTGTTATTGCGTTTATACGCGAAGAGATCGCGATATTCATTCATGATCAGTGATCGAAGATTATAATGTCTTAAATAATACAGTTTATTAAATTTGATTTACGTGACAACCTGTGAAACTTGTTGATCGTTAATTAGGTTTTTTATGTAACGATCGTTTGTGTCAATTACACGAATAACACCCAAACAGTCGTTCTGATGAGGTGACAAAATTCCTGATCGCAATACCGATCGACGTGAGAACGAAGTATCTGATCGTTATTTTTTTTATTTTTATTTTCTTTTTGTTTTTGCTTTGGCCACTTGCTAAACCGGTTCTGCCGGCATTTCATGCACACACACTGCGACACTTTTCCACCTTCGAGCAGCAGCAACAACAAAAGTACAAAAAACGGTGGCTTGAAGTGCGCTTACATTTACTCTCTCTCTCTCACACACACACATACGCGATGGGAAATTCCTTTAAAGAAGTTGGAAAATCACTGGTTTTTACCTTTTTGTTTATTAGCTCACTTGGCATTCCGAAATGTTTGCATATTTTGATTTATACCAAGAAAACACTGAACAAAAACAAAAAACAAGCAGGTACGCGCGATTTGCTTTGAATTTTTACGCGCTCTGCAACAACAACAAAACGCGAAAAGAACCGCTATGTTCGGTTTCTCAATGAATCCAGGGTTGTGCCTGTTTTATTTTTGAATGCACTTATATTTGTATTCTCACTGCAGAACAAATGGCATTTTGTGATATTTTTCAAATATTTTCCGCGCACGTTGGGTTTTCTTTTTTTGAACGACGAGCCAAATCAAAATCAAATCTTGTTATCGTAGCTGCAGTAATAGGTATGACCCTGGGTAGGGTGGGTGAATAATACCGTCCGGCTCAGAAAAATATACTAACTTTATACAGCTGGTATTTAATCACTCAAATTTGCAAATATACGGTCTCTCGCCAGTGTAGGGAATCGATGAATGTATCGATAACGATGGTTGGCGCGTAAATACAAATTAATAATCTAATTTAAAGGTTATGCATTTGGGGAGGTTAACCGCACTTTCGGTACTTCCGGTTTTAATAAAAATCAGTAGTATATATAGTATTGTTTTTATACAAGCCAATGCAAATGAGAATTGTGACATTCAATAATTCGGTTAAATAATAAATTTTAAACTAATGTCAGTACCTATTGATGTTATTCCAACACAATCTTAACAAATAACAGCAAATTAACTATGAACTAGTTTAGAAAATAGTCATGTTATTTAATTAAATATTTAAATATTAAACCGTTTACAAAAACTGGAAACCAAATAACCGATTTTAAATGTTAAAAGGAATATCCCTAACGTTTTCTAACAGCGCTGTTAACTCTTGCTGTTATGTGCGTTGTGCTGTTATCCGCATTTCTTGTTTACAACCGGTCCAATTGATTTATCCTCGTTGCTTTAAGCTTAATCTCGTCCGATCTTGGAAGGATTTGGGCTGACAGTCATGGCCAGCTCCCCAGCCTTGGATGCAGAGCCCAGCCTGCTCTCGGCCACCGTGGTGGCGGGTCTAAAGAACCTGGGAGCCATCATCTCGCCGCCGCTGACCAAGTTGCTCATTGCGAACTCGCTGAAACTGACCCTTCATCCGGATGCCAGTGAGTTAAAGCTACGCCTAGTAGTTATCCATATTCTAAACATCTTCCCTCATCCCACAGCAATTGCTCCCGTGCCCGAGATCTATGCCAACAATGCCGCCTGCGCCAAACAGAGCGAGTACGCGGTGGTCACCCTCTACGCGGTGGCCACCAAGCACAACTGGGATGGGATGCAGTTGCGCCAGCAGCTGGAGCAACTGGATTCGCTGGACGCCAGCGCCATTGACGAACTGTGCCGCGTGTACGAGGACAATCGCAGGGAGCTCCTCCTCCGGCAGCTGCAGGTGGGCCACAGTTTTCCGCACATCACCGACATCCAGTGGCGCATCGTCTGCGACGTCAAGTCCTCCACCTCCGACTGCAGCTCGGGCGTGGCCAGCTTCCACATCAATCTGGGCAACTTCCGGCCGAGCAGCGGCGAGCGGGAGACGATCGTGGAGTTCGTTTGCAACGCCGAGGAGCTGCAGTCGCTGATCAATAGGCTCAAGGAGATCGAGCGGCACTGCAGCCAGGTGGCCTAATCTCTACTTTCAACAACTCTTATCCAATATATTTCGCAGCATATATAACACAAGCTATATACAGTGTCGGAACAGAAAACCTAAACAGTTAACACAGTCATCTCATCACTAAAACAGACTTCCCCTGGGAAGCCTGCGTCATTGGGACGCCTTGCGTGGCGGCGGCGGCACTAGGAGCTCCACCAGCTGCTCGTAGTGATTCGGCGCCGTGCAGTAAATGGTGCCCGAGAAGCGGGTGCGATCGTTCTCCTCGGCGGCAATCACGGTGCAGTGGTTCTGCTGCGACAGCCGCATGTTGATTCCCCGGAAGCGGTGGTCCTGCTTGTACAACTTGGCCCCGTCGCGCGGCAGGAAGTAGGGTCGTCCGCTGAACGGATTCAGGAAGTCCGCCCAATAGCCCAGCGACAGCAGGCGATCGCACATGTCCCGGGCAGCAAGCACGAACTGAAAATAGGGATTTGTTTGGGTTTACTTGTGTGGTTAATGGATAATCTAACAAAATGTTCATTTATCTTCATAGCTTAGCTAACATAAATACTGTAAAAATCATTTCTTAACTCGTAAAATAAATATTAATTTGTATTACAAGATAATAACCCAGTTTTAGGAGCAGAAAGCTAACCATTCTGTATGATATAGTAGCTCGATGGGAAGAAGCAGCCTTTAATCTAATTAAATCTTCATTTATGGCTTTCAAATACTTGTATTTAACTGGAAACAGTCGAATCTTCGTAGCTTAGCTAGCTTAAATACTGTAAAAATCATTTCTTAACTCGTAAAATAAATATTAATTTGTATTACAAGATAATATCCCAGTTCTAAGAGCAGATAACTAACGATTTTGCATGATATAGTAGCTCGATAGGAAGGAAGTGGCATTTAATCTAATTAAATCATATCCTGACTCATAAAAAAAATATCTGAGATATTTAAGAGCATAAAGCTAACAATTCTGTATAGTTTGATAGTTTGATAGGAAGAAAGTGGCATTTAATCTAATTAAATCATATCCTAACTCAAAAAATATATATTAATTTGTATTACAAGATAATATCCCAGTATTAAGAGCAGAAAGCTAACAATTATATATTATATTATATGATATAGTAGCTCGACAGGAAGGAAGTGGCCTTAAATCTAATTAAATCTTCATTTATGGCTTTCAAATACTTGTATTTAACTGGAAACAATCGAATCTTTCTAGCTTAGCTTTCATAAATACTGTAAAAATCATTTCTTAATTCATAGAATAGCTAACAATTCTGTACGAAATATTTGCTCTTAACTCGGAAAATAAGCAGTAATTTGTATTACAAAATAATATTCTAGTTTTAAGAGCAGAAAGCTAACAATTCTGTATGATATAGTAGCCTTTAAGGAAGGTCAGCCACATGTGTACATAGCTTTTAGCTTGAGAAACTGGTTTGCTACGACCTAAGATCAAGGCTAAAGCTATCCAATCTACATCCTCACCTTGGCGGCGCCCATCTCGATATCCCCGTCGTAGCTCAAGACCAGCATGGTGATGGACGAGTCCCGCTGCGCCACGACGCGCACGGGGAAGAGCTCGACGAGCGACTCGCGGATGAGCAGGGGGCACTGGCAGCAGGCGAACTCCAGCTGCGCCTTGTCCGCATTCGACTCCTTGAGGAAGTTGACCAGCTGGGCGAGCGGCGTCAGCAGGCCAACGGTGGTGGTGTCGCCCTGCCAGGCGGGTCCCGTCGCATGGGGCAGGTAGAAGCGGTTGCTCCGGGCGGCGGTCAGCTCCCAGTTGGGTTCGCTCTCCAAACTGTTCAGCTCCTCGTCGCCGTCGAGGTCCCGCGACTTGGAGACCGTCTTGAACGGCTCGCCGGCATCCGAGGGCGGCCCGTTGCGCTTCGAGTAGCCGGCCACCGGGATTAGCGAGGTGCAGGAGGAGGACGAGGTGGCGCCCAGGAGTCCGCGCAGCGGCGTCAGTCTTTTGGGTCCCATTACCCAGCGACTCAGAGAGCGCGACATTATTATATCATAGACTTCTTGCCTCGGCAAATGCGTAGAATCCGCTGGCAATCGTTGCTATTTCAGATGCGACCTTCTGGAGGAGCTGGGATCTTTGGGGATCTCTGGGTTCGAAGATAATGCCGGGTTCCGTACACCCCGTCGAATTTAACGTGGAATTTTGTTTGAGTTTTTGCTACCAGCTTTTGTTGAGTCTTATTTTCGGTGCCAGAATCCAAACGGCTGCTATCTAATTTCTACGCAGTTCCGTTTTTCCTAAACTTTTCAGTATCGACGAACAGCTGATGCGATCCGATAGTATCGTTTATGCGCAGGGATGGAAAAACACCTATATTATATTATTATTTTGAATTTGTAAAGTAACTATAATTACATTTTGCTAAAAGTCCAACGGCCTGGATTTATTTTTCGAATTTCCATGTTTATAATACATTTTTCAGTATCGACGAACAGCTGATGCGATGAAAAACCCCTATACATCAATATATATTTTTTAGATATTAGAGTAACTATAATTGAACTTTACTACAAATTTCAACGGCCTAGTTTTATTTTTCGAATTTCCATGTTTTTAATAATTATTTCAGCATCGACGAACAGCTGATGCGATCCGATAATATAGTCTAAGCTTAGGGATGGAAAAACCCCTATTTTTATACCCGTTACTCGTAGAGTAAAAGGGTATACTAGATTCGTGCAAAAGTATGTAACAGGCAGAAGGAAGCGTTTCCGACCCTATAAACTATATATATTCTTGATCAGGATCACTAGCCGAGTCGATCTAGCCATGTCCGTCTGTCCGTCTGTCCGTCTGTCTGTCTGTCCGTCTGTCCGTATGAACGCTGAGATCTCGGAAACTATAAAAGCTAGAAGATTGACACTTTGCATGCAGATTCTAGGAGTTCCTACGCAGCGCAAGTTTGTTTCAAAAGAGTGCCACGCCCCCTCTAACGCCCACAATCCCTTATATACGATTTTAAAAATTTCAATATTTCGGAAAAGTAAAAATGCAGTTTTATGGTGTTTATCAATACCTATCGAAATGTAGAAGAAATTTTTCAAATCGGTCCATTCGTTAAAAAGTTATGCGTGATCAACGTTTTCTATCTCTATCTCCATCTCCCTCGCACTCCCTTTACCTGAGTAACGGGTATCTGATAGTCGGGGCACCCGACTATAACGTTCTCTCTTGTTTATATTATATTATTTTAATTTATCAAATCAACTATAATTAAATTTTGCTAAAAGTCCAACGGCCTAGTTTCATTTTTCGAATTTCCAATTTTTCAGTGTCAACGAACAGCTGATGCGATAGTATCGATGGGAAACTTTGCCTAGAGATGGCAAAAAAAACCGATGAAAAGCTCTTTAGATTTAAAATGCGCGCGCCTTTTAAGTTTTAATAAAGAACCCCCCTAATGTTACCCATTAATTGCTTTTGGAATATGTATTGTATTTAATTGAATTATATAGATGGCTTTTAATATCAACTTAGCGTAGAACTAGGCACATTCACTGGCACTGGCTGAGGGCATGGGTGTAGAAGGTCTTCTCCTCGACTCCTCGCTTGATCACGTGCGGGATCTTCTTGGGCACCATGCTGGAAATTCGGAAGAAAAGGGAGGAAAATGAGTATCTAGAAGGGGGGATGGTATATTTGAGACCCACGTGATGCAGTCGATGATGGGACACACGGATACGCAGAGTGTGCAGCCCGTGCAATCGTCGTTCACGTGCGGAATGTGGGTGTCCTTGTCGAACTCGATGGCCTGGTAACCGGAATCGGCGCACGTCATATAGCACTTGCCGCAGTTGATGCACATGTCCTGAAAGAGGTTTCAATTATATATCATGAGTTTTAAGTATGCGTAATATTGCAAAGGAAAAACAATTTTTCACGAACTCTTAGTGTAGGAGGTTTACAGTTTTTAATGATTTGAAAAGTAAACTTGACTATTTCAGTCGTAATTTGGACAAATCAAGGCCTACAGCAAAACAGATTGACTGTTTTGAACAGCTAACGACCTTATGATGGTTACATCACAATTTTTTCCGAAAAATGACAAAATTCAAAAATTTCTAGGTTTGACTGGCAATTGCTAGGGAATTTAATTACGAGCTCAACGAGGTATTGCATTCCATATTTGGATCAATATTTCCATTGTTACGACCAAAAAACTCATATTTTAGGGTGGAATATATGGATTAGAATTTCAGACAAAAATAAAAATCTTTATGCGGTTTTTCACTTGTAATTTGGACAAATCAAGGCCTACAGTTAAAAGACCGACTGTTTTGAACAGCTAACAACCTAAACTAACGATCCCCATCACTTTCTGGGAAATTAATTTTTTTAACAATTTTTCCATTTTTTAATGATGTTACATCATAATTTTTAGCAAAATATGACAAAATTCAAAAATTTCTAGGTTTAAATGCCAATCGTTAGGGAATTAAATTACGAGCTCAACGAGGTATTGCATTCCATATTTGGATCATTATTTCTATTGTTACGACCAAAAAACTCATATTTTAGGATGGAATATATGGATTAGAAAATCAGACAAAATAAACATTTCTTGTGAGGTTTTTCACTAGTAATTTAAACAAATCAAGGCCTACAGTTAAAAGACCGATTGTTTTGAACAGCTAACAACTAACTAACTAAAAAAAAATAATTAATAAATAAAAATAAAAATCAGATGACAAATTGAAAAAAAAAAATAAAAAAAAAATAATTTCCTAAATTTTAGACCAATGCTACTCACATCATCGATGAGCGCCACCTTCTGTTGCTTGTTGTCCAGCTTGTTGTACGGCCCGATCTTGTCCAGCGCGGCGCCGATGACGTCCTGGATGCGGGGCGCCGCCTTGAGAGCACCATCCGCCGGCGAAGTATTCTCCACCTGCTGCTCAGCATCCCAGAGGGCGCCCTTTTCAGCGCGCAGTTCGGCCATCTTGAGGTCGCGCTGCCGCTGGTAGGGACCAAAGAAGCCCAGGGTCACGTTGCCCTCGCCGGTCAGCCGGACGACGGGTTTGCCCTTCTGATGGACGGGCGTCGGGGGCGACTGGCCATCCCAGAAGGGACCATCCACCGGCGGCGGATTGGCCTTTAGATAGAGCAACGCCTTCAGCGCCGTGCAATAATCCTCGATGACGGTAAAGTCCTGATTCTGAACGGAGGAGCAGATCTGCAGGACGGTGGCGCCGGCCTGAATGAACTGCAGGGCCACCTCGCCGGAATCGATGCCACCGATGCCCAGGATCGGGAAGCCAGGCACACGGCGGGCAATATCCGAAATGGCCTTCAACGCCATGGGACGGGTGGCATTCCCGGAGACGCCGCCATAGGTGGTGCGCTGCTCCCGGCCAATTGCCGGCCAGGCGGTGCTATCTGCCTTCAGGCCCATCAATCCCTGGACCGTATTTATGGCCGATCCTCCGTCGGCTCCTCCTCGCTTGGCTGCCTCCGCAATGGAGGCAATGTCCGTGATATTTGGCGTGAGTTTGATGAAGAAGGGCAGCTTGACGGCCTTGCGAACCCAGCGGGAGATCTGCTCCACCAGCTGGGGATCCTGACCGCAGGCCAGACCCATTCCACGCTCGCCCATGCCATGGGGACACGAGAGGTTCAGCTCGAGGGCATCGGCTCCCGATTGCTCCGCCTTGATGGACAGCTCCGTCCAATCCGCCTCGTTGAAGCTGCACATGATGCTGGCTATCACGATCTTCTCGGGGAAATCGCGCTTCAGTTCGCCTATCGATTTCAGCCAATATTCCGCGCGCTTTTCCGATATCAATTCGATATTCAGGAAGCAACCCTGCTGCGGTCCGTACTTGTAGCCCGATGTGGTGCCCCTGACGATGCGCGGCGAGACATTGGTGACCAGATCCTTGTCCAGTCCAAAGGTCTTGGTCACCACGAAGCCCCAGCCCTGCTCGAAGGCACGACGGATCATGGCCGTGCTGGTGGTGGGCGGAGCGGAGGCCAGACCAAAGGGATTCTCGAAGCGCAGGCCGCACATCTCCACCGAAATGTCCACGGCATCGATGTCCGTGTAGAAGAGCGGCAAAGCAGCTGGGGTGTCCAGCGGGAGACCCTGCAGCTGGCAATGGATGCTCCAGGCGGCCACCTTGCCGTCGTTGACCGATTCCACTGTGGTATTGGCCACTCCAGCGAGATCACCACCCAGGAAAACCTGTGGCAGGCTGCTCTGCATGGTCACGCGATCCACCAGGGGCAACTCACCGCGGAATTGCAGCGGAGCCAGGGCTGCACGAACATCTTGGTCCTCCAAGCCAGATCCAAAGGCGGAGATCACAAAGTTGGCCTTCAAACGCTGCGTCTGCTCCTCATCCTCCACCCACTCGTCCTGGTCGTTCTGCTCGGTGCGGCAGAACTCCATGGCCGTGATCAGACCATCCTTGACAATCACCTTGCGGGGCGATAGATAGGGCAGCAGTTCGCAGCGCTCATCGCGGGCCAGTTCCACCTCCTCGGGCACGGCACGAATGCCGGAGGAGCCCTTGCGGAAGACCACGAACACCCGACGGGCGCCGCATCTCAACGCGGAGGTGGCGCAATCGAAGGCGGTATCTCCAGCTCCCAAGACGATGACATTGCCATGCAGCTTGGGCAATCCTCCGCCGGCTGCCTTGCAGGCACACAAACCTGGCTTCGAGCCATCCGAGACGAGGGGCAGGAAGTTCTTGGACGTATAGAAGCCATTTCCCGGCTCCAGACCCGCAAATATCGGGTTCAACTTGGGCTCCGGCAGGCCAATGCCCACGAAGACCGCATCATGGGCGCCATTGGCCAGCAGACCCTCGATGGTCAGATCCCCGGTGCCCAGCGAGCGACCCGTTTCGATGCGCACGCCCAGATTCCGCACCAGATCGATCTCAAAGTTCACCGCATCGATGGGCAGCCGGTACTGGGGTATCTCGGCGGCACTCAGGCCGCCCAGGTAGCTCCGCCGCTCGTAGATGGTCACATTCCGATAGCCCAGGCGGGCCAGGAAGGTGGCGCAGGAGAGCGAGGCGGGTCCGCCGCCCAGCAGGGCCACCTTCTGGAGCAGCGGATTGGCCTGCGCCTGCGGTGAAAGACGCTGGCGAACGCCCATCTTCTTGAACACCTCGGTGGCGAACTGCTGCAGGCCGCCAATGTTGATGGCGCCCGCCTCCGAGGCCTGCAGATTGCAGCCGCCCACGCAGAGATCGCTGGTGGGGCAGACCATGCCGCAGGTCAGCCCCAAAGGATTATCCGAGAAGATCGCCTTGGCGGCACCGTAGAAATTCTTGTTCGCAATGCTCGTGATGAAGCTCTTGATGTCCAGCTGCGTGGGACAGGACTTCTGGCAGGGGGCGTCGGCGCACTTGAGGCACCTCGCCGCCTCCTCCAGAGCTCCGCGCTCCGACAAGGTCGTGTGCTTGATGTCCGAGAAGTCATTCGAGAGGGTGGTGCACGGCGGGGCGGCATGGTCGCTGTTCCGTTTCCAGTGCTTCTTGTTCTCCTTCGTCTGCTTGGTGGGCACCACCGAGCACTGCGTCTTCACGCGGGGATTCAGGGAGAGCAGGTCCTGGAAATGGGTTAAATCGTTTTTATTTTACTCATCTGTATCTACAAAATATATATCTAAAAAAAATTGATATGAAACGTAGGTCGATTTTACATTATTTAATATCAATTTTAACTTGACATGCGGGCCAGGTAAATTTGACATGGTCACATTGAGTATTTCATGTAAAAATAACCAGAAAAGCGCGATATTATTTTTCTGTGTGTACATTTTAAACATTTTCGGACATCTTTCCATCCAACTAATCTTAAATACAATGATTTATCATGATTCAAAGAATTTAAAAGATAATAAATACTCATTGTGCATTCAAAGTTAGGTATTTAATATTAAAATATTTCAATTTCTTCAAACTTATTCCTCTACCTATCCGAAAAACCATGTTTTTAAAGTAATTATTCAGTAAAATATTAAAAAAAAATTGTAAAATTCTTATTTTCTTATCAGGGATATTTATAACTACAATTTCAAACATTTTTGGATATCTTTCCATCTAAATAATCTTAAATACAATGATTTATCATGATTCAAAGAATTTAAAAGATAATAAATACTCGATGTGTATAAAAAGTTAAATATTTAATATTGAAATATGTTTCATTTCAACAACAATTCAACAATTTCAACAACAAAATAATTAAATTGTTATTTTCTTATGGAGGATATTTATTTCTACAATTTCGAACAATTTGTGGATATATTTCCATCCATCTAATCTTAGTTACAATGATTTATCATGATTTATAGAGTTTGAAAGATAATAAATACTCATTGTGCATAAAAAGTTAAATATTTAATATTAAAATAATTCAATATCATCGTATTTATTCTTCTTCCTATTTCAAAAAACCAATTTTTTTATGTAATATTCAGTAAAACATATTAAATTATATCAATCATTTTTAGAAAATTTTTAAAATCAAAACTATATAAAATACATGTAAGTAACTTGACTGGGAGTTGGTAATATATTTTTTGCAGTGCACCACTTAGACCTACCTCAATGTCCGGGGAGTCCTTGCTCAGCAGTTGCGGCGGACTCATCTCGAAGTTCTCTTCCGGGAAACTGAAAAAGAGTCAGGTTAGGATATCAATTAAATATAAATAATACTATAGAGGGGCGCCACGTGGGGATCTCCTACCTCCCATATCGCCCAAACGGTTCACCCTAATCGCGTCTGCCAGTCTTATCGGGGCCCCCACTCGAACCGATCCTGGACAGACGCCGGCTGTATCTATGTGCACTTACGGCACCATGGGTCTTATCATCTATAAGGGCGTTATCATTTATCAGTCAAGGTTGCGACGGCCAGCGGAGATTATGATTATGGTCCGAACACATTGTGGCACCACCCCGAATTCTCGTTTTATTTGCCTATTCGACTAGTTTGGGGCCCCAAATAAATGGGGCCACCCCTCGAAGAGCCAAGATTAGGGGGACGGGTGAAGGTCACGAGCGTGGGGGCCCGTTTTTTTTTATTCTCAGCTATAATTGAGCGAAAACCAGACGCACTTTTGAAAGTCGAAGCGCTTCTTTCGAAAGATGATTTTATGCGCATCATCTCAAAACTCACTGGTTTGGATTGTAAACATTTTTTTTTGATTACCTACTCAAATTGATAACATAAATATTTGCCTTGTGTTTCCTTAGAAAATCCTCTAATCAAATTTAGATGAATTAGAATTAGAATTTAGAATTTTCAAATTATTAATTTTTAAAATTATCTAAATTTGGTCTCTCCTGATAATCAAAATTAAATAAAAAGCGGAAGCTGACAGAATTTTGAATTTCAATTAAGTCAAGTTTATATTATTTTTAACTTCCCATAAATTTAAAGTTATGATAGCTAAAAAACTTAGTTTATTGCACAAAATTTCTAGCGTAGACAGTAAAATTATTACAGGCCTTCGCATACTTTTACACATTTGTACATTTGTTCATTCAATACCTAATTTAATTTATATTTTGTAACACGCGCTCTCTCGCTCTTCACCTCGCGCCCTCTCGCTCTCGCACACACTCCATCGCTGATTAGAATTTTTTTTATTTTTTGACATAATAGTTGAAGCCTCCTCATCCCCCCTTCTCAAACCCCCCAATCCATCCCATTATCAGTTTGTCTTTATGGTCCGGCAAGTTTTTGAATATGTTTTCATTATAGGTATTATGCTAATGGCGAAATGCGAAAAACAAGTTCAGAATTCGAGCTGCTTATGCTTAAATTGGGTTTCATTTCGATTAGTTTTTTGTCTTATTTTTTTTTTTTGGCCAACAAACAGTGCGATTGTATCAAGATTATTGGCCGAAATACATACCGATTGAAGGAACGTTTATTAGTTAATTTATGGTCACTTTTAAGCGGAATCTTTTGATTGGGCACAGGAAAAAAAAACACTAGCACACAAGCTCAACGAAAAGCGAAAAAATACGGAAAAAACACACGAAAAACTTTAATTGGTCTTCACACTGGAAACGCCAAATTGAAAATGCTCTTGGAGAACGGTTTCCAAATCGAAGTTGACTCGGTGTCGCATCGCAGTCGACTTCGCTGCCGACGCCAGCTTCCAATCATTCACAGCTGAAATATATATATAAGGACAGGGGCTTAGAGAAAAGGGGTAAAAAACTTTTTATTCTCGAAAATATATTAAAAAGAAAATGTAATTAAAGTTTTGGTTCAGTTACAAGATTTTTTAAATTTTGGTTTAGAATAAAAAAAAATTGTTTAAATAAAAAACTCTTTTCTTGTTTTTGCCCTAAATAATAATACACTTAAAAAAAAACCAACTCACACATATATCATTATTACAACTAACCGTAATTTAGTAATGGTAAATAAATAATACTGATTTTTTTACGTTTTAAAGTTAACCTACACGTTACCCCCTTCTTTCAATGGGCTCGTTAAAACTACGCCCATGCCAACCGACAGCCGTCTTTGCTTAACTTGCAAAACTCTCGTTCTAGTTGTTTACATTGTTGATCACTTAGAAAAAATTGTATTATCTCGACCCGATCAAAATCTAATCGATTTCTACACTTTCAAAAAGGTTTCCAGAGAACTATATTATTTTAGGCTCAATATCGCAAGACCGTGTTAATCCTTGATAGTTTATCATTTGATATTATTAATGTATCTTTATTGCACTATCTTATCTCTTTTTTCCGTGTAGATAATGTATTTCAAGGCGTGCCATGCGATCGGCTCTCTTGTCTTGTTTATCTATTTCCCTCTCTCAGTTTCGCTCTTGCTGATTTAAAAAGTGATGTAAAATCATTACATGCTATTACAGTAAACGCCCTGGAGAGCATCTGTCTTAAAATCGAACCAAATTTTTATTCACAGTTTTGCGTATACATAACTTAAAAAAACTTTTAAAATATTTTAAAGACGTATTTTTTTTTTAAATAGTATTGTATTAAATATTATCAAAATTAGTTTAGCTCTGCGTAGATCCAGTTCAGAGAGTTTACTGTAGCATACTGTCACTTTGGTAGTCCAAAACAGTCCAAAAGAATGACATTAGAAATGTTTTATTTTTGTCTTTATAAATAGTTACTAAGATATGCTTAAAAAAGGGATTTAGTAAAACGGCTGCTTGATTAATTGAACAAAAGTATTGCTGGAGATTTTTAAGGAAACGAACCTAAACACATATAAAGAATTCATACAACCTAAATACATCTACGCGATTTTTACTTCGAATGAGCCGAAAAGTATGCCCTGCAAACATTATCCAAAAAGATAAACCTAAATAAACCTAAATAAACGGTCAATTGATTTTTACTCATAAATTTACATTGTATACATTTTTAAGTGAGATATGTGATATGTTAGTTTAACCTAAAGGATTTTTCCTTTACTTTGGGATTAATCATAAGTTTTAGGAAAAAATCTATAATTTTTGAAAAGTCTTGGGAATTCCAAAAATGTTTGAATTTATTTCGCACCCATAAACAATATTTCTGGGCATGTTTTCTGGTGTCTGGGCCTTGATTTACGAAGCTGTAATCATTTGGGCCATTAACTGGCGGACATTGTGAGTGCCAAGTGCCATTGGCAGTGGCACATGACATTGGCCATAAACTTGGGATGATCTCGGCACTTGCAGTAGCATTTTCCTGGGGGGAGGCTTCCTTCCGCCCCCCGGAAAGGGGGGCCAATTACGCCTGCCAGCCCCCCAACTGGCTGGCCATTAAAAAGGCATAAATTATACGCGACTGGCGGGGGGGCGCCTCAAAAACCCCGTCTCGTAGTAAATCAGAGCGTTTAATTAATACACAATGCAGGCGGTTAATAAATTACATTCGAAATGCATGCCAAAACTCAAATTTGTTTCGTCTCGACGCAACGTGTTGACTGCCGGATTCCACTCACTATTTTTCCCCTTTTCGACAGCGGATTAGGATTTGCCCGGACAGATTGTCAGATCCATTGTCACATCGCTCACTCAACTTGTGGGTGGGATTTCGAACTATACTATACTATAGTGTGGAAATACTTTTACTCGGACGGAGGGCCGAGAAAATCGAGAGTGAAGGCGCCATCGCAATTAGGGTAGGATCACTGGGAAAATAAATTGGAACAGGGGGTCGACTTGGTAGATACCCAGGAAGTATCGATTTTATAATATAATATAATATAGCTCATTGTCAATTTCATTAACATTACATTTAGATTAAAAATATTAAATTAAATAAATAAATTCCTAGTAAAGGCACATACCTGTAGATGATCCTGATGCACTGCATCTTGAAGTCCAGTTCCAGCCAGATGACATCCCAATATATGAATCTCCTGGAGACACTACACAACCACCAACACCCACACCAACATTCGGTCAACTGATTTATCGGCACCTAGGTCGTAAATATTTAGCTAGAACTAGTTGGGAATTATAAGTACTCACAGGGGTAAAATTTATTTAATTAATATTATCCATGACGTGGCCCATTGTAAAATTAATTAATTTTACTCTTACATCAAAAATATTTAATTCAATAAATAAATACCTAATTAAGACAAATTTTGTCAAAAGTTCTTTTTTCATTTTTTAAATTTCCCAGTCCAGCATGCTCAAGTGTAACTCCATTTTACAGGGTATCTCTAAGGCAGACAAATGTCGTGTTTGGGAATGGAAAACGCGTGCAATTAATCAAAGTGGAACCGACTGCACACCATCCACCTACCTCCTTGTCCCCGTCCCATCGGATCTCAGAAAATGGCATGGGCTAAAAGCAATTTGTGATTAGAACAGCCACATGCGACAAGCTCCCCGAGTTGTTGGGCCTTTCATCTGGCGACAAGTCGCTACAGATACAGATTCAGATACAGATAGAGATATAGATAGGGATATAGAGAGCAGATATTTAGACATATAGATGGGGAGATCGCATCGCAGATCGACGGATAGATACACGTCGGTGGGTCATTATTTTCGGCCATACGAATATGCCGCATAATTTATTGGCATTTTTATTATAATTTTATTTATGATTGCTGAGTTTTCAAATTTGTTTGGATGTGCTCCGCTTTCGCCGAGCTTTTATTGTTATTGCCATTATGCAGATAGAGATATTGTAGAGATACAGAATACATTCCATACTATACTATACTATATATATATCGGCTTACTATATCTTTTCGCACAGCCATCTATTAAGATCACACGATGACATCGAAAAGGCGAAGACTCTCGAACAAATTGATGAGACAGGTGGAGCTGTACGAACTGAACAAGAATCTATATCCATATGGGTGGCAGGAATATGTTTCTGATAATTCCGCGGCGGCACTGAGAGATTTATTTAATTATTTTCATGTACACGATTTTCGATTTAATGAGCAGTTTACTGGGGCAAAACTGAATCGAATCAAATCGAATCGAATATTGAATGCGGCAAATGGCCAATTCCCATTAGACATTAGACATTGGACAACTGTATGAATACATGTACTATATGTATGTGGAAACTTATGAATCTGAATCTGAATATATATATATATTCGATCGTAAAGCGGCGGGAGGCGGTCGCAAAGGCGATCAAAAATGAGAAAATCAAAAATAGATACGGCCGCCAGCTTTAACGGTCGCCCAAAGTCGACGACTGCAACTTTTAATGGCAAATAAAACAAATGCCGGGCGGGCCAATCGAATTAAATGGCAAGAAATTTATGAATAAGGCAGCCAAACACACAAAACACAAAGTTGGTGGATCGTTAACGTTTCCTGTGGTTCCGCCCCCAAAACTACTTTCGGCAATTACTTTTTAAGGTTCCCATAAATGCTGCTTTTAAACTGAAAGGTGTGTAAATGGTAGCCATTTGTCAAACTTTATTGATCTGATTTTCTTTGAAAATAATTGACAGCTCTTTTTCTAATAAATGTTTTCAAACCAACTTAATTATTATTTATTTTTCAAAACTTTCTCATAATTACCGGTAAAACACCGCACAGCAAACTAATAAATATAGCTTGCCAGCATATTTTCGTTATGATTTCACAAATATTTCTAGCTCGATGGATTAAAAAACGTTTTGACAAAACGATTCCAAAGCCCCCAAAAGACAGATCTTTTGGCAGACTCCGCCAAGGAATTAGCACTCGTCGAGTATATAATTTTTAATTTATTATAAATAAATAAATACAAATACAGATACAATTATTTAGTTTAGTACGCACAACACAGAACTAGGAGAGGTGGCCAGAGGACTGTTTTGGGGGGACTACACTTGAAGCCACGTTTGTATGAAGCCACGTCTTTCGGGATCTTGAGTTCTTGAACTCACAGCTGTGTTTAATATAATATTTTAAATATTATTGAAAATATTTTCACTGCTAATATATTTTTAATAATTTAATTTAAGTTCTTGAAAACCTTTTTTATCTATGTAGACACACACAACTGTTTCAGATTACTCGAGTCCTGGCAAAGGTGGCTGGATACCGGTGAGCATCTAAGCCGGCGGAGGAGCAGGAGCCGTTCCAGGATCAGCTGTGCCCGCTGCCGCCTCCTTCTGCTCCTGCTGCTCCTGCTGCTCCTTCTCCAGGACCTCCAGCAGCTTGTCCGCCTCGGCGGCCTTGGCCTGCAGCTCGGCCAGCTTGCGCTGCTTCTCGGCCTCGTCCGCCAGCCGCTTGGCCCGGCGCTCCTCCTCGCGACGCAGCTGCTCCTCCAGGTGGCTGCGCAGCAGGCTGTCGCCCAGACCCAGCTTGTCCATCACCTGGGTGATGTCCCGGCTGTAGCGGAGCCGCGTGTTGTTGGCCAGCTCCTCGGAGCAGTCCTCGCGTCCCTGCTGCAGTCGCTGCAGCACAGACATCTTGGCATCGATCACCACGTAGTTGGAGCTCGGGATGAAGGCGTCGCTCTTCTCGTTGAGATACTGCACCAGGGTGCGCAGCGAATTCGAATTGGCCTTGGCGTTGATGGCGCCGCTGGCAAAGTCCTGCGACTTCATCATCTGCGCATGCGTGGACTTCTGCTTGCACTCCAGGCAGTTCCAGTTCGGATGCGGCAGCCCGGAGATCTCCGGCACCACCAGGCCCGTGCAGTTCGTGTCCCGGCAGTAGAGGCCCGAGATGAAGGCGCCCTTCTCCTGCAATCGAGAGGTCCAAGGGATCGAGAGGTTAGCGGTTGTAGGATGTAGAAAAAAAAATTTACATGAAACGTAGATCGATTTTGCATTATTTAAGATCAATTTTAATTTGTAAATATTAATATTTGTTCATGTAACAACGATATGGGTTTTGTATGACCTGAAATTTACATGGCCATATCGATTTTACAGGAACATGTTTTTTATTGTGTATGTATATATTTAATCAGAACTTAAAATCGTATAACCTGGTTTTGAACTAAAGCTTAGGTTAGATGTTTCCCAATTCTTTTACCTAACAGAACTATAAATATTAGTCATCTCGGAGGAAAGAAAGAAATTGAATTACTTAATTTGCTGTATATATCGTCTGGCATTAAAAAAAACCTGCCTTTAAATTTAAAGTTCGGATAAATAAATCAAAACCCTTTCTCGCACCCATGTTCATAACTTTATTTCTCTTGCGTATATTTATGGAGTTCCTACGTTTTATTAAAGATTCCACTTCTAAAATCCTTAAATTATAAATTATATGAAATATCGAACCTCATTTTTTTACACATTAACTTATGAGGTTTTAAAGATATAATAGTTGGATAAGAATTGTTAATTTGTTAATTGTTAAACAATACCTTTAATTCCCCAATTTTTATGAATTTATAAAGATAGGATACTTATTTAAGTAACATCACAATTCACCACAATTTATGGCCATTATTATCCGATGATCGACACATAATTATCAATCCCATCGATAATCGGCACACTTGCCAGGCCATCGATCACTTTGGGAACTAGCACAGCACTCGGGATACTTGGCGCGTGAATCATTGGGGCCAAATGTCTCGGCTAATGAAAAGCGCTTTCGCATTTCTGGGATTCCGATTCCGATTCCTATTCCGATTCCCCGATTTCGGTTCCAGCTAAAAATAATCCGAAAACGGATTGAACAAGCGCTCCAACAAGTGATCGCCGTGTATCTGCGATATGAATATGTATCTGCTGCCGAAGATCCGCGAGATTGACATATAAAAAATAGATGGAAAATTAAAATAAAAATAAAAAAAGATGTCGCTCCGTGTGCGTTTTAGAATTCGCTCGTGCGATCGATAAATATCCACACACAGGTTGTTAAGGATGTCGGCCACGTCATCCCCATAAAATTCTCAATCCGAATGATCGTTCGCCCAATTTGCTTGCTCGTAAATTAACTCGGATAATTAATGGTTCCGATCCGCAGACTGCACTATACAGACTAGACAACAAAAGTCAACTCTTTTGATATATGTATTAACCAAAAAAAAAGAATATAGGTACCTAAAATAATTAAATTCTAGTTGTGAAATAAGAAATAATTATACAATATTCATAAAACCCTAATTAAAACCTTAATCCTGTATCCTAATATTTTTCCCTAGAAAAATATACTTTTTGCCCATAGTATTCTGGATAAGAATCGGTGCGATTAGCGGATGATGAACACTTGGAGCGGAGGAAACCTAAATATAATACATAAATATAAAGTCCCTTTGCGGGAGTTCGCTGAACTATAGCTTGAATTATATTTAAAATTTATTACACCAACACGTGCCACAGTCAAGGGCAGGCCACTAGCAACTAGCAACAGTTGTGGCTATTTTTGACATTTAACAAATGGGCAATTTAAGTGGAATTGATAAATGGAAAAACTTTGTAGCGATGAAAACATTAGGGAAATGTATTCTTACAAATTATGGCAAGCAGAAAATATTTGTATAAAAAAGGAAAAAAAGTGAAGAAGTTTTGTACTTCTTATAAAAAATTAATTTATTTAAAACTGAGTATAGAAAATAAAACGAAGGTTTTTCAAGAAAAATCAAGACTAGAAAAACATAACAAAAACCTTCACTTAAATCCTTCCTTACAAGGAACATTTGTCAATTAAAATTTGTATTGTTGGTATCAAAGAAATATTAATTGTTTGTTTTGGCCTGAATTTAGCCATTTCGGGGATTTCTATAGCTCCCCGTCGATATTTACAACAGAAAGACTCGTTCTACAGTCTGTTTATGGTTAAATTAAGATGATTTCGAGGGTTTTTCGTTTAGGCATAATTCTCTAGGCTTTCATCATTTGGCCTCTGAGTTGCGCCTCGCATTCTCGGCGAATGTCAAACGGGAAATTACGATCCGAGGCGCTATATGTGGCCATGGCCAAGAAAATCTGTTTCTATATGCAAGCTGCTATGAAAACAAAAAGAACAACAGGCGATGCGGGGCGAATAAAAAATATATCAGTCGGTTAACATGAGAAAAATGTGACAAAAATCAAATCAATATGAGCAGAAAGATTCCAACGAAAACCGAAAACCAAAAATGCCACAAGATATATGAAAACCGAGAGTTGTGATTTTTAATTTGTGTTTTTTTTTAATTCCAACTTTTTGCAGGAATTTCTTTATTTCGAAGAGATTGCCAAACGAATTAAAAAGCTTTTGGAATCCATCTATTTATTTGTGATTTAATTGAATTGTTTTCGGCCCGTTAAAAATAAACAAAGTTGTTTATAGCCATGTTTTTTTGTTGTTGTGGCCTGCCACTTGTTGCGCCTGGAAAATGGAGGGAAAACGGAGGGAAAATCGGGGGAAAGGAAATCAATCGATGGCCAAGAACAACAAAGTCCGCCTCTTGTAATAATAGCTGCAAAAATCGATCTGGCCGCGAGTCTTTAATTGTTTTCGGATGAATTTTGATGGGCGCAGGAAATCCTTAATGAAACTTTTCGCACCCGAAACAATTGTGGCGAAAATCAAAAAGCATCTAACTGTGGAAATTGTCTTCTTTTGATTGATCGTGGCCCGAAAATGGGCGAAAATCGAAAATCGATTGGGAGCACGTACTTCAGTCCACAAAGACAATGCCGACCTCAATCGCCTTCGGCAAAACTATAAAGATGTTTGATTATTTCTTTGCTTAATTGGTTAAATAGTTTATTCAGCTGGCCCATCGATCATCGCTGGGATTTTTGGATCTTTGGATTTTCGTATTGGATTGCTGGCCAAGTGATTTCCGATCCAGAAGATGCGCAAAATAATTGTTCTTTTGAGTAATCATCATAAAATTAAGATGTTTAAGGGGGGGTATAACATAATCCATAACACTAAAAACTAAAAACTAACAAATTAAGGAACACATTCAAAGAAATGAAGAAGATTATGAAGTCCTTTATTAAATATTTCTATTAAAATAGTATTTATCTTTGGGATTTTATATCCCAAAAAATGGAATTCAATTTGTAAATATTTGGAAACTTTCTTAAATGAGTATTTCATTTCTAAGTGAGTGTCTTTAAACTAAGTTTGTTCTAAAAGGTGAGTTGTTTTCACAATTTAAATAGTTTATGTTTTGTACTATATATTTTAAAAATCCCGTCGGGCTTTGTATTTAGTAAATCTAAACATAATATAAAATCTATGAATACTAACTTAAATAAACAATTACTTGTATTTGATTTGTATTAAAAGTAAAAACTTATTACCTGGTTAAATAAAAGGTTTGTTTGGATAATCAAAAGATCGTTTTTAAAAATACTTCTTTTCTATCTATTTAAAACGATATTGAGCTTAAAAGTAATCTAAAATCTTAATATTAAGATAAGATTGATATGTGCTGGTCGTTTTTATATTTTCCAAAGATCGAGTTATAATAAAGAATATGTTTATCTTATTTTACATTACTTGTTCAAATGTATTTTATATGATGTGATAAAATATCAAGTTGATATGTTTGAATCATAGATTTGACATAAATAAATGGTAGAAGTGATCCTATTTCATATCAAATTTTTTTTCTGTGCAGATACAGTTCTCCATTATTAAAAATCCCTTATATTAATATTAAATTTAATATTTTATTCCAATTCACTCACCGTGGGATCGGAGCATCGCGGGCACTTGCAGGTGAAGCCCTTCTTCATCTTGAGGAAGAGGTGGCGCGCGATGTTGCCGGTGAAGAGCTTGGTGTAGGTGGTGGTCACCTCGAATCCCTCGGGGATGTCGATGGCGGCGCGGACGATCATGTTGTTGGTCTTCTCCTCGAAGGTGTAGTAGGCGTTGGGAATGCAGTCGTGGTTGACGACCCCAAAGAGCGGATAGAGGGCCCTGTAGTTGAACTCCTGGTTGTCGTTCGTCCGGTCGGTGGTCTTGTCGAAGCCGTTGGTCCTCAAAACGGCAACAGTGCGGTTCATGATCTCGATGAGCTTCTTGTCGGTGGGGAAGTTCTTGAAGCACTTGGCCGCGTTCCTCACCTCGGTGCGATGGTTGTTGTCCAAATTGGCCTGCAGGCAGTAGATCAGATCGCGCTGCTCCTTGCTCAAATTAATGGCCCTGGCCACGCAGAGCAGCCGGATGATCACCGAATTGGCCACATCCGGCTCGTTGGGTCCCCAGCTCTTGAAGAGATCGCAGTCGCTCTTGTGGACCTTCTTCTTGGCGCACAGGGCGCAGATCGGTAGACCGCATCCCTGGCGGCACATGAACCGCGTATCGGGAAGCATTTTCAGGCACACACTGCACGCATTCAGGGAGTCCTCCTCGTGCGCCGCCAATCCTATGAGCAGCGGGCTGTCCCGGAAAATAATCTCGCCCCTCTTCAGGCTCCGCGTGGCCACCACTCCGCGTCCCGCGATCCTCGACACTCCGATCTCCCAGGCGGGATCCTTGTCCTTGAACGGCGCCAAGTGGAGGTCCAGCAGCTCCGAGGTGCGTTTCGGGCAGATCATCTCGGGTTTTTCGGGTTTTTTTTTTGGGTTTTTGGAAGGACTTTAAACGTACGCGTCACTCAAAAAACAAGCGAGTTTTTCAACCGTGGCACTCGAACAAAAAATATTATCACAAGGAATCCTCCTCTTTCCTTAACACAATCTCTTATGATCTCTAGATTTGATCGCTTTTCTTCTCTGCCCAAAAATTCGATTCGCCTGCAGCGTTTGGTTCGCGACTGCCGTGAGTAAACTGTCGCCGTTTTCCAGCCTTACATGATTTTTATGTGAAAAGTCGGCGGAAAGCTGAAAATTCGAAAAGCTGTCGACGATCGCCAGAGCCGAGCGGTTAACGAAGATCTCCGATGATGTGGCGGTGGCATCTCTCTTTTCCCCCGCCGAATTTCCGACAGTGACGATACGATCCCCGAATTTTCGGCTGATCGATGGATCTGGGAGGAGGTTGTTAAGAAATGGGAAGGGAGGAGCCCAGACAATCCCAATCCAGGGCAATCCTGGTGTCCACTCGGATGGATTGATGAACAGCGCATGGTTGAATGCCTGCTTTGAAGGGTGCACTGGGAGAAATTACGATTATACAAGCTCAGGGTGTACCAGAAATCGCTTCATCTTTGAGTAACGTTTAAAGTAAAATTATTCCTTCACAGATAAAAAAAACTTAGTATATCCAAAGATTTCATATGAAATGTAAATATTCATCCATTGCGGTTTTTATTAATTTTAAATTTGAAAATATTACATTTAACATTTATCTATTTAAATTTTTATATTTTAAACTTTGATTGAAATATGAAATTCTTTCTTTTTTTAAGTAAATATGAATAACAACGAATCTAATATATTCGAGCCTAATTAAAATATTTTCTAATTAAATAATTCAATCTAAATTGTTTTGTATTAAAAATTATGATTTTGTAATCTTTGTCTTCAATATGCAAATATTTATTTTAACTATTACCTTTTTTATCAATGTTATTATATATTCCTTAAAGCGTTAATAAAATCCTACAAAATAACAGAAAATATTTCACATAATACATTTAAAATTTATATTCGTATTTACCTGTATCCTTATCAATTTGTTCTATTTTTTATAAATATTTCCATTACTTTATATTTATGATTTCACTAAGCCAAGTGTCGAATTCTTATCAACATTTCAAGTTTATGTTTAAGGTTCACAGGTTGGAATTCGGTTTTATGATCAGGGTCTGACGTTTGCGTAGCTCACTAATATTTGATTATATTTTAGTTGCTTTGTTTTTAATCAAGACTCGCTTAGGAAATGTGTCTTAAAATAGATATTAGTATTACCGGAAAATAATACCTCATTTTGGTAATTTAAAATGGGGACTTCTTAAATATTTGGTCATATTTTTCCTCCGTGCAGTTGAATGGACGGGCGGATGGATGGTGGATGCTACGATGCTGTGATTCTGCGGGCGGACGGATGACTTGTCGGCTGGCGGATGTACAGATATCCGTACATTCGAAACGAGTGTACGGGAATGTTGGCATACAGATACATTTACAGCCAAAGATACAGATACAGATCGGCATGGATTTGTGCACTTCTGACAGCGCTCTGGAGTTGAGCCAAGAATGCCGCCCATCAGCGGATGATGAACGATCTCCGCCGGGGTTTTGTGTTTCTGGCGGAGATTGGGGTGTCTGGGGTGGCTTAAATCACTCAGCCTCGCCCCTTATCTCGCCCCCTTTGATTAATACGTGTCCGCGGAAGTAACGACCCCAAGCAATGACCTCCGTAACCGGAATAAATTCCACCTAAATTAAGCAGGTACACTGAAAAAATGCTAAAATATTTATAGAAATGTTCGAAATAGCTTACAGAGTTCTGGGATTGTTATATAAAATTTATCAATATAATAGTTTAATTAATACGTGTCCACTGGAGTAAAGACCCCAAGAAATGATCTCCGTAACCGGAATAAATTCCACCTAAATTACGCAGGTGCACTGAAACTTATATTTAAAAATATTTTCAAAATAGCTTACAAAGTTCGGGGACTTAGTCAGGAATTTCTATGGAATATTTATCAATATAATATTTTTTTATTTCCATTCTTGGCCTTGGCATTGTAATTAGGCGTTTCAATGAAAACAAATCTTATCAGCCGGAAAAAGGGCGGTAAACATAACCCAACGATCTCAGATTCCACTGAAAATATATGTGTTTGTATATTCCCTAAAAGATTAGCCGATCTGAGCGCTCCTATAAAAACCGAGGCTGTTGCTATTGATCTATTAGTTTGTTATTTCGTCTCAATCGTAAAGCAAGCAGAAAAAACCATTCGAAATGTTCGTCGCCAAGATCCTGATTTTGTGCAGTGCCTGTTTGTTGGTCAGTGGCACTCCCCAGGGATTCGGAGGATTCGGAGCCCCAAAGACCCTGGAGGGCGAGGAACTGGTCGAATCCCAGCGAACATTGCAGGCATCGCTCACCAAACTGGCCGCCGGCGAAGGACCCCACTATCGGTGAGTCGGAACCCCAGGAAATTCGGGAATAGCCTTGATATTCCTTCTTCTTTTCCTTTACAGCATCTCCAGGATCATTTCGGCAACCACTCAGGTGGTCGCTGGATCCAAGGACGAGTACAACGTGGAGCTGATCGATAGGGAAGGTGTCATTAAGGTGTGCAATGTGGACATTTGGTCGCGCTCCTGGCTCCCCAACGGCATTCAGGTGACCTTCAGGTGCCCCAACGAACCGGAACTGGTTAGGACCCACAATGCCTAAGGAAATATCATGGAAATTTGATTATTACACAAAGAAAACATTAAAATCACGGAGCTTTTAAAAACTTCACAAAATATGTTTTCTGATCTAAAAACTGGGTGTAATAATACTATTTGTCAGTTCCCTTGAGTTCAGGAATTATCACATCACAAATTCCTCATTTAAATTACGAAATTTCGGACTGTTTGTATTTTGTTTTTTTTTTTTTGTTAATGGCAAAAATTAATCTTATTGATTTATTTTTGTAGCTTTACTAATTTGCGTTTTATTTTGGTATTTTAATTATTATTTGATATAGTTGCAGTTCATGAGCCCTTTAGGGTTCTTTGTTCAAATTATAATTTATTGTATACTGAAATATCATTGGAAAACTCGATTGAATGTTTATCAGCTAAAATTTACTCCTTTCTTGAGTCTTCGAATAATCTGTACTAATAACACTGCTTTGTTAAACTCTTATTTAAGTTATATTTATTTAAGTAAATAGTTATGTTAATATAAGTTAGCAGATTTATTGTTAACTATAAACCCCCAATAAATAAATAGTGTTAATACTGAATAATTTAGTTTTAATTCATGGGAAATTTTGTTGTATTTTTAAAAGTTGTTTTGATTCACTAACTGAATATTCTAGTCTCTGTTTTCCTTTGGGATGCTGATCATGCGTCGAGCAAGTGCCAGAAAATCAACCTAATGAATCCGACAAATTGCAAATTGGCCACTGCCTTCGCCGCCCCTTTCGTCACCTATTTCGAATTTCAGACTCTAGATTTCAGATTTCAAATTTAAGATTTCAGATTTGGGATTCCGATTCCTATTCCTATTCCTATTCCTATTCCCATTTCCACCCCCTTTTCGGTGCGCCCCTGGTGGCAGCGATGACGAAGACGCCTCACGTGCATCGAATGCATCGCAAATTGGCCAACTATTCCGCATTTTGCCTTCCGACAGCAGCAACTTTAATTTAATGAAATGCAAAATAATGCCAAGCAAATCAAGCAGCGCGAGAAGAGCAACAAAAACTAGCTAAAATATTATAATAAAATTCGATGTATGCAAATGGCTTGCAAAATATGCATATGCCGCGGAAAAAAAAAACTAGAAAAAAGTATCTCTAAAATACGGAAAAAAAACCAAACAATTTATTGGCGCTTTGACGCGTTTTTGCCATGCTCCGCTGGCAATGGGGAATTTGGCGCCACCATTGGCCATGTCGTCGTCCGTGTCACAAAGTTGCCACCGCGGAATATCCCATCCGTTTGGGCAAAAAACCAAAAAGCAAAAAATCCAAAAAATAGAAATAATTATTTTCTCGCCAGGTGACTGCACTCCAGCCTGCCTGTCTGTCAGTCAGTCGGCTTTTCACCTGCACTTCCGCTGGGGAAATTGAAATGCAAATGGAACAGCTAATTACAAGTTAATCGAGATGAAAACACATTGGTGCCGCTGCAAAATCTCGCCAACGCTGCACTTGCAACTAAAAAATAAGGCAAAAAATTGAAAAAAACATAGAGAACGGCAGCCAGATACTAAAATAATATTTTCGCAATTTATTACAAAAAAGAAAAACAAATGAAAGTCTGTTAGGCGGTAGAAGTCGCATTAAAAGTACCCTATAATTTAAAAAAAAAAAGAATATATATTAAAAAATAAATAAAATTACAAGTTAAGTTATTAATACATTTTCTAGATATATTAATAAATATTTAGCCCAACTAAACCCAATTTGTAATCAGAGTTTTTAAAAACATATAAATATTACTCATACGTATACAAAAATCACTCATACGCAATGTTGTATCTTCAATAAAATTATTATTTATTACAAATTTACATTTCGACTTTGATTCCATCATTCTCCCCTTAAAAATATCCTCCACCATATGCCGCACGAAAATAATCTATGAAAATTAGCTGAAAACCGAATGTATGCCATTTTCCCCGCTTTTCTTCTTGTTGCGCCGCCTGCTTTTTCCTCCTCTTTAATTTTCAGAGTCAATTAAAATTTGTTAATTTTACTTATAATTTTAAGGTAGGCAAAAATGCAATGCGACGACGAAAAACGACGAGGAGGAAAAAAAAAAGTGGCAATTAAAATATTTGCGCGACTTTGTCACGTCGGCAAACACAAAAACAGGCGTTGGGGGCGGTGGGCGGAGGCTGGGCGGAGGACGTGGCTGATGGCGGCAAATTTGCCGTCGAATGGACTGCATTTGCCGTATGGATGATCTCGCCATGGAAGGATAATGCCGCTGATTGGAGATATATATAGGATATATAGAGTGCTTCATTTATATCTATTTAGCTATTCAGCAAAATTAATGTGAATATAAATGGGAATGGTCTGTGTTTACCTCATATCGCACTCGATTTTAGTTGAATTGCTTGCTAAGAAAATGAGGTGTAGCCAAATAATAAGTTTATTAATTTATTAGTGAGTGAATAGAGTTCGTTTGGAGGTCGAAAAAAATAGTAATAGTAAAAATAGTATATTAAAAACCTATACAAAATAACGAAAAGTCAATTAAAGACAAGAATTGGGATAAATAATAAAGGTTATCCAACTAAATTTAATTCTAACTATTTTATAGCATACTTTTTGGCAGTAAGTAACTATTTTGTAAAATTTTTAAAGTTTTTCTTCATTTATTAAAATTTTTACAATTATTATAATTATTATCTAATTATTACAAATGAAAATTGAATGGAATTCCATTCAGCTAAAAATCCAAGAAGACCTGGGTATTTTCCAAAATTTGTGTAAGGCCAATCGGAACCGATGCGCATGAGTCCCCGTTCCCTCCGCCAGATGGCGTGCCAAACTTCATTCACCTCAATGCCAATTACACGGCATGGACATTTTCAAAGTCCCAGCCCCAAAAGTCCACCCACCGACCGCACATCTTTTTTTTGGCGAATTGCGAATTTCGCATTTGATTTTAATACACTTAAACGCAATCAATTTTATTGCTCTCGTTGCGGTTGCCTGTCGAATCGAATTCAATTTGATTTGCTTTTTGGGCTTCTGTGGATGCGGATTTGAATTTAGATTCGAATTTGGATTCCTTGGGTCCACAGCCACACCTGAAGAATCCGATTTGGCGGAGACGAGACGAGATGTGGCAGGGAGAAACTTGTTTACAAGCTAAATGCTGGCGTGGAATGTTACGAAAATGAAATGAAAATCGAAAATGTTGCTGCGCTCCATTCCAAATCCATATGCACATGATCTGCGGATGATCATGATCTGTGTATATATACTTTTTAAAAAATATATATATATCAGCGACTTATGTGCTAACATAAAACAGATGACGAACGGCAGCTGTGACTGCCAATTTCGCATCAAAAACAAAACTTGAAAAGGCCGATATCGATTTACCAAGTGCTCTTTTGATTTTCGAATTTCTCAAAACAGATGCCATTCGAAATGCTATATGAGCTGTTTCTTTAATCTTTATTAATTTCAGAAACAAATGTAAGATGAATTACCTAAATTTACTTGTAAAAATACTAAGTAGAACTGTTATCGCAGGGCAACCCATTTCCACTTACCAGGTTAGTCGGGTTGGATAAGTCCCACCGATCTTTGTAGAACTTAGTCCAGCTTTGCGACTGCAGCGGAGGAGATCTCCAACGGAATGGCACGGCGATCGCATATCTGGTTGCTCAGGGTGAGTAAATGAGATTTAGGCCCATTTGAACCGGTTGAGAGCGGAGATTAAGGGAACCACTCAAATAGGTCATGCATTTGCGGTTATACTGGATTATTCAGATTGCCGTCGGCTGCGAAGATTATCAAATAGTCGATATATAAAGCTGTGCGAGTGAAGATCAACATAAGAAAACACGGTCATTTTGTCTAAAGTCATAATTCTTATTTTCTGCCCTATAAGATCAGTATTTTGTCCGGCACGGTGTCAAATGAGATCCAAATATGGAATGTCCTACCTTGTTGAACTCGTTATAAAATTCTTAATCGATTTGCATTTAAACCAGAAAATTTTTAATTTTTTTCATTTTTTGCAAAAAATCATGATGTAACCCCTTGTCTAAAATGTGAAAATTGGGTTAAATATTTATTTTTTTAAATCAGCAGAAAAATGCACGGATGTTTATTACTAGGTTGTTAGCTGATCAAAACAGTACGCCTTTTTGATTTGGGACCATTTTTTCCCAAGTTACAGCAAAAAGTCAATTAAGAAAAATTTCAAATTTGCGCCAAAAATCAACATCCTGATTTTTAACCCAAAAAAATGTAGTATTTTGGTCATAAAAATTTAAATAGTGATCCAAATGTGGAATGTCATACCTCGTCGAACTCGTAATAAAAATCCCCATCGATCTGCATTTAAACCTGGAAATTTTTAATTTTTGCCAATTTTCGCCAAAAATTATTATCAAAAAAGTGAAAATTGGGTCGATAATTGATTTTTCCAAATCAGACTGAAAGTTTACTGATATTAATTATTAGGTTGTTAGTTGCCCAAAACAGTACGCCTTTCTTATTTGGGACCATTTTTGACCAAGTTACAACAAAAAATCGATTAGGAAAAATTTTAAATTTGCACCAAAAATCCAAATCCTGATTTTCCGAGCTTGTACTGAAATTCCCAATCGACTTGCATTCACAATTTTTTGCAAAAAAACATGAAAACATTTTTTTAAAAACTCAGTGCTGAACATTGAAAAACGTAATATAATTTTATTCAAAGAATCAGTTAACGAAGGGGGCACATTTCTTCCATTTCGACACACAAGAAGCACTTATATCCACCTAGGCATTGTGTTTCCTAACCAGTTCCGGTTCGTTGGGACACCGGAAGGTCACCTGGATGCCGTTTGGCTCCCAGCTGCGGCTCCAGATGTCCACATTGCACACCTTGGTGGCACCTTCGTTGTCGATTAGCTCCACGGAGTAGACGTGCTTGGAGCCAGCGACCACCTGAGAGGTGGCAGACAGGATCTTGGAGATGCTTTGCGATGAGAAAGGAATATTATTAGGAGTATTTCGGGGATTTTCCTGGGCTCTGTCCCATACCGATAGTGGGGTCCTTCGCCAGCGGCCAGTTTGGTGAGAGATGCCTCAAGAGTCCGTTGAGCACTGGCCAAATCCTCGCCCTCAAGAGTTCTTGGAGCCCCAACTGCTCCGAATGAATGGCCATTTGCACTGACCAGAAAACAGGCGGTGAAGAGGATTAGGATCTTGGCGAGAAACATTTTGCTGTTGTTTCGATTGCAACGAAATAAACAAACTGATGGATCGATTGCTGCCAGCTAGGTTTTTATAGCAGAGTCCATAGATTAATCGCCATCGGAGCGGTCCATTAATTAGTGCACATACATATATATTTCTCAGGGGATTATCGCATCGGTTGGGTCACGATTGCCTCCTTTTCGAGCGATAAGGCTTTCGGTTTCACTGACCGACTAATTCCAACGCCAAGGCCACAAAGTGCGTTTCATGTGAGACGACTTCTTCAACCCATGAAGAAAATTTTGGCAGTTTTTGGGAATCATTGATGTAACTTCTTATTTTATATTTAAAAAATTGGTTAAAAATTTAAAACAGTACGGATTTTAGCAATTGTTAAAATTACAATTGAAAACGGATAGAAAAGAGTACCTATTTTTATTTTTCCCGCCCTTAAAAATAAATATATAAAATCACAAAATTAATTTTCCAAGTCATTATTATAGCTTATTTTTTTTGGTAGTTATTATACATTTTCATAACCTATTATACATATATTAATAATATGTTATGAATCAAATTAATTTCCAATCCATTATTTTTTCCTATTTTTTTTTGGTAGTTATTGTACATTTTCATAAATATTATATACTTATATATATATTTTATTTTATTAATATCTTTGTATGAGAATATCTTTATGATATAGTATTTGTTCCGACCTCAGTCAGAATTACAATTTTTCCTTGTACTCAAAAGAGTTTCGGTTCATTTGCAGCTGTATTTACTGCTCCTTTCGTTGACATTGGATCCTTCAGCGGTCCTGGCCATCCGCTCGCCCCAGTCGCTGGCACTCCTGCGGGCTCGAGATCAGTGCGGCAGGCAGCTGACCCTCGCCCAGCGCCTCCACCTGGACAGGATGCAGTTCGAGGACGCTCCGCACGTGCGCCACTACCTCCATTGCTTCTGGTCGCGCCTGCGGCTCTGGCAGGATGCCTCCGGCTTCCAGGCGCTGCGCATCGTCCAGAGTTTCGGTGGCGAGAGACGCCTCAATGTGGAGCAGGCGCTGCCGGCCATCAATGGGTGCAATGCGAGGACGCGGTTTCGATCGGGATCGAGATCGGTTTCGAGATCAGGATCAGGATCCCAATCAAGATCCCAGGTCCCAGTGGTCGACTGGTGTTTCCGGGCCTTTGTCTGCGTGCTGGCCACGCCAGTGGGCGATTGGTACAGGCGCCACATGTCCGATGTCATCAATGGAAATGCCTAAAAATCGAATTTTATAGTTTAAGAATAAAATATAAAAAACTCATAAAAAAAAATATAAGTGTCAAAGAAATTTGTCTAAAGCTACAAAGAATTAGGATTGCCAACAGTAAGGTAAACAAAAATTATACATAAATATATAAATATTTGTAATTATTCAGTAAGTTATAAAAACAAGAATACTTCCATACAAAGAATGTGAATTCATGAAAATTCTACATTATAAATCAATAAAAAATAAATAAGCAAAGTAATTTTTCCATACAAAGAATTAGGATTGTCACCAACTTTTCTATAGCTATAAAGAATTGGGATTGCCAACAATAAGGTAAACAAAAATTATACATAAATATTTGTAACTAATTAGTAAGATATAAAAACAAAATTTTAGTATATAAAAGGGATTTTCCATATAAAGAATTAGGATTACCAACAAATAATAATAACCGTAAAAAAATACAAAAATATTTGTAATTACTTAGTAATTTATAATAAGTAAAATTCAGAATATATTCATATAAATAATGGGAACTCATGAATATAGAATATGCGCTACCTAAAGATATGCTGTTCATATTAATTTACAACTAATATTTAGTTACTTACTAGAGCATCCAATCGAATGTAAAATACAAGGTTCGGAACTCGGTTGCCAAGTAGTGTAGTAAAATGCTCAGTGTGGCTGCCTGGAAATCGCTTTGCCCGAAATTGTAGTAGGTCATGTCATGTCATAGCTGCAAAATTCGAAAATCTGCTACAATAGAGCCAATCCAACGCAGAGCCTTCGGCTGAGAGGATCGTAAAAGCAGGAAAATCAGGAAAAATGAAAGCCGGAAAACTGTGCGAACCGAAGTCAATCATCATGGGGCGCAAGGCGGGCAGGATGATGGGAGAGCCGCGAGGATCCGACCATCGCGACCCTGAGCCCCTGCAGGATCAGCAGGATCAGGGGCAGCAGCAGCAGCAGGCGCAGGGTGAGCAGAACTCGAAGGCGGCGAACAGCGGCGACGGGGGTCAAAGTGCCTCCGGATCCAGTGAAAACCAAGGGCAAGGTCAAGACTCAAACCAAAAGCAGAGCCAGCAGGATAATCGCGATAATCAAGAGGAGAACCGCGACCAGGATAACCAGAAGAAGCGCTGCGACAAGTGCGGCAAGAAGCTCGGACTCACCGGGGGATTCCCCTGCCGCTGCGGCGGCACCTACTGCGCCGTCCACCGCTACAGTGACCGTCATGAGTGTAGCTTCGACTACCGCGGCATGGGCGCCAACGAGATCCGCCGCGACAATCCCCTCGTCGTGGCCAGCAAGCTGAGGAAGCTCTAATCTCTAATCTGTAATCTACAATCCCAGGACCCCCCCTTCCCAATCAAAAAGGACCTGTCACGGCTATGACATGACAAAAAAAAATCCCGAGACGTCAAAAGCAACAACACCTTCTGCTACACAAAAGGGAAGACAATTAAGTGGTAGACTGCTATAATAAATCATCACCAATCACCACTCATTTCAATTTTAGTTTTAATCTGAAGAAGTTGGGAGAAGGCTATTTTTTTGATATTTCAACTCATGTTAATAATAATAATTTTCATCTGTCAAAATAAATTACTGCCATATTTTTTTTATATAGAAAATATATATTTATTAATGTACATCATACATACGATATTTATATCAGTTTCCGTATACAGATTTAAATTTTCATAAATAAAAACTATAACATTTTTGAAGGAAAGCCAAAATGCAAACTTTCAAACATTTGGATTAAATTTACAAAAATCAAACTAAAATGTTTTTGACTAATTTTTAGATAGATAAAAAAATATTTAAACTATTTTTGGTACAAAGAAAATGAGTTAAGAGTGTGTATACATATACTGAAAAAGTTGATATTTTAGTGTAATAAATTCAATGAGTATATTTTATGGTCTTTGAGTAGAGGTTAATACAAATATGATAAGCCAATAAAGCAAAAATCAAAAGCAATGCATAATAAGATGTTAAGAACAGTAGCCACAAAATCGAATGAATGATACAAAAATTTTCTTACAGTGCCTAAAAAAAATAAAAAATATATCTAAAATTTAATTTCTAATTTTCTTTAAATTCTTTTAGATTTCCGAAATGTAAGTCACTGGTAAATTTAAAAATAAGGAATATAGAACATTGAATGAAATGCAATACTCGGAATACAAAAACGTGGCAATACCTGCATATGGTGGAGTACAGATAATGGTCATTTGAGAATGGTTAAGTAGTTAAGTAGCGAAGGATCTACTTGAAGAGCAGCGGCAGGCGGCAGTGGGGCTCCGTCTCGCTGGGATTGTCCGAGTACAGGGAGATCGTCCTGGCTGAGAGATCGAAGATGCCCACGGCAATGGTCTTCACCACCTCGTCGCAGCTCTTGTTCTCCCGCCAAACGCAGTAGACGCCGCCGGAGACGTCGCCCAGCATGTGGCGCACATCCTGTTCGCTCATCGGCGGCTTGTAGCTACCGAAGGTCTGCATTCGCGAGATACTCGAGTCGATCATCAGATCGTTGGCCTGATCCTGCCGGATGCGATCGAACCTGGTTAGCAAAATATATAAAATAAATTAAATAAAATATAATAAATAAAATATATATTTCAACCCACTGGTTAACATGGTAATTATGCTCGCCCAGCGGCACCTCCTTGATGTTCAAATGCGACTCGTTCTTGCGCTCCGGCGAAGGAGCCATCTCCACATTGTAGCACATCTGGCGGGGATCGCTGGTTTTTGGGATATACAACATATATAAGATGGGAATCCTTAATTTTACATATATATTTCACATACGCCAGGAAGGTAAAGTTGATGGAGCAGGCATCCGCTGCTCCCACGCCCGCATCCTTGAGCACCCGGAAGGCATCGTCCACGTTGCTGGTGGCCAACAGAGCTCTGGTGATAAAGTGTCGAGCTGAGGGGGAAAATTTATAAAAATATAGAGTATTTTAAAAAGCTAGTTAAAAGGATTTTAAATGGATTATTCAATTTATTTATTCTTTGATTTTAATACTGGGTTTAATTATATTTGTGATAAATAAGTATATTTTCTCTAAAAAAATATATTTTTTAAATCTTTTTTTTTCAATGATAGATACTAAAACCTTCGCATAATATTCTCATACAATTTCCCGCATTTTAAGGGGAAAATGAATGCAGAACATAATATAATAAAATTATATTTTATATTTTTAATAAATGTTTTGACAATTTCTTAGTTGTTAAAATTCTTGATATTACTTTAGGAGTAGCAGAGATGATATATCGTTTTTTTTTAATTTAAAAAATATATTTTAAATTATTACAATAATATTTTATATTTTTAATAAATGTTTTGACTATTTTTTTGTTTCTAAAAATCCATATTAATATTTTAGGACTAGCAGAGATGATATATAGTTTTTTTTTTAATTTAAAAAATATGCTACATCAGTGGGTTCAATTAATACTTAATTATTATCACTTAAAAAAATGTATATTTTAAAGTAGGTATATTCAAATTGAAGTCTAGACATTAGGGCCTTCCAATAATATTATAATATATTTTCCCAGATCTTTTTAGCACACTTACGGGTCTTGCCGCTGCGCAACAGCTCCGCACTGATAGTGTTGATGCTGAAGACCAGGCCGTGGTGGTTCTGGCTCATCGTGTATCCCGGAAGGTGGCCGGCGTAGCAGAGGGACATGAAGTGCTCCTCCTTCACGTTGTACTTGCCCTGCGGCTTGTCGCTGATGATGTGGGCCACCACGAAGTAGTAGTGGTTGAGGGTCTCCGTGAGGGCGTCCTCGGTGTGGCCCAAGAGACGCTATTAAAAAATATTAAATTAAATTAAAAAATATTAATAATTATAAACATTATAAAAATTAAAAATCTACTCACGCAATTCTTCTGGTTGACAATGATCGTGGAGCAGCCGGTGGGTTGGTTTTTGCTGCGCGGCTGGTGCTTCAAAGCCTGCGGCAGAATCTCATCCAGATGCAGTAAAAATAGCTGAAATATATAATAGTTCTCAATTTATTATTTATAATATGTGCCCATAATTTGTTTTTAATCGCTTTGGTCATAAAAGCAGCTGCTGCGCTTTTGGCAACATCTTTTGCTGCACATTTTTCCATATATTTTTATAACCAGTTTTGCATTTTGCTAAAGTTTAATGTTAAGTTCAATGTCGTTTAACAAATATTTTAAAAGTATTTTTAAAAGTAGTCTCATTATCAAGTGATTAATAAACTGTAACGAAACCCAGTAATATAATGGCTCATTAGTTCTAAAACTTAAATGAGCGGGCCAATAAATTTGGAATAATTAAGTATTTATCTCGGGTATATATTATCTATTATTCTATCATCTTGGCAGCCCCTGCTAATAAGGCAAAGAATTGTAGCGACCGCAAGACAATAATAATTGTGTGTCTCATAAAATCGCCTGCTTTAATGCACTCATAATGCGACTAATTTGAATTATAAAATGCCACCGCCACCTGAGCGGCATAATGATCAATCCAAGCGATCCGACAATCCAAGCAATCCAACAATCCAAGCGAGAAAAGACCAAGACGAAGGCGACGCACCGTGACCATAGCCAGATATTCTATGTAGACTTGGCCAAGGTCGGTGCGATTTTTGCGTGCAATTAATTGGCATCGGAGAGGCGAGCGCAGAAATTATAACACATTATCGAGGCCCCCAAACTATCCGATCCGATCTCCATCTGCCCATGGCGGAGCTACTTAGCCATGCAAATGAGCCCGTTTAATTGATGGCTTCTACTTCTCAGCACCCTCTTATTCCCAATCTTCATTCCCATTCCCAATCCTACTCCCAATTTAAATTCAAACAATCGAATCGAATTCGAATCGCAGTTCGAAGAAGCCAAAGAAGGGTTCCTCACCGTCTTTCCTCTTTCGCCGGCTTCTCTTGACGGCTTTTTATTTATATGTGCGCCTTGGCCAATGACAAATTGGCTTAGAAAATAAGGTAATGAGTATAGAAGCTTTTGAATACCCTTCCCATTTAATAATTATGATATTCTAATAAAATCCCTCATATAAGAAAATAAAAACAAAATGTAGAAACTATAATATTATCCTCAATATAGAAAGGTAAATTTGGATAAAAAGAAGTAAGAAAGAATTGTTATAGATTTAAGTTCCTAACCTAATAAAATCCCTCATTTAAGAAAATAAAAAACAAAATGTAGATATAAAGATATTATACTGAATATAGAAAATATGTAAGTATTTAAAAGTTTGTTATAATACGAAGTGTAAAATTGGGAAAAAAAAGCAGTAAGAAAAATATCTTTAGAGATCCTAACTCTACAAGTTTATAAATGAGAAAAATAATTGTTATAGATTTAAGATCCCAACCGTAGCACGAAATCACAGCTAGCCAAGTGATCCCCCATAAAAGGGTATATAGTTTTGAGAGAGAGACAGTCACCTGGCTGAAAGACCGGCTGTCTATCACATCATTCTATTCTCAAGACCCCAGCAACGGAACTAGTTCAATGTCTGCGCTCTGCACGGTCAACATTTCGAGTTCTGTTCGCGCACAGTGGTCACCGGCTAATCACGACTGGCTAATTAACAGCGTATTTGTTTTTGTTAGCCACCTAATCGATTGTGCAATCGAATTAATTAAAACGGAATTAAAGGCAAACCATCTAATTGCACGATTGATTAGATAACATCCGATCGATTCGATTGCGATTCGATCCCATCCCATAAATATGGAATAGGCTAATGGCCAGTAGCCAATTACCACTGTACTTGGGGCAGTGCACTCGCAAATCGCATTTAATGTTGTCATTGGGGTTACAATTGGCAACCGAACACGCAACACGAAACTTGGGCCTCTTAAACTTGGGTTCGGACCTATAGATAGACCCCATTACCGTTAGAACTTGGAACTTTTGAGCATGTGAACCCACTCCCACGACGACGGGCCTTGCGGTGCGATTATTATTGTTTCGATTCGATTGCCATTACAATATTTGAGCCACAGCCAGTGCAATGCAATTATGTGTATTCGTTTTAATGGCCATTTAATTGTGTATTATATTATATTTGCTAAAATGCTTATTAGCTTATTAGCTGATTAGTTGACTAGCGGCCCGTTTACAGTTGGGTGCTAATTGTGTGGACTTGACTCACCTTATGGAATTCCACCTCCGCACCATCGGCCACGCCCTCCAATTCGCGAATGTACTGGGGGAAGCTGTCCTTCACCGATCCCAGGGTCTCATTGTAGATTTGCCCTGGAAAGCAAGCCAGATCATCATGAATCACTAAATCTTCACTACACCATCACTTTCGGTACTCACTGCCTTTTGGGGAATGATAGAGCGGCAAGTAGGTCTCGTTGAGGGGCTTCGATAAGATCAGAAAGTTCTTGATCATCGAGCCAAATGTGCGGCCCTGCAATTAAAATGTATTTTTTTTATTATAACATTTATTACTCGAAACGATTAAGTGCTTTCCCATTTGGACACGATCTCGGAACTCTCAGATCGATTCGCCAAAACGCTCGGGGTGTTTGTTTAATGGAAGACAACAATGAAATCGAAAACAGAAACAGAAACATAATCGATCACGACCGATCGGTGGGGTAAACAAAGCCACCAACTAAGACACAAAAAATATGAATAATTATACAAATTAAACAATATATTGAACACGTTGTCCGTTGTCCGCTGTCCGTTGTCCGTTGCAAAGTGTATAGAGTTTGACTTGAGGTAACCTTTTTGGGCGGGTCCCGAACATAGCGACATAAATGGACACGGATGCCGAGGCACGTCCATCGAAAAATGCTAAATATTTTATTACCGAAAGGAAAAGGTCCCTGAACTGCATAGCCAACAAGTCTTTCATTTTTAGAAATGCATTAAAATATTTTATAATATTTAAATATCAAAATGGGAATATAATTACATGGAATCTTTTCTTTACAATATAATATTACTTTATTGTTAGTTCTATATCTTCATAAGTTCTATTGTTTTTCAAGTGTAGCTAATATTCTTGGCCCGATTGGTAGAATAAAAAAAGACAGTTAGACAAAGCCACGAGAATCACGAATCTGCATTTGTAAACAGCGTCTGGGTCCGGGAGTTGTCAAACGAATCGAGGTCTTTGGGGGGCCAGACATTAAGATATAGCCCAACTGGCTTTAGTTTATAGCAACCGCAATCCAGATAAAAATGTGGGTTATCAGATAGAGTCCCATATAAGAACGACCCATTTGGGGGTGCAAAAAAGTGCAAAATTTCTAGTCTTTCATATCACAGGGAGCACTGCCTAAAAGAATCAATGGTTTGGTGGGAATTGTGTTCTACCTCATTCTCAGTTAAGTAATTGGGTTGAGATAATCCTAATCCATTAGGTCATCGTTTGTGGTTAAAATATGTAGCTAATTATGCTAGACTTTGGCCCAAAAAAATAATATTATATTTTATCTTTATGTGGTAACTTGATATTCTTTTATTTATATTTTTTAGTAGGCTATGAAATTATAATATTCTATATTATTATTACTGAAATTATTTCTTGATAGTTAGATTTAAATTTATAAATTTGAATGTATCCCCAAAATAAACAAACTCATTAAAAATTTAGCTGCCGTGACCGAAGGTAAACGAAAGTTCTTAAAGGTCGCAAAGGTTTTGGTGGGGGGAGTTCGATTACTTACAGTGCTGCCATTTTGTCCTTTTTCCGGACAGATCTGTCCTTTTTTTAACGGGTTTATCCGGAAAAAATTTCAAACATCCCCTATCCGGAAATCTGTCCTTTTTTCAAAAATAAGGTTTTGAGTGTTATTTTTGCCAGTCGAAAGTGTGTAAACCTGTTTTTATATGCTAAAACGCCTTTTTAACCATCAATCTTACAGTTCGGCACTTAAAAAATAATTATTTTTACAAATTATCAAAGAGACGTAAAGCAGTCGATGGATTTTCTTTATAGTACGATTTTTTCTGTAGCAAAAAAAAGAGGAAAACACTTTAAAAATTTCTCAACTTTTACTCTCTGCTTTTTTGTCAGAAAAAAATTTCAGATTTTTACGTCTCGTCGGGTTTGAGGCAGATATTGAATTTTTTTGTATTACCAATATAGTTACTTGAAATGCTCTTATTATTTTAATAATTTTAGATTATTACGTATACACACAAAAAAATTGCTTGGTAAAATTGACCAACAAAGATAGTTACGTAACTATTATAATAGTTACGTGTATTTTGTTTTTGCTTTGGGTTTGTGTCTTTGCTAATTGTGTGTATTTTGTTGTTGTAAAATGACTATTTACTTAGTAGAATTGACAATTTTGCTGGTTGGGGCCTGTTTGACAATTATTACAGTTGATTTTACCAAGTTTTTTTTTTGTGTGTACGCACAAAAATTTACCATGGTAAAATGTTCAAACAAAGAAGGATGTGAGTCGGGCGCAGTAGGTCATTACATAATTGAATTTAATATAAAATCCATTTAAATTAAGTAATTATATAACCCATTGGTAAAACAGAAAAATGGAGGCGCATTTACTTTTGTCCCTTTTTTTGTCCTTTTTTAAAATTTTTTGTCCTTTTTTTCCCTGTTTTTTTTGGCTTATCTGTCCTGTTTTTCAAGCTGAGTGATGGCAGCACTGATTACTTACCATATCGAAGCCCACTTCGTAGTGGGTGCCCCTGGTGTAGAGGACTGGGACCGCCTGGCGACGTGGCAGGATCTTTCCGGAGGACATTCTGGCTGGGAGATCTGAAAGGGTTCGGAACTCGGGCTTCTAAGTGGGGAGTTCTTATGAGTTCTTATCGCACGAAAGCAGTGAAAAGCTCTTTTGCTCTCGGCAAACACAAAATAAAAAGAAAGAGTCGCGTCCGTTGATATGATAACAAAACGTGAGTTGTAAACAAAAGTAACGTCTCGATTCGGATTCGGATTCGGATTCAGATTCAGAACATTGGCTGATTTGTTCTAGAGCGCTTGAAGGCAGAATTCAAACTGATTTGTTTTGTTTTGGCGCCGACGCAGGCAGGCGTCGCAGTCGCCACCGCTGCCGCAGTCGCTGTCGGCGTCGGCAGAGAGCGCTGCGGCGGCGTTATCGATTACGGCCGTTAGTTTAACCCATTAACGACCAAGTATACCTCGAACTTGGGCTACAAACTAATATTCATGATGGTTAGATCAGCAACATTTTTATTATATTTTATTTGGAAATGATGTTGTTTGAATCGAGTTTTATGACTCTAATCTATCTCTTTACAAAAAAGTGAAAGTTTAACGACTTTTATTTATTGCTGTTTTTAAACTAGACACTAAAAATGGTTTAATATATGTCACTATTTCATTTTTTACAAATATTTGCATCACCAAAAAACACAAAAATAGTTTTTCAAACATTCTGGAGCACTGCTTTTTCAAAACTTAATAATAATCTCTAACATTTTCAGATATAACAATAATATACAAATGTAAATACAATTTAAAGACTGTTTTATTAGAAAACTTAAATGTTTTAATTTCTGTAGAACCCAAAAATAAAATTGGATAAAATAAAAAAAAGTTTCTTCTAAAATAACAGGTTAAATATACTCACTTTGACCAGTAAACCCGAAGAATTCTATTCAGTTATTGTTATTCAACTATTTTCCAGTGGTATTTCCGATATGTTTTATTCAACTATTCCTTCCGTCAATATTGAACCGGCAATTCAAGGGTTAAAAGGGCTCTTGCTACTTTCAGATTCTATTAGGCAGAGATTATTCTACGATAATACGTTGAATTCCGATTATAAAGCGTTGGCTGTCAAAAATTCAGATATTAGAATGTTTTCGGCTGCTAAGTCAATTAGTCGTCGTCTAATAGGCTTTACGACTTAATGGAACGGTTTCGTTTTATTTTCTTACCCTCTTCTTTTGCGTATACGTAATATGAGTGCTAGAAATACCCGATATACCCCGAAGTACCCCCATCCAACAACTGACCATGAATATTTTCGCTTTTGTTTGCCGTCCATATAAACACGTTTTCGATTGTTTCGCTCGCCGTTTTCTTTTCTTTCCATTTATTGCTTTTTAACTGGGTTGGATTTTGCATTCCCCATTTTTCTGGTTAATTTCCACGCCGACTGAAAAGCGTGTGAACCGATATTTAATATTCATGAATTATAGATTGGAATTATAAATTGGTTTCGGGGATCAGAACTTTTTATCCATTGAATCGAGCAAATGAAATGCGAATAAATTACATTTCATCCCGAACTTCTCGAAATATATTCAATCCATATGATATGCCACTTGCATTTTAATTAAATTTTGTTTGGTTTTTTTTTGTTTTTATATGAGAGAGCTTTCAGAGTGGTAATGATAATGATACTGATAATGATGATCATGATAATGATGCCGAGGCGCAACTTTCTCAGTATCTTTTTGCCCATTAGCATCACAATTAAATGTTTTTATTGATTTCGTGGCGAAAAACACAGAGCGGTGCGAAACTAAAAAATATTTGTATTATATAAGTGAGAATTTCGATTATGAATGAACGCGCATTTGTATCTGTATCTGTATCTGTATCCATAGATACTGTAATTTCCCCGATAGTTCGAACAGATCAGGTCGCTTTCATTATTCAATTTGTATTAACTTTCCTTCGTTGTTGTTGCCGTCGTCGTTTGGCTGGCGGCTAGAAAAATATATGCATCGCATTTCAATAATAATGAAAACAAAAGTTAAAACAAATAAAACCCACAAAACCCAAAAACACCGTTGGATTTGGTGTTAGAGAGAGAGGGAGAGAGAGAGAGAATGAGATGCTGTCGAACGGTGGATTGCAAGAAAATGACATTTTACAGTTGCCTTTTACACTATCCACACTCACCTGCTTTTCGGGGATGTTAACTTTAAGATCATCTAACAAAAAAATGTAAATAGAAAAATAATAAAACTTTAAAACACGGTAATAGGAAAGAAAATACGTCATGGGATTTATTTTTCAGCTATCAATAGAAAACGTTACGCCCTATATTATTTTTCGGGGTACCTAACTATAAGATCATCTAACAAAAATTTCAAATAGAACGATATTAAAACATTAAAATAAATAAATAAAAAAAGAATACGTCATGGGATTTATTTTCCATTTATCAATCGTAAACGTTACGCATTATATCGGGAATAGGTCCATTGATAGGCCAAGACGTCAGAAATTGATTAATACATATCAATTATGCAAAATTCCTTTTGATCACAAAGAAAGCAGCCAAGAAATCATAATTCTCAGAAGCAAATGGATAAGAAACATAAGGGGCGTATACGTAATATAATGGAAAGTTTATTAGTAATCTTTTTTAAAAAATATCACTCTATTGCGTTTTAGTTTTATCAGTTTTAAAAACAAAGAAAAAAAAGTTTTTTTAAGATTATAATATTTTTTTTTAAGTTTTAAAACTAAGAAATATAATATTTTCACTGGTAATCTCTTTAAAAAATGAAAAACTGAAAAACTAATCTACGTTTTATTAGGATTATAACATTTTTTTGATATAACTATTTAACACTAAAAAATATAATATTTTTAGTAATTATTTTGTAATTTTGCGATAACAAAAAACGAAGAAAACCATAATCTACTTTTTTTTGAGACTATAATATTTTTTTTTAACATTTCTCTACGCGAAATATAATATTTTCAGAAATAATTTTCCAATTTTGCAATAAAGTATACCCACTTAATAGTACAAATCCCACGAATGACACACAGTGCTTATTTCGGGAACATAGGGCATTCGGGGGTCGACTGAGGGCCAAGTGCTACCCATTTCACCCGAGGGCCCGTAGGTCAAGATGCTTGTCGTCGCCACCGATGGAGGTTGTATATAAATTTTGACAAAAGAAAGACTTCGGTTTAAACCAATTTTGGCAAGGCGGCGGCCATAAGGTGATGACCACTCGACGAGACGACATGGCATGGATTGGCTCCCATCTGCTACTCCTCCTGATGCTTCTCCTGCCCATTTTGACAGCAGGATTTGGCAACGAGTATGTCCACATCAAGGTGCATGTACCCAAGGAGGAGTCTCCGGCGGAGGAGCCGTCGCACAAGGTGATCCACCACTTCCACCACCATCCGCATCCCCACCAGCTGCTCCGGAGTCGCGCCAATCGACCCAGACCCAAGCCGAGTCCTCTGCTGGAGAGCGTGATCCTCTCGGATCTGGACAAGCCGCAGCACATGAGCGAGCATGCCGAGTATCTCAATCACGCCAAGGAGCTGGCCGATCATCTCGCAGAGACCTACGCCAAGAAACCGCCTCCTCCTCCGCCTAAAAAGAAGGTCAACACCTACACCATCATCGAGGAGCAGCACCGTCCACATGGCTACGACTACGAGGATCACCATGAGCCCGCCGTGGAGACATATCGCGTGATTGAGTCGCGTCCCAAGCAGTCGGCGCATCACCATCATCATCATCATCAGCATCTCCAGGAGGCGGAGGAGGAGGATTATCATTATGCGAAACATCATCTTCATCACTCTTCGCTGGGCATTGGCGCCTATGCGGAGCCAGCTCCCGTGGAGGAGCACGTGGATCACCAGGAGACGGATTCGGGCTATAGCTACTCCCCGCCCAGCCACGCCTACATCCCGCCCAGCCAGGCGCATCGCAGCTCCAAGTCAAACCGGGTGCAACCTGCTTACACTTTAGAGGCTCCTCAGGAATCCTCCTCCTACGGATACGATTACTCCAGACCCTCCTCCTCTGCAAGCGGAAGTAGCAGCGACTTCCGGCCCTCCGTCCAGGTGCCCTCCTCCAGCGATCCCTATGGCCAGCAGGAGGAGGAGGAGGAGGAGCCGGTGGACACGTACGCACCTCCTCCGCCTCGCCGACGCCCGCGACCTTCATCCTCCCTCGTGGATTGGCCCGAGTCCAAGGGATTCAACAGTGCCGCGGCGGAAACCTACAGCGGCGTCGATAGCTACAATGTGGGCCATGTCCAGGGCTACCAGTACAGTGGGCCCTACCTGTAGGTGGACCAACGGGACCAACACCTCGCCTAATCTAAGATCTATTTATTGCTCTTTTTTTTCCTAGTCCCCTAAGTTGATTATTTCAGTTTTAAGATCTAAATGATAAATGAATAAATGCGTACAAACACTCAGAAAAATCAATTTGTGTTCTTATAATTTTAAAAATAACATTAATAAATTTTAAGGTTTAAATAATAAATGAATAAGTTTTTATTCTTCACCCAAAACAAAAAACTATATGAAATGTAGATCGATTTTACATAATGTAATATCAATTTTAACTTGCATAACCAGAAATTTACACGAACATATCGATTTTACATGCTTTTCTTTGTGTGTTATAATTTTAATAATAATAATAAAAACTAATATATTAAATCGGAATAACTATCAAGTAACGAAAACGTGGCCATTTTCTCGAAAGTTGATGTATAAAAAAAGAGACTGTCCAATTAGTGCACATAATTTGATCTTGAATCCACAAATAATTTAATTCAAGCACATAAAATTATCCATTTTAATGGTCCAATAGGAAAATGCACTCAGTTATTTAAGTACCATTTAATTTCCAACTTTAAATACTGGTTCACTTAGCCATCTGTTTTTAAGTACTATCTGCTAATTGCAATTATCCTAAGGCTGAACGCCGCCATTGAAAACCGCTTGTAGAACAAACATCAGAAATGAATGAGATCTTTGGAATGAAACTATTTTTAATCATTTAAAAATATTTCATCAAATGTAAACTGAAGAGTATAAAAATCACTATGATTACAAATAAATTATTCTCAAAAATATATCATAAATAAGTTCCTTTGAATGCATTCAAAAAAATCGATATGAAGCGAAGATCGATTTTACATTAAGTAATGTCAATTTTTATTTTTTTTTTTTTGATATTAAGAGATTTTTATTTGCTCTCTTCTTCTAAAAAAATAATATAAATATTAACTTGAAATTTAAATTTGATATGCTCGAAATGAGTAGTTCATGTAAAAACGAAATGGGTTTTTCATAAACAGATTTTACGATAAGAATATCTAATCCAATATCTATTATTATTATTTTTCTCAGTATTCTTAAGCACCCACTTAGGCTAATGGTATTAAAGCGCAGATCGGGCCTCCAGATAATTCCCTTTCGATGGGAAAAGTCTCCCCGCGCCGAACAGTCCACGATGAGCGGCCGTCTGGGTCGCGTCCTGCGGTTCCACCTGCGGCTCTACCAGGTGCTCGGCTTCCATGGACTGCCCCTGCCGGGCGACGGCAGTCCGGCGAGGATGCGGAGGCAGCTGATGGCCTGGAGCCTGTTCCTGCTGGTCTCGCTGAGCGGCCTGATCATCATGTGCCTGACCAGCGGCGAGGAGTTCCTCTATCGCGGCGATGCCTTCGGCTGTGTGAATGATGCCTTGAAATACGTATTCGCCCAGTTGGCCGTGGCTGCTATTTATCTGGAGACGCTGAGCAGCCAGCGGCATTTGGCCAACTTCTGGTGGCTGCACTCCAAGCTGAATGGGCAGCACTTCCAGGCGAGCCTGCGCAGCGAGTGCCAGCAGCACCGTCGCTACCTAATCTCCCTGTACGCCATGATGTGCGCCGAGCTGCTGCTCCATTTGGGCTTGTGGCAGGTGCAGCCGCTGACCAACCACATGCTCCTCTTCTGGAGCACCTACGAGCCGCTCGTCTGCCTCACGTACATGCGGAACATTCAGTTTGTGATGCATCTGGAGCTGGTGAGGGAGCAGTTGATTGCCCTGGAGCGGGAACTCGGCCTCCTGGCGGAGTACTCCCGGTTTGCCAGCGAAACTGGAAGGAGTTTTCCCAACTTCGAGGGTTTCCTGCGACGACGACTGCGCCAAAAGCAGCTCATCTACAGCGATGTGTACGACATGCTCAGGTGCTTCCTCGGCGCCTTCAACTTCTCCATTCTGGCCGTCCTGCTGACCATCAACATCCGGATCGCCGTGGACTGCTACTTCATGTACTACAGCATATATAATAATGTGGTTAATATAGGTGGGTGAGATTTTGCTGGAATAAAAAGATAATATATTAGTGATTTCATTGCAGACTACTATTTAATCTTGCCCGCCTTGCTGGAGATCCCCGCCTTCATTTACGCCTCGCAGAGCTGCATGGTCATTGTGCCGCGGATTGCCCACCAGTTGCACAACATAGTCACCGATTCCGGCTGCTGCAGCTGCCCCGATCTCTCCCTGCAGGCAGGTTTTAATTATATGTAATGATATATCTGATCCTCACTCTTGTTTACTCCAAAAGATTCAAAACTTTTCGCTGCAACTGCTGCATCAGCCGATGCGAATCGATTGCCTGGGTTTGACCACTCTAGATTGCAGTCTTCTTACGCGGGTGGGTTATCTTTAATCCTCAAGGAATCCTCGACTTCTCTACTCATCTATTCTTCTTGCAGATTGCCTGTTCGGTGGGCACCTACATGATCTACACCATCCAGTTTATACCAAAGTTCAGCAATCAGTACTCGTAGAAAAGGATTACATATTACACAGTCAACTTAAGGGTGCTAAAAACAAACCTCTAGAGTTTACATATTAAAGCTTTGTTATATTCATAAAATTATACGTAACTACACAAGTGTATTTATTTATATGTATATCTTAAACCAAGGAAAGGGCCTGGGTGTCACAAGCGTTCCATTAATTATGTATTAATTATTTACAAGGGCTCCTTGGCTGGCGGCTGGACGAGGAGGAGGTGGAGGACGAGATTAACCCCTCCATGGCCAACGCATTTCTTAGCTTTTGATTTGACTATCCGCAAGATACTCTCTGAACATAAAACATATATATTAAAGTAGGGGTAGAATCAGGGTTCGGAAAATAGCACACACTTTAAAATACATGATAAATGTCAAAGTGTTAAGGTCAAAAAAAAATTATTGACTTGTGTGTAAAAAATTGTATCCTACATATGTGAGAAACATAAATAACACACACATGTCATTTGTGTTATTTACACGATGTGTTATTAACACGACTTCGACTCGTAATGTCTGTGAAATGTAATTTGTTTTTAACAAACACAGTGTGTAAAAAACACGTCGTGTTAAAAACACAGAGTGTAAAAAACACATTTGAACGCTTTTGTATTTGACACACATGTCAAAAATTTTGCTCACACTGTAAAATACAATTTTTCATGTTTTTAACATGTGTGTCAATTTCCGAACCCTGGGTAGAACTACAGACTACCGACTAATGCAGGGAATATGGGTGATGCAGTTCGCTTGACTTCCTAATCGTACTCATGGCTCGACTCCCGCTTGGCAATCAGATTCTCGCGCTCGTCGTCGTTGCCCTCGATGATGGTGATGCCGCCGGAGCCGCTGCCGTGGTTCCGATTCAGCGCCTTCACCCGATGAACCGTCTCCGTGAGCCCGGATTCGGTGAGCACCTCCACCTCGTCGTCGTCCTCGTCCTCGTCCGGCACGGTGAAGTAGGGATGCGAGGAGACCGGTCGGAATTTGTAGCCCGTCAGCACGAAGAACACGTAGGTGGCCATCTCGCGGAACATCTCGTCCAGCCAGGCGTACTGGAACACCACGGTCATCTGCAGCAGGTCGACGATGATGCGCGTGAAGTAGATGTAGCACACGATCATGATGTAGAACTGGCGGAAAAGCTTCAGCTTGCGCAGATTGATGGCCGCCTTGCCGTCCGTTGCGGAGGCCTCGTGCAGGTGGCGGATGGACCAGACAATTGGGAACAGGATAGCGCCGCAGCAGAGCAGATCAACGAAGAAGAAGATGTTGTGCCAGGTGCGGAACTCGGCGTCGCTCTGGTCCGATTCATCCGTGATGATCTGGGCCACGTTGGCCAGAACCTGCAGGGCGAAAATGAGAGAGAAATTATAAAAAAATACATAGAAAAAGAGTATTCCTTTTATGCTTAAACTTTGCTTTTCGTATGCGTAAGAATTAGAGCCTGGTTTGTGTTAAAAACGCAAGAACACGTCGTGTTAATAACACATTGTGTAAAAAACACAATTGAGCTGTGTGTGCTAACAATTATTTTTTCACATTTTAACACTTTTGTGTTTAACACACATGTCAAAAACTTTGCTCACAGTGTAAAATACAATTTTACATGTTTTTAACATGTGTGTTAAATACCAGGTTTCGGAATTTAACACACATGTTAAAAACATGTAAATTTGTATTTTGAAGAATCAATTCTTACTAAGAATCTACGTCTTGATTCACCATGAACGTGACAAATTAGTCATAGGTTGCTCACAATAATTACTGATAACGAATGGAAAAAGCTTAAACTTCACCTGCAGCGGGATGACAATCATGAAAATCTTCTTGTCCTTGTCGGAGAGAATGTGCTTGATGAAGGTCCAGCCGGTGCCGATCAGCACGATGGTGATGAAGAGCACGGCGCCCTTGAGCAGGTGGGCAATGTAGTAGAGGATGGCCCAGGTCTCCACGTGCTCGCCGCGCTTCTCGATGAAATGGTAGTTGATCGAGTGGAACATCAGGGAGAGCGACTTGAGGAACACCAGCACGGCCATCAGGTAGTGGATTTTGTACACAGTGTGCCTGTTATAAGAAGATGCCCAATTGTTAGTTACATAAATCATAAAGACTGAGGATCACTCACTTGCTCTTTTTCAATATAAACACCCAGAAGAGGCCGGAGAGGAAGAAGAGCAGGCTCATCATGAAGTACAAAGCAGGCAGAGGCATCTCGCCGGCCGACAGATAGTTGCCATTGTTGTTCTCCTCGATGTCCACCTGGAAAACCAGATAAAACATTAGTTACAGCTTTTCATTCGATTCTTTTGATGCTACTCACATTAAACGACATTATCTTAGAGCTGTGATAGTTGGGACAGGCGTGAAAGTACAAATTGTAGAGGCCCTCGTCGCGGGGCGTGGCCACCAGCATGGAGAAGTTGAAGCTGTAGTAGTTCACATTGTTGATGGTCTCCCTGACCAGCGGCATGGTCGAGTCCTTGCACAGATCCTCCTGCGACTGCTTGAAGGAGCCGGCTGCATACAGATCATCCGACGAGGAGTCATCGTCGTGGGGAAAGGGATTGCCGGGATTCGAATCGGTATCCTCATTTTTGTTCTCCACTGGCGGCGTGTCATCTTGAACGGGAGCAGCTGGTGGTGGTGGTGGGGCAGCCACTTTGGGCGCTTCAACGGCTGCTGGTTTTGCTGGGGCTTCCTCCGCTGGTTTAACGGGCACCTCCTCCTTTTTAACGGGCACCTCTTCAGGCTCCCCTTCATTCTTATCGGCAGCCGGCACCTCCGGCTTGGCAGAAGCATTCAGATTGGCAGCCTGAGGAGCCTCCTCCTTGGGCAGCTCAATTTTACCGGCCACCGCAGCGGGCGAAGAGGATTTAATTTCAGACGGTGGCTCCGGATCCAAAGGATCCTCCATGGAATCGTCGGGACCCTCGGCGGAGTACGGTTGCTGGACATCGCGAGTGGTGCGGAAGAGCACCGAATCGCTGATCTTGGCCATGCGCGAGTTGCGCTTGGTTCTGGAGGGGATTTGGTTGTAGATGTGCATGTTGGCCCACTCGGGGGAGCACTTGATGCGCACTCTGCGCAAAGGGAGACTCAAATTAATTGGATCTTGGGGATTACCAATGAAAAAGCCCGCTTACTTGAGCTCCTTGAGGTCCAAAACGAAAAATAGAATGGGACCGCTGATCTGCGACTTGGGCGACTCCTCCAGAATGCATTTGTTCTGATGCGAGTCCAGGTAGGGATTCAGCTGGTCAATGGTGGTCTTGTCCAGCGAGAGGCCCAGCTGTAAGTCAGGGAAAATAGTGAGATCATTGGATAAAAGGATTAGTGAATAACCTACCAAATCAGTGGGCTGCTCCTCGTCGATCGTCAGCTTGCTGAGCTGCACATCCAAATGGCCGTTGGTGTAGAAGCCAAAGGTGCTGAGTGCGATGTACTGGCGTTGGTCATTCTGTGGATGAACCGGTGGTTAGTTGGTCAGTTGGTTGCCCAGGAGGCAGTTGCTCCTCTTTTTCTACTCACCCGAACTTCCAGGTGATGCTTTCTCCCCAGAACCGCTAGCGGGGCAACGAGGAGCGCCGCCAGTGCCGCCAGCACCACTATTGATTTAACATCCCCGCCGGGAGCACGCATTTTTCCCTAGTTTTCCCCGAGTTTTCCTCTGCGTGGCACTTGAACCCCTCGATTCCTCGATTCCGCAGGAAAATTCCGCCGCGGAGCTGTGCGTTCGAAAAGCGGCAATCGATTTGCCGCGACCGCCGTCACAGTCGCTATTATTCACACCTCTCACCTTGATAAAACAGCAAAGACTTTTCCTTTTTCGCTCGGGGGGAAAATTCTCTCGTCTGGAATTAGAGGTGGAGAAACACCGATAACATTAACTCAATAGTTATCGATAATTTCAAGGCCAGTGTGGCCGTAGGCTAGCAGCTAGAAAACGGCAACCGGCCCTGTGTTCGATAAAAATCCTTTGGGGAATCCCCTAATTCCGTTACATTTCAAAATCCCTTTTGAATTTATAAAGATGGGATAGTAATTTACACGAAATTCGTCATATTTTTATTAAATTAATTTCTTTAGGTACTAATTTAAGTTATTAGTGGAAATTTTGGGAATGCTCACCTTTTAAACATAAAGTTTTCTAGCCAAGAAAATACAATTTTGAGTTTTCTTCAAATGAAACTTTTAAGTTCTCGCTTGCTTTATTGATGAATATTCAAATTTCTAAAGACTAGGTGCTGGAGAAAAAAATTCAAAATATATAGCTTTTTATTTACTCCATGTAGCCCCCTTGGGAGGAGTCGGTGGCACCGAGGTTCTTCCGCGCGTATAGTCCCTGCCGCGGCTTGAACTTGCCATCGCCCAGGGTGATCCGGGCGGGCAGTTTCTTGCCCCGAAAGGTGGCCGCCTCGAAGGAGGGCGGTGGCGACACCTGCTTATCCTTCTGCTCCTTCTCCTTCTGCTCCTCCGGATTGGGCATGTGCCACGCCTGCTTTGTCGTACTGCTGGCGGTGGGCGGAGCAGTCGAGGAATCGCCAGACTCATCCACCGGACGCACCTGGGTGATCTGCAGCGTGCTCCGCTGCTTCTTCTTGTAGTACATCACCTCCATGCCGAGCGTCATCATGGCCAGGATGAGTCCGAAGAGGGTGGCGATGAAGACGCCGCCCAGACTCTCCAAAGTGATGCCCTCCTGGTCCTCGGACAGCGGACAGTTGTGCAGATTCGACTGGTTCCAGTACTTGGCCTTCAGCTCCTCGAAGAACCGATCCTTCTGCAGTTCGAGGATGGCATAGCTCAGTTCGTCGCCCAAATGGCTGCCCTGCTGAACGGCCACGGCATATGGTTGCTCGGCAAACACCTCGCCCACCTCGGTGAGATTACAGTTCCTCGTGATCTCGTACTTGATCTCCGCCGAGTCATGGATAAACGCATAGTCGGCATTCTCGTGGGCATCCACATTGGCGAATCCCTCCCGGGCATCCGCCACCGGTTGCGAACTGTTGATGGCCAGCAGGATGTGTCCATATTGCTCCTTAATAGGATAATCCCAGATGCGAAACTTCTTAAAGTCCTTGCTGGCATTCAAAGCCAGCTCCTTCCACATCCGGTACAGCGTATCCTCGGCGAACTTCATATTCACGAAATACTGATGGGTATCGGAATCTCTGACCACGGTGTAGTTGATCCTCGACTGGCGGGCCAGCTGCTCCAGTGACTGAACAGGCGTCTGCATGCGTTCCACGGTGAGAAAGGCGGCCAGATTGGCGGTAAAAGTGGCCAGCATGAGGACTACGAACAGCCAGTAAGCAGCCACCAACATCCTACCCGAAATCGCCTTGGGTGCCTCGCCGCCGCCCTGTGGAGTAAACGAGGTGAGGGCAAACCAAAAGCTCTCCCGCAAAGTAAACTCCCGGCAGGCATACGGATAAGCAGCCCGATTGTTCCGCGAGCTGTACGGCGAGTACTTGTCCATGAACCAGATCATTATGGCCGTGCCCACCAGCGCCGCCACGATGCTCAGCCAGACCTCCACGCGCAGAACGGTCATGAATTTGAATAGCGAAGTCCGACGCACAGGTTTCCTAATAGCAATCGAAATGCCCGTTTGTTCGTAGTAAGGAGGTAGAAAATCTATCACCTCCTCCCTTTCCGAATACATCTTCAACGCGGCAATGGCGAAATCAGTCTCACCACGAATCAAATCACCCACCACGCCATCCCATTCGCCGCGTTCGTTCACCTCGCCCATATGCCCCACAGCGGGCGCCAGAATTTCGTACTCAAAGTTGAGCTTCTGTGAGAGTCGCACGATAAAGTCAATGCAGTAGCCCTCCCAGATGGGCGAACCACTGCGATCGCGGAGCAGCTCACCGGTTCGCTCGTTGCGACGCAAATAGCTCCACGGAATGCTCTCGGCTGTGCCGATGCGAAAGAAGCGACGCGCGGGACTGATTGTCTCGTTGAGGAGCCGCATCTCGGCCACCGACGACCAGGCGGCCAGATCCGTTTTGGCCTCGTGCTCGGAGCTCCAGTAGCCGGCCGAGATGTTCACCGCGAAGGTCAAGCCGGGCAGGGGGCTACCGGATTGATCCTGGACGCGCGGCGGCGGCGAGGCGTAGGCCAGGAAGTTGCTCCAGTGCACCATGTCCAGCCAGTTGTGGTCGTCATCGGGGAGATCATCCCCAGATACCTCCGAGGAGGAGGACATGGCGGTGGCATTGCAGTCCTGGTAAATGCCCGATGGATACAGGGGACTCACCTGCGCCGCGTTTATCAGGCTGCGCAGCACATTCAGCAGCATGGCGCGCTGGATCTGGAGGGGATTGGAATCAGGATTAATTAGCGGATGGATAAGGGGTGCAAATGTTATGGTGTAATATTTATTTATTTTAAATCCCAGAACCTTTTCTATAAAATGTAGTGTCTTTTTAGGATTTAAGAACAGTTTCTTCAAAATATTCTGTTTTATACACCCAAAATTATGTATGTAATATCAATTTTAGCTTGATATGCGGCCCCAAACAATGGAAATACTGTTTCAAATATGGATTGTCATACCATTCTGAACTCGTTATTAAATTTCCTATTGATTGGCATTCAAACCTAAAGATTTTATTTTTTTGCCATTTTTCGTAAAAAATCATGAGGTACCCCCTTACAAAAAAATTGAAAATTGGGGAAAATTTTATTTTTGCAGGATCACCAGGGAAGTTTTATGAATGTTTTTATTATTTAGTTATCTGTTCAAAACAGTATTCATTTTTGGTGTAGGGCCATTTTTGGCCAAGCTATAGCCAAAAAACAAACAGAAAAAATTCAAATTTTTACCAAAACATCAGATTCTAATTTTCCATAAAAAAAAATTCGATGAAATATTATCACCACATCGTTATAAGCTATTTAAAATCGAAATTTGTAAACTATTAACTTCTCTCACCGTGAATCCACTTCCGCAATAAAGATCCGGCATGGGCATTGACCGGCAGATTGCCCGAGGACTCAATGTGAACCGGGTGCACAGTTCCGCCTGCCGGCGGTACTTGAATACCCGATCCCGAGTGTCCAGGAACACGAAGTGCCACTCCAACGGACGCTGGAAGAGTCCAGCCTTTTGGACCTGCCATTTAGGGGAAGAAAGAGGTTACAAATCTTTGGGGGAACCACTATAAACCGAGCTATATTCCGTCATAGTTCAAAAATAATAATAATTATAAACTAGAATTTTTATGGAGATCTTTTTAAAATCTTCTGGTTATTTAAATGTTGACCCACCTTGTCAAAAAGTCCGTTCATGGCGGCCGCCCGGGCGAATAAGGCCACATAAGTGGGCGGCGGGCGCAGCGAGCGGATGCGATCGAGGAAATTCTGGCCGGGATCGGTCTGACTGGCGTCCAGGATGATCGTGCGGAAGGGATAGCCAATGAGCATCTGCTGCATGGCCTCGCCGGTGTCGCGGGCATTCATGAAGACCATGGCCACGTTATTGGCCCGCTTCTGGCGCATAAAGTCCCCGAACATGTCCAGGAAGGGTCGCATCAGCCGCTCCAGACGCACGTAGCCGATGCCCAGGGAGCGGACCAGGTCGTAGCCCTCCTCCCAGTGGCGGTAGGTCAGGTCGATTACGGCGCTGGTGCCGACACTCGATAGGATTTCACAGACTACGAAAGTTAAAATTGAGAAGATATGATATGAAATGAACTGATACCAAATTTCATCAAAATGATCATTATATCTTATCAATCTAGAAAAATATTTTTAAATGATATGATATGATATAATATATGGGCCATATTAAGATAGAATTTATACCAAATATCATCAAAATGACCATCATATAATATCAATCTAGAAAACTATTTTTATATGATATGATACATGGGGCATAGGAAGATAGATAGAAGAAGATAGATTTATCAATATAGAAAAAAATTTTTAAGAAGAATGTCATATTTTTTTAATCCAATAAGCACATTTTTTGAGATATTAGATTAAAGAAAGGTTTACAATGTAAAACCAAGATTCAAGAATATGGGCCATATCAAGATAGAATTAATACCAAATATCATCAAAATGATCATCATATAATATCAATCTAGAAAAATATTTTTAACAAGAATGACTTCATATAATCCATAATCCAATAAGCACATTTTTTAGGTATTAGACTAAAGAAAGGTTTACAATGTAGAACCAAGATTAAAGAATATGAGCTATATGAAGATAGAATTTTTATCAAATAAGTACTATCAAAATGACCATCATATCATATCAATCTACAAAAATATTTTTAACCAAAAAGACTTTATATTTTTGTAATCCAATTTAAAAAGAAAGGTTTACAATGCTGAACCAAAATTCGAGAATACCATCAATTCCAATTAACTTACACCTCTGCATGTCCAAACCATCTTCCGAGCGGGTCAGGGTCAAGGACGTGTCGGCGATCCTAACATCCAGACGAAGGGCCTCCAGTTCCTTGAGAACCACCACCATGTCCGCATCGAAGTCCGCCCGCTGAACGGGCTCGATCCAAAAGGCTGTCAGGAGTAATCAGAAATTTAACTCTTCAATCGAGACGAATTTCCAAGAACACCCACTCAGCTTGAGAACCTCTGCGTTGGCCGGTAGAAATAACAGATGAACCATTACCATTAGTAGCAGCTCCATGGCTCCAACCGATTGCACAGACTTCTCGCCGGGATTTAAAGTGATTCGCGTCCTGGCGGTGTCGCAAACCGAACCAGCGCCTCAATTGCCCTCCAATTATGCCCAATTATAGGTTGCGTGCGGTGCTCATCATTGGGCAATATGCAATATGCAATATGCATATTTCAGCAGATGGAAATGACAGCTGAGAGACCTCCATTCCCACAGAAAGTCAAATCAAATCACCCGACGGATTGGCTTGGTTATTTCCTTATATTCTCTTTATCCGTTGGAGTACAAAATCAAATCATAAATTTTTGTTCGGTCGGGGCCTAAGTAATACTAATAATAGCAAATAAAAAAAAAAACGACTCTTAACAATTAAATCAACTGGCTATCAATATACAGCGCTATATATTTCTATATATATATTTATATATTAGATAAGAATGCGGATAATGAAACATAAATTAGTGATTCCTTCGGGGATATTCTTGTGAATGTTGTGTTGTGAGCAGGTTGTGCTGCTCCGTCTCAACTTACAGCGAAAATAAATACTTTAATAATAACGATCCCTGGGGCCGAATAATAATAACTTGGGCCCAAGGTAGTAGGTTAAATTCACTTCAAGACTGCTTCTTTTTTCTACACTTAACTAGGGTGATTGTGATTGCCTAGCTTTAGGTTTTAACGTTGAAACGATGATGGAATCAGGTGCCGTGAAGGTGCGACAGTATCGACTCGATGTCCTCGATCTCCACGCTGTGCGGCTCCTTCTGCTGGGCAGAGTTCTCCGGGGTTTCTCCGGTTTCTCCATCTCCATCTGCACCACCGCTGCTGCTGCTCGCTGCTAAAGGAGCTGAATTGCTGTGGAAATGATGAGGATAATTAATAAATGTTCAAAACTAGTTAGCTAGTAGAGCCCTGCGTGAATCATTCAATTTTTGTTTTATCATAGTATGCCATGAAATTTATGATTTGTTTAATTCAATTCTATGTGAAATACATTTAATGTTTTTCTAATTCATTTCAAAATTAATGAATGAAGAATTTTTAAGAATTTTTTAAGAACAAAAAGTGAACATTTTTAACAAATCAATGTTAACTGCTTAGAAAATAAAATTCATGCAGATTTAATCACAAAATGATGGCCCTTTCTTATTTAAAAGAAATTGTCGTTTGAATTATTTCGGAATTCATGCAATTCATTCATTCAATTCTATTAAACTCAAAATTCAAATTCATTCAATTCTATTAGACTCAAAATTCTAATTAATTCACTCGCATAAAAGAAACAATTTAAAATAATTCAGGGCTCTATTATCTAGTCACCACTTACATGGTGGCCACCTCCAGATCGTCTTCATCCTGCGGTTCGCTCCTGGACGGCGGCTTCTCCGCCAGCGGCGTCGAAGTGGCCGATGGCTGTTCTCCTCCAGCGGCGGCGGTAACTTCCGTTTCCGTTGCACTTCCTCCCATTGCAGCTGCTCCACTATTGCTGGTCAGGCGGCGTATCCGCTTCTTGGGTATATTCCGTATCACACTGGCCATTTGCTGGCCGAGCTGCATCAACTGTTCGTCGGCGATGCGCATCGTGTGCACCTGCTCGTCGTCGGTCATCATGCGCATCTGATAGTTGCGAAAGAAGCTCAGCGGCTGGCGCATCATGGGATTGCTGGATTTGGGTCCGTTGTCCGCATAAGAGTAGCTGAAAGTGCAGCGCTCCTGGCTGCTGCTCGGGCAAATGTCCTGCTCGTAATCGCTGCCTTCATCTGGTTCCGCTTTGGCTGGCATCTGCTTGTCGTCTTGTGGTTTCTGCAGCGGTGTGCTCTGCGTGGATTCCGCCTCGGCCACCATGGGCATGGGCACCCTGGCCTCGGCGCGCTTTTTCACAGGCTTTTTGGAATTGCCCTGGGCAGCTTTGGGTGCCTCCTCCAGCGGAGCAGGAGCTAATTGGGTAAAATAATAATTAATAATAATTTCTATTAATTTACAAATCGCAAAATGGTTCAATTTCCTATTATTTCTCATTAATTTTCCGATTGACCCTATGGCAGCTAAATGAACTACTATATGTTCAATTTTAATAAAATTAAAATTGAAATTCGGAAATATTTAAAAAGAGTCATATTCCAGAGTAGAAGAGAATACAATAAAAACCAACGAAGCAATCATTTTATTCCTATAAATTTGCATTTAAATTTCTGACCGTTCCTATACACTATATCATGTTCCGATTTTTCTAAATTTTATATGAAATTCATAAATATTTAAAAAATAATATTCCCAAGAGTGGAAGGTAATATTTAAAAAACAAGAGAGAACACTATACTCGACTATCTAATACCCGTCACTCGACTAAAGGAAGTGCGAGGGAGATGGATATATACAATTTTGATTGCGCATAACTTTTTAGTGAATGGTGCGATTTGAAAAATGTGTTCTACATTTCGATAGGTATAAAGATACACAACAAAATTGCATTTATACTTCTGGGAAATCTTTAAAGGCGCCGTTTGTGGGCGATTGTGGGCGTTAGAGGGGGCGTGGCGCCCGGCTGAAATAAACTTGCTCTGCCTAGGAAGCCCAAGAATATATGTGGAAAATCTCAACCTTCTAGCTTTTGTGGTTTCTGAGATCTCACCCTTTTACTCTACTCACTTTTATTGTCAATCAGTCGCGAGGATCGACGCATAGAGATCTTGGGCGGCTCTCCGTTGAGCGGCCTCTTGGGACGTCCACGTTGTTTTCCCGGCGCCGGTTGGGCGGCAATCTCCACCGCTGCCCGGCTAATCGGCGGCTTTGGTTTGTTGCCGGATGGCTCCTGCTTTTTGGCCGACAAATTGAGGGCGATGAGCAGGGCGGGATCCAGTTTGCTGGCTGGCGGATCGATTGGCGGCGCCTCTGGTGGATCTATCATCTTCTTGGCCGCCTTGGTCTTGAGCGGCTCCACATGCTCGCGCTTTTTAGGCGACTTGTGGGCCGTGGGATTGGCCAACTTGGCCGTTTCACGCATGGCCGTTAGCTTCTTGGCGGCAGTCTTTTTGCTTTGGCTCCTGATCGGTTGGGATTGCTGCTTGCACTTGGCCATGACACGCTGGCGCTTCTCGTCCAGCTGCTGGCGTTGGATGGCAGAGGGAGGTGGAGGAGCTGGAGCAGCAGGAGGATCTGCTGGAGGAGCTTCCCCACTGATATTCGCCTCCTGGGCTGCCTGCTCCTTGCTGGGCGTCAGCCAATTGCGTATGGGATAGCGCACCTCGCCATCCTGGCTAACCAATTGCCCAGGTTGGCTGTCCATGGGCAGTGCGGCATCCTGGGAGCCGGCTGCCTTCAGCCACTCCTCATCCTCCGTGCTGCTGATGTTCGAAAGGTTGTCGATGTTGAGCTGCTCCTGGGCATTTGCTTCCTGCTCCTCCTCCTTATCGTTGTCTTCCCTTTCGCTGTGAGAACTTTGCGAGGAGGAGGAGCTACTGCTACTCGATGAACTGGAGCTCGAACTCGAGGAGGAGGAGGAGCTGGTGGCCGAGGAGCTGCTGGAACTGCTGGAGCCCTCGATGATGGCCTCGGGCAGGCCGGGCAGCAGTTTGTAGTGCGGCAGGTCGGAGGAGGTAAAGGAGCCGGCTGCCGCGGATTCGGCACTGTCCACCGCCTCGCTGCCGAAGGAACGCACGCGGCGGAGGACGGTGGGTTCCAGGGAGAGGACAACAGGTTGTTTCTCCACCTCTGGTGAAAGCTGCCTCTCTGGTCTCTTGGGCGTGGCCTTATTATCCTCGGGATGCTGCTCTTTCTTCTCTTCCTCCAACTCTTCCTTGTTTTTAGAGCCCTCCTTTGGCTGCTTCTTCTCCTGCTGCTCCTCCCACTGCTGTATTGCGCACTGCGCATTCGCATCCGTGTGCTCCGCCTCGTCGGGACGATAATAGGAGCTGCCCGATGAGTATTCCGTCTTGGCGGCACTGCCCACGGGAGTGCCAGGCATCTGGCCAAACGGGGTCAGCCGGAAACCGGGCGTAATGGCGCTCAATTGGGGCGTGTCCATGATGCTCTTGGTATCGGAGCCAAAAAGGAAACTGCTGCTGGGCAGCTTGCCATATGGCGTGTCCATTGGCGGTGGTATGGCCATTCCAGGAGTGGGTGGAATAATAGCGGCTTCTTTTGCGGCAGTCTCCTCTTCCTTTTCTTTGGGAGAAGCCTTGAAAGGCGTATCCAGCAGCATGGCCATGTTGGGACGCACCAGTGGCTCCACCTCCACTTCCACCTCTCTCGTTTCGTCTATGGTTTCCTCGATGGTCTCGTCAATGATCTCCTCTTTGGGCGCCTCTGGCAGCTTCTTCTTTTTGATAGCCTTCGGTTTTTGTGGCGTAATAATCTTGATGTTGATCTTCTCGCTGGTTTCCTGCTTCGCCGTCGCCTTTGTCTTGACTTTTCTGGCCTTAGACGATGCCGAATTGGGCGTTTCCTTCTTTTTCGGACGCCTCGCACGACCACCGGTGGTCTTGACCTCCTCCCGCTTGGAGTTTATCTCTCTTAACCTATTTTCCAAGTCGGAATTGGAGCCATGCAACTGGCGCTGCCAGGCGGCCATGTCGCTCTCGCTAGCAATGGTTTCTTTGGGCGCCTCCGCCTTCTTCTCCGCCTGGAGATTCTCTTTGCTCGCCTCTGCACTGTCGTCGTGGGAGGCACTCTTCTCATCCTGATCCTTTTGATCCCCCTTCGATTCCGTTTCCGCCTGCGAGATTATTCTTTTGCACGCCTTCACCGCCGCCTGGCGCTTCTGCTTTCGCTTGGGCGTCGCAGCTGCCGGAGGAGCTGGAGGATTAGCCCTAATCACCGTCTGGTTGCTGCACTCCTCCATGGCAAATAAAGGCGGCACACCGCCTAATCCCTCGTTGCTGCTGAGATCGCAGGCTGCCTGGATGATCTCCACATGATTGATGATGGGCTTCTCCTTGGCTTTGGCCAGCAAACCAGGTCGCCGGGTGGAGAGCGGCGTATTGGGGTGAAGGATGGAACTACCAGGTGCTGGAGCAGAAACCTTGGGCGAGAAAGTTAAAGTTCGTACATGCGAGGTTCTCTTGCGGGGAGTGGATAAGCTACGGAAGGCCTTTACATTGATTATTCCCGCCGTCGAGGGCGTCACCCGCTCCATAACTTGTCGGGAAGAGTCGAGTGAAGCGGGTGGGGGCTTCTCCTGCTGCTTAACCGCCTCCTTGATCAACTGCACCGGAGGCTCCAAGCTGGGAATCGGTGGCGCCGCCTGTTTCTGAGCACTGTTGATAATAATCGAATTGGGGGGCAGCTGATTGGCCGAGAGAGTAATCGGTTCCGGCAGCGAGATCTCAATGTGCGAGTCATCCATATTGGCAAAGGCATCGGGACCCAGTTGCTGGGCCACCCACTCGTTGTTCACCAGAAAGGGCAGGTGCGAGAGCAACCCACCATTCGAGAGATACATGGGAAAGGTCAGCTGACCGGTGGTGGCGTCCACGCACACCTGACCGGCAGCCGCCGCCTCGGCATCCGAGAGCATGGAGGCGGGATCGGCAAAGTTTAGATTCAGCCCGTCGCTGGTGAAGCTCACATTCGAGGTATCCATATTGGCCACCATTTTCTGGACACTCTCGTTCGAATTGAGCACAATCAGCTTGGAGATGGAGAAGTTGGGATCGGCATTGCTGGCCGCCGAATTGCTGGCCGCCACGGCAGTGCGAATGATGAGCGGCGTTTGCGGTGGCACGGGATCTACAGGATCCACGGGGGGATCCGCAATAGCAGCGGGAATAACAGGAGCTGCTGCAGGAGCTTCCTGCGGCTCATCGCCAATCACCACCTCCTGGATGATGCGATCGAACGAGGGATCCTTCTCCGTGGCCTCCAGTATGTTCTTCACCAGGCCATCCAGCATCGCATCGCAGCTAACCGAAGGATTCGTCACAGTCACCGTCTGCAGGGCCACGTTTATGTTTTTCACCAGCGTCGCCTGAAAGTCCTGGTTCTTGATGATCGCACTGGCCAGTTCCTGGTTAAAATAGAGTTTTAGTTAAGTAATCAAATAAATAAATGATGATTCATCACATACTGGCATGCTTTGCGGCGTGAGCACGAGGGGATTGGACTCCGTTTGTGGCTGACGCGGCGTGGAATTGTTGCGCGGCCCAGGCAGCTCCTCCTCCTCCTCCTCCAGGTCGTCGGTGGCCGTGGTGCTCTCCTCCTCCTCCTCCGCTTCCTCTGGACCCACCTGACTGCCCAGGAAGCTCTGCTTGATCTTGTCGCGGCTGACGCTGCAGTAAAAGTGCGGCGGCAGCAAACGCGGTCGCTTGCTGAAGGAAGGCGAGGACAGGCTGTTCACGGGCGACTGGGTGCGTCTATAGGGGATTAAGTGGAAAGTTTGAGCATGAGAAATGTGAGATAAAAGGGGGAAAACTTATATACCCTTCCAAATCATTCCTATTATTTATCAATCGCAAAAGTATTACATTTCCTATTATTTCTTATTTACTTATGATATAGTCGTCCGATTTTGATAGAATTAAAATCGAAATTCGGAAATATTTAAAAAGAGTCGTATCCCAAAGTAGAAGGGAATACAATAAAAGCCAACGAGGCAATAATTTGTATCCTATTATATTCCCATTCATTTTCCGATCTTTCCTATGGCAGCTATATAATATAGTCGTCTGATTTTGACACAATTTAATTCGAAATTCAGAATTAGATAAAAAATGGTATTTCCAAAGCTAGGAGGTTATATGTTAAGAAACACCCAAGATATAATTTTTTTACGTTTTTTCCCCGATTATTTCTATGGAAGCTATATTATATAGTTGTCCGATTTTTTTTTAAATTTAATCCGAAACTCAGAATTGTTTAAAAAATAATATTCCTAAGAGACGAAGGTAAAATGTTAAAAAACACCGAAGCTATAATTTTTGTTCCATTATTTTTCAGGCTATTCCTATTGGTACTATATGAAATAGTAGAAAGATTTTGATAAAATTTAATTCGAAATTCAGAATTAGACAAAAAATGGTATTTCCAAAAGAAGGATGTTATATGTTAAAAAACACCCAAGATATAATTTTTTTCCCGATTATTTCTATGGCAGCTATAAGATATAGTTGTCCGATCTGTCTCATTCCGACTTATATACTACCTGCAATAGAAAGAAGACTTTTGGGAAAGTTTCATTCCGATAGCTTTCAAACTGAGAGACTAGTTTGCTTAGAAACGGACAAACGGACAAGGGTATAGAAAGCATATTTACAGGCGCCTCCTCTTGCGATGCGACGGTGCGACGCTGGGCTCGCCGGGGGTGCTGCTCCCTTGGGTGCAGCTGCTCCCATCGCCGGTGGCCATCAGTTCGCCCACTCGTTCGGAGAGCTTCAGTTGCTGCAGCTGCAGGCGCGTCTCCAGCGGCAGCTTCTGCACGGCGCCTGCAACTGGAAAAGGGAGGAGATTCAGTTATATAGCCTTTCTAAAAAGAAACCCCTAATCCTACCCAATCCGGTGATCTTGACATGCTCGCAGATGATCTCCTCCAGGCCGCCGTTGAGGAAGTTGTGCGTCTGGAGGCCCTGCTTGAGGGCCAGGAACTCGTGGCGCAGGTGCGGCGAAGTGCGGCACAGGGTGTGGGCGGCCCTCTTGAGATTCTGGTTGACCAGGTAGCCTGAAAATATAATCCAAAAATCAAGAATATGCTGCGGGAATATGGAATTCCAATGGGAACCTCCAAGGGGGCAACTTACCCAGGACCAGGCGCGCCACATCCGAGTGCAGGACTATCGACTCCATGGCTGGACACTCCCGGCTCAGCGGAGCATCACCACATCCAATCCACCAGGCGGCGTCGTCTGTTTCCTCGTTTTTCTTGCTTTTTTCGCTTGCGCGTTCTTGCGTTTTTATTGCCCGATTTGAAGGCCCGATATTTCACTGCCGCAGGCTTTAACCCTTACTATTCGATCGGTTTAAGGTCGGTGGTTTAGTTTGCACTAGCATTAACACAATTTCCTGCTTATTTGCCGACTATTTTCGTTTTGTTGTTGCCGATTGTGAGCAGCGCACTGTACAAACACACATAGGTTAGCATAGCATCCTGTGTTTTTTTTGCCGCCCGCCAAAACAACGCAGCAGGGTTGCCGCAGCGCCGCAATATCGATAGGCGGATGCGATAGTCGTGCGCGGGTATCAAGCGGTATTACAGTTTTCAGAGAATAACGTAAATAATAAAATTGAGATTAAGCCTGTAATTAATAACAGAACGAATTGAAGTATACAAATTTATTGTTACCTAATTGATAGTCTAATTTTGCTTGTAAATTTATAGTAAAAGAATGAAAACTGGAATTGTTTAGCTTAAGGCCCCGTAGCTATAGCTAAATTTAAGTTCGCCTGTAAATTTTAGATTATAGTCGAACACTTAAAACGATTTAAAATTAGAATACAAAATAAAGTTCAGTTCAGTAAACACAAAAAATATTTAAGGGGGATTCCCTAAACTGTTGAATTGCTGAATTGTTGAAAATTCAACAAAAAATTTCAGCAATTAAGGGAACGACCCAAAATGGTTCCTGTTGAATTTTCAAACAGCTGTTATTTGTTGAAAAATTTCACGGAACTTAAAGCATGTAAAATTTGATTTATTATTGCTAGTTACTCTCTAAAAGTGTTACCAAGGTAAAAAGAACCACAAATATGCTTTCTAAGTTGATTTTAAAATAAATAATGCGTACTGGTGATACTAAAATGTTACAGAGTTGCCACGACTTTTAAAAAAAGGTGACAACTCTGGCTTTTCAGCAATTCAACAAAATTTTCAGCAGCCCCGAGGCTGATGAATTGCTGAAATTTCTGAAAGTTGACTTTGTATGGAACAGCTGATTAACAGCTGACCAAAATTCAACAATTCAGCAATTCAACAGTTTAGGGAATCCCCCTTTAGAGATTATTGGACATTTAAGGAAATGCAATTGAAAGGCACTGATATTTCAAGTGAATACAAAAAAATAAATTAACGCAATTCAAAAACACTTATATTTCAAGTGAATACAAAACAAAACAAAATGTCTACTTCCTTATAATTTTTTTCTACATTATAAACACTTAACCGATTTTGGTAATAATTTAATTTCATATTTAATTTACACTTAATTGTGCTTGTTTGATCAAAATGAAATATAGAATGCTTTTTTATGTTCTAAAATGTTATTAAATGTATAACAGTTATATAACACTTTCTGTACAGCATTTATACAAAATGAAACAAAATATATTCAAGCCGATATCTGCAACCCACAAAACTATCGATAGGTTTTTGTTGCAAATACCTGACATCCCTGAAATTTACAGCTACGCAGCGTTGCCATCTGACAGAAAAGGCAAAACCGAATTGGAATAAGTAATTCCCGAGAATTAAATGGTTTTCCGGCTATAAATGGCCGCCAAAAGCAGCGAGAAGGAGAAGGGCGAGTCCCAGGAGCCGGTGACGCCGGCGGAGAAGTCTGAACCGGCGGCAGCCAGCGATCCTGGCGAGCTAAAGGCCAAGGAACCGGCGACGGAGGAGGCAACGCCGGCCAAAAAGGATGGAGGACGCAAGAGGAAGCGCCATTTGTTCAACTCGATTCGCAGCCAAATGGAGTTTTACTTCGGGGACGCCAACCTGAGCAAGGATCGCTTCCTGCGGCGCTACGTGGAGCAGGATCCATGTGAGTAATAAGCCAGGATAACTTAACCTCCACTTACGAAGCTTCCTTTCTAGATGTTCCCCTAGAGATCTTTCTCACGTTCAACAAGATCAAGACGCTCACCCAGGATGCGGAGCAGATAGCCAAGGCTTTGAGCAACTCGCAGCTCCTGGAGCTGGACGAGACCAAGCTGAAGGTGCGCCGCCGCACCAAGCTTCCCGATCATCGCGATGTCAACGATAAAACCCTGTATGTGGAGGCCCTGCCCGCAAATGCCACTCATGATTGGCTGAAGGAGGTGTTTAGCCGCTACGGACCGGTGGCCTATGTCTCCCTGCCCCACTATCCGGGCACCAGGAAGATCAAGGAGTTCGCCTTCATCGAGTTCGAGAAGAGCGGCTCCGTGGAGAAGGCGGTGAAGGCATTTGCTCAGATCCAGGGCGTTCTTTCGCTGGAAACCGATCCTGGAGAGCTGGCCAGCGTGCGTTCCTTCCAGCAGCAGCAAAAGCAGCAGGAGCAGCAGCCGCCGGAGGAGGCCAGTGATACCGTGGAGCCGCTGAAGCGAAATCTTAAGAGGGAGGCTGCCGAGAAAGAGGAGCCGCAGGAGGTGAAACGCCTCAAGCTGCAGGAGGAGCAGCAGCCCAGCGAGGCCTCCACGGCGGAGGAGGAAACCGGCAGCGAAACGGAGGAGGCGGAGGAAAAGACAGAGGGCGAGGCGGCTACCAAGAAGCGGCGACGCAAACGCAAGAAGAAGGCAATCGTAGACAAGCCGAACATTGAACCCAGCGCTCTGGAGCTCAAGGTGCTGCCCAAGACCAGCTGGAGCAGTCTGCGCAACAAGTACTTGAATCTGCAGCGTCGCCTGATCAGCGAGGCCAAGGCGAAGCTCTGGCGGGAGCAGCATCCCCATCAGCAGCAGCAGCCGCTGCACCACCAAAACCATCCCAAACCCTCGTCGCAGCTGCCCGAGGCGGTTAAGGAGGAGGAATCGGGTGTGGAGGTGCTAAGCGATGGCGGAGAACCCGCCGGAGATGCAGTTCCTGTACCTGCGAAGCGCCGCAAGGCAGTGCACAAGATGAACATGAATTTCTACGGCGCCGGCGGCGTGGAGTCCACCAAATCCGAGGAGCCCTCGCAGGAACGCACGCCCCTCTTCAAATACGAACCGGGATTAATTGTGGAGTGCTGCCTCCTCGAACCCTGCGCGAATGTCAAGGAGTTCAAGGCCGACATGCGTCAGTATACGGACATCAAGTACGTGGACATCAGGGAGGGCGATCAGGTGGCCCAGCTGCGCATGGCCACGCCCGCCGCCGCCGAGGAACTGGTGCGCCAGGTGAGCTGCGCCGAGCGGCAGCTCAAAGTGCTGGCCGGCCAGCAAGAGACGCTCTATTGGCGCAAAATCGAACAGGATCGCGAGGCGAAGCTCTCGAAGAAGGTGCGCGTCCAGCAGAAACGCGGTCGCGAGAAGGTCTCCAAGCTGCTGGCCAAGCACATCAAGTTCGATGACGCGGATGATGATGTGCAGGCGGCCGCCATGGATTGAGGGGGTTTACAAAGGGGTTTCAGAAGATTTAAGTAAGCACTGGTACATTTAAAAATAGAAGAAAAATGTCTGTGAAGTAATTTTTATTTTTAAAAGCAACTGGAGAGAAAAAGGATAAAATAAATCGGCTGATTTATGCGAACCTATTCCCAATACTTTAAATTACAGAAAAAATAAAAATAGAAGAAATATGTCTGTGAAAAAATTTAATTTTTAAAAGCAACTGCCAAGAAAAATGAATAAATAAATAGGCTGATTTAAGCGAACTTATTCAAAATACTTTTCATTTAAAATACAGAAAAGTAGCAGTAGAACATTTAAAAAAAGAAGAAAAATGTCTGTAAAGGAATTTCATTTTTAAAAGCAACTGCCGAGGAAAATTAATAAATAAATCGGCTGATTTAAGCGAAAAATTAATTAATACCAATACTTATCAATTAGAATACAGAAAAGTAGCAGTAGTACATTTAATAATAGAAGAAAAAATAGAAAATGTCTGTAAGAGAATTTAATTTTTAAAAATGAATTAAACCAACTAATTTCCAATACTTTATATATTTTTTTATAAAAATATAGACAGAGATCTTACAGGAATAAGAAAGAGATGGCTATAATATCTCTTTCGCCTTTTTATTGGTACGATCAATGGATAATACATAATATTCTTAATAGATTACACTTTTCAATTATTTATGTACAAGCTTCTAATTGAAGAATTCTCGTTAAAATTGCTATATTATTTAATGGTTAAATATGCCCTCGTATTTATTTACATGGTAATGGAAACATTTAGCTTATGATCTAAACTTTTGGCCTACAGTCTTCCCCGTGGATTCCCTTTCCCTGGTTATCCTAGTAATCCCAGCTTATATATACAGCGAACCATCCGCTGGCCCTAGATAATGCATCGAAATGAGCAGGACATCGATGATGGTCCACACGCCGAGGCCGCCGAAGCTGAACAGCTTGCCGATCCCCTCCTGCCAGTGGCCCAAATAGAAGCGATCCGCCCCAAAGCCACCGAGAGTGAGGCTAATTAAGAGGGCAGTGCTCCATCGATAGCCCTGCGTCCAATTGCAGCGCAGATTGCGGGTGAAGGATCGATTGCCCAGACAGAGGACATCCTGGTGAACCGTGCAGTTGGTCCTGAAGGGTTTATCCGAGGCGGAGTTGCAGCTGGAACGCTGGCCGCAGCTCTGTTGCCACATCTCCGTTTGGTAGCAGTAGCGGCAGTTCATCTGCCGCTGGAACTGCCGCTCCCCTTGGCACTGGACATTCTGGATCACCTCGCAGGTGACATTCACATCCCGACCGTAAATGCAGCCGTGGTTGTAGTTGCAACGAATGCAGGGGAAATGCAGGCGATCGCAGGGCGTCTCCTTGTCGTAGGGGCACAGCATGTTGTTGTTGTTGCTGTTGCCATTGCTGCTGCTGCTGCTGTAGGCGGTGATGTTGTCCAGGAGTCCACCTGTTGCTCCGCCGCCTCCTCCGCTGCCTCCTCCTCCACTGCTTTTAACCACCACTGGCGGCACATACACCTCGTTCTCGTTGGGATTCCCATTGCTCGCATTGCTGTTGTCCTTGTGGTCGCCCTTCGCGTCCGACAAATCCATCTGGTTGCCTCCGCTGGCCGTCTCGCTGTTCCTGATCCCCGTCAGCACGAAGATCGCGATGAGCACGATGGCCGATCGCATGTTGACCACAATGCACTGCCGTTGGAGCCTCATTTTTGGGCCACGAAAAGCGGTATGTTATTGTTATTTTGGTTTCGATGGGTGCGGGTGCTCCGAGTTCTGGTGGCAGTGTAGGACCGTACACGCGTGGCACGAAAATACCGAAAACCGCGAAGGGAATTAAATATTAAATATTTGTTTAAGGTTCCAGACTGAAGAATTTGCGAATATATTTATTTATATAAAGCTAGCTTAGGGGCTGTCCATATATTACGTAATCACGTTTTTGGTGATTTTTGACCCCCTCCCCCCCCTGGTGATCAAACGTAATCATTCAATAAAGCCACCCCCCCCCCCCAATGATTACGTAATCCCAAGAATAAAATTTTTTTTGTTTTAATCTATGGATTCAAACTGAGATGCAACCCAATCTTATATATTGTTTATAAATGGAGTTTGGTATGACACATTCGGTTCGTCTACGCTGAAATTATCTCCAACATACTCTTCGTCAAGCCATTCCAGGTCTTCGCGTCCTTCGTGTGATTGAACCACTAAACATTTTCTTTTTCGCCGCCCAGCCACTAAAAAAATTTTTTCTCTGCTTTCCTATCTAAGTTTGTAGATATAATTAAAGGAAACAAGTTTTTAAATAAATTCTTTAAATAAAAAAATGTATATAAAATGATTACGTAATCATTGTGCAAGACCCCCCCTCCCCATGTAATCAAACATAATCATTTCAATGACCCCCTCCCCCCCCTAGGTGATTACGTAATATATGGACAGCCCCTTAAAGTAAAAATATAAGCTAACTAAATTATGATCTCTTTAGCTCGTCTGAGGTGTGGAATTAGTTACTTTTTTTGTTTTATACTATTTAGATTTCGATTTTGTGCGAATATATTTAAATAGCCCAGTGCATTATAAGCAATATTTTTTTATATAACCTAAATGATGGTATGGTTAACAAAACTAAAACAACTACCAGCTACAGAGCCTTTAACTATCTTAATTTTAAGGTGAACTATAAAATGTTTTTTTGCATTTACATACAATTTTATTTTGTTGAATAACATTTATAAATCATATTCATTTATGTTATTTATAAGGTGAACACAAAATGTTTTTACCATTCATTGTTAATAAATTGTATATTTTTGAATAAATATTTAAGTAAACACAATAAAGTAACAATAAATTGAACATTTTCTTTTATGTGCCTGTTTGTCTGCTCCAAAACCGTCGAGGTATTTCCGCGGAATGTGGTCACACTGAATCTGCAAACGAAAAAAAAAACCAAAAAGTCGGCAAATTTTGCACCCGCAGTTTTTGCAAAAATATCACCGACTTTCCGTTTCTTATTGTTGTTAGAAATTAACGCTATATCGAGTGTGCACAAAAAGAAACAAGAAACAGTGCCAATTTACAAGCGGCTGGCGAAGAAAACGGAACTTTTGCACTGGGCCACCGCTTCATTCCCCCTCGTCGACGCCCCTCGCCCCTCATCCTCCTCTCTTCGGACGCCGCTGCTCGTCGTGCATTTTGTTGTTGTTGTTTCACTGGAAACGAATCGAAGACTTTGTGTTTTATTTATTTTTTTATTATTGTTTTTGTTGTTATTGTAATCTATAACTTATCGGTTAACCGCGATATATAGCGATATCGGGAAAATGTCGAAGAACAAGCTGAATTTGGTGCTGCCGCCGGTAAATACGGAGGCAACTGTTGCCGCCGCCACAGTGGCGCCGACGCCGCCGTTCAAAACCCCCTCGGGCACAGAGTAAATATGATACATATTATCTTAAATGAATTACTGGTTTTTTGGCCGCCCCTGTAGCCGTAGTCCCGTCACTCCCGTCCCGTAAATCCCCTCCCACCGATCTTATTTAAATTTTTTTTTATCTAACAGTAGGGTGTCAGGTGGCTAATTAATAACGGCCAATTGATTGATTCGAGGAAATCCCATCCGCCCAAGGAAGAAAGAGCGTAGGAGCGAGAGAGAGAGAGAGCTCTCTTTTGGTTCGCTGGTGTGGGTGGTAGTGGAACCTCCTCGATGTGACGCACACAAACCAACGCACCGCAGACAGTGGCGGGCACAAGAATAGTTACACAGCGAGAAACATTTGAGATATGGTTTGGGTTACAGCAAGTTACAGCAAAAAATTGATACGAAAAATGTCAAATTTTTACCAAAAATCCAAATCCTGATTTTGGCCAATTTTCGCAAAAAAAATAGTATTTTGGTCATAAAAACTGAAAGAGTGATCCAAATATGGAATGCCATACCTCGTTGAACTCGTAATAAAATCGCCAATCGATCTGCATTTAAACCTGAAATTTTTTAATTTTTCCAAATTTTTGCAAAAAATCATGATGTAAATCAAAAAGTAAAAATGGGTTAAAAATTAATTTTCCTAAATCAGCCAAAAAAGTGACAAGGATCAATTTCTAGGTTTGTTAGCTGTTCAAAACTGTATGTTTCATCGATTTGGGACAAGTTTTGGCAAAGTTACATACAAAAAACCACACTTCAAAGTTCGATTTTTACCAAAAACCGAATCTAAATCTACGAACATATCTGTTTTGCTTATTTATATAGGCGTCTAGTAATCTTAAAAAATAGTTCAATTGCTTTAGAAATTTGTTTTTTTCCGAATGGGTAATACTTAAGTAGATTATTATAAAATAACTAATCGTATCGGAATAAAACACAAGTTTTTAAGAATACCCTTCCCTCCTCCCCTTTCCATCACCCACTTTCAATCCACCCCCCGTCCCAATTGCCTGCACATTATACATTTTCGTTTTGGTTCGCAAAAATTCATTAAGAGGTTAAATTAAAGCACACACAGTTTGCTGGGGAAGCCGAAGACGAGCATCGATGCGCTGACGGAGACGCTGGAGGGCCTGGACATGGACGACACGGAGCGGAAGCGGATCAAGGTGTTCCTCAGCCAGAAGGAGAAGATCGGCGAGCTGTCCGATGAGGATCTGGAGAAGCTGGGCGAGCTGGGTTCGGGCAATGGCGGCGTGGTGATGAAGGTCCGGCACACGCACACACACCTCATCATGGCCAGGAAACTGATCCATCTGGAGGTGAAGCCGGCGATCAAGAAACAGATCCTGCGCGAACTGAAAGTCCTGCACGAATGCAATTTCCCGCACATCGTTGGCTTCTACGGCGCCTTCTACAGCGACGGAGAGATCAGCATTTGCATGGAGTACATGGATGGCGGTTCGCTGGATTTGATTCTCAAGCGGGCTGGTCGAATACCGGAGTCCATTCTCGGCCGGATCACGCTGGCCGTGCTGAAGGGCCTGAGTTACCTGCGCGACAAGCATGCCATCATCCACCGGGACGTAAAGCCGAGCAATATACTCGTCAACAGCAGCGGCGAGATCAAGATCTGTGATTTCGGTGTCTCTGGCCAGCTGATCGACTCGATGGCCAACTCATTCGTGGGCACCCGCAGCTATATGTCGGTGAGTAATCTGGAACTATAAAATATAGGGAAACTATAAACTTGCACAGAAAAAAAACCGATATGAAATATGGCTATTTCTACCTTATTTCATATCCATAAAAAGCCGATATGATTTATGGTAAATTTAAGATTCAATCATATCAACATGATATTTTATCATATCATAAAAAATACCAAATTTAGTATTATTTGAGCAAATAATATAAAAAAAGATCAACATAATCTTTTTTCATATCAAAATGATATGAATAACTTGATCTAATAAAAAGCCGATATGATTTATGTGAAATTTAAGATTCAATCATATCAACATGATATTTTATCATATCATAAAAAATACCAAATTTAGTATTATTTGAGCAAATAATATAAAAAAAGATCAACATAATCTTTTTTCATATCAAAATGATATGAATAACTTGATCTTTAAAAAATATCAAATTGACTATTACCATTTTTTTTCTGTCTGCTAATAATGGCTCCTTTGTTTCAGCCGGAGCGACTGCAGGGCACGCACTACTCGGTGCAGTCGGACATCTGGTCGCTGGGCCTGTCGCTGGTGGAGATGGCCATCGGCATGTACCCCATCCCGCCGCCGAACACCGCCACCTTGGAGTCGATATTCGCGGACAACGCGGAGGATGGCGGACAGCCGACGGACGAACCGAGGGCAATGGCCATCTTCGAGCTGCTCGATTATATTGTGAACGAACCGCCGCCGAAGCTCGAGCACAAGATCTTCTCCACCGAGTTCAAGGACTTTGTGGACATCTGCCTGAAGAAGCAGCCCGACGAGCGGGCCGATCTCAAGACCCTGCTGGTAATATTCGCACGTCGCAATATCTGCTTATAATTAAGCTTATTTTTCTTTCTGCAGAGTCACCCGTGGATACGCAAGGCGGAAGTGGAGGAGGTGGATATATCCGGCTGGGTGTGCAAGACAATGGATCTGCCGCCGTCGACGCCAAAGCGGAATACGTCGCCCAACTAGATGCAACTACGATGCAGATGCAGATGCAGCTGCATCTCGGCCCTCGATCTTCTCTCCCCTCCCATATCCGCATTTGCTCTTTGTTCAACATCTCGTTGACGCCGGGCAGAACAACAACTGAACTATTATTATTATTATTATTAAATCGAAAATAAAGAAATCGAAGTCATACCATGTATGGTGAGAGATAATTGAGATATGGTTGGGGAGCTATACCTAAAATATGGCCCATAATTCTTGGTTTTCTTCTGGTTTTCCATTGTTTCGGGGTCGGGGATCATTGTTTTTATTTTTCTTAACCCCAATATTTATGATAAGTACGACAATTACCTCGGAACTATAAAATATTTTTAGAATAATGGTTTTTTTAATAGACATTATAAAAAAAATCTAAGAAAAATAAAAGAAAAATTGCTTAATCAAATTTTTTTTTTATCATTAGACTTTGCTATCATAGTTCCCCAAAAAGAAAACCTATTATTTTATACGGGGAGTCCCCCTTTGAAATAAAATACTGAAAGTATTTTAGGCGTTTGAAGTATGTAATTTTTATCAAAATAATACAAAAAATCAAAGAAAAATAAAAGATAAATCGCTTAATCAACTTTATTTATATCATTGGGATTTTAAAATTGATGATTTTTTTCGGGGAGTCCCCCTTTGAAATAAAATACTGATGGTATTTTGGACGTTTGCGGTATGTTTATGCAAGCTGCCGCAGGGTCACACTGCGCTGCTGCTGCAAAAAAAACAATGTGGCCAGAGTTCCGCACAACAGCTGTGTAATTTGTATATAAACACATAAACCAAACACACACACACACGCGCGCATTGAGCTTGATAAGCGATTTACAGTTACACGGGATCCCAAACCAGCACGCAATTCAATTCCCGGCCAATTGAAGCCATTAAACGAGAGAGAAACCGAGAGAGAGAGAGGAGGCGACACCACACACACATACACAAACTGCAACAAGACGCAGCGTTCTTTGTTGCAAATTACCGTTGGGCCTCCCCACTTCCATTGGCCCCACCGATCCACGATCCGCGATCCACGATCCGCCAGCCAGTAGCTTCCAGTCGGCGCTCCGATGCAGACGTCTCGCTGAGGAAGAAGAAGAAGAAGAAGAAGAGGAAGTGGAAGAACTGGAAAGGAGCACAACCATGTCGGCGGTGAACCAGAAGGAGAGTCCCAGCCGGGACTCCACTGCCTCCACATCCGGCCACATCTCGATGCTGGCGGACAACACACTGGAATCGCTATCGCGGGACTACAGCCTGGGCAGCCTGAACTCCGCCGGGAGCCAGGACGAGTTCTTCCGGTGCCGCGACCATGCGGACAACATCCTCAAGCGGATGCAGCTCTACGTGGATAGCCAGCAGCTCTGCGATGTGGTCCTCATCGCGGGAATCGATGGCAAGAGGTGAGTGGAACGATCCTTTTTCAATGGAAATGAAGCATTCCCATTTCCATTCCCATTTCCTTCCCATGGAGACAAAGGAATGGAATATGGCAATTTCAAATTGGAAAGTTCATTAGCAATTCTCTCTCCCGCTTCCCCTTTACCCCCATCCCATCCCATCGCCACCCCCTCCCCCTCCCCCAGCTGACCTTCACTTGGGTTCTTTGTCTGCTCTCTTTGCTGCGCTGCTGCTGTCCCCAACGCAATTCCAACAGTAAACACTCACACGCACTCACACAGCGCACAGTCGGGGGCAAGACAATAGCACTGCGCAGATCCAAGTCCAGGAAATGCAGTTGCGGTCAAAATAATAGCATAAGCCAAAATGCAAATACAGCTGGTTTTAAGTAATTAAAGTAAATCAGGCATAAAAAATCGAATGTTTCACTATTTGCACAAGTGGTAAAAATTACATATGTAGTCGAGTTAAATACTTGTACTTAAGAATTTGTTATTTGTAATGCATAATTTAAAAAAAGTCTTACAAATTATCAAAGAATATTCCCAAAGGAATTCTAAAAAATATTTTTAGTAGCTGACTAGTGGAAAATTTACTAGACAACGTTTATTATTGAATTGTTTTTAATAACATTTTCGTTGATGTCAGAGTCATTTGCAATTTGTTTTGCTTATCACTAGATATGCCGATAAGAAGACTTATTTGTTTATCGCATTTATAATAATGTCAACAGTGGATAAACTATTTTCAAAGTTTATTGAACTCGTGAAAATTGCAATAATATAAAGAAGGTGATTTTAAACTTAATGGTTAATAAATATATTGTGTAAAACCTCTCAAAATAATAACTGGTTAAGGAAATGATATTTCTGTGACCGCTGCTGTAAAGTGAACCTTTCTGCAACAGTGCAGAAAGAGAGAGAGCAGAAGAGATCAGGATCCCGAGCTCCAAAGAGCGGCTTAGGGAGAGGGAAAGAGAAGAAAAGAGCCTCCCCGTCTTGATGTTGTTTTTGTTTTTGTTTTTGTTTTTGTTCGCCGAACAATGGCAATGCAACGCAACAGAGAGAGGGAGAGAGAGGGGAATATCCGTCTCAGGAAACAAAGACGAAGACAGCAGCATGAAGAGATATAGATATAACGATTTGCGATCTGAGTGCAGTTGCAGCTTTATTCGATTTCTTCACCCGCTCGCTGCACTCAACCGGTTTTGGATCGTGAAAACCTGTCGAACTGTGCCATGGTAAACAAAGGGAAAAGAACCCACCATCCCACAGTGGCGGTCATAAAAATAGTGCGAGTGAGCAAGGGGTGAACCAATAAGAATGGTTCCAAGTATCTTTACAAAATTGCAAACCAAAATTACGTTTCATTTTTTATAAAAATAATTGATATATTTTTAGTACCAGCGGAAGTTAGCTAATCAAAGCAATTTGCATAAATCGTAAATCTCTTAAAAATAAAAAAAAACATAATAGTTAAAATGATCAAATACCAAGACCCGCATTTACCAACTACGCAGAGAAATTATTATTGAAAACCAACTTGAAAATGTATCAATTAATAATTTTTGAATATAAATAAAATTATTATTTTCCTTCCAACATTTAAAGTTGAAAAGAATAAAAAAAACATATAGTACTTAAAATCATCAAATACCCAGACCCGCATTTACCTACTGGACAGAATTATCATTGAAAATCAATTTTAAAATGTATCAATTCATTTTTATGAAATTATTTAAAATGTTATTTAACATGCAACATCTAAAGTTAGAAAAGATCAAATACCTAGAACCGCATTTACCAACTACACAGAGAAATTATCATTGAAAACCAACTTGTAAATGAATCAATTAATATTTTATAAAAATAATTTAAATTATTATTTTCCTTCCAACATCTAAAGTTGGAAAGAATCAAGAAAAAAATATAGTAGCTAAAATCATCATGTACCAAGACCCGTATTTTCTAACTACACAGAGAAATTATTATTCAAAACCAACTTTAAAATGTATCAATAAAATTATTATCTTCCTTCCAACATCTAAACTGGAAAAGCATCAAGAAAAAAAACATATAGTAATTAAAATCATCAAATACCAAGACCCTCAATTACCAACTACACAGAGAAATTATTACTAAAAACCAACTTGTATCAATTAATATTTTATATTTAATTATTATTTTAGAGTCCCCGCCCACCGCCTGGTGCTATCGGCGTCCAGCGCCTACTTCTCGGCGATGTTCACGGGATCGCTGCGCGAGACGAAGGAGCAGGAGGTGACCCTCGGCGAGGTGCACGGGGATGCGCTGCATTTGCTGGTGCAGTACTGCTACACGGGCTTCATCGAGATGCGCGAGGACACCGTGGAGACGCTGCTGGCCACCGCCTGTCTGTTGCAGCTGAACGCCGTGGTCACTGCGTGCTGTAACTTCCTGGCCCGCCAGCTGCATCCATCCAACTGCCTGGGATTCGCCTTCTTTGCGGAGCAGCAGAGCTGCACGACGCTGCTGCGTTTGGCGCAGGCCTACACCTGCCAGTACTTCATGCAGGTGTGCCAGAACCAGGAGTTCTTCCAGCTAAACGCCGACCAGCTGGGCAAGCTGCTGAGCAGCGATGATCTCAACGTGCCCTCCGAGCAGGATGTCTTCCACAGTCTGATGTCGTGGGTTCGCCACGATTCCACGGCCCGCGAACAGCACATCCCGGAGCTATTGGCCCTCGTCCGGCTGCCCCTGCTCCAGCCCGCTTTCATCATGGATCATGTGGAGAACGTGTGCCAGGCCAACGAGTGCCAGCAGCTGGTGATGGAGGCCTTCAAGTGGCATTTGATGCCCGAGCGAAGATCTCGGATAGCCACCGAGCGGACAACGCCGCGCAAATCGACGGTGGGCCGCCTGCTGGCCGTCGGCGGCATGGATGCCCACAAGGGAGCCATCAGCATCGAGAGCTACTGCCCGCGTCTGGACAAGTGGACACCGTGGAAGCACATGACCGGTCGTCGCCTGCAGTTCGGTGCCGCTGTGATGGAGGATAAGCTGATACTCGTAGGCGGACGCGATGGCCTGAAGACGCTGAACACCGTGGAGAGCTTGGACCTGAATACGATGGCCTGGGCGCCACTCAACGCCATGGCCACGCCGCGGCATGGACTGGGCGTGGCGGTGCTGGAGGGACCGCTCTATGCGGTGGGCGGTCACGACGGCTGGAGCTACCTGAACACGGTGGAGAGGTGATCAGGAGGTCATCATTACGAGTAACTGAGTAGCCATTAATGAGTGGTAATCTTTCTACAGATGGGATCCCATTGCCCGCACCTGGAGCTATGTGGCGCCCATGTCCTCGATGCGCTCCACCGCCGGCGTGGCTGTTTTAGGCGGTCGTCTCTATGCGGTGGGCGGACGCGATGGCTCCGTCTGCCATCGCTCCATCGAGTGCTACGATCCGCACACCAACAAGTGGAGCCTCCTGGCGCCGATGAACCGACGACGCGGCGGTGTGGGGGTAAGAAAATAACACACTCTGTAAAAAACTTGTCTTATTAACATGTTAAAAAAAAGTTATTGACATGTGTGTTAAAAATTGTAGCTTACTTATGTTAGAAACATAAATAACACATACAAGTTATTTGTGTTATTTACACGACGTGTTATTAACACAGCGTGTTTTTTACACAATGAGTTTTTGACATTAAAACGTCAGAAATATATGTTAAACTGAAAAATCCACGCTTTTCTGTAGTTGAAAAAAACCATATTTGCTTTGAAACGTTTAAAAATAACAGTTAAGATATTATTTTCCCTTCGATTCGTTAATGTCCATAAAATTTAATTTTTATTTGTGTTAAAAATACAGTGTGTAAAAAACACGTCGTGTTAATAACACATTGTGTAAAAAACACAATAACACAATTATTTTTCACATTTTAACACTTTTGTTTTTCACTCACTTGCTCACACTGTAAAATACAATTTTACATGTTTTTAACATGTGTGTTAAATTCCGCAACTAAGTAGGCTGTTATTCCATATTGATTCCATACTGATTCCCTTTTCTGTGACCAGGTGACGGTGGCCAATGGCTTCCTCTACGCCTTGGGTGGCCACGACTGCCCGGCCAGCAATCCGATGGTCTGTCGCACGGAGACAGTGGAACGCTACGATCCAGCCACCGATACCTGGACACTGGTGAGCACGGGTTATGGGACTCCTGGTCTTCTTATTCTGATATCTCCAATCTCAAATAGATCTGCTCACTGGCCTTGGGCCGGGATGCGATTGGCTGCGCCCTGCTGGGCGATCGCCTGATCGTCGTCGGCGGCTACGATGGCAATCATGCGCTGAAGAGCGTCGAGGAGTACGACCCCGTGCGCAACGGATGGAACGAACTGGCGCCGATGGCCTTCGCGAGGGCCGGCGCCTGTGTGGTGGCCATTCCGAATGTCATACCGCCGGCGGCCCAACAGCCGCCGCCCAGTGCTACAGTTTAGTCTAAACCCACTCCACTTTCGGTTGCAGTGTAGGCTCGTTGAATGCATCGCATATGCAGGGGTAAAAAGGCAGCCTTTTCACGTCAATTTGAAGTGCAAAAATATCTTAAATATAGTAGAGAATTTTTTCCATTCCATAGAATTATAGTTTACCTTTATAGATATTTTGCTTAGAAATTGCATTTAAATAGCTCAAGTTTTGAATTATAAATAGTAAATTTCTTGTACAGGATGCATGTTAAATTTACATTACTTTTTTTTTGAGTAACCAGGATGTATTTTTATATTTTACTATTTATATTTATATTATGCTGGAATAATAACTCAACTTTGGAAGCCTAGATTTTAGATCACCTAGATTAGCTGTACTTTAGCCTGAAAGCGATGCACTTAGCGAAGGAACACTGTACCCAATTCTATAGTAGTTGTTGTTACTGTTGCCGTGAGCTGCTCGTGGTTGTTGCTCGTGTTCCCTAACCCGGAAAGTTTGAAACTGCAGCTCACCCTCGCCTCGCTCTCGTCTGTGTTCTGACATGATTTCCTGTGGTATGGCATTTACACCCTACACCCCGAATTCACCCACTTCCTCCCGCACAGTACCCAGTATTTCCCACTTTTCGGCTGCTATTTTAAGTAAACTAAAAGCGGAATAATAATAAAAAAGAATGAGAAATCTCATAGGTTTTAAGAAGTGCATGAATGCGAGGCTTCCAATCTAAAATCGAACCCTAGCTGTAATTAACCAACGTATTTCACACGATGATCCCCTAGATTTTAAACATTCTCCATCCCACTCACTCCCCATGGTGTCGTACGCTTCACACACTGCATGCCATCTCGCTCGCACCGGTGACGGGCCCACATTCCATATGACATATGTATATCCTTTATATCCTAGAAAAGACTGCGTCAAGCCAAAATTCCCAATTTTTGCATGTGAAGTGTGCGAAACCATTTGAAAAACACAATCGAAAACAATCAAAAAGACAGCTGCAATTGCTTAGTTTTAGTTAGTAAATACGTATTCCATGGAATGATTAAATTTCGACTTCTGCATCGTCATTTTGTACCGATATTACTTAGTAAATACTAGATGTGTGTGTGTGCGTACATCGAGCATTTATTTCTAATTGTTTATTATGTTTTTATTTCTTTCTTTTCCCCTTTTTCCCTTCGATTGCATTTAAAAAATAAAGAAAAAGAAGAAGTGGAAGCCAGTGAGATTGGATCCAATCTGCTATAATAGGCGTCCCAGATCTGTCGAGTTTGTCGACTACTATAACATGTAAATGCAAGACAGACAACAACTATAAACACTTAAGTCAAGCTACAAAAAACACAAGAAAAACGTAAAAAAAAGAAGATTTAAAAAAAGAATCCAAATATTACGTATTATTTTATATTTACACATATATATATTTTTACACAAAACATACACTGCATAAATGTATACACTGGATATGTATTTTTTGTAATAAAAGCGAAAATCAAAAATAGTTAGTTATCTGAAGTTTTAATATAATTAATTTTAAAAAGATATGTATATTTTTCAAATTGTGCCTAACCGATACCTCGATAGTCGCGCAGTCTGGCAACGCCGCGTGGCATATTTCAACTCTCGGCCGAGGGTCACACTGGTGGAAATTAAAAAACTTAATTTAATTAAACCAAAGGACTTAAAAAGCCACCTCAAAAAACGGCCAACGCTGGCGACATGGAAGCGGAGCAGCTGAAACGACTGGAGGCCAAGGAGGCGGACCACATCCCCGCCATCCTGGGCGAGTTCAACACGAAGGTGAGTGATGGGAATCTCCAGAAAGAGCTTACAAATGACCCCTCCCATCCGGTTTTTCATCGGGTTTTTTTTCGCAGAATGCGGATTTGCTAATCTTCGACAGCTTTCGCACGGACAACCAGTGGCACGAGCTGTGGCTGGCCATCTTTGGGATCCTGGAGGATCAGCGGCTGAGCCATTTGCATACGCAGTGCCTCAACACGGTGAGAATTCTCACGCGCGACGAGTTTAGTTTGCAGACGAACTACATCGAACAGGAGGTGAATACTTTGCTGCGGCTGGCGAGGATCGAAGCGGGTTCCCTGAAGCTTCCCGCCACTCCCGATGAGCTCAAGCAGCAGGAGCAGGAGCAGCCCCAGCTGGAGCCCAGCCAGGCGCAATCGGAGGTAATTGCGGAGGCTCTGAAATGCCTCTGCAATTTGGTCTATCAAAGCTCCGACTGCCGGAGGCAGTGCCTCCGCCAGCACTGCCTGGACGCGATCCTCAAGCGGGTGGCCTCCTCGATGCGGCATCCCTGCGCTCTGGAGTACTACGACATGAAGCTGCTCTTCCTGCTTACCGCATTGGAGCCTTCAGCCAGGTCGCGCCTACAAATTGATCTCAATGGATTGACCTACATGACCAAGTGGCTGGACGACAAGCTGGGCGAGGTGGAGCAGGCGGGCGAGGAGCAGCTGAACATCATCTGCGAGCTGCTCAAGGTGATGTTCAACGTGACCAGTGCGCCGGACAAGAGTCCCAATGAGTACGAAATTCAGAGTTTGCATTTAACTGGAGTCCTAAGGGAACTGCTCCTGCGCTTCGGGGAAATGGCCAGCGACAAGGATCGCGCGGTGGTCACGCATGCCATTAATCTGCTGACCAATATCTCGGGAGGCTGCCTGACGGAGTTAACGCTGCGCTGCTCCAAGGAGGAGGAAAAGGAGAAGGAGAAGGATGCAGAGGCCTCCAGTGCCTCTAAATCCCGCCAATGCTGCTCGCAGTGCTTCGAGAGGCGCAATGTGCGCAGCCTGGACGTCCTGCTGCGCTACCTCCGCCAATCGCTGGCCCAGCAGGAGGCGGAGGCCAGCTCCCATGAGCTACTCTCGCCCGTTCTCACTGTTCTGGTGAAATGTGCGCGCAGCGATCGCGTGATGCGTCATTATCTAAGACAGGAGATCCTGCCGCCACTGCGCGACGTCAGTCAGCGACCGGAAATTGGCCAGGAGCTGCGCAATCATCTCTGCCGCTTCCTCACCCTGCCCGCCATGATTCTGCGCGATCTCTCCGCCGAATTGCTATTTGTTCTCTGCAAGGAGGATGTCGGAAGGATGATCAAGTATACAGGATATGGAAATGCAGCTGGTTTGTTCGCCAAGCGGGGGATACTCGACTGCCGGCGAGTGGAGGGCACCGACTATTCGTCGGATAGCGAGGACAGCGACACCGAGGAGTACAAGCAGCAGCAGCAGGGCATAAATCCCGTGCTGGGCTGTATTGAACCGCCCAGCAGTCGGTCTTCGCATTTGGATGGGATTAGCGAGGAGCAGAAGGAGTACGAGGCCATGCAGTTGGTCAACCTGATCGAACAGCTAAGACAAGGCGGCATCGTCAAGCCGGCGCTGATCGACAAGGACGGAAGGCCGCAGCCGCTGGAGCACATCCTCCAGCTGCAGGAGGAGCTGCCGCAGCAGCAGCTCGACCAGAAGCGCAAAACCTAAGCAACTGATCATCCAGGGATTGAGCTGTGGCACAACTTCCAAATAATCACCCCAAACTGCATTTACTTAATAGGTTTAACGGTCGAGAATGCAGCAGAATAGCTTCGCCTAATTGTTATCCATATATTCTGCGTTTGATTTCCATTATTTTACCACTCCCAATTGTTGTAGCTTAACTATTAGCATTAGTTTTTAGCCAAAGCCATTATAATCAACCATATTAGAACTAATCTCTCTCTCTCGACTTTTATAAATTATTTAGATATGCTGACACTGGTCGGCATAATTATTTTGACAAATTTTTAAGTTAAATCTGCTCATATTTTGAACTTATAATAGAAAAGTTAGAAAATTAGACCATTTATTGTGAAGCTCAAATTTTCAACTTTTTTCCTGGGGCTTTAAACAAAAATTTTTTAATGCAAAGTTTTTCCCCATTAAAAATGAATATTTTCTGCAAAAAAAATTTTTTTTAATATTTTTCCTTGTATTTTTTATAATTCTTTGAAAATAGCTAAAAATTACAATTTTAGCCGCTTTTTCCTCCTTTTCAAACAAAATTTTACTGAGATCGTTCCATTCAAAAAATCATAAAAAATACAAGGAAAAATATGTTGAACATTTTTTTTTGCCGTTATTATTAATTTTGATTTTTAAGCCCCAGGAAAAAAGTTAAAAACTTGACTTTCACAAAATGTTCTAACTTTTCAAAGGGGTCTTAATGGGTTGAGAACATTTTTGCGTCATTTTAACGGAATTGAAGTGCTCTTTCTATAGGTGCCAAAAGTTTATATTATAAGTTCAAAATGTGAGTACAGTTAACATTCAAATCTGTCAAAATAATTATGTTCGTTATATGTTATATGTTCGTTGCCATATAGTTTTGCCTGTGATTTGTTTTTTGGCCATTCGAAGTTGATGCCATAGCATCCCATCCTTTTCCGCTTGAATCTAAATCGACAACTAACTAAGCAGAACAATCGTTGGGGTCTTCCAATTCCGGGAAGCAGATGATAAACACAGACAAACGAATAGAAATACCAAAACTGAATAATTCTTTTATATATACTGATCGGCAGATAGGCAAATTTGACTAATCTTTGTAATATGTAAGTGCATGTATCTATAAAAATTCCAATTATACACTTGGGATCTAAAACTCCAACCGTATCGCTAGAATCTAACAAACTCATCCTCACATCGTTTGTACCCAAAAGCTAAACGTTGTAAATTCCGCATCAAGGGGTAAAAACTTTTTAAAAGTCACGTGTCTTTATTCTATATACAGAAAATCCTATATAGAGCTTTATTGTGTTCAATTTGCTATAGCGATAGAAGACCTAATAATATATACATCAGAACGTAGTAATATCTGTTGCCGTTAATGTGTGTGCGAGTCTTAATGTGCGTCTATCCTAAGCTTAATAATAAATCAATCGACGTCTTGCTAAATCAATAGAACGAACGATTTTCCATATTTATGGGGCTCAAAAGGGGTTCGAAAATGCATTTTATTTCTTAGAAAGATATTGGGAAATGAATCGTAGTTATCGTAGCTTAATTAGCCTGGTAAAAAATAAAAAGTTAAATAACGATCCGATATTAAAACTAGCAACAAACCCAAAAAACCGAATAAGAAAACATAAATTAAGATGGGAAAAATATTTTTCTAGTAACATTTTTTTTGAATACTAGATTTCCTTTCAATTTTTACAAAGGACAATTTTTTGATTCATAATTTTTGAATACCATATTTTCTTTTAATTTTTACCCTTAGGGGGGTTAAGTCCAAATAAAATCTTAAAAAAAAAATAAAAAATTTTTAGGATCCTTAAATATAAAAAAAAATATTTATTTTTTCTTTAAAAAAAATGTATCCAAAAAAACCACTAACGAAAAAAATTTTGATGGAAAAAAATATTTTTCTAGTATCATTTTTTGTAGTATACTTTTTGAATACCATCTTTCTCTTTAATTTTCACCCCAAGGAGAGTTGGGTTCAAATACGATTATGAAATTCCCAATCATCAACATTAATTACTAAAAAAAAAATTTTTTCCCCTTAAAAAAAAATTTTTTTTTCTACTTTAAAAAAAAAATTGTTTATCTATAAAGTTACCTTAAAACTAAAACCTACTTATAAAGACGAATAATGAATGGAATGTTTATGAGGTACACATACTAGGAATAAGACTCCTGATTACCTAATAATTTCCGAACTAAAATGCAATATTGATCTATAACCTCCTTTCGAGGGTCCCGTACCCAACTTAAACCAAGGATTGACTAATGCTCTTTCGAATATGCTTGTACATATATTGCTCAGTGACTCTGGGACAGGGATTAGTTGACTCCCTGGGAGAACTTGGCCTCCTGGATGTCGTGGTGCCTCAGTCGCATGGGATCGTAGCGAGGACCTCCTCCTCCTCCTCCGCCGGCTGCCTGGCGGAGATGATGATGACGCTGGTGGTGAACGGTGTGGTGGAGTCCCAAGCCGTCGTGCTGCTTCTGGCAGGCCTTCAGCTGGGCCTTCATCCGCTCCTGCCGCTTGCGCTGCTCCTGCAGATCCTCCCGCTCCTCCCGCTCCTTCTGCTCCTGCCTGTAGTTGGGAAAGTAGCTGGTGAACAGGTAGTCCTGCTCCGATTCCCCCGATTCCCGCCTCCCGCTGGCCGGCGACGAGGAGGAGCAGGAGCCACTGGCGGCCACCGGCGGAGGCGTCTGCAGGTTGAAGGAGCGGAAGCAGCTGGCCCGATACACATTGGCCAGATCGGGCAGGTCGAACTCGTTGGTGTCGTCGCGGTTGAGGAACTCCTGGAGCTGCCGGTGGCGCTGCCTTTCCTGCTCCCGGCGGAAGAGCTCCTCCTGATTCTCCTCCTGATCCTTCTCCTGATCTTCATCCCGATCTTTCCGCGGCTGCAGCTTCTTGATGTGATAGCGCAGGCGTTCCTGGGTAAGGAGATCCTGATGGTCTTGCACGAAGTTCACCAGCTGCTCCTTGCACTTGGCCATCTCCTCCTCCAGGTGGTTGATCCGCTGGCGATAGCAGAAGATATCCTCCTGCTCCTCCTCCTGCTTTTCCTCCTTTTCCTCCTGCTTTTCCCGCTCCTTCTTATCCTTCTCCCTCTTCTTCTTCGTCTGGCTGTTCTGGGTGAGCTTCTTTACCTTGCGGGCTATCTCACTGAAGGCTTTGGCCGCCGCCTCCTGCTCCCGCATCTCCTCCAGCTGCTCGCGCTCCTCCTCCATCAGCCGGAGATTGTCGGCCATCCGCCGGCGCTGCAGATTCCGCCGCTCCTCCAGGATTCGTCGCTCCTCGGCTGGGGGATCCCTCTCCCCCTTGGATTGGGAGGATTTATCTCTTGACTTTATCTCCTTGGTGGTTTTCGTTCGCAGGGATCGATTCCTGCGCAGGGTCGTGACCTCCTGGATCTCCGGTGGGGATCCTTCGGTGGCGGCAGGAGGAGCAGGAGGAGGATGAGGAGGAGCAGCAGGAGCAGGAGCAGCGGCGGCGGAGGGCAGGGGCATCTGCGACTGGAGCAGCGCCTGCACATGGGCCTTGGCCTCCGCATGGAACTTGCCCTGCGCTTGGACCTGCGACTGCCAGGTGGTGGTGCTAGTGATGCTACTCTTCTTCACGGCAGCCAGTTCCCTTTGGAGCACCACCCGGTTGTGCCGGCACTTGGCCAAATTCCTAGCGGATTTACCTGCGGGAGCCGGAGGATTCACCGGCAGGACGACATCCTTGGACGGCGGACGAGGCTTCTGGAGGGTCGTTGGCTTCTTCTGTTCGGGGATCCTGCGGCTCAGGGTGCTCACCACCTCCTGCGGAGGCTGAGGAGGAGGATGCAGCTCCAGCTTCTTGTCCGTCTGGCTGGCACTCAATGTCCTGGGGGAGGAATTGGGATGAGTGGAGCACAGGTGATTTCTACAGTTGGGTTGAGTGTATAACCACCCAAAAAAAAATATGAAGCGTACATCGATTTTACATTATTTAAGATCAAATTGATATGCGGCCAGGTGAATTTAAACTGGTCGAAAAGAGTATTTCATGTAAAAACGATATGGGTTTTGCATGACAAGTTACATGGCCATATCGATATTACGGGAACATGCTTTTTTTATGAGTAGTGCGGTTGCGTTATAAGGTACTAATATTTATAATATGTACTATATTATATGTATTATCTCGTAATGCTTTTCTACAGAAATTTGTGATTACAAGATGATTCAAAGGTTGATATTACAAAGAAGCGTTGTTTATAAGGAACTTATTCAATGATCTAAACAGCTTTCCCTTATAGGCTAAATATTATTTCAGCTATTTACGACTTGGTATTACAAATCTTGGTATTTCAAATTAAATCATTACTTAAGAACCTTAATGTTACATTTTCTTAGAATATATAGTTTATAATCTAGATATCATGTAAAACTAAGGGACATGCATACTATTATTGAACAGTTAAAATTAAAGTTATCCTACAAAAGATATCGTGGTTCTTCAGTCCTTCTAGCCAAGGATCCCAAAAAATTAATAGTACAGTATAATTAGCTATGTTAAATCATCACTTAAGAACCTTAATATTATTAATATTCTTAGAATATATATTTTTTATAATCTAGATATCCTATAAAAACTAAGGATGCAAATAAAGTTATCCTAACAAAACATATCGTGGTCCTTCGGTCTTCTAGCCAAGGATCACAAAAAAGTAGTGGTACAGTATTAAATACTTTAGTATTCTATTGGCTTTTCTTAGAATATATAGTTCATAATCTAGAAATATTATAAAAACTAAGAAGGATGAATACTAATGATGAACAGTTCAAATTAAAGTTATCCCACAAAAGATATCGTGGTCCTTCGGATCCCAAAAAAGTAATGGTATAGTATTTAGTATTCTATTGGCTCTTGCGCTGATTGAGGCGCCTGGGATGCGGCGGTCGGAGCCTGGAACGATGCAGTCGCTCCTTCAGCGGGGGCTTCTCGGGGGAGTCCTCGGCCTCCTTGGCGGTGCAGTTGTCCTGCTCCCGGGGAAGGGATGTGGTCGTGGAGGTGGCACGCCTATGCTAGGGACGCCGGAACCTGGAAGAGGGGACGAGCAGCTAGAGAAGCAGCTCCACCAGCCCTCCCCCTAGCAGCCCTAGAACCCTCGTCCCTTATCCCTCATCCCTATAATCTCCCCCAGGAACTCTACTCACCTGGTTCGCGACACCACTCGCTGGGGCTTCGTCGTCGTCGTCGAGGAGATCTCCCGATTGCTGGAGGGCGTGGCATTGCTCACGGTGCGGGCACTGCCCCTCGACTCGCGGCCAATCATGTCGTACAGGTTGCTCCGGTACTGGTCCACTCCATACCGCACGTCGTCCTTCAGCGGCGGATGGATGTCCACCCGGAGCTCCATGTCCGCGGAGGCCGTGCGGAAGCGACTCACATACGGATGCTGGATGGCCGCCTTGGCCGTCAGACGGCCGTGGGGATTCAGGACCAGCAGGGACTTGACCAGCGATATGGCGTCGTCGCAGCAGTTCCTCAGCATCTCGTCCAGCGAGTGCCGGCGATCGCGATGGATCTTCTTGCTCAGCAGCACTGTGCCGAAGCTGGCTCCGATCGAATCGATGTCACGCTGGGTCACATCCGGCAGGGCCAACACGATTTTCTCTATCTGTTCACCAAAAAAAAAATTAATTTGAAATGTAGATCGATTTTACATTACTTAAGATCAATTTGAACTGGTCGAAAAGAGTATTTCATGTAAGAACGATATACGTTTTGCATGACCATATCGATTTTACGGGAACATGCTTTTTTTTGTGTGTTTATTAAGAGTTATTGCCCGAAAAGCAACTAGCATTATTCGAGATCCATTACCTGATTCACAGTGCTGGTGCCTTGGAAGAGCGGCTTCTGTCTTATCATCTCGCCCAGAATGCAGCCCAGACCCCACATATCAATGCCTTTGGTATAACTGAGGGGTATTTTGAAAATACATGAAGAGTTTAAAAATAATGATACAAAGTAGTAATTTAATTTATATAATATATGTAATATATATATTATGTATATAAATATTTTTAAATATTAAATAAAATAAATTACTAAATATTATTTAATTTATAGTATATATAGCTACTACTCACTTGCGACTGGCCACCAGAATTTCGGGAGCCCGATACCAACGGGTGGCCACATAATCCGTCAGCATGCCCTCGTGGTCCATATCATCAAATTCCGCTTTTCTTTTGGTGGAAAGTGTGCGGGCCAAACCGAAATCAGCCACCTTGAGTCTGGGGAAAGTGAAATTGTAAAAGGTCAATTCTACCTTATTGCATATCAATAAAATGCCGATATGATATTTTATCATATCATATAAAATACCAAATGTAGTATTTTTATTGAACAAATAATGTAAAATATTATATAAAAATGAAATGAATAACTTGATCTTTAAAAATATATCAAATTGACCATCACATATCGATCTGATCTTTTGTTAATTTATAAATTAGATCATAAGATCTCGTACCTGCATTTACTGTCTATCAGTATGTTACTGGGCTTCAGGTCCCTGTGGATGACATTGCCCGAGTGCATGTACTTGATGGCATTGATCAGCTGGTACATGACGAAGCGCTTGTGAATGTCCTTGAGGACATCGCCCTTCTTTATCACGTTGTGCAGGTCGCTCTCCATGAACTCGAACACCAAATAAAAGTCCAAATTGTTGCCAGCTCTGAGAAGTAAATATCAAATATATTGAAATACCAAACGATGGAATTTGGGAAACCCACTTGAAGACATCCATCAGGCGGATGATATTGGGATGGTGACGAAAGGCGCGCAGGAATATCACCTCGCGGTAGGTGCGCTGGGCATCGGTTTCATCCCGAAAGGCATCGAATATCTTCTTCAAGGCCACCGTGTCCTTGTTCCGCTTGTCGGTGGCCTTCCACACGATGCCATAGGCACCTTTGCCCAAACGCTAGAAAATAGTACCAAAAAAAAAAAAATTTCAAATAGTTTTGATTTTTGAAAACCTAGAAAATACTTTTATACGAATAAATCTCAAACGTAGAGTTTGGAATTCTATTGAATAGTGCCTTAATAGTTATGGGTGGGGTAGAACCGACCGCTCTTTAACCTCTTTTCATGAAAAAAAATTTTTTTAAATAGTTTCGATCTCAGAAAACCTAAAAAGTACTATAATACGAATAAATCTCGAATTTAAAGTTTGGTATTATGTTGAATGGTGCCTTAAAAGGTAAGGGTGGGGTAGAACCGACCGCTCTTTAACCTCTTTTAATGGAAAAAGAATTTTTTTTTTGGTCCTACCTTGCGGACATCGAACATGCGCTCCACATTTTGGTCCAGCTCGTGGATGCGACGCTCGTGAGCGGGAATATTCGGTTGGTTGGCCATTGGCTGCTTCTGATCCTGCTCCTTATCCTTATCCTGATCCTTAGCCCTGTCGCTCCCCTTGGCCCTTTTGCGGGCCCTGTCCTTGCGAACCTCCTGCTGGCTGGGATGCTGGGACTGCGACTTGGACTTCTTCGCCAGCTTCGACTGGATCTGGAGCACTCCACCCGGCGGGGCAAAGCCTCGACAAATCCACCACGAGGCAGCTTCACTGTGGAAAGGGATTAGAATGGATGGTTAGCTGGCATCCACTGTGGATGGTTTTGGATGGTGCTGTTGCTGTTGCGCGTGGCAGTGGCAACCGAGTGGTTTTGCGGCTCCAACTGGAGCATCTGGGGCCCTCGTCCTCGTCCTCGCGTGCTCGCTCCCATATGCAAACGGCATCAAGTATGTAAAATAAAATTAAACGGCAACAAAAGTAATGCAAAACTCCACGGAGAGAAAAAAAACTAGTTGAAAAGTAAGCTCAATAAGGAAGTATTTTGATATTACATTTAAAGATTATAATTATACTTCAAGATCTGAATACTTTAAAGATAAATAAGTAAAAATAGTCTTAAAAATATTTAAAGGGTAGATTATATTATTTGTAAGAAAGAAAATCAGCAAAATTCAATAAATATTAAAAATAAGCTCAATATTTTAGGAAGTATTTTTTTATATTACTTTTTAGATTATGGGAATTTAATATTTATTTAAAGTTATAAAGTTATACTTCAAGATCTGAATACTTTAAAGATAAAAAAGTCTCAATAGTCTGAAAAATATTTAAAGGGGATATTTTATTATTTGTAAGAAAGAAAATCACCACAATCAAAAAAATTCATAAAAAGGACATTGATCATAATCCATCAGAAAGGATCATCGTTTTCTCTCTCTGCATGCAAATGCACCGGAAACGGAACAACGGCCATAACGGGAGCACAAATAAAAAGCGGGGGAAAAAATAGCAAACGAATAAATAAATCGCGAGGCGGACCTGATTGAAACTGAATTATTGTTAGATCGATCGGGGAGAAGGCGAAAGCGAAAACGAGAGCCCCAATGGGATGTGGATGGCCTGGCAATGCCTACAGTGGACCCTCAAGTGCCCAGGGCAACGTCATGTTGCCACAGTGGAGCCTCCGTGCAGTGAACCCAGCTAAATCGATCTATTGATCTGATTTTGCCTAAATGTAAGTACTTACTAGAGTAGGTTCAAATATTACCCAAATTTAAACTGAAAGAATTGCTTTTAAAATATCTGATTATTATTATCAGATGTTTTTTTTTATAAACTTAAAAGTTACAAAATAATCTAAATAGATTAATTATTAAAAAAAATAAAACAAAGAGATTTATCATTTACAACTGTTTTCCTCTATAATATATGTATATCTTCAAGTTCTTTAAAAATATAATATTTTTCTAAAAAATTAAATAAAAAAAGTTATTTCACTCTCACGAAAGTTAATAGTGGAGAATATCAGGATGTTCACTGTATTACTGTTACTTCGCCTACTTCACTTATTGTTGCTGCAAGAAACGCCGCAAAACAATCAAATGGAAATACACGGCATGCAATCTGGCTGAACCAAAATCACCAAAAAAAAAACATGCCAAATGAATTTGTTTAACAAATAAATAGGCACAAGTACACTCATATGGCAAAGGGCAACACAGGGCAACAAAAGTGGAGTTATATCCTCGAGAAATAGCGTATGATCTATTTAAAAAAATTCAAATGATAACGTAACGGAATTTAGGGAAAATTGACTAATTAAATTCGTATTCCTTTAATTTATTGAAAATCCAAAAAAATCTCCCAGCCTTTGCATAGAAAAAGATAAGAGTTATAGTTAGATGAAATAAGAACTCATTATTAAAAGCAAAAAATATCCTCAAAATTCTGCCATGTAGGTTTACACGGTAGAAAATAGTTATATGTATTAATTACTAAATTTCTAATACTTGGAAATATATTTTGATTTTATCGAAAAAAAAGATCCTTAAAATTCTGTCTGGAAAATATGTATTAAATACTAAAAAAAATTTCTCAAATTTGGAAATATATTTAAATTTTATGCAATATATGTATAGAAGCTCCACTACATCATCTACTTTCTGTTGGCTAGTGTATGCCCAAAATAACAGTTACAACCGAGCGATTGAATTTGGCACAAAAGTTTTGAAGTGGAGCACGTCACTTACCCGTAAAAGGAGGCAGGATTCGTTGGATACGTGGGTTCGGTGGGCTAACTAGCAGACGAAGGGCCCCCGGAACTCGATGGATTTGTGGGGGATTGGGGATGGAAAGTCAACTGGCAATTTGCACAATAAAAATAAAAAATATATATATATATAATAACGGAACGGAACGCGAAACACACAAGATGTAACCCGAACTGTAAGGGATCGGGAATGGGGGTTATTATCTCAGGATAATCAGGATACACACACACAAACCTGCAGTCAAAGTGGTGAGCTGTCCTCGAAGTTCTCCGAGAAGCAGTTCAGGACCTTGAACATGGAACACAGAAAACAAAACGCGAAAAACAAATGCCTCTCGAAAATCCTTTTTTTTTCTATCTGATCCCGTTCTGATATTGGGTTCTTCCAAACTCTATATCTTCTCTCCTTCGGCTTTCACGGCTTTTCCACTGTCAACTCTTGAAATAGTCCTTGAATTTCTGGTAATTTTTCTGCTGTTTTGCTGGTTTTTGTATTCGGCTTTTTTCGGCTTCTCTTCTCGGCGGATTAGATGGGCTGAGATCCCGCCTCCAAGTTAGAAGACCGATTTAGTTTCGGATCAGCTGCCGCGACTGGAAAATTTAAATGTTTCACTCGCGGATCTGGCGCGCCTTAATTTGCACAGATTTGATTGGAATTGAAAATATAGATATATACTATATACTTGGAGTCGACATAGATGCGGATCCGGGGAGGACGAGACCATATACGGTATATCCTTCTCGCTTTCACGCTTCGGTTACGATTTTACAAAATAAAAGACTCGAATCGAATACAAAAAAAATGTGTGTGTTTTTATATTTTGGAATCGGGTCGTGTGTGAAGTAGAAAAATTCCGGACTATAACTGGCATGATCGACAGTTCGTCTGGGGCGAAAGCCAAAAATCGCCACGACTACTTGCTCGTCCAGCTACTGATGCTCGATTTCGACTGTTGTCCTGTTCCCCCGATTCCCGATTTTCGAGGTCCTGCCGTTTCCATTGGTTGCCCACCGCCTAAAAAGCAGGACCCATGCGTATCATTTACCCTAAAACGGGGTTCTTCATATTCACAAAGGGGTTCGGTGCACTTTTCTTATATGATTATATAAATGAACTAAAGTATCTTAACTGAAAAAGTAAAGAATAATATTGAATACTTAATAAAAAAAATATAACAGCCCATTTAAGTTTAATTAATAATTAAGTCAACAAAATATATTCTTTTTTCACTATTTAGAGCGACATATTAACTCACAAATTCATTGAAAAAAATATAAATGACTTTCCTGATTAAATTTACCACAATTTACTTTATTAATCAATTAACTAAATAATTAAGTCAACAAAATATATTTATTTTTCACTAACTAGAGCGAAATATTAATTTGCAAATTTATTGAAAAAAAAAATACATGCCAGAAATATTGACTTTCCTGATGTTCCTGATTAAATTTACTTTATATCTTATACTATATTATCTGTACAGTTTATAAATATTTATAGCAAAAAGGAATTCGCCTATATGCACTTAAGTTAAATACAAACTATTAACTTATTTCATAGTTACAGCGAAAAAAAACATAAACAGAACACAATTTGTAACTTTTTTGGGTATTACAAAAAATCATAAAGAAACAAAGAAAAAGAGTTTTCTTGAACGCAAACAATTTGCGATCTTATAAAATTAACACACATAATTCAAGAGGCTTAAACTAAAATTAAATTTATTATTAAACTATATAGTACCCTTAGTCTAGGCAAAATACAATAGATTGCTCTAAAATACTTAAGACAAGTTGAATGATTTCCCTGGTTGAGCTGGCCCAGTGTAGCCTTTCCCTTTTGCGGGCAGGTTGCTATCAATAAATGCATATTTGATGCTTAGTTTTCAATAACAAACAGGGGCGTTCCCCGATCCCGGCGCGTAGCAACCTCTTCCTTTCCTTTTATTCCTTTGGGGGAACTTAAATTATGTTATCCGGTTGCCCGGAGAAACGGGTAAGTGGTTAAAAATATAATAGATTTGTGGGCTCTCGTACAAAAGGGTTTCTTGCATGTCAGTTTATTGCTTGCTTTAACTACGCTTAGAGGAATGGAAATCTATGGCTTTCGCTGCAGGTAGATGAGTTGAGTTTGCTGCTGCAGCTGCGCCTGCTGCTGCTGCTGTTGCTGCTGCAGTAGCAATTGCTGTTGCTGCTGCTGTTGCTGTTGCTGCTTCTCCTGGTAGAGTTGCTGCTGCGCCTGCAGCTGCTGCTGATGCGCCTGCCGCCGCTTTTGCTTCTCGAACTCGGCCAGATGCTCCTGCTGCTTGCGCACCAGCTCGTCCATCACCTCGTGATTGTAGGTGGAGTGCAGCATCAGGCCGAGCAGATTGGCACGCGAGGTCAGTTGCTGTCGCAGCATGCGCTCCTGCTCCATCAGGTCGTCCATCTTGAGCCACTGGCGCACACGCTCCAGATCGATCTCCGCCCGCCGTATCTTCTCCCACGCGTAGTGCTTGAAGCAGTTCTTCTTCGGCGCCCGGCAAAACTCGCCCGTGGGACCGAAGTCCTGGTTGACCAGCGGCGAGCCACACACATCCGTGTCGTTCACCTTGGGATCCTTGCTGTGCTCGGGACACAGCACCCTTAACCGCTTACAATACGTCTTACTTGCCGGGTTGTAGAAGTCGCAGAACATATTGTTGCCCTCCATGCGCGTCTGGAAGATGCTGCCGAAGCTCGCCTGCGACTCGTACTTGTTGAAGCACTTCTCCATGTGCTTGATGGCCGTGCGCGAGTGGATCTCGTGGCCGCAGGTGATGCAGTACATGCTCTGCTCGTCCTCCATGTCGCCGGTGTCGTGCGGGTTCAGTGTGTCGATGGAGCTGCGATTGGCCCGCTCCACCACCATGTTCAGCTCCTCGGAGCGCTTCTCCAGCTCGGCGAGGGCGAAGCGCACGAGGGACTGCTTCGAGCGAATGCTCTCTAGGTGCTTCCTTGTGTCCTCGGCGGCGCGACAGGGCGTCAGGTTCCACTCCTGCAGGCGCTGCGGCAGAACCTGAAAAGGAATTACTTGTGATTAATTGTTTAGCTTAAAAAACAGGCCAGATCAGGCAAAGAAAACCGGGAAAAAAGGATAAAAAAAAACATTTAAAAAGGGCAAAAAAGAGAACAAATGTTACTTCTTCAAAATTTTTGTGTTTTTGTTACTAGGTTAAATTGTTTACTAATTTAAATTTCTTTATTGCTCAACCGATCGTTTTTAAATCTATCGCACATTTTTCTGTATAAAAAAACCGATCCCTTAAAAAGAAATTTTTTTTTTTATTTTGTAACATTTAAAACTTTTTTCTTTAAACGAAAAGTCAAATTTTTCTTTAAACGAAATCAAATTTTTTTTAGGAATAAACCTAATTTTTGGACTTTGGCAAATCGGAAAAAATTCTGGAATTAAAAAATTATAAAAATAATATGCAAAAGGTTTGTATAAATTACATCTAACCAGTTAACAAGAGAAACTCGAAAAGTTATTTGATTTTTTGATGATAAAAACCCAACCAAAACCAACGATTGGCAAAACTAACATTTGTTAACATTAAAGTAGGCTTAAAACCTTGAAATCGTATGGGAAATCAGAGATTTAACCCTTCTTTAAATTGATCAGGCGGACGAAAAAACGGACCTAAAAAAGGACAGATTTACGGACAGCGGATAATTGAAATTTCTTCCGGATAAAGCCGTTAAAAAAAAAGGACAGATCTGTCTGGAAAAAGGACAAAATGGCAGCACTGACTGCTAGCCAAGCAATGCAAACCTGAAAAATCCTGTTGGTGGCTAAATTAAAGCCGCACTTGTCGCTGCAGTACTTGCTCTGCGGCCTCGCCTGGCAGCAGCAGCCGGGTCCGTGGCACTGGCGCATCCCCTCCAGCTCGGGATTGAGGTAGACCTCGGGACTGGCCGCCCGCAGGTTCGCCTTCATCTTGCGATCTTTCGAAGCGGCGGCGGCGGCGGCGGAGGCTTTCTCCCGCTTCTTCTGCGGCGCCGACGCCTCCTTGCCGCCCGTCGCCTGGGCCACGCAGTTGCGGAATATGCAGCGCGGCTTGTGGCCCACGCGCACCCGGCAGGCGTCGCACTGATTGCAATTGGGACGCCGGCAGCCCTCGCAGGTGCCGCATCGCTTGCCCGCCTTCGGTTCGCGGGCATTGCTGTTCTTGCGCTTCATTGTTGCAGTCGCCGCTGCAGTGGTCGTTGTGGTTGTGGTGGCCACCGGCGGTGGCTGGAGGTTGGTGGCCATTGGAGCACCTGGAGGAGCACCCGGCGGACCCAATCCCGGGGCATTCAGACTCGTGGAGGCGGCATTCGAGGCGGCCGCCCGTTCGGTGGCCACCAGGCGGAATATGGTCTGCAGCTCGGGATTCTCCTTCTTGCAGCGGCGGCAGTAGTACTGCTTGATGTGCTTGGCCTCCTTCTCGGTGATCCCGATGCAGTCGCCGTGGTACCACTCCTCGCAGCCATCGCAGCCGCTGGAAGGGATTAGGGGTTAGCAGGGAATATCTCTGAAAGGATCACCACTCACATCATGAACCTGGAGCAGTCGGAGGTGCGGCAGATGCAGTACGCCTGATCCTCCTGCTTTAGAATGGTGGCTATCTTCGATTTGCGCTCCGGCAGATCGAATTCCCGGGCAATCTCCCGCCGGATCTCCTCTTTCTGGAATGATTGTGGGGTTGTGGTTAAAGGTAGATGCATTCGCCGCCTGCTTACGGTTTTCTTGTATTTCCGCTTGTCCGCCATGCCGCTCCAATCTCGCCGAGAATTCAAGTCCGCGATTTAACGTCCCGTCCCAGAAAAAAATAAACTATTAGGGATGGTGATGGCACTGCGAGCGATAGTCAGCTAGAAATGTGCGGGCGAGTTATCGATAGTTAACTTTTAACTAAAAATGTTATTGTTTATAACTTTTTAAAAAAATGCAATTGTCCTGTATTAATCATTTTTTTAATGATAAAACTACACAATTTTTCAAATTTTTAATATTATTTTTATGAATGATACATTATTTGAATATTATTGAAAACCACCCCCTAGTTTAAAAGCGTATTTAAAAGGCTTTTAGAAGTTTAAAACAATTTTTTATTGATTTCCAACTTAAACTTATTTGTTGCTACAAAATTTTAAAATATAATTTTTTTTTTAATTAATGAAAATTTTTTGATTAATGAAAATTAAAGAAAACCACCCCCCACTTTTAAACTATTTTTTGTTGAGTTCTAACATATTTTTAAGATTAGTTTAGTTTTTAAGTTGCTCTTCCTGCACCTTAAAAAATATCGGTATTTCGCGATACAAAAACAAACATCGATAGTCAAAGTAATTACTATCGCCTTTCTCCCACCTCTAATTACCGCGCATTTTGCCGCATCTTGTTAGCAATTTCGGAATTGAACTAAATGTGAATTAACCGAAATAATGGCGGCCCTGAGCAACCTGAAGCAGTGCCCGCCGTTCTCCACGCTGCCCGATCTGGCGCTGCGGCACAACCACATCCCCGAGCTGGAGCGCTATCCGCAGATCAACCTGAACAGCGAATTGATGGCCAATCCGGGCGCCCAGAGATTCTACGGCGGCCAGAGCTTCGTGCCCGTGGATGAGGGCGTCCTGAAGCGCATCACCCGCACCTTCTTCGACGGCGGCTTCTGGGAGTCGCTGGAGGAGGCGCGCAGCCCCAAGAGCCGCGAGCAGGCGCCCCTGATTGCCCAGGCGGGTGATTTGATAGCCAGGATCTTGGGTCTGGCCACCGGACTGCGGCTGAAGATCCTCCCGCACACCCAGGAGCTCAGTGCCGAGCGGATAGCGCAGTTTGTGGAGACCAGGTGAGTGGTGGGTTCGGCATCTAAAGGCCACCATTGACCACTTGCCTCCGATTCTTTCAGGGATTGGCTGAACAGCGATGTGCGCTTCCTCGCCTGGAACTGCCACTTCTTCAGCCTGGCCGTCGCCGGCGTGGACGATGTGGTGCGCATCTACTCAAAGAATTCCAACGCGGCCACCGCCACTATTTTGAAGGTAAGTAGACTCATAGGGAATTTGATTAAGAGGTCGACGAGGTTTAGCATTCCATATTTCTGTTTTTATGACCAAAATACTATTATTTTTGGGCGGAAAATCAGGATTTCGATTTTTGGTGCAAATTTGACATTTTTCTTAATCGATTTTTTGCTATAACTTGGTCAAAAATGGTTCCAAATCAAAAAGGCGTACGGTTTTGAGCAGCTAACAACTTAATAATTAATATCAGTAAACTTTCCGTCTGATTTGTAGAAATCAATTTTCGACTTAATTTTTACTTTTTTGATAAGGGGTTACATCATGATTTTTTGCAAAAATTTGCAAAAATTAAAAATGTTCAGGTTTAAATCCAGATCGATTGGGAATTTCATTACGAGTTCAACGAGGTGTGGCATTCCATATTTGGATCATTATTTCAATTTTTATGACCAAAAACTATACTTTTTTGGGTGGAAAATCAGGAATTTTATTTTTGGTACAAATTTGAAATTTTTCTTAGCCGATTTTTTGCTATAACTTGATCAAAAATGGTCCCAAATCAAAAAGGCGTACTGTTTTGGGCAGCTAACAACCTAATAATTAATATTAGTAAACATTACGTCTGATTTAAGAAAATCAATTTTCGACCCAATTTTCACTTTTTTGATAAGGGGTTACATCATAATTTTTTGCGAAAATTGGAAAAAATTAAAATTATTCAGGTTTAAATGCAGATCGATTAGGAATTTTATTACGAGTTCAACGAGGTATGACATTCCATATTTGGATCAATATTTCCATTGTTACGTTCAAATTACGGATTTTTTAATGGTAAAAAATCGAACTTGTAAAAATTCGTTTTTTGTTTAGTAGTGTTATTATTATGGTCTCTAAAATGATTTGCTAATTGTTAAACCTTTCTTTCCTTTAGAGCCCCACTCAAACGCAGATCACCTGCATGGCGTGGCGTCCGCTCTGCGCGGCGGAGATAGTGATTGGCTGTCGGCAGGGTCTTTGCTTCTGGGAAGTGGACAGCAGCCTGCACCTGGGACGCACCAATGCGCCCAGCAAGCTTTTTAAGCAGTGAGTATTGCAATTATCCCTGCCATGCGAATTATGCTCATCCAATTCCTCCCTTTCAGTCCCGCCAATCTGCCAATTACCTCGCTGCAGTGGAACAAGGACGGCACCCAGCTGGCCACCGCCTCGATTGGCGATCGATCCATCATCGTCTGGCAGCCGGACAACGGAATGATGCAGCCGCTGAAGCGCCTGGGTCCGCCGGGCTCGCTGCTCAAGTGGTCGCCGGACAACGACTGGCTGTTCGCGGCCACCGTTGACCGGGTGTTCCGCGTGTGGAACTGCCACCAGCAGTGGACGACGGAGCGCTGGGTGTGCGGACCCGGTGGCCATGTGCAGACAGCCTGCTGGTCGCCCTGCGGTCGCTTCCTGCTCTTCGTCAGCAGCGCCGAACCGATTCTCTATCGCCTGCAGTTCGTGCAGCAGAGTCTGCTCTCGTGTAAGTATGATTTATGGAAAGCTCTAGTCATAAGCAACCGCGGGCAGTCGGTTCCCAGTGTCTGTCCTTCAGTCGTGGACAGATACAAGGGTGCAATTGAAGGGACTGCCCCAGATAAAAGCCGTCAGGAACAGGTTGGCGGCTGCTGAAGCTTCCAGACCGCCTGTATAATGCTGACTACAAGATTTGCTAAGAGATACCATTGCTATTTGCTTTCTAACTCATATCTCCCTTGCAGCTTCGGCGGATGAGAAGGAAATTCTGCCCATCGCGGATTTAAACGCCTGCAGCATCGATGCGAATCGCACGCTCATCGGCGGTCCCGCCCAGCAGCTGGCTTGGGATCCGCATGGGAACTACCTCGTGGTCACCTTCAAGTCGACCAACTGCATCGCCGTTTTCCGCACCTTCGTCCAGAAGTTCGATCTGCAGATCTCGGCGGCGTATTATCTGAGCGGAGAGACGGCAACGGAGCATCCCAGCTTCATCTGCTTCCAGCCGCTGTACAAGGACAACGATCGATCCGTTCTGACGATCGCCTGGTCGTCGGGTCGTATTCAGTACTACGCCTTCGACTGATGTTGTTTTCATTGTAATATTTTATTTGATTTGGTTTTCGTAAGCGTTAATACACAGTTAAACAGGATAACCATAGTACGGAAAATGTGTGGGGATAGGGGATATTTATAATTGACTTTTGGGAAAAGAACAAATGGCCAGGAATTCGAATTCGGATCTCCCTCATTTGTCTCTTTCTTTTTCCACATTCGATTGAAAGATGCAGAGCGTTTCACACCTTTAAGGTGATTGAATCATCATCCCTACTAATTTAATTCTTTCCCTAAAACTGGTCCAACAATTGCAATTTATTTATTGTAAAATACTTTTACCTCCATGGAATATAAGCAAATTCAGACAAATTAACATATAGAATCACATATTTGCTCTGGAATCATGGTTCTTTTGTTCTGTTTTCTTTTACATTTAATATTTATTAAACAGACCGATTGATTATTGTCCGTAACCGAGTCTCCTATCACTCACAACTTGGCCTTAAAGCTGCAAAACGCTCCGCATAAACTTGACTTTAAATAGGTATATATAAATAATGGTATGTGTATATATATAGTATAGTATATAACGTGACTTTCGATTAGATAACAAAAAAAAACAAACATAATATGGGGTAAACGGTTGCTGAGGCAAAGGGATCACACTTGGAGCAATACTAAGTCATAATTCACAAACACACACAATGTATAGCTAATCGAGTTGGTCCCCCAGTTGTTCTAGATGTCGCCGAAGAAGTGTCCCAGAGCAGTGGCCGCCCTCATCCTCACCAGCGCCTGTTCGTCCTTGAGCAGCACGGCTATCTTGCTGGCCACCGCCTCCGTTTGCACGTTTCGCTCGCTGAGGAAGTTGTGCAGGATGCCTGATAATGTAAATTCGATTAATGTAAATAAAGGAAACTCCTTAAATAAGCTACTCACCAATCACGATGGCCGCACTGCCGCGCACCTCGGGCCACTGACTACGCAGCTGCGGCAGGCAAGAGTCGATAAAGTCCTGGATGTGATCGGTCAGCTCTTGGGCCTGAAAAAGAGCCAAATTATCTACATAAGTAATAAGTTAACAATAGAGAGCCTCAATAAACCCACAATCATCTTGACGAACTCCAGCACGAAGCTGCTGTAGTTGAGCTGGTGGCCCCGCTCCTCGCCCAACTGCTGCTGGGCCAACTCCGCCACTCGGGGCGCGTTGAGGAGGCGGCACACGCGCTGCAGAGTTCCCCGGCATGCCGACACAATGGCCGCCTCGCTCTCGCTGAGATGGAGGAGCAGCGGAAAGAGATTGGCGATCAGCTGCTCCCGCAACGCCTCCATCGAGGAGGTGGGCGAACTGCTACCGTCGTCGTGCTTGCCCTCGCAAATGTCGCCGAACAGCTGGATGGCCGCCTCGCGCATCTCCAGCGCATAGTTGCCGAGAAACGGCCGGATGCGTATGGCCAGGGACACGTGGAAGGACTCCACCCGCTCGCTGGGCAAAGCCCTCAGGATTCCCGACAGCCCACGCATGCTCTCTAGCGGAATGTTGATCAGGCAATCGCCCACCGGATCGTCGACGCCCTTGAGCAGAGCTCCAATGGCAGTTTCCGAGTAGCGCTTCGCCTCCTTCTCGCTTAATTGGCCCACGTAGCCCATGCCCTGGATGCTCAGTCCCCGCACCACTGCATTCGGATCGGAAAGGGCGGCTCCCAGGTGGAGCAATATGGAGGCAGCCAGCTCTCCGCTGGGTTTCAGCGGCACCAGACGCGAGAAGAGGCCCACGGCCGCCACCCGCTGACCGTCGTGCGGCGAGGCCACGTATTTGCTCAGCGAGCTGACCAGCTGCCTCATCTGCGGACTGCCCAGCTGCAGCTGCTGACCCAATCCAATGGCCATCGGCGTCAGCAGTTCGATGTAGTTGTGCCAGTCGGCGCTGCTCGCCAGAGCGGTGTTCACCGTCAGCACGCTGGCAATCTGCTCCATTTCCAAGTTGGTGAGAAAGGCCTGAAATTGAAAAGGAAAATATATATGTAGTAATTATTTATGTAGTATTAATTTACAAATCGCAAAAGTGTTAAAATTATTGTTTCTCATTAATTTTCTGATATGATATAGTAGTCAGATTTTAATAAAACTAAAATCGAAATTCGGAAATACTTAAATAAAGTCATATCCCCAGAGTAGAAGAAAATTCAATAAAAACTAGAATCAATAATTTATTTCCTATAATATTCCCATTAATTTTCCGATTGTTCCGATGGCAGCTATATAATATAGTCGTCCGATTTTGATAAAATTAAAATCGAAATTCAGAATTAGAAGAAAAATGGTATTTCCAAAAGTGGGAGGTTATATGTTAAAAACCACCCAAGATATTTTTTTTTACATTTTTTTCCCGATTATTCCTATGGGAACTATATGATATAGTTTTCTAATCCGGCTAGTTCCGACTTATATACTAACTGCAAAAGAGAACAAAATTTTGGGAAGGTTTTTAGCCCGACAGCTTTAAAACTGAGAGAATAGTTTGAGTAGAAATGGACAATCGGACAGATTTACGGACAGACATACGGACAAGGCTAGATTGACTCGTCTAGTGATGCTGATCGAGAATAGAGAAATACCTGAAACGTTTCCAGTGCTATTTGGCAGGGATTGAGCTTGATCAGATCCTTGTTCGGCACGAAACCAAACTTGCTCTTGCCCGACTGCGGCTGGTTGGGACTGGGAGAAGCGTTCACGGGATTCGGGGCGGCCAAATTGGTGTAGCTGCTCAGCGAGGTGAGCAGCATGCAGAACATGTCCGCAAAGCGAGCCTCCAGTTGCTAGAAAACGCAGAAGGTTACTAACTGTAATAGGGAATCCCCTCCAGCACTCACCCCCTTGATGTCCTTGCAGGGCAGCATCTCGTGGAGGGCGCAGAAAATGGCAAATGGCTGGCCACTGGCCAATTTCAGGGAGCGCTCCTCCTGACCGCCGCCCTCCTGCAGCGAAGCGCCGCTCAGCAGCTGCAGGAAGTTGTCCAGCGTGATCCCCGTCAGCTCGGGATCGTTGCACACCAGATGCCAGTACTCCACCAGATTGGGATCGTAGGGCAGCGGCTGGGCCAGCATCTCGGCACAGACCAGCTTGGGATGATGCTTGGTGAGGGCCACCAAGGCCTTAAGTACCCCCGACTTGGCCCTGGGCACCTCGCACAGCTGCAGGGCCAGCAGACTGTCGCGCACCAGGTCGGGAATGGCGTGGAAGAGCTCCGAGCCCTTCAGCTGGATGAAGAACTTGAGCACCACGCTGGCGCCGATGGTGGAGCTCTGCTCGGGATCACGCAGCGAATGGAGCAGGGTTTTGCTGTAACAAAGAAGTTATATATATAATTAGATATAAAATTAGAGTAATATTAATCTGCCCTGAATTTCTGAATTCAAAATAATTCATTGAATTATTCATATTTCAAATAGGAAGCAAATCCCCACCAGAACTGCAGATACTGGAAGCTGGAGATGCGCAGCGCTATGATCTTGGCTATGTCGCCGGCCAGGTTGTAGATCTGCTTGGGCTCGTCGGTGATGATGTGCTCCTTGATCGCCTCGATCTCCTTCAGCCAGTCGGCGGAGCTGTCGATGCTGGCTATCGTCAGCGTTTCGTAGATGCACGCGATCTCCAGCGTCTTCTGCAGTATGTCCACCGACACCTGGCGCACGGTGCCATTCGAGTCGATGCAACGGGGCACAATCTTGCCCAGCATCTGACCAGTTTGATTGAATTTCGACGGCGCCTCGCAGCCTATCTTCATGGCCTTAATGTAGACCTCCAAAGTGTTGTTGAAAACATGGCTGGCGCAGATTCGCACCTCGGAGTTGCGATCCCGCGTCCAGCCCTCCAAAATGCCAATAATCAAATCCAGCGTGGCCGGCGAGGCGTCCAGTTCGACGATGGAACGCACCAAAGCGTTCAGCTGGGGCAGCGATTCGTTGAGGTGCTTGGCCAGGAAGCTGTTGCGCTCATCCTCCTCCTGCGAGTCAAACTTCATCTTTAGTTGCTGCGCGCAGCTAAAAAAGTTGCGGCAGGCGATCTCGAAGATCACGCCGCCATCCACGCACTCCTCGGTATCGGGACCACCTGAAAAAAAGGGTAGGATTTAGTCAGATAATTTAACACACATGTTAAAAAAATTGTATTTTGCAGTGTGAGCAAAGTTTTTAACATGTGTGTCAAAAACAAAAGTGTTAAAATGTGAAAAATAATTGTTAGCACACACAGCTCACTTGTGTTTTTTACACAATGTGTTATTAACACGAAGTGTTTTTTACACACTGTGTTTTTAACACAAATGAAAATTACATTTTATGGACATTATCGAATCGAAGGGAAAATTAAGAATCTTAATTGTTATTTTTAACCGTTTGAAGCAAATATGAAATCGTGCATTTTTCAGTTCAACATATATTTCTGACGTTTTTATGTCAAAAACTCCTTGTGTTGAAAACACGTTGTGTAAAAAACACGTCGTGTAAATGACACAAATAAACTGTGTGTGTTATTTATGTTTCTTGCATATGTAAGCTACAATTTTGTACACACATGTCAATAACTTTTTTGAAATTTTTTGAACATTTAACATGTTAATAACACAAGTTTTTTACTCACCTATTCGTATGAAATCTGTGCCCAGCTTGAGGATGGTGGGCAGCAGGGGCAGGTCGTGGAAGGGCGCCTCGATGGGTATGTTGAAGACCGTCTCCATGATCTGCTTGCGGTGGCGCAGCGGTGCCGGGAGCTGCTCCTTGGTGGCTATCAGCTGGTTGCAGATGCTCAGCAGCGTCTGCAGGATGGCCGACATCAACGTTTGATCCTTGTGCACGGCCAGCTGCTGGATGAGGAAGCCCAGCAGGGTGTCATCCTCGTCCAAATGCTGCACCGACTGCAGCGGATCGGCCTCGTCCATGATGCGTCCGAAGGCCTTGACCACCAGCAGGTTGCTCTTGTAGTTCTCCAGCTCCTTGTGCGTGTCCTTGATGAAGTGCAGGTTGCTAAAGAATCCCGTCGAGTGCTTTCTTCCTCCAACCTGCGCCAATTCGGTTAGCTTCTTGATGAGATGGCCCAAATGCTGCCGGGATATATAGCCCAAGGCCTGAGCACATGGTTCTATGCGTCGCGCGAAATCCGCATGCCTGACATGCTTGTCCAAACGCTCCTGCCGCGCGCTCGTCACAATGAGATCGATCTTGGTGTGGATGCAGGCCACATCTGTCACCTGCAGCAGGGTGAGGGCCACCGCCTGGAGCAGCATCCCTCGCTCGGCGCTCAGATCGGGCAGCTGCCACTCGGAGTGCGGCAATTGCATGGGATACAAGTACATTTGATCCGCCAGCTTGCTGGCCAGTCGCTGGGCAAAGTTCTCATCCAGTCCGCCGAGAAACTCATTTGTTTCCAGTATGAAATCATGCAGCAGCTGCCGGTAGGCACTCTCCCTGTTGATCTGCAGCAGGAGATCGGGTATCCTTCGCTCCCACAGCTCCTCCAAGGCGGGATTCACCTGGGGATGATAGTAGCGCAGGAAGCTGAGGATATTCGAGCAGCGTTTGATGCATTGCTGGTTGCCCAGGAGGGCCAGGCACCTCGCGTAAATGGTCTCGGCTCCGGGGACCATCACCTTGCCGCGTTTTATCACTCCGCGATCCTCGCCAGCGGCGCCTTCTGGCGAAGCCTGCTCTGCGGTGGCATCCTCGCCAGCTATTTCGTACTCTATATGCGGTGACTTGGCAAACAGACTGGCCAGGCACTTGGCCAGATTGCCGCAAATATCCGTGTAGTCCAGCAGGATCAAGTAGTTCAGTAACTCCCTCTTGAGCAGCTCGTCCAGGGTGCCCACTGTGGAGGCCAGCATGTACAGGGTGTTCTCACAGCTCAGCGCCAGATTGGCGTGCTCCTCCTGGCTGCCCTGCTCCTGGCTGGGCTTGGAGTACCTGCAACTATGCCGCACCACGAACCAAACGAACTCCTTGTCGCGAATGTGCGACTTCTGAGCCAATGCCACAATGGTTTTCAACAGGGTGAGCTTCATTTTGATGCCCCTTTCACTCAAGATTAGTTGCTTCAAACACTCAATGCTCGCCGGGATGCGGTTCTCTATGTTCCCGGCACACGAATTAAGCAAATGCGTGAGTATCAGCAGGGATTTCATGCGCTCCCTTTCGCTATTGTTGCGCAAATGAATCAGCAGGGTGTCCATGATGCGGGTGGAGTACGGATGATGGCCGGCGGCCAGCAGATGGAAGCAGCGCAGCACCTCGTAGTGACCTTTGACCGTCTGCGGCTTCTCGTAGTCCGGATAAACGCAGACCAAATCGAACAGGTGGGTGATCAGAGCATCTATGATGCCATCCAAAACGGAGGCATTGAGGGCGAGATTGGTTTTGAGCACCGAGCAGAGGAATTGGGTCACCGCATTCCTGTCCACGCTGCGTCGATAGAGGGCTAGGATCTGGGGCACCAGTCGAGCGGCCTGATCCTGAATCCGATCCTTCGGCAGCAGGGGATACATGCTGGATAGCGCCTGGAGTATCTCCACGCAGACCTTGGGCTCGCGCGAGTGCAGCCACTGGTTGAAGAGCACATCGTAGGCCACACTGATCTCCGTGGAACAGTTCTCCTCCTCCCCCTTGCCGCATTCCTCCAGCAGAGCTTCGCTGAATCTGCCTATGGCATAGGCATGCGCCTGTTTGATGTGATCCTGACGAATCCCGCCCAGCTGCGGCTGACTTCGGCTTAGTATGGCCTTTATGTGGGGCACCACACCCGCTGGATTCTCGGTGGCCAGCAGCCCGAGGCACTGCATCAGCATAAAGTGGGCCACGCCATCGGAATTCGTGCCCTTCTCCTGCAGGGCCTCCATCACCTGGCCGCAGCTCTCGGCGCTGCTGCGTCCGATGGCCACCAGAATGCGCTGGGCGGGATTCTGGATGAGGGGCACATGCTCCGGACTGCGCGTGAGTTCCTGGAGAGCCAGGGCAATCAGTTTCTGGTTGGCAGCCGGCGGAAGGGGAGTTTCTGCGCCCACCACGCGACGAATGCAGCTGAAAGAGGGAGATTTTTGGGGATTAGATTAGGAAAACTGTCTGATAAATTCATCTACTCACTCCAGCAACATGGCCACCGTTTGATCACTCATCTTCGGCTGCTGCGACCGGTGCTCGCTAAGGATCTCCGCCGCCCGCTCGGGATGCGTCTCCAGGATCTTCACGATCGCCTGCTGCATGGCAACCCGCACCTGCTCATCCTTGTCCGTCAGCCCGTCGAAGATGTTGTGGAGAACCCCTGTGAAGGAAAAATATTATAAGTATTATACTGAGGGTAAGAAAATAATTGATATAAATTATATTAAAATATTTATGTTGATCCTAAAATTATTAATTGAATTTTGGGTTTTAAATATTACTTTTAATACTCATACATTTGAAATCGGTAATTTTTAACATTTAAATTTAAATTTGTTTTTTAAATATCACCTTTAATACCCATCAATTTAAAATCGGTAATTTTTAACATTTTTTAAATTATATTTTTTAATTGATGTGAAAAATAAACTTTTCCAAACTCGTTTTGAAAAATTTCTGATAAATATAAATCATTTTTCATTTAACTAATGACTATGACTACATAATAGAGATATTTTGCATTACAGATAAGAAAAAAATGATTCAAAACCATGTAGATGAGTGACAATTTATATACTCATAGAAAACAGTCAATGGAATTATTTAAAGCAATTAAATATTGAAACAATGGGCAGCATTCAGAGAATACGAGGCACTAGATCAAAGTCAAGTTTACACTAGAGCTCTATTTAAAGGTCGCAAAAATAGCACAGAAAACGTTGATACATAACTTAATGGTTGGGAATTATAAAAATAATCGTAATGGTTTTTTCTAATCAGTTATAGCTTTTGTAGGCTTGAATTGGGATTTAAAAATATAAATAATAGTAATAATAATTTAATTTGAGACTCTTTAGATTTTTGTAAAATGTGGGAGTTTACATAATATTAAAACATTTTCTTTTCATCGAGTGATACTATTTTGTTGCACACAACTGTGTGCACATTTAGTACAAAAATGCTGATAAGGACCGAAGTTTCTTGACATATTTGCATAAATTAAAGAGTTTTAAATCTTTTGGTATGTGGCATTATAATGAAATGGTCTAGAAATTAGCAGTTTAGCTAGCCTATTAATAATTTGGCCAAAAATACGTACGAAAATCGAAATATATGAGATACACGTCATCCCAGAGATACAAAAGTCCAATTGGATTGGATTTCGGGTGAAATTCGAGAGGACTTTACAATGTGCCGTTATTTTTTAGCTATGACCCCAAAACACACACAAACACACACACGTATCAATGGTGAATCAATTCAAATTGCATTTGCAATTTGTGGGTGTAATTGTGAAATGTTGTTGTATTGATTTGTCATACCAATAAATTGTTGTTGTTTATTTCTGTTTGTTTGTATATATGCTTTTTTAGGGCTTCCACACACTCAACAGGTCGCCATAATACACACACACAGGTCCGGCTATCTCTGTCTCTCTCACTCCACCCCCTGACGTTCAAAGGATTTCCCGTTACTTTTGGGCGCTCATGTGTGCGTTTCGCCTAATGCGTAGTTTTATTTTTAGAACAGGACAAAGGGCTCCTCTTTATCTTTATCACTAATCTGAATTGGAGCGAGGGAGAGGGGGCGAAACGCCCATTTACATTTTAGCTTTAGTCGTGTGTGTGTGTGTGAGTGTTTGGGGGGTTTCTAGCAGAAGATTCATGGGTTTAGCTACTACACTTTTTCTTTGTTTTCACATTCATCCCAGTTTTTTTACCTTCCAGAACCGTGGGCTTATCAACGGGCGCCGCTGAAGAAGAAGAAGCAGCTGCAGCGGTATTTCCAGTGGCGGCGCTATTTCCAGCAGCTGATTTGTTGTTGTTGTTGCCCGTCGCGGAGGAGGAGGATCCACCCCCACCCGAGGAGCCGCCCCCTCGCTCGTCCATCTTCTTGGTGGAACTGCGCGTTCTCTTCCACTTCTCCAGTTTAGCGGGATTTCGGTTAGCGATAGACTGACGGGCACTTCTGGATCGCGGAAAACCTCGGAAAAACAAGCGAAAAGCGTTGCGAAATTGTTTTTGTTTAACTGCTGGTATGACCGTACTCGTAATGGGGCCAAAAGCTGATCAAATTCGGAAAAGCGCGTTTTCAGCATCAGCAAGGTTTCACACCACGACAATTGGGGTTTCCTGAGAGTTAGCCGAGACACGACCCCGACGTCCAACTGGGAAAATTCAAATATTTCTATTATAAAATATAAATATATTTAAAATTCATAAAAAATTTAAGATATAAGAGTTATAAGTTAAGGTCTAAGTTAGAATTAAAAATCAAATTAAAATTGTGGTTTTCTAATACAAATAAATTAAGTTAGTGCCAATAAAATTGTTTTTTTAAATTACTTTGTCAAAAGCATTATAACTTTTCTTAACTTAATAGCAAACCCTTTGATTTTCTCGCAATTTCCGCATCCACAGATAAGCCGCCGTTTTCCCACGCTTAATTCCCAGCGATAAAAAGTATGTTTCCCTTCAGCATGATAAGTCGGAGGTAACTTTTAAGTAAACACTATTTAAATTGTTAGAGCCTTTCCCTTGCTGTTTTAATTTGATATCAGTATTTTGTATTTCGAATTTTGACCACAAACCAAGGCTAAACCACAGTAAGTTAGGCCCAATGATAACCCCTTATCACCCCTTTCCCTAAAATAACACATGTCATTTAAAGTCGGTGTTTTCTTTTCTCCCAACAAAACACACATTTTTTAATTAACATTCTTGTTTCGATAAAGCCACTATCATGAAAATGTAAAACGGTATGTTTTAAAAAGAGATAATCATTCACTTTATCATAAAACGTAATTTTTTAATTTTTCTTAATGATAAGCATGACTTTTATTATAATTTAAAATATAATTCAATTTGTAGTAAAGCTATTGAGAAAAACAACTAATTTATAATAGAAAAAATTAAAAAAAAATGTATTGACTATTCCGGACCAAAATTAATAATTAATTTCTACGTATTTTTCATTATTTAATAAAGAAATAAAAAAAATTATTTTGAAGTTTTAAGTTAAACTAGCTCTTAAATTTTCAAAGGCATTTCCCTTGAATCTCAAGTCGCGCAGCTGAATAAAGAGAGCGGCTTTCCTTCTGAACTGCGTGGTGGTGGATGAAATGAAAATCCACCAATGTGGCTTGAAAACCAAATCAGTGGGCCAATCACAAGCCAACGGGGCGGGGCGTAGAGCAAGGCAAGTGCAGGAGCGAGCGAGAAAGATATAATTTTCTGCTTTAAAAATCAAATGAATTTAATATGATTTTTAGGAATATTATTTAATTTCCAATTTAAAAAGCAGAGCTTGAATTAAAAACTTGTATATTTTCGAAACCAAAGGCGGTCAGAAAGAGAAGGAGAGAGGGAGAGAGCCGGGCCATTTAAGAGAGCCAAAAACGCCCCAATCGAAGAGAGCTGCCGCTCGTTATTGGCTCGCAAAACAAATACAAAAAAAAAACGTAAAACGTAAACTCAAGCGCGCAGTCAAAAGTTAAAAGTCAGTTTCAGTTACATTTTGGAGTACGACGCGCGAGCATTATTGTTTCCATGTTCCATATTGCTAGCGAAGGTTTTAAGTCAACATTCAAAAAGCAAAAAAACCTCGCTTTCGCGTCTCCTTTTTTTTATTTTGTGTGCTTAAGCCGCTAAAATAAATAGCCAGAAAAAAACTAAAAGTGTAAGTGAACCAGGAAATTTCCCCACAAAAAGCGCGCCAAAATTTCCAAACTTTAAACAATTAGCTCGAATTTCACCACAAACCAAATCCAAACAAAAGAAAAGTCAAGTTCGCCAGAAACCTGAACATAAACCAAGTGATATACAGTTTCTCAACAAACTAAAAATAAACACAAGTTCTATAAAGTGAAACTAAAAGAAGAATTTGGGACCAACAAAAATTAGGAAGTGCAAATTGGACAAAGTGTTCTAAAAAAAACTTATATTAGCTTATTAGCTTATATTTAATAAATTGTTATTTTTAAACTCAAAAGACATTTTTTAAAATTTAAGATAGACCTCTTCTTAAATGTTGCTGTGAAATTTAAATAATTAATGAGCTGTATTAATTTATAAAATTAATATTTTGTAAAAGTTTACCTTTTTTACCATATAATATATAGTATTTTTTTTTCTTTATACTCTTGTTTATAAATACAGCAAATGTTTACTTAAAATGGAGTCGGCACTGTATGTTATTAGATTCCTTCCACGAATTAATAATAGAATTTAGAGCCAGAAAAGAAGGCCCGTCCAAACATAAAATAATATTAATTAGCCAAGTGAAGTGCAAACAATAACAATAATAATAACAATAACAAATCAAATTGAATCAAATAAAGCCAAGAAAAAAGAAATCATCTGGCAGAAGCATGCTCGAAAACAACAAAAGCAGCAAATTCAATGTTAATTTCTGTGACTAATTTATCAATGTGCGAACTAAAAACGCCTTAAACTAGGCACTGGGCTTTGCTTCCCCCAAGAATGTATTTAATATACATTTTAAGCAGACATTTTAGTTGAACATTGAACATCATTTGAGGGCAGGAAACCCACTTTGTTTTAATAGGTCCATTAGAAATTTAAATCTCTAAACTTTAAAAAAATAAAAATTTAAATAATAAAACAATCTTTTCTAATTATTATAATATAAGAAAAGTGAGAAAATTGTTTCTTCAAATCATCATAATTTCTTTGGTAAATTTATTAAAGCAAAGTATTTAGATTTCTCATAGGGATTTAATAAAGTTCCAAGTAAAAAAAATACGATTTCCTTATATCATGAAAAAATATCAATTGTTTTTTGTGTTTTTGTTTTTGTTCTTGTGAATCGTCTAGAGATTAGAGTTTATTGATGAGTGAACAAAAGACACCGCCTGTAGGAGTGATAAGCAGCGACCTGGGACCCGCACACTGAGAGAAAAGCGCGGAGGATCAAAGGTCACCGCCGACGACGAATGCATTTGCATCTCCTGGTGGCAGCCAATCCATCAACGCCTTCAGAGCCATCTGAGCATACGGGCTCGGAGTTGGAAGCGGGATTGGAAGCGGGACTGGAAGCGGGATTGGAAGCGGGACTGGAAACGGGCCTGGAATTGGAATTGGAAGGAGTGGAACTGGGAATCGGACTCGGATTGGGTGAGCAACTGGGCAACTGCACCACTGTGGCGCCCGTCAGCGTCGCCGGTCCCGGCCGCCTGGGTCGCAGCATCAACGGCAGCGGCGGCAGCCACCACCACCACCACCTGCACCACCACTACGCGGCCCATCCGTATCATCACCATCATCCATACCACCCGCCGTATCCCCCCTACCCGCCGTCGGCCCCTCATCCGCCCTCCTCCTCCTCCTCCGCGGCCATGGTCACCTCGTCCTCCGCCTCGCCGACGGGCAATGGCTGGAGCAGCACCACCGGCGACTTTAAGGGCATCACAGCGGTGGCCACCTCAGTGGGAGCAACAGGAGGTGGAGGATCAGCAGGAGGAGCCACTGCCTCCGAGGTCCTGGCCGTTTCCAGTAGCGCCAGTGTGGGCAGCAGTTCGCCCACAGGTGGCGCCAGCAATGGTACCGCACACAGTGGCCACAGCGGACACACCGGCGGTCACAGCAGTAGCACTGCAAGCAATGGCAACGGCAACAGCAACAACAATAATGCCAGCAATAGCAGTAACAACAACAACAACAACAACAATGCGGTGCATCAGGATCTTTTGTGGATGGAGCGATTGGTCCTGAAGCGACAACAGGAACATCCTGGGGAATTGGGTAAGTTTTGATGGAAGATTACCAAAAAAAGCTGGTCTATTATTACAAGAGATTATCTTAGAAAGATTAGGAATTTTAGTGCTGAAAATCTTTGATTTATAGATCCCTAATTACTTAAGTGCAGAACACTTTTCATAACTTAAAGAAATGATCTCTAAAATATTATATTAAAAGTGATTTCAGTGCTTAAAATCATCAAATTAAAGAATAATATTTATTTTTGTAGGGGAAACTTTTCATAATTTAAAGATTTATGTTCCAAAAGTGATATTTAAAGGTAAATTTAGTGCTCACAATTTAAGAAGTATAGTTCCATAATTATTTTAGTGCTTAAAATCCATGTTTCATTTCCAATTAAACAACACAATAGATAAATTTCATTGAATATTTATATCACGTACTTTTAAAGTTTAAAGATCTTTGAGATCCATGATTAATATCCTGAGAAAACCACCTAATAAATATTAAATAGAACTTACTTCACATCTACACAACACCCTAAAACTAAATTACTTCAGTAATATTTTTTTAACATCAGAAACGAATTGTATTTTTGATCCAATATCTGTGACTTACAGAACCATAATTCCTCTCGTTATCCAAGGAAGGTATTTTCGTTCCCCTCTAAAAAAATCAACACTTTTAGCTCGTGTCCAAGTCGAGATTGACGGAGACCCTAACCCGTAGATAGATCTCCGATAACCCGATCCCCAAAGGTGAAGCGCACATTCTTTGCCACATCCTTGCACAATGCACTTCTGGGGCTTCCCCATCATCGCAATCACGATCATCGCAGTTAGCCTTATCGGATTCCAGTTCCATCACGACGATGATGGGACAGGCCGCGTCGGAGTATGCGTAAATTGATATCAATAATTGTTATTGATATCAACGCACGAGTCGTTCCCCTTTTTAGCCATACTTTTCCCCCATTGCCCGTTGAACTTTCCTCCTCCTTGGCGACGAGATGATATCAATGACCCAGAGCGGCGAAAGCTGCTAATGAAATCTCAGCTCATCGCTCCCCCAGTTGAAAGCCGAATCGAATCGGATCGTATAATTAGCTGCAGAACTTGAAAACAGGTTCCACCAATTCTGCTCGGTGTGTCCTTTCATAACTTGTGCTCAATGAAGTCGCCGGGGAGGTGAATGAGTGGCCGCGATATCGAATTCCAAGTCTCAGGACTTTGCAGAGGTGATCTCTGGATCTCGGGATTTTATTATTGCATTATTGTGTTCAAGGATCAAAAGAAAATTAGTTTTTGATCTCGAGTAAAAGTATTATTAGATAAATAAATAATACTTCTTGGATCTCGAGATTTTATTATTATTTTATTGTGTTTAAGGATAAAAAAAAATAGTAATTGATAAATATTTACCTACATATTATTTTTTATGAAAATATATGGATCTTAAATATCTAAAAATAAAACAAAAATAAAACCTTAGCTATTTTTAAACCCCATCCTTTAAAAACTGCCTTTCAAATTAAATGCAATGATTATCGCAATTAGATTCGATATTTTTGGCTATTTTCCCGGCAGACAAGAGTAAATAAATCATTCATTTGGCCCGGCTCCACACTTTGCTCCACTTTCGACACCAGGTCAACTGTCAACTGTCAATGCGATAGAACGATAGAACCCCCGACCTCTGATAATCTGATAACCATAACCCCTTCCGGTCCGCCTGACATTCCCTCGCTCATTAATTAATTATGCACCGCCGGATGGCGGGCAGTGGTCGAAGGACCCCGGATTCTGGATGATTGATATTTATGGACCGACGCGAAACTATAAATAATTGAATATTTTTACACATTTTGATGGCCCTGAAAATGGGATTTTAATCAGAGGACCCTTGGCTAATTGAACCTCTGATTTTTGATTTTTCTGATTTTTTCTTTTTCTGATTTTGCAGTGCGCACGAGCAATCCGTACTTCCTGTGCTCCGCCCTGCCCGCCCATTGGCGCTCCAATAAGACGCTGCCGATGGCCTTCAAGGTCGTCGCCCTGGCGGAAGTGGGCGACGGCACCTACGTCACCATCCGGGCGGGAAACGACGAGAACTGCTGCGCGGAGCTGCGCAACTTCACCACCCAGATGAAGAACGACGTGGCCAAGTTCAACGATCTGCGTTTCGTGGGTCGCAGTGGAAGAGGTGAGTGCCGGAATAGCCACTTGGGAATTATAAGCTAATAGAGTAAATGGTCACTTGGGAATTATAAGCTAGAAAAAATTGGCAACTTGGTGATTTCCGGAATAAACACTTGGGAATTATAAGCTAATAGAGTAAATGGCCACTTGGGAATTATAAGCTAGAAGAACCTGATCTCGAAATAGGTAAAAGGAAATGTAAATAGTGGGAAAGTAATTTACGTATCTATTATGATACTAGAGTAAGGAATAAAAAATGTATTAAAAATGTGCGGAAGGCTCTGATATTTTTTATTTCAAGAAAAGGACCACATTTGTGGTTTAGTTGGGGTTTAGCATTGCCAAAATTAGTGACTTCCTCAATTCATTTCAATGCATTTCCCTTGCCAAGTGTCGATTATTAAGGGCCCAAAGAAGGCTTCCCACAATTTCCGAAAAGTTACTCATGAGCGGAAGCTGCAGGTTTATCCTTTGAAATTCTTTCTAAAGTGCACTGCAAAAATAATTCAAGCAATGAAAGATAATTCATTTAAAATGGCTTTCGTTTTTTAAAGGTTATTATAAAGTTCTCAGTTTATAGTACCTATCATATAGATAAAATATATATCGCTCTTCAGACTAAAATAATATATTTCCCTGAACTCTGTATTTTTTTCGTGTATCCTATCGTATCCCCGAAAAATAATGAATGTATCGGAAGTGCATTGATTGAGTGACAAGCCAGAGGTTCTGGAAACCCCCCGTTTTGAACCATCCCCAAGCCCAGTGACTAATGTCCCCTGTGAGAAGGATCAATGGTACAGCAGTCGTCACATTAGGCTGCAGTTGGCGCTGTCCTCGGGGCAACATGCAACATGCAATGTGCAACACGAGCTTCTCTTCGGCTGTTGCATAGCCATATATGTATATGATATGGAAATAATGCCGGATCGACTGAGCCGGGTGATCACGCAATGCCCGGGAACCTTTTGGGTCTGGTAATCGATTTGAACCCACAATTAATGCGATTGTATGTTACGTTATGTTGTGTTGTGTGTATGTTGCATAGAATTGGCAGCAGCAGTTGGCTAATTAGCTGCAACTGTTGCCGCCGCTTTTGTGACCCTAAGTCCACTAAGTCAGCCCACCAATGCAGGACTCCTACTCCTCCTTCTACTCCTTGCAAATTGACGGCTCGTGCCGCAAAAAGGACCAACGAAAAAAAAAGAAAAACAGAGAAATAATTACAGCAACGGCAGAGGGCATGCAAATAACAAGCTAATGATGTAAGAACATAAACGCTGACCAAATTGTCAACGGCAGGCAGCAACAGTTCACTTTACCCACCATCCACCCACTTTGCCCCGCGACTTCAGCGACCCCAGCGAACCGCCGCCCACTTTTGACCTTTCGGCTGGCTGCGGAATCGCGGACATCATGCGGCGATTTTTGATTAGATGACAAAGCGAACGAAAACAGATGGAAGCGAAACCATCGCCATCAGCATGTCAAGGGGCACAAAATGCTGAACGTTGAGGAAACGACCAAAGGATACCCTGGAAAGCTAGTAAAGTAATACCAAAGTATTCTAAAAACAAAGAATTCCTTAACATTTTTTTTTAATATTTATTTACAATGGGAAAATGGTTAAAAATATTTTTATATTTTTTAATATATATATAAAAAATATATTTTTATTATATTTATTATATTATCTTGCCTGGAAAGCTTGTAAAGTAATACCAAAGTATTCCGAAAATAGGAAGTTTTATAAATATATTTTTTAAATATTCATTAACAATTGGAAAATAATATATATTTATTAGTTATATGTTTATCAATTACTACTTATATTAATATTTATAAATCTACTGATAAAAATATCATTTTTAAACACACATTATTATAATACTTATTATACTATCTTGGCATAGAAAAGTTAGGATGTGATATTATTATTATATTCATTATATTATCTTGCCATACAAAAGTTAGGCTTTGACTCGGAGTTTATTTAGCCTAGTCTATACGAAGTTTTCACTTCAATACAGGGTATCAACCATCACAATTGGCTCCCGTTTTGTATTTTCCTGCCAGTTTTTTTGTTGTTGTACCAGTGGCTAAATGGATGGACAATCGCTATATGAAGTGGGGGCGTGGCAGTTTATCGCCTTTTTTTTTTCGTTATCCTGGACATGGCATGCGTCGACATGTTTTTAATTTGCCCCCTCACAATCTAAATACGAATCGCAATCTGATTCGGACATTACCCTCCATGTTTAGACTGATTTTGGGAGCGCTTAATTACAAACATCAGCATCGACATTATAATCATCATCTATCATATCAAAGGACTTGACTTTTTGCCCGGCGATGGGATTAAAATGTGGAAAAAACAAAGCAAATGAAGGACACGCGCCACCAGGAATTCATAAGTCGCATCAGGATTTATTTTGGCAAAAGGGGTGGAAGTAGGGTGCCCGATAAACTTGAACAGGTCCCTTCTGATCCGACTTAGTGGTTGAATGGGCGGTTTGCCGGGCGAAACGGTTAATAGGATGAATATTCGGGGAAGGCATTTGCTGGGGAATTTTCTCATTAAATTATAGTTATGCGAAAAATAATAATAGTTAATTGAAAGAGATTGTGAAAATAAGATCTAGAAAAATATTAAAATACTTTGAAACTTAACAAACTCTCCTCTAAAAATTCTGACTGATAAACAATGTTTTTATTATTTTTCTACACAAGAATATTCAGGCACTATTTTTTATCAGGCTGGGAACTCGCTCGCGTTCTTTATTCTTCCGCCTTATCAAGGATAGATCTCGACTTCCCTCACAGAAGTTCCCAGCCGAAAAAAAAACAGCCAGTCTGATGTAACACTCATACACCATATAAAGCATATATGGTGGGATATCGACATGGGGTTTATCGGCAGAAACAGAAACAGAAAGCTCGGCGAACGAGAGGTTCCCACAGAGTCGTCGTCATGAAGCTTCTTGCCTAGTCTTATCGGGTCCACAAAGGCGATGGATGGATGGCTCATGGATGTTCGATGTTCTGGGTTATAATACTTATATTTAGACGTGTATATATATAGACAAGGCGAGATTACCGACTGACTGACTGTCCGAGTGCGTGGTCATTGTTCATTGATGATGACTAATTTGTAAAGCGAGAGATCCCAATCCCAATCTCAATCCCGATCGGAATCGGGATCCATTATGACCATTATCGCTCCCATTTCGGGGTCTTTAGTGGGGTAACCCGAAACCCGAAACCCAAAAGACAAAGACACCGGGCAATAACATTTTCCAATTACTCTAACGAACTTTTACATACGATGCTCCAGTTTCTGCGGCCATTTGAGAAATTAGCCCCCCGAAAAAGGAGCCGGGCCTATTTAACAGTTTCTCTCCGTGCACACAGCTTCTGCGGCACTTGATTAATTTGGTTTTTGGGTTTCGGGTTTGAATCTTTCTTCTTACATCTAATACGAAACATATGAGTCGAACACGCATGGCTTTTGGGGGCTATAATGAAGACATTTCGAGATTTCGAGATTTCGAGGGACCAAAACGCTTTCTAACTGATGGCCATTCGTGGTTTCGGTTAATGAACCCATCAAATCTTCAATTATCTCGGCCAGTCCTTCATTGTGTCTAGTTTGAAGGCTTTGGATCCATTTCTGTGCTGCATTTCCATTATTTATGTGCTGGGCCCAAAGGTCTAAAGTTTGGAGAACCGAACAATAGCACATATTTATAATCATTTCTCTTTCGTTTTTTAACTAAACAATGACATATTTCTAATCTGTTTTTTTTTTTTATTTTAACTAAACAGTAACACATTAATAATCGGTTTTTTTATGTGTTTTATTCAAATAACAAAGATTATACATTTACTTATTGTCACATTTTCGTAGGCCAGTGAATCACAGTCCTTCGATTACATATGCTTGACTAATTCATAATCATAATCTAGAGCAAAATAACACTTCCTTAACTCGAAAAGTTATAACTCATACATGAATAATTCTATTATTATTTATATGATTTGGATTAATCATTTTCCCATGATTTTACTATCTTATCTAAATAAGTATTTATTAAAAATTGTGTACCTTACCTTTAACTCTTTTCTGCCTCCAAAAAAAACCCCTTTACCAATTTCCTGATTCCTCCTGCAGCATTCAGAGGTCTTAATTAAAAGTTAAATGCAATTTCCATCAAGTAGGACTATCAATGTCTGGCCATATACCACCCCCCTATGTAGAGCACTCTCCATTCGGAGATGGAAGATACATAGAAGTGAACTTTGTAGATGGGTTTGGGGATGCGACTGAGGTTTCTGCGGTCAGCTTCGATGGGTCTCCTTCCCTTTCTCCGCTTTTGAACCTCTCGTTCTGTTCTGTTCTCTTCTGGTCCTGCAACAACAATGTCGCTTTGTGGGTGTTTAATTATATGTACATGTATTTGTACTGACCATCCATCCAGACAGACAGACAGACTGCTAAAATATCGAAATAAAAAAAAAAATAACACGAAATTCATTTCGCATTTCCCCAATCGATAAAAGCCAACGGTGTCTAGTTTAATGGCCATAAATAGTGTAAACATTCGGTCAAGCCCAGAAAAAAAAAACACCTTCTGGCCACAATGTTGCCGCTCTTTAAAGATTCGGGGGGCAGTGAAATGAGGGGCGTGGCCGGGCGGAAGACAGGTTGCAACATTTCCTCATTTTATGTGCACTTCGAAAACGACTTTGGCGGCAGTCATTAAGGCGGGATAAACCAAATTTATGTCAAGGGTTCGAACAAATTGCACCGCCGGCGGTTCGAAAGAGTAGACTTTACTTTAAAATGGGTAATACCCTGTGCTTTAAAAATATAGATCGCTTTATAATATATTAAAAACCACAAACAAGCACTTTTCAACTAAAAACTATATATAGTATACCAAATAAAAGCATGTATCTTGGCATACCGCTGCCGTAAGGGGTTCTACCCTATATATGAAACATCTAGAGGTAAGACGAGGCCATATACCAAAATTCATAATAATAGCTCAAGGGGTTACCGAGTTCACTCAGACCACAAACTCACACTTTCGCCTAAAAACCAAAAACCAAGAAACCATAAGGAGTGCAGTCATCATAAAAAGGGGTAGACCTCCGACCAGAAACACGAACGACGACGCGTGTTGCCTTCGATTGGGTTTTTGGTAATTTCGGGAACTGGCAAATTGATTCGGTAGCCCAGTGAGGTCGTCGCATAAATCCTCGGCGGACATTTACGACTCAATTCCCGCATTTGCAGCCTCCTCTAATGCCTCGCTTTCTTCCGATCTTTGCAGGGAAGAGCTTTACGCTGACCATCACGGTGGCCACGAGTCCGCCACAGGTGGCAACCTACGCCAAAGCCATCAAGGTGACCGTCGACGGACCCCGGGAACCGCGCTCCAAGACAAGTAAGTGCCACAGATCGTATAATCCTGAAGATATGGGGATAGAATTAGTTATTAGGTGTGAGCAGAGGTTTTTGCCAAGGGGTTTACATTGAAACTTACTACTAGACCATAGCATATTAACAGATTTTATAACGATATGATATGATATATGATGTTATATTATCAGATATTATTTAAAATATTTACCATAAATATTACTGAACTTGAATAATAAATATTTTATTATCAGATGTTATTACGATATGATATATGATGATGATATATGATGTTATATTATCAGATATTATCAAATATTTCCCATAAATATTGGTGAACTTCAATAATAATCGGTTCTCAATACCACATAGTTTTTTTCCTTGTGTAGCACCCTTCTCAAATGAAGAACATGACAAACAAACATATGTAAGTGGCTACATTATTTTGCCAATTAGCAATTATCACTTGCCACAACTATGGACAACAAAAGAAAAACGGGGAAAGTCGTGAAAAGCCGTCCCGCTGCGTTTTGGGTATCGGTATCGTATTGCAACATGTGTCCATGTAATTCGTAACCGTATTCCGGAGTCATTTGGCCAGCATTTAGACAAGTGTTTAAGCCGGGCCAATAGTTAAGCCGATCTGCTCAATTGCCCATAATCCTTAGACCTTAATTCCTAATCCCCACTTTCAAGTCGAACAGACGGTTCTTTTGGTAGCTCCAGATATTCTTTGATCATATTTATAAGGAATAGAAAGGGAGATCATTTGATACTAATAGATCATAATATAAATAGATATCAATAGTTTTTGGAATATCGTATCGATTTAAGAGACCATTTTTTTTTCTTTTCTTAAAAATTCATTATATAATAATTTTTTTTGTTACCTTTTAATAGCTATAGTTTTTAACCATCACAAATTTATTTTCCGTGTGTTTCTTCTGTATTTCTCTGATCTTCTCTGCCTTGAAGATCTAGATCCTTTCTTCTTCTGTCGATGTTTTGACATCCGATGATCGCCATTTTTCATTTTCGATGTTCTGTCATTCGGGAAGGTGTTTGAAAAGTGCAGCCGGTTTTAACGGACTTCATATAAGGATGGGATGGGGCAATCGAAAACGAAACGAAACGCTTCTGCTTCTTACGGTTTCTGAAAATTTTGCGGTTTGCTAAGAAAACCTTTTTTTTTCTCTCTCTTTTTCTTTGTTTTTGTATCGAGTTTTTAGTTCGTGTAATGCATATATGAATTAATTTTTTCCTCTTGATATTTCGTTAATGCATTTTTAAGTCTTCGCTGCAGCGTTAATCGCATGTAGGGAAGGTAACACTATATATCTGAATGCATATATATCGTTTGGGTATATAAAGAGCAGCTTGAGTTTACCTTGAGGTGAATTAAGATTGGAATAATAAAGAGTACTGTGCAAAATGGAGTCACTCTTTGTGTTGTTTCGGTTCATGCAAGACTCTTGTCTTTCGTTTGTTTACGGTGTAATATTAATATGCTTATCATATAAATGGGGGGTTTTCTCTTAATAATAAAACTAAAAAATATTTTAACCAAGAGTTATCTTTATTTAATTACAAACTATATGAAAATGGAAGGGTCCGGGGTTCAAAACCCACGTTGTTTAGAGATTTTTTCGTTTTGTTTCATGATAAATACTTTTTTTTAAATATTTCTTGGCTTTTGCCTTCTGTTTATAATGATGAATAGGTTAAAGCATACAAAATAAGGTTCAAATCCTGCGATTTAATGATAAATTTTTTTTATCGAATTAAATTGGTTTCGCTGTACTAAAGAAATCTACCCTTTAACTCCCCACAGGTCCAAGGTCAAAAATTTAAAAAAAAAAGTTATTATATAACTAAATAAAAATGCAAGGGTCCAGGGTTCAAAACCCATGGTGTTTAGAGATTTTTTCGTTTTTTTTAATGATAAATACTTTCATTTAATATTTCTTTGCCTTTGCCTTCTGTTAATAATGGTGGATGGGTTAAAAACATACGAAATTAGGTTCAAATCCTGTGACTTAAAGTTAAATTTTTTCGCTGTACTAAAGGATCCACCCTTTAACCCCACACAGGTCCAACGGGTGGGCCCCACTACCGAGCCCTCGGCCTTGGCCAGCGGCCCTACATCGACGGCTTCCCCTCGACGAAGGCGCTCCACGAACTGGAGACGCTGCGCCGCTCCGCCAAAGTGGCCGCGGTGACGACGGCAGCGGCGGCGGCGGCCACGGCGGCAACGGCGGCCAATGCGGTGGCAGCGGCCGCGGCAGCGGTCACCCCCTCCGGGGGCGGTGGAGCTGGGGGCGTGGCCGGCGGAACGGGCGCTGGCCTGGTGCAGCAATTGAGCAGCAATTACTCATCGCCGAATAGTACAATCAACTCGGACTGCCAGGTCTACAAGCCAAATGCGCCGCACATCCAAGGTAAGCACTGTTAAAAAAAAGTATTAAGTTATGTTTCAGATTTAAGTGCAGGGAGATAAAGAGATACTTTTACTGATAAACGAAATTTACCTACATTTTATACGAGTTTCAAAATGGAAGATATCATGCCTCAAATAGAGATATCTCTTTATGATTATATAAATAAGAAGATATGGTAGTGTAGGAATATCTAGTTATTAACTTTAAAGGATTTACTTTCAAAATAGATCAGAATTTTAAAGGTTAAGACTATGTATTCCAATATTTAATAATTTTCTTTTATTTGTATTTTATTTATCTTCAAAGATAAAACCAAATGGTTTTTGAAATTTTGAAATGGAAATATAGGGAATTTTGTATCTTTAAACCCATCTGCCTTCAGGTGACTTGTTCTCAGTGTACCTGGCTTTCCCCCTCACAATCCCCTACCCTTTTTTGAACCCTTTCAATGGAGTTGTTAGCGATGAAAGCCGGCCACGCTTGAGAATTTATGTGTGATGTCTGTGCAGCTTCGTTGACTGGCACCAGGCTGCCTAAACGATTTAATTGAGTTAATCAACCTGCCATACACCCCAGCCGTACACCTCGTCTTGATTTATTTTTGGTGTGTTTATGGCTCGCTTTGTTTTTGGCAGTCGCTCGCTAATTTATTTATTTTCCCAAAGCCGAGCTTAAAAATAGTTCAGAGTTATTGTCGCCGGTAGACGAAGTCTGGGGCTAAATATATATATATATATTAAAATTCTTTTGACTCTGTATAATATTCTTATAAAAATAAAAGAGAGAAAACAGATATCTGGAAAACCCCATATTCGTTTATCATTTCAAAAAATATTCAACAAAGAAGAAACATCAAGTTCCTAAATTAGTTTATTTTATTTTAAATTATTTTATAAAAATCCTTCTTGTTTTTAGTATATTTATAGTTCTATATTTATTGATCAGAATAATTTTTTGCAATAGCGAAAGACCTCCAAAAAGTCCGCGTTTTATGATCAGGAAATCTTTGCAGACATGGATAATGAAGCATTTACCATGCAGCCGACTTAAACCGCATGCCACGCCCCTATTTGGCAACCGCATGCGAGCGACCTTATGTGGGCTATATGGCCGATCCTCCCCAGAGTTTCCTCCCCCTTCCCGCCTTCCCCCATTCCCGATCCCAACTTAGAGGCCTGGCCAACAGCACGCGCTTAAACGCGGCTCTAACCAGTTCGCACCAAACCATCTGCACCATATAATATATATATTATACATATCTCCGATCTATTATCATGTGTATAATATGGGTGGCTATTTTTGGGTTGCCATGAGCGAGCCTCGCAGACAATGGAAAATTTCATTTCATTTGGGTTTTCATTCAATTTGCATGGATTTTGATGGCGACTGTAAAATCTTATCAAAATTTCGGTGGATTCGTTGTAGTGGCCAGAGTAACTGGAACCGGCCACTGAGTCACGGATGGATATGAGGCAAGATGAGTCAGTGGCCAGTTTGGAACTAGACGAATCTGAGCCACAAATCGCCGTGTTAAGCCGAGACTTAAGCATTTTGCTTATGCTAATTAATTTATAAATGTTTCTCTTTCGCTCACCCTTTCTGCGGCGCAAAGTCGCCTGATTTTCGTAAAGATCTGGCAGATCTATAACATGTTAATGGTAATATTTAAAAAACAATTAAATGGCATTTACAAATTTATGAAAGGGGAGTATAAATAAATTTTGTGTTTATTATTACTGAAAAAGTATAGCGATTTCATAAGAGTATTTATACGAGTTTTACAAGAATTTTTATCTGAGTTTTTATAATAACTATTTTTTCTTAATTGAATTTTTTTTATTTAAGTAAATTTAAATTATAAACTATTTCTTATAATTTTACAAATTTAGTTTTCAATGGGCATAACATATTTTAAATATTAGTTTCAGGAAAGGTGGTATTTAATTAAGTAATTCCATGACTTAAATTTTGTGTTTGGCTTATTTTTTTATTTCCTAGGGTATCAAAAGCCTGTACTTTCTCCTCCTACTTTTCGGCTTTTAATTCAGAGGCGGGGGCAGTTGAAGCTAAAGTTGAAATAAACGCGAAAACGTATTGTCAATGGGGAATGACACATCGTTGTCTTTCAATTAGCCCAAAAGCAAAAGCGGCCAAAACAGCAGCAACAATAATAGCAACAAATGCAATATGTTTTGGTTTTTTTTTCGACTGCTGGAAACCGGAAATGCCCCAATCGAAGCGAGAAATCCACGTCTGAATCGGAATCGGAATCGAAGCCTCTATGGGGAAAACACTCGAGGCGCTTTTGTTGTTGCTGTTAAGTCATAAATATTTAAATGTGGCGCTTAAGCTGTTAATTTACACAATATAAGACAACAAAAAAAACAGAGTCGATCGGCAAAAGGCGGGCATTCAGCGGAAATCGTTGCAAAATTCAAAGAATTCGGGTTGCGATTATGGCAAAAACAAAGAAAAAAAGATTTGTAATTTGGAGACAGGAAAGTGGAGCAGAGGGTTCATAATGATAATTGATGATAAGTGAGGGCCTAGACAAGAATGCAGATCTATTTTTTTTGGGGGGCAAATAGAAACTCTAAACTTAAAAAAAGCAGATGTTTATACTTAAAACTCAAGGTCAAAAATAGTGTATTTATATGAAACAATGAGATTTCGGTATTTCCAATTTTATCATCTCGGCTAAATAATTGAAACCCAATCTCTATAAAGTGAATCCCATCATCAAGTGAAGAAAACCCCAAGAAACGCTTAAAGTTGTGTAATAATTTGCATTGATAGAATTACCTAAGGGGTTTTGGAAAAAGGGAAAAGAAGTTATTGTTGAATTAAATTTTTTTTATATTTTATAGTTAAATTTATTTATTATACATATTATATTTATTTTTTTTTTCTTGTATAAATCACTTAAAGAATCACTTAAAAGAAGTACAGAATAACCCTTATAAACCCAACTAGAAATCCTCTTACTTTGTATGATATGATTTGCTCTTAACACTCATCCTTCTAATTGTTTGTGGTTCAAACACCTGTGGCCGTCCAGCAGTTTCATCATCATTATTATTATTCCGCATCCCGGTGCATTTTGGCATCTGGTCCAGAATCGAAGCTCCGAAACTCACGCCTTCGTGTTTGCCTTCATTAAAAGGGGGGGAAATATGCAAATTTGGCCACAGTTTGGGGTTAGTTTGGTATTGGTATTGGAATTTTTTTTTTGTAGTTGCGGGTTCCCACTTTTGGCCACAAATCAATCCAAATGCGGTTGCGCAGCTGTTGCAGCTTCACTCGAACAGTTTGCCGTTTGCAGTTTGCAGTTGGAGATGCAGGCTGCAAGATGCAGCCATCAGTGGGTTAAGGGGGCCTCAAGGGGTTAAGGGAGTGACAACAATGTCACACATATTGAAATGGAATCTTTTTGGCCCATAAAACGGCCAACTGTGGCGAGTTTATATACCTACCTATATTTTTTGTTGCTTTTTTTTGTATTTATTTATGTTACCAATGGCCGCAGTCACTTGCTTCCCTGCTCATCAACATCACCATCGCCCCCTTTTGAAAAACCCAATCCCGAGACCCAAAAAACCGCAAACTCACTTCCGTTTCGCATCGTTGTTGTTGTTAATGTACAAGTACTTGCCTTTTTTCTACCTTTTTGCCGCCATTTTGCCGGCCAAAAGAAGTAAAAAAAAAAAAAAATAAAGGGAACACCTATAAAAAATGATGTAAAAAAAAGGGAACTCCATTCACACCAATAAAAGCAACAACCACTACCACTACACTTCGGCCAGACGCACTTTAATTAAAATTACTTCAAGACTTGAAAGCTATCTGCTGTTGCACTGATAAACAAAATGTGTGTATAAAAGATATTGCACAAAAATAAGATAATAATGTTAGAATAGTATAAAAATATTATGAAAAATCCTAATCAACTTATTTTTCAATTTTTTGAAACAGTAATTACAAAAGCATTTGTAATAAATAATTAATTTAGGATACTTGGTAAACATTCTTAAAATTAAAATTATTATTATTTTTTTAATTCGTAAAATTAAAATTATGAAACTGTGATTATAAAAAACATTTATTTAAATTAAAGTCATTGAACATTCATTTAGGATATTATTTTAGGATTTTTGTAGGCTTGCAGATTTCTACCCAATTTACCTCCCTCTTCTTTTGTTGGCTTTAATTTTTGGCCAACTTTCGAAGAAGCCACCACTCGAAGACACTTGACTTATCCGCACACAGTTTGTGGTTTTCTGTCCGAATGGATTGATCAGCCTGCATCCGCATTTCAGCCCTCTGGTTGCCACTTTTTTTTTCTGAGCGGATATATGGCCAAAATCGAAGATATCCGGTTGAAGCCGTGGGATCGATTGGAAGTGCAAGAAACTTGTTAGTATTTTCCAGGCTGGCATTTGTATATCTACTATATATAAGTGTTTATATAAGTCTGGTCCTAACCCTTTTTTAAACCCTCCTTTCCCTTTGCCTGTTCACATTGCGTATACGCAATTTCAGGGAAGAAAATAATTCGCATAATTCCACGTGCCCGCAGCTAAATTACAAGGTTTGACCAACGGCTATGACCCCTCTTTCCCCGCCCCTGGAGCCCCCTTTGGAAGCCCCCTCCACCCCCCTCCGCCTTCCTCCATAACTTAACTTGGCTAACTTGGCTTTCATCCTGTTCGCCTCGCTTCATTGCAACCTCATTTGCCTAAGTTTGCGGTGGTCCACCCTGCCCGTTAGCCCCCCCTTAACCGCCGCCCATGTCTTGAGCCTCATTTTGCCTCACTGTTGTTGCTGCAACGCAATTTGCGCCTTAATTGAAACATTAAAATGTGATAAGTGCCGGGTGAAAAGTTGCATGCAACTTGCAATTTTCCTACCTTTCATTAGTCGCCGCCCCTGTTTTTTTCAGAAGGGGGCGGGGGCCGTACGTGCGTACTTGGCATATTTGCTCTGCGTTTATTATTTATTATAGTGCGTAACTAATTTCCCCCTTTTGGAGTGGAATTTTTTATGTCTTTGTCTTTGGTGACAGCTAAATTACGCAGATAATTTAGAAGAAATACTTAGAAGAGTACCATAATTAAATGAAGGTTCTATGTTCTCATTTTCCTATTAAAAATATACTAAAAAAGTCAAAATTAAATTTATTTAAATTCCATTTTCTTAGGAATATATTTAAGAGGTTTATAAGGGTTAATAAGTAATCTTTCGTAATATTTGGCTACCTGAGCCTTAGCCTTTGCCTTTCCTTATTTCGTTTGCTATTTTTCTTTTATCGCTTCTAATGAATTTGATTAATTAAGCGACATTTTTGTCGCTGCTTTTTTTGGCAGCTGACACAAGGGCGTGGGTGGGCGTTTTTAAGGGGGGAAACTTGCGTAATTAATCAAAATATGCGAGAATATTAAGATGGGGCCGCGATGTCCCGCTGGTTGCTCGGGAAACCCAGTTCCAGTGTCTTGGAATTTTCTTTCGTCTTTTCGCTTACCTTTAACCCATTACTGTGCGCTGCAGTCACCGTGGGGTTAAGAGAGGGGGGGGGGGGTTAGCTGGTGGGTGGTACTATAGCACACATGCCCTTCCCATTCTCCCCGTTGCCATGCATATGAAATGATGTTTTCAATTATACCTTTGGACACGCCCACGCTTGCGACTGACAACTTGAGGGTTAATATCTTGGGGGTGGGGCAAATCAAGGGTTAATTGGGCTCCCAGCTGGCACTCATTTACCTTTTCTCTTAAACTCCCTGTTCTTTTTTTAAGTGTAACACGTTTATTTGTGTTCTTTTATTTATGATATTTTCCAACGATCTTATTTCTAATCTTTCAGAAATGGTAAATATATCATACAAGTTGTACCAAAGTTTTTTTTACATTTCTAAAATTATTTTACTATGCAATATAGCCCAAAATGCGTTTGTTTTTTATTAAATAAAACTTTATTTTAATTAGATGCATAAGATATATGTAGCTGAACCTTTTTAAAAGATTACAATGAGTCTTATCGTACCAATTTGATTAATCAAAATATTTACATACTTATAAAATAATAATGGATTTTAAATAAATAATTTTAATTAATATAAAATAATAGGTTACAGTGGGTCTTAAAGTACTTAAATATATAATAATGGATTTATCATTTTAAAATGTTTATTTATAAAGTATTTCTTATAAATATTTTATATATTATAATAGGTTACAATGGGTCTTAAAGTACTTAAATATATACATACTTATATAATAATAATGGATGTACCATTTAAAAATATTTTCTATATTAATTTAAAGCATTATCATGGGTTAATATAATCTAATTTAGATAGTTAAGAACTGAAAAATGTTTAATAATGATTTATAATATTTTTTCTATTTTCAGGACCCGATATGATGGGCGCCGGTGAGTGGACGGGATCCTCGAGCTCGGCGGCTGCCTACTACCATAGCCACGCCCACCACCCGCACGCCCATCACGCCCACGCCCACGCCCACCTGCAGCACCAGATGGCCCTGCCCCCGCCTCCGCCGCCCCCCGCAGCCGCCCCCGTTTCGGTGGGCAATGGAGCCGCCATGGGCGTAGGCGTGGGAATGGGCGTAAGCATGGGCATGGGCATGAATTACGGCGGCTACGGGGATTCGGCCAATTCCCTGGAGGCGGGCCAGTATGCCGCCCATCTGCCGACCGTTCTGCCCGAGATGCATGGCCATGGATTCGCCAGCGATCCCTACCAGACGGCCAGCGGTTATGGGAATTCCGTGAGCGGCGGAGGCAGTGCCTCCAAATCGGAACTGGACTACGGAGGCGGTGGCTACAATCAGGCGTGGTCGAATGGCTATCAGAACTATCAGTACGGCAGTTGCCTGGCCACCGCCCAGTACGGTCCGCAGGCGGCCCCGCCCCCCCAGCCGCCGCCCCCGCCGCCGGTGGTCCTGTGTCCGCAGCTCTACTCCACGGTCAACCAGAATCAGATCCACCTGCATCTGCACAGCAGCGAGAAGTTGGAGCAGTATCTCGGTACCGCCTCGGGGGCGGAGCACCTGACCATTGGCTCGCTGACGGGAAGCAGCAGGTCGAGCATAGAGATTGGCCAGGATCAGTACCACCAGCAGGTGCAACACCACCCACAGCAGCAGCAGGGGCAGCAGCAGGTGCACCAGCAGGTGGAGTCCACGGGCGAAGTGGGTGGAGCAGTGGCGAGTGGCGGAGTGGAGCCGGCGAGGCAGGAGGAGGACGTGGGCGATCTCACGCAGGTGTGGCGACCCTATTGACCCAATCGGATCAGCAGCCACCGAACAGCACCACCCATTGCCACCACCCACCCACCACCGCTGCACCTGCACATCGAACTGAACTAGGAGAGGATCAGGATCACCAGGATCTCCAGGATCACCACCACAAGAACTGTACAATTTTTTTTTCGTTTTTTTTTTCATAGCCTAAGTAATTTCAGTAATTGTACATAAAAGAATGAATACCTTTAGGAGATCATAACATAATAACATTAATTCCAATATTATATTATTGTTTCCGAAATGCCAGAGAGTTTTGTTGCAGCATTAAATATATAATAATTAATATGTAAATAATGGAAATTTTAGATCTAAGTGAAATTGGAAAATACCTAATATAAACGCAGAGAGAGCACTTAGATAAACATTTTTTTTACTAGCCCTTAAGCCTAGAAAGATACTCGATAAAGCCGCACAACTATCTATAAATATTGAAATACCTATGTATACATTTTTTTTCTGTTACTTTGTGTGTGAATCTGCCAAAAAGGATTCGAGATGAAAGTGAACGGCGAACGATGAACGATGAGGAGAAGACTATAAATAAAGTTATCGTATTTATTTAAAACTCATTTTGTCAATTGAGTGTGAAAAAGGGGTAAAAAAGGTAAGAAAAAAAATGGTTACTTTTATATATCACCAAAAAAATTGCATTTTCCACTGGCTAAGAGAAAACTGTGCAGAAATCAGCAAAAGCTGACCACATACTTAATTATGCGCATATTTTAGATTAGAAGCAACAATGGCGGAACAACAAAAAAAAATACAACGCTTGCAACAATTGCGAAAAATCATGAATTTTTGAGTGCGAAGCCTTAAAAATGCGCGTGTAAATAATAAATTATAAATTATTGCCAAACAGAACCACAAAGTGTGCACAGGCCATCCCAAAGACCTCGTTCCCCTGGAAGATCTCCAATCTCCGATCTCCGATCTGCGATCTCTGCCAGCTCTAGTTCCATTTTCATTTTCAGTTTTTCGCCTCTTCTGCGGTCGCTCCATGGCATACATAAATTGGAGAAGCGGCAACCCCCAGAACCCCCCAGTACCCCCCTTCTCACACCGCCTTTGGGTGCCGCCATTGTTGTTGCTTTGGCAGGCAAATCAAGACGGGGCAGTCAAGTGTTAAATTGCAAAAGACATTTCCATTGTCGGCAATTGCGAAACGGAAACCCTAGACAAGAGACCCGAGCTCCGAGTCGAGGTGGGGTCTACCGATAATCCATACCCTATAGTCGATCCACTGCAAATAATCGATCGATCAAACGTAATCAGGGATCTGAAACAAAAGATTTTCAAACTACTTTATCAGAACTTGGAAGTTCTCAATGAAAAATAGGATTTAGGGTTGCCAAACCTTTGTAAAAAGTTATTTTTTTACCATTTCAAGAGATAATCCATACTCTACGGCCGATCCACAACCTAATCAGGGATCTAAAACAATAGGTTTCTTAACTCTTTTATCAGAACTAAGAAGTTCTCAACGAAAAATAAAGTTTAGGGTTGCCAGACCTCTGTAAATATTTTTTTTTTTTCATCTCAAGAGTTATTAAATGAAAGTAAGCTTTATATTTCAGTGCAGAAGCCAGATCCAGGCAAGCGTTAAAGATATCCTCTTCATCTCCCCGCGTTTCATAATTCCCCCCTCCCGTTACCTGAAGCTTTCTTCGGGCTTCTGCCCGACACACGTCTCGTCTTCCCCCCTCCATTCCATGGCTATAGCTCCGGCTATATAGTAAGTGATCCACGCCAAGATCTTGCGGTGGCCCAGAACAAAGGGGACCAGAAGGCCAGGCTAGTAACTTTGTCAGCAGTTTATGATGGGCGACTTGAATTACCATCGCGCGGAGGAAGCTGATGACTGACCCCCGATCCGTGGGCTAATTAACTCCGAGCTGCAGCGCCAAAACAACCAGCAGATGTAAGGCCCATCTTACAGGCTACCGTGTGTGGATGTGTGGATGGCAATCATGGGTGGTCCTGTCCAGCGTTTCGAGGGCGGAAAGTGAAGCCTGCTCATCATGAATGAATCGGCTTGTGAATCGAGCTAAATTACAGCAGTGAGCTTAAGATAGGCAAAGGATGTTGACCCACTTACAGAAGGAATACAACAACTAATGTACTTTTAACTTAACAAAAATATTGTGATATTTTACACACACCTGTTTAGTCTTCTAAATAGTTTGAAAAACCCACTTATGAATGGACCTCTGTAGCATTCCATGGAAATTATGCCTTATCATTGCTATGATATCATCAACCTGATTTTGCCAATTTCAACTCATTTAACCTTTAAATTAGCAAATCAAATTAATTGTGAATCATCATTATCAACATTACGCATAAAGATTATAAAAATTTAATGGGAGCACAGGTAACTTTTGTGAGAATCGCAGAGAAAGGCGGTGCCTGTCTGTTTTCCTCCCTCCATCCCTCTCATCCTTTTTGTGCCTTTATTCATTAGCTTTTGAATGACCAAAAAATGGAACAAAAGCAAGAAGCAACTAAAAGCTGCTCCCCTCACCCTCTCTGTACATACATTCATACATACATAAGCTTAAATAATGGAAAAAAATTAACAAAACAACAAGAACTGTCATCTCGCTCTGACACGTGTTAAGCTAGTAACGGTAAATGTAAATGTAAACGTAACGGTAACTGTGCTACTTTCAATGCGAATTTCACTACGCTGGCAAGCGAGTTAAAATTAAGTTGTTTTTTGTTCTTGTTTCTCTGGTATTTTTTTGTTTGGGGTGCGTGTTTTCCACAAATAAACCAAAATGAAATCCGCAACAACAAAATCAAACGAAGCGGAACATATTGCAACAAATACAACACGAAAGCGAGCTGTTAGGCGCCACCCACAAAACACACAAAACACGAAAAAAAACCTAAAAGTGAACTCAAAAACAAAAAGCAAAGAAAACACAAGTGAAAAGCAAGAACAAATAACTGTAAGCGGCGACAGCAATGTAACCACCCACAAAAAAGAGAGAAAGAGAGTGCAGCATCAGCAAGCAAGAGAAACGGTTAAAAAAGAGAGTAAGTTTGCGCTGAAAAGAAGAGAAGTAAGAAGAGTCGTTTATTACAATAATAATTTATAACAATTTTAGAGATTTAGTAAAGTATTAAAAAGTTTTAAATAAAATATCCCTTTTAAAAATTCCTTTTAATATATTTTAGACTTTTTAAGCTAAGTGAAACATCTATTCTTTATAAGCTTTATATAAGAATGGTCCTATCTGTTGTTTAAATTTTTATTATTTTAGGTAGTAATAAAAGTTATAAAAATCCTACTCTTTTCACAAACTCCTTTTAATGGATATTTAATATTTTTAAATGTTTACTAAAAATCCCAGTCTGAAAACTTTAAAATCTTCACATTCAGCTGCTACTAACTCTCTTTCCATTCGAGTCTCTTCTGCCACATTCAGCGCTTCTCTTTTAGCCTCTTTATTTGTGGTTTTCGTCAGCGGAACTGCGTTAAAAGGCCCAAAGTGATTCATTGGATCTTTGGGTTTTTAGCCGTTGAGAAGTGCGATACGATACCATACTATATATTCGTATATTTTTGTATGAATGGTCTGTTAAATCAGTGACCCCGGGACCTATCATAAACCTCTCTGTGATGTGCTAACCCGGTTAGTATTATGTATTGGAACAGATTTTTTTTTAGCCAAGTGGCGATTTGGATTAAACCCAGATGACGCTGGACTTTCCCCCGGCAACGTCACTCTGACGTAGCCGGCACACGTTGCGTATGAGTAATGTTTGGAATCTGGATCGGGGGTCCCTAACCCATCTAACCCACCTATAGATATATTATACTATACACATAGATCGTTAGAGTGTCAAAGGGACGGGGGGTATCATCATTATGTTGTCAGAGCTGGCGGCACGCACGCCACACGCTGTTGCATTTGGCCGAAAGTTGATTTTTTGCGCCAAATTGTGGAACACACCTGGTCCTCGAACTCAGTACCTCGCCAAATCCCATGTGCACACTGGAAAAAATCATATTGATTGGATAAGAAGAATATTGGATTTTTTAAGCAGAAAATAATTATTTCCTTATGTTATAAATGGGTCAAATGTAAGATTTTTCTTTTATTAAATATTTAATTTAATAAATTTACAAAAAAAAAGTTTTATCAATTATCGAGTCGTTATCGAGTAGGTTTTATATAATAGCTAAAACTGAATCAAAAAAAAACAATAGTTTTTTATAAATATTCCTATTAAACACTCAAGAATATTATAGGTCGCTTTTGCCCCACCATCCTCCGTTTTATGCTAGAATTCCAACTAAAAAATATTCTTAGGCTGCATAACTTCTCTCAGTGCAGCTTCTCACACCGATCTGTAGCTTCGATTTCGTATGTAAATTTGATGCTTTGCCTAATTTGCCTTTTTCGATTTTTTTTCCCACTTTTTTCCGGGCAGCAATGCAAGCAAATGAAATTAGTTGCGCTGGCCGACAAAAAAGCCCCATAGAGGACTTTTTGGACTTTTTGGAGGCGGTGGCAGTGCGGCGGTTCGGGGGCGTGGCCGGGCGGTTGGCGACTAATGTGTTGGCATGTGTCAGACACGCATCAAACGCAGCGACAGCCGGCAAGGCTGGCAAAAAGGGCAAAAAGCGGGCACAGGATGAGGTCAAATGGGAAATGAGATGGGTTCATATGCGCACTCACCTGAAACCCAAAGGGTCCCACTAGAGATGAAATACAGTACTCATACGGAGTTCGTATGCTGGCTCAATTAAAACCAAATTGAATCTAATGGGACGCACAACTAACTTTCGTTGGGAAAATATAATGTGGCAAATTAAAAGAATGTGGATTAAATATTAATTAAGGAGCTTCAAGCGAACGCAAGCCAAAATTAATATGTCTAATTTAACGGAAAAATGTGGGAAAAAGTTTGAGAAAATTATAAACTTTTCAGCAAAATACAAATTGCACATAATTATATTCAGGAAAAATTCTCCAACATATAACTAATAAAAGAAATTCTTACGAATTATGCTAGGGATTTTTAAAATCTTCAGAATGGTCTAGAATTTGATATATTTTATTTTGGTAATTATTTAAATGTCAATATCTTCTGACGCAAGTCGAATGAGGCCTTCGGATAGCGAAGATGATGAATCCATCAACCCTTTGTTTGATGGCCAAGATGACTACGAACTTTGGACGGGTGAATCAACTTTAGTCATACTAACTCATGTGAGGCAGCATAATGCGAATATCCCTTGATTCACGGATTATTCACGAGCGTAGATTAATGGGTGTCTATATTTAGGTATCTATTGACTTATTATTATTATATGTCTATTATTTGGCGTGACACGCCACAGCAATGGCGTTCATCTCTGGACTTTTAATGCTGCTACACTGAGAGAAACTATGATTTTATGATTTTGAAGAACCCCTTTTTTGATGTGAAAATAGAAAAACCGTTGTTCAATTAATTAGCAAATAAATGATATAATAAAAAATATAAGTACAGAATATCTAGTAGTGTTAACATTTGTAAATATAAAAAAAGTTTTTATTACACTTTCTATTTCTATTTAATTAATTGTTTTATTAGCAAAGTATTTTTAATAGCAACGTTTAGTTCTCTTTTAAAAATTTATTAATAAATTATTTATTCTTATAAATTATAATCTGTAAAGTTCTTGGTTCTTATAAATTTATACATAATTTCTCCCAGTTTTCCTAGAGGTTCTTATAAATATATATACAATTTCTCGCAGTGCACGCGTTGCACTCATTCTCTGAAGGTCATAAGGTGGCCACCGATGGGTGAGGATGTGTGGTGACTGTTGTTGCTGTCGCTGATGTTGCTGCCGTGCTGCGATATTGCTGCTGCTGCTGTTGCTGCTGCTCCTGTCACCCGCCAGCAACTTTCGATGATGCGTCGATGATGGCAGCTCGGGGGTCGTGGGTCAGGGGTCAAATGGGGGGAGGGTGCGGGGTCTGGGATACCTGTGAACTTGATTAGCGGTTTTCTGCCGCTGCCGCTGCCACTGGCATATCCCCAAAAAAGCCGCGTCGAGTGATTAGCGATTGCTAGTTGCTGCTGTTGCTGCCACATCATTATAGCTACTTTATTAGCCTTTTGATTATTTTAGCACCAATTTGTTGTTCCCGTTGTTTCGGCCACTGTTTCTGTCGCCCCAATACCCAGGGGGTATTTATATTCTGAGTGGTAAAAGATAAAATGTGTATGCTTTTTAGTGCTATTAAATTTAGGAAAAAAAGGAATAATATTCTTCATACATTTTTATGAGTTTTAATCATTTTTCTATATGTTTTTTTAAAAAACTCCCCATTTCTTTTTTCACCCAATTAATGGGTACTCCCCATTTGATTCCATTTCCCAGCACTCTTTTTTTGTTGTTATCGCTGTTTTGGCGTCCAACCGCATTTGCTTTGATGTTGTTGCTGGGATTTCGAAACCGCTTATTAAATATACGCAATGCAAATAAAATAATAGGCACCATGGAGCCAAAATACTTGGGCGAAAAAAGCACTGCAATGGCAACAACGAAAATGGGATAAACAAATTTATTTGTTGGCTAATTGAAAAATGAAAATGACTTTTTCCCTTCCGCGAGTGCGTATGTGTGCGTGTGTTTGGTTTTTGTGCGTGTGAAGCGGTGAAAGTGGCCGAAAGTGTGAGTGTGTGGGTGTGCAGGAGGCGGAAAAGTGGGAAAAATTTTATTTCAGGGGAAGCTACCAAACCGAATTGGCCAAAACAAATTCGATAATTTTATATTAAATGTTCAGGCTTAAGTTGAAAACAATGTGATTTATTATCCTTAGCACTTCTTTAATAAAACACTTTTAAATTCCTTTTTTTAAGACTTTAAATAGTCCTATTGACTGTTTTATCCCCAAAAAGATCAGAACTTCTGGCAAGCTTAAGTATCAGTCAGAATCTGCTGCACGTTTGGGAAAAACCCGAGAGTAAACACTTTATTTTTGCGCCCAGCTCATTTCTTTATATGGCGCAATCGAGCAATATCAACGAATAAGTAATAGTCGTACAGAAAATGCACTACAAATATTTAAAATAAATGTAGTCTATATTTTTAAATATATTTATTAATAATACTTATACTTGTGATATTCACTAAGTATATGATTTTTATTGACAGTCATATACTTGTGATTATATTTTTAACAAGGCATTATAAATCTAAGGCTACAATACAAAAAATATATATATTTGGTTTTAAATTAAAAGCGATATGACTCACTTTATTGTAATCATCAAATAAAACAATCATCGAATAAATATTTAAAAAAATATTTTAATATCTGTGAAATATTTTATGAAAAGGTAACTCAATTTTGAAAATATAAAAGCCATTATAATCATTTTCCCTAGTTTTCCATATTTTTAAAACTTTTACTTATTATTTTTCTGGCCAAAGCATAAATACCCCGATTTTCCAAAGACTGTTTAATAGTGACAATAGGTTCCCCCTGAATGCGAATCCAATGAGACAGTGAATCATCCTCCGATTGAAAGGCAGTGACGATCGGTGACAACGCAATCGACTCCCCAGCCAAATAGTCGGACCTCAGCCCTACATATAGATATATATATAAACACGATCCGGCGATCTGAGCGCGTGCACGTAACCCACGGAGACCCATCCATGAACTTGGCTCCCATTCGCAGTACCCAAATTCCCCATTTGTATGCAAGACCCGATGCGAAAAGCGGTAAATTCGAGCGAAAAGCCGGCAACAAAGTTGGCCAAAGCAACACGGCAATGGAAAATATACAACAAAAATATAAAACAAAAAATTAGAGCTAGAAAAATAATTCTAAAAATGAATAAAATATAAATTAAATTAAATATCTAATTTAAAATCTTTATAAAGCCATAAATAACTCATAAATAAATACAATCTTTTGTTTTAATAAACTGTTAGAACTTAAAAATGGTTACCCCCTTTAAGTGTCTGTTTTCTCTCAGTGCCGCAACAATGCAAATTAACAATTAACGCAGGATATTTGGTTCAAACCGCAGGTTAGCCGCGAAGGAGCCAAATAGAGATTGCCAATTTGGCGGCCTCTCACCTCGGCTTTCGGCCCATTCATCCATTCATCCCGGCGATCATAAATCAAAGCCAAAAACCGGTTTCAGTTCGTTTCGTTTCGTTTTCCTATCTACTCGAAATCCGAAAGAGAACTCCATGAGGTAGGTTAGTGTTAGGTGGAACTGAGAGTGTTACCATCTATACCAGATACCATATACCCCATATACCCCCTACCATATAGTTCTATATCTCTGCCCCTATATCTTCCAATCTGGAATCTGTCACTGGCAGTTGCGCGTGCCAAGTTGAGTCATCTGAATAATTTCAAACGGGGGATTTTTCAACTCCGAGGTGTGGGAAAAAGCAACTACAAATAGCGGGGCTGAGCGAAAGAGCATTTAATTCTAGGGTATTGCGACTACAAAATACCCGCTAATCGGGAATTTTAGATAGTTCGATGGGAGAAAGAAATGTTGAAATTATATTTAGAATTAATTTGAAAGAAATAATAACTGTTTGAGTTCATAAATCAAAGGTTATGGCAACACTGCGTATAAGTGATAAATCTATTAAATATTCTGCAATCTGAATCTTTTGCAACGCCTGATTTGAAATATTAATAGGTGCTTTCACAACTTTTGACCGGGCTACGCCTTTTTTTCGATATGCCAGAATTTCCAGTGTTAGCCCAGTTTTTAACCCTTGAACATTCGTGGAAGCGTGCGAATTCCTCGAAGCCAGTTTAAGTAAGTGTTCTATTAATACCCAGAGGAACAGAGCAGCAGATCGGCAGGTGGGCCGAAAAGGTGGGTGAGATTGACCGAAGGGCATTTTTCAATTTGACAAGTGAGCCCCAAAACCGCAAGGTTCTTAACTACCTCTATTTATTGGCTCACATAATAGATGCAAAGGGTCCTGGGTACTCTCCTCCCCACATGCTTCTCCATTCGTGCACTGGTAAAAATGTATTATTTAATGAAATAGTTTTTAAAAATTTTCCAGAATTAAATAGTGAGAAATATTTTATTTTCTTCAAAACTAGGAACTTTTAGTTATAATAAACTATAAAATATGTAATCTATTTTCAGGTTTATTAAGTCAAATATTTATTTTTAAATTACAAAATTATCCTAGAATTTGTAATATTTTTAAAAATTCTCCTTGCCAGTAAATTGTGAATTTTTCTCCCAGTGTGGTGCTGTCCTGACTTTTGCCATCCTTTATTTCAGGGGTTCCTTCGCCAATTTCTAGGGACAAGTGTGGCCCCCATTTGGAAATGCAAAAACGCACCGGATGCACCGGCCGAGGGACATGCACTTGCAGTTCCAGTTGCCCCACCCCCGTTGCACTTGCACCCCTCGGAATGGTCAACCCCTTTCTGACCTCCCTTTGGCTGAGCAGACAACGAAACCTACAATTTGATTATCGCAATGAGAATTGCAGCACTTGGCAACGACAACGATTCACTTGGTTCGTAGCCTCCGTTGCCTTGAATTCAGGATGGGTTAGAAGGAAAGGGGCTAACTGCACCCCTGCAAGCTCCAACCCCCTCTTAAAACTCCGGCACCCTTCCGAGTCGCGTTCGCATTTTGTCAACATGTGTAGCTGTCTGTTTTAATGGTCAATTTCTCACTCTAAATGGCTGCCGGTGCAGGAAAAGGCCGAAGGAGAAGCCCCCGTGGAAAAAGGAAAATGGGGCAGGAGTTTCTAGTAAAGCCCCTGGGCTACGGAAAAATCCAAAGAGAAGAGGCCCCCGGAAAAATACTTTATGCCATTCAATGTAGACCCTCTAATTTAAGTAAAAAGTAAATAAAAATAAATATACAGTAATGTTTATAATGTGCAACTTAAATACAATAAAGTAAATAAAAAATATAAAATTTATTAATTTAAAATGAAAAACGTTAAATTAAATATTTAAAATATTTATTTATTCAAAATGTGTCTAAAAGTATGAAATGAATGCAAGAGTAGTCGTCTTCCTTTGGAATTCATATCATTTTTGGGTTACTAATATATTGTAGCATACTTTTGGACAGCTATCTTAACATTTAAAAGGGATTTCTTTTTCATTACTCTGGAATCTGCTTAATAACCATTTAAACGAAGATCTCTCCAAAGTTTTTATCAAATATTTTATTTATTTTTAGAAGCGTATTCCGTAGTCCCATTACCGCAAAAATTAGTAGGCCTTTGCCATTTTTTCTTGGGCCCCCTTTCAGTCCGGAAGATGCGAACAGAACGCATTTTGCGGCCGGCACACAGGTTCCTCTGTCTCTCTGCCTCTGAATCCGAATCTGAATCTGCATCTGAATCGGAACCTGCATCTACATCTCCAGCTCCTCCTCCAGCTGCAATTGCGGAACACAATCTCCATCTCCATTTCCATCTCCTGTTGTCCAGTTGTCCTGTAGGAAAAGGACAAAATGGGACAGGACTAGAGCCACAGCATTTTGTGACTTCTGCCGTTGGCCGGAAGTGCGGCCCAGGCAAAGGAAGTAGTTAGCTGGCCAATAGCCAGGCTAACCAGGCAACCTGCTCCTCCACATCTCCATCTTCTAATGGCAGCAAATCATTTACAGATGTCGCAACATTTTGCATAAAAATTTGCTGTCACAGAGAACACGAGAGTTGGAAAGCTGGGGGGAAAACTGCGGGGAAAGCCTAGACCACCCACCATTATTGGTAGCTTAAACGCTTTTCCAAGCAGGAAATGCATTTTCATTTAGCAGCGGAAGTAGCTGCAAATGAGCTTTTAGTTTTTGCTCACCTTCGCTCACCTGGCGGCGTTCTCGTGCATCCGCATTTCCGGTCCACCTCAGATCCTCCCTTTTTATCCAAATCCAAATGCACATCCCCATTCCCTGGGACTCCCACCTTTCACCTTCCACCTGTTGCTGGGTGGAGCTGCTCAAGCATTAGCATTAGCGGCCAGTCAATGGCCCATCGAAGTCCTCGTTTTCGGATTTGGATCTGGGCTGGGATTTGGTTTCGGTTTGGTCTCGGTCCAGCGCCTCTCGCTCTGCGGAAATATGCGTCTGCCACACGTCCGCCAAATGTCGCCATGTGTGCGTAAGCGGAGTGCACTGGAAAAAATACTAAGGTCCCTAAGTGATTTGTAACTTACATAGAAAACATTGTTAAGGCGTAATTTGGAATATTTTAAATGGTTAAAAATATGAATAAAATTTACAATTAGCCACGTCATCAATAATGACAATAGAAAAGTGATTCCTTCAGTAGGTACTTATAATTCTCAATTAGTTCTAGATGAAAATTCATGACCTTTGTGCTGAGGTAACTTGTGAATGTGTTGGTGAAAGGTGGAGTGATTGAAGAATATATGTTGGGATAATAATATTATGTACCTTATTTAATTATTTAATATTAATTAGTTAAATTAAAAAGTTTTAGTTACTCAAGGTAAGCTAAGTATTTTATAACAGATATAAAAAAAGCTAAATTAAGCAAGCTATATACTTTTTAACCACATCGTTTAGAAATATGAAATATCAATAATTTCGAAAGATTGTTTTTCTTAATGCAAGACCATACCGTAAAGTTACTAGTGTATTTTTCTCAGTGCACTTGCAATCCTAGCGAGTTAATGGCCGGCCGCGAACTTCATGGGAGATTGTGCGTAGGTGAAATTTGTTTTTAATCGTGTTAGCCACCACTTGGAATTAGTTTGGTCTGTTGCTGTTTTATCAGCGGGCGCAAAACCCTCATCAGTTCTCAGAGGGGTCACCATTCGCTTGGGGTCACCACACAAGAATCACATGGCTATGATGACTCAAGCAAAGGCGGAACAGATGGGTGAAGACGATTGTTCAGCAGGAAGATAAGGGGTTTGCATTGTTTAAAATATAACAATTTTTTCTTGTTAAAGTTTCCAACTCAAATGTCCTTCTAAATCCATTAAATGTTCTATTTAAATTAACCATGCTAAATTCGACCCCTGAAATCCTGAATATCCCCTTCCGGCAAAGGCGATTTACAAATGGCCATTGCGAGTAAATATGTCAAGTGCAGGCGGTCGACCCCAAAAATAAAATTAAAAAAAAGGCTGAAAATAAAAACACACACACTCGACTACCGACTGTCGAGTACCGATTTCTCCTCTCCTCCCAAAAAGGCCGCAAAAATGCTTTGGCCCTTTTGGGTGCCTGCATTTCCGGTTGCACTCAGTGGTCAACGGTTCCAGTGTAAATTGGTCAACTAAATTATGCAGCATCAGTTGCAGTTTGCAGTTTGCAGCTGGAGTTGCAGTTGCAGCCAAGCTGTAGGTCCAGGATCTCATCCCCCTAAAATCCTGGCCCTTTCCCACAGGACAAACCATCGACACCAGGAGCAACAGCTGAGTGAAATTTGCATTCCATAAAATTTTAAAGCTAAATAAAGTGTCGCCACCTCGGGTCATGTTGCCATGTTGCTGCTGCAAGTGCAATTCATGTTGCTCCTGTCTGAAGAGCTGAAGTGATACGAAATTATTGTGAGAAGCCAAGAAGGAAATTCGGTTATTGGCTATGGCCAGGAAATATAGAAAGGTTTAAGCCACTTGAATAAAAACTGAATAGTGGGAGAGAAAATGAATAAATTAGTTTGCTAAAAACTTCTCTATAAATTATAAATAAATTTTAATTTTTAACGGAATTTGTTTAAACTTATCTGTAACCATCACAAATTTATTTATTAATATCCCAAAACATTTCTGATTACCTATTAACTTTGAGATAATCTTATAAACTATATGTTTTTATTTATATTTTTATTGGTTTTGTGTTAGTTCTTATTTCCAAACTAGATATTATAAAATATATTATCATTATAATATTAATAATAATAATTAAATTTCCATTATTATGTAGAAATAATTCTGAATCAGTTTGCATTCCTAAAATTTAGTTGTAAGCTAAAAAATCCTATAAAATTGGTACCTATATATTTTGAATAAAATAGTTTTGTATTAATTTTGGTTAATAATCAAATTCTACTTCGAATTTTAAGTAGAGGGCCACCAGATTTTCCGATCCCATTTCACTTCCAATCATTTTTCGGGGTCAAATGCCCAGCCTCCTTTTTTTGGTGTTGGCCATATTCTCGCCGGCCAGAAAAACATATGTTCGCGGTCTTTATTTGGTGGTCAACCGGTTCAGTGCCGCCCACTTTCCGCCCCTTAACCCCCTGATGCCCCCGGTGCCCCCGCTTGACCCCGGCTATTTGTCACTTGCAACCGCGACGGCCATTTCCGTCGGCCAGTCGCCATATTTATGCAGTTGGTCGCCGTAGGTTTGTATGTAGTTATTCGTTCGCCGCTTTTTTGCGCTCTTTTCAAGTTTATGCAGTTGCGAAATTGCTGACAATTGATAGGCCATGGCAGTGGCAATGGAAGTGGCAGCAGCAGCAGCCAGTGGACCTGCTTTCAGCTCCAGTCTTGACTTGGCCCCCGTTCGGTGGCCACAATTTAGCGCGCGGCGACTACCGAAAAGTGCAGCAGCAACATCGAAGCACACTGAGCGAAAAGGTCGTTGGTTTCATAAAATAAAAAAAATTGTATTCAGTATTTATATTCAGTATTAATTTTATTAATAGCATTTTAAATATAATAACTAATTTAGGGAAAGGAAAGCAATTGTGGTCATCGACAAAAAATGTTGGCAAATGAAATAAAAAATAAATTGCAAATTATATAAATCCATGATTTTTAAATAAAGAGCTTATCCTTATTGAATACCTATTAATGGATATTTTTCAAAATTAATATTTCTATACTATTATAATACTATTATGAAGTTTTAAATAGTTTACTTAAGGAACTTGGCCAAGTCAATATATTTTTTAAATTAATTATATTTAAATAATTTTTTTCCAGTGCACCAACAAGTTGAATGCAGATTGGCTCCGAACTCAAACCCGGACCCGTCTCTTGATGAATGCACAAATAATGGGGATGCATAATGCCAAACAGGAAATAAATTATGCTCAGTCGGGGTCGGGGATTCGGCATTTTTACTGCCACCGTAGGAGGACAGACGAGAACCAACTGCAAAGTGCGGACTGAAAACTTCAGACATCAGACGGAAGACAGAAAATCAGAATCAGAAGCACAGGCAGCGTAATAACAACAATCATCATGATTATCATTAGCATTAGCAGCGTCATCATAGCGATACAGCCAATCATCATTGTCAATCACAATCAGAACACTAGACAACGAAAAGGGTTTTCGAAAATATTAACAATATTTCGGAAAATAATTAACTAACTTGGATATTATTAGATACTTTTCATTGACTAATTGGCTTCCTAAATGGTTTTTTTACATTCAAGAAATCACTAAAATATTTTAAAATTTTTGAAAACTAGTTTAAAAATTTTTAGGTTTAAAAAATTGTATATTTATTATTATGATATTAGAATATTAATAAATATTTTTTCGTATATCACGAATTATTTGTATTAAGACTTTTTAAAAACTTAGTTTCTGTCTTATTATAAATTCATTTCTGCAATTTTTTCCATTTATTTCGTAACTTTGCTAACCAGTGTAAGAGGATCATCATCGCTTTGGCCGACTATGGGCAGGATAATTTTGTTTGATTTTGATTCTGATCGAATTAGCGTAAAATTGAGCGTTCGTCAACTTTTGGGAGCGGGGTCGCGACCAGTCGCTGATCCCTTCCAGCGCCATGGTAGGGGTATGGATATATAGAAGTCGAATCGGAGAATCGGAGTCGGAACGTGGGCTCATTGACAAAGTCGGAGTTCAGATCTTCAGATGGCGCAGGCCGCGTGCGGGGCATTAAAGAGGCGTGGAAATCAAGACCCTCCAGATGATTTGCATTCGCTGTTTCTGCAGCTTCACTTAGAGAAATTAGAACTTAAAAGAAAATAAATAAGTAAATAAGAAAATAAATAGTAATTTTATTAAATTAGTATAATGGACATTTATCAAAACTTCAATTTTTTCAATCAAAAACGATTTTAAAATAAAATATGTAAAAATATGAATAATTTTTGATGATTTTTTGCGAAAAATTAAAAATGAGTAAATTGTCAAGGTTTAAATGCCAATCGTTAGGAAATTTAATAACGAGTTCAGAAAGGTATGACAATCCATACTTGGATCAATATTTCTATTGTTACGGTCAAAAAACGAGTTATTTTTTGTAAAAAAAATGGGATCTGGGTTTTTGGTAAAATCAGTTCTTTATTATAATACATAATTTTATTTCTTATTATTATTTTTAAATATTTTATCATTTAAAATTTTACTAACCATGTTGCAGTGCTGCTTGGGTCGGCGTAATTGACCAGGTTATTTTGCGCTTGCTTGGCCCGGCTCCTTGGGGCAAATTGATTTTGCTTCGTGCCTCATCAGCAGCGACAATTGCCCTTGCGATGATCGCCACGATGATTGGGCTTCCTGGGCTTCTTGGGCTTTTCTTCGTGCGCTCACGTAGCCGCTGCTGCTGCTGCCCCTGCCCCCTCACCCAACCCCCCTGCTGGACATCCTGGTCCGCCGCCTCTGGTGGCTGCTGCTTTTGTCCCTCTCGACCGGCTACCGATGTTTCTTGCGGTTTCACACTTTGGTTAAGGTTCCTGCCCTTCGCACTCGGACTCGCACTCGCGGTCAGCTTTCAGTCATTGGGTCACGGCCTGCCTCCTACGGGAGGACTACCTATTGCCCAAATAAAGTCGACCTCAAAATCAAAATTAACCTGGCCCTAAAGTCACTTTGTTTTATTAGTAAACCAAAAGTTAATAAAAATCAATTAAAAAATGAAAAAATATCAGTTCTAATTGTTAATTGTATTGAATTAAATTGTATTAAATGTTAGATACAAGTTTAAAACTCTAATATAAGTAGGGATTTAAATATTTTCATTATTCTTAATATTGTTTATGTGAGTAGTGCATTAATTTATAAGAAAATCCTTGTAGCACCAGGAAATACGAAAGAAATAAATACAATGGATTCCAGGAAAATTACAATATTGTCTAGTAAAATAAACTAGTTTTATAAACAATAAGAAATAGGATATAAGAAAGATATAAATAAATAAATACAATGGATTTCAGGAAAATACAATATTGTCTAGTAAAATAAACTAGTTTTATAAACAATATTCCCTTACCCAAGATATTTCACCAGCTTTGGCAATATCCTCTACTAATTTCCCATCAATAAAAACAATTCATAGTTCTTCTTACAAAATGCGAATTTTAATAGCGGCGGAAGGCCGAAAAAAAGTTGACAATTGGGTTACTTAGACTATTACAAAAAGCGGTTGAGACTTAGAGCGAACTTAGGGCGCCTATTTGATGTACTTGTCCATGAACTTCTTGTGGAAATCGGAGCGCAGGGCGTCGTTGACGAAGTGCGTCTTCTTCTCGGGCGCCGAGCGGGCGCAGTTCTTGAACACGACGTCGTCGTCCCAGCGGCGCTTGATCTTCAGATCGCCACCGAGGCCAGAGGCACGTCCCGCGGCGGAGGCAGCGGTTCCTGGTTCGTAGTTAATCAGCGGATTGCCCGACAAGATGTTCTCCATGCGGATGCGCTCGTCCTCCTGCTTCTTCTCCGACTCGCGACGCGCCGTCTCCTGGAGGCGCTCCTGCTTGATCTTCTGCAGCTCGGCCAGCAGGGCGGCATCGTCGTCATCCGAATCGCTGTCCGAATCGGAGCTATCGTTGTCCAGCGGCTCGTCGGCGTCCAGATTGGCGGCCTGCTGTTGCTGCAGCTGCTGCTGCTGCTGCAGGGCGTCGGGTTTGGCTCTCTTGCCAGCGGGCGCACTGTTGGCCTCGATGGCCTTGCGCACAATGGAGGGCAGCGCCTTGCCCGAGGAGGAAGTGGCTCCCGGACCGGAACGGGCCTCGCGCTCGCGCTCCTCCAGCTCCTTGCGGAAGTCCCGGCCGCGGATCTCCTCGCTGGTGCCCTGGCCCGTCTCCCTGTAGCGAAACATATATCGATTAGGCCTTGGTTTACCCGCAAATCCCTTAAATCGAGTACTACCTGTATTTCAGCTTCGTGTGGCCTGGCAGATCGCGACTGGAATACTGCTTGCTCAGCGCACTCAGGTCCTTTTCGCCGCGGCCGGAGCCGCCGCGGGCGGGGTCAAAGGTCGGACGCGCGGCTGTGGTCATTTTGGGCTAGCTAATTATCGTTTAAAATGGTTAAATTCAGTTAAAACGAAATGCTTCTAATTGCGTTTATTGCTTTATTCCGCCAGTGTGGCTGTGGTGCTACAACAATAGAAATACCTACATCAAGGGTGTTCCTTTTGTGTTTTGCCTATAAAAAGGTTCGAACCTTCGATAAGTGTTAAGTAAAGACACAAACCGTGATAAGCCCCTGTCCGATGGGCAGCACTGGCCAATCAGCTGTTTGTGGTAAACACGCGCGGACCGCCGCCGTTTTAGCCAAATAAATCCGGATAAGTTATCCCCATTTCGGTGCTTTAGGCCGATTTTAGTTCTATTAAAGAACCCCCAACCGAGCCCACCCCCAACGACGGCCATGCTGGCCAACCTGCAGGCCCACAGCGGCCACCTGTTGCGTCAGAGCCTGCGAAACGCGAGGATTTGGCGGCGAAGCTGGGCGAGCACGGCGGCTGGAAAGGATCAGGATGCGCAGGACGACAGCCTGACCATCGGCGATGTGAGCGTGCGGCTGCGCAAGCCCAAGGATCCACAGCTGGTGCCGCAGCAATACGGTGAGCATTAGGGGATGCCAAGATCTCCGGGAAGTACAAAGGTCAACCAAGTGCCTTTATCTCTGTGCCCTGAAGATCCAGTCCATCCCATCATTATATCATCCCATTAGCTCATCTTTAATCTATTATAATATAGATACATATTTCTAATATAATATAATATAACTATTAGTGATTTCCTAATTGTAAAGACCATAAAAGGATTAGTATATCTTATCATCATGATTGTCTTTTGGAGTACAGCTATAAATTTAGTCCATCCTATTATTATATCACATTAGATCATCTTTGATGGAGTAGGATAGGGCATACATTCATATATTTAATATAATTGTTATTGATATCCTAATTGTAAAAACCATAATATGATTTGTATATCTTATCGTCAGGATTGTCTTTTTAAGTAAATCTACTTAAGAGTAAATTATTCCTTTATTCCTTTTCCCTATTCTATAAACGGAGTATATTTCTTAAACTCACAAGAATCTTTACTATTTCCCGTTAAAAAATTAACATTTTGAAAGTAAATTATTCCTTGAGAATAATATTATAAGTATGTATGTATATGTAGATATTTGAGAATTCCCATCCCTTAATTGGAGTATATTTCTTAAACTCTGAAGATTCTGTTATATTTTCCATAAAAATATCAACATTTTTAAACTATTTCAACTATATAATACAAAATACCTTTTAAAAAAAATCTTCTTAAATTAAAATACAACATAATATTACATTTATAACGTCAAGTTACCAAAGAACCTTACATTTTCGAAAAGATTTCGATTACGTCTGAAAAATACAACCTAAAAGCTGTAAAAATACAAAATAACAAGTAACCAAGAAACCACCCAGAAAACCTACTATTCAAGGACAACTGCAAGCTCGAGATGAAGGAGGCAACCAAGAAAAAGCAGCAGGAGTGGATCAGGAACGGCCATGGGAAGTACTCGGATCTGGGATCCGAAAAGGGCTTCTTCGAGATGACCAAGAAGTCGCAGAACTTTGTGTGCCACTTCTATGCCAGCGGCAACGAGCACTGCAAGCTGGTGGACAAGCACCTGAGGATCCTGGCGCCGCGACACCTGGAGGCGCGTTTCTGCAAGGTGAACGCCGCCCGGGCTCCCTTCCTCACCCGCCGCCTCCGCATGGAGGTGCTGCCCACCGTCGTCCTGGTGAAGGACAGCAGGACCAGGGACTTTATCGTCGGACTCAGCGAACTGGGCGACCGCGCAGACTTCGCCACCGAGGCGATGGAAAGGCGGATCGCCCTCTCCGGGACCATCGATAAGCAGCCATCGAATGGGAAGAGCGCATCGAATGGAAATGGAAACGGGAACGGGAAACCCAAGTCCAACTTGAAACGCCCAAGGAAATCGAAACGCGGCCACTCCGGATAACTCTGACTATCAATACCCATATATTTTATAGAGCACCCTTATTCGGCTGCCTTTCCACGGTTTTTTTGCCTTATATTTTTGATCCATCATTACTAAACTTGGGACCACTCAAAATTTAAACTATATTATATTGTATCATATTATAAACACATTTGGCAGTTGAACTTTTAAAAATGTACCACAGGCTTTTATAATTATCTATGCATTTCTGCTAAGCATCGAGGAAAATGTATTAAATTCCATGTTCAAAATAAAACAGTTGTGTTCTTAGTGAATTAAGAGTTTAAGGTACTTTATAGCTATATCATCCATTATAAATATTTTACAAAGAGCCTTTCTAGAGGTTCCAAACCTAAGTTTTTAATATTTAATAGTTAATACGAATTTTTCTTAATGAATTAAAAGTTTAAGGTACTTAATAGTTATATTACATATTATATATATTTTATAAAGAGCCTTTCTAGAGGTTCCAAACCTTTAGTTTTTATTATTTAAAAGGTAATACTTATTATAAAGTAAATGTATCCTTGGGAAGTAAGATTTGATATATGAATATTCTGTTTTTTATCCCGATCCCTAGTGAAATACGCTCTTGATCCATCATTACTAAACTTATTATTTATTAAATCAAATATTATATATACTTTATAAAGAGTCTTTCTAGAGGTTCCAAACCTATAGTTTTTATTATTTAAAAGTAATACTTATTCTAAAGGTTATGTATTCTTGGGAAGTAAAATCTGTTATATAATTATTCTGTTCTTTATCCCAATCCCCAGTGAAATACGCTCTTGATTTATCATTACTAAACTTAAGACCACTCAAAAAATTGTTTGAACTATATTATATCATTGGTTATATCATACATATATTATAAATATTTTATTAAGAGCCTTTCTAGAGTTTCCAAACTTATAGTTTTAAATATTTAATACGTATTGTAAAGTAAATATATAATTATTCTGTTCTATATCCCGATCCCTAGTGAAATACGCCCCGGATGGCAGCCTGCAGCTGTCGCAGTCGGCCCTGCACCACCTGCGCTGGATGCTGCAGAAGGACGCACTGCGTCAAGACATGTTCCTGCTGGGCCAGCCGGGCCCGCTGCGCCGCCAGCTGGCCATGCAGTTCCTGGAGCTCACGCAGCGCGAGGTGGAGTATGTGGCTCTCAGCAGGGACACCACCGAGAGCGATCTGAAGCAGCGACGCGAGATCCACGACAGGGCGGCCATCTACTACGACCAGGGAGCAGTGCGTGCCGCCCTCAATGGTCGCGTCCTCGTCCTCGACGGCGTGGAGCACGCGGAGCGGAATGTGCTGCCCATACTGAACAATCTGCTGGAGAATCGGGAGATGCACTTGGAGAGCGGCAAGTTCCTGATGTCGCCCGAGCGCTACGACAAGCTTTTGGAGGTGGGTTATTGCTGTTAATCCCCTGGTTAAACCAGCTAATCTTTATCTACTATCTACAACTAGAAACATTCGCGGGAACAGCTGGATGAATGGGGGTTGTTGAGGGTTTCCGAGGAATTTCGAGTGGTGGCCCTCGGTCTGCCCACGCACAAGTACAAGGGCACTCCGCTGGATCCGCCACTGCGCTCCCGCTTCCAGTCCCGCAACGTGACCACCTACTCCTACGGCGAGCTGTACGAGGAACTGCAGCAGGAGGCGCCCGCTGTGCCCGGCGAGCAGCTGAAGCAGCTACTGACCTTCGCTTTGACCCTGCAGCAGGCGGATCCTGCGCTCCAGCTGCCGGATTTCCCGCTCCACAACCTGAGATTGGGTGTCAGGATGCTGGTGGGTACAGCAGTTGATGAGTAATGAGTTTCTTAATCACATTTTAAACTCCCTTAGGAGGCGAATCCCTCTCTGAGCCTGCATGATATCATCAGCAGGATATATCCCTACCAAAGCATGCTAAAGTCCGACCAAAAGAAGCGCGTGGAGGAGCTGCTCAAGAAGCTGGACATTCAGTTGGTGCCCAGCGGCAGCGTCAAGAGAATCGCCAGTAGGACTGGAGATCAAGGGGAAGTTGTACTCAACCTAGATGAACTGCAGCTGCAGCTGCCCGGAGGAGAGACGCCTTCTTCCGCTGCCACTACCTTTGTAGATCTGCCCCATCAGCGACAGGCGCTGGCCAGTCTGCTGCAAGCCTACGCGGTGGGCGATGTGTGCCTGGTGGGCGAGAAGGGCGTGGGCAAGCTGACCCTCACCCAGGAGCTGCTCCGCCTGCTGCAGCAAAGCTCAGAGCCCATGATGCTGTACGAGGACATGACCAGCAGGGACCTCGTCCAGCAGCGGATCACGAGTGCCGAGGGCGACACCGTCTGGCGGGATTCGCCTCTAGTGCGGGCTGCCAAATCGGGATCCGTGGCGGTCCTGAATGGCCTGCATCGCCTGCACAAGAGCACGGCCAGCGTTCTGCAGCGGTGAATATATATTCCATTACCTTAAATACACCCCTAACTAATCGCATTTCATTCTTTACAGCCTCATTCACGATCGGGAACTGCAGCTGTGCGATGGCACTACTCTGCTGGGCGCCCATCGCTACCAGGCGCTGCTCCAGCAGGAGGGATTCACCGAGGACAAGCTCACCGCACTCGGTTTCCTGCCCATGCACAGATCCTTCCGCGTGGTGGCCCTGGCCGAACCACCGCGTCCTGGGGGCGGACAACCCAATTGGCTGACTCCCGAGCTGCTCAGCCTGTTTCTCTACCAGGAGCTGCGTCCGCTAAGCCAGAGCGAGGAGGAGGAGCTGCTGGCACAGCTGTGCGGTGGAGGACTGCCCGCTGGCATGGAGCCGCTGCTGAAGCTGGCCCAGCTGCTCAGATCCTCGCAGGATCCACTGCTGCAGGGATTGGCCGGCACGCTGTCCACGCGGCAGCTGCTCAAACTGGCCCGCCGCCTGGCCGCCTATCCTCGCAGCGAGCTGAGCGATGTCCACGAGATGCTGCAGAACACATTCCTGGCCAGATTCATGCCGGCCCTTTCACGTGGCGCTTTGGAACAGGCCATCCAGCAGGTGGGCATACGGCCAACGGAGTTTAAGACCAAGAAAAGCCAGAAAAACCAGATAGCCGTTGAGAATAACACCCTAAGAATCGGCTCCACGCACTGGCCACTCGGCCAACCCAGCCAGGAGCAGCTGTCCAAGGTGCCCAGCACGCTGTTCTACGAGATGCCGCAGCATCTGCAGCTGCTGGAGCGCCTGCTGCAGGACTACCTCATCGGGGAGCACCTGCTGCTGGTGGGCAACCAGGGTGTGGGCAAGAACAAGCTGGTCGATCGCCTGCTGGAGCTGATGCAGCGGCCCAGGGAGTACATCCAGCTGCACAGGGACACCACCGTCCACAGCCTGACGCTCCAAGCGACGCTTAAGGATGGCCAGGTGTCGTACGAGGACAGTGCGCTCGTTCAGGCAGTGCGATCCGGCCACGTTCTCGTGGTGGACGAGGCGGACAAGGCGCCCGTTAATGTGACCTGCATACTGCGCACTCTCGTGGAGAGCGGCGAAATGGTGCTGGCCGATGGCCGGAGGATTGTGCCAGCGGGTGCCGGCGGCAGGACGCCCAACTCCATTGAAACGCATCCCGATTTCCGACTCATCGTACTGGCCAATCGCCCGGGATTTCCCTTCCTCGGCAACGATTTCTTTGCCGCTTTGGGCGATGTCTTCAGCTGCCATGCCATCAGCAATCCGGATCCGGACTCCGAGATCTTCCTGCTGCAGCAATACGGACCCAAGGTGCCCATCAAGACGCTGCGCACCCTGGTGAATGCCTTCGGGGAGCTGCGAACTCTGGCCGACGAGGGCATGCTCAACTATCCCTACTCCACGCGCGAGGTGGTGAGCATTGTCAAGCATCTGGAACGCTACCCGGAGGAGAACATGTCCGAGGTGGTGGGCAACGTGCTCGACTTCGATCGCTACCAGCCGGAGGCCCTGCAGCAGGTCAACCAGGTGCTGGCCAAGCACGGCATCGAGTCGTATGCCGAGGAGGAGATCCAGGCCATCAGGCGGCAGAAGAAGCTGCAGGCGTCCGTCAAGCGGCACAGCGGCCTCGGCGTCTCGGGACCGAAGTTCGGCAAGCTGGACCCCAAGAACGAGCCGCATGTGGGCGGGAATACGTGGGCCGGCGGCAGCGGGGGCCGCGACACCGCCGGACTGGGCGGCAAGGGCGGTCCCTTTCGGCTGGACAAGGGCCACAAGGTCCATCAGCTGAGCGACGAGGAGAAGGCCGATGTGCCCGAGGAGATCAAGCGGGCCGCACGCGAAATGAACCGCAAGGCGTTCGAGGAGAAGCTCAAGGAGATCAAGATGTCCGCCCACGACCACCGGCTGTACGCCCAGTTCAGCGAGCCCAATCGCAAGCAGGTGCAGCAGCTGAAGGCCGTCCTGGAGGCCATGCAGACGAAGAGCAAGGAGCGCCAGTGGCAGAAGTACCAGACCCACGGCGACCTCGACGACACCCGACTCGTCGAGGGCATCACCGGCGAGAAGAACATCTACAGGCGGCGGGCGGAGGCCAATCCCTGGGCGGATCACGTCCAGGAGAAGCCCAACCGACTCAAGCTGGTCGTCGATGTCTCGGGTTCGATGTACAGGTGAGTGCGATGGTTCAGCAGATCGTTGGGATTTTTGGCGTAGGACCATTTTTGGCCAAGTTACAGCAAAGAAACCAAAGAAAATATTCAAATTTTTGTCAAAAACTGAAATCTCGAAACTGAAATCCCGAATTTCCAAAAAAAAACAAACAAAACCCGTTTTTTCGCTATAACAAAGTAAATACTGATTCAAAGTATGGATTGTCATACCTTTCTGAACTCGTTATTAAATTTCCTAACGATTGGCATTTAAACCTTGACAATTTATTCATTTTTAATTTTTCGCAAAAAATCATGGGGTACCCCCTTATAAAAAAATTTAAAATTGGCGAAAATTTTATTTTTCTAAAATTACACGGAAAGTTTTATGGATTTATAGCAAATTTTGTTATCTGTTCAAAACAGTATGAATTTTTGGTGTAGGACCATTTTTGGCCAAGTAACAGCAAAAAAACCAAAAGAAAAAATTCCAATTTTTGTCAAAAACTGAAATCGCGAATTTCCAAAAAAAAACCAAACCCGTTTTTTCGCTATAACAAAGTAAATACTGATTCAAAGTATAGATTGTCATACCTTTCTGAACTCGTTATTAAATTTCCTAACGATTGGCATTTAAACCTTGACAATTTATTCATTTTTAATTTTTCGCAAAAAATCATGGGGTACCCCCTTATAAAAAAATTTAAAATTGGCGAAAATTTTATTTTTCCAAAATTACACGGAAAGTTTTATGGATTTATAGCAAATTTTGTTATCTGTTCAAAACAGTATGAATTTTTGGTGTAGGACAATTTTTAGCCAAGTTACAGCAAAAAAACCAAAAGAAAAAATTCCAATTTTTGTCAAAAACTGAAATCGCGAATTTCCAAAAAAAAAAACCAAACCCGTTTTTTCGCTAAAACGTTGCAGTTTTTTCGCTATAACAAAGCAAATACTGATTCAAAGTATGGATTGTCATACCTTTCTGAACTCGTTATTAAATTTCCTAACGATTGGCATTTAAACCTTGACAATTTATTCATTTTTATATTTTCGCAAAAAATCATGGGGTACCCCCTTATAAAAAAATTTAAAATTGGCGAAAATTTTATTTTTCCAAAATTACACGGAAAGTTTTATGGATTTATAGCAAATTTTGTTATCTGTTCAAAACAGTATGAATTTTTGGTGTAGGACCATTTTTGGCCAAGTTACAGCAAAAAAATCAAAAGAAAAAATTCCAATTTTTGTCAAAAACTGAAATCGCGAATTTCCAAAAAAAAACCAAACCCGTTTTTTCGCTAAAACGTTGCACTTTTTTCGCTATAACAAAGTAAATACTGATTCAAAGTATGGATTGTCATACCTTTCTGAACTCGTTATTAAATTTCCTAACGATTGGCATTTAAACCTTGACAATTTATTCATTTTTAATTTTTCGCAAAAAATCATGGGGTACCCCCTTATAAAAAAATTTAAAATTGGCGAAAATTTTATTTTTCCAAAATTACACGGAAAGTTTTATGGATTTATAGCAAATTTTGTTATCTGTTCAAAACAGTATGAATTTTTGGTGTAGGACCATTTTTAGCCAAGTTACAGCAAAAAAACCAAAAGAAAAAATTCCAATTTTTGTCAAAAACTGAAATCGCGAATTTCCAAAAAAAAACCAAACCCGTTTTTTCGCTAAAACGTTGCACTTTTTTCGCTATAACAAAGTAAATACTGATTCAAAGTATGGATTGTCATACCTTTCTGAACTCGTTATTAAATTTCCTAACGATTGGCATTTAAACCTTGACAATTTATTCATTTTTAATTTTTCGCAAAAAATCATGGGGTACCCCCTTATAAAAAAATTTAAAATTGGCGAAAATTTTATTTTTCCAAAATTACACGGAAAGTTTTATGGATTTATAGCAAATTTTGTTATCTGTTCAAAACAGTATGAATTTTTGGTGTAGGACCATTTTTGGCCAAGTTACAGCAAAAAAACCAAAAGAAAAAATTCCAATTTTTGTCAAAAACTTAAATTGCGAATTTCCAAAAAAAAACCAAACCCGTTTTTTCGCTAAAACGAAGCAGTTTTTTCGCTATAACAAAGCAAATACTGATTCAAAGTATGGATTGTCATACCTTTCTGAACTCGTTATTAAATTTCCTAACGATTGGCATTTAAACCTTGACAATTTATTCATTTTTAATTTTTCGCAAAAAATCATGGGGTACCCCCTTATAAAAAAATTTAAAATTGGCGAAAATTTTATTTTTCCAAAATTACACGGAAAGTTTTATGGATTTATAGCAAATTTTGTTATCTGTTCAAAACAGTATGAATTTTTGGTGTAGGACAATTTTTAGCCAAGTTACAGCAAAAAAACCAAAAGAAAAAATTCCAATTTTTGTCAAAAACTGAAATCGCGAATTTCCAAAAAAAAACCAAACCCGTTTTTTCGCTAAAACGTTGCAGTTTTTTCGCTATAACAAAGCAAATACTGATTCAAAGTATGGATTGTCATACCTTTCTGAACTCGTTATTAAATTTCCTAACGATTGGCATTTAAACCTTGACAATTTATTCATTTTTATATTTTCGCAAAAAATCATGGGGTACCCCCTTATAAAAAAATTAAAAATTGGCGAAAATTTTATTTTTCCAAAATCACACGGAAAGTTATATGGATTTATAGCAAATTTTGTTATCTGTTCAAAACAGTATGAATTTTTGGTGTAGGACCATTTTTGGCCAAGTTACAGCAAAAAAACCAAAAGAAAAAATTCCAATTTTTGTCAAAAACTGAAATCGCGAATTTCCAAAAAAAAACCAAACCCGTTTTTTTGCTAAAACGTTGCACTTTTTTCGCTATAACAAAGTAAATACTGATTCAAAGTATGGATTGTCATACCTTTCTGAACTCGTTATTAAATTTCCTAACGATTGGCATTTAAACCTTGACAATTTATTCATTTTTAATTTTTCGCAAAAAATCATGGGGTACCCCCTTATAAAAAAATTTAAAATTGGCGAAAATTTTATTTTTCCAAAATTACACGGAAAGTTTTATGGATTTATAGCAAATTTTGTTATCTGTTCAAAACAGTATGAATTTTTGGTGTAGGACAATTTTTAGCCAAGTTACAGCAAAAAAACCAAAAGAAAAAATTCCAATTTTTGTCAAAAACTGAAATCGCGAATTTCCAAAAAAAAACCAAACCCGTTTTTTCGCTATAACAAAGTAAATACTGATTCAAAGTATGGATTGTCATACCTTTCTGAACTCGTTATTAAATTTCCTAACGATTGGCATTTAAACCTTGACAATTTATTCATTTTTTGGTGTAGGACCATTTTTGGCCAAGTTACAGCAAAAAAAACAAAAGAAAAAATTCCAATTTTTGTCAAAAACTGAAATCGCGAATTTCCAAAAAAAAACCAAACCCGTTTTTTCGCTATAACAAAGTAAATACTGATTCAAAGTATGGATTGTCATACCTTTCTGAACTCGTTATTAAATTTCCTAACGATTGGCATTTAAACCTTGACAATTTATTCATTTTTAATTTTTCGCAAAAAATCATGGGGTACCCCCTTATAAAAAAATTTAAAATTGGCGAAAATTTTATTTTTCCAAAATCACACGGAAAGTTATATGGATTTATAGCAAATTTTGTTATCTATCTATAAAAACCAAACCCGTTTTTTCGCTATAACAAAGTAAATACTGATTCAAAGTATGGATTGTCATACCTTTCTGAACTCGTTATTAAATTTCCTAACGATTGGCATTTAAATCTTGACAATTTAATCATTTTTAATTTTTCGCAAAAAATCATGGGGTACCCCCTTATAAAAAAATTAAAAATTGGCGAAAATTTTATTTTTCCAAAATCACACGGAAAGTTATATGGATTTATAGCAAATTTTGTTATCTGTTCAAAACAGTATGAATTTTTGGTGTAGGACCATTTTTAGCCAAGTTACAGCAAAAAACCCAAAAGAAAAAATTCCAATTTTTGTCAAAAACTGAAATCGCGAATTTCCAAAAAAAAAAACCAAACCCGTTTTTTCGCTAAAACGTTGCAGTTTTTTCGCTATAACAAAGTAAATACTGATTCAAAGTATGGATTGTCATACCTTTCTGAACTCGTTATTAAATTTCCTAACGATTGGCATTTAAACCTTGACAATTTATTCATTTTTAATTTTTCGCAAAAAATCATGGGGTACCCCCTTATAAAAAAATTAAAAATTGGCGAAAATTTTATTTTTCCAAAATCACACGGAAAGTTATATGGATTTATAGCAAATTTTGTTATCTTTTCAAAACAGTATGTATTTTTGGTGTAGGACCATTTTTGGCCAAGTTACAGCAAAAAAACCAAAGGAAAATATTCCAATTTTTGTCAAAAACTGAAATCGCGAATTTCCAAAAAAAAAACCAAACCCGTTTTTTCGCTATAACAAAGTAAATACTGATTCAAAGTATGGATTGTCATACCTTTCTGAACTCGTTATTAAATTTCCTAACGATTGGCATTTAAACCTTGACAATTTATTCATTTTTAATTTTTCGCAAAAAATCATGGGGTACCCCCTTATAAAAAAATTTAAAATTGGCGAAAATTTTATTTTTCCAAAATTACACTGAAAGTTTTATGGATTTATAGCAAATTTTGTTATCTGTTCAAAACAGTATGAATTTTTGGTGTAGGACCATTTTTGGCCAAGTTACAGCAAAAAAACCAAAAGAAAAAATTCCAATTTTTGTCAAAAACTGAAATCGCGAATTTCCAAAAAAAAACCAAACCCGTTTTTTCGCTATAACAAAGTAAATACTGATTCAAAGTATGGATTGTCATACCTTTCTGAACTCGTTATTAAATTTCCTAACGATTGGCATTTAAACCTTGACAATTTATTCATTTTTAATTTTTCGCAAAAAATCATGGGGTACCCCCTTATAAAAAAATTTAAAATTGGCGAAAATTTTATTTTTCCAAAATCACACGGAAAGTTATATGGATTTATAGCAAATTTTGTTATCTTTTCAAAACAGTATGTATTTTTGGTGTAGGACCATTTTTGGCCAAGTTACAGCAAAAAAACCAAAGGAAAATATTCCAATTTTTGTCAAAAACTGAAATCGCGAATTTCCAAAAAAAAACCAAACCCGTTTTTTCGCTATAACAAAGTAAATACTGATTCAAAGTATGGATTGTCATACCTTTCTGAGCTCGTTATTAAATTTCCTAACGATTGGCATTTAAATCTTGACAATTTAATCATTTTTAATTTTTCGCAAAAAATCATGGGGTACCCCCTTATAAAAAAATTAAAAATTGGCGAAAATTTTATTTTTCCAAAATCACACGGAAAGTTATATGGATTTATAGCAAATTTTGTTATCTGTTCAAAACAGTATGAATTTTTGGTGTAGGACCATTTTTAGCCAAGTTACAGCAAAAAACCCAAAAGAAAAAATTCCAATTTTTGTCAAAAACTGAAATCGCGAATTTCCAAAAAAAAAACCAAACCCGTTTTTTCGCTAAAACGTTGCAGTTTTTTCGCTATAACAAAGTAAATACTGATTCAAAGTATGGATTGTCATACCTTTCTGAACTCGTTATTAAATTTCCTAACGATTGGCATTTAAACCTTGACAATTTATTCATTTTTAATTTTTCGCAAAAAATCATGGGGTACCCCCTTATAAAAAAATTTAAAATTGGCGAAAATTTTATTTTTCCAAAATTACACTGGAAGTTTTATGGATTTATAGCAAATTTTGTTATCTGTTCAAAACAGTATGCATTTTTGGTGTAGGACCATTTTTGGCCAAGTTACAGCAAAAAAACCAAAAGAAAAAATTCCAATTTTTGTCAAAAACTGAAATCGCGAATTTCCAAAAAAAAACCAAACCCGTTTTTTCGCTATAACAAAGTAAATACTGATTCAAAGTATGGATTGTCATACCTTTCTGAACTCGTTATTAAATTTCCTAACGATTGGCATTTAAACCTTGACAATTTATTCATTTTTAATTTTTCGCAAAAAATCATGGGGTACCCCCTTATAAAAAAATTTAAAATTGGCGAAAATTTTATTTTTCCAAAATCACACGGAAAGTTATATGGATTTATAGCAAATTTTGTTATCTTTTCAAAACAGTATGTATTTTTGGTGTAGGACCATTTTTGGCCAAGTTACAGCAAAAAAACCAAAGGAAAATATTCCAATTTTTGTCAAAAACTGAAATCGCGAATTTCCAAAAAAAAACCAAACCCGTTTTTTCGCTATAACAAAGTAAATACTGATTCAAAGTATGGATTGTCATACTTTTCTGAACTCGTTATTAAATTTCCTAACGATTGGCATTTAAACCTTGACAATTTATTCATTTTTAATTTTTCGCAAAAAATAATGGGGTACCCCCTTATAAAAAAATTTAAAATTGGCGAAAATTTTATTTTTCCAAAATCACACTGGAAGTTTTATGGATTTATAGCAAATTTTGTTATCTGTTCAAAACAGTATGCATTTTTGGTGTAGGACCATTTTTGGCCAAGTTACAGCAAAAAAACCAAAGGAAAATATTCCAATTTTTGTCAAAAACTGAAATCGCGAATTTCCAAAAAAAAACCAAACCCGTTTTTTCGCTATAACAAAGTAAATACTGATTCAAAGTATGGATTGTCATACCTTTCTGAACTCGTTATTAAATTTCCTAACGATTGGCATTTAAATCTTGACAATTTAATCATTTTTAATTTTTCGCAAAAAATCATGGGGTACCCCCTTATAAAAAAATTAAAAATTGGCGAAAATTTTATTTTTCCAAAATCACACGGAAAGTTATATGGATTTATAGCAAATTTTGTTATCTGTTCAAAACAGTATGAATTTTTGGTGTAGGACCATTTTTAGCCAAGTTACAGCAAAAAACCCAAAAGAAAAAATTCCAATTTTTGTCAAAAACTGAAATCGCGAATTTCCAAAAAAAAAACCAAACCCGTTTTTTCGCTAAAACGTTGCAGTTTTTTCGCTATAACAAAGTAAATACTGATTCAAAGTATGGATTGTCATACCTTTCTGAACTCGTTATTAAATTTCCTAACGATTGGCATTTAAACCTTGACAATTTATTCATTTTTAATTTTTCGCAAAAAATCATGGGGTACCCCCTTATAAAAAAATTTAAAATTGGCGAAAATTTTATTTTTCCAAAATTACACTGGAAGTTTTATGGATTTATAGCAAATTTTGTTATCTGTTCAAAACAGTATGCATTTTTGGTGTAGGACCATTTTTGGCCAAGTTACAGCAAAAAAACCAAAAGAAAAAATTCCAATTTTTGTCAAAAACTGAAATCGCGAATTTCCAAAAAAAAACCAAACCCGTTTTTTCGCTATAACAAAGTAAATACTGATTCAAAGTATGGATTGTCATACCTTTCTGAACTCGTTATTAAATTTCCTAACGATTGGCATTTAAACCTTGACAATTTATTCATTTTTAATTTTTCGCAAAAAATCATGGGGTACCCCCTTATAAAAAAATTAAAAATTGGCGAAAATTTTATTTTTCCAAAATTACACTGGAAGTTTTATGGATTTATAGCAAATTTTGTTATCTGTTCAAAACAGTATGAATTTTTGGTGTAGGACCATTTTTGGCCAAGTTACAGCAAAAAAACCAAAAGAAAAAATTCCAATTTTTGTCAAAAACTGAAATCGCGAATTTCCAAAAAAAAACCAAACCCGTTTTTTCGCTATAACAAAGTAAATACTGATTCAAAGTATGGATTGTCATACCTTTCTGAACTCGTTATTAAATTTCCTAACGATTGGCATTTAAACCTTGACAATTTATTCATTTTTAATTTTTCGCAAAAAATCATGGGGTACCCCCTTATAAAAAAATTTAAAATTGGCGAAAATTTTATTTTTCCAAAATCACACGGAAAGTTATATGGATTTATGGCAAATTTTGTTATCTTTTCAAAACAGTATGTATTTTTGGTGTAGGACCATTTTTGGCCAAGTTACAGCAAAAAAACCAAAGGAAAATATTCCAATTTTTGTCAAAAACTGAAATCGCGAATTTCCAAAAAAAAACCAAACCCGTTTTTTCGCTATAACAAAGTAAATACTGATTCAAAGTATGGATTGTCATACCTTTCTGAACTCGTTATTAAATTTCCTAACGATTGGCATTTAAACCTTGACAATTTATTCATTTTTAATTTTTCGCAAAAAATCATGGGGTACCCCCTTATAAAAAAATTTAAAATTGGCGAAAATTTTATTTTTCCAAAATTGCACTGGAAGTTTTATGGATTTATAGCAAATTTTGTTATCTGTTCAAAACAGTATGAATTTTTGGTGTAGGACCATTTTTGGCCAAGTTACAGCAAAAAAACCAAAAGAAAAAATTCCAATTTTTGTCAAAAACTGAAATCGCGAATTTCCAAAAAAAAACCAAACCCGTTTTTTCGCTATAACAAAGTAAATACTGATTCAAAGTATGGATTGTCATACCTTTCTGAACTCGTTATTAAATTTCCTAACGATTGGCATTTAAACCTTGACAATTTATTCATTTTTAATTTTTCGCAAAAAATCATGGGGTACCCCCTTATAAAAAAATTTAAAATTGGCGAAAATTTTATTTTTCCAAAATCACACGGAAAGTTATATGGATTTATAGCAAATTTTGTTATCTTTTCAAAACAGTATGTATTTTTGGTGTAGGACCATTTTTGGCCAAGTTACAGCAAAAAAACCAAAGGAAAATATTCCAATTTTTGTCAAAAACTGAAATCGCGAATTTCCAAAAAAAAACCAAACCCGTTTTTTCGCTATAACAAAGTAAATACTGATTCAAAGTATGGATTGTCATACTTTTCTGAACTCGTTATTAAATTTCCTAACGATTGGCATTTAAACCTTGACAATTTATTCATTTTTAATTTTTCGCAAAAAATCATGGGGTACCCCCTTATAAAAAAATTTAAAATTGGCGAAAATTTTATTTTTCCAAAATCACACGGAAAGTTATATGGATTTATGGCAAATTTTGTTATCTTTTCAAAACAGTATGTATTTTTGGTGTAGGACCATTTTTGGCCAAGTTACAGCAAAAAAACCAAAGGAAAATATTCCAATTTTTGTCAAAAACTGAAATCGCGAATTTCCAAAAAAAAACCAAACCCGTTTTTTCGCTATAACAAAGTAAATACTGATTCAAAGTATGGATTGTCATACCTTTCTGAACTCGTTATTAAATTTCCTAACGATTGGCATTTAAACCTGGGGTACCCCCTTATAAAAAAATTTAAAATTGGCGAAAATTTTATTTTTCCAAAATCACACGGAAAGTTATATGGATTTATAGCAAATTTTGTTATCTTTTCAAAACAGTATGTATTTTTGGTGTAGGACCATTTTTGGCCAAGTTACAGCAAAAAAACCAAAGGAAAATATTCCAATTTTTGTCAAAAACTGAAATCGCGAATTTCCAAAAAAAAACCAAACCCGTTTTTTCGCTATAACAAAGTAAATACTGATTCAAAGTATGGATTGTCATACTTTTCTGAACTCGTTATTAAATTTCCTAACGATTGGCATTTAAACCTTGACAATTTATTCATTTTTAATTTTTCGCAAAAAATCATGGGGTACCCCCTTATAAAAAAATTTAAAATTGGCGAAAATTTTATTTTTCCAAAATCACACGGAAAGTTATATGGATTTATGGCAAATTTTGTTATCTTTTCAAAACAGTATGTATTTTTGGTGTAGGACCATTTTTGGCCAAGTTACAGCAAAAAAACCAAAGGAAAATATTCCAATTTTTGTCAAAAACTGAAATCGCGAATTTCCAAAAAAAAACCAAACCCGTTTTTTCGCTATAACAAAGTAAATACTGATTCAAAGTATGGATTGTCATACCTTTCTGAACTCGTTATTAAATTTCCTAACGATTGGCATTTAAACCTTGACAATTTATTCATTTTTAATTTTTCGCAAAAAATCATGGGGTACCCCCTTATAAAAAAATTTAAAATTGGCGAAAATTTTATTTTTCCAAAATTACACTGGAAGTTTTATGGATTTATAGCAAATTTTGTTATCTGTTCAAAACAGTATGCATTTTTGGTGTAGGACCATTTTTGGCCAAGTTACAGCAAAAAAACCAAAAGAAAAATTCCAATTTTTGTCAAAAACTGAAATCGCGAATTTCCAAAAAAAAACCAAACCCGTTTTTTCGCTATAACAAAGTAAATACTGATTCAAAGTATGGATTGTCATACCTTTCTGAACTCGTTATTAAATTTCCTAACGATTGGCATTTAAACCTTGACAATTTATTCATTTTTAATTTTTCGCAAAAAATCATGGGGTACCCCCTTATAAAAAAATTTAAAATTGGCGAAAATTTTATTTTTCCAAAATTCACACTGGAAGTTATATGGATTTATAGGCAAATTTTGTTATCTTTTCAAAACAGTATGTATTTTTGGTGTAGGACCATTTTTGGCCAAGTTACAGCAAAAAAACCAAAAGAAAAAATTCCAATTTTTGTCAAAAACTGAAATCGCGAATTTCCAAAAAAAAACCAAACCCGTTTTTTCGCTATAACAAAGTAAATACTGATTCAAAGTATGGATTGTCATACCTTTCTGAACTCGTTATTAAATTTCCTAACGATTGGCATTTAAACCTTGACAATTTATTCATTTTTAATTTTTCGCAAAAAATCATGGGGTACCCCCTTATAAAAAAATTAAAAATTGGCGAAAATTTTATTTTTCCAAAATTACACTGGAAGTTTTATGGATTTATAGCAAATTTTGTTATCTGTTCAAAACAGTATGAATTTTTGGTGTAGGACCATTTTTGGCCAAGTTACAGCAAAAAAACCAAAAGAAAAAATTCCAATTTTTGTCAAAAACTGAAATCGCGAATTTCCAAAAAAAAACCAAACCCGTTTTTTCGCTATAACAAAGTAAATACTGATTCAAAGTATGGATTGTCATACCTTTCTGAACTCGTTATTAAATTTCCTAACGATTGGCATTTAAACCTTGACAATTTATTCATTTTTAATTTTTCGCAAAAAATCATGGGGTACCCCCTTATAAAAAAATTAAAAATTGGCGAAAATTTTATTTTTCCAAAATTACACTGGAAGTTTTATGGATTTATAGCAAATTTTGTTATCTGTTCAAAACAGTATGAATTTTTGGTGTAGGACCATTTTTGGCCAAGTTACAGCAAAAAAACCAAAAGAAAAAATTCCAATTTTTGTCAAAAACTGAAATCGCGAATTTCCAAAAAAAAACCAAACCCGTTTTTTCGCTATAACAAAGTAAATACTGATTCAAAGTATGGATTGTCATACCTTTCTGAACTCGTTATTAAATTTCCTAACGATTGGCATTTAAACCTGGGGTACCCCCTTATAAAAAAATTTAAAATTGGCGAAAATTTTATTTTTCCAAAATCACACGGAAAGTTATATGGATTTATGGCAAATTTTGTTATCTTTTCAAAACAGTATGTATTTTTGGTGTAGGACCATTTTTGGCCAAGTTACAGCAAAAAAACCAAAGGAAAATATTCCAATTTTTGTCAAAAACTGAAATCGCGAATTTCCAAAAAAAAACCAAACCCGTTTTTTCGCTATAACAAAGTAAATACTGATTCAAAGTATGGATTGTCATACCTTTCTGAACTCGTTATTAAATTTCCTAACGATTGGCATTTAAACCTTGACAATTTATTCATTTTTAATTTTTCGCAAAAAATCATGGGGTACCCCCTTATAAAAAAATTTAAAATTGGCGAAAATTTTATTTTTCCAAAATTACACTGGAAGTTTTATGGATTTATAGCAAATTTTGTTATCTGTTCAAAACAGTATGCATTTTTGGTGTAGGACCATTTTTGGCCAAGTTACAGCAAAAAAACCAAAAGAAAAAATTCCAATTTTTGTCAAAAACTGAAATCGCGAATTTCCAAAAAAAAACCAAACCCGTTTTTTCGCTATAACAAAGTAAATACTGATTCAAAGTATGGATTGTCATACCTTTCTGAACTCGTTATTAAATTTCCTAACGATTGGCATTTAAACCTTGACAATTTATTCATTTTTAATTTTTCGCAAAAAATCATGGGGTACCCCCTTATAAAAAAATTAAAAATTGGCGAAAATTTTATTTTTCCAAAATCACACGGAAAGTTATATGGATTTATGGCAAATTTTGTTATCTTTTCAAAACAGTATGTATTTTTGGTGTAGGACCATTTTTGGCCAAGTTACAGCAAAAAAACCAAAGGAAAATATTCCAATTTTTGTCAAAAACTGAAATCGCGAATTTCCAAAAAAAAACCAAACCCGTTTTTTCGCTATAACAAAGTAAATACTGATTCAAAGTATGGATTGTCATACCTTTCTGAACTCGTTATTAAATTTCCTAACGATTGGCATTTAAACCTTGACAATTTATTCATTTTTAATTTTTCGCAAAAAATCATGGGGTACCCCCTTATAAAAAAATTTAAAATTGGCGAAAATTTTATTTTTCCAAAATTACACTGGAAGTTTTATGGATTTATAGCAAATTTTGTTATCTGTTCAAAACAGTATGCATTTTTGGTGTAGGACCATTTTTGGCCAAGTTACAGCAAAAAAACCAAAAGAAAAAATTCCAATTTTTGTCAAAAACTGAAATCGCGAATTTCCAAAAAAAAACCAAACCCGTTTTTTCGCTATAACAAAGTAAATACTGATTCAAAGTATGGATTGTCATACCTTTCTGAACTCGTTATTAAATTTCCTAACGATTGGCATTTAAACCTTGACAATTTATTCATTTTTAATTTTTCGCAAAAAATCATGGGGTACCCCCTTATAAAAAAATTAAAAATTGGCGAAAATTTTATTTTTCCAAAATTACACTGGAAGTTTTATGGATTTATAGCAAATTTTGTTATCTGTTCAAAACAGTATGAATTTTTGGTGTAGGACCATTTTTGGCCAAGTTACAGCAAAAAAACCAAAAGAAAAAATTCCAATTTTTGTCAAAAACTGAAATCGCGAATTTCCAAAAAAAAACCAAACCCGTTTTTTCGCTATAACAAAGTAAATACTGATTCAAAGTATGGATTGTCATACCTTTCTGAACTCGTTATTAAATTTCCTAACGATTGGCATTTAAACCTTGACAATTTATTCATTTTTAATTTTTCGCAAAAAATCATGGGGTACCCCCTTATAAAAAAATTAAAAATTGGCGAAAATTTTATTTTTCCAAAATTACACTGGAAGTTTTATGGATTTATAGCAAATTTTGTTATCTGTTCAAAACAGTATGAATTTTTGGTGTAGGACCATTTTTGGCCAAGTTACAGCAAAAAAACCAAAAGAAAAAATTCCAATTTTTGTCAAAAACTGAAATCGCGAATTTCCAAAAAAAAACCAAACCCGTTTTTTCGCTATAACAAAGTAAATACTGATTCAAAGTATGGATTGTCATACCTTTCTGAACTCGTTATTAAATTTCCTAACGATTGGCATTTAAACCTGGGGTACCCCCTTATAAAAAAATTTAAAATTGGCGAACATTTTATTTTTCCAAAATCACACGGAAAGTTATATGGATTTATAGCAAATTTTGTTATCTTTTCAAAACAGTATGTATTTTTGGTGTAGGACCATTTTTGGCCAAGTTACAGCAAAAAAACCAAAGGAAAATATTCCAATTTTTGTCAAAAACTGAAATCGCGAATTTCCAAAAAAAAACCAAACCCGTTTTTTCGCTATAACAAAGTAAATACTGATTCAAAGTATGTTTCCTAACGATTGGCATTTAAACCTTGACAATTTATTCATTTTTAATTTTTCGCAAAAAATCATGGGGTACCCCCTTATAAAAAAATTTAAAATTGGCGAAAATTTTATTTTTCCAAAATTACACTGAAAGTTTTATGGATTTATAGCAATTTTTGTTATCTGTTCAAAACAGTATGAATTTTTGGTGTAGGACCATTTTTGGCCAAGTTACAGCAAAAAAACCAAAAGAAAAAATTCCAATTTTTGTCAAAAACTGAAATCGCGAATTTCCAAAAAAAAACCAAACCCGTTTTTTCGCTATAACAAAGTAAATACTGATTCAAAGTATGGATTGTCATACCTTTCTGAACTCGTTATTAAATTTCCTAACGATTGGCATTTAAACCTTGACAATTTATTCATTTTTAATTTTTCGCAAAAAATCATGGGGTACCCCCTTATAAAAAAATTTAAAATTGGCGAAAATTTTATTTTTCCAAAATTACACTGAAAGTTTTATGGATTTATAGCAAATTTTGTTATCTGTTCAAAACAGTATGAATTTTTGGTGTAGGACCATTTTTGGCCAAGTTACAGCAAAAAAACCAAAAGAAAAAATTCCAATTTTTGTCAAAAACTGAAATCGCGAATTTCCAAAAAAAAACCAAACCCGTTTTTTCGCTATAACAAAGTAAATACTGATTCAAAGTATGGATTGTCATACCTTTCTGAACTCGTTATTAAATTTCCTAACGATTGGCATTTAAACCTTGACAATTTATTCATTTTTAATTTTTCGCAAAAAATCATGGGGTACCCCCTTATAAAAAAATTTAAAATTGGCGAAAATTTTATTTTTCCAAAATCACACGGAAAGTTATATGGATTTATAGCAAATTTTGTTATCTTTTCAAAACAGTATGTATTTTTGGTGTAGGACCATTTTTGGCCAAGTTACAGCAAAAAAACCAAAAGAAAAAATTCCAATTTTTGTCAAAAACTGAAATCGCGAATTTCCAAAAAAAAACCAAACCCGTTTTTTCGCTATAACAAAGTAAATACTGATTCAAAGTATGGATTGTCATACCTTTCTGAACTCGTTATTAAATTTCCTTACGATTGGCATTTAAACCTTGACAATTTATTCATTTTTAATTTTTCGCAAAAAATCATGGGGTACCCCCTTATAAAAAAATTTAAAATTGGCGAAAATTTTATTTTTCCAAAATTACACTGGAAGTTTTATGGATTTATAGCAAATTTTGTTATCTGTTCAAAACAGTATGCATTTTTGGTGTAGGACCATTTTTGGCCAAGTTACAGCAAAAAAACCAAAAGAAAAAATTCCAATTTTTGTCAAAAACTGAAATCGCGAATTTCCAAAAAAAAACCAAACCCGTTTTTTCGCTATAACAAAGTAAATACTGATTCAAAGTATGGATTGTCATACCTTTCTGAACTCGTTATTAAATTTCCTAACGATTGGCATTTAAACCTTGACAATTTATTCATTTTTAATTTTTCGCAAAAAATCATGGGGTACCCCCTTATAAAAAAATTAAAAATTGGCGAAAATTTTATTTTTCCAAAATTACACTGGAAGTTTTATGGATTTATAGCAATTTTTGTTATCTGTTCAAAACAGTATGAATTTTTGGTGTAGGACCATTTTTGGCCAAGTTACAGCAAAAAAACCAAAAGAAAAAATTCCAATTTTTGTCAAAAACTGAAATCGCGAATTTCCAAAAAAAAACCAAACCCGTTTTTTTCGCTATAACAAAGTAAATACTGATTCAAAGTATGGATTGTCATACCTTTCTGAACTCGTTATTAAATTTCCTAACGATTGGCATTTAAACCTTGACAATTTATTCATTTTTAATTTTTCGCAAAAAATCATGGGGTACCCCCTTATAAAAAAATTTAAAATTGGCGAAAATTTTATTTTTCCAAAATTACACTGAAAGTTTTATGGATTTATAGCAAATTTTGTTATCTGTTCAAAACAGTATGAATTTTTGGTGTAGGACCATTTTTGGCCAAGTTACAGCAAAAAAACCAAAAGAAAAAATTCCAATTTTTGTCAAAAACTGAAATCGCGAATTTCCAAAAAAAAACCAAACCCGTTTTTTCGCTATAACAAAGTAAATACTGATTCAAAGTATGGATTGTCATACCTTTCTGAACTCGTTATTAAATTTCCTAACGATTGGCATTTAAACCTTGACAATTTATTCATTTTTAATTTTTCGCAAAAAATCATGGGGTACCCCCTTATAAAAAAATTTAAAATTGGCGAAAATTTTATTTTTCCAAAATCACACGGAAAGTTATATGGATTTATAGCAAATTTTGTTATCTTTTCAAAACAGTATGTATTTTTGGTGTAGGACCATTTTTGGCCAAGTTACAGCAAAAAAACCAAAAGAAAAAATTCCAATTTTTGTCAAAAACTGAAATCGCGAATTTCCAAAAAAAAACCAAACCCGTTTTTTCGCTATAACAAAGTAAATACTGATTCAAAGTATGGATTGTCATACCTTTCTGAACTCGTTATTAAATTTCCTTACGATTGGCATTTAAACCTTGACAATTTATTCATTTTTAATTTTTCGCAAAAAATCATGGGGTACCCCCTTATAAAAAAATTTAAAATTGGCGAAAATTTTATTTTTCCAAAATCACACGGAAAGTTATATGGATTTATAGCAAATTTTGTTATCTTTTCAAAACAGTATGTATTTTTGATGTAGGACCATTTTTGGCCAAGTTACAGCAAAAAAAACAAAAGAAAAAATTTCAATTTTTGTCAAAAACTGAAATCGCGAATTTCCAAAAAAAAACCAAACCCGTTTTTTCGCTATAACAAAGTAAATACTGATTCAAAGTATGGATTGTCATACCTTTCTGAACTCGTTATTAAATTTCCTAACGATTGGCATTTAAACCTTGACAATTTATTCATTTTTAATTTTTCGCAAAAAATCATGGGGTACCCCCTTATAAAAAAATTTAAAATTGGCGAAAATTTTATTTTTCCAAAATTACACTGAAAGTTTTATGGATTTATAGCAAATTTTGTTATCTGTTCAAAACAGTATGAATTTTTGGTGTAGGACCATTTTTGGCCAAGTTACAGCAAAAAAACCAAAAGAAAAAATTCCAATTTTTGTCAAAAACTGAAATCGCGAATTTCCAAAAAAAAACCAAACCCGTTTTTTCGCTATAACAAAGTAAATACTGATTCAAAGTATGGATTGTCATACCTTTCTGAACTCGTTATTAAATTTCCTAACGATTGGCATTTAAACCTTGACAATTTATTCATTTTTAATTTTTCGCAAAAAATCATGGGGTACCCCCTTATAAAAAAATTTAAAATTGGCGAAAATTTTATTTTTCCAAAATTACACTGAAAGTTTTATGGATTTATAGCAAATTTTGTTATCTGTTCAAAACAGTATGAATTTTTGGTGTAGGACCATTTTTGGCCAAGTTACAGCAAAAAAACCAAAAGAAAAAATTCCAATTTTTGTCAAAAACTGAAATCGCGAATTTCCAAAAAAAAACCAAACCCGTTTTTTCGCTATAACAAAGTAAATACTGATTCAAAGTATGGATTGTCATACCTTTCTGAACTCGTTATTAAATTTCCTAACGATTGGCATTTAAACCTTGACAATTTATTCATTTTTAATTTTTCGCAAAAAATCATGGGGTACCCCCTTATAAAAAAATTTAAAATTGGCGAAAATTTTATTTTTCCAAAATTACACTGAAAGTTTTATGGATTTATAGCAAATTTTGTTATCTGTTCAAAACAGTATGAATTTTTGGTGTAGGACCATTTTTGGCCAAGTTACAGCAAAAAAACCAAAAGAAAAAATTCCAATTTTTGTCAAAAACTGAAATCGCGAATTTCCAAAAAAAAACCAAACCCGTTTTTTCGCTATAACAAAGTAAATACTGATTCAAAGTATGGATTGTCATACCTTTCTGAACTCGTTATTAAATTTCCTAACGATTGGCATTTAAACCTTGACAATTTATTCATTTTTAATTTTTCGCAAAAAATTATGGGGTACCCCCTTATAAAAAAATTTAAAATTGGCGAAAATTTTATTTTTCCAAAATCACACGGAAAGTTATATGGATTTATAGCAAATTTTGTTATCTTTTCAAAACAGTATGTATTTTTGGTGTAGGACCATTTTTGGCCAAGTTACAGCAAAAAAACCAAAAGAAAAAATTCCAATTTTTGTCAAAAACTGAAATCGCGAACTTCCAAAAAAAAACCAAACCCGTTTTTTCGCTATAACAAAGTAAATACTGATTCAAAGTATGGATTGTCATACCTTTCTGAACTCGTTATTAAATTTCCTAACGATTGGCATTTAAACCTTGACAATTTATTCATTTTTAATTTTTCGCAAAAAATTATGGGGTACCCCCTTATAAAAAAATTTAAAATTGGCGAAAATTTTATTTTTCCAAAATCACACGGAAAGTTATATGGATTTATAGCAAATTTTGTTATCTTTTCAAAACAGTATGTATTTTTGGTGTAGGACCATTTTTGGCCAAGTTACAGCAAAAAAACCAAAAGAAAAAATTCCAATTTTTGTCAAAAACTGAAATCGCGAATTTCCAAAAAAAAACCAAACCCGTTTTTTCGCTATAACAAAGTAAATACTGATTCAAAGTATGGATTGTCATACCTTTCTGAACTCGTTATTAAATTTCCTAACGATTGGCATTTAAACCTTGACAATTTATTCATTTTTAATTTTTCGCAAAAAATCATGGGGTACCCCCTTATAAAAAAATTTAAAATTGGCGAAAATTTTATTTTTCCAAAATCACACGGAAAGTTATATGGATTTATAGCAAATTTTGTTATCTGTTTAAAACAGTATGTATTTTTGGTGTAGAACCATTTTTGGCCAAGTTCAGCCAAAAAACCAAAAGAAAAAATTTCATTTTTGGCCAAGTTACAGCAAAAAAACCAAAATAAAAAATTCCACAAAAACGATTTCATATATTTTAGGTTTAATGGCTACGATGGACGGCTGGACCGTCAGTTGGAGGCTGTGGTCATGGTGATGGAGGCCTTCGAGGGATTCGAAAAGAAGATCGTCTACGACATTGTCGGCCACAGCGGCGAAGGCTGGGAGATTCCGTTCGTGACCGCCGGCAGTCCGCCGAAAAACGACAAGGAGCGATTCGAGGCCATCCGGATGATGCACGCCCACTCGCAGTTCTGCTGGTCGGGCGACTCCACGGTGAAGGCGGCGCGGGAGGCCTGTTCCACGCTGGGAGCGGAGCAGGACTATGACAACGCCATTGTGGTGGTCCTCAGCGATGCCAATCTGCAGCGCTACGGCATCGCTCCCAAGGATCTGGCCGTGGCCCTCAAGCGGGGCGAACCGAAGGTCAAAGGTTATGCCATCTTCATTGGCAGTTTGGCCGAGGAGGCCGATGAGTTAGTATTATTTAGTATAAACTCGAGGAAAACCTTACTTAAATACTACCCTTTTGTAATCCGCTCCAAAAACCTTTCTTTAATTTCGTACAAATCTTTTTTAAATTACCGTTCCTAACTATGGCTCTTCTTCCTTCCAGAATCAATGCCGAAATGCCGGCGGGACAGAGCTTCGTCTGCATGGACCTCACCAAGCTACCTCACATCCTACAGCAGATCTTCACTTCCTCGCTGCTTTAGTGCAATTTTCAGATCCCCACAGATCGTCTAGCTTAAGTTTATGTTGATGATTCCAGTTTTATAGTTAGGCCTGAATTGAGTCTATAAATCGATTTTTGTGTAAAAATGTATAAAACGTATAGCAAAAACTGAGAAATGGCTTTTGTTTTGGGTGGCATACTTACGAGGGAGAAGACATTAAAAAGATCGATTTCATGATGCATTTTTATTTGTATTGTTTATTAATTGCCTTGCTGTTTATGCTTGCTATTTGATTACTTGTCATATAATTTACAAATTACATAAGTATTCAATACAAAAAAAAAAACAATTTAGAACTCGAGGATTTCTCTGGCAGGGATTGCTCTCATTCTGGCGGGGGTTACGGGGAATACAAAAAATAAACAATTCGTGGTTTTACATTAATTAAATTTGGTATAAAAATCTAAAACAATTTCTTCCGTTTTTTGTTTTTGTTTTTGTTTTTTTTTTTTTTTGTTTTACTTTTCTCGTTACATTTTACATTACACTCGATTTTTGTTTTGTTTTTTCTTCTTTTCTCGTTTTTTTGTTGTTTGTATATGCATTTCTGTATTCATATTAAATATTGTTGCAAATTCATGAATTAATGTGTTAGCAAAAAACGCTTAAATATACGTGTGTATAATATATACTCTTGATCCGTAATATAAGGCGTGCGAAATACGTGGCTAGGGCAGCATGATTTTCACCGACATCTCTACAACTGGAAGTTAATATTCGACAATTGGAAATTCTAATAAATATGGATAAAAAAAAAAAGATCGCAATGCCTGTGGAAGAAATCGAATGCAGGGGCGAAAATCGCTGGCCCAGAAACTCATGTCGCACACCTCATTGCATAGTCTATACAAGTTTTGATCCTTGCAAATTCTCATGATCTATGGGGCAGGGAAGAGGGTCGGATTCGGGATTGATCGCCTTATACATGTATAATTCTCTCTCTCTCTCTGTCTCTTTCGTTCTCGATCGATCGCATGAGTGTCGTGTATATAGCCAACTTTCTTACTATCGCTAGAAATTGCCATTTGCATTTTGAATTAAAAAAAAAAAAGAAAACCAAACTGAAACTTGAATTGATCTAAGAACACACACACTTGGGGATCGGTATAAAAGCTAAGTTCACTTAAAAACATAACAACAAAGTTGGAGCCCATTTGGGCAAGCAGGCGTACGTAGTCGGTAGTCTCGAACCGAAGAATTCTCATGCGTTATTACACTTATGTACAGGAAAATCAAAACTGATTAGATTTGAATTGGACGACATTCAAGTTACACGGAGTTAGGGCTCTCTTACGAATTCTAAGTAAATGAGGGCGGGGAAAGGAAATAAATCTCTACTGGGAGTCAGAGACAGTGCGTTTCGGGGTGATTTGTGTGAAGGTGAAAATGCCATTTGCTGCTAATCATTGTCCTGAGTAAGAAAGTAAGTGCGTTAAACTAATAGAATGACTTTGAATGAAACCTTAGGTGGCTGAATAGACAAGGGCCACGAAACGCACTGTCCCAACCTTTCGCTTCACTGGACTGAGAAATTAAGGGAGTTAAGGGGAGGGAGGTAGTTCTTACAAAACGGGTTTCTATTTACAGGCCTTGGTTTATAGATTAGACATACGACACTTCCCGTCCAGATCCCTCTATATTATCTCTGAATTCCAAGCACAAATCGGCTACTCCTCCTCCGAATCCCTTCAACTTCTTCACCTATTTACACAAATGACAAAGTTCTCTGCACCTGGGCCCTGACGTAGCGTATCCTATATACATTATATGGCATAAATAGGTGTATAAATTTATAAAGACTAATGTTAAACACACACATGCACAGACGTACAGACGTACAGACGTAGACAGGCACACATACACAAACACGTACAAATTTTGGCGATTTCTTCAAGTTGATTGCAAAAGGTTTCCATATATGTGTGTGTACTATATGTATAATAGATTTAGCAGATTTAACGCACTGTATTTTTCCACTCGTGTTCTCGTTTTCAATTTATCTCATATTCTCTTTATCTCCATCTCTCCATTTCGATCATGTTTATAAAAAGCATTAAAAGTATAAATAATCTTCCAAGGTGCATTAAAAAAATAATCATAAAAACAATGCATACAAATTACATAATAAAATTACTTAAGCTTTAGAAGTAGCTACAACAGCAGTGCAACTTATATACACACACATCTGGTGTAAATAGTTCTTTACATGCTCGTTCAAATCATTGGTTAAAAAAATTAAAAAACAGGCTAGTTTTCCTCCCTAAAAGAAGGTTGAAAACTTTCGTTTGTTCTGATTCTGGTTGTGGATCTGCTGCTGCTGCTGCTGCTGGTGATGATGATGATGATGGCTATGGGTTCCTATTCCATTGCTTATCGGTTTCAGGGGCAGCACAGGAACGCAGGCATAGGCAGCCGGCTCCAGTGGAGCAGCAACTGGAGGAGCCACTGGAGCTGCTTGACTGGCGGGTGGCATCAGGAGCACGGGCACCACCACGGGTTATACGGAGATCTCGTAGTTCATGTCGTAGATGCTGGCCCTGTCCGGAGTTCCCGAATTGGAGGCGTTGTTGCCTTGCAGCAGGTTACCCTGCTGCTGATTGTTTCCCACCACCGATCCGCTGCCGGGTATTCCTCCGTTCTGCTGCTGCTGCTGCTGCTCCATCGACTGCATCTCCATCGAGTCCGTCATCTCCAGCGCCCGCACAAAGCTCATGGGTCGAGTGGGCGTCTGCTTTCGCTTGATTTGCGGCGAGGGCTGCGTCTGCAGGTTGCCTCCGCCCGTATTTCCCAGCGGATTGGGTGGAAACACGGCTACTCCGCCGCGCAGAGCCGGCTGATAGCTGCTGGTTGGGTTGCTACCCGTCACGCTGGCCAGGCTGCCGCTGCTGCCGGCTGCTCCTGCCGCTCCAACCGCCGCTCCGCCGCCTCCGTAGCGCACTATGTAGCTCTGCTGGCCAGCTCCGGACACCTGCGGCATGGTGGTGGGACTCGTCGGATTGGAGCGATGATATGAGGCTGCTGCTGCCGCCGCCGCTGCCGCCTGTTGCTGCTGCTGCTGCTGCTGGATGGCATAGTCCTGGAGTCGCGAGTGCGTCATTATCAGCGGATGGGCTCCTCCGCCCGCCTGCATGTACTGGGCATGCGGCATCACGCCGGCGGAGGCTCCGCTGCTGGACAGAGTGCCCGCACTGCTGCCGATTCCGCTGCTAACCACCTGCTGCTGCTGCTGCTGACCGACGGCACTGGTGAATCCCGGCGACGTGTCCTTCCACATGTAAACGCCTCGCTGCGGACTGCCGGCCAGCTCTCTTATGTTATCCACCGTGTTGTTGGAACGCGCGTAGGACAGCTCGTTGCCTCCACCGCCTCCTCCTCCCCCGCCGGCTCCCTGGCGCACCAGTTCGCCCTCGGAGAGGAAGCGCCGCTGCGGACTGCCGCCGTAGGCCGCCTGCGCCAGAGCGGCGTGCTGCGGATGAGCAGCATGGATTCCGGCGGCCACTGCTGCCTGCTGCTGCTGCTGAAGAGCTGTGGATGAGGAAAGGATTGATTAGTATCGGTTAAAAATTGATCTGAGATCACTACTCACCCTGCTGCTGCTGCTGGTGCTGCATGAGCACGCGCTGCTGCTGGAGGAGCAGCTGCTGCTGCTGCTGCTGGATGCTCGGCGCCTGCGGATGCTGCGGCGGCAGGCCGCTGGTGTACTCGTAGTAGGCCGCCGCTGCTGCCGCCGCCTGCTGCTGCTGCTGCTGCGCCACCGCCTGGGCGTTCAGACCAATAAAATCGGGGCGTCTCGGCTGAGTGGGCGTGCCCGGGTTAGATCTGTTTAAGGTTACACAGGAATTAGTCAGCGATTAGATTAGATTTAGTTATCCAGCCAAGCAATCGTAGTAGTAAAGCATGCCGAGAGAGAGCGAGCTCAAAAGCTGCTGCAGCGGTTAGAACTTAACGGCTCGGTTAACTGACGGTTAGAAAAACAATGGCGATCGATGAGCGAGAGACAGAGATATATAGTGGATATAGTGGGTGTTCTGATCTGATCCGATCGGATGGAAGTGAGGTTTAAGATCGTTTAGTCACAGAAAAGGACCGTTAGCGACACACAAAAATTCTTAACCGGAGGTTAACTCAATAAGGCATTTAAAGTCAATGAGATTAGTGTTAAATGCAGCTTATTAAATATCTATATTGCTCTTGTATCCTAAACATTTAACAATCACATGTGGGAAGAATAAAAAATCTTAGAGACTTTAACCGGGGGTTAAAAATCTACCACTCACAGGAAAATCAATTAGTTCTGTTTGCAGTATTCTTTTTTTTTCATATTAAATAATAAGCCACCAAGACAAAATGATTGGCCAGACTGAAACAAATCGACACACAAAAATGCATAACCGGAGGTTAACTCAATAAGGCATTTAAAATCCATGAGTTTAGTAATAAATGCAGCTTATTAAATATTTATATTGTTCTTGTACCCTAAACATTTTAAAATCACATCTAATAAGAATAAAAAAATTGTTTAGACTTTAACCGGGGGTTAAATATTTTTTTATTAATTAATAAGCCACCAATGATTATCCAGACTTTCCATAGGAATCCTTTGGGGAATAGAGAGCGGCTTTATCGAATCGCTTGCTTCTGGCGTCCCCGCACCGCACCTCCTCCTCCTCCTCCTCCTCTGTTACCGGCCAATCCCAGGGTGATGGTGCCCAGCAGACCACTGTTCGCCACCCGCTGGACAAACACAACCACTGTGCGCGGCACATCGGATCGCACCACCTGGACCACCAGGTGCAGCATGTTGACCACGCAGTAGAGCAGTCCACAGAGGAGGATCAGCGGGGCCAGCACCAGCTTGGTCTGCACCGAATAGCGGCTGGTATCCTCCATATCGAAGAACTCCCAGAGATTCGCGTTGCCGAGGAAGCGTTTCCTTAGGCCCACGGCCTGATTCTTCAGCCAGCTGAAGTACCAGCACAGCAGAAAGAGGGCATGCGAGGCCACGCAGCCGAGCACCAAACCGGCTAGCGTTATGTAGTCCATCTTGGAGGAGGAGGTGGCGGCCACTTCACCCTCGACCAGGCCGCTTCCGTAGGCCTTCAGCAGGGATTGGGCCAATAGCCAGCTCTGCTGGGAGGTCAGGCCACTGCCACTGGGATTCTGGGGAGGATTGGGGACCTCCAGCTCCTTGCGACGCTGCTTCTTCTCACGCCGCCGCCGCTGGGATTGCTCCTCCTCCTCCTTCTCCTTCTCTAGTTTCTCCCTGGGAAAGTCCAGCTCACTTCTCCTGGGCATCCGAACGCCTCCGTTCATCAGCAGCGCCCTGTCGCCCTGGCTCACCCGTTTGGGGAGGACTCCTTTTGGGAGCTGTCCATCTCCGCCAGCTGACCCGCTCTCCTGGGAGCCACCACCTCCTCCTCCACCCGCCCTGAGCCGCGAGAGCTGCGGAGGCGGCGGCGGCGGCGGCAGTGGTGGCAACCCACTCATCTCGTACCGCAGCCCATTGAAGCTGAACTGCCGGCGGGAGCGCAACTGCGGTGCGGTGGCCACCGAAATAGGCAGCGTTTTGTCCAGCAGATGCAGGGATTGCTTTCTGCTCATGGTGGCTTGTAATTTTTCGTTGGCACTGGGAATTTTCAAAGGGCTCTTGTGGTTTCTCTTGATTTAATTCCTCTGCTATAATTATCACTTTGTGTTTGGAACGTCGAGGAACAAAAATGGAGCCGAGTGCCGAAAGAGAAGACAAAGGTATACAAGAATTTTTCTGGATTTTGCTCCGATTTCGAGAGATCGATTCTGAGTTCCGTCTTGGGTGTACAATACCTTGTGAATGTGGACGCTTTTCTACAATTTTTACCCCGATCACTTTGATCTCCCAGGATTCCAAAATATTAACTTAAATAGTTTAGATATTCTGCCCAAGGTAATATCAGTCACGATAATATTATATTATTTTATGTTATACATTTAAATATTTATAAAATATTAGAAAGAGAATGCTAATGTTAACCACACGTTAACCTCATGTTAAGTTCAAACCAGAGAAGAAATCCCTCATTAATTCGAAATGGCAGCGATATTATAATCAAAAACCACAGAGATGAGAGAATGTCGAGGAATGGCAAAAAATGGTCAAATGGGCGAGGAAAACCTGGACCGCGGGTTAAATGCGAATATGAGGGGGTGAGAGAGGGTTAAAGGCGGACGCAAAACAAAAACGGCAACCAAAATGAACGGAAACGGAAACGAAAACGTAAGAATGAAAGCGAAACGGAACGGAACGAAACGAAACGAAAGGAGAAAGAAAGAAAGTAAAACTCACCTCGCGCGGCAGAAAGAAAGTAGAAGGTGCTTAGTAGAAGGTCTACGGATAGCGGTTTTTGGATTCGGTTCGGTTCGGTTTTCGGTTTGCAGAGTGGTTCGCGAGTGGTTCAAGTGGTTGCCAGTGGATCAGTGGTTCAGTGGATCAGTGGTTCGGGTGAAGGTTGAAAAAAGAGCGAAGAACGAAGAGCGAGCGGAAGAAAGAAACGACGAGGACGACAACGAAGACGGGTGTTTATTTCTTATGTGCGAAACGGAACGGTTCGGTTTTCGGTTCAGTTTTCGGTTCCCCTCTGCATTTCGATATCATTTGCTCCTCTTTCGGGCTTAACTTACACATTGCTTTACTTAGTTCGTATTTTTTTGGTTATTTATTCTTCACTTTGCATAATCTTATAAGGTATTCGTATTATTTATGTTTTTGTTTCTTGGGTTCTCTCTGTTGTTTCTTGTTGGACTTCATTGTTTTGGTTTTTTTTTTCTTTCGTTAAGCTAAGCCTAGGAATTAGTACTGTTCTCAGAATTTGAGTATTGACTACACATCGACCGAATCAATTGATGTCACACACACAAAAAAAAATGGGAAAAGAAAAGTGGGAAAAAATAATTAATTAGTTTATAAGATGGGAGATAAGGGAGCCGACGAGAGCGAAATGAGTGGTAGGACAACCAAATGGATGAGGGGTACGCAAAGGTGCAACTAAATAGTAGGGGGTGTACAAAGAAGCGGGGTCGTTGACCCACAGGGCATCTCTTTCATTTTCGCGCTACATATCTATCCCGTTTCTTTCTACTTATCGAGAGAGGTGGGTGCGAAAGGAAGAGCGATAAGGGGGAGTTCCTCTGTTATAATCCCCAGGATATATGTACTTTTTTTAGATTTCATCTTAAATATAGTACGAGTCCTCTTCAGATTCTCACGCCTACGCGAAAATTACGCAAGGCGGCGAAGGAGCAACGCAAATAAACAAACAATCTAACGGCAAAGCTAAAGCCAAAGGTGTGGGCTCATCGAAAGCAACACAACTACACAAGCACTGGCACACATACACGGAAATCCCTTAACCCCTTGAGATCCATAAATTTATAATGGGTACTTTTAAAGATTTACATGACATTGGGTTCTTAAAACTTGTACAATTATTTTTTATGACAAGTAAACCAATATATTTAATAATGATGTATATAAAAACTAAAGATTATAAAGCAATTATAATCGTATATTATGTGAATATAAAATAGAACAGGGAATAAAATTAAACAAATATTTAATACTTAATAAAAAAAATATTCTTGAATCTCAGAATCTGATATTTATAAAAACTAAAGATTATAGGGCAATTATAATCGTATCTTATAAAATATGAATAGAAAAATAAAAATAAAGTTTAAAAAATATTTAATGCTAAATAAATACAAAATGTTCTTGAATCTCAGGACCAACTAAATAGCCAGTTGTTCGAAGAGGGTTAAGCTATACAAGCAGCGACAATAACAACAACAACAACAGCGAGGGGCGGGACAAGTGGGTGGTAAGAACCGTGGGTTTTTTGGTTCTGGAGACCGTGAAAACATATGGCGGAAAATAGAAAATCGAAGCCGAAAGGCGCACTCACCTTCGCACTGGACTCGCCATCACGAGGGGCGTGGCCACGCCCAGCGGCTTGATCCGCTGCTGCATTGTGGGCGTGGCCGTGGTCGTCGCGCTGCGTTGATTTTGTGCTGCCACCGCCGCCGCCGCCGCTGCCGCCGCCAGTGCCTGTTGTTGCTGCTGCTGCGTTCCGTTGACGCCGACGGCGACGCCATAGCCCACGGGATGGTCCGGCGATAGGGCGTCGCTCGTGTAGCCCCGCTGCGGATCCAGACCCCTGGGGAGATAGCAATCACAATGGGAATGGTCAAAATCTTGCCGCCACACTTGTTGCAACTTTAAAAATCTAGGAATTTCTAGGCATCGGGGGGAAAGGCTAACTAAAATCCCAGGAGTAATAAAAATAGCCTACGGTCATAACCCATTTATCAGAACTCTAGGGAGAGTTTCATAACAACATATATAATGTTAAATATACAAAAAATAATCTAAAATTATAATCAGTTATTATCAAGAACCTATTTACAACTATAAACAAAATATTATTGTAATTCCTATAGAATTAATTATTACAGTATTTATTACTGAATACTTAAGATGAACTTCAATTATAAAAAAAAAGTAATTCTGTACAACGAGTCGTATACGCGATTTTTTAAATTTCTTAGGGATTTTAATCAGTTATTATCAAGAAATTATTTAAAACTAAACAAACAACAATTATAATTGTTCGTCTTATAGAATTAATTATTGCAGTTTTTAGTACTAAATACTAAAGTTGTACTTATAAAAAAATTAAGTCGTATACGCGATTTTTAAAATTTCTTAGGGATTCAAAGTGAAATAAAAGTTCTCTAGTTCTCTGCCTCAGACACTCTATAATTAAGAAATCGATTATATTTATAGTTTAACCCACTTAGTACTACAAGTGATATATTTAGAGCACCTTCTTATAGGGCCATCAATTAACTTTCGGTCTGCATAATGTATGGGCAAAAGTTCCCGGAAATCGGGGTAAATTATCTAGTGCGTGTGCCATCCAATCGCCTTTAATGGCATAGGGATAGGGCTAGGGATACACTAATAAAAAAATAGTTTTAGAAACGAAACTATTGTTATATGAATTCTACACTATTAAGTGGAAAATTTGCATCAATAAGATGAGGTTTAAATTGAAACTTTCGGTATAAAAATTAATACTTCTGAGTATAGAATTTGTATTATATGTTTATACCTAATCTAGTATATTTTTAATACAATGCTTAGAGAGTTAACACTTTTTTCTTTGGGTGTATGGCTAATTAACTCACCTGGGCCTCGCGTGCGGACTGTGACGCGGATGGTAGAGACGCATGTGGCGCGGTGAGTCCCCTCCGCCGCCTCCTCCTCCGCCGCCCGTGGAAACGCTGCCGTTCAGGCCGCCGCCATCGCTCACCTGCGGCAGGTAGAAGCTGCTGGAGTTGTGCCGCTGCAGCGGAGGCGTGGGCTCGCAATCCTGACTCTGGGAGGCGGGCGGCGGCTCCAGATCCGTGTCCGAGCACTCCCGTCCAGGCGAAAGCTACGGTAGCGAAAGGGGAACATTAGTCATCCATGGACACTCGACTCGCGAACACAGGCGAAAAAAGAGAGATGAGATCGACACAGACTTAGGCCTACATTTAGTTGCGATCATTTCCAAAAATAACAAAGATAAAAAACACAAGGATGGAGGGTAGAGAGAAAAACTGGACGGGTTCAAGTTTCATTTTCACACATTTTAATGGGTTTCGATAAGGAAATTTAAGAAAACTTGACGAATTTTTGGATTTCAACACGCAATAATAATAAAGATTTAATAAAATCTCACAACAAAGTGTGTTCTTTAGATAATAATTATTTTTACTGATAAAATCGAATTTAATTTAAGTGATCTGAAATCACATTAAATCCGAAATAGTATAACAAATCCTGTGAAAATGAAAACCGTAACAGAAAACGACAGAAATGAAAAGAAATGAACACAAAATAAGGAAACTGAGGGGGTTTTTTTTTGGGTGGGGGAAGGAGGATAGTGGTCAGTGGGGTGAAGTGGAGTGGGTGGGGTGGCTCCTCCTTCTAGCCCCTCGCCCCCAGCTAATTAATTGTAGTTTGAGTTTAAGGCATACGGTGTCCTGTAAAGTGGAAAGCATTACTTTCCGCAATGTAATTAACTTCAGAATTCAAAGTGGGCAAGAAATAGTGTGGAAAAGTCAGAGAGGAAAACTCGAAAAAGCACTGCGTAATTTCTAAAACAATAAGTGAAACGGAAAATTCGATTAACTGTGAAAACCTCGAAGCAGTTGAAAATTACTGAAGTTTTCCAATTCGTTGTAGTCCAATATTAAAAAAAAAATCAAATTTATTTTAGAAAAAAGTACTCATAAAATATTTCCCAATAATTTGTAATCTTTCGAATTAGTTGGAGTGACAGACAGGTAGAGAGAGGACAGATAAAGATGCAATAAAGAGTGGAAAGTAGGGGGAGAAGTACTAAATTTTGACAAGGAAACGAGAAAATAAATTATAATGGGCAATAAATTAAAATCAATGATTCTCAGGGGCAAGTCAAGGTTAAGGTCAATCAATAAAGAATCCATAAAATAAGAATTAAATTTTTGAGTTTTAATTTGTTTTTTGTTTCTTTTTTTTTAAATATCTTTTACCTTTCTCGGTGCTTGCAGTAAGTGTAGTTTTTGGTTTTGTTTTCTTTTTTTTTTAGATCTTTTGCTGGTTTATTTGGAGATGCGACCAATTCTTTTCGATATAAGTATGTATGCTATATACTTCTATATATATATACTGATATAACGACAGCGCTGGGCGGCATATACAAACGATATATACGCAGTAACGGAAACGGAAGGGGTTAAGGTGCCCAGCAAAGTGAGAGCGAGTCAACAAAATGGTAATTGTAAAATAGTAAAATAGGGGGAAATGCAGCGCAACTAATAGCGGGATATTCAGCAACTTAAAAAACGCCAACTCAACAGATTCAATTTCAAATTCATGCATGCAAAGGGGTTTTTTTCGGGGGGTGCGAAGATAATTTCAGGAAATAACTAGAAATCAGGATAATGAAAGTGGGAAAAGACAGCGAAAACACCGCTCCGGTTGCTCCGAAGTTTCTGATTTTAAATTGAAAATTATTAATCCTTCCACTTTTCTCAGCTGATTGCACTGGCGAAACTTAATCGGCAGCAAAGTGTTTTTTAATTGGTTTTGCTAAAAGTTTATGTTTATATTTTATTTTGATTTCGTTTAAGTTTTCTCAGGAAGATTTGAGATTTTCATTTTACTCAGTTATTAAGAAAATAATCGTTTTTGCTTTAAAATTTATAGTATCATTTTTACAGACGGACGGAGTTCTATTATAATTGGTTTTATTTAAGAAGACATTTAACGAACTGCGGTAGTTTTATTTACTTGAAATATTAAAAACAGGATTCTGTGTTATATTTAGAAAGTAAACTAAAATAAATACAATTAAAATTAAGGAAAAGATGGAAAAAGTCTTAAAATTGTTTACATTTATTTCAGAATTTATAGGCACACAGATACATATATACATTTTCGCCTACGGAGCCTTCACTGTATTTTTCATGAGATGTCAAGGACAGTGGAAAGCAATTACAATGGAGGGGGTGTCAACAAAGGGGGAGGGGGTGGTGGGGAGGTGGAAAAGTTTTGAGTGGGTGAGCGTTGCTTTCTCTAAATGGGTAAATGGGTGTGCATCATTTGGTTTGCTTGTCCTTCAATTAAACGGGCGTGGCACTAACTAACTAACTAACATCCCCTTTCCTTTTCCCTTCCTCTTTTTTTTTGCCAGGAAAAGCGGAAAAATAATAATAGTAAATGCAGCAGAAGAAGAAGAAGTGGAAGCGGCAGCCAAAAAGTTTTTGCAGTGCAGAGGAAAAGCGGTTTGGGAAAGTGGAGAATGGAAAATGAGATTGAAGGATGTGTTGTGTTGTGGAGCAGCAGCTGGGAAAAGCGGAAAAACTTTTATTCGCCCACGCAGAGAACGAGTAAAAACAACAACAACGAGAACAACAACACAATGATACTTCAGAGATTTCTCCGATATATATGTAAAGCTCTCTACAGGAATATATATATATATACGAGTGATATATATGTTTATATTTATATCGATTTTGTAGTTAATTAGTCAAAGCATTAAGCGGGTGAAGGGACCTTTCGGGGGGCGGGGGGCTGGGGGTTATTGGGGGATTACAGCAAATGATAAATCATACGAAATACGAAATGAGCAAAGGAAAAATAATGCAGTAGAAACAGAGATACAAAAGTAGAAACCAAAGAGCAAGAGGTCAAGAAAATCAAATGGAAATTGTTTACATTGAAGCGAGATGGGAAATGAAAACAAAATCAAAAACATAAACATAAACAAACAACTGTTAACGGTTACAATTACAGTTAAGTAAACACAAATTACGATTACAACAACATTAACTAAGCCAAACAACAACAACAACAACAGGTGGCCTCAGCAATCGCTCAAGAGAATAATTAAGAACCCTTTTATAGGGAATTTCAAATACTTGTAATTTTAGAAATATTTGTTTTTAATTAAGTAAATAAAGTTTTTAATTTTAAAAAAATGGATAGAGAGAGAGATTACTTTGGCACACCATTTATAGGGATATTAGTTACAATAGATATAGGATACATAGATATATTTAATAGGAATCTGAGTTTCGCATAGCAACTGCTTCGCTTTTCTCGGTGATATTGCTAAATCTTGTTGTTTACCCACCTTACTGTAAAGCGTTGTGCTGCCCGACCGTTGATTATAACCATTGCCCTCGGCCATATAAGTCTTTACCTGAATTCCGCGCTTCTCGCGACTCGCGTCGTAGAAGGAGCGTGGTGAGTACTGCACCGCAGTGCCGCGCATACCGCCCCCGCCTCCCCCGCCGCCCGCTCCTCCGCCGCCGGCGGCCGCGGCGGTCCCATTGCCGCCTGCCCCGCCCCCGGCGCCCGTCTGCTGGCCGCTCCGGTCGTTGCAAATGGTGCTGATCGCCTGGTTCTGCACCTGCGATCGCCGCGAGGCGTACTTCTTCGGGTTCAGCAAGCTGTGGAGATAGTTTGGGATTAGTAGAGTCCTAAAATATTATATTAACTTTATAATAGTTCTATATTTGCATCTACTTTTAGAAATAAAACATGTTCTTTAATTGTTGGAATATAAAAACTAACCTTTAAAAGCTCTTAAAGTCTGTTTATGAAGTTTTTTTAATTTTTAAGAAACAAAAATTAGAATTCCTCAAATTTCTTTGATAAGGCAATTTTTTAAGAGTTCGTGACACATTTCCTGTACAACAGGAATTTTTTAATCGCCACAAATTTAAGTAAGACTTATTTTACAAGCTATATTAAAAATTAATCCATACAGTTTCCGAGCCAATTTAAATCAAATGTGTCATTTGCATTATGTCACTTCAAGTGAATTTTTTGTAGTTGATTGCATATGCTCATTGAACGATTACAACATTTCGTGTTGTTGAGTGAAAGAATTTTTCATTTAAAATTCATATTTAGTATTCTCTATTATGCGGTAAAAATATACATATCCCCAAGGAAGCGAAAACTCAAGATAATTGGCTATCAAAATCGCAGGTTTACAATCTACAATACTCTATTACTTGAATTCACAATGAAATTGCCTCCCCAAGGACATGTAATTTGAAGCCAATAATTGGCAGTCCAATTTGTATATTGGCGAGCATTATAGCAATTTCCGCACAACTCACCTGGGATACTGAGGTCCGAACTGTGTGTAGCAGCAGTTGTGCCAGCAGCCGCGCGAAAAGGGATTGTAGCCGCCCTTGAACTTTCCCGTGACCTGTTCGTTGGTCGTTCGACCCCGCGACACCAGAACCATGTGGAAGCCGGTCAAACCGAAGATGGGGATGGCCAGAATGGTCACCAGGCCCATCAGGATCATGCTGTGTGTGAAGAGAGAGTTAAGCCGAACCAATGGGGCGGTAAAATAAGTGGGCCTACGAAACGGATCTATTTTACCAGATAAAAATATCATTTTGATATTAAATCGAGGGATCGAATATTTATGAAATAACCAATGTATAACCCAAAAATATAGTGCAAATTGCATTTAGGAAAATTAAATAAATTTAAAAGAGTCACACATTTACATTTATCGCCGTTTTCACGTTTTAACCTTAGGTTAAATTTACTAAACGGACGAGAAAACGGGACTAGAGGCTAAGGTTACCTCTTCAATCAATATTTAACCAACAAATATTAAAAATAAATAAATAAAAATATTTTCAAAAATTATAGAAAGACTTTCTTTGTGTTTGCAAAAGGATACGCGACAATGGGCGCCGTCTCCCTGATGTTGGGCATTATCTTCAGCACGTAGACCAGGCACAGCGAGAAAATGCTCAGCATGTGGATGGATAGCGATACGAGGAAGAAGAAAAAGAACCTGTAGTTCCGCCGCCCAATGCAGTTGTTGACCCACGGACAGTGATGATCGAAGGTCTGGAAGGGGATGATAAAAACGAAGTGATAACCATGGATAGACTATACACTATAGATTGATAGACAACCTACCTCTATGCAGTGATTGCAGACGGAACAGTGGGAGCAGCGGGGCGGGCGGTAGAACTTACAGGTGACGCACCACTTCATCTTGACGGTGATGCCGTTGATCTCGGCATTCTTGTAGAGCGGGGCGCGCAGCTCCTCCTCGCAGTCTTCGTCGGGCGAGGCTAGAATGCAGTCAAGTTTAGGCCGTGACGACTGGCTTTGGCCCCTGCTCAGCACGCTACATACCTTTGGGGATGATGCCCGGGTCCATGAAGGTGGCCAGCGTGAAGTTGGCCAGCACGAAGAATGTGATGACGCCCTGGTAGGCCAGCACCCATGGATGGCTCTTCACGTAGTACTGGCAGCTGTGGGCGAAAGATGGGGAAAAATCTATTTAGTATATTTATTTATAAAATTATAATTATATTGCCATTAAGCTTATAAGCTAGTAATTAATATTTAAGCATTTTGGAAATGCTTCTTAGTAAGTTGAATATTTAATCACATTTGGGACGAGCTTAAAAGCCACTCAAATGGCCAAGATATTGACCCTTTTCCGAGTTGTCTAGTTGCCACAAAGTTATGCGGCTATACTATATGATTAGTGTTCGTCTAGTTTCTAGTTTCAACCCTAATTAAAACCGCTTACCGAACAGGTTTCAAAAAGCTGCTGCTCGCACACACACACTCACAGAGAAAAAAACTTCGATATGAAATAGGGTAATTTCTACCTTATTTCATATCATGTCAAATTGATGATTCAAACATATCAACTTGATATTTTATACCAAATGATATTGGATATTTAAAATACCAAATTTAGTATATTTTATTAATAAACATTTTAAAACAAGCTAATAATTATCTGCATTATATCAAAATGATATGAATAAATTGATCTTTAAAAAATATCAAATTAACCTGCACGTATCAGTCTCTTGTAAATTTTTTTTCTGTGCAGCCGGCTGAAAGTGGTTAAAAAAACCCTCTACTGGCATTCCATTCCTTACATAACGAGGAGGGCAAGATTAATTCCACAAGCGAAGAACTGTGACGACAAATTTGATGGCTTTGCAATCAGCCTTTTTGGGGAGGCAGATGGCAGGCGGTCGGTCGCTGTAGCTTTTTCATGAAGTAGGCCGAAAATCGGTCGAAAATCCCTCGACCACATTGTTGACCATTAAGCAAGAGGTGGCCAAGAGACCGGGACACCGGGACATCGGGACACCAGGAGGCCAGGAGAGCTACGGCCCAAGGCTACGGTTATCCAACGAAGCCCGCCCGTTGTGTCGCCGCAATCACTTTAGAGTCTACTGAACCGGAACTGTTTTGTCGGTTGAAACCAGCCCCCCTCTCGAAGTCCCCAACTCCAATCGACTTTCCCTGTACAATGTGCCACCACCCCAAAGAACTCGACCCGCATCGGAATCAAAACGAACCGAAACCGAACGGAATGTGCAGCTAGCCTTAACCCTTTTGAACCCCTCGAAAATTCGTAGAACTTGGAATATTTAATTTCGAAAAATTTGAAGGCATTTTAGACAAAACATTGTAATAATAAGATATATGTAGATTCCATTTAGATATTATTTTTAAACCAATTTATAAATATAGTTTCCATATATAGTTTTAAAAAAAGTTGAGATATTAGAAAAATGGAAATATATTAAAAATAAAAAACAAAATTGTAATTAATATTAAGTAAACATCAGAAATAAATATACTATGGTCACTTTATAAAGATGGTCCTCAAGGGGTTAAGTCAACCACAAGAATGTTGCAATGTTGCAAGGGCGATATACACGTGTCCTTTAGCCCATTTCCATTTCCGTCTGTCCTCGTCCCGCCCTCCCAACTTTCCCACTTTCCCGCTTTTCCTCTCCACATTCACAACCTCTGATGCATTTGCAATGATGTGCGGAACTTTCTGCTGGTTTCGGTTTACGGGCTTCTGTTTACGGGTTACTTAAGGTGAATGTATTACTTTCTTCCGGTATTTCTCACTGCATTACTCCGCTCTCCGGCTTCCGGCTCGCTTTTCCCCATTTCCCGGACTGCTGGCTGCTGAAAGGCAGACCGCCGTTGAATTCTAATGGATACACTCATCCTTAATGCAGCCACCATCATCATTTTGCAGCTCATCATCAATCTGCACATCGTTCTTCGTCTTCTTATTCGGCCATTTTGCGCAGTGCATTTGTGTTCTTACAGTGGTCATTCGGTAGGGAGTTTTTTTATTATATTAGGAAATATTTTTTTATAAGAATGTCACTTGATGTTACAGCCAATTAAAATGTGATGAAAGTACAAACTTTTTCTAATTTCTCTTTGTTTTAAAAAATGTTTTAACTTATCAAATTACCACTGTGCTGCAACTGTGAAATTCTATTCCCATTATCATCATCTGCACATTTCTCCTCCCCTTGGTGCCATCAACTTCATCATCATCATCATCGTCGTCGTCGGCAGTCCTTCGCTGCATTATAATTGGCAGAATGACCTCAGACTGTCAGTTTTCCATTTCTACTTCTACTTCTGCTGCTGCTTCCATTTTCTTTTATTTTCCTGCCATGTCCTGCCAGTTGGTTTCTCACTGCAGAAGCTCTCAGGACAATTGCCTAAAGCCGAAGGCATTTCACTCCTTTCATTTTGCTTCCTCGCACAGATTTCCACTTTTCCCTCACGGCGATGGCACACAAATGTTCACACCTTACTTATCCGCATATCTGCATTTATATATCTGAATATCTGAATCTGTTTCTGTTGCTGTTTCTGTGCTGGCTTCTGGTTTTGATTTATTTCGGGCAGCCTTATCGCATTTATTCCAACGCTTACAAAGCAAAGAGCTCCATCTCATCCACTGGCATTTGCATACAATTTTTAGAATGCAAATAAAACCGGAACGTAGCGACTCTCAATTCTCAACTCTCAGCACGTGCCAGGGATTTATGTTAATCGCAGTGAGACAAAGAAAATGGGAAATCGGGGGTACGAGAGGTCGAAAAAAAAGGGAAGAGGAAAAGTGGAGAAACCTCAAGAATTTTGACGAGCGAGCTGCTAGAGTAATTAATTAAACTGATGTTTATTATGAACTGCAAGCCAAAGCCGCACTTTATTAATTAATTCCTCGATTATACAGTTTTCACTTCCCACTTTCCGCACTTTTTATAAATTGCCGTTAGCAGCCAGATTAAATTTCAGCGATTTTTTGCAGCAGCTTTTCTTTTTAAATCGAGCCAATATTGGGTTCTATATTGTTAATTATTTATAAACACTGCACCTGTCTATACAAAGCTTGGATTGCACGATTCCCATTAAGGCGCCGGGCAATGAAACCAAAATGGAACCATCAATTGGCCAATGTTAATGACTCGATTCAAAACTTACTATTCACTTTGTGCAGGAATCTGAATCTAATCGACTCGCATCGAGTATCAAAATGACAGCTCACCTTCCATCTTCAATATATATATAAATATATATAGAAAATCCCCCTAGCAACGTGATTGTCATTGCTAATTGAGGGTGTCGCCATTTGGGAGGTTAGAAAATAAATATATAAAAAATAAGAATAGGTAAATATTAAGAGGAATATAATAACAAAATGCATTTCGCATTTATAGGAAATAGTATTCGCTCCAGAGATCTCTTATCTCCCAACCGATGCCCGATTACAAGTCAGGTGTTCGGCTGTATAATCCACACATATACTACAATATAAATATAGGTATATTGCTCTTGTTTGCTTTACTTTTCAATTTAGCAAAAATGTTTGCCAAGTCCCGGGAGGGAAATCTGTTTACATTTATGCAAAGTCAGGCAGAAAAGAGGGTGGCCAAAGCCGAGCAGAAAGAGTTGGCCCAGAAATGACAAAATAAAAAATAAAAAAATAGAGAAAGAAATAAAATAAAGTGAGGCAGTAGTGAAAGACAGGCACAAGGATTTGCCGCTGTCTTATGACAAATAATTCATTTCAATTTCCTGAAAGGAGGGTGAACCCAGGGAACCCAAGGAGCCGAGGAACTGGGGCAAACTAGCAAATCAAATTAGTGACAAGACCGCAACAAGGACAATAAGCACACACTCAATGATATATACACATTATATAGAGGGCCTAAGGCCTCCTCCTCCCACTGAAACGCCCAGGCAGCAACCCATGCAGGATGTGGTTGACTTCAATTAATGTTGTGCGCCATCAAATTGAAACAAATTGCCAAGGAAAACAAATAAACAGTGCTTTGCATTGATTGAAATATAATTTTAGCGAGGCGGTTGCTTGAAAAACAAATCTTGGGGGAGGAGAAAATGATATAATGGCATTATAAGACAGTATTGATCAGGGGATTTAGTAAGTGTCAAACCAGATTTAGATTAGAACTACAAATCTTATTGGGAAATAATCAAGTTCTTATCTCTCAGTTTTTCCACCTCGATTGAAATCGACGGCCCTATCAATTTCAATTCCCAACTAAATTCCTGCAGTGAAGATATTTTATTTCTTCCCCCATTTTCAAGGTGAAGGAAAATTACCACCCCTTTTAAAAATCCCCCTGAAAAAAAGAGCTTAAAAAACTACTTTCGCGTGGAGTATTTTTCAAGAGCATTTCCTGCGGACGGGGGGTTACAGAAATCTAGGGGCTTCCGATGTTTCAGGGAGACACTTGCAGGAAATTGAATTCCTATGTTAAGCGGTTGCCACAAAGACAGACGACAGACGACTGGCAGCCGCGCAGTGGGGCGAGGATATTGTGAGGGCCAAATGGCAAAATGTCACATTCAGGCGAAATGTGACAAGTTTATGGACACACAGCCCCCCTTTTCACCGTGTCATAAAGATGGAAAGTCAATTACCAGGAGGAGGGACTGAAGGGCAGCGAGGTCAACTAAGAACAAACCGCAAAAACGATTTCAATCGGCAATTAATTGACTTGACACACTGACACCTTCACATGCACAAACATATAGGAGGACTAAAGCACACTGCGGTACATTAAAGTAAGGCTTGAATAAAATTTAATTTACTATCTAATGAATATGATATTATTGGGAATAATTATGAAGAATTATTATTATTATTAATATGATATTATTATATTATTAGGAAGAATTATTACTGAGAATTATTAGTTACTGTATAGTATTATATTTACAATACTAGTTTCCCAAGAAAATTTAATTAAAATTTCCTTTTAATTTTACTGATTATCACCTTACTGATATATTACCGTAAGTCAACGAAACGCACTGTACCCGCTGTAAGGCAACTTAAAGGCTGATTGGTGGTCAGGCCAAAACGGGGCAAGACTATGGTTAAAATAGCAAAGAGCAGAAGCAGCGACAATTTCGCATTCGATGGCAGCTGCATTAATTAAAAACTCAAAAAAATGGCATTGCTTTTTATGCGTCAAGCAAAGCAAATGGAAACCCATTTCAGTTTCGGGCACTGTGCAACAGGTTACAGTTTCATTTCGCAGGCAGAATACCATATATAATTTTTTGAGATTAATTCCAATAGGAATTCCTTTAATTTATTGCAATTTAAAGAACTCTATAATTTTAGTTCACACTTTTAGACATAGAAACTGCAATTCATAGAATGACTTTTTGTTGAAATCTCCACAGATAAGTAAAATGGAATTTTTGTAGATTAGTGTTTAGCGCGATGATGACGAAAACTGGCGAATCGTCGCTGTCGTCACATTAACCCCTCTGCGCCCAAGCTCCACTCTACTCTACTTTCCGCTCTTCTCTCGCCCGCAGAGTATAAAAATATCCTACTATCGCCAAAACGAACAGAGTAAACGACGGCTAAGCATTAGTCACCAGTTGAGTACGAAGACCCAGCTGAAAAAAGCAAGGAAAAATAAAAGAAAAGAAATGAAAAGTACAAAAAATACAAAAGGAAAAAAAACAGAAAAAAAACAAATTTGCTTCGACCATGGGCAGCCGTCGCCTCGACTTTGCTTCTGACTTATCTATGGGGGCTCTTTTTTTCACCCGTTTAGTTTCTTTTTTATTACACATGTGGACGGCTGTCCCATCCGCATAGTTACAGTGGGGGTCAAGATAATAGAACTTTTAGTTATACAAATAGTTTTCTTAATTTAAAGGACCCTTTCGCACCTTTTAGGCCTTAACTTTCCTTTTAAATAGATATTATAATCTTTTTATAATTTTAAAGAATTATTTACTCGAATCTAAGTAGATTACTTTTATAACCTGTTGTATTATTATTATTTACCTAAGCGGTTTTATTCTTATATTGTATACGGTTTACATTAAAGATGATTATGAGATCTATAGTTTTTAATGGTATAATAAATTAAGAAATGAGCTAGAAATATTATTATTATTAATATCACTCATTGTTACCCGAGACCTTGACTCGGTTCCAACAGTTTGCGGAAGAGGAAGACATCCGTGACCCTATTCTCTCACCCCGAGCTGTGGTTGGCCTCCAAACGGAGGTTCTCCTGAGCGACCCGATAAAAGGTGCCAACCGATAAGCGAGCGGCAGTGGGTTAAGGGGCGGGGTGGCGCCAGAGGGCGGGGACATCATGGTTAGTTATTTAATTTTTGTTTTTGCCACTCCCCCAATGGATGAGGAGGGGGAGGGGGCAGGGGAAGGTGCGAAGAAGGTTAAACGGCCCGGCTTTTATCAGTTACCAAACACTGGCGCTGCGAACAGCTGCCAATTGCTGCCGTCTCTTTCTGCCCTCCTCTCTCTCTATCTCTTTCTATTGGTTTCCATTTTCTGCAAAATTAGCGATAAATGAATCAATTGCCTTTTACTGGGAAATTGACCATTTGCCTGCGGTGATAACACTCGCTTTTCAATGCCGACGATATCATCCGCAAGACAATTATTACGAAAATATTTACAGCTGTTTTACTACTTCCATTGAACCGTAAATTTAAAGGCCATTTTCCGGCTAATTTAATTGATTTAAGTCTAATAGAAGAAAAACTTCAAGTGCAATTGTTATCCTACCGAGAATTGAATTCAATTAAAATATTTTTGGTAATTACTTGGAATCTTCCTTTGAGTAATTTATTTATTTCTGCCACAAATGGACTAATTTGTAACTTGTAACTGGTTTTTTGGTTTAGCCTCGGGAAACATTTTGAGTTCGTATTTGTCTGGCCCACTCTAAGCAGTCGAACATCGTTTATCCACAGGTAAAAATAAAAATGTGTCAGTTTGTTTTTTTTTAGTCGGTTTTTGCCTCTTTTAGCCGCCTTTATACGCAATTATTGGGCAATCTTCAAGAAGAACAAAAAAACGAGAGTGTGGAGCGACAGGTGTTGGGTGGGGCAACGAAAATTCACTCAGCCAGGGGGTGGTGGGGTGGAAAATCCCCCTCCACACACACGCACACACTCACATCACACAGTAGAAGAGCACAAACGAAATGTAATAACAAGTTGGGGCAACTTTTTGGACTAGCGCAAGTTTTTGGCCGACAAAACGACGGGGAGGATGAGCAAGCGAGTCTCGAGTTACCAAGAGATTGGGGCCAAAGCGGGATAATCAGGCAAAGTGGGGGAGGGAGCCCCTTCTACCCACCACCCACCTCCCATTCTGTTATTTTTTAATAGCTGTCTATGGCAAGTCCTTCAGTTTGTCATGCGCCCTGTCAAAAAATTTATGTAACTGGGCAAAAAAGGTGGGGGAAGCCAAAAAAAAAATTGATTTTCCGGATGGGCATAAAAAAAAACTGGGGATTTTGGGCCAAAATTGGTTTTGAAAATGTTGGGAAATATTGTACTACTGCCAAGGTCAATCAAAAAAACTAAGTAAAAGAATTTGTTTGGACCTCTAGACACGCATATATCTTTTGTTGGCATAACCCAATTTTCCTCTGCTTTTCTAGCGCTTCTTTCAAAGTTTGTTTATTTTCAGTGCGAGTTCGTGTGTGTTTGTTACAAAATCAACGCTTGAAATAAAATTATTTAAAATAGCAAAAAAAGAATTTGGAAACATGAAATGGGATTTTGCCAAATTGAATTAAATTGATTAATCGTGAATAGATTTCTCAATTTCAAAGAGATTTTAAATGTATTATATATTGAATTCTTTAGACAAAGAGCTTAATCTAATCTAGGGAAGTTTTTAAAACCTTTAGAATCAATAATTTTGTTACTATTTAAAATCCTATCTTCACTCACATTTTCAATGCCTAATCTTTATTGATGGCTGTAAAACATTGGCGAAACTAGTTACACAGCCTTAAGCCTGTGTACCTGTTCAAATTGAGTCAACAGAGTGCCAATTCGAAATGTAAAATTGTGAAATTGCAGAAGATTGATTGATTAAGTCTCAGATCTCATATACGAAGAGTTTCCCCCTTTTATTCCCAGACTTTTGGGCTCGAATTGGAATATTCTGCTTATGAAAGCTGAAAACATTTCACCGAAGTCAACAGTTTTTGCCTTCTTTAATCTGGTTTTCTTTTTATGTTTTCTTTTTTGCTTTTTTTTCGGTTTTTTTTTTGGGCATTTTGTGCGTATTTATGAGGGGCCGAGTGAAATTAAATTTGGATGGATGGCCTCTAGGGCGTATGCGTAATATGTTTGAGTGCATACGTATACGTTATATGTGTGAGTGGCAAACAAATTTTGTGCGTTTGTTTGCCAACTAAAAATACACTTGTCCCTTCCGATGTCGACATTTTCACTTTGTTTTTCCCCTGATTTCCATGTTGACATTTTCCCATCCCAACAACTCTTCTCCTTTGTATTCGCGCCATTCGCTTTGCCAAAAGTTTCTTAAACTTTGCGTGAAAAAGTGCCTAATTAAAAATTTTAATTAATATTCAAAAAAAAAAACGAAAAGAAAAAAGGGGGAATAAATAGATAAAGAGCAAGAATCGGAGCGGAAATAGGCATTCAACAGGAAATTATTCGACTGAAAACAAAATAAAAAGCCGTCAACATGATTGCCACTTAATCCGCTCAATAAACAGTTAAGTGATAAAAAATTAACGCTTTTTTCGTGACTATTTGCCTGGCCATGAGAGAAATAAATCGAACTTAATGGGAAACGTATATACTAGGAGTTCATGCGGGTTTGCCTGTACATATTGGCAGAATAAATCATGGCGAAAGTAGAAAAACAGCGGAAAAGGCCCACAGCGAAGGGCCAGCGTCATTGACATTGGCCGACAAAGGGTTAAGAGCATTATTGCAGGCATTATTGCAAATGAGTAATTGTTAAAGGCAGCGTTGCCAATTGAATTCTATCGATTTCCCCAAAGGGGAGGCCGCCAGAGAAAGAGAGGTCCAAAGTCACGTAGAAAGAGATGCAATGCTTGCACCTTTTCTTGAGCTCTTTAAACCTGCACTGCAACAAAGAAGGGGATTTATAAGGAACTTTGGTGATACACAAGTTACTTATGTACATCTAAAATACAGAGAGATTAAAAACAAAAAATCTATTTTCCCTGCTAAAGTTTATCTGCTTTTTCCAATTATTTCTTAAAATTTTTGCAGGTGTAGAGTTAAACATTTTGCCGGCTTAGGTTGAGGATAGGATTTGGCCAAGAACAACAACAATGGTGGCAATAACGAAATGGCATAACAACAAGAACAACAGCAATTTCAAGCAGCATTCGAATGACACCCATACTTATGAAAAAGCAGTGGCGTAGTCAAGGGGATTTTAGATATTTATAATGTTTATTTTAGAAAATTATTTAATTATGTTTAAACTACACCCCCTTTGATTTTTAAAAAGAAAAATAAGTCTTGTTAAAAATAAGAAGAACCATTATTTCTAATTTTTAAATATAAAAATATTTTAAAAAATTAAAATTTGTAATAAGAAGTCTTGATGAAAATTAGAAGAACTTTTTATGCACTATTTTGCATTTTTCTAAGCCCCCCTTGTGCCACGAAACTAGGTACGCCTCTGCCTATGGCCATAGTTTGCAGGCAGTGTAAAAATGGAAAACAGGAAGAGGGTGGCTGTGGGCGTTCGGTGGTTCAAGGGGGCGTGGCAATGGCACCCGGCTCAGCTCACCTCGCTGAATTTGCTTTTTCTTCTAGTTTGGCAGCTTCTTCTTGGCCGTTTTTTGTTATTTATTTTTATTTTTTCTATTTTTTTTTTGCCCATCCCTGACATTTGTTTGTGCTTAGTTTTGCTTTTTCCCTATAGTACTTTTCTTGCCACGGCTGCTTTTTTGCACATTGCTTTTTATGGCAATGGCCGGCGGATATTATCAACAACACAACTGCAAATGCTTTTGTTATTATTGTTATTATTATTTATCAGGGCGACGACGGCGTCAGAAATTTATTTTCATTAACAAGTTGGACAGACGAAAAATGAAAAAAAAAAATTTAATCCAAAGCCATAACAAAAAGTAACTCGAGTCCGGCAGACAAAGGGAAACTGAAACTGAAAGAGTAGTAAAAACGAAAATAAACCCAGTCATGTGTGGGTAAATCTTTTCCAGGAACTCAACTTGCAGCGACTTTTATTTGTCATTAGTTTTCATCAAATTTCTGCGGCTGTTGGGCAGAAAGTTGTGATTAATCCAGTGCGAAAAAGGTGGGGAAATATTTGGGAAAGAATTAAGGAAATAAACTAAATTCTAAAGGTAAATAACTTCCACTGTCTAATATCCATAAATGTGTTTATAAGTTTCCAAAATGAAAATGAAAACTTATCCACAAATTGACTTATAAAAGTTAGTTCAATGCCTTAATGCCTTGAAACTAAGGCAACACATTAAATGCAACTAGCTAGTAATTGCATTAAGTTCGGGCCGATTATATGTCAAAGGTAAACACATTATCCCTCAAAGTGATTATAAACATGAAACTGTACGTATTAATTGGAGTGTGCGTTTGAAAGCTCAGCCAGGTTATTGAATATGTTGGGGCAGCGGGGTATTTATAACATATATTGTTGGCTGTTGTGGGCAACTCCGAAGGTCAAAAGACAAAATGTGTAGGTTTACAGAGAGAAAAGTATGTAAATAAATATCTATATAATAAAATATATAAGAAACTTTAGCCACTCCACCTAAAAAATATTTCAAATTCATGGATCTACAGTTTTTAGGTGTATAATATTTTTCACATACAATCTAAACAATTGCTAGTCACCTTTTCTCCCAGTGCACATGTAAAACATGAGTGGGTGCTGCGGCTCAGGTGCAGCACAGCTGCAATCAAGTTGGTATTTATGTATAATTTATATCGCGTGGTTGCCACAAATTCGATTCAATTAGAAAACGCTCGTGGAAAATGCTGAAAAGCCATTAAACATGCGGCGGATGGCAAACGGGTGGGGAAAATCGAAATCAAAGAAGCCAAGGCCGTTTATTCAGCATCAAAGTCAAAAAGTGGGCGGCCCTGTGATGAGGGTGGTCCGTGTGGGCGTGGCTGCTGCTGGCACAGGTCACGACCTGCGAGGAAACACAGACACACGAACACACAACAACACACACCAACATAGAAACACTCGTGCGACAGGGCGAAATGGTTTTTGTTCTTGAAACATGATTAACATAAAATTAAACGATCCGAAGAAAGAGGCAATTGCTAGGGTTCCTTCCCAGTAAATTGCTTTGAACCACCTGCTGTCATTACTTTAAAATTATTATATTATTATAAGATGATATTAGAGTAAATCTAAGGAGTAAATTCCAAAAAAAACCTATACATTTTTAAGATATGGTGTTTCCATTACAATCCGTCTTATCTAAAGAAACGTGTGATTATTTTCTCACTATACTATGATACCCCATCCCGAGTTTTCTTTATCACAAGTGTCGCCTAATTGCTAGCGAAAAGAAAAACTTTGTTTATTATAATTAGTGGACAAATACACAGAAAGTCCCAAATGAGGGGTGGGTGTTCGAGTGTTTTTGGGGGGAGGGTTCCCAGACGAAAATCCCACAAGGAGAAAAAAAAAGCAATACCAAATGAATATCTCAAGTGGATTCGAGTGAAAAAATAGAGGGAATCTAAGGAAAATGGCCCAAATACACTGGAAGACAAGCAAAAACATTTTTGTTTGTAACTAAACTATTATGAAAATATTTACTCGAGTATTTTTTGTACGCTAAACCAATTAACATTTTAAGATTCTATGAGAAGCTCGCAAATTGACCACTAGAAGCTTACGTTTCCGTTCGATGAAGTTCGGGGTGCTCAGTGTAAGTGACAGTAATAAGCAATAAGTAAAATAAATGAAGAAAATCAAACCCCGGCGACCGCTGGGACCGAGAAGAAGCAGAGGAAAAGAGCTCTACAAGTAAGCAAACTTGGGGCAGAAAAAAAAAATAAATGTAGTCCTTGAAATGCTTTTAACACAAATTACAAACAACATTTAATTGGGTCGAGTGCTGGGGTTTTCTAGAGGCTCTTCTTCTGCGAAGCTTAACTTTACTGACCGAAAGCGGTTACTTTTCTCCTTCTATTTCCGTCCTTTGACCATATTTTATTTAAATACATATTCCGTGAAAGACTAAACCGAGTTTATCTCTTCCCTGGCCGCCACTTTCCACTTTCCACCCACTCTATTCTACACTTTTCTCGCATTTTCCGCCACCTGCGAGAATTTTCTTTTGATGAAAGTTGTCAGAGCAACAAAACGGAAATTTAATTACTTGAAAATTGTGTAATTAAAGTCACTTTCACTGGGCAAACACAACCTGCAACCCCTTCGCTAAGCTTTTTTTTCTTCAACCATTTTCCTATAATTATCATCTAGCTTCTTCTTTATCGTTTAGCTTTTGGCATTGGAAAATCTTTGGCAAGGCTTTTGGGCAAATAAAGTTAGTTTCTTGTTTGATTTAATAAGTTAATTTATTCGCCATAAATAGGAAAAATATTTTAAAAATTAAAAAAAAAAAATTTTTTGTAGGGTAAACATTTAATTTAACATTTTTGTATAGATAAACATATTCGGCGCTATAAGTCCAAGAAATCCTGTTGTGCCAAGTGCGAAACGGGTGGATGGGTGGATATTGGATGATATGGGGAGCATAGGGGCTTGAAAACTTAACGACAAAAACAAGCGCAAACGCAAACGCAAACAGAAAAAGCGAAACAGCGAGGAATAAGCATCACTCTGAGTGGTGCGGCTTCTAGAATTTCAATGAGGGGCGGGGAAGTGGGTGGTGGGTGGTTTTTCTGGGGTTGCGTGGGTGGCTAAAACTATTGTCCAAGCTGTTGTTGTGACGCAGTTGTGTTGCCGTAGTTTTTATCGTTGTTGCCTCCCTTTTTCAGTTTTTTTTTTGTTTTTTTTTTTTTTGGTTGTTATGTAGCAACAGTTTTGGTCTTGCTTTTTTTCAGTTTTGTGCCCTGCCATGTTTTACTTAATTTTCTTTTTATTTCCCGATTCGGTTTGTTTTGTCAAGCGTAGTTTTCTGTGTTTTTGTTTTTTTGGTGATTGTAACAAAGGCAACCTGTGGCATTGAGTGGGAAAATTCAACAAAATACATATATATAAAAGAGCGAGGGCAGGCGAAAGGGGAAAAACTAGCAATAATGAAATATATTCCGTAATTGGACTTTTGCCAAACCGACCCGAACCTCCTTATCCGAATTTCCTACACCACTCCCCATATCAGAATATCAGATGACGTCGCTGGCAAATCAAACAAAAGCTGAAAACTATTCAAGTACACTGCTAAAACTAGGGGTTATAATATATCTGAAAAACGGTCAACTAATTTAAAATTATTTTTCAACAAAAAAAAAAAGGTTTTTTGTTATTAATTGTTTCTCGAGCTAATAGAAAATATACCACAAATTTTAAATATTTTTTTCTTACTTTGCCCACTTTTCTCTGAGTGTGCTGCGGCTGGACTAAGCTGGTTTTTGAACCTAGGCGATATTTAATACGCCTGCCGCGTGCCCAAAACTCCAGATAACAACAAAGCACAAAGGGAAGGCCTAATTAAATAAACAAATTCCCAAACTAGGCGACAAGGGAGGCAAACAGAGTGCAAAACTCAAGTGTCGCCGCAAGAGTCAAGTGAAAATGGAAAAGTGTGGGGAGGCGGGTGAGGCGGCAAGGGGCGTGGCTCTTCTCCTGTGACTGTGAATTACTCACCAGACTTAAACAAAGAGCCAGTCGGCAGTCAGCATAGATAACTGTAACAAAGGGAAACCCGAAAAAGCCGAAACAAGAACAAAGGTACAAGAAAAGTGCACAGAGAGAAATTGTGCATTGTGTATTTAAAAAATATATTTAAAGGGGCCGTTTTTAAGCAAAAATAATTTGTTCTAAGAAAGAAAAATGTTTAATTAATTCGAGGAAATATTTAGAAAGTTCGTTTTCATTTCTTTATGTGTACTTGCAAATCCACAATAGGTGAAGAAAAAGAAGAGCCAAAAGTCCTCAGATAATGCTAGAAAAATGGTTTGCATTTGATGAAAAACGACCAAATGCCAAGCGTAGCAATTGCAGCTGCAATTGACCACGAGAATTCGTCATTAAATGGACGAAGCTGGAAAAGTGAGAGGGAAAATTGGGGGAAATTGTCTGGTTAGTGGGGGGAAGAGGGGGTCTGAAACTGACTGCTTAATTGCTATTTTGGTTTCGTTTCATGTGCTAATTGTGCACATGCTATGCAAATTTGTTGCTCCCTTGGCCTTCTCGTCGCCTCCAAAAAAGTTAACCAAAAAAGAAAAAACAAAAGTGTTTATACCATGTGAGATATCACGATGTCTGTTACTAAATTAACTCAATTTTAAATTAATGAATAATTTAGCTTTGTTTTTAATTACAATATTAACAAGTATTTCCTTTTTTGCTTTGAGAGCTTGAGAAACAAATTTTTCACTTAATTATAGAGAATATTTCTTTACAATTATAATTGAAAGGGATATATTAAAAATATTTTATAAAAATCATTCATTTTATAAATGTCGCAAACATTTCCCTTTTCTTATCTAGATAAATTCATGGCACAGGCAAACAATCTGTCAGTTTTTATTTTTCGATCCATTTTCCCCCCGGCATTTTGAAAACTAAAATTTCTTTTTACGACCAAAATACATGAAAACAATTTGCGAGGAGAAAAAAAGCCATGAAAAAACCGCAGAGAGCAACTGCAAATTGAGTGCCAAAAAGGGGGATGCGGGCGGGAAAATGGCGACTGCGAGATGGCGATGACTAAGACAAGGAAAATCGAGGGGGGGAATAGGGGGCCAGACTGGATAAAAACGAGCTGCTGTCCCACATATAATAATGCATTACGGCCCGTCGTTATAATCCACGAAAATGCGAGCAAAATAAATAAAGTGGCAGCAACAAAACTACAAACTACAAAAGATGTGGGTGGGAAAGTGGGGTGGGGTGGGCTGGCTGGCGGATAAGTGGGCGGCAGACGAAGGCCGAAGGGTCGTCTTGGATTACGCTACTCCATTCCGAAAGTGCGCGTGTGTGGCTACAGTAAATATTGCCTTAGGCCCATCCAATATTCATGAACTTCTCGCGAACTCTACACAAACTACATGTAGCAGCAGTATGCAGTTCCACTTACAGATTGCTCTAGTTCTATAACAATGGAGGAACTTTCGTTGAATGGGGGTTTTCGAAATTCAAAGTGACGGATATTCATTTGTCAAATTAGTTTCTCGCTTCTCAAAAGTCAAAAGCTGTCTCGTAAATAATGGAAATATGCATCTCGTTGAACTCGTAGTAGAATTCCCAACAGATTTTTAATATTTTTAATAATTTAAACACTACTAAAAACACGATATTTTTTCACCAAAAAAATCTGTATTTTGGCCAGAACAAAGAAAATAATCATCCAACCATGGAATGCCGTATATCGTTGAACTCGTAATAAAATTCCTATTCGATTTGCATTAAAACCTGGACAATTTAGTTTTTGGCCATTTTTCGCAAAAAATTGTGATGGTACCCCTTATAAAAAATCAGAGAATTGGCCAAAATTTTATTTTTTTAAATCAGTCCGAAAAGTGATAGGGATCAATTAAATACCTCGTTGGCTGTTTAAAACAGTATGTACTTTTTAAATAGGACCATTTTTGGCCAAGATATCGCAAAAAAACTGTACTAAAAAGTCATATTTTTGCCAAAAACGAAAATCCTGATTTTTCAATTAAAAAATCTGTATTTTGGCCAAAGCTAAGAAAATAATGATCCAACTATGAAGTGTCATACACCGATATTCTCGTAATTAATTTAGGCCCCCAAAAATCGAATCTTAAATATTATATCATATTTTAAATATGCATGTATATTTTAAACAGTTTTACTTTGTTACTTTGTTGTATTTTTTTGAACACAGCTGTACATAAATTCTAGAAAATTTCAAATTCGTCGTGGGGAGTTTATATCTCTTTTGAAAATTATTGCTAGTTAAAAATATATGGTGAAAGTCTACTTACGGATAGAAGAAGAAGAGAAATGTGGTTAAAAGCAGTACAATCCAGGCGAAAGTCGCAGGAATGTAGCGCGTTTTCACATCGCATTTGGGCATTTTCCTATTTTCCTATTTGTTGGTACGCTGGTTGTTGTTGTTGTGGTTTCAGTTGTTGTTGTTGATGCAGTCTCTCTTTATTGCTGTTTTGTTGTTGTTGCTCTCGGCCAATGTTACAATGCCTCTAGTTGTTGTTGTAGTTGATTCGCTTGTTGTTGCAATGTCGTTGACCGTTTTTTTTTCTTGGCAATGAAATGCGTTTGGTTGCTGTTGTTGTTTTGCTGTTGTTGCCGCCGATGATGTTGCTTTTGTTGTATTTGTTGTTGCCGCTTGATGACGTTTCTTGGCTTGGCTTTCTCTCTTTCTATCTCTCTCTCTCTCTGTGTATGTTTTTTTTGTTTTTTATTTTCATGCGGGAGGGGGCGGGGCAGAGAGAGAGGGGGGCGGGAAACGAGCGAGACGGCGAGACGAAGCGGCGACGCGTGAAACGGGATCGGCGGCGTCGACGGCGGCAGAGGCAGCGACGCCGGCAGCGCGGCTTTCAGATTCGCGGGAAACGGAAAATCGGGGAAATCGGGGAAAAATTCAGCTTCGACTTTTCAAAGTTCTGGCTTTTGAAGCGGCTGCTATTTTGGGAAATCAAAAATGAAATCGAATAAAACGGATTAGGCACACACATTTTGAAAAAAATAGATATCACTTGGTTTTGCACTTGGAAAAAAAAGTGTCACATTTTGAATTTGCTAAAAAAACATGCACTCGCACACACGCATTTAATTTAAATAGGTACCTAAATAAAATTAAAATAGATTTTCACGCGGAATGAAAGCCCAAACATTCAATTTAAACTCCTAATTTTATATTTTAATTTAATATTGAAATAAGTGCTCCAAATTTCAAAATATATCTCGCTTTCGCTGTTTACTTTGGTTTCAAATTCCTGCCACTCGAGTTGTTTACTTTATTTTAAATTTCTATAATTTATTCCAATTTGTTTGCCTTTCTCCCTCTCTTCTGCTCTCCTTCTCTCTCGCACCAAAGAGCGATTCTTGTTTTCAGTTCGGTTTTTCGCAAAAGTCCTCTCGATCTGCCTGCTAGTACTTGTATTAGTGTTAGCCGTACTAATCGCACACATGCTCGAAATTTATATCCAGCCGAAATAAAATCTAGCAAAAAAAGATCGTTGACTTTCCCTGGTTTTTCATACAACAATTTTCATTTTTCATTCGCCTTTTTCGTGTTTCCCCACCTTTCTTCGTTCTCTTTTCCGCTGCTTCTTCTTCTTCTGCCGCACACACACACCACACACAGGCACACACACTCGCACGCACGTTGTTGCTGAAACGTTTTTTGTTTTTTATTTCGGCGTCGCCTGCAATTCCATGTTAATTTTCTTTCCCGCACGGCGCACTGCGAACATTTAACTGGGCACTTTTCCGGTCTTGTGCGATTTTTCTCTCGGCCCACAGGGCGGCGGGCGTTCGGATTACGAAAAAATAAATAAAAAAAAGCGGAGCGTACGCATAATTTCGTTTCGTGATGACCAGAGTAGTGGTGGGAGAAACGGCGATGTTTTCATCGCTGCGATGTTTAAATTTCCAAAAACATCGATGTTTTTTGCCGCAATCGATGTTTTTGTCCCATCACCAGGAAACGTAACGTAAGCAAACTTAAGTGTCAGTTTTAAGTAAGAGGAGAGAGGGAGAGCGGCATCTATGTTTTCCGACGACAGTCGATGTTTTTGTCCCATCACCAAGAAACATAAGTGTCAAAACGTAAGCAAACGTAACACCGGCTCATCACCAATTTTAAAGAAAAACATATCGATATCGCAGGTAGTTTCTGTATTTATATACCACTTCCAATGTTGATAAAAGTAAATACCGCGTGGATTCGAGTTGAGTTGGAATTGATTATAAATTAAATAACAAATTTCTTATGCATCTCGTTTGCCTTGTTCAAATTCAAATCAGTTCAAGTTTTGCGCCAAAAAACTCGAGCAAAACAGGCCCACAGGGTGATTTGTTTTCAGTATTTACAGCGTTACGTAGTATATACCGAAATAATACCAAGCATTAGCACGTACACACACCCATCGCCTATCGATAGCACGAGTCGACATCACGCCTGCACATATCGATTGCTTTTTGTTGTTGTAAAATTGTAAAATAAAAACCATTTGCAAATTTTGCCTTAAAAAACGAATAAAACCAGCTTTTGGCGAACTTAAGGGCCGCAGCGACCAGCGAACGCGCAGGACACAGTATTATTCAGCACTCGAGGGCAGCGGAGAGGAGGAAGCGAGCGCAGGACAGCCGGGAAACGCGGAAAACACTTGGCGGCTTTTCGCGAGACGCCGACTTCCGCAGAGGAAAAGCGAGGAAAGCGAGGAAAACCGAGGAAAAGCAGACATGTCGCGAAGCGTGCGGGCGGAGACGCGCAGCCGGGCGAAGGATGACATCAAGCGGGTGATGCAGGCGGTGGACAAGGTGCGCCACTGGGAGAAGAAGTGGGTGACCATCAGCGACACCACGATGAAGATCTACAAATGGGTGCCCATCGCCTCGGCCAGCGAGAAGAAGTCCAAGCTGGAGGCGTCGCCGAACTCTGCGGCCAACCGCCGTCCGCCCACCGGCTCGCAGGGGGGCGTGGCGCCCGTCGGCGGCGGCGGCGGCGGCGGAGGCAGCGGCAGCAAGAGCGACAAGGAGAACTCGCAGAAGGGCACGCCCACGCCGCCCCAAATCACGCCCAGCTACCAGGGACTCACCGCCGAGGACTCCAACACCTGTAAGAACTTTTGGGGGTCATTTACTGTAGCAACTAGACACTAGTAACCAGATAATGGGTCTATTTTTGGAAGATTTGTTTAGGATCTTCTGATTTTAGGCTTTAAAACGGCTACTGTACCGTCTAGGAGCCCTTTTCGGACCTTTTAAGGTCATCCATTGTGGAAACTAGACACTAGTAACCAAATACTAGTAACCAAATACTAGTTCCATTTAAAGGATTTGTTTAATAAATTAAGATTTTAGGCTTTAAAACAACTACTATAGGAGTCCTTTTAGAACCTTTTAAGATCATCCATTGTGGAAACTAGACACTAGTAACCAGATACCGCGTCTTTATTTCAAAGATTTGTTTAGGATCTTTTGATTTTAAGCTTTAAAACTACCACTATGCAGACTAGAAGCTCTTTTAGAACCTTTTAAGATCATCCATTATAGAAAATAGACACTAGAAACCAGATACTTGGTCTCCATGTGAAAGATTTGGTCTAGAAATTAAGATTTTAGGCTTCAAAACTACCACTATGCAGACTAGGAGCCCTTTTTAGAACCTTTTAAGATCATCCAATTGGCAATTTTATGTCACATATCTGTTCCACATCTTAAATTTCATTTAAAACCCTTTATTAAAGGTTTTAAGACACCTAGTTACCTTTTGGGTTTCAACAAATTGTAGATTTTATGTCACATATCTTCTCCACATCTTAATTATTCTTAAAAACCCTTCATTTAAGGTTTTAGAGCACCTATTAATGTAGCTTAGAGCACTCATAACCTTTTAGGTTTCACCAAATTGTACATTTTATGTCACATAACTTCTCCACTTCTTAGATTTCCTTCAGATACCTTGATTAAAGGTTGTAAGGTCACCAATTCGCCTCTAAACACCTAGTTTACATACTATATAAACAGATATTCGTAGTTCGATCGTCAAAACACATGTTTACTCTGTCTAATTCATGTTTATTTCCCTTATTTCTCATTAATCCATCAGAAAACTAATCTCCCTCTCTTCCCGCAGGTTTCTCCGTCGTGTCCGACAGCCAGGGCGCCGACTTCGTGTCGAGCATGCCCTTCTCCGAGGACTCGAACTCGCAGGGCAGCGATGGACCCGTGAAGCGGCTGAAGACGAGCGACTAGCCAAACATTCGCAGCCACAGCGCCTACAGCAGCAGCAGCAACTAACTAAGAGCCCTAGTTAAGTTAGATTAGCACCGACAGCAGCGAGAGATCGACGATGACGACGACGAGAGTATCTGCCTCAGCCCAAGACTTAAGCAATTCTCCTACTCTAACAGTTTACGACCGGCGATTGACGCCGCCGAAAGCCCCATTCAATCATCATTGCGGCGGAGTCGGCTGCCGAGTCGATAGGTCCATAGCATTAAGCGCTCAATTGTAGCAACTTATTTATTAGAACGGCACGCGAATCGATGTCCTGCGAGAAAATAGGGGGTTACTTTCAATTTCTATACGATTGGACAACCAGTAGTAAATAAATAAGTGTACTAACATTTAAAACACACATTTTTTTCACACGAAATTGGCTCGAACAGGATTTGTACTTATCCGCCACCTGATTTACCACGTCGCCTTTAAACGCTTTTCTACGCATTCAGTGAATGCAACCGACTTGAAATCAAGGCGTTTAAAGGTGAATAGTGGTGGATTTCAGGCTGCGAAAGGGTTATCAAATCAAAATGAAATTGAATAGGATAAATCACACTTCCCACTATAAATTGTGTTAATGTATAGATACACAAAAACCTAACCAGTAAACCTCTTTGTAGCTTAACTTAAGATAATTACCAACTACCACGAAAAACATGATGAAAGCGCACTGTTTTTTTTTTTACATTTTTTTATGATTTTTCTTTATTGAATGTTTTAGTTTTCTTCATCTTACAATTTTCCCCCCGTATGTATAATAATAAAAAAAAGGTTTATTCTTTCAACAAATAGTTTTTCATTTCATTCGTAGTTTTACTCTTATTATGTTCTGGTTTTTGTTTTTGTTTTGTTTTTCGTTATCCATTATGTAGCTTGACATTAAATATACAATTAACTTCACATATAGCGTTGTATATGGCCCGATTGGCGTATACAGCTTTAGTTTCTTTCATCTTTCACTAAAATTTATGCTAAAAACACGCTTAAATGAAGGGAAGCACAGATTTTGCACAGAGAACGAAAATGAAAAAAATGCACACACATTACGACTTTCGACGAGAAAGATAAATCATAAATCATAAATCATAATACAATTCATAAATCGATGATATAATTAAAAAATAAAATATTTATATATTTATATATATATATTATATTGTTGATGTGTAAAAAAACACGCGCGACAAGTTTCAACTACACACACAAAACGAAAAAAAAATAGAAAAGCAGATTGGCTTGCGCGATGACCAAAATAAAGGGAGAAAGGAAAAGCTTCGCTTTTCTTTGTTTGTTGCACAGTGTAGGCGGTTGGGTTTTTTGGGGGGTTGGGGGAGGGGATTGCACGTTTTGTAATCATTTTTGGAATGTATTGCGAATTTTGAATCGAAGAAGCGAGAAGCCAGGATTCTGATTCTGGATATCTAGCACTTTCCTGCGTCCTGTCTGTGTGTGTTTGAATAAATAATTAAATTAGAATTATCATAAATAGACATATGTATATATGCATGTGCGGGGAATGCTCGGTTTCTATCCTGGATTTTTGTTTTGTTTTAGTTTTAGCACAAAAGTGTTCTCTTTCGCCTGTTATACATTTAGTTTCACACATATATATCATTTGTTGTATAGTTTTTAGCTCGCTTTTTTTGTTTGTTACGTTTTTTTAGAAAAATATATAGAAATCCTAGCTGGGATTGGGATCCCCTAATTGCCTTGTGTATACATATAGATATTTTGTTTTGTCCGATTTACATACATATATAGTTAATATTGTCATTTAGCTTTCAAAAAAATATACTTTTTGCCTTAATTTTGTTTCGTTTTCATCGTTCTTATCGTTTTTGCTTGCTTTTTACAATTCTCCTGTTGCGCAAAAGTATCTTGGTTAGCAAAAAAAGCTTTAGTTTCACACAAAAATACAAAAAAAAAGTACAGTAGGCTACAAAAGTTGGCTTTACAAAAGTTGCTGTGTGTTTAGTGTTTTTTGTGTACATTTATAGTTTTTGTTTTTTCTTTTTTAGTAATTATTTAATAATAATCGCAACAGTTTGTTGGTTTTCTCTTGTGGGGGGTTGCATATGTTTCTCATTTTTTGGATATGTTTTTATTGCCGTCCCCTGCCCCCGAGGACCTCCTTCTCCGCCTCCTCCTCCTCCTTCTCGTTAAATTCCTCCTCTCTGTGGGTGGTGGTGTGTGGTTTCTTTTGGGGTCAAGGCTAGACCTTGGTGGTGACCTTGCCAGCGGTGGCTACCTGCCAGGATTTGTGATGTTTACTACTAGAGCGTCCCTGTCCCTGCTGCTGATGTTGCTGCTGCTGCTCCTTCCTTTGCTTGACCAGTCTGTGTTATGTCTGCAGCGGATAGCTGTTCTCCGGATGCTTCTGCTGCTTCTGCTGCTGCTGCTGCCGGCGACAGCTGGCCATCGCAACTGCAGCCGATTGACGGGCTTGATATCAGCACTCGGACTTGTCCTCCTCCACCAGGAACTGGGTGTCCTTGCCGGTGTCCGCCGAGGGGTCCAGCTCCCTGGTGCGCAGCTGCAGCTGCGGCGACGCCTTGTGCGTGATGCTGCTGGGCGCGATGATCGCCGAGGCGGGCTCCGTGAAGGATCCGCCCGCATGGTGGCCCATGGCCTTGCCCTTGGCCGACGGTTCGCCGGGCACATCGTAGATGCCTAAAAAGGAAGCAAAAGATTGGATGGATTAGTTACAGTTCATATATAGTTTTTACGGATCTAATCTAATTTATTATAAACTATCAAAACAACACAGCTATAAAGTATGCAAAACACAAAAATCGCTAAGAAAAATCAAATTTTCGATAAAACAGAGCAGTTTTTTCGCTAAACCAAGGCAAATACTGATTCAAAGCATGGATTGTCATACCTTTCTGAACTCGTTATTTAATTTCCTAACGATTGGCATTTAAACCTTGACAATTTTTTTATTTTTAATTTTTTGCAAAAAATCATGGGGTACCCCCTTATAAACAAATTAAAAATTGGCGAAAATTTTATTTTTCTAAAATTACACGGAAAGTTTTATGGATTTATAGCAAATTTTGTTATCTGTTCAAAACAGTATGTATTTTTGATGTAAGACCATTTTTGGACAAGTTACAGCAAAAAAACCAAAAGAAAAAATTCCAATTTTGTCAAAAACTAAAATCCCGAATTTCCAAAAATAAAAACAAAACCCGTTTTTTCGCTATAACAAAGCAAATACAGATTTAAAGTATTGATTGTCATACCTTTCTGAACTCGTTATTAAATTTCCTAACGATTGGCATTTAAACCTTGACAATTTATTCGTTTTTAATTTTTCGCAAAAAATCATGGGGTACCCCCTTATAAAAAAATTAAAAATTGTCGAAAATTTTATTTTTCCAAAATTACACGGAAAGTTTTATGGATTTATAGCAAATTTTGTTATCTGTTCAAAACAGTATGAATTTTTGGTGTAGGACCATTTTTGGCCAAGTTACAGCAAAAAAACCAAAAGAAAAAATTCCAATTTTTGTCAAAAACTGAAATTGCGAATTTCCAAAAAAAAACCAAACCCGTTTTTTCGCTAAAACGTTGCACTTTTTTCGCTATAACAAAGCAAATACTAATTCAAAGTATGGATTGTCATACCTTTCTGAACTCGTTATTAAATTTTCTAACGATTGGCATTTAAACCTTGACAATTTATTAATTTTTAATTTTTCGCAAAAAATCATGGGGTACCCCCTTATAAAAAAATTAAAAATTGGCGAAAATTTTATTTTTTCAAAATCACACGGAAAGTTTTATGGATTTACAGCAAATTTTGTTATCTGTTCAAAACAGTATGTATTTTTGGTGTAGGACCATTTTTGGCCAAGTTACAGCAAAAAAACCAAAAGAAAAAATTCAATTTTTGTCAAAAACTGAAATCACGAATTTCCAAAATAAAAACAAAACCCGTTTTTTCGCTATAAGCAAATACTGATTCAAAGTATGGAGTGTCATACCTTTCTGAACTCGTTATTTAATTTCCTAACGATTGGCATTTAAACCTTGACAATTTATTCATTTTTAATTTTTCGCAAAAAATCATGGGGTACCCCCTTATAAAAAAATTAAAAATTGGCGAAAATTTTATTTTTTCAATATCACACGGAAAGTTTTATGGATTTACAGCAAATTTTGTTATCTGTTCAAAACAGTATGTATTTTTGGTGTAGGACCATTTTTGGCCAAGTTACAGCAAAAAAACCAAAAGAAAAAAATTCCTTTTTTGTCAAAAACTGAAATCCCGAATTTCCAAAAAAAAAACAAAACTCGTTTTTTCGCTATAAGAAAGCAAATACTGATTCAAAGTATGGATTGTCATACCTTTCTGAACTCGTTATTAAATTTCCTAACGATTGGCATTTAAACCTTGACAATTTATTCATTTTTAATTTTTCGCAAAAAATCATGAGGTACCCCCTTATAAAAAAATTAAAAATTGGCGAAAATTTTATTTTTTCAAAATCACACGGAAAGTTTTATGGATTTACAGCAAATTTTGTTATCTGTTCAAAACAGTATGTATTTTTGGTGTAGGACCATTTTTGGCCAAGTTACAGCAAAAAAACCAAAAGAAAAAAATTAAATTTTTGTCAAAAACTGAAATCACGAATTTCCAAAATAAAAACAAAACCCGTTTTTTCGCTATAAGCAAATACTGATTCAAAGTATGGAGTGTCATACCTTTCTGAACTCGTTATTTAATTTCCTAACGATTGGCATTAAAATCCTGACATGTTATTTTTTGGCCATTTTTCGTAAAAAATTATGATTTTTGTCCAAGTTACAGCCCAAAATCGATATGAAAAATCAAATTTTTTGCCAAAAATAAAAATCTTGATTTTCCACCCAAAAAAAATACCCCTTATCAAAACTAATTCTTAAGGATCGGCTTTATAGATCTAGTTATAGCTGTTCATTTAGACTCACCCGAGCCGTTGCCCATGCCTGGATCGGCGGTGGTGCCCGACTGCACTGCATCGTACATCGGATTGGCAAAGTCGCGCGCCTTGTTCGCGTTCACCGTCTGCAGGTTGTAGCCCTCGATGGGCGCCACATCGCCGGCCCCCGGTGCGGATGCCCCCGGGAAGCCGCTCTCGCTGAACTCCACATTCGACCCGTGGCGGAAGGTCACGCTCTGCGACGAGGTCATCGCCGGCATGCGAGCCAATTTGCCACTGGAAGAAAGAGAAAAAATATAATGATATATTATATTGTAATATCAGAACATTTTTTTGTTGCATACTTTTTGAATACCAAAATTCCTTTAATTTTTTCTACCCTATGTATTTAGATAATTTCACAAAAAAAAACATGTTCCCGTAAAATCGATATGGCCATGTAAATTTCAGGTCAAAACCCATATCGTTTTTACATGAAATACTCTTTTCGACCAGGTCAAATTTATCTGGCCGCATATCAAATTGAAATGTATCTTAAATAATGTAAAATCGATATGGCCATGTTAATTTCAGATGAAAACCCAAATCGTTCTTACATGAAATACTCTTTACAACCAGGTCAAATTTACCTGGTCATATATCAAATTGAAATTGAACTTAAATAATGTAAAATCGATCTACGTTTGATATAGATTAGATAGATTACAGATACTTACAAAGGTCTCTTCCGGATGACGTACCAGGCGCCGGCGGCGGCCATCATCACCAGCAGGATGACCATGATGGGCACCACGACGGCGGTGACATTGGCGCCCCCATGACCAAAGGCTCCGGTGGTGCTCGTCTCGCAGTGCTCGCCCCGGAACTCGGCCAAACAGTCGCAGACGAGCTCACCCTGGGCATCCTCCTTGCAGAGCCCGCCGTTCTGGCAGGGACAAATCCTCGGCGCCGGACGCGGATGCTCGGCGGCGGCATTACAGATCACCTCGGCGGTGCTGCGATGCGAGGGCGGCGGACCGGAGGCGTCGGGACAGGCGCACCGATGGCCGCCGGGCACCAGGAGGCAGAGGTGCGAGCAGGTGGAGTTGTCGCACGGATTGGGCAGCGAGGTGTTGTACCGCTTGTCGTGGTAGACCTTCAGGCCGGACGGATTGACGAGGTTGCGATGCAGCACCACCTGCACTCCGCGCCCGAACTTATCCTGGCGCACCAGCTCCCCGGTGTCGCGTGTCATCCAGAACATGTTGGATTCGAAGAGATCGAGGGAAACGGGATGCCTCAGCTGGTCACCCTTCACAATGGCCTTGCGACGCGAACCATCGGCCCGCATCGATTCAATGGCATTCAGCTTGGTGTCCACCCAGTAGATGATGTGATCCTGCGAGTAATCGATGGTCAGGCCGGCGGGATGACGAATCTGCTCGGTGATCAGCGGTCGCCGCTTGGACCCATCCATCCAGGAGACCTCTATCTTGGGCGCGGAGCCCGCATCCGACCAGTAGATCCTGCCCAGCTGTGGATTAACCGCTATCGAAGTGGGCACCTCCAGACCGGCATTCACAATCGACCTGCGATACCTTCCATCCGTCTTGGCCACCATCACTCGACCACGCGGCTTCGAGCCCGTCCTGTCCATTTCCGTCCAGTAGAGATTCGAGGCCAGCCAATCGACGGCCACGGCGGTGGGTTTCGATCCTCCCTTCATGTTCAGATCCTGGGCAAAGCCAATCTTGGCCCTGCCATCGATGGCATTCACCATGTACGAACGCTTGATCGTCTTGTCATAGCTATCCGCCCAAAAGACGATCTGCTGCTGGGCATCGTAGTCCAGTGCCTCGATCCGCTTCTCCTCCGCAATCACATCGAATTCCTCGCGTTTCTGGAGGTCCAAACCTCGGATCTCCTGACCGTTGGCAAATACCAAAATGACATCCTCCTTTTCGGCACGACAAACGCCACTCGAGCCGTCGGTCAGATGGAAACCCTCGCGGCAACTGCACGAGTAGGTGCCATTGAGATTGTGACACTGATGCGAACACGTGTGCTGTCGCGTGAGGCACTCGTCCACGTCGGAGCACTTCTTCTTGTTGTCGCCGGCTATGATGTAGCCGGGATAGCAGGTGCATATGTACCCACCGTCGGTGAGATTGTGGCAGTGATGCTGACACCCACCGCGATTCTGTTCGGAGCAGCTGCTCGTGTGGTGGCAGCCCAACTCATCGCTGGCATCGCCACAATCGTCGGAGAAGTCGCACACCTGCGAGCGTTCGATGCAGTGCTTGTTGGCGCACTGGTACTGGGTGTACAGATCGCAGGGCTTCTGTTTGCTGGCACACAGGGTCATGTTGTTCTCATCACTGCCATCGCCGCAGTTGTCCACACCATCGCAGATTTGATAGCGAGCCACGCATCGATGATTGGAGCACTGGAATCGCCGCAGGGTATCGCAATTGAAGTCACTGCAAACGCTGGGATCCTCGTCGCTGCCATCACCGCAATCATCTGTGCCGTCACAGAGGTCCGACAGCGAGACGCACAGGTTGTTGTTGCACTGGAAACGCGACTCGGGACAGTAGCGACCGCCCGGGAAGCGCGGCGGACAGCCCACCTCGTCGGACATGTCGCGGCAATCGCGATCGCCGTCGCAACGGAAGTAGGAGGCTATGCAATGACCGGAAGCGCACTGGAAGGTGCCGTTTTTGCACTGATAGCCCTCGCAGTGCATCTCGTCCGAGTTGTCGCCGCAGTCGTCCTCATGATCGCACTGCCACCGGGAGGAGATGCACTTGCCGTTGCCGCAGCGGAACTCCGATTCGGAGCACTCCCGATAGCGACCCTTGCAGACAGCCTCGTTCTCATCGCTAGCATCGCCACAATCGTCCGCAAAGTCACACATCCATTGCCTGTTTTGGGTTAAGCATTGGGAATTAGCAAAGGAAAGTTAAAAAGACTTTGAGGATTAGTCAAACACTCACTTGGGTATGCATCGGTTGTTGCCGCACTTGAAGTCCGTCTCGGGATTACACTTGGGGCAGTTCTCTGGCAGCTCGTCGCTGTTGTCCCGACAATCGTCCTTGCCGTCGCAGAACAGCCACTTGGGAATGCAGCGGTAGTTCGACTGACCAGGGCATCTCTGCCAGCCGGTGGTGCAGTTGCGCTGGCGGCACATGTACGCCGGCTCATCGGAATCATCGCCGCAATCGTTGTCGAAATCGCACATCCACAGTTGCGGAATGCAGCGGCCATTCTTGCAGGCAAACTCCGTCTTGGGATCGCAGGTGCGCTTGACTGAGAAAGAGAAGAGAGATCATTAGGTATTGAAAACGCTCCGCCCCACGTTGGGCGCCAAAAGGTTACTTTCAACTTGTTTAACAATGCAGTCTTATTCTGATGCTTAGTTCGTTTAAATTTTATAATTTTAAGAAACTTTATGATTTTATAAGAGAAAAGAGATCATTAGGTATTGAAAATGCTCCGCCCCACGTTGGGCGCCAAAAAAGTTACTATTAACTTCGACATATTATGTTGCTTAGTTAGTTTACATTTTATAATTTTAAGAAACTATGTGATACTATGAGAGAAAGGAGATCATTAGGTATTGAATACACTCAGCCCCACGTTGGGCGCCAAAAAAGTTACTCGTAACTTGTTCAACAAGACAGACTAGTTATGATGCTTAGTTAGTTTACATCTTTTAATTTTAAGAAATACTCACAGCACACGGCGGGGTCCTCGTCGCTGCCATCCTTGCAGTCGGCATCGCCATCGCAGCGCCAGCTGTCCAGGATGCACCTACCACTGGATTTGCACTTGAAATCGGACAGCGGGCAGGGTAGATCGCAATTCTGTTCGTCGCTACGATCACCGCAGTCGTCCACGCCATCGCAAATGGTCGCCGAGGGTGTGCAGTTGGTATTCTTGCACTGGAACGTTCCGGCCCGGCAGTGTCGCGCGGCACAGGTGGCTGGCTCATCGCTGCCATCCTTGCAGTCCTTCTCCCCGTCGCACTTCCAGAACCACGGTATGCACTTCTCATCCCGACCGCCGCACAAATGCTGCCCGGCCGTGCAATTGGCCACGCAAGTCTTCATGTCCCGGGCCAAGTAGAACTGATTGGGACAGGCGCACTTGAAGATCGGAGCTCCCTCCTCGATATAGCCCTCGATATTCAGGTACGTGGACTCCGGCGGTGGAGCTATCAGGCAGAGATGCGAGCAACCGCCGTTGTTGGTGCCACAGGGATTGGTGTAGGGCAGTTGCCTCAGCGGATGATTGATGTGCAGGTCGTAGGGACGATGGGTGGTATTCCTCAGCACCGTGTAGTTGGCACCATGGAACTTGTTGGCCCGCACAATGGCCTTCAGATTCCAGTCACTCCAGTAGATGTAGTCGTCGAAGAGACTCAGTGCAAACACATGAGGCACCTTGCTGCCAGAGAGCACCGTATGCCGATGCCTGCCCTCCAAATCAGCATAGGCTATGTAGTCCAAGTGGGCGTCCGCCCAGTAAATACGATCCGTGAAGTAGTCAATGGACAGGGCATTCGGCCAGGCGATACCGTCGTTCCAGTTCAGGATCCTCGAGAAGTTCGAACCATCCATGCCCATTTTGGCAATGTAGGCTTGCAGATGCCAGGAGGTGAAGTACAGATAACCGATGCCAGGATGCACGACAATGGCACGCGGATCAACGACACCACTCCTCAGGGTCTTGCGTTTGGTTCCATCCAGTTCGGAAACATCCAGGTTCTTGGAGTGCCTGTCCAACCAGTAGAGCTTGCGACCCACCCAATCGATGGCGATGCCCTCCAGTCCATGGGAATCGTGCCTGATCACAGCCTCCCGCTCCGGCGGCATCTCGTCATCTGCCTCCCCATACTTGGCCCGGAATATCGTCTTGGCCGTCACGTCGCAGAAGTACATGTACTCCTCGCGAATGTCAAAGTCCAGGGCCACCACATTCATCAGATCCTGGTGCATCAAATTGTACTGATGTCCATCCACCGACATATTTCGCACATAGTACTTGTTGGTGAAGATCAGCCAGGGTGGTATCTTGTCCTTTCGCTTGCACGTGTGCTCATCGTTCTGCCGCTCGTAGTAGGTCTCATCGCACTTGCAGTAGAATCCACCCGGGGTGTTCGAACAGTGCTGGGAACAGGCGCCCGGCTGCTCCAGGCACTCGTCCACATCCGCACATGCCTTGCCGTCGGCCAGAAGTCTGTAAGGGATGATGGGTTAATGAACTATGTGACTAGGATAATATTAATAATAAATAAATTGTACATTTTTTTTTTTTTTTTTGAATTAGTGATTTGACTTGATCCGTTTTTAACATAAATGTGAGGATTCTAGCGAACTCAAGGTCATAGTTGGTTATAAATAACTTAACAATTTATCGTTTAAATAAATTGTAAAAAAAAAAAACTAAAATAAAAAAAAAAAAAAACTTCCTTTCCCAGTCACAACTCACTTGTAGCCCTCATTGCAGTCACAGTAGTAGCCCGTCAGCGTGTCCACGCACTTGTGGCCGCACTGATTGATCTCCACCTTGGCGCACTCGTCCACGTTGCAGTGGGCCGGCTCATCGGACTCGTCGGCACAGTCGGGATACTTGTTGCACACCAGATTGTAGTCGATGCACTGGCCATTCGTACAGGCGAACTGTCCCTGCGGACAGGTGATGTTCTCCTTGGCGCAGCCCACCTCGTCCGAGTGATCGCCGCAGTCGTCCTCGCCATCGCACCTCGACTGGTTGCGGATGCACTTGAAGTTCTGGCAGGTGAACTCCTGGGCCGAGCAGGTCTTGTACTTGGAGTTGCAGAACTTGCCCTCGTCGGTGCCGTCGCCGCAATCGTTGTCATGGTCGCAGATCCATCCCTAAAAAGTATTTTTTTTTAAATATTTTCCAAGGGGTAGAGTCTTTTTTAACCCACCTTATTGATGCAGCGTCCGTTGCCGCAGGTGAACATGTCCTCGCCACAGGGTTGCTGCGTAGCACAGTTGTGCAGGGTGGTGTTCTCGTCGGCTCCATCTACACAATCCGGATCTCCGTCGCAGATCCATTTTTTGGGGATGCACTGGGCTCGCTGCCAGGACTTGTTCTCCACGCAGGTGAATTCCGTTTCCTCATCACACTTTCGGTCATCTGGGGGTTAAGTAAGGGGTTGATGGTTAATTTAATTTAACTTTTTTTATTTTATATGCCAGTCACATTGAGTTGATATTATTAATTTTCCTCACATACTTAATTACTAACATCAAATATTTTGTAGTTTTCTAATTACTATTATATTATTATTTTATTTTTTTTTGAAGACAGGTCTTGAAAGGTAGTAAAGGAAGTATTCACTGCACTAGAGCTACAAATATTTTGTAGTTTTCTAATTACTATTATATTATTTTTATTTTTTTTTATTTTTTTTTCTTTTTAAGACAGAGGTTTTGAAAAGGGTTAAAGGAAGTACTCACTGCACTACAACTACAAATATTTTGTAGTTTTCTAATTACTATTTATTTTATTTTATTATTTTTTTTTTTTGTAAGTCAGAGGTCATAAAAAGAAGTGTTCAAAAGTACTCACTGCACTGATGCCGGTTGTCCTCGTCACTGTTGTCCAGGCAATCGTTGTCACCGTCGCAAATGTAGATTCTGGGTATGCAGTTGCCATTGTCGCAGGTGAAGAGATCCCCGAAGCAAGTGCGTCCTTCGGACTTGCAGTAATCTGGTGGCTCGTCGGCGCCATCGCCGCAATCATCGTCGCCATCGCAGTACCAGGTGGCCGGAATGCATCGGTGGTTGGGGCAGCGGAAGCTGTTCGTGGGACAAGTTCTCTGACCACAATGCAGGGGATCCTCGTCGGAGTTGTCGCCGCAATCGTTGTCGCCATCGCACAGCCAATAGGGCTCCACACAGATATTCGTCTTCTCGCACTTGAGATGATTCGCCGGACAGGTGGTGTTCATGGGACACCTCTCGTGCGTCTCGTCCGAGGTGGCATTGTCCTTGCAATCGTTCACCCCATTGCACACCTGGGCCTGGGGAATACACCTGCCATTGCCGCAGGTGAACTCACCATCGACGCAGGGCGGATAGGTGCAGCCCAGCTCATCGGAGCCATCCTTGCAATCGTTCTCGTGATCGCACTTCCAAGACTTGAAAATACACCGACCATTGTTGCAACGGAACTCATTCGGCGAGCAGGAGTGATAGGCACAGTAGTTGGGATCCTCATCGGAATTATCCCCACAGTCGTCGTCGCCATCGCAGGACCACATCCTCGAAATGCACCTGCCATTCTTGCAGTAGAACTTGCTGGCCTCGCACGTATTATTCCTCGGTGCACACATCCTTCCCTCGTTCACCACCTTCGTATTATCATCGCATTTGCACTCGGCCTTGCCATTCGGCGCCGGGTGACAACTCTGGGCACATCCCCCATTGTTGATCCTGCACGGATTCACATTGCACTTCTGCCGATCCGCACTGTAGATGCGAATGTCTCGCGGCGAATCCTCCAGTCGCTTCACCATCTCCACCATATTCGCACCCGTGTGCTTCTCCGCCCGGTAGACACCGCGCAGCTGGAGATCCGTCCAGTAGATGTAGTTACGGAACACGGTGATCGCGAAGGGATATATGGTGGCGGCCACCAGGAGCTCCCTGTTCTGACCATCCAAATCGGATCGCTCGATCTTCTCCCTCACCGCATCCGTCCAATACAACCTCCTCTCATCGTAATCGATGGCCAGGCCACTGGGCTGCGACAGGTCCTTATCCACGATCGCTCTCTTCAGAGATCCCGCCATCGTCGTGCGGAATATCTTGCCAGAGGTTCCGAATCTTCCCCAATCCGTGAAGAACAGCGTTCCATTGCAGGGATCCAGGACAATCGCTCGGGGACGCTCCACCCGGGCAATCATCACCAGTTCACTGCCATCCAGATTCATCGCATAGATCGAGTTGTTCGAGCTGTCCGTCCAATAGATCTTCGACTGCGTCCAATCGTACGCAATGCCCTCGGGATTGATGCCCTTGTTCAGCACCACCGTGATGTCATCGTGTCCCGGCTTATTCGCCTTCGTATAGGCGATCTTGGCCCATGGGCGAATCTGCGTATACAACATTCGATTGTCCGCGAAATCAAAGTCCAGACCCACGACATTCGTGAGATTAGTCAGCGGGGTAAAAGGCACCTCCGTGGAATGGGGATCGAGGTTAACGGCTCGAATTTCGGTTCGTGTGGCAAAGACCAGATACTCGTTGACCACCTCGCACTTTCGCTCGTCGGCACTCAGCTTACCCGTCGCACACTCGCAACGGAAATTCCTGCCCGATGGACCGGTGGCTCCCCCTTCGGGTGGGAAACTGAAGCACAACTGATCGCAGCCGCCGTTGCCCAAGTGGGCACAAGGATTGGTATCGTCCTGCGGCTGATTGTTGATATTGTAGATCGCAATGTCCCTCAGCTTCTCCAGATTCGTCCTCACCCTGGTGGCCGTCTCATTAGCACTGTGCTTGGAGGCCTTGAACACGGTCATCAGGTTCCTGTCCACCCAGTACACGTCGTTCAGATAGACAGCGATGCCCATGGGATTGGGCAGATCCCTCCGAATGACCTTGCGATTGGCCCCATTAAAGGAGATCTTCTGGATGGTGTCCAGTTTCGAGTCCACCCAGTAGATGTCATGCGTCTGCATATCGATGGTTAGATCGCGTGGCAACGAGATCCCCGACGTCACCAAAGGCGTCCACTTGCTTCCGTCCAGCAGAGCTTTCCCAATCCTCGGATGCTGACCATAGTCGATCCAGTAGAGCAGCCTCTTCACGGGATTCACCGCGAGTTCACGCGGTGCATCCGTGGTGGTCTTGACCAACACCTTCCTATTGCTACCGTCCAGCCAGCAGACCTCCACGTAATTCTCATGCGGATAGACATTGGTAAAGTACATATTACCGGCCACCCAATCGATGGTCAGTCCCCGGATGCCATTGCTTCCGATCCCATCCTTGACCACATGCTGCAGATCGGTGCCATTGGGTCGCGACCTGAAGATGCCATTCCAGTAGCCCCGATTGTATTCCGCCCAGTAGATCCATTGCTCCCGATACATGACGTCCACGTGGAGGATGTGATGACCAGGTCCGCTCACCGGAACCATGGCCTCTGCACTGTCACTTAAGCTATATCCCCTGATCATGTCCAGCTGGGAGACGACCGCGAAGGTCTTGTAGGCCACGCAATTGATCTCGTTCTCCTTGCGATAACCAATGCCGCAGGAGCAGGTCCTCGTAGCTCCCGATCCCGGAATGCAGAGATGCTTGCAGCCGCCGTTGTTCGTCTGGCAGGGATGCTGCATCAAAGCGCGCTTCTTGTAGATCATCATCGATCTCAAATCCGATTCATTATCCACAATTGTCTTGGGATTATCGCCATGCGGCAGATCGATTCGCACAATCCGCTCGTACAAGGGATCCAAATAGTATAGTCGGTGATCCAGGATGCCCAGACTCCTCGGCTTGGCCATCGGATGCGAGTCCTTCATCACAATCAGCGTGTGATCAGCTCCGTTATAATCCATCGAACCAATCACCGCCGGATTGCTGGCACTGTAGTAGAGCATCTTCTTCTCCGTGTCCACGGCCAGCGATTCGGGATGGGCAAAGTCCTGGAAGACCACAATGGGGTTCTGCCCATTCATGTCCACCCTGCCGATCTTGATGGGCACCTCCAGCACGCCCTCGTCGATCCAGAAGAGCTTGCCGTCGGTGGGATCGAGCACTATTTGCTTGGGTCGCGACACCGAGTTGGCATAACCATCGTTGGCTAGGATGATTGTCCGGTACTTTTGCTTTCCATCCACTCGCACTGCCTCGATATTACTGGCCACCCGGTTGCCAATGTAGAGATTCCGACCCAACCAATCGAAGGCAATGGTGTAGGGTGCTCCGACAATGCCGCTTTCGGTGCCCAGGAAGAGGGTCTTGTTGCCACCTCCGTATGGTGTCGTATAGATAGTGCAATTCTCGTCATCATCCTCCCTGCCCTGCACCCAATAGAGGGTCTCTCCCTTGCGATCAAAGTCCAGGCCAGTGCTGCTCTCGATTCCAATCACCGGAGCCAAGGCTCCTGCCCTCGCATCGCCACCATTCAGCGGAAGATCCACTATCTGCGTGCCCTTGACGACCATCAGGAAGGGATTCTCCTCCTCGATGCAGCGACCCTCGCTGAGCAGCTTGAAGCCCGGCTTGCACTTGCACGAGTAGCCCTCCGAGGCGCTGGGACTCAGCAGACACAGATGCTGGCAGCGTGCTGAGGCACAGGGATTCGGGGTCATCGGCTGCAGGGAGGCATGATGCACGTGGATGGACAGCGGTTGGCTAATCAGGTGCGAAACCACCGTCTGATTCTTGCCCCTAAACTTATTCGCCGAGAGAACCCGATTCAATTGCCTGTCCGTCCAGTACAGGGTATCCTCGAAGAGGGACAGCGAGTGCGGATGCAGGAGGTAGTGACTGCTGGCCAAAACCTGCTGTCTCCCGGTTCCATTGTAGTAGCAAAAGTCTATAAAGTCCAGCTTGGAATCCGCAAAGTAAACCCGCTTGGTGGCTATGTCCAGGGTCAAACCATTGGGCCAATAGATCTTCGTATTGATGATCGTCTTCCTCATCGTTCCATCCATGCCGATCCGCTCCACCCGCGGATTCTCACCCCAGTCCGTCCAGAAGATCCATCTTGCCCCGGGACTCGGATCGATGCACATGCCTCTGGGCTGAGTGATGTTCTCTCTAACAAGAACCAATCGATTCGAACCATTCTCCGCCGACACCTCGATCGTGTTCAGCTTGCTGTCCAGCCAGTAGAGATTCTGGGCTATCCAATCGTAGGCCAGTCCCTCCACCAGATCCAATCCCGTGTTGATAATCTCCTGCGGTTCCATTCCCCTATCCAATCGCGAGATCTTCTTCAGCTTCATGTCGCTCCAGAAAATGGTGCCCGTGTGCATGTTCGAAGCGGTGGCCACCACATTCTCCACTATAATGGGCACCCTTTCCAGTCCCTGTTCCTTGAGATCGGCCACTAGGATAGAATGCCTATTGGAGATGATCAGGAAGGCGGCGGTGTGATTGACTGCCTTGCAGGTGTGCTTATTGGGCTCCAAAATGTAACCCTCTTGGCAGGAACAGAAGTACGAGCCCTTGGTGTTCGTACACTGTTGAGAACAGAGACCCGGGGGATCGCATTCATTAGTGTCTATACAGGTATAGCCATCTTCTCCGATCTCCGAACCAGGTGGACAGATGCACAGAGCTCCATTCGGGGTCTTCTGACAGAAACTGGAGCACTGACCCGCCTGATGTTCGCACTCGGCGAGGTCGCAACCTTCACCCTCATCGGAACCATTGGGACAATCGGCGGTGTCATCGCAAACGGAGGTTATGTTCACGCATCTCTCCGAGACCCCGGGACATTGCCACTGACCGTGGGGACACTTGAAGGGCGGCGGAACACAGGCATGCTCGGCACCCTCATCCGAGTTATCACCACAATCGTCCTTGCCGTCGCAAATGTAGGCCTTGAACACACAGTTCGTGTTGTTGCACTTGAAGAAGTTCTGGGCACAGGTGATCTGACCGCAGTCCTGCTCATCCGAATGATCCGAGCAATCATTCGAGCCATCACAATGCCAGGCGATGGGTATACAGAAGCCAGTAGACTTGCAGCGGAAGTGCTTCTCGAGATTACACTGATTCGGGCCCATGGGCGGGCAGCCCACCTCGTCGGAGCCATCGTTGCAGTCCGGTATGCCATCGCATTTGTACGACTCCTCGACGCACTGCCGCAGATCGGCGCACTTGAACTGATTGGCCAGACAGGAGATCGGCGGACAGTCCTTCTCGTCCTGCTTGTCGAAGCAATCGTCGTCGCCGTCGCACACCCAACTCTGCGGTATGCAGTGACCCGTCCGCGGACACGTGAACTGGAAGTAGGCGCAGGTCTTCTCGGCACAAAAGTCACCCTCATCGCTGCTATCCCCACAATCGTTCTCGCTGTCGCACTTCCACATATTCGGAATGCATCGCCCATTGGCGCAGGCGAACTGCGAGGTGCCGCAGGTCACGTTGCCGCATTCCTGCTCGTCCGAGTTGTCGCCACAGTCGTTCTCCTGGTCGCAGCGGAAGTTCTGCGGAATGCAGCGGCCCGATCGGCACTGGAACTCGTTCGATCCGCAGGTGGGTTCTGTGTGGGGGGAAAGCACAGGAGGATTTAGTAGGTAAGTTCAAGAGAATACAATAAAATTGACCAATGAAGATAGTTCACTAACTATAAAAACTAGTACTTTAACAATGAAAATATTCGTCCTTGTATTTCTTTTTGCTTTGCGTTCTGTCATATAGTTAAACCACTATTAAAATAGTTACTATAGCTTACGGGATGTGTGTATTTAGTTTTTGTACCTTGAAACCATTTTAAATAGTGGTTTTACTATGAACAATACGTTACCCTAACGTAACTTCTTTAAAATAAAAGTATGCAGCAGTAATTTTACAAATCTTCTGCGTTGCCTTATTTATGATTCCCAACTGGGTCTAGCCCTTCATGAACCAAGCACAAGTCAGATTCTGAGTCAGTCCTAATGACTTCAAAAAATTACTTCAAAACTTATTTTCTGTCTATTAATTAAGTCTTCTATTAAGTCTTTAATATAATTCTTTACTTTATAAGTTGTAGGACGAAGTCACTTTTGGAAAAGGTAATTGGACAACTTTGGACAAATTACTTTGCTGCAGAGAAATAACTATAAATACTTGTATATGCACTATAAAAATAGTAAGTTAACTGCAATTTATGGTTTGGGCACATTCAATAATTTTTTACAGTTGCGTAACTATTTTTTATAGTCACCCTTACGTTTAAGTATTACGTAAGAGTAACTATTTACTTGGTAGAATTGACAATTATAACAGTTAATTTTACCAAGTGTTTTTTATACTATATAAACTCACTCGTGCAGTTCTGCTCCTCATCGCTGTTGTCCAGGCAGTCGTCGTCGCCATCGCAGACCCACGACTTGGGAATGCACCGCTGGTTGTTGCACGTGAAGTCCCAGGAGTTCGGGCACGGCTGCACCGGCGGCTCGGCACTCGGATCGGGGATGCAGCTCATCTGATCCTCGGCCAGCCGCTCGCCATAGGGACACGAGCACCGCGACTGCAGGCGACCAAAGGAGGGTGTACCTCCATTCGTTGTAGCATTCCCTCCTCCAATCGGAACCGCAAAGCAGATCTTCTGGCATCCCCCGTTGTTCCGGTGACAGGGTTGCGTCTCCGCGATCCTCTGAACCTCGTGACTGTACACCTTAACCCCATACAGCCTGTTGGTCTGCGGCTCCCTCACCATCATCTCCTCCTGCTCGCCCGTCAGCTTGTGCAGCCTGATAATGGCATCCAATCGCCAGTCCGTAATATACATCCAATCGTTGTGGATGACAATCGAGAAGGGATGTCGCACCAGTCGCGAGTTCACTGTCTTGATGTCCGTGCCATCCAAATTGGCATGTTGAACATGGTCTAGCAAGGCATCGCACCAGTAAACCCTATCCTCCTTGAAGTCAATAGACAGACCATTGGGCCATCCCAAAGTGACGTTCTTGAAGACCAACAGACCACTGCCATCGGTGTTTGCCCGCGTGATATTCGCCGGTCGATCCCATTCGGAGAAGAAGATGAAGCCGCGATTAGGGTGGACCACAATGGCCCTTGGACGTTTCAAATTCTTCAGCAGAGTCCTGCGATGAGTGACATTCCTCGTGGACAAGACATTCAAGGTGCCCTTGCGTGAATCGATGTAGTAGAGATTCTTAGAGGCCCAATCGACAGCCAGTCCCTCGACGCCCTCATTTTGGGAGGCCAAAACAATCTCGCGACCTGTTCCATTTCGATGCACCCTATAGATCACATCCTGCAGAACGTCCGAGTAGTAGATGAACTCATCGCGGGCATCGAAATCCAGGCCAACGAAACGAGCTCGGCGGGAAACCACTGGCATAATGGCATCGCTGAAGCCCTCGATCACGGGCTCTAATACTTTGCCCTTGATAAATCGCTGTTGCGAGTACATGAGGAACTCGCTAACCGGTTTGCAAAGCTTCAAGTCCGTCTCCAGTTGATAGCCCGTCGAGCAGGCGCAACGGAAACCCAATCCCGTGGGAGCTCCCTTGACCGCGGTGACGATGCACATATGATTGCAGCCACCATTGTTATTGCCACATGGATTCGAGACCCTCGGTTGACTCAGTGCATGCACCGCAATGATGCCTTTGGGCTCCCGAATGTCCTTGGACTTGTGGGTCACCTGAATGGAGGTGGGACCCTCGAACTTGTCCACCGACATGATGCCCTGCTTGGTGGCATCCGTCCAGTAGATGCGGTTTTCGAACAGAGCGAGTCGCGAGGGACTAGGCACTTGCTGTCCTCGAAGGACCATAACCCTATGACCACCCTCATAGTCTACCGACTCAATATAATCCAGCAGGGAGTCGCACCAGAAGACGCGCTTGGCAATGATGTCCACCGTCACGCCGCTCGCCTTGTAGGCAGCCTCCGAGACAATCGAACGGGCATGGGTTCCATCCATGTGGGCACGGAGCACTTGACCACCATCCGCCACGAACATCAGACCAGCCGTGGGATCCAAAGCGAGGTCGGCGGGCGAGGTGAGGTTTGAACCTAGGACCACGGCATGCCATTGACCACTCAGCTCGAAGACATCGATCTTCTGACCCACCAAATCGGCCACATATATCTTATCGCCCACCCAATCGACGGCCAGAGCTACGGGAGCCCAGGTTCCGGGTAGCGTTTGATCGAATGGCGAGACAGCCTTGTTCTGTGCATCCAGAGGCAGAGATTGAACCTTCCTTGTCTTGATGTCCGACCAGTAGAGCGTATTCCTCGCATAATGGAAGGTCACTCCGGCCGCAGCGGTGGCATTGGCCAGTACCATAGGTTCACTGCCATGCGGCTTCATTTGCATTATGGCACGATCGTGGGCGAAGATCAGCTGCAGGTTATTCGCATCCGGGGCAATGCACTTGGAGTCGTTGATCAGCGTGTAGCCCTGGGCACACTGGCAGGTGTACGAGCCCAGGGTGTTCGTGCACAGCTGGTCGCAGTGACCCCACTCGGCGCACTCGTCGAGGTCCACACAAGTTCGGTTGTCCGGGGCCAGCGATTGACCAGGTTTGCAGTAGCACACGCCTCCGGTCAGCGAGGGTCCGCACTTGAACTCACAACTCAGAGCTGGGCAAGAGGCAATCGCTGGAAGTGGTAGGGGAAAATAGTATCAGTTGAAATAGGTTACATTTAAAAATTTTTTTTTTTATTTATTTATTTTTTTTTTTAAGAAATCCTAGTTTTTGGCTGGCAAATGAATTTTTAATTTTAAAATATAATAGTATCATTTAAAAAAGGTTACCTTTTTGTTTATTCATTTTTTTTTAAATTTTTTTTTTTTTTTTTTTTATGAAGTTCTAGTTTTTGGCTGTTTTACAGAGATCTAAATTACAAAGAAAAGAATTTTTGAATTTAAAAAGATTAAATGTAAAATAAGAAAAATCATGGGGAAATTTAAGAAGATAATATAGTAAGACCAAAAATCGAAAAATGAATTCCTATATGCACAATAGCTTCGAAGTTCCTGAGAATATTTGCTAGTAGAGGATCGGCTTTCCCCTGAGGAATAGATACTCACAACAGTTGGTCTCCTCGTCGCTACCATCCTCGCAGTCCCGCTTGCCGTCGCACAGTTGGGACTTCAGGATGCACTTGGGTGTTCCGCTGGCGCCTCCTCGTGGACAGAGGTGCTTGTTGTCCGGACAGGCGATGGCCGTGCAGTTGGCCTCGTCGCTCTTGTCGGCGCAGTCGTGGTAGCCATCGCAGTGGAAGTTGTACGGAATGCATAGGGCGTTCGAGCACCGGAACTGGGCGTGGTGGCAGGGCGGGAAGTCTAGAGATAAAAAAATTAAATGTATTAGTTAAAACGAGGTAATTAGAAATAAATATATATAGATTATTTTAAATATAGTATATATAACAAATACAGAAGAGGTTTCCCGCGAATTCTTTAGTTTTTTATCACATATCAGTTATATTAGAAAGGCAAGTAAATAATAAAGTTATATTATAAAAAAGTTTTCCCGCGAATTCTTTAGGTTTTTTTAAGAACTTCTTTTTGTTCTTCATTGAATTTAATTTTCCTAATATTATTTAGAAATTTGTTTTGTCAATTCCACTTACTGCATCCCTGTTCGTCGGAATTATCGCCACAGTCGTCGCGGTGGTTGCACTTCAGAGCGGCATCGATGCACTTGTGTCCATTGGCGCAGCGGAACTGGTCGAGGCGACAGGAGACGCCGCTGCAGCCCTCCTCGTCCTTCCCGGTGCGGCAGTCCAGGTAGCCGTCGCAGCGTTTCTCCTTCGGCACACAGGGTCCGGCCAGGCGGGCGCCCTCCGCGGGGGCGGCTCCATTGGGGGCGTTGCAGAAGACGTCCGTGTGCTGGCACTTGCGGTAAGCTGGAAAATTAAAGGAAATTATTTAGAAAATTTAAAAATAAATACATTAGAATTAACAGCAAACCCTAAAGAATATAATAATTATTTAATAACTTATTGATTGTTTTAAAGAAGAAAGAACATCAAAGGCATTTAATATATGCAGAATATAAATCATTAATCTTAGATTAATCCAAGTTAATATTATACCATATTAAAGTGGCTCAATTGCATATTTAATTTATATATTTTGAAGGCCTCCGCCACCCCATTGTTTTGGAATTTTGGCCCAGCACAAGCACCCCCTGAGATAATAATCTGTACATGACTGCACTCAATTAGGCCTCATTTCGTGGCCCTCCATTGTGATTAATTGCATTTGCATCGAGAGTTAAGCTCTTGACCCACAGCCCTTCGTCCATAGAAGTTGTATGGGGCCGAGTCAATGGCTCAATGGGGTTTCCCTGGATACCGATGCCCTGCCCATTGTCCAAGACAGAAGCCCTTTCTCGGTCCATCAGCCAGCCAGCCAGCATTTTAATGGGGCAGGGCCTTAAAAATGGCAGGCCAAAACTATTTGTGCTGCCAAAGACATTAAATTTTGATGCCAGACATTCGGTTGGGGCTCCTGGCTGGGCACGCATGGCGTATACATAATGCATGGCCGCTGTACCAATGTCGGGCGTGATTGTCTGTCCGTTCGTTTGTCCGTTCGTCTGTCCGTTCGTCTGTCCGTTCGTCCATCTACCCCGGATTGTGCACTTGAGTTGTGTGTGTCGGCAGGCAAAAGTGCTATAAATTATCGAGTAGTTGGTTGCAGGACCCTCCTCCCGAAAGCCACACAAAAAAGGGATGTCGCTGGGGAAAAGATGGAGGTCGAGAGTACCCCTTACTATCCAGATTATATAAAATTATTATTTTCAAGATCTCTAGAAATCTTAGGGTCATAAATATAATAATATTAACAATTTTTTTTTATTTTAATTTGCAATCCACTAGCTTAGCATTATGTGTAATCAATCCTGGCCATATAAATTTACAGGGTATCGGGAGGAAACGGAGGGTGTGGACCTGTCAAGGGTTCGGTTAACAAGAAAGAGGTAGCAGGGAAAGTCGTGCATTTGAATGACTAAATTAGAGCGACTGCTGGCGAATCGGGGCTTTAAGAAGATGATATATGTGTGTCTTTGGCGGGGACATATGTTAGTATACAGCAGGGTGAACATGCGATGGGTTAAAAAAAAAATACTAAGTTGGGGTACCCTAATGGAATTCTTTGTTAAAATAGGATGTAGGTACACCCAGAAAAAAAAATGACCTAAAATGTCAAAAAATGGCCTAGAATTTAGGTAAAATTGGCCTAAAACTGGAGCTAAGTCCTTGAATAGCCTAAAATTTAGGATTGTATGACCTAAAATGTTAGGCCATTAATGGCCTAAAATGGGGTAATTTTTGGCCTAGATTTTAGGTAATTGGCTGCCTTAAAATATGAGAAAACCCCTATCAAAAATTTTAGGCTTTCTTTGGCCTAAAAATTTGTACTGAAAAATGTTTCATATTATAAAGTAAATACAGAGAAATTTATAGCTAACTCGAGGTCAATGTCGGCTTAGTCTTCAAGAAGTCGTCATTATTCCAACACACAAAAACGAGCGAAGAGGCTTCACAGTTCAGCAGTGAAATCGCTGTTTTATTCAACGATGGAAGTGGGTTACCATGCAAGCCGCGCTATAACTGGTTGGGAATTATAGCGTCGCTAGAACGGTATCAGAGTTCCGTGCAAATTTATTTAGGTAAAATTCATTAATTTTAAGGCCCACGATGACCTAAAATATTAGGCTATACGGGACCTAAATAGTAGGGCAAATATACCAAAAATTTAAATTTTTAGGCAGTACATGACCTAAAAAGGAACTTTTAGTCCATTTAAAATGTTTTAGGCTATGCATGACCTAAAATGTTGTCCATCATTTTTCTGGGTGTAGATACTGCTTCTTATATTGTTATTATATTACTATAATATTATGCTACGATATGGCTCTTTTAAAATTTAAATAAAAATAAAGTTATTGAAAAGAATAAAGTTTTTTATAAGCAAAATCAAGTTTAATCAACCAACTGCTGTTCTTAATTATAAAGTTCTTAGTTTCTCCCAGGGAGTTTCCACTGTGGGTGCTTTTGGGTTCCAGTTGATCTATGCCTGTTCCCCCTTCCTGGACATCATAAACTTGGCAACGAGTATTTTATGGATATGTCTCCCGCTCCTTGAGCCGCATTCCCTGGCCAGGACTCCAGCTCCATCCTGCAAAGCATTCCCAATCCCCCCGATTAACTCCCGGAACATTAGCGTGGAACTGGGGGCCACAGGACCCCAACGGGAGCATCCCAGTGTGGCAGGGCAAACTTAATTAGTGCAAGTTAAACAAGCCAAGTTGTATAAATATTCCCCGACAGCGCAAAACTTTCTCCAAGCAAAACAATGGAATGCGTATCCTGCGCTGCGTCTGTGTAAGTGTCCTTTCCCTGTCTGTGTGCGAATGGGTGTATATGTGTGTGTGAGTGCAGGTAAAAGCAGTGCAGAAAAATAAATTATATAAAATATACACTTAACAGGTGTGTGGCTGCGAATTAAGTTGGCTTTAAATATTTTAATCTCAATTATGCTGTTTTTCTTAACCTTTTAGCATTTACAATTAATTTTAGAGGTGTTTTTTTTTATAAAATAAATTACAAAGCCGAAAGTTAAGATCTATAACCCATTTTTATTTTTTTATAACGCATACGTCTCGTGGGATATTTGAAATTCCTACTGCTTTAGTTATTTTTAGTCCAATAATTTATCTTTTGATAATTTAAACCTTGTATATAGTAATTTTTGTTGTGTAAAACTATCTGCTTTGTTGGTGCTCCCTGCTGCTTTTCCTATTGACAAAGTGGAGCAGCGGAAGCGAAACTTTGTGAACCTCCAACTCCGTTGATCATAAAAATGTGTCACGCACTCGGGGCAACCCCTCCACTTTCCCCCTGCACACCCCCTCTATAGAGAATTCCCACCCCAACTGTCTGGCATTTAACATGTTCTCCTCTGCTAATCCTTCGACCCCTTGCAATTTGTAGGCGTGGCCATGGCCAAAAGATTTACGCCAAACAATTTGTTGCAAACTCGCTTTCTTTCCCTTCCCTATTTGCACTTTTCCATTGCATTAAAGCCATAACATAATGACAAACGAGGGGCGTGGCCAAATAATAATAATAAAGTTATAATGAAAACTAAATGCACCGCAAAATAGGCGTGTGACCAACATTGTGACTATTTAATGTGTAAAAAATATTATTTTAATCGAACGCAATATTATATCGAAAATAGTAAATATTTCCATAGTTTTATATTTTTTTAAACTCTTTCACTGTTTTTTTTTCACACTTTCCTCCTAACTAATTTTCCACTTGCTTCCGCTTGGCTGCAAAACTTTTGGCCCTAAACTTTAACCAAAAAGCGCGGGGGTTTCTGCATTGTTGTTGGCACTTTATAAACAACACCCACTGCCTTTCGCATTTTTACTCTTTTTTTTTGTTTTTTTTTCTCTTAAACCAAACACTTTCTAATTGGGTTCTCTGGTTCTTTCGCTCGCTGTTTTCTCAGCATTAACTTTTATTGCAAGCCAAGACTTTTATGCGTGTACCAAGGCCAAGAAGAGGGGCTTTTCGGGGGAGGGGTGGTGGTGGTGGGAAGGCTTAAGGGGTGTGTAATTACGCGCGACAAGTGCCACGCCCCCTTCCCTTTCCGCCCTCCGCCCACCGCACAGTCGCGTCACGTTTAGCTGCAGTCAAATAAACGTCAGCTGCAATCGTCGCCACTCAGAGAAACTCGGAGAAAAAGGGGAAAGCTCAAAAGAGAGAGAGAGGGGCGTAGTGGGGAGGGGGCTTGACAGTTTATGAGACAGTTAACAGTGCTGAAAACTTGGCTCTTGAACCGCCAAAAATGGTAACCCACAGAGGACAGCCAAAGGACACGGGTTTCAAGTTAAAAACTAAAGAAAATATACTTTAAAATTGCCATTTAATGAGCTAAAAAATAAGTACATTGTTTTAAATATCTGGATTTTTTAATATACCTTACATAAATCCTAAGTAAACAGTAAAATAAATAAAAATGATTTATTTAATCATAAATTTGTCTCTTTTAGGAGAAATAAATCATTTTTAACTGCGATAGTTATAGTTAAATAAATAAATCTTTCAAAAACCTATAGCCATTTTAATTTTGATTTTTGCGAATAACTCTAAATAATATTAATAACTAGTGATTTGCAAATGTAATATATCATTTTGTAATTACATACTTTAGATAATTTCTTCGAAATATTTGAATATATATTTTCTAGATTTAATTTGTCTTCTTTGTCGTCATCACTGAAGGATGGACAGTTAAATGAAATGAGGTGGCTATAACATTAAGTTCTGCGGACAGGTATTGAAGGGGTGTTTCGAGGGGCCTCTGGTAATGACGGCTTAAGCTCCTCGCTCTCTTTGGTTTTACGCACTTTTTTACGCAGCAATATCTGCCTCATTAGATGCTGCCTGCAATTAAAAGCGAAATGCGGAATGTCCGCCAGGAAAATTCCCCACTAAAACCCCTCGCCCCTTTTTTAGCCGTAAACAAGTAAAAGTGCTTCAGCCTCTATTTATGCTTCAGTTTCAGCTTGTTGACTTGCGACCGCAACGCTGCGAAACGCGAGTGAAAATAGTCGGGTGGAAAATGGGTGGAGTGGGTAGATAAGGTAACTTCCAAGTGTCTTTCCTTTCACAGCAGACGTCTGCTGTTTGTTCTCACAGTTATTAGTTGCTTAGGAGGTGTTCTAATGCCCACAAGTGCTGAAGCATAAAGGCACTGGAAAAAATGATATCATCCAATTTTGTTAAACATTTTTAAGTTAATTGTAGAAGCTGTTGGAAATGAAATTTATATTTTATAAAATACTATTCCAAAAAATAATAAAATACTATTCTAACCTTATAAACTAATGCATTCAATTTCAAAGGAATTTTTTTAGTTTTTTCCCTAATTATGTTTAGATTCTCTTTAAAAAAAAAACATACTAAAATATATTATTTCCCAAATAAAAACTGTACAATTGCTTAGCAACGCTCCAAACTCTAAAAATCTAATTTGCAGACAAACAATCTGTTTTGGGTGACAACCGCAGGCGGATCCCTTGATTTTAATTGCACGCACCTGGGGAAATGTATGCAATTTCCATCGCCATGACTACCTGACTACCTCACTGACTACCTCACTGCCTACCCAGATATCCCTGATATCCTGATAGCTGTGTGTGTGGACTATCTCTGCATCCACTTCCATTTCCACATCCACATCCATCTCCCTGCTCGCACAACACCTGAAGTAATTAAATAGTTGAAATAAGCCCGCTCTAATATTTATATGCCATAAATTAAGCAAACAAAGGCGAACGAAGGCAAACAAACACAGATACACACACACACACACACACATAGGGGGTTCTAAGGGCTGCCACCATGGGCGGGGGTTGGAAAGGGGGGATGTCACCCTGACTGAAGAAGACGACGCGTTGACACGTACGCAAAATAAATTTGTTAAGAACGCAATAAGAGTGAACATTTTGTCGCCATTTAAGCGCGATAAATTATTGTGCAACAAAGTGCGACAGGGACAGGAAAATACATGGCGCGGGCGCAGGGAAAGAGAGGGAATACTCTCGTTTCACGCCAACATCTTATTAAATTAAAATGAAATTTAAACTTGATCTTGTGCCGGCAAAACTTTCAGCGCCAGAAAGGAATGACTATCTAGCCAACTCTTCTACTTTTTGGCATCAGAGTTGCCTATAAAATAGCTGAAAATAGTTTAGCCTAATATTTATTATCAGAAGAGGATATAATATATTACAGTTTTAATAATAAAAACTAATTTTGTTTATGAGACTTTTTGGAAATATTAGACTTTAATTTTTTTAATATTTTCTTTTTTGCAATGTGATAAGAAATTGGTAGTTTTAAAAAGAATTACACATTTAGTTTGTAAAGTAAAGTTAAGATTAGTTATTAAAATACATTTTCGGGTTCTAAATTTTTTTTATTTAATATAAATTATAGATTTTTGGTCTTAAAAATTCTCAATAATTTTAAATTAGTAATTAAAACTTGGCTTTCAAGTTAGATAGTTAGATAGCTAACCGATCAGGCCCGTTTCGAGCGGACAAATTGGCCTTCTAGCCGGGTGCTTAGGTGTGCGAGCGGGACGGCCTGTGGCGGTGCGAGGGAGAAGGTGAACGCAGGACAAAGTTGTGGGGCGTTTGTCTAGCCGTTTTCCACATTTTCCCTTGCCCCTCGCTTTCCACCAAATCGGAGTTGGAGTCGTCAAAGCTGCCAGCTGAACTTGCACAAAAGGATGCCGGAAAAGCGGCGGGTGGCGGTAAGGCGGAAAAGTCGGAAAAGCGGGACACTTGGAAATTGGTCGCCTCAAAGATATTTAAATATTTGTTTGCCAGTCGGTGTGTGTGTGTGTGTCTGTATGAGTGTGTGCGGGTGCATAAATCTTAAATAACAAGCAATAAATGCTCTACAAGTCTTGGGCACTTTTCGGCGATTTGCATGGACATGCTGCCATCCTGCTCTGGCCACTATCCCCCTCTCTCTCTTTCTGGCCTTTCTTCTTAGGACTCTCTCGGCAAACTTTTAATCAAAATGTGCGGCTCACAGTCTGCTGGCTGAATGCACTTGAACTTTATGCCAAAAGGAAAGTGCGGGGGAAAAGGCCGAGGAAAGCGGGAAAGGCGGGGAAATCGGGGAAAGCGCCGAAAGAGAGGGCCCGATAAGTCGGAGAAAGAGAGGGAGCTACAAGGCTTTCCACCCATACAAAGTCCAACCGGGCGAGAGCTGTTGAAAATGCATTAAATTCTTTGCTCAACGAGCAGACAACAGACTTTCGAGTTGAGGTGCTGGGAAAGCTGGAAAGGCGGGAAAAGCGGGAAAAGCGGTAGTGAAAAGTGGAAGAATGATGGGCCAAAAAAAGGACGGCCGGTCTGTCAGTGGATTATTAAAGTCCTCAGCGATAAATATTACCCCAGAGTCAAAGGGCCAAAATTAATCGTTGGCCGGAAAAAGAAAAGTCGAAGGAAAGCTAACTGCTGAAAATTAGTCTGCAGAGAGTGGAAAATTTAATATATTTCTTAGTTTCAATAATATACCTTAATTTCTATTAATAATTTTATTTTTTAGGATCCAAAAAACTATCCTTTTTACTCATATATAACCCTAAATTAGGCCTCCACTTTAATTTGAAATAAACATAAACTCAAAGTGAATTTTTATTTTAAAGACTGCTTACTTTTCAACCCAACAGAACTGAACTTCATTTGCGATTCCATCCATGAACCTCTCAACAGAAACAACTTTGGTCGGCCATCATCAATTCCACTAGCTAAAGGGTTAACCCTCTCAGCGCTTTTAACCCCCGTGGCCCACGAAATGGATTTATGGCCCCACATCAAATTGATCCATTTCTGTTCGCCCTGAGTTTTCCTCGCTAATTTGCGGCCTTTACCTTGGGGATTTCACAGATATTTCTCTCCCTTTTCTCTCTCGATATATGTGTATTATGTCTGTAAATATTTCGGGTTTACTTGTACGCTTGTGTAATTTAGTTGAGAAAACAAGAGCTGCGGTCTTCGGTTACATCTCTGTGTTGAAATTTGCATAAATAAAATTGGCATAATAAAATGCAAACATTTTGCTTAGCAAATTGTTACAACACCACCCCGCCGTCGCCCTCTTGAAAGGATTCAAGGATTCCTTTTTGGGGACTTGGGATGAGAAGCTAGTCAATATTTGTGGAGTCAACAAATTTGCATGGAAAGCGGGAAAATGCGAGAAAATGAGAGAAAATGCTCGAAATCCTTGAGATTGAATGGGGTTATCTACTGCTTAGGAATACATAGTGTTTATAGGGTACTCACTGCACTGGGCCTCGTCCGATTTGTCCTCGCAATCCTCGATCATATCGCAACGATAGTGCGGAGGGATGCAATAGGTCTTGTTGAACACATACTGCCCGCAGTTCAGCTGGGGAGTTTCGCATTCCGGTGGGGCTGCAAAATTGGTTAAAAAATTTATTACAAAAGGTATGCAAAAAGTAGTTTTTAAATGGTATTCCCGGTTTTTCACTTTCACATGTCAAGTTAGCTGTCTAAAAGTATGCAACAATATATTTTTTGCACAAAAGTGATATAAGTTTATACAGGGAAACCAGCTATTCTTTATTCACTGCATACTTTTAGATACATATGATTTTAAAAACCTAGCTAAAACCCATATATTGATTAAAGATAGGTGTAAATTTTGAGATGTTTGAGATCCAAAATTATTTATATTTAAAAAACGCATAATTTCTTTTTTTCCAAATTTTCTTGAGTAGATTAAAAACAATTCAAAAATGTTCATTGAGCACTTTCTGCCATAATCAGATATTCGATAGGCACGCGTTCGATTTAATTAATTTCGGAAATTCCTGCGGATAATAGCCGGACTGAAATTCGATTAAGCCATTCAACGAATCGCCACCGCTGAGCTCTTGAATATTTCCTCGGTTTCTTTGGCAACGCGAATGGCACGGCCCACTTAATTACTGTCTATAATTTCATATTTTAATTATGGTCCCCCCCCAGAATTTCCAGCGACTATAGCTATTGGTACTTACGGCACGACTGCATCTCGTCCTCGCCATCGTCGCAGTCCTTTTGGTAATTGCAGACCCAGTGGTGCGAGATGCACTTGCCGTTGTTGCAGCGGAAGGAGTCCGTCGGACACTCGGTATTGATGCCGCCTGTGCTGCCCAAGCTGCCACCTGGAAAATGCGGAGGAAAAGCGGGAAAAGCGTATCAGTACGGAGGGCTCCTTTTCTCGGACTAATTGGCATGTGAACGCCGCTTTGTCATCCGACTTATCAGCAAGTCGGTTCGAAAACATTGCTAACAATCAATGAATGGCCAGTAAACAAACTGAAAAGTTGGCCACGACACTCGGAAATAATATTTATAATAATAATATAATTATAATGATATTTGTTTGTATTTAATATTAGCTTTTTTTCTAAGCAATTTTTTAAATACATTGTTTAGTCCTATATAAAAGAATGATAGTAAAAGCAATTAATTTATTAGAATTTAATAAAATATATAGTTGGAAAAATAAATAAAATATATAAGATATCAGAAGGCGTAACCTCATTTTTATACAATTTTTTAGACAAATAAAATGTATTCATTTAAATCCTATTTCATTATTTTTGAATAACTATTAAAGTTAATCATTGAAGCTAATCAAATGATATACATATTTAACAAGAGAAAACGTATAATTTTCGTAGCTGAGCTTCAAAGAGTGACTTCTTTTTTTTTTGATTCACTTGAATTATAAATGCTTTTCTGCTAATTAACAAGCTGAGAATGCACTTTTTTCGAGTGTGCAAAAAGGAGCTTGGCAAAGGCAAAGGAAGGGGAAGCCTGCTGAAGCTGCAGACAACAAAAGACTGTCATAAAATGGCAGCTGCAAGGATGCGCCTCAACTTTTGTGGCTGCCAAAGCCGCCGCGGCTAATGGCCTTGTCACACACACACATATATACACACACATGAGGGAAAATAGGAGGGAAAACGGGAGGCAGGAAAAACTGCAACAGCAGAGGCCAAGGAAAAAGGAGCAGGCAAGTCAGAACGCGACCGGAAATGCTTAGCTGGGATTTCTTCTCGACGGAGCCAAAATGCCGGCGAATGTGGAGCAGGGGCGGGGGCAAAGGGGGGCCAAAGGGGCACACGGGAGGTCGACTGTTCAGTTTTTGGGGCCAGGGCGCTGACAATGTCATTTGTTTCCGGCTACGTGCACTCTGCACGTGCCCAACTTTTTGCGGCCAAGCGGGAGAAAGTGGAGAAAGGCGCAGTGGAGCATCCCCCCCTCTCCACCTTTTATTTCCCGTATTTTTCGCATTTTTGCCTTTTCGCTTGCACCTGCTCCAGCTGCAGTGCAACTTGCAATGGCGCATCTTCGATGGAAGTTGAAACCGAACTTCAATTAAGCCCGATTCGATGTGAAGTTAACCGAATTGGCACAAACTAAAGCCAAGAATTGAAACCGAATTGAGAGCGAAATGGAATCAGCACAAAGAACGTGTCAAATGAAGACAATAGAAGGCGAAGAAAGAAAAAGCTTTCAAGATAATTGAGAATCTAAAATGATTTCAAACTATGTACATTTGAAGCTTAAGAAGGAAATTTACAAATAATTCAATTTTAAAATATATTTATAATTTAGCTTCCCCTAATAATAATTATAATATTTTATTTAAGCTAATAATACATTTTAAGGGCATTTTAAGAAATGTTTTTTATTATTTCTATCATTTTATTAGATTAAAATGTAGCATACTTTCTTCTTAAACATTTTAAATCAATCAAATTAAATATTAAAGTTGTTTGTTGGCCGCGTAAACACACACATGGCCACACCTTTTCCCCCCTTTCCCCACGTTTTTCCATCCACCTTTGAAATAACCCCGAAAACTTCATGTCTAATTATGCATCTAATTAGTGAGTGCATTCTCCGTTTGGCAATTCATGCCGAAATCATTTTTGCCGCTTCCGCTGCCATAATAAGAGGCAAACCACAGACGACAACCCGAGTTAAGCCCCCCTTGCACCACCGTCCCTGTTTTTCCTGCAATTCATTGCGAGTTTAAGTACGCATGCCTTGCCACAGAATGAAAACGGAGTCATGTTTTATCACGGCGCATAATTCACATTCGCATTTCGGGGGATTCCTCCTATAATTGCGCCATGCGAAACCTTTCATTCATGCATTATGCTGCCCGAATAATAATAATAATAATAATTGGGGAAATGCCAACAGGGCTGCAAAAGCGCTGTGAAATATATGTCAAATTTAGTGCTGAATATTTAAATATTTTCTAAAATATTTCAAGGACTTATCATTGCTGAATATTTAAATATTTTACAAAATATTCAAATATTTGTGTTGGGTATTACATTTTTGATGAACATTCGAAACATGACATTTAAATTTATTTAAAAATACTCTTTATTTGAATAGTTTTTCCACCACTGTCTAAAGAGTTGTACTTGCTGAACATATAAATATTTTACATAATGTTGAAATATTTTTATAAGTTTAACATTACATTTTGATATATTTTTGAAACATGAAATTTAAATTTATAAAAAAATTATATTTATTTCAATACTTTTTAATCGATTTTCAACCACTGTCCAAGGACTTGTCCCGCATCTGTTTGGGGAACTTTTCTTACTTCGTTTGCTCGCCACTTTGTTGTGGAAAAAGCCTCTTGGAATAGTTTTCGGCTGGCAGGAAAACTATTTTGGTGTCCAAGTTAAGAAACGAAATAAAATGAAATAAAAGAAAACAACAAGCTGCCTTTGATGTGCCCGCACAAAAGTTGCTCTACCCGGGAAATGGGGGATAATGACACAGGGCGGCGGGAATTTCCCCCCGATCACCCCGATCCGCACCCAAATCCAACTTCAACTCGGGAAATTCCTGTCCTCCCATCAACCGCGACAACATCAAAATGCACGTTATTAAGTATTATGTTGCCGTTGCTGCTTCTATTTGTTTTTATTGTTATGGGCCATGTTATGGCCATGTCCTGCTCCTTTTCGCCATTCTCCATTCGCCATTCTCCTGCCAACAGCATCAACGGTTTTAAGAGCTTACAAAATATTTTGTAATTTTGTCACGTCTCAACTTTGGCGACGTCACTTAAAATTACATTTAACACAAAAAGCAGGCAAAAAATACCCAAACAAAGGGACCAGAAAGGCCAGGAAATAATGTTTGTCTGCGATTTTCCTTGGCACTTCTACTTTTTGGAGGGGGTAAATCAAAAATAGATGAATGGTTGGCTGGACGAGTAGATGGATGGTTCAGGCATTTCCCACGCGCCCCACAAAAATATAAGAAAAATATTTCATATTTAATATATATATTACATTTTCTCCTAAACGAATTAAAAATAAAATAAACCTTCGGTTACAAACTTTTCTTTTTCTTTAATCCCCCCAAAAGTGTTATATATTTTTAACAAAAATTACAAACACCGATGGATTATCGGGCAAGTGTGTTTTCTAAGTAGATTGAAGAGCTTTTCCCCATCAATTTTGTATTGGGCTTTGAGTAGTTTTTAAACTGATTCGTAATCTTCTTAAGCTTCAGAGAGGTGAAAACAATCGGTTTGGCCACTGGAAATTGTGAATTTTCAGCCACTCGAGCCCTTTTCAGGCTTTTGATTTTTAACTGAACATCCAGCTTAGCCCCAAACATAAAGCTTATAAAGTGACTGAAGCTCTCAACTCCCCCATCGCTTGTGTTGCTGAAACAAGCATAAATCAATGTTTACATTTTGACAGAAGAAAAAATGATTTGGGCCAAATCAAAATGGAAATATGCATTTCTGTTCTAAGTATGTCATGAATAGATGGCTTACTATTATACCACACTGCAGAAAAATGGGTTTACAATTTTTTTAGATTTTTATTTACATAATTATAATAGTTAGGATATTTTTCTCAGCTTGAGTGGGTTTAAAAAATATTTTAAAATAAGAAAACTTCTGAAATAAATACATTATGGCATACAACTTTTTTATACAAATATTAAATCCTATTTTTAGAGTTTTATTTAAATTAGTATAATAGTTGGGATATTTTTCTGGGTGCATCACTGCCCATGACCATGGCTTTAGTGGGTTAAAGAGCAGTCCCCGACTCTGAGGCCACCCGAAAAGTGCAAGCCTTGCATTTGGAATCACCCCATCCGCATCGCTTTCCCTGCCATACATTTATTACCATGAATTTCCATTACTCACTTAAAGAGGGGTAAATCGGGTGGGGGCGTGGCCGCAAATACGGCAGTCAGACAAACGCGTTATGGGAACTGCGGAGCCGAGCTTCCCGACTTCCCTCGACTTCCCTCGCCTCCCTCGAAGATTCATCAATGAATTTATCAGTTTTTATAGGCAATTTATTATTTATTGATGGCTGTGCCACTGGCTAAAAGCGAACCCCAGGGAGTGGGTGGTTTCGTTATGGATATGAATACTACCCGGAGAACGCAGAGTACCCAGTATATCCATCTCCAGTCGCACATCCAGCCACATAGCATACATTTGAGGGCCAGACAATAACTGGCAACAGCTTTTCAAACTCCAAACGATTCTTTCTCTCCCCTTTTTTTCCCCCACTCCTGCTTTTCTTTTCTTCTTTTTTTTTTGGGACTTTTTGAATAATGGCAGGGGCATGTGGAGGGTTTTGAGGCAGTTTGGTCATGTGGAGAGTGCATTTGGCAGTCATAAAGGAAGCGAAGCCAAAAAAGCAGACGAAGCCAAAGAGAATAAAATAATGGCAAGTGAAAAGGCGACCGACGACCATGGGAATGCCCTGATAAAAATGGGTTAATATGCAATATCTTTAAAAATATAATATACAATGAAATATATTATAGCTATTTTAATTTTCAGCTAGGTATTTAATTAAATACCAAAAATACCAGAAATACGAAAAACTAATGGAAAATATATCTGAATAAATATTTGATAAAGTAAAATTAATATTTTTTAAATGTATCCCTTAGCAGATGAACCTTGTTTTGGGATTCAGGAAAAGAAAACTCCCAAGAGCCGCAACATTCAGCCGGAAAACGGAAAATGGAAAATGGCAAGAGTAATGCGAAAGCGATGAAGCCGCGTCATAATGTCCGGCAAATTGTTGCGGGCATTCGTATCGAGCACGTCTCAGTTTACAATGTTTGCCTTTGATTTCCCATTCAGGGCATTAAAATTCCTCGGGCGAGGGGTATTTTCTAGAGGTGAGATGTTTATGGATCGATTTCGATATTTATCGACATGAATTTATGCTAATCTCGGTATTTAAATGTCATGCGATATTCCCAACTATTTAAATATTTATGTATTTTATTATAGCTTCCAGCTTTTAATGCTTTTTTTGTGCTTCTAAATCAGGTAAAATTTGAAAGTATCGATTTCGATGTTTATTGAAATTTATTCCCCGCTATTTAAACATTTAAATTATAATCCATCTTTGAGCAAACATATAGATAGATCTATTCATCACTAGCATTTAATTATTTAATATTTTCGTACCTTCTCGGGAGACTATCCCACAAATCGGCCCAGCCAATAGCCATATATCGATGACCACAGCCGCTTAACCGCCTCTTAACCCCGCCTTAACCCTCCCCTGACCAGTAATGTGATTTCGTACGTGCTCCGAAGCGACAGCAGATGGGCAAAGGGGCGCCGAAGGGCGTGGTAGCTCGTGATTAATTTATAATTTTATATAAATAATTAATTGCGCTGCGAAATGCGCCATAAAATGCATATTCCGGCATTAACTTATAAATAAATTCGTGACACTAAATCACATGACAAATTTTCCAGTATTAAATGTGATAAATTTCAAAATGCAACAACGAAATAAAAGCGAAAAACAAGAAATAAATATCAAACAAACACCGATGTGCTTTCAATGCATGCGAAAGTAGTTGCAACAAAAAAAGAGCAAGTAAACGAAGCAGCATAATAATAATTTATTTCGGTATGAGGCGCATAAATGGAAATAAATTAAATATTTATGCAGCACATAACCTGGACGGCAAACGGCAAACAAAGGCCAAGGAGCAAAAGAAATTAAATAAATACAAATATAAATAAGCAAATAAATATGGCATCAGAGGGAAAGGGAGGAGGACAAGAACAAACAGACAACGGGGCTCAAAACGACAAAAAAAGGCCAACAACCAAATGCAACTTGGCCAAACAAAATACAACAAACATGAATAAAAAAAAAACGGGGGGCTTCAGCAGAGATGCCGTTAATTATGCCACCAAAGTGAGATTCTTTTTTTAACGAGTAAATTATTATACGCTGTCATGCAAATAGTTGCAATAAAAAAGGCAAAAACTCAGACACACAGGCGCCAGAGCATGGCCATAAAAGAAAAGGGCGTGCGATGGGTGAAAAGGGGGGGGGGTGGACAGGGGCGGGGGACAGGAGCTGCCATAATTGCAAGCTCGAAGCCAACTCCCAACCCAAACGGCAAACTGCAGGCCATCCAGCAATCCCACCCAAAAATCACACATAAAAAATTGCAATTTCAAAGCGAAGAAATATGTTAAAAGTTCTGAAATTATATTTTACAAATTTTTTTATAAATGTTAAGTAATTTAATTATTAAGTTTGAAAAAGAAGGAATACTTTAATAGATTTTACTTATCCTAAAGAAATATTCTTATTCTTTCAATTTGCAAATATTTTTTAATCATTTCCAAAAATAAATTTTTTTTGTCTACAATTTTTTTTGAATTTTCATTACAAGTTAGCTGCATTTTTTTGCAGTGCTGCCCCTGCCCTGTCCTGAGACTCATTTGTATGCACACAGGCGGCCTATTATTTTTAGCGCTGACGTGGGCGACGACGCCGCCGACCCGCAACGGCTGTGAAGGGTTAATGCGACCGCGGCAACAAGCCAATGGATGGATACCGTGGATCCCGTGGATCCCGTCCTGCCCCCCAGTATCCCGCGTCCCAGCTCCACGACGTGTGGACCACCGATGCGGACGATGACGTTGACGACGACGTCACAGCCAGCGGGCAAAGTAAACAGGGAATGGTCGGCGAGAGGGGGTTCGATGAGTTTTTATTGTATTATTTTTCAATTTCTTGTATTCTTCATACTTTTTTTAGGGTGCTATATATTAAGATACGTTATACATAAGTCATTTAAAAAATATAAAAAAGTTTTTTGCTAGGTATTAAATATTTTATAAACAAATTGATATAGTTTCTTTTTCAAAATATTCCATTTAATATTTTTAATTTAATTTAAATAGTAACCTATAAAGCCCCCCTCGCACTTGCAGCTTTCAACTGCAGGTCAAAAACACAGATACACACACGCAACAAGACGCAGACAGCCGCAATTTATATTTGATGACCTTACGCACATTCAATGAGCAAAACAAGGGCGAAAAGTACTTCAAAGGACTTTCGTTCGGCATCCAGGATACAGGATCCAGCATCCAGGATCCACGAACCGTATCCGGAACACGACGACCAGTGCACGTATTAATAATAATCCCTACGATCCGAAAAGCTGGCATAATTAATGGCCTACAAACAAGCAGTTCATAAATTGTCGAACCTTCAGAGAATCAGAAAAATGGGGAAAAATACCACTGAAAGGACATTTAAACTGGTTAAAATTAAATATTATTATTCAACTATTTAATATTAAGTTTAAATATAATAATCATCTGATATTTTATGGTTCCCGAAAATTAAAAATATTTAACTTACGGTTTAACCTTTGGTTAACTTTTTGTGAACAATTGTTTTGTTTTAAATTGACGCATAAAATGTGTAAAAAATTTCTAACAATGTTGGCTTAATTTGTTTGTCAATAGTGGCTATAATGGAGGAAAAGGGGACACAGAGAAGGGGAAAAGCGGGAGAAAAGCGGCGGAAAAGAGATTTGTACGTGACATTGCAGCCAAGCTGGGAAACTGAGCAAAGTGACTCCATAACCACGTTGTGCAACCGAAAACACCAATAACTAAAGAGAGTAAAAGCAACAAACAATTTCAAACTAGCTCAAGCAACAAACACAAAGAACAACAAAAACTCAAGTATAAACTGATAGGCAAAAACAACAATTAGAGCGGCAAACTTGGCGATTTAAAAGCCACTTTTAGCTATTTTAAAAGGCTAAAATTCGTATTTTTATAAAAAACAATGTGTATTAATTAAAAATGTATTTTAAATAAAATATTTTCGTTTCCTCAAGCTATTTGTAGTTTAAATATTATTTGCATATTTATCGATTGCTTTTTATTAACAATACATGGCGTTTGTATTAAAATATTTCTTAAACAAACAAACAAAGAGTTTTTAGCTTTCTTCTTTCTTATTTTAAAATAAAAAGTTTACTTTTGAAGCGAGTTGTTTGCACTATTTTTGTTTAGCTTTTTTCGCTGATATTTGCCAGCTCAAACGGCAAAAAAAAAAGAAAATGAAGTGAGGAGAAGGGGAATTCCCGCTATGTGACACACGGGAGAAATTAATGCCTGCCAAAATGCGCGCCAGCCTGCCTTTCTTTTTCGCCCCCTCTCTTTCACCGCCTCGCCACCTGTCTCTTTCTACTCCTCGGCACGTTCCCCAAACAAATAGAGCGAGAGGGAGGCTGGGGCGGAAGAGAGAGACGGGGATAGGGAATAACGTGCTAAAAGCAGAGCTCCGAAAACAAAAATGAAAAAATCAAAGAAAAACTCAGCCACCGAGATTTTTAGCGACAGTAAAAAAAAAACAGAAACACACACACAACTTTAATGTGCGAGAGAGAGAGAGGAAGAAAAGGAAAGAGAGAGGGAGATGTTGAGGTTGTCATCTCATTCTTGAGTTGCTTTTAGATTTTAAAGCAGGTCTTTATGTAAAAATGCAAATTGGCAAAATGGGATAAGATTTATTAAATAAGATATTATTGGATTTGAAAGTAAGCTTTCAGTGTAAGATGTTTTTATAAACGAGTGCGTATACGTAATATTTAGGAAAAATATTTAAAAAAGGTATTTTTTGAATTATAAACACTACAAAAATTTAAATGAAGGTTTTTTTTTAAATTTAAATATTTTAAAATTCAAAAAAATATTGAAATATTTAAAAAAAATCTTTGTAACATTTTAATGGGTAATATATCGTTTGATATATATTTTCTGCCTGCATTCCTTAACACTCGCTAGTTTTGTTCCCTCGGCTCAGCTTTAAAATTGACACAAAAGGATTTTTCCACGCCCGGTTTTGCTTTCCTTTTTGTTCGTGTTGTTGCTCGGCTTTATTATGGCTTTCTTTCCCGCCGCCTTTGCCTGGCCCCGCCCCCTTGCCGCCCCTTCATCCTCTTGTTGCCTTGTTGTTAGTGAAAATCCCTTTGTGCTGGCCCAAAGGACAATGGCATTGACTCGATTCGGAGTTGAATGCAACCTGGCATACAAAATGCAGAGGAATTCTGGCGAAGCGCTGGCGTAACTTTAAGTGGCCATAAGCACACGGCGCTGGAATCTTGATGTGGATGATGCTTAATGACCTTGAAAATAAGGGGCTGTTGTCATGTAATGGAGAACAAAAGTAATTGCAAACTGAGGGATTTTCTTAACGTGGCGAAGAAAACAACAAGAAGGTCAAAAGAAAAGAAAATCGAAATTAAATTATATTATAAATTATACTTCTAAAATAAATATTAAATACTTCAAAAGAATTTATAGGAAACTATTTATTTATTCATAATAAAATGCAGACAAAAAATAAATCTTTAATTTATAGAAATTTTTTTCATTAAAGTCGGGTACTTTCATTTCACCAGGGGTTTTCTTCTTTCCTTCTTTTAATTTTTCTCTCAGCTTTTCCTGATTTTCCTGCTTTTCCAACCATTTCCCTACTGTGCAACATTTGTGTCGCATTAATTTGAATTTGAAGCGCGTTCAAAATGAAATCACGCGCACTCCGAACCAGAGGGCAAAAAACACTGGGCTGGCCTTTCGGGGGTTAAGGGTCAGGGGGTCAGGGGGTCAGGCGGTTAAGGGGGTCGGGGGGTTAAGGGGCAGTCGGTGTGACCAGCCCTGATGTTGTTTATGGTGGCAGACGGCGCGAAATTAGCATTAGGCCAAACGATGCCAAACAATTTCGCTGCCACGCCCCCTGCTGCCGCCCCCGCTTCCTCCCGAAAAACAATGGCCGTTGCGGCTGGGGGTTAAGGATTGGCGGCCAAGGGGGGTTAAGGGTTAAGGGTCCCCAGCCCATCCGCGTTGCATGCCAGCATTATTGGAAAATGCATTTCGGCTTTTAATTGCCAGCAATTGATGGCCTAAAGGGAAAACTTTAAACTTTAAGGGAAAAAACCCAGCATGGGCGTGGGTGGAAAAGTGTGGCAAGGGGGGTGGTTAGTGGGCAAGCCCCTCGGGTGTCGTTGGTCAATCGCAGCCAAATGTGGAAGCGTTAACCCTTCACTACACTGCCGTCGCCCCTTTTAACCCATTTGGAGCCCACAGCCAATTTCTCCCCATTTTCTCATCGCCTCTTTCGCTGTTAATAATCGATGACTGCAGCAGGGTTAAAGGCAAGGGGATAGCGTTAAGGGAAGGGGTTAAGGATTGCCAGCAAGTGTCGCTGGCCGCACAGTCGTGGCCAGTGATTTAGGGTCACCAGCACACGGCCAAATTGGCTATGCATTCACCCGCGAAAAAAAAGGCCACAATCCAACCCTCAACCAAGTGAAACAATATTAGTTACACTTGAAAAAAATGAATTAGAAGTAGCTTTGAATATTTGCTGTTTCAACAAATACTATTAAAGAAAAGAATATTAACTTCTCTTTTAAGGCTTTCTATTTATACCACGAGAGGTGTCTAAAAGTATGCAACAATTTATTTTCATTTTTCAAAGCATACATTTAGGCAGCTTTTTAAGAGATTTTAAATTTAGGGATTTCTGTGCCGTTTCGAATACTTTTAAATTCATTGCTGAACTAATTTAAGAACTACATTTTTAAGAAATTTCAAAGAGTTGTAGCGTATACGCCATGTTGAACCATCAAAATGCAGGCCATTTTCAAGGGGAGTTTTTAAGCAGGGGTGCAGCTTATGTTTTAACCCCCTGCTGATGCATGGGCGGTGGCTTTAGGGGTGGTGGCGACTTGGCTTAGTGGTGCGGAAATATTAAATGCGCCACTTTGCCGCACCATGCATTATTTTTCACTTCCGCCACTGGAAATGGCCGCCGATCAGTCATCGAGGGTTTGTCCCACCTGCCAAATAGCTTCAGAAAAAGTGCCGCCTGCCCCTTTGGAAAAATGCATTATTCCGGGTGGGAATGGGTAATTTTTGCAGTGGGGTGGAAAGTATGGAAAATATTCCAGGAAACCGTGTTTAAAATTTTTATAGTTTCCATGCATATTTCAGGTTTTAGGGGTCTTAAAGTGAAGCCTTCATTTAAATGAGGAATAAAATAGTTTTATGAAATGATAACAGTTCACCTGGCTTTTTAAATGATTTAGCGTTAGCTTTTCTGTCATTGCATATTTTTGTTTACCTGGAAAGAGAAAGAATAAAATTTATAAAATTAGTAAAATATTTTATAATTTAAATTAAGGTTACAAATAATTAAAACGTCTTCAAAGAACCATCACTTTCTTTAATAAACCCTGATTACGAACCCCTTCTTAGCACAAGTGTTTGTTTAAATTTTCCCTTTGAATCGCAGCGATAATCCCGCACTCTTGATATGCAAATGGAAAGCCCACTTTTTGTGTTTTCGAATTTGGAAAAACCCTATGGCATCTACTGGACGAATGTCAATTGCAGGCGATCCAAATAAACAAACGAGAATTAAATGGAAATAAAATGAAATGGCTCAGAGCTGTGGGTAAAAAAAAAGAAGAGAATGCCTTAATTAAAAGCATATTATTCCCATGAATATTTTGTTGAGGCCCCCTGAAAACTGAAAACTGGATGCTGGGAAACTGAAAGCACAAACAGCAACACTCCGAAAAGGGGAGAAAAGGATTTACAGTCCTTTGGCCATTGTTTTCGGCTGTGGCCATTGTTGCTCTGCTCTGCCGGTTGCAGATTTTGCCATCATAAAATATTCAAAACATTTAAGAAATTTTCTGTGACAATGGCAATCTCCTTCCTTTTAATCCTGGCCCATACCAAAACACAAAAAAAAATATACAAAACAAAACAAAAGCTGAAAATAATAACAAAATTCCACTTAAATTGCGCTTTTAGTTTTCCTCACTCACACACACACACATACAGACACACTAGTTCTTCTTCTTCCTCCTGGTTTTCCATCTTGATGCAGCGCCATCTTGCGGCCATTTGTAAAATGTCACAAAACGAAATGAAAATTGAAAATAAAATTGAAGAGCCCAAGAAAAGCGGTAGGCAGCGGGGCAGGAAAAATGAATTGAATTATTTGACTGCCGGAGAAAATGCTTCTTAAAATATTAATTGAAATATTTAAATGTGGAAAAGCGGACAGAGGAAGCATCGGACTTTCACAAGTGCCGAAATGCTTTGGCAGAAAAGTGTTTTCAAAATGGCCTTTTCATTCGATAATTGATTGGAATCGTAAGGGCTGTCCTCAGTTTGGCATATTTACTTTTGATATATGCAGCATACATTTTATTATGGAAATAATACGTTTTGTAACTCTATACTAAATAAGAGCTGGCAATATTTTGCTTAAATTAATTTAAAGCCATCAAAAATAAAATGTATACAAACTATTGTTCTTTTTTCGGAGAGTTTTTTATTTTAAATATTTTAATTTTTTTTATTCATCTACGTACTTATCTTGTTTTAATTAATTTTTCCTTTTGCTTCTGAAATAAATTTCATTGCTAAAACATTATTATTTTCTGCAGTATTGTTATTTACGGAACTGCACAAACAAAATGCAAATGAACAAAAAGGCAAATGGCCAAGAAACTATATAGTAAGCATGAGCATATAAAAATATTTGGAATTTTTGTATATCGTTATCTATAAATATGCAAGGGGCCCTGCCGCACACACACAGCATACACAAAGAAAAGCTGCAAAGGCAGGCGAGTGGTGCCCCGAGGCAGTTCATAAACTTTCGAGTAAATTGCAAACTTATGCACTTCGTCCGTCGCCTTTTACCTGAGTTTGTTTGCATGCAAATCGAGAGCGGTTTACCTTTACCCATTTAACTTTTTCCCTTTTTCCTAACCATTTTCCCCTCTGAAAATTTGACTGCTTTTCCGCCAAGTTTACTGACTAGCAGCCACTTTTCATGTGTCGCTTCGTTTGTCATGCAATGCTCGCGGCGGCTCCTTAGTCGCATTTCCTTCTATTTCCCCCCCCATTTTCCCCACTTAACTATACTCAAATGACAACCACCCTTGTACAATATACTATATGCTATATTTGCCCCCTGAAAACCCTTTCGTTTTGACTGCATTTCGATGCATAACATCATAATATGGAAAACGATTCTATCTGAGCACATGGGCAAAACTAAATGGTAACATTAGTTTGGGGTGTGGGAAATTCGTTCTCGTTCCGTTTTCCCACAGCACTTTTCCACGGGGTGTCAAGAGGGGGATTGTGGGGTGCAGGGGGCAGCAGCGCAATAAAAGTTAAGTTCCATTTGTGGCTTACTGCAAAATGCAGAATGCAATAACAAAACTCAAACTCGAGTCGACATTTTTATGCATATTTATGGCATGGTCATAATAGCAACGGCAACAACAAAAACAGTGGTCACAATAGTAATAGCAAGTGGGTTAAGGTATTACAGAGCACCTCATGGGTTAAGACATTATGGTAAACGCACTATTTATGTAGGAACTAAAAAAAAACAAGCTCGGGTTTTATTTTAATGGCGTGTTCTCACTGTTTTTAAATAAAATATTAATATAACTTTTTATTATACCATAAAATATATGGTATGAAAAAACAATTTAAATAAATGTTCTTAAAGTCTATATAAAAATATTTTTTAAATCTCTGGAATCGATATGAAACTTTTATTCTCATAATCCCTTACAAATTTATAGAATTGCCAAGCGTTTTTTCTCTCAGTGCAACCAATAACGATAGTGCGTTCCGAGGGATTCTCTTAAATTTCAGTGCCCAGTTCATGATAATGCCCCGATTCCAGTTGTTTTTGTTAAAACAAAACCATTTTTACTTTAAATGCAAAACTGAGGCAGAAAGAGGGAGGGAAAGAGACGGCATGAGCGGCGGGGGAGCGAAAGGGAAGACTGCGAAGTAAGAGTGGGCGGCAAACTGAAGACAAAACAAGAAAAAAAATGGAGCAAAGAGATCCTTGACACAGAATGCAATGAAAGTCGCGATTGTAGCTGTTGCAGGGGAAATGAGTGGAGAGGGGCGTGGAGAAAGGTGCGGGAAAGGAGAAAATGGAGGGGAGAAAGCAGGGGGTGTGGGCACCAGAAACTTTCAGTTCGTGCTCTTTGCCTCTCGCTTCTTTCTTTCTAGTGTGAAGTGCGGGAAGTGAGCGACGGCAAATGAGTTTCTTGTTCTACACCCTACACCTGTGGCCATTCAAGGGTATGCCTAATTTGACCTAAGAATAGGTGAATAATAGCCCTTTTTGACTGTATGATTTTTGATTTCAGAAAATATGTATTTTTCACCAAAAACAATCAGTTGTTTGGCCAAAACTAAGAAAATAATTATCCAAATATGGAATGCCGTACATCGTTGAACTCCTAATGAAATTCTATATTGATTGGCATTAAAACCTAAAAATTTTAATTTTTGGTCATTTTTTGCTAAAAAATAAGGGCTAACACTTATCAAAAATGTCAAAATTTGCCAAAAATTAATTTTCCTAAATCAGTCTAAAAAGTGATAGGGATCAATTAATTATCTCGTTAGCTGTTCAAAACAGTTTGCATTTTTGATTTGGGACCATTTTGGGCAAAGATATAGCAAAAAAACTGCACTAAAAAGTCATATTTTTACAAAAAACGGAAATCCTGATTTTCCAACAAAAAAAATCAGTATTTTGGCCAAAACAAAAAAAATAATGATCCAAATATGGAATGTTATACATCGATAAACTCGTAATAAAATTTTCAATCGATTGGCATTAAAACATAAAAATTTTAATTTTTGAAAATTTTTTGCAAAAAAATTGTGATGTAAGCTTTTATCAAAAATGTAAAAATTGGCCGAAAATTTATTTTTCAAATTCTGCCTGAAAAGTAATAGGGATGAATTCTTTACCTCGTTAGCTGTTCAAAACAGTTTGTATTTTTGATTTGGGACCATTTTTGGTCAAGATATAGCAAAAAAACTGTACAAAAAGTCATTTTTTTACCAGAAACGGAAATGCTGATTTTTGGGTGGCTTTACATGAATTTTAATTAGTTCCTGTCTAATAACAGCGCATAAAGAACAGGTACTAGTGAGTGCCTCGAAAGTCGCGTATTCTGGTTATTGTTTTGCTGTTGCAAATATGATGTCACACGCCAAACTACACGAGCAACGAAAGCAAAAACAAGGAGCAGTGTTGGCCAAGTTAATAGCAAGCGAACGCATTAAGCAGGAGCGAGGGGAAAAATTGAATTCAATTTTCTTGCATGGGAATGATGGGGAAAACGACGCGGGGGGAGGGGGCTGGAAATTGCTTTCGCTGTTGTTGCTGCGCTATTAAATAGTGTTGGAAATAACACATTTCTGACACCCGACTCCGGATCGAGCTGAAGCGAAGGCTTTTCAGGTCGCTGGCGGGGATTTTCTAGGGGGATTTGCCCCACTCCAAACACCTACCCCTCTTTTGAGTTTGTCGAGGACCGGATGTGAGCGCATTTAGGGCGGTATTTATGAGACACGCCCTTCGGTCGCCCCATCCCCCGAAAGGGCTTACGTGTTAAAGGTAAAAAAAAAGGGGGGGAAAAGGGTTAAAGTATTTTAAAATATTCCAAAAGATTAGAGACCTGCCAAAACCGTTCAGCTTAATCTATACAGCATTTTGGTATTATCTTTCTGTAAGTAATTAAAAAATAGGTTTTATGTCTTAGCTTCAGAACAAGAAATTATTAACAAAATGATTAGGAATTCATAAATACTGGGGGTATTAAGGGAAAACTATGAAGAAAATATATAACTCATACGCAGTGTTGTCTGGTTTTCAAAGTAAGATTATAATTATAATTATATATCCAGACAATAAATAAATTATCTATTATATTGAAATCTCATATGAAAAGGAGCTACAATTTAAATGTGGTTCCTCGTTAAATGATTGTAATAAATTCCCGCGATTTTTGATTGATGGCGCTAACAATTGACCTGATTTTGGATTACAGGGTTTTGTGCAGCTAATTCTGAATTGTAAATTCTAAGCCCGGAGTTCGTGCAAAGATCCGCCCATTCCCATTCCTCCAGACCTCCGGAACCCGAAAGCCAATTAACAGTCCGTGCCGTGACTGTAAGTGCATGTTATGTTTTTGCCGCCTTCCGGTGTCTCCTCGCCCCCTTTCGTCCCCCCTTTTTGGCCCATTGTTAGTGCAAAGTTAGCATAGTAAAAAATAATTGAAAATTCGCACAAAACAAAACACGTTGCGGTATGTATGAGTGTATATGTTTGTGTGCGTGTTGTGAAATTTCATTTTGCTTGAACTTTCATTTCATTTGTGCCCGCATTTGTCGGGCATTTTTAAGCGAGGCTCTGGGTTTTCCATTTTCCACCCGAAAACCACCCATCAAATGCCAAATTAGAGGTGTGCGGGAAACACCTGCCCCCTTCTTCTTGTGGGCGTGGCAATTGTTGTAAGGAGTCCAAGTGCAAACGTTTTGTTTTGTTGGCCGAGATTGGAGCGCGCTTTTGAAATATTTATGCATGCAAATTCAACCGAAAAAACACGAAAAACGAAAGCGACAAAATGAAATGAAAGGCAAACTACCGGGGAAAAAAAAATCTCACAATAAGATAACACAACTGGAATATTTGTAGAAGTTGGGGGTGGCACTTGAAGATATCACATGCTAATTTAAATTAAAATTCCTCAAGTTTTTGTTTGGTAGAATTTATTTGAATTTTTGTGGGATATTTAAAGAAAATTTAATCAAAAGAGAAAATTATCAACAAAGTTTACAAGATTTCCATCAAAATTATGAATAAAATATAGCTCATACGCAGTGTTGTCTAGAAAATGAAATAAATATGACTCATACGCAGTGTTGTCTGGTTTTTAAATCAGTTTAACCTTTATTATTTTAGTATTAAATATTAGCTAAAAATTACTTCAAATTCCTTAGCTTAAATAAAGACGAAATGTAAATACTTAAGGCCAATAAAATGTAGATTTTCCAGCTTGCCTAAATGCAAACAGTTTACCTGACGCTAAGTAACTGTCTTCTTTGATTTTCTTTTGCCAAATGGCATACTCATTCGACTAATTTGCCATTTGCCAAAGAACACACACACACATACGCACATATAGCCGCAAAAACATACACACATACACGCCCACATAAATGGTTGTCCAACTTTGGTTTTGGGTTCAATTTGGTTTTTAGGGGGGTTTTCTGGTTTTCTGGGGGCTTTCAACAAATCTTGCCAATCAATGGCTACGTGAGTGCCAATTACACACGCACACAGAGACACCGAGACACCCACACAACCACACACAGACACATAGACACGCACAGACACCGATACCCAAACGCCTGCATTTATATGTGTGCGTACTTAGATAGACAGAGTGACTAAGCATCTATCTGCATCTCGGTTAGATGATGATGGTAGTTGTGATTAGGCATTAAGCCCACATAGGGGAACCCCCTCCCCCTTTCTCTACCCCTTTCCCTCCACCCACCTACACACACACCCACACTCGCACACACAGAATCCAATACACCGTAGGACACATAAATAAATTATGGAAATTAAACATGAAATTGTACAAAACCTCGACACGAATGCGACAGCCAAAAGGATCGGGCTGTCATACAGAGTTTGTGGCAGTGTGCAAAATACACTGGGAGAAATAATTGCATAGAAAAGGGAATTATTTTATTTAAAATTTAAGCTTGCCTAAAACTGTATGATATGATTTTTTTAACAAGTTTGTTTTGCTAAACTAAAAAGCTCTTAATTTTATTTAATATATTCTTAAAAAAGATTATTTTGCGCGGATCCTAGATTTTATAAATTAAAAAGGTAAACAAATTTTAGCCTCTAGAATTCTTAAAATTTTTATTGCAAACTTGTAGATCTTTTACAAGTGAAAATTATTTGATCTACTATTGTAACCCGTTTTACCTCCCTTTTTTCTCTCAGTGCGCTGGCCTAAGGTGCTGTCTTTTGGAGAGCCTCCGATAAGGTTTGCAAATTGACGGAAGCAACACATTTGCAGCAAAAGACAGCGGCGGAACGGAAGGGGTTCATGCGGAAGCCAAGGAAAATGCATGCAAAGCAGCTGCTTTCCCCTTACTTTTCTCCTCACCTTCACCAATCTCCGCCCCATTTTGTCAGGGTCTTTTCTGAACTCAATCTCCTGGCAACTGCCAACAACTTTGTCAATGTGGCAGCACATCTGTGACCAGGAAAAGGCACAGGGCGCCCCAGGGGGGGTGGGGGGTTGGAGGAAATGGGTAAAGGGGGCGAAAAGGGGGTGCAATTCCTATTCCACATTACCTGTCCCTCTGCTCTGAGTTTTGTCAACGTGTTGACAGCTATGATGATGATGTGTCCCTGCCTTCTGGAATATCTTCTAGCCCCTCCTGGACCAACCCCCTACCCCCTACTCCCACCCCTTCTCTCCCTCTTTTCGCAGCATGTTAACAATGCACGACAAAAGCGCATTAGAGGCATATGCGTCTGTCTGTTTTCTAAGTAAGTGTGTGTATGGCTGCCCACTGCTGGGGGTCACCAAACCCCCCATTTGCAACCCCCAACCCCCTCCACCGCCCCTGAACTTCTGCCCTCTGTTGTGGGCGTGGTCCGCTTGGTTGGTTGCATTCAGCATGTCGCAACGATTTGTTGCAAATTGTCGCACACATGGCAGGAGTGGAGGGGTGGAAAGGGGATGGAAAGTAGGGTGAAAGGGGGTGGAAAGAGGGGCTGAGGGGGTGTTGCCACCTCGGCTCTGTTGTTGCATTTAATTACGCGTGTCTGCGCGCCAAAGTTTACTTTGTCTCGCCATCACACACAGAGAAAGCGAAAGAGACGGCCATAGGCGGTGCGAAAGAGATGCCAGGGCGATGCACGTGCAACGTGTGGCCTGAAGTGTGTCTGTTTGACTTTATTAAACATGCCCCGACTGCACTGTTACCGAACAAAAAGCCTCGCATTAAAATATAAATTGAAATTGGAATAAAATAAATATTAAATAAATAATTAAATAAAAAAAATATTCAATGTATATTCAGTTTATAAAATCCTATTAAATTAAATTGGTTAAGTTAAACTATTTAATTATATGTAATTGCACAACCTTTCCTAAAATAGGAAATTTCTGAAAATATTTTCCAAAATGTATAAATATAAATTTGATGAAAACTTAAGTAAGTTATAATACAAATAAAAAAATAATTAAATAGAATAATATATTTCAAGAAAATCAATTTTATTCAATGTCTTTTCAGTTTATAAAATCCTTTTAAATTTAATTGATTAAATTAAATTAAAAAATATATTTTTTACACAACCTTTCCTAAAATTGGAAATTTCTAAATATTTTCCAAAATTTGTAAAAAATAAATTTGATACAAAATAAAGTTGGTTAACTAAAAATTGAGATATAAATAAAAAGTAAAATGAAGCAAAATTCGAAATATTAAATAGCACTTTCTGTTAACCCCCCTTTTTCTCCCAGTGCACTCGGGTGGGCTGCAGCGGCCTGGCCTAACCAAATGTGAGCCCCACGCGCCGCCAGGAGCAGTGCCTTTGAGTGACAGCCTAGATTGGGCCTTGTCCTGTCCCGGGCACGTACAATTGAATGAAATTGCCGGCACAACGGGATCAGGGACGCCAGGCAGCCAGGATGCCAGGAAGGACTTCGGGGAAGGATGGAAGACGACATTACTGCAACAATGCTGATGGTTAATGTGTTGCAAATCAAAATTAAACAAGACAGATGCGAGCGAGCGACCTGCCAAAATGCTGCAGTTAATTTAAAATGTCAGATTAATTAAATGCAAATAAATGTCAATCGTGGCCAGCCGGTGCCGAGTTGGTCAATTACAGCCCCCGCTCTTAACCCCCTTAACCCTTAACCCACTGACAGTTGTAAATTAAATTTCATAGCGTGTTAAATGGGCCGTGAAATGTGTCAAAAATGCGTAAAAAGAGGGGCGCGGGGGGTTGCGATATGATGAATGCTCCTTTTGTCAGTTTGTCAGTTCATTTTGCAATTAACGCGGCTCTATCTCTATCTATCCATCTCTATCTATCGCCGGTACCCATCTCTCTCTATCCCCTGGCATTTCTCATTAGAGTTAAGCATATTTTTGTTGCATAACTCAAGGCGACCGAGCTGAAAAACATTGAAATATGCATGAGAAAGAGACGGGGCGAAACGATTTGCATACTTTTTATACAGTTTCATACACATTTTATTGTTGCCGCCCCGCTGGCGGAGTAAAAAAATTTACGACATATTTTTATCGAAATTATCGGCATAGATAAAGTCCTTGCAGCTCTCGCCTGGCAATAAATAATAATTTGCCGCATAAAATCTCATTTTGTGTAAACATTTTCGGACAAAACAAAAAAAAACTACGTAGGGAAAGTGTTTGGCATGCAAAGCGGAATGCCCCCGGGGAAATGGGGGAGGGGCGGTGGAAAAGCTGGGAAAACTTTTCGGTTCACCTCAAAAAAGCGTCGGGGAAATCAACGAATAAGGGAATACTCTTACTGATATTTTCTTAAATTTAAAAAAAAACCTAAATATTATATTAAATTTGTACCTATAAATTTAAAGAATTTCTCAATAGTACACATTTCAATTTAACTTTAAAATGCCCTTAAAATTCTCTTTATATTTACTTAGATATAAGTTTCGAAAATACATTTTAAAATTTTGATTTTATTTTTTTTCCAAAGAGCATTATTTCTTGGCACCAACTGGGGAAACTAAAAGTGCTTGTTTTTTTTGTACCCTCCAAAGAGGATCTACTGTAGCCCAAGGACATGGACAGGAGTATGCTGTGAGTTATGTCGAAACGAAAAACATCTGGAAAAAAAAGGACGGGAAAATCTTCGGCCGCAAAAAATAGGTCGGAAAACTGTTGGAATGCCAAGTGAAGGCAATGCCAAAGCCGAAACCAGAGTTGGGAATACTTTTAGGCGTTTGCAAAAACTGCACAACATCCCAGCAACCTCCCTCCCAAATTTTCATCCCCCCCTTTGACGCGGTGTGGAAATGAAAATGTCGCGGTCTGGCCAAGTGGTCAAAAGTTGTTCGTTGGATGCGTCATAAAAGCGGTGCACCCCTTTAACCCTTGGCCCTCCACCCCCCTCCCCCAAAAAAGGGAGAAAAATTAAAAAATAAAAAACATAAGCCCAGCGAAGGGGGTTTCTGGATTTATGGTCATGTGGATTGCTTAAAACGCCCGACGCTGACCATGGCCATCAAGTGGAGACGACTGTGCGACCAACAAAAATATGTTGTGAAATATTTTACAATTTTTTATTACACCCCTTCCACAGAAAAGCCTGCGGCCGAGGGTATCTGCAGGGTATGCCACGTTTACATACGTTTTAGGGAATATTTTGTGGTCGCTTTTCAATAAAAAAATTCATTTGGATCAGAACAAATTGTAAAATATTAAAAGTTAAATAAAAGAGCATGTGAAATGCATTTAATATTTATAATTATTAACTGTTTTATTATTTTAATTTGTATTTCATTATTTTTTTAGAGTTATTGTGTAGTATGTAATTTAAATATTAGGCTGGGTATTTAATTTTCGTTTCCTTGATAGAATTTTTAAAAAGTACAAGGCAATTTAAAGTTATTTTTTATAAAGTTAATAGCCGTTTCCTGTGTTTCTCTTCTTTGTTTTATTTTATAGTGGGATATTTTCGTGTCGTTTCCCCTTGGAACTTCACCCTCTTCTTGTGTGTAATTTTTATGCAGCAACGCGCCAGTTTTAATAGCAAAGGGGGGTCAGGAGCCCCTGAGCCGGGGGTCAAAGGAGCAAAGGGGGTGGGGAATGGTTCGTTTGGCCACTAGGGGCAATTGAAATGAATGTTTGCTGTGTTAAAGGCTGCGATTTCGCTTTGTTTTTCATTTTTGGAGGGTCTCTTTTCTGCAAAAGGGGAGCCTTTCCACGCCTCTCCCCTCCCCCTTAACCCTTAGTGTAGTCAGAGAGTTGTGTAATTAACAGAAACGAGGGCGCTGTGGGCCGTAAGCCTGACAAATGGCTTATTTAGGCAAACGCAAAGCCAAAGGCAAGGATATTCTCACAGGCTCCACTATTTCACCTGTATTGCGCCCGCTTTTACGCAGGCCATCAAAAATCTTAAATCCCCCGGAAAATGGAAAAGCCGAAAAGTTTCCTAATCAAGTTGGTTCAATGAACCACGTGCGATTCATAAAATAAATAGAAAAAAATAAAAATAAAAGGAAAAAGCTGGGTGCTAGTGCATGACCCAAAAAATTGAAATCAACATAAATACACAAAGCCAGCGGTGGCAAAAAGGGGCAGACTTGGAGCCATTGGCCCCACAAAGCCCCGAAAAACCATAAATTCAATTGGAAAATTTACTGTCAAAGGAGCAAAGGGATGGAGAAGATGGGTGCTCTGTTGATGAACACAAAACTGTTCGTTCCACGCTCGACGCTTGTCAATAATGTCAATCTATCGGTGTTATTGCTGCTGTTGCTCCAATGTCGCTGCGGGTCATAAAAATTTTGACATTTCAAATGCGACACTAACAACGCCGGCAGCAGCCACAAAAACACTAAATAAAAATTGATACAGTCACGGAATACAAGTAACATTTGATAAAAATACCAAATACATGCATCAAAAGAGCAATCATAAAAATAAAAGCGACATTTATAGGTATTTAGACCATCAATATGTAAAAAAAAAAACTACAAAACAAGGTTACAAAAATATTTGGAATAATAAAAATATAAACTATTAAATTGTGGTGCATGGAATGCACATATAAAAATGCTTTAAAATATTTACAGCATTAAAATGTAAAAAATAAACTACAAAAAAGGGCTAAATAAATATTTAGTATTAAATTGTAGTTCCTTAAAATATATAAAAATGCTCTAAAATATTTACTGCATCAAAATGTCAAAATAAACAACGAAAAAAGTGTAAGAAAATATTTAGAAATAAATTGTGAATAAAAAATCGTTTATTGGCTTACAATATTAAATAATATAAAGGTTCCAATTCTGTTCTAATTATGACATTATTGAAAAAAAATCGTTTTCATAGAGGAAAATATTTAAAGTCCCCTAGAGTCTTTCTAAAATTTAATTTTCTCGCTTTTTTTTCGTTTTTAAGCCAAAACCTTTTAGACGTATGGGCCTTCAACTAGTGTTGACTGTACGTCTGCGGACGAGCATAAAATGTCCCAAAAATGTTGCCCAATAAATTTCGGGGGGAAAAAAGAGAGCGTTTACCATTTTTCCCCGTTACTCATATTGCAGCGTTTCAGTTTTTTTCGCTGCCCAAAATTTACTGCACAGACTTCAAACTGGCCAACTGTCAGCTATAAAAGCTTCCACTTTGCTGCTTCTGTTATTACTGTTGTTGTTGTGCAGAAGTGGTCATCGCAGGGGCGGAGAAAAAGGGGTTGTATATGTTTTAGCATGTTTTTCGGGGGGGCGGAGGAGAGATGTTGAATGGTTTGTCTAAATCGAACTTTGTTTTCGGGGGGGTCAACTTTTATTTGTTTACATTTTTTCCTTTCCGAAAAAAGCAGATTTGCTACATTTAGCGGACTTTAAGTTGGAATTTCTAGGGAATTTTGGTTCGAGGAAAAGAAAACAGGAATTTAATAGAATTTTATTTGTGTGGGAAAGTGGGATTAAAAATTAATAACAAAACATTTCAAGGTGCCGGTGGCGAACAAAAGGTCCCTTTTGTATCCGTCTCGCTTTCTTCCTTTCTCTGACCCTCTCTCCCTTTCTCCGCCTTTCTCCGCCATTCTCTCCTTTCTCCGTCTGTCTCGTCTCTGTGTGCAATAACAATCCGACAGTTGACATGAGCGTGACATTGCATGGTAGCATCAACGCCATCATCACATGCAATCAACGAAAGGAGGCGAAGGGGGGTGGAAATGTGGGCGGCGAGAAGGGGGTGGCCACTGCCACATGGCCAATGTCAGGAAAAGTCCTCGCTCGAGCGGTTTACAATGAGCCCAAAAACGGGAAATGTAAGTGAAAGCAGTCAAGACAATTTTCAAGTAAGGACTACCAAAATGTCCTTGGAAAAAAATTATTTAATAAAATATTTAATAATTAATATTTCAGCATTTATAGTTTCATAAGATTTTATTAATTAGTTCCCATTTTTAGTATCTATTTTTTTTAATATATTTTTTTAAACAGAGATTTATTCATTATACTCAAACAAAATTTGTAGAAAATTCGTATTATTTTCATTATTATTGACAATATTATCATTGACAATATTATTAATGACAATATTATTGAAAATAATACGAATTTTCTACAAATTTTGTTTGAGTATAATGAATAAATCTCTGTTTAAAAAAATATATTAAAAAAAATAGATACTAAAAATGGGAACTAAAAATAAAAATTAGTAGAGTACTTGAATACATTAAATCCAAAGCAAATACCTTATAAACCCTTTGTTAATTACAGGGTACGAAAACATCGAAAATGCCGGCAGCAACAACTGGAAAACAGAATTTTGCCACAAGAGGACACGAGCCCAAAACTGTAAACACTTCTCCTTAGGCTTAGGTCCAGGTATCTGACTCTCTCTCTGCTATTGCCCTTTATTTTCCCATTTTCCACCCCGCCCCCTTATCAACGTCTGAGGCCGCCCACTTTACTGGCCATTTCGACTGGCAGTTGTCATTATTCATACGCACCGTGGCACTCCAAGTGGCAGCGCGGCGGCAGCAACAATAACAAATCGCTTTAACAGGCTCGAAAATTGTTTTCGCCTTCAACTTGGCTCCTTGATAATCCCGCCCTTACCCCTCTGGGGAAAATGTCCCGCGAGGCCTGAACATTTTTCAACTTTTCCTCTGACTGTCTGCTAAATGTGCGGAATTTTTCCCATTTTATGGCAAATTTCGTTTAACATTATCCATCATTTTTTGTGAGGTAAGAGAGAAAGTATGTAAATATTTTGTACTTTACCAACGATAACTAGATAATAAGTATAGATGTTTAAGAACTTGTATAATGGATAATATGCATGGGATAGGATTTAAAAAGCTATGATCTATAGTATATATAGATAGAATTTCTTTCTATTATATATATATATTATTCATTATACAAGTTCTTAAATATTTCATAGATTTATTTTTATTTTTTGCCAAAATCTTTCGATTGTGGAATTGAGAAACTAACACCATTTTCCAGTCCCTAATGATTTTCTTAAAGTTTTCCTAGTGTTCGTCTTCCGTTTTGTAGTGCTGTTCCGTTGCCTACTTATGTGGATGAAATAATTATGGCTAGCTGCTGGCCGGAAAAACTTTTCCCAACTGAACTCGTCTCTCATGTCAATGGGACACATCCTTGTATCCTGTCGCCGGCGATTTCCGCTTCTCTTCTTGCCCAGTGGCCAGTGGCCAAAAGGCAGCTGGAAAATCAAGGAGGAAAACTCCACTCCACATTTTTTCCGACATTCCCTTCTCTGTGTGAGAGTCGTTGGGGCGAAATCAAAAGGCGAATGAATTGAACCGTTTGAAAGCGATGGAAAGCGTTCAAAGGGGGTTAGGGGCGACGGTGGAAAGTGGTGAAAAACAAGTGTAAAAACCATTGCCATTGACCGACCGGTGGAAGGGAAAAGCCTCTCCACTCCCCAGCGACATTTGTTGCCATTACGTCTAAATTGGCTGCCAGGATTGTCTCGTCCTTCGGTTCGAGTGGTAAACGCTCTGTTATTGTTATTGCCCTCTATCTCTATAGCTCTGCTTTTATCTATCTATCCCTTTCTATCTCCGAAGCTCTTTTCGCTCTTGTTCTTGGAAAAAAATAGAAAGCTCGGGGAAAATGCTGGCGAAAAAATGAACAAACGACGTGAGAATAAATTGACAATTTCATCAATTTGTCGTGTCGACGTGTTTACCATTTTAGCTTTTATCAAACGGTCGGAACTTAAAGCCAATCGCAACCTATGTTATCCACGGTTACTTGCTGTCTCGCTCTGAGGCAGACTAGCTGTCTCTTTCTGGCTGTGAGTTTTTAGGTTTTAAGAGCTTAGGGAAGGGCTCAAGAATTAATTTTTAAAATATTCTATTCTTTTTTCCACAATCTTTACATTTAAATAGTATATTTTTCCAAGTATTAAGGGGAAACAGCCAGTAAATTGCCAACAGATTCCATAAACCCGACTTGACCGTGTCGGATTTCCTTTTGTGCTGCGAGTCTCGAGTGCAGATTGTCCTCAAGCCATGGCCCCAACTTTGTCAGCAACAAGTCGAGTGCTCGTCAATCACTTTAGTTGGCAGAACTATCATGCGTAGTGCCTCCCCCCTTTTGCACCGCCCATGTTATCCACACCCTAACAACCCCTTGCTGCTACGACGAACGACGTTCATGTCAATTAAAGGCAAACATCAGAGGTAAGCCTCCAGCCAAGAGCCATCGAAATTAGCTCCACATCTAGGGGGTTAAGGAACACAAAGGGGTTAAAGGTTGTAAAGGGGAGCCGGGAAATGGAGGTAGAAAGCATAAAGAAAGTCTTGAAAAATATCTATGATATTACATCAAGAATGTAAATAAGATTTTGATAATATTTTCTCATTTTTAGGACTACTCTATAAATAATTTAAATAAGGTTTTGTATTTATTAACCCATTTTTAGGACTTGTATGAATGAGAATATATTTTTTTATAAAGGTAAACATTTTTGTTAGAGCTGCAAATGTGTGTAAAATTTCTTTTCTTTTTTGCACATAAATTTCTCCATTAAATGACACTAAATTAACAATTGTTTCAGTGTTTTGGCTTAATTAAAATAGCTGCAAAAATTGCTTCTAGTTTTTTTTTTGTTGTTTTTATTTTAGCCATCGTGTCACACCAACGCCTCAAAGCCAGGGTAACAACAACAACAACAACAAGAACAGCAAAAAAGGGGTCAAAATGCGGCAACGGGATCTGATGGCCAAAAAACAAAGTTGGTGGAAAAAGTGTGCCGGAAGGAAGGAAAGCGCGCTGAGTTTTCCGTTGTCCCCATAAAATGTTATACATCCTGAACTGGGACGCTGCATATTTAGCCGATGTATTTCAGCAGCTATCTCTATCTGGCATCGCTCGCCGTCTCTTTCGCACTTTCCGTCTGCGGTGTGCGTGAGTTTGGCGAGTTTAAACGCAGTTTTTATGGCCCTACTTCCGTTTTGTTTTATTCATTCGCGCACAATTTGCGCTACATTATTGTTTTTATTATTCGGCCACACACACACACATGTATAAACTTTTGTATATTTAATTTTCAGTCGATTTAGCAACAGGGGCAAAAGGATACGAAACAGGATTCACCTTTCTTTAATACTTTTTTTTTAATTCTCTTGAAAAATACTTTGGTTTATTTAAATACAATTTTTCCTCATTTTATTATTTATATTTTCCAAGTAGAACATGCTAATAAATTTAATAAAATCGAAAGTAATCACAAATTAAATAACTAAAAAACTCAACTCCATTTTGCTCAAAATTTAATTAATAGAAAATTCGGTGGCAGGATAAAGTAAGTAAAAGTAAACTTGAGGTGGAAAACACCTGCCACGCCCCTTGTTTTTTTGTGCTTCCTGTATTTTTGGCAAAGTTCCATTACGTCGAGTGTCAATTAAGTAATCGCTAAATTGAAATCTCATCGGAAGTGATTTTGTGCGCTTCGCTGGCATTTTTGGCTTTGGCCTCATAATGGGGATAAGAGGGGGCGGAGGGCGGTGGGCGTGGCGGATGAGGAAGAGGAAGTGGGAAGAGGAACTGTGCGAACTGCATTCCAACAAACTTCCGTTTCCGTTTTACACACCTTAACACACACACACACACAAAGATTACAATTCAATTTGGCGACGTCAGCGTCTGCGGAGGGACTCGGATTTTCCACAGCCAGGATTTTCCAGCCTCCCCACTCATTGCCCATTTCCCATTTTCCACTGCTTCTTGCCTTTTCTGCTTTTACCAATCGCTTCCTATAAACGGCAAATACTTTGTTATAGACAACCCCCCTCCCATTTTACTCTATTTTGTGTTTTCCCTCCACGTCAAATCCTTAATCCCCATTCTTTCACAGGCAGAAACGAGCAAATTACCAACTTTGGCGGAAATTAAGTGGCAGACGGGGCTAAAAAAAATTAAATGAATGGCAAAAAGGCGGGAAGAGAATGGAGAGACAGCAGGAGGTTCAAATTGACAGCTCTCGGGAAACCGATCACCGAAATTGGCAAAAGAAAAGTCAGTAATTTAAGGGAAAAATAAACATTAAATACGCACAATAAAAGCAATTTGTTTTAATTTAAAATGTAAATTATTCGACTGCTTTAAAACTTGTGTAAAATATACAAATAAAGCCTTATTAAATTAGCTGCTTAATTTATGCATAATAATCTTTGAAAATCGGACATTATTGAAAAATTGCAAAATGAAGAGCCGCGCAAGAAATCAACTAAATGCAAATTAAGCCTCAGAATCGAGTTACCCGTTTTAATTAAACAATGCAAAATGCGGCTGAAATTAAAGACTGCCGCTGCAGACAAACAAAAATCGGAGCCAAAAAAAGAAACCTTAGCCCAAAACGAAGCCAGAACCGAAAAATAAAAACTGAAAAACCCCAAGGGACCTGAAGCACTTAAACACTAAAACAGTAAAACACTAAAACACTCGCAGTCAGTCAGATAGTCAAGTGAATTTAATTTTCCACACGACTGCGGCGGCGATTTTCGCAGCGGAAGCGAAAGAGATGGCTGCTGGTGAAGAGAGAGAGACGGCAAGAGACGGGGCAATGCAGCTGGCATGCGTTGATTACAAAAACCAAAGCGTCAGCGACGCTGCTTAAAAGTAGGCAATGGAAAAAGTCGTTGTCGCGGGGGGTACACTTGGAAAAAAAAGTAATGCCCCTTAGTAACAACGCAACAATTGCAACAATTAAATTAAACGATTTAAAAGTGTTTATAAATTTGTTTAATATAAGGAAATAATTAAAAAAAATTGTTATTTCTTTTAAAATTGCAAAACTGATTCTAAATAAATTAATTAACTATTATAAACAATGTATAATGTCGCTTTTGCAATTTTAAAATAAGTATTTAAAAAAGACAAGAAATATTTTCCTTAGATTAAATATTTTAAATATTTTATTTTCCTGTGTGTGATTAGTCTTTGTGTGTGTGTAAATTAAAAACTTTCACTTGCTGCTTTCTCCTCGCCAGCTAGATTTTTATGCTCATTAAGATACCCTTTAAAAGAAGTAAAATATTAAACAGTTATAAAATAGTTAAGTAAAGCTTAGAAAAAAAAGTAAATATTTTTTTTAACATTTTTAAACTTTTTCTTTAATTGAAATTAACATTTTTGGTTTATGTCAGAAGGAGAAGAATGGCACCTTTGTCAAAAGTTTTGCAGCCAAGTTATTATAAGCCTGAAATAAGAGTTTTTTTTCCCTTAAAACGATTCCTTTTACAGGGTATTTTTGGGGCATTGATAGTTGTGGCGAATTTGCTGTGATAGTTTTTTAAGTCGCTCTCCTTTGTGGGCAGCAGCTCCTTGCACTTGCAACTTTTTAGGCACGCCCACAGCTCAGGCAAGCACTTAATTTAACAATTTCCCTTTGTTGGCCACGCCCCCTGGCCCTCAACCGCCCTCTAACCCCCCTCCACACGCACACACACCTGCATAGCTGGAGAATTGGTTGGTTTTTCCTTTTCTTCTTGTATTTTTCAGCTCTTCAAGGCTTATGCTTTTAGGTTCAAAGTGCACTTTGGCCTGGCAGCTGGCTCTTCTGTTTCGAGGAGCCCCCCACTTTTCTCACCTCAACGACCTTCGCCACCTTCTGTCTCCCTCTGACCCTAAATGCTGTCTCTCTCCGTCTCTCTCTCTCTCCTTTCTAAGGATGCTGACAAATGCCTTTTATAGGGAAACTGCCGTTGTTGTGCAACTTTTTTGCACCATTAAGGCAAGCAGTTCGTCTCAAGGGCCATTCGAGCCGGAAAAACTTTCCCCAAAGGGAAAAGTCTGCGGCGGCGGGCCTCTCATAAATTTTAATAATATTTGACTTTTGCTGATGGGCAGAGGGATGGTTCATAAAGTTAATGAAATTGTTTAATCGCTTTCGCTAGCAACAGTTAGCCAGGCCAGCGGCAACTTTCAATAAAATACTAATTAAAAGGATATTTAAGGCGGGGGATTGAACCGCAATTAAATGCGAAAATAGCCGGCTAAAATTCACAACTTGAGCTCTCTCTCTCTCTCCATCTCTCTTGGCTAAATAAACAGGCGACAATATAATAAAGTTGCGCATAATAACATGAAAATTATCATAAAACATGGGCACTGGGGACAAAAATTGCTGGCACCGCAGCAGCAAAAGCAGCAGCAACAATGGCACAGCAGCAACCACAGCAAGGACAACGAGGACAACAAGGACAACAGCAACATCAGTTAACTGCAGCAGCAGCAGCAGCAGTGGCAACAATAACAGTTGCACACAAAAAGCCAACAGCAACAGGAGCAACCAGCAACCAGCAACGTGCAACCTGCAACAGGAGCAGCCAGCAACGTGCAACAGCAACAACTGTGCCTCCTTTTTTGTCATTCCAACCCACACGCTCAGTCACGTCAGTTATGAGCCATGCCACGCCCCCCGGGGAGGCGCACAACAGAAATACGGCAACTGTAATGCGTATACGCCACGTGGCCAGAAAAGGGAAAAAAAAAAGAAAATGGCTGGGCGGCAAAGAAATGGCCGGGAAATTGCCAACGGTGGCTGCATTTTCATGGCTCGTCGGCTTGATTATTTTTATTTTCATATTTAAATATTTCTTTTAATTGATTGCCAGGCCAGCAAAGAAGAAGCTGCGACAAACATTGCCAAAGGGTTAACGGCAAGCACTGAGAGAATCTTTTATAAGGTTACCAAAAAATTATGGTAAATATTTGTAAGTTATCAGAGAACAAACAATTTTTTAATGGGTAAAGTTGTGAGCTAATGGGGAAAGTTGTGAGGGTAAAGCTTGTGAGCAAAAGTTTTTGGTAAAGAAATGTAAAAACATTTTAAATTATAAGAGAAATACACCACAAGCATTTATAGAGATATTCACTTTAATTTCTGATCTCTATAAATACATTTAAAAGTCAAGCAAAATAGTTTTGGGTCACCTTCTTTGCAAAAAATTATTTTAAAAATATAACACATTTTTTTTAAAGGTAAAGCTTTGTAAAAAACACTTGACAGTAAAAATGTTCAATGTATTTCCGAGATATGCACAATTTGTGTACTTAAACAATTTCCCATGACACCAGAGCATTTCGCAGGCCTAAAAATCCCCAGCTGCCGTGAGAGAGAAAATCATGGCTAACACTACTCAATAACCGTCAAAGGGAAATCGTCAGAGCCCGGTGGAAAAGCGAATGAAATTCGTGGGCGGCGTGAACAAATCTTCTTTTTCCTCTTTTTTTTTTGGATCCTTAAACGAACCGCACGGGCGGCTCATCGGCAGTAAATGCTGCGCACAGTAAACCGCAGTGGCAGTTGCAGTTGCAGTTGCAGTTTCCCAGCTGCACTCACTGCCAGTTGCAGTCGTTGGTCGCCAGTTACCATTTACCATTTACCAACCAGTTGCCAGTATTTATGGCCGCAAATATTGATTCTTTTGGTTCGCTTGGCGTCTGCTTAAAGGCAACCGCTCACAGCCGCTCTTCCTATTGGCTTAAACGCTTCTTTTTGCCTTCATTAAATATAATTAAGTTGGTTTTTTCGCCCGGTATCAGCAGTTAAAAAGTGCCCCGTAATGTTGAGTTGCGAATGGATAAAAACAGCGAAGAGCAGCAGCAGCAGCCGACGCGGCGTATGCGTAATGTGGCCAAAAATGAGTTGCGGAAGGAGTTGGGGGCAATTTTGTGACATAAGTTGAGTGCTTAACGGGGGTAAAGTAATGCCTACGAGGTGACTTTTTTTTGCATTAGATTAAAGAACTAGTTAAATATACCCTTTAAAAAAAGTCTGGGGCCCACACATTATTTAAATTGAAATTGAAAATCGGACCATTCATTAAAAAGTTATGAGCAAATAATGCATTTTCCGATAGGTGGAGCCACTTTTAAGCACTATTTCTCTCACGCTTATTCAGCTGATTTAAATTCAATTTAGCGTGTAGAATTTTCCCTACATTTTTTAATAGCTTTTTGAATTTGGTTAACCAATTTTATTTGTCCAGTAAAATGTGTACTTTGGTTACATGCTCCATTGGGAACCATTTCGGTTTGGATTTGCTTTTCTCAGGGGGTAAATGGATTTGCTTTTTGCTCGGTGACCACAACTCAATAAAGCCGGCAATCAGTGCATCGCAGCGCACAGCAACTGCATCAAAGTTCAAATCCCACATGCACTTTGGGCCAAAAACCCCAAGGATTCGGATTCATTCGCCCGACATCTATTTTATCCTTTTCCCTCGGTTTTTCCTTTGTTTTTCCTTCTTTTTTTTTTTGGCTGGCGCTGGAGAAACTTTCAAGTGGCGGAAATGCGTTTAACACGTAGCCCACCATCGCGTAACAAGTGTCACGGTGGTTTCTTGTCTCTTTCCGCGCTTTTCCACTTTTCCCAGCTTTCTTTGCTTTCTCCATTTGCCCATTTGTATCTCTGTCTCAGGTGCACCGCATTGTGGCATTTGAAGGACTTTTATTTGCCGAGCAGGAAAAAGGGGAAAGGCAAAAGAAAACTTTCTGCCAGGTGAAAGATGTTAAAAGAGAGCGAGAGTTTTGCTTCCACACAGGCAGAAAATATTACAAGCTACTATAAATTAATAATTTAAGTTTTAAATAAATAATTTGAATTTCAAATTCATTATATGAATTATAAATAATTTAAAAATTATTTATTTATAACTTGGAAATCAAATATTTCTCTCTCTGCTCTTTTAGGCAATCGAATTTGACACTTACACGTTGTTTTGGCGCCCTGCGTTTAACCCATTGCAGCCTGTGCACTTAACCCCCCGGCGGTGAATGGGGGCTTTTTATGCTCTCAGTCAGGACATGTGCGTAGTAAGGGGGATATGGGTCACCAGCACCACCACTACCAATGCCGCAGAACCTCCAACTGTTTGATGAGGTGGAACCTTTGCTATTGACACATGCCTGCCACTAACCGCCCTCCGTTTCACCATTGCCTTCCCCTTTTGACTGTCAGGATCTGAAAACTTAAGGAGGTCCTGTCCTCCGCTCCTTTTCTGCATGCAAAACGGGCAAAAAATTGGATGGGCCCAACAAGGCAGAGATAAAAGGCAATGAAACAAGAACAAGCTGAAGAAAAACGAACGAAAAAAAGAAGACATGTTGACAAGTCGAAGAAGTTGATGCTCTCTTAACCCCATGAAAAGAAAGTAGAAGCATCAAAAAAATATATTAAAAGAAATTATGAAAAATAAAACATTTTGAGAATTTTAATCTATTTTATAAATATTTTTTATAAAATTACCTATTTTTGTTAATTTTTATGTCAATTCCTTCTAGGAGATTTGTGCTACTTCCCTTTTTTGTTGCTGACACTTTTACATATTAGTTTAGATAAATCATTGTACATTTTTCAGGACTTTGTAATATTTGTATGATATTTAATATGTATTATCCATCTGATATGCTTAAAATTTCTTTTACTTGGTCACTTTGTTTTAAAAAACGCACCGCTTCCTGCTGCTCAGAAAAACATCACGCACACTCGCCGGATGGCAGTTTTCTAATCCTTTTCAATGTCTCTGCTGTTTGAACAGAAGGCAGCAAAAACAGAGACCCCATTTTCTCAGCCACTATATGCCATACTATACTATACTATGCTATATGCTCGATCTAACATTATCCCTCATTTCTTTGCCAGCGGGTGGGGGAAGTTTGCTTTTGGCTCTGGCCAACTTTTACTCACAAGTGAATAAGCCCCGGCGATTGCAGCTAGCTGAAAATGGTTGGAAAACGGGGGAAAATTGGGGATACAGGCGGGGGACTTTCAATCTGGGCGTGACAGTTTCCTCAGTCGATTGTGCCGGAGACAAGAACGTAGCTCAAATATTTGCTGCCAATATTTACCTGCAATAAGAGAGAGAGAGAGAGAAGCATTTAGTGGAAAGTGTTGAGCGGGTGGCGAATGCTTAAAATTATATTACGCATACGCAGTGTGTGTTGCACATGCAGCGCATTAAATCCTTAAAGTCTGGCGTATATTTCCCTGCTATTTTTTTATATATTCGAAGCCTTAAATTAAAAAATGCCTGGCAGCTGCTGCCAAATGATGAGGAAGGCGGGGTGAAAAGCGTCTCTGCCACGCCCCCTTTTCAGCGAAGGGCTGGGCGGTTGAAACGGTGGAAATTCAATCGAGAGCGAAGAAAGCCGCAGGCGGAGCAGGTGCGTCCTTATCGACGTCGTCGCCTCCCTTCACTTCCCTACGCCAAAACCCCTTTTCCACCTCCCCATTCGACTTTGCCATCACGTGCCAGAAAAGTCGTACAGTGGGTTCGAAAAATTCAATTATTTCTGGACAACAAAACTTTTTAAGTTTTTATTATATTTTTATAAAAATCATTAATTATAATCAAAGATTTTTAAAATATTTTTTAAATTATTTTTACTTTCTTTTTTTCAAAGTTATGTTGTGAAAAGAAAATATTTTACTGTATTTAAATATTTTTTATAGCATTTTATTTATTTGCCATTCATAAAATACGCGATGCCATGTCTGTTTTAATTCCCAAAGAATAGGCGAAAAATCCTCAAAATATATTTTTATATTATTTTTTTGGTAGTTTCCAGTTTTTTTTGGAGCCACTGTGTGATACTATCAATGAGACGGCTGATGAGGCGAGGGGCTGTCGAGGGTTAAGGGCAGGTGGAAGGTAGCGAAGCACATTCAAAAATTCGTTTTGCTGAAAAAATATCAATTCGAGTTCATCGTAAAACGTTTTTACCTCGCGAACGTGAACCGAAAGCCACCCTTTTCCCTTTTTCCCTCAACGACTTACGCAACATTTTAAATGAATATTTAGGGGAGGGAAGGGAATCATGGAGATGTCTTTCAACATTGTGGCCACAATTTTCGTTGAGTTCGATATTTATCTATCGGTTTTCTTTATTTCTGCGGATTTTATCAACTTTTTGTGTTGACATCTTCTTTTTTGGTGGGTCGTCAAAGCCATTCATATGTTGTTAATGCCATCATTAGAGAAAAGCTTTGGTGTAAAATCCGGGATTTAATGAAGCATTTTTGGCAAGGAAATACAAATAAAGTTATTTTTTCTGCTTAATCTCTGTGAAAAAGATTGGTTATTTGCTTCCTGTGGACTTTTAATGAATGCAGTTTTTCATATGCAACACTGATTCCTTACAAAAAGTAAGATTATAGAAAAATATTTATCAATTCTTTTGCTTTGCTATCGAAAAGTAAATTCAAAGGCCTGACAACTCTGGTAACGGGCTGATTAAATTCGCTTTGGTATTATATAAAATATATTTGCAAAAATATTTCTGATTGGCAATAACAGACTTTAAAGTCCCTAACTTTTTGGATTCGTAATAAGAATTTCTTATTACTGTGCTAATGAAAAATAAATTTAAAGGCCTGGCAACTCTGGCGGCGTGCTGATTAAATTCGCTTCGATAACAATTGTTGTCCTCCAGCGGTTGGCGGCGGTTTAAATTGCAATTCATTGTTTGCTCATCGGCTTTCTTTACACAATTCCCTTTTTGAGTGCGGGAAATGGCAGTGGAAATGGCAATGCTATATCCACCGCCGCAGTGCTCCACTTTTCCACTTGGCAGCCACTCCACTTCGGTTTGACCAACTGGCGGAAGTGGAAGTGGAGGTGGAAGTCGGTTTTGTGGGTGACGGTTTCCTTGAGGCTTAATTAAAATTTATGCCAGTCTTCAAGGATACAGATACAGCGATACAATATGGCGCCCAACTCTTTTTCGTTTTTGCGATGCCGCGCGTCAGCATCCCATTTCCATTTCCTGCGATGCCATTCAATCCCAAGCCAAGATGAGAAACAAGATCGCGAGTGTGGGCCAATTAAAATGGCAAAAATAAAAGCGAAATAACTGAAATATATATAGTATATGTATTTAAATCACTCGGGTTTCCACTGACGGTCCATCATCAATGCACATGCATATAGTATATATATATAGTATATATTCCTTAGCTGGGGGACCAAGACATTTCCGCCAGTTGACGACGCTCAGTTTTCAGTTTGCTCTGTTTGATAGAGCGTATTATGCTAACATACACACGCCCCCTTTTTTTTTGGATGCACACAAATCGAGCGCAAGGGAATACAAAATACAAAATAATGGAGAACCAGAGATGAGAAATGAAAAATAGGAGAACAAAAAAAAAATATAGCAAGAAATCAGGGTATAAAAAAATGAAAGCCCCAGCTGGATGGGAAATCAGGCAAGAGAAATCGCTAAAATGCGAAAGAAAGCAGCTAAAAGAGTCAACCATAGATAACGGTAAATCTGGCCAGGAATAAAAAAAAAGAAAGGAAAAGAAAAGCGAAGGAAATGGGTTTTGAATATTACGCGTTGATTATGAGCAAACTTTTTGTTTACTCTTTTGTGTGGGTGGAAAAGCAGAGAACGATTACAAGATTTATGGTATTTTTTTCAAGGGTTCGAAAAAGTAATCACTTTGACCAAAAGAAAGCCAGGATATAAATAAAAGAAAGAATTTGATTTTTTTATTTTTTTTTAACAGCTTGAAAGTCAGCAAATATATTTTTAAATTTTTTCCCTTTACATTATTTAATATCGAACCAACTCAACTTTTGATTGAATGAAATTTTGCCATTTTCCTGCTTATCCGAACTTTACCTTTATTATGTCAGGTTTCCTGCTAATTTGATGGGGGAAAAGCGCATTTCTTTATTGAATTAAATTTGATATTTTCCCTAGAACATCGCGATGCAGATATAAGTATCTCGTTTTGATTATGCTCTTAGGGCGAAAGACAAAACAATATTTTGCATATGATGTTGTTGCTGCTGCTGCTGCAGTTTGGTGATGTTGATGTTGTCGCAGTGCAGCAAGGATGACAACAAAAAATAGCAACAATAGGGACAACGAACAGCGAGGAATGCTGCAGGCAACAATAAAAGAGCAGCCAAGGATGCAGGGGGGATATAACATTATCAATAGCGCTCATCACACGGAAAACTGGGGGAGGTACATATATACGTATATATACGGTAGGGGGGATATAGCCACATACTCATCTGCAGTACAGCGACAAAGAAATGTAAAGGAAATTCTACTTTGTTGCCGGGCTACGTTTTCCACTCGAGCGCATTATTATTATTTCTCTGCTGCTTTCCTGCTTTCGCCCATTTTTACCATTTCTCCCCGCAGTCTCGGCATGATGAAGAGCCATCGCTATATCGCCGCCATATCTGCTGCATCTGTATCTGGAGCCCTACCTATATATACCTACACTCCGTAATGATGTGGATGCGCCCTTTTTGTTGTCGCCGCCGAAACATTTTTTTCGACTTTTCCTCTTTATTTTTGTTTTGTTGACAATTTTGTGATACCCTGTTTTAATGTATTGGCATAAATTAAATCCTAAAATTAGGAACTACATTTTTGCTTAAAATATGAATATTTCTTTGTGTCTTTTTGCTGTAACTTGGGCAAAATTGGTCCCAAATCAAAAAGGCGTACTGTTTTGAGCAGTTAACAACCGAATAATTAATATCAGTAAACTTTCCGTCTGATTTGAAAAAAATAAATATTTGACAAAATTTTCACATTTTCGATAAGGGGTTACATCATAATTTTATGCGAAAATTGGCCAAAATTAAAAATTTCCAGGTTTAAATGCAGATCGATTGTGAATTTTATTACGAGTTCAACGAGGTATGAAATTCCATCCTTGGATCACTATTTCAGTTTTTACGACCAAAATACTATGTTTTTGGACGGAAAATCAGGATTTTGTTTTTTGGTACAAATTTGAAATTTTTCTTCATCGATTTTTTGCTGTAACTTGGGCAAAAATGGTCCCAAAACAAAAAGGCGTACTGTTTTGAGCAGCTAACAACCTAATAATAACCACACGTGCATTTTCCGTCTGATTTAAAAAAAAATATATTTGACGAAATTTTTACATTTTTGATAAGGGGTTACATCATAATTTTTTGCGAAAATTGGCAAAAATTAAAAATGTTCAGGTTTAAATGAAGATCGATTTGGAATTTTATTACGAGTTCAACGAGGTATGGCATTCCATATTTGGATCATTATTTCAATTTTTATGACCAAAATACTATTTTTGCTTGGGTGGAAAATCAGAATTTTTAATATTTCAGCAAATTTTCACATTTTTGATAATTTTCATTTAACTATTTTAGAATTCTATATCATTTTTAGTTCCCATTATTCCCATCTGCGTTTTGTTCACATTGCAAGTGAATACTATATTTTTGGGGAGTGATATTTTAGAGGTTTTGCGGGTGGCATTTTCCCGAGAAGGGGCCGCAAATGCGGTTTGATGTGTGTGAACCGGTAAAAAGTGAATCTGACTATGAGCCGCTCGAAGCCGAGTACTCCAAATTCAAATGTGGAAAGCAGGATTTCCCGGAGACGAACGGGGAAATGGGAGATGCCCCGCCCCTTTTCCTCAGTCCTCCCACATCCTGCAGGACCAAAATATGCTTGCTTATCTGGTTGTGTGTGTGTGTGGCAGAAATGAAAATGCCAGTTTAATAATGCTTTGGCAAAAAAGCATTTGCAGATTGCTTTCCCAGCCCCGCTCGATTTTCCCACCCACATGGACGGACGGAGAGGCATTAGAATTGTTGCTGTTGCATTTTGCATGCCACAAAATTATGCAGAGGATGGGGAGATCTCTGGTTCGGTTTCTGTGGCGATTCCCTTTTCTTTTTTTCTGTTGCTGCTGCTGCTCTTTTCATGGGGGAATCCTTCGATTGATGGATTCGGGGGCCAAATCGAACTGGAACTGAACCGGAACACTGAGCCACTGAACCGCACTTTCCAAGGAAGGCCGACAACAAGTTTTCGAGTGATGATCGAGAATTGTGGGGCGTTCGTTAGCCATTTGATTGGCCTGCCACTGAATGAGCCCCTAAGCGAAATGCGAAAATCAGGTGGCTTTAAGAGGATATTTTTGAGTCAGTAAATCTTTCAAAGTGAGCTGGCAAAAGCTTAACTATAAGCTGATTTGGAAAATATTTAAATGGCAAAGGTGTGGACATTTTTAAAGTCATTTATGGGCTTGAAGAATATTTTGAACATCTTAATTTTCGTAATATATCGGATAAGGGTATCGATTGAATATTTAAATTAAATATATATAATTTAAAGCACCATTTAAAATTTAATTTAAATTATTTTTCCTTGCTGCCAGCTTTCTTTCCCCGCAGAAGCTGAAAATACAAAATAATTACTAGCAAAAGGCGAAACAAAGACACCCACTGAAAGCGAACCACTGAACCGAACCACTTTAAATTGAACCGTCTGGGGAAAAAAGTCCCTTGTTAATTTGAGTCACATGCGAAGAAATATTGATTATTTGGCCGAGGAAGCGGTGGCAAACTGAAATGTGGCTGAAAGTGGGTGAAATTCTGCTGCCGGGGAGCCACTGAACCACTGAACCGAACCGTTTTGCCAACATTTTGCCAGCCATAGTTTGCATACCTGCATTGTCTGCTCGCCAGAGACAACAGAACAGCAAAAAGATGAGAACAGAAAAAAAAACAGGGGGGAAATTTGAATTTTCCCCCCATTTCGGATGCTGCCTCCTCTCAAGGGGATTTTCCTTTCGCTCTCGTGTTTGTAACATTTTCCTTTTTTGATCGCCGGTCGCTTTGCGTTCCACTTTGCAAATCAATTAAGACTAGTTTCCGCCTAAAAGTATGCCAAACGCCTCCGAAACGAAGGAAAAAAGAAAAGCGGAAAAGGAGGCCCAAAAAATGGCAAAGTTTTGCATGTGAAATGCACTTTCCCCACCGCCCTTTCCGCCTTTTCCGCCACATTGTTTTGCCAGCATGTAAACGTAAATGTCACTAAGAAGTAAAAAAAAAGGGAGAGACATAAAGAGGAAGGAAGGAAAACACACAGCAGGTGAAAACGAAAGAAACCGAAATAGGAGCACAGGTGAGGAGCAGGTGTTTTATGGCACATGCAAAACTTTAAAGAAAGTTTATATGTGTCGTCCCTTCCATGTTGCATGTTTAGTTCTCCAACTGCAAAGCTACCGAGGGAAAATAGAGAAAGAAAAAGAGACACACAACCAAACAGAACTGAGCAAACTTGTGTATTAAATATATTTTGTAAAATTGTTTTGTGGCCTGGCCAGGAAAATTCGAGCAAACCTCGGCAAGTTCTATCAAGAGCACCCCGCTGGGGCTTAGAGTTACGAAAGGAAGTTTGGAGAGGTGGATTTCGGAGGGATTTCAGGAGGACGGACACCTGGAAGACGGGTTCCCGCAGTTTGCTCGGCTTTGTGTGACCACAAAAACAATTATCCCCAAAAATAACAATGGAATACTCGAAACAATTGTGACTTTAAGTGACCTTTTTGAAACTGAGAAAGTAACTGGCCTTAAACTTTAGTTAATTGTGTATTTATATGGGGTTTTTCTAGATAAATTCCATATATTCCATATCATATACTCATTAAATTTCTTTTATTTTTTTTTAGAAGGGAAAATAATTTTTCCAATTTATTCCAATATTTCTCCCTGGCGCCCTTTCACATTTCTAGTGTATTTTCTCAGCTGTTACATGGCCACCTTTATTTTCCCAAACGCTTCTCTGTAGTATTTTCCTCTGAATTTTTGCTGTTGTTTAATTTACAGTTTTTAGTGAATTTCCCTCTCTAACTCACCCGAAACAAACGAAACAACCAACGAAACTAGCAGAAAATCTTTCCATTGCTGCTGTTGTTTTTTGTTGTGCAAAAATGCATTTACGTGCGTTATTTACTTATGCAATTCGAGAGAGTTTAACCAAAAAAGAAGACGGAATTAGAGAGGGCGGGGGAAAGGGGGGATATATACAGACAGACCTAGTACAAAGGCAGGAAAACAAAACAAAACTCTAATAAATTGCTGGGCAATGCTAAACGGGATGGCCAAGCTCCTAACCGGGCTCTAACCGAGTTAAAGGCCAGAAGTACGACCAGAGGCCTTCTCTGTCTATTCCTATCCCCCCTCTCTTTCTAGACCCCCGTAACGCCGTCTCTTTCCCTAACGAGCACCGAGTGCAAATGAAAGTTTTGCATTTTTCAGCAGGCCAAAAGAGCCAAACAACCCAAAGAGCAGTTTACCATTGCCATTCCGAATGTGCCGGGTTAAGGTTTGGGCTTGGGTTTTAGCTTGGCCGGCATGGGTTAAGCCACTATCTCAGTGCTCATATGCCAGAAACGGAAGTGCAAGGAAATGAGGCTTAAACCGCACACACACTCACGGCCACAAGCGAATGAATCGCCGGCCGGACAATTGAAATGTGAGATGGGAATGGGAATGGGAATGGCGATGGCGATGCCGATGAGAATGGAAATGGAAATGGAAACTACCAGGACCAGAATGATGATGTGAACCAGTCAGTCAGAGATCCAACTCTCCAACTCTATCCAAGTTTCCAACTGGAGATGATAAAACAGATCAAATAGAACATTGTTGAGAAATTGTGGAAACCATTGTTGAAAGTAAATGAGTATTAAAATAGTAGCAATAAGTAACCGCAGATGATATATGGGTTCTATAACTAAAACCCATGAAATATAACATTGTTGAGACCATTGGTGAAATTGTGGAAACCATTGGTGAAACTCAACATAAATATATAGAACAGAAATGAAACCGTTGGTAAAACTTATCAACAGTAGGGACACGAAGATAATTAGTGAGAATAACCAAAAAACATTAGTGAGATGGTATTTCAGATATTGTTGAAACCATTGGTGAAACTAGCGAAAGGAAAATTGTTGAGATTATTTAAAATATTTTAAAAAGTAAATAAGTTAACTGAGATGTTGAAAATACCTTTTAATTGGAAATAATCCTGATATGATGCGAAATTATTCATGGACACCAAATTACTTGTGTCCCATCTCTAAAATTTGGCTTCGCCATTCGGATGGCTAACAGAAAAAACCGCAAAATTATGCGGCTGCATAGAGCTTATCCCCATACCACTACTTCATTGTCCTTGTCATTGCCCAAAAAACCGAAATGAAAATGTTGGCTAAAATTTAAGATATTTTCGTGCTACATCATTTGCAACATTTTAGCATGCGCCATTGTAATTATCCAAATTCCGAATAATTACCAAACATTTTTCCACGTCGTCAGCATCAAATTGGAAAAAACAAAAGGGGGCGAAGAAGGGAAGGGGAGATGAGTTAGTGGCTTGCCAACTGAGATTTTGGCAGCATATTGCGAATGAATTAAGTGGAAAAGGGGAAGACTGAGCATGAGTTGGCAGCCCAGGGAGTTGGTAATAGAAATTGGAAAAGAAAACTGGGAAAAAAGAGGGGAAAAAGGCGGCCACAAATCAGACAAATTTATCAACTCGAACTGCTGAATAACAAGAAATGGCCACAGCTGTCCAAAAGGGTTTAACATGGCTGAAAAAGGGAAGTGGATAGAGCCGGGAAAGTGAATTGGGATATAAAGAGATATGGATCTCGGTAATTGAACAGCTATTAGAAACGTAAGCACTGGACAATTCAATTGTTAAGCATTCTACATTTAAAGGTTCTCTTTCATGAAATTAAATATCTATCAACTTCATTTCACGAATCATAAGTTTTAATTACATTTTTTCGCGAGCTTTTGTTTTGCCTTGTTTACTCATTTTCCGCATCCCTGCACCCTGCGGTTTATTTTTTAACAAGTTTTCTATTTAATTCTTCTTTTTGTATTTTATTTTATTTTGTTTTCTTGCCACGGAGATCTGTTCGCACGCCAAAACTAATATTACGCATACGCCATGGCAACCAGTGGCGGAGAGGCGAAGGGGGCGGCATGCAAATGCATTTTGAGAGCATTTCAAGTTGACTACAAGGAAATTACACGCTGTGCGCGCGGGCAAAAGTTTTGCTCCTTCTTCTCGAGCATTTAAAATTGGAAAAGGGGAAAATTCTCTTTGCCACGCCCCCACGCCTTCAAGCCCCCCCACCTGAACGACCGTTTTCACGCTAAAGCGCTTTTTCAAAAGTTCTTCAAAACTCAATTCGCGCCCGCTTTTCCTTCCTTCGCTTTTCTGGCAACAAACCTTGAAGGTGTTTTCGTGTATTTCCCTTTTTTTTTGGGGAACAAAATTCAAAGGGGTAGAAAAAAGAAAAGAAAAGTTTGGTCTGCCAAATAAGCCAAAGGCATTTAACAAGGGTTCCCCACTCGATTTTGCCCTGCAGCATCAATCGCATAGCCGTGCATATATTGGGCATATAACGTAAATATTTTCCGCTCTTTTGATGATGCTGCCAAAAAAGTATGCGGAAAATAGATAAAAAATGTTGCGGAAAATATGAGGAAATCATGAAATGGAGCAGAACGAAGCCCTAAACATCCTGCAAAGTTTTTTTCGATCAAATTTTCAATAATATGGAAAAATACTAAGTAATATTTTGTTTTATAAAAATAATTTAACTTTTACCAGACTTTTTGGATCTTATTAGCAGAAATGTGTATGTCATTTACCTGGAAAGAGAACAAATAATACATAAATTGATTACATTATGGTATTAAATAAAAATTGTAGAATATATAGTTTGTTATACATTTTTATATATATTTATATTTAAAGCAAGAGCAGCAAAAATGTAGATAAACTAGAACTTGGTTAGTATTTCTTTCGCCAAACCAATAAACCCTCACCCCCCAAAAGAAGAGAAGTCCAAATTCCCCAGAATCATTCGCAACTAATCAAACGAGAGGGCAAAAAAAAAGACTTTCAACTCGCCGCCTACACAAGCAGAAATTGGAGGCCAGTCATCAGGGTTTTTTTTTTATCATTCTGCCATCCTTGTTCCTATTAAGATGTTGTAATTGTGGCCAAAATCGCTGCCAAGAATATTCCAGAATTGGCAGCAGACCGAGGATGCTGGCAGGGGCGTGGCAAGGGGGGCAACATGCGGCCAAGTGGTGAGCCAAAAGCATGTTAGCCAAGTCAAGCGGGCGGAGGAAGCCGTACATATGTATATATCTATATATATATGTGTGGTCTTCGCCCAGCCAATCTGCGTGCCTTTGTGAGCATTTGCCAAGATGCAATCCAGGGGGAGGGAATTTCCCTCCATTTTCCGCATTTTCCACCGCCCGCTTCCCCCTTTTTTGCTGACCCGCCGCAGGCGTGCGAACATGGCGAACATGTTGGCTCCTTGCAATTGCCAAGAAAAGGTTGCAAAAAATGTGGCAAAAAATTGTGAAGGGAAAGCGAGGAGAGAAATAAAATGGGAAACAAATTTACTATATTTGAGGTATTTTTAAATTTAAATTTTAAATATTTTTCGACTCCTAAAAAGTAAATTTTAAATTAATTTAAAACTACGATTTTTTTGTTATCAAAATGCCATTTGTCTGAACTTTCTGTCATGGCTAATTATTTTTTTTCTCAAATAAATTTTGCCTGTCAATGAATCAAAAATGATGGTAATTACCCATGCTTCGAATACTACTCGTTCCTCATTAAGCGCTTATTCAAGCTTTTAATCCATTTCGAAGCACACACTTTTGTTTATTTGTTTATCGAATATTAAAATCCACTTAAGGACTTTAAGTACACTCCACACTTTTTCCCAGCCAATTAAATGTCCTTGGCTTATCGACTTTACTGAAGGAAAATAAAAACGATGCAGGTGAGAGAGTTAGGGTTGCATATGACCTATGAACTCGCCTCCTTTGTGGGCGCTGATGCGTTGAAGTGTTGCCCCTTAACCCCACTCCCTCCCCCTTTCTCGCCTTTAACCCTTAACCCTTGGCCTGCTCCTCTCAAAGGAGTTTGTGCCTTTGCAGCGTTTGCATATTTCTCAGTAAGAAAATATCCGTCGATGCATTTCAATGGGCAATCTGTGTGTGTGTGACCAAATCAGTTTATTTTTGGCTTACAAGCTTAAGCCAGCTCCAGTTTCCTCCGTATCTAGCTTATCCCATTGGCCACTTTTACGCCGAAGAGAGGTTTTCAAAGCAAAATGTGGTTTTGAGTGAAATTCAAAGGATACACAAGGGTTCACAACTAATTTCACTTTGATCTCGAGCCTAGAAAAGAGATATGGAATAGTATGTGGTATGTATGACCCCTTTGAAAATATTCCACAAATAGTAGAAGAAATTATTTTATTTATATTTTTCATATTAATGAAATATATCCCTTTGTAAAGTAAATAAAATGAATAGATATTTTTTCTCACAAAAAAAGGGAAAATCCATTAAATAATTGTCACAACTGTTTGTTCGTTTGTGTGTGTGCCTTTTAAGCCACTCATAAACCAGAGTTGCCCTGGTCATGTTTGAAGCACAAATTTTTAATTACAAGCAAATCTGTTGACTCCTTTTTGCAGCCAAAACACACATAAAATGTTGCCAACAACTTTATTATTGCCATAAATAAGCGGGGGCGGTGCAGCTGCCAGGGTTGCCAGGGGTGGCGAGATAAAACACTGCGGATATTGGGCCACGTAATGCGATAAGAATTATATTTATAGGCGAAGCAAGTGCATTTAATAATGATATTTTCCGCCAACGAGCTGCAAAAAGTGTATGCAATAAAACTGCATTGGCGCAAAAAGAGGGGGCGCAACAGAAAAAAAGGGTTGCCAGGCTAAATTATGATGCAGTAAACTGTCTTTCGCCCGCACCAACCCCCCGGCCGACCGTAGAGTTTGCATGTTTTTAATGTTTATTGCCCTAGCGCCACCTGATTAAGTTATTATAATTATATTACCCAGCCACCTCTTGAACCGCTTTTTGCACACTGGATCTCTCTCCATAATTGCATTGCATTAATGGAGTGCATTCGCAGCTGGATAATGTTTGTAAAAATTAATCGTGGGCAGAAGAATGATAAATGTTTGTCACCGAACAAGGAGAAAAATGCGGAAAATTGATATTTTAAAGGGGATTCTCATTTGAGAAATGCTCTTATATTTTAGATGTCTTTAATTTCATTTACACCTTAAAGATACATTTTCCTGGAACAGCAAATCAAAATTTATGTTAATCAAGGTATTTATTACCCAATTATCCCGGGTTTCTATTCAGAAATGTTTTCCGCCGGCCAAGATCTCGAACTAATTAATCAGGGGTATTGTTCCGAGACTTAATTCTGCCCAACCGAACTTAATTACCCCGGCAGCCCTTTAGCAAGGAGGACTTATCGAATGGTGTGTTGTCATGTCTTTTGGCTAAATGAATTTTGGCAACACTGGTGGTCTTTTGAATTTACCTTTATGCCAGCCTTATCTCGGGATTAAAAAGGGACAGCACCCGGAGGGCTTAACCCACTGAGTAGAGTAGCTAATAAACACACACATACACACAGGACCAGGGTTGCCAAATTTCACTACGAAACAGCTGAAATTCGGTGTGTGTTTTTCTTATTTCGCTTTTGTTCTTGTCGCTGGGTGCCATATTTAAGCAATTTACTTTGCCATTGAGTGGCGGTGTGTGAATGATATGCAACGCAAACAATGCACACACAAAACACACACACGCAGCCTGAAAGAGACGGGGCGAGGATGTGCGAGCGAGAGGGCGAGAGCTCTGAAATTTATGCTGTAAGCGCCGCATGCAAATAATGTTAATTTAAATGCGAGTATCATCGTCAGTGGCAGCAGCAGCAGCACAGGAGCAACATCACAGGAGCAACCTGCAACAGCAGCAGCATACTAACACACTGCCAGCCACACACACACAAACATATACAACACACACACATACACCGTATACATATGAGTTGACAGTCAACAGAGGCAACATCGAATTCCCAACGGCCAGGCGAAGTTTGCTCTCCTTGCAGTCGGCCTACAAATGGATCCTGAGTTCTGAGTTCTGAGCTCTGAGTCCTGAATCCGGGATGAAAGGCTCCTGGCAAAGATTTGCTCAGGACCCCAAGACAGTTCGCAAGTTGCTGACCCATATCGTCGTGTATTCATTCCACATTGGTGTTTATTTAATCTCAACATTATTTTTGCATGCCGTCAACATCGATGGCAAGAATCTCTTGGAGAGCTTTCCTCAAGCAATGAAAACTTAATAATTTTAGAAATATTTTTACCAAGTTTTTGGGATAATAACAACTTTTAAATTTTTATCAAATGTTAAGAAAAATAACTAGTGAAACTTAAAAGTTTTATAAAATATAAATATTACAAAGAATTAAAAAAAATTTCCTATTTCTGTGTTCATTTCATAAAATCAGTTTATTTTTGTTTGGAGAATAAACCTTAATAATATAGAAAGCATTTTTTCTTAAATTCAGTTTGTGGTCAAAGCCCTTTTCCATATTTTTTCAGGGTATTAAATTATGGCGTTTCGAAAAAACTGTAGTGTTTTTTGCTAAGTTCTAGCCTGGCAGCATAGATTTCATAGTGCCTGTTGTTCAAAGTGCTTTTTGCTCGTTTATTTTAAAGTGCTTTAACCAAACGCCAGTAAACACAAACAAACATGGGGATAGGACATAAATATATTCACGGATATATGGCACGGTTCATTTTATATATATACATATATATATGTATAAGTATATATCCCTCGACAGACAAATTTAAAGCGCAATTAAGTTTTGCGGCCTAGACGAGACAGAAGTCAGTGTTCAGTAATAAAGTGAAGCGGCCATTTCCCGGTCGCAAGTGCGGGGAAAGCTGGGAAATGCCGGGAAATGGTATGTGGGGAGTGGAAAGTGGCACAGGTGTGTGTGCCATATATAATGTGCTGTGTTGCTGTTGTTGCCACTGCCATTTGCTATTGCTCCTCCTGTCCTCCTGTCTTCCTGTCGGCAATCCTGGCGATTAAGCCGATAATGATGATGCTGATAACGCCGATAATGACGTTGATAACGACGATGTTGGTGCAATAATGCCGCCACCACCAGGACCACAACCAAAAACAGATCCCCCCGTTATTAATGCTTCATTATAATGCCGTCGAATGTCCGATTTCCGCCATTTGGGGGCGTACTTAAACACCACCCACCAAAAGCAGCTCAAGTGACGCGCATTTCTGTAAGTCCCCGGAAGAATTTCGTGGCCAAAAGCCATTAGTTAAAAAAAAGACTCTAAAATTAACAGCTACGCATGGAAAAAAATCCATAATATTCACAGAAAGCAAATTAACTTTGCATAGAATTTATAGTTAACCCAAAGAAATTTTAATTTTATTCATATGAAGGTATTAAATTTACTAATTGTAATAAATTTAAAAATGTTTATATTTAATTTAATATGACATTTTTTTTTTAATGACGTAGAATATAATACATATAAATATAATAAATAAGACTAACTCCAATATTTTCAAACTTCATCATTCAATAAAATATTTGTACCTTTTTTTTGTGCATTATATATAAATATCATATACCTCTATATATAATAAACGGAAATTTAATTAGTAGGCACACAGCAATCAATCTCGGCAAATCTGGCGAATCATCTTTCTGGGCCAGAAGGAAAAGGAAAACGGCAGCCGGAAAAGGAGGACTCGGAAAACTGCCGTAAGCCGAGGAGCTAAGCAGGCTCAAATGAAAATCAAAATGAGGGGAGGTGCCAGCGAGTGAGGAGCACATGAAAAATTAATTATCTGTCAGTCAAGTGCGATCTCGATGATGGAGTGGCGACAAAGGCAAAAACGAATTCAATGTTGGATGTTGGATTGGCAAAAGAATTTGTCACTGGCCAGATTAATCGATGTAATTAGGACTTTTGTTCGAGTTTCGGCAGCTTAATTAATATCCCTTTGATATGTTATATCTACTTTTAAATGAATATCTTGATAACAGTGGGTTGCTGTTGCTGCTGTTATAGTTGCCAATATTGTTCTATTGTTCTTGATTTTCGAAAGGCTAAAGGTGTGGCTTTGCATGTTGCAATTTGTGTTTCCCACTCATGTTGCTTGCTTTGTATTTTCCTTAAAAATATAGATATATTTTCCCCCCCCCCCCTAACTTTATTGCTCTGACAAATTATATGTATATTTTGCTTGGTAGTTTTATCAAATGTTGCTGCCTGTCATCGATGCCTTAGATTTAATATTGCTGCACCGAAATTCCTTCAATTTATCTAGCTATTTGCTCTAAAGTCAGGTGTAGAATATCTGAAAAATCTTTGAAATTGCCAAATAAACAAGGGGTCCTTCTGTGCTTTATGCATTTGTTACTTGTCATGTTTGCTGGCAAGTGTTGGCCATTTTGGAATAATTGTTGGTGTTGTTCTCGTCCCACTTGGTTTGGCGGTCTGCGGTGGGCGGTTGGACGGAGATTGCAGATTGGAGATGGCAAATCGAGGGGGCGGTGGTCAGTGGACACTGGTAAATGGGCCAAGCCCAGGACGAAAGGACGAAAGGACCAAGGAGCGAAAGGAGCAAGGCCCAAAAGCCAAAACCAAAGCCAAGCTGGGCCTGGTTGTTTGGTTTTGCTAGTCAAATTACCAAAAATAGCAAATGTGAATCGGGCGGGACAAGAACATGAAGGCAGCAACACCAACAGCAGCAACACCAACAGCAGCAACAGCAACAGCAACAGCAACAGCAACATGACAGGCAATTCTCCGTCTCCTTCCTGCCCCTGTCCCTCCCTCTCTTTCACTTACTGCGCTATGTGGCTAATTACTTTCGAAAGTCAAGTTATTAGCGTGATTACAAAGGCATTGCACATGAGCCAGGACAACAGCAACAGCAGCAACAGCAACAGCAGCAACAAGCAACATCGGAAGCCAAAGAAAGAACAACAAGAAGCAGGAGAAGATACACAGAGAGAGGAAAGGAAAGGGGAAGGTCTAAAGAGGGGCAAGAAACAGTGGAGCAAACTTCAGTAGTCAATTTAAAAAATATTATTTAATAAATGTAATTGATTTATCATTTTTTTCAAGCTTTAATATTTTTGAAAAATATTCTAACTAGATTCCTAAATTTATATTAATTGTTAGAACAAATTGGATGTGGCATTGTAAAATATAAAATAATTATAAAATTGAAATATTAATATTTTTTGCATATTTTAAAATGTATATTAATTTAACATAAATAAAAATTACTCAGATACCAAAGCAAATTAAAATTTTATTTAATTTCTCTCACTCTTTCATCATTTCTGAACATTTGCCTTGATTAAGCGTAATTTCCGTCTTAATTGCTGACATTCGCTGATTAGGGAAGGGGATTTTCGCAGTTCGAAGGACCACTGTGCGATGTCCTTGCAAGGCAGCGGCAATAACAACATCAACAAGGCGGCAGCCTTACATGAAAATTAGCCGAGCGTTGCCAATTGGGGCGGTAGATTGGGTGGTTTTCGAGTGGCGAAGGCGGTGCGCCCATGTGGTTGCCGTGGCAATTTCGCGGAGGCTGCAGAGCGGCACATAATAATGAAAATAATCATAAAAAGGCTACAGGATGTTCGGCGGGGCAGGGGCTTATTATTTTTTGGCTGCAACAAGGATGCCAAGGATGTAATTGCCGCCGGGCAGCGCTAATGTTGCTGCTGCACCGCCCCCATGTTGCATGTTGCACAGTTAAATGCCGCCAGCAATCAGAGAACCGCCATCGTCATCGTCATCAGCCAGCAAAAGCATTTGATTTTCAAATTTCACTGCTCACTGTTTTTCTTTTTATTTTCTCCCCCCTTTTTTTAGCATTACATTTGCATTTCTTTTTTTGTATTTTAAACGCGAATGTGTGCGCTGGTCACATTTTAATTAGCGTGGAAATTAATTGCCACCAATTAAGGGAAATTTTCAAATGGACAAATTGATAATTACAGGGAATCACAGAGAAAAAGAGAATTTCAATTATTCGAGCGTAACTGAAATGTGCCGAAAATAAATGTAGGCAGAAAAAATAGAAAGTAACAGAAAAAAGAGGAAAAACCAAAAATGTTTACTTTTTTCTGGATATTTTTGGGAAATAAAATGTATAGAAAAATGCCTTTTCTTTAATCAGTTTAAGAATATATTATCGTCTGTTCCATGCAATCCAATTTAGTTTTTCCAGCCAGCTATTAGCTTTAATTAGCCAAGTTTTATGGGAATAGTTGAGGTTTTGCCAGGATCTCTTCTGCTATTTTGCTATTTTACTCCATTTTATTGCATTCTATTTTATGTTGTATTTTTGTTGTAATTAAATTAACACATTGTGCTTGTTAACAAACAACTTTTGGGCTTTGGTGCGTGTCCCGCAGGGGATTCCGTGTGGATCAGAGAGTTTTTCCCAGTAGCTCGGGGATTTCCCCACCCCCTCCCCCTTGTTACCGCACTCACACACACACACACACACATAGTTGTGTACTTGGGGGCAAGTGCAAGTCAATCAGGCAACATAATGAACTAATTGAAATAATTGCCAGGCTGCATAGTTAAAATACATAAACAAAGTCAGTAAACAGAGACGTGGAGCATCCCCCCTTTCAAACAACTTGGAGGGCTTGAAAAAATAAAATACCATTCTATCTTTAAAATGCCCTGAAAAAGTTGTGTCTTTATAAATTTTAATAAATAAAATTATAAATCAGAAAAGTATTTCATTATTATTTTAGTCATTATTATTTTATTGTTATTATCATTTTTAATTAATTACTTTAAAAATACCCCCGATCAGTTATAAATAAATATTTTAGAATATTTTTCTAAAAATTTTGTTTGTAATACACAAAAATAAAATATTTTTAAATCCAGTAAAATACATATATAACGAGATAAAGAGAAAATACCCTTAGATTTCAGGGTATTTGCACTTTCCATAGCATACTTTGCTGCGCTGCTAAGCTGCAAAAGCAGACAAACAGCAACTGGGAAATTCATTTCATTTAAACGCTTTCCTTGGCCAACCTAACTGTGCAAGAGAGAGGGCAACAGAGTGTGCGACAGGGACGGCAACACTTAATGGACGCTTGCCTTCGCAAAACTTCTTTTCAGAGCACGAAAGTGGGTGTGCGGAAAAAGGGGGCTGGGATTTTTTTCGGGGGGGTCTAAGGGCCAAAGGTGACTAGGGGAAAAAAAGGGGATCGGAGGTGGATGGGCGGTGGGCGGGGCAGCTTAGGCTAAGGAGCCGGTGACGCTGGCCGCATTGGCGCTCAAGCTGAAAACGCTTCCAACAAAAAAATAACTTTTTCCTCCCCCCCTTTTTTCCTCGCTTTTTGCACGGAAAGTGCAGGGGTGCGCAGAAGGGGGGTCACGGGGCCAGCCGAAACTTTTCACAGCAATCTAACCGTTTATGCACTTGAAAACTCCCGGGCACCTATGCACAGTGAGCACTCGTTGAAGTGAATAAAATGAGAGAAAATCAAGGGGAAAAAAAGCTAGCGAATGGTAATCAATATTTAAAGAGTGCCGATAGAGGAAGTTATTAAATACAAATTATATTGAAATAACAGAGATTCAATAAATATAACTTAAATAAGAAAAAAATTTTAACACGCAGTTTTTATATAGTAAGAAAATATCTATTTTTAGTATAAATATTTATTTGATTTATCTTTATATGAATTTGATTTATTTTACATTCAATTGGATTTTACAGAATTTTCTAGCAAGATAATCAAAGTTGGCAAATATACATTAAGCGCAGATTGGACACGAATCCACAGTAATCACACCGTAAAGATTTCAAACTAAATAAAAAAAATGGATAATTAAAAATTTTTAATATTTCAATACTAAAAATGATTAAATAAATAATGAAAGAACTTTTTATTACTTTTGTGTTTTGTCGACCCTAACCAAATGCCCTTTCAGCTCCTATAAGCCCAGTAATAAAAGAAAAATAAATCCTGCTTAGTCAGCACTCACTGTGCCAACCAAATGGAGGATGGCATGGGCATGGGTATGGGAAAGGGAAAGGGGGCATAGGTCAGGCAGGGGGTCAAAGCGTTTGGGGCACTCAACCGTCAATACGTGATAAAAGTTGTGCTGCTGCTGCCGTTTCCGTTTCAGCCAAAACGAACGAGAAAAAAACAGTAAAAATACATAGAAACGAAAGCTGAAATCCAGTAAAAATGCACTAAAATATTTGAAATGTGCGTGCAGGGAAAAAACCCCTTGAAATGTGAAAGGAGCGGGCTTCTGCCCATAGAAACTTGTTAAAAGGTAATTGATACAAAATGACGTTGAAATTGAAGTTGTGCTCGAGTCCTGCCACATATGTCCATCGCCCCGTCTCCCTCTAACCGCCGTGCAACCATCTCTCTCCCACTGACCAGTCGAGCAAAAGTTTCATTTGCGAGTATTGAACGTCCGCAGCAATTTTCTATTTAGCCAAAGAAATTCCCACAAAACCATTTAAAGTTATCGATAATAGACAAATAGGTGGAAGGGAGTAGCCCATCTAGATATATATATGCATTTCCATTCGATATGTTGGCTAAGTCAAATTTAAAGCGGGGCCAAACAATAGACAAACAAATAAGAAAAGCAAACCCAGAAGTTTTCTTTCCAAAAAAAAAAAGGAAAAATAATGGGAAGGGAGTAAGAATAGATGGGTGAAAAAAAAGGAAATTGGAAAGCGGAGGGCAGCAGACAGTTTTGCTAATAAACAGAACTCGAAGAAGAGAGGAGAAATTTTCATAGCAAATTGGTTTGTGCTGCGATTGCGATTGGCTTGGAGTTGAATTGGAAAGAAGAAAAACTAAGTCAAAATGCAAGGGCACTCGACGAAATCTTTAAGCATTTTAAAAGGATTTTCTTGGGGAAAATTTAATATTTATTACGGTATATATTTATTTTAAATGAGGAAAATCAGTTCTTGATATTTCTTTATTTTAAAAATATTTAAAAAATATGAAAAATGTAATATTTCCTAAAGATTTTAAAAGTAGATTAAGAAATATTTTGCAAGATGGTTTAGAAATATTTCCTTCAGTTTATTACCCCTCAGGTATACAAAAGACGGCTAGAGGAAAAGGAAAATGCCCCACTGCTCAGACAAGCGGAAATCCTTTTATGCCAATTTTTACGGAAGCGGCCATATTTGTGGTAGATAATCGGTTAGCATCTCCCTCGCACCCACTATCGCCGTCCCTTTCGCGCCGCCTCAGGCTGTCTCTTTCGCTGCTGACGCGGCAGCTGTTGCCGTGTTGTTTGTCGGACGCTCGTGCTTCAGTGAACTTTGACCGCAGAACGGAGGACTTCTGCAAATGAGCGAAAAGGTCGCTCCACTTTTTTGCTGATGTACGGCAAATATATTTTTATATTTTCTTCGGCTCAGCAAATCTCTCACTTAAATAGAAGCCATTGCTTTTTTTTTGTGTGTTATTTGCCTAAGCTTTTAATCGAATTAATTGCCTTTGGCCCAAAGATGAGCCTTTTGTGGAGCCTTCAAGTTTATGAAACTGAAATTGAAATTGCAGCCAAATGATGTCCATTATTTCTTGGGATTTTAGCCCAAGGACAAAGTCCTTGGCATCCACTTGAGCTTTTCCGGCATTCAAGTGGCCATCAATCAATCCATTAAAATTATTCCTTCAATTGAATTACAGCCAAGAAGGCAAATGGAAGAAAGTTGGCAACTAAGTTAAGTATTTAACAGAAAGTTGACGAAGCCAGAACAACAGCGATCTATAATATACAATGTTTTAAAATAAATTGGGATGTTTTCAAACTTCATGTGGAAGATATTAAGACATAAATGGAATGCTTTGCACCCGAAATTCCGTTGTATTTAATGCATTTGATAAATTAGATGATATGCAAATTGTACTGCCCCAAACTTTTGGGAAATGTGCAACAAACTTTCGAAGAATGTTTCCCACGAAACTATTCACCAAAGTGTAGCCAAAGCCTCAGGCGCATTCCACATACGCCCCGTGGGCCAGGGGAAAAGGGGGTGGTAAAGGGGGTGTGGCAAAGCCATACAGGTGCACAGCCACATGGAAAGTAAATTGCATTTTATATTTTAATTCGCACATTTATGGTTTGGCATGCAAAACAAAAGTTGGCATAGGCGAAAAGAGTGAAAAAAGAAAGCGAAACGAAACGAAAGGAGAACCCAAACGAGTCCTGACTGCAAATCCTTGAAAGCATCTCTGCTCCTGAAGCCCACACACACGTGGAAAGCCGGGCAAAGGAGGGCGAAATTATTATAGAAATAATATGCACTTTATGTGCCACAGGTCGACGGAGAGTCCAGAACACCGGCTCTTAAACTCCATTACCATTTCCATTTCAGAGATGCAAGAAAAAAAGCTCCTAAACGAGGCGAAATCCAAAGCCAAGGGCGTCGGAGGACCAAAAAGGATATGCACAGCATATTGTGAGCCACTCCCTAGCAGATATTTCCATCTTTTGGGCAGTATGACCGAATTGGCCATGAATTAAAATGTACAAAATTTAAATATTTAATACAAAGCGCAGGATAAAATACAATGTGGCACATGGAATACAAAGCAATACTGAAAAGCGCTCAAACAAACAAAATAAAACAATAAAAAATAGCAAACAGCTCTGAAAAGCAGGTTACAAAATTTGTAATTACCATGTGAGCTACATTAATTAGTTTGGTACAATCAAAAACTTGTTTCAAAGCCTTTTACAAATTTATTTATTTATAAGTTTTAGTTTTAAATTTTTTAACTTGGAATGGGGGAGCATTCTTTTATATTGCACTATTTTTTTAAGTTTAATTTATAACATGTTTCGCCTATAATAAAGAAATTAAGAAAACGGGACGCTTTACACGTAGGCCTGGTCACACATCTTTCGCCAGCCTGGTCACACTGTCTGCGCATTGCAAACGTGCCGGCGGCTCTGTACTGCCCTCCCTTTCGCTCTCACGCCGCAAAACGAGACAAGAAGCCAGTCGGACGTGGCTTAACTTTAACAGTTATGTGTTTTTGCTGCTTCTGCAAGTAAATTTGCATGTGTAACGGTCAGTCGTCAGCTGCACAATGCTGCAATGCACCCACTTTCCAAGCGCCCACTCAACGAAAAAGCCAGAACAGCTGACAGTCCTTGTGTGAAAAATGTAATTTCAACGTTATCCTGACGTAATGCCAACGTTATCTGCTTGCACACGCCTCTCAATGCAGCAGAAAGAGAGGGGTGGTGGGCGGCAGTGGGAAAGGGACGGAGTTTGGGGCGGCAGAAAGAGACGGAGCACAGGTTATGCATATGTTGATGCTCCATTGTGTGTGTGCAGTTTGCACAGGAAAAAATGTTATCAATTGTCAATAAAACATGCAACCACTTTTCAGTAAATCTTTTTGGTTGCCTCGTTTACACTTTCGCTCCTTTCGCATAATTAAATATATATTATTTCAATTTGAGGCCCCTCTTAATAACTTAATTCCATATTTTTAAGCTGCAATTATTTAACAAAAAATGATTAATGCAATTTTTTGTTTGTGGATAATCGCAGAGTCAATTTACAACTTTACACCTTATTGATTATTCAATTGTATGGCCATAAAAATAATGCAAAGGATTAAATAAATAATAGAAAAGCTTTTGGAGGCTCAAATTTAAATAATAAAATAATTAATTAAAATGTGAAAATAATATGAAATATTTGTAAAGGATTAGGGCCAATTTGATACACTTCTTCTTTTGGATCAGTGCACTTTGGCCGTTCACTTCAGCAGTTAACTCTGTCACACTCCTCAGACTCTCTCTTTCTGTTTGCGTTTGGCCATCTCTGTCACATTGTTGGCAACAAATTTTGGTTTATATTTATTGCATAAATTTTGATGGTCATAAAATGGAATTTGCCATAGACAAAATTGTTTTGAATTTTAATTTACTTGTCAGGGGGACAAGAACAACAGAGGCAGCTGTTGGCTGTTGGCAGACAGGTGCAAAAGGCAATGTAAATGTAATAATAACCGAAATGGATTTCGGGGCCTGTCACACCGGGCGAAGCGCCCCCAAGTAGGCAACGAATTTCGAGCTCCCGTCCAAAACACACACGCACAAATCCTTTTCGTATCCTCCAAGTCCTGGTCATTATTAATTGGCAATTGTGTTAAAGCCACAAATGAAACGGGGGCCACAGAATGTGGGACAGGCGGGCTTTAATCTTCTCGGGGCAGCTCCTCAAAATTGCACTTTGTACGATTCGAGAGTCCCAAATAAATGGCAAATGGCAAATAGCAAAGGCAACTGACAGCAGCAGGACGAAAATCCTCCTTCGTTCTTCTCCTTTGGCCCTTGGAAATAGTTGGAAAATGTTTTCGGTAAAAGTTTAAGGGGGAATCACATTTGCGCAAGTAAATATAAATATGCAATGAATTCGAGCAATTACGGCAAATTGGCAGAGAGACAAAGGAAAAACTGAAGTCAAGCCGGAAGAGAATATATATTTTTGTATTGTTTTTATTGAAGGAAGAAGATTAAATTGCGGGAAAACCGAAGGGCAGGGCAACTCTAAAGTATGGCAAAATAAATTCCAAACAGAAATGATCCAATTTAGTTTATTAAATATTATTATAATTTTATTTCTGTTATAATATTTATTATAAAAAGCACCACTTTCTTCTAAGTAAAATACATAGATGCTAGTTCAATTTATTTACCCAACTTGATAGATTACCCAAACCCTTTTCGAATTCGAGACAGATCAATTTCCGCTGGATAAACACTTCTTTTTCGTGTAATCTATTTTTTTTGTTCTTCTGTTTGCTCAATTTTCGGTCAATTCAATTTGTAGTTTATTTATATGTTTCATCTTGGACAGTTCTACGCTCGCCAAATGAATTCTCCCAATGCCTCGGCCTTTTTTTTCGCCATTGACTTTGACGAGCCATCGAAATCACTAGTGCCCACTCTATCGCACACAATCTTTCCCTCTCTCTCTTTCCTTTGCTTTCTGGTCCTTTTCCAAACGCCTTGTGCTAATGTCAAAGTAAGTCAACCGCTTTTGTTGACTCCTCTTTGACTTTCAGTCGCCGTCGTCACTTTTAGTGCTAAGCAAATTTCGCAGTCAAGTAACTGGTGCACTTAAAAAAAAGAGGGGATAAAAGTGAAAGAGAAAAATGTTCTGATTTTAACCCTCTATGCTGTACACTTATTTATAGAAAAATTAGTTTACAAATTTATTTAATAATGTGCAAAAATAGATTGGTTTTTGTAACGTATAATTTCAATACTTTTCAAATCATTTAAACATATTCAAAATTTTAAATATTCTAAATTATTCCCACAATTTTTAAATATTCCTATAATTTTTCAACATTTTTTAATAATTCTATTTATATTAAATTTTTTCACAATTTTTAAATATTTTTAGGTGTTAGAGTGACAGGAAAAACCTTTCACTAAAATTCCGTCTCTTTTTGGCTTAATTAAAATTGCCCGCCCATGCGAGAAAGAGAGAACGATAGCAAAAAAGAGAGAGAGGAGGGAAGTGCACCCAATTGTGTTCGATTACACTGTCGAACAGGAGTTTCGGTCTTTTCGGTCGCTTCGTTCGATAACCATATCGAATGTCTTGCTCAAAGTGGGAAAATATGCAAATGATTTCAACTTACCTATCAAAGCAAATAAACACACACACACAGCACAGGGACACATGCATGTATTGGTGTTTCTAATTGGAAATAGTTAGTTTTCGTTATCAAAAGATTTTTTACCTGCAATGAAAGGGATAAAATTTGTATGAATATTTGGTTTAATTAATGCATTGCAGGAATATCAAAGTAATCACATTTAATGTGTGTGTTCGGGCAAATGGTGATTGTTAATGGAAGCCGCTTGCAAGTAATTCCATTGCTAAGTAATAATCTGTAATTTGCGTACGAGATTTTTCGACTGCAGGGAATTGGCAAAATCGATGTTGTGCCCCCTCTTTTGCATAAACCTAATTAGTTTTCTCACAAGGAGCCGAAACACAATGGGAATCCCAGTGTAATCTTCGATTTCCAGGCTCAATAATCCACATGACCGACCGACCGGTGGGAAATGTTGGAAAAGCAATGGGAAATCGAAGAGTAAGGAGCGAAATGAGAAATGGGAAATGAGAGGCGACTGCAAGTATTGTCATAGAATTTATGGTTGAACTTTTATGTTTCACTGTTGCTCTGTCATTACCAGGGAAATGTACACAAACTGTGGTCATAGCCATTATTTGGATGTATTTTCTTTTAGGTACTGTACAGTGAAGCTCTACTAAGAAATACATTAATTTAATGATGTTAATTTTTAATAATAATTTAATTTTTGGGTCACCAAAAGAAAGAAAAAAATTATCAACGCTTAACATATAAATGTAGATTTTAAAATAATTAATAAACAAAGTTTTGGAAGTTTTTCCTTTTCCGATTGGAGACCTATAATCTAATTTACAGGCTTTATAAATGCAGTTTGGGGTCCCCTTTTGCAAACTGTCATACATTTTAGCTTGACATTTTTTTTTCGTGAATATTCACCCTCTAAGTGTGCCCACTGTAGCTGCATGGACATTTGTCTGCGACTAAAAAGGCGCGCTTCGCTGCACTTGAAATGAAGTTGTCTGTGTGCCAGTGCGTCTGGCTGTCAGTGTGTGTGTGTATGTCCTTTGTGCAATGTCTTCATATCCTTTCCGCCGGTGCATCGGTGTGTGTGTGCTGTGAGCTGTATTAAATATTTTTCTGCTTGCATTCAAAGCAATTGCGAACTGCTTTTCATTTGCAGTCGCCGTGTGTATCTGTATTTGTGTGTCTGTATCTGTGTGCGTCTGCAACTAATCTCATAAATCCCAAAGGTAAATATACACAAACAAGGAAAAACGCTTAAAAAGAATTGCTCAAAACTTCTCTCTATCTGTGTCACATACATCGGCAAAAAAAGAAAATGGAAAGAAAATGAGAGGGGGAAGGGGAGGCGGTGGTTTTCCGCCTGGCTGTCACTCTATATAAATAAATGCACCTCTATTTATATACATTTTTATTTACTTGCCTCCCCCGAGTGGGAATGCATTTTATTTCCATTTAATTTGCGGTCTGCAGCGCTCTGCAACTAAATGTTTTTGACTTCGGACATATCCTTGATATCCTCGAAACTCGAAGCGAAAGCCCAAAAGAAGGGGAGGGAAGGCAGCATATAGCATATAGAAATGGAACGACTATCTCCGAGGAATTCACAGCACACAGAGAATGTATTCACACAGAAATCTATATAAATGCTTAATATCAGATGCAAATATTCAGCCGGCAAATTCCACCGAGACATTGCCCATTCAAATCGATTGAGTTGAGTTTCTTCTTCCTTTACTTTCGAACAAATAATCGAATAATTTTCGACTCTATATGGGAAAATATAAGGAGGCCAAAAGGCACTTTCTGTGGTCATCATAATTGTCTAGAGAATTGCAAGTGCTTAAGTTATACCAAAAAAGAAAAAGGAGGCCAAGAGCTGGCTTAGCTCGGTTATCGGATGACTTATCCTGTTTACCAAGTCGAAATTTCATTTAAATATTCAAATTTTGAATTTATTCACCATCAAACACAAAAACACTTTCAGCAACCACAACATATTATTGCCTACTTTACAGTCAAAAAACCAATTATTTTTTGTACAAAATTGGGATCTGATTTTTTGGTAAAATTTTTGGTTTTTTTATTTCTTATTTTTGCTGTAACTTGGGCAAAACTGGTCCTACACCAAAAATACATACTGTTTTGAACAGATAACAAAACAAGAAATAAATCCATGACACTCTCCGGGTGATCTAGCAAAAATAAAATTTTAGCCAATTTTCAATTTTTTTGTAAGGGGGTATATCATAATTTTTTGCAAAAAATGGCAAAAAATAAAAATTTTCAGGTTGAAATGCAAATTGATTGGAAATTTAATAACGAGTTCAGAAAGGTATGACAATCCATATTTGGATCAATATTTCCATTGTTACGGTAAAAAAACGCGTTATTTTTTGTAAAAAATTGGGATCTGGGTTTTTGGAAAAAATGGGAATTTTTCTTTTTGTTTTTTCCTGTAACTTGGCCAAAAATGGTCCTACACCAAAAATACATTCTGTATCGAACAGATAACAAAATAATAAACAAATTACACTTTTGTCTATCTACTTAACTTTTCTATCTTAAAGAAGAAATGAAAATAAAAGGTAAACACTTAACAATCTAGCAAGTTGAACCCTTTGCTTTTCAATTTCATTTTATTTTTCTACTCCATTTGTTGTGCAAGCCATTTTCGATTGAAAACGTTGGAGTCTGTGTGTTTGGACATCAACGCTTAGTGTTGGGCAATGTCAACACCTCCTTTTCAGGTCTGAAAAGGGGTGACGGGGGGATGTTTCAGCCCCTTAACACCCCCCTTCCGGTTGGCAGTTGTGTGTGCGACTTATTTGCTGAGTGACACACAAATTCGTTTCGGCGACAAACGCCTCGACTTTGACTGGCCCAAAGTTATTGGGTTTGCGGGTGGTTCGGATGGGTTGTGTAGGTTGATGGGGTTCGTTCCCAAGGATGTTTGAGTTGTTAAGCTGCTTTGGGGCCCTCACATGTGCTGGAAAGTGGTCAAGAGCGTTGTCCATTCAGTGTTCACTTTGTTGTCCTCCTTTTATCCCTTCGCTCCTTTCGCTCCTTTCGCAGTTCCTTCGTGCTCATCCTGTCATGTTTTCCGTGTATATTTATCTGCCATTTTTATGCGATACTAAATTTTGCGTGGCTGTGTGTGTTGCGGAAAAACGAATCTGCAATGTGCAGCGTCATTTGATGGTCGAATACATTTTCCTTTCTATTTTCTGCACTGGCGCAAGGAAATGCGATAGCGGGATTTTGTCGAACATAGCCGGCAATCTTAAGTGTCCTGGCAGGTTAAAGTTATGCTATTTGTGTCTGACCTCAAGTATTTGAAATCGAGTCGGGGTTTAAATTATTATGAGATGTTTAAAGAACTGAATTTGTGGCAAAAGATTATAAAATACATAAATATTTTAATCTAATATAAATTAGTATAGACAAATATAGGTAATACTAATTGTAATAAATTTATTAATTTCCTTTTAAATTATATAAATTCTTGTTAATGACCCAAATGACCTTGGCTTTTTTCTTAGTCGTTTGTTTCGCTTTTTTGCCCTTTAAATTATTTGATACACATACGAAGGTTTTTCTTGCCTCTCACTCACTCGCGCACATCATAAATATGCTTGCCCAAAAGTGCCGTTTTGTCACTCTATCCCTCCATCTCGCTCGCACTTGATGCGGTTGCTATTGTTGTTGTTGTTGGCCTTGCATAGAAATTACTTTTACTGGGGAAATGGGATTTTCGTTGTTATTCTTGTTGCAACACTGCGGCGATTATGCGACGCCAAAGCAATTTTTGGCCAGAAAGAGAGGAGGGGAAATTACGAAAGAGCGAGAGGGATAATGTGGGTAAAGCTTTCAATCTTCTGCGGTATTTTCTATGCAAAAAAGAAAACGCACAGATTGTGGAAAAGCACATTTTTAGCTCTCCATTAATTCATTCTATGATATATGTTTAATTTTTTTAATATTTCAAAAATATTTCTCTTATTCAATTAACAAAAATAGTTTTATTTTATTAATTATAAAGAATTTTTTTTTAATTTTTCTGTGTTTGAGTTTATTTTGCCATTTTCCTTTCCGTTGTATTTAATTTGATTATTTCTTTTTTTCTTCCATATTTGTGTTGGCAATTTGCAATTTCCTCCGCACAAAAGTTGCATATGCAGCACACGTTGCGTATGCGTGATGTCAGCAATGATTAATTAATGAAACAAACAAGAGAGTGCGTAAGCGTAAGCGAGATGGATGTACAGATAATGAGCGAGACAGCTGCAGAGCATAATCGTTAAGAGTAAAACGATTAATTGCTCACGAAAATTACGACAAAAAAGTATTAAAATTTGATTTTAATTTCGTATTCACGCATCGCTTAGTTGCAAATCCATTGGGTACAGTGAAGACCAGCGAACATGAAAATAATCAAGTTCAAATCCATTTCTTGGGTAATCGAAACTAATTAGTGGAACTCAGGGAAAATTACAGATTTTCCTCACATTTTTTTCCGCCCGTTTTTGCGCCCTAATGGCTGCCCACAAATTGAATAATTGCATGAGTTACACACACACACAAAACGAGCGAAAAAAAAAAATGGGAAAATTCAACCAAAAGCTTGTTAAATTTCCCACGCTTCTTGAAAGAAGCAAAAACAAAAAAAAAAAGCACAAGAAAAACGGCGACAGAAAAAAAGAAAAGAAAACTTCAGGGAGGAGACTCACACATTCATACAAAATCATGATAATTGAATCAAATTGCATGTCAACAGTGGATTAGCAAAGCGAGAGAGTAGAGGGAAAATTATATAAAAATTGCATTGAAATGATTATTTGAGAAAGTAGCAGAGAAATTGCCGCAGAAGCCGAAACTTGTCCTTGTTCCCACGCACATGGGCTTACATAAAAAAGCACATAGATATGTGTATGTCTATCTATAAAATATATAAAACAGACTCATTTGAGGCTGAAAAAACCCACAGCAGACAAATGAAGAGGCGAGGAATAAAGCTGTGGCCAGAAAGGCCCCTGGAGAAAGGCGCGGAGAAAGGAGAAAGGCGCAGGGAAAAGGGTCGTTGGCAACATGGGTTAAAGTGCTCGCTTCTCCCTGCGAAGCAAAAAGAAATTGCTGATAGAGTGGGTTAACCCAAGTCCTGATGAGGCACACTTTGGTGGTTCCCTTTTCCCTTTTTCTCTTTCTCTATCTTTAAAACAATGAACTGCAAATTGTGCGCAAATTACATAAAAAAGTAAACAAAAAAAATTATGGCCCAGAGTGGGGCAACAAAAATATAAAGAATAAATAAACAAGTAAACAAAAGGGCAACCAAGTAAAACCAAATAAAAATTCGTTGAAAGAGCTGCTCGGAATGAGTCAGCGAAAAGAAGTACATTTCGCATAATGCACCACATGGCGTATGCTTGATATGTGGAAGCATAGCCAAGAAATTAATGGCAAAAGAGAGCTTAAGTCAAGTGCCATGAAGGAAACACATAAATTAATTATTGAGCTGATAAAAGCAACAAGTATAGCTGGGGAAAAATAAAAATAAATATTCTTAAAATTTATTACGGCAAGAAAAATAAAAATTTAAATTAATAAATTTGAATTATAATAAAACAGCATTTTACAATACAATAAATAAATTAAACTAATGGAAAACACAATCTAGATAAATTCAAAAATAAGCTAAACTAAAGCGAAACCCATTACACAAAAAATAAAATAAACTTCAAGTTCATCTCAAAGCTAAAAGCAACCACTTAGCACCCTTTAAAATTTAATCGATTTGAGTTGTGCTGCTCGCACAGAACAGAAACCGCTTCTTGAGACATTAAGCAAATATTGAAACATAAATTTCAATTTGTGCTATTTCTTTTTTCAGCGATGTTTGTTTATTACTTGGGCATATCAATTTTGCCGGTGAAAGATTAAATAAACACAAATGTGAGCCAGGACGTTGGGTGGGCGGGTGGTAGTGGTAGTGGGTGTTGGGATCCGGAAAAGCCCTCCTCCATTCCTCGGAAAAAAGTGCATTGGCATATTAAGCGTCTGTCTGCAGGGCACAAACTCCAACTCAAACACAAACAGAGAAACAGAAACAGAAAACAGAAAACTGAAAACAGAAACAGGCAAACGTGGTGTGCACATTTTATTTTATTTTATTTCATTTTTACGATTTTCATTTTCATGTCTGAAAGTTTTCTTTCAATGTTTCTGTGTGTGGCAACAACGGCAAGAGGCAAAAGTTTCAATTTCTGCAATTGTTGAATTTTTGCACGCACAAGAAATAAAGATGAACGAACACACCCATGCGGCGCGGTTACCTCTCGGCACATCACATGCAACGATAATGTGAATGACCAGGGACCAGAGAGACTGTTTCAGAGACTCAAAGCTGAGACTGAGACGGAGGACTGGAGACGGAGGCGGAGACCCAATGGAGCTGCCATATTGACAATGGGACTGGAGACGAGCGCGCCAAGTTGCAGAAAATTCCAGAGTCCCAGCACAGTGGGTTAAAGTCTTGGGAAAACCAAGGACTTTTTTAGGTAAGTGTTAGCCAAATAAAAAGTGCCACTTTTCAAACCATAAATAATTTTTAAATTATAATAAATTAAAGTGAAATTTTAAGAGCCTGAAATAATTATTTAACAAAAATAGTAAACACAAAATAAATAAAATTAAATAGAGACCAATTTTGAAATTAAATTAAAAAATAATTAAATTTACACCGCAAAATTAATTAAAATTGTTAAAAATGCGCAATAAATAATAGAATTATAAAGTGTAACTAGAATTTAGTTTTTACAAATTGTAAGCAAAGTTAAATTGCATTTGAGCAATAAACTAAAATACACAAACAAAAAAAAGGTAAAAGTAAATAAAAAGGCATGTAAACAAGCCGAGTCGGTCGGTAAATCTAGTCGGTAAATTAGGACCGGTTTCAGCAATTCGCGCCGATGGCCAATGGACCTTGACCACTGTGGCCGGTGGGTCGGTCATAACCGGGCTCAATGCGAGCCAGTTGCATTTTCCATTGGCCATTGGCCGTTGGCTTGCCGAGTACGTGCTGAAAATGAGCAAAAGTCTCAATTCGAGTGCCTAATTAAATCAGCATCACTCTATCTGCCCGCTATGTGAGGTCGACTGCAGGCGATCAATCGATTGATCGATCGAAATCGAACATCCGATCGTTCCAAATTCAATTACTTATTTCAATAAGCCAAAGTGTCAAATGCTAAATATATTTCCCAAAAACAAAGTTCAATTGGCTGCAGAGAGATCGTTGAAAGAAGTAAAAAATATATTATGATTTTAATTATAGGCAAAAGGTCAGTAAACACAGGGCGTATACATGATTTTATGGCAAATAGGTAAATTAAATATAACTTATAAAATAATTTAATCTAATATTATTATTTCTTAATTTAAATTGAATATATATATTCTGAAGAATTTAACTTCTTAAAATCTTTCATATTTTCCTCCGTTTTCCTGTTGATTTTTCCTCCGCTTATTTTTCCGTGACACAGTTTCCCCCGAATTCATTATCACTTTTCCAACTGGTTCGCAGTGGACACACCTCTCCATCTACATCCATCTACTATGTTTCGCATTTTCCCCCTTTCTTTCTGCGTATCAATTATGAGTCTTTGACTTGGTTTAGCTTTAAAAGCTGAGCAAAAGGAAAAAGGAGAGAAAAAAAAACCATAATAACCCAACAATTTCCGCTGTTCGGTTGTGGAAAAACAAGTTTTTCTTGACTTTGACTGTGACTCCTTGGGCTGGTTTTTGGTTTTTGGTTTTGGCTTTGGCTTTTCTTTTAAGGCGATTCGGTTATTAAGTTGGCGAACGGGAAAGCCGGGCCGCCCCTTCCTGTTGGATTTGCATAACCTGCTGCTACTTCTATTTCCATATCTATTTCTGTTTCTCTTTCAATTTCTATTTGTTTAACCCCTCGAAGAAATGGACAAATCAATTTGCTTGACAACCGCACACACTACACACTGTATGTGTGGCGGCACCCACGCTCGAAATCGAATTGAGTGTTGATTTATTGGCCATGATCTGATTTTGAACAAACAAGAAAACCCATTTAGCGACATGACCAGGAATAAATAAACATACGAGTACGAGTACAAACAAAAAGCATGGAAGAAGGGGGCAGAAAGAGACGGAGACAGAGGCGGAGAAAGAGACGGAGTGACCGGCGTGCGAGCGAGAGAGAAGCATGTCAAATGGTGCACATAAATCTAATTGAATTAGCGTACGAAAATCAAATCAAAAAGCAAAAGCACCCCAAAAATTGACACTTTAAATCGAAAGACCCAAAGGCACAAGTGTGAAAAGCATAGAGAGTTCAATGACCGCCGATCGTTGACTCCTTTGAGAAATATATACATATATATATACAATATGCACATCGATATGCAATATTGGTCAAATTATTTGGCCACGACTTTGATAAATTCGATTTGAGTCGACAGAGATGAATGATTTTGCAGGGGAAAAAGAAAAAGGGCGCCAAAAATGGGTCACCGCATTTGTACAAGCTTCTTTAACATGTGTAATATATATTTTCGATACACGTAAACAAAATGGTAAATTATTTATTTAGATTCCAAATATCCAAGCCAAATTGTTTGTAAATCAAAAGTGCAGCCTGAAAATTTAGGCAAAGCAACTAGCAATTAAAGCGACTTTGTAGTGAACATGACTTTGAATTTCATTCGAAGGCAACTCAATTTAAAGTCAATTAAACTGTTCAATTGTTCATAAAACATTTGACTGCACAAACAGTGGGCCACAAAAGTCACTCGAGCGGATAAAAACAGAGTGCAAGAGTTGCCCCTGAATTATTTAGCAATTTACCGGATGGAAACCGAAGAACCAGAGTTGTAGAACGTACAAAAAAAGAAGAAAGGAGCCCCCCCTGACGAGATGTCACATTAACACTGCTTAGCAAGCAGTCGAACACGTGTCTGACAAGAGAATCTTCTTCAACTATCCATCAAAAAGTTCCCCAACCCAGCCACCCGAAAAAAGCCCCATCCATATATGGTGGATATATATATATATATATATACCATTCTCTTCGCATCAGTCACGGTTTCGTCCCGTCTCTTTCCCTTCGCCCCCTGCTGTCTCTTTCCCACTCGCTGCGTAGACAAATGCTAATAGCATGGCAAATTTAATTTTCACACTCACTTTGTGCGTGTGTACTTGGCTTTCGGTGGTGTGTGTGTGTGTGCGAGTGTGTGTGAGAAGTGATTTTGGGTCTGCTTCTTCTTCGCGCTGCGGCTTTAATTGAATTTGCTGCGTTTTTGTTTTGCTGTTTTATTAGTTACAATTTTTGCGCTCAATTATGCGAACGTTAATTCCATTTTTCAAAGCTACAGCAGATAAAACCAAGAAAATATATAATAACAAATATATATATTATATTTCTATTACAAATATGAAAAGGTGTATTTAAAAATTATACAAATTATATTTGATTAAAACTATTCTTTTAGAAATTAGAGTAGGTAATTCACAAAAATATTAGATATAAAACTTATAAACTATTTTGGTTTACCAATCATTTTTTGAGGCAATGTTTTTCTGATTTGTAATATTTAGAAATTTATTTCCAAGTTAGTTCGATTTATGGGATTTCGACTGTATCTGTGTGTCTACCTCCGCTTTATGTTTTCTAGATTTCGTTGATGTTTCTTTGCTTGTTGTTTCTATCCCTCGGTTTTGGTTTTTGCTTTTGTTTGGCGCGAATTTTTGCGTTTGCTGTAAGCGCCATTTAAGCCGACGGCAGCTGTCAGTCGCCCCCTCTCTCTTCCGCACACACTACCCGTCTCTCTCCATCTGCTTTTATCTATTTTAACATGCATGTGCGAGGGTGTGTGTGTGCATGGGTGTATGGGTGTTTGTTTGGATGAAGAGGTGCTTTTAATCGCTGGACGGGAACAGAAATAAAAAATGGAGTAGCAGCAGCCAACTAACATTGCATATTGTCCAGTACACATATTCCCTTTGTGAGTTGGCAACCCCCAACTAGGGTTGCCATCCCTTTCGCTTTTCCCCAAACTGAAAACTGCTTTAATAAAGTTAGTTAGTTTGGATTTGAGCAGCAGTATTTGATTTAATATTTTCGACAAACCGCAAGGCTATAGATTAGAAAAATCTGTCAAAAATGATGGGCAAAATAAAAACTTAAAAAATTACGTATACGCCCAGTTGAACCGGCTTATCAGAAAACCGCACTAAACCAAGTATAATGTGACCATTGTTTTGTATTAAGTTACCCCAGTTTGCGCTCGCCTAATTATGATATATATCTGCATTGAACAGCATTGCAAATTGGAGCTGTCACATATCACGCATACGACTAGTTGAACAGCCAAATCACTCAAAACTGTCAGCGGTTATTTTGGTTTTAAGTTCAAAGTTCTGTTCGTTGGGAAAAGAGCGATTTTCAGCTGTCACAATTTACAAACACACGCACATTCTACGTACACACAATTTGGATTTAGAGTACCAATAATAATAGTAAAACATTATAGAGTAAAACATATTTCTTCACTAATTGTAAAAATATGAAGTACGTATTTAAATTAAATTTAAAAAGGTTATATTTAATAATAAAAATATTACATTAGAAAATTAAATTAAATATGTCGAATATTATAAAAAAATATTTAAAACCGTGTTTATTATATGATTTACAATTTTCCTTGGCGCTTTAAATTTATTGAAAATTGAGCTGCATTTTCCTGCCGGCAGCTTTGTGTCAAGATTAAATATATGTTTGCCCTTTGCTAAATCCTCCTTGGATCCTCCTCCACTTGTTGTCCTTTTGGCATGCTCAAGTTTTTGTTTTTCCGGTTTTTCCACTATCTGCATTTTCTTGTTGTTGTTGCCACGTTGTTTTTCCTGCTGTTTTTGTTGGGCGGTCAACCTGACATGTGAGCCACAGGCACGAATACAAATGCTTAAATTGTGTGGCGTATTTGGTAGCTGCAGGCTTTAATGCACAAAACCAGAGTCACAAGACAGGATGGGATGAGGGGGGATTTTCCATTTTCCCCCTGTTTAGTAGTGTGTGAAAAATGCGCGCCACAGCCAACAAATTAACAACAACACTTGGAAAACGGAGAAGAAGAAATAAAATCTACACACAACATACAAACACACACTCGTACGAAATAAAAAAATAAAAAATGGTTAGAAATTGGAACAATGACCGCCAAGTGCTGCCAACTCTCTGTCTCCCTCTCTCTCTCTCCCTCCATCCCTCCCTCTTTTTCCCACACAATGTTTTGGTTCATTCATACATTTTTGTAATTTTTTTGTATTAACGTTTGTTTGCTCGTTTTCGTCTGCCGCCTTTTTTTCGGCTAGATATTTAAAGACTTGAATTTCACGGCTCTGATTACAGACTTCTCTTTTTGGTCACACAAAGTTGCTTAAATTTAATGGATTGAAAAAGGTATTTAAATATGACTTGCAATAAAGAAATTACACAATTAATGTCGCTTTTGTTAAAAAAATAAAAGTAATTTTCCTTTATTTTAATATCAATGTAATCAATATAACTTTATTAAATTTAAATGTGTGAATTATTGCCGAGAACAATATGTAATTAAATGCTTTGGTTTTACTTTAATAAACTTATTCACGCCCAACATATTGAATTACAACTGTGTGGGCCTCAAATTCAATTATCGAAAAATGTTGCCGAATTAAGTGAGTGAAATTCAAATCGTGTCGAATGATTATGGGTATTAATTAATTATTAATTCGCTGCATATTTGTTTACATACAGTATGTGTGCAATGATTTATCCAGGAAAAAAGGTATTGAATTCTTTTTCATATGTTTAAGACCCCAAGCTGAATTTAGGATAATTTAAGCGTGCAATTTAAAGAAGTTAACCTAGTTAGTCTTCATTTTTCCTTGCAGCCATTGAAATTTGCATGCTAATTTGATTGATTTCACACAGAACCCCAGAAAACTTCTGCTGATTACCTTTGTTTGTCTGCCGATTTGTTTATGTTTATGTTCATTCCAATTCCAATTGCAACTCTCTCTGGAAATTACTATCTCTGTGAATTACCCGCCGGCTGTGTTTGCTCAATTTGAGCATATTTAAATATAATTTGATTTGCCAGTTAAATGGAAAATGATTTATTAAATGTGCGTGCGTGTTTTTTTCTTTTTTTATATTTTAATTTTACCCAGTGTCTCTCGCTCGTTTGCCTTCTGCTGATTATTATTGTAGTTTAATTAAAATGTTTATTGTTTTTATTTGTTGCATGTTTTCACTAAAATTGCAGCAAATTATTATGATGAAAAAAAAGAAAAATATAAAAGGTAAACAAGCAAAGAGACAGAAAGGAAAATTAATACAGCAATCATGTTCAATTTTTATCTGCGAAGATTTAAATCGGTTTTGTTTGCGTTTCAGGTTGTGGCGACTCGGGATTTTGTCATTAATGGCAAACAAGTTTATCAAACAAAGGCAGTTTTTTTTCTAGAATATTTATTTTTATGCATTTTATTTATTATACTTTTATTTAAAATTCTTTAGCAAAGCTAAAAAATATAAAATTTTATAATTTTACAAGCAAAAATTATTATATTTTGGTGTTCAGAATCTTCACTGTAGATAGTTCTCGTACCCCTAAAAATGTCGCCATTTGAAATTGGTTTTCACATGCTGTTGTGCACACGTTTGCAAATCTGTTCGCCCCCAACTTGATATACTATATAACAGACCATATATGTGTATATATTTCTACGCCTGTGTATTATTAACTGAAACTGAAACTGAACTCTCAAACTCTCAAACCCCTTCGCTTCTCGTAACGCTGAACAATTTGGATTTTGCGGTTGCCCGGGTTGATTGTTCGTTAATTGGTTTCAATGCCTTGCAACCGCACTGGGCCTCCGTTTTCCCTCGTTTCGTTTGGGTTTTGGGCAACATCCTGCCGCCATTTTCCACCCACCACCCGTCACACCCACTTTGCCCCGCCTATTTTAGCGAGGAGGAGGTGGCGAATTTATTGCACTTGAACTGCACTCGAAGTGGAGCAGAAAGAGTTCTTCATTCGCGTTTTGTAATTGGATTAGTTCAAGTTTTTCTATAGCAAAATCAAAGTCCATATATTTGAATTGCGTGTCAGAAATTATGTCGCCAAAGAAAAGCAATTGTCAAGAACATAAATTGAAAGTTAGTAAGTCAAAAAAATTTTCAAAATATTTTAAAACGTTTTATAAATTAAAAAAATGTTTTAAATAATATTTCTGTTCTCTTAAAATGTTTTTAAATTATCTTTGTCCAAAGTCAAAAGATTTTCTCTGTGAACAAACGAAATAAAATAAAATTATTTTTCTAGATTGTTTTAAGGTTTTCCTTAAAATTATATAGTATAAATTTTAGAATACATTCTTTGATATTTTGCTCATCTCTGAAACCCTTACTTCCGATTTGTCTCGCTTATTTTATCCCTTCTCCTTTTAATTTTACATATTTCCTTGCCTTCGGGTCAGCCAAGAAGAACGATAATTTAAACATTTGCGCATAATTTATTTAATGCTCTTTGAACGTTCCCCACAGTCAAAGTTTTCTAAGCCCCCGAAGGAAAGAGAGGGAGACAGTCAGGGGAGTGAGACGGCAGATACAATTGCCAAGATTATTATTATTGTTATTATCCCACATTGTTGTTGCTGCCTTTGTAAGTCGTTGACTTTGTCCAATTGAGCTCGATGAATTTGTTAATTGCGTTGATTATTGGCATTTATTATTAAAAATAATACATAGTATTTGCCTATTTGCCATTGTTGTTAATTTTATAATTATTATTTGCTGCTCTCCGGTGGCCTTTGAGTGGCCCAAATATTTGTGCGTGTGCAGACAAAAACAAGAGCAGCAGCAACAACAACAACAACGTTTGGTTTGGCTACATGAAATTGCAATTAAAAGCCGAAGCCCGAAAGGCATTTTATGCATGAAATATTCCGGCACGGTGGGTTAAAGTGTTTTTTTGTTTTCAAAATCACTACGCCTTTGAAGTGGAAATTAAAATTTTTTAAATTCTAAAATTTCTGCGGCTTAATTACCGTTTTGTAGTAATTTTCCGTTCCCATGTTTATTTGTGGTTTTTCAATGTTCCAGCTTATTAAAGTATTTGCTCCACAGTTAAAGCGACAAATTTAAAGAGCTTAACGTTTATGAAACAATTAGGTATTCATGTAAATAATTACATTTCCTGCTCGGTGCTGTTTTCCCTACTTTAAGAGCGGAAGTAGTAAACCATTTAAAATTAGAGGAATGCCTATGAAATAATACATAATTTATTACCATACGTTAATTAATTCAACTAATAATGATTAAAGAAAACCATTCATTAACCCACTATATAATCCCTGCAGTACTCGAATTCAGGCAGAAGAACTTAAAAGGACTTAATGGAATTACAGCCGACAAAAGCTTATGTTTTTTTTTTCTACTCTTTTTTGCACTCTGGGAATTTTGCCACCCCGAAAACTTCCAATTTCCGAAACTAAGCAAATAGAAGCCCGTAAAGTCAATGGAGGAGCAGCTGGCAGAGCATCCGCCTCACTCCCCCTCTCTTTCGCTCCCCCTATAGCCGTCTCTCTCTCTTTCTGTCGCCATCTGCATGTGGTCGCCTTGGGTCATTGATACGTAAACGAAAAGCATGAGAAAATTGACAAATAGGCGACACTCAAATATTTGCACTCTCAAAACCCACACACACACACACACTCGGGCTGCCAAGGAAAGAGAGAGAGGGACCGAGTCTGAGCGATAGAGACAGCTATATCACAGAACAGTGAACTTTATTCAACGCTTTACCATCTTATCTTATCCCCAAGAAAAGGTTCATATTTGCGTTATAACCAAAAAATTCCAGATTATCTCTTGATATTTTGCATATTTATTGTATTTGCGCTGCACAGACAAGAACATTTCCATACTTAATGCGCGCAATTAATTTAAGTACTACATTATTTAAAAAACAATAAACATGGCGAAATCAGCGAGACCATAAAAGAGAACAGAAAATCCCGAAATTGTTTTATGGCCGGCGAAAAAGTTTAGTTATGGCAAATTAATTCGTTTCCGAATGGCTAAGTAGTTCACATGACTAAATCAGCGCGATTTCCGCATGATAAATGGACTTTCGGGGCAAGCGGGCCAATTAAAGTTGAAAGAGAGATTTTTTAATGGTATTTAAGCTAACCGATCGACGCGGATCATTTGTCTTATTAATTTATTTCTTTTTGTTTTTAGAAATTTTGCACATGATTAATGCAGCTAAATTGATTTTCTTCGAGAATTAACTTATAAAATAAATTTAATTAAGTATTCTGAACATATAATTTTTTTTTAGTCACGTTTTAATTTTTATGAACACTTTCCCCTTAAAGCCTAACCTTTGTGCCATAATTCCATCGTCCTGCCATTATTACTCAATCAAACTGCCATTAGAAAGCCAGGCTAATAGAGTGTCATCCATGTAGCGCCCTCTCTTTCACTCCCCTCGCAGCCATCTCTTTCTGCAGTCTGGCACTGGGACATCTTTGATTTTAATTGCATTTCCATTTTGCCCCCGATTCAATCGCCACTGACATTCGACTTCGATACTCGACATTCGTAATTCAATTGTCCAATTGCCCCCCTTTATCCCCCTCCCTCTTGCCCACTGATTGGGGGGATAGAAAGAGACGGGGAGTTTGTCGAAAATGTTGATTCAATTATTCAAGGTGACGACGCATCTCAAATAATTGAGTTTCGCTTTTATCATTCGGCTCTTTCGAGTTCCTTTATTTTGTGCCATTTTACAATTTGATTACGTCAGCCTGAACCCAACGCCTCCTTCCTATCCGCCACCCCCTCCGCCCACCGCCCATGGCAACATTGTCAGCTTTGATTGACATTCAACTTCGACTGACAATTGACCGTCAACAATAAATTGTTGCATGCAAATTGTCGTCAAATCAACAAAATCGGCATGGAAATGGCACAGAGAAATGTCACAAAAATGAAAATTTGCAAAAAACAAGAAAATTAAGTGACAGGGGGAAATAAAAAAAAAAATTAATGAATGTCACTGGATGAAAAATTCCCACTTATTATTTGTGGTCCGCGGGTGGAGAAGGGGGAGGGGGGATGGAGCCTATTGATTATAATGGGTTCGGAAACAATAAAAATATATTTCCATTTTTGCGGTGGCAAAGTTCAGATAAAAATGTGCATATATCCATTAAAAAAATTGTTATTAATTCGATTCGGTTTATGAATATGAGAGTGTGGCTATAGGATAGATTTTCAATTTTGTATCGAATTTTTATAAAATTCATATACATTTTTAATAATATTTTGTACTCCAGAAATCCTCAAAAAAATAACCCCTAACACACCCCAAATTTTATGACTCTATTAGCATATCCTCCACATCGCACTAGTTAAGTGTAGCAATTTGTGAATTAATAAACTTTGATTAGAATGTTTGTGGACAAATACCCAAAACAAAGGCCGAAACAACACACAGAAAAGAACAACACACAGATTCCGGGGGACAATAAATAGAGCAAAACAACGACAATGGTAGTGGCAACAACAACAACTGGACAACTGGACAACCGACCAGGCAACATACATGGGCAACAAATAGCAACGATAATGTCAATTATTATTAACACGAAAAGCGCACGCACTCGATCCACAGCCGCCGCAGCCCCGCCCCCATTTTCCCACCGCCTTTCCCGCCTTTTTCGGCCATGCATGAGCAATTTTCGTGGTCAATGGCGTCGAACAACCCACATCCCCACCCACTTCCTCTTGACCACAGGCACGGATGACAACTACAGTGGAGATTGTGTGGAAAGGAAAATATTTAACACTCTCTGAAATATATTTAATTTGTTATCGATTTTATCGATTTTTTCTTTTCTATAGATTTTAACTAAAATTTGTTATTATGTCCAAAATACAGTTAAAATATAAATAAATATATATATTTAACGCTCTCTGAAATATATTTAATTTGTTATCGATTTGATCGATTTTTCTTTTTGATCGATTTTAGCTAAAATTTGATATTATATCCAAAATATATATTATACGAGAAATATATGAATTATATCCCACAAAATAGTTGACCTATGTACCATTTACCTCTGTAGTTGGAAAATGCGGGTTCTGGGAGGTGAGTGCGCTGGCTACGCTGGCGATACAATCAGCTACAGTTGGTGACCGGCACCGAACAACAACTAAACAACTATGGCAACAACAACAACGACAACCAAACAACTGGCCACAAATCAAAAAATTTGTAAAATTCTCTATTTTTGTGGTGGGGTAGGGGGCTACTAACCAACCCCCCTTTAATTTTGTATTTTGTGCTGTTTAAATAGCCGAAAATTGCCAACATTTAAATGCAGCCAAGTGCCACGCCCTTAATTAGGCGGCTTATATAATTTTCCGAACGAAAACGAAAAACGGAAAACGGGGCCCAACTAGTTCGTTAGCGTGTGTTTGTGCGCCCGATTTAGTTCGACTGACTTTTGGCTAATTAATAGGCGCGTGTTGCCAACAATATGCGAAATCTACGTGGCCGACATGGTTTTTAACAAACTGTCCAAAAAGCCGAAAACTTTCGAGACCCCACCGAAAAGTTTGCGTCAACTTTTTTGGGAACCCAAATTTGACTTTGGATTTTGGCGCACACAGGTACGAAAAACACGTAGTTTGGCAGCAGGTAAAAGCGATATCTTATCACTTAAAAATTTTGGGCAATAAATTATAATAATGTATAACTAAATTGTATGCCTGCGCGGGGAATAGCCAAACCAATGAAGCTGTCAGCGAGGGCCGTTTATAATTTATTAACCAGGCAAATGGAAAAATAGAAAACATTTTAATTGAATGTAAGAGAAATAAATTGAATCCGCCTTAAACAAAACCCTCATCGCATCGAGGGCCTCAATCAAATTAAAGATTTATGATCCCCGGGCAAAAAAAAAGAGAGAACAAAAAATCTAGACAAGACAATGAATATCAATTAGGGGGGGCCGAAAGGGGGTCGAAGGGGGCACTTAGAGCCCCGGCTTTTGATTAGATCAGCGGGCGGACAAAGGAAAAATGAAAAAGTAAAATGAATAAATATTTTCTGTTGCCTCTAATTGACGTAAATTAATAAGCAGTCGCCATCTAATGTCACTGAAAGTCACCAAGTCGCAAAGTCACATTCACTCAGCCCCGAAAAGGTCAGATATCTACGTCAATGTCAAGGGGCAAAAAGCAAAAAGCGCTGCCTTATCAACACTCGAGGACCAAAGGGAAGCATCATTAAAAATTTAAGCACTCGCCTTAAAATTTGATTTAAATTCCCTCGTTTTTTAAAGTATTTTTTAATTTGTTTCTTCTTTTGTTGGGCCGGAATTTTTTTTTGTATTTTAATTTCTACTTATACTTTCTGTTCTGTTTTGTTTCTGTTTTTTTGCCTACTGCGGGCGGTCGGAGTCATTAAGTCAGCTTTGTTCCGCCTCAATGCCGGCCCCGCCCCCCATTTTCCGACCCCCGCCCCCTTCCACACACACACACACAAATGTTGGGCGAATAGAATCAAAACAAAGGCAAACAACAACAGCACTGGAAACACAGAGAAAAAATTAAATAAAAAACAAAAATGTGACAGCAATTAAAGCCGGAGTCTTCTTCTCTTTGAGATGAGGGAAAAACGAAATGGGGGACATTCTCAATTGCAAATGAGACACAATCAGATGAGGCTGCTGCCAAAAAAGCACAGGGAAAAGCGGAAAAACGGAAAAGCAGGATAGGGGAATTTATTTATTCGACTTGGAAATTACCTCTAGAAATTTAAAATATTTTAATTGCATTAACAAAGCTGCCTAGAATTAAATAAGATAAATAAATCACCTAAATCTAAATTCGTTTATTTTTATAAGCACCTCAAAAACACTTAATAACTTCTTTATAAATAAAGATAATAACTTTTCGCTACTCGGCACTATCATTTCATTAATCTCCCCACCAATTCCCGCCTGCATCATTTAGGCAGTACTTAAGCATAAAAAATGAAGGGAAAAAAACAACCGAAAAACAAAAAACAGAAGGCGAGCTGAAAAGAAGCTCATAATTGCACGCTAAACGCCATTTGAGTGGACATTTTTGTGAAAAACAACTCCAGCAACAAAGTCAAGGGAAGTGCTATGGGTTAAAAGAAAAAACAGTAAGTGGGTGGCGAAAAGGGGGCGGAGGTGGAATCTCGGACCCGGAGAAGCTTCCAGCTTGGAATCTTAATGAGTGGGCGGCAGATGGCAAGTGCAGCGGCACCAAGTAAACCCAAATCCCGGCCAGAGATGGTCTAAAAAAAAATGAGGAAAACCATCTGGAAGGGCTTAAGTTTGGGTTCAAATTTTAAAATACCCTGGAATTCTTTTTCGAAATTTTCAAAAAAATTTGTTATAGAATATTTAATATTTTTGTAGCTTACTTGCTTTCATTTAAATTCTTCAATAATAGTTTTTGCATAATTTTTTAAAATGTAGTTACCTGAAATTAAAAAGAAAATTTATAAGTTTTAGTATTAAATATTATTTTAAAATTATCTTAATTTTAAAGAACATTTTTAAAAATTCATTTAAATTAAGTTTTCATAGTTTCGGAAACTCTGTTGTCTTAATTTTTAATAAATAACTAAATATTAAATTAACTGGAATTACAATATGTAAATGTAAATGTAAATAATTTCCTTGGCAAAGTGTAAGCCCCATTTAAACTAAACGAAATGTAATGCTAGGTATATTTAATTGGCTTTTCCACACTCGCCGCTTGGCTTGTCATAAACGTAATACCCTCTTTACTCTTTATTCTTTATTCTTGGGTGGCCCAAAGGTAACTGGGCCAGCTGCAATGAACGTTGTAAAGGGGGTGGCGTTAGGTGATTAACGGAGGGTTTCGCGTGTTTTCTCGGGGCAAAGGAAAAAAGGTAAAGGAAAAGTAGAGAAAAGTAAAGGCAAAGGCAAAGGTGATGCTGCCTGCATCGGGTGGAATGCGAAGCCAAGTTAATTTATAAACACTGAAGATACTTAAGGGACTGCAAGGAGAGTGAGTCCAAAGTTGAAATCCTAGCCAAGGGTATGGAGTTGCAGCAGAAGCAAAAGGTGAATAAGTGGCAGATGAAGTGCAAGATGATATCCCGAAGTCACCTTGACTATCGGGGCTATCAGTGTGTAATCAATCATTGAAGTGGCTTCGCCGGAAAGGGGGATTTCCATCCAAAGTCTGGCAAGTAATTAAAAACTTTCCCGGTGGAAAAGAGTGCTGCAATTTGTCAGGGCAACGAAACAAAAAAAAAAAGCGAAAGTAAAAACCAAATAGATTCCCCCCTATAAAATTTCAACACCAGAACATTTGGTATTTGCAATTGGCATTTTGCATTCGGCAGTCGAATCTGTGATTGAGCAACTTTGGGGGTTGGGTTTTCCCCAGAAGGTTATAGTGAAGTTGGTCAAGAGCTTTGGCCTATACCAGTATGGTACATAAGGTATTTTTCCGCCAGAAACTCGGCACGCCGCAGAGATCCCATCGCTCGTGAGCCTTTGGAATCCATGAATGAAGCTGGCTAATGGTTATGGCCAGGCTTTAACGGAGCAACTGGTTCTGCCATCATCATTATCATCACTTGGCTTTTGCACATTTTTTACTTTTCAGCCATTTGAATGTCGGCTACACTGAGATTTACTAGTTTAAGATGATGTAAATTATTTGTTTTTAATATTTTTTGGACGATAAAAACCATGTATAACTTTTTTTTAACCCTAAAATCCATTTAAATCCGTTTTTTCAGGAGTATATTTTTGTCTCTCTATTTTCAATTAAATTTCTGCTAGTGTAAACACCTCGACTAACTAAACTGCATTCAGTTTAAATGTGTCACATGCCGAGAAAGAGAGGGAACGACTGGAGCTACTTGAAATTTGCATTGCAAAGTTGTTCCCTCTTTTTTTTTTACTATTTCTATTTTTTTTTTCAGGTTTGGCCGGAAGGCGAAAATGCCGCCGCTAGATGTCGCCACTCTCGACACTCTCGCCCCCTCTCTTTCGCGACAACGCATGCTGTCTCCCTTTCGCGTTGCGTGTGTCGAGTGAGTGTTGACTTTTATGGTCATTGACTTGTCCCTCCTGTCAGTGGGACACACAAATACACACCCCCTCCTTCTACGCCCCTGTCACCTGCATTTTACAGGAGCTAATCAAGCGATTGCAGGTACAGCACTAATTCAATCACACCATTGCGAGTCCCCCTTTTAAACGCACTTTTTGGAAAAGCTTTTAGGAAAACCTGGAAGGGGAAAACGTGGAAAAAAGTAAATTCCTCTAACGATGTGCCAAAAGCATTTTAAGCCGAAAAAGAAGGGTACAAATGTAAGCATCCATGGTTTGCAAAAAAAGGGCAAACTAATAAAAATATATATGTATATTAAAAATTCGCTATTTAAGGTACCTAAAAGCTGTCAATATTTTAGGTTTTTCTCTGAAATTCAAGATGAACAAACAAAAATTACTATTTCATAGTCACAGATTATTATATTTTGGATTATGATATATATAAATACTAATAAAATTATGTTTTTTAAAAGAGTAGGTTAGCTTTTGAAAATGTTAAAAATTGGCTAATAAAGGTACCGAAAAGTATGCAATATTATTTTGCTTAATATTTGCATATATTTATTTTTGATTTTATCTTTTAACTCCTATGAATTTATTCCTAAGTCAATAACAAGAGATATTACTCCTAAATTCTAATTTAAATATGTTGCAGTTCCTAATGGCCACCAATTTCAAGTGACCACCATTCGACGACTCGTATGCAAATTTAAATTGTGTCCCGCTATTTGATATTTTTATTTTTTGCTTTCCAAGCGCTAAGAGCATTAAGAGGGGTGGTGGAGGGGGCGTGGCCGATCCGGAGGAGATGCAAAAATAACGTTAAATGTATAAATTCTCGCATTTATTTCATCGCATCGCCGATGCAAATTCGTTTATGCAACTCAATAAAAAAAAAACCGAATAAAAAACACAAAAAAATAGTGGGATCGTCCGGAAGGTTGGCCGTCGCCGAAAGGGAGTTGCGAAAAAGTAATCATAAAAAATCACGGCCCAAATGGTTTTTACCCTCGACCAAAAAGACACGGGTGTTGATGCCTATGGGGTATACGGAGTGCTTTTTGCGCTTTTCACCCAGAAAATTGTGCCATTCAATTAATTTTGCTGCTGTTTGGCATACAGTGCGTTTCGCAACAGTGCGCCATAAATATATATATATTTCGAAAATGCCCCACTAGCTAAATTCATCCATCGAAAGGTTATTGAGCAAATATAATTTCAAGAATATTGAAAAAATATTTATTTCACTTAATTATGGGTTTATTTAAATGAAATGAAATGCTCTTACAACTTTGAAACGCCACTTACTTTAAAAACACAAATGTAGTTGATCCGGCAAACTTCACAATAATTGATTGTGAAATGAAATAGGGGCAAAACAAAGGAATATATTTAATAAAAATATACAAAAGGAAATCTACAGGTGTTTCAACCGACTGTCGACTGTCGCTAATCAATTTTCCATTTCCATTTCAACCCAATTAAAAGAGGGAACTCTCTTCATTAGGCATATGGCGGTTGCTCAAAAGAAAATATGTAACTGCATCCGACAAAAAAGTTGATAGACAGAAAAAACTAGTATTTTTTGGCAAATTAAATTCGTTCCATTTCGTTGGCGCAGGACCCAATTTAATGGTTGATTAAAAAATAATAATAAACAACGGAGACCCGGGGCTTGAAAATCGATTTAATCCCCCTGCCTGCTGCCCCAAAGGCTTTTGCCAAACTATTTGCTCAGCGCCCATCGACAATAAACGTAAAAAAGGGATATATATATATATATATATATAGATATATATATGTAGGTACTGGTACATGAATATGAAAGGGAATATTTTAAAACTTAATATTGTTTGGGGATATGGCGGACCCGGAATATCGAATGACGAAAGGCCAGAGTGGCTTAATCGAGTTGCTATCAATTAAATCGGAAAAGGTTTTAAACGTTCGTGAAAGATGGCAAAGTGAAGAAATATAAATATTAAATTAATTTTATAAAAGTTTTACTTATCAAAAAAATATATATAGTCTATGAAATAATAATCTTTAATAATATATATAAACGTCGCTCTTAAATTTGATTTAAAATATTGTAGGGACCCAATTTGCACACACTTTTCAATAATATTGCAATAAAAGCCCAACATTGTCATGTGCCCTTAATTTAGGAATTTCCAACATGTTTATCGATTACGACGAAAACTTTCCAATTGAAAAATGTCCGTCAAAACTCCAATCAAAACCTCATTATTGACATTGATGGCGGCTTACAATCGTTAGGCTGTTTTGGTTGTTGTTTCTGGGGGGACAAAGAGCCCCTTTGCCTCTCTGGAACCCCCTTTGCCACTCCCGTTTTTCCATCATCATTGTTGGTTACATAAATTCGCATTGTTGCTGCCGCGCAGTCTGTAATTAATTATTCAAAAACAATTAACTTTGCCAGCCGGCACACCCACACATAGACACTCACATAGACACTCACACACATACTAGCACACACCGAGGACAGGCATTAGAAAGCACAGTTAGAATGCATAAAATATGCTGCCTCTGCATGTGTGTATGTAAAGGTAGTAAAGGTATGCACGCTGCCATATTGTTTGCATATAGAGAGAGAAGAGAGTATATTCGCTGAAATAAACCCTCGCTTTTCCATATTCCCTGCCCCATTTGCCCCGCGCTTTCCCCACCGTCGGAGAAAGTTTTTCGAAAATCCCGAAAATTTGTTTAAATTTCAATTAAAATAGTTTGCCGCCAAACACGCCAGTTATGTTTAAAGTATTCACTTAAGGGAGTGTTTTAATAAATAGTTTACGTTTCATAACTAAACATTCAACATTTTAATTAAGGACTAACTTTATTAATTATTTAACAACATTAAAATGTTATGTTATTTTCAAATATTTAAAGCTGACATTAAACTTTAAGAATTTCTGAAGTTGATTTTATGTTATTTTCAAATATTTAAAGCTCACTTTAAACTTGACTTATATTTTAACCACATTTTATATTATTTTCAAATATTAAAAGCTCAATTTAAGCTGAACTAATTTCTAAACCACGTTTTATATTATATTAAAATATTAAAAGGTAACTTTAATAATTATTTAGCCACATTTAATATTATTTTTAAATATTTAAAGTTCACTTAAGCTCGTAATAATTATTTAATAACTATAAACCTTTATTTCAATTATTCCTCAAGGCTCAAGTCAAACCAGATTGCAGAATAATCAGAAAATAATTAATTCCAAGCGGAGCATTTAAGCCTTTCATCCTGAATTCGCCATTCGCCCTCTTCACTGTTTGATTAGTCAACTTATTTATTTATTAAACATGTTTCGTTTCGTTATTGTGTGCGTCTGGCTTTCGCTTTTGTGGTCGCTGAGGGATGCGGATGGAAACTGTAATGCGATTCCAAGTATTTATTTATTATTACAGAGTTTTGCAAATTGATTCGTTCCGTTGAAACGCATACATATATTCCGCATATCGACTTGGAGTCGAGGTCGATTTGCCTGTCAATTAGAAGGGAATTACGACCAGAAAATGCGGAAAAATGTTTGCAAAATATGTATAGGGAAATCCTTCGTTTCTGTTTAAAACTGCATGGGCATGCGGTTGATGTCTGCCTTTTGCCAAAAACGTTAATGCCCAAAATGTTTTGTCTTCTTTTTTCGACTTTGCTGCCATAATTGAAACGTTATCGATCCGAATGCAGTATTTATTTAAATTAAATGCGGTGAAACTACAAATTTCAAAAACATTTGCAAGTGTTCCCCGAAATGACAAAATAATAACAAAACGAACTGCTGCGCAAAAAAATTTCAAAAAATAAAATAAAGAGGAAATTTTCCATTTAGATGCGCCGCACATTCGTAAATGTGGAAAAAACCAGGCTAAAGCAAACCGAAAATATTTCGTAAAGAATTTATGAGCCACACACAAATTAAGTGAACTTTGTGCAACATTTTGGAAAAATCCCACTCGCCTAAAAGCAAAAACACATAAACTAATAAATAGGTAACTTAATCTCTGGCCAAATTGAAAAGGAGAATTTAAAACGAGTTTTCATTTTACGCCGGCCGTCGGTTTCCCGGAATTTTCGTTTTATTCACTTTGACTAGGGCTTAATTGGTTGGGATTTGAATGATCTGCAATTAAAGCCTCAAATGAATCGTTGAAAATGCTGAGAAAATAAATCGAAAGGCAATGAGGGGAATAAACTGCTGGCCGAAAAATGATTAAATTAAATTTGAAACGGAAAACAAGGAATTAAATTAATGATGCCCAGCTACTTAAAGGGGTAATCTTGGCAAGAGATCTAAACAACTAATAAATACTTGATAGTTTTATAATATTTACTAAGTAAAAAAACTGATGTTATGGTAGGAAACCTGTTATTTGTGTTTATTTCCATCTCTTCCAGTAGATCTCCTCCATTATTATAAATTTTTTTCAAGAAGCGCGACCAATTGATTTTGCAACAAAATTGCACAATAATGACGAGATTTTTTTTCAGGTTATCTGCATTTCATCGGCACATTCTTCTAATAGTTTCGTGTAGAATATCTAACAGAGTGGACCTTTGTCTTAATAATATAAATGGAAAATTCAAAACAATTAAACCGCATATTGAGAATTTATCACTCATACGTCATGTTGCCACTGCTGGAAATATTTGATTGCTCCATTAATTGGGGATTTCTTAAAATAGTTTTAGGAATATTTAAAGTTTGTTGTTTTTTATACATTGTATTTTGTTGTAAGCTTTAAAGTCCCTATAAAATACAGTATTTCGTACCTATGTAAAAAGTGAAGTTTCACAGTTGTTTTTTGGTCCACTCTAGTGTCTCTCTATCTCTCTTGCACTCTTTGAAGACAGTGCACATGCACTGAGAGCAACGATTGTCTGTGTGTCTGTGTGTCTTTCTGTCTGCCTGTCTGTGTGTTGTTGGAATTGTTGTTGCTGTCATTGTTGCCCTTGTTGCTGTTGTTGTATTTGTTGTTGTTGCTTGAAACGGTGATCGCCGGTGCCTGGCACGAAATGCTGCACGTCAGTGCGAGCGAGACGGGGCGAGGCGGCGAAAGAGAGGCAAAATGAAAATAAATAAATGAAAGAAAGAAATACACACAGAGCAACAAGGCAACAACAAAACGGCGAGCAATAAAGAAATCAACAACAAAAGTAGTAACAACAACGACGACGAGAGTGAAGAGCAACAACAATAAAGGAAAAAAATTGTTTATAGCTGAAAAATACCTTTGCGGGAAAGAGACAACATAAAATAAATAAAAAAAGAGAATAACAAAAATCAAAAAACGACCGGCTGACCTATGATGTTATTACCGGCGATCATCTCTCTCTTTATCTCTCTCTCTTGCTCACTCTGCGAAGCGAGACGAAGAGAAGAAGGAGAAGGAAAGAATGCAACAATAACAACAAAAAACACAGAATCATAATGATAAAAATAAGATGAGATGAATCTTAATTTTTAAAAAATGTTCTTTGATTAATTTCACTATATATTTTTTGTTTATAGTAATCAAATTAAACTTAAAATTATCTTTTAATTTCAAGTACTAGCCTATTCTTGAAATAAATTTCAAAAATGGTTTCTAAACAAAGGATTCAAGCAGCGAACTTTAAAATAATTAAAATATATAAACTTATCATCTATTTTGGGTTCTTGTTTTTTTTAAATATGCGTATATTCAATGTAATTAATTTTGATAAAATAAATAAATAAAAAATACAGATAGGTATATTTAAAAATGGAAATCCTACAAAATAAAAGAACAAATTTAATTAAAATATAAGTATCAAAATTTGCAGCGACTTGGCAACTCTGGGTGCTGCGGCAACAATTAGAGCCGGCCGGCTAGCCAGAGGAAAAAAATGCAAAAAACGAAAAAATCAAAAACAGCAAAAAAAATAAGGCAGTCAAGCATGAGGCAGCGACGGCAAATGCAACTGCAACTGCGTTCGGAGATTGCAGTTTGAACTGGTTTTCACCTGAGCTTGTCAACTCGACGGAAAGGAGGCGGCGAGGGACGCACGAAAAGCCGCTAGATTTGCCTAGAAATTGACTGGGATTTCAGATCGCCTTGGCGACCGACATCGAGGGAGACCGGAATACACCAATGAGCATATTTATTGACATTGGCATGCAATTTAAACGGCCGCGACAGTTGCGCATTGAACATTTGCCAAACAGTTGGGCGAAAGTAGACAGCAGCGGTCAAAATAATAGGAAGAGTGATATAAAACCCTGTAGTCAAATCAGGATCTTAATTTTCGATAAAAATTTGGCATTTTTCCCAATTGATTTTTTGCTGTAACTTGGACAAAAATATTCACAAATCAAAAAGGCGCACTGTTCTGAGCAGCTAACAACCAAATAATGAATATCAGTCAACTTTCCGTCTGATTTAAAAAAATAAATATTTGACCTCATTTTTACATTTTTGACAAGGGGTTACATCGTAATTTTTTGCAAAAAATAGCAAATATTAAAAATTTTCAGGTTTAAATGCAGATCGATTGTGAATTTTATTACGAGTTCAACGAGGTATGACATTCCATATTTGGATCACTATTTCCGTTTTTACGGCCAAAATACTAATTTTTTGGGTGAAAAATCAGGATCTTGATTTTTGGTAAAAATTTGGCATTTTTCTTATCGATTTTTTGCTGTAACTTGGACAAAAATGGTCACAAATCAAAAAGGCGTACTGTTCTGAGCAGCTGTCAGCCTAATAATAAACATCAATGCATTTTTGGGCTGATTTAAAAAAATAAATATTTGACCCAATTTTCACATTTTTGACAAGGGGTTACATCGTAATTTTTTGCAAAAAATGGCAAAAATTAAAAATTTTCAGGTTTAAATGCAGATCGATTGTAGATTTTATTACGAGTTCAACGATGTACGGCATTCTATATTTGGATCATTATTTTCTTTGTTTCAGCCAAAAAACTGATTATTTTTGGTGGAAAATCGGAATAAGAAAAAAATAAGATTTGTAGTATTTTACATCCATTCTAAACGACGATTAAATTATTTAATATTATGTCTATTTTTATTGTACTAAAACTTTATGGCTTCAACTGAAGCAACTGAAGTCGGCTGCTGTGATTGATTTTTTGCAGTGTAAGCTTGTGTGTGTGTGTTTGCGTTTGGTGGCAAAGTTTGCCGAGAGCCTTTTGGGTTGGTCAAAGTATTAGCAAAGTTATTTGCCCGCAACGGGCCAAGCGACCGCAACAGCAGCAACATCAGGCAGCAGCAACAGCGGCAAAGGCAGCAACTGCAGCCGTTGCAGCAGCAGCAACAGCAGCAACAAAAGGCAACTGCAACACACACTGCAATTAACTTTGCGGTCAACAGCCACCCACTGGCCAACTGCCTTTTGCCTTTGTATGAGTGGAAATGCCCCTGTATTGGTGTGTGGAAAGAAGAAGAAGCGCCAGTGGCTTTGGCTGCTGATGCTGCGGTTGCCTTGCCGCTGATGTTGCTGCTGCAGCTGATGTTGCTGGTGTTGCTGCTGCAGCTGATGTTGCTGCCGTCGTCTGTGATTAAAGGCCAAATGACAACAGCAACAAGCGGCTGAAAACGAGCTGCAGCTGCGAACTAAAGGAAAAAGCGAAATATAAATACTCTTTTTTAAGATTTTTGATTAGATATTCAGATAAGTTTAACGCTGCTATGAATATTTCTAATAATAATTAAATTTAAAAAGTCATCAAAGAAGTTATAGCGTTCTTAACGGAATTTATACCCATTTTGTTTTTTAACTTTAGTTATTTTATTTATTTTTTTTTTTAATTTAGTAATAACATCTTGTTGCAAAAAACCTTTATTTTTTTTAACTAATTGGCTTTAAAATTCCGCAATCCTTCGATAAAAAAGCAGGGTATCAAGTTGGCAGTCCACCAACGACAACTGGCAGTGCGTTGCATTGCATTTCATTGCATTGAAATGGGTGTCACTCTGTAACTAGCACATTCGCGATAATGATAATGCATAATAATACTGATGATGATGATGGCGATGATCATGCGGCTGATTATGATGATTATGATGAGGCAAGCGACTCCTTCAAACTGCGGCATTCTCTCGTTGGCTCGTCATCAACAGCAGCAGCAACATCAACATTGGCGTCATATTGAAACTGGAATTTGAATCCGGTTGCCGGTTGTTATGAGGACACCCCCCCCCCTGTCTCCTTTGCGAAAATTTTGTTTGTGCCATGTTTATTAAATGCCATTAAAGCCATTTCTTCAGCCTTTGGCTTTTGCTCTTTCAATGGGGTAACTGCAGGGGGTTTTTCGGGCCTCAGGCCTCGGCTCTCGGGGGACACGGAAGTGTGCGTCACACTGTGGGAGAGTTGCATTGTCAGCAGCAGCAGAAGCACAGCTCAAATGTCAAAAGGTACATCAGCAACAAGAACGACACGAGCAACACGAGCAACATCAGCAGCAGAAGCAGCAGCAACATCAGCAGCCAAGCGCAATCAGCAAATTGCATTAAATGACTTTGTATTGCAATTGTTGGCTCTCTCACTGATATATCTTTGATGTACATTGTACATGTATATATATCGGATATATGGTGGGTGAGCAAGGGAATCTCGGCTTTATCGGAGAAAGAGACAAGTTGCAAGTTGGAAAAGTGAAAGAAAAATCTGTCGAATGAATGCGGTTTGCACTCACAATCATAAGTGAAAATATTTCGATATTTATTATGTTGTCGAAAATATTAAAATTTATTTATCGAAGTTTTTATTATTATTTATTTATCGGAATAAATAATAATTTTTCTTTAATTAATAAATAATGTATTGTTTTTTTTTTCGCCTTAATAATCGATAATGGTTAACACGAAATCATAAACCATTAACTGACAACTGGCTGACAGCCGGCTAAGAGCGCTAGATAAAAATGTTTTGTTTCTTTTTTTTCACACGGATTATCTTGTGAATCGCCTGACATTTGCTTAATTCCCCCGGGCTTATGCGATTTTAGCTTCAGTTTTCAGTTTAAAGAACCCAACACAGTTAGGCTTAAAATAGCTCCAGCTTGGACATTTATCAACCACTCCCCCAGTTTCACAATTCATTTTCCTACTCATTTTTCATTTGCTTTAATAAGCAATTTGATCGCTTGTCTTGACATTTACTGTTTACACACATTTCTTCTTTCTCCTACACACAGTAAATACTCGTAGTAGTTGCCCATGAAAGTCCCCCCTGCCCGCCTCTTTTTTCCTCTTTGCAGCCTGCATCAAGGGCAGAAAATCTGAAAATCTGTGGCGCACATTAAAACGTTTCACTTAATTAAAATCAACGGCAACACAGGAACAGCAACAGCAACAGAAGCGAAAGCAACAAAAACGGACTGCAAAATGACCGCCCCCATATATAAAGTATGGTATTCCGTAGTCCCCTACGTACACTATATATACAGGCGCTAATAGTCCGATGTGAGTTCGTGTGAGAGCGTTGAAAAAATACAGCAACAAAATGTAGAGAAAAAAAATAAGAATTCAGAGCACTGCCAAAGACGTGGCTCGAGAGCTTCCAGCATTTTTTCTACTTTGTGTGACTAACGACTTGAAATTGCGCTTATTAAGACTTCCTGATTCATAATTTCTGGCAGCACTAGCAGCAACAGCAATAACAACTATAGACAAGTGGCACGTCGATGGGCTAACGAATGGGAATTACCCAGTACTACAAAGTACTTCAAAAATAATAAGAGAAACCCTGCTAACGTATCTCGATTTATACATTGTATTATGCAGTTAGAAAAAAGTAACTACAAAGGGCCATGCAAATGTTATTCAAACTTGTGTGAAATGATTATTTTTATTACCCCAAACCAGTTTAGTACAAATACCTAAAGGTGCAGTCTATAAATTTCTAGCACTTCAATTAAAAACGAAAAATGCATAAAGTACATTCGTTACTTGATTTATTTGACAATAAAATCATTTCCAGGAAACTTTAAAAAATTAAATTACATTTCAGAAACATTGTAAAAGTCAGTTGTACAAATGTTATAAACTTGTTTGAAGGGCTTAATAAATTAGTTTAAACAAAAGTTAATGAGCCTAAGCAAGTTTTGTGCATTAAGTGATTTTCTAATTAAACGCGAATTCTTGAGAATATTAATTAATTTACATATTAGCCTTACCCAAGTATTAAAGAAACATTGTAAAATTCAGATTTACAAATGTTTCTACAAAGGGCAATAAAGATATTGTAAAAATTTGATTGAAGTGTTTAATACATTATTTAAATATTTGAGTTTATGAGCCACAACAAGTTTTGTGCATTAGGCAATTAAGCAAGTTAACGTGAATTCTTTGGAAAATAAATTATTTGAATACAAGCTTGTTCCAAGGAACCTTTAAGATGACATTACTCTTTCGAATACCCTGTACTTTAAAGAGCAGAAAGCAAAAGCCACGGACTTGGCGCACTTTTACGCCATCGACTTGCCGCGAAGAATTTGCGGGGAATGTGGTGAGGGATTTGCTTTTTCTCAGTCTCCACTCGCTGTTTCCCCCCACTTTTCTTTACCTTTTTTTTTTTTGTTTTTATTTCTTTTGCTTTTGTTGTTGTCTGGCTTTTGTTTTTTTGGCCTGTAACGATTTTTGTAATTTTATTAATTTTTTGTTTTGCCCTCCCTGCCTTCCAAGTCAGCCAAATCTCAGTGTCTCTTTTTTTTATACATGTACGGTTTGGTTTTGTGGGCTGACTCTGCTTTCTTTCGATTGTCTTCCTGGGGTTTCCTCTCGCCCCTCGCGGCGTTCATAATTTTCGTTTGGCATCGAGGGGCTTGAATGGGGATGGAATGGGATGAAATGTTGGTCATGCTGCGGGCAAGATTTTCAAGTGACACGACCAGTTACCGCCACACACACACAAACAGTCCGGTCCGCTTTGTGCATTAATTTGCTGGTGTGAAGTGCTAATCAATATATGGAGGCAGAGGCAGCAGATTAAGGAAATGCAATTTCCACACCGAACGGGGGTGGAAAAAGTCACAAAGTCCCCCTAATTTATAAGTCAAACATGTCGGCGGAATTTGAGAGGAATGTTGCCGAGTCAAAGCCAGGGGATCAATGACATTTAAGATGGGGCGGGCCAAAGGATGGGCAAATGTTTGGAATTTTAAATTAAAGCTATTTGATGAAGCTAAGGATTTATGAATCCATTTATAAATAAACAATTAGGAAGCCACAGTTAATATAGTATTTAAAATGTTTTTAATTTGCTACAAATTAAAAAAAAAAAAAAAAAAAAATTCCACGAACTATTTCCAGTTTTCCATGGTATTTGTGTGCTCAATTTTACTCGAACTATTTTTTTCCTTTTAAAATTCAAATTATTGGAATGTGTTTCTTCATTTGCATCTATTAATTATTTCCGAATTTCGATTTTTGATTTTAAATTTAAATGTCAAGTAGATTTCGATTTATGGTGAACGTGCAGAAAACCGAGCGCACTGTTTTATAGTAGTTGGCGGGACTCACCTGGTGATCCATGGCGGTTGCGCGGTCCTTCGGTGCGCACGGCGAGCAGGGTTTCCAGGTTGCTGAGGGCTACGAGGGCCAGTAGCAGCAGCGCCAGGGTTGTCAACTGGCCGCGGTGCTGGCGGTAGTGCTGTGCTTCCTGTTGCTGGTGCTGCAGCCTCGGCTCGGCAGCTCTGCTGCTGTCCAGCTGCGGATGGCGGTGGTCGCCGATGGGCGAGGATGGCGCCGAAGCTGAGGCGGAGGCCTCTGTGACCTGCAGCGGATCGGCTGCCGGGTTGTCGCCCTCGGCGGGGTCAGGGGTCAGCAGGGTTGTCGCCGGCGGCGGTGGTCGCCAGCGGGAACGCATTCTGGCCTTGTTGGGCGGCTTGCGACCAAATCCGAATCCAATGCCCATGGGCGTCGGATTCATTTTTGGTTCGTTGGTCGCTTCGCTGGCTCCTTCGCTCCTTTGCTTCTTATCCGTGGGTTTAGGTTTGGATTCTTTTTTGGGGTTTCGGTGACCTTCTGGTGACCTCTTCTCTGCCCACCGGTCTTCTGTCTTCTGCCTTTGAGAATTCCCTCTCTTCTGGCTTGATTTCTCTATTCTTTTTCGAAATATTTTTGTTTGGTTTTTGTTTGGTGGGCTGCTGCTTTAATGAAATAAGCGGAAAATTAACGCGTTTAATATTTTTAATTTATTTGCTTTTGTGGGCGTTGCCGCGGGGGCACTTGAAAGAGCAATTAATTAAATTTAATTAAATTCCCCCCCGTTCGTCTTATTCCGTTTGCTCTTTTGCCTGCTGCTAAACTTTTTTGCTTATGAAAGATAATTGCTGGCTGTCTCGTTCTCGCACTCTCGCACTCTAGCCCCCTCTCGCTCTCGCTCGCTCGCTCGCGTTGGCCCTATCTTTTTAACACTTTTTACAATAATTGAAAAACTTTTTTCGGCTGCTTTATGTGAACTTTTGCCTTCGGCGTCTTTAAACTTTTCTCGTCTCTTCCCGCGATTTTCCTTTGCGTATTTATATTTTATTTTCGTTTTTTCCTCCTCTTTTTTTTACGTCGGTTGTTGTATTTCAGACACTTGAAAAATAAAAATTAATATGGTGCGAGGGAGATGGCGATGGCATCTTGTCGGTTGGTTGCTGTTGTTGTTGCCGTCTCTTTCGTTTGATAAGGAAATTGCATATCCCTTGGAGTTTTTCACTGCAATCCTGCAAGAAGAGGAGAAAAGTTAGCAAAATGTTTATCCAGAGTATTTTTCAATTATTAAGTGAAGTGCGATTAGTTTGTGGAAAGTTTTCAATCAAGAATTCGCTATATAACAATTGCCGTTGGCTTAATATTTGAATACTTTTAGGGGAACATCAATAACATGGGTATAAGTAATTTCTTAAAAAATATATTTCTTACTTTTTCGGCTCAACTATTATGCAACTCTTTTTAATACAACCCAAGGCACTCCAACTTAGAATCAAGTGGCATTACCGCATCGAAAGCGAAACGAGGAAGAAAATAGAACATTGAGCAGATTACATTAAATTAAAGCACAAATGAATTGCTCGACGAAGCGAAAGCGAAGAAAAAATAAGGCAAACTGGAAAAACGTGGATGTGAAATAAATAAAAAGTAAAGTATTAAAAAAATGAGCAACAATCAAATACAATAGCTGGCGTTGGAGATCATAATGTGGAGGGTTGGATTGTTGGGTTCGGGTTCGGGTTCGGGGAGTTGGGATCCACATACAAGTGGAAAATCACGCACATCGTCTCAGAAAAACCCCGAAAAGGGGGAGTGGGCGGAGGTGGGTGGCTCATGCGGTTAGGTCAGATTGAGGATTGAGGAGTAGTAGACCCGGCGATGCCAACGAGTCAACAAAAGAAATTGCTAATGTGCGCAAATAAAAATGGTTCAAAAAAAAAGTACACACACACACACTCAGCCAGCACTAGACAATTGAAATTGAAAATCAGTGAAACCTGTTTTCACACACAAAAGCTCACGCACGCCAAGCTTAGGCGCACAAAATTTAAGAAAAAAAAAAAGAAAATGAAAAAAAAAGAAAATGAAAAAGAAAGAAAAACGAAATGAGAAAATGGCAAATGGAAAACAAAAGACGACAGACGAAAAACCAATGCAAAAGCTGGGGTCAAAGATGAAATGCACTCGAAGCGCAGTAAAGAAAAGAAAGAAAGGAAAAACATTATATAAATTGTCAACCACTTGGGGGAATGTTAATAAGGCGGAAAAATAGGTAAAACGCTTGGGCATCTTAGATATTTGCCATTAAAATAATTGTATTAAATACCACTGCAAATATGTAATATTTTCAAGTAAATTAGCAAGGAAAAATATAAACGTAAACTATTATTCTTTAAATTTCAAACTCATTAAATTCAAAATTCCAAATAATTTAATTCTTGCCGAACTATTTTTCTTTAAAATCTATAAAATTAGAAGGCGAATAATGACTATTACTATTTAATTGTTAATTTATTTTTTCTTAAAAATCTATAAAATTAAAAGGCGAGCTATGAACATATAAAGTTTATATAAAAAACTATTATTCTTCAAATTTGAGATAAGTTAAATTCAAAATTCCAAAGAATTTCTGAACGAATTACTTTTCTATTTACTTTTTCTTAATATTTTCTTTTATTTATTTTTATTTGTTTATCTAATAAAATTGAAGGCAAATCATGAACATTCCCATTTCCCAAATTTCCCTAGGCTCTGCTAAAAAATCATTTTGCCGCCTGCAAGTCGAGGGAAAATGCAGGAAATTTTCGCGCAGAGAAAATCCAACATTGCCCCATGGGCGGCGGGCTATCATCAACATCAGTATCAGTATTTAGCCCATGGCCCATCGTCATCTGCGACATTTCGCTGCGCAAATGAAAAGTTACGCGAATCAGCAGCCGCCGCAGCCGCAGGGATCGGTGTGTGATGATAGAAGGTGGCATATATTGATGGGGGGAGGGGATGGGGTGGCTTTTCTTTTTGGCCAGGCCGAGCACACCTGTCCGTTTTCATTACGCGGCAGCCAAGAAATTGCCAAAGCCATTTTCGAAAATGGCCGCAAAAAAATGAGACAAGTAGGGGAAATGGGTGGGTAGTACTAGAGGACAACGTCATAACTTGAAATTGAAATGGGAAGGGGGGAGGGAGGTTTGGCCTGCCTAACGATCCAATCACGCGACCATCTCTAAGCTCCCCCAGAAAATCATTTTGGATCTGGATTTATTGCACTCTCCCCGCTTTAGAGCACCAGAATCCCGCTAATGTTCGCGCTGAAAAGCTCTCAGGAAAAATAAAAAAAAAAAAAAAAAAAGGAAAAGCTGGGGAAGGGGAGGAAAATGGAGGGTGGCAAGGTCTTCCTGCCAAAGACGGCACCGCAAAATGTTTTTGGCCAATTGGCCACACGCGGCTCGGGCATCAGGTGCGCATTATGTCGGAAAAATATGAAATATGATAACAGCGAAAAAACAAAATAAATATATAAATAAAAATTTACAACAATCGAAAGGAGAGGCCGCCGCCGCCGCCGCCGCCGACAAGCAGACAAGCCAATAATAAATAAAAGTAATGCCATAAAATATACTCCAAAGTAGGCAAAAGTTGCCAACAAGAGGAGCAGAAAAAAAAGGGAAGCTGGGAGTCCCAATTGAAATATTTAAATTTTGTTTCACATTAAGGAAAAGTATTTATGGGGGGTTGGCTGGCGAGGAAATAAAGCGGAAAATAAATGACAAATTGAAGACGAGTCAGGGGGAAAATGGGAAAAGCGTTTGGGGCGCGTCATGGGAAAATCTTTTGGGATGCTCAAAAAATAATCAGGACTTTATAAATATAAATATAAAAATAAGTAAATTGAGATAAAAATATACAAATATTTTATTAAACTTTATCTCTTCCACAAGATAAACAATTAAACTTGCAAAAATTGCACATGAATAAAACGCCGCAATACTCCCAATTTTTATTTTTTTTATTTAAAACTTTTGCCTTAATTCCATTGCGCTCAAAGGCAAAAGCTTTTCCCTCTTTTGTATGCCGCACATAAATTGAAATATTCAATTGGAAAAAAATCCGACCAATTTCCCATACCCGAATTTTTCGCCGGCTTTTTTTTCTTGCTTTTTCTTTGACCTTCTGCCATTGTCAACTAAATGTTGATGGAGGTTGGTACGTCACACAAAACTCCTCCTGACCCCTCGACCCCGCCGAGCTTTGATTTTCCCTCCACAACTAGTCAGCAATTTTCCACCGCCCCATTTTGCCAGCTCCCCATCTTCACTTTTTCCCGCTTCTCGTTCTCACCTTGATTCATCATTGTTTCGTGTGTTCTGGCTTTGATATGCTTTCATTGCGAGATTTGCGATTTGCGAATGTTGGAAAATAGGGGACTTTTCATGCAGAGAAAGGGGGGAGGGGCTTTTTGTGTTGAATTCTGCTTTTGACAAATCGGGGCTAAAAATTCAATGGCTTTCCAACGTTTTTGCATGCAGCGACAGGAGATAAAAAGGTGCCAGAGAAGGTGAAAGATGGCTGAGATATACGCAAGAAAATAGTCCAAGAAAATTGGGTGGTACTTATAAAAAAACAAATTTAAAAATAATTCTAAATAATAATTATTATTATAAGATTTTTTAGAATTTTTAAATATTTGTTATAGCAATTTAGAAGTTAATTTATTGGTTTTAAACCCATTTAAAGGATTTTATTCGAATATTATATAATTTTATTTGGAAAGCTAAGTAAAATACAAGTACATACATTACAAATTTAAGATATTATAAAAAGTTTGTAAAGTAAAGTTGAAAAATTTGAATAAAAGCCTATAATACTGCTTATAAATATAAAAGTCGTATGCAACTGCAAAATATTATTTCGACATTATTTTTCCCAGTGTATATGGGCCAGAGGAAAAGAAGAAAACAGGTAAAGTGACTTTGCGGCGCCGCATTCGGCTTGAATCAGCCCCTTTTTTTCGCCCCCCTTTGGAATCTTCTTGGCTTGTTCTTCTTTTAAGCTAGATTTTTTCCCTCTTTTTTTTGAACAAGCTCAAAGAAATTCTTCTTTCTTCAGCTCATTCGTTTTTCTTGATGTTGTGACGACTTTTGCTGTTTCATTCTTCGGCTTTTCCTCGTTCTTCTGTCTTCTGTTTTTGGCCTTATGTCTTATGTCTTATATCTTGTGTCTCTCTGGGTTTCTGTTATTTGGGTTAAATATCCGAGTGAAAACTGTGTTAATGGGTGAAGTTTATATATATCTGCATAGAGCCAAACATATGTGTGTAAGCGGTTCGCAATTTTCTAGCTGCGTTTGCATTCGGTCAAGAGGTTTTTCGCCAAGGCTGCAGAAAACAAGCGGAAATGGCAAAACTCAAAGAGGAAAAATCTGATATTACATGTAAAAAAAACAAAATCGTAAATAATTCGATAAATTTAAGTACAAAAACCCATTAAATAAAATACTTTACTAAGATAAAGAGCAGCGGAAAAAATCATTTGCCTGCAGTAAAGCATTTCGCTGATAGCATTAAGGTAATTCGCCATGAAAGGAAAACAGGGAGAGAACCCGGGTCCGAAATAAATCTAATTCCTTGGCTCCATTTACACACACACACAGTGCTGCATAAAAGTTATGCAACGGCAACATAAATCAATTGCCCTCGTCATTTTCATTTATTTATTACGATGTTTTTTCGTTGGCCATTGAAGAAGGGGATTTCGCCCAGTTTTAACCGCTACCCCCGCTTAACCCCTGTTAGCCCCAGTCCCCCCTTAACCCTTTTTTACACCGCATCGCATCGCCTCACCTGCGCGACGACAATGGTAAATATTTTTATTGTATTTCCTTGGTGTTTGTGCTGAGCTCTTTTTCCAGGCACCCCGATACCGAATCCCCGATTCCCCGATTCCGATCCGATCCCCTTGCCGCTGCTTTTCGGCTTCGATTTCAATTTTCGGGCCCAAGGGCAGATTGGGCAAAAGGGTGGCTGGTGAGGGGGGGGGGGGGGGGGGGGGAGTGACGAAGGGGGAAGCCAGCCAGAAATCCCTTTTGCCACTTTTGGACATTGCCATTTTTCGCTTGCCACACACAAGCAGTTATATATCCAACTGATATTTATATGGTTCTCTTTACACAGAAGGGCATGTTGGTTAATAGGTAGAAAAATAAAAAATAGTATTTATATTCTACTTATTCAACAATAAAAATATAATTTTGATTTCTACTTATTTTTATAAATTGTAATTAAATTTAATTCAAATTTTTTATCAAAGAATTTTATTAAATTTTAAATAAATTCCAACTAATCGGTATTAAATAGCCTGCACATAACCAATCTCTCTGTTATCCTACGTATTTCTCTGACTGTCTGTTTCCGGGTGTTTTACTTTCTTTTGGTTGTACAAACACCAAAATTCTTCGCATAGACTCCGCATTTAACTCTCCTTTGAGCTCACAAGCGAACGAAAAGCGAAAAATTCGTAACAGAAATCGAAGATTTCCTCTGTTCTTTTTCTGTTATATTTTTTTTTTGTTGTTTTGGAGGTGGGGGTTTGGAAGGAATGAGTTTGGTGAGACGATGGAAAACCTTTCGGGGCTTTTCGGCACGATTATCCCTTTTCTGTGCACTCAATTTGTTGGTGAAAATGCCGGAGTGGGGGAATCCGGTGAGGTGCTTATGCCCTTTGAACTTTTGCCCACTGACTGACTGACTGAATGACTGACTCACTGAATGAGTGAGTGAGTGACAGCACATCGCTGGTGCCTGGCATTAAATGGCTTTCCAGCCTTAAGCTATAGAGTTTCGCTTTTGTTTTCACACGGCATCGGTATCGGTATCGGTGTAGATATGGGCTTAGGTATAGGTTATAGTATATCCCCCATATGTGATGTCTCGCCATAAATTAAAAGCAAACGAATAATAGATCCGAAGCCCTCGAGGGCCAAAGAGAGAGCGTCCGAGCAACGAACCACATCCGAAAATCGAAATCCGTAGTCCACAATCCACAATTCAAAATGCAAAGCCATTAATCACAATCAGCAATCGGTTAAAGGAGCCAAATCATGCCGAACAGCAACCAGATTAGTGCCAATAATAATAATAATGGGAATAATAGCTCAACTGTCATTTAAAGATTTATTTATCCCAAAAAGAAAACTTACAAATGGGGCGTGGGTGGGTAGCATAGTTTTCCCATTTTCCATTCGCTCTTTTCTTTTCAAAAACTGAAGCGGAAATTTACGCACCAACTAGCATAATTAATGTCCAAATAGAATGGCAAAATGACAAAAGATTGTTTAGGGGCGATTTCGGGGGCAAAGAGCTAAAATACAGGGCAAGAAAATGCTTGATTGCGGATTTTAAAAAAAAATCGGATTTTCAAAAACTATATAATTTATAATCTTTAAATAAATGTAAAATCATAAAATCTTATAAATACCTTAAGAATACTTTAAAAGCATTCCAAATAAATAAGATATAGTTTTTGAATATCAAAACAAATTATATTTGTTTAAATGCTTAATATATATTTTTTTAAATCCTCTCCGTTGCATAAATCCATAAATCCTGTTTAAATTAAAAATCCCATTAATTTCGCCAAGTGTAGCCCTATCTTGGCCCTAGACAAAGGTCAATTTCGACCTCTCCGTTTTTCTGTTTCATTTTTTTCCCTCTTTTAAAGGAAGTTGCAATGATGCGGGCCTCCAGAGCCGACGATACTGGATGGAAAATTGAGGGAGCGCCAGAGGAAGGCGGCGACGAACTGCATCCGGAAAAATTAGTGAGCGGAAAATGGGAAAAAATCTGCGCTCAAAGTGAAAGCCATGGCCGTAGCCAAAAGCCAAAGCCAAACTAAAGCCAATAGATAGGCACACAGAGAAGCCGAGCTGCAGTCGAGAGTGATGGAATGAAATGGACTTGACTTGACTTCGAGTCGAGATGACTTGACTTGACAGCCGGCCCAGCTGAAGTGTCGAGTGTTGTTGTACATTTTCCTGATTTTTCCAGGCTGCCTTTGTTGTTGTTCTTGACACTACTGGATTTTTAGAGGTGCGACATACAGCCGACACACCCAAAAAAAAAAGTAGAAAAAAATACAAAAATGCCAATGAAGATGGACAGAAGCCGCCAACCGAAGGCGGAAATATGCTACAGTGGAGTCTGCAAAAAATGGAAAAAAAATTAAGTGAAAACCCCAAGCCAAAATGGGGAGGAGCAGCAGTCACAGTTCCAGCCAGCTGCGACCAATTTCAATTTCAACTTCGCCGCCGCTTCTCATTGCTAGCAAAATAACAATTTTCAATAATAAAAATGTTGCAAAAAAAAACGGTGGTGATTGAATCGGGGCAAAAGGGCTAAAGGGGGACTGTATATATAGTTTATCAAGGAGGAGAGATGACGATCTATTGCTCAGCTGACCATGGATGGCATCTAAAGTCAAGTCAAACTCCAAACAAAAAAAGATGAGGCCAAGAATTCAGCTGAAGATGTGAGTTTATAACTGATAGTTGTCCTGTGGCATTGGGGTAAAGCGTTATTTATTTTTTGGCATAGCAAATGGTGGGACAAGCTAGCTTAAAAATTTTAATTTCCTATTTTAAAAATATTCATTTATTTTTTGACCTATTTCATAAATAACTATGAAACTATCTCTAAAAATTTTTTCTTTGTATTTGATTTTTTTCGAGTTCTATTTGCAAGCCTCACCAAATGTATACAAATAGCTTTAAAAGCTCCTTATAAATCCACATGAAAATCAGAGGTAAGATAAAGACTATCTGATTTCATATTTCATTCTTGAGACCAATAAATAAAATATTATAAATTAATTTAAATTTGAGCTTTAATCTTGGGACAAATTCCATATCAATTATTGAATTTCAAGCGATAAATTCAAAGTGAAAATTCAAGTGAAATGAAATATTATTCAGCAGTGATGTCTTAAATTTCATATGTCGCCTTATCCAATACAAATTGAAACATAAAACATATGCAATGGAATTTTAGAATATCTGTTTGTGAGGGCACTTATTGAATTGCCGGCGATAAATCATAATTGAAAGAGCCACTTAAGCGAAAGTATCGCACTTCATAAATCTCAAATAAATCAAAATGGATGGAATCGCTTGAGAGAAAATATCTGGAGTTTCCTCAGAACGCAGAAAAGTTAGTTGTTTTAAAATAGGATTTTTGACCACGGTTTCGCAGTCTCGATTCGAAAAACAAACTTGTCGAGGGACATTATTTTTGTCGTCTCTTTCTGATTGTTTGCCCGTTTTTTTTTTATTGTTTGGCAACATTGAACTTGAATGGGTTGGCCGCTCATATCGAATTTATAGACAACATACATACGTATAGCCGAATTTCGGCGTTTTATGCTTTTACAACAAAAATCCAATCAAAATTTTCGTTGGCAAAACAATAAACGAGCGGGGTTTTTGGGCGGGGGGAGACCAGAATCTAGAAAATCAAATCAAATCCATTAGAATGCCATGTAAACGATTTGAAAAATGCGTGCAAATGCAATTAGATTGTTGTAGTTTCTGTTGTTGTTTTCTATTTTCTGGCCACCTAATGCGATTTGATGGATGCACATTTTCGAGGGGCTCGGCCACGCCCCCAAAAAAATATATATAGGGGCGCGGTGAGGGAGGGAGTTCATGCTGTGAAATCCACATACAATTAATCACGGCTTGGCGCTTCTCGGCAAAAAAAAAAATAAAAAACAAAAAAGAGACATTGGAAACAATTTGCCCTCCACATGTTTCATTGAAATATATATCCAGATGTTCAGAGTCAGAGTCAGTAAATTATTTCCCCCGATAGCGGAATACTCTGTACGCCGTTTTGGTTATTCAATACCCTTTATAACACTTCTGGCGAAAGGAAATACGTTTCGGTATCAATTTTTTGAGTTAGTCATAAATATCTAAAAGGTATCGCATGACAGTGCAAGATTTCTGCAAAATGTGCTAAATATACCTTTATTTACTGTGATTCATAACAGTTTTCTTAGGACTTTTTATTCATTCAAATTTTTATTCTTTTATTTCTCTAAAATCTTCTCAAAATATCTGGTAAATAAAGTTAGGCCCCCAACTGAATGGCAGAGCATTTCGTTGACCAAGAGCAAACACGAAATGAAGGCAATAAAAGCAATTTATTAAATCGTCACATGATCGCAGAACATTTTTGTTTGTTTACGATTGCATTTGTATTTTTGCTGTATTCTTTTTTTTTTATTTCTTTAATTTTTATTTTAGTTATTTTCCTTGGTTTTCTACCTGTCTCTCTGTTTTGCATATTTACTCACTTATTTATCTCGATGCATTTACCATTTATGTATCGAAAATGTGTGTATATGAAAGAGGCTCAGGCTCCCCCAATAAAATTCATCGGCAAATGACCAAAAACCGAAATAAACATGAACAATATTCGTGTTAATTTTATAATTTCCAGTCACGTTCGGTTATTTGCTTTGTCTTTTGCACATTTTGCGACTTCCAATGGCCCCAAAAAAAAAAAGAAGAAAAGGAAGAGCAGGGCGGGGCTCGCTTCCGATGGGAATTGATATAATTAGCCCCCGAGCTTAACCCATTTTGGCTGGTTCGCAGCGAAAACAAAGCGCATCTGCCAGCCACTTGGAAATCACGTGGGTTTCACAAGACGCTTTCACACTTTGAAATCACGTGAATTATTAAAATAATATTTAAACTAAACTTTACTTATACTTGAAACGCGACTATAAATAAACCTGAAACTTTGTGTTTAGCTTAAATAAATAAATACATTGGCGCATACCAAAAAGTAACCCAATGGGGTGAAATATTTTACCCCCATATCATGATGGTTAGGTCTTTGACCGCTATGAACACTAATCTTTTCGATTTGAGTGCATGTCCCAAACGAAAATTTCATATTAAATCGCTCGGGGCTTCCAATCGCCCATTGACCCCTCCTTTAACCGCTCCCTAACCCCTTCTTAACCTCAATTCACTGGGCGCTCACACATGCGAGCATAAAGATTTTCTGCGAAATGCAAAATGGGAAGCCATAGAAAATGATTGCAGGCCAACTGCATCGATAATTATTTTAATAGATCACCCTCAAACGCTCTCTCTGTTTTTGTTTTTGTTTTTGTTTTTGTTTTTCTTTTTGTTTTTGTTGTTGTTGTCGTTTTCCTACCTGTTGCCCGGTTAGCCGGGCTTTTTCGCCCCTCGCGGGCTAATGTGAGGTTTCGGTTTACATACGCTGGCGCACTTCGTAATTTTCAACTATTTTCCATTTCCCTGGCCAAACACACACACACACACACAGCCAGCTTAGAAAATCTCCGTAGAAATAACCGCACAACAACCAAAAAAAAAAAAAGAAAAAAATAAATACACAAAGAGAAAAACCAACACAGTGCGAAGGAGACGGAGAAGGCGAATGCGAAGACGACAAAAGGGTCATTCACATTGCGGTGTGCGTGGCCCCCCTTTTTTTCCAGGCCGGGCCAAAAGGAGGGGGTGGGGCTACGGACGGGTTGTGGGTAGTAGTAGTACGAGGGGGGTTTTCGAGGGGGGCTTTACGAAGTACCACAGTAGCGGATATATCGGGCTGGCTTCAAAGCAACAGGCGAGACAAACAGCAACAATGCGGCCGAGACAAGTATCTGTATCTGCGACCACGTTTGTTTTCTGCGATATCTTTTGAATACATTAGCGACTCTCCACTCTCGAAAGTAAAGAGACAAAACCAAAGCCAAAACCAAACCGAACAACAAAATAATAGGCACTATTTATTTGCTTTTTTTTAACATGTGCGAAAAGATGTTCGATGGCCGGCAGAAATAGCGAATTGTGTAATGAAAGCTCGTCAAGCAAATCACTTGAGATGTAGATACGCTCAAATGGCCTTACAAAGTCGCAGATACTCGTCGAGATTGTAGGGGAAAATTTTTTGTTTTTTTTTTCTATTATTTTTAAATGTTTTATTTTTTTTATTTTTTTGAAAACATCACAAATTAAGTCTGGAATAAATACAATGTTATACACCCCATATCAGATTTATTAGCTTTCATTGCTAAACATTTGATTACTAGCAATATTTTATAAAATTCAAAATTAGCTTTACACTTAAACCAATTTTGATTTTTTTTTTATAACTTGATATTTTTTTAAAAAATTTTAATTTTGCTTGAATTTAAAAATTAAAAATACTACTTTGCTTATAATTTGACTTCTATTTATCAACAGTTTAAAAATATTATCAAATCAATAAAATATTGACTTTATTTTTAAATTATTGCTTGCAATTATAGGCTCTATTTAATCCCTATCCCAAAAAGTTTTATAAAGCTAAGTAAAGTATGTATTAAATTACTTTAGTTTAAGCATTATCATTACAAGACTATAAAAACCAAGAGCTTTATTTAATAGTCATACAATGACACAAGTAATTTGTTTAATCCATGGCTTTGCTCTTTCTTTATTCTCTTCTTCGACTTCTCTTTTATTTGTTCCTACTTTTTTTTGGGATTTGTAATTGTGGCCAGCGTATCTAAGTATCTAAGTATCCAAGTATTTGGGTATCTGCCGCCTGGCGCTCATGTATCCGTGCGGTCGGCGCTTTCTTTTTTCGGACAGTTTAATGAACACAGGAAACGGAAATCGTTTTGTAAGTGTCTGTGTTTCTGTCTGCCAAATGAGTTGGGAAAAGAGAGGAGCAATACCCAGAGGGAGAGAGAGAGAAGTATAAGTAGAGAGACCATGAGCAAATTCAAACATTTTCCATAATTCAAGTCTCGAAAATTCCAAACATCTATATGTATGCGTATGTTTTATGTGAAAAGTTTGGTCGGTAATGTCAGAAAAAAGAGCGCCGGGCCAGAGTTTATCTTCCGTTTGATTTTCCACTTGCCTTGTTTTCTTTGTTCATTAATTAATTGCATTTGATTTTCGCCCCGAAGGCGTATAAAAAATAAGTTTCAAAACTATTTGAAACATAATAAAAAAAAAGTTGGGCTTGCCAGCCACTTTGTTCTATATCTTTTTTTTGTTATAGAGTTATCCAATTTTATTTTTTATACTTTATAGCCGACCGCGAGCGTTTACCGTGCATACTAACTGACTATTAATGCGAGCAGCAGCTGAAGGAGCAGAAGGAGCAGCAACTGGCCCGGCGGCAACACGAAAAAGTTTCAACTCCATGTGGATCCCAGTGGCAAGAAGAAAGAAGCAGCAACAGCAGCAGCAGCAACAGCAGCAACAGCAGCAGCAGCAACATCAGTGCAAACAACATCAACAACAGCAGCAAAAACGCAATTAGCAGCAGTAACAACGCCAGCAACACTTACAACAGCAACAGGCAACAGCAACAGCAACAGCAGCAGCAACATATGTGCACAAGAGCAACATCAACAGCTTGAGATGAAAGCGGCAAGAGCAATCCAATTTATAAAATCATAAAACTATGCCCAACAAGTGGAAAATAAAGGAAATCCTGCAGTTATAAAGTTTGTACAACTAAATAGAAAGCGAAACTTGATGGAGTTTCAAGAGATTTTATTTTGTTTGGTATCAAAATATTAAACAATAATAAAAATTAATTTTTAGAAGGCAATTTTTTCGTTATGCCCTATTTTAGTTACCTTTACTGCGTCTAAAAACCAAAACATTTGCAGAAACCAAAGAGAAGGCAGCAATAAAATGGAAACCATAGCGAAACCGAAACGAAAACAGGCAACCAGAAAGAGAGCCAAATTTAAAATGTTTGCCTTTGGGCCATAAACAAGAAACAATTGTTTTTTTAGCAAATGAAGGGAGAGAGTTAAAAAAGGGGAAAATATAACACATCAAGAAAAAACTATATAAAGAAATTAATTTACAAAAATAACATTATAGAAATAAACGATTTTTGAAATTTAAAATTTTTTAATAGAACACCTTTTTTTAAATAAAATTTTTTATTTTTTATTGATAACAGAGTTTAAAATTTTCCTCCAGTGCTGTAGTTTTGCTACTAACTCCTCTATCTTTTTCCGTTTCTTTACTTTTTGTTGTTGCTATAATTTAGCTACCTACGTTTGTTGTTGATGAGGATGCTGCCAGCAACAACAACAACAGCAATAAAAACAAAACAACAAAAACAAAACGAAGGGAGAGTAACGTTGACGGGCTCCCAAGCCCATTAAAACTGAACGTAAACCAAAAAATTAGGTTGCCACCAGACACACACACACAGATGCTCAGTCGCAGACACACACAGATACTCAAACACACACACACACACGTGCACATGGCAAACTTTGAGTCACTTGAAAATTTTTGGATGCCAGACAACAACAAGAACAACTGGGGAAACTGAACAATAATGGGAGATCGGGGCAGCAGGATGAAGATGAGAATGAGAATGAGCAGGAGGATGAGGAAGAGGAAGAGGAGTAGTGGGTGTAGCTAGTAGGGTACCAGGGTTCGAGTCCGGGACCCGCACCTTTTTTGCCATATCTCTCGCATAGCCGAAAATAATGAGCATACAAAATTTATGAAACACATGCACACACCACGCCGAAAAGATGGATGTGGAGATGAAGGGAGATGTACACAGATATGGCGGGAGTTGGGTTCGAGTACATGGCAAAAAAAAAAATTGAAAAAAAAATAGTGTAGTATTTGAGATTATTATTAAACCATTATTAAATGGTTTGGCTCGGCAATATTATTTTTTAAAATCATTCAAAACATATTATTTTTTATTATACTTCTTAACTTTTTTTTTTATGATGAGAAAAACTTTTTTTTTTGTAGGACCATTCAAAATTTTTTTTTTTCTAATGATAAAGATCCGTTTAGTATTATTATTTTATTTCACTTTATAAAAAAAAGACCTTCAATGACTTTTCTTTTGAGTGCATCTTTGAGGCATCGCACATGGTCTGGCATTTGAAGCGTTCTCTAGTTTTGGTTTTGGCCAGATACAATTGCAGATGCAGCAGAGGAAGATGGGACCCGGAATGAGGATGATGACTGCGATGATGATGGTAGAGTGCCCCCTAGATCTCCCCCTAGATCTCCCCCTAAATCCCCGCCCCTGTCAGTCAGTGTCCAAACTGCGAACGCGTATTCATAATGAGACTCCAATCTGACGGTTGTTATACCCTCTTTGTCCAACCCCCCCTGCAAACACCACCTATGTACGCCATACAATGCTCAGATAAATTGCTAGAAGTAGCTACTAATTTGCAGTTAGTCGTTTCACAACAACAACAGAGACAAAATAGCACAAAACGGAGTAGTCGTTGCTGGGAAAAGCAGCAGAAGACGAAGGAAAACCGGCAGAGAAAATGACAGGAGGGGTGGGGGGTTGTTTTCGGTGGGGGGAGGGGGGTGGTTTTTGCTGCGAAGAGAACATAAAGTAGAGTTTTCTGGCATCGCATGGCCAGCATTTTCTGCTCCATGCCGTGCGCTTTGACTGCATCTAATGACACTAATAAAGTTGCCCACTGATGATAATCTGTCTCTGGCACTCCACTCCACTCCATTCTCCATTCTATTCCGGCGACCATCTGCCCATCCCCCAGGATTTTCTGGATTTCCAGGAGCGAATCCAGAACAGAGGCGGAAACAGAAGCAGCAGGATATGACTATAAAAAATATCCAAGCAGCGGGCTAAATAAGCTCGAATAATACACAAGACGATGCGCTTATAAAAAGAAGAATTCCCTATACAAAACGACTGCAAGAGTGCCCTAAAAATAAATAAAAAATAATAAAAAAACATATGTTAATTAAAAGAAATATTAATTAATAAATTAAAAACAAAAAAAAGATATTAAATAATTTGAAAATTATTCACCCCACAAAATATTAAATAAAAATAAAATAGTTAATAAAACGAATTAAATTAAAATGAAAAGTAAAATTCCTGGTAGACTGATTTTCTTTTCAATCCAAAAGACATCATAACAATGCGGACTAATCGCATGTACACCCCAAGGAACCCTTCAATAAAGCCTTAAAAAATACTCGAGAGCCTGCAAATTGATTGATCCCAAGATATGCAAAAATAAGCTCTACCTAGCACTCTACAAATAACTGGCCAAAAAAAAAAAAAAACGAAGCATAAAAGTGGGAATACAACAAAGTTAAGCTGCTTGCAGCACTCAATTCAAAGCAGCTTTTTGCCCCATTGCAAGTCGGGCCAATAAATCTGCTCACCTTATCGCAGGTGACTCGGTTGTCTGCCACACCCGATCAAGTATATATATATATATAGTAAAAGAGGTGTTTTTTTTTTTTAGGGGGACTTCGTCTTTGTTTGGCTGAATTTTAGGGGGTTGCCGCAGAACAATTTCAAGGTGCACTGACTGTAACAAATATCTTCATTTAACTTCCTTCTTCGTTTTTGTGCCGTGGAACATCTGGAGGTCCTGTAGCTGTGGCTCGAGGTCCTGGGCCACCGTTATTTACATTTTATGGCACACAAATTTTTTAGCTCGACGACGACCAACTGAAGCTGATGGCTAATTTAAGTTTGCTTTATTCTCTGAACCCCGGCTTTCTTGTTTAGGCAAATATTTATGATCGACTTTTATTTGGCACTCGGGGCAAGGTCGTCGCCAGTTTTCAGTTTTCAGTTTTCCTGCTTTCCAGCTTTCAGCTTCCTTGCCTCTCTGGCTTTTGACATTTCGTTTGGGTTTTCTCGGGGTTTTTCCAGGGGGTTTTCAGGGGGCTTTCGGGGGTCTTTCGCCCCAGCAAGTTTGCCAAAGTTCATTGTGGTTAGTTGGCTCTTCGCTTCGCCTCGATGTTGCACACACTGAAATTTGTTGCCATTGTTGCTGCGCTCTCTGGTATCAGCCGCAGTTGTGATTATGTCTATAAGTTTTGCCAGCACTACTTTGAGTACCCATCAGCAGCAGAGAACGGGGGGCGTATTGTGGCCCAAAACAGTCGCAAAATTTAAGGCTAATGAGTGTAGTGTCCATTTGCTAAGTAAGCCTCCTTTGAGTCTTGCTTTATGTTAAATATGTGTCGTTTTAAATTGCAAAATTATTACTATTGAATATTAAGACCTAAGACAATTTTAAAGGATTTATCCACTGGCAAATAATAAATAAATAAATGCTAACTAATGTTTAAAAAAAAATTTTTAATTTAGTTTAAATTTAATAATAATATAAATAAAGTTATATGCAAAGGTAATACATTTATATTATGACTCCTGACCCAATTTAAGATATTTTAGGGGAGTGTAGGGTAAGGTGACGAACGATTCGTTTTTTGAATGTAACTTTTGTAAAAATCACTATTTTTCAAAAGTGTAAACGCAGAAAGTTGCTTACATCTACTGAGCATATTCCTGTAAAATTCGAAATTCGAAATTCCAATGCAGCTAAATCCCACAGCGTTTGGCGTGAACCCTACTTTTTTTGCACTTTCAAAAGTTGTAGGGTAATGTGACGAACGATTTGTTCTTTAATGTAACTTCTCCAAAAATCAATATTTTTTAAAAGTGTAAAAGCAGAAAGTTGCTTACATTTACTGAGCATATTTCTAAAAAAATTTGGATTCGAAATTTCAACGTAGCCAAACCCCACAGCGTTTGGTGTAAACCATCCTTTTTACAAACAAAAAAATACATTTTTTTGTATATTATTTACGGAAAGGTTATTTTCGATACGGAAAAGAAAAAAGTAATAAGATAATACCCAAACTTACAAAAAAAAAATGGTCAAAGTGCAAATTTTTTTTTAAATTAAATTAAACTGACGTCACTATTAAAAACAACAATAAAACTGCAGCAGTAAATGTTATATGGTATTATTATATTTTTTTTACAAATAATCAACGATAACAATTAAAATTCTTGAATAAAAAAAGTTCGTCACAATACCCTACAAAAGGTTCGTCACGATACCCTACAAGGTAGACTTGGAGTAAAAACGGTGTCACTCTCAAACGGCGCAAAAGAAAAAAACGCGAGGTACCAAAAACTGTTGATAAAGATCTCATGTATACGTGCATATATTTGCCTGATTTTATTTTCCACTCATCTTTGCTCTGGCACTGCTGAAACACAAGTAAATTGAATGGGTTTGCTAGTTTGCGCACCACATTTTTAGCGAAAATTACCTCACGAACAAATTACGGGACTTCTTATTAATATTACTGTAAATACATTGTCGACACGATAAGGGGAGACGACTACATTTATTTGGAATTTTTGTCGTGACGTCATATATGAGATTCGACGAGTTCGTCACATTACCCTACTCGTCAAATTACCCTACACTCCCCTACTTAATATTATTCTACTTTTCATTGCTTGTAAATTTAAATTAACTCACGTCCCCACCATTTGACATAAAAACGTGTCAATCGGTTTATAAGATCTTGTTTAGACATTTTTCCAAATACCAGGTAAGTAATATTCGATTATTTAACCCACCGTTTAATTTTAGTTTTATTTCATTTTTATGGCAAGGGCAATTCTGGGCACCCGAAAAGCGTTGCAAACGGTGAAACTTTTTAGTTAAGCAACTTTTTCGGTACGACAGTTCTGCCCCACTCTGTTTTGGCATGTTACTTTCTGCTTTTCGGTACTTTTAATTTGTGTGTAAACCGATGCAAACCAATATTTGAACTTTTGCCATGGCTCTGAGCTCTGAGCTGAAAGCGAACCAAAACGAACCCAAATGTCAGCTCATTCATTAACTTGCGCAAAGGTTTTGTGAGTCTCGTCTTCCCTGCTCGTTTTCATTATTCCATCGGACAGTAATTCAAATCCAAATGGCAGGCCACCATAGTTCAGAGATTGTGTCTCTCTCCCCCGAAAACACACGTACATATAGAGTACAGTATGCCGTCCGACCGAAAAATATATTCAATTACAATGAGAGGGGTTTTGCGGGGTTTGGGTTTTGCGTTTTGGGTTTTGCAGTTCGAAAAGTTTGTGACATCGAAAATGTGCTAACAAGGCAAAGGGTTCTAATTAATATCGGTGGTCGGGCTAGAGTTGCATCGATATATCCGATAACAGGTGACAATGCAACTGTCGCCATGGCTTATGGGGTCGCGAATTAAATAAGTTCGATTTCAGCAACTTCCGATGCAAAATTGGCTTAAATATTTACTAGAAATGCGGGCAAACTTGGATTTTAGTCATTAGGGATACTCTTTTTTAACCTATCGATTTCGTCTTATCGAAATGCAACCTTGCTTTTGCTTAATTTATCGATTGTATTTTTATTCTTTTAAAGGCCGTTCAAACATTAATTGACAGCTTGTATTAAGCCAATAACAATGCCATTGAGCCATTGAAAATCGAATGATAGGTATTAATAATGGTATTAAAACAGATCTCTGTAAGCCAAGTCTGTTCATTAATTAAGCTGAATGAAAAAATGCTACTGCTACTGAAATCTCTCGATCTCAACTACCAGATCGCATTAGTCATCTTTTGAGAACTCAAAGCCCCTGATAATGATATCATTATTGACTTTGTTCGACAAAAAACAATACGATCTATTGATCTCGGGGAAGATCTTGACTTTGACACATCAAAGACTGCCAATTTCTTTGTTGTTGAGAGGGGAGAAAACGTTTGGGCGATCGACGAAAATAATTATACCCGAATTATCGTTGCCATTAGAAGTATTCGGCCCATCTTCGCGGGCCGCCAACAATTAAAGCCGCAGCAAAATGAAATGAAATTAGCATAAGCCATTCACATGACTCTTTCTGCTTTTCGGAGTCGCGAAGCTGCTTTTTTTCATCGACTTTTTGCAAGAGAATCAGAAATAAGAAATAAGAATAACAACAACCGCCAAAGCCACGTATCCACTACAGATGCTCGGCAACTTTAGCAACATTTCAAGATTTCTAATTCTTATTTGCCTCGCCGCAGTTGTTGGTGTTGTTTCTAATTAAGTTTGCTGTAGTGCTTGGATTTTTTCTCTCAACTTTATTTATATATATCTATTTTTTTACGTTGAAGCCTCGAGACCTGTTTTCTGTGGAACCTGGGCACCCCCCGCTAAATCCCCAGTTCAAAGGGAGAGAGAGCGAAGAGGGGAAAACTGGAATAATTCTGGGCTCGGGGGAATTTCTATTCTCGAACATCTATAACTATATGTATACCTAAACGTATATTCGATTGTATCAACACATTATTTGCAAATTGTGGCTTTAAATAATTAGCAAATAAATTATCTGTATAGAATGGAGTATTCCTGGAAAACAATCTGACGGATGCTTCACGTGAGTATCTGAGCATCAGCACCCCGAGTGCAGTTGCTAATTAATAAAAACTTAATTATCCGCTGCCCCAGCCGGAGTAGTAGTTATATTATTCGAAACGGAACTGGCTTTGAGAAGAAAATAAATTAACGTCGACTGGGGTCATTCGAATCGGGCGTCCAAAGTGTTGAAAGATTTCATAAATTAGAGGTGCATAAATCTCCTGTTTTTTTGTAGTAGGGTGCCTATAATTTGTTAGATTTTTTGAGATTTTATAAAATAAAATAAACGATTTAAAGATGTCAAAATGTAGTGGTGCATAAGTCTCTCTTTTTTTTAATAGGCAAAAATAATATTAATTTTTATAAATATATTAAACGATAGTCTGATTAATTAATATATTTTTGGCAGTTCAGGGTCGCAAGAATAAATGATACTGAAAAGCACACAAACCATTGCTGTGCAAAATGAGAAGAAACAACATTTTGACCAAGTTCGAGGCCACATAATTGAAAGCAAATACCACGTACCTTTCAATTACAAATGTTTGAAATTAATCTTGCCAATCTTTTGGGCACTTCCTCATACAAATTTTTAGTCGAGTACAAAACAAGCGGAGGCTTTCTCGAAAATTATCTCCGGTGTCTCGTTCGTTTGAAAATGTCGCTCACGTTTCGGCAATTTGTTTTCAAATTTCTGCTGCTTATTTATTTTTCCCCCAAAAGCCGGAGGGATTTCTCCTGTTCCTCGGAAAAACAAACAAGAGCCACTGTTTGATTTTGATACTGCCTAGGCGCTATGATCTCATCGAATTCAAGGCCTAAGCGAAAACCACAAGATAAATAAATAAAATGAAATGAAATGGAATAAAACACGAAACATATACGGCCGATAATTGCAATGCACGAAAATCAGCACGTTCTCGTAAACTGAAATTTAAGCGATGCGTTGTGCCCGTTTTTGCTGTTGATTAACCGATGGGAATCAACTGCGGAAGCGGAAAGCAGAAAACGGCCCAAAACTTGATTAGCATTTTGGGGCCCGAATCTGCGAAAGTGCTGCAATTGTAACTGCAATTAAAATGCAATTGTTCAAGAGCAAATCAGACACACTGACACACCCGCACGGGGAGCGATGTGCTAAACGAAAAATTCCACACAGCACAATCGAGTTTGAATTGGTTTGAATGGGTGAATTTCTATTTCTATGCCCAATGAAGGTTTAAATTGTGCACTGTCAATTAAAGAATTATATGGGAAATATAATTAAATTTAAATATAAATATTTATAACTATATATTAAAAATCCAGAAAATATAAGAAAATTCAAGTTAAAGTTCAAACAGAAAAAGCTTTTAGCTACAACTCTCTCCACGTGAAACCAAGCAATTACCCGGTGTCAATCAATTCCCCCTGCACAAATGCCAATTTCTAATTAAATCTAATCAATTAAGCAATTCAATCAAACACTTTGCAGTCGGACCAATTAACGTCCGGATTTCTCCCGGTGCATTTAGCCAATGCAAGCAGGACTAAAACGGAAAAAAAGAAAAGATTGTCATGCAGATTACCTGCGCCTGCCCACCTGTCAATGGCATTTGCATATGGATTAGGGACTTGTGAGCGGCAATCCCCCCTTCGCTCTCGATATCCTTGCGTTACCTCGAATAGTTCCACATATGTTGGTTGGCATTGCAATTTGTCAACATGACAAATACCAAAAAACTGCAGTCGAGTTGAGTTCCGGACGGATGGACGGACGGACGAAAAGACAGGTGGTAGGGGGAGGGAAAACAGCAGTTGGTAGGGAGTAAGGGGCCTCGAAAGAGACAGACAGGCATCAAGTAGCGGCATCGTCTGATTGGCGAACGTTTGCTAAATGTATGCATGAAAAATGCATTAGAGCCGCCGCAGAAACAGAAGAGCAGCACCAGAAAATGGGCTTCGGGGGTCAGGGGTCGGGAATCGGGCGGAATTGGGTGTATTGAGGGTATCCGGCTCGTAGGACCAAATACAACAAGTAGCTAGGCTATTGTGTGGCTTTTACAGCCCAAAAGGTTACCTATTTCTTAAACATTACATTTTAAAAATATGTATTTATTAGAGAAAGAAAGAAAAAATAAAACAATTGAATAATTTAATTTGAAAATATTTGAATCAAGGTAGAAAATATTTACTTTAAAATAATTGATGAAATATTTAAATTGACCTTTAAATTTACTACGATTTTAATCAGTGCACATTTATTTACTTTTTTAAATTAAATATTCAAGACACAAAATAGAAAATTAAATGCAAACATTATCAAAAATATGCCCCTCCGCCCACCAGATCCACAGGGTACCAGCCCAGTTTATAGTGCACCAAATAGACGACATCCTAATGATGACATGCCACACGGAACAACAAGAGGAGACGACGATGATGATGCTTCTGGTGCTGGTGCTGCAGCTCCTTCTGCTTCTTCCACTGCAGCAGCATTTCAATTGCCATCAGGGTTTGGAAATGCATTAGACTGAGCCATCCTTCGAAGGCTGGAGGTTGGAGGTTTCCCGGGCCCCCGATTTGCCATGTGAAGTGAGCGAGAAACAATTGAGTAAGTAGGTCTGTTATGGAGACACCACCATTCGATATAAACGGCGAAGTGCAGGATGAGCTGGCGGCTTTTGAGGACTAGTCCTTCATAAGAATTGGATCTCTGGGGCTTCTGTTAAAAAAGGGTAATTATTGTGCGATTTTAATTGCAAGCCTCTAAGAATTATTATTCAAATATCCAAAGATTTAGTATATTTTCTTTTAAAGCTATATAACTTGTTCAATATTTTGGACACGTTTCTTGTTAAAAAGTCGTTCAGTTTCTCCTTCATCTTTCTTAATCTGTTCCACCTCGCACACATCTCCTCTTTGAATGGATCCGAAGTTTCCAGAGACTCCGAAAAGTTCTAAGTTAAATTTAGCCAGGCATTCATCAGTTTCCAGCCTGCCTGCACTGAGAAAAATGTACAGTACTATTTACTAATTTTTATAATTTTCACAACTCAACCTACAAAAAAAAATTTGTATGTTAAATAACTTTTTTTTTCATATGAAAATAACTAGGGGTTAAGATATTAATAAAATTTGTGCATATGTATGAACATGCCAAAGATTTTTGTGTTGCGTTTAAATTTGGTTATCTCGCACCTTTTTTCTCCCCGTGTACCCCGCCCACGTATCTTTTGTGCTTTGTTTGGGTTTTTGTGATAAGCGGGACCCGCTGAGCTTCGTAAACTGCCGCAAATTTAAACGAGATAAATGCTGCCTAATTGCACACAGAAATGAAACTAAATACGGTGGGCGGTGGGTGGTGGCTGGTTGGTGGGAGGAATTTTCCGGGCGAAAGTCGCCGAGTGGGTGGCGAGTTTTCAAGCAGCGGGCGAAAGCGGGCGGGCGAGCGGAATGGCACATCAAATTATAAACGAAAGTTCTCAAACAATTTAATCAGCGGCAACAAACAACAAAAACATTTCACACACACACACACGCAGTGCAAGGGAGAGGGAAGACGTCAAAAAAGGACAGCAAGATGCTGGCTCCCCCTAAAAAATCTTGTAAGATCTGGTTTCGAATGCATTGCCATCGAGGAAAAGGACGGCGAACAAGAAAAAGGCAATGAGACAGAACGAAAGGGGAAAAATCCGTAAGTTCCTGGGGCGTCGAGGGGTCGGAAAACCCAGAGGGTATGGGCCAAACTGAAAAACGCAGAAAATGCAGACCAACAACAAACGGGTTGATGAGCGTTAAGGGAATGCCACTAAAGTTAAGTTAAACAAGCAGACAACCACAAATTAGAACGAGTCTTAGAAAAGCAACTTGAAGATACGTTTCTTAATTCTATATGTGTACCAGAATGCCTTAAAAAACTGTAATACTGTGGTAAAATTAATGTAAGATACTAGATAGACTCGGAACTTCAAGTTGGATTGTCTTCGTTTTAAAGAATATGATTGGGTAGCTCAAAAAAGGTCTGCATACCAAAACTGGCTGATTGAGTGCCTATAGAACCCGAGTTACAGATGGTACTGCAAGTACGAAAAATGAATGGGGGGGTTGGGATGTGCGGGAGGACAGCTTAATTTACCGCTCGACCGGCAAGCGACAGCTTCCACTTCTTCTGGTTCACATGTCTTCGTTTGCCTAACATTTTCCAAAAGATTTTCTTTGTTGTTTTCTCACATTTTTGTGTGTGTGCAACGTAACACGTTTTCCAATTAAAATTACAAGAAAATTGTTTTTTTTTTCTTCTGATTTTCTGGTTGTTATTGTTTTTGCTTACCTGTCACTGGCAAAAAGAAGAGCGTAATCCAATCCAGAGAGAGAGAGTGAGAGCGCGAGAGCGGCACAGTGCGATAGAGAGAGAGAGAGAGAGAGCGAAAATCCTTGTACTGGCACTTTTCTTTAAATTTTCTTAAATAGATCCTTCTGTTGTTGCTTTCTTGTTGTTGTTTCTTTCTTGCAGGCCAAAACAACAGGTAAAATCGAGAAAATGTGGGAAAACAGAACCAAAACAGAAACCGAAAAACGGAACAGGCAAAAGGGCAAACACAAAAACAGAAAATAAATGAGAACAAAACACAAACTTTGGCAGCACTTGAAAAAAAATCGTTTTCCTTTTGAATAGAGGGACAAATTTTCTCGATTTATTTAACGAGCGCGTTTTTGTCGGGGCTTTTATGTGATTCTTTTGTAATTATTTAAATTTAATTGCGGTTGTTTTTTATTCGCTGGCGAGAGCCGCGTTTTTCGAACTGCGACGGCGCGCCTTTGGAAACCAACTGAAAAAAAACACACGCTCTGAAATCGCTGAGCGAGAGAGGGAGAGAGCATGGGTGAAAGAGAGGGAGAGAGCGGCGACGTCAGCGCGAGACACGTATGTCGTTCAAGTCTTTCGTTTTGGTCGTTCTTGTTCTTGCTGCTGCGTTGGCGCAAGCGAGAGAGAGAGAGTTGAATTTCAGGTGTGGCAACCGGCAAAATCACAAAAAAAAATCTTTTTTTCCGTACAAGTACACAAGAGACAGAGCGAGCGAAAGAGAGAGAGGGAGACGAAACATCATTATGATCTGTCGGGAACTTAATGAGAACAGTTTTACATATGAAGACTACTTGTTCTTGTTTTTGCATACCGATTTTCGACCTATATAGCTTAGAAATACGTATACAGGGCTTAAATTCTTTGAGTTGGCGGGCCCAAAAATAGAATTCCATCAATCGGAATTGAAATAACTAATAAGGAGAATCAAAAACCTTTTTCAAATCACTTTTAACACTTGTAAAGGGTTAAAGAATCACTTATATTATAACAGAGATTATTAGCATTTAAAAAAATATAAGACAGTTTCGAAACTCATCAAATATAAAATCAGTAATCTTTTTCTTTTTTTTTAACATTTAAGAATTAATTTCTTATAAAAATTATCTCTTAAAGTATAAAATTACGTGAATTTTGATAAGAAAAGTTAGCGAGATCCATAGGTTGTTGGCTTTAAAGAATTCTTCAGAAGGAGGTTTCAAATCCTCATTTTCTTATCAAGCACATGTCCCAAAGAAGCTGTCTTAATACCCCAACTCTAGAAAACTGGAAATATGTGGTTAGTACCAATAAATTTGATCTTCATTATTATCTCTGGTGGCTTGTAGATTCGTGGTAGATTTGTTATGGATTTGTAATACTTTTCAAGCGCATGGCATGGATTCTTGGCTCGGTTTCTTCTCCCTCTCTCTCTTTCTCTCTCTTGAAAATCGGGTCGCTGCTTAGTTATTCCACACAGGTGTGAGTGTGTGTGATACCTGTTTGGACACACACACATCGTCTAAGCCAAGTTGCCTCTTTTCACCTTTCCTTTGGCCATCAAATTCCGCTCTTACTCTTGCTCTCGCTCTCACCCGCTCGCCACCTCTCTTTCTGGCCCACCTTCTTCAGGTGGGAGTGGGAGGGAGAGGGCGAGTGTCGCAAGTAGCCGAGATTCGATTCTTCTTCTTGTTTTGGCTGCCTTTTGTGCTCGCTTCCTAATCCATTAACTTCTCTCTCTCTCATTTTATAGCCCTCTCTCCCTGTCTTCTATGGATTCGTTCTGGTAATTCTTCTTCTTTCTCCACCATTAAATGATGACGACGCACTGCTACCCAAGAAGAAGAACCCAATCAAAAAAATAAATCAGAATTCAAAGATTTTATTAAAATTCAATCAATCAATCGCATAAATGACAGTTCGATCTTCGCAATGATGAATGAGTGATATCGGATCTAATATCTCGGCAATATCACCCACTCCCAGCCGGCTTATGGAAACCATCGTTTTGGAACTAGTCAATATTCATTATATCAAAAAATATTGATTTCTATTCAAATACTTCTATAACTGGAACCCCTAGTTGGAAAAGTTCAATAGTCGATTATACGCATTCACCCTACATAAAAAATAATCTCATAAATATTCTGAGCATATTTTAAAAACTTTATTAAAATAGCTTATGAATCATGCACACTATATTGAAAATATTATCATGATCAAAACACGTTCAAGCTAAATGAAATCACCCCCAACTAAGATCATAACGTGTTTATCTACGTAAATCATATTTTTTTGCAGAGAAGATCTGATTGAAACGTCATTGATAAAAGCGTTTTTCTAGACAGCTTAAAACACACACACACACACACACCAAATTGATGACCAATTTTGGTGACAGGTATTTTCTTTGTGCGACGTTGGCCATATAAATAATGTGTGTATTTTTTTTTTTGCCACGCTCAACGATCAGCAGCGACAACAATTTAGAAAATTAGTTGCACACTCAACGAAACTCGTTCCATTGGCTTTCTAACCGGCAATGAGGCAAGCAGATCGGTGGTACAGTTAGCGGGGGTCTCTTTTAGAGGGGGTCTCCAGGGGGGTTACGTGTGGCAGGGGGACTCTCCCATTACATCTGCATATGTGGCATGCAATTGGATCTGCCTGGCATATTCCAGATTGCCATTCGATGTGAGTTGCGGAGTAAGCGAAATGCGGAGAAAAAATCGAGAGCCCATGGAGACATGGAGAATTCTCGAGCGGGGGAACCAGTTAAATTGGGAGCTCCAGTTGCTAGGGAACTAGTATGGGGCTACGACCGACGTATCAATATCACATACCATCGATATCTAAGCGATAATTTTTGCATTGGTAAAACATAAGAAAATAAATAGAATGTGAGATCTTTCAGGAATATTCCTAAAAGTCTTTAAAAAACATTTCAAAAGTGTTTTGAACATTTTTTAATTTTTTTAAAAATGTGCAGGAATATTAACTGCCTAAAAATATTCACAAAATTTATAAGTCAATTTTCATCAGAAAAAATCCAACTTATAATAAAGTTATCAGTTGAATTTTGTCGGTAACAAAAGATCAAGTGTATATTTACTAGATTAAACCAGAAAGTTTGATGGAAGCCACTAACAAAAACTCGAATAAAAATTGTCTCGCATAAAATAATTTTGGATTTTCCATGTGAATGCATAACGAATGGTTTTCGGAAGTAGTAATAGCTCTAGAAATATTTTCGAATATTTGGTTTATTCGTTTTTGTTTGGTTTTTGTAATAACTCAGGCCAATTTTACACTTGGACTTTTCCCAGCTAGTCAAATTTGCTCTCGAAGTGGAAAACTTTCGACTGTGAGTGTTTCGGTGTGTTGTGGCAAATATATAAATTTGTGAAATTGTCAGTGCCACAAGCAGAGATGATTTACCGCCCCGGGGGCCATGCCAGCGACTCATTTATCAAGCAAAAAATAAAGAAACCCGAAAATGAAGAGAGTTCTAAGTTGCGACTGGGAAACTTTCACCGGGTGCTTTTTAACCGGGGGGTAACCGCGAAGTAACCGGGCGGTAACCGGGCGGTAACCGGAGGGGCAAGGAAAAGGCGAGGAACTTGAGAATGGGAAGTCGTAGCAAATCATTTTGAGGGTCTGGTCTCAAAGTCTCTGGGTTTTATCCTGGCCAAGTCATAAACAAATACGCCGCTGCCGTTTTGTTTACATTTGCAATGTTTGGACCCTCGACCGCCGCCGTCGTCGTCGCCTTTTGGTTTTGGCCAGAGGTCTCTTGGCCAGACTGGTTTTTCTCTGGCCAAAAAAGGAAGTTGCTCGTAAAGTGGCGAAAGCCGCCAACTGACCCAACAACAAAGTGTGCAAAATACAACAATACAAAAACAACAAAAAATTGCAAGAAGAAAAATCGTTAAATAAAAATAATAAAAGCGCTTTCTTTCTGTCTGCCCCTTTTGTTTTGCGTTTTGGCCTGCGTTTTTTTTTTTTTTTCTGCGATTCGAATTATGTTCCATATTTTCTATTTCGATATTTAGCGATTTTGATTTTCACTGATTGGTTTTTATTTTATACATTTTTTTCTTTTCTCTTGCACAGCAAAAAAATTAAGAAATATTTACCGCACTCACTCGAAAAAAAACTCGAAACACTCAACAGGATTTATCTTAGAGAAGGTCTTTCTTTCGTTCAGAGTAGCTCCGTTTACTTTCCGCTCTGATATATTGTTGGTAATATGTTCTGGCTGCTGTGGGCCTCGATTCGGGTTCGGATCAGAGTCAGTATGGCGCACTGTCACCAAAGTTAGTTAGTTATTAGCCGCGCTGGCTGACCGTTCACGACGACGCTCCGCGAGCGACTGAGGGACTGAGCGACTGACCAGCGGATGCCAGCGGAGCCAAGGCGCCCCGCCAACCGACCGATCGAACATCCAACCAGCTGGCCGACGAGCCGCCGAACATGTTGCGTTGACTCCATCGGAGTAGGAGCGCCGCTTTCGAGGGGGGTCTTTCCAGAAAATAAACCCATATTCATCAACTTACAGTTACCATATCATCGAAATAATATATATATTAATTTTTTAAATAAGAGTCAGAAATATAGCCCATTCATTAAATAAGTTAACAAGAGTCAAATTCAATTGGAATTAAAAAAACTTATTTTGCAAGTAGCTTAAACACAATTTAATGAAAATTATACCAAGACAAAATCTAACATTTTCTAATTTAAATGTTATGGATTTATTTGATGATTCGTAGAAACCTAAAGTTTTTAGGGTCGAAAAGTTAGGGGATAATGGTTAAACACTGTTTAATTCTCTCTAAGCTAAATAGAACAAAAACAGTTTTAGCCTTAGTTTTGTTTCAGTTTTTCTCGTTTTACTATTTGTAAAATACAAAATTATTGTGCTTACAAAACAAAAAGAGATAAAAAACTTTTTCACATTCCAAAAAATTAAATTAAATTATTTAAAATTGCTTCGTACGAACGAAGAGAATTTTGGTACACCCAATATCCTTGTTCAAATATTTATTAATATTACATGCACCTAAAAAGAAGTAGCCCCCCTCTACACCTGTGACACAACGCCACATGCAACATGTTGCATGTTGTGTTTTCATTCAGCAGCAACATGTTGCTGCCACAGTGCGTGGTTCTAATTGACAGTTTTCCTTTTCGTGAACAACTTGTTGAGTTTATTGTTGCCTTAATGGGGTGCTTATCTGCATCTGCCCCGCCATCTCCATATTTCCATATCTCCAGGCCCCCACTCTCCCCGCCTCGCGGATTATTGGAGGACAATATTCCCCGGGCACCCCGGGTAAATTGACGATTTGAATATTTACATAAACGATTCTGATTACAATTGAATTTATTATTTAGAGCAGCTACTTAAGCTGCTGACTCGCTGTTCCTTGGGTAGGTGGGTATACATATGCCTATGTTTATATACACATATGTGTATACTTTTGTCGACTGTCGCTTGGCAAATGATACCTTTCTCAGAAGAGACTTCTGTTTATTTTTCTTTTCGAAGGCGAAATCTCGGCACGTAAACAATTGCATGTTCGATGTTGGCAGCAAACGCGGCTCGAGTTGCAACTTTTCCGGCCCTTCAACAGGTTGCCTGGGTCCTCTGGGAAAATTCAAAGTCTTCCGAGTGTTATGTAAATTAAAACAATAATGGGATACGTATTTATTTAATTTAGGGTGAGGTTATAAAATAATATGCTTTAAAAGTTAAAGTTTTATTCTGCTTGATAAAAGAAAAATAATGTAATGTAATATAATATAATTGATACAACCACTTTGCGAAACATTTTTAATTTAACAATTTTCTTTGTTGAAAAAATCAAAATCTGTTTTACAGTTTAATAAGGAAGTTACAGTGTAATTCATAAAGATTAGTAAGAGAATGGCTATTCACTTTTCGAGTGTATCGAAACTATTTTGAGGAACCCTTTTCACCGCCTCGTTCCGCGGAAAATCGCCATAATTGCCGGCAAGTCAGTCACCAAATGAACAGCTGTTTCGGCTCTTAAAAACTTTTCCCTACCTTCTGGCGTTCCGCATTCTAGGAACGGGGAATGGGAATCGGACAATTTGAGGCTTTTTAACGGTGGAAAGCTGTTTCGCCTATCAGGTGGCCAAGTAGAAAAATATACCCTATACGATTCAAATGCATTTCCAGTCCCAGCCAGATCGTTTTCAGAGACATCACCGAACGTTACGGATTATTAAGAAACTTTGTTATCGCTAAGGTAGCGTAATTCCCCCAAGCCCTATTCCAGAATTCGAATTAAAAACATTATCATTAAGATATATTATTGAGTGTGGAGGGGAATGTATTTAACAAAGAAGCAAACCACCTTTCATGCATAACTCAAAAGCGTGCAGTTCTTATTTATTTATCCAGAGATTCTCGCGCGTTTTAAGACCAGGGTCACTGGCGAAAGCGTGACCCGCCCGAAAATAATCAAAATAAATGTATTAACCATCCAAAAGCAGCCGTTGAGCATGTTCTCGAGTGGCGGCGCGCCAAGGTCGCTCACTTGATCGCAATTTAGCTCGATTTGTCTGCTTAATAAATGACTGAAACTCACAGATATTATGCACAATTATTACAAATAATAAATAAAAAAAAAACCCAAACTCAAAGACTTAATGTTCATCATATGCAACGTTTTCAATTTTCAGTTTTCGCAGTCCCAAACATTTTAAGTTGTGTTGCTCATCACAGCCAAAAGTAAATAAATATAAATATTGGTCTTTATTTAACATTTTTTGAGATAAGCCAAAGATTTGATAAGAAAAGTATATATTTTGACTAAGGGAGAGGCTTTTTACATATTATTTAATATATAATGTAAAGTATTTAATAAATAACTATTTAATATTTAAAAACTATAAAATTTTAAAATACTACGCAAATAGTAACTGAGTTTACACAACATTTGCTCCCTTTAATCGGATCTCTATAGAATTATCGCGTAGTCCATCGTGTATTTTGTCTCCAAATTGGTTTTAACTATTGTTCCGGATATGTAATTGGATCCAACGGAAATGATATAAGGCAAATTATTGGGCGGCAACAGGTGCATGTGAATAATTGGAAAAGTTTGACAGGTTAACACGGCAAATATTTGTTAACTGGATTTCTATTTATGGAGCAAGAAATTTTCCACGTCAGCCCTAGGAAATTGTTTAAACACATAAATATTTATTTTAATTTATTAAAACAAAAGCATTTATATTATTTAAAATAAAAGCTTAAATATTCAAAAGGCTTTTAGCAGATATTTAAATCTAATAACTGGTTTTTGCCAAAAATAAACTTGAGCGTTTACTACTTTTAAAAGCTACCGCTTTTGAGCTTTAAGCTGTGTAGAAAGATTATAACGGTGACGTTATTTTTACCGTTATTCTACTTTCTACGCTTTCTTTCAGGTGGTGAAATATCCACTAAAAGCTTTCCATTTCCCTTTTAGAGCTTATGTTAAACCTCTGGAGCTTTTCAAGAAATGTTACACCAATGTTAATTTAAGGAAATCGTTTTCTTTATTTAATCTTTGTATTCTTAAGTCTACTGTAAGTAATCGTTTTAATTAGTAATTTTAATTTCTGTTGTGGATTCTATTCTGCGCTTTCCTCCGCTTTTGCTTTCTTACGTTTCTTTATTCTTTATTCTTTTGCTTTAGTTTAGTAATAATATTCATTATAAGATACGAATAATCTCAAACACAATAGAGACAGAGACAGAGCGACACACACATATTTGTATTCATATCATTATTGCTAGGACACAAAAAATAACGATTTTCAAATGAGTTTTTAATAAAAAAAATTCACAAAGAGTGCCAGCCCGGGAAATGCTTTTGTATTGTTGGGTTTTGTTCCTTCCAAAGTTCTTTTTTGAGAATAGTATTTTAAGGCTGGATTATTTGGTTGGCGGGTACAATAGATTTACAAATGGATTTTAATGAGATTCTGGAAACTTCTTGGTAAATAATCCTATAGTTTCTGTAATGGCTGACACAACTTCGTTTACATATATATCCCCGATTTTTTTTTGGCAAACATAATGGCGAACTACGAGTACGTCTAGTGTTTAATTCATCTTAGCTCGACCTACAAATTATATGTATAGAATATAATCTGCAATATATAGGCATATCTTCTGTATATATTTCTTTAAGTATATTTTTAATATTTAAAACTCTTTGTAACATTTAATAAAGTTAAACATTGATTGCTCTTGCGTTGTGACAATAAGTTACTATATAATCATATAATCAATCTGTCAGTATGTATACATATAGTTCATTTCTATAAATATATCTTTTACCTCCTTGGCTTCTCATAATCATATATATTTTTGCCATCGTCTCGTCTTGATTATCCTTGACTATGTTTAATAATAAAAAAATTCACTAGTTTTGTTTTACACACACGTCTTTTTTGTATTTTTCCTTCGTCGTCCAGCGACATTTTCTCAGGTCAAAATAGAGGAAGGGGATTTTTCTTGTTGGGTATTAGGTGTTTTTAAGTTCTCTCCGCTCTTTTCTGTGATGTTCGGGGACATTTTTCATCATTTTCCTGGAGTGCTAAGAAGGCGCAATCTCGTTTCCGGTTCGAACAGAGGAACACGAAGATAAAATTAAATATTCCAGTATTTTGTTATGTACATTCTAAATATTATTATGATGGGGATATACGTATATACCCTATGTTTATGTGTTTATGTTTACTCTATAAGCAATAACAACACCGAGACTTATTTAAAAGAAAACTCCATCGACTTTAGACCATGATGATCTTTTTAATTTCAATTTCCATTCCAAGTTTCGGGTAACTTTTTTTTTAACAATTTCTAGAGATTTGAAATCACTCAAAAAGATTGTCTAGGCTTTAAAATATTTTTCGTAATCATTTAAAAAAAAACGCATTTTTACATAACAACATTTTATATAAATAATTTTGTTGACAAAATAAATTACTGCTAAATTAAATGCAATTTTGAATAAATTAAAATAACTAAAATAATGCCTAAAAAGATCCCTTTATTTAATAACATTTAATTGCAATATTTTAGACAACCTTTCGGGTGATTTCAAATCCTCTAATAGCTGGCCACAAAACCGAAATAAAATTGATGAAATCTTTTTCGTTATGCAAGTAATATTTTTTTCTTAATTGGGGCTTCGGATTTCGGGGTTGGCTACTCGAACTAAAGGCTGGCTGACCTGCTGGGCTGGGCAAGCAGCAAGCCCAGTTCAAAAATAGTTGATTTTCCACTTCGTTTTATTGCTGGTTTGGCGATAAATCGTTTGCTCTTAGCCTAAGGTTTTTATTTTCTCCACTTTAGAGTTTAGTGTTGGGTCTTACACTTCGGTTTTTATTTAAGGTACATGGTACATTTGTCAACTCTCTTGAATTTTGATTGCACTTGTTGATTGAATCAATCGGGGGCTAAAAATGGTGACCGCACACAAAAAAAAAACTTGGTAAAATCAACTGTAATAATTGTCAAACAGGCCCCAACCAGCAAAATTGTCAATTCTAATAAGTAAATAGTCATTTCACAACAACAAAATACACACAATTAGCAAAGACACAAACCCAAAGCAAAAACAAAATACACGTAACTATTTTAATAGTTACGTGACTATCTTTGTTGGTCTATTTTACCAAGCAAATTTTTTTGTGTGCGGGTAAGCTGGAAAAACAAGCTAGATCGAAAAAGCACCTGAGGATTTCCACTTTCTGTTTCATAGATAAAAAGTCTGTGGGATTGCATCTTAGTATCTCTGTTATTGGTGGTTTCTTCCATGCGGTGGTTGTTGGTTCACAAAAATCTACACGACATCCAAAAAATGAGGAGTAACTAGGTCCTAAGTAAATAGTTATTTTTAAGTCGCTTTTTTCCGTATTTTTTGTCTTCGTTTTCGCTAGTTATTCACTAATTTATCAATTCCTGAATATACAATATATAGATTTAATTTCATGTTGTAGTATAGATTGATTACATAGAGTTGTATTTTGCTTTTTAATCGATTGATGATGGAACCTGTTAGAAGAAGAACGGAGAGAATTGATTTGATTTAATTTAACGTTAATATTTTTTTTTGATAAAAATTCAAAACTATGTGAATTTCTTTCAGCAAAATAAACTAATTAATTAAGCAAAAGTAACAATTAAAATTAAAACATATATTAAATGATATATATTGTAGAATCAAATCTTCAGCAGATTGTAATTCATAATAATTACAAAATGGTTTAATTTAATTTTTAAAACAGACAAATAAAATTAAATCGTATATTTTAGAGCTTAGATGCCTTAATTGTAGAGTCAGCTCTTCTGCAGAGATTAATCGTTAATAATTTGCAGCCATCTGTTAGAAGCTGTAAAGCACTCCGCTCAAAGGACACTTGGTAATTTCAGGCCATTAATTTTGCCCTGCACGATTATCGTGCTTAGCGAGGAGGACAAATGCTGATGTTCGCCCACATTTTGCCAACCAAATGGCCGTCGGCAGTCGGCTAAGCTAAGCGCAGTTCAGTTGGCAATCGCAATCGCAATTGCATTTTGATTTTCTATAATTAGTTTCCGGGGCGCCGACTGAGTGGAATGGAAATGAAATGCAAACTAACACGCGTTTCAATTAAGAGCTGCTGCTGCCTCCCTTCCCCTTCCTTCTGCCACGCCCACATTAAATTAGCCAGTGGACAGTGGACAAACCATTAAAAACACGAGCCATCTCCTTGGTCATGGCATTGGCATTGTCATTGGCATTGATGCAGCTGTTGCAGCAGAATATTACTCACACGCCACGTTGGCCGAACTAGGAGGAGGAGGAGTGTAAGGATGCTGTGTCCTCGTCCTTGGCCCCCATTTTTCCCAACCACCCACAAACCCCTTGGTGGCCTTGAGCCAAAAGCTGCATTTCATTATGTATGTGTTTGCTGTGCGTGTTTTTTATGTTTTTCATGTTTAGCTGCCCGGCAGTGGGATTATTAAAAATGCACACAGCCCATTGACAAATGTCAAAAATAAAATGCAAGAAATTCAGAAGAAGAAAAAAAATATACAATTTTCCTGCTGGTTTTACCCAGGCACTTCAGACACCTGCAATTAACGGGGACCCCCTTCGAAAAAAGGGTTCCAAATAATTTGTGGTAAATTATGAAAAACTACGCCGGAAATTGTGGGCTAAGCGATTAAGTTTGAATTTATGCCAAAGAAATTGTTTCGAAAGGTATATATAATAATAATAAACTAATATATTTTAAATACAAAATTGTAGAATATAATTGTAAAAGTAAAAAAGTTGAAAAAACCCGTAATATTATTTTAATATTGAACTCAAGGCAAAGTATAAATTAAAATCAGTAATAATAGTAAAAATAACATTCTTTAAATAAATAATTATAAAATATATATTTTTTAAATAAACTAATAAAAACACAAAGATATCTGTAATATATTTTTTAGCATTAATTTAAAAACAAATTGTAAATTAAATTGAAAAAATAAAAACAAAAATCATTTTGCCAATGAGTTGGCTGAAATAGCGAAATGAAAGATAAAGGTTTCTGGAAATTGCACTTACTTTGGGTAATTGTTCCTTTTTGACCATTCGGGAATTATCATTGTTTCGAGGAAGGGTTTCGAGTGTGTTGCGCTATCTTTGTTTTCCTTTGTCCTTCTTCTTTAACACTCCAATTAAATATTATTTGCAATTATCCTTGCACGAAGGGGGTGGCATATTTTTTTTTAAGTCGTAAATGTGGGCGATGGGCGGCGAGGGCGGGCGACATTTGTGGGCGTGGCACATGGCACAGGTGTTAACCGAAATTGCTGGCAATCAAAATGGTCGCGATGCGTTTTTCTCTGTTGCTTTTCACCGACTGCTTTTCGTTACGTTTGTATTTTCCCGCTTTTCCTTTTTGTTTTTCTTTTTTTTTCGACCAATTCTTTTCATCTTAAAACCGCTCGCCATCTCGCTCTTTGTTTAACTGCAGTTTTTCATTTTCGAAGTTTAATATTTTCTTTTTTTATATTTTTGGTTTCTGTATTTTTTGTTTTTTTTTCTGTTCCCCCGCCCACCATTCTTTGCCATTTTCCGTGCGATTTTTTTCGTGCGGTTTTGTGGTTTGTTTGTTTGCTTTATGCGGCAGCCGCGAAAAGCAATTTCCCGGCGGAAAATCGGAGGGGGCAGAGCGTTGTGTGGGTTGGTTGGGTAAAAACACGGAATGTTAATAAAGGTCCAGTTGCAGTTCGAGTGGCGGAGCATCCAGGCGTTTGTTTGAATTGCTCAGTGTCCATCCAATCCATCTGTCCATCCATCCATCCATCCATCCATCCCTCCATCCATCCCCCCAGATGTCCTGCGTATCCTCGAGCCGCTTATGTCTGCACGGGCACATTGCTGTCGGCCTCCTGCAGAACGGGCGCTGTCCAAACGCCGCTGCCGCTTCGCGTCTTCCGCTGCTGCACGATGCCGTCCATGATGTCCAGCTGCAAGTTGTGCACGCTGCCGCGATGGTCGGTCAAAGGCGGTCCAGCGATGACGCTGCCCCGGCGACTGCCACTGTAAAAAATTTTTAAATAATAAATTAAGTTTTTATATTTTAAAATTTTTTAATTTAAAAATTTGTAAATATTTTTTAAAATAATCTAACCATTTTCATTTTTATTGCCATAAAATTGGTTCACTAGCTTACAAGTTATAACTTCTTAAAAATTGTCTACATAAAAACTTTGCCCAATTATATGATGGCAACCCTACATGCGATAACCCTCCAATTTCATTTTTTGTGTTTGGTTTGACGAGCATTATCACCTAAAAGATTACGAAGAACATTGCTTAAAAATGTAATTTTGGGTGTCCAGTTTTTAGTGATATTTTAGCTGTTCTTATTTTAAAATATATAGCTTGCATTTTTTTTAATATTTATTAGTTATTTTTCACTATGCTGCCCACCTTTCCAATTTGTTTTAATCCTCATTTTAAATCACCACTTCTTCAGGTGCCTAGACAAGAACAGCAACAAAAAAAATTGCGAAACCATTTGACATTTCAGGCTGTTTTAGGAGCTGTTTCAATTTGTACTTTACTGCCTGGCCAGTCCCCACATCCACATCCATGTGCAGCGATAGTAAGTGGTTGATGGGTCTGCGGTTATCACTTTAGCATAAATTATACGCCCCGTTGTCCCCGAGGCCGCTCATCTTGGGCTCGTAAAGTGCGACGGGCGTTTAATGGACACGCAACACGGGGAATTTTCTCTATTGGCCTGGCCAAGCTGGATGGGATGCAATTTAAATAGCCACCACGGGCATCCAGAACTTGGCCAAAGTCAGGGCCAAAAGAATTGGGAATATGGTCAGAACTTTTGGCTAGAAAGTTCGATCAAAAGTTGTCAAAAAATTAAGATTTAAGATTGAACAACTTGAAAGATGAGCTAGTAATAATTGTATTTTTGCCAATATTCTAAGATTTTCTTTCCTTGATAGCCAGCAAATGAAATCATCCTCAAGCTGTAAACTTATCTATAAATTTTCAGAGATTTTATTGCATCTCCGCATTGATTGCTGGACTCATTATTATTGGGCCCCATCATATGGCAATGACCGGTCGCAGTTTATGACAATCTCATTATGCCTCTGGTCATTGCCGCCCCATCCCGCCCATTTCCTATTCCACGCCCTGGCCACGCCCACTTCCGTCTCCGCCCTCCATCACCCATTAGGGTATCAAAATGTTGCTGTCACAGCACAAAAGCTTGGAAACAGCCGGCGGCGCAATTCAATTAGGCCCGGTACATAGAGTCGCAGATAGGAAAAGGGCAAGAGCTATCCAGACAGAGGGATATGTGCACAGGGAGAAATATTGTTTACTACTGTTTTAGATTTTTTTTAGAATTTTAAAAAACTTCTTTAATCAATTACTGAACATCGTACTATTTTATTGAAACCTCTGAATATCTTATAAACCAATAAATTAAGATTGATCTTAATTCTGTTATGTTCTTTTCTATGGATTGTTTCTATTTTTATTTGTACTATTTTTTTTAGTATATTTTCCAGTATTTTTACTATTAAAAAATGATTTTAAAATGTTTGTATCTCATTTTAGGTTTTCTTTTTAGTATCTAATATTTTTGTAGTGTACTCGTTAACAAAGGTCCTGCGGTTGCGTGTCCTGCTGCGCGAAACCTCCGCACTTCCGCTAGCTAATGGCTAATGGTGAATGGTGAATGGGCGAATGGCGAATATGAGTGAGTGTTTTTACCTGAAGGATACGCCGGAAATGGACTCGCGGCGATTGCGTCCGAATAGCGTTGGCGGCACCGCCGAGATGGTCACCACCGAGTGCCTGCGTCCGCCGGCCGAGGGATTGGCCTTCTGGGAGAGCGTGGCGAGGAACTCGACCTCCTTGGGACTCAGCCCGCCGGTCTCGCCGCCCACCTCCGACAATCGGCGCACCTGGCTGGCGGTGATGCCCTCGGTGATTTGGAGCGAGGGCAGCGAGTGCTTGCGCCTCTGCTGCATGTCGGGGAAGGGGCAGAGCAGGTAGGGATTCACCGGCGAGTCCGGCTCGGAGTCGTCGCTGTTCGAGCGCCGCGTGCCGACGGCGGTCGGATCGCAGCCGCCGGCCGCCCCCTCAAGGTCGTCGCCATCCTCGGCGGTGTGCGACTCCTCCACCACGATCAGCGGCTCCTGGGTGCTCAGGTTGAAGACGGGCGTGAACGAGGAGCGACGCATTGTTCTGAAATGGTCAAAGTTAAATAAATGTAATATGTTTCGAATAAACCTATCTTTTATAGCACAACTTATATTTAATACAAAAAAAAATATCTAAAAAAAAAAACAAAAAATTCATATTTTTACCAAAAACCCAGATCCCAATTTTCCACAAAAAAAATCGTTTTTTGGCCATAACAATGGAAATATTGATCCAAATATGGATTGTGATACCTTTCTGAACTCGTTAGTAAATTTCCAGTCGATTGGCATTCAAACCTGAGAATTTTAATTTTTGTCAATTTTTCGCAAAAAATTATGATGTACCCCCTTATAAAAAAATTGAAAATTGGCGAAAATTTTATTCTTACACAATCACGCGGAAAGTGTCATGGATTTATTTAATATTTTGTTATCTGTTCAAAACAGTATGTATTTTTGGTGTAGGACCATTTTTGGCCAAGTTACAGCAAAAAAACCAAAAGAAAAATATTCAAATCAGATCCCAATTTTTCATAAAAAAAATAATTCGTTTTTGGACCGTAACAATAGAAATGTTGAAATCAAATATGGATTGTCATACCTTTCTGAACTCGTTATTAAATTTCCTATCGATTGGCATTTAAACCTGGACATTTTATTTTTTGCCATTTTTCGTAAAAAAATCATGAGGTACCCCCTTACAAAAAAATGGAAAATTGGCGAAAATTTTATTTTTCTACAGTCACACGGAAAGTGTCATGGATTTATTTATTATTTTATTATCTGTTCAAAACAGTATGTATTTTTGGTGTAGGATCATTTTTGGTTAAGTTACAGCAAAAAAAAGGAAAAGGAAAAATTCATATTTTTACCAAAAACCGAAATGGCCGAATCAATGGAAATATAGATCCAAATATGGACTGTCAATATTATTGTCGATCTGTTATTATGGAACAGATAAAACCTCGATTTTGTTTTGGATATTTCAAATTTTTCTTTGAGTGCAGCTTAAAAGCGGAGAAGTGCTGTTGACATTTTGCGGTCACTGTGCACAGGCGGCAACTTTTCAACAATCAAATTCGGTTAGCAGAAATTTAAATCAACTGCGAAAGTTTGCCGCAGCTGAGCTTGATTTTTGCGGCCCCAACTTTTGTTTACTTTGATTGTCGGATTGTCCAACGGAGGCGTTGTGTAAATTCGATGGAAAAAAAGAAATGAACAAAAATGGCAGAGACATAAAGACGATGGGAAAATAATGAAAATGAAAACATGAAAACATTGAAAAGTGTCAGATGAACAGCGAATCAATTTGACGCTCCATAAAGCTCAACTGGATTATTGAAATATTCATGGTTTGGCCAGTAGTTATGAATTGTGGCTTTACATATTAATACCCGTATTCAAATAATACGAGAGGCACGCAGATAATCAGTTTAAATCAACCCTTTTTTTATTTTGTTTTGGGTAATATAATCTCTTTGGTCGTTTCGCTTTTAATTAAATAAATATTAATACAAGCATTTGCAATGGTTTTCGTTTGTTTTTTGTTTAATTTAATTAAGCTGTATGCTACATGAGTGTAATGTTTAAATAATCACACTAATTTTATGGCCAGAGAAAAGTTGAAAATTGGTTGGAAAAATATGCATATAAATCAATATTTAGATTTCTTTATTTACAGAAAGATAAAATTAACTCCTCATCTTAATTTGCAGGTAAATATTGGTATAAATTTATAAAATCCATAAATATCACTTAAATACACCCCTAATTACCCCTTAATATCCCATAAATATCCCTTTCATTTATTTAATAAATATTTATTTATTGCATAAATTCCATAAACACATTTAATTAGCGAAAAGCCTATTCAATAAAAAACCCATAAAAGTGGTTTGACATTAAAGAAACCCCTGATATTGCTGAAAAAGCCCCATTAAAAACGTGCAATTTTGTGGCACAAAATGTACTTGACAGCCCCTATTGGTAATTAAAGTACACACTGTATTGAAAAAAGGGAAAACAAATGCGGTATTGTTACCTTGTATTTTTAACGCAAATCCGAAGCCCAATACATTGTGCGAACCTTTATTCCCCCGTTCGCCCTTTAATTAGCCTTTGTGCATTATAATTACGTTGCAGTGCCGCCAAGCGTACCGGAAATTGTGGGGGCGTTAGGACAAAGCGAGGATATCCTCGAAGGGGCAAATCCCAAAACGAAATGCAAAAAAAAAAGAATGGAAAGAAAAGAGAAGAGAAAAACTCGGAAAAACAAAAATGTGTCAATTAATTGAATTGAATTCAAAATGAGGAGGAAAAATCATATAATATACCTACACAAGTAAAACCCTTTCTAGGTCGTCGGAAAAAAGAATGGGTAGAAAAAATAAAATAAAATACCTTTCGGCTCCGGGACATTGCGCATACGCCGCTTGGGCCAAAAAGCCGATGCGAAATGTGCCGAAAATGTAAATGAAATTGTTATTAAGCATTAGAGGCCCATCAGGAAATCGCAGAAGGGAAAAGAATCCTATTCGTGTGTGGGCAACAAGACGCCGGCTTAATTCGAGGACCAGAGATGAGAGCCTGACAAGACGATGTCTAAAAGTTAAGAAATTGCCCGTCTCTTTTATCTCAGGATTCATGGTGACGGCACTTTTTTAAAGCTGCGCTAATTTATCAAGCTAAAAAGAAAGGAATACTGATGGACGAGCTAGAGATACTATCGGAAAAAAGAGAGATTTACAAAAAAATAAACAAAATATTTTTTAAAATATAAATAAAATATAAATACATTTTATATTTCCTATTCTCAATTTTTTCTATTAAAAAAAACCGGTAACTAATAATATTTTCAAAACTCTTTGTTTAATAGAATTTTGTAACAAAATCTTGTTATTTCCAAAGACTATTTATAAATAAATCTTTCTAAAAAAGCTTTTTTATGTAGCACTTATATTTTCTACATTCCCAAACTATCTAAGGATTTTGTAGCATCTTTATTACTGGAATTCGGCTGTCTTCATTGGCGCCAAAAAGCTGCCAATTGCCGGGAAAAATACACCCAGAAAAATGATGGACAACATTTTAGGTCATGCATAGCCTAAAACATTTTAAATGGACTAAAAGTTCCTTTTTAGGTCATGTACTGCCTAAAAATTTAAATTTTTTGTATATTTGCCCTACTATTTAGGTCCCGTATAGCCTAATATTTTAGGTCATCGTGGGCCTTAAAATTAATGCATTTTACCTAAATAAATTTGCACGGAACTCTGATACCGTTCTAGCGGCGCTATAATTCCCAACCAGTTATAGCGCGGCTTGCATGGTAACCAACTTCGATCGTTGAATAAAACAGCGATTTCACTGCTGAACAGTGAAGCCTCTTCGCTCGTTTTTGTGTGTTGAAATAATGACGACTTCTTGAAGACTAAGCCGACATTGACCTCGAGTTAGCTATAAATTTCTCTGTATTTACTTTATAATATGAAACATTTTTCAGTACAAATTTTTAGGCCAAATAAAGCCTAAAATTTTGGATAGGGGTTTTCTCATTTTTTAAGGCAGCCAATTACCTAAAATCTAGGCCAAAAATTACCCCATTTTAGGCCATTAATGGCCTAACATTTTAGGTCATACAATCCTAAATTTTAGGCCATTCAAGGACTTAGCTCCAGTTTTAGGACAATTTTACCTAAATTCTAGGCCATTTTTTGACATTTTAGGTCATTTTTTTTTCTGGGTGTAGAGAAAAACACCCACAGACGTGTGAGTCTGACTTTGGCCAATGCCAAAAATGCCAATAATGAGCGTCTATTAATAGCGAGCAACGGATATTTGCAGCGATTTGATTCGATTTCGTATTGAACCTTTTGACCCCCTTCCTCCCCTTTCCGCTTCTACTTCCTTGGTAAGCAGCATGTAATTAGCAAAAGAGCTAACACACACACACACACGTACGCCTTTAAGCCCGGGCAAAACAACAAAAGGAATTGCCGAGGAGGGGAGAGGAAAAAAAAAGGGAAAAGATTACCTCATTTAAATTTCTCTTTTGGCGCGCTCGTGATGGAAATGAAAATTGACAGGCGTCTCTCCAGTCATTGCCTCTCTTTCCAACACAATGCAGCCGTCTCTTTTTTGTGGCAGAGAGAAAGAGATGGAGAGAAAGGTATAGAGCGAGACGGATATAGGTTGTTAGGGGTTAAGGCAGAGGCTGCCAAAAATTCAAATCGCTTCTTTTTTTTCGCTTTGCCCTGCTAAGTACTCATCGTGTGAGCTGACAGATAGACCCACGAGGGACTGATGAAAGTCCAGGGAAAAGCACGGGGAAATGTCAGTGAAAAGCGGGGAGAAAATCGAGAAAAGTTCTGCTGACTACAGGAACTACAATGGAACGGAAGGCAAGGCAATCGAGTGGCTCAATTATGATATATACACCCCCCGTCCTTCGTTTTTAGTCCCTTTTTCGAATTGATTCGAGGCAACAAGGTCACGGAATCGGTATCGTGATATTTTAGGGGATGCTTGGAACTCAGGAACTTTAATGCGATTAGGAAAGTTGAGGCCCGGCATTTTATTATAGCTCTGAAAAATCCCCATAATTAAGGGAAGGAGAAAATCCAATGACTAATTACAATTAAATATATAAAAATAAGTCGGTGTATTTAATAAATAGGTATTATAGTAATAAAACCCTAAATATATAATTCCGCAATTAAATATTATTTATGAAATTATTTTCGTATTTATTTATTTGTATTTAATGCAGAGGGAGCTGGCATGATTTACTCTGAGTATCTCTCTCCCTCAGGACCTTCGGAAAAGAATTTGTATAAAAGATTTATTATGTATTTAAATAACATTAAAAATACGCACAATGCATCACAGGCTGGGACCGTCCACAAAAAAAAAAGTGGAATATAAAGAATACAGACGCCGATTCCAAAGCGAATTCCCTGCGAGGCCTTCGACATTTTTGCGCGGCGTGAGTTCGATTCGGGAATTTTTTTTTCTCCTTTTTCCGGTTTTAATTCTCGGCGTTGGGGGAAAAAGTGGGCAGTCAATTTGAGTAGCACTCAAACATTTAAATTTGATTTATCGGGGCGAAAGCGGCAGGCAGAAGCCTCGCCAGGAAAACGCAATCAACTTCAAAATGGTTTAATTAGAACAGAACCAAAATCGAAGCGAATCTAAAGCGTGACCCTTGAATGCGACACCCCGTGGACCCAGAACAGCGCAGATAGGCGATACGGTCAATCAAACACAAACACCCAAATCAGACCCCAATCCCCAGGCGATGGAGTCGTCCACAATATTTTACACTCTGATAAAAGGGGACAACATTTGTTCTAAAAAAATATTTTCAAAATATTATATTCTAAATATTTATTTATCCGAATTGCATACGTATATTTTACTCACTTTTCCTTAAAACTTAAAAAGATTATTTAAAAAATTAAAAAACCTATTTTCTAGAATAAACTGGTTTCCTGTTTTTTTAATACGAACTAACTTTATAAATATTTTCTTTAAAAGTAATTTCTACTTCATCAATTTTAAAGAGCTCGGCTTTTCGGTTCTACCCCCTTTTTTTTCAGTGCAGCCACCCCCAAGTTTTGTCTATGTTTACATGGCCGCCCGCTTAAGTCGGCCTGCAAAAAGCGTATTTCAATTTAAATTTATTTTTATTACATTTAAGCGGATTTTCAATGGACCAACGACCGAATGAATGAAAAAAATAATTACTGTGACAAATATTTACGAATTGCTGGATTTAAAAACCATTTGAATGGTTGTGCTATATTTAGATTAAATTTATTTATAAACGCAAAGTAAAAACCGCAATCAGCTTTAAAAAATGAAAAAATACGTGAAGGTTGAAAACATCAAAATGGTTATTATTTATAAAGATTAATTGTTTCAATGGTTTTGTATTTTTTGTAATGAAAATAAAGGACCGCTTTTATTCACTCTTTACTTACTAACAATATAACAAATTAATATGCAAAATTAACTCACTTACAAAAATGCGCCAAAAGGTTGTCTAAATATTATTCAATGCAAATTCGCTGAAGCGGGCAGATATTGACATTTAGTAATGCATTTCGAGTGCTTGTTTGCTCTCAAAATAAATAAATGATAAATTTTTCATCGGCCAATTATTCCGAGTCAGTTGTTTCGATTCCGATGAACGGCAATTGATAACATTTCATTGAAATATATACGGTTAAAAGCTGTTTATAAATATATTTCTATATATTTTTCTTTCGATTAAGATAGATGGCCGAGAATCTGTTGCTGCCGCCGAAAGTAAATAAATGACCAAGAATGTCAACAAGAAAAATGTTTGGCCATACAGCAATATAAACAAGGCTATGAATTTTTCTCGCTGCCAGTAAATCTAAATTGAATGACACGGCCTGAGTTCAATGGCAATAGTTCAGAGGTCACAAACAGGACCCCAAAAACAGGTGCCAATAATTTATTTTCATTTTATAGAATTTCTCTGGAAGGTCACCAACCAGTGCTGCCATCGCTTAGCTTGAAAAACAGGACAGATAAGCCACAAAAAACAGGGAAAAAAAGGACAAAAAATTTAAAAAAAGGACAAAAAAAAGGACAAAAGTAAATGCGCCTCCATTTTTCTGTTTTTACCAATGGGTTATATATTTACTTAGTATAAATGGATTTTAAATAAAATTCAATTATGTAATGATCTACTGCTCCCGACTCACAACCTTCTTTGTTTGATCATTTTACCATGGTAAATTTTTGTGCGTATACGTAATAATCTAAAATTATTAAAATAATAAAAGCATTTCAAGTAACTATATTGGTAATACAAAAAAATTTAATCTGCGTCAAACCCGAATAAGAGTCGTTGAAATTTTTTTCTGACAAAAAAGCAGAGAGTAAAAATTGAGAAATTTTTAAAGTGTTTTCCTCTTTTTTTTGCTACAGAAAAAATTGTACCATAAAGAAAATCCATCGACTGCTTTACGTCTCTTTAATAATTTGTAAAAAAAATTATTTTTTAAGAGCCGAACTATAAAAATGATGGTTAGAAAGGCATTTTAGCATATAAAAACAGGTTTATACACTTTCGACTAGCAAAAATAACACTCAAAACCTTATTTTTGAAAAAAGGACAGATTTCCGGATAGGGGATGTTTGAAATTTTTTCCGGATAAAGCCGTTAAAAAAAGGACAGATCTGTCCGGAAAAAGGACAAAATGGCAGCACTGTCACCAACACGAGCTAAAATCATCAAAAGGCTACAGAATTCCAGGTAAACACCTAAAAAAATTCCTACAAAGTCAATACTTAAAAAATAATATTTTTAAAAATGTTGGATGCGTATTTTCGATATAATAATAAATTATTCAACATTGTCTTTTTCCGAGTCTCCGCTTCTACAATAAATCACTTTTAAATCAATAAATATTCTTTTTCAAAAGGATATTTTTTCCAAGTGCTTCTCTCTTCTCGGAATGATAAATTGAGCTCTTCAAATTTCATATCTTCATCTAAGGCAGACCCAAAACAATTTGCTGACCCAACCAAGGGGATAAGGGGGGAAAATTCCATGGCAATGACATTGGAACTGAGTCAAGGAAAAGCGGAAGTGGCAACTCCATAAGACGCTTTCCCCATTTTCCGCCCTTTGTCCTGCTAATAAATGACGGCGCAATGATTTTGCGTGATTGTCGGCACGTGATGGCGGTGCAAATGACTCCCAAAGAGTGTGAAAATCATAAATGCGGAATGAAAATTTCCAGGCCATCGTCTATGGCTTTTCCTTTTTTCATATGTATGTATTTTTCACCCAACCAAATTTTTCCCCAAAATTTATTGATTTCAATTGCAGGCGGCAACAGGCAACAAAATGTCAAATGATTTCCAAATATGAGCTGGGCGTAAAAAGTATATAAATAATGATCAAGTAGGGCGTAAAAACTTGTTGATGATAAAAATAACTGCTAAGTAAATAAACTTTTATAATAAATAATTTTATAAAAAGTTTAACACCATAAAATAATATAAAGTTCAAGAAACAAAAATTGTAAGTAAATTGTTTAATTGTATTTATATAGTTTTAATAAAGGGTGTATAATTTTTCATATGTTCTAGGGAAAATTAAATCAGAAATTGAATCACTCAGAATTGCGGACATCGATTTGATGCCCATCAGCCATTTTGCAGCATTAAAAGGATGGGCGAAGGACGAGGCCCTTAACCGGAAGTGCAGGACTTTAAAAGGGTCCAAATGGGTTCCTGCCCACTTCCGGTGGGTGGCGGAGGGACAGCTTATGGCGGCATGATTGAACCGCACCCAACCGAATGACGAAGTCGCCGGTACTCAGTATTTAATCACGGATTAGTCGAGAAACTTTGTGCCTCCGCAGGACCTCGCTTGTAATGAGTTCTGAGCCCAGGACTCTCGAGGCTTTAGAACGAGTTTGACAGGAGACGTTGAGGATAACAAAACAAGTTTTTGAGTGCCAAAAGTTTTTCGTTTTCGTTTATCTCGCGCTCTCTCTCTATCTTTCTCTCTCTATCCTTCGTTTTCCAATGCCTGCAGTTGGTTTTGCCGCCTTCAATTATTATGCCGAAATTGGAAAACTGCAGAGGCGAACGAGTGTGTCAGTCAGCCAGAATTTCTTTGTTTAATTTACCCCCAAACTATTTCACATCAATTTCAATTACTCTGTTGGCAAATGGAAATTTAATTGGGTTTTTCTGTCAATGATTTGGAGTTTCAAGGGAACTTCAGTCCAAAACAGTCCCTACAAATTTATCAAACTGTATGTTGTTTAAAGTAAACAGAAGAAATATGTGAATAGTCGATAACTACTCATTAGTTTAAATATTAATAATAATTAATCGATACATATTTCTTTCTTTCATTAAATATAATGTATACTTTCACTTTCTTCGAACATAAAATAAATTAAATTTTACAAGCTTTAAAAAAATATGTAAAATAGATATTTTCTTAAATAAGAAAATATACACATTCTTCAATAATAAAACATATATTTTCATATTATATTATAGAAAATATATATTTTTTTACCTGTTCATGAAATTAGGTTAATCGTATTGAAGGGAAATAAAAATACAAAACCACATTTTCTTTTCATCCATTTCAGCTTAATTTGGACCTGAGTCATTGTATTTTAAATTATTATTTGATGATGATTACACTTATTAGATAAGAAGGTTCCTTTTAACTCATGCATTACGCTTCTCGGTTTCGGTTTCGGTTGCCATTTTCATTTTCATTTCACTTTCCATTTCATTTCACTGGGTCTTTAGGTTTTCGGCTCTCGGTTCTCGGGGTTTTCCCTTTTTATGGCCCATTGTCAATTTACAATTTGCCTTTGACATTGTCCTCATTTGAGTAAATCAAATGGTTGTCGTAAATGTCTGGCATCTACTTTATGGCCCCCCATATAAATCCTATTTTGTTTATCTTAATTCACCCAATACGGAGTTCGTTTTCTCGGCCACAAATCGATAAAGTTGTGCTTTATTTGAATTTTCCATTAATTCCAGCTCATCAAAACAAATTCCGCCCCAGGTTTTCTCTACGTTATTGATTTTATTTTTGCTTCATCTTTTTTTTTTTTTAGCGATGTGTAGCCCACGGGAGACTAATCCCAGTCCAGGATGTATGTATATATACCCTTGTATATTGATATGCTCAAAGTGAATATTAATTTCAATTTGAATTGAAAAATTCAATTGAAAGTGTGCCGCTGGAGGAGCGAAAAGAAAGGAAAAGGTGGAAGAGTGTTTGCTCGGGTCTCCTTTTATTCTGAGTGACTTTCAAGAGCCTTCCCAAATTCCATTTCCATTTCTCCTCTTTTTTTCTCTTTTTTTTTTGGCCTGCTTAGCACATTTTAATTTTGGCCGACACCCGAGAAGCACCTTTTGAAAAACAGGAAATTGCTCAAATTGAATTCTGTGATTTCCCACCCACTTCCCATGGTCCTTTTGCAGATTTTCCGTCTGCATCCTGTGGCACTCTCAAGTGCATTTTAATGGATTTTTAGTTTTCGGCAGTGAAATATACATATATATGCAATGAAATTGTCAGCATGCAAATGGCAGGTAAAATTCAATCTCCTCTCTTTAGCTTTCATATTTTTGGCTTTTTGAAAAAGGAAAGGCTTATTCTTTCGTTTGACTAATTATTGTATTATTCAGAAAAATAAAATGGAAATTATACCCAAAGAAACCGAAATAAATCCCTACAAACAGGACGACTTTGATTTAAGCAACGACATGGCATTTGAATATAGAGTGTTATCCTAGGAAGCAGCTGTGTAGCCCATTTCGAGACCATTTCATTCGAAGCGTTTCAGTCGAAAACGTCAACGGCGAACACGGCGTATACTTAATGGCCAATTGGTCTCGGGACCCAAATAAGTCGACTACATTTTCGTGACGCCTCCTCCCTTAAGGGCTTTCACCCCTTTTTGCGCCGCCCCTGCCTAAGCCTTTGAGGCTTCCGCTTTTTGCAGAGGGGGGGAGGAGGGGGGTGAAAGCAGGGTGGGCAAAGATTTTTCCAGAAGCTGTTGCTGCCGCTGCTGCAACGACACATCGTTATCCCTAATGCCTGATGGCTTGAATAAAAGCTTAATAAATATTGCGAGCGCCCAACTTTTTGTTTCTCTTTTTTTCTTCTTCCATTTTGGAGGACAAGCCATGACGAGGACGAAGGAACGAGGACATCTCCTGCTCTTGGCTTTTTTTTGTTGTCCTCGTCCGCCGCCAACCAAAAAAAAAACAAGACTGTAAAAACACCAAAGCTTTAGGTACTCTAGATTAAATATTGGAAAAACAATAGAACAAAAAAATATAAAAAAAATACTCGTTTCTATTTTTTGTTAATTTAAACAAATAAAATGTATACGTTTTATTATAGAAAAAAATTTTTTTTTATTTAATAAATATTTCTAGTTTTTACATATATCATCTTAAGACTATCTTAATAACAAGTTTATTCTTTTTTTTAAAGTTCACTAGTTTTTTCCACGTACATAATTGAGAAAAAAATAATACCTTTAAAAAGGGTATCACAAATTTACGTTGCCTACCACGTTGTCATGCGAGTGTATGTGTGTTTAAATGTGTATGTAATAACCAAGACAATTTTTTGTCATTTGTCTTAAAGCCACAAAAAGCAGAGAAAGGTAGACAAAAGAGAAAGAGAGACAGAGTGAGACCTTAGACTTTGCTTACTGTTTTCGGTGCGTATCAGAAAAATACATTGAAAAGTCGGGCTAAATAACGGTGTGGCAAACTGATGGAAGCTATTGACTTTTAAAGCTTCTTTTCTATATATTTCAAAAGCTCAGATGCTGAAGAATTTGTTAGGAAAATCTAAACAATTTGTAAAGTTTTAGTTTTGTATTTAAGAAGTACTAAATGAGAGTATTTATTAGCAAAAGGGTTTAAAAATTTTAAAAACATTCTGATTGTAGAAAAATATTCTTAAAATATTTGTAAGAATTCAAAAAATTTCAAAATATTTTATACAAAATATTTATCCAAAAACTTAAATTCCTAACATACAAACCATATACTTTATAGTCATCATAAAGTTCTTCCTCAGACGCCTATTAAATTCCCTCCATCTCCAGAAACGCACTTTTGAGGTCTAGTGAAAACCATAGAAGCACCTTCATACCGAAATTCGATAATTGCCGCTTTATGAAGCCATAAATTAGATAAGCACATTATGGGCAGAGGAGGGGGCTGGTGGGCTGGCAAGAGAAAGCGATACCCGCACACATGCCCGCAAAATACTGGAGAACATTCCCGTGGCCATGGGCAAAAATTCAGGAGAAAGTTTTCGTGGCGCTTCAAAGGCGAACAGCAAACTGCTAATTGCTTGGAAAATGAATATTATGCCAAAAGGAAAATTCACGAAAAAAAAAATTATGATTAATGCTTGCTAATTAATTTCGGCGCTTTGCGAGAGGAATCAAAAATGGAATCGAAATCAAATCGAAATAAATAACGGCCAAAACTTTTGCGGTGACATTTTTTTTGTGTCAATTTTCATATGCAAATCGAGTGGCAAAAACAATTGGCAAACTTTTTCTAAGACAACAATAAAAAAAATAAGAGAATGATAAAATAACGCGGAGGGAGGCTGAAAATCAGGGGGGCGAAAGGAAAACGCACAGAAAGGAAGAAGACGGCACGAGGAAAAATCAACAAGAATATAAATATGCAAATGAAAAGGCAACGCAGATGTTCAATCAACAGTTGACTGCCGTTCTCCATGGACTCTCCGCATAAGCAAACATACACCCACGGCCAAGCAATTATAACCATAAAAAACTTTTTTATTTAAAAATTCAATATAATAACAAAGAAAATTAAATAAGTTATTTTAAAAAAAAATTCTCTATTATTAGCATTTGAATTTATAGAATAGATTTCCCCTTAAATTTTACAAAAAAAAACGAAACAACAAACTTTTTTTTTAACTGTTTGTTAAACTGTTTGCAAAATTTCCCAACAACTAAAACGAAAAACTTTAGATAACTATGCTCTTTTAATCCCCAGCACATAAATAATCCAACTTTTGTAGTAAATAATTGTATACCCAACTGATATCGCTAATTTCAACATTTAAAACTTTTTTACTGTTTATCTTTTTTTCGAGCTTCCACATTTTTTCTGCCCCCGGGGTCACAGGAATAAAGAGCGAGAGGAGAAGAGCCAAAGAAAAGCCGAGAGAGGGAAAAGTGAAAGTGAAAAACTTTCTTTCATTTCACATTCCACTCGGCTTGTTATGGCGTACCTTCGCCGCTTTTTCCACAATTTTTACTTTTCAGCCTGCTGGGCAATCGGTTTATGCTGTTGACAGTTCAATTTTCCTAAACAAAAATACAAGAAATACAACAACAAAAAAAAAACTTTACTCAAATAATACAGAGAACTATGGGCAAGCCGAAATAGGAATTGGGAACAGTCGTCACCTTTCACTTGGCCACATTTGTGGCAACAGTCAAAAGCAGCCGCAGAAAGTGCCGGAGAAGCTCACACACTTTTAATCAAAGCCAAAGAAAGAAGCCGGTAGAATCAAGGCCAACAAAGTTTTTAGTAACTCTTGTGAAATTATTTGATGGTTAAAGATAACCTTTTATTTTTTTTGATATAACGATCTTAACTGCTCTTCTTATAACTAACTTTTATTACGGTGCAGTACATTTTCTTATTTGAACCAGCGCCCTTCTCGGCGATTCTCAACGTACACAGTTAAATGAGAAACAAATTTTTAAAAGAAAAAATTTCAGATTTAAATGGAATAAATTCCAGAGTCTCTTTTTGGACTTCAGCACACCCTATAAAATATATCCCTGTATTTTATCAAAGCGATTTCCCTGCTCTTTCGACTTTAGCCACTTCTCGGAAATCACATGCGGCAACTAATTAAATCCTTAAACAACAGAGAGCTTCCATGGAAAATCAATCTCACCAGCCGTCGTCGCACCAGCCTTAAAATTACAAGATAATGTTTTTGCATTATAATTGAAGTTTGTAATTGCTGTGAAGAGGAGTTTTTGCAGAGCGGGAAACTTGGCGACACAAGTTGTCAAGGCAATCAACTTTATTGCCCCGCAGCGCACATGTCTGCACCACCCCCACCCACAACCACCCACCACCCACCACCCCTTGCTTAAGTTTATGTTATTGTAGTTAAGTAATGCTCATGTGTGTGTGTGTGTGCGTGTGTATCTCGTGACATTTCACAGCTTCAAGGCGCTTTTTTCATTATTTTTCGCTCATTTTACACGCAAACAAGCAGGATGGGGAAAAACTGTTGCCACATTAAAATGCACATAAAAATCATTAACCCAAAGACGCCTGACAACGACGAGCTGCCGGGGAAACCAGCCAGGCAATTGTGTTAATGGCGCCCCCGCCACGCCCCCTTTTCCGGGGCGCTTTTCCCCGTGTTTATTTCGGCATTACAGTAAACTCAATAATTTCGCCTACTTAATGTACAGTTGTCCCCTGTCTGCCCATCAACAGGTAGGAGTTGTCGTTGCCGCGCTCGAGAGCACTTCCAAAAAAATATATCTAGAATCTTTGTAATATAAAATAATAGACTGGGATTCATTTAAAATAATAATGGTACACAATGAAGTATGTGAGTAAATCCATGGTATGAATAAAAACTGAAATATTATATTAAATTTAAATAAAATTAAATATTCGCTGTATTTATTTCGCATAAAGTCTCTAAGTAAATCCATAGTATAATTCTTTTAATTACTGTTTTTCTAAAATCCATTCCAAGAGTTTTATTCATGTTGTTATAGTGGTATTATTTTTAAAAATCTCAAAGAAATACATATATTACATTTATTTCATGAAATATCAATTATTTAAGAATATATTTTTGGTTCAGTGCCCTGCACGTAATGTTGCTTTCCTTCTGGCATCCTCAAAATGAAATTACAGTCATTCGAGTTCTGCGAGTTTGCTCCTGTTTATATGAATGCCCGTGGAGAGTGGAGAAAATCAGAAAAAGGTTAATTTGCAATTATGTTTTATGTGTTTGCCTTTGTGTGTGTGAGTATGCGTGTATGAAAACACTTGAGGCCAGGTGTCCATTTTGGGTTTACCTGTCCGATTTGCCGTCTCCTTTTTGCCAGTTTCTGCTTTGATAATTTCTAAAGCATACTTTTTGGGGCAGAAACTGAAAGCCAGTGAAAGTGAAAGCGAAAGCGAAGGCAAGCGGAATGAGAACGGGAATGGGAATGGAAATTGGAATGAGAATGAGTCGGCGGGGAAAAACAAAACTTGGCGTCTGTTGTCTGCAATAAAATAAATTTCATTTAATATTATAGTTGTTGCTACTGTTGTGTACTCCCGCTTATTGTTCTTCTTTATGTTGTATCTCAATTGTTGTTTGGACATTTTGGAATCATAAAAGTGAAGAAGTTGGCGGAAAGAAAAACTTTCAAATGCTTTTCGTATACACTTAAAAGTGATTTCGGGTATAAAGACTTTTTACAAGTTTAATTTAAAATATTAATAATACATTTAAATTTGATTAAATCTATTTTGCTATAAAAAGTGTAACCTTTTATTTAGTGTGACCAGTTTATGGAAATATTTTATTTATTTTTAACTATTTCATGAGTGTATCTATCAATTGATGTCTCCCTGACTTTTTCTCATCTTGTTTTTGCTCCACTTCAATTGTTTATCTTTTGGGATGAAATTGTTGTTCCCAGGATCCCCGCACATTCCATCACGTATCCGTTTGACTTTGAGACGTTCTCTGGCAATAAAATAAGTTGCGTGTCCTGCGAGGATGACATTTGTTTTAGTGTGGCCAACGAAATGAATTTGACACGCGTTAATTAAGTTGCCTCCGGCCATCGAGTTCGTTCCGAACCACAGCCACTTCAACAAGAGGCACAGTAGAATTCCAGTAATTAAAACCCATACATAATAAATATAACAGAAAAATAAAAACGAAAAATATAGGCAATCATAAAATATAGAATCAAAATAAAAACAATATTTACAGATCAAGGACAGGTATTTAATAATCGCAAATATTAAATATTTCTGATAATCATGCCAACAAAAAACCCATTAAATAATTTAAATTTCCTTAAAGTCTCCACTCAAATTAATAATTTGTGAGTAGTTAAAAATTCAATTACGTAATTTTCCTTTTATAAAGGAAATTTGTGAATATTTGGTTTCATCTTTGGACGGCAGACTGTTTCAGGGAGATTTGGCCAAGGTTGGAAATCAATTTGAGGCAGCTGCCGCCAAAGGGAAAAGCGGAGCGGTATGCAAATGAAATGAGCAAAAAGACAAGTGAACCCTTTTTTAATTGCACACACGACGGGCCAGGAATAAAATGAAGAGAGAGAGCTCTCTTTAAAAAAAAAAGGTATCCAGGGGACCGTGAAAAACCGCAAACCGGTGGCCCCAAAACAAAGCTCAAAAACTCAAAAACATTTTATGACACCACACACACAGAAACACGCACAAAGGGGCATTTAAAACGTATTCAAAATGCAAGTTTAAAGACGCCCCAAAGTATGCAAAGCACTGGCAAATAACATAAAATACGAAATACGGCTGCGGCCGCCGCACAAAAGTATTTCCCATAAAAAGCGCCGAAAAAGAAAAGCCACTGAAAACTCAACCACAAAAGGCACCCAGGACATAATCACACACACCCCCTCCCCTTTTTTCCCTCCCCCGTTTAAGGCACACACACACAAACACATCCATATCTGTCTGGTTTACAGAGACCCTCGAATGCAAATTAGCTTCCTTCGCGCACGCTGGAAAAACCCTTTGCCATATATGCAAATGTGCCGCAAACTGGCTTACATTTCACATTGCTCATACGCACCGGAGGCCGCCGAGGAGAACTAAGCCACAACAGGGACGGCAAGCCAGGAAAAAAAAAATGTTATACATATATATATTGTAAAATGTAGACCTCTAACGGGGGACGAAGGGTTTAATGAGTGTTTTTTATTAATTCATGTGTAAAAATCAGGTCGAAATAAAACAGTTTGAATATAAAACGGAAAGTGTGCGATGCGAAAAGTTTTATGCGGGTTCCAAAGGGATGTGCAAAGGCTGAAAAGTATAGGAAACTTTTATGGAACGCGACATTAATAGCACACAAAAAAAGTCGGTTAGATAAGAGAGTTGAATTGAAGTTGAAGTAGGATTTTATACACAATAAATCACTTATAATTCGCCTTAAATATATTTTAAATAATACAATTTTAGTGCTAAACAAATAGATATAAATATTTATTGTACGATTATTTAGATCTTTATTTAATTAAAATTTTTGTGGGCTTGGGAATTTTTTATTTTTAACCTAACTAACCTTAATCAATTCTGAAATTAATAATAAATGAATTAATATTTAATAAATTAACCAAGAAATAGAAATACATTTAAAAAAACAATCAAATATTTCCCCTGAAAACCAAAGAAAGCTTTGAAAATCAAAGTTTTTTTTTATGCATAAAATTCCTTTGGAAATATTGCACAATATTTTTTGTATACAAAATTCAGCTTCACTTCTTGCTCTGAGCAAAACTTCGAAAGTTTTCTTACTATAGATTTCTTTTATATTTATTGAAAGTTCACCAAAAAGCTGATCAATAAAGGGAGCTGCCCGTCATTAACAATACGAAATGTGCAAGAGGAAAATATTTCCGTCTTGATTTATATTGAAATCGGAACCCATAAAGACACGCCCAATTAGCCTTTAAAGTTTTGCGCCATAAAGCAAATAATAAATCGCATAAAAATGGCAAAAAGCGACGACGAGAAGCGTAGAAAGCGTAAAAGAAAAGAAAATGAGAGGAAGATGGTAAGAAAACTGGTAGATAAAGTTCGTCGCTCAGTAGCGGCAACCAATTAGGCCAAAACAACACACAACTCATCCCCCGATTTTGGCCCGAAGGCAGATTTTGGCTTGCTAACCGAACGGAAGGATACGGCATCCAAAAATCTCCTTTTCGACGGTAAGGGGATGCCGACGCCACACCCACCGACCCACCGAACCACCCACATTTCCCAGTGAAGTTTATGCATATTAAACAGTTATCCAAGCGGAATGGAAGAGCTGCCGGGAAATCTGGCTGGGAAAAGCAGGGAAAAGGGGCCAGGAAAAGGGGGCGGAAAAGTGGGCAAGTGTGTGTAACAGGAAATGAGAGCCATGTGAGCGGAAATTCCACATTACAAATTATGCAAATCACATGCGCTTTGATTATTTCACATTTTATTTTCATTTCTCTTAACCTTCGACCTTAACTAACCTGTTCGTTTTCGGCCATTATTTAGTCGGTGAAATTCAATTTGAATTGTTTATCGTTTGTGGGCGATGCTTTCACAAGTGTTGTATGCGGTAAATGCCATACAAATTAATTCAACGGTAATCAATCGTTTAATAAACATTTATACAAATGCTATTTTGCCCGAGTTAAGTAATTGTGTTCATAATTAAATATTTTTTTTTCGTCCAAGAGAGTCAAAGAAATTACGATTTAGATTTAATGATCTCAAATAATTAGTTAAATTACTGTTTTAATAATCACTTTCCTAAATAATTAATTATTTGCTCAAAGCCCATTTAGAGAATTGAAACCGATATCTTATGATTTACGCAAATCAAAAAGAAGTGCCTACTCTGCTTTAATTTTATGGATTAAATTTGTCAAAAGGCTCTCTCAGTCTCGGAATAAATCAAGAAAATGTTTACCATATAAATGGCTTTGAAAGCCATTCACTTCATTAAAAGCCCCAAATACTTTGGCTAAAAATAAACACGAACCAGGTTTCGAAGGCAAATGAAACGAAACGACAGGCCAAATTTAATTCCATCGCATTTGAAAACTCTTCATTTTGAAATCGGAACGTGCCTCGTTTGACATTGGTTTCGATTTACATTTGGTTTCATGTTGCCCTTTTTTATGGCCAAGATTTAGATTCATTCTTTTGTCGTAAAGTGTGTGTGAGATTCTCTCTCGTTTTATTGAACCCAATTTTGGCTGCTTTTTATATACATACTATACATATGTACGTGTGTATATCAAAAGGATACAAAATTGGCCCTGGGCTGATTTTAGCTTGGTTTCTGGTTTTTCGGTACATTTTTGTCTCCTCCGATTCTTTGGCAACATTTTTCCTTAATTTATTAGAATATTTATGAGCATTTACAATTTTTGCTAAAATTCTGTCATCGAATATTTTGCTTGTCGATTCTCGCTCGTGAATTTTTCCGCATCGTATGGCAAATATCATTTACATGCTCTGAGAGCTCATTTTGTTTTCACATATTTTTCCATAAATTGCGTATACGCCAGCGGGGCCAAGGTCAAGGACAAGGATCCATCCACTCGCCTCGAAGGTCTTACTCTGCATTAGCTTTGTGCTTATGGAAGAGGGGGATAGGGGATTTCGGTAGGGTTGATTGGGCCCTGAATAAATCCATAGGCCCATAATCCGAAGAGGATTTTGATCGGATTTCTGGTGCTTAAAAGCTTTTTGAAAATGAATATATATCGTTTAATATCAATATATTTTGTGTTTTTCTTTTAAGATGAATAAATAAAATAGATTTACTTTAAAAACATATATTTATTCCCTCAAAGGATTAAACTAAATCTATAGTGAAAATAAACAAGAAATTTAATTTTTGAAAATATTTCGGGATTCTTATATATTTGCTGATATTTATTAAAATTAAAATACAATTAAATTCAAATTAATTTACCTACATATTCTTTAACGGATTGTTTAAATTAACCCCTCAATAAATTTAAAGTGAATCTCCAATAAAATGAGCAGCTTAAAAGGTTTAAACATTTTCCACCCTCGAATTTTCCAGATGCCCGGTCATTTAATCATCTTCATTTGCCGCTCCTGATGCGATTAGCACAAGAGTTCCCTTTAGTCTTCAGTTTCAGTTTCAGCTCGTCAAAATGGTTGGCAGTGACATTCAGCAAAACTAGATTCGTTGTCAGGTTTTGTTGCTTAAGCGATTTTCACTGTCCGAAAAGAGGGGGTGGAGTGGGGCGGTCCGGAAGGAAAATAAGCGGGTGGAAAATTCACTGGCAGAAATGCAACAACTGCGTTGACAGCATTCCGAAGATGTCGAGATTTTCTGTGGAGGCCGCTGCTGCCAGTTCTTGTTTTCATCGCCACTTTTATTTCGCCTCCTGTTGCAACCAATCCTTTCCTTGCCCGCTTTCCAATTTCCACTCTCCCCACTCTCCCTTCACTTTTCCTTATTTTCCTCTCCCTTGCGCAACTGTCATATTAAATACTTTTTCGAAATTGCAATTTAACTTTTATAGAAAGACAGGAAGGCAGTGGGTGAAAGAAAAGCCCTGCGAAAAACAAACACCAGGCGAAGAAAGGGAGTTTTCCGCCAACATCTTACAGTGGGCAATCGTTAGTAATGGACAGTTGTGTTTTAAAAAATATATCATTAGTTTGGGACAAGCTGGAATAATTTTAAAGCAATAAAAATTAAAGAAAACATCCGTACAAATTAATTTATATACATTCACAATTTATATAAGAGACACATATGTTTTCTAGGCCAATCCTTTTTCCATTTAATGTCTTATATTGCCAGGCCTTACTGTATGTCCAGTAACTTTTCTCTTGAGCAAACAAATAGTCCGGCAAGTCCCGGAGTGAACAAATCTACTGGCAAATGGCGTTCAAACCATTCGCAGCTTATCAATGGCGAACGGAGAATGGGAAAAAGATGTCGAGAGAAATGAAGAAAAGCCGGGAAAATGGGGGCAAAAAGGATATATTGGAGGGGATTGCTCTAACAATATAAAAAATAACTCAACAGTTGGCAGCAGTTGGCAAGCGGATGTGTGGCATGTGTGCGATGCGATAGTTTATTGAAAAATTTCCTCGTCCACCCCTCTTCTATTTTCACCACTCTCTCTTCGCCCAGGCTAAAATTAAAACTTTCCCCAGCGAAAAGTGGGCAAAGGAACCGGAAGGATTGTGTCGCAAAATAGTTTCCATTTTTCGTTTTACACTCTGCTGGATTTTCCAACGAAAAAGTAAAAAACGAATACCCTTGGAAGCGTGGTAAAGAGAGAAAACAAATTACTTAAGGAGCAAACCAAAAGTTTGCAGCACCAAAAATAGATAATAAAGACAGCTAACAACGCTTTCCCCGGCAGGAAAATCCGAGCATTGCTGCCGAGGAAATTTAATATGGAAAATTCGCTGGCAATCGAAGGAAACCAATGGCAAGAAGAACTCCAATTGAGACAACTTTACAGTCGATCCGAGGGGAAATTAACCGTTGAGAAAAGACGGAAGCGGAAATTCGATGAGTCTAGGGGAAATTATGGAGGAAAATCTAAAGCGAAACTATAAGAAATGGAAAATCTTGGTATTGTTTCAACCAGGCTATAAATAAAAGAGAAGAATATTAAAGGACATTTGATTAATGGCTCTTATTAAAATACATTTTAAATGTATAAAAATAGTATATAAAAATATATTTTAATTCGCCTATTTTCCTTTTTTTTCATTGAATACTTTTTAACACCTTATTAAGTGAATTCAAAACCCTATTATATTTACTTAGATATGTTTAAATTTCCTTAAGTTAAAATCAGAAATAATAAATATTTGCACCAAGTAAATTGCGTATGATTATTGTGGAAAAACTTATATAAATGTTTATGCTCCCCACCGACGAACAAGCCATCATAGACCGTCGTTTCGTCCTGCTGAGCGAGATATAATGAGTTTTTTAATAAAAACTGACGCAGTATAGCAGGATATAATGCCGGGGTGACGCTGCCCACCCACCAGGACCTCCTCTCTCTCACATCCATCAGCACTCCCCATTCAAAATTCAAATATACGGCGTCACCTTTCATTTGAAGAGAAGGCAACAAGGGTAACTGAAAAATATGGGAGAAGGAAGCGAAGGAGCCGGAGAAAACAGGACAATAGAAAGGCCAAGAAAATATGAACAAAAACAAAAAAAAAATCCCAACAAAAAATGTAAAGGTTTGCACAACTCAAAGTAATTGAAGCGAGACTTTTTGACTGGTCGTTTTACAACGAAATATACAGAAACTGTACGAAGACAGTGCGTTTCAGGGCTGTATCTCGGCCAAAAATTGAATTTAGGTCAAAAATTTGATTTTTCTTATCGAGTTTTTGACTGTAACTTCTCCAAAAATGATCCCAAATCAAAGAGATGTACTGTTTTGGGCAGCTTGCGACCCAATAATTAATATCCGAGCAATTTTTGAGTGATTTAAAAAAATTAAATTTTTGGTCTAATTTTCACATTTTTGATAAGGGGTGACATCACAATTTTTTGCGAAAATTGGCAAAAATTAAAAATTTCCAACGAGGTATGACATTCCATATTGGGATCCTTATTTCAATTTTTATGACCAAAATACTGCTTTGGCTTAGGTGGAAAATCAGGATCTTGATTTTTGGTAAAAATTTAACTTTTTATTATGGATTTTTTGATGTAACTTGGGCAAAATGGTCCCAAACCAAAAAGGTGTACTGCTTTGGGCAGCTTACAACCCAATAATTAATATCCAAGCAATTTTTGAGTGATTTAAAAAAATTGAATTTTTGATCCAATTTTCACATTTTTGATAAGGGGTGACATCATAGTTTTTTGCGAAAATTGGCAAAAATGTAAAATTTTCAGGTTTAAATGCAGATCGATTGCATTTTTTATTACGAGCACAACGAGGTATGACATTCCATATTAGGACCATTATTTTCACTGTTTCAGCCAAAAAAACCGATTATTTGGGTGCAAAAAAACGATTTGGGTTTTTCGAAGTCCGAGTGCATTTTTTAAACATCTTATAGTGATTTTCAAACTCTGTAATGAAAGGCTCTTAGTAAAACCTACAAGCATTATAGTATTTATTTAAGTGAATTTAAAAAAGCACAGAATGACAATGACTTGGACCAAACTCTTATGGCGCGAACTGTACGTAATTATTTGAAGTTATCTATATAGGCATATATACTTATGTATATTTTTCGTTTTGGCAAAGCTGACCGAGCCAGTTACCTGGGCATTTGTTGACCTTTTGCTGAATTTTAAACGCCATTCGCCCCAGGTGCGAATGTCGTGACTTGAATTACCGGCCTTTTCTTGCCACGCACCCGAACTTTTCTTCAATTTTCCTTATTTCAGTCTTTTCTTTTACCTCCCTTCTGCTGCGGTTGACCCCAGCTAAGAGGAGCGGGGAAAGGTCAACAGCCGCTAGGCCTAGCAATAAAAAAATAAGAAAGAATACGAATCGAAAAAAACAAAAATAAAAACAAAATGCGAAGGAAGGAAATTACTTGCGCGATTCGTGGAGAAATTTACATTTTATTTATTGTTTAAATTTACCTGTACAAACAATCAGCCAGCTGAATTTATTACAATTTATTTCAACCGCGACTTTAGTTCGAACCAGAGGCTTAAAAACATTAATTAAACGCCATTTCTGTGTAATATATGGAATATATGAGTAATATATATTCAGTATGTGACCCTTGGCCATCAGACTAATTAATTTAAATAGCTATTTTTCCAGCGCTTCAGTATGAAAAATATATGGACAGAATACAAGGCGCAAAAATTGAAAAAGAGAGATATTTACTAAAATATTATAAAGAATTTCAGACAGTTTAACATCAGAATTTATTGACTAACCTTCATATTGTTGGCTGGGAATTACTTAAGTTATTTATTATTATTATTATTTAATTATTCTGATTTTATTAAGATGTTTCTCAATATTTTTTTAAGCCGTACAAGAAATTCAAACAGTGACTTACTTTTGAGTTACATAAATTAAGTTCCTTTAACCAGATTTTGTTCGATGCTTACCTGAAATAAAAGTAAGAAAAAGGATTAATTAACAGAATAATTTAATATAAGAATAAAATATAGTAAAATAAGTATGTATCACCCTCAAGTTTATTTATAAAATCGACCCTCAGCCTTGAGACTAATTAATTGAAATACCTATAAATAACGAGATTTTCCGCCAAAACAATTAATAAAACATTGGCGTATAAATTCGCAGCTGGCTAAAAAATATCCATGCATAATACATCGTCCATCAATTGGAAGTGTATCGCATTACGGGCCATGTAAATGCGGATGAGGACCTTCGACTTCCTCTTCCTGCGGCAGGAAGTGAACGAAACGAAAGGAGGCAAAAGGAAAAGGCGGCCAGGATAAGCAGGTCGCCTAAGCTCCGACCTTCGAGTTCGTTGCCTTTGATGTCGCCCAAAATGCTTGAAAATGCATATTAAATGTGTGGACTAAGTGGGTTCATTCGACTACTTGACAATTAGCTAATAGAAAGTCGAGTATCAACATCTATAAGGGGAGAAGGGAGTAAAAGGTTCCAGCTTAAGACTCAACCAAAAACGAAAACAAATATAAAATTTCTTAAAATGAAAATCACACAGAAAAGTAATTTTTTTAATAACTAAAATATTATTTTTAGTTTACAAAAAGTAAAACATTTTTAATTTTGAACTAGGTCTAATATATTCAGCAGGAAAAAATCCTTAAGTTATGATAATACAATCGCATAAAAAAGAAAATAAATAACAAAAGCAGCAGCTGCAAAAAACATAATTTTAAATGAAATGTTTCCGTAACTTTTTCTCTCTTCCTTTTCCTTTTCGTTTTTTTTCTCTTAATGCTCGTTTTGATATAAATTGTTGTTGCTATTGTTATGCTTCCTTAATTTTCAACTTCAAAGTTTCCATTTCGTATTCTTATATGCACGCGTTAAGAGCCAAATGTTAGGGGGTATCAAGGGGTTATAAATAATAGTAACAATGGTAAGTAATAGTATAATAAATAGTAACAATGGGAGATAAAAAAGTATGTTACAAAAGTATGTTCATTTGTTAACCACACAGATATATTATTTCTAATATATTTCCATATTTTGTATCTTAAAGAAGGTAAAATACTGAAACAATTTAGCAACCCTTTTTATTTATATGTCTAGGTTTTCTTGTTATAAAAATACTTTATAATATTTCAAAAGTATTTCATTTTTGGAAATAAATTATTTTGAATAATTAAAAGATGGCTTCTGCATTTTGTAGACTTAACTGATTCGCCGAATAACTTATGTCTTTTTGGTATTTTAATTTCGTAACTCCTATATTTTTCCTATCAGAATTTCGCCCTATTTAATGGGTATTTCCCTTTGCTATTTTGTTTTACTTTCTTTTTTCGACATGTTGAGCAAGCAGTTGCAGTTGGCTGCGACTGAATGAATGAACAATAACGTAACGAGACTTGAGCAAGTTGCGTTAAGCAAATTAGAAAGGAAATTCGCTCGCACACACACACACATGCACACGCTTTTCCCCGAGTTTTTCAAGGAGGCGAGAGGCGAGAGACGGTGGGCGTGGCCGGATAAAGGAGGCTGGCAAGGATGAAGTTTTTGTTTTTTTGGGGGCCGTGTCGGTTGCTCTGGCTATTTCATTCTTGAAGTGCGCACTTCACTCGAGTAATTTGCCACGACACGCGCACTCACACACACTCTTGCGCACCCACACTAGCACACTCGCACGCACAGCTGGCAGCCATTTTGACATACACACACTCGCACACACACTCACGCACATGTGCTGACATTTAGATTGAAAAACGAGCCAAAAAGCAAAGGCAACATATAATCGAAAAATGCTTCGCCAAGGGGAAATGATACAAAGCAATGTTTTCATGTAGCCGCCGCCAGGGGGCGTTACAGGTGTGTATATGCACAGTTCGGGGCAAAATAATAGCACCAAGGATAAATAGATACTTTGAAATGAGGTGGCTATATAAGTGGTTTTATAAAAAATGTAATATTTTTATGATTTATTTTTATAAGATTTTTTTCAATTTAACAGCACAGTAAATTATGAACAAAAAATTTTAAAATATATAATTTTTATTACAATTTTTTTATTAAAATGTTTATTAACGTTTTGAAGATATCTCAAAAGTGAGATTTTATAATATATTAGGTGCTATTTTCTTGACCACCACTGTGTACACCTGTGTGTATGCATATGTGTGTGTGAGTGCCGACTGTGCGTGTGGCAAGTGAAGTGAAGTGAAGCGTATGCTAAATTTTTATTGAAGTGCATACAGACAAACATGCCCGAAGACAGTTCACTCAGCCGGAGGGAAAACTGTTGACACTGCCCCCGTAGACTTTTCCATCCCCTCCAGCAGAACTCATCCCCCCATCTTTCATCCCCCAACCCCCTCGTCCAAGGTCGCAGCTTGTCGCTGGTAATTTTCCTGTGTAACAACAACAAAAGCCGCAGCAGATAAAGGAGAAGTGGCAGCCAAAGTAGATAAAGCCGCTGGAGTCGAAGCCACCTTAAATACAATTTAAAACCGTAGCCGTGGAATGCACTGCGAGAAAATAATCTAAAATCAGACGCTCAATATTTGATTAAAAAAAAAATTATTTTACATACAAACTTAGTTCCACCATTGAAAAAATAATTGAATTTAAAAAACAATTTATTAAAATTAAAAAAAAATTCTCAAAAAAAATAACTATAACATACAGAATCGTAATTCTTATATAATTTTTAGCATTTAAAAAATAATATAAAAATTACCAAAATTGTTTAAAAGTTTAAATTTCCAAATAAAAAATTGCAAGAAATTCGTGGTTTTTCTTTCAAATATTACAATTCACCATGAACTTTTAGATTACGCGAGATTTCGATTATCAAAATCAGAACAGTTGGACAGCGAAAAGGCGAGTAAAGCGTTATTAAGTGAAAACCGGAACAGACGACAGCTTGGGAATGATAAAGAGACTTAACTGATTAGCTGGTGTTGAACGTAATATCACTTTTTTTTAATTAAGTAAGTACTTGTAGATACCAAAGCTTCGCCATAAAAAGTGGGTACGAATTCTTTTCCAAATCAGTTTGAAGTGTTTCGTCATTGCGAAATAGTTATCAAAATGAAATATACCGTGCTTATTTTATTCGCCATCGCGGCATTTGTTTTGCCAGCCTTCGCAGGCAACGACTACCTTTGGGGCACAATCGGGGACAACGACTACAAATTGGCTAAGGATACGGTTAAGAAGGCATTTTTCGTTGGCCTGAAGGTGAAGAAAACGTATACATTTAAGCAGTCGGTAAGTAATACTCATATATTCACTGATTATATATTATTAAAAATATCTGTGATTTTACAGGACAACCTTAACGCGCTCACCATCACGGCAATCAAGGTTACGGACAAAAAGAAGAGCCACGGTGCCACTGCCGTACTCAAAAGTGGAGGTCCTGGATCGAAGGGAGCTACCATTGCCTTTACCTCAGACAAGAATTATGGGATCAGTGATGTTGTGGAAATATGGGGTCGTTAAAGTACATTTCTAAAATCGTGTCTTTGTGCCCAAGGAATTATAACTAATGCATGAAAACCTATCGTGTATTTTCCTTTCTGTATCACCATTTTCCAAAAGGAAAATCAATGAAACAAAATATTATTCAATATAATTTCTTTCTGTGTTGAGGAGGTTACATTGGCTTAAACACGGGGCGTAGAAAATAAAGCTGAACAAATCGGGAACACCAACAGCGATAACAACAAAAGCGATAAAATATATAGGTATATATGGGGAAAGTGAGTCGATGCTTGAATACACTTGAAAAACTGTTGACAAAAAGCAAACAAATTAAAATTGGTGACCCAGAACTGCAATTTTAATGACCATAACATGAAGCTAAGGTATCCGCTAGATTTTATAACAATTGCATACAAATTGTTGTTTTTAAAGCTCAATCTTTTAATAAAGTGTTTTCTTAGTTTCCAATGATTTGACAAAATATATGAAAAATATATATGGTCCATAAAATGAACCTTAGAAAGCCGTTTTCAAGATTACGTTTGAAGTTTGTTATTTAATACAAAGTATCAACATTTTGGCATCATTTTTAATAAGTTTCCAATTATTTCACCAAAAGGTGACCCAAAAATATTAGTATTTTTTTGGATAACATCTAAAAGTTCCTTGTTTAATTTTCCTTTATTGATGAAACACATTTAACTTATTTTAATTATAGCTATTTCTAATTTGTCGATCACGTGCAGAAAGGTGAACCAAAACTGAAGGCCAAAGGAATAAATAAAGAAGGCATACTTTTGGGGTGGTGCTGTGCGGTGTTTAATGGTTGTGGGTGGTTGTTGGGTGGTTGTTGCTGATTTTGGGTGGTGCTCCCGGCAGGTGGCGCTTCCCCGATTGCACTTCTATATTCCACCGACACAACGATGATGACGACGATGGCGACGACACAAAAGTTGAGTTCAAACACTCAATCATTTTTACACTCGACTATGCACACACACACTGCAAACATCTGTTGTGTCCACACACACTCACACTGAGACACTCAGACGTGTTGACAGCACACGCACACAGGTGCAGCGTAGCGTTTTTGGCTATAAATAAATTTTCAATATTTTTCCTTCTCACCGCAGAAAAAAAAAAAGAAAATGGAGGGGCAGGCATTTTGAATTTTCTATCACAATTTTTGCTTCTTTTTTCTTTACTTATTTTTTTTTATTATTTTGTGGCTGTCGGGCGATAACTGAATTGCAATTGAATTTAATTATTTTTAGCGCAAACACGCTGGTGGCGCAAAAAAAAAAAAGAATGTCGGTTACGCTTTGAAAATCCTGTGGGGGGAATTTAAAATGTTGTTCAGCTGCGCAACAAAGCGGAAATTTTGTGTAAGCCGTGTGTATCCCCAAAAAAAAATATACATATATATATATATAGGTATATGTATAAAAGCAACTCAATCAATGTGCTCCAACGACTCAATTTCAAACTTAGGAGTGTCAACACTTTCGGAAAAAAACACCTCAGTCGGGCAATCGCAGCAGTGCGAGCGAGAGGGCAGCTGTTTGCTTTATTTATTATTAAATATAAATAATGAAAAATCAATAGAAATTTATTTATACATATTCATCAATATATGTATACGAATTGCGCCCAACCGAGGACATCGCCAGCAAAATGAACTGGCTCGCACAAAAATACAGCCGACTGCGAAAAAATTGATCTAAATATATTTTAATAAACATTTTTTCAACTATTATGGATATGCTTTGAAGTAGTTTCACAGAGAAATATATATAATAAATCGATTTTAAAATAGAGCTGCATATATAATTTCAGAAAAATAAAAAGATTTTAGAAACTCAAATAAATAGAAAAATTAAAAAGAATTAAATATTTTATTGAAAAAAAGCTTATAAATTTTAGTTATTATTTGATATTTTTATGCCTTTTTTAAGTTATTATTGTCAGCGCTATTATTGTGCCCCCTATCGTACCTACAGGCCAAAGTTCATGAGACGGGGCAAAAAGGGTCAGCAGCCACAGGCGCGGGGCTTCTGTTCTCAGTGAGGGAATTAACTTTAGGATAAATTTGTCATGTTGTCGAACCAAAAAAAAAAAATATATATATACATTTATGAGAAAAAGCCAGAAAAAGAGCAAGTGGGGGAAAACATCGAAGGATAACTCAATTATTTATGATGTATGCATGTGCATGTAGCTGGCTCTAACCGGATTAAAGGGTTCGGTTCGGCCCAGAGGTGTTATACTCGTGACTTTCTTACTTACACGTACTTACGAGCATTCCGGACAAAGTTATTTTAGCCGACAATTTCTTGGTTTCCCGGGCTGTGCAAATATTTTACTTCTAACGTAAAGCCCACTTAAATGTATTTAATTACAACTTTTTAGCAAGATTAAGTTTTTACATTGTTGGTATATTTTATTTAATTGATTGATTGCTTTCTTATAGCAATTCTGTTAGGGATTTCCACAGAAATTAGTTTTTAAAATTACCTTTAAATGAAAATATATATTTTTCGAACGTTTTAAGATTTCTTAGATTCATTTTTCAACAAATTATTTTTTTTATGATTTTTTTTATAAGCTAAGACAATAAAATAACTTTTTTTTATCAATGCAACAATATTTTTGTAGCCCAAAAGTTAATTTATTATTTTAGTTTATAAAAATAACAAATTAAAAAAATTATATGAGAAAACAAAATCTTTCGTGTAAATATATATTTTCATTTGAAAAGCAGTACACATTAAATACCACAGGTAGTAATTTAATCACTTTCCTACTCAATCACACATCCTGCAATCCAATCAGCCTAATCAAATCCTAATAACTGGCAATGCAATCCAGCAGATAGCCGAAGGTAAAACAAAATGCCAACAAGTTTCAGCAAAAAACCCGCCTCGTTTGCCACAATAATAATCGGATTCCCAGGGCTCGGGCGGAGATACTATATCTTTTAAGTTGTCGAGTCGAGTCCCATTGGGGCGTTTAGGGCAGATGGAATACCAGCTGTATAAAAGAGAGATCTTTGCAAATTGAACACTTTTCACCCTTTTCACTTATTTCACCCACTGCCAAAAGGCAACCCCCCTTTTGGCTTTCCACTTTCAACACTCAAGTGGCAATAAAGTAATAAGATTGCAAGCTCCCCAGTCTCCCCGGTTTGTTTGTTGCCAACTTGTATTTAAATTAATTGCATGGAATTAGAATTTTATTGCCAATCGCCATGGCGAAGGAACAAGTTTCCGGATTATCCTGAAGGAGGAGGGCGGATGGGGATTTACATTTCGAGTTTCCCAACTTCGATTGTCCCGCATTCGCAACTCTAATTGAATGAATGCGAAATTCAATTTTCCATTGCATTATTCATGGCGATTTTTCGGTGGTCGCCAGCATAATTGCGGTCAATTGAATTTGCAAATTGCCAATTATAATTACAGCAAACGGCAACCAAAAAAGGGAAACAAAACTCGACGGCAAGCTTAGGCGAGGGGCGATTCCCATATTAATTGAAATGAAAATTGCCATTTCAATTAACCGGCGGTCTTTCGAGCGCAGACACAATGCGATTTGGACAGATAAGCTTGCTAAATAAATAAAATAAAATAAGAATGCGAGTTGATTAAGGAATAATAAAAGATATGTGGATATTTTATTTTCAAAGAATTTGATTATTAATTTAATTTAATTAATTAATTTAAATTCTATTTCCATTTTTAAAATAATAATTATTTAAAATAATAATAACTGTATCACCAAAATATTTAAAAAAGTTTATTCACTTTAAAATTTCAGATATCCTTGCGCTAATCGTTTAATTACCAACATTTCGCCATTAACAACCTCGTTATCTATTGCAGTTAATTAACTGCTAATACCTCAATTAGTTTTCCATTCTGATGGCTTTCCATAATTAGTTGTCTTTTCCTCCGTCTTGATTAAATGGAGTTGCGTTTGCATAACACATAACAAAACCATCGCCTTACACAAACACAAACACAACAGGACACAATCCATCCATATTTCGGCAATTAAAATGCATTATCAACTGTCAATTGTCTTGGGCTCCGAAATGTATGCTGCCGAAATGCTCAATTATCCAAGTTAATTGGCATATGACAAGAGAGTGCTCAGTTATTGCGATTGAACATTTTATTCCCCATCATTGATTGACAACACATAAAAGTCTTGAACAATACATCTTAATTGCGTTTCATTTCTAGGCTCAATCAATTGCACTCAATTTAATACATTTCCCTAAAAACCCTTTATTTTAAAATATGCAAATAATTTAGGCCTCTAATTTAATTTAGTTTTATTTTATTTTAAGTTTTAATACACAGATTAACTTATATTAGAGTTGGAAAATTATCGATGGCTTTTTCTCAATATTTAATGTGTTTTCCCTTGAAAACATCGATGTAATCGAACAGATATTGTAAAAATATCGAACATATCGATAAAGCTAAACTTTATATACAAGTTTTTTTGGTTATATTTTATGTTAATATTTTATTTTTAATGTTATTTTTCCGAGTGCACTTGTGACTGCATCACCAAAATGTTGAAATTCGACCGATGATAATGACAATGATTTGTCCTCAAGATACTCAAACTCAGACTGAGGTTATTTCGGGCTATTTGAAAATGGGTGGGAGGATGGGTTGAAGGTCACAGTGCTTTTGGGGGGTTTGTGGGGGTAGGGGACCTCTTTGGGGGCTTCATGTTTCATTTCATTTCGGTTTGTTACGCAATCAAAATGACTGACAGCTAAATATGCATATTCAATTAGAGAGCGAGGAGTTGAAAGGAAAAGGCAAACAGAGGCGTAGGTTGGGTTTGCCTCTGGCGATTAAGGACCTCCACCCAAGCACACACACAAACACACAGAAATTCACCGAGAATTTCGCCTTGAGATTCTTCTAATTGGAGAAAAGCAGACGAAATTGCAGTTGCTCAATTTTGGTGGTTTCTTTGCTCCTGAATTTTCCGGCTTAAATCAAAGAAGCCACAAAGTAAGTAAAATCCAACTGTTGTTTATATTTTCTTCGTTTTCAGCATGCACATTGTACACATTTAACTTTTGGCATTTGAGGTTATTTAAAAGTAATAAAATGCAAACACTTTTGCTTGTTTATTTGGAAAGACGACAGACAAGAAATTAAATATTAATAAATATATATATTCAAATGTATGTTAAAATAAGTGTTAAAAATCTTGGTATTTTCTTATACCATAAATTTTTAAAATAAAAGCAAACGGGGTAACCAAGTTGAGCATTTCATTTGTAACTTCTTCCCTGTTCACTTCGACACTTTATTTTTTTCCTGAAGAGTCGTCTTAAGGGGGCGGACAACAGGCAACGAAGTGCTGACGAGTGTCCTGGCCACGGGTAAGAGAGGTGCAAGGAGGCGGACAAAGAACGAGGACCCCCTGAAAAAGCTTGGAGTGCGCACACTTTTCGACACTTGTGGCACACGACTTGAGAGTGAGATTGGGGCAGATAGGCAGATCAGAGGGCACATAACAACCAACGGATGCCCAGTAATTTATAATCATGATTTTTTACTAAGAAATTTAAAACAAAATGTTAAAAATAATTAAAATGTTTAGCAACAGTAATCAAGGTTTAAAAAATCATACTTTTTTAAATAACTACATTTAATTATTACATTTTTTCGATAAAATTCAGTGGTAATATATTTTTTATTATTTAATTATAATTTATTTAAATTAATTTTTATCTAAAAAATGTTAAGCTGTGTACAGTATTAAGATTAATTAAAGAAAATTCTAACTTACATTAAAATTTTTAGCAACAGTTATCGAAGTTTAAGAAAAGCTTACTATTTTAAATAAAAAAATTTATTTAAAAAATGTTTTCAATTTCTATTTTTATTAATATAATTAATATACATTTTCCTAAGATTTTTTTTACTGGGTATACCAATTTGAGGACCCCGAGACCCCCCTTAATGTGAGCTATGAGTGTGTGTGCGCCTGTTGAATGGGTGGAACAAAAAATAGCAGAAGCAATTCCTTAAATAGAAGCAGCCACCAGGCGAGCGCAGGCTTTAACCCTTGGCTGGCCAAATGGGTCATTAATTGAGGGATATCGGAGAGGGGGTCGCCGTGCGAATCACCATAACTGGAGTGGCTCTTCGGCTGTTCGGCTGCTCGGCGTCATGGGTTAAGGCTACAAGGATATGGCCATTGGCCATTGGCCACCAATGTCCTTCAGCATCCTTCTCTCTCGTCACCTGTCAGACTCCTGGCTTTCGTTACTTTCCTTCGTTTTCCCGAGCTGACCACTTACTCCTGGGGGCCATGTGCGCTTTATGGCCTCGCATACACACCACGCCCATAAATACTCCAGATGTGCGGGTCCCCAGCGTTCCAACATCACCATCATCATCATCATTGCTCCTAAGCTGAATCTTTATTTCATTTCATTTTCAGCGCAATTTTTGTGCCGAGTTTGCGAATAATAGAAATCATAATGGAAACGCCAGCGGACAGGAAACGGAAACGGAAACAGGACCGCACCGCGGCCATCACAAGTGTGTGTATTCGTGCACATCTGAATTATATATAATCGCCAGAAAATTGCAACGAATTTACCCGACAGCTGAGAAAATACGAAATGTACAATTTATGCGTACATATGTAAACACAAAATTAATTCATATCATGTTTTTATATTTCCAATGAATAATATCCCATATTTACATAGCGTGTTATTAATATTTATTTTTAGTAAGAACATGAGTAAGAACTGAATTAAAAAGGAATAATATATTGTTTTTAAATGTGTCTTCCCTTGGCAAAAACAAAAATAGAAAGATCAATATTTATATTTCCTAATTTTTTTACCTCTGTTTATTTTTGTTTCATAAAATAATATCCCATATTTATTTCGCATATTTTTTTAAATTATTATTTAAATTGATATTTCCTAATATTAGTTTTAATATTTATCTGCTATATTTTTGAGCTTTTTTTGCCCTTTGTTAATTTTTTAATAAAAAGCAATTAAACCTACTTGCTCCCACTCTTTAATCCCATTTTTTCTCATTCGAGCTAGAAGTTTTAAAGCCTTAGGTTTCTGGCCACACCCAAGTTGGCCAACAAACACACATCGATTGTTTTGCCTGCATTGGGGGATGCAGTGAAAATATTGTTGCCCGGCTGCAATTTTTTGTTTGCCTTTTTCCCGGCTGCCTGTCGGCCGCTTCCTTTCGCTTTGCCTTCCTGTTTTCCTATTTTCCTGAATTTCCCTCCTTTTTTTCTCCGCTTTTTTGGTCCATCAATGCAGCCCCCCATTGGCCCCCCTTTTGACCCGAAAGAGAGCTATGCATGCACACAGTCTATAAATCATCCGACCAGACCGCAGATGCTTCCACAAGGCACTCAATATATTTTGCCAATTTTTAGCCAGCCCTCCTCCTCTGGTGTAATGATCCCCTGGGCAATAAAAGAGGAGTGCCGGTATTCACCTGGGGGATTTTGCAGAAAAGTGGGTAACCTTTTGGTAAAACCAAGGCGAAATAGTTATAAATTCTATGGCCACTGCGGGAGATACATTGTTTAAACTTTCGAGCCCAATGAAACAAAGAAAATTCGAATTCTTGATAGTAAATGTTGACTTAAAACAATGAAATTTTATTTTATAATTATAAATTATTCCTCTTTTAAGTTCAGTTCAAAAATTGTAAACTATTTTCTTAAACCTTACTTTAATAGTTTCGAGGCAATCGAACTTTAATTTCTCTAAAAACTTTATTATCCTATTATAAAATTTTGCCAGTTTACTAAGTACCGCTAAGCTGTGCATAATTCTTTTTAATTCCAATTTCTTTCAATTCTTTTTTTTTCCGCCCAACCCCCTCAAAAGTTTTCCAACAAAAAAATGGCAGAAACCGGAAGCCTAGTCATAAAATTCGTTTAGCTGGCAACCAAAGGAGAAAGTGGACAATGGGATACAGCGGATGTTGGAGAAGGAGAAAGTGGAAGGGCATGGGGATGGAGAAAAGGCAACCCGAGAGATTTTCAATGCACTTGGCGGAACAAAGGATGAGCTGCAAATTTTGGACTCATAACGCGGGACATTTTCGCCATTTTTCCACAAAAAGCTGAGCATTTTTGTATACAGTTTTAATAAAAAAATTTATTTAATTTAGAAATGTTCAAATTATTAAAAATATGTATCTATGCGGATTAATGGGCAATAAATAACAATAGTTTTAATTTGTATTTATTTATTATTTACAAATTATTAAAAATATGATTTATGCATAGTTTTTTTTTATTTTTAAAAATTATGTATTTATGCAGATTAATTTCTTCAATATTTAATCAATGTTAGTTTTCTTATTTTTTTGTTATAATGTCTCACAATAAGTTTTACTTGATGCCCATGTGGCGTATACTTGATAAGTAGTAGTAACAGCTAGTTAACATCAAGCATACGCCGCATAGGCCCGCCGAGAGTTAAACATTGTGCAATTTCCCCCCAATGGAAATTGCTTTTCCCGCCAGAGAGGAAAAGTGGATGGCAGCAGCTACTAGCTGAGCCAATCAAAGCGCCTGCCATAAGTATGCAATGTTCAATGAAAGTTTCGAGCAAACAAGTTGCAAGTTGATATTTGCAGAGCCTTGATTGTGGACGAGACCGAGCCAACGGGCTGCAGGGAGTTAAAATCAATTTAGACCATTGTTTGTGTGGATGCAAAAAGAATCGAAAGAAAAAAAAAAAACAAAATAAAGAAAAAACGAAAACAAACGCCCTGAAAATGAATTGTAATAAGCTGATTATCTGCTGAACGCATGACAATGGATGTAGAAAAAAAACAATTTAATCCCTTTCTGCCTCCCCCTAACTCTCTTCAACCCATTTTTTCGTTTTTGGGGGCCAAACAAAGCAATTAAAAAATCACAATCACATAAAAGTTGATCCCATTGAGGGATGTGTCACGCCCTCAGCTTAACGAGTGCAGAAAAAAAGGAGGGTTGCTGGTGTGGAATTTCAAGGTCGCAAATTATCAAGGTCCCCCAGCTTTGAGCGCAATGAAAAGTCCTTTCATGCAGCACACTTGAAAAAAGAAAGATTAATTAAAGGATTTAATAAAATACCAATTCAAACTAAAAGTATTTTTAAAGTATAGGTCCCAAAGACGCAATTATTTGTAAATTAGTTAATAATGAAATAGAAGGATTAATAAACCATTTAATAATTAAATAAGAAAAAATCCAACTTCCACTGAACAAGACGAAAAACAAAGAAAAGTACTTGTTTACGCTCTTTTGAGCACAAAAAAGAGGAAAAAAACACTGTGGAAAAAAGGTTCTATAAAAATAATAAAACTACCATGACTTTAGATTTGTTATAAAATTGTAATTTAATAAAAAATAAACAAAGTAAATTTATATAATTTGGCAAAGAAATGTGCCCTATCTGCGATCATTTCCATGCCCATTTTTCTTCATTTCTTTGCCAGTTTGTTGCCGATTTTTGGCCAGAGCAAAATGCGGGCCTAGTTATTGCCTTTGTTGCTGCCACATCAAGCGTAAAATATTTGGCCAGCCACACAAGGACTCTTCGCCACACGCACAACGTGTAATTAAAAAAGGGCCAGGCAAACCCAACGAAGAAAAAAAAGGAAAAAAAAATACAGTGCGGCAAATTAAGACCAAACGCCTCCCGTTTTTTTCTCCTCCTCGACGGCTAATTGGTGTCGTTGCAGACAGACTTTTGTTTGAAGTTAAGCAAATAACTGCGGGCTGACCATATCTATATACAGGCGAAGGAAAAAAAAAACAACATTTGTAAATGAAAACTAATGGCCACTTAAAGCCCATAAAAGAATCTGGCCAAAAACGAATTGGGATATTTGGCCAGTGGGTTAAAGGCGAACCAGAGAATCCCAGCTCCCACAAAAAAAAATTCGCACGAGGCACAGCAGCTACAAATCAAGTGTGGCCCCCAAAATGTAGGCAACAAATCAAGTTTTCGGTTCTCCATCAAGGCGAAAAGCGAAAACCCAATGCAAAATGTTACTGTAATAAGGGCGCCCCAAAAAAGTAGGCTACAAATGGATTGCATTTCCTGCAGCTCCTCGATCTACTTCAACTAATCGAATTAACTCAGCAATTTATTGGCGTTCCGACTATTGCATACCTAGCAATATTAAAGAGAGGAATATTTAACTAATATATCCTAACTATATTTAAGTTCTAGTTTTAGTTTATTTATTATTTGAGAATTTTTAGTGTAAACTTTTAATTTAAAGATAATTTGCTTTAATAAGGTAAATGTAAAAATACTATTATTATAATAATTATAATAAGAAAATTAAAACATAAAATGAATCCAACTAAAATATTTAAGGAAATTCTTCAAGGCCTTAATTAATAATGCTAAAATTATTTAAAACATAGCTAAAAGATTGTTATAAAAGTGCTCAGCTCTCAAATTACCCACCTAGACTGCAAGTCGGATCCTCCCCATTGGAAACTCAATTACAGGGTATCAAAAGTGGAACAAAATTGTGCACTTGGCAGTGGAAGTCGGGTAAATAGCATAAACGAATCAGCTAAAAAATGTTCAAGGAGCAGTGCTCAACGGATGCACTTATGTAGCTCAGTCCACTTGAACATTGATTCCCTCTCTCTCTTTCTTCCGCTTGGCTCGCCCCCTCTCTTTCGCACCCCCGCTGCGTGCAAAGGGCACTTGGCCCCGTCTCTTTCTCACCCCCCATTCGCCGTCTCTTTCGCCTAAACGAGAAAGCGCTCACTTTGCTGTCCGGCACTTTTATTTTTTGTAAATATTTTATTACCCGTCCTACTGCTGCCACTTTTCCCCTAGTTCTTTATATATTTGTATTTTTTTTTTATTTTCACTTTTGTGTTAGCCATGGTGGAAAAGTGTTTAATTGATGCTGCGCTGCTCTCAGTGTGCAATCCTTATGAAAAATGCACAGGACTCGCCCAGAAATTCCCTTTGAGCTTTGCCCCCGCCCTTACTATCCATATCTTTATTTTCCTGAAAAACATACCCGAGATTAGATTAAGTAGAATGAGTAGAGGGGGCCAAGTTGATTTTGCAAAGCAGCAACAAACACAAATAATTATATTAAAACGAAATTCTAGGGCATTTGAAAAGACGACTACGGAGGGTAAACATGACCTTAGTTTTATAAACAATTCTAATAAATAAAGTAAATCTTTTTTAGCATTTATTTTTACCGATTATTGTTGTTTGCTAAAACTACATTACTTGCAAAATTTGTACACAGCTAATGTTGTAATTTAATCATTTACAAATAATTAAAATGCAGATTAATTGGCAATAAATACCTATTATTTAATTTTTTTAAGTATTCCATTGAAATTAGTAAATTTTGCCAGTGAATCAAATTATTAAATTGTACAAAAGATTTAAAACAATTTACAAAAATATATATTTATACAGATAAATTGGCAATAAATACGTAAAATGTATTAAATTAAAAGGACACATAAAAAAAGTAAATTTGGGTAGTCAAAATAAATTGTTGAAATAATCTAATAAAACCTTTCGCCGAAGTCAAGTTGGCAATGTGGCAAGTTGACGATTTAATTTGATGTCGGGTTGCGGAACTGCCGCTTGATAACTGATTGCGATTCGATGTGACGGCTGTGAAAAGTGGAGAAAAGTGGGGGAAAGTGTGTGGAAACTCTTGCGAATAAGGGCCGTGCATTCGCATGCGAGATGCAAATGAAGGGGCATGAATAAGTAAATGAACTATCTGCCAACCTGGCACACACGCACACATCTGTACACTCACCTATGCAGATGAGCTAGACTAACACACACACACACAGACACAGCTATTTTTCCCGCCATTCAGTGATATATCTCATCTGCATCAAGTGCGTTGCGCAACAACAATAGAGAAAAAGGGGAAAAAATGCAAAAAAAAAAAAAAAGAAGAAAAAAATGCGAAATCGTGCAAAGTGTCTGTAAACATTTATTTCAAAAATTTATGAATATTGCTCTCGCTCGGCAAAGGCAGCGGTGACAAACAACAATTCCTTTCGCCATTCGCCAACCCCCTCGTATCCTCCCCCTCATATCCACCCCTTCATATCCTCGGTCCCATTCGGCTTTGAAATTGTTCAGGCAATGGCATTGTTTACCCGCTTTTCTCTGTGTGTATATGTGTGAGTTATTGTTTCGAGACATGATATTTTACTGTTTTGTTATGGAATTCAACAGGGTATAGCCAGCAGACCCTCCCAGCCATGCAAATACTATATTTAGCGCATTAAAAAAAAACCTTTAAAAGTATCACTTTTTAGAACTAAGCTTACTTCGTCACTAGTTTTAAGTTGTAAGTATTTAAGTCTCTCTTATAAAAATAGTACGTGAAGATTTATCACAGAATTACTAAATGGCAGTCAAAAAATTTTGATTGATTTAATCAAAATCTATATAATTCAACATTAAAAAACGGCAAGTAGCAAATATCACCCAGAACAGCTTGTCATAAAAATCTAAAAATATGTAAAGTATAAAGCTAAAATTGTATATAGAATACTAGCCCCTTTTATTATGTTTTATTTGTACTACATTTATTTTTAAAATATTTAAGTTTTTTCTTGACTTTGTCTTGGAATGTAGTTAGGATTTTTAATATCCATTCTGGTTTTTTTCTGGTATTGGCAGCAAAAACAAATAGTTAAATATAAGGAGAGGCCAATCCAATTTGTTTAAAATGTCAAAAGTTGTTTAATGCCTGGATGCATTGGTTATCCTTTCGGTTGCTCAACACCTAATTGTTGTTTTCAACTATTCCAGTTTTCCGTAGTTGGATCATTAGAGGTTTTTCTGTTTTCCGCACACGAGGAATCCGAATGTCGGGAAATAGTTTTCCCCTTCGTTTTTCTTTGCCACTCCTTTTGCGTTCCCCCCCTTTCCTCTCCGTTCCTTTTTCTTTTTCTTGTTGCGTAGCGCATTACAAATGACAGCCGCCTGTCACACACACATGTGCAGGGGGGAAAGCCACACACACACACACTACACACACAAAAAGAAAGCCACACAGACAGGCACACGTGTTTGAGTCGTGCCATACATACATGGCCATTAGTGTTGTGTTGTTGTCGTTATCATGCACAAAAAAAAGTTGTCGTCTCTGCTTAACTTTACGCTGCCTTACTCCACTTTACTTGTAGGTCTTCCGAAGCCCCCTTAACACCCAACTGTCCCACGGCCTTAACCCCCTATTACCCAGTTTTTGCCACACTGCAAATCCTTTTTTTTATTGCCTGCGAAATTCTAAGAAATCTTATTTTTAATCCACAAAAATTTTAACCTTTTAAGATTTTAGAATTAAACTAAACATATTATTTTTATAACTATTGAATAACTTTGATATTTTGTTTTTCTGTTTTTATTATAATTTTTTAATGCAGCCAGTAATGTTAAACAAAATCAAATAATCTTAAACAAATTTAAAATCTTAAAACATTTATTTCATTTGTCCAAATGAGAGCAAAACTAAACTTCTGTAAATCAAGTCAATTACATTTTTCTGAGATTTAATTTATAAGTCAAATAGCTTATACATTTTTTCATGAGTTACCATTTTTAAAAACGAGGGTAGTTTTTAAGACTTTTTCAAATAGTTTCGCCCTGTGTTTTTGCTCTCATCCTTGACAAGTGCTGGTCAGAATTTTCGGTAGGAGAAACTTTAGTTGGTCAGCCAAGTGAATTACAAGCTCAGCCCTTAACCCCCAACTCACACCTTGTTTTTGCCGGAATTTTCTCGCTTTTCCGTACCCAACCCGCACATTCCGCCTGTTAGTTGTTATTTAATTATCATTTTTCATTCTTGTTTCGGGTGTGGAAAATGTTGTCATCGCACATGTTTGGAGAGCTTCGGGATTTGGGGGTCATAGGTGAAAGGGGGCGGGGCTTAAAAGGGGGGCCTTGATCCATCTGGGAAACTCTTGTCTGGGAGTATTTCGGGAAATCTTTTGTGTTAGCCCGCCCAGTATGCAAACCCAGTTTGCAAATGCAATTATAATTTCATATTTCAATTCGACTACAGTGCGGAACATAATGGAGAAATCCGGGGTTTATTTTTGGTGGCGAAACACGTGGAAATTCGGCAGGGGAAAATAGTTAAATTTCGAATTTTCAGGTAGGTATTTTTAATGTTTACTTAGGATACAACCTTTTATTAAATCTAATTTATTAAATTGAATATGAAATACCTTTTTTGTTTAACCATTTTTTACTTAACAATTTCTCTCATATATCTCATAATTTTTTCACTTTTTTAATTTTTTCTCTTTGCCTTGCGTTTGTCATTTTTCAATTTCCTATTCTTTTTGAATTTTCCTTCGGCACTCCGGTTTTCTTCGCGTTAATCGATTTTTCATTCTTAATTTCTTGTCTTCATCGACCATTTTTCAATCACTTTTTGGTACTTTCGCTTTCGATTTTCTTTTATTTAATCGTTCTATTTTGTTAGCCATTTTCTCAGCTGTTTTTGGGCCAATGGAAATATCCTTGAATTACAGTACATATATAATTTTGGTTGCTTTTCCTTACATATCATTATGCAAATGAACCAAAAATATTTGCCAAAGCAACGCAAACGTAAACAAATTTTATTATTATATTTTTGTCATAAAAACCCAAGAAAAAAACAATGAAATGTCAACTACAATCAATTTTTGGCCCAGGACACTCCACACCTTTTGAGGCGTTGACGAAAGGGTTTTCCCCGCTCGATTTTTCCCATTTCCTTGAGACTTGGCGAACATTTTAATGAGATTTTCGAATTCCAAAGAAATTCAAAACGTAGCTTATTCAACTTTTTCTATGTGTGTGTGAGCCACACTTTCTTTCTTTCCCTAAGTGTGTGTGTGTGTGTTGGGGATATTTGTATTTGTGGCAACAGGCAACAAGCCAAGTTAATTAGCAAAAAGCAGATAGCGTCACACAAAAAAGGAGCAACCAACTAAGGCCATCTTAAGGTCTGATTGAGCAAAGTGGGTGAAAGTGGATGAAGAGAGGGGATAAGGGGGTAAAAAGGGGTTGAAAAGGGGTGGCGGGAACGAAGGCCAACACAAAAATGGAAGGTGGCTGCTGAATTCTGCGGAGACCTCCACTTAAGTGCGGGTTTTTGATGTCGGCGCAAATTGCAAAGAAAATGATTTATTATCTGCAAAAGGCAATTAAGTAAAATTGCTTGAAAATTATTTGCACCCCTTCCTCCAAAAGAAAAGGAAAACAGAAGCACAACCAAAATAAACACAAGTGACAGCAACTCTTTAGGCCAAAGCCCAAATAAATGAAAAACGAAAAACAATTGGTGAACTGGTGGTCTTTCAATTATATTTAAATAATAATAAAATAAAAATTATAATTTAACAATAAATACATTTCAAATAAAATATTTCCATGATATTTAAATACATTTTATTTTCAACAAATTTTAAGAAAAACTTTTAATTTGTTCTGAAAAGTACATAATAAATATCAGAAAATTTTGTACGTTTTCAACAAATATTAAAAACTGTTTACAAACTTTTTCCTTAGACACCAACAATTAAATGGTTTTTGACTTAGTTTTCACCATTTGTTTTCAAAACTATTTTTTCGCATTACCAAAAAAACAATTTCAACAATTATGGCAAAACTAAATTCCAATTAAGCGCAAAGTTTTTTACGATAACTATTTTACATTCATTAAAAAGTTAACACGTTGGCAGCCAAAAAGTTTGGTTGAATGCGATAGAACCCAAAACAAAAATCCAATATAATTTTCAGCATATGTTACTATGTGCTTAAATTGTCCCCCAGTTGGGAACAAAAAGTTGAAAATTTGAAATTTGATACACTTTATTTGCCAGCAGAATTATGTATCCTTTTGTCCAGATTTTCAGGCGACTTTAAAATGTCTTTGCATTTCAAATTGGAAGCACCGCCAGAAAGGAACTCACCTTCCGCCTCGGTCCTCTAATTCCACCGCTCATCCAACATGATTTATAAGTCGAATTAGAAAGAGCCACACGACGGGCAGGAACAAGAGTGAATTAATTACGAATTCAAGCCCGAAGAGGTAATTAATTCACTTCATTTTCTTCCCCAGCAAAGTTGGCTAAAAACCAAACCAAACCAAACTCGAGACTCGACTCGATTCAAGTCAACCATTTTGTTGACAGACAAACAAATGCTGGGCTAAATAAGCAAACATGTGCACAAACGCACCCACTAGGACATTCATGAATTCATTGCTTACATTACGCCAAGGATGTTTCAAATCAAATATTTCTTTTCAGATTTTCTCTAAAGCAAGTTATAATTGCCCAGCAATTTGGCAGGAGTCTTTCGTATACTTCATAAGAAAGTCTTTGCATTTCGTAAACAATTTAAATTAATCAAAGCCAGGTTTTTAAGTCGTCACGTTTACAATAACAATTATGATTTAAAAGTGATATTCCTTTTCATGTATTTTAAAAGAAGTGTTACCTTTTCTTTTTTTAATTTTAAAATATTCATTTATATTGAGAGATATTGAGATCTTTTTTTTCGAATTTTTTTACGAAAATAGTGCGTATTCAAATTGATTGATAAATTTTAAAATATTTATTAACATGAGTAGTATTTATTTGTTTTCAGATATGTATTTTTGATTATAAATAAATTTTTATAAATCTTTGAGTGCCTATTTTTTAAAATCTCTTATTTATTTCGTATTTAAGCTTTGTTTAAGGTTATGTTTTCGGGAATTATATGTATCCAAATTGAATTGTTAAAACCTTTAAAAATTCCTCTCTGCTAAAATATTGGAAAACGTATCTTTTTAAATGGTTTTTATTTTGGTTGGTTTTTGCAAACATAACTCGGGTCTCCGAGTCGGAAAGGGTCCCATTTCGACGTTGAAATCCGCCATATTTACATTTGTCAAGCACTCCACTCACCTTTGACTGCGGTGTTTTCTCTGTCTCTTAAGCTTTCTCCGCTAAATCCTTCTCCGATTCGGAACGCAAATGGGATTCAAATATTTGCCACACTCACTTTCACTTCGGCTCGGGTCGTTAGATTGAATTGAAAAACGGTATTCGAAACGCTTTTGGCTCACCTGCCAAAGCTCTATTTAATCAAGATTCGATTTCTCTTAGCTTAGCACAAAAACCAAAAAAAAATATATGTTCAGCACTTTCGAAAATATTTCGAAAACCGGATACCAAAGCCAGTAGCTGTGTGATTTTAAACTGTGACCAGTGACCAGTAACCAGTGACTTTCGACTGTGATTGGAGTTGCTGAATTCAGAGGCTGAGAACCGAACCGCACGAGAGTCTGTTGACGAATGAGTTTGAATGGTCGATTCGAATCCTTAACAGTGGCAGGACAACAAGTTGTTATGTCCTTAACAGCGCTGCTAACAGGCCTGTTGAATTGGCAAGTGATAACAGAGCCAAAAGCTCCGCCAAAGGGAAAGTTTAGCCGATGCAAAAACAAAAAGCAAGCTAAAGATTTCCGCCGCCAGATGGCGCCAGAAGTTTTAAAAATATCCTTAAAAAGTATAGAAAATATTCAAAAAAAAACCATTGGATGATTTTTCCAATTACCTATTATTTTTAAAAAATATACACACCCAAACAAAAGTATATTTTTATAAATGTTGAAACAGAAATATAAATACATATCAAAATATTAATTTTTGCCAAAACTTTTTTTTGGTTTTTCCCATTTTGAAGCATAAAAACCACATTACATTTATATTTTTTTTCAAATTTTATTGTTGTTTTTTGTTTTTGTCGTAAGAAAATTTCTCTTTATTCATCGGTCGACTTCCTGCGACTTCTCTAGCTAAAAAAAAAACTCACTCCAACATCGTTCGTTCCTAACAGAAAAAGAATGACAATCAAGTTTGAAATTATATGGATGGGGGCAAACGTAAAATAAAACACAAAAGGCCATCAATTGATTTGTAATAATAGGACTAATTTAAATGTATCGTACAATTGGAAGGTTTTCTTGTCTTACACCTCAATTAATGGGACTCGCTTCCACTTTTCGCTTGATATTCCCTTTTTTTTTTAGATCGACGGCTCATTCTTTAAGCTGCTCTTCTTCTTCGCTCTCTATAATGTGTGTCTTCAACAAACGAAGACAATTTCACAAAAGAATTTCTTTAGGTTACATTTTTGTTGGTATGTTTTTTTTTATAGTTTTTTTTGTTTTGTTTGGAGTATGTGTGCAGTTGGGCATTTCAAAGTTCAAATTTCTAAAACAAATCTGTGGAAACGTTCGTTTAAAGACTAACAATCTCTCGATAGACGAAAAAAAAATTATGATAGTATTTCTAGAGATGATCTCGAACATGATTCATGCGCATAACTAATTAATTACGAAACTGTATGCTCTGCTCTGCTCCCTGCAGGATGAAAATGTAGTTTGCTGTTGCTGCTGCTGCTGCTTCGGCTGATCTTGCTGCCGTTTTATTGGTGTTCTTCTTCTCTTCGGGATATGTGGCAGTCTTGAGCGGATTGGAAACCTAATCATCGCCAGCGGAACGCTTGACCTTGCGCTGCTTGGGACTCTGCTGGCTGGCCGCCTTGGGACTGGCCTGCTTGCCGGGCTTCGGCGAGGTCTTGGGCGTCTTGGACTTGGGCGGCGACTTCTGCAGCGCCCGCAGCGTCTCCTGTGGCACCCAATCGTAGTCGATGGTGCTATCGTTGGCCGTTCCAGTTTCGATCACCTTCTTGGCAGCGGCACGCTTCCTCTTGCCCGAGCTGCCCAGCAGATACTGCTGTCCGATGACCAGTAGGAGGACCACAATGCCGGCCAGCAGGACGTACAGGAAGAAGGTCTCGCCATCGAGTCCCTCGTCAACCTCGGAAATCAGCACGGTCTCATTGAAGACAGCCTCGTTGTACTGAATGCCATTGGCATCGCGATAGGCCAGTGCAATGTTCAGTCCAAAGGGACGTCCGGCAAATTGATCCGAGGGCAGGAAGGTGTACGACACCGTCGATTCGAAGCCGGGCTTCACCTCACGATTGTAGGCCACCGCCGAGAAGTTCTGGATGAAGTAGTTGAAGTCCATGGGATAGCGGAAAGAGGCCTCCACCGTCTCGATCACAAACTCCTCGGCTCCCTTGTTGGTGAATCCGATGAGGAACTCGACGGGCTTGCCGCCGGGCAGATCCAACTGCTGGCCAGGCGTGTACAGGGGTTTCGTGAAGAGCAGATAGGTGTCCGCATTCGGTGAACTACTGCTGCCCGTATCGCTGTCCTCGTCCGCCTCCGCATCCTCGCCGGTCACCGCTCCCTCCTCGCCGTCCACATCGACCAGGTCGTCCTCCACGGGCTCGGCGGCATAGGCACCGAACTTGTTGGCTTTAAAATGGATAGCAAGAGTGTTTTTAAATAGGCGTTTTTTATGGGTGAACCAAAATAAAGGTTGATATCTTGATTTTTTATATATTAGCAATGTATGGAACCATGATATTTGAAAAATAAGAATTGTTTGTTATGTATTTTCAAGATTTTATAGAATTTCTATTTGTGTTTTTTTATGGGTGGATATGGTAAATCCCCGTGAACCAAAATAAAGGTTGATATCTTGTTTTTTTATATATTATTAATGAATGGAACCATGATATTTGAAAAAACAACTATTGTTTGTTATGTTTTTTCAAGATTTTATAGAATTTCTTTTTCAATTTTTTTTTATGGGTGGATATAGTAAGTCCCCGTGAACCAAAATAAAGGTTGATATGATTTTGTTATATATTAGCAATGTATGGAACCATGATATTTGAAAAAACAATTGCTTTACATTTTTTTTAGATTTTATAGGATATTATATATTATACATATATATCCCCTGTAGGCCAGATAGCTATCAGATTTATCAAAAATATGCTACGATGGCTTGAACTGTAGCTTGAAACCTTGACATGGCAACTAAATCGCATAAATTTATATCGGAAATAGGGGATATAGTTAACCGATTGATGTGAAAGTTGGCCATAATACAGATATCCATTAAAAACACTATTGTACCGAGTTTAAAGCCTTGATCTTGAAAAACAACCGAAATAACAGCCTTCGAAGTCCGGCCAAATCACGAGTAAGAGCGAGATGGCCATATACGAGGGGGGCTCATGCCAACTCAACAGTTTCCGAGTGTGCGATGAAAATTTGACCACCGAAGATGAATGAAAACCAGCGGAATACGATAAGAACAGATGATTTACGGTGATATTGGGCCTTCGAATGGTAAAATCCACGTAGCAAATGGAGATGCGTCGGCAGTGTGCCACGTAGACGTATAAAGTGAGCGCCCCCACCCCCGCCGCCACCACCGATGAGATTGTTATTTATCGCGAGGGCACTGGGAAATATATAGGTGGAGATCTACTTACGCGAGGAGAAGGTGCAGATGACGATGGGCAGGACCATCAGCATTAGGAACATCAGATGCCTCATCTTGTCGGCCGTTGTTTTCTTCACAAGCACACACGGAAATTCGGCTGGGAAATCGGCTGGGGGAAAAAACGCACACGCACACACAACCTTCGCGATCGAGTGAAAATGAAAGAGTGACGACGAGCGGCGCGGAATAGCGGCGAAAACAGAAGCCGAAGTTTCACGAAGGCGGCGCACGACTTTCACTGTCAAATGTCTACGTGGTGCCACGTCTAGGGTTGCCAGACGTTCGCAGCGGGGGCCTCGAATTTCGCTTGGTTCGGCTTTTCCAGCCACCCACCTAACGTTTAGTGCTAGGCCATGAATAAAACATGTCCTTAAATAAATTCAAATAGCCTTATTCACACTCGATTTACGCGATTAAATAAATATTTGCTTTGTTTTGTTGACATTCACTCGGCTCGACAGCCCTGTTTCACAGGCTGGTGTTGGAAAACGCCACAACTGTCAGTGCTCGTGTATTTAAAAATTATTCACTTAAAGGGGGGAGAAGTAGAAGACGGATTATTTTTAGAAAACGAAATTAAGCTTAATTATGAGATTTTAACAGCCAAAAACCATTTGGAGCCGGTGGCAAACGTTATGCTGGCACTTTACAGCACTCTTTTTATATCGATAGGCATCTGGCCAGTACTCATTTTCTATCGATACTTATTTGTGACAGTGCTGCCAACTTGGCTGTTTTAGGTGAGTGCGCTATTTTAAATTAGGAAACATAGCTAATTATGCTTAGCCTTATAAAATATGGTACACGTATAGTTATTTTTATGGAACCAACATTTACAAGTTAAAAACCAAAACAAAATTTACAAAAAATTCATTTTAATGACCACGAATTGACTAAAATCAAAAACAAATGACAGATGTTATTGCATTTTTGGCTATTTAAAGGTAATACTTGTTTTATTCAAACATTTAGCTATTTTTAGTTCAGTTTGTCTTTAATAACGAATACACAGTTTCGTTTTGCTGATATTGGTATAAACTAAGCAAATATTGGTATTGTAAATAGAAAATGTTATGCACCCACCACATACACCTCCTGATTTAGTAATTTAAAATGATTTATTTTGTAGCTATTTTATAGCCAAGGCCCCCAATCGATAGTTGGCAGCGCCGTTAATCGCACCTATCGCACCGGCCGCAACGCAGCCAACTTCACGTCGCCGCACCGATAACCGAGCAACTTCCTTTTTGCTTGCGGCTGTCAATTGAAGCGCAACTTGCACGTGAATTCTCTGCGAATTTAGCGATTTAACATGGACAAACCAGTTGTTTGGGCACGCGTGATGAAGGTTCTGGGCCGCACCGGCTCCCAGGGCCAATGTACGCAGGTGAAGGTGGAGTTCCTCGGCGAGCAGAACCGCCAGATCATCCGGAATGTGAAGGGACCCGTGCGCGAGGGCGACATCCTGACCCTTTTGGAGTCCGAACGCGAGGCCAGGAGGCTGCGCTAATTGGCGACCCGCTCGAGAGGGTAAGTCTAGATCTTGGTAATCCCTGGAGCATCCTCTAATTCGAATTTTTCCCCTCCATTTCGCAGACCTTTTTTACACACTGTTTTTGCACGCGGCTTTTTTCTGAGGAAATCTGCGGACGGCTGCTGCTGAAATATTCTCGTTATAAACAAATGAAAATACACACCTAATTCGCCAGAAAAATCAGCCAAAATGTGTTTTAAATAAATCTCGAGAGCATTGGAGAGCGCCGCTTTTCTACGGATCGAAAAAAAAACGAATCAAAGCTGTGTTTTGGTTTCATTTATTGGACCTCCCTTTTTGTTTTTGTGTTTTTGTTGAGTGCCCAGTGAAAATTGCCCAGAAAAGTTTTAACGATTTCCCAGGGAAATCCATCGCCTATCTGCCATTGAACTGAAATTATCAAGAAATGTATGGCTGGAAATCGTTAAAAAACACATGGAGAAAGAATTTCATAAAAGTAATTTGGTGTCATCGATTTTCCCAGAAATTCCAAGATTTCCTTTGAATTAAATCCTTGGAAAAGTTAGTTTTTTTTTTTGTTTTATGATTACCATAACAGAAATCTAAAGATCGGCAATATTTTCCATATCCAAATCATAAAGTTACTATGGTTATCCATAAGAAATCCAAATAGCCGTAGACAAATAAAATTGTTGTATTAAATACACAAGTAAAAAGTTCACAAGTATCCTATAATATTTTCAAAAACATTTAAATTTCAACTCCTTTGTTTTAAGAAAGATTGTACTTGATCTTAAAAGAAAGCTCCCATAAATCTTTATAAAATGTTCATTATGATACATGCTCTGCCTTTAGCATGTTTGCATATATCTGCAGATAGGGCTTTATCAAAATAGGAAACTTAATTTATAATGGCACTCTAAACAAATAGAAAACTACAGTATGCAGATAAACCACGTATTTCACACGAGGATTGTTTGTATTTTCTTTTCAGCCACAACATTTAAATCACAATAAAAAGGCGGTAAATCTAGGCAGTTATTTTACAAAAGATATAACGATATTTTACAGAAAGAATAGTAATACGACTAAGAAGATCCTACTAACAAACTACAAGACGAGTGGAAAACTGGCGAGCTTTTCGATTTTGGCCAGTCCCAGTGAAATTCGAGCTTCGGCGTGTTCAGGCAATTGAAGATCGGATCTAAAGGTATCCAGCGAGGATTCCGGGGCCGCAAATTTCGGTTGCAGCTGGCGCAGATGGAGCTCCAGATATTTGACCTGGTTCTGCAGCAGCTTGAGGGATTCCTCCAGGAAATTCCGAAATTCTATTAAATTTGTGGGCGTCTTTTGGCTTTTGCCTTGCTCTTGACTCAGCTGCAGGCAGGCGATCTCGAAGTCGGCTACTTGGACGGATATCTGGGCTAGTTCATAAGCAAGTTTCAGTCTGTTGAATGGAAAGTAATCGCAGTTAGCAAAGTTTCGCAATTTCTGGCGGGGATTAGACCACTTACACGCTGTCCTGCAGGCTTTGGTAGACATCCTGGCACACAGAAAGCAGGGCAAAGGTGGCAGCTTGATTGGTACTATAGTAAGGGAACATATTAGCCTGGTTCAAGTTGGTTAAATTAAGTTTTTACCCCTTAACCAGGCGATATCGTTGACTCAGTTCCCACAAGCGGTTCGCTCGATTCGACAATTCAGGTGTTTCGGCTGCTTTCACCGCTAGATAGCTCCTTATGCTGGTGGCCAATAGCTTCAGCTGTTGCTCCAAACTGGTCTTGTGGTGCTCCAAACGATCTGCTGGCAATAACATCGCGTAAAAGCTGTGAATTGTAATTTAATTTGTAAAATGTGCGAGCCACACCATTCGATAACTGTCATCGAAATCGGGTCGCATCGTTATCGGTGTTGGTGAACATTCCTTGTGCGATATATATCGGATTTAATATTAATTTTTTAAAATTTATTTATAGGTTGTTAGCTGCTCAAAACAATACTCCTCTTTGATTTTGGACCATTTTTGCCCAAGTTACAGCCAAAAATCAGTAAGAACAAGAGAGAACGCTATAGTCGGGTTGTTGTCCCGACTATCTAATACCCGTCACTCAGCTAAAGGGAGTGCTAACGCTGTGTCGGATTGGTGTCCCGACTAATAATCGTAACTCAGCTAAAGGGAGTGCGAGGGAGATAGATATATAATTTTTGATTGCGTATAACTTTTTAATGAATGGTCCGATTTGAAAAATGTCTTCTACATTTTGATAGGTATAAATATACACAACAAAATTGCATTTATACTTCTCGGAAATCTTTAAAGATGTGGGCGCGGGACCCATTTTAAAATCGTTAGTGGGCGATTGTGGGCGTTAGAGGGGGCGTGGCGCTCGGCTAAAATAAACTTGCGCTGCGTAGGAAGCCAAAGAATATGTGTGGGAAATCTCAACCTTCTAGCTTTTGTAGTTTCTGAGATCTCAGCGTTCATACAGACGGACAGACAGACAGACGGACAGACGGACAGACGGACAGACGGACATGGCTAGATCGACTCGGCTAGTGACCCTGATCAAGAATATATATACTTTATGGGGTCGGAAACGCTTCCTTCTAGCTGTTACATACTTTTGCACGAATCTAGTATACCCTTTTACTCTACGAGTAACGGGTATAAAAATCATCAAAAATCAAGATCCTGTTTTTCCACCTTAAAAATCAGTATTTCGACTATAAAAACGTAAATAATGGTCCCAATATGGAATGTCGTACCTCGTTGAGCTCGTAATAAAATTCCCAATCGATTGGCATTCAAACCTGGAACTTTTAATTTTTTTCCCATTTTTTTCAAAAAATCATGATGTAACCCCTTATCAAAAAACCGAAAATTTGATCAAAAATTAATTTTTTTAAATCGCTCAAAAAGTAAACGGATTTTAAAATATGGGTCGTTAGCTATTTACAACAGTAAGCCTTTTTGATTTTTGTCCAAGTTACAGCCAAAAAACGATAAAAAAAAATCATATTTTTATCAAAAATCAAGATTCTTATTTTCCACCCAAAAAATCAGTATTTCGACCATAAAAATGTAAATAATGGTCCCACAATGGAATGTCATACCTTTCTGAACTCGTTATTAAATTCCAAATTAATCTGCATTTAAACCTGGAAATTTTTAATTTTTGATTTTTTTGCAAAAAATTAGGACTTCTAACTCTTTATTAAAAATGTGAAAATTGGGTCAAATATTTATTTTTTTAAATCAGACGAATAGTTCTCTGATATAAATTATTGGGTCGTTAGCTTCTTAAATCGACAAGCCTTTTTCACTTGGGATAATTTATCTATTCAACCGATTGAAGTTAAAGAAAAATAAGTGGTTTCCAGACGGGTCAACTCTTCAGTTGAGCTTGGCAATCGCTTCTTCAATACTCTCGCCACCAAGGATGATCATCTTCAGGTATTCAAGGCCATTCCTGGCGGCCTCCCTCCGAGCTTCCTCCATCGACGCACCACTGCCGTGACAGACGCCCACTGGCGCCATGCAGATGAGGACCAGGCACTGAAACTGCTTGGAGAAGGTGGTCTCCTCGATGTCCACGTAGGTGACCTCAAATTGATTCTCCACAGCGATCTCGGTCAGCAGTTTCTTGAAGTCAATCTTGGTGCTCTTCAGGCAGGTCTTCCGTAGGCCCATCATTTTTGGTCCCATTGGAGCTTTTGGGCTCTTCTGCGATTGCTGCGATGCCTGGTTTTTCGGTTCACCATGATCCTTCGGTTCACCAGAATTCCCCAGTAGGCGAGTGCACATTTTCTGGGCGGCCATCCGCTTGGCCGCCTTCCTGGTCCATCCCGTGCCCACCTCGCTGAACTCCTGGACCAGGCAAATGACCCTGTGCTGCTTCTCCTCGAGCATCCTGTCCTCTGATTCGTAAACCGGGGAAGCCCAGCGGCGTTTCACGCAGATCTCGTTCAGATCGCGGATCGAATGCTCATCGACGATTCTGGAACAAATTAAGTTACAAAAATAAATTACTCTAAGTTCATTTAAATTTTGCAACACAATGTTTAAGTATTTCCATTTCCCTTATATTCGTTTTAATTTTAAATATATTATTAAAATAAAATGAACATTAGAAAAAATGTCTCTGGACAAGAGGACGCCATCAAACCCGCGTCCTGAGACAGTAATGTAGAACTGTCAATGTTATAAAATTGTTCTTTCCACACTCATGTTATGTTTCCAGTTATTTGTTTCTATGTTCTAAATTATGCGTTTTATAACCATTAAGTTGGTTGATCAACGCTATAAATAAAAATATGCTATATAAAAAGAAAAAATGTAGGAAAAAGAAAGCCTTTGGCATAGAAATAAAAAACCCTTTAAGCTTAATTGCACGAAATGAACGGTTCGGTTCTCAAGAATTCACCGCATTTTCTGGAAAAATTCGAACTATAAAAAATATAAAGGGGAAACATTTGGAAATCTTCTTTGCTCTACTTATTCTGATTTCCTTAAATTTGTTTAAATTTTAAATATATTTATAAAATAAAATAAATTTAAAAATAAAATTAACTTTAGAAAGAATGTAGAGAAAGGAAAGCCCTTGGCATAGAAATTAAAAACCCTTCAAGCTGAATTCCACGAAATGAACGGTTCGGTTCTAAAGAATTCACCACATTTCCAGGAAAATTCGACCTATGAAAAATATAAGGGGAAAAATTCGGAAATCTTCTTTGCTCTACTTATTCTGATTTCACTAAATTTGTTTAAATTTTGAATATATTTTTAAAATAAAAGAAATTTAAAAATGAAGTTAGCACTAAAAAGAAAGTGGGAAAAAAAGCCTTTGGCATAGAAATAAAAAGCCCTTCAAGCTGAGTTCCACGAAATGAACGATTCAGTTCTCAAGAATTCGCCGCAATTCCTGGAAAAATTCGACCAACGAAAAATATAAAGGGGAAAAATTCAGAAATCTCCTGTGGTCTACTTACTCTAAAGTATTTTGACGATTGGAACCACCGTTGGGTGTTCCAGTCAGGGTTTCGATGAGCAGCCGAGCAGCCTCATGCTTGCCAATTTTTTTGGAGCGCCCGGAACCAACGGCGAAGTGAGTGACTTCCTTGTCCTTGAAGAAGACGCGAAACCAGAAGTTCACCTCGGCACCGGATCCCTCGGTCTGGAGCAGCTCGTAGGTGGGAACGAGGCTGCGGCGGGATAGCAACTCCTGCAGCAGGGCAACGGGTTGTTTTGAGGCGCTGGCCTCGCGAAGGAACCTCAGCTCCTCTTCGGTGGCCTTGAAGTCCGGATTGGGCAAACTTTCCTCTTTTACCTCTCCACCAGTGGAGTGGCCATGATCCTCCTTAGGATCTTGTGTTTTCTTTTGATCCATATTTCCGTGGCTCTTTTATTAATTAAAGATACAGTCGTCGTTCGATTTTTGATCGAATGCATTGACAGCTTTACAAAAAAATGGCGCTCTGTTGAAACAGCTGTCGATATTTAACAATATCAACCCTGTTGGCCAAAAAAGAAAATGGCGAAACGGCGCGGGAAAAGTTTGAAAATTTAAACAAATGACAGATTTTACTATTAATGTGACAGATAATAATCTAGAACACCTTTTGATCAATTATTTTTAATTATACCAAGTAGATTAAAAGCAGTTGTTATTAATATACTACCCATACCAATAAAAATTGAAAAATTTAAGAAAGTTTTATTTTTTATTTGCTTTACTTTAAAATTACGCCTTAAACTCTTTTTAGGCCTGCAAAAATATTATATTCTTCACAATAAAAATTATTATTTCATATTATTTTCAAGATCAAGGGTTGGATTCAACCGCCCAGCAAGTATCTGGGTATCTGGTAGTTGGAGTACACCCCATTGAAGCGTATCACCCAGCCGACGCCATCGTAGTTGACCGTCTTGTGGAAGCGGACGACCACTTGGCTGCGCTGGCTCTTGTAGTATTTCGGATTGTCCTCGCCACAGAAGCGCCTCACTTCTACTTCCTCGCCAGCCTCGTCCTTTTCCAGGACCTGAAGGTAGTCGGTGTGACAGGTGGTCTTGGAGCCCAGATTGAAAACTAAGTACAGGAAAGGAATATATTAGTGATCACTAATCTTAAAGCAATATAGTAGTACCTTCGAAATTGAGGAAAACTTTATTGTTGCTCGGCACCCGGACAATCCACTGGCACTCGGAGTTATTCCGCACATTGGCCGGATAAAAGGGATTGGCGAAGATGCCCTCGGTGTTGTAGAACTGACCGCCGCATCCGGGCCCCTTCTCCACGGGACTGGCCAGATAGGTGAGATCCAGCGAGGTCAAAAACGACCCGGTCTTCATGTGCAGTCGCAGTTCATCCGAATAGCTGAACAGGCTCTTGCCGACGTCCACAAAGGAGCAGAAGCGTTGCAGCGATTTATTTTGCCTGTCGAAGACCTCCATATATTCCGTCTGGCAGTCGTAGGTGCCGAAAATCAGTTCCGTGTAGTACAAACTCAGCGTGTGATTGACCGGGGCACGGATCGTAATATCGCAATCGTCGGTCTGCGAAAGATGTACCCTTCCCTGCAGACCATCGTAGTGCCGCTCGGACTTGGAGTTCAGCCCCACCTGCACCTGGAATCCGGAGCGCTGCTCCAAGCCCTTCGATCGGAACCGCAGGTACACCTCGTTGGCGTTGGCGTAATAGGTGTCCGGCCTCACATTGCCGCAGTAGACGTGCTCCGTGGCAAAGTCAAAGTGATTGTGTCCGGAGGTCTGGCCATTGAAGACCAGCTCGCTGCCAAAGCCCTGCTCCACCTGTTCGGCATCCTGGGTAAATGATAGATGTATAGGTTAATATTTAAATTAATTAAAAGCATTATGGGATTTGGGAACTTTAAGTGAGGTTTTGGGTCACCTTTTGGTTTTGTATCTTAGAAGTTGTCATGAATAAATATTTTTTAGGGAATTAAACTACTAAACTTATTAAACTTTAGGTAATTCCTTTTCAAATATTTCAAAAACTCCATAATCGGGGTCACCTATTATAAATCTCAAAATCCTATTCTGAGAAATGTTTATAATGCGAATTTATAAGGAAATTAAACCACAAACTAATTAAACTTTGAGTAATTCCTCTACAAATATTTCAAAAAATCCATAATCGAGGTCACCTATTATTTAGTTTATAATCCTATACTGAGAAATGTTTTATAAGGAAATTATACCACAAACTTATTAAACTTTGGATAATTCCTTTACAAAAATTTCAAAAAAATCCATAATCGGGGTCACCTATTATGAATTTCAGAATCCTATACTCAGAATCTTAGTATAAATCACCCTTATATATGGGTAATGCAGATTTTTCAACTTACTATATACAATTTTGGGTAATTCCTTTACAAAAAGTTAAAAAAATCCATAATTGGGGTCACCTATTCTTAATTTCAGGATCATATACTTAGGATCTTATTATAAATCACCCCTATATCTTCCTATCCTCAACGATACTCACCTCACTGTTGTAGACCTTCAGGTAGTCCTCCACACAGCTGCCATTGGCATCGGGACCATGTAGATCGAAGCTGACAAAGTTCATCCGCAGCGGCGTATCGCCCTTGATCCGCCAGAAGCAGGCCACCCCGTTGGCGTAGTTACCGCCCGGCGTCCTGGCCGGCGAGTCAATGGTCACCTCCTGCCGCTCCGAACTCAACGCGATCTCCGAACTGCCGCACAGACGGGGCACGGCGTTGATGGTGACCTCGAAACCGGAATCGGTGACCCTCGTATCGGTGACGAAGCGCAGGAAGAGCGTGTGCCGCGAGGTGCTCAGCGTGGGCGGCTGATCCTGGCCACAGAAGCGTCCAATGATATCGGCAAAGGGACCGGCGCCATCGCGCAACTCCACATAATCCTTGGAACAGTCATCCGACTGCTGAACGTGGAAGTGACTGAACTGCACGCTGATCTGCTGATCCGTGTTCACCCGGAAAACGACATGGCAGTCGAGACCGAAGTCATAGCCCTCGGGATTGTAGAACTTGCTGTACACATAACGCGTGGATCCATTTAGCGAGATCTTCTCATCGCAATTCTGCATGATGCGAACGAAGGCACGGAATCCCCGCGACGGATCCCGCTCATCCGAGTAGCTGTGTATGATGCCCCGCTCCTGCGGAATGCTAATCACCGGGAGCTCTTCGTTCATCCGCCCGCAGAAGCGTCCCCTTCGCTGTCGTTCATCGGGAATGGAACCCGCAAAGATTTCCACCCCATCATAAGCACAATTCGTGTGCGGTTCAAAGTCAAGGAGTTCGAACTTTACAATGAACTTGTAGCCCACCGGTGCCGTGAGATTCCAATAGCAATCGCTGCCCGGCGGGAGGTTGTTATCCGTGTGCTGCCTGGGTGATTGAACCACTCCCGTTCGGCTGATTACTCCACCGCAAAGGCGACTCGAGTAACGCACCTGGAATCCTCGGCCCGAATAGCTGCTATCCGTTTTGAAAATCAAACTTATGGACTCCTTGGCCCTGTACTCGTGATTGTGCTTCACGCCACAGATGATCACCTGCTCCGGGTCCCGATCCTTGTCCTTGGTAACCACGGTGACATTGTCAAAGAGGCAAACGGATATGGGTGCCTGTTCCAGATCGAATTGCAGGAAGCTCACGAGAACGCCACCGGATAGCGGATCCCTCGGCACGATCGTCCAGTTGCATTGCAGATCCTTCTCGTAGCTAACTGGAAAGCCCGGACTGCTGAGATTCCTTTCCTCATCGTCGGCGTAGAGAAGGCCACCGCAATTCCGCTCGAATTTGGCCAGGAAACCATCGCCCACGACATCGCCGTCGGAGCGAAAGATTAGCCGCAGATACGGCGATGTGGTGTTGATCATTTCGGGGGCCACACGACCGCAGATCCTCTGGAGATCCGTCCAATTGCCCGAGGATTCGTTGCGCTGCTGGACGAGCAGATAGTCCTTGGCACAGCCGGCGCTATCCTCGATATAGAAACGCCCTTGGAAGGTGAGACCGATGTGATAGCCCGAGGCAGCCTCCACCTCCCAAATGCACTCGACATTATTCTTGTACTGCTCACTGAAATCGATGGCTCGATACGGATAGGTCAGCTTGCCGCCGCATCCCGAACCGTATTTAACGGACACATTGAATGTCGCATTGGGTGCGAAGCTATCCGAGTGGTATTCAAAGAACAGGCCACGCTCCACCACCACATTCACAGCCGCCGGCTGGTTGCAGAATAATCCCAGCGAGGGTGAGTTCTGGTCGGGTCCATTGTACACCTAAAAAGAGAGATTCCTCCATTAAATACAGAACAAGAGGGCACGCTATAGTCGAGTATTTCGACTATCAGATACCCATTACTCACTACATTTTTTGTCCATAACTTTTTAATGGACTTTCCGATTTGAAAACTTTCTTCTACATTTCGATAGGTGTTAGTAAACACAACAAATTGGCATTTCAACTTTTACAAAATCTGTAAAGATCTCTTTTAAAGCGACTGTGGGCGTACGAGTGGGCGTGGAATATTAGTTATTAATCCTAACCTTCTAGGTTTTGTAGTTTCCGAGATCTCAGCGTTTAAACGGACGGACATGGCTATATCGACTCGATATAAATATAACATATTTCAAAATTATCCCTACTTTAAGATAGTGATGCTGGCAGGCCTCTTCCGTGGATCCCGGAGCCAGCGGAGGCGTCGGCAGGTTGACACCGCGCACCGTCACCTCCAGCTGGATGTCCTGCGGAACCACCTCGTCGTCGTTGACGGCATCCGCATAGGATCCAATGGCCCAGGCACAGTCGATGGGTCCCTGTATCTCCGCCATTCCCGTTGGCTGGCTCAGCGTCATATTGTCGCCCGGCTCCAGGATATAGACGCCGCCGCAGGACTGCATGTTGTAGGACAGGACGAGGCTGGACAACGAGTTGCGGTTGTTGGACGAGACAACCAGTTGGATGGGGAAGGGCACTCGGATGGAGGGGAGGGGTTTGCCCGGTGTGGGTGCCTGGTAATTGCAGAGGATGCGCTGCATTAGGTGCTCCACCTGGTCGACGCGGTTGATCCTAAGCGGCGAGAGGAGGGAGCAGAGATGCGTGTTACGCATCATCACAGAGCTCGAGTTGTACTGCTTCACCTGGAATAGAAAGTTCATTTAAAAAGGAGTTTACTTGCTAAGTAAAAAAAACTAGCTGATAAGCAACTTATCAAAATTAATACATACAAGTTCCAAAATGAACTGCTTTTGGCATATTCATTCAAAAATGAACACGTTTATGCATATTCATTCAAACAGGCTTATGCATGTTCATTTAATGCAATGAATAAGTTTATGCAGTTTACTAAGTAAAAAAAAAACTAGTCGATAAGCAACTAATCAAAATTAATTCATACATAGTTTAAAAATAAACAGGTTTATGCATGTTTATTTAAAAATAAATAAGTTTATGCAGTTTATTAAGTAAAAAAAAAACTAGATGATACGCAACTAATCAAAATTAATACATAAAAGTTCCAAAATGAACTGGTTTTAGCATATTCATTGAAAAATGTACAAGTTTATGCATGCTATTTTAAAAATGAACGTGTTCAAGCGTTCTTTCATTAAAGGAAAATCAAAGAAAATCCTTTCCTCACCTGAATCATGATGGTGCTATTAACCAGCGGCTCAATTTTGTAGCTGCAGTGAATCGGAATGCTGACATTAACCGGCTGAAACACAATCTCCGTGGTGACATCCCTTTGGATGCCGAACTGCTGGCATCTGCTGAATCCCGAGGCACTGAATCGCAGCTTAATGCCGCGCGTCTGGCCGGTGGGCAGCAGGAAGGCATCGATGCCCATGGTATTGTCCGAGGACATCACCTCGGCAGGCGGATCGGCGGTGTATCTGCCCAGGATCGACTGCATTTTGAAGTCATTGGCCACGGTGAGACGTCCACGGAAGTGACCAAAGCCATAGGCCATTGGGGTTCTCCAACCTTCGCTCACATTCCGATTGCCCATATTAAAGTCGAGGATCTCGAGGCGAACTCGCCGTCCCTTGGCCACCTCCACGTGCCAGACGCAGTGCATCGGATGGTCGACACCCATGGGATAGCCAGGCGTCTGGAGGACTCCCACATTGGCGTTGATGGTCTCACCGCAGCGGGAGCCCAGGGATTTATAAGTAAACCGGAAGCCCTGATTCTCGGCGGGAATTCCATCCATAAACCGATAGCGGAACACAATCTTGTTGGTCTCGCTCAACAGGCGATGTTTCTCGTTGCCGCACACGGTCAGATCATCCACGACCTTCTCCTCCTGCTCTTCACCATCCGATCCTGCGAAGGCATCCATCTCCTCCAGCCGCAGATGATTCCGCTGCGAGCAGCTGCCATTCGCCAGCCGTGGGATCTGCATAAATTCCGTTTCCAGCTCGATGGTGCTGCCCTTTTCCAGCTCAATGGTGTACACACACTCCTCCAGCTGCTTGCCTTCCTCCTGGCCATGGTGAATCTGGAGGAGATCGCGCGGTGGTGAGGCTATGACGCCCTCGCTGCCATGGAAAGAGCCACCGCAACGGGCCAACTTCAGGCTGGCATTGAAACCCATGTGCGGCTCCGAGACATCTGTGTAGTAGCGAATCCTCAGCTGATTGCCAGTGGAGTAAATCGAATCCGGTTTGCGATTGCCACAATAGCGACCGATCTCGTGCTTCAGCTCCGTGCTGCCATCGTTGACCAGGACGTACTCCCTTTGGCACTCCCTCGTCTCCCCATCCGCTTCGACCAGATCGAATCCGCCCTGAAAATGCAGCACTATCCGATGTTCCGGCGGCGCCTGTACAATCCAAATGCATTCGGAATGGGGATGCGGCAGATGTGGATAATACGGTGTACTGATGATCTTCTCATCGGAGCTGCTGGTCAATTGAATGCGACCCGAGCAGGCGTGGCCTAGTTCCTCGAAGCGGAAGGTCATCAGGAAGCGGGGAGGACTCGCATAGTGGAACTTGACATACGCCCGATTGGAGGTGGTGTTTAGGATCTCATTCGCCACATCCTCACAGTATTTTCCACGGCCCAAAAAGGGTGAATCCTCATCGTTGCCATTGCGTAGCATTAGGAAATTGCGACAATCATTTGCGGCACTGTTTTGTAACTGAAAGTCGGGGAAATCGATCTTGATCCTGCGACCCTGACGCACCTTTATAGTCCACACACAATCCTGATTCACGCGGGGATTCAGTCTCAAAACCTCGGTGATGTTCACCTGACCTTGGGTGGCCGTAATCTCGGAACCACAGCCCGTTCGTACAAGCCCATTAAAGCCCGTTCTATTGACACTAGGATCCGTAGTGAACTCCACTCGAAGATAGGGTTTCCCATGGAAGATTCTCTCATTAGGAGCAGTGGGCAGCGTGCACAATCTAGCCAATTCCGACCAGTTCTGCAGATCACCTCCACTCGAAATCCTCACATAGTCCGCTATGCAATCGTTGGGCCCGCCAAAGACCTCCAAATCCAGGTGACTCAGCGTGAAGATGGCATGCACAGCCGGATCCGAGGGCACCAAAGTCCACGAGCACTTCAACCCATTGTCGTAGCCATTCGGATAGCCCGGCGAATGGAATCCAATGGCCGAACGATCGATGGTGATTAACTGACGGCCGCCGCACAGGCGCGTCTGCTCCTCGGCCGTGCGATTCGAGCGAAGAGCCTCCTTGGAGAGACGCTCCCAGGTCAAACGGAAGGGACCCCGGCTGGCCGTCAAATAGACCACATTGGTGCTGGAAAGGATCGGCTCTTCTAGACCCATCATCTCGATGCGGGCTCCAATGTCCGAATAGCCATCGTAGAAACGCAAATGTGGCTGGTCGACATCCCTCAAATGGTCCACCGATATCGCCACCACATACTCCTTTTCCACCGTTATGCGCCAGCTGTACGGATCGGTGTCCTGGAATTTGCTCGGATAGTGCGGCGACTCGATGGCGCCGTCAGTGCCATTCAGCTCGTTGTGGTGTTCTATAAACAGATAAGAGAAATAGTATTTCTTTTTATAATTTTAAATGATTTTTCAACAATTTAATTATTTGCGAATTCTTTAGGACAAGAAGAAACCAAATTAAACACCCTATCATATTCCCTTTTTTTTATTTTTTGATTTGAAATTTTTAATAAAATTAGACAGCGAATTCTTTAGAACAAGAGTTTAAATTTAATTTTTAATAATTCGCGAATTCTTCAGGACAAGAATAAACCAAATGGATATTAAATCTTTAACAAAAGTAGACCGCGAATTCCTTAGAACAAGAGTTTGAAAAATGTAATTATTGCAAATTCTTCAGGACAAAAAAAAAACAAATATGAAGCCCCTTATAAATTTGTTCATGAATTTTTCAACAGAATTATACCGTGAACAAGAGTTTAAAAAATTTATTTTTTATAAAATAATTTGCGAATTCTTTAGGTCAAAGAGAACCTACATATAGCACCCTTATATATTTTTAAAAATGTTGTAATTCCACACGAATTCTACAGAATTAGTCTTCCGAACTTGAATTAGAAATTTCTTCAAAATCGTCATATTCTTACCATAGTTATAAGAGGCCATGAATCCCTCGCCCACATTGTCATCGTCGCTCTTGAACTTCATCCAGATCGAACCGCTCGAGTGAATCACCCCGGGCACCTCGTTGCCGCAATAGACTCCGATCAGTTTACCGTTCTCCGTCTCCTCGCGCACCTCCAGATAATCCCGATTGCAGCCATCCGACTTCTCTAGGTCCATCGATAGCAGCGCCAGGCTGATGGAATTGCCCGCGGAGGCTTCCAGCAGCCAGGTGCACTCGATGTTCGGTGGATAGGAGGCGGGATAGTAGGGCGAAGTGAACCGGCCGGACAGAGCGTTGTACAGGCTGCCGCAGGCCGTGTCCATGGTCATGTAGTGGCCGGCGAACTCCTCGACCAGCAGCAGGGGCACACTGATGGCCAGCGCCTGGCCGTTGGAGATCAACGCCGGCGGATGCGAGCGGCAGAACTGGAGGCGCGGCGTTCCCTTGGCCTCCGTGCCCTCGTAGATCTTCACGCCCATTTGGAGGCAGTCGCCCTCGGTGGGATATCGGCTCTCGGCCTCCTCGCGCAACTTCACATGGGTGGGCGTGAAGATGATGTGCTTGTTGGGCTCCTGCGACTGGAAGACAAACAGACAGGTCTCGTTCCGCGGCGCCTGACGCGACATCTCCACGTATTCGAAGTCGGTATCGTCGATGGTCACCTGCAATGTGCCAGCATAAATTAAAATTATATTTTGTGATCTTGGATGTTGAATAAATTAAATCATATTAATATCTATAGTACCTTTTATATTACTAAATATATGAAAATAGATTTTTAAAAACGTTTTGTTAGTTTTTCTAAGGATTTTAGACAAAGTTATAGAGATATTCAGAATACTCCTTAAAATAATACATCTATTTATTATTATGTTAAAACAGATCGATTAAAAATTGCTTATGGAAAAAAAAGTTTATAATTTTAAATGAATTTTGAATTAAATTACATTAAAATAATATCTATAGTACCTAATCACTAAATAGATGAAAATAGATTTTTAAAAACATTTTTTAGTTTTTCTAAGGACTTTTGTGATTTTGGATGTTGAATAAATTAAATCATTATAATAAATTAGTACCTATTAAATCACTAAATATATGAAAACAGATTTTTAAAAACATTTTTTAGTTTTTCTAAGAACTTTAGACAAGGTTATAGAGATATTCGGAATACTCCTTAAAATAATACATCTATTTTCACATTAAATATATCTATAACTTATTGAAAACCCCACCGTTTGGCCACACGACTCGTGGAAGTGCAGCCGGAAGCCCTTCCTCGAGACGGAGTCATCGCTGATGAATCGCACCACCGCCAAATTGGTGGCGGACTTTCGAATGGCGGTATCTTGCTCCTCATCGCCGCAGACCTTGAACAGCTGCTGACCCTCGGTGTCGTCCTCGGCCAGATCGTAGCCTTCCAAATAGTCCCAGTTGCAATCGTAGCCCGACTCGAGATCAAGGTTCTGCATTTCGAAGACGATCTGGTGGTGCGGCGACACCTCCACCTGCCATTCGCAGTGACTGCTGACGGGATATGATTGCGGGTAGTTGGGAGACTCGATCACTCCGTTGCGGGCCGAGATTTTGCCACCGCAAGCTGAGGAAATGAAGGAAGGATAGCAGTAAGTAAGGTGTTAATATCCTTATAAAGGTGTCTGAAAGTATACAGTAATATATTTAAGATCTAGAAGATAGGCAGTATTTTTCATTGCATACTTTTATGCACCTTTAAAAGTGAGTTCAAAAACCTAGTGATTCGGATGGAAGTATAGCTGTAAGTAAGGTGTTAATTAATTTTGTTAGTAACAAATAGATTAGGAATTCCATTTGTTGTTAAAAATAACCTAAATTTTTAGAGATAACCGATGAAGGCACAGAAATCACTTGGAATTTAAAGGCACTTATGAAGGTGTCTAAAAGTATGCAACAATATATTTAAAATAGATTCTAATCGGAAAATCCTGCTGGTCATTAAACCAGATATTTATATAAATTACTTCTATACTCCAAAATAATAAAATGATCCAAGAATCACTCTTCAAATTTCTTACCAATCAGTTCTACATTAATCCCTATATCCTACTCACTTGCTTTCACAGTTTTATAGGTGGCAGAGAATCCCAGTCCATTGTGCGAACCATCCGATTGGAATCGCACATGCAACCTGTGCCCGGCACTGGTGATGACCAGCTTGTCCGTGGATCCACAGTGGCGTTCGTGGTCCGCCACAGAGTACTTGTGGTTGGACACCTGAAATCATTCCATTAGATTACTATTACAAGTTGAGAATCCAATCTCACCGTCAGCGCATCCTTGGTGCAATTGACGCTCTCCTCGAGATCCATATTGAAGATGGTCAGCTCGATGATGCTGTCGCGCTGGACGGTGATGAGCCAGTAGCACTCCAGGTCGTTGGGATACATGTGCGGTCTATTTGGCGAATCGAAGGATCCACTTTCGCCGCGCAGCTCCTGGAGGCAGCCATCGATGCGGTAGTCCAGCTGGAAGTTCACAAAGCTGGCATTGTGGACGACGGTCAGCACTTCGCCACTGGCATTCAGTGCTCCTGGGGCAATAATGCTCTCTATATTTTTCCCATCCATGATATACAGACCACCGGGCATCTGGGTACTCGGCATATGCTGCTCCGCCTCGTGTCGCTCCAAATGGGAGACTTCCAGGCGAATGCGATTGCCTTTGGGCGCCCGAATGGTCCAGCTGCAATTGATCGGTATCGTCTCCCAGAAGGGCTCCATGTAGTTCAGACTCTCGATGGTTCCCGTGGTGGCCGTCAGATTTCTAACGCAATTCGCCTTGAAGGATATACGAAAACCTCTTCCAGCATTTGAGGAATCCGTATCGAAGGCCACCGTCGCCTCACTCGTCTCCAGCTGAATCAATTGATTCTTCTGATCCGATCCGCACATCACCTTGTCGGGCGTCTGATTGGGTTGCTTGATGCCCGCGTAGATCTTCACGCTGTCGTAGTAGCAGCTACTCAAGCCCTCCACATCCATGTCATCGACGAGCAGGGAGACTGCGGAGCCGGGATGCACACTAATCCGCCACTCGCAGTGCGACAGGTGGGGATACGAGTTGGGGTAGCGGGGCGAGGAGATGGCTCCCATATTGGAGCGCAGATTCCCGCCGCATCCAAAGGCGGCGACGCGCCAACGTAGGCGGAAGCCTCGACCATTAATTGCCGAATCCGTGTGCAGATGCAGTCGCATCTCGTGGCTAAAACTGGGTATCCTCGCCGGTATATTCCCTCCACAAAACCTTCCTATCAGCGGCGATGTGTCGGCACCGCCGTTCCTTATCTCCAAATAATCCGCCGAGCAGTTCGACGACTCCTCGAGGGCAAAGTTCTCCAGCTGAATCTCGAGCAGATGACCCAATGTCCCCGTCAAATGCCAATCGCAATCCAAACCGCTGGAATAATTGGCGGGATAATCCGGTGAGGTGAGCTCACCACTGGATGCATGAATGTGACCACCGCAATTGCCGCGTTCCTCGAACGAGTAGCTCAATTCGAAGCCGCCGTCCGATTCGCTGTAGTCCGAGACGAATTTGATGACCAACTGACGCGAGTGACTGACCAGATCCTCGGGCAAATGGGAGCCACATAGCTTAGCCAGCGGCTTGGCCTTCTCATCGTTCTGCTGGGCGGAAAGGCTATCGTAGATCTCCACAAAGTCAAAGCTGCAGTCCAACGATTCCTCCAGATCGAAGCTCAGCCAGTGCAGCCGGATGGCCTTGTTGGCCGGCGCCATTATCACCCAGTAGCAGTTCGCATCATCGGCATAGTGACCCGCCGAGGATTCCGGCAGGCGGATGTGCTCACCGGAAAGAGTGTGGACTCCACCACACTTGTCGCTTCCCGCCGACACCGACTGGTACTCGAACTTGAAGCCACGACCCGAACTGTCCGCATCCGTGGTCAGGTGGAACTGCAGGAAGTTGGTCTGGCTGACAAAGATCTCCGCCGGCTGGTTCTTGCCACAGAAGGGTCCAAGGATCTGGCGGTTCAGGCCATCGTTGATCTGTGAAAGGGAGGGTAAGTAAGTAAGGGTATGTATATGGGCACTTCCAAAAAAAAGTCCACCAAGCCAAAAACCTTGAAACTTGAATAAAACGTATTTCCACATGATTTTGCCCCGATATTAGTTTCTAATTAGTTGGATACTGAGCTTAACTACAAATTTGGAGTATAGTTTGATTATTTTTATGACAAACCCCACCAATATACGCAAAAATCAGTTTTTGGCTCTTTTTTTGTTATTTTTTGGACCTGTCTTCTGTTGTTATTTTATCCTATAGGAATGCTAATATGTGACATTTTTCTGTACTGAATGCTTCATTCACATGCTAAACTGTTAAGTTAAAAGCAAAACATCCAGCAATTGAGAGATAGAGGTAAAGAGATCCGCTTTACAAAACAGTCGGAAAAAATGTCCCGAGCGACATGTCCCGAGCGAATGTGGTTGAACCTACATTAAAAAAAAACGGCAAAGAATTTTTGAGTAAAACCAAAAGCATTTCACAGCGACATGTTTGAACAACATTCTAAAAAAAATCGCATTCAAATATTCCATCAGAATTTGCTAATTTCTGGTGTTGTATGAACTTCCCCGAAATCCACTTCTATTTTTGTCCCGAGCGAATACGGCAGTTTTTTACCGATATCTCAAAAACTAAAAGTGGTACAAAATTAAGATTTTTACCAAAAATAGAGCTTGGGAAGAGTGAAAAGAAAAGCCCATAATTAAAATTAAAATCCATTGTTTTACAATTTTTTTTCAACTTCAAAGGTGTGCAAATGTCCCGAGCGACATTTTGGAAGTGCCCATATACATATGTGGTATATAATGCAAGAACTGCAATTTTTGTTGTTTTTCGTAATTTTTTTTTATTAATAAGGAATTGTGCTGGAATTTCGCAACTTGGCATATTGATTGCATTGTTCTTATATCATTTTAAACAATTTTTAATTTTTGTAACGATTTCCATCACTTTCGGGGAAATTTATTTTTTGATCAATTTTCGCATTTTTGATAAATTAAACAATTTCCAAATTTAAATGCCAATCGTTGGGGAATTTATTTACGAGCTCAGCGAGGTATTACATTCCATATTTGGATCGAAATTTTCATTGTTACGGGCAAAAAACTGCTATTTTACGGTGGAAAATATGGATTAGAATTTCAGACAAAAATTTTGCGGCTTTTCAGTTGTAATTTGGACAAATTAAGGCCTACAGTTAAAAGACCGACTGTTTTGAACAGCTAACGACCTATACTAACGATCCCCATCACTTTCTGCGAAATTTATTTTTTGATAAATTTTTCCATTTTTTAATGATAGTTACATTAGGATTTTTTGCAAAAAATTACAAAATTTTAAGATTTTTAGGTTTGAATGCCAATCGTTAGGAAATTAAATCACGAGTTCAACAAGGTATGACATTCCATAATTGGATCATTATTTCCATTCCTACGACCAAAAAACTGATATTTCAGGGTGAAAAATATGGATTTAAATTTTCGACGAAAATTGTCCTTTTTTTTATGGTTTTATAGTCGTAGCTTGGACAATTCAAGGCCTACAGCTAAAAAACCGACTGTTCCGAACAGCTAACGACCTATGCTAACAAATCCCATCACTTTCTGGGAATTTTTTTTTTTCAGCAATTTTCGCATTTTTTGATGAGGGGGTTAATAATTTTTTGCAAAAAATTACAAATTTTAAACATTTCTAGGTTTGAATGCCAATTGATTGGGGATTTAATTACGAGCTCGGGGAGGTATGACTCTATATTTGCATCATTATTTGAATTGTTACGACCAAAAAACTGATATTTTTGGATGAAAAATATGGGTTTGAATTTTCGACGAAAATATGGATTCGAATTTTTTCCGAAAATAGTCCCCTCTTTATATTCTAATGGCTTTTTCTATGAATATCTGTGCCCTGAAACTCACCCTCAAATTGGTGGTTGGACAGCCAGGATCATCGTCTAGACTCTCGCCGTCGTTCAGTTGAAAATCAATCCTCTTCAAGTTGATAACCGTATTGGAGGCCGTTCGAATCGTATAGGTGCACAGCCGGTCGCTCCTGGACAGGTTTGGATAGCCCGGTGAGGTGAGTGTGCCCTCGGCACTGTCCAGTTTGAGGTCACAGGCCATCCGATAGTTCAGCTGGAAGGCACCCGAGCGGGCATAGAACTTGATTTTGAGGCGATTGAACTGCGATGTGAAGGCGGGCGGATTCAAGCGGGCCGCGTCCGAACCGCAGATCTTCTCCTGCAAACTACTGGCGCCCTCGTCCGTCACGTCCAGCACTTCGAGGCAGTCCTGCGGCTCCAGCTGCAGGCGCACAAACTGAATGGCTATCTGCTCGCCCACGGCCAAATGGATTTCGTATTCGCAGGAAACTCCACCGGGTTCCGAATTGGCTGTGGAGGATTCGGAAATGGTGCCCTGCTTGGCGGTGTAGACGCCACCGCAGCCGGGCACCCGCTCCTCGACCGAATAGTGCAGCTGGAAGCCCGTGTCGCCGCCATCGGCGTCCGAGTGGAAGTGGATCTCGGCCAGGTGGGTGGCCAGGAGCAGCGGTGCCGGAGCTCCGCTGGTGCAGTACTGGGCCAGTTCGCGGCCGGAAATGGTGTCCTTGATCTAAGTAACAAGAAAAAGAGGAGGTGATTAATAAATTAACAGGTGGAATACAAATATAAACTCGTAAAAAATTCTAAACTATTGAAATTAGCTTCCAAAATGTTAACTTATTATTAGTCAATTTATGTACTTCACAAGTACAACAAAATGTTATTTTATTATTAGTTAATTAATGGAATAATAATAATATATGTACTTATTCTTTCTTTGATTAATCCAACATGTTTAAACATATTACTTTTTTATACAAAATTTTTATTTTCATGCTTTTTAAAATATTTTAGTACTTTGTAAATAATAATATCATAAGGAATAATAATGATATATGTACTTATATTTTTTTTATGAATGCAACATTACTGTTACTGTTACTTTTTAATAAATATTCATTTTCCACGCTTTGTAAAATATTTTCGTACTTTTTTTACAAGTACCCATGGTATTTTGGCTAGAATGTTTTTTTATAAAACGATTTGGCTTTTATTGAATCTATTATTTTTAAATCAAAGAACTTTATAGGGGTTTAAAAATCCTTGTATAGCTATTAAACACTATGCTACGAAATATTTTTACTATCTAATAACCTTTCAAAAACCCAAACTCCTAGACTCACCTTCACATAATCGAAATTGCAGCTGTCGTGCTGCTCCAGCTGGAGAGAGAAGAAGGTGAGCTTGATGCGCTTGTTGGTCGGGGCCACCAGTTGCCAGCGGCAGTCGCGGTTCTTTGGATAATTGCCCGGTGATCCCGGCGAGGCGAGGGTTCCATGGGTCTCAAATTCCAGCCGACCGCCGCACTGCGGCTGCATTGAATTCCAGCTGAGATCGAAGCCCTCCCTGGCCGTCGAGTTGTCGGATCGGAACCAAAGATACAGTTGATTCCCTGAAGAGACGATATTCCCGCCGTGCGGCAGATGGTTGCCACAATAGCGTCCGATTATCTGGGCAGCCGCCGAGCGGCCATCGTTGATCTGCAGCCAATCGAAGCGGCACTCCGTCGAGTCCTCCACATCGAAGCTATTGAAGGTGACATTGACCACCAGCGATTCGTTGGTGCGAATGACCCAGGCGCACTGGGCATTGTGCTCGTATCCAGTGCCCTCCGGCGGATATTTCAGACGTCCGCTGGGCGCCGCCAGCATTCCGTTGCAGCTGCTGAATCGCGTGTCGCACAGGCGACCCCGGTAGCCCGGCATGCACTGGCAGACGAAGCCATCGCCAGTGGCCCCCACCGTCGGCCGGCAGCGTCCGCCGTTCTTGCAGGGATGCAGGTCGCAGGGACTGGCCATCGGCTCGCAGATCGGCTGCTTGAAGCCACTGGGACACAGGCAGGTGAAGTTCGAGGGTCCGGCGTCCAGGCAAATGCCATCGTTCTGTTGAAACAGAGAGAAGGAAAGGGATATTAATAATCACAAAATGGGAAATTAATGTCATAAAAAGGTTCTTATAAAATATTTCTATAATACATTTTATGCTTCGAAAAATGTGCAATTTTAAACTACTATTTTACCATAAATATATTTGTTATGCATATATTTATGAAAACAAAAAAAGGCTTAAAAAGGTTTTTATAAAATATATCTATATGACATTTTATGCTTCTAAAAATTTGCATTTTTAAAATGCTACATATACTTACATATACTTTTATGCTTATATTTATGAAACCAAAAAAAATTGTTTAGTGGTTATCTTAATTTTACATATTTAGATATGGTTTTTTACATTTCATTTTAATAATTTAATTTTTATTAATACTAAAAAGTTTATTATTTGTGTCTACTATTAAAGAATTATATATTTACTAAATAACTGTTTTTAATGAGTTATAAACTATATTCCATATCCGTATTCTACATCCAACATTTTCAAGGTTTCAAGCCACCTTTAAATTTAACAAGTGGATGAGAAAACGGATCCTAAAAGATATATAATATATATAAATATATAACGAGAAAAAACTTTAAAAATATGTAAAGATTTAAATTAAAAAAAAAGATTAAGGCCGTTAAAAATAAGAAATATATAGTTTGCTATTTTGTACATACTTTCATAACTATTTATAAGATTTTATAGCCAAAAAAAAACTCCTTTTAACTCACCAGGCAGGGATTTCCAGCGCAATTCGTGGTCGTTCCATTGACGCAGCCACTTGGACCGTATCCCGAACCCACCATGCCCACCGGACATCTGCAGGTGGCGGTGCCGGAGATCAGGAAGCAGCTGGCTGTCGGGTAGCAGGGATTGTTGCTCGCCGGACAACTTCTGGGCCGCTGGCCGGTCTGGATATCGAAATCCTCGGCACTCCGCTCGCACTTCCGGCCATCGCCCGTCCAACCCAGCGGACACTCGCCGCAGTGATACGATCCATAGGTATTTATGCAGTCCACCTTCGGACTGAGGCTGCAGCCGCCGTTGTTCGTCTGGCACTCGTCCAGATCCCGGCAACTGATCCCGTTTCCCGTGAGGCCGGCGGCACAGGGGGCGCAGGTGAAGCTGCCCGGCAGATTGATGCACTTGGTGGAGCACGGCCTGTAGGCCGCCGAATCGCTGCACTCGTCCACATCCTCGCCACAAACGGGCGTCACGCCATTGGACTTCCAGCCAGGCTCACAGAGGCACCGATAACCGGCGCTATCGGCACTCGGAATGCAGGATCCGTGGCCACACAGCTCCCAGGCACTCGACTGCGAGCAGTCCGCCTTGCGCTGGCTGCAGTGCATCCCATGCCAGCCCGGCTGGCACAGGCAGCTGTAGGATCCGAACTGATTCTGGCACTGTCCTCCGTTCTGGCAGCCCAGGTCGGTGCCCTCGTACAGGGCGCACTCGTTGACGTCCACCTCGCACTTGGTGCCCTGCGCAAAAATAAAAATAATATGATCAATCAATTGTTTATATTGTAACTGGGAATATTAGGGCATTGTTTATTGCTTAAGAATTCGCGGAATATTAGGGCATTGCTTATAAGGTTAATCAAACCAACTAAGGTAAGCCAAAAGAATTCGCGTAATATTTAGGTGTGCTAAAAAATAAAACGTCATATTTAGATGTGCCAAAGAATTCTCGTAATATTTACAGGTGCTAAAGAATTCGTGTCCTATTTGGGTGAGCTAAAGAATTCGCTTGAAATATAGATGTGCTAAAGAATTCGTGTCATATTTAGAGGTGCTAAAGAATTCGCACCACATTTAGATGTGCTAAAGAATTCGCGTCATATTTAGGTGTACTAAAGAATTTCCGTGATATTAAGGTATGCTTAAGAATTCGCGGTATTTTAACCTCTGTGAGTGAATTACAAAGGTGAATCCGAATTATTTTTAATATTTATGTGAAACGAATAATCAGTTATCTATTTACTTATACGTGGAGGTCTCTAGTGGGAACCTTTTTCTACATATAGAATATGTTTTGGTACCACTTCAGACGCCCCCCATTACTCCCCTTGTTTTTCTGAGTTCTCAAGGGAATTTAAATATGTGAGCCCACCTCGAAGGCCGCGCGGCACTGGCATCGAAAGCCGTTGAAGGTGTTGTAGCAGGTTCCTCCGTTCTCGCAGGGTCCACTGGCACAGCTATTCGTCTCCAACTGGGTCTTCATCCGATCCACCTTGTTCTCCACTGCCCTCAGTCGGGTCTGGAAGCGACGCATTAGGGCCAAGGATCCGCGAGTTCTGTTCCAAGAGTTCCAAAGGATGAGAAATATGTAAATCTATCTTATTTTTATACTAAACTAGTTTAGCATGTTTTAAAATAAGCCAATGTCCTCGCATCCCAATATTCGTAACTGGAGCTTCTATATCCTCTGAGATCTGAATAGGTTGCTAACACTCTTTGCACTCACCTGTTCGTCTGCAGTCGCAGCGTGGCATCCAAGCCGTTGACCCCGAAGACCCTTCTCTTGAAATCAGCCATCTGATCTGCCAGCTCCCGCACATCCACGAAATCCTCGCCGGTGTTCCATTCATCCTTCGGGCCATTCGGCCGCTTCTTGCCGCCACCGGTGGCCATCAGGAGCTCCATCACATCGAACTCCTCGTTGATGGTAAGCCGCGAATTTCCGCTCAACCGAAAACTAATATTGCGATTCGCTCCCGACTCAAATATCAAATTGCCATCTTTGCTTATAATTTTTGGCCTAAAAATGGGCGGTGTTAATATTAAAATTTGTTCTAACATTTTTATATTTTCAAATCCTTACGAGTTGACAAAACCCTCGGCAAAAGGCCAAATATCCGTAATAATAAAGATGGCCAAACACAACAGGAGTCTGCTTCTCGCAGATCCTTTCATTTTGTCACTTTACCAAACAATTTCACCGAACAAAAATTAAAACATTTAATAATCACTATAAAAAAAAAAGATCCGTTCCGATGGAATATCAATGTTCGACTGTGCTGCTCCCCGGATTCTTGACATTTCAGATCAACTCTTGGTGGAGCGGTGGGCGTTTTTCATTTGGAAAACGCCCATTAAACCCATTCCCATTTGAAAAAAGATAAGCAGCATGGCTTTAAAATCGTACACACACATATATTTTTTTTTTGAGCAGATTTCTCAGCCGATTTGGGTTTGCTCTCGGTTTTCGGTGCTGGCTTAGGGCGCTAATAATATCTATTACAATAGCACATAAATTAGATCGTTTAGCTTAGGGTTAGTTCTTCTCAAAATGTAAAAACTACAGAGGAGTTATCCTGTTTTCGCTTTCCCATTGCAGATTTTTCTTTACAATTACTGGTGTGTGTGTGTGTGTGTTTTCAATAACATATATAGAACAGACTCTGTTTTTGTGAAGTGTGGGGTGTGTGCCCAAGGTGTTGTGACTTAAGTACAGGCTGTGCTCTACATAGATCTCTGCTCTCCGTGCCAAGTGCTGGTGTAAAGTCTAGATAAGTTTGCCGTGTAGGTTACAAAATGCACAAGAAATGTTCGATAACCAAATGACTTAACATTTGCTCTGAGGAACTATGGATCAGAGATCCTTAAATTCAAATTCAGCAAAATTAACTTATGCAAAACAGTTAGAAGAATGATCTAGAATGAGTCCAAAAATTAAACAATCATCAAATTAAAAAGTAATGGAAATATTTTCCTAAGTAATCAGAAATTTCTTATAAATTTACTTGAGATTGGGCAATTTTAGATGCTCTATAAAATAAATCTTCCTTGATCAATTAACGATTACAATTGGTTTTACAATACGTTTGCATTTAGTGTGCTTGGTGGTTGTTCAGTTTTGCTTGGTTAGTCGGTTAGTTAGTGGTGGTTATGATCGATTTCGATCGCAGTTCCATTGTTCTTTGTGGTCTTGGTGGCTAGGTGTTCAGTGAATGGGATCGGAGGAGAGCTTCATTGGCTGGGTCTGCTGTTATATCTTATACCTATGGCTTGCCATACAATTCTTTGTGGTTTCTCTTTTTTTGGCCATGGAAATATGGGAAATATTCATGCCTTGCCTGCCTCTACATAAGATACATACTTCTTTATATATGCTTTAATATTTAAGTGTATATATAACGTAAGTGTGTATAATAAGAATCACAAAGATGAAATGACTTGCGTTTAGAGTCCGAGTATAAATAATAACAAAGCTGGGCGCAATAAGATCCGGATCTCGGTGCTGTGAGCAATGTTGTTCACAAAACGAAACTATGGTAATAATAATAGAAATAATATTAATTACAATATATGGGGGGTGCCAGGACACGCGCTACACGATAAATAAATATTAAAAATATACACTCGACAGTTGAACTTTCTGCTTAGGTTGGTTTAGGTTTAGGTGTAGGTTCTTTTTCTCTTGGTTACTACTCCTCGCGTCTTCCAGAATCCTCCAAAAAAATCGGTGCTCCCTCTTCAGTTGGCGGGCGTTGTGACTGCCTTCGGTCGCCTTATGTGCTCCGATTTGTGATAGAGGAATTTATAGCTTGACTTTTGCTTTTCCGTGTGCTCAACAAAGGCATCTGTCAATTAAGAGGATTATATTATTATATATTATAATATTAATAAATAAATGTACCCACCAAAGGAGACATAGCCCAGGTTGTCCGTATCCAGCGCATAGAAGAGCGCCTGGGCTTTTTGTTCATTTAGCTTGCCGCCAGCATGTCTCATTAATCGCACAAAGCTTTCCCTGTCAATTTGCTGACTAGATTCGCTATACAGCTATTTTAAAAATATACATTAATTGTAATAAATTCAAGAGTTTTAATATATCATTATATTACATGGATCAGGGCCCGCAGGAAGGTCAAAAGATCGGAATTCTTCAGTTTGCAGAAGAGGGAGCAGAGCAGGAAGCTCTTCAAACTCACAGTGCCCATGCGGCGCTAAAAGAAAAGAAACGGAAGATACGAGTTAGAAAGAGGCAGGAAGTATGGAAGTATACGATCTAAAACTTACGTGATCAAGCAGGGCGAAGAGCTTGTGCAGATTGGTATTCTTCAGATCCACCTGGAGCAGCTCCCCAAACGTGATGATGTCCAGCCTGTCCGTGTTGGACAGCCGGAGGAAGCCCTTGCACAGCTCCGCGTCCCGCTGGCTCTCGATCAGGCCCAGCTTCTCGATCGTGCGCTCGATCTCCACGATGTCGCCGGGAAAGGGGATCTTCATGTCGCGGGCCCGACTCATCACGATAACGTCCTCGAAGGAATAGTCCGAGGTGGGTACTCCCAGGGCCCTAGAAAAAGTTCGGTAATTAGTAGGTATTGAAATAACCAAGTGATCTTAAAATTGTATTAACTTACAATTTAATTTTTTGCCTTAGAATAATATAGTGGCTAAATAAATAATTAAATAATAGGTATATTTACATCTTCTAAACATCTCTAAGGAGTTTTCTTATAAATCATATATTAAATATCATGTAATTGATCTCAAATTCTTTTCACTTTGCTTTCACCATGCCCTAAAAATTCTCTATATCAAGTATATATATTTATGCAATCTGTAAACCAGTTCAATATTTACTTTTCATAAAACTATAAACTAGAAAATTGCTACTATAAATAGGAATGGCAAAGGAAATGACCTATTTAATTTGAACAAATTGTATATTTGCAAATATTTCCATTTCTGAGAATCGAATGGGCTGCTGATCCACTTACTTGGCCATCACCTCGCGCACATTGTTGGCATACAGATTGGCATCGGCCACCTCGTCCTCCGACGGCGTGTAGACGGGCAGATACTCGATCTCGCAGCGGTTATAGAACTGCGTCATCGTCAGCCAGAGAAGTCGTAGCCTAAATTAAGTAGAAAATTGTAAATTACAAAAATATTCAATACGAGTATGATTTTATTAGGGAATTTTAATTCCAATATTAGATCATTTTTTTAAGGGGGTTAAATTGCTTCAAATGGAATCCTAAAACTAACGATAAATATTTTAAAGAAATATTCGAGTATTCAAATTTATAAATACATTTATTAAAATGTGCAAAATGAAGCAAATTAAGATTGATTTCATTGTATCGATTTTAATATACCAAATAGAATAAAATAAATAAATAAAAGTTATATACTAATATATAATATATTATAATATAGTAATATACTATTTTTTTACTTTTTCTGATGTTTTTAAAGTAAGATAAAGTAAGATAAATATCATAGATAGGTATATAATGAAATGAATAGTTTTTATTAGATCTTTGATAGATAGATTTGATTGAAAGTTGCCAGAAATTGAGTTCTTTGATTGGTACTACCTTAAATATTGGTTTTTTACAGCTTCCCTTAACTTTTTAAGATATATACTCTACTCACACTCCCGGTCCGTCCCAGGTCCAAGTGAAGGTGTCATACTTGTTCGGATACTTGAGGAGCACCGGCTGCACGGGCACTCCGGGATAGAATGCACCCGGCTTGAACTTGATCAGGGCGGTGCGATTGGTGCAGGTGCCCTCGGCGAAGATGACCACCTGTGGCCAGTCGTCCGTGGAGCGAGCCCGGTCCACAATGTCCCTGATGGTGTTCTGTCGCGAATTGGGATCCTCGCGCTGCACATAGATGGGCTGGGCATAGTTGATGATCCTCCCGAGCAGCGGAATGTCCGCCGTCTCCCGCTTGGCCACTATCGAGGGCGGGCCACTGGCCACGACCAGGATGGAGTCCACGTAGGAGGAGTGCGGCGCCACCACCAGAATGGGTGCCTCCTTCGGCGTCGCCGCTCGACCCTTCATGGTCACATAGTGGAACGAACCGAAGGTGTAGACCATGCGCATTCCGCAGGCCGTCATGCATTGCATTTGTCTAAAAAAGGTGTAAGAAAAAACATGATAATTAGCCAGAGATTTAAGAAGATATCATGTGATATTCGCACTTACTTCCGCCAGCCGGTGAGGGGTTTCTCCTTGAGATCATCCAGCGTCATTCCATAGAGTCCAATGCAGGCAAACATCCAGGCGGAGATCAGGGAGAGGACGCAGCCCACCACGCGGATGGGCAGCAGCAGCACTGTCAGCACATAGATCTGCAAAAAAATATGAAAAAATTTAATATAATAATAATTATAGAAAAAATAATATCTTAGATCTTTAATGAATTGAAATAGTTCTAGGGGAAGTTTTTTTTTTTATAAGGAGAGACCTTAAAAAAATTAAACATATGATCTTACAAAGCCCATTCTTTTCCCATTTCAAGTTTTATGATATTCATATACCCATCCCCAAACCTAAAAAAACACTTTGTTTAAAAAAAATGTAATTTCATTAAAAATCTTTTTAAAAATTATATACAAAAGTCAAAAAGTCTATTTTTTAGCATGATATATTTTAAGACCTGTAATATATCATTGATTAAAAAATTAAATTTCAATAATCCCTTTTTTAAAAATTCATATAAGACCATTTTTTGGCTTATTTGATATTTTAACCCATTTTTAAACCTGTACAAAAATGATTTATTTCTTTAAGATTCTTTTTGAAATTCTTGAAAATGACCAGAAAAACAACTTTGTAAAAAAAAAACAATTTCATTCAAAATCTTAAAAAACTTATATACAAATGTTAAAAAGACAATTTTCAAGCATGATTATATTTTAAGACCCGTAATATACTAAAATTTTAAAAAATAAAAATTCAATAATATATTTAAAATTGAAATATTGATATTGAAACCCATTTTTTAACCTGTAATATATCTTTATTCCAAAGATTAAATTTCTTTAATATTTTTTTTGAAATTCTTATATGACCTTTATTTTGTTTATTTGATTTTACGGCTTTTTATTGTACATTGAGCTAACAGATCATAGAAATATATATCTTAAAAGTGTCTTCCATCAGAGTTACAGAGTTCACTTTTAAGACGGACTATATTTACTATTCACCACTGTCAGCTTTTGATATGAGATTTGATATAAGATGGGGTTCCCAATTCTACAGCACCAACGATAGCCAGGCGCCCATGAGGCAGAATCCCCCGATGGTCGCATATGGTTGCATCCACTTCTCGCCGGTGAGGGCGCGATAGTACATGGAACCGCTGAAGAGCAGGGTGCCCGTGATCATTAGCGATCCGGTGAGGAAGGGATTGTGGGCCAGGGGCATGGCCATCAAAGCGAAGGAGTGCAGGAAGTGGATGCGATTGGCCACATCGGCGTAGGCCTGCGAGTCCAGCTGCTCCCGTACGCTGTCGAGATCCCGCAGGACGTACTTGCAGTAGGCGCCCATGAAGATGGCCGAGGCTCCGCCGATCCCCGCCAGCCGCACGAAATGATAATGGCATCCGGCGAGGCAGTACAGTGAGCTATGCGAACGCACAAAGGAATGCGAGGAGGGTTGGAAGATCAGGATGGCATCCTCGTAGGGACACTTCACCGTCCTATGATGCAAGCCGATGGTCTGCAGAAAGGCATTTGCCGATGAGATGATCAGCTGGCTGACGGGATTGCCCAGTATGAGATAGTCCAGCGTTTCGGCCATCGACATTTTGCTCCAATAATTTTTTTCCAATAATTTTGACGCCAAGCCAAAAATGTTTTTAATGTACAGTAGAACCTTAATAACACAAACACTGCTGTTCACCATCCGCTAGAAGTGCAAAAGCATCGTTGTCGACTGCAATCGATTTTTAAACTGCCTTTTTAACAGTCGAAAACATCGATTGTAGGGACTTTTTATTGGGTGACATTAGAAACAAAGAAGATACATGAAATATATATTAAATAGATGAATAACAACTCTTTATATCCCAAAAATCTATTTAGTATTTTTATTGACAAACAAAATTGTAAATTATCATAAAAATCAGACAGATTTTTATAAGAAAAAATATAATATATCATAATAATTCATGGAAGAAGTAGTAAATAAAAAGTCTATAGATAAGATTATTATTATTATTAATCCCTGTATCTCTACTTTCCCAACTTAAAAATTTTACTAAAAATTCAAAAGAATATTATATTGTCTTTTGGGGTGCATGAGCACTCAATCGAAACCTCGTTTTGCAATCGGACAAAATACGAAATACGAAACCGTAAGTTAATCACGTATCCCTTATCGGATAAGAGCCCAATCACATGACAATGTATTTGCATTAATTCAAAATATATAGACCCCACAAATCAATGGGTCGCCAAACATTTCCATGTTTACATTCGCCAACTGCCAATAAGCGGGCGTTAATCGCGTTGATAGCGATATATGGCGACTTATCACCTTCAGTCAAGTGGGGGCCCGTCGGGAACTGGGTGGTATATACTGTTCACTGAACTTTGGCTGTCGATCCGGCCCTCTTGATAAAAGCGGTTCCTGGAAACGGCATGGAAATCGACCGAAATGACCACCCGATGTCTGGAGAGCGGTCTATTAAAATAGAAAAGCTCTAGCGATAATCTATATAAGTAGTATTATACTATGGGATCAGAGTTTCATTTTTCACACATTCCAAAGATCCCTATTCTAATCTCTATTTATAAAAAAAAAACTCATTCAGATGCTTACGGTATGTGTATATTTAAATATACAGCCAAAAGCAAATTAGTAGGTCTATAAAATGTTATTTTATATAAAATATAAAAAAAATATTTATTTAAATATATATAAAATAATTATATTAACAAAAATTACAACATTTCTTTTTAATTATTTTCTTGACCGCTAGTGTTTATAGAGATATATGGCCAATGTTACTGCAGGCCAACTAAATGGGGAAGTATCAACAATGTCAGGGTCATTAAAGTGCCTTGAACTTTGCTCGGAAGCGAAATGAAAGCGAAACGGGTTTTTGTATTGTGCACGCAATGGAATCCCCCTTAAAAACCCCACTTTTTCGCCAGCTCTCAAGCTTTAAATTTATTCATATTATTTTAGTGGGTCAATGGCTCAATAATTGCAGTTGAGACAGTTGATCTTATATATGTATGTTTGTATTTAAATATACTTGACTGCAGTTATCAATTTTGTTTGTTGGTTTTGCAACCATTATCGTTTATTATTCAAGACTTTGAAACTTGACTCAGCGATAGCGCCACATGGGTGCGTCACTGAGATCGGTTATAGTACGATTTCAACTGATTATATAGTATTTGTTTACCTCGCGTGATCGTTGAGACAACTTACAAAATATGGGTTAATGGGAATATATAAAGATTCCGTTATGTAATATTAAATAAATAGTTTCAAGTACTATTTATTCTTAGGAAATCATTCTTAGGTTATTCTATATTATTTTTACGAAAATTTTTACCAGGAAAGGCGATTATTATTGTTTACCTAGTATAACTCAAATGCATTCTAGATAAAACTCATGGTTCCTAGTCATTTTTCAAATAAATCTCTATTTATTTATAGTACGTATTACAAACGTATTGTCGGAAAATGAAAATCCCTACAAATCCCGTAACCAATGGCCACAGCTCATTTGAAACACGCCATAAACGGTGATTGCAGTGAATCAGCCAGACAATTAATCATGAGTGAAAGAAAAGGTATAGGTTTGACTTTTAATTATAACTACATATCTCTTTAAATTGATATGAAATAATGTCGAAATGACAGAACAAATGATTTATTATTATTATGATAATGGGGTTAAAGATGATTTGAAATTTAGTTAAAATAATTTCAGAACAGAAGTACTTATATAGAAGTTCTAACATATTTTCAAGAATTCATTTTTTTTTATTATAAAATTTTTTTCCTGTGCATCTGTTAACCGAAATTAGACCATTTCCCGGGGCAAATCTGCACTGATCCGTAAACAAGCCGAAACACTTGTATTTGTTTTTGTTTATTGTTGGGTTATTGCCACTCGCGGCAATTAGCGTTAAGTGCAAATAGCGAGCTTTACCAAAATACAGGAATTACAGATGGGGTGGGCCGTAATTACAGGGTATACAAATGTATTAACAGCTGGCAAATTCTCCCATTAACCCACGTGCAAGAAACTAGAACCGTTTTGCTGATTATCGGGCGCTTTAAAAGCAATAAAACACCTGACGTTGCAGTGTCGGGTTAATTGGTGGGGTGATACTACATATTGGGGGGTTTCAGGGTGGTAAGCGTGGAACCAAAAGCCTTCTTATATGACAAAAGCGGGAACCGTAAAGAAATGAAGAAAAAAATGGACAAAGAAGTCATCAGACTGACCATAAAGATACCCGGTAATCTAGTAAAACCCATTTGGATTTCTTTCCCAGATTCAGACAACAAAAGTATTTTAGCGTATTTGTCATTACTTGGGGGTTGCGTCATTGGTAATTTACTTAACTTTATTTTTAGAATCAACAAGTGGGTATTATTAAATCAAAATAAATGAGTCAGTATATTGATGAACTAACATTCACAATGTTTGTATGGTAGTTTTGAAAACACAAGATGCGGCATTTATAATAATGCATTTTGCAAATTGCAATTGATTCGTTGTAAATGGCAATTGGCACGGTAAATGGCAGGTGTTCTAAGAGACTTCCATGGAAAGGCATGGTATTATGTGTATTCTATGGATTGTTTAATTTTAAGCTATTTTATAATTTATAGAGCTCTATGTATCAGGTTATTAGTTTAGGTTTGTCACAAAAGTTTTTATAATATCTTTTAAATGAGCATTATTCTGAACCCCTATGTATATTTTATAATAAGATAAGATCTTGAGGTCATTGACATTTTGAAAACGTATCTGTATGCACCCCTATTTCTTTTCTTGAGGCTTATGCAGATATAAGTCAGTTCCTTAGATCTTGGTATCTATGAGATACATTTAATTTTAGATATATCTGTATCTTTTTATCTCTCCTGCTTTATCTTTCAGATAAATCCCGCAATACTATACAGATTCCACTATATAACAATAACAAATGGAATTTATTGAGCCCCTATATCTTTTTATCCCAATATACCCGAAAATCTCTTTCGAGCACCCATTAAATGAAAACGGGAATAAAGCGGAACAAGACAACCATTGACCTGGTGAGTGCGAGCGAGAGGCAGGGATTTCAGCCGATGGCAACAGCAACAACAACAAGAACAAAAACCATAACAACAATAACGGCACACATGCCAAAAGAACCGGCGTCGCAGCAGCAAAAAGGCAACAAAACTTGGGGCGTAACAACAACAAAGAGAACAAGAAAATCATACGATTCTCGCTGCCGACAGCAAAAAAAGGCAAAAAAACGCTGACGTAGGCAGAGACGTCGACAGAGCCAGATAAAAAAAAGAATGAGAAGGAAGAAGCGGTTAAGAAAGAGGAAAAATAACAACAAACACAAGAACATTGACCAATGTAACGGCAAATGCATGTCAAGTGCAATGCGAAGGAGAGAGATGGGGCGAGAGAAAGTTCTGTTCTCTCCGCTCACCGCTCTCACTTCTCTCCAGTGGAGATCGCCAGGGGCGCGGATGTTAAGTGCAATTTGTAAGGGGTTTTAAAATTAAAATTTTAATTTGAAATTAAATTAATTACATTGAACGACTGTTATAAATATGTATACTTTTTTTAGGGGACCTAAAAGCATAACCCCCTTTTGGATGCGCGCCTGGAGATCGCACATGTGCCCGATTTGCATGAATGAAAGAGGGAGATGGAAGGCGGGAGGAGAAGAAACAGGGGCGGGGGAGGGGGTATCAGGGGGACTCACCTTGGCCACCTCAATGTGACTGTCGATTTCGATGCGATGGACAAACGGATTTATGTAGTTATACCCCTTGGAGGCCCATGTATCCTCCTCGGAGTCCCGTTTCGACAGGCTGGCGGCCACTCCCACATCGCCGACGCCGCCCATGCCGCCCACGCCGCCCTTCACCCCCGCCGGCGGCACTTCCTCGCCGCCCGTTGGCTTAATTGTCGACGTTGTCATTGCCCCCCGTTTTTCTTCTTTTTCTTCTCAATCACTTCTTTCTCTCACTTTAGTATCACACCACGCACTTCCACTCCCGCACAGCGGTTAAAAAAAAAATGATAAAATAATAATAATAATAACAATGGTGGTTCGATATTCACTGGTCACTCTCTCTCGACCGCCGCTTTTCGAGTGGTTTTCGCTTTTGAATTCCGCTTATTCGAATTTATTCGGTTTATATTCGCGTGCCAAGCGGTGCCATATATCCCATAGTATAGTTATTGGATTCCCTCGAACACAACACAACAACAAAATACGTTTTGCAAACTCGCACTGCGCAATTTGGCAACACTTTACGCGCCGCGTTGTGCAGCACTGCTTGGCCAGCCGATATATACCAAAAAAATACCAAAAGTAAATACTGGCTTCTTTTTCTGCTGATCCGGCAACTTTGTAGTTTGAAAAGATCGTTATAATAGGCTGCCTTTATTAAAAATAACCCAAATGACTGAGAATTATGCGTTTAAAAACATACGATTGATATAAACGAAATAGAAAACCCAAGGTATTCAAATTTCCAAAAGTTCTGGCAACACTGCCACGGAAGGCGCTAAAAATTCAAAACATTAGCGCCCCTTTGACCGTTTGACCGTTACCGTTTCACGTGCTTCCCAGACATCGCAGCATCGCGCCACCCAATAATTTGTATTTGTATTTTTATGGCACGAGTCGGCCTAATCTTAGTCTGGCAGCAGACCAGACCCGCAGTTCACGGCCCCGCCGTCTCATGTGTCCGAAACGTGTTTTGTTTTTTGCCCGACAAAAACCAAAAAAAAGAAAAAAACCGAAATCAAACTTTACGATCTTCATCGAAAACGTTTCCAAGGCAAGACACCTAGTTAGCAAACAAATGTCTAGGCTATACTATACTACTATTATGGCTTTATCAGCGACCCAACCAAACCGATCCGATCCAACCAGTTTTATTCCGTTGCGTCTTATGGTTAGTTTTTCGAGATAAAACGGGTTTTGGGTTTCGCCGATGTGATGATCACCTGCAATCTTATATGTAGTATTTCGGCGTCGTATTAACTGTTATACGCCTGCGCCGGTGACCTTGACGAAGTTTATTCGCCGCCCTTTACCCCGTGACCTTGCGCAACTCGATTCCGTTTGCCCGAAAGCGAAAGAAGCGCCGGATTGTGGGGAGAGTTTTACATAGTATCAGTAGTATCTATATAGTATAGTAGTTCTTCTGGTTGACCAAGCCCCCCTTTTCCGCCGCCCACCGCGTAATCAGCCAACCGCTGAATTCCAAGGCCGAAAGAGCGATTTTTAATGACTGGCCGCGCTTATTAATGGACTTCTTATACATATAAATAAATATTCATATGTATATTTAAGTTTTGCTATTTTTATTCGTCCAAATTGGTTAAACTAATATTGTTCCACACAATGAATTTAATAATAAATATAAAAAAAGTGGTTAGCTGGGAAAAATTAAACTACTTACCTTTCATTAATTTAACTATTTTTAAAGGCAGATTTAATGTTCTGTAAAATTAGTCAAAAGTTTAAAAATCTCTCTCTCTCTCTTTATTTATCATTTATTTTTCATACATTTTTTGCCTATTGCTCTGTATCTAAAATGAAATATTTTTTGACCTTGTTTGTTATTTTAAAAATAGTTTCTACGATTTTCGAATGTTTTAGGTTTTGATAATTATTTTTTTTATTTATTATAGTGTTATGTATGCGATTAAATGTGGCGAATATGTGTTTATTTTATTATACCGTTAAAAGTTTGTACATGTATTTTACTGATTTTGTTAGCTTTAAATCTGAAATTTTATATATTTGATATTTTAAACTATTTCGGACGTTTAAAATAAAAGTGTTCATGTGGATATTATTTAAAATAAATGTTTTGGATTTGTTTTAGTGTTACGTATACCATTAACATGTGCGTTTCTCTTGCTTTGTCTTTTTGTATTTTATTGACATTTTTCTGTGAATTTTCCCGGGAGATTTTGAACATTTTTTATGGGTTTTTTGTCGCTAATTTTGTTTCTATCCATTTTCCCCATTTAATATGTTTTTTTTTTCGTTGCCGCCGTTATTCTGTCAGATGAATTTTCCGGCTTTTGGCCGAGCGTCACGTGAAGTTATTTACAGTTGCCAAAAACGTATTATAATTAATGACTTTTGTTTATAAACGAAGGCCGGCGATTTTCACAAATTTTCCATGCGGTTTCGTTGGCTGCATTGACCCCTTCGAGTGAGAGCGAGATGGCGCAGAAGAGAGAGTGGGAGGGAGTGCAAAGAGCGAGAGAGAGTGCGAGTGGGCGACGTCATCATCATTGACGTCACAGTCGACACACAGAGAAAGAGCCAAGTATCATACGATAAAATGCTGTAAAAAATCGATTATTTTGTATATACAACAAAGGCGATGAGCAAGCGCACATGGGCGAACCCCCGAATACAAGCACAGAAACACCCACACATATGTGATATATATACATATACATGTGCCATGGGGCGAGCCCCCAAAACTGGATTCCCAAAAGCGTACTACAAACAAAAGCGAAAAAAAAACGAACGTCAGTATGACAGTTGAAGGTGACACAGGAGTCCCTGGCAATAGGACATGTATAACAGTTCTGTAATCCCCCACATTGGCTGACGAAATCGGTGGAATTCAAGGCGTGGTTGGTGGGCGGCGTATTCCCCCGACCCTTTCCCAAAAAAAAACCCAACTGGAACCAGTTGATTTTTTTGTTTTATTCCATCTGGTGCCTTTGTCAAAGGGGTTTTACTTCAAAGAACCTGTTATAAAGATCAGAAGCATGGTAAATTCCCGTTTTATCTAAAGTATCTAAAGGTTTTGAAGAACATCTATGGATCTTAACTGAGGAGAGAAAAAATCCATTCCTAGACAATTTCATCAGTATTCTTTTCTTTGGATAATATTAGGTTATATCATACAAATCAACTTATAAAAATTAGTGTAAGTGTCAAAATAAAACTAAAATTAATTAAAACTTTTTCTAAATTATTTGTTTTAACGAATTCACAAATGTATTAACTAATCATATATATGATTAATGATCTTTCACAGTTCATTCCATTTCAAATGATTGCTGCAGACCGTAAAACGTAAAATATTTGCAATTCAGCTTTTTTAATCACTAATGTTTAAATCGTAGATCTTTTCCTTGTTTCCGTTTCTAATATTTTTTCTGTATACATTTCGATCATTCACAAACACAGTTTGGCTGCACTTGAAATGATATTGCTCTGCTCAGCTGTCATCATTGCTCATTTATAAAGCGCTGACTCATCGTGCTAATGCACCTATTATGTGGCCTAATCATATCAATATACAAACCAGTACAGTAGAAACCCGTTTGGTTTTTTTTAGAATTTTTTTTAGAATTAAACACTTTGTTTATTCCTCAAGGGAACTGCAATCCGAATTTTATAGAAACAATCAATTCGATAGAGAGAATCTTCTGGGAACTTGGGAACTTTTCATAATATTGACCAGAAAAAGTAAAAATAAATATCGTTGAAATTATATATTTTAAAGATCACTGTGCTGAGACACGCCCCTCTTCGAGCCCCCTCCGAAGTGACTTGGCCCCTATTTCCTCTTCTTCAACCTGCTGCTAGCCTCTTTTTCCCCCACCCACCACCGCTCACCTATTTCGCATTTCAGCAAGGCAATTTCCGTAACTGCAGATAAGAAAAAGAAACAACTGGCAACCACTCCTTGTCTCGTTTGTCATTAATATAATCTAGTTGACTTTATATGTACAAAAGCACCTTTAAAAAGATTACTTTGAATTTGACAGGCCGTTTGCAACGCAATGTTGGGACCACTTTGAAGATATAATAACGCCTTTATAAGTACAAGATAAAATATTGTAATTATATTGAAGAAATAATAACTCAGATATCATTTTTTTAGTTTTAGATATTTTAAAGATTTATATCAAGAAGATTTCACAGGATAAAGTCAATATTGCATTAGTTACAGTTGTTGGTTTAGTATGGTGAAATAGTTTTCAATAAAATATTACTTAAAATTCAAGACATATTAATATTTCCAATAGTTAATTGAAGATATTATAGTTGTAATAGTGCTGTTTCTAAATTTAATCATATTGGATTTATTATATTTTATAGATTTTAATAGATAAGATCATTGAGAGTATTCGGCACTTTGGTGTTGAATATAGAAATTATTCTTTTTTTTCGTTCGATTGGCGATTGTGTGTTCCTGAGTAACGGAACGTGTAACCGAGCCAGATAAACAATTAATCATTTCTGTCGCCCCAGCCAACGCACACACACGCACGTAGACACACCTACGATTATTTATAAATATGTATATTTAAGTACGAGAGAGATGGGGGATCGTCTCTTCATAAAAAAAAACCTCTTGAAATCGTCAAAAGTCACTGAATTTTTAATGCACTTTGCACTTTGTGAGTTTTTGGCTTGTATTTTTGGAGCTTTATTACGCCAAACTGGCGTAAACAACTAATGGATTTTGTTATTGTGGCGAAATAATTTCGCAAGACACGTGCAGCACCTTGTGTGGGAGGGAGAGGGAGTGGGGAAACGCAAAGAGGCAGAGGGAGTTGTAGTGGTAGTAGTTGTTGTTGTTGCTTTGCCCCAGACGTCATCGCACTCTCGCCCCCTCTCATTCCATCTTTCTCACGGGGGGCGTGTGAGTGAATGGAAGATGTCTACAGCAGGGGAAAAGAAATTAGCAAGACAGTGACAAATAGTGGTTATTTAGGCTTACATTAAATATGTATTTAACCAATTATTTGCAATGAAGCATGTTTTTGAACTTTTCAAGTAGCAAATGACATTTTGATTGAAAAATTGATATTACTTAATAGCCATGACTTCCAGCTGCTATTCGTTGCCCCTCGAGTGTTGCTGTCTGGTCTTGTATAACAGTTATGAGGCCACATGCCAGCACACACGTTTGCAGACATGCCCACTTACATACATATGGGTTGTTCATACATTTGTATGAATGTATTTATGTACGTACTCTCACTTGTAGTTGGAAACGCTTTAGTTGTTGTTGCCGTAATTGCGGACGAGCCTCTTTGCAAAAAACAAAGCTGAAAAAAAAGCGAACGCAATGCAAAAACAAATACGCAGAAATGCAGTGACCAAAATGAAATTGCACATGAAATCTAGCTGCAAAAATATGAAAAACCCATGGGCAACAACAAAATTCCATTGAATGGAGAGCAAGAAATAGAAGAGCGAGAGAGGGAGGCGAACTTCAAACTGGGCGGCACGTACACATACAAAGGGGGCGGGGCGGGGAGACGAGCCCCACGGACACTGAAACAATACACATATATGTACATATGTATGCACATGTATTCGAGGATGTTGACGCGTCGCCAGAACTTGAGAATTCCAAGAAGCGGTAAAAGGGGGCGGAATGGATCGGGCGGGGGGAGGGGGAAGTGGCGGATAACAGCTAAGCAAACTCGCTCTCCCAAAATTCTAGGTAAACTGAACAAGCCGCTCTCTCTCGTCTCAGCTGGAACGGCACTGTTATACTAATACTAATGCCATAGGAGAGGCAGAGCTCAAAGAGAGTGGGAGAGCGGGTGGAAGGGGAAGAGGGGGAAGGGGGCGGACAGGGGGTTCAAGGAACGAAGCCAACACGCAGGCCAAAAAGCCAAAAACTGAATTTTATAGCGACTTGTAAATGCGCTACTTTTATCAAAAGGTTTTTATGAGTTTGTAAGAATAATTGCATATTTAATGGCAACCCACCTTCAAATATAAAATAAGAAATATAAAAGCTAAAATCGCACTTGAAACCGGATTAATAATTAAAATTGGTATTACGAGCATAGGAAAACCTTTATTTTAGTCCAAATATTTAGCTTAAAGTAGGCTTTGTTGAACGGGCCAACATGTCGTATGAGTAATGTACGTATACGACATGTTGATCATATAAATAAAACATTTGTTATGCAACGGCAAATTTTACTAGCAATAAATTTAATATATGTAAAGAAATTTATTACAAACTAAAATACACAAGTAAAAGTTGTGTAATTTAATTTGTTCATAATTAAATTTAAAATATAAATATTTATTCTCTTTGATAATAAAATTAAAGCACAAAAAACAAAAGTTGGTAAAAGATTTACCAAATTTGCGATGTTAATGCACCCCACAATTTGTAGGGTATACAACCAAATTGCTGACGACGACAAACGGCGGCTCTCTCATAAGCGGAAGCAAAAAGAGAGAGCTTCGCCGCCTAGCCCTTGTAGTTCCGCGTTTATGCGGTGGTAAATAACAGGATGTTAAGGGATTTGTAGAGGTTAAAAATCAATCAATTTTATGACCAATATGGAAAATACCAAAATTTAAATTTTTAATTAATCTTATTAATAATATCAAATAATTAACATGATGCCAAGAAATTCTAAGGGGATGTAAATAAATTAATTGTATGATTAAATATGTTAAATACCAACATTTACATTTTAAATTTATCATATTATTAATATCAAGTTTTTCGAAATTGTAAACGTAATCTTGAACTTTTACTTGTTTGTAAGAATGCAAATTCACGATAACGGTGCACCCGCATAAACGCGCGTTTAACACTGCTCTCGCTCTCTCTCCCCACTCTCCTCCGCCTCTCTGGCCCTCCACGGCCCATTGAGCATTTGTAGACCCCAAAGCGGCGTACATATACGCGCCATATCTCCAACCATCCCGCCCCAAAGCGATTTTCAGTTTTTGACCTTCAAGGTTCCTTCACGACGCGCAAAACGGGAGAGAGCGAGCGCCGGCGTCGACGTCGCCGTCGGCAGCGCGGCGGCAGCGGCAGCGAAAAGTGAGCGAACGGTCGGCGAGTGAATTCAATTCCGTAAAAAACGTTTCGAGCGGCGGACGCGTGCAGCGGACGAAAATAAAACACGGAGAGCGTAGAGAGCGTGTGTGGAAGCAGTAGAAAACTGAAAACTGAAAACTGAAAAGTTGAAAAACCCAAAAGACTCAAACGAAAAACAAACCCACTCGAGACCCACTGAAAATTGTTGAAAACAACGCGAGTGTCTGTAAAATAGCACCCCAATTTTTTTTTGCCGTGTAAGAGTGTAAGAGGAAGAGAATGGATCGGGAGCTGAACGGGGCGATGAGGAGCGTGTCCATAAATAGCGCCCAACAGAATGGTCACAATAACGGTGTAGCTAATGCTACCGCTGGCGTTGATGAAACGGACCGCGTGGGCGTGGCACCAGGAGGCGGCGGCGTACTGAGCAATGCGACAGCGACAAAATCGCTGGCAACCACAAATGTGGCTGGCAAACAACAACCCACAGAAACGCAAAAAAATTCAACTAAATTCCCGCAGAGCCCGCAGCAAATTGCACTCTTGTCCGCTGCCGAGAAAACAAAGATGGTGCACGAGTTATGTCAGCAGCTGCTATTGGCCGACGATCAGGTGCAGGAGCTGTGCTATCGCATCCTACACGAGCTGCGCCGCGGACTGGCTAAGGATACGCATCCCAAGGCGAATGTCAAGTGCTTCGTTACGTATGTCCAGGATCTGCCCAATGGCAATGAGCGCGGCAAGTTCCTGGCCCTCGATTTGGGTGGCACCAACTTCCGGGTGCTGCTCATCCATCTGCAGGAGAACAACGACTTCCAGATGGAGTCCCGCATCTATGCCATACCGCAGCACATCATGATCGGCAGTGGCACGCAGCTCTTCGATCACATAGCCGAGTGTTTGTCCAACTTTATGTCCGAGCATAATGTGTACAAGGAGCGACTGCCCCTGGGCTTCACCTTCTCCTTCCCCCTGCGCCAGTTGGGCTTGACCAAGGGTCTCCTGGAAACCTGGACCAAGGGGTTTAACTGTGCAGGAGTCGTGAACGAGGATGTGGTTCAGCTGCTGAAGGATGCCATTGCCAGGAGGGGCGACGTTCAGATCGATGTGTGCGCCATCCTGAACGACACCACGGGCACCCTGATGAGCTGCGCCTGGAAGAACCACAACTGCAAGATCGGCTTGATCGTGGGCACCGGAGCGAATGCCTGCTATATGGAGCGCGTGGAGGAGGCGGAACTCTTTGCCGCCGAGGATCCGCGCAAGAAGCATGTCCTCATCAACACCGAATGGGGTGCCTTTGGCGATAATGGAGCCCTGGACTTTGTACGCACCGAATTCGATCGGGATATCGATGTGCATAGCATCAATCCCGGCAAGCAGACCTTCGAGAAGATGATCTCGGGCATGTATATGGGTGAATTGGTTCGCCTTGTCCTGGTTAAGATGACCCAGGCGGGCATACTGTTTAACGGGCAGGATTCGGAGGTTTTGAACACCCGCGGCCTGTTCTTCACCAAGTATGTGAGCGAAATTGAGGCCGATGAGCCGGGTAACTTCACCAATTGCCGACTGGTGCTGGAGGAGCTGGGCCTGACCAATGCCACCGATTCGGATTGCGCCAATGTGCGCTACATCTGTGAATGCGTCTCGAAGCGGGCCGCCCATTTGGTGTCCGCCGGCATTGCCACGCTGATCAATAAAATGGATGAACCGACGGTGACGGTGGGCGTCGATGGGAGTGTGTATCGCTTCCATCCCAAGTTCCATAACCTGATGGTCGAGAAGATATCGCAGCTGATCAAGCCGGGCATCACCTTTGACCTCATGCTCTCCGAGGACGGTTCGGGTCGCGGAGCAGCGCTGGTGGCGGCCGTCGCCTGTCGCGAGGACATACTCAGTGGCAAGAGGAAGTAGGATCAGGATCAGGATCAGGAACTTCTGAAGCAGTCCTAGGAGCAACAATAACATCCACAACACAGACACGAAAAACACCTAGTAAACAACTAGTAAGAGCCTCGCCAACTCACAAGGGCCCAAAGATATACGACGGAAAAGAAAAGAAGCTGCCACAAAGTAAAAAAATCAAAAAAAAAAAATCTATCATATCTACAGGACATTTGTGAGTTGGCGCGGCTTGGCTTTAGTATTTTAATTAGGCGAAAAAACCAGGTTTTTAACAACTAAAACAGAAGCGTAACAGAGAAAACCAAACCAGCCCCCCCACTAAGAGACAGAAGATCTGTGGCATTCTATCTCTTTCTCTCCTAGTTAAAAACAAAAACTATGCTTAATGATCGATTTTCGATTTTTGTTGAAGATTTGTTATGCTATTATATACATATATATATATAAATTTTACAAAAAAAACTATAATAATGTATATGTTTGCGTATATATAGTACAATTTGTGAAGCGAATTTCTTTTCGATTGAAATTTGGTAATTTCCCCGCCCAAAACCCCCAATTTCCTTCCCCATCAAAAAAGCACCGACAAAAACGGAGATACTTAAGAGCAAGCGAGAGAAGAAACTGTTATACTACTGTGCTACAAGCATTCTAGCATATCCTGCAGGACAACGGAAAGAGAAACTGTAAACCGCACATTGTTAAAGCAAAAACGAAAGAAAAGCAACAAAAAACAAGCCGCTAAAGAAGAGACAGAAAGAGAGAGACAGAGAGAGAGAGAGGAATACTAGGTAATGCTACGGTGTCCTTTCTGTAATTGTAAATGTTTATATAGAACCTATTACGAAGCGTTATATGATAATACTGCATACATATATATTTACATATATATATATAAATATAAATATGATATATTTAGCCACTATATTACTGATTTTTTTTTGTAATGTATTGCTTGTCTTTGTTTAGTGAATTTGTTTGTTGTTAACACTTAAGCAGGTAAAAACTAAACAAAAAAACTGTTTTTTTTTTCTTTTGATATAGAAACGCACTTTGTGAGTTATTATTTATGTAATTGTACATTTGACCTAGTTTAGTGTTTAGTTCTTATCTTAGTTTCTAAATGTCGTCGAAGAAGCCCGCAATACAACCAATATATATCCCCTCCACCCCCCGAAAACCCAACCCACAGAGCCCTTAATTATATTTAACTATTGTTTACGAACAACAACGGAGGAAATGCGAGAAGCAAAAGGCAAATAAGCGAAATGAAAAGCAAATAAAATTTGTTCTTAATTCATACACAAGTAATTGTTATTTATTTCCAGTATGATTTGGTATTTAATGGTGTTTCCAGTATGATTTGGTATATTTTCGCTATGATTTGGTATTGATTTCGAAATGATTTGGTTCTCTTTTGGATATGTTTTGGTTTTGGTAAGGTTTCTCATCATTTTTGCAGCTGCTGGCCGGCATGCTCAGGCAAACAACAAACTTAACAACAATTCGCAATCAAGGCAAAAAACGAAGACACATTTTTTTGGTCTAATAATAAGCAGAGGAATCCTAAGAAATATGTTATAACGAATATAGGAAAAGCGAACCAGTGTTTCTATTTTTCAAAAAAAAAAACCAAAAACAGATTGTAAAATAAACTTAGCCCATGTTAAAAGATAAAAACCAATTAAAAAACTCTCGTTATCAAAAGGCGATTTAAACATAAATTACACAAAAAAACTACACACATAAACCACAAATCGAAGGCTTGGAGGAGATGAGATGAATTTAGTAAATGATATAAACAAATGGAATGTTTGTGAATGACAGTGAAACAAAAAATAAAAATGATTGAAGCAAACAAAATGCAAGAAAATCGAATGGAAAACGAAAGCGTGTTCTCTTGGGTCTAAATTTGCGGTATCTACTTATTTTATTTGAAATTTTATTGCCGCTGCATTTTTTTATTATTTATTATTGTTGCCGCAGACTAAAATTATACATCATCAGAGGCAATAACAATCAGTCAGCACTTTGCTAGCTCAATTTTGTTATTTATATTACTCGAACATACCCTGTATATAAAGTGGGCATATTGATTTCAGGTTTGAAACAGTAAGAAATATTTTTATAACAGATTTTACAACATCCTTAAGCGATATTAAAGGTATATTATAATATTGGGAAGTACGTAAACCCCCCTTTCGCATTACAGGGTATCTACATCGCTGCACTTGAGTCTTACGTAGTTTTCTGCTGCTTTTGTAGTCCATTTTAAATTGAATCATTTGCAGTTGAGTTTTCGTTTGACGCATTTGAATTACAAGTGGGTATCCAAAGGCAGACAAAAGGCTTGATTGAGCCATTGATCGTAAATGTATATAATATATAGGGAGGAGGTATAGGGGTGACTGATGAGGCGGTTAGGCAAACGTTCGATAGCAAAGTCTGGCTACATAAAAGTGAATTCGATCGGCATCGGAATCGGAGGAGCGGGGGAAAAAGTACCTATTTTCTATTATAAAACCTCACAGAGCTCGAGTTCCGCGAAAGTTGTTTATAGAATTTCAAATGAAAACGATTCTCGTGAAACCGCACGAAAGACAAAACGAGACGGCGATACACTGCAATAATCTCAGTCAAGTCGCGATCACGTTTTACTGCGGCACAAACCCAATTTAAATATCTCGAATGCAAATTTCAATTTACTTATAAATGCCGAAAGCAATTCCGACTTGCGGCTGGCGTCGGGAATCCCAAATTGGTGATACCCTTTGGGTATTAACCAGATCGAAAGTGAGATGTTTTCCAGGCAGACTATTGCACCGAGAAAAATTTGTAAATATATTATAATATTTTCTATATTTGTATTTAAAAAAAGAAATATTTTTATAGCTCCTAAAAAATCAAATCTTAAATATGTGAATCATTTATTTTAGTCAATTTAAGTACCTAACTATTTTTACCCCTATCTTTTAAGCCAATTGAAAAGCCCTTGAAATCCCACTGCAGTCGCCTTAACCCTTAACAGTGCTGCAACCCCACTTAGCCCCACTTAACACCTGATGCCCTTGATTGTCCCGCCTTCATCCCCATGGAGGCCAACTAGGTTATCCTTATCGCCCTCTCCATGCAATCACAGTGCAGCGTCAGTGATAAGGGGTTGAATTTTCTGGAAGCCCCGATTAAATAATTCCCACGTCCCATCAATAGTTTTCGTTTTAATTTCACTTGATTGTGCTTTCCAACTTCTTGCGAACCACGCTGCGTATGCGTAATTTAATACCATAAGGTAGTTTCTGTCACATTACAAATTCAATTAAAATTGCCTGAAAATAAGTTTAAGAAATACATTTTAAAAAATAATATAAAAATTAAATTCGCAGAAAAAAACAACACTTAAATCGATTCAACCTTTTATTTATATACATATAAAAGTTAGATCAAATACCTTCTGCCTCGAAGATCTTTCACCCCAGAAATATTTTCGATCCAAGTAAATAAGACGTGCAAAAGTTAAATAATTTATCAAAATATCGCGTATACGTCACCGTGTCCCCGAATCAGGTGGGCGTTGACCACGCCCCCGGCGAAAAGTAGCAGCCGCCTCCTACGTCAGTGGGAGGAGAAAAGATTTATCATTGGGCGATTGGCGAGTCAACAAAATTCTTTTCAACATTTTTAAGAGCCTCTGACAGCTCTTTTTGTTTTTGTCGAAATTTTCGCGTTAATTTTGCGGCAATTTTACAAAATATGCTTTGTATTTTTCGGTGCGCCTGAAATAGTTTCAGTGAGCTAGATAATCGAAAATTGAATACGCAATAATATAAAAGAGATATAGAGAAAAGGGGCCGGCAAAAGGTTGCAGAACTTGACGGCTGACAAATTTGCTCACTTGATCTGTAACTATCTCGTTGTCGTTCTCCTTTCCTCATTTTATAGCCCCCTCGCACCTTTTCGAGCTGGTTTTGTTGTTATGCAAATGCTAAAAAGCATTTCAAACGACAGCAAAATGCAATTTTCGAAAGTGTGAAATGGAAATGCAAAAACGAAAAGCGAGAAAAAAGGCAACAATCATGTGAGTGCCAAGCAACAACAATTGCGTCTTGTCTGTACACAATCATATTCAATATTTATTCTCGCCATGTTCTACGTTTGTTTTTTATTTTTATGATATTTTTCTATTTTTTTTTTTTGCAGTTTACAAGAGAACGATTGCTGAACAGTGCTGTACAAAGTTATTTGTCCTGATTCAAATTAAAATGTATTATATACAGTGTGACCTTACAGCCTCATGTAAATTTAGACAGAATTTTATTAGCATGGTCACACTGAGATTACAATATTTTCTTTGACTGCTTTTCCCACATATTTTAGTTGTTACTCGTGAATCAAGCTTTCACTAGCGGATATGGAATGCAAACTCAAGTCGAAATCTTAAAGCAGGTCGAAAGACTTAAACCAGTTTAGACAAATGCAATTCACATATAATCATGGCATCAACATCAAATGACAGGAAGGAGATCAGCGCCAATGGAAATGTTGGGGAGGTGAAAGGGGCTAGACAATTTTCCAGGAACCAACTACCCAGTTGCCAATTTAAATCGGAATTATTTTTAAAAAGTCGGGAAAAAAGTTGAAGTCATGAAAACTTGATTGTAACCACAAACATTTTGATTGCTCTCCCGAGTCTTGATACCGAAAAAGGGCTAATCAAATCTTTGTGATTAACATGAAATCGCTAAAAATAGGGTGATGTAACAAGGTTTTATGGATTCAGCAAAGTCATTTCTCGTTTCTGTACATTTGATAAAAGCTATTATCAAATTCAAGTTCTATTTCTGGTTTGACATTCTTTGACATTCTCTTTCTTTTCCTATAACCAGGGCCATATCTCAGATATCAAATCTTATCGTTCGGCAACCGTGATAAAACCTTTGATTTCGCACTCGGTAGCTTGGACTTGACAATTGCAATATTCTACGATTGCCAAGATATGGCGAATAAAGATTGCAAATAATCGCTTAATATGTGGGTATTTAAAGAGTCGCGAAGGTTTATATCTATAGCTATATCTTCTACTTAAAACATAATATTGGTAGAAGGGGTTTATAAATCAAAATTACATACTACAACTTTTTTAACTAAATTCCCCACTGGGTTCGACATTTTTCTACACCAACATTCAAAAACCACAATCAACAATCATCCACAGATGGTTGCCGTCACTTCCTTTGGCGATCTTGTTTTATGGCTGTTGTTTTCTGCGAATAATTGGGGTTATTAGTTTATAACTCTTTTGTTTTTCTGCGCCATGAACACAATTTGTTGTTGGTTGTTGAATACTTTTGAGTGCCAGTATGATCGGCGATCGTGTGCTTTGCTGGGAATTTTTGAACAATTAATTTGTTGCTAAATTGCTTTAATTACATTTCAATTAAAAACCTCAAATAAAACTAAAAATACAAGTAATTGTCACCAGAAAAAAAAGCCCAGAAAAAATGAGTAATTAAAGTAGCAGGGAAAGTACAAACAATACAAAAAACCGTATGAGATGAACTAAATTGAGTGATATAATACGGGTAATTAAGATGAAGATCGTATGGGGATCATCAATCACCAGGTTATTTTTGAGTTGTGTAAAAACAAAGCATTTCTTAATTTACAAAAGCTTAAATGTTTCAACAACTTGCATAGCAAAAAGTTAACAATTTGCAATAATTTAAAATTTCAAATCTAAAACTTAAGGCTCATAAACAATAATAAAAGTTAATTGAACTAGTCTTGAAAAAAATGTAAAAAAGTTCTTAATTCTATATTGCTTCATATATCACTCAAAAGGAATCGCTTTGCTTCGCGAAGTGTTAATAATATCTCATTACAAAAATCCAAACAACAAATATTTAATGAGAAAACTTAAGTAATGATACGATTGTCTTGGGATCCGTTATTAGAACACCCGATCATCCGCAGCCGGATTTCAAGTTTACACAGTGCCCAAGGCCAAAAACAGTACAGTTGCCTCCGGCGAGACCTTACGATGGTCATGGCCATTCAATTGATGATGTAAGTGAATTGAATGATTGAATGAAAGTGCGACGACTCGGTCCGTTTGCCTCAAATGCACGGGACCACAGACCAATTTAGCGGACCGAACCGCTGGAAACGGGTTCTATGGGCACTACGGGTACTACGGGTATTTTCGTCTCAATTAATGGACCACTCTACTTGGAGGAACTTGCTGGGCATACAAATTTATTTGATCCAGACACTTGAGTCAATTGGCAGACGGCTAAACACGAGACTTTCGTTAGCAGTTCTTTTGAATTTGTTTGCTCAGCAAAATGATCTATTAATGGAGGAATTGATGATGTGGCTGATTGAAAGGCATCGCTGGGAATATTAATGGGGGAACTCAAAGTTATATAATATCTTAGTAATGATTTAAGTCATATATTTTTAACCTCCGGTTAAAATGGATTGCTCTTAAAGTTGTGTAACCTCTGGTTAAAGTGATCAATTTATATTGTAATGTGGATATGGTAAGAGTATTTATGAAAGTGACCTTAAATTAAGTTCTTAGAGCTAAAGAAGCAGTAACCTCCGGTTAAAGTTAAGTACCAATGGGAGTATCGATTATTAATATAAATTGTTGTTTATGCAAGTGGGGAAATTCGAACCCAATAAATCTCCGTTCTGTGGCATCGATCGTGTGTGAATCGTGGGCGGATGGACGTGTGTGGTATAAATTAAACACCTTTCTGGGGCGCTATAAACAATAACAACAGAATCGAGAGCTAGCAAAACAAATCGGAGCAAAGCAAAAAACAAATAGCCAATAACCAATAGCGGCAAACGTAAACAACTGGCCAATTTGAGTGCAAATGGGACACACACAGCTCGGCTGATAGCCACACAGAGAATGCCAGTGAGACAACAGGGAATAGATCACGTTTCTGCATTTCTCATAAAGCGAGCACCCTACACCCCGAACCCGAGGTACTCCAAATGTCCAGACGTTTATGCACTCCCTGGAAATTTGCTGCGGTTTCGAAATCGGATCGTATATCTTTAGTTCTTGGAATATAAACAGAAAGATAAGCCAGAGAGAAGGTATTTATTTCGATAAGATAGTGCTAGTGCAAGTGCATTTATATCTATCTTCATACAACCCTGAGTTTTGAAATCTTATGATAATCTTATAATAATAAAAAATAGTTTTCTAGACTTTATCTACCCATATTCCTTAGTGATCTCTTGATCATTTAGTTAGGAACCCAAAGTTCATATCATTAGCTACTTATAACTCTAATATAATAATAATATAATAATAAATAATAGTTTTCTAGATTTTATCTATCCATATTCCTTAGTAATCTCTTGATCATCCAGTTAGGAACCCAAAGTTCACATCATATGCTACTAATAACTCTGATATAATAATAATATTAAAATAAAGAACAGTTTTCTAGATTTTATCTACCCATATTCCTTAGTAATCTCTAGAACATTCAGTCAGGAACTCAAAGTTCATATCATACTACTTATTTATTGAGCAATCATTTCGATTACAGGTGACTAACCGGACGACTGTGACCCCACGACAGAACTCAGAACTTTGAACCGAACTACAGGGCGCACTTTTACACCCCCCACATTGGTTCATTCATTCATTTGCCAACAAAACACAAAACACTGGGCCCAGTCATTTAGCAACTATTCAGTATTCAGCCAGGGCCATATATACTACGATAATTACCTGAAAAATGTACTATACTGCAGTATACGAAAACAAAAGCAGCAAACAAACAAAAACGAATGCAATGCAATTCGATCTCGAACTGGATCTCGTTGTCTTCCGCTTCTCAATTGCCGTAAAACGCAGTTTGAGTGGGGCTATTGCATAAGTATCAGATGTAAATCTAACGATAACTTGGGATTATATTGACTGCGGATGGAATATTTTGGGATGTAGCTTCAATTGGACCAAACGAAGGTATTTATATGGAAATATATTTATATATTTGAGGGAAGTCGAATAAAAATTCCAGATCCCTCGATTAGCGCAGGTCAAGTGGCAAAGCAATCTATAATATAGCCCTCCTCAATTTTAACACCTCGAAGCTGAACCCTCTTTTTGCGCTTTTTGTTTACGATTATAAACAATAAACATATTTATGATCGGTCATATAGAATAAAACTCACGAAAACTCGACAATGGAATTTGTGCGAATTTTTGTGGGAGAAGCACTGGGTGGTGGTGGCCCCATGTCAAGCACATTGGGAGTGTAATTAGAATTGTTGCCGAACCTCAAGTTGATAAGCCCACATATATGGAATAAAATGGATCCAAGAGGAGCAGCGAATACCCTTAATCGATATCGTTTCGGAAGGTTAAAGCAAGGTTAAGGTGGGATTATGTAGTAAATACCACGGGTTTACTTGGGAAGTATTCTTAATAAACTATTTATAAGTCGCGGAAGGCTGATTAAACTTAAGAGCGTTTCCCGTTTTAGAACCCAAGTTCCAAAAGTGACCAGCTATAAATACGCAATAATCTTTGCTCTCCAAGTGAACATATCATATATATGAAAAAAAAAAAAAAAGTTTTATAAAGATTGCCCAACCGAAGATCATTAAAGTTAGTTCTGTTCATACCCCCCACTTGACTGATAAGCGAATTCAAATGGTAATGCTCGGCTCAACAAGTTTTTGCCATATGTTTTTTTTTTGGACCCCAATGAATGGACCTCTGTAGTTTTTATTTTTATTGACTGGCGCACTAGGAAATCGGTCCCTTTGATTAACAGCGAGAATTTACTATGTACTTGTGGAGCGACTAGCCATAATGGTTTTTACTATACGCGTTTGTTGACTCATATATTATAAGATTAAGTTTTAGTTGGGGCTGATTCATGGGGAAAATAGTGGCAATCTTCAGATAATAATATTTAAATTTAACTTGGTATACCTGTTTTTACCCATTTCTGATATCTTATAACTATTTTATTTTTACCAACTTGTGACCACAGCTGATTTACCTAATGTTTATCTACCCTTCCCGAAACTCAGTTCCATTAAGGCTTGTTGTGCTGAGAGATCTGGCCGGGCGATAAAGTCAATTCACCCCAATCGACGTGATTCCCAAACGAGTCCGATGGATGAAAGTAAAAGTGCAAAAGCCAGTGCGCCGATAATACCCCTCCAGAACTCAGAACAGAACCCCTGATAAGCATTTAACGTACCCGGACATTGGGGTTATATGCGTACTCCAAAATGTAGTAAAATTCGCCTCTGCTGTCAAGCAGTAATTAATTCATGTTTTATTTTATTTTGTTTCGTTTAGTACTATCTCTTTCTATATATCTTCCAAAAATCAGTCTCTTTTTTTTTGTATACTGAGTGGATTTACTATTTTCGGCCCCGAGATTGATAAACACAGTCATTGGCATTGATTGGCCCCCCAAAAAAAAAATGTAGCCATTCCTTTTGTCAAGTACTTCCAACGAATATTCCTCCCCGGGGTCCGCTTATCAAATCGAAAAAGGAAATATATAGAAATTAAAATGGTCTAGCCGTTGGTGGTATACAATTGCATAAATCAAATATTGCCGGGCCAGAACTTTCCCTATCGAAGGAATTCGATCGGCTTTTGCCCCCCGCCCGATAAGCTTTGCGTTCCAGACTCCGGATGCGGCAATATTTTACGGGCAGGCCTACGAGTGCAATGCGAACGGTGATCGATAGTGCCGAGATAATTCCAATAACCTTGAGATCTCAAGTGCCTCGGCGGGGGTGCAGTGGGCGTGGGCCATTCTGATCGCATTCCTATGGCTTGAACGCAGTTTGCCAATTATAGCGTTGTGTTTATTGATCCCCAAAGCCCCTAAGCCCAAACGATCATACGATGCTGTCCAAATTTCATTCATATTTTAATGGCTTCGGATTCGATAAGCTATAACTATAGCTATTGCTTAAAGAAAATAGGTAAATAAATGTTTTTAAAAAAATATATCTTGTATTTCCTTACGGTAATAATTAATCTGATCGTATTGGTTGGTTTCTTTGCTAACCGAAACGGTAAAGTTTAACCTATTGATCGTATCGGTTATTTGTTTGCTTACTAAACTATAGTTTTTGTTTGAGGAAAACAAGTAAATAAATGTTTTTATAAATGTATAACCTTTTTTTTATTTTTCATACTCAACTTTTTTGGTAAAGGGTAAAATATATCATGTATTTCCTAACGGTACCGTTTAATCTGATCGTATAGGTTGGTTTCTTTGCTAACCGAAACGGTCGAGTTTAACGTACTGATCGTATCGGTTATTTGTTTGCTTGCTAAACCGGTTAGAAAACCTTATCGTAACGGGACATTTGTTTGCCAGCGATAACGGTTGAAACCAGCTGTTTGCGTGAGTGGAAAAGTTTGGCCAACTGGCTCGTCGATGCCAATCAATATCAATAACGGCACTTAACAAAGGGCCAGGCGACAGATAGAGATAGTCGGACACACAATTGAGTGTTTTATTTCGGTTCCCTCGCTTTTTTGTCGCCAGTTCGCTTGATGGTTAATCAATGGCAGTTGCTCAAATATGCAATCAGCGGACATAACCTCAAAGGGCAGGCTCAAACACGCCCACGTGCCAGAAAGAAAGGGGGCGAGATAAGAGAGAAAGAGAGAGGGAGGAGAGGGCAAAAAGTGTGTCAGTCGGCACACACACACACACACACACACCCGCTGAATCCTCTCCCAACGAGAAAAAGCGTGGGAGTGGCAACGGAAAAAGTTGATACAAAAACCGGGACTGATTGTGTAATCTAGAATTATGTAGTTTTGGACCCACTACGTATATGTATGTATATATAGCCATATGCCCGAGTATGGTAATCAAGGCGAACTTATCAAAGTCAGGCGTACGAAATTACTGCAAGACACACGCCGTAATTGTTGTTTTTCTTCTAGTTTTCTGTTTAATTTTTCTCGCGTTTTTTTTCTGTTTCCATTGTGTTTTGCCCTTGAGTTTGTCCTTTTTGAGCAGAAGCGTCGGCAGAGGCTTTTGTTGTTATACGTGGCGGCGCATGTAAACTGGTTTTGGTATAACAGTTTTGGCCAGAGAGAGTGCGGCTCTCTCTCTCTCTCTGGCGGCGGCCCACACCGACACACCAACACACATGCGCAGGCCGGTGACGAGCCTCCTACGCGAGTATGTGTGTGTGTGAGTGAGTGCTGCACGTGTTGCCAAACGCAGAAAATACGATAAAAAAAAACAGAAAAAAAACCACAGCAGTTGGAAACCACGACTAAGAGATACCCGCTAAACAAAATATGTTGCCTACTTTGTGGCGTCACTTTGCAATTTTTATCACGCATACGCACTGTTGCCTTTGATGAAATGTATTATTTTCCCATACATATGTACTATGTCGGTGACCTTGACAAACCTTTAATTAAATTTTAAGTGAATTTTAGACCACTTGTCGGCATTTATTAGTCAAAGTTTTGATATTTTATATCCAACCAATTTTTTAGATCATTTTAAACATCTACGATTTTTTATTCATTTTTTAAACGTTCTTAAACTGGAAATCTAATATTTCTTTCTTCTTACATCACAACTAATGGGTATCAAAACACCATGACCCCACCACCACGTGAACCGTTTTGGGGCAACAATTCCGACTCCAATTCCCCGTCGAGATGATGATGCAAGTGCTTCTAATTATAGCCCGACGATTTTGGGCGCCTGCGCGATGTCCTGGCGAAAGGTTAACTTAAGGTGAAATGGCCACAGGTTGCTGCCCACGCACACACACACAGAGGCGCCACGTGCTTGCATGTGCTTACATAAGCGTTGCGTTTGTGTCTGTAAATGGTAATGAACTGATTGCAGTTTCCAAGTATTACATATATTTATGAGATAATTGCGAAGATTATATTATATTTTTTAATTTCTTTGGTGTCCGTTTTAATACCCAATATTTTGGTAAAATTTAGTGCGCCACAAGCACTAGTTTTCTATTTATTGAAGAGATTTAAAAAATCAACGGTCATTTTGCTAAACCCAAGTGGCAACGTTTAAGTGGCAGCACTAATAGAGAATGGCAGCGCTACAAACAGTATTTTTCAGTATTTTTGGTATATTATATATTGGGAGGATGACTCGGCTAAGCCTAGCGAGGACACCAACCCCCTTAGAGAAGAGGAAACATCGATAGTCGCTATCATTGGCCTATCGAAAGCTTATAAAGGCGGAGAAAGAGCGATATAGATTTGTGTGCCATCTCAAGCAACAATGGTTGTTGTTCGAAATCACCGCAAATATTGTATATCCCCCAGTTAATGCAACATAACGGTATTCCCGTCCCCGCATAATGACAACCGACGAGAGCATAATGGAGGAGATGCTGGGTAAGTGGGGCCTTAAATTCACCCCCGTAAATCCCCAAAATTCAGCGCTTTTCTTTCCCCACAGAGAGAGCAACAAATCCGGCTAAGAAAATCGACGAACTGGGCGTGCAAATGTTCTGCATTGTGGTCAAAAGCAACGCCCAGTTGGTCCACAAGGCGCAGGAAATGATTGTGGCCAAGGTGCGATCCTCCAATATAACGGAGGCAACGCGAGCGATTTCGGTACGTGATTACTCCTCTTTTTTTTTTAATTTTCCTAAAAATCACCCCCCTTTTCTGAAAGGGGTGTGTGTACATGTGTGTGTGGGGCTAAATGATTGCCCACTGAACCCACTCACCCACACAGACATAAAACACCGGCGCACAGTGGGCCGTACAGTGGGCGAAAGGCACACAAAAACACACGCACTTGTGTGGCTGCGTTCCATTCGCAGCAAAAACAATAACAACAACAATAGCAATATATTGTTATCATTTTGTGGTCGAAATGTGCGCATGTATTGCACTGTATTGTTTTGCCACCTGGGTACAAAAGCAGCTAAAATAATATGCAACAGATAGCGGCATTTTCATAACTACCATTGTGCTTCATTTACTTATTTAATTTAATTTACTCAAAAAAAAAAATTTATTTAAATAAGCTAGGCATATTAACTTCTTAGGAACTTCCATTGTGCTTCCATTACTAATAAAAATTTTTTTTTTTTTGTAAATAAATTATTTCTTTAAATATGTTATGAGTCATTTACTCCAAAGGAACTTCCTTTGTGCTGCACGTACTTATTTTTATTTTTAACAAATTATCTAATATAAAATCCAGCAGCTTGTTGTTTTAAAATATGTTAATATCGTAAACTTTCTTTGTGTTTCCATTGCCTTTTAAATTTCATTTTAATTTATAATATTCTTATACCCCTATAAAGAAAACAATTTATAATATCCATTATATCATATTTTAAATCGTTTATTTTATTTGCCATTTTAATACTTATATTTTTAAATAAATAAAAAACAGAAATGAGAAATGATATATACGTTATTTTTTAAATTTTGTATCATTCAAGTTTTAAAATTTTGTAATGGAATATGCAGTATTCAAAACAAAATTGTTAGCAAATATATTAAAATAAATTTATTTAGATATTTTAAAGTTTTGACTAATTAATGATTATTTTTTTATTGTTTTTAATTAAACGCCTTTAATTAAATGATATAAGTATTTAAGGAAATCCCTTATTTAAGAGTGTATTTATTTTATTGGTTTAACAAAGTTTAAAATATTTACATATATTTATTAAATATATAATAAAATAAAAATTATATACAAATACCTTAAGATTTTAAAAACTCCTAATTTTTTCAGCTACTGGAGGAGTGCATGACGCAGTGCGGCGACGACTTCCAGGACGAGGCGGCCAAGTTCCGGTTCCTGAACGAACTGATCCGCCTGGTGTCGAAGAAGTACATGGGCGCCGAGACGCCGCACGAGGTGAAGCAGCGGATCATGGAGTGCCTCCTGCTGTGGACCACCGAGTTCCCGCAGCGCCTGAAGATCCGCGACGCCTACGACATGCTGCGCAAGGAGGGCGACATCGAGCACGGCACCACGGAGGCGGCGGTGGCCAAGCGGGAGAGTGTCCTCGGCACCATCGACGAGGCCATGTTCGCCAAGCTGATCAAGAGCAACAATCCCGAGAACTACAAGCGAGCCAACATCCTGCTGCAGTATCGGATGGCCCAGGAGGCGCGACGCAACGATCTGCTGGCCCAGCACCGTCTGGTCCTCAGCGAGGTGCAGGAGACGATGCAGCTGCTCAACCAGATGCTGGACACCTACGACCCCTCCAACCAGGACGTCAGCGAGACGCTGCACGAGCTGTACAAGAGCTGCAAGAAGCACAAGCCCATCTTCCAGCATCTGCCGCAGCTGCTGGACGACTCGGATGCCCAGCTCGTAGGTAAGAATCACCATCACCAGAGGCATCAGAGTGGCCTTTTTCACGCCTGTGATGCGCGAATTCTTTAGAGAATTTCAATCAGAAGTTTAAAACGCCGTGAAGGAGACATTTCCGACCTTATAAAGTATATATATGCTTGATCAGCATCCGTTGTCCGTTTGTCCGTCCGTCTGTCCGTTTCTGCTTAAACTAGTCTCTCAGTTTTAAAGCTATCAGGCTAAAACTTTCCCAAAAGTCTTATTTCTTTTGCAGTTAGTATATATATCGGAGCGAGCCGGATCGGAAAACTATATCATATAGCTCACATAGGAAAATACCCAAAAAAAAAAATTTTAAAAAATTAAATATTGGTTGTCCTTTAACAAATAACCTCCTACTTTTGGAAATATGATTTTTTATATAATTCTGAATTTCAAATTAAATTTTATCAAAATCGAAACACTATATTTTATAGCTGCCATAGGAACGATCAGAAAGTTTATGGGAATATAATAGGAAATAGATTATTGCTTCGTTGGTTTTTATTGTATTATCATTTACTCTGAATTTCAATTTTAATTTTATCAAATTCTAACTACTATATCACATAGATGCCACAGGAACGATCGAAAAATTAATGAGAAATAATAAGAAATTTACCCTTTATTCGATTTGTAAATTTATAGCTATGATCTGCAAGCTAGCTTCCTTTCTTATTCACACCTGTGATCCGCGAATTCTTTAGAGAATTTTATTTTAACTATTTTAGATTATTCCCTTAAGAATTCGCGGATTTGTTTTAACAATGTTAGTTACTTAACCACTTGAATCTATCTTCACAGCCGACACCCTGGATGCCAATGGCGCCCTGCTGACCACCATGCAGCGCTACAAGCTACTGGTGCCCTCGCCCACGAGGAGCACTGCTCCCGCCCTGACCACCAGTACTCTAACATCGACATCCTCGGCAAAAAGCACTTCGACCAGCAGTTCAACTGCAGCAGCTGCTAGTTCCAATAATGCCCTGCTGCTAAACGAACTGCTGGGGGATTTGCTGATCAGTGGAAGCAGCAGCAGCGAAAGTCCGCCGGCAGCAACCACAAACATACCAAATACCGCCAGCAGTAATTCCAATGTTACAGCAGCCACATCCTCCAGTGGTGGAGATCCTTTGGCCGACTTGAGTGACATCTTCAGCAGCGCTCTGGCCGAAAGCGAAGCCAAGCTGCAGCCAAAGCAGCCATTCCAGAATGCCAACACCTTGCTGGAGCCGCAGGTTCTCAGCCAAAACTCCGCCACCGAGGGATTGGCGAATGGCAATGAGGGCAGCAAAGTACCGGGAACAGCTAGAAAGATGCCGCAGATCGATATGCTCAGCGAGGAGCTCTTCCAGCAGATTCTGCCCGCCCAGGAGCGAATGCCCAGCTTCAAGCGGGATCCCGAGAAGCTAACGCTGAACGATTTGGCCCGCGAACGAATGCAGGTGGAGGCAGCTGCTCCTATTCCTATCACCCCTCTCCCTTCTGTTCCTTCCGAACCGGTAGATGATGTTCCCCTGCTCAGCGAGGATGTGGATAAGAGCGAAGAAGTGGCGGCTCCAGTGGCTCCCCTCCCCAGCAAGCCTCTCAGCGAGATTCACGTGGAACTGGACAATATCCAGGCCACCGGGGAGCAGCGCATCGTGCTGGACGATGACGACCTGCAGCTCAGTCTGAACTTCACCAGCGATCGGCCCGGCCATCGTGTGTCGGTGATTGTGATATCGGCGCAGAACAAGAGTCGCCAGCCAGTGCGCGACTTTCAGTTCGAGGCGAGCGTGAAAAAGGTGGGTAAATGATTAAGATACCATGAGAAAAAGGTATTAACTCTCTTAACTTTTTAGCCCTGCAAGGTGCGCCTGCTGCCGCCGACGGACAGCCAGATGCCGCCCCACAAGCCCTTCCGCCCGGCCACGCCCATTAACCAGGTGATGCTCCTCCTGAATCCCACTGGCCAGTCTGTGGATGTCACCTGCATCGTGGGCTACAAGCTGGGCGACGATCCGGATCCCATCAAGGAATCAATTGTGGCCCAGGGCATCGACTATGTGGATTAGAAACTGGCCTACCGTCCTTTTAACAAGACATCCGAAACGATAAAAGTCAATTTTCCCCCGTTCTATTTTCCAGTATCTAAAAGATAAAGATTCTTAATTTCCGTACTGTATGTATATTTATGCCCGTAAGATTTTTATTCAAATTGTCGTACTATAATTATGTATCAAAGGTTTATATAAATTATGAAAAAGTCGCTACAAAAGCCAAGCGCTCATTTTCAGAGGTATTCTCAATTTTCTCTTGAATTGTGGGTGTTTTTTTTTGTGTTTTTGATGATGCTTCAGTTCTGGTTGGTGTGTTGCATCTGCCCCCTTAAAAAAATGCCGCATTTCCTAACGATTGTCTCGCTTGCTTGGCGGCTAGTGAACTTTAAATGGGTTTATGAGCATAGCTGGCAGTTGTTTTTTTAACGAATAGGATATAGAACATAATTTTGAGACTGTTTTTTGGTAAAATAAAACCTTCAATTAATTTCAACAAGGAATATGAATAAAACTACTAGAAAATCAACGCCTAATTAACATAAATTTAGATGTTCGGTGTAAAAAGGATGCAAGGGATTGCTGCCCACAGGAAAATCCACCGCCCGCTTGGAGACAATCAACACTCAGCTGGCCGAAAAGCTTACAAATTGCCTAAATTCTAGCGGCTACCTGCTACACTACTATTTGCCCACTATTTCGTCCTTGAAGGACAGGGCAGTGATGGCCTTCGTGTGGCCGGTATAGTCCCGCATGGGCTCCTTAGTCTCCAGCTTCCAGAGACGAGCAATTCCATCGGAGGAGGCGGTGAACAGCCACTTGGAATCGGCGCTAAAGGCGGCATCCCACACCCAATAGTTATCGATGCGCAGCTCGCACCATTTGTTGGGTTCATCTGGCTTCTGGAAGTCCTCGGTCTTCCAAATGGCCACCGTTCCATCGCCCGAAGTGGTCAGCAGCAGCCGCGAATCCGGACTGAATTTGCAGCGGAGAATGTAGCGCTTGTGCGCGGGAATTTTCTTTGTAGGCCGCAGCGTGCTCATCTTCTGATCCTGACTGCTCAGCGACCAAATGTAGCACTTCCCTTTGTTATTCGCAGCGGCTAGGTAACGACCATCCGGGGAGATAGCCACATCCTGTATGGAGGAGTCCACCTCGGGCACGATGCGCTCGTGACGCTCCGACTTGACGTCCCACAGAAAAACGCTGCCATTCTGCGAGCCCATGGCAATCTCCACTTGATTCGGATGCAAACAGGCGGCATTTACGGGCGCCTCGCAGTCAAAAACACGGGAGCAATGCGGCGGAGCGGAGATCATGTCCCAGATGCGCACATGGTGATCCTCGCCGGCGGTGAACATCCAGTTGCCGTCCTCCTGGAAGCCCAGACGCGTCACATTCTTCTGCACCCCATCGAAATTGATGACCGGAGCGGTGCAATTGGACTCCAGATCGTACAGCCGGATGCACTGATAGCCGCAGGCCGCCAGTCGCGTCTTGTCCGGCGTTCTCTCCAGCGCATTCACTTGCTGGAAGATGAGATATGGATAGATATATGGGGATTTATAGGGATCTAAGGATAGATACCGAGGTCTCCACGAAGCGCATCGTCTTTATGCAGTTGCCCGTGTGCGCCTGCCACACCTTTATCGTGTGGTCGTAGCCCCCGGTGGCCAGGATCAGCTGCTGTTGGTCCCCCATCCTTGTGTTGCCTTGTATCACCGGTTAATTGACAATTTACGCGATGTTTTCATTTGTTAAAAAATAAGAACTACAATAACAAGACTGTTATCGATAGCCGGGCGATACTGTTGGTCTTGGCCAATCGATAAGTTTCGCCGTGTTGGTAAGCGCGTAATTATTCTTAGCGCATTCCGCGTTTTACTGTTACAAATTTAAACTTTTAAATTGCAATTTTTTTTTTCGACTGGAAATTTTTTAACGAGTTCAGAAAGGTTGACAATCCATATCTGGATCAATATATTCATTGTTACGGTCAAAAAACGAATTATTTTTTTGTGAAAAATTGGGATTTCGGTTTTTGGTAAAAATTTGCAATTTTTTCTGTTTGTTTTTTTGCTATAACTTGGCCAAAAATGGTCCTACACCAAAACTGAATACTGTTTTGAACAGATAACTAAAAAAGAAAAAAATCCATAACACTTTCGGGGTGATCCTGCAAAAATAAAATTTTCGCCAATTTTCAATTTTTTTGTAAGGGGGTACCTCATGATTTTTTACGAAAAATGGCAAAAAAATTTAATGTCCAGGTTTAAATGCCAATCGATAGGAAATTTAATAACGAGTTCAGAAAGGTATGACAATCCATATTTGGATCAATACTTATATTGTTACGGCCAAAAAACTAATTATTTTTTTGTGAAAAATTAAAATCTGGGTTTTTGGTAAAAATTTGAATTTTTTTCTGTTGGTTTTTTTGCTATAACTTGGCCAAAGGTGGTCCCACATCAAAAATGAATACTGTTTTCAACAGATAACTAAAAAATAAAAAAATCCATAACACTTTCCGGGTGATCCTGCAAAAATAAAATTTTCGCCAATTTTCAATTTTTTTGTAAGGGGGTACCTCATGATTTTTTACGAAAAATGGCAAAAAAATTTAATGTCCAGGTTTAAATGCCAATCGATAGGAAATTTAATAACGAGTTCAGAAAGGTATGACAATCCATATTTGGATCAATATTTAATTTTTTACGGTTAAAAAACCAATTATTTTTTTGTAAAAAATTGGAATCTGGGTTTTTGATAAAAATTTGAATTTTTTTCTGTTTGTTTTTTTGCTATAACTTAGCCAAAAATGGTCCTACACCAAAAATGAATACTGTTTTGAACAGATAACTAAAAAATAAAAAAATCCATAACACTTTCCGGGTGATCCTGCAAAAATAAAATTTTCGCATGATTTTTTACGAAAAATTGCAAAAAAATAAAATGTCCAGGTTTAAATGCCAATCGATAGGAAATTTAATAACGAGTTCGGAAAGGTATGACAATCCATATTTGGATCAAGATTTCCATTGTTATGGTCAAAAAAAGAACTATTTTTTTGTAAAAAATTGGGATTTTGGTTTTTGGTAAAAATTTGCAATTTTTTCTTTTGCTGCTTTTTAGCCAAGTAAAAATGGTCCTAAATAATAACGAAATAAATGTTTAATCCCAAAAAAATTAATAATTTAAATTTAACCAGAAGACGCCGCAATAAAATAGCCAATAGGTTATTGGAAAGGAAAGGTTTATTTGTCGAATAACTTAGCAACTGGGTCTAGCCCGGGACCAGCGTAACGTACAAGGATTGGGGTTGAGTGGGTGAGCGGTGGCCCTCTACTGCTGAGTGGCCGGAGCAGTTTCCGCCGCCGTGCGGTTGGCCTCCTCCGGCTTCATGGCGGGGAAGAGAAGAACCTCCTGTGGAAAAAGCAAATGATTTAGCAATGATTTCTTCTTCCCAAATTTAAAACCCACCTTGATGTTATTGGAGTCCGTGAGGAACATGGCCAGCCGATCGATGCCCATGCCGAAACCGCCGGTGGGCGGAAGACCGTACTCCAGGGCCGTGCAGAAGTTCTCGTCGACCAGCTGGGCCTCGTCATCCCCAGCCGCCTTATCGCTGGCCTGCTGCTCGAAGCGTTCGCGCTGCACGACGGGATCGTTCAGCTCGGTGTACGCGTTGCAGATTTCCTTCTTGGCCACGAACAGCTCGAAGCGCTCCGTCAGGCCGGGCGTGCTGCGATGGTACTTGGCCAGCGGCGACATAATCTGCGGATGCTCGCAGATGAACGTCGGATTGATGCAGAACTCCTCGATAAACTCGCCCACCAGCTTGTCCAGCAAACGGGCGGTGGTCCGCGGCGCGGGGCACTCGACCTGGTGTTTGGTGCATAGCTGCGAGAGGAACTGATTCGTCTCGGGCGTATTGAAGGTATCGGCAGCCGGGAACTTGACCTGCAGCTTCTCCTCCAGCGTTTTGATCATGGACACCCGCTTAAAGGGTGGCGTAAAGTCAAGTTCTTGCTCGGGTCCCTCGGGACCCTCTGGGTGATAGATGACCTTGTAGGATCCGCGGATGGCCTTCACCATGCCCGCGACCAACTGCTCGGTGATGTCCATAATGTCGGCGTAATCGGCATACGCCATGTAGAACTCGCAAGTGGTGAATTCGGGATTGTGGGTGAGGTCGATGCCCTCGTTGCGGAACTGCCGACCGATCTCGTAGACGCGGTCGAGCCCGCCGACCACCAGCATCTTGTGGTAGAGCTCCGGAGCGATGCGCATGAACAGGTCCATCTTGAGGTCGTTGTGATGGGTTACGAAGGGCTTGGCAGTGGCTCCGCCGGCGATCATGTTCATCATGGGCGTCTCGATCTCCAGGAAGCCGAGGCGATCGAGGAACTGGCGAACGTAGGAGATGATCTACGGGGGAAAATATAAGGTAAAATAAGCTTCAGAACTTGAGAACTAGAGCCCTGCGTGAATCATTCAATTTTTATCATAGTATGCCATGAAATTTATGATTTGTTTAATTCAATTCTATGTGAAATAAATTGAATGTTTTTCTAATTAATTTCAAATTAATTGAATGAATAATTTTTATGAATTTACTAGATTTTCTTTGTGCTTTCTTTTGAGAACAAGAGTGGAAAATTTTTAACAAATCAATTTTAACTGCTTAGAAAACAAAATTCATGCAGATTTAATCACAAAATTATGGCCCTTTCTTACGGAATTCATGGCATTCATTCATAAAATTCTATTAAACTCCAAATTCTTATTAATTCAATTCTATTAATCTCAAAATTCAAATTCATTTAATTCTATTAATCTCAAAATTCAAATTCATTTAATTCTATTAAACTCAAAATTCAAACTCATTCAATTCTATTAAAATCAAAATTCAAATTCATTCAATTCTATTAATCTCAAAATTCAAATTCATTCAATTCTATTAAACTCAAAATTCATTCATATGAAACAAAAAATTCCAAATAATTCATTGAATTTATGCAGGGCTCTATTAAGAACTGCTTTGTTTTCCCTACCTTGGCGCGAATCTGGAAGTTCTCGCGCACTTTGTTGTTGAGGATGAGATCCAGGTAGCGCTGGCGGTAGCGCGTCTCCTTGTCCTTGAGCCCGAAATGCAGATGGGGCAGCATGTGAAGGCAGGGCGACAGCAGCTTGATCTCGCTGGGCATCACGGAGAGTTCACCCTTCTTGGTCTTGCCGGGATGTCCGACGACGCCGATGATATCGCCTCGCCTCAGTTTGGCCGTGTCAGTCTCGAATTCCGCCTCCGACTTGTAGGACTTGGCGCTAGCCATCACCTGCACCTTGACGCCCTCGCCGCGCAGATCGTAGAAGATGAGCTTGGCGCCCGACTCGCGGATGGCATGGACACGTCCCGCCACGCTTAGTTGGACATTCTCCAGGGTTTCGCCTTCCTTCAAGCTGCTCTCGTACTTCGCGATGAAGTCCTCTAGTGAACTGCTCACATGGAACTTGTGAGGATAGGGATCGGTGGTGGGTGAACGCTTCAGCTCCTGGACGGCGGCGGAGCGGAGCTTGAAGTATTCGTTGGGGGAGATTTCCTCCTCCTCTGCGCTGCTCTTCTTCTTGCCAGCAGCTCCTTCGGTCGCAGGAGCAGCGGCGGCTGCCTTTTCCGCCTTTTCCTTGGCCTTTTGCTCGGCCTTCAGGCGGCGCTTCAGCTCACTAGAAAAGTGGGAAAAATGTGGTTTTAATAGATATAAATAGATAAATAATAGACGTTGAAGATTCTCCCACTAGGCTGTCATAACAGGGGGCTAATTCACAAGAATCCCTTTATGACAACCTGGCCAACGGTGCGTATGAGTAACCCACAGTTTGGTCTGCTTGCTCGGCTGCAGTTGGCTGCCGCTCACGTGGAAACCTCTGGTCTGTGACCAAATCCGTGTCGACTTGACCATTGGCCACGCCTCCTGCACGGTTTTAAGGGCGCAGCGGGCAAACATAACTAGTTTTAGGAAGAGTATTTCATCAGCCGGCGGACCGAAAACGTTGCTTTGCCTCAACCTAACCTCAAAAACGGGCTGCTGCTGCTGCTTCGTTGGCCTGGTAAACTTTTGCCCAGTTGCGACACTTACTTCTTGGACAGTTCTCCACTTGCAGCGGCCATGCTGTTGCCGGTCTACGTTGCTCGCCTGGTTAAGCCGGAATTCTCGAAAAGCGGCGCAAATGTGAAGCGCCACAAATGTAAAAATAAAGTACACAACCAGGGCTGCCAGACGCGCTGAATTCAAATGGCCGCACGGTCAGGTGGCAACTCTGGGGAGCGGGAAGTGTGACCGTTGCAGGCGCTCTCCTCTAGCTTATTGCACCATTGCCATCTGGTAGCACTGTTTTGCGATAAAAAACTATTCTTTAGCTTTGCAACTTTAATTAACAATTAAACAATTGATAAAATTAAAAGGCGAAAATATAGAACGGCCGGACTAATGGCAGTGAGCGGGGAAATGCGCGGGTCGAAGGGCAGCCAAGGTCACAACGCGGAAGTAGAGCAATTGCAGCTGTAACTGTAACCGTTAACCCTGGGCAGGGCGCGGGGGTTGGGTTGGCTAGGGGAAGAAGAGGAGGCAGAGTGGAAGAGGAAGAGCACATCTTGAGTTCCGGAGGCGGAGGAGAAATGGAGCTGCTGGACAGGAGCCCCGTGGAACCCATAGCAGTCAGCTTGCAGCAGGAGGGGGAGCAAGAGGAGGAGGAGGAAGACGAAGAGGAGGAGGATGATGCCAACAAGGAGGAGGAGGCCTTCTACGATTCGCGCAATGGCAACGAAAGCGATGAACTGGAACAGGCCTTCCAAAGCGCCCTCACCCTGACCAACGATGTCCAGGTGAGTGTGAGTGAGGTGGAGGTGGAGCAGGAGAAGGAGGAGCAGCTTCCTGAGCATCAGGAGCACCTGGGCGCCTGCGCACTGGCATGTAAGTAGCTCCAGAATAACCATAACAATTACTTACCTCAACCCGATCCCTTTTAACAGCCCCCAAGGAGGAGGAGAAGCCACCCCGCCACCAGACGCTGCTCTCCACGAAATCCTGCGAGACCAATCCAGCCAACAGTGCCACCCTTTCGCCCACAAATTCCTACAACGGCAGCATCGGCAGCGATGGCGGCAGCAGCAGCGTGGGCGTGGGCGGCGGTGCCCGTCGCAAATCCTGGACGCTGTCGCCTCAAAGCGGCGGCTCCACGCCCCTCAGCGGCGCCAAGAAGAAAACCAAGGCCACCGCTAGCAACTCCCTGGCCAATGGAGAGGGTTTTAACCTATGGGTGGCTCGCGAATGCTTTGAAACAGTGCCCGCCGAAATGGTGGATAGCCTGAGCATGGCTGAGGTGGAGGAGGAGCAAGAGGAGGAGGAGCAGCAGGAGCAGGAGGAGGAGGAGGATGAGGAGGACGAGGAGGCGGCTGCCGTGGAGAGTCTCCTGGGAGCAGCCGCTGCCCTCCAGGCTAGCACACATGTGCAGCGCCGTCAGCAGCAGCAGAAGCAAGAGCAACAGCATCATCATCATCATCACCATCTGCAGCCGCAGCATCGTCCGCTGGAACGCTCCTGGCCGCCGCGTGCCGTGGGTCGCGATCTCAAGCTGCAGGGCGATGTCTTTCAGTTCGACATTCTGGACACGGACGAGCGGCTGGCCGAGATGGAGATGGCCCAGTGCGGCAGCTCGAACAACTCACCACTGGCCACGCCTCCCGTGCGTTTCAAGCCGCTGCTGAAGAAGAAAATCGGTCCGGATAGCTACATCAATACGATTAGCACGCAGAAAGTGCCCGTGCATCAGAGCTATGAGTTTCCCACCTTCCCCAGCTCCTCCTCGGGTGTCGGATCCTCGTCGCAATTTCCCCATCTCCGCCAGCACCGTCCACTCACCCGAGCTCTGTCCAATGGCAAGGCTAGCTCCTCGGAGGATCAGGCCTCGCCGCGACTCCTGCTCTCGCCAAAGCGTCCCCGAAGTCCGCCCTCCGGCTGCTCCACGCGCAGTGCCTCGCCGCTGGATCTCAGCCTCAGTCCCGAGCAGCATTCGCCCACCAGAGGAAGGGGCGTGGGTGGCATCCAGGATGCTGGGACGCCGCAGCGACCGCAGCAGCGGCTGCTCAAGCGCGTGGGCGGAGGAGCCGGAGGAGGAGCCACTGGTTCGCCTCTGGTGTGTCCTCCCACGCCAACTCATCATGCAAGGCGACATGCCCGCCTGCAAGCCGTCACTGCCAACTCCAGCGGAGCAGGAGAACCCAGTGTAGTCGCCCCTAGTCAATTGGAGCCGCCGCCCGATGAGGTGGTGCATATTAGTAGCACCCGTTTGCCCTCCATTCCCGAACGCAGTGCAGCTGCGGCAGCGGCGGCGGCGGCAGCAGCAGCGGGAGCAGCTCTCATGGAACCCGGAACAGGTGTTGCAATGTCCAGCGGAGCAGCGGGAGAGCCACCACTGCCGCCGGCGTGGGAGGCACGCATGGATAGCCACGGGCGCATCTTCTACATTGATCACACGACGCGGACAACCTCCTGGCAGCGACCAGGAGCGGCACCAAGTGGCGGACCAGCCGGGCGGGAGCAGCATCATCGCCAGCAGCTGGACAGAAGGTATCAGAGCATCCGGCGCACCATAACCAATGAGAGCAGAGCCGCTCAGCTGTACAATCTGCCTTCGTCGGGTAATCCTCCAGTTGCTGCTCCAGGTGCTCCTACTGCTCCTCCTCCTCCCCCCGCCGCTCATCCCGCCATCCTGATGCTCTGCCGCCCGGATTTCTACTCCCTGCTGCACACCAACGAAGCTGCGCTGGCCATTTACAATCGCAATGCCGCCTTGAAACACATGGTCATGCGCATCCGACGGGATCCGCAGTGCTTCCAGCGGTATCAGTACAACAAGGATCTGGTGGCGCTGGTCAACACCTTCGCACAGATAAGCAGGGAACTGCCGTCGTGCTGGGAAACGAAGCTGGATCAGTCGGGCAAGCAGTTCTTCATTGACCACCAGCATCGACGCACCTCCTTCATGGATCCCCGCCTGCCGGTGGAGTGTCCTCGGGTGGTGCGACATCGCCAGCAGCAGCAGCAAACGCAGCAGCCGACAAGTGGCGTGGGCTACTATTATCCCGATCTGGTGGATGGCAACTGCCTGTCGGCCACCAGTGGGCATATAAATGCCAGTCCGGGATCCTCGGTCTCTGGAGTGCCGCCCCTGCCGCCGCCCAGGCCCTCCTCCTCCTCCTCCTCCGCCGCCTCCTCATCCGCCGCCCGGAGCAGCCATGGTCATGGCCACAACTGCACCACCACGGCGGCCATTGCCTGTGCCTTGAGCATGGATCGCTCGGCGGGCGGAGCAGCCGGAATGGGAGCTACCGGAATGGCCGCTGGGTACGAGGATGTGCCCATTGCCTACAACGAAAAGGTGGGATTTTTGTCTGTTTTTGAGTTAGCAAGATTAGCTGATTTGAATCTCTGTTTGATTTTAAAGGTCATTGCCTTCCTGCGCCAGCCAAACATCCTGGAGATTCTGAGAGAACGCCAGGGACAGCACACCATGTCCCGGCCGCTGCGCGAGAAAATCAATATACTGCGAGTGGAGGGAGTTCCCGCTCTCGAGAGATTGGGCCACGACCTACAACTGACCATTTTGCTGAGGTGAGTGCAACGACCTTTTACACGAAACTGGAAAAAAGGTTTAAACGAATTCAAATTGTTGAGATCTTCCTAACAATTTATTGCAATTGTTGATAATAGGGATTTTTAATTATTTATTTGTGATTTGTTAGTGATGTTTACTGAGGATCTTATAGTACTAGATGGACCTCGCAGCCCTCGACTATACAAATATATCAGATTATGGGTTTTTTCTTATTATTTTCTAGTGGATTATTTAGTTAATTTTAGGGAAAAGAGATTATTATCATATTATTGACAATATAGTTGAGTTTTCTTTATAATGATCCTGTATTATAAATTCAATATACATTTTGAGGTATTTTACATTAAAATGGGGTTAGTAAAATATATCTAAGATCCATTTAATATATATATATAATTGTTAGACATGGGATTATATGCAAAACATTATTCTTAATAATCGAATTTGAGATAACTTTTTTTTTAAATTTAAATCTTAATTTTGAATTTAGGATCCAATGTCAAAATATAATATTATAATATTTTTTCAAGAGGAAGGTTTTTTTTTTACTGGAAGTTTATTTCTTTTTATTTTTTTAAATTGAAGTTTTTCCTTTTTTTTTAATGGAAGTTTATACCTTATCATTTTTGTTTTTAATGGAAGTTTATTCCCTATTAAGTATTAAGTTTTCAAGTCTGCAGTTATGATAATGTAAGATCATTATACATTCGCTATCTCCTTAAATCAATAGTTTATTTATAATAGTCTAGTACTCCAATTGATCCACCTGCCAGACAGCTGGAGGCCCTCGGAACTGGCGTGGTGCTAATGAACCCCTCGCCATGTTCCCGCTCACATGACGCACCGGTGGCCGTCACTCAATGGCTCCACCTGCACTTGACGAAGGTCCCAAATGCGAATCCAAAGCCAAATCCAAGTCCAAATCCACCTGGCCTGAAATTGCATTGCTTTGGTGCGTCATTTACTTGGCTTAGCTTGGGTTTTGTTTTGTTTTGTGGATTTGATTTAGAGCTGGTTCTGTTGGCTCCAATCGATTTTGGCGGCGGTCCTGCTTGAGTGCTCCGCATATGAGTGCGCTTAATTGCTTTTGAAAACCGTGTCGAAGGTTGTTGGCTAATTTTCCAAAACGCCAACTAGACAACAAACCACCTACCCACTAAACCACCAACCCACCAACCCACTGCAAGGCTACAGCACTTCGTCTTGGCTTCTAATCTCATTGCTCATTGTCTAATTGAGCGTGTTTCTTCAAAAAATACATTTATCGCACCGCTTCGACCACGAAAATTGAGGAACTGCAGCACATGCAGTCCGCTGACCTTAATCTTAATCCCAATCTCGGCGGCAGCTAAATGGAAAATGAAGTCGACAGATTATGTCGGCGCCTCTCAAGCTCTCAACCTATCAAACCATCAAGCCACCAACAATTCCGATTCCAATTCCGATCGAACCATTTAATTGCATTTCAATTAGCCAAATTGTCGCGCTTCATTGGCAAATGAGCCGTGGGAGTTTTCGTTATATTTATTGAGACTGGGGTTTAAAAAGGAAATATCAAGTTGTAGATATAATCAATCTTTTGGTAGATGGAGTCCTCATAGGAGGCTTTAATTTGTGGATAACAATAGAGCAGGGTCACCAAAACAATAACTTATAACTTGGCAAAATGCAGTTTGATTTTGGATTGAAAAATTTTCAAAAATTTAATTTTAAAATCTGGTTTGAATTTCAAATATAATTTTTGTCCAATTGGGAAGTATTTAAAAAATGTATATTATAATTATTCCAAATAGAAAATACAAAACATTTAAAATAGCTTCAAAAATTATTTTACAAAATTCATTTCATTTATTTTAATTTATGTCAGCACTACTTATTAAAAAAATTTTGAATATTGGCTTTAATTTGAATAAAAAATAAATTTTTTCCAATAGTGAATTTTGGTTTCAAAATTGCCTATTATTATTATTCCAATTAGAAATTACATAATATTATAAATAGCTTCAAAAAGCATTTAAAAAAATATTTTCATTTATTTTAAATTATTTCAAGTCTACTTAATGAAAAACTATTTAAAGTCTTGTTAAAAAAATATATGCTAAATGATTGATAGGAAAATGGTATATGCTTAAGCATAAATCAGTTTAACAATCTTTAAAGCAAAAAAAAAAAAGTTCAATTAGTCGGCTGGTCCATTTAACTGCCAGTTAACTTGTTAAGAAAACTATTTACACAAGCATTCGAAACCAATTGGATTGGGGAAGCACACACATATGGATATGTGGATACTATGACTCTACTCCCCGTTGAACCGGCTTAGATCAGAATCCGCAGTCCCAGACAATCTGCACTTGGCCATTACTCATATATGTTCCTCCACCCCTCTTTGCAACCCCCAAAAGGGGGTGTTCCACCTCAATGAGCAATTAATAAGCCGCCTAAGAGTCAGCAAATACGCGCATCTAGTTATTTACACATTTCGCCAGTTGGTTAAATGTTTTGTTTATTGCTAAATTACCCCTGGTAAAATATATAAATAACTGAGGGTATTTATAGTGCCTGGATGGGACATTCCGAGTCCGTTGTTTGGAGGAGCCACGCCCCCTTTGGGGGCAGGGCAACGCCCTAAAGCCGGAGCAGCTGCCCCATAAATATACGGCACTCTCCCCCGACTAATCCGCTAATTCCCCTCGCCCTCGCTTCCAATTTAACCCAATTCCAAATGAAGCATAATTTATTGGCCAAATAGAATAGCAACTCCAATTCCGAAGCCCAGTTCCAATCCCCCAGCGATCGTCTTTCTTTTTAGGCGGGGGTGTGGCAGTGTCGTCATTATTATCATTACCATTATCATTCGTAGACTCGAGTAGTAATCGTCATCGTTCAACTTCGTCGCTGACAAGTTTTCAGCTGGCCTTTGTAATGATCTTACCTCTGGGGTATTACTAATTTTCCTACGAAAAACTGTAAAGATAACATTAAAATATTTATTTAAGTAAATTCATCAACAATTTGCAATACATTTTATAATCCATCATGTAAAGAAAATATTTCACAGTTACTTAAAATATTACAAAAAAGTCTTAAAACATAAAAAAATTCGGAAAATATAAAAAAATTTTAAAATAAATAAAAAAAAATTTTAAAAAAATATATATATATTATAAAAATATTTTTAACATGTTAAAAAGCTTTAAAGAAATGTAGTAAATATAAATTTAGATGCTTTAAAATATATTCCAAAAGTAAAAATATTGAACTAATAAGCACATTCAATAATTATAATATTTAAAATATTAAAATATTTTTTAAAAATATTAAAATATTTTTTTAAAATACTAAAATTTTTTTTAAAAATCTAAATATTTTTTAAAAATCCTAAAATATTTTTTAAAGTTACTAAAGAATTCTTTTAAAATATTACAATCTTTTTTACAAAATTGAAAATAGATTTTTCCAAAAATGCTTCAAATTGGGCATTATCACTATGGACGGCAGTCCATGTAGTGACGAAGCGCACCAGGAGAGTGTGCGAAGGCGACTACTATTATATAGCCGCAAAATTGAAAATCTGCTGTGATAGTCCAATCGTAATGTGTAATACACCAATCGAAAGGTATTGCAAAAACTTAAAGGATTGCATACCAAGACTTTAAGAAAATCGATTGGCTTGGGAGAGAGAGCGGTGAAAGTGAAAAAGTGAAAATTTCGAAATTTGGAGCTGTTGGAGCCGGTGGGGATAAATGCCCCCTCGCAATGTTTTAGTTGTATTCCTTTTGAAAATACCCGTCGAATGAGGGGTCATTTGTCAAAATCCGACGTTCCGTTCAAAAGTTATAGCCAAAATAAGATTTTCTTCTTCTTCCCAAAATGAAAATTAATTTCTGTTTGTCCACTTGTCCAAAATATGTTTTTTAAGTTCTGAAAATTTGATATGACGTTCATCACATCGATATAAAAAACTTTTGTTCTACCACTTTTGGAAAAACTAGCTAGTTTAGCGGGAAAACAGCTATAAATAGCTAAAATTCGGAAAGCCGTAACTTCTATACTACTAAAGCTACAGACTTGTGCTGCATCTCGTTTGAAAGGTATTTTTAAATGCTATAAACGCCTTCTATATGCAATTTGAGTAAATGTAATAGTTAAAAAGATATGAACAAAATAAAATTTGTTTAAACTTTTTTTTTAGCTTTTTTTTAATTTTCTCAAAAACGGCTCTAACGATTTTCCTTACAACTTTAAACTGTATAGCCCTTGAGATTCCTTAAATTTTGGTATATAACACATTACTGTAAAAAGTCACGTTTAAAAGTTATTTTTATACGAAAATAGCCACTTTTGCCAGCTCGAACAATTAACGCTCCCTGAGTATTGAATTTTGTGGGAGGGTATCCGAACTGTATTTTAGGGTCATGGAATCAGTAAATTTGCACTTAAGAGTTCCATATAGGAATCTTTTGTTCTACGACTTTTGGAAAAAGCCGCTACTTTAGCGGGAAAAAGCTAAAAATAGCTAAATTTCTTTAGTTTGTAAGTTCTACACTACTAAAGGTACAGACATGTGCTATACCTCGTTTAAAAGGTATTTTAAAATACTTCAACGCCTTTTTAACTTAATTTGTTAAAATACAATAGTTTAAAAATTATGATTGACCAATTTAAATTTAAATGTATATATTAGCTCCTATGAGAGCAAATGTAAACAAACAAAAACTTCTGATATCAAATAAAAACACCTCTTAACGAGGTAAAAAACTAGTGACGACCGCACCTTCAACATACAAAAGTTCTGATATCAACATTTGTGACGAAAAATTATTACACTCGTCATTAAATAGACTTTCTAATATTTTCTCATTCGGCACGCTGCAATAGAAAATGCCTGTGAAGGGAAAAATGCTGGAATAGTTTGCTAGGGCGGGCCGAATGAGAAAATATTAGAAAGTCTATTTAATGACGAGTGTAATAATTTTTCGTCACAAATGTTGATATCAGAACTTTTGTATGTTGAAGGTGCGGTCGTCACTAGTTTTTTACCTCGTTAAGAGGTGTTTTTATTTGATAAAATAATAAAGTTAAAAGGGCATTGACAATATGACACATTATTTTTGTATGAGGAAGTTACCAGTGGAGTTGGGTTAACTGCTATTTGCCGTTTAAATTTGACCCGTAGAAGGGAACGTTCGCTTTTTTAGTTGTTGCCGTTGTTTTCGTTCATTTCGTCGCTTGTTTACAGTTCATTGGGCTTTTGGGCGGCTGCGCATGCGTGCATGCATACGATTCGATTGGATTGGGATTGCGACTGAGGCATTGGAGCATTGGAACATGGGAACATTGGGGCAGTCAGACAAGGAGACATGGATACATGGAGACATAAAGACAGTGGCCGGCGTCTGTTGTGGCTTCCGTTTTGGGGCGTGCTAAATGCGAGGCGTGGTGCTACATAGTTCGAGTTGGAAAAATAGGAGTGGGAGTGGCTGTCGTTGTCGTTATTATTGTTGTTGTGGAGCAGAGTGATGAGCGGACAATTATAACCATGACCAATGCCACACACTCACCCACCCAAATGCCATGCGAATGGAGAATCGGAATGGGTATGGGCATGCGAATGGGTTTAAGCATGGGGATGGGGCTGTCGTCGATCGTTTGAAGTGCACTCCTCATGGGGGTGACTCAATCGCAATCGGTGGCAGCGAGTGCCGAATCCAAATCCGAATCGGAACCCAAACCTAAACACAAACCGAAAAAACCGAACCCGAACACGAACCCGAAGTCATGCCGGCAACAGCTGATAGGCGGTACAGTGGAACCAGGTCTTACGGTTTGGGAACACTTTTATTAATCTTAGATTTAAAATCATTTCAAAAAATCATTTATTAGAGGGTTATAAAAAAGGGTTAAGATCTCTAGAATTTATTTACATTTTATAAGGGAATGTGAATATTATTGGATATTTTTAGTAGCAGTATTTAAGTATTTAGTAATATTAAAAACGTTTTCGGAAAAATTTTACTTAGTTGTCTAGAAAACAGTTGTATACCAAAAATAAATTGTTTTTTTCCAGTATATTTTTTTCTATAACTACTAAATTGATTCTTAAAGTTTGGAAAAAAGTGTGTATTAGAATTAATGGGCTTTGAAATATATATTACAAATTTGTTCTGAATATATATTTTTCTATAATTACTAAAAGGTTTTTTGAAGTTTGGATAATGAATTCTCTATCCAAAAAAGTGTATTAAAAATAATGGGCTTTCAAATATATATATTATAAAAAATATTATAAAGCTTCTTAAGCAATATCCTTTCCTGTTCCGAGTCCCCTGACCATCTGTACCTCAATCTTGACCCCTTTTTCGTGACCCACTGTGCTGTGATCGCTGCGACTTTGGAGTTGGGCGGATTCCGACTTCGGATTCATTGGAACAGCGCTGCACCGACTCGATCGCCGACGCCGCCTTGCACAAAAACAACAAAAAAAAAAACCAAAACAGAAAACACAGAAACAGAACTAAACGAAACGAAAAGCCGACCGAAAACAAAACCAGCGAATAATTAAATAATTTCCCTTGGCGCTTAAATTGAATTGAATTTCATATTTATCGGTTCGGCGGCTAGACAAATGCCAGCATTCTGCAATCGTCGGTCATTGGGGTAGCATATGGTGTACTAGCTTTGATATCGCGTATCGAGGAGCATAAACCACCACCCTGTTTCTATTAATTTTTTTGTGGTGAAAAGCGAGAGTTTGGAGCTCTGTTTTGTATTACTTTTACTTTTATTTTTGTTGTTATATATTTTTATATATTTTGTTTTTTTGTTTATCTGTGACTCCGCCGGCTTCGTTCCGTTCGTTTGGCCGCCGCTGCCGCTTTTGCCGCTTCTGCCTCCGTTGCGACTTCGTTCCGTTTGTCGGATAGTGAGCTTCTATCACCAGAAAGCAGAAGCATTTCAACAGTCGCAGCGCGAGCACACATCGTTCTCACCCGTTCCCGTTAAACGAACCGATAATAACCGATACCGAAAACCGTTTCGCGCCTTTTTTAAATACCCGTTTTAATCAGAATATACCCGAAATATCCGAAAGGTTCGATCGCCGGTGATCTCAGTGATGTTAAACCTTTTGGCGCCTAAGGCTCTTTTAGGCGCACAACAAAATGGGCTTTCTTTCGAAGGCTGCCTACATCGTGTGGGCCGTGTAAGTATTATAGATTCATTATTCGGTAATCAGTAATCGAACCCCTTTTAAAAACCATCTGGGAAATCCCCCTTGACAAGGGCCCGGTGACCCTGTTCTCGTTTAGTCATCGTTTTGTGGTTGTAAAGTACCCCTATATTATCGATCGATCGGTTTTAGGGAACTTTTTACTTTTTATTTAATTCATGAAACTTTTTTTGAGGAACCCCAAATTGTGTTTTATTTTTATAGGATAGGGAATCTTTTAAAATCTGAAAAATGGTAAATATTATATATTTTCAGAAGTTAATGTCTCTTGTAATAGATCTTAGTTCCCTCTATTTTTAATCCTAACCTATTTTGTAGATTTTTAAGGAATGTTTTATTTTTAAAGTATTCTTTTTTGTCGTTTCACACATTATATTTCCTTTTTTCCGATACTTCCCAGAACTGTTTACTCATCTATTGTCCCAGTCTCCCGTTTCCCAAGCACTTCCCACAGAAAATCGCATCTGAAAAGTGCAGCGCATGCAAAACGCGGGAGATGGGAGATCACATCCTGTCCGTTGGCTCATTGCATCCGATTTTGTTTACCATTCCGCCGGCCGTGCACTTTTTCTAGCCGCGCAGATCGGGTTCCATCTGCTGCCGGCTCCCATTCCATTCCCACGTTGCAGCTTTCCGATCTGGATGCAACTCCGGTTGCCTTCGGATGGCAGGAATGCCGTGGAATGCCAAGTAAACAGTTTGCACAAATTATGAGTAATTTGTGTTTTGGGGGGATGTGGGAACTCAGAATCCATCGTATAAGAAAATTCTTATTATTAAGCCGAGTGTCCGATTGCAGAGTTCCATGGGATTTCTAGGCCCCCAAGGATATTATTGGTTGGGTTCGGTTCAAGTGGTTCGTTTACATTACACAATTACTTTGAGCAGACTCCCCGAGCACTTAGTTTATGGCTTATCAGGTTTAGATTTCACCAATAAAAAGGCCGAGTGTTGTAACTATTTGAATTATTTCGGATTAGATTTCTAATAGCTTGCCTAAGAGTTTTATGAGGAGTGTTTGCTTAAAGACATTGAAAGACTAATGCCGCAGTTATAAGATCATATATTAAATAAATGTTTTATTGGTAAAATATATACTTGGGAATAATTAAAAACCCATTCAATTTCTCTAATGTCTTTTAAAATATTATTTCTTTTTAATATTCGAAAATGATATAATATGGAAAACATATTCAATTTCCTATTAAAATATAAATAAATAACTCTTTTATTGGGAAAATATATTCTTGGAAATAAAAAAAAACCCATTACATTTTTTCTAATATCTTTTATAATAATAATATGAAATACATATTCATGGTTACTGAACCCCAAATACAAACCCCTAAATATGTATTCCAATCGTTGTGAAAACACAGCCGAAAACCTAAATGGGTTAAGGCTCCATTATCGCCGCCTTCCTTATCAGCTTATCGTGGTATCTGTCGCCCCTTCCTCCTCCTGCCCCCCAGTGCATCTGGTTTGAATCGCATAGAATGGGCACCCCAAATCAGTCGTCTGCCTGCTTCAGTTGGATTGGGATTCGATTTGACCAAAAAAGTTATCGTTTTGTGATTTCAGTTTTCCGTTTTTTTATTTTGGTGTTCTGTTTTTTTTCGGTGCCTGGCTTTTTGTGAATTTAGTGTACTGCTAATTGAGAATCCATTTCGGATTTACAACCCATCAAATGGGTCTCTTTTCCAAGTTCGTCTACACCTTCCACATGTGGGAGAAGTACGTGAGTCGTGAGTCGCCACAGATTCCTGTTAATATATATTTAAATGTTTTTTACTGTCCCGACCAGCATAAAAGTGTTCTGCCTTCCCCCCCATCATATCATATTTCGTAAAGTTCGCGGCAATTCCGAAAATATTTAGCGAATAATGTGGGTAAAAGTCGGTGGTGCATTCATTATTATATGATAGCCTAAGAAATGCTAAAGAGGAGTGCGCTGGATGGATATGGATGGATGAGTGGAAAGTGAAGTGGGAAGTGTAATAAAATTTAAATTATATTATATGAGAGAGAGAGATCTTCAAGAGAGCTTAAAATGCTACCCGCATGAAGGGAATTATTTTTGCAGTCTGTATGGATTTAGGAAATGCTTGCTATAAAAAACTGTATTATTATTTAAACTTATTCATACTTAGTTAAGATAACATTATTTTTCAAATATTAAAATTAGTATTATTTCTATCTCTACAATTCGATAATATCACATTAAATATCAGGATATTTATATTTAGCAAATAGACGGTATTTGCTTTACCTCTAGTTTATAATGTCTCCAAGTTTTCACAAATATTTTATCATCGCTAGAGAAAGAGTTGCTCTTCAGATAATGCCCTCAACGACTTTATCAAAGGCAATCCCTAGTATTTCCGCACTTTTATGGGCTTTCTTTCTCGAGGAAAAGTCAGTGACCGGGGGCAGCCTATTGCGATTGCATCAAGTGTGTTTATAAATTTATAAATATCGCTCAGTGGCCCCCCGGCACAAAGGGGATCGATGGTTCTTTGTTGGGTGGATAAGTGGGTGTCACCAGCAGCACCACCATCACAAAAACCAATTGCTTTTGCGCGCTTTTTTTTTTTCTCTATTTTCGATTGGTTCTCATTTTCCCGCAGTTAATTTGCGTTAATTGCAGCTTCCTGTTGTTCCAATAATTTTGCAAGAATTTTTCATTAAATTTGAAAGTAATTTGACACGGCAGCCGGCAGTCCATTAATTGATCCATTTCCATCTGCCGCAAAAGTGCCGAAAAACGTATTACTAATGAATTGAGAGGGGAATTAGTCACTTCCGAGCGAAGCGATAATTGCAGGCAAAACTGTTACTCTTGTCACTACTATCCATTCCGATCCAATACGATATGATTTAAACCCCTCCCCACCGAACCCAAAAAAATATATAGCACCTACCCACAACAACTGCGGTTGACCGCCATAATTTGCGTTATTAATTGGCCAATTTTCAATTTCAAGTTGAAGGCCGTCGGAGCAAAAGCAATAGCAATAGCAAAAGCAAAAGGCAAAAGGCGCAACCAAATAGCAATTTAAATTATGGATTAACTACTTAGAATCGGAATAGTTAGTTATGGCCAATAAATGAACAAGAAATAAAAAGCTGGAAGGAAAAGTCTGAGTTGTTCTGACTTTGGGCGAAGGTCGCCTTTGACCTAATCGATTGCATTGATTGCAAATCGAGCGATTCTTCCGCCTGGCGGTGGGAAAACTTTGAGGGTCTATCGTTTTTTTTCTTTTTTTTTTTGGGCGGAAGAAAGACGAAAGAATCAGTCAGAAGAGGCTCTTCCAAATTGTGCATTCAAGGCACTCACATATTAATGCCCATGACAAATCACTTGCCCTCGCGACCTTTTTGCGCTGGTCATCTCTGGTCTGATTTCATCACCGCCACTGAATTCAATGCAAATCGGGGTTCTATATAGACGCTAGATATTAGATGTTAGATGTCGCCGGGTGACGTATCGGCCAGCTGCAATCGTATGATTTCCTCAGTCTGAACAAGTGTTCTTAGCTTGATACGTAGTTCGAATTTCGCCATCATTATAGAGATCAATTAGTTGTGGTATTTTAAGTGATTACTAATAGCATTTTCCAGTCATTTTATGGGTTCTTTAGGATGTTAACAAAGATTTTAACTAATTATTTGGGTGGATTTTGTTTTGGTTCCATTTATATTAGATGATTTGAGGATACCAAAAATGATATAATATATAACCATTTATATTAAGGTCTTGTACTAAAATGTAATAGTTAATTACTGAAGATTATATCTTATTGGATTCTATAAATATTAAAGGATTTTCAAATATGATACAATATTTTTATATATTTTGTTTATAATTAAAAAATTAGTTTGAAAATATGATATAACATAATCCATTTCTAATTAGCTATCGTATTTAATTTTATTATTATTCTTTTTTTTAATAGGATACTAAAGGTTCTTTCTAATTAATTGTAATATGTATTTTTAGAACCCATAAAAATTAGAAGATTTGCAAAATTTTCAACTATAAGCAATAATATTAAAAAAAAGCTCTCTAGGCATATTTTTTCAATTTTCTACGATTTTCTCGCGGTGCCCATGCTGCCATATGGTTTAATCTTCCAAAGTCCGAAGCGCATTTATCTCCTTTATCCGCTATCAACGCTATTTATTTGAACACTCCATGTTTGTTGGCCGGGCGTCCTTTCCGGGCTGTCAGACGGGGATGTGGATGTACTGCGTGGGCCAATCAATTGACGGATTAGCCATGAGCAGTCAAAAGCACCGCTAGTTGTCACATTGGAGTGGAGTCACTAAAATGACGCCACCAATGGCCGTAGATTTATGATTCGAGCCCCGTAGTTAATCGCTTTTTGCACCGACTGCAACTAATTTGACTTTGTCTACCTATCTATTTTCATTGCGCAGCCTGTTTGAGCAGGAGATCATGAGCTATGTTCCTATTGAAGAGCGCAGTCCCCAGGGATCGCCGGTGCTCAGTTCCCGGATGCCGCAGCGGGCGCCGCCGCCGTTTCGCAGGGATTTCGAGGCCAAGCTGCGCAGCTTCTACCGCAAGCTGGAGTCCAAGGGCTATGGCCAGGGGCCGCACAAGCTAAAGTAAGTAGATTAACCTTAAAGTAACCTAAATCACAAAAAAAAACACGCCGGGATCAAATCGATATACGCTTGGTAAATTTTTGGTATTTATACGCATTCCGTTTGGAATACCAAAAAAAATCAGGAAAGAGAACAATAAGCAATTGCATTTCGAGCATATCAAGTCAAAATTGTAAGCACATAAATGCGGGATCAAATTGAAATGCGCTTGGTAAATTTCTGGTATTTATACGCAAAACGTTGCCAATACCGATTTCTCTTTCTCGGAGATTCTCTGATTTCACCAAAGAAATTAATAAGCAATTGCATTTTGAGCATATCAAGTGAAAACTGATATCAAAGCATTTCAAATCGATGATCGTTTCATATCAAGTGTACATTAATTATTATTTATTATTATTAGTAATTATTATTAGTTATTATTATTATTAATTAAAATCCCCTTTTCACACAGACTCCACATCCGACGCAGCCATTTGCTGGAGGACGCCTTCCGTCGCATCATGTCGGCGAACAAGAAGGACCTGCAGCGCGGCCGCCTCGCCGTCCTGTGGGACACGGAGGAGGGCCTGGACTACGGCGGACCCTCCCGCGAGTTCTTCTTCCTGCTCTCCCGCGAACTGTTTAACCCCTACTACGGCCTGTTCGAGTATTCGGCAAATGATACGTACACGGTTCAAGTGTCGCCGCTGTCGGCGTTCGTGGACAACTGCCACGATTGGTTCCGCTTCAGTGGTCGTGTTTTGGGTCTGGCCCTCGTCCATCAATATCTGCTGGACGCCTTCTTCACGCGGCCCTTCTACAAGGCTCTCCTGCGACTGCCCGTCGCCTTGAGTGATCTGGAGTCGCTGGACAATGAGTTCCATCAGTCGCTGCAGTGGATACGCGACAATGACATTGGAACGGGCGTGGATCTCGGTCTGACCTTCTGCGTCACCGAGGAGCTGCTTGGTCGGGTGGTGGAGCGTGAACTGAAGCCGGGCGGCAAGAACATCATTGTGAACGAGAAGAACAAGAAGGAGTATCTGGAGCGGATGATCAAGTGGCGGCTGGAGCGAGGCGTTCAGGAGCAGACGGAGTCGCTGGTGCGCGGCTTCTACGAGGTGGTCGACTCGCGGCTCGTCTCCGTCTTCGATGCCCGTGAATTAGAGCTGGTGATAGCAGGAACCGCCGAGATCGACACGAACGATTGGCGCCTGAACACAGAGTATCGGTCGGGGTATCACGACAACCACCAGGTGATCGTGTGGTTCTGGCAGGTCATCGAGCGGTTTAGCAACGAGCAGCGTTTGCGTCTGCTGCAGTTTGTCACCGGCACCTCGAGCATTCCGTACGAAGGTTTCTCCGCGCTGCGCGGATCGACGGGACCGCGGCGTTTTTGCATCGAGAAGTGGGGCAAACCGAATGCCCTGCCCCGCGCACACACCTGCTTCAATCGGTTGGATCTGCCGCCCTATCCCACGCCCGAGCTGCTCTACGAGAAGCTGCTGCTGGCCGTCGAGGAGACCAACACGTTCGGCATCGAGTAGGCAGCACGTGATATTATTGCACCTCAGCCGCCGCACTTTGTTGCACCCAAAAAAAAAAAACGCTTTATTTCGATTTTAGAAGTTTTTTTTAGAACTTGCCTAAGTCTAGGAATTCGGGGTGATGCAGAAATCTCTGAGAAAACTATTTAAAATCAATTGAATTTAATTTTTTGAATGCTAATCCCTAGATATAATAAACGAAATTTGAAGTTTACTTCGTTTCCCTTGAGAAAAAATTAGTTGTTAGCTATTTCTAGGCGCCTAAATTATACTGGGATTTCTGCAACACCCCACCCCGATTGTACTGTAGTTATTTATATACGTAGGTTACCCGTCCCCTTCAAAAGAAAACAAAAAAGAGAAGAAGCCTAGCCATAGACAGACTCGCTACTTTAGGCATCCCACACACTAGTTCGTAGACAATTTGCCTTCGCCTTCGTTTGCCGTTCACTGAATGGAAGTTACCTCAAGAGCAAAACGGCTTGCCAGCGCCGCCAGTCATTAGTCCTAAGATCTTAAAACCCAAACCTTATAAGACCCCCATAAACTTATAAACTGTAAGCCTAAGGATCCTTCGCTTGACTCTGCCTGATTTACAATCGAAACGATGCCAACTGCCTCTAGAGAAATTTTCAACGCCTAATCGCTGCTCCAGATTCAGAAGTTCAACGGGGGCCCCAAAGAAAAAAAGGAGAGCAGAGCAACTCTACGCCAATACTTAACTAGCTTATAATGTTGTCTTAGCCTTAACTCGAATTCCAACTCAAATTTGAACACTCCCTAGATGTGTGCATTCCAAATAAGCGTATTGTGGATGTCAGTTATTATATAGCATATAATATATATACCCCTATTTACCCCTCTCTCCTTTAACCCAAACAAAAAAAGTATGTAAACTGTTTTTGAATTTACAAAACCCCTTAACTATCCGTGCGGAGGCTGCCGTGTGCTTCCTGCGGCCTGCCACTTGACCAAATCTCTGGCCAGGACACAGGACTCCACATGGCGGCTCCGATCGGGTCTATATGGTATATTATATATACACATTTTGGCTGCTGTTTTGCCAACGATTACAAATTGGTCCAGTGCGTTGCTTCGGCTTTATTGGTTATTTCGGCGCATAAAATTAATATGGATTATATTTAACGAAAACATACAAAAATTCGAAACGTAGCTAAATAATTATAAAAAAAAGAAAAGAAAAAAATAAAAAAACAAATTTTTTAATATTAGTATTGATCGAAAGCGAGAGCGAAACGAAACGAAAAGATAACTAAATGGTGATTTGTTTACATGTATTTTTGGCATTAGTTAATACGGAAAGCGAAAGAGACGGAAGGCCAGAGATGGAGAGAGATAGAGCGATAGACAGAGCTGGAGACAGTGTCAGTGAAAGAGACAGAGATAGAAAGATAAAAAGCGCTTTTTGAACTACTTATTGATAAATGAATTGTTTTAATGAATTATTAATGTGCGTGTATTTATGAACAAATTAACTATAATTATAAACAAATAAATGTGAGCCTTTTACTTCAAAAGCAAAACTGTAATCGTTGTGTTTATTCATAAACTTTGGATACTTGCCCAGTATTTCGCCCAATGATTTTTTGGGTGGAAAATCAGTATCATGATTTTTGATAAAAATATGATTTTTCTTACCGTTTTTTGGCTGTAACTTGGACAAAAAAGGTCCGATATCAAAAAGGCTAACTGTTTTGGAAAGCTAACGACCCAATTAATAATATCCGTGCACTTTTTGAGCGATTTAAAAAAAATGGCTTTTTGATCAAATTTTCGCATTTTTGATAAGGGGTAAAATCATGATTTTTTGAAAAAAATGAGAAAAAATTAAAAGTTCCAGGTTTGAATGCCAATCGATAGGGAATTTAATAACGAGTTCAGAAAGGTATGGCATTCCATATTGGGACCATTATTTACGTTTTTATGGTCAAAATACTGATTTTTTGGGTGGAAAATCAGGATCTTGATTTTTGATAAAAATATGATTTTTCTTACCGTTTCTTGGCTGTATCTTGGACAAAAATGGTCCGATATCGAAAAGGCTTACTGTTTTGGGTAGCTAACGACCCAATAAATAATACCCGTGCATAATTTGATCGATTAAAAAAAAATTATTTTTGATCAAATTTTCGCTTTTTTGATAAGGGGTAACATCGTAATTTTTTGAAAAAAATGGGGAAAAATTAAAAGTTCCAGGTTTGAATGCCAATCGATAGGCTATTGAATAACGAGTTCAGAAAGGTATGACATTCCATATTGGGACCATTATTTAAGTCTTTATGGTCAAAATACTGATTTTTTGGGTGGAAAATCTGGATCTTGATTTTTGATAAAAATATGATTTTTCTTACCGTTTTTTGGCTGGAACTTTGAGAAAAGTCCTGAAAAAAAGAGCCCCCAACATTTCCGCTTAATTAAGTCAAATAGTATTCGATTTTCTATATATTTTATCCACAATTTTCTTTTGTTACTTTTATTTGTTTTTTAATTGCAAAATGCATTTTGCTTTTACATCAAGTTGTATTTTGGTTTCGTTTGTCTTCATGAAATGATAACATATATACTTTTATATGCCCTTAAATATTATGCGACCATTTCTCTAGGCTAAGATTTCCATATTTTGGGTGTGGATTGTGGATCTTGGACTGTCCTGTCGCTTTTATGTACAGTGCCTCCCTGTGGTTTTGAGCTGGGTTAGTGGGTTTACTGGATTAGTGGTATCTCTTATTCAAGTGCGCGACAAATGCGAGTATTCAATATGCGGGGAAGTAGCGGCTAGGCTAGTTGGATGCTAGTGAGTGGATAGATCTAGTCAAGAGTTGGTTAAGGGTGGGCTGGATCGATCGATCGATCTTGTGAATGGTATTTCGATTATCGACCTTCGATTTTACAGTTGTGCGCAGCAAAGCTTTCTGAAAGCATCGTGATGCACATGCAACTTTTCGAGTACTAGGTAATTTCTCTTTACACCTCGTTCGAACGGAAAACAAGGGCTTGTGACTCTAGCTAAGTTTTAAATTACACTTGAAGAAATTTTGCTAATTTTCATACATGTGTTAATACATAGATATATATTTTTATTTATATATATATATTTTAAATAAATTCTTTCCTCCACTCCGAGCCAGGAGCCTACAAAAAATATTTATAGTTATCATTTATCATCGTATTATCTTCTTTTTGGTTTTGGATTATGTGTCAAGCATTATAAAAATAGAACATCCATCGATCTGGGAGGTGAGTGGTGAGTACTCATTATGCAATCTGGTTAAGTTTCTTCTTCTTTTGTTCTTTGTTTCTCTCGGAAAAGGCCTTTGAAAGAATTGAAAATGGTTCTGTTCCGGTTCCGTTCGGTTCGGTTCTGTGATTAATATATTATCGTAGATTGTAGATGTAGATTATGACTGGCTGTGTGAGAGGAGAGTCTGTGGCTCCAGCTCCAATTTCGACTTGCATCTTTCATTCGGGTTTGATCACAGCTTTTACAATTCTAATGATATATGTACGTGTGAGTGGTAGAGTGTGTATGGTGTGTGTCTATCTGGATTCTTAGATTCGCACCAAAAATACTATTTATTCCGTATGTATTTATTATTTACATGCATACAAACATGACGAGAAAAAAAACGTATATTTATCTTGTATCTTTTCTGTGTCGCAGTATATTATATATGTAAATATTTATAATACTTTCGCAAAGATGCACGAAGAAAATGCATTCTGTCCGACATTCACATACACATAATTACACTTAATATTTCGTTTTTACTTTTGTTTTTGTTTCAGTTTACTTCTGTTCGAAAAAGCTGCCATTCTTGACTTGATTCATAATTTCATATAGATCTTTATCTTCTTGTTATTTAAAAAAGTAATACAAAATATGTTTGGTTTTCCTTCATTTATTTTCATTACGATTATTAATCCGTTTTTAGATTCGCTTGGCATATGAAATATGTAGGAAAGAAGGCATGTTAGATATATTTTTTTTATTTTTTATTTTTCATTTTCTGTTTCTGTAATACTCGCTTTCTGCGCTTTCAACTATTTATGTTTAGTTGGTAAAATAATGTTTAGTAAAATTCACTACGACGACTCTCTGCATGATACACTTAATTTTGCTCTATTTATAAATATTTGTAAAAAATTAGTAAAAAAATTGGGGGGGGGGTAAGAAACAACAAAAAAAAATACACATTTAACAGCTTTTGGAGGCGAAGAGAGTTTTCTTTTTTTTTTTAGGGGGGTGGGGGTTTTGGGCTTCAGTTTCAGGAGGGCTTTGGGCTATTTCTTTTCGTATGCAACAACATTGAACAGTGCTTAAATCTGATTTCTTTTTTTTATATATATATTCGTTAGACATATTCCTATATGCGGTACGTAGATCTAGGCATATGCTATATAAGTTATGTAACTAGTTGGCTGCTGCGCCGCTGCTTTTAGGAAATTCGCAACTCGCCGCAGCTCGATTACTTTGGGGGCTTGAGATGGGTTTGGGGTTCTTGGGGGGAAATGCACAAGATTTGTCCGCTCCTCGGGTTGGGTCCGCCTCCGATCTTAACTTTCCGCCGGACGGTTTGTTGTCCTCATCCTCATCCTTTATGCCTTCGTTGTACTCCGCACTTAATCGGACTCTAGTTAACTTTGTCATGGTTAAACACTCTTCGCTGTTTATAATATTTATTCTTGTTGTTTCGGCTTTCGCTAATGCGGCTGTTGTTTTTCTTTTAGGTTTCTTCTTTATTTTTAGCTATTTGTTTTTCATTTAGTTTAAATTTAATTTAAATAATGTTTATATATATAGATGTTTTTGCTATACAACTATAGCTTGGTATGTAATAATATTTAAAAAAAAAATAATAGATTAACGTAAATTTGTTACTCTACTCTCTCGTCTCGCCTCGTCCGGAATCCATTCTCCATTCTCCTTGCATCATCATACACATATATCATATATTATATCATATCATATCATATCAGGACGAACATCTAGTTGGAAAAAGGTTACAACTCCAATTTTTAGCAAAGGTAAAACATAAAATTATTCTGTATACAAGTTGTTTTCTCGTCCATTTATCGGTTTCTCCCCCTAATCTACTCCGAATCCTGTTCGCGCTCATCGAAGCCGGCCAGATCGACGGTCTGCAGCATTCCGCGCGAGTAGGCATACTCGATGAGGGCCAAATGGCAGAACACATACTGATCGGGCATCTGGATGGAGTAGGCGCGCTGCGATCGGATCTTCTCCACAGTGCCGCGTATATCCGCCGTGCCCACATCCTCCAGGCGCGATATGCAAATGTCCAGGGTGATGAATGTGCCTGTTTGATAATTATCAGTCAGTTAATCTGATATATAGTTAGCTATATAAATTAAAACATACCTGTACGTCCAATGCCTGCACTGCAGTGCACCACAATGGGCGGTCCGCGGGCATGGCCCGCCCAGGTGTCGCCCAGTCCGTGGACCAGCTGCGCCTGCTTCTCGCGCACCTTCTGCAGAAAGTTCAGCATGGCCATGGCCGAGCTGGGCACCCCATAGTCCGGCCAGCTGGTGAACTGCCAATGTGAGACATTGCGAATTTCGTCAGTCTGTTTAGAAATAGGGGAAAAATAAATATAAATTAATTATATATTTCTTGCTATATTGATTTGCTTTTATTACCTTAATGTTTCTCAATTCCAACGAGGCAACCATATAGTCCTCGTTGCACTCAACGCTAATTGTTCGCACATGGTAGTCGCCAAACTCTAAGGAACTTTCTTCAGTCGGCTCCCAGTACTGGCCGCATTTAACGCGTCCGCGCTCCATAACGCGCGTCGTCATCACTATAACTAAACAATGTTGCTCCCAGATCATGCGCCAAAAGTCCTGGGATGTCTTTGGTAATGGACCTGCAGGGCGATTATTATTCATTAATTATTTAATACAGTTTATATAGTTTAAATAGTTAAATAGTTTTTTAGTTTATATAGTTTATATAGCTTATATAGTTTTAGTATATAGTTTATATAATTTATATGGCTTATACAATTTATATAGATTAAGATCCCCCACCTTATATATAGTTTATATAGTTCTAGTATATAGTTTATATAATTTATATAGCTTATACAATTTATATAGATTAAGATCCCCACCTTGAGTTGAAATATAGGCATTCTTCTGTTTGTAGCCATCGACGAAATTCGCATTTATATAATCCGACGGCTCGTCGCCGTCCTCGTTGGCCAGCACCACTCGACTGTGATCGTAGCAGAGGACGTCTGTGTAGCGATTCTTGGTCAGATTGGCGCGCATCCTGCAGTTAAATCATATGATTAATATATATAAATATTTAGATAATATTTTAAAGGACCCACCTCGCATGGAGGAAGGTGCCCTCGGGCGCCCTATTCCGTATGTCCGCGTACTCCTTGATCAACCCATGGCGTCCGCGCTGCTTGACCATCTGGACAATCTGATCGATGGGCTTGGGATCGCCCTCCTGGCCGGCCAGACTGTCGTCGTCACTGAATCCGGAGGAGGCGCTGCTGGGTGGATTCTCCGACCAGAACTCGTTGCCTCCTCCGTTGGTGGTTGTAGTTGTGGTGGTGGTATTGCTAGCAACTGCTGCTGCTCCAGCTGCTCCTCCCGCTGCTCCTGCTGCTATTGTGTTGCTGCTACTGCTGTCCGCCGCACCACTCGTGTTGAGCTTGAGGGGATTGGCCGCTGTGGCTGTGGCGTTGCTGCTGCTGCTGCTACTGCGGTGGCTGGGACTCAGTCCGTTGATTGTGATGTTTTCGTTGGGCTCCGCTGATGCTGCTGCTCCTGCTGCTCCTCCTCCTGCCAATCCAGCTGGACCCACTCCATTGCTGACCGTCACCACGGTGGTATTGTTATCGCCCAGCTGGTGGACGGCACTGATTATCGTGGCTCCCACCGTTGTTGTTGCCGCGGTATCCGTTGCTGCAGGATCCGTTGTGCCATTTGTAGCAGAACCAGATCCTCCTCCACCCACACCCACACCCACGATATTCGCCAGCAGCTCGTCCTCACGATTCGTCATCGATTGGCGGCAGCTGAGCAACCATGTGGCGTGATCGACCTCCAGCGTGCCACCCAAGTGAATGGGCAGCGCCTTGCGCGGCACGTGCAGCGCCAACTGGGGCACCGATACAGTGAACACTCGCTCGCGCAGCTTCTCGCGCACAAACAGCCGGAGGATCTTGAAGGGTGCCTTGAACCAAAGCGGCGCCGTCACGATAAGGACCTTCTTTAGACGCGCCGGATAGCCGCCCTGTAATGAAGAAATTAAAGAAGAATAAGTATGGTAAGTTTTCGGCATTAAATCAATAAATTTATTTTGATTTTTTAATCAGTTTCTGTAATATTTATTAATATGTATATTATACATTGTATAACCTAATTAAATCCTACTAAGAAGAACATTTAAATCTAAGCTGCCTTTCCCCAATCTTTTTGCATAAGAAATTCCAAGTAAAAGTTATTTTTTATTTTTTATAAATATTTTCTAATATATATATTTTCTATAAATAATAATATAATAGAATATGGTAAAGGCGGATAAATTCCCCCACTCGGATGAAAAATGAAAGGAATTTAGGTATTTAATATGTATGCAACAAAAAATTAGTTTTGATATCCCCCACTATTAAATCCTAAGTCCGTCACTGAATAATTTAATATAATAATAATATAATATAACAGTTTAACTCCAAATTAAACAGTATCCTTTCAAAAATTAATTACCACACTTCATTTAGACATCACTTTTAATTAGTCTTGTCCATTAATTATTGATTTCATGTCTCTAATTGTCGCGGCGAGTAAGTGAAAGTAAGATTAATGTCTGTGCGAGCTTCAAACATGCAATTAGACTAGCGTATTCCCAGGAAGTTTATAATGAGGCATGGTCGAGAGCACATCGTTCATTATTTTACTGGGAACCAATTTCTGTAGCATTTGACATTTTCGCTTAATATTTCGGTCTTGAATTGTGCACTTTTCGCCAGAAATCTGCAGCTTTGGTTTTGCATTCGAAGCAGTGAAGTGACATTTTCGCCCCCTCGAAACTGCAGATGAAACTTTCTAATTCACCGCCCACCCACAACCCACACAACCTCTGTAGTTTTTCCCAGAAATATTGATAATGAATACTGCTGTGCCAAAAGGGGGCCAAAAGAGGGGGTGGTGGAGAGTCCACGCGTGCCTGAAACCAGAGAGATACAATTTGTGAGTGGGCCACAGAGTTTCCAGGGAAACACATTCATTCTGCAATAAACCAAGTTGACCTGCACATGGCACGAGTTCCGACTAAAAAGCTTTGCATTTATTAATTAACACGCAACGCAACCCAATGAAATGCTCGGTTCTCCATTGGCAGGAGAGGGGCTTCAAAAAAGAACATTCGTATTTCCAAGGAAAATTTATTGTGGAAACCCTATACTTTTAATCACAGAAATCTCTTTCAACCCAACAATAAGCACGTGTACGAAACATCGGATAAAGCAATTTTTGTGGTAGATGAAGCCTTTATTTAAGTTTTGTAGAGTGTCTTTTATTGAGGGGATTTATTAAATTTCTTAAAAAGAATTTTAAACTCCCCCTAAAAAGTATTTACATTTTATTTGATAGTTTTTTCCGAATTATGTATATTTTTTTTACATTTTTATGTCAATTTGTTTTGGGTGATTTTAGCTACTTCTCGTTTTTTTATAAAGAAGTTTATAGAGTAATTTATATTTAATTTATATTATAAATGATTTTAAACTGACCTTTTATAGCTTAAAGATTAAAATTTAATTATTTTAATGTAAAGATTACTTTTTAGAGCAGATTTAGATGCTTAAGAGGTATAAACTATATAGTATAAATGTTTTTGGCTGACCACACATCGTACTGATTAAGTTGAAAGGCCGCCAGGTAAAGCGGCTAAAAGAAAAATGCGACAACATTCAACGGTTCGGTTGAGAAAGAGGAAAAGTGGGTGGTTGGGCGGTTGGGTGGTGGGGAAAAGCAGCAACCGGCAACCTTCACCCAGTTGGGCAAATGTTGAGCAAATTTCATTGCGGCATTTTTCGTCGATGGCACATTGAGATACAGCAAAAACAACAAGTGGAAAACTTGGCTTCACTCAAAGGTAAAATGTGATTTCCCAGAGAGAGAGAGGGAGAGAGAGAACGAAAGAAAATTCAGAGAGAGAGAGCAAAAGAGAAAGGGGTTGTGGGTGGGTATGATTTTGATTTTAGTGTATATGTAACGTATACAGATAAATATATCATCCATGCCATCATTATTTAGTTTATTGGCCCCAAAAGCAGTGCAGCAAGCAGATTAAGGTCAGCAAGCAGTGTGGAAAAAAAGAGCGCACAGAAAGTGCGGTAAAATCAACAGCAACAACAACAAATGCACTTTAATTAAACGCACAATCACAACCAATATAAACACACCGACACACACACACACACACACACAGTCGTGTGTTTGTGGGAAATTTAATTAAAAGTTCTTTTCGCAGTTTACCTAAAAAATATTGTCGTTTCTCCTGCGTTTCTCTGCCTCTCATTTTCGCCCCCTTTGTTTTTCACTCTGTGCATCTGCTGCTGCTGTTGGCTCAATAAATTCCAGTTAAAGCTCTAATTGGCAACATTTTCAATTAAGTTGGGTGAACTTTGCCGCCCCCTTTTCACTCTGCTTCCTCCTACTTTTACTCCTTCATCTTCATGTTCTGCCAAAGATTGCATCATCAAATCATACACACAAATGCAGGGAGCACACACACATATACATTCATATGTGTATAAACAACTTCCTTTCATCTACTGCTTCTCCTTCTTCATTTTAGTCTTCTCCTTCTTCTGCCTCCTTTTGCCTTGCCCCCTTTTGTATTGCCTTTCAGTTTGTTTTCATGTGCACTTTCACTTTGATCCCAACACACACATACAGACACAGGTGAATTCACCTTAAAGTACCGTTGCTTTCAGTGTTGCACAACTTCTAAGGATGCTATGCTGGTAAGTAGGCAATATTATTTTAACGGTTTTTTTAGTGTTGTTTTTTTTTTAATTTACCTATTTATTCAAAATTATTTATTATTCTCCTTTAAGAAACAGGTGTATCCTTAAAAATGTATCCCAGGTCCTTCGATTGTCGTATTTGCATATAGGAAATACTCAATTAATTCCATTTATAATCTACTTGACCTTGTCAAAGTCCCTCTAAATACCATGTAATTTTAAAAGACACCACAGGTTAGAGTAATTTAATCTCTAGTAAGAAATTTGCACTACAATTTAATAGATAAATAAATAAAACACCTTTAAAAGCACGCAACATTATTTATTACTATTTTAGTTTCCTTCAGTTTTTTATATATATTTTCATATTTTCGCGGGCAAATTAATTCCCATGTCCTTTACTTGTCCAATTTGCATATCAGCAGTACTCAATAAAGGCAATAAATAATCGACTTTTCTCGGGTAGTTGTTTTTTTTTCCCTTTCCTTAACTTGGCCAATAAATAATGCAAGGTGCGTGCTTCGAGGAAATATGAATGGTTAACAATACCAAAAAAAATAATAATGAAATATTGTATAACATTTCACGTTCCCCTCCCGTGGCATGTGAACTTTAGGGGTGCTTATGAGTCATAATTGGGGATATTCGTACGTGGTTTTCTTGTATATTGTAATACTAAATATATATGCATATACCGAAACTAAAACACTAAAATCGAACTTGTCGCCCGGCGAGGCGAGTTTCAGGGTCACAAGCCGCCCATCCGCTTTTTCAACACCCCAATTTCTGGTTATTCCCACATCCAATTAGAATCCAATTGTGGGGCTGGCGGCGGCGGCGGCAATCCAATAATAACAATCACAATGTTCAGTCAGCCACCCCAAATGCACACATTTAATTGACAAACACACACGACCCGACCCACACAAAAATGAAAAAAGAAACAAATAATAAAAAAAAATAAGAAAATAAAAGAAAAAAACACAATGGCAGGTGGCTGCTACTGTTCTTGGCCAGATTATTTGCCTTCAGGGCCAAAAAGTCTGCGCAAAAGTTGAATGAAACTTGGGCATAAACTTGAAGCATCCACCTTCGCGTCTCCGGATTTCACCCTTTCACCCTGCCACGCCCCCTCAGGAAAGGAGGAAAAACGAGACTAAGGAGGAATTTTCCCGATGCGACTCTCGAGTGGGCAACTTAACGTGCCTTGGCATGCGTTTTACTCCCGCTTCTTCCCGATTCTTCCCCCGACGACTTCTTTAGCCATCCCACTTCCCGGAATGAACGAATCCTGGTTACTTGGCTGCAAGAATTGTGTGCGTGGGATGCTGGGGAAATTGGATATTGTTATATGAAGTTTATTCCTGGCTAAAGCTAAAATTAGCAACTTTGGCGGTACAGGGAGAGGCTCTCAAGAGCCTTATTATGCACAGAGAGAAAAGGATGCAATAAGTGTAACTACAATGCATCATAAAAACAAATGTTAGTGTTTAAGGTTAACCAACAGTATGCCAACCATTGAAACAATAGACCTTTACAACACTAGCTCATGGGGTCTTGTTATGATAACACTTTCCAACACCATGTCACAAAATAATCTTTCACTTTAACACAATAAAATTGTTAATACAATAGACCTTTACAACACTAGCTCATAGGGTTACATTGAGGATTGTGTTATTATAACACTTTCCAACACCTTTCTTTCAAGTGTATAATATCTCACCTCAAGTGCCACAATCCACTTTCAGTCGGTGCTGAGAAATATGGAGGTAAGCTGGCTTAATTGGACGGCTTCTGGGAAAATCTGTTGCAAGCAAAGCATTCAATTTCAGCTTAATTACAATTTTCATCATGGTCAAGGGGAAGTCCAATCAAAGCAGTGTAAGGATACTGTGTGGGTGATAAACAATCAATTTGGATCACTTCCACGAATAACAACCAATAAAGGAGCAACCCTTGCGCTTCGAATCATTCGAATCAGGTTCTATAGTTCCTTGAAATATCAATCCCTTAATTAACGAGAAGCTGATTTGCATGCGTAACAGCTTCCGTTTCTGGGAATCTATAAGATGCAATACACATATGTATGTGGTTGCAATCTACAAATGTCAAGGGGCAAACTCACAAGGAATCCAATTAGACAGGAATTTCTGCGGAATTGACGCAATCAAAGTTGAAAATGTTATCAAGTATACGCCACGCGGTCCCAACCATGTGTAAAATAAAAAAATAAAATAAAATAAAAAAAATAGGCAAATATGTTTGCCTTTTCTCCGACCATTTTTCTCAGCCATATTCCACATACATATGTATATTGAAAGGGGGCGAAACAATAAATAAATATGTGAAATTAGCCATGGCCAAAATTGGTAATGCGTTTTAAGCTTGTCCCCGTCTTTGGGCATGAAACGAATTTGTCGTCGGCGTTGGCCAAAAAAGGCGAAAGCGGCACGCACAGCAAACAAACCGATAAACCAGGAGACAAAAGAGACAAAGCGAGAAGCAAAGGGAGGAAGAGGCCGAGGCCCAAAGACAAATGAATAAGCGAACGTGGGGCCAAAAGATCATGGGAAATGGCCACATCGATAAGTTATGATTAATCAGCATTATTCAATTATCTAATTGAATTTTTAAAAATAAAAAATATAGAAAAAATGATACAAACAGAGGTTCGTAAAATAGCTTAAGTACAGCTTAAATCAACTTTAAATATCTAAATATAGATCGTTTTTTCTTCTTTTCTACAAAAAACCAACCGAGCCAAGAAATGTTTACAATGAAAAGGTTCCAGTCGAAAGCAAAAATAAAATATGACAATATGTCAAAAGGCAAAAAAGCTTAAGCCGCAAAACAAAATAAATAATAAATATATATTTTTCGGCTGCAGGTGGAACAGTCACACAGGCCAACGCCAAGAAAAAGAAGAGTGAAGACCGTAAGATATCCGTAAGGGGAATCAATATTTGATGGCTCAGGCTAAGCCATGCTAATTGGAGAGCTCTTCACGCTGATTGACTGACGGCTCTCGAATCGAATCGACTCGACTCGACTCGACTATCGCACACACATGCGATGTGGGAGATCCCAACCGAATCGAGGCTTATTTGCCCGGAATGATATGTGTAAGGCCGCAAGCCAATCAATTGAAAATCCCTTGGAGACACGGGTAAATACTTAAAACATTTGTCATACGAAAGGTCGAAGGGCTGCACATGCGATACATTTAATATTTATCATAAAGTATGCAAACACTTTAGTTTGTAAATTATCAACATGGGCAGGGTAAGGTAAGTAATTGGTTTTAAATGGTTGTGTATTATTTATTAAAGTAGCTAGTCGATAGCTAATATCGATAGTTACGATTTTTGATTAAGTGCGTATCGATAACTGTTATCAAAATTCCGATTATTATTAACTGATCCCTGTTTCTAAAGGTTATTCATAAATTACCTTATCCCCTTGAATTACCAACTGTGTTAAAGTTCCGATACGCACTGTAACTAGGTCTCTTTCTTTGGCATATAGAAAAATGACGTGACACACACACGTATGTGTGTATATTCAAAAACCCACAGCAGGGGATATAAATCAAAAGGTAAGAAGTAAAAAGTGGCAGCAAAAAAAAAATATGTACGCGCCATTGAACCAATGCCAACAGCTGTGTTTGATTGCCTCCACTTGTTCCTGCTCATTCTTCGTACTCCTCCTCCGACTCCTGGTTCTACCACTCCCCCAAAGGCCCCCTCCCGGTATTATTGGCATATTTGCCTATGTGGTTGTTGTTGATTTTTGTCAAGCTCTGTGAATGACAGCCGCAGCAGCAGCAGCAGCTTTTGTTGCGCCAAAAGAAAACAGCGGAGCGGACAGGTAAGCGCAAAGAAAACAAAAGTCGCATATCACCTGCCATTAATGGTCGACGAGACTGAGAGAGAGAACCCCAAAGGTATCTGCAGAAGGCAGCTAACTGGCTAAGAAAACTGGTGTCTTGGCAGTATAAGCAATGTTAAATAAGCTCAAATTTTATATAAATCAACTTTTAATAGGCATGGCTTTGAAAAAGTTAAAAAACGATTAATTCGATTACCAATTTATATCGATAAGTCCGATTTTTAATGAATAAAACTAAAATACTAATTAATATCGATAATTTGAATACTGTTTTTTATCGTTTTTAATTAAATGAATATTTACAATATTTTTTTCCAGTTTTTCCCTTTTTAAATTTCCAACTTTTTTCCCATTTAATCTATAAATACTCCTTGCTGGATTTCCCTATTTAATTTCCATGGGCTCAGAGCGCTGATATCCCCTGAAGAGCGGCTTCCTCCACCGACAATAGTTTCGCATCCAGCCGGGCTAACCCAATTAGCTGACCTACTTTTCGTCGCCCAAAGTCTTTGGCTTTTGGCTAATTGAACAGCACACATAGGGCTATCTATCCTCAATCGGCGAGATTTCAGCCTCTTATTGATTAATAACCATGGAGTAGCTGTGATTTACCTAAGCACCGGAGATCAACTCAAAAACGTGAATCACTGCGAAAGCCCAGGCTAATGAATCATAAACAAAATTCAAATTAAAATTAAATGTTTGTTGTCCACAAATAGCCAAAAAAAATAAAAAAAAAACAAAAAAAAACTGTTTTCCTTGAAAACAAAAGACAGCGAAAACAACAAATAGAAATGTTTTTGGCGAGGTCTTTACAAATCAGTCAGGGGGCGAGACTCTCTGTCCATATACATATTGTACATATATCTTTCCATATAACCCAGTATATATATCTGTATATATCTGTATAATCATGTACCTGAGTCGCGCGTTGGCGTTGTTATGGATTGTTGTTGATTACTGCGATGTTGTTGCTGCTGCTGTTGTTGTTGTTGTTGTTGCCGCCACCGCCGCTGTCTAATTATTCAGATTTTTATTGTAATATATAGTTTGGTTCGCACAATTAAATGCTAATTGCGTGCACTTTCAATTGAACAATTTTACATAACTTTTTGTTGCGTTTTTTTTTTGTTTCTTTTTTGTTTTTGTGTTGACTGATGATGATGATTCTTGCCGATTTGTCACATTACACAATGGGATGGATGCACATCCTCTCTTTATCTTCTTTTCGGTTTAAACGACAGACATACGGGGGTTGGGTTGTTAGGTTGTTGGGATTGTTGGGGGTTTCAATGGGGAAAAAACAAAACAAAAATACGCATTTAAGATTGAGATTCTTTCGGCTTCAATTTTAGTTAAAGGTAAGATTTTAAAAAGTCTAATACTTTTCTATATTTTAATTTTTTTCCACCCGGCTGTGGGAATCCGCGAATTTGTTGCTGCAACGTGCGTGCGAAAGAACATTCAACAAACTAAAGCTGATTTCAGATACACACACATACACACAAACGCCAAGCACCGCGAGAGTTTTCCACTTTTCCTTGCACTTGGGGGAAAAAAAAAGAACAGAACACACAATTAAATGAATGTTTAAACTGTTTAGCAGGAGTATTTTCGGTTGAGCAATAATATTGAAAGCATTTCGCAGCTTTTTTGGTTTTTGCTTTTTCTCAGTTCAGTTTTGCAATACAATATTTCGATTTTCCTACGCCTCCGAGTTGAGTTGTCTCCTCTTGGCCGCTGCGTTTGATTGGATTTTCTCGCTTTTCTTTATGTAGTTTGTTTGTTGCGCGTCGTCGTGGAAAGCTGAACTACGTCTGACTGCTGCGGCTGCTTTATTTTATTTTTTTCGTTTCGTTTTGGTTTTTTCTGATATTTTTTTTTGCCAGTTTGCGGCTGCGTTCTCGGCGCACGCGCTCTCTTTTTTGGTTGCCACCACCATCGGTGGAAAAGAGCGGACGAGCGGGTCAGTGGGTTGCTCTCGCCCTCTCCCAGGGCAACCCTAGTGGACAACCGGGGGGTTGTTGGGAGCGCGAGGGACGGAGAAAGGAAGAGCGAGAGAGCGAAAGAGAGAAAGCAGTGGTGCTAGGGGTTGTTTGGCCAGTGCAAGGTTGCATGCGATGCAGCTGTCGATTGCCGCGAGTGGGTGGCTCAAGTGGTTGAAGTTGCCAACAGGGTTGCCAGCCGCATCTAGGAAGCAGCATATGCGGCGCCTGATATGTATGGTTTTGAATATATTTTCTAAAATTCTTTTAACTAGCTAACAGGGCTGACAACCCTCTAATATAATCATGGCATAATAATTAACAGGGTTGTCAGCTTAATCAACAACTCGCCAAAATATCCTAATCGTTTCCGATTAACACAGATTGCTTAAATAACATGACTATAAATAAGGCTCGAAATAGTCATCGAAGATTAAACAAAAACACATTAGCTAATATGGAGAGATCAAATGGCAAATAAATACATTTAAAAGTGACCTATGAGTGAGATCCAATATTTGTTTTTAGACTAAGCTAATACAGAAAAGGTAAAACTTTATTTTAGAGGCATTTCCCGGCCAACAAGAAGGAAATGGCTACTATAAATCGGCGAGAAATACTAATTGCTTTGATAAGATAAAGCTTTTCTTCGGTAAACCCAATCTTAATGCTATTTTTATATAGCCAAAGTAGTTAGTCGCTTTCATAATAAATCAAAAATATGAATTACGCAAAAATGTCAGTTCCCTTATAAAAAAAAAGTAATTTGCGAATTATCAATAGGAGTAATAGACAAGGATCCCACGTTCAAATGTCATAAAACTGTTTACTGTGGTATTTAAAAAGTATATAAATAAGAAACACGCCACTATTTGCCTGAACTAGTCATGCAAATGAAACTTTTGGACTTTTCGGACAATTGTCAGACTATCTTTATTTTGTCGAATTTCACTCGTATTTCTGTTTCTTTTTTTTTTTTTGATTTTCCGGAACCACTCTTGTAATGCGGAAGCGGAGTAGTCCACGTTCCGAGGGCGTACAATTCTCTCGCTTCTGGTGTATTAATTTGCATTTAGAGACTCGGGGGTCTGGTCTAAACATTTGCGTCAATGTCGAACGGCTGTGGCAACAAAAAGCACGTTGTAAAAATAACACAAAACAGCAGCAACGTATCGACGATCGAGCAACAATAACAAAAGCGTTAACATATCGAGACGGCGTCATCGGGTATTAATCGTATATTTAAGCCAACTGAGCAATGAATGAACTGCGCGCCGCTTTTCCGAGCGATCTATAAATACTACCAAATTATCCCGCCGTCAATCACTGTTTGATCAAGTGTTTGTGGGCCAAGTGCAGCGGCCAAAAATAAAGAAAAAAGATGAAAAAAAATAGGAACACACAAGAAAACTTTCACACGCGGGCTTTTAGGAAATGGGAAATGACTTTTCCATATTGACGCACATTTTTACCGCTCTTTCGCGCTCGTAGTTCCTTGGCATGGAGTGTCTGTCTTTCTTCGGATACAATCTATTACAGTCGACTAGAACACGTCAACTGAATTAGTTAATCAAGCAAAAGCGTAAGATAGCCACAAGCGAACCAGCGAAACAAAAAGAGCGCGCCCCCAAGCTTTGCTCTCTCTCGAGCTCTCTCTCTGTCTCATATCATGTTTATGGTTTGGATTTCATGAATTACTAAAAACGCGATAATAAAATATGCCTTGTTAAATAACTGAGTTATTCAATGATTGAGCAAGTTTGGCGTTGATATGCGAATAATATTAAGTCCATATAAATTCTGCATTTGGATAATTATATTTTTGGAGCTTTTTAATTAAATTGCATTTAAATAATTGCGACATTTAAAATAAAATCTAAAATTCGAATCCCATCATAAATACTTTTTCACAATTTCATAAAATGCTTAACGCATAAACATAGCCTCTCTTTCTCTCTTCCCCGCTCTCTGCGTAAAAGTGAGAGTGAAATAGCGTGGGCACATTCCACTCTCTCAAAAGCATATGCATGAGTGTATGTGTGCGTGCTACGATCTCGTCTATCTTCACATTGCGACAACGCTGCGTATGCGTGATGATCCCAAAAAAAATTGCGCATACGCGCCATAGTACAAGCCAGAGTTACCGTGTTTCCCCCCATTTTTTTTCTGTCGCCATGACGTCACGAACGTCGGGCTTACCGCCAACGCAGCTTATCTTTGGTCCGCTCTCTCTCTCTCTCACGCATTCCAAAAAATAATACAACAATTATAAAAACACTAAGCACGCGCCAAAGAGAACACTTACTGGTGGACACTCTCTCATTCTCCCGCACTTCCTCTTCCTCTCCTCTCTCTCTCCACCTCCACCTATTGCCATCTCCCTCTGACCACTGGTCTTCCATTTGCGAGGGAAGAAGCTCGCCCACGCCGAATCGTTTTCATTGTTAACTTTATTTTTTGTGCGTTTTGATTTTCTTAGCAGAATGGAATAAATATATATGGATGGATATATATATTCATACAATCGTGCTCAGAAAAATAGCACTGTTTATTAGAATAGCAAATCGGGGTTACCAATTTAAGAATTTCAAGAGCTCTGCGTATTCTTGAATGATATTTTCTTTCCATCGCATTTCTATAAGTTTGATTTTAAACTACATATTTCGATATATGGATAGATATTTATATTCATACAGTCATGGTCAGAAAAATAGCAATTCGGGGTCACCAATTTAAAAACTTTAAAAAGTTCTGCCTATTCTTGAATGATATTTCCTTTCCATATCATTTCAATATCTTTCATTTTTAAACTACATATTTCAAAAATTGATTTAAAGTCCTTAATATCACAATTTTAGAACTAAATCCATTTCTAATTAAATATGAGTAAAAGATAATAGAAGATAAGAAATACTGATTGATATTTGTCTAGCCCAGCTTGTACAACTGAGTGGGTAGATTAAGTGTACAAATATTGGTGGGTAGATAATACGTATATATATGTATATGTACCTCTGAAGAGGCTTTTTGGCAAATTGATCGAAATATGACGTTTTTCAATGCCGGCCGGCGATTTCTCAGTGTCCCCAAAACTCCCCCATAATACTCGTACATACATACATATATTATATAGACTTTTGTTCATGGTATGATCTCTGTTAACTGTACATTGCCGGCAGGGACGTCGCAATTTCAAGACAAACAGCAAAACAGCAAAGAGCGCAAAAATGTGGGACTCGAGCAAACGAAACGCAAATGAAATGGAAAACAACAAACTGGGCTGCTGATGGCTACCTGTTGTTGTTGTTTTTGCTGTTATTTTTTTAGTGGGTGGGGGTGGCAGGAGGCAGGAGGGGGTGGTGACAGTGGGTTGTCCCCAATCAAAATTACGTCTTATTCTGTGTGACTAAGGGAAGGAGTTGGGTACGTAGTTGTTTTCATCTTTCGCGTGGGCACACGAAAACCACCGCCCACGCACCGCATGCTGCGATAGCCACGCCCCCTCAACGCCTACCTCCCACCGCCCACCACCCCCTTGTGCGTGTTAGTGTGGGTGTGTACTTAGAGGGGGTTTCCTTTATTTTTTTGTTCAAGCGCTGATTGTGTGCACTCAACTACTTTCCACAACAAGGATTTCCCAGTCAGGTACGACAGTAATATTTTATGGGAGTTCATGTAAAAACAAAGCGAATAACTAACTTTTATGGGCGTAACAGTTGAATAATAGAGAAAGCACCACAACAACAGTACTCAAAAGGGCCTACAGGCCACCATTTAAAAAAAAAAAGTACAAAACTGGAAAACAATTGCACACAATTTTAGAATTTATAACTTTGTAGCTCCAGGTATTTTTAAGTTATTAAAAATTATTAAGTTATTGAAAAATCTATAGATTGGATTAAGAAAAAATTCGAATACAAGTTTTATTAAATCAAAATTTCCAGAGAAGAACACTGGAAATGGAATGGTATTACTTGATATCAATTATTATATAACCTTTTCAATTATGCTAAAACTGCAATAAGAAAAAATGTTTTAAAAAAATCAAAAAACCAGAAACTTGCTAAATTCAAAATAGATTATAAGCTTATTGTTATAATAGGAATGAAATAAAGGCCATATAAATTTAGATATTGCCCAATAGCGACTCCATGATCTGATCCCTCCATCCCATTCCTCCCACTTCCTTTCAATCAACAAGAACCACAAAGTAAATATGAAAAGAGAAAAAAATTTGACGCATGACATGAAAAGCCAACGAAACGAGACAGAAATTTTCAGCTTGAAGACATTTTTCCGCCATTCCGTTGATAGAGAATCCACAGGCCACTTGGCACACAGAAACTCGGATAGTTGGATGCGCGGATACTGATTCACAGATACGACAAACAAAAAAAAAAACAAGAAAAAAACTGCGCATATGGGCACACACCAAATGAGAAATATCTTTTGTATTAATAGAGGCATGTTTAATATTTTAATTTCAGGGGCCGCCGTGCCACGCTTCGTGCCTTTGTGGGGCAAGCTGGGATTGGGTTGCGTTGCGATGACGTTGACGCTGACGCTGACTTTTGACTTGCTAAGAGAGCCGGAAGTGCCACAATAGGGCAAACTGCAGGGGGCAGACACTCTGATGACAGGCCATCCCACCTGGAAATATGTCGGATTCTACTCTAAAACAGACAAATCTCTGCACAAACTTTGTTAGCTTTTCTTAAGGGTTTTGTGGTTAAATGGAAAACTTAATGCATTGACTCTTTAAAAAGGTTTTTAGGTTTTTCTAATCAAAACCAAATGTCTAATGCAACAGGTCAAGCTTAAATTTTAATAATTTACACTTAAACAGTCAATAATTATTTTCCCTTTCAACAAGTAGCTATACATTCTATACTAAATTGTCTATATTGAGAGCTTTCTTGAGGTATATGATCTCTGGTGATATAAAAACTTCTTACTCAGTCTAAGAAGGAGCCAACAAAAAATCTTAGAAATAATTTAGAAACCCTAACAATTGTGTTTCAGTTACATTTAGTAATTTGCCAGCCTAATTAACTGCCCAAAAGTATGCCACTCCATCGAAAACTCACCTTGAGCAGCGTGAGAATCTTCTGGGAGAGGTCGTAGTCAAAGTTCGAGTACTTGGAGCCGCTCATGTCGTAGATGAAGACGAGTCCCGCGCGCTGGGTTTCCGAATCCTGGAGCGCACTGTCCAGCTGATAGACGATGCCCTGCAGCGTGGTCGTGTGCGAAACGCACAGCGGACTGTGCCGATTGGCGGTGAACAGGGCGATGGCGGCCCCGCTGGAGGTGCGTGCAGGCTGAAATATAGGGAAACGGAAATGGTTATCAGGAAATTCAATAAGCGGATAGATTCACACACTCACCAGGATGGTAAACTTGCCGGTCTGCAGCTCGGAACGCAAGGGCTCCACATCGGGATCGATGTTATAGAGATACTCCTTCAGGCGGATCTGTTCATGCTGCTCGTACAGTGAGACCGCTCGCGGTATATCGAATTTACGGGCGTACAGAAATTTGACGGCTGTCGTATGCGAGATGTGGCGCCTCACGGGCACCGCCCCTCCACCTCCCCCTCCATCACCTCCATCTCCTGGCGCCGCCGGTAATTGCACCTGCAGCTGCTGTGGATGTGCTGGCAGCGGCGGCACAACTGCTATCAAGTTCTGCGTACTGCTCGCCGAGGAGGAGGAAGCTGACGGGGATGTGGCTGTCGTCGTGCTGCAGTTAGCACCCAGGTTGTTGCAGAGATCAATGAATTGTTTCACAGCCTGAAAAGTAAATCAAAAAGAGAAATTAATTAGAGCCGCCATGAGTTCATCAAAAGAATCGGGTATGAACCAGAATTTCCTTGAAATAAATATTATTCAAATATTCAAAATATTCCCATAAATATTATTGACTAGTTTTTAAAGAAAAAAAATTGTTACAATAAATCCAAAAGGAATTTAAGTAATTTCCGACATTTTTTGAGGAAACATTTTTCAAAAATACTGTTATCAGCTCAAAGTTTGAAGATCAGAGGAAATCCTTCTGACAGTCACAATAATTTATGGGAATTTATGGTTATTCCGAGACCTAAGATTCGATTCCATTTACAACAGCTACAACTACAACGATTACTTTGCGATTTTATGGGAAATAGTACTGTGACAGTACAAGTTTATCGCTTAAATCCAGTATATCTGTACAAATATCTTCGAGATCTTGAAAGATAGCCTCATTAAGAGCATCTGCGGCAAGAGAACGGGTTAGGTTTCAATGGGACCTCCATATCATAACCAAGTGAATTTACGACAATTGGTTAAATTACGGAACTAGTTCTGCCACTCTGACCCACATTAAGTGGTCGACTGGTTTCCGCTTAGCCATTGCCCATTTGATTCATGGGCATAGGATTGAGGATGGGATAGGATAGGATTGGACTGATGGAACGGGTTGGGGATTAATAAACCGGCGGTCTTTACGATCGGCGGAACTAGTTCAGAGAACTGACGTATCCATAAAATTGTGCAGTTTATGGAGTGATGCAAACTCTGTGTTCTCACGATATCGTGATGCTGTACAATTAAACACGGCTCCGCGATCATCTTTCATTTTGAGTTAATGGCTCACGCCCATGATCACATCACTCAGCTGTTTATATATATGTATATAGTATAAATATAATGCACATTGTGCAATGCACTTCTTATCTTCGAGATTAGGTGTATAAATGAGAAATATCAAGAAATGTGCCACCTTTTGGCATTTCCGTCTTTAGTCGAATAATCTGTATTTAACAATATCCGCGAATAAATTCGATTACGCTTGTTCAAATACATATAACACTGTCGTTACTTCTTTTGCTAGAGATAATATATGTATAATACAAGTGTAGTCTCAAGTTTCTGGCAAAAAGTGCAAGTTTCATTCAGTTCTTAATGGGTCAGTGGGGTGTGTTTGACCCCCTTTTCACAACAAGGTTAATGCAATCCGAGGAGCCCAGCCAACAGACACCAAAGTGTCGGATCAACGAAATTAAAGCATTAAACATACGCTTTTGTGGGAATTGCTCAATTAAAGGCAATTCGTCATTATTATTGGCGAGCCAATTGAGGCCTCTTTCGTTATCTTGCTCTCTTTCGCTATTTTTTTTGGGATTTACAGTGTTTATTCGGGGTCTTCTGCTGGTTGTTACCATTAACCAGGTGCAAATTCCATTAATTTCCAATTGCTTCATTCAACTTGCTTGGATTGGAGCTTCTTCATTCATCGATTTTCTATGCCAGCTAATTAGACAATCCAAAATGCCAGGCACGAGCACATATTATTATACATACAAGCGGCCCAGAACGGAACTGATTGGAACCGACTGAAACCGATCGAAACCCACCTGTTCGCGGCTGCGACGTCTTTGATACAGATGCACCATGGTCTTTTTGCGGTTTCGAGTCTAATTTTGAATCACTGACGTATCATTCGCACTTCTAACAAAACACCTGAACAAAAATTTGGGATATATCCTGTTTATGGGGGCTCTCTGGGGATCGATCTTCGCTTCCCTTTTCGCGACACGCCGCGTCCGAAGTTTCTTGTGTACTGAAAACTGCAAACACTCGCGGCCACTTGGCTTCGATCGCCGGGCAGAGCGGAAGGCAGCGCTGTCGACGTCGCAATCATCGTCACCGACTGATAGCAGATACACTGGGAGAAAGACTATGGCGTTTTCGGTTAGCTTTTTAAGATACGAAAGCCCAGAGAGAGCTACAAGATATATTACAACTAGCTTAAGTTGGGTATATTCGAGTTAGTAAAGATCAAATGGGAATAGAACAAATATTATATTATGGTAAAGTATAGTCTCAATTGCTTACAATTTTTAATTGGTTTCTATATTTATAAACATTGATCTTGTTAATATAATACTTTTTTAAGTATTCAGAAACTCGAATTTGAAGATGAAATTTTTAAAAAATTTAAAGAGTTAATGAAGCTTTTGTATCATCTTCAGCATTCTTCAGGTTCTTTAAATTTTGAAGTATAAAATAAAATCATATTTTTTTTGAAATTTTGTAGATAAGAGTCTATAATTTTTTGATCTGTGTAGCGGGTCTGCGCTGCTGCGGTTAACGAACTGCAGGGGCAGAGAACACGTTGAGCGATTTCTCGGAAGCGAAGACGCGGGCGGCGCCAGCGGAGGCATACCAACAATTTGAGTCATGCGGGAGTCGCCGGCGGAGACGGAGCCACCATATGTCACCCTTCGACCGGTGCACAGTGGGCCAGATCGGTGATAACGGCAATGTTTGATTAGTGCTGCGACAAGCGATAACTTATCTAGCAAATTGTGTTCGTGAGAACTCGAGCTTTTATCTGGCAAAGTTCGCAGAAGTTCCCATTAAGTGAACCAAAGCCTATCAATTAGCATGAATTGGGTTCTACGAGCTCACGTTCGTTTGCGAATTCTCATAAATTAATTTGTATTTTTTGTGCCTTGCGACAAACGGAAAATGCAAGTTCATGCTAAATATTGGTAAAATTGTCATTGATTTTTTGCAAAACAATTTGGATTCCAATTTATGGGGAAACCAAAGACAGATAATTTGCGTTTCGCACGAAATGCTTTTTCTTGAGAAAGTAACTAACTAAATGTTATAAATAAATTTATGGGGGGGGTCATTAAGACACAGATTTCTTTGAAACGATTTTTTTAAAGATAATTATAATTTATGTTCATATTTTTTTTTAGAAAATATATTCACATTTTATGCAACACTTTTGACCCAGTGTGCGGGTCCAGGGATTCCTTCGAAACGGCTTCGAATCCGGATGATGTGAGGCCCAAAAGAGAGGTGAGCGATGCTATGCGTCATCGTATTTATGATCCTCACCTCTTGCCCGCCGATCGTGTTTGTTTATCTCGCGTCTTTCTACGAATACATTATATCGCAACGGAGTCTGGAACGGGGGCTTAATGGTTATGACATAAGATATGTATATTCAATTCAGGAGTCATCGAAAATGGAATCCAATGACTGGTAATAGGACTATTTCGGACGATATTGTCCCTTGGAAATGCAGTTTCAAAACGAGAAGCACATGTATGTTAAGTGGAAGTGGAACTAGATATCTTTGGGTATTTGTTTACGATGTGTCATTCGTCGGTTGTGGGTTTGTTGTTAAAACCAACAACCTAGGCCAACCTAGGTCACCGAGTCTTGTCTAGTTTTAGATACCCGCTAATGGCCCCGCGGGCGCTACTTTCACTTTTGCGGGCGGGTCGAGGCGGGGCTGGACTGGAAATCAAAAAGGTTTATCGGAGAGAGTCGCCCGAATGCCCCGGATTGTGACTAAGTTCATTGGAATGGGTCAGCTTGTTTGTCTTGTATCTGCTGATGCGCTGATGTATCATTTCCATGAAAATATCTCAATCAATCATATGGTTGAGAAATGTTTACAAAAGATCATTAGTTTGTTTTGTGGTTCTGAAGGAGTTTTTAATGATAAATCTTGTATGTCGTCGTTCTTAATTTATCAACCATAAAATATTTTAATATTTTTTAACAGTCTAGAAATAGCATCTTAAAAATCTCGACCATATTCTTTAACAATTAGCTATGCTATCGTAAAGAAAGAAAAGAAAGAGATAGAGAGGCGGAAGGCGGTGCACTCACTTCCGGTTTCGGTAAACAGTTCGAGTCAGAGTTCTGGTTATGGTTATGATTACAGTCAACGCAAATCCCCTGGCCAGAAGAGCCAGTTAATAGAGCAACAAACAAAGCAGCTCCGCCAAGTCTTCTTAACTGTTTGCATGCAAAGTAAAAGCGACAGACCTCGCAAACTGTTTCAATCCGTTCCATTCCGTTCCGTTCGGTTCTACCTGGAAACTGTAAAACCGCTCGGGGCCATGGCTAAATCGGTGTCTCCGATCTCTGGAGAAGACTCTTTGCTTGCCGTTAACGGCCGCTGAGCATGGAAGCCGAAAGCTGCTGGTTCTAAAAAATCAGCCAACGATCAGCGATTGGAAAAGTCCCAGCCAAGACAGTTAGATTCGCTTGGAGAAAGACCAAAACCGAAAATCCAAAACCAAACAGCACATGCATATTGGGCGGAGAAAGCAGTACTACTATCGACTGATCATCGCAGTAGTTACTGCACACAGATCACTCATCATTTATGATTTCATTGCTGACTAATCTGTGTAGTAAATGGAGCATTAAATCAGAATAAATATATTTACGCTGAGTTGCAATCGGGTGGGTCAGTTAGAAGAGCCAAAACAGAGCTATATAATTTTTTTAATGATTTTTCCCGGTATTCGTATGGTATCAAATAAATATAGCATTTAATTTTCTTAACTTTACCTACAAATTACAATCCTAAAGAGCTTATTTAATGCAGAATTTAAATAAAAATCTGTTAAAAACACACCTTATCCATTTGTCGCATTGTAACCATTCAGTGAGCTCGGAAATAACCCTCATCAAGTGAATTCCGCAGAACCACCCCCACGATCCTCATTTCGCCATTATTTACGGCTTTATTCCGGCTCCTTTCGACGATTTCCTTTCACAGGATGCAGGATATTGCTGACAGATTGTTGTCTGAGAATATTGCACAGTTTCCACCGAGGCAGGAAACGCACAGTGAAGGGGTTTGCGTTTTTTTTTTTGCTAGCAGAGGGGTTAGGAGGGGCTACTTCCTTTCACACTTTCGCAATTGATTCGAAATGCTCTGCTAAAGCGCATTTATTATGCTTCCGCTTGATGCGCAGTCGCAAATTGGTTTACGGGGAGTGATGATATGGGGGGGCCTTTGGGATGAGGATGGGGAGAGCAGAGAAGACCTGACCCCATAGCGGATTTATGGCAACTTGAAGCGGGACAAAAGACCGCTCAGTTCGCATTTTGCCGCTACAGTTCAACTTCACTAGCGTGAACCACGTGAAAAATAAGTTAAAAAGATTTTCAATTCGTATTCTTGGGATTTTATGAAAATCTGTACATATTTTTAAACCATTTTGAAAAAGAACTTAATTAATTTTAGGAAAAGATACAAGATATAAAAAAGCGATAAGATCTGTTCATTAAGAATATCCACTATGCTATTCAAACGGTTTATCTTCATTGTCTATCCATATGGTTCCCCCCTTTTCAGCCCCCCCTCCCCATTTCGCCACGCCCATTTGCATATGAACAAACGCTTTTAGAGAGAAATGCTAAGAAGCAGCGGCGAAATTTCATTTGCATGCGAATTGATGTCGGGTCTCCCGTTCAGCTCGTGTTTCTTGTGCGATGAGATGTGTTACATATGGTACGAATCCGAGTTCCAAACGGAACTTGGCCAATGGCAGAAGAAATGCGAGGCGAAAAACAAAAGAAACCAGCTGTTGGCTTACGAGGAGGAGGAATTGGAGATGGAAATGGAACATGATTTCATACTACCAACAGCAGCAGCTATTATTTTTCGGAAATATCTTATAGCATATTTCATGGAAATAGGTGAGTAATTAACATGTATTTATGAGCACAACATATGGATGGGCAAAATGTAGGTGTTTCGTAATAAGGGCATGCAATTCTTTGTACTTTGGAATTTAAACTTGAAATATAATAAAAAAACATTAATGGATTTTAAGAACTGCCTTTTTTAGCCTTATTTAATTGCTGATTTTATGTAAAGACTACAAATATCTCAAGTTCCCAGATCTAACACTCTTTTTTCCCGGTATTAGGCAATTTAGTACTAGTTTTTTTGGTAACTCTCTTTGTTCTTTCTTCAAATTGAGTGTAGAACTTTTATTTAATGTCAGATCAGATAAGATAGGTTCTTAGCTACCACTTGGTATAACTAAGATGGGTTCATTCTTTCTCTCACTCTCTCTCTTAAGACAAATACAGCATCAGCGATAAGTGAGTGAGCAAGTGTGTTGTTCTGGCTTTCCCGGTAATTCTCAGGTGGGATGCCAACTTTAGAGAACTCTTTGTTCGATGCTAATGAACTAGAGAAGAGGAAGAAAGAACAACGGGGGAATACACCTCATCTAGAAGCTCCAAAGAGAGCAGAGCAACAAGTTGAAAAGGAAAAGAAGGAGCAAAAAAGCCAACAAAAACTATCTATAAATAGCCCAGCAAAAACACTGCAAGTGAAGGAGAAGGAGAGTAGCTAACAACTACACTGAACAATAACGGAATAAACAACAGAATCCCACATAAAAAATCTTTGTAATTAAATCTTATTTGTATTTAAATCTTTAAAAAATGTGGGTATTTTAAATAACATGGAAAACTATATTCTGTCCTAATAACATATCAATTATTTTTAGTGTAGCACAAAAGAGAGGCCCATGGAGAGAGAGCATCCTGAGATGAGAGGGCAAAGCCAAGCAAAGCTTAGAAAGTAAAAATCTCAGTCATGTGTGAGAAGGAGATGGATGTACGCACACACACACTTTCACACACCTTGGCAAAGCACAGGAAGAGACGCTGATGACAGCCGCTATCCTGCTCGCTCCTACTGCCACTGTTGTTGTTCTTATCCTCCGGCTTGTCCTTATTCCAATGCGTTCGCTGCATTTTGATGCATTTTTCTCACACACGAACAGCAGAACGAGCTCTATATTGCACACACAAAAACAAATAAATAAATAATAATAGTTTAATTCCACATCACAGCGAAGCGACGCGAACGCACGAGGCGGATGGATGGATGAGACGAGATGAACGCGCGGCGACTGACAACAAACAATGAACAACGAACGGCGAAACGGCGAGAAACGCAGCCAGCAGCCTCTGCCAACGTCAGCAGAGGCGTTGCGCATGCGCAGAAGAGAAAGAGGAAGGCACAGTGGGCCAAACAGGCAAAAGGTCAGTGGAAAAGCAAAATTCTAGTTCGAAATTAATAGTTTGTATTGTGAGCTTAAAAACCTAAAGCTATTTTTCTAATTTTTCATGTCATATTTAGACATAAAATGTAAGTCTCGAATCGAATCATTATTTTATTACTAAACATGACGCGAAATAGCTTTAGGTTTTTAAGCTCACAATACCAAATAATATAGGTCATAGGTTTTATTATTATACGACTAAAAACTATTGCTTAAAAAATGGCAAGAAATATAAGTTCTTTAATCGTCAAAGGAGGTAATTTGCACCACTGTGGAAGCTGAGCGAATGGAGCTGCGCAGTCCGCCCCATTACAAGGCGTTGCTTTTGTTGTTTCCGCTGCTGCCACTGACACAGTTCAATGTCAGCCGGCGAAAGAGAGAGGGGGGCGAGGCTGAGAGAGAGAGAGAGCGGGGGCCAATGTTAAAATTAAAAGGATGCCCATTAACAGTGATCATGATCTGTTAATCGCCAGCAAATACAGTGGAAATTCCCAAAAACTTTCTCTAAATAACAAAATAAGAAAAAAATAATACAATTTAAATATTTTAATATTTAAAAAACCACTGATTTTTAACTGCAAATATTTTTCTAATATTAAACTTGAGTATATTTCTAATTGAGAAATACAAACAAAGTTTGCAGAGAAAGAGCCCACTGTATTCTAACAGAAGTGCGCAGCTCGCTCAGTTGGAAGCCGCCAATGAAAATGTATAAAAAATGTGAGGAAAATAACTAAATCAAGCTTAAATCTTAATGCCCAAAGGCACGGCTCGCTGAGCGGCTTTTGTGCTTAATTTAATTTATTTTCTGTGCGCCGCTCATGACTTCTTATGAAAGTGTTAAGAAATTTCGCCACAGTTTCGAGTGACGTTGGAGAAAAAATTTCACTTGCTTCGCGTACGATTCACATATGTATGTAATGTACATATGCGAGTGCTTTTTGTTTTCTACCATTTGCGCATGATTATTGTTATTATTTTTCATTATTATTACGCTTTCTTGTGGCGCGCGCTCTCCCGTCTCTCGATTATTTAAACAAAACGCTCGCTTAAGTCTGTCTGGGTTCCGCCAGGGGGCGTGACATTGAGACAAGACAAAAGACTCGAGCATCACGCTTCTCCTGCTGTTGTTGTTATAATTATTATAATTATTATTACTACTATTGTTGTTGCCGCTGCCGAGCACACATCAAGCTGAATAAAAAAACTTTCTTTTCAATGCGTTTTTATACACAAATCCGCATCGAAAAGAAATCACCGCAGCTTAAACACACATATGTTAATACCGATGTATCGATCTGATTGCTACAGTCTGACTTCAAAAAGGAAAACCCACAACAAAGCAAGATTCAACGCCTCCTACAAGTTGGAAAAAAGTTGTAACGTGAAATGGTAACAAAGAATACAAGACATGAAATTTCTAAAATAATACTATTCGTACTTTGTTTTAAAAAAAAGTTCAAATAAATTAAAATTCTGATAATAATCTCTATCTATCTATCTCGAACCCGTTAATCTTTTAGACTCGTTCGAGTTTAGTGAAATGCGACTGTATTTGGCGCCCTCAAAACGAGTTTGATCCACAAATTAGCCACCGCTGGTGACCCCATTCCTCATAGAAAGTGATCACAAATGGGATTAGGGGCGTTATTATTATTCCCCCTCCACCAATAAATATGTACATATATATGTATGTATATCTATGGGGTTACGCAATGGAGCGAGATTCGGGTTCGGAATGAACCGAAAACAAAAAAAAACCTAGTAACTGCCTTCGATGATGCGACACATTTCTCCAGTTGGCCATGGAACGTGACTAAGCTGAGCAATTGAAAGCATTTCTCGTTCTCCATTTCTCCGGCTAAAAACTTCTTATGTCATGTTCCCCGACTTTAAACTGCTTTATAACGAAGTTTTGTAATTTACATTGAAAATGCGAATATACAAAGAAAGTGCTTAAAAGAGTGATTATAATATTATTTTCAAGATGGTATTATTTATTATAATTAAAATCTCTTTAGGATGAACCAGATAAGTTCCTAAAATATGCATTATACTTGTATTATACAAGATGGTATTATACATCATTCCTTATACTTGTTTCAATAATATGATAATTAGTTAGTAATAGATTATTTTGATAAGAACTGTTAAAAAAGTAAGATTCATCAATTAATACCAACATTATTTTACAGATATGACTCCAAGTTTGGTTGTCGAAAAATAGCAAATGTGTTTTGATAAAGTCTGAAAGTCTGCGGCAATAAACCTATGGACTTTAGGCGTACTTGGCAGCCCTTCGAGTTCCCATATCTCGCTCCTCATCCCTCCACTCCACTGTGGACTCAATTAAGGCTGCCATATATATCCATTCCCCTCCTGTCCAATCCAATCCGTTTTATGCTTCTGGCACAGCCGATGGGCAAACTGCCAAGGGAGCATAAGAGCCTTAGAAAAGCAAACAAAACAAATGAAATGTTGCCTTTTTAATTATCAGAAATGGCTAAAAACTTCTGAACAGGAGAGAGGGAGAGCCAAGCCAAAAACAGCAACATGTTTTTGGGGCCCTATGTAGGCCAAACAAATGAAAAGCCCTCGGTCGCCACATTTAGCGCTATACCTTTACACACATATACTCGTACCTCCCCCAAAACTTATTTCTTTTGCACAATGTAAATCGGTCAAACCAATCAAAAGCGAAAAAAGAGCAACAATGCCCCCTAAGAGTTCTTTCAACTTGGTTTTTACGTGCTGGTCTAAGTTTTACACATGGAAAAAGTTAGGGAAATATTATATAGTCTAATAAGATTACTAAACAAAAAAAGACATGTTTATATTTTTCAAAAAATATATTCAAAAATTTTATTTTAAACCTACACAAATTTACAATCCCTAAGATTTTAAATCCCCAAAATAGATTTTTTTTCCGTGTACCATAGTTGTGATTTTTTGTTAGAAATGGTTAAAAGCCCGCGGCATTCGAAAGTGTTGAGGATGGGATCAAGACAAGTTGGGGAGTCGAGAGATGAGAGATGAAAGATACGGATGAGATGGGGACACATGTCATTGTCAGGCCGTGGTCCAAATGCAATTGAGAAAATATCGCAATGAAGACTTGAGCACGACACAATGAGTCGAGTCGAGATAAGATGAGATGTAGAAGATGGGGAACAAGAACAGCGGAAATGAAGACTCAGACAATGGGACCTTTCGCATTAGAAACTATATATTTGTGTACAGAACTAAACAGAACCAAAGAGCAGCCAAAGTAAAAGCAAAGCGAAGCCAACAACTTTGGTAGTAATTGTGCAAAAGAAAGCCAAAGAATTGGGAAGAGCCAAAGAATAAGAGGGATATGGAAAAAGACCAAAAAGTTAGATATATACAGCACAGTGGGTACTCGGTAAGAGAGAAGATAATTGGTATTATGTGAGGATTAACTTTGTAATGCAGATAAGTCTTAGTAAATAATAAAAAATAAAAAAAATTAATTAAAAAAATATATTATCTATATATCTATATATATCTTTTGTGAAATTTATTTATTTTTCATTTCACTTTTGGATAACACCTTAAAAACTGATTTAAAATCTTTATAATTTATCATCCCACATCAGTTTCTGTAAAAATTTCATAGCATACATTTAGGCACCCAAAAAAATGATAAGATTTCCTGATGATAAGTAGCTTCCGTATAAGTGTTTAGGTTCCTAAAATATTTGCTATCCCTATCTAGTATTTACTGTACTCGCAAAGAAATCATCGCGGAAGCAGACAAGTCAAATCCCAGCCAGCATCTGAAGCTCAGTGGCGACGGAGCATCAGCGGCAGATTGGGATTCGGGTTCAGAATCAGAATCAGAATAAACTGGCGGCGGAAGAGAACTGGGACTCTGGGTCTCTGGTCTCTGAGAGCCACTCACCCGGTCGGTCACATGCGAGTGTGCGAGTCGAGTGTAGGGTGAGTGAGTTCAACAACCTGCATGATTGGCATGGAGGCATGAGGAGGCAAACAACAAAAACGAAACACAATGCCCTAGCTGCACACCAAGTACTCCTCTATTTCCTCCTCCATCCCACCATCCAGTGGGATCCAAAGCAATCGCAATAGCTCCAATTATGCATAAGTAAATGGAAAATCGTAATAAGCCTCTGGTCGAGGGATCTGGCCACGATTAAATGGCCGGAGTCAGATAGCCAGACGGCATCCATTGACCCACTTTGGTGGCAAATGCACATCCCCCGCTTCTTTGGCCAAACAATCGAAGGGGTTAACAATGCAGGAAGCACGGAAATTAAGGCCCATTTGTGGAGATTTAGGGGAGGATAAACTTTAATTATTTTTCTTTCTTTAAACATCAGATGTAGATTAAAAAAAAAAATTTATTGTTAAAAGGCAATGTAAAAATGATATAAAATTTAAAAATTGTAATTAAATTCAAATTTTAATCCAGATTTTAAATACTGAGCTTTTTTATCAGATATAAAATTAACAAAAAAAAAGGTTTTATGAAAAAAAAAATTATATACAAAAGTGAAAATGATATAAAATTTTAAAATTATAATTTTAATCCAGCATCTAAATAAGATCAAGTAAAAATACTGATAAACACACACACATATATTCCACAACCTCAAATCTTTATGGCTAAGTATATAATTAGTAAATAAATAACACATCTTTATACAATTACGAATAATATACAAGTAGGTACAAAGAACTATTCAGAGCAATTTCCACTTGCACCCATATACGAGAGTATCAATGAAATATTCTCGAGCAATCAGATTCACGCCTATATATTCCTACATATAAAGTGTATATGCCATAAATAAATGGCGCAATTGAATTTTCCAGATGCAAAAGGTTTCCACTTAAGTTACTACGAAGTAGTTTGCTTAAAGAGATTAGATTTTCCTTAGATATTTGCTTTTGGGTCTTTTAGAGTACTGTATTTAGTTTAAGTTTATGGTTTAAAGCCTGTCGGACATTAAAAGCTACCTCTTCAACTCCCGAATGTGCAAAGAAAAAATATATATATATTCTGTAGGGAGTCTCTACACACCTTTTGTAGTTTTTATTATTTTTGCATTTGTGGGCTTGTCTCTGCTCTTCTCCCCTATATATGTCTCTATATATATGTTTTTTGCGCCTGCTTGTTTATTTTCGGAATATTATTTTTGCTAGGCGCTCGGGGCTACCAGAGAATTGGAGGGAAAAAAATAAAAGAAACACCCCCTCCGTCGTTCCAGTTTCGATTTCGGTCCGGGCGGCTGTTCCACTTCGGGTTTCTGTGGGCTGTGGGCTATGGGCTATGATAAGGGAGCACTGGGATTGGGATTGGGCTGACCCACTTCCACCCAGTCTAACGTACACACATGGGCCCAGTCCCAGTCCCAGTCCCATTTTATATTTTTTTATTCGCCGCTTTTCGTTTTTAATGAAAGTTATTGTGGCCGCTATCTGTGGCACAGCCCTCGCGGCTTAATCAACGCAAATGAGGAAGCCCAGTCGAATCAAGAACACAGGCATAGCAACAGGCTGCCGTGCCGCATCCTGATTTTCATCCTTCTCTCCGACTGACATGGGTTATTGTACTCCGACTGGCTGACTGGTTGGGTTCAAAATCCCGGCACAAGGATGCCATAATAAATCCAGGGCAACCGAAAAGGGCAAAATGTTGCTTGGAAGGAAGGAAGCCAAGTTTTTGTGGGCAAAACGGGGGCGGGGGGACGAGCAGTCAACTGCAATGGGACACAAAATATTTCATAACTTTGTAAACGCTTGCCAGGCAGAGGTGGAACTGAAAAGGGTTTTGGGGGAATGGTTGAAAAATGCAGCAAAGCTTTTTTAAAGGTGGAAACACAAGAGCCCAGGGAATTTAGAGCTAATTATTTAGGGGGAGTTTAAAAGTGATTTTAAGTTTTGAAATATTTTAATAAAATAATATAGATACATTTCATTATGTTTTAAATTATATATAGGTTACAAAATGTATAAAAAAAAATTTTTTTTATATTATAACTCCCAACAAGTGGGATTGTAGGATGAAAGAAAAATATTTTTTTTTTCTTTTATTATAACTCCCCAAAACTTTGGATTGAATGTTTTTTTTGCATATTCCCAAGGTACCCCCTCTCCAAAATAAGAACACACCGCCACTGGCACAAATAAATTTATTTGTGCACATGGAACCGAATGGAGGATCCCGAGAAACCAGAGTGTTGTCATTGTTGTTGCCCGACTGTCTGCCCTTTTTATGAGCAATTTGATTTATGCATCGAGCAGACAGACAAACAGACAGATAGACAGACAACAGACAGATGGGGGTGGTGGCATCCACATCCACATCCACAAAAGTTGGCAAATATGCAACAATGAAAACGCAACAATTTGTAGTTAGTAATGTCAATTCAAGTGAAATCAATTGTGCGCACACGAAATATGCGCAAATTGCGGGTGGGAGTGAAAATAGGGAGAAATCGGTGAAAGACAACATCAAAGGATGCCAGCGGGAGTTGTCATTTTCAGGACTTTTCCTCAATGGAATCCGAGTCCTTCGAATGCCACAAGCGAAATGGGAAGTCGACATTGAAATGCCGAAAAAGTTATGTCATTGAACCCACAAGTATTCGAGTTATAGCAGTTTTTTGATTTACGTTGTAATCTTTCAAGATAACCCACTAAAAATACTTTAATATTCTAATTACAAATAATTAATAGCTTAGAGGTTGCGTGTGAAAACCATTTTATGTACAATAGTTCAATGATTAAAGTTTTATTAGAAATATCTTAGGTTTCTAGGTTCCTATATAACGCAAATCAGCTAAATAAGCTTTTTTTCCCACCTCATCATCACACGTGCAATAAATAGCAACAACGATAAATTTGCATGAATGAAAATTTCGCTTAAAACCAATTTTGAAGACCCGAACACAAAGTTCCAAGGAAATACGAATTTACGGGGTGGATGGTTTTCGGGGGGGATCTTTAGAGGAAAATAAATAAATTATTGGGAAAGCACATAAACAACGCCACTTCCGATTGGCGTAGAGAAAACGGGCAAATGGAAATTGTGAAAAACTGACGACTACAAAGGAATTTCGATGTACAAATTATTGAACCCATTTGCAAAATGACAAATAAATTTCGAGGAATTATTTAGCCAATTTTAAGAGTTCTGGGAAGACTTTGAAAAAACTATTTCAAGCTGCAATAAAAGTTGTTTATTTATTTTCCCCAAAAAGAAAGATGAAAGGAAATTATATGATATAGATTTTTAGTGGACTGCAGTGAATTTATAAATTTAGGCAATAAAAAATGGGAATTGGGTAATATTAATATATTTTAATATTTTGATTTAATGTATTTTGCAAATTGTACAAGGAAGGCAAAAATTTTGAAGTTCTTTGAATCATATAAAATCATAATATTAAAGAAACAGTTTTAAAGTAAAATAATTTATAATACTTATTATTATTCGAACAATGAATCACTTAGTAATTTTAGAAACATTTAAAGATTAATTTGTATAATGGTTTATCAGCTATAAGCTAAACTTAATAATGTTGGAGAGTTCAAGTGACTCCCATTTTTTTAAAACATAAATTTAATGTTTTATTTTGAAAATTTAATGATTTTAGTGCATTAAAAACAAGCTATAAAATGATGGAAATTTTCAAGACCCAATTAAATAAATATATTAACTCGCTCTCTCACTCACTCCGCTCTTCTTCTCCTTCTCCGTCTCTCACCCTCTCGTTCGCACCCGTTAAGTGATTAAGCAAACAATGGCAGTGCATTTGTGTGAGTGTGACAGTGGGATTGGGAACAAAGATTTGTGCAATGCAAAATTGGCCGGCTTAAAAAAAAACACACAAGAAATTGCTGCTATTTTAACGAAGGGAAAGCGTTTTTCCTCCATTCGTTTTTGTGTTTTTCTTTGCTTGCAACTAAACCGGTTTTTGACCCTTTTGCAGCAACAAAAACAACAACAACTGCACTCCGGAAATCACTTTCCCTAATGAAGCGAACCCACACACACACATTAAGGCCTCTTGTTGTTGTTGTTGCATTGATAAGAGAGCTGCAACGGAATGCGAGTGGGAGGGAGACGAAGCGATTGCGGAGGGGCGGGGGCGGCACGTGTTAACCGACATAAACACGCACACACACTTGCCATATGTACATGCCCATATACATATATACATTTATTGCAATTGCGGAACAAACGCACAAATACCGTCACACAAAAAGTTTGTCCAGCTCACACACAGGTGTGTTCGCACACCGACACACACACAAACGCACGCACAAAAACAGGTTGAAGACGAAAATTTCGCCAAACGTTTCTCTCTGATTTTTAACAATAAACTATATTTATTTGTTTGTTTCTTTGGATTTGTTTGGTTTTTGGAAGCGGAACTTACGAATTCTTGTTCCTCCATTTTTTGCTAGAAGTGGGCGAGCGGCGATGGAAACATCGATTGATTTGTGTTTCGGAAACTTTGCAGTCATCGATGTTCGCTGGCGACTATCGGTGTTTACTTATTTATCGGCGGCACTTTTTTTTAAATTTATTTATTATTAAATTAAATTTATCATTAAATTTATAAATTGTTATACCATTTTTTTAAACTAAAAACCTTTAATTTGCTTCGTAACATCGATGTTTACATTTTATCGATGGCGACTATCGGAGGTGGGTGTCCTCGCTGGCTTAGCCGCGTCACCCTCCTTCAGACCGTTTGGGAAATTTGAATTTATTATTTTTGGGTCACCAATTCAACGGAATCTTGTAAATAACACGAAACCAATAAATCAAAAACCTTTCCACTTGATTGTTTAAAATTTTTAATAAATAAAACTAACTACACACAAAAAATAGGTTCAATGGGGGCAAAAAAAAAATCGTTTGAAGGCTTCGGATGGCCTAGGCCTTGGATGGATTCTCTTCGCTGGTGGGAATGGGCGCGATTTCCGCCTTGGTCTCCTCCAGCAGCTTGGGTTCTGGCTTGGCTAGCGGTTCGATGGGAGCCGAAGTGGCTGCCACCGGGGCGGCGGGCTTCTTGGGCGCCGGCTTGCCAAAGATGGCCTTCTCGATGCCCAAAATGGGAGCCTCAAAGGCCAAGGTGGCGAAGATGGAGGCGCACAGGGTGAGGCCGAAGTCGTGCCACCAGCGGAGGATCTATAGGAATGGTATATATGATTAGGAAGCTACCTTATAAGGAAGAAATATCCCCTATCTTACCGCATCGTAGTTGGAGAAATGGGTGTCCGTCTGCAGACGCGCCGCGTTTACCAGCTGGACAATGCGATGGATGACGTACATGCAGTAGCACAGTCGGCTGAAGCCCGTGAAGAAGCTCCAGGAGAGGAAGTCGTTGATCAGACCCCCGTGACCATTGTAGCAGGCCCAGACGATCCAGCCGATGGACAGGGCCCACGAGGTCCTGCTCAGCGGCTCAAAGAAGGCGCCCTCAATCAACGGCGAGTCGGGAGTGTCGGGCAGGATGCGCCAGTAGGGTCCCCACATGCAGGCCAACATTGTGCCGAAGGCCACGAACCAGCCGGTCAGCACCAGGGGCTTCGTCATCGGAATCTGGCGACCGCGATTGCGGGTGAACAGGAAGTAGCCGAAGATCACACCGATCAGCCAGGTGGGAATGCGCGTGTGGGTGGGATAGTACGTAAGCCGCTGGCGCAGATCCACATGATCGTCTTGGACGCGGAATAGCGTAAAGTCGTTCAGCATAAATGTGGCAAAGGTGCCGCCCAGGCACAGAATCAGGATGATCACAATGGGCACCAGGGCCTTCTTGCCCCACTTCCACAGCGGGATGAGGAAGAGCGGCGACAGGAAGTAGAGCTGGGTGTCCACGGCCAGGTACCACGATTGCGAGATGCACTGAGGATTAGAGAAGAAGGGTTTAAGATTAATTAATAATATTTCTAATAACTAAGGATTAACAAGAATTCGGCTGGAAGGACCAAAGGGATGAAAAGTATTGCAAAGTTCCAAAACTATTAACGGTAGAATCTTAATATAATTTATAAAATTTACTTTAAGATCACCACCGATCAATTAGATTACAAAGAACTAAGGAATAACAAGAATTCGGTTCGAAGGACCAAAAAGTACTACTGATAGAATTGAATAGATGTAACATTAAACTATCTTAATAGATGTAATGATGTTGAAACAAATAGAGATTTGGGATCATCACTGATCAAACTAAGGATTAAAATGTTTTAACAAGAATTCGGCTCGAAGGACCAAAAATGACTACTGATAGAATTGGAATATATGTAACATTAAAAGGTTTTTAAAGTATAGAAAATATCTTAATAGATGTTAAAACAAATAAAGATCACTTACAATGCTGTAGGGGAAGGCGTAGTTCTGGACGTAGATCAGCGTGGCCCACCAGGTGTCGGCGCACCGCTTGTCCTGAGTGCCCAGCTTGAACCACATGGGTCCGGCGCCCGAGTACTTGTAGAGCGACATAATGTACAGGACGACGACGGCCACGACCGGCGTGAGGCGGATATACCGATGGAAATACATCATGGGGATGTTCAGCTTGCCCTTGGTGCGCTCCATTTCGCGGAAGGCGCCCCAGCACATCAGCAGGCCGGACATGAAGAAGAACGTGTCCACGCAAAGGGAGCCGTTCTGGACCAACATCGAGTAGGGGGTCTGGACCCAGGTGTAGAACTTGTTCTTGTTGATGTGCGGCAGATCGTAGAAGGTCATGTAGCCATGGCCGAAGACCACCCACATCATGCTGAAGCAACGCAAGCCGTTCAAACAGTGGATCACATTCGGATTGTTCACCTTCTTGACGGTGAAGATCTTGGGGGCATTGGTCAGCACCGAGAAGGCCACCAGCAGCGGTTTCTTGGGAGCTAAGCCACAAAAAGAGGTTATACTACTACTATATAGTATACTTTGGTATTTCCAACTTACCTCCATTGCGGGTCTGGATGTAATCGTAGACACTGCTGGCCAACATGAAGAAGATAATCGTCGAGAAGAAGATGCTGTTGGCAATAATAAATTAGAAATATTACTAGGTATAGAATTTGGCTTATATAACATATACTTACATGGCGAAAATGTCAATGCCGCGCAGCTCGATGGGTGCATCGTATTTGCAGCGCGCCTGCGTGACCATTACGCTTTCCGAATCGGTATAATCATTGCCATACATTTTGGTGATGGCATACTTGAGCAACTCGTCGGTCTTCTCGGCACTGCAGGTCTTGGGCACACAGATGCCCAGCTCAAAGAACTCCGGATCGGTTTGCTTGTAGCTAATGCGGGTGAACTCTTCGCCACGTTTCTTGACCGATTTATAGAACGTAGTGATGTTCAGGCTAGCCAGGCAGTACTGTCCGCGGACCTCCTCGGTGTGGGTGCTAGTCGCCGCCACGCACTCCTCGTACTGACCCATGCTGATCGTGTGGCCCCAGAAGAGACCCATGGGCAGGCGACCCCAGGTGTCCGGAACTGCAGGTGATCGATACAGAAAAATAGCTTTATTAAACTGTTATCGTTTTATATAGAAATTTTAACAAGAATTTATGGTAATCGGAAAGTTATTGCGTTGTATCTATCCGGCTCGAAGGACCACATATAAATATTTCGAGAAGCCACTCTTGACTTTCAAGTACTGTATTAATTTAAAGAAGTACCCCAGTACATTCGAAAAAGAATTAATTTTTTTTTCTTTACAGATAAGACTAGCAACTTTCGATTCTGCACCTGCAGGCTTTATGCTATGGGGGATTTGCAGCAGCGATAAGACGTCGATATGATATGGGATAGATACGATTAGTGCTGCGACTGCGGACCTTTGAATCGTCACGGCTCTTGTGCAGTTTACTACTCGGAATTGATTTATGGATCTCGTAAATTGCACTCCACTTCAAAACGTCAGCGATACGAATAGAAATTATGAAGTATGAATGGAGTTGTGAAATTAAAAATCACATATTACGAAAGGTTGTTAAAGTTACGGATTTATAGGGGCCTCAGTTGGTTGTAGAAAATATGAATGGGGATTGTGAAATCAGCGAAACGCGGTTACGCCGTTAAATCAAGTTTCAGGGGCTATTTTTAAATAGAAATAGAAAAAACGCGATGTATCACCGGATCAGATCGGATCAGTCTCATTCTTAATCTTTTAATCTTCCTAATAAATTATAATACAAATTCCCATGCAATATGATATCATGTGGGAAATTTCGCTAACATTAGCCAGATCTTATCGCTGGCAATTCAGCAGCAAAATTGATTTGAAATCGAAATTATGGCCCTCATAAAAGTGAAATCAAGGCTAAATTGGATTTATGAATGACCAATAGGGGAATTTGCAGTGCAGATTAGGGGGCAATGCAAAAATTCAAGTGGATTGCCGGCAATAAAGGAGAGGTGATAAATTAGATGGGATATTAATACGTTGTAAATCTGGAGGATAGTAGAATCCGCGTGAACTATTAACTAGTAATAGTATAATACTTGTATTAGGATAATAATAATTAAATATCCAAATTTAAACTAACAAAGGACAATTTTCCGATTCAAAACAGTAAAAAAAAAAATAAAAAATAAAAAAAAATAAATAAATAAAAAAAAAATGATGAAATAATCACAAATGATCATTAAAAAATTCATAAAATAAAAATAAAAAAAAAAAATAATATTAATAATTAAATCACTTCAAATCATGATCACTTTATATACCAAAAGTCCTAACAATCTATGTGAATGAGCACTTCCTGATAACGATCCCTGATCCCCAGATGGAAACCATCTGTATATAATGCTTACACTCCAGAGCCCACTCCTCCGTATTGTCGATGGAGTCCCGGATGAAGGCGACATCCCGATCGCAGAGGTCGTCGTCGTAGGTTCGATCCTCGTAGACGCGGGCCACCTGATTAGTTCTATTTTGGAGCTGGGAATACTGCGAGGCCAAATTGAAGAACTGGTGGGCCAGACTGCCGCTCAGCGGAGTGGAGTGTCCGGTGAGTAGGTAATTGGACGAGGAAGAATCCTGGGCGCCGACGGCCGCGATCAGCAGCGCGACTGCCAGGACACTGAAAAGGTCCTTCATGATCCTGCTACGTGGATCGTATACTATGATCTCGATCTCTGGAGAACGCGTCGCGACCACCTGAAGGTGGAGTGTGTTACTGAGTGGGCGATCACATAGATCGCACGGCTTTTATAGGCTAGTTCCTATAACTATTTCTTTTTTTTTTCGGCCACCGTTTTGAGTGGGCACTCAAGTAGCTGGGTTGGTTGGATGACCAAGCAACGCCCGCCCCTGGAGTCTATAAATATTGAAAGCCACTGGTCTTGGAGCCCCAGTAGCCCTCTGATAAGGGTAAGGGGCAAGCTCTCTAATCAATTGGCTTGCATTGCCCACTTTATTGCCCCGTGTGTGTGTCTTATCTGGCTAACTCAGATTACTCCATACTTTTTGGCTGGATTCACCAAACGGATTTGTGAAACGAAGTCCAAGCGTCCATAAATCCATGTCAAAGACAAAAAAAATAGTAAAGATTGCAGACAGTTCATCATATTATCAACCCCGAATACGATCCACCAGTTAGATTCGGTTTAATTAAATTACCCACTGCTAGGGGACTTTGGTCCCACGAGTGGCCCACCTGAACAGACAATTATCCGATAATTTCGGTTGGTATGGGGAAAGTCAAGGTCGATTTGGGGAAGGGGTTCCTGAAAATACGAAGAATGACTATGGCACCTTTCATAAGATTAGAATACTATATAATTTAGACAGTATCTATTGGAAAGGGGAATTATATAATAGGAAACTAGAATCATTTTAATATCAAATGATATAATACGGTGAGTGCGAGAAATATTTAGATTAAAATGGTATTATGAGGAAATGATTAAGAATTAAATGTGATAAGAATGATACAACACCTATAAATAAATCAAAAAGTATAAGTAGAAAAAAGTTACAGCATACAAAAATATATAATAAATGTTGAGATAGGACGGTTTTGGGTTCCTGCTAAGCCAATCGAATAGAAGTTTCCCCGAATAACCACACCCCAAAAAAAAGCGACCCAACACTTCCCAGAATTTAAATAATCTCGGTCGGGGCGCCGCGGAAACGAAACCATTTCAAGGAGGTAAACAACCAGGCAGTCGATAAACCCGACGAAGAGCATAATCAGCCTTATTTCATTTACTATATCAGGCAATCGTATCTCCGATCCGAGAGGCCACTTGCCCCTGTCTATTGAGATCGAGTGCTGGCATTCGGCATTCGGCATTTCGGAAGACACTCATCACTCACTTGAGATGGAGTGCGGAACCATCGATAGGAAAACCGCAGGAGTGCAATCTATATATCTCTCACTCTCTTGAAAGAAAGCAAAATTTGTTTATGGCGTGGGAACAACCTAAGAACACCCGTGACTCGGCGGTAACTTGTCGACCAACCCAACCCAGACCAACCCACCCAAATCTTATCTGCCGATTACAGATTACCCCGGTTACTAGCTCAAGACCAGCTGGGCTGCTCCATAGAATTAGATTTACTAGCGCAGGAAATCATTGTAAACCAATTGTACCAAAAACTTTTCCACACCGAGAGAATCGAATCTCAGTCGGATGTGGTGATCGTAAATTAAGAGATAAGACCGCCTGGCTGGCGAAATTTTGGAAGCCAAAGGTACAGGTTGAATCAGATGAATGAATCACAAATTGAATCACAGATTAATTAAATTATAGCTTAAGTATTTACATTTACAATCATAATATCCCTTATTTATTTCCAAATTTCTTTCTAGAATTCCGTGAGATTCGCTTTTCCTTAGAGTGATGTCATTGCAAGGTCGCCTGATCGCGTATGTTTGCCTCCATTTGGACTTTGCGACCCCCCGCTGAAGGTCTTTCGTACTACTCATTCGCCTGGGGTGGACCTGCTTCAGATGAAATCATGCGCGGATCCACGGGGGGTGGTAAGGGTGATATGTCACCGAATACTAAAAAAAAAACAGGTTTTTGGCCGACACAACGGAAATATTGATCTAAATACGCATTGTCATACCTTTCTGAACTCGTTATAAAATTTCCAATCGATTTGCATTCAAACCTGGAACTTTTAATTTTTTGTCATTTTTTTCAAAAAATCTTTATGTAACCCCTTATCAAAAAAGCGAAAATTTGATCAAAAATTATTTTTTTTAAATCGCTCAAAAAGTGCACGGATAATAAAATATGAGTCGTTAGCTGCCCAAAACAGTAAGCCTTTTTGATATCGGACCATTTTTGTCCAAGTAACAGCCAAAAAACGGTAAGAAAAATCATATTTTTATCAAAAAATTTTTATCTTCATTTTCCACCCAAAAAATCAGTATTTCGACCATAAAAATAATGGTCCCAATATGGAATGTCATACCTTTCTGAACTCGTTATTGAATTCCCAATCGATTGGCATTCAAACCTGGAACTTTTAATTTTTTCTCATTTTTTTCAAAAAATCATGATGTAATCCCTTATCAAAAATGCAAAAATGTAATCAAAAATTATTTTTGTTAAATCGCTCAAAAAGTGCACGGATATTAAAATATGGGTCGTTAGCTAGCCAAAACAGTAAGCCTTTTTGATATCGGACCATTTTTGTCCAAGTTACAGCCAAAAAACGGTAAGAAAAATCATATTTTTATCAAAAATCAAGACCATGATTTTCCACCCAAAAAATCAGTATTTCGACCATAAAAACGTAAGTAATGTTCCCAATATGGAATGTGAACCTCGTTATATTACCAATCGATTGGCATTCAAGCCTGAACTTGCAAGAAAAATCCACATCATTCTTACATACCTTCTTAAGGACTATAATAATAACCGTATACCGTACCACTAAGGTCCACCTCTAATAGCCATATCAGGGATCATGATTCGTTCCGAGGCGATGGGATCTGCACACATATATCCCTCGGGGCTAGAACGTCAATTGGCCGGGGGCACTTGAAACTGTTTTCGACACATTATTTATAGATGTTCCAAGTGACGATGGCACGGGTTGATAGTTACGGATAATTCCCAGCAGCGCACGGCAATCCATAAAATAAACACCGCCCGCTATAAAAGAAGAGCGGTACGGACTTTGCACTCCAACAGCCGCTGTTCTCCCGACTTCCGCCTGGCGATATACCCACTATAAAGGAAAGTGAAGCGACGTCTTTGGAGCTTAGGGGCCATAAATCCTTCCTGCGGCGAATGTGAATCATATCGACCCAATAATTCAAGGGCTCTCCACTCCACTCGTAACTCTCGATTCTGAATTCCCCGAACCCAGACGCACCTGCTCCCTTATCACCAACTACGTTTCGCCATTGAGTTCTATTTAAATTTAGGCAAATATGCATTGTATATGGGTTGTGTGGTATGCATGGTCCGACATTATTTTTGGACCATTATCGGGCGTGTCAACAGATTATATAATCACTGCTTAATCTTGGAATGGATTAAAATGCACTTGGAATAATTATAAGGAGAGTTACCGTTCCCACATAAAAATCAACGTTTCGTTTTAATTTCATAATTTTTATTTAAATTAATTTATTTTACACTTTCAAGCAAAGTATTTAGTTAATTACAGTGTTGTTGTTTTTTTTATTTTGTTGTTTTTGTTTGCTTTGTTTTGTTTCGCTTGGTTCGCTGTGATTTTGGATCAATACGACAAAAAAAGAGGGGAAATAAGGTGGTAGGAAATAGAGATTGGTAGAAACAATAATAATATTAATAATTATAATCATCGTAATAATAGTAAAAAAAATATTTATATATTTATGTTTAATCATACACTCATGCAATGGATGTGTATGCGTGTGTGTGTTTGTGGGGGGTGGGGAGTATATGTGTGTTTTTTTTGGGAGGGGGTGTCATTAAATTAATGAAATCTGATAGAAAAGTCAAAGTCATCTTATCAGCTTAACTGTCGCACTATTTTACAAGTAGGTATTATGTCGTAACGGTTTATCTTTATCATTTATCATTATCATTTATCGTTATCGTAATCATTAGCATAAACATTATCGTACTCATTATTATTAGTTATTAGTATCAATCGTTTTTACTTTCGTTCTTCCTTTTACCGCTTTCTCTTCTCTTCTCTTGTTTTGTTGTTTTGTTTTTATGTTGTTGTTGTGGTTGTCGTGTTAGAACTAGTTTTTACTAAGGCTTGGTTTACTTTACACTTGACTTATCTATCCTTCGCATCCTTTGTGTTTTTTTTTCTCGAGTTCATTCTTTTTTTGTGGGTTTTCTGGGCTTTTGTTATAAGAAATTACATTTTGTATGCATAATAATAAACGCGTTTTAGCAAAGTGCTTCGTCTTCGGTTAACGATTTTCGTTTTTCTTTTTTTTTCCGCTGCTACTGCATTTAGAATAAATGTTCATTTTATAATTTACAAGTGTGTGGACTTAACTATATATATTCCTCGCTCTCTCGTGTGATCGATCATACCTATATATATATATAAATGTGTATATAGCGCTGGTTTTTAGACTAAGGCTTAGAATCTAGGTATCATCCGGTTAATGCGTTTTGTGTTCCTCCTAAGTTTTCTGGATTTCTGGCTTCCGGCTTTTCTTCTTTTACTTCTTCTTCTTTTCATCATCATATATAATTGTAATCACAAATAGTTTTGGAATATGCTCTCTCTCTAACTTTCTTTCGCTCTTTAAGCCGCTCTCACACACAAAACGGTTAAAAAACGATAATTGATGTGTCTTTGCCACTCGCACTCGCACACTCACTCAGCCACTCTCTCTATCTCGCTCTCTTTCACACCCATAACTTTGTTCATTGCTGCTGACTGTGTGGTATAAAAACAAAAACAATGCGCAGAAAAAAGCTTTTTCTCTCTGTCTCCCTCTCTCTCGAACATCCTTCATTTTTTTTTGGTTACTATCGTGGGTTTAATTAATATTTAAACGCTGCGCCCGCTAATCCGATAACTTTTTTTTTTTAGTTTTTTCATTTTGTTTATTTTGCACCAGCACGCGGCGCCTGCGTTTTGAAGGCAGCGTCTTGTTATCGCAACTATTACCGATCAACGATAGTCGATAAACAATTACCGATCATTGTTCCATACGTTAAAAGTACAAAGGCATTCGGCGGCAGAGCCCAGTGACTTGAGTATGTTTTCGTTTCTATATAATAATATTTACTTTAACTTGCTTTATTTTTAGTTTTTGTTTTTGGTGTCTGTTTTTTTTTTGTTTTTTTGATTGTGTGCAGCGCAGCGTGGGTTATCGGTTTTATCGGTGGCAGGCGCAGCTTTTTTAGTTGGTTTTCCAATTTTTTTTTTGTTGTCTTTCGCTTAGCTAAGGAAACTATGCGCGTTTCGTTTAAAAACACACTAACTAAAAGTATATATCCCGATATATTTATATATATGTATGCCATATGCGTGTGTGGCGGTGTAGATCGATCTATTTATAAACGATATAACCGATTTTTTCGATATATGTATGCGCGGCTTACGAACTAGGGCATTGGATTTTACAAACTGTCGCGTACGTGACCTACTACACCTATCAGTAATCGTTAATCAGTAATCGGTAAATATATATATATTTATATATATTGTGTATTTGTATTTGTATTCGTATGTGTGTGTGTGTTTTGGGGTATTTACAATTTAATGTTAGTTACTTGCTGATGTCGCAATTGAAGGCATTTTTATGCGCAGTGAATAAGTATCCTAGTATCTAAAATTTACAAAATCCCCTCCATCTACTGTCTCGCTCTCTCGCTGTCTCCTGTCTCTGTCTGATTCTTGGGCGGCGGCAACTGGTAGAATGAAAACAGTTTGAAAACGAAAACAATATCCTGCTTCTAGTCCTTCTAATCCTCCTAATCGTCCTACTCCAAACATACCATCTTAGATGTACGAAAAAAAATCATATTTAGACATGATATATATCATCCGATTTATGAAAGAACCCAGTTGTCGGAAACTACAGACTACGTCTAATAAATAGTGATAAAACTAAATCGCGTTTTAGCCTAAAAGTTTATAGCCTAAATGGTTTTTTGTTTTTGTTTTTCTTTCGTTTTAGCGTTAATAAATAGCAATCAATCCTGCGTCCCCCGTTTTAAAAAATCCTTCTTCCTGCTTTTATTTTTTTTGAGACAATTGGGGGTTTTGTTGGCGCTCCCTTATCCTTTTCTTTTGGCTATCACAAAATCAAATACTAAGTTAAAACGTCAAGTTATTATTAGGTTGCTATGTACAATAGGTTCGAAAATAATTAAATGGATGTATAATAAATCGAGGAATTAGGAACGGAACGCGCACACGCACACAAGCACACCGACACGCATACACACTCAAACACACACACACGTGGGGGCGAAGTCCTTACGACTAAAAATCCTTATTTCAATATAAACAATCAATTCGTGAACAATTTGTTAGAAATTACAACTCTAATTAGTTGTCCTACGTACGCATAATAATATATATATATTTATATGTTGTAAATGTTAGTTCCTTACTTAGTTCAAGTACCCTAAAACTGTTTTCAAAGCATTTTGGCTATTGCTATTTTGTTGCTCTTGTTAATCATACTCCTTTCGTATCGCTCCCCCGGTCATCCTACTCCTCTGCTAATCTGTTTGGTGTTTCGTTTGCTACTGTCCTGATTCCTGATTCTCCTAATTGTCCTCCCAACTCTCCGCTCTCCTCATCCTCGGTTATATACTTATGGTTGTCTGTCAACTGGAAGTGATTAAATTGGGTTCAGATGATTGGGGGGGTTAGGTTATTATCGGATTGGTTTAGGTTTGGTTTAGGCTAAGGATGAGGATCCTCGATTTCAAATACGATTACGATTCAGATTCCCACCGATCTGCGATCTGTGTATAAAAATATGTATTTACTCTATGCGTGTTCCCAATTTGAAGCTCCTATAAGGAGCACTTAATCAACTGCCGATCGATCGCCGAACAGGCACATGTTCACTATAGGCTATATATTTCTTGTGCGGATGCGGATGGTCGGGTGAAATGTCGTCGTCATCGTCGTCGTCGGTCAACTGGCTTACAACACTACAGGGGTACAAAAAACTTAATTCAACTTTACAACATCATCTCTCTTTTCTCTTCGTTTGTTTTTTGCTTTTTTTGTTAGTGGCAGAGTCACAAAATAAATAATTTTACGTTATAAAACATTGCGACTTTCTACGCAAGTCACTAAGGAAAGGTTTTTAGCTTTTGCTCAACGTTTTAAACGCTGTCTGCTGTCTGTCTGTCTATAAGTCCTCCTGATCCTGTATGCTCTTCTATTTCGGTTTCAGTTTTCAGTTGAAAGAACGAATTGCATTCATTAATTAATACATGGTGTGTGTGTGTTAATAGGGCATATGAAATATATGATATATATATTTGCTTAAACGCGGGCCTTAACATGGAAATCGAATCATAATGCTTTGTTCAAATTTTGTCCTAGACTTAAAAATAAAGGGCTGGGCGAAATATCTTAGTCTATAGTACAAATTAGGTGTGATAGTTGTTGATTTAATTATATGAATAACGCTATACAATTAGGGGTGCGGTTTTTGATAAAAAAAAAATAGATAATTATATATAATATATAGAATATAGTTGCGTAATAGTCGTTAAAGTTTAACACACACTGGTGATCCCTGCTGGCTGATGATGATGTTGCTGTTGTTGGTCGTCTGGTTTCTCTGGTTTACCATTCTTCAGTCTACGGCTGCTACCAGCTGCTGTTGCTGCACTAGAGCCGCTCCACAAACTTGGTCAGCTGATCGGAGGCATCGGGCAGGGCTCCTCCGGCATTGCCCACACCGCCTACGTTGCCCACATTCACGCCCACTCCGACTCCGACGCCCACGCCGACGCCTACGCCCACATCCTGTGGAACTCCGGGCAGCGGCGACTGATGATGCATCCCATGATTGTGCATTCCATCGTGCGGCGGCCCCTGCGGCGCCGGCGAATGGCTCATCACATGATGCGGCGAGGGCTGGGCCCTGGGCGAGGCGGAGGGAGCGGCTCGAGGCGAGGGCGCCGAACGCGGCGATGGCGTCGGCTGCGGCGAGCGAATGGGCGGCGAGGAGCGGGCCGATTGCATCAGCTGCTGCTGCAGCGAATGCGGCGTCGGGGGACCCATCACCTGGGCATTGGGTCCACCACCGCCGCCGACCACCGACGACGGATTCTGGGCATTCTGGGCATTCGGCATGGCCACCTGCATCATCTGTTGCTGCTGCAGCGGTTGCTGTTGCTGCTGCTGTTGCTGCTGCTGCATGCCCGGCGGCATGCCCACGCCCATCTGCTGTTGCTGCTGGCCGGGACCGGGCTTTACTCCGACTCCAACTCCCACGCCGACTCCCACTCCAACGCCCTGCTGCTGTTGCAGCATATTGGAGGCTGCCGCCGCATTGGCCATCGAGTACTGATCGCCACCGGGCACGGCATTCGCTCCGCCGGGAACTCCAACGACGCCGGCGCCTCCAGCACCGCCCACCGCATTAAAGTTGCCCGCTCCGCCGCCGCCGCCACCGCCGCCGGGGAACTGCTGCTGGCCGGGACCGGGTCCCGCTCCGCCCATGTGCGGACCACGCTGGCGCTGCGGATACGGTGGCGGGTACTGGTTCATCTGCATGTAGCGCATCTTGTTCCAGTTCTGGTTGGGCACCTGTGAGGGGTGGTGGAAGGTTCACTTAGTACTCACAGACGGAATTTAAGGGATTAACTTTGGTTTGGCTAGGAATACCAAGATTATTTCAAAGAGTTGTGTAAATATTAAATCTCATAGATAAACCTCTCAAAAAAGTTACTCCTAATACATATTTTCCATGAATTAGTTTAATATTTAAAGAAATAATAAGAAACCCTGAGGGAAATTTAAATATTATAACCCAACCGAGTTCCTTAAGCTAATTTATAAAATCAGTTACATGAAATATGGCTTAATTCCTATAACAACTTCTTATATAACCCCTTCAAAAGTACATTAAAAAAATTTTTTCTAAGAATTAGTTAAATTTGTATAGATATAATAGGAAGTCCTGATGAATATTTTAATAAATGTAACCCAGCAATTTCTTAGGTTCTCATAAAAAAACTGAAGCTAACATTTCAGGTAACATTTTCAACAAATTTTTAAGAATTTTTATGAATATTTTAAGCTTTTGTTAAATATTTTAAAATATAAACTGAACAATTTTAATTTTAAAAGAAAAAAGTATTTATAAAACAATTAAAGGAATTTCTACCTCATAAAGAAACCATGTTGGCTTTAATTAATATTTTCAACGAATTCTTACAAATTTATATGAATGTTAAAAATCTCCGTCTTTGATCGTAATTTAAATTTTAGATTTCTAAAGTAATTTAAGGGATTTCCATTAATGACGAACTATAAACTACAGAACCTGCTTTCAGTTAGTGTCCAAGATGGGACTTTCTAATAGTATGCGGTTGCTTTCGGTCACTCACCATTCCTCCCTGAGCGGAGACACCGGGCGACATGTTGGGCGGAAGGCTCTGCAGCATCATCGCGTTCTGCATGTTGGGCATGCGATGCTGTTGCCCAGCACCCGGTCCTCCGGGTCCTCCCTGCTGCTGCTGCTGCATCAGATTAACCTGCTGCTGCTGGTTGGGATTCATCTGCTGCGGATTACCGCCCTGCTGCTGGTTCATCATGTGCTGCATCTGCTGTTGCTGCATCACCTGTTGCTGCTGCTGCTGTTGCTGTTGTTGCTGCTGCTGCTGCTGGGGATTCTGCGGCCCATTGCCCGCCTGCTGCTGCTGCTGCAAAGCTCCACCGCCGGGACCACCGGGCGCTCCGCCACCCGCCGCCGCATTTATCTGCGACTGGTGGCTCTGCTGGCGCTGCTTGATGATCGCCGCCATGATCTGTGGATTCTGCTTGAGGATGGTGAGTATGTGCTGGTTGCTCTCGTTGGTGGGATTGTTCTTGATCTTCTGCATAATCTGTGCGAGTTGCTGGGTATTCAGGCCACCACCAGTGCCGCTTCCTCCTCCGCCGCCGCCGCCGCCGCCTCCTCCTCCTGCTCCCGGCGGCGGACGTACGCCGCCAACAGTTCCGGCCATTGGCGGTGCTCCCATTCCTCCCATGCCGCCCATTCCGCCATGCTGTCCTCCGCCGCCGACGGGCATTTGGCCACCGCCCAGCTGATTGGGCAGGCCGCCCATCATCTGCTGCTGCTGCTGCTGCTGCGGTATCAGATTCGTCTGCATCAGCTGCGTCGGCTGTCGCATGCCGCTGGCATTGTTGGCATAGCGTGCCTGGGGATTACCACCGCCAGGATTGCCTGCTCCGCCGGCTACTCCTCCTCCTCCACCGCCACCGCCGCCCCACTGATCCATGGAGAGCAGGTGATTGACATTCATGCCGCAGTTGCCGGAGCCGGGAACTCCTGGGCCACCGGGGCCGGGATTGCCACCGCCGCCGGCGCCCAGTTGGCCAACTACGCCTCCAACTCCAACGTTAACTCCTCCAACGACGCCTCCTACGCCGACACCCATGCCGCCCAGCTGATTGACCACATTCGGATTGGGTCCTCCGCCGCCGACGCCGCCGCCCATCGGGCGATTCATCTGGGGCGGCGCCATTGGAACGCCCTTGCCAAAGTTGCCGCCATGCGAGACCTGCTGACGGGCCGCCTCCTCCTGGACCTGCTTCACCACCTGCAGGACATTCGGCGACGGTGAGTGACCGCCGCCGGGCTTCATGCCAATGCCCGGTTGATGCGGATGCGGTGAGGTCATTCCGCCCATGCCGCCGGCTCCGCCAGCTCCTCCAGAAACGGGCGAGGGCACTGCGACTGTTGAAGGCGACATGCCGCCCGCTCCCGGCGGCATTATGCCCGCCTGGCCGGGTAAAACTTGTTGGCTAACCGCCACGCCGGACATTCCGACCACGGGTACTCCGCCTCCGCCGCCGCCTCCTCCGCCACCGGAAACGATGGCTGGAACTGCAGCGGGACCGGGCAGAGCGGCCGGGGCAGCTGTCCGGGACATGAGAGCCACACGACGACGCAGCAACTGTTGCTGTTGGAGTCTGGAAGGGAAGAGAGGAGATATGTTTTAGTGGGGAGAACAGTGATCAATTTGACGCCTTCAATTCAGTAAATTAATACAAATCAGGGTGAGGAAAATATCACACACTGTAAAAAACTTGTGTTATGTTAAATACCAAAAACTTTGAATTAAGTTCAAAAAAAGATATTGACTTTTGTGTAAAAAATTGTATCCTACACATGTAATTTGTGTTATTTATGCGACGTGTTTTATACACAACGTGTTTTTAACACAAAGAGTTTTTGACATTAAAGTGTCAGAATTGTATGTTGAACTGAAAATGAACGGTTTTTTAGTATAATAATTCATACATGCTTTGAAATGGTGAAAACTAACATATGTAAAAAACACGTCGTGTTAATAACACATTGTGTAAAAATCACAAGTGAGCTGTGTGTGTTTTTTGCTTTGTTTTTTTTAAACAATTTTGCTTCATGTTTTGAACATGCGTGTCAAAATTCGAACCCCGATACAAATTGGCGGGCAACAAATCAATATACAATCAATTAAATCAAACTCACTTCTGCTGGAGCTGCTGCTGCTTGAGCTTGTGCTTGATGTTGGGACAGAAGGGCACGGGGCACTTCTGCTCCTGACAGTGCTTCGCGTGGTAGCAACAGAGGGCGATGAGCTGCTTGCAAATGGGACAGCCGCCGTTCGTCTTTCGTTTGCAGTTCTTTGTGTGCTGAACGACGCGCTTCATCTTCTGGCACGATGGCAAACGGCAGTTGGCATCGCGACACTGGCAGGCGTGGACCAAAGACTGAATGCAACGCTGGATGGACTGCTTGCGGGCCTCCTGCGGATTCGCCTGCTTGTGATCCGCCGGCGCAGAGCCGTCGTCGATGTCGAAGCCGAGCTTCTCCATCTTGTGCGGATGGCCGACCTTCTCCTTGCACACGATGCACAGATCAAAGTCCTAGAGGGAGTGGAGATGGGTAGAAGATCGAGATTAGCATTGCTTGTTTAAATATAAAAAAATTTTAAATATTGATATTTTCGATATTTTTACAATATTGTATCGATAATATCGATTTTTTTAAAAGGGAAAAAGAGTAAAATCTAGAGCAATAAATAAAAATTATAATGATTAGTATAACATCGAAAATATCGATAATGTCGATATTTTTCAAACTCCACCTTATATATTCTATTTTCAAATATTATCATATATTTTTAATGGTTAAGAGCTTTAGTTGAAAATCCCCTTGGTGAAACACTGATCACTGACTTTATGAGTAATAGCTTTTTGAGTGGTCCATCCATTATAAGATCGAATATATCGATAATGTCGATATTTTTCAAGCTCCTTATATATATACATTCCAATTTCAAATATTATGAAATACTTTCAATGGTTAAGAACTTTAGTTAAAGATCCCGTTTGTGAAACACTGATCACTGACTTTATGAGTAATAGTTTTTTGAGTGGTCCACACCCGATCGCAAACCCCCTTATCACATTTCCCACCTTATCTCTGTAAAAATGCCTAGTAATGAGTAAGCAATGAGTTTCTTCTTTAAATTAAAATGAATAGTCTGCAAAGATTCCATCATATAACCATAATAAATACTCACATCACAGACGGTGCAGTGGAAGCGAGTCTCCACCGCCGTCTTGCAATTGTTGCAGGTGTAGACGAACTTATCCTGGCCCTGGTTATGCAGCTCGTACAACATGGACAGCGTGGAGAACTGTGCCCGCCGCAGCGACGAGAACTCAAAGTGCTTGTCGCGGGCGAGGGTGAGGAAGGCATCGCGTCCGTCCATAAGATCGCATGTGAGCAGCGGATCGGGATCCTGGATGGGCTGTTGAATGCAAGAATATAAAAACCAAGTTAGTCCCCCTGAACGATGGCCAAGATCAGACATATGTACTTACCGCTAAACTCGCTGCCGACTGGGCGGAATGGAGACGGATGACAAAGAAGACCTCCTTGTGCTTCTCCATCGTCGCATAGATTTTGGCCGAGAGATCGTTGCCCGATTGGTGCTCATTGGACTTTTTGCTGTTCTTGCGCTGCGCCGCCTTAGATTTGTTTGACTTCTTGGCCTTCTTCTGGCCCTTCTTCTTGCCATCGCCGCTGACCTCGTTCTCCTCGATCGAGAAAAGCTGCAAGGGGTTCAATATTAGTATTATAAAATGATATAATATAAACAGATTAGAGCCCTGCATGAAATGGTTCAATAAATTATTTTGAATTTTTTTGTTTTATATGAATAAATTGGAATTTTGAGTTTAAATTTTCTACATTTTGTTCTCAAAAGAAAGCACAACAAAATCCTGGCAAAAAAATTATTCATTCATTTATTCAATTGGAAATGAATTAGAAAAACATTCAATTTATTTTACATAGAATTGAATTAATGTTTTTCTAATTCATTTTGAATTTTTCTGATTTGTTTAAATGTATTTCACATAGAATTGAATTAAATAAATCAGAACTTTTGTGGCATACTACGATAAAACAAAAATTAAATGGGCTCCAATACAGATATATATATTAAAACTATTTAGCAACTTACATTCGCTGCAGCTGCCGCCTCGGCGGCCTCGGCCTGCTTGCGTTTCTCCTCTTCCTCCTGGTCCAGCTCCTTGATGCTCTCCTCCAGCACATTGGGCCAAAAGTCGCCCTCGAAGTAGGGCAGCTCGGCTGCGGAGCCCAGCTTGTCCTCCATCGCCTGCTTGAGAATGTCCTTGTAGTCCTGTATGATGCGCTCGATCATGCCCTTGTCGAGCATCTTCTTGTACCACTCCTGCAGGCGCTTGGGCTTCGGGATCTTCTGGTCCGTCGGATGGCAGTGGAAGATGTAGTCATCGCCCTCGGACGGCGGACAGGCCCAAATGTGGGCCATCGTGTAGCCCAGCTGCTTCACATAGTCCATGTAGCCGAGCAGGATTTCGTGATAGACCGCTGTGCGGTATTGTCTTGGCCGGAAGAAATGAACCGAGTCCAGATAGGCGATATACACACGCCGCGTATTCGGCGCCGGGCACTCGGATCCGTATTCCTGGACGTGCATGCCAAAGAAGCAGACATCGATGCCGTCGACCTCCTCGAAGGCGAACAGGGCCTTGGCCCGATACGGAAACTCGTTCATCATCTCGCCCTGCTCGACGAAACGCCGCCGCATCCCAGGTTTCACCTCGACGCACTTGTCCGATGAGCTTACGACACGGATGTGCACCTCGCCGGCGCCCGCCTCCTTCTTCTTGAGGAAGTTATTCACCCGCGTCTCGATGTAGACGCCCAGCTTGGTGGTCGGCAGGCGCTTCGCATTGAACTTGTTCTCCTTCCGCTTCGAGTTCTTCTTCTTCAGGCAGTTGTCGCACACAAAGCCGCCGGGCCAAATCGAATCCAGCCAGAGGACACAGATCTGGTGCTGCTTGCGTCCGCACTCCTGGCAATCGACAAACGGCTCCAGCTCCAGGTGATCGTTCTTCATCTCCTTGAACTGGTCCTTCTTGATTTGGCTGAAGGGTAAGGGAGATGATTGGAAGAGGTTTATGAGAAAGGGAAATTTTTTAATGAAAACCTTAAATAATCTAAAACCTTATTAAAACCTTTCGATACCTATTTAAAAACAGCCTATACTATTTATCAAAGTTAAAACTAATTCCTTTTTTTGGAACACAAAATAATCCTTAACAAAAATTCGAAAGTTGCATTTTTATCTGAGATAACATTTTAAATTAAAATTAAAATTTGGTTTCAAACTAGAACTAGAATTTTAACGATATTTTTAATAATATTTTTTAATTTGCTTTTCATATTTTTAAACCTATTCCCAAAACTAATATCTTTACAATAATAAAACTATTTTTCTCATGACTTGATAGCATATAATCTCCTATAGGATCATAATTTTAATGAAAACTTATGAGAATTGTTCTATAGTTTCTAAAAATAATCTTTTTTTTTTGAGAATAAAAACTAATCCTTAAAAAATATTCAAAAAAAGTTGTACATTTACTGGGTTCTATACTCACGTTTGCGATTGCAGTGGATCGTCGCCCAGTGTGACCGTATCGCCCTGGATGTCGTTAAAGCACTTTTGGCAGTAGGTGTATCTATTTGAGGCGACACCGTATTCCTTTAGACTGTTGTTTTGTTTTTTTTTTGTTGTTCGATTGCGTTTGTTTATATTTTGTTTTTTTTGTTTATTTTTTACGATTTTAGTTGATGGACGAAATTTGAAGATGGCAGCCAAAAGGGGAACACAACAACACAGGCGTGTGTACAGGTGTATATGGGTGTTCAGGTGTTCGGGTGTACAGGTGTTCGGATGTACGGATGTACAGGTGTGCGTGCAAGCGAGATGGTTATATGCATTTAGTCAATTGCGAGAGTGTGTGAGTGTGGTGGTTTATATGTTGTTTTTATTTTTCATTTTGTTTTTCGTTGTTTTGTTTTTTTGTTGTCAATTTTCACACGCACACACAGAGATTGGTACACACACACAGAGACACAAAGTTTGATAAAGACACGCAATAATACAGTTATGAGGTGACACAGATTAACGGGTAGTATTATTATTATTATTGTTTTTTTGTTTTTGTAGTAGTTGTTGCGGGGGAGAAAAGGAAATCAAAAAATAAACGTAAAAAGAAAGAAAGGAAGAGAAACAAAAAGAGTGATTTGATTTGCATTAGAATTTTTGTCACATTAATACAACAATTAGGGGGTAGAATTATTATAGAGGGGGTGTTTCTTAAATATCCCAGTAGCATTACGATCTTATGTTCTTGTATACTTTATAACATTATATACACATATTACACATAGAAAATAAATTGGATTTCTATATTGATTTTTTTAAAATCATATCATAAATCTCATATGATCGTATGGTATTTAATTACAAACTGGGATACTCAAGTTTTCTTATCATATGAGAGATCGGTTCTTTATCATATAGAAAATCCTTACTCTATATGGATTTTAAAAAAATTTTGTCATAAATCTCATATGATTGTATAGTATTTAATTACAAACTGGGATACTCAAGATTTCTAATCATATGAGAGATCGGTTCTCAATCAGATTATTGGATTATTAAGGAACTATGTTAATTTTTAATCCGTTTTGGGTTCGTTTTGCTCGGTTCTGACTACTCGAAAAATGTGGAATGTTAAACCTCGACTTGGAAAGCGGGAATTGGATATAGTTTCTGGCCATGATGGATGGCAAAAGCGGCGGTTTTTAAGGAGTGTGTGTGTGTGTATCGTTGTTGGATTGTTATATCTATATATTATATATATTTTGCGCAATGTGCAACATTTAATATTTTTTATGTACACAGCAACATTAGGGATAAAACACACACACGGGGGGAAAACACAGAAGAGAGAGAGAGAGGGAGGAAAGGATCACAAAGGGAGATCAAGGATCAAAAGCCATCAAATTAGTGCACAAAACGGACATTTCTTATATTTTATTTATATATGATAAAGATGCTGAGAAAGCAGCCATCGAACATTCACATGGAATCGGTAAAAGAGAGCAAGCGGTTTATAACTAAATCACAGGACCTGTTCTGGTTTTTTTGTTAGCATTTGAAGGGCCTAAATATATACTTAATATATTTTTTGATAATTTTTTGTTTTTATACCGAAACAGGCCTCTCTGATTACAAAACATTTTTTAAGGACTCGCAAGCGGTTTAACTAAATTACATTTCACACATCAAACAGAGAAACAGAAACGAAACGGAGCCAAGCAAATAGTTCTCGATGGGGGATCGTATTGTATAGGATCGTATCATATAGGATCTTATCGTTTAGGATCGTATTGGAGATCAACACATACCTGTTCTGGTAGCTGTAGTACTTGGCGTCCCTTGGAATCGTACAGAGCTGCTTGCCGTAACAGCAGAGCACCTGTGGATTGAACGTGTACTTCCGGCCGCAGCAATAGCCGAGTGCCTGCATCACAGGATCAATCTCCGCCTCAAAGACCTCAGAGAGCTACAAGAAAATATTATATATAAATTACAAATCCTTCAAGATTTAAAATCTTTATAAAACCCACCTTTGTGCAATAGCGATAGACCCGCGATGTCTTGCGATTATACAGCCAGGCATTGTCGAACATCAGCCAAACATCGTCCACATACTCCCAGGGATCACTGTACTTGCCATTCTGGATATTGGTGCGTATGGTGCCCAGGTCCATGGGCTTCTTGACGATCTCAAAGTAATCGGGAATGCCCAGAGCCTGGGGATCGACGGGATAGCGAAAGGGCACCGATTCGGGCTCCTGACGATAGAGCTTCTCCAGCGTTGGCAGCAAAGCGGTGCGCAGCTCTTCGGGATTGAATTCTAAAAGGGATCGGGGGAGTTATTATATCAGATATATATATATATATATATATTTCAAGGTTCGGAAATGTAAAAAACATGAAAAATTGTATTTAACAGTGAGAGCAAAATGGTTGACATTTGTGTCAAATACAAGTGTTTTTTACACAATGTGTTATTAACACTACGTGTTTTTTACACACTGTTTTTTTTAACACAAATGAAAATTAAGTCGAAGGAAAAATGAAAAATCAATATGATATCTTATTTGTTAGTTTTAACTCAAAGTATGTAAGAATTCTTATACTCAAAAACTCATTGTGTTAAAAACACGTTGCGTAAAGAACACTTTGTGGAAATATCACAAATTAACTGTGTGTGTTATTTATGTTTCTAACATATGTAGGATACAATTTTGTACACACAAGTCTATAATTTTTTTAACATGTTAATAACACTAGTTTTTAACACTGTGTGTTATTTTCTGAACCCTGATACAATATCTAGCGAATAAAACTTACGGCATTTCTTCTTCTTGTCACCCGCATTCGGAGCCAGTGGTTCCGGCACCAGTGGTTTCGTATCCGTCTTCGGTTTAATATCCACACCACCACCGACACCGCCCGAAGCTCCACCATCGTGGGCCCCGTTGATGTTATCCTTGCCGCCGCCGGCGCCACCACCGCCACCGCCTTCACCATGATGCTCGCCCGCCTGCGATCCTCCGGCCTCGTCGACATCCATGGCCTCCGTTTTGATCTTCACCTCGCCATCCAGACCCTCCTCCGTCTTGATCTCCATTTTGATCATGCTCGTCCCATCGTTATTCACATTCTTTCCCTTTCCACCGCCCGTCGAGCAATCCATTTGCGAGCTATCGTTATTCCCGCCGCAACTGTCGTCCATGAACTCCTTCTTGATATCATCGTCTTGCTTAATCGAGTCCAGCTTGCCCTTGGAGGCCATGCCACCGCCTGTATTACCACTTCCACCACTGCCATTGGTGTTCTCCCCAGACGGCGAGGGCGTCTCATCGTCATTGTCCCGCGCCGCCGCCTCCAGAGCGGCCATCTGTGAGGAGAGACTGCTGCTGCTGCTCATCATGCGACTACTGGAGGATGTTGTCGTTGTAGTTGTGGCTCCTCCGGATCCCGTTGCCGCTCCTCCCGACAAGAGGAGCATTGGATTGCTAGCAGGCGTCGTTGTAGAGCTTGTGGTTGGCGTGGAAACCGAGCTAAGTGGCGTTCCAGAGCCCGCCGAGGAAGCAGAGGATGAAGTGGAACTTGCACCCGCTGCAGTGGCTCCTCCACTGTTGCTATTGTTGCTCCCACTACCGCTTCCACTACTCGCACACGTTGCTGCTGCCGAGGCGGGCGTACTGCTGGCCGCCAGACCGACGGAGGCACTGGTCGCCGGCACTGGAGAGGCGGGTATGTAGGGTGGCGTCCCCGGACGATTGCTTAGCGGTTGTTGCATCAAACTGCTCACCGATGGCGGGTTGTTGTTGGCACTGCTGCTGCTATTGTTGTTGTTGTTCGAGGGCGTGCCAATCGAGGGGCCGTTGGAGAGGAAGCCAGGCGATGGACTGGGCGCGGAAACGGTTACATTGGAGGCACCTCCTCCTGACGCTCCCGCTCCCGCATTCATGGCCTCCAAACTCGTGGGCGTGGGCGGCATGTTGTTGAGAACACTGCCAGGTTTCTGTTGCTGCTGCTGCTGTTGCTGCTGCTGTTGCATTGGCGAACTAAAGCTGTTGCTAGTCGCCTGTTGCTGCTGTTGCAGGGGTGTGGCATTGCTGAAGGGCGATTGCGGCAGCAACATTCCCTGTTGTTGCACCTGCTGTTGCTGCTGCTGCTGTTGTTGCTGCTGCTGTTGCTGTTGCTGCTGCTGGTGAATGTGTCGCTGCTTCATCATCTCGCTGAGCTGAGGATTTGCCCCTGTGCCGCCGTTGGCATTGATAAACTGCTGCTGTTGCTGTTGTCCCGGCACTGGACTGGTCAGAACATTGGTCGTCTGGTAGGGTGATAGCGCTGGATTGACCACCATGCCACCGGGACTTGGTCCAGGTGGACCGACCAGCATTTTCCCAGCTCCCGAGTTAGGAGGTTGCTGCTGCTGCTGCTGTTGCTGTTGCTGGGGGAACTGCATGCGCTGCTGCTGCTGCAAAGCGAGCATATTGCCGCCAGGCGAATGACTGCGCATGGCCACCATATTATTGGTGACGCCTCCAACGCCTCCGACTCCTAGAATGCTGCCAGGTGGACCCTGTGGACGCAATTGTTGCGGGGGCATTACACCGCCCATGGGACTGATGCTCGGATGAATGCAGCCCTGCAGGGGTTGCTGCTGCTGGGGGATAACTGCTCCTCCAGCTCCTGCTCCTCCTCCTGCTGCTGCTCCTCCCGTTACTCCTCCCCCTCCCGCTACCGGATTCGCTACGCCCTGCTGCTGCATCAACATCTGCTGATGCTGCTCCTTCCTCTTCAGCCGCTTCTCTTCCAGCTCCTTCTGTATCTTGTAGATCTTCTCGGCCAGCAGATGATAGTACTCCGACCTGGACTTGGCCATCTCGTACATATCCTTCTCGACCTTTTCCGCATAGGAAACAAGATTGTGCATACGCTTATCCTGCATGGTCGTGGGATCCGAGGTGGGGAAGATGGCCTGCACGAGTTTGTGGACAAGATGATTGCGCAGATCGGCGGTAACCGATTCCCGCCAGTCTTTCTCGTTGTCTCCCGGGGCATTGGAGTTTCCACCGGCGCCTCCTGGTCCGCCTCCTCCTCCTGGATTCTGGTTGGGATTACCAGCGGTGCCGCCACCTCCTCCACTACCACTTCCCGTGGTATCGGCTGGCATTAGGACACTGGACACACCGGCTGCCACTTGACCACCGCCTCCGCCGGTTGCTCCTGCGCCCGCTCCAGCTGCTCCGGCACCCGATCCTCCAACCACATGGCTCTGCGGATGCACTTGGGCCACCTTCAGCTGCTGTTTGCTGTTGTCATTGGCTACTCCCGCTCCGCCGGCGGCTGCACCACCGAAATTGGCATTGCCAAAGCCACCGACATTGACGGAAAGTGGTGCTGGAATGTTGCCACCACCCAGCTGGGCGGGATTGGGCTGCTGCTGCTGCTGTTGCTGTTGCTGTTGCTCCACCATGTTGGCCAGGCCACCGCGTCGTCGGTTCTGCCCCTGCTGCTGCTGCTGTTGGAGCATCTGTTGCTGCTGCTGGTGGAGGCTATTCACATCGTTGGGCAGGACATTTGTGGGATTACCGCCGGGATTACCGGGTCCCAGAACCCGGACAGCCGGCTGAGCGCCTTGCATGCGAATCACAGGCGGCAATCCTTGCTGCTGCTGCTGTTGCATTCCACCAGCGGGGACGGGGGATAATCCCACCTGGCCCATGCCATCAAAGCGACGGAGTTCCTGTTGCTGTTGCTGCTGTTGCACTTGCTGCTGATGCACCTGCTGCTGCTGTTGCTGCTGCTGCTGCTGCGTCAACTGTTGCACCATATCGGCTGGGGTTTTGGGACCACCTGGTGCTCCGCCGGCTCCTTGCTGCTGGGGAAGAACTATGGCTGTGTTTTGGCCACCAACTCCGCCTGGGGCAACCTGCTGCTGTTGCTGTTGTCCCTGCTTCACACCATCCACCACGAGACCCGTGAGATTGGGTTGCTGTTGCTGCTGCTGTTGTAAGCCACCTGCTCCTCCAGCTGCTGCTCCCGCTGGAGCTCCTCCTCCTCCTCCCGGTGCTCCTGCTATTCCCGCTGGACCTCCTCCACCTCCACCTGGTGGCACATTGGAATTTTGAAAAACCGAATGATTCTGGCGAAAGGGATAGCAAATAATGCAGCCGCTATTCGTGCAGGTCTTGTAGTGCAACAGGATTTGGCGCGAGGAGGCGCAGTGCTGCATGGTGCAGTCCTTGCTCTGCTTGCAGGTGCCCATGTGGGCCAGCACCGACTTCATCGCCTTGCAGTAGTTCACATTGCAGACCTCTCGATTGGGATTCAGGTTCTCCCGTCGATTGCATTTGTGGGCATGCAGCAAGAGCATCAGTTGCTGTTGAATCTGCCGCTTTCGGTCGTCGGGAACATCACGATTGGCGCCGCCGCCACCGGGACCACTGGCCTGGACAGGAGCTCCTCCGCCGCCTGCTCCTCCCGCTGGCACACCACCTGCTCCCGCTGCATTGGCCACCACAGCTAGTCCGACTCCCTGCTGCTGCTGCTGCTGGGAGGTTCCCGGCTGCTGCTGCTGTTGTCCTGGGTGACCGAGCAACTGATTGGGTTGCGGTGGTCGCGGACCCATGGCTCCCGCCTGCTGTTGCGCCAACATCTGCTGCTGCTGCTGCTGCTGGGGATTGCCGCCTACCAGCTGGCCAGCGGCTCCCACGGAGCCATCGCCTCCCAGTGTGGACATGGGAACGACGGTGCCCACGGGTCGATTGCCCTGCGGCATGCCCGGCACAACGCCTCCTCTTTGGGCCATCTGCTGGGCGAGGAGTTGCTGCTGCTGCTGTTGCTGCTGCTGGGGATTGTTGCCTCCGCCAGGACCACCATACTGACCCACTCCATAAGGCAGACTGTTGAGTTGACCTGGTAAAAAGAGGGGAAAATGCAAAATTAGATACCAAATCAAAAACAAGATAGGAGATCTTTCCTATTAATTATCAAATCACAAACATTTTCAATTTTCTATTATTGCTCCTTAATTTTCCGACAATTCCTATGGCGATTTTTTCTAAATTTAATTCAAAATTCATAAATGTTTAAATTTTAACTTTAAAAAGCTATATGATATTATCGTCCGATTTTGATAAAACTAAAATCGAAATTCGGAAATATTCAAAAAAAGTAGAGTAGAAGAAAATACAATAAAAACCAAAGAAGCTATAATTTATTTACTCTTACTTTCCCATTAATTTTCCGACAATTCCTATGGCAGCTAGATGATATAGTCGTCCGATTTTTTTTTTTAAATTTTATACAAAATTCATAATTTATTAAAAAATAATATTCCCAAGAGTAGACGGTAATAATTAAAAAAAAACACGGAAGCTAGATTTTTTTTTACGTTTTTTTTCCGATCTTTCCTATGTGAGCTATAAAATATAGTTGTCTGATCCATCCGGTTCCGACTTATATACTACCTGCCATAGAAAGAAGACTTTTGGGAAAGTTTCATCCCGAAAGCTTTAAAACTGAGAGACTAGTTTGCGTAGAAACGGACGGACAGACGGACGGACAAACGGACAACATCTTCTTCTCAGCGTTGCAAACTTCTGACTGAAATAATCAACTAATCAACAACTACTTACCCATTTGCATATTGGGATTCTGCATGCGTGGTCCACCGCCACCTGGTCCATTACCCGGACCACCGGCTCCTCCGGCGGCGCCCATGAGATGCGGACCGCGTAGCATATGCTGTTGCCCCACCATCCTGCCCATCATGGGTCCATTCTGCATGTGCATGCCCTGATTGGGGGTCACAACAGCTCCGCCAGCTGGTCCGCCACCAGCTCCTGGACCTCCAGGCACCGAAACACCTGGCTGCTGCTGCTTTAGATGATTGACCATGCCGCCCATGCCGCCGCCAACGCTATTGGTCAGCACCATGTTGCCCAGATTGCCCTGGGCAATGGTGTTCATGCCTGGAATTAAATAAATTAACGTAATATTAATATAATTTATAAAATATATAAAATATTTAAGAGGAGCATCTCCCACCTGGTATGGCGTTCATGCCATTGTTGCCATTATTCGATATCGACATGGGCATCGAGTTGACCATGCCCATCTGGGTGCCCACCACCTGCTGCATGCCACCCTGGTTGGGTGACTGCAGATTGGGCGACTTGCTGCCCAGCTGCTGCATTCCGGGCACCACCATGGCTCCCTTTTGTCCCTGCTGCTGCTGTTGCTGCTGCTGCTGCTGGAGGAGATGCTGCAGCTGCTGGTGCTGCATTTGACTGATCCTGTTGGAGGCACCACCGGAGTTATTGCCACTGCCGTCGTCGCCGCCGCCTGTTCCGGATCCGTTGCCGCCGCCGCCGCCGCCGGCTCCGTTCATCTGGGAAGGCACCACGCCCACGACGCCCACATTGACACCCACTTGGGGTCCGGAGTTTGGGCCTCCGGGTGCTGGTGGTTTATTGGGTCCACCGCCGGCGGGATTTGGTCCGGATGTGGAATTTGTGGTCACGCCGGAGGCGCCGCCGCCTCCATTGCCGCCGCCAGCTCCGCCGGTCAGCTGATCCGACCAGCCGCTGTTCGAGGACACCAGCTCATCGGGCAGATTCTCCTCCAGAAAGTAGGAGATGTCCGCTGCGGGGAAGAGATCAAGAGAAGGGTTTTTTTAATATTATATTCTATAGATCTCCAAACTGATTCATTTCGTAGACCGCAAAAATGGTAAAATCAAAAAATTTTATTAATTATATGGTGAAATTAATAAATTACTGTCTTTTAAAGGAATTCACATTTTATATTTTAGATAGGTAAAAAAGAAAAATAAGCTGTCATATCTGTCATATTTTTAATAAGTACAACTGTCATAAAGATTGGTTATGATATTATAATTATATTTAATATAATAAAATACTATTGGAATAGAAAAATTTGCTGTCATAGCTGTGATATTATTTAAAAAATATCCCTTTTTTACAAAATTCATAATCGAAATGTTTCAAAAAATTTGCTAATGATTGGTTATAATTTATATTTATCTAATATATTTTTAATATAATATAATACTATAAGAAAAGAAAAACTTGCTGTCATATCTGTCATATTTTTAAGAAATACATCTGTCATAAGGTATTTTTAATAAATTTCCTACTTAAGTGTCTTAAAAAATTTGCCTATGATTGGTTATTACATTATAATTATAATTACAATATAATATCATTTTATAGAAAAATATAATACAAGAAAAATTTGCTGTCGTATCTGTCATATTTTTAATAAATAAGACATTTTTTATAAATTCCCTAATCAAAATGTCTCAAAAAATTTGCTAATGATTGGTTATGATATTATTATTATAACTATAATTATAATATTATTTTCCTAAACCTTTAGAAAGATTTAAATAAAAAGCCGGCTTTGCTGGGAATTTTCTTTGGCCTGTCAAAAAGTGACAGTTGGAAAATGGGAAATGGAAATGGAAATTTCTGGACTCCGCTATACTCACTTGGATCCATTTTGACCCGCTTCTGGGGCGGTTCGTCTAAGTGATCGGCCATCATATAGAGTTAGTTGGATGCTTCCGTCGTTGTGGACGCGAGCGTATCCAAAAAACGAAGACGAAACGGAAAACCTTCAGGGGAAAATGAAGCGGAGGGAAAAGCGTTGTTGTTCCGTTTTTCCTCCGCGTTGTTTGCCGGTTTCTTCGATTTCTCTTTGTTTGTTTGTTCCGAGTTTTGGTTTTGTTTTTTCTTTCGTATTATAACAATTTTAATCGTTCTTTTTTTTTTTTTTGCTACAACTTTTTTTCTCCGTTCTGATTTATAAACCGACAACGTTGAAGTTCAGTCGTAGTCTGATTTTCTGTCGGGATTGTCAAAGGAGCTCGAGCTGCTACTTTTTGACAGTTGTTGCACGGGTTGCCAGAAGGTTTGTATTTGTTTGTTTAGTGTTTAGAGTGTTTAGTTTCGATTGATTTGCTGTTGTTGTTGGTTGTTTCTGGTTGTTGTTGTTGTTGGTTGTTGTTTTCAGACACTTTGCAACACACAGAGGGCACACACGCACAATACACAACACACAAAGAGGCACTCAAAAGGCGTGGCTGGCGAGGATTGGGATTTGGTATTGGTATTGTTGGTATTGTTGGTATTTTGGGATCTTAATGGAGGAGCTGGTTGCAATTGTTGCTGAGGTGTTTGTTGTTGCTCTAGCTTTAATTATTAGTTGCAACAACGTTGCCGGCGCTATCGTCACCGCAACCTGGTCACCTGGTGGATATGGTGACCGCGTCCGCGTCGTTGTTTCGCTTCCACCCACTTCGACTCCTCCTCCGACTCCTTCTTCGACTCCTTCTTCGACTCCTCCTTCGACTCCTCCTTCTCCCGCTTCCGCTGATCCTGGAGGACCGCGCAGCCACCACCGCCTCCTCGTTGCGGAGCCGTTGAGATCGTTGTCGTTGTCGCCGCCACTGGCGCTTTGGCCAGCAGACAACTTCTCCTCCTCCTCCTTCTTCGACTCCTTCAACCGCTGCTGGTTCTCTTCCTCTTCTTCGGCAACTACTACTGAAACTCCTTCCTTGTGCTTCCTTGGCTGCAATTTGTTGTTGTTGTTGCTGCTGCTGCTGCTACCGCCGCCGCTGCCTGTTGTTGCTGTGTTGTTGTTGCTGCTGCCGTCGTTCTTGTTGTTGTTCTTCTTATTGTTGTTGTTGCAATTGTTGTTTGTCGAACAGCAGCAGACACACGCGTGCATTTTGTGTTGTTGGGCCCCAAAAACACCAAAAGTTGACCTTGGCTGGGCGGCTCGTTGTTGTTGTTCTTGTTATTGTTTGTTTGGTTTTTTGTTTGTTGGTTTGTTGTTTGTTGCCTGCCTGCCTCCACACTGAGCGAAAATTAACGGTTGTTGTTTTGGCTCTCTCTCTCTCTTCCTCTGCCTCTTCCCTTTTCAATCCGCCTTTTTCCGCTACTTTACATCTTTTCTGCTATTTTGTTTTTGGCGGCTTTTTTCGGCTCCGCTTATTTTCTTTTTGATGTATATACTTTACTATTTATTATTTATGCGTGTGTGTATATAATTATTATGCACTTGATTCGGTTTTCGTTTACAATTAAAATGAAAAAAAAAAGCAATTCACATTGTTGGCTGTTGTTGTTGTTGATTTTGTTGATTTTGTTGGGTTTGTTGTGTTTCGGTTGTTTTTGTTTTTGTTGCTGGCGCTGCTTCTGCTTCTGCTGTTGTTGTTTTTGCCGATGTTGCTGCTGCTACTGCTGCCGTTTGCCGCTCTAACATTGCACATAAACTGTAAACGCACAAGAATACCAAGGGAATAAATAATGCTGCCTATTAGAATTATTATTGAACGAACACTCGGAGCACCGCACACAAATCAAATCGAACCGAAAGCAATAGCAATATTTATTTATTTTTTTAGCCGCGCGCGAGTGGCCGAGAACGAAACGGAGGGGAAAAGGGAAACGGAACGAAACGAAACTAAAGGCAACGAGACGAGACGGCGATAAGATCGGGGGCGGACGAGAGAACTCTTCTCGCTGCACTCTGCGCCGCTTGACGACCACTCGCTCTCTCGCTCTCCGCTCAGCTCTGTTCTTGTCTCGCAATTTTATTCGCCAATACTATGCACTGTACTCGCTGCTCTGCCCGCAGACGTGTGGACGTGTGTGTTGGCCTCTCGCTCTTTTGGCGCACACCACGAAAATGAAAATAATAAATTTTATTTTGCCGCCAGTTCCCAACTAAAAAATAAAACAAGTGCCGTCGCTGGCAAAATTATGCATTAAATGAGGCACCGAAAAATTTAAAGTCAACGCCGTTAAGCTGGGGGAGGGAAAAAAATCACCCTTTTGGGGGCAGAAAAATACTGCCCAGGCAGGGCTAAAAATCAACTAAAAATGCCAGCCGGCTGAGCCAGTAGTTTACAGCACAATTTACATTTTAAATGGCCGAAAAAGTGGCCGTATTTTGATTTTGCTTCCGCATTCGAGCGGCCATCATATGAAATTCAATTTGTTGGGGCGGCGAGTGGCGAGTGGGGTGCGAGCGGGACGACCGTAGGGTTAGTGGGGCTGGCTGACAAAAGCTTTCACACACGCACGCACGCACACACACTTGGGGCTTGGGGCGCGCGTACAGAATTCTCACAGCGACGCCAACGTTTTCACCACACACAGTTACACACACACACACCGAAAGCAGCGAGTTCGTGCAAGAGCGAGCACGAGTCCGAGAGAGAGAAAGCGTGCGCTGGTATTGGTGCCGAGCGGCATTGGTGTGCATACACACACGACGGGTAAGCGGCAATGAGTGCGAGGAGCATTGGAAAAAGAAAGAAAAACAGACGTTCAGAAATATATTCCATTTTTTTCTGTGTTCGCTCGTCGTTTTCGTTTCAAAGTTTCTATTGCAGAAATTTTTTGTGTTGTCTCCGCCAGAGCGTTTTTGATTTTTCCCGGCCCGCACAAAAATCGCAAAATTATTCTGAGCAAATGCGAAATTCGAGAAAATGTCGTAGAAAATTTGAAAAAATTTCCGGCCACATTTCGGCCGGTTGTCAAAATTTTACACCACAACCGATTGCCACGCACTAAATTTCTAAATATTCTTCGCAATTTTGCCGAATTTCGGTTTCGTACCATATATTTTTCACATTTTCCGGCGATTTTAGAAAAATCCCACAAACTTTTTCGCAACACTAAAACAAAAAAATTTCAGTCCGCTTGTGTTAATCGTTCTCCGAGCCAAAAATGTTTTTGCTTCAGTGTGACCGCGGCTGGCCGTTCAAATACACCACCGAGCACGAAATACACTAAAATTGACTGTTCGACACAACACGCGAGTGGCTCTCGTCGCTCTCTCGCTGCTCTCACACGCTGTTTTCGCCCTGTTATCGCCCTGTTAGGGCCCGAAATCCGTACAAATGCCGCTGCTAGCGCGCTGTTGTCGCCGTAACAGCTGTTAGCCGCTGTCCAAAGCCTGTTCCGCTCTCGCCACGCGCTCTCTGAGAGCCGATACGCACACACATCCGCACATATGGCGCGCCAGATAACGAAGCAGCGAGTCCAGAGATGCGCCCTGCTCACCGGTGACACACTCGCCGATATTTTTATGCGGCCGCAGTCACTGCTTGGGTCACGAAAATTGCGCACAAAGAAGTTTGGAGGAGTGATAACTTTGAAAAAAAAATTCTGTTTTACTGGCATTTAGTTGGAAAGGTTCGGTTTCTTGTTGGAAACAACTTTAATAAATTCTAAAATATTTTCTTTTAATTGCGATAAAAAAAATATTTCAAATAGATACATTCGAAAAATTGTACTACGAATTCTTCAAGAAAATATCGCCTCTTGCTAAGAAATATTTCAAATAGATACATTTGAAAAATCGTACTACGAATTCTTCAAGTAAATATTGCCTGTTGCTAAGAAATTCTAATTAAGAATAAAGTAACGATCTTTACAGGCAATCACGAAATCGAGTCACTGGCTTTGGCGCATCTCTAGTGGGTGCAGTGCGAGCGTGTTTTCAGCTTGCTCTCGCCGCGAGAGCGAAAAAGAGAGTGAGAGGGGGCAAGCCGAAAAATCAGCCGCCGCAGGATAACACTATCGTCGTCCTTGTCCGACGAACCGGTGGCCATGCAAACAACGCACAGAACAAATTAATTTTCAAATTGTTCAACAAAATGCCCCACTGGCCTCCGATTTTACCCCCTCTTTGCTACCAGAATTTTAGCGATTTTTTTTGGGGCCGCTCTTCCGTTAACTTTCCCAGCACTTTTTCGATTTTCGCGCGCTGTCGTATTTATTTACAATTTTTTTGTTAGCGGCCGCCGTTGTTTGTTGCACATACACAGCGCACACAGACACACGCTTTTACTCTGACACACTGGCGCACGCACACCGACACGTTGTCACCGAAACGAGCGGGACGGCAATATGGCTGGCTGGCCGTCGGTGTGTGGGTGCGACGGAGATGGCACGAGCGAGACTCCAACGAGACGGGTCAGCGAGTCAGCGAGAGATTTGGATTCGGATTCGGACTCGATTCTCTTTTCTCTTTTGCGATTGGGAATAATGCCCGACTTTTAACACTAGATGAGATGCGCTGGCTCTGGTTATTTAATTATGCTATTTTCCTCGGGACATTGCAAATCGGCGGCATTTAATTTGCCGCCCAGCACGCCACACAAACCGATAGTTCCGATCCAAACGTCACTGCTGCGCCTCGCGTGTACAATTTGCGCCAATTTTCCCCCCTTTTTCTCGTCTTTTCCGTTTCAGCCCAGCACCGCTCCTCCTCCTCTCTCGCCACATTCTTATGCGGCGAAGTGATGCCCCTTCGGCTACTTTGTAGCCAGCGAGCGCTATTAGTCATTATCTAGCTTTTTTTATTCAGTCGATTTTTATTGTCATTAGTATCATTACAGATTAAATTAAAATTTATAAAAAAAAAACGTTTCAATCAAGCAATCTTTTTAAGGCGCTTTTTTTAATAAATAACACTGAGCTAATAAAATTTGCCAGAATATGGCAAATTAAAGTGTTAATTTTAATATAAAACACAATTTTACAACTATTTTATTTTTTAAAAAATTCTGAGATATTTTCTAGATATTCAGAAATGCCATCTCTTAGGAGCAAGAAAATTAATATTAAAAAAAAAATCTATTTTGATTTGGGCAATTTCGATAATTTGGGTCATATAGAAAAGGTACACGCAAATCGTGCGTTTAATTATATCAATTTCTTCTTAAAGTTGACAACTATTATAAATTTATAAACTACATAACTTTAGATCACAATTTAGTGTAAGCAATCCAAAATGAATGTATAAGTATTTAATTAACCTACTTGAACAATATTTTATTGCGTTTGTAATTAGTTTTATTTGTTACAGTTGTTCACCCATTTAAAATAGACAATTTATGTTACTTGAGTTATTGAAACAGTTATTTTGCGATATAATAAGCAATACTTTAAGAAGCGAATTATGTGCCTTTTATATGTTTTAAAATTTTAAGTTTAATTTATAATAAATTTACAGAAATTGTTTTTCACCACATAAAAGGTGGGAAAATGCGTTTAAAAATGCCGCCAACAGTGTTGTAAAACTTGTGAATGCTATTTTATCCAAGTCTCTCACCATGGTTAGCGGATGCATTCACCATGGTGTGAAGGTGCACTCGCTTTCACGGGAGCTTGTCTCCGCTATGCAAGGTGGGTGTATCTGCTAGGTAAGGTGTACTCGCTAATTGCAGTTGCACAATGACAAAAACCGTTTTTTAAATATTTAAAATGTATCACAAACGTATTTAAAAATATAAAAATTTAGAAGTAGGAATAGGCGGCTTCGACATTAACTTTTACAATATTTCGCTCACATCACTCACATCGCATACATCTCAACTAAATTTTATTAAACAAAAATAACGAAATGGATAAAGTTTATATGACTCTAAGAAACCGAGTTGTGTACTACACCGAACCAACAAGAAGAGTGCGAAGGACCAGAAGGGTGCAGAGACAAGCAGATCAAAATGATATGCAAGTGGTAAAGCCAATCGAGCCATCGCCGTTACCGGCAGAAAATGGGAGTGACCAATCGAGTGATAGCGAAATGGATCTGGAGATCCCCTGATATAAGGTAATTATCTCCATAAAGATTATATAATTATAGTAATATTCTGAATCCTCAGGTTATATTTGCTTAAAGTTGGAGGTGCGTTAAATATGTTGTAATTTTTGTTAATATTTTAGTGCGAGTGAAATTCAAATTCCAGTAAGTAGTCCCTGTTTATTATTATAATAAATAGATATTAATGATTTCCCATCACACAGGTTGTATTTTTAGTTGAAGTTTAATTTAAATTCTGGTAAGTCAACAGTAAAAAATTTGCATATTAGTAGTATTTCATTTTAAAGTATTAATATTTAATTGAAAATTTCATATCTAATATTTAACGTCATTAAAAAGCATTTCAATTAAAAATTAAAGTTTAATATGCTTAAATTTACTATAAACTGTTATATTAATTAATCAATTAAATTCAAAGATTCGTATTGCATATTTAAATTAATAAAAAACGTAATATTTCATTTGAAAATATTTGAATTAAGCTGGAAAATAGTAATATTTAATTGTAAATTGCATTATTACGTTAAAAAGAATTTCAAATAAAAATAAAAGTTAAAGATGCTTAAATTTGCTATAAGCTATTAAAATAAATATTGTAAATATTTAAAATTACAAAAAAAAGCAAAGCAAAAATATTTAGATTGAAATAAAATCTTTGGATTTACTTTAAATTTGATTGCATAATAACCTCGAAATATTTTTGATTTCCAATCGCACAGGTCGTTTTTCTTTTTTTGTCGTATTTTTGCCAAAAATATTTAGATTGAACATGAAATCTTTGGATTTACTTTAAATTTTATTGCATAATAACCCCATAATATTTTCGATTTCCAATCGCACAGGTCGTTTTTCTTTTTTTGTCGTATTTTTGCCCTTTGAACCTGTTGTGCCGCCAGCGAAAAACTGAAACAAAAACGCATCGAGCGAGGACAATGGAGCTGCGGCAGGTTCTAAGGCTCTAAGGCTCTAAGGCATCAAAAGAACAGCGACTCGCAATTTGGAATCGGACCAATTAGTTGTCCTTTGTCCTGGCACCTTTGTCGCCTGGATTTTCGCAACACGGCGCACATTGATTTTTCCCATGGCTATTTTGCCACCGTTTTTCCACTGTTCAGGGGCCGCCAAGGAGTCCTGTTTCGTTCTCGAGGATCCTTTTGCCTCTCCCTCTTCTTCTTCTTCTTCTTGTTCGTGGACCGTGGAAGGAGCGCAGCGGGGCGTGCGGAGCAAAGATCAGAGAAACGCTCCGCCGCGGGGCGCCCCCTCAACTGATGATCATTTCGACACCCCATTTATGCGGCGGTCTCTTGTGTGCTCTCCTCTCCCCTCCTCTCCTCTCCACCGGTTCCCTTTGGTCAGCTCCTGTTCTCACCGCACTGCGAGAAATACTAGCACTTTGTTTTGGTCATTATAAAAATAATGAACCTGTTCAGAAAAAATGTTATTATAAAAATTTTAAAAATATTTTTAATCAAAATTATGAAAATATTAAAAAAAAGTTGTATTTACCCCTTATAAAAATTGTGCAAATATGTTAAAACAAAATCATACAAATCTTTGAAAAAGGTAACATACCCTTTATAAAATTGTACAAATATGTTTAATCAAAATTATAAAAATCTATAAAAATTGTTACATACCCTTTATAAAAATTGTAAAAATATGTTTAAACAATATTTTAAAAAAATGTTTCCCGGTTAATATACAAATTATAAAAATGTCATACATGTTTGCTTCTTTTAAAAATTCATAATAAAATATGATTAATAATTTAATATTTAAAATATGAACTATATGGTTAAATTAAGAAAATAAGAATAAAATACTTTAAATATTTGCTGTTGGTTTTACCATAATTGTTCAAGTTACTTCTTTAGAAGTATTTTTATTTTTTTTCCATGAATGCTTGGATTTTTTTCGAGTGCAGCAACAAGTGTCTCGAGTTCGGACATCTACAGATTTTTTTTTTTGCGGCCCTAGCCAAGTGATTTCCCGGGAAGTGTTAGAATCCCCTTGTTTCGGCACTCTTTCTTCGCTCCCTCTCCCCTTCTCCATCTCTCTCTCTCTCTTTCTACCCCTATTTAGGGGCTGTAAATTGATGCTGTTGACATTTTTAGTGCAAAACGGTCCCCGAGGAGATCTCTAATATCTTGTTCGCGGTTCTGGGACCCCTTCCCCTTTCCAACCGAAAGACACACGCTTCGTCATAAAAGAAGAACACACGAAAAGTAGAAAAAAATAGAAAAAACACACACATGGAGGGTAATATTTATTATTGAAATTAAAATTTATTGTTCGATGCTATTGTTTTTTTTTTGGTGCCTTCTTGTGTGTGTTGTTTTTTTTTGCATCGTTGCCGCTTGATTAGAGAATTCAGTGGAAGTCCAAAGATTCGAATTCGAGATCCCGAGAGATGGCCACAAGTGCGCCCCGAAAAGGTCAAAGGGGGCGGGGCACGACCTTGCGATGAGGCCAGAGGATTGCGCAATCTGTCGTCAAACAGCCGATCGATCCAGTTGGGTAAATCGAGTGGAAATTTAAAGGGAAGGGTGAACAAAATGTAGGGGGCGTTCGGAGGAATTCCCTTGCCATCTGTTGCATCTCGTGGATAATGCCGGCAAAAAGTAGCAGATCTGATATCTGTATTTTTATAAGGTTTTTACAAACAACATAGAAATACAAAAAAATACAATTCATTTAAGGAAATTAATTTATAAAACTTATTAAAATTAATTATGAAAATGTACAAATAATTGTATTATTTTTAAAACTTAATAATATTCAATAGAACATTTTAATCTGCAAACTACAAAACCCAGAAAGTCAGAGATCTTCTACAAAAGTCAAAGATAGTTAGCGATAGGTAGATAGGTAGATTGAGTTTCCGAAACAAGAAGATAAGATATACAAAGTCAATTGGCGAAAAAACCCCGGAGATTAATCTAATCTTCGACGAAGAACGAAGGGGCAAAATATTTGCAGACAGTGAAAGGATTTAGATGCGAAAATCCCCATAAATCCAATTAACACAAATCTGCATAACGGGTTAACGTTGAACGGTTGCGGGTCCTTTCGCAAAGGCGAAAAAAGGATTACGCTCCGACGAGCCCGGCAATTTCAATTGAATACTTTGCCCAACTCACTACCTGATTTATCTGGCCTCTCTTTCGGATTACCGCAGACGATCCCTTGACTTTTCCTGCTAAGCGATCGTAAAACGTGGATTATGCATTTATGGCACCCCGCGGCAGCAGCGAAACCACCCAGCCACCCAACCACCCACCGCCCATCGCCCACAGGACCTTTGGTCAAAGGGTGCGGTTTAATCCGAGACCACCAAAAACCGATGGGAGAGCCATATAGCTGCACTGGGCAAAAATACGATTGGATTCGGTAATTCACCTTTGAGTTACTTTAGCACTTAACATATATTTTTACCATAAGAATATTTATTCAAAAGTTGTATAGCTCTTACTGAAAAAAACGAATTATATTTTTGGTAAAAATTGAAATTTTTCATTTGGCTTTTTTGCTGTAACTTGGCCAAAAATGGTCCTACACCAAAAATGAATACTGTTTTGAACAGATAACTAAATAATAAAAAAATCCATAACACTTCCCGGGTAATCCTGCAAAAATAAAATTTTCGCCAATTTTCAATTTTTTTGTAAGGGGGTACCTCATGATTTTTTTGCGAAAAATGGGAAAAAAATAAAATGCCCAGGTTTAAATGCCAATCGATTTGAAATTTAATAACGAGTTCAGAAAGGTATGACAATCCATATTTGGATCAATATTTCCATTGCTATGAACAAAAAACTAATTATTTTTTGTGAAAAATTTGGATTTGACTTTTTGGTCAAATTAGAGTTTTTTTCTTTTGGTTTTTTTGCTGTAACTTGGCCAAAAATGGTCCTACACCAAAAATACATACTGTTTTGAACAGATAACAAAATAATAAATAAATTCATGACACTTTCCGGGTGATATGGGAAAAATAAAATTTTGGTTTTTTGCGAAAAATTGACAAAAAATAAAATTCTCAGGTTTGAATCCCAATCGATTGGAAATTTAATAACGAGTTCAGAAAGGTATGACAATCCATATTTAAATCAATATTTCCATTGTTATGGTCAAAAAAACGAGTTTTTTTTGTAAAAAATTGGGAATTGGTTTTAAGGAGAGTTTTATACAAAATTATTATTCGTCTTTGAATTATGTTCATTAACATAACTGTTATATAGTTTTTAAGAAAGAAAGTAAATAAAAATACTTTTATTTCTCTGCGTGCAGAAAGCCAGAAGATGTCGCATTAATCTGCCGAAAGGATCAAGAATCAATAATTACGATTCAGGCGTAACCGAGTCGGGGGCTAGGTAGCAAAACATGACGGGATTATCCTGGAGGAAGGGTTCGTCCGCTCTCTCTCTCTCTTAGGATTAGAGATTAGAGACGTCGATCCGGCGAAAAATCCCGCGGATGAGGAGCTTTGATGCGACGAAGTCAAAACTTTTCCAGCTTAAACCTAGATTAGGCGTCCCGCGATTTACCTCCGATTTACCTGACCCCGCTGATCTCTGGATCTCCGCCTTGTTTGGTGGGCTCGTCGCGGCTAATCAATTGATTAGCGCAATGGTCTCGGAATGGTTAAGATTCTGGTTCTTGGGGATGTGACTGTGTTGTGGACTAGAGCAGCGGATTGAATCCCTATATCCTGGAGTCACTTCCTCAAAATAGATTAGGCTTCATTTTGCATAATATTTTGAGAGATTTACGAATGTTGCTTCCGATTTGGTTACAGTCTTAAGTGTAAGGTAGGATTATTATCTAGTACAATCTAATGTTTCACTGTTATCTGTCGTTATAGACATTTTCATGGAAATTTAATGATATTTAAGGGATGTATGTTGGCTTACAAAGGATAATAGTTTTATATTTCTTTCGGTTTGTTATTATAAAGATTGTTTTATTAGAAAATGTATTTGTATACCCATGTTTACCTATAGATCTTTTCCTTTAAAGTTTCCCTTTTTTCCCTGCTCCCAAACCCCCAAAAGCGATTTTCCAACTTGACCTAGTGGTACAAAAAAGTGGGCGTTTTCTTTTTGGTGGGCGGTAGGCGGTGGTAGATAGGGATAGTAGGAACTTTCCATGCTGTTGCTGCCGACTTTTTGCTAATTGATTATGCGGCGACGTTGTGGCCCAAGGACAAGAACAAGAACAAGAAGAAGGAGAAGAACAAGGACAAGGAATACACTCCTGTCTTGCAAAAGGAGGTATAATGGGGGTGGAAAGGGGGAGGGGAGGGGAGGGGCTGGGCAGGCGCAGGCAGACGGTCTTCAAGTCTAGTTGACTTCAGCATTGTCATAAATCTTCGGTAGCCAAAAGGAGCCAGAGGAGCACGAGACAGGCTCCTTGTTGTTGGCCTGGTTGCTTCAATATAATTGTATCTTCCGTTTCATTACATGTTGCCCAGAAGTCCCAGTCGGATGCCCACTAAAGCCCAAGTTGGGTATCTAAGGCTATCAGAACTTTTTCACTTTTCCCTAGATTTTTCTTATTTTTATACCCTTGTAGAGGGTATTATAATTTCAGTCAGATGTTTGCAACGCAGTGAAGGAGACGTTTCCGACCACATAAAGTATATATATTCTTGATCAGCACCAATAGCCGAGTCTATCTAGCCATGTCCGTCTGTCCGTCTGTCCGTCTGTCCGTCTGTCCGTCTGTCCGTCTGTCCGTTTCTATGCGAACTAGTCTCTCAGTTTTAAAGCTATCGCGATGAAACTTTCCCGAAGGTCTTCTTTCTATTGCAGGTAGTACATATGTCGGAGCCAGCCGGATCGGACCTTTATCTTAAGGCTCCCAAACAAATATAAGAAAATTCATTGTAACTTTGTAGGAAGTAGGCGTTTTGATTCTTGACTACTTAAAAACAAAATTGAAATAAATCGAAACGCTGAATCTGGAATCCCTGGAACTGCACCGAGTGAGTATTCTTTTATCTACAAGGGTATATAAGCTTCGGCTGGCCGAAGGTAGCTTCCTTTCTTGTTATCTTGTGGAATCTCATATTCCACTATTATCTTTTATTATAAAAAATCTTAAGAAAATTGTATGATATTTAAGGGATTTATGATAGCTTTGGGAAGGATTATAGTTGTTTTCTCATTGAATTAAAATTCGAAATGCGGAAAAATTTGGGATGCAACACCATTTTAACGTAATTTATTGGCATACCAATTTTAATAACAATTAAAACATTTTTTGCATAATTTTTACATTATTATTGTGAAATTTTATAACCCAAAGGGTAGTGCGAAAGTCGAGAGGCCATTCAGGGGGATCGTTTCGTTTTGGGAGTCATCATTATCTTTTCACAGCAGCAGCAAATCGTAAAATTTGTGGCCCAGGCCCACGTTGCGTATGCGTAATAAAAAAGACGCCGCATAATAAAAAGGGAGCGAAAAGCAACAACAACAATTGTGATTAATATGCGGCACACAAACAGACATTCACACGCACACGCACACATTGAGCATGTGCGATAGAGAGCGAGAGAGAGAGCTGCTGTCTCTTTTGTGGTGGTGTTTGGTCAACGCCCCTTTAAATACAGTTATTTCATTGGGCCGCGACCACAAATTTATTAGTTTTTATTGTTATTGTATTGATATTTGAATTATGCCCGCTCCCTCTTCTTCTTCTTCTGCTTCGTCTACTTCTTTTGTCTTCTTCTTCTTCTTTTCCCTTGGGGTTTCTGGGGAGTGAAATGAAAAATTAAATGCCATTAAACAGAAATTTTAATTTAATTAAAATGATGAGCCATACTTTTTTCCGTCTGCTTGCTTTCATCGAAACAAATTGAAGGGCTAAATGGGTTACGGGCATAATGGGAATTTAAGCAGATATTCGTGTTTGTAATGAAGGTACTTGAAATGTGTAAAAAATCGGAAAATTTATGGTCATCTTGTGGTGGGTGGGAAAATATTCGAAAGTGGTTTGAAATTGAAAATAAAATAAGGTTAAATTTATTATAATAATAATTTTTTAAAACAAACTGAAAAAGGTTTCAGGGAATCCTAGCTACAATATTTTTTTAAATATATTTGATACACCGCAAATTGAAAAAAAATTTACAAGGCTAATTTTAAGGAAAAATCCCAAGATAAAATTATTTTTTATTATTTAGTTGAAACTCAATTTAATTTAATAAATTGTAATACTATATATTTTGAGATGAGTAAAAATTATAAAAAATAGTTAAAAAGTAAAATATTCCATAAATGTCAATTAAAAGTTCTAAGCTTTTGATTTGGCTTAAAGATAAATCCAAATTTTTGTCTTAAAGTTTAATTTTGACCACAGGTACAACAACAACAACCACAACAGCAATATGAGAGCACCAAGGAGCAACAACAACAACAACAGCAACCCAATTGCTTTGACACACAAACCCACACATAGAAATTAAAACAAAACGCCCGCGGCAGCAGCAGCAGCAGCAAAAACAACAATACCAAAGGCAAGGAGAGAGCACCACCAACTACTCAGTGCGCGAAAAAGAGAGCCAGAGAGTGCTGTTCCAGGGAGTCACAGTTAGTTGGCCATGGCAAAGCAGAGCGAGCGAGACAAAGCGAGCGTGCCCGGAAGGCACGAAGAAAAAAAAACAACCACCATGATTGTCGTCCCCCCAGCATGGCCACAGAGAGAGCGAGCGAGAGAGCGCGCGAGAGGGCGCGTGGCGAGAGCAGCATGGCGGAGCGTAAGCCAAAGCAGGACAGCACTAGCGCTGCGCTGCTGCTGCTGCTCTCTGCCCCGCTCGCTGCCCGCGCCGCTGCCCGCAGCCAAGTGATTCGTTTTGTACGTTGTTAGACTCTCTCGCCGCGTTTTGGAATTCAGTCGGCAATCGACGATAATTACCGGTGGTTCTATCACATCACGCGCAGCAGCAGCAGCACGAAGAAGAAGAAGAAGAGGCAGTAGCAGTAGCAGAGAAACTCGCTCGTTTTCGGATCTATATATATATATATACGCATATATATATGTACTACGAATTTTCGTTTGCCTTTAATTTGTTTGTGTTTTTTCCGTGTTCTCCTCCGCATGTGCATGCAATTACGTGCGCCGCGGCAAAAGACTATAATTATAAAACTAAAGTGAAAAGCGTGCCATAATTACACGAGCGAATATCAATAAGTGCGAATAAGAGCGAAGAGCAATGTGCGAAAATTGCTAACGAAGTAGTAGCCGAAAAAAAAACATAATCGCAGATTCCAAAAAGAAAAAACCTTAAAATCCAACGAAAGAAAAGCTACCGTTTTTCAAAATGATCGATGCGGCCTGCAATTACCTGAATCTCAATCTGAATCCGAATCCCTATGTGCAACAGCAGCAGCAGGCGGCGCAACAGCAGGCGGCGCAACAGCAGCAGCATCATCTTCACATGCAGCAGGCGCAGCAGCAACTGCACTTGTCGCAACAGCAGCACCAACAGCACATGCAACACTTGCCGCAGCAGCAACAAATGCAACAGCAGCAAATGCAACAGCAACAGCAACCGCAACAGCAGCCACATGACTTCCTGCTGTCCGCCCCCTCGTCCCTCTCCGGCTCAAGTTCCGGCTCCAGTTCCGGTGGCTCTCCCATCTACAACAGCAGCGGCAGCGGCAGCAGCAAGGCGCCCATGAAGCTGGAGCTGCCCTATCCGCAGGCCTCCTCCACCGGCACCGCCTCACCCAATTCCAGCATCCAGTCGGCCCCCTCCTCCGCCTCCGTTTCGCCCAGCATCTTCCCCTCGCCCGCCCAGTCGTTCGCCTCCATTTCGGCCAGTCCCTCGACGCCCTCGACCGCCGCCACCCACTTGGCGCCACCCACAGCGGCAACATCCTCGTCGCCGTCTTCCTCCTCCTCCTCCTCGTCGTCAGCCGCCTCGGCATCGGCGGCAGCGGCGGCGGCAGCAGCGGCAGCCGCAGCAGCGGACCTCGGGGCAGCGGCGGTCGCCAGTGCCGCCTACGGCTGGAATACCGCCTACTCCGGATTGGGACCTCCAAGGTAAATATCTAGATAATACTAATATAAAACAAAAGCCATGGGATGATATGGGATCGTACAATATCATTGTAATATCAAATTATAGGATTTAACACTGATTTCCTGTGAAAGATTAGAAATAACTCAGAAAACTTAAAGTTAGGATCAAAGAAAAATTAAAGAAAACTTAAAGTTAGGGATGATATGGGATCATACAAAATCATTGTAATATCAAAATTGGAAAATTGTACGCTGTTTTCCTATGAAAGATCAAAAATATCACAGAAAACTTGAAGTTAGGATGTTAGGATCAAAGATAAACTGTTATTATACTTCTCATTTCAGATAACATGATAGCTTATATCAGGAATTATATTTAGAATTTTGCAAATCTTTATTTCAATTAAAAACAAACTTAAGAATAGGATCACTTATCAAATTCCCAAAATAAACCTGAAAACCTGAACACTTGACTGTAAATTACAGATCAAGTTACAAATAATTTGAAAATTACACAGTTTTTGTTATAAGGAAATACATCATCGCATTAGCTTAAAGATTGAATAATCTGTAATAAATATAGATCTCTGATAACTAAGCTTACCACTTAATAAAGATATTTGCAATCAAATTAAGGGTTAGAGCAGCTAATGATAGGAATAAAAAGGTGATTAAAATTAATGAAGGCTAGATAGGAATCTTTTGCAAATTAGGGGGGTGTATTATTACACCAATGAATAAATGATTTTAATAGAAAATACTAGGCTATACTTTAATATTAAACATGTGTGTTTTAAATTCAAAACTAATCATATACTTTTCTTCTGTTTTCTTTTAGAAGCCAGTTCCCGTATGCCCAGTACGCCTCCGATTACTACGGCAATGCGGTGGGCGCCATGTCCTCCTCGGCCGCCTGGTTCTCCCATCAGGAGCGTCTCTATCAGCCCTGGAGCTCCCAGAGCTATCCGGGCTTCAACTTCGACGACATCGCCTTCCAGACGCAGCTGCAGCGGCGCTCCGTTCGCTGCACGTGCCCCAATTGCACGAACGAGATGAGCGGACTGCCGCCGATTGTGGGTCCCGATGAGCGCGGTCGCAAGCAGCACATCTGTCACATTCCCGGCTGCGAGAGGCTGTACGGCAAGGCCTCCCATTTGAAGACCCACCTGCGCTGGCACACGGGCGAGCGGCCCTTCCTGTGCCTCACCTGCGGCAAGCGATTCTCGCGATCCGACGAACTGCAGCGGCACGGCAGGACGCACACCAACTACCGGCCCTACGCCTGCCCCATTTGCTCCAAGAAGTTCTCGCGCAGCGATCATTTGAGCAAGCACAAGAAGACCCATTTCAAGGACAAGAAGAGCAAGAAGGCTCTGGCCGCCGAGGCCAAGGAGCAGGCGGCGGCGGCGATAAAGCAGGAGAAGAAGGAGAAGAAGGCGGGGAAGCAGCCTTTGGTGACTCCAGTGGAGTTCAAGCAGGAGCAGCCGGAGGTTGCAGCGCCGCTGGTCAACTATGCGCCGTATGCGAATCTCTACCAGCAATCGAGTGGCGGCTCCGCCAATGCACTGCCACCACCGCCGCCGCTCTTCCAGCAGCATCATCATCAGCAGCAGATGGCTTCCTCCTCCTCCTCCGCCGCCGCAGGCTATGTGGAGCAGCAGCCCTGGAGCAGCCGTGCCATACAGCAACCAGCAGCAGCAGTCGTCACTACCTCAGCGAACTCAACCACATCCACAGCCTCCAGTGCGGCCAGTTCACCAGCGACGGCGGCGGCAGCGGCGGTGGCGGCATCCTCGCCAGCCGCCTCGGCGACGGCACTGGCCGCCCAGCATCACTATGCCGCTCTGGCCATGCAGAGTGAATCCCAGCTGGCCGCCGAATATGGGCTGACCATGAGCGGACTGGCCAGCGGAGCGAGCCAGGACTCAAGCTCCAGTTGTCACATGAAGTCCGAGTATGCGGCCAGTTATCCAGCTGAATTCGGAGCGGGCACCGCCAGCTACGGCTATCCGCATCCGCATCCGCATCATCACAATGCCTGGGCAGCGGCCTATCATCCGCATGCCACGGCCTAGGATTCAAAGGATTCCTCATCCCCCAAGATTGTTACAGTTTAAAGTTGAAAGAACAAAACGAAATGCCATAAAGTCCCGAAAGAAGGCAAAGAAAGCAAGCGTAGAACGAACCTCTAGTGTGTGTGTTTTTTTTCAGTGTTTATTGTTGATATATATAAAAATAGATGTGAAAATCGAAGAAAAAAAAATCCACAAATACCGCCTAAGACATTATATTACATTACATATTATAATTATATATTATATATATTAACTATACATGTAGCTAGTTCTAGAAATTTTTTTTCAATTTTTTTTCCCCCCCAAAAACCTAGTTAAGGCATTTTTTTTTGCATGTCTGTACATACAAATATATATCGTGTTTTTTTTTAAGCCATACCATATAGAATGAGAGAAACCATCTAGTTGTGTACCATAATAATTGTTAATTGTCTTTAAGATAAATTATATACAAAGCAAACAAAAAAAAAAAACCAACCAACAAGGCGACAAAATCCCCATCACAAAAATCCTAACAATAAAAAAACGAACAAAATTATATCGGAAAACAAAGCTATACCAGTTTTTATTACTCGATCCCGACGCACCCTTGTTTTTAAGGGTCTACGATTCGGTTTTGTTTCAGGGTTGTTTGATCTCAGCTCCGGGGGTTGTTTCTTGCGCATAAAGAGGGACCCAGGAAGCTTCCCGACTTCCGGCGAACTTGATCTGCTTGGGGTGCGCTGATCTTTGGCGGGTTTCGGATAATAGAAACTTTTTCTAAAGCAATCATTATACCTGTCTACGCAGCCAGATTTATTTCCATCAATGTCGGCCATCGCTATAAAACTGTAAAAACATTGTCAACTTTGAAATGCCTTTTTCTCTAAATATCATGATTGGTTTTGGCTTTTTCTTCTATACAATGTTTTATTTATTCCAAATACAAATAGTCACTAAGTTTCATAACAATCGTGTGAGGTTTAGGTATGACTTCCCCGATCCTTTTTTCATTTCCAGCTGCGAAATTAATTTATTCTCATTTCCCCCCCGGGTTTCCTCCTAGTTCAACTGGGCCGTCATAACTCAGAACGGGCATATTCAATCTAAAGGCAGCCAATGAGAGTCAATTTAGCTCGCCCGACTATCCCACTTTGGCCAGCCCAAAATGAATTGCCCAACAGAGAGTTTTTTATAATTAAACGGGAAACTTTTTGTCCCAGTCAAACGAAAACGAAGAAAAAAAAAACAATGATGGCGTGAAGATTGGCAATCGAATCGCCGGAGAGGAGATCGATCCAATCCGATCCGCCGTGAAGCGATGCAGATAGCGATGCAGATCGATTGCGGCCAATATAAAATATTGATTTATGCTGCCCTGCCCGGGCATCAATCAATTTTCAAGTTGAGTGAGCGCCAAGCCCCCGAACGTGCCACGCCCACACAACTACACCATCTTTTAGGATCCCCGATTCTCCGATTCTCCGGCTCCCCGATTTCCACGATGCATTTGTGCAAGCGGTTGACAACCTCGGTTGGGATTGGTCGTAGATCGAAAAAGCGGAGAGGAAGAGTCTCCGACTTATAGAGACCATAGAGAAGGAGGGTGTGATGGGGCAGCCCAACAACTTCACACGCACGTTAATCATACGCCGCGTTGGCCCCAGAAAACCCTTTTTGCCCCACCCCCCACAACCACCACCACCACCTTTTTTTTTAATTTTTTTTTTCGGGGCGCTCCACTAAATGGCAAACAAAATCTGATTGATTTATAACTGAAGTCTGCGGTCAGCGAAGGAAAATAAAACATAACCAAAAGGGAAAAGTCTTGAAAAAAAGTAGGTACTACAAGAAATACAAAATATAAAATCTCGCAGCTTAATGATGATAAATGATGATGTTATGATTTGTTAATTTTTCTTCGCGTCTCTTCGTTTTTTATTTTATTGCGTAGAGGAGTTAACCCGAACATGAGGTATTCGTCTTTTCTGTTTTGGTCGGTTTAATGGCTCGAAAAGTGCTCTCCACCAAACTCTTGGACGGGCGAAAGTGTAATTTTAAGTATGGGTTACAGAGAATCGGTGGAAATATTAGTTGGCCGGGCTCTTTTAAATGATTTTTCTCTACTATCCTAGTATCTATAAAAATACAGCTCAAACCTAAATATCTTGAGACTTCCAAAAAGTATATAGATATTTAAAAATTCATTTTCCAATTTCATAACAATTTTCTAGCTTTAGTTGGGTCTTTCTCCACTACAACGTTGTATACAATACTACAATACAAATATTTCTAAAGTTTCCCAGCAATCGTGTGAGGTTTAATAGATTTCTCTTGCTTCTATGGGGTCTTTCAAGGAATATTCTCCGCTACATCGATAAATTGATCTGTAATACAACTATTTATAAAGTTTCCTAACAATCGTGTGAGATTTATTAGATCTCTAAGGGCCTCACCAACCTGTTAGAAAACACAAATTAAACAAATTATGAAATCACATCACGAAATGAAACCGACACTGGACATGAGTAACCACTTAGGATAGCGGCAGGGAATTAGATCGGCAGCTGAGAAGTTCCCAGAAATTGTGGCTAGCTGACACCACACCTATGGCCACTCGAAAATGCCAGGGCCCAATACTTAGTACCCAGTGTACCCGAAAACCCAAAGTGTTGTCACACATACTCGACTGCTCGAGTAACTTCGACTTCTGGGCACGCTTCGTGGCTGAGAGATCCTCAAGGATCTCAGATTCTCAAGTGGCGCTGCCGAAGTTTTTTTTTCTTCGTGCGGTAACCAGATATTGCTCTAATTTTGATCGGGGCTATAAATAATCGGCCTGCCAGCGCACTTGACTTTCACTCGCTCTCCATCTTTTTGCGCCTGACATTTCCACAGAATCCATGTTTTGATGTTCGGCGCTCGGGATCCTTTAGAGGTCCTTCGGCCCTTCGGAGGGGACAGCAAATTGAGTTGAGATTATCTCGCTGCCTGCGCTAAGCAAGCGTGTCTAAAAGAAAAGGTCCTGCGGCCGAGATGATCGAACATGACTTAACTAGAAAATGTTTTATGTTTCATCGGCACTTGGTATTTATTAGTTTTTACTTTTCACTTTTCCACTTCCACTATATATATATTTTTTTTGTTTTTGGTCAGGGGGCGTTGGCGTTGGGCGTGTTTGACATGGTCATCGGTGATTATAAATTTCGGTCGTGTCCTCTGCGGTCGAGGAAAACTACGAGAGTCCTGGTGTGTGGGTTCCCTTGCCCTTTTGTCTTCGGACCAAAAAATAAGATCCTTGTTGCGGCATATGGCCTGCGTTTTTTTTTTTTTTTGGCTCGATGCGGGCGCAGATCTCGGGGGCTAAGATGACATGTGTTTAAAGGATAATCGCGCAACAAGATCGCAATCCCGATTGGCAAAACGTCCCGAGATAAACAGCTCAACGATGGATTGACTTCAGCTGGGGATTATAGTACACACAGATATTGCAGGCCCGGAATGTAATTTCTTAATTTAAGGCACCTTTTTTGAAGTTTGATCGGGCGAAAACATTACTGATATTCTTTAAATTCAGTTTCTATCTAAATTTACAGTTGGTATAGGGGATTTTCTTTATATTTTTTTTGTTTTTATTATATATTTATTAATGTAAATAAAAACATTTTAAAATTTACCTTACACACCTTCATTTTTATGTGATAAATATTTTTTATGAAAAATAAATTTAATTAAATAAAAAGTTAAAAAAAAATGGATTTTTAATGGTATAACTCTCCTTTATTTAAATTTAAAAATTATCCCCATAAAAAAACTAGCCTAAAATCTAAACGAATGGATGATAGCAATATAAAATATGCTGTAAACTTTTTTATTTTTTGTTTGATTCATTTTCTAATATTATCCTAAATTATGGCATAAAAACTGCTTCAATATGTCCGATTTGAAATCGAAATTTAAATATTCTTCATATAAAATAATTAGCCCGTCAAGAACCTGATGATGAATACCGATGAATCGCCATCGATGAGCTGGCATTTAAGGAGTCCTTTGTGGATTGCGGCACGTGACCCAATCACTGTCGCTTACATCAAACCGTGACAATCGTTAAGGATATGAAGGATTGAATTGGGGGACTCGGCTCGACTCGATTCGACCGCTAAAGTGGCCTAAAGGGATAAGGACAACTCAATCGAGCCAAACGGCATCTGCGGCATACAAATTAAAATATTTATGTGTGCATTAGGCGAGGGCAAACATTAAGGACACAACACACAACAACTGTGTTGTGTTGGCAGGAGCCAATGGAAAAAGTGCGACATATGTGCAGTCAATAAATTTTCCACTTTTCATGCTGACAGCACAAAAAAAAAAAGAAACAGGGAAAGCAGGGAAAACAGGGGCGCTCGAGGACCACTAATGGCTCCACAATGACCAGGCGCATTTAATTCACAAAGAAAGAAAACCAAAAAAAAAAAAAGAAAAACAGGACCCCAAAAGGACTCGAGTAAATTGCTCCTTTTCTGCTGCATTTAATTTGATTTTATTGTTCGCGCTTCGCTTATTTGTTTGTGTCAAAGAATGTTTCTTTCGATTTGCTGCGGTTTATCGATATATATGAGCCACGCCCACTCACCCCACTGCCCACACACACCGCCCCCATTTCCGCCCACACTGGGAAAGAGTGTGTGTTTTGTTTTCCGTTTCCTGCTGAATAGTAGGGCACATCAACAAAAAAAAATATAAGAAAAGTGGAAAATCTATTAAAATGCATTTAAATGTCTGCACCGTGTAGCGCCCCCCAACCACCAACCTGCCACGCCCCCACTTGGGCCCAAAAGGGAGTACTATATATATATATAAGAATGCCGCATTATGACCACGAAAAAGCGTTGCGAATTGATTAAGTTTTTCCTTTTCCCTCTTTACCGAATTTCCCCTTCGGAGGGCATAAATCGATTTGCTGCGCCTGCTTTTCGGTGTGATTTCCGTTTATACAGGGTATCAAAGGCCGGGGGGAGAATGAAAGTGGGCGTCATTAGCCGGATAACTCTTAAAGGGACTACTGGTCTTAAAAATAGCTTAAACTTTTTTTGTAGGTTAATACTTGGGAATTCATTAACTATTTTAATAAAAAAAACTCTAAAAATTGTTTTAAGTATTTAGCCATCTTTTTTTAAAACCTTATATATTTTTAAAAATGAAAATTACGCAATAAACTTAATAAAAAATACAATAAAATAAAAAATACACAGATATACCCAAATTACCAAGACAAATTCTAAATTTAATTTGAAAATATTAAAACCTTAAAGTTTCATTTATATCACTCTTAAAACAGTAAATGCTAAAATTTTTTGAGTTATTTATAACCAACTATGACCTTGAGTCTGCCAAAAATCCTCGGATTTATGTTAAACCAGGCCGATTTTATCACTAATAGAAACAGTAAATGATTATGTCATTTATTAATTAGGATTATTTTATTAATGAGGACTTATAGATAGGATTTGATATTGAATACCATACAATTATGAGGATTCATTTGGTAACAGCATATAATAATCAGGATAACATAGAGCTATATAGATTAGTATTGTTATAAGTTCTATCTTATATACCGGGCTGCATAAATATTCCGGGTTTTTCCTATTGTTTTTGGTCCGCCTGGCAGTCTGGCGCTGACGTGTGTGCTAACAATTACGCCTATATATATCCGTGCTCCCCGAACCGAAACACCTCCTGGAACTGGAACCCAATTCGGTTGACATGTGCCGGACAGTTTCAAGTTCCCGTCGCTCCCCGGCGTTTGAGTGAGTGTTTTTGCAATTATTATAAATCAAGAATTTGATTTATGCCATGTAACAAACTTCAGCAACGACTGCGAACTATTCGAGATTATTTACGACCGCAAAACACTTACAAAGTGTGTGGCCCCACGAGGTCCGGTTCGGTTTTGGCCCAGGTTTTTGGGTTTGGTTCTGGTGCTTGGTGTTTGGGATCTGGGATCTGTGGAACCCCATCGACCTAACAACAATGTGTGAAAAAGTACAAAAAAAACACCAAACCGATCCCGAACAATGGACTTCTAGTGGGCAATTTCTATTATTTATAGCACACAATAAACAAAAGTCTCTAAATATATATGAAAATTCGCTCAACCTGGGCTTCAGCAAAACTTGAATATTCATTGGAAATTAGCCTGACTAATTTACGAAAGAAGGCAAGCAAATGATATATTTTTAAAGCTGACTATAAATTTAAGCAACAAATAAATAAAATTTATTCTTACAATTTAAAGTAGGCACTTATTTTTTTAAACACATTTTGAGAGGATATTTAAAATAATAAATTAAAAACGAGATATTTCTTTGCTAGTCTGAAATTTAAACTTTCACCATTTGGCCATTATTAAATATTTGACTACTCTTTACTGCCCGCTAATGAACCCAATGATGAGCTCATGAAAATACCGACTTGGGTTTTTCCACCCCAACATACTTGTGTACATATATGGATGGTACTTATGCCCACCCATCCCCGATTTTTATTTTTTTATTCGCCACTCGAAATCGACACTTGAACAAACCGGCTACAACGGCCACAAAAAGCTGACTGAGTAAACAACAGCAAATTTGCATAAGCTTTTTTATATGCGCTGGGCACAGAAATAAGAAGAAGAGAAGAGTGGAAAACATGGCCAGCGGAAGCGGAAATGGAAATGGATGCCGCACGGCCAGTGGAGTGTTCGATGAGCTCGGGAACCAGGAGTCAGGAATCAGAAATCAGGAATCTGAAATCAGGCATCCTGGACTCTGAACTTGGCGCCAATCGCCGGTTCCAACATAACAATGGGCCAAAAAGAGACCGCTACGCGAAGGCATAAATCACGGACGGACAAACGGACAAACGGACAGGCGGACAAACATTCCAGTTGAAGCAGCGTGTTTGCATTTTTTATGAACTTGTCGAACAGCAACACAATCATGTACTCGATATACATAAAAAATGCATAAAAACAGAGAATCGCAGCGCCAAACAATTGGCAAACAATGGGGAAAAATCGGATAAGGACCAGTGTATATACATCATCGAGCTTCGTTGCTGGCGAAGCTTACAGAGTTTTCCAACTTTCCGATTACTTTTGCAGCGCAAAATGAAGCCAACTAACCGAGTGAACTCAGCGATGAGTTGGTATGTGATATTATTAGAGGTAAATTAAAAGTTTAAGATATGATATCATTATGGTCTAATGTTTAAAATCTTTTTTGATCTAAATCCTTAGTTAGGGATATGAAATTTGGTATGCTTCAGTTTTAGCGCTTATTATAAGTAAATAGCGAAACAACATTTAAAAAAAATTAATAATAAATAAATCTTTTGTGTTTTATTATAATCCTTAAAAAATAAATCAAATATTTTTTCTTTATTTTCCAAATAAATAATTAAATAATATAAAAAACTGCAGTTTCTCAAGAAGAGCATCCCAAAGTCGTTTATCAAATGTCCTGGCAAATATTGCCTCTGTTTATTCCTTTTCCCCTCATTGAACAGGACGTTTCATGTGTCAAGCTTGGGCTTCCTGTACGGCGACACCTCCCCCCGTTTGCAATGAATATTATTTTGTATGCGATTTCGGCGGATCGCATTTATCATCTTGCCGGAGCGGAAAAATTAAATGCAAACACTGAATATGAGAGACTTATGCGGCAGCGGCAGCGGATATCCTTGACACATCCTGTACGTATGTCGTATGTCGCATTGTGCGCACTTGCGGAATGAGATACATTTGATGCGATTGCGATGCGATGCAATCTGGTATCGTTTTTGGCATTGATTAGCCCAGCCAAAGCGATCGGATTTCGAATCCTGCCTTCGAACGACACCTGACGGGAAGTCCTCTCGGCTTTCCCAGGTACTCTCAACCGATCTCGGGGTCCACCTTTTCATCTCTTCTTTCTCTCTGTATTTTTTTTTTGTTTTTTCGTTATATTTCATATCAATTGACATGGCAGAAAGAAGTTTTTAGCCCAGCTGCCCGAACGTCTACACCGTATGTGAAATGCCATTTTATGCTTTATGTGCCCTGTTAACTGTAGTCTATAATTATCGAGCAGAAGCAAAAGCAGCACAAGCAGCAGCAGCAACAGTCGAGGCACAAAAATATGTAGGAAAAGAAAATATTAAGTTGAAATATTTCATGCCCCTGGGCTAATTTACTTGGCCCGGGCCGCGTGTGTAATGGCAACTGATTTATCGTATTTGAAATATTTTTAGCATTGCTCTTGCTCTCATTCGTAAGATCCAGCGTCTTTACTTCTGTGTTCCTCTGTTTCTCTGTGTACGGCATTAGTCAGAGGCCGGGAATTATAGCCGACATGTTATAAAAGGAGAAAAGGGTTCCCACTCCGTTTTTCGACTCGTTGCGGCTTCTCATGTGTCTTCCCTGGGCTGCCGTTTGGACATTGAAATGTGAGCAGGGCAGGGTCAAGCAAAAAATACAAAATATAGGGACAAACTCTCAAAGCAGTGTTGGTAAATTCTAGTTTTTGAAATAGTATTAAAATTTAAATTTTTTACTAGCTTACATTCAAAGGTAAAAGGTGAATAAAAATCAAAATCATAAGAACTAGTGTTGACCAACTCAATAACATTGTTGGTAAATGGATTCATTGTATAGGTGTTGGCTAACTAACCAGTGTTGGTAAATATTGTTTTTTTTTTTAAATACTATTTCTTTCAGGTAATAATAAATAACAACTATTAAAATTTTACATTATTTAAAACAGTGTTGATAAATCAATACAAAGTTTAAACAAATATTTTAGTTAAGTTATTAGTTTATTAAGAAAAAACTTTCTATATAAAATTCACCTTTAAATGGTTTATAACTAAAGTAGTGTTGATTAACGCTATTTAAGGCATGCGATAATCTGTAGACATTTGCATATACATTTTTCTACCTGAAGTAAACGACTTCATTGGTTCTTTTATGGCCAAATTAACCATTTGAACTGAACTGGCTCCCTCGTCCTCGGGATTATTTTGCGAAATGCCTGAATGGCTTGGCTGAGTCAGCAGACTCCTTCGTCGTCGACGATGGCGCAATATGCCTTTAATCAAGCCGCCGAAGACAAAGTAATTTCAATTTTCGAATTATTTCCACCAAAAGCTGAAATGCTGAAAAGCTGAAGCCCCCAATGCTAATGCGTGGGTGGTTTTCGGTTGGCTTTTGGGTGGGTGGCTTGGTGATTGCGACAAAGTCACAGAACCCAGAACACAGAGCACCGAGCACAGCGCGTGTATTTAAATTAGGCGCACATAATAAAGCCAATGAGTGATTTAGTTGAATTGCCAGCAATTGAATAAATTTTCCAATTGCCTGCATTCTCGCATTAGCATTAGAGAGGGGGAATGGGAATATTCTTGCCCGGCCCCAGCCATTGAATCCTTTTTGCTCACGCACATCCTGGAACACAAAACGCAAAATCAGTCGAACGTCTGTGCATTCAAATGAATGGACGCCGTCGCCCGGCAATTTTGTGAACCCTTTTTTGGTCCTGCGTCCTGGGTTATTTGAGTTTGCCAACTCTTTGAAGTCCTGTGTGAAGTCCCCCTCCCCCACACACTCTTCTCTTTTCTGCTGTTTTAATCCTGCCTCCGCACACAAAATGACTGTTTGTTGCGTTTCATGCGTTGACACCCATTTTTCAACTCGCTTGACACACACGCGCTCCATCGTCGATTCAAAAAGGATCCTTTAGATACTCACAATATGTTCCAGAAAGCTCAAGCAGCTCAACGGGTCGCTTGCATATTCGATGGAACTCCAATCGATATGGTCACTGCAAAGTTGCAAAAGTTCTGCGGAAATAGTGGTTACCAAGTTTTCGTTTGACCTAAAACAAAGTCTTTGTTGTTCTATCAAAAATCGAATATTGATCTAGTTAACTTTAATCAATAGGAAATAATTTAGATATAGTTAATGGAATAAAATAGACTATTAATGTAAATTAATCTGTATTTTTTAAGGATATAATATAATGTTAAAATATTGAAAAAAAAATTAATTGAAACGTTTATTTTATGAGATTATTATAAATATTGAATAAGTCTATTAGAAACTATTCAAAAATCGGATTTAAAAATTGCTTTTACTTAATTAAATATTTAGTTAGAAGTGAAATTTTTTTTTAAATTTTCCTTTGTAATTTTTAATCATGGAAAAGGTTGTAAATAATTTTTTTGTAGACCTCTGATATTGCAAATATTATTATAAAACCTTTTAGCCAAGAATAAATATATGTTATTAAATATTTATTATACTACAAAAAATATAAAATTGTTTACCATTTTCCAACGGTATATCCCTTAAACCAAGAGTATTTCCAATTCGTTTGATTAAATGACGAACGAAAGCGAAAGCTGAGGCCTCACCGCCCACATCTTAACCAAGTGCGTAAGCAGGCAGTTAATCTAAAAAGGGTTGCTCATTCACTGTCCCATTTTTTGTGTTATTTTTTTTGTTATATTTTTTTTTTCATCTTCCCACTGATTTGCGGCGAACATTTTTCGGAGAGCTGTTGCCAAAATACAAGACGTTTGGGGAGGAGGGTACGGCCCTGAAAAGTGGGTGTTTTATTGAAAGTGGCGCGCATGAGTGCCAAAGGGCCACAGAGGCCTATCAAAGCGAGCTGAGCTTCAGATGAACTGAACTGAACTGAGCTGAGCGATGCCAGCCAACCGAGAGTCCAGGTCCCATTTTTTCAACCCAGACCCCTCGCCAATCCTCTCAACTTTTGAGACTCCGGGAACATACGTATTCCTGGGCTGGATTCTGGGATTCTCGATTCCTGGGCGGTTCAGGCGGAGGCGACACGCCCAGGCGGTTTTTATTTCTTAGAAATAAGTAGCTGCGGCCAGGAGGCCCTTGTTCCTTTGCCAGCCAGCCAGCCAACCCAGTCATCCAGCCATCCTGGTTGTTGTGTGCCACTTTGCAGGGGTTCACTGTAGACCACATGCGAGTTTTGAGCCAATTCTGTAAGTAATTGCATCTGATGGTCCTAAAAGTATAATGATTTTAGACTTAGGTTTTATACTTAGAAAAGATGGCAATGGAAATCAAATGGATGGGTGTTAATTTGAATTATGTTAATGAATTTAATTAGTTTTTTGACCGAAACATTAGAAATATTGATCCAAATATGGATTGTCATACCTTTCTGAACTCGTTTTTAAATTTCCATTCAATTGGCATTTAAACCTGGAAATTTTATTTTTTGGCCATTTTTCGCAAAAAATTATGATGTAACCCCTTATAAAAAAGTTGAAAATAGGCGGAAATTTTATTTTTCCAAGATTTATTTATTATTTTGCTATCTGTTCAAAACAGTAAGTATTTTTGGTGTAAGACCATTTTTGGCCAAGTTACAGCAAAAAAACCAGAAGAAAAATTTTTACCAAAAAATCAGATCCAAATTTGCACAAAAAATATCAGTTTTTTGACCGTAACAATGGAAATATTGATCCAAATATGGATTGTCATACCTTTCTGAACTCGTTATTAAATTTCCAATCGATTGGTATTTAAACCTGAAAATTTTATTTTCTTGCCATTTTTCGCAAAAAATCATGATGTTACCCCTTATAAAAAAATTGAAAATATGCGAAAATTTTTTTTTTCCAAGATCTTTTGGAAAGTAACATGGATTTTTTTGTTATTTTGTTATCTGTTCAAAACAGTATGTACTTTTGGTGTAAGACCATTTTTGGCTAAATAACGGCAAAAAAAGCAAAAGAAAAAATTCAAATTTTGACCAAAAAAATCAGATCCCAATTTACCACAAAAATAATTAGTTTTTTGATTGTAACTATAGAAATAATGATCCAAATATGGAATATCATACCTTTCTGAATTCGTTATTAAATTTCCAATCGATTGGCATTTAAACCTGGATATTTTATTTTTTGGCCAATTTTCGAAAAAATTTTGATGTGAAATGGTAAAATAAGTAAACTAACCGAAGAATATCTATTAGGGGCTCCAAAAGAGTCTCTGGGCATAAATGTTTTTCAATTCTTTAGCGACCTTGACGGCAGCCCAGGAGATTTCTTGGGAACAAATCCCGGATGACGATGACGGCATCGCCGATCTTATAAAGATAAGGTGCCGCCTGGATGTATGTAGCTTTTGCTACTTTTAACTTGACATCAATCAACAAGCGCGGGGATCCGAGCTTCTGTTAAAGACGCACTCAAAATGCTTTTAAGTTTCGCGCACCAAAAAAAAAAAAAAACTGCTGATGTAAAGATGACCGGACAGAAATCGGTGGGATTTCTCCAAGAAATCTGCTGTTATTGCGGCTGTTAATTTGATTTCAAAAGCCGCCGACGCCGAAGCCGATGCCAATGCCGTCGATACATGAATAGGCAAATTACGTGTACAGGTGCAGTGGCGGTGCAGCGGCAGCAGCAGCCAGCGATCCAGCAAACCACCGAAGCCATTGAGCCATTGAGCCACCGAAGCGGCGCACCATCGAACCACTGAAGTGCAACACCCACCGGAGATCTCTCAGATTGCAGACAGCCGTCGCTTTCTTCGTGGGGCTTAATTGAATGTCAGATGGTGGTGCCACCATAGGAAACCACAAGTTGGCGTGGGATGCGTGACACGAATGCGTGGCCCCACGTTGGGCGCCAATTATTTGTAGCATGACTGGATACTGGCTTAACATATGGTAAACCGATGTAACTGACGATTACTATCTAAAAGAAAATGAGTAGAAGTTAAACAGTCATATTATTTATCCATAATTTAATGATTTAATTGCCCCACGTTGGGCGCCAAATCTTTGTTTTTGGTAAAGCAAGTTAACTAGGGGTTAGTAAAATGCTATGATTATTCCTTAACTTGGTATTTTTATATTGACTATCTTAAGGAACCATAATATTTTGTCCTCTCACGCGACCCTTTCACGTGCTCATCTCTAGGTCCAACTACTGTGCCAGCTGCTGGATAGCCAAAAAAAAAAAAAACAACAAAACCAAAGCCACAGAGTCGAACAACTGAGAAAAATACAACAAAAAAAAAACTCTCTCTGGGCGTTGGGGCGTGCGCATTGATTGAATGCTCAATTGAGCGCATGAACCGGCGATCATTTTGTACAGCGCCCTCCCCCCGGCAACGCCCCCTCCGCCCGCCGCCGCCCACCGAGCACTCAGCGATTTGAGCTTGATGCTTTGATTGATGGGTGTCAGCAAATTGGATGAGTCGTAGATTACGACGAGTGAGTCGATGAGGCCGCTGGGCTTCTTCGCATTTTAAATGCAATTTGTCGAGCGTTTGCGCCGCTTTATGGCTTATAAATGCACCTCGACCAGATGATAATACCGGGGGCAGCGGGTGGGAGTTAGGGATGATCCACCCCCCTCCCTACCGACAAAAAGGAGGTTCTTGAAGAACCGAAATTATTAAAGGAAAAATATGACGCAGTGATTTGGTAACATGAAGCTTTTTATCTTTGAATGGGTAATTTATGCCAAATTCGGTTCTAGTTCTTTGTTTTTCGAAATCGGGGTCACCAAATGCAGGTCTCTATCTTTAATAAGACACCACATATGTTTCGCTACAAAGAAAAGGCTTTTTTTCTGCTAGGAAATACAGATCTTCCCGTGAAGTAAATAAAAATAAAGATTTGGGGTCAACAAGGTAAAAATTTAGAAATTCATTTGATCAAATCCAATTTAAATATGTAATGACGCGTAAGGGTTACATCATTGTAAAACTGAAATTTTATGGCGAATTCCTTGTCCTACATTTTTCAGTTTTTAAGGGTCACCTTCCTTTTAATTTATATTTTAATAGAAAATTCTAAACATAAGAGCAATAACTTTAGAAAGTGGTAACTGAATTCCCTGACCCCAAATCGTTGCTATTTTGTGTGATAACTTTTTGGCCACACCTCGCCAAAGTTGTGGCCATGTTTTTTGCTGCAGTTGCAGCTTGGCTGCAAGTTTTCGTTTTGCTTTTTCTTTTTTTTTTTTTAGGCTCCTCACAGGCGCTGGGCACATACCAAAGACCTCAAGTCATTTTAAACATGGGCCCGATAAAAATCTAATAAAGTGCGCCGGCAACAGAGAAAGACGGGTAGAGCCAAAAGAAAGAGTGAGAGAGAGAAGGCACAAGCAATTTCTGGAAATTATTTTTTAATAATTTTTCTCTTGGTTTCTTTTTTCATTTTTTTTTTTGCAGCGTTTGCTGCGTTGTAAAATATTTTTGCTTGATTTCTTGATTTTGCGAGTGCTTTGTGTGTGTAAGTTTGCGGCACACTTTGCACTATCGAATTGTGTGGATCTCGACGACGTCGCGACGTCTCCTCCGAAAGACCAGAAAGGGGGCTCCATTGCAGCCCTGACACTTGCAGGTGTGCCAGCCAACTAGAAAGATCAACTGGCCAGGTGAGGCAATGCGCTACGCGCCGGCACAAAAATTAATTTCATGTTCGAAAGAATTTTTAATTAACTTACATGGCGTATGAGTAATATTAAATCATTGCTCAGGAGGGCAAGAAATGACGGAGGGGGGCAGCGTTACAAAGTGGTACAGGATACACTTTATAGCGCAACAGAGTTTTTAGGTAGAGGGATCCCTATTCATTTGAATTTAAATCAGTTGGATTTTATATTCCATATATAAGATTTTTAACAACTTAATGGTTGTTATTAATATTTTTAGGGCAGTTTAATGTAAAATAAAATTACTTCAAAAATATTGAAACTTCTAACTAATTAATATGAATATTTTTTATAGACAGTTCAAAAAGAAATAAAATTCTTTAAAAAATATAGACGAAACTCCACTACTAAAATCCATAGAAACTTAATTAACTCTACAGTTGACTTGAAATTTTCTTTAGAAAATCACTGAAAAGCTACAAAAACAATAATCGGGAAAAGGTTCCCCAAAAACTAAAAGGGGAGGATGGTGCATCGAATATGTTTTTCCAGCCTGGTCACGTGTCCTTCGTAGATAGCTTTACAGCCCCCCGGGAGGCAAACAATTTGCGCTCGTTACGCGGTTGAAATTGCTTTCAACAATCAACGCAACACCCCTCCTTGGAATATATTTTAAAATCCCCCCCATCAGCAGACGGATGAAACCACCCGAAACCAATCGAAAATCCACATCCACCCGCCGCCTTCTTCGTATTTATATGTTTTGTCATTAGTTTCATTTTATAATTTATTAACGTCAACATTGTTGCTGCTGCCGGGCTCCCTTTTTTTTTGGCCAAATCAGGCTGAAACTGTTTTTGAGAAGCGTACATGATGCCAGAGTGGCGGTCTCATTAGAAATCGGGGGTTGTCTCTCTATAGACTTTTGGCTTTAAATGACCAACGAAGCGGATGCACTTTAATTTGACAACAATTGTGTAAATTGCCTCGTCATGCTGTTTGTCCTTTGACTTGGATTTCTCGCTCTGCTCTGTTCTGTTTTTAAAACCCCCTCCCCACACACAACCACCCACACAACTGACACTAATGTGTCAAAGGTCACGTGGCATTCGTTTGCGACATTTGTAGATTTATCTTTCAGCTTTCAGCTCTCAGTTCTCATCGAAAGTGTGAGTTGAGACCGGAGTGCATGGGTGGGTGTTTATGGGTGGTTCCATGGGTGGGCTGATGGGTGGCAATGGGGGTGTGGTCGCAGCAGCCAGTGCAACCCAAGGACAATTGAACTTGAAACCCAAAAGGCATCCGGCCTTAATGATTGAAAGGCGAGTCCGAAAAAAAGAGCGAGTAATGCGAGCTTTCGCATCGGGGATCGAGTCCCTCTCCTTATAAACCTTATCCTTTAATGAGCTATTTTTCCCAGCTCTATTATTCTTTTCTCCCTTTAATTTACTTTACTGTAAAGAAAAACGGGAACAATTTAAGGTTATCATGGTAACAGGTTATTATTATTATTGTATTGAATTACAACAAATTCTAAATAATAAATAAATATTATAGTTATTTTTGAATAACAAATAAATAATATAGATATTTATAGATAATAAAAATATATTAAAAATATTAAATAAATAGGTATTTAAATTTATCAAATTTTTCATTGCAAATATTTGAATATTATTTATTTCTCAGCTTTAAGATACCTATTCTTTAATATCGTTATATGTATTAAAGCTTTCATGCTATCCCATTCCTACTCTCTATTTTCTTTTACCTCTCCATTATCCTTTCTCCTTATATGTAGATGCATACCTTGGCCAGTTTAATTTACCATCCACACCTTGTTAATACGAAATTAATGACTGCATTAGATAAATTACATTCCTCGAGCTTCGCTCCGTTTGCCCCTGTTTGCTGTTCAATTATTGAGTGGAAGGAACTTGAGCAAGGAGCCATCGATGGCTATCGAAGTCCTGACTGTCCTGATAGTCCTGGTAAATACAATAGTCCTGGCTAATGACAATACCCCGCCAACGTTGGCAGTTCCACGGCCTTGTTATTGTAATTAGCCAAAGGAAATGGAGAGGAGTGGAAAGGAATGGAAAAGAAAAGAACAGAACAGCCCACCCATCGAGGTCCTCGGGGTTGGATGGAACATTAAAATATGATTAACTTTGCGGTTCGTGCCATTGTCGTGTCTATTTAATTAGAACTCCAGTTCGCGACCTCCTGCTCCACATATATATATACATATATATTTATATACTTGTATAGCGTATCCTGCGCTAACTAATGACACTTGTGGGCCAACAAAAGGCGCTAATCTAAGTTTTACGTGTTCGCCGTTTACGCTTTTTGTGCTCAGAAAATAGGCGGAAGAAAATAGAGCAGGGTATGCGAAAGGGGAGTTTCGGTTTGTAATAGGGTTTCCTTAAAGGTATTTCAAGGAAAATCAAATAAATGTATATTACTTACTATTAAGATTTGTAATATGTTTACAGATTGCATTGGATAAAAAAGTGAACAGTCCTGAAATCAAATACTTTTATATAAAATTCTTTAAAATGAACTCCCTTAAAATGAACTTACTTTAAATGAAGTCTCTTAAAATGAACTAATTTAAAATGAACTCATTGGAAATGTATTGAACCTACAATTAACTCACTTAAAATAAACTCGCATAAAAAAAAACTCACTTGAAATTATCTCACCTAAAACGAACTCTCTTAAAATAACCCCTCTTACTCTAGGGCATCTACAAGTTCGTTTCCTTTCCTTATACCTTTTTTGCTGGCGACCTACGAACTTCTATCTGGACGATCTAATCATAATTATGTGATTTCTTCGCCACTCCATGCCACAATGGCCAAGAAAGTGTTCTCTTTGTACTGTAATTTTTATTGAAATGAGCCGCCGGGCGGGATATGAGCAAAGGAGATCCCCGATGTGGCCGCTTGGCTGCATTTTGTTAAAAGGTGACAATTAATTTGTCAATAATGGAAATTGTCACCCGGGGGTTGGGAAAATGAGAGACTACAACCTACTACCGCTAGTATATATATATATATATTCCAGGTGCGGGGGCTTTCGTGCTCGTGCCTCGTTTTCTCGTCCATTGTTGTTAAGCTAATGATATATGGCCTAGTTGACGCTCGAGCCGACTGGACGGGCTAGGTAATTTTAATTATTTTGTCATTTGTATAAATTAAAGTATATGCGAGACAACCGCGATGGCCGCCAAGGGGTTAAGTTGCCCGGCTTATTGATTAATGATTATTTTGGCCTCCGGGCAACCTCTTCGAACCCCTTTTATTCAGCGCTTTCCGTGACAACTCAATCAAAAATGGTTCCGTTTGCTCTCTCTCTCTCTCACGTAGATTTCTCTAAATTTACATTCACATTTAATCGAAGCCTTTAATTATGGGAAAATTGGTTGTGTATTTGTCCGAAAAAAGGGTTTTCTAATTGAGTGTCCCCCCTGGCGTATGCTTAATAATAGTCTTTGTACAAGTTATTGGTAAATCAAATAGAATCCAAAGGGGTATTTCCTATCATAAATAATTTGTCAAATGGAAAATCGAAAACGTTTTTGACTATCATACTTGTACCATATTATTAGGGGAACACATTTTGGTGTTCATTTTTCGTTTTTTTTCTGATTTTGCTGATTTTACCGTTCGAATTTCTTGTGCTGCCTGGCATACTAATATTTCATATTTCAAACTCATTAAGATCTTGGTGCTCCTCTTCTGCAAGACCCACGCATTGGATTAAAGTTTTTGGCTAATGAGAAATTTATATATATATATTCTCTCGGCGGTCGAAAGAAGAATTCCCAGGAATCTTTTTTCAACCTGGAATCGAAGCCAAAACGCGAACAAGAAGATGGGGAAAATACAACAAAAATGGCGATAGAAATCGTGATACAATCACGTCTAGACTTTTACGAGTTGCGCCTACAAAACCAAAAAAAAAAAAGAATTATAAAAAAAATAAAAAAAACATTGGGGAAACAAGAACTGCAGCCTGTCCGGACTTTCAGTTGGCAGGTCAAACGGGCAACGTCAAAATCGTTGCGAAAAGAACAGAAACAGAAACAGAACAACAACACTTTTGGCCATGGACTTGACTTGACTTGAACGTTTCTTGGCTTGGATTTGAAAACTTAGAAACTTGCGCCGGCAGCTGTGGATGCCAAAATCCAGTGGAGCAAAATAAATAAAGAGAAGTGGCAGTGGCAGTGGCTAAAATCAGGGAAAGGGGGGCAGGGAAGCCCAGGGAAACGTCCAGAGATGATGGCAAATGGCAGGCAACGTCTGCGGCTAATTACAGGCTGCCAGCAACAACAGCAATAGCAACAACAACAACGACAGAAACAAGCCAAAGAAATGATATATTTAAGTTGCTGCTTTATTTGCATTTGTCCCAAGTGCAAAAAAAAAACAGAAAAGGGGTGTGCGATGTGCTAAAAAAGAAGGGGTGCCACAAATAAGTCCCACATTAACTCTTACTTTACGTTTAATATTTATTAAAAGAGTAGTTTTAAAAAAAGGGTCCTTTTAAAAATTAAAGTAAATAAAAAGGTTAAAGAAAAACCATTGATAATTTCTCTAATTTCAACAATTTATTTTTTAAATAATAATAAATTTTATAGCAACCAATATTTATTTTTAATATTAGGTATTGAGTATAACCACATTTAATACAGATTTTTTAGTAAAACTATTTATAAGTAGGAAAAATATATTAAACTATACTTTAATAATACTAAATAACTAAATAAAAAATATTTCCTGGAAAATTCTGAAATAAATCCAATAACTTATTAATAACTAATTTTAATTAAATTAAAGATCCCACACAAATCTCTATTTTTCCGTTAGTTCCTTGAATTAAACCCTCGAGATCCTTGCCCATTTCTCCCAACCCTCATCAAATGAGCAAATCTGTTAATTTCCCACACAATTTTGGGACTTGAAAACAAAAGTGAAAAATGTTATATTGATTGAGTTTCGGGCTCTCTTTCGCCTTCGTCTAAAAAAAAAACGGGGGGAAAACATTTCATCCTTTCGCGCATTTTAATCACGCTTAATGATTTCTGGGCCCTGAGAGCAGAGCCTTTCTCGTCTCGTCTTCGCCTTTCGCCCTTCGTCATCCGATGATCATCATCATCATCATGGTCAGCATTTTGGCCTCTGATCAATTTTGTTATGTTCTGGTTTTTTTTTTTTTATTTTAGTATTTCGGTACGTAGGTGGCTAACACATACAGAAACACACTGCGTTTCGTTACAGTTTCCAATCCTCATGATCTTCTCCTTTGGCTTTGTAGTTTGCCGCATTTTTGAATTGGTTTTTTCGGCTCTCAAAATAGTGATTTTTTCTCGTTCTCTTCCTTTTTTTCTGTGTTTTTTTCGGCCCGGTCTTTTGTCTGACGACTGACTTTTCGAGCGCAGCTTCAACTTCGACTTCAACTTCGACACTTTAACGGCTTGTGCGGCTCTTTGTTTGGTTAATTATGCGCCGGCCCAAAGTGGCGCCAACATCTCCCTCGATTCCCTCTATTTTTTGTTGTTGTTGAATGGGCCAACTGAGAATCGAATCTGTGGCACGAAAAATGGTTTTTATTAATTTCCTTCGGGCTTCATTAATCGATTTTCACTCTCAAAACGGGCGGAGGCTGTAACCAAAATCAATTATAATTAAATCGAAGCCGCAGTTTCCATCGACATTTTCACACGATGTGAATAAAGCTGGGGGCTTTACTTTTGTTTGGCCAAAAATGATGTGGAAATTAATTATTTAGATTTTCCCGAAGAAAAAATAAGCTAAATATTGAAATGGGAATTTTTTAAAATTATTTATGAAACAATTTGATTTTGTTTTTTTTATAAAATTGTTTGTGACGTAACTTGAGATTTAGTTTTATTATTAATATTTTTTAACATTATTTATAAAGAAATAAGAATTTTAACTTTATTCGAATATTTGCAATATGTGCAATGAATTTTTCATTAAGTTTCTTAATTGCCCTGACCCAAAACTTAAAGACCTAACTTATGATATCTGTCAGGGGTTGTCCGAAAATACAACTCCCAAAAACTGCAGAACTTTTCCCACGAAGAAGACTGTCTTCGGAAGACGAAGCGTGCATTAGAAGAATTGCACCTGTAGGCAAAGTTGTGAGGAAGGCACATCATTTGTTGGACTGCTCCGTTTTTTTTTTTCAGGCTCCTGACATGGGCTAAAAAATATCCTTGAGCCCAGTGATATATGTATCTGGAAATTCCGAGTATTTTTTGGAGCAGCGGCCAATGCCAAAGTGCAGCCCCTTTTTATTTAATACTTGCCCGCTTTTTCTGTATTTTTTTGGTATTGCTTTTCATAAGACGCATAATTATGGGTTAGCGCGGTCAGCAGTACGAGAAACAGAAACAGAAACCGAACGAAGAATGAAGAATGAAGAACGAAGGACCACGAGACGAAGAAATCATTTATATGAAAGATGAGCAAAGTGAAGTTGCGAAAGGAGCTCGAAGTCCCAAGTTAATGTTGCTTCGAGAGGTCGAAGAGGGAAACAATGATGATGAATGATTTGTAGACAGTTTCTCTGTGCAGTCAAAACTTGAGACCTTGAGTCCTTCGGACCGCAGGACAAACAGGTGTCAAAACTGAGCCCATTTTCCCTTCCTTTCTTGCCTTTCTTTTTGGCCAAGGTTAGAAAACATTTATTAGATTTTCTTGGGTTTTTCCCTGCCTTTGGGGGGCGTTCTCAACCAAATTGGAGCAAGCAAGCCGTGCCGGAGTTCAATTAATTTCATTACAAAATTGTTTCTTGCTGCTGCAGCAGCAGCAAATTGCAGTCAGCCCTGGTCAATTTGTCATAGCAATTGTTACCATGTCCCAGGGACTCCTGCTCCTCGTCCCTGGGCTTCGTCCTCCTCCTCCTCTAAAGGCTAATTAAACGCAGCAGGCATCGGGTGATAAATGGATTCGGTCCTATGAATGAACTGACCTGCCGACTGCCGCGCCACTTGACTGTGTAATTAGTGCAATTGCTGAATGAATTTGCTCCGGCTTCTCGTTTTTTTCTCCTCTTTTTTGTTTTTGCGCCCTTGCAATTCCTGGAACCTGCAACTGCAACCGAATTTCCAGTCCAGCTAATGAGTTGCACTCATTTCGGCCACCTTCAAAGCCCTTCGGTCACCTGCAGTTCGCAGTTTTCCCGATTCCTACTCCGATTTCGATTCCTATTCCTTTTTTCCCAGGCAGCTGTCGATTTTGGCAACGTCCAACGGGCCTAATGATGTCAAAGCCAGCACCCTAATTATGCATTCGAAGTCCTTAAAGAGTCCTTGGCTTTGTTCATTCCGAAAGGGAATCATTACTCCAATTTATCAAATGGTTCTAGGGCCGTCTTCTCATCCGGAGGTTTTAAATTTCAGATTTAAATTAATAAATTTACTAGTACAATATAAAAAATAATTATTTTTTGTTTATTTGTTTATAAAATTAGCTACAAAAAAAATTTCTTTGTATTTTTTGTTATTTTACTCTAAATGAAATTCCTGCAAATATTAAATATTCAAAAGCACCTTTTAATGCCTTTGTAGCTCATTAATTCACCGTACTAACCATTAAAAAAATATATATCAAATATCTTGATCGACTTTCCGCACGCTTTCAGGCCAAATAGATTTGTTTTGCTTTTTTTTTCGCCAGAAAGAGAAATTAATACTGCGGCTCGCTCTTGCCGCCTTTCAGCGTTAACTGAACAATTTAATTAGTTTTGCGCTATTATTATGCATTAAAAATGTTTATCGCGTGGTTAAACAAACGCTTTTCTCAACGAGATTTCGCCGCGTTTTTGTGTGGGCCGCATTTTAAACGGCGCGCCGGGGAAATCGGGGAAAGGGTCGCTTTGATATTCATAACCCTTAAACGTGAGTCGGGGTCACCAAAAATCCATTGGGCTATAGAACTAGATTTTTTTTGTAATTAATATTTTTAAAAAAATATTTCAAATAAATTATTTTATTACTTTTAAATTTGGCTAAGATCTATTAAGTTATGGGGTTTAGAAATGCAAATGACAAAGAAATAAATAATATCGGGATATGGTTTTTGGGTCACCATTCAACTTAAAACCCAAGAAAAAAATAAGAACATTTTTTTTATGTACTTAAAAACGAGGTGGTTCTTGGTTAAAACACAAGGGTTAAGCTTCGTCAAGTGCAAATCTCAACTGTTGCATTTTTTTCTAGAGGTTTTAGACGTGAGGTGGTGACTCCATGACAACGTTGGCGTTGAAGGCGCACAACCAAACCGAAAGCAAAACTAAAACCAAAACCAAAGCCGAATGAAAAAAAAAAACCGAACAAAACCTCAAAACCAGACACAAAATAATTCACAAATTATGCGAATAAAATTTTTAATAATTCTCATGGCAACGTTAAATAAATGAGCGCAGAAAGCGGGCGAATGGATGGAGTTTGGAGCTTCGGGTTTGGAGCTGAAGAATATGCCTCCTTGAGGTCTGGTCTGCCCCATGTCTGCCAAAGACCTGGGTACTTGGAACTTGCGACTCCGAGAGAAGGAAAAAAGTGGGTTGGCACAAAATCTTCAACGCGTCGGTATCTCGGGGCCCGTGGGCCATGCCATCTCATCCATGGAGGAGCTCGGAGAACTCGGGAACTCGAAAACTCTGGCGCTGCCATAACAAAAGTCAAAGTCGTCAAGTCGTCGAGGTTAAAGATGCAGATGCCTGGAATCGAGGATTGCGGACTGCGGATTGAGGCAGGTGAGACCTCCTCCTCCTTCTTGAACCCCTTCCAGCCCCCTTCCAACCCCTTCATACCCCCTTCCAACCACCTTCAAACCCCCTTCCTCTTCGGACATTGGATAATGCCGTCGTCTTTCGGTTTTTCGAGAGCGTTGCGAAAATGTTTCGGCTCTTACATTCTTTTTTTCATTTCCCCCCCTTTTGCCGTGGCTTCTTTTCTTTAGCATATTTTCCCCTCGATTTTTTTCTTTTTCAACCTCTCTGTCGGCATTTTTCGGTTTGAAGTTGCTGCCTTCTTTTTTTGGCTTTGGCTTTATATTTGACTTTCGCAGCATCACGAAAATTTAGCATGGCCAATGGGGTGGAGGCCAGGCCGCTTTTGACATGGAAATTTCACTCGGCCGAGTTTTGAATTTCACAACCAGAAGAAGAAAAAAATTGGAGAGGTGGAAAAGTGAAAAAGCGCAAAGAAAAAAATGTATTGCAGCGCCAAAAACATTACCCAAAAAGTTAAAAAAATATCATTCATTAATGGCTTGGAGTTTTCTCGCTTTTCGAGCGGTTTTTTTTTTGGGCTAACGACACGCCCACTTTTCGATTTATCTATATATTTTACATATAATTGTTGGGCTAATGAGTAAGCGGCGAACTTAACCAAATTGGAAGTCGGCCTAAAACTGAGATGAACATCTCATAGAAGGCCAATGAATGGATTTAAAGTAATCATGTAAAACATTTGAACAAGTGGCATTGACAACAATAATTTTTATATAGTAAACGTAAGTTTAAAAAAAAATCAATAAAAAGTAATATGGCTTAAATACCATACAATCGAATTCAATAGTTATAAAGTCTTATTAATTTTCTAATAACAATTATAATATCCCTTACAAATAAATCCATTTTTAAAAATATTTTAGACTTTAGAATAGTGGAAATGAGCAGTTATAAAATACAAAAAATTGTTCTATAATAATATGCGTCAAAAAGAATTTTTGTATTTTATTATTGTATTTAAAAATATTTTAAAAGATTTTAGAAGTATTGAAATTGACAGTTATAAATTCCAAAAAATCCCTAATGATAATATCCTTCAAGTATAAATTCTTAAAATAGTTTCAAGCATTTGTTGTTTAATTATTGACCAACTAAAGTCTCGGAGATCTATTTTTCTCACCGTGCTTATGCGGCTTTAGCCCCATCGACATGCAAATTAATCAGGGAGGCAGGCTGCTGGCTGGCTGGCTCGTTCGTTCGTTCGTTTGGGCCAATTAATTAGTCGGACGCTAATGAAAATCAATTTGCGCAACACTCGAAACAGGTGATTAGCCGTTGGTGGGTTGGGAAAATGGGTGGTTTTTTTTTTGTTTTCTTTCTGCTGGTCGGGGCTGTCAATCATCGGATTTTGGTTAACGATTTCCACGGATCTCGTTTCAAACTTTTTGACCGGCAGGGCATCCACATCGGCATCATTCCGTTTAATTAGCTGCTGTGACATTTTTATGAGCTGACAAAACGAGGTAGATCCTCGCCCCATTTGACTTTTTCTTTTTAGGCTTAGTTTGCTGACAGCGCAATAAAAACTAATTGAGTGGCAGTCAAAGGCAGCGTTAAAAACCCCACAAAAACAGCAAAACACCAAAAACACCACCCCATAGGCCATAGCCCCTCTCCACCCACCACCCACCGCCCAACCCCTTTGTTGTTGGTCTTGCCTGTTTGTTTATTGCACATCGGCGGTTGTGTTGCTTTTCCCTACCCAACCCAACCCAACCAAACCACCCACCCACCCACTAGAAACGCTCTTGTTGTTGTCACAACGGCAAAGGCCACGCCTTTTTTGCGTTAATTTCAATCGAGGCGGCTGATGGGAAAAGCGGGGAAAACGGGGAAAACTCTTCCTGGGAGCTAACTGCACTGCAAACCTCCTCCCCTTTGGTTTTTCCCATTTTTATTTTGTCATTGTCATCAGCAAACGCTCCTTGTTGTTTGTTGGTTGATTTCTTTATTTGATTTTTTATTTCCCCCCTTTTCTTCTTTTTTTCCGGGTTTATTTTCATCTCCTTGTTTTCTCTCTCGTTTTTATTGAAACTTCATTAAATGTTTCCCTTTGTTGTTGCCATAAAAACAGAAAAATGAAACGGGGCAAGCCCGCCCCATTTGGATTTTACCAGGATAAACAAAGTCAACATGGCGTATGCGTAATCCGCGTAATGAATTTCCCCCCTTAGATAAAAAATGTTAAATTTAGGCAACTTGTTTAAGTGCCAGAAATGCAAGAAGAAAAAAAGAAAAATAAAAGAAGGCTAAACGAGCAGACTTTCGCAGGAAAACGTTAACAAGTTTTTCTAATGGGTGATTAAAATGAACTTAAGCTTTTTTTTATGTGCGAATTAGAAATGTGCAAACTAAAAAGGAAAAAAAAGAAAAGAAAGAATTACGTAAAAATTTCTCTTTTATTGCAGACAGAGTCGAAAAATCCATTTGCTAATTTTTCGTTAGCCATTATTTTTTTTTCGTTTCTGCGCATTTTAGCATTTTAATGCCGCTGCCAGATCGTATGACAAGATAATGCCCAAGATATATGCGACTTGTCAGACCCACAAGCACATATACACAGGCGAAAAAATATAAAGGAAAAAATACAGAAAATGGAAGGAAGCAGCGGAGGCAAAAAATGAAAAATAAAATTTATTAATTCACAATAATAAATTGTTTTGTGTCTCTCGCTTTTCGATTTGTATCGAACGATAATTACAGGTTGCGCTGTAAGAAGAAAAATGTATCTCCTCGTATACCCATATATATATGTTTTTTTTTTTATGGTCTGGTCCCGGACTTTTGCCGACTTTTTGGTGTAATTAATTGTGTGGACGCGCCAAATGAAACAGGAGAAAAAAGGCAATGGGAAAAGGAAAATAAGAGAAACACACAGAAATTACCGGGAGAGGGTCGCGAAACTAAAACCAAACGGGTTTGACCAGAGCGCAATTTCCATTAGTTTTCCCCGACACTTGCCACTGCTACTGTGTTGCTGATATATGAGCGACCGTTTAAATTTGAATTCCGAATTATTCGCTTCATTTCGCAAATTCATTTTATAATCGAGGGAGTTTTGTGTATAATTACCGCGAGGCAATTATGCAATTATAGGCGACAAATGCCAAATCTCTGCTTCGTGGGTCCCTCCTCGGGCGCCATCAATAAAGGTGGGCAAGTGTCAAAAAAAAAGCGAGGAAGCCCTTTGCGCAGAGCGTCAAAAGCATGAAGCATCACGGGCTGGCTGGGCAAACAGCCTGCATTTAGTCTAATTATGATAATTTTCACAAAACGCCCTGAGCCTGCAATCGATCAATTATACGAAAGGAGCGAGCCAACCAGCCAGCGCCACCACCGCCAGTTGATTTAAACAATTTGCAAGTTCGACATTTCGTCAACATGCTGCTGAACATCTCATCAAAACAATATAAAAATAATAAATAACAATAATTAAGTGCAATGAAGCGGCCACAGCAGCAGCAGCATCCCAACAATCAGGCACGCAGCTCTCTTTGCTTTTCTCTCTGGTTTTCTGTTTTCAGTGGCTTTTCAGTTGGGTTCCTTTGGGGCTCCTTGGGTTCCTTAGTTCCTTGGTTCCTTAGTTCCTGGGTCGCCGCATGTTGGCACCCTCTTCAGCTTAAACACAGGTTTGGTACGGGGCATGCAGCAGCAGCAGCAGCAGCAGCAGCATCGGTGGCATCAACTTTGGGGCTTAAGCAACACCCTCAACACTCTTCGGAGTCGGGGTTTCGGAGTTTCGGAGTTGGAGGAGTGTGTAATCAAGGTAGGTAGTCATTATATGGTAAGTTGGGCCTTACCCTGGAATTTATGTATAGTATTGTACAATATGTTGGCGTTGATTGCGCATTTCTCTCCCTCTGCTTCACTCTCAATCCACTCAAGCCACTCTCCACCATCGAGGACCTGCAGCTTTTGGGGAGATTTCACTTTGATAGCTCTATTAAATCGCCCGCAAATTAAATCTCATCTAAGACAATCGTTTATGCTGCGAAGATGATCAAGCTGGGAATTATTTTTCATTAACAGTTTGCTCGCGGTGATTAAACTGATCTTAAGGATACTTTTTTATAGAGATGGTTTGGTTAGCAAAATGACATTAAAATAATGTAAATAAATACCTTACCTCAATGATCTATTTATTGGTATTATATTATTATTATAGATAATATATTATATTCCATTATCCCTTTATTTATCATATTGCAAGTACCACAACCTTACTGATCTATTTATGGGTATTAAATGGCATATTTTGGTAAAAACTTTTCTAGGTATTATAAGTGATCTTAAGACTAACTTTTAAGTTTTTAGTTAATTATAAATATTGAGGATTAGGATTATCCCATCTGCTGTACTTCAGACTCCTTTTCCAGATCTATTATTAGGTTTTATATGGCACATCTTGCCCAGTGATTTTGGCATATCTCACTTATCGTTACACTCATATGGCCGAGACCTTCGATAAAGTGTCTGAAAATCGCCAGAGGCCCGATCTTTGGCTAAGACAACTCATCAACACCGAGACTCCGAACGGGCAGATCAAGATCGATTGGACTGGAGACTGGACGGGACATGATCATCACGAATCGGGGAGAGCCGGCACTTTTAGGATGCGTGCGACTTAATTTACTGAATAATTATTGTTATTAACTGGTCAGGGGTACGAGAAAGAGCCGAACGCAAAACTTTGGGGTGATGAGTGATATCAATAAATTTGCTGATTGATTTGCCTGCGCAACCCCGATCGATCTCTCTCAGAGGCATTATCTTCGCTTCCTTCCGCTGCCTTTTTGTATTTTTTGACTTGGACACTTAACGGCTACCGTGTGTCAGGATAAGCAGCTTTGGCAGCGCCTAGCGTGCTTTTTCCTGTCGCCGCGGGGCTTCGAGAAAAAAAGCGGGAAGGGGGGGGCTAAAACCAGGGGTGTACCGGAGGATAGTGCCTTTAAAAAGAGGGGTTCGGGGTTCGTGGTTCAGTGTCTGCTGCTGCTGCTGTTGCTTTTTGTTGTCTGGAACGCAGCTCGGACGTCTACGACCCACTTCAAAGTGATTTACGATTCTGGGCCACGCCCTCGCCTAGCAATTTAGAGGAACGAACTTGGACTCCTCAACCTCCTTCTTCCCCACCCCCTTTCGAACCCCCTTCCCAACCCCTTCTTGGCTGCTTTCGTTGTTTTGACGCATAACTTGTACTTTTACTCAAGCACCAGAGAGACAACCACAACTTTAACCGCGTTGCCAACAACATTTACATTCGCATTCATGAGCCCAGGGGTTTGGGTGCTCAGGGCCCCCCCCCCCCCTTTTCCCCCTCTGGATTTGTGTGAATCGTATTTTGATATCCGTAAAATAGCCTCGAGTAGTTTTAGTTGCCGCATTCTCGGGGGTTACTTTTATTTTATGCCCGCAATACGTTCGCAATGAAATCCATTTTATTTGTACGAAGAGTCAACCACCAAATAAATACTCACTAATGGTGTAACTTCACTAAGAGTTTCCCCATTTATGGGGCGAAATTGAAGGGGATAGTTGTAGTGATTTGGAACTAAAGGAAAAATTCAATGATGAGTAAACTAAAAAGCTAAATGACTAAAAAATAAATTTAACTTAATTCCTAATGCCATAAATCAGTCAATTTCGACCACTTTCTGGCAATTGACCACTAATTTATAACCGCTGGATTATATCATCGCTCCGAACAATATGCTAATCAATTTGAGTGACTTTTAATTGAGATAGAACATCATGAGCCGAGTAAAAATTAAAACTAAATCCATCGTCGTCGCGATCATCATCTCCTGTCGTCGCCTGTCACTTTGTGGGTGTTGCAAACAATTTAATTAAAAAGCGCAATAAAAAATAAAAGGAAAATCAACAACGCGAAAAGGGAGAAAATCGTCCACGACTGAGTGCAATTAAAAATTTAATTTTTAATTAAATGCATAAAAGTCGCGACAACGACAACGATAACGACAACGACGACTTTTGAGGGCCATTCAGGCGGCGGAGGGGGCGTGGCAGCAGGGCAGAACTTTAGCGAAATTGCAAAATGGTTTAATTAAGCGAAGCAGAAAGCTGAAAGGAAAGTCTCGAATGGCTGACAATAAGAGTGTCATTATAATTGTTGACAGGCACAATGAAGGAAAGTGCAAATCATCGCCAGGACCTCTCGTCCTTATCCTCGTCCTGTTCATCGAGGACCTCCCCGCAAATGGGACACGCCCAAAATGAAGTTGGCAAAATTGCCGAGGGAGTTAGGAATTCACGGTGGAGAAATAGAACGCAGACGATTTCGAGCAGTGCGTGCATTGAATTAATGAAATCGTAAATAAAGTCGTGCTCAAAAGCTAAAGAGCAATGCCAACCTACAGGGAAAATCCAAAAGTACAATTAAAGCTCACAAACCACTCTAAAATATCAGAAAGAATTTCTATGAAGTACTTAAACCAAGGAGTAATATTTAATCGACTTTTTTATGTAACTTGGACAAAAATGGTCCCAAATCAAAAAGGCTTACTGTTTTGAGCAGCTAACAACCTAAAAACAAACATCAGTGCATTTTTCGAATGATTTAAAAAAAAAAAAAAATTGGCCAAATTTTCACATTTTTGATAAGGGGTTACATCATCATTTTTTGCGAAAAATGGCAAAAATTAAAAATTTCCAGGTTTAAATGCAGATCTATTGGGAATTTTATTACGAGTTCAACGAGGTATGACATTCCATATTTGGATCATTATTTCCATTTCCAACTTGGACAAAAATGGTCCCAAATCAAAAAGGCATACTGTTTTGGGCAGCTAACGACCCAATAATTAATATCAACGCGCTTTCCGCCTTATTTAAAAAAAATAAATTTTTGACCAATTTTCGCAGTTTTGATAACCCCTTATATTTTTTTGCAAAAATGGCAAAAAATAAAAATTTCCAGGTTGAAATGTCAATCGATAGGAAATTTAATTACTAGCTCAACGAGGTATGACAATCCATATTCGGATCATTTTTGGCCTAGCTTCGACCAAAATTCTGATTTTATTTGAGCAAAAAGGATTTTCCATTTTTTTCGGACTTTGAGTCCTAATTTGATTGTCAAATCCCAAAACTCTTAGCCAATCTTCACTGTCTGCTTACACATGTATCGACTTCATGGGAGGCAATCAGAGCCACTCAAAAAAGGCAACAATGCCGAGAGGTAACCACCCACAAGTGGAAATTGGGGGGCGCCAGGCGGTGGGGGAAAATGCGTGGCAGACCACCCTGAGTGCGGGAGCGAAAGAGACCGAGTTCGTGTCCGGTGAGACAGAGAGGTTCGAGTGCACAGAAAGCTGATTCGTTCGTGCAAATCTCGGCGAAAGAGAGGGAAATTCGCAGTTTCCCAGGGAAAGGGGATGCCCCGTGCAATCAGTCAGCCTTATCAGTTTGCCCAGCTGATGATGAGGTCCGACCGCAACTCCATGGCCACGAGGAGTCAGGAAGTTTGGCTTGGCCTTGCCTGCGACTTTGGGCACACCTCCGCGGACCCACCCACTCCGTCTAACCACCCACCACCCACCGCCCACCGCTTAATGTGTTGCATTTGTCCTGCAGCAGGGTCGTGAGTCCAAATCCGAGTCTCCAGTCTCTCGCAGTCACTGGAAGAAACCAGAATTGGCCAACCGACTCCAGGGACTAGAAATGGAAGCCCTAATTTCTTGGAACACTGCAAAAGATTCGGGGAATTTATTTAAGAAAATATTAGAAACAGTTTTACAAATTGAATTTTATTTTATAAAAACAAAATGCAATATGTAAAAAAAACCTTTTTAAATGATTAGTACAAATAAAAAATTAAATTTGAATTTTCTTGTTTTATATCTAAAAAATTCTTTAAATAAATACCTGTCTCTTATAAAAATATGTTTGCCCTATAATTTAAATTTAATTAGGTATAAAAATATATAATATTATGAAAATGTATAATTAAACAAATACTTAGTTTAAACTTAAATATTTAAGCACCATTAACAATTTATTTAGATTTTGTATTGATTGATTTTGTTTTTATTAATAAAAGATATTTTAATTCGTTATGGTTTATATCTTCGAATCTTTCCATTATTTCGCATTGTTAAGACACCTTTATTTCTTCGGCTTGCTAAATGGCTTCTTAATTTTCCCGCTGTGCAGAGAATTTCCCGCGGCCAGGCGACTTGTGTTGGGCACACTTCCACATCCACGTTCACATCATCCACCTCCATCGACAGTCCGTAGTTGTTGGACTTTTCAGCTTTTCAGGGGCTGTCGTTTTTCGGCTGTCTGGGCGTTTTGTTTGCATAAGGCGGCCAGAGGTGGCGAGGGGTGGGGAGGGGAGGGGAGTGGCTGGGAGGGGCGGGGGGCGGTACGGGGGGTGTGGTTCAATTAGCCCGCTTCTCAGCTGCAGCCCAAAAATGCAACAGCTTCCAGCTGTGGGAGGCCCAAATGGCACGGGTTAATCTGGATTTGGCCCACGAAATCACGATTCAGTGGAGCGACTTCTTCTAGGGATTTTCCAAAATCTACTCATTCTCAAGGTGAGAAAATAAATAGATAGTTAAGAGAAAATAATAAAAAGAGTTTTGTGTTTTACCGTTTAACATGATTTTAATATTCTTCTGCCGGCCAACAAAAATGATTAATAGTTTTTCAAGTTGTCTGCACTTCGGTTTAGATTTTCTTTAGGCTTAGTTTGAATAAGTATTTTACGTGATCTTTTAATTATTAAGCTGGGATGATAAATCTAAATTGAAATCTAATAAACAATAGTCTAGAAATTTTGCTCAATATAATAATAATTATGTTTGTTCAACAATTTCTAATAATTATTTTATAAACCTGAAAAAAAGCTATTTGAATTCTTAGATTCTTTGATCATATTTGATATATTTCGGTCAAGTTAGGACCTCTTAAAGTCGCCCTGTGCAAAGGTAGTCTACTTTTGGGAGTAAAGCTTGTGGAAATCAAGTTTCTGGGGTATTTTCCCTGTAAAGCTGACCACAAAATTTGCTTTCCCTTAATTCGGTTGTTTTCGGGGTAAAAACACGACCACTTCCCCCCAAAAACCCGATAACTGCGCCCGATAAGCCAGCAAAAGTCGAAATGGAAAACAATTTGTCATTTTGCGTGGATTTCTATATTCCATATACCCTTTTTGTTTTTCTTTCGTATTTTTCGTATTTTTCTCTTTATTTTTTTTTTGTTTTTTAGCTAGCCAGTTCTTGGAAAACAACATTGGCGAACATTTAATTGAACATAGAGGCAGCATTTGTTTTTAGTTTTCCACGCAGGCACGCGATAAGACAGAGAGAGAGAGAGAGACGGGGCGCCGCAGGAAAAGAGACCGCGAAAGAGACGGCGCGAGGGGCACGTGTCTGCGCGCCTAGCCGTCTCGCTCGCACAGCGGCCATCGCTCTAATTATAGGTTAGGCCCGGCCGCGCTGCCATTGGCCAAAGCGATTTTCCTACAGAGAGGGGGCTGAGCTCTGGGAACTGGTTTCGCCGGGGTTTTTATGAATGAAACTACCGATGGGTAAAGGCGCACCACCGAATATATCGAGCATAAACCCCTGGCACCCATTCGCACCACCAACGCCACAGAAGTGGTGGTTTGTCTGTACCACCGTCTCTTTCGCGCTGCCTCGTTTCAAATGGGAGCTGCCCCCCGAAGTATACTGCGTGTGTGAGAGCGCCGCTGCGACGTCGACGCAGGCAGCGACGCGGGCAGCGGCCGAGGCAGCGGCGACATTTAGCCAAGCTTTTTGTTCGCGTGAAACAGTTGCAAGCCTTTGAACGATCAGCGACGACGGCGTTACTTTTGGCGCGGATACAAGCAGCGACACTTTTTTTTCGTTGGCAGGCGCCTCCTGTCACCAAACAAACAACAACAACAAAACAACAAACAAAAAAACATCTATAAACAACAATAAACAAACAAAGCATAAACCATAAACATAAACAAGCAGCCAAGCTAAACGAAAACAACTGTGCATTTTTTGGTTCGATATTCCTATTAATTTCATCGCTTACATTTCTTTTTTTGCCTGTGTTTTTTACAAAAAAAAAATACTATATTATAGAACAAAAATCTATAAAAATAATTAAATATAATATAAGCCGAAAATCCAGTGACTTTAAACTCTTGGGAGCAAAAACATCAGCCGACGGCCGAGTGGAGAGAAAAAAGAAGTGCAAAGCCGACGGACTCGAGAAAAGATACAGAATACAGATTACAGATCACAGATACACGGATATTATCTGGGCTAATCCTTTCGCGATTTCCTGCCCATTTTGCCTCTTTTTTTTCCGAGTGCGTGTGTGCTTGTGCCGAGTGCTGTGCTTGCCCATCCACGAAAATATCCATGTCCATGTCCTTTATGTCTCTTCTTCCCTTTACACTCCAGTAAAAACCAGTGAGCCTCTGCTGCGACAATAACAACAAAACAAAAAGAAAACAACAAAGAAAAAGAAACCGAACTCTAAAACCCTATTGTGTGAGAAAACCCAAGTGGCTGCAAAAAGACACCATCATTGTGCGCCTCAAATTGACAGCGGCAGCAGCAGCAGCGACGACAACTGCAACTGCAACTGCAACTGCAGCAGCAACAGCAACAGCGATCGCCACAAACATGCTAACGGACATGACACCGACCGCCGGTCAGCTCTACGGATCCCAGATCCCGGCCATGGGCATGAACATCACCAATATCGCCACACACTTGCAGAAGCCACAAGTTAATCCGGTAAGCCGAAAAAGAATCTTACAGATACGTATCTGCCATCCCAGATGGTTCACTTTAGATGGGCTCTCCCATCGAAGTGCCTCTGAGTTGGCAATTATGCACACAATTGCCCGGCAATCCAATGATATCTTATCTACATTAGCCTTATGAAGTTGGGAGTTTTCAATATATATGATATATGATATAGTCTCTTATGAAAAAGTAATATCTACTAGAAAATTTAAGAGCATATAAAATGTAGATACATAGTATTTGGGTAGAGAAAACAAAAGACAATAGGAATTCATCTTATGAAATAATATCAATAAGAACAGAAAATACAAGAACATATTAGAAGAAGTTTATGTACATCTAATTAAAAAAATGAAGATCAGAACATATATAATTCTTAGATACAATAGTCAAGGTTCAAAAATACAATATTATCTATACGAATTATCTATAAGGTATATCTACCATCATTTTAAAAACCATCTAATCAAGTACAATTTACATCAATCCTGAAAAAAGAAAAAATATCTATCTTGTACAACAATTTCCATTTATCTATTGAATTGATTTCTGAATGCATCGAATTGTTTCTTTTATTGACTCAAACCTTATAACTTATATATATATTTTATTTTGGGGAACAATGTCTAAGGATTTCTAAGCTGGTTAAAAAAATACATTTAAATCAACTCAATTATATTTGAACAATCTGGCAATAAATTAAAAATATCTTATATATCAGTAGTTAAAATAGCTCAACTTCAGCTGATAAATATACTTTAAAACCATTCACTTACTGCCCAATAAGAATTCATGTTTTAAGCAGCCAAAACGGTGGCAACTAACCCACAAGTATCTCGAAAAACACCCACTATTCGCTTGGCCAAACATTTCAAAGATCTCTATGTAGAATATCGCCCCGAGTATCTCGCATCTCGTATCTTGTGGATACACATATGTGAGCTCATTGCGGACAAAAGTGGCTGGCGGGCATTTTTCGAGTTAGTCATGATTTGATGAATGCATCCCACAGATACTCGTGCAGTGCAGCATAAATCATTCGCATTTGTAGACTGTGAATGAGCGTGGCGAAGTCAAGTTGTTTTATGGAACGTATCTCATAGATGATGTTTCTCCACCATTTATTTGGCGGTTACTTTTCCAATTGCCAAACAAATCAACCACTTACACGTCATTTGGATTGACAATAAACAGCCATAAACATTCAGTTTGAAATTCAAATTCGCATCCGCATCCGAGGAATTGACAGTAGCGCACACCTTTTGTCAGCCGCTCAGCTGGAATCCCTTTTGTGAGGCAATGATGATGATTGGAACTCATTGGAACTCATCGGGAGTATCTAATGCCAGGGAACGGGATACAAATCGATTGGATGCGGCTTGTTCAGCCCCGATTTTTTGTTTCTGTGTGCCAACGGATTTCACGGTTAGAGCCACAGATACAGATACAGATACTCAGATACCTAGAGATACCATAGATATGCCAGGTAGGCGCCGCCGTTTCTCGGTTTCAAAATCAATTATTCAGGCTCACTTGAGGTGTGAAGCTAACGATGGAATCATTCCTGTGCCTACTTTATTTTTCCCTCTTTTTTTTTGTTATTGGCAAATCTCTAGAGATCTAGAGATCGTATTTCCACGCTGACTTCTTGACTTCTCGGCTCGGCGGAAGCAAACACTTAAAGGCTAAAACGCATCAGCCGTCGTTCATAATGATCTTCTGGCCCCGTTTCAAAACCCCGAAAAATTCGCTCATCAATCTCGTCCGGCCTTTGATCTGAACCGAAAAAACTAAGACAGATTTCCGCTAATGATCGCTTTGTATCTATATCGCCTATATGGCTCATATGCGGCTCCTCCGGGCTTTTGCTTTTGCTCTCGATTTCAATTCGGTTTTCAATTAGCAGATTATGCAAACACATAATATTAGTTCGAAACCCTGTAATTCGGTAAAAATGAAAAGGTCAGGTCGGCTAGATCAGTTAGTTGATTGATATTTCGCAAGACTCCCTAATAACTCTGTTATTAGTCCGCTAAATTTATAACTAGTTTCAATGCCAAAGGTCATTATAAAAAATATCCTGAATGTAGGTAAAAATATTTGTAAATGTTGTTTATTAATCCATAAAAAATACTTAAAGAGTTTAAGTTCATATTAATGTTGCCAAAAAAAATTAATTTATTTGCATAATTTAAAAAAGCCTTTAAAATTCCACAACTAAATTAAATCCATTAACTAAAAGTTAGTATAAAATATAGTTTCATAAAAATATTCTAAGAGTCTGGGAAGTCTATTTGTAAAATATAAAAAAATGTTGAAATAAACTAAATTTAAAATTATTTAAATGATTTTCAAAATCCTTAAAATATTTATTAAAATTCACCCAAAAAATGGTAATTTATTTGCATAATTTAAAAACCCTTTAAAGCTCCACAACTAATTTAAATCAATCAACTAAAAGTTATTATGTGGCAAATGGAACTAAGGAAATTTTCCGATTTTTGCCTGAATCGCATGACACTTTTAATAGAGTCAGCAATGGCAATCTGCTGGCCCTGGCCACCCGGCCCCGCCCCCTTTTTCCACGTCTATACTTTTTTTGTTGTTTTATTTTTCACTTTTTCCAACCAAAGTGCAGACGCCACGCAACTGCGTGTGCCCATAAAAAATGTATTTGCCAAGAAGCAAGAACCGCAGAACGAAACGAACGAGCTGCGGCTCCCATATAAACTGGCCCCTGGTCTCCAGTCTTCAGTGTTCGGTCTTTCGGATCTGCATATTGATGGAGAAGAGAGGAACGAGAAACGTTTATTAAAATTAATACCACATCAATCATTTAACAAACGCGCCTGTCGGCCAAGTTCAAAGCAACGGCTGCGACTAGACAAAAAATATTTATATATATATATATACTTTGAGCCAACTCTTTGGGGCCTGCTTAAGAAAGTTACACATGCGCATTGGTTTTAATTAAAAGCGTTTAAAGACATCACAGAAAGCAAGGCAACAAAAAAAGGAAGAACGGGCGCAGAAGAAAGATGATAAATTACCGAGACAAACTGAAATTAACATTTGTGCCGGGAAACAAAGAGACAGCCGTGTGGCTAGCAGATCACAGAAAAGCTCAGCTCCGCGAAGGGATTATATTGAAAGCCGCTGTTAAATTATTGAAAATCATGCAACGATCCGCGCCGTTTTCCCATGAACAGCAGCCTCATTTGTTCAGTTTCAGTGTGTTTCAGTGTTCAGCGCTCTCTGCGTCGGCATAATCAGCATAACAAAAGGAATTAAGCAATAAAATATTAATGAAAATACTCTGGGGAAGCTAAGATCGCCGCGTCATTGACTAATTTGTTTGTGGTTCTCCGGCCTCTTTCTCCACTCGCGCTGTAGAAGAAGGCGCCAGAGATCTGGGATCTTGAAGGCAGGGAGTGGCCAGCGGTAGCCGTGACAGGCGCCCCATAGATCGTACACCCGGAGAAATTTCACAGAGAAAGAATAATTTGCCTAATAATATCAGATTGTCATTTTAACAGATTTTCTAAGGCACTTTTAAGCATCTTCGGGTTAGCTAACCGTTAAAATTTATATAAAGATTTCATTTTATAATAGAAAACTTAGTTCGAGAATTTTACATTGACTTCTAAGAGAGGCTAATGAAGAAGCTTTCCAATATACTTTAGCAGACGTCGGATGGAACCACCTCAAAAAGCATCTTCGGGTTAACTAACCGTTAAATGTTTTATTTAGAATTTAAATGGAGCTTAACAAAGAAGCCTTCAACCTTTTCTGTCAGTGTTCTTACCTCCTTCGGCTGCTCGACATATTTACTTAATATGATTTGGCTTAATGAATGTGCCTGGGCTTTGTGTCTGCCCCTTTGCTACCCTGTAGCCATTCTTTTCGCCCCTCTTTTCCTTTTCCTCTTGCTTTTCCCTCTCCCCTTCCAGTCTGGCCCGGGCATTTTTCACCTTTGACAAAGGCTGAGCCCGTCGCAATTAACTTGCGTCATTTGGAAAATTAGTTGGCATGATGCTGCAAAAAGTGAACTAGGGAGTCCAGAAAGGAACATTCGAGGGAGGAGGGGCGGCACAAGGTCGCTGCTGCTTCAAAAGCGCCGCTTGAAAAGCATTTTTCAATTTGGTTTTTCCTTTTTAGCCTTTCTGTTTTCAATTACAAAGACCACGCACCAAAAATGCATATGCGTGTGTATCTGACTTTCTGACTTGCAGTTTATAAGCTTGGCCATAAAGAAATATACAAAAGTGTATATATGGTGAGAACACGCTGCGTATACGCAACGCTCGCAAATTTGCATGCCAAAATGAGAAAAACTGGAACATTGAAACCCTGACCAGAATTCGTTTTCACAAATTGCTAGACAAACTAAAATTCAATAACATCAATATGCAGCAAGTGAAGTGATTTATTTTTAATGGAATCAAATGTCAGGTGTGCTGGAATTTGATGGAGCCACCTACCAACTTCTCCGTTAAATGCTATTTATATATATATATAATATAGATGCATGTATGTAAAACCCTTCTAGGGTAAACTTTACACGCCCCTTAGGGCGTTCAGCCTGGATAATTGAGATTACAACACGTGTTAACTGCCAGTCAAGTGCCGCTCCCCGCCGACAATGTAATAAACAATTTAAATGCCAAATAGAATTTATGCTAATTTATGGCTCTCTCTCGAAATGAGAATGTTTTAAAAATGCTAATACTAATTGAATTTATATATATATTTTTTTTATATATATAAAATATTTCCCCCCCATTTCTCTGGCATTCCATTTGGCTTGAGTTCGTTTCTAATGAATATAAATATGAATTTGAATAACCAGGGGGCCCGGGAGTGATTGACTGGACTGGGGACCGGGTACCGACTGGACTGACTGACTGGCTGACAGAATGACTGACTACCGGGCCAAGTGCATATTAGATGGACCGGCAATTACCTGCAACAACAGCAATCACTCAATGCTGAATGGTCTGAATGCGCTTCTAATGAGTCAAGAGTGTAGAGGGGGGAAGGCTTTGGAAAGAGGAAACCGACGTGTGTTCGCTTTACACCTTACACTTTGAACATTCCCAGGTGAGATCTGGCTATCGGACTACCTATCCCCACTCCCATTCTTCGACATCACCCTCACACGATGGTGTCTCTGTTCTATTATTCACTACTAATTTGAACTGACATCGAATACGCTGCAGGTGACAACCGCTGACAATCGGTAGGAACTTTCGGTAGGGCACTACTACTTAGGAACAGAGAGGGGACACGCCCACTACAACCCTCGGTTATTTCCACATTTATCATGTAATAGTTTAACTTCCAGCCAAGGTTGGGTTTTTCTAATTAAATGGAGTAGTGTCAATTATTTGTTTGAAAATATTATACTAGATACAACATTTCATAGGGAATTTTTATATTTGGCAATGGCGCCCGAATAGGGACCTTTAGTTTCATATTTTAAAACTTAGAAATTAAAAATATAATAACTTATTTATTAGTAGTAATACAATTGGTATTACTTTGGGCAAATTTAATCGGGAGTTTATGATAGTGGTGATAAAATTTGTTTAACTTTGGGAAAAATTCAATTTGGTGATGGCGCCCGAACAGGAATTTTGATTCTCAAAAAGAGTTGTAATAAACTTAAGATTTTCTTAGGAAATGTTTGGATGATTTCTTCTATAGGTATAAGTACTTTCTTTTTACAGCTGCCTTTATATCGTTTTCTCTTAACCCTTTTTGGCCAGTTTTGCGAATTAATCGCAGCCCGCATTGAGGGGCAATTTTCATCTGCTTCTCGCTGGTCTTCTGGCCAAGTGCAAAAACGACGATTGCACAAGCCGCAACAATAACTTGTTATAAATTTTGTTGACACGAAGTCAAAGCGTTTGAGCAGCGTTGATTTGAATGCAAGTTCATGAGTTAATCAATTTTAATGCCCGGCAACGGCGGCACGGCAACATGACCAACGAGTTTCGATCGACGATCGACGATACCATACTATATACCCTATACTATAGCATGGGGATCCGGATCCCCTTTCTCCGCGCGCCCCTGGGCAGCTACCCTCCTTAAGCAATCAATCGATCCAGCCTCGCCTCGCCTCGAAAACAGCATCGAATTGTTTGATCGTGTTGTAAATTTCTGCTCGTACCCAAGCATTTTTCCAACTTGGTGACGGCAATGCTGCGATGGCCGACTCCGTAGCTCAGAAAACTGGCCTTATACGGAGACCCAGAGCAGAGAGTCGAGAGTCGGGGCAAGACATTATTTATTTATATGTATTTTTTATAAAGCCTTGTATAACTTGATAAAAAAAAAATAAAGAAACAAAACCAAAAAAACTGCAACGAGCAACATCGGCTGAGCCACAAGATTGGGTTACGTTTAAAAGTTTTGTGCGCTTGCAGAATGAAATGATTTATGGTCTGAATTACAGATAATTGTGATAATCATACCGAAAAGGTTCGGGCGCAGTTCGCATTCGCAGATATTTCTCGCTCTCGTCCCTGGTTCGTTTCTTTTTTTTATATATATTTTTTGGGCCTGGAATCGATACAGAAATCTCGGGGCTGTAAAGGGTTAAGGCGGCTGGGGTTTGCACAAAAAGGCAGCCATATAAGTTGGAGGGATGCGTGTCTAAAATGCATAAAAGATTTCATTTCGCAAAGAGGTAGACACAGAAATGGATTGAGGGATTTATGAAATGTTGATCAAACTTGTGACTCTCGAAATATGAGTATGTGGATGAGTTAAGAGGGTACCGAAATATTTGTTACCTATATAAAAAATATTTACCTATATAAAAAATATTTTATATCTGCAAAATATAAAAAAAATTTAAACAAGGTATTTAAAGGAAATTGTGAACATTTAAATTTATTTGTTAAATTAAAAAAAACATGGCTATAAATATTACAACTTAAAATTTAAGTATCTTACGAATTTTTATAAGTATTAGTGATTTTCCTTAAAATAATGAAATATACAAATCTGATAAAATATAACAGAAAATGTATTTTTCTTCACTTGTCCGTAATTGTCCGGTATGCGGAATTTTTGTCCGTAACTGCCCGTTAAGCGCAGCCTTAATTTATCCTACATCTCTATTTGTATCCTTCCCATATCAATCTCCATCTCCATCTTGTTACTTCGTGCGTGTTTCTAGGACCTTTTTGACTTGTTCACCTCACACACATGAGTCCCTTTCAGCTGAGTATCACTTAGTCTAATTCCTCCACGTCTATGCATTCTGCATAACAAAGATTTTTGCTAATTTCTCGACAAAAAAGAAAAGAAAGAGCTCGCACAATGAAAGGAGACCAAAGCGGAGATAATTCCGACACACACGGAATTATAGAGAAAGAAGGGCGCAGAGCGCTCAGATTTGTCAGGAGATTTGTCGGCTCAAGGGGCAACTTAACAAGGCACAACAATGTGTGGCCAACGATGATGTTGATGATGACGATGACGATGATGTACACTACATATACATATGTGTATATCCCTAAGATGCAGTTTGTTTTCGTTACGGCTATTTAGTGCTTTGGCCTGCTCAAGCGCCTCGGTTTTTGGTTTATTTGCTTAGGCGGCTTAGGACTCAAAATGCCACAGAGGATTTATCCTACCCATCCCACAGCGGACAGCCAACAGCAGACAGCAGGGAAGAAAGAAGATAAAAATCCTCTGTGTTTGCTGTGCATTTCACAACTTTTTATGTGGTCATATTTCTTGCAAGTGCTGAAGTGTGCCCGACTGACATCCCAAGTTGGGATGGGATGAGATTTTTTGGGGGGCCCCCTTCGAATGACAGGAAACGAGCGCCGAGCCGTAAAACGCTTCAACTCCTCGGCATGTTTAATTGCCGTTAGTTTTTACACTCGCCAGGCGAATATCTCATCGAATGTCAAAAGCCAGCCCCACAAAACTCAGCTGATTTCCCGCTTTTGCCTGATTTATGGGCTAGGTGGTGATTTACGAAAGGGGGAGGAGGGATCGTTCAGATAGTCAATTGAATCAAATCAGGGCAAAGATTAATTTCAAAAGGTGATTCTCCGCTTGTCCGTAAGTGTCCGTTAAAGAGAGTTTATTCTCATGAGTCACTTAGTTTTGTATAGATATGTTATTTCTTTTAAATTAAGTTAGGAATCAGGTAACCGAAGATCCTTCATGTTGATATTGACTATCTTATCCGTCACTTGTCCGTAACTGTCCGTTAAGTGGAGTTTTTGTCCGTAACTGTCCGACAAGCAGAGTTAAACTAGTTTCAATATAATTAATCTACTAAAAGTAGAGCCCTTTAAAATACCTATTCATATCCATACTCCACACACTTAAATATCTTTATTTAATCTCTGAAAAATGCTGTTAAATTGAGTATATCATATGAAAGTCAAGATCTTTCCTTTGATAGCTCCCACTCTTTGGTGTCTGTCGGTCTGTCGTCACTTCCAAAGGAAATCTCAGCCGCACAGTGCCAGCTGTAAATATTGTGTTAAACATTAAATGAAGTCGTTAAAATCGTTTAATGATGCACTCGTTAGTCACTCGCGTTGACAAGTGAGGTGGCCTTTTTGCTCTGTGGGGATCTGTCGATTTGTGGATCCGGGGATCCGAGGGATCTGAAGAACTCCTCCCACTCTTTGGCTGCTTGGCAATCTGGCGCGTCAAAATCAACGGGCATGACTTCGGTCGGCTGTTGTCAAAAGGAATTGAAAGGATGTTTGATGGCATGCTAAATTGACAAATGCATGCAAAACACTTTTCGGCTGCCGCATTTGCGCATACCGCCTCATTATTCATAGCTAGTAAAAAGAGTCGCATGTTGCCGCCGTGCGGGTATGTTGATGTTGCTGTTGCTGCTGTTGCGTGTAAGTTGCCATGCAATTGGCAGTGCCTCATTCCAACTTAATCCCCAATGTTCTGGGGGCAATTAGCAATAGGCCCTTTCTTTGCATTTTTCCAATATTTACCTTGGTTGCATTGTGAGTTCCTCATGTTGTTGTTGCAACAAGTGTTGCTGTTGCCATTGTTGCTGCAGCTGCTCAAAGTCAAACGGTTTTGGGGGTCTAGTCATAAGGTCAAACTGCGCGCATTATCAACGCTGCCACAACAGCAAAAATCTGCAACAATTTGGGCACTCGAAAAAATGGCAACTTCATTTTGGGAAAAAATATTCTTTAAAATATAGAAAAAAAATTATATAATGTAATTTAAAAAATATTTACAAAATTTAATAAATTCTTTTAAATAGAAAAATAAAATTATATTTCAATGGTAAAATGTACAAAAAAATGTAACCTTTAGAAAATAAATCAATTCAATTTGTAAGATATTATTTTTTTCCGAGTGTAGAGCATCAACATTATGCTTAAGCGCTGCAAGCGGTTCGTGCTTAAAAGCGCGCGACACACACACATATTCCGGGGAAACATTGTTGCTGTTGTTAGGCCCGCCAGCAACATGCAACATGAGTTGCTGTTGCTGTTGCTGCTGCTGCTGCGCTGCCTGCTTAAGATGTATCTGCTGTGATTACCACCAGGCGAGCGTGTACTTAAGCATTTTATATGCTTTTTTTTATGCCATCTTGTCCTTGTGCAACATCGCGAGTTGCGGGTTGCAAGTTGCAAGTCGCTGGAATCGCTGGAGTCTCTCTTGAGTTCCGAGTCCGAAATTGGGTTTATAACTTTGCGCCGAGGCGCGCGTTGAAATGGCGTTGATGATGTTCATGTTTCATGTTTGTGGCTTGATGAAGAGCAACGATTATCCCCAGCAACAACAGCAACACAGCAACAGCAACGCGGGCTGTAAAAATATGCCACAAATTGATTGATTTGCCACGGCACGAAGCTGAGCCAAAGACGTTTGGCCACGTTGCAAACTCGTTTCAGTTTCAATTTCATTTATAAAGGCATTTTTCCTCCTCGCTTTTTTTTTTTTTTTCGTATTTTATTTTATATATATTTAGTATTTTTTTTTGCCAGCTAAAAGTGGGCGTTCTTGTTGCTGGCGTGCCAAAAACTATCTGAACATGGCGACAAAATATGCAAGCCAAAGCAAAGCAAACCCAAATGCAATTGAAACGCAACGAAAATTGTGCAACGCCTACTGCAACTCGGATGCAGCTCAAGTATTTATTTTTACATTTTTCTCTTTCTTGATCTTTTTTTTCGCTTCGATTTTATTTTTATTGCGGAACTGCCACACAACAATTTCCCAATTGAAATGTGTACGCGAAAATTGTTGCCGCTTGACAAATAAGTTGCATGCAAATAGCAGCAGCAGCAAAAAGCAGCAGCAGCAACAGCAATTGCCACTGCAACATCAACGGCAGCAGCAATTTGTATGCAATGAATTAAATTCCAGTGCACACAATTTTCTCAATGGCAAACTGGCAGCGGGGTTTTCCATTGATGAAAATCACCAGGCTCACCTTTGACCATCTGGGTTGTTTGTCAACTTGACTTGACAGCAGCAACAGCAACAGCAACTGCTACAGCAGCAACTCCAAGAGCAGCAGCAACATTGGTTGCAAGTTGATGGAAAAGCCCTAGAACTTGTCAAATTATAAAGACACGGAAGAAAACGTTCAAAGAATATATTTTTTTTACTTTAATTTTATTAAAATTATGATTTGGTGACCCCAATTTTGAAGGTTTATTAATTTGATTGCATTTAGGTCTAAAAAATGCTGTACCCAATATTGAAACTTAATTAGGAAAAATTATTATTTGCATAAGTTTGGTGACCCCGATTCCAACTAAGTTCAAGGTTTTCCTCCTAGAATTTTCATTGGTTACTTAAATATTCAAGGCTTCGAAGGAAAGTGCACAGAATAATGTTTTTACATTTGAATTTTATGGAATTTATTATTTGGTGACCCCGAATTTCAGCTTTTTGTGATTTGATTTAATTTAGGATTAAAAAATTCAGTGGCAATTTTGAACACCTAAATATTAGTAGATATAAGATTCCCCAATGCAACTTTATTAGGCGAAACTATTATTTGAAGAAGTTTGGTGACCCTGATTTATTACAATTATTATTATTAGCCACGTTTTTTTCACAGCCTAACCACTGTAGCCTGTTGACTTGACAAATTCGTTTGGAGGCAGTCGCTTGTCCAACAAATGCAATTAGTTAAATGAATTTTGAGCCAAGTCTCGGTTACGCTCGGCCATCGAAAGCGTTTATCAACATCAAATTGAAAACTCAAAATCCAGTCGACGGTCGACGAGACACAGAGAGACTTTTCCCACATTCGTCAGTCGGCCGGCCAGAGTGGAAAGGGAAAATGTCTGCGGGGAAATTGGGGAAAAGGGGATGGGGAAAAAGTCGAAACTGAGAAAATGGCCCCGAGGGCCAGCAAGTCAAACGCCAGACTCCGGTTGTCTGGCTGAAAATTGTGGGTAATTTTCGGGGTTACCTTCGCCCGGTTAACATTAGCGTGTGTGCAGGTTGTAATTTTCTACTTTGCGCCTGGAAAAATCGAAGCGACGAAGAAAGCAGAAGGGAAAATGGGTGAGGGGAAAATAGGTAAGGGGAAAACCTTTCAAGAGTCGATCGTTATGTCTATGGATTCCACAGGCGACTTGTTAACTGCTCATAAAGGCCACCAAAATCGAGATCGGATGAAAAAAGAGCTTTATGGCATATAATAGTAGATGTACTGCTGTCACTTCCTAATGGTATAATGAGCTCTATACGATGCGATGCGATACGATCTCTGGGTGTTTGTTGCGTTTTGTTAATTAGCCATTTAATGCCCAATAAAACCGGGCGGCAGTAACAATAATAACAAGAATAACAACAATGGCAATGCCATTAGCCAGAATCCAATTCGAAATCAGAAATCAGAGTCCGCAACACGATTTTTGATTTATTGAGTCATTAAATAATAATCATAATTTTCTTGTTTAGCAGCCACTATAAAAAGCCATAAACACTATGGCCAAAGAAGCGTTGCTTCTTTATTTTTTTCCTTTATATTTATGACTAGAAAAATGCCGCAGAGAAGATGGCCAAATGTTTGTAAATATTATTTAAATAACTTTGGGCGATTTGATTGATTATGCGGATGATTTTTAGCCGTAACACCTTTTATTCTTCTCTTTTTGTTTATTTCCCCTTGGGAGGAACTGCAAGTGTCTAGTTTACACTTTATGGTTAAATCCATGGGGCAAATATGCCTCAAGTCAAGTCAATTTATCAAAAAGAATATTCAAATCCACAGTGTGTTCTGTCCGCAGAGCTGGTTACATCTTCGGATCCCTCAGATTATGAAATTAAAATTTATAAAGACACTAATCGAACCTACTACTAGCCATCATTAATCAAAGTCAGCCCACGGGGCTTTCGGTAATCTTCGCTTTTCTCTCACTGGACAGCAGTGTCAACTGGGCAAAAGGAGTGAATAAATAAAAATAAGAGAAATATTAAAATGCCGGCGAATAAAGAAATCAATAAGTCAAATTGCCAGCTACGGACATGGGCATTTTCATTATTTATTATTAAACGAATTGGTGCAACCTTAACTGCCAAAGCAATTGGCTACCGGTCTTCTGTCTTCTGTCTCCGGTTTTCTGCTTTCTGTTTTCTGTTTTCTGCTTTCAGTTTACCAGTCCTCCGATCTCCGGCCATCTTCGACTCCTTCGAAATGCCATTCGAAATGAATATGCAAAAGAGCAGGCACAGCGAGAATAAATAAATATAAAATCAGGGGGAGACCAGCCGAGCGACCGAAAAACCGGCAGCATTTTGGAGCTGCGGCCCAGACAGCTGGACAAGCCCTCTTCACAGCGGGATAGCGGATGTAGCGGCTATATGGCTATAAGGAGAAGGAGGAGGGTCTAGAGGAGGGTCAGGAGGAGGGTCGGGAGGAGGGTCAGGGGGCCAGTCCAAGCCAGGCCCCATTCGCTCTTATTTAGCTAATTTAAATGAGCTGCAAACAAGCGGCTATTAAGAAAAGGCTGTAAAAACGAATATTGAAATGCCCTATAAAAAGTAAATTTAAAAAGGAATATTTTTAGAAATTAGACCATTTTAGTAAAATACTTTAAGGCTCCGAAAAAATATTCTAAACTGAATGCATAAAATTACTTGAATATTTCACTTTGGTTTTATTTAAATCCGTAAATAAAGAATATATTGCATATTTTACTTAAAATTTTTTTTTTTCAAAAGAAAGACATTTTTTTGGTTATATTTAGAATATATTAATACAAGAGATTCCAGTAGAAAAAAATTTCCTTAATTTAAGTAACTAATTTTAATTCTATAGGGTATTCAAATCAAAGTGCAGACCAAAGCAAAGCGAAAGGCTGAAAGCGATTTTATGGGATGCGTCTTGCAATTTATCAAACATTTTGGGTAGGCGGCGGCAGCAACAACAAATTGATTTGCATAACCAATTATAAACACATTCCGTAGGAGTTGGATCCCCTCCTTACATATATATATATACTGATGTATATCCCATTCTTTGGACTCCCTGTTCTTATGTTCTTGATTTCGCCACTGTTTCTGAGTCTTTTGTTTAACACAAATTGTCGCACTTTAGCAGAACAACAAAGGCCACAATGGAGCTACGAAAATTTAGGAGGGGGAATATTTATGCGACACATTTTATAAACAGGCGGATGCACATACTATAACTACGAGATTTATTTGCCATTGACACGAACCGCATTTTTGTCTATTTATTTAGCCGTTGTTATTTTTCGCTAGCTTATTTGCTTGGCTAAACTGGCCAGAACAGAACAGAAAAACACAGATAATGGCATCGCCTGGCCCACTTAGATATCGCCCGATCGCCCCTATTTAGTTAGCCATATATATGGTCTATAAACATTTTTTATAGAGTGGTATATGGAGCTGTAAAACAAATCTGATTGCACATTGTACAACCATTAAACGAGTCACGTCAAACGGAAAACTGAAAACTCTGGTAAAATGGCTTTGAACATGACAAAAGTGCATTAGCCAAAAGGTATTTCTAAATAAATTTAAAATCGTTTTTATAAGGTGTATTATAATTTTTTTATTTTATACAATTTGCGAAATTCTAATCAGAAAATTAGAATATAAAAACTTTATTATAAGACATTAAAAATTCAAAAAGTTTTTAGAATTATATAAAAATAATTGAATTCATCAAATTACATTTTAATATAAACTAAAAATATTGAAGACTATTTAGAAAATTATGTGATAAACTTCAATTTAAAATAAATCTAAGAATAATTTTAAAATAATTATATTCATGAAATTAAATTTTAAATATAAACTGCCAGAATTTTTAATTTTTAGGTAGCACTTTGCGTCGCTTTTAAATAATTACAATTTGATTTATTCAGTAATTCTAAAATCCAATTGAAATTCTATCCTATTTGCATAGGATACAGAAAATAAAGCGAAGAGAGGTGAGGTGTTTTTTGTGTAGCCCATCACTTATTAAACACTCGTCACTTTTAATTAAAAGTCGCCGCCTGTGCCAGAGAGTTGTTGGCCAAGTCCCGACTATTTGGTCAGGTTGTGTGATACCCCATCCCCACTGAAAGTTTTCCAGGGGCTGAGTGACGGGGAAAGGGGGTCTTCCAGGGGGCTGCAGCTGCATGCCACTGCAATTTGCAATTACCACAAACACGCGGCGCAGAAAACCAGCAGCAATATCGCATGGCAAAAGTTTTGCAATTAGAACACTTTTCGCGTGGTTTTAATGATAACACATGGGTGTGGGGCCCCCGAAAAGGGGAGAGGGGCAGGGCGTAGTGGGCGTGGCAGGAAACTAGCTTTTAAGTGTGTCTGCACACAGAAAATGCGCGAAAATTTCGAGTGAAAAACGCTCAAAGGATTTCGATCTTTTTTTTTTTTTTTTTTTTTTTTTTGTGTTGTGGGTTCCCCTGTTATTTTAGGCCTTTCGTATTCTTGGCATAGTTTCGGAATCAAGTGGAAAATATTGTTGGACCGTAGAAAAGCCCGCTTTTGTCTCTCATTGTTTTCTGTGTGTGTGGTCAAGTGCTGCGAAAAAAGGACAATGGGTCCTGTTTTTACAAGAACTCTCTCATTAGAGCGCAGATTTAGAGCAAATGTCCTTTGTTTTGGGTTCGAAGAGAGATGAAGAGAGAGTGTTGTGTTTTCTTTTGCCTTAAATCAGGCGCTCTGTGTTGGCATTAAAGGATTTGCAGGATCAACGGCTGGATTTCAGTCAGCTAGCTCACTAGCGCTCTCTCTTTCCGGCATCCTGCGGCGATAATCGCTGGCAGGATCACAGGATCATCATCTCTCTCTTTCTCTCCCTCTTTTCTTCCCTCTCGTAGACCGCTAATTTGTTACAAAAATTGCACATTTCGATGTTCGCGCCATGGGGTCGAGAATCCGTGTCCCTTTTTCCTATTCAGCATCCCCTCTTTTAATTTGTATTTCTTTTTTTTTTGGCCCATCCATCACCGCCATTTGGCAGTTGCCTCCTCTTTTTTTCGCCCCTCTCTTTCACTCTCTCTCTCTGTCTCTGTCTCTCATTCATTCAGTGGCGGCCTTGCCCTTTGACCTTCGTCTCCTACTGCGCCATTTCGAGCATTTAGCGGCACTTAGTTTATCAACCAACCCATCACTTTTAATCCACCCCTCTCTGTTGTGTCTATTTCGCTCTCTCTTGATGCGAGCGAGCGAGAGCGAGATAGTGCTGGAAAAAAGTACAGTCATTGCAAAACAGAAGTTTTTATTAGAATCACGGAACCGCCCTAACTCAAAAAGTATCTAAAAAATGGAATAATATTACAATATTATCACAGTAAAAACATTTTACACCTTTTTTTTTGTCTTTAGTTTAAAACAGTTTTTGTTTTTTTTAATTCTATAAACATAAAAGATAATTTATTCGAATGGTAATATAATTTTTTCTTTAGCAAGTAATCTTATGGAATATATTCCCAGGCGAGGCAGACAGAGCGAATCAATTGTCTCGCCATAAATATCAATATCAATATCAAGTTGGCTTTCAATCAAACTCATTATGCTAATGAAGACACACAGCTGCACACGCCTACACACAGATACGCCACACAGATATTCAGATACCAATACACCCATACAAATGATCGCCGGATGACTAAGTGAGTGAGTGAATCGAGCCCGACTTGCGATCGATACAACTTGACTCTCGATCAACTCTGGGGCTCTGGGGCTGCTTAACCATCCATCCATCCATCCATCGGGGTTTGGTTTTCGGTTTTCGGTTTTCGGTTTTCAGTCCCCTGGTGGGTACAACATTATCATCGTGATGATGATCGCCAATGCCTGACCATCGACATGAACATCGACAGCTTGCGGCGACGTTTAAATTTGTTCATACTATAAACAAAATGAGCTGAAGATTCTATCTGTTCGTGTAAATATTTGTTAAAATTAAGCTTTCAACTGAAAAGTTTCAAAAGTTTTAATTTTCCTATCTCTTGCGATCTTTTTTGGTTTTTTTGCGGCCTTGGTCCCTGGTCCATCAACTTTATTGTCAGCCATGTGATCTATATGGGATATATGGGTATATTATAATGTAATCTTTCGCCTGCTGATTGATGCCATAGATCGGCAGATCGTTATAGCTGACAACGATTAGTCTAATAGTTGGTAATTTCATTTGATTTAAGCGATTACCCTACGAGTGATCATTAGAGATCAGCTGCCATAACTTGGGAATAAAAGCGGCAATCGTCATTGTGTTGGGCCAGCTAATTTGTCAGTTTGATTGCAGCGATCGCTGATTTCACATCAGGTGGCAATATGGTGATCAAATTAAGTATATATTTTATTACGATTAAGTGCTGACAAGGTATCAGTGATTAGATTGGATATGGAAAGGTTCTAAGAAGGCGTATCAACCTCCCGTTTTTTTGGGGAGTCTTTTATACCTTTAGATAATTGTAAGTCATCATTATTTTTGGGAATCAAGCTGAGAACTATTAGTTTTCCACCTTTAAATATTTTATAAAGGGTATTTGGACTTCGTCTAGGCCTGGTTTATTAATCGGCTTTAGCAACAAAATTTTGTTTGCATTTTTAATGTGTTTTTTGCTGTTTTTTTTTTTTGCTTAAATATGCTGCTGCTTTTGTGGCCTGTGGCAAATGTTTTGTCTTCATTTCGTGGTGTGTGTTTTTTCTGTATTTTTTTTTTAGTTTTTCTGTAGTTTTGTGTTGTGTTTTATTTTTTTCTTTATTTTTTTCTGTTCAAATTAGCCTGCAGACATGGGCAGACATGCAAACCTTATGGGGGCCTCTCAATAGCACAGGAACAACACCTTCGCGAGCTGCACACATAATTCAATTAATTTGATTTAATTGCCGCAATGAAAGCGGCGCATAAATTGCATAAATTAGCCACGAACTGAGCAAATGCACCGGCAATTAAACGACCACATAAAAAATACCCATATAGTCGGCTAAATATTCTCAGTAGAGTAAATGTGAATATATATTTTTAAGAGCACATTGATTGGGGAATTAAACGCGGTTTTATGTCCTCAAAAATGCTATCCAATTGGCAGCTCCACCCCAAATTTAAAAACCAAAAAAGACCCCCTGTTTTTTTGTTTTGTTTTTTCAGAGGGTTAAAATGTGAGCTCACCGCTTTTGGCCAAATATCTTTTTTTATTGTAGTTTTTTTTTTTTTGGCCAGCTAATGACGTTGCAAATTTGTGGCCAATGTTGTTGCTGTTGCCTGTCAGCGTTTATTTTGTTTGAAGCCCCTCCTCCCCCTCCACCCCTTTTGCCCTTTGCCCAAACAATCCCCCCGAATGTGCTGAAAGTTGTGAGTTTTATGAAGTTTTAAGCAGGCTCTAAGTGTAATGCGAGTTGAACACGTCATCAGGGGAAGTTGAGTTGCGGTTCGGGTTGGTTCGGTTTGCTTTAGGATGGTTTGGGGAAATGTGTGAAGGAGTCAAGGATGTGGTGGGTTAATGTCGAAAGGAAGAAAGGTAGGAGAGGGACTAAAGCCTAGAGGGTTAAATTAAGGCAGGGCGTTTAGTCTAAGAACCTAGAAAATAACTATATAATAAAAATAACTACAAAGAACTAAAAAAAAATTAAATAATAAATGTATCATTATTATAGAATACAAAATATATCGAATCTGAAAAATATTATCTTTACAGAATACGAAACATATATCATATGTTTATGGGATTTCCTAATTAATTAAAATAATTAAACTCATTAAAACGAAAGTTTTGTTAACTGTTCTCACTTTTCGATTTATATTTCTTATATTTCTTGAGCCCTTTAATTATTTAATTATTTCCTTAACAAACTGGATTTTATGTCTCTGATTGCACTGCCTGCTCCTTTGTTAACCCCTTTTTTCCCCAAAAACCCCGTTTGAAATTGAAAACATAATCAACCCCAATTACTGGGCTTCTGCAGCCTGAACTTAAACACCCAAACAGGCCAAAGCACTCGACCAAAAGTTCGGGTTCAAATTAATTGCAATCCGAGGAGCATTAAATGTGACCCGTTTTCAGGGGGGGAAAGGGAAAAAGGGGGTTTCCTTTGGAGAATGTCATGTGGCTCTAATGAGCGGTCAGTTAATCATGATATTTCACTAGGAAAATGGGCGGAGGGTTGGAAAAAAAAGGGGGGTTTCAAATGAACAGCAAAGTGGAGGAACATCAAATTAAAGCATTTCCTAAATTAAAATCTTATAAGCAAAAGCCTCCTTTTCTTCCATCTCTTTCATTGCGCCTCTATCCGTCTCTTTCCCCCCTCTTCTTCTTCTTCTTATTGCCGCACATTAAAGACACTTTAATGCACTTCATCAATTTGGGTTATGACTCCACTTCGCCTTCAGACGAATCTCTCAGTTCGTAATTATCGGGCCAATCCCGAAATCAATGTACATATCGACCTGGATATACCCTGTATGATAAAAAGTATTTAAGAAAAAGTAAGTGATAATGATGATGATGGCACAACAAAATTTTACAAAATATTTTTTGTATTAATTATTTTTAACAATTAGAGTAGAGTATCAACCTATGTATCTTCTTCCCACTCCCCCTTTGTATTTTTCAGAAATTTCTCAAAAAATAATAAATAATAAAAAAGCAGCTCCTCGTAGCTGCCCAGATAAGGATGAAACACAAAAAAATAACGCACAAGCGAAGAAGGATGAAAAAATAATAATAAAAATTATGATGAAAAAGTCTGGAGCTTTGGAAACTCCATTAATTTTGTAGCCCCGGCTACTTTTGGTCCGTCGCGTTTTTGGAGCGTCATTGTTAATGAGTTTTCGTGTATGGCTTACTTATGGGCCATGGGTGCAGAAGTGCCCAGGAGTCCAGGAGTCCGAAGGACCAGTTCCAAGGAACTCCAACTGCCAAGACAAAGTTGACCGGGCGTTCGTTCTGCGTTTTTAATAAACTTCTGGGACAGAAGCGACTCGGTTCCCACGCTGCTTTTAATTTGCTTCTCTCGCTCTCCTTCAGAATCAGAATCAAAGCCATTAGTTTACACTTTACATGCTAATGGAAGGATGAGGGGATATATGTGTGTCTGGTCTCTGGATTCTTCTGGTCTTTCATCCTTCTGAAAGTCGACTGCCTCGAGCCCTGGCTTCTGAATGGCGAATGGAGAAGCCGAAAATAAAATCAAAACCAATGAACTTTTTTTAATTGCCTATGAAAATTGTATCTGCTTCGTTCGTCGTTTCTCGGCTCCAAAGCGATTCTTCAGCCGTATTCTCCAGCCGATTCTTCAGCGTATTCGGTAGCTCTCCCTCCTCACTTTCTGCTTTCTGTTGCAGAAGCGCAATTTAAAGATTCTTTTATATTCGCTTTGCGCCGTTTTATGTTTTCTTGCGTTTCTTGTTTTATTTGCATTTTGGCGCCGGAGTTTTTAACTTCTTTTTTCTTTTTTTTTTCCAGCTGCAGTTAAATATTTTTTGGGGTGTTTTTTTTTTGCGTTGATGAGTAGCGGCCTTTTTTTGTTGCCTTTCGCACAGACACACTGTGTGCCACAAAGTTTGGGGATTAGCTGGGGCCAAAAGGATTAGCTGAGATTGATTCTCGCTGATGGATGGCGATAATTGTCGGCTTCGATAGTTGATTTTTAGGGGCCTCGTTTTTATGGCGGAGAAAACTCATCAGGAGTGTAAATGGCAGCGATAATTGGAAAAGACTGAAAGTGGTTTTGCTGTTGTGGTTGGAAAAGTGTGGAATAATTTTTTAAAATTTAATAGTTACTCCTTTTTAATGGCCTCTGATTGGAAAATGCGTTTTACATGACCTTCAATTGTTAGTTTGATTTTTTAAAGATTTTTTAGTTTCATAATATTAAGTATTTAATAATATTTCAAAAGATTTTACAAATCAAGGATACATTTTTAATATACATTTATTAATATATACTAAGAATTGGGATACTAATATAAATATACCTAACATATCATATTCTTTTGAAACCAATAACTTCCCACTCGAACTAGATCAACAATTTGCAATGCAGATGAGGAAAATATATGGCATTCAGATCCGCCTTGATCCACCGACTCCAAATCGAATCGGATCACAAAGGCTAACAATTTGTTTGGCACTCCGGCACCCTAGGGGGCGCCACTTGGCGCCAGTCGCCTTCTATCCTCTTCTTCTTCGGGCCCAAAAACCCATCGATCCCAGCGGCAAATTAGCCACTGCAACGCCCCACGATTCTACCTATGGTATATATAGCCCATACAATGCAAACTGATGAATAATGAATTGGTCTCTGGAATCGGAATAGGAATACGAATAGGAATCGGAATCTTCAAACGTTAAGCGACGTCGACCACAACGAATTTAGATTTTTCACATTTTTATTGTTGTTTGCCGACACGGCGATGCAACAAAGTGCATCTCTCTCTTTCTCCAATTCTCCGATTCTACCCATTTTTCCCTGGCTCATTGTAAATCATTAGCGACGACACCTGCTGTGAAAATTATGACACCGCCTCCGATTGATGTGCCCAACTTGTTGCCGAGAAAGAGGGAAAGAGATGGCATGATATATGTGCGAAAGAGACGGGGCATAGAGACGGGAGCTGAGGTAGATAAAAGGTGAGGAACCTGCAGCGCCATTTGCTGATAGCGCCCGCTGTGAATTCAACCGGGGGAATCGGAATCCGAAACGGAATCCGAAATGGGAACTTGGGAATGGGTAGTTGGGAATATAAACCCGCTGTGCCGACCAAATTTGTTTAGCTCGCGCCTTTTGAAGATATTCCCCTGTCCCTTTCTCACCTGCGGCAAATGACATTCGACTCTTTTAATTAGGCCAACTGCAAGACCTCCTAAGGTGGCCAAGAAATAAAAAAAAAGGGAAGAAGGAAATCAGTTTAAGATAATCAAAGGAGGATTTCAATTAATGATTTTTCATGACTTCATTTTCGGCGTTATTTAAGGATGATTTTTAACAAGATTAATTTATGGAATAATTAGTTTTTAAAAATATCAAAATTTAGTTTTCTCATAAAATAAATCTAAATTACTATATAAAAATCTTGACAAAAAAAGGGAAGTAGCAAAAATCACCAAGAAAGGCTTGACATAAAAATCTAAAAAAAAATCATGAATTCGAAAATAATAATAATAATATAATACACATCATCGTTTGACCCAAAACCTTTTTTTTATACCCCTTTAATACACCCCGTCAATCAAAAAAGTCTGATCGATTAATCAAATCGAGTTGCATTTTAATTTGCCCCAGACTCTCCTGACTGACTGACTAGCTGACCAACTGACTAACTAACTGACTGACTTGCCTGCCCCGATATCATTTTGTATAATTTATCCAACACACACAAACACACACAGGCACAACGGCCATTACTCATACGCGCAGTTGCACGACGTTGAAATTGCTCCAATTAAGTGTGTGCTTTTTTTGGCTCTGTGTTTTTCCCTCGACTCAGAGGCCAAAGTAGTTCGGTGGCTGGATATCCCGAGATCCAGGGATCCTAAGATCCAAAGAGAGAGAGAGATGCGATCCAGAAAGCTCACGATTTGAATGGGTGATGTCATTAGGCTGCCAAAGCACCTGTCCAATGGAGGAGATGAGCAGAGACTTGCAATTGAAAAACAAAAAACGGCAGCGACATAAACGTGCCACAAAAAAACAGATTCACGGAAACCAAGGAAATGGTATGGGTATGGGTATAGGATAGGTGGGCGGTTGTTTAGAGGGGAACTCCCCACATAGCACAGCTCTCAATTTCTGGAGTGGCCAATTACTGGCCGAAATAGCAGCTTCCGCGGAGGCTCTCTGATCCCGATCTCCTCGCCTGATTGCCGGTTGCCAAAGCAATCCACTGAAACACCATAAAACCACTGCACAAACTGCAAAACTGCACCACTGCACCACCCCCTCCGAATAAAAAAAACGGTAAAAGCTCGAAACTAGGCAACTGTAAATCGGCCGACTCGAGTCGAGTCAGTAAACTATTAACTTAATTTTTTTGGACAACTCGACGAGGCCACGACTACTGGGCAATGCCCAAAATACACTCAGACAAATAATGGCTACAACAGAAATTAAATAAAATTAATCAAGACTATTTGGGAAATATTTAAAACATAATTAAAAAACTGAACAAAAATCTATTCAATTCCAGAAAAAATTTTTATTAATTTAATAAGAATAGATTGTATTAAAAATCTTTTAATTGGAATATATTTTAAATTTTAATAAGTGAATATTTATTTAAATGTTTTATAATATTTATTGGCTTACAATTACTTTTAAATTTTTCTATCTTAAATAAATAGCAGATATTTTTGCTGTCTTTTAATAAATTCTTGCCCCCAATAAATAAAATAAATATAAATAAATAAAAGGCAGTTTTAAAAACAACCTGCAATTAGTGCAAATGAGAAAATTCGAATTGACTCATTTCCGCGGTAATCGATTGATGGCAGATCAATTTCGGATCAGTGTATAGACGTGTGTATATATTTTGCAGCGCTTGATTGAACAACTTTTACCGTATTGCCAAAGTTGTTCAACTTGTTGTTGACAATTCTGTCGTTGTTGTTGCCGTGACTCTTGGTTGTTTTTATTTTTTTTTTGTCTACCAAGTTGTTGTTGTTGCGGCAACTCAAGCAGCTGGCAGGCATGAAATGTGTTTGACGAGGATCAAAAGGACCACAGATTGGCTTGGAGAATCCTTCGCTTCCTCGCCCCTCTCTCTAGAGAAATCCTCGACCTTCGTCAATCAGGCAGCAATTTCGAGTGAGAAAAGGAGAAAATACAAGTGCCGAGGCAAAGTGCCGCTAGACAAAAAGCGGAATTGAAAATTAGTTTTGGCCAAGGCCAAGGGGCAACAAGGAATCCCCAAACCAAAGACTAAAAACCCAAAACCGAGCCGACTTTTAATGACTTCCTCCCGAAAAACGCAGCGCTCGATTATAAATGTCTGTGGTAAAAGGTTATCGGTTTCTAAGTCGAATGGGTGATACGCTGGTAAAATAAATGCTTAAATATGTTTTGGAAAAAAATAATAGGTTGCTTTTTTATATAATAAATGTATAAAATAAATTTATATTTCAGTCTTAAAATTCAGTCTTTTATTTAGTAATTTTTTTTTAGGGGATATAAAAAAGAAATATTTTTTTTATAGTTTAAAAATTATTTTCCTTGATTGTATAATGTATTTAATATAGTATCAATTTCTATTTGTAACTTAACATTTTTTTAGTGACTTTAAAATCTTGTTCCAGTTTATTTAACCCTTTGGCACCCGACAGGGTATCCACAGAACGCCAGGGAGCGTAAAAACGCGGCTCATTCGCAGCGCTAAAAGGGAATTTCAGTTTTGATTTACGTGGCGAATTAATTTTGTGGGTTGCTGTTCTGCGGCTGCCCTCTTGGCAGACATTAGAAACCGTTGGCCGAAGAAACAAAGCAAAATCGAGCGGGCAGGAAGCGAAATTGAGCTCGACTAATTCGCATTTAAGTAATTTGCAAATTCGCGCGAACGGCAGTTAATTAAGAAATGCAAGCATTCCCATGGGAAATATTTACTAGAATTGTGTGTGGGGTTGAAAGGGTTAATATTCAGGATGGGAATATTAAAGAAGAATTTATTTATAAAGTGCAATATTTTTTATAAAATATTTAATAATAGATATAATAATATATTTTTTAAATATATTTTCCATAATTTTAATTGAGCTTTTATCTCTTTTTTTCCTTTGACAGGACCATCCCAGTTTGAGGGGAACTCCGCTGGCCATGTTGGCCGCCCAGTGCAACAAGCTATCCAACAAATCGCCACCCCCGCTGGCCGACGCCGCTGTGGGCAAGGGCTTCCATCCGTGGAAGAAGAGTCCCAATTCCCCGGCAGCGGGCTCCAGTGGAGGATCCTCTGGCGGAGGAGGAGGCGGCGGCGGAGGAAGCAGCGCCGGCCAGCACTCGCCCTGCGCCATCTCGGCGGCCAGCTCGTCGAGCTCCAGCGGATCGAGCGGCGGCCACTCCTCCAGGAGCCTCTCCGCCAGCGCCAGCACCATGGTGAACATCACAGCTAGGTAAGCAGGCAGGCGGCGCACAGCGATCCTCGAAGGGATTCCCCAGGGGGAAGTGGGTGGATGGTGATTATCTGGCATTTTAAGGGACCTCTTTATAAAATCTTTTAATTTAGTTTAGGAAGACATAAGAATTATATTTATCTAAATTGCTTTTAACATAGCTTATCGAGAGGGAAAAAATTTTTAGTTATTTATTTAGCAAAGAAAATTTATGCTACTTAGTAATATTATAAAAAAAAGGTATTTCTTACAAAATGTTGATAGAAAATGAGTTGAATAACTATATTATGATACATTATTAACATTATTATGATGGGAAAATAAATTTATATTACAAATAAATTATTAGGGCTGACTTAAATAACTAAAAGCAGTTCATTGTAATATTTTAAAGTAAAAGGAATTCTAAATGTAAAGTCTAAAATCTCTTTAATTAATTACAAAAGGTTTCCAGTAATAAAATTGATTTATCAGGGACGTAACATAAAATAAAGATATTATTTGGAAAAATTCAAAATCAGAAAATAAAAATTAAATTTATTAAGATTTAGATTAGCTATATAAAAGACTAGATAAAAGGCTAGATTAGCTAAATTAAAGGCTATTTAGGCTAAATTAGCTAGATAGATTCCGAATCCACCCCTTCTACTCCTTAAAGAATCCCCGTGGATCGCTGTGCGTGATCGGCCGCAGCAGCTATAACCTCTACGACTCGCGAGTAATTTCAGCATCTATCCTTACAGTCGCCCCCTGGCCTCCTCCTGCGCGGCCGTGGGCGGTGGTGGTGGCGGTGGCTCCTCCGGTGGCTCCTCCGGCGGCTCCTCCGGCGGCTCCTCCTCCTCCTCCTCCGCCGCCTCCGGATCGCAGTCATCCTCCTCGGCGGCCGTGGCTGCGGCTGCCTACGGCGGTGACCTGTACTTCCCGAACACCTCCACCTCGAACATGGACAACCATCACATGCACCAGGGTCTCCTCGGGAAAGTGGAGGCAGCGGGTGCCGCTGCCTTCGGAGGCGTCTACTCCAGGCATCCCTACGACTGGCCCTTCAATGCGGTGACCCACAAGGAGGCGGCCTCGGTGAATTCCGGCTGGTGGGACATGCACAGTGCCGCCGGCTCCTGGCTGGACATGGGCGGTGCCGGCATGCACTCCACGATGGCCAACTATGCCAGCGAGAACTACAGCTCGGCGCTGAGTCACTCGCTCCTGGGATCGGGACAGCACCTCCTGCAGGACACCTACAAGAGCATGTTGCCGGGTCAGGGAGTTGGCGTGGGAGTAGGAGTAGGAGTGGGCGTGGGAATGGGTGGCTTCTCCCTGCCGCACAGTTCTCCCTCGGCGGCGGCGGCGGCGGCAGCGGCCACAGCGGCGGCAGCAGCAGGTTCACCCCAGGGTGGCTCACCTTCGACACCCTCGCCGCGTTCGCAGCGACGCTATGCTGGAAGGGCCACCTGTGATTGCCCCAATTGCCAGGAGGCCGAGAGACTCGGTCCCGCTGGCGTTCATCTGCGCAAGAAGAACATCCATTCGTGCCACATACCTGGTTGTGGCAAGGTCTACGGGAAAACCTCCCATCTGAAGGCCCATCTGAGGTGGCACACCGGCGAGCGTCCCTTTGTGTGCAACTGGCTGTTCTGCGGCAAGCGCTTCACGCGCTCCGACGAGCTGCAACGGCACTTGAGGACGCATACCGGCGAGAAGCGCTTCGCTTGCCCCGTGTGCAACAAGCGCTTCATGCGCAGCGACCATTTGGCCAAGCACGTGAAGACGCACAATGGCAATGGCACCTCCTCGGGCCATCAGTCCAGCCATAATGGACACGGTGGTGGCCTGAAGAAGGGCTCCTCCGAGTCGTGCAGCGATTCGGAGGAGGCCGCCAACCAGTCGGGCGAGTCCAACGGGCTGGGCGGCGTGGGCAGTGGCCCTCAGACGGGCGGGGCCGGCGGCGGCGGGGGTGGCGTCTCCGGCGGTTCGGGAACGGTAACGGGTGGTAGTGGTAGTGGCAGCTCCTCCGGGAGCAGCAGCAATGCCAATTCAACCAACTCGAATTCCGTTTCCGGTTCCGGCGGAGGCAGCCATCCCGGCACCCCGACCTCGCTGCACGCGCACAGCGCCAATGGCACGTCCAGCAGCCTGCTGGGCGGCGGTCTGCACCTGGCCACGCCGCACCAAATGGTCGCCGCGGGCGGTTCGCCGGTGATGCTACACCAGCAACAGCAGCAACAGCAGCAGCAGCAGCAACAGCAGCAGCAACAGCAGCAACACCACCAGCAGCAGCAGCAACATCTGCAACAGCAGCAGCACCTGCAACAGCAGCAGCAACACCACCATCAGCAATTCGGTCAGCAACAGCAGCAGCAGCAGCATCATGCCCACCACCTGCACCACCATGCCCACCACTCGCACCACCTGGCCACCGGTGGTTCGCCCGGTTTGGATCCCAGCTCCCTGGTGGACATAAAGCCACCCATGGTTTGAGGATCGCTGGGACCCTTCCTGTTCACCAACTAAGCGAAGGGTTCCCATTACAAAATCTAATTATAAATATATAATAGAAAACCCTATATCATTTCGAAACTAGCTATCTTGCGGTTGTACATATAGCCAGCAGATGTCTGTAAATATTCATAAATATGCGTGTCTATCGAACAGCTAATCACAGCACTAAATATCTATTGCTTATAGCCTATTGCTAGGAACTAAGCCATTTTTTCTAGAATATCTAGAACATCTAGAGAGCGAGTGTGTGTTTTTTTTTTGTATTTTTTTTACTAGCCCTATGGATATGTAATTTTTTTCATAGCCCCTAAGCATAAATATATATATATATATATAAACGAAATTAACCAAGAGACAAGCTTCGAGCACCATGAAAAAAAGAAGAAAAACAATTATGCAATTCTAAAAACGAAAAAAACACCTAAAATATATTATTATAAATATCGAAAGAGAGAGAGAGCGGAGGGTTAAGCATCATAAATATATTTCTAGTCCAATTATGAAGTGTGAGCGAACCAAAATTGTAAAAAACAAAGCAAAATAAAAAAAACGTAACACAGGGGTGTGTGGTATTCGAACTCGCGGCCCTCTGTAAATTAGCACATGTCCCTCAATTATTTTTGCTAAGCCCAACGGACGAGGACGAGGATCCAGCGAGGATATCTTAGACGCTAGTGCTTTAATCGATCCCAACTAAGAAAAGAAAAAGAAAAACGAAAAGAAAAGCTAAACTAAATGTGTTTTTGTTGTTTTATTTGAACCTAGGCTTAGAGCAGAGATACTTAGATACTTAGCACACACAAAACAAAACAAAACAAAATGAAAAAGCATAAAAAACAAAGCACAGAAAATAAAGAAAAGGATCCGCAATTTATCATCTTCGATTACTTTTTTTTGTCTATGTAAATTAATTATTTAAAATACGAATAAACTATTTAAATTTCATTCAAAATAAATGTACAACAAAACGCGAGAGTTTCCAAATCATTTACAAAAAAATGAGGGGGTTTTTGGGGGCTAAATCAATTTGGTAAATCAATCTTTGTATCTGTAAGTAAGCGTAAAATATGTTTATCTGATTTTGGGGTGGATTTCCATTTGGGGATGACTGCCGAATGGACTTCCGCACAACCATGCCAAAATTCATCTGGTCGTTAACGACTTTTAACGCTCTCAATCTCGACCGAAGGATTCGGCGGGGTGCTAAAAGGTCCTGACCCCGATGTCCTGATATCCTGACGTGTGTGGGTGATTTAAATTTTATTACCGTGGCCAAAGGAACCCTCGCAAAGCAAAGCAATCCTCTGGAACAGATTGCCCGTCAAGTGGGTGCAGATTGTTTCTATCCTTCCCATCATCCCCTTTTGTTTGGCTTCTGGATTTTTTTCCTTCGATTTTCTGGAGTGGATTAAGCTGCGCAGTTATTTTTCCCGCTGGTGTTTTGACATCCCCGGCATGGGGGTGTGGTCGCCCGGGGGGCAAAAACAATTTGCCAGGGCAATGAATTCAAGATTCAAATGAATAAGGACCTGCCCAAGGACTCTCTGCATTTGGGGAGAATTAATGGAAAGCCCTCGCTGCTCACTTAAAGCGTCGTAAAGAGTCGTAAAGAATTGGATGCCGCAATGATACTCGTTTGCACTCATAGCTGTAGTTTCATTTATAACAGAAAATTGGAGAAAAAATAGCAATAATAATATTAAAAACTTATCAATAATTCAATTCAATAACACAAATAAATGGTGGAAGAAATATGTTTTTCAATTCAAAGTTTATTGCCTTGTTTAAAATTATTTTAACAATTTTGAGGTCAGAAAATAAACAAATTTTTAACAAAATCATAAAGATTTTAATATATTTTTCAAAAATTGTGAATTTAAATTTTAAATTGTGAACAAAAAATTGAAATTCTAACATTTATGAGCCTTTTAAGTATTTTATCTATTTATTAAAATACTTTTTTGGAGTTCTAATTCTAATTCTAATAATTAAATCATTTTGCAGGAATTCAATTTCGAAATATAAATACAAATTCGACAAACAATGTTTAAATGCTGTCAAACGGTCTTAAATAAATCTTAAACATTTAAAAAAGGTTTTGTATCTAATGATTTCTTATTTTCCAGCTTCTTAAATAGTTTTCAGATTATTTTTAATTAAAATAAAAATGACATCTTTAATATAATATCTGGGAATTTCCCAAAAGTCTTTGCATTTGTGGCGTAAATCAAAGGCAATTTAAAGTAAGTGTTCCTCGAAGGAATCTCAAGTGCGGTAACTCTCTCTCTTCGGAATCCTTGACTCCTGTTTTCTGGGTATTGTGTGTCACATGGTAGCCGCATCCCGCTGCGCTCCTCACCCCCTCCCCATCTCCCTCCGCCCACTCCCCCAGCAGGATTCGGATTTCAAAAGAGTGCCAGAGCAAGTTGTAAATTAAAATAATGAAAAATACAAACACAAAGGGAGGGGATGTGAAAAAAGAGATAAAACAAAGGACAGGACATGCGTTTGGCATCGGCTTGCAAAGGACATGGGCTGGCTGTAAATATATATATATATATGTTATATAAGTAAAAAAGGGAAAAGGAGCCGAGAATAACACTGCATAAATCAGAAGAGAAATCAGAAGGTGGATCTGCAGTTGAGACGATGATAAACGAGCGACTCGGCGGCGCTGACAAAATCATTAGCAGCAAACTTTAATTAAAATATGATTTTCACACATTTGAACCGAGTTAGGCGCCACAAGCGAGAGATGCCCATTATTCAACCATTCCCCATTCCCATTCCCAGTTCCCAGTTCCCAGTCCCCAAATCTTCAAATCTCCAAACCCCAAAACACACACGAAAACCCCAAGAAAGTGTCAACGGCGAGATGCTGAAGGCATCCCGAGAATCTTTTAATGGTTGCCACGCCCCCGACAGCCCCCGTTCACAAATCTTGTTCACACATTGTTTTCATTAAGCAAAAAAATGAAGCGCGCACAGAAAATATTTGCATACCCTGTAAATAAATCAATAAAATGGGGTATGCTTAATAAACTTACTTTTCTTTGGGTAAAAAAAATTGTGGATCTATCAAGAAATTAATATATATATTTTAGAAAAATATAATAAACATGGTGATTATAATTTTAATTATAATAATTACATAATAAATACTGGTAACTTAAATTATTTAGTTATTATTAATTAAATACTGACTTTATCTACGATTTTTGTAAGTAAAAATAAATTATATTAAATTTTCAAGAGTTTTTTCTGTTTTAAATTGTTATACATTTTTATTAGGTTTTATTAAAACAAAGATTTTGAAAATGTATTCATACAGAAAATGTATAAGCTTAACATTAAATATGATAATTTAAATTCTAATTTTTATAACAAAATTTTAGGATCTCTTACATATTTCCAATATTACAGGGAATCTATTTAGTTCATAATTATCCAAGATTATCTTTTAAATCTCTACTCGTTGCCTGAATGGAGACTCCGTGATTTGGAGTTGTTGAAGTTGTTTGGAGCATCTCCTCTCCGTTGTCATCGTTGTTTCGACATCTGTTTGCATTTGACACGATTATTTATGTTTATCGCGCGTTAAATGCGCCCTATTATCAGCATAATAATCGTAATTAAAAGCCAACTAATTTATGGCAGTGATTTATGCCGCGGATTCCAGGCATTCCCTATTTTTTCCTCAGGGTTCCTTTTACTTTTCCTCGGCATCCTTCCTACTTCTTCCTCCTCCTCAAAAACCCACAACTCTCGATTTGAGTTCTCAATTTTTGGTCTGGCACTGCGCAATTCGGTAATATCCCGCTGGGCCAGGATAACCGACGAAAAGCAAAAGGATACCCGCTGGGTGTTTTAATCTCATTAACTGTCGACGCGATTTCAACGCTCTTTCCCTCCGTCGTCTATATATATTTTCTTTTTGTGACCTCTGATTACAAATGTTGTGTTGTTGTGTGTTGTTGTGGCTGCAATAACATTTAAGCAAATTGCATTTGTTATCCTGCGGTTTCTATTTTTCACGGCTTGAGGGGTCGCGTGCCCCTCCCTATAAACATAACTTGGGCTATGAATTTCAGTACAGATTAATAGAGAATTAAAACTTGAATAGGTGCAGATATCGGTTGCAGGTTGGGGTCACCTTTTTGGTTAATTAAAATATAATATAAAAATAATCAATTTTAAAGTTTGCCATAATTTAAAAAAGGTTTATTATTAAGTTTTAGTTATAAAGAAAATATTTTGATAAGCGATGAAAAATCGGGGTCACCACGATTTTAGTTTTTAATTCTGTTTGATTAGGCTGATAGGGTTACAAATATGATTGGTTTCTACTACCGAAATCCGGGCAAATTCTCTCGACCTTTAAGGTGCGCTGGAAAAGGCTTCTCCCATTCATTTGCAGTCATTACGAATTCCCCGCAGGTTTCCCAGCAAATGGCCTCAATTGTTGCCTTTTTAGCCACTAATTGCTCAATTAGCCGGTTGGCCCAGCCACATGACATGGCCCGAACCGAGGCCACACCCCCCTCAGCCCACTCCGCCCACTTTTTCAACCCCATCCCCCACCTCACTCATAAGGCAATTATTTAATGTACTCGAGAAGTGTACCTATCTCTCTGGGGCAATTCTACGGGAATATGAGTATATTTCACATTCGAATTTATATACTTACTTATCCACTGGCACTGACACTCCCCTTGCTCTTAATAAGTTCGTTAACAACTCTTCGGAATGGTAATATTTAATTTCGAATGCGTCTCCAATTGACGAACCTATCATTTTCGGACTGCGTGCGTTTGAGCGGAAGTTCCCAAAGGGTTGAGTTCCCAGTCCTGTCAGTCGCACTTGGCGGGTTTTTGGGCTGAGAAAGTGCAAGTACAGTAAGGCCAAGACAAGGGCGAACGAACAAATAATATTAAAAAAATAAGTCATCTTGGCAGTTAAACCTGGACATTTTATTTTTTTGACATTTTGAAACATGGAAAATTGGCCAAAATTTTATTTTTTTGAGATCACCCGGAAAGGGTCATGGATTTGTTCTTTATTTTGTTATCTGTTCAAAACAGTATGTATTTTGGGTGTAAGACCATTTTTGGCCAAGTTATAGCAAAAAAACAAACAGAAAAAATTCAAATTTTTACCAAAAACAATGGAAATATTGATATCACATATGGAGTGTCATACCTTTCTGAACTCGTCATTAAATTTCCTATCGATTGGCATTTAAACCTGGACATTTTATTTTTTTGTCATTTTTAGTAAAAAATCATGAGGTACCCCCTTACAAAAAAATTGAAAATTTTATTTTTGCAGGATCACCCGGGAAGTGTTATGGATTTCTTTATTGTTTAGTTATCTGTTCAAAACAGTATTCATTTTTGGTGTAGGACCATTTTTGGCCAAGTTATAGCAAAAAAACAAACACAAAACAAGAAAGGAAGCTAGCTTCGGCCAGCCGAAGCTTATATACCCTTGCAGATCATTCCTATTAATTAACAAATCGCAAAAATGTTAATTTTCTAATATTTCTCATTAATTTTCCGATCGTTCCTATGGCAGCTATATGATATAGTCGTCCGATTTTGATCAAATTAAAATTGAAATTCGGAAATATTTAAAAAGAGTCATATCCTAGAGTAGAAGATAATACAATAAAAATCAAAGAAGCTAGAATTTATTTCCTATTACTTTTCCATTAATTTTCCGATCGTTCCTATGGCAGCTATATGATATAGTAGTCCGATTTTTTAAATAATTAATTCGAAATTCAGAAATATTTAAAAAATAACATCCCCAAAAGTAGAAGGTAATATTTCAAAAAACACCGAAGCTAGAATTTTTTAAAGTTTTTTTCTTCCGATCCTTCCTATGGGAGCTATAAGATATAGTTGTCCGATCCGGTCGGCTCCGACATATATACTACCTGCAATAGAAAGAAGACTTTTGCGAAAGTTTCGTCCCGATAGCTCAAAAACTGAGAGACTAGTTTGCGTAGAAACAGACAGACGGACAGACGGACAGACAGACAGACGGACAGACGGACGGACAGACGGACAGACGGACATGGCTAGATCGACTCGTCTTGTGATGCTGATCAAGAATATATATACTTTATGGGGTCGGAAACGTCTCCTTCACTGCGTTGCAAACTTCTGACTGAAATCATAATACCCTCTGCAAGGGTATAAAAATTCAAATTTTTGCCAAAAAATCAGATTCCAATTTTTCACAAAAAAGTAATTGGTTTTTTAACCGTAACAAAGGAAATATTGATCCAAATATGGATTGTCATACTTTTCTGAACTCGTTATTAAATTTACTATCGATTGGCATTTAAACCTGGACATTTTATTTTTTTTGCCATTTTTCGTAAAAAGTCAAAAACATTGAAAATTTTCGAAAATTTTATTTTTGCAGGATCACCCGATATGTGTTATGGATTTTTTTATTATTTAGTTATCTGTTCAAAACAGTATTCATTTTTGGTGTATGACCATTTTTGGCCAAGTTAGAGCAAAAAAACAAACAGAAAAAATTCAAATTTTTACCAAAAACCCAGATTCAAATTTTTCACAACGAAATAATTTGTTTTTTGACCGTAACAATGGAAATATTGATACAAATATGGATTGTCATACCTTTATGAACTCGTTATTAAATTTCCTATCGATTGGCATTTAAACCTGGACCTTTTATTTTTTTGTCATTTTTCGTAAAAAATATTGATCCAAATATGGATTGTCATACCTTTGTGAACTCGCAAAAAATCATGATGTAACCCCTATAAAAAAATTGAAATGGAATTCGATTGGCATTTAAACCTGAACATTAGGTTTGAAAATTCCGCTCGAAAGCATCTCCACTGTATGTAAATAATTGAGCGCGTATTCTCGGAAACTCCAAATGCCATTTAATTGTGGCACGCAATCGCAGAAAGGATATTAGGAAGGGATCCGATCCTGCTAGCTGCGCCTCCATCGATGGCAGATAGTTGCATTTAATTACGTCAGATTGGATCTGCTCCGGTTCATTGCAGCCAACTGGCAGGAAGGAGAGGATGAGTGAGAGGATGATGAGGACGAGGATGAGGAAGAGGAGCCGAAGGACACGCAAGGCCAGAGGACAAAGGACTCGAAACCGAGGACCCAGAACTGAGGACCCAGGATACACAAAGAGTTGAGTTGAGGCAGGGAGTTCCTTAACCTCAGCGGAGGACACTTGCCTTCCGAGCGTCAAGTATCCTTAGACAATTACCTTGGCCCGAGATGATTATCTGCTAGAGTTAAATTCGATACCGTCTATTAGCCTCGTTATTATCCTTTTTCTGCACCCCAAAGAGTGTCTCCTTCTCTCTCGTTTTCTCGTTTTCCTTGCCATTTGAAGTAGTATCGTGTGTCAGGGCGAATCTCCCATTCAATATATGTACCTGTTTTGATCCTGAACTCGGGGATCCTGGAGCTCCCACGCTGCAATAATAATGTAGTTGCCATTGATGAAAATGAAACGGGAGATGGAAGATGGGAGACGAAATAAGAATGCCAAAGGAGCACAGGAAGTGCGAGAGTGTCGAGCTATTTTGTCGGCTTATCATCCATCATCCGCACATTAGATGATTCCCGATTCCCGAGTGCCATTCCTTGCTAATATAAGTCTTCGGTTTCACCCAGAAAAAAAGAAGGATAAAAAGGAATAAAAATACAAGAAAAAAAATGTAAAGAAAAGACTGTTGGCAACATGTGTTTGCTCGGCTCGGTTTTTATCAGATTTCCCACAATTAGCCCCGTTCCAGTTGCTCTACTCTTATTTTTCCCATATCGAGGCACGCCCACTTGTCAACATTGCATTCGTGAAAACTGAAAACTCAAAAAAAATTAGTACTCTAAGCCGACAAAAAAAAGACAGCGGAAAACGGATCAGAAATTCCACATGTCCACAGCTGGCAGTTGAAAATTTCCGTGCTTTATAATTAATATTTTTCAAATGAAAGGTATTACAATTATAATTTTTTTTTGTTCCGGGTTTCTTTTTTTTTTTCATTCATATATCCTCATGGACATTTTGCGGTTTGACGCTGCTGTCGTGTAGCTTGTTAAGACCAACAACAATTATGGTAAAACAATAAAGAAAAGTTACTAACAAAAAGAAGTGCGGCTAAGTGAGGTAAACATTCGGAAACTTTAAAGTCGAACATCCTTTAATACCCTTAAAAATTTTCGGGAATATTTGTTTGACATTACTATATCATTAAAAGAGTTAAGATCTGGAGAAATAGGCAATACCAAAACAGAATTAAAATACTAAGAAATTCTGCATTCAAATATCTTTAAAAAATAATCCCAGTCAAAGCTTAAATATTTTTTAAATAATTGTAGAATAACCAAAAAGGGATAATTAATTTAAAAAATGTAATTTAAGACAAGGAACTATGTATATTTAGAAAGAAAAAACAGAAAAATGTGTAAATAATTACAGAAGTAAACTGTATTTAATTTTATTTTCTCACTTTATTAATTCACATTTTATTTATCAGAAAATAAAAATACCCAGTGTGGATAAGAGTGTCCTGGGAAATTGTAAATCATGGCCCACATGCCATTCGCACCAAAGCCGCAGGACATTGTCAATTATTCAGCCGGCTATTCGATGGCCTCAACGAGGTGCCACAATAAAAAATGTCTACATATTATAATATATAGGTAGGTATGTAAAAAATGTGCCACAATTGGTGGGCATTAATAATTATTTTTCTGTTTCCTTTATATGGAAATTATAGAGCTGCAAAAGTTTTCGATGCCGCTTTCAGGTTTCCCATTCCCCCCTGAACTTTTCAACTTATCGTCAATGGTAAGGTCCCTTTTACAGGCTTATATGGGATGGATATATGGGAACCTCGGCCAGTTGTCCGATTCCCAATCGCAATCCCTGTAATTCCGGAACGGTAGTGTGTATGTTGTGTCAACAGATGTGTGGGTTCCACTGCTCCGCTGCATCGCGTGTCGATTCGATCCTCGCCTGCAGTCATCGGCTCTGCTTACGTAAATAGAATTGTGCAACAAATTGCCGTCGCTGCGGGCGACGACGTAGAGAAATGTCCAGTCCGCCCACCTGGTCACCTGATTTTGGTGCCATCAAAATTAGCGGCAGGCAAATTGGCATCAAAACGGATTTTCCTGATTTTAGAAGGATTTAAAAATATTTTAAAGGTCACTAAAAGCTCAAAACTTTAAATACTCGCATTTGTAAAACATAAAAATATATTTACATTTTTATGTTTTACAAATGCGAGTATTTTAAGTTTACTTAAAATAAATTTATTTTTAAGAAAAAGAAAGCACCCAGGATTTTCTAGATTTTTAATGAAATGTAGAAAGTAAATATAAAGAGTTTTGATTAACATTTATTGTTTGAAATGAAATCTTTATTTATTTATTACTTAAAATTACCTTTAAATTCCTATAAAAATAATATTTAGCATTTTGATATCGTTTTCATTCCTTTTCATTCCCTTGCTCACAAATCACAAAAAATTCCATTCCCCATTTGACAGTCCTAATGAAAATCATTTGTCGAGAGCCATTCGAGCAGAATAATTTGCCCTGAAAATCTGTGCGTCGACTGTCAACTATTTCGTGGTGCTGGCGGCTAATTTAAAGAAAAGTTAAACAAAAAAATGGAAAAATATATAATCTAGAGTAATTCAATTTTGCCATTCACACGAAGGACAATGAAATCATTTACGCAATTTGACATAATCCATTAGGGCATTAATCAGGACTAGAAATATTTTTGGGGATGGAAAAGCGGATACCAGATGACCAGTGTCCTGTTTTCGCAACCCCTTCTCGCAAATATTTATTTTCCCCTTTTCGTGGCAATCTTAACTCCTAACCGACGACTCATGTCAATGGCATTCTGTATGGCCACTCGTTTCTGAGACAAGTGGTTATTAAGTTTAATGATTTAATTAGAAAATGATCGGCAATTGTCGTTTTGTGGGCACTGGCGGTAGTTAAATCGAATTCGATTCGTTTCCATTCGATTCGATTCGCCTTGCAATTTGCCAAAGGCCGCCGCACAAATGTATCTAACTTTTAAACTATCCACACATGCATGTAAATAATAACAGTGGAAAGTTCTGATAAATACATAGTACATCTCGTACAAAACTGATTTTAATAGACATTTTTGTGATTTCGAAATTGGTTTTTAAGTCTTCAATAAATAATATAAGTAATAATTGGACGCTTGAAAAGGCCTTTATTGTCAAAAACTTTTCTCCCAAGAAACTGTTTTTTTTTCAACGAGTTTATAGTTCTTTTAAATTTTTTAAAATATTTTTGTTGATCATCATATAAAAAATAATCTAAGTATCAGCAATTTTCTCCTAAATTTATACAACTCGAGACAAAGTTCCTATAGCCTATATCCTTTATCCTTTTTACAACATCCTTTCAAAAGAGCCGCCAGTGGATAGTAAGTTTTCGGTGTAATAGAGTCTTCCAGGAAGTAGTTACCGGTGTGCAAAATTAAATAAAAAAGAAAAAGAAATAAAACTACCGAAACAGATACAGATTCTTCTGGCCGCACAAAAGGAGGCAGTCATAAATGGCCAGACCAAAAAAAAAGGAAAAGTTACAAAAAGGACAGACAGGCACAGGAGTCAAAGTCCTTTATCGATTGTTTGCCCAAGTAATTGATACGCTCAATCGACACAATCGAGGGGAGAGAGACAATAACACGCATAAATGTCAACTTTACGCAACTGACAATGAGTTCGCAAACCGGGGAGTTCGGAGTTCGGAACCCTGAGTCCTGTATGCTGAATACCGAGTCCTGAATCCCCAGTCTCCGAGTCCTGTATCCTGAATCCCTCACAATGGAAATGCGGTCTGCGCTCGAGGACAACGCAGCATGCGACACAATTTATCAATTAAAGGAAATTCCGATTTTCCCAAAGTCCCCAGCCATTTGTTTGGGCGAGAGGCCTTCTAATTACGCGACATGCGCTGACAAATTTTCACAGTAACAGTTTTTCCCATTTCCCATTTTCCTCAAGCACAATGGCTCGTAAATCCCCATAAACGATGATAATGGCTGTCACTTTTCGGTCGCCTGGCATTTGTCTGATCGATCGAATCGATCGTCCAGATTGCAGTTGGCATGATGATGATTCTGCATCCCCTTCGATCCTTCGATCCCTCGATCCTTCTTCCTTTTTCCCCCCTCCAACCGCTAACCGCAGAAGGACCAAAAGCCAAACAAAGGAGCACGCACAGCATGTGGTCCCCACATCTCTACATATATCCCATATTTCGCTGCACACAAAAACCGTAAAGCAAACAAAAAATAAAAAAGAAAAGGTTGGGGGTTTTTTTGCATAAAATAATACAACAATATATACAAATCTTTAAATTGAAAATCGCGCCTGATGTGTTTGTGCGTTAATTTCGCCGTGTTTTGTCAAACTTTTTAATTGCTTAACGAACTTTCAGCACAATTGGCATTTATCCACGTTTTCAGGCGACTTCCCCTGAATAACCCTACGCATTATTAACACTCCACTAATTCGGAGCTTACCCCTCCCTTAAAATCTTTTTTATTTTTGTTCTCTGCATAATTCATAATTCGATTGTGTTGGCATGCAAATCCTAAGTTTGGAAACATTTTTACTTAATTAACATATTATTTTAATAAAGGTAAAAAAATATTCCTTTTTGTAACATTAGATAAAGAGGAATAAGTATATTTAAATATTTTAGATTTATTCGATTATTTCTTGTATTATTTCTTATAATTTTCTTTAACTTTCCAAGATCTAAGTTATTGATGTTAGATTAATAAGTTCAGTTTTAAGAACCCTCTAAAATAGTCGCTTATTCAGAAAAGTAAAGTTAAATTTCATTGAATATATTCAAATAAGGTTTTATTATACATTTAATTTTATTAATAATACCTTAAGATTTATTTACTTAATACTAATTTTCATCTCTACATTTAGTATTATATATCATAATATTTTCTTCGGTTTCCCAGGTTCTAAGTTACGTCTTTTGATTACAGGTTTGGATAATTCTTTAAATACACATCCGACTAATGCAAGTTTGTATTACTTTTTGTGTGATTTGTTTACAACATATAATTTGCGCAAACATCGCGAAAAAAACACAAACACAACAAATCGAATAACAAAAGATATATGAAAAAAAAGATTAAACGTTTGTGTGTGTGCAAAATGTTCGACAAAACGCTGACCAAAGTGGGCGTGCCCCGGCCCCCTGATTATATTACAAAAAAAAAGTAACAAATAACCATAAATAATAATAATAAACAGACAACAATGAGCAAAATTAAATAAACATTGCTCGTCGTCGCGTATGTGATTATGGCGAATAAACGAAAACGAAACGAAAAAAATGATAATGGAAAATGTGAAAAATGCGAGTGGTACAATGGATATGTATATATATGGATATATCCGACCATATGACAATGGCTGACTGGAGATACTGAAAAAAAAAAAAGGAAGAAAAAACTGTCAACGGAACGAGTGCCACGCCCCCCGAACCGCCTCCTCCTGTAATTACGCGGTTAAAGTTAATAATCAGTTTATATATCTATCTATCTATTTTTCGGAACGAGACTCCCATGGATGATACGCATAGTTGGCGACCGTGTGCGACAGAGAGAGATGGCCAGTGCCGTGGCTGGGCGGTGCGAAAGAGAGAGCAGATGGCTTAACCCTCCGGTGGCCAACCAACGATTGTTTGTTGTGGCAAACAGCGACCGCCGATTGGCTTCACTTGGCTCGGCTTCTTTTTCTTTGGCCCACCAATCTGTTTGGCCATCTGCCTCCAGGGGGCGCCCCAACTTCCCAGCATTTCTTTTTTTTTTTTTACCTATTTTTTACCCATTTTTTTCCATTTTTTCCATGCTTGATGGACCTTGGTAATCGCCTTGCGGTCAACGGAGAAGTCAAAAAACGGTTGTATCTCAGGGTTTGCGTGCACTTTTCTAACTGCCATTTAACTGCGAAATTGAAATTGAATATGGTATCATGGAAAAACTAGAATAATAACCACCGACGACATGTGCGTGCAATGGAAAAACGTCAACGGAGGCAGGGCAGAGGAGCCTTTTCATCCTCATCTCGCACTGTCACGCACCTGGCAACCCTTTTTTTTCTAAGCTTGCCATTTGTCTACTATTTCAATTGCGACTGCGGCACACACGCACTTTTGCTGTGCAACGTGCCCCGGCAACTTGCCACCGTGTAATTGCGATAAGTACAGGCCAGGTCGAGACTATTGGCCACAAAACGTGGCCTGGCCCAAATGCCGCAGTCGCTCAATCGATGCAAAGGGGATAGACAATTGGCCCAGATGGCCACAGTTGGCTTAGGATTCTACCTCTAAGAAAAAAATAATAAAATCAGAAGAACAGTAAATTATTTATTTTCAAAATGCACTATGAAAATAATATAAATTAATTTGTAAGAGGAAAACAAAACAAAATCTACATAGGAAGTAAAATAAAATGTTTACAAAACGATTAATGAGAAATAGGAAAAATAATTGGATTTATTTACTGTATTTTAATGATTATATTACAAGAATATATTTTGGAATACATATTAATTTACATTTATTAATCATGTAATAAACAATTACCATAATTTTTATAAGAAATATGCTGTGGCATTTTGTAGATTTTAAAAATATTCCCAAAAATAATGGTATCATTTAAAATTAATATGTAAATAATATTCAAAATAAATATTAATGATTACATTATGAGAACATATTTTATAATACACATTATACTCATTTACAGATCATAATCCATAGTCATAATTTTAATAATATAAAACCTGTATCCTATTTTAGATTTTAAAAATGTTTTAAAAAACTTTATTACAATTTGTTTCAAAGAATACATTTTAATTGAATAATAATAATAACATTAACACCTTTAAACCCAAATAACTACTCAGCAATTGTTCTCGCATGTTTAAGACCCCTTAGAAACAGCATTATCACACCCTTTTTCCCAGTATCTAAAATGCTGACATTCAATGTTAATAACCAAATCGCATCATAAACCAATTCTTCGACGAATTTCCGCCGTAATCCTTCCCATTTGTCTGTCATAACTGGGCTCCGGCTCCACCCACAACAGAAACTCCTCCCCGAGGACGAAATTCCATTAAGGATCTGATCCGCATTAGCTGCAAATGCTGCCAAAGAGATCGCCAAATGGGTTTCTAGTAAATTTTTAAGTGTATCAGCGCCCACACAATTACGCAGCCAGCTGGCCACGCCCAACGAAAGAGGGGGCGGAAGGGCGGAACGGTAGTGCAGCATTATGAATCTATATATAAGGATATATGCACAAAAAGGATTACGAGGACAACGCAGCTGATTAGGTCGACACGTTCCACGTTCCAGGCAACGATTGTGATTGTGATTGTGCGTACTTCTTTTCAAGTGACGCTGTGTGGCTACACGGAAAAAAAATACATTGCCTTTTTCCTTAATTCCATTAGTTAAGAAAATGCATCATTTAAAAATGTTTAGAACAGATTCATTTACACATCATTTTTTATTCACAAAAATTAATTCTTAGGGAAAATTACAATACAAATGTTAAAAAGCAGAAAATAAAATCTACAAAATATTAAACAATATTAAAATGATTACTTAATATTTTTTAAAATCAGCTGCACTTTAATAATATTTTTTTAGATGCCATTAAACATGTTTAAAAAAACTTAATAAAGTAATAAAATGTTTAGTCAAAAGTACTCAGGATATTCTATAAAATAAATAAAGATAGAATATATTAGAGTAGAATTGATTAAAAATAAACTTAAAAAATTCTATAAAACTCTGTATTTTTTCGCTGTGCAGCCAAAGGAGCAGGCCATTGAGAGGACCTGGGCGAAGGACAAAGGACACAGGACATTCCCGATGCTGGGCAGTGAGATGCGGAGAGAGAGAGTCGAATAGGAGGCGGCGGCGGAGGCGGAACGGGCGTGCCAATTGTGCGACGAGCGACAAACGCGAGCTCCTTTAAAATGCATCAGAAAATCAGAAAGCAGGCAACTGAAAGCAGAGCAATGACGAGGTGCAAAACCCCGAGTCCTGCCACGCCCCCAAAGGGCAGCCAGGACCTTCGACAGCCGGCCCATTTCTGGCGCGAGTTTTTATTATTCTTTTTCATTTTGCTTTTTTTGTTTTTGCATTGAGAGCAAAAAGAAGGTGGAGGCAGCGATTCATTTGACGGGCGGGCGTGACACGCCCACTCGGCACATGGGTAGAGGTAAGGAGGCGGGGGGAGGGGAAGGGAAGTGAGGGGCACAAGGACACGCTGCCTGTCACATGTCAAACCGGAAGTGTGCGAAAACCAAAGGCAAATAATACACTGCTGCAAAATTAATTTTTTTTGGGGTGAACCGGGCTAATTGCTTTAGTGCAGCGATTTTACGCTCTTTTCTAAAACCAAACAGAAAAATACCTTTTTGTAGTGCTTAAAACATTTTCGAATAAGTGTCGGTTAAATATTACCCCTAACAACTAAATGATTTAAGATCAGAAAAAGAAACAAAAAAAAAACAGTAACAGTAAAAACATTTTTTAATCTTTAAAATAAAACATAAAATATAATTTTCAACATGCAATTGTGTATACATTTTTGGTAAAAAAAAACATATATTATTTTGTCGATTTAGTCCCAGAATAATATCCCTTTTTTTGTATAAATACAAAGCACAATATTGCAGTAGCTCTCGAATTTTATGATCAACTTTTTTGTGTAGGAAAAAAACAATGCTTAAAATGTACTAGATATCCAAGATTTTTGGTATTTTATATTATTTGGCCAAATTAGTTTAAAAATTGTGCAATTTTTCTTTATAAATACCAGTTTAATATGTTGAAAGCATTTTTTTTTGGTGCAGAATTTGGCACTCGCTCTCGAATTCTATTACGCTGTCTGTGATTTGTCGTAATTACGCAGGACTCTCGAGCTCTAGCTCGTGTTGTGAGCACTCGGCACTCTGCACCCTTTTCGACCATTGAAATTCCGCACTAATATAATTATAGAGCCCGGGCCGGAAGCGCTTTCACAGCACCCAAAATCCGAAATTCAAAATCCGAAATCCAAAATGTGAGCCCGGGGTGCCGGGAATGCAGGCATCCTTGGTGCTGCTGCGTCTGCGTTCTGCGAGTGTCCTGGCGAGCGGAAGCCACGTCCTTGTGACGCGCTGATTCACCGATTCCCTGATGGATGGGCATTGCGCAGGAGCCGCACCAATCGGTCGCAGGAATCTGAATCTAAATCTGGGTGCTGGATCGACATCGCTCGCACTATATAATTATCGCAGCAACAAAGCACCGAGTATCGTTTTTCAAGCATCCTGTCCCGAGTCCTCGCTGTGTCCTTGCTGCAGCTGCCTCGGAAAACAGTTGCCAGTTGGCGAATAATAATTTGATTTTTGAAAAATTGAAAATTATTATCGAGTGCCCCTCGTGAAAGGCTAAGTAATTTTCGCGCGCTGTTTGAGTAATTGAAAGATTGATTACCCTCTGGAGGGGGCAACAGCCGAAGAGCACGTGCTAGGACCTCTCAGGTCCTGTCAGGAGGTCCTTCAGCGTAATTCACCCAACTCAAGCTGTGTGCAAATAGCAAGATGATTGATCCAATGGCGCTGTCAAAATGGAAAATGTCCCTGGAAATTTTCGTTTTTCATTATCCCCGAATCAGCGTTAATGTGTGAAAAGATTTTTTTAAATTATTTTTAAAAATTTTAAACTTTTTAAGAAACGGTCTTAAGAACTTATACCTAAAAAATATAAAGTTTAAAATTAAATATAACAAATAATTAAAAATATATCTTTAAATTATATAAAATAAACTTTAATTTAATTTCTAAAAACGTAAAATTGTGACTTAAAAAGTTAGCTAAATTACAAAAGAAATACTGTTTTTAAGACCAAAAAAATAATTAATAATGGACAATAAAATAACTTAATAAAATATCAATATTGAGTCAAAACCATTCAAATATTTAATTGTAGTCCTAAAAATACAATAATATGATTTGAAAGAGGTGTAAAAATACGGCGCATTTAATTGTGATATTAAAACGCAGCCAAGCTAAAATTACTGAGCAACTTTCCTCTGTGATTTTCCAAACCAAAAATCTCTGGTCCAAATCTAATGTCTCTATGTACGCCATTTCCATTTCCATTTTCCAGCAGATAAAAAAAAGGGAAACTCGCGGTCGGCAATTACTTGGCCTAAACCAAGTAATGATAAATAATTAAGGCAAAACAGCGCCAGATTAATATGCATTTATTCACACTTTGGCGGGGGATCGAGTGAAACAAAGCCACTAAATGCGACTGGCAACTGTTTTGGATTTGTGGATTGTGGACTGAAGTGCGGATTCGGCTCGGCCACGAACAATGCCAAATGGAGATGGAAAATTGCGAGTATCACTGCAATGCAGTAGCAACTACAAAACAACAACCACAACCAGTTGCTGGCTAAGTAACAATTTCCACGAATGCCAGAGAACTTAATAATACAACGAAATCCATTTAATAAGCAACTGCAAATGGCAAACTGCAACAACAAGTGCAACGCAGCCGGCAATCAGTGGCGGTCATAAAAAGGGGGGCTAATAAAGGGGGTTTCTCCAAAACAGAGAGAGAGCGGGGGGCCAAGAACCCATTCCAATGTGCGATGATCGCTTCCTGTCGATAAGATGCGCCTAATAACAATGCTTCGATGGCCCCAAGACTGGAAACACTGGCCCCTCGGAATCATTGGGATCCCAGATCGCAGTGCCCACTGCCCACTGCCTCCGGGCCAAAAAGCAGGCCGATGGCCAAGAGTTGTAATCACGCTCAACGGCAGCAAACAAAATTCCGCAAATTATCATACAGAAATTACAATAACAACGGCTGCCATTTCGATCGCCCCCCGAGTTTCTGACTCGATCGGTAGGAATCCGAGCACAGAGACAAAAAGCCAGCTTAGCCGGGGGGTTTCGGCCCAAAAATGGCCAACACGAAGAAGTAAGTACCCTGGAATATTAGTGATATACTGCAGAATAAAAGGGTTAAGGAAATTCCAAATTAAAAATGTAATCCCTACAGAATACTTAATAAATAATAATGCTTCTTTTATTAAAACTGAAACAATTTAATAGAAACAAATTAATTTATAAATACTAATGTAACTAAAATATTTATATACTTACAACTTAAGCTCCAAACATTTTCATACGAAATTCAACAGAAATAATTTAATTCTTTTCTTAAGTATAATAAAATAAGTAGAAAATAAATAGAAATATTTCAGTTTCATGAACTTTTTTTGACTAGAATATAGTCTTGAAATAATATTATTAAAAAAATAAATACTAATTGATAAGGTACATGTAAATAATACAGTCAATAAATACATAAGTACAAAGTTTATAAAATAAGTTTTATATAAAATTATATATTTAAGTCAGGAGTTTGAAAAACAGTTGTGTAAAATATTCAAAAAAAAAATATATAAAATAATAATTTACTATTGTTACGTTTTAATCTGTATATTTTAATGTCGCACCTTCCCCCCTTTTTTTCAGCTTGAGAAAGTCATCTATATAATCGGCGGACCCACGTGGATATAGTGCCCATCGGCAGCAATGGCTGCTGCTTAAAGTGTAACAGCAGAAGTCAATCATCTTGGTGGACCATCCATCAGTTTCTACCCCCCTTTTTGGTGGACCATCCAACCAGTTTTTCTCTCGTTTTTTAGGGGGGGGGGGATTCAGGATTGCAGGAGTGGCATGGGTTTGCATGCTAGCAGCAAATAAAACGCAGCACACACGCACAAAATGGTAAACAACAGCAGCTTTTGACGGCCATTGCTTTTGGCGCAATGGCTACGGGTTGCAGGGGCTGCGGGAAAGGGGGTGTATATTTTTTTTATATTTTTTTTTCTTTTTTCTCTGAGCCAAACTACTGACTGCAGTAACTTTGGCAACGTTGTTGGCTGCGTTTTCAGCTTGCGTGCCAAGTGGCAATCAGTCACGTTGGAAGGCGTTGTCCGCGTGTTGTTGCTGCTGTGCGGCTGCATGTTGCTAGTTGCTGGTGTGCATGTTGCTGGTTGTAGATGTTGCTAGTTGCTGTTATGTGTGTGTGTGTGTGTGTGTGGCTGGCGGGGCCGGTTTTTCGTCTGTTTCTGTTTTCTTCCAATCGCGAAACGCCGCTGCCGCCGCCGCTCCATCAGCCATCTCTTTCCTGCCAGCGATATTGCGATTTTGCGATTGTTGCCATTTTGCTTGGTCAAAAAACCACAAAAGCAACCCAAAATGCGTCATTTCGAGCGAAAAGAAAGCTGCTAAAACGTAATCATACCACAAAAAAAAAAAAATAATAATAAGCTCAATTACGAATGCTCTGGCTTTTCGTTCTCTGCAATTTCCCGGGGGCTCTATGGCATTAACTTACCTGCGAAATGGCCCGCTAACCGTTAGACTCCATCGATAATTCCGATTGCGGCCAATATTGATTCCCCCATATTGATCCCCTTGATTCCACGCAGGTGCCAATCGCGTCTTACGTGACGGAATGCGTTTGACTTTCAGGTTTTTAGTTTTAAAGGGGGGCTTTCAGATTGAGTGCCAATCGAGTGGATATATTGGGCATAACCTGCTACTGAGTTTGGCTTACGAAATGCTCCCATTTCGATTTATTACGTCAATGGTTTTTACCAAAAAAAATATGTATGGTAATTTAAAAATGATCTCGCAATCGTTTCGAGTTGAAGAAAAAATAGAAGAAATCCTGTATATTTTTGATTGCGTTAAATTTATTTTATTAATTTCACTACATAATTATTTAAATCATCATAGATTTAATCTTTACTATTTAAGGAAATATTTAAACATGTATTTAATAATTTTATATAATGTGGGGTTTGTTTTTAAATTTTTTAAACAAAATTGGGAATGGAAAATTAAAAAAGATTTTTATTTATGCATTCTTGTATTTTAAAACAGATTGTTAAAATAATATTTCATCTAAAAATATGTCCCAAATCATATATATATTTTTTATTTTACGAATTAAACATCTTTTAAGTTAAAACTATTTTTTTAGGTTTATTGTTTTTATTCTAAGTATTATGTTACAAATTTAACCAACGAGTTAGGCCAATAAAAAATACTCTATTGAGATTTAGAAAATGATATTAATGAAAAATTTTCTTAACCAAAAATAAGTTTACACCTTTTAAGCAACTTAATAGGTTTGTTTTCCTTTAAGTCTTTCAACAAAATCCATTGGAGGTGTTCCACTTCGAGACACAGATACTCAATCCGTCAATCGGATCCACGTGGTTCCGCTGGACAATTGAATCTGATTCTGAATCTGATGACGTGGCCCAGTTGGCGGCGGAAACGCGGCGGAAAGTCGCAGAAATTGCTCCGGGCAGCTGTCGCTTTCCGCTTGGCCATTTTCCCATTTCCCCCAGCCATTTCCCCAGCCCATTTCCCATTTTCCATTCGTCGTCCTATTCGAATGGATTCGCTTGGGCCCGTCAATTAAAAGGTGTGGAAAATGTGGAGTTCACATGCAAAACAACAATTTAAATGACCAAAGGCGCCTCCAAAGAGTCCCCCCTTTCCCCTTTCCCCGCCTCTGTTTTCTCTGCAATATGGAAATCCAGATATGGAGGTATGTTTTATTCCTCACATATTTTTTTTCTTTTCTGTAATTTTTTCTCCTCGCTCTCTATAATTGGAGCAGTTCATTAATGATCATGTAATATACAAAACGTATGCGGGGCCGGTTTCAGGGGCGGGGCAAAAAGGGGGTTTCGTACAGGCGACAGGAAATGCAACAACACGAAGGCAGTAACAAGGAAAAGTCAGCAGAAGGCAGGAAAATTGCATGCGATTTGCAAATTGTTTGACGATTAAGAAAGAGAAGGCGAAACTTTTGGGGCCAACGAAATACAAGAAAAGCACAAACACAAAAGGAAAGCCAATGAAATTACAATTTGACTGTGGCTGAGGAAAAGCCCCCTCCTGCTGACCCATCAAAGCAAAATGGCGCGCGTGTTTTTCCCAGAAAGTAATTAATGCGGGCAGCGCAAACATCGGAAATTTCCCGTGGGTTCGAAGAAATAGTTACTCGGTTTTTAAAGTGGAAATAATAATATGAAGAGTAAGTATTTTTTTTTACAACAATTTCAACCAATTGTATAATTTTTCTATGATTTGGTGACCCCGATTTAGTGAATTTACTTACTTGGTTTTTTGGGAGCTGCTGTTCTTCTTAGTTGTTCTTAGTTAGACTTAGTTCGGATTTGGTGACCCCGATTCAGTAAGTTTACTTGCTGTTCTTGATGTGAATCTAACGGAAATATCATTTGGCATACACAAAGGGCTGCTGAACTTTTTGGTTGGAATTTTTCTAAGACTTCTTTTGACTTTGGTGACCCCGATTTAGTGAATTTTTTCATTGATCTGGTAGAGACCTACGGGAATAGCTATTGGGATATTTTCTTTTTGTAGTTTTAATACACTTGGCTTGAAATATTTGATTTGGTGACCCCGATTTGGTTTATTTCTTTACGGATCTTAAAATAAACCTTCGATAATACCACTAGGGATACCCTAGATATTTTGGTGGACTGCTGCTCCTTTTGGCTGGAATTTTGCTTGCTTTGCGTTTGGCGCTCATTAAAGTGGAGCTACCGGTTTTCGCTCTCCCTCTTTTCGCATGTATTCGTCTCTTTTACACACACACACACAGTGCGGCCAGTTTACATGGCCAGTTGGACTTGGCACAAACTCCCTCCCCCTGCCCCTACCCCACCCACCTTTTGGCCAATTCGTTGGCCATTTTAATGGCCGCCGACCGAACGTCGCCGTTCCTTCTTCTGCTTCTGCTTCTTTTTCTTGGCCATTTGGGGTGTTCAGCCAACTGCAATTATTTCTTTTTTTCTGCTGGCTTTTTTTTTTGTTGCTTTTTTCGAGTTTCCAAGTGTGTTGTTGCTTTTCTTTTAGCGCAATAATTTGCCTCTCTGTGCATTAAATGGATTTAATGAATGCGGTCCTATTAACTTTTTTTGCCCAGTTTTTTCTGCTTTTGCTGCTTCTTCAGGTTGCTGCTGTTGTTGCTATTATTAATAATAATTGGGCAAGTCGTCGTCGTCGTCCGACGTCGTCGTTCGTCGTCATCTGAATTTCAAATTCAACTTCAACTTAATTTTTATTGCCGCTTTTTTTTGTTCGTCGCTGCCCGAATGAAATGCGTTCGCTGAAAATTGTTGGGGAGTTGAGGGGGTCGCAAGGGGGCTTCCCCGAGACAGGTTCAGGCTGCCAAAGTAATTGCTGTTGCAAAAATGGCCGTTCCAAATGGAAATTATGCGCCATTTGCCCCCGGGAGATAAGGCGGTTTTTTCTTTCTGAGAGCAATTGCCTCCGCAGATTCCCCGAGATATCCCATGGAATCTGTTTATAAACAAGTCAAACCGTAACTTATCTTGGGCACAATCAAAGAAAGTTTTATAAGGCTCTATATATATTTTTTTAACATTAAAAGTTATTTCAACGCAGAATGAAAATAATAAAATAAAATAATGTACATTGAGACTAATAAAGCCTAAACAAATTTAAGATATACAGTCTTCAATAGAAAATGTATTAAATTATTACAATTTAAAATAAAATCAAGGAATATTCTAATAAATATAATTCTATAATTATAAAATTTAATTTGTTAAAATCTAAAAAAAATCTAACCCATAATTTAATTTCCATTTTTTATAATTTTTATAATTTTCAGCTGATAACTTTATTTGCTTACGAATTTTAAAACTGATAACTTTCAGCTCTTCCATTTTGGCAAAAAAGATCAACAAAGTTCTTGTAAAGCAGAAATTCCCCAAGGGCAATCCTTTGCTATATCCGAATCAAAGGCAATTGATTTTCTCTCCCTGCCACCAATCATCGCTTTTTTAAGCCGGGAAAATGCCATTCATATCGCCAGCGACTTGCAGCTGCCGGGGAAAAATGGTAAAATGGTAAAACTACTTCTATAACTTTGGGCCAAGCACGCTCCACAATTACCCCGACCCATGCGATTCGATTAGATTAGTGTCCTGCGGTGATAATCGCTTAATACAACAACGGGGAAAACTGGGGAACTGCGGGGATAATTCGGGGATCGGAGGAGCCGATTTTTGGGGAGGGAAGCTGGATGGATGGATGGTGGTGCACCTATGTGTGTGTTTATAATTCGGTTATCCGGCGGAGGTGGTGCAAAGCAAATCAAATGATAAGGTTAAGGGTGGCTTTCGGTTTCGGTTTTCTAGTTTCTCTCTTTTTTATTCCTGCCTTCTCGCATACACTTTTTCCTTTGTTGTTTTCCCAGTTCATGATTATTATTGCGTTTATTACGATTTCCATTTCCATTTTCGGACCGTGTGGCTGGGGGCGTGGCCGGGGCAACGCCCCCTTTGTATATTTCATATGCACGAATATCAAAAAAAAAAATATATATATTTTTTCCCGTTCCGGTGTCAGGCTTTTTCTATAACAATGACACACGAGCGACCCTCTTTTATCGGCACCTTTTTCACTTCCTCTACTCATGGCCCTAAAAAAATCTACCCATCCTCTGAGAAACAGAAACCCATCCTCATCATGCAGATCCTTGTCTCGGTTTTCCCTCCTTTGCTTTTCTTATACCCACACTCGTACACATATTTTCCGTAATAATTCATAATTTCTCTCGGTGGCCGCCTGCACAAAACATGTAATTTGGCAGCTGATGCATTGATGGCACATCGTTATAAGTCTTGCAGCAGTTGCAATTTGCATGACGGTCGCGGCCATTAGGGAGGATGCACTTGACGATGCCTCCGATATGGATACCCCCGGATGGAAGACCCCGGAGATCGTTGAGATCGTTATGCAAATGGTCTGGATAAAATGGGGATCAAGCCGAGTGGATCAGCTAGAGGGGAGGATCAAAGCGACCAGCCGAGCCGAATAGTTAACTTTAATTCATAAATTAGTCTAAGTATGGTTGGTATGGTCATCTAAATTATTCTTCGATTTTCACAATCATTTAATGGCCAGAAGATTTTAAACTTAAGTTAGCTTTATAAAAATAAATGGTCAAACCAATTAAAAATTTAAAAAAAAAATTATAATTTTAGCACTCAATTAAAGCTTAAAGTAAAGATAATTGCTAAGCTAAAATATATGTTTAATTTTAAGAAATTTAAATTATTTTAATATATATTAAATTAAACATGTTTTGAGAAAAAATCTAATAGTTGCCTATTTATTTTAAATATATTTTAAAAACATATTTTTTTTATTTCTAAATAATAATATTAAGATTTTTAACAATAAAATGAATTATGAAAGTTCACATAAGGTATCGAATTTTTTTAAATTAAATAATTTTATATTATATTAAGAGTTAACAAAAAAATGCATTTTATTTGTTTGAGATCATTTTGTTTTATTTCTCCGAAAGATACTAAATTGATAATAATAAATTACTAATACAAAATATATTATTTTTAAACTAGAAATGCTCCTGTTTCACTCCCCTTTGCCGCCGACCAACCGCCGCTTAAAGATCAGTCGAGTTCGTTGCCTAAGTCTTTTGTTTGCTTCTGAAAATTTTCCAAGCCAGAACAATTTGAATACGGCCCACGTTATAATTAAAGGCAATAAAAAAACCGCCAAATGGTTATGAATATGAATGGCTGTTGCCGTTGCTGTTTTTGCCACTTTTCCAGTTGTTTTTAATTGGAGCAACAAGCTGGAAACGAATGCTCGGCTCATTGAAACGCGCTGCTGATGTTATGCATTCAGTTCAGTTTCAGTTCAGTTTGGTTTGCTGGAGTTCTGGGGTTCCACCTGCCCCCCGACAGCCACGCCCCCTATCCCCTCAGCCCCCTTTTTTTGGTTTTGTTTCTGAGCTGAGGCCACGCCCCGCGCGTAATGTGGGTGCGAATGGGAGTGGAAATCGAGATGCGTGGTGGCTCGTTGGGCTAATTCCGCGGGAACCGCAATTATCCAGTCATATATGGTCGTGTATACGAAATTTATGAGACCTCTCTATATGCGGGCCTCTCTCTTCTCTGCCGACTCCAATAATTAAGTGCAATAAAAGGCAATTAAAAGTCAGCCTAATTAACCCACTACAAACAATATGCAAAAGAAGCCGGCTTAGCGTTGAATAATCATGGTGGAAAATTGAATAATTTTTTCGGGGAGTCCTTGGAAATGTGCGGTGGGGAAATTGTATATTAAATTGGTCATTTCTGGGAAGTTGGGAAAATTTATACAGAGAAACGGAAGTGGTGCTGCTCTTATGAATGCTAAATAGATTGGGAGGTCAGCGCATTGCTAAATTATATACTTATTTAATTATTTTATTAGAAATAGAGGAATGGTTTTAGTAATATTAATAATAATACTTTTCTATATTGTTAGGTATGGAATTAAAATGGAATTACGTTGATCTTTTAATTTTATTTAGGGTCAGTTGCAAGGTTTATTTATTTTAATTACAATAAATATTATTTTAAATGCTTTATAAATATTATCACATACAAAAAAAAAAGAAATTACGATGATCTAATATTTATTTTAGGGTCAGTGGCAAGGTTATTTAAAAGAGCAAGAAACCACAGTCAAAAAAGCGATCGTCAGCAGGCAAAGGAACCACAAGGGATCACTTGTCCTGCGGTTTTGAGTGGACAAATACTACAAAGGGCTTGGCATTACATGCTCCAGTGGTAAAGGCAGAAAAACAGTTGTCCAGGGTCAGTTGCAAATGGATTTTTAAACGGTCGGCCAACCGCAAAGTGAGACCTACTCGGAAAAAAAGAAAGAAACTGGCTAAGAAGGCAAGACAGCGTGAAATTATAAGTAAGTTTTCTAGCACGCACATGAAAGCAGGGAATATTCCAATATTCGAATATCGAACGGCAGACCGATCACGCATAACGGATCTTTTAATTAGGGCCATAAACGCGGAGCAGGGAATCAATCAAAGCGCATCGACGACCAGCGATCCAAATCGATTGCCAGCAATCGCGAAAGATCAACAAACCTGATCCTTAGCCCCTTTTCAGTCCCTCCCCCTCGTTTTTACCCACCGAAACAGAGTTGCGTTTCAGTTGGCCATAAAGGCGAAGGGATCGATCCGCCGATCGGCTCGCTAATTATGCGAAATTATTGATTATTGCGGGCTTTTCACTAAACCGCCAAATTGCGTGTACGTGCGTCGGCCCGACGACCTTGACAGTTAACTCGATCGCTTTTGTGGCTCAGATAGGTGATGGGGAAAAAGGGGAAGAGGTGGGGATCGAATCGGATCTGCAGATCTAGACGAAATTAAACCATCAAATTGCTCTCAGATATTTACTATATCAATTTAAAGTGTCTAAAATGTGTGAAAGATTTGCCAGTTATTCAAAATATATTAACAAAATGAAATAAGAATTATGTGATCTAAAAGTAAGAAACATATTTATTTTATTCCTTTAAAAAAACATGTAATTATTTTACTGCTGATTACTGTTATTGTTTTTTTAAATATAAGTTTTATGCAAAACGGAATTAAAATGTTTTGATTAAATAGGATTATAAAGTTATTTACTTAACCTGTAAAATAAAGTTATGTTAAGTTCTTAGTTTTTATTTATTTTTGTTATAATTTTGATAAAACTATTGATTTATTTATATATTCTCTGGTTAATTAACTTAGTAGATAAAATTAACAAAATATAAAAATATGCTAAATTTTGTAATCGATTTTTTAATTAAAAACCTCCAAAATAAGAACTCAAAGCTTACAAACTCAAGTAATTTCCTTAGTTTACTCTTTTTTTTATTTTCTTTTAGCATTTAAAGGACACAACTTTCAAGGTAAAATGTAAACTTATATAATAATATTTAAATACATAGTAAGTGGTCAAACCTGTTGCAGAAATGCAGAAATTCCACAGAGTTAATAATATAGCCCTCAAGCTAAGCTGATATTGTCAATTTAAAATGTTATAGTCTTTTGTTTTTAGCAATTAAAGCAGAGAACTATCTGAATAAAAGGAAAAGTGCTAATGCAAATCACCTAAAAATATAAAAAAGGTCATACAATTTCACACAGATAATGATAAAGCCCTGGAGGTAAATTCAAATAGCGCGCCCGCTGGCCCAGTGGCGCCCCCCGCCGCCCGCGGCGCAAAGCTATCACCTCCTTTTTCCCCCGCCCGGGGGCGCCAGTCGCAAAGCAACCCTGCGCCGCCGACAGCTGTTTGCGGCTATCGCCCTCTCGCTCGCTCTCTTTCCTTCCACGCCGTCAGCCGCAAAAAACAGCGGACGCCCAAAATAATCGTAAATATTTGTAAATAACAGGGAAAGCAACTAATAATGAAAAACTTTTTCGACAGCAGCAGCCGAGTTCAGCGGATAGAAGAGCGGAGTCCAAGCGAAAAGGTTGAAAGGTGAGTGTTGGGACAGCCGGCAAAGTGAGGTTAAGTCCGATGCCCTGGGGCGTCCCAAAAATAGTCCACAAATATCTGAAATATATATCTTTCGATCCGCCCTCTAGATATATCCACGATGCCGCCGAAGAAGCACGACGAACCGGAACGCAAGCCGCTGATCGGTCGAATTGGAACCAATCTGAGGATCGGAATCGTCGGAGTTCCCAACGTGGGCAAGTCCACCTTCTTCAACGTTTTGACCCAAAGTGCCGCCCCCGCGGAGAACTTTCCCTTCTGCACCATCAAGCCGAATGAGAATAAGTATTCCCCCAGTCTCTATATTGTATATATATATATATACAGGTATATATATATATAGCAGGGCCAATTATAAAGCAAAACCTGCGGGCGGCGGCAATTTCCTCGATCATTGTAATCATCTTGTGGAATATAATTTTTATGCCCGCCGCTGCGATGCAGCAATGGCCTCCAGGAGCAGCCGCCGCCGCTTCTAATTCCAAATTGCTCTCTCGACTGGACCTTCTAAAATAGCCACAGTGGAGCCTCGATAAGAGGAAGGGTCTTTAAACAGGAGAGAAATCGATGATATTAGTAGTTTTGTGAAGGGAAACATAATCAACAGGCTTTTAGAGTTTACTAAAAGCATTAAGCTAAATCAAACTATATTTTAGTCCAATATCATCTTACCAATTCTTTTAACCATCTACATATCATATATTATACCATTAATATTGATTTATACACTCTGCTTTTTTAATTCCCGTAATTCGATGATTAATGGACTCTATAAAACTAGGAAAAGTGTAGTTTAGAAGACCATTTACCTAGGTTTTGTAAACTGAAATCCTATGTCAAATCATAATCAGATCTATTCCGTTTTATTCTTATATTATTTAGATAAAAGTCAACCAAAAGTCAGAGTTTTCTTAGAAACTAATTATTATACCATCTCATTTCTTATTAACAATAATTTATTATACTATTTTTATTGGATAATTATCTGTTATAACAGATTCCTTAAATAAGAACCCAAAGTAGGAATTCAGAATATCTATAAGAAATACCTTCCCAATCAAGTTCATAGTATTCTAGTAAAGCTCTTCAAGAACCCTTAATATTTTTCTGTAATATCCCATTGTATTCCAAATAATTTATTACAATAACTATTTTTATTCAGAAGTGAAAACAAAAGAACAAATTCCTTAAACAAGAACCCAAAGAAGCAAAAAATATTTGTATAACGTAGGAATTCAGAAAAACTACAAGAAACATTTTCTTAATCAAGTTCATAAAATTAAAGTTAAGTTTTTAAGGAACCCCGAAATATTTTTCTGTAATATCCCCGCTCCACTGTCTTTCGCTTGGTGGGCGTGTCGCGGCCTTAGCAATTTTATCAGATCCAGTTCCCAATATGCAAATTGCCCCCGCCTTCGGTTCGGTTTGGCTCAGTTCAGTTCAGTTCGCTTCGGTTTCATTTTCCTGGGCTTTTTATTTGTGAGCGACTTCATTTTGGTTATGCAGCCCCTTTGCGGATGGGGCAAAATTATAGAAAATTGCCATGATTGGCCCGCGATGCTGCCGGGCTGAGTCTTGTATTTTTGTATTTCTGCATCCAGCCAAATAAACCCGACTAACATGCGTCTTACCGCTTTTTTTTCCATGTGCTGGTGATTGCCTTACCCACACGTCGTGTTCCGGTGCCCGATGAGCGATTCGATTACCTGGTTGAGTACCACAAGCCCGCCAGGTAAGTCAAAAAAGGGATCTAAATCCTTTCGTTTTTAGTTTTTGCCTTGCTTATCAACATTTATACACAATTCATTGAGTTCCGGAACTTAAACACTTCACTTTTTGGTTGCCAATCGCTTGTTAAGTTAAATGTGCTCACACAGAAATAATTTTTAAAATAAAAAATTACCAAAACTAGTGTGGTGCCCGCCTATCTGAACGTCGTGGACATTGCCGGCCTGGTCAAGGGAGCCGCCGAGGGCCAGGGACTTGGCAACGACTTCCTCTCGCACATCAGCGCCTGCGATGCCATCTTCCATCTGTGCCGCGCCTTCGAGGATCCCGATGTGACCCATGTCGAGGGCGAGGTGGATCCCGTTCGCGATCTGGAGATCATCAACGAGGAGCTGCGCCTCAAGGACGAGGAGAATCTGCTCAAGAACCTCGACAAGCTGGAGAAGGTGGTGGCCCGCGGCGGCGACAAGAAGCTGAAGCCCGAATACGACTCGATGGTCAAGATCAAGGAGATCCTCATCGACCAGAAGCGTCATCTGCGCTTCGAGGACTGGAATGCCCACGATGTGAGTGCGAAGAAATCCACTTCTGTATTGTCTCTTATTTCTATTTATTTTATATAATTTAAAGTCAAGTATAGTTAACCATCTGTTCTTTTTATAGACATGTTTGTTGATATTTTATTACAATTTATTTAATTATTATTGTAGCTACAATTGTTTCACTTAATTCCATTTCTAAAAGTTATTTAAAAAATACTATTATATATTGTCCTTCATTTCTATTCATTTAAAGTTAACTATACTTTTTATAGACATTTCTGTTGTTATCTTATAAATTTTTATTTATTAATCGTCAATGGATACATAATTTCCCAGCTACAAATATTTTACTTAAATCTATTCTAAGTCATTTAAAAAATATTCCCTTAGAATTTGAATTTATAATATTTCTTTCTATTCTAAATCCGACTTTTTATAGACATTTTTGTTGATATTTTATAAATATTTATTTTTTTATTAATGGATATATAATTTTCCAGCTACAATTATTTCACTTACAAGTTAAAAAGTTATTTAAAAAATATTCCCATAGAACTTAAATTTATAATATTTATTTGTAATCTAAATCCGACTTTCTTGTGGATTTTTTCGTGTGACCTTGTGATTTTGCATCCCGTTCTTATTAACGCTACCACCACTTTCAGATTGAGGCCCTCAACAAGTATCTGTTCCTGACCTCCAAGCCGATGATCTACCTGGTTAACCTCTCCGACAAGGACTTCATCCGCAAGAAGAACAAGTGGCTGCCGAAGATCAAGGAGTGGATCGACAAGAACGATCCCGGAGCTTTGTTGATCCCGTTCTCCGGCGCCTTCGAGCAGCAGCTGACCGAGAAGGACGAGCTGGAGCGCAAGGCCTACGAGACGGAGACCAAGTGCAAGAGCATGCTGGAGAAGATCATCGTGACGGGCTACAAGGGTCTGCAGCTGGAGTACTTCTTCACCGCCGGAGCGGATGAGGTGAAGGCCTGGACCGTTCAGAAGGGCACCAAGGCACCGCAGGCCGCCGGCCGGATTCACACCGACTTCGAGAAGGGCTTCATCATGGCCGAGGTGATGCACTTCGAGGACTTCAAGGCGGAGGGCAGCGAGGTGAATGCCAAGGCCGCCGGCAAGTACCGCCAGCAGGGACGCAACTACACCGTCGAGGACGGCGACATCATCTTCTTCAAGTTCAACGCCGGCGCTGGCCTCAAGGATGCCAAGAAGAAATGATACCGTCTGGCCATGCTCATCGCCATGTCGACCGTTCTGTACATTAACTTGATCTTGTACTCGCAGATGTTTCGCTTCGCCAGAGGCTAGCTCCTCGTTGCCCCCTCCCCAAAACTCCCCTCTCACTCTCATGTTCGAGGCCCGAAGAATGCATTTTGAATTTCCTTTTTTTTTGTACGCTATGTAAACACGCTTATGACACACACTCAATCGCTGTTTTTCTATGGCATGGGGGGGATTTCTTCGAAAATATAAAATATGATATATTTTATACTAAGAGGGATATTAAGAATATATCATATATGGGTATCCGAGCTTCTACTGATAGATATCGCTTGGAATAATACATTTAAATATAGAAACCAGCTTACAAAAGGCTCTTAAAATGAAGTTATAATAAAATCAGAATGGAACTTTGGTAAACCGATATATTTTATAATAAAATCAACATAGAACTTTGGTATACCTATATATTTTTTATAATAATATCAAGATACATTTTTTGTATACCTATATATTTTATAATAAAATCAGGATAGACCTTTGGTATACGTAGATATCCAAGAATAGTTTCCATAGCTTTCATTCCTAGCTCAAAAAATAAACAATAAGCATTGACAGATCCTCGTGCTGTCAGTCACCGACAATCTGGTAACCAAAGCCTCGGTTTTCCATTGCTTCGCCGTGGGAGAAACTTTTTAATCATGCTGGGCAAAGTTGCTAGAAACACCTGTGCAAACCTCCTTGCCACCGGGAAAATCGACCAAGTGCATGGGGAGCAGCTCAAAGAGCCAAGGAGTGAGGGGCCATGTGGTGCTGCTGAGCAAATGCAGCTGCATCCAGCACACAAAGGATCGGGTGGTTTAGGTGGTGCACTGACTCTGGTCGCAGCGGCAACTTGCTAAGCACATAATTTGGTTTACCGCATTGCCAAACATGCGCCGCCAGAAACACGCACATCCCCATCCTCAAACCCCCTTTTTGGTTGCGTTCTCTGGGTTCTGTTAATCTTTGCCGAAAGAAACTTTTCTTGTGCACTGTGTGTAGATTTAGAAGTCAGGGGCTAAAAAAAAAATATAAAATGATTGTAAGTTTTAAAAATATTTTAGATCCTATAAGTAGTATTTTAAAGGGTAAGAAGTCACTTTTTTATCAGGGAAATATTTTTAAATTGTTATATATTATTTTTATTAGGAGATAGTGGATTATTTTTAATAGCAAAATTTCAAAATATTTATTAAAATAAATTATGAATCTGTAATTTACTAACCCTAGTAATTGAATAATTTGATACTTAATACTAACTTTAAAAAATATTTTCAGTTCAGGGATTTCCTAAGTTATTATATCTAGTTAATTAATAAATAATTTTCAAATACAATTTTTTAAAGCACAATGAGAAGTTTTTAAATTTTCCCTTCAAATTGGTAATGTTAAAATAAATAATTTTCCATAAATCTTATATTTTCCCCACTAATTTCTTCTTTATTATTTTATCCACAGTTCCACGGTGCCAACTGCATCCTTGTGTGTTGGCTGCCAAAGTTTTTTGCGTGAGCCCGACAACTTTTCATATGAAATGTGCAAAATTACACACTCCCCCGGCCAGAAAAAAAGGAAAAGCCAAAGAAGCGAGCCGACAAAAATATTTTGAATGTTTTATTAGCTCAAAAACTAGCCAAAAAGGGGGCGTGGCAAAGTGGAGAAATGGAGAAATGCAATTTCACTGGATTTGTAGTTAATTAAAGTGTAATGTCTGCCCATGTACTCCTGCATCAACTGGAGGATATGGATATATCCATATGGAGAAGGAGCAGGCGAAGTCGGGGTGCCAACGTTGACAAGGCCCATCAGAAGGAGCGTGAAATATGGCCACTTTGGAGTCCGGCCAAATGGCCCGTTTGCCGTAGAACCGCTCTGTCCTCGACGTCCGTCAACAAAGGGGGCAAACACAAATCATTCGGAGGACAACAAGACGGAATAATGGCGATTTTCAGGTGAGCGAATAGAGAAATACTCTCTTTGAATAGATATTTCTAAGAAAATTATATGGAAGTGTAGGGGAAATTAGCCTTTAAAATGTAAGAAATGATTTAAGAATTTTAAAATTTATTCTATTCTTTGATATATTTTTAATTTTTATTTTTTTAATTAATCATATTTATTATTTCGATATTTTATTATATTTGTATTATATATTTTACCGAATATAACTGGAAAATCCCTCGATCTAGCCAACTAGTCATACGTTTTTTCTTGTCCTGCGACTCCGTCATTCATGCACTCAATTCAGAAATTCATTCAATTCAATTGAAAAATGGCGCTTGAATATTTGACGCATGCAAAAAGGGGGCGGGTGGCGTTAGAGAGGGGGCGTGGCACGCCGTCAGCATCAACTGTCACTTGCAGGGCATCGTGGGCAGCAAAGCGTTAAAAATGACTGTCATAAATTAATGAGCGACGAACGCGGCGGCGGCGGCATTCGAGTGACGCATCGAAATTGAATTGAATATATTTTTCGCTGAATTGGCATTCATTATTCATTTACAGCTGTCTCTAGACATTCGCTTCTACTACATACATATATATTCTATTTCGAATACCTTTAATTGCTTGTAAAAAGTGCAATGCACCGTAAGCTGCACCACCCACAATATTAGCCCACATCTCGTCTCAATTTCAATCCCAATCTGGCCATAAACGTGACAATAATATAAATCAGCAGATTGTGCCGCTCTGTCGATGGGCTTCTGGGAATCTGAAGCCCCGGAACCTTATCGTCATAATCACGTATCCGCATCCTTCACCCTTCATCCTTCCCCTCCATTATCATCATTATCATCGGCTGGGCCCCATCATCATTGTTCCTGTCGTCTACGCCGGCATTTAACTTAATGCCCACATGCGGCGACAGCGTAAAACGATTTGAGTCCTGGATTAGAGTTGCCCCAGCTGCAGCAACAGTAGTTTGTTGGGCGTGGAGGGGGTTTCAGGGGGGCCTTAGAGGGGGGTCAAGGGTCACGACTCGCGGGTGGGGGCGTTGCAACCAAGGTAAAACGTGCCGTTCATGGAAATAAAGCGTGTAATTGTTTTGGCAGCTGCCGAAACGTTTTAACAGCTAATTAAGAAGCCATCAGACAGAGCAAAATGGGATGAGAAAGCTAAGGGGAAATCCTCATTCTGCGAGGATGGGGGAAATGAGAATCATATTTTTTAACTGGAGGTTAACCAACAGGTTAAAAGTGCTTCATCGAGAACTGGAAATTTCCTATCATAAAAGTTGGTCAACAGTTTTAAAGCCTTAAATGCTCATTACTTGAGAATTAAATCACAAACTTTTTGAGGTATCCAACCTAAAAATCGTTATTCAATTGATGAAGGTATGGCCATAAATGTGTAATTTTGGGTCACCTTTTCGCAATTTATTTGAATTTTCTTCAAAATATATACAAAAAAACGAGAAAATTAAAATGCAAATTATAAAATAATTAAACTAAATCTTTAAAATGAAAGCAGGATTTTTTTTTGATTTTACAGATTTTAAACAGGCATTTTTGGGTCACCATTTGATTGAACCATAAAGAAAGAATTTTTTAAAATCAAAAATAAATATTTAAAGGCACGCTAACTAAGGTAAGAATTTTTTTTTTTGGTCATAAAAGTGCTATTTTGGGTTACCATTCTGCAATTTTGGGTCACCTTTCAATCAAACCATAAATACAGAATTTTTTAAAATCCAAAATAAATATTTAAATGCTGACTAATTCAGATCTCAAACCTTTTGAGCTATTTCCTTTTAAAGTCGCGATCCGATGGACCAAATTCAACCTACTTTGGTTGTAGGATCCTATAATCCTCTACCGCCAATCCGAGTGATTGCTCCGCTGCCAGTTGGCCGAATTGCAATTCCAATCCCCGCTGCACTTAGCCGCATGAATCTTCCAGAGTTCCCGGCTTTTGTGAACTGGGATACTGTGACTGCGACTGTGACTGTGACTGCGACTGAGACCTCTGAGTTGACGAGTTGATTTGGCAAAGCCGCAGTCGGCAGAGCAATCTCATTAACACCTTCTGCCGGTCGCTCCACTCGAGTAATTAAATTCTCTGGGCGGAAGAGGCCGCCGCCGGCTCTCGTTGGCTCCTTTAACACTAATAAGTGGGAGATCAGTATTTTTCGTTTCGTTTCGTTTGGCCTCCTCTCGTGGAATCTGAAAAACTGAAAATCGGAACGCTGAAATCCAAAAGCCAAAAGCCGAAAGCTGAAAGGCGAGAGTCAGCGGTGGAAAACAATACATTAAGCGACTTTCAATCTCCCACTGGGTGGTCTTGTGTGTCGCTGTGTGTGTGTGTGTGTGTGTGTGTGTGTGTGCAAACAGACACAGAGACACGGGCACACACACACGTATTGCACCGGAAAATGTGTTCATTTCCGGTGTCAGTGTCAGAGGCAACAATGGGGCAGCATCTCGCCAACTTTTGCCCGCCGTGACTTTGATGAAAAATCGCGAAGCTGACGCTGCCAGTCGACCCCTGAAACGTGTGTGTCTTTGGTGATGACCGCGTGATGCGATTTATAGAGGGTTCCTTAGATTTACCCTTAAGAAAAAATAGTTTTTGTTGATTTTAAAATATCAATAATGACTTAATTATAATAATTAATTTGGGAATTTGAAATTCCTAGTTTGGGACAATTTTTAATTGATTTTAAATAAAATTTTTAATATATTATGTTATAGTTTTAAAGACTTTAGCCAAAGAAATAATAATAAAAGAAAAAATAGTTTTTTTTTTATTTTAGAATATCAATAAAGACTTAATTGCAGCCTTAATTCGGAATACTATAAATTCCTAGTTCAGAAAATTTTTTGAAATATTTTTAGATTTTTAAAGACTTAAGCCAAAGAAATATTTTTAAAATGTACGATTAATATAGCAGAAGGGCTGTTTTAAAGGGAAAGACAACAAAAATGGTTCGACAAATTATTAAAAAAATTGAAATTCGTAAATAATTAGATTTTTTGTAATACGATTGCGTCAAAAAGAAAATAATATTGCATACTTTTAGATACATTTATAAGTGATTTTAAAGTGGTTTCTATGAAACTCTCGATAGCTTTTATTTGTTATATCTTATCTCTTGAAAACTTTTAATAGTTTTCCATCTCTAGGGTGGGACTTGCACACACACTCTCAAACTCACACACACGCACACCCATACACTCGACTCCCTTATGTGCGATGCACTTCATTCAGGCGAAAAGAGAAGAGACATCATAATAATGTGGCCCATGTGGAAAACAAAGCAAACAAGCAAACAAAACCCAACCAACAAGTGAGCAGACAAAAAGAGCCGGGCGAATGCCAAAAAGTAGGCAACACATCCTATCGCACACACATACACCTTACACCTTACACACACACACACTCACGGAGAAAGAGTGCCGCCCAAATGCAGCATATATTTTTAATTTCCTGTTATACATATGCAAGCCATAAAAAGGGGGGAAAAGGGGAAACCGGGGGCAAATAAGGCAACCGCAATCTATAGTTATGCTATAAGCTTCCTTCTATATGTGTGAGTTGTGTGACTGTGAGTGTGTGTGTGTTTAGGGGTTAGGAACCCATAATTAAAAGTAACACAGGTACCGAGAACCCATAATGGAAATAATGCAATTTGGCGTAGAACAAAGTAACTCAATAACTTATTAAAGGTGCATGAAATACAACTTTGAAGTTGGTTGCATGAAAGGAAAGAATTTGTATTCTTATATATATTTTGGTATTTTTGTTAGACTTGTAAAGTATTTTAAGAAAAACCTTCATCTGAAAATTCGGAAGAATTAAAAAATAATTTGTAAATGTGTTTAAAAGTATGAAATAATATGCAGAATTTCAAATGACAACGTAATTTTTTCGTGGCATACTTTTTGACACCTTCATTAATGATTTCAAGCAAATAATTGCTGAGACTTATTTAATGCTAAAAAATATTTCGCAAATTTGTCAACATTTTAAGAATATTTATTTTGTATTTTTAAAATTTTGATGAATGTTCGAGTTTCTGTTTCCCCCCTGAATTGTGTTGTGAAATTGTCTCTTAAGATTTATTACTTACCCTGAAGGACCTTTAATTTTTACCTGCTTTTCTCCTGCTTAAAGTTTTAATTCGCTTTCCTCGACTTTTCGATTGCATTTACCGCCAGTGTCGTCGGACGATCTCAGGCATGACTAATAAGGAGCCAAGTGGGGGCTTTTCATGCTTGACTGGGTCATCGATGGAGCCTCTGCCACGCCCCCTTGTGTTCTGCCTTGTTCCACCGCCCTCCATTTGGGCCTTCACGTTACGTTACGCCGTTTTGCCGGCCAATGTGTGTGGCTGTAAAGTTATTTATGGCCAACTCCCTCGGCTTCCATATGCCTGATTTATGGCTGTTATTGAAAAATTCGTAGTGCAGCTTTTAATTATGAGGCGAGGTGCAAACAGAAAATGGGAAAAATACAGAAAAAAAAGAAATAAACAGAGGACAGAGCCATTGAGTGGATGGTGCTGACTGCAAATCCCCTGGCAAACAAATAAATTGGAAACTGAACTGAACTGGGCAAAACTGAACCAGAAATTATGTGACTCTAGAGGAAATACGGCGAAAAATGTACCAAAAACTACGAGTGTCACACGGCTGCAAAATTAGTGTTTATTTTATTTTATTTCACTTTATTTTTGCCATCCAGAATGTTACTCGTGTGGCGCCGTATGCGTTTTAATTTGCCGGAAATGAAGCGGGCATAAAAAAGCTACCTCACCCGAAAAAAACCTGCAAAAAGTAGCAAAAAGAAATGTAGAGAAAAAGCAAAGGAGCTTGGAGACAAAACGAGTTACATGGCAAAACACGCGCCATTGCACAAAAGTGGGTGGTGGGTGGTTTCAGGGGGTGGCATAAAAATAAGGGGGAGGGGGTGGTAGGAGGAGGGGGGTTGGTGCCGTGTGACATGCATGGCGCAAGTGTTTTAACACAATTTAATATGGCCCGACGATGACGACAGGGACAACGGGAGATGACACTGTGCGGAGGGGAAAAGCGGGGGAAAGGCAGAGGAAAGCGGTGGAAAAGCAGAGGAAAAGCGGGCGCAAGGGGAAGACCGAACGGAGACAACTTTTCCCAGCGATGACATGCACCAGAGCCAGATAATGTGAGCGCTCGACGAGGCCCAAGATGGAAACAACGCCCAGTCCAAAAACCAACTCAAAAGATAACTGGAAAAAATTAGTAATTACATTATTGGGGAAAAAAATATTTTTTTTGCTTCTAAAAATATTCCTATTATTTATTTTTAATATATTTATATTTATTTGGGTATCTAAGATTAAAGTTTTAGCAAATACCTACAATTATATAAAATAACCTTCACAATTATTTCTATACTTTTATTTTTGCCTTTAAAACCTTTAAAGCCTTTTAAAACCAAATTCTTCACAACTTTTCTTCCTCTGCACACAATTCAGCGCCCAGCAAACGACAACGTTGTTGTTGATAATGTGCATGGGTGGCTGGAAGGGGGGACGGAAGAAAGGGGGTCGCACACCCATGCAACGTTATTAAATCATAAAGCGCAAGCTGCCGCCGCCGTCTGATGTTCGCCCCCACATAAGGGTCCTTCGAACCGAGCAAATAACAATGATAAGCTTATAGATGGGGTTTTTAAAATGAACCCTATTTGTATACAAACAGAGGTTATGGCGGACCAATTTGAAGATTTTCTTTGTACTTTGTTTACGGGAAGATATTTTTGGAACGACGCACATAATAATTGAAAACACCAACTATATATTTTATATTTTAACACAAATTTTATAGATTTTAGTCTTGCAATCGGCCCACTGTACTTGTTGTTTTGCACTGGTTAAAAAAGTTGGACATTGCAGACAGCATATGTGCGACGGGAAAGCGGAAAACTTCGGGGGAAAGGGAAAGTCAGGAAAGGGTTATCACGGCAGCTGAAGTCTGAAGTCTCCATTTGTCCGAGTGTTAATTGAGTTCAACAATACGAGATCGAGGAAAAACGAATGATAGGAAAAGAACTCAATGCTATAGCTCAGTGATCTCATTCAAGGTCGGATTACGGAATCAACACTTTGAACCACTGCAAGAAAAAATCGTAGAAAATTATAAATGAAAAAAACAAAAATTAAGAATTCAATAAGTGTTTTTAGAGGTATAATTTTACGAAATTCGCTTGAAAAGCATAGAAATTTCAGCTATAAAATTATTTTTTCTAAATAATTTTCATTTAATATTTTGTTGTGTATTCTTTTAAAGCTAACAGAGATTGCTACTTGAATATGGTGACTTAGTAGCTCGGCTTTCATCTTCCAATATGCACGCATCGCGTCCGTTTTTCTTTGCGATCATTCTCGTGTTTTTTCTGGCTCAGATTACGGGTCAAGAGAATATTCCCCGTCCCTTGATTTTCTTGGCTTGGAGCAATCAGTCACGCAATAATATATGGCAGAATCGTTCAACGAATTCTGCTCCTCGAAGAACTTCTCCAAAACCTAATATCGATCCTGGGAAATAAAAATATTACAACGTAAATATCTAATATATTTATTTGTATTTACTTAAAACCCCAAAGGTCAAAGTAATTATATTTACTTTATTAATAAATCCAGTGAAAGGGGAATAAAAATAGTGATTAAACCCAGCTGATAAGCTTTGTAGAAAATATTAATGAAGTTCGATTCAGTTGCATTTCTGCCTTTGAAATGTACAAACCGCTGGTGCTGCTAGCTATTTTATTTTTTCCTTTGATTCTGGCAGCTTGTGCTCCAGATATTCAGAACTTTTCAATTAGGGATCCAGATGGCTGTCAGAATATCAATTTGCAAGCTTCAGCGGCTGAGCTAGGTTGTCGCGGTGCCATTGAAAAGATGGGGGACGAGTTCAAAAATTGCTGCCTGCTAAGAAGAGAATCTGATCCCGCCGACGATTGCCGATCCTGTGAAGCGGCTCAGAGCAGAGTGACGAGAATCAGTTTTGGCCCTGGGTGCCGCAGAAATCACTGGGGAAAATGCATTACCTAATTTGATTAAAAATATTTAAGTTTAAAATTGTATCAAAATAATATTTAAGTTCGTTCTACTTTCTAAAGAAAGTCGTTAAAAAAACTAATTAAATTAGAAAAATAAGATTAAAATACAAATTTTAACAGAAAAAACATCTTTCGGGATCCGGCTCGAAGGACCAGGTGTTAAAAAAATATGAAAACCTAAAGGAAATATTTCTTAAAGTACCAAAATAAAAAAATATAATTATGGTTTTTACATTGCTCGAAGCTGTAAAGAAGATCAGGGAACTTGTTTTAAAGGAGTGCAGAAAGAAGTAGCCTCGCGAGGCCCCAAGATTTATACACCAATTTGCCAAGTTGTATTGTAAAACTAATAAATTGTCGCCGCTAACTTGAATAATGTGTGAGAAGGACTCTCGGTGTGTGTGTGCGTGTAAAGTGTCTGTGTGTGGGAAAAGTATCTGTGTGAAGCAAAAGTATCTCTGTGTGTGGGAAAAGTATCTGCGTCTGCCGTTGGAGGCGGCACAATTATTATCCTGCTCGGTTGGCTGGCTTTCCTGGCAGCCAAAAGAGCGGGCCGTGGCATAACTTTTAAATAAACTTTCATAATTTTGCATACTTGAGATAACAAATTGCATGTTGCAAGTCGTTTCCGCCCCGCCATATCCCTCTCTCTCTCTCTGTCTCACTCTTTTGAATCGCCCCGTCTCTTTCGCTTTCTGGGCTATGTGCATTTGTTGTTTGGCTCGTAAGTTGTAAACTTTAAATTAGATTGTTTCTTGGCTCGATGTTTCTATTTCAGTGTCCCTAGTCCAAGTGGCAGGCTTGTGTATTAAGTCGTGCCTTTTTTAAAGTCGCTTTCAGAGCTTGATTGACCTTTGATCTCTTGATAAGAGAGTCTGTAATCTTGGGAATAATATGTATTTAATATATACGCTTATTAATTTCTAGACTTTCTGCATATTCTTCAGTCCAAATACTTTATTTATAATATTAAGATGTGTATTTTTGAACTACTTCTTCTGGTTTAATTTTTTAAAGCATCCATTTATTTATTTTTTATTTTGCATATTTACAGTTTTATTCTTGTCATACTTCTATTTTTGTCATACTTAATCAATATAATTTTATCTATGCAGTATTTTCTCATCTCTGATTATGATTTTAATTGAAATATTTTCTGTATTGAAAGGATTACTTTGCTTCTCTACTTCACCCAAGAACCCTCGAAATGTGTGTGTGCGGTTGAAGAGTAATTAAATTCACCAAACAGCAGTTTAAACAGCAACCGATTATATTAATTTGATATCATTGCACGGGACTAGGCGAAACTGAAACAGAAACACACGAAAGGGGCGGCGGGGTCAAAGCAATTAGCAAACTGTGGGTGGTTCATTAGTTACACACACCCGCCTTGAGGCCAGACAAAAAGGCAATTAACAAAGATTTTGTGGCCAATAGTTGTCAACAGATTGTTTAATTTGTGCCGAGTGTGCCAGCAACAAAAGCAGACTGGTCCGGACCATCTGCACCATCCAGCCCACTGACCAAATGACCAACTAACCAAACACATGCTGCGACACACACAATATGATGTCATATTTAACACAGGCCGCCCTGCGCTTCTTGTACTTTGGTTTTTGTCACCCAGTCCCCGGAGGGGAATGGGGATATTATATTAAAGATATCCATAAAGTAATTTAAAATATTCCCTTTTCAAGTGCCTTTCTGTGGTTTCAATTCAGTGGAGAGCGTATATTTTACAAATAAATAAATGGGTAAGAAAAAATTAAACTAAAAACTACAATATTCGTTAGTTTTCATTTTAAAAGGTACTTTTTTTCATTCAGTGGGATTTTTAAACTTTATATTTAATTTGAAAAATAAATTTCATAAAATTTGATATAAAATCTTTTAAAATCCGTCTCGAAGGACCAACATTATTATTATTGCTTTGATTTCCTAAAATTTTATATAATATCTTTAGAAATCCTGATCGAAGGACCATATAGACAAACATTTTTTCTCCGTGTCTATAATCATCCACGATCGTAGCTCCTCGACATGTGGAGATTCCTAACCGAGAGCTGTTTTTCCTCTCTTTTTTCCCGTTTTGAAGAGCCCTTGGGCTCTGGCAGTGGAAATTTCGGAATTGAGTAAATTGACCCTCGTGGGTGACTCAATGGGAGTTTTGTTGTTCTTTCGACTCCCCCCTCCACCTCCTCGGGGGTTAGCCAACCCCCTTGGTGCGATATGACGGCGCCCACATGCCGTCAAACTCGCTGCACTTGGCAAAAGTTTTGGGGCCAGAAAACCGCAGCAAAAGTGGCCCAAACGTAGCCCCCATTCTCTTCATTTTCCATTCTGCACCACCCATCGAAGTGCATGTCGATATATAGAGGGGGTTCTAGGGGGTTTCAAGTGTCAAGCCGGAGACATGCATAACTGTATAGATATGGACAAAGACTCTAAAGTTCGTTGCTGTTCTGTTTCAGTTTCGGTTTCAGCCTGAGCATATGTCTTAATTTTTGACCGAAGTTTGCCAGAAACCCCTCCTAAAAACCACCCCTTTTGCTACTTCTGCTGTTGTTGTTGGTGTTTGAAATAAACTTTAATGAGTTTTCTGCTTTTCAGCCACAAAAACCACTTAACCGGCACATATGCAAGCAGAGGGTCTCGGTAAAATGGGAAGCTGGAGAAACTTTAGCCTGGCTGCGAACATTTTCTGGCCAGCCAAGTTAACATCTCACATACACTCAGACATATATATTCGGGGCTTTAAATATATATATATATATTTCACAGGCAATGACCAGCGGCAGGCAAAAAGAGCAGAAAAAAGGCGGCTGCTAAAAATTTGAGCGCATGTAAATTTTTGTGGGGCATGAAAAAAAAGGGAAAAAAGGGATATGTGGCATAAGGCTGCTTCTACTGCTGCTGCTGCCCAACCGACATTTATGGCCGGCAAATTTGCCGCTTAGTGCTAACCAATCAACTGTGGCAAGTCGGAGTTCCATTTTCTGGGCCAGCAGTTCCTACGATCCTGAACCCTATATGTACATCCCATATAATCCCGACCTGTCGCTCCAGCTGCCGCTTCGTAAATTTAATTTTTCTGACTAACGACAGCATGTCGTATGAGTAATGAATGCACTTTCCGGCCATTCTCCATTCGACTTTCTTTCTGTTTTTTTTTTTTAGCCAGAATTCAAATGTCTCTCGGCTAATAAAACGGTCATTCACTGGGCAAGGGGCGGAACGAAACGGAAGGAGGCGTGGCAGGTCAGCATTGTCAAAGTTTTATGAGCGGTCAAGCTCGCGCATTTCAAGCGTCTTTCGCTTAATTACATTTGCAGCACATTCACTTGAGCTAGTTGAATACCCATTAAGAATTCAAGTGGGCTATATTTTTTTGAGATTTTTGTGGAAATAAAAAAATATTTATTAGAAAATGTATAATATTGTTGTAGATTTTTTTTTAGATTTCTAAAATTTTAAGCTTTATAAATTACAAAAAAATGTATTAATCTTGTAGGTTGTATTTTGATTATTTTTTTGTATTTTACAATTATAAACATTTTTTTTCTATTTTCAAATGATTTTGGTGTACCTTATTAACTTAGAAAATATATGTATTTCTACTATTATTATTATTTTTTTTTTGACAAATATTCAAAAACTTTATAAATTTAAATTTTATTTAGTGTTTTTTCTACACTTAAAAGCTGTTCAAATAAAATCAAAGGGAAATTTTTCAGGGTATTAATAGAGTTCATTTGGTTGACAAAAGCAAATGCAGTTTTTTGCTGCCCCGTTTCATAACTCTCTCAATATGTGGCTGGGTGCTCCGCAAGTCGCCGCATGGCAGACCATGTACAGACATCTGTCGGTTGGTCGTTTCACAGCCCCCTCCCCCGCCCCTGATTTTTTTTCAGTGTTGGTCCTGCAATTACTTTGTGGCCAAAGCCAAAAACTAAATGTGAACGCGACGCAGCTGCCGTTAGCATAAAGTAATCAAAAAAGTTTTGCTTTATTGTGGGGCAGGCGGCCACTCATCATCATCATCAGCCTCATTGAAGCTGCATAAATGCTTTCTAGGGTAGATTTCTATCTATTTCTTCTATCTCTCTATATATTTGTATAAATGTATATGGTATTTTTGCTATTCCACGGTCGAAAATGCAACCTTGAGCCGGGCTAAATTCGGTACGAATGCAATAAAAAATTAATAACTTTTGTTCACCGATATCTCTCTGGTTTTGTCTTAGTTGCTTTCCCCTCGGCGGCTAAACTTAATTGTACACTGACTGGCAGGAGAAAAGGAAAATAGAAAAGCAGGAAAAGCAACGTATAGAGTGCTAGGGCAATTTGGTATTATTCGCACGTAATTCGATGAAATTTTAATAATCCAGCTACCAAGGTAATAAAGAACTTTTGGACATGTGGGGCTGAAGGCCGTTTCCTGTCTCACGTGTGCTTTTTTTTCTAAGAGGTAGCAGGGTATGCAGGGCTACAAATTAACCTAAGTTCTATAATGTGCAGAGATTTTTAATAAAATTTTTTTTATTGAAAATTATTAACAGTTTTCGCCTTAACAATTTTTTTTGAGATTCTATAAAGTTTTTTTAATTGAATGATTGAATAAATTTTCTTCTTTATTTATAGATTTTTGAATATTATTATTTTAATAATATTATTTACTTTAATATTAGCTTATAGTTTTTTAGTCAAAAGAAAGGTTCCTAATTGGTTTTAATTATTTGAACTTTTTAAAAATGATTTTCTCTATTTTGTGGTAAATAATATTAATATTAAAATTAAATGATACATTTGTTTAATCTATTTTGACTGCCAGGGTATTTCGAATTCCAATTGGCCACTTTTCAAGGGCCTGACACCTGCAGGTCGCACCACCCAACCACTCGCACCACTTGCCCCACTATTGAACAACTTGATTGGGCTTTTGACTTGATTCCGCATTGATTGCAATTGCAATTTTAGCTTCTGCCGACGCGAGGCGGAGGGCGTGGGAAATTAATTAAAATTACTTACCGACTGGCAAACATTTCACTTGATTTCTCTATTATTGGGCGCCAATTAATTTGCTTAAATTTTCCGGGCCAAACAAAACACGAGCAATGCTAAAAATTTAATTAAAATTGAGCAAACAAACAAACATTCGACGGCCAGCTAGTTAGTTCAGTTCAGTTCAGTTCGGTTGGGTATGGTACACTTTGTAGCACTTTGTACGGGGGCGAATGGAAATGGAAACGGGACTGGGGAAGTTCTTCAGCAGAACTCATCCTCCACGAGGAACAAGTGCAGTGCAAACACATGACGCATACGCCGTGGCGGCCCAAAAAAGCGAATTTCATTTGTGGCAAATGGCAGCAAACTAAATTGCTCAAAAGAGCCAACAGGGGCACACAAACAAACACACTGTGTGGAAACTTGAAAGAGGGGTTCTTCTGGCCAAGACTGGCCAGAATCTCGGCTCTCGGCACTCGACACTTTAGCAAACCCAAACCCAAACCGTCCACTTCCTTGGTCTTATTAAAAGTTGCTGGCATTCTTGTGTTTACCTAGCACAAATGTCAAATCAGATGGAAAAATGCGCACGAAAAGCAGGCAGAACGGAAGCCAGGACTCAGGAATCAGGACTCTGGACTGTGGACTCAGGTTGCATCTGGCAGATACTTATGCATTTGCAGGATACGGAAGAAATGGGGAAAACCAAAGAGGTTTAAAATTTAAAGAAGCTGTGATTTTAGTTTGGATTTTTCAAATATATTTTAATTTTTGGCGTGTTATTATTTTATATAAAATATTTAAAATGTATAAAATTTAACAATCCAAAAATTAGAAAACATTTGAAAATATTATTAATTTGCATTCACATATTTATTATATTTAAAATATAGAAATATTTTATAAGAGATTGGATATTTTTAAAAAATTGTCAATACAATAAAATGAAATGGCTTGCAAACCAGCATACAGAATTTATACCAAATTTAAGGACATTTAGGCAAGACTCCTGGGAACCCGTAGAATTTGATCTTTTGTTTTGAAACTCCCTCCTCGTCTGGCAGTCAATGAAATCAACTCTTCAATGGCACTTGCGAACATTCCATTTCCGACTAACTACGCTGGGATTCAACGAACTCATCGAGTGCGAGGCACTTCCTCGTCCTTCGTCCTTTTTCTCTGTTTTCACTGACGTGCCACGTGTTTCCAGTTCGTCCTGGAATGTAAACACACAAAACGTAAACAAACGGATAGCCGGCATCGCGAGGAAATTCACCACATGGTGGATGAGCAATCGGGTTTTTGGGAGGGGGGCTCGGTTTTGCATCGTTTTCGCTCGGCTCGAGTCCTGTCGGCTGTTCGGCTGCTTTTTGGCGAAGGGGCGCAGGCGCCGGTGGCCAGTTTTGTAAACAGGAAGCGAGGCCAAGGGCCGCCGGACTGTTCCACAGCCAACGGCAGTCCTGAAGGACCCGATGGCCGAGCCGAAGGACCCTTCGGCTTGCTCGGCCGAGCCGAGGGCCACAGGACTCCATTCGATGCGAATCGACTTTGTTGTGGCGTCTTCTTCAGCCGCGCAACAGTTTTGTTTGAAGCGTCAACACGTGCGGTAGTCAGTCGTCCTTGGTCCTGCCAGCCCAATTTTGTCTTGACTTTAATCAAAAGGCAGGACTCGTTGTCTTTCGCGTAGCGGGAAAATAAAATGAAATACTTCTAGCCAAGTGCATTTTACACACAAATTGAAATCCATTTCAAAGACCATCTCGAGTGCTATAGAAAAAATAATAATTATAGAAGAAAAAGAAAAACACACACACACACATATCAAGTTAACCGATTTATTAATGATTTTTGTTGTTTTTGTTGCGTGTCGGCATTAAACCAAAAGAAAAAAATAGAAAGAGAACAACAAGTCTTCGGTCGCCAGAATTAATCAAATTAAAAGGTAAAGCCAATGAAATTCCTCGAGCAAACTAATGAGAGGCCCCACAAAACCAACAAACTGTCAATACCAAATTGCAACCGCAACCGAATCAAAGCGAAGCCAACAAAAAAAGCCCCCGAAAATCAACGTAATTTGCGCTCATTATAATCCAAAAGCAGGCAAAACAAGCTCACATGCTTTTCTTTTCGTTTTCGTTGCCTGGTAATTTTCATTAGCCAAACTTCCCGCCCACTTTTCCAGCTGAAATAGCGAAATGGCAGCGGCAATAGGAAATCCAAATCGAAATCGCAATCGAAGACAAAGCCAAACGTTTGTTGACTAATCGTTTCTCGATTGCATTTTAAATGGCAAACTTGGAGCGCCGGAAACGGAAGTGCAGTCAGTCCGCCCAACCAGGAGAATCTCCAAGATTTCCGCCGTATCCAAAGTGTCGCATTTAAGTGGAGTGGAATCTTTTTTCAAGAGGTTCAAGTGCTGTCAAATATTTTCACATATTTTGCATTCAAAGTTTGTGCCTGAAGAAGTTATTTTGGAGTTTAGTTTGGGTTACAAGATTTATTTAAGATTTTAGGTTAAATTTTGAAATTTTTACAAAATTTGTATTTTTAAATCAAGGGAGTTCTGTTTATTTTATAACTCTATTGAGAGACAAAAATTTATCCCAGTTTTTAAAAATTTTTGCTAACTACAACTTATTTTACCTGTTTGTTCTTTAAGAACTAAGTTCTATAAAGTTTTAAAAAATGTGAAGTTTTAAAGTTACATTTTGCATTGAAAGTGAAAACACATAAAAAAAAGTGTTGAATTTTTTGAGGCTAAGAATGTCAGTAAGCCTGCTGTTTTTATTCGTAATTTTAATGAATTTAATATTTAATAATGTCAGAAAGCTAGACACCTGAAAGCTTATTAACAATTTCAAATAAGAAATGAGTGCTTGAACTACGACAGTTGGGTGATTTTGATAAACGGCCGTAAAATGGCTATAATAATGGTTTAATTGACGCAGATTAGTTGCCGCTGAACGATTGTAATCATTCGAAAGCGGCGGTCTTTCTTTCTTCATGCGAATATTTATGGCAAATATATTCCATCAAATTTTCATCAATCAAATGGCCAATTTTTGAGCAAACAACAGTCTCGTTTTCTCCACACACACACACATACACGACGCAATTTTGGTACAACAGGAAACACAAAAAAAATAAACAACAAAAAATTGCACAAATATTTGCCAACAATTTCCCCGAACGGCGTCGCCATCAACATCATCAGGCTGCCGACAATAAAATCAAGCTGGCAATTTATTTGCGATTTTTTCCATGTCGCTTTCGGGAGGAAAATAAAAAAATAGCCAAACGAAATCAAAACGAAATTAATAAAAAGAATTTTCATAAAAATTTGGCGCGCACATGTAGAACAGAGGCGGCGGCAGCTTCCTCTATCTTCTTCTATCCGCCGTCGCAGTTGCCAATCAAGCTGCATTCACCAGGCGCCGTGAAACTGAAACTGAATCTGAAACTGAATCGACGCCGGCTTAGAGTCCTTTGTCCTGGCTGAGCTCCTCGAAAAATACAGCTCTAGGTTGCCATTTCCGAGCGCCATTTCACTCAGTTTATTCTAGTTTATTCCAAAAAATGTAGTTGTCCGTTTTTATAAGATTTCAATTTTGTGGCTGCCAAAAGTTTTAATCCTGAGTTACTTTTTTTTGGTAACAATTTAGGATAGGTTTGTTCTACTTTTAATAGTCGGGTCGAGTTTAAATTTAAAATGTAAACTAATCAAAGAATTTCTCTCTACCCAAAAGTAAATAAATTAGCTTGTAAATTTCTGTAAATGAATAAAACAGCCTTTAATTTATGAATCATTTGAAATTTTAAAAACAAAATCTGTAAAAAATAAAATGAAAAAAAACTAATCCGTGTTATTAAATAATAATTAATTATATCATAATATCAACAAAAAAACGACAAAAATTTTATTTTTGATTGACTTGGTATTTTAATACCATAAATTAATATTAATATTGAACAAATTGAATAAGAAATTGAATATTTTATAAAATATTTCAACCTATTAAAAATTAATCTAAAACACAAAATCTCCCACAATTTTCTCTTCGAAATTCGACTAAAATAAAATACACATTGTTAAATGATATCCAACTAAAACCCTATCGAATATATTATTATGCCAGCTATAGTTTTTCGTAGATTCATAGAACATTGTATATAAATCAAAAATATATTTGTAGTTAACTTAATTGAGAATCGAAACTAAAATTCCAATTTATCAAATTAAATTTAGTAGCCGCAGAGGGAGTAAAATTTATTTGCCCAGCTGTGGAGTGTGTGGATATGAAGGGAATATAGGTTGGGGCATAGGGGGATTTTACAAATGTACTTCTATAGCAAATGGCATATAGCAAATATAGCACCTTTCCCTCCGGCACTTCACTTTGTCCTCGCTTTTTGGCCATTTGCGTGTTCATGACGCAACATTTGCGGTTGTTTATGTTTTTGAGGTCGCATATCGCGGTTGGCCAATTGTTATGCGCATTTCGTTTAATTGCACACACTCACACACGCCGATTTCATTTCATTCCGACGTTTCCAGCAGTTTTGTGGTGACATCCTCGTCGTCATCGTCCGTTTAGGTGTTAATATTTCAATTAGCAGTCGTTTAGGTTTACGTATCGCCAGGAATTTCCCGTAATGCTCCACGCAACTGTTACGCCAAAAAGTCGTAACGCACACGCCATGTGTTTTGTTATTTTTTTGGTTTATTTTCTTGTTGAGTGAAAGGGGACTGACTCTCAGTTTTAGTGATTTTTGCGGCCGAACACTTAACAGATTGCGCATTTTATTGTGCATCATCTGGCCGATCTGTGGCCAAGTGGTAAATCCCCCGTAAAGGACCCGAAAAGTAAGTTGGCCAAGCGAAGCCAACAAACTAGTTGGTTTAACTTGGCCGGAAAGCGAAGTTCTAAGGCTGCCTGCCCGACGGAAAAAGTAATTAGTTGAGAAAATCTAACAAAACCAAGGAGCAAGGGATTTGCTTTCAAAAGTTTAACTGCAGATTTGTTGTGTCATTATTGTGGAGGAAATAACTCATAAATGTGCAGAAAAACCTAAGCCAAAGACGAAGCCTTTTAAAAATCCTAATTAATTATTATGCAAATTAATGTAATACGTTGAATTATTTGAATAATTTAAATACGATAAAAATAATTATTTTTTTTTTAATTTTGGCTAATAAGATATTCTTTAAAAATAAAATCCTTAGTATTTTAAAAAACTAATAATTCCTTCAACACCTTTATCATTTTAACAAATACATCCCTAATTTACCTTAATTAAAATAGTAATTAGACATTAATTTGCATTGGATATTTAATATTTATTCCAATCATTTTCCTAACACCTTTCTCATATTTATTTTCACGATTAATCTCCATTTATTAAATATTCTTCAAAAGAAAAATCCCTAATATTTTAAGCCTCAATATTTATTTCAACACCTTCTCAAACCTCAACAATCCAAAGAAACTTAAACACATTGTGCAAATATATTTGACACATCATTTTGTAATCACTCTTTGGCAACTAAAACTGGGATCGCTTTGGTCCGCTTTTTGCGGACAATGGTCTTCTGGTCGACTAATTTGCAAATAAATTGATTCCAAACTGAAATAATTGCATGCGGTGCGGGCGAACAAATAAATAAAATGGAATGCGAGATGCGAAATGCAAAATGAAATAAAATAAAGCACTTATTTGATCCCTCAAGGAAATCGGCGTACATGTGTTTGCATAGCCAGGGCAATGCATTTATATCCATATAAATTCATATAGGTATATATACAGATATATATATGGCAGATTTTAAAACATTTGCTTATCATTTTTATTATGAGTTGTAGGCGGCGTCGGCGGCCGAGGCAGAAAAACTTTTCAATAATGAATATGCAACAGTAAATGGCCAGCGAGAGGTGGTTGCTTTTTTTTTTTTGAACATTTTAATATGCATGGCAGGGCTCGACACATTGCGAAAATGAAAAGAACAAAAGCGGGTGGACAGGGTTAACCCCCTTTTCGGGGGGCTGCAGGATCGGAAAAAGAAAAACCGCCGGCGGCGGCAAACGAAATAAATTTGTCAGCCATTGCAATATTCTTCTTCGCGGGCCGCAAATGAAACTGGAATGGAATGGCTGTGGACCTGGTCAATAAATAAATAAAAGTAAAATTTATATATATATATATATATATGTATATACAACGCATACAAGGCTGCAATTGTGCATGCAAAATATGAAAAGACATTTTTCGGTTAACGTATCGCCCAGCCACCATTTTCCCCGCTTTTCCTGCTTTTCCCACCCCTTTTCCTTTGGCCAAACTGACAATAAATGTCATTTAGTTGCAGGGAAAAAAGGGGAAAGGGAAAAGGGGCTTTCGAGATCCTGCAGCTGCTCAGCTGCATGGCAATGCCAATAAAATTTATTTAAAGCAAATTAAGGATCCAATGGCCTGCGAATGATTTGTGTGTGTCCTGCAAAAACCAGACAGAGAGATCCTGCGAGTCCTGTGAGTCCTGTGCCTGCGGCTAATCGGACACACGCAGATATCCCTGGGGATTAAGCCCCATTTACAAGTTAAGCCCAATTGTCAGTAGTCCGAAATTAAATGTTTTCCATAATTTAGGGCTTTCATCGTCATGTTTTGTTTTTTCCCTTGTTTATATCGATTAGGGAAAAATCTTAAAGTCCCAAAAAAAGGAAGCGTTGCATTTAAGACGAAATCTCGAGCCAAATACAACTCAATTATTTATGGAATAAATGCAGCACACGCACAAACAATTCACATTTCTGGATGCTTAAACTCTGGGATTTTAAATTCGGTTCGTTTCGTTTCGTTTTGCCCGGCACAAAAGCGACTTATTAAAATTCAAATAAAATATAAAATGTGTGCCCAATGTGTAAACTGTGCGACAAATGCCTGAAATGCGAGATAAGGCTGCATTCAAATTGCATAATCTGCTGCCATTGTTGTGCGTCTCCGTCTTCGTGTTTTCATTTCCCAGCTTCCAGATTTCAGCTTCCAGCTCCCAGCTTTTTCGCACTAAGTTAATTGAGAAGTGTAGTTTAATTTGTGGCCCCAAAAACAAGTTTGGTCCGGCAAAGTGTTGGCAAAAGTTGCCAAATGAATTTCACTTATCGTAACTGGCAGCTGCAGATCAAATGAAATGCCGGCCCAAAAATGACAATCTCCGAGCAAAAATAGTTGCCACTGCAAGTCGTTCAATAAAAATGTATTTATTTTTTGATTTTTCCGTTTGTATCTTTTTCTGAAATTCCGTTTTCGTTTTTTTTCGCCTTAAATTAGCCAACATTTTTAAATTAACGTAGGATCACTTGGTTTAATACATTAAACTTTACTTTATCTGAAATTTATCATCTGTATTTTTATTTGTATTAATGTCTGCATTATGTAAACAATAATCTAATCTAAAGAAACATTTACTTTTTGCCGTATCCGAATTCGAAATATCCCATCTAGTAATATTTTTTTTCTGTAAATTTCTTGACTTGATGGCTTCATTAGCTTCGATCTGCTATTAACTTGGGGCCCATATGCAAACATGTGATAGCTGGGGTAAATTTTCAATTACGTTCGTGACATGACATAAAACGTAAATTAAGGCAGGAACGTCGTCTACATCGTCTGAAAGCCCGGTCAGCATGGGCGGCGGTGGCGGCGGTGGAAAGGGGGGTGTAACGCTTGATTTGCTCTGACATAAGTGGGGGTTCTGTTTGGGAGTAGGAAGTTTAGGAGTCGGACTGGTCGCCTTATTGTTACGCCTACAACGAAGCCATTCCGGCATTCCTGGCATTCAACATTCGCCATTTGCTGCTCGAGGTTTTTCCACAGTCTATGTGTGTCCATGTGTGTGTGGCTGTGTGTGTTGGCCAACAGCGACGAGTGCATGTTAAGTGCCTTATTATCCTGTTTATGTAACCGTGCAGTTTTGTTTTTGGTCCGGGAGAAAAGAGCGGTCACATGTCCCGCTGTCCCCTTGTTTTCCCCCGCTTTTCTCCCTCCGTTGTTTTCCATTTTCATGTTTTATTCAGGCCTAGTTTACAAATTGTCGCAACGGCTCTGTGGAACGTGGCCAGCACGAAATGAATATTTTGAATACAAATAACTTAAAGCGGACATTCGGAGTAGAGTGCTTGGGACTTTCGGACTTCGAACTTCACTCCGAAACTTGAGGCCAAATTGCTCAATTCGCCAAAAACAGAGTGGACAGAACTTGTTGCCTTGTTTTTCCGGCCAAAAGTGGACTTTTTGGAGTAAATAATTCCGGTGCACCCCCCCTCCTGAATAGTTTCAAGTTCACTTTCAGCTTTCGACTCAAGGAGAAACTTCAAGCCGACCAAAATTGAGGTTCCCGAAAATGTTCGGTGCTTCTGTGTTTTTCGCCTCTCAGTCTAAGCTTAATTAAAGTGTCTGCATTTTACACATTCAGCAAGAGGAGAACAAGTTAAGCACATGCTAATAAAACTAACCGACATTTAAAATTTACTGTGATGGTGGGCGAAATATATTTTTAGAATTTATTTAAACGAATTTGAATTTTTTTTCTGTTTGTTTTTTTGCTATAACTTGGCCAAAAATGGTCCTACACCAAAAATGAATACTGTTTTGAACAGATAACTAAAAAATAAAAAAATCCATAACACTTCCCTGGTGATACTGCAAAAATAAAATTTTCGCCAATTTTCAATTTTTTTGTAAGGGGGTACCTCATGATTTTTTACGAAAAATGGCAAAAAAATAAAATGTCCAGGTTTAAATGCCAATCGATAGTAAATTTAATAACGAGTTCAGAAAGGTATGACAAGCCATATTTGGATCAATATTTCATTTTTTACGGTTAAAAAACCAATTATTTTTTTGTGAAAAATTGGAATCTGGTTTTTTGGCAAAAATTTGAATTTTTTTGTGTTTGTTTTTTTGCTATAACTTGCCCAAAAATGGTCCCACAACAAAAATGAATACTGTTTTGAACAGATAACTAAAAAATAAAAAAAATCCATAACACTTCCCGGGTGATCCTGCAAAAATAAAATTTTCGCCAATTTTCAATTTTTTTGTAAGGGGGTAGCTCATGATTTTTTACGAAAAAATGGCAAAAAAATAAAATGTCCAGGTTTAAGTGCCAATCGATAGTAAATTTAATAACGAGTTCAGAAAGGTATGACAATCCATATTTGGATCAATATTTCCTTTGTTACGGTCAAAAAACGAATTATTTTTTTGTGGAAAATTGAAATCTGGGTTTTTGGTAAAAAATTGAATTTTTTCTTTTCGTTTTTTTGCTGTAACTTGGCTAAAAATGGACGTACACCAAAAATGCATACTGTTTTGAACAGATAACAAAATAAGAAATAAATCCATGACGCTTTCCGGGTGATCTTGAAAAAATTTAATTTTCGCCAATTTTCATTTTTTTTGTAATTGCCAATCGATTGGAAATTTAATAACGAGTTCAGAAAGGTATGACACTTCATATGTGATATCAATATTTCCATTGTTACGGTAAAAAAACTAATTATTTTGTGTGGAAAATTGGGATCTGGGTTTTTGGAAAAAATTGAATTTTTTCTTTTCGTTTCCAATTTTTCCAATGTTTACGTATACCTATAAACACTTAATTTTAATTTTAGAAAATATTTAAAAGCAATTTTAAATAATTAACTTTGTGAATCTGCCAGTTGGTTAAAAAATGATGTAATATTCATATCCGACTTACTATTCTTCTGGCTATTTATGATTGTTTAATCAAACTGAAAAAACTGAAGAACTTCTTTTGTTTTGTCCGCAACCTCTTTGGAAATTCCTAGTTTCTCTTTGCGGAAATTCTTAATCGTTGATCGATTGAAAGTCCTCACCTTTTCCCACTTCGATTAGCAGCTGCTGTAAAGTTTTCCACGACCAAGTTTCTGGGGTCGTACGTTCCTGAACGTTCCGTACATTCCGCCACCCAACCCAAGTGTATTTATCATGATTTAGATCCGGCGGTAGGATATATGTATGCAGAAACTTCGGAGGGGTTTTTCAGGAGTAGGGATAGTACTTTTCTCCTCTCTTTCTTTCCCTCTCCTTCTCTGTCGAGCACTTTAGTGCAGGCTAATTACAAAAAGTGAAAACACAATTCATTTTGCTTGTGGTTTATGCGTTTTCTTTGCTCTGCCCCGCCCACTTTTCCGCATTTTCCGCCCCCCCGCCCCCTCAGCGTTATAAAAATGTTTATGGCTGACGTTTGTTGCCATAAAAATGCGAAGTTGTCGGGGCTACCGTTGCGAATGCGATTACTTGACGACCAGAAAGGTCACTCAGCCGTGGCCATTGTTGTTGTTGTTCGCCGTGTCCTTGCTGCCAGCACCCACCCACTGACGTATGTGTGTGTGTGTGTGCTGTATTTATGGCATTGTGTTTGTTAATAACATTTGCAGCAAGTGCATTCCATCTCTGACGTAATGCCCTCGAAGGGCCGAAACCACTACACCATGCACCATTTATGGCCAATACAAGTGCTCCCGAATTCCCTGTAAAAAAAGGGGTAGATAAATGGATTGGCCAAAAATAATTATTACATATTTATTGAAATTGTTATGCATTAATATCTTTATAAAGGTAACCATAAATGTTTTATTTTGAGGGTAAATATCTTACTTTAAATATTTAATTTGATTTTCAATCTCTAATAATTTTCCAAATAAAAAACATAATTTGCTAAATTTTAAAAAAATATTTAAAAAAAGGAGAAATTTTGAATAATTTTTATTATTTAAAAAATATTATTTTTTCCATAAATATGTAGAATTTTCAACCCATTTTTTTTATACAGGGTACCCCTTGCTTTGGTACACCACTCGAAAATCATCGTGGCCATGTTGTCCTAATTAATTTAGGTCCCACCCCGCAATCTATGCACCGCTCACTCATTTTCCACCGCTCTTCTGTTTTTTTTTCTTTGCAGTACTTGGCCGTGCAATTACGCAGAATGCCGTTTGCCTTTTAAGTTGCATATTGTTCGACGATCGGCGGAGGAGCAGCAGGAGGAGGAAAAGCGGAAAAGCGCGGAAAAACGGACGTTAGTGAAGTGGAGAGGAGTGGAGTCCGAGGAGTCGGAGGAGTGAAGTGCCACTGACAGTGGCAGTAAGTTACGGGCCAAGTTTCGCCGGAGTCGCCTTGTCGCTGGCGCAACTGGCATAACTCAGAGCTGATGAAATATGGAGCTGCTGCAGGCCCTCTGCTGCACGCTGCTCCTGCTTTTGGCCCGGATGCAAGGTGAGTCCTGCAGAGAAGAGGGAGAGCGAGTCCCGGTCCCTTTAGCCTTCTGACAGTTCGACCCCCGCCATTTGGTTAATATTTGCCCGCTGTCAGCGCATCCGCTTTGATCTAGTCAAAAATTGAATAATTCCCACTCGTCAGTACCGTGCGCCCCCCCCCCCCTCCAACTGCCACGCCCCTTTGGGGTCAGTGTCAACCGTGTCAACGATATGCGATATGCAAATTTTCCACATCAACCTGACACGAGCTTGCATAACTTGCAACACTGCAAGTTGGGCAAACAACAAGTAGAACAGCATCGACATGAGCAGCAGCAATAACAACTTTAATGCACTGCAAAAAAAAATAGTATTGTTTATTGGGAGTTATAAAGAAAGATGTTCTAAATTTATATCTCATCAAAGAAATTATATATTTATTTGGGGAAAATTCTAGTCATATTTGAAGGATTTATTACTATTTTACTGGGTATTGAAGAAACATTTAAATTATAAAATAAGGTATTTATAATTGTTTTTATATTTTTATACTATATTTTATTAAGATATTTATAATAGTCCTATTACTGGACAATTTAGACATTATAGGTATGAAAGTATTTAAAATATAATAGTTCATACTTAAAAAATTATATTTTAATGCCTTATAATTTTAATGCATTATTATTAATATTCTAAATAACTGCAGCAAATGGTTTATTCAGTAATTTTGCGAGGCTAAGATTTATTTATAGGTGTTAAGATATTTGTATTTCACTTTGGTAAATATTCAAAATTTTTGCAGTATATTTTTATACATCCTTCATTCATGTTTAATAGTTTATTTAGTATTAAGCCATGTTAACATTTATTTATACGTGTTAAGAAATATCCTCAAAATCTCCACAGTGTTTTCTATTGATTTAAGTGCAACTCAGTAGCTCTTTTTTTTTTCAATTAGCGTTCTTGGCTAAATCCATGAATTTTTGCAGCAGTGCAGCAGCTTGCAGTCACGTCCTCCGATAAGCTTCCTGTGCACTTGTGGTTAGTTTCTGGGCCCTGGGAGCGCCGCCTGCTGTCTTATCAATGCCACAGATCTGTCATCGTAAATTCAACATTAATTGCGAAGCGGTCGCATCCCAGCCCCTTGGCACAGATAATGAGCAACAGAATAAATAAATAAATTGCAGCTAAAACGGGCCAGCAGGCGGGGGGTTCCAAATTACCAGAAACGGATGCAAGTGGCCAAAAAGTTTGCACATTAATCGAGGCTACTTAGGCCAAGTTTCAGGGGGAAATCAGGAGGGACTTTTTGGGGCATCTTCATTTGCATTGCGACTTTGGGGAAAGCCAATGAAACTCAAACTCAAATCGATAGATGCAAATGCGTAAAAGTTTTCATGCCCAGTAATTTTATTTCAAATTTGATCAAATTTTAAATCGAAGAAAAGGAATGAATGTTCAATCGGTAGTTAAATATTGTAACTAAATTGTGGATAGCTGGCAAAAATTAAAATAAATTGAATAGCCCAAGTTATTAGACATTTTCTTTAAGCCTTTGTTGTAAATTTCATCAAATTTTAAGTCGAAGATTGAAATTAATTTTAAATACATTTCTGGATGGCTGGCAAAAATTAAAATAAATTATTTGGCATTTTCCTTAAGCCTTTATTTTCTTTCCAATAAATATCGCCTCGAAGGTGATTCAAACTCTGACCCCACGGCTATGACCTACAGACTCCCCGGCCAACCGACACTCATAAAAGTTGCAACTGCTAAATATTTACTTCCAGCGGCCGCTATAACTTTGAACACCGACTTTAAGGCCCCCGCCACAGACATATACTAGATTATATATAGGTGCGCTCGGCATTTCATAGTCCTACAAATGTATATATAGACAAATATATAGCCGGCGGGCTCACAAAAACTAGGATAGCCAAAAAAAAAAGTAGCTTAAAAATAAAACTATATATAGTTTAAGTATATATATATAGGAAAAACGAAAATATCACGAAGATGAGGAAGACGGACAAAAAATGCAAAAAGCAGCAGGGAAAAAGAAATGTTCATGCAATAAATTCACGTTGAAATTTTGCAATAGTTGCGTCTGCGAGTTGCAGCAGTAAACGCTCGAGGATGAGAAGAGAAGGCAGGGGCGGCTAGAAGAAATAAAAGGGGGCTGGATAGAAAGGCTGGCCTCCCCCCCCCAAAAATACAAAAAAAATAGAAGGAAAACCCAACCCAGCTAACCCACCCACTTTGAGTTGAGTGGTTCCTGCTGCTGCTTAATTTTGCAGCACCTCCTGTGCTTAAGTAAACTTTTCCATGGGTGGGTGGCGAAAAGGGGGTGGACGGGGTAGACTAAGGGGTGGACTCGGGTGGCCAGCGATAAGCAGGCCGCTCTCTGCACAATTTTTGTTTGCCCCATTCGATTAAACTAAACATAAATTTCATGGACGATAAATCAGCCGTGAGCGTTGGGACAGTTGCACCTGCAGCTTGCAACCTGCAACCTGCCCCCGCCCATTGAAAAGGCGGGAGGGGGGGGTTTCTGTCCAGCCTTCCGCCTCCTTTGGGCACGTGTGGGAAATCAAAAGAGTGCCGGGCATGGAACGTTTGGCCGCTGAGCAAGGAGCATCCTCTTAGGGCTTAATAAATTAATTCGCCCTAAATAATACCCTTCATTGGGCAATTTACAGTGATATCGCGTCCCCTTTCGCCACCGCCCCTTGTTTCCGCCACCCAAAAAAAAATCAAATTGCAACGCGAAATTGAAAGAAGCATTTCTGAAATGATTTTCGGCTGGGTCGCAGCTGCCGTTGTCGGTTCGTGTCGGAAATAAACAAAATTCCAAAGTGGCAACAAGCTGCCAGGCAAAAGTTGAGTGCCCTACAGTGCGTTACGACAGTGTAAGGCTGAAGCGATCTGTTGGGAGGCAAATTTAAAAATTTAATCATAAATTACCATACATTTTATTTATTGTATTTTTATTCGTTTAGTTCTGAGTTAATCATAATTTAAATATATTATTTTTATTTAGCATAGATTAGTTCTTAGTACAAAGCTCCAACAAACATTATATATTTCTTAGATTAATTTAAAATTTAATTTTTTTTTTGCCTTAAGATAAATCATTTTTTTAATGAAAGAAAGAAATAAATGTTAATTTTTTTTATAGAAGTTTACTTAAAATATACTTGCTTGCAACCCTTTTTTAGTCTCCAATATTGCTTAGAAAATGATGACTCTTCGCTAACCATAACTCTTTAATTTCGAACTATAAATATACCTACACAAGAAAAAAAGAAGCAGTTGCTTCTTTAGCAGCTTACCTGGCTATTTTTGTATTCTTTTTTTTTTGGGACCTCCAGTCGGCTACGTAATGTGGCACGTACCTAGCAGGGGAATGGATCTTCGGACATGGAAAAGGGGAAGGGGGCTTCAAAGTTTGTTAGCTTCTGTGCAATGGCCATAACAACAACATATCTGTCTGTGTGTGTGTGTCTCTGCGAGTGTGTGTGTTAATGCTAAATTAAGTTGCTGCACGTCGTAGCATATACGTCGTAGTATGTGTGTGTGTGTAGGTGGGTGGTTGGTGTTTTCCGGAGGAGGAAAATGGGAAAATCGGTGGGTGGCTCTGGCTTGTATGCTCAACCGCCGGCAGGCTGTAATCCCAAAAACATTAAACTGGCCGCGTCAGGACATTGATTTTCGCTTTTGCCCAATATTTAGCCAGCTCTGCTTCTTATCTGTGCATGGGAATCCCCCCTATATATATATATATATAGGAAGCATATATACGTAGCATTCGTATACCATCTCCATTCTGATTTTGTGCAAATGAAAATTCAATTTGAAATGGAAATTATACTTTTTCTTCACTTATTTTCGCATTGTTGTTGCTGCTTGTTTGTTTGTTATTCTCTCCCAGCTACTCTTTTTTTTGTTTTTCTCCTTCAGATTTTCCTGCTCTGTGAATGTGTGTTGCATTTGAAAATCGTTTCGATTTTGTGAGTGTGTGACTGGGCTGGGCTTAAAAAAATCAGATGGAAATATGATTGCAAACTGATGCACACAACCGAAAATTTGTTAACATTTTGGGCTTTAACGTAAGATTAAAGATCATCTTTAAAAATATGTAATACAATTGTTTTTCTTAATTTTCCTCAACCATTTTAAACTTTCAAAAAAACACACCATAAAAGTATGCTATATTTTCTGTCCTACTTCTTCATATGAGAACTGTTTAAATTTAAAGGTTTCATAGAATAACTAAAATATATTTTTTAATAAAAAAAAGGGCAATTACACGACTAAGCTTTTAAACTCCAGTAAACTTTATTTTGTTTAATAAATCGATTGAATTGTTCTATACATGGGCTTACATGACGTATGCTTAATGTGGGCTTACATAACGTATACGTAATGTGTTACCAAATTATAAAATTGTTATTTTAAAAAATAAAATATTAAAATAGGCAATTGCAAAACTTTTTATTTATTAAACATAACGTATACGCCCTGTGTTCCGCTGGACGAATTAAAAATATTTATAATTGATTATTAAATGAAGTAATATTTTCTTGTTGTGTCTTTTCTGTTTTTGTTTTTTTTTTATTGTTGCAGGAGACCCGAAAAGTGTGTCTCAATTGAATTGCTGGCCAAACAATGTCCAGAAATTCCTCTTCACTGCTGGAAATTGTTTATTTATTGAGTTAATCAGGGAGCAAAAGGGGGTGGTGAAGGTTGAGTGGGTGGCGGTGGGCGGTGACTCCTCATGCATGACCAATAATCCTCGAATGGAGACATAAAACAATGGCCGACGAGCATAACATAATTTCCAGCACTTAACCATGGCCAACTGCTGAACTGTTGAACCCAGCATTCCGCAACCACCCCCTTTTCCGCCATTCGGTGACATTTTCCACCCCCTTTGTCCTCTCTCATCCGGTTTTTGGCCTCGCTCGAAGTCGAAGCGGGTCATGCATTTTTCCGCTTCGCTTGTTTTCAAACTGATTTCAATCTGTTTCTGCTGTCTTTCGATCTTCCTTCCTTCCGACTTTTCACCATGACCCCCTCCCACTGTGACCACACCCCCTTTTCTGTCCCCCATTTGGCCTTTTGTTTCATTGTTGCCAAAAGTCGTTGGTTTTCTTTTTTTTTCTTTCTGTTTCTGTTGTTACTGTCGCTTGGCCTGCCGGTCATCATCATCATCAGCCTCATCGTTGGCATTTTGCTTTCAATTTGTGGCCAGAATTGAAAGAGAAAACAACCCTTCAAGACGAAACCGCCCGCTGACCTCTGACCCTTCGCCCCTCTCCCCACGTCTCTTTCCCTGTCCTCAAATCGCTTAAGTTGCCACGCCTCGCGCGCTAATGAAAAGCTACTGCCAGTTGTTGTCCACAAATGATTTTTCGCTTTCCTTTCCGAGACACTTTTCAGAGGTACACTACCTTGTAAATTACAAATAAAAATATTTTATAGTGTAGAAATAAAGATATAAATATTTCATATGAAGCTTTACATTTACATAGAAAATGTAGTTTTAGTTATATTTTTGATTTATTTAACAGATCATAGATCGAGCATAGTGTTCTTCAAGGGAAGATATCTTTGCCCCCGACTTTTCTTTATTAGAGATTCTCCCATTCTATTCCTCCCTCCTTTTTTTTGTTCATTTTCTTCATCATTTGGCATTTCTTTTTTTTCGGGTTGAACAATGAAAATTAGCAGGAGAAATAATCAAGTGCAGTTTTAATTTGCACAATGCCCCGGCTTCGTTGAAGAACTCTCCCCTTGGGCCTTTCTCCGCCATTTCGCCATTCTTTTCCGCCAGAGCCCCCCACCCCTGGGTTTTTCCACCCCCGCGGAGGCCGCGTCATCTTCTCTCGGCGCGAAACAAAGGATTCGCAGAGACAAAGGCTCCCGCCAGGACGCTTCTTTCTTTTATTCCGCTTTTCTTGTTTTTTTTTTTCGCCCCGCTTTCTTTTTCTCCTTTTTTTAGCCCCCCACAATTTTGCTGATTTTTTTCTCTTTCTGTTTTGGGTCCAGTGCGGTCACAAATAATTGGCCCGATGCCGCTTTGACGTTTAAATTTTATTGAATGGCAGCTGCAATTGGCAGTTGGCAGTTTGCTGGCCGAGAGTTTCCAGTTTCCAGTTGAGTTCTAAGCTCGCTTAATTGTTCCCAATGGCTGGAACAATGGCATGGCAACAATGGCCGCCGGAAGTGGGTTGCGGGAGGGGGCGGGAATCCAAGGGGGGCGTGGCAATGGTGCCTGCATAATTCTTTTACGCCTCATCGATGTGCAAAAGAGTGGGGGTTAAAAACTTGGCTAATAAATGATCCCGGCCAGACATAATAATTTTTCCCAACTCCCCCACAGAGTATGTGTGAGTCACATATACACGACACGACACCCACACACACATGTGCATTATTCACGCCTCATTTGGTTTTTGCCTTGGGCTTTGGGGCTAATTTGCCTTTAAAAGTGCGACAGCATTTTACGCTTAATTTGGCATTGATAACATTTCGCCCAAGACACCTGTTGTGTGTGTGGGTGTTTTCTATGTGTATGTGTACGTTTATGTGGGCTCTCAGACATTAGTATGTGTGTTTGTGACCCTAAAAGAGGCCTACACATTTTTCAACTCACAGCAAAAAAGCAGAAAAGCACTTCAGCAGCAAAAAAAAAAAGAGAAAAAAAGAAAACAGCAACAATCATAACAATAATCATAACAAAATGCGAGAGACAGTCTGAAGTGGCTCCCCTGTACAGTGAACCCCTCGCCGTTTAACGACCCTAAACAAGTTTGGGGGAACGAAACACAGTGGCAAGAAGGTACGGGAAAATATGCTGAATTTTTAGAAAATATTTTAAATACATGAGGCTTCCAAGAAAAGATAATTATATAAATGCAATATTTTTAATGAGTGAATTTTTAGGGTATATTGTTTTTTATTAGCATTATTCAATAATGAGCTTTAAATTCACTTTTGAAGGTGTCCAAAAGTAGGCAACAATATTTGAAATTCGGTATTGAGATGTTTTTATTCCAAAAAAAGAGGGTATTGCTTTTCTTTGCATACTTTTAGATGCCTTTGTAAGTGGTTACAGAGTCTTAATTTTTGTTGTAATTTTTTTTTTAATTATTAAATATATTTAAATTAATTCCAAGCTCCTGACACCACTGTGCTTAGGAAAAGGAATCTGGCATGCTGACATTGATACGTCGCCAGTGCGTGCTGCTAAAATTTTATGATGTGGGCCAGGCGCACTTACCCCTGGATTTTGCCAGAGTTTTTGTTGGATTTTCCCACCTCCCCTCCCCTCGCGTAGCCTTCCCCCTGGGAAATGGGCTGCCCAGGTGACGGCAAATTGATGCTGTTATTGTCAACGGGCGTCGTTTCCTTCGTCTCCTTAGAGGGGTGTTTTCCGAGGGGGGTTTACCCAAAGTGCCAAAATGCCAAACGCTGTCAACTGTCATTTGGGGGCCTCCCTTATCGACGTCCCTTTCGGAATTTCCACTGTGTCATGTCAGGCGGCCATAATCATTGACATTCATACATAATGGACTCATTGATATTCGCTGGCAACAACAAAAGGTCAAGTGGCTTTGGCCCGCCCTTAAACCTGAAACCTGAAGCCTGAAACCCACCCCCTTTGCCTTTATTGTTGTGCTCTCTCGTTGGGGTCATAACGGTAATTGCCAACAAAACGAGTGATTAACCTGACAATACGCTCGCACGCACACATGGCGGCGGTCCATCTACACACACACAATGCACGCCACGCCCACCCATTGGCCCTTTGACCTTGCCCATGGGCAATCCCCCCTACACCTCCCCCTTCACCATTTTCCCCACCAAATGCACTTGCATCCCATGTGTGTGTTTTGGGCAAGGGAATGTGTGACTTTGACACGGCACAATGGCAAATACAATGGGGAAAAGGGAAAAGGGAGAAGTGAGAGAGGAAAACCTAGAGGAAAAGCGGGAGGAAAAGCCAGAGTCCTGGCAGGTCAAACACGAGAGCCAAGCCAACTTAAGGGGACAAATTTCAGCGGTTCAGAGCTTGAAACCATGAAGTAAGCATTTAAACCGAGCATTAAATAAGAGTGCCGCCCATAAAAATATATACCACAAAGCAAGCTGGGAAAAACCGCAGACTGACCGGAAAAATTAGTGCACCCATGTGGAGTGGCTAAAACCGAAACCAAACAACATTAAGCCGAGTAAGGAAAAGTAAATATAATTATAGCATTTTATTAGCAAGTGTGCGCACCAGAATTCTTCAAGACGGCGAACATTTTAAAGTGGTCAAAAAGGAAATATAGAAAATTTAAAAGATTAGATATTTCCAAATAAAATATTAAAGATTATTATAAGTAAATAAAATTATAGAAATATTATTATATATTTATAAATTAAAAAACATATATTATTGATAAAAAGGTAAAAACCATAAAAATCGAATAAAAAAAAATGTTCAGTAAATTTAAAATAAAATCTAGGCAAATCAATTAAACACTTTAAGTGCAGAAAAATCCCACAGGAATACTAAACAAAAAAAAGAGAAAACAAAACAATAAATGCAAAAATAGCAGGCGTAAAAAATGCATGTTCATTTGAATTCTGTATTTATGCAATTTTATCTCAGCTCTTATTCTCTCTCTCTCTCTCTGTTTTCATTTGCTGGCCAATTACGATTTGTTAGGGCCATCATTTATGCAGCATTATGCTGCATTATTAACCGATTCAATTATTAAGTGAGCCGAACTGCAGTTGTCGGGCCATCATCCATTGCAACGGCCCGGCCATTAATTATTCGTGGTGTGTGGAAACAAAAACGATTTGCGCCTTAATTGCCGGCTGAGTTTCCCTCGCTTTTCCTCACCTGTCGACGCTTTCCCACTTTTCCTGCGCTCCATTTCAAATGTCCGTGAGGCGAGCAAGCAAATCACTCAAAGGGGATCAGCAAAGGCTCGCTTTGATTTCCAGACCCAACAAATTATTGAGCAGACAGCCGAAGGGGAAGGGGAATGGAAGGGGTTGTTGGAAAAGCTTGGAAAAATCCGGAAAACTCGGCAGCAGGGCGGCTGAGATTGGCAGGCGATTGAAAGAAGTCGGACAGCCCTCAAAAAAATAGAAAAGAAAAACAAAGTTTGCCCAATCTCTCTCTTTGGGTTTCCGAGGAAAATTCGGGGAGCGGGTGAAAACTATTTCTAAAATATTTAAAGCGCTTCAAGCTTCGGTTTTCTGTGGTTTAGCTTACCAAATTGGATAAACATGTCCATTTTCAAGACCATTTTCGCTCCATTTGTTGCGTGTATTTTCTTTGAGACAAACTTTCTTTTCAGGGGAAACTAAAATTATAAATGAAATTAAAATTATACAAAAAATACCAAGTTTTCCCTATATATTTTTTGTAAAAGTTCATGGGTTCACAGAACCTACTTATCAAAGGCTTATCTTTGTGTGTTTCTCGTTTATTTCATTGGATTCCTTGAATTTAATTTCCCCCGGGTGGCGATGGCATAAACGAACGGCAAAATGCAAATGAAATTCGTTTATTTAATTTCGGGCTACCTAATTCTGCCAGCCCGTTTGACAAAAAAAAAGAAAGAAAAACCCACTAGCTTTTCCTTTTGGCAATGCAACTCACACAACTCAGTTTTCAGGTGCATTGGCATGCGTGACGATGGCAGGAGTCGAAAGTTTTCCCCTTATTTTCCATTTCCCTGTTCCCAGCCGAACGTGCAACTTTGTGGCTTTTCAACGCCTTGGACTTTCGGAATCTGCCGCCCATTTTCCAATTTTCCCAACTGCAAGTGTGTGCGTGTGTGAGCGTGTGTCTTTGAGGCAGTTAGAGGCTAAATTAAAATTACAACTTTTGCTGCTTTGCGTGTGCCCCAAAAACCAAAAAACAAAAACCAGACTAAAGAAGCTAAATAAAAAACAAGAGAGAACGTTATAGTCGAGTGCCTCGACTATTAGATACCCATTACTCAGCTTTCCAGAACTTTCAATTCTGCCTAGCACATCTTCCGTCTCTCTCTAGCGCAGGTGAATGCACTTGTGAAAAACGTATACAAGCAAAAAGAGACAAAAAATGCGCGCCGCATTTCAAATAATTTAAAATTTGCATTAACATAATGTGAATTAGAGTGACCACAGAAAAAAAGGCAGATTTTTTCCAATGCCATTTCCTAGATGGCGCTAGTGTATATTGTATTGCTTCATCTACCGCCAGATATTGGTACTATTGGGCATGAAAGGCGGAAATGTAGGCGCTGGCCAGGTTAAGGCGTTTATTGGGTTTGTGGGCGTTAGAGTGGGCGTGGCAATTTTTTACTTAGCCAATCGATAGGTATTGACGAAGCGAATACATATCAGTTACTATTTTCATAATAGCTTTAAAACTGTGGGCGTTAGAGGGGGCTTGTGGGCGTTAGAGGGGGCGTGGCACCTTTTTGAAACAAACTTGCGCTGCGTAGGAGCTCCTAGAATCTGCGTGCAAAATGCCAATCTTCTAGCTTTTATAGTTTCCGAGATCTCAGCGTTCATACGGACAGACAGACAGACAGACAGACAGACGGACAGACAGACGGACAGACGGACATGGCTAGATCGACTCGGCTAGCGATCCTGATCAATAATATATATACTTTATGGGGTCGGAAACGCTTCCTTCTACCTGTTACATACTTTTGCACGAATCTAGTATACCCTTTTACTCTACGAGTAACGGGTATAATAAAGCAAAAAAAAATGCAAAAGCAAAAGCAGGCGAAAGACTGCCTAATAAAATTGGCCCAAGTACGTTTTGTAAAAATGCCAAAAATTTGCTTGAGAAAATTTCCAACTTCCGGCACGAACAAGTCGAGAGATGTTGTAGTATTTGTAGTAGCAGTTGCCGTGTTTGTTTGGCGAGATTTGCATGCAAAACATGTGTAAAATTGAAGCATCGACTGGTCAGAAGGGGGGTTGAAAAAACAGAGAAGGGGAGTGGAGCCCTTCCTTTGGCTTTCCTCTTTTTGGGCCGAGTGTGGACGTGCCAACGTCATCGTCATTGGCCACTTTGGTCAAGACTCAAGACTCGCTTTTCCCTCCTCCTGGCCAAGATATGCTTGGCTGGTCAAATTTAATAGCAATGCGATTTGATTTCCAAGTGTCTTCGGTGCCTCTGATTCCTGGCTTCTGATTCTGATTCCGATTCCGATTGCAAAGGCGCTTGCGATTCTGCTGTAAATGCACATAAAAGTGATGACAAGCAAGTCCCCAAACAAAACAGAATTAAAAACTGATTGATCCCCTGGCTATAATTGGTACAGCTTTGAGATTATAGAGCCAATTATTCTTGGGAATAATTAAATATTTATTTATGATTTACAAACTAGTATAAAATTATTAGGATTATTTTTTTAAAAAGTCCTTAAACATATAACAAAGTTAATGCCTGAATGATTCCAGTTTAATAAAAAATCTATAGTAAATCTTGGAGACTGTAGGTTTAATTTTATATCTACGTTATTAATGACAAAAAATCATTAAAAATTATTTGGGAGTATTTAGTACAGACTTATTAAACTAATTAAAAGTTGCCAAACAAAAAAACAGACTTAATATCTGAATGATCCCAGTTCTATTGTCTTCATTTATTTATTTATTTGAATAGTAATTTCAAATTATCGTTTTCTGTGAATATACTTTATTTATTGATTTAAATATTAACATACAATTATTCTAGAATTTTTATTGCCGCCTTTAACTGTGACTTTCTAAGCCCATTTTTTTCCCATTTAATTTTTCACAACTTTCGAGCCAAAACTTTAAGCAACTCATCGGTTATTTATAAAGAGAGACCAAGCCCCACTGGCGAAAATAAATAAGCCACAAGGTCGTGGAAAAGCGAACACACACAGTCACATGCAAAAAATTGGCATAATTTCCTTTGGCTCGGCAACAAATCAAGAGCATTCAAGGTGCTGCGGCCACATTAGCGCCACCTGTGTGCGCTTAGATGAACTAGCAGCCGCTTTTCCTTTACCTTTTCGTATTTTTTTTTTTGTTCCGGAAAATGCGAAATGTAATTTTCAGTGGGCTGGCTGAAAAATCAGCAGACATCGATTTCTTGGGTTCGCTCGCCGAAACGAAATGAAACTGAAACGAAAATAAATGCCAATGGCTCATTTATCATGGCCAACACATGCACATGCTTCTGGCTAACACCCACACACACACACATGCATAGTGGCCCCTTTAGGCCCTTGAAAATGGTAGCATACTTTGCAGCCGCAGGAGGGAAACCTCGGAGAAAAATGTGGCACGCGGCTAATGAAGAATGTGTGTTCTTCGACGACGCTGCGGGAAACTTAGCACCACCCACCCCCTGAACCACCCACCCAGCCGCAAAGGGCCACCCCCAACCCCAGCCTTAACCCATTTAAGACCCCCTGCCACCCCCTTTCACCCAGGCATAATGATGATTTCAAAAGAATTGCAAATGTTTGGCCAACATTTTGCGGGTCGCTCGGCGGGAGATATTCAAGGTCTCCCTTAACCCCTTAAACCCTCAACCCCACCCTTAACCCACTCACATACACATTCGTTTTTTGCCAGGGGTTAACTGCATTATGAGTGGCCCCCAGGTGAAAGGGAAATCCAATTGCAGTGCAAAGTGAAAATTCATTCGGAAAACATTAGCTTAAATCGAAACGAGAATATGTGTAAGTGAATAATAATTCCAGGACACTGAGAGAAAAAGCCAAGGGACCAGCTTAAAATTCTGGATTTTTTATAAAAATATGCAATTGAATGTCCAAGATGTAAAAGTAAATTCATGATTTCTTTCTGCCTTTATGGTCAGTCACTTGCGGGGCGAGTCTAATGAATACAAATGAATATATACCCAGCTTGGATCCTTCAGCGGTCGAGTCCTCGAGAGTCCTTCTTCAGTTCGCTCGCCTGGCTGAATCAAAGTCAAGGAGAAGAAAAAAGAGAGAAGTACTCGAACATAAGATGTCCTGGAATGGCTTTTCAGTTTTTCACCCTTTTTTTATACCAGAAATCACAAAGGTTTCCCTAAGGTGACACCAAAATACACTTATAGAGCCCTTAACTTACCTCTAATATTTTACATTAATATTTAAATGTTAGCTAAAATCGCTTCATTTTTTTTTAACCAATTTCCCATATTTATTTTTAGTTGCAGAAATTGTATATGTTAATTTTTATAAATATCCTAAATACTCCCAATCCCTGGCTACCCTGTACAATTTTGAAGCCGCAACACGCTCACTGCCCATTTTAAATGGCAGCAGCCGAAAAGTGAACAGCAATTGGCAGCAGCAGCAGCAACCAAAACCAGGAGAAGGCTTCACAAAATAGAAACAGAAGGGCAGTGCAGTGCAGTGAAAGGTGGAGGAGAATGGTGAAAGGAGAAAGGAGAAGTGCCGCTAGTGAAAGTAGCAATTGGGGGCAACAATGGAGAGTGGGGAGTGCTTGAAGTTTGTGCACCCAGTTCCACTTAGACTAATTAACTGCGCCGTCACTTGGCTGCTGCGATGCTTGGCTGTCCGGCTGTCCGTATGTCCGCTTGTCCGTTTGTTCTTCTGTCCGTTCAACTGCCCGGATGTCCTCCTGCTTCATATCGTTGACATGCCAAAGTGCCCCTGGCCAAAAACACTGGTTAGTCATGGCTCTCAGTTGCCATATCCCTTTGGAGATTTGGAAAGAAAAATTCTTAAAAAAAACTTCGGATTGGCAAAAAAACAATTTTAATAAACTATTCTTATTAATCATTAGATTTACATTTTAATTTAAATTGTTTTTAAAAGCGGTCCAAAAGTATGCAACAATTTATTGCGAAATTATTTGTTGTATACTTTAAGACACCTTTAAAAGTTATTTTAAAGAAATTTAGTTTATTTTAAAATACTTATGTATTACTAATGCAAATCCAAGAAGGATTAATTTCTCAAATCTCTCAAGTGAGCGAAAATGGGACGCTCTTCATTTGGCCTCGGCTGCTTTCTCCTGGTACTTTCTCCCCACCGCCACTTGGATTTCCCCACTGACGATGTTGCGGTCATCCGGTCACTCAGCGGTGCAGCTGCAAGTGAAGCCGGAGACAGTCGAGCAACATCATTAAAACTCCGGGAAAGTGGAAAGTGGAAAGGGGGGAGGTTGTTGGGAAAATGACACCAGAAATGGGCCCGCTTAACTTTTCCACTGTTTGCTCTTTTGCTGGCCATTTGGCAGTGGCAATTTGAGTGCAGCTACTACAGATCTTCCCGTTTTCCCTCCCCCAATCATGGTTAGACACCTGGATGGGATCGTTCGGGGAGCAACAACTGTAACTGCTATATCCACAGTTTTCCGGGGCACATCTATGGATGCAGGCGCCCCGAAGTATGCAGCACAAATTTTTAGGCAGCCAGAGCAGGGAAACCCTCATTTTCCCGGGGATTTCCATTGTGGTGCATGCGGTTGTGTCTGTGTCTTGTGTAACCCAAATGAGTAGAATGTGTGAGAGGCAACTTGACAATAATGAGTGCAGCAGCAGCAGCAAAAACAACCAGTTGCCAAAGTTTAAGTGCAAGAAAGGTGGGCAAAAAGCTGGGTCCTGGGTCCTCGGGCAAAATGGGAAAAGGGAAGCCAAGTTACTGCTCTCGGAAGCAAACAAGCAATGTCAGTCGGTTGTTCAGCTATTTTTGGGCACTGCGAAAACTTACCTGAAAATTATAGTCCGAAAAAAAGGTTTTAAGGAAAGGTTGCACGAAAAAATGGCAAGAAAAGTATAATCTATATATATAAAGTATGAAAATCCATTTAAATAATTCTATATTAATTATAAAATAAAATTATTTCCAAAGCTAAAATTGTAAAATAATATTTTACTTAATTAGCTGTAAAAGAAATTAATTTTTCCTTATGGAATTTTAAAATTTTTTTTCATGAAAAATTATGAAACATTTTTTCAATTTGTTAAACATTTTGTGGTGATTTTAGAATATTTTTAAGTTAGTGCAGCTGTCTTTTCTTCTCACCTGTCTTTTTCTCGGAAAATATTCTTACTCTACAGCCAAAAGCAACAAATCAGTGTCAGTGGAAAATTTACGCTTAAACATTTCCATCTCTCTCTCTCGCTCTGTTTCTTCCTTTCTCTCTTACAGTGGCGACAGCCAAAAACTTTTGCTAATATTTAAGTGCAACCTTTTTTCGCTTTTCCATTTTCCCTCAGCTTTTCTTCGTTTGAATTCAGTTTTCTTTTGCTTTTTCATTCCGTTTCAGGACGTTTGTTTTGTTTATTTGTGGGCTTAGCGAATGGGAAACGGGAAACTCTTCTTTTGGCGGAGATGGCGATGTGGAACAGATCACCGAGGACTAAGCCTCACCACCTGTTGCCAAATGCCAGGCTCCATCCCTCCCGATTTCTCCCAGTCTCCCGTGCAACTATAACTTTCTTCCAAACACACACACAGCCGGGAAACCCAAGCTCACAAAAAATGCAAAGCCAAAGTGACTGCGGTTCCTCTTTGCAATTCTTGCTTTTCCCTCGGAAAACTGCAGGAAAATCGGGGATGGAAAAAGGGGGCTTGAAGTGGGGTGGGTTGGGTTACAAATGCATGTACCAGTTGAGTGCACGAAAAGCTCAGCCCAACACGATTTAGCTCAGTCAGTTCCCTTTTTCGATACCCTTATTTTAAAGGGTGTTTTTGAAAAGTGATCATCGCCATCAAGAACTTTTATTCCTTGAAATGTTAAATTTAAGCCTACAATCCTAAAAATGTTAAATACATTTTCTTAGTTTTTAAATTTATTTACAAAAAAGTACATGGAAACCAAATTAAATTTTTTTCTGTTTTAATGTATTTTTATAGTAGATCTATTGATTTTTCATTTATATTTCTTTTTTGATAAATATAAAAATATTTTAATTTTTTGCAAAGGGTATTTTTCCGTCGAGTACTTAAAACAAACTGATTTTTTCGTTGAGGCTCCTTTCGTGTTCGGTTATTGTTACTATTGCCGTTGTCGTCGCTGGCGACTTTCTGACTTTCTGACGCGCCTATTGGCAGTTGGAGTAGTGACAAAAGCAACAAAAGTGGTGAAAACAACGGGTAACGAAATGAGCTCACAAAGTTTTCGCCTTTTTTTCCTGGCATTTCCTTCGTTTTGTTGCCAGTCTTGTTTTTGCTTTTTTTTTTGACAGGTGTTTTGCGTACCATTTGTTTCCGACACACACTCACTGAAAGCTGCAGGTGTCACTTGGGAGAAGAAAAAAAGGGATGAGAATAAACAAAACAGGGATTTCACGGGACCCACAAAACAAATCGAGCTAAACGAGATGATTTTTGATTTGTTTTCTTTGGCATAGATGTTCTGTTTTTTGCCATCTTTTCTGTAACATTACAGGCCCAGATAATAAGGGAAAAAATCCTAGTCAAATTTAAAATGTTTTCTTTCAAAATTGGTGTTTAAAGTTAGATTTTACCAACAGTTATTACGTCCTAAAACTACTCCCATCTTTTCTGCATTTCTTCTAACATTTCAGGTAGCTGTTCCGCGAAAAAAAAACCCAAAATGCGTTGAGAAAAACGGCCTCCATAGCATCCGATTGATGTTTGATTATGGCCACACCCCAAATACCATTTCCCATACCCCCTCCCAAAAAAAAAACTCCCCCACGGCATTCTGCAAATGCACTTAAAGCGCAAATGGAAATCGACAAAGTAAAATGAGAGAAAAAAACAGAGGGGAGGCCACGTTGACTGGCCGCATAAAATTTTAGTACTGTGTACGTAATTGAAATGGCATTTACCATTAGCCAGGCGAAGGGCAAAGGGAGTGGCAGAGGTCAGGGGTTAGGGGGCGGGCCAAGGCGTGGCAGCGGACGGGATACGGACAAGCGGACAAACGGACACACGGACACACAAAAAGCAAAAAGCGAGTCGACAAAACTTAATAAAAATCAAAGAACGAGGTGTGGCTCTTTCATAGAGGGTTAGGGGGTGGTGGGTGGAAAAAGGGGTGGTCAGTGGGTGGCAGCGGGGGGAAAATGGAAATGGTTACTTGAACCAGGCCAGGCCAAGCCAAACCAAACCGAACGGAACTAAAAAATGAAATCGTAGCGATAGAAATTAAAAGCCAAAGCTGGCCACAAAAACAGAGGCGTGTAAGCTAAGTTCAGGGAGGGGTATTCAATGGTCAGGGGCGATGGCGAAAGGGGGAGGGGAGAGGCGCCCCGCCTGACGAGCGAGCGACATTGATTGAAAGCTTTCACTTGCTTGCGCTTTTAAAAACGGAACCACCGCCTTGTTCCTCCAGATCTCTCTCCTTTTTTTTCTGCCAACCCCATATCCTTCGACTTTTTGCTCCTGATTTCAGGCGAACACGCCTTCGGCTATTTGCATATTACTATTCTACCCCCGTCCGTCCGCTTTACCATCGTTCATAAAAATCAAATGAATTAAGAGCGCCGGCGGAGAGGGAGGAGGAATGTGTGCGGAAGACAGGAAGACCGTTAACGCAATCAATTAAAATACAAATAAACGATTCCTTTTAAAATTTAAAGAAGTCTGGGATATTCTGATTAGCAATAATACCTCTTACAGGGTTTGCTTGATTAAATCGAAGAATATTTAATATACATTTGTAGGGATTTCCTGAATTTTCAAATTAGTTTTTAAATAAATGTACATAAATGTGAAATAAGTCAACGAACTTTTTAACAACAGAAATATATACGTATACGTAATTTAAATTTTGCAAAGACTCTTCAAGTAAATAAATGTAAATATGAATATATAAATAATATATAAATCTACTTACAGATATTTTATATTATTTTGTATTGATTTTCTAATAATAATATAATTAACATAAATTAGACGAGGCGTATACGTAATGTATATTTTGCCAAGTCTTACCAAGTAAATAAATGTACATATAAATACGTTGTAAATTCCTAATCTTTCAACAATCTCAAAAAAGGCTGGCGAATAAATTATCCACATGAATCACAGGCCCCATGTAAACATGGGGATAATTTACAAGAACCTCGCACATTTTCATTATATTGTATCACTCGTCATATAATTCAGTTTTGGAGAACATATCCTTTTGTGTTAGGTCCAATCTTTTGTGTTGACACTTCGGCGGCAGAGAGAAATTTGCATATGTCTCAAAAAGTGTGGGCGTGTGTGTGTGTGCTAGCAACTTGGCGGGGGGTGTGTGTGTATGTGTGCCATATTATGATAGTGATAGATATAATCAAGTTGGGCAAACATCAACAAAATATTAAGTTACCCGCGGGCACAAAACTCTGAAACTGAAGCCCGATGTCTCTCGATGTCCTGATATTCTCGTGTCCCTCACACATGTCGTGTATATATCCTTTTGCTCACAACTACAAATACTACTCCTCTTGCCAACAACAAAAACAATCAGCTAAAATGGCAAAAAGGCAAAAAACCCGCGACAGCGTGACTAAAATGCGCACGTCAATCCTTTTTTCCCCTATTTTTTTTTTTGGTTTTTTCCCCTCTCTCCTATTACGCCACCCCCCTCCCACCCCTGTTTTCCTGCCAGTATTGTTCTTGTTGTTTTCCCTATTGTTGTTGTTGATTTGGGCGCGCCAGAAGTCGGCCATGTTTACGTGCTTTTTAAATAGACAAGCGACTACGATGACAGCAAACAAATAGCAAATGGCAAAAAAGCAAGCAGCGAACCCAACGAAAAGCGAACGCAACACAAAGCAAAGAAAATACGAAATGAAGAACCGGAAAATAGGGATATATTGCATAGATCGAAGTGTTAAATGCTCTTTAGTTGCCAGCCATATTTTAAAAATTGTTAAAATTAAATCGTATATATTACATTTATATTTAAAACAACTGTTTAATACCTGGGTTCTTGAAATCACTGGGAAATATCAAAATAGGTGTCTAAAGGTATTCAACAATATATGTTTTACCTAAAAGTAATATGAATTTATAAAAGAAGACGACTATCCTTTATTCATTGCATTTTAGACACATATTTTGACATTCCAACATAATTATATTATTATTTTTAAATTCAAAAAATAATCACTTCAAAATTTTACGTGGTACAAATATTTTAAAATGTATTATAAATTAACTGGTTGATTAATTTGCTTAAGGACAATTTTTTTAAAATAACAAATATTCAAGTTGAAGTATTTTTTTATCAATTTCCCCCGTCAAGAGTATCAGAAAAAAAAAGAAGAAACCCAACTGACAGGCGGGCCAAACAATATTGAGCGCAACTAAAGTGTCGCCATTAATTTCCTGCACAGGAAATACAATACAAAATAAAACTCAGCATCGAAACTCGGCTGAAATTGAAAACCCTCGAAAAAGGAAGCCCCAAGAAGAGATGGCTGGTGACAATTAGCACGCATTGGCCATAACCATAAACGGCAAACAACAATTAGCAGCAACTATTTTTGCTTATTGGCCCTAAACTAGAGGAGGTCCCTGGTGAAAGCGGGGGATGTGGGGTGGTGACCCAGACGGGTCGGCAGACAGAAAGTTGTCAACGGCAACAGAAATGATAAGAAAATTTCATTTGTAATTAATACTAAAAGGCGCGACGGCGAAAACAGAGAGAGAAAATTCAGGCGGGGTGGAAAATGCGAGGCAGCCACAAAAGCGACGACCACAAGCCAAAAACGAAAGGCGAGGGGATGGGCGGGGAAGCTCAGACGGCTGTGCTGCCATGGCATTGCATGCACTGAGAGAAAAGTATGGGCGATTAATGAATTTAATCTCGAATTTATTTGAGGAATTTATAAATTGGTTAATTAATTAATCAGATGAAATAAATTTAAATTAAGGGTTTATTACTTTTTAAAAATCTTCCAGACCTAAACTTGGTTTCTTTAAAACTACATATTTAATAAATAAATTATTTCCGAACTTCTGTTTTTTTTTTAGAATTTTATGTCAAGCTGTTCTGTGTGATTTATGCTTCTTACCGTTTTTAAAGGAAAGACTCTATATTGGTTAAGACCATAATATTTTTATTCGATATATTTCCAACTTTAAATTCGAATTCGATTTTTCTCTCGGTGTATCCCGAACTGGTGACTTTTTGCCCTGCTCTCTCGCTTTGTCACTCTCTGTTGCTTTGTGCAGCCATAAAAATTTGTTCAACATTTTGTTGCCTTTTATGATTGCGAATGCGAGACCAAGGAGGAATGGAGGAAGGCCAAGAAGAAGCCAACAGAAGGATCTCAGGTGTGGAAGGAGGGGAGGGAGGGGGGCGTGCTGCCAGGTGAAAATTTATAAATAGAATTCAATGAACAAACAAACCCAAAGGAGAGTGGGAGAGCCAGCGAATTGAATAGAAATTATTCGAGATGTTATTTTTTTCTACCCCTCCTCCCAAAAAAAAAAACAAAGCTTAAAAACTTTTGGTAAAGTGTGTAAATTTGAGAGAATAAAAACACCTAGAGCTTAATGGGAAATCGGAGACTTGGGGGATTGGGTGTTTAAATAAACTTAGTGTTTGGTTCTGGGGGTTTTATAATATTTATTATTATTATTATCTTCAGTGCCAAAATCACAGTAAATCATGTTAGAGAATTAAATATTTTGTTGGTAGTTTAGGCTGTTTTCTTTTTGTTGGTAGTTTAGGCTGTTTTCTTTGTCATGGCTGCATTAAAATGAAAGAAATCTTCAAGTGCGCCTCACAAATTACAAATCACAAAGAGATTTTATGAATTGCAGTGCGCAACATTCAGCCAAAGCCACAATTTGTCGACAGCGGGTTAACTCCCCCATTTTCCTCGAATCCCTCTTTTCAGTTGCCAAAGGGTTAAGAACTGTAAAAGGGTAAGAGGCCAGGGGACTGCAATGACGCTGAGCATTTAGAAATCCATTAATTTCAATCATTGCCCATGACTTTGCATTATTATTATTATTATTGTTATTACTCTCGTTGATGTTGCTCTTGTCGTTGCCTTTTACTTTTCGCCCCTCCCTCGTCGCAAAATTTTCAAGGTTTTTTTAGTCCTGGCTTTTTGCGCTTTTTACAAAATATTTCAAAGGGGTAGAAAAAAGGCAGAGAACTCTGGGTTGTTTTGACCCAAAGTTTAGCTTGGCGAAATAGTTGTATAGAAAGAATTAGCAAGAGAAATTTGTATTTAAATTTTTTTTAAATAGGTATAATAAATTAATGTTTTTTTTCTACTTAATAAATATTTTTATTTGTATGAATAATATATAAATATTATTTTCCTTTACTTTTGATTATAGGTAAATATACCCTTTTCTGCCCAAAAAATATAAACCTTCCCAGCGATTCGTTAGTAAATCTACCTCTTTTTACCTAATAACACCCCTCAGAAAGTTTCACAAGAATATCTGGAGTGGAACTCGAGTTCGTTGGGGTTTCTCCCCGCGAACGTGGAACTCCTTGCCGGAAACTACAGTGCATTTCGCACTGCACTTTGTGGGGAGCCCCATGGAATGGGATGGGGGTGACAAGGGGTTGGTAACGCGTTTTAATGACTCAACATTTCTTGACTTTGATTCGAGTCGCGGAAGGAAAGAAAGAGTGCAGGTTGCTGGTCCAAAGAGGGGGTGTAAGGAGAGGGCGGTTGCTTCTGGCCAAAAGGCATTGGCCCGCTTTTTGTCGGCTGTCAAAATAACAAAGTGCTTCAGCTGCATTCGCAAGCCAAGCCAAGCCGAGCCGAGCCAGCAAAAAGTGAGGTGCAAAAAAAGGGCCAAAAGGCAAAAAGTGTCGATGAATGTTAAAGTTAACAAGTGACGGAAGTGAATTTACGGGGCGAGCAAAAAGAGCAAAGCAGCCGCAAAACAAAAAACTGAAAAACAAAAACGAGCCAACGAAGCGGCGAACAAAAAAGCGAAAAACCAACTCGAACACGAAAAAATTAAAAGGCAAGTAAGCAAAAATCATTTTCACAAAGTGCAGGACACGAAGGACCTGCCGAAAAAAGTCAGAAGTCGAGTCAAAACGAGTTGATGCCCTATCATTAATGGAGAACCGAACTGCTGTTTTATGTAGCAAGACAAATAAATAGGTTATTTGTGGTGTTTATATTAATTATTTGGATTCATTTTGAGGGAAAATATTTTAAAATATTTTAGTAGATACTTACAAATTTAACAAATAACTTAAATATTTTTAAAAGTTATTTAACTTATAAATAAAAGCAATAATAATAATTATTACGATACAAAAATAAGTCTATTAAAAATTATATGATAAAAGTTATATTTTTGGCATTTAAAGGGTTTAAAAACTGTATAAACGTTTTAGTTCATAAATATTCCACTACTATATTAATTAAACTAAAATATCTATTTTTTTATTAAAATATTCCCATATAACTAAATTTGTAAAAAAAATTATATAAATATTACATTTGTCTTTGAAAAGTTATAAAATAAAAATGGAAATACGTATTACCATTTTAAACAAGTGAAATTGCAAAGACAAGGATGACTGTTTGCAAGCCATTAAAATGTGAAATCCCTTGCAATATCCCGCGTATTTGGCAGGCACATTTAAGCCCCGCCCTCAGAAACATTATAAGGTATTTAAACTGGGCATATACATATATTGACCCAATCAGATCTTTGACATGTTCGCGGCTTATATTCATCAACTCGAGAATCGAAATCTGATGCACTTTTCCCTTTCCGCTTTCTCTTTGCAGTTCTGCTCGCCGTCAGCTGGGAGGATTGGTGGACATACGATGGCATCTCCGGTAAGCTTTTCCCCCGCCCCGCCCCGCCCCGCCCCTCTTTGCCCATCCGTTGAAGTTTTCATAAATACCAACAACAAAGTAAATTTTAATCAAAGCTCAACAATAACCACGGACGGAAGCGGAAAGTAAAATTTGAGCCAAGCCAACGAGCAGCACGCGTCGCTACAGCAACAAAGTTGAAGGGAAAATGGGTGATGCTTTTCCACCTGCTTTTCCGGGGGTCGCGGAAAAGCCAGGGCGATTCTTGTGTCGTTGCTGCCGGTGTAAAACGATTTTCTCAGCGACTGAAGCTGCACGCGTGAAATGCATGTAAAAAGAGCCAAAAGGAAAATGGCTGGGAGGGCGGAAAAGGGGGGAAAATGGGGGAAAAATGGGAGGTGGAAAAGCGGAGACGAAGCCGATTTGCAGCTGTCAAATGGAAAGGCGGACAAAGTATTCAAAGAGCCCAGCGGAGGAAAGCGAACTTTCCTTTTTTGCACCATTGTCTGGCGTTGAAACGTGATAAGCAGAGGCCCAGACGGCGAAAGAGAGCGAGAGAGAGGGGTATATAAGCAGTAGAAAGAGACGGGGAATGGAGACCCGAAATGCCATCGCCTTTGGAGAAATGGAGAACAGTTCGCCATGTGTCACTTCAACTGGCGGCAAAATCGGGGCAAAGGTCCGTGGAGATTATGTCCAGACAGGACAGCAGACAGCCGATAAGCGTTGCTCCGTCTCTCTCTCTTTCTCTCATCCCCTCTCTTTCTCCCTCTCTTACTAGAAAGCAGTGGAAGCATCTTTCTTAATCTTATTAGAGACACAACGGCGACGCCATTTGCACAAGACAAATGCATAAATAAGTTCAAGTGCTTTGAATTTTGAATTGGATTTTGGCGAACAGGGAAAATAAGAAGAAGAATCAAGTTTAAAGTGCAGAAAGCCGAAATTCTGCAGGAGATTGGGGGGAAATGCAATGAGTTTCAGGGAAATAATATTTCTCATTGCTTTAAGGCTGAGATTAATTTATTTATGGATTTTCTGTTAGACAAGATATTAATTAAAATATTTTTACTTTAAGGGAAATTTGTTAAAGGTAAAAAAAATATTTTAAAAACTATTTCAAGGTTTATTGTAGTTTAGGTTTTCCATGTATGCATTTTGATATTTTGATAGCTTAACCTAATAGCTTTTCTCGCCGTGTAAAAGCCTGGCAACAGGGGTATCTTGTAACACGTGTTGTCAACAAATTGCAACCGAAATCCGAGGCGAACTTTGTGTCTCTTTTGGCATAAATAAATTTACATAAGCATTGCATGCAGGACTCCGAAATCCCCCGTCAGGGGGCGCCACTGAGCCACTGAGTGTGTGGGGTGGCTAAAAGGGGGTGAAATGCCAAAGAGGTTGCCCCGAAAAAGACGGCTTAGCCTCAGCTGCAGTTGCAGCTGCAACGTGCCACTTGTTTAACGTGATTTGCACTCCCAACGAGCCAAGTAAAAGCGGCCAAACGGAATCAAACGGGGCGTGTGCTGCATGCCACCGCCTTTCGCCTTCAAAAAAAAAAAAGAGGGGGAAAATCCAACCATCAACCCAGCGAGGCAACATCCACACCAACAGCCAGTCAGCCAAGCCACTAATGTTGTTAATGGCTGCTAAAATCGTTTGGCAATTGCCTCATTGACTCGACTCCAGACCGCAATTTAATAGACTCGAGACTCGAGACTGCAACATCCTACTACTCCTCGGTTCGGTTCAGTTCGGTTCGGCGTTATCTGAAGACCTCAACTCAAACTCGTAGCCGCCGATTCTCCTACTTTTCCCCCGCCGCAAAATGCAGTGGCGATGAGCACGTGACACGAGTTTGGAATCCTTGAAAAGCTCCCTGTTTAAATGGATTTAATAAGCACATAATTATTTATAATCAAGAGTTTTATAGTCGAATTTATATCCATAAAATCCTCTTTAAATAACTAGGAATTTAAATTTAATTTTTTTAATAGTTTTTTTGTAAATGTTTTGTAAATCAAATTATTAAATTCCATTTATTTATGTCTTTGAATTCAATAATATCCAATTCCATATTCTTCAGTTAGTTGGATATGATAAAGACAAGCTTTGTTATCATAAAAAATGGTATTTAATATTTAATTTAAAAAATATTTAGCTTAGATCAATTACACATTACATCTTAAATATTTCTAATTAAAATCTAGCTAAAAATAGGCCTTTAAAATAATGTAAATTATTAGTTACTAGTCTTGCAACCTTTTCACATTCAAACTACTTAATCTATTAAAGCATAAGATCGCCACGCTTCAGCGGGTTAATTGCTTAACCCATTTAACGCCCCCGGGCATCTCCGGTTTTTCATCTCAGCCACACTGGTTATTTTTCCCACTCTTGGGATTATTTTTCATCCGCTTTTCTTTTGGCTTTTCTTTTTGGCTAATGCGATGGCGTCGTTGAGGTCAACAATCGCTTAAACGCGAGTACGTGGCATATCTATGATTGAAGCTCCTGATTGCGGCCTCGCAGCGAACGTGTTGATTCCCAGGATTCCCCTCTCTAACCTCCCCCCTTTTCCGCTTTTCCCCTTTATTCCCGACTACGTGTCGTATACGCAATGCGACTGCAGGCGAAGCATTTTTATGGAAGAGAGAGAAAGAGAGAGGGGAATGTGTGCCATAAATGGGATTACAAGTGGCTGGAACGGACTCGAATGGAACAACGGCCAGAAGAGGTTTTAATAATGGGTTGATCCTTGAGCAAGCAAGCGAAAAACATGGCCAACGAAGGGATAAACTAGGAATATAAATAAAAACCATAAACTCAATTAAGAAATGTAACTAAATGGTGGAAAGTGGAAGGCAATACCTGTGTAATATTTAACAAGTGGATTAGAAAATAACTATATCAATATAATTCACAATTAAAAAACCAGAAGTAGCCAAAATCACCCAGAACAGCTTAGCATAAAAATCAAAAAAAAAACCTGAACTCAGAAATAATAATCTATAAAATACCAGCACCCTAAAACCTTCGATTCTCAACTCGAAAACCTCAATGAAACACTTTCAATTGCTGGAAATACAAGGACCATAGATTATACAAACTCAACAATGGCAAAAAACTGGCAATAAAAAAGACGGCCTATTGTTTTTTGGGTTTCAGCTCAGCTTGATTTCATATTGCCATAAATTAAGCTGCCGGGTTGCCCAGATAAAGTTGGCCAAAGCCAAGTGAAAGAGATGCCAGCAGATAGGAGAGAGTGAGAGAGGGAGATAAGGCTGCAATTTTACAGCTACAGTGGGGTTTTCACTAGAAATGGGAAATGTGGGACTGTGATTGCGAGGAAAACTAAGCAAACCGCACGAAATTAAACAAGTCAGGGGGTTACGGGTTAGATGGCTTAGTTGTGTGGCCAGAATCAAAGAGACGCAAAACCAACCGAAAAAAAAAAAAAACTAAACCAACGCAGGGCCAACACCTATGCAGATGCAGACAAATATTGTAATGGCCCCTGGCCTCCATGACTTTTGCAACCCCCCCCCTGACCCTCCCTTAACCGCCCCTCTGCCATTATGCAATTTGTGGCAGGTTTTTGCAGCACACAACCCACAATTGTGGTCGGCAAGGAAACTTTGGAAACAGTTTGAGGCGAGGGAACTGGGTTCATAAATCTTCCTGCCACTGGACACTGGCATCGATTCGAATGGCCTGTCTAATAGGGTGCACTATATTTCGCTCCCCTTTCAGGTCCTGCCTTCTGGGGCCTCATCAATCCGGAGTGGTCGCTCTGCAACAAGGGTCGTCGCCAGTCGCCGGTCAATCTGGAGCCCCAGCGCCTGCTCTTCGATCCCAACTTGAGGCCCATGCACATAGACAAGCACAGGGTAAGTTGGGGATCCTCATGCCCTTGGGAAATGATATATGAACAGATATGATACTTAGTATAACATTATGTTATATGATATTATAAGGGTTATCACTTGTTATAGTATTTTATTTGCTAAGTTTCTATTTTTTTTTTTTGCCTATTTGAGTTTATTTGAAAACAAATATTTTTAAAATTGTTATAAAAATAATTTCTCACTAATTAATAAATCCCGCAAAATTTTAAAATTCAATATCCAAGTTTGAAGAAGATTTAGATAATAAATTTATATATTTTATTGTTCCTTAAAAGTTAAATAAGTTTTGTTGTGAATTATATATTTCTAAGGCATATTATATTTTGTTAAAATGTTATAAAGCCTAAAAATATCGATCAATACTTACTGCTTCACTGGATGATATATTTATATGCTATGATATATATATATATATTTTTAAGAGTAAGGAAGTCTTAATAATATTATAATTATTATTATTTTATGAGTATTTAAATTTTAATATTTTTATTTATATTTTCCCCTCTTTCAGAAATTCAGAAACATTTTAGTTTTTAGATATCCATCATTTATTTTAAATCTAAACATTTTCATAATTTATTTTTTAGTAAATATACTTATGCTATACATATCTCTCCCCCCAGATATCCGGACTGATCACTAATACGGGCCACAGCGTCATCTTCACGGCCGGCAACGATACGGTGGCCAACTACGATGGCATGCAGACGCCTGTGAACATCTCCGGCGGACCGCTCTCGTACCGCTACCGCTTCCACGAGATCCACATGCACTACGGCCTGAACGACCAGTTCGGATCGGAGCACAGCGTCGAGGGCTACACGTTCCCGGCGGAGGTGAGATAGTACTTATATTCTTCCACCGGTGTCACTCTCAATTTCCGGCCCATTGGGTGAGGCCTAAATTTAGCCTGGGACACTTTGACACTTGCTGGGGCTCAAAGCCTTGGCTTGGATGCTATTTCGTTCCTTGCCTGTCAACAGATTTCCCTCTTTAACAATTCAATTGTGTCTGTTTCGGTTTCTGTTTCTGTGAAATGGAATGCTATATTGTGATGGAAAAACGGGGGAAACTTTTCTTGCGTCATTTCATTGCCATCCAGCCGGTGGCTGTAAACTTGTTAGCCCGCCCGCTCAAATATTTACACAGATAAACGAGCGGAAGTGTATTTGATCAGCATTTAATGCAGCAAATGTCGATTTGTCGCTGACAAAAAAACACAAGAAAAGGGGGAGGCAAATAAAATAAATAACAAAGTCAAAAAAGTCAAGTCGTCGTCGTCTTTGTCTCGACGTTATCATCAACGCGACGACGTCGTCGCCAGGTTCAACATGTTGGAGATTCGGCCCACTTGTCTGGCGCTTTGATTTGCCATCCCCACCCCCAGCTTTTCCGCTTTTCCACTTTTCCGACCCCCCAGGCAGGCATCATTCACACTTTTTCGTGGCGGAAAGTTTCCACAGAAAGCAACTTTATATAGAAATAATTGTAATACAATTGTTTTAATTTATAAAAATGTAATTCATTTAATTATGGATTTAAATGAAGTAATTTATAAAAATTTAATTCATTTAATTATAGATTTAAATGAAGTAATATATTTATACAAATATATTCTAACTTAAACTACATTTATTTAAATTTTAAATAAATAAGTAGCTAATATTATTTAGTTGTTTTTGTATTAAGGGCCACTTTCTCGTTCGTTTGTTTATTTTAAAGTAGTGTTAAAACTTTTCCCTTTTGTATTGTTATAAATCTCATTTAAAACCTTTTTTACTTATTTTTAATGAAATTAAGAATTTAATTTCCCATTTTGTATTATTCTACTCGTCATTAAAATCCCCTTGTATTTATTTTTAAAGTGAATGATTTGGCATAGCGTTTTCCTCCTGACTTTTCACAGCCTGCTCCTGATGGCTGATGATTTTGTATTGTTTTATTTGTACATTGTTTTCGGGAAGCAGGAGGGACATATTTATGTGTCATATGGCAGGCAGGCGTTGTTGCGACTCGCTCAGACACCTTGTCTGTTTTTCCCATCTCAGCCCCAGAGTTTTCCCTCACCCTGAGTTTCCCCTCCCCCAGCATTTTCCGGAATGTACACATGCGTGTGCTTTCGCCCCCTTGTTTGTTTGCTGTTTGTCAAATATGATTTAACCTCGCCGGAGAGTCCGTGTTTTGTTCATTTTGATGTCAAGTTCACACACAGAGACTTCGCCTCAGTTGATTTGTGCGAGCAGGTTATTAAAAATATGTAAATACCCGCGACTTTCAACAAAGGCTTCTCAGTTCCCTGTTTGTCTGTCTTCTTCTTGGCCATCCTAGCTGGTTATTTATTGCCCGAGATTTATAACTAACTGCCGTTGACTCAATGACTCCTGAGGATGCGGTGGGAATCCCTAATCTCTGACAAATTCCTCTGGCCAGATGTTCATTAATTAAAACACACACATTTATTGCGGGGCTCCAGCTGTTGCCGTTACAAATTGGTTATTGTCTAGTGTTAATGAACCCATAACTTTTGTCTTGGCCAGCAGATTGATTGGCCTATTTATGGGTGTTTCGATATTTTAGGCGCCTTAGGATTTGTTATGATTTTGTTTTATTTTTATTTTACATTTTGGAGAAACAAACATCTGAAATCAGAACAATTTAATGGTGATTTTTAGGGTTAAGCTAAAAACATTTAATAAAATTTAGAATTTAGAGAATCAAGAGAATAAAGTTTTGGTTGACCCTATGTAAATAGCTAACCTAAAATGTAATCAAAAATGTATAATCAGCTGAATGCAGATATTTAGCGAGTAAACGACTTTCAGAGATATTCAACTCTAAGATTGTTTGGTTCACCTTTATTCGGTTTTTTTTTTAAACCTGAGAGGTTAAATTAAACCCGAGGTTACATTTGGAAAAGAGTCGTGTGGTTGGCTACTACTAGATCTTTTTTTTAGTCCTTTCCTGGCCTGCCATCCCCACAAAGCAAATGCCCGAAATCAAGAACACTCCTTGGCGCTTTTTTAAGAAGCTCTCAGTGGCGAAGAGTGCTTCTTGGCTCCCGGAGGGTTAATCCTGTCGTGCGTCTGTCTTCCTCTCGGTTCGTGGTCCTGAGTCCTTGGTCCTGGGTCCTTGGCCACTTGACTTGACTCGAGTCGAGTTGAGTTGAGTTCGGTTGCGACGGGTTGAGTTGAGTTTCCCTGAGTGATGTGCGACACAGTTTTCATTTTCATTTTCCTACTCAGTCGCATTTCCATTTCCATTTGTCGCTTTGCTCGTGCGGCGCTTTTGTCTGCCTTTCCTTCACTGATTTTCCTCTCCCCTTTCCTTTTTCCCTTTTCCTTTTTCCTCTTTGCTGCCAGGCAATCAAAAAGTGAGCCGCAGCTGCCACAACAAACTGCAGACTGCCGACTGCAGACGACAAACAAATAACGTTATAAATCTGTTGCATGTCAGCAGTTGGCCCGCAACCTTTAACCCCCGACTGCCCCTGCCTGCCGTCTTAACCCCCGAATGTCAACGCAAATTAATTAGAAACCCGCCCAGGGATGAAGCTCTGTTCTCATTCGCGAATGACAAAGTGTGCCGTGTATTTTGGGTTAAATTACTTCGACTTCGACTCGGAATCACAGACACCAATTTCCCCGCCTCGGGGGCCTCGAGAACAACCCGACAATTCCCCGATTTATTTCGCCTGTGCCAACAATCGGGTGATTAAAACGCATTCTGCCGCTCGTCTGGCTTCTCGGTTTAAGCCCAAAGTGACAAACAATTGCCAAACTGAAATGGGAGACCGATTCTGTATCTGTATCTGAATCTGAATCTGAGATTAAGATTGAGTGTGCGTCTGGCAGCCACTTGAAAACTATTTTTAAACTGTCCAGCAGATCTGGCAAAAACGAAAATCTAAAAGTAATCCATCAATGCTGATTTCTGACTTCAGTGGAAAATCATATTTAATAAGTCTGGAAAATTGTGAGAATGAAAAGCATTTCAGACGTAAATGAAAAGCATTAAGACAGCTTTAAAAGATGTTTAAAAAAATGCAATAGAAAAAAAGGGAGCATATTTATATTTTACAAATATTTTATAATTTTTGAGTATTTTTTACTATAGATATTAAATATTTTTAATGAAATTATCTTTAAGTTCTATGAGTATTTTATAAAAGACAAAAAAGTACAAAAACTGTTTCTTAGATTTTTAAACGAAAATTATTTATTACTAAAAATATTTAAAATATTCTGTAACATTTTGAGTAAAAAAACCATTTTCCAAAATGGCCCAATTAAGTCATCGGCAAAATATGGCCAGAACCGCCGGGGCAATCCCGTCTCCATTTCCAGCCGCCAGTTTCCAGTTACCCATTTTCCCGGAAGCCGCCTGTCTCCGGCCAATGTAAGGCATTTTCCGGCCGTAACGAAAGCCGCCTTAATGGGCCCCGCCTCGGAATTTGATCTGCCTTAATGAATTCGTAATTGGCAATTTTAATTAATCCCCATGAAATCCGCACAAGATTGCAGCCGTGTCTTGGATTTCGGTAGCCTGTTGTCATTGGATGCCAGTGGCGCGCACAAACACCTGTGAGGGGGGGTTGTTTCACCCCCACCAGCTATGCGTTATTTCTATTTGCAATGCACAGTTGCCTGATTTTGATTTGTTTTGGGCCGCGGTAATTTAGCACTTGTCTTGTGGCTAAAATTTAATCACCAGGGGTTCGGTTTTAGTAGTGGGAAGGGGGGGGCGATCGCCAAGGGCGTAGGTGATAGGGGGTGGCGATTTTCACCGCACTTTGCGGATGAACGGATGAACTGCCATCCGGTAGTCACGTGCCCAACGGTAGGCGGTGATCTAATGGACCGGGTTAAACCCCCCCACCCCTCCAACCCACTTGACCCCCTTCGTTATGGTCAGATTCAAACCCCCCTTTTGCGGTTGGCAACCACGGGCAACAACACAACCCGAAACGACCAACAACCAACGATGGCTTAACCATTAATTTACGCGCTAACCATGAAGTACTTAAATATACAAATGTATCTGTATCTCTATCTGTGTGCCTGAGTGACTGAGCACGAACGAACGCCAAAATATTTGCTGCTAATGAGGTCGTGCTGTAATTTTAGCAGCCCCCTTTCGTTTCCCCCACCGGAAAGTGTCCCCTCGTGCACAACCCCTTTCGGAAAATCCGTTTAAAGGATAACCAGCAGCAGAGGCAGCGATTAAAGCACGTTTTTTCCACCTTTTAAAACGCTACTAAGTCGTTAATGGGGGGCTGAGTGGATTTTCAGCGGGCGGGTAATGAGTTCGGTGAAGTTCTTGATTGGATTATGATGCCAGGCAAGTTAGGTTGCTCTATGGGTGCAAGGTGCTTGCTGGCAAGACGGCGTTTAAAGCGTCTGGCCAAGAGAATTGTGCAAGTGGCTTAAACGTCTGCGTGGCACTAATAAGGCGGTTGGGTTTTAAAATGTAAGCGGCTATAATTGGAATTAAAATGTTTTTAAATATTAAAAATACTTAAATATTAAAAAGAAAGTTTATATAAAATATTTTAAAAACTTCACAAAGGTGTCTTAGAGTATGCAGTGAAAAAAACACTTTCATTGCATACTTTTAGACACCTGGTGATTTTTGTTATTGTTAGCCAGTCACCCCGAGTTCCTTTGTTATCCCAAAGAGGGAGCCACCACCTTTGCCCACTCAGCGTTTCCAAATGGTCGCGTTTTCAAAACGCCAGCAAATCGCATTTTCCTGCGCATTTCCCTGCTGTGTTTTTCAGTCGCTCTCCTTTATCTTTTGCTTTCTGGTGCCGGGCATAATTAGCCGAAAGTGCTACAAGTGCATCGGGAAAGTGCTTCAGGAGAAAGGAGGGGGGACAACCCGACAACCAGACAACCATGACAAACTGCGGCCAGAAATGGAGCGATCTAGGTCCGGTAAATCGGCTCCTTCCTCTTGTTTTTCCCCAGCTTTCTATGTGTGTGTGCGTGTTTGACAATGTCCCCAGTGCGTTGTTAAGCTAATTTGCTTCATTTGTCTAGAAAACTGACACAGGCCAGAAGGGAGGAGGAGGGGGGCAGGCCAGACAAGGGCGGCAAAGTGTTGACATGAGGCCATGTTCTCGGCCTAAGCCACCAAGCTCCTCCTGCCACCGATACTCCTATCCTGCTCCTGTTTCTCCTCCTGTTTCTGCTCCTGCTGGCCATGGCCAATATTATCGTGCCCGGTCAGTGCAGCACGAAAGCCAAGTCAAGCGGCTGAAGGGCCAAGAATGCTGCTCCTTCGTCCTTAGTCCCCTCGCCAGCTAGCCTCCACCTTCATCAACAACCCCCAGCCAAACCAATAAGCCCACTGTTACCTCTGCTACGAAAAATATTTCTGCACAGTGGGTGATTTCAAAAGAGTCTATGGAAAAAAACATAAAAAATATAAATATACAAAATATAACAAATTATTATGATTAAAATACATTATATTCACAGCAATTCTAAGTTATCAATTTCCCTAAATATATTTCATCATAAAAAAAATATTAGTACTAAAATTTAAAATGCAAAGCTCAAAAATATAATTATTAAAAATATCCATATCAAAATCACTTACTGATTAATTTCAGATCTCAGCAATTGCTTTTTATCAGTTGCCATAAATTAAATACTACTAATGAAGGAAAATTTTCGAAAATGCTTATCTGCCATTATTACAAATCACAGAAATCGTAATGTTTGAGCACAAGCCACAAATTATTTGCCACTTATCTGTGGCCTAGAAATGAGCAATGAAAATGGTTATCTGCTTTGGTTTATTGCTTTGATAATTGATTTAAAACTGATTTCATTGTTTCTATAATTAGAAATAATTTATAGCGAGGAAAATAACTATGTTATTTATTGTGGAAATTGAAAGAGGTTAATTTTGACTAAGTTATTAGTAAGGAAGATTTTAGTAACTGGTTTAGATTTCTTTTTTATTACATAGTTTCACTTTTTTTTTTATTTAATTGTTTGGTAAAAAAAAATCATTTAAAAAAAAAAGAAAAAAAGCTTTTTCCTCCTATTTTTATTTATTTAATTTACATACTTATAAAATGCCACTTTGGTTTAGCTTTCTTAATTTTCTATTACTCTTTTTATTAACCCTATTTTCTGTTATTTGTCCCACAGTGCGGGCCAGCTTATTGACGGCGTAGAGGGGTTTTCGAGGTAGAAGAGGACCCACTGTGCTGGCCAGGCAAACTTTCAGCAGCTGGCGTCGCGCTGGTCGCTTTGACTCCTGCTCCTGCGGAGGGGTTAAGGAGGGGGGAATCTATGGGTGGTGGTGTTACGGGACTACCGAGGACTACAGACTAGGCCTGAGTCTGGGGCTCTGGGCTCTCCGGTCTGTGGAATCCATGCAGTGAAAACATGTGTAATTGATCTGATTAAGTTGCCTTTGCCTCTGCGTGTGTCTATCTGTGTCTGTTTCTGTGTCTGTGTGTGTTGGCCAGCTTTTCCTCTGTATCTGTATGTGTGCGCTTGTGTGTGTTGGCCAAGAAATATGCCAGCTCCTCTGGCTTTGTTCAAACAAACACTAGAGGGAAAGGGGGATGGGGGCATCCCCTAACACCGCTTAGGCTTTTGGCTCTTTGCGTTTTGGCCGGCTTGTTGTCCGGCTATTTGCTGGTACTTACACTATTTGCCCTTGTTGTTCTTGTTCTTGTTGTTGTTCTTGTCTTTATCCCCACACTGTTGTCGTTGTTGTTGCTACCCCAGACACACGGCTTGTATTTATTTGCTTTGCCACAGGCTTTGGCTGTTTAATGAAACGGAAATATAACATTTTAGTTTGCGGTCAAATATTGTATAATTTTCCTCCCACTTCCATTGTTGTTGCTCGTTACACAAAAAGAAAATGGAGGTGGGGAGTTCATTGCCTTTATGATTCAATTTCATAGATATTTAGGCCCAAGGTGTGAAGGCATAAGGAATTGAGCTGGTTTATGTGTTGCGAACTCCGATTTATTGACTAAAGGAAGGGGATTTGATTTAATTTGATTTAAAGAGCATTGGATTAAAAACTTTTCGGTAAGGGTTTAATTTTCAAAAATAGTCTCTTATTTCGCGGGATTTGTATATTTTTAATTCACTTCTAAAGGTGTCTAAAAGTATTCAGCAATAAATGCCTACTTTTCAGTGTTTATTTTTGTCAAAAATATATTATTAAATTGCTTATTCAAAGGTGGCTCCACTTAAATCGTCTACTTAAACTTTTATAGTTCCGAAACTAGTTTTTTCTTTTAAATTTTTAATTAACAACAAAAAGTGCAGCATCTGTTGTTCAAGTGGCAAAGCTGCTTGGTTGTTTAGTTGTTCGGTTGTTCAGTTTTCTCATGCAGTTAACGCCCCAAAATCTGCTCCTATTTTTGGATGTCTGAGCAGGAAGCGTTTTTGTGTGAATGAACATAGCTTGGTGCTCGGACTGTGGCCAGTTTTTAAGGAGAAAACTAGGGGTGGGGTTTTCATCTTCAGTTTGCCCATGGTCTCGTCAAAATTTCATTTGCATCTGCATTCTCAAACATACTTAAGTATATGTACATTGTACATATATGCAGGGACAGTGCGTTTCGTGTGTTTAAATATTTCTTAATTAAAAATGTATTTTTTAATAAATAAAATTTAAAAAATAATAAAATGAAAACGTATTTTTAGGCACCTTTATAAATGATTCCATACCCTTGAAGACCGTGTTTTTCTTTTATTTTATTTAAGTTAGACGTATACTTGCGAAATGCACTGTACCCACCGAGCTCTTCATTTCTGATAGAAACTTCTGTTCTATTTGCATTAGTTGCCATTTTTGCCACCCCTTTTTTCCGCTGCCCCGGCAATTGCAACTTCGCCAAACACTCGGGGAAAAAGGAAAAAGAGTAACTTTTGGGAAAATTTTAATTTAATTTAATTTTTATTTGCCTTGCTGGGCACACATTAAAATTGCAGCATGTAGTTTTTTAATATTTAAATGCAAGCCTCGCCGCCTCACCGCCTGCCGCCCTGCATTTCCTCGCATTTCCTTGCTCTTTTCAGCCATTCTCCTTTTGGTATGTATGTGCAATCCCCCAGTTTCCAGTTTCCCAGGGAAAAAGAAGAGTTAAAAGTCGGGCCAGGACATGTGGCAAGTAAGGGGGGATTCCGGGGCTACTACTATTAACTGCCCAGCGCCTACGGCCATGCCCACTGGCCATCAGTGTGGGCCCTCTGCTATTATTATTATTATTTTCACTATTGTCTGCAGCATTTCCTTCCGCTCGGTGCGTCTGGTCTGGTCAACCAGCGAATGCACACACACCTACACACTCAGGTCGGGGAAACAAACATATTCCAACACCCAAATCCCCCCGAAAATCCATGTACACATGTTACACAAGCTCACAAACAATCGCAGGGGATGCCCGAAAAGTAAACTCAAAGGAATCTTCACTACGAAGGATTGCAGGGGATTTGCTAAAAAATTAAACAAAAATAATAATATACCATGCTAGATAATATTTAATATTTAATCTATTACAAAACAAAACAAAAAATATTTCTGCTACTTTAAAAGACTAATATACTGAAGTATACACATTATATTGATGGAATATTAAATCAAAAATAAAATAATGCATAAATATATATTTTAAAAACCTTTGAGTAAGGAGAAACTTAGAAAATCCAGATAGTTATTGGAAGAAAGCTAGTTATAAGGAAAGGATTGATCATAACAACAATCGACGATTGTCTTTCAAGCACTCTCGATAACCGATAAGTCCGTTGTGCAACCCTCGCTTTAAGCATCTGCTTTAGGATTCATTTTGTGGACTCGCCTCTCCTTTCTCCTTTGTCCTTTGTCCTTTCTTCCCGATTTCTCTGTTCTTCTTCATCTGTAGGCGTTTCGTTGCCGACATGAAACAAAAGTGCAAATGCACACGTGTCTGTGTTTTTGGGGGTGGCGATGGGTAGGAAAAATCTTGGCCCTTTTGGTGTCTTGGCTAAAAGCAAAATATTTGCTGATTCTGTTGCTTGATCTTCTCTACAAATGTGTGTGTGTTTGTGTGGGCTTTTGCCCACGTGCTCTAATGTTTGTGTTTGTATTTGTATTTGTGTGCATTTTGTTGATAGTTGGGATTATTTCGGGGCAATTTATGCGAAACAAGGCGAAAGCTTTCGTTGACCCCAGCCACGCCCCCCAGTTGTGTGTCGGTTGTCACCGCCTCCTCTGTATGCATTTGGGCTTAAATTGAGCAACAATAAAGTTTTGGCCACACAACACACAAGAAATAAAGAATGGAGGCAGGACACACACAGACACCAAAAAAAAGAAAGAATTCTCTAGCCCTTAACCATATATCTCACTCTGACTCTCTCTCTCTCTTTTCTCCTTCTCTGTATATATATTCTTCTCCTGCTGACTCTTTATTTCCCCTTTGTTTTCTTCCCAGATACAAATATTCGGCTACAATTCCCAGCTGTATGCAAATTTCTCAGATGCCCTCAATCGCGCCCAGGGCATTGTGGGCGTCTCCATTCTGCTGCAGGTAAGTAATCCCCCGGGGTGCCCAAAAATTATGAGCGATAAAATATGAAATAATTATCCAAATATGGATTGTCATACCTTTCTGAACTCGTTATTAAATTTACTATCGATTGGCACTTAAACCTGGACATTTTATTTTTATGCCATTTTTCGTAAAAAATCATGAGGTACCCCCTTACAAAAAAATTGAAAATTTTCGAAAATTTTATTTTTGCAGGATCACCCGGGAAATATTATGGATTTTTGTATTATTTAGTTATCTGTTCAAAACAGTATTCATTTTTGGTGTAGGACCATTTTTGGCCAAGTTATAGCAAAAAAACCAACACAAAAAAATTCAAATTTTTACCAAAAACCCACATTCCAATTTTTAACAAAAAAATAATTGGTTTTTTGGCCGTAACAAAGGAAATATTGATCCAAATATGGATTGTCATACCTTTCCGAACTCGTTATTAAATTTCCTATCGATTGACATTTAAACCTTGACATTTTATTTTTTTGCCATTTTTCGTAAAAAATCATGAGGTACCCCCTTACAAAAAAATTGAAAATTTTCGAAAATTTTATTTTTGCAGGATCACCCGGGAAGTATTATGGATTTTTGTATTATTTAGTTATCTGTTCAAAACAGTATTCATTTTTGGTGTAGGACCATTTTTGGCAAAGTTATAGCAAAAAAACCAACACAAAAAAATTCAAATTTTTACCAAAAACCCACATTCTAATTTTTAACAAAAAAATAATTGGTTTTTTGGCCGTAACAAAGGAAATATTGATCCAAATATGGATTGTCATACCTTTCCGAACTCTTTATTAAATTTCCTATCGGTTGACATTTAAACCTGGACATTTTATTTTTTTTGCCATTTTTCGAAAAAAATCATGAGGTCCTCCCTTACAAAAAAATTGAAAATTAACGAAAATTTTATTTTTGCAGGATTACCCGGGAAGTGTTATGGATTTTTTTATTATTTAGTTATCTGTTCAAAACAGTATTCATTTTTGGTGTAGGACCATTTTTGGCAAAGTTATAGCAAAAAAACCAACACAAAAAAATTCAAATTTTTACCAAAAACCCACATACCAATTTTTAACAAAAAAATAATTGGTTTTTTGGCCGTAACAAAGGAAATATTGATCCAAATATGGATTGTCATACCTTTCCGAACTCGTTATTAAATTTCCTATCGATTGACATTTAAACCTGGACATTTTATTTTTTTGCCATTTTTCGTAAAAAACCATGAGGTACCCCCTTACAAAAAAATTGAAAATTGGCGAAAATTTTATTTTTGCAGGATCACCCGGAAAGTGTTATGGATTTTTGTATTATTTAGTTATCTGTTCAAAACAGTATTCATTTTTGGTGTAGGACCATTTTTGGCAAAGTTATAGCAAAAAAACCAACACAAAAAAATTCAAATTTTTACCAAAAACCCACATACCAATTTTTAACAAAAAAATAATTGGTTTTTTGGCCGTAACAAAGGAAATATTGATCCAAATATGGATTGTCATACCTTTCCGAACTCGTTATTAAATTTCCTATCGATTGACATTTAAACCTGGACATTTTATTTTTTTGCCATTTTTCGTAAAAAACCATGAGGTACCCCCTTACAAAAAAATTGAAAATTGGCGAAAATTTTATTTTTGCAGGATTACCCGGGAAGTGTTATGGATTTTTTTATTATTTAGTTATCTGTTCTTCATTTTTGGTGTAGGACCATTTTTAGCCAAGTTATAGCAAAAAAACAAACAGAAAAAAATTCATATTTTTACCAAAAACCCAGATTCCAATTTTTCAAGAAATATTGATCCAAATATGGATTGTCATACCTTTCTGAACTCGTTATTAAATTTCCTATCGATTGACATTTAAACCTGGACATTTTATTTTTGCCATTTTTTGTAAAAAATCATGATATAACCTTATAATAAAATTGAAAACATTCCTTTTTTTTACCAAAAACCCAGATGTTTTACAAAAATGTATTATTATTATTTTCTTGTACTCTGTAGCTTGGAGACCTCTCGAATGCGGAGCTGCGCATGCTTACTGATCAGCTGGAGCGCATTCGCTATGGCGGCGATGAGGCGTTTGTGAAGCGACTCTCGATTCGCGGATTGCTGCCGGAAACGGATCACTATATGACCTACGATGGATCAACAACGGCACCAGCCTGCCACGAAACAGTCACTTGGGTGGTGCTCAACAAGCCCATTTACATAACAAAGCAACAGGTATTTAAAATGTATACCAAAAATAACTTCATAAACCCATGTATTAAATTAGGTAGATTTCACTAAAAAGTTATATTTTTTATAATATTTTTATAAAAATTTAGCAAGTTAGTGCTAGATTATAAATTTAACCCTTATCTTGTGGGCCATTTAAAATAAAATAAGTTTAAATATTAAATCGATTTAATCGTTGACTTTTCTCCCAGCACAAAGTAAAAAAGTCAACGAAATTTTTTTTCCCAACCAAATTCATCAAGTCGCTAAGAAAAAAGAAAGCATTTTGAGTGATGAGCACCTTAATGTTTGTTAATTAGTATACAGTGCTCCGATGTCCGCTGCTCCCCGGCTCCTTCTGTTTTATTAGCTAATTTCATTTAAGTTTTAAATTGAGTTGCTGCCGCTGCTGGAGGAGCAACAAAGTGGATAGTGTCCATAACTCAAAGGAATGGCGAGCGGCGGAAAGCGAAAAGCGAGGAGCGAGGAGCACACATTCAGCAGCGGGCAAAAAAAGAGGGGAAAAAAATTTAACACAAATGTTTATTAAGTGCAGCGCTGTAATAAAGACGCCAGTGGGTGGTGGGTTGTGAGTGGGTGGTTTTCTCGAGCGGTTGAATGGTGGCCAGCAGCGGCATACGTGTAAACAATGTAAACAGGGCGGAGGAAAAGAGGAAAAGCGGAAAAGGGACACCAGCACACACGCGACTGCAGCAGGCAGACTCATAAAAACTTCAACAAGCTCAATGGCACCCATGGGCACATGATTACAACTTGTGGCAGCCACGGAGGACTCTCTGGTCCACGATTCTCCGGCAACGTAATTTACTGGCTGCATTGCACACTCACATGGCAGGCGAAAGAGAAAGAGACGGCAAAGGAGTGGCAGAAAGAGACGGCAGACGGCGACAGCACCTTGCTGGCAAAACATAATTTACCAAATTAAAGTAACACCAGTGAGCCAAAGGGAAGGAAGTGAAAGCACAGGAAGCTGCGCGACATGAGCTGAAATTGCAATTAACCCATTAACGTGCGCTCTGTCGCAGCCGGAAAACCGGCAAGATGATAGCGTCCAAAGGGTTAAGGGTTTTCACACCGGTTCTTAAACTGAGTTGGTGATTAACACTGAGTTCTGTAATTAAAAGAGAGGTTTAAAATCGTTTATGCAACTGTCTAAATGTGGGCTATGATATATTTTGAAATCAAATTTTTTACATTTTTTTAAAATGATTTAAAACCTACAGAAATATTTTGTTTTAAAATCTTTTAATAGGTATTCTTGTATATTTTGAGTTTTAAGATCTTGTAGCATTTTTACATCATACTTTTAGGCGTATTTTAAAAAATTTAAAACCTACAGATTTATTTTAGTTTAAAATCTTCTAAAATTCCTTTTTAAGTTCAAACTTTGAATATCTTAGGCTTTCAGCTTAAATTGCATGATTATTGCAAAATCTCTTCATTTTAAAACCACAATTCAGCCATAAACAGGCTTTAATCCTTGAGTGCCATTTAGTGTTGCATACTTTCGGGACATCCACATCCGCACACACACACAGAAATTCATATACGTACAGCCAACTTAATTCACACTTGAACGGGCACTCCCCCGCCTCCTGCGAAAACCGAAGCGAACGGAATCGAACCCTTAACCCACTGAAGCCCCCGCTCTCCTCAATCAACATCAACCATCGGCCACGTTGTCGTGAAAAGCGATTTTGACGGAAGTCAATTGATAAACAGATTGAGTAGATTAAGTGTTATTGACTCGTTGTTGTTGCTGCTGCTGCTCCTGTCGTCTCATCGATGCTTTCCCTTCTCTCTATGTGTGTGTGCGTGAGTGTTCGTATGTATGGGTAGCCAAAGTGTTTTCATTTCTTCTTCCTCTTTTTTAAGTTTTTTGTTCAGCGAGCGCTTATTTTTAGGATTAGCAATTTGTGTCAAGCTTGATTTTTTGCCAAGTGCTGCGGATCGATGATGATGCTGTGTGTGTTTGCGCAAAAGTTTATAATTATGCACGTTAAACGCTCGACAGGCGGGCCAAAATCGAACGGATGGATGGATGGATGGGCTCTACGGCTTATCTTCATCGGATGGGCGGATTGGCTTATTGTCGAGCCATTGTTGATCTACTTCCGTGTCTCGATTTATGAGGGAAGGCACTAGAGAAATTATGATTACCTTAAGGGAAAGGCAAAAGGATATTATTAGCAAAGAGATTAAAATTGTATCCTAAGATTTTTAAAACTTTAAAAGCCTATTGCTCATACGCACCGTTGCCCACCCACGTTTCTTACGTGCCGTATGAGTAATACCTTATTTTATTTTTGGAAAAACTGATTATTTATTTTAAAGTCATTTTGTACCATTTTAAAAATTAAGTGTTATTTAGCTATAGTTAATATAACTTCATTTTCATAAATTAAATTACACATACGCACTGTAGCCCACAAAAGAATTACTTTGGACACATTTTCAATAGGCCTATAATACTCAGAATAATAAAAGAAATTCTATTATACGATTTAAAAAATTAAATGTATTATTTAATAATTATTATAAATGTCATTATTATTTTACTTCCAGTTGCACGCCCTGCGCCGCCTGATGCAGGGCAGCCCCGACCACCCGAAAGCGCCCCTGGGCAACAATTACAGGCCGCCCCAGCCGCTGCTGCACCGGCCCATTCGCACCAACATTGACTTCAAGACGACGAAGACGAACGGCAAGGCCGCCTGCCCCACCATGTACCGCGAGGTCTACTACAAAGGTAAATAAACTATATAAAACTAAATACATTTGCTCTTTATTTCTAACAATTAAAGCTAATTAATCGATTTAAAACTAGTCAAATTACTTGGTAGTAATTATTTCTATTTTATTACATAAAAACTAGTAAAACTACAAATTTACAAAATATAATTACAAGGCTAAACCTTTTTGAAAATCGAAACTATTTCTAAACATTTTCTTTTGTGCTATAATTTGCATTTTGACTCTCCAACAGCTTTGCAATTAAATCTAAAATTTCGTTGTAATTTTTTTACACATTTTTATGGCAATATTATTAATTTTTTGTGTTATTTTGTATATTTTCACAGCGACCAGTTGGAAACAGAACTAAAAGTCGGCGGCGTGATGGCGTAACGTAACGTAACGTATCGTAAGCGTAAGCGTATGACGTAAGTAGCGAGCGGCGTGCAACAGGAGCTTCCACTAAACATACATATAAACAAGGCGATGCCGAGGGAAAAGAAAAGGGAAGGATTGAAAGAAAAGGATCACAAGGAAATCAGTGCAGCAAAATGGCGATTGGAAATACACACAAACCCACACACACACAAATATATATATATATATATATATAGATATATATAAAATAGGCAGAGATTAAACAAAGGAATAATATGGATAGCGATTACGATTACGATAATTAGCATTAAATGTGCATTTTTTTGTCTCCCCCAAACAAAAAATCAATCGCAGTCAGAGGATAAATATTTTTTTTTTGGTGTGTGCGTAGCGTAAGTACAATAACGATAAATATAAAGAGAAAACAAAATAAAACGAAAAAAAATAGCGATGACTAGTAATCATAATTACCGACATAACCATTAACGTAATCCACACAAAAACGAAAAAATACTATTGTATATTTTATGTTAGGCCTGAAACGAAAAACGTGAAAAGATCAAAATAATATACAGAATGCAGAGTACAGAATACAGAATAGGAGTATCGATAGCCGGCAAAGTGTTATGGCAGGCATTATGATTATGCAAAACCCACCCAAACGAACAGACTTCAAATGCAAATTCACTGTCGGTGGATATATAAAAAAAACTGGCGTTTGTTTATGTGCCCCCTAAATGTGTATAGAGCGGCCTCTGTGTTTGTGTGTGTGCGTGTGTCCGTGGGCATTAGGTAATAACATTAACAATAATCAAGTGCTAATCTCTATGAGCACATCGATGGGGAAAAAAATACCATAAATATTTATCACCGCCATTTTATATCTTTTTTTATATTTTATATTTATTTTATCTTTTTTTATATCTTATATCTTTTTTTGTATTTTTATTTTTTTTATATATTTAAAGCACATGTTTTGCTAGGTCTAAAATGTTTTCCACAGGCTTTACTATTTTTTCTACATTAAATTATCATTTAGCTGTGAATTTGCAGTCTCTGTTAGCAAACAAACATATTTGTTTTGAAATTTGATCAGCCAAAGCGTGACGAACTACCAATTTATTTACCCTTTTTGCAGGGCCAGCGAGGGCTTAAAATGCTTGCACATTTAATTGCAATTTTAAAATTATGAATTTTGGGCATTTTTAATACGTAATCCCGATGCGACCCATTCCTCACCCAACCAACGTTGCAGTGTCGCCGCAAATGCGTGCATTTTGCATTTTAAATGCACTTGACCACAGCAGCAGCCAGTGTTGCGCCAGTTCCCCACCGGTTTGTGTAACCGGGGACCTTATCAAACCAACTCACCCGGCATTCGGCAACCACCCCGGGCCACCCTGGGCCACCCTAAACCACCCTGATACACCCGGGAATGTCGGGCTGTCGCTTATCGAACGGCAAATGCAACATGAAACCACAAAATCTGTTGCGGTTATTTAAAATCACGTTTAAATACGAAAGTGCTGGCTGTCTCTCGCTTCGCTTCGGTTGGGCTTTTGGCCAGCATAAAAATCAACTTTTTAATGGCCGAAAGGAAAATGATTACGTATACGCCGCGTATACGTTGGCCAGGGACATGGTCGAAAGCTGGCCAAATAACTTTTTTTCGTACCCTCTTCCCTTTTCGGCTCCTGCAAAATCACATAATAATTTGTATAAACATTTGCATTATTTCTGCACAAGTTGACATTTTTGCAGTTGTTCGACAGAAACTTTTGCGAGCTCTTTGTTTCATTTAGTTGCTTTTCAGTTTGCATTGTTTTTTTGTTTTGTTTTTGCTTTGTTTTTCAGTTGTGCATCGAGGGATTTGCCAATGGGAAATTATGACTTAAATTAATACATGGCAAGTGTAATTTATTTGAGCGAATCAAGCGGCAGCTGCTGCCGCCAGCCACCCTGATACCCTGTAATTTATGGGTTACTAAAATCTTTTGCAATTTAATTTTGAATTTTATAAACAATTAAAAAATTATTTTAAGTAGTAGATCTTCTACTCTTGATTTTTAGTGATACATTTTAATTTTTAAGGACCATAACAACTTTTAAAAAATATTTAAGTAAAATTAACTTTACAATCTAAGCTAAAAAGGCAGATTCCCTGTTAATTTTGCGATGTTTTGGTGTTATTAAAATCGTTCATTATTTATTTTTGGGTTTTATCATCAATTTAAAAATTATTTTATATTTAATTTTTAAAGATGTTCTTAGGTTAGCCCATAAATCCCCTTGATTCTTCCTCATTTACAGGGTATCTCAAAGCTAGACTGTTGACCCAATTAGCCCGGCTAGGGAATAGAGCGGTCCATCAGTTTATTTGCAGCAAACTCAATTCCAACTTTGGCTGACTTTCAATCAATCAAATGGTTTGGGTGACCCCGACGAGCCAACTCTGGCCAAACTGATTTGCGGTGAGTTCTGCACGAAGTTATGTTGCCTGCTGCTGCACAAGTGGGCGGAGGGGCGGCACAGCAGGGGGCGTGGCACAGCATGGCTCAGCATGGCTGACCACGGCAACTGACCGGACGGGGCTAACCCGACACATATGTATATATTGTCGGGCCGAGGGAACCGCAGACTCGCAAAAGTGCAGGTAACTACTGAAGTAGCTTCAAATTAACTTATTTTAAGGTTAAGCCTTTTTTATGGATTTATTTTTCGTATTTAAAAGGGGGCTAACAGGGTATATTTCTTGCCATTCAAAGGGGAAAACCATTTTATCGACGCCATAAAAGTTGCGGCGGGAAGATTTATACATATATATGAGTACTTTTTGCGATTGCAGTTGGCCATTTTGGCTATTGGCCATTTCGGTGATTATTTTTAATACATTGAAGCTGTGGGTGGACATTCCCAGGCTCCCAGATAAAAGACAACATCGATCATGACAGGGCGAAACCCATTCGGAACAGCCCTGCAAATATTGTAATTTGACAAAGTGACAAATTCCCAGCCATTCATATATTTCTGTGGACCAGAAGAGTCGACTGTGGGTTGTTCTGTAAAGTGTAATAAATATTTAGTTAATTCGTGCATATTTAAAATATAATTTTATGTAAGAAAAAAAATTACTAATTTATCTTATGTATTTTGTTTCTATTCATTTCGTAACATTTTTTTAAATTGCCTTTTTTTCTTTAAAAAAAAAGGTGTATAGATTTTGATGAATCTGCATTTTTACCCTTTTCCAATTGAACGTTTTTTTTCTATTGCCCCACAAAAAGCACAAAAAGAAGTGTGTAAAATGTTGCAATATTTTTATGAGCAGCCCATCAAACGCTTGCAAAACTGCAGTGTCAGCGAAAGTGAGCTTGTGATGCAACTTATTTCCAGGAGAATAGTGGGATAGCCAGAGGGTCTGAGATCCACCGACTTCCTCGAGGCATTGTTATTATCATATCTCGTTCTTGTTTTCGAAAACCCGAATCGAACCGGAACAGCCGGCAGATGAGCAAGGTTACCTGCCGACTGGTTATGCAAATTGCAACCCCCTTCCCTTTATAACGCCCCCTTGAATAACACACCCATGCGGGCAAATCAACCCCCTTTGGGGCTATCGCTGCTGTCCACACAAGACTAATTAAATTATGGAAATTAAATTGAATCGAGCATATTTGTTGTTTGCAGTTCATAAATTTGCGCTGCTAAAATGTCCGGAGCAGCTAATGTTCCGCCATGTAAATCATTTCACAATAAAACGCACGGCACAACAGCAACAGCAGCAGCAACACACTTAATTATGACATCATTAATTTTTAATAATGACAATTTTGCGACAATAAATCACTTAACTAACACAAATGCGCCCGACCGACCGACCGGCAATATGCATGAAATTAGTAAACTTTAAACAATGCCATTCCTGTGTGCGCATTTGGGGGTGTTAAGAGGTGCTGAGGGGCATCAGTGGGTTAAAATGGGTGGGATAAGCAAATAAACAGATTGACTGTCCCCATTGCCTTGTCCTGGCATTGAGTGATGGCAGCCAACAGGAGGATGTTGCCGCTGGGGCGGCGATGTTGCTGCGGGGCGGCGATATTGCTGCGGGGCAGCAACTGCAATTGCAATTGCGAGTACGGCGAATGGCGAATGGCGAACGGCGTGCATGGGATGAATTTAATTAATCTCGCTACCGTCAGTTGCACACAATTGCAATTAACTTGCAACACTCGCATAATTACAGGCGACCTCATGTTTTGCTACTTATCAGCATCAACATTGACCCAACGACAGCAACATCCAGCATCCAGCGGCAATTGCTGTGAGTTTTGATCGACACCATTGATACCCTGGACTCACAAGAGTCTTAGGGTATTTATCATTCTTTTAAGAAAAATTCCTTTAGGACATTAACCATTTTTTAAGTCACCTAGAAGTATGCAATGCTTTTTCTTAACTATTTTATTTTAAATATTAGAAAAATTCAATATTTTTCTGTGCTTTAGCTTTCCGTTTTTTTAAAACAATAAAAAAAAAACCGAAATTCAGTTAAAAATAAAGGAGAATTTTTGTGATTTTCTCCAGTCGATCAAACCCTTTTTTCCCTTTATTTCGAGGGGTATAACGAGCGACAAGCTTGCCCTGACACATGGTCGACTCTATATCGCTCCCTCTCTGTCTGTCTGTCTATCTGTCTCTGTCTGTCTGTGCGTGTGTGTGGGTGGCTGCCTGCATGTGTGTGTGTGTGGGCAGTGGTTGGCTCATTGGTCATTTGGTTGCAGCTCGGTTGGTGTTAGCGGTTGCTCGTCATCGTCATCATCAAGCTTCTCGTTGTTGCTGCTGCCGGTTGGCGACTGATTGCAAATGTTGTTGTTGCTGCTGCTGTTTGTTAATGCCTGTAGAGCACAAAGCTGCCGCCTTGCGGTCAAGTGAGGCACCTGCCGCAAACCCCACTACCCATCACCCACCACCCACAGGCCACCCCCCTTAGCAGCACCCACCACCCCCCGCCAATGTCACTGCAAATTAACATTTTGTAACGCGTTTCGGTTGCTGCCGTGTTTTCATTTCACACTTTGGGCGTGTGTGTGTCCATTTGTGTGTGTGACATGCATTTGACACAGGAACTGGACAAGGCAATTGCCCAGCAACCACTGACCACCCACCCTCGGCCCACCCACTCTTGTGGCAAATTTGTTGTATTTGCGCCTGATTGCCAAATCAAATATTTGGAACACACAGCTAAAAAAAAGAATGTGTCACTAACGAGGGAAAACTGCTCAAATTAAATTAAAATATTTTTAGAATTTTAAAAATATTACAACATACAATATAAATTAAAATGGTAATAAAATTACACAAACAAAATGTAATAAAGGCTAAATTTGTAATGATCTGCATTAAATTACACCAATAATTGTTTATTAAAAATCTTTTTTACTTTGCTTAATTTCTTTACTGATTACTTTCTACCCAATTCACCAATTATTTTTCTCTCTGCACTTTAGGCCAAGGGTTCAGGTTCAGGCCAGCCGACGGAAAAGAAGAGTTTGGCTTCCATTTCACACGTAAATAAATAATAGACTTCCGAACGGAGGGGCGAGGGGTGCAAATTTTTGGATTTCAATTTGCCAAAAATTGTTTAATTCGCACAAACACATTTTTGGGCCGAGCTGTGCTCACAACTCGCTGATTGTTGGGTAAATTCAGTTGATTTCTTGTTTGCTCATAGAAACACCGAAGCACACACACAAACGAGCCGGAAAAGAATAAACTTTTGGGTCAAGCACCCGATGATAACCAATGATAACCTATCGAACTAGATGAATATCCTAATGTAACTAGGCGGAAAAGCACACACTCTCTCTCTTTAAGGTTTATATATGATAGAAACAAGGAAAATATGATGAAAATACAAAGAAAATACAAAAGAATTCACTTAGCAGCGTAGAAAGGGCATATGTACATTTTTTTGGAGCAGCAGAAACTCCACCGAATAATCCTATATATAGTACATAAAAACCATATAGCGTAATTAAACCAATACGAATATATATTCGAATATATTCATCACATAGTGAAAACGAAAACCAACTAAATGCTTTGTATGTTTAACGAATTAAGTAGCGAAACCAAGGCGAACACCAAGTGTGTAGTGTAAAAAAAGGAAGGCAAAAAATATTATACCTAAAAATGATATATATTATATGTAACTTGCCCCAAAAATCAGCTTGCCCCCAATTGTTGTGTGTTGAAATCCCTCGAATATAGTGCTATATATACTGACATGTGTAAAAAGATTAGCAGGCCACAAATTATATATAATTATATACATACATCCGTAAAGCTATATATATATCTGAGTATATATGTGTATATGAGGACAACAAATATACGAGTATATATAGATACCGCTTTTTGTCTCTGCTTTTTTGGTGGGGAGGGGAGGGGGCTAATCCCCCAGATCCTGTGAGGAAATTACCTGTAACAGCACAACAATTACTTATTTCCGAAAGCCTTCACCTTTAACGACAAAAGCCCAAGGAGGCGCAGGATAATGGCGGCAAGGGGGCGTGGCACTGTCCCGTAAAAAAAACTAATTTCCGCCACGCCCACCGACGAACAACAATAAAGCTGCGCCGTTGTCGTTCCCATAAGAGGTGCAAATTAAAAATGATATTGGAAAAATAAAAGGACACTTCTAAATACTCTGGAAAAATTCTAGAAAATAAAACAGCAGTTCATTAATGATTTAGTATAAATGAAAGCTAAGTAAGTAATTTTTTGCAGCTTAATTTATTTATCAAACATTTGAGAAATTTATTTTTTAAGTTCCAATAAAATAAAAACTTGAGGAACTACACACACGGCTGCCAACTGACAAAACCGCATTTGATAATCGGATTAAACTGAAATCCCACGACTCTGGCGTGTAATCAAAAGCGATGAGCAGGCCAAACAACATTTTATTTAATAGTTTGCCTTGGACAAAAAACGGGGGGCGGTGGGAAAATAAATAAATATAATAATAATAAGATGATAAAATGGATTTTCGTGTTGGCCGAGTTTATGCGTTATGCTGCCGGACGATAAAAATCTGTTTCATTTCCCATTTGAATTTGCTGGCATGTGTTTTTTTCGGTTTTTTTTTCTGTTGGTTTCAGGGGGATTCCGCGGGGAGGCTTGTCTTATCAAGGCATAAAAAACGGAAGAGCGACGAGGACGAAATAAATGCCGGATATCCTGGCTCTGTTGCGCAGCTTCCTCCCCGGATTCTCTTTCCCTTTTCCCATATTTTCCTTCTTTTTTCCTGGCCCCCAGGATGCGACAGCAACAGCCGTGTTAATGGGCAGCGGCAAATTTGTTAAACAAACGCCCCCTAAGTCCTCGAGATCCTAAGTCTTGGCTTTAATAGATTTGGCTGGATTTTCTTTTTTTTTTTTTGCCTGGGTTCAATGGCCATTTCGGCGGCCTATCGATTATTTCCCCCCTCGACTTCTCCCTCTAATTTGCGGCTGCCGTTTTCAATTTCACGGGCAAACACAAAACCCAAAAAATAGGTAAAAAACCAAACTGCTCTTCGCTTGATGATGACGTTCCCAGACATTTCACTTTTCCTCGCCTGCAATCGGATTACACATGCAAAACAAAAAAAGAAGGAAAAACAAAAAGGAGCTGGCCGAGACCAAAATGAAACCCCCTGGAAAAACAAACACAAACGAATGCCGTCCAGCTGCATTTTCAATTTCGATACTAAAAAGCGCCACAGAATCAAATCGAAACCTGCGGAAAGTTTCGGGGCAGCCAAACTAGTGGATGCACTTGGATCGGATTACCCATATGCCAGTGGTCGACTTTCAGTCGTTGGCGGAAAAGCTGAAAATAGGTGAAATAGGGTGAAAATCCTTACAGATTTCTGTATAATATAGCAACAAGATGCGCTTACGGTTTCCTAGTTTTAAATCGAAATTTGGGCAATTAAATTGACCGGAAAATAGTTGATTGAAATGCCAAAATTAAATTTTAGTAAATATATAAAAAGATTAAATTTTATGTAATAAATCTTGAAAAATTCCTCTCAAATCTTTTGTTATTTTAATTGAATTTAAATAACATATTTACGAACTAAATTCTTACCTTAAATATTATTTAAGAATTAAATGACATTTTATCTGCTTGAATATTCTTAATAAATCTTTAAAATTTCCTACACACCTTCTCGTTATTTTAATTAAATTGAATTTTATTTTGGCATTCAGAAGCATTTAAAAATAATAGAATATTTTATAGATTTTTCAACTTAATAAATATTTATTAAATAATTTTAACTATTTTATCTCTAATAAAAATTCCCAAAAAAGCTGTAAAATTTGTTATTTTGCCTTTGAAAAGTAATTAAAAATTCCTAAGAGAATCGAAAACCTCAAAAAGCCCTTTGGCCACAGGGAAATGGAAAATAAATGAAAACCAGTTAATAAGTTGACCGCATTTGCACACAATTTGCCATTTGCAATTGCGAATACAGAATAGTAACTAGTTTTCGTAGGCCTGATTTGGTTTTTCTTGGGCGATTAGTTTGCGGTATTGCAATTTTCCCCTGGAAAGCACTTTCGATTACGGCGGACTTCCTCTCTCTAGTTGGGAATCGGAATCGGGACCACAAAGCAAATGGACCCCAGTTTTGGGCTCCGCAGGGCTGTCAAACGCGTGGCCGGCAAATTGGAAATATGAAAACTGCAAACTGGGTGGAGGCAACAAAAGGTGGCAGAAGGCGGCAGTGTGGCGAATCAACAAACCGATCGAACTCAGGTGCTGGGCGACACAGAGTCAGAACCAGAATCGGAATCAAAATCCGAATACTCGAATCCCAATCTCGGAAGCCGGATGTTAACGGCCAGCAGCTGCAGCGGCAGCAGGAAGTGGCCAAAAAATCAAAGGGGGCCGAGAGCCAAAGCCAAACAAAAGAGGAAATTAAAATATGCAGACCGAAAACCGCGCGTTTTGAATTTTCGCGCGTTTTTTGGGGCCACGCGCCTTTGCATAAATTCCTGCCCCCTTTTCGGTAGTTTGGGTATTTCGTGTAGTTTTTGGTAGCATCAGCGGAGCGAGAGAGCCATGTATCATCAAAATATGCAAATCTGGGACATTCGGACACTTGGACACTCGGATTTCGGAGTTCGGAGCCCCCGAATCGGTTATGGACTGCGGGCTATAGGTTACGGGTCAGGGGTCACGGTTGCTGTTAGCTGTTTGCTATTTGCTGTTTTGGGAACCCAGGGGAACTGCTGGCAGTAAATAATGCCGTCGGTTCGCTTGCGAAAAGGGGTGGCTGGGTGGCCCAAAAGTCATTGCCTCGGGCTGCTGGAATTTATACTTATGCATGTTCCTCCAAACAGCACGAAAACCAAACCAAACCAAACCGAAACGAATCGAATCGAAATGAACCAACCCACTCCGCCAATCGGTCACGTTCCCGGCTAATCAGTGGCGTTGTGTCGGTCGCTAAAGGGGGCGTGGAAAGGGGTAAGGGTCAGGTACATCCGCGCAGCGTATTGGAACAACTGCAGATATTCCCAGCATGTCAAACTGCAAGGGGAACGCCAAATTAACCACTTAAACTTTGCCCTAAACATGAAATTTACAAGCCATGATTTTCTAGAAATTCAAAATAAAATATAGAAAATTTAAAAAAATCCAATTTAAATGAAAAAGTGATTAAAAATTGTATTAATTTATTTTAAGGAGCTAAACAAATAATTTGCTAATATATTTAAAATTTACATATAGTATTTTTGATTTTATTTTAAAACTCGAAAGTTATTAAAAAGTTTTAATAAATAGAAATTATAAATTAAACTTTAAGATATTACCAACCTTTAAGACAGTGGCATTAAGTAAAAAGAATATTAAATTCAGAAGAAAACTTTTAATTAACAATAATTTATATTTTAAATATTTAGATAACTATATTTGACTTTATTATAAAATCATAAGGCTGTACAAAATAATTGCATATTTAAATTACAGTTTATTTCTAAATAATAAGTATAAATGTTCTCCCTATTCAAATAATTCCCCCGCCGAACTCTGAATATTTTTCACTTTTAAGACAGAGGGCATTAAATTTAACCACAAATACAATTTCCTCACAGCCCGGCCACCTTGCAGCCCTTTGCCATATATATGGATTCCAGATTCCGCCACGATTTATGCACATGTTCGGTGCTCAAAGTTCCGATGTTCGGGGTGCAGCCGGGTCGTTTCGATACAGTGGGCCGGCCAAGGGTTAAGGCGACTCGACGACCAGGGGCATGTGGCAAAGCGATTTATGCGCTGCCAGATAGAAATCGATTGAACTATGTGGGTGGGTGGAGCGTGGAATGCGGAGTGGTGAGTGTTTAGATTGAATGTAAACTGCACTTATGACAATGAACAAGTGACCCAGTAGCCCTCGCCCCCCACCTGCCACTTGCCACGCCCACCTGCAATGCCGGGAGGCAAAAGTCGAGCAGGGAAAGGTTCAGGTTCAGATCCTGCGTGCCCCACGGTACAGTGGTCATTCGAAGGCGGAAACGGAGTTCGTAAGTCAGTGGTATTTAGGAGGAAATTAATAGAATAGTTTTTGTGGTTATTTGTTTAAAAAGTAAATATTGAAGAAGAGATTAGTATAATGAAATATGACAATCTAAATAAATCAAGTCTAAAAATAATATTAAAAAATTCTTGTTAGCTTATTAAATTTTTTCTAAAATAAAGAAATATTAAATTTGTGAGTGTCAAAATATAATTTCCAGTTTTTCTTTATTTCTGAAGAACAATTCGAAGAATAATAAATAATTGTAGCCAGTTTAAGTTGACCTAGAGTCAGTGTCTGCAACTGTTTTCAGGTGCGGGCCCCGCCCCTTTTGGCAGCACCGCCCTCTAAAAACCCCCTCCTCTCGCCCGTCCACCGATTCCATCGAGAAGCAGTCCATGGCTGCAGCAATTTCTATTTCTTTTTATGATTTATGGCGCTGAAATATTAGTTTTGCTTATTTCATACAGACGAGGGGCCAGTGCCCCCCCCCCCTTTGACCACCCTTGACCCCCTGCGTCCCCGGGGGCTCAGGTGGCAAGTGAAGAAGCAGCAGAGGAAGCAGCAGCCACGTCTGAGTTGCATAGCTCATTTTGTGTGAGGCGGCAGGTGAGCGTTTATAATAATCGGAGGGGCTTTTCAGGGGCGGCGGTTGGAAAATGGAGAAGGGGGGTTGGCTCAGAAAAGCCTGCCACATGCTGCCTGCCACCTGGAGAAGTCAGCTCGGGTTGCGGTTCTACGTTCTCTCCTACAAAATTGTTTCGATCGAGCTGCGTTGCCATCTTGCAATTGATGCAAAAATCCTTAGTATCTGTGTGTGTGTCGGTGTGCATCTGTGAGTGCCCCTCTATCGCTGCACCTGTATTGGTGCTTGTGTTGAATGTGTTAATAAATTGCCACTTGCAGCTATTTTGCAGCCATGGCAAATTGGCTTTTATGCAATTGGCAATCGCTTCGGTGCCACAAAGTATGCAAAGGCCAAAGTCACTTGTCTCCTCCCCCGATTCTCTGCCACGATTCTCCAACTCTCAGCCCGTTCCACTCAATTTTGGTTCAAGTGTTTGCCATAAAATTTGATTATGACCTTTGCTAGCTGAGTCCTGAATATCCGGTATCCCCTTCGGAACCCCCACTCAGTCATACGCAAATTGACACAGGAAATGGAGCGAAGAGGGCATAAACTGGCTAAGTCGATGCACCGTTAGAGATGGCAAAAATAAGAAACTATATTGATGATTTATTATCTATTCAATTAATTCAACTATCTATTTAAGCCATAAAAGTATTTTAAAATATTAAAAAAGCTTAGAACATTTTAAAATGGATTTATTTTTTATTATTACATGTTCAAAACAGTATGTATTTTTGGTTTAAAACCATTTTTGGCTAAGTTGCAGCAAAAAAAAAAGTCTTAGAAGAATATAATTTTTTACTTATATAAAATATTGTGCAAATTTATAACTTAAATATATTTACGAATTTATATGAAATTCATTCTTATGTTTTTTGTGTGTTATTTATTTAATTTAAAATTTTTCCATATTATTTTTTTTTAATTTACTGTGAATATAAGGCCACCAAACTGTCATCGCCATTTGCTTTTCCCGTTTGCCCCTCGAGTTGCATGTCAATTGTCGCTTTGACTTGCCTTTCCGCTTTTCCCGTGGGGCGGTTCATTAAAAACGGCGAAAGTTTAAGGCCTACTAAACACTTTTCCCCCGCAAATGAAAAGCACGCAAGCAGTCGTTAGTGGGGTGGGGAATTTTCCTTCCCTTGCTTTCCATTTCCTTTTTCTTTTCCTATTGCAGGTGTAAGGGAGTGTTGGTTGTTATGCGTTCGCCGGCGCAGTTAACATATTCATTTTGTCACACCTCGAAATATGAGCAAAGACAAAGGGCAAAGGCCTTGGCTTAAGCCAGGAAAAGCGGGGGAAAGCCAGGGAAAGCCGGGAAAAGCCAGGGAAAGGTGCGTGTCAATAGGTTGATGTGTTTATTTGCCAGGCCAAGCAGCGATAATCGATGAGTGTGACAATTAGGGCCTGGCACAAGGAAAGAATTGCATTGGAAAATGCTGAGGAAGATGTGTGAGTTTTCCCAGCAGATCTGTTTTCCCTGGAGAAAAGTCTCTGTCTTGCGGAAAAGCAAGAGAAAAATAACCAAGAGCCTCTGGGGGTCCAAAATCGAAGTTTGCGCTGAAAATGAAATTTAATTTTATGACTCATTATTTTACACACGCACACCTCGCACAAAGGTGTGAGGGGGAGGGGGTTTCGAGGGGCTAGAGACACCCACTCACACGCGTGGAGAGCACATAAATTTCGTTTGTTTGGATGGGAGGCCGTTAAATGAGCTCCGTGAGACATTTTGCGTTCCGCCTCGATTGTCAACAACCCAGGCAAACAAACGAACGACAAAAAAAGCGAAACCCCCCTTTTCCTAGAACCCCCCTTAGCCGCGCCCCTCCCCCCTTTTCCAGGCCCCTGTTTATTCGGCTTATTTATTTCGCCTTGACTGCCGTCGTTTTATGCACACTTTTACTTTTACTTGGCCCAACAATTGCCTTTGTGTCTCCATGTGTCGTGCAGGAGCTCCTTACTCCCTACTCCTGGCTGCTTACCGAGTAAGGGGTGGGGTGACCACCCCTTACATCCTCGCATCGGAAATCTGAACCAGAATCAGCGGGGAGTCGTGTCTATTTAAATCGAAGCGAAATCAATTTCGGTATTCGCGTTTTATGCACAAGGCAAACATAAAATGCGCGCATGAAGAGAGCTTAACCTGTCCCCTCTGAACCCACCACCCCTGTGGGGGGTCTCCACCCCCTTAAATAGCAAGTGGAGCAGCAGCAGGCTGAAGTGGTTTCAGTAGCTGATGCATTCACATTTGAGCACATTGTTGACAATTGAAATGTTCTGTGTGTGCGCTCGTGTTTGAACTGCTTAACGGCGGACAGGGGCGTCGTTTCCAGGGGGATTCGATTAGCAGACAGCCCCTCTCTCTCCCTTTTTATTTATATTTAGACAGTTTTTGTAACAGAAGTATTAACCTGGAATTATTTTATTTTAGCTACTTGTTGAAAAACTTTTAAAAATGACAAATAGACGTGGGGAATATTTTGGTCTTTAGCCAAAATTGTACATTAGCCGAGGACTTTTAAAAATGTATCCAAACCAACCCACCTTTGTATTTTTTATACTTTTTAAGTTACAGCAAAAAACACTAAAAAATCATTAAAAAAATTGGTATTTTACTTGAAACATTGGAAATATTGATCCAAATATGGATTGTCATACCTTTCTGAACTCGTTATTAAATTTGCTATCGATTGGCATTTAAACCTGGACATTTTATTTTTTTGCCATTTTTCGTAAAAAATCATGATGTACCCCCTTATAAAAAAATTGAAAATAGGCGAAAATTTTATTTTTGCAGGATTACCCGGGAAGTGTTATGGATTTTTTTTATTGTTAAGTTATCTGTTCAAAAGAGTATTCATTTTTGGTGTACGACCATTTTTGGCCAAGTTATAGCAAAAAAACAAACACAACAAAATTCAAATTTTTACCAAAAACCCAGATTCCAATTTTTCACAAAAAAATAATTCGTTTTTTGACCGTAACAAAGGAAATATTGCTCTAAACATGGAATGTCATACCTTTCTGAACTCGTTATTAAATTTCCTATCAATTGGCATTTAAACCTGGACATTTTATTTTTTGCCATTTTTCGTAAAAAATCATGAGGTACCCCCTTATAAAAAAATTGAAAATTTTCAAAATTTTTATTTTTGCAGGATCACCCGGGAAGTTTTACGGATTTTTTTATTGTTTAGTTATCTGTTCAAAACAGTATTTATTTTTGGTGTAGGACCATTTTTGGCCAAGTTATAGAAAAAAAAACAATCTGATCAAAATCCAATTTTTTACCAAAAACCCAGATTCTAATTAAAAAAAAAAAAATAATTCGTTTTTTGACCGTAACAAAGGAAATATTGATCCAAATATGGATTGTCATACCTTTCTAAACTCGTTATAAAATTTCCTAACGATTGGCATTTAAACCTGGTCATTTTATTTTTTCCATTTTTTACAAAAATTTAAAATTGTCCAAAAGTTTATTTTTTTCGAGATTTTGGATCACTTTTGACCAAGTTAAAAAAAACGGTAAGAAAGTATCCCCTTTTTTGGGTTGATGATCCTCCGTTTCAGCTGTTCCACCTGAGCAGGTGTGTGACCTTCGACCTGCCCTCCCCAAAAAAGTCCTTCCAAAAAAAAACCCCCCGCTTTCTCCCTTCCATTGCTGTTTGGCTGTGCTTGGCTGTGCAAAAATAATCGCATTTCCGATTCGCGATTTGTGATTAGCGTGCGATAAACATTCGGCTGCCTCCTTTGTGCGTTTTCTTTATGCCGGGTGTATGGGCATATCCCAGACGTACCTTAACCCCCAAAGCACCCGACGCCTTAACCCTCCCTTCGCCCTCTGCTTACTCGGGCATAAATATTACACGTTGACTTCAACTGAATTGGAAACTTTTATTTATTTACTTTTCGCATTCTTATTTTATTTTATTTATTTTGTCGCATTCCGGAGAGTTTTGTTCGATTTTTGTTTATGCGGTGATAAAAGTGTTTCCCCCTTTCTTATTTTTTTTCTTTTTTTTTGCTCCATGCCAACAACGATGACGACTTGAATTTTCAATAAAAAAAACTTTGCATGGGGAGTTGCAGGGGCAGGGGGACATTTGTGAATGGTTATTCATAAGCACGCTGCCCGGCCATGAATCAATGCTGAAAGTCCAAAGTCCAAAAGGGGTTCTCTGGGTTGGCAGTGGCGTAGGGGTTGTCGTGGAGGAGGGGGAGCGGGAGGGGGTGTCTGGCCAAGTGACAGTCATTGTAGCTGAAATTATTCCACTGAAATGTTATCAGTATTCTCTTGAACTTTGGCCCAAAGGGTTAGGGAAGAGCGTGAGTGCCGGCGGATTTTTCCAGAAGTTTTTACTAAGTGAAAAAGATTTTCAAAAATATATTTCATTAGTTTTTGACACTAGTTTAGGAATAAATATTATAATATTTTTAAGGAAGAATCTTTAAATTGCTAAAGGATTATTTGGATAGGGTTTTTAAATATCGTTTATTCATTTATTTAATCATACAAATTATTTTAATAGGATTGTAATAAAAATGATCTTGAAATAAATGAATAACAATATAAAATACAATTTTTTAATATTGCCTTTTCGTTTCTAAGTATAAATTCAGTAAATGTAAAAACGATCTTGAATTTGCTATAAGATTTTTCTTACTTTCTAACACTTTTTCGTGATTTTCGTGCTTTTTTTCACACGATGCCATCGCCTGGCTCCTCGAATAGTTTCATGTTGCTGACGGAGGCGGCAACATTATCGCCAGCAACATTATTCATTATCGTTTACCAGCTGCCCCGCCCCCTTTCTCTGCTTTTGGCCATTTCAAGTCGGTGACATTGCAACAGATACTTCTGCTCTGCCTCAAGTTTGGCTTCCTGCCTCCTGAAAACCTCCTGAAAACCCCTTCCCTCTGCCACGCCCACCCGCATCTCACGTAGTGCCCAATGAAGCCGACCCGCCCACTGGGAAGTCAGAACTGTGGACAAAGTTTTGCGTGCTGTGAAAAAATAATAATAAAAGAGAGCGAGGACTACAAAACAGTTCACAGGAAAGAAAAGCCATGGCACAGACGACGCATCTCGCATCTCGGTGGGCAGGAAAACTTCCGTTTCGAGTTGTGGCCTGGAAATTGGCAACTGCAATCAAGTGGAAGGATCCCATGGAATACGGCCGTGGGTTCCGAGAGAGCCGGCCAATAAATATGAAATTAATCTGGCTGAATATTAGCAGGAAATGGCATTCAAAAATGGTTTATCTTAAAGTCTTATAAAAAGAACAAGAAATAAAAAAGAATATCATGCTTGGAAAGCTTTCTTTTGCAAATTTTTGAATAAATTTCCCAGAGAAGCTGTATTTAAAAAAGTAAATAAAAATTGTATTGCATGGATATAAATATTTTTTTTAATTTTTCAAAAAATGTGTCAAGATTTACTCATTTAAAAAAAAATTAAAGAAAAGGTGTATTGTAATATACATAATTTTAAATTTAATAAAATACGATGTCATGTTTTTGTAATTTAGATTTTATCATGTGAAAAATTGGGAAAATATTTTAAAATAAAAAACAAAATAATAAAGAAATTTCCAGCCTTGAGAGGTAACTAAAATGCGCTACTTGTGGCCTTTTAAATTATTGTTGCTGTTGACCATGCAGCTGCAACATTTCAAATTTCGTATCCTGCGTGCGGACATATCGCCCCGGTTTTCCCTTCCCTTTTCCCCTTTCCCCGTTTTTCAGACAGATTTTCATAGCTGGCACAGTTTGAGCCTTGAATATTTTGCATTTATGCAAAAGGCAGCACTCAGAAAGAAGATTCTAATAGAGCACAGCTTGTTGAAGGAGAAAGGAGAAAGAGAAGACGCAGGCGAAGGCGCCATCTGCCACGCCCACTGGGCAAAAAGTTGCAACTTTTGTGCTGCATGCGGTTTTTGCTGTGACATTTTCGTAGATTTCACTGCGGGCATTTTAGGGAAAATCGGGAAAGAAGGGAAAGCCCAGAGTTGGACGTGGAAAATACACTCAGAAAAAAAATCGCCCTTAATTTTAGAAAATCGCCCGTGATTTCAAATCGCCATTGAATTAAGAAAATTTTTCTAGATTATAGAAAAATTTTCTTAGGTTTATGGAAATTTGCCATAAAATTTTTTATAAAATGAATAAGAAGAAGAATAGTTGATTTTTTTCTTGGATTAATGGCGATATTTTCTTGGATTAATGGCAATATTTTCCGGACTTTTTTCTTGAGTTAATGGCGAAATCGCCTTTGATTCTAGAAAAACAATACCTATTTTTTAGGAAAGTTGTGTAATTTTTTAAAGTTCTAGTATGGTGGCCTAGCTGTTAGAGGCGTTCGGACACTAAACATGTGTACAAAAGTCGCCGCGGAAACCGCGGTTCGACTTCACGCAGGGACGAGTCTGATTTTTTTTTTAATAGTTATTGTTTTTATTTTTGGTATAAAAAATCTTTTGTTTTGGTTTTCCATTCACTAAATTGTTAAAACTGTTGTTAACAAGATTTACCAATTTACCAATAATACGACCGTTAACACTTTAGGCATCTTAAGCCATTGCATTGCAAGAAGCACGCGTGGCCGAGTGGTTAAGATGTCTGTCTATGGTGTGAGCGGTCGCGAGTTCGAGTTCAGGTCGAGGTAAGAATTTTTCCTTAAGTCTTTTATATGTTTACAAAAAGTTTTTTCTGTACTTAAAATGCATTGTAATTAATAAACATTTATAATAAATTTGAATTTAAATTAAATAAATAAATAAAAATGTACCCTATTGTCACGATATGATTGTCATTAAAACATGAAAAGGTTTCCTTCCTCTTAGTTAACAAATTAAAAAGTGATAAAAAAATCAGTCGGACAAAAATTAAAAAAAAAGTTTATAAACAAATATACTTTTATTTTTCTATTTTTAAGAAAATTTTTCTTAATTTTAGGGTTTTTTGCCGTAAAATTCAGAAAAATTGGTAATGATTTTTAGAAAGGCAAAACCGTAAATTCAAGAAAATTATTTCCCATTATTAATGGCGAATCGCCGTTGGCTGAAAATCATAGGCGATTTTCTTGAATCAATGGCGAATTTCTTGAATCAATGGCGATTTTTTTTATGAGTGTATATACAAAAATACATTTGTGTTGAATTTATTTTTTGGCACACAAATCGCTGGACACATGAATATTCTTTGTAGGCCAAAAGCGAGAGTATCTATATTACCCATATATATTTTATATTTTCCCTGGCGAAATTAATTACCCATTTTGATACGCACTTCAATAGATGATATGATATGAGGTATAATTAATGCATTGATTCGCATCTGGGTTTTGCAACCGATCGGGGGTTTCTCCAGAAATCTTCGGTGTCTGAGGTTGGGAAAACCTGAATAAGAGATTCTCAGTTAGTTATCACTAAGTCATGAATGGTTAATATATATAATATAACAAACCTGATTAATCGGCCTTTATGTTTATTCAAATTGTTTATAATAAATCATTATATAATTTAAGATGTTTTTCCTGGTTTTATAACAATGGATTAAAATTCTACTGTATTTATTTACATTTTAAATTTTTGTTAGCAAGAAAAGAAAGTAGAATTAAATTGAAATAAAATATATGAAAATATATTAATATATGTCAACTATATTCAATTAAAATAATTTTAATTAAAATGACTATAAATACTGATAGAAAAATAATAAATATTAAAATATTATAATAAAATAAAATAATCAAAATCAGTAGGGGAGTGTAGGGTAATTTGACGAGTAGGGTAATGTGACGAACTCGTCGAATCTCATATATGACGTCACGACAAAAATTCCAAATAAATGTAGTCGTCTCCCCTTATCGTGTTGAAAATGTATTTACAGTAATATTAATAAGAAGTCCCGTAATTTGTTCGTGAGGTAATTTTCGCTAAAAATGTGGTGCGCAAACTAGCAAACCCATTCAATTTACTTGTGTTTCAGCAGTGCCAGAGCAAAGCTGAGTGGAAAATAAAATCAGGCAAATATATGCACGTATACATGAGATATTTATCAACAGTTTTTGGTACCTCGCGTTTTTTTCTTTTGCGCCGTTTGAGAGTGACACCGTTTTTGCTACAAGTCTACCTTGTAGGGTATCGTGACGAACTTTTTGTAGGGTATTGTGACGAACTTTTTTAATTCAAGAATTTTAATTGTTATCGTTGATTATTTGTAAAAAAAATATAATAATACCAGATAACATTTATTGCTGCAGTTTTATTGTTGTTTTTAATAGTGACGTCAGTTTAATTTAATTTAAAAAAAAAATTGCACTTTGACCATTTTTTTTGTAAGTTTGGGTATTATCTTATTACTTTTTTCTTTTACGTGTCGAAAATAACCTTTCCGTAAATAATATATAAAAAAATGTATTTTTTTGTTTGTAAAAAGGATGGTTTACACCAAACGCTGTGGGTTTTGGCTACGTTGAAATTTCGAATCCAAATTTTTTTAGAAATATGCTCAGTAAATGTAAGCAACTTTCTGCTTTTACACTTTTAAAAAATATTGATTTTTGGAGAAGTTACATTAAAGAACAAATCGTTCGTCACATTACCCTACAACTTTTGAAAGTGCAAAAAAAGTAGGGTTCACCCCAAACGCTGTGGGATTTAGCTGCATTGGAATTTCGAATTTCGAATTTTACAGGGATATGCTCAGTAGATGTAAGCAACTTTCTGCGTTTACACTTTTGAAAAATATTGATTTTTACAAAAGTTACATTCAAAAAACGAATCGTTCGTCACCTTACCCTACACTCCCCTATCAAATTTATTATTTATTGATTAGGTGATATTTTTAAAAAAGTGCAATCTCCTTTGCATGCCGTTCTTGAAATATTTTTATTGGGCTTTATCATATTTAACCTTCTTATCACCCGATTGTGTTGCATTATTTTTAAAATATTTCCAACGAGAAGCGGTCGCCGACTCTCCCAAAAACCAAACGTTCGCTCGCACTTTCCCAGCTTTACGACTGATAGCTGCAAAAACCGCAATGAAAACAAGTGGATTTTAGCGGCGAGCGGTGGAAATGGAAGTGTTTTGCGAATTAAATGACACACGTAGGCGAATAATTACGAGTATTTGATATTTCTATTGAGCGGCGGCTGGAAGAGCGACTGGAAGGCAGTGGCAGTGGCAGCGGCAACGGGTTTTCCCGCCTGGCCGCAATCAATGAGATGCTATTCTATTCGAACCGATTCCGAATCGAGTCGATCGATCGGCTAATCAATGCAACCGCGGGGATGGAAAAGCCAAGATTGCGAGGGTCGCGTTTGCGAGGTTGCCCATTGCCGATCGCCAGAGATCAGTAGTTGATTGCCAGCCACTGGGGACGCAGCTTCGCCAACGACTCGAGAATCAATCGAAGCGGAAAATACGAATAGAAATAGAGAAGAGTGGGAAAATCTGGAGGAAAATGAGCCTGCTAATCGCCAGCCTGCTCTTGGCCCTTTTGGGAGCCTCAGGGGCCCAGCAACTTGGCAGTAATTCTATTTCTAGTAATTATTGCTAGTATTTTCTGGTATTCATATACTTGTTTCGTTTTCAGAAGCCATCATGCATTTCGGCAACTGCAACTCGGCGGAATTCGGCAGGGGAACCTGCATCGAGAAGAAGGACTGCGACTTTTACGCCGTCGATAAGCTATCGGATTTGGCCAGCAAACAGCAGTGCTTCTCCCGCCAGCGACCCGATCTGGTAAGAATATAGTATATATATACTATGTGGTAGCTATACTATTTCCCCCCAACAAACACGTTTCCCATTATTAACCAGTTTCTATTAGCCGCACTCAGTGGAGATCTTCTTCGCCTGCCCAAAGTTGTTTATTAGCATTACAGCTGGCTGGTAATTTATGGGCCTCACGCTCATTTGCGTCTTAGGGGAAACAAACATTTTCCAAGGGGGTTTTCTTAACCAATTAATATTATTTTGCGGCTTTTTTTTTTATATTTAACACAAAGAAAATATTCATAATTTATTAGATATTTATTAAATGCTTTAATTTATATTTGCTTAAAAAAATATGCTATTTTAAACTTTTATTTGCTTTAGTTTAATTATTTTATTTACTTTTTACCCTAAAGCTTAAAGATACTATTATATTAAATAAAAAGTCATTTGGAAGAATATTATGATATTTTTATAAAAAAGGCTGTTTTTAGCTCTAAGTTTTTTTTCATATTATTTTGTATTTTTTGATAAACCACATTTAAGCACTTAAAAAGCTGGCAAAATGCCAAGTGCCAAATTTGTAAGGAAATGTTTGTTTTTGTTTAAAGGTACATATTACTTGCAATATAGCTTTCTAAAATATTTTGTATTATATTTTATTACAGGTGTGTTGTCCCCGCGAGACGAACATCATACCGCCCTTTGCCCCCCGAATAGGCAATGTGACCACCAGTCCCTCGCCGTCGAACAGGAGCACCACCCTGCTGAAGCTGCTATCCAGCCGCCGCCCGTCGCCGCCCACGGGGATCGATGAGCTGCCCCAGCACCCGTACTGCGGATCGGCCTTCGCCTTCCGCGTGTTCGGGGGCCACGAAACGGGCCTCTACGAGTTCCCCTGGACGGTGCTGCTGGAGTACGAGATCCTGGCGGATCGCACCAAGGACTACGCCTGCGGAGCCTCCTTCATCGCCCAGCGATGGCTCGTCACCGCGGCCCACTGCATCGAGACGCATGGCAGGCGGCTGACGGCCGCCATTCTGGGGGAGTGGGACAGGGACACGGATCCCGACTGCGTGACCTACGAGGGGGAGCGGGACTGTGCCCCGCCGCACACCAGAGTGACCTTCGATCGCGTCCTGTCCCACGAGCGCTACTCGAACCGCACCTACGTGAATGACATAGCCTTGTTGAGACTTTCCCGCCCGGTGAACTGGCTGCAGGTGAAGAATCTGGAGCCCGTCTGCCTGCCGCCGGCGAGGGGCAGGAACGCCAACCAGCTGGCCGGCTCGGCGGCCGACGTCTCCGGCTGGGGCAAGACCGAGTCGAGTGCCAGCAGCCGGGTGAAGCGGAAGGCCATGCTGACCATCCAGGCGCAGGAGCAGTGCCAGGAGGCCTTCGCCCAGGACTCGAGCATCGTGCTCACCGAGGGCCAGATGTGCGCCGGCGGCGAGATCGGGGTCGATTCCTGCGCCGGCGACTCCGGCGGACCGCTGACCGTGGAGGCCAACACGCCGGAGGGCAGTCGGCATGTCTACCTCGCCGGGATCGTCTCCATTGGCAGGGAGCACTGCGGCCAGAAGCAAATCTCGGGCATCTACACCAGGGTCAGCGGCTACATGGACTGGATCGAGAGCACCATTCGGGCGAATCGCGTTTGAAGACGTTTCGTTTCAGCCTGTAACTCAGACCGAAAACCCTTGAAAAGCGATTAAAGCGATTTTTGAAATACATAAACTGTATATATAATATTTATTATATTTTTTTTTGCATTGCATTGCTTAGCCTAATTAAACAATAAATGATAAAAGCCTTATAATAGCTCTGAAAAATATTCTAAACCTTTAAAAACCCTTGGCAAATAATTAAGATCATTTTTTGAAATATAAATTATACATTTAATATTTATTATATTTTTTTTGGCATTGTATTGCTTGCTTTATATACCTCAGAAAAATTCCACATGGTTCCCTAGTATAAAAGTCAATGTACAACAGTGCGTATGAGCTACCTGAGGGATTTCCCCCACACAGAGGTTTTCCCTCTCTTTTTATTTGTCTAGCCTGTCAAGCCAAGTCGTCATATCACTGACGTCACTGATTTCCGGCGTGCAATTTACTAAAACATGTCCCACACAGCCTATCGCCTGCAATCTCGATTTCTGTTTCTGTTTCCAGATTAAACTGTTAGCTCATGACACCGAAAGGCTTAAAATGATGATGATGGTGGGCCAGCAACCCCTTTCCCTTTTTCTAGAGTCCCAGAAATTAAAATATAATTCAGCTGAATTGGGTATTAAATATTTGATTTATTTTTGGATATTAAAAATATAATTCAAAGATCTTATTTTATATATGATATATGTTGCTCAATTTATTGAATTTCCTTTCCAATCTAAGGATCTTGTTACCAAGCAAAACAGAAGGTGATTTCTGCGTTTCTCAGTGAATCATGGGATACAGCGAAATTTTACAGGAAATAAACCAGTCATCTGTGGAGTTTTCTTTCAATTATGAGTGTCACCTGAATTCTTGAAACTACAACTTTGATATAATCAAACTGAATTAAAATAAGTTAAGTTAAAAAAAGTTATTGCTGTAATTACAAGATTTTTATTTAAAACGTAATACTGATTTGCATTTTAATATTACACATTTATTCAGAGTTATATTTTATATTTTTCTCACCCAATAAATATTTGTAAATATTCCAAAGACAAGCCAACAATCTATTGGCAAACTTTCAGTTAACAATAGGTTTAAGTAAACATTGAGCGTGGTTTTTATCTTTATCGACATCACTTTATTACTTATCATTATTAGCGGCTACAAAATAAATAATGTAATAAATACTTTTGGCGGTCACATTGTGACGCAACTACGTCTAAAATAAGTTAGCTTACAAGCTAGGTCAAAAAAAAAGTAGGGGAATGTATGCAGAAATGTATACATTAAATGGGGAGATTTGCTTTTCAGTTGCTGCGCCCGAAGATGACGGCCCGACGACACCGATCCCGGTGGTCCCGCATCTTGCCGGCGGGACAGGGTTTCGCGATCCTCCGGGAGACGAGGAGCTGGCTGGTCAGGGGCTTCGTGTGCGGATTGTAGAAGATCAGGCGGCGGGCCTCCGTCGTCCGGGGACTCTGGGCCAAGATCAGGGCCAGAACCACAAAGGTCAGGATCAGCAGGCGATGGACTTGCATTTTGCAATATAATTTATAATTTATAAAGATAGATTTTTATTTTGATTCCGATTTTCTTTGGTTTTCCTCCGCGATTTTATTCGTTTTCGTGCTTGTTCGATCCGCTTGGGAGTCGCTTTTATGACTGCGCCTGCTCTCCGGTGTTGTGCCCGCCGATATTCAACGTCGATAGCCCAAAGACGGCGACCGCCGGCCCGCAATATCGATAAGATAAGCCCCCCAAAGGCATTCCGTTGGCACGCGATAAGATATATACAGCAAATCGGGCATATAATATGAATATATATACAGATATACCCATTGTCGGCGGTCTTGGTTCGTGTGGGTTGCCATATGGTACCCTGGGCACGCCGATACTACGATACTACGGCACTCCAATGCCATTGGCTGTGCTATTTTCGATCCTCGCTATGACGAAAGCGCGGGGGAATTTACGAGCGGTGTAGTAAAATTCCACCGTCATGCGTCGGCGCCCCAGAAGCGTCGGGAAGTCGGGAGTTAGGGTCTTCGGTCTTCGTCACTGGGTGGATCACTGACCAGCCCTCTTATCTAATGACGCCCCATCGCCCATCCGGTGTGATCTGACTTCAGCCCGAAGTTATGCTGCGGAAACGGAGTAAAACTCGCAGTTCGAGGCCTTTCGACTTGTCGAATTTTATTTACAGGCTTTTTCAGGCAGTGGAAAGCATAAATCACTCGACCACCAGAGATCCGAGTTCACCAAGATGTAAAAATAAACTTTATAAGAACAGGAATAAGGACTATTTCGAAAAATGTCAAACAAATAAAATGTCAAGGTTTAAATGCTTGGAAACATAACAAGTTCAGAAAGGTATGACAATCCATATTTGGATCAATATTTCCTTTGTTACGGCCAAAAAACCAATTATTTTTTTGTTAAAAATTGGAATGTGGGTTTTTGGTAAAAATTTGAATTTTTTTGTGTTGGTTTTTTTGCTATAACTTTGCCAAAAATGGTCCTACACCAAAAATGAATACTGTTTTGAACAGATAACTAAACAATAAAAAAATCCATAACACTTCCCGGGTGATCCTGCAAAAATAAAATTTTCGAAAATTTTCAATTTTTTTGTAAGGGGGTACCTCATGATTTTTTACGAAAAATGGCAAAAAAATAAAATGTCCAGGTTTAAATGCCAATCGATAGTAAATTTAATAACGAGTTTAGAAAGGTATGACAATCCATATTTGGATCAATATTTCCTTTGTTACGTTCAAAAACGAATTATTTTTTTGTGAAAAATTGGAATCTGATTTTTTGGCAAAAATTTGAATTTTTTGTGTTGGTTTTTTTGCTATAACTTGGCCAAAAATGGTCCTACACCAAAAATGAATACTGTTTTGAACAGATAACTAAACAATAAAAAAATCCATAACACTTTCCGGGTGATCCTGCAAAAATAAAATTTTCGAAAATTTTCAATTTTTTTGTAAGGTACCTCATGATTTTTTACGAAAAATGTCAAAAAAATAAAATGTCCAGGTTTAAATGCCAATCGATAGGAAATTTAATAACAAGTTCAGAAAGGTATGACAATCCATATTTGGATCAATATTTCCTTTGTTACGGTTAAAAAACCAATTTTTTTTTTGTGAAAAATTAAAATCTGGGTTTTTGATAAAAATATGAATATTTTTGTGTTTGTTTTTTTGCTATAACTTGGCCAAAAATGGTCCTACACCAAAAATGAATACTGTTTTGAACAGATAACTAAACAATAAAAAAATCCAAACCACTTCCCGGGTGATCCTGCAAAAATAAAATTTTCGAAAATTTTCAATTTTTTTGTAAGGGGGTACCTCATGATTTTTTACGAAAAATGGCAAAAAAATAAAATGTCCAGGTTTAAATGCCAATCGATAGGAAATTTAATAACGAGTTCAGAAAGGTATGACAATCCATATTTGGATCAATATTTCCTTTGTTACGTTCAAAAAACGAATTATTTTTTTTGTGAAAAATTGGAATCTGATTTTTTGGCAAAAATTTGAATTTTTTGTGTTGGTTTTTTTGCTATAACTTGGCCAAAAATGGTCCTACACCAAAAATGAATACTGTTTTGAACAGATAACTAAACAATAAAAAAATCCATAACACTTCCCGGGTGATCCTGCAAAAATAAAATTTTCGAAAATTTCCAATTTTTTTGTAAGGGGGTACCTCATGATTTTTTACGAAAAATGGCAAAAAAATAAAATGTCCAGGTTTAAATGCCAATCGATAGGAAATTTAATAACGAGTTCAGAAAGGTATGACACTCCATATGTGGATCAATATTTGCAATGTTACGGTCAAAAAACGAATTATTTTTTTGTAAAAAATTGGAATCTGGGTTTTTGGTAAAAATTTGAATTTTTTTGTGTGTGTTTTTTTGCTATAACTTGGCCAAAAATGGTCGTACACCAAAAATGAATACTGCTTTGAACAGATAACTAAATAATAAAAAAATCCATAACACTTCCCGGGTGATCCTGCAAAAATAAAATTTTCGAAAATTTTCAATTTTTTTGTAAGGGGGTACCTCATGATTTTTTACGAAAAATGGCAAAAAAATAAAATGTCCAGGTTTAAATGCCAATCGATAGTAAATTTAATAACGAGTTCAGAAAGGTATGACAATCCATATTTGGATCAATATTTCCTTTGTTACGTTCAAAAAACGAATTATTTTTTTTGTGAAAAATTGGAATCTGATTTTTTGGCAAAAATTTGAATTTTTTGTGTTGGTTTTTTTGCTATAACTTGGCCAAAAATGGTCCTACACCAAAAATGAATACTGTTTTGAACAGATAACTAAACAATAAAAAAATCCATAACACTTCCCGGGTGATCCTGCAAAAATAAAATTTTCGAAAATTTTCAATTTTTTTGTAAGGGGGTACCTCATGATTTTTTACGAAAAATGGCAAAAAAATAAAATGTCCAGGTTTAAATGCCAATCGATAGGAAATTTAATAACGAGTTCAGAAAGGTATGACAATTCATATTTGGATTAATATTTCCTTTGTTACGGCTAAAAAACCAATTATTTTTTTGTAAAAAATTAAAATCTGGGTTTTTGATAAAAATATGAATATTTTTTGTGTGTGTTTTTTTGCTATAACTTGGCCAAAAATGGTCGTACACCAAAAATGAATACTGCTTTGAACAGATAACTAAATAATAAAAAAATCCATAACACTTCCCGGGTGATCCTGCAAAAATAAAATTTTCGAAAATTTTCAATTTTTTTGTAAGGGGGTACCTCATGATTTTTTACGAAAAATGGCAAAAAAATAAAATGTCCAGGTTTAAATGCCAATCGATAGGAAATTTAATAACGAGTTCAGAAAGGTATGACACTCCATATGTGGATCAATATTTCCTTTGTTACGTTCAAAAAACGAATTATTTTTTTTGTAAAAAATTGGAATCTGATTTTTTGGCAAAAATTTGAATTTTTTGTGTTGGTTTTTTTGCTATAACTTGGCCAAAAATGGTCCTACACCAAAAATGAATACTGTTTTGAACAGATAACTAAACAATAAAAAAATCCATAACACTTCCCGGGTGATCCTGCAAAAATAAAATTTTCGAAAATTTTCAATTTTTTTGTAAGGGGGTACCTCATGATTTTTTACGAAAAATGGCAAAAAAATAAAATGTCCAGGTTTAAATGCCAATCGATAGGAAATTTAATAACGAGTTCAGAAAGGTATGACAATCCATATTTGGATCAATATTTCCATTGTTTCTGTAAAAAAAATAAGTTTTTGGGAAAATAATCCTGCAACAATCTTTTCAAATATCTAATTTTTAAATAAATTGTAATTTTAAGTATTAACAAATTCTTTTTCGGTAATTCTTATTTTCTGGAGTTTACTTAGTTCAACTTAAATGTAAATACGAATTGTGTAGTGCTGGTCAAGTCCTAAATATTTATCACACCCTAATCCGACACCTCTTGGCCAATTGTGAAATCGGAATTTCATTCAGTAATTAACTCCGACTCAGCTGACATGTCGATAAGGCGGTTGATGAATCTGAATCGAAGCCGAATCACCTGCGGACGGATGGCTGATTGGGTGCCGGCCCCTCCCCCAGCTGACGTAGCGGTACAAAGTTTGGCGGACGTCTGACCAACGGCCTTAATGCCCTTGCCTCCCGATCCGCCCGATACAGCGCTATATATGTGTATATGAATATACTTCGCGATCTCTGCGAGCCTTTTGGCACATTCAAGTGATCGATAGATGGCCGACAGCTCTGACGCATGCAAAATTACTCCAATTTGTATTATTTCAGGGGATTAGAAGACTTGATGGGGCTCTTTTTGATTATAGACGGTAGTTGAGAACGAAAGTTAAACAGGAAAATTTGCAAAATCCTTAAGATGGAAGTATCGATTTAATATATGTCGATATGTCTAAATATAATAATTTAGAATTAAAAATGTATCTAATTATTATACTAACCTTGAACACATCTAATAAAATTAAAAAATATGTATACATTTTGGTTGATTTTTTATTAAAACATATTAAATAGAAATTAATTATAAATAATATTGATTTTTGGTAGTTATTATAAAAACAGTTTTATAGTCATACATTGATAACAAGATGCAAAAATAAATGCTATCCTATTTTCAAACCATTTATTTATTTGACATATAAATTTACGAAATAAATCTTTAATCAGATTAACATTAATTAGCTAGAACTGTCATTAGTGGTAAGCGCAATTTACAAGCTCCAACAATCTGGGGAAGCAATTAGGCAGGCGCTAGCTGATACAGTAAATACTCGGCCACGATAACAGCGGTATAAATTATGGCGAAGAGAGTCACAGGCGGCCCACCTGTTGCAGGTGAGCACCGATTAATGCCCCCCGATTAATAATTAGCCACCGATAGCTGCCGCAGGCGTTTGCGTCAAGTCGGCATTATAATTGTTAAATCAAATATTTCCGATTCCACTCGAGGGGCAGATATCAGAAATGCGCTGCTATAGAAATCCCCATTTGTACTTAGCAATATTTAAATGATAAGAATTAAGCCCTTAAATGGAATGCAACTTTTAGTAATTAAACACTTTAATTGAATGGTGGATTTTTCATATATTATCATGATATTATTCAAATGTATAGCGTGCGAGGCAGATAAATAGGATAAATAAATAGGGTTTTGTTGGGTTGAGAGAGTGCGAGATTCGTTCGATGATTGGATTCACTTCGGATCACTCGGATCAGCAGCGCACGCCATCTGCAAGAGACACGGAGATAGATTAGCACGGGCTTCGACTGGGTGACTAAGGCGTATACGTAATGCGTATACGTGATGTAGCAGAAATATCCGAAATATCCCAGATAGACCCACCTGCATTGTAGGCTATGATGCGCCGGCAGTTGCCGCGATGGTCGATCATGTGGCACTGGGGGCAGGACTTGGCCATGCCGTGGGTGGCCAGGATCTGGCCGCGATGGATGCCGTTGGGTTTCAGGAAGATCACGCGACGCGATTCACTGGGCTGCGGGGCACAGAACACGAACACCGCCCAGAGGCAGAGGGAGTACAGCAGCAGCTGGTGCATCGACATCTTTTTGTGTTTCTCTCGCTTAAAAGTGGATTGGTTATATATATATTTGTTATTTATCTCCGAAGGGCGCGATAAACAAGAAAAAAAAAGGTGGGCTATCCAAGAAGTGGCTTGCTCCAGTGCCGGCAGTTAACTGATTTTATACGAGTTTGGGGTAGCACTTCTTAAGTGTTCTGCCCGCTTGTCTTTTCATTGAGTTGATAAACCGCAAACAGGGTGCTCCGCCCTCTTTTTGGATTCGTAGAGCTATGGGTTCCTCGGGTCTTGAAAACACCACCCTGTGTTTTTCGTGTACCAGGGGCAAACGGGGGAAATCTTATCTTGTCCCCCATGCCATTTGCAATCTGTGTAATTGAGTTCTGGCTCAGCACTGATTTCGATTCCCGCGGTTGCCGAGCGAGCGGGTTGTAGGTGTCTAGGTATCCAAAGGGGACCCGGACCCGATAATATCACCATCGTTGAGCCTATTGCATTTTCATAGGACGTGGCCCAACGCAACCCCCAAAATCTTGAGAACTTACGGGGATTTGAAGGGGTTCTCTGCGAGAGATAGAACAGGGGATTTTTCGCCGCTCTTCTCAGAAGTTTTTATGATTTTACCAGAACTTTAATACCCACCTAGGGTACTGGGAACTATAACTTCAGAATTTTAACCATTATAGATTTTTAAAAATATTTATTCCTTTGGTAAACATATCTGTTACTTTCTAGAAATTATAGATTATATTAATTAAAATATTTCATAAAGAAGATACAAATAATAGCCAGTTATTTTAACACTCAGAAGTTGTTATGTTTGTACAAGAAAATAGTAGTAAAAATAGTAGCCTGTTGAAAACTAAAAAACAAAAAAACAGGCTTGAAATTTAAATATAAATTGTCTAAAATTATAATTTTTTTGGAAAAATAATGTTTTTGAAAATTTTAAGAATCATGAATAATATTGATAGGTGAATAATATATTTAAAGCGCCGTCTATCTTATCTAAATAAACAAAATAAGAGCCCCGCCTTCCAGCGAGATTAACGCAGAGCAAAACCCATCACCGAAATGAAATCAATTGAGCAACTAAGTTTGCTAAAAAACCAGCCACCGCACTCAAATAGATAACCCTTATTTTTAGACCTGAGTAAGAACGTGGGTTAATTGGCCTGTGCTCCCCGTATTTTCGGTGAGTTAGCCGCAATATCTGATGAAGAGTAGTGGCTAGTAGATAGCGTCCCAATAATTCCCAGAGCGCTATGAACTTTGACAAAAAAATCCAGGCTAAATAATATTTTCGCTGCGTAACGATCGCCGAGTGAGCCATGCGAAATTCCGTGTAAAACTTTTGGTTTTGGCCAATCATCGGGGCTTTCTGGAAAAGCGGGTGGTTGGGTGGTGGAGTGGGTGGTGACCACGCGACAGCCCATTGAGTATTTAACGGCAATTACGGAACGGGGGACGTCACAGATCCAGCATATTTACCCTCCTTATCGCTCGCCGCACACCCGCTGAAATTTCCCGAAAATGTGACCGAATGCCAGGCTCCTCTGCGATTCATTATTAATATCGCGCTGAGTCAGAAGAGCGTTCCTCGACTCATCGCTATCTCCCGGAGTTGTCGGCTCTTGTACTCTATATCTGGTATCTTGTATCTGCTACGAGTATCTGCGGTATCTGCAGAAGTAGAGCCCTCGGAGCCCGGTATTTCATCATACTTTTCGTGACCGGCGACACGTGATGTGACGTAGTTTCGATTTCATGACGAGGCGCAAGGGTTAACGTCCATTCTCTGGGGTTTTCTACGGTTAATGGGGGCCTTAAAAATATAGTTATATGGAATACGATTTGGGGAAAATTTAAACTGGCATATAAAATATTTTTATTTCATATCTAAAATTATTATTTATTTGTTACAAAATAAAATAAAATTAAATCCTAAATATTTTATATTTAAAGATTGTATTGCCAGGCAAACTGGAATAATATTTGCCTTAATTTTCGCTATCTGTCATATGGTTTTTACAGGTTCTGTAGACAGTTTGCTTAGGCTTTCACCTTAATCTCCTAGAACGCACAGACTTAAAATAAACACGCATTTAAAATTAACCCAGCCAAGCGGGGAGATTCCGTATTTTTAGACCAGCTGAGAGAGGGGTAAATAGATATGATATATGATATGATACAAATGATTTACTCACCCTTCTGCAGCGCCCATGGTGATCGCGAACGAAGCCGTGGCGACAGCGATTGCCGCGCGTATCGAAGAGCATGCCCTTGCCCAGGGCATCCGTGGTGTTTTTGGAGGCCTCCAGGGACTGGCTGGAGTTCAGCTGGTTGAAGTAGATCACCTTGCCCGATCCGCAGCACGAGGAGCTGCAGCCGAGGAGCAGCAGCAGGAGCAGAAGGAAGCAGGAGCAGGACAGCAGTGCGGATCGCATCTCGTTCCGAGGGTTCCAATCGCACTGAGCTGTTACTTTGGTTTTGGCTCCCATTCGCCGCTGGCCCGACGATCCAGCTTATCACTAGCTGATTACGTTGTTTACCCAGAGCCACGAGCTGCGCCGGACACTCCAGAATCTCAGATCCCATCTATCCAAATCCGAGTGGGGGATAGCACTGCATACTTTCAGGCTGTCTCAGAGAATTATTGTTGGTTCTTAAAATATTTAAAGTATTTTAAAGTACGACATATACAAAAATATATTAAATGCTATACTGAACTACAAAATAATAACAATATAAATAAAAAAATGGTTACTATATATTCCTAAATAAAATATGGGATATAAAATAAATAAATTAAATATATTCCTTAAAAATATCAATTTAATTTATGATCTCTTTCACTTAAAATATTCACAGCTCTATGGTAATTTAAATATAAATATTTTACTAATGAAAAGGCTGACAGACCTTTTTGGCAAATGTTTTTGATTGGTCCTAAGTGGGCATAGTCTGAAAATGTTCTATATTTTAATGGGACAAATGTCAAACTGTGACAATGTAAGAGTTTCCTCGTAATGGGTTTGATGAGAATATCTTTTGGCACAACCGAACCCATTTAATAATGTAATTTGTGGTTTTACCTCAATTAATTTGATTTAAACAGCTGGCACTTTAGCTTGAAATGAAAATTACCACTGGATCGTAAGTTTCTTGTTTTTCTTTTATTTTCATAGGTTTTATCGTCTTACATCACAATGAGGAACTCTAGTTTTGTCTGTTCTCTGGCTTTCTGTGTAGGTATTTCTCTAGTTCACTTCTCATCGTCTTGGGTGGCTTTCTTTCTTTTCTATCTTCTTTCTCTCTTGGTTTCTGGTAGATTTTCCTCTTTTCTTCTACCTTGCGGTGGCGCCCGGCGCTGCTCGATATACACAATTATCCGGATCCACGGTGATGAGTTCTGGGGAATGTACGGGAAATTTGTTTTAAAATTGATGGAATTTAGAAAAGATTATTAGATTATTATAATATTTTTAACTTTAAATACTGTTAAGCTACGTTTATCTTAAATAAATTTACAAATATAGATTAATAAATAATAAATGGAACATAATATTGAGCATTATTATACTACTGTTTTTATCCTATTAGTTTATCTAATAATTTTGTATTTTTTTATTTGAATAGCAAGCTGTATTAATAAAGTCCATAATTTAAAAGTGTTATCCTAATACTTTAATTTTATTAATTTAACTATCTTTTCGTTTTCCTTGTAATATTATTATGAATATTAAGATTAATCAGTACCATATGTATTTCAAATTTGTATTATCCTAATATGGTTTTGTGAGTACTGATGAATTTGCTCCTTTTGTTTTACTTTATTTTAATAATATTAGTTTATTTTATGGTTTCTTTGTTTTTGTAATATTATGAAAATAAATAATATTTACTAGTGTTATTATCCTAGCTATTTAATTCACCTTGAGCCGCATCCTTGCCGCAGCTGCGTTGGCTGGTGTTCCTGGGCCTGCCCCTGGATCTCCTGGGTTCCCTGGGCTCCCGGTCCCTCTGTTCGTCCTCCGAGGAGGACAGGGTTCTCTCCAGCGCTCTCCTGCGAGTCGTGGCCTGCACGACGCTGGCTGGAACCTGCTGCTCCTGATCCCGCTCCCTTTCCCCCTCCCTCTCCTGCAGGATGTTCTCGCTGGACGAGTGCTTCGGCGGACGACGGCGACGATGCCTCAGCCGCTGGGAGCTGAAGCTCTCCTCGCGGATGACCAAAGTGCCCGCCTTGCTGGTTCGCAGGTAGTAGCGCGGCGCCTTGGCCACCTCCTCCTCCTGGGCGAATTCCGGGGACGAGTGCCGGCCCTTCGACAGGCTGAACCGCTCGAGGATGGAGCTCTGGGAGCGGCGGTAGCGTCGCTTCTCCCGCGGACCCGAGCTGGAGGAGTTCAGGGTGGAGGTGGAGGGTGGCGTGGGATAGACGGGCAGGACCTCCGCCGGCTCCTCCTCTGGATACTCCGCCTCCTGGAAGCGAACGCCGCGCAGGGAGCTGGAGCGCCGGGAACTGGGCTCCCAGTTGGGCAGCTCGTGGGTGCTGAAGTCAATGCAGCTGCCATGCGTTTTCCGGCGGCCTTCGCCACTTTCCCGGCCACTCGAAATCGAGGTGAGTGTGGGCGTGGCCTCGGCTATCCGGAGGCCATGGAAATTGCGCTCCAAATTGGCGGTGGCCGAGCGTTTGCGGCGCCTCTGGATCTCCCGGGATGTGTAGGTCTGCTCCTTCTGGCCGTCGGCATCCACGAGGAGATTGCCCGAGTGATCGTAGAGGAGGATCCGGGGCAGGGCGATGTTGCTGCAGCTGCGCGAGGTGCTCAGCTCCCAGTTCCAGTGGTTGGGCTTCTTGAGCTTAAGACTCAGCAGGTTGGCCAGGGGATCCTCCTCCTCTTGCTCCTCCTGCAGAGCCTCATCTTCTTCTTCCTGCGCCTCCTGGGACATTGCAGCTCATTTATTTCCCTGATTTATCCACCTGTTGGCTGTCCGTTGCTCTCTTGTTTGATCTGCCTTTATCCGCTGCTGGTGCTGCTGCTTCCTCTTCTTCATTCACGGCTGATCTTCTGCTGCTTCTTGCCGTTTTCTTGGCCAAAGGCCAATTTATTGTTTATCTCAACTATGTCTGTACGGGCGGCACTTGTTTATAAGGTTTCATATCTTGTAAAGTCTTTTTAATTTATTTGTGATTTTTTCCTTGTTTTTTTTAGAATTTAAGCTATGGAATAATTATTTTTTATTTTTTTTTATAACTTATTTCCCTGTTAGCCTGACTTCACTGTCCTTTCAATGCTGCCCACGCTTCAATTATTTTTGGCTTCTTTTTTGTCAGTATTCTCTCTCTTTTATGTTTCGCTATTTTTAGTTGATCCGCTCCCAGAGGCAGTTTCCCAGTTTCCCAATTTCCCAATTTTCCCGACTTCTTGGTGACACTCTTGAGGTTTCGGACACACTGTGCCACTTTTTAGGGCAAAAAACAAAGAAAAACCAAATAAAAACTCAGTTTTATGGGCTGGCAAACAAAAACACCGAAAAAAAGGGGGAAACAAAGCGCTATTTTCCGCAGATAATTATTTTCTATATATTGTGGCGCTGTCTCGCTCGCACCGGGGGCTTTTCCCGCTCTCCCTCTCGCTCTGAATCGCGTCTGCCGTCTCGCTCTTTTCCGTGATCGGCGATCAGCTGCGATCGCTTTGAGTTCCGCCCGCCAACGTGCCTCGTAGCCAACTGTTCGTCTTGGCCGAATCTCGCGGCCCAAAAAAAAGGAAGGCGCCCCCTGCGACACCCACTCTCCCCCAAAAGAAACCCCCTCCCCCTCTCTTCGGTGGGCAGAAGATTTGCATATTTCACGCTCTCACAGCGAGCACTTTTCGTAGATCAGATCAGCCACCGAAAACTCAATTTGAATACCCTAGCATATTCATTTTATTCACAAGGAATTGAAAAACTTACCATTTTACACTCGACTGTTGAACTAATAAGCTCTTCGATTTATTTCAGAATTTCGGGTTTTTGTTTTAAGTTTTTATGTCAAACAGTTTTTCCTACTGCTTCAACTTTCCATTTAAAATAGGCGAGCTTTATAGTATTAACAGATAATTGTAATTTATGCAAATAAATTTTTAAAATTTCTGTATTTAATACAATAAATTCAAATAAGCCGTTTTTATATTACCAATTAATCTAACAATTTAAATACTTATATTTACCATGAGGAATCATGCAAAAAATCACTTCAAAGAAATATGTTTTACCCAAAAAAAAATGTATTTAATCACAGTGACACCACAGATCCGCGTAATCCCCCTAAACATGGCACTAATTAATATTTCGCAAATATTTTTCCACTGATCAAAGTGATGATGCCCGCACTCGAAGCGTATGCATATTTTCAGTGTGTTTCTTTCTTCACAACACTTTTGTTTATCTATCCCGTGCCACGCCCCGCGGCCGCCCACTTTTCGACAAAATAAAAAAGAAAAACCGAGGAAAATACACAGTTTTCTGTTATGTTATTGGGAAATGACTGAAACATATGTGGCCGCCGTCGCTCGGCTAATTTGCACCCCCCTTCGGTTCATCCCCCAAATGCCCCACACAACATGATTTTGCCATTGAAAAATGACAAACAAACAGGGGCAGAGAGAAAAAAGAATAAAAGAATGTGGAAGAACGAAGCGCAGAGAAAGTGAGGCGAAATATGTATGGGGAAAATGACTTTTTACATATTTTTCATCGCATATCGATGAGGGGCGAGGTCCTTAAACTGGCGGATGAGTCAGCTGCGCGGCAATTTGTTATCCCAGGGAACCGATCGAGAGCATATCGATTACATTTAAAAATATGATAACCCATGATACTTATTACTTATTTGATTAAATATTCCATCTAAATTCGCCAGAAGAAATGGATGTTTACATTTAAAGGCAAACAAAAAGTTTATTTATACTTATATATATTTTTATATATTTTTTTTTCATTTTCTAATTGTTTCTAACTTATTTTGAGTATTGGAGATAATTTATACTGTTATTTTTAAAACATATTTAAGCAGAAATTTCGATTTGCTAAAATAATTTGTATAAACAGACGTAAAGCTTTTAAATCAAAATATTTATTTGGAATATTTGGTAAGCTTCCAAAATGGGTTTTATTTATTTATTTGTTCTGTTTTTTTACGCATGCTAGCTTCTAAATAAAAGTTCAGGATTTAAATCAAAATATTTATATAGAGTTTTCAAAATCGGTGTATTTATTTATTTGTTTTGCGCTCGGCGTTGCCGATATGCCCCATAAAACCGGGCAGCCGAATGCCCTGCCAATTTTCGCCATCTGTCGCGCCTTCTACCCTTCCCTCCCCCTCAAGGGGTGGGGGTGGTAAAGGCAGAGGGGGCGGGGCATTTAGCCAAGCTCGTGGCAATTATGTTTGCGGCTAATTTGTAACGCGTCCGTGGAGGAAATCTAATTTATGCAGACATTGATGCATCGTCACGAGGCGTGAGCCGCAATTAAGCGTTGAAGTCCGAAAGTATGCAACACACGGAGGGGTTCTTCCCGAATTCTTCCGCCTCCCCTCTCTCTCTCACACCCCGAAGAGAGACCAAGGTCAGAAGGTTATCGCATTTGATAAGCTTCCGCACTTCCAAGCTCGAGAAGCTCGCGAGAGAAGAGGCTGCTGCGAACTAGTTTAGCTGCAGACTACGCGATGAGCAGATCCCTGTTTCTAATTCTTCTCGTCCTGGCGTTCTTCGGGCCCGGAATTCTCCAGGCCCGCTCTTTGCCGGAGGGCCAGAGCCACCGGTTCGTGCGTCGGCGCATCTCGCCCCATGATCCCGATCTCGAGATCATCGAGGTCAAGGAGGTCTACTATGTGCGGCGGCCCAAGAAGGTGGTCGTTCCACTGGACGAAGACGAACTGGACCGGCGGATTCGCTGCGACTTCGAGCCAAGTCTAGCGGAGTGTTAGAAGAATAATATAATATATAAAAATATATAAATAAATGATTTATGAATTTTTTAGGCAGGGATTTAACTAAGAAACCTGTGGCCCCAAAAAGGCTACCCACCACGACAACCACTACTACAACCACTGAGGCCCCTACGACCTCTACAACCACCACTCGCAGAACCACCACCACCACCACTCAGGAACCACTGAGGGATGAGTCCATGGAGCGCAGCATTCGCTGTGAATTTGATCCCACGGCAGAGGAATGTGAGTTAATACTATTATATAAAACTTAAATAAGTTATATAATATTTATATATAATGTATTTATTTTTCAGGTACACCTTCAACCACTTCTACTACTACAACAACAACAACCACCACCACAACGGAGTTACCTCCCCTCCCTGAACTTAAAGAACCGGAAGTGGAAACCGAAGAGGAACCACAAGACTATGTAGATCCCGAAATCGATTCAGAAAGCGGCAAGGAAGAAGTCACCGAGGAAATCCCCGAAGAAGTCACCGAAGAAACCACCGAAAAATTCCCGGAAGAAAGTCCCGAGGAAGTTACCGAGGAAATCGTCGAGGAACCGAATCCCGATGATGACATCGCTTTGGCAGAAGACGATGGCGAGGGCGACGACGATGATGAGACCGAGGATCCGGAGGACCAAGAGGACGAAGCGGACTTGGAGGATATGTACGATGCGAATCCCAATCCTGGGGAAACCCACTCAATTGGTGCTCACGATGGCGGCACCTGGAACTACAGCCAGAATTAAGTAGCCTTAATTGGGTGTCAATAAAATGGCAATTACGGAACTATTAGTGTTTTTCCTGTCTACAAAGAGGGTTGATCGAGATTGTATAGAATGTGGTGTAGAACATTAAATGGCAATATATTTGATATCTGTAATATAGATAAAGTTTTTAGCCAACAAAAGCTAATCTTCTGTTTTATTTTTAGATATTTATGACAAGCCAATTTGGCTGCAGAAAGCTACTTCCCTTTTTTCGGGCCACTATTATATTATTTAGGATACACTATATTATGTCATATTAATTATTTAAATACTAGACCAAAAATTAAATCGTATCACAAAGTGGAAAAATATTTGTGAGTTATTCCGAGACTTCTAGATTTCCCCTCCCCTGTTTTCCTTTATAAACAACCAGGAACTTCGGCTATGAGACCCATCCTATCCCTCGGCTATTCGCAGTTTTTCGAGAATCTTATGGCCTCGCCAATTGTTATGCAATCATAGCTCGTGCTTATTGTGGGTCAATTCGAGATTGTAAATAAAAAGCAATTGAACGCATGTCGCACAGTGTACGAAGTCTATAATCTATTTATATGCCGTATTTGTCACAGCTTCCGGCTCAGCAAAATCAAAAAAAAAGCGTATTTATTTGTATTACTTATGTGAATGTGAAAAACAAAGTTTTGGAATAGGGATATAACCTTATCGCCGGGAATTTCAACGCCCTGTATCTTTATCTCTATCTTTATCTCTCCATTACTTTTGTATTTGTATCTTTGTCGAGTGCCGAGCTTAAATCAGCGCACAATTGCGATGATTGTGGCCGTTCGCCAATTGAATTAAGGAAAATGCGAGCCAAGTGACACACAAAGGCGACGGCGCTGCGAATCGAATAAAATGGGTGGAAATCGAGGCGCCCCAGGTCAGTCTCACTGCAGTCAAGTCGACGTTCAGTCTGGTTTTCGTGGATAAGGAGCCAAAGGAACAGAATACTATACTATACCATAGAGATGAATAGCCTGCAAGGATCGCTGGTTGTCCTGCTGCTGGTGGGCGCATTCCTGCCCAGCCAGGCGGGTCTCTTCGACTGCGAGGACAAGGTGCCCGGACTGGGGGATGTGACCGACAAGATCTCCGAGATCACCGGCAGCAGCAGCAGTTCCGAGCACGAGGTGCGCGACTTCTTCAAGAACGTGGGCTGCCACATCAAGGAGGGCGCCAAGAAGCTGGGCGAGAAGGCCAAGGACCTCGGCACCGAGCTCAAGGAGGGCGCCCAGAAGCTGGGCGAGAAGGCCAAGGTCCTGGGGAGCGATATCAAGGACCGATTCGACGATCTGCGCGACAAGCTGGCCAAGGACTCCGCCGAGGAGATGAGCAAGGATCGCGGCTTCCTGGCCAACGTCGAGATCATCAATCCGGACATCCTCAAGGGCGAGCAGCAGTGCGGCCACGGCCACATCCTGGACGCCTTGGGCAACTGCAGCAAGTTGAGGAAGTAGTCCTGGATTCTGAGAGAGTAGCCTTCGCCCCTTAAGTGTTTAAGTTTTTTTTATGATTTTTTTTTTGTGTAAATAAAAATGGAAAGTAAAATACACAGGTGGTTGGTTTTTTTACGATGCTAGGCGGGGAAAATGTGATTTTCATTTTACAAATGCATTTTTTTGGTTTATTTTATTTATCTAGATTTGTTTTTGAGCATATTTTTATCTAAAACGCTAATTTACTAATTTTTTTATAAATAATATATAAAAAAACTTGTTTAGCTTGACATATTAAAAACCTGTCAGGAATTTAATAGATAGTCTTTAAAATATGTAATAAAAAAATAAGCAAAAATATTACCAAAAAAAAAATATTAAATAAAAACTAAAAATAAATCCAATCAAATGGGTATGTTATTTTATCCACACCAATTTTATTCTTTAAATTTAAAATCAAACAAATAAACACTAAAACGCCGTTTTTTTTCCTTTCTAAACTATTTATCATTCGCTTTTTGTTATTTTCTAAACTGCTGTGTGACTAATGGAGAAATACCTGTTCTAGATTCTTCGGAAGATTTGATAAACCTAATAGGATAATTGAGACGCCGCGTAAACAGATCAACTTGATGGATTAGTCACCTTTAGGAACCCATGAGTCTTTCTCTATCCGCAGCTCTATCTTTCCTTCTCTTTGACATTTTCTGGAGAATTCTCCGCTTCTCTCTGGGCCTTTCTCTCTTGCTCTTTCTCTTTCTCCTTCTCCTTTTCTGAACCTCTCTCTTTTTTCGCCCGCTTCGAATGCAATTCACTTGCCCGACGACTTTCTCGCCGAGCTTCGCCTCTCAAACCCAAAGGCCCAGCCCAAAAGCCACCAGATACCCAAGAACTTGGTCAACGGCGGCTGCAAACGGGTTTCAGTCGACTTTGGGGCCTCCGCGGCGCTACACGATATTTGATATTCGATATTTGAGATTCGAGACTCCAGGTCCACAATCGCGATGACTAATTCCCTGACCCTCGCAGTGCTTCTCCTGGCCAGCCTGCTCCTCTGTTTGGGCCAACTGCAGGCGGCCTCGATTGTCTGCGGTTCGGAGGCGAAGTCTGCAGGGGATTCGGACTCCGACTCGACCACTCCCAGTCCCAGCGAGGTCAACAAGTTCGTCCACAGCCTGCAGTGCACGCTGGAGAAGGCCAAGCCCTGGATAGCCAACATCGAGAAGGAGGCCAAGATCCTGGAGGAGAAGGCCCGCGATGTGACCAGGTCGCTCTTCCAGCGCATCAACATGCTGGTCAATGTCCTGGCCCAGCCAGTCAACTCGGAAAAGGATAAGGAGAAGGACAAGGATAAGGAGAAGGAGCCAGAGGAGCAGGTCACCAGTAGCACCACGGAGGAGTCTTCCTCCACCTCGGAGGCCTCAAGTTCTGCTAAGAATGATCCAAAGGAGGAACTCACCACCTCGACCCCAGTTCACTTGGACTGGCTGGAGGATGATGCCAATGAGGTGGACTACATTCCACAGAAGAATTAGTTAAGCCATATTTAAAAAAAATATTTTTATTTTATTTTAATTAATAAAGAAGCAAGCGTTTCCTATTTATGATAAATTTGTATAATATTTATTTATCTTTAAAAAATTCTTACAAATCCCTCCTTCAATTCTCTTGTTTATTTTTTAGTTCCAGATCATTTTTTCTTGTTTACTTATTAAGCATTTAATTTAGCATAACTGGAAGCCCCGAAACTTGTTCACCGATTCCCCGGCAATTGGGTTAAAGTTCTTTTGTGAGTGAGGTGAGTCAGTCGATGGACCCGGCGATTCTTTCCCGACTTTCTCTTCTGGGTTTTTCTTGGCCAAAAATAAACAAACAGCCTGCTTCTGTAAAGAAGCCCTGCAACTCCGGCCTTCTGTAACTTATATCTTTGTGAGCCGGTTTCAGGTGAATCGCTGAGTGAGTCACAGGCGCAACAGGAGACTCTCGGCAATTCTGGATCTCAATTTCAATTAATTGCCAGTCGTCAGCGAAGATGCAGCTTCTGAGCACCTGCGGACTGCTGATAGTCATCCTCGTGGCCTCCGTATCACTGCCCATCATCCAGGCGATGGTCTGGTCGGGATTTGGGTGCTCGGCGCGGGATCATCGGGGCTGCTGCTTCAACTGGATGAATCCCAAGCGACCGAGGCCGCCGTGTGCCCCCCAAAACGGGAAGAACTAAAATCCATAAGGGATATATATTTTAAAAAATATTTACAACGCTCTGCAGTTTCACAATGAAAGCCAACAAGTGCAATGAGTTCTATAATTAAGTTTTAAGTTTATTTTTTTTTGTAGTGAAGAAGATTAAATTGTTCTTAAAATTAAAAGTTAATAATATTTAATAAATCCCAAAATGTTTGTTTTTCTGTGCTAAAACCTTATCAACTGACAGAGTGAAAAAATGGAGTGAAAATAATATTTGATTTAGTGTCAAAATTGAGTGTTTGATGGTAAATAATAGAGCCCTCGTGACTTGGCCAATTTTAGTTGATTATCCGCCAATTTTGTTTAGAATTTGTTTAGACAATACGTAAATATTTAATCGGGCACAACTTACAGTTTTTATTTAAACCCGCTTTTTTATATTTACAACAAATTTAATCTTTTACAAAAATATTATTTTCAATATACGCTTTTCTAAATAGTTTATTTTTCGGAACTGGTTTAGATAGTAACCTTTAAATAATTACGGTTTTAGCCTTTTTTATAAGAGTAATGAAGACAATTATTTTATAATCGTAGAAATTAAGTATTCTAATACATTGAAAAAAAAAATTATAAAGAAACAAATAATTTAAGAAATTTGTTGGTTTTAAATTATTGGAGTACCTATGGAATACTCTGCCAGATTTTATTAAACAACATCTTAAATTAACCAATTACATTTTAAGTTAAAATTAGATTTTGTAAATTTGATTAGAATTTTTCGCAGTGCATTTAAGCTGCTATTACAACAAAGCTAGAGCAGTTCGCATTGAGTGGACGCCGAAGCAGCGAGCGCACGAACGCAACTTGATTGGGGTTTATATTCAGACAGTGGCGGCTAAGGGGGGTTGGCTGAGGGGGCAGGGGGCTCGCAACCGGTTGCCCGAGAGACCCGAGATTTTAGATCGTAGACCAGCGTCTCGAAAGCCCAGCGATCAGCGATCAGTCGCGTTGTCAGCCCGAAAGCCGAAAGTCGCAATGAAATCGATCGTGGTGTGCTCTTTAATAGGATTGGTGCTCCTGGTGGCCGCCGGCCAGGTTCGCGGCGAGTGCGACGAGGCCCAGCGGCCCGAGGACAGCGACTTCAAGCATTTCTTCAAGAACCTCGGCTGCAAGGTCAACCAGGGGGCCAAGGAGGTGGCCGAGGCCGCCAAGCCCTACACCGACAAGATCGGCGAGGGCGCCAAGGAGTTCGGCAGCTCGGTGGCCCAAAAGTACGACGAGCTGAAGCACAAGCTCACCGACGAGGCCTCCACCACCCCGAAGGTCCCGGTGGCCTACGACGCCCCCACCGAGAAGGTCCTGTTGGCGCCCATCGGAGGACCCAGCTCGCCGGCCCCCTAAAGTGAGTCCTCTGATCGGCCATCTAAAATCCCAGAAGATTAACCTTTGACTCTTGTGATTTCAGGGCTTTACCACCCAATTGGAGGCCCCCCTTCTCTTCGTTATATAAAATCTATTTCTTTGTTTTTTTTGCCTTTTTTTCTTGTGATCTATAAAAAATAAAAGCTAAATCAAGTGATGTTGGAATCGTGAGCTGTGCTTTTGCGACTTATGGGCCTGCTGATAAGCGGGAATTAGCTGGATTATCATTTTAGAGCTAATTAACTCGGAGAGACAACGGAAAAATTGTTGAGGGATCTTTGAACCGATCAAAAATTACGTTCAATTCAGGGGGATAATATAATCTAATCAAATAAATACAATAAATATATTTAAGTAAATAAAGATTAGGAAATTTCAAATAAAATCATGTTTCATTTACTATTTACTCAGAATCAGCAGTAGAATTATTGGGAACAATAGCCCAGACATTAAAGCAATAAACAAGTGGAGAGAAAGGCAAACCGCCTGTGATTTACATTTGAATCGTAATTATTCAAATTAAAACCGCATTGTAAACAATTATTTCCGAGAACTCGAATCATGCGCAGAAACAGAAACATTCGAGAGATCACAAAGACAAACATCGTCTCTCCCTCGATAAGCCATCAACCATCAACCTTCGGTCACTCCAGATCGGAATTATAAAATTATATAGCCGAGATGCTGCCGATCAGTCACCGTGACGAGCAGTTCGTTTATTTCGCTGGCCTATAATTTATGAGCGATTTGTTAGGGTTTGGGTTTGCATGGGGCTAACCATGGATATCACGACATTAATACATGTATTTTAAATGTGATCTAGTTTATTCCTTTGTGAAAGGCAAATAAATACAATGGCCTAAAATCTGGTTAAATACAATAATCTCTGGAAAAGAGAGCAACTTTCGACAGGCAAAGATAATAAATACGTTTTAGGCTAGATCAAATATTTATCTCTGATTTAACAAATTATAAAAAACTATTAAAAAATATAAGATATTTATAAATATCTTCTTTTTAAAATATATTAAGTAATTATAATAGTATAAAAATACCATTTTAAAAATCTTAAATAAATACCGGTAAACAATTTAATTTCTTATATATACTTTTTAGTGCGTCAGAAAATAATTTAATAGGTCCAAAGTCTGTACCCTTTAGCCCCGTGTTATCTGTGATATTTCCAGGGTATTTCCCTGTGCCTATATTTATTATTGTCATTTGTCATTCTCAGCTTGTTTACATTTCGGTCAGCTTGTATGCGATCGAGGTAATTTATTTAGTCGCTTGTGAGTGCGGATGTCCCAATGTCAAGCTGTAGATTTTTACTGAATGTCATGACATTTGCAGCATGCCAACTAGGATTTCCCGATCGATTGATCGAATTACAGATCGTTTTGGCCGCTAATTGAATGAGATCGTAATGGATCTTACGTAAGTGATTTAGTCATAGTGCCTGAACTTTAGCACGTAGTTTGCGATGAGCCTGCCTGCTTTTTTATGCGAAACTTCCGGACTGGCTCTATTTTTTAAACTGGTTGTTGGGCTGTTAGACTAATTGTTCTATTGTGCAAATTACTCATAATTGCACATGCGTCGCAGTGCCAAAACCCGAAACAATTAAGGCAATCAGCATACACAGCCAACAACTGACTCACATGTCACAATCAACAAATAAAAACTGCCAACGAAAATAAACACTTCACATAAATCAGATTATCACTTTGGGTTTTTTTCAAAAAGCAGAGCAGAATGTGTGTGTGTTTTGTGGGGGGAGGGGATTTATTTCCATGGAATGGGAATGGAGTGCGAGTTGTTTAAGGCAAAATGACCAGAACAATATTTTTCTAGCAATAAATTATTCACTTGGAATGTGTTTTATTCGAGCGCTGTATTTATTTTCGCCGGCAGTTAGTTGAAGATATTTATTTTTAATAACCATCTGGCACATGAAATATTCACAATCGAAAATGTAAATAATTTTTAGTAAATTTAATAGCTAATAGTAATTTTTTGGAACTTTAACTAAACGTGTGACACCCCCGATGGATTTGATAATCAAACTGTGAAATGAATATTAAAGTGTGGAGGAATCTGTTTATCTGAGAGATACTTCCCGGCCCCCGTCAACTGCAGCCACTCCACTTTCGATAAGTTTCCGGCTGGCAAACATTCGCCTGGTATTTTTTGGCTTTTCCGTTGTTTTCCCCCGGCAGAACTTTGCAGACAAGGCAGGTTGCTCATACGCACAGTTGCACTGCTGTTTTCAGGGGGCTTTCCAGGGGGGGTTTTCCAGGCGGGAACGACAGTCATTACCGCCAAAGTTTTGTCGGCCAACGTACTTTCGAGACAGCCATCTCATGGGCATCGAATTATGACACTTTTAGTGGTTTCTGCTAACTATGCGGCGGCCAAAGGACCAAAAAACAGGACGAGGAGCAAGGAGAAAGCATATCCTGCAGGTCAGGGCAGACAGAGACCCAAAACTGTCTTTGTATTTTGCCAAGTTTTGCCTTTCGGATTTGTTTGCAACTTTACTTCGATTTCAGCCAACACAAACTTGCAGCATTTGTGGGTGGAGAAAAGGGGGAGGAGGAAGTTTACAGGGACTCTTTAGGTTTTACATTCAACGGAAAATAAAGTCTAAGTAATATACCAAAAAAAAACTAAATAATACAAAATATCCCTAAAAATAATACATTTATTTTTCTTGTATTTTATTCAAGTTAACAAAGTTTAGTTCAACACTTAGGAATAACAAAACTTTATCGAATTTGGGTCCTATTTATATTTATAAATACAATATTGATTTTATTTAATTATTTTTACTTTATAAACTAACAGTAGAAAAATAATAAATATACCCATAGAAACCCTAAAAACAAAACGTCCAGAACACCGAACACAGACCTTCAATTTCTGTACAGTTTTCCCAGCTTTTCCGTCTTACAATGTTTTTATTTTTTCGTCCTTGTCCTTTTCGGTTGCTCTCTTCCGTTTCGGTGTTTGTTTTCCACTTTTTTTCGGTGCTCCTTTTTTAACTTAAAAGTTTATCAATAAAATTATGACAGAAAACTTTTTAATTTGACACACAATAGTCGTAGACACGAATCCGCATGCGTTGGGGACCCACATCCGCTTTTTGTTTGAACAAAAATAAATAGGCAAAAAAAAGGGGGGTGGGGGGATGCAGTCATCAACCTATCACAGAGACAACTATCACCTTCAGGCACTGGGAAATGGAAAATGGGAAGGCGAGTGGGCGTGGCTCCTCAGCCCTTGAGACTCTTCAGCTTGTTCTTCTTCTCCACCGCCAAACTGTTGGCAAACTGTTTATCCGCCTCCGATTTGTACTCGGCCAGGTTGTATTTGGTGGCCTGAAGAAGAAATTTGTGAGAAAATAAAGTAATTAATAACCTTAAATGTAACTATGCATTTATTTTCGAATTTATTTACTATTAAACCAAATTTACTTATTTTTATTATTTTAAATTTGAAAATAATACATTTGAAAATGTTAAGCTTTAATTTTTGTATGATATTATTTTTTTAGTGACTTGCAAAATGTAAAGTAAATATAACCAACATTGCGTTTTATATTTTCTACCTTGATTCAAATATTTTCAAATTTAATCAGGCAGTTAAATATATTTTGTTTTAAATATTACTTGTTTTATTAAATTTAAATATGTAGTGTATGTATTCAAGTTAAATGTATATGTATTAAATAATTTTCTAATTGATGATTTATTAATACTTACATTTAGGGCCGTGTTGAACTCGGTCATGGCCAACTTCTGAAGACCCCGGAAGTTTCTGCCCAGAATGCGACCCAGTTCGTAACGGGAGATCTGGAAGGCCTCCGTTGTGGTGGGCTCCTCGCTATTGCTGCCGCTCTCCTCTCCGCTTATGGACTTGTAATAAATATAAAAATATACCATATAGATTTTTACTAATACAAAAATCATAAGAAACTCACAGTTTTCTCGGTCGTCACCCGAGGACGACTTGTGGGTTTCTCGGGACCAGGATCGCTGAATTGTTCATTCACAGTATTATAAATATCGTTAAGAGTGTTGCGGGTGTCCGTGTATTGCTGAAATAAAAGAATTAAAAATCTAATAAAATATTATTTATAAATATAATAACTTACATCCACAATGAGGTTCTTGGTGATGACCATTTTCTGGAAAAAATCCCAGAAGATTCCGCGCTTGTGCCTTATGTGGGGTGCATCCTTGGAGCCGAGATCCTCCGCCTGGACCAGAAGCATCGCCATCAGCAGGATGCATCCAGCAATTATTAACTTCCTCTTCTCACCGAATTGCATGCTGAAAAGATATATTTCATTATTGTAGTGCTCTTTGCGTGATTAATCCATTGCAAATTGCATCGATCAATGGCAGATTCTGTCAGCGGCCAGAGAAATAACGACAGCAATAGAAGTGACACGCCCCCTGCGGAGGCGGTGCATAAATCATGTTCGGCGACAGCTCTCAAAAAGGAAAACAGCGGCGGCAGAAAGCGAAATTGAAATGGAAATGGAAATTGGTGGGGGAAATGGAATTGGGAATGGGAATGGGGAATACGCGAAAACAGAGGTCAGCGGAAAAAAAGGCGTCGAGTGTCAGCGAAATGGCTCGAAATAAACACCAAAAAATGCTGCGAATGAGTGTTATGCAATTATTTTCCATAACTTTTGAAATACTTTAAATGGCCGAAGGCCATTTATGCTGAATTATTCAAGGCTTTAAATAAAACGACAAATAAATATTATTAAATTAACTTGGATATATCAAATATTTTGCAAAGTAAGTAAATGTCATAGAAATCACAATCAATCAATCAATTTGCTTACAAATAACGAATTTATATTTTATAATATTTTTATTAACACAATTTTAAAACATAAGTTCTAAACGAAATTATACTTCCAATCACTGAGACAAATTTGCCGACTAATTAAAATATATCTCGACAACTTAAAGAAATGGTAATTGTCCAACTCGTCCGGTGGAAAATGGGAAAACTGTTTTCCGCTTAGCATAATTGCATCAGAAAAGGCGAAAGAATTTCTACCGCCCCCCAAAAGTATGCAGCCGAAATTGTGTGACAATCAAATTTGCAATATTTAGTCAACTTTTCCGCTTTCGCTCGGTAAAATGCACATTTTTTCACTGTTTGCTTTTAATGCGCGTAATTAGGAAAATTGCCAAAGTAGCTTAATAAATTTTTACATTTTAATTGCATTTCTGCCCTCCGAACGCAGTACGCAAAAATATTCAAATGCCATTTAATGTCACAAAATGCGACTGTGTTTTTGCGTTATTTAAGCCCCTTTGGGCCGAAAGAGTTAATAGAAAACAGCAATTGGCCGCAGGCAAAGGCCAAAAACTGTCCGCTTAATTGTTTGCCCATAATTTCCAATGCAATGTGAAAATAATTTAAATTATTTCAATGCCACCCCGGCTAAGCAAAACGAACAAAAAGCCGAAAAAACACAATGATTATATTATACATTCGCAACATTTTGTGTCCGATTATGCCGCAATTGAAAATGCAATGACCCCTTTTGGCCAGAAAGAGGGGGCAAAAGCAGCTTTGATGAAATTATAGCCAGAATAAATTGCACAAAATATGTAAAAATGTTATTGAAATCATTTGTGTGCCTCGACCCCTTCCCCTTGTGAACTATTATTTGGAAAATTAAATAGAATTGGGGGAAGGTAACTATTTTAAATACCCTACAAAGGGTTAACAAAATTTAAATTAATTATCTTTTCCCAATCACTTCCATTTTTCTTTCAGTGCGACTAATTGCACAGCTGACGGCTGAATTGGCGCATTTGATTGGATTGTTGGCCATTTGCCGAAAACGTTGGCACTTCATTTTCCCCATCACGCAGGAAAATCTGATTGATGGTCGAGGGGTATCGTCGGTATTGCTATCAGTTTTCCCTCGACGGTGATGAGGATGAGGTCAAGTCGGCTGAGAAGCCAAACGAAATTCCCAATCAAAATCTGTAGCACTAAAATTACACCAAAAACACACACGTATTAAATGGAAAATGAGCCAATTTAGATACCCTTTTGGGGGAATTGGCAAAACTTGAGTTTATTGAAGGGTAATATCTCAGTAAAAAAAGTTTATTTTCATATCATTTAGATTTTTAGTTTCAGGGGTTTGGGAAAATTATTATTAAATATTAACTGAGTAATGTAAGGAAACAAAAATTATTATATTATTAAGTTATACAGATAATCCATTTTTTAAGATCATAATTATAATAATATATATTTTTTAATATTAATATTAATATATATTTTCAAAGGGTATTATTAACTTTGTTCTATTGATATTTTCCAGTCATTTTCTCGCTACCTGGGCAACCAATTTTGGAACCTATCCCCCGTGCATCCCATCCCATTGCACATATTCTCCGGTATCGCTGAGCGGAGAAGTCAATTGCCTTTGGCTCCGTAGACAATCGTTTGATGCTTTAATGCTACTCAAGTGCTCAAACTCTTTTGCCAGGCGAATGATGATGCAACAACAACAGCAACAACAGCAAATTGCCAAAAAAAAAGAGGAGAAGAAAAAAATAGTAAAGCCAAGAAGCAGAGCGAAAAAAGTACTTGAAGTGAAAACTTTTGCTTTTTCGAGAGCGTTCTATGCTCTAACCCGTTCCCCTCTCTCCATAGAGCCCTCATACCAACCCCCATCCCTTAGCCCCGAAAAAAGCACTGCCATAAAAATGCATGGCTTACACACACACGGCACACATATGCATATCTTTATTCCCATAGATTGCCTGTTGTAGCGTAAGGCAATCAGCAGAAAAAGCAGAAGGATCTCCCCTCTTGGCCCCCCAAAAAAAGAAGGACGAATTCGAAACGAAACGAAACGGTACATATAACAGACAAACATTTCATTGAGTCGAGTTGAGACTAGTTTTTCGGCTGGGTAGTGCACTTGAGCTCTGCCAGCGTCTTTGGAGCCCAAGTTCCCCTGCATCCACATCTTCATCCCCTGAAAAACCCAACCAAACCCCCGAAATTTCTTTGCATATGAGCGAAGTGATTGCTTAATTGCCAAAATTCATTGCACAGATTGATAAAGGGGATGTGTGGAAAAAAAAGGAGGTGGAAGGAAAAGAAAAATAAAGAGCCAAAAGGGAAGCTGTGAAGTCCTTTTTCGAAGTCCTTATTGCCAATTCCAAACCAAATGGTCAGCGGGCTGCATACAGTGGCCACCAAAGTGATAGCATCGATATATATCATCAGGATTTATAGGAAAATAGTTCAGCAAAATATTCCTCATTTCTTTATAAATTATTTAAGTTAAATACAAAATATTTATTTTTTATTGCTCTTAAAATTTCTTTTAATTATTATTTAACAAAACCTTAAACAAATTTCCGAGCAAAAGCTCAAGTGATTTTATTTTTTCCTAGCTTCGTTTTAGACATTGCAAATACAGTGAGCTCTAAAAAAAGACACACATAACATCTTAAGTGGGATATCTGTAACTGTTTTTCTTTGCTTTATCTCAACTGCTTTTAAGCAGTGGTGTTTGGATTTGGTAAAGAGAAGGGGTTCTAGAAAATTACTTTAGAATTTTATATTAATTAAGTAAAATTTGTTTTACTAATTTTGGTATTTAAAAAAATTTATATTTTGAAAATGAATGAACTTGTCCATTTCACAGATATTGTAGCTCAAAAACACCTAAATGTTTTTACAAGGGATTTAAAATATATAATTGTTTACTGAATCGTTTCTTAGTCCCAAAAACAAACCCCTTTTTGGTGCCTTTCCTTTCTTTGACCACTTCTGTTTGCCTTGGCAACTTTGTCGCCGCTCTACCGCTCTTTCTTTCGCTTTCTTCCGCTTTCTTCCGCTCACCTGCACCTTTTCCATTTTCCACCTGATACTTCTGCTCCAGCGTGTTGTCATTATCAGCGTCTTGGACGCACTTGTTGTTGTTGCTGCTTGGAGCATTTTAATTATGCCCTAATGGCGCATAATAGCTGTCCCTGTCTCTTTCGCACCGCCCATCCGCTGTCCCTTTCTGGCTGACTTTCATTACGCCTGGACTAACGGCATTGGCATTTTCGGGCGCCCCGCTTCCGTTTGGCAACTTTGCCCATTTTTCGACTAGATTTCCGGTTAGTTTGTCCGCCCCTCCCACTCACTACTGGTTTCTTCCGCCCCCATTTTGCCCCCTGTCTTCAGGTAAATTTGCACTGGCCCGCAGCCGGGCAAACCCTTTTTTCAGTGCCCAGACACTCTGTAAGTTTGGTATATACCTTAAAAAAATATTAAAAATTCAAATATAAAATAATAAAAATAGGCGATATCACAGAAATCACTTTAAATGGTGCGTAAAAGAATGCAATAGAAAGTAGACTATTAATTTATTTTGCTACATACTTTTAGACACCTTTTTTTTAAATCTAGTGGCATTTCTTAACTTCGATTCCATAATTAAAATACCCTTTCATTTTTGTCCCATGCCTTTTGGCTTTTTCCACTATTCGGATGATGGCATCGCCACCCCGTTTTCTTTCTGCCTTTCTTCTTCATTTCGCTTACTTTTGTTACCAGTTTTTCGGCAATTCTCGTTGCACTTTTGTGCACGCTTTGATTATTTTATTGCCCGTCGTCCCTTGTAACCCCTTTTACCCCCTTCACCCCCTTGGCCCACGCCCCTGTTCAAACTTCATTTGAAATTGAAACTTTTTCGGCTGTGGAAGCGAGACGGCGAACGACGAACGGCAAAATCGCATTCTTGATTATGTTTTCCAACTGGCTCATCAACTGGCCAACAAAACTTTGTAATTATATCAATGAGTGCTGGCCGCAGGGAAAATTGGGGCCAAGGGAAGGGCGGCCAAGGGGGCGTGGCATTTAAATCGGACTTTTCGATGGCTAGCCAAAAATCAATCAATTTTCGTCTCTGCTCTCAAAATATTTTTGCATGGCATTTCAATTAAATTTGATTTGATTTGATGCAATGCAATGTGATTCGATTCGTTTCGATTCTCAGCGCTCTCTCAAGCTTTGGTTGGAGTGCACTGAGCGAAAACTCGAAGAATTTAGATATTTAAATAATGTTTATTAAAATAATTAAATATGTAAAATAAAACGGATATTTTTATAAATTAAAAAAATCTTTGAAAATGTTTAAAAACAAAAATAAAAAAGCTGGGAACAATGAACTGATATTTAAAATCTCTTTCTGATGAAAATCCCACTTAATAGGCACAAAAGCAGATTTTAATAGAGTCAAAATCTGCCAAGTGGGCCACCCCTGTTCCGAAGGTCCGATTTTCATCGAACTTTTTTACTTTTCCGGTTCACAACGAAAATATAAGAACTTCATTTGAACGGTTTTGCGAAATTTTGAGTTTTACCGGAGTTATAGGGGTCAAAACATGGCATTTTTGACACTTTTTCGAAAAAGTTGCACTCAGTCATTAATTCATAACTTCGGAACGGTTAGAGATATCTTTAAGATGTTTTCACTAATCGCTCAAGAATTAATATGGCTTTCCATAAAAAAATGTAAAAAAAAATTAAAAATTTTTGTTCTTAAAAATAAATCAACATTTTTTTTTAGTTTTTATTTTTTTCAGTGTTCTTCACCAGCTACAGAGTTTAAAACCATTTGAAAATAAAGTTTGATTCATTACGAAAAAGATCCAAAAAAAAAAAAGAGTGGCCCGGCCAAAGGTTTTTCGCAATATCGATTTGAAGAAGGGCGCACAGCGGTTTCCCATACAAAACGGCAAAAAGTCCCCCATTGACAGCTGACGCTACGCTCGCTACGGCATGTGTTGACCAGCCAGTTTTCACGAGCAAGCCGTTTTTGTATGGGAAACCGCTGTGCGCCCTTCTTCAAATCGATATTGCGAAAAACCTTTGGCCGGGCCACTCTTTTTTTTTTTTGGATCTTTTTCGTAATGAATCAAACTTTATTTTCAAATGGTTTTAAACTCTGTAGCTGGTGAAGAACACTGAAAAAAATAAAAACTAAAAAAAAATGTTGATTTATTTTTAAGAACAAACATTTTTAATTTTTTTTTACATTTTTTTATGGAAAGCCATAATAATTCTTGAGCGATTAGTGAAAACATCTTAAAGATATCTCTAACCGTTCCGAAGTTATAAATTAATGACTGAGTGCAACTTTTTCGAAAAAGTGTCAAAAATGCCATGTTTTGACCCCTATAACTCCGGTAAAACTCAAAATTTCGCAAAACCGTTCAAATGAAGTTCTTATATTTTCGTTGTGAACCGGAAAAGTAAAAAAGTTCGATGAAAATCGGACCTTCGGAACAGGGGTGGCCCACTTGGCAGATTTTGACTCAATAACGATTTAAAATTAGAGCTTGTTTGATTTTCTCTGTGTGGCCAAAAACTCTCTTTGTGTGCTTGTGTTGGTAAACACACTTGAACAAAGCAGATGAAAAGGGGAAGAGGAGAGAAAGGACGAAGGACTAAGGATGTAGGAGAAAGGGTTTCTCCGCCTGAGACAACGAAAGCAACTCAAACTGACGATGTGCCTGGCATATTGTCCATGTAACTAATGATACACACACCCACACCCAAACACACACATGCAAGGACGAAGCCAACGCACAAGGACCCAAAGAAAGAGACGGCCATACCAGGACAGAGCGAGAGGGACAGTGCGACAATTGCTGCCTTGGATCTCGCCTCATTTTGCATTTGCATGCTAAGTACCAATTAAACGAGACTTAAGAGCGATTTAAATGTCCTCGATATGTTGCCGACGCCGGCAGCGACGCCAGCAGAGAATTACCGTTGTGTGGGTGCCAAGGTGTCTGTGTATGTGCGTGGGCCTGTGGGTGTCCCAGGAAATATTCCCTAAGGGGCTACAGTAGACCTCAAAAGTTTAATCGCACTTCCAATTTGCCGAACGTAAAAAACGATAATTTTAGTTCGATTTCCTTCCAGATTTCGCAACATTAAAAAAAAATGAACATTTTTTTTTGACAATTTTTCGCAAGAAATCATGAAAATTTTCGAAAAATTTATTTTTGCAGAATCACCCGGGAAGTGTTATGGATTTTTTTATTATTTAGATATCTGTTCAAAACTGTATTCATTTTTGGTGTAGGACCATTTTTGGCCAAGTTATAGCAAAAAAACAAACACAAAAAAATTAAAATTTTTATCAAAAACCCAGATTCCGATTTTTCACAAAAAAATAATTGGTTTTTTGACCGTAAAAAAGGAAATATTGATCCAAATATGGATTGTCATACCTTTCTGAACTCGTTATTAAATTTACTATCGATTGGCATTTAAACCTGGACATTTTATTTTTTTGCCATTTTTCGTAAAAAATCATGAGGTACCCCCTTACAAAAAAATTGAAAATTTTCGAAAATTTTATTTTTGCAGGATCACCCGGGAAGCGTTATGGATTTTTGTATTTTTTAGTTATCTGTTCAAAACAGTATTCATTTTTGGTTTACAACCATTTTTAACAAAGTTACACCAAAAAATCACTAAGAAAATTAAAATTTTTTAAAAATCCTCGTATCTTGGTGCTTCAATAACCTTCGAAAAAGTTAAAATAATATTGTAGATTTTATTGCAGACTTTAGAGTGCAAAACAAAGGCTTATGTGATCCCATAGACCATCTACTTTTCCCTTCGCTATCGGCATATTTTTGCAGCCCACTGTGGCCTCAATGGTGGCAGCATAAATTATGCGAATCGATGGCATCTTATCAACATTTGTCACTGCTGCACACTGGCGCCCGAGTACGCACACATTTGTCCACCTGAAAATGCATTTGGCCCCCGTTTTCCCAATTTCCTCCCCCGTCCCGAAACCCCCTCCCCTCCCTCGACCCACCGAAAACATCCAGAATCCAGAATTTTCCGTGCTGCAATTCGATTTCCATTTTGGCAATTTCAGTTTCGGTTTCAGAGTTTCGATTTCTGTTTCTGTTTTGGTTTCGTGTGCATTGCTCTGTGTGCTAGCGAAATTATCGAGTTACATTTTGGCAATTTTTGTTGATTACACATACGAACCGCACGCACACCCTTAACCCATTACGCCCCCATCCGATTGATTCAACCCGTTGAGTTTTGAAGTTTGGCCCCCGCACTTGGCGTAATGTAATGAAAAATAAATAAATCCTACGTGGTCATAAACCTGAGCAGTCATAAAATGTGCGTTTATTGAAATTAAAACCTGGCCAACGCAGGGGAGGGGGTGAGAAGGGGGTTAAGAGGGGGCTTCAGGGGTTAGGTGTCGAGTCGGAAGCGATCATAAAACTAAAACAGAGACACAAACTTGACCGAGGCAAAGTCTTGCATAATAAATGCTAATAAAGCTTTACGATGATGGGTTGGCTGCTTGGTTGGGGGATGGGTGGGTGGCTGGGTGGATAGGTGGGTAGTTTGACCCAAGGACACACATATGCCACCGCTCTTCCCTTCCGTTGGGCGCCACGTAAAAGTTAAACAACACGAAATTCCATTAAGCGAATGGATTGCCATTCATAACTGTCCTTGGGAATGTGTGTCTGTCTGTGGGTCTGTGTTGGTGTGAGTGTGTGGGTGTATTCGTGTAAACAACACCAACTACCAGGGCTACAAAAGTTGGCCCGAAAATGAATGGCAACCATTTATTGATAGCAAGTAAGGGGGTGAAATAAAAACAAAGGGGAAGGGTGGTGTGCTTTGAAATAGGTAAGGAAATTTCTTAAAGTTATGAAAAGTCAGGAAAAATGATGGAAAGTATTAACAAAAAATATATTTTAATATATAACTAAGATTTATTAGTAAATATATTTTATAAGAATTATTTTCTTTTTTATATTTATCTAAATAAATTGGGAGAATTTAAAAAAAAAACTTTAATTTACCCACAAAAAATGACTTCTTATTTAAATAATACTGTTTATTTATTATTTATGCTTTAATATCTAATATTATTAAAACTTCAAAAGAAATCCAACTAAATTACCAGAATTTCAAAAGAGTCTATTGTTTATTGACCCAAAATTGAATGATAATGAATGCCTGTGCCGAATTCTGAGCTCCCCTCTGGAATCCCACGCAGATAGGAATCTTGATTCCATTTAATACAATCAAAGCTAAACAGGGCTTCGTCTGAATTCCGAGAAGACCGAGTGAGCAAACCGCAGTCCACCACTAAAACAGGACCGCATCCACACAGCACACACACATGCATAACTAAGGAGTCCACGGAGGCAAACAAATAAACAAACAGGGATACACCAGCCACCCCCCTTTCGCACGCCCCTGGCGCATTGCTTTCCTGTGTTTACTTTGGACATCGCATAAAGGTGACCAGACTCTGTGATATGTCATTTATTTTCAGCGCTGGCCGCGCCCGCCATTTGTAAACTCAACCGGAAAATTGCTTTTCTCAGCGCGTAGTGTTTCAGCTCCTCTTTTACCTCCCACCCCCCAACGAAAACCCTTTTTTCCGCCAGTTTTCCCTTTAGTTTTTCCGCCGCTAATGGCTGGCTGGCGAAAAAAAGTAAGTAAAACAACAAAATATGGCATTCAAAAATGTTTTGTTTTCCTCGCAAAAAAAGGGAAAAGGGAATTTAGAGGAAAACTGTTTACAGTTGTAATTAAATTCGCAATCGAGGGGGCCTTCTATTTAATTGTTCGGCATCAACATTATTTTAAGTGGGAGGGCGAAAGAAGAGGAGCTGCGGGGCGCCCAGCCAGCCATAGGGGGCGTATACGTGATCGTCGAGGCGAGCTCATAACTCATAATACGTATACGCCCCATCGTCTTGGCCCCGCTACGTGCCAACTGTCAAAAAGCGGCATCCTGCAGCGAGGCATTCCTTTTCCGTTTTCCCTTCGCTTTTCCTTTTCCCCGAAAGAGTCAATAAATAAAGCATACATATTGATATGGCCATGTTTTTCCAGGGGGGGAGGGAAAAAGGGCAGTAGCAGCAGCACTTAAAGTTATCCTCCTCCGCAGAAATATACAAACTTTGGCGTGCAATTTTTAATCCAACCCCGATTCCTACTCTTAATTTTCCAATGCAGCTGCATAAACACATTTGATTTCATATCGCTCCACAATTTTCGCCCCTGCAGCTGCCGGATTCCCACACCCCCTAAATGGGCGATAAACGAGGCCAAAAGGGAGGGCAAATGAAAACCGAAATTAGTTGAGATTCCCAGCCAAGTTATGCACTCAATAAAGATTGGCAACATCTCGATTTGTTTGCCTTGGATTAGGGGTTTCTCCTTTACTTTTTTGTGGGGCAAATAAGAAATATAATAAATACTAAATAAAATATAATAGTATATTTAAGATAATCAAATTAAATCAAAATATTTATTTATATAATATTAATATACTTTATTGAGAAAATGAAATAGTATATTTAATTAAATTAAATGAATTACAAATTCTAACTAAGCTAATATAAATAAATAAAAATACAAAATAAAATAAAACAATCGGGATAGCAAATTTGAATACAAATTAATGATTCATATCAAAGGTCTTACAATATTCAGTTAATTATATTTATTTATAGCTTCTCAGATGTTCAACATTTGCTAAACGATTTAATTGACCAGCTTGAATATTTTTCCTTGGCTAATCAATTTGTATCTGCCGCCACGCCGATGACACTCATAAAATGCGCTTGACAAAAAACAAAAAAACTATAAACAATAAAAATAAGCCCTCAAAGTGGAATTGAAAAAACAAAACAAAAAACCACAATGGCAAATGCTAATCAAGAAACAACTATCAAGCAAAAGGCCAACCTTGACTTTCATACCAAAAACCCAGCGATTCCCCCGCCCCTCAAGGTCATTCGCGTCTCTTGCCAAACTCCGCTGGTTTTCTCCCATCACTTCGCTGTGTGTTTTGGTTTTGGTTTTGGATTCGAACTCGGATTCTTTCGGCCAATTGCCATGTCGCTGTTTTGGCCACAATTGGAAACCGGTAAGAAAAGAAGCCAGCGATGCGACATTGACAAGTGGTAATTGATGGGCGAGGGCCGAGTTATTTCTTCGCTTCTTTTTTCTTTTTTTTTGGCCTTTTGATTAACATTCAATTGACCACCGAGGCAATTGAAACTTTTGTTGCGTTTTTGGGGGCTTGTTGGCCTGTTGGTTTCTCGAAAGTATGATTAATTCGCACGTTAAAGGTGATGGAATTTCGGCGATATTTGAGGATTTGTTGGGTAATTGTTTGTGCTGACTCATATAATTGTTACAAAATAATTGCCTTAGTTTTGCAATAGTTTTATAATATTTTAATATATTTTCTATATTTTATTTAATTATTTTTTAATATTTTTAATATATATTTAAATTTGTCAAACAATTTCAATTGATTTTCTTCGAGTCTCGGGAAATTTCCCGACTCATTCAGCAGACAAATTTCCCCCACATTTTCCGCAACATTTCCTCTAGCTGCGTAACTGCAAAAGCCCCCTGTTTTTGTGAGGCCTATTAATTTGCACAAATTGCACACATTTGCCACGACATGTTAATCTCCCTCGCAGATTGCATAATCAACTGCAGTTTTGCAGCCGATGCAGCCAGCGAATTGCTGAAAGATGAGGCAACTGGGTCACTATTGTTTACACGCCGCTGCGCATGCGTCGCTGCCTCTTTCGACTTCGAGTGGCTTCAAAAGCGATTTAAAATTCACCGAAAATTCAACCCCAACCCATTTTTTATTTATTCGCCTTTTGCGTATGGAATTTTGTTTTTTGTTTCTGTTGATCTTTCGGCTTTTGAGCTTTGGATTCAAGGCCGTCGAAGATTTCGTGGGATTTGTTGACTTTATCTTGTTATCTGCGCGATGTGCGATGTTCACCTGTCGAACTCGGCGAGACCCCAGAAACTGGAGCAAGGGAAACCGGCTTCAAGTGGTTAATACACTCAAAAAAAAATTTTAGAAAATCGCCTATGGATTTGCTTTACTGGCGATTTTTTTCTATATTTCTGGAATATTTCTTGAATTTAATGAATTTTGATTAATTGGAAGAAAATTTTCTTTACCAGTAGAAAATTTTTTTATTTTAAAGAAAAAAATCGCCAGTGAAGCAAATCCATAGGCGATTTTCTAAAATTCAGGGCGATTCATTTTCTGAGTGTAGTTGCAGTATGATTGAGCTGCTTTTATTGAAAAAATGCTCATAAATTCAATCATAAAGATTTTTCAAGGTGTTTTTCACAGTATTTTAATTTTAAACATTTTTCTAAATTCTTAGATAATTTCTATAATGTAAATAAATGTGCAGGAAATATTAACACATGTCGAAGTAATTTTTTTAATTTAACGCAATAGAATTTCTGTCTAAAATATTCCCAAAGTATTTATTAAATTCGTCACACATCAAAAAAAAACAAGAGAGAACGCTATAATCGAGTGCCTCGACTATTAGATACCCGTTACTCAGCTAAACAACTTAATAGAAATATGCCTCCTTTTTTGTTTTTCGAAGCTGGAATTAGCTCCCGTTTTTTACCCAGGGAACTCCACGTGGAGGCCTTCTAAAACTTTCAATTCTGCCTAGCACATCTTCCGTCTCTCTCTAGCGCAGGTGAATGCACTTGTGAAAAACGAATACGAGCAAAAAGAGACAAAATGCGCGCCCTTTTCAAATAATTTAAAATTTGCAATAACATATTGTGAATTAGTGTGACCACAGAAAAAAAGGACAAAAAGTTCAAATTAACCATCTGAATAGATGGCGCTATTGTATATTGAATTGAGCCATCTACCCCAAGATATTGGTACTACTGGCCATGAAAGGCGGAAATGTAGGCGCTAGACAGGTTTAAGCGTTAAATGGGTTTTGCGGGCGTTAGAGTGGGCGTGGCAAACTTTTACTTGGCCAATCGATATGTATTGACGAAACAAATACATATCAGTTACTATTTTCATAATAGCTTCAAAACTGTGGGCGATAGAGAGGGCTAGTGGGCGTTAGAGGGGGCGTGCCACCTTTTTGAAATAAACTTGCGCTGCGTAGGAACTCCCAGAATCTGCATGCAAAATGCCAATCTTCTAGCTTTTATAGTTTCCGAGATCTCAGCGTTCATACGGACAGACGGACAGACAGACAGACGGACAGACGGACAGACGGACATGGCTAGATCGACTCGGCTAGTGATCCTGATCAAGAATATATATACTTTATGGGGTCGGAAACGCTTCCTTCTACCTGTTACATACTTTTGCACGAATACAATATACCCTTTTACTCTACGAGTAACGGGTATAAAAACAGATATTTTAATATTCCACTTTTTAAATGCCAATGTATCCCGCACTTTGTTTTCCAATTTACCAATTTCCATTGCACATTTTACACATTTTCGCATACTTTTTCATCACACACTCGTTAAAATCCTTGCCCAACACACGCGTTAAAAGGCAGAGGTCAGCCGTGGGTTAATGTTTGCGCCGCTTGCCAAACTTACGCAGCCAAAAATATTTCCAAAAAAATTATTTGTAACTTGGAATGCAGCACAGCGGGGAAAAATAAATGTAACAACAAAATAAATCGAAAAAATGGGAAAAACAAACAATGAAACTCACTTTCACGTGGCCCGCTAATCAATCGGCCAATCAATCGGACACTCCAAAAAATATATATCTATAACACTCGAGTGCAGAGCAATCGAAATCGAAAACGAAACGGAAACCGAAACTAAAGTGCGTTTGAGCACAAAAAAATCGAAACTGAAACAGAAACCGAAGCCGAGACCAAAACTGAAAATGAAATCTATTTCGGCCGGCAACTTGTTAACTTGGTTTTGGCGCACGCGAAAGAGAACTAAACGCGAGCGGCGGCCAAATTGTTTAAACTTTATGCAGCCTCAAAAACCAAAACTAAAAAACTACAGAAAAAACACACATAACTGACGTCGCCGTCGACGGCGGCAGAGGGCACTTCAAAGAGCCAAACGTACAGCGGTACAGAGCCCAAAACCTGAAACGAACCGAGGCGCCGGCACAGTGAACCCAGGCCAGAAGAGCTGGTTAATTGAAAACTGAGGAGCTTAGGAAATTTCTAGTGAGTTTTCATTGAAAAAAAAAATAATAATTAATAAATAATTTCACTTAAATACACAAATTAGGATAACGCAATACAATAAATATATTAAATAATTTATAAATATAGTAAAATAAATAACATCGATACGTTTCAAACAGAACCTTATATATTTTCCGTTATTAAAGCGTTTGAAAAGTAGATCTTAATGAGGAAATTTTAAGAATGTTGAAGCTCATTTTGTAAAAATATAATATGATATTTCAACATTATTTTTTGTATAATTGTTGTTTGGCTCCAGAAATAACATAAAATATTTTCTATTAAAAATACTTAGAAAGTGATAGCTAAATTTGATAGGATTTTCTAAATATTTATTTTTGACCACTTTTTTGGCCCACGGCAACCACTGTGGCAAGCCAGGCTTGAGAAGTGCAGTCAAGTGGACTTGGACGTCGACGCCGGCAGAATCCAAAGCAGCGGCTGAGACTGCGCTGCCCGCACGAAGCTGTAAAGTAAACGGCACAGGCTGCAAATGCTGCAGACAACAACAATGCGGCCAAGACAACAACAGAGAGCCACGTTAAGAGCTCAGCTGACGCGGCTAAATGCTGCTGGCATTGCATAATATCTGGTATAATATCTGGGTAATGGACAATCGCACCGCGGGCCTTGAGATCGAGAGCCAGAGATCGAAAACCCTGGCTTTCCAGAGCCAAGAACCAATTTTAAAGACCTAAAAAGTCAGATTTAACTGGGCGACAAATGGGTAAAAAACCCATGTAAAAATAATACCCAACAAAGCACTTACAAAACGTCCCCGCAATTTTGTAAAGAAAGAAGCCAGCCAACCAGCAATATTTTTTGTAGTTTGTATTTTTTGTCGCCTTTGTTGCTTCTGTTGTTTATGCAATAATCGCACTAATTGAAACGTTTTGTCAGGAGCCGCGGCAATGGCAACAATGGCGATAACACCATCAAACATCAAACACAGAGACAATTGTTTAATTGCCTTCATTTTTATGATAGTGCAAAAAACAAAAAGAAAATAAAAGAGAGGAAAAAAGCGACACATTTTTTGCACTTTACTTTTTCGGATAAAACTAAACATTTTCTTTTTTTTTGGGTTGATATGTTTATCACAATAGCTGCCATGCTGAGAAAAGAGACCAAAAATTAAATAAAATAAAATAAAATAAAAACATTTTCGCTCCGGATGCGTTCGCAATGTAAGTTTGGGCACCGACATTTAAAAACCGGAACCGAAATGCTACAAATTCACCGAAATTCATTCGCATAAAGTTGGCCGAAAAGGTGAACCGAGGGTGTCTTGACCGAGGAATACCCATTGAATTAAATGAAATATTTAAATAGCTATAAAGCAAGAAATTCTAGGATATTTCAATGATAAACAAATATCCCTTCAATCTACAGATAATCGAGATAGCAACAAAGAAATGTAAATTTGCTTATACATTTTCCATTCTTCCATAAACTTTGAATGAAATCCTGCACGAGTTTCCCATTCATTTCACTTTTTTGTGTGATTAATTAAGTAAAAAACACAGACTCAACTTGAGTTGGATAATTGTAAACGAGAGAGCCAAATTGCACAAAATGGTCTCAATTAAGGCCGGCTGCCCGTGTGCAAACAAATAAATTTGTATTTAATTAAAGTACTGAAAATAAAAGTAACAATTCGCACACCCAGCGAAACATTTTCAGATCAACTTTTATGGCATTAAATGCAAAAATGCCGACAGTTGTTACTGAAAAACCAGGGACAGTTTTAGGAATTTTCCAGCAGGCATACAAAATATATATTTAAATATTCAAAATAAGAAAATGTGTGTAAGCCTGCTTTATAAATACCGTACCTACTAATGATTTTTATCATATAAAAATATTTATTAAGATCAGAAAAATTTAAAGAATATTTTGGCAAACATTTTGGGTAATTAAATATTTATGCGATTTAAATTTAGCAATTTGAGAGTATCCTTTATCCATTTCGGAGAGAGTCGCCGCCCATCGTTTCGGATTTGTTTCCGATCCCCGTGGGCCTCGCATTTTGCATTTGTTTTTGCCATAAATGAAATATGCATATCGTAATATGCAGTTGGTAAAATGTCGGTTTTCGGTATTTGTTAAAGTATTTTGTCGGCCTTTTCATATTATTGTTTTTGCATCCGTTCCACCTTTCCCCTCTGTTGTTTATTCCTCAATGTTCCTGCATTTTTAAAATATATTAATTTTCCAACAACAGCAAAAATATGTGTGTGTGCCAAGCAACAACAATTGCAGGAAAACAAATACTGGACAAGTTGAATTGCAACTACTTTTTGTTGGCCTCTTTTCGTTAGATTTTAGTCTGATTGTCGAACAACAATTTCCCATTCCTAAGTCTCGCTTTTCATCCATTTGCCACATTTTTGATAAATTCGAAATTGCCAGAGCTGGGAAAATTCCTCAATTTCATATTTGACCAATTGCTCTTAATTGGGTGAATTATAAGGTGATTCGGTTTCACAGACTGCACAAATGTGTTTATTTCAAGTAAATGCCAACCCTTGACACTAGCCATCAATAATAATTACGCAAGTTGTTCTTGACTTTGGTATTTCTTATTTAACTTGTTTATTTGTACAAATATAATGGAAATTTCCTGTATTTACTTACAGCTCTTTAAAAATTATCTTAAAGTTTCTAAGTAATTTCTCAATTTTAATTGTAAGTTTTAGCAATGTTTTTCCTTAATTTATTTAATTGTTTATATTTTCAATCACATTTAAGCCTAGATTTATTTATCTATCTTTAAATTTTGAAGTATTTTGTAGGTTCTAATTATACATTTTGAAGAGTTATCAAAAGGTTTTTCTAATTATAAATTTTGAAAAATTATCAAAAGGTTTATTTACATATGAATTGAATATTGAAGCCGCTTTTCCTTCCAGGACTTCCAGTTTCCACCTGTTGATTCCCTCTCTCTCTCTCTCTCTCTCCTTGGCAAAACTCACCACAGACGAGCTCAACTCCACCATAGGCCACAGGACACACGAAGTGGGATCCTTGGGCATTCGTCTTCAGTTGTTTTGGGCCCTTCAAGCCGGCAACATTCATGATTTGCCTCTCAATCGATTTCCTTTTCGTTGGGAAAATGCGAAAAACCACTGGGAAATTCCGAGTCCCGAAACCCCACTACATAACAATGAAAATATAATTTTACTGCCTAGTAAAAATCCATGGCCATGTATAAAACCGTTCGTTACGCTTCGCCTTTGCTTTACTTTTACTTTTTCATTTCCCTTTCCCAGTTTTCCCGTTCTTCCTTAGCAGGCAGCCAAAAAAAGGGGACATAAAAAATCAAAAAAGATTACTGCAAAAAAAAAACGAAAAAACGCGCGGGGAAAACTATGAAAATTTAGCTGAGAATGATATCGGGGCAAGTCAAATTTAATTTCACGCTTTGCTAGTTCGCTCTAACCCTCTCGAAAATATTAATAAAAACGAAATTCTAATAAACCATGTTAGGGAAATGTTGGGTGGTTAAAAAAAAGGAGAGGCAAATTCCGATTTGTTTTCCCATTTTTATGGAGTATGCGATTTTTTTTATGGTTTTTCTTTATTTTCAAACTGCAGCTTACAAAAAAGGGATTACAAAATTGAATTTTACTCTCTTTCTTAACAAAACGAATTTTGTTTTAGTATTTAGTTACAATTAAATTGGCTTTTGCATGAATTTCCTGATCTTTTATTTTTTATATCCAAAAATATGAAGTACCATAAAAGTTGCAATAGTTTTTCGCCCTTGAATATTCTGAAATTCGGTGAAAGTTTCGGCTGAAAGTGAAACTAATTTTTATTTATGCGCGGCACAAGGACGAAGGACGAAGGGGGGGATAAGTGTTTCGGTGGGAGGAGGATTGATGGTGGGAGGCCTTACACAAAATTGCCCAGCATTATGCCAAAGCAAATTGCAAACACAAAGAGGAAAACTAAGGGAGACACACACACGTGTAGCCGGAGCTTGGCCATAAACAATGAAATTTGTTGCTCACTTTTATGAGTTCCTTTCCTCAAACACCAGAGAAAGTGGGCGGAGAAAGGGGTGGGTGGGTTGAAGCGGTGATGGGGCAGCATCAACATACTCGCCTGTTGGCTGTTGAGTCCTTTTAGCCAATTTTAGTGTCTTACAATTTTCCGCATTGTCTCCGTTTTTGTGCTTATCCATTTCCTCCTGCTCCTCCTGGTTTTCCCCTTTCCCTTTCCCATCCCCTCTCCATTTCCACATTTTCTTGGCCACTTTCACGCCACTGTCATTGCTAAGCTTAAGTTGTAGCAGTTGGGCTTGTGTTGGCCTTGTTGCTGTTTGGCTAAAAGCATCCTCGGCCCTTCAGCCAGAAAAACCATGTCCACATCCTCTGGCAGGACAATGCAAAGGGCGCCAGGATGCGGGAATCGCAAGTATTGGAGATGGCTTCGTGATGGATGGGGAATTTTAGAAAATCAACAAGAATTCTGGTAGTTTAATTATTTTCCAGTATTCTAGTATTTTATAGATTTATAGTATATTTTTCGAAATATGGTTTTATTGGTATTTTGGTTAGAAAATATTCATTTAAATATTTCACTATTATCTATAGCACTTTTATATTTAATTTCTAATTTTATATATTTAATCACTGTCTCGTCAACGCAAAACCCAGTTGCACTCACAACTCTGGGACGAGGTCACGCCTCCTTTTAGAGGCGTTGAGCCCGATATGACCTCTCACTCTGCCATTCTACCAGAATCATTCCCAGTCGTAATCCGCTGCGTTTAGTTTATTGCTAGCCATTTGTTAGAACAAAAACAAGGAGAACTGAAAATGCTGGGAAACGAGGGGAAAATAGGGGTTATGATGCGCTCCGCTTAAAAGTTATTAACTAAATTGTGTGCGCTTGAAATTGAATGCCGGCGGAGAAGGCGGAGGGTCAGGGGTCAGGGGACTGGGCAGTGGACTTTTCCTTTGTCCAGCCGCTCGCGGAAATTTAATCACCTCAAGTGCAGGGGAAAAGTCCTGGGAAAAGGCATTTCCACCGGACGACGAGGAGGCGAGGCGGTCAGGTGTGCAAATGGTCAGCGCAAAAGTGCAACTGCAAAGGCAAATGATAATCCAGCTAAGGTTGCAACACAATATTTTAGTGTCACAACAAAGGAGTCCCTAATGAGAAAGGCAAAGATTTAGGGAGAGAAAGAGGATACCAGATTATACTTAAGATCTATTAAAAGTTTTTTAAAAGTGGCAGAGGAAAATAATGTTGCGTGCTTAGTTTACTTTGATTTTAATTTAAATATTAAAAGTAATTATAAATATAAAAATCCTAAATAAATAAAAATATTTAGAAATACTTATAAGTAATTTTATTGTTTTTAAGTTTGGCTTATACATTTAAGAATTTAAAAAAATAAAATAAATACATTTTGGTAAATAGTAAAATGTTATTTGTTATATCGATTAGTTCTTAATTTTTTGTAAAAAAAAAAACAGATTAATTAAAAATTAGCACCACCATTATAATTCTCTATTTATTTTCCTCCATCAAGAAATAAATTCTAAATTCCACTAGAACCGGAATATGTATTCCTAGTCCAGTCCTTCTTATCGCCCAATCGATCCTCTGATGGCAGTGTCAAGTGGCATTCCTTCGCCACTTGAGGCATCCCGGCATCCTTTTGCAGCGCCTAGTTTTTGAGGCAGCTACAAACAAGACACACGATGGCCCGGCCCCCTTCTGCAATTACGGTCTCTGGCACTGGGTTCCCCTACTTCCCCCCTTCCCGCAAAACTCTGGGTTCCCCCCTCGAGGGGTGGCCCATAACTTTTGTCAAGCATCGCGGCCATGTTGCAGCATGCCGCACAGCGAGGGTTGCACTCAGAAATGTTGCTGATGGTCAGCTGGGGAATGCACAAAGCGAGCAAGAAGCAGCAGCGATACTTGTCGCCGAGGGGAGGGGGGTGTGGGTAGTGGGGGAAACTGGGGGAAAATCTACACAGGGAAAATTGGCAAATCGATTTAATCGAACCGAATTGTAGCATGCTTTTAGGTGGGCTGAATTAAATTCATTCATTAAATTCATTTATTTATCTATGTAGATATATCATTACCCTTATCTACAGAATCTTAAGAGATATCGCCTGAAAATATATATGAAAATATATATAATAAATGACATAAAATAAAAGTAAAAAATAGTATGCCTTTTTATTTTCTTAAAAAAATAATATATAACTCAATGTTTTATATATTTTGCATTTTTTAATTTGTTATTAATTATTTTATCAGAAGTACCCCTTTTTTATTGCAGTGCCTTTTCAGCTGGCCGACTTGCTGACTTGACCAAGTTTTTTCTGGCTTCTGCTGGCCGCCTTTTTTAGCAGTCCCTGTCTGTTTTGGCGGATATGCGCTCTTAGCGAAAATTGCATTTGGCCAAATGAGTGGAGCGACCAAAGAGAAAAAAGCAGGAGAAGGATGGGGTGGAGGGGGGGATGGAAGCCCCAAGGAGTCAGGAACCGAAAAAAACCAAAGTCCAAGACGACTCATAATATTTCATCTTTCATGCTCATTTGCACTTATGCGGGGACTTTCTGTGGGAAATGGTGGGGTGGGAAAAGGGGGGGTGGAGTCTAGGGGGTGGCGGTAGAACAATGGTAAGGCCACACGGCGTGTAATCAAAAGAAAATGTTGCCGCTAGCCGATGTTCTTTGGGCACACTTAAAATAAATTTTAAATATTTTAAGATCTTAAAATATAAGTCAATATAAAAATAGTAAAGATAAAAAAACTAAATCTTAAAAGCAATTCTAGTGGTGTTAACTGAAATAAAATATTATTTGCAGAGCTGAAGGAAAACTAACACACATTAGTTTTTATAGCTATAATAATTTAATTCAACTTTAAGAATTAAGAGAAAATAATACGATTATTGTATAAATTAATAACCGACGAATTCTTAAAGTTAAGCTCACATTTATCTGATGTTATTTTTTGAGCTGTGTTTAAGGCTGCTTGTTTCTGTCTTCCCGCCCCCTTTACGCCCGCCTCTGCCTGGTATTTCGCAGGTTTTTCCCATTGACGATGTCTTCAGGAATCGGGGAGTTGGACGCTACGTTGCCTTGCAGGTTGGACGTCGGACTTTGGACATTGGACGTTTACCGTTGGATGAGGACGGCACCTGCTGCGAGTTATTTACAGCCACTGGAGGGCATTCCTTTCCTCCTCTGAGTTTTCCACTTCTTTTTGTATTTTTATTCCCTGCAGGAGCAGGAGCAGGAGCAGCTCGTCCTTGTACAGCTATTACACATTGCCGGAAGCATTTGAATGTGTTTATGTGTAAGCGTCTATCGCTCAAGTTGCTCTGCTCTGCTGCTCTGCTGCCCTCTCTTTCTCTCCGCCCTCCGGCCGTCTCTTTCGCTCGCCTTCTCCTGCCCTCTGGCCCTCTCTTTCTATTATCCCTTCGCCGGCTCTCCTTTCCATAACAGCAACTAAAATGTTTCCGTTATTAAGCTAAAGAAACACTTAACTTTGCGCCAGGATCAGCAAGGACGTCAGGTGCAATGAATAGAGAGGGCAGGATAAAAGAAGAAAGAGAGAGCTATAGAGAGGAGAGAGAGAAGGAGAGAGGTGGAGCTGGATAAAAAAGAGAGGGCCGTAGAGTTAAGGACCACGCGAATACACGAAACTTTTGAGGTGTTTAAAACGTTAATTTGCTTTAGATTTTACAGGATTTCCATTCCTGTAAGTGTGAGTGAGTGTGTGTGTGTGTAAGTGATTTTCGCATTAACGCTTGCCACTTTGGCGGTTCGAGTCAACGGAGCACAAAAAACAACTCCTTTTTCCTTCTCATTTTTTCACCTTTGTTTGCTTGGCCAGAAATGAAGCACAATAAAAACCAATAAGACTACTCACATTTAATGAAAGCGGGCGAGGCCCTAAACAAAAAACACACAGCACTTTTAGGACTTTTATTTTTATTCAAACCCATTAAGCTTAACAGAAAAACACTATTAAATATGAAACCTTTTTAAAAAAATATTTTTAAAGTTTCTAACTTAATGCCAACTGGATAAACAGAAAGAAGAATTATATTTTTATTAAAAACGCAGATCCCAATTTTAAGCAAAAAATAATTACTTTTTTGACCGTAACAATGGAAATACTGACTCAAATATGGATTGTCATACCTTTCTGAACTCGATATTAAATTTCCTATCGATTGACATTTAAACCTGGACATTTTATTTTTTTGCAATTTTTCGTAAAAAATCATGAGGTACACCCTTAAAAAATTGATAATTGGCCAAAATTTTATTTTTGCAGGATCACCCGGGAAGTGTTATGGATTCTTTTATTATTTAGTTATCTGTTCAAAACAGTATTTATTTTTGGTGTAGGACCATTTTTGGCCAAGTTATAGCAAAAAAAATCACTCGGAAATATTATATTTTTTTCTGAAAAACCCAGATTCTGAAAATTTTATCCAAGGCACCGGAAATAATGATTCAATACAGGGAATCTAGATAGATAACAGTGTTTTATTCTACCGAAAGCCCTTCACATTCCAATCGCCCTCTCTTTCTCACACCCTCACAATCTCCCTCGCTTTTCCTTGAAATCAACTTTCATAATTAAATGGCAAGTCCGAACTTCCTATTCGCCCTCTCGCTCCCACCCCGTCGGCTCCTCTCGCTCGCTCCCTGGCCTCACCTCACACACACGTGCATGCATAAAACAATTTAACACTTAACGTGGCCAGGAGCTGGAAATAAAAAGCGCATAACTCATGCGAAGAAGTCGACGTCGGCAGAGCGCCGGCAGAGGCGACGACGGCGCCATAAATTTCAAAAACAGCTACAAAACAGGAAGCAGCAGGCGGAGCAACAACAACAATGGCCAGAACAACAACAACAGTGGCAAGGAGCAATGGGAGAAAGCAAGACCAACTCGAGTGGAATGTTCAACGGGATAGCTGCACTCAGAAGTAAGGAAAACATTTTGAAGTCTAGAAATTAGAACTTCTTAACTTTGGAAAATATTTCCCAAAGTTTATAAATATTTTCAAACATTTTTTAGGTTTCCATAAACTAGAAAATGACCCATAGAATCGAAATATAAATGTCTTAACGGCTATATTGTTTATATATATATATATATATATATATATATATATATATATATATTTTTTTTTTAGAACTATTTATTTTTAATATTGATATAATTTTTTAAAATAGTATTTTTAAATTCTCTAGAATATTTTTTATTTACCTATCGAAGTATTTTAATTTTGAGAGAAAATTATTTTTGTAAAATCTAATAGATGTTTTTGTTCATGTGTAGCGTTAGAGGAGGCGAAAGGGAGTGGGTGGGGCTCGGCCGCAATGAACTGCAAAAATATTAACTACCTTTTAGCAAAAAGCGGGCCAAGCTGACGTCAAGTTTTGTAGAAAATTATGTTTTACAATGCGAAAATTGAATTTCAGTTTATTGTTTTCTGCTGCTTGTTCTTGTTCGCCATTTGTTCTTTTTTTTTCGCAATTTTTGCTTTACGATTAACTGTTAAATGCAGCCGACTTTTCGCCGTTTTGTGGCTGCAAGTCAACGACTTTTCCATGTGTGCCCGCTTTTCTTCTTGTATTTTTTATGCAATTTTCTAGAACATGGGGCAAACTGGCTGGCTATTAAATTGAACGGAAATATTTACTACTACGTTGGTGGTTAAAATACAAAAAATAATAATCCCCTTTCAAGGATAATGGGATTTTGATAAAGGCATTGGAGTTTTAAAGGAGACCCGATAGTTTTTGAAAAACTATTTTTAATATTTTTTATAAAATAATTTAAATTATTCTATTGTTAATTTATTAGTTAGTTGGGCTACTTTACCGTTTGTTAACCCTTAGGTGGGCAGTGAAAAACAGAGGGCATACATTTAGGCTGCATTTATTTGACGGCCCACATAACACTAACAAAAAAAGCACTAGGAACTAATTCACGCACAGCGATCTCTCTCCCTCTCCCTCCGCTGCCGCTCTCTCGCTCTCTCCCGCCGCCGCCAGCTGTTGGTCCAGAGGCGCAGCACAAGGGGGTTCCGAGCGACACCCCCTCCGCCGCCATCCGCCGCCATGCGACCCACCCCGCTCAGCCAGTTCGTGGGACGCCTCTGCACGTACGGCTGCTGGGGGGCCGTGCGGAAGTAGAAGCTCCCCTGCGCACGCCTCTGCGAATGGATCCCGAAGCGGGCCTTCCGGTTCCCGTCGCAATAGCCCCCGGCGAACTCCCGGTAGCTGCCGCACTCGTAGCCCACGAACGGGTACTCGGGGTCCATCGACTGGCGGAAGAAAATCGCCGCCGCCGAGTGACTGCAGGCGATGGGATCTACGGAAAGATAGAGCCATTATTATGATCTTGACTTTTAAAGCATAATAACTATGACATTTATGGATTTTTAAAGATATTTTAATCCTAACTTTGAAAATAACTATGATATTTATGAATATTTTAAAGATATTCCAATCTTAATTTTAAATATAACTAAGATATTTATGGATTTTTTTAAAAATATTCTAATCTTGAATTTGAAAATAACTATGATATTTATGGATTTTGTTAAGATTTTGTGATATTAACTTTAAAAATGTCTATATATAATATTTTTTACTCCTAACTTTTAAAACAACTCCAACAATAATAGATTTACAAAATCATTAAAGTTTTGGGATGCGATCTACAAAAAGATAATACTTATAAAAGGTTTTATTATATACCTATAATTCTGATCTTAACTTTGTAAGTAATGGCGTATTTTAACCTTAAGAAAAACTAAACTAATTTCAGCTCTAAAAAATTCTTTAAAGGTGTTCAAGACAGATCAATAAATGCTCTTAAAATAGTATAGTTGGGAATACAAATAATTTAACAATTTATAATTATATTTATTTAATTTATAATTAAATTCCTCAATACTCACTGGTATTTTGCATATCCCTCAGATTGGCGAACATCTTGCAGTTCGTTTGCGGCGCCCTGCCTCCGTTGGGATAGAAGTCGGCGTGTCCGCACTTGAGGCTCGTGCCCAGGGATCCGCCGGAGGTGTGGAGCACCTGGACGAACTGGGCGTCGCCGGGATCCAGGCGGTACTTGGGGGCCACCTCGGCGGGCAGCGAGAAGAGGGGTCCGGCGGGGTCCAGCCCGATGATCTGCTCCACACGACCCTCCAGCACCGCCCCCGCGTAGCCGGCGGCATGGGCGCCCAGGCTGTAGCCCGCCAAGGTCACGTTGCTGCGATTAAAGTGGGCGGGGCGCAGCTCCTCCAGCGCCATTATAATCCCCGCCACCGTTAGGCCCACATCGAAAATGGACATGGAGGCAGACTTGTAGTCGTTCTGGGACAGATTTCCCCAGTCCACCACGCACACATTGTAGTTTGCGTCGAAAAGAGTCCATGCTGGGGGTAAAGAATATTAATTAAATTTATTTTATTCATTTGAAATATAAATAAAAATACAAATAAATTGTATATTATTTATTTACTCACTCAGCAATAGTTCCTGCACCCAGTCCTTGCTGCCCTGATCATTCCATCCGTGCAAAAATAGGGCCAACTTCTTGTTGGGATCCAGCCGACGAAAGCCTCGAAGGTCGCCCAGTTGCAGATTGAAATGCACTTCATTGCCAAAGTCCTTGGCTGAACTGAAAAGTAATATATATAAATTCTAATAATAATATAAATAATATTTTCCTATTCTATAAATACTATATTATATTTTATATTTATATTATATTATTCTATAATTACTATATTATATTTTGTATTATATTTTAAATCCCAGAATTTTTTGAAATATCCCACTGACTAAGCAGTTTTGTTTTGTATCTTAGAAATTACCCACTCACATGGTGCGACACTCAAAGACAATCCCATGATTCAGATGGGCCCGCTCCAGGCTGTTCCGGAGCATCGTCTCCTGCAGATAGCGGAAGGCCTTCATCATGGGACTCCAGCGGTGGAGGGCCTCGATTCTCGGGACATCGCCGAGCAGGCAGAGCAGGCAGCCAAGGAGCAGGCGGTGGGTCACGTGACCGGGCATGCGGTCAATGGGTCATCTACCACCGAAAGCGGATAAGCACTGATCAAAAAAACACCACCAGAAAAAAAGTATAGTCTCGAAGACCCCGCGAAATCGCGAGCAGGGGAAGAAGTGGGGGAGTGATGTGAGAGATCCGAGATCTGAAGACTGATGACTCGCTTTTCTGGACCGCTTGGCTTGCCCCGTGGCTGGCTACTGAAGAACCCGACTCGCTTGTAACTCCAGCAGACCCGTGAAGACGATGATCATCACGCCGCTGATGAAGAAGTACACTGGGGAGAATCGGAGGGAAATTTTAGAATTCTGTGGAGAAATTATGTATTAGAATTTATTAAAAATCTATATAAAACTTACAGGAATAAATAATTCACAATACTTAATTATATTCTAATGTCCTAAGATCAACTAAAATATGAGGTATCATAAATGGCATGATAAATAATATTTAAATAACCAAAAAATGTATATAGACTAAAATTTTTATCGCTAAACTCTTAGTAATTTGTAACATAATTATGTAAAAAATCCTACAAAAATATAGTATACTTTGTCCAAGATTTTCTCACTGTGCATGGGCTGCTGATGACCCTGCTCTCCGTTAGCTCTCAACATCTCCGGCGTTCTTGGCCGCGTGTTTGCACAAGTGAAAGTACAAAAAGCGCTTGTAACGACTTTTTGACTTCGATTTCGATTTCTGTCGGCCGGGGAATTCGGTTTTTGGGTTTTCGGTATTTCGGTATTTGGTATTCGGTACTCTGCACTAGGCACTCCACTGATCTTGACATAGAAGCCACAGAGGCAAACGGTAGCCACGAATTTCTGACTTGTCATGGCTCATAGCTCATGGCTTATAGTTTACTTTGGCAGCTGAGTAAACCGCCGCAGCGAACGGAAATCGATAATAAAACCGAAAGACAAGGCGGAGCATTCAGGCCTCATCACGGATCGAATAGGTTAGTTTTAGTGCAGCCATAAACTTCGGAGGGAGACGATCTGGGGACACGCTTTCTCGATGCACTGAGCGAAAGGGTTGAGGTTCAATAACCAAGGCCAGAGGTGAACTGCAAATAGAGTCTACAAAAACGTAAATTTTCACATGAAATTGTTTTGTAAAATCTAAAAATTAAATGTTTTTGGAGTATCAATTGACAGTATTTTTTTTATGTATTAAAATATATATTTATTCATATTAAGTTCTTTTATAAGTTCCAAAAAGACAAACAATTTTTAGAACATAGTAAATTTTAATAAATTGGTTTCTTTTTGTGCAGTAATTAATGACAATACTTTATTTATAAAGTTAAAAGAATATTATTCAAGTTCAGTTCTTCTCTAAGCTTTTTTAAATCCATTCTTTTGGATTAATTTAAAGACAGTATTTAAAAAAACATAAGAATTTAATAATTTAAAACTTTTAAATACATTTTAATTTTATTAAATATAAATTCCAAAAAATAGCCCTACAGTTTTTGCCAGTGCTTTTTGGGGCCGCCCAAATGGCGCAGAACTTACAAACTTTGACCCAAAACGCTGCTTCTTTTTATGTCGCGCTCATAAAATATGTTCGGCTTACAAGAGATAAACCATAAAATAATCCCCCGCCCCCCGTCGCCCCTCGCCCATGTGCTTCCCGCATATTATTCTTTTTTTGGCCGAGCTTTCTAACCAATATGTGTTAAACGAAAGCAAAGAGAGAAGAACGCTAATGATGCGCAAGTAAAGTGCCAAACGAATTTCGTTGTCTTCGCCCCATTGTTTTCCACATATAGTTTACATTTATTTGGGAGAGAAACAAAGCTTCGTCTTCGGATCGTCTTCTATTTCTGTTTCTACTTCTGTTTCTGTCTCAAATTCCATTTCCCGTCTTTCTTCTGGCTTTGTTTTTGGCGATTTCTGCTTCTGCCATTCGGTCGATCAATTTACATATCCATCTGTAGCTTCTTTCTGCGGCTGTCCACTGTCCACTTCTGTTTATCTGGCCTCAATGTCAACTTTATGTTCGACACTATCAATCCGGTGGAAAGAAGAAGATTCACAGACGTGCAGATCGGAATGTATCTCGGAGTTTGTTGTTGAAACTGGATGGGATGATAAATGCTTGGAATGGAAGCTCGATGGTAGAATGTATTCAAGAAATAGAGAACACTGGTTAAAAATGTTGAAAAGATTTGTTTGATACGAATGATAATTTTTCTAGGGCCACAAATATTTAATAAATAATTCTAAGATTTGTATTATTTATCAAGTATTTAAATATTATTTATTATTTATAATACTATTTAGATTAACATATATTTTAAAAATCAGAAAAAAACTAATTAAATTTACCCAAATTTACTGTATAAAAATAAATGATTAAACAGAATATATTTAAAATATCTTAATTTATAAAATCCCCATTTTTTTCGATTATATTAAGACCCTTGAATTTAATTTGATTCTTGGCAAAGTGGGACAATCGCTTATTCCGATTTAATATTCATGAATGATCAAAAGTTTTTTCCACCCCCCCTCGCCGAGTTTTCCCAGCCATTTTCTTCGAATTTCCTTTCTTGCACTCCGGAGTTTGGCTCTCCCCTTTGTGTTGGCCATTTTCTTCATGTGTCTCTATCATTAAGGCAGAGTGCGGCTTAATTGTTGCCGCAGACAATGGCTGGATTGTTCAAGGGGTGGGGAGAGGGGATGAGGGGGCTGGGCTGCCCCCCAATAGCCCCCCTTGGTCCACAGTGGCGTTGCCTATTAAGCAGCATCATAATAATAATGTGTAACAACAAGAGCAACAACAACAGCTGTTGGCAATAACTTTTGCATGCATATATGTGTATTTACTTGTTCGTGAGTGTGAGTGTGAGAGTGTGTGAGTGTTTGGGGACGCATTCAAAGCAATTTCCACAATTTTCGTATTGTTTACTTAATTAATTCTGCACAAAGATTTTCATTTGCAACTGTATTTGTGTGTGCGGCCCTCGCAGATGTTTTGTGGTTATTACAGCAAACCAACAACACCCCAGAAAACCCCCTCTATATCACACACACCCATACAAACACACATCCAATACTCATTCGGGCAGACAAAACGCGTAATGAGTTTATAACATTTAATGAATCCACAGCCGCACAATGCGGCGTATGCGTAATGCGACCAACTCACAGCGAGGCGACAGCTTAAAGGCTCCTTAAAGTATGCAACAAGTCGCCGACGAGTGGGGATAATTAAGGGGTATTTACCGGGATTTTAATTAGATTACAAAATGTAAGGCACAGCAGACTGGGTTGAAAGTTACCGTTTAATATTTAAGAATTTAATACGTTGTATTTTATTTAAGAGTTATGATTTTACAAAAATAATAATATCGAAATTAAGTTATTAAAAATAAATGAGTTTGGAAAGGTGTAAAGGATATTAAAAAAGTATTAGAAAATGTATATCAACAGAATTTGTAATTATAATTCATTTGATATTGCTATTTCGTATTTAGAACTTCAGAAATTGAAATTGAAATATATTTAAAGTTTTTAAAGAGATCCTAAAGTCTTCTTTATAACTACCAAGAGTTCGCTGTTCCACTTTCGTAGTGCCACGCCCCCTTTTCCGCCTTTTCTGGCTTAAAATAAAGCGAGTGCAGAAAAGGAGTTTGACTCCTATTTTCCCGGCTTCAATTTTCAGTCCGTTCGGGGCGGGGGGCGGTGGGCGTGGCAGCAGCATTGACTTTCGATTTGTTGTTGTTATCTCCCAGCGAAGGGAAACTATTTTACCGCTCAATTGATTTTGCAATTTATTTGCGCGCATTATGCGAAGGAGGTTGGAATGGGGATGGTGCCACGGTCTACTATATATAAACTCCGACTGGATGGATGTTGATACTCACACGTGTCCCGGGCCTTGAAAACGAAGAGGGGGAGGAGGAAATCGAGGACGAGGAGGAGCCAAAGGATACTGGTGGCATTTTCAATTCTATTTACTCCCAATAATCATCATCAATGTCAGTTTCGCCAGCACTAAAATGAAAATAAAAACAAGCCAGGCAAACAATTTTTGTTTTCCTCCCAAGTACTCGATACTCGATACTTGACTAGCTGGCAGCGGCAAAGGCAACAACAAGAACGTCAACAGGATCATTGGCAGAAGCCGACAGCAACAACAATGAAGCCCCGAAAGAAAGAGACGGCAGGCGGCAGAGAGAAAGAGAGGGGGCGATACGAAACGCATCGAGAGTTGATGTTTATATCGATTGCTGGCAATTTCGTGAATTACAACAGACAAACACTACGGCCGAGCGAAAGAGAGGGGTGTATAAGGCGTAAGAGAGACGGGACTAGTGGGTGGGAAAGAGAGGGAAGGGGAGGAGGGAATGGGACACACTTGAGACACGTCGTCAGCGACGTGAGCATGTTGCTGTAGTTCTTGTTCCCCATCTCCTCTCGTTTTTTTACAGTTGTCGTTATAAACACAACAAGAAAAAAAAGGATTCTTTTAGATTATAAGTCACTTTAATTATTACTATTTAAAAGAACAATTTTGGACCAACAAAACAGTACTAATTTTTTTTTTCGATTTTTCCTAGTTTTTCACAAATTTAACGAATTTTACAAAATTTTTCTCGATTTTTCACAAAAAATTTATTAGTTTTTTTGCCGTAACTAAGGAAATATTGATCCAAATATGGATTGTCATACCTTTCTGAACTCGTTATTAAATTTCCTATCGATTGGCATTTAAACCTGGGCATTTTATTTTTTTGCCATTTTTCGTAAAAAATCATGAGGTACCCCCTTACAAAAAAATTGAAAATTGGCGAAAATTTTATTTTTGCAGGATCACCCGGGAAGTGTTATGAATTTTTTTATTATTTAGTTATCTGTTCAAAACAGTATTCATTTTTAGTGTAGGACCATTTTTGGCCAAGTTATAGCAAAAAAACAAACAGACAAAAATTCAAATTTTTACCAAAAACCCAGATTCCAATTTTTCTCAAAAAAATAATTACTTTTTTGACCGTAACAAAAGAAATATTGATCCAAATATGGATTGTCATACCTTTCTGAACTCGTTATTAAATTTTCTATCGGTTGGCATTTAAATCTGGATATTTTATCTTTTTGCCATTTTTCGTAAAAAATCAAAAAAATTGAAAATTGGCGAAAATTTTATTTTTGCAGGATCACCCGGTAAGTGTTATGGATTTTTTTATCATTTAGTTATCTGTTCAAAACAGTATTCATTTTTGGTGTAGGACCATTTTTGGCCAAGTTATAGCAAAAAAACAAACAGAAAAAAATCAAATTTTTACCAAAAAATGAGATCCCAATTTTTCACAAAAAAGTAATTCGTTTTTTGAAGGAGAAAATTGAAATATTGATCCATATATGAAACTTTCTGAAATCGCAATCAAACACAATCGATTGGAATATAAATGTGGACACTTAAATCTTTACTGGAAACCCACATTTTCTCATTTTTCCTCAGTGTAATTGTTGTTGTCGCTGTGTTGCCATGTCGCTGGCGTTTGTTGAATTGCTGGAGTGGCGGCGGCTTGGAGGACAAGTAGTGTCGGGGTCACCAATTCAACAGTCACCAGTCGCAGCAGTTCCCCTTCCCACCTTCCCATTTTTACCGTTGGCACCAACGACACTGTCACACACATAAACACACACACACATGAGAGACAACGTAGCGGTACGGTAATCACAATTCGTTAAAGTTCAGGCGACAAAACTAGTCTGTTTATAGGGCAAAAGTCCTTAAAAAGTATACCATATTTTGTTGATATATGAAAATAAGTTTTTTTTTTGTAATTTTAAAGTTTTACATATTTATATTTAATTTTTAAATTTTTCTTTAAATATTTTCCATTAAATGTCAAATACTTTTCCACCATTTTATTCGCCTGTTGTCAAATTCCGCTGCTGTGTTGCGATTTTCCACGCCTGATGCCTTGATACTTGACTCGGCTCTAGTTCCCCTGCTTCCCTCCTTTATCGCCCTCCCCTCCCCACAGTTCATTCTGTTCAGTTCCGCCATGTTCGCCCATTCACCTCACACACACATGCAGACTGGCATGCACTCGGAGACAAAACTAAAACAACGAATTACGTTAAATCAGTTTTTGTACTCTAAAAGGGGGCATTATTCAAGTTTGAATATTTTTAATTTCGGTATATTTAAATATAATACATATTAAATGTCAGAATATTATTTTTAATATTATATATAATAATACTGTGTCATTATCTCATGCAAAGTACAGAACTTCTTCCAGTTAAATCCCAATACAGACATTTACATAACCCCTTTATATTTTATCCCCACCTTATCTTATTTACAATACCTAAAATCCCCTCAAGTTTAATTGAATTGCCTAGGAATAAATGTATTTATTTATTCAAAGGGTATACAATGGCTGGCCATTTTGTGAGCTGGGTGTTATTGCCACGACGGCTCCCTTCGCTGAATTGTCTGAATTGCCAGAGGTCCTTTATCCTCCCCGCTCCTTTTTTCCTTTTTACGCTGACGCAGGAGAGTGTTGCATACTTTTCGGCTGGCATTTGTTTTTATGCGCACGTTTCACGTTGCCCGTTATGTGCTTGATTGAAGTTTGTCTCAGCATGCCCCCTCTATATATTTTTTTACATTTCATTTTTAAAGCTAGCAAAAATATTGAAATACTTTCTTTTCGCCCAAGTGGCCAAAAATTATGATCGCTTACATCATAAAGAGTATTTTGCACGTAGGAATGGGCGAATTCGAAAAGGGGATTTCGGGGATTGGTGGCAGCTTAGCGACAAATCCGCTTGTCGGGGCGAACACAAATACAAATACAAATACAAATAACAACTACATGCACAAATGTACAAATAAAAATTAACAACAACGAGTAAGCAGCTCACGCGCTAAGCTCGCATAATTTGCACAAAATAACAAACAAACTCCGGCGCACAAGCACACACATAACATGCTTAAAAATAGATTACAATGGTATAAAGTTAACAATGCCCCGCCCCCTGCCACCCGCCTCTTTCCCACCCTTATGTAAGCCAAAAGGGGGGAGGGGGGCTTTTGGCCAAATAAATTCACTCGCGGGTCGCAGTGGCAAAAGCGCTAAAAACGCAAACAAAAATTTGCAGCTTTCTATCGCATAAATAAAGTTTAAAATAAAGTGCGAATGAAGAAGAAGAAGCAGCAAGGAGCCGGCGAACAACCGCAAAGTTCACACGCAAAGGCGTGAGCCACGCCCCCCGCCCCCCACACACAGACACCCACACACACATACACGCCCAAACAAACGTCATTTAAAAGTTATTTGGACGCTAGTTGGTGTTTATGTAAAAGTAGCTCTCTCGACCTGCCCGAGGCCAAAAAATCCTGGGCAAAAAGCGAGGGAAAATGCGGTGGGAAAATGGGAAGGGGAATAAAGCAGGGGAGGGGGTGGCTGAAAATTACAAGCTGAAAAAGAAGGGAGGAGTGAGTATCAGCGGTTGGGAAAAACACAAAAAAAAAGCAGAAAACCCAAACCGAAGTAGAAGGCAACTTCTGCTTTGGGGTTTGGTTTAAACAAACTCACACCTACACACCCACACACACCTACATATGCACAAAAAGCAGCCAACACCTATACACACACACACACAAGCACAATCACTCATACAGCGGCACGCGAATGAGCACGCACATACAATGAACTAAACGCTACGTGCTGATTACTGCTAACGCAAGGATTTTCCTCACACACACAAGCGCACCAGCACTAACACACGCACACAAGTGCAGTTAAAGGACAGCATCGGAGGCAACAAAGCAATTTGCAGACGACTGCCAAGAAGAAAAGGAGAAAGGATATACCCTTTGATCAATCGAAACATTAAAGATCTTCAACTAACAAAGTTTATAAAATATCATCAGATATTTTTATTATTTTACAAGTAAGAAGTTTTTAGATTATTTACAATATATATAAAAGACCTTATAATTTTCATGGAATATGTTTAAAATATTTCAAATACTTTTGTCACAGCTAAAGTATCTTATTAAAAAAGAAAAACATTTAAAATATTCCCGGAACTTTTCATTCCTAAAATAATAATAGAAAATTTAGAAAATATTTTTAAATATAATTTTAAGTTGTTATAAGTATTTAAAAGTAGCAAACCTTATCATTTATTTATTATAATAATATTTAAAATGTATTCTGTAAATTTTTAGATTAAAAAAAATAACATAGCCAACCATAGAGTCGACTTTACCTACTCTTTCGAGCTCAACAATTTACAGGGTATGTGAAAAAGGCGTCGCCAGAAATTACTGCAGGTCCTTATTGTTAGTTTAGTAGTTGTTTGCCAAGCATTTCACACGCGACACACGCAAAACACCCAAACAAACGCAAACACACACACACGCATACAAAGCACACACACACACTAATGCAGGCGGACAATGTTGGACAGCTCTTAACAAAATATTTAGCATGTTAGTAAATTTTAATACCTGCCAAAGCAAAAGCAACCTTTGGTAAATTTTAGGAAATTTGAAAAATCAACAGAAAAACAGGCAAACAAACCGACCATAAAAAGGGGCAACCAAAAAAGAAGTGCAACCATTTTTGGTAGTCAACCAAAATATTTATTCCTAATAAATAATAATATTAAAATATAAAAGCCAACAGAGAGCTAAAATCACTAACAAAAGTAAATAAAGGCGGCAGATTAAGTGACTTTTTTTGCTTAATTATCCGATTTAATACGTTTATAATCACGTTTTAATGGGTAATTGTGGAATTTTCTTAAGTAGATTTCGATTTAGGAATTTCCCCTGGCCTTTTGTTGTCTCATTTGGCCTGTTTTGCCACCCATTTCATTCGAAAGTCACTCGAATGCAAACAAACAGATGTGCGAACGCATTAGGCAAACACGCCTGTGAATACCGATTTATGTAGGCAGGTTTCAGTGTTTCTGCTTCTGTTTCTGTGTTTCTATCAATACATAATGGCACTCGAAATCACTTAAATTAGCCTTCAGACTGCCGACTTCTCTGCTCCTCGTGTTGTCCCTAATAATAAGGCTTATAAATCAGGCAGACAAAAGCACATAGCACACACATGCCTCTCTGTTCTGTTTGCCTTTTGATGTTTTGGCATTTAATTTGTCACATTTTGGCGCCTGGACGAGGAGGCCAGAAGATTGGATTGGCATGGACCGAACGAACGAACGGGGTGGCACATTAATTGGTAATTTGATACAATTTGCATTGCTTAGTTGCGGAATTATTTTAATTGGGTGTAATTTTACGGACGCATTGATGGCCCAAAGCCCAAAGCCACACCGCAGGCCAAAAGTCTAACGAGCCGTCTGATGTGTGGGCTGCAGTATTCTGTATTCTATATTCTGTATCTATTCGAGTTTTCCCAAGAGTGAGTATGGTCACTTTGTCTCCACATCTGATAATTTCCCTAGTTTTGCACCTACAAAGGCGCAGTTCGCAGGTCTTTAAGGTGGCATCGGGTTTCCTTTCATCCGGTAAACTGTCATGGAAACTGCTTTCTTTTTGCCCCTTTTATGTGTGAACGTGAAAGGGGGAAACTTAAATGTGAACTTTTATTTATTTGGGCTATTTATGTTTATTTTTTGGTATTTTTATTGGGTCTTTTTTAAATAAAATAACTTAATAATAATTTCCTAAATTCGTATTAAAATTGTTAGCAAAGTAAATAAATCAATTAACTAAATACGAATATGCTTAACTAATTTAGCTGAAATATGAAAATTATAAGAAATTTATTTCACACGTTTCTAGCATGATTAAAATTCAATATATGATGTATTAAATTTTTCTACATATTTTTCAACACAAATAAAGACAAAGTGTAGCCTTCTTTTAGGACTAGTTTTATTTAGCTCTCTTTTTCTGCCCATTTGCTGTCCCTTTCTTTTTCAGTTTTGGCCGCTGTTGTTGTTGTTTATGTTATTGTCGCGTCGACAAGCGAGCAATTAGCTGCCATTTAGTCCCGGAGTCCTTGGCTGCCATTCAGCGACAATCGAGCAGAGACCCCCGACCCTCACCACTCAATTGACCAATTGACCCTTTCTTGTCACTCTGCAATTGACGCTTTGGGGCGACATTGGCATACCGAAACGCAAGTCGCAGGGCCAACAATGCAGGCCTGTTTCCCGCCGCCACCCACAATTTTCCACCCACTTGCCAACGCTATTTGCCATTTGCCATTGGCCACCGGCACCCCGTCTTCCATTATATCGTCAAACGCCATTGACAGGCATTTAAAAAAGGACTCTGTGGATTCCTGAAATCCTGTATCCTGTTCTCGGTTTTTGGGCACTTAGAAAAAATGATAAAATACCTGAAAAATGTATTTATGATAGGAATTTTACCTTTCCTCATATCAAAATAATAATTTAAGATAAATAAATAATATTTTAATATCAAATATGAAGCTAAAAAGGTTTTTTTAAAAATACAGAAAATCTATATTGTCCCAAATTTAGAAAACGAATTTTAACTTTAAGAATATTAAAATAATAATATTAAAAGTAATAAAAAATATTTCTATATAAAATATGAAAAACAAAATATATTCTATATTTTTTAACAAATAATCAGAATAAAATTCTTTGTGTGCATCTGAGTCTACGTATTTGCAAATGTATCTGTGTATCTTCGCATCTGTATCTGCGTATCTACGTATCTGTAACTGAATCTGCATTTGAATGGCAGACATTGCTGCGGCACTGATTGATTGATTGACTGCATGATTTATTGGCTATTTAGTTGCGGCAGCAACAAATTAGCTGCATAAACCAAATTCTAAATGCTGCGTAACCCCCTCTCATCGCTTGTTTGTGTGTGTGTGTGTGTGTCCATGTCCGTGTCCATGTGCTTGTGTGTGTGTCTTTAGGCACTTAACAAACTTTTGCGTAGGCAAAGTTTACCCAAATGCGGGAAAAGGGGAAGGAAAATGGGAGGGGAAAAGGGGGCGGGCCACTCTAAACAAGCAATTGCAACTCATTAAGCGTTGACTCTGCCGCAACGTCAAAGTTTTCAGCAGGTAACCAACACGCCGAGGGCAGTTTCAAAGGTTTCTAAATATTTAAATAAAATCATTCGATTTTGTACTATTTTTTATTAAATTAAGAAACGTTTTAAAAGCAATTTTATTTATTTTATTTGACTTTTTTTTGGCTTTTAAATCCAATAAAATGGGTAAATATTCTAGCACCCCTCTTAAAGGTGTAGACAACAAAAACTAACGTTTTGCCGAACCAAATCAACAACAATAGCAATAACAACAAGTTCCCAAGCTCTTCCCATTTTTTCTTCCCCCTGGATTTTTTTCCCTTTCCTTACTCTTCACCCGTTTTTCGCCCCGTTTGGAAAAACAAAACAAACTTTACTGCTCTTCCAGTGGAGCCATCCCTCTTTTTTCCCTATTTCGCCACAACCCCATGGTCTTTTTCCTCCGATTGTTGTGTAATTTGCACCTATCGATGCTTCGAAGTTTGCCGAATCGAAAACGCTAGAAAAACGAACTTTTTTAATGAAATGCCGAATGATATGGGGGCTTCTTTCCACTTCACTCTTCTCAGGCAGCCGATTGGATTGCCCAGCATTGTCTGTCGTTGCACTGGGATAAAATATAGTATTAAATACTATTTATATTTTTGCTTAATATAAGCTTTAAATGTAATTTAATAATTTATTTATTTTGTAGATAATTTAAAATAATTTTTAAAAATCCAGTAAAATTGTATAAACCATTTCAATCATTTGTCTGTTAATGTTAAGAAATAATTTTTTTTTTAATTATACGAATTAAAAATTAAATATATTTTATTAAATAATTTTATAAATAGATTTAAATAATTTCCAATTTTTCAAGTGCGTTCTTTCATTCATTTTCCTTCTGCTGCTTCGATTGCTGCCACTGTTTTCCTTTTGCCAATAGACTTCACATTAAATTTCACTAATAAAGCAAACAATGCGTGGCATTCAGGGGCGTAGTCGAGGGGCAGTGAGAAGGGGGGCGGGGGCCTTAGGTGAACGGCAGATGAGAAATTGTTAGGAGGAGTCTCCTCTTCTTCTTCTGTCAGTGGCAGTCGCCTGAAATGGCGAGGCAAACGTGCAACACTCATACGTCATGTTGGACGAGACTGAGACGAGAGTGAGTGAAAGCGAGAGGGGGATAGTATAGATAGAGATGGAAAACGGCGGGGAAAAACGGGGGGCAACTCAACGGAGCAGCAACGAAACACGCACAATGTAATGGCATTTTTATGTTGCATCACGTACTGGTCATAAGTCATGTTTAGAGCACTGACTGCTGCTGCTCCCCCTTCTGCTTTTCCATCCCCCCCATTTTCCACCCATCCCAAACTCAAATGAACTGTAGCTAAATTGGCCCTGTCCTGCTGAAAATGTCCAACTGTCAGTCAGACGGCGGCGGGCAGCTTAAACGGATATTACAAGGTGTTGGCCAAACATTGACCGTACATGAGCTTAAAGCAAAATTAACTAACTAACAGAGCTGTGGAAAATCAGTGGGAGTGGGTGGGAAATCAGTGGGCGGGGGGCTGGGAAATTGGCCCTGTTCCCTGGTCTTAAATGCCGCCTAAGCGGCTTTGCTGACCAACAAAACAAAGCGCGACAGTTTGCGGTGGCTGAAACTGAAGCCGTTGAGTTGGCGGAAAAGGGTATCGTGTTATATTTAAAAAGAGCTGATATTATATTACCTAAATGATATATGAAAAGTACCTAGAAATAATTAGCAGCTGCAAAAGCTAATTGATTTTTATTTAATTCCCTTCTCAGACTGAAATTAAAGTTGATTTTCTGTGATTCATGAATAGACTATATAATTAAGAATATTTATAATTTAAAATATTTGGATATTGAATGATTGATTTCATATATGGGTTACTATCCTGTGTAATTATATAATTTTTCTATATTTTATTAATTTAAATGGGCTAAATAAAAAAATTTCCAACTGGTTGCTAATTCATTTAAACTAAATTTAAGACCGCAAATAAATCGCAAATTTAAAGGCTTATATTCGTTTGATCCTAAGCAGCTTAGAGCTTCTTAAATATTTTTGCCGCATTTCCGTTGAGACAAATTAAAGTGCAGATGCTAAACTTTAAGTTGGCCCAAAAGATTCCAGTTTCAGTGGGATTTCCATAGTTTTCATGGCCAGCTCATAGTTGGCTCTTCATCAATTTGGCCAGGCTTCTCCGCAAGATAACCATTAAAGACAGCCGACATTCGGGGCCATAACATAATGTTGCCCCTCGCAGAAACACCCAATTTTCCGCCCACCGACAGAGTTTTGATTTATTTGAGCCCCGGCATTTAGATACAAAGGCAAAAACAATTTCCCCGGCTGCCTGATGAGATGGGTGGCTACTCCTTTGCCGCCCCCCTTCCTCGAAAGGAGGCTGTGGGGGGGCGTGGCCGGAGGATTCCGAATGCGGAATCGTAAACTACACGGCCCTCCGACAATTGGCAGTTGCGAGAGAGGCAGCGATAAATAATTTCAATGCTGCGGTTGCCTCGCTTTCATAATTCCCCGTTTTCGGGGCTTTGATCAAACGTCAGTGCTCCTAAGCCTATTGGGCCACGCCCACCCAGAAAGCGAACGCCCACCACTTGAACTTCGAACTCGAGGGCGAAGCGGGGGTCGTGCCCTCCCTCGCCTTTTGCCACTTTGACTGCGAATACTTTTCTGGCCTTTATGATTTACGCAGACAGCGAATTCCTTGGGTTCCTCGAGTTTGCTTCTTGCCTGCCCAGCGAAATTAATTGAAATAGGTAGCTTGGGCTGCGATTTCGATTTATCAAATATTTGTATGGTATAAAAGAAAATATATTTATTTTTAATATTATTTTTTTTTATGAATAGTTCTATGTATATTAGTTAATAGGTACTATTAAATAATTTTATTTCATTTAATTTTTTTTTTATTATTTGAATTAAATTTTTAGTAATTCCCTATCAATGAAATATGTTAGATATTCGAGGAGTTACAATTTATTTTTGCTTTTATTTTAAAGGGTTCAATGTCTCAAGAAATTAGATTACACAAAAATGGAATTCAAACTTGTTGGTTATTTGTTTTCTCTTCGATCCTGGGATGTCAAAGTGGGTGATGTGGGTGAGCCATTAACGATATTCCGAGCTTCTACCGGAACGATAAGATTCCTGGAGGTACGTAGCTTTTTAAGGAAGAACCTTCCGTTCAATTGGTTTTTTTCGGGCGCCGCCAGGACGAAAAGGCAACAGACGAGCAGGATCACGAGGATAAGTAGCTTCATTTTGGCTCAAACAGATCTCTTCTGTGGGTCTGAAGTCGCAATGTTGCTGGCCGTTTGCTAGACGAATTTGTTCTCATGAACCATTTGGCTGGCAGAAGGGTTTTTATAGTCCCAAAAAATAAATGCCGACGCACTTGAAATTCAAATCTAATTGAGGGCCCAAATCGCTCCCAGCTAGGGTTTTTTCCTACAAATTTTGGTATAGCGGAATGACTTGCAGTTCTTTAGGTTTTAGGCCTCCTAAATTGTCTGGGTTTCTATGCTAATGACCTTTTAAGATTTTTCTGAAATGACATGACTTGGAAATTGAAGAAATAATTCTGTTTTATTCAAAACTTGTTATAGTATTATTTAAAATTATATGCCAGCCACTTTAATTTTTTTTTTTGCTAAAAAATATTTATTTTTATATATATATTAATTATCATTATTAATTTATTTTTAAAGGGTGCTCATTTAAAGTTTCCCTTTTTGCCTGGCATGTTATTTACTTATTTAATTCTGTGTTCTTTCGCTTTGAGCCAAAACTCTTTGGTCAATTGGACAGCCTTTCGCCTGCCCCTCCCCTTAAGCATTTTCCATTTTCCGGGTAGGTGTGTTTCCCAAGGCCTTTGTCTCGGGCCCCAAACGTCTCGAACTTGAGCTTCGTTTCGTGGCTCGCTGATTAATGAATTTGATAAAAAGAGTTTTCCACATGGCCAAAGAGATTCCCGCACATTTTCCTAATTAACATGAGCTGCTGTTATGGTGAATATATACAAATACTCACGGATATTTAGGGATTTTCCGGGGACATTTTCATTATGGCCTCCGATGATTTGTGCGCTGCGATAAGCGCACCTTTTGCCATAACCAACCGAGTTATGAGCTTCACCCAGCTATTGATTCGAGATGAAGTTTTATTTTTTTAATTAATTAAGAGGTTAGCAGGGGGGCTACTCCCCTTTTCAGGGGCTTTGAGCTGAGGAAAATGGCTGGCTCAGCCGGAAATAAAAGGGGGCAAAGGGCCAGGAGCGAAACGACACTCAAAGATAGCTGGACAAATGCTGCTACAACTCCCAGGCAACTCCTTCTGATCAAGTGGGCCCCAAGGACTCGTAAACATGGCCAACACACCAAACGTGTCCTGGCCAACACACACACACTTATACAGTGAAACACACACCACTACCAGCAGACAGTTCGTGTACGTGAGGTGTCGCCCGTTTTTGAGTCGAGCCAAAAACTTTTTCACGCAGCATAATTTTTTCTCGCCCCGCTCGGCGTTTTTCCGCTTTTCCCCCGCAGGCCGTGTGGCATGTGCGAAATGTAACACTTGTGTGGGAAAGCGGGAAATGCTGGGAAATGCCGGGAAAAGCTGGGAGAAGCTGGGAGAGGAGCGTCTGCTGGCCAAGGAACCGCAGGACAAAACGCTCTCGGAGGAAAAGGACACCAAAACACCGCCCCGATAAAGCTGACAGTGAATAATTCAGGCGACTCGCAAATGAATGCGGCCGAGGCGAATACATTTCGGCTGCACTGTGTGAGTGCATCCGCATTCAAACTCACCGCCGGCGGAAGGTGGAAGTTCCTAAGTTGCGAATCAACGGGGAAATTTAAATGTCCTGGAATTTGCTTGGATATTTAAATCTATTTAATATTCATCTAAATTTAGGCAACATATTTTATCCAATTAAAGGGTGAATTTATCAAAATGTAATGGAAAATCAGTTTAATTAAATCAATGCAATTGGAAGCAACAAAAAAAAATAGAATTATGTGATGTGATTTAACTCGTTTAATTTCTTTTATAATTAAATTAATAATCAAAAGAAGAGACGCTGAAATATAATATAAACTTATAAATATACAATAATTGTAATAATTTAATTTGAATATAATTATCAAATAAAAATGCTTTAAATAAAAGTAGTTTGGTGCAGTTTTTGTATTTGTTTGAATATTATTATTATGTGTATTCACAAGTTCCTAACTCGTATACCTGCTTAAATATTTATTTTCTGATCCCTTAGCCATAAATATCACTCCTTTTAATCACTGATCCCCTCGTATTCATTAAGTTTAAACAGTCGAAAAAAAACAAAGGGGCGAAGCGCTCATAGAGACGTGCCAATTGCGATTGACGTGAATGGCCATTCGGAATGATTGCCCCATGGGTTTGTCGGCAATTTGCATATGCTCAGACACGCACTCACATTCGCATTCACCATTCGCATTCGCATTCACCATTCACATTCACATTCCAATTGGAGAATGGAGTGCCGGTGGGGGAATCCCCAGAATGAATCCCCATTGGACGATGGCCTTAGTCCTGCATTTGCACGTGTCTTGGACATAAAATTCGATGCCCCCCCTTCCGCTTTTCCACTTTTCCGCTTTTCCGATGCCTTTCCACTTTTCCAGCTGATTCAGCAAACGAAACGAAACGAAACTCCGATTGGGGGCGAGTGTCATTTGCAGCAATTGCAGAATGTATCTCTCGGATGCGAATGTATCTTTTGTGCCCGTTTATGCCCCCAGTAATTGTTATGAACTTCATTCCGGATCGTTGGCATGTGCGTGCGTGTCCGGATTTGCAAGGGGGATTCAGGGGGCTCTTGGTGTCCAAAGGCAGATAGGCGGCCTTTCAACAAATTGCTTTGATAATTGTTAACATCTCATGCGCGGCAACTTAAGCTGTCGCCCCTTTTTGGGGGGGTGGGGGTGTTTAGAACCCCCCTTTTTCGGGGCTGTGGTGGTGGCAATCTGGGCGTGGCACTTTACACGGCAACTTGTTATTTTGTGGTTGACTAATTGCATGTGTGTGCAAAAGGAGTGCCAGCCCAAAATCATACTTCCTGCTAAGAAGGGGGTGCAAAAGGGGTGTAGAGGGGGTGAAAAGGGGTGGAGAGGGGGCCACTGGTCACTGCAGAACATGGCAACATGAGCAGCAGGATCAGAGTCAGACCCCAAACCAGGAGCCACTTGCTCAGTGCCGACACGAGATTTATGCTGCCAGTGATATGACCAAACAGCAGGCAGGATGTGCACTGCAAGAAACAGGGAGGGGATTGGGGAAAGCAACTGAGATTAAAAAAGTATATTTTTGAAACTATTAATACTTAAAATATTTACTTATAATGTTTAATTTTGAAGTTTTTAATATTTTTATATTTACAATGTTTAGTTTTGATATTTCTAATATTTTTTATATTTAATTCTGATTTGTATAATATTAAATTTTGATATTTTTATCTCTTGATATTTATTATATTTTATTTTGATACCCTTTTTAATCGTTTATATATTTTTGTTGCCATGATTTTACATTCTTAGCATTTATATTATTATTTTTATAAGCATTTTTATGTACATCAAATTCAGAGACATTATATAAAACAAATCAATGATAAACTTAAAATGTACCAAGATTTCCCTTACCTTAAACATTTATAAATAAATTCCTGTTTTTGTTCTCTTTGTCCAGATAAAGATATAAATATTTACAGATTTTCTAAAAATACCAAACTAGTATCCAGAGTAGGTTGCTATATTTTCTCTCAGTGATCGCCGCTTTTCAGGGGCTTTCCGAAAATCCAATGCGCTTTTCAGCAACCGAGAACTAAATCAACGGCATCCCAGAGCCAGCTCGTGTTCGTTGGCAGGGGGCGAAAAAGGGGTCTGAAAATAGGGGCGGAATGGGAACTAAGGGGGAGTGGCACTTCCTGGTTTGGCCGGTGAGCAGACAGTGCGTATGCGTGATGCTGGAGAAGCGAAGAGAGAGGAGGGAGAGCCGGGGCTCTAAAATATACTTTGCCAGCGCCCGGGTTATGGTTTTTGCGGTTGCATTTTGCAATTTTGCAAATGATAAAGTGATCCAGGCGAAGGAAGGCTGAACCACCCACCGAACCACCCAACTTCGGTGGGTGTGGGTGTCAGCGGCAATGGTTCAAGTGGTCACAGCATGACCACCGCCCAAAGATGAATGAGCCATTGGCCACAATGCAATGGAAACTGTTGCTACACGACGACGACTGCAGTTGAAGCTGCCTTTCCAGGGGCGTAGATGGCAAGGGGGGTCTTTTCTGCTCCGTTTCCGCCAGAGGAGTGGGTGGTTCAGGGGCAGGCACAAACACCGCACATAAAACAATCAGCCGGCGACCACAGGCTGACACGAAATGCCGGAAGGAGCAGCAAAATGAAGTCACAGCACAAGGAACTGAGTCCAGAGAATCACGAAAGGAGCGGCAGGATAATGGAAAGAAGGAGGGGGAGGGGGCACAAAAGGAGGATTCCTCCCATGGACAAGGACAAAGCGGCGGACACAATTCATACATGAGTGCATTCATTTGCCGGCCTTCTAATCAGTTTATTTGCCATCGGGGTGTGTGGCGGGGGGAGGGAGGGGGAAAGTAATTGGAAGTTGTTGCACTCAATTACAGTTAATGTGCGACGGGTAGGAGAATCACAGCGAGTGCTCACTGTACTCACGCGTCAGTCGATCGCAGCGAAAAAGGTCTAAAATAAACATAATTAATGGACTAATATTAATTGGCATAAATTAAGTTTCTTAAATTGGTTAAAAATACAGTAATTGTTATTAAAAAGTTTTAATTAAATAATTTAATTAATATAATAATGGTTAATAAATAAAAAATCAAAAATAATATATAATAGGTGTTATTATATTTTAAAACAAAATAAAAAAGATATAAAAAAATGTTCTTTACCATTGATAAACTCATAAAAATATATAGAAAAGATATATTTCAGTTCAAGATTTTTTATCTTAATTTAAATTCAATTTTAATAATTGTTTACAGAATCAGCATGAAATTGGAATAGAGCTTCAAATATATAATTAATTAATGTAGTAAATAAATAAATATATAATATCCCAATTGCATTAAAAAACATAGTTTTTCAGCAAATCTTCAAAGTCATCTCCAGAACAGTTTAATAGTTTTTAAGCAATTATTCGGTTTAGGGCAACCCAGAAATTGCAAAAAATCTCAAATATGCCAAATTGATAAACTCAACTACCTTGTTTAGTTTTTCGGGCAATTATCCCCCACAAACCAAAAATGGAAAATAAGAAAACACAATATTTTGGTGTCGATGTTACATTAATTTGCATTTCGCGATTACACAGGTTGAGTCAAATACATTAAATCAAAAGAGTGGGGAATAAACTTGTGTGTTTTTTGGGTCCTTGTCGAAGGACTCAAAGGATTCAAAGGACATCTACAACTTGCTCTTGATGTTGCGCAGGATGGGGAACTTGTCGTGGCCGGTGCAGCCGCCGCGGAAGTCATCGAAGCTCAGATCGACGACGGCGATGCCGCCGAGTCCCTCGCGCTTCACGTACTCGGCCTTGATGGCCGCCGTGTCGGGATCCTCGTAGCCCACCCACACTCCGTTCTCGCCGCTGTCGTCGGCGGAGCGGTAGGCGTAGCTGCCGAAGCGCTTGGTCGGATCGCCCACCTTCCGCAGCGGACCGTCGGCGCCCTTCAGGTGCTGGTTAGCGGGATTGGGCAGCTTGGCGCACACCTCCGGCCAGCTGAGGAGTCCGGGGGTCTGGGTTTGGGTTCCAGCAGGAGCCACTCCATCGGCCTCCGCGACTGGCGGCAGACCGGTGAGTCCCGAATCCTTGGTCAACTTCCAGGCGCGTCCATAGGTGGCGATGCCCACGTTGATCTTGGCGGCAGGAGCACGGTTTCCGGTCCAGTACTTCACCTGGTAGTTGATATTGAACTCGGGGTTGCGCTCGTTCAGCTCGTAAATGGGCGCCGGGAAGTCGGCCACCTCGTTGTTGCGCTCGGGCGTCTGGAAGTCGTAGGTGTGCAGGTTCACGTAGTCCAGGTTATTGATGATGGCGGGCACATCGAAGAAGACTATCAATGGGGAAAGGATTTATTAAATCGATGTAATAAATATCATATCACTTAAAAACCTTTTTGGGTCTTTTTGACCATTCTAACTAATTTTAAAGATAAAGGGTTTTTCTAAAATTAAAATATTCATATTTAAATTGTCCTTTTTTTAAACTAAAAATGCCTAATCGATTTTACTAATATTAGCATTTTTTAATTTAGTTATTGAAGTCATTTTGACACTTTTTTTCCTATTTTTTAAAAGGCGTTTACCGGAGATAACAACTTTGTAAAAATAAGGAATTTTCTAAAATAAAAATATTTAAGTCAATTTGAACTGTATCTATTTCTAAAACTATGTTACCAAAGAGAAGCACTTTGTAAAGATATGGGATTTGCAATTAAAATATTGATATCTATTTAAATAATATTTTTTCAATTACATTAATTTAAAAAAATTTAAATTTAGATTGAAAAAAGAAGGAAAAATCAAATAATATCTTAGAAATTGTTTTGTGAAACTCACGCGAAGAGTTGACATTGGGCAGGACGCTGAGGCCCAGGACGTAGCCGTCGGGACGGAAGGCGTTCTTCAGCTCGCGGACCAGAGCGGTGAAGGCCTCCTTGTGCTCCTCGGCCTTCTCGTCGACCACGTGGTCGCCGCTGAAGATCTTCTTGAATCCCTTCCAGAACTTGCCGATGCTGCCGTGCACCTTCTTGGCCTTGTTCTTGGGGAACTGCCATCCCAGGTCCAGGCCATCGAAGCCGTAGGTCTTCACCAGCGAGTGGGCGCTGTTGATGAACGGAATCCTGGCATTGCTGCTCTCCAGCAGGGTCAGGTACTTGTTGTTCTCGGGATCCACGGTGTCCTTGTCGCCGCCCACACTCAGGAGGACCTTGAGGGCCGGGTACTTGCGCTTCAGGCCAGTCACCTGGCGGAACAGACTGCTGCCCAGATCCAAGTCCAACTTCTCGTTGTTGCTGACCAGCTTGTTGCTCGAGGGATTGATGCCGGCATAGCCGTAGATCAGATGGGTGCAGTACTGCAGGGCGGGCTCCAGATCGGCGAGGATCAGCTTGGAGAGGCCTGGTAAATGTTATAAAAATATAGGGAAATTTTTAAAAATATTACGAGTTGTAAAAGTAAATCCTGCTTTTTAAATTAAGAAAATTGTGAAGCAATGTTTTGCAGTTATGTGTTGTACAAATAAATCTTACTGGGCAGGAAACATTTTCGAAACAATCAAATTTAATTGTTATTCCCAAAAATAAATGCACTTAAATATAAGTTGTGTTCGAAAACACTTAAAAGTTTGCATCATCAATTAGCACCTCTGGAAATGAGTCATTCCTCGGACACCCGATGCCAATTTCAATTAGCCCAAGTCTGGCGGTTTTGCGTGGGCTCTCCCCTCACACTCTCTATAAGCAATTTACTCGAATTCACTCGAATTGGTTACAAAACATCCCCTCGGTGATCTTGTGACCCGTTGCCAATTATCAGCAAAACAATTTTATGCTTTTAGCATGTGCCTATGAAAAGTGAAAATCATCTAATTGAATTGAGCCCCAGAGAGCTCTCCATCTTTCTATGAAATATATTCGTGTGGTATATATTTTCTAACCACCGATAACCCCGATTCTTATCAGGCGAATTCAGAAGTGGGACTCACCCTCGCGGACGAAACTGTTGCCGTCGTAGTAACAAAGTAGATGATGAGATCCGGCGGCGGAAATCTGGCCAATGGCCAAAGATCCCACCAGCAGGGAGAACAGGGCGTACAGCTTCATAGCTGTAAATGGAAAAGGTGGATATATTATAGACCAACTGAAACTGTAAAATGTAGGAAAGTTTTGGCAAGATTATCAGAAGGCATATAATAAATTATACGATCTCTATATATTTATTTAGGTCAATTTCTTTATATTTATTATTAAAATTATTTATTTTTAGGAAATGTAGAAAAGTTTTGGCAAGATCATTAGAAAGCATATAATAAATTGTATGAGCTGTTGATCTATTTAAGAATTTTCTTTATATTTATTATTGTAATTGCTATTTTTAGGGCTGCAAACTCGTTTGTAATATTATTTTTAAAATTCATAAAACAATTCCAAGAAACCCAAAGGTTAGAATATTAAAAATGTAAATCAAAGTGGTTATAGTTCCAGTTTCGGGCCATCAAAATGAAATGAAAATATCACAGCCACAGATCACAGAAAAAAATACGGAATATTGAGATGATATTGAGAAGACTCCACTGACTTGTTGTGCTCGCACTAAACGTAAAACTGAAACTGCCCGCCCGTCGAGGTGATCCAAACTTTAAGTGAACTCGCTGAGAATACGAAACTGGGGGAGAAGCGAGAGCGAGGAGTGAGGAGAGGGAGAGGCGGAGGAGAGCGAGGGCAAAGCGAACGCAGCGAGAATAAAACTCGGCTTGGAAATAAAATCGGAGCAAAAAGGGGGTATACATACATACTTATAGATAGAGAACACTGCTAAGCAAAAAACAAAAACGACAAAATTAGAAGAAAAAAAGCTGCGAAACGAGGGGCGACCAAGAAAATCATATTGTGATATGTGATAAATGATATTGATCTCGACGACAGCTGAATTTAAAAACATTTCAAGCACTTGGAAAGAATCGTTGATCGAAATGTAAACAACCTTCACTTCTTAAGGGTAAGAACACACATAATTATCTTATTTGTTGCTCTCTAGTTAATCGCTCAGTGAAGATCACTTGGGATCTCAAGATTTATAGACTAAACAAGATTGTTATTTATTCAAGAAATAATTCTACAAAATGATGGACTTTCATTTCATATTTATTTTCAATGCCTTTTACAATTTTCAAGCGTAATCTAAATTTAAAATGGTAAATATTTACAATCTATCGATACTAAAAATACTAAACTGAAAAGAATAGCTAAGAATTTTGCAAAACTTAAAACCTTAGTATTCAATTTATAATGTTTAATTTATTTTACTATATATCGTCAATATTTACAATCTATTGATACTAAATTGTAGCTTATATTTCACTACTTTTTATATATTTTTTTTTTTAATACCTCAATATATGAAAGTTCCATTGGCATAGCTCGTTATCTCCTTTTCAAATCCCCGATTAAATCTAGCTTAACCGCTGAAATTTCGCCAACGGCACACAAAGCTTAGTTGATCTGCTCTCGTTTTTGATTTTCACTACAAAGTGATTAAGTGTTGTAATGTATTTTTGTTATATTTTTTATCTTTTTTTTGTAATTTGTTTTTTCCTCTGCCAGAGCCTGTTTTGTGATGTCATCGTTACCGGGAATCGCTCGAGCAATTATACAATCAGGCCAACGCGTCGGGCATTATTAAAGCTACCTACATATATGTATGTATAAAGACAACTATATATATCCCCATTAAAGCGACATTTGTTTATTTTCCACTTTTCGATGGAGGATAAGTTCCCCAAAAAGGCGAAATAAAACCAAATATTATATCGTGCATATAAATCGCGAATTGACAAAGTCAACTTTGGCTTCGACTTCGGCCTTTGCTCTATTAATTTGTGTAAAAATTGATTTTAATAAATAAACACTCGCCGGCTTCGTTTTCGTTTTCATTTTCGTCGTTTGTCGTTTGTCGTTTGTAGATTTTCGATTTTCGGTTTCGTAGTCGCGCGGTTCTCAAATGTTTACCCATGGCATTGCCAATCGGGCGGCTTTATCAATTTATGTCAGCGGCCAGGGAGGTCAAAAGCACACAGATAGACGCCAGAGACCGTCTGTTGTCTCATATTTAGTTTTAATTCGCTGCCCCGTCTCCTTAGATTTTTTATTCGAGATTTATTTCAGGGGATTTCTACTCAAGTTTTGGGTTCGGCCTTTTGGGTTGGGCCTGCTAATGGGTTGAGTGATGCGATCGCTGTTGTTTTCCGTTTTTTGTTAAATTTACACCCATCAAGGGCACTTCAGCCGGCCCATCGCCACTCCCCGGGGAATATTCCATTTCATATATATTTAATTTACTCAATTTACGTTGCTGGCCCGAGAGTATGCTGCATTTTTGCATCGGAATTTGTCAGAAAATATGAAATCGCAAGGGCTGTAATCGAACCATTCAAAAGCGTTCGAAGAGGGAATGCCCTTAAAAAATGCCAAATCGAATATTCGTTATTGTGTATATTTTTTTAAATTACCAAAAACTAAAAAAAATAAACCAATTGATTGTCCAAACTATTGCCTTTTTCCATGGGTGTCCTTAGGCAAAAAGCAGCCCATATATCGAAACCAATTTATTTGCCACGCAAATTCGCAAACAAAGTGCAAAGCTATCCTGTATACTATTTATATATATACCGCTATTTGGTGCACACATATTTGAAATTGTAATTAAAACCACCTTAATCAAGTGCTCCATGGGCGTAGGGCGCAGGTCACAAGGGGGGCGTGGCCGGTCAAACAAACAATAATTAAGTAACAAAAATACTGCATTCTGCAAATACCAAAAAAAAAAAAAAAACAGACGACAATGAGCAATGATTTAACAATAAAAACGGAATGCGACGGGGCGATTCGGTGAATTTTATTTATTTTTATTATTAAACGTGTAATCAGTGAGAAGTAAACAATTAAAAATGTTGATTTCACGCGCTCGCAATTCGAATTTTATTTTTATTTCACGCCTCTACTCACTCTCTCTTTTTTTGTTTTTCCACTTTTGCACTTTTGCGGGAAATGTCTGTGTTTGTGGGTGTGTGTAATTTAAACCAATTAAACACTCACCAAATAAACAGGCAGCTCACCCCCTTCACCCCTTTACCAACCCGTTTCCACGCCACATTTTCGCATGTTAAGTATGATTTACAAAATGGCCCGGGTGCCGCAGAGAAATAAAGCCAACTGAAATGGCGAAAAAATGCACCATAAATAAATTTAATACACAAATAAAGGCGAGCGAAAACGATAATCAATGACCGGCGATAAATGAAAAATGAAACAAAAATGCCGCGCAAAATGAAAATGAACAGGAAAAGCCACAAAGGAAACTCGAGCAACAATTGAGAAAAGAAACACGAAACTCTATGAAACCGAACAGCCAGCAATGTAATCCCTTGAATCAGAAGGGTTTAAAAATAAAGTACGAAAAAAGGTGACGAATAAAAAGGCAGTAAAATTAAAATTGGTTTTAAAATATATATATTATATTTATTAAAACATTCCTTAAACCTTTTTTTAATCCCTGCATATCAATTGATATAATCTTTGAATTAGAGGTCTTAAAAATAAAGTAGGAAAAAAGGCGACGAATAAAAGTCAGTTAAATTGAAGTACAGTCTAAATGGATGTTAAAATATTTTTTATTATTATTTCTAAAACTCCCTTTTAAATCCCTTCACTTCAGTTGATATATTGTTTTATTGTGTGTTTTATTTGTTAATCATTTTTGCACAGACACCATTATTTAATGGTTAAGCCCTAACATCCCACCCCTCCCCTAATTTGAGTAATAAAAATATTACATTTTTAATTCGCTTGCTTTTGTGGGTTTGTCATAAATCGATTAATTAATGTTCTGTCCGTGGCTGTTAATTTTCCTGTTTGCTCTTTTTATGGTGGCGCTCTGTTTTTTCTTTATTCTTTATTTGCTCTAATTAAATGTGCAGCATATTTGAAATGTCCGGCTCTGGCATTGAAATTAATCGTTTTCTTGCCCCTCTTTTGTTGCATTATTATTTATATTTTCGCAGCAATTTTTCAGCGCTTTTCTTTTAGTTTTATTTTTATTTTTATTCGCAGAAGTCGACAGAAATATCGACTTGGAATTACAGCCGTTGTTGTTGTTCCCGCCTTGGCTCTGTCATAAATCCAACGACAAAATAAAAATTGCATAAGGAATAAGAATACGGAAAAAAATACGGAGAGCCAAAGAAAACACACAAAAAATTGCAAATAAAATTACGTGAAACAGACGCAGACGACGATGGCGACAGCAGTCAGAAAACACACATATATAAAGATGTATATATATAGGGATATATATATCCAGGACATTGGATATATACGTTTATGTATTTTGCATGTCGCCTAACTTATATTTGTTTGTTTCGCTTCTTTTGCCTCATTTTTGTGCGCTTTTTTGTGACGTTTCGGGATCATTGCATGGCTGAAAGGCAGGCGGCCAGGGGTTAAGGCGGTGGGGAGCGGGGTCAAGGGGTTAAGGGTGGGCGGCACAAGTTGAGCCCGGCATAAAGTCAATGATGCACAAAACTACGAGCACCAGCAGTGGCAACAATGAAAACGGGAGGAAGTCTCCGATTTTAAAGCACAACGAACTAAAGATACTCTTTACAAAAAATAAAATTTAAAAGGTCAGTAAAAAAGAGATTATTTTAAAATCAAAATAAATTGTTTTAGACACCTTTATCAATGATCCTCAAAAACTACAGATTCCTGATTATTTTTATAAACTTCTTAATTAAATATTACAAGATATGTAGAAAATTGATTTATATCTGTATTAAAAAGTACATTTAATGGGTGTTTAAAATCTGATTTGAAGGTATCTAAAAGTATGTAGTGAAAAATTAATAAATAAAAATCAAAATAAATTGTTGCCTACTTTTAGGCGCCTTTATAAGATATTCCAAAGCCCCGCAGACTTAAATGTAAATTAAACCTTATAATAACCCTGATTGATATATAGGCTAGGGTATCGCCTCAAAGGATATGGCATCTGCATATGAGCACGATGAACAGAGGCAGTTTCTCCCAAATGTTCTGGGCACGTGCACATTGCGCATACGCCCCATCGCACCGGCTGGGAAATTGCTTTATCATATATGTATATGTATAAATATCTGAAAAATATTGTTTAATGCCGCAGCTCACAGGCACACAATGGATCGGGAGTGGGATAATGGATTAGCCGAGATGCGATATGCGGAATTCGGAATCTGGAGTCTGGAACCCCCACTGAATGTCAATGCCTGGTCCTTAAGCAATTTTGATCGATGACTTGGTCGGTGGCTCACGCACTAAACTGATTGACTGACTGCCTGCAGCAGCGATTGACTGACTGACTGACTGACTGATGGACCGACGAGTGCACGGCTAACAAATGATGTTGGCATCTCGGCCGAGACAAAGGCTCCTGGCTCCTTCGCTCATATCTCAGCAACAGCCACTGAATTATGGTAAGAGCGAAAAACTTTTTCCCCCAGATTGCCTTTGCCTTTGCCCTTAGAACAAAAAATTGGGGTGGTCAGTGGATAGCACGCATAGATAAGCAGCGATGTCGAAAGTTTTGATTGAAATTAATAATTTCCAATTGGTATTTTAGACGGCACTTTCTGCTTATCGCCCCTCGGAATCCGGAATCCGGAGTCCGGAATCCCCATCGTCCTCATCCAGAAGAGTGCCAGAAGTTGTCAATTTGTGCCAAGTCTGTTGCCCAGCAATACATCTCTCCATTTCGTCCTCCTGCTTCTGTGTCATATGCCACAGTGGTTGAAAATTGGAATAAAATAGAAAAATAAATACATTACATTTAAACATTTCAATACCGTTTTTTACATTTTCTAATGAAATATTAAACATTTTCGTTAATGAAAATTGTTTTTAAGAACAAGAAACTAAAATAAAATTTAAATTTTTGCTAATCACGAAAATATATGCATTTATAAAGTCATCAAGTTAGTTTAAAAAAGTTTTTAATTGTTATAATTCCACTAAATTCTTAAAGTCCGATTAAAAATGTTAATAAAATATTAGCTTTTCAGAAATATAATTAAATATTAATCTAATAATTTTATAATTTAATAATTTAATAATTTGTTGTATTTTTGCGACTCTCGAACCACTGTGCTGCCACCTCCATTTCCGTTCGACTATGGACTATCTAAACTAAAGTCTAAATATCCTGGCACGCCTGAATTGCTTTCTTTCCCTCTTTTTGTCGTTGTCGTTGTCGCTGTAGCCGTGTAGCTGTGTAGTTGTGTAGTTTGTGGGAGGAAGGGAAGGGAAAGCTGCAATGCCAGTGGATGGATGAAAGTTTCCATTGGTTTTGTCTGCTGCCCCCCGTTCATCAGTGGTGGAAAGTTGGGTGCACACAAAGAAATATTAAAGATAAAAGTCAATATGATAATATAATATTCATTTTTGATGCTAAGAAAATGTTATTTTGATGTCGAGGATCAATATTTCATTTAATTAATATCTGCTTTATTTTATGCTATACCTAGAATTTGTTTATATGAATAAAAATCTAATTTTTTCCGTGTGTAGCATCGCCGTATAGCCGGATATCGAGTCAGCAATCCTCGCTCGCAGTCTCGGTTTCAGTTGCTGTTGTTGTTGTTTATCGTGACATATTTGCGGGGCGGAAAAGCGGGAAAATCGAGGGGAAAGCGGGGAGAAGAGCTGCCTGCGGAAGTATGCTTTTCTTTGGCTTGTTTCCTGTTGCCGGCTGCGAGTTTTCAGTTTGCTCCTGTTGCAGTTACACACACACACACACAGACAGAGAGGGAACCGAATACCCAGGCAAACATCTCCATCTCGATTTCATTTGCTTGCTGCTTAGAGGGGGGAAATTCAGAGTAGAGCAGCGTAGAGGGGGGTACACTACTCCACTGTCCGTAGTAGGGCAGCATTGAAAATTTCCAATCAAATTCAGTCAGCGTGAAACCAGAAATTTCGCCCCAACTCAGTTCACGCTGCAGTTCTCAAGATCCTTAAGGGGGCCGAGGCATCCTTCCATCCTGCCATCCTTCCATCCACATCCAAATCGACATCGGCAACCGCAGGAGCAAAAGTTTCCCATCCAGCAAACAGCAAAACACTTCAAAAAATGGCGCACTGCATAAATTTCCATTTGCATTTCCCCCTTCTCTCAGCCAAAAAACGAGAAAAAATTCGAAATAAAACAAAAATCGTCTGCCATGAAACGAAATTGGGGGAGAAAATACAAATACAACCAATTATGAGGTGATAAACCGGTGATCGGTTAACGAAGGGCTCAGTTCAGCCACTGAACTTTTGAGTTCAGAATGCCTATGGATTTTTCCCAATAAATATTAAGTCGTTTAGGGCTTAACATAAATTGTTGTATACTTTTAGACGCCTTTAAAATGGTCTTAAAAGGTAGCTAAGGTCTTGAGATAATCGTTAGTATATTTATCCTGCTTTATTTCTTTATTAATATTTATTAAAATATTTATAAAATTGAAAAAAAAATAATTTAGTACTAAAAATAAATTGTTGCTACTTTAGACACCTTTAAAAGTGATTTTCATTAATCCCTTTCTTATCTTTCTTACTTTTTATCATTCAACTTCGCACTTACCAGCATACTTAAAACTCATGCTTATCATGAGAAAACCCTCCACGATTTCCTCACCTTTAACTAGCTTCTGTGTTTTTGGCATTCAAAGCCCGCCTTTCCACCTTTTCCTCATCATCTTTTGTGTTCGGCAAGCAAAGTGAGCTTTGCCAATTTGCAGGGAAAGCCACTCACTGATGCAGTTTGCCTTTTGCGGTTGCACCAATTTGCACCGATTAACCCATGAAGCCGGCGCCAGCTCCTTTGTTCCTCTCGATTCCTGATTCCCGATTCCCGATTTTTGCATCTATCAATTCAATTTGCAAGCTCCTTCCACACGATTGATCATCGCCCATCTTGAGATTCGCTCATCTAATTTTAGATGCAGGGGGCCGGGAATTTTTGCCGCCTCGTCAAAGTCAAGCTGCATTTTCGGTGCGGCCAACTGTGCGTATGCGCAATCAAGTCGCTGGCAGGGCTAAAAGCAAAAGCGAAAGGCAAAAAGGCGGCAAATAGAGCAGAGGAAACTTAAGCAATGACCATTCATTCTGCTGCACTGACTCACTGTTCACTGTACAGTGCGCCCTCCTCTCGAAAGATGCATTGCAATTGTTTCTCTATTCTCGTTCCCTTTTTATTCGTTCTATTTTCCTCTTTTTTCCGATTTTTTTCTTCATTTTTTCCCTGGCAAGCAACGATTTTTCTTCCTCTGCTCCTTTGGCGGAGCCATTACTTTTGCTTTAACTTGCACTTAGCCGCTGACAAAGCAGCTGCAACTGGTAACCCCCCTTTTCAGGGGCATTCCGAAGGGGGGGGGGTCCTGGGGCGGACCATGTGCATCATTACTCTTGGCAGGCACAGGCGAGCGCATGAGTTGACAACTCCAGTGTATTGGCTGCCATTTCTGTTTTCTGGGCAGCGCAAGAAGAGACAAATATTGCACATGTCATTCGAGGTGAGCGAGTATGATGAGCTCGATGAGAAGAAGGACCAAGAGGTCCTGGCTGAGTCACAAAAAAGTTACAATTCCCCTTTAAAATTTAAAATAATAAATTTGAAAAATATTTATAGGCAGAAATAGCAAATAAAAAGACTAATTTGTTGAATCTTAACAATTCTTAATTGAATTTTGTAATTTATAAAGTTTTTAGCTATGAAGAGGTCACCGCAAAGCTTGATTATTAATAAAGATCGGGGTCACCATACCCGAAATTTTAACACATTCTAGTTTGGATAATATTTTAGCAGTCAGATTGTTACATTTTAAGGTCTTCCAGTAAATGTAATTTGACATCAAAAACCCCATTTTTAATTTAACCCCAATTAAAAAAAAAAATAAAATCAAATAAAAAAAAATGTAAAAAAAATTAAGCAAAAATACAGTAAAAATTTTAAAGCCATCCAGGTCAGGATCACCTTACCGCCAGCACCAGAATAATTAGTTGGGGTCACCAAATTAACTTGAAAATATAATACAAATTTTTAAGTTTTTCAACTCACTGCAAAAAAAATGTAATATGGTAAAATACATTTTAAACAGCCATTTGAAATGCCTTCACATTTCAGGGTATAAAAACAATCAGGGAATCTCGAGGAATCTTTGCAGAATTTCCATTACGAGCATCTGTTTCTGGGGAAGCATATTTCAAGCTAGATTTACCGATAGTCCCAGTTCTTTGTCTTCTGTCTCTTTCATCCACCATATCCCCCCTCTCGCTCGCACGCAGTATTGCCTTCTCTGTTCCTCGCAGCGATTGCCTTCTGAATTGACAACTCTGAGACGACTTTGGGCTATGACTTATTCATGTCAACCGCTGACAAACGGCGTCGAGAGCTGCAGATGAAGGGGTCCTTCGACGGGGGGTCCTTAAAAGGGGGTCCTAAAGGGGGTTTCGGTTTGGTTTGCTGCGAGTCCTTCAATCAGGTGCAGATGCAGTGGAGGGAGCTGCAGGAATCACTTTTCCCAATGCCATTTGGCGTTGGCATACTAATGAACTGTCACACGCACAAAACCGCCTCAGCCTGTTTTAGAGGTTTTGAGGTGATGTCTCCCTCTCTTTCGCCACCGCCTGTTGCCATCTCTCTCTCTCTCTCAACGTTCGTCTCAAGTGCCCATATATCTTTCAGGCAGTTGGGCGCTTAAATTACACTAAATCACAGCCAAACAAATTGAATTTTAAGTTGGCCATAGAAAAACCGCAATGCAGCCGCCTTCTGCGAGGAGGAAAATCACTTCAAAGTGGGTGGTGGTGGGTGGTGGGAAACAGGAAACAGGAAAAGCGGGAGTCCTTGCCAAAATGACGAAGCAGTCTCTCTCTCTCGCTCCCTCAGGTGTCTTTCATCTTCATCTTATTGTATTTTTGAGGCAGCATTTCCCCCAACCACCCAACAGACATTAGGCTGACAAACAATGCGGCCATCAACCACCCACCGCACCCTTTTTGGCCAACGTGTTTTGGCCAGATTGATGTCAGCCAGCCAACACTTGAAATTGCAGTCGGTGGCCAACAGAAAAAAAACTAGGAAAAATATAAGAGAAGAAGCCCCTCGAAGAAGCCACGAAAAGCAGCACTTGGCCAGGCAAAAACAGCGGGAAAGCCAAGGGAAAAGGGAAATTCAGAAGCCAGAAAAGAAAGCCAGAAGAAAATGCAAAGAAGCAAACTCGAACCGGAAGAGGCTCTGATTTTGACGCTGGTTCAGGTGACTAAGTGAAATTATAGAACAAATTATGCAGCTTCGAGGAGCACAGGCGTCAGCAGCTGACAATGGAAGGTGGTTAGGGAAGAGTCGGGTAATATATCAAGTGCATAAAGGTGGATGCGGGTAGAGTCAAATAGAAGTATTTGATAATTTTAATATTAACTATTTTTATCCCGAAAAAATATATAAAATTAAGCCAAGTTCAAAGCTCAAATAAATCATGTTTCACATCTTTTATGATCGTTAGATATATTATATTTATTTTAAAATTTCTTATATTTTTAATATATTGATTCTAACGACCTAAAAATTTTTTTTAATAAAATGTTAAAAATAATTATAGCACTTAAAATTTTTTTGATATTTTAAAGAAAGAAAATCAATTAAGAAGCTCTAAGATTAAATTGTATATTATATAAATAATATGAAAGAAAAGGGAAAATAACTATAAATTTTTTAACTTGAATAGTAAATTTTAATTTAGATTTAAATAGCTCAAGTAAAAATTTCTAAATATTTGGAAAAGGAAAATATGAAATAAAATCATCAAGAAAGTGAATATATAATATGTTTGGGCTTGCATTCAAGCTACAAGGAATTCTGTGGCTATTCCTTGGCTCCCTTTCGATAGAGCCCCTCCCGGAAAACCCCCACACCCTTTCTTCGACCAGGGGCGGCGTTGACTAACGAACACTATCAGTTAAATCTTGAAATTGCACTTGGCAAGCGTTCAACATGCCGCACCTTCTTTTGGCCACTGCACCACCCACTTCACTCCGGAAAAGCCGGAAAAGCACCACCCCTTGGCCCTTCAACCCACCACCCACCGCATTGGCGTGGTTGACATGCAAACATGCAGCCAAGGACCTGGAGCTGAACTCCAGCCAGGACACCACTTAGCCAGGCGGCTGTCCAGGTGAAAACGAGGAGGGGCAGCATTCCAAATTGCTTCGCATTACATGCCGTTCAAGGCGCGAAGGATGTCCCAGGATCTTTTGTGAACCTCCTCTCTCCACTTTCCACAAATTTTCATTTCATTTTTCGGTTCGTTTTTTAACTGCTCGCCGCAGATGCTATCAATATTTATCTTGCTCTTCTCGGCACAAAAAAAAAATAAAAAAAAAAAGAAAACCCGGCCTCTGTTTTCTTTTCGCCTTGCCACAATATTTCTCCTCGAGATTTCATATCATTTATCAGGCTCGACGACAAATTTGTCATTCTGAATCTGTCAATTTCTGCTTTATTAATATTATACGAGGCCAGCTGGCCACGCCCCCCATTTCGATTTCGATGGAAGGGCGTGAAAGGCGGAGAAGGGGAAATTTCACTTACAGAGATTTGATGAACCCACCGATGCGCCGCCGACCGCAGAATCCATCTATATATACACGTATATATCTCCCCATGAGGACGATGGGCGGTGGCCTGCGGTGGGCGTGGCTGTCAGGCGGTTGACTTGCCGTTGACAGTTGTCTCGGTCTCAGATTCATGTGTGTGTGGGCCACAAAGTCACCTGAGTGGGCGGCAACAGGAAGTTCCAGGGGAGGGGGAGTGGCAGGATATCAGAGGAGAGAAGAAGAATTGTTCGGCCCTAAAGAAAGGACGATTTATTGCCTCCTTGCAAATGTTCGCATAATTCAGCAGATGAGTTTTTAGTTGACAGCTCGACGAAGGAGGCGGTGGGCGTTGGGCGGCTGCGATGTAGGGGGCGTGGCAGCGGGAGGCCCACAAAAACTAATTGAGTTGGTTATGTTGTGGGGGCCAAAGTAAGACAGTAAGCTCTTCTCGGTGTGTTAAGTATGGAGAAATACATTAAATCAGCCCTTAATTGTTTCATTTGTTCGGGCAAAAAGTTTATTAGTTATTTATTGTATTTCTATTTATATAAAAATGTTTCATAAATGCATAAATATATTTTTTTATAAAATGTATTAAAAATATTGGATAATTTTAATTATTTAACAAATATTGTAGTTACAATGTTGGAGTATAAAAATCAAATTGTATTGATTTCACCCCATTGACAGTCCCCACTGTATGCAAAACCCCTGCTGCCATATAAGTCATGTAAATTGCCAAACGATTTCTAATCAAATTGAGCAAAGAGCTGTGAGAAATTTAATGCCATAAACAGACTTTTTGGCACGGCATAATTTAGCCAAGCTGAGTGTGTTTAAGGGAGCATGAAAAGTGTTGGGAGAAGGGGAAATCACCTGGCGGCAAAAAGGAGAAAATGGGAAACGTTTACGCCTGTGAATTTTATTGATGGCATAAATAACAAAATAAAAAGGGACACCGGAAGGCGCAAACGGAAACTGTTAATGGCGAAGGTGGCAAAAAACCGGGGGTGCATATGCCAGTCTCGAAGGTCGAAGGACATAACCCGGGGATCCTGTATTTATTTCACCCCCGATTATGGCCGACTGCCGGCAGGACATTGCCTAATCTGGCCAGCAGCCCTCTTTTTGGCCCTATGTTCTGCGCATATCAATTCCTTGTCTTAAATTGACATTTTCCCGGCCTCGTCGTCGCCTCAACTTTGTCTAATAACATAAACATGCCGCCCACACACAGAAACACACACACATACAGAGACAGGATGTCCTGCGTCCTTTTGCCACCACCGCCATTTCTTCGGTCATAAACCAATCAAAAAATAATTCAATGAATTTTTATTGCCGAATTATGTTAAAAGTGATTTGAATGCGACAAATGTGAGGGCCATTTAAGGGGAAGATAATGATGATAATGGGGAAAGTGAAGATGGGTTTGGTGAAAGTAGAAGAAATAAAGGATGAAAATAAATGAAAAAAGTTAAATTATAAAATAAATAAATACATATTTCTAACGTAATTAAAAAGCAATAAGATTAAAATATTCAATGAATAAAAATGATAGATATTAAAAAAATATAATGAAGGTAAAAATAAAGTATTGTATGAAACTTTTTTCTAAACTTAACACACCTATTTATCATTACAAAGTGTCTTTCAATAAGAGAATAATATTTTATTTTTAATTTGTTGTTTTTTATATATTTAAAATAATAATGGCAAATATAGCAAAAATAGGGATCAAATCTTAACAAAGTGTCTTTCAATAGAAGAATAATATTTAATGAATATAAATCGAAATGAAAATTCACCATTTAAAGCCATATTTTCGCACTTCCCTGTTCCCTGACACATATCCCTTTACGCATCCTTTGGCATTTACTGCGGAAAAACTTTGGCTCGTCATTTCGGTTGCACAATTTTCCCTAGCCAATTAAATTTTTGGATCTGACTGACGGCAAAAGAGCTGCCAAGGCAAACACCTCTGAAACCCCCCTTCCGCTTTCCACCACTTTTTGAAAGTGTATCATTAACAAACGCACACAAAAACAACAGCAACATCAACATCAACAACAACGATAGGTATAATAGTTTTCTCTGGGGGATGTCGGTGGGAAAAGGGGGCAAATATTTTTGGTTTGGCAAAAAGTTGTGCCGCTTGTTGTTTCTTGGTTGTTTTGGCAACAACTTTGCCGTTGACAGTTCCATCTCTCCGTCTCTGTCTCTCCGGCACTCGCCATCTCTTTCACTTGGGCTTACACATTTCCCATGAACTAAAGCGAAGCTTGTGCAAATTAATTTAAGCGCCGCATGCAAAGAACTCGCACGCAAAGCAAAGCAAAGTCTTCTTCGCACCTTGTCACTGCACCTGTACATGTTTTCCCCCGCTTTTCATCGCCTTCGAAGGCACACGCCCCCCTCCCCCTTTTTTCCATGATTTTTCATCACTTTTACCCGCTTTGCTGCTCTTCCTGTAAAGTTTGTCGGAATTGAGTGCGTGACACGATAAACAATGTGCTTCAAAAGGGAAGTAAACTTAAGATCAGATGAGGTGACAACGTAAAGATTGCGTTTCAGAGATCTAATCTTTAAAATTTAATAGCGATTTAAGTGCGGGATAAGTAAATAGGAATTCAGGATTAAGTTATAATAAGTATTATTTTGTTATTTGTTCGTATTTTTGGTGTAATACCATTTTTGGCCAAGTTACAGCAAAAAAACAACATGAAAAAAATAAATGTAAAAATTAAAACTCAAAATTCCAATTTTTCACAATAAAATGATGAGTTTTATGACCGAAAAAATGGAAATATTGATCCAAATATGGATTGTCATACCTTTCTGAACTCGTTATTAAATTTCCAATCGTTTGGCATTTAAACCTGGACATTTTATTTTTTTGCCATTTTTCGTAAAAAATCATGAGGTACCCCCTTACAAAAAAATTGAAAATTGGCGAAAATTTTATTTTTGCAGGATCACCCGGAAAGTGTTATGGATTTTTTTATTATTTAGTTATCTGTTCAAAACAGTATACCTTTTTGGTGTAGGACCATTTTTGGCCAAGTTATAGCAAAAAAACAAACAGAAAAAATTCAAATTTTTACGAAAAACCCAGATCTCAAAAAAATAATTCGTTTTTTGACCGTAACATTGCAAATATTGATCCACATATGGAGTGTCATACCTTTCTGAACTCGTTATTAAATTTCCTATCGATTGGCATTTAAACCTGGACATTTTATTTTTTTGCCATTTTTCGTAAAAAATCATGAGGTACCCCCTTACAAAAAAATTGAAAATTTTCGAAAATTTTATTTTTGCAGGATCACCCGGGAAGTGGTTTGGATTTTTTTATTGTTTAGTTATCTGTTCAAAACAGTATTCATTTTTGGTGTAGGACCATTTTTGTCCAAGTTATAGCAAAAAAACCAACAGAAAAAAAATCAAATTTTGGTCAAAAAATCAGATCCCAATTTTTCACAAAAAAATAATTCGTTTTTTTACCGTAACAATGGAAATATTGATATCACATATGGATTGCCATACCTTTCTGAACTCGTTATTAAATTTCCTATCGATTGGCATTTAAACCTGGACATTTTATTTTTTTGACATTTTTCGTAAAAAATCATGAGGTACCCCCTTACAAAAAAATTGAAAATTTTCGAAAATTTTATTTTTGCAGGATCACCCGGGAAGTGGTTTGGATTTTTTTATTGTTTAGTTATCTGTTCAAAACAGTATTCATTTTTGGTGTAGGACCATTTTTGGCCAAGTTATAGCAAAAAAACCAACAGAAAAAAAATCAAATTTTGGTCAAAAAATCAGATCCCAATTTTTCACAAAAAAATAATTCGTTTTTTTACCGTAACAATGGAAATATTGATATCACATATGGATTGCCATACCTTTCTGAACTCGTTATTAAATTTCCTATCTATTGGCATTTAAACCTGGACATTTTATTTTTTTGACATTTTTCGTAAAAAATCATGAGGTACCCCCTTACAAAAAAATTGAAAATTTTCGAAAATTTTATTTTTGCAGGATCACCCGGGAAGTGGTTTGGATTTTTTTATTGTTTAGTTATCTGTTCAAAACAGTATTCATTTTTGGTGTCGGACCATTTTTGGCCAAGTTATAGCAAAAAAACAAACAGAAAAAATTTAAATTTTTACCAAAAACCCAGATTCCAAAAAAATAATTCGTTTTTTGACCGTAACATTGCAAATATTGATCCACATATGGAGTGTCATACCTTTCTGAACTCGTTATTAAATTTCCTATCGATTGGCATTTAAACATGGACATTTTATTTTTTTGCCATTTTTCGTAAAAAATTATGAGGTACCCCCTTACAAAAAAATTGAAAATTGACAAAAATTTTATTAGTTATCTGTTCAAAACAGTATTCATTTTTGGTGTAGGACCATTTTTGGCCAAGTTATAGCAAAAAAACAAACAGAAAAAAATTCAAATTTTTACGAAAAACCCAGATCCCAATTTTTCACAAAAAAATAATTCGTTTTTTTACCGCAACAATGAAAATATTGATCCAAATATGGATTGTCATACCTTTCTGAACTCGTTATTAAATTTCCTATCGATTGGCATTTAAATCTGGGAATTAGATTTTTTTGGCATTTTTAGTAAAAAGTCATAGCCCTCACAAAAAATCCAAAAATTGGAAAAATATTTTTTTTTCGTAAATCTATCTTCGTAGCCACATTACGCATACGCAACGTTGGACGACTCATCACTGCTTGTCAATGACATGGCACACGCCTATCCCCCTAAGAAATCGGGGCAACTCCAAAACTTTTCACATATTTGCTTAGAAAACTGTCTGACATAAATCATATGCAGTCGCACACCTTCCCGCTTTCCTTTTTTTCTTTCTTTTTCTGCTGCACTAAATGGGAAAAGTTGAACTTAATTAGCGTTTTTGCTGAAAAGTTTCCCTGTCTCTTTTCGTTTTAATTTTATTTTGCTTCTTTTTTGTTGGTCTAGCCCTGGAAATCAGTTAAATAAAATTGTCAACGATCAGACGACAACAACAAAATCTCAAAACGTCCAAGTGTAAATAACGGTAAAGTTATATATGATGATGGCTGGAAAAGTTGAGAGCAGTATAGCAACAACAACCATATGGCAAACAAAGCTAAAGTTTTCACATTCAGTTCTTTTTCTCCAGCTATTTTTCTGCGGAGTCTCTTTCGCTTTCTATTTTACTTAAACTTGGCCAACAACTTAACACGGCCAAAACAGCATGAGTGTGAGTGTGCGAGTGTGTGTGTCTGCTTGTATGTGTTTGTGGCACTTACGCAGGACAATTGCATTTGGGTAACGGAAGCGAAAATTGCTTCAAATGGCTGCAGATCGGAAGTGGAAGTGGAAATGGCCGCCAGGCAAAATCGTTTCCACAGTTCAGACAACTTGGAGTTTAACCTACGAGTGTGATACTTTTGAATTATAAGCTGAAAAGTAGCTAGGAAAAAAATATATTTGTTAATTAAACATCATTTCGAAAAACTTATTTAAAAAATTGTATACCTACCGTTTATAAATTTTTATTATATATAGAAATAGAAATTCTATTGGTTTATATTTTTTTTGCATATATTTAGCATCTTTAAATAACTACCTTGAGTATAACATAATTTTCTTGTGATTTTTTCTAGCCAAAATGGTATTCATGTTCCCATTTATCCAGCCACGCCCCCATACATTTTCTCGCCCCCCATCCGCCCACACCCACAGTCAATAGCAATTGCAATCCAAATCCAAAACTTCCACGAGCAAAGAACAACTTGCCAAGCGAACTTGGGCTAATGTGCCACACTGTCTGCGTCTGCTGGATGTTGCTGCCGTGCTGATGTTGCTGTTGGTGCCCCAGGCTGTTTGTTGGTAGCTGGCTGGCTGGCTAGATGGCAGCATTATGCAGGCTCGCCCGAGCACAAGACACCAAAAACCAACAATGGCAAGAACAAAATGCAACAAGAAGACGAAAGGAGAAAAATCAAATAAATAAACATTCATGTGGGGGAATGTTGCATGCAAGATGTGGAGTGGCAGAGGAGCAGTAGAGTAGCAGAGTGGCAGAGTAGCAGAGACCAGGATCCATTGTCCAAGGAGCAGGGAAAGTTTTTTGCCGCAAGGCTGCTTCAGATGTTTTATAGGTGATAGAAAAATATTTTGCGAACGTGATGAGAATTTATCGTTTGCCATCGGAGGCAGCATCGCAGCATCAAATGGACTAGGCAAAAAACTCAGTATCGACAACAAATCAGCAGCAAAAGCAACATGAGGAGTCCTGGAGTTCTGGCCAAGGACGAAAGGACTCGGGACTCGGAACTCAGGACAAAATATGGCATCCTGGGTCCTGCCAAACGCCAAACGCTTAAATAAACTGACTGTAAATGATATGAGGTTGCCGCCTGCTTGGTTGGTCGGTTGGTTGTTCGGTTGGTTGCCATCTCGTGGGGTAAATAAGGGCCAGCAGACCAGACTCTCAGCCAAGATGAACTCCTTCTGCCATATTTCGCACCGAACAGCAAGGCCAACTCTCACTCTCTACGCTGCGGGAAAAATATTTATTTAATGGGGTAAATGCTTCGGAATTTCAATACCTATTAGACTTTATTTAAATAAATAAATAAATTATTTTTTAAGAATATTTACAGCTGAATAAATTATATTATACATATTATTATAATTATATTATATTATAAATTATAAATTATATTATTATTATACAATTCATTTTTGTATTAAAAATAGTCTTCTTTATTTTCCATTTCCCCAGTGCACTTTCTTAAACCTCTCGCCTTTCCCCCATTAACCCCCTTTCGCCACTTTTTCTGAGTGACGTCTGCCTGGGGCCTGTAGTTTTCCGTAGGTCACCATTGGCGGGTTAATTAATTCCAATTAAGTTTCTCGCTTCTTTTTCCGGGCGAGAACAATGTCAGTAGTTGGCAGGGATGGGTGGGTTTAGGGCCAGTGAAAATTAGCCAGGAGAAGTCCACAAATTCCAGCTAAATCTATACCTACAATACTGCATTATCTCGAACTTGAGCCAAAAATAAAAATGGAAAGAAGAACAAACGAAGGCAAACCGACATCGAATTGGCAATGGATTTCAGCTGCACTTATATAGGTAGCTATATAAACCATTGCTTTTCTCTTTTTGGCCCCGGCTACTTGGCAATTAATTCCAGTTAGCTCTCCTTTCCTTTTTTTACTCCGAGCTCTGAATTAATATTCATTTGTGCCAGAATGCCAAATGCCAAATGGCTGAGAACGTATTTGCAGTCGAAGACAAAACGATTCTGGGCCAACGGCTGACACATTTGAAGAACTTAACAAACCGTAAGAAATGGACATTAAACAGGATGTGGAGCTCCTCGGGCGACTCCTTCTTGTATCTTTGATTGTATTGCTGCTCGAATGGATTGGCAAAATGTGGGTAAGTTGGGTGGTGGGTGCTTGTGTGAAGGTCGCTGGCAGGTCAACGTCTCAGCCAGCAATTCAAATAAAGTCCTCGACAGCAATGAACCTTTACAAATTGAAACGATGATCCTTCTGGGGACAAGACGACACATTTTTGACACTTGCGGTGGGCGGTGGGCGTTCGGTTGCCCCAAACGGATAAGTGGGCGTGGCAGGAGCTCTGTGTGAATGTTGTTGACTTTTTGTTATTTGTTCGCTTGTTAACTTTAAACGCTGTAAATGGCTTTGAAAACTGGCAGGACACAGTTCAAGATACTGGACAATGAGTTGAAGAAACTAAAGATGGGGAAAGTTGGGATATATATAAATAGATCGATTATTTTTTAACAAATATTTATAATTTTAATATAATTTTGAATATTGTAAAAATATTGTCCTTCAATTGTTTAAAGTAATTTTATAACTAAAACTATAATAAAATAAAGGGCTTTTATTTGAAATTCCTAGTTAACTTATAGAAAAATAAATAATTTTAGAGACTTGTTAAATTTTAAAATAAGCTTATAACCATGGACTTTCAATTAATAATATTACTATATTATATTAATTGAGTTAGGAAATAATTTCTTTTAATTTTAATATTTTTTTGTATATTTTTCCTTAAAAGGTAGGTAAAACGAACCCTTAGTTAGAAATATTTATAAATTGATCTCAGAGATTCCTCGTGACTCACGACCTTTGAAACGATGACATCGCCATGTGATAGCTTCCCAATGTTTGTCCCAACCAACAAATTGGACACAAATAAAAATGCTATTGACACAGTTTGTCAAAATGCCAAACTGTCCTTTGTCCTCAGTCCTTCGGGGGCTTGGGTTTGTCCAAGGGGTGAGGAAGGGGGTTTTTTGGGGTTCGAGTTTCCCTTCCCTTTGTCCCATTTGTTTGTGTGTTTTGTTTGGCCATCGAAATAAGCTTGATAGAGTTGTTATGGCTGCTGCCATTTGTGCTCATCGCTGTTGATTTGTTTTGGCTCCTCAAGGGGCCCTGTTTCGAGTCCTGTTCCGTGTCCCAGTTTTCGGGTTAAAAGGGGCCAAAGGCAGCCGAGTCCCATCGTCCAGTGGAGTGTATTAAATGTTTGCCCAGAAAGCCAGGATGTTGGGATGGCCGTATGACAATGACGAAGTGTTGACAAATGTGTTAAGGGATTTGCGGTCGGTTGGACCAGGGGTCCAGTGGCCATCGATGATTGGCGAGTCTATGGCTTTTGATTTCGCTTTAAAACTGCGTCAGTGATCCACAGGCTCGTTGATTTGATTCGATTTTCCCCAGCCCTATAGACCCGCATTTGGTGCTTTTAAACGCATTTCTGGGAATTTATTGAATAGGATGGTTTGTAAAGGGCTTTTAATTGATTTATTTGTAGCTAATTATTATGGAATTTTGGTTTTTATTTTAGGTTTTTATTTTAAAGACTACTTTATTGATGTAGATGGGAAACGTAATAAATTATTGTCATTTAATAATTCAGTTTACTCCTCACATTCCCCTTCTAAAACTTGGACTTTCTTACTTATTCATTTAAAATATTACAACGCAAGTAAACTCATTTTTTAATATTTCTGTTTTATTAGCCAACTAACCACAACAAATGTATCTTATATTTAAGATTCTGGTCATTGCTCAGAGCTCTCATTTCAGTTATGAATAACCGCAATCGGGGACCTCATTTCTTGGTAGTTCTCCTTTGCCTGAGGGCCAAAATACCTGGCCATTTTTCGGGCATTTCCTCCATTTTCCATGGCCATTGCCCAAAACTGTATTTAACGCCCAACAAAGGCCGCATTAAGTGTCCTGGCAGCCGCAGGCAGGACGAAGGCTGAAGGATGAAGGATAAAGGCGGCAGAACAGAGTCTGCCTGCATTGAATTGCATTTAATGCATGGCCAACATAATTTTAATGAGTTTTTGCTCTTAATCCGTTTGCAAGATGTTGTCAATGAGCCTGCGGCTCCTGTTCCCCATTTCCAACCTCCCATTTCCCTGCTCCTTTTAGCCCTCGTTTTTTCGTCCTGCCTCCAGATTTTCCCCTTTTTTCGCTGTAAAATTCTTTCATAATGCGCTGCCAACAGCCGCCTGTCAGCGTATGAGTGTGTTTTCTTTCTATCTGCACTGCAACAATTTCCCTTGTGGCCCCCAGCCATTTTCCCCCATCTCGCTGCTCTCTGTTTGTTATAATTTTCCGCTCTTTGCAGCATTTTAATTTGATTTCAGCCACCAGAAATGACGGCATTTCTCTACTCTTCGCCAAGGTATATGTTATGATTTTTTAGTGCCAACTTGCGAAATGCATTGGGGATATCTTGTGAAGAGCATTTGCAAAGCCGTAATGCTCTTTTTCGGTATTTCTCCTGGGGCACTTTCACGTGACACTTTTTCGCTTCTCGTCTGTCGGCTGCTTTTTTTTGTCCCGCTTCTGGGCATTTGCAATTTTTAATCTCGCCATTGTGCCTATCTTTCTGTCCATTTCCCCGACTTAGAATTAAACCCGAAATCGGGGCCCAAAACTAAGCTCTAAGCTGGATGCTTCCTAATCAAAATGATTGAAATGCCAATTAACCAATAAATTTGCTCCATCAATTCGCCCCGCTCTTTGTGTGCGGAATGCCCAGATCCAAAATACGCAATCAAAGCGCATTTTGGGGAAATGCTAAGAATTTGGCCATAACATCGGGGGCCTCCAGGAGGAGCCGTTGCCGGTCTTCGGACTTTGGACTTTGGGCTTTGGGCTCTTGGAACTGCTGCTAGGCCTCCTTTTTGGCGGCTTGCGGTTGCCCAGAATCGAAGTCAAAGCGATGGGGGAATGCCAGGTCGACCCAAAGTTACCCAGCAATTTAAAGGAAAATTGAGGAAAATTTCTAAAATTATATTAAAGAAAGCTCAGAGGAGCTTAAATTCTATTTATAAAAATCCTGAAAATAATGGCGAAAAAATTACAAATATTTCTGATACAACAAAAACTATTTTGGTTACCTATTTAATTTTAATAACATTTAATTTGATAATAAAAATATGTTTTAATTTGAATACAAAAAAGCTGCAATACATATCCTATGATAAAGTATCCCCAAAGTCGCTCCTTTTAAGCCACTAAAAAACTAAAAGTGTTTCCAAAAATATTACAAAAACTCAGATAAAAAATACCACGAATATCTCCGCTGTAAACAGAAAAAGCTAACTAGATTTTAAAGGAGCCAAAGGAGGTGGCGGCGCAAAAGTGTTGCATACTTCACCGGGCCAGCGGGAAAATGTAAAATATTTTCAATTAATTCGTCGTCGCTACCCGGCCACAATTTCAATTTCATTCCCAAAATTTGGCAAAGCGAAAAAAAAACACACACAAAAATTAAAATATTTTCATTTGAATCTGATTCTGTCTCGCTTTCATCTCGACCGCCGCCAACGCCGCCCAACCCTTTCATTTCCAGTTTCCAGTGGCTTTCATTTAATTTCGGCCGCCCCTTGTTTGTGCAACACTTGAGCGAGCCGAGGAGCCGGTGGCCCCCAGCCAAAGGAGCCAAAGGATCCCAAGGAGCCAAACTAATAACTTTCTCCTTGGCTTTTCCGGTTTTTGTTTATTCATGAGTTTGATTTCTGTGGCCGACCGGCCAAGACTTTTGCAACTTTTTGAGCCGCTCAGGTGAAAGTTGGGTGATTTTCTGGGGGATGGTATGGATGGCTTGGGGGTGGGGGGTGACTTTTTCCGGAAGGGTGGCGACAATCAGCAGGGCAACCCATTGAGGCCAGCAAAACGCATAATTATTTTATTTGTATTCGGTCACCGTTTAATATACATTTTTTTTCGGGCTTCCTGTCGCCTCGCTTTTTTTGCGCATTCATTTATTGGTGTTTGGTAAAAAGGGTGCAAAAGTAAAATAATTGCTATGGTTATCAAATGGGAGGGGCTAAACGTTTGAAGCTGCATATTGTTTACTGATTTTTGTACTTATAGGAATTTTGTTTTTTCATACTAATTAATTCTAATGAATTTAATTATATTTTATTTATTTTATATTTCAATTATATTTAAAAAATGATTTGTAAAATAAAGTAGATAAATGATTTTGCAATTTTTGTTTACACACATTTTATACCTTGAATGTCCTGTTTCTCGCATTAAAATCTCTTAAAATATTTCGTCCTTTTCCGCGTTGAATGTGCAGCATTTTGTGTTACTATTCTGTTATTCCGTATGGTGAAAATGTTTGCTGCTTTTTTGGGCTTAGCCGGGGAATCCCCCAAGTGGATATCGAAATGGTTGCACTGCACTCCGCAAATCCCATCTGCCATCTATATATGTATATATATATGTGTATACAGAGTGAGCGGGAGAGAGATAGATGTCCGGCATTAGAGCGAGATGGCGACAACAAGCGGGCATTACACAAAGGCCTTTTTGCCCGATAATGGAGCTTATCTTGGCGAGGATAACGCCGGCATAAAGCCGTAGGCAAATACACAATTTGGTGGCCGAAGCAAACAAGCACGCATATTTATAAATATATATGTAGGTATGTGTGGAGGGTTCACCTGTGTGTGTGAGTGTGTGTGTTTGGGGGGAGGGGGGTTGGAAATTGTATTATGTGCGGCATAAATTTGCATCGTCTGCCATTTGTGCGAACGACATCGACATCATTGACATTCATTGGATTTGGTGGCCATTCGCACCTGATGCTGCCTTGTTAACCCCCCTTTTGAACCCAAAGCCCCCGCCCCTGCACAAAGTGTTTTATGGTTATTCAAATGCGGCCAGTCGACGCGACCCCATAACCGTAAAATGATTTGCCAGCCAGGACAGGTGAAAGTGGGTCCAAAAAACACCCCCTTTTTTTGCCCCACTCATTATGCGCTGCCGCTTTATGGCGCCCAAATCTGTGCTACGAAAATTGTATTAAAATTTTATTATGTCAGCGGTGCGAAAATGAAAGAGATAGCGCACATATGCAACTTTAACTTAGAGCCTTAAATTTCTTTTTCCACCCCCTCTGTTTTTTCCCATTTTTCCTTGCTTCTTTTTTTGTGGGCGTTGTGTTTTTAAAACACTTCCCCTGGACACTCTATTAAAATGTAATTATTCATTGCTAGGCCGTTGGCACTTTGCACCTGACAGACCACACACACAGCTGTGCCCCCTTGAATCGACGCCCCTGTGCCCCCTTTTTGGCCACCCTCCTTTCCACTGCCGTTTCAATTTGGCCCTTCTTCTCTTGGGGGAACTGAGGTTGGCTGGCCTTGCTGTTTAGCATAAAGAATCCCTTAAAATAATTACAGTTTTCAAAACTGTTTTAGGGGGGTTGGAAGCCCCCCACCCCTCCATCCCTGTCATCGAGCTTGTTGTGTACAAATTTTTAGTGCCTTGTTCGTCGCGTTGCTTTGGCATTTATTAGCTGTTTTAGGGGGGGTTTTGAGGGGCTGGTGACCCCTCGCAAGGTGAACAGCCAACAACAAGTGAAATAAAATGTTAAACAAAGGCAAACAAGAAGCCGGGCCATATTTTTAATGCGCCAGCCCCCCGCCACCCCGGCCATGCATTAAATTAAATGATGTGAAAATAATGTCGGTGTTTGTGTTTGAGTTTGTGCTTCTGTTGTTTCTGTTGTTTCTGTTCCAAGGCGCCAAGGCAGCAAATGTGCAAATAATTCGAAATAAAGTGTAAGCAACGACGAATGGAGGGGGGAGGTCCTGGGAAGGTCCTGTGAAGCCAGACAGACAACCACATTAATTACACACACACACACACACACTGTGCGATGTGGCCTACACACTCAAATAATTTAACGCACATTACTCAAATGCAAAATAAGCTGTTTGCAGTTTGTACTTCCTCGGCTTCCTTTTTTCATTGTCCCTTGGGAAAAGCTGCTCCTCGACTCGGCATTAGCATTAAATTTATTTCGATTCATCTATGTCGCACAGCAAAGTGTTTCCTACTTTTGGGCGGCAGTGTAAAAATCCATTTGTATATTTCAGAAAATTTAGCCAACAACAAAAAATTATGTATTTAATTAAATTAAAAAAAAATTTACATTAATTACATATTTAAAATTAAATAAATTTAACAAAAAATGAATAAGTAAACAAACAATATATTAACTTTAAAGCTTTATTTAGTCACATACCCACTAGCCAAATTTCAGTCAAAATTAAATTGAGAGTCTATTTTTATGCAATTTATCTAGTTAAATATTTACCAAAAATATTTCGGCCACTTTGGCACTCCAGTTACATCCACATCCTCATCCTGATCCACATCCACTGTGCCCTGTTGGCCAAAACAGACCGCAGCATTAGCCAGACGGCAGAAAGTACAACAACAAACGGTAAGCAAATTATCATATCAACGCCGTAAAACAAAACAAAAGCGAAAACATGGAAGTGGGGAAGGGAAAACCTTTAAGAGATGTGAAAATGATGCGGCCAAAAGTTCGCACGCAGGGAAGAAATTTAAATAAATCTTAAATGAAATTCACGACAAATGGCATGCAAATTTGTCTGGGTTTGGGTTTGAGTTTGGGTTTGGGATTGCTTCTGGTTTTTGGTGGGGAGAGTGGGAAGAGTCCGGTGGCCCCGAAAAACCGGAGATGGCCATTGGGGTCGTGTCCCTGGCATTGTGGAATTTTTCAGGTGAATGCCTCAGCAGCACGGGGCTAAACAAGCTCCAGGGAGACAAAGGTCGCACGAAAAGGGGAAAAGGGAGGGGAAGGGGGAGCGGAAGGAAGGGAGTCTAACAAATCACCTGGCATTAGGCCGAGGCCTACCTGTGGCCCACTCCTCCCACTTAACCTCCACCCACTTTTCCGACCTTCACCGGACATTCGTGCCTAATTTCATGAGCTACCGAAGGACAGATTGCCGCATCATTAGGAAAAGCAGAGGCGGAGAACTAAATCGGGCAAAAGGGGGTGGGGCATCTGTTATTAAGTATCGTATTTAATTTAAATGATTATCTGTTTTTTTCTATTTATAAAAAAAAAATAAAACTATTTTAGATATTGAAAATATCATAATGCTTAAATAAAAAGAAAAAATGTCAGATATTAAAAATACCATGAATTTTTACCATTTAAATAAATTTTAAATAAAATACATGTTAAAATACCTTTTTTTAAGATTAAATCCACAAAAATCCATAATATTTGTAAGCAAATTGTTACCCAATAAACTAAACTAAACACACACCAAACTAAATATGTTCAACATGCAATCGTACAATGTTTATCGTTCGTTCGCAAGTGTCCACCTTGTCGCCTTATGCAGATGACCCACCATCAATTGGTTATGTCCTCCAGCTGGAATTATCCTGTCTGGCGTCGTTGTCTCCCCCGAGGAATTCCATCATTAATATCGGAACAAGCATGGCCACACGACTTTGACTCGGACGTTGGTAAAATAAAATATGGCCAAAAGTGCAGCGTGTCAGGAGTCGGAAAATGTTGGGGAAAATGGGTGGAAAGTCCGGCATTCTGCAGCACTCAACATGCCCGGTGACAGCATTGAAAAGCATCTTTAAGATGCAACCGAGGACATTCTGCTGACCACTTGGCAAACTGTCACTCGGGTCTACGCTATACGGTCTACGGTCTGCCCCAGTTCCCCAAACCATTTTCCACATTTTCCACAGCCATTTTCCAACCACTGACCAACTGTCTCGGTGTCTCCATGTCGCCATGTCTCCGTGTCTCCATGTTTGCCTGTCCGGTTGGCAGGTTGATTTTTTCCAGGGCGATGCATTTTTTATTGGTTACATCGTTAGACAAGTGAAATATGTGTGTGAGCCAGGGCCATTGTGGGTAAATATCCGTCTGTTCCAAGGCTAAGGTATCCAAATAGCGAGCAAAAACTTTGAGCAGCTCTTCTAATGTTTTCAAGATGCACTCTTGTTTAGCAGACATAATAAATAAAATAGTATTTACGTTTAAAATAAATATTAAAAATTAAAAATAAAAATGACACAAAAACATTTAACAAACTATTATAAATAAATCAAAATTTATAATAATAAATTTATAATAATAAATTTATAAAATAAATGTTGTTGTTTTAGGAAAATACACTTTTTGAGCTATTAAATAAATAAATCCAAAAATTAATAACTGAACTTTTTGTTAGGCCCAGAAACATTTTAAAAATTAATGAAAATATAAATTATTATAATATCTTATATAAAAGATGAATAAATCTAGTTTATTGATTATCAAAAACTATGAATCTAATCTATTAAAATCCCTATAAAATATAACTCTCCCCAACTAAACCGGCAACTAAATGGCATATTCCTACAACCTAATACTAATACCAGAACTAAGTCCATTGGCAGTGCAGCTTCCAATATAATCCAATCACCGAGTGTCGGGGCTGATTGTTTCCGAAACTAATTACCTTCCGCTGGCCACTGGCAGCTTTACGACCCCAAAAGCTAAGGAGTTGCAACAATCGGGCATAAAGTCGGGTTTACGACTGCGACAGGATTAAAGTGCCGACCTCCTGAAGCCCGGGGCATAATAATAAATTTCATCAAGTCACCAAGTTTCGTAATATGCCACACGTATGTCATTAATCTTCAGTTTTGAGCTAAATTTGATGAATTAGTGGCCAATGGACGGACGGACGAAAACAAGGCGGATATGGCTGGTGAATGGAGGATGGGAATGCCAGCGAAGGATGCTGACAGGATGGACAGGAGCTGGCTGGACTCCAGCCGGACAAATGGACAGATGCTCAGACGGACGGAGCTGGCATTAAGTTCGCCTGGCAGCTGACGACAGGGAGTGTCCGGGTGTCCGTGTGGATATCAATAAAGCCGGGCCCACCGAAAGCCCATAAGACATCTCTGAGCGCACACATATGTAGTATAGGGTGGTCCATTCAAGGGACTTAATATTTATTTAGCCAAATAATAATATTTACTTGAATATTTTAAAATTGGAAATAAAAACTCTTTTTTCTAGGGGTTTGAAATCTCTTTTAAAAATGACTAAAAGTATGCAACACTATTTAAAGTTATTATATCCAATATTCTAAAATATAAAAAATACTGCATACTTTTAGACACCTATATAAATTTTTTCAGGCCTCTATTAATTTGTATTAGCTAAAGAAGTAACTATTTAAGTCATTTAAATGCCAACAAACATTTCCGGAAATATAAGAAATCCAAAAAAATTAAGTAACAATTTATTTATTTATCCTAAATACTTAAAACCGATAAGGTCCACCCCAATGCACACGCACACGCACACGCACACACACTTGACACGTCCTGCCTTTGATTTGGGTTCAGCACTCTCATTCTCATCCGTCGGCCTCGAATTCCCATTCCCCTTTCCACCTTCGCCGAGCAAAAGAAGTTTAACTAAAATAATAAAAGTCAAACTGTGTACAAACAGCTTTGGCCTTAACGACATGTGTGTGTGTGTGCGTGTGTGTGGTTTATTAGTGTGCGTGTGTGTGCATGCGTCTGGATAAAGTTTCATCAAAGAAAAGTTAGTCCTGGTAACAGAACGGTGTGTCGGTGTGCGTTTCACTGTGCGTGTTGCGTTTAATTGATATGCTAATGAGTGAAGTGAAAGCTCTCGATTTGTTTTCTCACTGGCTTTGTTTGCCTCGGCTTGGCTCGCTTTTATTTGCCAGCAAACAATTAGCCGGGAGAAAGTCGGGCTGAAATGACTGAATCGGTGCAAGTTGGTCGACTAACGAGAACCAATAAGGTAGATGGATCTTTAAGGTAAAAGTATCCCTTTTAAAAACAATTATGAAAACTAAAATGACACAGAAAGGTGTCCAAAAGTATGCAACTGAGTTTTCAGGATTACAAATTTAATGCTGCATACTTTTGGGCAATTATCTTATAACGCCGAGATTTGTATTTTAATTTTTTACTAATTAAATACTTACGTTTCATAATACATAATAATAATCTCATCTCAAGGCCGGCTTTCAATTAACTGATCTCTGAATTGGCATTTGTAACCCTTTCATTTCGTTGTCCCTCGCTTATCCTCTATGCTTTCCACCGCTTAGCAATTCGCTCTGCCTTTTTCCGCATTCTCCCTTCGCCGCCATTTTCATAATTAATTCTCATGCAAGTAATTAAAAATGCCAACGGCTCGCATTGTCGTGGCTAGTTTTTTGTTTTTTTTTGTTTGGCTGTTGCTGTGATTGCAATGCAAATTATAGCAGCGGGAAATTAATTACGCGCTCGCATAGTCGACAAATGTAAAAATGCTCACAAAGCAGCAACAACAACAGCCGGCGAAATCCCCGTTGAAATAGAACATACAATTGTATTTTCCAGCGGTCGCTGGGAGAATTGTTCTACGTTCGGTTGCTGGGAAAATCTGAGGTGAGTTTTCCCATACATTTAGTGGACACTTTTCCGTAGCTAAAACGGTGATTAATCATGAATATTATTTAAGGAATTTATTTTGTTTTTTTGAAAACAAAAAATAACTGATGTTGGTAAATTCTATTAAGAATATTTAAATATTAGACCAAACAAATATTCATAAATAGCTAGATAAAATATTAAATTTTTTGACTTTTCAAATAACTTAAAGGTAAAAACATTTATTAAATAAAAATCGTTGATGTTCATTTACAATAAAGAACTCATTAGTGTTAAAAATTGGGGGACTAAAATCGTGAGATCACACAGTTGCACTGATCAAAAAACCATAATCCCTATTTAAAACATTAATCCTGTATCTACTTTTTAAGTTACTCGTACAGAATATTTATGGTTATTTCAAAGTCATTTCGCCTGTCGGTAGATAATAAACTGGAATTCCTCATTGTCCGCCAACGCTACGGGCTAAAAAAAACCAACAAAAAATTACGAAAAAACAATGATAAAAGGGTTGGAAGAAAGGTGGGAGGAGAAAGTGGAAGGGGGCAAAAGAAAGATGATGATAGAGCGGGAGAGAAATGGCTGCCATTAACATTTGCCGTTAACATTTCATTTAGCTGGCAAACGTTTTCTTTCTTTCATTTCCTATTTGGCAGCCGCTTATTCTTCTACTTGCCCATTTTCCTTCCTTTTTTTTTTGTTTTTTTCTGCCAAACATTTTAATTATGAGCGCACTTTTCAGTACCCCTTCCCCTTTAACCCTTAACCCTTTGCCCCTCTTTGTTGTTATTGTAAAACAAACGAAATGAACAAAGTCATATGTGAACACATACATACATATATCCGAACCAACAAATGTAAGGGGGTTAAAAAGAAAAAAAAAAGAGAAAAGGGGGCAGTTTGTGGGCGGGACGATCGCCAAATGAAAAGAACCAAATGGTCATGTGGCCCGCGCATTTTGCGGTTGCCTTTCCAAAAGGGGGGGCTAAAAGGGGCTAAAGGGCTGAGAAGGGGCAAAAGTCACTGGAGAAGGAGCGGTCTAAGCCAAAAGAAAAGGCCAACTGCTGCTGATGATTGCGATGATGATGACGATGGCGATGGCAATGATGGCCATGATGTTGGCCGCATTGTTGGCCAGCGGTGAAATATAGAATATATAGATTATAGCGATGACAAAGTAGGAAAAAATAAAAAAGGAGATTTTATTATATCCATAGAAAATTAAAAGAAAATATTTCGAAATAAATTTATATTTAAACACAATATATATCAAAATACAATACACTAATGAAAATAAATACATATTTAAATAAATATTTAAAAAATATAATAAAACATAAACTATCAATTTAAAAAAGGGATTTTTTTTGTATTTAAAATAAATATTTTGATTTTCATAAAGCTAAGAAAATAGAAATCTTAAACAAACTCTTTTAAGAACTTGTGAATGGATTTTTATAATATAATTTTATTATTGTTTGTTATTACCATTTACCATTTATTATTTTTATTTTATCTATAAAGTAAAGAAAATCGCCATTTCCTGCGTACTTCACACACACACTCTCACCTCTCGCCTCTCACAGTGCCATCACTAAGACAAGTGCATTGTTTGCCGGCTGGCGAGTGTCTGTGTGTGTGGGGCTGTGTGTGTGACATGTTAACGACGGCGCTCAAATGACTTTTGTGTGGTTTAAAACCAAACCCAGAGTCGGAACCCAAACCTCAGCAGAGTCGTGGGTATAGGGATAGGGCTAGGGCTAGCCTTAACCCACTGAGGCCCCTTAACCCCCCCTAGCCACCACCCCTTAGCCAGGGGTGAGCCATCATCATCGTCATTGCCATGGCCTCGCTCTTTCGCCTTGTTCGCTGCAGCATTTTTCAATTTTATGGTTTCCAGATGAAGTGCGTTCGACCGTAAGTAAATGCCGGGGAAGCCCCCTCTATCAAAACACCCACCGCCCACCACCCACCACCCACCACCCATCGCGTCAGCTGCAGCTGTCATTGTTTAGCTTTTTGCCCTCGCCGAGCTCACAAAAAATGGGAATCCCCCGCTTCCTTTTCTCTGGTTTTTCCTCTGCTTTTTTTTTTTTTTGGAGCACACGCATAAAGTTGCATTTCTTTTTTGCGGCTTTCTTTTTTTTGGCACAGACTGCTTAGCCATTGGCCTGACCAATTTTTTTCGGGTTTCTGTTTGCCATTTTTCGTTTAGGTTTTACTTCTTTTTTTTGCAATTCTGCCGACCGAATCGTTATGAGTTATATATGGCACTTGGATCGAGGGGGGAAATCGGCGGGGAGGGGGGAATATGGGAGGATATCCAGGTGAGCGGGAAGATTGAAACTAACTGAATTGCCCAAGCGGCTGTGAACATTTCGTTTTAATTAAGAGGCCACTCCGGCCAAAAGAGAGAACACAAGAGAAAATAGGCGAAAAAAACGAATGTACAAACCAAAAAAATGGAGAAAAGCGAGGGAAAAGTCCAGGGGTTAGTTCCAGTTGATCCGTCAACTAATTGAAGCCAACTTTCAGGCTTCGCTGGCCAAATGGAAACGGCAGACCAGCTGGAAAAAAAGCGGCCATTTATTTATTTATGGACAATATTTAGCTGGAAAACAAATTAAATCGAATTCATTAAATACCTGAATAAATAGTGTTTATGGCAAAAACATATTAATCTTTGGTTGCACTAAGAGAAAAATGTAAAGTTATGTAAAAATAAATAAGAAAAACACTATTAGGAAATTAAAAACAATAGATGTATGATATAAAAAGAATTTTATCTTAATAAATTCAACATTAAATTTAATACTAAATAATAATTAAGTAATTAAGTATTATATATTTTGTAAAGTTTAAATAAAATAATAATTATTTTTTCTCCGACTGCACTTACTTATTTCATATGCTAATCTCTTTCGAGCATTTTTGCCTTTGCCATTGGCATTTATCTAAGTTTTTTTTAGTTATTTGCCCACTCGTTTTTACGTGGCATGTTGGCTTAGCCACGCCCCCCGATCCCACGCCCCCGTGACCCCCAGTGACCCGTCTACCTGACCACACCTGCCACCATTTGCGGTTCGCTGTAAATGCATTTTTAATGCATTTCATTCCGTTCCTGTTTTTCCGTCGCTAAAAGCAAATGCACATTTAAATAAAATTTTATAGTTATGTCTATTTAAATATTGCAGTTGGTGGAGTTGTTGGTTGGCCAGCATAATTCTCAATCTAAATAAATCAGCGTCCGAGCTGCTCATAAAAACGTTCGCATTTTGGCCAAATGCAATAAGAGCCAAGTTTTCTAAGGCGCTGCGATGTCCGACAAATCTGGTCCATGCATCAGCGTTGACACTTTCTGTTGACTGCTGAATTTCGCTATTGCCTTTTTTTCTGAGTGGCAACAGCAATTGCACAACATAAACCAAATGGAATGGCAACGAACTACAATAAAATAAAGCGGCAAATAGGGAAAGAAAACAAGGAAAGCAGTTCAGGGAAGCTAAAGCATCAAGGTATAAACAAAAAGTTATTTTTCCAAGAACACCCGGAAAATGTCTTGGATTTATTTATTCTTTTGTTATCTGTTCAAAACAGTATGTATTTTTGGTGTAGGACCATTTTTGGCCAAGTTATAGCAAAAAAACAAACAGAAAAAAATCAAATTTTCCCAAAAACCCAGATCCAAGTTTTTCACAAAAAATACTTCGTTTTTTTGCCGTAACAATCGAAATATTGATCCAAATATGGAATGTCATACCTTTCTGAACTCGTTACTAAATTTCCTATCGATTGGCATTTAAACCTGGATATTTTATTTTTTTGCCATTTTTCGTAAAAAATCATGAGGTACCCCCTTACAAAAAAATTGAAAATTTTCGAAAATTTTATTTTTGCAGGATCATCCGGGAAGTGTTATGGATTTTTTTATTATTTAGTTATCTGTTCAAAACAGTATTCATTTTTGGTGTACGACCATTTTTGGCCAAGTTATAGCAAAAAAACAAACACAAAAAAATTCAAATTTTTATCAAAAACCCAGATTCCAATTTTTCACAAAAAAATAATTCGTTTTTTCACCGTAACAAAGGAAATATTGATCTAAATATGGATTGTCATACCTTTCTGAACTCGTTATTAAATTTACTATCGATTGGCACTTAAACCTGGACATTTTATTTTTTTGCCATTTTTCGTAAAAAATCATGAGGTACCCCCTTACAAAAAAATTGAAAATTTTCGAAAATTTTATTTTTGCAGGATCACCCGGAAAGTGTTATAAATTTTTTTATTTTTTAGTTATCTGTTCAAAACAGTATTCATTTTTGGTGTAGGACCATTTTTGGCCAAGTTATAGCAAAAAAACAAACAGAAAAAAAATTAAAGATTTTCCCAAAAACGCAGATCCAAATTTTTCACAAAAAATACTTGGTTATTTTGCCGTAACAATGGAAATATTGATCCAAATATGGAATGTCATACATTTCTGAACTCGTTATTAAATTTCCGATCGATTGGCATTTAAACCTGGACATTTTAATTTTTAGCCATTTTTCGTATAAAATCATGAGGTACCCCCTTACAAAAAAATTGAAAATTGGCGAAAATTTTATTTTTGCAGGATCACCCGGAAAGTGTTATGAATTTTTTTATTTTTTAGTTATCTGTTCAAAACAGTATTCATTTTTGGTGTAGGACCATTGTTGGCCAAGTTATAGCAAAAAGACAAACAGAAAAAATTCAAAATTTTCCCAAAAACCCAGATCCAAGTTTTTCATAAAAAATACCTTGTTTTTTTGAAAAAAAATCTACATAATTGTGAAACCAAGGTAAACGAGCCTTTCCACCTCCACCGGAATTCCCCGAGAGCAAACTCCCTTAACCCCCGAGCGCCCCTCCGTGGTCGATTCGCCCCTTTGTCAGCCTTTAACACGTTGACATCTCACGGGGCTGCTGCTCAGTTTGCGTTTTCTCGCTGTCAAGCTGCCTCCTGTTATTTGTTGCAATTTAAGTGACTTGGAATTGCAATTTATCGTTGCCGCTCTGAAGGGGAAAATCAGCCAGCACGCCCTTCTGCCCGCCCTTTTATTTCCTTTTTTTTCGTTTTCGGGCCAGGAATAAACAAGCTGGGGGAAAGGGCAAGGGAAAAACGAAGAGAGAGGAGCCAGAGAAATATGAGAATTTAGTGTAATGTTGTTTTTATTGCAACTTCATGTGCGGAATGCGTAGCAGGGCATTAAAGTGTTGTTGCATACACTTAGCCACCCCCTAAGGGACGAGGGGTTAAGGGGTGTGGATGGCGGAAAAGCCAAGTAAACTTTCCCCGAAGGACGATCAAGTGACGATTTCCGTTTTGTGTTGCAGAAGCTTCTTGGATTTTTCCTAGCTTTTTTTGTATTAAGTCGAGGGAAGCTGGATGAATTATTTTTATAGATTTATTTTTAAGTATTATTAAGTATTTAATTATTTTAAAAAACAATTTTTTAAAAAGGAATATATTAAAGTTATAGATTAAAATGTATTTTTTATTTTAATTTAAAATATGTAAAACTAAATTGGAACAATTCAAATGTGGTACAGAAAAAACGCCAATTTAAATAACAAGATAAAGACAGATAAAGCGAGAAAAATCACTGCTATTATGGTCCCAAAAAAGTCCATATGCCTTGGACATTCGAATTTTGATAGTCCTTTGTCCGTTTTTTTCTTTCTTTTTCATTCCGTGCTCCCCGAAAGCGATATTGTAAATTTCTTTATATTTGTCAAGCCAATTGAAAAGTTTGCGGCAACTTTGTGTTGATTTAACACCCCCCAGCACACATAAGACAACAAAGTCACAAGGCTGTCCGTCTGTCCGTAAGTCCCTCTGTCCGTTTGTCCTTCCATCAATGAAGTGGGAAAAGGCAAAGGAGAAGGCAAACTTTGCTGGCCAGGATATAAATAAGGAATTGTATGGTAAATGGCCGGCAAGGAAAACAACGAAACAAGATGGGGGGAATTATTTGAAAAGAAGAAGTGAAACAATGAGGTGGGTGAATGGGTGGTGCCAAGTGACCACACAGTGATTTACGCTCATGAAATTGAGTTGTGGGGCAAATTATTTATGAACAAAGCGCACACACAGGAATAACAAACAACAAACGACGGCAAACGAGGATTGTAATGCCCAGGGTCCACTGGACAATATGCAGTTTGTGGAAGTGGAAATGGAATCGGTATCGAAGTCCTTCCCCCGAGAAACAGACAGACAGTCAGAGGAATGTCCCTTCTGCGGACAGCTTAGAGGAGCGGCGGCAGTGGAAACTCTGGAACTCCAAACTTTTTGCGCCCCGAAAATAATTTATTAGCGGCAAACGAGCAAAAGTTTTATGAAAATTCAAAAAACACAAGAACAAACAGGGAAAAAACAGAAAACACAGGAAAAAACACAATCGAAACAAAGGCCAAACAAGTGCAAGTTGAAGTTGAGGTGAAAGAAGAAGTTGATGAAGTAGCTCCGCCGGCACCCTCAACTCGGCCAACATTTCATTGTCAGTCGAGAGTCGAGTTTTGCGGAATCGGAATCGTGCGCTTTGTTTAATATTTTCAGACTCTGTCAAAAAGTTCGGGGCTCACGGAGTTCGAGTGAGCGAATTTATTTACTATCATGTCGGCCAATGAGCTGGAGCCATAATTCGGGTATATTAGCTATCTAAAAAAATATAAAAATATTTCAAATGATCACGGCAAACGTTTATAATGATTGCAGAGTTTTAACGAAGTTCTAGTTGATTTATTCTGAATTTCTAGAATTTATGAATATGTAAAGTAGCTCATAAATTAAATAAATGTAGGCATTCCATTGTAATTTTTTTATTTATTGCATTCCGGGAAAGTGAGTAATTTTACTTCAGTGATAGGCACCACGATTATTTCATAATTTCCCAGAAATTAAATAAGACAGAGTATTTCCTGTGCGCTGTCTCCCAATAACTGCTCAAGTTTCTCTTGTTATTTATTGAATTTGGCACACAATTGCACAGAAGCTTATTTGCCCCCCGTCCTTATCCTCCAGGAAGTTGTCCTCGTCCTCTTCCTTTTCAACATTCAATTGCTCCTGGCTGAAATTTATGAAATTTATTCCGGTGTCTAAGTTTGCCCATACTCGTATTTCTTAGGCCAAAGCAGGAGACGACGCTAGGTGCCAATGACAGTCGCATTACGCATACGCCCCGTTATCCCAGATATTACGTATACGCAGTGCGGGCCGTTCGATATCATTGCATATGCTTATTTTTAGAGAAAACAATTTCCGTTGCTTAGCAAAAGCCTCTCTGGCCCCCTTTGTATGCAAATGAGCAGAACGAAAATTTCTCATGATAATATGCCATTAATGAGCGGCATTATTTCCCCCATCTCTGCGATTGTGTGTGTGTGAGTTGCGTATTGTTCGCCAATTAATTGAACATCGCTTAATGCTAAATATGTATATATAATAATTGCAATAATTAAAACCCGTTTGCAATCAGCCTAGCAGATCAAAAGGGAGAAATGTTTGCACAAACAATTGCCCAACAATTCGCCAAGCATCTTGAATTACTAAATAATCGACATTTATTGTAGTCTATGTGTGTTTATATGGCTAAGGAGTCTTGTGTTTAGTGCGGCCCCTACGACTTCTTGAGCGGCCGGATGAGCATGCGGACGTAGCTGAGGGAGCCGGTGGGTCCTGGCAGGAAGGTCTTCCACAGGATGCCCTTGAAGTAGCCAATCTCCTGGCCGTACTTCGACTGGAAGGTGCCAAAGAGGTTGCTAAAAAAAATGTATAGGAAATTATATTAATTATTAAGAATTTTAAAAACTATTTATAGTTAATCACAATTTTTTATTTTAATTTTCAGAACTATTTTTAAAATTTTTACTATATAATTACAGTAGCTTTCGAGTCTAAAGTGTAATTATCTAAAGGTGTTTGCAATTATCTAGTTAGTGGGAATTACACCTCATTTAAATAGAGCAGAGAGCTAGGCAGCCTGAATAAACCTGTTTATAAATTTTAAATATTTGTAGAAGGGTAATTTAACTCCCTATTATATTTGTATACCTTCTCTTTTTTATTTTTTTATCTTTTTTGATGTTTTTTACATTCTGCCGCTGCATCGTTTAATGATTAATTTTACTGATAATTTTTTTTTTCCATAATAAATATTTATATTTATTCTCTAGGTATTTTTTCACTCACCTCTCGAAGCACTCCCTTCCGTACCACCAGGCACCCGCGTGAGTCCTGGCGCAGTTCTGGCCATTATCATCGTTGTCCTGATCGAAGGTGGTGAACTTCTTGCCCGCATGATAGCGCAGCGAATCGCCCGCATCGCCCTTGTAGGCGCCCAGGACATACAGAAGATACTTCTCCGACTCGCTGCCAATACTGAAGTGATCGTACAGGGCGAAGCGCTCCTCCCGATTCTTATTTCGCATCACGATGAGCAGCTCGTGGTGCTCGCTGTTCGTCAGGCGGTGCAACTTGTCCAGGCCGATGAAGAACTCCCCGTTAAGGGCCCCAAAGCCCGACTTGTAGTTCTGCCAGTCCTTGTTGAAGTCCTCGCTGCCGTCGTACCGATAGGCGATCACCATCCAGCCGCCGCCCCTCACCTTCTGGTCGCAGCTCGCGAAGAAGGGTTCCACATCGGGTGCAATCCGGATCCTCACCTGCCCGTGCTTCTCGTCATGGCAATTCCTGGGCGTATCATCGGTGGGCGTGGCCAGGGCCAGGGGAAAGGTCTGGACACTGGGCGGCAATGGGCGGAGCCTAGGAAATAAGAGAGGGGATTTTTAGAACTACAGAAATATTCATGCAAGACGAAATAAATTTATTCAATGAGTTAAATAAATGGAATTAAATATTTTGTACAATTACGGGTTGTTAAAAAGTTCTATATAAATTTGTAGGGCATTTAAATATTTTACAAAAATGAAAAACATATTTATAAATAAAAAATGAAATTCCAGGAATATTTAAAATTTAATTAGTCTTCATCCCTCTCTTATTAACTTACAATCTGGTTGCAATGGGCACTCCAGTGCCCTGATTTTTATATTCCTCTATAAGTCCCTGCAGTTCATTGAGTTCACTTTTAAGAGATTGCAGCTCATTCGTCATGAATTGTATGCTAAAAAGTTAATTTCACATTAATGGGAAATCAATTATAACATTTTAAAAAGCAACTCACCGAAGTGCTAGGCCACCCAAAGTGCTAACAGGACAGCTGGCAGTGCCCTAAAAAGAAAAAGAAGAATGTATTTAAAAATATTTTTTTGTAATATTAAAACTGTAGTTGTACGCACATTTTCAGAGAGAAGAAAAGGCTCCGCCGAGTTTCTCATTATCACGGAAAAGTGTTTTCCTGGCAAGTTGCTCGTGGCATTTGTGGTGGTGCTGAGGCAGGCCAAAGCCGTGACGAGCGCCTCCAGCGCCATTCCGATTTAATAATATATAATTCTCGATATATATATATATTCCGATTCCGATTCCAGCCTGAATTCCGAATGCCAGCGACTGCAACGCAGTTGCAACTGCTCGTCTGGGCAACTGACTAAGTAAGCTGGCTCACTAGCTTACTACCTCACTGGATTACTTACTAGCTGGTGGATGATTGGAGATGCCACAAAAGTCACGACAAAAGCGATCACCGTGACGCAAAGATCACTGATCTATAAAATTTTAAACTAATTTATTTATAATTTAATCTAATTTTTTAATTTATTTATTTTACGTATTTTTTTTCTTTAAATATAAATTTAATTGTCTCAGTAAGAAAATTATATGTTTTAGGTAGAACAACAAAGAACACAATAATATTTAAAAAATAAATAAAATATACAAAAAAAATATAAAAATGTAAGATCTATCTCTACAAACTTTTCTTAGTTGTTTTACATAAATCCTATAAATCATACAAAAATAATTAAGGTACCCTGGGTCATTTTTTTCTCCGTGTACTTTTAAGTGTTGTTAACTAAATGTACGATGATCACTGGATGAGAAAGCACTGCCCAACACTAGTCGATGCTGCTTAGCATACTCGTTTCTCAATGCGAATCAATCGAGTGACCTTTGTTTTCATTCGCACTAGCATTGTGCCTCCGATCGGTAGTTAGTATCTAGTTGGTTACTTAGTTAGTTAGTCACGCAGTTAGCTAGTCCAGTGGCCAGTGAAAGAGAGTAGGAAAATGTCGCAGATGCTCCAGCTGGACGCCTTGGTCATGGCCATGGCCTGTCTGTCCACCACGCAAACAGATCTGGGCGGAGGTCTGATGGTGCCGCCCTCCTTGGAAAATGCGGTGAGTTTTGTCGGAGAGTTTCGCGGAAAAGCAGTAAACTTTGAACTGTACGGGCAGACCAGTTTCTCGTGCATCTAATATATTGATACGATGTTTTAGATTAGTATAATTAAAATATTATTTATTATTATTGGTTTAATATATTATAACCAATTGTTAAACATAATTAAATCAAAAGAAAACAGTTCATAATTTATATTTATCCAACATTTAAGCAACATAATATTAAAAATTTAATTTTATAAACATAATATTAATAAGATAATTATAAGTTAAAAACTAGTTCAAGAATAAGTATTGAAAGTTGGAAAAATTAAAAAAGAATACACATTTGTTATCAAAGTAAGAATAAATATTATAATTCTTTTTTCACGCATCGTTTAATCTTCCCCTATTAATATGCTTTTCCAGAGCTCCCAGAGTTGTCCCGTTTCGTCCTTGAGTGGCCTGACCACCCGGATGCAGTCGCTGAGCAGGGAGATAGACAGTGTAAAGGAGCAAATCGGAAGTCTGCAGGAGCAGCTGGTGGATCTGCGGAGAACGGGAAGTCCCCCGGTGGTGGCACTCGGTTCGCCCAATGTTCTGGCCTCTCGATTGTGGGTGTAAATAAAAAATATAAATAATATACCATTAAAATTCGTACCCCCCGCAGCTTGGATATTGAGCCACAACTGCTGGGCACTGGTGGCGCAGTTCCTGGATCCGCCGGGACTCCCGAAAACTGCCTCAAACAGCAGCACGGGGTGGTGCGAATCCGACCGCGTGCGAATGTCGAGCCCTTCTTCGTTTTCTGCGATCAGAAAGTGAGGAACGGCGGTTGGACCATGGTGGTAAATCGCTATGACGGCAGCGAGGACTTCAATCGCAAGTGGGCCGACTATCAAATAGGCTTCGGCCCTCTGACCACCGAGTTCTTTATCGGATTGGACAAGCTACATCAGATAACCAGTAGCGATAACTACGAGCTGCTGGTGCAGCTGCAGAACAGGAAACAGGAACTGCGCTATGCCGTCTACGATCACTTCAGCATCGGCAGTGAGTCGGAGCAGTATCGCCTGAATGTCCTGGGAAAATACCAGGGCGATGCCGCCGATGCACTGCGTCAGCACACGGGCAAGAAGTTCAGCACCCACGATCGGGATAATGACGAAAGCGAGGCGAATTGTGCGGCCCAGCAGTCGGGGGCCTTTTGGTATGGCAGTTCCTGCAATCTCAGGTGGGTTTATAGTTTTTTTTTGGATTTTTATTGCATTTATTTAAATATAAATATAACCCACAGCAACCCCTTTGGACTCTATCAACGCCTCCTAGAGCGAGATGTCGATGGCTTCAAAGGCATCTTGTGGCGCGGTTTCCTCGACGGACCCAAAGGCTCTCTGAAAATTGTTCGCATGCTGGTTCGTCCGCGGGCTGTTTCATAAATAGGTATTCAGTATATTTCACCAGTCACACTTTAACAACAAAAAAACACCCAACAGGTTAAAAAAAAATAAACAAAAATTAGAAATAAACATAAAATAAATTCGATTTAGACTTCGTTGAGCTTGTCAGTCTCTTCGGTGGTTGTGGTGGTGCGCACAGTTGTGGTTGTGGTGGGATCCTCGGAACCCTTGACCACCAGGGCATCTCCGAAAACTGGCTTGAAGAAGAGCACGAAGCGGGAGTAGCGACGAGCGGAGTTCTGAGGGGAATTAAAAAATATAAAATACATTTAATTTAATTTAATTAATTTTAAATAATATTTGTAAATTATTATCCATGCATATTAAAGAAAATATTAGTAAAACGCATGTGCCAACAAATAATATAAGGTTCTTGCTCAAAACTTTAGTTATATATTTTATATTACTTTTGTTTTTTAATTTTAAAAATTAAAGACTAGTTCCAAAAGAACAAAAGAAAAATCTAAAAATCCATATATGACCACCACTTACCAGGATCAGTCGGGATAGCGACTTGGAGATATTGGTGACCGTCAGCAGGGACTTGTTGAGCAGCTCGGAGGGCAGTTCCAGGGAGGCGTCGCTCATGATTTCGGCGGCATCGCTCAGATCTTTGCCCCCCGCCCGACGACGCCTCTTGGTCTGATAAATATATAGATAAATATATAGAGATGAGTACAGATGAGCGAAGTGAGTGAGCAGAGATGGCCGTAAAATTCAAATCCAAAATCCAAAAACCCAACATCGAAAATCCAAAAAACCCAAGGCCAAGGCCGCCATTGAAACTAGAGTGTGAAGTAAATTGGTTTTCTGTTTTCGGTTTTATTCGCTTTTGTGGTGTCGTGGATTTTTCTACATACATTATTTATATATATATTTTTTGTTTATGCCGAATATTTACAAACATGAAACTTAACTAGGGGTGTAAACAAAAAAAAACCTAAAAACGATTCGAGTTGGAAATTCAACAAAGATTCTGATGGATGGTGAGGGGATAGAAAAGGGTTCAACGATAAGTTACAGCTCTCATTGGATCGTTGGTCTCGTATCGTAGGTAGTATCCTTCCCTAGTAGCCCGCCTCATCGGAATCGGGAGCAGGTGACGTCACGCCGGCAATGCCATTGACGCCGCCGGAGGATCCCTGCAGGATGGGTCCCGAGAAGCCGAGGAACTTGGATACCACATTTCCCAGCCCGGCATTCGCATTGCCGCCGCCTGAAGAGGAGCCGCTGAAGGCGGTGATGGTGGTCAGCACACCGGTGGTCAGGTCATTAGCAATGTTGCCAATCGAACGGATCTTCGGCGAGACGACGGCGGTGATGAGGGTCTGGAAGTCCTTGATGGGCACCGGCGACTTGATGTCCCACTGCTTGTTCTTCTCGATATTCGAACGGTCCAGCTGCTCAATCACCCGGGTCTTAGTGTCCAGGAAGTTGTCGATTTTCTATTATTATTTTGGGGAAATATTTTTGATTTTATATATTATATTTTTTTATATTTTATGAACTTTTTTTATATACTCACACCAAAGACAAAGCCAAGCACCGCATTCTTAGCCTCGAATGTGGCATCGGGCAGTTTTCTTTTGTTGCGCTCCTGGACACCTAACACCTCCTGAAAAAGGGAAATCGAAGTGGAAAATACAGGATCACCCACAAGGGAAGGGATCAATGGAAGCCAGGTAAAATTGGTCCTCTCTTGGATTGTTTGCAAGACTTTTTAATATTATTTTTAGTATTTTTGATACCAATTTTAACCAAACGTTTTTGAAATATTTTCGAAAAAAATCTATTTTGTTAAGAATTCAATAATAATACATATTTTCGTTCACAACATAGTAATTTCTTGGCACATGCCAATATTTGCCAACTTCTTTTACGATCTCTAAGTATATATATTTATTCTTACAGTCATGTTTTTTCTTGCCTAATTGCCGATCGATCGGGCATTTTCGGACTTGTCTGGCTCTAATCGATTGGATTCTTTGCCTAATTACACCTGACTTCAAGTTTAATTGCTGCCAAAGAGCGGGTAAAAAAGCACTCGACAGAAACCGGGGGGCCAGTTAGACTTGACCCAATTTTCGGGGCTGGTCAAAGAAAAAAAGCAGAGAGATAATAAAAACACTCATGTACGTACATAAGTAATTATATCACTTGTGGACCCGGGGACCTTCGGTCATTCTAAGCCGATATGTCTATGGCCGTATGTATAAGGTATCTGGTATATCTGGCACTTTCGGACCGCTTCTCAATCGTTCGCTGGTCCAAGGCACTTAAAATTCACATCGTCACTTGGCCATATGTATGCAGCGCGATATCGGAGCCAAAATCAACTCATTTCCAACCCGAACGCATAATCCAAATCCAAACCCTCGGAATCGAATTTCCAGCCGACCTGAAGCAGCTGCGATTTTAGTGCATTACTCTCCGTACTTGCAATTATACGACCTTTTTATTTCATTTAAATTAAGGCTTCTAAGCCTCTAATAAAGTTATGAAAAAATAATAGTTGACATGATTTGAATTTATTAAATGCAATCTAAGAAATGAGTCATCATTTATCATTCAAAAAGAAATGGAATTTAAGAAATGAAATTTAAAAATTATATTAAGTAATAATGAACAATTAAAAAAATATTTATCATAAGCCAAAATCAACAATTTATGAAATAAAAGTATTTACTAAAAAGGTATTAAAAAATAAAAACCATTTATGAATTACTTTAAAAATAATTTTTTTGAACTTCTAAAAATCTGTAATTAAAACAAAAGATTTCTTTAAGGTTGGCTGTCAACGAAATTATTTTCAAACATGTTGCTGAAAGGTTGAACGAAATGGTCTTTAAGTCAAAGAGACAAAAAGACAAGACAACGACAGTTAATCAGCTTGAAAACGCTTAACAAAAATTCGCCTTCAGCCCACAGATTTTGATTACGACTAATATCTTGAAAATTATGCAATTCATTTTGGCGTTTTCAGTTCATTGTTCTGCCATTCTCCCTCTTGAGAGTTTTTGAGAGGTTGCCCAACAGAAAAAATGCCTCGAGCAGCCCACATGGTCTATTTTTTTTCGGTCGTTTTGGGTTTCGAGAAGCTAAAACAACTAGGCGATTTATTAGTTTAACAAAACGCTAAACACATTACGCTCTACACCTTTTTTTCGCCTTTTGTTTTTGTCCGTTGAAGTGACAAACAAAAAGCGTGAGCTATGATTTATATAGAGCTAAATCAGGTCAGTTGTTGAAAGCTGAACGAGCAGTTAAGCGAAGGGATTTACAACAAGTTTAACTACTACTCGAATGGAAAAGTGGAAAAATGTTGGCTAAGATAATGCTTTGGATATTGCAAAAAATAAAGAAAAGAGTTTTAAATATTTCTAAATATTTTTGAAGGCAGAAAATTTGTAAGCAGGTTTAAATTAAACGTTTGCTTAGGTCTTCTGAATGAAATGGAATTTTCTATCATTTTGTGAATAGTATGAACACATGGATTTCTGTAATTTCCCCAATTTCCCCCACAATTACCACGATTTCAATGCTTTTCACTGCGAATGGCTGAATCAATAAACACGAAGACGAAGAAATAAATATATGAACCAACTTTTTGAGGCGCGGAAATGTTTCACAATCCGTGCGAATAAGAGGAAGCGAGAGGAGAAGAGGTGATGAGCCATGAAGAGGCTCCCTTATGCTCTCACTCGCTCTCTTTCCCTCTCTTTCTGCCCGCATCTACCCGTCTCTCTTTGGCCAAGGCGTTGGCTTTGGTTTTATTTCGGTTTTTCGGTTTTGGCTTTTGGAATGATTTTGAAATGTTAACGTAGGTCGTTAACAAGTTTTGTCGCCATCAAGGTCGTCTGGTCGGTCGAATGGCCAACGAATTCGGAATCGAATTTGGCTTTAAGCCGATCTCTTGGTCCATTTTAAATATTTCGCCTGATTTGCATACGAGCGGGCGGGTGGCCAGAAAATTGGCCAGAAGTCGGTTCAATGCACCATAAAATTAGCAGCTAGCAGCTTGCACAACGGGCAAAAAAGCGTTGGAAATGAGAGAGGGAGAGAGAAAAAAATTGGGAGAGCGGGAGGGAAATGTTACTTTCACGCCAGGAGACAATCAAGTTTTCCCCTTTTTTCGCAGACTTCCTTGTTGGATTTTCGGATTTTTCTCGGAGGGTTTCAGTTTTTTTTCTAAGATTTCTTTACCTCTGCATTGATGGGATTCAAGTCGGGATCGCTGGTATCCTGGAAGTTGGCCTCCAGTTCAGAGTTGATTTGCTGGGGAGCGGGCAGGCCCAGCGATAACGATAGCAGTGCCGATAGCACGGCCATCGATAATAACAAACGGCTCCTGGTGAACTGCATATTTATTTTCTGCAACAACAAAAAAATAACTTTTGTTAGAGATTTTAGCTGTGGAAAATTTTCAGTTATTTTATATAGGAAATGTTTATTTATTTTTCTGTACCGCAATATAGCAAAATAACAAAAAACAACACTTAAAGCTCAAAACCACAAAATGTGTATGTTTGGTTTTTGTTTTTCTCTGTCGTTCGGATGCCGCGCCGCCAGATACGCGATACTAGCACGTTCACTAACTTTAAGCAAATGACTGCGGACGAAAGTTACTTCAATGATTTAGCAGTGGCCAAAAAATCGGTTACACAGCCCACGGCGCATGCGCAGAGCTTTTTGTTTAGCGCCGCTGCGCAGTCCACTCAAAAAATCCAGTGCCGATCCACCGAATACAGCGACCAAAAATCCCAGACCAAATTGAATTTTATTGCCGCCCGATTCGTGGATTCATGGATTCGTTGAATTCGTTGGATTCGCTGCCTTTGAATGCAAGACGTCGACGGCGACGCTGGCAGCGATTCGAGCGGAACGCCGGCGCAAAAAACACGTTTTTGAGCGCAAATCCGAACGAAAAGCGCTCAATAAAGTGCAAAACCAGCCGCCGGAGATGTTAAGTCACCGGTGTTGTTGTCTTGTTAATGGTGTTTCTGCTGCTGTTTCTGCAATGCGCTTTTAATTTGTACTCTTTGGCTTTCAATTAAGCCACACACTCACTCACACTCACTCGCACACTTACACAAACAGGGGCACAAGTCGGTCATACGCGGCGTATGCGCAATGTGCATTCTCAAGCACTTTTTCGGAAGCCTGTGGTTATATAAGGGTCGCGATTGAGGTCCTAAGGGAATCAACATTCTCTCAATTTGCATATTTAACATTGGGAATAGGAAAGGAGACTTTTAAAAATATATAAATAAGTTTTATATGAGTTCTACATTTTTTATTTTATTTTATTGATCGTGGTTTCAAAATAAAATTCTAGGACCTTAATTTTTGTAATATAATCTTAAAAAATCATGGGTTGGAAAACAAGTAATTCCGCTTATTAAAAAATAAAGAAAAATCTAAAAAATCCAAAAATAAATCAAAAATAAGTCTATAAATATTAAATAAATTGAAAACCTCACCCAGAGCTAAGCCACCTTCCTTGACCCTAACATTGACTAAGAATTTAGCACCAGCTGGATTTTCTAGTAGATCGAACCAAACATAAGTCGAAATGAAATGCCTATGTAAACTCGCATGTTAATGCGCTTTTTACGATTAATAATCAGCATAAATTATACGTATTTATGGCTAGAAGTAAAATGTCGTCGGCTAGAGAACAAAAACATAAAAAAAAGAATACAAGCTAAAGAAAATGTAATCAAGTCGCTCGCCTTCGGAAAACAGAGGGAGACCGATAAATTGGAGTCAAAGTGCGCGTATCGAATTCAGACGAAACTTAATAACTGGAATTGCATGTCGAGTGCATGGACTGCACTCCAATGCGATCCAATCGGATCTGATACCATACGATCCAATCCGATATGATCCAAACCGATCTGATTCGATTCGAAAAGCTGCATGTGTAATTAGTCAATTCTGCGAGCCGAGTTCTGAATTCGTAACAATTAACTAAATAAATCGCCTGCAATTTCAATCGAATCGAATCGAAGCAGTTGATTAAGTCAATTTTGAGATTTAAATTGGGCGAAAACCGAATGAGATCATCTGCACTCGACTTTAGCATGTTTATTATGTTTCCCATGCAATTTCATGATTTATTGGTCAATTTTCGACTTTTTTTGTTAAGTAAATTGTTTGGGACATAAATATTTCAAATTGTAAGGCATAAATACAAGAGTATTTTCACAGAACTATTTTTGTGAAAAAAGAACCCCAAGAATGTGTAAAACCTTTTCAAAAATAATAAATAAAATACTTTAACTATGCAATTGTTTTCAAAGAATTATTTTAGCTAGTGAAGATAGACGTTACTTAATCAAGGACTTATCACATTAATTCCGAAATCCTTGAGGATATCCCCTGTAATCAACCTATCAGGCTCTCGTTTAATTGCAAATGTCACTGCCAATTTCTGGGCGCTTGGGAAGCAGAAACCTTTCTACTTAACCCCTGGCCGCCAGTCACCTAACTTAACCCGTTTTTGCGGCAATCCGGCAATTTGCTTATCAATGTGCGGGCTCAATCAACGCCTCGGCCCAAGGTCATCTGGGTCGTTTGCCGGAACGGTACCGAAACATAATCCTTAATTGACATGAAGAGGTGCTGGTGGCGCACCTTGCCATGTTTTCAGCTTTATTTCTCAGCTCATATGACGACAGCCGAGCGAGGGGCCCAGATAAAGCAAAATTAATGCGCGCATCCGTTGAAATGACAAATAAAAAATGTAAAAATTTCAGCAACGAAACCGCAAAAATAAAAAAATGAAGAAGAGACAAAATGCAAAGTGCACGCTCGGCTGTCAGCGTTTTTGTGGGTCACAAGGTCGGGAGTTGTCTCTTCAGGGGCCTCTGATCTGCAGCTCCTCCACCTGCAGATCCATCTCCATCTTCATCTCAGCATCTTCGTCTGTGTCTTTTTATATCTCTCGTCTTTTTTACAGATCGCAGAACCTGTGCCCAGTGCATGCCCGAGTGCCTCTTACTTTGTGGCCTTAGCTAAATTAACTTTCAATTTTCTTGTCGCCGCACGAAGCCCTTGAAGATGTTTTTTTTTTGACAATTAAAGCCACATTCTGACCCATTTAGAGCCCGGTAAGTATAAGTTACTATATTTGACATCTAAATATTTATGACCTGTTAATATTATTAAGTAAGAAATATTATATTTAAAATTAGGGACTCCTTCTTTATTTTATAGAAATTTCCATCTTTTGCGACACTTTCATATTTCAAATTAAAAATGTATCGAAAAGATCGGCATTTAAAAACGATCCAGCAGCCAGTTGTTCTGCCTAATTTGGCAGCTCAATTAGCAAATTATCCATGAAAATTCAATTACAGCTCGTTGCCGTTGAGGCGCCTCAATTAGAACGCCATAATTGCTGCTGGCCAGCCCCTCCAGTCAGTCAGTAAGTCAATCTGTCAATCTGTCCATCAGTCTTACAGCGCGTGTCATAATGTTTATGACAGTAAAAACGCAGAAAAAAAACATCAAAACACGGGCGTACTTTGTCTTGGTTTTTATTCAAGCCAATCTCGCAGAAACAGAAACATGCCGTTTTGGCCTGGCCAAGACCCCAAAAAGGCGCCCCAAATCCTTGCCCCCTGAACCCGAGTGACTTTATTTATTTTTGTTTGCCACACAACCAGATCTTCATTGCATTTCCAGTTTCGCCTTTTGGTTACAGTTTAAGTTTTAAGTTTTTTTAGCGAAAATGTCAGGGGCCAAAAATAGTGGGGCAGACGCATTAAATCCGTACTAACCGGTGGCAACTTGTTCTCTGGAAATATGGTCGTATGCCATATAGCATATAATACCCTTCGCCATGTTGGGGCATAATTTGGCATTACCCAACTGGCGGGGGGTTATGCAACGGTTGTCATTATGCATTATGCGCTGTGCTTTGCTTTTTTTCTTGCTTAGTTTCAGCTTCGGGCCACGGCATTAATGTCACCTGCTCATCGCTGTTCTGGCCACGATGACTCCGCTAAGTGCACGCAGGAAAAACCAAAAAAAAAGTACTAAAAAAAAATTAAATAATAAAAAGAGATATAGGAAAATGGAAAATAAAAAACAGGCCCCTAGCTTTACGAGTTACCACTTCTACACGCCGAAAACTTGGGAGCCATAACCATTAACCGTTAACAATTTCATTTCGAACGCGGCTCGTTAAGCGGGTGAAGGAGGAGCAGAAGCCACCACTCGATTCCGCATCCCATTCCATCTAATGTATTCATCTCCGCCTCTAATGAACTGCCGATGGCTTTGCGCAAGTCTTTTTGCCATTTAACCGCAGGAAAAGTCATAGGATTCGGGAAAATAAACGCTGGAGTTGCCAAATTTTTATAATAAAAACTGAAATTTATGCTAATCGCACGGTGACAAATATGAGATTTTTTAATAAACACTTACTTTTAAAGGTCCCTTTTAAAATACCTAAATATCTCCATAATTTAAAAATATTCTATATATATTTTTTTAAATATTATTAATTTTTATATTATTATATTATTTATTTTCGCAAACAAAAACATTTTCTGGGTAGCTTAAATACAGAAATATATATAAATTAAATATAATGTGATATTTCATTTGATTTATATTTAGTAATGAAACCAATTGACTTATTTAAGCCAAGACAATCTCCTAAAACTGGCAATGAGCCAAGGAAAAGGCAGCCTAATTGATCCGCAAATCGAAAAAAAGTTAATTTAGTTAATATATTAAGAGCGTGTTTAAGCCAATCCTTCACATCAAGAGCTTTTGTTTTGTGCCCAATAGCCGGGTCGAATTTAATTGGAAAAGGCGTTGCCAGTCGGCCAGTTTAGTTGACCAGTTGACCATTCACCGGCGACTCAGAATTGAGACTCGGACAGGCGAACTTTGTTCTTGGCCAAAACAAAATGAATCAAAGGTTGCCGGAGATTCAGACTCGGTTTTAGAATCCGATTCTGGTGTCAGGTGGCGTTTATTTGTTTGCTCAGCCATTAATGTAATTATAGTATTAATAAATCTCGCCACTGGCGGCCGGCGAAGGTCGCCCCGTAATAATATCATTTTGGCTTTAGCTTTTTTGAAAGGCATTTCGAATCTTTGATCACTTTGCTTAATTGCCGTGCAGAACTTAGTGCTGTTAAATGAGCCGTAAATTGGAAATCACTTCTAAGCTAAATGCATAAAATGCCATAGGCTTATGAAATCCAATTCAAGAGTATTACTAAAAAATATTTTTATAATGGGGGAAAAAGATCTGCGAACAATAAAAAGCCATTCATAGGAAAACATAAAATATCATCGTTAAAATGTGTGAAAATTCGGATAATACAAGATGTGCGATACGGACTTTAAAGCTCATAATTGAAACATAAAATCCCGAAAAGGGGTGGAAATTTCACGATTTACATAATAAGCGAACCAAAAAAAAAAAGAGGGCATTGTTTTATGATAAGTTTCAACGCTTTTCGATATCGCGTTTGCATAACCCCCCCGATAAAAAATATGGAGCGTCGTCTGGTCAATAAACTTATTGACCGACTTAGATATGACACCTGTACATATATCTCTCTGTTTATATAGAGACGCCCCCTCGCCGGTTTGCCTTCGGCGGATTTGGGACTTGGATTTCGGATTTCGGTTTTCGGTTTTTCGGACTTCGGATTTCCAGCTCGACTGCTCCACTTTCATGGCGTTTACTTTCGCTTTTTCCCTCGTTTTCGATTTCAGCTATCATCGCTGGCTTTTGTTATTGCTTATGGCTGATGGCTTTTAGCTTTTAGCCCAAAGCGCGTTGATGGCTGAACTGGCTGCTGTATCTTGGGCTTGGGGATTGGGGCTTGGGGCTTATCTGGCCAGAGCCATCGACTCGACAGCGAACGACCTTGAGACCGTTACCGGTTTCTTGGTTTCTTTGGGTTAGGCCACTCTTGCATGGCCCAGACCAGTCGGTGTTTCTTTGGCTCTCAGCCCAGACAGCTCATTCATCCTCACTCAGGGGTCAGGCCGAAAGTCGCCAGCAGGTTACCAGGTAGTTAACCCCGAAAAATCAAAAAGAAACCAAAGGGCTTCTAGAAAATTCACTGCATTATGCTTTAAAAATATAACATCCTATTACAATTTTTTATAAAATAGAAAATAATAAATTATTACTTGTAAAAGAAAAAGAAAATGTACTAAAATTAATAAAATAAAATAATTTAATTTGTATAAATAGTTTTCAAAATGAAACTTATCGGCTTCTAGAAAATGCACTGCATAATTAAATAAAAAACCTTTTCAAAATTAAAAATGTTATTTAATACAGTTGAAAATTATTAAATATATAAAGAAGTTAAATTAAAAAAAATCTTCATAACACATCAATCAAAGCGTTTGCCTAAAATATTACACTGAATATTTTCCTTAGCTTAATTTAATTAAAAATCAATATGCTTCCGTCATAGGAGAACAATAAAACTCTCACTTTTTCCAACACTTGCACATACTATTGGCCAAGTCTCTAGCTTTTGTTAATTGATTTATGAAGCAATTAACGCATTTCAGTCTTCACTTTTGCATTGTTGACGTCGGCGCCGTTGCCAAATTTCGGTAGCCAAAGCGATTAATGGACGGGCGCTAATCAATAGCAGACCCCCTCCCCCCCTGCCATTGACCACCCCCCGTTGAGCTGTGGGTTTTTAAGAAAAAATATACCTGACCTATGCCAGCATTTCGAGTTGAGGCTTAGCCCAGTTAGCAAGTTCGTTGCCTAAGTCTTTCGTTTTGACACACATTTCGAGCTGGGATTTTCGCTCTCTTCCCCGTTTTTTTCCGCTTTTTCAGTTTTTCGGCCTTTTCAACCGCTTTATACTCATGAACTCACCCGAAATATAATAAAATAAAGATGCGGCTTGCCAAACTTAATTGCAATGCGAACACTCCGAAGCACCCAAATATTTAATTGAGTTCATTAACAATTTCAAAATGCAAATAAACCAGCACAAACAGCACCGCACACAATACACCACACAGCAAAAAAAGAAAACACAAAACAATAAACAAAACTGAGGTTTTTCAAATTAAAAACGCGACAACTAAACGGCCCGCAAAATGTCACTTAGTCTTGTGAAAGATTCACGCATAACTGAAAACTGAAACTGGCCGCTAAAAAATTGAGCCCACTTCAAAAACAGAGAAGGAGAAAGAGAGTAAGAGCAGGCGGAAGAGAGAGCGAGAGAGGCAGAGAAAGCACCACCAGAAGTAAGTAAAAGCACTTTAATAAAACCTGTAATCAGTAGAAAGTGACACATTGCCCGCTCCACTGGCCAAAGTAAGTAGTTGGCCCAACGGAGAAAGGTGCAGGGAGAAGTCGACAAAGAAAGAGAGGGAACTCCCCAGAGAGCCAAGGAAATGGAAAAATATGTATCCAGTAAGTGAAATAGTTACATACTTTTTATTAAATTAAATTAAATCACTTTTATTTTAAAAGATATATTTATTTACTTATTCTTAAGCACAACATTTATTAACAAAATATAAAAATTAATTATAAAAACATATGTAATATGTAATTATATCTTTAAAATGTGTACACTTACGCACAATAATAACAAAATATACAAATTTATTATGTGATATCTTTAAAATGTATGTATATATTAACAGAAATGATTTGTTATGAAACAAAGTTCAATAAATTTAAGAATTCATATCAGATTAAATTATAGATAAGAAACAAGTGTGAATTTATTTTACTTATTGTTATAATTATATATAAATTATTTATAACATTTATGTATTTAGAAAAACGTTTAATTTTTTAATTCCCATTTATTACTTAAAGAATTTCGTATGTTATGTAAATTATCCAAAAGTCCCACTTCAAAGTTCGTTGACCTGGGCCACCCTCCCTGAACTTTAGTTTTATGCGATGAACCCAACCGAGTCGTTTCACCCCCCAACCTTTGCTTAGTTTTAACTTCCGCTTTTCGGGAGCTTTCGCTTTTGTTTTTCTGTTTCTGTTACTGTTTTTCTTATTTTTTCCATCCAATCCTTTGGGGGAGTGGCTCCCAGTGAATTCCAGCGGATCTCTTGCATCAGCCGCTGTCCAAGTAGTTACGCCATTTGATTTAGAGCTCCTCTTTTACGCTTTCTTAGCTGCCCAAGTGACCAACACAAGTCTTTCTTTCTCTTCCTCACTTCTTTATTTATTTCGATTACAAACTAGCAAAAAAAAAACACAAAAACGATTAACGTAACGTAACGTAGCTATTATGTGATGACTAAGCTGGCGGCTAGAATGGCTCGTTGTCATAGGGATCGTTCCAGGATCGATGATGGTCCGCCGGCTTGGCATGGTGGCCCATGCTGCTGCTGGCGAATATGTTCTTGGCCGCACTCGAAGCTCCGCCCGCCGCCCCCAAGCCGGCGTTCAAAATCAATCCCAGGGCATTGCTCACCAGGTGGGAGGCCACCTGCTTCACGAAGCCACCGGAATCAAAATTATTCGCCGCTGCCGCCGCCCATCCACCGCCACCCCCCTCCTTCTTCTTGCGGGGGCGTGGCAGCTCGGCACTTCCGTGTCGCTCCTCGGAGCCCTCCTCCGAATTGGGACGGAACTTGGCCTCCAGGAAGCTGGTGATCAGGTTCTTGGTGAAGGTCAACGGCTGCGGGGGGCCCTCCTCCTCGGGGTCCTGTTTTTAGAAAATATAGCAAAGTAATTGTTTTATTTTTTCTGGTGAATTCACGGCATTTTCTGGGGTTAGTAACACAGTTAAGAGGTTGGGAGCCAAAAGGTCGTATAAAAGGTAGAAGGTATAAATACTGCGCTGAGTGCGGCCAACACAGTGCCAAGAAAGTTGCCCAAGAACTGCCCATTGTTGATCTGCAAAATAATGAGAAAGGAAGTAATTTAACCATTTAAGTAATATAAAATTATAATAAAGATCTTGAAACTAAATTAAAGTATTAAACGAATTATCCGCCCAGAAAATATCAGGTTTTTGGCTGAAACTATGGAAATAATTAACTAAATATGGATTGTTTATTTCTTATTTTGTTATCTGTTCAAAACAGTATGTATTTTTGGTGTACGACCATTTTTGGCAAAGTTACAGCAAAAAAACAAAAAGAAAAAATTCAAATTTTTCCCAAAAACGCAGATTCCAAATTTTCACAAAAATAACTTCATTTTTTTACCGTAACAATGGAAATATTGATCCAAATATGGATTGTCATACCTTTCTGAACTCGTTATTAAATTTGCTATCGATTGGCATTTAAACCTGGACATTTAATTTTTTTGCCATTTTTCGTAAAAAATCATGAGGTACCCCCTTATAAAGAAAATTGAAAAATGGCCAAAATTTTATTTTTCCAAGATCACCTGGAAAGTGTTATGGATTTATTTATTGTTTTGTTATCTGTTCAAAACAGTATGTATTTTTGGTGTAGGACCATTTTTGGCCAAGTTACAGCAAAAAATCATAATAAAAAAATTCAAATTTTTACCAAAAACCCAGATCCAAATTTTTCACAAAAAATACTTCGTTTTTTTGCCGTAACAATACAGCAAAAAAACCAAAAGAAAGAAATTCAAATTTTTGCCAAAAAAAAATCAGATCCAAATTTTTCACAAAAAAATAAATGGTTTTTTGACCGCAACAATGGAAATAATGATCCAAATATGGATTGTCATACCTTTCTGAACTCGTTATCGATTTGGCATTTAAATCCAAAAAATAACATGTTGACCATTTTTCGCAAAAAAGCATGACCCCTTATCAAAAATGTAAATGTTACATCTAAAACTCACCGCTCCACCGCCACCAGAGAGTCCATCCAAGGCGGTGCCGACATATTGGCCCAGGACGAGACCAAAGTTCTTGTTGCCACCCAAGAGACCAGAAATCAGGGAGGTTCCCGTTTGGATCAGACCCTGAACGTCCAGGCCACCGGGCTTCATGATTAAATAATAACAATAATTTAATATAATATTATTCAAATTAATTTAAATATTTTACATGTATACTTACGCCAAATAAGGTGGAAACCAGGCCGGTGAGGGCTCCAATTAGAGCTCCCACATCGGAACCGCCTTCACCCTGGAATTAATCCATTATATTGTTATTAATATAAATACAAATATTATTTATTAATATTTTACTCACACCACTGAGGCTGCCAATGATTCCCACCAGGCCACCACCGCCTCCCCCTCCTCCTCCGCCGCCAGCTTCGTCCCCCTCCCCATCGCCAAGGTCATCGGGGTCATCATCCATTGTGGCCAATTCCTGGGATCCTGCGCCCTCCTCCACTGCCTCCACCTGCTGCTTCGCCGGCTTGGCTCTCATTTTGGGTTTACCTTTGGCCTTGGCTGTAACATTTGGCGACTTCAAGAGGCCGTCAGACAATAGGGTTAGGTGAACCAAGTCAATGTTGGGTTAGGTTATAGGTCATTGGGTCATCATCAAACGGGTCATCGGGTTAGTCACAAGGGCTTTTCAAAAATGGGCTCTCCCCCGCTCACCTTTGCGTTCACTTCCAGGTCATCGAGCTCCGAGGGATTGGGCTCTATTTTAATCCGCCGCGGTGGCGGCTCATCCAACATGTTTTCCCGAAAGTCATCCTGGAAGCGCAAGTCATGAGCCTGGCGTTACAAAAACAAATCAAGGTTTTCATACTTAAAACATGCAGTTGAACAACTTTTGAACCCAAAAGGTTTTTGCTATTTAAGTTAAATTTAAAGTTTAATCTATAGAATAAAATTAAACTATAAAAAATATATAACATTATTCAATAAACTTTTGGAATAAAATACAGTTTAAGCTAGAATTAAAAGAATTATTTATGATTAATTTCTTTATGCATAATAATAATGAGTATGAACAATATTAATGAATAGGCAAAAAATAGGATATTTAAAGTATTTATTTTCCAAAACTAAAATCCCAAAAACAAAATATTTGTTAAATTTTTTAGTAATATATTATTTAGAACTATATTAATTTGATAATATTTTTAGAAATCGATTACTTCTTTTACTTTAAATTAATATTTAATGTATATTATTTAAAAATATATTAATTTTATTATATTTTTAGAAATATATTTTGCACCCACCTCTGACAATATGGACTTGATAATCCTCATTTCCTGGGGCATCTGTCGCTGCTCCTGCTCCGCCTGATCCTCCCGCAGATCCTCCTCCAGCTTCCTCTGTTCCTTCTTGATTTGCCTCTTGTGGATCACCTTCTGCTTGGCCCTGGCCAACAGCCCATCCTCCCCAGCCTGCTCCAACAAGTGCTGCAGTGCCTTCTCAATCTTGGCCTCCAGTTCGTTCTTCATTTGCGGCACCTGCCTGCTGATGCTCCTCCTCAGCTTGCCCAGTCGCTCGCCCAATTTGGGCTGATCGGTGAGATCGGCCGAGAGCTCCTGGTTGAACAGCTCCTCCTCCCTCTGCTGCTGGGCCATCGCCCTCAGCTCCTCGCGGAACTCGTGATCGTCCTTGGCCTGCGACACCACATCCATCACCCGATTGAGGATCTCCAGCGACCGCTGATCCCGCGACAACTGCTGTTCGATGGCATCGATCTTGGCCATCACCCGCCCGCCCTCGGTGAGATTCATCTGGAGCAGCAGCTCCCGGATGGCCGCCACCAGATGCTCCTCCATCTGCTCCTCCGCCCGCCGGGCGCCGTTCAGCAGGCCAATGCCCGTCACCGCCCGCAGCTCGTCCTTGGGAAGGATCCTCTCCAGCCGCCGATAGGCGGTGATGGCCTGCAGATAGTGCGATTGCAACGCCATGGGATCTCCACTTGGCCTGCTCTCCACCTCCACCGATCCCGAAATCAGGATTATTGCGATTCCGAATCCGAATCCGCGGAGCAATCGCAGCACTTGCAGGTTCTCCATTGGCGGCCGATCGAAAGAAAACTGCGCCCAGGAAGGTTCATCCACCACCTCATATAACATCTGGCGATCCGGCAATCCGGCGATCCATTGATCGTTCACGGTTAGTTGGGCTGTCTGGGATCCTCCCACATGGATCCGCCTCCTTTTTTCCCATTTTAGCTTTTTAACGATTGTGCAATGGGTCAATCGGCTGTGGAGAGCTGATCAGTGTGGCATATCTTGGTCGCCCGGTCGGATTGTCGTACGCAAATTAAACACACATCTTAACTAGGGGGCGGTGGGAGCCTCCTCTATAAACTAGTTTACCTTTCCAGTTGCAACTAGTTGTCATTACTCAATTATATGGCATTTAAAGATAAATATATTAAAATCTCTATATACAATTTTGAAATTTCTAGATATTAGGATTATTAGGATTAAGATTTAATATATAAGAAAACTACTACTATATTTATTTTAAAAATTGTTCGATACCTAATATTATAGAATTTTTTTCTATTTACACTTTACATTTTATTTTGAACGGGTATATCATTTTCTCAGAAAAAAAGTAAATATTATTGTTTTTCATTTATATTATAGACTCTTTTAAATATCAATGAACATTTTCTGTTTTAATGAGTAAATCATTATCATGGTTAACTTAAATTCTTAAGAATAAATATGTGTAATAATACAACTTTAATAACACAAAATGATATTAATAAAATGAGAGTAAAATACTTAGTCCAAATGATTATGAGGCTTAATTGCGGTAAGTACTTCCCCGTGAAACCACTTTAAAGGCCGACCAGAACATTGGGGTCTTCAAAGGTCGCAATTACCGAACTCCTCACCTTTTTTTATCCTCAGAACTAGAAGACCCATTAGGCATTTCTTTAGATGAGGGGATCATAGTCATTAGCTAATTCCTAATGCCTATTTCCCCTTTTTTTTGAGGGGATTGAAATAAAGGCCTTATGTAAATGAAACAACTAAAAGGTGGAAAAGCGAAATGCAGGTGTCGCAGTTATGCGTGACTGTTAATTAGCAATGTCCATTAGATAAATGGGAGAGATTGGGTCGCGATCATCTAAGGGGCACTGACTGGGCGGAGATTACGTGAAGGGGCTGCCCCGTAGCCCCCGTAATGGCGAACATGGGTTAAAGCCAGGTAGTCGCAGTCCAAGTCCAAGCCGCAAAACGTCGGCGGCGGTGGCTCGTCACGCTCGTTTAACCTTTCAAGTGCGCAGAGATCTCGGTTGGGGGAATATATGTTTATCAACGGGGGGTTACGTACACACACACACGCAGTTATATAGCCAGCCACTCAGGTCGGATCGCATCGGATCGGCATGACATAAGCGTTTAAACGCAATTCCAACTGTTGAAGCGTGCCTCACTTGGGGTTAACTTAGGCAAACAAACGAAAATCACACGTCTACAGGGAAAGAAACTAAAAGATCAACAACTCTTAATACAAAAATAAATTTTGGACTTTACAATTATAAAATAAACCTATATGTTCAGGTTTAAAAGCCAATCGATAGGAAATTTAGTAAAGAGTTCAGAAAGGTATGACAATCCATATTTGGATTAATATTTCCTTTCTTACGGTAAAAAAACGAATTATTTTTTTGTGCAAAAACGAAATCTGGGTTTTTGGTAAAAATTTGAATTTTTATGTTTTGTTTTTTTGCTATAACTTGGCCAAAAATGAATGCTGTTTTGAACAGATAACTTAAAAATAAAAAAATCCATAACACTTTCCGGGTGATCCTGCAAAAATAAAATGTTCGCCAATTTTCAATTTTTTTGTAAGGGGGTACCTCATGATTTTTTACGAAAAATGGCAAAAAAATAAAATGTCCAGGCTTAAATGCCAATCGATTGGAAATTTAATAACGAGTTCAGAAAGGTATGACATTCCATATTTGGATCAATATTTCCATTGTTACGATAAAAAACGAATTATTTTTTTGTGAAAAATTGGAATCTGATTTTTTAACCAAAATTTTAATTTTTTCTTACAAAAAAAAATTACTACATTTATTTCTCACAGTGCACGAACGTTTAAGTACACGCATCTTAGTGACTCCCGTATAAAAATACATAAAACCGCAGGCGTAATTATAAGGCACAATAAAACGAGCCCAAAGCCAAGACAATAATGATATAATTGTTTCACTTTGTGCAAATGTTGTGCCCTTTAATGCCTCGATTGCCCTCAGATTTTTGGCTTTTAATTCGAGCATCTAATGGCAGCTTTACGATCTGATATCTTCAGTCTCTCGTACGCATGGCATTCATGGGGCGATGAGTCAGGTTCATTAAAGTGTTGAACCTTAGATGCTCAAGGGTGATGATTTTATGGGGGAATTTAGAACATGACATTCAGAAAAAAAGCTTTACAAATTTTAACAATATCCTAGATAAAGTTCGTATATAACTTTGAATTAAATTTGACATTTGACTAGAAGCACAAATTAAAAAATGTATCACCTTGAAATGAGCTACAAATAGCTCTTATCAAAAGGTTAAAAATATTATTTCATTTAATGTATTCAAAATCAGCTTTTAAAATGTGGAAAATGAAATAAAATAATCTAAAATAAATCTTTATAAAATAAATAAAATAGCTCTTATCAAGATGTTAAATATATTCTTGAATGTGTACAAATGCTTTTTGTTCATTTATGCCATGGCATTGGCCATTCGCTTGGAAAGACATATATATTTAAAAATCATCAAGTCACTCAAGATCCCGTTTAAAAACATGCCAAAACCGTATTATAAACACTTCAAAAACAAACATAAGCCGAACATGTTAAAAGTGTTTAAATTCCGATCAATCTTGCGCTTAGCCTTCAAAAAGGAAATCAATTTCGAATGCTTGAATATATTTGTAAGCCAAGTTAACCCTAAAAAAATCGAATAATCTTGTAATTATCATTGTTATCTTTAGTTTAGTTGCATTTAATTCCAGCGGCGGGAAACCCTTTTAACTTGACAGCGAATTTAGCGACTTCCGGAAGCGGAAATGGCGGCCATTGCTAATGAGCCATCGGCACTTGACATTGTGGTTGGAGAATTACGGAGAACTGCGATCTCTGGCAATTAGGGTTTATTGACAATTGTCAGAAGCGAAAAAAGCCACTCAAACATCCGAAACTCGGAGATATATTCGAAGCTCGAAACTCGATTCGTGTTTGTGTGTATTATTAACACATATCTTTGTGCAATAAATAATAACCTTGCCAAATCGTTTGACTTCGTTTCGCTGCTTGGCAACATAACACACAAATACATATAGCAAATCCAAAAAACAAAGAAAAAAAAGAGACTTTGTTGCAGTTTGCAGTCAACAATTTGATTTTATAAACTTTGCACTTTTACTGCCTCTATTTAATCTTCGAATTGGAGCAGCGGCCAGCAAAATGATAAATATCTGCGGCGCACAGAAATTAACATAATAAATAGCAACCATAAATATTAAAAGCAAACTAGTTGCTGCAATTTATTATCTATTTTTTTTAGCGCTTGTTATACAATTGGTTTAGCCTCTAAGCTGGGGAATAGATTGGTCCAAACAATGGGCTATCCACTCGACGACGCACTCTTGGCCATCAGAAGTCCTTCGCGATTCGAGTTAATTTCTGCTAATTGGCGAACCAAAGAAAAAGCCAAAGATACACAGAGATATCACAGATAATCTGTCATCTTCAAAGCCAGAAAACCAGTTCGACCGATCGTTATTCTTATATGCTAATCCGGGGATTAAATAAAGGCGAGCGAGGCGTTTAAAATGAGCCAGCATAGAAATTAAAATTAAAAATTAAAAAAAATGCAATAACTGCAAATAGTTAGTTAAAATTCAAACAAAAAATGGTCTTAAGTTTATTCATTAATTCCTAAATAAAATGCTATGTACAAGTGTGAAACTTACAATTCAAGTCATTTAATCATTGATTTAATTCGAATGATAATTTTTAAAAAACTCTAGAATTAATTTAGGAGCAATATTGGTTTTTATAATTTTTTTGAAAATATCAATTGAATGCACAGGAAGCACTTAGCTAAATTATTACAGCTAAATATAATCCGCAATTTTAATCAACCACTTGTTGTTGAAAATCCCATTGAAAATATATTGTGTAATTGGCTGTTGGCCTGACTTCCCGCTCTCAGGATTTTATTTTTCGATTCCAGACTAATGACCCAATTCGCTTGGCTCTCTCGCTTTTACAATCGCCAACTCATGGATTTAATTATTTACAGCTCTGTGCGGCGGTTTCTCATTTATTTTTATTATTTTTCGGCCAATCACTTCGATCAAAGCCAGACAGTCTAAATTTAGGCTGCCAGAAGGCCTGATTGATATCCGCCAAGTCATGGCGTTAAAGAGTGGTAAGTAATATTCTTTGGGGTCTTTGGGTGACACTGGAAAAAATTAAAGATAGAGAAAAAAACCTGATTGATATCACGTAGTGTTTTTGGTTTTCTGTTTTGATTTTTTCTTTTTCCTTTTTTGTTTTGGGGAAAAAGTCACCTAGGCAGCGCTGATAAATCACGGCACCACCTTTCCTTTGCCTTCTTTTTTTAACACCACCACCACTGCCACGCCCCCTGCGCCACCACCGCCCCTCTGAGCAACCGAAACTTTTTAATTTTTTCGGTTTTTTTCTCGCTGGGCCACCACGTTCGGTTTGCCAATCAACTGAAAATGACGGCCAAAACCAAAAGCCGCCGCAGCCGCAGAGTTGTTAACATGTTAACTTGGCTTAAATGCATTATGATTTTTTCTGTTTTTTTTTCGCCTTTCATGCCAAATATATATGTATGTATATGTATTTCCCTGCCGCAATTCGCAAAGTGTTTGAGTGGATAATGCGGAATTTTATGAGCTCATTGGCTGCCGAAAGTCCAACATCAGCATCTGCCTCTATATATGTAAATATATATATATTTTATATATACGTTTATAGGAGTGTGGTTAAATATATCCATTTGACCGTGAGTGTAAAATCCATATTGGATATCCGTAGTGGATTTTGGGGCGTTTGAAACCAAATATCCAGAGATTATGTTTATTGGATACGGTCCTTGGTTATTTGACTTTAATATTATAATTAAACGCGATTTAACTACTTTAAAAAAATACTTTTAAAAACTTTTTAAATTTTTAGTAATTTAACTTATGGTTGAAAAATTATTTAATTATTTTTGGAAGCCCAATATTAGTAAGAATTGTTTGCAGATAATTGAAATATTTATTTGCAATTTACCAGCAAAATGTTATTAATTCTTCTTAGAGCATTTAAAATGCGCAATATATTCGTAAATCATAAATCCCAAACGGACAGCTTCCTTTTCAGCCGAGAAATCAAGTTGTCCGCTTGCATTTGGGCCACTTTGTGTCTCTCTGATTATTCGAACACTCGGACAAGCACTCGTACTTTATATTAGTAATTGTTTGCAATTAGTCACCGACGGAGGCTGAGAGACAGAAACCGAGCGGCTTTGTCAATCGCTAATTTATGCAAGGCTTAAGGCTTTTTTTGTGCTTTATTTTAAGTTGGGAACTGCGAACGTGACGATTGATATGCCTTCAATCCGGTTCAAAGTCCGCTCGCCATAGATCATCATCCCGTTCAGGGTCTCTTTTGGCCGGATTACTCATAAAATCGAAGAATTAAGTTCCTGTAATGGGCCAAAAACGCCGGCAATTACATCAAATCCAAAGAAGAAGCAGAGGGTAAAGGCGAAAAAACCTTGTTATTGTCTATGGGCTGTCATTAAAACTGAAACAGCAACAGGCAAACGGGCAACAGACAACAGACAACAAACATCGAACAATGGCAGTGACTCCGGCGATGTCTTTACATTTAATTGCACCATTGGGCACACGGCAAAGTGAACTGTCAGTAATCCCCATCCCCACAATAGACCCCTCGAAATCCCCGAAACTCGCAACTCGAAGCTCCATCTGCAACTCGCTCGATTTAAAGCGATGTCAACGTCGCCAGAATTAATTGATGCGCCATGAATTGCCGCTCAATGGCAGGGACGATGGGCTCCACTGTACTTTATACCTTATATATGGTCGTATTTCAGGGCCCCCCAAAAAGAGGGCGAATTAATCGCACTGGGCGGGGTCTTAAAATTTGATATGACAGCTCGAAGTTTCGGCTGGGAAATAAAAGTTCAAGGAATCGCTCAAGTAAATTGTATTTCATTTGATTTGTTTCATGTCCGGGCTTACTAAAATACACCTAAGTTTATTTATGTTATCGGAATTAAAGAACCTTTGGTAAATTTGTATACTTGTATATTAAATAATCATTTATTTATATATTTATATTTAATATTTTGTTAAATAAAAAAAATGTTTGGCACTGAAAATAATTCGAGTACAAATTCGAATGCTTATTATTTTAATAAATATTTAAAAATTAATTTCTTAAATTTCTTAATTTTTTTCCGCTTTTGATTAAATATATTAAAAATATAATAAAATATATTTTATTAACAAATAAACATATATGTTTGGTTTTATGGTTTTCTGTAGATCGTATGCGAACCGGTGGGTGTGGCACCGCCCAAAAGACAACAATAACAACAAAAGAACGAGACAATAGCGTCTGAGGAGCGGCCATTAAAGCTAATTTCGATGTCATTTTCGATTTGGCAGCTTTAGCTTTTGGCTTTTGCAAAAGCGAACGACCCAAGCAACTGAGACTAATTTCATAATTTTGTATGTGTTTTTTTTTGGTTTTTTGTATTTTTGGTTTTTGTTTATGCAAAACGCTGTCGCTGTATGTGTGTCAAAATCTAATTCACCTTAAACTGATTTCGAACGCATGCAACTTTTAGTGAGTTTAGTGAGTCTCACTAGTCGACCGACTGACTGATTTTGGCCCGCTTTTCAGCCTTAGCGATTTTAGCTTGCTGTTGCTTTTGCTTTTGCAATCGCCGAGATACAGTATCTCAGCTCCAGTTTAAGTTTTTGTTTTCGGTCGGTACCAAGCGGCGTATGCGTAATTTGTAGCCTGCCATGCATGTCTGCCTTCTGCCTGCACTTCCACACTTCTGCGCCAGTTGGTCGTTAACCCAGGGCACCGCCAACGAAAAAAAGCGAAAATAAAACAAAAATAAAACCGCCAACCGGTTACCGGTTATCCTTCAGAGCGGCGACAGTCCGCCGCCGAAGGTAAAGCGGTTGCCCAGTCGAAAAAAAATAAAAACAACCACATATATAAAAACCAAATAAAAGAGCGATGCTCGAACCAATAATCAAATCGAAGCGAATCGAATCCAATGGAATCGCCTCGCATTGAGCACTAGCTTCCGGTTCACACTGCCAAGAGAAGCACAGTGGTCTCTTTACAAAAAGTAATAATCCAACTAGTTTGGGATCTACATTAAAAAAAACTGGTAGAGGAAGCGATATGGTATAAAAAAATAATGGAAAAAATATCAATAGATTATGGGAAGAAAATATAGAGCAAGAAAACAATTAATTTTAAGAGTAAATTAAAAAGAAACAGTAAATTAACTGAAAATATGTAAAATATATGATAATCAATTTTTAGAAAATGTTTAACGTTTTTAAAAAAGATTTTTTATAAAATACTATTATTAAAAACTATAAAAATAATATTTAAAGTTACAAAATAAAAGCAATTTATTATCTAAAATAAAATGTATTTTTATTACTAAAAAAAATATTTAAAAAAATATGAAACGATTTTCCTCATATCTTTAATTAACAAAAAGCCTCTTAGCCAGTCCACACTGTAGCCTAGGAGTTGGAATTCCATTCACTCACGCACTGAAAACTATCAAAAATGTCGTCCACGATGAGCAAGTGCTGCTGTTTCTGCTTCTTGAGAAGGTCGAATTGGGCTACTTCTTCATCGCCATCTCCATCATCATTATCATTATCATAATCACCACAACACTCATCATGATCCATCATTCAAGAACAACTCATAACTGTCGCTAACCACAGATCGTCGACATTGTCTTGCGGTTGGTCAGTATTCGATTTTCCGTTTATTTTGAATTTTTTCGTTTTTTTTCCCTATTGAGCTTTTGTGCTCGGCCGAAGGTTTCTGCTTCTGATTATCATCGAGTGGCTTTTGGCCAAAGTGCATGGCCAGCATGACAGGGCGGAAATTTTGTGTGGCCAACCTTTTGGGCCCCAGTTAGACCCTCGAAAGTCCATAGAATTTTTGGGCGGACCTCGAAGTTCAGTGAACTTGCTTGTTCTATTAAAGTAATTGATTATAAATCCGGTGGCTAACAATTAATCATTATGATGAGTACTTTAAGATTAAAAAAAAAGCAACGATCCCTTTAAAAGGTTTCAATTCTGGTCACCTACATTATTAAAAGATTCCTTACAAAGAACGGAACGATTTTTTAATTTTTTTGTTACATTTTTCACATAGATTATTTTTGGGCTACCCTAATTTGTATAATCTAATAATTTATTAAATATACAGCTTATATATAATTTAGTTTTAAGAACTTGTCGCTTTTAGGCAACTGAAACTAGCAGCCCAACATATATTCTAACTATTTAGATTTTGAAGTCGTGACTTCCATTAACCCCACGACTTGCTGGTAATTTTCATAAATTTCCATTATGAGCCCAAGACATCTGTTGCTTTATTTGTTTTGCTGCCTTTTCTGCTAACTTTCGGAATGCGGAATGGTAATGGGAATGCAATCAAATGGAATCAAATTGAATTGTCTTGGCCAAATGGCAATCGAAAAATTGGTATCGCAGGGAAAAACTACTAACAACGAAAAAAAAATGCATCTTTGAGATGCGCAGCTGCAGGAGGTTGTGTAAGCCACTAAAATTAAAAATAGTGGAAATGTAAAAATAAAACTGGCTTTAATCCTGGCCACGGCCCACTGACAAACTGAGCCAGCTGAGATGGAGTTGGAGATTGACAAACTGACAAACTGAAGCTGGCAGTCACGAGGCGGAAACTTTTCGCGTAATCGTGTTGTCGAAAAACTGGGAAAAGTACGAAAAAGAAAAAAAATATACAGGAGAGTAGCGGCTCGTAAAAATATATGAAAAAAAAAATAATACGAAAAAGAAACTCCACTCAAAAAGCCTGGTCAAGCTCGCGAGCGACTCAAGCTTGACTTTGGCGCGCTCACTTTCGTTTTCGTTTCGAGCGGAATTCGAGCGGCTCAAGCGGTACGGGGGCGGTACGACGGGCGGACGGCGAGCGGCGCCGCTGCCGACACCGCTGCCGACGCCGCCTTTGGCAGCGCTTTGTCTCGAGCTTTAGTCGCTTGTGTGTGATAAAATCACGTTAGTAATCAATTGCAGGCCCAACAGCCCAGACCACAAAGAGAAGCAGTCGCAGTCGCACCACCAATCCACAGATCCACCGATTCGCTGCTTCTTTCCGAACCCAACACGCAGAGATTTACTTTTTTTTTATCTCGGCTGTTTTTCTTTTTTGGCCCCAACGCGTATGTATTTTGAAACAACAAATTGTGAAGTGCTAAAAAATTAAAAAAAAAAAAACAATGATATCATAATCGCGAGGATACCCAAAAACCAAAGAACAAACGGAATGAAAAGCTGAAAAACCAAAAGGAAAACATTTCGAACCTCATACATTTTTTTCTATATTTTTTTTACTGTGCCAAACAATTTGCAAAGAACTTCTGGTTTTGTGAATCAAAAAACATGGAAAACTTAAGAAAACACCCAAAGAAAATTCCAGAGAAAAATCCAAAAGAAAAAAACCCGACGCGTGTGCTGGACTATTTTCGGTTTTGTCTCATTTCTCATTTGCTGCATTCATTTACCTTGTTTTCGATTGCCCAATTAATGCGAGTTGGTTAACACAAAAACGTTTTTGATTGCCAATTTCCAAGTTGCGTTTGCGAGAGGTTTCGTGTGCAGTGCTGAAATCGATTCGAAAAACAAAGTGGCCAAAAAGGGGAGGGGGTTCCAAATTGGCGCTATAACTTCAGGGAGAATCTAAGCGAGCCGGTTGAATATCATAAACGTGTTCTGACATTTTCTAGAATTTTTTAAATATTTTAAAATATTTTTAGTAAGAATTTAAATATTTTTTGAAGATTAATGCATGGTTAAAATCCTATTTAGCTATTTTGCAGATTTTAAATATTGTATTTAGAACCATTATCTTTAAATTCCTCATGGTACCTTGAAAATATCACGCATACGCACTGTTGCCTTAGCTTAATTGCAAGCTTGGCCACAGGAAGTGCACTACTAGACTTGTTTTTAAAACAAAAAAACACCCAGTCATTTGGCTTAAATTATATTTCGAAATCCCCCAAGAAATCCCACTCAAGCCTTGATTATCGCCGTTGTTTTTTCGGGGCTTTGCCTTTTAATTACGACATGTCCATGTCGAAGCATGCACTCAATGCCAGATGCGGATTTTTTTTATGAGTTTTATGATATTTGTGCAATTGCCAGTGAGTCGTAATCATAAAACCCCAAGTTCCGTATGCAAAAAAAAAAACAGAAAAACTCAAAAACCCGAATGGGATATGTCAAGTCACGTTGCTTTGATCACTGATCACTTTTCGGACAATTGTTAGAAGCAAATGGATCAAGTCAGAAGAGAGAGAGAGGGGAGACCCCGAGAGAAAGAGATAAAGAGAGGGCTTGAAAGTAAAAGCAAAGCCCGAAAAGATGACATAACATCTGAATATCTGGGGAGCTCTGTTGTTGCCGGTTTTCTCGCTCTTTCTCTTTCGCTTTTCGCTTTTCTGTTTCTGTTGTGCTCGTTGGATTTTCGTTTTCGATTTTGGCTCTTGGCGCTTACGCCCTACTTCGGGCCAAGTTAAGACGAAAACGAAGACGCAGACGAAGAGCTGACCATCAGCATTGCATGTTTGCCTCGAGGTGGCAATTCCAATTTTCAGTTCCCCCTTTCTCTACCACTTTGTATTGCCAAATTGTTTGACTGATTGCTTGATTGACAGCCAGAGTAACAGCAACAAAAACAGCAACAGCAAAACAAAACAGCAAAGGCGGCCAAAACAAAACGGCCCAAAATACGCTTTCAAGTTCATTTCTTGCATGCCTCAGCTGAAGATTGAAGATGACTTGGCTGTTGGAGTTTCCCCGGTTTAATTAAATTATTGGGTTAAACGACATAAAAATGTAGAATTTTTTAGTTTATTAAATGAATAGAAAAATGGTTATCTAATTATTTATTTTTTATAAAAATATTTAAAAATTTATTTCTTTTGTGTACAAACCACATGAAGTTGTAGAATTTTTTAGTTTATCATATGGATAGTAAAAGACATTTAAAATATGTTTTTACGCTTTATTCATTTTCCAAAAAACAAAAATATCAAAAGTTTTATTTATTTTGTGTATTTATTTATAATCATTTATTTTAAAAATGTTTACATAAATCACAAAAAAATATTTTAAACAGCTGCTTATCGAAACTAAAATTCCACACATCCCTTAAAAAAACAATTTTCGATAGGAGAATATTTAGTAAATTTATTTAGTATAATAATAAAGTTAAGGCTTAAAAGCTTCTAAAGCCAGAGAAGTTCCCCATCTAGTTATGACTAATTCCGCAATCTTAGGCATGTCGGCTATTTAACTTTTCACCAACCGATCTCCAATTGCCAAAGCCTCAACCTTTGAGCCCGCAATGTCATCTCGCATTCGTGTCTCAAAGTCTAATAAGGCAATCAGCGATTCTAATTTGCGGTTTCCCTTACTAAGTACTTAGTTTCTCTTATTAAATTCGGGATGACTCACAATTTTGCATAGCTATAGTTGTTGACCAAAGAAATTATCCCTCTCTCTTTCCTTCTTCAATTAGAGCTTCGTCTTTAGTTTGTTTTTGTTTTTCTTGGTTTTTTTTTTTGTTTTAATGCATTTTCTCACATTTTTGTGTGTAATTACGGATCATGCCTTGCTTTTCGCACCTGTCTGCCCCTCTCTCTTCTTCTCTGTTTTTTTCTCTGGGCCTTATTCAATTTCTTTTTAACAAAAGCCCAGCTTTGAAAAGCTTTGCCCATAGAAATTGCACAAAAAATAAAACAGGCAGCACAGGCACAAACACAAACGCACACACACCAAAAATAAAAAGTGTAAAAAAATTAAAATTACATAATTTAGTTGTTGTGATTTATAAATTGCCCGCCAGTTGCAGCATACCGCTGCGCATTACTCATACGCCGAGTTGCCCAAGAAATGTCCAATATTTAAACTTGGCCATTGGCCATCGCCTATCGCCTATTGACAGTTATCGTTAGCATCCGCATCTCGTCTCGAAGACCTTGGGGGCCAGAGAATAGCCAGCAAACCAAACAAAAACCACAGACTCGAAATCAAATATGATTATTCGATTTTTTTGGCTTTAATTCCGTTTGATATTTATTTTTTTACCACCCGATAACAGATGCTGACCTTCTGTCTGACCTTTATCTTTTGTCTTTATCGCTAACCAGCTTGCCCTCTCGTTCCAGCCCACTTCCCGCTCACACACACACGCACACGCGACAGAGACAGCATGAGGCAGCCAAGTAGACAGCACATCCTGGCGATCCTCGTCCTCGGCAGCGCCGCCTGCCTCATTAGCGCCGTTCCGCTCCCCCAGCCCGCCGGCAACTCGGAACTGGACGTCCTGCAGATCCCGCTGGCCAATGGCAAGGTGAGTTGAAAACCCTAGTACACTGGGAGAAATTCCATTAAATGACGATCAATTGAATCTAAATTAAAGTAGATTTTATATTAGGAATTATCGCTTGGGTTTCTAATATAATACATAAATATTTGCCTTGATTACATTGGATGCAATTAGGTTTTCTTAGGAGAGAGATCAAAATATTCTTTAGATCATAAATCGATGCCTATAAGTAGATTTTGTGGAGTACGCATTATAATTTCGGATTAAATTATAATACATTAATATTGGATACTATTAGGATTTTCATATATCTCTCTAGTTTTTTTTTAATCAATAAGTGAATAATAATAATCATTAATAATCAAGTGAAGCTTAATTCATATCAATAGATTCCATACCTCAGGAATTTTTATTTTTGTCATACAATTAGGTTTCATTGAGTGATCAAATTCTAATATTTTTAAAAATATTTAATTTCATTAATAGGTTTAGAACTAGCAATATAATGTCAGATAGTTATCTTTTTATTATATTTTTTTATTAATATTTTTTAATTAGTTCCCCATAAAATTATAAAATTATTTCTTATTATCCTAAAGTAACATTATAAACAATCTATTAGTCTCAAACTCGTTTCCTAGTGCTAAAATTCTTAGGATAGCCATATCAAATTATATAAAGAAACTTACAGTACAGAGCAAATATTTACTTGGCTGACTGTATCAAGATATTGATAAAATAGCCGAAAGTCAAACAGGCGAGTGTGTAAATCAAATATTATTCCAAGCCCTCGACGACTTTTTCTCCCATTCAGCAGGGGGGGTGGTTCCAAAAGGTTGTCTTTACTACATTGTGATTATTGTTTTTAAAACGTGAAAATCTGCGTTGTAAAAGATCTATTAAGCGCGTAACTTGCACTATGCTATGCTGTGTAATAAAACAATTTCGGGCCATTAACTTTGGCTTAATTGGCTGTAAGTTTAAGTGGCCCAAGTTAATGGTGGTGGAACTCTTGGAGCGACTCTCGTTAAGAGTAGCGCGTGCTGCCGCCTCAGTTGCCCTTTCGACCATATTTGCTTGACAAATTTGCACTTGGCTTGGCTTTATTTTTCGGAAGGGGTAGGAAGCGGCCAAACATGTTGCCCAGACGGCCAGCCAAAAACTTCCTTTTACTTTTCGGCTTTTGGATTTTCTCATATTATTTTTTTAGCCAATTCGGGTCTCGGGGTCTCGGGGTCTCTGGGCCCGTCCAACCTGCGTGACTGGATCAGAGCTGCGATCTCTTGGAGAGCAGACCAACAGACCAGTTCCAAGGAAGTTGGCACACTTGGTACCTGTTTCCTTAGCTTTTTTTTTGGGCCTCAGCTGGGTGTTGGCCCGGCCAAGAAAAAACCGGACTCTTTGCCGAGTTGAGCAAGCCAGCAACTGCAGCAGCTCTGTTATTTTATTACTTAATTGCCTAGCGAGACAGTTCCCCACAATTCCCATTCCCATTCGCATTCGATCATCGGCGGGGATCATTGTATCACTGTGCCGGCAATTAGCACCCCTTTCGCACGCCCCTGTGCCCCCCAAAAACCCCCCGAGGCTAATTTGTTGGCCAAAAGAGCTAGGTGGCCAGTTTTTGGCTTATAGTTTTTAGCATTGTTTTATGTCACTTTATGGCTTTCACTTTGTGCAACAAATTTGCACAAATCTCCGAAATCGAGAAAAAAATATCAACGTCGTTATATTTGTCAATCAAAACTGGCATGCAATTATTTTTTTTTAATATTCGTGTGAAATCCGTAAATACAGCACATGAGTTTTTTCCTGGTAAGAAGTTAATTTTGTATTTAAAAATAGCATTTGTCATCATTTTGAGAAGCCAGTAATTACACTTTAAAACGGCTTAAATGTTTTCTGAAACCAATAATTGAAGTTTTCTCATTTAAAAGAAATTGTAAAGAGTTTAGATATTTATGGAAATTATTTGTAGACTCTACTTGCTTCAAAATATTATTTGTCATTACTTTGAAAAGCCAATTACCGTTTTTACACATTAACACATTTTAAACAATTTTAAATGTTTCCAGAAACTAATACCTAAAGTAGTAATAATACATTTAAAAGAATTTATACAATGTTTAAATTTTTCCGGGTATCTCAATACATTTACAATACTTTTCATAATCTCTAGAAAGCGTTAATCATATTAATTTAAATTAAAATTTTTTAGAAATGCCAAATTAAATAAAATTACATTTTTAAAAGTTGTAGATAAAAATGGGTCTCACATTTATGCAATGTTCTCAAAGTACGCTTTATAATTAAATAGTTAATGTTGAAAACCTCTTATTACCCACTTAAAATCTTTCTCAAATCGCTCAATTTAAAGCCCTTTAAAACTGCATCTTGCCACAGAGATTAGGAAACTTTAAACTGTGATATCATGCTAGCATAATATATATTTTAAATGCCTGCACCCACGCATCGTTACAATGGCGTCTTTGAACATCTGCTGAAAGGCCAAAAAATAAAATACGAAAAATTCCACCAATTCCAAAGGCAAATGTTACACAAAACGGTGAGCATTTGTTGTTGCCCAATTTGGCTCTGCGGTTGAGAGCCAAAACTGGGTCAAAATTTAGCCCACAAAACGCTGATACGTTAATGAAGTCGATTTGTATACAACATACCCATATGGATGGGTATATACTTATTTTTGTACAAATATCGGTATATATATAGTTCACTCATAGTCGAAGCTGATGTTCATCTTGGCGTGTTGACATGCCTTGCGCCATAAATCATTTAACGAGACGATGACAATGGCGATTGAACTAGCTTTCAAGAAGCTGGGGGTGAAAATCGAGGAAAAATCGAGGAATCGCAGAAAAATATAAATAAGCAGAGCTGTGGACAATTTTCTTTGCGATGTCAACTGCAATGATATCTCCATTGTTGCCACTTTACTTGTATTTCTTATTTTTTTTTCTCTCTTTATTTGTTTGCCTCTTTTCCGTCAATTCGATTCGATTCGTTTGCTCGATGGCTTCCTTGGCACCCAGCACGTGGCAAAAATGATATAACAACATTTGGAGGAAACGGTGGTCCCCACTCTCTATAAAGTTTTTGATCCGTCGGACTGCAATTACGGCAATTGCTCTTATGGGGGTATTTATTACCGGTGTTTGCTTACTTTTGACTGATTAAACCATTTTATTGATTTAATCTTTGCCTTAAAAGTAATGTTTAATTTTCTGCCAAATTTCAAAACCTTTTAAGAATTTTTTTTCTTGAATATTTTAAATTTAATTCTGGAAAGTGTTTCTCTACTTTAAAATCATTTTTCTTATAAAATAGTTTGTTGTTCAAATTCTTATATATATAAAGAATTAACTGGATTTTTTATTACTGGACTTTATATTTAGGGGTCTTAAGATGCATTCTTAAATTCCTTAATTTTTAAACATTTTATTTATTTTGTTAATGGCATTTTTGGGTAATTTTTGCTTTACTTCCATCTCGAATTGTTTTGATTCCTTGCCAAGTGCAAGACGACTTACCTAGTGGCTGACTTTCCGCTTATGTAACCAGAGGCTCCTGTCCCCTTCTGTGAAACCCCCTTGGCCCCCCACCACCGCCACTGCACAACAGCAACAGCAACTTCCTCTCTTCGCGCTCTTGTACACATATCACGCATACGCCGCATTGTGCGACAAGTAAAACGTCAGTCGCAATTCGCTGTTGTTGCTGCTGTTTCTGCTGTTGCTGCCTGGCAATTTGTTGGTAGCTCTCGGTGGTGGCTGCATTTTTGTTAAGTGCCAAACGAGACGCGCTTGCCTTGTCTGTCATGTCAGTCTAAAACCAAAGACAATTTATACAGCGGGGAGTCCGAATTGCGGACTAAAGATATGCATGCTGTCTTGTGATTAGCGATTTGCCAGTGCTCGAGAATAATTAAAGCCCCTCGATTATCCAATAGTCTTGTGGTTCGGTTCGGCTTAGTTCGTTTGATTTATTCATTTTCGAATTCCAGTTTCGCCCATTTAATTTATCAATTTAATTTAATTGTGTCGCGTATTTTTATTAGCCGCCGAACAAGGCCTCATTGGCCGGCTGACGAGTGGCTAAAAGGCTTTGGCTCTCCCTAGCCGCTGGATTAGCAATGGGCGTGGCCATATGATATATCTGTTTGGCTATAGAAATCCATATCCACTGCGGTCATGACACGCACTGTCGCTGAGGTCGCATTCGCAATTAAATTGGAATTTCAATTTGTTTTTCTGTGGATTGTTTGGGGGGTTTTCAGGCGCAGCTTAAATGCTCTATAAGAATATTTTTAAAATAATTACAAATCTAGAAACAAATTTTTTTATAGTTTAAAAAATAAAATATGTTCCACAATAAAGGTTTTTATGTTTTCAAAGTAAATTAAACCAAAATAAAATATAAATAAATACCAATTTATCTGTTATAAAAAGCGCACCATAAATTTCAGTTCCAATTTTAATTAAATGCATTAATGCCCTTTAAATATCATTTAAATCACTGAATAAAATACCCACAAATATCAAATAAAATATACCAGTTTGCATTGTTAATTTATGCACAATCTGTGACTTATCGAATCTAGTTTTTTGACTTGGGGCTTATCGTTTAAATATCTCTTTCTACGAGAGCTTGACTTTGGCAGTAATTTGTGGCATTTTTATTGATTCGAGAGTCGCCTTATGTTGGTTAAGGTCAAGGCAATTTATAAAAGCGTTTTTTCCAGCAACTTGTTTTTTTTTTATTTTGATTCTTTTTAGCTTGTTAATCGATTAGCGTTTCGATTCGATTTCGATTCTATACACTCAAAAAAAAATTTTAGAAAATCGCCTATGGATTTGCTTTACTGGCGATTTTTTTCTATATTTCTGGAATATTTCTTGAATTTAATGAATTTTGATTAATTGGAAGAAAATTTTCTTTACCAGTAGAAAATTTTTTTATTTTAAAGAAAAAAATCGCCAGTGAAGCAAATCCATAGGCGATTTTCTAAAATTCAGGGCGATTCATTTTCTGAGTGTATAAGCGGTGTCTTCCGCCTTGGCATAAAGTCCGTCCAAAAATGAAAATGAAATTCCCAACATACTGCAGACTGCTTAAAATTCACAGCATTCGCTTTAATGACGTTTGCCACGAGGCAGCTTCTGGGCTTGAACTCATTTGAAATTCATTAAGATGTCCCATAAAAACGTAACTTTTGCCTTAAGTAGTTTCTGGCCCCCCTGAAACCCCCGAACCGCCTCCTCCGCCTTCCCTGGGCAATATCCAAACAATTGTCGCACTAAACTGACACTGACAGACAGCTTAAAATATGATGATGAATATACTCGCATACTTTGGGAAAAGGCAAGAGGGAGACAGAGAGTTGGCAACAGTTTGTTGGCCAAACTAGCTAAAGTTTATTTTATGCTCCTCATCATCATAATCATCGTCGCTGCTGCTGACTTCCGCCCGCGTGTAAAAGTCAACTTCCGCACTGACTTTTGAGTCAATTAAACACTGCAACAGCAACATCCACTCTTCAGAGAAATATAACTATATCCACGGTCTCTTGGGGGCAGGAGGGGGATCCCATTTCGAATCTCTTTTGCCTTTAAGTAGCATTCCAAAAGTTGGCTGGCTGCAAAAACGTGACAGTTTTATGGGAATACCCTGCAAAAAGTCCAAGTCCAAATACCAAAGGCCAACAAAGGTGGACACACGCCAAAGCCATTAACAATTGGAATAATAGGCAAAGTGAAATAAAAACAATGGTAGAATATAGACAATAGCCTCATTAGCTATGGGTATTGTCGTCGATGATTTATGGTAGTCAGTTGACAAAGGTGGTGTCATAAATAATATATAAATATTATTTAAACAAATGCTAGCAATTGTTTTTGAGTATTGAGTGAGAATAAAATAAAATAAAATATACCCAATTTTTAAATCTCTAATAAATGTGCCTAAAAGTATGCAACAACATATTTTAATTTTTTAATTGCATATTTTTAGGCCCCTTTATAGGTGAATTTGTGTTTCAAGTGAAATAATTACATTAAATATCCTTGGGTACTTGCTGAGTTTTCAAATCTCTAAAAAAATATGTCTAAAAGAAGGCAACAATATGTTTTGATTTTTTGCTGCATACTTTTAGGCACCCTTATGGGTGATTTTAAAATAATGCACTTCCCCATTGACCTTATCCCGCTGTCCATTAAGAGTATTAAAACTTTGCCTACATTGTCCGATATTAAAATGCTCGCCCAGCACAACCTTCTTATTTTTCTGTTGTTCCGTTTGCTTCTTATAGAGGAGCGGAGCAAACTTTTCCAATTGTTAAAGTGTTGATGCTATATTATTAGATTGTGCTGCTTTTGAGCTGCCTGGAATCCCTTGCACCTGGTGGCACCTTGACAATTGTTGCAGCCAAGAAGTTGCCGTTGCCTTTCTGCGTTGCCTAGTGACTCGTGCTGTTGATTGTCCAAAAGTTAGCCGCCTCCTTTGGCCGCTCATTCAGCTATTCATCCACCGCCCACAAAATGCAATTTTAATGCAATTTGAAAATTTATTGTGCAATATTTTCTTAGCTTAGATAGCTTATTGCTGTTGTTGTTGCCCAGTTGGCAATTGCCCATTAACGTTAACAACTTTTTGCAAAGTCATTTGGCTTTCTGGGCCTCCTGACTCTTGGTTATATATATATACATTTTTTTTGGGGAGGTCGAAGAGCAGCTGAACCACTAAACCACCCACTAAACTAAACGAAACTCAAACTAAAACAAGAGGCCACTTAATGCGGTAGAAGATCTCTTGTAACCACTGAAAGGCACCAAGAAAAATTACAATTTACACTTGAAACTTGATTACACAAATGACAGGGGCGCCCCTAAAAAAGGGGGAAGAGGTCTTAGGGGCAACTCATTGTCTAAAGTGAAAGTTTTGTCAATTTGCGGGCACTTTGGGGCCTTTTGTTTTCTTTCGCTCGGCATCTGCCGCTGCTGCCTCATCTTCTCCGCTGTTTCACTGCCAGATTATGCAACAGATGTACGAAATTATATAGGTATTATTGTTTAAGCCCGACCGCAGAAAAAGTAATTCACACTTGAAACCATTCACTGCCAACCTGAAAGCCAACTGGCTTTCAAATGGCTAAGGTCACGAGGAAAGGCTTTGTTTTAAATTCTTGGTATTAGCTATAAATAATTAAGTTGAATTAATAAGTAAACAAATTATATTAGAAGACAAAATATGTAGAATCTACTTTAATATCTACCTAGAACAAAAAGGAAACCAATATCAAAGATTTAATTTAATTTAAAACATAATTAATTGCATGAACAAAAATATTATATTTTTTATATATATATTTTTGTTTTCTCTTCCAGGAAATCGATGTCTTGACATTGGGCGCCAAAGACCAAGAAACATTGATAGCCGATCGCAATAAACGGACGATTGGACTGCTGCGCGAACTGTTCCCCGACATCACCAAGGTAAGAGAGCCCAATCGGATGTAATTCTTTATAAACATGATCCATTAGCCGTCCTCCGTCCTTCGAGCCCCTGAAATGTCAGCCAACTCGCCCCCCATATTTAATGCAAAATATCTATATATAACCCAATCCACTCAGACACTTTTAGCCCAGGGTTTTAGGGCCCTAGAAACAACAATATATGTATACCCCCTGTCTAAATGAAAGTGTATTGAACTTGGCGCCACGCGAAATGTTTTCCTCATATATAGGAGATCAATGTGCAGATCAATCGGCTAGTGAATAATGTGTTGCAACGCGTTGGGCCCGTGGTTCTCGGGACAATTCTCAATCCGGCCTTCGATCGGGGCCTCCATCCGCGCAAGCCAGTCGAAGAGACAGACGACAGTGATAAGGATGATAAGGAGGAGGGTTCCAAGGACTATGATCAACTGCCCGAGGACCTGACTCAATTCCAGCCCGATGGGGATTTCGCAAAGGAGCGCTGAAAATGAGAAATGATACACTTAAAAAAAAAACAGAAACGAAATTAGCCTAAGGCTTTTTATCCCAATAACTATTATTGGCCTGGTCCCCCCGTCCTCTCCTGGAATTTTGTGTACCACCTCCAACATGTTGCATGTTTTTATCTTTAGGCTTAGCTAATCGAGCACTCAACCAACCCAAAACCACCTCCTGAACTCAGCATGCCAGCACCACCCAGTAGCAGAGGTTGAACCACCCACAAAGCACACAGAAACACATAGACAGACACGAACATTTAGACGCACAAATAAACAACACCCACAATTGAGTTTTCAGCCTGCAAAAATAAACAGATATCATCATTCCAACAATTGGCCAAGATCATCAAAGAACAGTCAACAATCGACCAAATCGACAACCAATCAGCTATCAGCATCTAATCATATGGAAAAAGCACCACCAAAACAACAACCACCAAAGAATCTCATTTACCAGTAAAAAAAACAACAACCACATATTTTCTGTTGATCTTTCGCTGATCTCTCGCTAGGAAATCGACTCGATAGTCAATCGAATTATAGCCCAGGTGATCCGGGTGGCCGGTCCGGGTCTTCTGAATAGCATTTTGGCCGGGAATCGCGGTGGTGCGGGTGGTGCAGCCGGTGGTGGCAGTACGACGCCAGCATCCGATTTTGATGCCGATTTCGATGCGGACTTCGATGATGATGACGATGTGGCGCCATCTAGCAGTCCGTCGACGAGAAGTGCCGGTGCGCCTGCACCACCGCTGCCAACAGAACAACAACCACCGAGCAGTGTCAACGAGGTGGAAGAGAGCCGGCGGGTGAAGATCGATCTGCCCACATTTGCGCCAGAAACGAAAGGTGACGAAAGCACAACCAATCAAGCATCTTCATCCCCAACAACAACCACCACCAGTCCCAGTAATCCAACAACAACAACAACCACCACTAGTAGAACCACTAGCACCACTAGCACGCCAGTGGAGGAGCTGGTCCAGTTATTGCCGCGCTCCTTGGAGCCAGCAACAACCGCTGACCCAACTCCAGAAACAACAACTACAACAACGACAACGACAACTTTGCCTGCAACAACAACCACCTCCACCACTACTACCACTTCTAGCACCACTGATTTACCCCCACCAATAGAACCTCCAACCACCACCAACATTCTGTTCCCCACCAACAACAGCATCGATGAACCACAATTGCTAACCATCATAGCCGATATAAATCGTTTATTAAATTCTACCAATTATTTTATTACAACCAGAGATAATCTAACAACAACAACAACAAAGGCCACAACAATTGACAACAACAACATTACGAAATTATTGCCCGTCTTTGATTGAGCACAAAAACAACAAACAAAAACTATATTACAAAAAGGCAAAAAGAGGAATTGAAAGCAAGAACAACAACCACCATCACAACAACAAGAACAACAACCACCAGAACAACAACAACAACCACAAATGGATGAAGAAGAAGAAGATGAAGAACAAGAGAGCATCAGCAACATCATTTAGAAAAAAGCATTTTCGAATTCGTTTAGAGATTTTCGCTCATTGTTTAACAAATGGAAATGAATCGGTTCAAAAGTTGTTCGTTAAGTGGTTACAAACATTTCGAATAGATATTGGTTATAAAATTTCAAAAGTATTGATGAATTTCCAAATTTTAAGTATGTGAACCACTTTTGAACCACCTTAAACCACTTCGGAATCACGCCACCATCATATATGCCGTAGAAATCACCCTCTGAACCACTAAGCACTTGTATAAAATTCCTACCCCTTGTAAATTGTTGATACTCCCCAATAGGCCCCAATCTTTGACCCCAAAAACCAAAAACCATCCACATTGTACGTAACCGAAACTGAAACACCGAAGTTAACTAATCTCCCCTCCCCTCCTCCACTTAAATCCCCGAAAAATAAACTCCATGCACACCTGCACCACCGAATCAAAATTCGTATACGCACCGCACCACGCACTTCGATTCGATTCGTGGTTGTTGTAGCAAATCGACGAGCAGGCAAACCGCATTATCTCGAAGCTCCTGAGAACTTTGGGACCCACGGTGCTGCGTACCGCGATCCAGGGAAATAGTGCCAATGCGGCCAGGACCAGTTTCGATGCGGACTTCGATGATGATGACGATGAGAGCTCCAAGAGCTCCAGTGGCAGCACCACTTCCACCAGTTCCGGTAGCGATAGTGGCACCCGTGTGACCATCGAACTGCCCACCTTCGAGCCCGATGATGACAACGAGATCGATGCGGAGAAGAGCAGCAGCAGCAGCAGCAGCACCACCACAACCACCAGCACCTCAACCACCGAATCCACCTAAAGTGCGTTTCATTTGCTACAACAACACAAAAACAGAGTCAAAATATCACCAAAAATTACTAAGGGGTTTCAAATCATTTATAAAGGTGTCTAAAAGAAGGCAACAATTTTTTTCTAAATTTCACTGCATACTTTTAGACACTATTATAGGAGATTTGAAAACTCCAGTGACCTTCAGAGATTATTTCATATATAGATGATATATTAATATGAAAAACTCTAGTTGCCATTTTGGTTTTGATATTGCGCAGCTCTGTCGAGAAGTACTATTGAATTGGCTTTTAAAATTGGTTTCTCTTTCCCTTCAAAAATTTCTCCGCGCAGCACAACAACCGCCACCCAACCCAACCCAACCTACAGAAATTCGAAATAAACGTTAAAGGAGAATAATGAAATGAAAGTGACGTTCTCATTGAATTGGCATTGTTAACCAACACTTGATTGTTTTGAAATTACCTTTAGCACACTGGTTTTCAGCACACATACACACTCACCAGCCTTCCTTCTCTGTCTCTTGTCTTTTCCACTTTTCCTGTCTCTTTCCGCCTCTGTCTCAGTCTTTCTCGCTCCCTCCGCCTTTACTTTCTACCTTTATCCTCTGAACTTCTGACTACATTTCCTTCTTATATCTATCCTGCTCCCTCATGCGCACCCTCATTCCACTTAGGTTAGTAGGTGTTTTTTACAAAATAAATTTATATATTTTACATTTATATTGTATTAGTTGTGTAAGTCATTTTTTAATACATTTCCAAATATATCGATATAATTTGTACGCTCCTGTGACTTTTTGCTCAAACCAGAAACATCACATTTCTGGAGATTTCAAAGCTCTGAGAAAAAGGTGTCGAAAAGTAGGCGACGTATTGCTCATTTCTGTATATACCGCATACTAAATATTTCCCTGCCTTCTCGATGACACTTTAAAAATGAGTTTTGTGATACCTGGAGATGTTCGAAAATCGCGAAATATTCATACACACTTTTGGTGCGCAGACAGACTCGAAAAAAGCGTGTAAAAAACCCATTAAGCTCATTTTTGTCGCTCCTGAAACGAAGGTGAATTGTGGTTCTGGTTGGGTGTCTTGTTTTTCTCACCACCGCACTCGTCTGTACACTCACCACACTCACGAGTGCATTCACATCTCCAAACTATCTCTCCGCTCTCATCCCCAGAATTATTCGATATGCTCAGTGTACTCATTTCCGCACTCATTTTCGCCGTCTTCGTTTTTCCGCCCGCCGCAGAATAAAGAAGCAAAAACAAAAGAGTTGACAGGGATTGCATTTATTTTCCGTTGGCCAAGAAAGAGATTTGTTTTTCCAACTATCCAGAATAAAAACAAAAAATATTTTAACGCTTGAAAAATATACCCAAGGAAGCGTAGTCGATAGTCGATGTCTGAAAAAAGTGGATTTCTAGACTAAGCGCTCCTCTCTAACTCTCTCTCTCACTCTATCTCTTTCTATCTGTGCTGTCTCGCTCCTTTTGTTTTTCTCTTTTGCTTATTTTTGTATCTTTTTCTCTTTATTTTCATGTTCCATTAAAAACCGATTCGATTTGTGCAATGCAAATAACTCACCACCAAAACAATCAAATCAATCAATCAAAAAAAAATTACGAACAATGCTCCACCGAAAACTGATAACCGATAACTGATAACTGATAACCGATAACTGACAACCGCAAATGTATACACAAATACATCGAACGCATTTGTGCACGTATTCGATAACCGCCCATCAATCAATCGATCGATTTCGTCACCACAATCGACAACAAAAATCGCCTGTGCAAATGATCAATCAAAAAACCACCTAACCACTCTGTCTCCACCTAACCTCACATTCACCCTAACCTCACAAACGATGACATAACCTCACTTGTGTTGAACTCACTGAAACACCACACCCGAACACACTGAAACACAAAACACACTGAAAAACAAAACGAAACGAAACACACACACACATTACACGTCGCCGAATCCTACGCTTTGCCTTACCCTCAAACGCCAAAACCCTCGACCTTGGGCTCTTCACCCACCACCCCCTGAACCACCCACTATCCCCTACCTCCCCCTTCCCACCACACGCACATAATCAACGCCTAAATTCGAAATTTCTAAACCAACACCCACAATAAAAAAAAAACAATGCAACAAATGCCCTACAAAAACCAACCTATGACCAAAACCCGATCGAAAAACCCAAAAGAATGGAGCCACCGATACCCAGATCGACTTGTCGGCCATCAACAAGCAGTTGGAGGAGACGATCCGAGTGGCCCGCCAGGTGAAGGAGGCGGAGGCAGCCGCCGCCGCAGTGGCCGCCCAGTCCCTGTCCCCATCCTCGTCCGCCTCCTCCTCGCCCATTGCCCAGGCGCCCATTCCCCTGAAATCGAACAACGAGCCCATCCAGCTGAGCTTCAACAACGAACTGCCCAGCGGAACCCCGAGTGCCGGTGTGGATAACAAGGCCCTGAGCACCAACGATCTCCAGCTGTCCGAGTCCAAGTCGCCGGCGATCGATGAGCTGACCCTCGACTCCGCGGAGGAGACAGCCGACTTGGACGATCGCAACAAGAGGTAAGTGAGGGGATTCCTTCGTCTTTCTTTATACAAAGACCAAAATGATACTACACTAGGATTGTGATCACTTAAATTGTAATTTAAACACTCTACTAATTGAACACTTTCATTTCCTTTTCCCCTTACAACAATTCAACAACATTTCAACAACAAATGGAATTACTTTACCCATAAAAAATCCCAACTAATATCAATAAATTCAAAATAAACAAAAAACTTTAAAATTCCATAACAATTCAATCACAATATTCAACAACAAATCAACCACAAAAATAAATAAATCAAAATTCAACAACAACTCAACAATATTTGAAATACACTCAACAATCAACCAATTGCAATGCAATGACCTCACCACAACAACCAAAATTGAACAACAACTTGATAATAAATAAATACTATTTCAACAACAACTCAACAACATTTGCCAAACACTCAACAATCAAACCATTGGAATGGAACAACAATCAAAATTCAACAACAAATCAACAATATACTAATATAAAATCGAAATTCAACAATACACTAATATAAAATCGAAATTCAACAACAAATCAACAACATTTGATCTCGAATGGCCAATCACCAATAGTAATCTGTTCAAAAGGTTCCTCAGCTTCGGCGGTGCGGGTCTGGCCGGTGGCTCCAGCGGCGGTGCAGGTGGCTCGCCCGGCGGTGGCAATGCCCTGGGAGCCGGAGGCTCCGGCAACTTCCTTCTGGATGTGGTGAGGGTGAGTACTGCCCAATTGTTTTCCACATTATTGGATATTTTAATTGACTCCCCCCCCCAAACATCAGCTCTTCTCGGGCAGCGTTCAGACCCAGCAGGGCGATGAGGCGGCCAACTCTGTGGGCGGCGGTGCCAGCATCAGTAGCAGTGGCAGCCTGGGCGGCGACGGGGACGCGGATGGCGACAGCACCCGCAACGCCGACGGCTACACCGAGGGCATTCCCGGCCCAGTCACGCGCCTCGTCGTGCTGGCCAACCGCGGTCTGGCCAATCTCGTCCAGGACTTGATACTGGTGAGTGCTTGAATCGAATAGATTATACCTACAGTTTGGTAAAAATATTCCGATTATTTCCACTTTTTCGATATATCGATTATTTCGATATTCCGATTAATTCGATATTCCAAACTAAAAGCACCTAAGAACAATTTTAGTTTCTTAAAAAATGCTTAAAACTTTTATTAATTATACCGTTTTTTTAAATATTCCAATAAAAAAGAAAATACAACAAGTTTATTATTAAACAAAATTAAAAATTTTGAAATTGACAAAATATATAAAAATAGATTTCTTCTGTGAGTCTACCTCAAAATGAAACAATGAAAAACAAAACATTGGGATTGTTTTTAATCGGTTTTAATATTTTAAATTAGTAAAAATAGAAACAACAAAATAACTTTAAAATGATATAATGACCTAATGATCTGACATATTCTTTTCTTTCCAGCGCGTTGCGGCCACTAGCGAGAAGTTCGTGAACTTCAAGGCCAAGCTGATAACGGCGCTGATCTAAGGTCAAGGGTCAAGGTCAGCACCGGCCACGCTCCCTCGCCCGAATTAGTCAAGTCACCAACCTGTACAGAGTCAAATGCAGCAGATCACCCTCTCTATCTCGCTCCCCCACCCCACGTCTGTCTCTCTCTCTCTCTGTCTCCCCCTAAGCCCCCTACCTCCCCCCGCCCACACACACCCACACGCCCCCTCACTCACACGGAGACAATTTTGTTGTGCATCATTCGATCAAAGAAAATTTCCCGGCAATTTCAACATATTTTTTTTAAATTTTTAGCAAATTTTTTTATAACAAAACAAAACACAAAAAAATCATAAAATTATAAGCAAAATTGCAAAAAAAAAACAAATCAAAGAATTTTATTTATATATATCAATAAAACAAAAAAATTAAAAATCGAAAGTATGACATTAAAATGTCTATATGTATAGAAGAAGAAGAAACGCCTGATACAATTATTCCTGCCCTAGTGCTAAATCTATTTTCCCAAATCTCCTCCCCCAATTTCCAACGGCTTTTGTAAATATTTTGCTATTTGCAAATAGCACTTTTCCGCCCACCACTTTTCCTGATCTTTTTTCCTTAATTTGTATTTTCCATCCAATTCCCTTCTCTCTTTTTTGTGTATATTTTGTGTTCTATTAAAAAAATCATGACTGTGGTGTTTTATTTACTATTATTTTTAATTATTTTAAACGAAAACGAAACGAAGATGAAGAAAGGAGAAAAATGAGTAAGAAAGGACGCAGAAAACCCGTCAAGTTTCTATTAGAAGAAATTTAGCCGAGCCTAATGTTTTTTTTTATTTGCTGTTGTTGGTCAAAGAGCCCCTTAAAAAAACACCCACACTACCACTGAAGCATACTCACACATACATACACATATATACCATATAAACCGCGATCCGATATGCCTATTATATAATATATAGATCCTTGTTCTTGTTCGACATCCCTGTGTCCCCTGGATTTGTTTGTAACTCCCCCATTTAATCCTAAGCGAATTGTGTTTTTCTCACTATGATTTTTTTCTAGCCTAGCTAAGTGAAACTTTCGAAAAATGTGTATAAAATAAAAGTAAAATGATTTTAAATTCGTTGTTGTTTTATTTAAGGAACTGAAAAATATGCAGCTTATAAGTAAATGGAATTTTATTTAATTGTTTAGGAACTGAAACATTTCCAACTTAAAAAAAAAATCTAATTAAATTTAGTTCGTTACGTTCTGATTTAATGCTTTTGGGTTTTATTTAAGGAATTAAAACATTTGCGGCTTAAAAACAAATTGAATTAAATTTAATGTAATTTTTCAACTAACTTGCCATTTTTAAATAAAATGCGTTTAATTCGCTTTCCAAAATTGCTTAATATGCACAAATTACTCATTAGCAAGCCAGCAATTAAACTACAAAATATTCCAAAATGAATACCCATTGTGTAAAATATTTTTGGGCAATTAAAAGGCCTTTGCAAATATTCGTACAATTTCGCAGTGAAGTTGGTTGCGTTGCCCCCTCTATTCTGGTTTATAAATATCTGGAATATCCATCTCGGCACATTCCGCACACAAAACTGCGCTGCTTGAGTGAGCAAGTGAATGAGTGAATAAATGAGTGACTAAATGACTGACTGACTGAATGACTGACTGAACGCATGCGTGGCATGTGTGCGGTCCAGAAAAACCGAAAGTAAAAATAAAAATAAAAGGAGGGGAAGGTCAGGGTCCAGGGTCTAAGTGCCACTTCCGTTTTCCACACACAAGAAAAACAAACAAATCGGCGATCCGACGGACAAATGGAGATGGATATATATGCTACTTATCCTGGGATCTCGGATCGCCAGGCACTTGATGCACAATTAGTGGCGCACAAGTGCTCGGCATTCTTCGCTTGTTTTGACAAGTGCACACAGTTATTATTTCCCATCTTCACGCACAATTTGTCGTCACTAGCCGATGACTTAATTCATTTAGCAGAACAGAGCAGAAAAGAACATAAAAGTACTGGGATCTGGATACTTGTACATAGAGCAGTGGCTATATAGTCGGGGAATCGGTCAGGGAATCCGTTCAGTTGCTCTCAAATCGCTGCCTTCGACGGATGGCGGTCGCATCATCATCATCATCATCGTATTTGATGGCTGTGTTTGCCCAGGATAGTAACAGTAGTGGCAGTGCCAGCGGCAGTGGATGCAGTGGGGCAGCCGCCGATTCCGAGGACTCCCTGATGGGCCAGGAGATCGGCCAGGGGAGTCATCAGGGGAGCCACAGGAGACGACCGCCGCGCCAAAAGATCAACGCCAGGGAGCGCTACAGGACATTCAAGTGAGTCGGAAAGTAAAATATATTCATGATTTTTTGCGAAAAATTAAAAATGAATAAATTGTCAAGGTTTAAATGCCAATCGTTAGGAAATTTAATAACGAGTTCAGAAAGGTATGACAATCCATACTTTGAATCAGTATTTACTTTGTTATAGCGAAAAAACGGGTTTTGGTTTTTTTTTGGAAACTCGGGATTTCAGTTTTTGACAAAAATGGAATTTTTTCTTTTGGTTTTTTTGCTGTAACTTATGCAAAAATGGTCCTACACCAAAAATACATACTGTTTTGAACAGATAACAAAATTTGCTATAAATCCATATAACTTTCCGTGTGATTTTGGAAAAATAAAATTTTCGCCAATTTTTAATTTTTTTATAAGGGGGTACCCCATGATTTTTTGCGAAAAATTAAAAATGAATAAATTGTCAAGGTTTAAATGCCAATCGTTAGGAAATTTAATAACGAGTTCAGAAAGGTATGACAATCCATACTTTGAATCAGTATTTACTTTGTTATAGCGAAAAAACGGGTTTTGGTTTTTTTTTGGAAATTCGGGATTTCAGTTTTTGACAAAAATGGAATTTTTTCTTTTGGTTTTTTTGCTGTAACTTATGCAAAAATGGTCCTACACCAAAAATTCATACTGTTTTGAACAGATAACAAAATTTGCTATAAATCCATATAACTTTCCGTGTGATTTTGGAAAAATAAAATTTTCGCCAATTTTTAATTTTTTTATAAGGGGGTACCCCATGATTTTTTGCGAAAAATTAAAAATGAATAAATTGTCAAGGTTTAAATGCCAATCGTTAGGAAATTTAATAACGAGTTCAGAAAGGTATGACAATCCATACTTTGAATCAGTATTTACTTTGTTATAGCGAAAAAACGGGTTTTGGTTTTTTTTTGGAAACTCGGGATTTCAGTTTTTGACAAAAATGGAATTTTTTCTTTTGGTTTTTTTGCTGTAACTTATGCAAAAATGGTCCTACACCAAAAATACATACTGTTTTGAACAGATAACAAAATTTGCTATAAATCCATATAACTTTCCGTGTGATTTTGGAAAAATAAAATTTTCGCCAATTTTTAATTTTTTTATAAGGGGGTACCCCATGATTTTTTGCGAAAAATTAAAAATGAATAAATTGTCAAGGTTTAAATGCCAATCGTTAGGAAATTTAATAACGAGTTCAGAAAGGTATGACAATCCATACTTTGAATCAGTATTTACTTTGTTATAGCGAAAAAACGGGTTTTGGTTTTTTTTTGGAAATTCGGGATTTCAGTTTTTGACAAAAATGGAATTTTTTCTTTTGGTTTTTTTGCTGTAACTTATGCAAAAATGGTCCTACACCAAAAATTCATACTGTTTTGAACAGATAACAAAATTTGCTATAAATCCATATAACTTTCCGTGTGATTTTGGAAAAATAAAATTTTCGCCAATTTTTAATTTTTTTATAAGGGGGTACCCCATGATTTTTTGCGAAAAATTAAAAATGAATAAATTGTCAAGGTTTAAATGCCAATCGTTAGGAAATTTAATAACGAGTTCAGAAAGGTATGACAATCCATACTTTGAATCAGTATTTACTTTGTTATAGCGAAAAAACGGGTTTTGGTTTTTTTTTGGAAATTCGGGATTTCAGTTTTTGACAAAAATGGAATTTTTTCTTTTGGTTTTTTTGCTGTAACTTATGCAAAAATGGTCCTACACCAAAAATTCATACTGTTTTGAACAGATAACAAAATTTGCTATAAATCCATATAACTTTCCGTGTGATTTTGGAAAAATAAAATTTTCGCCAATTTTTAATTTTTTTATAAGGGGGTACCCCATGATTTTTTGCGAAAAATTAAAAATGAATAAATTGTCAAGGTTTAAATGCCAATCGTTAGGAAATTTAATAACGAGTTCAGAAAGGTATGACAATCCATACTTTGAATCAGTATTTACTTTGTTATAGCGAAAAAACGGGTTTTGGTTTTTTTTTGGAAACTCGGGATTTCAGTTTTTGACAAAAATGGAATTTTTTCTTTTGGTTTTTTTGCTGTAACTTATGCAAAAATGGTCCTACACCAAAAATACATACTGTTTTGAACAGATAACAAAATTTGCTATAAATCCATATAACTTTCCGTGTGATTTTGGAAAAATAAAATTTTCGCCAATTTTTAATTTTTTTATAAGGGGGTACCCCATGATTTTTTGCGAAAAATTAAAAATGAATAAATTGTCAAGGTTTAAATGCCAATCGTTAGGAAATTTAATAGCGAGTTCAGAAAGGTATGACAATCCATACTTTGAATCAGTATTTACTTTGTTATAGCGAAAAAACGGGTTTTGGTTTTTTTTTGGAAATTCGGGATTTCAGTTTTTGACAAAAAATGGAATTTTTTCTTTTGGTTTTTTTGCTGTAACTTATGCAAAAATGGTCCTACACCAAAAATTCATACTGTTTTGAACAGATAACAAAATTTGCTATAAATCCATATAACTTTCCGTGTGATTTTGGAAAAATAAAATTTTCGCCAATTTTTAATTTTTTTATAAGGGGGTACCCCATGATTTTTTGCGAAAAATTAAAAATGAATAAATTGTCAAGGTTTAAATGCCAATCGTTAGGAAATTTAATAACGAGTTTAGAAAGGTATGACAATCCATACTTTGAATCAGTATTTACTTTGTTATAGCGAAAAAACGGGTTTTGGTTTTTTTTTGGAAATTCGGGATTTCAGTTTTTGACAAAAATGGAATTTTTTCTTTTGGTTTTTTTGCTGTAACTTATGCAAAAATGGTCCTACACCAAAAATTCATACTGTTTTGAACAGATAACAAAATTTGCTATAAATCCATATAACTTTCCGTGTGATTTTGGTAAAATAAAATTTTCGCCAATTTTTAATTTTTTTATAAGGGGGTTGCGAAAAATTAAAAATGAATAAATTGTCAAGGTTTAAATGCCAATCGTTAGGAAATTTAATAACGAGTTCAGAAAGGTATGACAATCCATACTTTGAATCAGTATTTACTTTGTTATAGCGAAAAAACGGGTTTTGGTTTTTTTTTGGAAACTCGGGATTTCAGTTTTTGACAAAAATGGAATTTTTTCTTTTGGTTTTTTTGCTGTAACTTATGCAAAAATGGTCCTACACCAAAAATTCATACTGTTTTGATTAGATAACAAAATTTGCTATAAATCCATATAACTTTCCGTGTGATTTTGGTAAAATAAAATTTTCGCCAATTTTTAATTTTTTTATAAGGGGGTACCCCATGATTTTTTGCGAAAAATTAAAAATGAATAAATTGTCAAGGTTTAAATGCCAATCGTTAGGAAATTTAATAACGAGTTTAGAAAGGTATGACAATCCATACTTTGAATCAGTATTTACTTTGTTATAGCGAAAAAACGGGTTTTGGTTTTTTTTTGGAAATTCGGGATTTCAGTTTTTGACAAAAATGGACTTTTTCTTTTGGTTTTTTTGCTGTAACTTATGCAAAAATGGTCCTACACCAAAAATTCATACTGTTTTGAACAGATAACAAAATTTGCTATAAATCCATATAACTTTCCGTGTGATTTTGGAAAAATAAAATTTTCGCCAATTTTTAATTTTTTTATAAGGGGGTACCCCATGATTTTTTGCGAAAAATTAAAAATGAATAAATTGTCAAGGTTTAAATGCCAATCGTTAGGAAATTTAATAACGAGTTCAGAAAGGTATGACAATCCATACTTTGAATCAGTATTTACTTTGTTATAGCGAAAAAACGGGTTTTGGTTTTTTTTTGGAAATTCGGGATTTCAGTTTTTGACAAAAATGGAATTTTTTCTTTTGGTTTTTTTGCTGTAACTTATGCAAAAATGGTCCTACACCAAAAATACATACTGTTTTGAACAGATAACAAAATTTGCTATAAATCCATATAACTTTCCGTGTGATTTTGGAAAAATAAAATTTTCGCCAATTTTTAATTTTTTTATAAGGGGGTACCCCATGATTTTTTGCGAAAAATTAAAAATGAATAAATTGTCAAGGTTTAAATGCCAATCGTTAGGAAATTTAATAGCGAGTTCAGAAAGGTATGACAATCCATACTTTGAATCAGTATTTACTTTGTTATAGCGAAAAAACGGGTTTTGGTTTTTTTTTGGAAATTCGGGATTTCAGTTTTTGACAAAAATGGACTTTTTCTTTTGGTTTTTTTGCTGTAACTTATGCAAAAATGGTCCTACACCAAAAATTCATACTGTTTTGAACAGATAACAAAATTTGCTATAAATCCATATAACTTTCCGTGTGATTTTGGAAAAATAAAATTTTCGCCAATTTTTAATTTTTTTATAAGGGGGTACCCCATGATTTTTTGCGAAAAATTAAAAATGAATCAATTGTCAAGGTTTAAATGCCAATCGTTAGGAAATTTAATAACGAGTTCAGAAAGGTATGACAATCCATACTTTGAATCAGTATTTACTTTGTTATAGCGAAAAAAACGGGTTTTGGTTTTTTTTTGGAAACTCGGGATTTCAGTTTTTGACAAAAATGGAATTTTTTCTTTTGGTTTTTTTGCTGTAACTTATGCAAAAATGGTCCTACACCAAAAATTCATACTGTTTTGATTAGATAACAAAATTTGCTATAAATCCATATAACTTTCCGTGTGATTTTGGTAAAATAAAATTTTCGCCAATTTTTAATTTTTTTATAAGGGGGTACCCCATGATTTTTTGCGAAAAATTAAAAATGAATAAATTGTCAAGGTTTAAATGCCAATCGTTAGGAAATTTAATAACGAGTTTAGAAAGGTATGACAATCCATACTTTGAATCAGTATTTACTTTGTTATAGCGAAAAAACGGGTTTTGGTTTTTTTTTGGAAATTCGGGATTTCAGTTTTTGACAAAAATGGACTTTTTCTTTTGGTTTTTTTGCTGTAACTTATGCAAAAATGGTCCTACACCAAAAATTCATACTGTTTTGAACAGATAACAAAATTTGCTATAAATCCATATAACTTTCCGTGTGATTTTGGAAAAATAAAATTTTCGCCAATTTTTAATTTTTTTATAAGGGGGTACCCCATGATTTTTTGCGAAAAATTAAAAATGAATAAATTGTCAAGGTTTAAATGCCAATCGTTAGGAAATTTAATAACGAGTTCAGAAAGGTATGACAATCCATACTTTGAATCAGTATTTACTTTGTTATAGCGAAAAAACGGGTTTTGGTTTTTTTTTGGAAATTCGGGATTTCAGTTTTTGACAAAAATGGAATTTTTTCTTTTGGTTTTTTTGCTGTAACTTATGCAAAAATGGTCCTACACCAAAAATACATACTGTTTTGAACAGATAACAAAATTTGCTATAAATCCATATAACTTTCCGTGTGATTTTGGAAAAATAAAATTTTCGCCAATTTTTAATTTTTTTATAAGGGGGTACCCCATGATTTTTTGCGAAAAATTAAAAATGAATAAATTGTCAAGGTTTAAATGCCAATCGTTAGGAAATTTAATAGCGAGTTCAGAAAGGTATGACAATCCATACTTTGAATCAGTATTTACTTTGTTATAGCGAAAAAACGGGTTTTGGTTTTTTTTTGGAAATTCGGGATTTCAGTTTTTGACAAAAATGGACTTTTTCTTTTGGTTTTTTTGCTGTAACTTATGCAAAAATGGTCCTACACCAAAAATTCATACTGTTTTGAACAGATAACAAAATTTGCTATAAATCCATATAACTTTCCGTGTGATTTTGGAAAAATAAAATTTTCGCCAATTTTTAATTTTTTTATAAGGGGGTACCCCATGATTTTTTGCGAAAAATTAAAAATGAATCAATTGTCAAGGTTTAAATGCCAATCGTTAGGAAATTTAATAACGAGTTCAGAAAGGTATGACAATCCATACTTTGAATCAGTATTTACTTTGTTATAGCGAAAAAACGGGTTTTGGTTTTTTTTTGGAAATTCGGGATTTCAGTTTTTGACAAAAATGGAATTTTTCTTTTGGTTTTTTTGCTGTTACTTATGCAAAAATGGTCCTACACCAAAAATTCATACTGTTTTGAACAGATAACAAAATTTGCTATAAATCCATATAACTTTCCGTGTGATTTTGGAAAAATAAAATTTTCGCCAATTTTTAATTTTTTTATAAGGGGGTACCCCATGATTTTTTGCGAAAAATTAAAAATGAATAAATTGTCAAGGTTTAAATGCCAATCGTTAGGAAATTTAATAACGAGTTCAGAAAGGTATGACAATCCATACTTTGAATCAGTATTTACTTTGTTATAGCGAAAAAACGGGTTTTGGTTTTTTTTTGGAAACTCGGGATTTCAGTTTTTGACAAAAATGGAATTTTTTCTTTTGGTTTTTTTGCTGTAACTTATGCAAAAATGGTCCTACACCAAAAATTCATACTGTTTTGATTAGATAACAAAATTTGCTATAAATCCATATAACTTTCCGTGTGATTTTGGAAAAATAAAATTTTCGCCAATTTTTAATTTTTTTATAAGGGGGTACCCCATGATTTTTTGCGAAAAATTAAAAATGAATAAATTGTCAAGGTTTAAATGCCAATCGTTAGGAAATTTAATAACGAGTTCAGAAAGGTATGACAATCCATACTTTGAATCAGTATTTACTTTGTTATAGCGAAAAAACGGGTTTTGGTTTTTTTTTGGAAATTCGGGATTTCAGTTTTTGACAAAAATGGAATTTTTTCTTTTGGTTTTTTTGCTGTAACTTATGCAAAAATGGTCCTACACCAAAAATTCATACTGTTTTGAACAGATAACAAAATTTGCTATAGATCCATATAACTTTCCGTGTGATTTTGGAAAAATAAAATTTTCGCCAATTTTTAATTTTTTTATAAGGGGGTACCCCATGATTTTTTGCGAAAAATTAAAAATGAATAAATTGTCAAGGTTTAAATGCCAATCGTTAGGAAATTTAATAACGAGTTCAGAAAGGTATGACAATCCATACTTTGAATCAGTATTTACTTTGTTATAGCGAAAAAACGGGTTTTGGTTTTTTTTTGGAAACTCGGGATTTCAGTTTTTGACAAAAATGGAATTTTTTCTTTTGGTTTTTTTGCTGTAACTTATGCAAAAATGGTCCTACACCAAAAATACATACTGTTTTGAACAGATAACAAAATTTGCTATAAATCCATATAACTTTCCGTGTGATTTTGGAAAAATAAAATTTTCGCCAATTTTTAATTTTTTTATAAGGGGGTACCCCATGATTTTTTGCGAAAAATTAAAAATGAATAAATTGTCAAGGTTTAAATGCCAATCGTTAGGAAATTTAATAACGAGTTCAGAAAGGTATGACAATCCATACTTTGAATCAGTATTTACTTTGTTATAGCGAAAAAACGGGTTTTGGTTTTTTTTTGGAAACTCGGGATTTCAGTTTTTGACAAAAATGGAATTTTTTCTTTTGGTTTTTTTGCTGTAACTTATGCAAAAATGGTCCTACACCAAAAATACATACTGTTTTGAACAGATAACAAAATTTGCTATAAATCCATATAACTTTCCGTGTGATTTTGGAAAAATAAAATTTTCGCCAATTTTTAATTTTTTTATAAGGGGGTACCCCATGATTTTTTGCGAAAAATTAAAAATGAATAAATTGTCAAGGTTTAAATGCCAATCGTTAGGAAATTTAATAACGAGTTCAGAAAGGTATGACAATCCATACTTTGAATCAGTATTTACTTTGTTATAGCGAAAAAACGGGTTTTGGTTTTTTTTTGGAAACTCGGGATTTCAGTTTTTGACAAAAATGGAATTTTTTCTTTTGGTTTTTTTGCTGTAACTTATGCAAAAATGGTCCTACACCAAAAATACATACTGTTTTGAACAGATAACAAAATTTGCTATAAATCCATATAACTTTCCGTGTGATTTTGGAAAAATAAAATTTTCGCCAATTTTTAATTTTTTTATAAGGGGGTACCCCATGATTTTTTGCGAAAAATTAAAAATGAATAAATTGTCAAGGTTTAAATGCCAATCGTTAGGAAATTTAATAACGAGTTCAGAAAGGTATGACAATCCATACTTTGAATCAGTATTTACTTTGTTATAGCGAAAAAACGGGTTTTGGTTTTTTTTTGGAAACTCGGGATTTCAGTTTTTGACAAAAATGGAATTTTTTCTTTTGGTTTTTTTGCTGTAACTTATGCAAAAATGGTCCTACACCAAAAATACATACTGTTTTGAACAGATAACAAAATTTGCTATAAATCCATATAACTTTCCGTGTGATTTTGGAAAAATAAAATTTTCGCCAATTTTTAATTTTTTTATAAGGGGGTACCCCATGATTTTTTGCGAAAAATTAAAAATGAATAAATTGTCAAGGTTTAAATGCCAATCGTTAGGAAATTTAATAACGAGTTCAGAAAGGTATGACAATCCATACTTTGAATCAGTATTTACTTTGTTATAGCGAAAAAACGGGTTTTGGTTTTTTTTTGGAAATTCGGGATTTCAGTTTTTGACAAAAATGGAATTTTTTCTTTTGGTTTTTTTGCTGTAACTTATGCAAAAATGGTCCTACACCAAAAATTCATACTGTTTTGATTAGATAACAAAATTTGCTATAAATCCATATAACTTTCCGTGTGATTTTGGAAAAATAAAATTTTCGCCAATTTTTAATTTTTTTATAAGGGGGTACCCCATGATTTTTTGCGAAAAATTAAAAATGAATAAATTGTCAAGGTTTAAATGCCAATCGTTAGGAAATTTAATACCGAGTTCAGAAAGGTATGACAATCCATACTTTGAATCAGTATTTACTTTGTTATAGCGAAAAAACGGGTTTTGGTTTTTTTTTGGAAATTCGGGATTTCAGTTTTTGACAAAAATGGAATTTTTTAACTTTTCTTTATTAATTTCTTTACCCAGTGTAAATTCCGCCTACGAAGCACTAAGAAATTTAATACCCACGGAACCCATGAATCGAAAGCTCTCAAAGATCGAGATTATCCGCCTGGCCAGCAGCTATATAACGCATCTTAGTAGCACCCTTGAAACAGGTGAGTTTCGAAAATGTAAGAATCACATTATATTAATTAATGTTAATTAACTTTAAAGGAACTGAATGCCAGCCATGTTTGCTACACAAATACGAGAACGAAGGAATCACCAGGCGAATCAGCATCTGCACCTTCTGCCTGAAAACCAAATGAAATTATTGATAACCTGAACATTTCTTTATTTTTTTATATTTTTTTGTCGTATTTATTGCATTTGAAAATCTATTTTAAAATTTGCGCCTAAGTGCAGCGCCATCTATTCTAATCTTCTGGAACTTTGAAAGTGAACTGCTTGCTGAACTGCTTTTCGGCACATTATTATTATTCGATCTCGTTATGTATATAAAAATAAATAAAATAAACAATATAATTTATTCAATGTTTTTTTGATTTTATACTTTATATACGGATTTGTAAATAAATTGAATATTATTGAATTTGCCGCCAAAGTGTCGCCCTCTGCTCGGTTGTTTCGCGCAGCTCAACAATTACAAAAGAGCACTGCTTTAAAAAAAAGCTAAATACACTGTAAATAAAAAAGATCTTTTAGAGATAGGACCAAAAACTAAAACATTTAAAATCCAAATGGAAACATTATATTTCTTAACAATCAGTAAATGTGAAATTAAATTATAATTTTCTTATTTATTTATCCTGCGAAAAAGAACACACGTTTTAAAGAATTGCTATTTACATATTATTAAAAACTACGATAAGATTGAATTTAATAAGATTAATTAATAGCTAATTTTTTAAATTATGGCCGCCAAAATCTAGAGAAAATCTAGCTATTAAATAGCTAATCCAAAGGGCGGCTGAGTATTTTAGCCAGAAACGACAAAGGGTCTCACTAATTGCGCCAAAATATTTGGAGGCAAAACTGAAAATAGGAAATGCTTGTTTAAATAGTTAAATTAATGAATTAAAAGTATGGCCACCAAACGTGTGCTGACGCCCAGCAAGTCGGACAATGGCGCCGCCCCTCCGCCCGCCAATCCGCTGAAGAAGTTCAAGGAGCAGCTGGATTTCGCGCCGGACGAACTGGAGAACATCGATTGGGGCGACGACGACGAGGACTTCGCTTTGGCGGCCCTTGGAGCTGTGGAGGCGATAGGAAGCCACCGGCTGGATCTCAGCGTTTGGCAGCGATGCGAGGTGCTGCAGGTGGAGCAGCTGGCCAAGAAGTCCGAGGGTCTGCGACTGCATGTGCGTCGGATTTCTGGCGGGGATGCGGAAACCGGAGTTTGCCAACTGCTTCCGCCCTGGAATCACATGACCCTGGAGCCCGGCGACACTGTCAGCCTGCTGGGCAGGTGGGAACCCGCCGCCTCCTGCCATGTGGTGGACAAGGAGCAGGGCTACTGCGTCTCCCAGCCGGATTTCCTCATTTCCGGCACCACAGTCACCGGTTCGCTCTTCTGCAAGCGCAAATCCGTCCTCCAGGAGCGTTTCCGCGGCCTGGATGCGGGCAGCTCGGTGGTGGGTACTCCTCTTGCCTCCCAAAGCCAACAAAAATCTAATTTGTATCCCCTTTTAGATGGTAATTGGCACCCTGGTTCATGAGTTGCTGCAAAAGGTGCTCCTTCAGCAGCTCTCCGCCAAGGCGGACATCCTTTCTGCCCTCCAGGAGATGCTGCGTAGCTCCTCGCTGGCCCACCTGCTCTATGCCAGCCAGCTCAGCCAGCCGGAAATGGAGGAGCAGCTGCTGAAATTCATTGAACCCATTTGCAGTTTCATTTCGCAGTACATTAAAGGTGATATTCCGGATGTTCTTCCTCCAGAAGTCTATCGTGGTCGCATCGCGGAGATCCGGGACATCGAGGAGAACCTCTGGGTGCCGCAGCTGGGGCTCAAGGGCAAGGTGGATGTGTCTGTGAGGGTGAGGAAATCGAAGCAACAGGAGGAGCAAATCATTCCGCTGGAACTGAAGACAGGGCGAGCCAGCTTCTCCATGGAGCACAAGGGCCAGTTGCTGCTCTACCAGCTGATGCACTCCGCCCAGGGACGCGACACCCAGTCGGGATTGCTGCTGTACCTCAAAGAGGGCCTGCTGCGCGAGGTGCCCAGCGGGCGGAATGAGCAGCGGGATCTGGTTATCCTCCGCAATGAGTTGGCTTACTGGTTGACCAGGGAAATGGTCGTTCCTTCCGGCAAAGAGGATCCCCTGGAGCAACTGCAGCTGCCGGAACCCGTTTACCATCACAGCGCCTGCGGAAACTGCGCCTACAACACCATCTGCTCTAGTTTTGCTAGCAGAGATGAGAGTTTAAACCTCAGCGCCTCGCATCCGCTGAAGAAACTGATGCCGCAGCTATTAAGCCACCTCCAAGAGGCAGATCACTCCTATGTGCATCACTGGTGCAGCCTTTTGGCCCTGGAGGAGCAGCACAATCGCCTGTCCTCGCAATCGCGCTACTTTTGGACCGAGGATCCAGAGAAGCGGCAAAAACAGGGCAGAGCCGTTTGCCACTTGAAGCTGGTGAAGAATCAGCGGGTCAAAGCAGAGGAGGGACGCTATCGCCAGAGCCTGGAGCTCGCTGAAGAGGCAGAGGCTCACCGGGATCTCAGTTTGAGTGGGGTATTTGTAATCCAATCCAAAAGCATTAATATCTTCTAATCTCTTTTATTTCTTTTTCAGTTTGACCTGGGTGAATATGTGGTCATCAGTTCGACTGCCCGCCTGGCCATCGCCTCTGGTTTTATCGTCTCCCTGTCAGCCCGTCGCCTGGATCTGCGTTTGGAGCGCGATCTTGGCCAGCTTTACCCCGAGGAAACCTTCATAATGGACAAGCACGAGTCGCAGAGCTTTGCCACCTTCAATTTCACCAATCTCGGGCTGCTGCTCTCAGATGGCCAGCGCTTCCAGGAGCTGCGCGAGATTATAGTGGCCCGGAAGCAGCCGGAGCAGCACAAGGTGCTGCCCAAGATCCTCCTGACCAAAGGAGCAGCGATGCTGGTGCAGCTGAACAAGGTACAGAAGACAGCAGCCCTGCGCGCCTTGACCACCAGCAGTCATCTGTTGATCAAGGGTCTTCCGGGCACTGGGAAAACCCAGACCTTGGTTTCCCTCATCCGATTGCTTCATCTCCTCGGGAAAACCATCCTGATTACGGCCCAAACCCACTCGGCAGTGGACAATCTGCTCCTGCGACTGCTGCCCTTCGATTTGCCCATGATGCGTTTGGGTTCTAGCTCCAGAATTCACAGCCAACTGGAGGGGATTAGCGAGGAGCGGCTGACGAGGGACTGTAAAACCCTGGAGGAGCTGGAAAAGTGCCTGGAGAAGCCCTCCATTGTGGGCGTTACCTGTTTGGGCTGCAATCATCCCATCTTTCAGCGCCGCCAGTTCGACTATTGCATCGTGGACGAGGCCACGCAGGTGCTGCAGCCCACTGTGCTGCGTCCACTGATGCACTGCAGCCGCTTCGTGCTCGTCGGCGATCCCGAGCAGCTGCCGCCGATTGTCCGCTCCAAGGAGGCGCGTCAGAGGGGCGCCGATGAGACGCTCTTCCAGAGATTGGACTCGCCCGCGGCCACCGCTGTGCTGAGCCTGCAGTATCGCATGAACAAGACGATCACCCGGCTGGCCAATGAGCTTACGTACGGAGGGGAGCTTAAATGCGCATCCGAGGAGGTCTCCTCAGCCCGCTTTCAACTGGAACTGGGCAATCCAGCACCCCGTTGGGTGCAGCGTGCCCTGCTAACCCATTTGGAGCAGGCGGTGACCCTGATAAATACGGGAGATTGCCAAGAACGCTGCCAGGAATTCGTGCAGGCATCCCAGCGACTGGTGGCCACCTGCTCCTCCATAGAGCAGAGCTACGGCGAGGATAGGGAGCAGGAAAATAGAAGTAAAAAGCGCGTTTCCAAGTACACAAACTACTGCGAGGCGGCGGTGGTGATGCACTTGCTCAGGCAGTTGCTAAAGTCGGGCTATGAGGCCTCCGGGATCGGCGTGATAGCTCCCTACCGGGCGCAGGTGGAGCTGCTCAAGAAGCTGGCCGCCCGGCTGGACAGCCAACTGGAGTGCAACACTGTGGATCAGTTCCAGGGTCGCGACAAGAACCTAATCATATATAGTTGCTCCAAAACAGGCGGTGAACCTGGTGATATGGAACGATCCCGCGAGGCGGAGATCCTGGAGGATCAGCGACGCCTCACAGTGGCCATTACGCGAGCCAAGAACAAGCTCATCCTGCTGGGCGATGTTCGGTGCCTGGAGCAATACGGACCCTTCCGGCGGCTCTTCAAGCACATCCCGGAGCGGTGTCGCCTCACGTTGGAGGAGGGCCGCATGGAGTTCACCTGGCAGCGGGTCCAAGAGGATCTATTGACGCTGCTGGACACCTAGGTAATTGTTTTGCTTGTCATTATTAATTGGGAATTTATATCATTATGTTTTTTGATTGTTTAAGTGGCTAGATGAAATATTTATTCTAAATGAAATTATGTCTGCTAAATAGTTAAGCTTTAATCTATTATATAATCTTTTTTTTCATATTATAGTTGATTAGGTAACACAGAATTATATTCACTTAAGTTTCACTTTCACTTTGCTTGCACTTCAAAATATTTGCATGTTCTGTATTAATAAAAATAATTATTAGCAATGAAATCTTTTGAACTTATTTAGGTCTCAAAACAAATATTTTGTACCAATTTAAAATTAATAATTGAAAACTTTAACACCTTAATAAATTGTGATTAAATTGCATTATCATTTAAACTTATTTAGGTCTCAAACTAAATATTTTTTACCTTTTTGAAATTAGAAATTTAATAAGCTGGTTAATTTTTTGAATCCTAACTTAGTCATAAAATTTATAAATAATTTTTGAAACGTTGGAAACTTTAACATCTTAATAAATTGTGATTAAATTACATTTTATTTCTTTTTGAAATTATAAATTTAGTAAGCTTGTTTATTTTTCTTAATCTCATATTAGTCATAAAACTTATAAATAATCCTTGAAACGTTGGTAGCAATAACATTCCTTAAAATATGATGATTAAATTGCATTATCAGGGATTTCTTTGGTCCGAGGTATTGTGTGTTAGCCTTTAATCCACAAAATAGCTTGATAAACTTTAGGATATTTGTGGCTCCCACCCACTCCACTTGGCTAACGGTTCGTGTGTGTTCTCGGTTGCACCTTCCACCTTCTTATCTCAATCCCAGTGGAAGTGGAGGAGTAGCGGAGTAGAGGTTCCCCCTTCCCAACGGAAGTTGGGCACCCCGAGGTCTGAGCTGCTGCTCTGCGTGCCCTGAATATATAGGTGTATAAATATTATACTTATATGCCAGCCATATGGAGACTTTGGGAAAGGGTCGCCTGCAGCGGATGCATTTAACAGCCAGGAGCGAACGTGAGTCATCCTGGAGATGATTATCGTATCATTATCGTCATCATCGTCATCCACGCGAGAGTTTGTTATGTTCGCCTGGGCAAATGGCAGTTACCAAATGCGAGATTGATTGCCCTCAAAAGCTGGAAAGGCAGAGGGAGAAATAAAAACGAAACCAAATGAAATGAAATTTAATGAAACGAAATGAAATGAGAAGACAGCTCTAAAAATAAGTAAGAAATGAAAGGCCAAACTGACGAGCCGAAGATTTAAATGCACTTTGTAACTGTAATTAATTTAAAAATGGAATTTAAAAAAATGGATAACCAAAGATTTCTATAAATTTGATTTTGAAATTTATGAACAACTTTTTAATGTGTCATTTAAATCGGATACCTATAAATCAAATTAAAACCCAATTTTCAAGCCAAAATAAAACTTTAAACTAATGCACAACTATTTTTTAAAAATAGCCCTTAGATATTTATTTTTTAAGGATTTATACGAAAGAATAATAAGAAATAATATTTAAATATAAATAAAATATTTATTTTAATATAAATTAATATTTAAGTACCAAATAACATATTTATCTTATTTTATGTAATACAAATAATTCTTAAATTCATTTTTTAAAATAATTAAATATAACACGAATAGATTAGATTAGCTCAGCTACGATCTATAAAATTTCCATAAATGAAAGCCATTATAAACTACTTATAATATAAAATACGACTACCCAAGTACCCGCACATAGAGCATAAAAACACCAAATAACTATTGGGGAGCAGAAAGCAAAGGCAAAGTCACCTATAAGATATGTAAGTTGGGAGTGGAGATATGTATGGAGTGGATTCGACTGGTCGAAAAGGAGAAAGAGGAAGAAAGACCCAGAGCAATAACAGTAACAGTCGGAGAAACAACAACAGCAACATAAGCAAATCGCTTGATAAAATATTTGAAATTCATTTCGCGCCGCCGCTTGGCAGCCGTTGGCATTTCGATGACAGCATTTAATGCTTATTATGTAAACTATTTTTTGTTGCTTTTCTGTTTTGTGACGCGGGAACTGGGAATTGGGAACTGAGGGATTGGAGTGGAGTGGATTGGGGTCCAAAACAAAGGTCAGCCACAAAATTATTGGGCACTGAATTGATTTTGAGTTCCGGCCAAACCCAAATTGAGGTTTTTTTTTGGTTGAAAAAAACCCAAAGACAGACTCAGACACACACATCGCTCCATCTTCATCTCCATTTCCATTTCCATGCCATCCACTTGTGTGCGCAACAAATTAAGCCCATTAAGCATCTTCGACCAGCATCAACCATCACCTGTTGCAATATATATTGAACACTCCACTCCATTCCACTCCAATCCTAACCAATCCAATCCCCGGATGATCCACAAAAGCTCGGGGCATCGTCTATAAAGCGGCTTAAAACTATGTGAAGCGAAGGGGTATTTAACTTTCGCACAGATTTCCAGGGAAAATTGCACAAATTTAATTTTAAAAATGAAGCAGACGGAAATAAAACTTTATTAGATTCAATTTAAGTATTTATTTTGGGAACCCCATTTTTTTGTTCATAATATAAAATTCTAAAAAATATATATCAAATAAGAGAAAAAATGGTTAATACAATTTAATAGGCGAAAATAGTATTTATTTAAATTAAAATATGTATTATTGAATAATAACTATAAAAAGCCATTATAAATATTTTAAATTATTTTGTAATAAAATAAAAGTTTGAAATATAGGTACATATATTTAAAATTTTTTTATTGCATTTAACTATAAGCGTTTTCAGGGGAATCACTTTTTTGGTATTAATAAATATAAATAATTTAAATTAAAATATGTTTAATTAATAGATAAGTATAAAAAGCCTTTAAGAATAATTTTATTTATTAATTATATAAATAAAGTATGTATTTATAATAATTTATACTAATTTTAAGCGGAATCCAACATAAATAACTCTTTCTATTTACCATAAATACTATATAAATCTATTTACATTAACAATAACTTCTGTTGAAATCCCTTTTCCTATAAACAACACCCAGAATGTCTTGCACAATCGCCATTTACCTCGATAATGGCCGACAATTAGTGACCGATTTCACTGCCGTTTAACGCCAAAACCGCAAAAGTGTGTCCATAATTGATAATTTTCTGGTCTCGCAGCATAATTAAAGCAGCGCCATTAGTTGTTAGTGCGCTTTTTGTTGGCTTTTGTGGGTAATTTTAGGGCCTTAAGAACTGCGTTTGTTTGAGTGTTTTCTTGTGTTTTTTCTGTGCTTCTCTGCTGCTAACCGCTTAACTTGGCCAAAAGTGCCATGTTAACTGGTTTAACAGACGGCTTTTGCGGCTGCGCAGCAACTGGTTGCTTGGCTGCTGCTTGGCCTCTGTTATGTCGCATGTTGCTGCTTTCTGGTTGCTGTTGGCCACGCTTTTTGGCCACCAAACGGATTCAGTGCAGCGGCGACTCTCGAACGGTATTGTTGGCCTTAGCGGTAACTCCTCGCCACCGAAAGAAACTACACTCCGTTTTTATAATATTTTTTTTTGGTTGGCTGGAACTTTTCTTGCATTTTTCCCTGCATTTGTTTTTTTTTCGCCCAGTTTTTGCTCTTTTTTTCTTGTTGATTTTGCGTGCCTCGAGTGAATGTGGAAAATTCATTTGCAGATAGCCTTTCTGCGATTCGATATGTGTGTGGATTTAGTTATTCGGTTTATTGGGCCAAAAAGAGCGCCGCCGCGCCTGGCCGAAAGTGAAAAACTTAATGCGCAGACGTGTGTAACACAGTTTTTACTTTCGGCCTGGTTTTTATATTTTTTTTTATTTTTTTTCGGCATCTCTGGTGGTTGTTTTAGTTTTTGTTGCTGCTGGGAGGCAGTGGAGCATTTAGCCAAGATCTCTGCAGATTGCATAAAACAGCAGCAGCAACAGCAACAGCAGCAACAACAACTGCAACAACCGCATTTAGCCCAGTTTTCTGAGCAAATATTTTCCAAAAAGCTAACGACAAAAAATCTCACACTAAATCTTAGCATTATTTTTTCCTCCTCGTCGTTGTCGTCGCGTTTAACTGAAATAATAACAACAACAACAACGAGAGCAGCAGCAACATCAGCAGCAGCAACAGCAACAGCAACAGCGACAGCAGCAACACCATTGCCAGCAGCAACATCTAGCCCAAAGGAGCCTTGTATTGCCACCTCGACCAGCAAAAAGCCGCCAAAATGCTTCCGGTAAGTGGTTGCAATAGCAACTGAAATTGAAAAAAAAAACTAAAAAACTAAAACAACTCGTCGTCCGACATTAACTGCAAAACTGAGAAATCATTTTTATTTCGCTGCTTTTGGCCGCTTTTTGCCGCTTTTGTTGCCTGCATTTTGTACGCAATTAGCGCAAATCTGGCCAAAAGTCGTAAATATTTAGTCCAGTTCGGCAAAAATCGACACTGGACGATTGATTTCCTGGCCCCCGAAAAAGGGGAAGTGGGGGATTGGGTCTCTCTCTCTATCTCTCTCTTACTTGAACAACCTTGGCTGGATCCTTAACCGAAAGTTGTTATCCTTGCCGAGAGTAGAAAAGAAAAAATTCAGGAAAGATCCGCAAACTGGTTCCTCTTTTCGCTTTTCGTTCTCGTCCACAAACTGAATTATTCATCGAGGCCGCGATTTCGATTTCGTTTGCCCGGTTTGACTTGATATTAAAATGTCTCTCTTAGATGATTGCATAATTAATAGATGACACATCGTGCTGGGCGCGAAGAATTCTTCTGGGCTTGTATATAAGTTTTCAGCATCTACAGAAAGTAAAAGTATTTTATGGGGTTTTTTTTATAATAGTTGAAAATGTTGTGCTATAAAAATAATAGTTTTTTAAAGTAAACAAGTTCAAGATAAGATTTCTGGATTTTAGAGTATTTAAAATGTTTTCTTTTTTAATGTAAACAAGATCAAGATAAGATATCGAGATCTTAAGGTATTTTAAACGGCCTGGTAAAATATGTCTTCCTCATACAATATTTACATATGAATTCCAAAATCAAACATTTTTATGAGACCATAAAATATTTCAAAAATTTTAATTTAATTTACACTTGTCTAAAATTCTGCGAAACTGAATGCTTGATTGAGGAATTCACTTTAAAACAAAATAGAAAAGTGAGAGGGCCGAGGGATGCGCGCCCACATAAATTGGTCTAAAAATCATTTTTACGATCTCGAGACTTATGCAATGCCGAAACTTTTACCCGATTAACACCTCTGAAGACGTCAAAGACGTCGGCGATTGCAATTCCCATGCTAATCGAATCGATCGAGTGCAAAACTTTCAAACACGAACCCAAATCGCAGAAAGAGATGTACATTGCACGCATATTAAAGATGATGATGGTGGATACGCTTTATAAAGAAATACATCCCCGACTTTTACTATTTAATTTAGCTTAGGGGCCCAAATCGAATCGAAATATATATAATACATCCGCTTGGACCTTCGATGAGGCATATTTTCGGTCCGAACCTATGATATTTCTCTGGCTCATGCAAATTTTCAGCTGCGCATGCGCAGAAAACTCGTTTAGGAATTGTTTTTTATTTCTGTTATTTTAATGGCCCGCTTTTTGTTATTTTTGTCAATTTTTTTCGGTTTGAACTTATTTTTGGCCACGTTTTTTCGTGGGGACGCGGGGGCGAAACAAGTTTGACGACAAGTGCTGGAAAGACTAGGCAAAATGATGAGTCTTCTCATCTCAATCCTCCGCTTGACGTCAGTCTGCAAAAATGCGTGAGAAGAGGAAATTGGCTACGGCTTTTGTCTACCAAAAAAAGAAGAAGAAAGAAGAAAAACAGGCGGAAATCGGTGGCCCAGCCCCAGAAAATAAAATAGCAAATTGCAAATTCATGCAACAAAAGCAACTGCAACTGCAATGCAACATTGTAAGTTGCAACGCCAACGCAGCCGCACCCAAAAGACAATGACAGTGAACTGAAAATCCAAGACGAGTCGATCCAAACCGATCCGATGAGATCCCAAGCCTCCAAGATATATGCATATATTAAATCAGCCGCCTCTTCGAGCATCGGATTTTCAATTCAATACCCTTTCGAAAGGTCGCCTTGATTTACACAGATTTGATTTGCTTGCAACAATTTTGTATTCATTTCTGTAATTAATTTTAAGATTTGAAATTGTATTATTTTATTTCCATGGAAAATCATAGAAAACTATACCAAGAAATCCTAAAAAATCGTTATATTTTATCTTTTAAAATTTAGTGAAAGACAGATTCTAAATTAAATAGAAAAATATTTTAATTGTGCAGTTTTGGGTCAAAACAAAAACTAAGAAATAAAAATCAATACCTATAAAATATTAAAAGTTGATTTATTAAAACTATATTTTTATGCAGTTTTCTATGATTTATAGATTTTTTTTATGTATTTAATAGGAGTTGAGAAGAAAATATTTATGGCTTTATTAAACTTAAATTGTATTAAAGATAACAAAAACCCCAAATGATTAATTTCGCTTTACCATTTTTCTAAGCAATAAATCTTCACAAATAATTACAAAATAGCAAAGTCATTTAATAATGAAGAGTTATAATAGGTATTTGTGTAAAACCCAATTATGCGGTGCAATATCTTTGTGTAAACCATAAATAGCGACTTAAAAATATTGAGACTCCCTGCATCCCGATTCCGATCCCAAGTAAATGCGAATAATCTGACCCCGGAGGTGGCACATCCGCCTTTGGAGTCATGGAAAGGTTTCCAGATTGGCAAATCGGAATTCGCAGCCGGCTGAAAGTGAAACCCGATGAGCGGGGAGCTGAATGAAACAAAAAAAAAAAGTGAATGTATTTATACATATACTTACAGACCTATAGATTGAAATTGGCGAACTGCGGGGGGCGATGATGCGTTTTGGCATTTTATTCAAAAAGCATTATAGAAGAGTGTCATTAAGTTACCGGTTTTTGGGCTATTAAACCGCATTGGCCTGAAATTCCAGCATTCCCCGCGCAATCGCTTTTCGTAATTGTATCTGTCAGATGCACAGATACACGTGCATCGGGATCTGCCTTCAGTTTCATTGCAAAATTTGCCATTTTTTTTTCTGCTTCTGCAGTTGTTACTGGCTCGTTACGTATACGCCACCGGCATCGGCAGTGGTACCGGCACCGGCACTAGAGGGTTAAGGGGCGGGTTAAGAGCAGAGACATGCTCCAGAGACCGCCGGGATGATTCAATTCCATGACAACGACAACAGCGACAACAACGCTAACCAGCCATGTCTGCGAATTGTGGGCCAGTCGGGGGTTAAAAAGGGGGTCTTTCGTTCGGCTTTGATTTGGGAACATGCAAATCATTAACACGCCGACGGGCCAAGGGGGTGGGTCGGGTGCTGGCTCTCTTTGATATCTGAGTCCAGATATCCAGCTGAATTCGGTTGCAACTTTCGGGGTTTGGCAATCGCTCTTTAAGCTCTGCTTTTTTGATTTAGTGTTATTCCATTAAAATTTGAACAAATTAAACGGTTTTTAATTAACACAGAAAAAGATCAAAAAAGATCAGGTTAATTTAATATTTTTTACATTAATAAATAACATTAAATATATCGGTTTTTTATTGATATAAAACAAGGAACCATTTGGTTTCTGTGAATTATTTGAATTTAAGAATTATAAGCTTGGTATTTTTTCGTCAATTTTTTGATAATATTTTTTTTTAGCTTTGAAAATATTTATAACTCAAAACAAAGATAAACAAATAAGTAAAGTGCTTCCTTGGCGACTTAAAGCCCAGCTCTTGGCCAATTAAAAAATATATGTTCAATGGCCAGCACTTTCCATCAAAAATCAGATTCCCACCCTTGGAGCCCAGCCTCTGGGGCCTTTTGGCGAAGCACTTGAGACGTAACTGTTAATTCAACTGACAGATATAAGCATATATATATAGCAAAAATATTTATACGTATATGCATACAATTTCGTGTTTTTACAGACAGACTCATGGATCGGTTATGCCGCCTGAAGGTCAACGTGTTTCGCGCGGTGGTGGGGAAAAAAAGCAAGAGTTATAAATTAATTTATTAAGCCAGAGCGCCGAGCTGGCCAAGTTCCACTCGCCGCATTTAAACTTGTTTTAAAGCAATAACAAAACAAAGCACTTGCTCAAATTCCTGAGTTTTGAGTCTTGAGTCTTGACCAACGGTCCAACTGACCCCCAATTGGTATTTAAAAGAATGTGACTGCATTTGCCGCACAAAAAGAGCACAAATGGCCCAAACGAAACGAAACGAAACGGCTAAGAAAATAAATCAAATCGGGGAATGGAATGGAGGGTGAACAATGGCCATTTTAATTGCCACAAGGATGGCGTCTAAATAAATGTTGATTGGGTGACAGAATCGGGCAGAAAATGGAGACACTAATGAAAATATGTCAGGGAATTCGGTTAATTCAAAAATATAAATAATAATAATAAATTATATTATTTATATTATATTATTATATTATATTATTATTTATATTTAATAAATTATATTATTTATTATAATAAAAATATTACTTATAAAAAATGACAATTAAAATGGAGATTTTGGATAATTAAAAAATATATTAATAAATCTTAAAAAAAATGTTCTTCTAAATAAAATTTCCTATAAATAAATCTATATATAAAATCTATATAAAAAATAAATCTATAAAAAAAATTTAAATTTATAAAGATAGTTATTACTTCTGAAAAATACTAATATTAAATTATTGTTGTTTTTTTTCAATTCGTCCCTTTAAATAATGAATTCGTAAAACCTTTCTAACTTCTTTCCCAGCGCATTATTTTTCCACTCTCACTTCCTCCAATTTCCATTTAATTTTCGCTTGCTAATCCAAACAATAAACTAACAATATCAAAATAACACAACATTATTTTATAATCAAAAAATCAAAGAAAAAACCAAAATTCAAAGTCATGCTTCGATCTAATTAAGTTGAGCCCCCGGCTAATCGGATGTAACAATGGCATTATCTTTATGGGCGCCCAAAATCTCTTTCTTAACCCCCCAACGCCCCTTAACCCACTGGGTTCCACTTCACGGAGCCGCCGAAAATCATCCAAAATTAGCCAGTGCCCAGTTTTTGACCTCAGCCTCTCTTTTTTATCTCGTCTTTTTGGGATTTTCATCTGCAACTCAACTTGAACCTGAATGTGCATCACGATTATTTCGCTTTTTATTTTGTTTTCTTCTCGGCTTTTCATGTTTTTATTTTCGGCTTTTTCACGGGTTTCTGTGTTTTTTGGTTGGCTTGTTGCCGGATGCGCCAGTCAGTTTGTTTTTTGACTTAATAATTTCCACTGAACGAAATTGAAAGTGAGCTAAGCAAAACCGCAGAAGGCGAAGCAACGGTTAAAATTTAATACGAAAGGTATAAATAAATTGTATACTAAAGCCGTGTTTAAAAGGGCATAAAAGTTACGCAAGATCACTGGGCACTTCGATTGAGCTTCTTCCGTTTGGTTTGGTTTTGGTTTCTTTTATTTGCTTTTCATTGTGTTTATGAGATGACATAATTGGTTCAAATGGGCAAGAAATAAAAAACAGCTAAAGAAATGCTCGTAACTGTTTAATTTAGCCACCGGCAATAAAAAAAACTAACAACAAAATCATAAAAGAGATGAGTTGGTGTATAACACCTACCGTTAGTCCCTCTGCTAATTTCGCCCGGCTTGCCAATTATCGCTTGGGCCGCTGATAATTGCAAAGTAAATGCGTTGCCCGCCCTAAGAAAAGGGGGGATTTTTCGAGCGACAGAGGGGGGTTTTATATGGTATAGGGGCTCTCTGGCACAAGTCCAACTTTCGATTTCACTTTGGAGTGGCAGCGGCGGTCACTTCGCAACTTACGCACCTGAATCACGCATTAAAAAATGTCGCTGGCTTTGCCAATTTGTAAGCGCGGCTCAAAGGCTATTGACTTGAAAGAAACGGTTAAGTAATACATTGTAGCGTGTATTTATTTCGAGTTTATTTCGATTATTATAATAGATCATTATTGTAAAAAGATTTAAATTTTCAGAATAAAAATATTGGTCAAGAAAAAAGTTTAGAAATATTTAAAAATAGGTCTTTACAAAAATATTATATTTAATTTAGTTTCATATTTTTTGGCATTATAAAAATAACAGTTTATATTTATATTATTTCTACTCTCTCTGTATGATTTATTTCATTCCATTTTTAATACTTAGCTCCCCATTCGTTTGCTTTTTCTATTTCATTTCTTTGACAGATGATCTTAAAAAATTCCAAATTAAATTAACACATAATTAATTGATTTCTTGTCTGCATTATATGTTTTATTAGCTCTTTTGGCATTATCGTTTTCTTTTCAAAAGCTTTCACTACTGTTTTTTTTTGTAAGCTTGATTTGTTTTCTTTTTTTTTTTGACGTAACTGTATGTTGACAAATCGCAAAAATTTTGCTCGCCGATATGATAAATGACAGTGGCAAAAACATTTCACTCAAGAAGACGAAAAAGAAAACAAGAAAAGATACATCGTTGGAGAAAAGATACATGTGTTGCACTTGCAGTTTTCTGGTTTTCATGTCATGCAAATCCGCTCTTTAATCCTCCGCCGACTTTTCATGGTCAACTCAGGTGTGCGATCCGAATGGCAATTAAGGTGGCCAAAACATTAATTACGGTATTAGCCTGACAGCTGGCCACACTGGCAGGGAAAGTTTATGGCATGGCCATCAAAAAATTGAAGGAGCGGGAGTTTTTGGAAATTTTGCGTGGGAAATGTTGGTTGCTTAATTCTACATTTAATTTTAAAATTTAAAAATGCTTGGTAATTTTTTTTTAGAATTATAAAATAAATCCTAAATACTCAAAAAATTAAACAAAATTCGAATATCTGATCTTTCAATTAAACTCGTACCTGTTTTCTTGTATTGAAATTTTCGTGATCCTCATCGCCTCATCGTTTAACCGCTTTGACTTTCGCCAAACATCTGGCCTTCCCTCGTTTTGGCCAATCTTTATCGCCCGGCAATTTGCAATTTGCGTTAATGGGGAAAATTGCACCATTAACGGCGACAAATGCAAAGTGATAAGCGATGGCCAGTAGGCGAATGTCTTGTTTGTTTTGACCAACTTGATTGAGAGCACCTTGAAAACGAAACCGAAACGGAAACTTCAAAGACAACGCAATTGAAATTAAAATTAAAATTCTGCAACTAAATTCAGCTGACATTTCACGTTTTATTTGCCGCGATTTCATGATTGCAATCTCATAATTTGCGTTTAGGCTTCGGTGAGTCAGAGACTCAACTCTAAACGGATTAGTTCCAGTTTCTGTGGTTCTGCGAGTGAATCATTGATGTCCCGGAAGCTGGTCAACGCGATGGAATCGATTCCATTGGCCATCATCCCGCCTGCTTAGACCATTCAGGCCTTAAATTGAATTTTCACGCTGCAGCGCGCGCAAAAAAGGATAATATTTTGATTCGACAGCAGAGTAGAGCTTAAGTCCGCTAAAATGCGGCGAAATTGGAAATGTTGCAGAGGAGGGTAGGGGCTTCTGCTTTTAGCGGCAGAAATACGGTTTCTTTGAAGATTTTCTTTGAATTTATTGAATTATAAATTATAATTGTTGGGATTAAGTTATAGAATTAAATTCTAAAAAATAAAAACATTAAAGAATTTACATTTACAATATTAAAAAAAATTATGCATTTGTAAAATTGATTAAATATTTTTAAAATATTATAACTTTACTAAAAAAAATATAATAAATTTAAATAACACAAATCTTGTGAATGCAAATTAATATCAAATATTATTTCAAAGATGATATAATGCCAAGTTATGATACAGGCTACCATGCTTACAAGAAAAGTTTATCCCCCAATTTTGGGGTGGCCCAAAAAAAAAGCTGAGCACCCAAAAGCAGCCGAAAATTTGATGAAATTCTCATTAAAAGGCAGTCGCAAAATATTTGGCGTGTAATTGGATTTAATGAACTGCCCATTGTTGGGCTCGTGACGTGACGAAAACAATGCCGAATCGCAGCGATGATGATGATGATAGTGATAGTGATGATGAGATGAGGCTGGCCAAGAGATGGTACATCAAGGCAAAATGCAGACAATGGAACAAAATCGAGTGAACTTGAATTCTGCAGTTGGCCAAATGCGAAATGCAAAATGCAAATTTTGACATCGATGCTGTGAGTTGAGTGAATGGATGAGCATTGGCATTGATCGGGGGAAGATGTGAGTTAGATCCAAAGATGGTGCGAGTGGGGGATTTCTATTTTATGGGAGGTGTAGCCATGTACCCGGCCTTGACAGGCACTGTCTTCATTGTTGCAGTGGGCCAGGCCAGTTAGTTTCACAATCAATCGATCGATATCTATACGGTTTATATGGCTCAATTGTGTGTGAGAGAGCTGGGAAAACCGCTTTTCTTATTTCTTGCGTTTGCTGACCCATAATGCATTGATCCAGCGGCCAAATAAAGATGGACATAATCTCACATGGGGTGAGATCCGCAGCATCCGGCGACACATCAACTTTCGCTTTTCCCATCGGTATCGGTTTTTGGTTTTCGGTTTTTCAGTTTTCGGTTGTTGGGTTGTCACGCCAAAAGGCGATTAAGAAAGCCTCCAAGGAGCAAGAAAATAAAAGCGGAGCAGTCCAAGTTATATAGAGATATATAACTAACTAACTTAGTAACTGGTTCCCTAAGCGAAGTCAATGACTGGGTGACTTCTGCTCAACGCAAAGTGCGTTTTGTTTGCTATCTGTATTTTCTTTTTGGCCCGGTCGGTTGGCTTTTCACTTGGCCAAACGAATCGATTGCGTTGAGGAAAGTTCAAACGAGATTTACTGATGACGATGATGGGGTGTCATGACCGGTGGGTCAATTGCCAGGAATAAATTATATAATTTATATTTAAATTTTTTTTAAATTTTAATTTTTTGGTAATCGATTTTTTACCAAATTTTTTATAACTTAAAAATAAAATTAAATAAAATTTTAAATTATAAAATGACTTTTTGATTTTTATAATGTACTATATTACTAGAAAAGAAGACCTTTTTTAAAAGAGAGGTTGAACCTACAGCCAAAACGGTTTGACCTATAAATCTAAAAATGTAAACTAAATTCCTAAAAAAAATCCAAATAAGAGAATGACGTTCCTTACTAATCCGTAATGTTCCTTGATTTATAATTAAATTTCCCTTAATTATTAGAGAATTGTTTTTATATTTTTTTTCGATCTTTACCAATTTCTTGGACAATTGTCCCCCTTTTATTTACCTTCTAGGCCCGATTATTGTGTTCTGCCGCTGGCCATGATTCAGTTTGGGTCGTGGCCTGTTGGTCTGTTTTTATTGCCTAATTGAAAATGCCTTGATGCTGGAAAAACCAACCGAAAGCCCGTCGACTTGAACTGTGATTTTTAGAGAGACTTTTGGAGACTGGGAAAAATCTTTCGCACGCTAATCTCGATGTTGGCCAACAATGCTCAACTTTCGCACGGCATAAATCCCGGCTAAATGCATGAGTTAAATGCAACGGCTTATCGGCCAAAGATCTGTGGCATTGTGATTTTGGGCTGTGGCTTATATTTCTTATATCATTTTTGTTTTTTGGCACACCCACTCTAGAAGGTGTTTTTCGCAGGACAAGTGGAGTGGAGTGGCCTGTTTGAAATGTCAAAACTTTTGTTTACCAAGCTCTTCGGCTCTTGAAATTTAAACAAAAGCAAAAACGGGGCGTATACGTAATGTCTCACTTGGCCAGACATTGATCTCTGGTCCCGTGTTGCTTTTGTTTTTTGTTTTATGCTTTTGTATTTTATTTTATTTTATTTTTTGGGGCGTTGACATTGCGACGCTCTTTGGTACCTGGAACGTGACATGATGTGCGGCACATTCTACGTGCTACGGAAATTTCCAGTCAATTTCCAGGCGGCAGCGGTGCTGCAGCGGACCCTCTTTGAATTTTAAGTTGCACTTTGAAGAGCCAAACTGAACTGAACTTTACTTTTGGCCCAGTCATGCTTTTCGGCTGTGAATGTGTAAATGTTGGCAGCTGCAGAGCTCAGGGATTATGAATAGCCAGAGCATTATCTGCGGAATTTCTGATGGATGGCCAGCAGCAGCCCCACAATTTACTCAAATATTCACACATGATTCACGGGTGTTCGGGCACAAAACAAGAAAAAATGCTGTAAATATCCACAGCACACTTCACAAAAATTTTCCAGGCAAAACATAAGTTGACTCACTTTCTGGGAAATTTCTGAAATATTTTTAAGGTATTAAATAAAAAATTTACCTCTTATGTTTAACACTCACGAACAACCATAAAAACATACCGGACCATATTTAAAAAACCATAAAAATCATACCATATTCATACCAAAATTTATGAACTGCTTTAAGTTAATTGAGTGTTTTTAATAAAGTATTCAAAAGGAGTGTTAAGTAGCTGAAAGTAAAAATGATTCATTTTGATTCAATTAATTAATTTAAGGCTATAACATTAATCACTTTGTTATGATTTATTTGCCTAACAATTTATTAGATTGAATTTATTATATATTTAATTAAACTAAATAATACTTTATTTAATAACATAAATCCCTGAAATTCAGGGCATAAATTAAGTGACTCATTTAGTTTAGGAATATCTAACTTCTCTTTGTTGAGACACTTGATTCATGTCAGTCAGCCTGCAAAACAAGCGACTTCTAATGGGCGACAGCTCAAGTATCGAGTATTGAGTACCGAGTATCTGGCATCGATTCATTTCGCTTCACATGATCTTTAAGTTCTCGAAAAAGTCGACCTGCTTTTAAAATCGCAAAGAAAACAAAAAAAAAATCGAGAGCAACTTGCGGCGATTTATGAGGCAGTTTCGCTTAGCTCTCTTGATTCAAGGTTAAATCCAGATTTTATGCAAAGCCAACGGCAGCTGAGAAATGGTAAATATGTACGCAATATTTGTGCATTTTTTGCGAGATGCGAGATGCCTTTTTTTCTGTTTTATTTTGTCGTAATGCGATGCCTTACGTAAGCAACGGGCTCTCCAGCTGCAGTTGCAGTACAGTGCATATATATATCTGTAAATATATCTGGCAGTATCTGTATAAATGTGCCACACACACACTGGTGTTGCAACTTGTTGTCGCAGCAGCAGCAGCAACACCAGCAACAGCAGCAACATCAGCTAACTGCAGCAGCAACTTGTCCATAAATTGTACCGCCGCTGGGGCTGTAAATCCGGCCAAAACGATTCTCAATTTTGGCCTGCTGCTCGAGCGCCCTGCAGCAACATCAACGGTGTTGCAGCAGCAACAGCAACAGCAGCAGCAGCAACACACTGGACCAGGCCGCATTTAGCCTGATTTTAATTGCCAACCGCTAGTTGCAATTAAAAGAAAATAAGGCTGGACAAAAAGCGAGGCTGAAACTAAACTGAAAACAAATGTGGCATTTGCCTTTAAGTACATGTGTTGCTGCTGTTGCTGATGTTGCTGCTGTTCACTTTGCGTAAAATCGACAAATTTGTCAGGCCAATCAATGCGAAATGCGAATGCTCATGCGCATTGTACAATCCAAATTGTTGTCATTTCATTTTCATTCAAGTTGTTTAGTCTCGTACTTTTTCTCCATTTATTTATTTTGTTTTTGTTTCTCTACTTTTTTTATTCGGCATGCAATTTTATGTAAGCAGCTGCTGCAGTCGCTGCCATAAAGCAATGTTAAGCAATGCGTAAGCCAGCCAAACCAAAACCAAAACCAACCGCCAAACCAACCAAACCAAGCAAACCGACCGAAAGCCGCCATGTAAATGATGGCTATATATAAATGTAAATTGCCACAGCGTTCCATAAACATATCTTGTTTACCTATGCTGGTCCAATGACCCAATCAAATGTCCACACACATTTCTATAAGTATTCCGCGGTTCGCCTGGCACTGGGTAAATATGCCATCATTACCCCTCCGCCAGAATTGTGTTGAGTGCCTTGGCTTTTGGCAAAAATGGGACGAAAGTATGCCGGATATGGATACGCTTGCGATTTACGACCAAAGGGGAAAGCTTCCAGTCGCTAAATCGTTTTGCAAGTGCCGCTTAGAGGAAGTCTTGGCTGGAATCTGGGTTAAGAACCTGAAAGGAACCCACTCAAGGAAGTGATATTCTACACCCAACGTCTGAGGTTTTAGCTGGCAACTTGTGATGTTGCCAAGGGGTTGCAACTGCACTTGCAACACGTTAACCTATTGTTAAAAAATACAGAATATCTAGAATACATTTTTCTTTATATTTTTTTAAATGTATTTGCAAATTCCACAAATTTAAAATTTGCCTAAGAATGTTATAAATTTCTTTGGGAATTTAATAATTTTAATATTTAGCAAAATAAAATAGTTTTAGAATTTTATTAGGTTTATAGTTTTATTACTGTTGCTAATTACTATCTTTAAAATATAGTATTTCCAGAAAGGTTTTAAGTTTTTAGTTTGTCCAACCTAGTCACCGAATTTTCATGTTATATTTTTTTATCGCTTTATTTATGCACGGAATAAACAAGTGAAACTAGTTTAGATTTATCTTTTGTGACTTATGAACAAAAATGTGGCCTTCAAAAGTGATGTTCTTCTCAGCGAAGCAATAGCTGTGCTGCTGCTAATAAAATCTGGAATTAAGTTTAATTTCCCTTTATCTATAGATAATTGTTTCTGGCGAAAAGAAAGTTCCCCGCCATCGCGTAAATGCAATTAGCAAACTTCATTGCTCATCTTGCGACTCGTATAGCACATATATTATACAGTATATAGAGAGGTCTTCAAGTGGCCAGCCTGCTAATTAGTTATGAGCCTCGGCAATCCAACCTGCTGGCAGATGTTTTTTTGTTTCTGTTTTTTTTTTTTTGATGCTGATGATGTCTTCGACTTGATCAATTTTTATTTCCAGGCACTTTGTTCGCTGTGTGTAAAAATTCACTTCGATGAATGAAGCCCAGTAAAAGTGTGTATATAAGAAAAAATGAAAAAAAAATGGAAAAAAAACCGGCATGGCTCACACACACGCATACGCAATCAAAGTCGAGTTTTTGGTACGGATCGCTTATGTAATCCGGTGTTGTTTCTCTTTCGGTTGCTGACCAAAATCCAAAAAGATTTGGGCCCATTGTGGCTGCGGCTGTTGTAACACTTTGGCATTTTAATATGAAAATCCGTTTAAGATATTTATGTGTGACTCACAAGCAAATGTGGAATATGTGTAGTACTTCCTAGTCAGCCGCCCAGCCGCCCCTTTCTGTTATGACAACGGGGCGTGGCACTTGCATCTGATTAGCCCGGGCGATTTGCATATGAAATTCATCTCATCACATCACAATATCACAAAATCACACCACATGCGATTATGTAAGACGCGATTTGATGGGCGACCTTCATGGGAACCACTTCTTCGAGTTCGTGTCTTTGGTCTTTTGTTTCGCCCAGATTTATGCGATCTCCAATCTCTGTGGTCTTCCCCCTCCGAAACCCCCTAAAGCCGATTCGATCCATCGATGTCACTGTGTCAATGCTGATGGCCCACGGCGATCGGATCCGCGATCTGCAATCTCGATATGCTAATTGGCTTCCGCCTCGTGCTGGCCAGAAATCTTTCAAATCGAATCGAACTGATATAATTACTATTGTCTGAATTGTTCAAATACCTAATGTTCTTTTTCCTTTTTCCTCTATTGCAGTTCCGGCGTGGAGCGGCCTGGCAAACGCTCTTCCTGCTCTGCGCTCTCGCCTATTGCATAAATGGTAAGTGTTATTCTCAATAACTTGAACAGAACTTAGGAAAAATAATATTAATAAACGTATAATACACTTAAATATTTTTGTATTTAAAAAAAATATATATATTTCAATAAATATTTTAACAAGTTTATTTCGTTTTGTCACATTGACCAACTGCCTTTATAAATGATTTATATTTTTATTGGTTTATCATTTTTAATAATTCCTTTTTTTTCAAACTTATAGTTTTAAACGCCTCTAAGTTTTTAAATAATAATTTTTTCATTTATTTGTATCAATTTGGAATATTTGTATTTTATTTTATTAAATTGTGATATATTAGATTCGACAAATTTTTTAATTCGCATTAAAATGTTCAACTAAATACCTTTTTAATGATAATAAAATTATTTAATGATTCGATTATACAAGCTATTATATTTTATTAAAAATTCTATACATTTTTAAGTCACTTAGGACATTTTTATTTGATTATCATATATTATCTATTTAATATAAATGATTAGGCAATTTTAATTAACTTCCGTAGCTCATCTCTAAGCCGTCAAAAACAGAAAACTTAGCTTCTGTTACCTCTGATTAACTTTTTAGTCTTTCAATATATATTTTTTTAGTTACTACAAGTCAATTATGCTTCAAAGGCCGTCACTAAATTATTTTATATTTTCTACTCTCATTCCAATTTGGATTCCATCAAAAACAGAAGCCAGCAGCGAGGGTCGCGTGGTCTGCTACTACACAAACTGGAGTGTCTATCGGCCGGGCACCGCCAAGTTCAATCCGCAGAACATCAATCCATACCTGTGTACACATTTGGTGTACGCATTCGGTGGATTCACGAAGGACAACCAGATGAAGCCCTTTGACAAGTACCAGGACATCGAGCAGGGTGAGCAGAAAAACACACAGACACGCCCCCTTCTCCTTCCGGCCAGTTAATTTGACTCGCCTTTAATTTCCTGTCCGTCTGATGATGATTACAACCCCCTGAATTCCATCTCCTCCTGCTTTCAGGTGGCTATGCCAAGTTCACTGGACTCAAAACGTACAACAAACAGCTGAAGACCATGATTGCCATCGGCGGTTGGAACGAGGCGAGTTCCAGATTTTCGCCCCTGGTGGCGAGCAACGAGCGCCGCCAGCAGTTCATCAAGAACATCCTGAAGTTCCTGCGCCAGAACCACTTCGATGGCATCGATCTCGACTGGGAGTATCCGGCTCATCGCGAGGGCGGCAAGTCCCGCGATCGCGACAACTATGCCCAGTTTGTCCAGGAGCTGCGGGCCGAGTTCGAAAGGGAGGCGGAGAAAACGGGACGCACCCGACTCCTGCTCACCATGGCCGTGCCCGCCGGCATCGAGTACATCGACAAGGGCTACGATGTGCCCAAGCTGAACAAGTATCTGGATTGGTTCAATGTGCTCACCTACGACTTCCACTCCTCCCACGAGCCGTCGGTCAACCACCACGCTCCGCTCTATTCGCTGGAGGAGGATTCCGAGTACAACTACGATGCCGAGCTGAATATTGTGAGTTGGAACGAAAGTTCTTAATTCAAGAACAATTTTCTCTTAGTTCCCCCTAAATTCAAGAACAATTTTCTCTCAATTCTCCCTTAATTCAAGAACAATTTCTCTCAATTCAAGAACAATTTTCTCTCAATTCTCCCTCAATTCAAGAACAATTTTCTTTCAATTCAACAGTAATTCTCTCTCAATTAAAGAACAATTTTCTCTCAATTCAAGAACAATTTTCTCTCAATTTAATAACAATGTTCTTTCAACTCTCTCTTAATTCAAGGACTTTGTCTCTCAATTCAAGAACAATTGTCTCACAATTCTCCCTCAATTCAAGAACAATTTTCTCTTTGAAATAAACTCTCATATTACTTTATTTCTCATTTTATATAATAACCTTTACAGGACTACTCCATTAAATACTACCTGAAAGCGGGTGCCGATCGGGACAAGCTGGTCCTGGGCATTCCCACCTATGGACGATCCTACACTTTGATCAACGAGGAGAGCACCGAACTGGGGGCACCTTCCGAGGGTCCGGGAGAGCAGGGTGATGCCACGCGCGAAAAGGGATACCTGGCCTACTATGAAGTGAGTGTTTAACTACTGATGAATATATTCAACCATAACTAAACCACTTTAATCGCCACCCCACAGATCTGTCAGACCCTCAAGGACGATCCCGAGTGGACGGTGGTGCAGCCGAATGCCAATGTGATGGGTCCCTACGCCTACAGGCGCAACCAGTGGGTGGGCTACGATGACGAGGCCATTGTGCGCAAGAAGGCCGAGTATGTGGTGGCCCAGGGACTGGGCGGCATTATGTTCTGGGCCATCGACAACGACGATTTCCGCGGCACCTGCAACGGCAAGCCCTATCCGCTCATCGAGGCGGCCAAGGAGGCCATGGTGGAGGCACTGGGGTAGGGATTTATTTATTTATTTAATCAAAAAGAAGCACAATTTAATTCTTACCTCCATTTCAGACTGGGCATCAACGAGGTGGCCAAGCCAAGTGGTCCCCAGAAACCGTCGCGATCTCGCAGTCGCGACAATGCCAGCACCAGGAATCGTCTGAATGGCAAGACCGAAGCCACGCCCAGTTCAAGGAGGCCCAGTGCCACCAGAAGGCCAGCCATAAGCTCCACCAGCACCACCCACGCACCGCCACCGAGCACCACCTTCAAGCTAACGGAGGCCGAGGGCTCTTCGCTGTATATTGGAGGCAGGGCCTCCACCACACCGCCACCGCCCACGACTCCCGATCCGGGCTCGGACTTCAAGTGCGAGGAGGAGGGCTTCTTCCAGCATCCCAGGGACTGCAAGAAATACTACTGGTGCCTGGACAGTGGACCCTCTGGCCTGGGCATTGTGGCTCACATGTTCACCTGTCCGTCGGGACTCTACTTCAATCCGGCCGCCGATTCCTGCGACTTTGCACGCAATGTGCCCTGCAAGACCAAAAAGTGGGTATATATTAGATATCATAATATCTAATTAAAATTCTTCCCTTTGCTAAAAATGTTTTGTTGATTGTTTTCCACCCAAACAATTCATAACTTTTTTTGCGACCATACAAATGCTAAAAATTCAAGGCAACTCAGATATTTTTCATAAAAAAAACAGTATTTTTTTCTTGCGAGTGCGGAAAGTTAAACGTAATTTCCAAGGTATAGTTTCTTGGGCAATATTGATTAGAACTGTCCATAGAATACGTTCCAAATCGACCCACTCTAGTATATATCATCTAAACTAATATAAAATTGGACCTTTAAAAAACGGTCAGTAGGAAATTTCACCCAGAACGGATTAACATAAAAATCTAAAAAAAAATCACATTAATTACTAAAATAATTATTATTTATATTATTTAATATTAAACTTTATTTTCTTTATTAAGATCCACCACAGCGGCACCGGCAGTGAGCTCCACCACACCGCTGACCACCACAGTGCGTTCGAATCGGGTGACTGCGGCGCCCACAGCTCGTCCCGTTTATCCACGAACCACCAGCAGCACTAGCACCACCAGCACTACAACCACCACCACAACAACCACCCCGTCGTCTGTTGATGAAGATTTGGAGTACGAGGAGGACACCGATGAGCTGTCGCCCAGCAAGTCGAGCGATGCCGAGGAGGATCCGCAGGTGATCAAGGAGCTGATCGATCTGATTCGCAAGGTGGGCGGTGTGGAGCAGCTGGAGAAGCATCTGCTGCGCAACAAGGATGGCTCCATTACGTTGAAGGAGAATTCCGCGAGTGGTGCGGCCACCACACCTTCTACTATTAGTAAATCTCTGTACGATCGTGTGTTGAGTCGACCTGGCACTTTGAGTTCCTTCACCCGCAATCGCTTCAAGATCAGCGAAGCCACCGAGACGAGCACGGAGGCCAGCTCTTCTTTGAGTAGCTCTTCGAGTGGCTCATCGAGTGGCTCATCGAGTGGCCAATACTCCAAATACTCCTCCGTCCTGAGGGGCAACAGCCGCCAGGGTCCACAGAACGAGGGCATTGAAAAGTTGGCCGAGTTCGATGGCTTCCTGAAGGAGCGCAAGCAATATGTGACCATCAATCGCCATCGATCGGCGAGTCAGGGCGATGAGGAGCAGGAGGAGGATCAGCAGGAGGAGGAGGAGAACCTGGCCGAGGTTCAAACAACAACCACCCGTCGTCCGCTGAGCTCAGTCACCCCCTCTTACACGAGTCTCAGACGCACCAGGCCCACCACAGTGGCACCGCCGGCAGAACAACAACCACAGCAGCAGGAGGAGAAGGAGGCGGTGGAGCAACAGACCCAGACTCAGGTCAAATCCTATGCCACCTTGAGTCGCACGCGTGGACGCACCACTGCACCACCAGAGGTCACGGAAGCGGCGCCCAGTTCGACAACCAATCGGTGAGTGGTTTAAAAATATATATCCATTAAATCTTAAATGATATCTATTTCATTCTTACCTTGCCAGTTACAAATACTTTGAGCGTACGCGACCCACCAAGAGTGCCAGTGCCACTGAGGATGCCAACGATGAGCCGACGGAGGACCAGGAAGAGGAGGAGTACGAGGACGAGCAAAAGGACATTGTTACGGTACAGAGCAAACAAAGCACAAACACACGTAAATATGCGAGCATCGGCCGCAGAACAACAACCACCACAACAGCAACACCAGAAACTACAACAACAACAACCGCCGGCACTGAGACTGCCAAGGCCAGCACCACCACCACCACCAACAAGAACAACAACCACTACAACAGCAGCAATAACAACTACAACAATGTGAAACTGAATAACCTAATACCAACAGAAGAGAACAACACAGCAACACCCAGCACCACCGCCCAATCCGAAACCACCACCACCACTACAACTAACGAAACCACTGAACCAAATGAAAGCACCTCAACCACAACCATAACTAATAACCTGCATACCATCACCACCACCACCACCACACCCACACCCACACCAATTGTAGCCTCCACTGTCCCAACAACAACAACAACCACCTCCAATGGCATTAGCTCAGACTCTCTGCTAGCCACCGAGCTGAGCGAAGCCTCGCCCACCCTCCCTCCTTCCAATCCCGACATAGAAACAACCACACCGACAACAACCACCTCAACCACAACAACGGAATCCGAACTGGCCACTACAACCACACCGAGAACAACAACCACAACAGGCAACATCGAACTGAATGACGTGAACAACAACGACGTGGACGAGGACAGCGAGGTAACGAAAACCAAGACCCAATACAAGTATGCGACCACCAACCGTCGACGTATAACCACAACAACAACAACCACCACCAACAACAATGCAGAAGCAGCGAACGATGCTAGTCCAACAAACGGTTTGAGTAGTTTAAATAGCATTAGAACCAACCCGGGCAGAAGGAAACCCCAATCAGAACAACAGACCACCCAAACAACAACCACCGAACCAACCATTTCTAGTCCCCGACCCTTTGGTTATCCCCGACGTCGCACACGACCCACCAGCACAGTCAGCACTAGCACAACCACAATTCCCCAAACCGATAATACCGATAATAATAACAATACCGATAATAACGATAACGAAACCGGAGCAGTTGCGCAAGTAGTGAAGAAGACACGACTATCTCCAGGGGATAGGCCCAAGGTGAGTGCCAGTCTTCCAACAGCAACAGCAATCTCCAACTCACGTACCAAAAGCAAAACAACAACCTCCTCACTGCACCACCAAGAGTCCCAAGTAGAAGTAGCTAATGGTAACGGTGGCAATGATAGCTTAAGGCATGAAGTAGTTAGCTCTAGTTTAAGTCAATCCCAAAACCACATCGATACCGAAAGCGATAGCGATGCTGCCCCCCAATCCCCAACAGAACCACCCACCCAGCAGCATCTGAAGTACACTTGGCGAGCGGTGCGACGCCCAGTTGCCAATTCTTTAGCGGGCGACGACAAGGACTCCCGACGCTTCGCCGGCAAGCAGTTGAACACCGAAGAATCCGATGGCGAAGAGGATCTCCAGCAGACCACGAAATTCCGCAGTCGTCGCCTCAATTCCGCCGAGGATGAGTCCGAGGTGGCCCTCGAGGTGGCAACTCGTGGCTCATCCCGCAGCTACCAAAGCATCCAGCGGTCGACTGCTAGCAAAACCACCGAAGACGAGTCTCAGATCCGCTACAAAGCCATCACTCGCGATTCCGAAGGTGGAGCTCATCTCACCGCCGGACGGAGTTCCAGTTTTGTGAGGAATCTCGGTGAGGCAGCGAAAACCACGCGACCACAGCAACCAATAAGCCGAGGAGGCCAAATCTTGGAGAGCACCACTGAAGATGAAAATGTGGCTGCCGAGATAATCGATGACGAGAAGAGGGGCGAGACCAAGGCGCCAGCTGGAAGTGTAAATACTGATGATAGTAACACGGCCACCGAACAGGAATCTCCTGAAATTGTTACTGAAGCTGCACCACCACAGCTGGAGGTCTCTTCTTCAGAAGCACCTGTCAGCAGCACCACTGAACAAGCGGAAGAAAGTCTAGGAAGCACCACAGAATTGAAATCCGTCGATGCAGAGCCCAAGGAAGCTAAAGACACCATTGTAGAGAGCAACAACGAAGAATCGTCGACTGAAATCAGCTCTTCCGAAGCCCCAATTAGCAGCACAACTGCACAATCTGAAGACTTTAGCAGCAGCACCACTGAATTAATTTCGGAAGCCTCCAGTGAAGCCTCTGCAAGCAGTTCAGAAGAACCAGAAAGCAGTAGCACCACAGTGGCTAGTGAACAAGAAACCACGACAACTACAGAGAAACCAACTCGACGTACATTCAACCGCTTTAGCTCAACCACAACTGAAGCTGTGCCAGAAGAAGAAACCACTTCCACGGCAAACCCAAGACGTCGTGTAATCGTGCGCACCAGAACTAGCACCACTGAAGCAGAAAGCGAAGTCCAGTCAACCACAGAAGGACCAAGAAGACGCGGCTTTTACAGAACCAGCACCACTGAGGCGCCTAGCAGCCAGTCTGAAGTGGAAAGCGAAGTCCAGTCAACCACTGAGGGTCCAACGCATCGTTCTTTCCCTAGAAGTAGAACCACTGAGGCAACCAGCACCACTGACGCAACCAGCACCACTGAGGCTACTAGCACCACTGAGGCAACCAGCACCACTGAGGCAACTAGCAGCACAACAGAAGCTCCCAGCAGCCCCACTGAACCAGAAAGCGAGGTCGAGACAACCACCGAGAGTCCGACGCGTCGTTCATTCTTCAGAAGCAGCACCACAGAGGCTCCCAGCAGCACCACTGAAACTTCTAGCTCCACTTCAACTGAAGAAATCAATAGTAGCTCCATTGGTGAAGAGGTTGAAGCCGATACAACAACCACCCGTCGTTCGCTTTTCCACAAGAAGACGCCGAACACCACGGAAGCCACAAGCACAACAACCTCTGAAGATATCGACGTAAGCAGCTCCACCAGACGTAGTCTCTTCCGCACTAGGAGCACCACAGAGGGCACCAGCAGCACCATAACAACAACCACCGAAGGAGCTAAGGAGGCTGAAGACGAGAGTGAGTCAACAACTGCTTTGCCACGACGACGTGTTATAGTCAGAGGCAGTTTTAGGCCACGCAAAGAGGGAGATCTCTCGTCTCTTCTGGCGGCAGATGGCAACAAAAGAGCCAGGAAAAACCAGAGCACCACGAGCACAGAAACACCTGATGCTCCATCGGCTGCTACCAAGGAAGAGGAAACCGAGCAACAAGAACCGCAAAGTGTGGAGAAGTTGAGCACGGGTCGAACTTCGCTGAATGCCGTTCGCAACCGCACCACCACAAAAACCGAGAGCCTGGGCAATGGAATCACTCGCACTCGCACCACCTATGTGCGCACTCTGGACGCCGGGCAAAAGGTTGTGAAGCGCATCCACACCAAAACGGTGGAGGAGAAGCCCGCTGAGTATGAGTACGTTGTCGATGAAGTGACCCACCCACCACCGCCCAGCACCACACCGCGTACAGTGACCCGCAATCGTGGATCCGTGCGCTTCGAGAGCAACGATCTTTCTTCCCTGCTGGCCCTGGACTTTGCCTCGCGCAGCAACCGCAAGAAGCAGGCCCAGACAGAGGCGACGGTGACCAAGACGAGAAGACGCCTGCTTAAGAAGCCCAAGGAGACCATCGAACACGAAGAGGTTGAGGAGTTCGAGTACGAAGCGGGTCAGGATGGCAACGAAGTGGAAGAGACACCACGTGTGAGCACCACAGCCCGGCCAATAATCCGAAGGACCAGGCCGACTAGAGGTAGTACGACAACAACCACCGAACAACCAAACGAAATCGAGGCCAGCACTCGCAGGGCAAGCTTCGCCTTTAAGCGACCCTCGAAGGCCAGCACAACCACTGAAGAACCAACTACTACCTCTTCAGAAGGCACCACCAGAAGAGTTCTCAACGTTAGAAGACCCTTGAGAACAACAACCACTGCGGCTCCCGTGGAAGATGAGTCCACGGAGGAAGCCACATCTGCTCCTGTAGAAACCACCACTAGAAGAGTTCTTGCTTTCAGAAGACCCGTAAGCACAACAACCACAGCGGCTCCAATTGAAGATGAGTCTACAGAAGAAGCCACCGCTGCTCCTGTAGAAGCCACCACCAGAAGAGTTCTTGCTTTTAAAAGACCCGTAAGCACAACAACAACCACCACATCAGCTCCCGTTGAAGATGAGTCTACAGAAGATCAGTTGGCGGCGGCGAAGAAACAGTTTGTAAATCGCTTGAAGACCAGCACCACTACGACAACAACAACCACCACCACAGAAGCAAGCACAACTGCAGCCACCGAAGAAGATTTGAGCGATCTCAAAGTACAGCTGAGCAATGCCATAAATCGTTTGCAGACAGAGAATAAACTAGAAGCCCAGACCATCAACAAGGGAAGTGAAACGTCCGAGGGTGATGGCGATGATAAGCTTTCCTTGCCGATTTACCACAGAAGAAAGTACTATCAGTATGTGAAGGATTCGCCGATCACCTACATAGACAAGTCGCCCGCACCGCCAGATATTGAAAGTGTGACTGTGAACATTAAGCAGCAAATCCACGATGTGTTCAATGTGAGCGAAAATGAGTCACCGAGCAATTCTCTAGGCGATGAGGGCGAAGAGAGCGACGGCCATCGCCAGGCGATGGAGCAGGCCAAGGAAATCAATGCCGAACTCGGTCATTTTTTATTGAAAACCCCCGGGTCAAAGTAGGTCACCCGGGGGCAAAGTTGGTCGGATCAGGAGAGGAAACCCTAGACGATGATGAGATAACCGCTGAAATCGATGAGGATGAAGCTGATGATGACGAGGATGAGGGTAACGAGGGAAGAGTGAAGTCCCAGCGACAGGGAAAGACATTCAAGACAATACCACTAGCAACAGACTCGAGCAACGAGACCTCCAAAATTGTGAGCTATTCCCTTCTAGAAGAAAGGGAACGAAGCGAAGATGAAGCCAGGGCTTTACGCACCTACACCAGACTAAACCGCACCCGCTTGACCCTGTCTACCAGATTGCAGGAGAAGACCCAAAATGAACCACTAGAAACGACAACCAGAAGAAGCTACAGTGTTCCACAGCGCTTCCGTGTTCGCTCAACGACACCAAAAACATTGGCAACGGAAAATAGTGAGGAAGATGAAGAAGAAATTAAGGAGAAATCCCAGGAAGAATCGCTGGTAGCCAGTTCAACAACAGAAGTACCCACCAATAGCTTCAAGAAATTCCCCACCAGAAGAGTGTTCAGCCCCAGAAGACCCGTGAATGCAGTAGAAAACTCTGATTCTTCTGATACACGTACCGAAAGTAAAGCAGAAGAAGACGAAGATGAAAATAAAGAGAAAACCCAGGAAGAATCGCTTGTAGCCAGTTCAACCACAGAAGTACCTACCAATAGCTTCAAGAAGTTCCCAACCAGAAGAGTGTTCACCCCCCGAAGACCCGTGAATGCAGTTGAGGACTCTGATTCTTCTAATACCCGTAAGTTTTTTTACGAAAAAAACTATAAATTTACCTAATGCCATTACATTAAAATATAAAACCAAACTAACTAACAAATTATTTATTTTTTTTAGAAAACGACAACGAAGAAGAATTAAAGGTGGAATCAACGACAAGGCGCGCCTATGCCGGTTTGAACCGATTGAGAGGCAGGGGAAGTAGCACCACCACGACCACCGAGGAAGCCACTGATTCAACCACCGAATCAGCCACAACCAATGAAGTCAGGAGCACAAGGCAACCTTATGTGGGCATTAGTCGTAGAGTTACGACTACGACAGCCGCAACTACAACAACCACTGAGAAGCCAGCGGAGAATGAAATTGAAATTAGTGACCATGAAGAAGAAGACGAAGAGTCAACCACTCTTAGTTCTCTAAACGTGGACGACATTGAGGAAAATAAGGTTGAGATTAAGGAAACAGAAGAAGACGTCGAAAATAAGGCCTCCGAAGAACCAGAAGACAGCACTGAAGAGCCCGAATTGGAAGCCCATATAGACGATGACAATGAGATCCCTCTAGAAGAAAGCGGACCTAGTACCGAAACCACAACGACAACAACAACCACTACAACCACCACTACACCGGTGAGCACCACCACCACTCGTCGTCAGTTGGTAATTCGTCGCCGTTTTAATGGCACCGTAATAACAACAACCACAACCACCACGGCTGCCCCAGACGCTGATGAAAATCTACAGAATGAGATCGATCAAAATGATACGGAGAGTTCAACACCAAAAGCGGCAACTACAACTCCACCAAGGCGGCAACTTTTGATACGCCGACGCTTCAATGCGACCAAAACAACAACGACAACCTCAAATCCCAGTGCCGACAATGAAATAGATCAGGGCGACTCAGCTACGGCAACAACAACCACCACCACCACACGGCGAACGATTCTGTCACGTCGCCGTTTTAATGCGACTTCCATCTCAGCAACCACGACGGGATCAACGAACGGCGACGAGATTAGCACACGTCGTCCGTATGCGGCCTTGAACCGCTCACGTAATCGCTTCACAACACCGCGAACAACAACCACCGACGGTGGGGAAAATGACGGCGATGATGATGATGATGACGACGATGAGGAGCAGGTGTCAGTGTCACCGCCACGTGCCGTCTTCCTTCAAACGAACCGCCATCGAGCTCTGCAACGCACACCCGAGGAAGAAGAGGAAGAGGTGCCGGCACGTAAACCACCCAACTTTGCAGCTCGTCGCACCACCGGAGCACCACCGAGACTAAGCTCCAGCACAAGACGCAATCTGGTGGCACTCAATAGAAATCTATACCACCGAGCGGAGGGATACGATGATCAGGATGGGGAAGAGGAAGAACCGGAAGAACCCGAAGAGGATGATAATGAAAATGAAGAGGAGGAGGAGGAGGAAGATGAACAACAACCATCCGTAGATCCCCAAATCACAAGCACCACTGCACGTTCACGACTTGGTCAACTGCTTGCCAATAGGCAAAGACAACCACTCAGGACAACAACCACCCAAAAACCGACAGAGACAAAAACTGACTTGGACAATGAAGAAGATAATGAAGAAAACGATGATGATAATGATGATGATAGCTCCGCTGAGGTATCGAACAGTAACCACACACTTAACCACAACAACACTCGGGGGGGAGGCACCACCACTAACCCTAACAATCTTACTAACCGTAGCACCGCACTGAATGTAGCTAGTCAACGTAGTAACAGCACCGTAGCCAATTATATTAATCGATTCAGGTCAAACAGTTACACAAACAACAGCAAAAACAAACCAGTCACAGTCACAGCTAATCTTAAGCCAGATAGTCCAGATAACGGAGATGATAATGATAATGTTAACGATGATGATAACGATGCTAGTCTAGAGAATGTTGAGGGGGAGGAGAAGAGAACGAGTGGGGCTGGTTTGAATGCCTTAGGTAATGATGTTAATTCCACACGACGCTTTCAGAATCGTTATCAATTGAGCCGCACCAGAGGCAGCACCACCAACACCACCCCAACAACACAACAACCCCCAACAACAACCACCACAGCCAGAAGACTGGCCTTTGGGGGCCGTCAGCGTGGCCAGGTAACTAAACTAACCCTAGTCGATGAGCAGACTGAAGAACACAAAGAGGAAGATGATGATGGAGAAGAAGAGGAGAAGGAGGCGGAAGAAGACTCCAGCACAACAACAACCACCACAACCACCAGCAGACCAACACCAAAGCGCATACGTGTGCTGAAATTCCGCAGACCCTTGAATAGCAATAGCAATAGTACCACTGTAGATAGCACCACTAATAGCGCCACTGACACTAATAACCCAGACACCACCACACCAACAACAACCACATTGAGCCAAAGCAGCAACACCACCACCACCACAAACACCACTGGCAACAAGCGTTTCCGCAAAATTGTCCGCAAACTGAGGCCTGTGGTGGACTCTTCGAGTACCGCGTCTAGTGTGGACAATTCCGAGGAAACCACCCGTAAACCTTTCGTTCCCAGCCACACCAGATTCACGGATTTGCAGGACAACAACAACGATCTGGTGAATCTTCGCCAGCGGATCAAGGAGCAGCAATCACGGGGCGAGCCGCAGGATGGTGTGATCAGCAATCGATTCAAGACCCTCGGTCAAAAGGACGATCAGGATGTTTCGGATTTGCAGAGGTTGCGCGACAAGGTGAAGGCCGAACAGGCGAGAGGAGAGGGTGAGCAGGGTGTGATCAACGATCGCCTGAAGAAGTTGCTGGCCGAAAAGGGCACAAGTACGAATTCTCGCCAGAGAGAAGAATCCTCGGCCACAGAAGACGAGTCTTCCGCGTCGGTTTCCTCGGCCAGACCCTTCTTCAAACGCAAACTGGTGGCCCGTCGACCCTATACACCAACCTCGGGCAGTGGTGGCACCACCAAGGCACCACTCGCCTTCAGCACCACCCGACCCACCGCGAAGTTTGTGCGCAAGAAGAACGGCCGCTTCGATCCCTTCAACTCGAGTGTTCGCAATCGCGGCGAGGGCTTCGTGAGAAGCGATCCCCGTGGCTCCAGATTGCCGGGAGCCGATCGCTTCAAGAGTCAGTCGGAAGACGGTGAGGAGGTGGAAGAAAGGCATGTGCAGAATCAGTTTGCCACCACCTTGCGACGACCTTTTGTGCCGAAGACGCGATCGGAGGTGACTAAACCACAGCAGGTTGGAGATGAAGAGGGCAGTGAGGAAGAAGACGACGAGGAAGAGGAGGAGGATTCCGAGGAAGAGGGCGGCGACGAAGAGGAGGATGAGGAAGAAGATGAGGCGGCTGAGAAGAATCAGCCGGAAGAGGAGGAGAAAAAGTCCCAGAACAACCCGTACAAGCCCAAGGATAACCGCGTGCTGCCGGGCAGTCGACCCACCTTTGGAGCCACCGGAAGTGGACCCACTGGCTCCGCAGGCAACGTGCCCTTCAATCCCCGCCAGCGTCCATCATCTTCAAGCAGCATTGCACCACCGGCCAACCGCTTTGGCACCACCAAGCGACCACGCGTCGTCAACCGACCACCCGGAGTGGCCTCACCTAACTTGACCTTGAAACCGGTGGCCAGTGATTACGAGCGCACCACACCGCTGACCCTTTTGAAGCCGGCACCCTTTATACCCAGCAATAATAGGAGCTACGAGCGAAAATACACGGGTCCCTCCACAGAGGCCTCTGAGACGGCCAGCGAGAATTCGCTGATCGAAGAGCTGAATATCGATGCGCTGAATGCGAGGAACAAGAAGATCTTCGACAAGCACAGCAAGAAGCATCCGGCACTGAAGCCCAAGGTGGTGAAGGTTGAGGAGGTGGAAACCGGAACGGAGGCGGTGGCGGTGGAGGAGGAAACCACCGAGGAGCAGCAGCAGGAACAGGGCTTTGTGACCACCACACCCAGTACACCACTAGCACCACCACCACCCAGCACACAGTCAGACACACCAGCCACCACCACCACAGACACCACGCCACCAGAAACAGAAACTGAAACTGAAACAGAAACTGAAATAGAAACTGTAACCGAAACTGAAACAGCGACCAATGCTAATGAAGCCACTTCCATCAATTCACAGGATCAATCGAGCAGCAGCAACAGCAGCAGCACCACTCAGGCACCACCGCCTGCCACCACCCTGCTGCATGTGTTCACCCTGCTCGAGGGTGAGGGTGAGTCCGAGAATGAGGGTGAAACCACCACCACGACGAGAAGGCCGACGCAGAAGGCCCGTCTTCATCCCACTGTGCAAACGGAGGTGGTGCCCAAGCACAAGTTGATCGAGATCAATCGCATTGTCGAGATCAATTCGAAGCAGGCCAAGGCTGCTCAGCGGAAATCGAAGGCTAATCAGGACTTTGGAACGCTGCGCGTGGAATCGCTGCCCCATGTGGAGCAGCTGGGCGAGATCAGTGTGGTGAAGTACGTCCATCTGGTGGATGGAAGTGATATTCAAATCAATGATGGCCACAGCACAGTGGCTGATTATACGCCCACGGAGCCCAACTTCTCAGCTTCGTCGGCACCTGTGAGGAATTCCCTGCCAGAAACGGAAACAACCGATACCGAAACCGATCGTAGTGGCAAATCCTTGGTTCCAGAAGTGCTGACCGGCGCCCTGGAGACCTCGACCATCTCGCTGGAGGGACTATTCGATTCCGCCAGGAAGGGCAAGCAACTGAGCAGCAATAGCATTATCAGTGAAACAGAAGAGAGCACCACCATTAGCAGCAGCAGTGCTGCGGCCACCGAAACCACCGGGGAGACAACCACACCGGCACCCACTTACGTAAGACCCATTGTACCCCTCCTACGACCCGAGTCCAATGAGTCCTCGCCCCTGGTCATTTCGATAGCCAATCTCGATCAGGTGATTCTGAGCAAGGTGCAAAAGTCGCTGGCCGAGAAGAGCCGAACCCCTGCCGATTCTTCTGACTCAAATTCGGCCTTCTCGCTGCGCCAGCCGCTGGTGGTGCAGGCTCCAGAAGCCGCAAACACGAACACACTCAACACTGAAGATCAAACGGTCAATGGTGCTGTGCAAACAACAACCACTAGGCCATCAGACGATCAGGTGGCTGAAGAGACCACAATCTTTAGCATTGAGACCGCCACTGAGCCACAGATTAGTACACAAATAACACAAGACAGTGAAACACTAACAGCCAGGCCAATTGGTGCTGTGATTATGGGTCAGCTTGGTCTAAACACACAAACAACAACCACCGCTGACAACGGCAATCAGGAAAATACTCAAACAACGAGCACAATTAGCAGTGCTGACAACAACAACAACAACAGCCACCAAGAAAATACTCAAACAACAATCAGTGGCGCTATTAGTTCCGAAGCTATTAGTAACAAGAACAACAACCACCTGACACTCGATACACAAACAACAGTCACCAAAAACAGTCCAGAAAATACGCAAACAACAACAACCACAACCACAATTGGCGCAATTAGTGGGGCTATTGGTGGCAGCATAAATCCGAGCACACAAGTAACAACAACCACCAATAGCAATAGCACCACCACTAGCAGCAGCAGCACCACAACCACAGTGGGCAGCAAAGTTAGCGAGGCAGTTAGCTTTAGTTCGGAGTCGCATGTGGTGCATCGCAAAAAGATGGGGCGCAAGGGGCGTGGCCGACGCCTGCGCAACCGCAAAACAACGACAACAACAACAACCACAGAGACGCCGACCACGGTGGAGGCGTCGCTTGACGACACCACCACGGTGGTTCCGGAATAGGTCACAAAAAGAACCACAAAACAACCAGAGAAAATCAGCGTAGTTAGTTATTTCTAGTCTTAGCCCTTATCTTATCCACAGAAGAGAGTCTTCTGCGAAATTAACCCTTTTGTTGCCAAAACCTTAGATAATTGGCTGCGTTGCTTTGGCTTAACAACAACAACCATGGCAAGAAAATCAAAAATCAAATTAAGTAAACAACCATTTCGGCTGCTTTTAAACTCTTTCCAAATTTCCCAGTGCTGCTGCTTTTAATTTGAATACTCTACTATATATATCTATTTTTTTTTTTGCTATGTAAATTATTTAAACAATTCGTATTCTTCGAGCTGCCATACCTAAACAACAACAACACCCACACAACATATACATCCACTCACACACATTCGTTCACACATGCAGATGCGAAAAGTCTTTCCTTGGTTCAAATATAGAATAGAAATCTAGAAATCTAGACAAACAACGACCCTCAGTGGATGCAAAATCTTGATCAACTTGAAGTAACTCTTAATGGCTTTTACCAGGCGCAGTTCTCTCTCACAATTCTATCTCTTTGCTAATCAATTTTTTTCACTCTTTCCCCCTCTATCCGAAATACTTTAAGTCTAGCTTTAGTTGTAAAATATTTATGCACAACAATAAAATAATGAACAAAAAGAAACAAACTATACAAATTATTATTGCCACAACAGAACACGATAAACTGCCCCCCGCCCCATCCACCTTAACTCCTTGAAACCAGAAACCCTAAAAATGTATAAAGCTATACATAATATAGGAAAAGATATTGGGAAAATAGTGTACAAAAATCGGTTAACTTTTATATTTTATAAACATGTATTTTCTTCTTTTCAGTACAATTTTCGGGACTTAAACTTAAAGATCTTTGGTTTGGGGAACTAAAAATAATATTTCTTAGTTAGGAAGTGTTAAAAATATTAAACATATAAGAAGTAATTTTATTAATTTATTTTTTTTTAAGATCTAAAGATCGTAAAAGTAGTTTCATCTCAGATTTTTCCAAACACTTTTCCCAGGCAATTTGCTGATCATTTTCTTGGATCGTGAAAATATTTTCGTAATTTGTTGATTATTTACCTTAAATTCCAAAGGTTACTGAAAATTCTTCTCCATGTCTTAAAGCAATTATAATTGCATCTATTTACCCCCTCCATTCGCCTTTCGATGCTCTTTCAAATGTCACTTGTAGAATTGCTTGTTATTTGCTTAGTCATTAGTCTGGGCTTCTTTTCCATGTTTTCCGTTTTTGTTTTTTTTTCTCGCTTTCGTTAAATGTCAGCCTGGCTTTATTTTAGTTTTTTTTTTTCTTTCTGTATGAAGCGGTTATTGCCACATGCCTATTCATAGGTGTCTGTGTGTAAGCCTGTCTGGATAATCGGTTTCAACTTTCGATGAGTCCGCAAGATGTGCAAAGTCAGCGGGAAAAACGGCGAAAAAATATTAAAAAATAAAGAAAAACCGAAAATTGTAAAATAAAAACGAGCTCAGCTAAGACAATTTGCAAATTGCTGAGCGAGAGAGAGGGACTTTGCAGACGAGACATGTTTCATAATAGGCAGCTAGTCTCCTCGGAACGATAATTGCCAAAAGTCAAATCACGCGCCGCATAACAAACACGACGAACTGACAGGCGACACCAAAAATCAGGTTGACAAAAAGTCGTTAACAGTTTTTTTTCCTTTTTTTTGTATTTTTCAAGTGGGCTCGGGCTTGGAGATTTTTCCTTTCAAAGTGCCCGTGAAATGAAAAATCCCATTTGAAAATAATAAAAAGCCGCACAAAGCAAGCAATAAAAAGAAGCCATAAAAGAAGATCAAAGGTGTTGCTTTTGTCATCATCAGTTGGTTGAAGTGTACCCATGTCTATAGGCACAAAAAATAAATAATAGGGAGTGTTTACACAGAAAAAAAGGTTAACGAAGTGATCGCCGAGATATCTTAGAGGTGTGGAAATGAGATGCCACTTCAAAAAACAGATTTAAACTTTAAAAGCCAGATATGAAATTAAAGCAATTTAAATATTTCTTAAATTACTCTTTTTTTTTGAAAATAATAATCTTTATAAAAATATTAATTTAAAATTCTTACTCTTTTATTTTAAAATAATTTACTATTTTCCAAAGCTCAGTTTTGACTATTTTGCATATATTTGCAACCAACAATGAATGGCCACCCTTCTCTTTTATTTTATTTTATTTGCCCTTGAAACGGCAGCACCCTTTTGCTCGGCCGCTGCTTTCCCCGGCGCGTTCGTGTCTTGAGTCTTTTGTTTTGCCACTTTCACAACAATCGCATTGAGAAGCCAGAAAATCCCGCAGACGACGACGCCCTGCACGCATCATCAGTCTTTTGAGCTGACCAACTTGGCTTGCACAATATTTAATTAAAGTCCAACCAGTTTGCAGTGACCAGAAAAAAAACAACCAAACTGCGCATCTGCCAAAGAGGAAAAAATCAAGTGGGATTATGTCGGGTACGGCGATTATGTAATCACATTGGCATGCAGTCGAGTCGGCTTGCCAAATACCAAAAATGCCAGAAAAAGGCTGAAATAAAGGCTTCGATATCGGCGAATCTGCGAATCGACAAAAAGAAGAAGCCCATCAGCTTGAAGTTATGCAAACGCTTCGGCTGATGCGTATTTTTCCGGCCCATTCATTGTCTTATTTGAAGGTGCGACATTGACACCAAAAATCTCCAAAGGCAACTCTCTCTCAGCTTCTTTTTATACAGTCTCATTTGACTGGGAAATCTGCTGACTATTTCTTAAACAATTTTTTAATATTTTTTCATGGGTTTTTTAGGAGTTCTTTAATCCAAAAAATATAAAAAAAACAAATTATTTGTAAGATTTGAAGATATTGTAGCTTTTAAACCTTTTCTTACGCTTTTGAAGAAATCTTATAAATATTTATGATCTTAAAATTTTAAAAAATATTTTTTACACAGGTTTTTAAAGAGTTTTTTAATCTAAAAATTATTATAAATAAACTATTTATAAGATTGCTTTAGGAAAAGGTTTGAAATTTGATTTTGTTCCCCAAGAAAAATAACTTTCTATTTAAAAGTTGATCTCAAGAATCTTAGAAAAGTGTTCAAAGTTCAATTTTTCTGTAATTACAATAAATTCCAGTATAATTTGCCCTCTTTTGCCGCTTTCAATGTCAACAACATTGGCGGACTGGACAAAGCAAAACTAGCACAAAATAATAGCCGTGCAAATAACTTGTTATGCCTGTGTGTTTATATTTTTGTATTTATTTTGCACTCGAACGTCCTTCAATTAAAATGCCTGACTGCATTTTTGCGGTTGTTGCTCCACTTGCTCAAGAGGTGGTCAACTTGATCTTGCCGAGTTGTAAGGAGAGAAAGTACCTATAAGAAGGGTCGCCTTTCCTTTTCCCAATCTCCCAAACTTCCCAACCCACAGAGAGAAAAACACTCAACACAAACAGTACTAATTTATTTAAGGCTTATTGTAGTATGCATATTTTGTATCCAACTAATATTGTAAATTTATTAATATGATTTATTATTGTTTTTAGTCCAGCATGTAGCGCGCTTTTGAATTGTTGTTGACTGCACACACACCGCCAGGAAAAAAAGAAAAACACCACACAGCGAGTCGCAAAAAAATTGTAGAAAAATCCCAAATTCACTGTATGCTAAATTGAGTGCCTGTTTTTTGTATTATTTCATGTGCGACTACCGACTGGCAGCTGCGTCAACCGACGACTGGCAGCGTTTCGCGGCGACCGGTGTTGAGTGTCCGCCGGCGGATTATCAACTCACCGACGTCGGCGGCGGTTGAGGCCACCACCACGCAGCAGCCAGCAGAACCGCCAACGACCTCCAAATACAACCGACTGCGCAGCAGACCCTCGGCAGCAGCAGCAACTACGACAGCAGCAGCAGCAACCACAACCTTCCCAGCAGCAACATCTGTTGCTGGCGGCAGAACCAGCAGCAACATCTACCTGAACAAGCTGAAAGCTAAGAGCGGAGCAGCTGCGGCAGCATCCGGCGAGGCAGCAACACTGACGCCAGCAACTAGCAACATCAGCAGCAGCAGCAGCAACATCGCCAGCAATGACATCACACAAAAGCAACAGCAACACAAGTTCCAGCCCGCCAGCTTCGCGCTGCGCCGCCAATTTCAAACGCGTCGACTGACAACCTTCGCACCGGCGGCCAACGGCGATGAGAGTGGTGAGTACACGGAGAGAAAAAATTGAGAGTTGTGGAAAATAATTAAAAATAGGGAACCTTTTAATTTACCTAAATAAATAATTGAAACCCAGATTTATAAGAAATTACAAAGAATAATTATTAATATAAATAAAAAATAGGGTATACAAATTCAATTAAATTTGAGTAATTTGTATAAATTTATTTTCTAAATTATTTTAAACAATAATTAATTTCTCACTGTGCACTTATAGTTTACAACTCTCTCTACTTAAATTTCCTAAGGGTCTTATATTTTATTCGTCTTTTTATATACAAAACTTTATGTTAAGTAAAGCAGAAATGAGGCAGTGAAAAGAAAGCATTTTCTTTTCTCATTAAAATGTTAAAAATCCCATTTTTCCTGTTTTAAATTATATATCTAATGTGATATTATTGCGCTCCCCTTAGCCACCGATGTGCCGCGAACGCAGAACCCGCTCTTCAAGCGTCGCCTCACCCTGATATCCACCACACCGCCATCCGCTCGCACCACCAACCCACCAAACTCGGCCCTGGAAACCACCACCACGCTGTATCTGAACGACGACGACGAGGATCAGGTGGCCAAGTCGAGCATTCACACCAGCCGCTTCAACCAGATCCCGGAGCAAGTGCGTCCGCGCGAGGAATTCGAACTGCCATTGCCGGCGCAGCCACTGAAGAGCCCCAGCTCCACGGCCAGCACCACCGCCAATGCACCACTGCCAGTGATTAGCCAGGGAATAAGTAAGCCTTAGTTTGCCGAACCTATAAAAATCTTATCCACCGATTTCTGCAAGCAAAAATAATATTATTTTTTAAGTGTTGGAATTTTTTACAAAAAAGTATTTTATAATATTTATATTTATTTATTATATTTATATTAGCTAGGATCCAAAAATTAAATCTTCTGAGTTTTTAAATTTTTAGAACAATTCAATGTCAAATTGATTTAATTCGATTTCTGAAAAATAGCTGCAGGCCTTTCACTATCCTGTACTTGTCCCTAAAAAAATATATTTAAATCTACTCAATATAAACAAATGTGAAAATAATACAGATAAATGTTAGCAAATAATATTGGTTTATATGTACTTAAAAATTATTTTCAATTTCCCAACAGGACGCCAGTTGATACCGCGCCCCCGTCGACCGCAGTCGACCACGGCCACGCCCCTGACCACGCCCACGCTGGGCTCATCCCAGGGGTCGACCACGCCGGCCGGACACTCGGCTCCACCGCTCTCCCGTCGCCAGCAGAGTCGTCGTCGTCCGCACAAGTACATCGAGGTCTACAGCCGCCCGCCGGCCAAAAGTGCCGTGCTCACGGCCACCGCGAGCAGTCAGCTGGCGGCGGAGGACGGGGGCTACCAGGTGGCCCAGAGGCGGCGCAGCGGAAGCATCGCACCGGCCAAGAGTGGCCAGGACACCAAGGTCATTGTCCACGGGCGGGGAATCATCGAGTGCCGGGCGCAGGGCAACTTTCCGCACCCGCTGAACTGCAGGAAGTTCATATCGTGCGCCAGGTTCGAGGAGACCGGCGGCATCGTCGGCTGGGAGTACACCTGTCCCAAGGGACTCACCTACGACGGCGTCGGCGGGATGTGCACCTGGTCGCCCTCGGATCAGCCCTGCCGGGACTAGACTGATATAAAAAAAATAACAAAAAAACCACTGCCCCTAAATAAGCCTAGAAAAGCCCTAAAAAACCCTTAATCATTTACCCAAATCATATACCCTAAATCATATTCGATTGAAAAAGAGGAAAATCAAATTTTAAACCCATTTGTACATGTTTTTTCCCAATTTGTGATTTGTTCTGAAGCAGCCGAGATTGAAAACGAGAGAAGCGAGAGGAGAAGGAAGAAAGTGGAAATTCTACGTTAATTATTCTTATTTAAGCTTAGTGATATCTCAACCCAATTTTTTTTGCGCCTGCCAACTCAGTAGTAAGCAAGAAATATTGTCTGTAGTTCACCATCCCATATATATATAGCGCCATATATATGTGGTTGTGCGTGTGTACGCTATATACCATAATGGATAATATGCTTTCTTTATCAAATAAACATATCATGTAATCCAAACGTTTGGGTGTTTCATTTCCACTTAAGTATGTGGAACCTGTGGATAATATTTTATAGTTGGATTTTAAATTATCTTTTAATATTTAAAAAGTTCTTCAAATATTTAGAAAATTTATGGGTATTTTCATTTCATTTACAATTTTACGCCAAAAAACCTAATTTTTTTTTGTGAAAAATTTGCATTTGATTTTTTTTGGCAAAACCTTGATTTTTTTCTTTTCGTTTTTTTGATGTAACTTGGCAAAAAATGGTCCTACACCAAAAACAGATACTGTTTTGAATAGATAATAAAATAAGAAATAAATCCATGACACTTTCCGGGTGATCTTGAAAAAATAAAATTTTGGCAAGTTTTCAATTTTTTTATAAGGGGGTACATCATTATTTTTTACGAAAAATGTCAAAAAAAAAAAATGTCCCGCTTTGAATGCCAATCGATTGTAAATTTAATAACGAATTCAGAAAGGTATGATAACCCATATTTGGATGAATATTTCTATTGTTACGGTCAAAAAACCAATTATTTTTTTGTGAAAAATTGGGTTCTAATTTTTTGGCAAAAAATTGAATTATTTTCTCTTTGATTTTTTGCTGTAACTTGGCCAAAAATGGTCCTACACCAAAAGTAAATGCTGATGTTTTTTCTGAGGAATTTATAAAATAAAAATTAAAACTCTTATCGAATATTTTACAATGCAGAGATTTTTTATTGTCAATCCTAGAAAGCAAAGCTACAGTTGGATGGGGAAAGGGGGTGCTCATTCGACTGGGTTCGCTGCCAAAAATCTATAGAAATTTTCTAAATTGCAGTTGGTTTTTTATTGTGAATTAAAAAACGAAGCGTAACTAAAAGTAGGGGATGCTGTGAGCAGAGGCATCTGCTCGATGAGGATGTTCTGTGTGGGGTTGGTTCGCTCGCATGAGGGGTGTGCGATCGGGTCGTCATCTAAGGATCACTGCGGATCGAAGATCTACTGACGGCGGGAACCCTGGTTCGAGGAGGAGGAGGACTGGCGCCATGGCTGGTGGACCTGGTGGTAGCCGGTCTGCTTCTGGGCGGGAGTGCTGCGGCCGAAGGGGCTCTTGGAGTTCACCTGCAGCATGTAGTCGCCCTGGAGATCGAAGTCGGTGGCGATGCCCATGTAGCCGCGCTTTCCGTAGCCCTTGTTCTGCTTGTACTCCTGGTACGAGCTGGCGGCCACACTGGGGAAGTTCCTCTCGTTACCGGGACGCACTGACTCGGCGAAGTAGCGGGTGGCGCGCATGGCGGCCTCCACCACATTGTCGGCGCCGGGAACTCCGGTCGAGGGTCCGTTGGGGAAGAAGTCCACGTTGGCCAGACGCTGGCTGGTGCCCATTCCATAGGCCGAGGTGTGGATGGCGTCCACGAAGTCGGCATCGCCACGGGCCAGACCGGTCAGCTTCTCCTCGGGCTTGCCGTAGATCTTGGAGGGATCCAGAGCGGTGATGCGGCGCAACTTGTGTCCAGTCTGGCGGGTGAACTGGCGTCCAGCCACTCCGGCCACATGGGCAGCGGGTCCGGAGCCAATCAGATGGATGATCTCCTGGGGCACATTCACGGTGTTGGTCAGCTCAACCAGGCGGTTGCCGATGATCTCGCCCAGGCGCTCAATGTTCAGGGTGGCGTACTGCTCGAAGTCCTCGATGGCATTGCCCAGCTCGATGACGATCAGATCGCCGGTCTTCTGGTCCTCCTGGTCGTCGTTCTGCTTCCTGCGCTGGGATTGCTGCTCCTCGCTGGAGCTCCTCTGGCGCTGCTCCTCGCTGGACGAGTCCGAGGTGGTCGGGTAGGGCTGGAGGTTGTAGCGCTGCTGGTAGGCCTTCACCAGCTTACGGGTGGCCTTCTGCACCTGGGTGTTCGTCTCGGGCAGGCCCTGGATGAAGATGGTGACCTCGTCGTCGCCGAACTTCTGCTGGCGCTTCACCTTCTCCACCAGGTTGTTCAGGTTGAACTCGATCTTCTGGCCGCGCTCGCCGACAATGTAGCCCTTGATCTGGCTGGGCTCCGGGGTGTAGTCGGGCTTGAAGACGTGGTTGAACTGGGACAGGTGGTCTGGGGGGATGTTTTGGTTAGTAAAATAATTATTTAAAAAATTAAAAAATAAGACATATAAATATTTGCATACTGAAATGCAAAGATTCGTAGGATTAAACTGCCAGATTTAATTTACAAATATTTGAATCGAGTTGGAAAATATTAGATTTACTTTAATGGAGCTAATTAATTAATAAAATAATTATTTAAACAAGTTAAGAATGCATATTGGAATGCAAAGATTTGTAGAATTAAACTGCCTGATTTAATTTAAAAATATTTGAATCAAGCTGGAAATTATGAGATTTAGGTAGTTAAAAAAATATAATTTCATATTTAAATCAAAGTAATGGGTGGAAAAAATAGCGACAAATATTTAAATGAAATATGAAACCATTGGAAAAAAAAAAGAATTTAATATTCAAATTATAGTTTAAAATATTAAAATTTCCTATAATTTATATTTGTAAAAGAAAAATGAAAAATATATAAATTTAAAATGAAATCTTTGGCAAACCCCTTTCTTTATAGTTAAATCCAAGTTTTAAATAGTGAAATTAATATTACAAATGAATAAAAAATATTTAAATTTAATAAATTTAAATTAAATACGAAATCTTTAAATTTACTACGTTTTTTCTTCAGTGTCAGCTATTACTTACAGAGCTTGTCCAACAGCGTGGCGCCCTCCTCCAGGCTCATCTCCTGCAGCTTCTTGAGGCTGACCTGCTTAAGGGCGGGCAGATCCTCGATTTCCCGGGGGCTCACCCAGTTGCTGGGCTGCTCCACGTTGTCCAGGGAGTTGGAGCGGCGACCGGAGGACCGGCTGCCCGACTGGGGGCTTCCGACGGCCACGGCCAAAAGGCAGGCAAGAACGCAAAGGCTGCGCAGGGGATTCATCGTGTGTTTCGAGTTCGACTGTTTCAGACACCGTACCAAGTTGTACTGCATACCTAGTTCCCCGATCTAAGGGGTTTATATAGCACTAGTCCGTATATAGAAAGTGTATATATGCTGAGTTTAAATTACACGCGCCGGAAGCAATCGATTCCAGCCATTGATTTCTGGATCAGCACAAGCGTTTGTTTCGCCGCGTCAGGGATTTAGCAACACTTCTGATGAGCTCTTTAATATTTCACTGCGAGAGTCTCGTTTGCACTCGTATTATTATTATTGGGAAACTTCTTTATCCAGCTTGCTTGCGTAACCAAAACATAAACAAAAAAAGGGGGCTGGACGGGGGGCACGACTTGAACTCATGTTGGGGGGTCAAGCTTTGGCTTTTGTTTATGAAAAACACTTTGCTTTGGCTTTTGTTTATAAAAAACACTTTTAGGCCGTTTATTACATTTATATGAACAGAATTTTATTTATTTCAGATGGCTGAATTTTTCCCAAATTAAGGTTTTTAACAGTTATTTAAAACTGTTTGCGATCATTTTTTATTTAATTGAAATGTTTTACAAGATGACTTGACAAAATTAATGTTATTAATGACAAGCTTAAAAGATTATAAGCCAGTTTATATTTATTTAATTACTGACTTTTTTGTATAATATCTATTATTTTATATGTGTGTTTAATAAATTTTAATATCTTTAACTAGTTGTCTAGGGATTTGCATAATATCTAGCTTTCTTTTAATATACAGTGATCCATTTTTATTTACAATAATTATTTATTTATTTAAGATTTATGAAAAAATGTATTATTTAATTACCCAAACGCTTTATTGGCATTTTAATTTAATAAACGCTGAAATTGTAGTGGCCTGATAAAAGAGAAAAGGGTAAGCAAAATAACAACAATTTCCACATAATAAAAAATAAACAAATTTCGGAAAGGGTTCAATGGGAAATTAATTCAAAGAGAAATAAAATAAAAAAGTAAGTAATTTAATTAATAAATAAAGAAAAATCTGGCATTCCAATTATATTCTTTAAAGAAAAAGAGAGGTTAAGGAAAAAGGTTAATCACTCACACAATAAACTACTCGTGCTTCTGTAATATATTTCTAAAGTCCATAATGAAATGTTTAACTATATGCATTATTGTATATTTAAATTGGCCTGGAAACCAAACACATTCCATTCGTATCAGCGGCAAAAATCTGGAATCAATGAACTGCGTTTGGCCTTGAAATGAAAATGGAAAATTAGAGTGCATAAATTAGGCAAAATGAAAGTGAAAAACAAAGGTATTAATTGAAACTATTAATAAATATGGATAACGGTTGGAAAATATAAGATTTATGTTGATATTATAACGATATTTAGGGCATTTTTAACTAAATCCGGGGGAAGACTACAAAGTTGCAATCACAAAGTGATTACAAATTAAAATAATCAGGCGGCAGCAGGTGCTGCCAAGTCATCAGCGGGGTCAGCTACTACTTACTTTGTATACACAAAGTGCACTTTATTCAGCTACCCATGGTAGCTCATATATGCTCATCCGATTTGATTCCCAGGCCCCAGAACTCAGAAATCAGAGCCCAGAAAAACCCTTACTCAGCAGAGCCAACCGACGATTAGGCCTGACCCAGCGGAAATAGAGAAAGAGCGTCGGAAAATCGGAAAATTCTCGCTACGAGGGGGTATATAAGCCGCCATTGGGGCAGCGGTGAATTCAGTTCAACTCGCTCAGTGTTGAAGTCGCCTCCTTGAAGTCGATCCCGAATCCGATTCCGAACCATGAACCCCATGAGAGTGCTGAGCCTTCTGGCTTGCCTGGCGGTCGCCGTTATGGGCAAGCCCAACGGTCGCATGGACAACTCCGTCAACCAGGCCCTGAAGCCCTCCCAGTGGCTCTCCGGATCCCAACTGGAGGCCATCCCAGCCGTCGACGATCTCACCATTGAGCGTCTGGAGAACATGAACCTGGAGCGTGGCGCCGAGCTGCTGCAGCAAGTTTGTGAGTGCTAACTAAATTTTGGGGGGAAAAAAATTATTTTTAGTTTTCTAAAGTTTTTTAGACCTTCCAAGGTTTTTTGAAAAAATACTAGAAAAATAGGAGACTTGAAAAATTTAGCTAAAATTGGATTATTTTAAATTAAACTTAAAAACAAGGAATGATTTTTGGTTTTTTAAAATGTTCCAGACTTTCTAAGCTTCTTTTGAAAAAAATATCAGAAATACTACAAATATATATAATATTAAATATTCTTTAAATTTTCATTATAGAAATTTACTAAAAAAATATTATTTTAAATTACATTTAACAAGTTCTTAGAAAATCCTAATTTTACTTACCAGAAATGCAGATAATTAAAAAAGAATATTTCTATAAAAAATACAAAAAATACCACATCTTAAAAAAACTATTGAACATTTAAGAGGCATTTAAGCCTTTTTTAAAATACCAAAAATATAAAAATATATAATTTAAAAATTAGAGAATTTGAAAATTAAATTAAATTATTTCTTTAATCCTTTTTCAGACCACCTGTCGCAGATCCACCACAACGTGGAGCCCAGCTACGTGCCCAGCGGCATCCAGGCGTACGTGCCCAAGCCCAACGGCGAGAAGACCGCCGTGCCCCTGAACGAGATGATCCAGCGTCTGAAGCAGAAGCAGAACTTCGGCGACGACGAGGTGACCATCATTGTGACCGGACTGCCCCAGACGACGGAGACGGTGAAGAAGGCGACCCGCAAGCTGGTGCAGGCCTACATGCAGCGCTACAACCAGCAGCAGCAGCGCCAGCAGGGCAGGAACGGCAACCAGGACTACCAGGATCAGAGCCAGAAGACCAGCAGCGAGGAGAATTCCAGCGAGGAGGTGAAGAACGCCAGGACCCAGAGCGGTGACATCATCGTGATCGATTTGGGCTCCAAGCTGAACAACTACCAGCGCTACGCGATGCTCGACATTGAGAAGACCGGTGCCAAGTTGGGCAAGTGGATTGTCCAGATGGTCAATGAGCTGGATATGCCCCACGACACCATCCATTTGATTGGCCAGAATGTGGGTGCCCATGTCGCCGGCGCCGCTGCCCAGGAATTCACCCGTCTCACCGGCCACAAGCTGCGTCGCGTCACCGGTCTGGATCCCTCGAAGATCGTGGCCAAGAGCCAGAACACCCTGACCGGCCTGGCCCGCGGCGATGCCGAGTTCGTCGATGCCATCCACACCTCCGTCTACGGCATGGGCACGCCCATCCGTTCCGGCGACGTTGACTTCTATCCCAATGGACCCGCCGCCGGAGTTCCCGGTGCCAGCAATGTGGTGGAGGCCGCCATGCGCGCCACCCGCTACTTCGCCGAGTCAGTGCGTCCTGGTAACGAGAGGAGCTTCCCCGCCGTGCCGGCCAACTCCCTGCAGCAGTACAAGCAGAACGATGGCTTCGGCAAGCGCGCCTACATGGGCATCGATACCGCCCACGATCTGGAGGGCGACTACATCCTGCAGGTCAACCCCAAGAGCCCCTTCGGCCGCAACGCTCCCGCCCAGAAGCAGAGCAGCTACCACGGCGTCCACCAGGCGTGGAACACCAACCAGGACAACAAGGACTACCAGTAGGGAACTTCTCGTATCTGGTATCTGGAGAATGACAACAACAACTTACAACCCACTGGCCACCCAACCACACACACTGTAGTCCCTAAGTTGAACCCAAATTGGCCCTTTCGAGAGATTACTACTCAACCATGTAACGAGCACATCGCTAAATTCAGCAAATAAACGCTTGATAAAGAGCTTAAAAATAACATTTGAATTTCTAACTATTTCTTTAAAATTAAGAATTAGTTTTGACTAGCTTTTAAATAATATCCCCTAAAAAATATTACTAGAATATTTTGTAATTTCCACATCTCCTACATCTTTTTAGATTTCGTAAAAGTGTTAGTGCCATTTGATTGCGTTTATTAATTCCTCTCGAAATGTAGAAGAACATTTTAAAATCGGACCATCCATTAAAAAGTTATGAGCAAAGAAAAAGTAACGAAATGCAAGCAGTCGATTTACAGCTTGCAAAACTTCATCTCCCTCGCACTTCCTTTAGTTTAATTAACCAAAAATCATCTTTAAAATCTAATCAAAAGATACAAATCGGCAATTGGTTTTGTAAACTTAGATTTATTTTATTGTAATCTGTGTTTTTGTGGTGTCGCGGTCTAAGCTTCTCCTTAGAAGCTGGCTTAGCCTTGGGTTGGAAAATAATTTCTTTAGAGTGATTAGGGATTAGGGAGCAATTTCGCTGACGGGAGGCTGGCGCAATAACAATGAACCTCAACCTGAAGCAATAACAATTAGAAGTACAGCCAAGAGTTTAGGATCGGGGCTCAGGCTTAGGCTTAGGCGACTTTAGTTTTATTTATTTCGTGTTTTTTTTCTGTATTTTTTTTTGGTTTTCTGGTTTAGTTAAGTGCACATTCCGAATTGTTAGAAATATTATTTCTATATACTTGTTTGTAGCTCTAGCAGATCGATGCAAAAAATGGTTAGAACCAAAACCAAAAACTGGTATAAGCGCAGGCCAAAGTGTCTTAAAGATTAGCTACAGTCTTTCTTAAGAGATACCCACTCGCTATCTTTATGTACATCCCTCACATGTGTGCGTACATTCCCCACTCCCTATATATTTAGATATATATATTTTTTTAGCATCGGTATATACACAATATTCGCTTGTTTAAAATTAGTTTTGATTTATCTTTTATAACAATTTCATTGTTTCGATTTTGTTTTTCGTTTTTGGTTTTCTGTGAGTGGAAGCAGTTTTTCTTTATTTACTTTTGAATATCTCTGGTTGCCCAGCTACTTTAGCTACGTTCATAAATATTCCTATATCATATCATATATCGTATTCAATTTAATTAGCTTTGAGGCCGAACTAAAGCACATGGCACATTTTGCCGTTTATTTAAAATGTTTATCAAACGTTTTTAATCGGTTTTTAATATATATACTCATACATCTGTATAAAGATCGTTTGGTGCGCTCTACAGTGCAAAATATTTGCTCAATTATAAAATTGTTTCACAGTTTGTTGAATCTTTTCAAACAGAATGGAAATCAAGAACGATATAGTCGGGTACCTGGACTATTGGAGATCTTTTACAATCGGCTATAGGTTTAGTTTAATTTTGATTATGAATAGAAAAACATGAGTTATTAATTTAATTTAACAGACAATCGGACAATTTCTAAGACAACTTATTATTTTTAACACATGGCAATAGATCTCTTTTGGGAGTTTGTTCTGTTTTAAGGATCTAAGGATCGTCTAATCCAGTTGCTGCAACTCAGTTAGCGTGTTTAACTAGGCAAAATTCAATATATATATATATGGGCTTTCATCTACGAGCTTCAGCAAATTCATGATGGTTAATAACTTCGTGTGTGTTTCGTGTGCTCTATGGTAAATCCTTACAATGTCCGTTCAATTGAATTTGTATCACAGCAATATATTTGTTTTGGTTTATATTTATAATACGTGTGTGTATATACTACTATATAATATATAGAGTTGTGTGTGATTCGCGGGGAGAAGCAAAAACAATGAGCAATAAATAGATTACTATATCATTTGTTTAAGCTTGGCCAGGAGAAACCGAAATGAAAACGAGGCTTCCCAACGATAAGCTCTATGGATCCTAACTATCCCGATCCGAATCCGAATCTTAACCGTGCAACAACCTTGGTGACCAGTGTTTGTACTCAGATGCGTCTCAAATGCGCTTGATGGTGGGTCCGGTGAAGAAGACGGAAACTTTGCGCTTGAACCGCTCCATGGTGGGCTCGTGCTCCTCCTCGTAGTCGTCGTCGTCGTCCTCGTCCTGCCGCCGGTGGTGGTGATACTGGTGGTGCTGCAGGTGGTGGTGGTGCTGCTGCTGCTGGTGGTGCGGCGGTGGCAGGTGGAGGCGCGGCGGCGGAGGCGTCCGATGGTGCTGGCCAAAGATGATGGTGCGCGGAAAGGGCATGGCCACATCTTCATCGTCGTCGTCATCCTGCCCCTCCTCCCCGCCATTCGGATCACCCGCCTGACCCTGACCTTGAGCATCCGACTCGCTGAAACCGGGATTAAGTATTATGTTCGGTATAAGCTCAATGCTGTCCCAACCATCTTGCAGTTCTTCAGGCCAAAATAGGAGAGAAAAATAAATTAGAAATTATATTCCATATATTATATTTTATTCAAAAGATAGGGGAGGAGAAAGAGAGAACGAGAGAGGAAGAGAGGAAGAGAGGAAGAGAGAGAGAAGAAAAACACATTTATTAGGCATTTTTGAGATAATTGTTCCGTACGTTACCTTTGGTTTTTTTTTCTAAGGACTTTAATTGATTGTGTTGGCATGTGTGAGTGTTTTTGGGGTGTTTTTCTGAGTGTACGTGTGCAACAGTTTAACACAAATATTTACAGGCGGCGCTTCAGCCAAGTGACACTCAAAAGAAAGCGGCACTTTAGCCCCCAAGCGTCACACAGGGCGTATGCGTAATGCAAGCAACAACTTTGTCTCGCTAAATAAATGTGAGTACAGCGGTGGCCAAAACAATAGGTATTTTGAATTTTCATATTTTTATATATATATAATTTCTCAATTAAGATTAAAATATTAATAAAAATATTTATAAGGGTACAGACAAATAAAATGTAATAACGAAAAAATTCCCATTTTAATAATTACAAATTCTACAAAAAAATTAAAATGTATTTTCCACAGGTTTAAAATACTCCTATTATTTTGAGCACCGCTGCTATGCGTGTAAGTTTTTATTTTCAATCTTGTGTGTCTTTCTGTGTGTTTAGTGTGCATTTTCTATTGAAATCCAAGCTCAAGTGTTCTCAAAACAAAACTAAATCGGAACTCAACGGAATATTTCATACAATCCACTCTTTTTTGGTTTTTCAAAACATTTAATTTCGTGCTCATATGGGTTTTATCTCGTTGCAAATGCAAATAACACACAATAATATTCGGTAAAGTACATACATACACGGTTACAACATTAATAAAGCATTTTCTCATTTTGGTCTAGGCATTTTACAATATTTATTTAGCAATATCATTTGGTTTATTTGTTGCAGCTAAAGCTTAAAATTGGTTGAGACCTCTAGACGGTTTTTGCTTTGATATCGTTTCCATTGATTGATTGGATTTTTTTGGCTACAAGTGCAGGCTATCACAGTTTAAGTGCTTAAAGCTTTTTTTTGGTCTAGGACTGGTTTGGTTTTTTCTTTAGGTTTTTGTAGTATTAAAGCGGAAATTACACTTTTCTTTACTTAAAGCTAAAAACTACTTAGGGATTTTTCGGTTGAATAAATGCGGAAAGGAAGGGCTATCCTGCGGCTCTAAATAATTGTTTGATTAAAATGAGAAACTGAAATGGCAGATTTAATGTAATCAACATACATATTTTGCTTAATTAAAGCTGCCTTTTTCTACTTGTTTAAAATATTATTATGATTATTTGACCTACTTGATGTCTACAATAGTATTTGCAAAATTGTATTTCTAAAAAAAGACCTTAATTATTTTATTATTATTATCAATATTTGATGAATGGATAACTATCAAAAAATGAGACTAATTAGTATTTTCCTAAACCAATGATTCGCCTGCTGAGCTTTTCGTTGCAAATACATTTCTCTTTGCATTTCGTGTGTAAAATTATATTTACAGGTCACAGGAGCCGCACTTAGGCTATGTACACATTTATGGTAATTATTATAGGGGGACTTAAATATGTATATATATATAATGTATATTTATATTCATATATAAACAACATCCAACGGCAAAGCAAACAATTCGCGTCCGGCGCTGGCAAAAATAAAATCTAAATGCGGTTAAGTAACACAATATTCGATATTATTAATTATTAACAACAATAGCAGCGGCAACAACAACAGCAATGTGGCAATAACGACAACAACAACAACGACACCAATCAACATCAATATATATAAAGCCATAACAAAACCGAAGAATGCAGGTTAAAAATAATGAGTAACCGAAAAAGAAAAGCCAAATGGAAAATGAAAAACATTTAAAAAACACGCGAAAAATATTTAAAATAAAAAACGGGTGAGAATTGTTGCTGAATATCTCAGGGATTGTTTGCTGTTTTTGGTTTTTCTTTTCATAACTTGGGATATTCTGGAGTTTTTTTTTTTTTGGAGTTGGAGTTTTGGAGTTGATCGACTTATTCTGTACCCATTTGCGCCGACTGATAGCACTCCTTGGAGAGCACAATGCAGAGTCCGATCGCTAATATCACAAGGGTTCCGAGCACTATGCTGACGGCCACTATCCAAATGCGTGGATCGAAATTGTCTAGGTCGGGTTTTATAAGGCGTATGAGATCTGGTTCGGGTGCGACAGAGACAGAGGCACACACACAGAGAGAGAGAGAGAGGGGAGAGAAAAATAGATAGATGGACAACGAAAATTACCAAAAATACAAATCGAAATATACTAAACAATGAGCTATACGTTTACACTTAGGTTTTTAGGTTAGTCGATAATGCTGGCTACCAATCAAGTTACTAAAGTCGTGACCGTGGCTAGAATTGCATTCAGTTTGGAGGATTTGTTAGATATTATTATCTCCGAATACCGGTTTTTATTTTAGATTTTTATTCAAGCCGTTTTGGCTGCAGGATTTTTTTTATTTCATATAAAACGTCATTTTATTCCATTTGCAATCCCATCCGATGGTCCTTAATATATAGATGTTGACACCAATTGGAAATTAGGAATGATAAACTACCGATTAGAATTACAGTTTACACATTTAAAGTAGAATACCAAAGTTGTACGAAAATAGTAGTCATATTCAACATAATCTAGACCTGACCTAACCTAGCCTAGTAGAGCCTAAGATTCGCTAGGATATGAATAGATGGTTCTAGGAGTACTCACCCTCCTCCTTGGTCTCCGGCAGCGTGGTCACATTGGTGGTGACCACCTCGCCGCTGCCCAGCTCGTTGTTGGCCCATATCCGAAACTCATAGGTGGTGTTGGGGGCCAGCCGATAGACTTCCATTTGGCGCTACAAGAATATAATTTAATTAAAAAGTTAAGGACAATTAAATAATCATAAATCATAAAAAGAAAGTTAAATGGATAACTAGGTCAGAAAAAAATTACATTTTTTGTTTTTAGTAAACATTGCAATTTTTTCTATTTGTTTTTTTGCTGTAACTTGGCCAAAAATGGTCCTACACCAAAAATACATACTGTTTTGAACAGATAACAAAATAACAAATAAATCCATGACACTTTCCGGGTGAAATCGAAAAAATCAAATTTTGGTCAAATTTAAATTTTTTTGTAAGGGGGTACCTCATGATTTTTTACGAAAAATGGCAAAAAAATAAAATATCCAGGTTTTATAGCCATTAAAATTGAAATTTAACAACGAGTTCAGAACGGTATGACAATCCATATTTGGACCATTATTTCCATTGTTACGGTCAAAAAACGAATTATTTTTTTGTGAAAAATTGGAATCTTATTTTTTGGCAAAAATTTGAATTTTTTCTGTTGGTTTTTTTGCTGTAACTTGGCCAAAAATGGTCCTACACCAAAAATACATACTGCTTTGAACAGATAACAAAATAATAAATAAATCCATTACACTTTCCGGGTGATATCGAAAAAATAAAATTTTGGTCAAATTTAAATATTTTTGTAAGGGGGTACCTCATGATTTTTTACGAAAAATGGCAAAAAAATAAAATATCCAGGTTTTATAGCCATTAAAATTGAAATTTAACAACGAGTTCAGAACGGTATGACAATCCATATTTGGACCATTATTTCCATTGTTACGGTCAAAAAACGAATTTTTTTTGTGAAAAATTGGGATCTGATTTTTTGGCCAAAATTTGAGTTTTTTCTGTTGGTTTTTTTGCTGTAACTTGGCCAAAAATGGTCCTACACCAAAAATACATACTGTTTTGGACAGATAACAAAATAACAAATAAATCCATGACACTTTCCGGGTGATATCGAAAAAATCAAAATTTGGTCAAATTTAAATTTTTTTGTAAGGGGGTACCTCATGATTTTTTATGAAAAATGGCAAAAAAATAAAAAGTCCAGGTTTAATAGCCATCGAAATTGAAATTTAATAACGAGTTCAGAAAAGTATGACAATCCATATTCGGACCATTATTTCCATTGCTACGGTCAAAAATACTATACAAAATCGTGAAATACTCACCACATTGAAGGCTATGTTGATTGGATCCATCCTGCTCCAGGCGTGCTCGAAACTGGCATTCGCCGGCGGGGTTTTGTAGGAGACATTCCGGAACTCGGCCGTAAAGCTGCGCACCGGATAGCCCCCGGATTGGGTCTTGTTGAAGCGCCAGATGAGGAAGCCCAGTATGGTGGAGGCCTTGAAGTAGAGCTGCGAAACTGGGCCCGGAACGGTGCGAACGATGAGCCTGGTTCGCTGCTGGGCCTGGTACTCCAGTTCCTCCTCCACTTGGGGTTCCTCATCGATACCATCCTCATTTTTATCCACCACTGGCTGCGTTTCTTTCTCCTGCTGATTTTGCGGTGAGGTAGTTGCTGATGTTGCGGGTTTGCTTGTCGTTGTTGCTGCTGCTGCTGCACTTGTTGTTGTCGATGGGCGTGGCACTGAGGCGAAGCACACGTAAATTCCCGCATCCGTAGTGCTCACATTGCGCAGCACCAAAACACGACCAGTCTTTAGGAATATGGTATTTATCTCTGGAATGCTCTTTGCTAAGGATTCACTAAAAACTCACCTGGATTATCGTGCTGTTGTTGCCGTGCTCCTTCACCCACATAATATTGCCCTGGGCTATGCAGGGTATGCTCACATTGCCGCCCTTGTCCGTCGCGTATTCGTTGTACTTGATCGTCGAGCTGAGTACCGTGAGCACTGCAAAAGTAATAAATCGGGGTCACCAAATGAATATAAAGCAAAAAACAAATAAACAATTTAAATGCAGCTTGAATGCTGAAAATTATAAACTCTTAGAGATATGACTTATTAAAATCGGAATCCGATTGCTGAAGTTATGCGGTCTAGAAGTCTAGTTTTGGGTCACCTTTCTTCTAGTGCATAGAATTTTAATTTCATTCGATTCGTCAATTTATGAAGCCAGCAGGCGAGAAGAACTGTGTTAAATTTAAACTATCGGGGTCACCAAGAAGTCTAGAAGTCTTGTTTGGGGTCACCATTCTTCAAGTTGATAGAATTTATATTTCATTTCATTCGTCAATTTATGAAGCTAGCAGGCGAGAAAAACTGTGTTAAAGTTGAAGACTAGTTTTGGGTCACCTTTCTTCAAGTGCATAGAATTTCAATTTCCTTCGATTCATCAATTTATTTAATTTTTATTGAACAATCGGGGTCACCTTTTGATAAACTTAACCCTATTATACGACCGACGATAGGATCGCCCCAGCACCGCCTCTTTGATTAATTGAAAGATATCTGGCTTGTAATAACCTCGTGTGTAGAAAGAACCTCGGAATCCCCCAGTTGTTAGCCCAATGTCGCTGTGGTTGGAACGCACTTTAACCGGTTACCTGCAGCTTTTTGGCCTGGTTTGCGGCTGGAGCGCCAGTCGCTTGGGCCGCCTCTTGGGCAGTACATTCCTGGTCCTAATACTAATCGAACTGGCCACCGAAATCGGTTGGTACTTTCGTGGTACACTGCCTTTCGAACATTTGTCCTCGTACTTCTGGAAGACCATCCAGGGCGTCAATGTGACCTACAAAATGGTACACACATGGATTGTCCTCACGGCCCTCTTCCAGTGTCAGCGGGTTCGACGTCTGCGGGAGCAACTGCCGCTGGTCAGGGCCACCACCTTTATGTACCGCCATCTAATCCTGGAGGCATTACTGGTCATCTGCAATCTAGTGCTGCTCTATATGGAGGACTGGGACCAGGAGAGCATGCGATATGCCTTTAGCCTTCAGGCCGTGCGGGCTCGCTACTTGGAAATGATGCTGCTGGTGGATCGGTTGGATGGCCAGCTGGAGCAACTGCATCGGCGAGTGATCGACGGGTCGTCGGACTACAAGACGCTGCGATCGGAATATGCCCATCTGGCGAAATTATCGCGTTCGTTGTCGCATCTCTTCGGGCTCTCGTTGCTCCTGCTGAACGTCCTTTGCCTGGGCGACTGGATAATCGTGTGCAATGTGTACTTTATGGTCCAATATCTGAAGGCATTGCCTGCCACCTGGTTCATCTTGGGCCAGACCATGTACGTTGTGATGCCTTCGCTCATCAAGATCTGGACCATGTGCGCCGCCTGCCATCGCTGTGTGGCCAAGGTGAGGGATTTTTTGAATTATATAATACATTAAATTAAATTTTAAGGTGTCTAAGACCCGCATTTACTAACTACCTTTAATATCGGTTTGTTTCCTTCTCTTAAAATCGTGCCGGATTTGAACATACACCTTTTTCGGACTAAAAATATTTTGTTGCATACTTTTGGACACCTTTATAAATGATTTTGGTTTTCATCGCAAATATACATTTTTTTTTAATTTTTTTTAATATTCCTTGCAGTCCAAACACTTGCAGGAGCAACTGAAGGATCGTCCGGGTCAGACACTCTCAGAAAGAAGTCAAATCGAGGGGTTTGCCCTGCAAATCATGCAGGATCCCATACAATTCGATGTCTGCGGGATCTATCACCTCAACCTGCAGACTTTGGCGGGGGTAAGAAATCATATTTACAGATTTTAGATAGATATTACCCATATTATATTTCCCCTTAGATGTTCTTCTTCATTCTGGAGGCCCTCGTTATATTCCTGCAGTTCGTATCGCTCGTAAGGCCGTAGGCCATACGAATAATAAATCATTGGGGCCGGGGGTGATATATCGGGGTCAGAGGTCAGCGCGGTGGGAACATGCAACATGATTTGCTTGCCGAATGGAAAACAAAAAAAAAAAGCAAAGAAGCAAACAGAAAAAAGAGCTCCTCAATTTAACAACGTTGTTGGATTTCTGCATGCAGAAAATTCTGAAAATGTTGCTGCGACACGCGAAGGTCATACACACACTGCTTACATATTTATGACGCTGCCTGTTTCCGCTTCTTCCTCTTCTTCTTATTCACGTTCGACAGGAAAAACAATAAAAAAGCAAGAGCAACAACAACAATAAACACCAAAGGCAACGTCATTCCTCATATTTTATTTCTGGCTTTCAAAAGTCACCTAGAAACGCGGCTAAAAGGAGGGGCTAAGAATGGCATTCCAATATTGAAGAGGTATTCATAAAAGGTTTGACTATGAATATCGATTTGGATATTTTAAAAGTAAGAACTTACAGCAATTAAGTTTTAAGTATTTTAAAAATATTTTAAAGAAATAAAAGAAAGAATCAACTTCCCAAATTATATTTCTCTCTTCAGATTTCCTTGAGTGGCTCACTTAACATGGATTAAACTTTTATGGCTGTAATATTTCGTCTGTTGCCTGTATGCCTGAAAATCTGAAAAGTTTCCCGCTACACGACGAACTTAATAAGATTGCTTTTTTAAAGTTGCCCATTTCTTTCGGGGTAATCCCGACCACAAGGCAAACAAACATCATCGCCAAAAACACACACACAGAATGTACGAGAAACCAAATAACAGAAAAGAAACAATTTTAAGGTTCAGCCTTGTCCAAGTTTGGGGGCAGATGTAAGTCAGTCAGTCATCCATAATGTTGATAAAGTTTCGCACAAGCCAAAAATGGCCATAATAAGTTTGCACCGCCCGCCAGGAAACTACAGGAAGTGGGGGATGGGGATAAGGGGTTTCTGAAAAACAAAAGTTACCCCATGTGGGGTTATGTAAGGCGCAAGCTGCTTGCCGAAAAGTATGCACCACCCCCTGGAAAGTCCACCCACAGCACCATCATCCCTTGCTGACGTCAGTTAATTGATTTCAACACGAATCCAATGGAGACGCCTAAATTTACACGCGAAGAAAAAATATTCTGGAGAAGCTTTTAATAATAATAAAAAAATATATCTAAATTAAATAAAGAAACCTACAAATTTTATATAAACCATATTTAAAATTAAAGTAAATGTCCGCAAACCCGCATTTACACACTACCTTCGTTTCCCACTCTTCAAATTCTTCAACACTTGGACATCTACCTTTTTCTAGATTTCAGTGCAAGGTCACTCAATCAGACTGTCGTTCAATCATTCACTTTTGTCAATGGGCCAACCATCAATTGTCGAGCGATTTAATTAGGTCGCCCCAGGGCTTTTTGGCCGTGACGCGTTTTGGCCAGCTGCCTATTTTTAGACGCTGTTTGCATTGATTTTGCCATAAACACGGGCCACCCAAGCGAAGACCACTGAAACCGCAATGGGAAAAGCCGAAGCAAAAGCCACCCGGCGATAAACGTAACCCAATCCGCCAATCCACCGAACCGCCGCCTATCAAGAAACAAAATCCTAGAGACAATGGCAAAACAAGCAGGGGAATCCGAAAACCGGGCAAATAAATCCGGAGACAGTCGGGCGGGCGACACCTTTTGTTTATTAACCGGATGCGGAACCCCTAGTTACCAACTATTTACCCCGACGACTGATTGGCCGGAGTGCGGAGGAATTTCCCCGCGGAAAGGCGGAAAATGGGGTGTTATAAAGCAAAGGCAAAAGCAGAAGGCAAAAAGCAACAGAAAGTGCAACTGAAATGTAATAAAATAAAAATGTTTGCCAATTGGTTTAACAACACGGTGAGAAGTGAAGGACTTGTGATGGTTTTTCCCCGCCCCTTTTCGCTTTCCTTTCCTTTTTCCCTAGGTTTTTTTCCTCACTTTTCCGCTTTCCCCTATTTATTTTTATTCCCACGATGGCCACCCCGAAAGCAACCGCAACACCACTTCAGCACGCTTTTCATGGAACTGCGCTTTTCTGTAATTAATTATTTAAGCACTCGGCTCGATTTGAGCCAAACTAGGGAGACGTACGTCCAAGTACAGTGAGGGGTCCTTAAGACGAATTTTTCATTAGGTCTTTGCTTGTAATTTTAATCTGCTTCTTGAGTTAATTAAAAATATAATCAGATAACCATTACTTGTGTTTTAAAAAAAAGTAAATATCATTTAGATTGCGAAAAAAGAACCTTCTTGAAATGGAGAAAAGTTTGTTTTTATGGCCAAAAGTTTTTTGCAATTTCTCCTTTTTTTCCATTAGGTTTATGTTTGTAATTTCAACTTATTTCTTGAGTTAATTACATGTTGCAATTAATTAATTAAAATAAAATTTAATATCATTTAATTAGTAATGTTTTTTTTATTATTTAAAAGTTTAAAGAACTGTTTTATAATAAATAATCCAAAACTTTAAAACAACATTAGGGATTTGGAACAGAAGAACCCTTCTGAAAGGGAGAAAAGTTTGTTTTTATAACCTAAGTTTGTGGAATTTGTCCCGTTTTTTTTTGCTCCCCCAGTTTGCAGCACGTTCCCTGTTTGCCTGCTGCGGCCATTTTGCATAATTTGCGGTCCCGTCTATATCCCTTATCCTCCCTGCACGTGCTATATCCTCGGATATGCCCCTCCGTTTGGCGATTGAAGCAACAAGCGGCGAAATAAAGTTCTGCTGATGGCACCCAGCTGGCAGATCGAAGCTGAATGGCCAGGAAAGGATGGAAAAAGAGTTCAAGGGGCAAACTTTTCAAGCACCCGCTTGAGTATCTCAGCTGAAGTCGGGGTCCCCCCTCTTGAAATGTATCCTCGTCGACCAGGTTTCTGATTTTAAATTGAAAATAAAAATGCTCGCCTTTAAAGGCAGAATCATTGAGGCAGACATCAAACGCAGGAAATTATTCCTTTTTAACCGGATTTCATTTATTTGCACATCAAATTTTCTACCTCAATTAACAGGGCATTTTAAAAGGTATTTAAATATTTACATTTGTACCTTTTTCATGGCCGATTTAATTGCATAAATATACGAATACCTTTCACATTAATTTGCATATAGATTTAAATGTTAAACTACTTTAAATAAATAATAGTACACTCATCATTCCTAATAAAAATAAAATAATAATACAAAATAAAAATACTTAATAAATACTCATTCAAAGTGAGGTCTAAGCCATAAATTTCAATTAGTTTATCCCTAAATTGAAACCCCAAATGTTTGCCAAAATTCAACATATATTGTTTCAGTTAGTCGCTGTTAATTTAATTGCTGGGTCACTAATTCGGTTTGCATAATCAAATGGCATTAATATTGCCCATATATCCATGTGGATATTGTCCAGTGAATAATTTAATTGCGGAACTAGTAAACAAAAGTGCGTGACTCTTGAATAATGGAATGCGATGCCATTGCGATTGATTTCACTTCGGTTAATGAAGAGCAGATCCCGCAATCCTGTCCTGGAAAATGCCATCGTGGGAATCCTGGGAACCCTGACAACTTGGCTCTGTCGGTTTTGAGTGGAATTGAGTGTTGCAATATTTATGACTCCCACGGCGGGTGTCGATTGCATTCCGTGTCACCGGCAAACGCCCAAAAACCCTCTTCAAGACCCCTCAACACATGGGCCAAAACAAACAACAACACGGTGTATGGGAATACATTTGGATGCACTGAGAATAAATATCACCAAAAACTAAAGCAAAACAAATAAAATTAAAATTTGAAAGAGAGCACACAAATAAAATATCTAGAAATAGCCAACTTTCGATATTCTTTCAAGCTCTATTATTAAGGGTACTTTAAAAATCATTTTAAACTAACAAAGGAGAATTTAAATAATTAAACTGTGGTTTGCAATATAACATTTATTTTTGTATTTAATTTTATTTTTTTTTTTTTTATTTGTTTTTTAATGTAAATTTCCTACAATTTATAATTTATAAACCATCTGAAACGTTTTATAAAATAACTCCCATTGCCAAATGGCCATAAACTATTTAATGAAATCATTTAAATACTCGTATAAGTACGGAATTCCAGTTTGTTTTTCGACGTTAGTGTTTTTAAGTAGCTTATAATGGCCATATATCTTGCTCCCGGTGTATTTATACGACAACCCTGACATTTTTATGGAGCTAAATAATGCATTTGGCTTAGAGCGACCACAGAATGTCCATCGATTCCCCAGAACCGACAACCAATGTGTGTGGGGGAGAAAAAAGGGTAAAGGAGAAATGGACAAAATGCAGTTTAAGCCACAAGACCATTAAATTGGAATTTCATAAAGCTTTCAGGCATAAGTGTGCACAACAGGGGTTAAGCACGGCGGCTCGGGGGTTAAGATGGGGGCACAAATGCCAGATGCAGCTGTTGCCCTCAAAAGCAGACTATGCGATTATTCTGCTGGCACAACAAAATAATAATAAAATATATATGGCCCAAAGAAAATGAAAGCGAATAAAAGGGGGGAATGTTCTAGGCAAATACAAAATCAATAATAGGAAATTTATTTAAAGGAAAATTAATTATGTGGGGTTCGAAATCAATTATAAAGGTGCCCAAAAGTATGCTTCAAAATAAGGAAAGTCTTTTTTGCAATTTAATTATGAGGGGATTGAAATCAATTAGAAAGGTGCCTAAAGTAAATGGAGCGTCTGCTTTTTCAATTAATCTATAGGATTTGCAGTTTCGAAAAAATTCAAAGACTGTTTTTATTATAAAAATTCAAAACTATGAATTGATCCAATAGTTTTCTGCTATAAAACTATGGTTGCTAAAATTCTATGCCGCAAACCACCGAACCGAAAGGCATTTCCAAAGTCTTTACTTTCCACTGAATGCCTTCAAAGTGCATTCAAAAATAAAAACATTTCCCTGGTGCACGTGGCATTCTTCAACGGTCAAAGTGAAATGCAATCTCCCATGGCCAAAATGCCACGAATGCGGCCCAATCAAATGACAGAAACAACTGAAAGGCAGACACTTGACTGCGGGCCAGGGAGAAAGGACCCAAACCCAACCGAAAACCGAACAAAAGAGTCATTCAATGTTCTTGTTTTCCCCCCCATTTTACTTTTATTTTTATATTTTCTTGACCAAAAAGGGGCGGCGGAAGGGGGTAAAAAGAATGCTAAAGACTTTCTCTGCAATTCCCCGACTCACTTTATTATTATTATTGCCCACGGGCAGAAATGCTGCACAGCAGCAGCAGCAGCCAACAAAATAAAATGCCAGAATTAATTAAAATTCATAATTAGTTGCATTTTGCATGCCAACGGGCCACGAGGTCACGACAAGAGCTAATCCAGCCTCTGGCTCAACTTGGGTTCTCCGCCCAGTGCACAGTGGTCGAAAAGCGGTTGGAAATGGAGTTTGGGGATCGGAAAATCCAACAAACTGCGTGAAATCTGTTTTTAAAGTGTAGAATTTAAGATGAAATAGTTTAAAAATGTAAAGCTATCTGAATATTATAGATATTAGATATTATTATAGATTTTATGATTTTTTAAATAATTTTAAGGCCCTGAAACAAATTTTTGTTTACCTTGTTTTACACCATTCAAATTCAACTCATTTAATCGTAGAAAACAAATACACTATTTATTAAATAACAATAAAATGCTATAAAAGTTATTAATTATATTTGAAATTAAATAAGCGAATAAAATTAAAATTACCGGTAATTCTCATAATAGGAAAATTTTAATTAATATTTATCCTCAAAATTTGTTGAACTTTATGACATAGTAATCCCCTTTTTCCAACGATTTCGAACCACTGTGACCATTCTACGGCAATTCTCATTTCGCACTTTATTTGCTTTGCAGGAGAAACCAGATGGCAGTTGAAGGGTGAAAGGGGGAGAAAGGATTAGTGAGGCACAGGACTTTCTCCTTAATGATGTGCCCGCCCATTGGCGACCCCGCCCACTTGTTGAACTAGCTGTCGTTGTTGTTGTTGTACTTCTGGTTCCATTCGGTTGGCATAATTGCAAAATGCATTTTTCCATTGGCAATCCGAAGGGCTTTATGTGTGGGAGAGCAATTAAAATCAGGAGCAAACGAAAATAATCAAATATTGCTGCCCCTCCTTTTGGCTTTTCGAATCGACTAGCCAAGCGGAAAATCAATGCAAATTCAAATTCACACACGCCCCAATAAAATAAGTAAACAAGTGTGGGTGCCCGGCATTGTTGTGTGCGTGTGTGACACTCGACCTTTTTTTTTTGGTTTTGGCATTGACTTTGAAAACCTGCCCCCAACAAACCGCAAGCATTGTCTTTTCATACCCTTTGCCAAAGGGAAGGGCTATTGAAATGGTTTAGAAAAATAACTAAATAATATTAAATATATATTTTTAAAATTTTTGGAATTTACTTAGGCCTTTTAAAATTAAAGGTGGTTTGAAATCACTTGTAACCGTGTCTAAAAGTATGCAATGAAATCTTTTAGGTCAACCTTTCCATTGGAATTTTGCCAAATGTTGAGATTCTGCTTGCACTGCATACTTTTAGACACCCTTAAAAAAGATTTCAAAAACTTCTCCACTTTCAGGCTCTCTAAAATGCATCCATGAATATTAAGTTATATTTTGTTCACAGATATTTCACATTTAGGGCATCCGAAACTCCGACGACGATGTCCCAAAGTCTAGACCCTTCTTCTAATTGCACCTTGTGGCAACTGGGTGGTGGCAAGTGTCTAAAAATAGTGCCACAGCCCTTGTTGCATGTGCTTTCATTTTCGTTTTGTCGGTGGTGTCGAAGTGCTGAAACCGCAGTGTTGGGTCAACAAAAGTGGGAATTCAATTTTGATTGGTGGGAAAATTCTTGGCGCCATGTCCTTGACTTCTACACTATCTAGTCTCTAATTTGCCAAAAAGTTTCTTTGCCAGCCACACTTTGTCCCTCAATTAGGTCCAGAAAAATCAATTTGTCCAAATGAACAGCTGCGGGGATTTTTTGGTCTTGGCAAACAGCACTTCTGTGTGCTGCCGCCTTTTTGTTTTAATTAAAAGCAAACTATTACCGAACTAAATGAGTTTGCCCAAGTCAACTGTTTTTCTATTTTCCTCCGAAGTATTTCTTTCTTTTTTTTTTTGATATGGAGGAAAATTCCTCGCTGAGGTTTCGCTGTTGCAGCAACAATTCAAGGATTTATACGCAATTTGCATGCAAATCAAGTCGGTCAGGCCGCTTTGGCGGCTCTTTAAATGGGCTGGGATTTATATGGGTTGCCCGGGGGGCAGGATTGTTGGATTGAGCCCGCGCTTAGGGCACTCTGACTGAGATTTATTATCTCGTGCGACTGTGGGTGGCGCAATCTGTACTCGGATTCATGGCACATCAACGGCGAATTAAACCACTGCGGAAATAACCCAAGCAAACCGACCGGAAAATGACCTGAACTGCATAAGGGAAGTTGCATAGAGATAAGGTATGCTAATATAATATAATATAAAATATACTACAAATATACTTTAAAGGTGTCTAGAAGTATGCTTCAAAAAATGTTTCACAGCATACTTTTAGGCGCATTTTTTAAAGATTTCAAAGTTCTTTTTTCTTTTTTACTTAAGATTCAAAATTTAATAGAATTACGCCAGAATAAAATGAATTTGGGATAAAGAATTTAATGACAAGAATAAAAACATTTTTGTAATGCACATTAAAATAAGCAAATGGATCTCCTAATTTACCCGAGCTACCAACTTTATGAGCACTTAATCTTAATTTCGCATATATTCCCACATAAACCAAAAAAGTCGACCGAAATTTATGACACCCCCCGGGTGACATCCCAACTGGACTCCAATTGGGTCAGCCGCCCTTCCAGCTGGACACGCATTAATCCCAATCGGGCAATCGGGACCCAAAAAATGGGGGAGTTATGTAAAGTGTCAAGTGTCAAGTGCGCTTACCTTGGGTGAAAAATAATAGATTAAACGATGACAACGTTAGCACGGAGCTGGAAGTGGACGACATGCTTCCATAGCACGCTTAAAGCACGCTTTACATAAGCTTCTGCTTTCTCTGCTCCTCCTCCTTCTCCTCCTAGCTTTATCGCCCCCTCCCTTTTGGCCAAAGCCGGCTGCAAAGCAATCAACAAAGGCGCAGGCACAGAGAGAAAATAATAAAAACAAAAAAGCAAACAGCGACGACGCGCCAAAAACCAAAAAAAAAAAACTGAAGAAAATAAAGAAAAGTTCTCTTGCTGATTTCACTACTTTCTCCTATTTTATCCTTTCACATTTACTGTTACTCCTATCGCGTGCGTTCGCTTTGTTGTTATTTTTGCTCCTTCTCTTCCCTCCTTTCTCCTCTCCTCTTGGTCCTCCTCTTTCGCGACTCCTTTTGACGTAACTTCAAAATGCGGCTGCTGATTTTTCGGGCATTTTAAGCACTGCTTGCGGTTGGGAAAGGTGGTATTCAAGATAGTTCAACTTGGAAATATTCAACTTGAAAAAAAATTACGTAGTGTTTGTTTAATTTAACTGCAATTCGGTGTTTGGAGAGAGTTGTTGTTAACGGGACACTGGATTCTTGTGGATTCTCGTTAGCTTTCCGCCGTTCATGTACCGTTGCGTTCGAGTTGCGTTGCTCGACTGAAACAGAAACTGAAACTAAAACTGAAGCGCCTCCAATTCGGTTGCTTCGTGCCAGGGACTCGGAAAATGGCCCGCCAGAGCCTGGCCTTCGGCAGTTTTCCCGCCAGATCTGGCCGTTTTAGAGCCACAAAATAGTAGCTAGAGACAAAGGGAAAGTTCTACCCTAGAAGTTTGATAATAATTCTCCAGACATTTTAAATTAAGTCTTAGAGATTGCAGACTATCTATAAAACTATAGAGGTTTAAAACGAGAGCTTAAGGCATTTGAAATAAAAATGTTAGAGATTTTAAATGAAACCTCTTTAAAAGCCACCCAAAAGTATGCTACAATAAAAAGTACGACAGAAATTGGTAGTTTTGCGTCACAAAAATCTCCAAATATTGGATTACTCTTATAAAAGTATTTAAAATAATGGTAAGATGGTATCGCAAACTTAATAATATTAATATAAAATATAATAACAAAAAATTACATAAGTTAATAAAGATTTGTACGAAATGAGAGTTTTGCCCTATTTTTAAAAATAATAATTAAATCCACAATTGCAAAATATTATAAATAAATAATTTGTAATACTTTGATTTTAAAACCTTTTTTATTTGTAAACATTACATGTATTTTATTTATAATTCACTGTATGGAATATTCACTGTTCCTGTTCACTTACAATCACTTCACATTCAGGAATTGTTTTACTTTCAATAATTAATATTATCAGGTAATGATATTCAGCTATCTTTCGGACTTCAACCAGCACTGACTGTCAATGGATTCGTGAGCTGGAGAGTGGATGGAATGGCTCGCATTGGTGTTCCAACTCCCCCTGATCCTTCGAAGTCCCTCCTCCAAATGCACCGCATGTTGTGCAACTCTGCCAGGAGCTGTCATCTGTAATTCACCTTGGCAAGCATGTGAGTGCGATGCACACACACCCACTGCCTCCCAAAAAAGCCCAGCCCATTCCGCCCCCGGCCACGCCCCCCGCCCCCTCGAGGAACAGCTGTCGATGGGCTGTTTACAGAGCAACAGAGACAGCTGCCAGGCGAAAAAGCGAGAAAGCTGCAGGTTCAATGAACCCGCCAACTTTTGAGGTAAATAAAAAAAATTATGTTAATACATATATATATATATATATATTCTCGTATATTTTGTCAAACTAAAAAAAATTGTCGGGTGCATCATTCGGTTCTAAAAGCGAATTGATTTAATTTACAATTAAAATACACCCGTATTTATTCTATTTTTCTAGGATTTTCATCGCGGATGTTCGTGTGGTTCGAACGAAATTGAATATTCGTTTGTGTAAATGCCGTACTAAAAATGACTGATTGTTGCGAAATTATACTGATAGCATTTGGATGATAGATGATTAAACGTAATTCGGGGTCTTTGAGCCTTTTGTTGGCGCACGGCGGTCCCCATATGCATATAGTATGTATGTGGAAATGGAAATGGCCTGCGCTTTTTTGTTTTGGTTAGTGGAAATGACGCGAGTTTTTTGTTTGTTATTTTTTTTCTGTCTGTCTCAGTTGCGTGGCTGTAATTGGCGTCTAGCGACGCTTGATGCGCTCGATGTACTTGGTTTTATTCAGGGCCCGACTTCCCGCATTGGGGTCCATCATGCGGTTCCAGTCGGTCTGACCCACCACAAAGCCGATGGCTCGCATCTTCTCCTGCGAGCGCTTCTCCTCGATATCCGCCCAGCGAACCTGGAAGATATTGAAATATATAGATATTTTTTGAAATATAATATAAGGCCCCTACGAAACGTTTCTTGGGTCAAAAAAATCTAGTACATAAAATATTATAAAAATTTGTATAAAGAAATATTTAATTTAATTTGAATTAATATTTAAGCACTCAAATAATTTAATTATTATAAGTTAAGTAATAAAATACCTATATCTCCCTATTTAATGTGTTTTTTCTCTAAAAAAAAAAGTCGATATTATCGAATTGATATTGTGGAAGTATCGAAAATATCGATCATTTTCAATTTTAAAATGTATATTTACTAGCCATAATTTTAGACTATATTAGAAAGTGAAAATATATAAAAACAAAATATCGTAGGTAATTAAAACCCATGAGCAAGGGAGATGGCAATATAGCTAGCCATCTCCTTCTCTTCCATGTGTTTTTCTTTGTTATTATAGACCCCCACTATAAAGAAACGTTTCCCCACCAACCAACCAGCCATTAGTTTCTACTCACGCGCTTCTTTCCATTGGCTGAGGTCCTGGGTGGTTCCCAATCCTCCAGCTGCAGATAGTCGGCCATGCTGGCGGTCCGGCGGTTCTGCATTAGACGCTTGGTGCCATCCAAGCGGGCTGAAAAAAGAAAGGATTCCGTTAGTTGGTGGCACAAAACAAAGTCAAGATGATAGGGGACTCACCCAGATTGTCCTCGGTGGTGTCACATTCCCATTTGCTTTTCAGGAAGCCGCACTGCACAACGCACAATTGGGAGCCGGATTATAAATGGAGTGCAATGGTAGAATTTCAGGAAAATTTTAAGAAATATTCACCCCAGCTAACCAAGCTGCCCAAAAAGCCACCAATTTCCTGTTTCTACATTTCTAACGACTGATTGGATTATTAATTTCGGGACAATAGTGCGACTAACAACGGAAATCGTTTTAAATTCAAATAATTATTTCTTGATTAAATGAAAATATTTAAATAAAAGTAAAAATAATAAAAAAAATATTGTGATATTATATGTATATAGGATATGTGTTTACAAGTATACCTTTGAATGTAAATTTAACAATATTACCAAGGCAAAGTCACCAAAAGCCAACTAATTATGGCCAGAAAAATGTAATTAAAAGTTACAATATTTGTTCTTCAAATTGGACATAAAAAATGCAATCTGCTGGCAATCGTAAACCCCATTAAAACCCCATCGTCATCGCATCGCACATGTGCCTCAAAATGAATCCAATCCAATCAGTCGCAGACGCAATTGCGGGCAACACTTACATCGTTGGAGGCGTCGGCGCTATTGCTGTCGTCCGTCTCCTCGACAGCCGCATCCTCGGATGCTGCTGCTGCTCCCGCGGTCTCCCCATCGTCGGCGCATGCATTATCGTCCTGAAAGTGAGACGAAGCCGCCATAAATCAACAAAACGTTCGCTTAGACCAGCTTGCAGAGTTGCCTTTACTAAGAGCTTAACGTAGTTTCGTAATGGTTGCTTAGACTAAAAGCCTAGAGGTGCACATATATTGCAAGTCATAAAATGGGAATATATATATATATTTAGGGTATATATAGTGTGGATTCGATTCCAGAGTGAAGAGCTTAGTCTAGAGTTGCGCTGCCGCTTTTCTTTGGTTTTTTGAATTAACTTGGCCCGGCCAGGTCAGAATTTAGGATATTCTTTCTTAAAGATTAATCATGACTAGAGTTTGGCTTGTCTTTTTGCGAGTTTCGGGAAACTCAGGAGCCGCAGCAAGTGCTCCTGTTCCGCGGCGATATGGCAGCCACCGCCTTAGTGCATAGTTACCGTAGCCATATCCTCCACATCCTCCATCTCGACGACGTTCTCGAGCAGCGTGCTCACGTCCAGCTTGATGTACTGCAGCGGCGTGTTGCACCAGTTGTCCAGCACCACGCGGATCTCGTCCTCGGTGCGCTGATGCGAGTTTCTGCCGAGGCATGTCTCCAGATCGCAGTGCAGATCCACTATGTAGGGCTGTAATAATTGTTAATAATTATAATAAATAAAATAATTAATATAATAATTATTATTTATCCATGGACGCACCACAAAGTTCGAGTCTTTGGCGTGGCAATAAAATTCATTCAGTGTGCGCAGCGAGTTGTTGTTGCAGTCCACAATTATAAAATCGTACAGATTATCACTGAGCGTCTTCTTGAAGGACTTGATTAGATACTGCATGTAGGTCTCCTCCATGCTGTCGTCGTACTCGTACAGTATCTCCTTCTTGGGTATCTGCAAGCATTTCAATTTGATAATTAAATTTAATGACCTAATAATCATCTCACACAGCTCACCTTCTTGCCCGTCTTGGGACACTTCTCCACGTAGTCGTTCTCGATGATGAAGTAGTCATCGATGGACAGGATCCGTGGATTGGCACCGCCCATTTCCAGCTCCTTTTCCTTGATGAGACGCGCCACATGCGACTTGCCGCAGCCGGGAGGACCGCGCAAAATGATGCAGATGCGCTTGGGACGCGTCTGGCGGCCGGGATTCATAAGCACCTCGTCCACGGAGATGGTATTGCGATTCTCGCTGGTCGGCACCGACATCTCCAGATGCGTGGACGTCACCGGATTGGGTACTTTTTCATTCGCATTGGCGGCCGAGGGAAAAAGTGACATGGTTGGCGGCGGCGGAGCCGATCCATCAATTCCGCCGCCAAATTGACGGGCGGGAAATGGATTGAAGGGATTTTGATTGAACTGCTCGGGGGCATTTCCCTGATTCCAGCGGCTCATTGAGGGCGGCGGCGGCAGAGCTTCGTTGTCATCATCATCGCAATCCAGTGGCGTTAGATTGCTAGGAGAAAATATATGATTTTAATAAAATATTGAGTTTAATTTTAAGCTGATTGTAAACGATGAAGCAGTGAAATATGGAAATTCTTTTATAATTGCCGCTGCATCGTTTACACTCCGCATGAGAATAACTAAAAGCTTAAGCTAATTGTAAACGATGAAGCGGTAGAATAGGGAAATTCTTGATATAATTGCCACTGCATCGTTTACACAAGCTTTAAACTTACTCCTCTCCATCGGAAATATCCTCGAGATCATTGGGCTCATTATTTGATGGGCACTCATCGCCCTGATCCTGGAACTCATCCTGTGCCTGTTGCTGCTGCTGCTGCTGTTGCTGCTGGGAGAATCGTAGTCGGGATTAGAGACCAAGGACGAGGCTTTCACTCTGCTGACCACCACTCACCTCATCCTGTCCGGGATTCGACGAGGTGCACTCGTCAACCGCAATCGATTGCAACTGTCGGTTTTGATGGAACTGAATGCGCTCCTCCCTTTTTTGCTGTTTGTTCTTTTTCTTATTCTTTCGCTTGCTATTAGGAGCTCCTCCCGGTCCTCCTGGTCCTCCCGGTCCTCCTGGTCCACCTGTCATTCCTTGATTTGGACCTCCTCCCATTCCCATTCCCATTACTCCTGGCATTCCCATGCGATTCGAGGAGTGGCCATACTCGAAGGTCTTCACGGGTCTGAAATCCGGCATCCTATCGGCGGGCACTGCACTTCCGCCGGAAGGCCCATCGATGGGGTTTCCGTCGCCCGACTTGTGGCCATAATCGATCACCTTGGCGGCAGGTGGGTTATTGGAATAGTCGAACACCTTCATCGGTCGATAGATGGGCTCGTTTGGGTGGCTATTGTTGTTGTTGTTGGGGAATTGTTGCTGCTGTTGCTCCGGCCTTTAGATTTTTCATGTTTTTTTTTTGTGGACGAAGGTGGTGGGTGGAACACACCATTGGCGATTTTAGTATACAATTGTTTGGTTACGTTTGTTGGATTTCGATTTTGTGGTTGGTTTTTTTTTATTTTAAATATATTTTCGATTTTTTCGTTTTATCGTTTTTAATTTCGGTTTAGAGGTTTTCAATGTTTAAAAACCAAAAGAAAAACACTTGAACTTTTACTTGGGTTGAAATTTACTAAAATAGTTTTTTTGTTTTTGTGACTTAAGAAAGGGGGGCGTGGCAGGGGACGAAGGGGCGGGTGCGCAATCTACATGTCCCTCTGCCCAAAAATTGTAGACGAGCATAAATAGATGCGTATGTATATATTTTGGCCCTAAACTTAGACTAGGCAAAACTGCTTGGCTTATAAATAGCTTCTCTGGGCAATTCATAAATATACGTTTGAAAATGTTTAAAGGCTTTCTTGAAGTCGAAATAATTACAATATTAATTACTTAATTGTTATATTTGGGGAACCAGAAAAGGCAGAAAATTTGATTAACAAGCGGACAAAGTATTATATCGGAAATTACTTATAAGTGATTTTAAAATCACAACGGACCACAATAGTTAAATTATTTAGATACAACAGACAAATTTATAAAATAATATTGACAGCTATTTAATTTTAAGAAATATTTCAGAATGAATTTTAAGTTTTTATCGGACAAAAGAGATGGTTTATCGATTTATCGGACAAATAGATTTACTTTAATAATAATTGGTCATAAGTTGGCTAATCTAAATAATTAGAAAATACTCAATTTTCTTATTTTCTAGGATATTAAAGTTGAGAAATGCTTAATTATATTACATTCCAAGTTGAAAGCCTTAACATCGGAAAATTAGAAACGGACAAAATCGGAATAAGACGAATTATAGTATTATCGGTTTATTAAACCAAAACCAACAGTAGATAGCAGTATTTTCAGTATTTATGAAACAGATCTTGAGTCACAATCCTCTAGACGTTTTACAAATTATTAAAAATATGTAAATATAAACCAGAACCAGTGTTTAGCGATCGGAAATATTAATATTAAATATAGAAATAATTAACAAAACAGACGGACAATTTTCCCCCAATAACATTACTTTTCGTTTTATCTTCCTTTATTGATATTAATTCCATAATAGGTATATATTTAACATATACGACTTATATAACTCCGCGCTATAAAAGTATTACATATTCCACTAAACGAGACTTAAAGTTTGCGTTCTAAACCAAAGAATTTAACTGGGAAAATCATGAATTCGCGTCATAATGTAAAACGTAAAGAACTTAGTAACAAAGTGAATAAGAAATTGGTCTATTTTTGTAAATTCTTTCAGGGCAAAAAATAAGAAGGAACAAAAAAAATGGTTTCAAAATTTCGAGCAGCAAATTTAGTCTCAGTACAAGTTGTTGTTTTTTTTCGATTTCATATTCGTTTTCTGGCAGATGTGTGTGTATCCTTAGGTTCTAAATGTAGGTCTTTCCCTGGCCTCTGGACTCTGTTATCTGATGACTCGATTTCGAGGGGGGTTGATCATCATCTGCCCATTTGATAGCCCCCCTAAAAATCTCCTAATCAGATCCCGGATTCGAGAGTTCCAGAGCTCAGTTCCTGCGCTTCTGCTGTTGCTGCTGCTGGAGGTTCATATACCGTCTACCGCCCCCTTTTCTTGCTGCTCAGACAATGGATCAGACACAGAGATCGGTATAGATATATATATATATATATATATCACGTATGTATCGGGGGCATCGCCAAACCATCAATACCAGCGGTTACATATTCGTTTTTGTGTTGGTTTTTTTCGTTTCGTTTGTAACATTATTTAAATTATATGGTTTCGTTTTTTTTTTCGAGTATTTATCAGTATTGCATAGAAGTAGAAGAGAAGAAGAAAAAACGGGGTTGGAATCGAAATTCCAGCATTAACGATAACTAGAAAAAGGCCTGCGCAAGTTAACTACATAAAATTGGATGATATCAATACAGATAGAGAAATTTAAAAAGGGACAAATTGTGTGGGAAAGGGGAAAGTAACTCTGAAGATTTCTTTCGAAGAGAGGAATATACGGAAATAATTTATTATATTATTTTATGGCTTATAAGAACTCCATCTGTAGTTAACTCGGACAAAATTGTAAAAAATATCTTGGGTTTCCTTCAAAACAAGTGTAGTTTATAGATATAAACACCTAAAGCATGAGTTATAAATAGATATAGCACCTGTATTTGACCGAAACAAATAGATATACGACTTTTATAGAACCCTTTTGAATAGTTGTGTGTTATCATGCAGCCCCAATTAAATTTCCCAGTACTAAAAATAGTCATTTTGCAGATAATACAATCCAAAAAGATAATGCTGCCCTATCTTCAACAGACAATCAGACAATTGATATTGGGATTTTGAATTTCCAAAAAGAGTTTAAAGGGGGAAAGATCTCCTCTTCTTCCCTTCCCCCTTTCCCCCAGTTTTGTCGAGATTATAATATATTTAATTTTATATATATTTAGGTAATATATAACTTAGAAACGGCTTGAGGACACATACCCATCATTCCAGTTTTTGTTCCGATTGTTGTTTTGGTTATTTCCCGGTCCTCCTGCATTTCCGAAGCTGTTGCGGTTGGGGAAATTCCTGGGTCCTCTTGGTGGCCCAGCGCCCAGATCATCGTCGCCAAAATTGGGACCCGGTGGTCCGCCCTGCCGGCGGAAGGGATTATCACTGTTGGGTGCGGGTCCTCCTGGTCCTCCTGGTCCGTTGAATCCCCGCTGGTTGGGTCCTCCAGGTCCTCCTGGTCCAAAGTTGGGTCCCCCGAAAGGCGGGCCACCAAAGTCATCGCGTCGCGGACCGCCAAAGGGACCGCCACGTGGTCCAAAGTTGCGAGGACCTCCGGGTCCAAAGTTCGGTCCAAAGTTGGGATTAAAATTGGGGCCATTGTTGCGGAAATTCGGCCCGGGACCGGGTCCAAAATGCGGTCCTCCGGGTCCAAAGGGTCCGGGTCCAAAGTTGTTACCCGGACCGGGACCAAAGTTGGGTCCACGTGGCCCAAAGTTCCGCCCGGGCGGACCAAAACCAGGACCAGGACCATTGGGTCCCTCAAAGTCCATGAAATTGCCGCCGGGCACTTGGTTCGGTCCAAAGTTGTCAAAGCGAGGGGGTCCATCGTTGGGGGGTCCATGACCTGGTCCCGAATTTGGACGAGAACGAGGATTCGGATTGGTATTACCACCTGGTCCGCCTGCCTCCGGCTTCTCCGCCACACTGGGACTCATTGAATCGCGGGAATCCTGCGATTTGTTGTCATTCCCGCCGTTCTTCTTGCGCTGCCACTCGGCAAAGGACAGTGGGCGTCCATCTTTGCCCCTCTCCTGATCCGGAGGAGCATCCTGTCCCTGCTGCTGCTGCTGCTGCTGGCGATCGCGCTGCTCGCGCTCCTGGACATTGGCCACAGCCTGGGTGAGATTGTTGAGGAAATTCGGGTCTTTTAGGACGTTGCTCAGGGATTCATTCTTGTTGGCAGCGACTGGAGCTTCGGTAGATTCTCCCTGCTCCGCCTCCACCAAATCCAGGCCCGGAATGCCATCGCTCTTCTTGAAAATGCTGCCCATGGGCGTCTCGGCAGCGGCGGCGGCGGCGGGCAGCTCATCCTCGTCCGTATCGTCGTCGTCGTCGAGGGAAATCGTGAAGATGGGCTCCTCCTCCTGCTTCACCTGCTTGGCGGGCGTGGGAGTGGGTGCGGGATTGGCCGTTTGCCGACGCTTTCCGAGATTGCTGGCGGTCGGAGGCTGAGGAGGAGCCACCGGCGGAGCAGGCGGACCCGGAACTTCGCTTGGCGGCGGCAGGGAAGCCGGATGAACGGGAGCCATTGGTGGCGCCACCGGTGGAGCAGGTGTTATCACCTTCTGGGGAGTTTTAGTCGGGTTGACTGGCTGCTTTTCCTTTAACTCCTGCTGGCTGGCTGGTTGGTATTGGCTCTGCCTTCCCTGGTTGTTGCCACGGAAGGCGGGAGCACTGAAATTGGACTTCGATCCCTGTTCCTGATCACTGAAATTGCCATCATCCTCCTGCTCTTCGGTTTGCGAAGCTCCCACTTCTTTGGGTAGATCTGTAGAAGATCCAGAAGCTGATCCCGATCCCATTTGCTGCTGCCGACGACGACGCATCTGCTCCCTGCGCTCCGCAATGCGACGGCGCTGCTTCTCGAACTCCTCCTCGTAGCGGCGATACTCGTCGCGATCCGGATGATTGGCATTGGCCCGCTTCCAGTCCTCGAACTGCTGCTCCCACTGGTCGAACAGGCGGTCAAAGCTGGCCTCGTCCAAGTCGGGAGTTTGCTGCTGCTGCTGCTGGCGGTTCTGATTTTGATTGGTATTCTGATTTTGCGACTGATTCTGCTGCTGTTGGAATGGCGCATTCCGCTGGTTGAAATTGCCACGATTTTGGTTGTAGTTCCCTCCGCCAGAATCATTGTTGCCTCCGGAATCAGAATATCCCTGATTTTGATTCTGATTGCGATTCGTATCCCAGCGATTGCTCTGGCGGCGATTGTTGTTGAAGTTATTATTGCTATTGCCAAAGTTGTCTCTTCCTCGGGTTCCCTGGTTGCCTCCAAAGTTGTTTCCTCCTCCTCCTCCTTGATCCTGGTTGTTATAACTATTCCCCTGGTTGTTATAACCGCCAAAGTTGCCTCTTTGCTGGCCAAAGTTGTTGTTGTTATTGCCGGAGGATTGATCTTGATCGAAATCAGATGACTGGGAGTTCTTGTTAAATGGATTCTGGCTGGGATTGCCCCCTCCTCGCTCCTCTGCTGACAACCAGCTCTTTCGATTATTTTGGAAATTGTTCTGCTTGCTGTTATTTCCCATATCGGAATTACTGTTGTTGTTGCTGTTGCTCTGCCAGCGATTCTGGCGGGGATTCTGCTGCTGGTTGTTGTTGTTCTGCTGCTGATTATCCTGCTGATCCTGGTCGCTCAAGCTAGGCGGTGGTCCGCTCATCCAGCGGTTCTGTTCGCCAGGCGGCGGGCCGCTCATCCAGCGGCTCTGTTGATCCCGATCCCCGCCAGACTGCGTTTGATTCGAGCTGCCATCCCAGCGGCGATTGTTGTTGTCGTTGTTGTTGTTCGTGTTGTTGTTGCTGTTGTTTTGGTTGCCCTGCGGCGGTCCATTCCAGCGATTATTCATTTCATTTTGCGGGGGAGGTCCATCCCAGCGATTTTGCTGCCCAGAATTATCGGTTGATGGCCCACTGGACTCCCAGGAGTTACGATTGTTGCTGTTGTTGTTGCCGCGTTGTTGGTTGTTGTTGCCCCACTGGTTCTCCTGCTGCGGCGGCGGACGCTGCAGCGAAGGCGGCGGCTGCTGGAGATTGGGAAATCCTCCTCCGCTTCCCTGGTTGTCCGATGGTCCAGCATTGTTGCTATTGTAGTTCATCTGGTTGTTTTGACCGCCATATCGGTTAGAAGGCGGCGGCTGCGACCACAAGTCATTGCTGCTCTGATTCTGCTGATTGTAGTTGCTCTTTTGCGGTGGCGGCGGCGGCGGCTGGTTGTACATCTGCGGCTGGGCCATGATCTTACCGGGCAGCGGTGGCCCGGAATTGGGAGTGGTGGTGGAAACAGCCGATGGAGCGGATGGCGAGGCAGCCGGGGCAGCCTGGTAGTAATTCTGGGCCACGGGATAGGCCTGTGGACCCGGTGGAGCAGCCACGGGAGCGGCTACGGGAGCAGCGGCGGGCGAGGGAGCCGCCGCCACGGGAGCAGGAACTCCCTGGACGCCCTGAACTCCTCCAGTGGCGGCCACGGCGGCGGCAGCGGCCATTTCACGCTTGTACTGGGAAAAGAGATGAGATATTTAAGGATGTAATTAGGTAGGAATTAAGGGTGACTAACCTGCTCGCCGTACTGGGCATGCCACTTGGCGTACTCCGCCTGGTAGGTCTGCCACTGGTGCCAGTGGTGCTGCAGGGCGTACTGCTGCTCCGGGGTCATCGCCGCATACTGGGCGGCCGTGTACTGCTTATAGGGGTTGCCCCCGGCCGCCTCGCCCCCCTCCGCCGCCTGGCCGCCGCTGGCATAGGGGTTGAAAGTGGAAGCGGAAGGGGTAGCGCTGCTGCTATCGGTGAGTTGAGTAGCTGCTCCAGGAGCTCCTCCTGCTGCTGCTCCCCCTCCATCCGCTGGCGGCGGCGGGGGCGGGGCGTCGGGCAGGGGCGGCGGCACCGAAGGCTGCGGCGGCGGAGCACCCATTCCCATCCCCATTGGCATGGCCATGCCCATGCCCATGCCCATGCCCATTCCCATCGGAGCCACTGCGCCGGTGGCCGTCTGCCAATGGCCCCACATGCTGCGCTTTCACTCGCGGCTCTTCTCGCTCACTCTCTGTTTAGTTCTCGTTTGCCGGAAAACACGGAAAACACGGGCTATCCGGAAAACTAAGAGCGCTTCACAAAATCACTTGCAATCGGGACGAGAAAAAAACTGAAAACTTCGCCATTTTTGGCTTGAAAACTAGAGGTGGCCTCTGGGCGCCGTCAATGGCTATCGATAGCTGGCTGTCAACCATCGATATATCGGATGGGAGTTTATTTTTGGGGAAATACGAAAATAATTAGGAGACTTTGCAAGCGGTTTTCTTATTGTTAAAGTTAATAATAAAAAAAGGAAGAATCTGTTTTATTTACTTGTTCAAAATTTGTATTATTGTTCAAATGGCCTATTAGGAAATTGACAGTTCGATAGGTGGATTTTTTGGTACTTTCTTTTCTTTCGCAAAATCAAGTAACAAAAAACAAATTGTTTCTTTTAGATATGTACACTTTAAGTCAAGTCTTAAAAAATCGTATTTTATTATATTGGCCACATATTCAAAATGTAAAGAAGTGGATATATTTGTACCATCTTTCATTTTGCAAAATCAATTTACAATTATACAAAAATTGTCCATGTAACAGAAATATTGAAACTTCTTTCTATACATTTTATGTCGAACTTTCAATAAATCGTATTATATTGCGTGTTAAAATGGCCAATTAAGCAATTATAAATTATCGGAATAAATTCAACCTATAAACTACCGATATTTTATTCGCTTAAAATCGACATCGATAGCTATCGGCCATCACTGAAATATTTTCGACACGTGCTGACTTGTTTTTCCCTGCCTGCTTTGTTTTTCATGTGAAAATCGCCCCGGAAAATGGCTGAGACGAGCGGAAAGATCAAGTTCCTGGTGGCGGACACCACCGCCTTCATCAACGCCGTGCCCCTGAACGTGAGTAGGCCATAGATTCGCTGTGAAACACCTCTAAATTCTCCCCTAATCCCCTCCAGGAATATGCGGAGCAGGTGCTCACCGTACCGGATGTGGTGGCCGAGGTGCGCAACAAGCGCCAGATCCGGCGCCTCTGCGTCCTGCCCTTCGACCTGCAGGTGCGCGAGCCGCGTCCCGAGAGCATCAAGCACTGCGTGGAGTTCGCCAAGCGGACGGGCGACTATGCGAGTCTCTCGGGGATCGACCTGAAGGTCATCTCGCTCACCTACGAACTGGAGGCGGACACCGTGGGCACCGCCCACCTGCGCACGGAGCCCGTGATGGCCCAGACCATTGCCTCCAAGGAGAAGCCCGAGGAGATGCAGGATGCGAGCAACAAGAGGCTGGTGGGCTGGTACATGCCAGAGGGGGAGGAGGAGGAGGATGACTCCGAGGAGGAGGAGGACTCCCAGGGGGAGGAGGAGCAGGAACAGGAGGAATCCCAGGATTCCCCACCCGTAGACAACATAAAAGCCGCCATTGAAGCTCAGTTAGCTGGCAAGGAGCCACTGCCCACCGAAGATCTAAGCGAGGAGCCCAGCCAGGAGGAGCTGGACAAGCTGTTCGAGCAGCTGCAGTGCGCGCCCAGCGCCGAGGAAGAGCAGGAACTCGCTGAACTGCTAATTTCCCAGCCCGCCGAAGTGGAATCGGAGGAATCCGAGCCCGTGCAGAGCCAAAATCAGGAGGATGAGGTGGGCGACGATGGCTGGATCACGCATTCGAACATCAAGAAGGCCAAGAAGGCGCTGGAGGGCAAGGTGGAGACGGATGAGGTGCCGCCGGTGGCCTGCATGACCACCGATTACGCGCTGCAGAATGTCCTAAAGCAGTTGAACCTTCACCTGGCTGCCTTGAATGGGAGGATCATCAAGCAGCTGCGCACTTATATACTGCGTTGCTATGCCTGCTATCGGACAACCAGCATCATGACCAAGGTCTTCTGCCCGAACTGCGGCAACAAGACGCTCAAACGAGTGGCCGTGAGTCTGGACGAGAACGGGCGGCAGGTGATACACATCAATACGCGACGGCCGCTGACCAACAAGTACAAGAATCAGAGTCTGCCGCGCTTCACCGGCGGCAAGCATTCGCGCAATCCCATTTTATTCGAGGATCAGCCGATGCCCCGCCAGATGCCGTCGCGCGTGGCCAAGACCAAGACGAACGCCCTGGACCAGGACTACATGGCCGGCTTCTCGCCCTTCGTGCTGCGCGACGTCGACTCCAAGTCCGCGATGCTGCGCTCCAAGGGCAACCTCAAGGAGTGGGCCAGGAACAACAACTTCGAGGAGGACCGCCGGCGCAAGAACTACAATCGCTTGTACAAGTAGATAACCGGGGAGTAATAACCCCCTAATCGTAGACTTTATATAATATGTAATATATATAAAATAAAACTCAAGGAAGAACTTAAATCTTCAGGTGGAAAATGTAAATTTACGACATTTTACAAGGCTTTTAAATATTTATAAACTTTTTTTTTGTGGAAATAAATCAGTTTTTTAAGATTAAGAATAAAATCTCTCGTTTCAAATCATTCTTAAATTTTAATAAAATATTTTATTGATATTTTCGGAAGCCCAATCATTTATACAGTCATTTTACAAGGCTTTTAAATATTTATACATTTTTTTTGTGGAAATAAATCAGTTTTTCAAGGTTAAGAATAAAAACTCACGTTTCAAATCACTCTTAAATTTTAATACAATATTTAATTTATATTTTCAGAAAGCCCAATCATTTTTACATTCAAAATTATACCTTTTTACACTCAATTTTCAAACCAACTATCCATCTCAGATGGCCAAAAATGGGCAGAAAGCCGCAATTTGGGATTGGATTATTTATTTACCAATCGGGCATCGTATAAATGTATAAATCACAGCTTGACGCACAGTTCGTTGCCCGGATAGACGGGCAGATTCAGTTCGTACTTGCGCTGCAGGGCCGGCGGTACGAATCGGCCGCCCAGGTAGTGATGCTCCCCGCGGAACTGGCGGGCACAAAGCTTCGGGGCAGTCAGCGAGATGAGCAGAGCGGGCTCCAAGTCGCATTCAGTCACCTTGCCCTTCTCCACGTCCCAGCCGCTTGGGATGTCCACGCTGAAAAGGAGTATAGATCATTAGTTTTCGGTTAAGTAGATCGGAAGATTGCGGTTTTTTCTTTGAATTATATTGTGAATTGGATTAATTGATGATAGATTATTTACATTATTCAAATGAGTGAAAGATTTTCTTTAAGAATATATTGAAACATGTGTTCCAAATTAAATTCTAAGCTTTTATATTTTATTTTTTAAAAATTTTAAGATATTTTGTAGACGCAGAAAAACATTTCTAAAAATGTGAAAATTTTCATAAAAGTCTTCTTCAGTATTCTATTAGAAATGATCTTTCGAAGGATATTTTATAGACAGAAAAACCCCTTTTTGAGAATTTCAAAATGATCCTAAAAATCTAGTTCATGAAAATAAAATTTTACAAATCTATTTCAGTTTTTTAAATATGAAAAATTACTCCTAAGAAGTAATTAATTTGTCAACATGAAAAAGGACTCCTAAAAATCTTTTTCAGATTTCTAAACATAAAACATTAATCCTAAAAATCTGTTTCTTAATTTTAAACATAAAAAATGAATCCTGAAAATCTTTTTTAGATTTCTAAAAAGGAAATAAAAATCATAATTAAGAAAATCATAATAGTAATGCTCGTTCGATGGACATAGAACCCATTCCTCCTTAAAATCCTTAAGCAAACAAGCTTGTTTCCCCGAAATTATCTTAGTTAGTTAGTTACTATAGCCCCCGATCCTCCTAGTGAACCCTGAACCCTTCTCGCACCTGGCAATCGGCAGTTTGGTCTGCTGCAGCAGCTCCACGACGGCCAGGAAGTCGGCCCGCACCGGGGGCTTGAAGCTGAAGCCGAAGAGGGCGTCCAGGATGAGGTCGTAGCTGCAGGCGGCGCTGGTCACCGATGGACACTCCTCGATGCTCGGGATCTCCATCCTCTGGCACTGGTGACTGAGGCTCTCGTACAGCCGGTTGGCCGTCGGCTTGGGGTAGTAGATGGTGGGCGTGTAGCCCATGAGCCGCAGGTGCCGGGCGGCCACCAGGCCGTCGCCTCCGTTGTTCCCGGGACCGCAGCAGACGAGGATTCGCGGATGCTTCTCGGCGGCAAAGCACTTGGCCACCGCGTGGGCGCAGCTCAGGCCGGCCAGCTCCATCAGCTGGTCCACGCTGAACTGGTACTCGCCGAAGAGCTCCTGGTCCACGGCGATGGCCTCCTTTTGGTTGAGGTACTTTAAATTCATCCTTTTGCCGGCGAGGAATCGCTTGATATTCAGTGGTGTTTCTAGTTTTTTCCTGTTTTGTGGTGCCAACAGTGGGTGGATCAGCCGGGAAATGCCCTTCAAGGACGCGCCAATTGGCCGGTGAAGCAGGCTCATAGATTTCCCTTTCAATTCAGGTGTACTTCCCTGTGGAATTTAATTTTAATCAAGATTTTAATTTCTGCAAGTTATCAAGTTTTCAAACAGCTGTCTGCGGAGTTGCCAGATATCTGTACATAAGTTAGCGAGGACACGAACCATGAGAACGTATTTTGCGGTCCAGAAATTTAGTTGGCAACTCGACACCGCCCCAAAAAATCAGTTGGCAACTCTGGCGCGTTGAAAACAAAGTCGATTTCCAAACCATGTTCGGGTCCCGACTATTTGAACTCGTGTATTTTGCATCCCTGAGTTATTTTTCAATCTTTCCAAAACGGTCGCACCTTTGTATCTTTCGGATCGCCGATCGCTTTTTGTATCTTGTTTTCGATCGTCGATTCTCGTTTGCGGTTGCCTCGTTTTTCGCTCCGCTTCGTTGTTGTTTTTGTTATCCGTCGGTTTCTTTTAGCGGAGTTTGTTTTCGGTTTTCGATTAAGTTCTGTTTTCGCTTTTTTTTTCTGTGCCCCGAGTTGCACGCAGGCGCAACAGCAAAATAAGAGGAGAAACAGCGAAAATCGTTGTTGCAAGTGGCTGCGTTCTCCGACGTCGACGGCGCAGCGGCGCAGGCGCAACAGCAGCGGAACAACGGTAAATGTCGACAAGTTTGTGCAAGTTGCGCGCGTTTGCAGGTGTTTGTTTTTGAGTGTTTCGGAAACTATACAATTTTTACAATCATATACCAATTACAAAAACCTATAAAAGTGATTTAAATACTATTATTTACATTTTTACAAGTTAATTATCAATTATTGCGATTTAAGTGATTATATAATGATATTTGGGCAAGGCCAACCTGAAACTTATTATTAAACAAATTCCTGCATGCATAATTAGACAAATTATTACATTTTTTACGAGCAAACATAATAACAACTAATTGAATTTCAACTGTTTAAGTAATTAAACAACAAAAACTTGTTTGTAAGTAATTACGATTACATGTTATGTAATAAAATTATAAGAATTACCCGTATAATACCAAAAAGTGAATTTTAATAAATAACAGGAGTTGACAAATGAAAACGAGTTATAAAAAATATAAACCACACAAAAATTAATTGCGAATATTGTGAAATTGTGAAGAAAAATCCCCTTACAATTTTTGTTCATTTTTTTTTTTCGGTTGTTTCTGAGTGTTTCTTCGGTTTTTTATTTCAAGAATCAAATGGAATTGGATTTCGCCTCAACGAACAATTAATTGGAATTACATTTCAACTGGAAGTGAGGTAAGTTTTTTGTTTCGTGTTCAATCATGTTGCGACATTCGACGTTCGACGAGAACTTTCACTGGTTTTTTACATGCCTAAACAAAATCGGGCGAAACAAAAAGTCGTGGAGGGGGGGGCTAAAAATATGAACCGACAATTACGATTTCTGTTTTGGATTGCATTTCATTTATTTTCCATTTGGCTCGGTTTTCGGTTTCTTTTTTCCCGATTTGGTTAACGCCGTTTGGAAATTTCCGGATTATTATTTTCTGTGTTGTTACCTGCCACTGCCACCCACCCGCATTTAGATAATCCATTTGCCACCTATGCACTGGAAAAAATTCTATTTTATATGGGAATATTTACAAAGATTTGTCTAAAATAATTTTTAAATTATTATTAAAAAATCTGTCATATTTATTGTAAAATTTCCCTGTGCTTATCAGTAATCCAAACTATTTATGGCTAGTATTTTCAATTGAAAATTTGTTTAACCGCATTTTTATTACACTTTGTCCAAGTGACACACATGCATATTTAATTTTTGAAATTATGGAAATGGCTCTCATAAATGCCTGGGAATTTCGATGCATTACTTTTCCATTTCCTTCCCTTTTTCCGCTGCTGATGCAAATTTTTCGGGTCGTTGCAGCAGGTTTATTGCCTCTTCCCCTCCCTTTCCCAGGTTTTCCTCCCCTCCCGACCCTCTTCCTTCCTTCCTCTCAAAAGCGAACAGGTAACGAAAAGGTGAGCGGTAAGAGGTGAAATAAGGGACACCAGGTAAACGCGATCGCCGAGCGAAAAGCAAAGAGCAGGGAAAAGCAGCAGCTGCTCAACTCAACACACAACTGAATTTTACCTTTTGTTTGGCTCGCTTTTTCCCTCCAATGCTTCTTCTTGCCGGCTTCCTGTGGGAACAGTGGGTAAAAACCAGCATATTTTGGTCATAAATCATAGATCCTAAGTTAGAAATAAAAATTTAAAAGTAAAACAAATATATTACAAAAAATAAAATAACATGATTAAAGTATCAAAATGTCAAGAAAAAATAAATCTAAAATTTAAAATGGTATTAAAAAAGTAAAACTACATGATTAAAGTATCAAAATACCAACAAAAATTATATAAATACAAATATATAAAATTGTGGATTTCTAGCCTACGATTAGTTTTTTGTAATCTCTTTTCTTTTTTATGTTCCATTTACCATTAATATTATTTTGTATTATTTTTGACCCACTGTGCCATTTTGGTGGTGCTGATTACCTGGTTCGCGCTTCTTCTTCATCTTCTTCTTTTTCTGCCGCCGTGATTTTGTTGTAGTTATTGTTGTTTATTTCTTTCTTATATACTTTTCCACTTCTTTCGCAGTTTGCTTTTATTGCTAAAATGTGTCTCGACAGGCGGTTTTTCTTTTTTTGTTTAATATTGTATATATATATATATATATATATATATATGTTTGTATGTACCTACCTATTTTTTTTGCATTTGTTGCTTCTGCCTTTTAGTGCATTTTGTGGGGCTTCTCTTTGGCTAAAACAAGAAGAAGAAGCTGAAAAGGCAGAAAAGAAGAAGAATTAAGCTGCAGTTGGCCTTCAACTAAACTTTGACTTCAACTTTGTCGTAAGTCGAAAATGCATTTCAATGTGTTGGGCTGCCTGGTTTTCAGTTGTTTTTATTTGCCCAAAGCTAATTGAAAAGCTTCTTAGGTACACTGCAAAAAAATATTAAATGCATTTTAATATATATGTATTTACATAATTTCTATTAAAGTGTAGAAAAGCATATTTTTACCTGTATTTCATTACATCAAAAAATATAAAATATATAAAATTTATTTAAAATAAATATTGTTGTAAATTAAAATATATATTATCTGTGTGCTACAAAATCCAGTGGAAGACGACTAGTTGGTGAAAGAAGGGCTTATCGCATTCACAAGAGCTGGAAAAATGGAAATGGAAACTGAAAGTGGAATTGATAAGCGAAAATGGGTGACAAGTTGAATGGGTTACAAAACTACATGAGTTGGTGAAGAAGGAGAAAGAAGGGGACAGAGGAAAGAGAGGTCATCGAAGCTTAGTCTTAGTCTTAGTCACTCACTTGCTGACATTCCCTTTCGAATGGCAATCGTAAATATTTTATTTCCCTTTAAGTAGTTCTTGTTTAAATCGCTTCATTAAATAGCACATTTACTTTTTATGTATTTATATACATATTTTTACTAGTAATGGAATATTTTATGATAATGTATTTATCTTAACAATAATGGGTATCAGATAGTCGATTGCTCTGTGAACCTTAGACCTTAATTTCATTTTTATGTATTTATATACATATTTTTAACAACAATAGAATATTTTATGACAATATATCTTAAGAAAAAATATATCTGCATTAATGGGTATCAGATAGTCGATTGCTCTCTGAACCTTAGACCTTGATTTAATTTTTTTTATTTATATATGTATGTACATATTTTTACTAGTTATGGAATTTTTATGATAATATATCTTAAGAAAAGATATATCTGCAATAATGGGTATCAGATAGTCGATTGCTCTCTGAACCTTAGACCTTGATTTATTTTTTCTACATTATCTACATATTTTTACTAATAACGGAATATTTTATGATATTAAATCTTAAGAAAAGATATATCTGGAATAGTGGGTATCAGATAGTCGATTGCTCTGTGAACCTTTGACCTTGATTGCATATCGAAATCGAACTTGTTGCCGCCGCCGAGTGATTCACAATCATTTGTGTTCGTTCTTCGACAATCGCGATCGCGCCTGGCGCCTATCAAAGTTTTTCTACCCCATGTAATGCCATTTGTGTGTTCTTTTTGTGCCACGATTGCGTTTCCAGAGGCCAACTGAAACTGATAAGTTTCTATTTCAATAAAAACACAGACTGCAGGAGAATACCGAGTACTGAATGCTGAACGCTGAAATGAAATGCCAGGCTTTTCGAACGCAGATTTCGGGGGCAATCCCCATTGGGATTAAGTCGGCTTATCTTTTATTGTTTTGAAACGCAAACGCAGCTTGGCGGCAGGTAGGCAGGTAGCTGTGTACATATGTATGTATGTACGTAGTCCCCAGAACAAGCATTTAAAGGTAAAAATATGAAACACCAAACACGAGACACGAAAATGTTGGCAAATTCATCGGGGAGTGCTACAACAGCCGGCAAGAGGATGCCAAAAAACATAACAAAATATAATAAAAACAAGGCAATGCAGCGAGTTTCTCACGACTTTTGGCTGCCACGAAGTTTGGCTGCTCTATTTTTTAATTAAATAAAAAAGAAAAATAAAATAAATAGGATTTATAAAAAAAAAATAATATAAATAACTTAGATTCAACCAGTCTTTTCCATGTCTTGAAAAAATATCTAAAGGGAAATCGATATAAATATTATTAATATTTTAAATCATTTTCCATTTAATGAGTAGACATATTACATAAAAGTTTATTAAGAAGTTTATGCCAAATTCTCAACTGTTTAAAGCAGCGGTCGGCACACACATACGTTGACATTTTGTTTTATATTTGTGTGAGTAATTTGCACTGGGCAGCTCATCGATGTGTGTGTGCAGACCGCTGTTCTACGTTATACATGTGCGAGCAGCGCGTCGGCAGAACAAAACCCTATGCTCACTTAATAGGGCGCTGCCGACCGCTGGTTTAAAGAGAAACTAAGCCGAAAAGAAATTTTCAGTCCTTCAACATAGAAAAAAGATTTTTATTTTAAATTTGTAAGTATTTAAAAAAAATTCCTTTTAATGAGTAGACCTATAACACAATAGTTTATTAAAATGTTAGAAAGAGCTTTGCCAAAATTCACAACTTTTTAAAGAGAAACTAAGCCGAAAATGGATTTTTAGTCCAGCGACTTTTGGGGCAAATAAAAAGGGGAGTCTCTGGAAAAAAATAGAGATAGAAAATGTACAAAACTAAAAGCCGGATGGATTAAATTGGGATTTATGCCCAAACGCACTCGTGGCATATGTAATGCACCCCTCTTCCATTTTTTGTTTGTTTTTTTTTCTGTTTTTGGGATGGGACCCTAAGCCCCTAGTAGACCCCCGCATTTTTGTATCACTTCACCTGCTCCCTGTTTAGTTTCTCTGCTGTCGAGGGCGGGCAGATAAAAATGTTGAAACAATAACCAAGGTAATTCCCAGGAGGCAGAGGCAGCGGCATTGCCTGGATGCCAGGATATAACTGCCACCTCCTTTCGCTCCCCGAGATTTGGAGCATTTGCAAGTATTTTTAGGGGCCTTTTTTTTATTTTCCCTTTTTTATTTTCTGTTTCAGCTGGACAGACAGACTCAAGCCCAAGCAAAGTGTTGTACATTTTCAGCTAGCGCCCCCCATATGGAAATTGCACTTCCTGGGGGGTTTTCCAGGGGAAAAGCGGAAGGGCGGAAAAGCGAAAAGGCCGGGAAGCCCGGGATGGTTGCATATGCACTTTTTATGTAAGTCAGCAAATTGACTCTGCTTTCCGCACATTTTCCTGCAATGTGAGTGGGCTAGAATTTGGGCTGGGGAAAAATGGCGAAAGATGTTGGATAAGATTTCTCAAATAGAACGAAAAAATAAGAAACAAAAGAAAGGGGGAAAAGAAAGTGGGGAAAGAGTCGAGCGAAATGCTTTAGGTGATTTTTCCCAGTTTAGTTTTATTTTAGTTGAAGGCTCGGGAATTTGCAAAAAAAGTAGTGAAATTTAAATATCTATCCAATAAATACCATTTATATATATTTATTTTGAGAAACGGTTTTAGGTAAAATTTTAAATAAATAATTTAATAGACTAAAGAACAAATTATATATATTTTTAAAAAATATTTTAGAGAATTAAATCAATGACAGGGAGTATTTAAAACCGTTAAATTAAACGCAGAGCCATTTAAATACAGTTTAATGACAAATTATTTAATTATTTATTTAATGCACTGAGGAAAAAACGTTTTAAAAGAAGTTAAAAAATACTTTAAAATTTCTTTAATTATATTAAAGCTAACCCCAAAACCATCGAGTGGTTAAACCTCGATTAATCGAAATAATAAATTATTATTCCCGTGGCGTGTGAAAAGCCGGCGGATAAACAAACCAGTAGCTTTTCCCGCCTTTTTGTGTGTGTGTTATGAATTACTTTGACCACTTGCAATAATGAGATGAAAAACAATTTTATCGCTGCTGTTTTTTTATTTGCCGCAGCTACCAAATTGCAATTCCAATTAAATGGGTCTTGGACGGGGAAAATTGCATTAAAATCCCCGCGACATGATTCAATCAAACTGGGGGAAAATGAATTGTTGCGGAAAACCAGCAACAAAGTCAACAACAATAGCGGATAAAATGATGATGATGATATATCCATGATATGTGGGCAAATAAAAGTTGCATAATGCGGGCAAATCAGAGGTATCGCGCTTGAAAGTAGGAAGTCCAGAGTCCCCTGGGAATCGAAACTGTCACTGGCGGCACTTCAGATGGCCTTGTTTAGCCCCCTCTTAACCCCACCAATTAACCCAATCAATTGAGATTGAGCCCACACACGCACCAAGTAAACGAAATGCTCAGGCAGTCATCGGTTGCATTTTGTAGCCCACAAATTAGCATGTCTTCGCACTGCCAACGCAGGCTTCCCAGGTTTTACCTGTTTCAAAAAGAAGTGGGCTCTGGAAAAAGAAAGCAATAAAGTTGATGGAAGTTGTAGAAATCCATCATTTACTTACCTTTAAATGATTAAAGTATTATCATAAAGTATTATAAATTTAACTAAATTTTATTAAGCTAATTTAGTGATTTGAGTGCCTAACTGATTTTACGTTTTATTTCCCCCAATTATTTGCGCAATTTTATTATGCTAATTTATTACAAATATCATGCGAATAGAGAAACGTGATGAGAGCTGTATGGGGCATTAAAGGTTTATCACAAATCACAATTAATTTAATGTATGCCGAAATAGTAATTTAATTTAATTTGTAATCATTGCTACAATTTCATTATATTCATTTCAATGATAAGTAATTTTTTAAATATAACAACATCGTAAACATTTTCTTTTTTTTTTATTTTGCTTTTAAATTTAAAGCTGCAAAATATTTTTGTTATTCAATATTCCATAACGTTTCCCATAAAATTCTTTTGGAAAATATTTGTTGCACTTGGAAAATTCCCTAATAAATACTGGCAATTTTTCCAGCCGCTTTAGGAATTTTCCGTGAAAATATAGAAATACCTTAAATGTCGCGAATGCCGTTGGCGCCTTTTGTAAATTCTCGATTTTCACGGCTTCGTCGGGGAGGAGTCCCCTCTTTCGGCTCTATGCATTTTCCTTTTAAACACACGTTGCAGCAGACAAACATTCTGTTTGTTAAAACGAAATGAAACATAACCGCAAAGAGTGGAGGACAGACCGACAGAGAGACATTCAGACATGAACCCCTTTTCCGCAAAACCGGGTCTCCAAACTCATAACATCCAACTGTAATTGAAGTTGAAACAGTTGAGCCAGTAAATTGTGTGCTATATAACATGACAACAGCCACAACAACATCGGCAAAAAGGAGGGAAATGTGCAATTGCATGAGATGCCAGCCGCAGGGGAAAAGGCATAAGGAGATATCTCCGGGAGAGGTGGAAGTGGTCAATGCACAGGGAGAAAATGGGAGGAATTAGCTGGGAAGAGAAAATATTTATATCGAAATTTCCAAGGGTATTTTTTTTCTCAAAAAGTATTTATTAATATTTTAAAGTTTTATTACAATACCATATAATATCATTATAATATCATATAACATCATATCATCCCGTTTTTCACAGTGCCAGTGTGACAAGTGCATTGTTTCATTTAACTATTCGACTCCATTGCTGCTTTGTCTCGTGTCAAAGGCAGAGAAAAAGAGATATTGGGGGATCGGAATCCCTTTCTCTCAAAAGGGGAAAGATCCCAACCAACCCTTCCTCTTTCCCCCGGCGAGATGTCCAACAGCTGATGGCAAATGTCAATCTGCAGACAAGTGTAGGTCAATGCAAATTATGAGAATCGAGTGCAATGGCTACAAAAGCGAAAGCCAAGACAGCTGACAAACAGACAGACAGCTGGGTTGAAGGGGATAAAGTTTGGGGAAAGGGTGACAAACACGACACATTTTCAGGAGGTCACCACTTAGTCGGATGAGGAGCGAGGAGCAAAAGTATTAAATTAAATGTCAAACGGATAATATCGACTATCGACCAAATAAAAGGGGTTGATAAGTAAAGGATAGGGTAATGTGACATGAAATGGTATATTAAATATTAATCCACAGGAAACCAAAAGAAAAATCGATAAAATCGATAAATAAAACCAACAAATCGATAAATTAAATAGAATAGAAAACTAAACATGAAAAATGCAATTACAAAATACAAATTGAAATATATTAAATACCTAGACAAATAAATGTAAAATAAAATATACGAAAATATTTCATTAAAAAAGATTTGGGGTTCTCCATAAAACAATCAGGCCAAAATCCAACTGAAATGATGCCAACGTAGAAGCCACAAGCTTCACAAGCGAAGATTTACTGACCCTCGGTGACACAAATCTTCCATTTGGAAATTGCCCAACCTCACCCTCCACCTAGTTATTTATTTAATTTAACATTTTTCAATGTTGCAATTGTTTGTCGTCTCTTAGTTGCTTTTGGAGATTTGACAATGCAAACGATGCGATAAGCGGGGAGAAAAATCCAAAATAAAAACAAAAACACGAGAGAGAAATAAAACCCACAAACCGAAACCAAAACCGAAAACCGAGAAATAAACCCGAGAAAAAAGGCAGCGCACCGAAAAACAGAGTACCGAAAAATGTTGTGTTCAATTCCATTTATCATTTACGCATGATAAGCCCGATAAGCATTCCCTTTGTGCCACCAGACCCAAGTCACCCACCCACTCCCATAAACAGCCACGCCCCCTTTTATACTCCCCTGATAAGCTGGCGGCAAAACTCTGGCAAATGTATCTTCGCATTTCGTATCTGAATCTACTTATTGTCATCTGAAAGAGAATTCGAAATGCGTGAACTGGCAAATTGCTGGACCTCAACTGCAAGTATCGAATTTGTTTTGCGGAAAAGTTGGTCGACCACCGGAAAAGTTTCGTGGAAATAGTGAAATTTGTTCTATTGCTTTGTTTTTCCGTCTGGCATGGGAAGTTTTTCCTCTTTTCCTCGGTGAAGCAACAACTAAAATTAGATAAACCCAAAAAGTATTAAATTATCGAAACTCGATTGATTAGTATTTATCGCTTGTAATTTCCTTAATTCCTAAGATATCGAAGTTATCGCAATAATCGATTGATCAAAACTTAATTAATTGTCTTTCTTATTTTGATGAAACTATTTATTATTTATAAATATATTTGATTACATTTCATAACACAATAATACATATATACTGATAAAAAAGTTAAATGAAAATCCGATTTTTTATCTGATTGATTGCTTAATCGTTTACATTGATTGTGTGTCATTAATCTTATCAACTTATTGGGCGATTATCTGATTGATGAAGCGTTTCAAAAGTGCTTAACAATAATTGCTTGTGGATTGGTTTTCATATGCATATATTTTTTTGGTAACTATTTCGAGTTTAAACTTGGATTTGGAAACATTTTCCATCTGGATTTTCTCTTTTTCTCCCGTTTTGTTCTGCTGCATTCGACCGAGCGAAATCACCTTGATTTTGTGGGTTAGCTGAGATGATATGGGGGCTTGGGTTCACTTTCGTTTTAAAACATAGCACCCCCCACCCGAGTTAACCCCTTTTCGGCCCTCGGGGCTACAAAAGAGATTACGTTTTGGCCCTACGAATTGTGTGTTGCTATTGTTATTGTTGCTGCTGCTCTATCTGTCTCGCTTCAGGTGTTTATTTTGCAATGTACCTATATGTTAGCATATATATATATAACTGGATCCATGAATATATGTATATGCCTGCCTTTGTTGCTGCTCGTTCGTTGCTCGTTACGCTTCAGTTTGGAAAATCACGCTTTATTGCATTTCAAAACCGATTTGCCATGGCCCATGACCAGTTTACGGGGACAAGGGGTTCGTTCCAAGGGGTTAAGCTAAAAAAATTCCCACACAGTATACATATATACATATCTGTGATAGATTGTCTTCCATTTTTGCATATCATCTTTATTTCATTCAATTAATTTTGATTGAAATTAATAGAGCTATTGCAATGATAACAAAATCAATTGTGTTGAATATAACTATTTTGTTATGATATTTAATTACAGAAATTGGAAAAACCCCTTGCTAAACAGAATAACAATAATTTATTAAACTTATTATGCTGCATTGATTTTCTTGATGCATTCAGAAACAAATCAAACAGACAAAAAACAACAAAAATAAACTATGAAAATCAATTTACTCGTCGAATGCGTAAAAATCATCAACTTTCCATAATTACTTTAATAGGCAGCCTTTTTTGCCCATGCTCTGTATTTTTTTTCTTTTTGCCAAACAATTAAAAGACCATTTGGCGAGGGGCGAAGTGAGGGGAATCCCCTCCACGCCACGTGACTCACGAAGGCAGAGGCAGAAAAAAACTAAAGCTAAAAATAATTATAAGAAATTCAGCAAAAATGACTAAACGATGAAGTTTCTTGCCCTATCTCCATAGACTCAACTTCTCTTACTTTTTTATTTACCTTTTTTTGTTTTATTTTTTGGTTGGCTTCGCTTTGGTTGTATCTGTGTGCGTGTGAGGGGTTCATGAACCTGTCGAGTGTTTATCAATTATTATTATGGGAGATTTGTTGGCTTGTTTGTGTCGGCGGGTCTTTTGGACTTCACAGTGGAGTCTGTCTTAAGTGAAACGTGAACTATTTATTTTAATATGAATGATTATTAGTAATTTATCGATTTTATCGATCGATAATAATTTATAATAATAATAATAATAATAATAATAATTTATTAAAAAAAAAAAAAAAATTGCTATAGAAAATCGTATATTTACTTTAACCAAAGAAATTGCACATCAAATGCGAAGGGGAAACAGAGCAAGAAGTTGGCAATGGAAGAATGAAAATGGAGAAGGGGTGGAAACCGAAAAAGGGAGCAAAAAACACAAACTCGATTTGCGCACCAAATTGACTGTAAAATGTGCAATCTGCAAGTTAATAATCGCCAGACGAATGTGCCTGCAATTTGAGCAGGACAGCAACAGCAACAACAACAACAGCAATTGCAATAAAAACTGAAAAAATAACACGAAAAGCCACATTCAACATGGGCCAATTAAAACAACAATGGTTGTGTACTAGACGTATACGTAATATTACACGAAAAATAAGTAAACACACCAAAAAAATGTGAAGAGAAAACATAACTAAACAAGCCGAAACATAAACAACAATATCAGCCAACAACATGTACGACAACAGTCAAAACACCAACAAAATTGCAACAAAATTTTTCAACAACAACTATAACAACAATTTCCACAACAGCAACAACAACAAGGCATCAGTCAAGCGGCAAATGCGAAAAAAGCACTTGAAAATGCTTTTTTCCAAGCCAAAGACTTTTGCCGACAAGATGACTTTTGGGAGTGTACTTGGTACAGTGCGCGACATAAGAAGGATTTTAGAAATAATTATAATATAAACAAGATCTAAGTTTCATGGACAACATTTCATTTAAACATTATAAAGCTTTATTGGGATTTACAATTTATTTTGAACTTTTAAAAACTGAAATATTTGTTTTGAAGTCATGACCGGCACCTTACCATTTTAAGGCCCAACAAGAAAACGAATCTGAAGTGGCGGTAGTTGGCAAAGAAGAAGCAATAAAACATCATAAAGTCCCCGGGACAAGAGCGCGAACCCGTTCCCAACAATCATTCCAACAATGCGGGGCTCAATTACACAAAAAAACCAGAAGAGGAGAAATAATATAATTTCTGTTTGTATTGTTGCAAGAGCAAAGCAGAAAAAAAAACAAAAAAACATTTGAGACGGAGTCTCCCAAGTGATTCATAATTTGTAACTGCTGATGAAAGGATAAAAAAAGTTCTGATGCAGAAAACAAAACTTAATAGGGGAAACAGTTTAAAGAAATATATCATGAAAAAATCATGATGTAACCCTTTTCGAGATCACCCGGAAAGTGTTATGGTTTTATTTATTATCTGTTCAAAACAGTATGTATTTTTGGTGTAGGCCAAGTTACAGCAAAACAACGAGCAAAAAAAAATTCAAATTTTTGCCAAAAAATCAGATCCAAATTTTTCACAAAAAAATAGGTCGTTTTTTGACCGTAACAATGGAAATATTGATCCAAATATGGATTGTCATACAGTTCTGAATTCGTTATTAAAATTCCTATCGATTGGCATTGAAACCTGGACATTTTATTTTTTGTCCATTTTTCGTAAAAAATCATGATGTACCCCCTTATAAAAAAATTGAAAATTGACGAAAATTTTATTTTTCCTAGATAACCCAGAAAGTGTCACGGATTTATTTATTATTTTGTTATCTGTTCAAAACAGTATGCATTTTTGGTGTACGACCATTTTTGGCCAAGTTACAGCAAAAAAACGAAGAGAAAAAATTCAAATTTTTGCCAAAAAATCAGATCCCAATTTTTCACAAAAAAATAGGTCGTTTTTTGACCGTAACAATGGAAATATTGATCCAAATATGGATTGTCATACAGTTCTGAATTCGTTATTAAAATTCCTATCGATTGGCATTGAAACCTGGACATTTTATTTTTTGTCCATTTTTCGTAAAAAATTATGATGTACCCCCTTATAAAAAAATTGAAAATTGGCGAAAATTTTATTTTTCCTAGATAACCCAGAAAGTGTCACGGATTTATTTCTTATTTTGTTATCTGTTCAAAACAGTATGCATTTTTGGTGTACGACCATTTTTGGCCAAGTTACAGCAAAAAAACGAAGAGAAAAAATTCAAATTTTTGCCAAAAAATCAGATCCCAATTTTTCACAAAAAAATAGGTCGTTTTTTGACCGTAACAATGGAAATATTGATCCAAATATGGATTGTCATACAGTTCTGAATTCGTTATTAAAATTCCTATCGATTGGCATTGAAACCTGGACATTTTATTTTTTGTCCATTTTTCGTAAAAAATCATGATGTACCCCCTTATAAAAAAATTGAAAATTGGCGAAAATTTTATTTTTCCTAGATAACCCAGAAAGTGACACGGATTTATTTCTTATTTTGTTATCTGTTCAAAACAGTATGCATTTTTGGTGTACGACCATTTTTGGCCAAGTTACAGCAAAAAAACGAAGAGAAAAAATTCAAATTTTTGCCAAAAAATCAGATCCCAATTTTTCACAAAAAAATAGGTCGTTTTTTGACCGTAACAATGGAAATATTGATCCAAATATGGATTGTCATACAGTTCTGAATTCGTTATTAAAATTCCTATCGATTGGCATTGAAACCTGGACATTTTATTTTTTGTCCATTTTTCGTAAAAAATTATGATGTACCCCCTTATAAAAAAATTGAAAATTGGCGAAAATTTTATTTTTCCTAGATAACCCAGAAAGTGTCACGGATTTATTTCTTATTTTGTTATCTGTTCAAAACAGTATGCATTTTTGGTGTACGACCATTTTTGGCCAAGTTACAGCAAAAAAACGAAGAGAAAAAATTCAAATTTTTGCCAAAAAATCAGATCCCAATTTTTCACAAAAAAATAGGTCGTTTTTTGACCGTAACAATGGAAATATTGATCCAAATATGGATTGTCATACAGTTCTGAATTCGTTATTAAAATTCCTATCGATTGGCATTGAAACCTGGACATTTTATTTTTTGTCCATTTTTCGTAAAAAATTATGATGTACCCCCTTATAAAAAAATTGAAAATTGGCGAAAATTTTATTTTTCCTAGATAACCCAGAAAGTGTCACGGATTTATTTCTTATTTTGTTATCTGTTCAAAACAGTATGCATTTTTGGTGTACGACCATTTTTGGCCAAGTTACAGCAAAAAAACGAAGAGAAAAAATTCAAATTTTTGCCAAAAAATCAGATCCCAATTTTTCACAAAAAAATAGGTCGTTTTTTGACCGTAACAATGGAAATATTGATCCAAATATGGATTGTCATACAGTTCTGAATTCGTTATTAAAATTCCTATCGATTGGCATTGAAACCTGGACATTTTATTTTTTGTCCATTTTTCGTAAAAAATTATGATGTACCCCCTTATAAAAAAATTGAAAATTGGCGAAAATTTTATTTTTCCTAGATAACCCAGAAAGTGTCACGGATTTATTTCTTATTTTGTTATCTGTTCAAAACAGTATGCATTTTTGGTGTACGACCATTTTTGGCCAAGTTACAGCAAAAAAACGAAGAGAAAAAATTCAAGTTTTTGCCAAAAAATCAGATCACAATTTTTCACAAAAAATAGGTTGTTTTTTGACCGTAACAATGGAAATATTGATCCAAATATGGATTGTCATACCTTTCTGAATTTGTTATTAAATTTCCTATCGATTGGCATTGAAACCTGGAAATTTTATTTTTTGTCCATTTTTCGTAAAAAATCATGATTTTATTTTTTCAAGATCACCGGGAAAGTGTCATGGATTTATTTGTTATTTAGGTATCTGTTCAAAACAGTATTTATTTTTCGTGTAGGACTATTTTTGGCCAAGTTACAGCAAAAAAACGAAAAGAAAAAATTAACAATGGAAATATTGATTAAAAATGGAAATATGGATTGCCATACCTTTCTGAATTCGTTATTAAATTTCCTACCGATTGGCATTTAAACCTGGACATTTAATTTTTTGGCCATTTTTCGCAAAAATTATGATGTAAAATATAAAATCAATATGAAAATCCAAAATATAATCGAAAATCTAAAATCCTCTGCCACCTGCTTTTAATCCTTTTCCTTTATTTTCGGGCTGTATGCAATTACCATTGATTAATGCTTAAGGAAAGAGAAGGGTAAACTGGAGGAGAAAAGCGAAAAAAGTCTGAAGAAAGTAACGCTTGTAATTATTTTTCCATTGATTGAGGTTTGGTCTTTTTTTTGCTTTCTTCCTTTGGTTGTTCCCTCTTTCCCTCTTTTCCTCTTTTTTTTTATTGTCGTTGGCCAATTTATGGTAGTTAAGCTTCTCCTTGGTCCTGTTCCTAGTGCTTCCTTCGCCACTTTGTCGGCTGCTTCTGCCTGCAAATGATGCTGTAATTTATTTGCCTTTGTCATTGCACTTGGCCCGGGTCTTATACATATAGCATGGTAGTATATACCCATCCCCTCCCCCGTTCCTTTCATTTCACCCTCCTTGCGCTTCTATCTTTTTGGCCACTTGTGGCAGTTTCGCTCGGCGGATCCTCGGCGATGCCTGTGCCTGCGAATGGCTGCTCATAAATTTCTGCTGCCTGCATTTGCGTATGTTGCCCATCGTCGGCGCAGCTGCTGCTTCTTCGACTATTGATACACTGGGAAAAGTTCCCAGTAAGCTTTAAAAATATAAAACATTTAAAACATTTCAAAAATATTCTGTAGACAAGAAACAATTTAAATTGGAATTTTAGTAAACATTTTTAAAGCTTAAAACACATTTTAAAGTTTACCAGAGATGGCTGTCATCGCTTAAGTTACCGAAATATAAATAAAATTAAATAATTTCTGCAACATTTTCTCTCTATTTACCCCCTAAAAAACCCCCCTCTCGCCCGCCTCTGTCTTGTAATTTATGTGCGGATTTTTATGGTTTGTTAGTTTTTGCAGCCATAATCCAACCTATCCACTCTAGTGTCTACTGCCACACCCCCAGCGCGCTGCCGCCCCCTTCGTCGCTGTCTTATTGAACACTTGCAACATCATGTTTACCTCACTACGGTTAACCTAACCACCCCCTCTGCCCACGCCCCTACATTCTTTTAGATTTATTTGTTTGTTGTTTTCCTTCCTCCTCTGGTTTTGGTTCCGTTTCGGCTGGGGATTCTTTCATTATGATTTACTCCCTGAATTTTGTTGGTTCATTTGTTGCTAACCTTTTTATATGCAAATTGGTTTAAGGAAAAAAACGCGTATAGGAAATTTAAGAGATTTAAAGTTGATGTAGGTCGAAATTAAATTTGTTTAAAAAAATAAATTTGTTTAATACTTATAACTAATTGTGTGTATTTTTTCATTGCAGTTGCCTTAATTTGGAGGAAGGAAAATTGAATTGGGTAAGTTGAAACTTATTTTTAATGAAATTTAATTAAATTCCCAGAAGATATTTTTTCTAATCAAGCTTTTCTGTAAAGTTTGTATATCATCAACATTGTGATGATTTTTATGGTGCCTTTTTCCACTGCCAAAATCAATTTTCGCTTTCGTTTATGAAGAACAAATATTTATTTTCCTTATGCATTTTCGCCGCACTTTTTTTCTCATCTTTTTTGTATGCAAATTGAGCTGAAGATATAGTCGCCATATTCCCTTTAATATGCCATTGCATTTTGTCGCCTTCCCTGGTTTTTCTCGAGATATTTTGTGTTAATTTCTGGCTTGCCGCCAAATCATTTCTTCAGTTTGTTTACCTTTCGATGCAACTTCTTTGCTGGGCTCCCCTTTTGTATTTATTTTCTTTTATTCTTGGTTTCTTCTCCCTTTTTTTTGCATTTAATTGTGTTGATTTTCGCGCTTGCCAAAAGGGGAGACTTTTTGCCTTTTATTTTTTGAAGAATTATTTTTATTTTGTGTGTGTCACACGTGACCAAAATTAGCTCCGCTGTAATTGCCTTTAATGTTTCGCCACGGTGAGAAAGTGAAACAAATCGAGAACTTTCATCTTTTGCGGAAAATGTGTTCATAGTTTTTGTGGAAAATCGAATTTCTTATAAATAGTAAACGATTAAAAAGTTACCTTAAATGTTGTATTAAAAATTAACCTGAAACCTGGCTAACCATTACATTACTCGACCATTTTCTTCTTCGATTAAATCGCGTGTCTCACGCGTGAATATCGAATCGAATGAGTGTACCCAAACACACAACTTGCCATCGATTCATTACGATTCACAGCGAATAAGAGAAGAAAAAGGCAACTATTTCGTGACTGGCACTTGCTACTCCGACTGCGGTTACTTATTAACTTTTATGGACCATATATAAAGTGCAATTTTCCCCATTTTCAACAAGACGCCAGCGGCCCGAACTACTCATCCCCGGGAAAACGGGGAAAACCAGTTAAGAATGGTAAAAAAAGGCAACAAAAAAGCAAAAAAACCCAAACTTATACTGGAACTTAAAGCAAAACTAAACCGAGGCACAGAGTTGCATTTCTTTGGCCATAGCAATTTACCAAATATGTACCTTTCACTTTGAAAATCGTAAAATGTCACAAACTGTTCAATAAAAACACAAATGACAATAAAAAATCCGATAAACAAGCGGAGGAAAATGGCAGCCGCAACCGAAGAGACTGTGCTGTATGTGCAGCTCTCGGAGTCAAACTCAAACTCGAACTCAAACTCAGGCATCGACAACAATGCACAAGCCATTGCATAAATTATTGGAAATTTATGCGAAAATTACAGCAACAACTGCGGCTGAAAAGCGGACAACGTCAGCAGCAACGGGAATCGAAGATTTAAAGTCTCTCAGATACCTAAAAAAAGTTTAAAAATATTTAAGAAATATATAATGCAAATTTAGATGTTTTAAAAATAATTTTATAAATAACTATTATAATTTTGTAAGTCTAAACACCGCAAAAAAATTTATTAGACTTTAAAGAAATTTTCAAAGTATTTCGGCAAAAATAAATTGTTAAAATGTACAAATATTTTTTAATTAAAAAGCTTATTTATTTATAACATATATTTTCCATTTTTTTGGGTATCAATCGGGTCAGAGAAAAAGACAAAAAGAAACAAAATAAAATATTGATTTTCTTTCGTTAAAAATTCAAAATTAAATTTACCTTTTTTGTCTTTGCTTGTTGCAACCAAAGTAGAGAGCGGAAAAATAAAATAAAAATGGAAAGACGATGGAAATTTACACTGATAACGAAATGATGCGTTTTCAAAATTGTATTTTATGATTTAAAACGAACGTGATCCCCAAAACACAACAAAGGGGTCAACAAGTTGTCAACTTTTTATGATTATTTTCTGCCTGTTTTTTGTTTTTTTGTTGCTTAGCCTTTGTTTGGTGTGTGTTAACCTTTTCTATTTGCATTTTCAAGTCGCTTTTCTTTATTTCTTTCAATTTTATGATCTTTTTTATAAGCTCGCCAACGAAGCGTGTGAAAAAGCCAAGCGAGAAAAGAGTGGAAAAAAGATCCGACGAAGAAGAGGAAACTTTGAGAGCCAGCTAATGAGAAATAAAAGAAGTAGTAGATTTTAATGGGTAAAAAGGTGAAATAGAAAAGAGGTTTCTTGTATTTGCTTAATGGCTGAGACAAAACGAAATTGGCCAAGTTAAGGCCTGCTAACTAGTTGGGAAAAGACAGAAAAATATGGGGTATGTGATGCAAGTGGCCTCGAGGAGATGAGATTTGTAGGGTTTTACATCTTTAAAGATTTTGGAATATCATAGATGCAATTTTGTTGTGCAGTTTTTCATGTATAAAATTTAAAATCAAGCGCATTAACCTCACTACACTTCAATGAATAATTTTACGGGCTTCTACTGTATTTTTTCGCCATTATTCATATTGCTTTTAAGATTAACTCTCCGCCTCTTGTTGGCCGTTAATGAAATTTCAATAAAAATATCATGGCAACAACATGCTGGGTTTCTCTTTTTGCATCTCAGTAATTTTCCTTAATTATTATTTGTTTAATTGCGCTCATTGTTGTTCGGTTTATATGCAGACATATATATTTTTTCTTTTTCTACTTTTTTTTTGCCCGGCTTTGTTTGCGTTTTGGCTTAGCTTGCGTTTGCTTTTCTGATTATTTTAATTCTCATTTCTCAGCTTTATTTTTTCGCTTCTTTGCTTTGTTTTAATGGCTTTCCCACATTGTTGTAATTAAAATACGTTAAACGGTGTTTTGCATATAGGCAGGCCTCTCTGCATCAAAGGAAAAGCCTACGGAATTTGCAGTTCTTCAAGAGTTTTTCCTTGGGAACAACAAAACGACAAAGTTGGAAATTGCCTCTCTCTCTCCCTTTTTACAGTGAAAACAATTTAAATGTGTGTCTCGAGTATGGGCAGCGAAACAACAGTGAACTCCAATGAAGTCGGGAGCAATTAAGTGTGTGTGTAGGATACCCCTACCGAAAAAAAACCCATATACCACTTATAGTTTTATATGTTGTTTATGCAGGTGCCTTTTGGTTGGAGTTTTTATACCCTTTACTTGTGGAGTAAAAGGGTATATTGTAAAATGGTAAATGTCATTTTGTTGTGCTGCTTAATACTTACCATTTACTAAAAAGTTATGAGCAAACAATTTAATGCAAGCAGTCGATATACTACTGGCATAACTTCCTTTAGCTTAGTAAAGGGGTATCTGATAGTCGAGGTGCTTGGTACTTTGCTTTGGTTGCTTGCACACAAGAAACGTGCCAAAGCAATTCAAAATTGAAGGAAAAAAACAGCAGCAATGAACATTGCAAGTACAGCAGCAACAATCATTTGAAGTCAGCTGCTGCTGCTTCTCTCTCAATTAACTTTGCATGCATTTAATTGCTTGGACAACGAATTTAATTTGATTTAAAGAAACCAACTGCATTATATAAGTGTTGCATATGCATACTATATACGATAAGCGATATACGATATAATTTGCGAATTGTTAGGTGAAAATGGGCAATTTTCCTCGAGTAAATTCACAATTCTAAGAAGATTAAATATTAGGTATTACCTAAATATTCTTAGAAACCAGCATTCCTTAATTTCCTGCTCATTCCATTGACTGTTTTTTTGGGCCAACTTAAGCCTCTTGGCAAACATTTCACTTTAATTTTGTCGCCACTTAGTTTTGATTTATTTGCTCCTGTCTTTTGCCCACCCATTCTCAATTTTCTCATTTTTCCTACCTTTTTTTGGGCCTGATTTGACATTTAAATGCTACAACGATTCGTCTGCTGTTTGCCAGTCTATCTGTCTGTTTGTCCGCTTGTCTGCTAACTTGGCTTTCATTTCCGTGTGACCCAAATTCGACGAGACGACAAATTGCCAAGAGAGATTTTCATTTGGCTTCTGTTTGGCGCCTCAATTGCCATTCATTCACATTCACATTCACCCACGGCAATTAAACGGTTTTCAAGTTAACCTTTCGCCGACAGCCCACAATAATATTAATTATAGTTTTTGATGCTCGCGCCTGAATGGGCTTTCAATTAAGGAAGAGAAGCGCCTGACAATTAATTAATTAAGTCCCTGGGAGTTTTCGTGTGTGTAAAAGTAAAATGTCGCTTGGCCTTTGCTGGCTTTTCCTTTTGGGGAAGAACTGAGGGCGGTGAATTTGACTTTAAGTTTAAAATAAATAAATTTTATTATTTGGATATTTTTAATAAACCAATATATAATAACAATGTTAATAATATTTGTAACTACTTTATTTTGATATAATAAAAATATATTAATATTGAATGACAATAACTTCCTAATTATATAATTTAATATAAAATCGAATAAATTCTTTAAAAAAAAGTCTTAGAAAAAGTATTTAGAAAATGTATTTAATCTTTCAAGTAAATATTTTTAGAATAGCTGCGGCTTAACTTGTAAATAACAGCCTTTGCGTAGCCTATTCATCAGCCTTTGCTTTTCATTCGCAAAACCGATTCATTATCAGGGTTTACGCCCAATTGACTTTCGATAAACTTGCGAGGGTAAAAAGTAAGACCCCTGTTTTCTCTTCTGTTTTTTTTTACCTTCTGAGAACTTTGCCCCCTTTTCCCTGGCTTTTTTCCCCACCCTCCATTTTTTTTAGTGCATCATGAATATGCCGCCGTTGTTGTTGTTTGTTGTTTGTTAGCCTGTTTTGTTTGTTTTACCTTTTTTATGGCCTGACGCCAGGAGTCAGCTTCCTCTGTGTTTTCTTATTTATTTATGTGAGTTTGCTGTATTTTTTTTGGTGTGTCGCCAAGTTCAAGCCATGAAATTCATAAGATGGTGAAAATCTGCCCGCCAACTCTCCAAAAATTCTTTAATGCCTTTTTTTGGGGGAAATTTATGTTATTAAATATTTACACTTTTTGGGGGGACAACTGTTCTTGTTTCTTATCTAAATATAGAGGGGAAAGGTTTTCGGAATTTTAATTTTAATAGGAATCTTAATGTCTAATTCGTTTCTATACACCTTATTTGTTGATTGATTATTGAAGTTGTTTGCTTAAAGGGCTTTGGATTACTGGCTTTCAATTGAGGCTTTTCCTTTCGGCCAGTTGGCTTTTATTACTTCAATTGTTTACCTTATAAGGCAATCGTTTTATCGTTATTTTGTTTTTTTTTTTGTATCATTTCTGAAAGATTTTACTGATTTTATTCCAAGGTTGCGCCTTTGTACACGATCGAAAAGGGCTGCATTATATCGCTCCACCTCCAACTCCACGTAAAGTTATCTCAAGGTGAAGTCCACAAAAATCGAAAAAAAAGAAACAATCCAAGCGTATAAAAATCCCCATTAAAGGGCATAAAACGCCAAGGTTGGCTTGTTGAGTTTTTTTCGGCTTTTGGCTTTTGCTGCGAGTGCAATTGCAAATTAAAAATTGTTTTTCCATAATTATTTCGCCCTTTTTTTGTGTTTTGTATTTTTCACTGTCCCCCGTTGATTGGCTTGTGTACGAAAAAGGTTGTCCACGATTGTGTCAACTTGTCGCTCTCGCTTTTCGGACACTGAGGCAAACAAAAGATATATAAATATATTGGTGTACAAAAAAAGAAGCCAAAACGAGACCAGAAAAATGTTTCCCGGTTATGCAATCCCAATTGTCTGCAGGCCAAAAAAATAAAACGGTTTTTGTTTCAACGCAAGCGATTTTTAATTGCCCGCTGTAATTGCTTTCGAAAACTTGTCTGGTCAGTCTTCAAAAATACTTACTTCTTAGTACTTACATATTTTGGAAAATTTTAAAAATAGTTTGATGACATTTTAGGGTATTACAAAATTAGCATTTAAGAAAACAAGACAATAAATAAAATTAATAAAATCGTATCCTAATTTTCTTGTTAGTTTCTTTTTCACTTTTGTTTTTTTTTTAAGAATTGGTTGTAAAATTGGTTTACAATTTATTATACCCGTTACTCGTAGAGTAAAAGGGTATATTGTATTCGTGCAAAAGTATGTAACAGGTAGAAGGAAGCGTTTCCGACCCCATAAAGTATATATATTCTTGATCAGGATCACTAGCCGAGTCGATCTAGCCATGTCCGTCTGTCCGTCTGTCCGTCTGTCTGTCTGTCCGTCTGTCCGTATGAACGCTGAGATCTCGGAAACTATAAAAGCTAGAAGATTGACATTTTGCATGCAGATTCTAGGAGTTCCTACGCAGCGCAAGTTTGTTTCAAAAGGGTGCCACGCCCCCTCTAACGCCCACAATCGCATATATACGATTTTAAAAATTTCAATATTTTGGAAAAGTAAAAATGCAGTTTTATTGTGTTTATCAATACCTATCGAAATGTAGAAGAAATTTTTTAAATCGGACCATTCGTTAAAAAGTTACGGCGGATCAAAGTTTTTCTCCATCTCTTTCGCACTCCCTTTAGCTGAGTAACGGGTATCTGATAGTCGGGGCACCCGACTATAGCGTTCTCTCTTGTTTTTCATATATATTTCCCCAAAATATTTTCTATAATTTGTAATATGTTTTATTTATTTATTCTGTAAAAATATATTAAACTTTAAATTTACCCATTTTGATATTTTTAATACTTGGCTTAAAAAATACACCTACAATACAAATATTTTCATATAAATCAGAGAAATCTTTAGCACTTGCGGGGGTGCTGTCCGAAGTAAATGAAAGATATAGCTCCTCGAGACAGAGTCGATCGGCTCGACTCCTTTTGGGCCATGTCTCTGCCCCCACGAAATGTCACTTGCCACAGGGCTCTCTCTTCGCTTCGCTATTTGCCATTTGCCTTCGGAGCGAAGTGGAGTGGAGTTGAGCTCCATGTGTCATTTTTATCGCTTCACTCCGTGGTAAGCCCCGAAACCCCCCTCGAAAACCCCCTCGAATCCCCAGAGTGCTCCAAGTGCCGCTGCATAAAATTGCCAACTACACAATCGCAGTCTGGCTTGGTTTTTATGACTCAGAAGTGCTTTACGCTGTGATTGAGTAGACAGCCGACCGCAGAGGCGCAGTCCAGGGGCTCAAGGGGGGATCATATCGGGGGGCTCTATATACTATACCTACATACATATATGATGATGTGCAGGGAGAATAAAGAGGAGCCATGAAAATGTGGAAATCGAAATTGTGAAAGTTAAGTAAATGACGGCAACTTGTCGCTGGGTTCTACGGTCTATATATAAAGCATAAGTACTCCCCAGTTCCGCGAATCACCAACCCATCCAACGACCCACCCACCCACTCATCGGGGAAATCGGATATATATATCGTGGTGATTCAGTGGCAATCAAAGAATAACCAATGAATATGCAATGGGCACTAGTTTTTATCGAAGAAGAACAGCAATAAAATAGAAGTATTGGAAATGTTATGGCATTCATATTGTAAAAGATATTTTTATTTGTATTTATATTTATAATAATTATATTTATTAAATATTTTATTATATTATATTATAAGATTTATATTTATTAAATATTTTATTATATTATTATATTTTTGGTACTTTAATATTCTCTAAAATCAGTCCATCATTATTGGCTATTATTATTAAATGGACTGATTATTTTGCATTTTGTATCTTCATCAGTTAGAATAATGCTTTAGTTAGCTCCACGTTTTTAAGTGTTATTAGGGCCCCTTTCTCAACAATATTTATACCTTCGTGTTGGGCTATCTGATCTGGGAACCCTTGAATCTTCGGTTACCTCACAGTAATTTGCAGAAATTTGTTGTTGCCTTGCCCTCACCCGATATATATGTATATATATAACTGCGGGAATATGGCCCGGTCATGATAGCCACTTGCCACTTGGCCACTGGCCGTTCTGGCCCTGGCTGCACTTACCTGGCTTTCCTGGCCAAATTCCCAGTCATTTGGGTTCACTCCGAAACCCCCTTTTCCCCTTTAAAATCCCCTTTCCACGGGCGGCAGTTTGTGTTGGCCATTTCGGTTGCCGTTTTCGGTTGTTATGGCCACTTGCAACACACACACACACACACACACACACACACACTCAGAAAAACACAACGAGCAACATCATCACGTAGAAAGGCAGACGAACAACTTGAAAAGAAAACAAGAGAGAACGCTATAGTCGGGTGCCCCGACTATCAGATACCCGTTACTCAGCTAAAGGGAGTGCGAAAGAGATGGAGAAAAACTTTGATCCGCCGTAACTTTTTAACGAATGGTCCGATTTAAAAAATTTCTTCTACATTTCGATAGGTATTGATAAACACAATAAAACTGCATTTTCACTTTTCCAAAATATTGAAATTTTTAAAATCGTATATATGCGATTGTGGGCGTTAGAGGGGGCGTGGCACCCTTTTGAAACAAACTTGCGCTGCGTAGGAACTCCTAGAATCTGCATGCAAAATGTCAATCTTCTAGCTTTTATAGCTTCCGAGATCTCAGCGTTCATACGGACAGACGGACAGACAGACAGACAGACAGACGGACAGACGGACAGACGGACATGGCTAGATCGACTCGGCTAGTGATCCTGATCAAGAATATATATACTTTATGGGGTCGGAAACGCTTCCTTCTACCTGTTACATACTTTTGCACGAATACAATATACCCTTTTACTCTACGAGTAACGGGTATAAACAGGCAACGGAACGAAAGAAAAATATCTGAAAAATTGATTAAAGTTCTTGCAACGCGCAAGCGGCATCAATTACCTGTTGCGGTTTGGCTCTGAGGTTTGGCAGCAGCAGCAGCAGCAATACAAACGGCAGCAACATCAGCGACGACGGCAGCAACACGAAACACGGCACAGCAGCAACCAGCAACACAGCAACCAGCAACATCAACCAAAATCAGGTGAAGGAGAGATGAGGCTGCGGCTGCAGAAGATGAGGCACAACCGAGGCAAAGTTAAATATGATTACAGCGCTTGGCTTTTAGTTTCAAGCATTTTTCAATATATGCGATGATAAAAAAACAGAAAAAAAATGGAAAAAAATTCGTTGTGGTTGTTTGTTGTTGTTGCTGTTATTGCAGTTGTTGCTGGTTCGCATAATCAAGCTAAATTTGTTGTTGCCGCCGTTTCGTGAGCTGGCTTCGTGCTGCCTCACTACACAGGAAGAAAAAAGGCTTAGAAGAGGGAATTTTAGGGGAAATAAAATGTTAAAATGTTAAGTCAAAGTTAAAGCTAAAGTTTTATTACGTTAAGATTCTTAGTTATATAAAAAATATTAAACTTTTATTTTACATTTCTGGTAGATCCTTAAACCTTTCTGTGTAAAAGAGAATTTCCAGTTTTGAACTTGGGCAAGGCTTTTCTTTTGCTTTTCTGCTGTCTCTGTCTCTTTATTTTTTCTTCTTTTTTTTTGATTGATGATATTACATTTTCAACTCATGTGTGCGCCCTTCTTTTTCCCACCCTCCTAAGGCCGTCTCTTTCGCGCTCTTTGGCTGCGAAGAAAGCGCTTAATTGCTTTTGAATGCTTTCCGTGAGTTGCATTTGCCGCCGCCAGCAAAACAAAAAAAAAACAGGAGAAGAAAAGGAAAAAAACACTGAAAAATCTGAAAAAAATATAAGGAAAAATAAAAGAAAAGACAGCTGATGGTTGGGGACCCGGTCGTCGGTCTTGTTTATGTAAAAAATGTTAAATCATTAAGGCAGGCACAGCAGCAGCATCAGCAACTTGTGTTCTTTGGAGTTGGGTTCTCGGTTCCTTGGACATTGTCTATGGGTCCACAGTTTGACAGGCACTGCGGTTAAATGCCAAGCAACCCGAGAGCCAAACAACCAACAACGAACAACAAAGGGAATCTTTAAAGCTCAGCAGCACAGCCACTCGAGATGGAAACACTTGAGCCAGGTTTCCTCCTCCTCCTCTTTGAGTTCCTCCCCCTCAATTGTGTAGAAATGCCAGCTAGAAAATCGAAAATCCAACCGCAAAGTAGAAGACTTGAGAAGAAACAACCGAAGAAGCCAAGAAGACGAGTCTTCGCTCCGTAGGCAAAGTTATTTCGTTTCTTCTTTAACTGCGAGATGAAAAGGTCGAAACAGTTGGCTTATAAGGTGGTTATGGTGGAATCCTAATGGAAAACGTTGTATCACGAAAATCTTTATCTTTATGTAAACAATAAAGAAAAATAGAAAGATGATTTAATATTTGCAGATAAGATTTTGATAATATTTTTTATTGATAATATTTTTCAAATAACGTCTACAGTTTTTTTAAAGTTAGGAAAACAATTTTTGTTTCGTTTAAGTAAGTTTTAAATTTTTTAGAAATTACATATTTATGTTTAAGAATTTTAATACCTATAAAAAAGTACAAAAACTAATTTTCTACTAATTTCCAGAGTATTTACCATTCTATACGGATTACTTCTATGATTTAAGGCTTATTTATTTATTTTCTTTTTTTGGCTAAACAATAAAGGAAAATTCCCTTAACATTTTGCAACATTTTCAAATCTGAAGTAGCTGGTTAGGCTCGGGAAAAAAGAGAAGAGGGGGAAAAGGCGAGGCAGAAGAGAAGACCATTTGCTGCATCATTAATGGAGCCAGTCTGCATGGGGGTCCCCCAGCCCCCCGTCACCCCTTCACACCCCCTTTGATCATTGGGTAAATATCAACAAGCGTCCGTCCATGTCTGCGACTAAAAGATTTTTTCAATTCCTGGAATTTAATCAAGGTGCATCTGCAAGCCGGGTAAAAAAGGGGAATGGGGCAAAAAAACACAAGAAGACCGCTGGCGGTGGTCGTTGTTGTTGTTGTTGTTTCGGTTGTTGGAGCTACGTGGATGTGTCTGCCCAAATAGTTAAAGGGCAAAATAAATAAACGTAGTCGGTCGACAAATGTGACGACAACGCCGGCGACGAAGAAGAAAAAGAAGGGGAAACTCTTGCCTATAATGATGTGCCGATAATGAAAGAGCAAGTTAATGTCGGTTGCTGTGCTGTGTGAAATCATTTTGTAGATGCGCGTGATGCGATAATATTTTCTACACCCTTTTGCTTTTCTTTTTTCTTCTCTTTAGATTTTTTTTAAATATTTTTTTATAGCTCTGTATCTGCAAGATACTTGTACTTTTGCTGCAATGACATTTAATTGCAACTGCAACACCTGCAAAAAAAAAATCTGAAAAAATATGAAAACGTTTCACACGCTCAGCAAAATCAAATGGAAAAGAAACAAAAGCAAAAATAATATAGAGCAGCTGCTTGCCCAGAATCTAATCAATTTGAACGAAAATATAGAGGAGATCCGGAACAACAGCTGTTGTGTGTTGCTTCTCCATTGTTTTGTATCCAATAGATACTATATATGTGTATCTCATAATTTGTAGGGGTTATGCGAAGCGTTTACCTGCTCTCGAAACGGCTCAATTGTTCTCAAAAGGATGCCAGTGCCGCTTGGAAACCGGTTTGGTTCCCAGATTTATTTGTTCAATCTTTACACCTGCAGAGATACAAATACACGCAGCAGTCAGAGATTAAGATACATAAAATGTTCGACCTGCAATTACCACAGAATTGTTGCCACATCCATCTATTATGCAGGTTGGCCCCTCTAAAAAGTAGATTTTATTATTTATTATCACAAAATAATTTAGCCGAAAATCATATTTGTATTTGAATTGCAACGATTGCCATTTAAAAAGGGCTATACCATTTTTGCGCATTGCCCTTGTTAAATATTCATCGTTCATTTTCCGATTCTGTGTACTCGGGGACTATAATAACAATGAATACAAATTAAAGACCATCATCAGACGCATTATGATGAGTGCGTATTCATTCAACAGACTACCAAATGAATGGAAAGCGGCTTAATAATTATATGACGAGTGGGAAATTTAAATGCAAAAGTAAGCCAAGGAGAAAATAAATATATTTAGTAAGAGAAGTCAGGAAAATTGTAAAATAAAGCTTAATAATTCTGAAAAATGGACACCAAATATATTTAAATAATTTTGTTACTATTACAAAAATACAGAAATAGTAAATAAATTAAAAAAAAATCAAGCTTACTCTTTTTTAAAACTTACTATAAATATTAAAGCTTTATAAATTATTACAGAAATAGTAAGTAATATTTTGGTATTTTAAATAAATTTTTTAATTTTCCCTAGTTTTTCCATTTATTTAGTTTTCCCTTTACCAATTTGTTTGTACCCTGTTTTTCCCTTTGCCAATGATTTGTTGCCTATTCTTGTGCGCGCTGCTAATTTACGAGGCTAATTTTGCTGCGGCAACTTATTCATTGCACTGCACTTGACTGACTAAGACTTGCCTTTTACCCCCTCAATCCCCCCTTACCCCCTTTTGTTTTGTTGGCCATTTCCTGTCACGTCTCTGACAGCAACAAAAACACAACAAAACAAAACAAAAAGGGGCAACAGAAACAGCAGCTCGAACTGGTCAAAAGAATTTGCAAGGAAAGTTTCGTTGGCTTAAAGGAAAAAAAACCAAGAGACAGGAAAAACGGGGGGTGGTGAGGGAAAGTATGCCAATTGCCAGGGTCAGGGCCTAAAGAAGAAGAAGAAGCTGTAGAAAAGGAAGATGAGCGGTAGCCAAGGTTTCCAATCTATCTTTCAGTTTCCCTGCAGCTGTATAAAGCGGAAAGTTTATCGAATTATGTGCAACAAAGTGATGAGGGAAGATGGTCGGTTGGGTCAAATGGGAAATGGCTAGCCAATCACCTAAGTGATTATCCAGTTCAGCCGTCTGACAGCCGATATCTCATTTAGCTCCTCGGGATAATCGTTAGCCGATTACGAAAAATCGCATTTATTACTTGTCAAGTTTCAATGAAATAATAATAGGAACTTTTGATGTTTTAGATATTGATATTGATATTCTTATAGATACTGATAAAGATATTCATATTGATAATTTTATAGATATTGATAAAGATATTTATATGGATATTGATAAAGATATTCTTATAGATATTGATAAAGATATTCATATAGATATTGATATAGATCAAAAGTGTTTATGTTCAAAAAAATATAAATATTTTTGTTTTTAATTTACTTATATATTTGGAATTTAATTCTTAACTTCTCAGATAATTGCTAAAATCTCGAATGAGTTCCAAATCTAAATAATAATTATTTGACTAATCGGAAAACCTTGCATCTCTGTATTTTCCCCAGCCAACGAGACCATTTTCTCTGGCTAATGCAATTATTGGCAGACGCACAAGTGGACAGGAGACAGGCGACAGGCGACAGGAGGCGAAGGGGAGGATAATGAGCTGGAGTTTGCTGGCTTATTTGCCAAAGGAGATCATCGCAAATGGGTTGGCAGCCCGTTAAAAAGTCAGCTTTCAATGGCTCTTCTCCGACGTCTGTCTCCTCTTAGTCATCCTGCAGAGACTCCTCTTAATTTCACCCCCTTCCCCTCCCCCACACACCTTCTGCCCTTTGCCCCCTTTATCCTTGACATCTTTTTGTCTCATTAACATTTGCGCCACACAATCAACGGCGGGCGACGAGACTGGACAGCGTTTTTTTCCACCGTTGTTGCGTCTGTTGTCTTTTTTTGTCTGTATCTTTCGCCGTTGTTGCATCTCCTCCGTGACACTCTCTTTCTTCTCGCCCCGCTCCCCACTTTCTCCGGGGTAATTCTTCTCCACCTCGGTTGGATAATGTCCAAAGTGCATAGTGGTGCAAAACCTGCAGTAACAGAAATTTTTAAAATATAGTTTAGACCACAAAATTTGACATGAAAAAATTTTAAAAATCATGCAACCATTTGTTAATTATATGAAGAAAAGATTTATATTTTTTTTTACATTGGGAAAAAATGTAAAACTTTTGCAACTTTTTAAAATTCATTTGGAATACAAATTGTTGCAATTGGAAACAAATATTTAATTTTATTTACAGTTTTATTATTTAATTTTTTCTTTCTACATTTTTCTTTAAATTTTTTCAGTTTTATCAATTTTTTTTTTTAGAGTTAAGGGCATTTTAATCTTCGACTTGTTAACACCCACTTTCCTTTCCAGTTTTTATTAGCCCTGCTTTCTGCTGCAATTTCAATTTAGTCTTTGTTTTGTTCTGTTCTGTTGTGCTTTGTTTTTATTTTTGCCGTTTGTCATGGTTGATGTTGCTGTTGCGCTCTATGTTGCTGCTGTTGCTGCTCGTTGCAATGTTGCTGCTGTTGTAGCATTTGTTTGACAAGCACCACGTACAACATGCTCGTTTGGCGAGAGGCGAGGGGTATGCGGGGTATATGAGTTGGCTACAAAATTAAAAATGATATGGAATCAACAGCGGGCATGAGGATGGGGAGCTGTGGAAATTGGCAAGCAAAAGATGCACTCGACCATGTTAACCAAGGGCCGAGAACCCGGGAAACAAGCCGGTCGAGTGGAGAGGCTAAAAAAAAAGTAAGAGAAAAAATAGGTAAACTTTATGACATGTACACACCGAGGAGTTCGAGGCGGGAAATGGAAACAATTAAGGGGACTGGGTAGGACGAAATGAGATTTAAGGAAGAGCATTAAGAAAATCCCAGGATACGAGGCAACAGGTAGTTGAGTTAACTATAAAATTCAACTGGCTTAAAGTAGAACTCCTTTCGCATAACGGTGCTAACCTTTTGGGCAACCTTAAAATAGGTTGTTCTCCTCGTTTCCATTTAACCTCTTGGCTTTTCGCAACGATCGTGAAAAATTCATATATATATATTCTTTTTTTTAATAATTTTTTCATAGTTTTCCTTCTCGTCTACCGTTTGGCTGACGTTCGTTAGTTGATGTCCGACCCTCTGTGGCCAAGTCTCACTCTCCTTTGTCATTTATGCAGTCAGCAATATGACAAATGCAACTCGATGCAACGACCGCAGCAGAGGTAGCAATAAAAAAGAAGAAAAATATATAAAAAGGAGTACCTGAAAAAAAAGAAGAAAAAAGCTGGAAAATAACAACGGGTGAATCATTTTACCTTTTTATTTTTTTTTGTACCCCATGCTATATTGTGCATTCTTCAAGCATTTTCTTTTGCAGCTTTTTGTTCGCTTATTTGTTTTTTATGACATTTTATTATGACGTCAATGGGGGAAGCGTTTAATTGACAGTTGCTGTGGGTCCTTCCCTTTTCCCTCCTGCGGTTGCCTTTTTTCCGCTTCCGCTCCTGATTCTTCTATTTTTACCATTATTGTTTTAAACTTTCATTTCTAACTTTATGGAAATGTCTTGCACAGAAATGCAATGCAGGGGGGGGTCTGTGAAAAAGGGTAGGGTATTGCGCACTTTTAATATATGGAATTGACAGTTTTATTGCTGTTCAATATGTGGAAAGTAATGTTGCTGACGTTGGTTGCACTTTGGTTGTTTTTTTGACTGCAGCTTTGTTTCTGACATGATGTAGGTGAATTTTAAGTTGTAGTATTTATATTGTTGATTTTTTTCAGGTGTTTTTGTTTTGTGTGTTGGTGGTGATATTTCTAAATTATTTTGAGTAATTGCTGGTTTTTTATTTGTTGTTACTGTTTTATTCAATGTTGGTGAAGTTGTTGAAATTTTTGTATTGATGTTTATATAGTGAATTCTGCTTTCTGGTGAATTTAATGTTAATAATTCTTATGTAATTGGAGTAATTGTTTATATTTCAGATGTTTGTACTACTTTACAGGTGTTTTTTTGAATGTTGGTGAAATTGTTGAATTTATATAGAGGTGTAATTATAGTTGTTATTTAATTTTTATCATTTTCAATCATGTTTCTCTGACTATTTCTGCTGCCGACAGAATTCTTGTTGTTTTAGTTCCTGTTGTTCGGTGTGTTGTGTTGTCTGTGGTTCCTGTTTCTGTTACTGTTACTGTATTTATATCAACTCAAGTTGCTCAAGCTCCTCCTTCTGCTGCTGCCTCTGCTTCCGCTGTGGCTGCAACAATTGCATCAAGCGACGTTGCTCTGGTGACTGTATGTAGTTGCAATTGCGGCTGACATATCCCATTACAGTTTCCGTTACTGGTTTTCTTGGCTCAAAGCAGGGAGGTAATGTTTTTCAACGACAGCTGTGTGCCAAGCATAACATGCCAAAGGAAAATACTAGGCTATCTTCTAACTACTTATATGTATATGATTTTTACTGCCAATAACTGCAAGTCTTTAGCTAATAAATATATATATATTCTCTGTTTCTCTTGCAGCTACACAAACTGGTGGAAACTTTTCCCCACAGCAACTGTCATTGTCTTTTGGCATTGGGCAACATTTTAATTGAAAAAGTTTCTGGCGAGAGCAGCGAAGAGAAGAGATGACTGTGAAATTGGCCAAGCTGTTTGGGTCTGGAGTCGAGGTCCTGGACCAGCAGCAGCAGCAACAGGAGCAACATATCCAGCAGCAACAGCAACAACCGCTGGTAGCACAGCAGCAGCAACCGCCGCCTCTGCCGCCTCCAAATGCGAATATGAAGAGCCTCAAGTATTACGAGCATCTGCAGGCCACCTACGACTGCCATCTGATGGATCACGACCAGGATCAGGATCAGGATCAGGACGACTACGAGGACACCTGCATGCAGCGCAATCATCCGTACAACAATTCACAGCGACCCCTGCTGGGGGATCGGCGACCCCAGCTGACGGTGATGAGTGTGGTGAAAAAGGGGGGTGGTGGCGGCGGTGGCAAGGCGGGGGTGCCACTGCCCCCTCTGCCGCCCCTGAGGAGCTACATCTCACCCTATGTGCAGCAACAGAAGCGGGACAGTGCCAAGGGGCTGCACGGGTTCAACGATTTCGATGCCCTTTCGCAGCAGTATAATCAGCATTTGCAGAGCAGTCCGCACATCGGCTATCCCTACGGCAGTCCCCCCTCGCCGACGGCTCAGTCGAGTGACTTCTGCTTCGATCGACAGACGACGGGATTGGTCAGGGGAACCTCCGCCTCGGTGGGCAATCAGCATCAGGTCATCTCGAGCAGCTCGAGCAACTGCAGCAGCTCGCACACCACATCCACCTCCTCGCCCACCCGTTATTATCCGGATAATTCGGGGAATATCGCCAGCCTGTATCCTAGCCGTTTCGAGGATGATTTTTGCATGCGTCGTCCTGTCGTCCAGTTGGATGGGTCGCCAGGAGGAGGAGGTGGAGTGGGAGTAGCAGGTGGACCCTTCATCTTTGGCATTGCCCCGGAGGAACAGTTGACGGACTATGGAAGCAATCCACTGCCACCGACGCCGCCGCAGCTGAAGCAACAACAATCTGTGATTAGCCGAAGTCCCTTGGTGAGTTAACATTTCCTAACTTGTTTAGTTAAAAAAATTAATATTTATATGAAGAAATCTTTTGTTATACCTTTTAGAAACCAATAAAAATAATTTTTAAATTTAATGTCTTGCAACCATAAAGTTATATGTCTAAAAAGATTTATTTAAATAATTTTAATATTTATTTTTGTATATATATTCTGGTTTTGAAGCAATTTTAAATGGCCACCAACCATACATATGTATATAAATAAATAAAAAAAATAAATAAAAATTTTTAATAGTTTTAGTTAGATCATGAATCTCTTGATTTAGTTATTCTGATTCCTAAATACAGATAAAGAAAAGAGTCAGAACCAACTTGATTAACCTGTATATTTTCATTGAATGGAAATTGTATTTCTCGATTTCTCTCCCTACAAAAATCCATATAAAAATGATTCATAATTTTTATCATTTTTTTTGTTGTATCAGTGTATTTACTAAAGATTCCTAGGTAGTCGTCTGCAATCCAACAGCAGCAACAAATTTTCAAACTGGACGGCTGTGTGAAAAAGTCTTGGCTAGAAAAAAAAACCTATTTCTTTGTTGACTTTCGTGTATTTTTTCTCACACACTAAAGTGGGTTGGATGGGTTAGTTAGTTGGGTTGCTAGGAAGGTGCTATGAGAATTTCACAGCATGCAAACCGTTTGGAAGGGAGCCAGAAACTTAAACAATCGATTGTTGTTCTCTTCTTCATTACTGTTTTTTTAAGTTTATTTTTATCCCTGCACTTTTCCGTTTTGATGGCTTAAGAATTTACCGTTGTTGCTGCTGATGGCGTGGGTGTTGCTGTTGGTGTTGCAACAACTACTGCTTTCAGCTTTCAGCACTTCGCATTGGGACGTCTGTCTATTTTGATAATGGCCAAAGAAGATGCTGCTCCTCAGTTCACCTGGATGGTCAGTGGGGGGGTTTCCATTCTCAGTTTAAGCAGACGGCGGGAAAACAATCCTCCCATTACAGCAACGCCCACACGAAGACAAAGCCCGTCAATGTCTGAGCCTGTGTCTGGTTGAGCTTTTCATTTCAACAGCCAGCAGGAGGAAATTCAGGACCTTTCAGCAACGACGACCCTTTACTATACAGTCCACCCATTTCCCACCCACTTTACCACCCCCCTTTTGCGTTGCACAACCATCTTGGCCAATTAAAGCCAAGCAAATTAAAATGTTGCACAAATAAAATGTAAGAACCTTTTCGCGTCGCTCGCTCTCTTTATTTCCCCAGCAGAAACGAAAAAGGAATCCTTTGCAGGATTAAAGCACATTTCGTAAATTAATAATGAAATTAATTCATGAATAGCAAGTGTGAGCGAATGTAGCAAAGGAGAGAGAGCGGCCAAAAATCGCTCAATTAAAGGATGAAATGGGATCGTAAGGGAAATGAGGAGAAACTACAGGATGTGAGGATATATAAGGTGGCAGTGCGAAGGAAATGCAGAAAATAAAGGCAGTTGTTAATTTGCTTAATTGTACCGAAATACGGGGAAAATATAAAGATTTAAATTTAACAATAAATTTGGTAATAAATAAAAATTATATAAATAAAATTAGCTTTACTATACAGAAATAAATCGAAAATATAACGATTTCAATTTTAGAATAGTTTTGGTAGTAAATACAAAAAATCTTCGTCAACTATCTTAATTACACTGAAATAAGTCAAAAGTATAAACATTTTAATTTAAAAATAAATTCAGTTAAACATAAATATAAAAGAGTAAAAAGGGGAAAAATCTTTCCGAAGGAATTTAAATCTTTGCCATGAAAATCGCCTTGCCTGTAATGAGATAAAATTGGTCGAATGTGCCTGGGCCCAGTTAAAAAGCAAATTACGCTAATGAAATGCTTTAACCCTGATGTGAATGCACTTTACACCACTCCAAACTCGCAGGCAGACCAGTTTTCCGCCACTTTTCCACACTTTTCCCCAAACCCCCTCCCCTCGAGAACCGCAAAAGTCGCCAAATGTGATGGTCGGTGGGAAAAGAGGGGTAACCACAAAAGTAGAAACTGAAACGAAGGAAAAAGAAAATTTCGTAATTACACTTAAGTTGGTTAATTGTCGGACAGATATTCCGCTTCTTCTGCTTCTGCTGCAACTTTTTCGCTTTTCCGCCCCTTTGCGAAAATCATTTTTATGGCCATACTAATTATACAAATTTAATGGGATTTATTTTACTCGAAATGGGGTGGGCATAAAAAAATTAATGAATATATTATGGTGCAGCTGTATTATTTTCTTGATTTTTTTAAAGGGTCTATGATATTTTGTTTCGTTTTGTTTTTTTTCTTTCTTAGTTTTAGTTTTTGTTTTTATTTTTTGGGGCAAAAGGTACTTTAGCTAGTATCCCGATAGGACAGAGAGAAATAAGCAGAGAAATGGGCTGAGATTGTTGGTGAAAGCTAAGTGCATGTTGGATACTACAGATACATGCAATCTCCGTGTTAATTACGCCGCTTTCCCAGATTATTCTTGCAAATAAACTGGGGGATTAACATAAAATATATACATACAAGATCTACACATATAACAGAGATGACTTCAAGTAACAATTGTGATTTTTGTAAGGACACAATTGAGGTTTTTCGGTCAGCTCCACTCAATATATACCATATATGTGCTATATAAAGCCTACAAGGTTGCGGTCTAAAAAAGCGAGCAACATCGAACAACTTTTGTTGCTGTTCGTTCTATAACATCGAATCAAATTGAATTGCGAAAAATCGTCTTCGATTACACGGCCACAGACCAGACCATATATGCATATATGTCGAGATATATATACCCAAACATACACATATCGTATTGGAAAAAATCACAAAGTCAGAGAAAGGGGAGTGGGACAGTGAGAATCATTTTGTTTTGGCATTACAAGCTCAATGGGCATTTGATAAGTAGCGCAATATCGATTACACTGGCCAACAAAAGAGAGGTGAATCAGCGATTTTGTGAGTCACAATTGAAACGGGAAAGAAATTGCAAAACCTTTTATAAGGATGAATAATAATATTTTTTTTAAATTAATTAATTTAAAATATTTTTTTGTATTATTATTAAATGAAATATTATTTTTTATTTTAAATATCTGTAGCTCAGTGTCCACTGTTGCTGATTTACCAGTTTTGCTCAGCTTGTTACGGTTACTGTTCTGATTGTTGTTGCTAAGTCTGTCTTACTTATGGTCTTTTTCCCCTGATTCTTTCTTTGTTTTTGGTATAACATTGCATTGAAAATTATGCCACTTAAGATCAATTTACCTTTCAGCTAAAAAAAAAAACAGAAACAAAAGCAAAGCTGAAAACAAAAATCCAAGTTAAATTCGTTGTCTGCCGCAGCTGCAAATGTTGTCGTCTGTTGCAACTTGGATAATTGAAATCACTGTTGCTTGTGCACTGTGCGAAATAAAATGTATACAAAATTATATGGTAATTTAAAAAAAGGATATGAAACGTGTGCAAATTTTTTGTAAAGTGACACAAATTTAGAAATTTATTTATAGGTCATTTATTTATTTTATTTGTTATGATGAAACTTTAAATATGAATTGAATTTTAATTATATTTATTATTTGTTTTATTATATGGTAAATTAATTTCAATATGTTTTACTAGACACACATTTTTTCTACTAGATCTTGTATACTTTTAAGCTTATTTGTTCTGTGTAGAGTGGTTGTTACTACCATAGACCATAGTTGTTGCCACATAGTTAAGTTGTTTTGGCCCGCGTCGTCGGACTGTCTGACAAAGTTAAAGCTGCAAATCGGTGGTGTAGATGGGGGTGTTTTGGTGGCGGAAAAGGGGAGGGGAGGGGGCAGTGCTGGTGGTGGACAGGTAAAACGCAACCTGGCGCGACCAACTGGCTGGCCAAAAGCCGAGCTGCTCTCTGACCAACCGAGCCGGTTTCAGCGACCATGAGACAACAAATGCACACGGACACACAACATAAACACACTGGGACACTTGGACACTCGGACATTCGGACACCACTTAATGCCGCATCTGGACCAATAGCACCACCCCTTAACCCCACCATAACCGTCCCTTAACCTCCACCATCGCCTGTTGCATTATTTGATTAAAAAGTTTGCCCCGAAACCCCACAACACGGAGTTTACTTTTAGTTTTATGGCCGTCTTCATCTTGGTTTATTTTTTCTTTCTTCGGTTTGGAAAGTTGAAGGTGTCTTTGAAACGTAACTTGAGTTTCCGGATTGATACGATTCCATTTGGGCAATATCTTAATGCCGTGAGCTTCGTTTGTCCCCGGGAGTGGGTTTAATTAACTTGATGGGCTGGCATAAATGCAAAGATGCATCTGCATGCCATCTATCTATCTATCAACCTCTCGCTGGAAGGACCGGGGGATATATACTATAGCATATGGATGGGTATGGGTATATATATCCAGCTCTTCTGGGTGCTGCGGCGAGACATCTGCCACAAGAGCGGGTTGCTTGTTGGCTGTGGCATTCAGTTGCCGGTTAAGTGCGAAATTGGGGTCGTCATCTTCAGAGTTGCACAGCGCAAGAGATGGGTATCATATATATATATGTGTAGATGGATCCGTATGTTTGTACATATATTTATGTGGACAGTGGGGGCTGGGATTATAGTTTGTCCGAACTTTAGATAAAAAGATTAAAGATATTACTGTAAGATAATGACTATAAGATATTTTTATAAGGATTTTCACATGGCGAAGTATTTCTTTTCCACCTAATAAAAGTATAAAGAACAGTATAACTTTTAAAATAGAAAGACCTATTTATTTATTTAATTTTAAAAATAGTAAAATTTAAAATTCATTAAAAAAATATTTATAAAATTAGCCTTAGACTTTTTTAGTTAAATGAATATAAAATATAATTCAATAAAAAATCCTACAAATAATAGGTTCTTATAGTATAGTGAAAGTTATTATTGCATTGTTGAATTTAACTTAGCTTTTTAATCCCAGTTGCTATTTCTGCCACCTCGGGTGTACTTGGCTCGGGGTGCGAGCGAGAAGGCGATAGCCCCACTACATGCCTGTCATCGCAGTCGTTGCATGTGTAATTTGCTGAATTTTTAATTATGACACAGAGCGCAGCACGAAACAGACAGACGGAGAGATACGGATCCAAATCCGAATGGTAGAAAGGTAGTAGAGCAGGGGTGTGGAAAAGGGGGGGAGCTGTGTGTTTGTGGATTGCAGGTTAATCTGCCGTGTTGCATGTTGCATTTGCCAGTTGCCATTTGCCAACTTATCTAACTGTCAAGCGGGTCTCTCAAAGTCGCTTTAAGCCCCGTGTTGCTCCCAGATGCCAAATCAATGTGCCGCGACAGCATATGGGTTAAGGTAGCAGGGGCAGCAGCACAAGGGGGGGTTAAGGCTTACAGATATTGCCGGATTAGATGCGATGTGGCATTCATTACTGCAGCAAGCGGAGCAGAGAAAGCTCCTCCCCCCAGCAGTGCTTCAAATTCAAGTGATGAACTGAAGAATTATTATTGCAATATGTTCAAGTACCTTTTGAGTTTTTAAGAGCAAGGAAAATCGGATTTTATAAAGCTTGAAAAGCAATAATGGCTTTAAATTATAGTTATAAGCCACCAATTAGATTTTATTAATTGCCAATGACTTTAAATAATAATGAAAAAATATTTAAATTGGTTTCAAGACTTTAAATTGATTTAATTTAAATTTATATTCTTTAAATTGAGACAGAAATTTAAATATGTATACTCAATCATTTGAATATCAATAAAAATGCATTTGTCTTTATTTGCGCCGCCATTCATTTGTATTATTTTGTTGGCCAAACTCTTTCAATCTATTTCCGTTTGGGAAATTTAAAACAAACCACTAAATATTCGCAAAAGCGAGACCAAATATTTAAATTCGCGCCGTCGACTATTTGAAAATTGAATATTTATAAATCCATATTTTCTATATACTCTATATATTATTTTATATATATTTTTTAGACAATTTCCCTTTGCCACTTTGGCTGTCTGTCTGTCATTGACAATTCAATGCGGTTTTGCGCGTCGTGCGGCTTTTATTGTTTTGTATTAGTGTTGCAATTGCAATTGCAGTTGCAGTTGCAGGTTGCACTTGCGATTCGTGAATGCATTTTGGCCATTGATTGAAATTGACCAATTCGCTGCGGTGGCGCTAATGCAACAAAAACAGCAGACTAACTTTTTTTTGTTGTGTTTTAAATGGAAGTTGGGCGGAGCAGAAAAGCTTTTCCAATTTGTTGACAATGACAACAAAGTGACATCAATGTTGCTGCCCGCCGCCAATGCAATTCAAATTGTCAGCTGCACTTGTCGCCTTTCGGCTGGATTTCCCCCTTTTTTTTTGTTTCGCCCTGTAGGCTCTTTTTTAAGCCGCTAAAAACAACAAACAAAAGAGGTGAAACTGAACGCCGAACACAGGGAAACAATAAGCCGAAATAACACACGCAAAATGCCGGCAACAAGTAATTTTCATTCTCCACGTTCCCCGAGTTCCGAGATCGCTTCTCTATATATATTTTGCTTTTATTAATCGCGAACGTCCGCAAAGCCAATTAACTTGGCCAAGGACCATTTTCATTTTCTGTTTCATTTTCATTTGCGCTGCATACTCTCGGGCAGCTGGGGAAAAATAAAAAGCTCAGCGACAGAAAACAAGATAAATGTAAAGGGGTTTTCCACCTGCAGCAAAAAAGAAACAGTGGACTACGTGGCGTATGAGTAATGCGGCCGCAGGAGTGGCGAAGAAAAAATGGAAGAAAAAACTAGCTTGCAAGTGATTTACATTGCAGTCTTTCATAATTTTACATGTCATTGAGAGAAAGCAAAAAATCTGTTTTATTACTACTCTAAAATTTTTTTCTTCATTGCAATTTTCATTAGAAAAACATCAGTTGAAATGCCAACGTTTTTTTATGCCTTTGAAAGTAAGAATTGTAATTACTGAACAGCTCACAGAATAGTTTTAGTATTTTAGTTCCACTTCAGCTTTAATATTTATATACACGAATTTTTTTTTGGGCTTACAAAAGAATTTTGTGTGTTTTTATTAATTTTCATGGTAAATTGTGTGTTTTTAGGTTAGTGAACATTTTTAGAAGTAAATAAAGGATGAAAAAATATAAAATAGGAATTTTTAGAGCCACAATAAAAACCCTTAAAATAGTTTGTAATATTGCAAAAGTGATTTTGTACCCCTTTAGTTTTCCTTTTCCCAAGCTTTAAATATTGCGTAATAATAATATTATCACTCCCACTTTCAATTTTTCACCCCCTGACTTTTCCAGCCAACAGCTTTTGGCCAGAAATAGAAACTAATTTCATGTCCATTTTGGCGTACAACAATTTTGCTCATTGGAATTGTTGCGCTGCTGTTTAGTTTCGGTTTTTGCGGTTGTGCTTTTAGTAGTAACCGCTGCCACGCCCCCTTCCCCTATCTCCACTGCCGCCTCTCCATCGTCCAGTGTGTTTTTGAGGCAATAAGTGGCATGCCATTAAATAGACCGCAATTTTATTAGTTGCTGCGCTGCTGTTGCATCAAAAACAAAGGAAAAAGAAGAACAGAAACGAGGTTACCAATAAACATGCCATAAAAAAAACATACAAACACAGTACGTTTCATAAGAGCATAAAAGCAAATTAGAATTTGAAAATCACAAGCAGCAGAATATATATGTAGGTATTTCACTTGCAGCTTATGACGTAAATATATGGCCAAAAAGCGAAAAATGCAATCGTAAAATATTCCATAAATATCATCTGTCAAAAGCTGTCGAAATGGGCCAATACTTTTGAGTGTGTCGAAATTAAAAATGCAAAAATCCAGGCCAGCAAAAATATAATTTTTATATTTGATCTAAGGCAAAAAATATTCTACTCTATTTTAATTACTATTTTGCCTAAAATACGAAGAAGTTTTCACCAACATTTCTCTTATTTTTCCTTAACCAATTGAGTTTGACAAATATCAAATCAAATATATCCATACCCAACCATAATCCATAAATAATAATTCCATCAATTTCAATTTAAATTTCTTGTGCCAGCAGCAGCTGTTTTTCCCTCTCATTCATATATTAAACACAAATTATTGTCGATTTTTCCCCATAAGTTTGGTCTCATGTGAGTTTGTGGGGGCCTAAAAAATGGGGGTTTCCCCTGGCAATGGATTCAATTGAAACTCTCAGGACCTCTCTTTTTAATTCTGCTCTGCTATCTCTTTTTATTTTGCCAAAACATGTAAATTACAATTTCAACAGCTTGCTTACTTTTTTAGGCATTTTTTGGCAAATAAACGACAGGTTTTTCTGCTTCATTTGCCTGCCCAAAATATATTTCCTTTCGCATGCTTAGAAAACTTTGACCCATTTTTCAAGTTTACTGCCCTCCACCACCCACACACTGAAATGGCCTTGTCCTTGTATTTTAAGCATGATTTACATGCTGGCCAAAACAAAAACTTTTAATGGCCAAGAAAGGCAGGATGACAACACACGAATGTCGGCCGAAAGGTTACAAGTTGGCCAACAATAGATTCTATTGTCTCTCTTTAATTTGGGGAATTTATTGATTAAAGATCAATTAAATACTTCATTCATTTATTTTATTCATTATTAACAATTTTTATTATATATTTATTTTTTATTCTGTCACGTTTTATATGTATTTCATTTATCTGGTAATACTTAAACATTTTTATTAGTTGCTTTTGCGTGGTTAATTTTATGCTGAAGTAACTTTTTGAATAAAGCCAGAAGTCACTTCCCTTTTCCGGGCCAAAACCACCCAAGTTTCTAGCCAGAAGGAGTTCTCTCTCCCACCACTTTTGATTTATTTAACTCTTATTGTTGCTGCGTTTTTGCCGGCTCTCTAAAGATATTTCTGTCTCTGCAGGAGTTTTTCTTAAAACCCACAAAAACTATATATATATTTAAAAATATATATATGGGGGTGAAAAAGTTTTTCGGTTAAAATAAAAAATTATTATTTACATTGCCACAACCCGCAGCGAGGCAGCCAATATTTTTTCAACAATTATTTGTCTCAACTTCAGGTCCCCCTGGGGTTTTCCGTGAAAGTCAAGGGTTAAAGCGACAAACTTTAAAGGAAAAATAAAACAGGAAGAAAAAAACTGCGACCATTTCGAAATAAAATTATAAGTACATAAGTATTTTCCGCAAAAGAGGAGCGATGGCCGAATGAAATTATTAAAAAGTTGCATATTTACGATGACCAAAAGACCAGGAGTAAAGTTTTCCTCAGCCCCGGGGAGTGGGGTTTTTTTTCTTGACATGACTGGCCCTTAACATTTTCCTCTTTTTTTTTGGGAGGGGAAAATGGAAGCTTTATTTAGTTTAAGACGCACATGGCAAAGTTTGCTTCTTTTGGCTGCGAGCAAAGTTGGCTGGCTGTCAAGAGGAGAAACTTGGCTTTGACTTTCGGTTTTATGTACCAAAAATGGCCAAAAAATAAAGGAATTATTTTTAGTCAGCTTAACGGTAGGAAGTTAAGTGAAAGAGAGACGTTTTAATTTAATTTAAAAGGGGGAGGGGAGGGAGTCTTTATTTTATTATATTTTTTTTTATATTTATGTTGATTGGAGTGCCGTGAATAATGCGCCGAAAAAGTTTGATCAAAGCCTGGGAAATTAGTAAAACTAATAGCAGCGCCACCTGAAAGCAGTTATTTGTTCTTTCCAAAGGTTAATTGCCAGATTGACCGATTGCCTAACAGTTCTTTTCAATTTCTCTTAAAGGTCAAACCTTTTTGCCTGCATTTATCGATTATGTGTGTATTTTTATTTTGAGCTTTCTTCTGGCATTCCATCCCAACCCCAAACTCTAAGTTTCACTTTCGTGTAGAGATATTATCGCCTAACAAGCGGAAAATGGCAAGCGAAGGATGGAAAAGTGTGGAGAAGAAAAAGGGAGAGCAGGAGGAGGGAGGAAAACGAGCGACCTTCTCAAGTTGACAACGACAAAACGCAGAGCAATTTAGATATTGATTTAGATAGCGTCTGGCAAATATGTTTTCCCACTTGAACGGCAAGCATATTGGGAAAACAGGAAGGCTTTTCTTTTCCCGAATTTCCCAGGACCCACCCCCCCCCCCCCATCAAGAAGTTAACTTGTAATTGGCAATTGTACATTGATTGATAGGCTTAAAATATTTATATTTAACTCTTTAAACTTCACTGTGCAATTATTAAATTCATTTTTTTGTTGCCACTTCATTTGTGTTTAATTTATTGTGCTTACTTTGGCTCATATGAACAAAGTTAAATATAATTAAATTGATGAATGAAGTGGCATTTTTCGAAAAATTTCAGCAGTTTGTTTAAGCAAAAAAATTTCAATTAGGGTATGGAAAGTATATTAGTTGGTAGATCTAGATCTAGAAACTAAATAAAAATTCATAATAAATAAAAAATACTTTTCTTAATTAGTCAAAATAATTTAGAAGCCCAAAATGAGTTTCTGACAAATTACTACGTATCTGCTAGTCGAACCTATGCTTTTAAGGCCTATTATTAATTCAAGTGCTGATTTCTGTTGGCCATAAAACGATTTGATTTAATCAACAACAAGAAAAAACAAATAGTGGGCAATAATTGCAAACTGTTGCTCATAAATTAAATTGTTAAATTGTTGTTGAAAAAGCGATTACACTGTATTTGCCCTTTCTCTGCTCACTGAATAAATCAAACATACAGAGAATATTTATTCGCTTGGCTAGTGCGATGTTTATTGGCCGGAAAAAATAAAAGCTGAGTGGTAAATTGAGAAGCAATAAAAAGGGAAAAATCCGAAAAAAAATTAAGTGGGAATTTATAGATTTTTAAGTTTTAAGTATTTAAATAATTAATCCAACTTCTGATTAAAGTTGCCAAATGTATTTCGGGTTAGGGGAAATACATCCTTGAGATTTTCAGAAACGTTTCTAAAAGCAGACTCAAGCCATCGAAGGTTGTTAGTCGGTGGCGTATACGCAATGTCACCAGAAATCAACAAAATGTGTCTTCAACTGCTGCAACATTGCCAGCTATTTTTATTCGTCTGTCAGTCAATCTTCTCCTGTTTTCTCCTGTCTCTCCACGCCACTTTCTCCCGCCTTTCTCCCTAGAAAGCAGCTGCTGTCTTCCTGACTAATTTATATGTGCATATTAAATTAGTCGGGCGAGGCAAAAGTGTCGCGCTAGGCATTAGTTGGCACCCCTCCATCTCAGCCTCCATCCACCGCCAACCGAAAATGGCTAACACCTATGTGGCCCACACACACTCACTCACACACACAGCTGCTTCAATCTGTTGGCTTTCATTATTTAATTGCCACTCTTGGCGAATTTTCCAAGGAACACCGGGCGTATGCGCAATGCGGCTCGGAAATAATCAAATTTTGATGGAAATCTAAATGCAGCCGAGTGAAATGTTGTAGTCTGGATTTAAATGCATATGTATATAAATTCGTTTAAGTGATTTTATCGTTCTTAAATTCGTATTTAAATTTGCTTCGTTTCTTTTCTTTTTTTGCAGCAACAATCGCTGAGCGACACAAGTGCCGCCAGTAGTGGCAAGGGCTCCAAATTCTTACTGCGTAAGCGTAAATCAAAGAAGACAACCGCAGCAGCCGCAACAACAACAACAACGGCAGCAGCTGAGGCCGCAACAACGGCCAAAAAGGGTGGCAAAAAGGGTAAGTGGTTGCCAATTTAGGGCCAATTTCCATCTGCAACCTAGATGCCAAAAAGTTTCCTTGGGGAAGTTTACCGGCCGCCTCCCAGTTTTATTTTGATAGCTGTCTGGCGGAAGGCTATTGTTTAATTTTTTAAATTATAAACCAATTATGGGTTAAATATAAAAGCTGTTAAGTTTGAAATATTTCCTTTAAAAAATCATGTATACAAATATGAACAAATTTTGAAATTATATGATATATGATAATAAATTGCTTTACTTATTATTTCTTACCACATTTTCGTACTTGTAAGAGTTCTGGATGCCGTAGATATATTGGCTTATTCGTTTGATTCTAAAATTTAAATATTATTTAAATTATTTTAAGATTAATTTAAATTTATTATTTAATCTACAGATGCTGCCCCCTCACAGCCGTCGATCAAGTGCGTTTTGGTGGGTGACGGGGCCGTGGGCAAGACGAATCTGATCCTGTCGTATCTGGAGAACCGCTTCAACACGGAGCACATACCCACGGCCTCGGACATTTACAATGGTGAGTGGCGCCCGTCAACAGGTTTCCCATCTTCATTTCTTAAATTTACCACCCAATCCCAAGATTTTCCTCGTTTTTTCCACCCATTTTTGAGGCCCAACCTTTGCGGCCTTTCGCTTCGATTAAAGGAGGGCCAAGAATTCGGGTTTCGCCACTCGGCGCACGTATATGAATTTTTCATTTTGTTGAAAACCAATTTGTGAAATCTTTACCGAGTTTTCCGCTTTCCGTGTGAAGGATGAAGATGGGATGTGTGGGTGAAAGGTGGATCTGAATTTTCGGTGGGCCGATGGGCTTTGGCTTGATTTGAGTTTCGAGGGGTTGTAGTTTTTTTTTGTGAGTGTGTTGTATGCTTTGTGCTATTCACGAATTTTAATGAACGGAAAATTGAAATTTGCGGTTATTCAGAGGGAAAACTTGACTTTGTTTTGGGTCTCGTTTTTAGATCCCTCTTGCCGATGTGCAATTGATTGAATTATGCTTAGCCTTTAGCCCCCTTAACCCTTAGTCTGGCACTCGAGACTGCCTGCCGCCGGCAGTAGCAGCCAGTTTAACCCCTCACCAGGCCCCTGGGGCTGATTTTAATAAAATTTTGCATGAATTTGCACTTCTCTGCATGCTCGCTCGCTCACCCGTTTTTCGGGGGCCAAAAATTGTGTGTTGCCAGCCAGTCAGTCAGTCGGTTGAAAAGTGAGGGAGTGTGAGAGTCCTGGCCAAATTCGCCCTGCAGATAATCGTGGAATAATTCAACAGATTCAACTAGGTGTGCAGTAGAACAGTGGAGTGGAGGGCCAATTTGATGCCTTTATATGGGATTTTGGATTTTTGTTTATTACATTTTATTTAAAAATTAATAAAATTATGGTAATATAAAATGTTACAAGGGAAGATGGAATATAAGTAAATTTTTTTAGCTTCAAACTATTTACATATAAATATTTGATTATAATTTTGTAATGAAAATAATAAATCAATTTAAATTCTTCGACATTTTGGCAGATAAGGGAAAAAATATCCTAGTCTCGTCCTTTGCTGTTGGCCTGTCCTGCTAATTGAATCCCCTTTTTTGGAAATGCCAGGGATTGCAGCTTTATTTTTTGTGTGCTTTTAGGGGGATGGGGAGTTTGTATTTGAAACATTTCATTCGGCCTGAAATGCCAGGGATGTCACTTGTTCTTTTTTTTTTGGTGCCAGGACTCGCCTACACCAGCTGCTTTTGTGCTTTTGTGCCGTTGTCGTTTGTTAAGAATGAAATTACGCATACGCCGCGTGTCCCCCGTGTTTTTAGCCAGGCTTTTAGCAACAATTGGCCGGCTCTGTGAATACCGGGCATAGTTGGCTCTCAACTTTTCGTGGAATTTGCACTCCCTTTTCCAGCTTTTCCTCTGTTCCTCCCCCTGCTTTCCTCTGCTGTCATCTTTTCTTCTCTTTTTTATTTCTATTTTCTTGCATATTTACCTGGAGGCCAAGACTTTGGCATAGTTTGGCCATTAGACATAAGTTTTGGGAGCACTAATTAAGGCTGGAGGTTGGCTAATTGAGTGGCTCCAAGTGCGTCAAATTGTGCAATTTATTTCTACGAAGGAGGGGACTTGATATTTAATTGCGTGACATATCAGCCCTCAATCGGAAAAGGAGACTGCGACTCAATTAGGTGTCAATAAGGTGGAGTCAGCAGGAAGGAGGAAGAAGGAAGCTGACTTCTTGGCTCACAATTACATACACAATTGCTCACTTGCTTACACACACACTCTCTGATGTTTGGGACTTTTCCCTTAACCGCTAACGATGCTCGCCTTTTGTCCCGACCTTCGCCATTGTCTGGCTTTCCTTTCTCCTCCGCCAACCTCCCACTTCATTTCTCTTTGCTTCACTTGAGCTCAGTTCACTGCTTTTTGTTCTCCATCGCGTAAAGCGATTTTCAGCTGAGCTAGCAAACAATTTCCCTTTTGTGAAAAGCGAAAAGCAAAGGAAATGCCATTGAATGCCTGTGTATTCTCTGTGTTCTCTGGCATTGATTTCCACTTTTACACTTTTTGGCAGCCCAAGAAAATGGCCAAGAAATACGGGGCAACTAATAAAGCAACAATGAGTGGGTTCAAGGAAATTGCACAATGAAATGGGGAAAAGTGATTGCGATTTTTCGCAGCTGAAAATGGGGATTAAAAAAAAAATAAAGAAAAAAGTTAAGTCAAGAAAAGGGTTCTGGAAATAAAGCTGTGGAAATAAGTCACTTTTTTATCTGATATTTATAAACAATTGGCTTAAAATCAATATGTTTGAAAATTGTAGATATATATGACTTTATATTTTTGCTAATTATTTTTAAGTTTTTTAAATATTTAAATTTGCATTTTAAACCTTTGCATTTTCTCCTCAAAGGAGAAAACCCCTTGTGGACCCAGAAAATTCAACGAATAAAATGAGGTGCACGTTTTTTGTTAAGCTCCATTAAACCAAAAAGGAGGCTGGGGTTTTAGGCCAGCGAGATGATGAAGTCACATCAACGTCAGGCTTTCGGCTTTCGGTTTGCCGGCCCCTCGAATGTATTCATGAATTTCATACGCTGCACAAATTAAATTTATTTTACATGAGCCGTGGGTCTGGCGACCTTCGCTGCACCTGGAAACCTGCAACCTGCCATGTGCTACGTGCTGCATGCGGCAGGCTGATTAAAAATCCCCGAGCAGGGCAGCCGGGCAACTTTATTTACGCAGGCCAAACAGTCGGAGGAGGCTGCATTGAATGAAAGGTTGCCATGATTAACTTTTAGATAGGACATGGACACAGTCCGGGGGTTGAATGGGTGACTTTGGGATGTTGGCTGGGGCTATGAGGTTCTGGGGTTCTGGGGTTTTGGGGTTCCGGGCGAACGCGAGGTCAAATCTGCTTGGCGGGGCGTGCAATAGCAAGCCAAACCAAACCAAAGCCTCAGGGCACGGAAAACAATTAGCAATTAGCTTAAAAAACTTTACAATTATTAAAAAAAAATAATAATAATATGAAATTTGTATAAGAGTTGTATACATAAAATAAAATTTAATATTTGTTTAAAATCAAAATTAGCTAGATTTTTTAATAAATTTAATGAAAATTTCTTGCTAATTTTCGAGTGTAAACTCTATAAACAGTGCCATCCCCTTCGTCACTCTCCTGAGCATCATTCAAATCATTTTTGCTTGCGTTTAAATATGAATGTTCTTTGCACACATGGGAGGTGGCTGGAAAAGTGGGTGGGAAAGTGGGTAAAAGTGGGCAGGAGTTAGGAGGAGTTTCCCTGCGCAGCGCTTTACTAATTCACTTGCTAGCGTTTCGTTTCATTGTTGATGCTCCACGCCACCATTTTCATTTTCATTTTCCTGACGCTTTTCCAGCTCGGTGTTCGAGTTGTGGGCATCAATGCAGTGTTGGATATAATTAAACAGATGTTATCACTGAGCAGCAAGCGGTGCGTTCCGCAAACAAATGTGCGCTAAAAAGACAAATATTCATTAACTGCCGGAAACCCAAAATCTGAGTGCTAAAATTCTTGTTAAAAGATTACTAAATATTATCGGTTTACTTTGTTTTCGCTGTGAAATAATTATTAGAATTTTTGTTATGCGTTTGTGGTTTTGTTATGAAAATTCTAAGCTGCTAATTAGTTAACCACAATGCATTTTATGGGTTCTATGATATTTACATGGCAATGAGAAAGCCCTCATTAATTATTTTTTCACAGCATAGTTTTGGGAGGCATTTTAAAAATATTTTACATATATTTTGAAATACTCGGAAAAGTACCACATTTTTTCAGGGAAATATTTTTAACACAAAACTATCTTTTTTCTTGAAGCTTTAATTTAGTTAGTGCTTCATTTATCACCAAGATTACAGCTTACTTGCAGTTGAGAAATAAAAATAGAGGGTTGAATGAATTGCAAAATTTCAGGCATCTCCAATTTTCCGGCTTTTCTCTTTTTTTTTGTGTCAGCTACCTGTGTCTGTGTGAGTGTCCACTAGTTTGCGGGTGTGTGTGTTTGTGAGTGGGTGCTCGAGTGTACCATGTGCTATGCCAAAAATTTGCACTTGCGTGGAGGAGACAACAAAAGGATTGGCAAAGAATTTTAAATTAAATTAAATTCCGACAGGAAAATGCAATCACAAAGTGCGAAAGAGAAAGGGCCACCCTCAGTGTGAGAGTAATTTACATATTTTGCAATTAAATTGAACCGAAATCAGGCCAAAGTGGGCCCACACGCACACAAGCACACGCACAGAAATCAATTGATTGATTCATTTGTAAATAAAAGGGTGGGAAAACTATGGAAAATGGTTTGTCATTGAAGTGGAAAGCTTAAGATCATGATTTCAGCAAATAATGTTGAATGGGTTTTTGCTACTGTTTTCTTTGAATGTTATCTTATTTTTAAATATCACAAATCAATGCATATGTATTTTATATTAATATATATTTATATTTAATTTATTGCTTTTATTCCTTTTATTCCTTTTATCTATTATTAATTTTAATATTAAAAACCCAATATTTTTCTTCCGCCACAGCCGATGTGAATGTGAACGAGAGTCCGGTGCACCTGACCATTTGTGATACCGCCGGCCAGGACACCCTGGATCCGCTGAGGGAGCTCTGCTATCCGGACAGCGACGTCTTCCTGCTCTGCTTCTCGGTGGTGAAGCCGGAAACGTTTCGGGCCATCAAGGCCAAATGGGCGCCCAAGTTTGCCAAGACCAAGGCCGCCCTGATTTTGGTTGGCACCCAGGCCGATCTTCGCACCAGCCCGAATGTCCTCAACAAACTGCAGGTGAGTTGGGTTCTCTGATTTCTGATTTCTGGGCTGATTTATTAATGATTTTGCTGCCTGCGGGTGCGGCCTTATCATTATTTATCTCGCCTCCGATTCAAATATTTATGAAATTCTTATTTCTGATTTATTTTGGCCGCCGGTACTAACTTGATTTTTCCCTTTTCCGCTTCCCCTCTTTTTTTTTTGCAGACAAATGGCGAGAAAGCAATTTCATATGCAGACGCCTGGGATTTGGCAACAACAATTGGCGCAAAATACATTGAGACTTCGTCAGCCACACAGGTGAGTTGTGCAGTTTAGTTTAGTTAGTCAACTGCCAAGGGGGCGGGAAAATGGTAAATAAAATGAGGTAGCAAGCGTAACTCATATTAATTAAAGCCAAAAGGCAGACAAGTCATTGCTCTGGGTCCCTGACTTCATTGCGGCTGTCTCGTGTAAACACTTACAAAAAATCCTCCGCTCTCTGGGGGAAAATGTGATACCCTCTAGGAAAGTTGTGGTACAAATTCTCTACTTCCTCTTAACTTAAACATTTTTGTATTCCCTTTTTGTAATTTTCTAAATGTTCTTTAGGTTCTTTTTAAAATAATAACTTATATTAACAATGAAATAAAATAAAAATATAGAAATTACATTCGATAATTTTTTTTTAAAATAATTTTAATTTTTAGTGTAAGCCATAAATTATATTTAAATAAATCTAAATAAATCTAAATAAATTAAATGCAAACTTAGCAAAGGGGCATACCCCAAAGATTATCACAGGATAATCTGGCGAAAGAAGCCCCCAGAAAAAATAAAAAATAAGGCTGGCTAAATTCCGCAGTCAAAAGGAGGTGTCCTCCTGCGGGAGCCAGCAGCAGTTCGTCGTCGTTGTCGAGGACCTCGTTGCTTTTTATCCTTTTGAGTCGCCTTGTCACATTGCACGACCAACACACACACACACAATAATCATAATTGTGCGGTTAAGAGATGGAATGGCCGGGAAAGTCCCCTCTTGTTTGCCCCAACACTTCCGACTGAATGCCGTCGCTCCTGTCAGCCGTGCATTGCACTCTACGCGGATTTCCCCGAAGGTAACAGCCACGCCCCCCGCCGCCCCCTACTTCCTTCCACAAAAGAAGGCGACAACGAAGATGAAGCGATTGCAACAAATTATAAAGCACTTGGCACCACCAGCCAGATGAGGATGATAATAATGATTATAATGATGATGTTGCTGATGTCGACGACGACGATGATGGTGACAATTTGTTGAGCAAGTGCTTCGCTAGTTGCTGGAAAATAAGACACCATATATAACACCGCGATTAAGTTGTATTGCCGCCGGTGGGAAAAAGCTGTTCAAAGTGTTAAGAAAAAGGTGAAGGAAATATGCCGACTTTGAATTGGAAGCTCATTAAACTATATGAAAAAACTCGAAATTGTATCAAGGATATTGTTAAGTAAATAATTAAATAAATTTTAATGATTTTGTATTGATATTTACTGTAAAAAAAAACGAATTTGGACTTTCGATCAATGAAATCATTTATTAAAACTAATTAATAAATTGATGGTCACTTCTATGTATTTTCCATAACAAATCATTACTAATTTACCAAGTAAACAAAAGCCAAAATAATACTGTAATAAAACAATAATTATAATTAGAAATTCAGTAAGTCAAAAAAAGAGGATAATTTAAGTATTAAACAACTATTTAATTACATCATACAAGCATCTAGTTAGTTATGGGTAAAATATTTAATTTGCCATGTATATCAGCCAGACAATGGTTAGTAATTAGTGCAGCAAAAAAACAGAAACAATGGAGAGAAGCTTTTTATGGGGGCACTATTGATTTAATTAAGCAGTGATTAATAACCGTATTATTTCGTTCGCAGGACAAAGTCAAGGATGTGTTCGACACAGCCATTTGGGAGGGCCTCGTGCCCACCACCCTGCCGCCCACGCCCTCCTTCTGGAGGAAGCTCTTCTGCCTGGCCTGAAACTCGAAACTGAAGATCAACCCAACTCTCAACACACACTCGATTTATTATAATTTTTATTTTTTTTGGATATATAACCATTATTTATATTAAAGATTTTTTTTAGAGATTTTCGTTTAGCAGTGCTTGCACACAGACTGATCTACACATAAACTAAAGTAACATATACATTTAGATTTTAAACAAGAAAATTATAATGCTTAATGCCTAATCGTATAGATTTCATCACTTTACTCGTAAACATGTTCGTGGTTTTCTCTCATCGCCTTCTTTTTTGTTTTATTATAAAACCTAAACTATTTAAGCCTTATTATCGCCCAGATCCACAACTATGTTACATCATTCCATCCATTTTTAAGCATTACGTTTTAAGCAAATATTTCAAATATTGTATATCGAAGGCAGCAGTAAATATAGTAGCAAAACAAATCCACCAATTCTGGATTGAATTTTCTCGGGAAAGGGCGGCCTCTCTGCAGTGTTTCCAAATAATTTGGCAACCTAATGCCGTAAGTGCCAGCAAAAATAATAATAAATACCGAGGGCATTACGCCGACGTTGGATTGGAGAGCAGAATCAACAAAAGCAACATTAGCGTTTCGGCAAAGTCTCGATTCTCGACTCCGCCAAGTAAACACACACGCACACTTGCAGGCAGCATCTGAAGGGAAATTTGATGGGGAAAACTAAAGGGAAAGCTTGTCAAACTTTGCATACGGCAGCCACAGCGGCCGTTTGGGGGCTTGGTAATAAAAAATGCTAAAATTTTGGAGAATATTTTTGTTTTATGTAAAATACAGATTTCAATTTGCCACAAAAAAATAATTCATTTTTTGGCCGTAACAATAGAAATATTGATCCAAATATGGATTGTCATACCTTTCTGAACTCGTTATTAAATTTCCAATCGATTGGCATTAAAATCTAGACATTTTATATTTTTGCCATTTTTCGTAAAAAATCATGATGTACCCCCTTAAAAAAATTGAAAATTGGCGAAAATTTTATTCTTTCAAGATCACCCTGAAAGTGTCATAGAATTATTTCTTATTTTGATATATGTTCAAAACAGTATGTATTTTTGGTGTACGACCATTTTTGGCCAAGTTACAGCAAAAAAACAAAAAGAAAAAAATTCAAATTTTTGCCAAAAAATCAGAACCCAATTTTTCACAAAAAAATAATTAGGTTTTTGGCCGTAACAATGGAAATATTGATCCAAATATGGATTGTCTTACATATAAATCAGAATAATAATTATAAATGTTCAAATAAAAATGCTAAGTCTAATATCTTAATTTATATTAACAAAATCGCATTTATCTAATATACTCAGCTCAAAAGTAGGCAGGCTAAAGCTACACCAAAAAAAAATACCGAAGGGAAGTTAATTTTTCCCTGCTTCCTTGCCATATATTTATTTTTTTGTCAACTTACTGGCTCCGCTTTTTGCATTGTGAGTTTAGTGGCGGCATCGAGTCGTTTGCTGATGCTGATGTCTTGATTGTGCGGACATTTAACTTTGAGCGGGACAAAAAGGCAATATTCATGGCGATGGCAGAGGCGGAGGTCTGAGGTCAAAGGGGGTTGAACATGCCGAGTAAAGAGGCAGCAGTAATAACAAAACTGAACCGAACCAGCTGACGGGCAAGTGCAGTGTAAACATTTTCACATTGTCTGGCCAAATCTGGCGAGCAAACAGTTAATGTGCCTGTCGACGGCAGCAGCAACATGCAACATACCCCCGCCGGCAACATGCAACAGTTCGGTTTTTGCGTAGCCGTAGCCCATAAAATGGAAGATTCGGCATTCCAGAGGCAGTGGATACAACCAAAAAATAATAATAAATCAATAGCAGGACGAGGGAAACTTGGCCATGTCATGTTTGCTAAATTTATGGCTACTTACGAGCAACAGCAATAAATACACAATTTATTAGACAAATATTTTCGGGGTGCGGGGGTCAAGAAATTACGTATACGTATTACGTATACGTATGGCCCTGCTAATGATGCACATCTCCACTCCGTCCTGTCCAGATGTCACTTCATTTTGAGGGCGTCCCATGAAATATTGAGCAGATCACAAGGCCTTTGGCCATGTCAATCGATTTGGGCCAAATTCCGGACCCACTTACGTTTCGTCCTGCGGCGGCCAAGTCGAAATTCAATTCGACGTTCCATAATGAAAAATGTGTCTGTGAAACTGTTGAATGGTTTTCTTCCCACTTTCTATATTTTTTTGATTTTTTCGGGGTTCTTTTTATTATTATTTTTCGTTTCTTTGTTTGGTACGTGCCAATAAAGAGCCGGCTGGAGTCGAGGCACGCGGCTATTTATGTGGGTCATTCACGCGCACGGGATGTGGACCGCATCCGTAGCCCTTTTGTGTGTGCGAGTGTGTGTGTAATTTACTTAGGAATAGATACAGATACGGATACGGATACATGTGGCACAGATACGCGGCAGCCAGACACGCCACTTGAACCCCTGATTGCGCCCGGTGACGGTCGCTGGGTCTGTAAGGTGATACCCTGTAGGTAGCGGTAGTCCGGTAGTCAAACTCTCGAGTAGTTCTCCGAACCACATGAATTTAGAGGTACGTCCTAAGGAAATCGGTGTACGATTGGGCAAGTTATGGGCCTTAGAAGTTCAGATCGGGGTCACTTTATTTATAATATTTACAAAAAATTTCAAAATGTTGATTTCTAGTAAATTAAATCACACATTTTAAGAGGTGCGTTGCGGAAAAATCGGACTTCGATTGGTTAGCTGATGGGCCTTAGAAGTTCAGATCGGGGTCACCTTATTTATAACAATCATACAAAACATACAAAATATTATTGCTGTTTATTACCAAAGTTAACCATACTTTTTTAAAGGTTATGGGCTCCTTTTATTTCTTTATAAAATAATTTAACGTTTTCATCAGGCATTTGCCAATATTTATAGATAAACAACGGGTATTTTGTCGGCACTCACCAATCCGGAATCTTGGTTTTCTTCGGTGTTTTCTAGCCGTTGCCATTGTTGCCCCCGGCCAAGTTGAGAGCTCTTGCGATGAGGCTAAAACTTATAATCATGGCATCATCAACAAAATTATCGTTTTGCCACAGACAACGCACAAACACACACACACACACACATATGTGGGGTCCTGCACAGATACAGATACACTCGCCATTTAAGAGCATAAAAGCGAAACGTGCTCGAAATGTGAATTACTCGCGCTCCAAAACCCACCTCCCCCACCCCCTCTTACACACACACACTGTTGCACTTGAAGGGCCTGAGTGTGCGAGTTGATTTTGCTCTTTGGCTCCATTTTGGCCCATAACTTTAACTATTTTACACGAGCAACCGAAGAGAACCCAAGGAACATTTACTCGACTTTTTCCTTTCCTTTGTTTTCCCTCTTTGTTTTTCTTGCCTTTATTTAGTCGCCTTAGTGCCTGCTTTCTTTTTGGGGGGCGAATAAATGGTCGTCGGCTGAGGATAGAGTTTTGTGGATCTGGCACCTTCAATATCTCTCTTCTTCTTTTCCCTCACTCTTTTTTTTGGCAAATTAACAAGCCAGCAGGAGGGGAAAAAATGGGCAAAAGGCGTCAGCAGCAGTTTCAGCTTCCCTTTTAAACATTGATTTCCGGGCGCCTAGGTACACGGTGTTGTATGTGTACACTAAGGGAAACAATTGAAAAAATTACAAAAAATGAAATGAAAAATGACTTTTATCTATTTATATTACTTTACTTTTTAAATAGATATTTTTTACTAATTTTTCTTAATTTTCTTTAATAAACTAAAACATAAAATAAGAATAACTCACATTATAAATAAGATTAAAACCTGAAACATATGATATACCAAATTTTTTAACTTACTTTTCAGTTAAAAGTAAAAATTTCTTCCAGTGCAAATGTACATACGTATATTTGTGTAATTGAAGCATCGAAGAAATCGCAATTCGCACGAACGCATTTCCTCGCAAAGGCAAACAACAAATAGAGATATATATATAAAAAGTGAAAGAGGCGGATGATAAGGGGGCGTGGTTGGAGGTGGTGACAGAGAGGTGAAAAAGGGAGGGGGTGGGGGGGGGCGGTAAGGAGACGACACGACTGCTCCATTCAGCAGCTGTGAGCGGTGAAAACCTTTTTGGCGCTAATTGCAATTACACGAAATATTATTTGCACACATTTCCAGCCAAAGTCGCAATCAGTGCGAAAGAGACGGCGCGCGAGTGTGGGAGCGAGATGGCTTTATTTTTTGGGGGCCTCGGGATCTGTAAGAAAAAGCCAACAGTTTAATCAGTTGAATGACTGCAGGCTATTGCGTCACTATTATTTGTTATAATATAAAAATCTATAATATAATAAATGATAAATTCAAAAAATATTGAATATTTAACTTTATATTCGTAGAACATTTTGTAATTAATATAAAATAAATATTAAATACTCCCGATGGATTTATCTAGATTTAAAGAGAGCCACTGATAACCTTAACCCATTTTTTCCACCCTTAACTGACCTTCAGAATGCATAAATACTTAAAAAGGCAAAAAGGACAACATCGAGGGCAGAATCCATAATGGAATGCGAACCCATCCGAGGATTGTTTGCCAGTCTCATCCATTTATTTGCTTATCCAAGTCAGCACCTGATACCCAGGACCCCTCTTCAGTCCACCGCCCGCCGCCCCTGTCACTTCCAATTGCAGTTGCCATTCACAATTGTCTGGCATGTCGGCCGATAAGCCCACTCCATTGGCACTCCACCCCCCTTAACCCCTTTTTAGCCCAAAACCCCCGCAACCCCCGCCTGTGTGCAATAAATCAAACATCAAAGCGATGAGCCAACTTGAAATGGACTGCAAATTTATGCAGCGACAGCTCTCAAATGCCCGATCCCCATTTCAATGGCAGATGGCGGAACAACAGGAGTAAACAAATCAAAGGCCGGCGACACACCCTGGAATTTATAATCAAAATTGAATTGAAGAGCTCAAAAAAACCGTTGTTACACAAATGGGGAAAGTAAATATATCAAAGAATTAGCGCAGTTTTAAAATAAATATTATTTTAGCATAAGCATTCGGTGGAAAAATAGTATCAAAAAGAGTAAAAAAAAAGCTAAAACTAACTTAATGTAAAATTTAATTAACTATATAAAAATATTTAAATATTTTGAAGTAATAGTTTAGTTAATTAAAATTGATTGGGAAAATAATAAAGAAATTTGTATGGTTTTATAATTTATGGTTTATTATAATCTCAAAGTATGCAGTGAAATAATTAACAAATTCATGAAAAAGCGACAACTATCTTACTGTGATATTTACATAAAAAATATTTTGAAGCATTGGTAATATTAAATGTTTACTTTTGTGTGACTTAACTTTAGTTTTAAATTCAAACAAATTTTTAAAGGGCTAACCTAATCGAGGGATGTCAGTTATCCATATGCAAATGAGATTTTTCATTATAATTTCACCTCTACCTGTTTAGTTTATTTGCGCCTGCATACGATTTACATGCATGCGATAAAGTTGATTAAATGCAAAGTGGCAAACGGAATTTCATTCCCATTTTCCCCCCCACCACTGCTCTTCCTCCTGCTCCCCGTCGTCGTTGGAAAATATTGAAAAACTTGAAGGGAAAACAAAAAACAAACTGGGGGATCCGCAAACACAAACACGATGGAGAAAAGTCTAGGAGAGGAGTAAGAGTAGTAACACTAGGAGATTTAAGGGTTAACCCATAAGTTGGTGTGTGAAAAATTATGTTTGCTTTTCTAATGGGTGAAAAAAGTGCACACTTAAATATTTATTATTTAGGCAAAAAGTCTAAAAATTGTTATAAAATATAAAGAATATATTTAAATTTATTTTACTAAATATTTTTTTTCAAGGTTTATTTTTTTTGCTAGTGCAAACGGTCAGCAGCACATATTGAAAAAGTTATGAACAGGAAATGAAACGGAAGCTGACAATATTCTCCAACGACTGGGAGGAGATGGAGATGGTGATTCACCCCGACCATTGCCAACCGACCAGCTTTCCTCATTTGGTGACCAGATGACATAATTGGCCCGCAATGTTCGCTTATCAACACAGCTGTTTTTTTTTGAAGGCCTGTTTTCCGGTTCTCCAAAAACTAGAGCATAAAAGCCAACGAAGGGCCAATGAATGGGGCAGTTAGAAGGGTTTGCCATGGCCGAGGAGAAGCACCGTATGTTGTACCAGGGTCAGGATCCCAGCCAGCAGGATCAGCTGAATCACCAGGATCAGCCGAAGCAGCGACCTTTGTCCCTGTCCCCCTCGGAACCGCCCACCTATGATGATGCCATGAATCGCCTGGAGGAGGAGGAAGAGGTGTACTCCCAAGTGGAGGAGGGTTCATCGGAGGAATTGACAGCGCCGCCAGAGCGAAGTAGGTAATGATTTTAAATTATTAAATTATTATTAAATTATTTTGTTATATTTCTAACTTGAAGATTTCTTCATTGTGGCCCCTCAACCCAAATTGGGCAGCCAGGCGATGGACATCGTTTGTCTAGCTTGTGGCCAACGGGGATTCACTCGCTTGAAGAGCTCACCAAATAAGCGCACCAACATTTTTGCCCTCTGGCTGTGCATTTTGGGGTAAGTGAATTAATTAGGCTTGTTAAAGAAATATTACTCCTGCAGTTTACTCTCCAAAAAAAACCGATTTATGAAAATTAGCCAAATAAATACTTATAAAGTAATTATTTAAATAAAATATTTGCATTTAAACCTTAAACGATTTATTTTCAGTTGGTGCTGCTGCGCCTGTTTGTGTCCTTATTTTTGGAACTGCTGCCGGACGACGAATCATTACTGCTCCGCCTGCGATATCTTCCTGGGCGCACATTATCCCACTGAATGCTGCTGACGGTAGTCCGAGGTCCGGAAATATATCCTCCAGGATCGCAGCCTGAATCCGGCCGCTAATTGTGAAAGTTTTCCGTGTGTGAATAAAGCTGAGTGGGCGGCACGCTGCTGCTGCTGTTGCTGCTTCTGACCACAAGGACTCGGGGCTTATTCGCTTGTAATGAGTAACAGAGCCGAGCGCGGCCGGAAATTGTGCGCCGTCAAATCGAATTGCCTACCTAAGCCCATCGTCCGTCGTTCGTCGTCCATCGTCCTTGGTTTTCAATCCCCTCCCACTAAAATCCAGCGCCCACAGGCCATCACCATTTTCATGCCCCTCCGCCCAAATGATGCATAACTGGCCTAAACAAATTGCCTCATCATCACTCCGGCTCGCACATCCTGCCACCAAGAGCGGATTGTTGTTGATGCTGCTCGTTATTGACACCCTGCAAAACGGGGTATATTGGGTTTTAAAATATTTTCAATATTGAAAAAAAAATCTAAAAAAATAATGGAAGTAGATTTAAATTGAATTAAGCTATATTATTATTATTATTGCAATATTTTATAAAAGAATAGTTAAATTAAAAATAAAAATAAAAACATATTTAAACATTAAATCACAGATATTGATAAAACCAATATTTCAATTTAAATTGATTGGAATAGTAATAAAAGTATGCAGTGATATAAATCCATGGATTCTCCGGATTTTTACTATTTTGTTGCAATTTTATAACCCACTCAGTGGGTAACCCTATACCAAAGAGGGTATTCCCGAATGCAATTCATCTCCATTTGTTTTTGGCTTTCAGTTGCGCTTTTTGTTTTCGAGGTTTCTGCCTATTCCAGTGCTTTGCGGGGCTTTGTTCAATTTTTTGGCTGCAATTGGCCAGCGGTGGCAGCGAATTCAATTAGCGCCCCGTGGGATGCGGAATGCACAACCTTCAACTGGGAAGCCAGCTGGATGGATGGATGGATGGATGGATGGATTGACTGGCTGGCCAGAACTGCGGGGCCCCGAGAACAAAAAGCAGAGCTCGACAATTAGTCGGGTCAGAGTGCCGCAACAACAATTATGGCCATAAGAGCATTATGGCCAAGTGCAGAATGATGTGGGCACTGCGCTTCAATCACATCAAGTATACGCCGCTTTGGCACTCGCTGTCGTAATAACCATGATAATCAGAACAACAATAATAATAATAATTATTATATGTAATGGGAAAACTATGATATGAGCTGTTAACGGCAGTCAGACCCAATAATTAGACAATTTTAATTAGATTAGCTTGCTGCCGGCTGGACTTATGTTTTTGCGCCTGCCAGCAAAATCAAATGTAAACAATTAATTTTTTTTTTCGTTTTTTTGATGTAACTTGGCCAAAAATGGTCGTACACCAAAAACACATACTGTTTTGAATAGATAACTAAATAATACAAAAATCCATAACACTTCCCGGGTGATCCTGCAAAAATAAAATTGTCGCCAATTTTCAATTTTTTTGTAAGGGGGTACCTCATGATTTTTTACGAAAAATGGCAAAAAAATTTAATGTCCAGGTTTAAATGCCAATCGATAGTAAATTAAATAACGAGTTCAGAAAGGTATGACAATCCATATTTGGATCAATATTTCCATTGTTAAGGCCAAAAAACGAACTATTTTTTTGTGAAAAATTGGGTTCTGATTTTTATACCCTTGCAGAGGGTATTATGATTTCAGTCAGAAGTTTGCAACGCAGTGAAGGAGACATTTCCGACCCCATAAAGTGTATATATTCTTGATCAGCATCACAAGACGAGTCGATCTAGCCATGTCCGTCTGTCCGTCCGTCTGTCCGTCTGTCCGTCCGTCTGTCCGTCTTTCCGTCCGTCTGTCCGTCCGTTTCTACGCAAACTAGTCTCTCAGTTTTAAAGCTATCGGGATGAAACTTTCGTAAAAGTCGTATTTCTATTGCAGGTAGTATATATGTCGGAACCAACCGGATCGGACAACTATATCTTATAGCTCCCATAGGAAGGATAAAAAAAAAAAAACGTAAAAAAATTCTAGCTCCGGTGTTTTTTGAAATTTTACCTTCTACTCTTGGGAATATTTTTTTTTATATATTTCTGAATTTCGGTTTTTTTGTTTTTTAAATCGGATCACTATATCATATAGCTGCCATAGGAACGGTCGAAAAATTAAATGGAAATTAATGGGAAAAAAATTATATCTTTGTTGGTTTTTATTACATTCCCTTCTACTCTGGGATATGACTATTTTGAAATATTTCCGAATTTCGATTTTAATTTTTAAAAGATCGAAGTACTATATCATATAGCTGTGATAGAAACGATCGAAAAATTAATGTGAAATAATAAGAAATTTAACATTTTTGCGATTTGTAAATTAATAGAATGATCTGCAAGGGTATATAAGCTTCGGCTTGCCGAAGCTAGCTTCCTTTCTTGTTTGGCAAAAATTTGAATTTTTTCTTTTCGTTTTTTTGCTGTAACTTGTCCAAAAATGGTCCTACGCCAAAAATACATACTGTTTTGAACAGATAACAAAATAAGAAATAAAACCGTGACACTTTCCGGGTGATCTAGGAAAAATAAAATTTTCGCCAATTTTCAATTTTTTTATAAGGGGGTACCTCATGATTTTTTACGAAAACTGGCCAAAAAATAAAATGTCCAGGCTTAAATGCCAATCGATAGGAAATTTAATAACGAGTTTGGAAAGGTATGACAATCCATATTTGGATCAATATTTCCTTTGTTACGGTCAAAAAACGAATTATTTTTTTGTGAAAAATTTGAATCTGGGTTATTGGTAAAAATTTGAATTTTTTTCTGTTTGTTTTTTTGCTATAACTTGGCCAAAAATGGTCCTACACCAAAAATGAATACTGTTTTAAACAGATAACTAAATAATAAAAAAATCCATAACACTTTCCGGGTGATCCTGCAAAAATAAAATTTTCGCCAATTTTCAATTTTTTTTGTAAGGGGGTACCTCATGATTTTTTACAAAAAATGGCAAAAAAATAAATTGTCCAGGTTTAAATGCCAATCGATTGGAAATTTAATAACGAGTTCAGAAAGGTATGACAATCCATATTTGGATCATTATTTCCATTGTTAAGGTCAATAAACCATTTATTTTTTTGTGAAAAATTGGGATCTAATTTTTTGGTACAAAATTGGATTTTTTTTCTTTTGGTTTTTTTGCTGTAACTCGGCCAAAAATTGACCTACACCAAAAACACATACTGTTTTCAACAGATAAAAAAACAACAAATAAATCCATAACACTTTCCGGGTGATCTAGGAAAAATAAAATTTTGGCCAATTTTCAATTTTTTTATAAGGGGTTACATCATGATTTTTTACGAAAAATGGCATGGAAATTTAATAACGAGTTCAGAAAGGTATGATAATCCATATTCGGAACAATATTTTCACAGTTTTTAAAATGAATTGGATTTTTCTTAGATTTTTGTTGAGGGTAACTTTTTACCAAACCAAAAATTCTTGCTGGTTTGGACTAAACAGTCTATTAAATGTATATTTATATTGCGTCTCGCATAGACATGCTTAAAGACCATGTTGACCAGCTTTGCATTCTGACTGTCGAATTATTTTTTTTTTTTTCGTACGAAGCAGTCCCGATGTCTTCACAAATATTTAATGATTCCGTTTTTCACCGAGTGATTTGATTATCTGCAGCTGCAAATTGCTGTTGGTTATCAATATCCCATTGGCGGGGAGGCTCTACGCCTGCATTCTGTAGTAATGCAGACCAGCGTTGCAGGAAAATGTGCAGTTTTTTTCGAGCTATGCACGGATATTTCGTGGATATTTGCGGGTCGTCGATGAGTCGTTAACGCAGCTCCAGCTGCAGATACAAATGCAGATACAGATACAGTTTGCCGTGGCTGTTGCAACTCCCGAAGGGGCCGAGCGCTAATCAAATTACCACACAGCCGCGCAAATCAACTGCAAAATGTTTTAATTAAGAGCGAAAGAAAATGCGGGCGAGGGGTTGCGATTGCGATTGGTATGGGGGTGCGGCAAAAGGCAAATGGCGAATGCGAATGGCAAATTGCAAAATTGCAATTGCAATTGCAATTGCGATGCAAATCGACGCACAGGAACCGACAGCAACAGTTAAGCCCAGCAGCAACATCAGAGTCCGTAATCGCCAGACGGCAGCAACATGCAGCGGCAGTAACAATAATAGCTAACTGTTCTTGATCCGCGGGGCCGCAGGTCGCAGGTCGCAGGTTGCCGGTCGCAGCTGCAACAGTTGCTGCTGCAACTGGCAACTAGCGACTAGCAACAAAAACCAGCCAGCGGCGACAAGTGCAGCAGCAGCTGCAGTAACTGACAAACAACGAGGCTACATTTTTGGCAAGTCGCTGTTCAAAATGCTCTTAAAATAGTTGCGGGTTAAATGGAAATTATGAGAGAATTAAATTATTAATAATATTAAATCAATAACTAATTCAAAGTACTTCAAAAAACATCGCATATGCTGTTGCTGGGTAAATCAAAATATTTCAGATTCCATTTAAATACTTCCCACTATGAATTGCATATAATTTCGTATCAATTTAAATATTAGTTAATTAATTAAGTAAAGATTTTCAACTGGCATTTTAATTTAAGATTTTTTGAAGTCTATAAAAGTTTTAAATTAAATATCACTATACTGTCTATAATATTTTTTTAATTTAAATACTTATTTATTTTAGGCAAATATTTGGTTTACATTTTGTTTTTAAATTTAATAAATCTATATATTTTGTGACTCGTGGCTTCAAATTATTTTCTATTAAACTGGTAAATGTATTTTATTACATTAACATTAAGCTGCATAAAGTTCATCCATGTGCGCCAACTTTACCACTCAACTCAACTAATCGCCAATAGTTAGCCAACCAGTCCATCAACAACTTTTCGCTCAACTACAATTTGAGCTACAACAAGGCAGCCGGCAATCTATAGAAAATCGCCAGAGTTTTACGGAACAACAGCAGCGCCAATTGATCTTCCTGAACTTCTCGGGGGCAATAAAATCGAAGAGCAACAGTTAAACAAGGGGACAAACAATAAACAATAAAGGCGATTTTGGAAAACACACCAGCAGTGCAATTTCGATTTGCCAATGACAACGACAATGTGAATGCGAATGCGAATGCCCATTAACCATTATGCCTTATACTACTACATATCCTATCCCATCCCATCCTCTTCCCTGGGAAAATAAAAGCCGAAAAAACTCGCGTCACGTAGCCAAGCAAATGAACTGCAACTGACTTCTGGCCTTCCCCTTACTTCCCTTCAGATTTTGTTTTTCGAGATTTTCGAGAACAGGGCGCAGGCGTCGGAGGACTCGGACTCGGCCTCGTCCTCGGATTCGCCGATTCCGAGTCCATTCACCAAAACAGAAGTTCGGCTCCGTCGTTTGGCGTGTGCGGCATGTTGCAAGTTGGCAACTGTCGACTGACAACGGCTATATGAGTGTGTGGCAGCGCGCTTGCTGGCTCAATTGCGCCTCGCACGTTGGCCAGGCAGCAGGTCCTTCTAGCTTCGGGCTCCTGAAGAATTCGCGTGGCAGTTCCGAAGACCGAAACTCCCGGCTTGCGAATTACGCGTAACTGAAGCTTCGCCGGTTCGATTGATTGTGTGTGGTTCCCACTTTTTTTTTGGCAGTGGCTTTATTTTTTTGGGAGGGCGGAGACTCTGAGCCCAATCCCGGTACAAGTACAGTAACTACTCCCCCCGGGCGAACGGCGTGTTATTTCCGCTTCCGTGTGCGTGCAATTAGTGGGCGGCATGGCGGCCCCGAGCCGCCGATACCGCAAATGCCGCTCCAAGACAATGTCGCTGGTGGCGGCCCTGCTTTTGGGTCTGACGGTAACCCTGGCAGCCGGAAATGACGCCATTTCCGCACCGAAAGCGGGAAAGCAACTGCAGCAGCAGCCAAAGCAGCGCCATCAACAGCCGGACATCGAAGATGATGGCGGAGCGCGAAGAGACAAGGACTTTGACTTTGCCGCCTATGTGAATGGTGAGTGAATGGGGTTTGGGTGGTTTTTCAGATAGATAGCTTGACCACGACTCAATCACTTTCGCCTCCTGTCGCACTCACAAAATGGAAATTAGCCTGCCACTCTTCTGCTCCGCAGAGAATTTGACTGCCTCTAAGTGGTCACAAAACAATTGGGCTGTGCCAATTTCAAGCCTTTAGCCGCAAGTATATTTAATTTGATTGGATTGCATTGGTTTTGGCTTGCTTGGCTTCGAAAACTTCTCGATAAGTGTGTGGGGAAATCAGCTAGAATGACAGCGAAGAATGGGTAATTGAATCAAGCACTTTGTATTTTTAAGTAGCTGCAAAAATATAGTTATTATTTTTGAGTGTTTGGGGCAGCCCTGGGCATGGCATACATTATTTATTATAATCACCTACATTTGAAAGTTAATAAATGATTTAAAATATCAAAGTAATAAAGAAGAAATCACCAAAATTTAAGAATAAATAAATTATTAAAAAAGTAAAAATAATAAAGAAAAAACTTTGGGGATTTCAATGAATTTTTGAACTTTTATATATTATTTTCATAATGCCTTTAAAAATATATAAGTTTATATTTTTATTCTTACAATTAAATTTATTAAATATACGAAACATTTGACATCTATTGGAATTTCAAGGAATTTTTAAACCTATAGATATATTTTTTAGTTGAGCCTTAAAAATATATATTCATTTATATTTAATTTTTAACTTAAAAAACCCATTAATCGACATTTAAGTCCTGCAGTTAAAATTCTGAAATATAACGTAATTCAATTTACGTTAAATTAAATGAATTCCAACATTTTAAGAGACTTCAAATTCGATATCAAAATAATTACGAATTGTCAGGTTCCCTCGAACGATTTGTGTATTTGCTTATTGCTTTGCCGAATAATAAATAATAATTACGGTCGTAGAATAACCCCATTACCGTATGCAAACGAAATGAAATCCTCCCCCTCTCGTGCTACATACTTCAATATTAAATCATTTTTGGGCTGGGACAAATTCCAGAACTGTTTCAGGTTAATCATAACTTAATAACCAATGAATTTCACTTGAAACTGTCTCTGGATTTAAATCGGAGATTTTCGAAATAAATTCCATGTCGAAAATTGGCAAAGCGAACAATTGCTAAATCGTCTGTGTGATAACACAGTAGCAATTTAGAGAATTTCACATATTATATATTATATATATATGTATGTGCGATGGCAACATCAAGTTGTCAATTGTGAATGGAGGCATATACATTACAATTGGCACACGAACATATAGCTCAGATAAATGCAATGATATGTCGTCCAAAATGTTTGCTTTGCTTTGCGAAAATTGCAATTTAAATGTAGTTAAATGTTTGTGGGTGTGCGTGCGAGTGTGCTTTGCCACTTAACAGCTACACAAAAGTCACACAAACATTTTCGGGGAAATGGCAAAAAAGGCGGACTGACCGCACTGACAAACATTTCGAAACGTAAAATTTATTTATATCACTTGTAACTGCAAAATGTAATTTTGTGTGCGTGTGCGTGTGTGTATGCCGCAAACAAACAAATACTGAGTGCCCACACTGCGTATGAGTAATCCGCATGGCAAGCGAGGGCATTACAGCATTACTCATACGCAGTGTGGGTCGCCCCAAAATGTATGCTATACATTTTGGACTGTCAATATGCTTAGCCAACGATTCCTCATCCATTGAAAAGCAATTAAATTCGCACGAGCACATGATAGTAATACAATAATTCGAATGTGTCTGTTTTTATTGCAATAAGGATGAGTGTATCCCATTTCCATGACTTGTTGCACCATCGTCAGTCGGACTCAAACACTTCATCATCCCGATGAGATCGAAGCCACTCGAAGCCATGCGTTTACACTTTAAATAGCCGGCGGCCAAAGGTAACACTTTGCACCCTTTGCTTTTGCTACTTTGCTGCATCCGTTTAGCCATAAATTATAGCCCGATAGGAGTGTGTGTGTGTGTGCCACGTGGCTTATGGCAGGTGTGCGGGTGTGTGGCTTCTGCAGGTGTGTGCGTTGCAGGTGCGGCTTTGTTTTTAGTACCCTGGATGGTCGAAATGCAAAGGGTTTTCAGTTTGGTTAAAGATTTCAGAAAAAATATATATTTGTGTCTCCAAAGGACTGTAAAATATAAATAATAATCATGCCCATAAATAGTTAAAAAAACTTCCTTAAAACTCTTGTTAAAAAAAAAAACTATAAAATATTAAAAAAAAAAATAAATTCATTTTTTTTAAAAAGAAAATAGGTTAAATTTTTTAGAAATAAAAAACCATAATAGAAAAACATTTAAAGGACTATTAAATATTAATAAATGCCCATAGATAGGAAAATAAACTTCCAAAAAATGTTTCCATTTCAATAAAAAAAATATGTTCAATTTAAATATATTAAATATTTTTTTGTAACCCCTTTGCGACCTTTTTGTACAAAGTTCTCATACAAATACTCAGTATCTTCTCTCTCGACCCCTGCGCTTTCCATCTAGATACTTTTTCGTTTATTTTTGGCTGAGTGCTAACATTTCGCTGATTTTACAACCGCGACAGGCAGCGTTGACAGTCGCAAAAAAAAGAGAAGGGCCAAAACCCATAAAGCGGTTGGTGTGCAAAGTTCGAAGAGCTGAATTGTGGAAACCACCCTCGTTTGTTGGCCAGCATCACCGTCCATATGGTCCATATTTAAACCTGGCCATAAGCCGTTTGTTACCCGTTGTTTGTCTGTTTGTTTGTTAGACTGTTCGTTTGTTTGTTGTCGCCTTCCCGGTGGCATTTTGTCGCCTCCTTCTTAATTTTCTTGTAGCATTTGAGCTTTAAGGAAAATGTTTTTGGTATTTATTTAGCTGCATTAAAAATATATAGTTTTATATTTTTGAAATATTAAATAAACGTATAACTCAAAGATTATTTAAAGCACTAACTAAAGCCAACTAAAAGGTAATAAAAAGTTATAATTGTGCCATAAACACAAACTTTTGTGAAGTAGGAAAATCCATAAATGGCTAGTGCCTTAATTTTGGTAGAATTTATATTTATTAGTCTGAAAACCAGAAGATCCTCATGAAAGTTTTCCTCCGCAGTAACTTTTATTGTTAGCACAATTCACTACCACAGAATTCATGGCAACTGCATTTTGCTAATCTAAATGCTTTTTTTGGGGAGCCTTTTTTTGTTAGCCTGTCTGTCTGTCTGCTGTTTTTCCAAGCGTTTTTCCAACGCTTTTTCCCGTTCCCAGCCATTGTTGTTGTGCTGTCCATAAGCAGATAATCAAAAGTAAATAAAAGCATTTTTCATTGTGTGATTCGCAGACGGCAAGGGGAATTCCCCGCCGGAGGAGGAGACGGATTAAGTAAATACTCGTACACTTTTGCGCACAGGATTATATTCTCGAGTGAAAGTGCCTGTGGGGTCAGAGGATAAAATTAAAAGGAGCCCCGCGCTCAGCCTTTTTGGTATTTTATGAATTATTTCGTAGCTCATTAAGGAAAACACGTTTAAGTACTTAAATAATCAACGCCTTTTTGTTTTTTTCCCGCCAGCCAAACTTTTGTCAGTCAGTCAATCCCACCATCTCATTCTCATTCCCCTACTCATTCTCATGTGTGTTTGTGCGTTTTCGCTGGGATAGGTAATTATTTCAACGATTATTGGGATTTGTTTCGAGAGGCTCGCTCGGAGAAGAGAGCATTTAATTAACTCTGAAGACACTTTGATTGAACCAATTAGGGGCCTAATCACATTAAACAGGAGAACGCAATCGGCTTAAAACACCCCAGAGTCTCCTTCGAAACATCGCCATTTGTTGGTTAATCAGCTTAAGATTAATTAAGTCGAAGACAATGGCAAAATGTTTCAAAACAGATCCTTTGAAGCTATTGGGAATTATTAATACCCATTTTTTTATTCATTTATCAAAGCTTATTTTCAGTTTTATGAGGCCTATAAAATGGTTTTTATTATTACTGCTTTTCCCATATTTATTAAGGACCTTTTTAAGGTTCTCTGGAATTGTATCTGTGCTTTTAAGTGGACAGATAACACTATGCAGCATCAAAAATTAACCTCGATGAATGCTATATTTTTGGATTCGTTACGAATTCCCAAGTTAAACTGCGTTTTCCAAAGAGTTCCCCGACGCAAGGATTCTTAGCAAAAGGACCTCAAAGTTCGAAAAATGCTGAAATTGACCAACTTTGCGGAGCTCTCAGAGGCAAATGGATGCATGGCTTGGTTCGAAGTTAAAGTTTTTTAAAAGATACACCCATTATCTTTCAAACCCCATACATAAAATAATTTTAGGATTTTTTTTAAGGCAGAAATTAATTCCAAAAAACATAGTCAAAAAACTGAAAAACATACAGCTGCGGTCAAAATAGTAGCAGTGTTGCCGCCTTGTGTTTTTAAAAGTTTGATGTTGTAATTTTTTCTTATCCAATTAGTCTAATAGTAAAATTATGATCAATACAATATTACCAGGAAAAGATCAATCACAACAACAAACTTTTAAATACACAGGGCGGCAACACTACTACCATTTTGACCGCAGCTGTATACTTTTATGTTTTTTGACTATGTTTTCTAGAATTTGTTTTTGCCTTAAAAAAAATCTAAAAAAATTTTTAAGTATGGGGTTTAAAAGATAAGGGGTGTATCTTTTAAAAAACTTTAACATCGAATCAAACCATGCATCCATTTGCCTCTGAGAGCTCCGCAAAGTTGGCCAATTTCAGCATTTTTCGAACTTTGAGGTCCTTTTGCTAAGAATCCTTGCGTCGGGGAACTTTTTGGAAAACGCAGTTTAACTTGGGAATTCGTAACGAATCCAAAAATATAGCATCCATCGAGGTAAATTCAAAAAGCACTAAAAATGCTGCACAGTGTAATTTTTATACCCGTTACTCCGTTACTTTTGCCGCTAGGTGTCGCTTTGCCTTGCAGCTTGCGTATCACTATCTCCCTCGCTCTCCCTTTAGCTAAGTAACGGGTATTTGATAATCGGGGCACTCTTGTTTTAACTGCATTTTTTACAACTCCTTCCCTTAAAACTCGTGCACTTTATTGGGTAATTTATCTGCCGCTTTTATCGATGGCTTAGCGGTTAATAGCTCAACTAAATAAAGTTATGATTTGTTTACCCGGCCAACTAATTTTAAATTCTAATTATTATTATTATTTATTTACGGGATAGTCGCCTCTCCGTGGGAATTCCGTTAGCCATAAATTGTTGATTCACAATTTGTTTGCTTTCAGCACAGGGAAAATATCAAATTAAATTAATTAGTTTTTTCGTGCGTGTGTGTGTGTTTCTGTGGGCAACCATATTTAAATTTAAATGCGCATTAATATTAGTAACATTTTGGTAAATTAGCCATGTTTCGTGATTCTGTATCCCGAGCCCAGGGCTTTTTGCGGCCTGCTTAATTGGCCATGAGACGCAGGAAACCTGAAACTTAATGCTATAATGGCCAAACACACACAGAACGACTTGATTATGCGAAGGATCCTTTATGTCCTCACATCTCAGGATGAAGATTTGGAGACCTGGCAGGTGAACCCAAGTCGTACTCCACTCAGGCGCAATCTGCCGTACGCTAATCGAGTGCAAAGTGCTCCCTTGTGTGGCCACCAATTAATAATCGTCCTAACCCAATGCACTTGTCGTCCAACAATTGTCCTTACTCACTCACTCAGGCTAATTAGCCCGAAATGCATTTAAGGCCATATGTCAGTTGTGCACTTGGCAAAAAATTCGTTGGAACTTTAAAGCTTCAAACACATTTCTTTAACAAAATAAAAAAAATCTTAATAGTACAGCTAAACATTTTGAGAAGCGCGGAGAAGGGCGCGCTTGCAAATACAAAGAATAATCGTATTTTCCAAAATCTATCATTAAATACCTATAATTTATGATTTATTAATACCCATTAGCCAAGTTATTTCGCCCAGTGCACGCATGCCTAACAAATTATAGGCCAATTGGGCACACGCCCACTTCGGGTCCGATGTCGCTCTGCATTCGGCTGGGGATTTATTTTTATATGCTGGTCGTTAGGGATAATACACCATCCGTTTTAGCCGGCGCTTTTATCGCTGGCATCCCCCGCATCCTTTGCATCCTTCGTCCTCCGCCGGCTGCATGCGTTAAGAGCTTGACTTTGTCCGGGAAAATTGCTCCCAATGTCGTAGACATCGTCAACGTCTTTGCCGTTGTCGCAGCTCGCAGTTCGTAGTTCTAGCTGCTGCTGCACTCTGCACCCACCGAGATAATGCCGCAGAGAGCAGGAGATGGAGATGGGGACCTCCTTAAGTGCTGGATATGCCCGGAACAATTTGGCACCACATTGCGTATGATTAATATAAATTGTTTGGACTTCATTCTCGCCTTCCCCTCACTTTCGCTCCCATTGACACCCCATGAGGAGGAAAAAGGAAGAAGATGTCCTGAATTTTCCAGCACTTAAAGGAATTGCCGACCGTTTTTCTTACAGTAAAGCGAGTAGTTTATTGTTTTAGAACTGTTTGCTATAAACCATTCAGAAATGGTTGAATAATTATTTTATTTTAACTGTCTTAAATCGAAGTATTTTTTATTTAGATGATTTATTACTGTTTTAAATCAGTATTGTTTTTTAAGAAAGGTTTTATGTAAATGTATCAATTATTAAAAAATTAAATTAAAAATATATAACTTTTTTTAGATAGTTTTATGTATTTTCCAGTGCTTCAGTATTTTTCTTTTGCCAACCATTTGATTTATCGATCGATCCGCCTGCTCAGACATGCATTTTCCCAGCCAGTTCGCTGTCTATCCATATGCTTAAAGCGTGTATTTAGCTTTTTCGGCTAAAGAGGTGGCACTGTTGTTGTTCCGGTTCCTGTTCCGGTTGTTGTTGCTGCTCCATTGTTGCCGTTGCTGTTGCATGTTGCAGCTGCCACATGCCATGGCCCAAAGTGTCACATTACTGAAAGTGCGACAGCTACGGCGAATGCCAGAGCACTCTTCTCCTTCGAATCTCCTCCTGCTGATTGGGGTACTGCAGCAGCAGCAGCAGCAACAACACCACGGCAGCAACATCACGGCAGCAGCAACATCACAACGGCAACATCAGCCACACGCACCCAGCTCAACTTTGCTATCATTTGTGGTTTTGCATGTGCCCCATGCAGCATCCCCAAGTGCTGGCTATAATATTGCCACGCCCCTGTTCTTCCGCTCCGGAACCTTTCTTACGCCAAAAAAAAATACGAAAGCCGCCTGAGAAAAGAAAAGCGAAAAAAGAAACTAAAAAGTTGCATAAAAATCGCGTATACGCTTCAAAAATTCAACGGCCGGCCTGCCTATGAAAAACGAAACTGCAAGAGGACGAAAGCCACTGGCGAGGACGAAGGACGAAGGAAGGATTCGGGGGCCAGTGGTCTGGACGCAGACGATTGTTGCACCAGCTTGTTTAAATTTTATGTCCTGGCTTTTCATACTTGTTAAGCCGCCCGCGGACCACCCACCACCCACCGCTCAACGAAGGGGCGTGCCAGGTGCTCTTTACCTTTACCTTTCTGCTTTTTTTTTCTTGTTTTTTTACCTGATGCACGACGACAGGCGAGAGATGTGGCCGCTGGCACACACACTCGGGTGGGGACACAGGTGGGGCCATAAAAAAACAGCATCCGAAAATTGTTCGCTCCAACGCACAGATTCAAGTGTAATTTTTGCCACCTCGCCGATGACTTTCGGGGGAAATTGCACTCGCGAAACTCATGACAGAGTGCCAGAGGAAACTTGTTAAAAGCATAAGTCAAAATATTGAGAAGCGCCGAGAAGAGCTCCGCCAATGCAGTCACCTCAAATAATGAGAAGCGCGGAGAGAGGCGCAAAAGAAAAAGAAATTCACACACACACTGCTTTTAAGTTTATCAAACATTTCCTATTCTACTCGTGTGTTCCTTGTGCTCTTCGAACTCCTTCAAACTTAAAGATACCCAAGTGAACTTTAAGCCAAACTCAAACTCACTCGACTCATATACTTATCTACCCAACCGTTTCGCTACCCACAAGGCGCCCAATGAAGTGATAAACTGGCAACATTTAGTCCTTTTGTCTTTTCCCCACTTTTCCGCTGCTTTCTTTTCGCCTGTTGTGTTTTATGACCGAAGCAGCGAAGGCAAAACAAACAGAGCGCAAGAACGGGGCAAAAAACTTTCGAGCGCAACGAGGGGCAAAACTCCGGCTCAAAAATCAAATGACAATAAACAGAAAAAAAAGAGGGAAGGGGTGCAGTCATAAAATAAATTAACCTTGAAGTTCAATGCGCAACTCAATTTGCTGCCTTCGGGCCAAGGAGTCGCCCTCGAAAATTGTTGCTTATTGCTGGCCAAAGGGGAATGCAGGGAGTTCATAAAGTGCCAGTCAACCCTTTAATCCTCAGCCACAAGTCTTGTTTTCAAATGGCTTTTCATGATCTGTTTGGAAATGGGATTATTTTCTGGCCAAGCTTTGGGTTTATATACCATTTACATTTAATTTAAAAAAAAAAGGATTATTTAGCTGCATAAATGAGAAGCGCAGAGAAGGGCTCAAAAACTTTTCTAAAATGAGAATCGCAGGCAGAGGAATGGCGGTGAAAGCTTAATTTCCAGGCTGCTAGGCAAAAATGAATAGAGTGCCGGGGCAAAGGTCAAAGTCTCAGTTCGATAATTACCCCTCATAATGGAGCCAACGAATCGCATCGACCGCATGCATTATTGAAGGTCCGATACGCCGAAGACGAAGACAAAGCCCGACCACAAAGCAAACTAAAACTTAAACCTAACCACCCCTGCCACTGCATTGTTTCACCTGGATCCTCTTTTTCTGGCTGATGGGTGGGTGGTGGGTTCAAGGGTTCAGAGGGTCAGAGGGTCAGGGGATGGAGTTCTCTAACCGCGGGACCGATTTCGAAACGCACAAAGTCCATTTACATAAATGGTTATCCCCGATTGCCGGCCGGCTACCGCACACACACTCAAAGCTCACCTTTGAACTTTGGCCACATCAAATTAAATAAAAGGCTAGCAGCTTGCTCGGTGATGAGGTTGGGTAAAGTTTACTACACAGTGTGATGGATGTTCCGATAACAAAGAATGTTGTCACCGAATTTACTCAGAAAAAAGAAAGTATTTTAATAAATTTGTATGGTTAATTATATAGTATTGAAATTTGATAATTATATAACTAAAGAAAAAATTTATATTTTATTTAAAAAGCATGAACTTAAATTTTATTACTTCTTATTAAAGACACCCCTTTTAAGCATAGCTGATGTCAATGTAAAGGGCTAAGCTCCTTGAACTCACTGTACTTAAGAGTGCCCCCACAAACGCACTGCCGAGTGTCCTTTGAAATATGGTAATGACCATAGCCAAGGACATCAATCGATGTTGGCGCATTTGTTTTTCTCCACACCATTTTGCCCTATTAATATTTTACGTTTCATATTCGCATTCGTTGTACGGCGACCCGCATTTCCCAACTACCGAGCTCTGGGGGCTCATTTACCTGACTGAATACTGGTTACTGGTAACTGGTTACTGGTTACACCGGTTCCGGATGTCTGGCGGTGTCAGCGGAGTTGAAAAGGGTTTTTTTCGTGCTCGCATTTCCCATTGGCATCTTCCGCCGATTTCCTGTTTTCCCGTTTGCCCACCGCTTTTCCGCCCGCCTCGATTTTCAGTTGCGGTCGGTCGATGGGCGTGTATTTTAATTGTGTTGACTTTGTAAATGATCCATTCATAATGCTACTCGAAGGCATTGCCATCGTCATCGTCGTCATCATCATTTCCATGGACGTTCAGCCTGTTTTTAATGGCCGCATTTAAGCCGGGTCCGAACGGCAACAAAAAAAAAATTAATCGAGAGATTTACAGCCATTTATTACCCTTTGTTCTCTGCCTTTAAAAATGGTGATTTAACTTCGATGGCCTTAAATTACACAAAATAATAAACTTGGACTTTCTTTTATTTTCTTTTGAATATTTGTCAAGTGTTATTTAATTTAGTAAAATTTTCCCAGGCAAAAGTGCATCCTTAATAATATGTTTCCAAGGGCTTGTTATCCTTACACACCCCTTTCTTCAAAATTACAGGGAATACGAAAAGGGAAAAAAAACCAAGCCAGAGCAAATGAAACGAAACGAAAATCGATAATGAATTAATTTTCAGGCACCGAAGGCAAATGGCGCAGACAAATTTATGACTGTGGGCTGGGACCGGCATTCCAATGATGTTATAGTAACCCCCTTTCCCTTGCCTACGCCCCTGTTCGGCAGCATTTAACATTTACTCAATGGTCAGTCCGTATTTCCCTGGCCCTCAAGTCCAATAAGCTTCTGTTCGACTGTTACGGCCACTGAGAGCATTTTAAGTTAAGCCTTTAACTCGATGCCGGCACACAGAGCGAAATGTAATAAGCTGCTAGACATAAGTATAGTTTATAATAGGAATTTAAAAAAAAATTTGTATGATTATCAAGCTAATACCTATTAACATAAATTAATTAGGAGCCAAAATATTCATTTACTAATGACTCATGTAAACGGTTAAAACATTTTCAACTTTACTAATTACCCAAATGGCGAACAATATAACTTTTCCTGTGCTTGCTCACAAATTGCCTATTTTCCGGTGACATGCAGACAAAAGCCTTGACGAAATGTCCCAAATTAAATATATATAAAATCCTTTGCAAATTGTAATCACTTTGTCTGTGATTTTTGTCATAATTGCAGTCAAATCTCAAAAACTCAATCTTGAGCAAAGTTTTCGTTGAACTTTTGGGCGTAGCTTAGCAGGCTTCGGATTTTGAATGTGGATTTTGGATGTGGATGTGTGTCAACGTTTGGCTCAAAGTTCTGTACTTCCATCTACGTTTCTCGTTTAATTCCTTCTATTTGTTTAGGCACTATGGCAAAAGGTGAGGGAGCTGAGGGATCGAGGGCAATGGAATGGGTTCTATTTGGTTTTAAGTGGGCAAATTGCTTATGTAGGGCATCTACACCTGAGCCAACTTAACTGTCGCCGTCGAACCAATTAGTGTCAATCAAAAGTTTGTAGTACCCTGCCTTGGGCATATGATGGGTTATTGAAAAACATGATTAGAGTTCTTCTGAAATTATTTTATAAATACAATTGTGGAATATTAAAGGAAAAGAATTTAAAAACAAATAATAATAATTATTTGTTGAAGGATTAAATCCCTTAAGTAATAAACGTTCTGTAATTATTAATTAATTATAATTGTGCAATATTTAGAATCTGAACCCAATAAAAAGTAATTTAATTATAAATATTTTATGAAATATTTCTTTTAGTTTTAATAAGTAATATTGAAATTTATTCGAGTATTTAGCTGGATATTTAAAAGTCGAATATCTAATTGAAATGCTTGTGAGTAAGGGGCCACCCTAGTGCTTATAAAGAGGACTCCCTGCTCCCTGCAAAAGAAAAAAAGGCCATGTCAGTTAGCCAAGTTAGTCAATCGAGTCGCATTAAAAACTAATCGCTGGCCATGCATGCGGATCAAATGATTAAGCGTTCAATTTGCCAGCACTCGACATGCAATTAAAGTTGGCTCCGGATTTGGATTTATATCTGTGTGTGCCTTGCATGTGTGCACTTTCCTTTCGGCTTTCTTTTGGGCCCTGGTTATTAGTGTGAGTGTTTGCCAACCGGTTCGTGTTGCACGTGTTTGTACATGCAATGCAACTGTAATTATGCGCACGACTGACATACATTAGCCCACCTACCAACCACCCATCCAAAACCCAGAAACGGGGTGTATTTATAGCCTACTTAAAGGTAACTAACTAAGACACGGCACGAGCATAAGTCAAGTGACTATCTTTCAAAGCCCGCAAAATGGGATCATACATACTATATATGCATTTGAGGTGTTTCTGTTTCCTTAGAGGAGCCAAGGAGCTAAGGAGCTGCATAAATCCTTGGGTTAAGATAACGCCGAAAGAAAAGCTCCTTGTCAGTCATAAATCTAGGGGCTAACAAAAGCCGAAAAGATACAAAAGAAAGTGGGTTGATCTTGGCGTCAGATTTGGTTTTTAGCTTAAGAAATATTTCCGATTTTCTCACCTTTTATAACTTTAAATTGCTTTTAAATATTTTATTAATTTAAAAACTAGTTGTTAAAGCCTTGAAATACATAACATTTATTTGCCAAAGTTTCTAATTCCTTAATCTGTTGCCAAAACTCTGAAGTATTTCCCCCATTTACCAGAAAATCTTAGGGGGCATTAAGACCCCCTCCGGCAAGACGCCCCTGCGATCCCCATTCCGTGGGCTGGAAACTTTGCTCGTTCCCCATTGTACAATTTGCTCTTCGGCTCTTGTTTGACATGCAAATGCTGCAGTTTAGTACATAAAGTTTTACCGAAACATATAGAGTACATAGTCGCCAGGGTACAAGTCTGATGGTTGGATGGCTGGATGGATGGATGGATGGTTGGTTGGATGTGTTTGTATGAGAAATGAGAGCATCGCTTGGCACGCGAATTGTGTGGCAACATTTTGTTGTTTAATTTCTGTGTACCGACTGCAAAATGAAGGCCCAGTTCCAGTCGCAGTCCCGTAAACCCTGTTATACCCCTCAAAAACCCTACTCAAACTCAAACGCTTGGACGTTGCCAATTTGCTGCATACAAATCGCGACTGGCAACGCTGTTGCTGTGATTACCCTTGTTGTTGTTGCTCTTGCTGCTGATGATGGCAGCCAAAAGAACTTAAAGTAGGTTACTTACTACCACGCACACACATAGGCATCTTTAAATACACGCCAAGAAATCGGTGTTCACAACTGTATTCATTTATAATCTTACGTTTTCATCAACTGTAAACAATAAATTAATACAATTTCAGAAAAATAGCTTAGAAGGACGGTTTTTTTTATATTATACTTTTTTGTTATATTTTTTTATTATGTGTATTTATTAAATTTATTTATTATTATACTTTTTTATTATATTTTTTTATTTATTATTTATGTTTATACATTTAATTGCATTTATCTTAGAAAAATGTTATCTTTTAAATTATTTTAAATTAATATTTTCTATATATTTTCTATATATATTTTTTTAGTATTTTCCAAATTTAAAATGAGATTTATATAAGATATTTTCTGTGCATCCGGCAAGTAGCTTTTGTGCATACTTAAGGCAGCGGACCTACAGCCTGCCACGCCCCCTTAGCCAGCACTTTCGGGGCGGTGTAATTGAGGCAAGTTTGCAGAAAGGCAAAAGTTGCCGCATGTACGAATAGTTTGCTGCATAATGACAGGCGCGCCGGCATGCATATTTATGCCTTAAAAAAAAAAAAACTCAAACCCCCCAAGTCTCAGTAAAACATTTTCCAAGGCGCGGAAAGTCACGCTCTATTGGCCCCAAACCGAATGTGGGCAAAATAAACGAGTTAAGGGCACTTTTAGTTGGCCGCAAAAAAAGCAAAAATAGAAACCGGAAAAATCCCCCAGTGAAAAGATCTCCCATCGCGACGAAAGTGATTAATTATTTAGAAAACATTTCAATAGAGTTTGTTTGATTTCAAATGAAACCGCAATGAGAGGAGCAGCTGCCAAAGTTACTTCCGGTTCTTGCCTCTCTTTCTATCTATCTATCTAGTTCTATCTCCCTCGCTCTCACACCTCTCAGCCAAGTCAACCGCCAACTGTGGCCAGCAATAAAAATTTTACAGACAATTCGTTTTTATTGCATTTCACACAAACACACACTTACAGCCTTGGAGGAAGCGAGGTGGGACGATTTAGAGGGAAAGAGAGAGGAACACAGAGTTGATTGAGCCCACAAAAAGTTAACGTTTGTAGTTTGGTGTGCTTTAAGTTGGCTAAACTAATTTGTTTTACTACTTTCTGGTTATAAATTCTACTTGAATATGTTATAAATGTTTTTATTTGCTAAGCATTTGTTTTAAAATAATTTCATATTTATTTGTTTATTAAATAATTGTTTTTATTGAATATTAAATTTGTTAGAAACTTTTTTTTCCATAAAATAATATTTATTTTCATTATAGTGAGTAGTATAAATATTTTTTTAGTACACATAAATCCGCAAACCACATTCCGATTTTTCGGCGACATGATCAGTGGACATGGGCAAAACCTAAAACCGCAATCAATAATGTTGCACACAAAAAAAGCTCCTAAAAAAGAACTTCCGCCCGCAGAAGGAAATAAAAAATGCGCTGCATACTTTTAGGCGGGCAGAAGCCATAAAGTCAGGAGTTGGTTGCTTTTTTATTCCCTTTTTGCCAGGGGCGGCGTCGAAAGGGGGCCCCCAAAGGGCGCCAACTTGAGGTGTTTGCCAATGCACTTGTGGGGGCCAAATGAATTAAAAAATCGAATGGAATGGTCGGTGTGGCAGGCAATGAAAATTATTCTGGAAAATTGCGCCAAACGAAAGGAAACTTTAACTGCCACGGAAAGAGGCAATGTTATAAAATTGTTCTTTCCACACTCATGTTATGTTTCCAGTTATTTGTTTCTATGTTCTAACTTATGCGTTTTATAACCATTAAGTTGGTTGATCAACGCTATAAATAAAAATATGCTATATAAAAAAAAAAAAAAACGGAAAGAGGCGGCGGGGGGGGAAGTAGGGGGCGTGGCCAGACTACAACAGCTGCATACAAATGCCCCATGTGTGTGCGAGTATGAGTGCCGAGTGGCAACAGCAAAGAAAAAAAATTAATTTAAATTTTTATGATGCCATAAAAATAATGCATGGCATGTCTGGGCCCCCAGCCAAAAGGAGAGAGACATCCGGAGGGTGGAGGGGCAGGGGGGCGGTTGGACAAGGGGGCGTGGCAAGGCTGAGGCGAAGTGAAGTGGAAGCTGGCAGCACACACCGTCCATGAGGCAAAAGGCAAAGGCAATGGCGCCACGTTGCCCCAATTAGCTGCACACTGTGCCCCAGCATGTGGGACTGCACCACCCATGGGGGAGTCTCAACCACCCACAATCCTCCCCCGTCCCCCTCCCCCACACTCACACACACACTCTCAGCCGACTGGCACCCTAAGCAGCATGTCATTAGTGCCGCCTTCAAAACAAAGCAACAAACACGCGGAAATGCGATGAACAAAATAAACCGTCGACGGCAGCACAGGGAGCATTAAAAATTCCCGGCAACTTGGTCATGTCCTGGCAATACATATATAAGGGCACATAATATATACTATATATATATATACCCACTCGAGATCTCTGGCAGTCTCTTTTTTAAGCAATATATCTCAAGCAGTGACTGCCAAGATTCACGGGCGAAAACAGGTGGTCTATAAAATAAAAGCAGAGTGCCTAAAAAATAAAAAAGGTTCTTTACAAATAAAACATAAAATCTGTTTCACTTTAAAAAAATATTAACCAAATAATGATAAAACAAAGCAAAAACTGCAAAAAGGCAATTGATAAATAAATAAAATTAAATGATTTTTTTAAATATTATGACTTGCACTTGGCTGATTATGTTTTATCAAGTCAATTAGATTTAGAGGACACATTATGATTATCTTTATATTTCAACCAAGCCATTCACTCGCCAAGCCAACAGTGCGTATACGCAATAATCCCCGATAAGCTTCAAGCCAGCCAAATAACTGAGCCAAAAACCGAGAAACACAAAAAACTTAGCTCCTCATTTGCACTACATACCGCAACAGGATAGATTGCCACGCCCCCCTTTCCCAAGCCGCCCACGAAAGCGTCGGGGCGTAACAATGAATACAAATGAGTCATTTATGGCCAACAAAAAGAGCACGGAAATATACGTTGCTCTGTGGCCGAAAAAAAAGGAGAACAAAAAAATGTCAAGGCAAGGACACATCAAGCCGAACTGTTTTTTTTCGCCACGAGTTGAACAATGGTTCTTAAGTATCACAAAATATGGGATTTTTATTACATTTTATAAACTACAATTATACATATCTTTTTGTTATTTGTGCTGTTCAATTTGGGGAAAATGCATTAAAACTTTAAAGCTCATTTTTAAAAATATATTAAAATATTAACAATTTTATTCTTTTAGCAACAAAATAAATCTGCCTCCCAAAAATAAAATGTTACTTAAAAATTATTACAAGTTAAACTTGTATTATCTGTTTGCCTTCCCATATTTAATTGCATTTTTGTAACCCCTTCATTTTTGATGTCCACTTTGTAATTGCTTTTCGAAAATTGCTTAAAAATTGCCGAATTTCCAGCAGTTTCCTTCGAGGGCCCCCGGCTGTGATTTATTTGACACACTGCACATGGCACACGGAAATGTTCTTTGATCGTTTCCGGTCATTTCTCATGGCCCCGAAATTCGGGTCAATTTGTAATCCCCGCCCCCAGATCCCTAAACCCTCCACACTGTCATCTGTCCTCCGGTTCTCCGGCTCTCTGGCGTCTGGCGGAGACATTAAGTTAAAAGTCCTGACTAGAACGACTCGCAGTCTCCCAGTTTGCGCAGTTTGCCCAGTTTTGTTTATGTTTCGTTTGAAATTTATTGTTATGAGCTGGAAGGACAAACGAGGTCCTTTGGCTTTAAGTCGGGGCGACTCGCCATAATTGGATGGGTGTGAACTTCGATTGGAACTTCGATGGCAATTAAAATCGAAATTTTCAACACGCAATGCGGGGGCAATTAAGACACCCCCTGAATGATTTACTTATCGATTCCCCACCTTGCTGCAGCACAGAGAACCCTTTCGCCCCCTGCAATCCAATATGATTTACTGCCACAGCTCTCGACTATTATGCTGACTTTAATTGACTCTCAAGTCCGTGGGCGGGTCGCAGGAAAATCGCCGAGGAGTCTCGCAAAAGAAAGTACACTCCATAATTTAAAGTCATTTCATGCAGTAAAAAGTTGGCTTGCCAGGGAGTAAAATGATTATGGCACTCGTTTTATGATTATTAGAAATAATTTTGTATTATCTAAACTAATATATAAAAAAACGCGAAGTAACAAAAATCACCCAAAACGGATTGAAATAAAAATCTAAAATAAAAAATATAAATTCGGAAATAATTCGAGGACGCGTACTAGTATTTAATATTTGAAATATTTATTAAAACAGGTTTTTTAAACTTAATATTAAATATTAAAATATTTATTTTGATATTATTTTTTAACTTCTTGGCAGGGCATTTCGCTTTCACTATTATTTTTCGAACCACTTCCGCTCTTCTTTTCTTGCTGCTTTTCATTTTCATGTTTCACTTCCGTTTCGCTGGCAACAATTTAATATTTGAAAAAGCGCAGGACGACGAAGTCAAAAGAAGGACGGGCAGGACAAGAAGAAGAAGAAGCACCAGTTCTAGTTGAAGAAGAAGAAAAAAGGAGCGAAGGCAGCTCAATGCAATTAATCAAAATGCTGGCCGCGAGTCTTTCTCCCCCACAGATGAAACCCAATTTCTGTGTCCTTTTGCCTGCTACACTTGAAATAATTGAAAAACACTTTGGATTTCAAAAGAAGCGCATATTAATTATGTTAATATAAACAAGAAACTTATATTAATATTAAATAATTAATAGAAATATTTATAAAATTATTTTTATTCTTAAAAGTAATTAAAATGAAAAAAAATAAATAACGGCATACTTTTAGGACCCTTTTTAAGACGCTTTCAAATCCCGTAAACTTTCTTGCCCTGCAGTCAAGTGTAAATGCTGGCCCTAAATGTATGTGTATGTTGATTAGAGGGGGTGACAAAGAGGCGTGTCAAAAAAGGGGGTGAACTATGTAGTTCGAAGGTGTGCAATGCAAGAACGCAATTCGTAGAAACTTGGCTGGGGAACAGGAAACAAAACTAATTATCGTTATAGCAAAATTTTTGTTCTTCTACTGCTGTACATCCCCCCCCCCTCTGTCACTCCTTAGATGTATGGGGGGAGGGGGGTGTAAGAAGTGGGCCGGAAATTGGGGCGGGGCCTTGGCTAAAACGATGTAGAGCCACCCATATTTATAATTACTGTTTGCACACTTAACGAAGACGCCAAGAAGAAGAGAAAGAACATGTTAAACAAGATGTAGAAGAAGAAGAATCTGAAGAAGAAGCAGCGAACGATGAAAAGAAGAAGCAGCAACAGTAGGTAAAATGGTAGACAACAATTTTTGAAACTTCATTTTCAAAATTATGCTCATTAATCATGAAAAACAACCAAAAATGTTGACAAGTTCAAGGGGTGTGGTGGTGGAAAATTGAGAGGGGGTATGGATATGTCCCAAAGAGTAAGTGTGCGTGCAGATATGTGTGTGTGTATTGGCTGTTGGCGTGTCGCATAATACTTTGTTAGGCCTCAACACGCAAATCAGCCAGAGAAATTGTCACACAGGAAAAACAGGAGATGGAGGCGGAAAAACGATGGGAAAACGGAAGAGTCGGGGGAGGGGAGCGGGGGTAGCAATGGGCAAAGGTGAAAAGCTGGGCTTTGATATGGCGACAGGTTACAGTCCGTTTCGGATTTATAAAGCATTCAGCATTTCTAAAAATTTAAATTAAATTTATAAAATAGCAAATGTAGAACAACAATTTTTTACATAAGAAATATTTACAAATTTTGAAAATAATATATCTGCATTTAAATCATCTGTTAATTTCGAATAATAAATATTTTTAATAAACTGTGATAGATCAATAAATCGAGTGCCAGGCCAAAAGGTTGGATTAGATATATTCATTCCCAGCGAATAATTGCCAGCAATTACATGTTTAATTACATTACTTAAACGTACCGTCCAGGCAACTACATTGCTATATAGGTAACCCAATTAAGCCCTCGACCGTTTCTCTTTTTTTTTTTTTGACCTTGCACGCACAGCCAAAGAGTTCGTGACATTGAGCTAAAAAAAAGTAGGAAAAATAAATGGAGAAAATGGAAAACCAAGAAAGCTAATTGGACTTGATTTACGAGCAATGAATTAATGGAAACTCGGCCGGCAGATAGTGGAGTTCACTTTAATTTTCATATTCGCTTGTCTGATCTAGGTTCTAAAGTATATATATCGGTGGGTGGCATTATCTGACCTTTAACCGTTAACCATTATCTCGGTATCTCTTTAAGTTCGACCTTGGACGGACCGCAGCTGTTGCCCGACTCACACGCACAACAAATAAAACGCAAATTGTATGGCCAAACCCGGGAAAAAGGTGGCCTAACAGGGGATCGATGTTCTATATACCCTATATATTGGGGCAATTTGCCGGCTTAAATAATATATGGGGTTTTTCAATTGGAATTTAATAATTAAGCCGATAATTACGGATGATTATTATGGCCATAACTATGATTTTTCTTTTCTACTTGTTTAAATTTTTAATAACTTTTTTTTTCTTTCGAGATATTAAATTTATAACTTTCTTAAATCACTAGCCCAAAATGAATGCTTGTAAGGAACATACCCTTTCAAGGACCTGTTTGAGTATAGAACCTTAGCATTGACATTGTCTGTCCCTGTTTTTGCCCTCCCTAATCCTCCTCATCTTTCTCAATTTCTGTTATTTCCCTTTTCCATGTGCTTTCGTGTTTGTTTGGCTCTTTTTGGGGCTTTCAGCGGCCGCACGTAGCAAATTCCATTTACGTGTCCTTGAATTTTGCCTAATATTATTTGGTCCTGCTTTTTATCCCAGCAAATTGGAATCAAGGCGAAACTGTAATAGAAATAGAAATATAAGTCGAAGTAGAAATTAATAATCAATATGCCAGACTCCCAAAAATGATGGAAAACGGAACGAATTGGATTGAATATAAAGCTGGCAATTTGTAGGTTGATTTCCTTGCCGACAGGTGGCGCGCGTCTGTCTATTTTGGCCGAAAAATTGATGGCGGCTTAGGGGCTCATAGCCGGGATTAATATTTAATTAAATCGATATGCTGCTGGGATCTGTTGACAGCAGCTTGTAAAATGAGAAAAACCGCTGACAGCCCAGTGATTTATTTATGTTTTGCGGTCGGATCTTTAGGTGCCCGTCTGTCTATCTGTCTGCCTGCTGTCTGTCTGCAAATATTAATTATATTTCCACTGAAACAGTTGGGACAACAACAAAAAGAACGCTTTACCCAGAGGAAATTGAGCTCTTCAGCCAGCTGCAAGGTGTTTTCGAGCTGTCAGAAAAGTTGAGCCATTAAAGAAAGGATTTTTGGGAGGTGTAAAAACAATTCAAAACTTTCTGAATGTTAGGGCAACATTTTAAAAACTTGACAGCCCTGGCAGGATATTTAAACATATTGGTAGGTAATTAACCAATTTTTTCCAACCATTTAACTTTTGGCCATAAAGTGTTGCCTATTGAAGGTTGTTTGGTGATTTTCCACCGCTTTTCCTGCGCCACCGTAGCGATAGTGTGTGTTCCCCTAATTGCGCCACAAATACGTGGCATGCCTCCGACAAGGATTGCCCAAATCTCTTTTACCGTTTCGTTCGGGGTCACGCTTTTCTTCACGAGGGCTACCACCGCTAACTCCTCATACTCACCCTTCCCTTTTTGGCAGGCCTGCTTTTGGCCATAAGTCTCCCAGACGAGCCAAGCCGAAACCGAAACTGAAACTGAGAAATGAAAAACCAAACTTCGTTTCAGAATGGCAGCATTAGGGTGGAACGCTTAGAAAAAAATTAAATGATAATACGGATTTATTTATTACTTTGTTATCTGTTCAAAACAGTATGTATTTTTTGTGTACGACCATTTTTGGCCAAGTTACAGCAAATAAAACAAAAAGAAAAAATTTTAATTTTTGCCAAAAAATCAGATTCTAATTTTTCACAAAAAATAATTCGTTTTATGACCGTAATAATGGAAATATTGATCACAATATGGATTGTCATACCTTTCTGAACTCGTTGTTAAATTTCCAATCGATTGGCATTCAAAGCTGGATATTTTATTTTTTTGCCATTTTTCGTAAAAAATTATGAGGTACCCCCTTATAAAAAAATTGAAAATTTGTCAAAATTTTATTTTTGTAAGATCACCCGGAAAGTGTCATAGATTTATTTCTTATTTTGTTATCTATTCAAAACAGTATGTATTTTTGGTGTACGACCATTTTTGGCCAAGTTACAGCAAAAAACAAAAAGAAAAAATTCAAATTTAAGCCAAAAAATCAAAACCCAATTTTTCACAAAAAAATAGTTCGTTTTTTGGCCTTAACAACGGAAATATTGGTCCAACTATGGATTGTCATACCTTTCTGAACTCGTTGTTAAATTTCCAATCGATTGGCATTCAAAGCTGGACATTTTATATTTTTGCCATTTTTCGTAAAAAATTATGATGTATCCCCTTATAAAAAAATTGAAAAATTGTCAAAATTTTATTTTTTAAAGACCACCCGGAGAGTGTCATGGATTTATTTCTTATTTTGTTATCTATTCAAAACAGTATGTATTTTTGGTGTACGACCATTTTTGGCCAAGTTACAGAAAAAAAACAAAAATATTTGCATACAATTTCTTATTATTTTTCCGTTTTCAAAAGTTGATGTAAGCAGGCAGAAGCACCCTATTTTGGAGGGTGATGTATAGCACTGGTTAGTTAGGACCTCCGCCGAAACTTGGAAACGTTTTGTAAGCGCTGGTGTTGTCAACTCCACTCTCCAGTTTCCCCAGTTTTTGCCGGATTTCCCCCCACCCACTTTCAGTGTGCCAGTCCGTATGTTTTGTGTTTCTGGCGGAGTTTGCGGAGTTTGTCATTCGCATGGCGACAGAAAGACAGGACGACAGAACTCGCAGAACAAATGTACCAACAGTCCGTGTATCTGTGTCTCGATTATGATTGCATTATGGCGAAAAAGCAGCTGAAGCTGATGCCACAGCATCCACAGCTCTCGAAAGCCCACATGATGTACCCGAGTCCAATCCGCCTTTTCTCTTTTTTCGGCACAAGAACAAAACAGGAACATCAACGGCTACACAGCTACAGCTGCGTAAATTTGCATAATTCCACAATAAGCTGAGAGGGGGTTTTTGAAGGGGGTTTTTTGAGTGAAAAGTTTAGAGACGAAACTGTTTCGCCAGACAAGAAAGTTTCATCGGCTTGTAAATGATGTTTTCCTGCAGCAGCGAGGTGAGGAACTGCTGTGTGTTGTGAGGGATTTATCAGTTTGGATCCACAGACTTTGATTTTGATGGAGCATAATCCATCAACAGTTGGACAGTTTTGCGGTTGAGTCTCGGTCACAAGCAGTGACTGATCACGGGTCACGGTGAACGCTTAAGAGTGATAAGTGCGGATTTACACCGCCGTCACACCAACTAAGCTAATTAATTATACTGGCTAATGCAGCGCAACGGATTTCTGTTTTAAAATCTCTTCAAAATAATACTTACTAAAAGTATGCAAGATATTTTTGAATAACATTTTCAGAGGATTTTTGAAAATATTTTATTTTTTAAAATATCTTCAACATAAGCCTAAAAGCATAAAACATTTTTAAAATCTTAGAACACTAATTTATTATCAATTTTGAAAATATTTCAAGACTTGAAGCTGCATTTTAATTTAAATTGATACCACATTTTGTGAACACGAAACCCAAAAACATAATTTGCTTACTGTAACTAAAATCCTATCGTAATTAATTTTCTATGAAACCACAAACTTCTCAGCTCTTTCGCCTTGACAAAGCACTAAGTTTCACTTTGGCGGGCGAAAATCATCAGCACTCCGCCGCAATGAAATTTTAATCTCAACCCCCAAGCCCCCCCTGCCATTTTCTGCTAAGTGACATGGACGGCGGGCTAGATAATAGAGGGGGTGCTGAAGCAAAATCCCTGAGGAGCCAACAACATGTCGATTACGCCCCCAGGGAAAGGAGCAGAAGAGAAGGACTTGTCGCAGGACATGTGTTCCGACCAGCCTACAATTGTTGGCCAAAGTGTTACTGTTATTGCCGCCGAGCAAGTAGAAGTCACATGGCCAAGACATCAGGACAGGACAAAAAACGTGCTAATCTTGGTATTAAACTTTCAAGCCCGGATAACACATGTTTTTTTTCTTAGCTTGTTAGATACTAGAGGCAAAAACCTGAACTCTAAAATATTAAATGCAGAAAACTACAGCTTGTAGTGTGGTAATTTTTAATCACAAAAATACCTTTTGGCTTTTTAATTGACTTCAAATTTCCGGAAAAACACAAGTTACGCATTTCAGCAGAATTTGGCCAACAATCATTGTTGTTTGACTTCAGTTATCTACCAAAAACCCAGAGTATTCTTGAGTCAATGCCAATTAAATCGATGACAGCATGACAATGGAATTTGTGTGTGTATTGGCCTGGCCAACGTTTTTGCTTAACCAAATTCATGGGTTTTGGTCCTCAGACAAAATTCTTTGCACATCAACAAATTTAAAATATTATTAGTAATATATCTAAATAACAAAAAAATAAATGGTTAATTTTGCCATGACTTTAATTAACTAAAAATTGATTAAAACCATTTGTGGCACACTTTATTTTTTCTTTAATCAGCGATAAATCTTTAATGAACCATAGTATAATTTGAATTTACTAAAATCAAGTTGTAAGTATTTTTAATTAATTAAAAATTAAGTGAAACCTCTAATGGCAGTCATTCTCACTTTTTAATTTTTTCTCTTATCAGAGATAAATATTTAATGAGCCGTAGACTAATTTTAAAGCTAGGATAATTTTCTCCCTGTGCAATTGTCTCTTTACCCAAAGCTCCAATGTTCCTCGGCCGTTGTTTGCATTTGTTCCCCTGGATTTTATGAGCTGGAGAGTTCAGGATGGGGGAAAAGGCTAAGGAGGAGTAGTTGGAGCCTCGGCCGGAGTTCAATTAATTGCTCGTCTCGGCCACGCAGCTGCCATGTAAAGGCCTTGTAAACAGGCCGCTTGGGCCAGTGTGTTTGTGTTTGCCCATGTCTGCGTTTGTTTCCCTGTCTGTTGGCCATGTTGTTTGCCCCGCGTCTTGGTCAAAGGACCAGCGCCTCCACCTCCTCCTCCTCTCCCTCATTTTGCCGTCCTGGAATGTGCGTGGTTTTGTGTGCCAAAACGCTTAACACTCCACTGAGCACGAGGCTGCTAAAAGTTGACGGACGGTCCGGGAAAAGGGAAAATGGGGGCGGTATCTGGGGGGCGTGGCCAGCTTGAACTGCTCAGTGAAGCGCCATAAAACCGTAATCGGTTTAATGGACATCTCACATGGCCACTTGCCATGCAAGTGCAGCCATGAGCTCATGAAGTTGGCCAAGTTAGGGATAAAGTTCTTCTTTATTAAGGATTCCTTAAAAAGTTTGTTTTTATTTAAATAAAAAAATTATTTAGCATTTTACCAAATATTTTTTTAAGCACAAACATTAATTAAATAATTTTTAATGATAAATTTAAATATATAGATTTTTTAAAAAGTGTTTCTAGATTAAATTAAAATTTGTTGAGAATTTTTTAGTTATTTTTTGAAGCACAAAAAATTATTTAAGAAATTTTTGAAGATAAATCTAAAATATTTTTATCACACATGCTCCCCAAAAAAATAGATAAGTGTATCTAATACACTTCAGTGGTTTCTTATTCCTGCTACGCCCACTTGTGCATGTGGCTTTTGATTAATTTAGTCCCTAATTTATTTAATTATAAGCCAAAAGCATAGGGAATTTTGTCACCTGTTGGCCCCGAAAAAGTCTGGCAAGAGGAAGATTTTGTGAATTTGCTTATTGGCCGTAAGGAAAATGGGCGGAGAGGGGAGGGGTGAAAAGCTGTGAGCTCAAATGAAGTGAAATGAGAGAAATCGGCTTAGCCTAAGTCACCACACATTGCTCTTCCGCCTCTTTCGTTCTTTTTTTTGCCACTGTCCATCTGTGTGGCAAATTACTTTCGATGGCATTAAACGCTTTCACAATCCCCGGGAAAACTGGGAGGGCTTTCCTCGTATTTTAGCACCCACTCACTCACCTTCCCCCTAAAAAAAAAAGCAACAACGAAAGAGACAAGGCAAATCAAAGGCATAAAAAACACGATGAAACAACAGGTTGGCTTGCATACACAAAACAAAAAAGAAAGCTGGCAATTTTATATGTATAGATACTCGTAAATACATACATATTTTAAGGCATTCTTGGGGCCAAAACGAGGTGGGATTGTATCATACAGAATTAGCTTAACAAATATTTTACCTTTCTATATTTTAAGATAAATATTCAATTTTAAATTATTAAATTATTTAAAAACATTGAAAATACCACAAATATTTCATCTTTAATCGGAATTGATTTGTTTTATTTGGAACCCCTCGATCCACCCTCGTTCTGTTGCTTCGTTCGACTTGTCCTGGGTTTTCCTTCGCCTTTTTTCCTTGCTTATATTTTAACATAACGAGGCGGTTTTATGGATTTCTAGCCAAAGGACATAAAACATATCCCACGTACGCATATCATAAATTTGCCCACATATATTCTGTTGTTCTTTTATTTATCTATTATTGGTTGAATAAGAAATTCATGGTAGACAAAAAAATTAAATTTTTAAATCAGTCAGTCAGTGTGATATTTTGTATTTTTGGCCAATCTAAAATTGTTTATTTTAGTGGTAGAAAGCCAGAAGGCAAGCTCTCTTTAACTTGTTATTTTTAAAAAGCTTACTTAATTCGGTTTACCTTTAGCAACATGTTGTTTATTTTCACTCCGGTTGCTCATTTCAAAGTTCAATTTTGATGCCCTTACAAAAAAGCCATATAAGTTGTTTATCAGCATAAAATAATTTTAATATTATTTAATTAATTTTTAATAAGATGTTTAAAATTTTCAATATTTTTTCTTAAACTTGTAAACATATATTTTTTAAATATTGTAGAGCATCTCACTTACCACTTGGCTGGAAATATATGTAGTCCACAGTATTTTAGCCGCTGGCTTGTATTTCCAAACATTTTGCTTATACAGGTGACAGAAAGGCAGGAAAATTATGGGGAAAATGTGGGAAGAGTAGGATATGCCAGGAAGGATGTGCCGAAATGTATAAAAAGAGAGCGTAGAGAGCGAGACAATAAGTAGAATGAAAATGGCTTTGTCGGTTTATTAAGCATATTTCGTAGGAATTTTTAATGCCAAAATCCGACTTTTCCTCTTTGGCTCCCCGCATTTTTCGCCCTTTTTGGCCTCGAGGTTTTCGACAAAAAATAAGGAATAGTTGACATTTTCGGTGCTTTTTCCATCCACACACACATCTATTTGCATTTTTCCTTTTTTTTATTTTGTTTGTTTGTTGGTTTATCTTTTTTTCCCTTTTACCTATATATTTATCGTATTTTGAAACAATTTTTTGTTGCTGGTCCTTTTGAGAATATGTTGCAATTTTAGCATCATAAAAATGCAAATGGGTCGGATGCCAGAGTTTCGGTTTTGTATCTGAAGGACTGAAAGGCAGGGAGATATTAAGCCGATTTAAATGGGAGGCTTTGAACATTTTGCACTTTCTGTAGCGTGTGTGTGTGTCTGGAACATTAGCTTGGCTTATGTTTAAATATGCCATGACATCGATGAATAGTTAAGGGATTTGAAAAGGGTGGATGGTTGGGGGTTAGGGTTAAGGGCTATAGGGTATCGGGTTGTTTTCCTGTCTCCACTTAGAGATGGGGATTACAAAACACTGACGATGCACAGACTGGTGCAAATGTTTGCCAGTCCATGCAATGCCTTGTAAGCCACACAAATCCTATTTGGAAATTGAATTGCATATTCATATTATCGATAGTTGTGGCAATTTGTAAGCTTGCCATGCCTCAAATTTGCATTGTTCTACTGATGTTCGTCGTATCTTTGAAAAGCTATATTAATAAATTCAAATAAAATAGGTGTCTAAAAGTATGCAACAATATATTTTAATGCCAAAGTGATATAAATTTACTATTCTTTTTTCACATCATACAGAGCACATTTATAAGTGATTTCATAAACGTATATTCCATCTAATGATACAATTTTCAGCTTTAATTTATTTTTAGAGCATTGTCATTAAAATATTACGCATACGCCAGGTTGCACAAGCCAAAAGACTTGCCTTTCATTGCGCATTGTGAGCACTAGTCAACTGCAAGTCAAACGCAGTGTGTCATAACATCTTCCGTGGACGTGAATGCAAGTTGTCAAAATTAGTCTTCTGACTTACTGGCTTCCTCCGCTTTTTGGGCAAATTGCAAAGCACATTACGCATACGTCACGTTGCACCACGAGCGCTCATCGCAGATTACGCTTTGTTTGTTATTTTATTGACAAAACATCACGAACAGGACGAATGTCGATGACATATATTACGCATACGCCGCGTGGAGCGTGGAGAGAAGGCAAAAGGACCAAGGAAACTAACCACCCACAACCATGGTAGTTTTTCAAGGTCACCGGGTGGGGGTGGGGTTCTGGAAAAGTCAACTAGGGCAGATGTCAAGTGAACCAGAATGTTGGCGGCTAACTTTCGCATTTCGCCCAAAACAATTTCAACAATTTTCGGTATTCCATTTAAATCGAGAGGGTGGCGTGTTTTGTGTTTTGTGCTTTATGTTCGGTAGGCGGCCAAAAACTTGTTGTCGCATCAACAGCAACAACAACAAAAAATCAACAAGAACAACAATGCGTTCCGTTTGTCCCGCACATTGTTACGGTTGCGGACATTTTAATTAGACTTTAGTGGCTTTTGTGGCCGCCATTGTTGTCTTGCTGCCAACTATGCACTAAATAAATTTAAATGCCAAACACACTCAGACCCACACACACCCAGGCAAGAGGCGCACACACACATACATTGATGCTTAAGTTCCCACACACACATGTAGGATACAAAAAGGATTCAAAGGATCCAAGCTTCGCGCGCCAACACAATAAATTCACTCTGTAGCAAACAGATTGTATTAAAGGTAATGGCAAGATAATAATATTGCAAGTCTCATACAAAATGCAAAGCTTTTCTAGACTTAATAAATAGTTTTCCCAGAAACAAGGTTTTCTTTAAATGTTCCATCTAGTGCTATATAAAAAGAGCTAGACTAAAACAAGGATCACTAGACTTTTTAAATCACTCGTAAACATGCTTAAAAGTATCCAAAATTATATCTCTTTTAAAGCTAAAATATTTCTAGGAACCTGCAGAAATTTAAACAAAATACTTAATAATATTTACTTTCATACCAAAAACTTTTGTCAGTTAATTAGCATTGCAAAAAATAAACCAAATTATATTTTCTTTTGACCATAACTTGCATTGCCATCATTTATTCGTGGCAAAAGTGCACAAAACGATAAATGCCCCCAGATACGTAAAAACCCATTATGGCTGGGGATTATTCAACCATTTCTAATCTGAGGGCACCAGCAAAAATTCCATGCGAAACGTTATCTAACACAGCGTTCGTTTATTTTGTTTGCCATTCAAAAGTAGATTTTCCCTGTTTATTTTTTCGTTTTTTCTTCCGTTTAGTTCTGTTTACAGGTTTCTAATAAACTCATTTTTGTGGTTTGCAAAATAATGCCCCTTCAAGCGCCTAAAAGTAGGCAATGTTTTGTGGTTTTTTTTCCAAGGGGATTTAAAGAAAATGGGAATGGCCAACAAATTGCTCAGTTGAATGGACAAATAGATCGTTGGATAATTATGCAAAAAGTTGTTAGCAAAGGGCAGAGGTGCAAAATGGAGATGGCTGGGGTTGAAAAATCAACAGGCCATAATGGGTTAATTAAGGCATGGCGCAGGGCGATGGTAAAATGTTAAAATGCTAAAATGAGGGGTTAAGGCCCGCTGTGCTGCACTGCATGAAGCTGAATCATCTGTCTATTAATTAGCCTAAAGTGGATAGAGGAAATGGCCAGAGGGCTGGAATGGGGTGGTGGGAAAATAGAAAACGGAAAATGGAAAACGGCTAAGCAAAGCGGACTCTGTGGGTCTGCTAAAATATGCAACATGCTCATTACAAGCATAATAATTAAACTCCGGAGTGCCACAAAATTCAAATATGCACTGCTGCCAGGGGTGGGTATCTCGTGTATCTCGGGAGGGGGGGCTACAAAAAGGGGGTGCTTTGGGGGTCAGTTTGTTTACGCGATTTCATATGACATTCACACACGTTCGTGCAATATCTGTATGTGCGTGAGTGTTTGGCATGGATTTGCGTTGTTTGCCTCGAAAGCTATGAAGAAAAACAGGCGTTCCGCAAGCAAAGTCAGTGCAGAACGTGCCGCATTCGTTCCATCAGCACTCCAGCCCCCCCCCCCCCCCCCTGTGCCATGCCACTGGTATCTCCCACATTTTTGCCCCCTTTGGGTCTGCGTGCAAATTAATGCGACATTTATTCATTATGCCATGAAACAGTCATGGAAGGAGAGAGAAGGAAGGTTGGACAGGGGGGTTGGGATGCAAGGATAACCAGGGGCAGGGCAACCCCCTTTGCTAGGGGGGAAAGGACAGATGAAGCAGCCAACCACTCGACAACCGGGCAACAAAGGCGATGACACACCAAAACACTGTGGGGTCAAGTGGAAACCAAATAATGAGCCCATTAAATAGCTTAAGCTGTCTATTAAATTTAATCAGCATAAAGAATTTAACATCATTTTAATTAAATAATTAAAATATAATGGATTTACTCAGTAACATTATTACAAATTTAAAACAAAAAAATTACGATATTTTGTATAAATATCTTTACAAATAAAATCTCGTATAAAGGCAACTAGAAGTAGGCAACAATATAATTGAATTCCAAAATTTCTTTTCACAGCATACTTTTAGACAGCTTTGATGATTACTTCGAAACCGTAGTAATTTCTAAAATTCAGTTTTAAAATCTTTACAATTTTTTTTTTTTAATTTCTAAATTGAATTTAATTTTGTAATACTTTTTTATTGACTTATCCTTCTGAGACGACCACTGTGCAATCACGATAACCTCAATGCGACGCCCACTTGAGCGCCTCTGCCTACCAACTCCGCAGTCCAAAGTCCCCCGTTCCGTAGCTCCCATTGCCCCGTCTCGCTCTCTCTCTTCCGTCTCTGCCGTATCGCTGTCTTCCTTGCTCCCGCTCTCCACAAATGTGTCACCGCATAGCGTCGAGGGACATAAAAAGCATTTGCGTGATTTTATTTCGCATTTTTTTGCTCTTCACTCACTTTGGGCTCAACTTTGCTTTTACCGCCGGCGCTTCTTCTGCTTTCCCAGTTTTCCATGTTTCCCATGGCCAAAAGTGTAGGCTCGTCTCCGGAGATTGGCTGTGTGTGTGTGAGTGTTTACCGAGCTTGTGTTAATTTAATCACAGTAAAAAGAATTTAATTAGTCGCACAAACACAAACAGCAGTGGACAATAATGGCAATAATAAAAGGCGTGCTGAATAAAATTTCCATAATTCGAGAGGCCTAGAAATGGCAACATCTGGCCTGGTCAAATTATTAACTTGGCTGACACTCGGAGTTTTTGTGACAATTTCCTAAAATTATTTATAACATTTCCTTTTCTTAAAATTATTTATAACATTTCCTTTCTTAAAAATTTCGATGGAATCTTTAAAAGAAATCTGTAAACAAGTATCTTACACGTTATGAACGATATGATTTCTGATAATATTTTCGTGTGAAAAACCCCACAAAAAACTGGCAAATTTCACTGGCAATTTGCGCCGTCTTTTATCGCTCGTTTGGCTCCCGAATGCCATTTTTATTTTAATCCTGCATGCGAAGCTTTCCCATTTCTCCACACGTCCTTTCTTGAGTTTCCCCAAATGGCAATTCAGTCAATGACAGAGCATAAAAGATCCACCGCATGTGGGGGGAAAAAAAAAGAATTCTTGTCTATTCAACTATGAGTAAAAACCTATTTTGCCCAGGTCATGCATGCGGATACACACACACAGAGATATATCTACATACATCTGCATATATGGCCGCTCGCAGGGCGACCCAAAGTGGAAGTCAATTCAAGCAGCTTACTTTTATTTAAGTAAACGGCAAAAGAACATAGAGGACTTGGTAGATATATATACATTTTTTCTTCTTTCTTTTTGTGTTAGGAATGTACTTGAGATGCCATGGCTGCTGACCTTTTCTATGTTATTTTATTGTGGGGATTGCGGCGTCTTTTTTCTGGCTTTTTCTGACCCACCTGAACGACGCCCCCGGGCAGGTAGCCTCCTCTCACTTACTCATCTCGCCTCTCGCCTTCTCCTTTCGCCTTGCAGATTTCAATTTGCAAGAAGAGGCCTCCATTCCGGAGGACATATTTGACCAGCACGACGGCGACATTGGGGATGAGGACGCTCAATATGCTCCATCTGCTGCAGCTGCCGCCGCCGCCGAGGAGGAAGATGCCACCGCCAACGCCGCCGCCTCCGCCAACGATGAGGATGATGACGATGATGTGGGGCTGATGGAGGAGGACGACGACGAGGATGCATCCGAGGCTGATATCGTAAGTACACACACATGACTTACACTTGAAAAAATATTTACAGATGGCGCCCGAGCAGGGACTTGAATTATTTGGCCTTAAATTTTTAAAATGCCTTTAAAGGAACTAATTCCTTAAAATAAATCATTTAATAAGGCTGTAAATAAATCATTTAATATCTTTTGGATGGCTTAATAAGAGATTTATTTATCAGGAGCTTTCGGTCCCTGCTCGGGCGCCATGTACCTATGGGTGAACTTTTTTATTACTTACTATAAGTATTGTATTTTTGAAGGTGGCCGAGTAGGCCCGAAAATACAAATTACATTAAATTATTATCAACTTTGGATCCCTGCTCGGGCGCTATTAAAAACGGAATGTTTTTTTATTTTTGGAAAACAAGTTTTTAATTTTGCCATTACACTGATTTCATATTTTCAGGGCATACAAATCAGAGATTTTTCTCTCTTTTTTTGACATTTTTTAGTGTACACAGACAAACATAAGTGCTCAGATGCTTCATAAAGTGCCCGAGCCTACAGTCAAGTCCATTCCGAATGAGGTCAGTTCTATTGAACCAAGTGGGGTCATATGCGACAAGTGGATGGGGGTTATAGGAGGTGTCCATTGAAATGTCGCACAATGCGAGCGGCCAAGTCAAATTACTTTTCCAGCCGAAGAAGAAGGTGGAAGGGATGATGGGCCGCAGCTTAGCCCAATACTCGATTCCTACATTGAAATTCACTTGAGCAAAAAATGGGACCAAAGTCGAGAAGAGCAAGAGCCAAAGGCACTTGAAAGCATTTTTGAAACCAAAATTTAGGCAGAAAAATAATTGCCATCAAAAGGGGGAAGGCTGCCCGAGAACAAAAGAAGACCTTAAAAGCTTAGAATCACGTCCTAAATTTGCAGGAATAGCTTTACAAGATAGAAGACCTAAAAGCTATAACTAATTCATTGCAAATAGTGAATGGTTAATAAGAGCCTAAAAATAACATTTTATATAACGAGGACTGACGATTTGACCTTCGAAATACCAGGAAGGCGAAATAAGAAGGCCAAAACATCGTTTAGCACTTTAGAATGCACTCAGTAGATCGTACCACCATTGCATTGACAATTCCTTGGAATTGCGATTCCCCCAAAATTCCCCGTACTCCACTCCTGTAATCAACGATTTGCAGACACTTGAGTTGAGTGTGGAAAGCACAGCCAAGGGCTCGAAATGAAACTTTCATTTTATTGTCTAGCTGCACATGTGCGCCCACACCTTTGGAATGCCAAAGTAAAATTCTTAAGAGAGGTTCTAGGAAAGAGTTTTCTTTGAGTATATTTTGTTTTTCTTCTTTTTTTTCATTTGTGCACTACAAATTGTTTTTTCCTCCAAATTTATAAACACAATTCAGAACTTTAAAGGAGTTCCAAAAAAATGACAACCATTTATAAAGGTGACGAAAAGTATGCAGTAAAAAATAGATCTTTTGAAAATTAACAATATTATTGCATACTTTTAAGCACCTTTATAGAATTTATAACGATTGTTACGAAGAAAATGTTGTAAAATATACTTTAACCTTTTTCGCTCTGTGCATTGCGACTACTTGCAGGTACTTGAATCTCAAAGGCCCACTTCAAGGAATTTCAGTGTTTACCTGGACGCTAAGAAATACCAAAATAACAAAAACCAGAAGCGCTCCAAGGAGAAGAAGAACAATATAAGCCACTACAACTACAAATTGAAAAACAATATAGAGAACCGAAGGCCGCCAAAGGAATCTCCACCTCCTGCAGCATCTGCAGCTGCCGCAGCTGGAAAATCGGGTATGGAAACGCTTGTTCCCGGTGGCGGAAAATCCAAATTCACTTCCGGCGACGACGAGGAAGACGACGCGAACTTTGGCAGGCAAAGTTTTGGGTTTGAGTATAAAAAATTAAAGAATATGCACGAACAGAAAAGTCAACAGGAGGAGCAAAGAACAGACAGGAAGCGGGGCGATGATGGTGATTTACTGGGGGAATACCCGACGTCACAGCTGTTCGATGCTATTGAAATATTAAACGAACGAAAATTTAATAAACCAACGGCCAAGAAAGAGGAGCAGGAGGTGGAGCAGAAGTCCAGACAGGTGGATGAGGCCATTGGTGATATCGAGGACAATTTGGATAATGATGAAGTATTGCCCAACCAAGAAGACGACGACGACGAGGACATTAAGTCGCCCATTGACAATGATGAATTGGCCAAAAAATACCCAGTAGCCACATCAACAACCACCAAGGTCCCAGCCACTTTGGCCACATCAAAAGGCACCACCAGCAGCAGCTCAACAACAACTAGCACAACTTCGACAACGACAACGACAACAACTCCAAGAACTTGGCCAACAATTGGCCGCAAACTGAAGAGGAATTTCTTTGGTCTGCCGCAGAACACAGAAACCAGATACTATGGCAGCTATGATATCGGTCGGGTTCGGGCATCGGCGGTCCAGGAAGAGGATACCAACGATGAGGATGGCCAGGATGAACAGGATGTGGGCCAGCTGCACTACTATGACACAAAGTTGGTCGCTTTCGATCCGGAAAAATCCGAGGAAAATTACTTGACAGCCGAGAAGAAACAACAGCAGCAGCAGCAGCGGCATTCAACGCGTTTTGTGGACGACGACTATGCCGAGGAGCAGCCGCCGGCGGAGAAGTCCAAGCTGGAAAATCCCTGGGAGAAATCCGCTGAAAAGCCAGAGGAGGAGCAGGAGCAACCGGAGGATGGCAAATTGGAATCTGATTTGGAATCTGCATTGCAGCGATATCACGAGGGTAAGTCGTTTGCACATGAAACTGTGAAATAAATAAAAAAAAAATTAAAGCGAAAAAATTGAAATACAAAAGTGGATGCTCGATTGAAAGGCACAGTGTAAAGGGTTTAAAGAATTATAGAGGAAATATTTAATAAACAAGGGAAAAGACCACAGAAATCCCAAGGGTTTTAAAAACTACTTTAAAAGGTGTCCAAAAGTATGCAATAAAATATTTTTAGTCCGAAAGATTTATAGAATTATTCCGAAAAAGAAAATTCTTTTTTTACTTCATACTTTTAGACACATTACCAATATTAGAAAAGAAGAAACTGCCACAGAAATCTCAAAGGTTTTAAAAAGTACTTTAAAAGGTGTCTAAAAGTATGCAATAAAATATTTTAACTCCGAAAGTTTAGTGGATTAAATCCGAAAATGTATAAAACCAGCTTTGGCTTTGTTGAACAGTAGAAACTAAGCACTGTACCGCATTCCATTTCCCCTTTGATGGCCTCTCACAGTGGGAATTTGTGCTTTTGGCCCACTGTACCGCACATTCCACTCGCTCGTTCGGTTTCGCTTGGCAGTTTTCGGTTTTCGGACCCCAGTTAGAGATCCCATCAAAGTCAGCAATGCGGCTGTGTGTGTACTATGTGTGTGCCTGCCGTAAATTGAAAATATGTAAAGGAAATCCCCAAAGCATTCTACATTCTACAGACGAAGACCCTCAGACAGAGAGATATGTGTACGTTTGGCCGGGGGTAATGAAAAGCCAAACTGTGGCCAGGAAAAGCGCTTTAATTTCAATGCAAATGTGTGAAGTGCTCGAAGACTTTGCCTAAAGAGCGAATAAATCTCCAAATTCTATATTCCCCTAATTAGTTTAGCGAGAAGCGAAGTTGATAAAATGTATGCAAATTTTGTTAAAATTTTTTCCAAGCCAAGAAATCAAACGAAAAAAGTTCAGCTTCCCTGGGGGAATGTGCTCACACCTCCCCCTTCAGCCATTTCCTGGCATTAAACAATAAAGCTCACAAAATAGCAAATATATATATATACAACGTATATAGCTGAGCCAACGGAAGCAACAAAATCTGTCCAGAGGATTGGCCAAGAAATGAAGTTCTGCGGGGGCGGCGATGGCAGACGTGCCCTGACTGGGAGAAGCAAACGCCCGGGTTGATTCGAGAGTTCCACCATAAATTCGTTGATTATTTTATTTCTTGGGAGTCCTGCTGACGCCTCCCTCGCTGGCACAAATCAAGTTGAATGAATTTGTGTGTGGTTCCCCATCGGGGATGCGGAGGAGCGGCAGTTCTGGGGATTTTGTGTGGTTTGTAAGGATTTCAGGACCAACATTGAGCTGGGTCAAACGAGAAGGAAGGGCAGGATTAGCAGCGAAGGCCTTGCATACCCTAGAAAACTAGATTTATAACGAAAGCATATACAAAATCAGCTTAAAGTATTATTTAAATATTATTGAATATTAGAGCTTTAAATCTGACGTTTTTAGGGATTTTTCTTTTCGAAATCGGAGTTTATTTGATCAAGTTATGGACCATAGAAGTGCAGTTTGGGGTTAACTTTTTGAAAAACATAAAGAAAGTGAGCTAAAAAATTTGATTAAAAATAAAACCAATAGATAGTAAGGCCAGAATTATATGGAGGCTTGAAACTGCGAAATCGGCATGCAATTAATTAGTTTAAATCACAGAATTGCAGTTTTGGGTCACCTTTTTTAAAAAAACAATCAAAAAAGTCTTAAAAATTAAATAACCAAAAAACCAAACACAATATTTTAGAGAAATAGAACTTTGTTCTCGGAATCTCAGAATTAATACATTTTCGGTCACCTTTTTTGAAATTTTAATGCGTGTCAAACTGTTTAAGCGCATCATACGACCCTCTTTTGCCTTTTTCTAGGGCATTGGACAGAAGAATATCTTGTTGTCCGTTGGCCTAATAGAAATCTATTACTTCCGAGCCCTAGAAAGCGTGCCGAGACTAACAAAGATTTTTATTCTCGCAGCCACCGGGGCCACGCCCACCGCCGCAGCAGCCGCCCCCGCGTCGGCATTCGAACGCTTCAAGGCGCTGCGAAGGAGTCGCCAGCGGACGGGTCACAAGAGCCACAAGAAGCGGTACAAGGACTATCTGAAGCGGCATCCGGAGCGGATGGTGGTGGTGGTGACCCCGACGCCCCCGATCTCAACGAGGCATCTGCAGAAGCTGCAGAAGGAACGCGAACGATCCACGCACTCGGCACCGATCTTCGCCTTGGGCCTGCGACCCCAGCGACCCCTGACCCCCACTGGGAAGCCCTTCTACGAGGGTCAGGTCAACTACTACGATAATCAGCCGCAGCAGCTGGACGTCGATCCGAAGCACCACACGGAAATGGAGCGCCTGATAGCCCACGACAATGGCAATTGGTATCGCCGCATCAGTCCGGTTCTAAGGAATGGCATTAAGAGTGATCAGACGGCGATGAAGGATCATCATCAGCATCACCATAATCATGGTCATCATCATGGCCACCTGGGCAACCATCATCACCACCATCATCATCATCACAATCATCACCATCATGGGCATGCCAAGTCAATGCGACCCAGTAATCCGTATCAGAGGAAGGGTATTCCTAACCCACCGGTGGCACCACCACCACCGCCACCACCACCCACACCGCCTCTGCCACCACCGAAACCCCAGCTGGGCCATCAGATCACCGAGCTGGAGCATCTGGAGCGCTACTACGCCAAGTGGCCGCATCTAGCCAGGGTGCAGTTCCAGGTCTACGACGAGCACTACCGCGAATCGCATCCCGAACTGTATGGCGACTACGAGGACGACTACGAGAGTGCCGCGGAACTGGAGGAGGCGGAGCAGGAGCGCGGCGAGGAGGCCAACCTGCCGCCCTATATCAAAAAGTATAATCGCCGCAACAAGCAGCTGCTCAATCTGCTCGAGGGCACCCTGCCCACACCCACTTTAAATCCAGGGAATCCCCTTGGCAGCACTGAATCCATTCGCCTGGATGATGAGTATCTGAAGGAGAAGAGGCGTCGCTACCATCAGCATCAGCGCTTCGAGGATTTGTTTGCCCAGCAAAAGAGTTCGACGACGACGACCACGGTTAAGCCAAAAGAAGTTACCCAGTTGGAGGAACCAACTACTGTGGCCAGCAATCAATTGCCCGAGGAGGATGCCCCGGCTGCTGCGGTTTCTGGCGAGGAATCCGGTGATCCGGCACCCGAGACCCTGGACTTTTGGCAGCGCGAAGTGGCCAGTAAGGCGGGAAATCCTTCCTCCTCCTCCTCGACCACCACGCCCAAGCCGGCGCTATTTAAGCTACCATCCTATCCGGCCATCGCCGGGAGCTTCCTGGGCACACCGCGCAGTCGCAGCCGGAGCGCCCAGTTTGTGGCCAATGTGGCTGGTCGAGGTCAAAGTAGTTGGCCCCGTTTGGAGGCGGGGAATTCCACGGAAAAGCCAGAGGGAGGAGGAGCAGCAGGAGGAGCAGGAGGATCCCCCGGAGGAGGTCGGGGAGATCCCTCGCCCCTCAACTCCTTTGTCTACCATCGCGTCATCGATGGCATCAACGGAGCAGGAGGAGGAGCAAGTGCATCCAGTGGCATTCCCGGCAGCAGTAGAGGCAAACAGTCGCGACTGCCATTCGTGGCCATCACGGATCGACGGCTGGAGAAATCGCTGGCGGAGCGACACAAAGACTTTGAGCAGAATCACTTTCCGATGCCTTAAGTGGAAAAGCGGGAAAAGCTGGAAAAACACAGAGAGAGAGATAGAGAGAGGAGTGGATGGAAAGGAAAAATTAACGATGAGTTGGTAGCAATGGAAGGAAAGTGGAAATCACCCTGAAAACCCAAGTCAAAGAGCTTCTTAAATATAAATGACAGAAAATAAAACATGTATTTCAATATATTCATAATACTAATTTTAATAACTTCAGTTTGCAAAAAGTATATTTTTCAAAAAATTAAGAATGAATCATGAATAATAATCTGTTTTTAATAAAGTGTTTCAAACATTTTACACTTGAAGAATATTTATTCCAACTTTTATTTTCAAACTAACTTTTTTTCTATTTTATTTTTTTGTTATTTCTAGACTGATATTATAAAAAATAAAATATAGCCTTTGCTGAATTTAGATTTATATTATTTTAATTAAACCGTTTGAACCATTTTCGAGCCGCAATAAAACGATGCCAGCCAGATTCAAAGGGTTCTTCGCCTTATTTGAGAACAATTATTGAAAAACTCCCATTCCCCTTTCCCCCGAAATGTTACCAACTTAAAAAATCTAAACATAATTCTAGTACTATATTATAGTCGCCGCTTTCGGATGTATTATTTTTGGTGTTTTATGTTTTACACGAAGGACGAGGGAAGCGAATAAAAGGATATAGAGATAATTGTCGAAAACGATTTTTTTGTGTGGTGAATATATATGGAAAACATTAAACGATAAACGTTAGAAAAAGTAAACGATAAAATAAAGTAATGGAAAAAAAATGTAAAACTAAAGTTAAGCGAAAAACATTTTTTTTTGTGTATAAATAGCGAAAAAACCTGTAGACACACACACGAACACATACATATATACGCGAACACACACACGGATACTCAAAGAGCTGTTAGAAATCAAAAAGTGATAACCGAAAACAAAATAATTTTGCGCCTTGGTTTCGATTGGATTTCATTTAGTCTTAGAAAGCATTGCTTCTGGATGTTAAGTAGCTGAAAAATTAGAAGAAATTGTTAGAAAAAGAGCCTCGAAAAAATGGTGCTGTCATTTGAGAATGTTCAAAAACTCGACAAATCAGCCAAAATAATTTATTCTTATTTTTATTTGGCGAAAAATTATAATTCTATTGGATTAAAGACAAATGGCAGCACTATTCGCCACGCACAAACACACACTGAATGCTTTTCCGGTCGCCCTTGCACGCAAAATCCATCGAAATAGGTTTCAAAATTAAACGAAAAACAATGAAAACACACTTAAGGAAAAACGATATTGAGCTAACAAAAAAAACATTCAATTAGCCAGAAGAAAACAAATAACAAGTTTTAGTGGTTATTAAAAAGGCAAAAAACAACATATCAAAGCGATGAAAAAACAATTATAGATTTTTAAATGGTTGCTTCGGACTGGAAATAAAGGTCATTTAAATTTGGAATTTATTTTGCTTTTGTTTAAACATTAAATCTTTCAAGAAAATATTTCGTTTTCAAAAATAATGTGTTTTAAAAATATAAAAAAATATATTAAATATTTAAAAAAAAGTCAACAAACTTTTATTATAAAATTTTCAAATATTTCCAACCTTTTCCCACATTTGTAAGATTTTTGTGGACAGTCTGAAGCGAACATTACACCCACACACAGTTGATTCAGCAAAAATGAACAAACATGCAACATAAAAAAGGAAATAAAAGTGCAAAAGGATGGATGAAAAACTCTGAGAAATTCCCCCAAAAATAAGTCGAAAACTTAAGAAATTAAAAATACTTTGTGTAGAAAAATGAAAGAAAACAGGAAGAAAAAAAAGCAATTCCACAGCTTTAGCCGAATTACTAGTTTAAACACACGCACACTGACACACAACAAAGTATGTGAGCGGAAATAAAAATTTCATAAGCAAGACGCGGATAAAGTGGAGGGCAGAGAGAGAAGGAGAAGTCGAGGGGGAGGTGGCGGATGCAATGCGGTGTAATTAACATATCAAAAGCGAAACGTGAAGAGGAGAAAAAAGAGCGAAAGGCAATTAAAACTAAGCGCAATGGCAAAAATATTTCTCAAACTGGATTCATAAAAAGGGAGTTTTATTTTTCCTTTTTTTTCTTGTTCATAAAAAGCTTCTTTGTGGCTCAACTTTAAAGTTAAAAATTTAAATACTTTGAGTTTAAGTGAAAACGAAACCTGAATTCGATTTTCCTGATTGTTTGTTGTACGATTTAATTGGAATTTGAGTTGAAATAAAAAAAAACACAGGAGGAGGGCAGTCGGAATGGAAAACAACCTTCAAAGGTATCAGCGTATCAATAAAAAAAAAAAGAAAAAAATTAAAGACACAACACGGAAAACACACCAACATATACATGTATACACATCTCATTATGTGGTAACATTTTAATGGAATGAAATTCAATAAAGCAACAATTTATTATTTACGCATAATCATGGACTCATTTTCTTGTCCTTGGCATGGGAAACTCGCCGGCCGCCATTGGCAGCCATTTAAATGCAAATAAAATATTCAGCAATTAACGCGCTTTTCCCCCGGAAAATGGGGTCATGTGTGTGTGAAAAGCCCCCCGATTCCATTTGAACTTGGAAACATTTCTAGAACGCTAAATGGATCGAAAAGGATTGGGTGTAATGAGAACTGTCAAGTGGTTGAGTACTATATTATTATTGGTGTTTTCAAATCACCTATAAATGTGCCTAAAAGTATGCACTGCTTTATTTCCAAAAAGAAACCATTAAAGATTTAAAAACTATTGAGATAAAGCCTAAAAGTATGTTTAAAAAAAAAATTTAAGTTTGCTTTTGGTATTTATGCATGCGATTTTCTGCTTTTAAATATATGAAAGCATACTTTTAGGCACCTTAAAAAGGTGATTTTAAATCTCCAAGTTAAGTTTCCCGTTTTAAATGAAAATGATCACTTCGACAGTGTCAGACTCGATTTGTATCGATGAGAAAACACTTGCCCCCGCAATGATACATCATATATATCCCAATTAAGGCCCTGAACTGCCGAAGTGAACGAGAAAGAGACGGCAGAGCTCGTTTATCAATCGCAACGGGCGTGCATTTAATTACTTAAACGCTTATCGAATAACGGCCACGCACAAATCACCGGGAAAACTGAGGCATAAAGCCTCGCGACGCGAAAGAGACGGGACATACGCGATAAGGGAGAGACGGCTGCTGTGCAGTGATGCATTTGTCGCTGCAGCTTTTCAATTACCCCCACGTTTTATTTCGCCTGTTTTTCACCTGTTCTTTTTTTTATCGCTCACGTGCCAGGGGTGAAAATCTGTCAGTTGATTTGCATAAAATGTTGCCGCACTCCATTGGTTTTCTTTTGCTCCTTTTTCCGTGTATTTCCCTCTACGTCGGTGCACATTTGCCAAATAATTCCAATTCAATTTGCGAAGCTCGCTTTCGACTTTCGAGACAGTTTCAGTTTCCACAAGTTTTCCCGCCCGAAATAAAGTTAAACAAAAATGTTGTGTCTACGGTAGCGATCGTATCGAGCAGGCACTTCCACTTCCCGCGGCTGCTTACAGGGTATCTTTTTGGTGAAAATTCGAATAGACACGTAGCCCAAAGACCAGACAGCCAAATGGAGACATTGCAACAGAAAACAGAAGGAGCGGAGCTGCCAAAACCGCCGGCTGAAAGAAAGTCGCACAGCAACAGCATCACACTGAAAAAGACTTAAAAAAAATAAACGATAGAATTTGAAAGAAAAAAAATAGGAAATAAAAGATATGACTTGCAAAAACCAAATAAATAGGAACTATTTTAATATATTTAATATAAATACCGAAAAACTGCATTAAATTTTATGCAAAATATAATTAAAATATAATAAAATACTCCATTAGGTCAGCACAATTTTTAAAATAACTTATTGTTTCAATGTTTATTTTCTGAACTATGTTTTTAGTGCATCAATGTCGCAAAGGTGGTGGCTCAAGTTGAAGGCAAACTGCTTGCGGCGCTCTTTTCAAAGCGTTGAAGAAGCGACAAGGAGCAGGATGACAACGAGGAGGAGGGGCTAGAAGTAGGGACATTTTCCTAGTCGTGCCAAGTGCAGCAAGCAGGATTTCTTGTACCTACGTGTGTTGCCCCGTCTGTCCGCTTGTCTGTGCCGCTTCCTTAGTTCGACTCTGTGTCTGTCTGCGTATATTTGCGGTTCACTGCAAGAAATTTCGTAACTTTGTGTTATTTTTTTTGTGAAAAATTGGAATCTGGGTTTTTGGTAAAAAATTGAATTTTTTTCAGTTGGTTTTTTTCTGTAACTTGGCCAAAAATTGTCCTACAACAAAAATCCATACTGTTTTGAACAGATAACAAAATAAGAAATAAATCCATGACACTTTCAGGGTGATCTTGAAAAAATAAAATTTTCGCCAATTTTCAATTTTTTTTTAAGGGGGTACATCATAATTTTGTACGAAAAATGGCAAAAAAAAAAAAGGTTCAGGGTTAAATGCCAATCGATTGTAAATTTAATAACGAGTTCAGAAAGGTATGACATTCCATATTTGGAATAATATTTCCATTGTTACGGTCAAAAAACGGATTATTTTTTTGTAAAAAATTGGAATCTGGGTTTTTGGTAAAAATTTGAATTTTTTTCTTTTGGTTTTTTTGCTGTAACTTGGCCAAAAATGGTCCTACATGAAAAATAAATACTGTTTTGAACAGATAACTAAACAATAAATAAATACGTAACACTTCCAGGGTGATCCTGCAAAAATAAAATTTTCGAAAATTTTCAATTTTTTTGTAAGGGGGTACCTCGTAATTTTTTACGAAAAATGGCAAAAAAATAAAATGTCCAGGTTTAAATGCCAATCGATAGTAAATTTAATATCGAGTTCAGAAAGGTATGACACTCCATATGTGGATCAATATTTGCAATGTTACGGTCAAAAAACGAATTATTTTTTTGTAAAAAATTGGAATCTGGGTTTTTGGTAAAAATTTGAATTTTTTTCTTTTGGTTTTTTTGCTGTAACTTGGCCAAAAATGGTCCTACATGAAAAATAAATACTGTTTTGAACAGATAACTAAAATAAATAAATCCATGACACTTTCCGGGAGATCTTGGAAAATACAATTTTCGCCAATTTGTAATATTTTTATAATACTTTTTTTCAGCGTATTCTTGTAGTTTTGGCTCAGCCATAGTTGCGCACAGCTTTCCCTAACTTCGCTTCTACTCCTTTTTGTTGCTTGCATTTCCCATGTGCGACAAAGTCACACACAGAAACGAAGATGAAGAAAATCACGTAAACAGATTTCTGTTGTCTCAGCAACCATATTCGCATTCCTCGACTTCGCCGCCCGTTTCCACATTTTGTTTTCCCTCTCAGGCAGCCAGGCATTTTCAATAATTAAACATTTGCGTGCGAAATGGCCGCGCACTTTTCCCTCCAAAGTTTTCCTTTTGCTTTGGTTGCTGTCGCCTAAAATCCCCGGGAGGTTCGCGCTGACTTGCAATCATAATTATAATAATTATAAAAACAAGAGAGAACGCTATAGTCGGGTGCCCCGACTATCAGATACCCGTTACTCAGCTAAAGGGACTTTGATCCGCCGTAACTTTTTAACGAATGGTCCGATTTAAAAAATTTCTTCTACATTTCGATAGGTATTCATAAACACAATAAAACTGCATTTTTAGTTTTCCGAAATATTGAAAATTTTAAAATCGTATATAAGCGATTGTGGGCGTTAGAGGGGGCGTGGCACCCTTTTGAAACAAACTTGCGCTGCGTAGGAACTCCTAGAATCTGCATGCAAAATGTCAATCTTCTAGCTTTTATAGTTTCCGAGATCTCAGCGTTCATACAGACAGACAGACGGACAGACAGACGGACAGACGGACAGACGGACAGACGGACAGACGGACAGACGGACATGGCTAGATCGACTCGGCTAGTGATCCTGATCAAGAATATATATAGTTTATAGGGTCGGAAACGCTTCCTTCTACCTGTTACATACTTTTGCACGAATCTAATATACCCTTTTACTCTACGAGTAACGGGTATAACAATAATTAAAGCACATAAGTACTGGGATGTCGGTGTATTTTCGGGTGTCCAGGGGGCGAGAGAGAAAACGGGAAATATTTAATTGAAATTTTAATAGAACCTTAAGCCGGGCACGTAGGCAAAATGCCTTTTGTTTGTTTTCCCTCCTCCTTTTTTTCTGGTCCTTTGCCTTTTCTTTTGGGCCGGTGAGCAGAGTCTGAATTTTTGACAAGTTAATTAGGTTGTTTGTTGGTTCTCTCGTCCCTTTTGGCCGCCGTTTCCTCCGGATTTCTCTCTATTTTCGAGGTATATTTTAATGTACTTGTGATAAAGTCCTTTTAATTGCTGCCAGACAACACCTTATTTCAGCTCAGCCCGGCTTACCTCAACTCATCTCTTTCAGGACTCGACGACTGTCCTTTGGTCAGCTCACAGGCACCCACACAAGCACACCACACACACCAGTACACACACATACATAGCCCGGAGGCAGACAGTCAAGTTGTCAAAGTGGCAACAAAATTAAGCATACGCCATGTGGACCCGCCTGAAGCCCGAAGCAGGAGATATAGTGGAGGCAAAAGGAAAATGAGCAAACCGGCTGTGTGGTAAATATACAAACATAACTAGAAGTGGGAATTCAACCAGAGAAAAATGGTTTTGAGATGAAAATGCTCGCTCTGAAGCAGAGGGTTAACAAAAAACTAGAGGTATGTTTTGGTAATTTATCTTGTACTTTATTTTAAAAACAAATTAACTGAGGAAATTACATTACACAAAATATTTGTTAAAAAAAAAAATGTAGATCGATTTTTAATCTTTTCAAAAAGGTGTCGAAAAGTATGCTAAAATAAAATTAATCTCGACTTTAGGGAATTAAAAATAAAAGCAGTAGACTTTTAGACTAGACTATTATCGCTTTTGTTTCTTTCCAGTTTCTAATTAATTCCAATAAAAAAATCATAATAAAGTTAAATATTTAAAGAATTTATATTAATTAAAATCCACTTTGCTTTGACCATTTTTTCGTACTCTTTATTTTTCCCTATAAAAATCCAAATAATTCGGATTAATTTTAGACGGTTTAAGGAATTTATATCATTTATGTAAGCCCAAGTTAATGAACCGCAACACTTCCGTTTTTCATATTCAAAATGAAATTCCCGTCATTGTCAGAGAGTGTTCGTTTCAGAGGACAGGATTTCTCGGCCAGGATAACCGCCCATCTGTTACTCCGAGCCCACTCCCCTTTTTCCCAGCTGCGGTTTCAATTCTCCACCAGTGGTGTCCATGTGGTCCTCTCGGCAGATTCGCCCCAAGAAACACAAAAAGGAAAAAACCGAAAAAGGCAACAGACTGTCACGCTGTATGAACGACCTCAAACAAGACTTTTGTGGCGTTTTTCGGGGGGAATTCGGGGCAAATGTAAAACCGGCAAGACTACGACTCCGTCTCAACCGCATTTGATTTCTTTTTAATTTTGGGGCGTCTTTCTGGCGATAACCGCCCCCTCGAGCTTTATATTTTTGTTATTTAAGAGCCAGACAACATTTGCATAACGCTTTGATAATTAAATGTAATTGCTTCACAGCCGGCACTCCGAGATCCAAGTATCTGATTCACTTTCGGTTTATTTTTGCTTTTTTTGGGAATTAATGTCGGGTACTTTAAGCGATTCCATGTTGATTTGTCAAAGTTCTTATCTTTTTTCGTGGGAAGGGGGACAAAAGATTCTATCGCTGTCATCTCCCTCAAAATTAGACCTGTTTTTATGACACATTATTATTCGCAATGCTCACTTTATAAATGGGGTGAATGAAGAGCAACTCTAAACTTACATTTTTAATTACGCTGCCCATGCTGCGTATACGCAATGGCATTTCAATTAAAAAGTTGCTCTGCGCGGGGTTAGCAGTTAATCCATTTTGATATCCGCAATCCGCTTGCTAATTAATCAACTTAAATCTATGGCTCAACTAGAACGGGGGGATTGACTTTATCGTCTATTTTTTTGCCCCAAAGGGTTGGCTAATTTATTAATGTATCAGGATAATAAAAAAAGGAGGGAAGTTAAGCTCTTCAGCTGAAAATCTACTAGCTATTGAGTGAAGTGGATAGTAATGAAATTGCTAGCAGAAATCTGTAGAGAAATTATAGGGATTTAATTTAATTTAAACTGTACACTTTAACTGTACACAATAATTTTAATACAGGCTTAACAAACCCAAAAATAATAATTTAATAGTCAGAAAATATTAAAAAAGGAAAGCCTAACAATTAAATGATTTTTAAAATATAAATAAATATTATTATATATTTTTCAGATTCCCCCTGACCCATCCGCTTTTTTCGCAGATTTTTTCCTGATTTTACTCCGGTTAACAAACAAGTTCCGTTCGACTTCGAGTTGGGGGATATTATAAATTTCTCATAAAGCAAATTCAAAGCGAAAAAGAGTTGAAGCCGAAACGAGGGCAGTAGAGGTGGAAAGTGAGGGGGTGGAAAATCAGGAGGGGTGTAAGTAGAGAAAAGCGATGCTGCGACAGCCAAAGGCAAACCGAGTTCTCGTCAGCGCTTTTCCAACTTTTCGCCAGGGGAGCAAACACAAAGAGCGAAAGAGAAAGGCTGAGAAAAGTAAGGAAAATCAGGGGGGTAGAAAAGAGTGGGGTAACTTTGCCAATTTTTCACGCCTTTACCAATGTAAATGACAGATTTTTATGCACGTTTTATGCTCTCGATGCGTACACGATTTCATTTTCAACACTTTTCGCATCACTGCTTTTCTCTCTGTTTTTTTTTTTTTCACCACATTTTCCTCCTCTGGGTGTCAAGTAGTTCCCGGGAGAAACCCAAGGATAAGACCAGGACGAAATCACCGAGAGAATGTAAACAGAAATTATATATCGATCATATTGATTACAGTCACACGGGAAAATCTTCGGATGAGTTTTTAAAAATGAACATAAAATATAAAAATAATTTAATAATTACCTAAGCACTGTATATCACTGTAATATTTAATAAATATTTCATTTACTTTCCTTTTTATTGTGTAAAACCAATTTAATGTTGATTTTTATTTCAAGCAATTGATTTCTCGAAAATGCTTTCCCTCCTTAAATAAGGTGGGGGCTCGGGGAAAAATCCCCTGGGAAAATGCGAACACCTCCATGCTTTCCATTAAAGCAAAGGCACCGAAAAAAAGAGGAGAACAAGGCAAGTAATAATAATACACGAAAGTTCCATTTGCCCCTGTCATCATCACTTTTGCGGCAGTCTCAGTGGCACCTGGTGGGCCCCCTTCCCCCCATAAAACCCCCACCCCTGAACTTTGACCCCCTTTTTTCCTTTTTGGCCGTGCGTGCTTACTGAACTTCAAGTGTTTGCCGCCGAATTGAACTTGAATTCGATGTCTTTCTTGAGGAAATTCAGCACAATGCAAATATCAGTGCCACCTTTCCACGAAAAGCATTAAAAATGCACCCAGCCGAGATTCGTTAAAGGGAGCAGGAAGTGGGCTTTGGGCCAACATGCTGGTGATTTGTTGGCCCATAATAAATCAGGGCCATAAACGGCTTATGGCCGAACATGACTACAACAAATCTCATGGGTGCACTGGGGGAAATACATACCAAGAAGAAATATTATACATACCAAGACGAAAAGTTAAATTATCTATAACAAATATAAAAGGTTCCCTATAAAAATGGTCAGTAGCGAAAGTCACCCAGAACGGATTGACATAAAAATCTAAAAAAAAAACGTAAATTCGGAAATAATAGAAATAAACAACAGATTTATTTATTGACATAAAAATAGAAAATCTTTTCGCCAAGTGTATCACACAAAATACAAAAAAAGAAATGCTCTTAAATCGGCGACCAGATTGAAGCGTTGAAAATGAACTATGAACAATTTATGTGATTGTTTTGCCCGTCACTCCCATTATAAATCTATATATATATAGTCTCCCATATATTTGTATATATAGGGGATTGTGTGTGCCCGGCATGGCCAATAATGCGCCGTAAGGCACGGAAGTTTACGCTCAATTTAGTTGGCAAAAAAACTACATATCTATCGGAATATATCCATACATATATGTATGGGCTATATGCACATTTATATTGGCTTTCAGTTGCAGCAGTCAGGCAAATAAAATTCAAACATGAGTCAAAATCTGCCAAGTGGGCCACCCCTGTTCCGAAGGTCCGATTTTCATCGATCTTTTTTACTTTTCCGGTTCACAACGAAAATATAAGAACTTCATTTGAACGGTTTTGCGAAATTTTGAGTTTTACCGGAGTTATAGGGGTCAAAACATGGCATTTTTGACACTTTTTCGAAAAAGTTGCACTCAGTCAAAAATTCATAACTTCGGAACGGTAAGAGATATCTTTATGATGTTTTCACTAATCGCTCAAGAATTAATATGACTTTCCATTAAAAAATTTAAAAAAAAATTAATTTTTATTTTTCTTAAAAATAAATTAAAATTTTTTTTTATTTTTTATTTTTTTCAGTGTTCTTCACCAGCTATAGAGTTTAAAACCATTTGAAAATGAAGTTTTATTCATTACGAAAAAGATCAAAAAAAAAAAAAGAGGGGCCCGGACAAAGGTTTTTCGCAATATCGATTTGAAGAAGGGCGCACAGCGGTTTCCCATACAAAACGACAAAAAGTCCCCCATTGACAGCTGTAGTCGGCTGACGCTACGCTCGCTACGGCATGTGTTGACCAGCCAGTTTTCACGAGCAAGCCGTTTTTGTATGGGAAACCGCTGTGCGCCCTTCTTCAAATCGATATTGCGAAAAACCTTTGTCCGGGCCCCTCTTTTTTTTTTTTTGATCTTTTTCGTAATGAATCAAACTTCATTTTCAAATGGTTTTAAACTCTATAGCTGGTGAAGAACACTGAAAAAAATAAAAAATAAAAAAAAATTTTAATTTATTTTTAAGAAAAATAAAAATTAATTTTTTTTTAAATTTTTTAATGGAAAGTCATATTAATTCTTGAGCGATTAGTGAAAACATCATAAAGATATCTCTTACCGTTCCGAAGTTATGAATTTTTGACTGAGTGCAACTTTTTCGAAAAAGTGTCAAAAATGCCATGTTTTGACCCCTATAACTCCGGTAAAACTCAAAATTTCGCAAAACCGTTCAAATGAAGTTCTTATATTTTCGTTGTGAACCGGAAAAGTAAAAAAGATCGATGAAAATCGGACCTTCGGAACAGGGGTGGCCCACTTGGCAGATTTTGACTCACATAACAACAATATTTATTTAGTTTCGAACTGGGTGCGAAGGGGCACCGAGGTGTGCATATCCATCACTCGTCCAATATTTGCGTTGAACATTTCGAATTCAAAATGCCCGAAATAAAAAAAACAATATTGGCAAAAGATGCATATCGCAAAGGGGAATTATTGTGATGCGGGAAAAAGTCTATAAAGCCCCCGACATCAAAAGTAAATATATTTTTAAAAATGCATTAAGAATTTAAGAGGTATATCTAAAAGTCTCTAGTGATTTAAAAGCATATTATAATGAACAACCCTAATTAGAAATATTATTATTTTAAGGGAAATACAAATTATTTATTTTTCCAAAATCCTTTCCTTATTTAATTTGAATAGCGTAACATGCGATCTTTTTTATATCTGCCACAGACGTCAAATGGTATTTAATTTAGTTTTTAGCACCCAGGCATATAAAGAACTTTAACGATGCATGTTAATGTCATCATCCTCAGGGAAATCCCATGTCCAAAGTTTGAAATTGAATTACCCGGATTCCCCCAACTCCTTTTCCATTCCCGTTCCGTTTCGTTTCATTTCGTTTCGTTTCATACGAGACAAATTGCTCACGCCCCGCATCATTTCACTTCCGAGCCGTTGATGGATTTGTCACTTTTATGACACTTGGAATGGCGTATTCCGATTTGAGGGGTAGGGGGTTTCGAGGTTTGCGAGGGGGGCTGCCTTTTTCGGGCATATTGCCAGCCAGCGTCGCAATGCGCTTTTTCCACACACTCAATCACATACATTTGTACTTGCGTAAATGCTCGCCAAGGGTGACAACAATTTCTGAGAACATCCTTAGGCAAAAAATGCACTCTTCGATCTGACAGCTTAATGAGAAGCAAAGTTTTTGGTAAAAATTTGAATTTTTTTCTGTTTGTTTTTTTGCTATAACTTGGCCAAAAATGGTCATACACCAAAAATGAATAGTGTTTTGAACAGATAACAAAATAATAAAAAAACCCATGACACTTTCCGAGTGATCTTGAAAAAATAAAATTTTGGCCAATTTTCAATTTTTTTATAAGGGGGTACATCATGATTTTTTACGAAAAATGGCAAAAAAATAAAATGTTCAGGGTTAAATGCCAATCGATTGTAAATTTAATAACGAGTTCAGAAAGGTATGACATTCCATATTTGGATTAATATTTCCATTGTTACGGTCAAAAAACGAACTATTTTTTTGTGAAAAATTTAAATCTGGGTTTTTGGTAAAAAATTGAATTTTTTCTTTTCGTTTTTTTGCTATAACTTGTCCAAAAACGGTCGTACACCAAAAATACATACTGTTTTGAACAGATAACAAAATGAGAAATAAATCCACGACACTTTCAGGGTGATCTTGAAAAAATTAAATTTTCGCCAATTTTTAATTTTTTTGAAAGGGGGTACCTCATGATTTTTTACGAAAAATGGCCAAAAAATAAAATGTCCAGGTTTAAATGCAAATCGATAGGAAATTTTATAACGAATTCAGAAAGGTATGACAATCCAAATTTGGATCAATACTTCTATTGTTACGGTAAAAAAACGAATTATTTTTTGTGAAAAATTGAAATCTGTGTTTTTGGTAAAAAAAAATGGATTTTTTTCTTTTCGTTTTTTTGCTGTAACTTGGCCAAAAATGGTCTTATGTAAGGGAATCGTATAACAGAAGCCCTTCTCAAGTAAAGTATCGAAATTAGAGTGCCGCCACTCCGCCAAAGCCTTTTAAACAATTAAACAATTGTGTATTTCCATTTGCGACAGTTTGGCCCGGCCCCCGATCCATTCCAGTCGTTTGCAGTGAAATATGCTCCAGTTCAGTAAGCTGTTGGAGGGATCCAAGGGGCCCTTAAAACTCAATTCAGAGCTCTCGCCCCGTCGATTTTCGACCGCCAAGCCACGAATCGCTGAGGAATGCGAGAAGTGCCAGCGGAAACAAATGGGCCAGAGTCAGTTCACAAAGCCGGGGGGCCCAAAAAGCGCATCACAAGTGGCAGAGGGGGTTTTTCGGGCATATCAACGATGATTGAGCCACTGTGGGCTGTGTGTGTGTTGTGGGCTGAAGAGCTGAAGAGCCCGTTGAATGATGGGGACAGTGCATATGACAGAGGCGACTGACTGCCACCCATGGCAACCCGAAAACGTGGAGTCCCCCCTCCCGGGAGACACTCGCTGTCAACTAACTGCACCAAAACTGAACGCTCGGCGAACACTGACGCGCCCATTAGACTTCTGAAGTGATGACAGGACAAGGTCCCAGCTAACTTCTGACTTGCAGCCCAACCTGCCCCACTCTTCGACTTACTTTCCCAATGAACACTGCGAGAAATTGGAATAAGATATGTGGAAAAAAGTATTATAGGTATATTCCTACTTTCGGAAGTCTTTAAAATAATTCTCTTTAATTTTAAACATTTTTTAAGATTATAAAAAGAAATTACAAAACAATCTTTCCAAAATTTGTTCGAAAAATGTTCTAAAATATTTTTAAACATTTCAAAAAACTTTGATAATGTTAAATTTTTTAAAACATTTTTAAAAATTGTTAAATATAAAAGAAACTTTTTTTATAATAAATAGATAGTTTTATAACAATATTATTTTAATTATCCAGAAACTAGAAATCACCAAAAAAAATCATAGCATCCTTTTAGACATCTTCAAAAGAGATTTACAAAAAAAAAGGAAGAAGTTTAAAATGTAAAGAACTCTTAAAGTTATATTTAAATGTAAATTCCCTTTCTAGCACCCTGTTTCTCTCCGTGCATTGCCCGCTCTACTATTCCTTCTAGCTAACCATTCACTCTGCTAGTCAGTCAGCCGGTTTATGTGTGTTGCGTTGACATGGTGCTGGAAAAAATGATTGGCCTGCTGTGCTGTGCTGAACTGAGCTGAACTGCACTGCAGTGGGCTCCACTCCACGGATCGAGTGTGTATCTGGATCTGAATCTGGGTCTGGGCCTCCATGTGCATCCGTGAGGGATCTGGGCATTTAAGCCTTTTATGTGTCGCTTTCAATATTAATTAAATGCTTACAAACCCAAAAAGGGGACACGCCAAACGAAGCAAACGAGACCAGGAAATGTTTTTCTCTCTCTGAGTTTTCAAAACCCCCTCCCCTTGTGCATTTTCCTGCAGTTTTCCCAAGCCCCCCCCCCCTCTCCTTTCCCCCTGGGAGTCTACTTTTTCGGACTTGGCCAGTGCGATTCCTTGTTGTTGCATCATTCATTAGTTGTTGTCTGGCCGAAAAAGTTCTTGGAAGCCAACTCCGGTCTGTAGTTTTGTTTTCTTTCTCTTTTTTTTTGGAACCCCCTCGCCCATTTCCCAAGGGGTCATGTAAATCAGTAGTAATGACTGTGGGCCATTGTTGCTCTCTTGAAATTATGAGGCGGCTTTAAAAGAGTAAACAAAGTACTAACTTATCCTAGGGTTATACGTAAATTTTTATAGACCAAATTCAGATGGAGCTGTTAAGTAAATTAAAGCTATTACAAGTATAAAAAAGTTCTTTGGATTTTATAAAAAATTTAAATATTGATACACAGAAATATTTTTTAGTGGATTTTATTTTCAAAGCCTACTATTTATATTATCTTATGTAAAATAGTTTAAAATGCAGATTTGCAGGACTTCCTGTGACCCAACTCTATGTAATTACTTAAGGGCCTCCACTGATGAACCCATTCTGGTTTAATATTCAATTTCAATTTCATTTTGGGACCCACAATCAAGACATCAGAATTTCATACTTTCACCCACTCAAACGAAAAAATGGAAAATAATGAAACTGCTGACAGGAGCACAAATGGTTCACGGAAAATATCTCAAACACAAGACACAGGACCCTCTGCCCAACCTCAAAGAAGGAACGAAAAAAAAGGGCTTTCCCTTCAACACCTCCACTGAGTGGTGTTTGTGTGGGTGAATTCGGATCCCAAAAGAATAAAAAAAAAGGACAAGACAATGGGTCGGGGTCGTCCTCCGCCTCCTTCCGATTATTCCCCCTTTCGAGTTCGCTTGGGCGTGTGACAGATACAGCCATTTCAACTTTACAATCTCTTCAAATTAAATTGACCCACGTCAGAATTGGTTGAGGGGGAAGGCGGGAAAAGAAAAGGAGGTCTCGAGGAAAAGGGTGTCCTGCTGTCCCTCACATGTCTGTATTTTTCTTCCCCATTCGACTGGAAGTAAAGGAAACGGATAAGGGATTAGTGGGGCATTTTTATACCCTCAATGGCTCACATTGATTGCAGTCAGAGTTCCGATTCTTTCGTCAAATGATATTTAACAAATATTTAAAAAATAAAATTCAAATTCAAACCTTAACAGGCAAACTTACACATCTAGTGGGCTGTTCCTTTGATCTGTCAATTTTTTATGGCCTCAAAAGTTTTCATTATACCTACAGGGCGAGCACTTTTCATTTGCCTGCGACACAGGCAACGAACTGGTCGTATTTCGAGAGCAAGTTGTACAAAAAAAAATCCAAATTAAAAAGTGTGAAAAAAGTGAGTAAACTGAAAATATAACAAACACAAAAGTACAGTCACCACAAAAGTCGTGCGTGTGCGTGCGTGTCGTTGCAGGTACAGTGCCGTCAAAATGTCGGCACTGCGCTTGATTCCTCGCTGCAAGGCGAGGAATCTGGGCCAGATGTCGACTTCGCTGATGTCGATGGGTCGTCGATTTGCCAGCGGCGGCGGCGATGGCATTCGCCTGCTCATCGGCGATCGTGAGGTGGTTGGCTATGGGATCAACGGACGACCCCTGTACTTCGATAGCCAGGACTGCCCGTTTCCGGCCATCCGATATCGCGAAGTCACCCCGGAGCTGTGCGCCATACGCGAAAAGGAGCTGGGCGACTGGAAGAAGCTGTCGCTGGAGGACAAGAAGCAGCTGTATCGCCACAGCTTTTGCCAAACCTACGCGGAATTCCAGCACTTTTCGCCCGAATGGAAGATCTGCCTGGGCGTCGCCCTGTGGCTGGTGGCCATTGGATTCGGCGTGACGATCGCCATGAAGACCAAGATGTATGCCGAGCTGCCCGACACGTTCGACGATGAACACCAGTCGGCCCAGCTGCGCCGCATGATCCAGCTGCAGATGAATCCCGTCACGGGGATTTCATCCAAGTGGTGCTACCACGAGAACAAGTGGAAGTAGCCCTCTACACAATTGATTTGCCGTATGCTATGTACAGAAACGTAGCAAGCAACACATGAATTTCACACTAACTACACTATCAACAGCGACATCGGTTGCCAATCGATCGATCAGATATTGCCAAACGAAATCATTTCTCTCACACTATAGCTACACATACAATGCTCTCACACTATAGCTAGACATACAATGCTCTCACACTATGGCTACACATATATGCTCGTTACACGTTACTCGACTGCCAGCTAGTCGTATTTTAACACTTACTAAACCTACAACTAGGTTAACAAAAAAAACGAATAACAAAAAAAAAAGAACGAGAGGCGACACTCCACACTCGACTGCCAACTAACACATTTCCTTAGTTATTATTATCGTAAACCATTTAAATAGGATAATGCAGAAATTGAAATTGAACTATTTAAAAAACACTAAGAATGATGGACAGCGTGGACAACAACGGCATTGAAGCTAAGACGTTACACTACACTTACAATCCAATAACAAATATATATGTAAAACATTCCACCGATAAGCACACGAAACTTATTGTAACACACTTGAGAAAGAACTGTGTTGGGAACATTAAAAAAAATGTAAAAAAACTTTCGACTTTGTCTTATGTATAATAGATATATTTATAAATATATCCCAACTAGAGCTAGAAAAGATTATCGAATCGATATTGTGAAAATATCGAAAATATCGATAATTTTCAAACTCTTATCCCCACCATTCAAAAACACCGTTTAGTTGAGCTAAAAATGCGCTTTATTGCAATCTTGAATTGAGATTTTAATACATCTTAATCTTCTGCATGCGGCGTCATGTCGCTGACTGTACTTTGATGTGTTTTAATGTTTGTTTTTCATTTTTGTAATGTAAAGGTGGTCTCGTTTTAGTATGTATGTATGCAAGTATGTATAGAGTGGCATGTATGTATGTAAATACTAACATCAGTTGATTTCTTCTTTTCGTTTGAATTTCCCGCTTTTCAAAATTTGTGTTTCGTTCATGGTGCATCACATGCATGGAGTACAGTAGTCAATGCCTAAATGGTCGAACAAAGCTCAAAGCTTCGACAAAACTAGGTTTTAAGTTGGAAAGATACGATATATGTGTGTGTATATATATATATATATGTAGATCGAGTTTAAGTACGGCCAATTGCTTAAGAGGATGAAACTAAAGACGAAATAAGTATTCAGCAATTTCAATGTTACTCGTTTTTCAAAAGGGATTTGATTTCTTTGTTTGTGTTTTTGTTTATTGAACTCTGTTGTATTCTTTATCCTTTATCATTTCTCTTTATCCTTTTATTTTTAGTTTACTTTAATGCTACCACAAAATATATTCCTCAGATACATTTATATAACTACTTAGAGAACATCATTTAACTTGAATAGTTCTTGGCAGTTATTTTTTTGCATATACATATTTCATAATCCGTTTTGCTTTAAAAATATGCCCGCTCTCTTTTCTTTTTCCACCGTTTAATATATGCATTTCCTAGCTTTTCTTCAGCTCTCCGTTCGATTTGATTAATGTACGATATTTTGCGACATAAATACGCATTTCTCTCACATACATAAATATACATTTACATATATATATATATTCATATTCTTTCTAAAGTTAGGCATTTCATATGCTTGTATTTTATATAATTTCTTTCTCTTCCCACCCCCTCTTTTCCCCCAGTGCATCGGTACATCACCTGAACGCCACCTAGCGGCGGGTATGCGCACCATGCCGACTCTGTTTTCTTCTTGTTCTTTTCGCTTTACACATTCGACAAAAATGTTATTTAAGTTTATCTCGCTTTTTTCGTGTGTGTCTGTGTGTTTTTGTTTGTTTCAAGCTGAATTGCATTAAATAATTAATTGTAATTATTTTATTAAATATAACTACTACGTTGAAAGTGTGTGTGTGTCTGTTTGTTTGTGTGTTCTTGCGTATGTCGGTGAGTGCTATCAATTGGTTTTCCTGATTTTTGATTTCGCATGTGTTTCAAATGGTTCCTGCTGCTGTTTTTTCGTTTCCGTATTATTATTGGTTGCTAAACATTTCTCTTGTTTATTGGCAGTGCAAGTTTTGTTTTGCGTGCGGCTTTTTAGCCAGTTTTATACATTTGAAATCATCGAATTAGGGCAAACTCTGCACAGAAAGTACGCATAATTGAATCAACTTGCAACGCAAAGTGGTAAAAGGAAAACAAAGTGGTATATATGGTAAAATGGTAATGGAACTGAAAGTGTGGAAATCCTAGATGGCGGCCAGCGCAGAGATCCTTCCCAAGCCCAATCAAGCTTTCTATATAATGGATGACGTGTCGATCGATCGTATGTGTGGTGTTGTATCCTGTGTGTATCTGATTGATTGGTTTCTTGGTTTGTTTGATTTGTTCTATAAGATACGACGAGTTATGCACTATATAATAGCATATATATATATTGTGTGGTACCCTAAAACTCGATTCCGCTCCTCTATGTTTTTGCTTCACATTTTGTTTCCATTCTCCAGACTTTAGCCATTTTGTAAACACTCTATGTCTGCCATTTGCCGCGTGTGTATTTTGATTTGTGTGGTGAGAGAACTCGCTGCTTTTCCCGCTGCCATCATCATCGTCGCTGCTGCTGCTGATGCTGCTGTTCCTGTTTTTCCTGATCCCGTAACGGCTGTGCTCCGGATTCTATTCGCCCACACAGCCCTTCAGTCCCAGCCGTTCTCCTTGATCATGTGGGCCAGCTCGATGATGAACTTGCCCTCCTTGTACTTCTGGCTGGACTCGTAGGCGTGCTCGTACTTCCAGCCCAGCGGCGTCTTGCAGCACTCGCAGTAGATGTCCGCCACCGCATGGAGGCCGGTGAGGAGCACCCGCTCCTCCGTCTGGCCGCAGGCCACGTTCACCACCGAGTTGAACAGATAGGCCGGCCCCTGGCTGCCCTGGAACGACTTCGAGATGAGCTCGTCGTGGGAGGCGAGGTGGGCGCGGCAGTGAACACATGAGTAGGTCCGATTCGTGGACGGTAGGTAGGCCTGAAACGTCTTCACCATCGTGACACGTTATTGAGTTCCGGGCCTCTATATATTTCTACGAAAGTTATAGACTAGGTCCTTTGGGTCCTGCGGTTGTCTGTCCTTCAAGTGGTCCTCTTTCTGTAATTTTTAATATTTTTTTATCATTCTTAAAAGCGGAATAAAAAGGGTACTTTGACTTGAATAGAACTCAATTTTTGTATCACAATTTTAAAAAAGGAAATGATTATAAAATCATGAGCTGCTTTTTAAGAACAAAAAATAAATAAAATAATAATTCTTATAGCCAGAATGGTATGATATTATATTATTATATGATAAGCCTGAATTTTGGAACTCAATTTTTGTATCACAATTAAAATTAAAAAAGAAAATGATTATAAAATCATGAGCTGCTTTTTAAGAGCATAAAATAAATAAAAAAATTTTATAAACAGAATGAGATGATATTAAATTACTACATGCAGTTTTCGGGTTTAGTTTTACCTTGACCAGGACCACAACGATATCTTCCCGTCTCCGTCGATCTGAGGCGTTGTTAACTGTGCACCTTGGCTTTCTTCACCGCAAAGGGGGCGTCGGCGAAGGGGGCGTGACCAGCGGCAGCGGCAGCGACAGCAGCGGGAAAACTTGCCGCGGCTGCTGTCATTGAACGATTATTGCTGCAATTACAGTCACTGGCCTCTGATTCTCGTTCTCAATCTGATTTTAATTCTGATTTCGATTCCGATTCCGATTCCAGTCCCAATTCCGATCGCCCGGCTATATCAGATTTCCCGGCAAAGAAAACTGCAAGTGGAAAACAAAAGGCGAAATTAATAATGCATGTGTTTGTTATATCTGGTTATGCAAAAAGCTGAATTCGAGCCAAGGAAAAGCAGAGCAACAGAGCAAAAACAGAGCGAAACGGCGAAAGAGAGAGGGCTACAATATACATGGACTATAGCCAGTTGATATGGTCGGGGCCTTTCCATTATTGATTTCCATTTGCAATCTCCTTGCCTCCGGCGTTGGTAATTCCAGTGGGCGACCCACACACACGCGGCAGAAACACAACCCATGGATAATTGCCGCCCCCGAAACCAAACAAAGCGCAGAAAAAATAAGCTATCGAAATCAAAAGGTACCCTGTATACAAAGTTTTCATCCCAAGACGTTTTCTGTTAGAAATACTTGGAATCCCAGGAGAAATAACTAAAATATATGGGCATACCAAAGTAAAAATCAATATTATAAAAGATAATAAAGATATAGGCTTTATAAAAGATAAACCTTTAAATAGCTCCTTATCTAAAAAATATATATTATTTAAAAATAAACATATATTATAAGGTACTCAAGATATAGAACTTTGTGTTTACCAAATAAAAAGGGTATACTTTTTAAAAATAATCTCCCAAAGACATAATCTCCTTCTGATTTCAAGTTGCACATAGATCTGCAACTACGTGATAGAAATTCCCAAAATACATGGGCATATGAAAGTAAAAATCAATATTAAAAAAGATAATAAAGATATAGGCTATATAAAATAGCTCCTTATCTAAAAAATATAAATTATTTAAAAATAAACATATATTACATATGGTTCTCAAGATATAGAAGTTTGTATTTACCACATACTTATACGTATACTTTTTAAAAATAATCTCCCAAAGAGAACATACCCTCTAATTTCAAGTTGCACATAGATCTGCATCTTCGAGATGGTGGAGAACCCTCTTCCGAGAAGAAACACTCTTCCCATTAGCGCCTTCGGGTGCTAAATGATAAATGGGCGTAGCAACGCTCCGCAGTAAACAACGACGAACCCAGAAATGGGTGAGTAACCCCCTGGGTTTTCGGAGACCAGGTAGGGCCCCCATTTAAATGGGACAGATCTCGGGGCAAACCATGAATGGATGCGCATGAATAATGCCAATTCGCATCTATTATTCATTCCAGATGTGCGGCTCTTTGTTCCTCCCAACTCCTGCCAAAGTCGTTAATTGTTATTCACTGACCGCGCCGATGTTTACCGATTGATAAGCGGAATACGGCAATATAGGGATAGGGGTTTTGGTATGAGGAAGTCGGACGCAGACAATGACCGATTAAACATATAGATACTAGTGGGAGGTACATATAAGTGGGCGATACAGTGGAGTACTGTAAATATGTGTGGTTTTCGAAACCGATAAGTATTATTACCGGAATGGCTGGGTAAAAAACATCAAAGGTACTTTTGCTATTCTTATTTTTACGATGTCTCTTATATTTAAGGAATTATTATTATATTACATTAAATAATTTTATGAGGAGTAATAAAACAATGTATTTCAGAAACACTAAAATGAAACCGTTTTTATTTTTATGTTGTAATTCTGTAAAAATATTATTGTTACAAACACTTCATATTTTTGTCAAATATTTACTGGGAAATCCTAAGTGAAATTAATGAAATATTTATTTAAGTGAAAAAAAAGCGTAAAAAATTAAAAAAAAAAACGAGACCTATTTTTTTTCTGAAAAGAAATTTAAAAATACAAAATAAATATTTTAAACATATTTTTAACATATTTTTCTGCCCTGCGCTGTTCGATTGTCCTGTTTTGCAGTTGTTTACAAAATTAGAGGCAAATTAGTCTGCGAGCAAAAAGGTAATGTATAATTAGTCCCCGCCCCGCCCCCTCGCTGCACGCCCCCCGCCTATCCGCCCCCTGCTGCGCACACTCCTTTATCGCAGCGCCGCCTTCTGCTCAATCTCCAAATGCAAATTGGCTGCCGCCGCCGACTGCGACGCGGCGTCGCTGCCTGCGCCAGTGACTCGAACAAAGAAAATGCAGAAGGAGCGAGCAGAACAAAGAGAGCGAGAGAAATGCACTCGAAACGCAGACAACAAAGAAATCCAAATCGAAATTCGCGCCCTTCTGTTCAATTAGTTAATTAATTAGCACTAAATTAAGGGAAAGACATCGGCGCAAAGTAACAAGTTCACTGAACCACAGAGGAAAAAAAAGATAAAAAATACCACAAAAAACTCACTTTTTCGCAATTATTCTTGCCAAACGGATTTCTATTAATTTTTGCACCTTCTACTTCGCTATTTTGTTTACTTCTTGGCGAAAACAGCGCGAAAGGCGAACGGCGAACGGGCGAAAAGCAAAGCGCGCAGCGCGAAATGTGGATGGCAAATGACGCTGCTTTTGGTACAAAACAAAAAATCGGAGGCAGGGCAGCGCTGCCGGCGGCGACGCCGACTGCAGCGCAGCAGGTGGCAGCGACGCGTCGGCGATAAAGGACACAAATAAGGGAAAACAACAAGTACAAATATGAAATGCAGAGTAAAAAAGCTCGAGAAAACAACAATTGAGATTGAGGCGACGCATAATGCGTGCTCAATGAACAAACAAATTACGTGCAATTTACAGTTGCAATCAAGAACAAGGAGGAGAGGAGGAGGGGCGGAGGAGGAGAAGTGGGCAAGGTGAGTGCAAAATGCAATTGCCGTTAGAAATGTTAATAACCGTATTCTTGTTATTGCCCTCCCCCTCCCACTCACTGTCTACCATCTCGCCATCTCATTCCTGCTGGCTTTAAAAAGTTGCTTTTGCCATTTTCTTACTTCTTACGACTTTATGTGCGTGGCACAGTGGAGGCCAAAAAAGTGGTAGCACTATTAGTACAAAAAATATAAAAAGTTGTCATTTGTAGTTTACTAGAAATCGAATAAAATCAAATTAAAATACTTTTAAGGCTATTTTTTAAATAATAAAGAAAAACCAAACTGTTTTAAAATTAAGAGGGAAATGTATTGATTTTTTTTTAAATGCGATGAGATACCATAAATAACAATAAATTATTGCGCCATTTTTCCATTTTATTTGATAAACCCCATAAATAAGAAAAAAAATAAATAAAATAATTTTAAGAGCGATACGCAAGCGGAAAAAAATAGTGTAAAAAAATATAAAATATAAAACAATGTGATAATTTCAAATTTGTGTTTTTAAAAGTGGCCACACTTTTGTGACCGCCACTGTGCGTGGCAAAAGTGGTGGCAAAGACAACAACAAAGATTGTGTGTCAACGGCGGCAGCGACGCTTACTGCGGCAGCGACGTCGCATGTTGAAAGCAGCAACAAAGCTAACGGTAACGGCACTGCGCTTGCAACAGATGAAAACAAGAAAGGAAGCTAGCTTCGGCCAGCCGAAGCTTATATACCCTTGCAGATCATTCCTATTAATTAACAAATCGCAAAAATGTTCAATTTTCTAATATTTCTTATTAATTTTCCGATCGTTCCTATGGCAGCTATATGATATAGTCGTCCGATTTTGATCAAATTAAAATTGAAATTTGGAAATATTTAAAAAGAGTCATATCCTAGAGTAGAAGATAATACAATAAAAACCAAAGAAGCTAGAATTTATTTCCTATTACTTTTCCATTAATTTTCCGATCGTTCCTATGGCAGCTATATGATATAGTCGTCCGATTTTGATTATATTAAAATTGAAATTCGGAAATATTTAAAAAGAGTCATATCCTAGAGTAGAATATAATACAATAAAAACCAAAGAAGCTAGAATTTATTTCCTATTACTTTTCCATTAATTTTCCGATCGTTCCTATGGCAGCTATATGATATAGTAGTCCGATTTTTTAAATAATTAATTCGAAATTCAGAAATATTTAAAAAATAACATCCCCAAAAGTAGAAGGTAATATTTCAAAAAACACCGAAGCTAGAATTTTTTAAAGTTTTTTTTTCCGATTGTTCCTATGGGAGCTATAAGATATAGTTGTCCGATCCGGTCGGCTCCGACATATATACTACCTGCAATAGAAAGAAGACTTTTGGGAAAGTTTCATCCCGATAGCTCAAAAACTGAGAGACTAGTTTGCGTAGAAACAGACAGACGGACAGACGGACAGACGGTCAGACGGACAGACGGACAGACGGACAGACGGACATGGCTAGATCGACTCGTCTTGTGATGCTGATCAAGAATATATATACTTTATGGGGTCGGAAACGTCTCCTTCACTGCGTTGCAAACTTCTGACTGAAATCATAATACCCTCTGCAAGGGTATAAAAACAGATATAAACAAAAAAAACAGCTACAAAAATCTGCAAATCAGCTGTTTTTTCTTTCTAGTTTGACAAATACGCATTTATAGCCGCAATTATAATTTCCCGCAATCTCTGAACTTCATTTGCGACCGATTATTGTTTATTGTTTACTGTTTGTTCTTCGTCTGCGGCTTCTTCTTCTTCTTAACCGAAAAGTCAACTTCGCGTCGTTTCGCTTTTTGTTTTTATTTGATCAGAAAGCAGGGTATTCGTTGGGTTATTCGGTTTGACCGATGGACATGTTATCAACATTTTTTGATTTATAAATATTTTTTTTTAATATTTCTGACACATTTCCGAGTCTTTTACATCTCAAAATCTTTTCTTTTATTAGTAAATTTTTTGAAATCTAAAAAAAGGCGGTATCAACTTGTCGATACTCCCTTTCCAAAAAAATACCACGCAACAAAAACAAAAGAAGGAGCAGAAGATGAAGGCGAAGAAGAAGAAGAGGAGCAACGACCTAACAATAAAATTTGTTGTTGTTGTTGTTTTTTGGGGCTGCTTCGTTTGGCTATCTCGCTCGCACCGCTGCTTGGGGTCAATAGCTACGGATCAGTTGTATATATGCACGTATGTACACACAATATGTATAAATATATAGACATATAGACCGATTGCGGTTGATTTTCTTATCAGAAAATAACATGAAATTTATTGCGTTTTGCGTTGCGACCAAAGATAGGAGTGTGAGAGAGAGAGGGAGAGAGGTAAACAAAAATATACACACACACATGCGCGCTACAGCTGCTCGTTCGCGTGTGTGAGTGTGCAACAAACAAAAAGCTGAAAATCCTTCTCTTTTCCACAACAAAGTCAGCTGTGTGTGTGCGGAATGAACTTTAAAACAAGCTTTCTGTTGTTTTTTTTGCGAGTTTTTCTAACCGAAAGGCGCAATTTACACCCACACACTCACACAGCCGAGCAAAATAGAAGAATATAACAAAACAAAATAGCAAAACAAGCTGAAAAAAAAAACACAAGACACGCACACAAACAAAAAGGGGAAAACGGTTGTTTTTGCAACTGCATTGGCCTCTGCAGGTGCGACAGAGAGGGGTGACAAACTTGGGGGGTAAATGTTGCAAGCACTTACGTCCTGTGTGTTGTTTGTTTGTTTGTTTGCTTGCTGCTTGTCGCCTGTTCGCCAACAGGGCAAACATTCGCACACACCACACCACACACACACACACAGAGTCACAGAGACGGGCAAAAAATAGCAGCTCTCTTTCACTTGTATAATAATGCAGCAATCGCAATCTGCATTGTTTCGTTTCTATTTCCAATTGCAATTTGTTGTTGTTGTGGGCAATGGAGGTGGAGAGACATCGATGTTTGGGAGGTATCGATGACGCGGATGTTTGGCAGGGAGTTATCGATGTTTTTTTTTTAAATCGCTTTTAATTTTAAGAAACTGGTAAAAATTATGGCGGTGGGTCCTTAGGAATTGCAGTTTTTAAGCTAGAACAGAAAAAGAACAGTTGCTTAGTTTAAAACTTAAAATACCAATAAAAGATCGAAAAATTGAATATCAGCTAATAAATACTAAAAGCATTATGAAAATTATGCCATCTGGTTGTAAAAATCGACGTCTTTCAACACAAACCAGAAAAATAATGTAAATAAATAAAAATAAAATAAAAATAGTTGTTTTGTTTAACATTTCAAATACCGATAAATGATCGAAAACTTGAATATCAGCTAATAAATACTGAAAATATGTGTGGTATATTTTGGTATCTATCGCAACAAATATCGATATCCTTGCGCACCTTGCAACACTGTTCTGTCAGTTGCCCAGCCCTGGTCTAAGTTACGAAGCAAACAGAACTTCAGCAAGTTTTCTCGTGTTTTTCGCCATCAAAACCGAACTAGCAAAAGGTGAAAATAACTTGGAAATCCAGGTTTAAACGTGCATTTAGAGTAACAGGGTTTGGCGGTGGCAGATCATTGAATTTCGAGCTGGGAAAGCGAAGAAAACCAGCCACCGGCCTAACCTACAAAGTTACATAATTTGCTTATTTTTGTTGTTCCACCAGCAAACTCATAGATTAATCTAATAAATTTAATATATATTTTCAGTACAGAATGTCCTTCGTGAAGAACGCACGTCTGCTGGCCGCCCGCGGCGCCCGTTTGGCCCAAAACAGGAGCTATTCGGACGAGATGAAGCTCACCTTCGCCGCCGCCAACAAAACCTTTTACGATGCTGCCGTCGTGCGCCAAATCGATGTGCCCTCCTTCTCGGGATCCTTCGGCATCCTGGCCAAGCACGTGCCCACTCTGGGTGAGATGGGGATGAGGGATTCGGGATCATATCATATATGGTTATATCATCTATGTATCTTCCCTTTTTCTAGCCGTTCTGAAGCCCGGCGTCGTCCAGGTGGTGGAGAACGATGGCAAGCTGCTCAAGTTCTTCGTCTCCAGCGGCTCCGTCACCGTCAACGATGACTCCTCCGTCCAGGTGCTCGCCGAGGAGGCCCACAACGTCGAGGACATCGATGCCAACGAGGCGCGCCAGCTGCTCGCCAAGTACCAGTCCGAGCTCAGCTCCGCCGGCGACGATAAGGTGCGAAATCGGGTCGATAGGTTATATAAACCAAGGGTTAATTTAGCTGGAAGATCTTAGAAAATAAGGAACTGTATCTATCGGCCAATTTGGGCCCTTATTTCTGCTCTAAAATAGCTTTTATGTAGTCATAATCTCTATAAAAGTAATCCCCTGAAGATATATCTAACCAATAACCTTAGGTTATTCATTTTCCGGCCACTTTGGAGCCCATTTTCTGCTCTAAACCATCTGGTTTAGCTTTAATGTTGTCTTAATCCCTATAGAAATAATCCGAAGATCTCTTAGTTCAGAAACTAAGCAATAATATTAGATTGTTCATTTAGAATCACTTTCCATCAATTTGGGATTAGTATTTGGCATTTCAAGTATTCTTTAAACATTTATTTACCTTTAATCTTCTTCGAAACCTATTTCTTTTGAATTTATAGATAATTTATTGCCATTAGATAACTATTTGTTTAATTTGTAAATTTTTTAGGGCTCTGAAATGAAATTTCTCCTGTAATCTAACGAAAAATAATTTTAAAATTTAATCTTTTATCATGCAAACTTTTGTTTATCCCAAAACCCAATTGTCAGGTATTTTTTTAAAATAATGTTTGGTTTTTCTAGTGATCTTTCTTTATATAAGCTATTAGCTATTCTGATTATTACTTTTATTAAATTATTAATTTATTATTTGAATGTCTATAGTAAAATATTTAAAATACTTTACTAAGAATAGGTTACAAGATTATAAGAAAAGCATGAAAATAATTTTGATTTCGTGTTGAAAATAGTTTTAGACATGTTTGCACATAGTTTGTCAGTTGGTAATGAGCCTACCGATGGATATTATTCCACTAAATTGTAATGCTTACATTTTTAACACCCTAAAACAAATTATAACTACAATTAAACCTCGATCCTTGTCTTACAGGCCAAGGCAAAGGCTGCCATCGCCGTGGAGGTCGCCGAGGCGTTAGTCAAGGCTGCCGAATAGACGTAATCACCACACTACCGCCACCAATAAACCACAATCGATGCTTTGTGTCTGAAATTAATAAAACATAGCGATCGGCTTGAAGAGAAAGAGCGTTATGAAACAATAAAAAGCGAATCATAATATCGTATTAATGACCCGTGATCCACCACGCAAAAGTTTTTTTCTTTTTTTTTCTGTTTCAGTTTCGCAGTTTTGCTGTTAAGTTGTGTGTTTATCAATCGTTTATAATATTTGTGAGCCGTTTGATAGAGAAATGTGTAATATTTCTCGCCGTGGGACTGTCGTCGATATGATAATGTTTTGGCAATCTTTAACTCCAGTTTATTGAGTATTTTGCATTTTGGTGGAATGTGGGAAGGGAAAGAGACGCAAATAGTTGCTTTTTCTCTTGCCAATCTATGCAAATCGCACTTGTTGATAAAGAATATTCTTTTTCTTTATCCTAATATTGTGTTTTTTAACTGGTGTACCATTAAATATTATACAACAATTTAAAACAATGATTAACATTTATTTTTACACATTTGTTGATTTGTTGTAGAAGAATAATCGAAAACCAAACTTTCACTATATTAACAAGTTTATTATAAACCGATTGGGAATTTTTGTGGCTCCTATAAATCAAAAATGTTTCTGTTTTTTTTCATAAAAAAATCGTAATAAATTGATTATAAAACTCTGAAGTTTTTATAAAAATGTTAAAAATAAAGTCTTTTCTTCTCAAAATATTTTTACCAAATATAAGAAAATAATATCTTTTCTTACCACCCAACCTTCAATATTAAAAAAAATTAAGATACAAAATTTTATGATGAATTGTCTATATTTTATAGAAAAGTCTATTCTTCTTTAAATATTTTCACCAAACATAAGAAAATAAAAACTTTTCTTACCACCCAACCTTCAATCTTTTGTAAAAATTAAGATAATCAATTTTATGTTTTTTTTTTTTTCATTGTCTACATTTTTTAGAAAAGTCTTTTCTTCTTTAAAATATTTTTACCAAATACAGGAAAATAAAATCTTTTCTTACCACCCAACCTTCAATCTTTTGTAAAAATTAAGATAAAAAATGCTTTGTTTTTTTTTTGGAATTGTCTATATATTTTCTAACAAAAAAATGTGTGGTAAAAAAAATGTCTTAAATTAACTCATGGCGTTTGTGTGTAGGAATGGTATAAAATGCTCTCGAAGTAGTGCTGGCAGGAAGGTCCTCCGATTAGTAGGCGGGTGGGCCGTAGGTCTGGGCGGGGGCGTGGCCGATGGGCAGCTGCTGCTCCTCGGGAGCGAACAAAGGAGCTGGAGCGGGATGGGGCACGCTCAGGACGGGAGCGGGAGCGGCATAAACTGGAGCGGGAGCGGGAGCAGGTGCGGAGTAAACTGGAGCAGGTGCAGGAGCAGAGTAAACGGGAGCAGGTGCAGGAGCGGCATAAACTGGAGCGGGAGCGGGAGCTGGAGCGGCATAAACTGGAGCGGGAGCAGGAGCGGAGTAAACCGGGGCAGGAGCGGCATAAACGGGAGCCGGAGCTGGAGCGGCATAAACCGGAGCTGGAGCAGGAGCAGCATAGACTGGAGCAGGTGCTGGAGCAGAGTAAACCGGAGCGGGAGCAGGAGCAGCATAGACCGGAGCGGGAGCAGCGATCTCCTGGGGCGGCAGGTAAGAAGCCACCGGAGCAGCCACCGGAGCGGGCAGATCGATGGGAGCATAGGCGGGTCCAACCGCTGGAGCAGCGGAGTGCTCATGGATCACACGCACCACCTTGGTGGCTCCACCGCCCGAAGAGTAACCACCCGAGGAGTAGCCTCCCGAGGAGACACCGCTGTCGTGGCTCTCGTGAACGACCTTGATGACCTGCGAGACGGCACCACCGGGGCCTCCCGAGGAATGGCCTCCACCGATGAAGGAGGGTCCAGCGGATTCCTGCAGGATCTTGATGACCTTCACGGAGGAGGGGGCTGGGCCGGAGGGGGGGAGGTAGACGGGGCCGGGGGCGGGTCCATAGCCACCGCCGCCGCTGCTGCCGCCAGAGATGACCTTCACCTTGAAGACCTGGGGAGCAGCCTCGTAGGAGTAGCCACCGCCATAGGAGCCACCGCCGGAGGAGTAGCCACCGGAGGAGTAGCCACCGCCGCCGCCCTGCTGGTGGATCACCTTGACCACCTGGACGGGGCCACTGGGACCATGGCCGCCTCCGTAGCCACCTCCGTTGCCACCACCTCCTCCTCCTCCTCCATTGCCGCCCAGGCTGATTCCGGCCTTCAGGCTGGCTCCACCGCCGCCGCCGCCGCCACCACCACCACCACCGCCTCCAAGGAGACCCAGGAAGCCGGCGTTGGCCACAGCGAACAGAGCACACATGCAAACGAAGACCTGGAAGAAGGATTGGTTAAATAAAATATTATAAAAAATATTAAACAATTAGAAAATATAAATATAAAATATTTTTAATATATAATGTCTGGAAATCAAACTAATGGTATAATAACCAAGATTAATTTACATTTAAAGTACTTGATATATTTTAAATTTTAAACTATAAACCAAATGAGATACTTTAAATATTATTTTTTGCACCTCTTTTAAAATATTGTTTAAAAAAAATCTATACAAACTTCAGAATCCTTTTGAGGTTAAGTTTTACATTTAAGATACTTGAAATATTTTAAATTTTATAATAAGAACCAATTGAGATACTTAAAATATTATTTTTTGCTTTTTTTTTTAAATCTTGTTTAAAGAAAAATCTATCTAAACTTAAGGATCCTTTGAGGTTCCCATTAAACATATATTTTCCAATATCATCTTGAAAGATTTATTTTTATTAAATCATTAAATCATTTGTTCTGGTTGTTTTTAAAATCGTTAAGTTTTAAATTTAAAATTTTCTCTTTTTTAAAATCTTGCTTAAAGAAAAATCCATATAAACTTAAGGATCCTTTGAGGTTCCCATTAAACATATATTTTCCAATATTATCTTGAAATATTAATTTTTGTTAGATCATTAAATCCTCTGTTCTGACAGTTCTTGAAATCGTTGAGTTTTAGATTTAAAACTTGATGATTTTTAAAGCAGTTTAAATTTTGTAAAAAAAATCCTTTCTTATTATCACTTTTTCAGGAAGTTTATATGACTTCTTTTTCAACTTTATCACAATCTTTGTTCTGTTATTTTTATATATTTTAAGCACTTGTTCAAAACACTTTGTTTTAACCAAAAAAAAAAACTTTTTCTTTGTAGGCACAGGATATCTTGGGATCAGCTCACCTTCATGCTGACTACTAATCCACTTGATGCGATGATACCAATTCCAAAAAAAACGCCTTGAGTGCCGATGAGCAGCGACTGATGTCCGATCGATCGGCGACCAAGTCTTTTATACGATGTAAGCCATCAGGGGCGAACAAAAGGCGTTTCATTAACATTTCCAAACCACCCATCATCATCATAATGATCATAACATCATCATATCAACATCATCATTGCGATGGGCTTTCGTTTTCATTTGAATTTTCACCTGATGCTGGGCGCACCCAACTTCCACTCTTGGTTCTTCTATTGCCATTTCGATGAGGTTTCTATCCAGTTTTCAGTTTCGTCAAGTCTTACGCTGCATTTCCTAAATTCCGAATTCCGAATGGGGCTCCCACAATTAGCATGAAAATGAGACGCTACGTTAGTGATAAGCCCGAAATGCGGCTTTCATATTTTGTTTGCCTCAGGTTTAGGTTTAGGTTTCCATTTTTATTTTTATTTTTCGTATTTTAATGTCATTTGCATACACGGGCGCTCTGCAGAGAGGTTGCTTCATAAGGCGGCCGGCAGTCTGTCATAAACCAAAGCGAAAACCAAACCGAACCGAACCCAACCCATCCGGCGATTTCAAGGTGAATCTGTTGGGATCTGTTGTCAACCGACTACCCATCATTGATGAGGGCTATATTCCATATATACGTATAGAAATATAAAACCAGACGATTATGCAAGCCCTTCGGTCGCATCTTTGGGCCATGTAAAACGCATTATGTTGGCCCAATAAGCATAAGACGTTGTAAATTGGCCAACAGGGCGGTTCAGTGATGAACTAGGCGCATTTTAAATACCCACTAAGTGTTACCTAAGTACAAACATGAATAACATAAAATATTCCTAGATTAGTGTAGAATTTTCTGTTTTAAACATACCTATATATGGTATATATCAGGTTCAAAAACCTAAGTACAAACATAAATAATATAAAATAATCATAGATTAGTGTAGAATTTTCTCTTTAAACATATATACATATCAGGTTCATTTTCCATGTATTAGACTCATTATTTTAGTTATAGTTCTGTAATAATAGATACTATTATCCTATACTATTTAAAGATTTAATTTGTATTATCAAATATACTTGTAAAATATTTAAGAGTAGTTAAAGATATATATTAGAGATATATAAGATAGTTATAATCTAGACAAGTACCACAGTATATTTAATTTAAGAAAAGTTACTTTTATATTTAAGATTATTTTAAAGTACCTAACTTCATAATCTTTTCCCTAAATGTACCCCTTATTAGGTCCATTAAAACTGTACCTCAGTTTTCAGTGGGCAGAGCGGTTTACCCAAAGCAGGTGTGGGAAATCAAGGGCTTGAAACGGAAACATCCAAAACGGTTGCCAAACCACACCTGCACTCTCCACTCCACCACTAATCGTGATTATGATCTTGTCTTGGTTTATTATGGCTTGTTAATTGATCCATGCATGGAATGCAGCAGTTTGGGCAAACATTCATACATAAATTAGTGGTCTTTAGTCTCGAAACAAGTTTATCTTAAGGTTCGAGTGCAATTTTCATTTTCAATTTAGAGAGTTTCATATTTGTGGGTATAGTACTGTAGCTTTAAAACTAAATATTTTAATAGCCTTTAATTTTTTCATAAATCTTTCACACTTGAACCTTTAATCTGGTTAACCCAACACCATCAATCGGATTTTTGGCATAGCTAATTAATTATTTATTCGATTTATAACGAGTGTAAGTTACTTAAATAGATAATGAAAAATATTTTGGGGAATAAAAGTACACACAAAAAAAGCATGTTCCCGTCAAATCGATATGGCCATGTAAATTTCAGGTCAGGTCATGCAAAACCCCTATCGTTTTTACATGAAATACTCTTTTTTCGACTAGGTCAAATTTTCCTGCCGCCATATCAAATTAAAATTTATCTTAAATAATGTAAAATCGATCCATTTAGTAACTCAATATTTTTGCTTATTTGTTCGTTTTATTCAGAGTTTATTTAGCAAAGAGGAAAAGAGTTTGTTATCCATGTGATCCATCTACTTCTGCTTCAACCAGCCGCCGTAGGATTGGACGAGGGGAGCATCGTAGACGGCGGCGTGACCGACGCGAACCACCGAGGGCACCACTGGCACGGAGTCGACCACGGGCACATGACGGACCACGGGAACGCTGCGGACGACGGGCACGGTGCGCACCACCGGCACATGACGGACCACCGGCACACTGCGGACCACGGGCACGGATCGCACCACCGGCACGGAGGCCACCTGGACCGGGGACACCTGGGAGTAGATCACACTGCTCTGGGCGAGGGCCACAAAGGCGGCGATCAGGACGGTGGCGATGAAGAACTGCAAGCGGAAATATATTATTTAATAATCGGGATCTAGCGATAAAGAATTTAGAATAGAAAGATAATTAGATCGTAATTTAGAGATCTAATTATAAGGATAATTACTATATTATATTATCCCTTATTGTAATAACCAAATTTGGAGATCTAATTAAAGGGATCTTTAAGAATAAATATTATATTAAATTATCTTTCATTCTAATAACCAAAATTAGAGATCGAAGGATAAGTAACTGGAAAAGTAGGATGTTTACATAACTACAATGTCAGAAATAAGTGATATTATCTTTCTTATTATAATCTATAATCTACGATTATATAATCTGTATATTTTGAGTGCTTTTATTATCTAAATCTCATTTTGTTTTTGCCTTTAACATAAAAAAATTTATTAATTACTTGTTTGACACTGCAATACATTTTATATTGTTGTCTCAGCTTTAAGCTTTTTTAAATTACTTATTTATTGATTTACTTAAATTTATTGCATTATATATTGATTCGTAATTTAGCTGGTTTTTATTTTTTAAATATTTTTTAATGGCCAGACATTTAAATTTGTGGAAAAACCCTTGATATTTTAATGCAAGCGATAAACTTCCAACTGGAACACAATTTATATTACTTGTTTGTTAAATATTGCATCATACTTTTTATATCAGTCACATTTTAATACAATTTGTAGTCACATAAAAAAACAGAAAAAAATAATTGGGTTTTTCGATGAGCTGTCATTACAAGTTCACAATTTTATTCCGCACATTTGGGTATTATATTGAGTATCCTTTATGGTTGTATCCTTTTCAGCTGCACTCACCTTCATTTTTCTAGGGTTGGTTCTGATTTTGTAGTTAGTCTTGCTTGAAGGCCGGATGATTTGTGTTGATCTGTTGGCCGTTACGGAGATCTTATATACCCGTACTGCCCAGAATCTTGAAAGTGGAGCAATAAAACCGGCCAAAAAGAACGTATACGGATGCAAATCCGTTTAATTGTCTAGATATGGGTATTTTGGGGTGCCATTATCATTGATATTTAACAGATTTTTACCACTGATGATCGAACAATGCGAGTCGGAGTCATAACTTATTTGAGACGCCTTTCAAATCGCCAGAACAATGAGAACTTGTTCCTTCGGCGACAGGTGATCATCTCACCTGGCGAATTTCCGCACCTTTGATTAATTCTTGTGCAAATTGATTGCTTCATAAACGTAGTGGGCTTACGTTTTCCATATCCATTTTGGCTAAACTTTATTTATGAGCCCATTGTCCACGCCCTATTATGCTTTCTGGTCCATGCAAATTTATGCAAAATCCCCAGCGATGCTTCCTCAACAAACAAAAAAATATTGTTTGCTTTTGGATTTTTGATTTGGAATTGTCTTATACTAGTGTTTATGACTGTAAAGTGTGGATTGGCCTCAAAACTATATTAAAATTCCCTAATTTCTTGTAAGCTTCTGTTTGAAATTTATTTTTTCCCAGTTTTTAATAATGGATTACCCAAATTTTTATGGAAGTTTTTTGTTATGTTAAAAAAATGACTGTGCTTAATATTTGATATTATTGTAAAAATATTTTGCCCCTTTTTTATTTTGTTAATTTTATGTATTCGACTAATAACAGATTTCTATTTCTGAACATTTAAAATTTTTAAATTGAATGATTTGTACTAATAATCTATTTATTTTTACTTTGCGAATTACGCATTGTTTTTAGTTGTTATATTTAATTTTTCTGTTTTTTTTTTTTTGAGTTATTGGGGAATTTACATTTTTTATGGGGTTTTACATTTGACAGTCACAACGATAGTCGTGTTAAAATCGACATATCGATAAGTTTTCTGAGAATACCGCTAATAAAAAATGGGTTTTTATGATTATTAAATAAAAACTTGCATATTTGTAAGCGTTTTAATTAAATTATTTAAACTTACTTTTTTCTTATTATTCGCGATGCTGTTTTAGAAGTAATCAAGACTGAAAACTGTAATACATTTGACATAGTTTCTTAAATAAGTAAACTAGAGCGCCAATATATATATGTAAAGTATGCACAGATTTAAGACTACATTTAAAAATAAATTAAAAAATATTAAATAGCGATAAAGGAATACCCTTAATATTTATCCGCAAACCAAGCCCACAAACAGCTGTTCACATCGCTCCGTCTCGCTCGCACGCTTTTCGCTGTGCTGTGAATTTCCTCTTCTTTTTTTTGTGCTAAACAATTTAGTTTAAACAAATTGCTGAAAAAAGGGCTTTAATGGCGGTGTAATCGAATAGCTGAAGTAAACAAAGTGCGGCATAAACATTGGCGATTCCATATTTGCAACATGAGAGCGACCAATCAGCGAGTGAGAAGCAGCAGCAGCAACAGCAACAACAACATGGCGCACCTGCAACAAAAAAAATCTTCATGTTGACGTCAACAAAGTGAAATCCGATCGAAAGAAACGCACCGATAAAGCGGCGAAAGAAGAGAGAGAGAGAGAGGGAGATAGCATAAACTACGGATAGCTGGGTGAAGAGGAAACGCCAAGGAGGAGGAGCAACCCGATCCCCACCAGGATGTACTCCGAGTGGGCCTCGCTGTCCGCCCAAATCTCGGCCAACAGCTGCGGCGCCCAGTGCTTCAGTGTCCTCAACAAGTTTCCCGCCTCCGCGGGACGCGAAGTGGTCGTCTCGGTGGTCAAGCAGCTGGGCACCAATCTCGGCATCACCCAGAACGCGGAGCCCAGCCACCTGGTCAAGGACGAGGAGGTGGGTGGTCATGGGATCAGGTCTCTAGAGACCTTATTTCTATAAGCACTCTATCTGAATATCTTGGATCCTTCGTTAACGGAAAACTAGAAATACCATCATAAAAACATCGTTTAAGGGACAGATCTTATTATACTACATACTATCTGTACTCCATATCTTGGTTCCTTCGTTACCGTGAAACTAGAAATACCATCTGAAAAACATCGTTTAAGGGACAGATCTTAATATACTACAGACCTTGTAGAAAGCACTCTATCTGTATTCCATATCTTGGATCTTTCGTTACGGGGAAACTAGGAATACCATCCTAAAACATCGTTATTATACCAGGATATTAATAAGAAGTGGTTTCCACTAAAGAGGATCAGAATTGAGCAGATATTCCTTATAGAAAGTATTTTAATACATGTGTTAAATTCTTTTTTTTATTAAAAATTAGATATATCATATTTAAAATATCATTTCGAAAGGAGGATCAGAATAGGTCTCTATTGAGCAGATATCATACCTCATAGAAAGTATAAATATCCAAATTTTTGTTTTCTTTTTTTAAATTAAAGCTAGAAATCTCATAATTAAAATGTCATTTAAGGGACAGATCATATTATAAGTACATCAATTAAAAATAATCACTTGAAATATAATTATTCACAAAAAAGGTCTAAACTATTGTATTTGACTAGATTTTCCTCATATATGAGTTGACACTTTCGTTAATATAAAAAAGGTCTAAAGAAAGTAATTGTAAAAAACTAATAACAATTATTTTGTAATTCATGGAGCAATTGAAAATTCATGAATCCATTAAATGCATTTAATTGTTCATATAATTATTACTTCAAGGCCCATTAATATTACCTCAATCTGGAACCGAAATAAGATTATTGTTTGTTTGTTTAATATAGGAAAAGCTATTCATTATTGTCTATGTAGGCGGTATTCTAGATAAACTTAATGAGAGATACGATATGGAACTATTTAAATGAAATCAGGATAAATGTTTATATATGCCCTTGCTAAATACCTATTATTATAATGCTATGCCTTTAGATATTTGTATCTAAGATTATAGTATTAACCTTAAGGACATGCCTATTAAATTCTCCACTTAATTCCAGGTGAAATGGTGCATGGACGTGATCTGCTTTGGCCTTTCGCTGCCGCTGCAGGAGCACGAGACGATCAAGGACTGCGTGAACGTCTACTGCGAGTGGCTGACGGCGCTGCATCCGCAGCCGAGGATCAGTGTGCCGAAGCCGATCTGCGAGGATGCCAATCTGTATGCCCGCCAGATCATCAATCACTTCCACAACCTGTTTGTGCCGCGTCAGGGCGAAAGTAAGTTAATAAAGGCACTCTGTCTTTGGACCTCCATATATGCTGTCCCCTAATCCCGCTCTAAATTTCAAGTCTTGCCATTTCTATACCAAACCACGCTTGGTAGGTTGCTCGCATTGTTAACTTACATAGAATTAGATATCCTTATATTATGAAAACCTTAAGATAACTGATATCCTTGATGCCTTTCAGGTGCCGACACCATTAAAAGGCAGGCGGTGCTCTGCCATCGGGTGCTGCGAACCCTCCAGCAAACCGCCCAGATATCGCAGCTGATGGACCGGCAGACGTGGGACACGCTGCTCCTCTTCCTGCTGGCCATCAACGAGATCCTGCTGGCCCCGCCCACCGTCAAGGACGATGTGGGCGACCAGCTGTGCGAGCGGGTGCTCTCGGTGCTCTTCGAGGTCTGGCTGCTGGCCTGCGTGCGCAGCTTTCCCTCGCCCTCGATGTGGAAGACGCTGCAGGAGTCGTGCGCCATGTGGCGACACCGCGTGGCCCTCGTCGACCAGTGGAATCGGGTGAATCTCGCTTTGACCGCTCGCCTGCTGGAGTTCAGCTACGGTCCCGCCTTTCCCCAGCTCAAGAATGGTGAGTTTGCTAGCTGCACACACAGAAAAAACTATGTAAAATCAACTAATTAATAGTAAAAACTAGAAAATGGCCAAAAAAAATAGTAGATTACCTATAAAATAGAAGATGACCAACAAAATAGTATTTTACCCGAAAAAAATTGTTGTTTTTTTTTAATTTACTATTTAATTTACTATTTTTATTTAATTTTTTATATTAATTTATATGGATTTCTATAGACTTGAAATTAACATTTAACACAAAAAAAAACATCATCTGCAAAAGCGGGATTTGAACTCACGACCCAGAGATTATGAGTCGGATACTCTAACCACCCCAAGTCCAGAAAAACAGTTGACATACAATTTACAATTGTATTTTTAAAACAACAAAATATATAAAGGAAATAAATAGTTGAGTTACGATATTAATTGTGGTGTTACTATTTAATGCCACAAAAATAAAACAATAAAATACAAGCAAACAAATAAGGTAGTTTTGCTACGATATTAATTGAGACGTTGCTATTAATTTGGCAAATTTCGTAAATAGGTTTTCTACTATTTTAATTGTTAAATACTATTCATACTATTAAATACTATTCAATAAAACAACAAAATACATGAAAAATTCAGAAAATTGTGAAATATTATTTTTCCATGTTGATTTTACATATTTGTTTTTTGTGTTTTAATATTCCCTTATTAACACCATTTAATCTTCGAATAGCCGACGAGGATGGCCAGCTGATACCCGTGGGCATGTCCAACGATTGCGTGGCCCAGACCTGGTACCGCTTCCTGCGGATGATCGGCAATCCCACGGCCCTCTGCTCGCCGCACATCATCAGCAAGTCATCGCACTTTGTGCAGTGGGCCTTGACCCACGAGAAGGGCGCCGAGACGCATCAGCATCCCTGCCTGCAGCAGCTGCCGCAGATCTTCCTCAATGCCATGAAAGGCATCTCCAGTCAGGTGGACGCGTTTCTGGGTAGGTTGCACCCCCTGTGAAAGCCTGGTACTTGAAAGTTCTCAACTGGTTTATAGAGAGAGTACCGGGTTTTCGTGTAGTCGGTGGATTCGACTTTTAGTTTTCAGCTGTAGGCTAGAGCTCAGTACTTCCTTCCTTCTTCTTCTCTTTGCTCGTCTGTCCATTTCTCTGGCTTTTGTATCTAAACCGAAAAATGCTAAAATGCTAAACGCAGGCGTCTATCAGCCGCCGCCGCAGCAAACGGATGGTGTGGTGACGAATCTGCTGGAAATACGGCACTCGCTGAATGAGGCCACCTCCTCGACCCTGCAGCAGTTCATCCACTCGAGCAGCGCCACGAATATAGCGACTCAGCAGGCGAACCATAGCCACCATCACCACCACCATCTCCACTATCCTCATCTGCATTTACACGGTGCCGGCAGCTTTCTGCGCGACAATTTCATGAGCAACTCGGCCAGTTCGGCGCTCAATGCCATCATGGGTCACCATGGCGGTCATCATCATCAGCAGAATCATCACCAGCAGCAGCAGCAGCAGCTCCAGATCAGCGCCTCGCCCACCAGCAGTTTGGCGGCCGTGGGCAGCACGAGTGCCGGAGGCAGTCACTCCGCCGGAGTCGTGGGCAGCATCTCCTTTGGCACCACCACCGCCGCCGGGGAATCATCCACCTCGGCCACGCCCACACCGCCCCTGCAGCGACGCCTGGCCAAGAGCTTCAGCGTGGCGCCGACCATCACACAGCAGAAGGGTGCGACTCTCCGCGGAGATTCAATCTGTATTTGGAAACCACCGAATGTTGTACTCTTTGTTGTCACCCTTTAATTACTTGGTAAACCTGGCCTGGCAGAGGGTTTTGGGTTAGGAACTCTATAGATCTATGGTCTGTTGTATTTATCAAATGCTGGATTTATGCATAACTTAGGGAAATTATTTTATTTATTAAAATATATAGTCTGGATTCATTTTAAGTTATTGAGAATATATTTGGAAAATCATAGAAGTGTGTAAGATTTTTTATAAAAATTTAAAGATCTTATTATTTATCATAAGATCTTTAAATTTGTATAAAAAATTAGGAACTAAAATAAATCGAAGAGATATAATGTAGGAATTCTTTCAATATCAAAAACTTTGAGACTTCTAGAGGTAGTGATTTTTTTTAAATTAAAGATTTAATGTATAAATTTTTTTTTGATTTGTGTTCTTACTGCTTTAGTACAGAAAATTGAATTGATAAAAATTAAAGAGATATAACATATGAATTCTTTAAAAATCAAGCACTTTAAGACTTCTAGGCAAATTATCTTTTTTTTAAATAAAGTTTTAAATATATATATATATTTAAGTTTTAATTTAATTGAAATAAATTAAAGAGAAATAATTTAGGAATTCGTTGAATATCAAGAACTTTGAGACTTTTAGAGCAATTTATATATATTTTGTGAAAGTTTTAATATATATTTTCTTTGGTTTGTGTAAACGGTCTTAGGAGGACTTACCCATATAAGTGGTAAAGTTGTGCTTAGGATAACTAGTAGATCGTCCCATCTGCCAGGGCATCTGAACTTCGGTGAATCGAAGACAACCTTAAGTTCATATTTTTTTGTGCCTTTGCGTGCTTCTGAATTGACTTGACTTGGTTTGCTTTTGCTTGCCTAGATGTTGTTTGCCTTGATCCGTCGCCACATTTCTCCCAGCCAAGTTCGCACTCACGAGTTTTGCATTTTAGCCTTTTTCTCTTATTTTCTTTTGTTTTATTTTCTTTTTTACTGGCATTTACTGGCATTTTTTGTTGCTGTATTTTTTTTTGTATAATTTGTTCCGTAGCATGAGTGGAATAATCTCGGTGTAATTGCCCGGCGCGGATGAGTCGTCGTCGGGCCGAGTAACTGTTGCCACTTTCCACCGCCGGATTATGCATTGTAATTTATCTACGAACGCCCACAATTACTCGCATATCTGAATAGCATGCTCCCTTTGTATCTTTGTATCTCGCGCTCCGCATATCTGTGTATCTAATTTCTCTAACAATTTCTCACACTTGCCCTGCTCCGCTGTGCTTCACTCACCCACCACCTACTCCGCATCGCAGGCTTGAGCAAGACCTCGCTTATTGGCCTCACCGGCGGCAGCGGCGGCGGTGCACGCAACGCGATCAGCGGCAGCAGCAGCACCAACGCCTCCAGCACCACCACCGCCGCCAGCGGCACCAGCGGTGCCTCCTCCTCCGCCACCGCCTCCGCCTCCTCCCTGTCCACGGTCACCATCGGTGGCTCTGGCGGAGCGGGAATCTCCGCCGGCGGCCCGGGAATCCCCGGCAGCACGGCAACGGGCGCGGGGGGCGGATCCGCTCCAGCTCCGGCGCCCACAACGCCCACGTCCACGTCGGGTCCGCCGTCGGCGAGCAGCAGCATCAACTGTAAGTGCACTGGGGCTAAATGGACACTGATCTTGGCTCGAAAAAGATACTCTGAGTAATTTATTTTGGTTTATTAAATTTATAAGATTTTATTTCAAATTTTTAATCCGAGATTTTGATTTTAATTGTTCCATAAATTTGTTAAGGGATTTATAAAAAAATGTTAAAGGGCCCTATTATTATTAAACTTAAAACATTTGTTGGGTTTTCATTTTTTATAACTTTCTTTAAAAATATATCTACGAAAAAGATAATTTGAGGAATTTATTTTGATTTATGTAATATATTAGATTTTATTTATAATTGTTTATTTTGAGTCTGTTCTGAGAATTTGATTTTAAGCGTTTCATAAATTTGTTAAGGATTATTATTTAGTTTAACACATTTGCTGGATTTTTATTTTTTATAACTTTTTTCCAAAACATATTTATTAAAAATTATAAAACCATTTTTTTAGCATTTATTTTATCTACACTTTTCAGTTAGTTAAAAATACTCGAGAGCCAAGATCAAACTGTTGATTTTAGCGTAAAAACTAGATGATAAAAACCATCTTCGGATGGTTATATTTTAACTAATTGGATCTATTGTTTTGTGTGTGCTGTGTGAACCGTTTGTGAGCTTCTCCCGCGCCGCCTAACAATCTAACAGATGTTTAAACCGCCCCCCATTGCCGTGATTGCCTCTCTGTCTAACGTCATCTGCTCTCTCTCTCTCTCCCCCGCCGGCGATCGCGATCGCGCAGCTCTGCCGCTGACTTCGATGGGAGCGGGCGTTGAGCTGGCCGTGGCCAGGCCCAAGTGCAACAGCATTCTCCACGTATTCCACGAGTGGCTCTTCGAGGCGGCGCACATCGGCGGCGACACTTGGCGCCAGAACCGCAAGAGTGAGTTTGAATTTGAATGTAAAAAATTACTTATCAAGATATGGTAGAGGTAAAACAGTTCTTAACTAATTTAAAATTTTAGAAATTATTTACCAAGAAAGCTAAAACATTTCTTACCTAGCTTAATTAAGAGTAAGTTCCGGTATTTATATTTTTATTTAAATTTTTAAAATTATATGCCCAGAAATTTTAGAGGTAAAACAGTTCTTAACCAATTTAAACTCTATTTTGGTACATGGTTTTAAAAAGTAATCTTGTTTACTAATGCAAAATAGTATTCTTTCCTTAAAAATAATATTGTATTACAAAAAAATGTATTAGCAGTCAATAAATTAATTGTTAAATAATTAAAGAGTGTTATTTTTACAAGAAGCTAGTTTTTTAAAACCAGTTTCTAAAGACTTTTTTGTGGCTCATTAAAATATTGATAATATTCTTCAGCTTTTAAAAACAATTATTTAACTGTTTCACATTTGAAAATATAAAATAGTAAAATATTAAAATACAACTCTAGCTTATAAAAAATATAATATTTTAGATATAAATATAACAACCTTAAAGCTTTGATATTTACGTGTAATAAATATACAATGGTGGATAAATATTTTATTTATATTTTTAAACATTTTATAATATTTTAGGTTACTATAATTTCTTCCCCCCTAAAAACATTTAATAACAATTATTTTACATTTATTTTCTTTCTTCGCCCACCAAAAACCAGAGCAAGCATGCGAGGCCAGTAAGCGACCGTCGTCGATGATAATGGAGCACCGCAAGGGATCGATTTCGCTGTCGCAGCCGAACTCGCTGAACGATCCGCAGTCGCTGCCGCCCACGCTGACCATCGACAAGTACGAGTCCGGCCGGGCGGAGGCCATTGGGACGCTGTGCAAGATCTTCTGCGCGAAGAAGACGGGCGAGGAGATCCTGCCCGTCTACCTGGCTCGCTTCTACATGGCCCTGCAGCAGTGCCTAAAGATCACGGAGTCGCGGGAGTGCGACGAGACGCTGGCCAGCATTCTGCTCCACTCGAGCGACCTCTTTCGCCTGGACCTCGATGGGATCAATGTGCTGCTGCCGGGCTTCATTGCCGCTTTGGAGATCGTGCTGCCCGACAAGGACCTCAAGCTGAAGACCCAGTCGATGGTCTTCAATCGCACCGAGCTGCGCCGCTCGGCCATCAACATCCTGCTGTCCATCATGGTGCTGCCGCTGCACTACCAAACGCTGCCTATAAGGGATCTCACCAGCGAGACGAGCGAGAAGTATTATTATTTATTATTTAATTTGTAAATCAGATAGTAACCTAATTTCCCTTCCCGCAGAATGTTCACCTTCATTCAGTTGAAGTCGCGGCTGATGAACATTCTGATGAATGCCCTGCAGGTGGAGACGGATGCCCAGAACACGCACATGCTCCTGGGCGGCCTGCTGCTCTGCGTCCAGGACGCCGTCACCTTCGAGGAGACGGAACTGGGCGGCAACGCCAGTCTTTCGCACAACTCCAGTGGCGTGCAGCACCACGAGGCCAATCTGCTGAGTTCCGGTTAGTTTTTTGCAGCTCCATCAAATCTCTCGCTCTCGATCTCATTCCATTTTGATTTGTTTGAATTTTTGTATTTGTATTTTTTAATTGCCCTTGTTTTTATTCGCATTTCCCATGTGGCCTTTTTGTGTTTTGCCCGGCGATGTGATGATCAGCCTGCTCGGAGCGTTCCGCTTCGCTGGTCAGCGCCGGCACGGCCAGCTTGGGCGGCCAGACGACGGCCACCATGGGAGCGGGCTCGGGCTCCATTCGCGACACCGCCTCCGCCCACGACTATCCCAGCCTGACCATTTCCGATGACATGTCATTCGAGTTCGGCCAGGAGCTGGAGGGGGTGACCAGCTATGGTAAACTTGATTTTTGTTTAATTTTAGTTTATTTACTTATTTAATTATTAAGTAAATCTTATCTTTGAGCTGTATAAATTTGTGTATTTTTGTTATATATTTTATTCTGTTATTTTAAGCAATCTTGAAACTCTAATTTCTTTATTAGTTATAAACTTGATTTTTGTTTAATTTTAGTTTATTTATTTATTTAATTATTAAGTACATCTTTTCTTTAAGCTGTATAAATTTGTGTATTTTGGTTATACATTTTATTCTGCTATTCTAAGCTATCTTAAAACTCTAATTTCCTTATTATTTGATTAATTATTTACTTGGTTTTAAGTTTAGATAAGTGAATCTTTTTTAAAGCCTTTAAATTTGTGTTATATTTTTGTTATATATTTTATTCTGCTATTTTAAGCAATCTTGAAACTCTAATTTCTTTATTATTTGATTAATCATTTACTTGGTTTTAAGTTTAGTTGAATTAATCATTTTTGTTTAGCTATTTTGAAAAATCGTATAATATTTCTATAATATTCTATATTTTATAATACCAAAAATATTATTTCAAAATTTTTGTTTGTTTTTTGTTTTTTATATAAATTTTATATCTTAGAATGTTATATTATTTCTTTGAATGATCTATGAGATCTTATCTAAGAATTGACAGAGCTAAATTAACAGAATTATTAACAATAACTCCGACAATTTCTTCAGTTATAAGTAACCAACTTCGATCATTTAGTCATTTGAGGATTAATTTTGTCAAATTATTTTGCAGATAATGCCCATGCCTTATTTGTGCGCGCCACGTACTTGGTGTGTCATCGGCTGATCTCGTCGTGGAAGACGGATCTGAATGTCTCGCTGGCCGCCTTGGAGTTGCTCTCTGGCCTGGCCAGGCTGCATATCCGGGAAACAGGTAGAGTTTGCTGGAATTTCCATGGGATTTTGGTGTACTTATGCTCCTGCAAAGGCATTTTTAGGGATTTAAATTGAGTCATTACATAACTGCCATTAAAACACACACTCGATCCTGTACAAAAATCTATAAACGATTAGGATCCATCATTTCAAGTTTCCAAATCCTTTGCAAGGGCATTCCGGGCTTCGGTCTTATCGAGGCTGCACTTCCTTTCCTCGATTTTAATGTCGTTTGTTTTCTGTCCACCTCTGTTTGTTTATTTTCGAACTGTTACTGTCTCCATGTGCGTGTGTTCTTTAAATGTTGATCCTCTAAAACCTCTAATTCCCAAAAAACCCACTCACAAACCCTTAAACTCTGCTGTGCAGCCAGGAAATTTACAAATGGTAATTGATTGACGAAGCCAACTAACCTAACTAACGCCACTTTCTTCTGTCTTTCTTTCTTTCTTTTTTTTGATGCGTTTCTTTTTCTAACCGCCATCGAACCCGCACCACCACCACTGCACACCACATCCTGAAAACAATAAAAAAAATAAAACTGATAACCCCCCCCATCTAATATGATCCATCCACAACCATTAACTCACGATGATTGCAATTTGTTTTTAAATATGTATTAAATACGTATATTTAATTTGCATCTCCGAACCGAACTACGAATGTACATAACCCAAATAGACACCTTAGTGAAAATATACGAAGCTAGTCAGAATCTAACGATAATCTCCTCAGACGCTCTAGAGTGCAAGCGGGCCGTGAAGTGGATCTGCGACTACATCTGCTACCAGTGCTCCCGACCGCCGCCGGCGCACAGCAAGGATCTGCACAGCACCATTGTCGCGGCATTCCAGTGCACCGCCGCCTGGCTGATGCAGCATCCCTATCTCCTGCAGGACAAGGACTGCCTGCAGACGGTACTCGAGGTGGTGGAGCTGGGCATTTCGGGCACCAAGAGCCAGAGCAAGGGCACCGATATACCCAAGTTCAAGGACGAGAAAGAACTGAAGCCCGCCTCGATGCGGGTTCGCGATGCGGCCGAGAATCTGCTGACCATCATCCTCGAGCAGGTGGGCTACTTCCCCAGCGAGTGCGGACCCGAGTCGATATCCTCGCTGCTGGACGAACTGGCCCTGATGAAGCACTGCAACTCGATGGTGCCGGCGGCGGCGGCCAGCAGTGAGCAGGCCATCGCCAAGTTCAAGTACTTCGTCACCGAGAACTCCACCATACTGGCGCTGCTCGAGGAGCCGCTGGGCAATGACCAGGATCCCCAACCAACGGTGACATGTGAGGATTTCTTAATTTTTTTTCTTGTACATTAACTTCTTAAGATTAGGCAAAAAAAGTTTTAAGTCAATGGGACACAAACTTTAGAAGTTATGCCAAGATTAGTACCCCAACCTCTAAAACTTTAGGTCTATAAGTGCATCTTTAAGTGACAGTTCGTGTTAATCGGAAATTCTTAACGGCTCAACCGATCGTTTTTAAATTTGTCGCATATTTTTCTGCATAAAAAAGACGAAAGTCAATTTTTTTTTGCTTTAAAAATGCATTTTTGACTTTGGAATATCGAAAATTCTCAAAAATATAAAAAATAAGAGAAGGGCTTCCCAGGGGGCGGGTTTTTTAAATTCCTAAGCGAAATGTAAAAACAAAATGGAAATCCGATCATTTTTAGCGGAGGTACAGTGAACACCGCAAAACACCTGTTTTTAATAGCGTTCCAGCAATGGCTTTGCCACCGATATATTAGCGGATAGTATTGGCTATAAAAATTAGTGGATGTTACTTAAATGACACTTGATAATATACAAAAGGTTTGAATTAAATCCATCTAACCAGTTTTTATAGAAAAAATCGCAAAGTTAAAAGAAAATCCCTGCTTTTACTAATCTAAGCCATCTTTTTCAGTGCTCATCCGCGGTCCCTTTGGCCGACATGCCTGGACCATGCAGCTGCGCCACCTGCCACGCAGCAAATCGGGCATCAAGTACCATGCCATCAATCCGGGACGACCCATACCCATGAACGATGTGACCCAACGGCCGGATTGCGAGCAAAAGAACTTTCCCGACGGCGTGGACAAGGTGCAGCCCTGCGTGGCCGACTACTCCATACCCACAATCGAGCAGATGCGCGAGCAATACGGCACGGCGAGTATCCGGGAGCTGGAGGCGATGCTGGAGAACCAGAGCATCCACGAGAAGCTGGCCTGGGCGGAGGCGGACACCAGTGCCGACAGCCTGTCGCATGCCCAGGAATGCGTGCCGCCTTCCGTTTGCCACGAGTTCCATGCCGCTCGCCTCTTTCTCTCGCATTTCGGATTCCTCGGCTTTGAGACGCGGAATCCACACAATCCAAACGAGGCACTGGGCCAGCCGCCGCAGCGACCGCTCATCGTGCTGGACACCAAGTCCACGGCCTTCGCCGCCGATCTGGATCGGCTGGACAAGCTGAGTGCGCGGACCCACGACACCGTCTATGTGTTCTACGTGAAGGTAAGTTAGCTTGAGGTAGAGCCCTGCATGAATGGATTCAATGAATTATTTTGAATTTTACGTTTTATATGAATGAATTAATTAGAATTTTGAGTTTAAGAGAATTGAAATAATTTGAATTTTACGTTTAATAGAATTGAATGAATTATTTTGAATTTTTTGTTTTACATGAATGAATTAATTAGAATTTTGAGTTAAATAGAATTGAATGAATTTAAATTTTGAGTTTAATAGAATTGAATGAATTTGAATTTTGAGTTTAATAGAATTGAATGAATGAATGGCATGAATTCCGAAATAATTTAAACGACAATTTCTTTTGAAGAATAACCCCATCATTTTATGATTGAATCTGCCTGAATTTTATTTACTAAGCAGTTAACATTGATTTGTTAAAAATTTTCCAGTTTTTCTAAATTTTTTGCAAATTCATAAAAATTCATAATTTATAAAAATTCATTCATTCATTAAATTCGAAATGAATTAGAAAAACATTCAATTTATTTCACATAGAATTGAATTAAAGAAATCAGAAATGTCATGGCCTACTATGATAAAACAAAAACTGAATGATTCACGCAGGGCTCTAGTTTGAGGTCCTAGAAAAATTCCTTTACTTATTAAAGATTTCTTTTTAGAGCGGCCAAACGAGTGCCCAGCAGATCATCGCCAACATGGCCGAGGAGCAGGCCGCCAGCCATGATCCGCACTTTGCCAGCATGCTGCAGACGCTGGGCTGGCCGGTTCAGGTGGCGGATCACTCCGGCTGGACGGGATTCGCGCACAACTCGTGGTCGCTCAAGGGAACGCCCGAGCAGGAGCAGCAGCAGCAGCAGCAGCAGCCAGCTACCAACTACAATGGCTCGCAGCGGGTGCTCTACTGGGCGGATGTCTCCTCGGAGATCGCCTTCGTGGTGCCCACGACGTGGAATCTGCGCTACAACAGCGACACCAGCGATGGTGGCAGCATCTCGAGCACGGATCAAATCACCGCTGGTAATGTGTGGGCACGCAGCGATGCCGGAGAAAGTGGCCCAACCAAATCCAAGTCAAGGAATCTCAGCCTCGAACTGGACACGAATCGGATGACCAAGGAACCGGTGCCGCCGACGCGGCGAAAGGGCAACGTAACGAAGCCCACGCTGCTCGCCCAGGCGCCCGCAAAGATCTTTCTGGTTTGGCTGGAGAGCTACGAGGATTACCTGAACTTCCCGCTGGAGGATGTGCTGGCCTACACGCGCACCGGCGAGGAGCTGCACACGCTGCAGCTGCCGCGCGCAAACGACTGCCACGTGATCTTCGTGCACTCGCTGCTCTCCGGGCTGCTCCGAGTGAAGCTGCAGGGGCCGCCGGGCAGGATGAGCTTCGCCACGCCGCTGGTCGATGGCATGGTGCTCAGCCGGCGGGTAGTCGGCAATCTGGTGCGCCAGACGGCGCTCAACATATCACGTCGCCGGCGTCTGGACAATGACAAGTAAGGCGGATACCCATTTGCTTATCCAGAAACCCAACTAATCTTTATAATCTTTTTGTCTAGCTACCAACCGCCGCATGTTAGACGACGCCTCAAGGTGCAGGACATTGTCCAGAAGTACAAAATGGATCTGAGCGAGGCCGAGCTGCTGGCCCATCTCTTCCAGCGTGCAATTTAGCCGGCAATCGATAGTATTATTAACCCCCAGGAGGAGCAGTCGTACTGCATTAACGTGTGCTTAACTAAAACCCCACAAGAACTACTGATTCGTTAACCGAACGGAGATGAACAGAGATCATCGTATGCTAATTATTATTTTTGCTAATAAATCTAATTATACTTTGTAAAAGTATTTGTAATATTATACATGTGCCCTAAGTTTTTAACTTGGTTTTTGGGCTGTGAAGTGGAAACAATGGGTATTCACATAATTGGCAGCCACATCCGAAATCAATTTGGCCCACAGCAAGTGGCCAAAATATTGGAGATGATCGCGTGATGAGTAAGTGAAAGCAAGGTTTGATTTTTGTGTTACATAAATCTGAAAAACTATTCTTTGTTTTAATATTTTGGTAAATATATTTGTTAAAATTACTAAGAAAAGCTATTAAATTCTAGGGACAAAATATTTTTTACAAAAATAAATCCAAAAATATTTCATTTATTTTTACATGATTTTATTTTTTAGTAAATCAATTTTTTTAAAAAATCTTTTTAGAATAACGAAAAAATGGGATTTGGCTTCGATCTTTGTGTTCAGAATTTCAATCTTAAAATCTTTCATTTGTTTTAATATTTTGGTAAATATACTTGTTAAAAATTACTAAGAAAAGTTACTAAATTCTGGGGACTAAATATTTTTTACAAAACTAAATCCAAAATTATTTCTTTTATTTTTACATGATTTTATTTTTTTTGTAATAAAATTTTTGTGACAAAATAGAATAAATGTTTTTAGAACAACGACAAATAAAACTAATTAAAAAGCTTTAAAAATATAAAAGTTTTTAGGGATTGTACTTTATAATATTTGATACTTCTTCTTTAAAATGTGAGTGAATTTTGGATCGCTGTCTCACGTTTCCATCTCTTTTTGGTAATTTCACCTTTGACTCGGGAGTCTGGGGGTCGGAACTGGAATTGGGAGATCGGAGATCGGCTATTGGACACACATGGGCCCAGCATTTCCATTTCGCAACGCCTCCGACGGTCAATGGGCAAATGGGCAATCGATTCGAAACTAAACTGTTGCTGGCCGAGGGCCATCGCATCTCAACTCAACTCATCCCATTTCATTTCATTTCATCTCGTCATCAACAATGAAAGTCGTGATGTAATCGCATAACACGTTACAAATTTGTGGCTCGTTTTGCATATGTTTGGGCCATTTATTTATTAACAAATAATACAAGTTAATGATGAAGTGGCTCTTGGCTTTTCTTTTCTGGTGATTTTCTCAGCCTTGAAAATGAAATTGGGTAATAACGATGGATTTCTTTCGTGCTCTTTTAATTAATTAATTTCTTTTTAGTCTGTTGCAAGGTATTTATTTATTAACAAATGCTAATTAATGTATTTATTTTAGCTGGCATTTGTTTACAAATAATTACAGTTGCGGCAACTGTCTGGAAATAATTAATTATAATGGTTTCCAAAGAAAAATAAATAATCGTTTATTTGGAAATAATTATGGGAAAATTTTGTGACTCGAACTTTATTACTTTTTAATTATTACTTAACTCAATATTATTTTTTTAAATTTATATAAGTGGACTTGGAAGTTCTTCAGCCCTGAAACAAAGGATTATAATGTTTCTTTTAGATTTCATAAATAAATATTATTATTATTATTATTATTATTATAAATAAATAAAACACTTTAAATTGTTTCAAATTGTTTATTAACAAATAATTTAGGTTAATAATGATGGATGTTTTGTTGATCTTTTTTTCGTGGTTGATAATTTCGATAATGACTGTGAAGGATTAGCCTAGGAAAAAAAATACATAACGATAGAATAGAGGATAGCGAAAAAAAAAGGCAATTCATTTGGTCTAACTAACTAGGGATAACTGGGGATGCAGTGCATTTACCAGGCGGAAGAGGAGCCGCCTGAGCTCCAGCCGCCGGAAGATGAGCCTCCTCCGGAGCTCCAGCCGCCGGAAGAGGAGCCTCCTCCGGAGCTCCAGCCACCGGAAGAGGATCCACCTGCACCCCAGCCGCCCTTGGAGCCACCTTGCGACTGCTGCTGCTGCTGCTCCTGGACACGCATCACCTTCAAAGTGCCGCGCTGCACGACATGACCGCTCTTGAAGAAGTCGCCCTGCGCCTGGTCGGCCTTCAGGATGATGGCCTTGCCCTTGGAGCCGTAGGCATTGATCAGCTGGCCATTGATGTCGGCCACATTGGCGGCGGAGGAGCCACCGATTCCACCGCCAAAGGAGTCCTCCTGCAGCACCAGCTGGAGGATCTGCGGCAGGATGGCGTTGAACTGCTGGGCATCGAAGGAGGCGGACGCTCCTCCATAACCATGACCGGCGGCATAGCTCTGCCCGTAAGAGTGACCCTGGCCGTAGGAGTAGCCAGAGGATGCTCCACTAGACGCATGATAGGCAATGGGAGCCACGGGAGCAGGGGCGGGAATCGAGATGGGAATGGGAATGGGAGCGGGAGCGGGAGCAACTGGAGCCGGAGCCTGTTGCTCGATGATCTTGTAGATCTGGGCCTGCTGATGATGATGCTCCTGCTGGGCATAACCATGACTGTAACCTCCTCCTGATCCTCCGGCGTTGCTATAGCCCTGACCCTCCTGCAGAATCACCTTGATGATCTGCGAGGAGCCTCCTCCTGCTCCGTGTCCATGGCCGCCATGTCCCTGGGCGTAGCCATAACCTCCACCGCCTCCCGAACTGGGCGTGGCTATCACATTATAGGTGGTCTTGCTGCCTCCTCCCAATCCGCCTCCCAATCCTCCTCCTCCTCCGCCACCCAAAAAGGACAGGAAGGTGGCATTGCAGGCGCAGATGGTGGCCAACAGGCAGATAAAGACCTAATTGCAAAAGTAATCCAATGTAATCCAACTGGTAATCCACAATCCACGGCGACCATCCAAAACTCACCTTCATTTTCGTCGTTTAAAAAACTCGGTTTTTGAATTTCGAAAAAAAAAATGGAATCGAAGACGACACCTGTGCGTCGAACTGTTCCCTGTCAGCGAATGATGCCGCTCTCCAGCGGATCCAACGTTTTTATACAAGAGTTCCGCCGGAGATCCGCTGGAAGAAGAAGAAACGCCGTTAGATGAGCCAGCCCGTGACGTCAGCGGCGGCGGAGAGCCATCGATGCGGCGGAATCTCATCTCACCTGCCGAAAACCCAAAACCAAAAACCGAAATGCTGCTCTTGTAACTCACCTGAGATCCGAGATGAATGGGAAGGTACAGGGTGTTTGTTAAGGGAACCCACTTACTATATCATTAGAAAACGGCTTTCAAAAGATTATGTTGTGACCTTGCACTGAATAATATTAGATCCTATTTTAATATAATATCATGTCGTATAATACCTACCTATAATATATTTACTAATTTATTTATAAGATGTTAGGGATGTTTACAAAACTAAGAACTATTAATGGGACTTAAAGTACTAGCTGATCATATAATATCATTTTACATAATATATCATTTCATATAATATATCATATCATATAATATATCATCTTATACATACATAAATCATATCAACTTGTTGAGTAGAACAATTTGACTTCCAAATTGGAAGTGATTCCAAAGATTCCTAGATCTCTCTCGCTCTTCCTCTCCCTTCGCTCGCCTCTACGACTCTCTTCTTTCGACTTTCCCCTTCCAACTCTCCCCCACAAGTCTCCACTCCGCTCTGGAGCTTCTAAGATAAGCTTACCGTAGTTATGTATGTAGTTCCAGTTTACAAGTGATCTAATGAACATCGCGTCGCGTAATAAGCCAAAAGTTATCGGTGTTTCTTGTGTATTTTTAGATCTTAAGAATCACTTCCACTAATAAGCCACCCCCAGCCCCAAAACAAAGTAGAAAAATCTTAAAACATGATTAATGGATTACAAGTTCAAGCATTTGATATACATACAAAATAACGGTAGTTCAAGTAATAAGCTTTAAATGTGTGCTTTCTATATGTACACCTAAGAAAGTATTTTAAAGTTCCGAACTAAATAGTAAAAGAAGCACCCTGTATTCAATCTATTTCTTCAACTGCCCAAATCGTAGGCAACACAAACAAAAACAAATCGCCGGCGGACAAGCAGCGAAAAACAAAAACAAAAACAGCAATAGTAATAGTAACATAATAACAATAACAAACTCAAGCGGATAACACTATTTAACCAGTTAAAGCTTAAGCAGATGCGCTCCGCTCCCGAGACGACGGAACGGAGGAGGTGCGTCGTAGGTCAAGTCACCGCAACCAACTGACCGGCTTTTTGCATATGATTATCGATTTGAACGGTTCGGTGCTTACACTGAAAATAAAAAATAAATAAATACACGTAATTAGAAATTAGGAAATTATAATTCAAAATTTTTCAAATTATTTAAAAAAAATTAAAATCAAAATAATATTTTTTGAATATTTGCATTAAATATTAGCTTTATGAAGTGTTATACCTTCCTCATCTTAGTTTATTTGTTGCATTTAAATCGTTATGATAATCGTGAAAAGTATATAATTATTAAAACAGAATATTATCATTTATAGAGCTTTTTTTATAATTTCAATATACTATTTCGAATAATTTGTTTATTTAAAATAATATTTGTAGAAAACAAAGTTTATGACCTTCAAAAACTAAGCAAACCATTAGATGGAATATTCACACTTTTTCTCCCAGTGTATATGCTTATATTGCAACAGAAATTTTGGGCTGGGAAGGGCCAGTGGAAGTGATCGTGGTGGATTGGCATCTCGGAATCCCAGGCAGCCGGATTATTATATCATGCAACATCGTTTTCAAATTTGTTAATTTTCTGTGCATTTTTGTATAAATTATTTAATGCGCGCTGTTGCGCATGCGCAGCCTCTACATATACTAGTGCCATCTCTTTCGCGCTCGATCTCTCGTTTTGCCGATGACCCGTTACCAGCACGTTTTTCGGTTTTTAGTTTCAGTTTCGCTTAAATGGCTAAAGAAGAAAAAATATCTAAATTACAGTTGAACTTCTGTAGATCAAACGAAATTATTAATTGACCATAGACCATGGCCTAATGGATGGTTACAAACATTTTTGGAGGCATTAAAACCGGAAGATTGTGATCGTACAAAATAAAAAATAATTAAGTGCTTGCAAACCATTTGCTTAAACATTTTATAATGGCCCCAACGTTTATTGGCAATAACCTGAATACATCACTTTATATTTGTGCGATAAAGATAAGGTTAGTAACATTTGATAATTTAATAAATTTTTATTTAAAGCTGCTACATTGATATGATATATTATTGCAAATATATCTAAGTATTTTAGTTACAATATAATATATTTTATTGAGGCTACACTGTGCATTTCGAGGCGATTGGAATTTTATCACCTCGCTGTTGTTGTTTTTACAGTGGGGCCTCAAGTGTTGTTTGTTGTCCGTCCGCTGGGTGTCAAAGCATCTTGTGTTGGGGCAGGCCGTCGCTTCCCGAGGTTCCCAGAGTCCGAATACGGAGCTCTCTGAATCTGAATGGTAATCGGAATGGAATCACCATAATGCGACTGATTTGACGTGGTGTGTGCAAATAGTGGCCAACTGATCAATGGACGGGGCCCGCGTGGACCGGAATTGGCTTATGCAACTCAAAAATGTGGTTTACGATATGTCATATCTATTTAAATGTGTCGATTGAAATGTTTTTTGACCAAAAATTCCCTTTAAGCTATAGCTTTTCACATGCCAACGCGCTGTGATGACAGAGCGAAGAATTTGTAATTTAGAGTAACTAAAATTTATTGGTTTGGTGAAAAATATCTTACATAAACTCAAATCATATATGGTAATCATTATGGGTTTCTATAAGTAGAGAATTTCACTAAACATTTTCAGGTTTTGGTCAGTTATGCTTTCTAGAAGTGCATTTTTGGGTCACCTTTTGGCAATCCCTTAAAATATTGTTATATAAAAATGGATCCAAGTTCTAAAACCAATAACATTTTTATATTGGTAATTAAAAGAGAAACTTAATGAAACTTAACATATTAATGTATATTCGAAAGTGATTTTGGGGTCACCAAAGTACTTACGTTATCTCAAGAGGGCCAAACTGAAGATTGGTAATTGTTTTTCCCCAATATCATACCATCTTGTAGTGAAAAACACACAAATCGTTTGGTTTGAAAGATAAGAGTTTGTATTTTTATATAATTTTTCAGTATTTTAGCTGTGTTTGCTCTTTGCTGTTCATTGTTGTTCTTCGTTATTGTTATAACTTATTTTAATTAGCTTTTCGAAATATTAGTATTGAATGTGGTTTTTTAAAGTGAAATGTAAACAATTTGCCCTCATCATCAAGCGATAATTCGCATTGAATTTCATACGTACGTTTAATCGAGAGGTTCGTCTGTTATTTATTATTTGGTTTTCTAGTAACTTAGCGAAATAATACGAGCTCTTTATTGCAGTATTGCTTGTTAATGTACTCTGTATATATTTTCTTATCTAGGGCTATATGCAAGCGTCTGAATCTGAATTCGAATTGGATTTTCCCACCCATTTCTAAGCAACCCTAGGCGACAACCCTGCAATTAATTATTCGAAAATCTAAAGTAAAGCTGATTTCATGTGTGTGTAGGTGTGTGCTATTATGTGTGTGTGTTTGTGTGTTAACGCTTGGCGTGGACTTAATTTGAAATCAAGTGTGTGTGTGTAAGCGAGCTTTTCTCTCAGTGTACTGGTACTGAGTGCGTGTGTGTTTCGAGTGTTTTTGGCTTTTAATGACCCGTCCAAAATGTTTCATCTATGCGAAGTTAACTTACGAAGTTCTCGCGCGTGTATAATATAATTATTTAGTTGTTTAAGTTAATATTAATATTTATTATTGCCAGTTTCGATAAGAAAATAATTTTAAGATATATTATTTTATATACGCCTCCTCCATAATATCGCTCCTCGTTTAGTTATTGCAATTGTTATAAATATTTCTGGTTTGGTGTAAAGTAAAATTTGTTGACTAGATTTAATCGCTACGCTTCTTCTTCTCTGCTTCCTAATACTTTCCGTTACGTTTTTGCTTTTGCTTTTGTTTGCTGCATTTGCTTCCATTATCCTTTGTATTTTTTCAGTGTATTTTCCTGTGTGTGTGTGTTTAACTTTAACGGCATGAGTGTGTGTGAGTGTATTTTTGGTTACTTTCAGGCTTAGGCATATAAATTGCTGATTCTCATTCGATTTTACTAGCTACGTGTTAATAATAATCGTAATCATAATAATCGTGATAATAATTGCGATAACAACAGACTAAAATTAATTAATCATAATGCAACTGTGTGTATGTGCTTTTCATTTTCATTCTCATTTTGTTGTTGGTGTTTTTGTTTAGTTGTTGTTTATGTACATCAATTTGTTAGTTGAACTTTTTTCAGCATTATTTTGAATTATTGCTTTCCGGTTCACACGTTGTGGCTGTTTCTTTCTTTCTTAGTAGGGGGCGTGGCCACAATTGATGATTGGATCTATCGATAGGCGCTGCTTGTTCATTGATTAACCATTTAGCCGGTTGGTATTGAACACCTAATTTGGGTACAAAAAAAAAAGAACATTTTAAAATCCTCTGGAATACCATTGTAAATATCTTTTTGACAAGCGTTTTGTACTTCGCATTAAGGTTTATGCAAAATTGACATTTAACTATTAATAATTTTGGAAGCTTAAATTTTAAGCAAATAATTTAGTGATATTTAAAGAATATTTATTTTATAATACTCAATAATATTTCTAAACCAGATTTAAAGCAGATCTCTAATTTTACAATATTCAATTTAGTGAGCTCAACTCATGATAATGTTTCAAATAAACATAATTTGCTCATTTGTAGATATGTATTTGATTTTTTCAGCAATTTTTCAATTAAAAAAGGTTCTAGAATATTAATATCACAACCTTTAAATAACAATGCTTTGGAATCTAAAAGGTCTCAATCTATATAAGTGAATTCTAAATGATATAAGAATGATATCCTTTAGGCAGAAGATTTTAAAAATACTTTCGAAATTGGGCTTTTGGTTTTCAGTTTAAGCAGCGCCTTCATTTTTTTTTTTGCATCATTTGGTTAGCCGTTTGTTGAGGACGGATTAACTACTTACTAAAAAATGCAATTACTCTCATATATATAAGTACTCCCTAAATACATATATATATGTATATATATATTCTGTGAGTGATCTGAAGGAGCTAAACCAATAAATATATATATCTTATTTCTCGGCGCGGGACGATTTCTCAAGCAACAGTGCGGGGAATAAATATGCGAATGGATGCGTGTGAATATAATGTATTCCGATCTGTAACTGAAGTTTGAGGAAACCGGCCCCCGACTGGGTTATATCCGATCTGATCTGATCTGATCTGATCTGATCCTGATCCTGTGTTGTATTATTCGTTATTAAGGCAATCGCATTTGGTTATTTAATTGTAGAGTAGAGTATATAATGCCATTCGATTTGAAAATTGCTATTTATGGATCTGTTTTCCAACAGTTTTTCAAAAATTACCTATTAATTTGGGGGCGGTGTGTGTGTGTTTATCTGTATGTCTATGTGTGTGTGTTACTATCTGCGAGATCTCTCGAATGAACTTAGCCTCTAATTACATTAGGTTAGATATAATAATTAATTGTTTACTTTTACGTTTACTATTACTTTTACTTTTTATATGAAATCACAGTCCGTATGTGAGAAAGACTTTATATATGTTGTGTACTCGATAATGATGGTAAAATACATGGTATTCGGGAGGGTGTTTCGGGAACTCCTCTATATGTATGTATGTATAACCTACATATTGCTATATTGGTGTTTTTGTTTTTGTTTTCGCTTATATGAAATATGGGATATATGGGCCATTGGGACAATGGACTACAATTAATTAATAACAATTTGTTGCTGCTTTGTTTTATTTCATCGCTTTCGTTTTTATCTTCACATATGTGTGTGTGTGTTTGTGTATATCTATATATATACTGCATATATTTAAAATATAAACTTTTTTGTTGTTTTCTTGTTGTTGTTGCTGTTATGAAAGGCATTTGCTTTGTTTTTCGTTTGTTGATTTAAAAAAATTTCGCTTGAATTGTTATCATTTAACTACATAATGCTAGTAATGTCTATATAATAAGATTTGATTTGAATTGTTTCTTGTTTTTCACTTGAGTTTTTCTTCATATTTTGTTTTATTTTTTTTTGCTTTTCATTTAGCTAAAATTTCATTATCCGACTTGAATTTTCCTTTGCGTTATCGTTTATCGTAATCTTTAATCGCTAATCGCTCGCCTTTATCGTTAACAATCGTTTAACACTCGTTAAGTCATCTACTAATCGATTAATCAAAAAGACGTCTTCATTGCTATACCCATATTTCGAGGGCATCCTTTGTTTTTCGCTTGATATGAACTCTCACAGTAAGATGATATAAATGGATCTTGATCTTGCTTCGTTTTTTGTTTTCTTTGTTTTGGGGCCAGAACGCAGGTTAGTTTTAGAGCTTTTGCCAGGCGATAGTTAACGATAGTACACGATAGTTAGGTTCTAATATTGTCATAAAAGTTTGGGGGTTCTTTAAATATATATAGTGGGTATATATATATGTTAAATTGCTGGGGGGAGAGAGAGATACAGAGTTTAATAGAGAGATGAAATGTTACGTTTCTGTTTCTGTTCATTACTTGTTGTTTTTAGTTTTTTGTCTACTAACTTTAGTTCTTTTCGAGGCGCAATTATAGTAACCATATTATAATCATAATGATAATAGATCCACAAAAAAGTCGTTCCTTAATAGCTGCTCTATTTTTTTTTGGGTTTTCTTTTTTTTCTTTTTACTAGATAAAAATTCATAAGCGCCATTTAGTCAGCCTATTTCTGATTCAGATTTGATCAACAGTTTTTTTCTTTCTTCGCCTTGCTTAAATATCCACCCTTTCTTCCTAGAAGGCCATGCTGGTTCTTCTGCCCCCCAGGCCACCGCCTCCGCCGCCGGGTCCTCCTCTAGTTAGCCCACTGTGGGAGACACTCCTGCCCATTCGGGCCTCACTGCCCTTTCGCTCCCTTGCCTTCCTGAGCAAATCCGATGTGCTGGGCCTTCGGCTGTCCTGGGCAGAGGCGGCACCCCCTGATCCCCCTCCCCTCTTGCAATTAACTATATCCGAAGTGGAGGATCTCCTAATGGTTCCTCCATCAGCCGAGGGCAACTGGAGGCTAACAGCTCCTCCTGCTCCTCCGCCTCCTCCTCCTCCGCTGTAGGGTGAGAGAAAGCTGGGAGAGTGTCCCGAATGGATCACCGGTCCTCGCTGCTCCTCGGGATCTACACTCTCCACCCGCAAATAAGGCATCCTTCGCTGTGTCTGAGCATCCACCGCTGGAATCGAGCTGTTCGCCTGGAGGCTGGGAGGAGTAGTTCCCGATCCTGAGCCCGAGTGACTCCTCAGTCCGCTGTAAAGGGACTTTATGTGAAAGTCCAGGGACTTGAAGTTGAGCAGGGAGCGACGCTTCTGGGGCTCATCGCTAGAGGGAGCCACTGACTGATCCACCGGACTGCCGTTGTTATTGTTATTGTTGTTATTATTCAGGGTGTCGAACTGGAGGTCAGCTGCGATGGGTAGAGCTACCGAATCGCTGGTGAGCAAAGGTTGCTGTTGTTGCTGTTGCTGTTGCACATGTTGCTGCTGCTGCTGCTGCTGCTCCTGCTTGCTTATTGTTGTCGTCATGGTATTGCTACTTAGGCTAGTTTTACTGCTAATCACTTTCAAAAATTTATTATCGTTATCTAAGGACTCCTTTCGTCACTGGATGAGGCAGAAGCCCTGCTTGGCAGCATCCTTGGCAGCGTCCACCTCCTCGATGAAGGCCTCATCCTCGTGCTTGGGCGAATCGGCGCCGCAGGGTCCGCCGCCGCTCAGGCTGAGCGGCCCCTGCGGGCACGCTGATTGTCACCGGAGCGCCAGCGTCGAGATCATCGGCGGCCGCACCGGCTTGTTCTCCAGGATCCTCTCCAGCTCCAGCATGACGCTCGAGGAGAGACGCGGCAGCAACTATTTTTGGGGAAAAATGGGAAAAGAAAATGTCGAATAAAATAATTCATAATAATTACTGAACAACTTAAACTTTACACTATTTTCAAATATTTTTAAAAATGGATTTTGTTAGCTTTTTTAGTTGAGGCACGGAATTTATATTTTTCTTAACCTTTTTAAATATTTGTTAAGTTTTTAATTGCTGATTATTACTGCACAAAATAGTCCATGATAATTAGTCAATAATTGAAGACATTATGGGTAGCTACCACTTTTTTCAATATTTCAAAAAAATAATTTTATAAAGGGATTTTTTTTTTAGCTTATTCAATTTGAAGTTATAAATTTATTTACTTTTCTTAAGCTTTTAAAATTTTTTAAATTTTTGTATTGTTTAACCCAAAATAACTCAATTTAATGGCATATATTCACCTGCAACGACTGCAGACTCTGGTGGAGCTGCTCGGCCGAGGTGGCGCCCAGCAGCAGACACTGGACAGGCTCGTGTTTCAGCGACCAGGCGATCGACAGTTGGGTGGGGCTGCAGCCCAGCTTCTCGGCGAGGGCGGCAAGGTCGCGGAGGCGGTCGCAGTGGCGGCGCCCCTCCTCAATGCGATCCTTGCCCCAACTGCCCTGCGGCGACAGAGCGGCCTGAAAATAATTGCAATAAAATAGTGGTTAAAAACTAAAGGGGAAAAAAGTGTAAATGCCATTTGTTGTGCTTATTCATATCTATCGAAATTTAAAAGAGCATTTTAAAATCGGACCATTCACTAAAAAGTTATGAGCTATTAAATAAATGCAAGCAGTGCAAGCAGTTAATTTATTATTTGCATAACTTTATCTCCCTCGCACTCTCTAGCTTAGTAGCGTTTTCTCTCTTTTTTATATTAATTCATAGTTTTTAAATTATTCCATAAATCTTTCACTTTTATTTACTACTCACATTGCGGTTGATCTCGTCCTCGGTCCATGAGAAGCTCTTCGTCTTGAAGGATCCCTTGGGCAGGAAAAGCTTGTCGCCGTTCTGGGTGTCGCTCAGTGCCATCGAAAGTGGGCCCCAGGCCATGAGGCCCACGCCGATCTTGTTGTACATCTCCGGCAGGTAGAGCTCGCACTTTTCGCGACAGAACATATGGTACTCGGACTGCTCGACGATCGGCGTGATGCAGTTGAACTGGCGGCAGTTGGTGTACGCCTCCATGATCTCCACCTGGCTCCACCTGGCGGTGCCCCAGTACATTGCCCAGCCCTGCTGTATCACGTAGCTCATGGCGCGCACCACTTCTGGCAAGGAAATGAAACAGAGTTTACAAAATATGCAAAGCTTCTTGGGATTTATAAATCCCCTTTTAATTTATATTATATATTATATATTCAATAGATTTCAAATAATTTTAAGTATTAATTGTGGTTAAAAATATTTTTCTTTCTTGCGGGTTAAATATTTATATTTTGTAATAATCTACTGATAAGTTCAGATAGCTTACCCTCCATGGGACACATGGGGTCTGCCTTGTGGATGATGACGATATCTATGTACTGCAGCTGCAATCGCTGCAAACTGGCTCTAACGCACTCGATTATGTGTTTTCGGGAAAGACCCCGTTCCTCGGACCTGAGAATATTTGTTTAATAACATTATTTGTTTGAAAATAAAATGAGAAAAAAATCATAAACAATAGAGTTGATAAAACTGAGGTTAGCTAACGGGGTTCCATAATTTCTTTTAAAACAAAACTTTACAAATTAAAAATTTTAACTTTTGTAGGAATTAAAATAAGTCTATAAATTTTAAATAAATATTAGTAAGCATAAATCTTATGATGCAGAGGCACAGGAAAATAATTAGGGATTTAAGGGACATAAGAACTTGGCTGTTAGCAAGCTGAAGAATAATTTTTAAAAATCCCCAAAAATTCCCTGACATTGAATAAGGATATTTTAGAACCCCCCACTCACTTGGTGCTCCAGTAGACCTTTGTGGTGATGACGTAGGCGGTCCGCTTCCAGCCCGCCCGCTGCAGGATCTTGCCGATCTCCGTCTCCGAGTGCGCCTCCGAGATGTCGAACAGGTTGATGCCGCTCTCGATGGCCAGCTTGAGGATGGCCTCCGCCTGGTCATCGCTGACGCCGGGCGAGAAGACCGGCCAGGTGCCGAGGCCCACGTTGGAGATCCGGAGGCCGCTCTTGCCGAGATTCTTGTACCGCAGCCCCGGCGTCGGCGTGGAGCCATGGCGCAGGGGGAGCGCCGGATTGGAGCCCAGGCTGATCGAACGGCCTGCTCCCAGCGGAATGCCCAGGTAGACGGTCATCGCGGTCGGATTTCAAGTGGTCGAGTGTTCAGTTGGCGGCATGGAAATGAAACATTTCGGTTTCGGGTTTTTTTTTCGGGGCGAAAAATGTGCGTTCCGTTTAGTGAGAAACCTTTTTTTTTGTCGTCATTTATTTGGTGGTTAAAGGGGCTTTCAAAGTGCCGGGAAAAACGTGCAAAAACCAACAGCAACGCAACAGTAACAACACAAACGCAATGCCACAATAAAAGCCTGGCTAAATCAGGGTGACGAAGTGCCAATACTCTACTCTAAGAACCATAGACTAAAATTAAGGGTGGAAAAAATGTTTGAAGCACCGCAAGGAGAACTTTGCCCTCTGTAAAAGGTTTAACTTTTTTAAGCAATCAAAATGATTAAAAGTAATTATTTCTTTATTATATAAAATTATAGAAAATGTTTCTTAGTAAATGTAATTTAATTTAAAATAAATATAAATTATTGTAATACAAATAAAAGAACCTCACTGCAAGTAATACGACTAATATATAGTTTTCCTAAGTAAATGTTATTTAATGTTTTAATTTTCAGTAAAAAGTAAAAAAACCTAACTCAAAAAAAGACTTTAAAAATCTGTTTATTTGGCCCTCAAAAACAAAAACCGTGTTTAAGGTTTAATGTTTTTTTCAATTAACTAATTGAAACAGCCTCGGAGGAGAGTGTATGAAAAATACAAAGAGCGCGGCATGCAATGAACATGAATAAACAAAAGTGACATTTTTCCGTTGGTTTTTCCTGTCCCCCAGCTTTTTCTCTTTCCTCCTCATGAAAAGTGCGTGTGTCCGGTGCGTGTTTTTCTTTTTTGTACTCTCGTACTTTTGTTTTTTTTTGTTCTTTTTGGTTGCGTGATTGTGGCAGGTGGTTCGCGGGGGTAGAGTTGTTTTTCCTTACAAAATGAATAAAATAAATTACAGCTCGAATTGCATGTTTTGGCCCTCAGTCGAGAGGTCCTCGCCTTAATTCGCTAAACAAAACCAACAATTACCGACAGCCGAACTACTACACAAGTACATTGATTGCGGAGTGCGCTTTAGTTTAGTTTAGGGTTCTGTTCTTTGTACAATATACAATACATATAGAGTAGAGGTATATATTTCATTTACTTGGGCTATTTTGAAGCAAGCGATACTTGCTTGTATGTGGTAGCATGCAGAGGCAGGCAATCGAAAACAATCGAAAAATTCAAAGTCGAAACAATCGACAATAAACGGTAAACATAAATGATAAGCCTATATGATAGTGAGAAATTTGATACCGAAATCAAGATGACCGCCCGTACCACTGAACTCCTCCATACAGTCGAGTGACGCAATGGGAGCCCGGCACCTGCAAGGAAAGATAAATGCAAACGGGATTAGGATATCGTCAATAGATCGTGGAAAGTCCCTTGAAAAAATATAGAATATTGCATATTACTTATATCAATTTGTTTAAAAAAATTATATTGGAATTATATTTTTATAATTGGCAATAAGTTAAATATTTAATAAATAATTTAGTTTTTACAAAAAAAAATATTTTTCTAACAAAACTATTTGGGCACGTATACGTAATATGCCTTGTTAAATTACGCATACGCCGCGTTGTACTGTTTGAATTTTGTATTTAGTAAGCTAACCGAATTTGTATTTTATTCCTAAGATTTTAATAATGTAATGGAAAATAATAAACAACCCTTTTTTGTCCAACTAAATATTTCTGCCTTTTTAAAAATATCACGTATACAACCAGTTGGCCATGTTATGGCATTGTCAGATTATTATGGATTCGTGTTTGGATTTTTTTAAATATCCATTTGAATGGCCAACCAATCCCCTTTACATTCTTGCTGATTTCGAACAATACTTAGAAAATCATGTTGTGTCTTTGGGGTAAAAATCAAACTTTGTTTAAACTATTTTTGCAGTAACTTGACCAAAAATTGTGGCAAATCATAAGTACGCACTGTTTTGGACAACTAACGACCTTATATATAATTCCATTACACTTTCCGAGTGATCTTGAAAAAATAAAATTTTCGCGAATTTTCAATTTTTTTTAAGGGGGTACATCATGATTTTTTACGTAAAATGACAAAAAAATAAAATGTCCAGGTTTAAATGCCAATCGATTGGAAATTTAACCACGAGTTCAGAATGGTATGACAATCCATATTTGGAGCATTGTACCCATTGTTTAGGCTAAAATATTGATTATTTGTAGAAAAATGTTGTCTATTTTTGAGCACCTTTATAGATGATTTCAAACCACTCTTGATTAACTTTTTTTGTGTATTATTTTTTCCGCATTTTGTCGCCTATTTGTGTGAGTAATTTGCAGGTGTATATTGTATGTGTGGCGGCAGAGGTCGAGCAGGGCCTTCCCTATTCCAATTATAAGTAGGAAACTTTCGAAACCTTTCGACTTTTATACCTGTAAATGGTGACCGGGTTCGATTCGTCGCTAGTATTGTCCACATTGTTGTTGTTGTTATTGTTGTCATTGGTCGAGGGAATAACGCCGACGGCGCCATTGCCAATCATTAGTTGCTGTGTCGTGGGTCCCGTTACGAAGTTTAGGTTGGCGGGCAGCGCCATTAGCAGCGGCGGCGGCGTCGGCTGCTGCGTTGGCAGCGACGCCGGCAGAGGCAGCGACGGTACGGCAGCAGGATCGCCGGCGATTTCTATAGAAGTTACCGTTCCGTCGATGACGTCAGCGCCGCCGCCTCCGCTGCCGCTGCCCTCGGCCGCAGCGCTGCCCTGGTCGTGGCCCAAAAGCAGCGGCGTGCTCTCCTGCTGCAGCGTGTGCGAGTGCGAGTGGGCGAGCGACGGCGCTGCCGCGGCCGCCGGCGACTGCGACTGGGACGCCGACTGCGCCGCGCTGCCGTCGCCATTTAAATTGCATAATGCCATGGACATTGTTTATTTTTTATTTGCACTTTTTCTTATTTATTATTTATTGTTTTTTTTCGTCTATGGTTTTTATTTGTATTTTAGACACTATTGGACGCCATTTTGTTCATTCTAGATTTGCACTTACTTTATATCTATTTAGTTGGTGTGTTTGTAGGTTTACATTCATTTATATTGTAATTCATTTTTTTAGGCATTGGATTTCTATTTAAATTGTTTGTAGGTTTCTTCTATTTGTTTATTTATGTCTTTTATAATTGAAATTTAATTTTCTTTTTTATATTTGTTCTCTATTAAAATGTCTTCTATTGATTTAACTATTTGTTCAGCTATTTAAATTTATAAATAACTTTAAAAGTTTCTAGTGTTTTTAAAGTTTTTCTCTTTTTGTTAGTTTCCAGTTCTAAAACGTTTTAATGATTTAATTTTAAAATGTTGTATTTCTTTAATTTCTTTAAATTTTCCTTTAACTTTGTTAGTTTTTAAATAAATGTTTTCTTTATTTTTCATAAAAATTCCATTCAATGTTTCACCGTTTATTGATTTATTTACTTTGAAATATTGTCTTTATTTCAAAGTATTTCCTTTAATAAACCCACATATATTTTTATTTTCAAGTTCTTTTGTTTTCATGTCACTTTCTGCATTTGTTAATTTTATTTCGATTATACTACTAAGACTGGACTACAAATCACAAGGGACTTTGTTTTCTAAATAGCATAGTTTTAAGGCAAAGTCCAGTCCGATAAATGTTTATATATTCTTGTCACTGTGGAAGATGTTAATTCAAAAACTTATTCTTATCGCTTGAATTTGTTTGCCAAAAAATACAAAAAACTTGATCGAAACTTTTGCCGAAAGTTTTGTCACAATAATTAAGAAGCCGAAACAAGGCAAAAAAATAAACAACGTTTTTTTTCACAGAGAGAGTGGGGGAAGAAAGAGAATAAGCTTTTCACCACACTCAGCGAAAAAGCGGGTGAGAGAATTGAGAATGGGAATATTCCGACCGTAAATTTCACGTCCACTTGGCTGATAAATGGAACCACCTGCCAATTTATTAGCACGATCTGATCTTGTTATACATCTACTTTCGGACATCCATTGTGGTGTCTCGAAAATGGTTTTTTGAAATATGGAACATTTTCATATAGCAAAACCGCCCTAACCAAAAATTCGCATCTTAATAAAATAATATTAATATTTTTTTGAATACTACTTTCATGATTCAATTATAATATTAATTGCAGTTGCAAAGTAAAATATTTTTTTTAATTAAAAATGAAATTATATACATCCTATTTATCTTATTTTGAGCGACTACTTTGCGTTAACGCAAAAATAACGCAGCTCACATAAATAGAAAATTTGATGGCTTTTAATTTTAGCTCGCCGCCGGTTCATTTAATCCGCCTCGTGCCAAAAGACAGATACGAATGTATCTATATCCGTAAATGTAGCGAGGGCGGCTCTTTTTGATTTCCCACTATCGAAGGTTAATTATAGATTAACCTTGACAATGATTCAGAATCGGTCAGACAGCTTTTCTGTCTTCATTAGCGTGATCAATTTGGAAAATGCATTATTTTCCTCGGGGAAAATCAAGGAAGGAGGGGAGGTTGGGGGCTAGTCGAATAGAGAGAAAGTGAGAAAGATAGAGAGACAGCTTTTCACCACGACCGGTGTATTTGACACCACAACAAGAACAAGTACAAAACCAAGAACAAGGCACAATTTGCGCCCGCCTTTCCCCTGCATTTCCCTTTCCTTTTCGCAAACTAACTTTTGACGTTTATGCAACGGTTTACACAATAAAACTGACACCTCCACAGGTAGCTAAATTCAGGGCACCAGGGACAGGGGCCTTGATTACACTGGCCAACAGGGTTTTCTGCCTAAAGTAATAGAATTAAAAGTGTATCTCAAGATTTTTGTTTTTCTTTAAACGGTTGCATTTGAACAATTATTAGATTTATAGATTATTTTAACACCGATAAAATGTTTTTATTTGTTTGAGATAATTTAATTTAATTATAAAAAAGATAAATATATATTTTTTAAAACATTTTAAAATTTAAATCACATCTTTTCCTATTTTTTAATTTATAATTTCTAGTGTACTTGCATAAAAAGTGTCTGTACATTTATATCCTACTCCTTTTGCAGTACAGCCTACTTCCCAGGGATCAATGACCATTTTTAAGCTGCATCTCGGTGAAAAGTTTCGAGAGGCAGCCGCAAACTTTTCCATTTCTAGGCCACAATGACAGTTGACTGGGCATACGAAAATAAATACAAATATCTATATACAAATAGCTATATATGTATATGTGAAGGAAAAGGTGTCAGTTCTCGAGGGACTGAAGAGGAGGCTAATCTGCAAATTAAACTTTTAGTCAGGTGTCGCACACACACACACACAAACATTCGTTCGTTATCCTTGTTATCCTTGCTAAACCCGATTACGCCCCAAGTGGGCGTGGCAAGAGGCAAAGATAATCGGAGCAGGTCACAAGCACTCTGACCCGATGAGCTAAATGGGGGTTACGCCATCAAGAAAACACATATCACAGATCAATTGATTAGGTTGATTAAACGATTTACTATGGATGAATTGTTTGTGCATAGTTTATAAGCCAAACCATAAAAGTTCAACATAAAAAAAAAAAAGAAAAAGAAAATAAAAAAATGTATATTTGGTTTTTTAAATTTTATTCTAAATTGTATTTAAAAAATTTTTCGAATTTAAAAAGTGGTTCGATTTTAATAAAAAAGTCCCTTCATTTTTATAAAAAAAAAAATCAAGTAAATCTAATTTAAACCCCATAAAACCCATGATTCATAAACAGAAATAAAAAAACCTTCTTCTTTTGATTTACAAAACCAAAAACTATAATAATTAGCTGCCCAAATTACACGACCTGAGTATCAATAATAAATTGTGAAAAATCGTAAACTTTGACATTATTACCCCTGTTCAGTGTCTTTTGATCTCGGAATAAATGAATACCTAACTTTGACATTGAAATGCATATTTAATGCCTGAAAATCGGCGTGGCGTGCAGTCAATTTGAATGGTTTGGATTTTGGTTTCGTTTGGTTTGCTTTTGCCGTGCGAATCCGAATCGAATGGAAACAAGGAAAATGCATTTATTGCCATTTCATCAGCTTGCCATTTGGCCATCACACGTGTGTCAAATCAGTTCTCATGGCTTTGTTTTTTAGTGTTCTCGTTGTTTTTCCCGATATTTTCCCTTAACCCCTTTGGTTTGATTTCTGCTGACACTTGGCTGTCTGCACTTAAAATCGCATCATTGCCGATTATCTTTTGCCGCTTTTTCACTGGCATTTTGCTGTTGCTGTTGCGGCGACCTTGACTCGTGCACGAATTGGAAAATGTGTTTTTCCCATTTTCAGTGTTTTTTTGTTTTCTTTTTTTTTCTGTCTTTTTTTCCTGTATAGTTTCAGGCGAAGGCCAGGCGTCTGTAAGCTGTTTACAAGCTTATGGCAGCCACAAAAGACAACTGGTTTACAGTGTCAGCCTCTGGTTCCTAATTATGTGGGCCACAAGAAAAAGGAGGGGGGAGGGTTGGATCTGGGAAAACTGAGTGGCCAAGAAGTGAGGAAAAGGCGGAGGAAGAGGAGGCATAGGGAAAAATCCAATTTGAGCCACTTGCCTGCTACTTTCTAGTCCTACGCTGCAACATCATCCACGGAGCAACCTTGAATGCAACTGCAACTGCAACTACAACATGCATGTGTGTGTGTGTGTGTGTGTGTGCGGGCTTTTCCTCGCTTTTCCCGGCTTAGCTGTGTGCGTGCGCTGTAAGTGTATCTCAAAGGACCTGCCATGCCTATGGCAGCAGCAGCAGCAACAACAAATTGCTTTGGTATTTGGTATTCCTTTCTGCCTTTTTGGCACACAGCACGTATCCGAAAAGTGCAAATAATAAAATAAATATATAATACACACACATGTGCATATGAGTTATGCATGTGTGTGTGTGTTTTCCTTTTTTCCCTATTTTTTTTTGTATTTTTCTCTGTAGTGTTTTCTTGTTTTTTTTTCCGAACAACCGCAGCATGGCGTGACACCAACACCGGTCGATATGCCGCATTCCTCTCCGGCGGAACGACTCGCTCTCCATTTTCTCTCCCTCTCTCTCTTTTTCGGCTCTTTTTCCCCGGTGACCCCAGAGCGGGAAAGAGGGAGAGAGGGAGAGGGAGAACCGTGACCCACTGACGCGTTGACCGGCCTACGGATACGATTATATGGATATATATGGTTATGGTTATGGATTCCGGGGGCCTTTCGAGTCTCGCAATTTTTGGGCAAAGTGCATGGGGCCTTCGCTAATCGATTAGGTGAAGGATGGATGGTTGGCTCTTTGAAAACAGGAAGCAGGCAACAGGAAGCCCGGAAACAGGATACGGGATACCGAAGAACGGATATAGGCCTGCCACATTTCATGTTTCATGCCGACAATGGGTTAAAGTCTAACCAAATTGCTTCAACAGCCAGCTTTTAAATGCAAATAAAATTTTATTTTAATCTTAACCCCAAGATCTTTAATCCAAAATAAATGAACACACACTGACCAAGCTGACTGACGATTTAAGCTGCGACTTAAACGGATTCAATTCAATTAATAAATGTGACAATCAATTTTAAGCTTTACCCCCATCTCATGGGATTCCGATTCCCATTCCGATTCCGTAAATCCCAGCCCACACAAGCTTATGCAATTGCCTATTTTCTATTTTCCATGTCCCCATATCAGCGAACAGATCGGGTGACACGTGGCATGTCATATTGGAATTACATTTCTCACACGAATCCAAAGTCAAAGTCCCTCCTGGGGATTCCCCCATCCCCATATCCCCATCCCATTCCCAAATCTTGGCTGCATTATATTCCCATCAGGGCCAGGGGGGCGGAGTTGAGTTGAGTCGATTCAACAAGGTTAGACCCAAACCCAGGGGCAAGGCAAGGATTCAACCCATAACCACTACCCACTGCCCCATCAGCGATTTTTATACATCCACAGTGTGTGTCGTTCAAACCACCGAAAAAATTTAAAATATTTTAAAATTATACTGTTACATTTAAAAACGCTAGCATTAAAAAGAACAAATAATGCTTAAGCTGATTATAAATTTCTAGATTAGCTTCTTCTCATTATCAGAATCACGAGAATTCTTGGCAAAATATTTTTAAAAATGCATTTACTATATCTTCCCATCATCTATTTAAAAAAATTAACTTTAGCTCTTAGCAGCGGGATTCAGTTTACTGTAAATATGATCTAAGAATTTAAATTGAGACCTAAAAGGTAAAGTTTATAATAACTGCACAAATTTGCTAAAGGTTAAAATTATTTAGGAGTCATTAATAATAAAAAATGCAGAGTTCGTTTTAGCCTATCAGAAAAATTAAATTTTGTTTTTTTTTAACTATAAAATATATATATAATTTTTGTTTTAATATACTGAAGCACCATACCTTAGTTCAACATTTTAAATAATCTTTAAAATATTTTATAGAAATAATGCAAATGTTTTCTTAAATTTTGATTGAAGGTTTATAGAAGTTCCACTGTAGCTCCTTTCAGGTTTTGTTGTGGTAAAGCGGTCTTATCGATACAAGCTCAACCTACCGCACTCACACTGCCGCTAAAAAAAAAAACAGGACCAGTGGCGTGACTGGATAATTACTTACTAAACACAATTTTTTCCTGTTGCTGTTGCCGTTTGTGCCACCGAATCGAATGCAATTCACACGACATTAAAGTCCGGCACGCGGAGTTATTGAACCAATTTTTTTTTGGATTTTTGTGTATTTAATTCGGTTTATGATTCTGCCAGCCGGAATTTCTGTGGGCTTTTCCCGCTATTTGTGCTCTGTTCCGCCTGCGAGAGTGTGAGTGAGTTTTCCCCATTGAAAAGGCAGCCAGAAAATTAGAGCGTTGACACACACACATATATATATATTATATATATAGTATAGTATGTAGGAGCCGAACAAACAGTCGCACCATCGCAATCGCCCAAAAACACACATGGGAAATGGGAAATGCTTTGGCACAGATGTTGGCCTGCCTTTTGTTTATAACGGTATCCTCCTCTGCAGGGCCTCTGTGTCGGTGTGTCTGTGTGTGTTGGCCAAGTGGAATGGAGAAAACTAACCCAAATCTGCCTACAATGCAGATATGCCTTAGAAGTATCCAATACATATGTAGATATATCTAAATATATTAAAAGCACATTCACTGGCTTAAAAAGATGATTAAATAAATTATTATTTAATGTATCAATTTAATGAAAATACATATTTTTTAACCACACACTTATAGTCACTTAAAAAAAATATAAAAAGGCAAATTCACTTGAGTATCAACAATAAATTCGAAATTGATTGACGAACGAGGGTCTCGAAAAGCACTTAAAAATTTAGAAATGCACTAAATTTTGCTTCTTTCTATCTCAAAATAAATGTAGGTACGTATATAGTAAATAATTTTGTAAATTTGTTTATACAAAAGCCAAGATAAGCTATTGACTAGAAATTATTTCATATTCATCTTACACGCACAATCACTTGGTTTTTAGTAAGTTAAGACTCCGGAAATGCACTTTAAAATTTCCAAATAAAAAATAGAAGTGCTGATTTGGCCGGAAGTTGGCTCCACGTTCCACGTTGCGTATGCGTTATGTGTGCATCAACAATATGGCTGCCGTATGTAACGGCAATGTTTACACACGCCAGCACATGTAACGGTACTGCTAACGGCGAGCGCAACAAAATAGTTGATTCGACCTTCTCCCCGCCCACTCCGCCCCCGTCCCCTCCCACCGCTCCCTCCGCCTCCTTTTCCTTTGACAGCCAAGATTTATAAGCATATTTATGTGCACAGCACATATTTTTGTATTTTTTGGCACTAGACAAACAAACTAAAAAAAAAATACAGATGTAAGCAAAACAACAGAAATTTTCGCACAGTTGTTTTCTTTTTTTTTTGCTTTTTGTTTTGTTTCCTCTTGAGCTTTACAATTATTTATAAATTGTTATTAAATAATCTCGCCCAAAAAGTCGCCGCCAACGGAACGCGCGCGACGCGAACCGAAGCGTCTGACACGCGAAACACGTAACACCGCAATGAAGACCAGAACTTCCACCGCTCATTCGCTCAGTTGTTCATTCGTTCACTCGCTCACTCGCTCACTTGCTCACTTGCTCACTATCTCAATCGCCGAGCAGCATACACGACTTTTTTCGGCCTCGCTGCCGAAATCGGAAAATGCAAACTGGCAAAACAGGCGAAACAACCAGCCGACAACCAGAAATGGCAAAACAGTGCGAAAACCCAAAGCAAAACTTTTGTGCCAGATCTGAATAGCTTGGCTATTTTCTAGGACATGTGATCATAAAAGGATTCGATCTCAAAAGTATTTAAAATGGAATTTTAAAAAAATATTCCTATTGTAGTCAAAACATCTGAAGATCTTATATAAATAAAAAATATTGGAAAATTTTAAAATATAACTTAAAAGCTATTATGTTTATAGACAAAAGTAATATAAATCTTAGGTAGTCCTCTACTCAAAAAAAGTCTAGGATCATATAAGAAAATGAAGGGAAATTTTTTGAATAAAATAATGATATTTTGTTAATTGGGTTTTAATTTAAAATATTTACAGAAATTTTATATAAAAGTTAACAATTATTTTAAAATAGAAACGTAATAAAATAAATAAATATTTTTTATCAATTGGCTAGCGAGTTTTGGACAGCAAAAGCTGGCAGCTCAGATGGCAGAGGAAAATCGGCGAAAGAGACGGAGAGCAAGCTGATTCGTAGGCGAAAGAGGGAGACGACAATTTCGGGGTGGTGGGCGGCTAGGTGGGTGGCGAAGGACGATGGGCGGAGGGCGGGCGACAGTTACGACAAATGCACGTGTTATTTGCAAACCGAAGGAAACAGCAGAGAAACAACAAAACGAAAATAAAATATGAGCGGACTGAATGGTCGAATTATGAATACCCTACAAGAGATATATAATTTATATGGTTTATATAAGAATAGATTTGTATTTAAAAATATAATAACATTTTTTTAATTCGGTTTGTAGCTGAGATTAAAGCAAGAGCATTTCTATAAGTATCTTTTTACTGAAAGGCCATGTTTCTATTAATTATTAGAGCGATTCCGCGCTGTGTTTAAATTTTTAAAGACTTTTTGGGAAAGAGAAAGGGCAGAAGAAAGCGGCAGAGAAAGAGAGAGGGACAGAGAGAGAGAGAGTGAGAGAGCCAGCGCGCGCAATTTTTGAGCATCTGAGCTTTTTTCGGCTGCTCTCTGTTTTTGTGGTGAATTTTGGCCTAAACGCACGTGTCCCAGTTCAAAAAGCCGCCATCTCCGCCCGTCTGCCCCTCTCTTTCTTTCATTGTATCCTTGTCTCGCTTTCTCTGTATTCTCCCTATCTCTTCGGTACCCCCCTCCCCGAAGTATTCTTCTTTTGCGGTTGCAAATTGGCCCGGCATGTTTCTTTATTCTCCATGTGGGAGTGTAAAAGAGCCAGTGTGTGTGTGTGTGTGAGTGTCTGTTTTTAAGTGTGTGTTGGCTGTATGTGTGTGTGTGTAGTAGTACTACAGATGGATGGAAGTGCGTGTTTTTTACGAGATTGCCTTTTCGGCTTATGCTCTGGGGCCTACATGGCCTTTCCCTCTTTCCTTCTGGTAAAATGGCTAAAATGGGTAAAAATGCATGTATGTACTCTCGTTTATATGCTGCACACACGTGCATGTGTGTGTACGTGTATGTGGTTGTGACTGGCACATAAATACCCTATAAGTACTCATCTTTAAAGTTACTCTGCACCACACAGACTCCAGACTCCAGGAACTCCCTAGCTGCCCTCTTAAGTAGGCAATATAAATTCACTTTGAGTGCAACCAAAATCGTGGCCTGAATTATACATAGAAATTGTAGAATGTCGAACAGCCTAAATAAATGTTAACATTTTATGCTTTGTTATAAGTTTTTTAAAGTTATTTATATTAAAGTTTCTGAATTAAAAAAAATGATTCCCCCCTTTAAATGTAAATATTCCAACATATTTCTGTTTGGTTCCTACAATGTTGTACTTACTTTAAATAATTATAAAAGAAAATCCCATACGACTTTAAGTTAAGCACTCTCTTTAAAGCACCCTTTTAATATCTTGATCGGAATCAACGACCATGTACTAATGCATTGGCCTGGGAAGCGGGCTGGAACGAATCCAAATATTGCACAAATGGCGCCCGGATAATAATGAATAATGGATAAGTGCAAAGAAGTCATTTGCCAAAGGCCATAGAAAACACCCCAGCTCTTCCACATATATATTTATATTTATATTTAGAGACAACTGCGTTGGAATATTAAAGAATATTACTTGGCGCTCGATGTGTGGGCTAAAACTTAATTCGCTGGGCCCGTGGCAATTAAAAGTCACTTACTTACGGTAATTGATTGCCTTTTGGATTTCGCTCTGCACATAAATATAAGATGGGGCCGAGGGAAATGCCTCAATTTCGATCCGATTGCCGGAACTGTGGACTGCAGACTGCAGGCTGTGCCAAATCAAACACAATGGGGCCCCAGTGCCGGGGGTACAAACATTCGGAAATGCACCTGTGTGCCGGCAGGAGGGCGGAAAGGGGGAAGGGAGGTGGTTCATACGTGGCTGGTCGATTAATGACTTGGCCTTCATGAAAAATTAACCATTTTAATTTGAGGCCAACGCAAAAGCATGTTATTTGCTAATTTTCCCATCAAGTTCGAGGCTATCAAAGTGCTTGCATAATGATTACGTACGTGGGCTTGACATTCTGAATTCATCCTAAAATCTAGAGTCATTAGAAAAAAAAGATATCTAGGAGATCTATTGACAAATAATAGATTTAGTTTAATATGTCTGACAGATAAGCGAATATAAAATATACAAAAATAAAACTAGCAAACTTAGAAACAATTAGTATAAATTGGTAAATTCTTAAAACAAATAAATATAATTTATTTAATTTTGTTATATTTTAAATGTCTGTAGTGAAATCTATAAAATTGTTATTTAAATGAATATGTATTGAAATGAATACAAAATGCATCTTTTCACACTGCACGTGGGCGCCATCTGTGGGCATGCACTTTCAGCTGACCACTGGGCTAGCATGGCGTATACTTGATTTCCCTGAGATTTTTTACACGCCTCCTACACGTTCTCTACATGCAACTTTCGAAGCATACTTTTCAGGGTTAAGTGCACTTCCCCGAATTGTTTCGAACTTTTGCAAAAACTTTCTTGAATGCATTCTTGTTTTATTTAATTGTATGAGTCATCCAAACTATTGTGCCAAGAAAATCTCTGTTTTTTGTCATATATAAGCTTGGGAAAAGCGGCTTTGCAAGCTTTTCGCGAGAGGGAGAGGCGGAGAGTTCGCAAAGAGAAAGGCTGTCTGATTTAATGCCGCGGAACGCAGTTTAAATGATGCAAGCCCAAGGAAAATGCAAATAAACCGGGTTCCGTATAATTACAGACTTTTGCCGACACCCTTAAATAACAAGCGCCGCAGAAGGCATTCAAATATTTACCCACATGGAAAATAATTGGAATTCATTAAATGTACTCTTTTTACTTCGAAGTTTTAAAGATGAAAATATCCTCAGCTACAACGAATTTCAATTGTCAAAGACATTAAAGAAATAAGTGCACCAGATCGCAGAAATAATAAATAAATTTGCCCTTTATCGATGAACGAAGGATGTAAAATTCGAGTCTGGGGCCATGATTTTACATTTAAGAGCTCATAAAATCAACACACAAACATGGTTTATTTTAATAGAGTGACACTCTTATCCCACTTTTTACTGCCTTTCCACGCTACTGAGTTTCTGATAAATTGTTGTGTGTAAAAGGGAGAATATATTTCAGGATGTTTAAGAAGATAAAATGGGTTTACAGTTAAAATTTCAAACAGGTATTCATGTTTCTACTGATTTTGGTTTTCTTCCACAATTGATATCAGAATTTATACAAGGATTCTGAGAAAAAAGGTCATTAAATTTGAAAAATTATGTTTTCAAACATATTTAAACAAAAATTAAAGAAAAACCGATTCTTGCTTGGTGAATTATTTAAAAACATGTACAAATACAATTATTAAGCTTTTGTATACCTTTTTATATACGATTCTTAAATGGTTTATAAATGATAGAATACTACTATATATATATTCCATTTGGTTCTTTGTATCGGTGGCGCAATTTTAGTTGCATACTTTTTGAATACCCACTTTTCTTTCATTTTTAACCCCAGTGATTGGGGGATTTATGTATTAATGCTTTGTTTAAGTGACCTATTAGTTTATATAGATAGGATGATTAGTACTCACATGATGCGGTGGTAGGCATCGAGCTGGTTGTGCGCACAGGTCACGGACTGCTCGGACTCGGTAGAATCATCGCGCAGCGTGGCAACGCCGAGCGGCAGAATCGGGATGATCGCAGCTGTGGCAGCTGCGGCCGTTGCCGGCGGCCCCGCCAATGTCGTCGTTTGTCCCGCTCCCGCTCCTGTTCCCCCAACCGCTGTCCCGCTTCCGCTCCCGGATACCGCCGCTGCCGCTGTCGACGCTCTGCCCGCCCCGACTGCGCTGCCAGGGAAGGTCTGCTGCGTGGACGATGATGATGTCGTACTATCGAGCTCCTGTGCAAGATGAGTTCCCGAAAGAGAGTAAATTTAGTTTATAGTTCATCACAAAAGAGGTGGACAAAAGCGGTTTATCTTTAGCTTTTCGATCAGTGAAATATACAAAATAATAACATTTATTTTTTAAATATTTGGAAATATACTTTGAAATTACTTTATTAAAGTTACATTTTACTTGCAAAAAATATAAAAACTCATTAAAAACAAACATAACAATATTGTCTACTAAAAATAATTGTTTTAAACATTTTATAAAATAATCTAAACAAGAAATAATTATCTTAGATATCATAATACAAATAATATAAGGAACATAACTATGATTTAATTTGTATTTAGCATTAAAAATTATAGAAATACAAAATAGATCATTATTAAGAAACAAATAATATTGTCTACCAAATCCATTTATTAAATTGTTTCTAACAATATTCTTAACAAGCAATAATAATACTAAATAATTCTATTAAGTGTACACAGGTTTTAAATGTTTCAGTTTAAGCAATTTGAATAGCTTAAATAATTTTAAATATTTTAAGGAAATTAGTGGAAGAAAAAATCAAGTTAGTATTCCGATTGGAGACTAAACCAACTCTTTTGTCCACCTTCTAAAAAAGAAAGGTGCAAATGGGTTGGATTGCTGGGGTTATTGGGTTATTGGTGGGTAGGTGGTTAGTGATACAAAAAACCTTGATCTCGCCGGCTTCCGGCTGAGAGAATCGCTTCCGCTCGTAGAGGATCTCCCGCTCGATGGAGCGACTGCGGAAGGCGGGGGGCAGCGATCGATCGGGGGGCGGTGTCTGTAACTTTGGAGTCACTGGGGTGTTGCTGCTGCCGCTGCCCGTTGACTGTTGTTGCTGCTGCTGCTGTTGGTGTTGCAGGTGCTGCTGCTGCAGATGCAAGTGCTGTCGCTGCTGCTGCTGCTGCAGATGATGAGAAGAGGAGGAGGCGGCGGCGGCGGCGGCTGCGGCGGACGAGGTGGGCGGACTCTTCTCGCTGGACTGCTGCTGGTGTTGCTGTTGCTGCTGCTCGCGGTGCTGCTGCTGTTGCTCGCGCTGCTGCTGCTGCTGGTGGTGCTGCTGCTCGCGGTGCTGCTGCAGTTGCTGCTGCTGCTGGCGCTGCTGCTGCTGCTCGTCCCGCTTCTGCTGGCGGCGTATCTCAAAGTCCAGCAGACGGGCCTCGCGTTGCTCCTTGTCGCGCTGTTTGCATGCAATTGTCGCAAAGTGCATTCTTACTATCAGGTTTAATGGGTTATCGCATGGCCATCGTTATTATTTGTTCGCTGTTGCATTTTCAATTACTGCTGCATTTTAATTTGTTTACTTATGCTTTCTCTATTTTTGTATAATTTTTTTCATAATTTTTTCTTATATATTTTTTTTGTAGGAATTATTTTTATTTTTGGAATTTTTTTTGTAGTCAATTTGAATTGCACGCGCGGTAGACACACATACACAACACACGCACACACCGAATTGGCCGCGACAGAAAGAGATAGGGAGAAGGCAGACAGAGAGAGAGAGGCACACACACCCACACACTCACCTTGTAGTTGATGGCGTCCTGCTCTTCCTTTTTGGCCTCTCGCTCGTTTCGCTGTCGATCGCGCTGCTTCTCTTCGTCGGTCTGCGAGTTCTTGCTGTCTATATAATTGCAAGTAAAAATTAATGAAAATAAATTACACAAAATGGCAATTAAAAAATAATAAAATACAATTAAAAAGGGCAAAGAAAAACCATCGAAAAATAAAAAAGAAACCAGCAGAAAAGAACCATTTAAAAAATTATTAAGAATAAAATTATAAATAATAATAATTAATTATTTAAAATTTAAAAGATGGGTTATTGGAAAACCAAAGAAAATAGAAAGTACAACAAACATAAGACAAGAAAAAAATATTGAAAAAAGTAGAAAGAGAGAGAGAGAAAGGGGGGAGAGAGAGAGGTCATGTTGAAACCGTTTCAATCGATTCTCATTATGGTATTTCAATTTGCAATAATTTTACTGTCATCCGCTACTCAGGCTCTAAACATGCAGGGTGAAAAATGCTAAATGGTTTGATTAGAAAAAAAAAAAACAACTTGCAGCATGCATACAATCTACGGCTCTCACTCGAATACGCACACCCACACCCACATATGAATGCATGTTTCGTATATATACAATTCAGAATTCAAGGCCACGCCCCCCTACTTACGCTGCTCCCCATCACGCCCACCACGCACTGCCATCAAATAGCGACTCAGCCGGGGCGGCGTCATACTAATTCGCACCTTTCGACAGGTGACAGGTGAAAAAGCCCACACACACGGACACGGAATCAACAGTCGTCAGTTGCGGGCGAAGAACCAGGCGACACTGACACTGAACACCAAAATGCGGCCCGCTAAAAACATAAAACTAAACACTGAACCCAAAACACTAAACACACTCAAAGTTGACCGCGGCCCAATTAGTGTCATCTTCTCAGGCGGATTAAAGCTCAGCTGCGAGCTCTGAGCAGCATTGCATTCGCGGCATTTAGGCAGATATGCATTCTGCGGCAGTGTGACCAGGTCGCGGGCGGTTCTTTCACAAACACTGGGCACACTCCTTGCTTTTAAAGCTACTCTACTCAACTATCCGTGTTAATTCGCGTGTTCATCTTAAATGCAAGACGTTAATTTAAATTGAGCTCAGGTTTCAGGTCTCTTAATTATTTTACTTATTTATTTAGCTGGTTGTGTGAGTGTGGGGGTATATTTGTTTTGTGAACATTCCCACTTTGAAGAGCGGTCTCTACTCGACTAACAGTCAACATTTGGTTCGCTGCCAGTCGTTTGTGCCATTCTCGCGCATTTATGTTTCCCATGAATATTTGAGCTTTGAGCTTTGGCCTTGGCTTCAACCGATTGAGGGCCTCACCGTTGCGTTTCGCTTCGGAACCGCCTGGCAACCCACCACAAGAGCACAAGAGTTCACCAAGTTCAGTGTGTGCGTCACAGGCGGTGGGTAAACATTTCACTTGGCCACTGTGTGTGGTGTGGTGGATTGGGATTGATCATAGGAATATTATAATTTCGGTGGCAAAGGGAGTTTGAGGGTTCCTTTTTGGAAGCATTCAGTGTTGATGGGTTATTATATTTAAAGGGTTTTTGAGGAAATGATGAAAACATGCACTTTTGTAGTGTGGCCAGAGGCGACAAATGCTTTTAACGGGGCGTTGGTTACACTAATTTGTTTTCTTATGCTTTTACCACTTATAAAATTGTTTAACTATTTCACTACATTTCTAGTTTCCTTTTTGGCTACCCTAAAAGCGTGTGCAAATACTCAAACCGTCGCTACTTATTCTAGTTACTTTATATTCTCATTATGTGTTTAACCTTTTCCAAAGCTTCAAGCATGCGTCTTGCCAACCGGCTGCAATTATCTCGTTCCAACCCTTTGGGTGACTACAAAGTGGTCCCGAGTGCTGCACACAAGTCACAAGTTTACACCTGCCGCATCCTTTGACCCCGTTCCATTCATAAACAACTTTTGTACACACGCACACAATCATATCAGGGTCATCATTATGTTATCATCATCATCATCATCGCCATTTTATCATCATCAACAAAGCGCTACGAAAAATGCGAAAACAAAATCCAAACCTAAAAAATGAAGACAACTAAGGGGAAACAAGGAACGTGGAACGAAACGTAACGAACTACACGTAACGTAACGGAACAACTAACGAAACGGAACGGCGGAATAACGGAACTCGCTATGTAGGGGGGGGTTTCATTTCTGGTTTTTTCTTCGGTCTAAGGGGGGTTTCTAATGGGGATGTGGTTTGTGGTTCAAAGGAATACGGTTGATATTCCATTTGGCCAACACTACGAGACCAGAGAGAGACAAAGACAGAGAGAGAGAGAGAGAGACAGACGGAGTGTGTGAGACAGTGAGAAAGAAATTCTTCCTTACCTCAATGTGTTGTTTTTATTTTTCTGATGTTGTTGTACTTGTGGTGATGATGTTTTTGTTGTTGTTGTGTCGATTTTGATTTTGATTATATTTTAGTAACGATTTTTGTCGAATTTTTGCAATTGTTAACACGCGATCGCGATCGCGACGCGAACCGGAACGATTGGAATGGAATTAGTACCGTTACGTGGGTGCGGTGTGTCTGAGTGTGTCTTTTGAGAAAGAGATAGACATATAGGCAGATAGAGAGAGAGAGAGAGCGTGAGAGAGAGAGAGAGAAGAGACTGAGAGGGAGAGAGATAGGTAGCGATCGCACACGAAGAATCTCTCAATCTCCGATTTAGTTTCAGTTTACGATTTAATTCTATATATTCTTGATTTTGTTTTCTCTTTTTAGTTTTTATTTCGTATTTGTTAGGCTTGATTCCTTAGTTTTATTATTCCTTTTTTTTTTGGTTGTGTGTTGAACATAGAAGACAATACAATCAAAGAAGAGCAAAGAAAAGAAGGACAAAAAACAAATCTTCAATTATTTTGTACTTAATTCGGAACTAAATCTTAAGTTTATTCCTATTGCCTGGGGAGGGCCAATCTCCTGGTTAAATTCTATTGGCCGGACCCAAGCAAATATCTATTTAAATGGACTATCAGCGAAAACCAAGGCAACTCAGGGATCGTAATCCTCTAATCTATCCTTTAAGCCGGATTACCTCTCTCTTTGGCTCTGGTTTTCTGGGCCTTGACTACAGTTACGCTATATATTATTCAAATATATATGGTATGTGGCAAAATATATAACTATTTATATACCTAAGTAACAACGAAAGGGTATGGAAATCATCGACTATATATAGATATATATTGAGAGATATACTCTATGTGGCTTTCACAACTAAGAGGAGTCACTTAACAAACGTACCACATACAGACATATACATACGTACAGACAAGTTACATATATATGTTAAATGTTAAATGTTAAATACAGATAGATATACAGAGAGAGAGGACTCACAGGATGGCCTAGTCATACAAAAAAAGAAGTGGAACCAAAGAACAAACGATAATCGCACTCCCTATTGACTATACACGGGCTATATTATTGATCACTTTCGGTTATATCGATCAATCAGATTACATAGACATCGAGGGACGAACAACACAAACGAAGTGGGATCAGTATCGGTTTTTTTTCTTTTCGTTTTTGTTTTTTTTTGGGTCTGGGATCATTACGATTGGTAATAGTAACAGTGGGTGGGTCCAAGGTGCTGCCACGCATGCGCAAACCGAAAGACTCACTTGAGGAACCGCCGCCAGCGCCCGGTGGCGGGTAGGAGAACCAAAATTGATGGGCCAGTTTGGAGTGCGGCCCGACCAAGGGGCTGCCTGAAAGAAGATATCATATGGGTTAGTTTGGGTTCCATTTTCGAGGGCCTAGTGAGCGGAGGATCGCAAGGAGTGGGAAGTTGTATGAAGAAAATGTATTTAAAGATGGTTTAAAATGTCCTACTGCCAGGTATTCATTTTTATATCCTAAGATATTGTATTTCAAACGAAAGAAAATATTTATTTTACTTTTAAATCATATTTAAACGAAGTCTCAATGAAATTAGCCTGCTGGAAATCTTCTCAAAAACTATCATCAGAATCCTTTTTATTTTTATATTTATTTATTTATCATACAAATTATATTAATATTTTTTACACACACTTTTCATAATTAAAGATTTTAGGAAAGATTAGGAAAGCCAAATAATTTGAATTCTTTTTGGTAAAATATAAAATTGCTAAACTTTTAACTTTTATAGGATGTGATATTTAATGGCATCACTTCTTTAAACCCCATGATCCTCCGCTGCCGAACCACTGGGAATTCGTATCCGAATCCTCCGTGGACTACTCACCGATAAACAAGTCCTGTTGCTTGCGCCTGTGTGCGTGCGCCTGTGGAAGGACCTCAGTGGCTTTTCAGTTTTTTTCAGACCAGTTTCACTGTCTTCCAGTCTTCGACCAGGCACGTGCGATAGGTAAAGTGGGGCTAGGTCCGACTGGGGATGGTTCCTATGTTATACATATATATATAATATATATATATATGGAATAGCCAGTTAGCTAAGTAGCCAGATAGCCGGATAACCAGATGAGCCGGAAAGAGAGGCGCCGAGGGCGTGTCAGTGGTTCATTTCGGCGACTGGGGAATTTGCTAAGCAACACGGCGCTGCTGCTGGTCACCCTCTGGGCCAATGGTTAACTAATGGGAGCCGAAAAATAATAAAACGAGAACACAAACAAATTAGACTCGTACGCAAATTGGGGCCATCAACTTACTGACTTATCGTCAACCATGTGGCAAGTAATCAACCCGTCCTGCACACACACAAAAGCATACAGTGGAAAAAAATGTAGGCATCTATGTATAAAATACTTGAATAAATAATACTTATACATCAAGAATATTTAAGGAAATAAATTAAAAAATAGTTATTTCTTTTATTATAAAAAAATATAACTAAGTTTGCATTTCGTAAAAAACAAAGAAAATAAAATTGCATAACAAATAATATAAAAGCTACATTTATTTCAAAATACATTTTCAAAAGATACATTTTAAAAATAAATATTAAAGTTTAATTATCTCAGATTTTTCCATGAAGTCAGAAGCTTTTGGTAGGCTTTTCTTCAAGTGTAAGGACTAGGCATTAGCAACCGCAAAATGCCGAATGGCTGTGGCAAGCATATCTGGTTAACCATGGCAAATCAAATCGAATGGCATTACATCAGCGAGAGCCACTCGAGGGTTAAGTGGCTGCATGGGTTAATGGGGGTAGAAGAGGGCTCGCAGCAGCTTTTATGCCATCTGTATAGGCTTAGGCACCAGTATGTGAAAATGGGTCAAAAACGTGACTCTTCAGCGATAAGAAAGCGGTGGGTGATGGGTGGTGGCTGGAGGTTCGCAGGGCGTGGGAAAAGTGGGAAACAAAAAACGGCAAACGGAAAAGGCGGCTTAAAAAAGGGGCGTACAAATACGCTGAAAGGGGGCGGGGCCTAACCTTCCCAGCATAAATAAATACAACCAAATGACACGGTTTTCAATTGGCCCTCTTTTGTTGCTGTCACTTAATTTGTTTAAATCAAATATAATGGCTTTACAGTTGAATTCAAAGTAATTATTTAGCTTAATAATTTATATTAATACATCAAATAACATTAAGGTTTTTTTTTTATTTCTATTTTAATTTTANANTGNCACCTNCACAAAACAAAAATCATTCTCTCCTGAAATTAAATCTGAATTTATCTTTGCATAGAAATTTAAAATAATTTTGAAAAAAAATATTTTGTTATTATAATTAATTTAAGTAAACAACAAAAATGTTTTTTATTTGCTTTTAGGTATTCTTTTCAGCTGTGGTTTATTAAGGTTCTTCAATGAGTTTTAATTATATTATTTTAAAAGTACTTGGTTTATACAAGGTTTTCTTTGATTTAATGGATTTTCTTAAACATGTGTGGTTTCACTCTACATATTTGGGTCACTTTATCAGCAAAAGTTTTTCCTTTGCCATCAACTTCTCAACTTTGCCATTTTGAGCATCCTTTTCGAGCAGAGAGTTTTTAATGCGTTTATTTTGTATATTATAATTTTAATTACGCCTTGTTTTGTTTTTAATTGAATTAATTTGGTAAGAGTGCTTTTGTGTTAGCTAGTACAACAACCATTATGAAATTTTATTGCTTGCCACCTACACCTAGACACACACACACTCACTTACACTCAGAAAAAAAACAGGAACAACAACAACAACTGGGCCTAGGGCAAAACCAAAAACACACCCATAAAAAGAGCGAGTGAGAGCGGGAGACAGAGATAGGGAGACAGAGAGAGATGGGATATTTTGGGGGCCTGTTGCGACCCATAAGGGAAAACAACCGTTAATTAATGCTATTGTGAATTTTCAAGCACTTTATTACTCTTCTTTTTTTTCCCGCACAAAAAAAAACAACTAGGAGCACAAACACACTGGCAAAAAAAAGCGAAGGGGCGCAGTGAGAGAGAGCGAGAAATAGAGTGAGAAATTCGCAATTTGGCACACTGCGATTTACCGTTGTACCACTCACTGCTTGCTCTTTACTTCCTGTCCTGTGCCAAAATCAGGACACGTTACTAATGCGTAAAACGCTAAAAAAAAATCAACAAAAGACAAGAGTAAGTAGTAAAAAAACGTAGAAAAACAACAAGAGCCAAAGAGGGAAAATGCAGGAAAAGCGTAAAAAACGAACTAGGACTCAACTCGACGGAGGCGACGACTGCGACTGTGGCTGCTGCTTGCGAGTATGCGACTGCTTGCTGCTGCTGCTGCTGCTGCGACTCCTTTGCTGCCGCTGCTGCTGCTGTTGCGTCGGGTCCTCCGTTCGCCTCTCACCAAACGCGAGTGCGTGCGAAGATGCCGACGAAAGAGGCGCAAGGACGAGGAGGAAGCTGTGGCGGAGGTGCAGGCGGAGCAGAGCGGGCCACATGATTAAAAAGCTAACGGAAGCCGTCGCAGGACCTCTGCGGAGAGAGCGCATGCCGCCGCCAGAGAGAGCGAGAGCGAAAGTTTCCATCGCTGGGGAGAGGGAGAGAGCTTCAGCAAGCAGTGCTGGCCATTAAAAGGAAAGGATACAGCTGTTTTTATAGCTTACAAATTAAAAAAAATTCTTATAAAATCTAAAATATACAGTCGATTTATTAAATATTTAACCAATTGGCATTTAAACCTGGACAATTTATTTTTTTGCCATTTTTCGAAAAAAATCATGAGGTACCCCCTTATAAAAAAATTTAAAACTGACGAAAATTTTATTTATTCAAGATCACCCGGAAAGTGTCATAGATTTATTTCTTATTTAGTTATCTGTTCAAAACAGCATTTATTTTTCGTGTAGGACCATTTTTGGCCAAGTTACAGCAAAAAAACGAAAAGAAAAAATTCCATTTTTTTTACCAAAAACACAGATTTCAATTTTTCACAAAAAATAATTCGTTTTTTTACCATAACAATGGAAGTATTGAACCAAATATAGATTGTCATACCTTTCTAAACTCGTCGTTAAATTTCCAATCGATTGGCATTTAAACCTGGACAATTTATTTTTTTGCCATTTTTCGAAAAAAATCATGAGGTACCCCCTTATAAAAAAATTGAAAATTGACGAAAATTTTATTTTTTCAAGATCACCCGGAAAGTGTCATAGATTTATTTCTTATTTAGTTATCTGTTCAAAACAGCATTTATTTTTCGTGTAGGACCATTTTTGGCCAAGTTACAGCAAAAAAACGAAAAGAAAAAATTCCATTTTTTTTACCAAAAACACAGATTTCAATTTTTCACAAAAAATAATTCGTTTTTTTACCATAACAATGGAAGTATTGAACCAAATATAGATTGTCATACCTTTCTGAACTCGTCGTTAAATTTCCAATCGATTGGCATTTAAACCTGGACAATTTATTTTTTTGCCATTTTTCGAAAAAAATCATGAGGCACCCCCTTATAAAAAAATTTAAAATTGACGAAAATTTTATTTTTTCAAGATCACCCGGAAAGTGTCATAGATTTATTTCTTATTTAGTTATCTGTTCAAAACAGCATTTATTTTTCGTGTAGGATCATTTTTGGCCAAGTTACAGCAAAAAAACGAAAAGAAAAAATTCCATTTTTTTTAATAAAAACCCAGATTTTAATTTTTCACAAAAAATAATCCGTTTTTTTACCATAACAATGGAAGTATTGATCCAAATATAGATTGTCATACCTTTCTGAACTCGTCGTTAAATTTCCAATCGATTGGCATTTAAACCTGGACAATTTATTTTTTTTGCCATTTTTCGAAAAAAATCATGAGGTACCCCCTTATAAAAAAATTGAAAATTGACGAAAATTTTATTTTTTCAAGATCACCCGGAAAGTGTCATAGATTTATTTCTTATTTAGTTATCTGTTCAAAACAGCATTTATTTTTCGTGAAGGACCATTTTTGGCCAAGTTACAGCAAAAAAACGAAAAGAAAAAATTCCATTTTTTTTACTAAAAACCCAGATTTCAATTTTTCACAAAAAATAATTCGTTTTTTTTACCATAACAATGGAAGTATTGATCCAAATATAGATTGTCATACCTTTCTGAACTCGTCGTTAAATTTCCAATCGATTGGCATTTAAACCTGGACAATTTATTTTTTTTGCCATTTTTCGAAAAAAATCATGAGGTACCCCCTTATAAAAAAATTGAAAATTGACGAAAATTTTATTTTTTCAAGATCACCCGGAAAGTGTCATAGATTTATTTCTTATTTAGTTATCTGTTCAAAACAGCATTTATTTTTCGTGTAGGACCATGTTTGGCCAAGTTACAGCAAAAAAACGAAAAGAAAAAATTCCATTTTTTTTACTAAAAACCCAGATTTTAATTCGTTTTTTTACCATAACAATGGAAGTATTGATCCAAATATAGATTGTCATACCTTTCTGAACTCGTCGTTAAATTTCCAATCGATTGGCATTTAAACCTGGACAATTTATTTTTTTCCCATTTTTCGAAAAAAATCATGAGGTACCCCCTTATAAAAAAATTGAAACTTGACGAAAATTTTATTTTTTCAAGATCACCCGGAAAGTGTCATGGATTTATTTCTTATTTAGTTATCTGTTCAAAACAGTATTTATTTTTCGTGTAGGACCATTTTTGGCCAAGTTACAGCAAAAAAACGAAAAGAAAAAATTCCATTTTTTTTTACCAAAAACCTAGATTACAATTTTTCACAAAAAAATAATTCGTTTTTTTACCATAACAATGGAAGTATTGATCCAAATATGGATTGTCATACCTTTCTGAGCTCGTTGTTAAATTTCCAATCGATTGGCATTTAAACCTGGACATTTTATTTTTTTGCCATTTTTCGTAAAAAATCATGATGTACCCCCTTATAAAAAAATTTAAAATTGACGAAAATTTTTTTTTTTCAAGATCACCCGGAAAGTGTCATGGATTTATTTATTATTTAGTTATCTGTTCAAAACAGTTTTTATTTTTCGTGTAGGACCATTTTTGGCCAAGTTACAGAAAAAAAAACGAAAAGAAAAAATTCCATTTTTACCAAAAACCCAAATTTCAATTTTTCGATAGACATTTATACCAAGAATTAAATTTGTTTTACATTTTCGCAAAAAAAAGTTTTTTGACAACACTGATTTCCGTTTAAATACATTTTTGAACAAAAAGCTTGTGGAAGCTCTAACATAAGAAAGCTTTTGGGATGCTAGAACAAAAATTACATGATCAGTAATGCAAAAAACTATAAAATATACATTTTCGAAATACTCCCTATTCTTTTCTCGATTGCAGGTACCTACGAAATATATATTTTTTATTGTGTTCGGAAACATAAACAAATTATCAAAATAACGTCTTTAAAAAAAACTATATTAATTAAAAAATAGATACAACAATCCAAGCAAAAAATAGTTCTTAAATACAAGGGTATATTACCTTCTGCATTTTTATGTTTATTTGTTTATGTTTGATTTCACTTTTATCTGGACCTTCATATCTCCTTATAAGTGTGTGTTATTTTAGGGGGCACGTTGGCTAGACTAAAAGTCAGATAATGGCCTTATCAGCGGAGATAAGCCCCGAAAACGTTGGCCATAAATTTCTAATTTGAGCAAAATGCCGAATTATAAAGTCCGAAAATGGAATGCTGAACTGTGTCATTCAAAAACTCTAATTTCACCTTTCGGACGAACAACACGAGCTATTCGATAGTCAGTATTTGCAAACGTTTTTTTTTTTCGCACACGCACTCGTCGAATCATGCGATAAGGTTAAATATAGTACAAACATGTGTGCACGTACTTATATAAATAAATTGAGACAGGCAGAGAAAATGTATGGTTATTTTATGGGGATCTTGGCTATCACTGAACCTATATTTAATTAATTTACTGAAGGAAGGATTCACGGATATGTGAAAAATATATTATTATTTTTTTTTGTTTTAAAGCTGCCATACATTTTTAAGAATTTTTTTCAGTGTATGCAACTCTTAGCATGCATATAAACGAACTCTCTGAAAAGGCGAGCGAATGCAATTAATGCCTCCCCCTCCTACACCCTTTTGTTCATCAGCTTTCGTTTTTCACTCTCATTGGATTAATTCCAACGGTTTGTTGAACTTTGCTTGTAAGACAGGCAATAGAAAAATCACCCGACAATTCCCGAATTTTCCAAATCAAAAACTGAGATCTGAAGCCGCTCTTATCGCACCTTTTTTTTCGTTCGACGCCTCTCGTAGGTGACCTTGGAAATTTTGATAAACATAAAGACTCAGCGAAACGAAACTGAAAACAAAAACAGAACCAAACAAAGTCTGAGTTTGGAATCAAAAAACAGACAGCATATGGTATGTGTATATGGGGAGTGCTTCTGTATTTGTGTAGAACTCGTTTTTTAAATGCGTCGTGCGTTTATTGGCGCTTCTCTTATACAAATATATCAAAAAATTCATAAATTCATAAACGGTATAAACTGTAGTCTTTAGCTCTAAATACAAATTAAATACGTACAAAATGCTTAGAATAATTATAGCGCAAAAAACAGCAAAATATTAGTGGAACATGTGCTTAGGTTAGGTTAAATAATAACAACACAGAAAAAAATTAGGCTGCATTTGGACCTGATATTATCAATAACTTAAGACCTTCGGATCTTGACGATAATTTCTTATATCATATTAATTTCGACATGAAAAGTATTGATTGGTATTAAAATATCAAATCCATTTTAAAACGAAATAGCAAAAGCACAGAAAAAATTAAGGTGTGTTTGACTGGGTTTTCACATACTTAAAATTCAGATAATTTAGTTAAGAAATCTGATATTTTAAGCTAGGTTATAGTATTTTATGCATATCTTGAAAAACCAGATCCATTTCGATATAATATAATAGCAGCACAGAAAAAAAAGGATGGATTGTTGGGATCTGAATTTGAAATGGAAAATATCATTTATCTCTTAAAATCAAAACTTTGTTCTGCGCTTCTTGTGATTGTTTTTCCTTTTTTTTAAATTGGCTTTCCAAGTGCGTCCTCTAGTGAAGTGGTTGATTACAGGTGATGGCTGATTGGTTTTGGGTTGAATGGGTCACCTCCAAAGTTTCGGGGGACTACGTTACTCCCTGTCGGCGGTGTTCGGTGACTCCCTGCCGGAGGCCTTACACTGCAAACAATAGCGATAGGATACCGGCTCCGGGGGTTTGTTAACCCCTATGTTGACCTGGGTGGCCGCTGCCGCCGCTCCGCCCACGGAATCGAAAGGATTGGGCTTGCTGTCCACCGGGCTGATGGGGAAGTGCTGCCAGTGGGGGCAGGGCATCTGCTTGGGCGGATGGATGGGGAATGGCATTTTCAGGCTCCTTTTTCCTTCACTGCTTGGTTATAGCCTGTATATCTAGTCTCGATCCGCTGTATCTCTGTCTCTGTGTATCTGTATCTCAATCCGAACCCGAATCTGTATCTGCAACTGCAACTGCAACTTATTTTGGAGTGCCTGCCGCTCTGCTCGGAGTCTCGATGCGAACTGTGCGGATTGCTAGAAGCGACGCGGCAACGTCAACGACCAAAACAAAAAACAAAAACAAGCCAAGCACAAAGAGTAGAACCTTCTCAGAGAACTGAGGCGACCATCAGATACCCTGCACTGTAGAAAGTATATCAATTTCATATGCACATATTTTTTTAAACTTTTTTAAATACCTGTAAATTTATAAATAGTGGGTATTCATTATTTTATTTTTTATAATAAACAAAACTAAATAAATACAGTTTTAGGAATTCCTCAAATTTTTTGTAATTCAAATTTTAACCATTTTAACTCATTTATATTTTTTTAAAGAGTTTATATTATAATAATTTAATATGTCACGCTACAAATATTAAACGAAAGGGCAACCTTAAGCACAAGTCCAAATAAATATTATGCCAACGCATTTTATTTTTAGAATAGTACATTTTAAATTGTTTGTACTTTTTGGGTGGGTAAATATTGGTTGACAAACCTTTTTCCGACCACTTGTGTGACTTTTTTAAAACCTAGGGTATGACAACAACTCGGAGGTACAACAACAGTGGCGTCCACATCCACGGCATTGCCATGCAGCACACGCACACACTGAAAGCTGGTCTGGCGGGCTCGTCTAGTCAACAAAGAGTAGAGAGCACAGAGATAGGGCGCGAATGAGAGGGAAAACGACCGGTATGGCACACCTAGAGAAATCGGTATGAGTTCAGTTTTTCTTACATGCCTTATAAACGATTTAATTAAAAGATTGCACTGTTCTCCATTAGTCTGTTTTAAAAGTATTCAGGCTTTCCAAAGTTACACTTCTTAAGTTCATAACTTGACCAATCATATTCCGATTTCAATGCGGAATTTTTTTAAAAGTTTTTGATTTAATTGTTAAACAATCTGCTTTTAAATAATATTGTTTATTATCCGATCTAAATATTTCCAAAACATTATCCATTTTCGTTAAGTGCACTCCCCGTTTGGCTGCTCTCTGTAATATTTTGGGTGGTGGGCGGTGGGTGGGTGATTGGTGGGTGGCGAATGCAGTCGTCGGTTGGCACTCCTCCACTTTATGGTTATGCTTTGTTCGCATTCTCCTTACCATCGCTTCCCAGTTTCATTCCCCTTCCAAGAGATTTTATGCTGGCAAAAGTCGGACTTTGTACGCCAATCGTTGTTAACCCATTGAGCAGGAATAAATATTCTTTAACATTAAGAAATCAAGTCCCTAAAAATAAATAAAAAGATATATAAAATAATTGTATCTTGCAATATAAAATAATCAATAATTTAATTACTTTAAAGAGAAGTATGATGTGGTATTTTCTATAAAGAGAGTATCTTGAAAAAATAATTTTATTTCAATCGGAATTTTAAATTTTTAAATTGTAAATAGTTTTTTCTTTTAACCATCAGTCTTCAAGGGGTTAATCAATCGGGCTAGAAGGGTGTATCTGTCGCGACGCACTCCCTTTCCGGGTTCTCGAATCGCCGGCGAATGTTGTTAACCTCACATTGTGCTTTGTGCTCGCCTTTTGTGCAAGTTTCTTCATTAAGTATACGCACATTCGGTTTAAGTGGGTTGCTCATTAATTGAGCTCGACAACTGCTTGTGAAGTGGCTTGTGTGGCAGATACATAAATATATATCTGAAAGTGGGATCAACGGCGGATGGGGGTACTTGTTTACAGCCAGACAAACTATCAATGAGCCATCAATGCGCTGCGAGATAAAAATATTTACAGAGAGAAAGGAAAAGGCTGAGTAAACAGGGAATTTCCAAGATTGTATATTGATTCTAAACAAAACACACTGTTTTAAGTTAATTATTAGATCTTTATTAAACTTATGATTAGGCAAAATACAATTTTCATCTTCCGCAGCTCAGGGACTGCAGTCGACGAACGTATTATGTCTGATGCATTTACAAACTGCCATTCAAATCTATGCATGGGGCATTGCCATCGGATGATATATCATTTACATATATATCTCGCTATTGGCCTCAATTCTAATTTGATCTAAACAAAAAAAGTTGGCTCTAAGGACTAAATTTACGCTTAGTTAGATTCGATTTTAATTTACTTTAGCCCTCGGCTTGTTTTACATTCATTAGCTGGTGATTTTTAGGGTTTCTCATTTATCGATTTAATTAAGTTTGATATTATTTTAATTTCTTAAAATTTTTCATTAAAATTTTTCGGTTTTACATTAGGGTCTTAGCTTAGGTTTTATGTTATTTTTACTTTTGTTAAATCACTTTACACAGCCCAAGCTGCGTAGGTTACAAAAAAAAAACAATTAAATAACTTCTATATTTCATTTATCATGCGATGCTTGTGGCTTAGTCTATGGATTACAGTTATAAATAGAATTATAAATATGATTATTATGGGTATTGTTATTATTATAATTATTATTAATATTATAAAAAACCTTTACAGTTGTTAAAAATTAAATTACCATTCGCTCGGCTCGTGCCATCGTAAAATTAATTTATTTTAACAATTGCCTACGTTTTATTTGATTTAATTAAATACAAATATATATTTATTTAGGTATATTTTTATATATATTTCATTTGCTTTCGTTTCGCTTGATGTTCTGGATTTAAGGTAATTCGCGTTACATTTGTTTCGTCACATAAAGTAAGCTAGACTCTATATTAGATTTATATTTAAATATTTAGGCTACAAGGTAAACAATAATGTGTAAGAATATACTTGTATAAATATCAATTCGATTTTCTTCTGCCTTCATTTTGCGAGGAAAGTCAATAGAAATTATATACAAAACAAAGTGGTCAAAGATTCGAATTGGAAATCAGAAATCAGCAGATCTATCAGTAGACCTATCGATCCATGAATCCACACCGAGATATAGTGGCAGATGCAGATCGAGAATTGCGTATAGAATGCTTCTGTAGAGATAGTTACGTAGCTGAGAGAGTTAGTGAGAAAGAGCCTTGTGTGAGCGCAAGGTAAATCATAATAAGAACACCTGAGTTTTACATTTACACATACATATATCCGTATATCATATCATAATTAATATCAAGAGTGTTTGCCTACGCCTACGTCATTCGCTTTTAAATGGAAATTGAGGTCTCCTTTTTACCAGCCTTCCACCTCAGTCAACTATTTGGATTATAATATACCTTATACCTCATAAGGTAAATAAAAAAGAGAGAGAGAGACTCGGAGAAACTTGTGCAAACAGTTAAGGACTAAACTACGATATATCCGTTTAAGTTTAAGTTCCTATATATGTGCAAGCTTTATAAATATGTTACATTGAAAGTATCTCGTATGTACTTGGTTTTTTTTGTAAACATACAATATCTTTCGTACGCAGTTGTCATCGTATCATCATATCATCACGTAAACTAACTAAAAACTTAGGACAAAGAAAAAAAAAATAGAGTTGCGATCGCGTACACATATATCTATGCAATTTTCGAGAACTAATTAAGGTGCAGTGCTAGGGACAGGCCGAACAGCCAGCGGCGCAGCAGGGCGCCCGTTTACGAGGCATTCGAGGCCGGCAGCGTGACGGGCGCCTGTCTGTAGTACGCATTCGCCCCCTTGATCGGCAGCGGATGGGCCTCCGTGTTGAACACCCACTCGTCCAGCGGCAGCACCGAGTCGTCTGAGAACAGCAAGTACAGGTACTGCAATTGAAATAGGGTTAGTCTCAGGATTAATCTCAGTTTTTAAGTGACCAGTTCACCTTGAGTGTTTCGGCCAGAAAGAAGCTCTGCTGGACATCGTCCTTCTGCGGCTCCTGCTGGTAGACATTGCGCAGGCCGCAATAACCGTGCGCCGTGCGGCAGTGCTTTTCCAGGGCGAGGACCGCCTCCCAGCCCCAGTCGCGGTACTTCTGGTCGTGCGTGAGGCGCCACAGCACAAAGTAGCTCTCGAAAGTCTCCGGCCGGAGGATATAGTACTTCTCCTGCGATCTCAGAGCTCGCGCCTCCACGGCTTCACTGAATCTGCATAGATGAGGGATATTAGTATACCATTCTGCATTTTTGGGTAGCAGTTAATTTACCTAAAGGCCTCGGGGCCCAGCTGAGTGGGTGCTCGAATGTAGCTCTCGTGGCAGGTGTTCGTAATGCCCTTGCCCACCTCCATGTACTTGTCTGTATAATCATTCTGACGCGTGGCAGCTCCCAAAGCAAAGAGGCCACCTAAAAGTAGAGAAGATTCGTTAATATATAGTTATAGTTTCCAGTAGGCAAGCATACATACCCGAGAAGCAGGCCAAATGGTCCATCTTGTGCTCCAGCCGATCGAACTTGAGGTCGGAGACATAGGTCAGGCCGCCGGGACTGGTGCGCACCATCTTGTCCAGAATGGCCAGCATCGCCTCGTCGAACATCTCGCGGGCCTCCTCGTCCGTTTGCCCGGATTGCAGCCAGGCCTTCAGCAAGTACTCGTAGTAGCTATCGCCCAGGGCGCCCAAGGACATGTGGACTGTGGGGAAAAGGGAAATTTAGTATTATCGTCTCTTAAATTAAAGTAATAAGTAAGACCAATCTAGATATCTAACAAGAGAAAAAGTTCTTCGACTATCAGATAGCCGTTATGCAAGAATTAAATCAACTGCTTGCACTGCTTGCATTTCATTAACCTTAAGCTTGCATTTATTTTACTCATAACTTTTTAATAAATGATCCGATTATTAAATTTTCTTCTACATTTTGAAAGGTATTAAAAAACACAACAAAATGGAATTAACAGCTTTAAAAAATCTGTTAAGATTCTGTAAAAATGATTATTATTAGAAAAATTGTATTGAAGAATTTAAATTGCTACAAATTGTAATTATTTTCCAATTATTTATGATCTAATTTATATTACATTTTACTTTCAAGTTTCGCCGTTCGTAAAATTTAAATATTTAAGATTAACAAACTTACGCTGTCCCCATTTGCCCGTCTTTGGATTGAGGAAGTTGGGGTACAGGCCCTTCGGCTTCTCGATCTCCTTGAGCACCTGGCGAATGGTCTGGACTCGCTCCCGGTACAGTGGATTCCCGGTAATGTCGCTCAGGTAGGCGAACTCCAAGTGCAGGGTGCCGAATTCGGACAGGATGGAGCTGCCGCCGGACGCCCAGCCGTAGTTCTTGGCCACACCGGTCTTGGTGTTGACCAGCGCATAGGGAATGCCCGTGGGCGTCTGGAAGGCGGGCAGCAGCTTGTCGGCGATATGCTGGGCCTTCTCCTTGTACAGCGGATCGCCCGTGAAGGCGTACAGCGTCAGCATGCCGCCCACAAATCGAATGTTCGTCTCGAAGACACTCAGCTCGGCGCTAATATTGTCCAGCGAGAACTTGCGTTCGATCCAGTCGCGACCCTCGCGATACTCCTTCTCCAGTCCCATGATATACAGCGTGTCCAGGCCGTCGACGATCGTGGCGCCCAGGTCGTAGGATCCAAAGATACTGGCCGAATGCGGGCGCTGCGATAGCGGACGCAGCTCGTTCTTGCCCCAGGCATACAACTTGTAGTTGTGCCACGCATGCTCCATCATCTGAAAAGGGGGAAAAATTAAAAATTAATTTTATATTATAATATATATTTTAATCTATAAATTTATAGATTTTATATAGATTTTCCCTGTGGGCTAAAAACAAAAAAAATTAAGATTAAATACCCAATAAATCAAGGATTTATTTTGCTTTTCAATTTGAAAAGTGCAATGGAAAATAGAAATCGTTTGCGTATGCAACACAGCCAACAGCTAAAGAACCCTCAAACAAATCGCAATCATTTTGCATGGATACAATATGCAGATTTGCGCAAAATTCACGTATATTTTCTATATTTACTCTCTGCTTTGCTTAATATTTGGCCTTCGTGGAAATTCGTTTCATATTTAGTTTCTCGCTTTCAACTCGGCTTGAAATGTTTGCATACGTCAGTGCGACTGTGTGTTTGCGTTGATTTTCCCTTTTTTCCAATTGAATATCGCCCAGTTCCACTCGCATACACACCTAGAAAGTCACGTACTTGGCGGTGGCCGCAGAAATGTTAATGAAATGGACAGCGGAAAATCTTTTTCATTCGCATTACTCTGTGTAAACGGATAAAGGGGTTTTAAAAGTATTCTGGAGAGTATTCTATACTTAAAAATATTATTTTTTCGAAACTGTTTAACAAGGGAAGAGTATTAAAATATTATCTTTATTTTAAAAGACGAGCTCAGTTAAATCATATTTAAAATACAAATAAAATAAATTCATCGGAAATAATATAAGAGTGTAGGCTCTCAAGTGTAAGCAATAATCCTATAATATTTTATTTCTTCATAATAAATATTTTATTTATAGAATTTTTCTATAATTTTAGGTAATTTATATATTCGATTTGAATGTTTTCAATAAGGCACTAGCTCCATTCTTTATTTTTATTTTAAATTTTTGGTTTAGTGCAAGTATTTGGCTATGCACCTGTGTTGGTGCGCGGCTGTGTGCGTGTGTGTTTGCATTGGTGTGGCCTCTGCTATTTTGCATTTTGCCATGTACTTCCGCTCTCACACACACGCACACACACTCGCTCACACACAGCATAATTCGGCATTGCATACTTTGGAGCGCCATTCTGTCGCCATCTCCCTCTCTCTTATAGTGTGGCTTTCATTTGGGTATTTTTTGCAAAAATTAAATTACGACCACAGGACAAAGCACTCAGCAAGGACCAAGGACCCCACCTTCTCCTTACTCTTCCCCTACTCCCCGTGTTTACTTTCCCAGCGAGAAGTGGGAGAGGGAGGGAGGGAGAGGGAAAGAGCAAGCGAGGGCTGAACAAATATTAACAATTTTCCCGGTAATTAATTAAAGTCCAACGCGTTGACATAACCTACTGAAAACATTTCCACCAATCCTCCCCAAGTCGCCACCCCTTTTAACCCCCTAAATGTTTGGGCTCAAATCACGCAACGCTTAAATCTGGCCCTATTAAGGGTTAAGGTCGGCACTGAGGTGAAGGTCGGGGTCGACTAGGGGTTAAGCATGTAGGAAGTGATTGAATTAATTTGGCAGTTCATTTTTTTTTCCAAATTGGGATAATTTATTAGTGGAAAATTGGTATCTTAATGTTTTCTTCTAAGTGTTAAATATAGTAATTAAATATTTTATTCTGTCATTTCTTTTAAATTCGTAATATATTTAAAAAAAAAATATTATTTTAAAGATTTTTCTTTCTTTACATTTTTTTTTGCATTATCCTGCTTCTTTATTTTTTTTCGAGCCAACCTAATTAGCAATGTTTTATTTGCGAATTACACTCTTAACAGACAGCTTGCGAATAAAAATAAAAAATACCATTTATCCGGGAACACGCCCCCATGCCGCCCACAAGCTCCGGAAAACCCCAAAGCCGGTGGTCAGCAAGAGAAAGGTATATACAGTAAGCCAAGAGACAGAGAGAGAGGGAGAGGATGAAGAACCGCTGTCAGTGAATTAAAAGTCGAAATGTTTACAACCCGCAAAAACACTTTAAACGGATTACAACAGCTGCCGGAAAGCGTGAGAAAAGGGGCAAGGATAAAGGATGGCGGCAGCAGGACGAAGGCAGAAGGACAGAGGTCAACAGGCATTGGAATGGAAGCAACTTTTGTGCTTTCGCCTCGGGCTGTTTCTTCTTCTTCCTCTCAGATTTTGCGTGATTTAATGAGCCGCAGCTCAGATTGATGGATGGCATGCAGAAATGTCAAGTGCGTGCGGAAACGCAAGAGGAATTATATTAAAATGAAAGTGGTAACCGTATAATTGTTTAAGAAATATTCCAAATTAATTAGTTATTATTTTAAAATTTTTATAACTTTGCTATCCTTAGTTATTATATAATATCAAGTATATAACCCCAAACCATAGCTGATTTTAAATTCAAGTGGTTGGCTAAGCACTGGCAAAAAGAGCAAAGTATCTCAATCATCAAGTCGACTAATTTACGGAAATTGCTTGATGGATTTGACTGATTGATTGAATAATTTTGGTATTCTTTTGGCCCACGCTCACACGCACACTCATCCATCTGGCTTTATTGCTGCTGTTTTAGTGTGAGTGTGTGTTTGGATGTCTTCATTAAGCATCAAGTTATATCCTGGCAATGTGCAAACGTCGCACAAAACGTGCCACCGGCGCAGGAATGTCAGCCTCAAATGGATGTGCGTGAGTGCGACATCGCCGTGAAGCTACAGTGGGCACTCGAATGAAACAACACTTAAATTAAATGTTAAAAAAAATTAACTGCCTTATCTATATTGTTAAATAGAAATGGAGAAATTAGAAGTTTTAATTCACCTTAAAAAAAGGTGTCTAAAAGTATGCAATGAATAATAGAAAAGATTGAAATACCGTTGCCTACTTTTAGACACCTTTACAAGTGATTTCAAAACCCCTTGATAAATTAATAAACCATAAATCATAGCTTCAAAATAAATACTCTCTGTACTTGAACGTATGTGTTTTTGTATATTGGTATGCTGGAACATAATTTCCGCAATGGAATGTCCCAACATGCCAGCCAAAGGAGCGAGCAGGAGGAACCAAAGGAAGCGAGGCAGATAGCGAGTGGTAGACACTCGTCATATGTCACAATCTGTCCACATCCCAGACGGGGCAGGTGACAAAAGCCTGCACCGAAAATATATACCATTAATTGTGGCTTAAAAATGTGAAATATTTAAGTGATCTGAAGGAAATACTAACATAATAATTATAATAAAAGATTTAAAAGCATATCTTGAGTATTGCAATACCCTTTCTCTGTTTAAAACCCATTAAAATTAAATATTTTCCCCTGCTGTTCTTTGATTGATGTGCCCTAAATTTTGAGAAGTGTAGACTGTCGCACACTTCTAGTTTTGCGTTTGAGTTTGAGGCATGCCACAGCTGAATGTTGGCACTCGCTGGAATTGTTTTCCGTCAGCCGCTGGCACGTGACTTTCGTCATTCACTTGATGGCATTTCATTTCAGTCGTGTTCTCATTTTAAAAGCCCCGCACAGAAAACAAGCTATATCCTTCTCGTTCCCCACCAGTATCGCTTTCTCTGTTCCGATTTTTCCCTCACTTCTTCTTAGTCTTCATTTTCGTCTTGTTCTTGGTCCTTTTCCATCTAACTTTAATGACAGTCCCCGGAGAACTGGGCGATTTACGAGCGCAATCTTTACAGCCAAAAAATGAAAAGTTGAAATTGCAAAAATAAGAGAAAGAAAGAACAGAAAAGGGGGTGCATCATCTTTAGCTGGCCATAATTGAATAATCCAAAATATTTTCAATGCAACTTTGCAGAGTACAAAGTTTTCTGGCCAAACAAAAGGGGAAACAAAGCGCCAGATAAAGAGTACAACAAAAATACCGAAAAAATACCATAAAGGAGTAAAAGTTGAAAATTGTTTGCAAAAATATGCACCCTCACACACCCAAAAAAAAAAAGAGGGAAAAAAGAACCAACTTCCTTGGCAGCGAAAAAGTTTAACCAGAAACTCTGGCAAAGAAAAATCATTTGCTTGAGGCCATAAAATAATGCAAAAGACGCGACGAGCGCTTTTCTTCCAACTTCCCTTCTGCAATCTAGTTTTCTTTTCACTTCGCCAGTGTCGCTTAATCTTAGGGAGTATATATTTAGCCAAATCACAGCTTTAAAGGCCAATTCTATAAAGGCCGATTCTATAGGTACCCTGAAGTCTTGAAAAAGATTTAAGGATTTTTCGATAGACAAAACATTTTTTAAAAATAGTTTGAACATATTTGAAACTAAATATTATAATATAAGATACTATTTATTGCCTTATGAGTTCCTTTAAACCTTTTTAACAGTTTTAGTTCCCTCAGAAGAAACTCGAAGCTCAGCATACCCTTTGTCCTTTAATTGCCACGGGGTATTTTTTGGGAAAAACAATCTAACTATTTGCATTAAGGTGCCGGCGGCTGCTGTAACTGTGGGGGCGTTTTCGGTGAGTGGGCGTGGCCCTAGAACAAAATATGAACTCAAGTTTTGGCCAACAAAATTACCAAAACAAAGATTAAATAAAAAACGAAATATGAAAATGAAAAGAAAGCTGCAAAATTGAATGCAACGGCAGATGAAGACATGAAAGAATATTTTTTATTGTGCAGTAAAATGTGATAAGAAAGAAAGTTTTCAAGAACTAAGATATTTTCTATTCTTCTCCTATTTCCTCCTTTTGCTTTAATTCCCCCGCTTATGTTGCGAAATTCCACAGTGTCCTCCGCTCCATCTTCTCTCTTAACTAGCCGCTTTAACCCCTTGCCATGTTGACCCTGTGCTATTGACAATGATACTGGTCAAAACGAAACGGACAAAATGCTCCAACACATGGCCACTGGTCAAACACAGACACAAATACCAATACCAATGCCACTGATCCGATTGGAGGACAAAACAGAAAAAAAGCAAGAAAAAAAAACTGGGTTAGTGTCAGTGTTGCACTGCTGTTTGTTGTTGTCATTTGGTCTTTTCGTCCAACTGATGACCGCACAGTGGTCTAAATACCATTGAAAAATATTCCTAAAATAAGTTATTTCCCGGAAAAAAAGAATATTAATTTATAAATACATATTTACTATTAACTACAGTATTATTTCATCTACTCAAATGTAATGTATAAATTAGTATTTACAGATAAGATTTTTGTTGCATTTTTGCTTTTCCAATATCAAAATAAATATTAAAATTGTTTACAATTAATTATGCATTTTATCCAAAATGTTCCTATTTTGTTTATTTTTTACAATTAATTTTGCATTTTATCCAAAATTTTCTTATTTTTATTTTTAACCACTGTTTCGATTTTCCTTCTCTATTGGTTTTCCACTTGGCCCGGCGATTTTTGGCGGCCAGCTGAATTGGTCAATGCTACGCAATGATGTGTCCCCCAAAATGCCTCGCACATTTTCCCGCCGCCTTTTCCATTTTCCCGCCTTTTGCCCTTCCTCCTCGCTTACTTTCACCTTGGACAAGTGGCTCAGTTGTCTGCGTTTGGCTTTTCAATGCTTCGTTCGATTTGCTAGCCGCGCTTTTCCCATCCCCGTCCCCATTGACCACCCCCATTTTTCATTTCCATTCCCGTTGTAATTTGCATGGACAAAATGGTGGAAAAATTGGTGGGGTGTTTTTTTGGGAGGGGGCGGAGATTAACAAAGAGGGGCGGACAAATGGCCGAACACAATTCGATTATTAGCTGCCGACATGTGTAGGACATGAAAAGCAAAACAAGGCAGCACAAAAGGGGAAAACAGAAGAAATAATGAAGGGAAAGGAAAACAAATGGCGGGAAAATCGCCAGCAATGGAAATTCCCAGCGAAGGCTAAGGCTTTTCACGAGACTGGGAATAATGAACTTGAAATATTATTAGGGCTGCCAAAGGGCTTCTTTTTTCATTATCACATTATCAAGTCAGCTGTGTAAAAAGTAATCTATCTAAACTACTATATAAAAGGAGGTACAAAAAACGGGAAGTTGAAGCTATAGCCAAAACGGTTTGATATATACATCTTAAATAAAAACCGATATTTGTAAATAATTCGAAGTAGGGTAATAAGATTAAATTGTGGTAGCAATAGTCGCCTAAAAATTCCAGTAGCTTATTAAGTTTATAATTAATGCTAAAAAAAACAATCCAGCTAGTAAATCATACTCAACCATGATTGTTTTAGCCTGTTTAGCTTCGGTTATACATATCTTATATAGTTTGCCATTCTCCCCCACATCACAAAGGCGTATCATCAATTCCAAGTTAACTCACCTGCAATGGGAAATAATCGGAAAAGAACAATGAATAAAACATTAGAGGGAAACGGCAACAGAAACAGAAACAGCCAGCAAGAAACAAGAAACTTAAATTGCAACAGATTGTTTTTCCTCACATTTTCCACTCCGATGCCCCGTTTGTATTAGCAAAGGAAAATGGCAATTCTTAAGCTACTCTTTTCATATATAAATGTCTTCATTTGTATTTCACCCACCTCTCGTCACTCGACACTCAGCCAGCTTTTCCAGGTAAATCGTAATCACACATTCACCTACACAGCATTTGCACACAATTTTGCAATCCCCTCTTGCAAATGGAAACCATTGTCCCAGTGATTGAGGTATGCATATCAATCTCCAGCAGGTAAATGGAAATTTAAGTCAATAAAATGCAATCTGGGTTCAAGTTCTCATTCAAATTAATCAAGCTGTCCTCGGGCTTTGTTATCCCACAACTAACTAAATCCTATTCACGTTGATTGGCATTTCGAAAGTGAGTTTAAATTTGGTCAAAAGTGTATTTTCACTACATTTTCACTGCGGTTGAGAAAACACTAAAAAGCTGAAAAGCTTCTTAAATTTCTCTTTTTTTCGCAAAGTTATTTTTATACTGCTTTTTAACTGTCTTTCGGCTCTTTAAATGGACATTGAGGGAAATTGTATTTTTCTTGAGTTTTAAAAGGAGACACTGCAATTAAAGTTGTTATCAAACATTTTAAATATTCTAAATTCGGTTTTTAGTGTTGGCTTTTAAATTAAGCTAATTATAAGGTGTTTCAATACTAAAGTAGTATTTATTATATTTTTCTAATATGTATATAACTTTTTTTTGCAGTGTACTTGCAACTGCATTTCGTTTAGGCGCATCGCCATAGTCAAGGTCGTTGGGTTTCCACGTTCTATACGTATCTACTTCCAGTTGACACGGGCTTTTGAGCCGTTAAAGCGTAAAGCAATTGGCACAGGACCCCCCTCTCAACCCCTTGTGACGCCCCTGCCACGCCCCACGGACTGCGCCAAAAAAGGGGGCAACTATGGCCAACCACGTAATGGCAATTGTACAAGAGAAGGAGCCAAGTGAGCGTAATAAACGCTAAGATTTAGATCACATTCACTGGCGAATAGGATAAGTTGGTCGGTTTGGGCGGCTTTAAAGGGGTGTTAGGGGGCTTTGGAGGTGCGACTTACACCTCCTCTTCTAGTCTTTTTTTATCCTCTCTATTTTTCCGTTGTTTTCACAATTTTTTTGAAATGTACTAAAACTATTTTCTATTTTTTAGCCAGGTAGAAAATTGACATTTTTTTATAATAATTTCTCCTATTTTTACAACCAGAAAAATGTACTTTTTCCTATTTAAAATATTCAAGTAACCTATAAGGACCCTTAAGTTCCCCTGGTGAATATTAAGTGGGGTATTTAATGAAATCTCAAGCTAAAAAGGTCAGTCATTTGAAATGGATACTCCAATTTGAGCTTCGCACCTTTAACACCGTCGTTTAACCCGACAGGTGGACAGCGGCAGACAGCAGACAGCCTTTAACCCTTGACTCACCTTGACGACTTGGTTTCGCTTTTCGTAATCAATCAAACCGCTGGAGGCGTTGTACTTGACCCCGCCGAAGGGCAAAGGTGGCGAGGAGTCGTCCATGGGCGAGGGAAAAGTCGGAAAAGTCGAAGGAGGAGAAGGATATGGAAGCAAAGAAATGGCTTCCGACGACTCCTTCAATTGATTATCCCGGACTTTCAGCTTACTGCCACCAATAACGGCGGATATCTGGGGCGATTCCAGTGGCTCCTGCTCCTTCTGCATCTTCTCCTCCTCCTTTTCGTCCTCCTTGCTGGCATTCAGCTTGAGATACACATTCCGCGGATGATTGTTCACATAGTTGAGCTCCTTGATCTGATTCTCGTTGTTACTGACACTATCGCTGGCCACCTTCTCGTTCAATCGAATGATATTCGATAGGTTAATGTTGTTGATCAGGGTTATGCCCGTGATGCCCACTAGCACGATCACAAAACAAATTCCCGCGATCAGCAGCAGCGGCGTGGTTTTCGACGTTTTCGGGCACATTTTCACTTATTTGATTTCCTTGCTTGATTTTGATTTCTATTTCTATTTCTATTCATCTATCTGCATATTCAGAGAGCTCAAGTTCTATTCCATAACGTAAATGCAACAGTTCCAAGGGTTTTATGGGGTTAATTAACATTAATTAGGAATTATTATAAACTTTCTTTGAATAATATAATATTTAAAATATTTTCTTTCTTTCCCTTTAAATTTAGCCCTTTTTTCCCAGCAATTCTTTCTAGATTTCTGTTTTGTTAAAGATACCTTTAATTCCCCCTCGTATTTACATCACTTGAAGTAATCTTTTTTGCTGCTCTGCCTTTCCCTAAGTACTTCGCCAGCAGAGCAATATAAAAGTTGACAAGGTTTTATTGCATTCCTTTGCCTTTTTTCTTGTTTTTTTTTCGCAGCAGCAGCAAAAACCAAAAGGACATCCTGGCTAACAAATACAAAGTACAAGAATTTCCGCGAAGAAAGAGCACAACAAATAAAACGCTTCAGCCAAAGGGAAGATGAAACTTTTTTTTAGGTGAGAACTGGACCCGTGTTTTATGTCCAAGTGTTCTGGCGTTTGCCCCTCTTTTCTATTCGCCATGCATATTATGAATTTGCTTGAGTTTTGTTTGAGCCGCACGACTGCACTTCAAATTCGAATAATCAATGAAGAAAATGGGCAAAAAGGACGTGGGTGGGGGGCAAAACATTGAGAAAGGGGAAGGTCAAGATAGCAGTGCCAGAAATTTGCAAACAGTGCTCTCTAATAGAGTTAAACAAAAAGAAGAAAAACAAGATAAGCATTTAAAATGTAAAAGTTACGTATACGCCAGGTTTGCCGCCCAGTTACAAAAAAATTAAGTATACGCACTGTAAGACCAACAAATGAAGATGCCTTTGAATAGATATCAAATTAAATACAATTAAAAGTCACTGTCCATGAAGAAAAAATGTATAAAAACAAAACTAGATCATATCAGATCAATCCGATAGCAGTCTATTCAGTTGTTTCCATTCATTCGATTTTATTTTCATTTTATATATGTACTTCCCCGCCTCTAGGAATTCAGACGGCGACTGTTTTAATTGAATTCACATCAATTCAGCGCACGCCATTCAACAAATGCCGAGGTATATACTATAGTCTATACAGTAAATTGCCCAAAAGACAGACAATGCTGATAAGAAAAGCCAACCGAACCGATATGACTTCTAAACACTAAAATAGAGACGCAATTTATTAAGATTGGTTGTGAAATTATTAATAAATAAAATAGTATATATTTATTGAACACTTTATAATTTAAGAATTAAGTTACTAATAGTTTTATCATATTCTTGGCTGATTTTTAAAATTTTCCTATATTTTTCCCAGCTAAAACACAAGTTTTTGCTTAGCTTCCACTGTCCGAACGTTCATATATCATGGGAATAATGGGTCTCAGTGGCATAATGAAATGTGTTGATTAACGATGGGAGAATCTTTAGACGATTCTCTCAAAGAATCTTCTCCCACATGGAGATGGAGGTCATATATTCTCTTTAATTTTGAGTGTTTATTTAGCTTCTTCTTGCTTTTGGCAACTGCAGCTAGTTATAAGAGGGGAAAACTCATTGAGAGATGCGTTTAAATATAGAGTGAAAAGGGGTGGAAAACAGGGCGGGGGAGTCGCCTCAAGGACGCGCTCACTAGGCAGTTGGCAATTAAAAGAAACACGAAATGAAAATAAAACATAAACACAACAAAGTGACACACAAACACGCACACACATGGAGTGGTTTTTCCTGGGCGCTATGTGTGTGTGTGTGTGTGTGTGTGTGGAAAACCTGAGGCTGCACAAGAAAAACAAGAGAGAAAAAAAACGTGTCAAGCGCAACGGCGGCACTTGGCGAACGAAGAACGAAGCCGAAGCCTCGGGCCTCTCTAAACCTCTTTTCACCCACCCACCCACTTCTATTTGCACCCAACACCCCTTCCCCCCCTTCACCACCCACAATTTTCACGCACTGCACCTGTCAGAGGGAAAGAGAAAGCAGCAGCAGCGGGAGGAGGAGGGCCAGCATTTTCATGGAAAGTTGTGACAAGAAGCTGTCCTCCATTTGGCTTTCTCAATCAATCTAATTTCTTGGTGGACCAAAAAAATAAAAATTCCACAATCAAAAAGATTGTTTTTTTTTTTGGTAGATTTAAAAAGCCAACAAAGTGGCCTAGATATTCATATTTTCTAATTTTAAATCTGAAAGCAGCAGTATTTATATTTAAGATACAAATAAATAACTTTGTTTTTTTTTTATGAAAATACGTAATTTTTTCTCAAGCTTCTGATAATTACATTTATATATATTTTCACCTGGCCTAGCAACTTTATTTGCTTCCCCCAAACAATTGTATTTTTCCAGTTGTATTTGTATTTATTGACAATGATAATTTTGATGATAATTTCTTTTATAACGCAAGTGACTAATAACCAAGTGATTAATACCAGACATATGAATATGTTAATACATGCTATGTATATTAGTCACACCTTTTATGAGGCTCTCACATATTCATACATTTTAAGACCCCAAAACCATCTTAATTTCGCACTTCCCCCAATCTCACTTTAGATACTCGCACTTTGGAGATATTTAATCACCTTCTGGCACCTTTTTGGCCCCAGTATCTCTGGATTACTTCAATCCGCAACCCTAAACACCCCCTAACAAAGCCGACAAACATCACAGCCCCACCAACCGCTTTTATTTTACCCACTTGGAACTGTTGCTCTCGTGCTCCGAGCTTCTAATATTCTATTTATTTTCGGTTATAACCAAAATTTAATTGAAACCTCAATTGGCTCGCTCGAAAGTCCACTATTTCAGGGTTGGCGTTTTCGTGACACATTGTATTTATAACTAAATGAATTTGTTTCTGCTCCGTTATGGCTAATAGTTTGTCCTCTGTTTGTTTTTATTTGTATTTATATTCTATGTTGTCTTGCGGCGAGTGTGTGTATGGATGTCTTCAAATTTCTTCCTTTTCTTTTTTTCTGTTGTTGTTTTTTTTCGGAATTTTTCGCGCGTGCACGAGGCGGCAGAAGGCGAAAGCAGAACGAACCGAATGCGGTGACTGAGGCAACACCAATGGGCCAGAGCCAGTCCAACAAAAATGGCCAGCAAACCAAAAAAAAAAAACAGAAACAAAAACAGAAAAAACACAGGAGCCGAAAGCCGAAAGCCAAGAGCCGAGCGAGTCGCTTGAGCCAGAGATGGCACTTTGGCATTTCCTCCTGGCTTTTTGTATAGGTCAGAAACCGTCAGAGGGTTCTTTAAAATGTTCTTATTATATATTTTATTGTAATATCTCAGATAACGACAGCGAAAATCGCAAAAATCTGCTTCAAAAACATAGAAATAGATATACAGATAGAAAAAAAGCATAATTTAATTTTATTCCTAATTTATTCGATATCCAAACATCAACATGTCAAGACCAAGCTTTAAAGAATTTCTTTAAAAAAAATTATAATTGATAAACCTGTTAGATAAATTTCTCGTTTCAATATTTTCGAAAATATTTCAAAAATATCTAGACTACATAATATTCCTGTATATTCATTTGATAACATCAGTATCTCGATGTTGGAATCAAAGTTCAGCTATTAACTTTAACTTTATTATCTTGAGCGAACAAAGTCCGTTCTAAAGAAATATTTTGTTAAATTTTCATATGACCGTATATTATTGTAAATGCCTATTATTTAACTGTTGAATTAAATCGGTTTAATTGAAAAGAGGAAATATTTTAGAGCTTTGACAATATTACGAAAAAAAAATCTAAATATTTTTAAAAGCTATTTTTCAAAATGACAACACTGACGGAAACGAAAAGCAGAGCGACGAAAACGTACGACAAACGACGAAATCGACGAAGTGCATCCGAAAACGAAGAGATGCTGAATGAGAGCGGGAAACGGAACGGCAACAGGCGGAACGGAACGAAATGGAAAGAAACGGAACAGGCACACACACACACACAAGAACACAAAGTCACACGCATTGCAATGCGCAACAATTTGGCAATGGAGAAATTTCAAAAAGCTCCCACCAAAAAGCTAAATTAGGGGGCGGCAAAATGAAATGGGGCCAAATTCGAAGATGAAAAGCGAAGGCAAATGATCCCTAAACATATCGTAAAATATATTAAAATGCATAATATTACAAATAGAATAATTAGATTTATTTTACTATTATCAAATTCAATTGCTAAAAAAAAAATATATAAAAAGATATGTAACATTTTTAAGAACCACCCTTCCCCTAATAAATATATTGAAATATTAAAATTTCAATTAATAATAAATAATTTATAAATTGAAAGTAAAACAAACCAAATTCCATGAAACAAAAACAACTTAATTAAAAAACAAATGAAAAACAAAAAACAATATAATGACTTAATGTGGCCATTTTACGACAATTAATGAACGGCGATTAATTGCCCACAAAAAATGTAGAATAATTTCGAATGCTAATTGCAAATTGATGGAAAAAAGGAAGCATGTGTGCGCCGGGGCTCCACATGCATTTAAATTATGTTTAATTTATGACTGCAAATGGAAACGACCAAGAACACCCTACACAAAAGTCAGGGCCGCAAAAAAAATTACGCACAATAATTATGAAAAGTTTTTCGTAGACGTCTCTAGTTGAGTTCTTCAACAAAATGGGCTGTAAATATTCATATACATACGTACAAACCAAGGAAAAAGCGGGTAAAACTCGGCAGGAAAATGTGAATCATAAAAACGTGTTAAGTATACGCCCTGTACGCATGAGATTAAGAAAAAGCACCGAAGGAGGGGAGCTAAATGGCAAAAATTTGTAAAGAAATTGGCAAAGCTGCGACTAATTAGGAAAAGTAACTGGGTTAAAATCTTCCTGGCTTTTATTTTAACCCGCTCCGGATCCTAACGTTTATTTCTTTTTCTTTGCGGGTCGCTTTTAAGCGATTTTTTCCTCTTTTGAATGAGAGAAAGCTATGGAAATGAATAAGTTTCTTTGAAATAATTTGCGGGGAGAGATTAAGGGTATAGTTGCTTTTAAGCTTGAGCTTTAAGAAATATAAGAAAATTAATTACATTTTTAAAAATATATTTAAACCCTTTAATTATTAATTATTATTTATATTTTCTTTTTAAATATTTTCTAATATAATTGGTAAAACTCTTTAATAGAGACCTTCACTTCCTGCAGAACGAGGTGGTTCTCTCTCACCTTTCACGGCTGTCATCTTCTTGCATGGCTGAAAAATGTGCTCCACTAATTCCCTGTCAACTTGGTTAATGTCCCTGCCACGCCCCCTTCGTATTGTGTTCCCTTTTCGCCTTCTGCCAACATAAATTAATTCGCCTGCATTCCTTTTCTTTCTGCCCTCCTCTATCGCCTGTCGTCCTTTGTCTTGGCATTCTCATAACAATAACTTATTTGGCCATAAGCCTCACTAAGTAAGTTACTAACTGGGTAAGTGAGTGAGTAAAGTAAGTAAAGTAAGTGAGTGAGTGCGCGGTAGCATTTTAGCACTTATCGCTGGCAAAACAACAATAGAAATCGTTACAGAGTGTCAGAACAAGCAAAGTAAAACAAAGAACCAACGTATCTCTGTGGCTGCTGCAAAAACATTTCTAAAAACGAAAAGCAGCCAGGTGGAAAAGAAGCCCATTTTGGTTGAATACAAATTGAGTTTGTATAATATTAAAAAAAAACAATGAAATTAAAAACCTAAATCCATATTTCTTTAAAACTTAATACGATTTACTCGAGTATTTTAAAATAATAATATTTAATGTTATTTTATTTCTTACTAATAACGCAATCTTTTCTAAATAAATCTGTTATTATAGTTCGAATATTGGTAAAAATTTTAAACACTCCCTATTCTTGAAAATAACACAAATATCTTTACATATAGATAAAGATTTTCCTTATTACTCTGAGAACTAATTTAGCACTCGACCAACTATTTGGCCCACACTATCATTATGATTACCATAATTTTACCTTGCCTTTTCTTCCTTTGTAATAAAAACCAAGCACACGACCAAAGCATTTTTCTAATTAACTCTTCTTTATTATTTTTGCTGTTCTTCCTGTCGGTTGCTTTGGCATCCTTTTGTCTGCCCAAAGAAATCACGTACAAAGAAAAAGGACGAAGAGGCGAAGGATTCGGATTTACATTGTGTTTTGTTGTGAGCGTTTCACGCCTTCAAAAAAATATCTTTCAACACTTTCTATGCCTTTACGCTTTCACCGCACCGCTTCTTTCCCCTCTCTCCAAGTCCAGGCTTTCTAATCAAAAAAAAAAGCAAAAAATAATAATAAACACGAAGAAAGGAAGGGAAAGATAGAAGCAGCAGCATCAGCCTAAGGAAGGTAACGATGACAACAATAACAGCAGAAAAATGCCAAAGAAACAAGCTCAAGAGTGACAAAAACAAAGGGAAGAACAACAAAAGCGGCTAAGGGGAATTTGTTTACAGGAAAAAATTAAGTGTGAAGATACAGGCAAAAGAATTTGAATCATTTTGGCTTTATCAATTCTAAATAAAGTGGAATTGGAATGTAATTTACAAAACAAATAAAATATTTACAATAAATAAAGTGAAATCACAATGTAATTATAATGTAAATACAATCAAAATAAAAATACAAGTTTTTTAAAATTAAAAGTATTTGGTAAATGAATAAACCTATATTTTTTAAAAGATTTTAGTAGGTATACCTTTCTATCAGTATTTTATTTTTCAAAATAAAAAAGAATCTATAGGTTGAATAAATAAATAATAATCATTTTCATTAGTTGAGAAGGATATAAATACGATAAAATCAATTCTTACACCTTGGGTTACCTTTATTTATTTCTTGTGAATATTTAACTAGACTTTAAGATACTACATTCAAATTCACTCCGAATAAAAACCATATTAGACTTGTAGGTATTAAATTTAAGCCCGAGCCCTAAAGTCGGTTAAGCTTACTAGTGCAACTTTAATGGAATACCCTCAACGGATACGAGGGCGAGGGTGGAGGGGGGTGGACCCTAATGCATAGAAAGAGGGGGCACGAGTGATGGGGGAAAGAGACGGCAGCAGAGACTCGCTGGTCCTCTCTGACCCAAGCGCATTAATCCATTTACGAGTAATAACGAAAGTGGACAATGACAATAACCCGCAGAGGACTCCCCCAAGTGGGCGTGGCCCGAGTCCGGGTGCAGTGTAGTTAAATTAACCTCATCGCTGGTATTCCCCCCTCCCTTCCCTTCCATAAATAAAATAAGTGCCACATAGAGTGTGTTTATCTTTAAGGCCTGTCGTCACTTTCTCAACGACTGATACTCTTTTATAGAATATTTATTGGGCGACACATAGCTATGTGTTAAAAATATTTATGAATATTCAAGTAAAAGAGGCTGGAGGCAAAAAAGTGACCTTTATTGACATCAACACACACACACACAAATGGAAAAAGGTCAGCTGGACGAAAATAAATAAATACGAAAGGAAAGGAACCAAGTAGGTTCGCAGGCCACACTATCTGTCACAGCTAATGAATTCCAATGTGGACAGCATTTTAGGGCCAAAATAGACCTCGACTTTATTTGAAATTAGTTGAAAACTTGACAGCATATAAATGTATAAAATAAAGATTTTTAGAGTCCGCCCAAAGAACTTCATTTTGAAACAACTAAACTTTAAAAGAACTTAATTTATAGTGCCATTACATACGTAGTAAATAAATGGTGGCTGGTAAAAAAGATATTTCCCATTTTTAGGAAGTCACTGCAGTGCATTTTCCTTTACCATTTCCCATTCATTTTTTTTCCACATTTTTCCCGCTGTATGTAATTGCGTATGTGTGTGTCTGCTGCAGAACATTACACACACACACACACGGTCGTACATTAAATTTATGGGCTCGAGTTGGAAAAAATAATATAAAAAATGTCGGGAAAAAAGAGAGTAAAGAGCACGAAATGAAAAGAAAATGAAAATAAAATAAGACTCTTTACAACAAAAGGCACTAAACATTATGCCCACTTTGCGGGCCACGCCTCCCTGGGGGGCGGCGAAGGGCGAAAGGGGCTGCTTTGGCTGCCATCAACATGAAAAAATGGCCCGAACTGCGGCCAAAAGTAAGCGATAAAAACCAAAGCCAAAAGTAAAACCAAATAAAATAAAGGATATTAATAAAATATAAAAAATAACTTATGTTAAAAAAATATATATGAAATAAATAAAATATTTTAGATAAATAAATAAAATATTTTAAATAAATGCAATTTCTAAACCTCTATCTCATTGCCGCAATATTTGTATTGGATATTTTTTTAGCCCTAATTTGCCTCTCGTTTTGGATCAACCAATAAAAATCAATTATTATGCAATAAGCTCATTAGAAGGAGGAGCAGGAATCGGGGGGATTGGCCTCCACTTTATTAGCCTCATTAAACGCACTCGAAAAGCGCAAAACTCTCACCTTCCCTTGGTTTCCCATTTCCCATTTGCCATTTTCTTCTGCACTTCTGCCACCGAGGCCGAGGAAAAATTCTGGAAATGAAATGAAATTGTGCTCATGATTGCGATTACGGTTATGACTGCCGGCGGGTGGGAAACTTTTGCCACAAGGTTCGTTAAACGCAGTTGCACCACCACCCAGATCTAATTACAGCAGCAAATGCAGCCAATGTACCAGAAGCAACAGCATCGAAAAATCAACAATACACTGGAAGAAACTGCTCAGCTTTCGAGACAAGTGGAGACCTATATTTTTGTAGTATTTTAGTAAAGATTTTTGTTGTTTGAGATTTAATCATTTTATATTAAACCGACTGCTAATATTAATCAATATATCTCAGTGAAATAAAATAAAATTATTCAAATCTCGTGTTGCACTGCATCACAGTGCCGGGCAAGCAATTAGGAGCCCCAAAACGAAATGATTCGCTTATCAAGGTCGCCGCAACGCCATCGACGTGCTAATTGTTTCAATCCCACTATTTTCGCCCGCAAATGTTTGTTTATTTGCGATTTATCTGCTAATTGAAATCTTTGGAGCAACAAAAACAGAAAATATACGCAATGTAGGTTGAAAATGGAAGTAGGGGGCGAAAAAAGTAGAGCACGGAGAGATCAGCTTAAAGTCAGCAGAGAAAACTTTGAATCTACAACAGAGCCACAAAGCTGATTATCCTCTTCAATTATGCGAGCGTTGAATTGAGTTTAAATTATGCCCAGACAAATCTGAGTTGATTTGAAAGATAATGATTTTCCTCCGTCCGGCAGATTGGGGTTAAATCATTTGGCTTATTTATAAGGGAAAATTAAAGAAAATTATGCGAGTAGCTAATTGAGGAAAACAGCAGATGAATTTCGAAAAAGATATTCTTTTAAAGTAACTAAATTCAATTTAATTTCCTTTTTTTCTTGCGCTATAATTTCCCAACGCACGGACCACCTAAATCTTCCGTTTGGCCATTTTCCTCTCAAATTCCTGGGCCCAAAAACGGCAGTTAACCAATTTGGGCATTAAATCTCGTCATTCAATTGGCTAATCTGCGGTCCAGGGGCTGCGAACTGGCAGGGGGCGGCTCCCAACTGTGAAGGGGGGTCATCGATTGAATCGCCATTTGCATGCGTGTGTGTGTGTATGTTTGTGTGTGTTTGTGGATATGACATTATCGCAAAATGGCCGCCAATAATCATAATTCATGGACATTGTTTGGCGAAAATTTCACGAACAGCTGCCTGTCCCCCAGAAATTCCCTTCAACATCATCGCCCTTATCATCCCTATTATCATTATCCCCATAATCATGGTCATCATCATCTTTGGCAGCGAGACTGAGAATGGCGTGTAAAACCAATTTTTCATTTGTGCGCCCGTCGAGCCATAAAACTTTTTACGTATTATTATTATGATTATTTTTCTTTTTTTTTTTGCCCATGCTGCTCAGCTTGCTGCTATTTTATTATTATTTTTTTATGCCCTGTCATAAATAAAAATATATATTTAATTCAGTATTCATGTCGAGGACTAGACAAACATTTTGGGTTAAAATGGGCCATTGAAATGAGCCTAATCCTTTACCCTTTAAAAACTTTTAAGAAATATTTTTATTTTTAATATTGATTTAGAATTTAATTTATAAGGAAAAAATAATATATTTTAAAAATTTATTTAGAATAAAAAAAAGCACAATCTTAAGATTTCCATACTTTTTCCTTCCCCTGGTAAACATTTAGGATGTTTCCCAGAAATATTTCACGCCCTACTGAAGCACTGAAATTCTTTCCTTTACTTAAAAATAGAATTTCAACTGCTTCTGCTGCTCAGCCGACCTGCTTTATTTCAACCCAGTGCCACCACTGCCATTGCCTGCCGGCTGATGGGTCGTATGCGTAATGTCTTTTATGCTGTCAAAGTCAAAGTTAATTTATGAGACGCCTTCGAGTAAATGGGATGCGGGTGGCTGCTGCTGCCGCTGCTTCTGCTGTCGGGGAGGTGGGTTAAATTCAATAACCTTATGAAGTTAACGCGTATTAAATGCGACCAGCCAAAGGCATTATAAGAGGGTGCCTGGCCAAGATGACTCATACGACCCGTAAGCCAATAAGAAAAGAGCTGCCAACCTGTTGCCTCTGACATTTTTATTTCATTAAATCGATGTCTGGAGAACATGTAGATTTTTCGAAGGATCCCCGATATAATTTTACATTTTTGCAAGTGCCAAAAACCTTTCTTCTTCTCATAAATCATTTATCATTAAGGAACTTTCACCTCAAACAACCAAAGCTTAAATACATTCTGGCAGGGTTGTAAAGATCTTTTTTAGTTTATTTTTCTGGCAGTTTTTTCTGGGATTATTTTGATATGTGTATTAAATCCCTGTTTTATATACTGCTGCCATTCACCGAGGGAATTCGTATCGTTTAACTTTATTTCCATTTTTTCGCGTGTTTGGCTTTGTGTGTGGACGCTTTTTTTCCAGTTTGTTTGGCTTTCGTTTATTTGCATTTGATATGTGGACAATTTTATCAAAGTTTTCGCTTCGCTGAGCTTCAACTTTGTCCTTCGCATTTTTTTCTCCTGCTGTGTGTTTCTCACCTTTATATTTAATTGTTAATATATCATTTTTTATGGCTAGCAAATAGTTGCAAAAAAAAAAGAGATTTATGGCGGAAAAAATTCCACAAAAATATGCATTTAACCATTGACTTCATAGTCACTTGATTTTTACATTTTTTAATGCTATAAGAACATTTAAAATACATTTTAAACATTTTTATTAATTTTCCTCTATATTTAATTTATGCATATTAATTATTTAGGATTAGAAACCGCGAGCTTTAATTGCAGCAAAATTAAATCTATTACCTACATTGAATAGAATGATTTACTATTTATTTCGGGCTATTAAAATGCGTATAGAAATAAATATTTTGGTCAACAAAAATATTTCATTATTGATCTATGATGAAAGCAATTAATTAAAATGCACATTTTATTTCCAGAAAAACCCCCAACTTAAATTTCACACTGAAAACTGGCTTCGGAAAACATTTCATCAACGCGCAACTGGCATCCTTGGTCCAATCGAAAGGACCTTCTGCAGGTCCTGCAGTTTATGCAAATCCACCTCTCTGAGCTATGAATTTGATTTACGATGGCCGGAGCTTCCTGTTTCACTTCCAGCACATTTGCATAACAAATAGTTTTGCCAACATTAATGAATAAATATGCGATGTAATTGCATTTGCTGCCTGCCAAATGGCCAAATGACCGAATGGCCAGACGAAGGGACCTCTATGGCATAACTAATTGAATTGAACTGAACTGAACTGACGACTTGATATCCTTTGGAGCCCTTTGAAGGGTTGGATCATCACTTGTCCGCCTTTTGGCAGGCCGACAAAACCAGGCCAGAAAGCTTCTGGCCATAGAGATAATGCCGCAAGATTGACGTAATTCAGCCGGGTCATCTCATCCACGGAGTTTGACATATTTGATGGTTTGATGGGGCCACAAACAAAGCCGAGGCATTTCCATTTCCAGCATTACCACCACCTTTTGGCTTCGCCTCGCAAATTTGATTGAGTTCCCATTTCGGGGGGCTGGCAATTTCACAAGAGCAAATATTTTGATAGGACACACATGTATGTATTCTATATGCACATAACCATAATATCAACAAGCATAAAGTGTATTAATAACACGACCAGGGTTTGACCGCAAAAACCCATCAGCAAGACCGAAATACCCTCAAATGGAGCGTTAACAAGGTGAAAATTAAGTTACACAGTTGCACTAACATAGAATAAAATATAATGACATTTTAATGAACCGATATACTTATTATGAAATTTCTGTTTTATATTCTGCTTAAATAATTTCTTGTAAATTGTGTATATTAAGCTCAAATGTATTATCTTTTCCAAATATTTAATTAAATTATATTTTACCACAGTAAATAATAATTGTGTATTAATAAAACTAAAATATAGTTGTAATTCGAATTATAAAAAAGTAAATAAATATCTTTACTAGAAAATATTTATGTAGAGCTTTGAAATAACTTATAAATGTGCTTAAAAGTATGCAGTCAAAATAGTATTATTTTTTGTATTTTACATTTTATATAAAAAAGAGTTCAACGAACTTTGGTTAGGGTATCAACAGACCCTAGTTTAACCTACCCAACCCACATTTTCTGTAATGTCAATCTAGTGATTGAGCTGTGAAACCTCAACTTTGGCCTGTTCACCATATCTGCACATCATTCCCTCGCCTCCACCTCCACCTCTCCACCCCTTTAGCCCTCCGTTATCATTGTGTCATCATTCCCATCATCTTTATCGGGCAACTTGTCTTGTAAGCACTTTTGGGCTCGATTCCATCTCGAGTCAGCACAAAATACAAAAATGTACTCTAACCCAAAAATTCCCAGCTCTTTATCCAGTTGGGTGCCCCTGGTGCCTGGTGCCTAAAATTATGCAACATAAACTAAAAATTAAACAGTTTCGGTTTCGGAATGGGGCTTGATTTTTCGGGGGGAGGCAGAAAATGCCCGCAACCACAAAACCAGACGTAAACACTTTTGCAAGAAATAGCAATGTCATCGCCTGTGACTCCTACCCAACTTTGACCTTTTGTTGTTGATGATTATCGGTAAGTTTTTCGAAAGAAGAGCAGCTGGCCGGCTGAAGAGATAGAGAGATGAAAGGCACTCAACTTTGGCAGCGGTCAAAATATTAACCAGAAAATTAATGCCACAGATATGACTTCTAAAAAAACGAATATTTTTATTGCATACTTTTAGGCACATTTATAAGTTATTTCAAATAGCCATTTATTTAAAAATACCATTTAATTATTTTGTTCCCTTTTCCTGAAGCTTCCTTGGTGTTCTTTAATATTTAGCCGCAGATAAGTACGAATCCTAAATAGTTACGAAGAAATTGACTTCAGCCAAGTCTATCCCTCTCACTTGCACACTCGCCTCTCCCCTCTCGCTCATCACATATTTATGATTCATTTCATTTCGCTTCGTACGTTTCGTGTTTTTTTATAGCAATGAGTTTGTGCATTTTTATTTCGCTCTTTTGGCAGTCACAGCTGCTGATTGCCTTTTTCCTCGGTCACACCGCTTTATCTGGCCCTCCGCTCCCCCTTCGGGATCCTAAGCCCAGATTCTACGACCCAAAAACCTCATCCTTCGCAACCACTTGAGGACCATTTCCTACGCCATTCAGTGGACGAAACTCAGCTGCGGTCCTCCAAGATTTTAAGAACTTCACTTGAGAAGTTTAGAAAAGAGGAAATGGATGGTGGATGTCTGGCACAAGATGGTTTTACACCGACAAAAATTACTCTACTCATATGAATGGGATTTAAACAGAATAAATACTAATAAGTGGATATATTTTAAGTTGAAAAATATTGTGAATAAATCATCTAAATATTATTAAAAAAATCGTTACCCAATAATTCCTTTGACATACAAAAAATTTGACAAAATTTAGCTCAGTGTAAATTCTGGTAGTCATCTAACATATGTATGCACTGTTGTTCGCTGAGACGGGTCAATAAAAGAAATAGAACGTTCATGTTAAAAGTTTGCAAATAGTCTTCTCTATCACAGGAAATTTTTATAGCATAACTTTTGGGTTCATATGTAAGAGTAAATGTAAAATCCAATGTATTTATTTTTATTTTCCCTTTCCCGTTCACAAAAGTTGTTTTGCATGCGATATATGCTCAAAGTTTGTTCAATAATTATCGATTTAGTTTGAATTAAAAATCTAAATATTGAATGTAAGTATTTAGTTTTTTTTTCTTTTGAGTTTGGTTTGATTTGGAATATGCATTTTTTTATCACCACTGGCACTTCACAGATCGGTTCTGTTTCCGTGTCTTTCTGGGGGCTTTTTCCCTTTCTCCGTTTTACTGGACTTTACTTCTTATCGATGGCAATTTCCCTTGCCTTGTTTTCGCTTTTCATCCATTCTTTTTGGCATTGAACTAGAGCAAAGTGGAAAGGCAGCAGCGCAGGAAGAGAACTTGAGAGGCCCAATAAATAAAGGACGAGCTGCCTGCTTCCTTCCGGCCAAAAACGGGAGGACTAGAGGTAAGTTACGGAGTCGGTTGCCTCGGGACCAAAAGCAGGCAATTAGAAAAAGTCGTAAAACAAACGATGGCCAAAATGTTTGGGATGGCCACTTCCCCTCCTTAACCCTTGGCTGCCAGTTATCCTTCGCAATTCGCCTTCTTATTCCCAAAAAGCCATAGCAATTGAGCAAATCCCCATGATCTGTGGCAAAAATGTTTGAAGGGATTGCTGCAGGAATGTTTAATCGTTTATCGCTTCAAATTGGTTGGCCCCACACACCACACATCTAAAAATAAAATGGCAACATACGAAACACTGGGAAAATAAGTAAATAGCCATCGAAAAGCATACCAAATAATTTAATATAATTTAGTATAAACTGCTAGCTTCTGAACAAAGTTATTTAAAATGTAAGAAGAGACCTGTTTCTAATTCTTAAAACGACTTTTCCGAAAGTGCACTAAATATACTCTTCTACCTGTGGCAGGATAAATAGCAAAGTGTGCTAAATAATTGAATAAGGACAATTGATTGATAGCCAAAAGCTTTTTATACCGGCGCATAGTTAACGAAGCGTAACAGGTAAAACTGGGGGGAAAATCGAAGGAAATGCGAGGAAAATAAACGCAGGTGAGACGAAACGAAGCAGGAGCGGAGGCCAAGAAAGTGCAGACAACCGAATTGACTCCTTTGAGTGAAGCAAGGACCTCCTGCGCACATGTCCTCGAGCAATGCAATGCAAGACAAAATCAGCTTAGCACTGCCAAGAGATGAAAAGCGGAAATGGGAAGCCGGGCAAAATCAGCGAGGATGCTGGAGAAGAAGGGAGGCGGAAACCAAACATCAACAAAGTAAGTCAACTCTGGGTTTTTCCCCCTCTCTGCCGAGGAAAATGGTGGGCGGGAAAGATTCCCGCAGGCGGAAAAGCCATCGAATGCAGCACACAGCACAGAGCACAGAAATCAAGTTCAAGCCAGACAAAGTTTGGCTGTCAATTTTTGGTATATTTTTCCCCAGAACAACGAAGGGAGCTAAATATTTTAAAGGTGAATATCATATTAGATTTTTGTTTGGGATTTGTGGGTAGAAAGCTGAGAGAAGCACTTCAATTAGTGGCCTAAAGGTCAACCGCATCACATGTAATCAAAGTCAAAACCAATTTGGATTATCCAACAATGCGATTCTTTTAAAGTCGACTAGGTTCGGTTAGGTTTCGGTTAAATTTAGAGAACAAATCATAGAAATGTTAGAATAACTCAATTATTTTTACTATTTTTGATTTAAAATTGTTTTGAAATGTGACTTTAAAATCACATCCTTTTCTTTTGTAAAAAATGCGAAAAAACGAGACATGAGCCAGGATATAATTTCAGGGTTAGAATCTCGGATCTCTAAAGCTGTTTCTATTTGTTTTTTTTTTTTGGCCAGTCTCTGTGCGAGTTTTCATCGCCAGTTCCCTGGCGTTGATTCCATTTTGCACCGCCCACTTTTCCTCGTCCTCGTTTTCGTCTGTTTTGTGCACGCTCCATGTCATGCGGAAATTGAATAGTTTCCGGTATTGAACAATGATTACTTATGCTTCGCTCCAAGCCCCAAAAACTTTGACCCCGAGAACAACAGCAGAAATTCAATTCGCAATCAATACCCCTTAATTTTGGATTTACAGGATTGACTTGACTGAATGAAATTGAAATGGGATGGATTTCAAAATATTCAAAAAACATTTTCCTAATATCTTATTATTATTTTCTGTTTTTTTTTAAGCGCCTATATATTCTCATTGACATAATTGATTGTTTTGGCATATTGAAACTTCGTTTTCTCTCGCTGACAATTGAAATATTTAAGGTTTTTCCACGCGATTGCCTGGTGTATATGCGGAAAAACTTTCTGCCAAGGACACTTTTCTCCTAGAAAGAAGGTGGTGATGGGTGGGAGGTGGACTTTACTAGGACAGGACATGATAATTGAAAGCATTGGGGCGTTGTCATTTGCGCATTTGTCCGAGAGCGCAGAAAACTTTTGCCAAGACATGCCAGATACCTTACCTTTTATTCTATGTATATTTCCCCCGCCCCGCCCCCACTGCCCTTTATCACCTTGTCCTGTTTTTCTTTTGCTTTTTCCCGCTTCTAGCGCCAAATTGAAGCTTATTGTTGGATTGTTGGCAACTGTCAGCGGCACTTTCTCACTCCACTTGCCACTTGCCCAGTATTTCTTTTCTGGCTGGACAAAACTTTTTTATCCATGATATTGCACTAAGCAGCAGGACGAAACACGAAGCGGTATTCTCAAATCATTCATTTGCAACTCACCTGAAAGTAAAAGAATCGAAAAAAAATACATGAGTACACTGGGAGAAAGATATTATTATGTAGAAATAATGCATGTAGATATAATGTATATATAGTGTAGATATAGTGTATAGATATAATGTAGATATAATAATTATATTTTTTAAGCTTACAAATTTTATGTAAAAATTAATATTACCTTAATTACTTCCTAAAATTAGCCATAAATATACATTTTTAAAATTACAAATTAGCGACTTAGAAATTAAGCATTTTTCCCATTGTAATTCCTCCCTTAAGGATGCGAATTTATCGGTGTATGTGTGAGCAGAAGGCGCGTGTTTTCCATATAAAGAGGCTGCTTTGCATTGCAATTGGTGGTTATAAATTATGACCGGCCTCCCGGAGAGACATAACAGATGTATTACGGCAGAAAAGTAAAAGAAAAAAAAAATAAACGAGGGAGGAAAAGCGTTTATCAGCATGAAAAGAAAATTCACTATGTGGAAAGTGCTCGCTTGATGGGCAGCGGAAATAAGCGATAATTGTTGCGACAATGGCGAATAATTCAAAACTTTAGTTTCCGCTTTTATATTTAGCATCAATTAAAGGGGTTGGGCAAAGTGCATTTAAGTAATTTATCAACCCATTAATTTCTTTCGAAGAGCCTTTCTTCTCTTCTTTAATTTTGAATGACTTATCTTGTGGATTACGTTTCGGCCAGCCAACTTGCACAATAAATTATAATTTATCTCAGTAAATACCGGAGCCTGTGCATTTGCTTCAAAACAATGTAGTTCACTTAGGAGAACTAGCTCAACTTGGCGATAATTACAAACGCCCGAGGGACTTCACAGCAGAAGCACCGCAACTCCCTCACAATTATTTTAATTTCCACAACAGGCCAACTTGCAGCCATTCCCCATTTCCCATTCACTTTTTGGGGAACCCGCACGTGATGGGCCTGCGGCAAGTTGAAAGCCAAAAACTGCGACCCACTTCGCCCGCAAAATGTGCTTTTGTTTACCTAAAAAGTTAAGCAATTTATTATTAAGAAAAACTTTTACACCCGAAAGTGGAAAGTGGAAAGAGGAAGGCTGAAATCGGAAGGGGGGATAAAGCAGAGGTGATGGCCCTCATGTTTCTGGCCAAAAGAGAATTGCGTATGATAAATGGGGGGGATATTAAATGAAATGCATAACAAGCCAAGGACACAGGCAATTGAAAGTCCTCTATAAGGTTTTTTATGCACCAATAAAGAATACAAAAAGATTATATAACAATATATTTAACGATTATAATCAGGAGAAAATAATAAATCCATTTTTATAATGAGAGAATTTTTATTGAATGTTTATTGGGACTGGTAAATTTAGCATATCATTTTCATTAATAAAAAACCATATTGCTAAATAAGATAGATAAAGTTTATTTCTTTTTAATTTGATTTATTTTTATATTGTAAATTTCCAATGCATAAAAATCAATTTTCATAATACCAGTTTAATAAAATGAAAAATAAATGTTCAAAGCAAGTAATTGACTTTTTAGGACTTTGTTTCCTTTTCTTATAAACTTATTAAATTTCTTTGTTACAGATCCAGCTTTTCCCTTCTTAGTCTATGAACAGTTGCATTGCCATGTCTATTTATATATTTCAAACAAGTAAATCAGCAGCAGCAGCCATGAAAATCAACAAACGGAAGTGGGCAAAATTAGCGTTTGTAAATAAATAAGCAAAAGTCTCATATGAAATTCATCGGCTTAATTTATCGCTCTGTCTCTCTTTTCAGTCAGTCTCCCCGTTTCCCCATCTCTTTCTAATCATTCAAGCCAGCGAAAAAAGCTAAACAAAAATAAGTACAAGTCGAGGGGCGCACATTGAAAATCAAGTAATTAATTTCACACGGAATAAGTTTGCAAGTTAATTGGCTTAGAGCTGGCTTTTGACTGAAACTAACTGGTTGGTCGCGAAAAAATAATAATAAATTAAGCTTTCCGACTGTCAGATACTCAGTGCTCCAGTTGGATATCTAAATTGGATTTTAGAGGGTACATATAAAATATTTAATTATGTTTGTTATAACGTTTTTATTAAATATGTTTTTTTTTCAGGGTGAACCAATTAACCTATATTTTTTACTATTCGATCTATCTATATGACTTAATATTTATTATTATTGCTATAAAATTAAAAATATATATATTTAATTTTTTTGGGGGAAACCAATTAACATATATGATTTTTTTCCTAATGGGTAGTTTAAAAAGAGGAGCCTGGCTTATTTAAAAGGCATTAAACATTCACCTTTCGCTCGGCAACTTTTTCTATGAACTTTGGCATGTGTGGGTTTTTTTTTATTTTTTTTTTGCATCCCCCTCGCTCTGTTTTAATCGCATTAGAGAAATCGCGCGATTTACATGGGATTTAATTTGCGAAGGGTTAGGTCGTCGTGTGGTCGGGTATTAGGGGGGCGTCAATTGTATTATTGTTATGCCACAAAATGAAGTTTATTTTCGCAAACGTCTGCCCGTCGTTGTGCATGTGCAGTTTATTTCATTTGATTTCCCAGCCCAGCAAAGCCCAGCCGCCATTAAAACTATGTTAATTATTGTAATCTGTAATCTGTTTTGTCGTAATGCCCAAAGGGCTCAAAATTGTTAGCTGATATTGTTGTCTCTGCAAATGACTGGCGGCGAATTGCGGCCCAGTGACCCGTGTTTAATTAAATGAGCTAAGGGTTTAAAAAAGCTGCGAATAATTGATTTTAAAATTAAAGACCGCAAGATAATAATTTTTAAATTATTAAAATATCATTATTTATTTGTAGCTTTTTTCATAAAAACTAAACAAATAATTAATTACAAACGATGGGCAAACAAGTGACACTGCCAACGAAAGTCATTGATCATTTCTGCTGAGTAATGAGTGAATGACTGAATGTCCGCGTTATTTGAACTTTTTTTATGTTTTCCCATTAGCATAAATCTCCAAGCATTTCCACTATAGGAGAAAAGCGAGAACCGGCTCAAGAATAACGGCCAGAATCGGTTAGAACTAGTGCCAACTAGTTTCGAGCCACGAAACAAAGGCTATCAAACTCACCGGGTTATGGGAAATATAGGGAAACGTCAACTGTTATATATACTCTCTCGGTTATATATGCAAATGGCGAGCAAACAAAACGTGACAAATTTAATTGGGAAACACCCACCCGAAAAAGGCGAAATAGAAAAAAATAAAAGCAATACATAAACTCTCGCACGCCAACAACACACGAGCTTTTCCAAATGAAAATTTTCCGACTGCGAAATCGAACGGAAAACAAATGCATTTTTCGGTGGGCGGACAAAAGGGGGGAAAAAGGTTTTCACAAAGCGCGAATTCGTGTTCGCCGTCCAGCGTGACAATGCAGGAAAATGATTAGCCAGATAGCTCTAATAAAAGCGAGAAAAGCGGAAAAACGTGAGCCGAACACCGCAGAAATTCACACGTAAATTGAATTTTCGCAATTGTACGGGTTTCGTTTATTCTTCTATAATTGCGAAAATTACTCGGCAAAGGTAAATGCAAAATGAGCCCCCAACTCCCATGATTTATGGCATTTAGTTTTCAAAATAAAGAGAAACAAAAGTCATTTGTCGAAATTATTTATTACAGAACTTAAAAGAAATTGAAGACACTGTGTTAGTACTAGATAAAATGCACAAGGTGAATGAAAAATTAAAATGATATCAAGTTGTTTGCCAAGAACACCTCAACGATAAGATATCAATGACAATTTTTCGATTTAAACTTATAAACTCAAATTAATGAACTATTAAGAACATTGAGAACCAAAAAAAAATATTAAACTAGAATGCTTTTAAAACAAGTTTCATTAAATTCAAAGAAAATCCCTGACTTACTGAATTCATTTGATAAATTTGATAAATTCCTAAATCATCTACAAACTACACTCAATATAAATTGAAAAATACTTAGTAAAACATTTACATTTCTAATTCAACGGCTTTGTCTTTGAGGCGAACGTATTTTCGCTCAGTGTATACCTGTTTGACGTGGGCGCGTCGCTCGAATTGAATGCCGCCAGGGTTGTGATCTGCAATGCCCATTGTAATATCTTCTGGCTGGGTAGTATTTCTGGAGGTGCTCCCAAGTGCTGTAGGCGTACTGCTTGCCAAGCTTTCTTCCAAGCTTGCGGCTGGTTTTTTACTGTCCGCTGTTAGAGGAGCAGCGGCTGGCAATGAAATGGAATCCACATTTCCCTCCATCAAGGCTTCGGCCGCCTGAAGAATTCGCGGTCCTGTACTCCTTGAACTGCTTGTACTGCTTGCTGGCACACTGCTTGGACCGCCGCCATTGTCATTGTTCAGACCGATTTCGATGACAATTTTGTTGGGCTGCTGCTGCTGTTGCTGCTGCTGCAACTGCAGTTGGCGCTGCAGATTCTTGGGATGCGTGGCCGCCTGGATGTAGTTGAGATCGCTGCGCGATAGATGATGCTGCTGCAGCGTCGAGTACTGCTGCTCGACGAGGGCCGCTCGCGTCTGGGCCGCCTGATGACCCCCATTGGCCGCCGCCGAATCGCTGGCCACCTTCTCGCGCAGCTTGACGATATTCGATATGTTAATGCTGTTCGTCAGCGTGATGCCCGTGATGCAGACCAGGATAATGGTCAGCACGACGCCGCAGATGACCAGGGTGGGCATGCGGAAGCATTTCCGGCTGCACATGGTCACCTTCGAGGGAGGAGATTACATACAGGCGGTTGAAATCAGCTGCTCCAGCTCGTCCAGAAATATTGGTAAGTTTTTTGGGTTCTTAAGGTTATTTTCTATTTATTTTATGAACATGTTTTTAAGTTTTCCACTCAATTTTTATTGTTTATTATAAAAAATATATTATAATTTTTTTTTATGTTGCGTTTTTCCAATTCAGACTGTTTTTTTATAATTTACTGCCAACTGTTATTCAGTTTTTCTTTTTATTTGTCTTACAACTGATAAGATTTTAGCACAAATATTTGGTAAATATTTTATTTTATCGGCATTATTTTCGTTTAGCAATTGCGTGACTTCAGCAAATATCTTCTAATCTTTGTTTGTGTCCAACTCGCGAGATTTTCAACAAATATTTGTTTGTAATTTTCTGGTTTCTGGTTGTTGCCAACTCGCGAGGTTGCCACACAAATGTTTGTTACGTATTTCGGTTTTTCTTTACTTTATTTTCATTTATCTGTGTTTATTTTGGCGATCGTGGAGCCTTTTGTGCGCATTTCGAACTGCTCGCTTCTGCAGCTGAAATGCGAATGCATTGCGATAATCGTGCGGCACTGCTTCGCTGCACTCTTTCTTTCTCTCTTTAGCTTTTCACTCTCTCTCTCTTTCTCTCTATAGCTTTTCTAACTGCTTCCTCGCTCACCTGGAGAGCAATTTCAGCTAACGCCGTCGCAGCTGCGCAGTTGCAAGCAGCTTCGCTTCTCCATGTGTGGTTGTTGTAGTTGTATTTTGGTTGTTGTTGTTCTCTTATTTATTGTTCTTTTTTATCTTTATTTTTCGTTGTTGTTTTATTTTGTTTATTATTGTGATTTGTGTTTTGATATTGTTTTTGTTGGTTTAATGTTGTGTTGTTGAGTTCGTTCGATTTTAGGTTGTTGTCTTTGCTAACTAATTTGTGGTGATTTAATTGTTGAACATGTGTCGTTATTTTGTTGTTGTTAATACCGTAAAGAAATGTTTATTTAATTTATGGTAAATTTTGTGTGAATATCTAGTCGATTTGCAATTTTATTGTGCTTTCGTTGTTGATTTATTTATTGTTGAATTTGCGTCAAGTTATTCTTAAACTTATGCGGATTGATTTGTTGATATAATTTTATAATTTGTTGTGGATTTTTGGTATTTCTTTGGTTCAATTATTATTTGTGTGTATTTTCAGGCTTCTTGTTCAGTTTTATTGATTTGAAATTATTAAAGTTGGTTGTATTTTTGCACAAATTTTGTTAAATGTTATTAGTGAAGAACTATTGTTTTAAGAATCATCATTTATTTGAAATTAAAGTTAGTTTTTAAGTTATTCTTTTTTTTATGCTTTTTATTGCATTCCGTTTTTGTTATTTGTTGTTTTGCTTTTAGCAATATCAATGTTGTTTTTTTCGTTGGAACCTTTAAAATTGGGTTTGTGATTTATTTTATTGCAGTCGGTTTTCGTTTGCATCTTGTTTATTTTTGCCCTGGCTTGCTTGCTGTTTGTTTTTCCAAAAATACACTGGCACACACACAAAAAAAATGTAGCTCGTTAACATTTTAATGCTCCCATGCAGTTGCGGTTTCGGTTGCTTTCGAGGTGTGGCCAAAAGGCAATAAAGTCATTTATTTTCGTACAGTGATCGCTGGCAAATTGAATTTACCAAAGGCGATTTTGAGTGTGTGTCGCACACTTTAAACGTTTTGAATTTATTGATAATAAAAGCAATTAAAATGGGGATTTTCTTCCGATGAGTTTCCAGTGAATGGATTCTCTTCTACATCTTCATTGATCTATCGATTATATTAACTCATAACTTGTCGCCCGCAAAATGTTAATGAAATGTTCGCCACTCCTTTCACTTTTTTCTTCTTTTTTCCTTTCACCACCATTCCATTCCTATTTCCTGAGCTGTTCAACCTTGACTATATCTACGCTCTCACTTTCTAGGCAGCCCGGTGGGTCGTAATGCCAAGGTAATACCCTGCTATTCCCAAAAGGCTTTAAAGACAAAGGGATGTGTGACAGTGACTTTCGGCTTTTGTGGCAACTTGAATACCCTGTATTCTGGTTCAAGAGAATGCGGAAATTCAAGTTATTTTTGGAATATTTATTTTTAAATGAAAATTTATAAATATTCGTGTTAATTTTGGAATTTTTATAGAAATTTAATAACTTTTATTTCCTAATTCAAGGGTGTTTTGCATTCGTTTCCATCCTTTTCAGCTGGTTTCTTCGGCTTTCTGCCTTTGTGTGGTATTGCTTTTTTTTTGGAAGAGGATTTAAGCATTCATTTCATGGGATCTGCACACGCGTCTTGAGTTCAGTGGGGAAAAGGGGACACTTTGCGGATTTAATTGAGCCGACACGCACGCACACACACACCCACATACACACGCGCACATAGAAACTTGGCAGAAATTTCATTTAATTGCATATTAACGCCTGTTGCCTAGACGAATTCATTTCGTTTCTCCTCGTCTTGAGCTGCTTTACTTTTTTCCTTTTGTTTCGCCCGAAAACAAAAAAACAAGAAAATAGCAGCTCCTCAGTGCTTTTTTCGCTATTTATTTCAATTAATGAAGCTGCGTCTTTTGTCGCTTAATTAATTCCAAACAAAAGGGCTCTCAACACATTTTTTTGGGGGCAGCCAAACAAGAAAAGAGTGGGAAACTGTGCGCATTTCGGGCATTAACGGATTACATTTTCAATTAACATGTTGAGGCATTTCAATTTGTCGTAATTTGTGACAAATTGCCCTGCGTGCGATTAAGAAAGGCGAAAGGGGGAATATTCAATGGGGAATAGAGACACCTATGGATTTGAGGAGAAGTGAAATAAATAATTCAACGATTGAATATTTTAAAAATTATTTTAAAAAAAATTGTTAAATATTTATTTACTATTTATTTATTTGTAATCACTAGCAATGATGCTAAGATCGTTTGGAAATTAAAAACCCTAGGATAGGGAACCTATCCCCTTGGCAACATCCTAAAAATTAAGGAGTGCCCAATCATATAATCCTCATATTAAAAATGGTATAAGAACCCAAGTCAGGAAATTTTGGGAAAATTACCCAAGCACAAAAATGTAAAATATATGCCGACAATTCCTGCGTGGTAAATTGCATAATAACAACATCCATCAAGAATAAGAAAAAGAGAACAAGAATAAGAAAAAACCAAGATGCAGGCAGCTGCAGCTGAAGATATACGAACTGTACGATGTGCGGCAATCTTTGGCGTTTCATCTTAATTATTTTCAACAGCTTTTCATAAAATTGCGGCTCAAGGCGAACGGCAAACAGATTGCATTACAACAAGTTGCATGGGAGCGAAGAAGAAGCAGTAGCAGCAGCAGCACGTTGGAAAATCGAGGGGGAGGGGGGGCAAGGGGAAACTTTATTAAATTTACGCAAGTAAATTGCAATTTATCCCCAGCTTCGGCTCCATTTTGTGTGCCCAGTTTCACCACGATCTTCTCTCGCCGGGCAAGGAGTCACTTTAAATTGGATAAGGCAGGCAACGGTGCGTATGCGTAATGACCGAAGGGCCGAATAAAATAGTTGTGACTACGGTGCGTATACTTGATACTTGATTGGCAATGGCATAGGGTTGAAATGATTTTCCTTTTTAATAATTATCACTTGGGATAAGTTACTGTTAGTATTAACATTGCAGGAATGAGAGCATTTTTAAATATTTTTCACTGCATACTTTTAGACACCTTTTAAAGTGATTTTAAAACGGCAGTATTTTCTTCCTTCCTATTAAGCCTCTATTTCAATTGCCACTTAAGTTGCCACTGGATTGTGATCAATATCCAGCATTTATTATTTAAGCCGCATTCCGTTTTAAAGTTAGAGCCACCGAAATTGAAAATTATAGCCTGGTCAGCACACTGCAGTTCGTGTTTCGCCTTGCTATTTCGCCATTTTGGTGGCAAAACATTTTTGCCTGCCCGAGAACAACGCATTATTTTGTCATTTGCATTTGCCTTTGGCTCTTTTTTCGTCTATTTTTCGTTTCGTTCATTTTCGAAGGGGGGATTCGCTTTTTTTTTCGTTTTTCCTACTGCTGTTTCTCTTTGTTCCTTGCATTTTTTGTTTCTGCCCCGCAGGCCGCCGCCGGTTCAGAGGATGTTTTCCTTTGGCTGCATTCAAATCCCAATCCCAAATCCAATCCCAAGGCTCCGCCCCGCTGCCAAAGTGTCCTTGGGCCAAGTCGAAGTTGCGGAGGCTCTGGCTCACTCTAGATTCCTTTTTCGCTCTGTCAAATTCCGCACAAATCGAGTTAACTTCTAGGCAACCGAAAAATGCAAAAAAAAGAAACAGAAACACGAAAGCGAAATACAAATTCTCATTCTGCATTCTGCAGCCCCGTGACCCGTGACCCCCACTCATTTGGGCCGCCTTCGGCTAAATCAACAAACAAACTGCGACATCATCTGCATCTGCATCCGCGTGTCCTTGCAACCTGTCTCTAATTAGTGGAACTATTTGCCCAGCACAGTTGCCCCCTTTTAACCCTTTTAGCCCTTTTGGTCGCTTTACTTTGGCGATAATTATGCGCCTGAGATTGAAGGGAGAACCCCCTTGAAGATTGCGATATTTTTATTTACTTGCTAAGGACCCTCAGATTGAAAGCATAACATAAGCACTATTGCATTAATGATCCAGATGCAAGTGAAATGGATTTTCTTCATTATTTTGAAAAATATTTAGAGACAGTCTAATAATTTTAAATATTAAATTTGTAATATGCTTTCGGTATAAACACTACAACTAATAACAGATATCAAATATCACAGTTTCCTTATTATAATCTTACCATAGGTTGGGTTCTGGGTTTTTGGTAAAAAAATTTAATTTTTTCTTTTCGTTTTTTTGCTGTAACTTGGCCAAAAATGGTCCTACACGAAAAATAAATACAGTTTTGAACAGATAACTAAATAAGAAATAAATCCATGACACTTTCCGGGTGATCTTGAAAAAATAAAATTTTCGCCTTTTTTCAATTTTTTTATAAGGGGGTACATCATGATTTTTTACGAAAAATGGCAAAAAAAATAAAATGTCCAGGTTTAAATGCCAATCGATAGTAAATTTAATAACGAGTTCAGAAAGGTATGACAATCCATATTTGGATCAATATATCTATTGTTACGGTCAAAAAACCAATTATTTTTCTTTGGGATCTGGGTTTTTGGCCAATATATAAATATTAAATAATTAATAATTTCAGAATAATGTTTTTGCTGGCATTTCTTAGCATTCAATTCAATTAAGTAAGTACATTAATAGCCAGAGATATTTTTAAATTTCCCTCTGAGAAATTGGCTTTCAAACGTTTCGAATGTTGAACATTCACTTGAAATGCAGATCTTGACGTTGGCAGGAGAGAGGACGAAAGGACTCGTCGTTGGTCATCGGCTGGCGTACCTTGCTGTTCTTATATTTTCCAACCACGTATGGTGGGTGGAGTTAGGAGGTGGGCTCGGGGTGCGTATACGTAATGTGTCCTGCTGGGCCACAAAATGTCCATCCTCATTTTACACTGCGTGTGCAGTGCGACGACTTTCGAAGCCAAACAAAAGGACAAGGACGGACGGGCAATGAGCAGTAAGCAGCCCGTCTATTGCAGGCACTTTGAATTATTAAAACTGCACCACAAGGATAACAATAACAAGACTGGAGAGTGGAGAGGACGGACCAGAATCCAAATCCAAATCCGAACGAAACCCAACCAGGCCCACTATCCCAGTGTCCTTTGTGTCGTGTTTTGTGCATTTGACAACGCTAAACGAAAGACACCCAGATGGAAAAGGCATATACACCATTTTAATTTTAGCTTGGATTTTTAATTTTCGAGTGAGGGTAAAAATCCATGTCGGTTAAGCAATTCAAATCGAATTTCTTTACATAAAATATATTTTATGATAAGATTAGAAGAAATATTTGTGGATTTATTTTTAAAAAAGAAAACACATTAAAAATTTTAAACACATTTTTTGGGATTTGGAAAATACTAATAATATTTATGTTCATCTTGCCTGTATAATCTGCATAATATTTAGAAAATTTTAATAAAAACAAGCTCCTCAACTGATCTGATTTTAAAAATATACAAATTCCAACGTAAGAATTTAAAGTGTAGTTTTCTTTGCAGGCACAAAAATCCACACAGCCAGTGAAAAGTGGAGAGCTGGGAAAACTTTTGTGAGAAATCGATGCCAGATTTAATTAGTCAGTGCCAACTGTTGACAGCCGAAGAAGGAGGAGACAGTCGAAGGATCGGCAGATGCAGAATGCGATGCCCAAGTCCTTCGAGAAAAACGAGGGGGGCAGGGGTGAGGGGACACAATAAAGGGAGATGGCAGCTTGCCAGGACATGTTTAGTGCCCGTTTTTACCCTCCATAAAGGAGGGGGCCTTCAGCAGGATCCCCTTCCTCTCCCTCTCTTCTGCCTTCCCTTTCATTCAGGTGCTGTGCTGCGTCAGGAGGTTTGACATGTATGTTGTCCTGGCAAAGAAATAATTTAGCATACTTTTATGCGCCTCCTCGTGTCCCTATTTCTCGGCCATGTGTGTGTGATTGCGTTGTGTTTGCATAGAGTTGCATAAAGAAAAGTGGTGATATCGATGGGTTATGACACCCTTTCGTTTGTTTGGCTATTAGGGAAATGTTCATAGCCATGGTTTAACTAAAAGTTTAACAAAAGTGTAAATTGAAAAATTTAAATATATTCTAAAAAAAGAACAACTATTATAAAATCTTAAAATCCCTTTCTACACTTTGCTCTTATTTTTGAAACTTTTTAAAGCGATCACCCATTTCTTCCGATCTCGCTTTCACTTTCTATATATGGTAATTTGTGTGAATTGAGATGCTTCCCTCGCAACCCTTTCGCTTAATTGCTTTTTCGGCTTTCCATTCCAATTTTGCGACCCACACAACCTTTAAACTCGACCCCCTAGAAAAACCGAAAAAAGGAATCCCAACCACTGGGAAAGAAAAACCGCATTCGGCTTCAATTGTTGGCTGACAAAATGGATTGTCTGTGCTGGCCGCATCTGACTTTGGCAGAAGCCATCTAGCAGCGAAGATAAAGCTATAAAGCGATGGTGAGACAGTTGAGTTCAAAATAATAGCACTTTTCTCTTAGCTAAGCTACAAATAAATTCCTAGATTTAGCAACAAATTTTTCTAGTTCTATATCACTATATTATAAAATGTAGTTAACAAAAAACAAACAAAACAACAGACCAAACTGGCATTTTGAACACATCTGTTTTGTTAAACTAGCGAGGGATAGGACAGAGTTTTTCCACAGAAAAGAGGCATCAATTCCGTTGACTGGCGACAAAAAGACAGTTTTCCCCGAAAACGAAACGAAATGAAACTAGATTTTGCAATTAAAATTCAACACGAGTGAGGGAAAGGGGAGCGGGGGGAAATGGTTTGCAAAACTTTGGCGGCAAAAAGTCAGCAAATGATTTTTACAATTTGCCTTCGAATGCAGTTGCAGCTGAAACAACCAACAGGCACAAATAAAATGCATGGCAAAGCAGAAAAAGTTTGTCAGGGAAAAAATAAAAAAGATATATACAAAAATACATAAAACCCACCGCAAAAGTCCAGGTGGAAAAAAGGGTATAAAGGTACTTCCCCCTTTTTGCATGACCAATAAATTGTGTTTTTTTTGTTCGTCTGTTGGTTTTCTGTTTGTTGTTTTGTTTTCTCCTTTTTGCCTCCTTTTTATCCAACAGGCGGCGCCACAAGAATTATGGCTGGACACAAGAAAAGGCGTGGAAAGCCCAATGAATTATTAATCAACTAGGAGAATGCAAAAGGGAGGAACGAAAAAAAATTCAGGAAGCGGAAAAAGAGGACAACACGAAAATTAAAGGCGGCGCAGCCATAAAAAAAAACCAAAGGAAAGGTATAAAAAAATATATATTCTCCTTTAAAAGAGCAAAGTAATTTTGGACAAATTTTCATTAGAAATCTTTCTCTCATTTGATTTATAAAACACCAAAATAAACTAGGAAAAATAAATAAAATTAAACATTCCCTTTGCTATTTTGTAAACAATTTGATTTACAGATTTTATAAATTGACATTGAACCCTCTTTATAAGCATTTAAATAAATTATTGGCGGAATCTTATACAGTTTCACCTTTTAAGCTAAAATTTCTAAAGCCTTCAAGCAGGCAATAATATATTTACATTTATATTTTCCTGTTATTTCTAAAAAAAAAAGGAAAAACCTAAAAACAACGACAAGTAATAAATGTAAATTCGCCTTGACATCAAATCAGTCGTGTCAAAGTGACTGAATGGATAAATGGGCGAGAATGGGGGAAGGTGGAAAATGTTGGAAAATGTGGGAAAATGTGGGAAAATGTTAGGGCAGGTCAACGGCAGTCAGTCGTCGCAATGAAAGGAGACAGCTTATGATTCGCCGGAAAGGGACGGGAGAGGGAATTCTTCAAATGCCTCGTTATCTCTTCCTCGAAGTTTGTGGCTCCCTGTGCATCCCATGTTTTCCCCAGTCCCGTTTTATCCCACATATGCCAGCATCAAGTGGATTGTCTGGGTCTTAGCTATCCCCTCGACTCGTTCTGTGTTTTTCTCTGTTTTTCTGCTATTTTTTTTTTGCCCATTTTTCTCCATTTCCTACGCTCTTGCCGCTCGTATCACCGCTTAAGTGCACTCGAGTTGCCTGTAAACAAACACACTACTTGGCCCAAAGGGGGGCGGCGGCTGGGCTAAGAACATGATATGCCTTTGTCTAGCCCCAAATGCAATGGCTAAAGATGCACTTTCCAAGAAAGCCAGGACACATCTCTCCTTCCTTAGCTTGGAAAACAAATTATCCTTGCTTTTTCTGTGAGGGTCCTCGACCGGAAAATTTGTTTATTACTTTGCCGTGCAGGATTGTACGAAATTGGTAAACGGCATTTGGAAAAGTAGTGCGAAATATTTAAATGAACCCCTTTTTAGTGATGGATATTACGGGTTACCTTAGGTTATCTTGGGTTAAAAGGGCCATACTTTTAATTGGACTTCTTTCATTTCTCGAGCTAAAAATAAAAGGCAGCTAAAACCACATTAAAGGGCCTTTACTGTGCAATTTTCGCCGTCATATTCCACCATCTTTTTCGCTGTCTTTCGCCTAGTTATTATGTTGCTCAAGTGAAAAATGACGCATTATGCGTTACTTTCAATGCGTGAAAGCCGCTTGTGCGTGTGTGTGAGTGAGTGTATTTGTGTGAGCAGCATGTTGTACCACGTTCTATGTATGTGTGTGTAGTCAAATGTAACCCCTTGTGGCCACACACCCACACACATGCCGAGTTTTTGTCTAGGACCGAGATTTTTATGTGAATTTTTCCAACGTGTTTTTATTTTTGTACATTTTATACAGCTATCTCTGTCTCTGCCCGAAAAACCCCTTCTCTTTTTTTTTTTTGTCTTTTCTCCTTTTTTGTATTTTTTTTTATTTACTGCTGCTGCGAAATTTTCGCGCGTGTGAAGAATTTTTCTTGCCTGCTGCGCGAATTTTTGGATTTAGTTTTAGCTCTTATTTATATGTATATTTTTTCGTTTCAGACCCTGCTGAGCGAGTCCCCATTTCCCTCGATACACATACTTATTTCTTCCCGCTGTTTTTCCTTATTATTACCCAAAGGACCCAAAGTTGTTCTACACTTTTTCACTGTGTCACAGAATTTTAAGTGGAATTTCGCTTGATTAAAATTCATAATGTTTAGAGTGTTTTTCTATGCAAAATTGTGTTAATTAAGTTTTAAGGAGTTTAAGGAATTCCTGAAAACTCGTTATATTCGTTGAACGCAAAAGCTCAAAGACTACTTGTATAACAATTAATTAAATACATTTAAATCATTGAGTATTTTCACCAGGAGGGAAATAAATCAATAATTGCAATTATTTTGTTTTTTATTCTTCTGTAATTGTATTTTATTTCTTTTCCAGTTACAAATTAATTAAACTTTGACTGTGGAATTCGACACATTTATTAATTAACAAAAAATCGCTAGGGGCAAAGAGAAAAAAGCAATTGTATCTCATTGATTCGTCTGCAATTTTCCGCCTTTTGCCCTTATGCATTTTCCACTTTTTCCAATGTAAGCACACACCAATAAAAAAAAAACGAGTAACCAAAAAAAAAATAAAAAGAAGCGATGGTGTCATCAACACATTGCACTTCCGTTTCCGCTTCGCTAGCGTTGGCCACAATTAATGGCCAAGCAAACAATAAGTTCGCCTTCTTCCTCTTTTGGCCACTGCAACAACAACAACAACAACAAAAACCGCAGCAACAACAGCTTAATTTATGAGTGTGCACCGTACAGTAGCCGCTCGCTAATTAATTAATATTTCCCATGGCTGTAAGCGGAATTTGGAATTTTTCATAGCTATTTTTTAAAATTATTCTTGAAATGTCAAAGGCACTTTATTTTAACTCGGCAAATTTTTATGCAAAATAATTTATAACAGCTTTGCAATTTTATTTGCTTCAATAACTAACTGGCTAACTAAATTACGTCCTAATTATTAAAATTAAACCATTTTACTATAATAGACTGGTTTAAATTGTTGAATTAAAAAATAATAAAGTAAAAATATAGGTTTAGATTTTTTAAAAATCTTTTCAATAACTTGGTATTTAATCTTATCGTTATTTTACATGTTTTAATATAACATTTTAATGAAACAATAAAGCATTCTTTCTTTCCAGTTTGAAACAAGTATATTTTATATCCGAACTATAAGAAACCGGATTCACTGCATACTTTTGGGATACCTTTAAAAATGATTTAAAAACGGCCGAACAGAACAGACCGAATGACTTGCTACGTTCTTATTTTGTTTATTGCTTTTCAGGGATCTCCCTTTGTAATTAGCGAGCGACCACTGTCCACGTATCGGCAGTAAAGTAGCCAGCGGATGCTGCAGCTGCAGCTGCATCTGCAGTCACCTGCAGCAGGTGTAGCCTTGAACACAAACACACGAGCGGGCAAACAAACGGGCAAACAGACGGGCAGGCGAACACACACACTGGCAAACAAACGCGAGTTGTCGTAGGCCCGTCGATGCCGATGCGAAATGCCGATGCCGACAAACAAATGGCGAAAGAACGTAAATAGTCCGTGGCGTTTACGGTACGGTGGCGTATACGTGATATACGTTGCGCATACGACGCGTGGCGCGTCCAAAAAAGGAGTTGACGCTTCCAGCGCAAGCGAGACATTAAACGCACCGCAACCGAACGGCACCACAAGAAGCCCAAGTCCACAGGGCAGCGTAAAAGCAGCAAAGGCAGCCAAAGCAGCAAAAGCAGCAGCAGCAGCAGCAGCGGTGGCTAAAATATCAGCTGCAGAGCAGCCAGACAGCATGGCTTAGTTCCCCGGTCCCCCAGACGCACTCCTTCATCCCGTAATTCCCACAGAAACCGAAGCCCGAACGACGAGCCGACGGCGAATCGGTTTAATTCGGCTTAGTTCGAGTGAAGAAACGAGCAGAAATCGAAAAGTCGAGGGCTGTCGAAGGAAGGCGGCCAAATTGTGCATTCGAGGCACTTGAAATGCTCTTCAGCAAGGAAATTTTGATATTTTGATTTACATATTGTTGTAGAAATATCAAAATATCAAAAAAAAATAAAAATAAAAATAAAAAAATTTTTAATAGTCAAAAAAGGGTATGAAATTTCTTCCATTAAAAATTCTAATAATTGTATTATACTCAAGGAAAAATAAGAAAGCTAACACTAACTAATTTAAAATAATAATATTACACTGTTCATCCAAAATCACTTAAATTTCCCAAGGACTCCTGCAAAACACACTACACTCAAGGAAGCGACCAATCCCGTTCATCAATATATTTTGGCGCCAAAAAAAATCGCGTGTAAGCTCGGAAAGCTTTTCAAAATCGGCAGAGCTTTTTCCGAGCTTAGCAACAACTGCAGCGGAACGATTTGGCAAATGAAACACCGAAAAACCGAAGACATAAATATTTCTCTCGGTCTTTCAACTTCGTTTTCAGTCGATTTCAATGGATGATTGGGAAAGGTTCTCCGACTTTTTCTAGAGGGGTGTAATACTCGTATTATTACCCGCAACAACTGCTAAATGCTAGGGAATCGAAAAGGTCAGCATGGGTTCGTTCTTAATTCGTATGTTCAGAATGTTTTTTATTTGCTCTCAGAAGATCTGCGGTTACGAAAGCTTTCTAAAGTTGTATTATATTATTTATTTTGTTCGTCACTGCAAGAGTTGAAAAACCTGTCGCTTTGTTGCCTTGCATAAACTTGCGATACGTGGGATTATTTGTTTAATTTTCACAGTTGAACTACCTTATAAATGGGGTGCAATTATTACAGCACACGTGGAATTAAATGAAATCAACTGGCATATTAATTTAATGTAGAGATTGCAAGTTTATGCAACAATAAACTTTTTAGAAAGTTTTTATACAAATTAAATTATTTAGACAATTTTGGGATTAGGTTTTATTTATTTTATAATTTTAAATAACACTAAATAAATAAAAATTCTGAGGAAATTATAGATTCCTACTACATATCAACTACAAATATCTACCATATTGCGTATTTTGACATTGCTTTCATTTCGGCTGTCAGCAATGTCTAGAAAATCATTTTAAAAGCTATTTTTAAACGTAGGCGGTGGATACAATGTACACATGTTTTGAAATTACCAGCAGATTATTTTGTACATATGTATATTCCAAAAAAATTATAATTTTGTTCTATTTAGCAGGCAAAAGCACTGAACTTTGATATATAAAACACAGAATAGTTAAAACTTTCCCTAATTGCTCTATTTGGGGTTTTTTTTTTTGCAATGCCCTAGGGGATCAGATAAAATCATGGGCGGCTGCCTCAATAATTTGTGGTACACAGTATGAAATGTTGGACGAAAAAAATCAAAAACGAAAACAACTGTTGCGCTGGATAAACATGATAATGGCAGTATGCTAACACACGAACACCCGACTCGCTAAATAACTATTTTTTTTTTGGTCCGGAAAAACCCTGTCAACGGAATAATGCCACCAATTGTGGCAAGCCCCGAAATGACCGTTGGAAGTTTGCCTGGTTATTGACACATTTGCTTCTATTTCAAATATATTCTTTATTCTCCTCTCCATTTCGCTAGTTTTTCTGTTTTTTTTTTGTATGCACAGCACGATGTTTGGTGAAAGCCGAGCCCGAAAATGGAGGAGGAGTACGAGCCAGACAGAAAGTTCAGACCTACGGCACAGTGGGCCAGGTTCAAAGTTTGGCAAGTGAAAAAAAAGAATTCTTTATCAAAACATATATATTTTTTATCAGTATCTATTAAATGATTACTTTTCATTAAATTAATTAAACAAAACAAAAAACAAATTTTTTTCTTTAAATAAATAAAATTTTCCATGGAGTTTTATCTATTAATTTATTAATCAATTTTCTTAGGAAATGGAAATCAATATAATGCAAGTCAGTTGATAAGACAATTTCCGCAATTCCCCGTATTTATTTTAATTAATTTTAATTAATCGATAACAGGTTACCTTCAAACTCACAGAAAATTCACAAGATAAAATTGATTAGCCACTTTTCCGGGTCCAGCTCCACTGTACTCGACTGCTGCACTCAATGTAAACATGTACGCAATGACTAAATTAACAAAGAGACCTCACCCAAATGGGTCAACATTGTTCTAAGGCCCCTGCCCCCTTTTTTTTCGAACCGAAAGAACAGCAACTGGTGGCATGAATAGAAATGTTGGCAATTTCTATGCTTCGTTTCGTAGTCTCCATACACATTTTTGGTCAAGGACAGTTTGTATAGTACTTGGGTCTCTCTTATGGAAATGCTGGACACACCTAAAGGCCAACACCCAGATAAAGTCATATTTAAATGCTTAAATAAATATTATAAATCAGAGTAAACAGAATTTCTCTACAATAACATTTTAATTTCAGTTTCAGTTACAATAGCAGGGCTATCAATAAATCTCTGTTCGCAATCAAAAGTGGAATCGTTTAACCAGGCCAAAGCCACCGCAATTGCAATTGCAGCGCGAATTTAATGCTCAACTAGCCCTGAAAATTATATTGAAATTATAAATGTTTAATACGTACTTTGTACGACTGCACGACTATATGGTCAGTGAACAGATTGTCCCGTCCGCCCAGCCGATGATGGGTTTTTAATGCGTGTTTTAATGGTTCGTTGAGTGCCCGTCGAGAACTGTCAACCAAGCGTGCAGGTGCGAGTGAGACGAGGATGGACACCGAGCGGTACTCAAAACTGAGTAGCCATTCAAATTTCCATCAGCTTTTGTCCATTGCACACTTGCATGTCGCATGTCATCTGTTCATAATGCCATTACAGGAACCATCTGTCTTTTTGGCGTGAGGTTCTGTCGGCCGACGTCAAGTTTATTGATTCAATTTTAGCAGGTTAGGGGTTGAACTAATACAAAATTATTGGTTTGTACTCAAGGCCGCGGCTGTGGAACTTATATGCCTCAATCGTAATCTAATTCGAGGATTATTAATCGACTTTATTTCGGGTATAACAGTTTTTAAGGCTTTATAATTAACTGTTATACTGTTATAAAAAAAATTGCATCTTTACAACAGTTTTACAGTGAAATACAACAAATAAATTCCAATAAAATGTAAATCCTTAATCAAATCTTTCATAAAGGTTATAAAACAGTAATACTCTGATAATAAACGTTAACCAGAGTGACTTCTGCTGAAAACGTGCGTATTATCTGAATAAATGTTTTTGTGCCCTAAAAACAGCTGTTGTTTAATTGTCATTTAATTACAATGACTCTATTTAAAGGGCTCTTAAATGGTTTTAAAGACTTTAAAGTCATTTATTCAACTGTTACACAAATATCTCAGATCGTATCTTGGTGATTTCCTTAGCAAACAGCAAGTTACACTTCAATTCTCGCGTTGCGATACAGAAGAGAGATACAGAAAAACCCGAATCGAAGGTGAAATAAAAGCAAAAATCGGTCAGAGCTGAGGGATTAAATTTACCCTGAGGCAAGGCCAGCAGCCGAAATATTTCATTCGGAGATACCTTTTTATTTGTTCTCTCTAACGAGTTGAAAGCGAAACTGGAAATTAATGGCAGAGGTTCGTTCACCGATCGAATCTCAGAATATCCGATGCAATTCACTTTAATTGGAATTGAAGTTGACTAAAAGTAAAACCCACACTGGGAAAATAGGACAAGCTAAGTTGTCACGATTCAGCGATATTCTCAAGAATATTCAATTCAATTGATTTGCCTCTTGTTACTGGGCGCATATTCTTTTTTCCGCAAATTCCGAGAGCCATAAATTAGAACGAGAAATAATGTGGAACCCGAAGTCCGAAGCGAAAACAAAAGCGAAGGCGTCAGCGGCGTTGATGATGACGACGATCAGCGCTTGATTCTTCGTTCTTTTTAATTTTTAATTCAGCATGTTTTTTTTCAGCTCTTGAGATGCCAGTTTCGCTGCCCGCTGATTTTAATGATTAGTCCGGTGATTTTGTTTTCTATTTACCGCCTGAGGCCAGAAACAGAGATTCTGGGTCAGTGGAATCAAACAGAAACAAAAGCGAGGCAGAGCAAAAAATTAGACACGTAGGAAAGCATAAAAAATATACACAACTGAGACTTGCAAATTGGTTATGGAATTTATGAATGCGTTAGCGTTAAGTCGACGGGAAAAATGGGTTCTTTGTGGAGAAATTGGCTAAAAGGGGGTATATTAAACCTTAAAAAAAAAACATTTAAAAAGTACTATAATATCTATGCATATAAAATTATAATCGTTAGGACTAGAAGGTTTCTAAATTGCAAAAAAATAATTTAAAAAACAAACAGATTTTAAAATAGAAAACTTTATAAATATGTATATAAAACTATGATCGTCAAGACTGGAAACTTTCTAAATTAAAAAAAAACAGATTTTAAACTAGAAAACTTTATAAATATGACAAAAAAAACTATGATCGTTTTCTTAAAATTTCTTTAAAATAAACCTCTTTTAAGTTATCATCTATGTAATACCTCCCGAACGTATAAACCCTGTTCTTAAAATCCCATCTTCGAGTTGGCGAACGTGAAAAACTTTCGGGGCGACATTCTTTGCATTGGACCGACGTCTCCATGAGCAATTAGTCGTCACTGATTGCCGCGGAAGTTGAGCAAGGGGACCAACATATATAGTCGGGGAATGGGACTACTGACAGCAGAGGAAACACAAATAGCGGAATGTTGATAATTGCCCACGTTGCCAAGTAGCAAAAAAAATACAAGAAAAATATACACAACCCAAGAAATAAAATAAATAAATGCCAAATTAGAGCAATAAAAAGAGGCGACGCGGAAAAAAAAAAACAAAACGAGTACGAATCGAGCTGAGTTGAGGAAGACAGAGCGATAACCCCCGAGAGTGAGTTGAATAAAAAGTATTGTCTTCCCAAGATTGCCACTCATAATCAGTTTGGGATTATGTCAATATAATATAATACTGTATTTAATAAAATTGCACCTGATAATCGTTTAAAAATTAAAAAAAAAAAAAGAAGTATTATATATGGAAATTATAGCCTAAAAGATCCTAAATTATTTGATTTTTATATCCATAATGTATGATTTATATCAAGTCTTAACTTTGAAATTAAAATAAGATATATGATCATATAATCATATAAAGATTTTTACAGATCTCTAAAATGATTATCCCCCAATATTTTGCTTTCTATCTAATCTTAACTTTGAAATTAAAATAGGATATATGATTTTTTTACATATCTCAAAAATGATTATCCCCCAATATTTTGTTTACTATCTGATCTTAACTTTGAAATTAAAATAAGATATATTATCATAAATGATGATAACGATTTTTGTATAGATCTCTAAAATGATCATCCTCCATTATTATTTTTTCTACCAAAACATGTCAGATTGATATGAAAACCTCCCATTACATGTACTTGGAGTAGTTGAGTGCGAACCACTTACCTCTTTGACCTTCTGACGTCGCTCCTCCAGCGTGGCGTCCAGTGTGTCCGCCGCCTGATCATTTCCCCCGCCTCCCAAAGGCAGTTGCTGTTGGTTGCTCTGCTGGGCGGGACTTTGTGGATGGGAGGCGGATACCTGGCTGGCGGCAGTGTCGCCCTGAACTGGAGCGGCCAGAACGGGAATGGCGGCGTGCTGTTGACCCTCCTCGTCGGCCTCCTGCTGATCCGCTAGAGCGGCGACGGGAGCGGGAGCTTGTGCCTGTTGGGCGAGTGCCTGGAATTGTCCTGGCTGTTCCCCGCCTCCTCCTCCGCCGGCAGCCGCAGGTGGTTCATCCAGCATATCGCCCAATTCCGCACGGATCTTTTGCTCCAAACGCTGGCGATCGCCGATAAAGTGCGGATCCTCGCTGCGATGGGGGGCGTGGGCGGCGAGGGGCGGGGCCGGGATGAAGATCTCGGGACCGGCCTTCTGGAAGTGCTTGTAGACGCGCAGGACGCGGTCGCTGCCGAAGTTGTCCGGCAGCAGGAAGATGCCGCCGAAGCAGAGGAAGCACAGCGTTACCAGGACGAGTCCAATCAGACATTTCTCGCGCGAGTGGAAGTTCGATTTGCGTCCAATTGGACTGATGCGATACATGGTGGATTTTGGTTTTCTTATTTAGTTAGGCGTGTTATCCTGTTTGGCAGCTTGTTTTGGGGTTTTTTTTTTATTGTTTCACTGCAGTCTTCTCGGGCATTTAAGGTTTGTTTTTCTGTTTTCCAGGAGTCTTGATTTCTTATGCTTTATGCTGTTTATTTAATAGGGAAATTAACATTAGTTAGAAGGATTTTTATAGTCTTTTTAAGGATTTAAATGTTAATTATTTAAATTATTTTTTATTATTTAAGTTTGATTTGGGTTTGAGTATTTTCAGGGTAGTTTTTTTTTAATAATTTATTTAACAGGATACACTCAGCTGTTTTATTTTTTGCCGGTTTTCTCTCTCTACTCTCTCCCTCGCTCTCTCCTTTGAGACTCGCTCTCACTCGATGACAGTGCAATTGTTATTGTTATTATTGGCTATTTTCGGTTGTTTTCACATACACATACACACACACACGGCTAAAAAAAGGAACACGAAATGAAAACGAAATGCAACAAAAAAAGCACAGGTAAAAAATGCCAACAAAAAACAAAGGTAATTGTAATTCGAGGCGATGTCGCTGCGTGGCAAAAGAAGAAGAGCGGCAGCACACACACACACTCAAACAACGTGGCAAACACACAGACACGCGTTTATGCGTAGCATTGCAAAAATCATGATTTCGCATTGCGATTTCTCATTTGTCATTTTAATTAACTACTCTAATTTGCACAAAATGCACTGAAATAAAAATCTCAAGTTGTTACTGATTTTGTATATCGCACATTTTACTTAAATAAGTGCAGATTTATTTTTTAGTGTGTTTGGCAGTAGAAGCAAAAATTTAATATTTTGATAACGATGTTATTTCTTTGGAAGGCTACTAATGCTGTAGCACATTTTTAATCCGAACTTAAAGTTTAATTTTATGTTTTGTGAATCACTGATTCAGATTCATTTTATTCTTTTTTTAAGCACTGTACTGTTTAGTGAATCACTAGGCATTCAAATTATGATGTTTAGCACTCTCTTGCAAGCCAGCACTGAAATTTATTCATAAGCACATTTTGACACTTAAATTCGCACTTTTTGCGGTGTATTTGCGTTTTTTATCTCGTTTGAGATCTAGAATAAATCACGATTTCGTGGCCATGCATAAACTGCAGGCGAGAAAGGGACGGGACGAGAGAGAGAGTTGGTGAGAGAGGGGGGCGGACAGGCAGAGGAACACGCAATATTTTGCAACAACAAAAAACGGGCTGACAACAATAACATTTATTACGGAATACCGTTAGCTGGCCAAACAACCGTACGATTGAAAAACACACAGACGCAAGCAACAACAAAAAAAAAAGAACGGTGGAGAAAAGAGAAGCACAGCTGATGGGAGAAAGGAGATGGGGAAAGCATAGCATAAAAGGGATGAATCTTTTGATTTTGATTTTGGATTTTTCTCCGCCTTGGCATTCTTCTCCTTTCTCCGCCCCCGCGCCGCTATCCATCTCGCTCGCACCCCAGCCGCTTCTTCCTGGTGTTTTTGTTGTTTCCCCCGCAGCAGGAGCTGCGTGTGCGAGCGAGAGGGGGGCTGCGACGAGGGGGTCCCGCCGCGATTCACCTGCCACTTTTTACTTTTCACACACAAACCGAACGATTCGATTCAATTGGCAGCCGAGCCGTCAAACCATCGAGGCCTTTTCGAGATTCGCGTTTAAATCTGACGGGCTTACGTTTTTTTAATAACAAGTTACTCGCCACTCCAGTGATGGTGAAACGGAACGGCTTCCCGATGACGCGCTATCGATATTTCTGGCCAGCACTACGGCAGCGTTGCCATCCTGATTTGTAATGAGTTATCGATAGTTTGGATACAACTAAAAATGTATCGAATGTTTTATTGAACTTCGAAGTTCAATGGTGACTATCGATGTTTCTGCATGTCAAATTTAAATATTAGGGTTATTAATTGATATTCTTAAGTAGATAAATTAAATTAAATGGTGAAACAAATTAAACGATAAAAAAACAAACAAAATTAATTAAAGCACCTTTTAAAAATACTTTGATTATTATACCACTAATTTAAATATTAGGGTTATTATTTGATATCCTTAAGTAAATTATTATTAAATCGAAAAAAAATCAAACAAAATTAACTAAAGCACTTTATAAAAATACTTTGGTATTATTATTTAGAGGAATACCCCTGACTGTTCCCAGCTGCCTATCGATAACCGCCGTTCGACTGCATTGTTTTTTGTTATATTTCACAATTCCCCCGGATTTCCGCCAGAAATCCCCCGCAGAAAGGATGCCCAAGGAGAAGAGCAAGTCCCGCCATCGCAGCCGCAGCCGGGAAAGGCGGGATCACCGCAGTCCGGAGGCGAGGAGCAGCAGGAGCAGCGGGAACAGGGATCGCGATCGCAGGGACCACAAGGACAAGGATCGCCGCAGGGAAAAGGACAAGCAGGACAGCAAGCGGGAGCACAAGAGCAGGCGGCGCAGGTCCTCCAGCTCATCCTCCTCCTCTAACTCCTCCTCGAACGCAGCCCACCGCTCCCCACTGGCCAAGAGCTCGATGAAGCTGCTCCAAACTCTAGAAGCCCGCCGCCTCGTCGAGCAGAAGGACCGGCAGCGGCGAAAGGACGAGCTGAAGGCCCAGGAGACGCCCGAGGAGAAGCGCGCCCGCCGTTTGCGCGAGAAGCAGGCCAAGGAGCAGCGGCGTCGCGAGCGGATGGGCTGGGACAACGAGTACCAGACGTACTCCAATGAGGACAACCCCTTTGGCGACTCCAATTTGACCTCCACCTTCCACTGGGGCAAGAAGCTCGAGGTGGAGGGCCTCTCCAATCTGTCCAGCAAAACGGTGGAGGTGCTGTCGCTGCAGAAGCAGCTGGAGAATCGCCGCGAGCTGGAGAAGGTGAAGAAGCGTCGCCAGGAACGCGAACTGGAACGGCAGGTGCGCGAGGATGACCTGATGATGCAGCAGCGCGCCAAGGAGGCCGTGCAGTTCCGCGAATGGCAGCGCCAGGAGGATCAGTTCCACCTGGAACAGGCTCGTCTGCGCAGCGAGATTCGCATTCGCGATGGCCGCGCCAAACCCATCGATCTGTTGGCTCAATATGTAGCCGCCGGGAATGCGCCGCTCGAGGAATCCCTCGAGATGCAGATGCATGAACCCTATGTCCTGCTCAATGGCCTGCCCATGGAGGAGCTGGAGGATCTGCTGGTGGACATCAAGGTCTACGAGGAGCTGGAGCAGGGCAAGCACATTGATTTCTGGAACGACATGATCACCATTGTGCAGGACGAACTGCAGCGCCAGCAGAAGCTGCAGGCGGAAACGCAGTCGCTCAACCAGCGACGCGATGGCATCCACCAGGCGGTGGTCAAGGATGTGGCCGACATCTTCAGGGGCAAGAATGCCCAGCAGCTGGAGGAGATGCGCCAGCGCATCGAGGCCAAAATCAGCGGAAGAGCCGATGGCGTGGACATCAGCTACTGGGAGAGCCTTCTCTCGCAGCTGAAGGCGCACATGGCCCGCGCTCGACTGCGCGATCGCCATCAGTCGCTGTTGCGCGAGAAGCTGCTGCTGCTGAAGCGCGAGAACGAGGATGAGACGACGCAGGAGGAGGTGCCGCCGCCGGTTAAGGAGGAGGAGCAGCAGATGGACACCCAATCGGAGGTAGAGGAAGCTCCCTCCGAAGAGGACGACCCGCTGAAGGAGCTACGCGACGCAGTGCGCCTCTACCAGGCGGGCAACTACAGTCCGCGCTACATACGCGAGGAGGAGTTCACCGGGCGGCGCGTGCAGAACGAGGAGGACGACGAGCCGGAGGCGGAGGGCGCTCTCTACGAGGAGGAGGACGACGAGAGGCGAACCCAAAGACAGCGCCTGCTAATCTTGCACCCCGAACGCGTGGACACCAACCATTTGACGCCGCAGGAGCTGCGCATGCGCAACGAGGCGCGGCAGGGAATGCAGGGCGACGAGGCCGAGTTCAGTGTGGAGACCACGCTGGATGCAGTGCCTCAGCTGGCCACGGATAAGTACCGACCGAGGAAGCCGCGCTACTTCAATCGCGTGCACACCGGATTCGAGTGGAACAAGTACAATCAGACGCACTACGACATGGACAATCCGCCACCGAAAATCGTGCAGGGCTACAAGTTCAACATCTTCTATCCGGATTTGATGGACAAGTCGCAGACGCCGCAGTACTTCCTCACGCCCTGCGCGGATAATGGTGACTTTGCCGTGCTGCGCTTCCACACCGGGCCGCCGTACGAGGACATCGCCTTCAAGATCGTCAACCGCGAGTGGGAGTTCAGCTACAAGCGCGGCTTCCGCTGCCAGTTCCACAACAACATCTTTCAGCTCTGGTTCCACTTCAAGCGATATCGCTACAGGCGTTGAGGCGATTGTATATTATCGCAATGGAACCTCATCATTTTTTTGTAGCCCTTATTTTAATGTCCCAAATAAAATGTAAGAACATAATTCTTTGGAAGAGGTATTGCTCATTTAATATGGTTTTTTAAGGCTCTCTGTTTAGAAGTTATATTAATTATTATCAAGAAAGAACCTCCTCTTTTTTTTGTACCCCGAAATAAAATGTAAAAACAGAAATCGTTGGAATATTTAATAGGATTTTTAAAGGCTCTTTGTCTAGAATTTCCATTAAATATATTATCTAGAAACAACCTTCATTTTTTTTTAGCCCTTATTTTAATGTCCCAAATAAAATGTAAGAACAGAAATTGTAGAAAGAGGTATTGCTCATTTAATAGGATTTTTAAAAGCTCTTTGTTTAGAAGTTCCATTAAATATATTATCAAGAAAGTAAAGAGCTATGAATTTATGTACTTTGAAATACTTGTTTAGGAATAGTTCTTTAAATATCCTTTATTAAGTGTGAGTTATAACAAAAAACCTCATAAACCTGATCAAATATTTTCAAGAAAGTAAAAAGCTACGAATTAATGTACTTTTTAAATATTATTTTAGGAAAAGTTCTTAAAATAGCCCATATCAAGTGTTATTTGTATCGAAAAACCTTATATAGTATTACCAAGAGAGCAAAGAAGAACTGAACAATTTGTTTAGGAATAGTTTCTAAAATATCCTTTATTTACATTCGAAAAACCTCTTATCACACGGATTTTCCCCTTAAATTTAACACATTCCAATAGACTAAGTTTGTAAACGGGCTAATTAACCATCACATCACACTGCAGTCCTTGATGGGCTGCTCCAGGACCTTCTCGACGGGCTCTCCGCGCTCCGCCCTGTGGACCTGGGCCAGGACACTGGCGTGCTGGGGAAAGGCCAGGCAGGAGAGCTTCGAGTGCACCAGCTGGCCGTCGATGGCCACCTCGAAGGATCCGCGGCGTCCTTGGCGGCAGGATACGTCCAAGTCGGGCGACGAGGCCAGCAGGAAGTCGCGCAGCAGGTGGCACTGTCCGCTGAAGTTGCAGATGCCGCTGCAGGATGATTTACTACTGTTATTTAACTGGATTTTGGCAGTTGGAAGGGAGATTCCTTACCAGTATTCCACCTCCACTTTCACCATACTTTCACCATTACATAAAAGTAATCAAAACAGAAATAAAAGTAGCGCTTCAGCAACAGCTGTCGCTAAATAATCGCTATCGTCTATCGTTGCACTTAAAAAAATATATTTAAATTAAAAAAAATTTTATTTTTAAACTAATTAGTTTATGTGGATTTATTTAGTTAATTTTTGTTCCTTATGCTTCCTTATGGGCAAGTTTTTTGACCGTAACAATGGAAGTACTGATCCAAATATGGATTGTCATACCTTTTTGAACTCGTTGTTAAATTTCCAATCGATTGACATTTAAACCTGGACATTTTATTTTTTTGCCATTTTTCGTAAAAAATCATGATGTACCCCCTTAAAAAAAAATTGAAAATTGGCGAAAATTTTATTTTTTTAAGATCACCCGGACAGTATCAAGGATTTATTTATTATTTTGTTATCTGTTCAAAACAGTGTTTATTTTTAGTGTAAGACCATTTTTGGGCAAGTTACAGGAAAAAAACGACAACTTATCTAGGTTTTCTGATGCTATTCTGGCATTAAACGTACACGAATGATTTTGATCCTTAACATTAACCCTTGTTAGCTTTGGCTCTGAGCAACGTTTTGCAGGCGGCTGTGTGGGTTTTCAGAGGGAGTTCATCTGGAAATGATGAAGTATTAACGAAAGGAAATTAAAACTATAAATTATTTACAACATACATATCTTGTGATCGCCTTGAACGGGCAGTAGAATATTCAACTGCTCCGGCTTGGTGCAGACAAACACATAAGGACTCTCCGACTCGCCGTTGGGAAAGGCCTCGCGGTACTCCTCCTGCGGCAGGCAACTGTCCACGTGAACGCAGCCCAGCAGACTGCTGGTGGGATAATGGCTGGGGAACTTGATATCGGGATCTAGGGAGCACAAATTACAAGTTATTTTTGAGATTTTTTCGTTTTTATTATGCCAAACTTACCGCCGTAAAGCACCTTGTAGAAGCCCTCCATTTGGGCAATGTCCTCGCTGTGCGGTTCCTTGGAGGTGGAGGCTATCCAAAGTCGGCCACGGTGTTCACTGTACCACACTCGTCCCTCGTGCCTATGAGAAAAGTATTATAGGGTATAGGAAATTCAGGAAAATAGCAACCCACTTTTTAATGCCCGCCACTAGAAGCGAAGCCCATGGCTGGTGCATCGACAGGCACTGGCGCATGTCCTGCATCTCCAGCAGCTCCTTGTCCTGCACCCGATTGTAGATCCGCTCCAGACCATCGCTGGCCGCCGCCGGGGCGGGCCAACTCTTGGACTCCTTGCTCTGCCTGTAGACCGGCGGCTTGGCCATGTCCAAATTGGGCGCCAGCGAGAGCGCCGAGTGGCCGGTGATTGAGTTGGCACTCCAGTTGGAGGCGCCGCCCGAGGCTTTGGTGACCGCCGCCAGTTCGCTGATCACCTGCTGCTCGTACTCCTTGGAAATGGTCGGCTCCTCGGGCAGCTCGCGGCCAGCAAAGTCCACGCGAATCTTGCGCTTCAACCGACTGCCGTGCTTCATGTCCTGCATCTCGCTCTTCAGCTTCTCGAACTTCTCGCGCTCCGCGTCGCTCAGCCAAACGGAGTTCTCCTGGAAAAGGCAAATAATACAATTAATAGATGATCTTACAAAGCTAAGATGCATGGTTCGGAAAATAACACACACTGTAAAAAACTTGTGTTATTTACATGTTAAAAAAGTTATTAACTTGTGTGTAAAAAATTGTATCCTACATATGAATGCTAGAAACATAATTAACACACACATGTCATTTGTGTTATTTACACGACATGTTTTTTTACACAGCGTGTTTTTAACACGATCAGTTTTTGACATTAAAAAATTGAAAATATTCACGGTTATCCAGAGTATAAGAATTTATAAATGCTTTGAAATGGTTAAAACAGATATCGTGCCCCATATTAGTTTTTCATTTTTACTTCGACTCGTTAATGTCAGTAAAATGTAATTTTCATTTGTGTTAAAAACACAGTGTGTAAAAAACACGTCATGTTAAAAACACAAGTGAGTTGTGTGTGCTAACAATTATTTTTCACATTTTAACCCCTTTGTATTTGACACAGATGTCAACAATTTTGCTCACACTGTAAAATACAATTTTTCATGTTTCTAACATGAACCCTGCTATGAAGCCTGTACCCACCTGGAAGTAGTCCAGTTCATCATCGATCACCGTGGTCCGCTTCTCGCTGTTCTTGTCGTACTCCAGCAGGCGATCCCTTTGGGCCAACGCCTTGTCCAGCGCCTCCTTGGCGGACTCCTTGCTGGCCTTTTTGCCCTGTTTAGTGGCCGCCTTTGAGCTACCGCCTCCCTTCTCCCTGGCCGCCTTGGCCAGCTGCTGCTCCTCCTCGGCCGTGTGGACGGGATCGCCGCAGCAGAGGCAGGGACCACTGCCCTCCTGTTCGCAGACGATGCGCCCGCAGCCGAGGCAGTTGTTGATCAGCTTGTGCTGGGCCGCCTGGCAGTCGCAGTGCCGCCGGCCCTTCAGCAAGATGGTGTCGCCCTGGACGCGGCCATCGCTGGCATACAGATTCACATACTTTCCGGCCTTTCCCTTGGCTCCCTGGCCGGGATTCTGATGGATCTGACCAGTGGCCGCCAGTTGCTTGGTGGGCGTGCGACTCTTCGCGTTGTTCCGCGGCTGCTTGCCACTCAGCAGCATCCGGCGGCAGTTCAGCAGGAACAGGCGATGCTCCTCGTTGTCCTCGCTCAGCAGATTCCCAAAGTAACTATCAAATTCGTAGTCATCCTTGATGCTCAGGATGGCGCTGGAGGAGATTGACCCGGTTAGAAAGGCATTTATCTGGGAATATCCGGTACCTACGACATCATCTGATCCGTGACCACGCAGTCCAGACACTTGGACAACGTGTCCCGCACGAATTTCTCCATTTTGCACTCAATTAGTGGGTTAACTTTTTGGAATTGTGAAATTACAAGGGAATAACTTTAAAATCCAACGCAAACTGTTATCGGCCACAATCGATATCGATAAAAGAAACAGCTGTGAACATATGATTGAAAAAAACAGGTTGCTAGCAAGGTGACTAGTAAATACCCTATGATATTTACAAATATATTTAAAATCTTTGAAAAAAATCAATAAATTTGTATGGTGAATTTTAAATACCGTATTGTATTTAAAAATATATTTCAAATTTCAATTTAAGACATTTGTAGTACTTACATTTAGCACAAGTTGTTTAAAATTAAGTAAAAAAAACCTACAAATATATACATAAAATATGCTTAATAATATTGAAAATTTAAAAAACCTCTTCTGTATAAAGACATCCAAGTCAAATGGAAATCCAGAATTACTCAAATAAATTTTAGATACAAAATAGTTGATTCCATAAAATAATAACATTTTTAACTTTTTTACAAATACTATTTAATGAAAAAAAAAAGAAAACAACAAAAACACACAGAAAAAATTAAACCAAAACACATGTGAAATAATACTCAATGGAACATCTGTAGTCAACCAACCGAAACTGATAGCTAATGTCTACAGTCATTTGTTTTTTCCTTGGAAAGAGTATGGCGCAACAAATGCGGCGATTAATGGCTGGCCGGTGGCAAATAAATAAAGCCCGATTCCCCAGCAACTCCAACAGTTCCCAACATGTCGCTATATCGCCCGGAATTCTCCACATCGGAGCAGTTGAGAATCGACGCGGAATTCTCTAGATTGGCCAGTAAGTGGAATATCATGGTGAAATACCCATAGGCAGATAACGAAACTAACCAACTATCGCACAGAGAACAAGAGTGTTTACCTGGATCATGCGGGCACCACTCTATATGCCGAGAACCAGGTGAAAGCCGCCGCGGAGCAACTGCAGCGGAATGTCATCTGCAATCCGCACACCTGCCGCCTCACCGGCGACTTCGTGGACCAGGTGCGCTTCAAGTGAGTTCAACCGTGTCCAGAAATCATGGAACAATACCATATATTTAGTGATATTCCGTCATTGGGTTTCCCTTGCGGGGGTCTTATAGGAGATATGGCATGTGGTTCAAGGGAAATCCTTATATTATAAACAAAAGAACCATTATCATAACAACATTCTAAATAAATATGTTGTTTATAGAATTTAAAACTTTTATAACTTAAATTTCTTGTAATTAGAAGTTATTTTCTGTATAATTATTCATACGTTTTGTCCCTTAAACTGATCTAAAATGTAGTATTCAGTATCATAAAAACCTTCTATAAAAATATATTATTTATTACCTTTAAAAATCTTAACTTAAATATCAAAAAAATAATAAACAATCTGGTTTAAAGATCGCAGAAAAAAAAACATCTAGCAAAAAAAAATAAGAAACAAACGAATCATTATCATAAAAACATTCTATAGAAATATGTTGTTTATAGACTTTAGAAGTGTTATAACTCAAATTTCGTATAATTAGAACTGTTTTTCTGTAAAACTATCCGCACTTTTTAAAACAAACATGAATGCTGATCTAATATTTAGTATTCAGTATCATAAAAACATTCCATAAAAATATATTCTTTATTACCTTTAAAACTCTCTTAACTTAAATATTAAAAAAATTCATACTTTTTTTTCCCTTAACTTCTACAGAATATAATAAACAATCTGGTTTAAAGATCACCGAAAAAAAACATATAGCGAAAACCAGTTTTCTGTTCTATTTATAAAATTAATTAATTTTTTCATGTCAAAGCAATGCTTAATAAGCTTATGTATATATTCAGTCTAGTCTACAAGGAATTATTTGAAACTTTGTAATTATGATGATATTAAAAGATCCCAAACAATTTAGTTATTTCTTTATACCATGATATTCCAGGACCGTTGTCTTTTATCTCATTTATAAATATATGATTTTCTTAACTTATGAGATTTAATAAATACTAATCTTTTCAGGGTTCTGGAATTCTTCAACACCACCGCCGAGGATTACCATGTGATCTTCACGGCGAATGCGACAGCTGCTCTGTCCTTGGTGGCGGATAACTTTGACTTTGGATCCTCGGGAGACTTTCACTTCTGCCAGGAGAATCACACCTCAGTGCTGGGGATGCGCGAAAGGGTCCGGGCCAATGGTATATACATGCTGAAGGAGGCGGAAATCTCTGCGGGATTGGCCAACGGAAAGGGGAAAGTGCTTCAGGAGGAATCCTCGAGAAGAACGGGCAACTCGCTGGTGACCTTTTCCGCCCAATGCAACTTCAGTGGCTACAAAATCCCACTGGAAGCCATAGGAAGGATCCAAACGGATGGTCTGCCGCAGGCGGGCAAACGAATTTGGGGTTCTGGGGATGAGAAGAAGGATACTACGCACAACGACTACTATGTGTGTCTGGATGCCGCCTGCTTTGTGGCCACCAGTCCCTTGGATCTGCACAAATACCAACCGGACTATGTTTGTCTGAGTTTCTACAAGATCTTTGGCTATCCCACGGGTGTGGGAGCCCTCCTCGTGAGTCGTCGCGGAGCGGAGGCCTTCGGAAAGCGTCGCTTCTTTGGCGGCGGCACCATCAACTATGCCTATCCGCATGCCATGGACCACCAGCTGCGGGAGTCCTTTCAGCAGCGCTACGAGGACGGCACCCTGCCCTTTCTGTCCATTGTCGCCCTGCTCGAGGGATTCCGCACGCTGGAGAGACTGGTGCCCAAGGCGGAGGGACTGGGCACCATGGAGAGGATCTCCAGGTGGGTAACTAGGAGTACAGAGTATAGAATGGGTTCAATGAATTATTTTGAATTTTTTGTTTTGCTTGAATGAATTAATTAGAATTATGATATTAATTGAATGAATTTTGAGTTTTAAGTTTAATAGAATTGAATGAATGAATGAATTATTTTAAATTTTTTGTTTTGTATGAATGAATTAATTAGAATTTTGAGTTTAATAGAATTGAATGAATTTAAATTTTGAGTTTAATAGAATTAAATGAATGAATGGCATGAATTCCGAAATAATTCAAACGAAAATTTCTTTAGAAAAAGAAATGGCCATCATTTTGTGATTAAATCTGCCTGTTCCTCTACCTTTCCCGAGATATACTAATTTAAAGTTTGAAAACACTAAATTGACACCACAAAATTTCAAAAAAATCACAGATGATAACCAAGGCAAACTCTTCGAGGTACCCGAGCTTGAAGAAAATCTAATATTTCATATGCGCAGTTGAGAAATTCTTACCCTATATACATTATATTATATCATTTATACAGAAAATCCCTCTTTTTAGGCACGTTTTTGGCCTGGCCCAGTATTTGGAGGAGCAGCTGACTGAGCTCGAGCATCCCAATGGCGAGAAACTTATCCAGCTGTACAACAAGGTGGGCTACCGGGACAAGAGCCGCCAGGGCGGCATCGTGGCCTTCAATGTGCGCACCGAAACGGGATCCTTTGTGGGCTTTGGCGAGATCGCCTGCGTGGCCGCTTTGCATGGAATCCTCCTGCGAACCGGCTGCTTTTGCAACATTGGAGCCTGCCAATATTACCTCGGTCTCGATGAGCAGGCCATGGATGCGATTTACAAGCGAGCCGGTCGCATCTGCGGCGATTACTTTGACCTCATCGACGGACAGCCGACGGGAGCGGTGCGCGTGTCCTTCGGCTACATGACCACCCGGCAGGATGTGGATGAGCTGCTCAAGATGCTGCGCTCCAGTTATTTGGCCACCAAGCCGCAGCAACGCATTCGGTTCATCGAGGAGCAGGCGGAGCAACTGCCGCCGGTGCTGAAGAAGCGCGCCGAGCAGCTGAGGCCGAAACTCCTGCAGTTGGCCGTATTTCCAGTGAAGTCCTGTGCTGCTTTTAAAGTGGAATCTCTGGGCTCGTGGCCGCTGACGGATCAGGGTCTTAAATACGATCGGGAGTGGATGATAGTGGACATGAATGGCATGGCTTTGACCCAGAAGCGATGTACGGAACTGTGCCTGATTAGGCCATCGATTCGTTTGGACATTGGCCAGTTGGAGCTGCAGTTTGGAGAGGATGGGGCCACCATATCAGTGCCCCTTTCGCTGGAGGATCAGGCGGCAGACTCGGCGAAATGCGTCAGCAAGGTTTGCCGTCAGCCGGTGGAGGGTTTGGATTGCGGCGACCAGGTGGCCCAGTGGCTGTGCCAAAATCTCGGCCTCGAAGGCCTTCGTTTGCTGCGGCAGTCGGGCCAGCGTAACGCCTCCAAGGATCAGCAGACGAAGCAGAAGCTGAGTCTGGTCAATCAGGCGCAGTTCCTGCTGCTGAACAAGTCATCGGTGCGATCCCTCCAGTTCGAGGAGCCCTTGGACGAGACTGTGGATCGTTTTCGGGCCAATATCATCATCGATACGGGCTGTGCCTTCGAGGAGCTCGCCTACAAGGGCCTCACCATCGGCGGCATCCGTTTCCAGGTGGAGGGTCCCTGCCAGCGCTGCGATATGATATGCATTAATCAGAGGACCGGCGAACGATCGCCGGAAACGCTGACCACCATATCGCGCCTGCAACAGGGTCGCATGCGTTTCGGCATCTATATCACCAGGATCCCCGACGACCTGGAGGATTCGGAGGCCAAGGAGCAGCACATGACCTGCGGTGATACTGTACTGGTGGAATAAGCCGTTTCCCCTTGCTTTTCGTAATTTTTCTTGCCAAAAATTTGGTTAGTCTACCATTTATGTTTTTTTAAATAACTAGATTTTTTAAAATTTCTGAATTTCCTATTATCCTTACGATATATCTGTAATATCATAAACCTCCCATTTAATAATATTCCATGGCTTCGTTATTTTCTCAAGAATACGCAAACATTCACGCTTAGTCTAAGCTCAAAGTAACTAGATACCTCTTGCCAGTGTCTTAAGCCTTTGAAAGGCGTTAATTGCTAAATAAACACAATTAAATAACTTTGTATATACTAGAGTTTTTGGGGAGGGAAATGGGATTTCACTTTGAATCGAGCGCCTAATGTTCATCACAGGGTTGCCAACGAAACATGAGAAGCGCATGTAAACTACAGCTGCTAAAAACTTATTATAATTCAATTTACAATTTTTAAAGACATAAAAAGTTAAACAAATTTTAAAAAATTAAAATATTCAGTGACCTACTCCTGGTCGTTTCAAAATTTTTAAGTATTTTTATAAGCTAAATAAAATATTGAAATGTGTATTCTCAAAAAAAGTCCTTTTAAAAAGTCCTGGCAACCCTACCCTGGGAATGTCCGGCTATCGATAGATTGACAATCGCGCTGTTGCGTCGATTGACGGCCATAGCAGAGTCCAATCGCGAGCAGAGCGGAAAAGCTGCTTTGTGGCGGAAAAACAATAAGAAGTATAATCAAAAATAAACAAAGAGGGGAAGGAACAATAAGATATACAACATAGTAGTAACTAAAAGGAGCAGCACGCATACATACACAGCAAATTTAAGAATTTTTTTAGCTTTGCGGCAAATTCGCGGCGAAAAAACATAAGTATGCAGCAAAAATGTGAATAACTACTACCAAAAGGAAACGACAGCAACAACAAAGCAGCAGCATCATCACACACACACACTCTGTTGTTGTTATATAAGTGTGTGTGTGCGCGTGCGGGTGTGTGTGCGTGCGTAGTAGTAAAAATGTAGCAAAACAACAACTACGACTCGAAGAAAACCAACCGAAAATATGAGACAACGAATCTAAGAAAATTTTTGATACCACGATTTTTGTTAACAAAAAAAAAAGGAGACGAAACAAAGCAGCTGGCAAAGGCAGAGAGAGAAGCAATTTGCCCAAAGAAATATACCACAAAAAGAAACAAGAGCGAGCGAGCGAAAGAGAGGGCGGCCATCATCCACCAATACAAATGAACATGCTACACAGTTTCAGCGGCGGCAGCGCTGCCAGCGCCGCAGGCGACGCCAGCAGCGGTGAGTGAGAAACAGTTATTGTCTTTACACGGAGAGAAAATGAGTTTGATTTAGGGATAAGCTTAATACGCAGTGAAAAATGTCTTATTCGCATCCGTTTACGGTATTTATTTATGGTTTTTTCAGGGATTCAAAAATATAAATTTAAAAATTACTAGATACAAAATACTTGAATATCAATTAAATGCTGAGATTCTGTTTTTTTCTGTGCACATTTTGGCAACAACACAGTGGCAAATTCCAATTACATATCATGCATACACACAAATACATACAAATGCCGAAATGCCAGGACTTTTGTCAGTGTGTCTGTGTGCTTTGTTGTTGTTCTCAGCGTTGATGCGTAGAAGGTGCGAAAGTGAAATGATTTGGCGTCGTTTCTGCAAGAAAAGAAAGGAAAAAAGAAAGGAAAAAGAAAAGAAAAATATACGAGTACAGTGGGCACACATTCAAATGAATTTATAAAATTAATAATATTAAAATCAATTTTAAAAATTAATAATAAAGAAAGTTCATATTTTATTTGAATATATTTTCCAAAATAAGCTAAAATTAAACATATTTCATATGATCCAATTATTTAATCTTCCAAGATTAACTTCACTGTATATTGAAACTTTAGGCAAGCGAAACTTTTTGTAATTGCTTCAATGAACTCGATGGGGTGGTGATATAGGGAGTATCCAGAATATGGGTAAACTTTCGAAAAGACATACACATGTCGAACTTTTTGAATAATACTTTGCGATTGAGTTAACTTCGATATGCCATTGAAGTTTGTCGTGAGTTCCAATCGGAATTATTTTCTTTATTTATTAATAGCGCTCTCCGTTAAATCAAAATGTTGGCCATAAAGTCGAACGCTGTGCAGCTGTTTTTAATTGACTTATGTCCAATTAATGTCCCCCTTTGCATTGCCATCAAAGGAAAGCCTGCGTTTGTCATTTTCCCCCGGTAATTACTTTCTGCATTTTTTATATGCCATTATAAATTGCGGATATTGAGAAAATCTCCGGCGGTTTATTAATTAAACGGGCAAAAAGCAACAGCAGATTGCACTCAGGTTCAGGATCTCAGGTAAAGCTTCCCTAATTGGAATCGATTGAGTGACATTTCTACCAAGCCGCACTGCCATCATCAGCGACCATCAACCACTGCCAATTAAGTGGTATTACCCTGACCATGCGAAATGCAAAGTTCACGGCCAATAGGTCAAATTGGCATTAATCTGCTGTTTGTCTTCGCCTTCCTTTGCCTTTGCCCTTGCCATTATCCTTACCTTCTTGCCCAGCTAATTGGCCACATATAGCGTGTACATGTCGTATATATATCGTATATATATCGTATATAGGGCCGGACGGAACCGGTAATTGCATTACGTCGTTCGATGCGATTACGCTCGGTTAGTTCTAGCAGCCACGCCCCCTCTTACAGGCTGCCCTCTCATTTGAAAGTCATCAAATTGCCCGGCAATTAATGTAATCAGAGAAGCGCGCACAATGTCCGGGTTTCTTTTCTCACGTTTACCATTCAGTGCTGCTCAGAAAATCCCCTCCTCTTGCACACACACTGTTCAAAAATGCATTACCTAAGTCGATTATAATTGTTTGAGAAATATTGCACATTCGATGGGATATTAAGATAAAGCTGCAGGCATTCCCAAACGAATTATTAAGAGCTTCACATCATTTTCTAATTATCTAAATAGGTCTTTAAAAATCGATAAAGAGCTGAGTGCATTAATAATGTATTTTAGAAAATTACTTTTAGAAAATATTTTCTATATTCTATATTTCTATATTTAAACAATTTTTTTGAAAAGCCTTTGTTATAATATTTATAACATTATTAAAAAGTGAAAAATCAAAGCATACTTTTATGGGCTACGTAAGACAACCATGCGTATGAGTAATAATTTATCACGTATACGCACTGTTGCATAGGTTAAAAGTACTTTCAGCTTGTAAATATGAACAGATCTCTAAAAAATAATATTTATTGGTTGTATTGGTCTAAAATGTATCATTAATATTAAATATTTAGTTATAAATGAATGTTTATCATTTTAAAGTAATTTTTTTTGTACAATTGATTAGTTTTACTATTTGAATTGTCAAAGTCCCTAAGAAATCCCCTTGCAATCCCCTTATTAAATCCCCGTTTTAGTTGTTTGTTTTTTCCCCCTGTGCACACACACACATGCTGGCAAACGTGTGTGTTGCGTCTTTTGTTGGGTAACGGTAACAAACATATGTTTGAGCAATATGGCTGCCCTGGCATGGGATTTAATGATGTGTGCGTGTGTGTGTGTGTGAGGGACCCTCCCATGTCGTCGTTTTTGTTATTGTGTTACTGGCAAATTAAAGAGGAAGCACACGTATACTCACACACGCTCAATTGCCATCCCTCTCGAAAAATGGAGAACAGAGAGAGAGAGCGACAGTGAGAGGGAGTGAGAGCGAAAGCGAGGTATCGCCTTTCAGCGTCTCATTTGCCATCTCTCTCTGCCCTTCGTCCTGTCATCAGCTGTTTTATGTTGTTCAGGGTCAAGTGTGTGCGTGTGCCTGTCCATGTGCTTAAGCGTGTATTTGTATTCGTAGCGTCGCAGGTGTTGGCCTCTCCCTCTCTCTCTCCCTCTCTTGCGTCTCGCTCTGTTGTTGTAGGTTAGAATTCAAGGAAGTTTTTTAGCATCAAGTCAAGGTTACTACACACACACACAGCTGCGCCGTGCACTCTGCACCTACGCACACAGACGAACACAGACGCACACACACACGCGCACAGAGCCCTGTTTATCGCAATGTTTCACTCAAATTGCAGCGGGAATTGAAAATAAACAACTTAGTGCATGTGTCGATGTGCCCGAATGCACTTCGCATTTTCCTGCCGCCTTCTCGCGTTTTCCCAATGTGGTTTCTACAGGCAAAGTGCGGTATGTTGAATTGTTTCAAGATTTTTTTTTAAATTATAACTACAATTTTTATAAAATATTAGAACTATTTTTTTTAGGTGTGCATTCAATTTTGTATCTAAAATATTTATAATATATTTTTTAGTTAAAACACTTTTATGAGTAATCAAAAAGTGATACTTATTTTAACCAAATATTTTGACGGCTCGTTAAACAAAACAAAATGTTTTTAAAATAATCTAAATCCTATTTAAGATGTGCGACATATTTAATGTATCTACTGTTATATCTCATACTAAAAAATATTTTTTTTAAATTCATAAAATTTCAAGATTTTTTTTTTTAAATTGGAGGAACATTTTTATTTACTTTGGTAAAGTATAATTTCTGTGCGGGACTCGTTTTATTGTTTACTGAGGCTGCACAGTTGCCGCATTTCACTGTTTACAAAACTGTTGCAATTTCTTGAAAAGTTTCCCTTATCGATTTTGGTCCTGCTCGCCCCCCCAAGTTCCGGCTCTCAAGTCCTGGGTCCTGAGTCCTGAGTCCTGGGTCCTGGACATTGCCGGGCCATGTCACGTAGCGGCGTAAATCCTTTATTTCCATTCTAATTAGAAGCGCACCCAGCCCTTCGTCTTCCACTCCCTCCCTCCCTCTCTCTTTCCCTCTGCTTTTCCTTCTTGGGCTTCCCCACTTCGTGGTCGTTTTATCCTATTAGCATATTTGTATATGGAACAATGCCGGGACATTTACATACGTGCACAGTAAGTGCTAGAGTTCTGGATCTTAAAAAAGAAAGTCCAACAAAGTTTTAGATTTAAGATTTTTTAAATTTTTAAGGGGATTTTCATTGAGTAGGATTTTCATTATTTAACCTAAAAAGTATTTTAATTTGGATTATTTCAATAAAAATAATTTTATTTATTAATAAAATACCATTTTCTTTTCCAAAAAATATTGCAAATATATTATATTTAAATTTGGTAAATATCAAACGATATCTTGATGAAAAAACCCCATTTATTACGCATACGCACTGTGCTCGTCCATACATTTATGTACTAATAAATGTTGGTATATGGGGGCAGTGAAGCATAGGGACGATTTTGTGCACAGAAGCAAACGAAACAAAAATTGACAGCGATGACAAAATGATTGACGTCGGTCGGTGGACTCCGAAAGCAAACGCAATCCCAGACGAGTTGGGGACAGGACATTGGGTACTAATGCTAAGGACTCGGGATTGGAAAGGTTCTGTTCTGTTCGGTTCGGTTCGGTTCCAAGGGGTGGCCCTCCATGGCATGTGCAATCAATCAAAGCATATTTATCGGGGCTCCGTTACGAGTGCTCTCTGTGGGGAAATACAAAATGGGCGTGGAAGTGTCATGTCGGTCGTTAGGAGAGGTCCAGGGATTATCAATAACCGCACGAAGGCAAATAACTTCCAAGCCACTTCCAATTACGTGGACAAGATGGACTTTCTTGACTTGACTTTGTTTTATACTGGCGGAAAAAAAGAAAGTTTTATCCTGTTGTCCCAGAAGTTTCTACAAATTGTTGCTAGTGGAATTCCGTTCTTAATAATTTATAGGAAGACTATATTTGTTAGGAATTAATTGTAAACATTGAAAAAGATAGTTTTATATGCTTATAATATACTATTTCATTATCTCAAAATAAATCCATTAATTTCATATTAAATTTGGATTTATAGGGAGTAAAACCAGATATGATCTTGAGGTATCTAAACATTATCGTATGTTATAATAATTAGAGAAATATAAAAAATAAATAAATAGATAGATAGATATAAAAATAATGGTTTCTTGTCATTTATTATTCTAAATACTATTCTTAAATCTTCCTGAAATGATATATGGTTCTCCCAAGTTTTATTCTGTTGTCCCAGAAGTTTCTACAAAACACCAATAAACTTTATACGAAGAATACTTGTTATGAATAGATTTTAAATATTGAAAAAGAGAATTTTATATGTTTATATAGATATTTTTGATTCCTGAAATGATATATGGTTTTTCTCATTTTCCCACTTTCAGCGGAGACCGAACTGAAGGAGCGGCTGATAGCCAGCGTGAAGAAGGAGGTGAAGCAGCTGATGGAGGAGGCGGTGACCAAGAAGTACGTCCACGAGGAGAGCAGCTCGGTGACCTCGCTGTGCGGCGCAGTGGAGGCCTGTCTAAGTCACGGGCTGCGCCGTAGGGCTCTCGGGCTGTTCAAGACCTCCTCGACGACGGCGCTCATCCAGAAGATAGCCAAGATCTGCCCGGAGGCGGACTACGTCAGTCGGCGGCTCCTGGAACTGGAACTGGCCCAGGAATCGCATGCGGTGAGCGGCAAGCGCTCCTCCTCCAGCAGCGACAGCATCATCAAGCCGAAGCTCCTCAGCAAGGGCAGCGGGAGCAGCAACTCGGTGACCACCATCAACACGGTGGTCTCCAATGGCGCCTCCTCTGGAAGTGGCACTTCGATAGCCCCGCTGGGCAAGTACCTGTGGATACGACTGGCCCTGCACGAGAAGCGGCTGGCCAAGATCATCGAGCATTTGGTCAGCAATGCCAGCAGCTACTATGATCGCGAGGCGCTGGTCGCCGATCCGGACTACGGCTCCATCCTCAGCTCCCTGCTGGTGGGTCCCTGTGCCCTCGAGTTCACCCGGGCCAAGACTGCCGACCACTACTGGTCCGATCCCTGTGCCGATGAGCTGGTAAGTACCGAGAAGAAGATGGCATCTGCTCTTAACCGACAAAACAGGCAGTTTTCAAACCGAATATTTTTAATTATTTATTTAAATACATTTTAATTTTTCAAATTTTTATTTTTTTATTTATTGTTTATATAAAGCAAACTAAATTCACTTATGCAGAATTCAACTACAAATTTGCAATATATTTTGGTTTTTTTAATATTTCACAATTGTTTTTTATTCATTTAGTCTGTTAAATCTATAAAAAGTAATTAATTCTATTTAAATTTTCCCCCAAACAAAAAACACGCAATTTTTAAACCAAATATTTATAATTACTTATTTTAATAAAATACAATAAATAAATTTTTAATTTTTATATTTATTTGTTTATAAGTATAAACCAAACTAATATCCCTTATAAATAATTCAACTACAAATTTGCAATACATTTTTTGGTTTTTTAATATTTTACAACTTTTCTTTATTTATAGACTAATGTATAAAATCTGTTTAAAATAAGTAATTTTTAATTTTAGGTATGTATAAAAAAATCCTCTTAAAATCTTTGGACTTTCGTGTAGATTTTCATAGCAATAGATAAACAATTATAAAAAACCCCTTCTATTGGAAGCCCTTCTTCTAGAACCCCTGCTTTTGCCACCCCTTCTTCTAGCACCCCGTCTTCTAGTACTTCCTAGAAATCCCCCATTTTATATACCTTCCCGTTTATCCACCAGGTGCAGCGGCACAGAATCAGCTCGGGCAACCGGACGCCGCCCACCACCCACCGGCCCATCATCAACTTCAAGCGCAGCCTGCACACGAGCTCGGAGGACACGAGCAGCGGCTCCTTCAAGGCCTGCTCGCCGGCGAGCGTGGCCAAGGACTACGTGGAGTCGCTGCACCAGAACTCCCGCACCACGCTGCTCTACGGCAAGAACAACGTGCTGGTGCTGCCCAAGGACGTCTCGGAGCCGATGCCCGGCTATTTGAGCCTCCACCAGAGCATCCAGTCGCTGACGATCAAGTGGACGCCCAATCAGCTGATGAACGGCTACAACGACGGCGATGGCGGCGACAAGAGCTTCTACTGGAGCTACGCTTTGAATATCAACGTGGACGAAATCGTCTATGTGCACTGCCATCAGAATCGCGGCGGCGACACTGGCGGCACCATTATCCTAGTGGGCCAGGATGGCGTCCAGCGGCCTCCCATTCATTTCCCCGAGGGCGGACACCTGCAGGCGTTCCTGAGCTGCCTGGAAACGGGTCTCCTGCCGCACGGCATGCTGGATCCACCGCTGTGGTCGCAGCGCGGCATTGGGAAGCTGTTCCCCTGGCCGAAGAGCGTGAGGCGACACCTGCTGCCGTCGGTCAGCGAGGCAGGAGCTCCGGCAATGTCAGCCTCCGTCGACGAGACGCCCATCGACTATGTGTTCCGGGTGGTCAGCAAGTGCCAGCACGAGGAGTTCTGTGAGTTCAGAAGCCAGGATGATGGTGATTCTAGGGAATTAATTACACGATTTACTCTATATTTCAGTGGCCAGCCATCCCATTCTGGAGCTGGGACGCTCGAGTCCGCGGAGAAAGCATTTGGGCAGCTGCTCCACCACCGGCAGCAGCGACTGCTCCAGCAAGAGCCTCTCCATCGACCAGAGCAGCTGCGAGACGCCGCTCATCCAGGCCAGCCAGAGCACCAGCATCGAGCTGGTCTGCTCCACGATGCGCCGCCAGATCATCTCGCGGGCCTTCTACGGCTGGCTGGCCTACTGCCGCCACCTCTCCACGGTGCGCACCCACCTGTCCGGACTGGTCAACGCTCGCATCATGCCCGATCGTGAGTTCAAGTGCCGTCTTTAGTCCTGAGAATATCTATAATGTATAGGAAGAAAAATACCATAAATACGAAATAGCTTAATTGTGGGTCTCATTATATATTTATTTATTTAATTATTTATAACAAAACTAACTTAAAGTTACAACTATAAGCTAACTAAATTAATAGATCTAGCAGTGTCGAATTAGTTACATTTTAATTATATATTTATATTTTAATAGAACCCATATAGTATGTTCTTAGGAAAATACGTTTCATTATGAGATCTTCTTAAAGAAGAGGTAATGAAAATTCCTTGGGATCTTCTTATATGTAATATCTCAAGGATTCCAGACATTACAATTTGTTTTTTAATATTTGTTAAATAATTTAAAATCCATATAAAATTATAAAAGTTAGATTACATCTTTTATTTTATTTTTTAAAATATTTTTATGATTTTTTAAAGGATTTTCTAATACTAAAATGTAAAAAAAGTGAACATTTAATAATGGCAATTCAGTAAACTTTTTTTTTGTGAACTTCCTAAATGATTTAATTAAAAATATTTCAATATTGGTTAGTTCACTTATAATGCATAGGAATTAAACAAATTAATAGTAAATAAGGGATTTAGATTACCTCTTTTATATTTCTTATCCATTTCATATATTTTATATTTTAAAATTCAAACTAATACTATTTTTCCCCCCCAGTGCCCGAGGAGGAGGGGCCTCTGAGCCGCGAGAAGTGGCTGGAGATGCAGGAGGACGGCGTGGTCACCGGCGAAATGGAGCTCCACCGGCTGGTCTACTTCCGTGGCGTGGAGCCCGAGCTGCGCAAGGAGGTGTGGCCCTACCTGCTGGGCCACTACGCCTTCGGCTCCACGCCGGAGGAGCGGAGGAAGCAGGACGAGACCTGCAAGCACTACTACGAGACGACGATGAGCGAGTGGCTGGCGGTGGAGGCCATTGTGCGTCAGCGGGAGAAGGAGAAGACGGCGCTGGCCGTGGCCAAGTTGAGTGCCGAACAGGCCCGCTTGGCGGCCAATGCCACCGGCAGCTCCTCCTGCTCGAATTCCCACCAGAATCAAATCCTCACCAACGGCAGTCGGCAATTGGAATTGGAGCAGCAGAATGGCGGCGAGGAGGAACAGCTAATCCTGGACGAGGGCGAGAACGATGTGTTCGATGACAATGACTTTTCGGATATATCCGATCCGGGAGATCTGTTCGATGAGCCCGAATTGGGTCAGGAAGCTGAGGAGGAGCAGGAGCAGGAGCAGGAGCAAAATAATCCCGAGGAGGAAGAGGAGGAGGCAAAGCAAGAGGATCGCGAGATTCCCCGTCTCAGCGAGCAACTGGTGCTGGAGTTTCAGAACATGGAAGACAACCTGGAGCCACTGCGTCTGCAGGAGAACTGTTTCGCCGACTCCGAGAACGAAAACGATCTGGGTTTGGGTCTGGACGGCAGCGGGAACATCCTGATGCTGAGCATCAAGAGTTCCCCCTCGACGAGCAGCTACGAGACGGTGGGCAATGAGTTCGTGGACATGGTGGAGGCCAAGCTGGACGAGGAGGAGGAGGAGGCACCTCCAGGAGAGCTGAGCAAGTTCCACAGTGCCGACGACGTGCGGCTGGATAACCAGGAGCAGGAGCAGCCGGCCACAGCGGTAATCATCACAGAGGCAGCCTCGCTGGACGCCCTCGACGACGATCCCACCGAGGAGTTCACCTCGCGCAAGACCAGCCTGATGTCGCCCCTCAACGAGGACATCACGGTGGTGGCCTCCCTGGACGCCCTGCAGGAGCCCAAGTCCGCCTGCGTCTCGCCGGCCAGCTCCAATGGCGGCGTCTACAGCGTGGAACTCCTCGAGCAGTTTGGCCTGAATCTGCATCGGATCGAGAAGGATGTGCAGCGGTGCGACAGGAACTACTGGTACTTCGCCAACGAGAACCTGGACAAGCTGCGCAACGTGATCTCCACGTACGTGTGGGAGCACCTGGACGTGGGCTACATGCAGGGCATGTGCGACCTGGTGGCGCCCCTCCTGGTCATCTTCGACGACGAGTCGCTCAGCTACAGCTGCTTCTGCAAGCTTATGGAGCGCATGATCGAGAACTTCCCCAGCGGCGGGGCCATGGACATGCACTTTGCCAACATGAGGTGACAAAATATCTATAAATATTTATTATATTATTATTTTTATTAATTTGTGTGCTCGATAGATCCCTCATCCAAATCCTCGACTCGGAGATGTACGAACTGATGGACTCGAATGGCGACTACACGCACTTCTACTTCTGCTACCGGTGGTTCCTGCTCGACTTCAAGAGGGAGTTAATCTACGATGATGTATTCGCAGTTTGGGAGGTCATCTGGGCGGCGAAGCACGTGGCCTCGAGTCACTTTGTCCTGTTTTTGGCCCTGGCCCTGCTGGAAACCTATCGCGACATCATCCTCTCAAACAGCATGGACTTTACCGATGTCATCAAGTTCTTCAATGGTCAGTTTTTATAACACAAAGAAGAATCGACGTGTGCCCAATGTAAGATAATTGTACTAAAATCTTTGTTAATTATTTTTCCAGAAATGGCCGAACGCCACAATGCCCCTTCGATTCTACAGCTGTCCAGGAATCTGGTCCTCCAGCTGCAGACCATCATCGAGAACAAGTAGACATCAAGAGAAGAGCCATCCATCAGTCATCCATCGTCAGTTCCTGGAGACCTCAGTTCCCGATCAGTATTGAGCATACGATGTACTAAGTAGCTAGCACCTAGAGCATAGAACCGTAGAATCGGAGTTAGAAAGCGCTTGGGGATATATAACCGAAAGGCAGATAGCATATAGCATATACCCTATACCATATACCATATATATCCCGTATAACATATAACATACCTGCACCCTAGAGATTGCAATTAGCTGAGGTTTTTTGGGAGGAGGCTTCCCGTAATCCGCAATGGTTTTTTTTTTTGGAAACGGCTGGGAATCGCTTAAAGAAATTTAACAAAATTAAGAAAATTGTAGTGACCTGAAAAACAAAGAAAAAAAAAAGAAAACGAAGAGAGAAAATCAAGTGGAAATCGAACAACGTAAAAGATTAACTATTTATACTTATACAATATACATGCATATACCGATTATACTATATATACAGGCAGTTGCATATTTATACGTTTTGTATATTCGAGAGACCCGGGGGGTGGATCACGTACATATATGGATATTGTATTAGATATCGTCTATATATGGCAATGCTGTGCGGCTGCGACTGCGGCCAACTGTTGTTAATGTTATGTTATCGATTTGGCCAGTTATCACATATATATTATATACATATTGAAAGAATTTCGGGGGGAAGAGGCGTGGAAAGCTCTAAAATTCAGTAAAATTGTGGTTCAATTATAAGAACTTAAGAACTGTTTAAAGATTTCAAAAGATTACAACTTTAGGAGATTTAAAATCAGTTTTCAGGGAATTTCAAATCCATAGTGATATAATATCTCCGATTTCCGATAGGAAAGTACATTTTTAAAATATGAGAAGTTTTTCAAGGCCCAACCCTGAATCGAATTGCAATTGTTCGCTTGGTCTGCTTGTGTTTTCTCCCATTTTTCCTTTGTAGCTGCAAGCGTTGAGAAAACATTTTGTACTCGAGTTGCCCGACAGGTGGATCCTGGGGTTATATCTCTGTAGGTAAATCGAACAATTGCCGAGACACACACACACGAATCGAATCGAATCGAATCCCAATAAACCCACAAAAATACATATGTTACGAAATTATTGTTGACGGCTGCGAAACGTTGAGTTTGTTTGTATTAGCAGAATTAATATGCAACCCAATATATATATATGGATATATATATTACAAACTAATATTTATACAAATATTAACCCAAAGCATAGATATAGAGAAAAAACGGAATGTGTTAGCCGTGTATTGTTATAATCGAACCCGATTCGTTGCTATTCTCAGGCAAACTACATACATAGTTTCTATCCGGTTTTTCGTTGTTTTTTGGTAAGTGCAGGCGCACCAAAAATCCCTCCACTGGGCTTATATACAACTTATATTATATAGAACTATATAGAGCAAACACTTTGTGTGGAATCTAAGTTAATGCGAGCAGCACGCTTTTTGTGTATGGAAAAAAAAACGTCGAAAAGGAAAAACCAAAAAAATACTTAATGTGATTTCTTGTTGCTTCTTTGAATATTGATATTTTTGTAAGCGCTAAAAACGTATACATATATATATATATACACATAACGAAAGAGAAGGAGATGGCAGATGGCAACAGAAAGAGACGCCTAGCGCGGAGGAGAAAGAGAGGGGAGATATATTTTACACTTGGCTGGGGAAAACAAAATAGGCGGGGGATAGCGAAAGTCAGTCGAGTCCAACCAAAATTTTGGCCACACTTTTGATACACATATTCGACAGAAGATCAACTGATCCACCACGAGAAAAAATAAGAAAAACGAATTAAAAACCCGAAGAGCAAGGCAGGAACTCTCGCTATATTATATTGTATCGTAATCAAGCTAAGCTACCATATATATATATATATATACCTATATATATATGTATTTATACCCGTCTGTGTAGAGACGCCACCTATAGAGCCCCCGAGCATATAGAATATTACGTTACCCACGATTGTAACCACAACATATAGCATACGCATGAATATTACGAATATCCTATGTTTCAAGCGAAGGAAACCACATGAAAGCCCAAAAAACAAAGAACCGATCAATGTATAATTTACCGAAACAATGTCGATGAAAACAAAATAAAAGGAATTATGTAAAATGTTTACAAGAAAGCAATTGGCATATTTTTTTAGGTTTTAAGGTTTATATTTTGATTAAATTTATTTTAACAGTATGATTGAAATGTGGAGAAAAGTCTTGGGATATTTACTGCAAGTACAAGCCATTATAAAGGTGTCTAAAAGTATGCAGTAAAAAAATAACGACGCATTTAAAAGTGAATTTCATAGGACTTTTTAATTTTAAACAACAGCGTGGCATACTTATAAGTAGATATAAAAAACTTAATCATCATAACGTAAATATAAAATAATATAAAGGTGTCCAACAGTATGCAAGATAAAAAAAGAATGTCATTTTGTGTAGCAGACTCTGCAAAAAATTTCCAAACCGCAATCATTTCTGTGGCAACCTTGATTTACTAATTCTCTAGATTCCCTGCCTTTTGATGTTAAATATTATTCTGAGGTTATTTGGAAGTGGGCGAAAATGCAGCATTCCATTTGCCTGGCAAATCCCCCCTGGAATGCAGCTCCCTTATCCGGCGTCCTGTTGCTTTTATTACGAAAATATTTCTGCTGCACAGCATGAAGCTAGTGCCCCCGCAAAAAAGAGAAAATATGCTGCGCCAGGATTCCAGCTTAGCCAACACTGAAATTCGCTTTGCCTGCACCTGAGACCATAATTGAGGAATATTTCGGTACACACGAATCCGCAGTGAGCAGGTTATGTTAAGCACTCTAATGGCTCCAGAGGGTAGCGGGGGATGGCAGGGGATGGTTCAGGGTGGCTTAGGGTGGTCTAGGGTGGTGCTGGGTGGAAGGTTGCGGGTTACATGGCCAGGGCGCAAACTCAATGCGAAGCAACAGCGGGCCACGAATTACACCGAAATGTTTTCATCCAAATTTGGGGCAGACTTGTGTGCATAGATGGGGGCTTTCCTTTATGGAGGGGGGTGCCCGAAAATTTGTTGGAAGGAAGGGGGGCGGGATGTGCGGCGCTCAGCAGGGCATTTTGGCATGCTGGCTGGATATTGCGACTTCGACGTCAGCAAACCGCCAGCTCTCATACTCACAAAGGCATACAGCAGAGGTCATAACAATAGCGAGACAAGAAAATTCCATCGTTCCAAAATAATCTTTCAAAAAAGATTAATTCCAGTATTTCGTTAACCTTTAAGTCTTTTCCTAGAGATTTTAATAAATGGGGGTAAACTAAGATTGATTACTTCAATTTGATTTCTGTTACACTTTCGGAAATTTTAAGTAGTTAATGTGTATTAAAAATAGGAAAAATTTAAAAAAATTAACAAAAAAAAACAAATGAGATGTAAATATGTTTTATAATTTTTGTAGAACTAACAATACCCATTTAAAGTTTTGTATAATAACTATTTAAAATTCAAAAAATTATCTCAATTTTGACCTCTACTGTTCTCCTGTGTGAGTATGTGTGTGACGCCTCCAAGTGTGAGCGAGACGGGTGGAGTGCGAAAAGCTCCCAAAACCGAAATGTAACGGGAAAAGGTGCGACGGAGAGAGGGAGAGTTGTGCAAAGGGTGCGGGGATATAAGCTTCGTTGTGTTACTGTTGATGTTGCTGTTGTACATGTTGCTGCTGTATGCGTTGCTGCTGTTGTTGCTGCTGTTGAGGCCACTGTTACATCAGTGTTGCCAGGATTTTGGCGCAAAATCAACTATTTTTTTTCAGCGGGAAATGTAAAAAATCGGAAATCCTTCAGAAAATGCAAGTATTAATATTCCACACCTTTTTTTTATTATTTACTAAATATTATAATCAAACGAAAAGGTAATTTGGTTTAGAGTGTTTTAAAATTTAGTTTTATATTTGCATTTTAAGATTCATTTACTAAGGCAAATGATAAAACAGTTTTTACTAAAATAAAAATAATGGAGTTATTTTTAAGGCAAAAGTGATGTGATTTTATACAGAATTTATTTACAGCATATATTTTTGAAATAAATATTTTTATTATTTTTTTTCTAGCTTCCTTTAAGCCGTCCTGTTGTAATTGTTGCTCCTGCTGTCTGCACTGATGTTGCTCGCGTTTCCCAGGCTCATGTTGCTGCCGCCGATGTTGCTGGCCTGCCGTCTTACATTTCGGCTTTCATTTCGATTTCAGTTTCAGTTTCCGCTTCAGTTTCGCTGCGGAGTTGGTCGCGTGCACACTCGGCGCTCTTCGTGGGGAAAAAGAAGCCTGGAAAAGCATCCGATTTGCCTGTTTTTTTTTTCTGTTCCGTTGTCGCTGGCTTTCTAGCCTCTGAGTTTGCTGCTGGCTTGGCAGCCCAGCTAGTTCAGTTGGTCAGCAAGGCAGTGAGGCAGCAGTGAGTAAGTGAGTCACTGTGTGCGCTAGTTAAGTCCAAGTTCGTCCTCCAAATGGGCGAGCGGGAGGCGAAAGTCTTTGCCCCACCACCCCCCTTCCTGCGGCGGCAGCCAAATTATTTATAAGGGACAACACAACAGCAACTAGTTGGAAAACAACAAAAAAAAAAAGAAGGAGAGGAAAGGAAAGTAAAGGAAAGAAAGGAAAAGTAAAGGAAAATCGCGGAGGAAAAGCGAAGAGGAAAACGCACGCTGCCACAGGCGACACTTTGCTCTCGTCGGCATACGCAAAACAAATACAAATTTTCGAAATACATTTTACGCGCGCGTGAAGAGGAACGGAATTACGGCGAAAAGCTTTGGGCAATCTCCGCAAGCCCCAAACACACGCCCACGCGCAGCCAGGAAAACGCTACGAACGCCACGAAATGGTGCAAACCAGTGCAGGTAATAAAAAAGTGATCGGCACCTGAAAACCGACCGAAACCCTTACTTGATTTTGTACACATCCTAACAAAAATCTCAATTTAAAAAGTTATAAAATCCTGTCTGTCTGATTTTCACATAATAAAGTGCCCTTAAATATTATGAAATTTTAAAAACAATTGCTATAGTCAAAGAATATGTAAAATAACCTTTCTTAATAATTTTATTATATTTTCCAACTCGCTTTTTTGTGTTTCTTGTACTTCGCTAAACAAAAGTTTAACAAACGGCAAACGGGGCGTATGAGTGATACGCATTAAAACCCCATGACTGCCTTTTGTTTTTGCCTTGTAACACAAAGACGCAGTTTTAATTTATGGCGAATGGTAAACAATGTCTGCGAGGTACAAAAAGTACAGCTGAATTATATTAAATATTAATATTAATAAGTAAATGTACATACTAAAATAATGTTGGGCTGATGATTTGGATACATTATAATATTATTTTATATATATATATATTTATATATATGATACGTGAACACGTGTGGTGGCCAGATTATTCCTGCATTTCTGCACTCGGGCATCGCTATTCATATTTTATAATTTCGCAAGAATTTCGTGACTCCGCCCGCTCGCAGCGGCTAAAGCGATGAAAGCTTCATATGCAAATATATATACCCATAAACCATATACCATATCATATTTCATATATATATGATATTATTCATTCAGGTGTGCAGGACTTGTGCAGGCTTTTGTCAGCTGGGTGGCGGATTGTGGGTGGTGGATGGTGGATGGCGGGTTTATGGCTGCATTTCCCGGTAATCCTAATCCCTGGCAATCAATGCAACTGCTTTAACTTCCCAGTCACACACAGTCAAGGACACAAATATGTATGCTCGGCTCCTCGGCCAGGCAATTTACTCTGGCCCGCCTTTCTTTGCACAATTTATCTATGTGCCGTTGGGATAAGGATAAGCCCCCTCTCTATCCCCCTCATTTTCCGTGGATGGAGTGCAAGTGGAGTGGCGGCCACTCGTATTCCAGCCACTGAAAGTGCTTTTAATTTGATTAAAGCAACAGGTAAACTGGCTTAATTGCTTCTATAATTTAATTTAATATTTTAATTCGATTTATTCACCTGCTCTCTGACCCTGACTTTTAGCCTTTGGCCCAGGCTTCCGTTTTTTATGAAAGCAATTGCTTAAAATAAATCAAAAGTAATTTTTGGATTTTATTTTTATTTCTTTAAAAGTAAATATTTAACTGCTGACTTAAAATAATATTTTCATTTAAAGTAAAAGACATTTTTATTTCAAAGTTAATTTTTTCAGGATCACTGGTATTTTATTCATTGTTTGTAAATATTTCAAAAATATGGAAAAGTTGCAAATATAAAGAATATAGTTATTTACAACCTTAATTACTTAAGCGATTAAATTAAATAATTGACAAAATATTTATTTATTAATCGACATAATAATTAGGGTTTTAAAATTATAAATACAATTTTTTTTTAATATTTAGACAATAACGAATTTACTGACAGTTTCTATACTATTTATGTCGGCTGTTTTAAGCCATGTCTGCTTAGGTCCCCGCTCGATCCCCATCGGTATCTCCTGTGCCAGACAGGACGGACATCCCGTGGTCATTCTACTCCCGGGATTCGCCGGACTGTAGTCCAATGTCCGGCGTTCTGGGACCTTAGGTCAGCGGGGGTTCCGTTCGTCCAACTGGGAAGCTGGCTGATGAGCACGGGCGTAAAACTTTTATGAATGAACCTCGATTGGCATTGGTGGCATCGAAAGGCGGCAATTCCAATGTGCCGTATGCCGTAGTCAAGGCGGGGGCGTTTGTTTATGTTTTAGCTGCTCGGCCTTGCCATTCGCCCAACCCACAGCCGCCCACTTCGCGATATTCCCGATGACGTGGCCATCGCCTGGCAATGTTGATGATGATGATGTGGCCATCATCAATTGCTCAATTATGACATTAGCTAAAAGCCAAGAGCTGTGAGCTGTGAATGGTGAATGGTGAGCGGTGGACTCAAGTCGGCCTCGATGGGATTGACTTGGCTGAGTTCTGGCTCAATGTCGCCCATTGCCGCATATTCTGAGATCAGAGTGGGTCGCAAAAAGAAAAGAAGTCATCTGAAATGGGTTGAGAAGGAAATTACAAAATTTTGAATTTTATTTTAATAAACAAATTGAAATTTGGCGAAGAAAAATAATTTCTTGAAGTCTGATATTAATGTAAATTAAAAAAGTGTCTAAAAGTATGCTATAAAAAATAGGGCAATGTATTTTGGCACTTTTTTCAATTAAAAATATATCATAGCATACTTTTTGACACCCAATAAAGAGATTTAAAACTGCAGAGATTTCGGTGTATACAGAAATATCAAATTTAAGAGCATAAATATGCAAATTTGTGAGTATTAATTGGGTTTTTAAGCTACACGTTCCTCGTTCAACAAGTGCCAATATAGAGTAATAAGTGACATATGGGTTATTAAAAACGGCTGGTCCACCCCAAAGTACATACGACCGTGCACTTAACGCCCCGTTGACAGTAAAAGTAACAGAGGTCAAATGGAAAGCCCTGCTTGTGCGAGTGTGTGAGTGTCTGTGTGTGAGGGGCACGTGTGTGTAAAAGCACTGGTCACAAAGTATTGCATACTTCTCGTCGATTTTCAGAGTATGCTGGCACTAAAGAGTATCTTATTTTTAAATATTAAATGCTATTTAGTGGTTGGGGCTTACAATAGAATTTATAAGTGGTTTTCCTTTGGATTTAGGGAGAGAAAATATATTGTTGCCTACTTTTAGACACCTTTAAAAATTATTTCGAATTTCATTCTTTTTTTTTTATTTTTATGACACATAAAATTATAAATTCTTTGTTAAAAGTAGAGGGTACATTTGGTGCCACAATTTAAAGACCATATGTTCCGGGCACGTCCTTCTGTCTTTCATGACAAAGCCATCAAAGTGTGGGCTTACTGTCAGCGACAGAGTCGTTATCCTGACGTGCGTGTGTCCTGCGTCCTGTCAGAGCCATTAATATTAAAGCCCAGGCTAGGCTCCTTCAAAATTAAAAATCCACTGTCTGGTCATCATTAATTTCATGTCAGCCCGTTTGCTCTGCTCCCCTTTTAGCTCTTTTTACAGCAGACCCTCTCGATACACCAGTTGTGTCCCGAAAGTTGGTCCTTTGCCAAGGACATCAAAGACTCAAGGGGGTGGGGGTGGGAGGGCAATCAAATAGCACAAGTTCTTCAAAGGGGAACATTCCTAAATGTCAATCAAATGCCTGGAAAAGAAATCGCATTGTTTGGCCATTCTTTTTTGGAACTGATAGTTGGATGGACAGATGAATGTCATCAGATAGAAATTCGTTGGAAAAAAATGCCAAAGCTTGTAAGGCAGTCGAAAATCTGAAGAAACTCTTTAAAAAAATATTATAGGAATTTATTTAGTAAATATAAAATAAATATAGATATCACAAAACTGTTGCCTGCTTTTTGGCGCATTTTCTGCGATTTAATCAGAGATTATTCGATTTAGCAGTCGAAAACCTGCAGAAACCCTTTAAAAAACATTAAGGGAATAAATATATTTTTAGTAAATATTTTTATAAAAATAAATAAAGTTTAAAATGAAATAAAATGCTTTTTGACGCATTTCTTGCGATTTAATCCGAGTTTAATCGAGCGCCAAAAGTCGTGGGTCGTGTTTAAGGTCAGTGCATCCATCATGCGTCACCCAATCATATATGTATGTATGTGCCTCACCCACGCCCTCTGACCTTTGCTGGCCCTGCACTTGATGCATTCGAAATGGCAAATGGAAAATAGGAAATGCAACTGTTTCTGTTTCTGTTTCTGTTGCCGTTTCTCCTCGGCCTAATTAGGCATTCCGGTGGGCGGTTGCTTTCCAGCTTGCCAGCTTGTTCGAGCGCAAATTGCTCAGATTCAGATTCAGATTGCTGCTCCTTCCTCCATCGTAAGCTGCTTAAATGCCCCGTGCAATGTTTGCTTTGCATAGACTTGACTGCAAAACGCCCACGGCGAAGGAAGAACTGCAAGTTTTTGCCCGCTTTTCTCCGGCGAACAGAAGGAGAATTAGCGCAAAGTTCAGAGGTCAATCGAGCCGGGGCGCGTAGAAAACTGTTGAGAGCCCAGCGCATATAATTTTAATTGCAAAGACCAACAAATTGCATTTGCCCGAAGCGTGGGTGTAAAAACTGCAGGCTCCATCGCCTCGATCCTCGAGAAGCCCCGCCAACTTAACTGCGAAAAGATTCCGTCTCTGGTATTTCATTTACGGGAAAACTGCACAGATTCCCCAGCTTATCCCTGTTTTTTTGCAATTTTCACAGCATTGAAAATCACTTTTGTAGGTGGGAAACGGCACGTTTAACTCTTAAAGGGATTATCTTTAATGTATATTTACATTTTTCCCAGAACTGAAAAGATGTTGGCAATTTCTTTTTCAGTTGGTGTGCATAGTATTTTCACAGTGCGTGGAATTGAATTTGATGAATTTTATTGGATTTTTGGTAGAAGCTAGAATTTTTTCTTTTCGTTTTTTTGCTGTAACTTTGCCAAAAATGGTCCTACACGCAAAATAAATACTGTTTTGAACAGATAACTAAATAATAAATAAATCCATGACACTTTCCGGGTGATCTTGAAAAAATAAAATTTTCGACTATTTTCAATTTTTTTATAAGGGGGTACATCATGATTTTTTACGAAAAATGGCAAAAAAATAAAATGTCCAGGTTTAAATGACAATCGATTGGAAATTTAACAACGAGTTCAGAAAGGTATGACAATCCATATTTGGATCAATACTTCCATTGTTACGGTAAAAAAACGAATTATTTTTTTGTGAAAAATTAAAATCTGGATTTTTGGTACAAAAATGGAATTTTTCTTTTCGTTTTTTGGCTGTAACTTGGCCAAAAATGGTCCTACACGAAAAATAAATACTGTTTTGAACAGATAACTAAACAAGAAAAAAAAACCATGACACTTTCCGGGTGATCTTGAAAAAATAAAATTTTTGTCAATCTTCCATTTTTTTATAAGGGGGTACCTCATGATTTTTTTGCAAAAAATGGCCAAAAAATAAAATGTCCAGGTTTAAATGCCAATCGATTCTAAATTTAATAACGAGTTCAGAAAGGTATGACAATCCATATTTGGACCATTGTTATGACCAAAAACCGAATTATTTTTTTGTGAAAATTTGGAAATTAGGTTTTTGTTTTCTTTTTTATTATGCGGTACATCATGATTTTTTACCAAAAATTGTTTTTAATACGAACTAGCTGATTTGAACAGAAACATGGCAAGGCACAAGACCTTAATAATGAAGCTAATAACATTCCTTGTGATTGTGGATTCGAGGTTATTTAAGCGCACTCAGACATTAATTTTGCCCGCCGATTCCGTTCAATTAAGGGTCTCTCGGTCCTCAGTCTCCCCCTAAACTTCGATTGCCCTCTCCTGGGATTTTCCCGGGAAAATCGAGTCAACGTTTTCCTCCGGTCTGGCTGCGGTCTACTCGAATGCGAACAAGCCGCACTTAATGCAGTTTGCGTGTTGGGGCCCAAAACACACACAATATGTACAAATACATTAGAGCGTAATTAATGTCGCAGTTTCTGGCCATGTATATATTTATTTAGTTATCAGCTTATGCGGGTGTTTCTACATTTTCTGCGAGATAGCAAGCCCCGAAAAAACAGAAACAACAGATGTCTATCCGATACAATGTCGTTTAATGAGATAGATACTCAAATAAAATTATAAAGAAAATTGAATGAACATAGCGAAAGTGTGTAGAAAGCTCACAAATAGTTAGTAACTATTTAACTATTTTAATTGCAGATTCAAAACTTTCTCTGCCTGAAATTGCCACTGCCTTTTGTCCACTTAAGTCTTTAGCTTAATTCCATAAAAATAGTTGTCAGTTTAATAAACTCACAGGCTGTACACACATATGTATAAACCTACATATTTGCAGCCATGTGCTTAGATTTTGATTTTAGATAAAAGCGTTTGAACAATGTATGGCTATTCAAACGGAAATTAATAGTTGTGAAAGTTGCCAGACGGGAAAGTCATTAAGAATGAATCAAATAAGAATGTTTTTGGGGTTTTATAAAAGTTTATGTTATATATTTGATTTCTTTAAAGGATTTTTAAGAAAACCAAAAGCCTCTTAAAGAAAATGTAAGAAGAATCCATTTAATTCGCCATCACTCCTTGTTACAGCCACAAAAGCGGTTCAGGGTCATAAAACCGAAATTAAACGAAACCTCAGAAACATCTATAACCGCGTCCAGGTCGAAAAATACAAAAATATCGGGTGGCAGGACGAGCAAAATGCGGACCAGCGAACAGCAAAACGGATTTTCGGGGCGATGAAAATAGAAACATTTTATTTAAAATGCTGCTGCTGGCCAGGAATAGCCAACCACACGAAGGGGAAGGACCCCCGATTTTCCCACCGATTTTCCCCCATTTTCCACCTCCCCTTAATTAAGGTTCGACCTTGGGTGCGTGTGTGTGGCCCAAAATGGTTATTAAGCCTGTTTAAGCCATCAATTGCTATTTGGTGGGGCAAATGAATTTACGATTACAGGAAGAGGACTCCACTCTTCTAGGACGAAGGACGAAGACACCCTCTATGCTGCCCTGTTACCCTGTTTCCCAGAACTTGGCACAAACTGAAATTGATTTTCACTGCGGCAAATTTCGCTCTTGATTGTTCCTGGGGATAATTGATAAAGTTTCTTGCAGGGCTTCTGGATTCTGTTGCTCGAGAGTTTCCTTTTCCACTTGCCACGGGGATTCTAAAACGAATTTTGTGGGATTGGCTTCCTCTCGGATTTTCATTTTCATTTTGATTTTGATTTTCACTTGCCCTCCTGATTGATTGCCCATACGCCAGGTGGGCAAAGGAAATTTAAAGCTGGCATGTGGACTTTTAAAAGGAGCTTTTAATTGGCATTTAAATTGGCTGAGAAATTTTCAGATACCCGAACTAAAAGTACTTCGTCTTTTTGTATGAAATCATATCATATCATATATTGTTGCATACTTTTATACACCTATTTTGATAAAAGTGATTTTAAAAACCAGGATATTTCTATGGCCATTTTAATTTTAAAAATGTTTTAAAATGTTTTAATTCTATTTTTTACATTTTAAAAATGAGGTTTATTCTTTTTTTACATTTTAATAATGAGTTTAAAAATTATTTACGACTCTTAATAAATTCATTTTAATCTAATCCACTTCTTTGTTTTATTTTAAATATATATAAATATTTAAATGTACAAATATATTATTTATATAATATTTAAATAAATTTAAGGGGCAATGTGTAAAATGTGTAACCAACGCCGGGAACTTTAAGGACGGCTTTTATGGCTTGCTCTGCCACCTATTATTGTGTGTGCTGACCTACAGCCTCCGCCTCTCCCGGCGGGATAATCGCTGGCCAAGACCAAGACCATCAAGGTCACCGTGGAGGTGACCCCCCCGCTCATCCCATCTCCCTTCCCATTGATGATGCTGCTCCGGCTGTTGAGTCCCAAAGGGTTTCCAACTTACTTTCGTGGCCAGCGCAAATGTCGATGGCACACTGAAAAAAAAAAACAGTTAACAGTGTACACTTTACAAATACCATTTACAATGTTTTAGCTAACTTAATTTATTCAAAGCTACGTTCTACAAGTACTGTGCAATTATCCGAGTATCTCTTAGTATTTACTTTCATTTGGCCGCGTCAACAGAGGCCAGGCAAACAAATAAATAAACAAATCAGCAAAAAGCAAATAGCAAATGGCAGATGGCAAATGGCAAGGGAGGTGTACACTCGTATAAAACTTTCTCTCCACTTTCTCCGCTTTCGCGCCAACATATTTGCATTTCCCCGGCACGATGGGGAAAATGGAGTTATTAAAACTTGTTGCCAAGGCTGCCCGTGCTGTGTGCATTTAAATGCTAATTACATGGAGAAGTGGGAGAAAGGGAAACTAACAACAAGTGTCAAATGCAAAATTAAAATGGTGCAACAAAAGAGCAGCAATTAAAATGCGGGGGCCAGCCACCCATTGGTTTTGCCACCCACAACCACCCATCTACACCCATCTCCTCCCACCGCCAAGGACACGGAATGGCGACAACGCGGTCGGCGTTCCAGACAGCGAGCACTTTGTTGTCGCCACAGAGCCACAGAACCACTGCCCCACCATCCACATCCACATCCCCCATCACCCATCCACATCCAGCATAATGAACCCAGCTCAGTGGGCGAGGACCATCAAGTTGCCAGTGGGAAGTGCATCCGGGAAACCCCAAAACCAATATCCATTCCGCCATCGATTTGGTAGAAAATAGATGAAGCTTTTTTACGATCCCTAATTAGGATTTCGATAGAATATTGACCTACTTTTTGTATCGCAATCAAATGGCTTTTTTTGTTGCTCATTGTTTTACTCATTATTTCTTTCCCTTTTATATGAAATAGATTTTTTTTAGTGCAATTTGAACTTGAAATACTTTCCAAAATTATAATGACCTTTTTATTTAATACTTAAAAAACAAAAAATTAAAAAATGTTTTCAAGCTATAGTTCTTTTAAATGAATTTGTGATAAAATGATGATAAATTCATGTAAGGTTAAATGATATACCAAAATAATACAAAATAAATAACGATATTTTGAACTCATGTTATAAAATGTAAATATTAAAATATTCATAATAAAAAATATTTTTAAAATTATATATTAATATACAATACATTAAATAAAAGGTATACCAAAATAGTAAATTATGATATACTAAGCAACGATTAGGTAAATAAGAAATCCTTTGCCAAAAGATCACCGTTCAACCATTAGAATTTCAAATTAAAGAGATTCCATCTGAGGATCATAATTTCCGTTTATTTATGGCCTTGCATTGGCGTATTTTATGACCTGTCCATTAGATTTGCACACATCCCATTCTGCATCTATTTCCATTTAGAAGTCGAATCCCTCGACCGATTCGCATTATTCATCATCCATCATCTGGGTGGATTTGTGAGTGTATCTGCATTTGTACTTGTATCTGTATATCCACCAGATACCCCTAGATGTCCTTTCGTTTCCTTTCCTGCGCTGTCCTGTCCGTCGCTCCAAATGGAAAACAATTAATGAAAATGAAAATGAAATTATACGTGGCCGGAGGCCATCATGAGTTTTGAGTGCAAATGCCATTAGCATTTTAGCCGGGGGAATGGATGACGATGGCGATGGCGTTTGAGGGGCGGCAGTCAACACATGGTGGACATATTGAGTTTCGCAGACTGCAGGACGAACATTCAGGACATACGGACCTTATATATATATATACAGGATATAGCGCAGGGGGGTCAATGTTTACTGGGCGTTGGCGCTGTGATTTCGTTTTAGGACCCGGCGGGGTTTACTTTTCATCCGACGTGTAATGTGTAATGTGTAATGTGTAATGTAATAATGTAATAGCAGGGGTTTGTCAAACATTACTATTATTTTGTATTCATTAAAATTACCTATTCGTGTTGCGCAACGATCGAATTTCCGCGACACGAATATCCCTTTGAGGATTCTAAATATAAAATAGTTTGCTTTTAGGGGGGTGGAAAACGAGTAATTGTAATTTATCGGTTACAAAATGAGGGAAACAATAATAATCACGTACCATTTGGCGTTTAATCGATTGCCTTGATTGACTATCAGTCACCGGTGACCTTTATGAATATAGATAAGATCATTTTATCACGGCGATTGTCTGTATGGACTTACGTTTTTATGATGGAAATGATTATTTTTTTGTGCGACTCATTTTTGACATTTTTATTGCACAAAATTTGATTTTGAAAGTTTGAAGCAATAATTACAATGAAAATATTGGTTTAGTTCACAACATAGGCAAATCTTTTAAATCTGAAAAAAAAGTAAATAAAATAAGATTTTATATCCAATTTAAGGATAGTTCTTGGGATTTTTATGTTTTTTATCTTTTAGTTCACTGACAAGGAAAATCTATTAAATCTAAAAATAAATTATATAAAGAAATACATATTTTGTTATTATCGACATAACAGCTCTTGTGTTTTTCATGTACTAAATAATTATTTTACAATATTATGGAAACGATATATATTAGTTTATAGAAAAAGAAAATCTATTAGACTTAGTAATAAATAAAATAAAAATCTTTAGGGGATTTTTTATATTTTTTATTTATTATATTAGACAAAAACTAAGGGATGCCCTTCTCTTTACATTACTTTCCCTTTCCAGATGGCTCCGACTTCAAGGAGCGGCTGATAGCCACCGTGAAGAAGGAGGTGAAGCAGCTGATGGAGGAGGCGGTGACCAAGAAGTACGTCCACGAGGAGAGCAGCTCGGTGACGTCGCTGTGCGGCGCTGTGGAGGCCTGTTTGAGCCAGGGACTCCGTCGCCGGGCTCTTGGGCTATTCAAGACCTCCTCGACGACGGCGCTGCTGCACAAGATCGCCAAGAGCTGTCCGGAGGCGGAGCACATCAGCAAAATGGTGCAGGAGATCGAGGCCAACGACCCGAGCAAGAGGTCCTCCAGCAGCAGCGACAGCTTCCAGCGACCGCCGATGCTCAAGAAGAGCAGCAGCAACTCGATGTCCACCGGCAACAATGCGGTGGCCAGCACCTCCTCCGCCTCCGCCTCCATCAGCGTCAGTGCCAGCACCTCCAGCATGTCCTTGGCCAGCATGAAGTGAGTTTCAGAAATTTCTTAATTTAATTTCGTAATAAAATAATGGAATTTCCTAAATTTTGTACATTTTGAAACAACTTGAAATCCAAGAGAAACTAATTTTTAACTTGCTGATTTTATTATACAACTTAAAAGCAGTTACGTATTTCTGGAGTTTAATTTTTAACAAAAGAAAAATATAAATACCACATTTCATTGTATTAAATGATGTTTTGACAAACCATTAAATAGCCAAAATTTCATAATCATTGTAATAGTATTTTAGTTTTATTACTTTATAAATTTGTTAATATTTATATATATTTTCGTATTTTCACCCCCAGATATTTGTGGATTCGGTTGGCGCTCTACGAGAAGCGACTCACCAAAATCATCGAGTATCTGGTTTGCAATGCCAGCAGCTTCTACGATCGCGACTCCCTGGTCGCCGATCCGGATTATGGATCCATTCTCAGCTCCTTGTTGGTGGGTCCTTGTGCCCTGGAATTTACGCGGGCCAAGACGGCGGATCACTATTGGACCGATCCGCATGCAGATGAACTGGTGAGAAAAGTCGTACAATTAATGAAAATTAAATATATCGTTAAGACTTTAATTTAAATATTTTTAAATAAATATTATTATATATATTAGATTATAATTATATAGTATACCCATAATTTAGATTTCAATTTCTAAATATATATTATTAATATAATAGGTATAATAATATACCTATATTTTGAAAAATTTAATTTCATGTCCAAATTATTTTACGTTTTATTAATATATTAAAAAAATAGTTTGTGCTTTGATTTAAAATTTTTTTAGCTTATTTTTTATTTAATTAAATACATATAAATATTAAATACTTTAATTTAAATACAAATTAAAAATCTAACTTACAGTTGATGTTAATATGATGTCTTACTACGAATATCAGATTAGTAAATAAATAATATATTTTTAATCCCCAAAAATCGCAGGTGCAACGCCACCGGATCAGCTCGTGCCGCCGATCCTCGTCGACCTGCTCCCGGCCGGCGATCATCAACTTCAAGCGGAGCCTGAACACGAGCTCCGACGACGCGAGCAGCGGCTCCTTCAAGTCGATCGCCTCGGCCAGTGTGGCCAAGGACTACGTGGAGTCGCTGCACCAGAATGCCAAGGCCACGCTGCTCTACGGCAAGAACAATGTGCACGTGCTGCCCAACGGGGTGGCCAATCCGATGCCCGGCTACCTGAGTCTGCACCAGCACATCCAGACGCTGACGATCAAGTGGACGCCCAACCAGCTGATGAACGGCGGCTACGCCGAGGAGGAGGAGGAGGACATCGACAAGGACCTCTTCTGGGCCTACGCCCTGAACATCAACGTGGACGAGATCGTCTACGTGCACTGTCACCAGAGTCGCCGCGAGGACAGCGGCGGCATCGTCATCCTCGTCGGCCACGACGGCGTCCAGCGGCCGCCCATCCATTTCCCGGAGGGCGGACACCTGCAGCAGTTCCTCACCTGCCTGGAAACGGGCCTCCTGCCCCACGGCCAGCTGGATCCGCCGCTGTGGTCGCATCGCGGCATCGGCAAGATGCTCCTCTGGCAGAGGAACATGCGCCGGCGCATCCTGCCCGCCGTCCGAGAGGCGACGGGGGCGGGGGCGGGGGCGGGGCCGCCTTCGGAGGATCCGGGCATCGACTTCGTCTTCCGCATCGTCAGCAAAAGCCGCCACGAGGAGTTCGGTGAGTGATTTAAGTAGTTAACATTAACTTAACCATTTTTTTTGCAAAGAAAAAATTTGAGGAATTAAATTCAGATGTAGCAATATAAAAAAAGAAAATTATTTTCTTCATCGGAAAATAAATTTCCTTCAGAAAACAAATACACACAAAAACAAAATGTATTTTTTTCAATTACTAAATTTTTTTAAAGATATTTGAAATAAACAAAACTGAAATTAAATACCCATTTACTTCATCAGAAAATAAATGTATAAAAATATATTTTCATTCAATTACTAAATATTTTGTTGTATAGATATTTGAAGTAAACAAAACTGAAATTAAATACCCATTAAATTTTCTTTCGCCGGACATTGAATTATTTTTTTTTAAATAATAATTAAATTATACTACCTTATATTGGATTTTTTTTATTAGTTTTTTAAAAAGAAATATTTTTAAATATTTGTTGAGATTAAAAATGATTCTTTTCCAAGTTTTGTATCATATGATAATGATGACATTTTTGCATATTGTTGCTGAAGCTGCCGCCCACTCGATCCTGGACTTTGTGCGCAGTGCTCCGCGGCGGGCGCAGCTGAGCAGCTGCTCCACCACCGGCAGCAGCGACTGCTCGAACAAGAGCCTCTCCATCGACCAGTGTCCGCTGGAGTCGCCGCTGACCCTCCAGCAGCAGCAGCAGCAACAGCAGCTGGTCCAGTCGCAGAACACCAGCATCGAGGCGGTCTGCTCCACGATGCGCCGCCAGATCATCTCGCGGGCCTTCTACGGCTGGAAGGCCTACTGTCGACACCTCACCACGGTGCGCACCCACCTGTCCGGGCTGGTTCACGCCAGGATTATGCCGGACGGAGAGGCAGAAGGTTGGTATTGGCTATTTTTGCATTTTTTATAAGGGGTTACATCATAATTTTTTGCGAAAAATGGCAAAAAAATAAAATGTCCAGGTTTAAATTCCAATCGATAGGAAATTTAAAAACGAGCTCAGAAAGGTATGACAATCCATATTTGGATCAATACTTCCATTGTTACGGTAAAAAAACGAATTATTTTTTTGTGAAAAATTGGGATCTTGGTTTTAGGTAAAAAAATGAATTTTTTCTTTTCGTTTTTTTGCTGTAACTTTGCCAAAAATGGTCCTACACGAAAAATAAAGACCGTTTTGAACAGATAACTAAATAATAAATAAATCCATGACACTTTCCGGGTGATCTTGAAAAAATAAAATTTTCGTAAATTTTCATTTTTTTTGTAAGGGGGTACCTCATGATTTTTTACGAAAAATGGCAAAAAAATAAAATGTCCAGGTTTAAATGCCAGTCGATAGGAAATTTAATAACGAGCTCAGAAAGGTATGACAATCCATATTTGGATCAATACTTCAATTGTTACTGTAAAAAAACGAATTATTTTTTTGTGAAAAATTAAAACCTGGGTTTTTGGTAAAATTTTGAATTTCTTTCTGTTTGTCTATTTGCTGTAACTTGGCCAAAAAAATAAAAATGTCCAGGTTTTAATCGATTGCCAATTTAACAACGAGTTTAGAAAGGTATGACAATCCATATTTGGATAAATATTTCCATTGTTTTGATTAAAATACTGTTCTTTTCGGGTGAAAAATCAGGAACTGACCATATAATATTTTTTTATTTATTGGCCAAGTCCTCTACATTATTGAACCATATCTTATCTTTCGAAGGAACAACAACTGAGGCAACTGAAGGTACTGAAACCACGGAATCAACCGAATCCCTCTGCACATCGGTTCCAGAGAAGCGCGGTTTGACCCGGGAGCGCTGGGAGGGGCTGCACGAGGACGGGGTGATGGAGGACGAGATGGAGTTCTACCGCATCATCTACTACGGGGGCGTCCGGCCGGAGATGCGGCAGGAGGCGTGGCCGTATCTGCTGGGACACTATGCCTTCGGCTCCACCGCGGAGGAGCGGAGGAAGCAGGACGAGACGTGCAAGCACTACTACGAGACGACGATGAGCGAGTGGCTGGCGGTGGACGCCATTGTGCAGCAGCGGGAGAAGGAGAAGACGGCGCGGGCGGTGGCCAAGCTGAGTTCGGGCAGTAATTCCGGCAATGAGAAGACGGTCAGGGCGGCGGATCTGGAGGCCGGTGGCGAGCTGGAGAACGAGGTGTTCGAGGACATCTCCGATATTTCCGATCCTGGGGATCTGGAGTTCGATGAGCAGCAGCAGCAGCTGCATCAGCAGGAGGCGACTGGTGGCCATCACCTGAGTGTGAAGCCCATTCCCAGGGCCATGAAGACCAGCACGGATTCGGGTCACGTGGACGAGGGTGATAACTTTAATGAGCTGGACGAGGATGAGGAGGAGGAGCAGAAGCAGGATGAGGGCAACAAGGAGCCAAGGCCGGAGGAACCACTCAATCTGGAGCCCAGCTGCTCCTCCAACTCCACGGCCTCCTCCTACGAGACTGTGGGTCCTGGCGGCACTGGCGGGCACCAGCCGCAGACCAGCGACACGCGCAGCGTCCTCAGCCCCGAGTACCTGAGTGCCGACGATCTGCAGCTGCCGGAGGACGAGGATGCAGTGCGGCCGACGACATCGCAACAGGCCAAGGCGGCCGTCATCATTACCAAGGCCTCCGTGGACATAGCCAACTGGGAGCAGCGGAGTCCCCGGGCGGAGGAGGCGGACCGCATGCCGACCGTGGAGGAGCAGGCCGCAGAAGTAGCCGGCGGAGGAGGAGGAGGAGGCGTCAATCTGGATGCACTGCCGCAGCCCAACTCCGCCTGCCCCTCGCCAGCCAGCTCCAATGGAGGTGTCTACAGTGTGAGTAGCTCTAGCTTATTTTTTTAGATTTTTCTGTGGTCTGTTTTCATTAAAATTAATTATAAAAATTTATATTTTCGCTTGAGAAATAGTTTCATGGGGCGTATACGTAATATGTTTATTTTTTTATTTTTATTTTAGAATTTAGAGTTAAGTGGTAATGTTAAGATTAAATAATACTAAAATACTTCAAATAGTCAAATAAGAAGCGATTCAACTAGGCGTATACGTAATATCTATAAAACTCTTTTTTTTATTATTTGTTTAATAGATTTTTTAGAGTGTAAAGTAGTTCTATCTTATTTTTATAGATTTTTCTCTAGATCATTATCTTTATAAATCTTTAAATAATCGACGTTCTCTTCTGAAAAATGGTTTAATGAGGCGTATACGTAATATGATTTTTGTAAAGCTTATATTTAGAAGTTAGAGTTAAATGGTAATCCTTTAAATAATTTAACTTACATAAACCCTTCTTAAATTTATTTTTAATAATACTAAAATACTTCAAATCGTCAAATAAGAAGAGATTCAACTAGGCGTATACGTAATATTTAAATACAATTTTTTTTTTAACATTTTTTTTGTATTATTTTTTAATAGATTTTTTAGAACACTTGTTTTATGATTATTTCCAAACTTTTCAGAGCGAACTTCTCGAGCAGTTCGGCCTGAATCTGCATCGGATCGAGAAGGATGTGCAGCGGTGCGACAGGAACTACTGGTACTTCGCCAACGAGAACCTGGACAAGCTGCGCAACGTGATCTCCACGTACGTGTGGGAGCACCTGGACGTGGGCTACATGCAGGGCATGTGCGACCTGGTGGCGCCCCTCCTGGTCATCTTCGACGACGAGTCGCTCAGCTACAGCTGCTTCTGCAAGCTCATGGAGCGCATGATCGAGAACTTCCCCAGCGGCGGGGCCATGGACATGCACTTTGCCAACATGAGGTAAATCTTTAAAATATTTTTATTATATTATTATTTCATTAATTTCTGTGCTCGATAGATCCCTCATCCAGATTCTCGACTCGGAGATGTACGAACTGATGGACTCGAACGGCGACTACACGCACTTCTACTTCTGCTACCGGTGGTTCCTGCTCGACTTCAAGCGGGAGTTAATCTACGATGATGTATTCGCAGTTTGGGAGGTCATTTGGGCGGCCAAGCACGTGGCCTCGAGTCATTTTGTCCTGTTTTTGGCCCTGGCCCTACTGGAGACCTATCGCGACATCATCCTCTCGAACAGCATGGACTTTACCGATGTCATCAAGTTCTTCAATGGTGGGAACACTACACATTCTATTATATATTTATATCATATTAATAAAATTGTAATTAATATTTCAGAAATGGCCGAGCGCCACAATACCAAGGCGTTGATCGAGTTGGCCCGAAGTCTGGTCCTGCAGCTGCAGATGATCATCGAGAATAAGTAGGGGAACCCATGGAGAACCCAACTATATAGGGGCGTTATGCTAGAATCTAGATCGTAGTTCAGTCAAATTTCGTTTGCCAATGTCGATGTCTTCGCTATAAAGTATTCGTACCCAAGAAAACCAAAGAAATCCCACTAACTGAAGCTGTAACTGTAGTCCTAATGGTTAATTGTACTCTTATGTCTACGTAAGTTCTTCCTAAACTCTCTACGCATATCCCCAGAAATAGAGGAAACCAGAAAACAGGGGCAGCAAATGCAAATGCAAAAGACTCTGAGCAAAAGAATGAAATCTTATACTTATATATACGATACGAGATGAATCCTTATACGACTGTATAGACAACTGTTACTCACACACTGCACTCGAACCTTTTTGTTTTCAGTGCTGTGCTGGTTTTTTGTACAGAAATCAAATATCATATTATATCAAAGGCAAATAAAAATTATCAATATATATGTACACAAGAAAAGTGCGTTTTAGCAGTGACTTCAGATCAACCAGTGTTATTTATTTTAGCTAATTCAAATAAATATCGATATTTTCTCTCTTTATTGTTTATAGATTTTTTCCATCATCGATGTTCTTAAAGATTTTGATCTGAAGGGGCTGTATTAGCAAATCGCACGTTAGAATATAAATAAAATACACACATATAGAATTCCGAAAGCGAACCCGACTTTCAAGCAAACCCAAGCAAAGGCAACTAAACTCTGTACCAGCGAAAAGTATCCAATTGTGTGTAACAATCAAGGCAACAATAAGTCAAGTACCCTATAATATCCATATATACACGGCATATAGTCGGATCTTGTGTGTCTATTATCTACATATATGTGTACTTTTAAGCTGCCAGGCCAAACCGAGTTTCATCTTCATTTAATCGTATCTTATTTTTATATAATATACATATTTATATATCTATTTTCCCCACTGTGTGATCTCTCTCTCTACACCGAGTATAAATGTTGTGGATTATCTTTATACCCTAATTATACTTGTACTCTTTGTAAACGTACCTTTCCCGGGACAAACAGGAGGTAGACGATACGATACCTCGGCTCCACTTTATCTCAATTACAAAAACCAACAATATATATATATATACACCCCCAAAATATGAATATGATTATATATATATATAGTATAAATGTATACAAGTACAAAGCAAATGACGTCGGTATGTTTGAAACGGAATTAATAAAATAACACATATACGATATATAGCTAATCAAAACCGAAGTTTTCGTGGCGGATGGGTAGATATATTAACATCAATATATCATCGAACGTACGATATATTCCGATCCATCAGCTGATCGCTGCGTAAACCTGTTGCCACTGAATTTTGAGGTAAACAATCTTTGCTTATCACGGCGATAAGACGGACCTTCCTTTAAGTTTCTATTCCCGGCCACTCGTAGTTGCCAATGGCCCAGAAATAAATTGATTATTGGGCAGATTGGCAAGAGGATGAATGAAACGCAGTTACACTCCGCCGACATTTGGGGAACTTGGTTATAATAGATCATTAACTAATTAGCACGTTGTAACTTGGCTGAACTAAGTTGCATATAATACCTCATCATTAAAAACTAGTTGCAACATTTTAAGAAGGGTTATTTTTCTTCCATTTTTAAAGGAAAAACTTCAGTAAAACGCCAAAATACTAAACAAACTATTTACAAAATTATCTAATAATAAGATTTTGATTCTTTATAATTTTCTGTATAACTTATATTTATTTCTTCAAGTGTAGACCATATAAAAAAGGGAAATCCGCCTTATCTTGAGAGTTAATTTTGCCTTGCGTTTATTTTATTTTCTTTCATTTCTGTTTGTTTGACTCGCAGTCGCATTCGAATTTTCTGTCAGATCGGCGAGCATCCACAACTTGGGGATATATAAGCCGAACCGGCTGCATTCAACTCATTCGCTGGCTTAATTCAGAGGAACTCGGTTCTCGCCATGTCGGTGTCGTTTTTGGCAACTTTACTTGGTCTCAGCAATGACGAGGATCAGCTGAGATTGGCCCTTGAGGAGGTGGAAAATCCCAGAGGTTAGTGGAAAAGTAACAAACCCTTATTTTTAAAAGGGATACATATCAGCTTTTTACCTAAGTGAATGGATATAAAATCTGTTGTAAGCTGAAAGAAAATATTGTTTTCACCTAAACTTAAATTTATGATATATGGTTATATACGGAATACTACAAATTCCATAAACAATATTAAATATAAATGGTAGGTACATTTTTTCAAATTCAACTTTATTAAATTTAAAATATTTGTACACTTCTGAAAAAAATATTTACCGAAATTAAAATCAAGATCTTTTTGACTTCTTAATTAAAAATATCTTCCTCTTCGTGATTTTTGCAAAAATAAAATGCCCATCTCTACGGGTCGCAAAGCTTTTGGTTGATAAACATACATAAAGCTCGCGCTCTCAACATTTTGCTCTTGGTATATATTTCTTGCTCAGCCAGCTGATTCCGATTCCGATCTGAATCGAAACGGAGCTCAATGTTTTGGCCCCAGTCGCCCAGTGACTGTTTTTGTGGTGAGTTCGGTGGGATATTATACACACAGTTCAGGAGCTCTACGCGTTTTTCCGTCGGTGATCTTTGGACCGGTGCCTTTTTGTTTACTAATGCAATTGGACGTTCCCAATCTCCATTGCAGTTCCCTTCAGACAGCCAACGAACCTGAAAATGTCGTCCCCGATCCGCTATTACTATGACCTGATGTCGCAGCCCTCGAGGGCGTTGTTCATTATCTTCCGGCTGAGCAACATGCCCTTCGAAGACTGCGTGGTGGCTCTGCGGAATGGTAAGGGTATTCAGGGTGGGTCCATGTTGAGGGCAGTATTATGATGAATTTGATTATCATGATGATGTGACAGTTTTATATCATGTTTAAAAGACTTATGCTATGCTACAATTGTAAAATATTATTTATAGAAATTAGTTATTATTTATTATTATTTTATTTTAATTTTTACATTATTTATGTGTTATCAAAATATAGTTTTTTTATAATTTTCATAATATTTCCTATTGAGAAACTAATGTTATCTTAACAATGAAAAAACTGTAAAAATAATTCTTTTTTTGACCGTAACAATGGAAATACTGATCCAAATATGGATTGTCATACCTTTCTGAACTCGTTATTAAATTTCCAAACGATTGGCATTTAAACCTGGACATTTTATTTTTTTGCCATTTTTCGTAAAAAATCATGATGTACCCCCTTATAAAAAAATGGAAAATTAACGAAAATTTTATTTTTTCAAGATCACCCTGAAAGTCTCATGGATTTATTTATTATTTAGTTATCTGTTCAAAACAGTATTCATTTTTCGTGTAGGACCATTTTTAGCCAAGTTACAGTAAAAAAACGAAAAGAAAAAATTCATTTTTTACCAAAAACCAATATCCCAGTTTTTTACAACAAAATAATTCGTATTTCGGCCATAACAATGGAAATACTGATCCAAATATGGATTGTCATACCTTTCTGAACTCGTTATTAAATTTCCAAACGATTGGCATTTAAACCTGGACATTTTGTTTTTTTGCCATTTTTCGGAAAAAATCATGATGTAACCCCTTATCAAAAACGTAAAAATTGGTTCGAAATTTAATTTTTTTAAATAAGATGGAAAGTACGATGTTATTATTTATTAGGTTGTTAGCTGTTCAAAACAGTACGTCCTTTTGATTTTGGACAATTTTTGGCCAAGTTACAGCTAAAAAATGACTAAGAAAAATGCACTTTTTTATTGAAAATCTATATTTTATTGCCAATTGTATTTTTTATTTACAAAATGGCGTTTTAATTAATTTAATTTTAAAAATTGCCTTAAAGCTCCTAGTTTTTTCATCACATCAATAAGAATTTTTAAAAGGCATGGACCCAGCGCCGTCGTTTGTAGTTACAATCTTATCTTAACCACGGTCTTTGCCCCCAAGGCGAGCACTTGACCGACGACTTCAAGCAGCAGATTAACCGCTTCCAGCGCGTGCCCTGCATCCATGACAACGGCTACAAGCTGGCGGAGAGCGTGGCCATTCTGCGCTATTTGAGCGCCAAGGGCAAAATCCCGGAGCACCTGTACCCCAAGTACTTTGTGGACCAGAGTCGCGTGGATGAGTTCCTCGAGTGGCAGCACATGTCGCTGCGGCTCACATGCGCCATGTACTTCCGCACCGTGTGGCTGGAGCCGCTGCTGACCGGACGCACTCCCTCGGAGGCCAAGATCGAGACCTTCCGCATGCACATGGAGCGCAATCTCGATGTGGTCGAGGAGGTGTGGCTGGAGGGCAAGGACTTCCTCACCGGATCCACTCTTTCCGTAGCGGACATCTTTGCAGCCTGCGAAATCGAACAGACTCGTGAGTAGGGGATTATTATTGATATAAATAAAGTAATATTTACCTTTATTCTTTATCCTTTTTGTATTAGGCATGGCCGACTATGATGTTAGGATCAAGTACCCCAAAATTCGGGCGTGGCTGAAGAGAGTGCGCCAAAGCTGCAATCCGCACTACGATGTGGCCCACGAGTTCGTCTACAAGATCTCGGGAACGGGTCCGCAGGCCAAGCTCTGAGATCCCCAGCCACAGATCTTCACCGAGCCATTTTTGTACATAGGATCATTATCATTTATACGGAATAATATAATATATAGTTAATGTGTAAATAAAACTACTTGTTTCCGGTTTATACTTGTACAATTTATTCTTAATATTGGTTGTTTCTTTTTTATTGTGTCGTCGTTTATAGCATTATAGAAAATCCACATTTATTTTTGTTTGAAAAAAAATCATAATACAAATAAAATATATATAGATGTATACATGTATAATAGAAAATACAATTTTTAAAAAATAACTACCTAAAGTCTAACAAAAAATTGTTTTTAGTTAATCATAATATTTATATAGCAACGTTACGCGCTTGGGGTTCTTTCTATATACTCATATCCTGCCTTCTAGTTTTTGTTTCTGCCTTCGGGTAACAAAACAAAATGCGTACAAAATATATAATCCGTTATATATCCATTTTTTTGTGGGGGGGGGGATGTAAATCATAATTGTGAATGAAATGAAAAAAAATTAAATCGTATATACAGCAAAAAAAATGGGAGGAATACTATACAACTATAATCTAATTGCTTAATCATATATATTTGCATGTACTTTTATGCGTTCTTGTTGTTGCCAAACTTAAATCATATACAAACTACACAAAAATATATAATATTATATATGTAAATGTAAATTTATGCCGTTTCTCATGCGTTATATGCGTAAGCATATGGTCACTTTATCAATCAAACCCCATTTCGAACATGGTATCCCTCTTCCGGTCGCCTGTCTAGACATTAGCTTTTTGTGCGGAATATATGTGTATATGTCCCTGCTATAGAGTTATATAGCTGCACCTATATCATGCATTTCCTACAGCACCGCCCGAGGTAAAAAAAATTTTGTTTATCCAAAAAATATAAAAAAAAAATGTTGTGGGTAGAAAAATAGGTTTTCCAGAATTTAAAGCAAATAATTTAAGGCACCAAAAATGGGATCCCCTTTTCCTCCACTTTTTTCTTACAGCAGGTACACAGGTACACAAATAAAAAATAAACAAATGCACATTTAAACTAAACAAAAAGCGATCCCTATCAAGGGATCCCTAGCACAACTTGGTTGTCAGGGGGACTCGTCCGATTTCCCGGACAGGCGACACTTTCGATTGTTCCTATACATAGGTGGATATTTATGCGATTTTTCTGTATTGTGTTGTATACGTTTTACAAAATAGTTCTCTCTCTCTCTCTCTATCTCTAACCCTTCGTCTCCCCGCATATATCTCTCTCTGTCTCTCGCTATATATCTCTCTCTGTCTAAATCCAGATCTTAGCTTGGTTCCCATTTAATTTGTGTGTTTTGTGTATTTTGTGTGTGCGAATAAATTACTTCCTGCCCTCGTAGAGTTTTCATCTAAGATTGTTTTTTCTGCGTTGCATTGTTAAGATTTCCTTTTGCCCCGGGAGTTGTGTATTTAGGAGTAGAGTGCATTTAGCGTTTCAATCTCGGATGTATCTTTATTACTGTTTGTCTGCTTGGGTTTTTTTTTTATGAATATTCAATGTCGTTTGACAGTTTTTAGGCTTACAACACAACTCCCTGGGATCTGCTGCACATGAATATATAATATATCGTGATAGAATATGTGATAATACGTATTTTAACTGCTCTGCTGATTTGTTTTGCAATCAAATCGCTTCCTACATTCCTTTTGGTTAACTTTTAAAACCCAATTCGGACTCAACTTTGCAACTGTACGTTGAAATAGATATATAGTAATATAGATTATGGTGACTATTTTTTACAGAATCGAAGTAGGTTAGAGTATTTTTTGCGCATTTTCTAGTAGCTTAAATCAAATTCTTTGACATTGCTACATGGAAATCTTCAAATTCTTCTTACTACAACGACTCCTGTTTTTTTTTGTTTAGCAACTTTACTCAGGTTAACATTCATTTAAACTTTTGTTTTTAAAATGTGTGTTTAGCATTTGTGTGTTTAACAGACTATTGTTAAATAACTTCATCCTATGCCTTTGTTTCTCATATTAAACCCTGTTAATACTCGTGTAAACTGTGCTTGTTAAGCAACTGCTATTTTAGGTTTAGGTTGAGGTTTCACTGCAGCAATCTGCACTTTTGATATATGTGATTTTACAGATTTACAGAGATCCTTTTCTTTAGAAGCGTCCTCGGTTGATGTTCTTGATGCGTATGCCCACCTCCAACACCTGATCTCCGTTGCCGGCGGGCGTGGTGCTGTTGCTGCTGCTGTTGCTGCTGCTGCCGCTGTTGCTGCCGCTGCTGTTGGTGACCCCAGTTGGTTGGACACTCGAGGGAACTCCAGCTGCTCCGCCATTTCCATTACTTCCATCGCTTTGCGGCGAGTTATTATTATTGCTGCTCGATCCCGAACTAGATCCTGGCAGGGCCACACTCGCCTCGCCGCCAGCCTGCCCAGTCGCCGCTGTTCCTCCCAATCGCCGCAGCACCGTGGTGGTGGTCGTTGTGGTCGTCGTCGTCTCGGCCGCCGCCGCCACACTGCCTCCGCCGGCGGACGAGGCGCTGCCCAGCTTCAGCAGCTGCTGCTGATGATGGCGATTGTGGTGATTGTAGTTTATGGCCGCCAAATCATGACCGTGCGCATGATTCGAGCAGCTGCCATTGCTGGCCGAATAGTCGTGCGGACCACCGACCGTGTGGCGTCGCTTAATCGAACGATTCTGCTTGTTCTGGATCTGGCGCTTCTTGGTCAGGTTCATGTCAGTCTTCTCGTCCTTGGTCAGCCCGGTGGCGGCACTCAGTGCCTGGCAGCAGGCCGCGCCCACTACTACAGCTACTCCACTGGCTACTCCCGCTGGTTGTGTGCTCGTCATGTGCCTGGTGGAGTAGTTGCGGCAATTGAAGCTGGCACTCCGAAATAACCGATGATCGCGTCTCTTCTTGTTGTAGCGCTCGAGAAAAAACGACGGCGAGGGTCGTTCGCCGAGCAGCAGCTTCTCCTTGGGATCACTGGTGGTCGAGCCCTCGGAATCGTCCTCGGAGGCAGCTCCTCCTGCGGATCCAGTAGAGGTTCCTCCACCAGCTGCCGCTGCGCTGCTCCTCTCGTAGCTCAAATAGTTACTGAATCTGGGATGTATGCTCTTGGTTAGCGTGGTCACGCTGCTCGAGGAGCTGCGCGAGGGAATGGCGCCGACGACGACGACGCCACTGCTCCCAGTGGGCGTGCCAACGGGCGTGGCCGCTCCACTCGTGGGTGCCGTGGAGCTACCCTGATGTATGGGCACCGTGGCCGAGTGCTGCAGCTTGTGGGCCGCCTTCAGCAGACTGGGCGGCAAAGGAGCAACGCTGCCCGACTGCTTCGATGGCTTCTCATCGCCAATTGTATTGGTGGCCGTGCAGGAGCGACTCAGATGGAGCGACAGCGGTGGTGCGTCGAGGGGATTGCAAAACTGATGGAAGAGCCGCTCGGGCGACTCGTCCGCATACGGAATGTTCTCGGAGTGCAGGTGCAGCGGCTGGCCGAGGGTGTGCCGCCGGTTCTTGGGGAACTCGGGCGATCCGTTCTCGTCGTTCGATTCAGAGCCGCTCCTCAAATTGCGCAGCTTGCTGTCCAGCGTGTCTGTGATGGTGGTCAGCGACATGGAACCTGGTTAGGGATATATTTAATAATTACTTTCAATCTTTCATTCATTCTCATTAGAGCCCTGCATGAATGGATTCAATGAATTATTTTGAATTTTTTGTTTTTTATGAATTCATTAATTCGAATTTTGAGTTTAATAGAATTGAATGAATGAATGGCATGAATTCCGAAATAATTCAAACGACAATTTCTTTTGAAGAAGAATGGGCCATATATGGTGATTAAATCTGCCTGCATTTTATTTACTATACAGTTAACTTTGATTTGTTAAAAATTTTCCAAAAAAAACAAACAAAAATCTGGCAAATTCAAAAAATTTATAAAAATTATTCATTCAATTAATTCGAAATGAATTAGATAAACATTCAATTTTTTTCACATAGAATTGAATTAAAGAAATCAGAAATTTTATGGCATACTATGATAAAACAACAATTGAATGATTCACGCAGGGCTCTAATTCTCATTCAATACTTACCCGTATCGCTGAGCCTGCTGCTGGAGTCGTCGTCCGTCAGCAGTATGGATATGTCCACGCTGCTGCGCTGCTGCTCCTTGGCCAGATTCAGGCCCACGCCCAGGCTGTGGCCCAGACTGCCCGACGACTGACCCGAGTCCTTCTCATCCAGGCTCGCCTTGCGCGTCGTCTGGTGCGATGATCTCGAACCCAGAAATCCTCCAGTGCTGCGCTTCTTGAAGTTGGCACTCAACAACTTGGAGGATGTGGACGAGATGGATGAGGAAACGGCCACCGCCGTGGTCGAGGAGGCCGACGACGACGAGGAGCTGAACTTGGTGGTGGAACTCGACGAGGACGAAGCGGAGGCGGATGCGGAGGCCACCTTGCAGCTGCTCGAGGTACTGGCGGTACTGCTGGCGGATGCCGAGGCGGAGGTCGATACCTTGGCGTAGTCCAGCGACTGAAAGGGAAGAGAGACGGAGGAGGGGGGTGTGGGCAGGAGCAGGATTAGAGCCTGGTCGCAAATGCTCTGCACAGCCTTGCGCTGCGCCCGTCGCTGCTGGATGGTGGTGGTGCTGATGGTTGTGGTGATGGTGTTGCTACTACTTGTGCTACTACTGGTGTGGGTGGTGGTGCTTGTGTTGTTGGAGGAGGAGCTCCCGCTTACCAGAACACTCTCGCCGGAGTACGTGTCCGAGTTTACGGCGCTCCGCTTGCCATGCGTCTTGCGCCTCAGCTGCGGCATGAAGCGCGACGTGCGCGTCGTCTCCCGCTCGGTGATCCGCTCGATCTTCGAGAGATTATGCAGCAGCATGCTCGTCTGATCCTCCTGCGTCTGCTGCTGCGGCTGGGCGGCATTCACGGCGGCCGTACCGCCGCTCACCTCCGCCAAATCCGGCAGACTGCCACCCTCAAAGAAGTAGTCGTACTGGAAGGCCAAATAAAATGTTAAATAAATTCTAATAAATATATAAACTACAATAGCAATACCTGCGTGACCAGCAGCTCAACGATGCGGCACTGATGCTTCATATCCTTGACCGCCGTCTCCAGCGTGTCGTTCGGCGTCCGGATGATCGAGGGCCCAAAGATGATGGCCAGGTTCTTGGGCTCCATGCGATTGACCTCACAATTTCCGCTAACGCGGCACAGATGCCGTATCAAATGCTTCATGGTCTCGTACGGATGACGCGGCAGCGACTCCACAATCTCGCGCAGCAGCACAATCCTCTCCAGGCCGAACTTCTTGTCCGCCTCGATGAAATTAATGTAGTAGCTAGCCGGCATCAAAGCATCCGGCAGGCTGCGAATGAACAGCTTGAGCAGACTGCTCACCACATTCACATCCTCCCAGCGATCGTCACTCGCGCAGCTCTCGAACTGGAAATCCTTGGTGTTGACCAGCTCGGAGAGCTCCGAAATGGCCGCCTTGTTGCCGGGTATGCGATAGATGCCCACCACGCCCAGGCCCTTGGTCTCCACAATGTTCGTGCACACCTCCACGAGATGCGGCACGCAGGCATTCACCTTCGACATGGGGCAGCTGCGCAGGGGAACGCCAATGGAGCCGATCTGCTTGGCCGCACACGAGGATGGCGAGGCGAGGTCGTGATGAGAGACTCCTCCGCTAGTGCCACTGCCACTGCCGCCGCGGCGGAAGAGCAAATCCTTCCAGTTCTTCGACTTTGGCGAGCCCAAATCCTTGTCGGGTATATGCTTGTGCGACGACGACTTCCTGGCCTTCATCACCGGCGATATGGAGTCGCTGGTGGCGGCCACAATGGCCGCAGCCGCTGGCAGAGCCGAGACATGATGATGATCTGTAATCCCACCCGAATGGGAGCTCAGCGGAGAGCTGTCCGCTGCTCCGGCAGCTGCTGTTCCTCCGCCACCCTGGACATCGTCCAGATAGCTGGCACTGGCCGCTGTCTTCTGTGGCTCCGCCAGTTGTTTTCCCTGTTGCTGATGCTCCTGTAAGGAAAAAAATAGAAATTAATAGCTGTTTAGATTTAGAAAAATCACACTTTAACAGTTATTTTCTGATTTGTAAAGTAAAACTCAAGGAATAACTATTTTTTTTGAGTTTTATAATAAATGTTGACAAATAACAGTTATTCGTCGTGATCAAAAATAAAACTCAATCTTGATTTATGACAATTTTGTGGGTTAAACTAATTTTAAAAAAAATATAGTTATACAATATGCACGGTTGGTTTTTTTTTTTTTTTTTTTTTTTTTAATTTTTTAATTTTTTTTTAAATGTCAAAGGAATAACTGTTATACATAAAAATCAACAAATAACAGTTATTTTTTGATTTCTATTATAAAAATCAAATAAATAAAAATCATTACGGATTTATAAACAACAATGGCTAACAAAAACAATGGTGTATTTAAAAAATGTTTAGGACTCTTTAAAGTGAATAATTTTTTTGGTAAGAAAAATGTACAATAACAGTTATTTTCGGTCCCTGGTTTAAACTTTAAATTCCCCTAACAACACATACATTATCATCGTAGTTGAGGCTGTCCTTCCACTGCAGCAGGCCAAACAGACGTTTCATCTCGTTGCTGCTCTTGGTCTTGAAGAGGATCTCCGTGTAGGGACCGCCGCTGCTGCAGGTGGACGAGGAGGTGGATGCGGTGAGGGCTGATGATGAGTTCGTCGCCGCCTGTTGCTGCTGCTGAGTGGCTTCGTTTACACCGCTGCTGCCCGAGGAGGTCAGCAGCTTGTCGTGATTACCAGCAGCAGATGCCTCATCCAAATTCAACTCGTTGCCCAGCGTGGCCAAGTGGGCGCCACTGGGCGATGGCTTCGACTGCATGCGAATCAAGTACTTCTTCTTATCCAGCGACTCGTCGAAGAACTTAAAGTTTCTAATATCGAGTTCTATCACCTGAAGATGGAATTAGTTTGCTATTAGTTAAAGGGATTTCCTATATTCTTTTATAATACACTTGCATTGTGCTCCGATTTGGCATGGCGGCCTGAGTAGATGCGCAGCAAATCGCCCTTGATCTCCAGCTTCACCTGACGCCACGATCGGTACTCGGACATGCGCTATAAAATACGGTATAAATTTTTTTAAAAAAATAAATTATAATATATTTTATATTTACTATACCTTTCCGTTGATGCAGGAGGACTTGATCTCGATCTCCGTTTCGAAGGCCTCCAGTTCGTTGGGCACATACTTGCCATTCAACTCGGCATCAATGTGGATGCTATTAAATAAGATAAATAAATTCAATTAAAATTAAAATGTATTTATTATTTTAAATATAATAATCCAACGAACCTGCTGCGCATGTCGCTGCTCATGGAGGCCCTGCGACTCCCGTGGGCCGACAGACGCACATCCTCCAGGCCGTTGGGCGTCTCGATGAACTCGTGACCGCCGCCAGTGCCGCCGATCACATCGTAGGTGGGATCCGGATGCTCCTCCACCAGGGATTTCGTCTTCTGCGGCTCCACGACAGCAGCCACCGGAATGGGGATCGAAATGGGCAGGGGTGCGGGTGCGGAGGGTGCGGGAGTGGGTGCTGGAGCAGATGAAGAAGCCGCTGGAGGAGCTGCTGCATCTCCTCCGCCGCCTCCTGCTGCTGCAACTGCTGCTGCCTCCGCCGCATTGAAATCGGCCTCATTGTTGGTGGCCCGCAGATAGGAGATCCTGCGCATCGGTTTGCCTTCGTCAAAGGAGCTGGATGACAGAGGTTTGTAGCGCCGCACAACGTTGCCGCTTCCCACAACCGCACAGTCCACAATGGCCGCCGCTGCAAATGTGGCGAAAATCAAATGGATTACCAACTTATATCATATCCGTTCAATGAGGGCTTAATAAAATATTCAATACCGCCCCAAGTGCGTTAAACCATATGTATGTGTGAAAAATATTCCCAATTTAAGCTGTTACGTTTTGCAGGACCTTGGCCATCATTTCTAATTACGTTCTAAAAATTAGTGTGCGTGTCCATTGCGCTGAATATTTCTTGATTCTTTCTTCAGTAATAGCTTTTAATTTAGTTTTAAACGTGATTACTTCAATTTCCCAAGCTAAATGCAGGAGCTATTAAATATTCTATGCATCTAAGTGGAAATCTAATTGATTTTTGAAGCTGAATTGGAAAATATGCAGTTTTAGAAATCGGGAAATTCAAGAAATTTATAAAAAATAATTGTATGAAAATATTAAATACAAAAATTCCCAGTTTCACAGGGGTTAGATTGTATTATATAGATCAAATGGTAAATCTAATTACTTTTAAGGTTGTACTTGAAAAATATGTACTTTTAAAGAACTCAAAATCGAAGAAATTTATAAAAAATAAATGTATAAAATCGAAATTAAATTAAAAGAAATTCATTTAAATATTCCCAGTTTCATAGGGTTTAAATTATATAATATAGGGGCTACCAAGGACCTACCACTGCTCTCGGCAATGTCCGCCAAGGTGGCAACGGAGGAGGAGCCCGCGGGCGGCTTATCCACAAACTCTGCGCCAAATACAAAAAAAAAACGAAGCACAAAAAGGATTCATGTTAAGTAACTTAATAGCTGGGAAAAGGTAAAGATGGTGGTTGAGCCAGGAACCAAGAACCAAGAACTCACTGCTGCTGGGTGCCACCGGCGGCAACGATGGTGGCATTGGATCGATGGTGGCATTCGCCAGCGTCGCCTTGTGCAGCTCCATCCGACTGCTCGTCTGCCCGTCCACCGTCGTCGTTGCCGTCTGATGCTGATGCTGCGTCTGATGGTACTTGGCCAGCGGATGCTGCTGCAGGGACTCGTACAGCACGCTCTGCTTCTTCACCGTCGAGGTGACCGTGGAGCTGCTCGATGTGCTGGCCGAGGACTCCATGGCGCTGGTGTTGATCGACAGCGGCTTGAAGGGATCAAAGCCCTTGGACATGTGCGACACCAGTTTGCGCTCGAAACTGGGGAATAAAATAGGGAAACTATATAATATACCGCTTTACATTAGAGTCCTGCATGAGTGTACTTGAAAGTCAATTTTTAAAATCAGTTAACTTGGATCACTTTTTTTTCATTGGATTTTTTCATAAGGAAAAACAAGGGATTTAATATAAAATAAATAGATTTAAAATAATTTCAAATCACCTGAATAGTTTGCTTAGTAATTTTATTACTCCCACTCACTTTTATTCTGTGCTTAAATCACTTGTTTTTCCATACGAGTGATCAAGTGAAAAAAGTGATGCCAGTTAACTCTATTTTCAAAAAATTGACTTGTTTGTCAATTCAAGTGTACTCATGCAGTACTCTACTTTACTTACACCTTATTGGTGACTCCCGTCTCCTGCAGCGTCTCAAAATAGTCCAGATCCTTGGCATACTTGGCATTGTTGTTGATCATCACCTGGTTGCGATGTTGCTGCTGCTGCTGCTGTTGGATCTGCTGGTGATGATGAATTTGCTGCTGCTGGTGGTGGCTCACACTTCCGGGAGCCGTGGAAGATCGCTGCACTAGCTTGCCACCGGAATAGTACATATCATAGCCAAGGACATGATGTTGTTGCTGCTGCTGTTGCTGCTTTAACATCACTTGGTGGCGACTGCGTGGCGGTGGCACCATTACTTGGACACCAACTCCACTTGGCGGCGTGTGCGAGGGAAAGAAGTGCTGCTGCTGCTGCTGCTGCTGTGCCGGCGACGAGGAGGATTGCGGCGCCTGGTTGCCATTGGTCGAGGAGGAAGCGGAGTTGGAGGATGAAAGGGAGGCTGGCACCGGCGACTTGAGGAACTCCTCCTTCTGCTTGATCGATTCGCGCAGTCGGATCATCAGGTCGCTGTTCTCGCTGCCCCCCGAAAGGGATCCCGATCCCGATCCAGATCCGCCGGCTGAACTGGGACCCGCGCCAACTCCCACCCCCGCATACAACGCCTGGCTGAGAACCGTCGCCGATTTCGGCTGGCGGGCAGTGGGCGTGGGTGTGGGCGTGTTCGTTGCCGAGCTGGCCGATAATACTGTTAAATTTGGCGGCTGATTGGCACTGAAAAAAGGTAAAAGAAAACAATTCAAAACATTAAAAAGTGTTGAGAAATATGTGAAAAAACATAGAAAACTTAAAAGTAAATTAAATTAGTTTTATTAATATTTTGTTTAATATTTTAATTTACTTTTAAAGATTTTCATTGTAATTTATTTTAATTTATTAATTTTATGTTTTAAATATTGTATTTATTATTATTAATTTTATTTTTCTTTATTATTCTTTAAATTTATTAGTATTATTTTATTTCCCATTTTATATACCTTATTTTCAATTCAGGCAATGCATAACAGCCGTTTTGCTCGAAACAATGCAGCATAGCTTTAAAAATTATCAAGGCCACTAAATAAATGTAAATTTAGATTTGCACTTAAACCATTAAAAAAACACATTAATTTTATTTTTAATAGCAAAAGCTAAGTGTTTAACTACAACTTTAATCGATTTACACGCCACTTTCATGAAGTAAAATTCGAAATAAAATCGACTCATTTAAATAATGTAATTTTCACCATTTACACTGACACATACGAAACTTTAAGCACTCAAATCAACAGTCTGCCTTTCTATTTGCCCAGCAATAATCAAGCAAAAGTGCTTCTGTTGGCGGATCTAGACATTTTTCGTATGGCGGCGGCCGCCTGTTAATTTTTTTGCAAAACAAAAATATTTGTCAATTGAATCAGCAGGCAGACGCAGTAGCTCCAAATTGGCAATCGGCCAAAAGTAGTAGTATGCCTCCCACTTTTTGATGGCACGTGCCGTCGTCAGTTTGCCAGTTTGTCATTTTGTCAGTCACTCAATGAATTTAAGTTTGGGTCGCCTTCGTCGCTGTCGTCACACGCGGCGCATGCGCAATGTTCGCAATCGCGTACGCCGATCACGATCGCCGACCTATAGCCAAATTCCATTCCCTATTTTGCGGAAAACAAATCTATAGCTCACTATTCTTATTGCTTTTAAACAAACAAATAAAAAAATAACACTCAATTCAATTTAATTGTGCTTCCGTTTGAGTGTCTCAAGTGCAACTAATTAATGCAAGTGGATTTTTAGATTTTCAACAGCTCCACAAAGAAGTCCGTGATTCATTGGAATGATTAATTTGAAGTCAGACAAAGAATGAAAACAGCAGGTGAAAGAAAAATGGTTCTTATTTAATTTGTTTAATTACTCGTGAGCATGATAAATATTTATTTTTATAAACGTTATTATATTAACGTCGAAAAAGGTGTAACAAAAGATTTGATTGATATGTGCAGGTCAATTTTATATGATCTAATATCAAGTTAATATGCTTTAACCTTAAATTTGACATTAATCATATCGACTTTTTCATAAAAAGTTTTTATTGATATGAAATAAGGTAGAATTGACCCTATTTCATGTCAACTTTTGTTTTCTGTGTGAAAATAAAGGCACTTCCCTTTTCTTAACCCATCCAATTTATAACTGTCATTGCTGGAAGCAAAGTTCGGTGTGAAAAACATGAATTTCTGCTATATTATCAACCAACCATGACTTACAGGAAGCAGCTAAACAATGCGTTTTACATATTCATAGGGAAATTTGAAATGTTGAACTTTTACCAGTTTTCCCAGCTCAACAACAAACTAATGACCGCAAAATTTGGAGCTTAACGAGCTTGATGAAAAATCTATAAAATATTTAGTAATGAACTTGAAACTGCAATCAAACCCACGCGTTTGTCAAAATTCTCTGCATTTTCCGCTGACATCCCTAATTGACATGAATGTCAAGTAGATAGAAGTTCATGGCTAAAAGCCTTTTGTGATATGTGAAAATGTCAAATTGCGGACCGGTTTTTTTTTTCGGCCATTTTTTGTTGTTCTACAGTGGCCACTCAATAAACCAACGGCAGCAGGCAAACTGAAAGGCAAACAAAACAAATTAGATTTGGGCCATAGTTTAAGTGGCTGAGAGCAGCTCGAATAATTAAGTTCCATGTGGCGCAGCACAAAGAAGAAGAAGCATTTGCCTATAGAGTTTTAGCCTCTCGGCTGCGGTGGGGCACTAGAAATGGCAAATTAGTTTAACTATACCTACATTTCCTTTTCCTGGCCCCCCAAATCCTCCCCCGCATCCCCCTTACCATCTCCTACTGCCACTGAGATTGTCAAACGAAAGTTCAAAGCTAAAAATAGTATGTATGGTAAGTGACAGTGTGTGTGTGTTCGCCAGGATGGTTAATTCAATTCGCTTTTAAAAGCCTTTCCCACACTCAAAAGGCTCAAAACCCCGGCAGACTGTCAAGGTCAAAAGGTAATGAATAGATGGCCCTCCCACCTGCCCCGCCGCCTCCGCTCCCTTCTCTATATCCCTGGATCATATTTCACAGGTCGCAGAATAAAGGAAACGCACACACATATTTCCATTTCCTAGCTTTGAGCGCACAGTGGGTAAAAGTTGTATAACATGCAAATTTTATATTTCTGATTTACAGTTCTTATAATGAGTTTGAAATACATTTAGTTATAATTTAAAAATATAATAATATAGTATTTTTTCTATAATAATCTTTATTAAAAACCATTTTTTTATAAAATCGTTTTTTAGTCCAGAAAAAAATCTATGTAACTTGATTATATTGATTATAAATATTATGAATTTTACATATTTCGAAATTATATTTTTTATTCGATTATAACACACTTTGCCCCACTGTGCGGCGGCAGAGCAGGTAGCAGAAAAAAAAACAACTTCGGATCAGGAGCGCGTGTCCCCAGCAAATGAATGTGTGATTATTCGGTGGCATTATTATCTATGCATAAGCTCTATATATAATTTTCGATATGTGGGTTCTACACTGGGCCAAAAACCGGATGCCTTCAAAGCTTCAGGTTGTTCATAATAATATTGGGAATTATTATTAATTACTTTAATTTCTTTCGGTGCATTGTGTGTATGATGCAGAAAAGCTTTGACACAAGTGACTCGCATACAATTCAATTCAATTCGATTTGATTCATCGACCCCCGACCCCCTTCCTCCTCTCAAAGTCCCCGAAAAGCCCTTATCACCCCCGATGTGTACATATATCCCATATTGTTGGTGCATATCGATAAAAGGCGGCCAGCGAATTAGCCGTATCTATATCTATAGGGGGTGCAAACATATAGTATATATATATATATGTATATATCTATAAGCTCTCTCCCTTTCTCTGTGCGGAATTTCGCGCTTTTATTGTCTGCTCGTTGTATGCACAGTGGGCATATTTTGTATGATTTGCGTTTTGCCAACTCTTGCGACTCTTTGCAATTAACAAGTCGTAAATAAAAAAATGTTGACACATTTGATAAGCGGCAAAAGCTGCCACTGGCAGCAGAGGACCCATAAACACACCCATTCACGCACTCTCATTTTCTCGCAGTGTGATTTTGTTTGTTTAGAAATGCAAGCCCTTTCAAATATCGAATTTCCTTGCCAGATTTAAACATTTTTCAGGAGGTTTTTATCATTTTTATGAAGAGTATTCTGGCCCTTTTTTTTATTTATAACAAATATAGATTTTTAAGTATTTTTAGGAGTAATTTTGTCAAGGAATTCTAAATATTTTCTTTACATAATTGATAAAAATATCTTAAAAGTGTTTCCAAAAGATTGGCTGTCTTTTTGATTTCTCTTTTTCTGATGATTGCGTTTCTTTTCTTCCACTCCGAACTGATGGAACCCATTGATTGCAATCTTTTCAAGGGCGAGGGCAAACCTTTACACAAGTCACGTTCATTGTGGTCTTTGTTTTTAAAAGTTTCTGGCGAGGGAGTCGCTCTTTTTTCGACGCTTTGATCTTTTCGCCTCATTGAAAACACTTGAACTCTTGATCTAATGTACATTCTACATGTTTTTCGGACAAGGTCTCGGCAAATTATGGTTTCTTGTTAGGTTCTCAAATTGTTTGGCTTTTATTTCACACTTTATCACTATGGGGGAGCAAAGAAGAAGAAAAACAAGACAAGGAGAGACGGCACAACTTAATATTAGGGAAATGGTTTAGAAAATTAACCTGTTTTCATTATTGGAATCGATCTCGAAACGTATCATTTTCATTTGTATAAGCATGGGCCTTTTGTCGCCATTCAATGGTAGCGCATACATTTTTCTGGCAGTGTATGATAGTCACTCCATCACAAAACAACACTCACTATTCTCTACAAAAACAAAAATCGAAATATGCTAATAAATAAATTAAAATTACAAAAAACTTCGTTGGCCCGCGTATCACAAAATCTGAAATCTGCGCGAACCGCTCGCCATCGTCAACTAAACTAAAGTACTACGCAAAGTCCATGCGACTAAACTAAAATAAATACAAAAAAAAAGAAAATACAAATAAAAAAAAAAAAGAAGGCACAACAAAACACAGCAAAAATTGGCTTTGTATGCATGTATGAAATTCGTATTAAAGAGCGGCAGAGGCTCAGCAATTGAAAGAGACCCATTGAGTGGGCAGCGACCGAATGGCGAACGACCCACCGACCGATGCTCTCCTCTCACTTGATTCCCTTTTTTTATTATTATTATTTCAATACGGTGATCACACCGAAAGTGAACTGGAATTTTTCAGGCACTTTAAAAGTCCTCTTTAAACTTGATTTGCAGTATGTTTTTTCTCTTTAAAATCAATGAATTAAAATGGAAACAAAAAAGTTTTTTAATAACAAAAAAAATTAAAACAAATAAAAAAAAAATTTCTAACATAAAAAGTATTTTTTTTATAATTTGTCTATAGTCAACATTAAATATTTCTATCCAATATTAAATATTTCTATCCAAAAACAAAAATATATACAAATGATAGGATGTTATACATTTTTTGATAATACCTTTTTGAGTTCGTAACTACCCATAATATTGCAATTCTAGTGCGCACTGTATTTTATAACCAATAAATAGATAAACAAATAAAAAAGAAGTGAGGGGCGGTCAGTGGGCGAAGGGAGCTGCCCACAGTTTGCACAGGATAGTCGAAAGGGAGAGAGAGTGGGAATAACTATATCACTATCAGTCACCGACTGACCAAATATATACCCCGCACTCCACCCTTTCCCCCCTTGCGCCCTGCGTCTAACCTTGCCTTGTTTATTTATTTACCGAGTGGGCGGAGGGGTTAGGGGGTTGGGGGGTATTCCACCCGACCGCAGGGCGTATACGTAATTGTCAAAGCAAAGTAGTTAAGTTTGTGTAATGCACAGTGGTAGCAATATAAATTGCTTGATATTTCTTAAAAAAAATATACAAATAATTTAATAACATTAAAGGAAATACGAAAATAAAATAAATAAAAATAAAAGTGAAAAAATATTTTTTTGTGTGATTTTTGTTCAATTTTAACCACTGTGCAAGCAATGCTACGCACCTAAAATTGAGCTTTGCATTTCCGATGGCATATTTTCGCCAGCCATCAATCAATCAATCCATCAATCAAGTATGCAAAAGGGAGGGATAATGCGTAATATATAAATTGTTATTAATATTTTTAAAACCCTTTAAAAGGCACCACCTATTTTCTGCCAGTGTACATTACATTGGTGGCACGTTCGGAATGCCTGGAGTAGTCAATAATTTACATAAAGCCTCCTGCCGAGTCGCCAGATCAACTCAAACTCAATCTGAATCTGAATCTGAGTCGTCTCAATTTCCATCGCAATCTCGAAAAGATAAATCTCTCGTTCGCTTAAAGAGAGAGAAACGGAAAGACGACGACGACGACGACGACTTGATGTCTGCGGGAATTGAAGGCATTATTTCCTCCCCATTCTTTGCTCTTTGCTGGCATACAAAATTCAATTAAATTTATCGTAATCATTTAACAATGGAGCAAATATTCGCCTTTTGCAGCTCAACAAATTTATTGTTATTGTTGCGAGGTGTCCATTTACACTCGTATGTATTAAAGTTATGCGGTTATTTATTTATTATTACTACACCCCCCGTATTTTTTTTCTCCTCCCGATTGGTCAATGGGTTTTTGTTACTGCATAATAATTGATTTATTTATTCATATTTATGTGCAGCCAAGCTGCGTATACGCAATGCCACTGCTGACTGGCGGGGGTGTTGAAAAATGTCCGATATTGCGTTTTGAATACTAAAATAATTCTCAGTAATTTATGCACGCTTGCAGGTTTTAGCAAGGTTTAACCTCTCGTAAAATCAGGTTTACTCAATTTTCCAACAATCGAAAACAGCGTGAAATGTGTACGAGGGAAAAAAGTACCTTAATTAAACAATTAATTGCACTTTTCAGGGGTACAAATTATTGTGCTATTGTTAATTAAGTAACACATGAAAAGCAATCAATAATCAATCACTCCATGGGGCCACCGTCCGTTTCCCGAATTTATCCCACAATCAAGAGATTCGTCTGTGGGGAAATTGTCAGTTGGTCAATAGACGTCGTGTATCTATGTATTTTCAACGGACAGTTCCTCTAGAACTGTGTTCACAAAAGTTTGCCCAATCCGACTCACGTAATTTGAAAATTGCACATGCAACTTGCAACTGGAAACGTGACAAACTTTCCAAATAGAATACGAGAAATTTTAAACAAAGAACGATGATAAAATGAGAGTCTGATGAAGGTGGTTGAATTAGTTTTAACCACAAAATCTATTTAAGCTAATGGGTTTTCTTTCATTCATTTATAGTTTTTCCATCCATTCACCTGGCAACCAAGTTTTAAACATCCCTTATAGCGACCTTTAAGATTCCCCGCAGAATGGGAAACACTCACTTGTATATTATGCATGTAATATCTCCGCTGACGTCACATGAACTTTTTATAGAATACGAAATAATAAATAATTTTTGCACATCCCCCATACAGACAGCGGGAAATATATGGAAAATAATTTTCATTCAGAACAGACAGACGCAAAACAATGACAAATATGCATGGAAATATAAGCGAGAGAGACGGGCGATGAATGAAATGAGTCTGAAATGAGGAATGTACGAAATGGGAACGCCAGCGGATGAAGGAGAATTGGAGTGGGAAGTGGGTTTCGAGGGGAAATCATATGGAATGGGATGAAATGAGGATGAAATCACCGAAAAGGCCCCAAAGCAGCAGCCGCAATGGCGACCAATATTCGTCTGCCGATTCTGGCCTATTTTATCGATAATCTTTATCAGTGGTTTCTATTTAAATATTCAAATTTTTTACTATAAACTAAAGACACTCTATCAAAAACGTTCCCAAAAAATGCTGATTATAATGCCAGAGATCAGATGAAAATTCCAAAGGGGAAAATGTTTATAGAGGGTTAGCCTCGAGGGGCTGAAAAACCTTTCGCACAGAGTTCGTTTACAATTGTTTTTAATTATGCGCATTGTTCGTCGCCAGTTGTTGTTCATTATGCGGTTAGTTAATGTCATTTAGTTCATCAGCTTAATTTTCATCTCTGCCCCTCTTTTTTTTTTTATTGGCAGCTAGCTTTTCCTCCATTTCTCGTTTTCAATTTCGAATATTGGGTTTTCACTTATTTGTTTCGTTTGTTTTTTTTTTGTGCTGGCAATGAAAGTGAAATAATGTGCAATATGCATACACAGCCATACATAAATCTACATGTGCATCTATATGCTATTAAAGACAGGAGGAGAGAAGACTGACCGCCTCTCAACTTTTGCCACCATAAATCACAAGAGATCGCCACTGAACAGTGGGGCAAAAAGCCTTTAAAATGGGAATTTTTTAAATATTTTTTCGCATTTCTTTTAAATTCCTCTACAAAGAACTCTATGTTTTTTAAGTCAAGCGTAGAATTTTCCTTTAAACCTAGTTACCCTGGCGAAATCAGTGTTTCCGTCTCGTGCCATTCGACCAGTTCTGTTTCATTTCGTTTTTGGAGAGCACACACATCTGAATTTTTGTTGGAAAAAAAATCTATATAGTTTTTATTCCCATCGATTCGAGGAATCTCGTGAGTTTTTGCAATCCACCCATCGTAATAGTAATCCCCTAATCTAAATGCACAATTCTTTGGTAGTTTTCTGGCGCTATGGTGGAGAAAAAGAAATCGCTTCAGCTGCTGCGAATGGTGCGCTCTTCCCTGAAAATCATCTACAACGATCACTTCTGTTGGACCTTCATCAAGAGCTATGGGCTCTTCTCCTTGGCCATCCCGCTGGCCAAGTACCTTGATGGCTTCCAAATATTGCCCAACGGGGGCATCTAATTCTTTGTTCTAATATACGTAAATTACATGTTGATTGAACAAGGCAACCAGTCGAACTGTAAAACCAAGTCTACTCATTTATGGTTTGTTTTTGATCACGATTAGATTCGAAACGGAAATCAGCTAATCGTTTTGGCTATTTTTTTTCTTAAGTCTGGATTTCTTATCGCTAATATTTTGCCAAATCGTTTGAATGTTTTATTAGTTCTTCAAAAACATTTTATCGGTCGAAATATTTGCTGTTTAGAGTTTGACAATCATATCAACACAATGTGATCAGTAATTCAAGGGCAAAATTAAAAAAATATATTTAAAAAACAAATGCTTTAAAAAGGGAGAACAGAAACTTAATAACTTTATAAAGTTAAAGTTATATGGAAGTTTAAAGAAAACTTTTAAAAGAATTTTCGGAGGGACTAATCAGTTACCAAAACTTAATATTTCGTACAAAATATAGATGATTAGTTTAAAGACAACCAATTGGCATAAAAGAAGACACTAGATCTTATTTGTAGATCTTGAAACGTTGTAAATTTGTCTGAGCTATTTTCTACTTTTCCGAAAACCGAAAATCGAAATCCGAAAATCCGCTGTAATTGCTATCGTGTGTGACGTCAATTGCCGTTCGCCAAGGTGAGCTCATTTATTTTGTTGACTTACCGCATGAACTGATGATGATGTTGCTGCTGCTGGTAGAGATGTTGCTGCTGCTGTTGCTGCTGCTGCTGCTGATGTTGCCGCAGTCCATGTGCCATGTCCCCGAAATCGATGCTGCTGCTGCCGCCAGTCAGCGCTGGATGACGATGTTGTTGCTGCTGCTGCTGTTGCTGCTGCTGCTGTGGGTAGAACTGGTGACTCAGGATGGTGATGCCTCCGCTGGCCGTGCTGGTGATGCTGCCCGATCGACTGCCTCCGTGCAGGGAGGGCGCATGATGGGAGTTGGGATGCGATTGCGAGTGCGGCGATCCTGCCGGCGATGATGTGGTCACGGCTGCAACAGCGGGATATGAGATCAACTGTTGCTGCTGCTGCTGCTGCGGTGGCGCTGGAACTGCTGCTGCTGTTGCTGCTGGAAATGTGGTCTTGTGGGAGCCGTTGGCCAGCAGCGAGGGCGAGTGCGTCGACATGGTCAGGCGATTCGACTCCGGCGTGTGGGCAATGCTCGTATAGTGCTGCAAAAAAAAAAAGATGAGGTAAAACAAGTTAGAGATGATAATGTAATACAATAAATACAAAACAGTGGGTGTATTTCAATAGTCACATTCTTTATATTATATTATATGCCTGAATCACAAAGCCAGGTGATCCTAATATCACTATTTGTAATTTAAATTTGCATTAATTAACTTGTCATGCCTTTCGAAAGCATTACTATTGCCTTAAAATAGATCATCAATCAGCTTTATTAATCACTGGTTAAGGCAAAATGTGTTGAATTCACAGAAAGCCAACGTTTGTTTATCGATTTTCGCCGAATTTGTTTAAAAATTTAACTGCTTAACAAAGAGCTCGGTGTTTTTTGTTTATCTTGAGCGAAATAACATTGGTCTCCATTCGGTGTGGGATAAATAAAAGATCGATTTCAACTCAATTTACTATGATATCAAGCATGTATATTTAAGATCAATTTGATATTAGACTCTGTTTACTCGATGGAAATATTTACAGAGCACGGTGATATCATAAAGCCTTCTCAGAAATATCTTTACACTAAAAATTAAAATATATATGAATCACAAATCACAATGATCATAGTCATAGTCACTAAAACAAAACAAAAATAACCGAAACTATATTTTTAAGAGATCTGTGATCTATTATCCATTCGGTGTGGGATAAATAAAAGTTCAATTGTAAGATCATTTTGATATTAAACTCTGTTTAGTTGATGGAAATATTTACAGCACACGGTGATATCATAAAGCCTTCTTGGAAATATCTTTACACTAACAATTAAAATATATATGAATCACAAATCACAATGATCATAGTCATAGTCACAAAAACAAAACACTGAAACTTTATTTTTAAGAGATCTGTGATCTTGTTTTGGGTGCGGCTCGAGATCCTTACCATCTGCAGGACATCGCACTCCTTGGGCACCACGTGCAGCGTGAGGACCGACGGCGTCTGCTTGATCATCGAGACGATGGTGCTGTAGGCGATGCCAGCGATCGGCTGGTTGTTGACCATCAGCACGCGGTCGCCCGTCTGCAGGTTGGCGTAGTGGGCCGGTCCGTTCGCCTGCACCTCTTTGATGAAAATGGTCTCCATCGCTTTCACTTGGTACGGCGGCAGCGACGTCGGTGACGTTGGCTCCAAACCGGTGATCCCGGCGACGGCGACGCTGCTGCTGCTGCCGCTGCTGCTGCCGGCCATACTGGAGGCTTCCTACACACCAAAACGAAACCGAAACAAAAAAAAATCGTTAGTCAGATGTACGATTGTGGTGAGGCAGCTAAGTAGTGGGTGCTAAGAGGAATATATATAAAGATATGCTGCCAATTTAGATTACAATCCTCTGATGGATAAGCCGTGCCCCACTAATAAGTATTTCTATTTAATTCAAGAAGACTATTTTTGTGAAACCAATTTTGCTACCAATTAAATATATTTTTACCATACTTTCTGATTTATTTATCAGATACAAGTTAATTTCATAAATATTAGTAGATTGTATAATATATTAAAATAAAAATATCAAAAGCAAGACCTATTTGCCTGAACGTGACTGTGGGTCGTGAAACAACATTTGGCGAGGAGAGTGTAGATTGGATTAAGGCGAAGTGCGAGCGACAAGGAGAGGACGAAGAGAGAGTGTGAGAGTGAATGAGAGCGGCGAGCGGAGGTTGTAATATCAACAAAAATAAAAATAAAACGGGCACAAAAAAGTGAAGTGAGCAAAACGCAAATTAGTGCAAAAATAAAAATAAAAGAGAAAGAGAAGGGAGGTTCTACAGACATTTGAATACCCTAAAAAAAAAAACTTTTCTGCATTATATCTTTATATTACAATATTTAATCTTTTTCGTATTCATAAAAATTCATTAAATAAAACACTTAAAAGTTAAAAATTGTTAATTTTTAAATGATTTAATAACCACCTTTTAAGTGTTACTATTTCTAGAGTACTAATATTTTTAGTATGGTAAGAATTTCTTACCATAAATGTATTTATATTTTAAATTTTTTTGTCTTTGTAGTTTCTGGGTTTTAATTGACCTCGAACAAGTTATGAATACATTTAAAATACCCTTGATGAACTTTCTGTGCTGGGTATCACAAATGAAAAGCAAAAAGAAAGCAGAAAAAGCAAAAGCGGCAATTTGAATAAGTCGCGCGTGCGCAGCGCTCACGTAACGCCAAACGCCGACGCCGAAGTCGACTGAGGCAGCGGCAGAGGCAGCAACTGAGCAGAGAGCAAGAGAGGGAAAGAGAAAAAGTCACTCTCGCTCTCTCATTTGCACTTCCTTTGCGAGCAATTTACTTCCATTTGCAAATTTTTAAATAATTTACCTTTAATAGTTTTACAAATGTAAATTGAGAAAAACAAATGTATTGACAATATTAAACTAAATAATTATAAAAATAAATTTCTGTTAGAAAAGACTATACAATTTAAGTAATGAGAATCCATTGAAAATGAAGACAACATTAAATCTATAGAAAAAGTAGTTTTCTTATTCTCAAGTTTAAAAAATATATAATAATATATAATCAGATAATAATTAAATTTTTTAAATATGCATTTTTTCAATGCCTGTATCTATCTATTTATACTTAATCTATAAAATCTTGTATTTTTTTTATAAGAATTCTCTATCATGTATCTATCCTATCCTATTCTATATATCCTATCTTATCGTATATCTATATGCTATCCCATACTATATATCCTAACCTATACTTTATATGCTTTCTATTTATTTTATTATATCCTATATACAATATCCTATCCTGTTTATTCAACTATCTATCTAATATAGTTTTCCTTATCCTATAAGCTATATAATATATCATGTTTTTTTTATCCCCCAAATCCTTTGCATCCTCTGTACCCCCTATTCCTGAATCTATCATCATCCCAACTCACCTGTGGCCAGTTGCCCGATACCGATACCGATGCCGATGCCGCCGTTGCCGATGACTGGTCATCTTCCGGCGGATAGGCGATGAAGTGGCGCAGCGTGAAGCCGAATCCCTGGTTCGGTCGCCGGCGGATGACGATGAGCTTGGGCTGGATGGAGGAGGCCGCCAGTGCCGCATTGTTGGCCGCTGCTGCTGCCACCGCTGAAGCCGCTGAGGCCGCCTGCGCAGCGGCAGCGGCGTTCGAGTTTTGTAACATTTTGTAGCGGGGGCCTCTAGTGGTTTTCCAGGGGGGGTTTTCCTACTGCTTTTCGTATTTTGTATTTTGTATTTCGTATTTCGTATTTCGCCTCTTCTGTTTACACACTCTCTCGCTTTGTTTTAGGCGCTCTATCTCCTTCGGTGGCTGGCTTTGTGGCTTGGTGGTTTCTGTTGTTGTTGCCTTTTCTATTTGTCGTGCGGTTGGCTTTTTTTATTACTATGTTATTTTGTTTGTTATTTTTTATTTACTCTCTACTCTTTTTTTTCTGTTTTTTTTTTTGGTGGTCAACCTGTTGTTGGTGGCACCCTCATTTGTGTGACGGTGGGTGGGGGTGGTGCTTCACCCCTGGTTTTCCTCTTCTATCGGCTAAATATCTCTTATCCTCTATCTGCAATTTCGATTTGCAGTTTTGTTTTTTCCTCTGTCTCTGTGTGTGTGTGTGGAGGGGAGGGAATTTTCCTTTACAGCCTGCGATACGTTGCAAATTTTCGATGTGGCTGCGGCCCAACGAGGCCCATCGTACCGATCGATATTACCATAGTACCGATGCTACGGAATCTCCTTGCCGATCGATCGAAGGGTAAACGGAGGTCATCTGTAAATAAGATAAAAAGAGAATTAATTTTTTATTAGATTTATTTGAATAAATATTTAAAAATCGAAAAAAAAAATTTGTTACTATTCAGAATTTTACAAATACAAATCTAGACTAGAAAAAAATTGTATTAAATTACCTTAGAACTAGTAAAATGTTTTGGTCACATAAAAACGCGATCTTGTTCCCCAGAACCCCAAAACCATCAAATGTTCTTGTCATGGAGTCACTCTTAGCCCCATGGTATCAGCTTTTCGAGAGCAACTGAGTAGGGTTAAATTGCGACCAAGCGTGTTACACTTTTCAGACTTCTCATTTGACGGTCAATGTCCAACACACACACACACACAAAACGCTATGGTTGAATCTGTTTTCGGGTCTTTACTGTATTTTTTTATGCATTGTAATTAAAGCTGAAAAAGGTTTTTGTTTTGTTTTTCCGTGGCTTTTTGTGTCTTGAAGCCTTTGTTTTATTTGTGTGTTGGACTGGGCAGTAAAAAGCACTTAACTAACTGTACTTGGCCATATGCGATGACTTTGGGTCGATCATAATAATCAACAGCACTACGATGATGATGATGATGATATAATGCCGTTTATTACCACTCTTTTTTGTGAAAAATAAAAATAAAACTAAACTAAAACAGTCCACCACTCCGGGCAGACTGAAACTAAGAAAGGTATTAAAAATGAAAACCCCTTTTAAAGCGGGTTGGGTTAACGCCCCCTTTTTATTTCGCCTTTCTTTACTTTGACATTTCTGTTTGCTCAAAAAGTTATCGCTTTGAGGGCGGGGACAATCAATAAAAGTTATTGTTCGTTTAAAACATTAACTGAAACTGATATGTTTAAGTATAGACTAGCTAAAAGTCACTAAATAGGTGATTAAATGGGTTTTTAACTGACAAAAAGGAAATCCCATTGCAGTTTTCTAAGTTTTGGGTAAAAATTATATTGTAAAAATCTATTATATCTTCATCTACCGAGTTTAACTTCTTAATTAGCTGCGGATTCAGAGAGTTCGAATGTGGATGCCCCCTGTGATTTTTTGCTTATTGTTTTGCGAACAAAAAAAAAACAAAAAATACAATTGGAAACCCGTAGAGTTGCGTTTAATTGCCAAAGCGATAAGGTCAGAGATCAAAGACCCTAAGGGAAATGTCCCTGAATAATCAAAGGATTTAATAGACTTTATATGGTATATATTTTTATTGTGATTACTTTTTCTTAATTTTTTTGGTGTGGTGATTGCCAACTTTATCACATTGAAGGCAATTAAACAACATAAAGAAGGCAAAAACGACAGCCGCCATAATAATTTGAGCCAAAACACATGTAATTACCCGCAAACAGATAGACGGACAAAAACAGATTGTTCAGATATACTGGTCGCTATAATTGCCCCATTGTAATTGCATTGTCAAAAGTAGTTTCTTTTCGCAAACAGAAAAGTGGGGGCAACTCGAGTGTGTCAAGTCACTCAAGGCGATTGACATGGAGATAGATAAACCGATTCGGGGCTGCAGATTACTGATTACTGAAAATGTGTTAAACTTTTGATGGTAAATCGTAAAAAATAACAAACCGAAATGAATGATGATTGTAAAACACTCTGTTTAGCTACTGTTAGACCTTGGCCAGTCCGTCAATTATATTGAAAAACATCATATAACGACCTATATCAACTTATCAGCAGTGGTACCCCGATAGTCCAACTGAAGGTTGGGCGATAGGTAAAAACACGAAGATATTTTCTTAGTATAAATAAAACTGAAGATTGCTGAATGGAAAATTTGTCTGACGTTCGGGAGGATTTTACTATTATATGTTTTTAATATATTTTAATATTATGTGTTATTATTATATATTTTTTTTGGATATTGTTTGTTTCGTTAATAACAATTCATTACCTATATTTTTCTCAATTTCCCATCAACTTGTTCTTGTTTTTTCGGAATGTTTTTTTTTATATTTTCTTTGTCGAAACGCCCCCAAAAAAAAATTAACTTTGATTGATGTAATTCCGTGGCTTGTTCTTTTTTTCTTGGCGTTGTTCGAACAGCGTTTTAATACTTTTACCGCTGCTTGGCTCATTACACGCATGTTCTGTCTTTAATCTTGATTTTTTTTATTATCTTACTTGCCTCGATACGAATTTGTTTCTTTTTATATCTTCTTCGTTTCACTGTATTTTACCCGTTTTTTTCAGTTATATTCGATTTCAATTCTCGGCCGCTTGTAGTGCAAAACAATCAAGTTAATTGTTATCACACGAAGCCCAAGTAAAAGGCAACAACAAAATTGTTAAGTATACATAGTCAATAAAAAGCTGGCAACCGAATCGTTGTTTTTTTTTTTGTTTTCGTCGTGATATCATCTTTTTTATTCTGCTTGATATTTTATTCTTTTATTGTTATCGGGAAGCACAAAAGGTGGGCGAAAAAGGTTCCTCATTTGCTTAAAAGAATTCCCACTCATTGCATTTATTACTAGATATTTTCGTTGAAGATTACACTCATTATTTTCATTATTTTTTACTCACTGGAAATCTTAATTGATTTTTAATATTATTTTACTGTTTTTCTAATAAACTCTTTCTCTTGGCTTCCTTGAATCAACTGAGGCAATAAAGCACGCTGCACTGGCTTAAGTTGTTCATTCATTAAAACAAACTTCAATGAATTCCCAGAAATCCAAACAACTTGGGTTCTAGCGTTTGATTTATAAACCTTTTTTGCCACAACATTTGATATGGGACATGTTTAAAGTATGATCGTCGCATCGCTAAGACATTTTTTGTTTACTAATCAATAAGCAATAAATATGAATGAATTTCCGCAAATTTATCATGAATTAGAAAATAAGCTATGTAATAGACATTTATTTAATTTATTTTAAATACATTTTTTTAATTTATTTTATTCTTAATATTTTTTTTTGGAAATTATAAAATCGAAATTGATTTCCTCACCTACACTTGAGGTTCTTTCGGTTCTTGACGCTTTATCTCTATTTTTGTTTACAGTGTTCACCTGCCATTACAATATTTTTGGGCGATAGCCATTCCCGTTCCATATCTGTCGACAGATAGAGGCAAAGAAAAATATATAGAGAGACATATGATATGATGTTTGTGCCTACATATATATATGTATGATAACCGATAAATGGCCCGGTCGTATGCCCAACTTGGAATCGATAAACAAAAAACGAAGCAGAAACCGAGAAATACACACGCGGGGGCATCCAATTACGTGCAATTACATTTATAAAATTTCTTCGCTTTTTTTCTCGCTGTCTCTGTCTCTGTCCCCCTTCTCTCTTTCTCCACATTAAACAAAAAACAAAAAGAAATTATAGATAAATACGACTATACGTATTGACTCCATTTTTATTTCTTTGTCTATCAATTTCGCGGAATGGAAGTCGATAAAAAAAAGGCGATATATGTGTCTGTACATAAAGCTGACACGAGAGCGAAACAAAAGTACAATGCAAACAAACAGCGATATCAGCGATAAATCATTCATATGCTAGATCTATATAAAGGCCACTTGCGTTGTATATGTTGTGTACATTTCTATATATATAGCTGGTCGATCAGATTGCTGGCGGCGATCGGGGAAGATATCAACCCTTTAAGTTGCTAATATAATGTCATTATTATAATTGTAAGATCTATTACATCAAATATTTTAAAAAGAAGGTCTAGATTGGGGAACTTTAGTTATCGATAAGGTGTCTTGTTATGTCTGATGCTGTACCAAAGACATATATTGCACGATCTACAACCCATTGAAGAGCCGACCTAACCCAATTGAATCACACACACACACTCTGTAGTAAACCGTATCAAAGGTTATCTCTGCGGCGTGTTCACACCTCTCGCCCCACAAATCCAATCGGAATCCATCAAAAAAAAAAAAAAAAAAAACAACAAGACGGGGTAACATGAGAAAGTCGAGTCGGAGAATATGAAAAATATTGTGGCAGACGACGCACATCAAAGACCGATTGCCGATGCGATCGGATTCGACAAACATCACGCCCGTGTTTTATGCACAACCATATAGCTATTATATATGGCGATATAGGGTACACATACCAACCTACCCTACCTGTCCAAATACATACCATGCCATATATATATATATATATTGATCTGTCCCCTCGTTATCAGGGGGTTACAGCCCCTTTGAGGTGCTGATGAGCGAGAGCCATTCAACTTGTTGCCAAGTGTCGCTGCCGCCGATTCCGATTCGGAATCGGAATAGCCATACACTTATAAGAAAAATACAAAAAAAAAAAAAAGAAACCAGAAAGAAGGCGAAACAACCCACAAATACACACCGAAAAGGCAATGTACCCAGGCATTCATGTGTCTTGGCCTGGCGTCACTCACAATTTCAATTTCCATTTTATTTACCCTGGGAAATATCAAGATCCTGGCCATATTGGTACCACTCACTTTTGGGGGATTTCTGGATCAATAAACATACATGATGTTGATACCATTTCATAAGAATAACCATATTAACTGTAATAATTATATTGTTATCCCACAATATCAGTTATAATACTTGGATATTATATTTACACAATATAAACAGTTTGCTATTTCTCGATATTTTTCTTTTGCTTCGTTTCGAATAAAAATATCGAAAATATCGATAGTTTTTAAGCTCTATTAGATATTCATATTTCTACAGGGTATCATTCTCGTCGAAAATCTCGACTATTCTCGATACTTAATTTTGTTGCATTTTGTTGTTACGTTTATTTTCGAATTGTTTATTTAATGTTCTTGCAGCGTCGTTTGTTTGTTTGTGTTATGTGTTTTATGTCTTTCTTTTTCCCTGCCTTTCCTTCCGCCAGCGGGGGGCGGGCTGGGAGGTATTCGACGATGGGCGGTAGGCGATGGGAGGTGAAAAACGGGGGGAGTGGCGGGAAAATTGTTGGTCCAGCTGAGCGGAGCGAACGCCTTAATAATCTAATTTCTGACAACTGACGGGCAAATCAATAAATGAAGTGGAAAATGGAAACATTTTCTTCATCTTCTTCTTCCTGCTCCTCCGAAAGAGATGGAAAACCCATGAAGAAAAGAGAGGCAAAACTACAGGTTGGGACGGAGAGAGAGGGAGCAAGTGCTACCTTGACCTCATTCAACGACCTTTTTCTTCATTTTTTTTTTGTTGGTGAGATGGAAAAAAAAGAAGAATTTCTGGGGGGAAAATGGGGAAAACACTGCTTGCGTGCTAAGCTTCTTCTTTGCAATTTCCCAGCAGCGTGCCTGTGTATGTGTATTTTTTTTTTTTTTTGGGTGCTTTAGTTGGCTTGTATTATATCATCATTAAATGGTTTACCGCCAAAAACGGGCCAAGAAGAAAAACACAAGTTGAATGAGAACATCAGGCTGGAAGCAAACACAGCACCACAACAATCCTGCTGACTGGGTAGAAGAAAAAAGAGATTCACGAAATACAAAGAGTTCAAGAACACTTCCACTTGTCAATTGGTGAAAGACAAATAGACGTGCCTGAAAAATAGCCCACAAAATAATCAAGCAAAAGAGTGAGGAAAAGCTAAACAAAAGAATTAGTTCAAGGCAATTCACAACATGAAACGGAATAAATTAAAATTCTAGCTAGCTTCTAACTAATTCAGGGACTTATTGTAAAATTATTAATGTTATTTTTCCCATTGAATTTTTGTACATTTATTTTTATGTGTTTTTTTTGCAGTGTAGCAAGTAGGAGCCCCGGAATGTTCATTACAGAATGTGCCAAGCAATTTGGGCAGCAGCATAAGTAAAATAACCAAATTTCGCGGAATGTTAGAGAGCAAAAAACACCCGAAAGACAAATAATGAACTTGAACTGAATTTTTTCGAAAATGTGGTCGAAGTGCTAGAATCACGTGGGCTTAGATTAAGGCAACAGAGGGTTAAAGCACTGACCTTGTGTTAGATTATGATAATTAGAACTCACTAAATATGGCTTCCCAAAGCATTCCGCAATTATCATTGCAATATCATGAATTAAAGGCAGTCGAAAATAAGTTAATACACATTTTAATGATTAATTAAACTCAGAGATCCCACACAGATGCATCTACATATGTGTTTATTTATTTAAGCCACACGTATATATATATTCAGCTTTTTTTCAATCATTATCCGAATTCTTCGAGTATGATTAATGATCGTTCGTGTAGATCTTTCTTTTCTGGCTCTTTGACAAATGTAATTTAAGCGAATAAATTCGTGTAAACATTGTCGTCTTCCCATGAGTATTCAATGACGTAAACATTTGAATAAACCCACAGATTTTGTCACGAGATTGTGTCATTGAAGAATACTATAGATCTTCTAGGGCCCCAAGGGAAGTATTAGATGATCGTGTGACTATGATTAAATTATAAAACTATAAAACTAAATATTCAATTCCCATTGCAGCCGCCGAAAAAGAACTATTCTCAATTCCAATTCGTTTTCGAAGGGAAACCATATAGAAACCAGAATAAGAATCCAAAGCCAAAGAGTGAAATTATATATAAATATAAAAACAACAGAAACGCACACACAAAAGCGGCCCAGAAAGAATAAACAAACCCAACAGTTTTAGAGTAAACAAAAGAATATAAAACGGCAATAGCAGAAAATGATATTGTACGCGCGCGTAGCTGATATAAGAACTAAAGTTGGGATCCCATGGTATTGGGGCTCGACCCTTGGCAACGACAGAAAAAAAAGAGAGAAACAGAAACGGGGAACATTTTTAAATTAAAGGAGAGCACTATGCAAAATGACCTGCCCCACAATTGCAATTCCCCTCCTCTCGCTTGGGCAGCATTTAATTTGCAATTATTCAGGCCTTTGACCAATTTAATAGAGAACTCGCCAAGCAAAACAGAGGAAAACAAGAGGGAAAGAGAACAAAATTCAAACGAAACTTTTAGCACACTTGCTGAAAGATCAGAAGAGATAGATTTATAATGGAAAAGTTGATTTCAAGAAGAATCAAAGGATTGTAAAGTATGTAAATTTTCTAAACAATATTTCTTTCCTGTAAAATAAAACTACCCATACTTATAACAATACTTTCTTTTAGAGTATAAAAAAAAAACGAACCAAAACGTGAGTGGAGAAAATACTTAACTCGATACTTGATAATGTTTTTTTCTTTCTTTTTCTTGGATGGGTTTTTGTTTCTGCTGCTCATTGACATGGATTCCTTGGGTTCAATTGGAAGTGAACTTAAATGTCGAATTATCGCAGAAACAAGATCTTTGCACTGACTTCGTTTATTGGAGAATATTCCCCCGTTGATTGTGATATTATTACAATCTCGGTTTTCTGTTTTCTCTTTTATTTTTTGTTGTCTCCCAAAGTTCATTGGTTTTGATTTGGGCTTTTAATTGGAAATAGTCTGGTTTTTTTTTTCCTGTTACGTGACCATTTGCATGCTGCAATCGCAAGGCCCCCCACTTTATGAACCTCTATTTCTCCGGTTTTTTCTTCTATAAAGTTTCAAATTCAAATTATGGAACAACCATACAAAACTAAATTACCGAAAGTTAGTTAGTAAATTGCATAGTCATTTTTCGGTGCATCACAAAACTCAATTAAAGGGGAGGAGTTTCATTATTTTCCATTGTATCGTTTTCTATTTTTTTTTTTTCAATTTTATTTGTGAGAAGTTTTAGGCCCTGAACCGAAACTTTTGGAGGGGGTTAAAAGTTTGCTTGAGGGACTGGCTAAACTTGAGATTAAAGATTTCCACTTAATGGCTTACAGCATGACTTGAAGTTTTGCCGGTCCTAAAAGTTTGAAGGGAAAAAACACTTAAAATATAGAACATAAATAATAGAAAACATATTTCGTTTAATTGGATCTTTAAGTGAGTAATTCTTGAAATTCCAAATTAATTATTTTAAAATCCAATCTCTCTAGTAAATATTTCCCTATCCAAAGCTCAGCTGGTGTCTTATTGGTATTATTATCGGATCACTTGCGAATCGCTCGGCTAAACCCTTAACTTATCCGACACACTTATCATATCAATTACGAATCCCGAAAGTAATCCCTTAACTGGCTTCCATTCATCTTCTGCCCGGTTTGACAACTTGATGGATGGTTTTCAGTGACTCTCCAAGGATTATTGCTGACCGATGTGGTAATCCGAAAAGTGTTCGATTCCAATGGGATCGTCGCAGGGGTGTTTCGGGGTTGATTTGGCTAATCAGCCTGATTGAATTTGGTTCTTAGCCTATTAGCTTAAGAATTGGTTGCTTTTATTGGGGGTAGACTTTAAATAAAAAATGTTAGGAAATTAAGGGAATAACTTCCTTTTAATTTTTTTGAATTGATCTATTCATTTTCCCGTGTTACTGTACGGGAAAGCAAAAGAAAAGCAATGAAAATCTTTACGAAAACGTACACGTATTTCTTGGCAGGAAAACATACAAGTGAGTGCGGGGGTGGCGGTGGTGTATATATATTTAATTTCATAATGAAGGCTCCAAGTGCATACTCATGTTAATAATAGCAACGGTCGGTCCCCGAACTCGCGCCCCATGCCCCGGAACCACCCCCTGCAAGCGCCCAACCACCACCCACTTTCGGGCCCAGATTGCATCCACTTTAAAATCCATTTATGAATGAAAAGCAACAAAGGGTGGCGCACAAAGTTCGGATTGGACTTTTAGCTTTGAGTTCTGGGGGTTTTTCCTGCTTTTTCTTTTTTTTTTTTTTGGGATCGAGGGTTGCTGTTGGTTCCACCACCACCACCCAGCCGAAGAAGGGGGTGGGATTTCCCGGCCCTGCTCATTTCACGCATGCAAAAGGGAATTGGGAGTGGGAATCCCCCGGAGCTGAAAGCCTTCATAATGAGTATTCAAAATGCAATTCACAGATGTGGGGGGTAAAAGCACGGCTCAAGGGGGGTAAAATGCGGAGGATATATGGGCGGTTGGGGGGGCATAAACAGGAAGAGGGTTGCATATGTGTCGCTCGAGGGTTGCAACCATATGCATAATCCGAAGGATTTATGCAGAGCGACAAAAGTACAATACCAAAGATATTTATATCAAATTAAATGGATCTAAGATTTATGTGTTTTGGTTTTTAAGGGAAAAGTAATGTTGTAGATATTACTTATTTTTTGTAAATATTATTTTAATTTTTTTGCAATTTTTTCTCAGTGCAAATACAGGTTAACCGAAAGCCCCTCTTTATTGTATTTATTTTATTTTTTAATGTCTAATTTGGTACAGTTTCAGATGTGAAGTAAAAAGCTGCGGGGCATTTAATAAATTGGATGCAACTCGCCGTCTCTTGCCCACTCTCACTCTCTCTTTCTTTCCTTCGGCCGTTGTCTCTTTCACTTGCAACCGCTTGGCTGCAGTTCAATGCAATTTGCAAATGCAGGATGAGAGAGAGAGAGAGGGAGAAATGAAACTGCAGTCTCGCAGAATTTTACAAAAGATTTAGCTTCTTTGAACCAGGTGTATGCACTGTTTAAATATTTACTTCTCTAGCTTTTACATCTTATAAACAACGATATCGTGTAAATTTCCAGATAAGTGTCCATTGCGATATCAAAATAAACAGGTGTAATTACTATGCATTCGTTGAAAAAGTGGTTTATCGAAACTTTTTGAGCGAATGCAATAGATAAACTTTTAAGTTTTCGGTTTTCATTTCCCCTGAATTATTTGTGATAATGCTTTAAAGCGGGCTTTCACTGTCTTCTTGGCTTTTTAGCCCTGGCTTCCTCTCTTTTTTGTTGATTTTTTTTTTATTTGTTATTACACAAGGGGAAGACCCTAAAAAAAAAACAGAGAGCGAGAGAGAGAAAGAGAATCAAGGAGAAAATGAGGGACAGAGAGAGAGGGAGACAGTTCAAGGACCAGGCCACAAAACAGGCCGCAAAAAGCATCGCAAACCGGCTTCAGTTTCAGCTTTGAAATCAAGTCACTGCCAAGTCACAGCTACACCGAAAACAATTGGCATGTTCTTTGAGGGAACACTTAAGTATTTTTAATACAAAGTAAAATAATTTATTAAAATAATATCAGATGCTGTAATAATAATAAATAATAATAATTTTCTGACTTAAACTTTTTTTTTTAATTTAATATTTTTAATTTCACATTTTTCTTTCAGTGCATACATAAAGATACATAAAGGCGAAGGCGACGAAGAAGAAGCAGGAGCTGCAACTTCAAGGCTCCTTGACTTGTCATTGTTGTTGTTGTTGTTATTGTTATCTGTCGCATCCTCCGCAAAAGTCGTTACATTGCGAAAATAGGGAAGAAAGAGGGATAGGAAGAGAAAGCCCTGCAGAAGGAACGGAAATTGCACACATAAAGAGATGTTCCCGTCTCTTTTCCACCCTCTAGCCATCTCGCTCCCACCAAGCCAAGTTCAAGTCTACGCTAGGAGAAAAGAAGTGTGAGTGTCATAAAGAATTCGCGTTTTGAGGCTATTTCTAAGGCTACTAGAACCGCGAATTCTTTATGGTCTTTATCATATATTTGTAGTTTTCAGAATTTTGTTAAGTAGTTAAACTACAATGCCATTAGCCGTAAGGTTGTGAGATATTTACATTCTACTGACAATTGATAAGATTTTCCTTTGATTAGATTGCAACAAAGTACAAGTGCTATGTGTTTAGCCCCATTTTTTTCTTGCACTGTGCACAAAGGGATTCCCCCTCATCGCTAAAATAGATGCGAATGCAATTGGCAAAAGCTTTTATCTATTGATTCATTTAAACGCAATTTCCTGTGCACTTCAAGGGGGGGCATCTGAGGAGGAGGAGGAGGAGGGAAAAAGGAAGGAAATCAAGTTATCTGCTAGATGCAATCCTTGCAGAATGAATGCAATCTACTTGGCTGCAATCGAATTGAGACTATTGAATGAGGTGGAAATATCGGAGGGGGATTAAAATGACTCAATCGAAATTTCCCGAGTCTTAACTTTAGGGCTTTTATCTTAATTTCCTTAAGAATGATGCAATTATTGGAATAATTCATTTTTATTTTTGATTTTCTGCTATCTTCACTTACTTAATTTTAGTCATTTAAGCTGTATGTAATATTTTAGTAACATTCAGAAATAAATGTAGCTTTGCTCGCGAAAACTCATTCATAATTCCTTTCGCTTTTTAATTTTCATTCAGTCGCTGGAATCGCTTGGCTCGTTTCCTTGGGCGTTTCCCCCCCTTCGCCGCCCTCTAATTTGAATGTCAGCCGTACGAAGTAGCGCACCGCACCCTCCTTTCCCTCGAATTTTCCCCGCTTTTCCCCCGATTTTCCGACGCCCAGCCTGCTGCTCTTGACAATGCCGATCGATATTTTACTGCCCTGCAGCTGTGCTTACCGCCTTTTGTTGTTGCTACTGTCGCTCGTTGTCACCGGTGAGCATTAACAGTTAACAGAGACGGCTACTGTCGCCGCTAAGCATACACTGAGCGAAAATACGAGAGAAAAATTTAATTGGATTACAGGAATATTGAAGGATTTCTTGATATAAATTCAGGATTTTATCAGAAACATATAATTTAATTACTGCATTTTATAACTGCATCGGATTTCTATTATCATATATGATAGTAAATTAACATTTTGTAGCATATTTTTTAACACCTTTTTCTAGAGGTTCGAAAACTTTTAACATTTCTGTTTTTTTTTTGTTAAATTAATTTAATGGATGTGACTCTTTTCGTTCCATATGATTTCTGTAATTTTAGGATCATAATATAGTATTTATATAATATTTTTTACACTGCACAACTGGGTTGTTTGTGTGACTTTAGTTGTTGTAGTCAAGTGCTGTCCTCCAACGCATTTACGTTTGCTTGTTCTCCGCTATCATCGCCCAATGCTACTTCACACTCCGTTCCCCTTCTCCTCCCCGGTTCACCTAGCTGTTTCCACGATATTCTGTTTGTTCAGTTTGTCTGAGTGTTGTACTTTTTTAGATTTTTTTTTATATACCCTAAATAATCTGTTTTTATCATGGTCTTATTATAAGGTTTGTAGTCACTTTTAAAAATTGTTTTTTCATTATTTCTTTATTTTTTAATATTGAAATCATAGTTCCAAAAACAAAATGAAACGAAATGAATAACTTTTGAATGCATAGTCATTGGTATACAAAATGGTAGTGTATTCACCAAGTTCTTCTCGTGGAAACTTAGACACTGCTGTTGTTTTTCCCTATGCTCCCGCCTTTGTTTTATGATAAGAGGAAACGGCTGGCAGGCCGAAAGATAGCACATAGCCGCCCACTTAGCGCCCGTCGCACGTGTCGAAAGCACCCACCACCCACTAGCCACACCGCACAGAAGCCAGGCAGCCAAACCACCCAATCCACCCACCACCCGGCAACCCGAAGCAGCTAAAACAGAGGCCAGAGATAAAATGACAGCAGCAGCAGCAGGGCCACAATCATCAGGATAATCACAACGCTCGAGTTGATAATGGCGACGTTGATGAGTCTAAACCTGAGTTGAATCTGGATTCCGTCTGCACGTTAATAAATAATAAATAGCAAGAGACAAATGTTAATAAGTCTACAATCTGTGGGAGCATCTTAAAAAAAAAGCACAGTCTAGGTGACTGCAAACACTGATCTTTAGAAGAAAATATTTTTATAGATTTTAAATTGTGCATTTTTATAAATATTTGTAAATTAATTTGTATATCTAATTGAATATTTAAAGTTATTTTATTAAAGAATTATTTTATTATTTATATTAAAATATATTGATTTCTGAATTCATTTCTGAATGTATTTATAAATTCATTTCTAAATTTATCTGTTTTTTAATTTCTAAATTTATCTGTTATTTATTTTCTAAATATTTCTGTTATTTCATTTCTAAATTAATTAAAATTAACTAATCCACTCAATCCACAATTATATTTTATAGTATTTAACTAGGAACATCAGCTCGTCCTAACTCTGCCATTATTTCTTTCAGTGATTCAATGCCAGCAGTTGGCTGACGGACTGACTGCTTCCTGCTGCATTTCCTTTCCGACTCTTCCGGCCTTTGGCTTTTCGATTGGGGCGTGAAATGTAATCACAAGGTGGACAAAGCCCAATCACTAGACACCCTTCTGCCCGGAGCACCTGAAATAAGCGAGGACACACGAAAGGTGTCCGATTCACTCGGCACTGCGAACTGGTGGTAAACAACCAACCCAATACCCAATCCCCAAATACCAAATACCGAATCCCAATCAGAGTGGCACCCCTTTCATTTCCATTTCCATACTCATACCCATACCCATTCCCATTTGAATTCGTATTTCGAATTCTCGTTTCCCCTGCAATTTGCTTGCTCAATTCATTTTTCAAGTGTCGTCCCGTCCGTCTGTTTTTGCAATTGGCTTTTGTTTGCTTTCGGCCAGGCGGCAATGATAAGGCAAGACAATTGCGCCAACGACGACGATTTCAATTTGTTTGCACTTCCCATTTGTCGGTCAATATTAAGATTAATATTAATATAAATATTAAGCGATTCGAGGGGCGACAAATGACAACAGATCAACGCAATACTCCAATTGCCTTTTGTTTGGCCACTTCTCGGGAACCTTGTTCTCAAGCCCCCGAAGGTAATCCTACTAGGGATAGGAAAGCAAACACTATACTTCTTTGGAACTTGATAATTACTCGGAAATATATAGTACTTGCAGGGATTTTGTGTATGTTTAGGTTAGTTTGAAATATCAGCAAAGAAATTCAATTAATAATAATGAAAGAAAGTCATAAATATTACAGGTACCTTGGTAAATATTTATAACATTAATTCATTGAAAATCCACAAGTAATATCTTAAGCATATATTTATTTAGTTATAGAATGCCATACGATAAAATGCCTTCAGATATAGCGCAAAAATCAACAAGAGCGAAATATGTTAAATATTTCTGTGTAACGCTTAGCGAGTTGTTCTTGTTGGCCCCATTTCCGGTTCTTAAAGAACAGAAATAAAAAAAAAAGCTGAGGGTGGTGCTGGGCGGTAACTCGTTTACTCTAGCGAATTCGATTGCTTTCCGTCGCACTTGTTATTTTTCTTGTGTACCTTCTATGTACTTTTTTTTTCCGCCGCACTTCCACGTTCCAAAGTTTTTGTCATTTCATTAGAAACTTACTTGCTCTTCTGTTATCGCGAAACGAGAAGAACAAGAGCTCGCAGCCCGAAAACAGTGAATAATAAATAAGCGACGACCTTGGCATTCTTTTTTTTTCTTTTTTGAATAATAACAAATCTGGAGTAGGGCGAATAAAAATGTATTATATGAATTTTAAAGATATAAGGGAATCGGATCCCGAGTAAAACTGATCTGAGGGTACTAAAAATAATGTAAACCCTTCTGTAAACTCTATTATTCTGATCTCATCTGTATGATATTAGTATTATGCTTGGGGTTATGTCATCTCGACTGTTTTGCCGCCTTTCCCGCTTTCTCGTCATGCAACAACAAGCACGACGACAACAATAACAAGTGCTTAATTCTAGTATTTAAATTGTATAACGTTGTAATTTTCACGCGACTTGCAACAAAGCCAAACAAAGCAACAAAAAGAACAACGACAAGCTGTTGACAAATGTTTGAGCTTAATTAACCGACGAACCAACAACAACAAATGAGTAATAGATTGCAAAAAAAAAAGTAAGTAAGTAAATATAACTCATGGGGTGTTGCAAAATAAAGAATACGTTGAATAACATTTGAATGAAAATGAAATGATATGAAGAGTTTTAATGATATGCAACCTCTCAAAGAAAATTCCATATAATCTACGTTTTAATTTTTAATACCAGTTGCTCGTTGAATATTCCACAATTAAAACCTGATTTTCCTTATGCCCACTGTACTGGAAAAGTGAAGCCTATTCAGCTGTAACCACATCTCTTCCCTTGAACTCTGGTTCTCTTCGCTTTGGCCCCCGAGATCCTATCTAGGCCCCCGACATCCATTCTCTTTATTTTTTTTTTCTTTTTTTATTTTTTTATTTGACTTTTTTTGGGTGCAGTAATTGCAGTGCATTTAATTTCCCATCCCGAACGTGGCCGCCTTGAAACCATGACCAAAACAAAAACAATAAGCACACGGGCAAAAGAGTCAACCAAAAATGATTGTAATAAAAAAGAAGGTTAATCAAGCGGCTTGGTTCGGACTTGAGAGTCTGAGTTCGTTTGCCCCGCGTTGGGTTAAGGCGGCTCGTGCTCGGACCGCTTCCATCAGGCTTATAGTTGAGGCAGAAGGTGAAGACAGCGGTTCCCAGGCCCGCAACCCCGTCCCTACACTGAGCGAAAACTATATGTTTATAGATGATATCACATTGTACTCTAGCAATTTTTAAATGGCCTTTTAAAGTTCATTTCGGGATATATCCTTTATGAATTCTAAACGTAAAATATTTTGTTGCATACTTTTATGTCGACTTAGGATTCGAAAGTCTTATAAATATGAGGAATAGATATTTTCCAGATTTTAAGTGGGTATTGTAACATTTATACAACTTCCCCCATAATTTTTTGGAATTCTCATCACACATTTTTAAAAACAGATTTGTAATTTCTTCGAGTGCAACTTCAAGGTTTTATGTAATTTCAGTTTGTTGGTGTTTTTATTTCTTTTCCCCTCTGGTTTTCTTGTGTTACTTTTGCTTCTTGCGTGTTGACCAAGACACAAAAAAAAAAATAAAGAAAAACAAAATACAAAAAAACATTAACCCATGGAGTGGTAATAACAGTAACAGTAACCAAAGTCCGGCGAATAAAGTTGAATTTTCTTACAATTCGTGATTCGGTTCGAGTTCGAAATGCCCGTTATTATTAGCCAGTGTAAAGCGGGGGGAAAAAACACGTAATGGATTTAACTATTGTTGCAATAATTGCCAATTGGGCAACGTTATTCTTTGCTCATTATACGTAATTATCTATTGACTTTTACCATTTGCAGCAGAGTTGTGCGTGTGTTTTTTCTTTTGTCTATCTGTTTATTTGCCTATTGTCCTCAAGTTCAGGGCAATGTCAACGAAATTAAAAGGTAAAAACTCGGTTAAAAGTGCCCGATAATTTCACTGCGAAAATTGGAAAATTGCCGCGTATTTGAGCTGGGAAAATTGCAACCTCTTGGGTATTGAATGAAAATTACACGGAGAGTTTCCTATAATTTGTTTCCAATCACTTTATTTCCCATCAAGATTATTGCCGTAATTTTAGACAATTATAAATAAGAGCTATTAACTTTTTTCGGTATTACAGCAATATTAACTTATTTACTACTAAATAAAAATTTTTCAGAAGTCTTATATTTATGAATTTGTGAATGAAAGTGCTTATCAGCTTTTAAGTTTTATTACATTTTTATATTATATTTAAAAAATTCACAAGAAGTTCTGAAGATTTTGGGTTGACAACTTTGTTTTTTAGGTACATTTGATATCTTCTCTCTGCGAATTCTCGCAGGTTCGGAAGAATTCTCTGTACACAGAGAAGAAAAACCAGGAAGGCAACTTTCGCTGCTTGCGTACAACGGGAAATGGAAGAAGTGGAAGTAGCGAGCACAGGAAGAAAGTGATAAAGAGAGTGCCCAAAAAGTAGGGATTCTTCAACGGTTTTACAGTCTAAATTTAAACATTTTTTTTTTGGGATATAAACAAAAATAGTATGATACTTACCAAAAACACAGGATGATTATAATTTTCTTGATGTTTTCCTGGATTTTTTTTTTACAAATTATTGTTGATTTCCTCCTTTTGTATATTTTTGTTATCGTTTAAATTTTTGCAAACTAGAGAAAAACACAAATAAGATTTTATAGAGCTGATAAGGCGATTTATTGTTTGTTTATTTTGGGACATTCCGCAATCCTTTTCCTATATTCTTCTTCTAGCTTCTTTTCCCCTCTCTCCCCGTATTTCTTCGTCTTATCAATGAAACGTGAGTCAGTGGCAGGCAAAAAAATAACAGTTGCGGTCAAAATATTAGCACTTGGATGATATTCTCACAATTGGAAGATGAAAATATTAGATTTGCGAAAATAAATTACATTGTTCCCAGGCACTTTTATTTTAACAAACATAATGCTATAACTTTAACTTTAAATAAAAACTTTTAAACTTGTATGCTACTTCTGTGACCTCCACTGTTTTTTATGTTTTTCTTGTGGATTATTTTTTTGGGTTTATGTGTTTTGTTTTGTTTTTTTTTGGTTCTGCGTGCTGCCGACGTCGCAGTCGGCGTCGCTGCCGACAATTTCCTCATCCTCATGTGGCGCGCTCACACACAAACACATACACCTAAACAATTCAATTTTTCATTTCTTTTTTGTTCCTTTCTGCATTTCTGCTTCTTCTTTAAGGTTTGCAACGTGCGCGAAAGAGAGGCAGCGAAAAAACAACAACGCGACCAATTTTAAATGTTTAATACAACAAAAAACCTTATTTTCTTGCACGTTGCACGTTGCATTTCTTTTTGTTGTTGCTGCCGCCGCTGCTTCTTCTTCCTCTTTCGACTGTTGCTCTCTTTATTGTTGTTGTTGTTTTTGGCGTCATAAGCGGCAGCAAACAAATAAACTAAATTATTTAATACTTTAATTAGCAAAAATTGTGGAGTTTGCCGACTTTAAGTCGCCTTTTTTCGTTTCTTGAATTCTCTTTTTTTTGTTTTCCTGTTCCTGCTTTTCACTTTTTTTATTACACTTTTCGCCTTTTCATTTTCACAAGAAAAAAATTCACGCCACACGTTTGTTGTTGTTGTCGCCTGCACTTACGTTGTTGATTTTAATTCAATTGATAACCCTGCGTTCGCGCGCGCACACACTGTTTTGCATTTTCGGGCAAATTACAATTAATTAATTGTAATTGTGTGTTTTTAATCTACTTTCTTGTTTTTTCGCTCCGCTTTCCACTCGATTTCGTTCCGATGTGATTTTCGAGTGGATAGTAGAGGTGGAGAAACATCGATTTGGGAAACATCGATAATGTTTGGCGGCTATCGATAGGATATGGCCAAACATCAATGTTTGGCGACTATCGATAGAGCACCGCCGTTTCTTTCGATGTTTTGGTATGAAAATGCTTTGAAATGGTTGTTAATTTTATTTTGTTTAAATTTCTCCATATATAAGTAACATTTTAAGCAGCTTTCTAAAACTTTCCTAGCCCCTTTCGCGTACTATCGCAAAAATATCGAATAGCGTAAAAAACATCGGTGGGACTGGCAGCACTAATAGCTACAAATAGCCAAATCTGGCTACTATCTGTCACTCGAAGTGACAGCTCGCTGCAATGCAACCCTGGCGTTTGACACTTTGACGTGGAACTGTCACTGGAATTCGGTCGACGCGGCATTATATTATTCACTTGATTGGAAATTTTCAATTGAACCGGAGGTGTGTAGTGTGTGTGCTAGTTTTCCAGCTGCTCGGCGGCGATTCCTCAATTAAAATAGCCAGTGAATAAACAAAGGGCCCGCAGAGGTTTCATATTCCTGGTTGATTTGCCCTATCTGTTTTTGGCCTTCTGCTTAATTCTTCACCTAATCCCATTTCGGGTTTATTAAAGATTAAATATATACACAAAGATCACTCACCTTTGACCTGATTTTAAGGCTTGAAAACTAAGTATCTAAGAGGAGATAGAAGTTCCCTGAACCAGTGGAAGATATTTCACCTGTGACGTCGACCTGCGATTGCCACGTCACAGCTGACGTTGCTGTGAAAGTGCTTACAATACTCATCCCCCACTTTCTCCACTCCCCCTCCTCCCACTTTCAGCACCATCGACATGGACAAGGTTGTTAAGTTCGCCGAGCCTGGACGCGCCTTCGCCAAGGACTCGATCCGCCTGGTCAAGCGATGCACCAAGCCCGACCGCAAGGAGTTCCAGAAGATCGCCATCGCCACCGCCGTGGGCTTCTGCATCATGGGCTTCATTGGCTTCTTCGTCAAGCTGATACACATCCCCATCAACAACATCATCGTGGGCTCTTAAATGGAGGAACAATCCCTATAAAACAGATTCAAATCATCCATTATAGCATACTTCGTCTGATAATCGTTTTTTTTCGTTTAGTGAACATGCATTAGACATATTAGAGATTAGAGAAACTATGTGTGCATTCAGCGAATGTCTTTCTTACAGAATTTTTTTTCAAACGTATTGTAAATTTCCCAATTCCATTCATTACTCGATGTTGAAGTGCATGAACAAGTTATTTAATAAGAGATTGTAAAAAAAAAGCATTTGTTAATAAATGTTGAACCGATTTTCCATACAAAAAAATACATTCCTTTAACTGGGGGCGTGGCTATAGTTATTTAAATATGTAGAGAATTTAATTCCAAAACATGTTTGCCTAGAAATTCTATACTTTAAGCCTATATAATACATTACAATCATGAGTAAATTAGTATGTCTACGATCCCGTCGGCCGATTGTCGCACAGGTTGCTCCAGTCGGGCACATGCTCGCTCTTCAGATACGTCTCCTTGGCCAGCGACCTCGTCTGGATGAGATCCGTGGCTCCGCAGAGGGCGCCGCCCAGCCAGGCGGTGAAGTTCTGCTTGCCGATGGCATTGAAGAACTTGAACTGCAGCTCGCCATGGAAGCGTTCGGCGTAGAACGGATCGTTGGCCAGCAGATGCTGCAGTTCCTGGCGCAGTCGGGCCAGCAAACCCTGAACCATCGCCCCGCCGCCCACCAGGAACACACTCTCCACCAACGAACGTCTTACATCGAGTGTACAATCGAGTATGGAGCGCAGGATGAGGTGCGGCAGGCTGTCCCGCTCGTTGCTCGGCTCAAACATGATCTCGTAGACCGTCTCGCGCAAATCGCCGGGCACCTGGATGATGGCATCGTTGTCGCTGACTATGTAATCAACGGCTGGCGCGGGAGTCGGCTTATCCTGTTTAGTATCTCCTCCTCTGGCTTGGGCTCTTTCCATGGTGGTCACGAAGCACGTTCGCACCTTGATGTCCTCCAGCACGCTCTCCGTCAGCAGGCTCTCCTTGACGCCCGTCGCCACCAACTGACGCCTGATCTCCGCATGAATGGCCCGTCCCCCGTAGCTCTGATCCTTGAAGGCGGCCATGATCTGGACGCCACTGAAGACGGGCATTATGCTGGTCTCGCTGTAGCCAATGTCCACCACCAAAGCGGTGGGCACGGCCAGCGTGGACAGGGCGATGAGATGGACGGGCACGAAGAGCACCGAGGAGACGTCGAAGTGGACGAAGAGCACGCGGGCGAGGGTTTCGCGTAGAACTGTGGGTCCGAATACATTCTCCACCAGCACGAACTTGCGCTCCTTGGGACTGACCAGCAGGTGCCTGAAAAAGCAGGGGGAAAAGGTCAGCAGTTTTAGGAGAGAAAACCTATTTTTCTACTTGAAAAAGATCGTCTGCAGGAAGTCCACCAGCTGGTCGTACAGCTCCTCCGTTGTCTCGTAGTCGAGGAGCCGCTTCCTGATCCCCGTCGCCGTCATCACCACCTCCGTGGGCATTATCTTCCGCGGATACGCCTCCGCCGCGAATCCCAGCCTGCAAAAAAGGGGTCAAATGATGACTTCACCTGGCAAATCAGTTGTTTTTTTGTACTAGCTCACTTTGTGTAGGCGGTGCCGATGTCCAGGACAATGGGAGGCTTCTCCTGCATGACGCTCTCGTAGATGGGCATGTTGGCTACTAGTTGTTCCAGGAACCGATGGGCTAAACTATTTATTATTCTATTTTATTCGGTTAATTTTGGCCAAGCCAAACCAAAATGGTAAGCAGCTGCCGTCTATCGATAACCGCGAACTAAGCTTACAGCCTGTTTCCACTGAAAAGCCATCGCATCCAAAGGTTTTTACACTGATAAAAAAATATTTCTTTAATTTAAAAAATATTCTTATAAAATTTCAAACTAAATATGTATTTCCAAGAATTTCATTTTGGATTTAGAACATTTTAAGAAATATAAAAAAATATATTTGCTTTTTTTTTTGGAAATTCGGGATTTCAGTTTTTGACAAAATGGAATTTTTTCTTTTGGTTTTTTCGCTGTAACTTGGCCAAAAATGGTCCTACACCAAAAATACATACTGTTTTGAACAGATAACAAAATTTGCTATAAATCCATATAACCCGTGTGATTTTGGAAAAATAAAATTTTCGCCAATTTTTAATTTTTTTATAAGGGGGTACCCCATGATTTTTTGCGAAAAATTAAGATTAAGTAAAATCTCAAGGTTTAAATGCCAATCGTTAGGAAATTTAATAACGAGTTCAGAAAGGTATGACAATCCATACTTTATATCAGTATTTTTTTTGTTTTAGCGAAAAAACCGGTTTTGTTTTTTTTTTCGAAAATCGGAATTTTAGTTTTTGACAAAAATTGGATTTTTTTTGTTGGTTTTTTTGCTGTAACTTGGCCAAAAATGGTCCTACACAAAAAATAAATACTGTTTTGAACAAATAACTAAATAATAAATAAATCCATGACACTTTCTAGGTGATCTTGAAAAAATAAAATTTTCGTCAATTTTCAATTTTTTTATAAGGGGGTACATCATGATTTTTTGCGAAAAATTAAAAATAAATTAATGGTCAAGGTTTAAATGCCAATCGTTAGGAAATTTAATAACGAGTTCAGAAAGGTATGACAATCCATACTTTGAATCAGTATTTGCTTTGTTTTAGCGAAAAAAACTGCTTTGTTTTAGCAAAAAACCGGTTTTTTTTTTGTTTTGGAAATTCAGGATTTCAGTTTTTGACAAAAATTGGAATAACTTAAATATAACTTAATTTAAGATCCATAATTGTATTTTTATTTCAGGTTAATTTTCTATTTTGAATTCATTTCGAATTTGTAAATTTCCAGCTTGCAGCCTGTTTTCACTGAATAACCATCGTATGCAAAGTTTTTTACACTGATAAAAAAATATTATTTGAATTTAAATTTAAAAATATTCTTTAAAAAATTCAAACAAAATATGTTTGTCTAAGAATTTTATTTTAAATTTAGAACACTATGAAATATAAAATAATTACCTAAAACTATATTTGTTTTAGATCAATTTGCCCCATTAAAGAACGCACTCTTTTGAATTCATTTCGAATTTGTAAATTTATTTCAAATTTATTAGCTTATTTCGATTTTGTGTTTTTGCGGGGTCGTCCCGCTTCGATTTCATTTAGTTATAAATAGTAGTACATAATTTTCACTTTGAATATTACATACTCGCGCAACTTTAATTCTTAGAATCCCGATGTTTCTTTTTTTTTTGGGGAGTTTTGGGTATATATTGCATAGGCATTGGCATATGCATATGCGGTGCGGGATGTGTGTTCATATACAGATTGATGTATTATATAATAATAACTCGTTGCCTATCAACTAAGCCTAAGCGTAATTTCAGAAATGTTTCTTCAAAGGATAAATGTGTACATATCGTATATATATATGTATATAAATTACAGTATGCCAGCGCATAGGTAACTATACAAAACGGGGGGGGAAAAGCACAATTGATTAATTAATTAATTAACTATGTATAAAAAGGGACTTCTGGTGGCGTAGGAAGGATCAAGGATCAAAGGTCGGAGTATTGTCAATTATCGATGGTTCTACTTTTCCTTTGTGCAAAAAAACAAGCTTAACAAATTCCGAATAATAAATAACAAAGCAGTAACAAGGGAGAGCGACCGGAAAATAAAGAATCGTTACATGCGCGCGGGGTTGTGTGTTAAATTTAGTTTCGTAAAATAAATAAATTAGTTTAGATTTTAGGATCTGATTCAAACTGGAACTTTCGACTGGGATTTTCGGGGACAGGAGGACTCGTCTAAGCTAGTTTACAATTACTTTAAGTTCAGTCGTCGCTAGTTTGGCAGCTGAGGTGGCCGTGGTCTCGACTCCGCCTGGATCCTGGAGCGAGTTGCTCCTCCTCCTCCTCCTCGGTTTCCTGTGCTTCTCCTGCTGCGCTCCCTGTTGTCACTTTTCCGCCCCAAAGAGCCTGGCCAGACTGGCGTTCTGATTGCTATCCATGATGTCGCCGCTCGTCGTCGAGCTGCCCTTCGCGCCCTTGTGCATCGACTGCATTGGCGGCAGATTGGCTATCTGCACTTCGTGCCGGAACAATTGATTCACGCTGCGTCCCACCAGCTGAACGGTGAGCTTCTTGAAGATATCCTTCTTCGCACGATCCACTTTATTTCCCTTCACCGGCGCCACGGCGATCTTCTCATCGAACTTTTGTATATCCGCCGCATTTACACTGGGAATATGCTGCAACACCTCGCTGAGGATCGGGAACTGGGGACGCAGCAGCTCGTAGAACTGCACGCCCAGGGTGACGAGTCCCGACTGATTGGCCTCGTGCTGTCCATGCACTTGCATGCCCTGCAGAACGGCCGTAAAAGCGGTCACCGCCTTGTTCTCATCCATCAGCTTTTCGGCCGCGAGGAAACGCATCACGGGCGCTGCTATATTCACCGCCTTCATGCTGCACATTCCATCGTTCCAGGCGATCGCCTTTAGCAGGGTCATCAGCACATAGTTGCCGATCAGTCCGTTGCGCAGCAGTTTGCCTCCCAGATCGCTTATAATATCGGAAAGCAGGGCAGATTGACTGGCCCTTGACTGAGGTGCGCTGTCCATGGAATGCTCCTCGTTCTCCATGGCCACCGAATGGCTGTTGGCATTCGCGCCGGACGCCACATGATCCGCTCCAATTTGGCCGCCCACCAGGGCAATCTTTAAAACATCCAGGTATTCGCGAGTCAACGTGCGATTCAGCTGATCCTCCAGCACCTCCTGCGTGTCGTTGACCTCGCCATTCAGCTGACCACTCTCGTACAGCGAGGCTATGTAGATCCAGCGACGCGTCAGCCTTTCGCACATCAGGGGGGCTAAATGAGCAAAGAGCGGCACCAAAACACTGTCATAAAAGCTGGGCGGGCACGAGTAGACAAAGGGCTTGAAGAAGACCCGGATGATGGGACGCAATCGGTAGTCGGGCACCACATCCATGCGGCTAAAAACATTCGTTATAATGGCATCCGAGAGACCCAGCAGCTGGTAGAGATCCCTGCCCAGCGAAGGACCCGCGGAGCCCATCAGATGGTAACAGCCCTCGGTGATCATCATCATGAATGTCTGCATCTTTTCGAACGCCGTCGGTTCGCTGCGAATTGTGGCGTCCAGCGGATCGGTGGGCAGAGCACAGATGCCCATCAGCAGCTTCTTCTCGTGCTCCAGCATCCCGTGGATGCCGCGATAGCCTTCGGACAGGGCGAGCAAAGCCTCCGGAGCAAAGAGCTCGTTTAGCACTCGCATGAGACTAAGGACATGTGAGAGCAACGGCACCACATGCTTGGTGGCCGGATTGCGGCAAATGGGATTGCCCAGTTCCGTGCAGCCAATGACGAAGCCTCCACGCTGGGCGCGATCCGGATCATCCGGCCAGGTGCATCGTTTGACGACGCCCAAAACCACATGCAAAGCATCCAGCAGCCGCGAACGATTCTGCAGCGAGGGAGCTCCTTCCACCGCAAAGATGGGCGGCTTGTCCAGTCCCACGAAGCTCATAAAGTCCAGCGGCGACTTCAAAGCCTCGCCAAAGGCCAGCCACTCAGTGCGCTTGTCCCGCAAAATGTGCTCGATGAAGAGCGTCTGGCGCTCAAAGTCACAGAAATGATTCGAGATCAGTATCAACGCCTCCTGCAGCGTGGTGCGCATCAGGCGGCACAATTGATGCTGTCCCGGTTCCTTGAGCAGCAGCTCCACATGCCCGTTGATCTGCTCGAAAACAGGCAGCAGGAGCAGCGGATATTTGTGGGCCAGTTTGACCAACAGCGAGGCAGCATGACGCCTTAGATTCTTGGCCGACTTGGCCTGCACCTTCTCCAGTTCATTGGGTGGCTTCAAAACCAACGCTCTGAATATCTTGTCCAGCACGCGAGGCAGTAGACTTACGCCACTCATGGCCACACAATTGGTGGCCGTAATTTGGCAGGCGGACATGCTGAGAAAGACAAAGAGCGCCGAAATGCAGGAGAGGAGTATGGAGTAGATGAGCGGATTGATGGTCTCCAGCTTGAGGCAATCCTCCAGCAGTCGCAGACCAGCGGGCACCGAGGGCCGCTCGGCCACGAGGAGTATGCGACTGAGAACGCCATCCAGAACGCTCACCAAGGCATCCCATTCGAGGTAGACAGGATCCAGGACACTGCACGAAACACTGCCGCTCTTGACCTCCGCATCCGCCTCGGCGACGGCGTTGCGCAGGCGCTGCTGCAGCCACTGCTCGCAGTAGCCGTAGGTCACGAGCGGCTGAACGAGCGTGGCCAAACGGAAGATCTCCAGGAAGTCGGTGCGGCAGCGAAAGAAGTACAAAGCGAACTCCTCCTCGCTGTCGTACTCCAGGCGAATGTAGGCCTCCGTGGAGAGGCTGTTGGAGCTCCCGGAGGCGCTAGGATATGGCAGCTTCACGATACGCGGCGCAATCGTGTGTATGAGCTTGGGAATGTAGTTGACCATCGCGAAATCCTTCGAGCAGGGCTCGTGCTTCAGCAGCAGCTGCCAGATGAGCGCCGCTCCGTGCGCAACACTCAGCGAAGGATGCTGGGTGAGCAGCAGGAGGCATTCGAGCAGCACCTCCAGATGAACTGGCCGCTGGGTGGCATCATCCTTGCCCCACAGCGCCACCAACTGCTGAGCCATGCCGTTCAGAACCTGCAGCAGCTTCTTCAGAAAGTTGTGATGCTGTTCAATGGCCAGGGATGAACTAGAATCCGGTGGAATCTGACTCGCCTGGTAGATGTAGCGCAGCGGCTCCTCGTTGAACAGCTGCAGCAGCGGCTTCCTCTCCTTCGCCTGACCCTTGCGATTCGTGATCTGCGCCAGACACTCGGCCGCATTGCACTGGAATGCCTTGTCGTTGAGCAGAATGCACAGGAAGTGCATCAGCTTGCCGTTGCTGGACATGATGTGCTGAATGCTCACCCACTCGACGAAGCCGCTCAGCGTGAGCAGCACCATTTCGACGACCCGCGAATGGGCACTTGCCTTCGTCTCCCGAAAGGCGGTCACATGCTGCTCCACGAGCCGCAGGAAGAACTCAAAGATGTCGTTCATGTTGTTATTGAGTGCCTGGTACATGTCCTTGCGTCGCTGATTGGATTCGATGGTCTGGAGGAGAGCCACATCCTCCACGAGGCGCAGGAAGACCAGGAGAACGAGTTCCGTTTGGGCTTCTCCTTTAGTACAAGCTTGACTCAATTCGGGCAGCAAATCGGACCACTGCTGCGGCCACTCGCGCTTGATCATCTCCACAATGATCCGGGACAGGGCATCCTTGGTGGGCAGCAGGGTGCGATCCTCCGCGGGACCCACGCCCACATTCAGCATCTTGATGGCATTGTCCTTGATATACACCTTCTCCTCGTGCGTAATGCAGTTCCAGCGAAACTTGATTGTGTACTCGATCAGCTGGAGGCCAAAGTGACGCACCTGCTGATTGGACTGCGGCGAGCTGGCCAGGAATAGGCCCACCTGGGCGCACAGCGGCGACTCCTCCTTGAAGCGCTCGCAGGCCATGTAGGCCTCCAGACGCGCCTGCTGCTGGGTGTGCGGATGCATGATTAGATCCACGGCGGTGGCCAGTTCGGCGGCCAGAGCCTCGGTGCCTCCAAGCTGGGCCATCTCCTGGCTGCTGCTACTCCTCCTGCTGCCTGTGGAAGGAGGATATCCTGATGTATTCGGCAGGCAAAAGAGAGCACATGTTTGGCCCACCCCCCCCCCCCCACTCACCTCTTCTCGCCTAGCCTCTCGATCCCCGTTGCCAAAGATTAGGAGCGCTATCCAAGTGTGCGTGCGTGTGTGTGTGTGTGCGAAATGCGAAATGCTCGAGAGTTCTGGTCGGGATTAATGCTGCTGGAAATAGTAATCCTTCACCCTCGGTAGCGCCTATTGCCTGGAGAACACAGCCGCGCGAGGGGGTGTCTCACATCTGAGGAGCATATAGATTAAGGGCCCGCTGCTAAAACGGCTTTTCCGGCTGGGTTGTTTTAGAACAATGTGCAGGCACAAATCGCACGGGTTGACAGGGTTGACAGGCGGCGCGCGGAAGTTGCCAGATCTGCAGGGCACTAACTGGGCGACTTTTACTGGGCTTTATAACTATGTAAATGAGTTAAATGCAACGCCTTCTATTTGCACTTAAGGCTGTCTTTGGGTTAAACTGTTTACCCTGGCGAACCGGCGAAATTTCTTACGAAACTCGCGCGATATTTTCGCAATCCTGTGGGGTTGCCAGACTGTTGGAGTATTGCCGGCACTGGAGGCACTCTAAATAAACTTGATAAATTTATAAAACTAATAAATTAATTTAAATTACTGATAATTTATGGGAAAAATTAAATAACTAATTATAATTAATAGACTTGCTAATCCCCGTAGACGTTTCACAACACTGCCTAAAAAGCGTGCAAACAAAACAACTTTTTCTGAGGTCACTTGTTAAATAAACTTGATAAATTTAAATATTTATTTTTTTAATGAAAATTACAAATAATTTGAGGGAAAAACCAAATAATTAATTATAAATAATGAACTTGCGAATCTCCCGCAGACGTTTAACAACAATTTTTGCTGGAGTCACTCTAAATAAAATAGATAAATTAAATATTTAATAATTTAATTAAAATTACTGATAATTTATAGAAAAAACCAAATATTTAATTATATCTAATGAACTTGCGAATCCCCCTGCAGACGTTTCCCAACACTGCCCAAAAAGCGTGCAAACAAAACAACTTTTTCTGAGGTCACTTGTTAAATAAACTTGATAAATTTAAATATTTATTATTTTAATGAAAATTACAAATAATTTGAGGGAAAAACCAAATAATTAATTATAAATAATCAACTTGCGAATCTCCCGCAGACGTTTAACAACAATTTTTGCTGGAGTCACTCTAAATAAAATAGATAAATAAAATATTTAATAATTTAATTAAAATTACTGATAATTTATAGAAAAAACCAAATATTTAATTGTATCTAATGAACTTGCGAATCCCCCTGCAGACGTTTCCCAACACTGCCCAAAAAGCGTGCAAACAAAACAACCGTTTGAAATGTCAAATCAAATCGAAGCGGCAACGCCGGCTAGCTCACACACAGTCTCCCCTCTCTCACACACACTCAGTCACTCGGAATAATCGGTGTTTTATTTTTTGCGCGAATCTTTCAAAGGAATCCTCCTGGTCAACGGATGAACTAGCCATCCCATGGAGTGGCACGAAGTGGAGCTGGACGGCAGCCGCTCGGCGGCCTTCCCGGAGCGCGCGGTACCTGGTTTTGGCCAGGATCTGCAGGATTCCGGTGAGTTTTTCTCCTCCGCCGGCGTGGGATTTCCATATATTAACCAAGGTAATCCCCTCCAGAATACCTCGGCGGCATCATACGCAACGGTCAGCTGGGCTGGGTGACCTGGCGCTATGGCAGCGACGCCACCATCCTCGTTTGCAGCATGACCACCGGCGACTATGTGTCGTATCATCGCTTCTGGAGCAGCGATTCTGCGGATGAATCGGGAGATCAACTTCGCACCAGCATCCGCTGCGTGGAGGAGCTCCACCCGGGCGAACCGGAACGCACTGCCCTGCTGGCCATCTGCCTGGAATCGTGGGACAGCCGGGAAAGACGCCCTGAAAACTGCTCGCTGGCCAGGACGCAGGTGCTCATCTATTCCATTCCGGGCAGCAAGGTGCTGCGACGGTTTGACCTCCCCGATAACCTCTACTGCACCGCGCTGACCTTTCTGGACCAGCGCATCTGCGGGGGCACGCGACTCTCTAAGTTCGACGGCTGTTTGGCCATTTCCACCCAAGAGGGCATCGTTCTGCTGGTCGATCTCAATGCGGACAGCCTGCTGGAGAGGCACAGAGGTGGTTCTGAGCTGGATCCCTCCCACGGGCAGCTGTACAGCTTCCCCAGCGAGGAGTTGGGAACGCAAATAGACTCTATCCTAAGCGATTGTCGGGAAAAGGGCGAACATTTGGCTGTGCGATTGGATGGTGAGTGGATTACTTTAAAGGGAAAACCCTGCTAATTCTCTAAACTCCCTTTCAGTGGCCACCAGCGGCATCCAGTGCCTGATGGGCATCAGTTTGGCTCCCGGATTTGCCGCCGGTCTCGAGGATGGTCGCGTTTTGATCTACGACCTGGTGCAGTTCCATGTGACCACCGCCCTGCAGCCGCCGGGCAAAAAGGATCGCTGGCGTGGCGCCGTCCAGAGTATGTGCCTCATCATGCCGCCCGACGACCCAAAGCCCTGCTTCTACATATGCGCCTTGTACCAATCCACCGAAGGCCTTAATATGCTGCTGCATTCGGTGAGCTACCGCCGCTCCTACGTGGAACCGAACGACATGCTCCGCTTCGAGCACTTTCACTCCAGTTCGGTGCGCAACCATCAGATTTTCGAGCGGGGAAGCGGCGGTTGCTCGGTGAACGCCTGCTTCACAGCCTCCACTTTCAGCTTTGCCGGTGACAGCGGCACTCTGCTGGTCATCATCTCCTGGCATTCGGCCAGCGAGGGGAAAAACAAGCTGGTCCTATTCGACATTAATCAGTGGTACAAGGAGGAGATGCCGCCCTGCGTGCGCAGCCACGAGACGCCGCATTATCTGGCCGGCTATGTTTTAAGTGGAATACCTAAAGGATTAAGTCTACAGCTGCGCGCCAATAGCATCATGCACTTTGTCTCCCTGCAGCGCTACGATGAGCACTTCTATCCCGATTCGCTGACCTTCGATTGCACGCTGCTCACTCCAAATGGCAGCAGATATTACGCGCAGGATGGCGTGCAGCATCGCTTTTTGAACGCCCTGCGCTGGGAGCGCGCCACGCTCTTTTTGCGACCGCAATCCTATCACGAGGACATTGTTCGCCTGCGATTGCTGCCGCAATTCTGTGAGCTGCATCCCGATGCCACCTTCTCCAAGACGGCCATGTACGAGGTGATACTCTCGGTGGCCCTGGAACACCAGTGCATTGCCTTGCTGAACGATTGTGCGAGGAGCTGGCTGGATGGCAGCTTTATGTGCAACATGATCGATCCCACGGAGCTCTCGCTTTCGACGTTGACCAACTGGATTGTGAGGCGCGCGGGGCAGATTAAGCGGCGCTGCTCGGAACTCTGCCAAGGGATCTTCGACTACGGCGGCTATTCGCTGGACGAGCGGGAGCGTCGCGAGTTCCAGGTGCTCTCCGGCCAGCTGCGCGAGCTGGTGCGCCTGCAATCCTACATAGTGGAGCTGGGACGAAGAAGGCTTGCTCCTTCCATGCTAACTGAGTGCCAGGCGAACGAACGAGCGCTGCAGACGGTGCATCAGTACCAAAGGGTGCTCTATTGGTTTATAGAGCATGGTCTTTTGCCGGAGGGTCAGCAGGAGCATCACCAGGAGAAGCCTTTAGTGCTCCTCCGTCACATTTACGCCGAGCGAAGGGCGCTGGGCAGGAAGCTCTACATCGATCGGCTGGCTGAAATGGCCTCGCTTTCCGGAGAGGCCTCTTATCCGCCGGAATCGCTGCATTCTCTGCTGCACGTGATGCTCGATCCGCAGACGGAAGTGGGAAACAAACAGGCGCTCATCCTGTACCTGCTGATGGATCTGGATGCAAGGCTATTCCGGCGATTTCAGACGGCTTTCCAAGTGAAAGAGGAGCTGGCCAAGGCGGTGCGTTCGTTTTGGTGCCTGGACAGCGGGGATTACGAGGTAATTAATGGTTTTAAGTAGCTATTCTTTATGCTATTCTTTAATTTTTTTTTAACCAATAAGGAATTGTGCTGGATTTTCGCAACTTGGCATGTTGATTACATTGTTCTTATATAATTTAAACCAATTTTAATTCTTTTTTTATCTTTTAAAATGACGGCTGTAAGAATTTTTTTGTCAGGCTATATTAAACAAAAAGTAGGCCAGTGTAGATCCGATTTTTATGAAACCAAGTTTATTTTGTTAAGAAATAATGTAGAAACTGTCTGAACCTAACTTACATAGAATATGTCTAAAACTCTTGTGTGGCACTATTTCAAAGTCAAAAATCTATTTTTTCCATATTTTTTTTGTGGTTTTTGGCTAACAAAAAATACTTAAACTTGCAAATTTATACATTTAGCAGGTTCAGACAGTGGGCAGTTTCATTAGAAACATTTCTATAAAAGCAGCATAATGATCGAGGCATTACTTTTTGAGATACACGATCCGCAGTTGAGGAAAATGAAATGAAATATCTACTGCATATGAATGATGGGTGCCGTAATCCTGTTATAAGTTCCAAAATAGTTCGAATTTCTTCGTGAAACTTTCATGACACATTTTTAAAGAGTTATTCTACCAATTTAAGTAATAAAAAAAATTGAATTTTTATTTTTCCTATATGTAAATTCCCCTTTAATTATATATATTTTTACAGCAATGCGTTGTTGAGCTGTACAAGGATCCCTTTCCCGCCAGCAAATTTGAGCCCTGGCAGATGCGTCTGCTGCTGGAAACACTGCTAAATGGAGGCGCCATCAAGGCGGCCATGCGTGTGGTTAGCCAGCCACCTGGTCCTTTATCCTCCGAGCTGCACATGAACGTGCTCCTGGCTAATGGCAGCATGCCGGAGGCCTTTCTAATGGCCCGTTTATACGACGACGACCAGGGTCAGCCGCTGCTGGAGCGCTTCTTCCGCCACTGCATTGCCCGCGGACGCTTCAAGGTGCTCGCCGAGCTTTGCCTGAGCGAAGAGGAGGAGAGGATGCTCTACAGGATGCTGCGACAGAGTCGCTCGCGGCAAACGGACTGCGTGCAGTTGATCCTGCTGCTGCAGAAGAGCAAGTTCATCGAGGCTGTGTCCTTTATGGATGAGGTGGCTGAGGAGAGGGAACGCGAGGATGACTCCTCCAGCAGCACGATTATCTCCGCCTATCGATCGACCATGGCGCCAGTGGCCCAGAATATTGCGGGAACCTATCTGCGCATACGCGACACCCTCGAAATGGAGGAGGGCCGTAATCCGCTGCAGCCCTTCAGCTGCCAGTTGGTCAAGCAGAATGCCAGCGGCCAGGTGGGCGGCATCTTCCAGAGCTCGGCGGTCAGCGCCCATTGGGCCACGCATTTCGAGGAGGCGTCGCTTCCTGCGTTGCCACCGAAACTGGGCTGCTACAGCAACATTCCCTTCCTGCGGCATGCGCAATATGGACTCGCTGAGCTGCCTCATCGGCGAAGGAAGGTGCGTCCTGTGCCCCATCAGGCGGTGGAGAAGCGGCAGCGCGAGGAGGAGGAGCAGCGACGCGAGGAGCGGGAACGCAGGCAGCAATATACGTTGCAACCACGCAAGAGGCGGCGTTTGCTGGCTGAGCAGCTGGTGGAGGAGGTCAAGGGCCATGTGCAGTCGCTGCGGGAGGAGGTTAAGGAGCTGGAGGAGTTGGATAACCAAGCCAGCGATCTGCTGCAGCCGCCGACTTTCCTGCAGACGCAGCGAACAAGAGAGAGGAGCAGCTCGCCACAGGCAATACTCACCATACTCAAGCGTAAATCGACTTTGGAGGGAGCTCCGCCGGTGGCCACATCCACTACTCTGGGCGGAACTAAGAGATTCCGCTTTATGCCGCCGATTCCGCTGCGTTTAGATGGCTCCATGGAGGTGGACAGGAGCAGGAGCAGCGAGGAGGAGGAGATCCAGGAGGAGGAGGAGGAGGAAACCGACGAGATTATCGTGGAGATCGAATCAAGAAGCGAGGAGCCGGGAAACGTTGATTCGTCGGAGGAGGAAGAGGAGTTCCTTTCCCCCTTGGCCTCTGCCAATGTCTCGCTGGTGGAGCAGCGTCCTCCAACTGGCCCCCAGCCACGTGGCTCGCTGCTCCAGGGAAGAACGGGCGAAAGTAGAAATGGCAGCGAAAGCAGCAGCGGATTCGGCAGCTTTGCCACCGCAGTGGCTCCAAGTCAGACCACATCCCACTCGCATTTCGTGCCCACCGTCTGCTCCTCCAAAATGGGCGAGTCAACGCAAATCTTCTCCAGCGGCAGCCGCGTGGTTAGGATATCCGAACGCACCACCATCTGCGGTGAAATGGAGTCAACGGATTTGGGTTCAGCGGAGGTAACAGGCGCACGCAGTTCGCAGTGGTCAGCAGCAGAGATTCCTGCTATCCAAAGTGGCCACCGGATGATGGACACCACGCTGGGCATGTCCACCTACGAGGTGGCTTCGCTGGAGCAGCAGCAGCCGGAGAATCAGGAGGAGGAGGAGGAACTTAAGCTGGAGGATGCAACGCAACAAGAGAATCTGCAGCAGGAGGAGCAGCAATACCAGGAGCCCCTCTCCTCGCCCACTTATAGTTTAAGTAGCGAGGAGTCCGACCTCTCCTCCTCGGCTGGCCTAAGGAATCCCCTGGTGCCGCCGCCTCTCCACACCGATGATCCCATGTACTCCATTGTCGTGGAGTCGACGGGCTCCATTACCACCTCGCGTTCGGTTACGCATACGCCCACCTCCTTCCTGCCCAGCGACACGAATGTTTCGCAGACCTCGAGTCCCAGGGAGGCGGGAAATGAAGGAGATGATGGCAAAGACGGCGGCTCACCCATCTCATTATATCGCGCCAATAGTTTGGAGACGGTCGACGATCTGGACACGACGAAGGGCTCGCTGGAGGAGGAGGAGGAGTACGACGAGGACGACGACTGCGTCATCGCACTCGATGGCACCGAGGTGCGCGGCTATGTGGCGCGTCCCCAGCAAACAGTGGCCTGTAGCAGTGCCGAGTTGTTTGCCTTCAAGGAGCAGGAAGAGGGAGTGGCTAGTGGTGTGCCATGTCCCTCGCTTTCCATGGGCGCCACTGTGAACAGCGATTCCGAGGTGGCCGATACTATTGTGCTGGACAGCGATGAGGAGGAGGAGAAGAAGGAGGAGCAGCAGAAGCAACAGGAAGTGTTGCTGATGGAAGAGGAGGCAGGCAGCAATGATTCGGTGGCCACGGTGGCTTTCAGCGAGACCAAGCAGGATATGGAGATAGATGTGGCGGTGGAGGAAAAGCAGCTGGAGGAGATTCCCGAAGAGGAGGAGGAACCAGAGAGACTGGCAATCCAGGAAGAGGATTCCAGGCAGAGTCTAACGCTGATATTATCCGATGATGAGGAGGAGCAGCCCGTGGAAGTTACTCCGGCTGAGGAGGAGGATCAAGTAGAAGTAGCTGCTTCTAAGAAGGAGGAGCAAATGGAAGTAGCTGCTTCTAAGGAGGAGGATCAAGTAGAAGCAGCTGCCTCTAAGGATGAAGAGCAAACAGAAGCAGCTGCCTCTAAGGATGAAGATCAAGTAGCAGCCACTCCAGCTAAGGAGGAGGATCAAGTAGAAGTAGCTGCTTCTGGGGAGGAGGAACCGGCACCACTACGTTCCCTGCGCCCGCGACGCGGCTCCTCGGAGCATCGCGACAGTCCGCGGCCCCTGCGATCGCGTCGCTCCTCCATGGAGCACCAGGACAGCCCGGCTCCCTTGGCCGCCGGCCGAAGGATGCGGCTGCGTAGCAATGATGCCGTATCTTCGCCCGCTGTCTCCTCGCCCGCCGTCGCCACGCCCAAGCGCCGCACGATGCAGCACAAGCATCTGCTGGAGGTGATCGACGAGCAGGGCTCCTTGGACGCTTCGCTGCCGCGCACCCGTTCGCGTTCGCGGCTCAGCGTGGACTCGGAGGCCACGCCCACACAAAGGGCGCGCGACAAGCGGGCCACCTCGCTGGCACCCGCCACCGAGAGTCCGAGTGTCCGGCGATCCGTGCGAGGCAACAGTGAACCGCCCGCTGCTGCAGTACAGCCCCTGCGCAAACAAAGGAAGACGCGCAGAACGAGTGCGACTTCGGAGCAATCGCCAAGTGTTTCGAAGGAGGAGGTTCCTTTAGTGGTTAAAGAGGAGGAGGAGGCGGAGCAGCAGCACGAGGAGGAGGAGCGGCCCCGGCTGCGTCGCACCGCCAGACGACGCATCTCCGATCTGAGCGATCAGTCCTCTAAAGGCGCTGCAACAGAGGCCCCTGCCGCCAGCAGCACCAGGAATCGGGAACTGCGTCCGCGCACTCGTCGCTCCTCCAAGTCGGAGGTTTAGTCCTTGTTTCCCTCATTGTGCGAAATGGAACCAAGAAGCAGCGAACACCGTCAACCAATCCCTGTAAACACCGAATTCACTTCATATTTTGTTCATGTTTAATACCAATTTTAGTTGGCATAAGTTTAAAATTTTGCATATATCCGTTTGAGTTAAAATAAAAAGTTAAAAAAAAAAATTATAACAGTACCAAGGAATATTATATGGCTTAATAATGCCCAAAACTTATTTTAAAATGTGAAAAACCAAGATTCCAATTTTTGACAAAAAAATAATTCGTTTTTTTACCACAACAATGGAAATATTGATCCAAATATGGATTGTCATACCTTAATGAACTCGTTGTTAAATTTCCAATTGATTGGCATTTAAACCTGGACATTTTATTTTTTTTGACATTTTTCGCAAAAAATCATGAGGTACCCCCTTATAAAAAAATTGAAAATTTGCAAAAATTTTATTTTAACAAGATCCCCCGGAAAGTGTCATGGATTTATTTATTATTTAGTTATCTGTTCAAAACAGTATTTATTTTTGGTGTAGGACCATTTTTGGCCAAGTTACAGCAAAAAAACAAACAGAAAAAAATTCAAATTTTTACCAAAAACCAAGATTCCAATTTTTCACAAAAAAATAATTCGTTTTTTGACCGTAACAAAGAAAATATTGTTCCAAATATGGATTGTCATACCTTTCCGAACTCGTTATTGAATTTACTGTCGATTGGCATTTAAACCTGGACATTTTATTTTTTTGCCATTTTTCGTAAAAAATTATGAGGTACCCCCTTATAAAAAAATTGAAAATTTAAAAAAAATTTATTTTTTTAAGATCACTCTGAAAGTGTCATGGATTTATTTATTATTTAGTTATCTGTTCAAAACAGTGTTTATTTTTGGTGTAGGATCATTTTTGGCCAAGTTACAGCAATTTGTTTTAAGAACTTTACAATAATTTATAATGGCAATTGATTTAGTTTATCCAGGTTAATTTGTGGTGTTGATTTTTAACTTTTACACTTTTAGTTTAGTTCCTATTCCTGAGCTTTTCCAACGCGCTTTTACCCCAAGGGCTTTTCACCTTGAACTTGGGGAGCTCTTCGCCGGAGCTTTGGGCTTTTCATTCATAAATTGCCAGCCGGTTCGGTGAATGAGTGCGGTGGGTGGAAAGTGGGCGAGAAGGCGGGCGGCGCCAGTGGGCGGGGCACCTGGAAAAGCCGCATGCCACATGTTGCAGGCGCTCGGCTTTTTTCAGCTCAGTTGTTTGTTATCGTTGGCACCGAACGCGCGGCACCGCGGACTGAAAATCGGGTCGACTGAAAGTCGAGTGATCTACTTGTATATTTTTGGATCCCCGAACGATCTCACATTGAAGTGCGGCGAAGTTGTATTTTTTTTTTGCCTTTTTTTTGCCGTGCCCATCGAAGTCTATAATTAAATATTGTTTATTACCCGTTAAATCGGCGGAAGAGCGGAGAACTCCCTGGATGTCAATAGCGATCATGCGTACGTCCCGGAAAAATAAACAGTTCCCTTTTTGTTTTTCTATTTTTTGTGCCCCGTCTTGTATATTTATCGATGCAGTTATAGATGCCAGATACAGATATCCCTCGGATCCCCATTACCATGTGTATATGTTTTTATCTACTTTATCCGCATTGTTTGTGTGGCATTTTAACGCGAATCGAAATAATAAACCCGGCCAAGAGATATTGACCATCTGTGGACAAGCGAGTGTCGGGGATTTCGGATCGTTAGGTGGATATTATCCATGGATAATAATAATGGGAAATTCCGAGATTTGTAAATAAAATATGTGATTTTAGGGAATTTTTGTTGGCAAAAACAGGCCAAAAAACCACATAGATAACGAGTATTCTTTTATTGTAATTTCGTGCTTATAAAGTTAAAATAATAACATTACTGCTCGAAAATTAAGAGTACCGCATTGAAAAAGCTTCAATATTAAATCGATAGAGGCTTTACATTTTTTTATTGTAATAACTATTCAAATCCGAGCGTAGCGTCATTAAAAAAAAAAAAAACCTTAGTTTTCGACAAAATTAAGAATTTTAAAGCCAAGTTATGCCAGTTATATCCAGATGAAAAGATGCAGAAATGATGAAAGAGCTGAATGTTTGACAAAGTTCAAAGGGCAGGAAGAAGTTCTACAACAAAGTTTGCGCTTCGTGAAACAGAAATTTCTCGGGGAATAAAATAAATGCATTTACAGGACGAAAGTTTTGGTTTTACGTGTGTTGCAGGGGCGTGGCCAGATTTTTCAACAAAAGGGGGCATTTATTGATATAAGAATATATACATTGAGTACCTATAATACTTAATTGTTTAGAATTTTATAAAAATAAATTATGTTTTGATACCAATTTTATGCAAACAAATTTAAGGCAAGATTTTTAAAAACAACAAATATTTAGCAAAATTGAAATGCCACTCCAATCAAAATTTCGATGATTGACATGAATACGGTTTGTCAGTTCGAAAATGAACCGAAAAGCCCGTGGCCAAAATGTATTTTTACCGAACCCGAAACGATTTTCAATTAAAATTCTGTTCCAATTTGCATATTAATTTATGTTATTAAAATGGAGCCAGCGCCCCAATGACTACACTGGATTTTCGCGTCCCCTTCTCCTTCGCTCCTCTGCCGATGAAGCTGGAAATATCTATTTCCATCTCTGTCGATGGGTCTGCGTTAAATTTTTGTAATAAAATGTCATTAAGTGTAAGTGCGTGGTGCCGTTTAGATTTATGAGCCCGAATGAATTGCAAATGCCTAGGCGAAGGGTAAGCTCTGGGATGGGAAAGGTGGTGTGCTAGTGGTTGATCTAGGGTGGTTCAGGGTGGCCCTTGTGGTTCCTGTGGCCAGAAAAATGGGCGCTGACCTGACAACGCTCGAATGCCCGAAAGTTGTGTTATTAGTTGTAACTGCTTTGGCAGCTTAGACAAATCCGTCCACCGCACTATATAGCATATAGCATATAGAGCGCCATGGCTACGGGGATTATTCGTACCAAGCCACATCTTTTAATGGCCCACGAAAAACAAGTGGAATGTGTCAATTATGTGGCGCAGATTGTCTCCACTTTTACCCACCCCCCGCGGGAATTGTGGCAAAACTATTTGCGTGAGCTGCTCTGGGTAATTATTAGATTTTCGGTACTCGCAATGAGCTTAGCTGGCGGATTACTTAATCAGGGTATTTAGTTTGGATTCAATACATTTTAAAAATTAGCATTAAAAATTCTCTTTTTTCGTATTTATATCAGGTAACTAAGGTATTCATTTATTATTTCGATTTATTTAAAAATCGAGTTATTACAAATATTATATTAGCTTTTGAAGAAGCCGCAAACATTCTCTCGCCTTGCCTTTTGGAATTATAATTTAAATGCCCCAAATACTTAATGAGGGTATTTAGTTTGGATTCAATACATTTTAATAATTCGAATTAAAAATTGCCTTTTTTAGTATTTAATTCAGGTAACTATATTCATTTATTATTTAAATTTTAATGTTTAAATGATGTTCATAAAAGTCTTCAAAAATCAAGTTATTACAAATATTTTATTGGGTTCTGAAGAAGCCGCTACATTCTGGCGCCTTGCCTTTTGGAATTATAATTTAAATGCCCACTCATTAACGAAATTTAAACATTTCCCTCGCACAAAAGGGATTACGTCATGAATTTTCCGAAGAAAAAGGAGAGAGATGTGAAATTCTAGTTAACAAATGGCCCAATGTTAATTATGAATATTTCAAAAAAAGGCTCTTGTACCTTTCGTAAGACTTAATCCTAGTTACAAAGCTTAAGCTTAATAAAAACAAAAAGAAATACTGACAATTGCCGGAGAAGCGGAAAAAACAAATTGTAACTCAGGCAGCCGAAAAAGTGCAAAAATGGGAAATGTGCGATGCTGCCGCCCACTAACTCCTTTTCTTCCCGCCTTCGCCAGTTTTCCACGATTTTTCATGACCCTTGGCACACACAAACACAAACAGAACGGGGAATATGTGAAACGTAAGTGGAGACCGCTCCACCGATTTTCCACTTAGGAACTTGTCGCTGGCGGCCAAGTTCAACCCGAAAATATGGGGGGATGTTTGGATATTGGGATGTTGGGCTCAGGGGTCTGGAGTAATAATCCCCACATCTATTCCCGTTCGCACCCAACTCTCCGATATTCCGCTTTTAGGTAATTTGAATACGGCCGGCAATCGTTATTTATGGGCCGGGGTTCTACAGTTTCACTTGGTCCGCGTGTGGGTGGCTGCACTGCAGCGGATCCATTAACATCTAGTCAAAGCACTCAGAAAAACATGTTTTTTGAACCGAATTATGAACTCACTTTTAAATGTCAAAATGTGTGTCTAAAAGTATGCAGTGAATAGAGGATAGAAGTTTTCCTGTATGAATTCATAATACTTTAAAAATAAAAATATATTGTTGCATACTTTTAGACACCTATTTTTATATTTAAAAGTGATTTCAGTTGTTTCTGTTTTTAAAATATTATGAAAACGTTTGAATATTTTGTAGAATTAAATGTAAAATATTTAAATAAAAATGTTTTGTCTCTGAATGCAATTACTATTACTATTTTGAAATTTATAACTAGTTATTATTATACATTTTTTTAAAGTCCATTCCTATTTTATTTTTTTTTTCGAGTGCCTTAATATTGCTAAGCATCTATAGGCTTCGCATCCGTATCCATATCCGTATCATTATCCGGCCGACGCTAATCGATGCCCCCGATGCCCGATGTCCAATGTTCAGGGGGCCAATGAATTGAAGGCCCCCGCTATCAAGTTTCGGTCCTGGTCCAGCTACTGCGGAGCTTTTAAGTTGATCAAGTAATCCATATAATTTTGTGGTGTTATTTTTGAGGCGTCGCATAATTGAATTGTCCAGGGCAGCGGCAATGACAGTGCCCGCCATAAAGGTTATGCCTCATTAGGGTTCGCTCGCAAGTGGTTCAGTGGTGGTTCAGCCGTTAAGGCATCTTACTCCGGATCCGAAATGAACACATGGACATGTGAAACGGTCTGAGTGATTGCCAAAAACGAAAAAACCGAAAAAATAAAACAGGAGGTCTGGGAATCCCCGAAACGAAAAGTGATTGCCAAGGGGCGGTTACTTATATGTATGATTGAAGTGCGAATGATTCGATTCCTTATTTGGGTGCCCAAACGAAATCCCCAGGGATCAGGGGTCCTGCAGAAATACGCAGTTCGCTAATGAAGTGCGAACACATTAAGCCTTCAAAGAAAACGAAACGTTTTGTTTCAACGGTTTTATTTGGGATTTATTAGGGGAGATAATAGCATCGCCCTTTAGAAGGTTTATATTTAAAAAATCCATTCAAAAGTTTACAATACATTATTACATTCATCTAACTAATTTTTCTTTCGATTACTAGTTGGCAAATACTTAAATTTCCAAAATAAAACAATCATCAATGAACCAGATAAGAGAATTAAGTCAAGTCGCAATTCAGGAAAGTTTTCCTTGCTATTCGAAAACTTTTCGCACCCAATAACTTTTGAAACTTTCGGGCCAACTTGAATCATATATTCCGAGCTTGTCTACGATTCAACGTAAAGGAGGCAATACTTATTGACACCAGGGAGTGTTCTTTAGAAATCTATAGTTCCATGACATTGCATTAACTGTTTTATTTATTGACGGGTCAATGGGACGTTAGCCTTAAACATTATATGTATAAAGTTCAACTATGTTTAAACATATAAAAATCAATGAACAATATTTTAATTAATTTTAAATTTTATTTAGTGATATTATTAATATTTTGTCAATTAGTTTCTGCAAATATTTTTATTACATTATTACTGATTAAATTTGTCATTAAAAAGTTGTAAAATCGTTGAAAAAAAAGCTTCAGTGAAAGCAATGTGAAGAACCCATTACGAACTGGTTCTGATAAGAAAATGAAAAGGGGGAATCCCACAATTTCGTAAGGCACAAAATAACACATATTTGGTTGCGAATTACTTCTATAATGCTTTTATAAAACCGAATTTCATTAACATTACATGATATATTTGTTATTTAGTAATGATTAATTTTTTTGATTAATTTTTATAAGTCTATATTGCCAATATGCCGATATAATTCGGGTGTAGAACTGGGGTTTCACTTAGTTATTTCCAGTCGACGAGTTGAACGCCTTGAAAGCACTGAATCCCATGAAGAGACCCACCAGTGCACCGCCAACGGCACATATAATGGGCAGCAAATCGGGAGATTCCACCTGGTTGGTCTGCTGACTTTGGTAATTGGGATGGGTGCCTGCAGGCCTTGGAATACTATTCGTATTCGATGATCTACGATGCAAGGCGCGATCGTATGCGTTCCTAAGTGACTCAACCGACAGGACGTCGAATGCCTCTTTTATCTTCCGGAAGTGCGCCACCGTCTGGGGATGCTGATTCTTATCCGGATGGTAGATGAGCGCCATTCGCTTGTAGGCCTGCCTGATCTCCCCCTCGGTGGCGTCCTGGGATACGCCCAGGATCATATAGTAGTCTTCCTCCATGCTCAACGATCCTTATCTGTGGATATCTTTATCTTTAGTTGTGACGAAATAAAGTTTGTCTATAATTTTGCGACTTTTGTTTTGACATCCGCAAAGCAACAAGTATTTTGTATCTGTATCTGTGGTTGTGCTTTGCATTTATCGATGCATTTCGATGATCTAGTCAACCGGTTCGTGAGCCAAACATCGCTTGGAAATATGTGGGGTATTCCCATGTCATTTGCATTTTATATTATTTTTCATTTCTTAAAAGATTTCCCATTATATTATAGAAAACCTCACTGGCCTTGGGAATACATTTAATGCAAAAAAAAAAGGTCATCTAATTAATATTATGCGTAGCTTTAATCTAGGTCAAAAAAAAAGGGACACAAATCGGACTGGGTTTCTTGGCTTTTGGTTGGTAAAACAAATAGGAATACCAGATAAAACAACGGCATTTACATATGTGTTGACTGTCTGTCTGTCTGTGTGCGAGTGATGTGACCTCTGACCCTGCCGAGTGGAAAAATGAAAAATGGCTAGCGTAATTCCCTGATTGAAGCCTAACTGAGAGGGACAGATAAAAAAAGGAAAGGCAAATAGAAGCAATAAGGCAAATCGGCAGAGTGGTGCAGAGAGAGAAATTCTCTAAAGATTCCTTTTTGCATGATAATTCTATCAGAAATCACAGTGGTTTTCAAAACACTCAAAAAGGTGTCCAAAAGTATGCAGTGAAAAAGTTAATTTATTTAAATTCTCTACTCAAAATATATTTTTTTCTGTTTACATGATAATTTTATCAGAAATCACAGTGGTTTTCAAAACATTCAAAAAGGTGTCCAAAAGTATGCAGTAAAAATGTAATTCGTTGAAATCCTCTACTTTTAGACCTTTTGTTAAGTTTTTTCTTGTTTAATCTCAAACTCCTGCGATATTTTCTCCCTGTGCACCAAAAGCAGCCCAGAAACCGCTTAATTTCGCCAGGACTTCCCCCGACCCTGTGTGTCACATGACCCCTGACCCATCGAAGGCGAACGCATGGGCATTAACCATTTCGCATCGCATTTATTTTCATTTGTATTCGGACCTCTTGTCAGCGGCAGTTCAAACAGCCAAAGCCGAACTATTGACAAATACCACCCAAAAACCTACCACCCACCATCCCTAATCATTAGGAGGGCAAATGCTATTGCTATATCCGAAAAAGCGATGAAATGATTAATTCGCATCGAGTAATTAAGTGTGGTAAACCCAAATGAATCTCTTGAATGGGATGGCTTAGCATTTGGCTCTTGGCTCTTTAAAAATAAAACTTCGTCAGAGATCTGCTGATTAGCGATTCGCTAAAGAGGCTATATACAGATCGGCCGATATATATATAATTAACCCATTGCAAATGGGCACTTGAGCAGCGCCTTTTGTTTACCATTTCTGCTTCTGTTTCTGTTTTTTTTTAATTCTTCTATTTAATTTTTTTCCATTTCTATGCCCGCCCAGTCGGATTCTTGTTTACAACTTTGTTGTTAGCCCAAAACTTTTCTCGGTTTTCGCTCAGTTTTTGTTTTCCATTTTTGGGTGAGTATAAAAATTCCATTCGAATGCCGAAAATCGAACTGGGAATCTAAACAGTCGAAACGAAACGAAAAGAAACGGCGCGGAGTGAATAAAACTTTTGGAATTTCTCAGCTGTTTTTAGTACATGTCGTAATGGGCACAAAAACGCGCTTATTCCCATTCCCATCCCAAATTTGTTTGCCATATAAATCAGATGCCAATCGCTTGAGAGCCCTGTGCTTATTTTATAATTTTCCTTTTTTTAAACATAGTTTTTTGGCAAATAATTATAAATATTAATTCACTTGACTGCCAAGTTCTTAGGTCAAGTATTATTATCAAGTTAGGAACTCTGATTCATCAGATGATCTAATGGATATTGATCGGCGGACAGGGAGCTTCTCGGATAATAGACATCGGACATCGAACTGCAGACAATTTGTTTACTTAGCCGCCGAGCACAACTGACTTCTATTTTCGTGAGTTCCTATTGGATTTTCCTCTGTTTTAATTGCTGCCCCGCCCCTGGCCCGCAGAAAAAGCCGAAACTTTTACCTCTTGAGGCTACTTTCAGGTGAGGAAAATTGGGGCAAGGCAAGGGTCAGACTGGATAAACAAATCCGAGTCAATTTCGAGGGTGGTCTGATCAAGTGTTTGGGTGTGCTAGTGCACTGAGAAAAAATTTTAAATCTAAACTTTCGACGTTTATTTCTGAATTGTATAGATTTTTTATTTTAGATAGGAATATTATACCATTTTTCTATTATAAATTCTGTTAGATGGAAAGCAAAGTCTGAAAAATGTAGATGTCATTTTATTGGGCTTATGAATACCTATCCAAATGTAGAAGAACATTTTTTAATCGCCAAATTCATTTAAAAGTTATGAGCAAATAATCGAAAAAGCAGTGCAAGCAGTCGATTTACTACTTGCATAACTTCATCTCCCTCGCACTCCCTTTAGCTAAGTAACGGTTATATTGCTTTCTCCCTTTTAATTTATGTAAAACACGAGCTTTTATTAGAAATTAAATATTTGAAAAAAGATCTCCCTTTTTTCTGTCACTGTAAAATCCCATTATTTGCCTGAAGAATGCAAAAGTTAACCATTTAACCTTTTAATAATTTTAGCTTGAAGCCTTTTCTGTGTGATTATTTCTTCTTCTCCGCTACAGTGTAAATTTCTGAAGCGATGGTGCACCCCTTTGATTGGCTCAATGGGAATTTATGAGCTACAAAGTTGTAAAAGTATCTTTTCTGAGCAGAGCGTTCTTGCTTTTGCAGCACCTTCTGGATGCACTCTAGATGGGAAATGGGAAATAGAGTATGGGAAAATCCCCTGCTGGGATCTGGATCATCAATCATGGCAGTAGCCCGACGAGTCCAAGCCGCACACATCAAACATTTCAATTTGCCGCAAATGTGTTGACAAAACGTTGATACGCCATCGGCATTCGTTGGGCTTACGGGATTGGATTGCGCGGGAGGTTGGGGGTTTGGGGGCTGGGGGGTTCCAAGCTACCCCTATACCTTAACCCTTAACCCATCCCCAAGCACATTAGCAACACGTGTCAAATGCGCAATGTCCTTGTCCTTGTCCTGGCATTCGGATCCCGGATCCCCCTTTCCCATTTTCCATTCCCGCCCTTGGACGCCGCGCTTAATTACACTTTTATAGAGTCGCAGCCCCTGCTCATCATTTCCATTTCATTTTCCATTGTGGCAGTCCTTCTCCCGGCTCTCCTGGTTCTCCTGATTCTCCTGGCTCCTCACCATCTCCATCTCCATCCGTAATTGCAATCCGTTGTCCTCTCCGCCGCCTGAGTTATGACCTGCAATGCCATCCCGGGGTCCTTGTTTATCCTTGCTTATAAAGCGGGGGGACAGGACTGGCCATATGTTTTCCACTGCCTGGAATTTTCCATTTGTTGATCTGCAAATATGTTTTTTAAGCAAATTATGAAAAGCCCTTGCGCAAGGAGCAGCTATACTTTTGTGAGCCTCTTCGAATTTGGAATGAAGTACATAATTGAAATTGAAATCGAAAAATGTAATTTTTGAAGTATATTTATTATGTTTAATTTTGTTGTAGCTTGGCCAAAAAAGGTCGCAAAGTAAAAAGATTAACTGATTTGAACAACTGAGGTCCTTAGCTAACGTTCATCATTACTTTCTGACTGATTTTCAAAAATAAATGATAAATAAATAAAGAAAAATAATTTGGTTTCAGCGCATTCACAATAATTTTTACCCCAATCTATATAAATAAATCATAATTCATTTTAAAAGTGGGTTAAAAAAAAAAGTGTTATCGCAGATAATCCAATATCTATTTGTGATTTTGATTTATCTTTGCTTAACATTTTATTTCCCTCCCTATATTATGTATTTTATGACTTGCAACATAGAGCACAAAAACTTCGCATCGTATCATCAGCTCTTAAGTCCGATATTTCCACGTCTCGATTTAATTTGATTTGCATTTGTTTACCTTTCCCGTTTTCGCATTATAATTATACTTTTTGTGCAGGTAGTTTTATTTTTTCGTTATGCCTTTTCCATTTACCGTCGCGTCAGAAAGTCAGCCAGTCATGCTGATGATGAGCATGATGCCTTATCGAAGCTCCAACGAAAATCGAAAGGATTCCGGGTTGGGGGTATGGATTATACATATTATAGGGGGCCGTGAAAAAAAGTGTCCTGACAGACGGGCATTTCACGGAACATTTCATCGCCATTGGGCCACAAATGTACTGTGCGTAATTTTTATTACAAACAATTTTATTACACATTTTACATATTTGCAATTTACAATTCACAATTCCCAACTTCAGATATCGATGGGTATTTCCCCCACAGACCCAATCGATTGCGATTCCGTGCACCCAAAAAAAAAATCGACTGAAATCGCCCTTGGTTTTAGAAAATCGCCTATGAATTTGCTTTACTGGCGATTTTGTCTATATTAAAGAAAGTAGGTTTTTAAAATCAAAGACGTTTTTTCTAAAAATCAAAAAAAAATAGACTGCAATTTAGAAATATTTTGCTAGAAAGTAAAAAATTATTTCTTAGAATTTAGAAATAAAGGTTTTCTAAAAAATAGAAATACGGTTTTTTTTTAAATATAGACAAATATTTTTTAAATAAAAAAAAAAAAATTTCTCAAATTCAGAAAATACAAAAATCTATTTTCGGGCTTCGGAATTATACCCGGTTGTTTCTGTGACGCCACGGCCTTTGTGTTGTTTTTTCTTTCGTTCTTGTTTGTCACCTTATTTTAATTTCCTTTAATTGAGCACATGGGTGGTTTCAAATTGGAACTGAAATGAGTGTACAAATTACAAATTATAAATATAAAAACCCAATAACTTACTATTTTGAGAAAAACATCTTGGTCGCCGCACGCGGGATTCGAACCGCTAACCGCTCGCGCCTCACAGTTTGCAGTCAAGCACTCTACTAGCTACGCCACGGAAGCATCACGTGAGGCGCTGTACAAAGTCTATTCACATTTTGTTCTCCTATTTTTACTCAAATTGATCTGGCTTTCTTCTGGTTATTCCTTTTAGTTTATCATTTAATTTTACTTTTAAATATTTATTGATTAATATTAATATTTATATATTTATTATTTATTATGGTTCAATAGTAACAGTAATTGAATGTTTCAAATTTGAAAAACTTAAACAAAATGCAATACATTTTTTTATTAATATGTAACTATTAGTGTTAAAAAAAAAACAAAAAGACACCACGAGTTTTTCGTCTCGACGTGGGTTTGAACTCACTCTTGCAGCCGCAAGCTTGAATAACATATGCATGCACGCACGCGTTAGACCCCTAGGCTACCAATCCCGGAAATTTTCTTCGATTAATAGCGATTTTTTCTTAGGCTAAAAAAAACTTTTCTAAAAAGTCTATAAGAAAGGAAATCGATCAAATACGGTTAAATTTTTTATTTTCTAGAAAAATATTTCTTAACATCACACATTTTTTTCAAAATGTTAGAAAAATCTTCAAAAAAATTTTCTGTTATTAGAAAAACAATATTTCTATTATGTAGAAATATTTATAATTTTAATGGCAATTTTTTTTTAGTTTTAGAAAAGTTCAGTCTTTTTTTTTCTAAAATCAATGGCGATTTTAACCCTCAAAAAAAGAAAGGATGATTAGAAAAATAAACCTTATAATTTAGAAAAAAATTGATTTTTCTGTATTTCAGAAAATATTTTCTAAAAAAACTCGTTCAATTCAGAATTTTTTTGAAGATTAGAAAATTTTTCTGAAGATTAGAAAATTTTTCCTCTTTATAGAATATTTTTTTGAAGCACAGAAAAAAATTTTTTTTTCTATATTTAAGAAAAAATAATTTTTTGAGTGTGTGGGCGCTGGAAATTGCGACGCATTAAGTGCAATCGTTAAAAATGATAAATGCACTGACAACACAGCCTCAGGGGCAGAGATGAGTGGTTCGGTTCTTAGGGGTTGCTTAATATATATAAATTCTATCCCATATATCCTATCACAGAAGCGCGTGTTGAGTTCATCATCAAGTGAAACATCAATGAAGAGGCCAAAAAACACAATGTTCCTCCCCCCAAAACTCTCATCTCGCTGTTCGGCTAATCGGATGCTAATTAACCCATTTAATTGGTTAAACAAATATTTCGGCCCCATTTGCTAAAGAAATTTATGGAGCCATATAGGCAAGAACATCTGTTGGTTCCGACGCATTGAGTTTCTTTATCTTTTTCTCCTGCTCTTGGCCATAAGTTAAACGAATTGCTCGGGGCTTTCTGCATTTTCAATTTGAATGTTTAAATTCCAATTACTTCCTGGACGCTATTTTTGTATCTTGGTAATAAGCTTTGTAAATTATCTTTATTTATTTCTATTTTACTGGATTTCTCGAAGCATTTATTGAATAAAACGAAACAGTCGATAACAACCCCCAGTAATCGTTATCGCCTTGATCCTTTTTAGGACTCCCCATTGTTCTCTCCATCCTGCTCGCACTAACTTCTAATGCGGCAGCGACAGGGACGGCAACAGAAAGCACACGAACGGGAATCGGAACGAAACCGGAAACGGAAATGGAGGTGGAAGCTAAGGAGGTGATATCGCTCCTGGGCGCAATCGATGGCATCGAGTCCGTTGTCCTGGTTCCCGACTCCGGCGACAAGTGTCCCGGCGGCTACTTCCACTGCAACACGACGGCACAATGTGTTCCCCAGCGGGCCAACTGCGACGGAACCGTCGACTGCGATGACAGATCGGATGAGTTGAACTGCGTGAATGAGGTGGATGCCAAGTACTGGGACCACCTGTACAGGAAACAGACGTTCGGCACGAACGACGACCTGCGGATTGGCGAGTGCCGTAAGTGCCGATATATCCGATTAAAATATCGAAATAATCGAAATTTATTCAAAACTATTAAAAGAAAATATTAAAAAATTCTAATAAACTAGAACTCTGCTTTTCTTTCAGAGTGGCGCAACGAGAACTTTAGCTGTCCTTGCCGAGGTCACGAAATGTTGTGCCGCTTTCAACAGCTTACCGTTATTCCAGCACTTTTGCCGCAGAACGATCTGGTAACGCTGTAAGTACAGTTGCGCTGCTTTATTCTAGTTATTTATACATTTTGAAAGATTAAAAGAAACTTTTTCTATGTTTATAAAGATTATTTAATATATTAATTTAAATATTTAATTTTGTATAACTTACAGCGATCTAACCGGAAACAATTTCGAAACCATTCACGAGACCTTCTTCAGTGAACTGCCAGACATGGAGATCCTGTAAGTAGCTAGCCTGCACTTTAAGCGGAATCCATTAAAATAATATATATATGGGAAAGTAATGGTTTCTTGGGTGTTTTGATGGAGTTTCCCCTTTACCGAAGGGGTGTTGTAAGTCGGGTTCTTAATTAAAACGGAAATGCAAGCAGATGACTCTGACTGCAGCGGCTGCAAGCGATGGTGGATGCTCAAATATTTAGGGAGACTGGAGGGAGCAGGACATAACAGACCAGTGCCGACTGGACCAGACCAGACCGCATTGAATATTAGCGACATGCTGTGTTCTTAATGGTGCCTTTAAGTAGTCCTCGTTCTCGTCGTCGTGTCGTTGTCGTTGTGTCGGTATCACTGGTGGCCATCACACGCTGGCGTACATACAAATTACGTACAAACTAGACAGCCGGAAGGATAAGCCAGCGGTCTCAGCCTCTCAGACTCTCGAACATGGCACATATGCCGGCCCAGACGGCATCGTGTTGCAGTTTATGTGTCACTGTGCCAAAGGACATTCTGGCCGGGCTTAAAGCAGACATTCGTGGTGCATGTCGTATCGCCACTCACTGAAGATGGACACCCACAGTCCTCCGAAAGAGATTCCCTGTTCCCTGTTTGTTGTAAGCTCACGCTCACGATCTAGGTATAAATTTTAACAACGGGGGAGTACACACACTGCACTCGAAGGACCAAATTTGAGCAGTTTTAAACTCTAAAGTTGTGTTCGTAATTCATTAAAATTATAGTACAAATAATTAAGATTTTTAAGGAAATAATATTTATTAAGGTGTCGGATAAGTAGGCTACAATATATATTTATTTTTTTTTTGCATACTTTTAGACACTTTTATTAGTGATTTCAAAGCTCTAGGAATTTTATTTTGCTTTTTATTGACTTTTTCTTTCAGTGTCCAAGTTGCCTTGCAAGTTTTTCGTTGACGTTAAAGTTTCGCCAATTTCAGCTCGAATTTAAATCCCAAAGTTTCGCGAAAGCAGGGTTTAGTTGCTTGCGATTCCTCGAGTTACCATCGCCAATATGCACACTCCTTTGGGAGGAACCTTCGCTTCTCGCCTCAACAAGGACATTCCGCCTGCTCCAATTGCCTACCACTTTATTTATATCCCTGGGTTATTTTCAACAAGTCATTCGATTGCACGCATTTATCTTCCCTCGATTTCGTGGGCAGATTTCGTGACGATGAATTTTTAACGACCTCCCGAACCCGAAAACAATCCTCATATCAGCCCAGGGGCACGGATTTTTTTCCACGTTCAACTTTGCGTCGCAGTGGGGGTGAATCCTTGTTGTCATCGCCGTCCTAGGAAATTCCAGGGATCAAAATCAAGGAGACAATTACTTCTATAAATAGGTTGGCATTTCTGTCCGCAGGTTTATCCCGCATTTGGCCGTAAAAACTAGATGCAAAACAAGAACAGAACAGAAATACAGATTTATTGGGCCATTAAGTGCGCCAAATGGAAACCGAATTCGAGTTTAAATGAATGGCGATGGCCTACCAATGCAGCTTGCAAATGATTTATTAAACAGGAGAAATAATTAAAACAATTGTTTAAAATTTGACATGAAATCCCTTTAAGAATGTTAATATTTATGTCTAAAAGTATGCAGTGAATAATAGATAGTGGTCTTTCGGATTAATAATATAATGTTGCATACTTTTAGACACCTATTTTAACTTTTGAGGTGTGGAAAATTTAAATATTTTAAAAATTAAATTTAAAAAAAAGTTTAAAAGTATCCCCAGGCTCCTAATGAAGACGGAATGCAAGTTGTTAGTCCCGTATTTGTATTTACTCATACAAATGAGCCCCAAGTTTGGGGCCAAAACAATGAGGCGACGAAAACAAAGCGCATTATTATCCATATCTCATCCTCGGGGATGGGCGGCCAAAAAGTTATGGTAGCTATAGCTGTGGAACTTTCGAGCCGACGCCCATTGTGCCAAGTTTACAATTGAATCTCATATTTATTACGTTTTATTCACTCGACTTGTCGCCTGTTTTTGTATGGCTTTTATATTTGTTTTTTTTCTGTCCTTCTCCTTCTCCAGAGTGCTGAAGTTCTGCTCAATCCGTGAGATTGCCTCGCATGCCTTCGATCGCCTGGCGGACAGCCCACTGAAGACCCTGTGAGTATCCGCCTTCGTATCCTTCGTATCCTTTCGCAGCAACGTGACCCACTCCCCACAATAACTCATAATTAAGTCTCATTATTTATGTGCACTTAACAGTTTTCCATTTTTTTTTTTCACCCCATCTTTCGCATCTTTCACGGCAGTCAAAGTCGATTCTTTAATAATTTCCCCACTCCCAACTTATGTGCTCGTAATGTCCTTTCAGTTATATGGACGATAATAAATTGCCGCATCTGCCGGAACACTTCTTTCCCGAGGGCAATCAATTGAGGATTCTGTAAGTATCATCGGTATCGCTTCAGTCGATATTCATTAATGGGGGCTATGCCGTTTTTAACGCGTCTTCTTAATGACCAACTTCCGGTTGGCTCTTGAATATTACCTAGTTGTAACCGCTCGACTATCAGTTACCCATTACAGAAAATAGAGAATAGGACGTTCCTTATTTATTTAATTAAAATTTAACATCTTTTGGTCCGTTTTCTCAACCGTATGTTAAATTTAAACTGGGAGTTAAACTTTGAAAAATCAATGGAAATTTAACTGTTTTTTTAACTGTTTTTAGAGCTTTATTTTTACGTTAAACCTTAAAAAGTTAATATTAATTCACAGTTTAAAGCTCACTTTAAATGAAATCTTTGTTTTAGCCCTGCATTAGTGACTTGGTTATTTATTTTATCCAGAGGCTTTTTGCCGGGGCCATGCATATTCATAAAAATAAATAATAAATTCAATAAAAAATACAATTGCAAAACGATTGCCGATTTATGTGTGTGCCAATAAATGCTAATTAAGCATAAATCAAATTAGGCAGGAAAAATAGCAGGAAACTTGGCTTAAATTCTCGCATTTTGCCAATGCACAAAATGGTCCTCACATAGCTGCAAATGCATTGCACAATTTCGAATTTCAAATTTCGAAGGGCAGAGCAAGAGATATGCGGCGATAAAAAGCCATTATTTTTTGGCCAGCCGGAGGTGCTAAATGACAAAAATCCAGTAATTGCCAATAACCGTAGTGGGTCGATTATATCGGGACTCATGTGAGATTTGGGTGGCCCAGTCGGCCCACTACAGCCGATGCTAATCACAATCACAATTGCTGTCAACCTTTGTTGGCCCATAAAGTTGGCCCATTGTTGCCGGATTAAAGGCAACCTCTTGCCCAATCGACTGACAATGTGGCATCGCATTCTTGCCTCATTGTTGTGGCGCTTTCCCCATTTCCCATTTGCCCCTTCTGTTGCTCCCCTTTATTTTTCGCCTCGCGGCCTCGGAGCATAAAAATATTAGCACAGACGGTAAAAAGTTTTCAGTTTTCAGCTTGTTTTGTGCACTGACTCGAGCGGCCCCACGCCCCCTTTTTCCTTTTCCCACCGACGCCGCCTTAAAAGTCCAAAAACAATAACAACGCCAGCTGGCGAAAGGGCACCAACACAAGGTTAATCCACCGGCTATGATCGAAGAGATACTCTATTTAATTTAGATAAAAAAAATTTACTAAATCTAAAATTAACAAAATATAAATACATTTCTATAGAAATAAAAGAGGGGGAATATTCCCCCCGCTCGTGTAATAAAATAAAAAAAATAGGGTATTCAAAAAGTATGCAACAAAAAATTTGTTGTGAAATCCCCCCACAACTAAATACATTGTTGCCCCCTAATAGAAATCTACACCCGTTTATAAAAGATGATAGTAAAATCTAATTAATTATATAGGTATATTTTTTAAAGGTTATCTTTTAAAAAACATATTTTTATTTTTTTATATTAGATGGCTGTTTATAGTTTAGGGTAAAAATATCCAATATATTTTATTATGAATTTAGTACACATTCTTTTCTACAAATTCTCATTATAACCAATTCATTAGCTCATCATTATACCCGTCTAAATACCCTTAAAAGTAGACAAAACTGCCGGCACACAAAAACACATAAACAACTCAGTTACACTTTTGCGGCGGAAGGCGGATTTCAAATCTGTGTGTGTGTGTGTGTTGGGGGGGAAGGTCCAGAGATATATCCGTAGTACTTCGTCTCCGGCGCCACCGAATCCGGAGGACCAGCTGCACTTGGCATTGCCCTGAAACTTGGCTCTGTCCGGTTGACAATTCTAGTGCACTGTTCAAAAAAATTTTAAGACCTTTAAGTTTTATAATAATAATCTTTTTTAATAATAACAATAATAAACTTGATATTAATCGTACTCTTAACTAAATCACCAAATAATTCAATATAAGAAAAAAAATTCAAAAATAAATTCATAACGTATATAAATTTTCCTTGTGTACTACTGAAATTTTGGTACAGGCAACGGTTTCTCAGGGGCAAAAGTGCATTTACTCGTGGGGCGTTTGTTACTTGCGCTTAATGGCTAATTAAAATCGAGATATATGTGCCGACTTTTCACTGACTGGATGCAATTGCAGCGGCTTTTGTTGCCAACTTTTCAGCATTAAAATGAGATTTTTTATCTATTTCATATGATTTCCCCCGGGGGGGAATGTTCAGAATTTTGGCACGCAACCGCCTGCACCACCTGAAACGCAGTGATTTTCGAAATCTACAGCAACTGGAGGAGCTGTGAGTGTTTCAAAAAATGTTTAAAAAAAAATAAAATACTGAGAAATACATTGGTTTAAGGGACCTGCGCGGTAATCGCATTGGAAACTTTGAGGCCGAGGTGTTTGCCCAACTGCCGAGTTTGGAAAAGCTGTAAGTATCTTAGGAAATCCCTTAGAAATGCATGTAATTATATATGTTTTAAGCTATCTCAACGAAAACCACTTGAAGCGACTGGATCCCGAAAGATTTCCCAGAACCCTGCTCAATCTGCAGACTCTGTCCCTGGATCACAATCAGATCGAAGATATAGCCGCCAACACATTTCCCTTTCCGCGACTTAGACATTTGTAAGTTGAAAAAGTTCTCTCTCACATGAGGAACTACCTATAAATATATCAATCCTTTGTCGATTGCAGATATTTGGCTGGCAATCGATTATCCCACATACGAGATGAAACCTTTTGCAATCTCAGCAATCTACAAGGATTGTAAGTTGTTTGTGGTTGAAAAGAAAGAAAGTAACCAATACCCTGTAAAATAAAAAGGTTTAGATATGAATATCTTAGGTCAAGTTCAAAGGAATCTATTTATATGTCAATTAATTATTATTTAAAAAATTTAAATTTTTTGTATGTAATTACTAAACTATCCTAGTTCGACTATACCCCACCGGGATTCATAAGTACAGGGCATCGAACAAACAAGTGTCACTCCTCTGACCTCTGATGGATTTTTCCTTCTGCTCGGCTTCTGCTTCCATCTTCCATCTTCCATAAAACCCGTGTGACCAGAGGACTTCGGGACCTCGGACCTCGCACCCTGATTTCCGATTTCCGATTTCAGGAGCAAAGGGAATGGGAAAGGGGCTGTGGCAGAAAGTGTCATTTGGATTTATTGCCGTTTAAGTTTCGCTTTGGCCGAGAGGAATTTAATTTATCAATAATGCTATGTGGGCTCAAGTCTGAAGTCTGAAGGAATGCAAAGCCGAAAGCTGACAGTTTTTCATTTGCGAAAACTAATATATACTATATTATACTAGCCACCCAAACCCAGTCGGCATTCCGCTGCCTTTATCTAATGCATATTGAGGAGGCTTTCGGGGTTCGGGCTTCAAAGATGAGGCCTCTCAGCCTTCTGTCCTGTGGAATGATTTGCATGCAGGGCAAAAATCAAAAAGAGATATCCAGGATATCCAAGAAAAACATCAGAGAGAGAAAGAACGACGGACGGACAAATACCGGATACGTGCCACGGCATCGGTGGCCCAACTTTAATGATGAAACTTTGCCTCCACCTAAGCTCCTTTCTTTTTTTACCCCTCCTCGTCCGATACTGAGAACCAATCTCGAATGCAAATAGGAAGAAAACGAAGCAATGCTTGGCTTTTATGCGCTGCCCCATAAACCCGCGCCGCTCTGATGTGTTAACCACTTTCACCAACCAAATGTCCTGGCTTTTTCGCCGATTTCCGATTTCCCCCATAGACACTTGAACGAGAACCGCATCGAGGGATTCGACCTGGAGGCCTTCGCCTGCCTGAAGAACCTCAGCTCGCTGCTGCTAACGGGCAATCGCTTTCAGACCCTCGATCCGCGGGTCCTAAAAAACCTGAGCAGCCTGGATTATATGTGAGTAAATGCCCCAGCCAAATTGTAATGGTTATGGGCCATACACCTCTTTAAACCGGAAATACCCCTGCTTGTCTGTCCCCGGCAGTTACTTCTCGTGGTTCCATTTGTGTAGCGCCGCCATGAGTGTGCGAGTCTGTTCCCCACATGGCGACGGCATCAGCAGCAAGTTGCACCTACTGGACAACCAGATATTGAGAGGCAGGTGAGTAGTACCCCCGAACATAAGATGATTTCGATTTAATCAAGCTAAGAGCCCTTGCGAAAAGCCCGGGAAACCAACTGGTAAGCTTGAGGGAGGGACTTTGCATTGCGGTCTCTGCTGCCTGTGTGTAAATCGCATTCATTAGTCTGCAATTAAATCATTCTCATTATGGCCCTCGAAGTCTGTGCAATTGCAAGTTCAACCGAGCTTGCCTGCAATTAGAGTGCAAGACTTGCATTGTTCTGCCTAAGAGGAGAATTACCAAGTACAGGAGCGAACTTGAATTAGAATCAAGCGAAAACACCTCTTAACGAGGTAATAACGACGTGATATAACATTTGGTGGCCCCACGTTGAGCGCCAATAATTTTTGTGTGCTCATTTAGCGGGTTAAAGATCTTTTATTTTGTTTTATTTAATATATAAATTAGTCAAATTTAAGACTAATTCCCTCATAAATGCTCCACTTACAATTGTTTTCTTTAAAGATTAGTATATGTCGAAATGGGAATCATTTCGGGTCACGATTTCTGGCGCATAATCAATTACTTAATTTACGCTGAACTCCATAGCTCCTTGGCCTCACGTTGGGCGCCAAATCTCCCGCAGTTTCTGTTTCCTGCGCTAATCGCTCAACACCCCAAAATGGAACCTTTTGAAGTGCCTAGACCCGCTGTCTAAACATTGTGCCTTCCTCGGTATTTGGTATTTTAGCCAAGTAGCTACTTGGCAAGACAAATAAGTAGACCCATCAACAACTGGGAACTGGTAACTGAAAACTGAAAACAGAAAACAGAATACAGAATACAGGGAATTCGGAACTGGCAACTGGCAACCGGCAGTCACTTGTCATCAAGACTCCTGAGTGATTATCTGGCTGGCTGCCATCGCCGTCTAGGATGTGTTCCTGTTGAAAATGAAAATTACGTTCCTTCCTCGTCGGTTGTTTGTTTGTTTGCCTTTTACACATTTTACACACACTCTGCATGCCGCCGTCTTCATCTTCATCCGCATCTCCACCTCCATCCACATCCACATCTTCATCTCGGGGTTTTCCCAGCGAGAGCAAACACCGACATGTGCACACACACAGCCAGACAAACACAAGGATGCTTAGGATGGGATCCAAGGATACGAGGCTGCAAGGATGCCGGTGCCAGCGAGAATTTACTTTTGTGCTTAGTACATTATTTCATTATTCTAAGTTGACGTTTTCATAAAAATTAAATACTTTAGGTTTTCAAGTCGTTGGCGCGGCTCCCGTTCTTCTGTTTTTCCGTTTTTCCGGCTGGCTACATTCATTCCGTTGCTCTCAGGCCGGTGGTCCCTACTTTTATTAGCCACCTGGATTCCCAGCCTCTATTTACGGCTGCACTCCCATCCTTTCTTGGGGGAAAGGTAGAAAGTGGCTGCTGTGCACCAGGGATGTTTTGCTTAAATTTACAACGTTAATGCGTTGTTGCTGCAGGCGGGAAGATGCCTGTTATACCCTTCAGTTCGTTTGAATCGGTGACCTCAATTTATTTAGAGCCAAGAAAAAAATAAAATTCGAATTTCCGGAGTCTAGCTGATTGCTTTATGCAATATTACATTTTTGTAACTACTGGTGACCCCGAACTTTAAATCAGAATCGCAGATTTTTCTATACCGTCATTTTCTTTATTTTTATTTACCTATCAGCGTATTTTTAGTGATGACCCCTAGCTTTCAGTTTTATATAGACTACATTATTAAATTTTTGAAACATTTGGTGACCCCAAACTTTAAATCTACATCTATTAATTTTTAGACCATAATTTTCTTTGATTTTTATAATCTATCAGAGTATTATATTGGATGACCTCTAGCTTTTAGTTTTAGTTCATCTAAAATAGTATATTTGTGTAACTTTTGGTGACCCTGAATTTTAAATCTATCTCTATTAGCTTTTATACCATCACTTTTTTTGATTTTATATTTACGGTTAAAGTACTATAAAGGATGACCTTTACCATCGTCCAGAGGAAGCTGCAACTCCTATTAATTTAATAAGCATTTAGTGAAATTGGAAGCTACGCTGGCTGTTTCTGGGATCAGCATTAGGTCAAGCCTGATGATGGTCAATCATCATCAAGTGCCGAGTGTTGGCAATGAATGGGAAGCGGAACACTCGCATAAATTACAGGTCTCTCTACCTCCAAGGATATGAGGCCACGATTCCTAGTGTCTATAATTGTCATTGAATCACAGTCGACACTCACTTTTGCCATTTCTGCTCCTGTGAATGCTGATATTGCTGCTGCTTTGCTGCGTGCTTTGTGCTTTGTGCTGCGTGCTTTGTGCTGTGTGCCTTCTGCTTTGTGCCCAAGTCTCGTCGCTCCACTCAAGCATCCATGGCCACACCTCCCCGGTCAGCAGAACTGCAATAATGAGACACCCGGGCAGGGCAATTGGCAATTGTGCGAGCCACAAACGCAGAGGTCAAACACAGCAAGACTTAAATTTCCTTTAATTGCCCGAATTTATGGGTAGCGGCATAACGACAATTGTCTAAGGCAAGGTCACAAGTGATTTTCCTCTCTGTTGTCTTTTTGCGTAACACGCTAAAAAAATCAAGTTTCCAAAAATCCGGATCCCAATTTTTCACAAAAAAATAATTCGTTTTTTAGCCATAACAATGGAAATACTGATCCAAATATGGATTGTCATACCTCTCTGAACTCGTTATTAAATTTCCAGTCGATTGGCATTCAAACCTGAGAATTTTAATTTTTGTCAATTTTTCGCAAAAAATCATGATGTACCCCCTTATAAAAAAATAAAAAATTGACGAAAATTTTATTTTATCAAGATCATCCGGAAAGTGTCATGGATTTATTTATTTTTTAGTTATCTGTTCAAAACAGTATTTATTTTTTGTGTAGGACCATTTTTGGCCAAGTTACAGCAAAAAAACGAAAAGAAAAAATTCATTTTTTTACCAAAAATCAAGATCCCAATTTTTTACAAAAAAATAATTCCTGTTTTGGCCATAACAATGGAAATACTGATCCAATTTTTGATTGTCATACCTTTCTGAAATCGTTATTAAATTTCCAATCGATTGGCACTTAAACTTGGACATTTTATTTTTTTCCCCATTTTTCGTAAAAAATCATGAGGTACCTCCTTATAAAAAAATTGAAAATTGACGAAAATTTTATTTTACCAATAAATAATTAAAAATTCACTAATTACTTTGTGTATCAAGGGGATACTTTACAAAATCGAAATTCAAATTAAATTATATAAATATTAAATATGAATAGATATGTATTTTGTTTCTATCCGTGTACTTCTTCCATCCTTAACAGCGTTTGGGTGATGGCCTCAATTGCCGTGGTGGGCAACCTGCTGGTCCTGCTGGGGCGCTACTTCTACAAGTCGCGGAGCAACGTGGAGCACTCGCTCTACCTCCGCCATTTGGCCGCCAGCGACTTCCTCATGGGCATTTACCTGACGCTGATTGCCTGTGCGGACATTAGTTTCCGCGGCGAGTACATCAAATACGAGGAGGCCTGGCGGCACAGCGGCATTTGCGCCTTCGCAGGTACGCATCCCCGGTTACCGCAATTACCCCTAAAGAAAAACCTAATGGGATGCTAATGTGAATTATGTATCCGCCGTGTAGGCTTCCTCAGCACCTTCAGTTGCCAGTCGTCGACGCTGCTGCTCACACTGGTCACCTGGGATCGTCTGATGTCTGTGACGAGGCCCCTGAAGCCCCGAGATACGGAGAAAGTTCGGTAAGGTGTATGAACTTGTAGTGAAATTAGTTTTGCTTTAAAAGCAAAGTGTTTGTCTATCCTATTAGTTTAATTACATTTTTGTGGTCCTGTTGATATGGTGTTTACCATATTCAGATTTATGTTTTGCCTTTAATATTTGTTTAGTCCCAAGTTATTCCATTTTAATAATATAAATTGCTTTTAGAATGTATTTGGCATGAGATATTTTAGATAAATAGTAATAGTAATTACAATTATTTTCCATATGCCATTAAAACAAAATTCTGGTTGGTTATTCCATTAGTTTAATTACACTTTTGTGGCCCTATTGATATGGTAAACACTCAGATTTGTGTTTGCCTTACATGCATTCTTAAATATTTGTTTTGACCAAAGTGATTTCATTTTAATAATATTAATTGCCCTTAGTTAAAAATTTTGTTATATAAAATTTAAGAAAAATAAATTAATAAAAAGCTTTTTCTTTGTAGAATTGTCCTCCGTCTGTTGCTCCTGTGGGGCATTAGTTTTGGACTGGCTGCTGCTCCACTCCTGCCCAATCCCTACTTTGGCAGCCATTTCTATGGCAACAACGGTGTCTGCTTGTCCCTCCACATCCACGATCCCTATGCCAAGGTATTAGCCTTTCTTCTGTTAACTTATTTAAATATTAATATTCCCAACAAATTATTATTACAAGGGATGGGAGTACTCGGCGCTACTGTTCATCCTGGTCAACACGTTGTCACTGGTCTTCATCCTGTTTTCCTACATACGGATGTTGCAGGCGATCAGGGATTCGGGCGGCGGAATGCGGAGCACTCACAGCGGCCGCGAGAATGTGGTGGCCACTCGGTAAGGTTTTCCTTACTTTGGAATTTTATTTTATTTATTATATAATGTAATTTCGAAATTATTTCCAATAGCTTTGCCATCATTGTGACCACCGATTGCGCCTGCTGGCTGCCCATAATTGTGGTCAAAGTGGCTGCCCTTTCGGGTGAGTAAATCTCTCTTACAAAGAAAAAAATTGACAAAAGATCAGATTGATGTGTGCAAGTTAATTTCTTATCACTTTGATGTGAATTAAGATCATGTTTATCTTGCTTTACAATATTTGTTCAGAAATACTACATTTGATATTTTAAAACAGTATTTTTATAAGTTTTATGAAATGATAAGATATCAAGTTGACATGTTGGAATCATACATTTGACATTAATCATATCGGCTTCTTGTTGATACGAAATAATGATAGAAATTACACTATTTTATTTGTGTAGTAAATTAGTCTATGTATTCTCTTACATAGAAAAAACTTGACCGAAAGATCATATTGATATGTGCAGGTTAATTTTATATCATTTTGATATGAATAAAGTTAATGATTATTTTATTTTACAATATTTGTTTAAAAATACTTCATTTGATATTTTAAAACAGTATTTTTATAACTTTTATGAAATGATAAAATATCAAGTTGATAAGTTGGAATCATACATTTGACATTAATCATATCGGCTTCTTGTTGATATGAAATAATGATAGAAATTGTTTGTGTAGTAAATTATATATATATATCCCCCTTTAGGCTGCGACATCTCCCCCGATCTGTATGCCTGGCTGGCCGTGCTGGTGCTGCCCGTGAACTCGGCCCTCAATCCGGTGCTCTACACTCTCACCACGGCGGCCTTCAAGCAGCAGCTGCGCCGCTACTGCCACACGCTGCCCAGCTGCTCGCTGGTGAACAACGAGACCCGATCCCAAACGCAGACCGCCTACGAGTCTGGATTGAGCGTAAGCCTGGCCCATTTGGGTGGCGGAGTGGGCGGCGGATCGGGACGCAAGCGGATGTCCCACCGACAGATGAGCTATCTGTAGGGGAAAGGGAGCAGCACGAGATCAACAGACTTACATACAAAACGGGGCAATGGGGTGGGTGGCTTGGGCATTGGACTCTTCCAAGTAATCGGAGCCTTAAGCTATTGGTTCAATTCGTACTTGTTGGTACTTCGCATCATTTATCACAAGTTTCTTCATTTAATATCTTTTATTTCTCACCCCCCAAAGATATTTTACCAATCGTTTTTAAGGCAAACCTCTTACAATTGTCCAAAGTACATGTATATCCCCATCAATTCGACCTGCCCCGCGGGGCTTTGTTACATGTGATCTAATAGTTAAATCTTATTGTAATTCTATAAATACATATTCAGATGTTAGTTGAACCCTTTCGCTGTACACTTGATTTATAATCGGCGGTAAAAGGCGGTAAATGCTTGGCACTTAGCTTTGCCCCTCGGTGGCTATGTTAACGTCCGCCTGGATGTGGTAGGGACCCTCGTTCACGTAGGCCGCGAAGCGCACGGTTTCGGTGGGCGAGAACTCGGCGCTGGCGGCCAGCATCTCCATGATCTCCCACTTGAGGTACTTGACGTCCTTGTGCAGATCCTTCTGGCGCGACAGCAGGAACTCCACAGCGCCGCCGGTGTTCTTCAGGGCCACAATGCCCCAGTTGTACTTGCAGATGGACTTCAGGAGACCCAAAGCGGCCAACTGGAGGTCGGGGAACGGCGTGTTGATCAGCTCCATGATGGCATTGGCCTGTGCTCCGCCGGCGAAGCTTTCGTACCAGGTTTTTAGGATGGAACTGGAAGGAAAGGGAATCATCAGCAAGATGTATACACTAAAGAGGGCGAACTTACTTAATCTCCTTGGTGGGCGGTGTTTCCACCGCATAAACAACATCCAGCGAGTTGAGCAGGCGCTCTTTAAGCGGCGCCGATAGCTTCTTTGTGTACGAGCCGTACTTCTTGAACGACTCCTCCATGGCCGTGTTAAAGTTCAAGTGCAGCAGCACCTTTCCCTGCGGCGTGCTGGCCAAATTGGCCAGCGTGTCCATGGCTGTGGGCAGAATGGTCTCGTCCTCCGACTGCAGCTGCTGGAACAGGCAGGCCAGCATGTGCGGATAGCCCGCGATGATCTTCTGCGGCTGGACGGCGGCAATCTTGCCGAAGAACTTCATGATGCTGGGTATGAGCAGGGCGTCCAGGGGATTCTCCTCGATGCGCTGCACCCGGCCGCTGATCACATCGAAGACGCGACGTCGCTCCATGTAGGAGAGGCCGTGGTTCTGCTCGGCCAGCGGCACCAGGAGCTCCATTACGCTGGCTTGCAGCAGCACATCGTCGTTGTCCAGCTCGCTGAGTGCCGCGTCCAAAATGAACTCGACGGCGCTCAGGGAAGCGGCACTGCTTTTGGCCAGGGCCACGGCCAGTTCGTAGGCGCGACAGCGCACGATCTCGTCCTGCTGCAGCAGCTGCACCAGCTTGGCCTGCACGTCGGCGTCGCCGAGTCGCTGGACGAGCAGAATGGAGAGGATATTGATGGCCAGCGAGCTGGCCTCCGTCTGCGGCTGCCTCAGCTCGTCCAGGATGTGGAGGATCAGCTCGTTGTTGGGCAGCGGGCGCACCTGGCCGGCGTTCAGCTGGCGGCGCAGCTCCCTGAGCACGCTGGCCAGGATTAGGGAGCGCAGGGCGGGATTCGGGTGGCCTAAGCCGCGACCCAGCAGCCTGGGCAGCTGCTCGTCGGAGGTGTCCAGCGGCAGCTGGTCGAGGCAGTGGCCCAGCAGCTCCAGGGCCACGTCCACAGAGGGATCCTTGCCAGTAGACGCATCCACGGCGGGATTGGCGCAGTCGTACAATTCCGCCGCCGACAAAAGGCGACCGATGAGTTGGCGCGGCAGGGCCGCCTCCTTGCCGATCGCCGTGTTCATCCTGGTCAGGGCCTCCAGGCGTTGCGGCTGCGATTCCAGAGCCTTCAGATTGGCCACCCACCAACTCTCCTCCATTTCTTGGGCTTCTTTTCGGAATTAACTCGGCAAACTCGGTTTTTTTTTTTTTTTTTTTTGTGGTTTAAGTTTCCACGACACCCTTGAATGCCGTGGGATTATTTGGCCACCCTCGTAAACGTGGAAATTGCCAAGTTGTATGGTTTAGGAAATTTGGTTTAAGGCCTGTTAATTATAAGTTTACTTTAATTTCTTCCAGAAAATTAATTATGTGTTGGTAAGCGTCTATATTTTCGTGTTTTAGGAACTGGTATACGTCTTGGTATTTTTCCAGGGATGGAAAGCGATGTCTGGCAGTGTTGTATTTGGAACAGCTGAAAATGATGTGTGAAGCGTTGTCGAAAACATCGCAACTGTCACATCTGTTGTTATTTACTACGTGCATTTTGTGAAGCGTATAATTGTCAAATGCGTTGCCGCTAAGTAATCTATTAATTATTTTAATACTGTTTGGTTTTAGCTTGGAGCCTTGGTTGGTGAACCATGGTTTGTTTAGTGTTGTAGGGAAGAGTTCGCAGTAACCCCGCTGTTTTTCCGCAGCAAAGTTGGCGTAGTCCTTCTCCCAGTCGTCCTGTATTAGCCGGTGAATTTCGGCAGTGGCATCTTTTATACTCCATCCTAGTGCTGTGAAAGTTCCTTGGGAGGGGGCATTCTTGGCGGCCTGGTCCACGATTTCATTTTGCGGAATTCCGGTGTGACTGGGTATGTGGTGAATTTCTACTAGACTCAGTTTCTCATTATTGGCAATTTTCTTTTTAATATTGTAGGTTAAAAAGTTGTTATGACTGGCTTTTTGTAATGCTATCGCGCTATTCCTGCTGTCGGTTAGGATGGCTACTCGAGGTATGCCCACCGAGATGACATGGTTGACCGCTTTGTCTATCGCTAGCAGTTCGGCTGACAGAGAGGACAGAATCTTGTTTGTGTAACAACTTTCTAAATGTTTGGAACTGTCTATTAAAAAGGCTGCGCTTGAATGATTTTGAGTAACGGATCCGTCTGTGAAGACAATCTCAAAGCCCCTGCTCCTAAGGTCTACCATTTTTTCCTTAAATATTTGCATAATGCTTGTTAGGTCTATATCACTTTTAGTTTTGGCTGTTCCCTTAAAGAAGTCTAAATCTACCCTTATTTTGCTAGTGCGGATTGGCTCCGGATCACAGATTTTGACCTGGTCTATTATGTGTTTATAGTCCTTGTACGACTTTGCGTAGCTGGTGTTCAGATCGCTATTGGAGAGTAGGATTTCTTTGGCAGGTAACTCGTGTGCAAATACCTTGATCAGCTCTTTAGCTGTTTGAAATCGAATCCTATACTCCGGTGGAAGCTCAGCCGCCATGTGGTATATGATGGGGACTGGAGTGCATTTAATGAGACCTAGTACACGCCTAAGGTTAAGGTTGGTATGCGTTTTAATTTTGTCTGTGGCTGTTTTGGACAATTTGCTAAATGACGAGCATGCATACTCCAGCTTACTTCTCACAAACGCTTTATGTAAGAGAAGACCTTTACTAGGGTTAATTCCAAAGGTGCAACCACTGAGCAACTTTAAGAAGGCACAAGTTTTGTTTGCTGAAGAGACCGCGCGCTCGATATGGGCGCAAGGTGAGTTATTTGCGGCTACGATTCTTCCTAAATATTTAATCTGTTCTACGTCCCTAATTGGTGTGCCATTGTGCAGAACTTCAAGCGGTTGCCTACGCAAATTAAAGTGAATTACCTTGGATTTGGTAGGGTTGAAGGATAGATTTAAGTCACTGCATTCAATTTCAAATTCTGAGATCTTTTCTAACAGCTTATCTCTGGCTCCTGCGAAGGTGGGATCAAAGCATACCAGAAAGAAATCATCCGCATACTGGAACAGCTCACAGTTTTGGTCGTTCAGGGAGTGCAGTTCAGCCGTGTACAGGTTGAAAAGAGTTGGGCTAAGGCAACTACCCTGAGAGACCCCCCTGTTGAGCTCCAGACGACATCCGCCCTTCACCAAAATTCGCTTTCGAAGAAAGTCAGTTACCCAAGTGATTTGATGGAGGTTGAAGCCGAGACTTGTGAGTCTGTTTTCCAGGATGCCTATATCCACGCAGTCAAAAGCCTTTTGGAGGTCAAGGCACGCTGCTACCACCTGAAAGCCCTCAGCCTTTAGAGATTGTATTTTGTTTATAAGGTCATTTATGCATAGTGTTGTGGACCTGTATTTTCGAAAAGCATAAGATCTATCAGGTAGCAGCCTGTTTGCCGAAATGTGTTGGTCAAATTGAAGTTTTATGAGCCCCTCTAATACCTTGAATAGGACGCTTAATAAACATATAGGTCTGTAATTGGCTAATTTGGTTGCGTCTGAGTTTCTCTTTGGGATTGGCACTACTTTTATTTCTCTCCAGCATTCTGGGATTTGGCCGGAAAGCCATATAGAATTTAAGAGATTGAACAATTCCGTTTTCTTTGCCTGAGATAGTGCTTGTATCATTCGATATGAAATTTTATCCAGTCCTTTTGCAGAGTCTGGTTTTCTGGAGGCCAAAAATTCTGAAAAGTCGGCGATTTCAAAGGAATTTCGAGTATAGAGCTGCAAAGTATCTGGATCCCTGATAGGACCGCTTGTAACTTCTCTGGTGGACGGGGTATCTTGGATAATTTGCAGGAATTGCTCATCTTCTTCTTCTGACCATGAGTTGCCCGTTCGTTTTATCTGCTTGTATTTTTTCAAGTTTTTGATACTTTTCCAGATGGATGGACTTTCTGAAATTTCCTCTACAAAGGCTTGGAAGTTAGACCTTCTCTTGTTTCGGATATAGTCTTGGAGGGTCTTTTCTGCAGTTAGTGTTTTACGGGCGTCTTCGAATTTTTTGGTAAGGTAAAACTTCTGCCTAGCAGCATTTCTAAGCCGATATAACTTTTCCCCTTCTTGACACCACCATTTTTTCGGTTCGTATTTGTTTCTTTCAGTGATTTTGATTGTATTTGCCTTGGTAATGGCTTCTAATGAATTGTTAATAGTTTCTAGGCTGGTAAAGTTAACTCCTTCAAAGGCAATAGCCACTTTATTGTCTAGTATTTTGTATGAGTTTGTGTTTGTACTTATGTTGTTAATAATAATTTCTATCGGAAAATGGTTGCTGTTGGTAATTTTGCATCTGGAGGAACTCCATGAAATGTCAAGATCTCTCGTGTTAGAGAACGTGAGGTCGAGGACTGAGAATTGTGCAGGGCTGACTGAGAAAGTTGGGGAGCCGTCGTTAAGGCATACAAAGCCTGCGTCTAGAGCAGCTCGTTCGACTGTGTGGCCCTTTTGATCGCTACTTGTGCTACCCCATGTTATTGATTTCGAGTTAAAGTCTCCACCGATTATGGTCGGGTTATTTAGAGATGCAGCGTAGTTAAATAGATTTCTAATGCCCTGTTTCAGATTTTGAACTGTGGTTGAGGGGGGAATATATAAACCAAAGATGTTAATATTTTTCTTAAGATTTAGTGTCTGTATTCCTAAATTTTCTATATTATCTACAGATTTTAGAATTCTAAACTTTATGTTGCATCGTATATAAACACCAACTCCACCATAGCCATCCTCCCTGGGTTTTCCAAAAAAATGGTACTCTGGAATGCTGCAGTCGCTGTTATCCTTAACCCAGATTTCAGAAAGAACCGCTATGTCGATATTGTTGTTTATGAGATGCATGCTTAAGAGATGTTTGTTGTTTAAGTTATTCAAGCTTTGTATGTTTAGTTGTAGAATTTTCATTGTGATGGTATCGGCTGAGAGAGAGATTCAATGGTGTTCGAAATCTGTTGTGCATCTATATCTGCGTTACTTTGGTTTATAAAGTCCCTAATCTCCCCTAGAAAGTGTAATATTGACTCGTTTGTTGTGGAATTATTGTTGTTAATGGTAATGAATTCTGAGATTTTTTTCCCCAGTGTATTTAATTTGTCTATGGCTAGATTCTGGTGCGTTTGTGAGATATTATATGAGCTATTACCCTGCCTTTTGTTTCCCTTCGCTATGTTGGCATATGAATTAATGGAATGAATCGATTTTGCTGATTCCGCTGAGCTGTTAAGTGTACTATTTGCTTGTTGGCTTTCCCAACACGGTGAGGGAAAGGACCTATGGTCCTCTAACACCGGAGCCTCCCTAGAGAATAGAGATGGATACTTTTTGCGCACCTCCTGGATGGTTAAGTTTTCCAAGACCTTTGTTTTTTGAATAGCATACGCTTTTTTTCTGGCCGGACATGTGTGGGAGGTAGCTACGTGTCCCTGTTTGCAATTGGCGCATTCTATTTTGGAACATATAACTTCTACTCCGTGTTCTAGCCCGCAATTAAAGCACTTGTTTTTACCTTTGCAGTGCTTGGCAGTGTGACCAAACCTAAAACATCGGTAACATTGTGTAAAGTAAATGTACGGCTGAACTTCCACCTTAGCATATAAAAACTTAATCTCTTTTGGGAGTAGTTGTCCTTTAAAATTAATTATTACTCTTCCTGTTGGAACAAGTTCCTTCTTGTTATTTTTATCTTTTCTCATTACTCTGTTTATATCCACAATGGGAATGTCTGATTTTATGTTATGTGTTATTTCTTCTATCGAAAGGTGCATAGGGACGTTAAATATGATGCCTGCTTTACTAATGAAGTGTTTAAAAATTAAGGCGATATATCCTTCCTTAGCTAAATTGGCGTTGTTGGCCAACTCATTTGCCCTATCAGCCGAGCTGCACTTGACTTTGCATCGTCCATAGCCAACCTTGGCGACCTCCTCTATCCCGCCAAAATTCAGCTTGCTTAGGCAAGCAGATAGCTGGAATTGGTTTATAGCCTTTCTTTCGGCTGAATCGCTTAATTTGTCTATGCAGACAATGAAAGGTCCCTTATCTTCACAATCATATTTATTTTGCGTATTATTATTAAAATTCTTTTCACTCACAGTCTTTTGATTCGGTTTCACTTGCATTTTACCGTTGGTTGGTTGTTTGGGTGTTTCCTTCTTCTTCTCCTCCTTTATTTTCTGTTCTTTTATTCCTTTGCTTCTTGTCGAGATAGTTGATGCTGCGTAAGTTTTTGGTTTCGGGATCGTACCACTCGGTGGCAGCTTTCCCTTTCCGTTTGAACTCATTTTTGGACTTTCCACGAAAACTGTTGTTTCCGGGAATCCCAGAAGTTCTGAGAAATTTTACACGATCGGGGTTTTGGCGGCAAAAATGGCTTCCAATGACAGTAGTACCGTACAACCTTCTCGTCTGGCGGCTGAACGTGGAATCCCTTTGATACCTTGTTTTTTAAATATTTGTTTTAAATTGTGCAAAAACTCTTTTCAGCAAACTCGGTTTGAAAATGACAATTGTGTTTTGGGCTGTGTTAGAGGTGGGAGAACTTTGATGTCGGTGCTATCGATGTTTTCAAATCGTTCGGTCTTATCGATAGTACTACTTTAAAAATATTTAATTACTTTAATTTATTTTTAGTGTATAGAACAATCCACTTGCTTACTTTTACCTTTTACCAGGAACGAGTTCATGTTTATTTCTTCAGGAAATTGTGTTTTTGGAACTACTTTTAAAACAGTTCAAATATGTTGTATGATTTAATAGAAATTTTGCGTTGCTTTAATAGCTTGGCAACTTAATATTTTATTTTTTACAATAGTTAATTAGTTAGCTTGTTACTACACAATAAACAAAATAAAAAAAGTTAATGCAGCCCTGCCAGACGTTGCTCGAACTATCGCTTACCCGCCCACCTCTAGCGCTAGTGCAGCCCTGTTTTGACGCCATTTTACAGGCGAAATTGTGTGTGTGACGCGTTGTTGTATTGAAACAAAAAGCGCTGAAAATCCATTTTCCGCGAGTGTTAAAGGGCGGAAAAGCGAAAGGAGCGACTAGAGAAGATGTCGCAACGCTTCGCACCTGGCCAAGCGCCGGTGCAATCGCGCTACCAGCCACCGCCGCCGGCGCCCGGCATGCGTCCCTATCCGCCGCCAGGCGCCACTTTTCCGGTGAGTTTTTCCCGTAATTTCGCTTTTCCTGATCTCTAAATGATCCTGGATTTTCCTCCCCATATAGCCCCGTGGTTTTCCCCTGCACCCGAACACCACGCAACCGGTGCCGGGCACAGCGAACGTGGCCGGAGTGCCGGGCGGAGTTCCCGGTGTGCCCGGCGTTCCGGGGCCTTCGCTTCTGCAGCGCGCCGCCCAGCAGCCGGCCTTCCAGAGCGGCCTGCGCGGCACGGGCGCCGCCGGCGGTGGCGTGGGCTCCGGCGGAGGCAGCAAGCGGTCCAACGAGTCGCGCAGCCTGGGCGGCGGCGGCGGTGGAGGCGGCGGCGGCGGCGGGAAGGGCGACTTCGTGAGCGCCAAGAAGAAAAAGAAGCTGGCGGACAAGATACTGCCGCAGAAGGTGCGCGATCTGGTGCCCGAGTCGCAGGCGTACATGGATCTGCTGACGTTCGAGCGGAAGCTGGACGCCACCATCATGCGCAAGCGCCTGGACATCCAGGAGGCGCTCAAGCGACCGATGAAGCAGAAGCGCAAGCTGCGCATCTTCATCTCGAACACATTCTATCCCAGCAAGGAGCCGACCAACGATGGCGAGGAGGGCGCCGTCGCCTCGTGGGAGCTGCGCGTGGAGGGACGGCTCCTGGAGGATGGGAAGGGCGATCCCAATACAAAGATCAAGCGCAAGTTCTCGTCGTTCTTCAAGTCGCTGGTCATCGAGCTGGACAAGGAGCTGTACGGGCCGGACAACCATCTGGTCGAGTGGCATCGCACCCACACCACCCAGGAGACGGACGGGTTCCAGGTGAAGCGGCCGGGCGACCGCAATGTGCGCTGCACCATCCTCCTGCTGCTCGACTACCAGCCGCTGCAGTTCAAGCTGGATCCGCGCCTAGCGCGCCTGCTGGGCGTGCACACGCAGACGCGGCCGGTGATTATCTCCGCCCTGTGGCAGTACATCAAGACGCACAAGCTGCAGGATGCCCACGAGCGGGAGTACATCAATTGCGACAAGTATCTGGAGCAGATATTCAGCTGCCAGCGCATGAAGTTCGCCGAGATACCGCAACGCCTCAATCCGCTGCTCCATCCGCCAGATCCGATTGTAATCAATCACTTTATCGAGAGCGGTGCGGAGAACAAGCAGACCGCCTGCTATGACATCGATGTGGAGGTCGATGACACGCTCAAGAACCAGATGAACAGCTTCCTGATGAGCACCGCCAGCCAGCAGGAGATCCAGGGGCTGGACACGAAGATCCACGAGACGGTGGACACCATTAACCAGATGAAGACGAACAGGGAGTTCTTCCTGAGCTTCGCCAAGGATCCGCAGATGTTTATCCACCGCTGGATCATCAGTCAGACGAGGGATTTGAAGGTGGGTCGAGTGATCTTTGATCTTAACTATCTACTAACGATAACTATCCTTTTAGCTCATGACCGATGTGGTGGGCAATCCGGAGGAGGAGCGCCGCGCCGAGTTCTACTACCAGCCGTGGACGCACGAGGCCGTTTCGCGCTACTTCTTCACCAAGGTCAACCAGAAGCGGGCCGAGCTGGAGCAGGCGCTGGGCATCCGCAACGGCTAGAAGGAGCCAGCAGTCAACTCGTGGAAGCGGCAAACTCTTTTTCCTTCGCCAGTTTAGTTTAAGCTTAAAATACATCCCTTTTTTCGTCGTCCCCAAGAAATACACACGCATCCAGCACAAATATTGGACTTAACAGTAGGCTAATAAAGTGGCATACGCATATAAAAAGCAAAATTACAAACTAGATTTGTTTGCATTTTCTAAAATATGTGATTTTATTCAGTTCTATTTGTAGGCAGTCATATAAAATGTGATTTTCTGCTTCTTTTCTTGCTGTTAACTGATTCGGTTGCTAGAACTCGCTTTCATCTACGTTGGGATACAGGGTTAGTACTTTAAATTGACCAATTAACCAGTCTTTACAAGTAGTTTTCTAATTTACACTGTTTAAATAGGAGACTATAGTTTTAAAATCCTATAAAATGCATTTGTCGGCTGGGTTCCACTATATTTCGGCTATTGGGTAACCATTTAAGTCTACGACATGGGGTTAATATCACTACTGAACTAAAGACGGAGTCGGATTGAATGGAATGTGCAATATTGCATTGCTCAAAATCAATTGCGCTTCTTGCGCGTGGCCGCCGTGGAGTTGGAGGAGCTGGAAGAGCTCTCCGGGGCCTCGCCAATGGCCATCCCCGTATCCAGACGACTCTTATCCACTGGGTAAAGCCACCGCTGGTACAGGTAAATAATAAACACAATGTCGTCGCGCAGACAGGCCACCCGATGGGCCGTCGGCATGGTGATGATGAAGGCGAAGAAGTCGTCGATGAACGTATTAAATGCCTTGTACATGAAGGCGCGCCAAGGCAGCGCGGCCACCGATTTGAGTTTGTAGTTAACAAACAGCTGCGGCAGCATGAAGAGGAACCCAAAGGCGTAGACGCCATTGACCAGCGAGTTGAGGGTCCACGAGTACCAGGATCGATGCGGTTGATACAGCAGCGAGTAGACCGCTCCGCCCAGGCAAAGTGGATACAGGAGATAGCTAAGATACCGCATGCCCTGCCGATCGAACTGATCCGTCTTCTGCTCCTCCTCCTCCGCCGCCGTCTGCCGGCGATCCGCCTGCTCCAACTTGCGACGAATCATCCCACTGAAGCTGAGCTCCAGGCGCAGGATCTTCTTGCACTTCCACAGCTCAATCAGCGCGCCCAGGCCCACGGGCACTAGCACCAGATACGAGGTGTTCTCGTCGAGGAGGTACAGGAAGATGACGATCTGCGAGAAGGCCCGCCACATGGTGGTGCGGCTGGAGAGGCCCTCGTACGACTGCTTGCGCCGCCAGAAGGCCACGTCATTCTTGAAGCTCAGGAAGTCGAAGAGCATCTGTAAGTTACTCATTAGTTGCTAATCCCTGATATATTATTAACCCACTCACATGGATACTCGAGACGAAGATGGTGCCGCACAGCAGGTAGACATTGGTGTCCGAGAAGATGCCCTTCACCTCGTCAATGTCCTTGGTGGCGAAGCCAATGGTGAGCAGCGCCTGGGTGGCGTGCTCCATGAGCAGCATCAGCCGCAGCTTGCCCACGCCGACCGGTTTGTAGTGGAAGCTGAAGGTGAACTCGGTGGTGTTGCGGGTCACCTGGACGAGGTCCTTGAGCCGCGTGTTGAAGGTGTCCGTCTGCAGGATGGGCAGGATCTGCTGCATGCGGTTGACCCGGATCAGTGGCGCCATTTCCGGCGGAACATCCGCTTGCGAGACGGAAAAGAGATCGGTGAGCAGGGTTACGTAGATATTCGAGCGGATGTGGGTGCTGGGACGTCCCGAGGGGGCTCCTCCCTTCTTCTGGACAGCAGGAGCAGCTGCAGCAGCTCCTTTATCCGAATCCCCGAGGAGATTAAACGCCTCCGCCCGCGGAACCATGTAGTCCGTGAGACTCATTGTGTGCACAACGGTGGGTCCATCGCGGCGCAGGCTGCGCCACTCCAAAGGCTCGCCCTCCAGGGCCACCACCACATGGAAGTACAGCGAGCCATTGCGCCGCGTCTTGAGCGGCACATCCAACTGGAAGTCGTGCTCGAAGCCCTGGTGGTAGTCGAAGCTCTTGGCCTTGTAGAGATCCCGCACCTCGGAGGCAATCGGGCTGCGGCTGAGGGAGGAGAAGAGCGCCAGCTGGAGGCGCGGCCGGTCGGCCAGGAAGGATTGGTAGCAGGGAGTACCGCTGCACTGCAGCGTGGTGAAGAGCTGCGACATCTGGTAGATCGAGTGGCTGATGTAGGCCAGGAAGGCCACGCCCAGCAGCGTCGAGATCGAGGGCAGGGCCATCTCCTCCGGTTTTCCGCTTTTCCGGCGAATTAGGGGGGTGGCAGTGGGCGGTGGGCGGCCGAAATCGGGGGAAACTAAACTAAAGAATTTCCCAGCAGCGTTGCCAGATGGTGGAATACGATTTTTTAAATGGCCACTGCCCCTGGTGGTTGTCCCGGCTAAATTGTTGGTATCTCTGGTCACACTAAATCGGGGAAGTAAGCGTTGCCAGATGGTCAGATTTAAATTGGCTAATCCCCAGGTGGTTGTCTTGGCTAAATTGTTGGTATAATTGTTAGCTACTACTCTGGTCACACTAAATCGGAAGAGTTAAATAATTTCCGAGCAGCGTTGCCAGATGGTCAGATTTAGAACGGCCACTGCCCTTGGTGGTTGTCTCGGCTAAATTGTTGGTATAATTGTTAGCTACTGCTCTGGTCACACTGCCAGGCAAAAGAAAAAAAACATAAGAGAAACGGAGAAAAACAGAAACAGAGGAGGCAGCAAAAAGCAGGAAAGGATTGGATTGAATCAAATCTCGTTTTGGATTGGACAGAGCGATCCCCCCGACAGGATGAACAACGGATTTAGCACCGGCGAGGAGGACAGCCGCGGGCACACGGACCAAACCTGCTGCCTGATCGACGACATGGAGCGGTGTCGCAACCAAGCCGGCTACGCCAGCTACTCGAAGCGCATCCAGAAGACGGTGGCCCAGAAGCGCCTCAAGCTGAGCAGCGACCCGGCGGCGCAGCACATCTACATCTGCGACCACCACAAGGAGCGCATCCAGTCGGTGCGCACCAAGCGGCGTCGCAAGGACAGCGAGGACGACAGCAACGAGACGGACACGGACCTGCACGAGTTCCCCGATCTCTACCAGCTGGGCGTGAGCACGCTGCGCCGCTACAAGCGTCACTTCAAGGTGCAGACGCGGCAGGGCATGAAGCGGGCGCAGCTGGCGGATGTGAGTATTTTATAGCTTGGAAGCCAAGGATTACCCTTTGATTTGGTGACTTGAGTGGGCAGAAACCATGTGGAATCACTAGGAGTCACGGGGGTCAGTGGAGCAGATAAGATTTCCCTCTGGTTTAGTAACTTAAGTCCGAAAAAACCATGTGGAATCACTGGGATTCGATCTAATAATCACTTTAGTAGGTTATCCTTGGCCTCCTTTTGTTTACCAAGTGATTCCCCCTTCCATTTAGTGACTTAAGTGGGCAGAAACCAGGTGGAATCACTAGGAACAAAGGAAAGTTATTATAAACCTAGGATTATTCTTCCATTTAGTGACTTCAGTCCAAAGAAACCATGTCTAATTACTGGGAACCCTAGATTAGAGCTGTTGATTCGATCTTATAATCACTTTAGTAGGTTGTTTTGAAGCTCCTTTTATTGAACAAGTGTGTTTAGTATCCTAAGAAGTAGTTTTGAAGATCATTACTTCCCTTTTATTAACCTCGCAACCCCTTCTTCCCTTTAGACCATCATGAAGCACTTCAAGACAATACCCATCAAGGAGAAGGAGATCATCACGTTCTTCGTCTACATGGTGAAGATGGGCTCGAACAAGCTGGACCAGAAGAACGGCCTTGGCAACGACACCACCTGAAGGCGCGTCGGCGGGCGGAGGGAGGAGGAGGACGCCGACGACGTCTACTCCTTCTAACGCTGGCCAAACCAAACCGCCGATAAACCCTTTTCACATTGTTGCTGCATTTGCTGGACGTCGGCATTGTTTACGAAAATACGGAAATACTGATAGCGAAATGTCCCTCTCATCTGTGCACCCCCAAAACCCAAGTTTCCATACCTACACCACTGCCCGAACTCCTTTCCTCCCGGAACGACCGCCCGGAACACAAACAATGAAGAACGTGGGGAAAAAGGCAACTGGTGCTCCCAAAAAATAGTATAGCGCGATGAAACGTAAACTTAATCTAACATAAGCATGAAAGAAATTTACAAAACTAATTGTAGCCTTGGTCCGTTGTTAATAGCTCTTTATACACACACACATTACACACATTACATTAAATAAACTATGTAAATTTACAAGAGAATTAACAGAGAACACACGCAGAGAACACTCAATCAAGTAGCAATTCGTATCCTTAGGCTTTAATCGTTTGTATTATAAATCAAGTTAAGCGGGGATGGCTAGAAAACAGAGAAACAACAGAGAACAGAACACCAATAAACCTTGAACGAATCGAATCGAATTGAAGCACAATTAGACTACAAGAAATGCAATATTTAAACTTAAACATCGTCTCGTTTGCCCCGACGGGCTGGTAACATATATTTAGAGCTCTAGTTTAAGCCTAACTAAGACGAACATCGCATCGGTTGCGCATTAAACGATTTCTGTTAAAGCCTAGACTGATTTTAGCCATACATTTAAGCCTAAATAAAACTTAATAGAAAGCATTTTCACTTAACTACATGACTACTTTTGTATACATATCGGCTAGATGACTGGCTTGGCCTCCTCCTCGGAGTCGCTGTGATCTGAAAAAGAGATTTTTGGTGGTGAAATCAAATGGTTTATGCGGTTTATTTGCTTTTAGCCTACTTGGTTTCTTGGCCAATTGCTTTTTGTTGGCCTTGCTCTTGCTGCGATTCTGTTTGCCCTTGGCGCCCTTCGATGCCGATGCCTCCGAGGGCGTGGGCAGCTCCTGGGAGTCCTCATCCTGGGGCAGCCAGCTGCTCGAGTCCATGGGTGCGTCTCCTGTCTCCTGTTTGGCCTCCGGCTGAATCTCCTCGATCTCCGGCTTAGTTATGCTTACATCCACCTCCATTTTCTCACTTGCAGTAGCTGGCACTTCCTGCCTTTGCTGCCCCATCAGCTGGTTGAAGCTCAGCTTGTGCTGATTCTCGCCTATGAGAGCCACCAGTCCCTGGAACCGCCTTCCGCCCTGCTGCCGCCGCTCTTCGTCCAGCGACAGGGCCTTGCGTATGTAATCCACCAGGGATTTGGCCCTAGTCGCAGCATTGCGGGCACATTGCATGATGGTTCGCACGTTTGTGGGTGCAGTGCCTCCAGCATTCAAGGTGCAGAGCTCCTGGTAGGAGTTAAAGCTCAGGACAATCACCGAATCGGCGGCGTTCTCCTCCAGCAGCGTGGGATCCACAATGGGCTGGCCGCTGCTCTTGTAGATGCAATAGGCGACGCTCACGGGATAGTGGAGAAACAACAAAGGGATAAACTCGCGCTCCTTTTCCGTGTAAATCCGCAGCTCGTCGTCGGCAAAGGTGACATCCGGCCGGCGGAAGTGCATCAGGGCGGCCAAAGTGGCTATGGTGCTGGCATCTAAGGGAAATACAAGATTTATTGGGATTTAAGAGTAACTTTGAGTTAGTTGCCTTACCATACAGATTGCCGTCGTGATTGAGCACACTGATGTCCACGCGGATGCACCACACATGCTGCTCGGCGGCCACGCACAGGGACTCCAGGTCGACGCACCTGGAGCTGCGGAATGTGCGCTCCAGCAGCGAATTGAGGGTCAGGGATCGCTGGTCATGTGTCGTCTGTAGCTCGTCCAGAAAGGCCACCCCTCCGAGGTTCACGTTCAGCTGGAGCTTGCCCTCGTTGGGACGCGAGGTGGTCGGTGCGCCCAGGTCGCAGGTCACGTGGGTCAGCACCTTTGTGGCGCCCAGGGAAACGGCCACGGTGCCCCAATCCGCGCCGAAGGTCAGCTCCACGTCGCGGCACTCGTTGGGCCGCCGGCCGTCGAAGCGCTGGCTCTGCTTCGCCGCCAGCTGGACGAAGTTACGCTCCGGCTTCGATTTGCCCGGCTCGAAGAGATTGGAGTTCATAAACATCTTTGTTTTGGATTTCGGTTTCGAGTCGTTGGCGATTTTTGGCCGGCTTTTAAAAACGTGCAGACAACTGCTGCGGCCTTGCCACCTCGTTCGAAAAGTTAGCTGCTCCGGAACCAGTCACCGCGGAACTGGAACTACTCAAGTGCGTAATAAATTAGGCAATTTTATTATTTTTTAATTATTATTAGCTTGAGCAAACGGAACTTGAGTTTTCGATTTTTATACGCCAATATTTCAGGTTTAACTTTTATATTTAATAGCCTTCCAAGCCAGATAAATAAAAGTAATTTTATCGAATATAGTTTATAAACAGTATTATTAATCTATATGGGAGTTCATATGTATACTAGGTTCATCAAATGGCTACCTATAAAAGAATAATTTTCACTGGTTCTCAAATTAAAAACGAACCAGCTGGCCAGATTATCTTGGAATATATAACAAATATTTTACAGTACTGTTAAAATAAAAAAGGACTCAAATTAAATAAAAAGTGTTAAAAATTAACATTCAAATTTAGAAGACTTTCAAAGTTACAATGCTATTTTAATTGTGGTCTCTTTGGAACGTGGAAAGTTTGGAAATTAAATAGTTTCCCATTTTGATACTAGTATAAATTAATTTCTCTTTTTTTGCTCTACCTACTAATGCTACTGGGCCTCCATCTTTATTTTTAAGAACCCCGATTTCCCACTGGTTCGCCGGCTCAGAACTCGTTTCCGAAAATCGAACTAGAATGCAGTGCCAGCAGCGTTCGTTTGACAGTTCTTGCCCGTCTGGCAACGCCGTCGCTGAGTGTGAGTTCTTTTTTGTGCTGGTTTACAACATAAAAGTGCTGCTCGCTCGTCGTTCGTACAACAAATAAATTTAAATCACCTACAACCGGGCGGCCAGAGGAGCATTCGGCTTGCGAGGACGGTCAAAACGGTGGATAGCCAGCCGATTTCCTGGTCAAATCCAAAATCAAAACCCAGAGTTGGTCCAAAGTGCGTGCGAGTGTGTTGGTGCGTTTCGTTTCGCGTGTGTGCCAGTGTGTGTGTGCGTGTGTCGTCGTAGCAGCAGCAGCAGCAGCACCAGAAGAAGAAGAACGGGCAGCAGAAAAGGAGCAGCGGAAGAAGAAGAGAAGTAGTCCAGGCATTCGCCGGAACGGGAAAGGAACCGTAACTTGGAGCACCCGACCCGCAAGCGAGAGAGAGAGAGCGAGACGCAGAGAGAAATGCAACAACAACCGGAGTCGGGCGGCGAGGAGAGCTGGCTGGAGGAGCAGTGTCACCGCGAAATCCACGGTCAGCACGACGAATTCGAACGGGAGTACGTGCGTCAGCGGGACAACAATCTGAGCACCGTGTGGGGAGCATTCCAGGATTCGGCCACCGCCGTTGCCCAGCTGTACAGAGGTGAGGGGGTGGGGCTAGAGATCCCGTTGTCCCGTTATCCCTTCCAAGGGCGTAGGCTTTGGCTTCGGCTTCGGCTTCCAAGCTTCAACATTTTTTTCCCCCTTTTGTTACTGTTCTTTGTGTTTCCATTCTGTCTGTCTATCTGTGTGTGTTGTTTGTTTGTGTGTGCGTGTGTGTGTGTGTGCAGTCTCTCTTCAAAAATAGTTTTGGGCGAGGTATTAATAGAACAGCAAGAAGAAGAGGCGGAGGCAGCAGCCCGGCTTTCATGAAAATGCAACTCCCCCCTCTCGTTCGCTCCTCATACTACGCATTATCAAAATGCAGAAAGGGCTACAGTGTTGTTGTTGTTATTATTGTTGTTGGCGGCGGAGGGGGAGCTGCAATAGAACAGGGAGCAAAAGAAAACGAGAGAGAGGACTAGAAAAGTGAGATGGCGAGAGGCAAGTGCACTGGCAGTGGAATAGGAATAGGGAGAGGCGGAGGATGAAAAGGGCAGAGGCGTCGCCTCGAAGAATAGAATTTTTCGTTCCTCCTATTTGTTGTTGCTGCTGGGGCCCCTTTTGTTGTTGTTGTTGTTGATATCATTAATCAACATGTGAGTGCAGGCTCATCTGACTGGCTGTGCGTGTGTGTGTGTGAGGGTCGAACAGCTGTTTTGCTTTCGTCATTGTTTTCGGCTTGCGAAATGAGAAAACGGAAGGGGAATTACTCGGAAGTGAAAGATTAATCTCTCTCGCTCTCAGCTTTCCCACTGCGTTTTTTTTTATTTCATTGCAAATTACATATTTCGAGAACCTAGTGCCATCCCTCTTGCACCGCCTTCTTCCTCTTCCTCCGGTCGATAACGGCTCCTCTCGTCCTCTCTCTTCCACCCTGTCCCTGTCTCTCTCTCTCGTCCTTTTACATCCTTTCGTGCAGCAGGTGTGCTAGGAGCAGGGGTCAAAGGTGAGCGAGAGAGAGAGAGAGAGCGGCAGGGGGAAGACCGATCGACAAGTCGGACATGTTTGTTTTCATTGTTCGCCTTCCACCTAGAAATTGTTTTTGCAAGGATCTCAAGTCGGCCATTCTTTCATTCCACCTATTCTACATATCTTTCAATACTGACCTTGTTCATTTCAAAGAAATTCCATTGTAAATATGGAAATAAATATTTCACAAAATATTGTAATATTCATTTCATTTTATATAGTATCTTATATGTATAGTATATTTGATTATTTGTTTTGTAAGGGATCTGAAGTAGTTTATTATATACATTTCATATACATATACATATATTTCCACAATTTCCTTCTTAATCTAATCCATAAATTCGGATATTATAAATTCTAGGACAATAATTATATTAAAAAACAAATTCTACAATTTTATATTAAAAACCATGTTCAATAAATGATCTAGCAGTTCCGTTAAAGATCAGAAGATAGTTTAAGGACCGGTTAGATTTTTTTTTACAATATCCTTAGGCCTGTAATATGTATAATATCATCTAAAGATACCATTATATGCGAGATTTTCTAGAAATCCCTTTATTTAAAAATGTATCTCCATCTGGATTTTAACATCTCCTTATTTCTTTCAGAGCGCTCATCGAACACATTTTCCTCAGACACAGGCGCCCTTTGGCTGCCCTTCCAGACCGCAGCTGGCACTGTGACAACACTCTACAAAGGTGGGTTTGAATCGTACACTTAACCATCGAATGCCCAACTAATTCTTCTCCTCCGATCCCCGTCCAGAATCATGTGATGGTCTCAAACGCACCAGCGACGCTGCCATTCAGTGCGGCTACCAAAGACGCACTCGCGAATTGGCCGATTGGGCGCGCAGCAAAAAACGCCGGATGATAAGGCGCGAGGATCTGTTGGCCTACTTGGCCGGAAAGCCCCTACCGCCATCCAACTCCAATCCACATGCCAATCGTCGGTGAGTCGCCGTTGAAAATTGTCCTCAAAACAAAACCGATTAACCCTCTATGTTTCTTGCAGCTCGCCGAAGCCGGAGCATCATCACCAGAGCGGCAGCGGTGGCTCTGGCCTGGGATTCCACAGCTCCGGACTGGGCCTGTCCCATGGTCCGCCCACAGCAGCCGGCGGCGGCGGGCATCTGCTGTCCGCCGGAGCAGGCGGTGGCCGTCAGGAGGGAACGGTCGGTGCCCCGGGCGGCGGAATCGGCGATGATTTGCACACCTTTAAGGAGGCCTTGGTTCTGCGTCCACGGTTAGTTGAAGGCACTGCCGAAAATCCTACTTGCAAGATGATTCCAGGGAGAACTAGATTTGTGTAACCGACTTGAATGAATCAGGAAACATGAGATTGCCTTTTTTGGCAATTGCATTGAGAACGGGTTTCAGTGATCTTTCCAAAAGTTTACATATATGGATAAAACAAAGTAGAATAGGAAACTGAATAGCAATATAGCAAAGTTTACAATCCAAAACTGACTAAACTAATAAATCTTTTTAATATTTTCCAGTGGCCCCGAACTATTTGCATTTGTTGCCAACGAAATAGCGCGCCATTGCAAGCGTCCCGGCAGTCCGATCGACGACAAAATGGACATTTGCCACTACAGCAGTAAACGCCAGCGCTTCATGTAATCCAGCACCACAACTAAAACCCAAAGCCAAGCTCCCGGTCATCGAGACACCAACCCACTTCACCTTCTGGAATCGAAAAATAAAAACACTGCGCGGAAATTGCATGAGAACGGCCGATGAAAAACATAAAATGTAAATTTATGTTTAGTTTAGCGGTTTGATAGTTGCCTCTACCAACCATATATTTTTTTTTTTTATAAAAGAGACCCTTTTTCCCCCCACTCCCTGAACATACATACAGCAAATGTACGTAAAACACACAAAAATCACACATAATTAAGATTAAGTTATGTTTTAGTTAATAGCACTTAAGAAAAAAGTCATGCTGATAGTAATGACAGCAGAAGATGTTTATGTTGATGAAGATAGTGCCGCATATTGGGCATTACTACACAAACTGTTGATCATTGTCATCATGCATTACAGCAAACGGAGTGAAGAGAAGAGTTTAGGAGAAGTAGGAGTACGATATCTGTTATATGCCAGCTGTGCGTCTGAACTATGATTAAGCGAAGCAGTAATAGTGAATGGTATTGTAAAATGTATAACCCCTTTTTTTTGCGTCAAGCAAACCACAAATGAAGCTGTGTAAATAACAAAACTAAGAGACACCACAAGGAAACCGAGACAGAAATATAATGTTACATATATATACTATTTGTATATGCTACTTAAAGCCGCCTATCCCGCCTCATTTCACCCGAACCCTAACCCCAATCCAAACCCAATTTTCGAATCCCAATGCAGCTCAAGATGCTATGTGTATGTGGTGTCTTCCCCCCCCGAAACAGAAAACTAAATTCCACCTTACAAAATCTAAACTAAAAACAATGAAATTATACCCATAACTGAAAACGGGAGGATGAAGCGGAAATATAAAACTTAGATCAAACTACTGGTATTGATCTGAAAAATAGTTGTTCCCCAAAAGATCGAAATATTCGGGAAAAAGTCGAGCAATGCCAATAGTTTCATCGAGTTTTAGAGGTCCGTAAAACCCGAACGAAAACTATGATAAACAATCTGTGGTGATTGTAACTTCAAGCTAGCCAGGTTATACTATATATATACAACATCTATTTATATATAGCTATGTATATGAATAGCGCACGATGATGTAATATTGATCCACGTAGTTTGGCATATGGAATAATGAACAATCTAAAGCAAAGTGTAGAAGAAAAGAGGAAGCTGGCTAAATTAATTGTGCATCGGCGCGAAGTCAAGCGGCAGTCGAGGAGAGTCGGAAATCGAAGTCCTATGAAAATAATGCGTTGTAATTATATGTACTAAAACCTAAAGAATTATTTAAAAAAAATCCATAAAAGCTAAAAAAAAAGAACATCATTAAAAAACAACCTACAAGAAACCCGAAAACAAAATTGTAAGTTAAATAAAAACGTATGAAAAAACAGAAAAATCAAATTAAATGTGGTTTTTATTTATTTTGGGTCCCTGTAAGAATTTCTAATCCTTTATAGTTTTTCAACGTCCAATCCTATTTTTCCAATGAAATAAATAGCCTCTGCAATTTCACATTGAAATTCATTGCTATTTTTATTTCGTATTTCATTAATATTAATTACATTTTGTATATATCTTGTGTGTATATATATATGTATATATAATTTTATTTCCATGTAATTTATGTTTCGTTTGTTGATTTTGTTGACTGCTCAAAGCTGGCGAATATGTTTGTTTCGAAGGTTATCTCAAGTGAGCTACGAAAGTAAAACGGGAGCCGCATCGAAAGAAGTCCTGTTTAGCAGCTCTGGGATTCTCAAACTCCACCGAAAACGCAAATCAATGAAAACAGCGTGTTTCACAAACGAGGGTCCAAAATATGATAGAATGGTATTGATGATATCGAATGGTTAAAACCGAAAGTATTCGTATAAATTCTGAAGAGTTCAGATCTCAAAAGCTTGCAACGAGATATATTTATAATGGGTTTTAGGATGTTTCCCTAATGCAAAAACAAAAGTTTAAAGTATTTTGTCCATTAAATAAAGGTAAAAATAACCCCGAAAAAATAGTAAAAACCCAATGAAATATTGCGAAACCCGCTGTCTCCAAAGAACAGGGTTTCACATAGGTTTATAGCGGGTAAAGCGATGTAAATGTGTGCCAGATGCAGCTCTTATTGTAAACATTTATGGAACAAATAGAACTCGCTTATTTTTTTTTCAGTTTTTTTTTTGATATTAGATAATCTTTCAACAGCAACAGAAACAAGAGACCGGAACACAGGGTTTCGTCTAGCATAGTTGTGGGATATTGATTTGGGGTGGTGGGGAATCGATTTCTCGGGGCTCAAACAACAATTCAGAGTTAGCAAGATTTCCTTCTCTACAATTATGTGGTTTATTAAATACATATGGATATTTCTTCATATTGTATATTATATATATAATTCATTTGATTTACTTAATTGCTATGCATGTGTGTGCCACTTTAAAACAGAAAAAAAATATATGCTCCATGTTCCCGAATTGCTATTCTCTCGAGTTTTGTGGAATCGAAATGACCAAGATTTAGGTTTATCCTTCGATACATTTGAATTGGCAAAAGAGGCGTGCAAAGAAATCTCGATCTATGGCATATCGATTTATGTTCTCTATTCTTGGTTGAATCAATTTCGATCTCACGTCATTCGATCGAAGGCGAAAAGGGGAACAGGATGATAGATCTGTGTAATTTCTCGTATTCCATATTAGGTAGGTGCGAAACAAGTTGATCAGGGGGGAATTTGGAGGAGAGTTAACAATAAATTAGATTGGTATGTAATGCGTCCTATCTCTCATCTGCGGAATGTCCTTTCACGTGCGTGTGTATGTTCGTGTGTAAGTACTCAAGACTTGAATATTTCACTTTAGTTTAGTTTTTGCAGTGTTCGTGTTCGTGTATAACTTGATTTAAACTTAATTCGCTTCTTTACTCGCATTATCTCGACTTTAACAAATTACATTTTAGAATAATTCCCATACAAATTATCGTTATCTTCATTTATACAATTAACAACCAGGCTAAATAGTTCGCTACAAATCCCCGCCCACTGAGAACTCTCCCTCTCTCATTCTATCTCTTTCTCTTTACCAATTAGAGCGAGAGGCAAGTATGGACGGGGAAACTAATACACAATTTCAATTTAATTAAAAAACTTTAACTTTAACGCGTGACGCCTTTGCTGAATGTTCTGTTCAATCTTTTGGTCGTATTCAAAACGAAAATAATATGCTGGCAAATTGTGGATATAAAAAAACATCTGAAGAGTCTTAAAACATAGGGTTCTGGGGGGGGCGTAGAAGCGCAGCAGCAGCAGGAACAGGAGGATGTTTACTTAGAACTGCACCCAGTTGGCATTGGCCGAGTTCTGTTGTCCTTGGTTTCCACTGAAAAGAGGAGTATTTAAAACTTTGTTCTAATGATCTGAAGAATTCGCGGTACAGAAGAGGCGTTAATTGCGTAGGCTGAACTCACCCGGCGGATGCATAGTCGGTCCACTCGGATCCTCCAGCGGCGGGTCTGTGGGCGGGCGAGACGCCGGGACTTTGCCGCACCGTCGTGGCTGCGGCGGCGGCCGGTGGTGGAGCGATCTTGCCGAGGCCCCCAGGCGGCGGTGGCAGGACGCCCGAGGAGCCCTTGTTCTTGCCAGTGCGCGAGGATCCCTCGGAGCCATCCTTTTTCTGGAATAAAAAAGATTAATTTAATATATTTAATATAGTTGATACTTTTAACTAATTATCATTTTTAAGATATTTTCACATTTTTCCTCGCTTACTTCCTTAATTACTAACATCAAATATTTTATAGATTTCTAATTACTATTATATTATTTTTAAATTTTTTTTAGGTTTGAAAAATATATATTTAAAGACCAGAATCACATTCCTATCATAACAATGATCCAATTGCAGCCGTTGAGATAAGCTGATTCAACAGAAAATAAAATGGAATGCGCACATCTTCAGCCAGATGGCTTTTAAAAACGAAAGATTGCATATGATATATGATACATCTTATCTTATATTTTGTATTTTTAGAGATCTGTTAGCTGAACCCACCGTTATCCTCATGTTGATCTTGATGGTCTCGCCCTCCTTGAATCCCAAATCCAGCTCCTGCTTGGGCTCCGTCTTCTCCTTTTCGATCTGCTCCTGGTTCTTCACCCACTTGAAGTGATCCTGCAGCGCCACATTCAGATCGAAGGAGTCGGACCGATCCCCGAATCCGAGGCCGAGGAACGCCGACCGCCCGTTGTCGTCCTGCACCCGGATGACAAAGTACCGGGAGCTGTCGGAAACCGCCTCGATGGCCACGCCGGGATATGTGTCGATGGGGCAGTTGGCGAACAGGGCGCCACTGGTCTTGTCCTCCAGCTTGAGGACGACGGCGGTGCCCTTGGCCACCAGTCGCATCCTGCCCGTCCAGGTGGGCTCCTTCAGGTTCCAGTCTGCCGCCCTGAGAATTGAAAATTAATAACATAAATTAGAATTAATATTCAAATTATAGTTTTGAAACCAAGCAGAGCATTATCATATTCTGGGGAAATGGTATTAGTTGCGAACGACATTTGCTTATCTGTTGGTTTCTATGCAAGAAATATTTTTTTATTTATCAAGTTCCTAGCTAAAGTAAAATTATCTGGGAGTTCATATCTCATTTATTAGAAACAGATACTAATTACATTCAGTATTATAGTTAAACCTCTTTTACCACTGGAAATGAGATCATTTCGCATATATTATGATCCTAAGATAATAAATTATACATATTTTCTATATAAAAGTATAGCCGCTAAAGAATTAATCTGTATAAAATACAAAATATCTGGGAATACATATCTCATTTATAAGAAACGGATACAGTATTATAAGATAAACCTCTTTTACCAATAAAAATCAGATAATTTTCCATATATTACGATCCTAAGATGGCAAATCTTTCATATTTTCTATATAAAAGTATGGCCACTAAAGAATTAATCGGTATAAAATATAGATTCTTGATAAATGGTCACTTATTACATGATATATATGCCATAAATTACTATAGAGAATGTGGTTCTTGTAGATTGTTGCACCAGTCGACTGATTAATGGGGTTTCTGAGGGATAATTCCCGTAATACCCCCAATATTCGAGGTATTCGGTTAATTTGTGTTATTTGCTCACCTGAGCGCAGTTAACTGTGAAATAAACAGCAACAAAAGGAAAACAAAGAGAGCTGCAATAGCAACAATTACACACACGCCAGCAGAGCTTTTATATTTTCTTTTTTTTTTGGATACGTGTAAGTGAAAATGTTCAACAACAATAATTGCACGGAAAAAAAAATCAATTGGAATTGAACTTCAGAGGCAAAGGAACAACAACAACAACAACAACAACAACAACGGGAAGAAGTCGGGGTGCCTTTAACCTTGGCTAAAAAAAAACATAATTAATGCATTCTTACACCCCCAAAAACACCCATGATATACGCACATACATACGTACTTATATGTACGCACATATATGTGCAGTGTGGGGGCGTTGAAATGCACGAAAAACTTTCAGTTTTTGGACCTTTGAGAAAGGGGGCGAAAACGAAAAGAGTAGTCACCTTTTTTTCCGTTCCGATTTGTCGACTCACCTATAGCCTCGATTGCTCGCACGGGGCGGTATTTTGTAGATAAACACCTCCGGCTTAACGATCAGCACACTTTCGTATTCCATCTTTTTCGAAATTCAACTATTTTTGATTTTGTTTATTATCTCAATTTTGCCAAGTGTTTTTTTTTAAGCTTTGGGGCTAGTGTGACCGTGTCTGGTACTCAATACCGCTTAGCGGGGAGGGATATACTAAAAACGAAACGATGAGAAATAGTTAAATAATAATAAAATAATTTAATAATAAGAATAAATTAATAGTAAATATTTACGATCTAACAAATTCAAAGACTTTCCATATATTTGTAATATTTTATCAATTAGTTCTGATGTATTTTGGTATATTTTACAGACCCTTATTTGAATGCGCCTGCCATGGTCACACTGCAGAATGGCCATGAACAACCGGGTGCGGATTGTTGTTGTCGGAGATTCGGGTAAATATTGGCCACAGACGCCTCCGACCACTGGCCACCGGTCACTAATCCTCTCGAGAATCGTTTCGCCCCCTCCGCAGGCGTGGGCAAGACCTGCCTGACGCACCTGATCGCCCACAACGAGTCGCTGATCCGACCTGGCTGGACGGTCGGCTGCAACATCCAGGTGAAGATCCACGAGTTCAAGGAGGGCACCGCCCGCCAGTGCCCCTACTTCGTGGAGCTCTTCGATGTCGGCGGCTCGCTGAGCCACAAGAACACCCGCAGCGTCTTCTACACGGGCGTCCATGGGATCATATTGGTCCACGACCTGACCAACGGCAAGTCGCAGGAGCAGCTGCTCGACTGGCTGTACGAGATCGTCAACAAGGAGGGCAAGGACACGTACAAGTCGCGCGGCAGCTCCCTGCCCCCCTCGCCGACCACCCCGCTGAGCAGTTTCTCCTCAAATACCTCTGGCACCGATGGACACATCCGTTTCGACATGGAGGAGTTCCTGGGCGCCACGCAGACGCCCATCCTGGTGATGGGCACCAAGCTGGACCTCATCGACGAGAAGCGCCAGCCGAAGACGGCGGTGAAGAAGGCGGGCGGCATTGGTGCGTCTATCTATCCATTTAAACCAATATATCCGCTTTATATTTGGCTTATTTCCTTCAGCCGACAAGTGTGGCGCCGAGGAGATCTGGCTGAATTGCCGGGACAACCGCAGTCTGGCCGCCGGCACCACCGATGCCGTGAAGCTGTCCCGCTTCTTCGACTGTGTGATCGAGAAGCGGGAGTCCCTGGGCGGCAGCGGAGGTCATGTATTCGGAATGGGCGGCGGCTTCACCGCTGGCGGTCCGCCGGACAGGCGTCGCTATGGTCCGACCGTCGGCAAACTGGAGCCCAGTGCCGTTCCCCTGCTGGAGACCGACGACCTCAAGTGATTAATGCATTCAATGTTAGCTTTAAGTCAGGTTGTACATCTTTTATATCGTGCGATAATCATTAAAATCGAAAGGCAATATTTATACATTGTTTTTAAGCAAGTTCTTAGTTCTAGAAAGATTAATTAGTCTTTTACTAAGCAGACAAACTTATATTTATTAGTAAATCTTATCGTTATATTCTATTTTAGTTTCTTATTAAGGAATTGTGGAAAATACTTCCCAAATTTATTGGTTTTATGGTAGACTTGACTGATTTAAGTTAAGAGCCTTAATTATTTATCCCGCCTTGAGCATTTCGCGATACCAGTACATCTTTTATATGGTAAATGCAATATTTATGCATTGTTTTTAAGCAAGATCTTAGTTCTAGAATGATGAATTAGTCTTTTAAATTAGTAAATCTTTTCCTAAGATTCTATACTAGTTTATTATTAAGGAATTGTTTTAGTTTAATGGTTGACTGGAGTGACTTAAGTTAAGAGCCTTAATTATTTATTCCGTCTTGAGCATTTCGCGATACCAGTCCGGCAGGATCTGGTGTTCCGGGCCGCGCAGCACCTCGTAGTTGGCCATTCGGTCCCGGAAAGTCACCTGGACGACGGCCAAGGGATCGTCGAGGGCCACCAGCAGCTCCTTGAGCTTGCGCAGGAACTGCTCAAGGAACCAGGCCATGGCCGATGGACTCCACGGCTTGTTGCGGGCCAAACTGCGGACGTCGTACTCCTTGATCTCCTGCACCAGCCCCCGGGAGTCGCGCAGTCCCGCGTAGATCGTCTGGATGCCCACCAGGAACGACTGGCTCCACCAGTTGGCCGACTTGTAGTTGTCGAAGCTGCGCAGCTGCTTGTGGTTCATGTTGTGGGCCGAGGTCTTCAGCTCCACGAATTTCAGCGAGTCCAGCACCTTGGGATCCTTGAAGTCACTAAAATGAAGGGGATTTTCAAGCAATCAAAAGACTCCATCCGAGAGATAAACTCACACTGGTTCCTTGCTGACCACACAGTCCATTTCGGCGCCGAAGAGCAGCCTCAAACCGGCCAGCTGTCCCCGGAACATGGCCATAAACTCCTCCGCCTCGTTGACGGGCACATCCGTAACCGGTTTGCCCTGCGCCTCCTTGCTGGTCACATACTGCTCGAACTTGAAGCCCCACGAGCACATGTCCAGCTGGCCCCGGGTCATGCTCTCGCTCTCCAGCCGCTGCTCCGGCGTCTCCTCCTTGGCCATGTAAATGGTGCCGTTCAGCCGGGTGGCCTTGATGCGGAACTCGCGGTTCCACTCGTACTGCATGCACATGATCTGGCGCAGGATGCCGCGCAGCGTCACAAAGTCGGTGTCCAGGGTGAAGGCGTGGGGATCGGAGTGGCGCCGCCGGAGCAGCTGCTCCTTGTGGTGCCGGATGTAAAGGAGAACGAATTCCAGGTCCTTGGTGGCGAAGTCCGTGGACTTACGGATCACGTCCTCTATACCCGCATTCAAATCGATGGGCAGCGGGGGCCAGGGTGGCCCAACCAGGTAGCTGGCCCCGCTGGCGTCGTCCACATAATCCCGGCGAGCGTCGATGCTGCAGACGCCGATGCATTCCGGCCGGCTCATCGAGGGAAAGGGGCGATCGAAGCGGGCGCCGTGCCGGTGCTGGTGCCACGGCACGTTGATGACTCCCCTGTTGCCGTACATTTCTCCAGAGGATCAGGAGTCCAAATCAAATTACCCGGAAATTAGTATAAAAATACTAAAAGACGAAAAATTGCCTAAAACTCCCTAACGCCTATCCAGGCCTTTGGTATTAATTTCGGTATATAAACTAGTATATAAATACTGAGAATCCCTGCGAGAGGGCTGGATTTAATTTGTTTACTGCATTTATTTGGTGACCAGCAACGTGATTGGCCAATGAAGCACCTCCTGGAGGATCCCCTGGTCCTGGCCGACCTGCAGGCGCTGCCGGAAAAGTCCGGCATTGTGGAGGAACGACGGCAGGCTGCCAAGAATCCGGCCGAGAACTGCGCGCCCCCCGATGAAGTGACCGATTCTGGGGAGGATGTGCAGCGAGAGCAGGACACTCTCTGCCGCTTGGCCTGCAGCCTGCACAAGCTGTCCAAGGAGGATCACATAGTCATCGATCGGTGGGTAGTACTCACTTAGTTCGCCTATTAATCCTCAATAACCCTGTAATCCTTTACAGAAAGCGCAATCAGGTGATTCGCACGGATGCCAGGACCCAGCAGATGACCATTTATCGCTGCCCGGATCCCGGTGGCATGGGCATTCGTCCGCCGGTGGCGAGAAATGCCCAAAATCCGCCGCCCAAAGTGGGCAGACCCCTGAAAAGGGTCAGCGCCATGGTGTCCGCTGCTCCGGCGGCCAAGAAGCAGCCGCCGGCGGAGGAAGAGCCCGCTCCCGACACGCACCGCACGCGCTCCGGTCGCCAGGTGCGCAGCTCCATGCCGCGGCCCGCTCCCGTAGTCAATGCACCCGCCGCGGAGCCCACTTCCGCTCAGATGCTGGAGATGCTGGTGGCCGATTTGCGGGACAAGGACTACCGGGCACCCAAGCCGGAGCCGGAGACCAAGAGTGAACCCTGCACAACGAACCCTGCACCTCGGGCCGTGCCCAAGAATGCCGTTTGCCCCGGCTGTGGAAAGATCTTCCTGGGCCGCCGACTGCAGCGTCACTTTGTCAAGTTCCCGGAGCACATGCCACGTCCTGGTGCTACAGCACCGCCGCCTCCTTCCGCCACGCCCTCGCTATTTGGCCTCCTGACGGCCCAACTGCAGCGGCACTCGCATCTCAGCGAGGAGCAGCGCTCCGATCTCTTCCTCAACGAACTCAACGACTTTGTGGAGCAGCTGCAGCTGCGCAGCCAGCGGCTCATCCGGAATACCTCGGGATTGCATTTCGTAAATGCCCGGATTGCACGCGTTCTGGGCATTCCCGAGGGTCAGTACGCGCTGGACATGTCTGCGATGGAATCGCCGCAGGCTCCCATGCCCGAGATGGATGGCGCCGGCGGAGGAGCCCGCAATCTGGTGGTCTACGCCGAGCTGAGCATGTCGCTGGACGATCCGCTCACGGACGAGGCTGCCCAGCGTCTCAATCTGTCCGCGGGCGGGCAACTGCATCCGCCGTCGGAGGAGAGCCTGCTAAGGAATGTCAGCGATCTCATGCAGCCGCCGGTGGCAGCTGCTCCAACGACCGTAAATCATGGCTACGATCATGCCAGCGACAATGCCGTGGAGGCCCTGACCATGAAGGAGACGCCCAATGCGGAGGCCATTCTCGATCTCAACGTGGACTTCTTCCAGTTCAATCCTAATTAGATGCGACACGTAGTTTCTGAATTAAGAACTTTTAAACCACTTTTTTTTAAATCTGTATTATTAGTTCCTGGAAAAATAATCATTATGAAATTTAAGATTTTTTTCTAAATTAGAAAAACTTGAAAATGAATCATTATATTTGAAATCTGCATTCTATTTGTTTTCCTGAATTAACTGAATTAAAGAAAATGCAAATGTAAATATATACGTAAGAAAGGAATTATTTTATTTTTAAGTTTTTTAAAGATTAATATTCAAAAGAAAATGATTGTGAAATGGTAATTCATTTGTTTTGAATGCATGAATCAAGTTGAAGATGTTTTATGTAAATACATAAACAATATAGTTTTATATTTTGTATTTTATGATACCTAATTCACTATCGTTCTATAATAAGGTGCCTCGCCATAGAATTATTTTGTATATATATGTACTATGAAGGAAAATCAAAATATCCACCATTAGTATGTTAGTGTTAATGGCTGAGAGGGGCAAGAATGCCCCTGCCTGATTGATATTATTTATGAAGTACTTAACTGGCTCACGAAAGATGCCCATTAAATGAATTTTGCCACACTGAGTTTTGAAATGAATGTGTTATTATTTGCGGCAACATTTGGCGCCCATACAAATTCTTGACCAATTTAGATTTTAGATTTGTTTCCAAATTTATGAGCTATTTTAAGCGCACTTATATTTTTAATTTTTTATTATATTTTTGATAACTCTAACTAAAATATTAAGTTATTTTTTTAATTTATATTTCATATTTATTTCCAGAATTTAAATTTAAAAATGCAATTTCTGTTAGTGAATAGCGTGCGTGCATCCTTGTTTACTTTCAAGTGTAAACTTTATCTATGCCTGATTTTCGACATTTGCGGATTGCAAAAAGGGGGCCAAAATCAATTTGGCAGTTATCACAGCAAATGGACGACCTTGTTTGCCTTGGGTCAATATGATTACGCCTGATGACCGCAATGGAAATGTGCAAGTGCAAATGGAGTTGTGACCTCTATAAATACTGGCGATCCGCAAACTTCGGGATACAGTGCATCATGAGGCGGTTGACGGACAGCAGGCGGCGTCACAGTGGCTCCTCGATGTGGCGGAGGGATTCCCAGGATTCGGAGGACGATGAGCAAACCATCTGCAGCTGTGCGGCGATCAAGAGGAGTGTGGTTTACTACCTCAAGAACAGCACGCTGCATGGGTTAAAGTACATAGCCGAGGAGAGCATCACCATTCCGGAAAGGTTGGTTAATTGTTTAAAAATTATTTAAAATTATTTAAATAAAATATACCTATTTTCAGGGTCTTCTTCGGCATTGCCTTTGTCCTGGTGGTGATCCTCTCCGGGTTCTTCATCTCCAACGTCTACGTCAAGTGGAGCGCCTCGCCGATCATCATTTCGACCAGCGCCAAGCAAAAGCTGACCAGCAACATGCCCTTTCCGGCCATCACCATCTGCAATCTCAACCAGGCGCTGCTCAGCCAGGTGGATCGCATTTCCCGCACCAGCACGAACTTCTCCCTGCTGATGGGCCTGTGCGACCAGGGCGGGGACACCACTATCTCGTACATCGGCACCTGGAAGTACTTCAAGGCGATCCTCGTCGAGGTGGCCCAGCCGTGCGAGAAGATGCTGCTCTACTGCAGCTTTGGTTCGCGCGAGGAGGAGTGCTCGCTGCTCTTCAACTCCATCCTCACGGACGACGGGCTGTGCTGCAACTTCAATGCCCTTGACCCATCGTATCTCATTCGGAACTATAGCGACGACGTGAGGTGGGAGCCGGCACAGCCGAATTCCCGCTACGAGCCCATCGACTGGACGCCGGAGAAGGGCTATGCCCGCAAGCTGCCCGAGTTCTACTACCCGCGCACCTCGGGCGGCACTGGCATCCGGATGGGCCTGACCGTCGTGCTGAACGCCTCCATTGCGGAGTACTACTGCACCAAGTCCATGAGTGTGGGCTTCAAGGTGAGACTGTTAGTTATTACTTTTATATTATAGGTATTATAAGCCGTCAGTATTTAAATTGGGTTAATTGTTTCATATTTTTAAATGTTTATGTTTTAAATGTTTAAACATATTTATTTTTCTGATTTTTCTTGTTAAAATAAAATTTGTGCAAATTTTCAATATTTTTATAAATGTCCAGGTTTTAATGCCAATCGATTTTAAATTTAATAACGAGTTCAGAAATGTATGACAATCCAAATTTGGATCAATATTTCCATTGTTATGATAAAAAAGCGAATTATTTTTTTGTTAATAATTGGAATCTTGGTTTTTGGTAAAAATTTTAATTTTTTCTGTTTGTTTTTTTGCTGTAACTTGGCCAAAAATGGTCCTACACCAACAATACATACTGTTTTGAACAGATAACAAAATAGCAAATAAATCCATGACACTTTCCGGGTGGTCTTGTTAAAATAAAATTTTTGCAAATTTTCATTTTTTTTGTAAGGGGATACATCATGATTTTTTGCGAAAAATGTCAAAAAAATAAAATGTCTAGATTTAAATGCCAAATTTTAAATTTAATAACGAGTTCGGAAAGGTATGACAATCCAAATTTGGATCAGTATTTCCTTTGTTTCAGCGAAAAAACGAAACATTTTTTTTTGGAAAATTCGCAATTTCGGTTTTTGACAAAAATAGCAATTTTTCCTTTATGTATTTTTGCTGTAACTTGGCCAAAAATGGTCCTACACCAAAAATACATACTGTTTTGAACAGATAACAAAATAGCAAATAAATCCATGACACTTTCCGGGTGGTCTTGTTAAAATAAAATTTTTGCAAATTTTCATTTTTTTTTGTAAGGGGGTACATCATGATTTTTTGCGAAAAATGTCAAAAAAATAAAATGTCTAGATTTAAGTGCCAATCGATTTTAAATTTAATAACGAGTTCAGAAAGGTATGACAATCCAAATTTGGATCAATATTTCCTTTGTTTCAGCGAAAAAACCAAATATTTTTTTTTGGAAAATTCGCAATTTCGGTTTTTGACAAAAATAGCAATTTTTCCTTTATGTATTTTTGCTGTAACTTGGCCAAAAATGGTCCTACACCAAAAATACATACTGTTTTGAACAGGTAACAAAATAATAAATAAATCCAAGACACTTTCCGGATGATATTGTTAAAATAAGGGGGTACATCATGAAAAATGGCAAAAAAATAAAATGTCCAGGCTTAAATGCCAATCTATTCGAAATTTAATAACGAGTTCAGAAAGGTATGACAATCCATATTTGAATCAATATTGTTTCGGCCAAATTACTAATATTTTTTTTGGAAATATAAGTCATTTTCTAAAATTTCGAAAATATTTTTGTTATTTTAGAAACGTTTATCAAATATAAAAAAATAAAAAAAATAATGTTTATGTGCGTTTCTAACCATTAAAAAGGTCCTCGTCCACAATCCGGCCGAGCTGCCGAAGGTGAGCAACTACGGATTCGTGGTGACAGCCGGACGAGAGGCTCGGATTCCCATCGAGCCGGTCTACGAGGATGCCCTGCCCACGATACGGACCATCAAGAAGTCGGTGCGTCGCTGTCTGTTCTCGGACGAGAACGATTTGGCCTACTACCGGACGTACTCGCGCAAGAACTGTGAGCTGGAGTGCGAGGCCAAGCTGCTGCTCCGCGAGTGCAGCTGTGTGCTGTACTACCTGCCGCGGATCGATCCGCTGGCCAGGGTGTGCGGACCCAACGACAACCAGTGCACCGATCGGGTGCAGACGGAGATCGAGTCCTCGATGACGAACCTGTCCTGCGAAAGCTGCTGGCCGGGCTGCTTCGAGCTCACCTACAAGGCAACCCTCTCGACGGCCTCGATCGTCTCGGATCCGCGCTTTCAGGCCGGCGAGAACTTGCCCGACTATATCTTCCACGGACCATATAGCAACGCCAGCGAGATCTCCATCCTGCACTTCTACTACATGACCAACATATTCCGCAGCACCACCAAGTCCGAAATGTTTGGCTTTACCGAGTTTTTGTGTGAGTTTTTGCTATAATAAGAGTTTTTAATATTTAATGATAAGAAAATGGGAATAAAGGAAGAAATACCAAAGATTGTTTGAGTTTCGAAAAAAATTTTCTGCAGCTATTTTCATAAATACCTAACAATGTTCTTGTTATAAATGAATCATTTATCATACAAATGAATTTTTACTAAACTTGTTTGATTTTCTTCCTTTTAATTACCATTATACATTTATTTTATGAATATATTTACTTAAACACTTCTTATCCAATTTTTGGGTAAGTTTTTTCTACAATACGAGTTTTAATATTTAAAAAATGGAAATTCTTAGAGTTTAAAAAATCATAATATCCTACTTATAAATGAATAATTTATAATACAAATGAGTTTATACAATAGTTCTTATTTTTAATTTTCTTCTTTTTAATTACTATATATTTATTTATTTTATGAATATATTTATTTAATTTACTTATATTCCCCTATCTTTCAGCGAACACTGGCGGCCTTCTGGGTCTCTTCATGGGCTTTAGCATTTTCTCGGTGATCGAGATATTCTTCTACATCACCGTGCGTCCGTACTGCGCCTCCCGGACGCTCCGGCAGCGTCACAAGCGTCGTCTGGAGCAGCTGCGCTGGCTGACTCCGGTCCGGATGCCCGGCCGTCGGATTCTACGCCGAACTCGAGGCGTTTTCGCCCGGAATCCCAATCCCAATTCAAATCCAAATCCCCCGCCGCCCGCCTACAGTGATCTGCAGAAGAGCCGCGGGAAGCTGGGAAAAGGGGTGGCAAACAAGAGGAGTCTCTGGCAGACGTTGCAAGTGAGGCCAGTGGATCGCCCGGATGTGGAACCACCCGTATATCCGTACCTGAATTGAGTTTATATCGGAATACACAGAGAAAAATAGCTAAAGTACTAAAACATTTCCCTAGTTTGATATAGAATTCCTTTTTTCCTTGCCTTTATTGAAAGTTAAAGAAAAAATCAAGGATTTCACAGCCATTATAATATTTAAAAATATTATAAGAAATCGCTGTTCTCCCTCTGTAGTTTCCTATTTTCTATGTTCTTATTTATTGTTCTGCTTGCAGAGTCCAATGTTTATGGCCCAGAAAACTGTACAACAATAAATAGACCAGCGGCAAAGACAACAAAGCAGGCCAACGAACGCCGAATCCATGGGTGGCGTGACCTCAGCGGGCACTGAAAAAAAATATTATAACATTTGTTATTCAAGAAATATAAATATAGATCCGATAAAAACCAAATGTTTAAGAATCAAACCTCATAAGCAAGATACGAATCAAGGAGCTAAAATATTATTTACCCTTATTACGTACCCCTGTTTTTCGCTGCGTGTTAAATAGGAGAAAAAAGGGGCGGGAATGTGGGACAATACCGGAAACTTGTACCGCGCCCACTGCGATTGCGGATATCGGATAATGGCGCTAATCGCCACGCGACTCCAATTTTAATTGATACCTCACTCAGTTTCACCGGCTGCCCTTGCCGAGCTCAAAAGGTCGCTTGATTATGGAGTTGACTTGAAAACGTTAAAAGGAAAATTTAAAATATTTACCTGCTATATTGTACCTAATATTAAATAATTTTAATATATTTTTTTGTAGTATAAATCATCTAATTTTTTAGTTTCTAAAATTTGTATTTGAAATATTTTTACTTATTTATATATTTATATATATTGTTGAAGACCATTCAGAATTCACCTCATTAATTGACTTGCCCTTCTTTTGCTTTTGGCTTGGTTGTGCCAATTGAAGCTTAATTGAGAGACAATTTTGGTATTGGCCAAATTTCGTTCGGGAATTTTTTTGTTGGCCAACGAAATTCGAACATGAAACGAGCAAGAATTTCACAGGGCTGATGTCACTTCTTGGTTTATTCCGGATTTTTACGAGCTGTTTTCCGGGGGGCGGGAGTGATTGCGACTGTGTGGCCAAGTGACACCACTCGAGTCGGGCCGAATGCTCTGTGGGATCTCCTGAAAATCCTCACCCATCAATGTCAAGTGGTCGAGTGGGTCTGTTTCTGTTTCTGCGAGTTCCCAAGTTCCCGAGTTCTCGACTTCACATCTCACATCGCTCTAAGTACATAAGTGCCTCATTTTGCCAGCTATTCCCCCTCCCTTGTAATATTATTTTTGTATTTAAGATACTCCCCCTTTTCATCCACAGTTTATTTTCCTTTTTTTCCTTTTCTTGTGGTAAACCCCGCCACCCGCCGATCTTTATTACACGGCCAGATGGAATATCTCACATAGCGCTTCCAATTCTCTTTTCAATTTTCCATTTTCAGCTTTCGTTCTTCGATTTTGGGATTTTCCTCTTCTCGAATGGGGATTGTAAACAAACAAGTGGCGGATTGTTTATAGGTTTAGTCAGAGGAGTAGATGAAAAAATAAGACATGGGGATGTGTTTCCAAGGATCAATGTAATGATTTTATGATTTTAGATTGGAATGAGTTGCTTATACTTACAATATAACAATAAAATATTATAATAATATTATCCACCCTTTAATAATGGGAATTCCATCTACGCTACTTGTTGCCACAGCCCATAAACTCTACTTTTCGCCATTGTATCTTGTCGGTCCGCATAATCTATGACTCGGACTATATATCCATCTCGGAAGACTGGAACATTAATGGGGATATATTTTATACGGCCGTGATTCATGGGATTCCTGCCACCACAGAGATTCCCGCAAACTAACAACACATGTTGTTCGTGGAATCAAGAGAACTATCCGCTTGAAATGGATTAAATATTATTATAGATTAGTTATGGATTCTTTTTATCGAGTTTATAACGTTTGCAATCCTTAGAACTATCCGCCTGAAATTAATTAAAAATCGTGGATTAGTTATTCGGTTTATATCGTTTGCAATCCTTAGCTCTGCCTTCCTTGGCTTTCTTTGAAAAAACTTTATCAATGGCTATAGACACATTGCGTATACGTCGCGTGGGTCTTCTGTTGCTTTTTTGTTTTTGATCTTTCGAGTCGTTTAATTATGGTAAAATAAAACAATGACATGCATTGCTCACCTACAACGGCAGTCATTTCCTTTTCGGTTATTTATCTTGTTTGGACAGTGCAGCTCGGAAACGTAAAGCAAATGCGAAAGAATTTGTTTAGAACTATAAATTACTTTTCGTAGGAAATAAATGCGTACTGATGGTAAAGCGCATTGTAAGTAATCTGTTTGGTTTTTTTTTGGAAATTCGCATTTCGGTTTTTGTCAAAAATAGCAAATTTTCCTTTTTGAATTTTTGCTATAACTTAGCCAAAAATGGCCCTACACCAAAAATACAAACTGTTTTGAACAGATAACAAAATAATAAATAAATCCATGACACTTTCCGGGTAATCTTGTTAAAATAAAATTTTTGCAAATTTTCATTTTTTTTTGTAAGGGGGTACATCATGATTTTTTGCGAAAAATGTCAAAAAAATAAAATATCCAGGTTTAAATGCCAATCGATTTTAAATTTAATAACGAGTTCAGAAAGGTATAACAATCCAAATTTGGATCAATATTTCCGTTGTTTCGGCGAAAAAACGAAATATTTGTTTGTGGAAAATTCGCAATTTTGGTTTTTGACAAAAATATCAATTTTTCCTTTTTGTTTTTTTGCTGTAACTTGGCGGTCGGAAACGTCTTCTTCACTGCGTCGCAAACTTTTGACTGAAATTATAGTACCCTCTGCAAGGGTATAAATATATATTATGATTAAGTTTCAACTGTATTCTTTGTGGACCCATATTAAATCATATCCCCTTGATTTTTTCGAATTCCTTATTTGCCCGTCGCGCACTGTATGTGGATGCTCGAATGTTTATGCTAGCGGCAACAACAATTGGCCGGCCCACGTGGGTGGATTTGGATTCGGATCTGTATATATAGATGGGGCTATAGGCTATAGCTATGAGGTGGCATGGAATGGTAATGGTAATGGTAATGTTAATGGGAAATGGGGCCGGGCTCTGCCGCTGCCGCTGCCTCTGCCGGCGTCGCCGCCGCAGAATCTCCGGACGGCATCTCCGGCGGAAAGTAGGTATTCAGTCGGAAACTGAACGTCGCGAACGCCGCCGCCATCCAAAATTGTCGCTGCCAAAGACGCGACAACTAGCAACTTGCAACCTGCAACTAGCAACTTGCAACCAGCAACACCAAGAACAAACCAGCAACATCAAAATTAAAAATCCAACCTAAACACCTATTAAATACATCTAAGGAAATCAAACCGTGTCGTTTTTATTATTCAAAATTCCTCTTTTTTTTGTGAATTTTTTACTGTGCGTGCATTGGCATAAACGATTCAAATCGCCAGCTGGCGGCATCGAAAATCTAGAGAGGAGGTGCTAATCCCATAAAGAGCACAATAAAATCGGCGAAAGTTGCAAAATGCATTCCACGGCATGCGGCGTAGGAGCCTCGGCCACAAATCTCTCGACACTGCAATCGTAAGTTCACCTGGGTTCAACTTAAGTAGGGGAAAGGGTTTCAAAAATTTTGTTTTTGAAAATTCGTAAAATAAATTTATAAAAAAAAATTGGAAATATCAAAAAAGATCAATGTGATTTAAATTTGGCAATATTTTTATATTTTATTATACTTTTATTTATACTTTTTTAAATGAGAAATTATACTTTATTTATACTTAAACAATTTTCAGAAGAATTAAATGAAATATTTGTGTTACTATAGATTGTATATTTTGCATAACTAAAAGAAATATACTTAATAATGATATTGAATAATTTTATCTTAAACTTTTTTTTTTTTTAATGACTTTAAGATTCCCATTTTTGTTTTCACTGAAATACATTTTCCACAAACTAAGTACGAGTAGTGTAAACAAAGATTTAGATATTTTGGTACATTTTCAAAGGTTGCCCAGAGGAAATGTTTACATACAGATATCTCCAAAACGTTTAAGAGAATTCAAGGTAATCAAAGAACAAATCTTTTTGATATTGTTTACTTTTACATGCCATCCAAATATGTGTGGCTTCTGGCCATCCTTTTTTTCCCCTGTGTATATGGAATATTGTGTTTCGGTTTCCTTTGGATATTTTTGTTGCTGTTAGTTTAAACTTAAAGTTTCGTGTATCTCAGTGGACCGCAAAACAATCCATCAAAAAAAAAGGGGAAATGCAGGGCGCGAAAAAACCAACAAATAAAATTTTTTTGTTGCCTGAAGAGGGGAAGGCGGAAAATGGGAGGAAAACCTAGGGGGCGGGGTCACATGCTGGGCCGTAAAGTAGCTCACAAGAAGCGCAATGTAAACAATTACTCACCCCGCTCATTTCCCATTTTTTTCCGCTTTTCCTGCCCATCGGTGTGTGTCAGACGAACCGAAAATAGTTCTTCAGGATGATGCGGGGGCGGGGGGCGTGGCATGCCACATGAAAGCGCAACAGAATGTGGAGCACTTCAAAAACAAACCAAAAACCCCAAGAAAGAAAACAAAAACAAAGGGTAGCCGAGGCGAAGATTTCCACGACTATTTAATGAGCCTGCCAAGTGCCTCCATCTCCATCTCCAATTTTCCTTTTTCGAGATGGCGGGGGATTAATGGGAAGTGCCGATCAAGTTGTTGCTCAATTCACAAATCGAAGAACTGACAAGTGACAAGTTCAAATCTGCACTCAAAAATATTGTTTGCTATTAATAAGTTTCTTAAATGCATTATCTTAATATTATCTTGCTTTGGATTTTTTTTTCATATTCTTAAGTATTTTTCGTTATAAATACAATTTATTGGATTGGTAAAAAAGTTAATTTCGAGTTTAAATAGAAACTTCCCTAATTTTATTAATCTTCAATGACCTTTTTAGTTCGTATTAATATTAATAAATAAAGACATCATTAATATTATGAAGGATTTTAATCACAACTTTTAATCACAAATATTTTAAATATTTTTTCGAGTGTAAACAGTGAAAATGCACAGAATATAAATCTCGATTAGTGCGAGTGAGAGGGTAGATCGGGCCAAGGTTAGCTGGTTAAACAAATCTGTGACGTCATCGCGTCGGCGTCGCCAACAGCCAACGCACCAAAAATAAAAAATTCAAATTGCAAGTGATGGATGTATCTGTATATTTTTCCTCTGCATTCGCACCTAAAAAAAAGCATCGAGAAAAAACCATTTATTTAATTTGGGTTGGGCTCTGTGACCATTGATGGGCAGCTTTGCCGGGGATCGTAGTTGCATATAAGTATGTATGTCATATATGAGGAAACTCCTGCATTCCAAACGGGGCTATTTTTCATTAACTGGGGATTGTCTATTTGATTTTAAACACTATAGTCTACAAGAGACAAGTGTTCAATGCAGGCTAAATTTTTTTGGAAGTCATACAATTGTTTTAAGTCATTTTTTATTTAGTTCTTTAAATTAAACATTAAAGCACTTTTATTTAAAATTCTTTTTATTTTATTTTTCTTGTGTAGACATTTTAATATTATCAAATTATAGTTTTTTATATACTTTGTTCTTTAAATGTTCGCTCCCTGTCTGCATATTTAAATTTCCAGCTAATGTTCAATTTTAAATATTCAAATCCTACGCATGTTTGTGGCTTGTGTTTACAGTAGCTGAGATTTAGTATACAAATCGACATTGAGTGGAATGGGAAAAATAAAAACAAAACAAACCAAAAAGGGCAGACGAAGCAGGGTCAAGTGTTGAGTTTGATTTTTTTTTTAACTAGTGGGATGATTCCTCGTGATGGATTCCCTGTAATTAGCCCATTGTCATGTGGATCGATGCGATGCCGATGCCGCCCACTCCGCCCACAAGCGTGCTGTTCAAGTACAGTGGAGCCCCACTTAATAGTTGTTATTATTTAAAATATTATTAAAATAAATAAATGGAATTCCTTGATTTAATATAGATAGACTATTGTCTTGTAAAAACCCTTCTTTATATCCCTCAATTCGAACTTTTAGCCTTACGAATAGATTAATGTTCTTTCAAGTATACCCAAACTGCGCTCAACTGCTGATAATTTGTGCAATTTGTTGACACACATTTTCATTTTTTCCGTGCGCTCTTTTTCGTTTGTCGCTGGTCGTCTGGTGCCTTTGATTTGTCTCTGGATCCAGCCACTATATAGTGTCCATATAGTATAGAATATATGGCGTATAGTATAGCTGCTGTGGCAAATTGCACGCTTTAGCAGCACGACATCGCGCATGTAAAAATAAATATAGTAAGCTGGCATAGAGACATGTATCTCTGTATCTGTATCTTTGTGCAATTGACATGCTTCCATGATCATCATCCTCATCCTCCTTTGCCGTTTGCCGTTTGGCGCTTGGCGTTGCCTTTTGTCCGCTGCGGAGCTCTTATCACCGACAGACAACTGCAAATGTCAAGCTGCAGCGGAAATCTGCGTGCCCCCACAAAGACACACGCATCAGAAAAGTGCATGGAAAATGGAAATAAAAAATGAAAAGCCTCATGAAGCACACATGACCAATGCCCAATGCCCAGCGGATGTGTCGAGACGATGGCCAAACGATGACCACTCCAGCGAGCAACAGACGCGGTCAAGTCAATAGCTTTGGTAAACTATAAAAAAAGAAATAGATAAATATATATTTATTTATATTTATATTTTTTATCGCAAACTTTTACTTATTGTTGTAGAAATATTTGGAACTAAAAATCTTTTTAATGGATTTTGTTTAAGGGTTTTCTTGTAAATTCTGTAAAATTACTAAATCTAACCTACTAAATATTAAAAATATTCCAGTCCAGATCTAAATTTTCCACCGCAGCTGTACCTGTATTAGTTTACTTCACCTGTTTAAACGTAGAACGTTTAAAATTCCATCAGTTTCAGATGCAGACATCCGAAGATACTTTCTGTAGAAGAATTAAGGAGCAACAGTTGGAGGCACTTTTTCATTCTCGATGATAAGAAATAAATCAAAGTTGCCAAGAACATAAATATAATATTCCCATCCAATACCAATATCCTTTGTCCCCACTCATTTCCCCAACCTTCGGGGCGATTGCAATTAAAGTGATTTGATGATGTCACTGAATTGTCTCACATTTTCCGATTTTCCCTCCTTGTTATCATTGCTGTTTTAGTTTTTCTGTGTGATTTTTTTCTGTTCGTTTGGCTTGGTTTCGGTTTGTTTGTTTGGTTGAGCCTGTTTTGTCGCCTCGCGTCGCTTTGTGTGTCCATTTTTGTGTGTCACTGTCAACAAATTGCTCTTAATGGCCCGCCGGCGGGTGGGAGCTGGCCACGCCCCCCGGGCACCACTGAAAAAAAATAGAAAATAAAACAAAACTACAAGACCAACCAGAACTCGCAAAACTAGCATCCAGAATGATGGCAATCACGGGAGCTGTGTGTCCATCGGGGTCGTCTAATTTTTTGTGATTTCCGCACCGCCAGCAACAATTTGCACTGCACCGCGGAGCAACAAAAAAAATGTGAAATATAGTAACAACAAAAAAACAATAAGAGCAACAGCAGCTGCGCTGCGGCAGCGACGCAATTCCGCTGCCCACTCGGCTAGACGAAAAGCAGTCGCAGTCAGAGATGCCACAAGTGTCCGAAAAAGAAGCTAGGTGAAAATGTTTTCGTCAGTGTAAAAATAATAATAATAATAATAATAATAATATTGTTAAGGCTCTACCCTAAAAAATAAATTTTTAAAGTTAAAAAGTTATTTTAATTTTGGTGGCCTAGACATCAACCACATATTTGCTTACACTCCCTGTTTCAAAACAATTACAAGTTAGAAATGGGAGAACAATTTTGTTCGACCACGTGTCGTATGAGTAATTTTTAAAGAAACTTTAAAATCATTTCGCAAGGTCTCCATTTTTGTTTTTATTAAATATAAATATTTTTTTTAATATTTTTTTGTACACTTTAATTTATTATGGGAAGGGATTATATAAGATAAGATTACTATTTTTCCAGGGTGTCGGACGTGACAGCTTTTTGACTTTATCTTTAAAAATAAGAGTGAGTATTCCCTTTTTGAACGAATTTTGTTGGCTTGTTTTATATTAGTTTTCAATTAGTTCTAGTACAGTGTTGAAAGTGAAATATTTTTAAAATTCAACTAGCTAGACCGTCAGCACCCGCTCTGCCGACGTCGCCGCAAAGCGCTGCCGCAGCGCCGGCGTCATCGTCATCGTTAGCGGCCGTTCTTAATTCAGTTGACCAACAGACGCAGACGACGTCGCAGACGCGACACGCGACTAAAAAATTGCTTAAAAAAAGAAGTTAAAAATATAATTGAAAATTATAGAATTCCTACACATTTATATATAGCAGCGATATATCTTTTGCGTAGATCCCACGCGAAGAATCCGTATTGAGCTCCGCGATTTTTTAGTGAACTGCAAAAAAACGCGCGCGTTTTCAAAAAACTCACACGATTTAAATCAAAAAAAAAAAAAAGGTGACAAAAACATAATTTTTTATTCCATTTTGTTGTTGTGGTGCGTGTGCGTATCAGGATCGTAAAATCAAAATGTGTTTTATTTCTGTTGCATGTTTCTCTCTTTTTTTGATTTTTTTTTGTTTAATGCTGGGCCGGCATTCACCAGGTTCGCCCACCTGAAAAAACTGTCCACCACAGAGAACAGAAAAAAATCTAAAAAAATATATACATGTATATATAAAAAATACGTTGGCAGCAACAAGTCCAAGTCCAAGTCTAGGGCCAAAAACACAGCATGTCTTTGCCTTTCCGTTTCATTTTGCAATTATTATATTTATAAATAACCGAGAGGCAGCGAAACAAAGGCGTCGGCCAAAGAATGAAAACCAAATAAATGCCAGACGCCGAAAAAGCCGCCAAATGCGCCAAAAAAATTATAATAATATTATTTCAAATTCAAACAAAAAGGAAAGCAAACACTTGTTGAGATAGCGATGCACTCTAGTTGTTGTTTTGCCGAAGGTCATTGGAGTTTATATCTAGACTTTTGGGAAGGGGTGATACTTTGTGAAATTCCCGAATGGCCAAAAGTTTTGGAATCCATAACTCAATTGTGGGATGGCATGAAAAATTAAGTATTTTATGGAAGAAGAAGTTGCTTAAATTCCCCATATATTACTTATCGTTAATGGGAAAATTTTGAAAATTATTTATGAGTTAGGAAAAATAGTTTTGATTTATTTCACAATGACATATAATTTCCTATGCTACTACAAATGCTTCATGCTGTCAATCAATTGTCGGATATGTAAAAAAAAACCCCTTATGTTTATCAATAAAGAACTAAAAAAAAGGTTATATTTTGCATACTTCTGACAAACCGGAAGTTACATACGGAATGGCGGAGGAAATAGCAAGATATGGGAATCCCAATGGAAAAGAATTGGAAGTGGTATTTCTGCTGGATTTTTATCGCTTTCAGTTGGATTGAACTTTGTATTCTCAAATTGTTAGTTTCTAAGGAGCAGCTGTAAAAATATTATATTTCTGACGAATCGTACGCGTAATTCTATATTTTATTTTATAGGGATTAGTTTGACATTTCGTAAGAGTCGAGTCTATTTTTGGCAATCTAAAGAGCCCTAATCTGTTTATTGGGTTTCAAAGACCTGACCTTAACTTTGGGGATCAGCGAATATAATAAAGATAATGGGCTCAAAAAAAAAACACAAGTGTAAAGGGGTAGAGTTCAGATTCCCTTTGTGCTGGGGGTTATCTTTTTATGATCCCGAACCCACATGAACTTCCCTCACCCCCCAAGTGCGGTGTTTGTTTGGCTGGCTTTTTGATTTGATTTGGTTTGTTTTTGGTTTGTTTTTTATCAAGCTAATTCCCAAGAGACCGCTCAATTGTTAGCTCAACAGATCTGGGATCGGGCCACTTAGTCTAACAGTAATCGACGCTAAACGCCGTCGTCTCGTTTCGTTTCGGAGCCTCTCGCTGATTGCTGACAACTTAATCAACGAAAAAGAGAGAAGCGACAGAAGAAAAGGCCATGCCAGCTAATATCTGGATCTGGGTGTCTATCTATAACACCCATATGAACATATATACACATTATATGTATTTATACACTATGCGATATATGGTATATGTGCACCCGCATTTAGACTGCGCTACTTATCTGCTATCTGCTATCTGCTGGCAGCCCCAGCGTCCCTGAACTTTGGGCGAGATCAATTTGCACTGTCACCAATTGGGATTGGAAAAATGCGAAATGTGTCAAAATCGGAGGAGTGAGGACTGGGTAGTCCCACAATGACGGATCTTTGTTCTAGACACTTGTTCTATGGGAAGTTCAGTTTCCTTTCCCTGCCTCCTTGCCATTATCTCGTCGCGGTTTTGCGGCGGAGGACTGTGAAAATTGCCATTCAACCGACTGAATTGATCATCTTTGTGCCGAAAGGGTTAGGAAAGCGAAAAATAAAATAATGTACCTACCATGACATAACGAAAACTACTGGCGAGCCTCTGTACTATTTTAACCTGTCATTTAGTGATATAGTACTTGAAAGTAAACTTTAGAAAGGGCCACAAATTAAATAATATTTAAAAACTATTATCTTGAAGACTTGATCAAATTTAGTCATCCAACATATTTTTATATAATTTCTTAGAAATGAAAAGAGTTGATAAAAATTATTTTTTCTACTATTTTTTAGAAGTTTATTGTTGTTCCAGATTTAGGAAACTTACTTCGAGCATCCAAGCATTAAAGCAAACAATCATTAAAATATTTTCATAATTTCACCACGCATTCGATTTCGAAAGACGTTTTTTGAGAAGATCTGAACAAAGCAGAGTAAAAATACTCCTCGTAAAGCCGGGAATGGGGTCAGTTTGGGGTCGACGGGTGCAAAAAACATAAATGTTTCGCCTTTTCGGGCAGCCGGCGGACATTAAGATTTTTAATGCACTGTAGTTTGAATAAAAAACTTTAGTGTGTCGCTAAGGCGTTCGTCAAACGGCGTTAAATTATGCCCACTAAATATATACGCACGTACATATATATTGGCCCTCGGCGAGTTTTGATTTATTTGCGCCGGTCTTCGTGCATTTTAATTGTATTTGTTTGGTCAAATTGTTGATTTAATTGACCACCGAAACGATTCGTTTGGCATCCGAAATGCAAATTGGATTGGTGTCGCCACTCGATTGGGCTTGGATATGCCCGATCAACCATGATCTATGGGCTAAATGCCCTTGCCCCCTCGAAATGCAAACAATAATCAAGTGTTTTTTGTGGAATCGTACTGGAAATATCAAGAGATTAATTGGGAAATACGAAACTCTATTTTTCTTATAAATCTGTTTTATAAAAATACATATCTCTTATTTTTTCCTGTTCCGATGCCTTGGAATTTCCCTCCCTCGATAAGAAGTCGGCTAAAGATGAAAGCCAGGCAATAATCTTAGCATTCCTCTGGTTTGTAAATATAATGGGTAATTAATATAGTGTGTACTCACATATTTAAAACATATGTACTGCGGTATTTGGGCATGGGTGTACTTATTATCGATATAGCTTGTCGGTCACTTCCCATATTTGGGGATCGGCCCACCCCACAAAACTATCCAATGGCCATAAATTTTCCAATTTCATTTCGGCTTTTCGAAATTATGGCTCATCTATCAGTCTTTACACGTGCGAATAACGACAGCCAATTCCAATTGCGATTTCAAAATTAGTTGGATGCCGGCTAATTTGGCTCGAAGGCGCTGCGCATGCGCCAAAACCAAAAGAAGTTGCTGGAAATTTAATTAAAGAAAGGGGGAAATTAATAGATTTTATTGAATAAATAAATATTGGGATCTTAATAGAATAGAATGTAATATATATAGGGTAAAAAAATTCCTAAACAGAAATGTCAGAGTTTTTCCAACATTTTCCACGAACTGTTTACTCAACTTGGTTGCCAATTGAGTAATTATCCTGGGCCAATGGCCACTACCAACACGCCACCTGTCGTTCGGTTCGGTTCCCGCGAAATGGCAATCAATAAAAGTGAGGCAGAAAGCAGGAAATATTTGCGGGTACTTAATTTGCTATCGTCATGGCATCGCAACTCTATTTTAGGTTCCATGTGCCATTTTTCGTGGGCGCAGCGAGGAACAAGTGGATCGTAAACCCCAATTGCAATCCGAATGCCTCATAATTGTGGTTTGTTCTTTCGGCCCACCGACCATTTAACGAGAACGAACCGAAATTAAATGCAGTTGACCCAAAAATAGCGCGAATGCCTGGCTGGCCAGTCCGCGCAAAATGGGCAACAGCAAAGTATTATTAACCAGGGGGAAAAAATGGGAAACATTAAAAAAATGCCCACCAAATAAAGGGTCAAAATTTCAGTTAAATAAAAAAATATATAAATTTGTTTTAAATATTTTTTCTTCATATTGCAATAACCAATTTTTATATTAATTTATACAAAACCTTAAGATAAGCTCAGGTTAACTGCTGGTTATATTACCCAGTAGTTAAATTGTAGCACTTAAAAGGTTCGAGTTGTAAACAAGATTGATTAACATAGTGCCTGCATTTGAGCACCCTGTTTTACGAGGGGCTTTCCCTCTGAAGCAAGTGTCGTCATCAGTGAGCGAGGGGGCTTTCGGGGGTTAAGGGGGCTGGGTGTGTGTAATGTGCAAGTGCGAGTGGCGACGTCAACAATTAGAAATGTAACCCAGGTCAGGACCGGAGTGCAAAAGGTGCTGCTCTGTCCGATGTTTTTTTGTATACTTTTTTATTCTGCCCTTTTTTTTTTGCGCTGCCAGCAATTAACCCAATTCCCGCGAGCAATGACTTTAACCCCCGTCTGGCCAACACCACCATCACCACCCATTTCCGCCCACTAAATCCCGAGAACCACGCGAGCTTACAATCACAATCACAACATTCAATTATGGTTATGGTCGAAACAACAAAAGGAAATCCACTCGCTCGATTGAGGAAAATGCATTTCCCACCTCCTCTGCCTCTGCCTCTGCCGCTGCCTCTGCCGGCGTCGCTGTCGGCGCTTGTCTGACCCATTTTTGCACGGGACACGCCCACCCAAGGAACAAGGGGGCGGTGGGTGGTGTCGGGTAGCCGAGCACACAAACCACATCCTGCCATCAAAGTTGGCGATGACGACAGCGATATAGTTGTTGTTTGAGTTGAAACAGTGGAACCTGCCTAATAGAAACTGGGGATATTATAAATATTATAAATGTAAAGAATTTGTAGTAGTTATTTGGTGATCTTATACATAAATCGGAGTTTTATATAAAACCATAATTTTTAAAATTTATAAAGATTTAAGTAAACATTTCTAAGCCATCAATTAAGTAGGAATTATAAACTTCTAAGATTCTAATGTTTTAAAAGCTTACAATTTCTGGGATTTTTTTTTTGATTTCTTATTTAAAGTATAAGAAAAAACAAGAAATCATATTCTTTTAATTATGTTTCTTTTAATATTTTGGAGGTTCTTTAGAGATTTTTGATATAGAAATTTAACATTTAAAACAAAACATTTTTATTAAAACTAGGCTTTGAAAAAATTTGTTTATTTGTGTATGAGCTTATGTAGGCTCCACTGTAGTTGTCGTTGCTGTTTGTCGATGACTGAGAATCGCTTGAGATTGTCGGTGCTTCGAGCGCTTTCATTTTCAGTTTCAGTTGGTGCTGAAGCCTGCTGGCGAAAACTGTTGCACATTTCCGAGCGCCCAGGATATTAACTGTTGCTTCTGTTGTCTCTTGCCTTTTGTCGCCCAAAAAACAGCAGCTCCTCCATCACAATCACACCGGGATCAGCGGGAACGGGAGCGGGAGCCGCAGCGGATGCCCACAAAATGGTGCACCACAGCAACGAGGATGCCATGAACAAGATACCACTGAAGTCCGCCGGCGGATTGGACTCCGATGAGGAGAAGAACGGGGGCGAGCTCATGCAGGACACTGCCGCCGCCGAGGAGGCGCGACGCGAACAGATGTGAGCATAAAAAGGGGGCATTAGCAATAACATTAACGTTACAAGTGTCCTTGGGGACTTTGTTGTTTGTTTACATGGAAATCGCATTCAAAAGACCATCCTCCTAGTAAATTTACAAGGACCTTCTTTGTAATCATTTAAAAAGGGTGTCTAAAAGTATGCAATAAAAACGTAAACGTTGTATTTTTCATCTAAAAATATTTTGTAGCATACTTTTTAGCACCTTTATAAGAGATCTTAAAGCAATTATTAATTTCTTCATAATTTATTTCGCAGGCGTGTCAAGGTTTTGGCCTGGATGAAGAAGCTAACCATCGTGCTGATCTGCTTCATTGGCATTGCCCTGATCAGCTACGTGATCATTAGCCTGTGTTTCAGTGGTAAGTTTGGGAAATCGGGCGAGGAAAATGGCCAACCACATCCAGATAACAATTCACTCACCCACTGCAAACTAATACAAAAATGAAAATAAGTAAAACTCGTTGAGTAAAAAGATATTGATTGTATATGTGTAGATGTATCGTATGAATGTATACCAAACAACAGACAGACTTTGGGACCTTCGAACCGAATTTAGTTACATACTAGAACCCTAGAAATATATAGAAAAATTGCTTATTCTCTGCATGCTTACTTCGATCCATCTTAACCAAGCACCTGGCATTTAATCTAGTTCAAAATAATTTCTTCTATTGTGGCACCAAAAAGTATTCACATGAACAAAACCCCAACCAAAAACTTTACACCCTAACTCACTAAACAACAACAACAACAACAACAACAACAACAACGAAGACTGGCCAAAATCGACACCGAATAGAAACAGCACAACAACAACAACGACGACAACAACAACAACAACAACAACCACAGAGGCAACCATTAAAACAACAGCAGCAACAGCAACTGAAATTGCACTCGCCGTTGCAACAGCAACAGAAATTGCAAGTAGCTCAGCACCACCTTTACCACCGGCAACAGCAACAACAATAGCACCATCTGCAACTTCAACAACAATTAGCACCACCAGCACAACAACAACAGCAACAACAAGTACAACACAACAACCACCAACAGCAACAACAACAACAGATAGCAATCCCAGCCCCACACTTAAAACATTTCATTTAACAGATGAGCAGCAACAGGACGAGGAAACGGAGAGCATTGGCAACCTGAATCTGGGCGTCTCCAGCACGGCAAGCACTCCAGCGGAGGACGGAGGAGCGCCCAATGTGGCCGCCTCCACGGCGGCGACCACAGCGGAACCACCCGCCTGGCTGGAGGATCAGATCAGGATCGATACCAGCGAGCAGTACGAGTCGATACTGGGTGTCTACCAGAACGGAGCCGTGAGTTCCGACAACCTCGAGTGCAGCAAGATCGGAAGGTAGGTCTCCTGTATTATATTTATGCATATTTTTAAAATTTTTTTGAAATCGGGGTCACCAAACACACTTTATAAAGGTTATCCCACCTAATCTTATTGGGCTTTAAACAAACTTTGTTTACAATTTTGTTATAAAAACTTTTTAACCTATCAAAAATAGGGATTGCTGAAGTAATAGCTTTTAAAAGTACAGTTTTGGGTCACCAATTAGGAAGACAATGGAATTTAAGTACCTATCTTAAAAATGGCCACAAAAATCCGATTTCAACTTAAATAATTTCAGTCAGAATATTAAGGAATTAAACAAGAACCTTAAACATAAAACGAGTAAAATTTTGGGGTAACCATAAATAAAGTGCTAACATAAAAAATAAGAGAATGAAAGTGGAATGTCTGTGAGGATTTGACTTTAACAAAAAATAAGTAATACATTTTCCATTTAAACTTTTTTAACCTACCTAAAATAAGAATAGATTTAGTAACAGGGTTTAGAAGTACAGTTTTGGGTCACCAGTTAGGAAGCCAATGGAATTTAAGTACCTATCATAAAAACTACAGTCAGAAAATTAGAGAACTAAAATTACCCCGTTCTTAAAGTGGAATTTCTGTAAGGAATTCCGACTATCATCCTCAGTTTTCAAGCACTTACACTCAACCTTGAACTCCTCCCCACAGCGGAATCCTGCAGAAGAACGGCAGCGCGGTGGACGCAGCGATCGCCGCTCTCCTCTGCAACGGACTGCTGACCCTGCAGAGCATGGGCCTCGGCGGCGGCCACCTGATGAACGTCTACAACCGGGCCGAGCGGCATGCCACCGCCATCGATGCCCGCGAGGTGGCGCCGTACGAGGCCACCGAGGACATGTTCGCCCAGCAGCCGGAGAAGTCCTACAAGGGACCCCTGAGCATCGCAGTGCCCGGCGAGGCGATGGGCTATCATGTGGCCCACGAGAAGTTCGGCAAACTTCCGTGGGCGGAACTGGTGGCTCCGTCGCTGGAGCTCTGCGAGAAGGGTTACCATGTGTCGCAGCATATGGAGCGGGCCCTGCATGCCGCCTGGAAGGAGATCAAGGAGCACGAGCAGTATCAGTGAGTAAACACTAGTCTACAGCGTGTGTGAGCGTTGACAGCGCAGCGGCAGAGTTCACAACGAACTTTGATCTAGAGATTTGAAATCACTTTCAACGTGCTTTAGAGTGACTTCAAAGCTTAACTTTTGACCAATAAAGGTTCTATTTAAATCTGTGATCTCGCTCTACAGGATTTATAGGAATGCCCAGACGGGTAAGCCACATGCCGCCGGAACGGTGGTCAAGCCGCCGAAGAATCTGTGCAAGACATACAAGCTGCTGGCCGAGAACGGACCCATGGACCTGTACAATGGAACGCTGGCCAAGTTGCTGGCGGACGATCTGAAGGACATGGGCAGTATTATTGTGCCCGACGACCTGGAGTCCTACCAGGCCGATGTGGTCAACTCGATCACCATGGACCTCGCCGGCGACACCCTGTATGTGATGCCACCGGTCAGTTCCGGTTCGGTGGTGGCTCACGCCCTGAGCATCCTGCAGGGCTTCAATTTCACGCAACAGGATCTTTCCACCGAGGAGCTGAGGGCCCGGACCATCCATCGCTTTGCGGAGGCCCTCAAGTTCGCCTTTGCCCAGCGTCCGGAACTGGGCGACATACACTTCATCGACACCCGGGAGCTGGTCAGCCGGCTGAATAGCCCCGACTTCGGTGACCAGAACAGGGCCAAGATCAACGACTCCCACGTCCTCAAAGATGCCGAGGCGTACGGCGCCAGCGTTGCCTCCAACGACGATCCCGATGGCACCTCGAACCTGGTTGTTTTGGCCCCCAACGGAGATGCCGTCGCCGTGACGAGCTCCATTAATTCATAGTGAGTCGAACTATAGAAGATCAAAATATTTAAATTTATGGACATAAGGGTGGAATGTATTCGGAAACTAAAAAATTGTCTTGTACAAATTACTCATACGACACGTATTCCAGTTAGAATTTTAAAAATCGTTTCACCCATATATATTCTTGTCAGCCTATTAAGTTTATTGGAATAATTGTTAAAAAAACAAGGAATGTTTTGTTGAAATCTACGCCACCTAGATTAAAACAAATTTTTGATTAAAAGCCAACAGTGCGTATGAGTGATTTTGAAACTTTGAAAAATAAGTGAGTGAGGGTAGGATTTAAATGAAATGAATAGAAAAAAATCGATGAAAAGGCATAGACTTTGGGATAATTTTGTTAGAATAAATTGAATGTCTAAATTTTATTTTTTAAACGAGGAAAATCCTAGTTCCCTTTAATGTTACGTTTTTTCTAACCCTTATAAGTATTTATATTTGAGGGTAGAATTTTTATAAAATGATTAGAAAAAAAAAAGGATGAAAAGAAAAAGACTTTTTTGATAATTTCGTTAAAATAAATTATATTTTTTATATGAGGAAAATCCTACCTCCATTTAATGTTACATTTTTTCTATACCTTATATTTATATTTCTTCTATACCCTTTCAGTTTTGGCTCCGGACTCATTGGCGAACGCACGGGCATTGTGCTGAACAACGGAATGAACGACTTTGCGGTGGAGAACAACTTCTTCGGACTGCCGCAGTCGACGGCCAATAAGATCGAGGTGCACAAGCGGGCGATGTCCTCGCAGTCGCCGATTTTGCTGGCGGACAGTGCGGGGAATATGCGACTGGTCATCGGAGCGGCCGGAGGCAGCAAGATCATTCCGGCCATCGTCGAGGTGGCCGCCAATGTGCTGTGGTTCGGCGAGGATCTGCGCAAGGCCATCGATGCGCCGCGGTTCTACCACCAACTGCTGCCCGATGTCCTTGAGTACGAGGAGGGTGGCTTTCCGGAGGCGCTGCTGGAGCTGCTGGCCAAGAGGGGCCACAAATTGAAGTCCATTTCCCGGCTCAAGGGATCGATTGTCACGGCCATTTCGCGGAATGCCACGGCCATCTATGCCAATTCCGATTATCGCAAACGCGGTGGAGTTGCAGGTTTCTAGGGTGATTTTTGAAAACCCCTCACTCATCCACCCACTCACTCACACACCCATACGTCACACACACACACTCGCACACACCACACTGCATTGAGATTAGAGCAGACCTTCCCCTGAGTCCAAAAAAGAGAGATCTATTAAAATTGAACAAGAACAAAAGCGATCGGGAAGGTCTGGTTTAGAAGGTGGTCAAGCAGATCGATTCGCATCAAGTGAAAGTATTTAAGCTAGCTATGTCTTTTTTACATACTATGTATATCGTACGTTATATAAATTTATATGCTACTACCTAACTACTACCTTATACAATAAAAACAAACAGAAAACCAAGCATTTTTGTCGACACTTTTTGCCATAGATTGCACCAAGATGATCCTATTTCTTATCAAATATGAAGCCGACAAGGATTATACACAGAATCAGATGGTAAAATATAAAATACTGCGTTCAAAATAATATTTAATATTTATTTAAGAAAAATATATATGTTGCTATGTATATTTTAATGTTAAAATATTTTGAAAATAGGTGATTTGATAAAAAAAAGAGTATGAAACGTATTTAATGACTAAAAAGGATGCAACATATTTGGACTTTTGTAACTGTACTATTTGTACGCAAGATACAATATACAATTAAATATATACATGTCCAGTAGATTAAACAGGAAAATTATAAAAAAAAAAACTAAATCCATTTGTTTGCAGGAAGTAAACAACAGAATATACTGGATGATAAATGGAATTTGTTCGATATTATCTGGCATTTATTTTTAAATGATCCGAAATTAACAAAACTAAAGGTATTTTCCATAACTACTATTTATCTTGAATAGCTAAAGCTTAGACTAATGGTATATCCGTAAATTCCTTTAAAATGGCTGAAATATCGACAAATACAGAATAACCGAATAAACCATAAAGTATGCAGCGGATTCTTTTTCTGGGAATTAAGTTTCAGTTCCCCCCAAAAGATGCAAAACAATTTCGCTTCAATAAACTTAATAGGAATTCTTTATTTCTGGAAAGCAACACTGAACGTTTTCCGACATTTGTTGGCAATCGACATCGCTATCGAGATGGCTATAAAAGTATTTGTAATCGTAATATACATAACTATATACAGGCGTTACGCTAAAACTAAGACTAAGTGCTACCCTGTAGTTTTGTAGTTTGATTCCCGCCCTGCGTTGGCATTTAGTAAGTAAGTATATATCATAAAATTACCTTAAATGTTTGTATGCGCGCATCATGTAGTTTAGTTATCTCTTTTTCGGCTATATACAACTTTGGACTAGATGCTGTGTTTCAAAGAACTCTATGTACAATGCGAGAGAATTGATTTTCATTTCGATTTTAATTTTAATTTTGATTCTGATTCTGATGGGCTCTACGAGTTAAAATACTAGCTGCTTAAAATCAAAGTAAATACAATGCCATAATGCTTTGCCAAGCTACCATTTAGTCAAACTTTACAATAGATATACGGATATATGGCGGTATTCGGCTGTAGGTCCCATAGTTATTTCAACATTTTTTCCCTGTGTATGTATGTGAAAAAGAAAAACCCTAAGGTTGCCACAGAATACCGCGTATCGAAATCGTAGGTATAGATTGTTTGCGGTTGGTTTTTACATGGGTCAATCCATCAAGTACAGAAATCCGTTGCGCTGCCAGTTGGGAAAAAATCTCTTAATTCTCTCTCCTCCTTCTACTGCTCCCTTAGCTCCTTATCTCCTTTGCTCCTTTGGCCTCTCCCTAGATGTGAAGGGTGGCTCCCGGCGCGGAGGTGGATCCTCCGGCTCCCGGCTTGGCGGAGGTCTGCGGCGGTTCCAGCTCCTTCGACTGATCCATGTCTATAACCAGGCAATCGTAGGCCGGCGGCGGCAGCTCGAACTTCACCACACTATCGTAACTCGGCGGCAGTGAGTCCACTATGCGCAGCACATCGTTCTGGGAGTTGATCTGGAAAATTAAATTATAATTAGTTAAGGCGTTCGTTAAGGAAATAATCGTAAAGCCTAAATATATTAAAAATTCCCCTGATTAATACCAAAATTAAATCCACAAAACTAGCCAAAGAGTGGGCTTCAAATAAATACCAAAATGGAAATATCATCATTTATATATCATTTATAAAAGTTATTAAAGAAAAAGTAAATTTAATTTATAAAAAAATATTATCTTATATCTTGTAGAAAAAATAGCACAAATAGCAAAAGAGTAAAACTTTTGCATAAAATATTTCAAACTTAACAATAATTATTATTATTCTATGTTCTCTACAAAAATATAAAAGATTTGACTACCACTTGCTTAAAGGCAATATTTTTGTTGTTTTTGGATTAATAATAAATTTAAAAAATTTCCAAATTTGATTTTTTGTTTTTATTTTAATGGTCAAATAAATTATGCAATTTTAAAGCAAATTTTATTCGACTTACGTGTGGCATGGCTCCATTGGTGGCCCGGTTTCCCGCCTCGTCGATGGGCCCCGCCCAGATGCAGACGCCCATGCGGTGCGTGACATAGCCGCAGATGATCACGCTGATCACCAGCATCCCGATTCCCAGGGCGAAGACCAGCCAGCGCGACTCGTCGCTGTTGTCCCGCAGATTCTTCTCCAGCTGCAGGGCGCAGAGAATCAGCACGGGCACGGCCACCATGGCCACCAGGAGGTCGACAATGGGACGCTGGGTGCTGGGACCGGCGTTCAAGGGGCTCCGTCCCGCTCCGGAGCCATTGGCCGAGCCGCCCAGCGGATGGGAGCCAAAGTTCTGGCTGCTACTGTTCGGCGTCAGCGTGGAGCGGGCCACCACTGTGTTGTGATTCTGCAGCACCATTCTGCAAATACAAGAGAAAAGTCGAGGGTTACACGGGGAGAAAATCATAGGATAAAATATTATAAAAATATTAAAAAATATTCTGTTAGTTTTTATAAATAATAATATTATAAAACAATTATTTAAATAAAATAATAATATTATTATTGTTACTATTTGCCTTTCAGATCTTAAAAACGATATCATAACAAGGCCTAAAGGATTTTAATAATATTTTAATAATTTTAAATTGTTTTTCTTAGTGTGAACCGCAGAGGTTCATGTTTATTCGATGGGAATAGCGGGTAATTGGTGGCTCTCAATTGTTAATCCCCAATGAACAGGCATGAGAAGCGGTTCCGATCGCTAACTGTAATCGCCGAGCTAACCAGACAATGGCTCATTATCTCCAGCATACGATTAGCTCTGGGCTAATTTCATAATTTTTATAAGAATCCATCTAAGTGGATTACCAGAAATCGCGATTAATAATGGCCCCTTTTATTTGTATAATATTTACTATAATACTTTAGGTAACGTAACTTTTTTTCTTTTTTTTTCAATGGAAGAACACTTTCTTGCTTAATTGCTGTTTTCGATTTGTTTGGCAAATATTTTGCTTAGATCGCATTGGGTTAATAGTATGATAAACATTTGATAAACGCCCCTCCCCGGCCAATAAAATCAACTGCGTCACTGAGGCGCAGACGGTGGAAACCAAATATTTGCTAAGTATTTCTCGTTTGGAGTCCAATTAACATTGGTTAGCATTCAATTACCGCTCAAGATGTATCATATTCCAATGTCTACATGTGAATGTGACTGTGATTGTGGTCTATATATGTGGGTAGGTATAATATCTGTATAGGGCGAACACATTACTCGTACCTGGGATCAAAGGCGTTGCTCAGCAACAAGTCGTATACGGCGCGCATTTCGATAAATGTCTATACCGCTCTTTCTCCAATTCGATCGCTCTCTATTTGTTTTTTATTGATATCAATTGGTTAATTTATTACCGTCTCAATATTCTTGTTGCTGGCATATTCATTCAATGATTTGAGTGTCACACACGAGTTGAGTTTCTGTTGTAATCTTTGATTTGCCAGCCACCGAGGGTTTCTTTTGTTGAGGATGGTTATGATAATGAAGAGGAAAATTCAATTTAAAGGTCATAATAAATAAATGTAAATTCGATGGTAATAGGAAAGAAATTTATGTTTTTTACTCATTCATTGATTAGTTTCATTAATTACTTTTAACACATTTTTTTCTCAATTTGTTTTACAGATTAAACGTGTTTAAAGCCAATTAGACAAAAATATTTCCTATGAGAACTTCGAACTACCCTGAAATAACAGGTGAATATTTTGAATTTTTCTCAACTGGAAATTAATACTATTTAATTCGTTTGTTTCGTTTTTCTATTTAATCTTTGGGTAAACAAAAACCGGCTGTTTACAATTAATTTATATCTATTTATATATGCCTTGTTTTTTTTGCTTCTTTATATAGTTGGTAATTTATGTGCATCTTATTTATGCGGTTGTTGTGAGAGGAGCAGAGCTTTATGGTTGTGTTTTCTTACACCGCACCAAGGGAGATAAGACCGAAAATCAAGATGAAATGCGAATGGGATTGTCGCCGCACCAGGCGTATACTTGATTTGCCAAACTAGGGGCGATAATGCGTCGAAGATCTGTGGCTTATCAACTGGGCGGCCAACTGCAAGGGGGATTTCCAGTTCACTTGAACGATAAGGGCGGCACGTGATTACTCGACGTTCTTTCACATTTATTTGTTTCAATAATAACACATTATTTGCACATTGGTTACCAAGGCGTCTGTCAATTAACACTTCAGCATTGGACTTGACTTGCACAAAATAAATAAAATAAAAAGCTCGAAGAGGAGGAAAACAGAATACACAATACACCACCATACACAATGGGAATTAAAGCCAGCTTGGACGGGCTGAAACCGATTCGTGGCGATCTGGGCCGGTCAAATGTAGGAATCGGACTGGAAAAGCGTCCCGCAAAAGTGGCCATCTAGCATAATCGAAGTATGCTGTCAGCTGAGAGTCTTTACAACGCGATCTATGGACCTGGGACATACCCTAGTGGTATGTCCAAAATAATGGGGATATATTAAAACTAAAGAAATTATAAGAAATTTTACTAAACCTGCACTTAATTGTATTTAACTGTCGGTTAAGTTCCGGTTTAAACCTAATTTAACTTCAAGTTCTATTTATTGCTAATATTGTAGGTATTTTTGATCTAAGATTAAATGCTGGATAGTTAATAGATCATTTCATCATCAAGGGGTAGCAACACGCGAACATAAGAATGCATTTCGAGAACGAAAAGCTAAGCAGAAAAAACAAGGGGAGTGGAGAGGTGGAAATTGTCCAAGAAAATAATGATAGCGGGCCAGTTAATAAAGTTCTGTCAACCGACTTTATCTAGAAACCGGTTGCAAAGCATTGCTCCTTTTTTTTCGAATTCTGAACTTTATCTGAAAGTTGTCTGAACTCTGGAAGAGATACCATATACCAGATAGCGTGGCGACAACTCTTGATTAACGCTGAAATACTTAAGATCTCTGCACAAGAGAATGCGGCGAATTTCCAGAGATCAGACAATGGAAATCTGCAATTATAATTCCAGCTGAGTGTGTCTGATGAATGAATCGTCGTCGTTTACAATAGATACACTTAATTGCAGGCCCTATAGATTCAGATGCATCATATGACAAATGCAAATATCACATACATATATGTTTGCATATACGAAGCGCCATTATCAGTCCCCACTGATAAGACAGCGCCCCGACTTTACTCAAATATAAACCGGTTGTAAAAAGTTTGTCATTGATTGTCCTCGTTTTTGCCTTTTTTTTTGTTTCTTGTTTTTCGCCGCCTCATTTCAATGATTTAGTGCTGTTGTTAATTTATAAAGTTTGCTTTCTGGGTGAGCACCCAATTTGGAACGTCTCCGACACCGATTTGCGTAAGGAATCGGGGCGCATTAACCTTTTCCCACGTTTTTCGTTATTATTCCTCTCGAATTTCGGATGGCGTAAATTTGCGCCCCCAAAAATCATCCAATAAACCAAGATTAAACTTTGGGAATTTCTCTCTTATAAATAGTATATTAAATCAATAAAATAATTTCTTTGATATTTATTTCTATACCTTTAATCTCTAAAACTGCAAGATATACTCAAATCTTTGGCTCTGAACTTCCGTATTCTATATCTATGCACTTCCGGTCCAGGGATGATATGCGTAGCAACTACGTGACGTGAATTCTGATCACAATTTTGAATATTACTCGCGCACTTCCATTCACAAATTGCACAACAGCATCAGGGCGAGAATAGAGTCATTGACCAGATGCTGAAAGGCACATTATACGATCGTACAACTGTATGATCTGGGCATATATCTTTACCGGTTGGATGTGAGCATTGTCAGCTGACTGGCGGTATGAAAAAACGATTGCCTAAAAGCACAAATTAGCTGTCGGCGACGCCCACAAATACTGGGAAAATCAAAAGGAAAGTCAGAGAGCCAGAAAAGAAATAGAAATATCTACCTACGATCCGACTATAGACTTTATATGGCATAAGTAAAAGCCCAGCAATTATTATTATCGGCTGAGCTTGACTTTGAAAAGAGAGACTTTGATCGCGAATCGAGCGTCAGCAGTGGCCCAGAAACCCAATTGGAGTGCAAATCAGCCAAGTGCAGAGATCACCAGAACATTTATCGGTTCCACATATAGCATACTGTGGTATATATCGAATTTCTGATGACTCGACCTGAGTTATTTTCGAGAGAACTGCACTTTTGTTTCCCGCTAAATTCGCATTTAGTGTTACGGTTCTTTCTTGTTCTCAAGACCTTTGCATTTATTTATTTCGATTTTTTGCTCTCAGGTATGCCAGATTTACACAGAATTAGCCAAGTCCCAAAAACAATAACAAGGCCGTAAAAGTATATGATTCCCAGTAGACGGGGCGAATTTCCCTATTTGTTTTCTGGAGCAAATGCGTCATATATACCATATGATTCAGTCGTTTGTATCCAGATTGGGCGGAATCTTCTGGGACTTATCAACTCCCGATAAGGCGGGACAATGCAGCTTAAAAGATACATATATGTAGATGTAGTAATCGGTGGGGGATTTTTCTGTTTTTTGCCCACATTTCCCATTAGTTGCCAGGGAAAAATGATATACGGTTGGTGGCAAACAAACAAATGAATGCACTTAATTGGGGTAGATTTTCAGGGGATTATATCGGATATCATGTTTATCGTAAGTGCCTAGATCCAATGGTAATCTGATTTTTAAGCTTATTCCGAGGAACTGCCTTTTACTTCTAAGGTAAATTCAAATGGGAGAACCTTGAAATTGGTCTTTGGAATTCCTAAAACTATTTGTTTTGGAAACTCGTGGAAGAAAGAATTTATATTTATTATCGAAGTTTCCCCTGGCAGCCCAGAACAATGCACAATTTAATTAAAATTCCTCGGGCGATATTCCCGACCTCCCTCACCATTATGCGATGTGTGGCAATCTAAATGGCACAAACACAAGCACACACAACATAGCACTAGCACAACAGTTTCCTTAATTGCCGCGACAAGAAAATCATAAAAACTAAAGCAGAGAATGAACAAGAAAAAGAAAAACTTGACGAAACTGACGCCCACAAAAAGAGGGGCAACAAATTCTTGGGAATTGTCTGGCCCACTTTGCAAGGGAGTCTGAATCGGAAATATCAGACTCAGCACAGCAGAGGGCAATCGAATAGGAATTGATGAAAGAATTATAATATTATACATATATATTCTATAATATACCATATTGCATATATATAGATGATCCTAACTAGGGAAAACTGATTACCATCTTAAGCCCTCAATATATTTCTTTTATCATTATAGTGCTACTGATTCTGTAATTAGTAATTATACCGGAAAATAATTCTTAAAAAACCTAACAAATATTTTTTAATTACATGATGTACTATCATCTTAATCCTCACTGTAGGCATGTGTGCATCCATATGTTTGAGTGCTTTACATGAACCAGAAACAAATGGAGAGGCATTATTAATGTATTAATTGATCGGATCTCCGAGTGTCGCTTAATTGTAAATGGGGGGAGAATTAGTTTGTGGATGCTTTTTGATTGACTAAAGGGGGGGGGGGAGAGAGAGGAGCTACTGACCCCCTGTGGAGTGAAAGCTTCCCCAGAAAAAACAAAAAGATTCCTCACTTGTTCACTTCTTCACGTCTCTATTTCCTGTTTGGTCACGTAGTCAAGTTTTTGACAATAATTGGTGGCCATCTCATATATAGGAATAAAAGTGCCTCTGCTAGTTCTTCTTTTATTCTTCTTGTTTTTATTTTTCATATATGTTTTTGGTTGCTGGACTGCGCAAGAAGTGTGTGTATACAACGATACTATATATAGAAACTAATGATGAAAAAATTTAATTTTTTTGCCTGCTATCAATAAATTTTATTTATCTGTTGTTGCTCTCCTCTCGACGATTCTTCTCGTCTTTATGAAACAAATACATTTTAAAGTGTGGCAACATTTTTTGTTTACTTTTCCTTCGAGGGGATTTCGAAATATTGTTTTGTTCGATTGCTGATAAGAGATGGAAATGAAAACACCTGTTTTCCAAGAGATAGTTCTAATTTTTGCCAAATTGCATGGCCCACATAAAGAAAAAAAAATAAGAAAATACAAATATGCACATCAGCTTTTCGCCGTCCCTTTCGCTCCTTTGGCTTTTCCCATTTTGTGCATTTTATTTATAGCCTTAGAAATAGAGGGGTTTTGGGGGGTTTATTGGGGGTAAACATGTTTGTCGGCCTTTCGTACACTTGCGAAAAGGAACCCTATTTAAAACCAGCTGATGGGATATCTTAATGTAATTAAGATATTATATGATATTATCAATACGCACTGTATGTTTTTGATGGACTGTTCTAAGGATTCATGGCTTAAATATAGGGTTTGAACTAAATCTTGTTTAAAATCTCTAATCGCTATGGTTATTATAAAAAATATTTTTTTTCTGTGTACTCACTCGAAAATGATTTTTGGCCGCTGCTGATCTTCCTCTCTTTTTGCTCTCTGTCTCACGCACTCTTCTCCTCGCTTCGAGTTTTCAATTCTCCAATTCTCTTCTTCACATTTGATTTTGAGTAGCACAGAAAAAACCAAACAATAAAAAATACAAACAAAAAGCACCGAAATTTGTTTTTTTTTTGTGTATATTAACAATTATGCACGCGCTTCAATTGTTTTTCGTAGCTGTTTTTTTTTTTTGGTTTTAATTTATTTTTGTTTTGTTATGTTTTGATTATTTTGCGGTTGCAAATGAGATCGTTGGCACAAATATTTGCAGCAAGTTGAATGGACTTCTTTCGAGGGGATTTAGATTTGGATTTGGATGTAGTTTTGCGTTTCGGATTGGGACTTATCGGTGCTGGCTTTGGGTATACTCGTAGTGCTCCTTCCTGAAGTTGGGATCCTCGCCGCTCTCACAGAAAATCCAGCGCCTGTGCACCATTACAACAAATCTTGGCTTGATTCTTTCCTCCACGCGCAGGACTCGAATTCGGATTCGGATTTGGATTCTCCACCCTCGATTCTTCTTTTGTCCCCTCACTGAACTTTGGAACTGTGGAACACAACGATGCTACTATGGTCGACCGGTCTACGAGCAGGAACTGCGTTCATATACACATCTCGATCTCGATGTCGATGTCGATGTCGAATGTCGGGTATATAGAAATGGATTTTTGTTATTTTCTGTTTGTCTGTTCTTCTGTCTTCTGTCCTCAGTCTACCGCTTCCCCTGTACTGTTCCTCGGTCTTTACTCGGTCTTGTCTTTATATTTCTGTTCTGATCGGTCTGAAAATTTCGAACCAGAGGCGAAGAATGCTGAGAAGCGACTGCCAGATCGCTGTCGTCGCCGCCAGCGCCTCGGTTTCCTCTGTCGACGTCGACTGCGACGGAGGCGTCTACGCTGTCGTCGTTGTTGTTGCTGTTGGGGCTCGGGAAGATGCTCTCCGCTCTCCGGTCTCCAATCTTCGCACCAGAGATGCTGGGAACTGCGATCTTTTAAGAAATATCCAGGGGCAAGTAAAAAACTTTTCTAGAAAAGAACAGGTTTTGAAAAGATCCTTTTTACAAAGATCTATATTTACGAAGATAGTACTTAAAAAATATACAAATTAAAAAAAAAAAAAAAATATATATATATACAAAATTGTTTCCAAAGTTCCTAAAAATTTCTTTAACAGATTTTGACCAAACAAAATCATTTGTTTAGTTGTTGTATATATATAAATCCTAAACGATTGAAATTTATACCAAGAAATTAGAATTTGTTGTAAAGCAAGATTGTTTTTAACGTTTTCTTTAGAAAAAGAAAACAACAAGTTCAGTACCTGATCACTGATCACTGTGATCTCTCAGCAGCATCTCCCTGGCGATTTCTGTAGAACTAGTTGTGCTCTCTCCGCCTCTCACTCACTCTAGGTCAGCTTTGATGTGTGAATCGTGACGCGAGCCGAAGACTGCCTTCGCAATTCTTCTAGTGCTCGCCCGCTCACTCCTTCTCCTCCGCGGGAGCCTGCTGATAAGAGATGCCGTTATCTGATTGCCAATGTGACACATTGAGGCGACGATGGGCCAACGCTTGTTGTTGTTGTCCCAGCTTTACGATCTGCACACGCACACACAAAGGCAATGATAAGAGATAAGAGAAGACACCTCTTCTGTTTCAGTCTTCTGCGCTGTCTTCGGTCTTTGGTCTTCTGCACTCTTATCTGCACGCTCCTTTATCTTCATCCGCGCATTCTTCGCCTGGCAAGTGGTGAAATTTTGCACTTGCTGGAATTTATTTGTGTCTTTTTTTGGATAGTTGGCTCCCAGAAGTGTTTATGTGGCTTACCTTAATCGTGCGTCTTGGATTTACAATCTCAGCGGGGAGCTTCAGTTTCAGGAACTGACTGAGATGGAAAAGAAGATTACAAACATATGTATTTTTAAAAGGGAGCTACTGCATTAGAGGTCATAAAATGTAATATGAAAATATTTCGGATTAAAAAAGAAAGACGCAAAAAAATGTCATAAAAAGTGGGTGCTATTAAGATAGATAATTCATTCTGCGTATCTTTACTCCTTCTGACACAGATGTACTAAACTAGTTCTGGTTAAAAATAGTTCGAGTGCTTATGTATAAAATTTATAAATGGTAATTAAGACTTTATGAGTATATTTTTAAAATTAGGTAAAACGATTACAAATGATTTCTTAAGAAAAACGATCATTGTCATAAGATGGCCTGTACCTTACCTTTTCCCTTATCAGACTAATTTTTTGTTTGATCCGTCAAACTTGAACAATAAAATCCGATTGCGTCATCCAAATATTGTTTTGTGTTGTATTGTATTGTACGCGTACTCGTGATCGGTGGAATTAATTTAAAATATATGTGGGTCAATGGATTATCAATGCCCCGAATGAGGCGTCAAATAGACACAATTACCCTGGATACGAAGGCCCGGGGATGAGATGGTACCGTTACCGTACAGGCATAGTCATAGGCAGCACATAGATAGTTCGATGAACACATGGACAGTGCAATGACTCGAGATCAGGCACTCTTTTTCCAGGTACGCAGATCTTGAGAGAACGGGGGCCACAGAGAGGCATAGTCCCATTTAAGGTTTTATAGCGAAAACGTGATCGGGCTCCACGGAAGCCCCGCAATCCCCCGACCACCGTAGCATCCCCATCACCATTCCCATCCCCTTTGGAAAAACTTGTGCAAAATGCTGGTCACGTCTGTATCTCTATCTGTGCCTATGTTTGAGTTTGTGCTCGTATCTGTATCTGTGCCTGCATCGTATCTGTATCTTGGCTTGACTTGGCCGCAAGCCGAAAGCCAAGACCCAAAAGCCCTGCCAAAGCAAATTAGATAAGTCGCGTCCCCCGGATAAAACTTGGCCATATTCATATTCACACTCACAATCATATTCCGGGAGACAAATTGATAAGGGGGCAGCAAAGCTTTATTGCGGCTCTGCGGGACGGGAAGTCGTTGCTGCTTAGGCTTATCTCGAGACCTCGCTGGCAATGGTAAAAATAAGTGAATAAAAAATACAACGAAAAAGCACAAGGTAAACATTTCGGCAGTCGTTCGGGGCAGGGTGTGGGCGGTGGTTCTATCGCCAACCGACTTGGGTTTGCCACAACCAGAACCCGAAACACGAGCCCAGAAACCAAGCCCAATGGAAACTCCGATTTCTGTCTGGGGTTTTTCCCGCATTTTCAACTGAACACCGCCTACAAAAGTTCTTATATCTCAAGCAAATCAAATTTAAAGCCATTTTTGGTCATGTTACAGATAAAAGACACTAAAAAAAATTCACATTTTTACCAAAACCTCTAACCTAGCTCTTTCACCCAAAAAACCCTAAATAAAGATTTGAACCCTGAAATTAAAAATGTATAAATTAGATAAAATAAGCTTTTCTAAACAATAAACAGGAAACTACTTTTTTAGAAAACCAGACTAAGAAAAATTTAAAATTTTTACCAAAAATCAAGATTTTGATTTTTCACCAAAAAAAAGTAGTATTTACTCTTAATATTTTGGTCATAAAAATGAAAATAATAATCCAAATATGGTGTGTCCTATCTTATTGAACTCGTTATTAAATTCCCTATCGATTGGCATTTCAACCTGGAAATGTTTAATTTTTGCCATTTTTCGCAAAAAATTATGATGGTACCCCTTAAATAAAAGCAAAAATTTGGTCAAAAATTAATTTTCCCAATCAGTCGCAAAGTGCACTGATATTAATTATAAGGTTGTAAGCTGCACAAAACAGTGCGCCTTTTTGATATGGGACCATTTTTGACAAGTTACAGCAAAAAATCTACAATAAAAAATCAAATTTTTACCAAAAATCATGATCCTGATTTTTCACCCAAAAAAATTAGTTTTTACGATTAGTATTTTGGTCATAAAAATGGAAATAATGATCCAAATTTGGTGTGTCATACCTTACTGAACTCGTTATTAAATTCCCAATCGATTTGCATTTCAACCTGAAAATTTTTAATTTTTGCCATTTTTTGCAAAAAATTATGATGGTACAGTCAAGTAACAAATCAAACACAGTCGTTGTTTTTTGAAGTTTGTGTTTTAGTTAGTTTTGTGTCACAATTAAATTTCATTTATTTGATACTTTTGTTTTTGTTGCTTAAATTGCGCTTTTATTTATTTACTTCGGTTTTTGGTTTTAGTTTTTCTTGCTGAACAATTTACAATAAACGCGGCCACTTTTTGTGTTTTTTGTTGTTGTAGTTTTGTTTGCAGTTGTTGTTGTTTATTTTATAATTATTGTTTTTTGCTGATGTTGTTTTTGTTTTTTTTGTCATTTTACCTTTTTGACTTTTGCTGCTGGCTAAACCTAAAAAGTTGTTTGCTGTTGCTTGTCGTGTACACGTACATATATCGAATAGTTTTTGATTATTTGATTTAATTAGTTTTCTCGAAATTTCGAAATCTTCAAATCAAGTGGGAATATTCCCGTTCTAACCCTTAGTTTTCCTTCGCATCGATTTTGTTTAGAGTTTTTATAGTTTCCGCTACATTTAATGGTTATTTTTTCTTTAGGTGGGGGCGTTGGAACAGTAAAGGGGGGAAAACAGTTGGCCAACAGTTCCTATATGCGTATATGTAATTATATATATAATCTGGCAAACGATAACAGTGGAAAGCCAAAGGGAAATGTGTGTGAGACGCGGGACTTCCCATTTTCTTCTAGTTTTTAGCTCTGACTTTGGCTATTTTGAAATCGATTTAAACTTGTCACTACCAACACACAGACGCACATCGAGATATATGTATGGTATATTTCGTACTTTATAATTTTTACTTTTACTTTTACTGAATTCTGTATACTTCATATTGTATAGTTATAGTTATTATTTGCTTGTTATTTTGTAGACACCATTTACAATTACAATTACAGTTACAATTAGATAGACACACACAATGCGATCCTAATTAAATACATTTAATACGCCTCACATTTTTAGTATTCTTCGTTTTTCCATGAGTGCGTGAGTGTGTGTGTGTGCAAATTACATGTGTGTGTGTGTATATATGTATATATATATATAGTTCCAAGTTCCGAGTTCCTTAGTTTACCTAAGTCTAATTGCTATTCCGAAAGATCCCAGGATCAGTTTGATGTTTCACATAAATATAAGATACAGTTGTGGTCAAAATGATGGTAGAATGGACATAAATGGGTAAAATTTAAACATCGTCTTGCAGAGATATCTATTTACAGTAAAAATAAGATACATATCAGCTTAACAAGGGGATTAGAAGGCTTTTAAAGGTGTTTTTGGAACTAGCTTGGTTGTTTTAAACTGAGACTGAAATGCTAAAGTGCCTTTGGGACCACTTCTAAGACCACGAACCTACAGATGATTGCTTTTAAGAGTTTTAATACTATATTTCTGTGTCTTAAAGTTGTTTTTGTGGCACGAATTAGAGGTTTTTTCCCGAGTCCCCACTTGCTATTGTTTTGACCACAACTATATTAGTAATATTCTCGAGGTTTACCCCGTTTTGTCCAATCCGAAAGTGTTTTAGGGAGAGACTTCATTGAGAGAACCAAGTTCGCTGGGGACATCCCTAGTTTTCTAGCCCCATTATTTGTTTGTAAAGCTCACTTGTTTTTTTTTTTGTTTGTTCTAACTTCCTATAAGCTATCACACCTTTGACCCTACCTATCCTACTACTTCACTGCCCGCTCGCCCAATCGAACTTGGCTCTCGCACTCTCTTTGCCAACCCTGCTATATCGATTAAATGTCTATTATTAACATAATTTATTCTAAACATTCACTAGAAACAAAAACATTTTAACATTATAGCCTCTTCCTCTTGCTCACACACACACACAGAAACGCGCACAGTGAGCGGCAAAAAAATATTATGATTAAAATCCTAGTTTTCCAATATAGTTTTTCTCATTTTTCTGGCGCCTTAACGATATGTGAGTGTGTGTGTGCGGGGTATGCAGGTGACCGTGCGTGCGTGTGTGTGCGAGCGAGAGGGAGAGAGGGAGAGAGAAGGAGTGAGGAAAAGAGACGATACGAGACACCTAATAACGGTGATAAAGGAACTTAATTCAACGATTTGAGTTTTTCACACTTTTCAGATGGGTTCTTCTTATTTTTGTGGGGGTGGGGGATCGTGTCGAAGGCTGTTTAAAATTTTACAGGCTGAAAAGCTGAATGCTAACAAAAACTGCCTGCCATGTTTGTTTTTCTTCTTCGATTTTTTTAATTTATATACGATTCCGCCACGAGTTCCTATTTATTAAGCTTATTCTCTTATTTTGCATATATGTATGTACCTCTTAAGTTCGGTGATTCTCGGCATTTGCGTATTTTTGGTGTTTTTCGGTTACAGTTTGACATTTACTAGTAGTTTTCTCTTTGGTTTTTCTTCATATTTCATATTTTCTTGGTGTCTTCGATTACGATCGTTTTGCTTTTCGGTTAATAATTAATAATTCGTATTTGCTTGTATATTATGAGTATGAGAATAAGGTCTCGGCGGTTGTTGGTGTTGTCTTTCGTCTTCAACATTTCGTTTACGGTTATTAAAATAGATATGGCTGAGCGAAAAATCGCTGGAGATTTTAAAACAATTCTTGAAGTTCGAAGGCGGTTTAACATTTAAGGAATAACAAATTTTAAATAATAACTGGGGGCTCCACAGAAAGACTGAGCTTTTGAAATCACTCATAAAGGTGTTGCATACTTTTAGACACCTTCCTAAGAGTTTTTAAATTCCCAGTGATTTCTGAGTCAAAGTAATCTAGAGTATAACATTATTTCTCTAGCTCGAAGATTAAAGAAACATTTGATCAACTTTTAGGCGACAACAAGTAATTGTTTTAAAATATCCCTAGACTCTGGGCAAAACCTGCAGTATTCGATTTTTATGTTCCTATTCAAGCCTTTGGCAGTTTCTTATTTTCATCTTAAGTGGTGATTTTGCTTTTGTCTGATTAAGAGGGAGACAGCTAGAAGATTATGGGGGATTTTTGGGAATGGGCACTTTGAGGTAACGCATAATCGATCAACGGATTATCAAATACAAAATGGCAATAGAAAACTTCAAAATCGAGAGAACACGCGACACAGTGGCAGACAATTAAGTGAGTAACATCATTTAAAGTACATACAATATAGGCGTACATATGAGTACCGAGTGAGTACCGAGTGCCAGGTGCATCTGGTAATTCCCCTGGCAAAGAATCCAAGCCCGATATATAGCCCGATCCTAGCCGACTGCGATGACGGGGAATCCCCGCAGCGTATCTCAACGTTTCACCCCGAACAGATTCGGTATGGACTTGATCTTCTTGCGCGAGCAGTTCAGGTAGTCCTTGTACATGTCGGACCGCAGATACCGCGAGTACGAGTCGCTCTTCATCAGGTGGTAAACGTGGGAGGCGGCCACATCGAAGCACCACCGATTCGGGCCACTCGGCGAGTTGACCGCCTCGCGGGCCAGCTCCACCGACTTCGAGTCCACGTTCACCGGACAGGGGGCGTCGGGGGCGAGGAACTCCTGCCAGATCTTCTGGATGGCCTCCTTGATCTCCGACTGCGGCAGCGCCTTCATCTCCTGCACCGATTCCCAGAATCTGAAAAGGATATTTGAGTTAGGTTTAAGTTATTTATTTGTAATTTAGAAAAATAGTTGGAGAGTTGAAATCTCTTGTAAGGCTGTCTAAAAGTATGCTGCGAAAAACGCCATACATGTTCACATATTATTATAGCATACTTTTAAGCACCTTAGTAATTGATCTAAAAATTTTACTTATTTTGGTAGCCGTTAATACAAATTTGTAAACTTAAGTTGTGGAATTTTGAACTTTTTACTTTATATTTATTTTAATTGAAATTTTTAAAGATTTTTAATATATTTTTAGGAACAATTGTTATAAGTTGTTAAGAAAATATCTTCTTACAGCTTATGAATCACATTTTTTTATCACTCACTTGAGATTCTCGCCGCTGTACTCCTTCTCCAAAAACTTGGTGAACTGCTCGCGTCCGATGGCATCGTTGAGCAATTCGCGCAAACTGAATGCCCAGCGCTTCACGCGCCGCACAGGAACTTCTTTGCTGCTGGGCGAAAGGTAAGTAATTAAAATATAATTAAAATAATTAATAACAGGGGGAGTATTTCACCTATTCTTCTCCGTATCCCACATCTCGGTGCTGTCCGTTTGCCACGGATTCGGCAGCTCCGGCGAGGTTATAAAGTAATCGAACTCATTGTACTGATCGTAGTAGGCAACCAGACTGGCGAATATCATATCATAATTTAGTTTATTATTTATTAACTTATTAATTTATTATTAACTTACGCCTCGGCCGCCTTTGACACCTTGATTGTGCGCCGCTCGAGCTTCTGTTTGCGCAGGGCGATGATCCGCGTCAGCTGCTCGACGGGATTCTTGGCCAAGGAGGCGCCGGCGGATCCGGTGCCGTGGCTGGAGCCGCCCCTCCTGTAGGCCTTCTTAATGTCAATCTCGGTGGTGTTGACGCAGCCGGGCATCGGCCGGTGGACGTCCCAAAAGGCCCGCTCTTGCGAGTCCAGCACCTTCCGCTCCAGCTTGTCCCGCTTCTTGGCCACCTTGCTCTGCGATTCGGCCTGGGAAATTAAGATAATAAAAAAATATTTAATGATGAATACTAAAATTAAAAACTATGTATTTATCATTATAATGTTATCTGTTAAACTTATTTAATTATTTTTATAGTAAATCACATAAACTAAAATAACCATGGTATCAGGTGCCTAAAAGTATGCAACAATATATTTTTAGTCCAAAAGTGATATGAATTCATACAGGAAGACGTCTATCCGTTATTCACTGCATACTTTTAGGCACATTTAAAAGAGATTTTAATAATCTTATCATAGTCTTACCTGCATAAATATAAACTCCCACTTTCTGGAGAACATCTTCTGCAGCTTGGCCAGATTCTCGGCCTCGTAGTCGGCCAACTCGAGTCGCGTCTTATTCTGCATGGTGCGCTTGCAAAGATAGACGGCATAGTCCGTATTCTCGGGCTCCCAGCAGTTCGAGGGCCAAAAGTAGGGCGTCTGGAATCTGTACAGAAAATCAATTATATAGATCATCCATAGATCTTAGGATCCTAGCTTACCTGTAGAAGGTGCCGTCGTTCTTCACGGTCAGCGCATGATCGTCGATGGGGAAAATGTAGCCATGCGAGCTGAGCAGGTGGGCAAAGTGCAGGGCCTCCGTCACGTCCTCCACGTCGAAGTTCTTCAGGATCCAGGCCACCAGGTCTGCGCCGGTGAACACCGAGGGCACCTTGCTCATGAACGCCTTCACCGTGCGCACGGCCACGCCCGTCGACTCCGCCTGCATCTTCTCGATAATTGCCTCCATCTGCGAATGGAATCGATTCAATTAATGCCAATTAGTCGGCGGACGAGCAATCAATACTCGCTTATTACAGTTGAAGAGCCAGTTTCAAAGGCATTTAAATTATTTAAAATTTAAATTATTTTAGCTATTTAGATTTCTTTTTAAAATTGTTTTTTAGTATATCATTTTCATTTGAGTTATTTTGAAAATTTACAACTAACGGTCTAAAAATAAATCATTCATTTTTTTTACCTATTGTATAAAAGTTTTAGCCTTTTCAACAAATTGCTGAATTTTTATGGAAAAATCTTTTAAATGTGTAAATTAAAAAAAATAAATTATAATATAGCCTTAAAAACTCTAATGAAAACTTTTATTCATTTGTAAAAATTAATACCAAAGCAAGCAAAGGGAAAAAATATATAATAAATTTAACAAATAATATAATAATGGTTTTGGGGGGATTTCAGAACAATATTTTTGTTGCATACTTATTGAATACCCAATTTTCTTTCATTTTATTCACCATATCCCATATCTCACCTTTTTGTACACCAGTATATTCGGTGCATCCTCGTTCTTGCCGCCGCGTTGATGATGCGACGCCGATGGAACGGCGAGGGCGGAGGCGCTGGGCGGCGGGGGCGGCTGGGCGGACGACTGGCCCGCCGCCGCCGACTGCTGCTGCTGCTGCTGCGAGTGGCCGTGGTGATGGTGGTGGTGGTTGCCGCTGACGGTCAGCAGGCCGCCGCTGCTGCCGCTCTGCTTGCTGCCCGCCGCCGCCGCCGTCGAGGAGGAGGTGGCCGAGGAGGAGGACGTGGTGGTGGTGGCGGCGGCGGTCTTGGCTGCGGATGTGGTGCTCGTAGCTGCAGTGGTTGCTGGCGGGGCAGCCGATGTTGCTGCTGTAGCTGCAACACTTGCTGCTGCTGCTGCTGGTGATCCTGATGATCCTTCAGCACTATTACTGCCATTGGGCAGTGGACTGGGAATTGGCGAGGGCGTGGCTCCTCCTCCAACAGACTGTGGCTCCTCCTCCTCCTTGGCGGGAATGGCCACCGCCAGCGGATCGCCGCTGTTGCTGCTGCTGCAGTCCGTCTTCGCCGGCGCCGCGGTGCTGCTGGCATTGGTGGCTTGTGTTTTGTCCGCCTCCGAATTCATCGTTACCATTTTCTCGAACGGCGCTCCAGGGATATTTGATTTCCAGAGCTCTTTCTATTTTTAAACGCCGTGTGCAGGGGCGTGGGTGCCGGCTGCTCGATGAGGGGTGGATTGGTGGGGCTTGGGGGTGGTTGTGGCTTGGCTGCTGCTTTAAAAAAAAATTCCTAGTGGGTGGTGGTCTTCTCCCAGCTCTCCTGTGTGTGTGTGCGCGCGTGTGTGTGTGTGTGTGGAATCAATTCGATGGCTAAAAGAATTTTTATTCAGCTTCTAGGGGTCATTTTGCCTTTTTTAATGCCATTTTTCCCAGCCTTTTCCACCCGCTCCTCCTTAATTTTCACTTGGCTTTTCCCGTTCCTGTTTTTCCTTTCCGTTTTCTTTTTTCCTGTATGCTCGAAATGTATAGGAGTTATGGCACACACACACACACACACGCACACGGGGCGATGAATTGTTTATTCGAATTCCGCAGCAGTTTTCCTTGTGCGATTATTATTATTATATGGTGTTTTTTGGGATTTTTCTAATTTAATATTTGCTATATTTTTAGCAGGGATTTTTTCTTAAGTTTTCGCTTGCTGTTGCTGTTGCTCCTTGCTCCCTACTTCCTCTCTCTCTCACTCACTCTCTCCCTCTCTCGCTCTCGCGCGACGTGTTTTTTAGCTTTTAGCCCGTAATCATTTTACGGCCCAAAGTCAATCGGCTCCTTAGAGCTTCCTGCTGATAGTCCTTTATCGATTTTTCGTCCTTCCTACCCCATAAACGCTCTCTCGGCCCGCTCTCCCGCTCTCTTTTCGTCCTGCGCCTGCGCAAATACCGTTGTTTACATCCAGCCAGCTGTTGTGTATCGATACCAAACACCCGATAAATATCACATCGAAATTATGGCATCCTGAAGGGGAGGAATTCAATACAACAATGTAAATATCGATATTTTAGGAAAATTAAATCGCCATATCGACATTCATATCGATACGATATTTTCCCACCACAAAACACACATTATTTTCAATTTGCTTTATTTCGATAATAAGAATTTGCGTCTACAAATTATTTTATTCGTTTACAATTAACAAAAAAAAATATAGGTATATTTTTATGCACGGTATACAAACTAAAGGTATAATTAACGCGTAGTTTTCATTAGCTGAATAGCGTGATTTTAACTTATAGTGACCTTAGTTGTTATGGCTTTTATACAAAGTTTTGCAATGATTTTGGAAAACATTCAAAAACAGATTACAATAAATAGAAAAAAATAATACATATAGTGTGTGTGCAGGATAAAACAGATAGCTACGGCTAAGCGAAGGATCCTTCGTTCGATATCGACATCGGTAACGGTATCGATAAAGTATACATACATTGATGCACATATTTTACTGCCCCTAGGACTAAGTGGTGTCGGTAGCGCCTACACTCGTTTTTTATTTACATAGGTTTGTGAATATATATTATTACCGCATAGGGATATAGCTACACTTATATATGGTATAAATATATATGTATGTGTATTTGCTTGTTGCAACTCTGTCAGCGATTGGCGATATGTATCGATTGTCGATCGCCATCGAGACGTTGGCAGCACAGCAGGACCAAATCGGGGTTTATCTCTTAAATGACCAGCTCTACGTAACGTAACTATTTGTTAGTGGTAGCAAAGAACGCGAAATAAACTGGGAGCTTAAATAAAAGTCGAAATGGAAGCGGCAAAGAAGAAACGCCCACAAAACACCCATTAAAATGATGATTTTATCGAATAAAAGAAATCATTTTGAAGAATTCAATTTTTCAGCGATTTCGAGAGGAATATTTCGGGTTATAAAAATAAAAATGTTCAAATACGAAAATGAGACCATAATCGGGATTGGTTGTGAATGATATGAAATGGTATTGAATGAAAAAGAATTGCGGATTGGCCTCCCTATAGATCACATTTTGACACTACGTTTATCAATGACATAGAAACCATCATTATCGACATGATTACTCGGATTTTTAAGATATATAAGTACTACTGCTGTTCCCTGGACTGTCTCACCGATCGCTCCCGATCCCGATCCCGCTCCCGATCTCCCTCCCTCCTCTCCCTTTCGGACCACAGGGGCTGGCCACTTTGGGCCTGATAGGACAGCGGCGGCGGCGGCGGAGGGGGGGCGGCCAACTGGGCCTGGGGCACCAGTTCCGCCTGCGGATTGAACTGATTGTTGGTGTTGTAGTTGACGAGGATGTCGCCGGCGAGACTGTGTCCAATATTAACGCTCCGATCGGGATAACCCTGGTTGTGATTCTGATTGTGATGCTGGGCCTGCACCTGGATGGGCTGCGATTGCACCTGCTGCTGCTGCGTCTGCTTGTTCCTCCAGTGCTTGTGCTGGGCCACGGGCACCAGGCGGTACAGGGGTTCCCCCGCCGGAGCACTGGGATAGCCGGGCACATAGTACGGCGGATAATGGGGATGGACATGAGGGTGACCCTGCTTGCTGCTGGGTCGCACCCTTTTAAACTGCGGCGGAGGTCGCTGCCAGAACTGCAAAGGATTCGATTGGACCGGAGATGGGGGCCTTAGTTGCTGCGGATCGTCCACAAACTGGGGAATTGGGGTGCTGTAGACCTGCGGCTCGTAGATCTGCTGCTGCTGCTGCTGGTGCTGCTGCTTGCCCACCCGGAAGTGGCGACCCGGCAGATAGGAGTCCTGCGGCGGAGAGGCCTCCAAGTTGCTGGGCTCCAGCTGCAGCTGCTGCTTGCCAACACGCAGGTGACGCTGCCGCTGGACGGGATTGGGATTCAGACTGGGATTGGGATTGGGCTGGTAAACGATGGCCTTGAAGGCGTTCTGGTCCTGCTCGTCCGCACTGTAGTTCACCATGGGCAGGAAGGGCTGCTTGTCAAAGTCGGGGGCCTGCAAACATAATATGGGATTTACCAAAAAATATTTATTCCTGAGATTGAGCAGTAATATTCGAAAGCAGCCTAAGAGTATGTAACATTTTCTAAGTTTTAAGCTTTTTAGTTTTACTGTAAAAAAAATATAGTCGCTGCCCACAGATGGCGCTTTACACAATTGGCAGATCGATTTTCTATTGCCTACATTTCAGCGCTGAGCACATCAGTCGGGTTCAACAAAATTCTTATAACTTTAATAAAATTAAAATTATATTTCTCTTTCTCTAAGGAATCACTCACTTTGAAAATTTTTGGAAGAGTCTATTATATGAATTATTATTATAATAGTATACAACAAATATTTTAAATTTATTAAAGTACAGACTTCATATTATTTGGTATCAAATCAATACCACACTTTTTACTACATCAAGGAAAAGGTTATCTGTTTAAAGCAGTTTGAATTTTGGGTGTAGGACCAAAAGAAAAAAAAAACAATTTTTGTCAAAAACTGAAGTCCCGAATTTCCAAAAAAAAAAAACAAAACGGGTTTTTTCGCTAAAACAAAGCAAATATTGATTTAAAGTATGGACTGTCATACCTTTCTGAACTCGTTATTAAATTTCCCAACGATTGGCATTTAAACCTTGACATTTTATTTATTTTTAATTTTTTGCAAAAAATCATGGGGTACCCCCTTATAAAAAAATTAAAAATTGGCGAAAATTTTATTTTTCCGAAATCACACGGAAAGTTTTATGGATTTATTTATTACTTTGTTGTCTGTTCAAAACAGCATGAATTTTTGGTGTAGGTCCATTTTTGGCCAAGTTACAGCAAAAAAACCAAAATAAAAATTCCAATTTTTGTCAAAAACTGAAATCCCGAATTTCCAACAAAAGAAAAACAAAACGGGTTTTTTCGCTAAAACAAAGCAAATATTGATTTAAAGTATGGACTGTCATACCTTTCTGAACTCGTTATTAAATTTCCCAACGATTGGCATTTAAACCTTGACATTTTATTTATTTTTAATTTTTTGCAAAAAATCATGGGGTACCCCCTTATAAAAAAATTAAAAATTGGCGAAAATTTTATTTTTCGGAAATCACACGGAAAGTTTTATGGATTTATTTATTACTTTGTTATCTGTTCAAAACAGTATGAATTTTTGGTGTAGGTCCATTTTTGGCCAAGTTACAGCAAAAAAACCAAAATAAAAATTCCAATTTTTGTCAAAAACTGAAATCCCGAATTTTCAACAAAAAAAAAACAAAACGGGTTTTTTCGCTAAAACAAAGCAAATATTGATTTAAAGTATGGACTGTCATACCTTTCTGAACTCGTTTTTAAATTTCCAATCGATCGGCATTTAAACCTGGACATTTTATTTTTTGGACATTTTTCGCAAAAAATCCTTATAAAAAAACAATGGAAATATTGATCAAAATATGGATTTATGACTCACCTGGAATCGCCCCGGATGGGCTCCGACTGCCACTCCTCCTCCTGCTTCCTGGGGCGAGATGAGGTTGCTCCTGAGCAGCTGGCCCAGGGACGCCTCGTACTCCGCGTGCAGCTGCAGCTGGGCGGTCCTGGGCTTGGGCGTGATGTTGACCACCTCGGCGGCGGTGGCCACATCGTTTGCCGGACTCGGCGACGCCTTGTAGTGCTGCAGATGCTCCCGCTGATGGTGATGGTGGCCATATATCTGGTTACTCTGGCCATGATGATGCCGCTTGGGCGGCTTGGTGGCCAGGAAGTCGTCGATGACGTTGGACTTGATGGAGCCCGGCTGCCGCTTGGCCTCGAAGTACTCGTAGTAGATGGGGTTCGACTTGGAGAGCGGGGGATCTCGAGATCCCGAACCCGATCCCGGTTCCTCCGTGGAGCTGGGCACAAAGACCAGCTGGGGACGCGGCGTATAGTTGACGGGGTAAATGGGTATGGGCACTGCCACCGGAACGGGCACTCGCTCCACATACTGTTTCTGCCTCGGATGCGGCGGCAGATAGGTGATCCCATTGTACTTGGGCTTGTACGAGGTGCGAATGGGCAGCGGTGGTCGTGTGGTACTGGTAGTAGTAGTAGTAGTAGTAGTGCTAGAAGTAGTACTACTTGTAGAAGTAGTGCTTGTGGGTGGTTTCCTGGTGCTGCTGCCCTCCAGTCGACTGAAGTGATCCGGCGGCGGTGGCAGGACTATGCCGGGCACCAAGGGACCCGGTGGCACCGGATTCGAGTAGTTGGACTTGTAGACAAACGTGTAGGCTGGTGGATAGTAGAGTGAGGGATCGTCCTCGTCGAAATCGCTCAGATTCGTTTGGGAATCCCCGCCAGAAACTAGAGAGGCATTCAAGCCATTCAGCCCGTTGATCAGCCAGGGTCCCAAAAGCGGCGGCGATCTCAGCAACCCGCCTTTGGACGTCGTCTCGTTGGCGGGGTAGAGCAGCCAGGGGGCATAGGGCGCGGGATAAACATAGGAGGGGGATTCCTTGGCCTCCTTGGACTTAGCCGACGTAGCTGCTGCAGTCGCTCCCGTCCGGGCAACAGGATGCGATGCGAGATCTTCGCCGGCGCCGGCGCCCTGGTCGCTCTGGTGGTTGACCATCCCGGATAGCGTTGCATTGCCAGCCGCCGGACGGAGGATCTCGAGTTGATTATCTCGGATAAGCTGCAGCGGCCCATGCGGCTCGAGCTGCACGGGAAATGGAGGCGGCACAGCTGGATTGGCTGGCAACTTGATCTGCCTTCCCGGCGCATCGTAGTCATCGATGGCCGGCCAGGGCAGGCCACCACCCCCCGGCTGATTGTCATCGGTCTCCTCGTTGAGGGAGCCACCCTTGATCACCAGCAGGTGATCCTCGGCCAGCCAGATGTCCTCCTCGTTGAGGCCTCCATAGTTGCGCTCATTGTCCAGCGGAACCTCCGAGTTGCGGGCATAGCTCAGCACTCCCGGACGCTTGGGAACGCGACGGAAGAGCTCCCTTTCGATCAGTCCATACTTGCCGTCCCTCACCTGGTCGGCCAGCGTCTTCTTCTGGTCCTCCTTGGCTCCTCCTGGGGCCTTCTTGGCCGGCGCCTCCGCCTCCTTGCCCGAACCGGCGCTCAGCCGCAGGATCCCATTGTCCCAGTTGTCGTCGAAGTCATCCGGTTCGTTCAGCAGCGCCTCATCATCGTTGTCGTCGTCCTTAAAAGGATTCGGGGTATTGGAACTCGTCGGCGGCAGGGGAGTGGTGGATCTCGAGGTACTGGGCGGATTACTGAAGCGACTGGGGGCCACTGTGCTGCTCAATCTCGGCCTGATCGAGGGTTTGGCCAGTCGGTAGCTGCTGCTCGCCTTGCTCTTCAAAGGCGGCTGCCTCGTCGTCGTCGTCGTGGAGGAAGTGGAGGAAGTGGAACTGGAAGTGGAAGTGGAACTCCAACTGGCACTCGTCGAAGGATTATAACTAGACGAGGAGCTGTTGGCACTGACCGCCGACACCTCGTAGGTGGAGTGTCCCTGGGCATTGTGGATGTGACCGGCCACCAGGCGCTGGATCATTCGCGGCCTTGTAAAGACATTGGATTGGCAAGTAAATCAAGAGATCACAGAAGACTTCGGTGAACCGAAGACCGAACTGCCCTATAGATATTATAGATTAATTGGGAATTTTCTATTACCCAGAAAGTTATATTTTTTCTAATTTATTTTTCCTAACTATTTATGATTATTACTAATTACTAAATTATATTAAAAGAAAAACGCACAAGCATATATTATTGATTTTCTTGAGCTGGTTAATAAAATTATTTGACGTGGGGTAGACAGTTCTCAGGCTTTACAAATTCTGGGTTCCTCTTATACTGATCCTAACTCATATTTAAAAGGCATTAAATATTACACTTTTACTTACTAGGTGTCATGACTAAAAATCACAAAGATTGCAATGATATCAAGGTAAATCATGTGGCAAAAATCAAAATCTATCTATCCTAACTATCTTAATTGCCTTATAAAACGCTTATATCACTTACGTTTTCAGTGCGCCTCGACTGGAAGTGGTACCGCCACTGGAAGTGGAACTGGAACTGCCACTGGAACTGAAAGTGGGTGTTTGGGCGTGGTAGGGGGTGGCGGTGGGCGCTTGGGCGGACTGCCAACTCCGTCGAATGCTCGAATCGGGCGTATCGCGCGGTTGTCGTGGCCCCCTCACACTTCCACGATCCCTGGAAGATCTTCCAGCTGCTGGAGTTGCTCCTGTTGTTGTTGTTGTACTGGAAGTGCTGCTGCGACGTCGCTGCAGCAGCCTAGCAGCAGCAGTTGTTGTTGTGCTGACCGGCGGCAGAGGCGTCGCTGCGCTGCCACTGCGACCGCGACTGCGAATCGGGGTCACCGTCACCGTTATATCGATCGATTTCGTCGTGGGCGGACGACGCTGACGCGGTGCCCGCAACGTTGGCGCCTCTGTGCTGGTTGTGGATGCAGATACAGATGCCACGCCCCCCAGCCGCAGCCCCTCCCCCTGGAAGGCGACGCCTCTGCCGCGCTGTCGCGTCACTGTTGTTGTTGTTGTAGATGTTGTTGGTGTGGTTGTTGTTGGTGTTGGTGTCGCCGCCTTTGACAGCGCAGTCGACGCCAGCAGAGCTATCACTATCAAGTGCAAGGTTAACGATGCCATCTGAAAAAAATAATCAAAACAAAAAAGTTAAATAAGTGTTATTAAGTGGGAGGAAAGTAAACGATATTGAGAGAATTTAGTCAGCCATTTCAACGAAATTTACTAAGCTGAAATGGTTAGAATAATTGTTTCCACTAAATTCCAAATAAAAACGGGTCGTATGAGTAATTTTTTGAAAAATTATTTGCAATGCAAAATATTTAATATTAAATGGTGATAATATTATCTTTGTAAGATACATAAGATCTATAAAATGTTTTCTTTTCTTTTTTATCTCTAGAAAGATAGAATTGTATTTTGGCTTTATACAATCGGTGCTAAAACTTAAGTTTCTCAAAGATGATCAATAATAATAAGAAAATAACGCTGGATAAATAATAAAATATTTACCCAAGCCTGTAGCATAAAATATAATACAAAAAGTAAATAAAAATAGAACATCAAAATTTGAATTAATTACTTTATTTACCAAATCCCATTCATTCTCTTCAAATCCCTGCAAACAATAGTTCAAAGCTGGCTCATTCAGCCGTTAATCAATTGGAAGTAGCAAAAAATAAGCGAGAAATGGCCAAACCGCTCACAATCGTTTTTTTAGTTGTTGCGAGCGGTTAATTAGCATGAATGAGCAGATAACAATAGCAACAACATGCCGTAAAGTTTTGAGCACGCGTCGTTTGCAACAAACAAAACAAAACAAAAATCAAAAAAAAAAAAAGAAGACAAACGAAAAACACTGAAGTCAAAATCGTTTTTCCCGATGCACTTGAGCGCATCGTTGGGAAAAGAGAGAGGGTGCGATTTTCAGTTGTAAATACGTGAATTTTCAACCGTTCGATTGCATAATTAAAAATAGGAAAAGGCGAGAAAACCATGTTCACAACATAGGAAAATTAAATGAAGCTTCAAGGTAGAAGAAATCGTTTGTAATCCTTTTAATATATTTGTAATATTTTTATTAAATTATTATGATGAAATCCCTTTAACTATTTTATTATTTTAGAAATATTAGAAATCCTTTGAATATATTTGTAATATTTTAATTGAATCGTCATGATGAAGCCCCTGTAATTCCTTTATTAATATATAAATGTAAGAAAACCAAAAGCGAACCATTCTATTAAAGTGTACCTCCAATTAAACCTTTAAGACTTTAGGCTTTATGTCTATTTTTTACGCCACTTGAATGGCCGAGAGAACCTAGGCTTGTCCGCCCATCAATTTAATACAATTCAATCCAATTCGATGCCAAAGCGGCGGCCCGTCACTTTCGACGCCCCGAAAATGCCAAAAGCGAAATCAAGGACGGAGCTTTGAAGAAATCGAATCATAAATAACATTTTACTTTTGCTCTTTGTGTTTTGTTTTTTTTTATATTTTGTATTTTTCTCGACATTACTCATACGCGCCGTGGCTAATTGACCAAAAACGCGACAGGTTGAAGACTTTTTTCCCCCGTTTCTATATGTATAGATATATATATTTTTTTTATTGGCGCCCACAAGTGCAGGCGCCAAGCTTAAAGCATTTTTGTTGTTGGGCGCAGTTGCCAAACCCCGAAAAAAAAACAATGCAAAGTGCAATAAAACCAAAAAAAAACAACAAAAAATTGAAACAATCAAATGGAACGTGATTCGATTCAACAAAAAAAACAAAACAGACACTGTAACCGAAACCGAAGCCGAGTTTGAAACTAAAACTAAACCCCAAAAACTGGACTTGGACTGGACTTCGCTAGGAATGCGTTGTATCGTGTGCCTTGCGCCTGTCCACTGTCCACTGCGCTCCAGTTTCAGCCTTTATTTCGGCTTTACTTTAGCTTTTGCATTTGCTTTTATTTCTATTTTATTCGTAGAACCAGCAACGGCTGCCAAATTGTTGTTTGGCAATCAAAAACGAAGTTAAAACAAAAAGCCAGCGAAATGAATGCGGCTGGAAAAACAGCCGCTGTGAAATATCCTCAACTTAAAATTAATATTTTATACAAATTTCCATCACTTAAATATTCTTTACTACAGATCGTACCCTTCTGAAGGAGTAAACTTTAATTTGTTTATCTAAACAAATGGTTTTAATAATCAAAATAGTTTTAAAACGATTTTAACATGTAAAATATACATGTTGTATTATTATAAGTTTATATTCATTTAATAATATAAATAAACTATAAATTGTATTCAATTAGCCTGCTTATAAATATTCTATTAAATTTTAAAAAATGTCTAAATAATTATTATATTTTTTGTAACCCACCTAGCTCATAACTCAGTCAATATACTCCAGTTATATAGTTCGCTTTGGGCGTAGAGTATCATAAACAGTAAATAATGAAAACTGCTCGCGTGCGCAGTGGTCGGTGCCTAACGGTGCCTGTAGTGCCCGATCCACTGATCCCCCCGAAACCCCCAAAGCCCCTCAATCCCTCAGATAGCCGAACCCCGATCTCCGATCTGCGCCACCGCCAGAGGAGATTCGTCATAGAGGCGACCACGTTCCAGGCCAAGCCTTGGAGTCGCCGCCAGCCGACTCCACTCGGAGGCATTTTTCATAACCGCAACGAGGGTACTACAAAGTGGCTTCATTTTCAAATTCGGCCTTATTCGGCATATGATTATGGGGTTTCATTTAATAAAAATCATATTATTTTACTTAGGAAGGGTAAAAAAAAATTATAAAGAAAGGAAACCCTCATCACTCTTTTTTTATTGCTTAAATATTAGAATGCAAATATAAATAATATATGTAATAAAAAACAAAAATCACTAAAACTGATAGTCAATTTTAGAAAATGTGTAAAGAATCATTTAAAGGAAAATATAATATTATGATAGGTATATAGATTTGTTGTAAATATGTAAATAAATATATATCTTAAGCAATGAAAACTAATTAAATACTCTTGAAGTCCACAAAGCTCTGAATTCATCAAGTCATGTTGAAACTAAAAAAATATTCACAGGCTTCGTAATATTTTTATTAAATTTTTATTTTCTCAACAGCCATTTAAGAAACTTTAATTTGATACTCACTTCAAGGGTATCCCACTTCGGCTATACAAAAACAGCCTGCCTTTCTTATAAATTTTTTACTCGTAGGCTTTGTGCTTTTGAATGAAAGGCAACGTTGTTGTCTTTGGCTATTGGCAATAAATAATTCTTTGTTGTTGCTGCGCCTGTTGCTTTACTTAAATTTAATTAGTTTATTTGAAAGCAGTTTGGGGCGATGGTGTCATAGATTAAATTGGACTCAATTCATTTTTTTAGCCCGCTGTTCGTGTTTTTTTTTGCCCAACATTATCTAATTGTTCTTGTTATTTTTGAATTATATCTCAGACATTCCTTTGCTTGTTCTCAATTTAAAAAAGGAAATATACAGATATTTTACCAACTTTATTTCCGCAACACTTCGTAACGCGACACAATTCAAATGGTAACTGATTTCGGTTGTTTTGCGGGTGGCTGATATGATATGATATGAGAAGGGGTTTTTAGAATAAGTCAACGAACGCTGTGCTCTAATTAATAGCTGGCCAAAGAACAATAGAAGTAGCGGAGCAGGTCGAATGACAATAAGTCCCGAAATTAAATTTAAATGCTAATCAAAAATATGTGAAACTCATGTGGGGATTTTTGGAGCGGAGAAAGAAATTTTCCGTGGAATTGTGTAAGCCGGTAAAATGATTCGAATTATAGTTTTGTAACTCTGGTTTGGGCGTAACTGCCACACCGAATTGGAGTGAAGGTTAATCGCCGCTGGTCGATGATGGATAGGAATGGAAAGGTGCAATGGTCTGTGTATTGTAGCATTATATAGGTTTGAGTTATATCGAATTAGCTGTGCTTAAATAAAGCAGTAAAGTTTCTAGCTTAAAAAATAGATGGTAAAATATTATTTGTAATTTTTTATTTTTTAGGTTTTTTTTGAAAACTGCACCTGAGGCTCTGAGCCAAAATTAAAATCCGAATCGAGGTCCTAACATGGCGAAAAGTAAGTCACTCGGTTATCGCAGGCCAAAATCAGAGACAGGAAAATGCAAGGCAGCAGAAAAGCATAAAAATGAAAACCGCCACGAGGCGTCACTGTGGGGGCGAACTACCCTGGATATCGTGGACCCCTCGAGACCCCTCCAGACCCCCCGTCCTCCCCATCTCCGAAGTTGGGACATGCACTACAGGTTCCCCCAGCCGATCGTTCGGTTTGCATACATATATTTATTTTGCCGCCAAAGCAAAATATTTGTGCTGTTGTTTCACGTTGATACCTTTCGTTGAGCGCCGCTCGCAATGGTCTGGAATTTTAAATAAATGCGATTTAGTTGTGCAACAATTTGCCTTGCTTTACTTTTAACTTTTTCTTGGACGCCACTTGCTCTGTGAATTTATGGTAAATAATTAAAGTAACAAAAAAAGTGGCTTGTAGACAAGAGAATAACAAAAAGGCAACAAAATCAGGGGCAATGCAACTCCGAAATACCCCATAAATATTGGGATTTTTGAATGTTCGATAGCACAATGGTTGAAAACATTTTAATAGAATATCTAGCCCATTGTGATTAATTGCTCTTATCAATTTAATGCTATCTGTGGCATTTAGGTACAACATTTCGTTACTTATTGCTTTAGCTTAATAATTATGGCATTAGCTTATCTGCGGTATTTTGCATTAATTAATAAATTTAACCTTAACGGTCGCTTTGCAATTATTTGTTTAAAATACATCTGATTTTGTCTAGATTTTTTTTAATTTAAAATGATATTCCATATTAAATACTTATGTAACAGCTGATGATACCCCTCATTTATGCTGGGTATGTCGAGTGCCTGCTATTTCCTGACTTTGCGTAAGCTCTTAACCATTTTTTATGAAGTATTATCTTTGGTCTTTCGTTGGTTTCTGTTTATTGGCAACGAATATCAAGCGGCAGTCGGCGCATTAACCAACCCAAGACATCAGCTAGCTTTAAGTATGTTCACAGCTGTGTCCAAAATAATAGTCAAAAAAAAAATTGATAGAGAAATAAAAGAAAATTATATAGCAAACATTTTTTGATCTGTGAAATATTTTAATTATTTAAAAATAAGTTCAAACATCTAAATAAATTATACAAATCTAGGCACTTTAATATTTAAGAACTGTATACTTAAACCACAGAGAACACTATTTATTATAATTAAATTATTTATTATTTTTATTTATTATATCATATGGACGCTTTTCGGCTTTTCCCACTGCCCACAACTATTATTCTGAACCCGGCTGTGTGTATATGCATTTCATTCTGTATTCCGTCGGGTCTGGTGTGAAAGCGAGAGTCCGTCGTCGCTGTTATTATGGGTAAAGTTATGCTCGGCGCGTAACTGGGCCAGCAACAACAACGAGAAATGTTTACAAAATATTCATTGATTTAAAATGTGGTATTTCTGAGTTTCTTCGCGGAGAGGGGGTATTTTTTTTTATTATTATGTTTGCGGGTTGATTGATCAGGCTGCAGAGTGATGCAATTATGAGGGAGTCAGTTTTTTGTGTCTGTTACAATTTTAAGTGGAAACGCTGCGTATGCGTAATCTTGGCCAGACATTCCACGGATTGCGCATACGCCGCTTTGGACCGCAGCCCGAAATATGGGAGCCTCAGTTAGGCGGAATCTTGTGTCATTCGGATAGCAGTCGAAAATTGCAGTCGCAGCGCGAAACAGGCAATAAAAAATCACTTGATTAGAGGGGCAAATCGAAATTGGGGGATATAACTAGGGGAACTGGGAACTGGGCGTGGGAAGCGTGCAGCAAACGGCAAAGCCAACAACTTTATTATGCAAAGTGCCCAGAATGCCCCTCGTCGTAGTCGTCGTGGCTGGCCATTCCCCCGATTCACCCCTCCCCCCACTTCCCATTCCCATCATGACTTTGTCCTAATGACAAGCTGCCTACTTAGCTCGCCTATAAACTTATGTATTTGCATGTAGTTTACGAACTCTAGTTCCCACTTATAAAGCCGTTCGATTCGTGTGCCAGCAGTTCAAGCGAAAAGGGCGGCAGCATTTGTTTCGATTTCTATGTTATGGGAACAGAATCTCGATAAATGGTTTCATTTTGGTCGTAAATGGTGGTATTGGGTACACAAAAGAAAAAGCCGGGTCCAAATCGATGTACGTACCGTAAATTAATTGTTTTTATCATGAAATACTGATAAAATTGATATTCAATAATGTCATTATCCCAGTCTTTTCCTCTTTTCGGCCTGTCTTATTGATGTGACACCGGTGACCACAAATGTTCCCACCTGAAACCGCGAAATGAATCACGTAGTTTTGAGCGAGCTCCCCCTAAAAATCGAATTGCCCGCGGGGCCGAGACGACATGCAACACATATTGCATGTTGCACGTTGCATGTTGCTGGTTGCTGGTCGGTCGGCTTGGCCGGTGATTGACACCTTTTAACTACCGTGACGCAATGGGGCGACAACAGACGGGCTTTGGCAGCCGAGTGACACATTTCCACAGGTTTTTCAGCCGCCCCACCGACCACCCACCCACTGGCTTTTCCTTTTCCCATGGGGAAACTCGTACGCGAATTTCGTACCGAATTTTCACCCGATAATCTATAATTATAATTGCCACTCACCGGCGGCTCAGTTCAGTTCAGCAAAAGCAAAAGCCAATGAAAATTGCCCAACCGCACTTATGCAACGTCGATCTGGAATGGATCGGATTGGATCAATCGACTATATGGCCACGCCCCGATCTCCACCTCGATCTCGAGGGCCTCCCGCCGAGCAGTGTGTTGCGCGATTTAGTTTTTAGTTAGCATAATTCGCTCTCTAATTGTCAACGACGGGCGAAGAATGCGGTTTCCACACAGCAAAAAATGGTAAAAAACAAAAAGTCTATGTTTGTTTACTCAGAAAAAAAATCTTAACCAATATAAAACTGAAGACAAAAAAACAGTCAGTAGCAAAAATCACCCAGAACGGATTTACATAAAAATCTAAAAAAAATAGCATAAATTCGAAAATTATTTCAAATATATGTCTATACATTTTTTAGAATTTCCTTCTTATTAAAATATATATTTGTTATTTATTTATGGGATTTTTATTTAAAAAAACAATGCGTTTCTCTCAAAATAATTTCCAATATATTTCCATAAATTATTTTAGAATTTGTATTCTTAAAAAATATCTTAATTTGTATAACTAAATAAAAATAATTTAATAACAATTAACTTGCGTTTCTCTCAGTGCATCCCCTTGGCTGTCATTGTCAACACACTTTTTCTGCAATGCGGTTCGGTTCCCATTTCCAATTACAAAAGCCAGCTACACCCACCGTCGTCAGGTTGGGACGCAACATGATCGACTAATTACTATATATGAATATATCGCCAGTGGAACCTATCAAAAGGCGATCATGTCGTATGAGGGACAACCAGTGCGATAAAATCTAAGCAGGAAACTTATGGGAGAACGAAATGGGGATTGAAAAATGGGATTGGCTCTATTGGATCTATGAAAGTTGGAATTATGAATGTTTGTGGCAAGAATGTATCATTAGTTACAGTTAACAGCCAATAATGAAGTCGTAGAACATGACAATTCATTCACTGATATTATTAATTAGCTGGTGTTAAAGTAACATTAATCTTAACTTATATCCTGCACTCGAAAATATCTCCTAGTCCGCCAATTCTGGCATTTAATTCTTGATGGCCAAAGGTTAATGCATTTCCGTTTCCGCAGGCCAAGTGTTTTTATTTCCACCTCTAATTTCCTTTTGGAAACTTGGTCTTTAAATTGTTTTGTGCAACTCACCTTTGGGTCTTGAGATATCACAGAATGGTTTTTGTGCCTAAGAAAACGGCGACACTTGCTGTTTGCTGTTTTGCTGTTGTTGCTCTGGTTGTTCTTGAATATTGTTCTTATTTCTGGGGTTTCTTGTTTTGGTGTGAACCAAAAGATTTCCAGCAATTTTCTGGCTATTTTTGCGCTTGGCCTTTGTGCTTTTCGCTCTTTGCGTTTTGAGTTTTGAGTTTTGCTCCACTTGGATCTCGTAGAGCCGGGAGTTATTTACGCTACTTTTTTATGATTTTCGCAAATTACTTTTCGTTGGGCAACTTTTGGTGTTGTTTATGGTTGTTGTTGCTGCTGCTGTTGCTGTTGTTATTGTTGCTGTTGCTGCTGGACATATTTCCGTTGGCAGCAACAACATGACGCGGCGTTCTGACCGTCAATCAACGAACTGCAAGAGGTTAGAGAAATAGAAGGTAATTATTATCGAATAAAAACAAGCAATAGATATGAAACTTTGTCGATAGATAAAGCTTGATGTAACCAAAAAAGTCCCAGAGTTTCAAGTAGTTATAATTATGAAATAATATCTAAATATTTGTTGATTCAAAAATTGACCACAAAATGCAATCAATTCAATCCACTGATTTTAAACTCATTCACAAATCTCTGGCATACGTATACGTAATTTAAGAGCAACAAGAATGGTAATGAAATCACGCTGCTGGCACAAAAAACCAATCCCAAGCGTAATTGCGTTTTTAATTAGGGGATTTATAAGCGGAGGTTCAGCGGGTTCTACGATTTCCACAACATTTCCACAGGCGAAAGGCGGAAATGGATAGTTTTATTTTCGCTTTTTTTGGCTTTGGATGCAACAAACACCTGGCGACTGTCACCATCCATTTGGATGAGTGTCCATCCGCTGCCTTCCGTTCCACTAATTGCCGCATTGAGAGAAGAAATGACAAATAAGCCACAATATATTCCACAGTACATCAAAATTACATTAGGCCAACCGTGTGAGTTGCCGAGCACCGACTGCTGACCCATTTACCATTTATCGAGTGCTGACCGTCGCCAGTTGACTGTGATGTGTTAATTAGTCAAATGTTGGTCAACACTTGGCGCTGTTTGACTTGCGTTTCAAGTGGACTTTGCATCTGAAAAGGGGCGGAGGTACTTTGAAAAACATTTGCGACCTGCTTAAACGGATTACTCTTGGGATTTATCAATGACAAATTGTTAACACACTTGTTTGTTCAATTTTTTAAACAATTTTGGTATCTCTACAAAGTACATGAGCGCATGGCACATTTCTGGTAACTATAAGCATAGATAAAATATAAGTAATATTTTCCTCCCATTTATTATTTTATTTAAATAAACGAAGGGTATTCAAATACATTCAAGATACTATACTTTAGCTTTCCTATCAACTCCTCGCAAATGGGCAATCAATCTCACGTAATATTCCTCCCTTCAGCTTCGCCTCATTTCCTTTGCATTATTTCTCAGTTTATTGGGATTTTGCAATATTATTTCTGGCATCTGCCGGCCTTTTCCTGCGTGCAGTGCTTTTGTATGCCAGGCACAAAAATGCCAGGCAAAAAACGAAAAGGAAAACCAAAACCAAAAATCGAAGCAAAATCGGTAAAAATGATTTAATAAGTCGCCGGACAGGCAAAAAAAAAAACCACTGGCAACCGGATATCGGAGTCGAAGTTGAAGTTGGAACTGAGTAAATGTTTTGCAATTTCCCTAAGATTTCCATGAGTCGGCTGGTATCCGTATCTGTATCTGTATCTGTGGTTATTCGCAGATACAAATAAATATTCGCAACTGTGTGGCATGTTGCAAGCATGAACATGTGCGTGTGCCACACGATCGGCGGTTCCTCAATTAAACAGCACTTGCATACACAATTTTATTTGTTTTTACCATCGATCGTTAAGCTCCCGAAAATTAAGTCCAGCCAGAGCCGATTAATGGTTAAGCGTTTTAATGCCCCCACTCGAAGTGTTGATCATCATGAGAGCAGCAAGTGGACACCAAACAAGGCACACCGAAAAAAATATATGATAGATAATATTTAATCCCTAATTATATAAATTAAAATACGTCTTTAATAAATCATAAAATATATGTGAAATATTCTGTATTTTTTCAATATATCTATTTATTCTATATTAGCAAATAATAATATATTTTTAATAGCTTTATTTGAAGTTTTATCTGCAATATCTTTCCTAAATAAATACCTCAAAATTGTTTTTCGTGCACGAAACACCGAACACCGGCGGACAAAAAGCACTTGATTTACGAGTTCCGTCCGCAGAAGCTGCAACTTGCAGTCGTGAATATGGATGTGGATGTGGATGTGGATGCCACTTGACTCATTTGCCGCACTCATCCACTCATCGAATTCATTCATTACGGGACAGCCGCTCTGCCGCCAATAATTGTTATTTTATTGTTTAATCGCCGACAACGTCGACGGTCGCTTTGATTTTCGCCGTCGCCGTCGATTTGCCCCCTGAATAATAGAGTTGTTTTTTCGAGCCGCGAACGGAAGGCATAACGATGGGGATTCGATTCGATCATGATTCGTTTGTCCGACCAAGTACTATCCCCTTTATCTCTTCTCGTTCCCCAATAGCCATGGATTTCGATCTCGTTTTTATGGCGTTTGATTGTTACAAGGTTTCCGCTTGCCACCTACTCCCCATCAAGGTCGAGTTAATTGGATCGGAAAAGTATCTGGCATTTTCGGAATTCATATTTACCATTACTATGACACTTAAATGGGTTTTTCAGATTTAAAACGAGGACGGAAGCTAACTTCGGCAAGCCGAAGTTTTAATACCCTTGCAGATTTTACGAATTAAAACTTGACTAGACTAGCAACATGCATTAATAAACAACAAAATATTTTATAATTGAAAAAATAAAATTTTAAAATTTTTCACCCTATTGTTCCTATGGGAGCTATAGGATATAGACGCCCGATCGGCACGCGCGTTTACCCTAATGAAGGTACGCACAAAAAAATACGATTTGGAAAGTTTCATGGGAATAGCTAATATTTTGCGCGAAATATCCTGAAAAACGTAAAATTTTGACCGATTTCACCCTATTGTTCCTATGGGAGCTATAAGATATAGACGTCCGATCGGCACGCGCTTTTACCCTGATCAAGGTACGCACAAAAAAATACGATTTGGAAAGATTCATTCCAATAGCTCTTACACTGAGCGAAATATCTTCATTTTTGTGAAAGCTATATCCGATTGTTCCTATGGGAGCTATAGGATATAGACGTCCGATCGGGTCGGCTTTCAAACTTGATCTGCGTACACATGTTTTAGGACGACTGTGAAAGTTTCAAGGCGCTAGCTTTTAAACTGAGCTCGCAAACGGTATTGAAACAGACATACAGACGGACAGACGGACAGACGGACAGACGGACAGACGGACAGACGGACAGACGGTCAGACGGACAGACGGACAGACGGACAGACGGACAGACGGACATGGCTATATCGACTCCCCTATTGATCCTGATCAAGAATATATATACTTTATGGGGTCGGAAACGTCTCCTTCACTGCGTTACAAACTTCTGACCAAAATTATAATACCCTCTGCAAGGGTATAAAAATGTCATTTTGTTCATGAAAATGCTTAAAACTTAAAACTTCAAAATTAACATTTCACTAAACTTTATACATACTCTTGCTTTTCCTCTAAAAACCTAAAAATTTCCCACAGCTTACAAACAGAAGGGATCTATGATTAATGACAATTAGAATAAGTAGTCCGTTTAGCAGCACTGATATTATGGCGTAGCCCCCTTTAAATTAATAAGCACCTCCTTTCAGATTCCCAGCAGAGGTAAGAGCCCAAACTAGAATATACCCCCAGTGATTATGCAAATGGGCAAACGGGTAATGAGCGGCATCCCATCTCGCGGCTTTTGTGGGTCGACAATTGTCGGTTCGCTCTTACTAATTCGGTTTAATTAAGGCGTTGCGGCGTTAATGAACCGTAAAACAAAGACCGGGCCAAAAGAGCCAGCACAGTGGGCCTAATAGCTTATTTTTCTTTTTTTTTCCAGCGAGTGAAAGAAGGGCAAGAGTCAAGACGCTAAAAACAAACGGCCAACTTTCCCGCTGTCAACAATGGGCAGCCGGCTGTCAGGTGGGCGTGGCCCTCGAGCTGTTCACATGTGTCTGTTTTCGAGTGCCTACTGTCTACTGTCTGCCGCCGCTAATGACAATGACTCCCCTCCCCAGTGGGTAAAAGTGGCGAGCGGCCAGAGAAATCCTCCAATTCGGATTCGCGCAGAGCTGTGAAAGCTGCGAAAAGCGAGTGACTTTGGCCCTAGAATAAAGTTGTTATTATTGTTGCATGCACAGGGAAGAGGGGACCGCAAACGATCTAGAAAGTGACGGAAAGTTTTCACACTTTGGCATGAATTTTATGAAAGTTCATAGCTATTGTTTTGGGTGTGTAGGAAAGTTAAGGAAAATAATAAATAAAAACTAAAAATTAAACTAAATAATAAATCTGTTCATTTAATTTTACTAAAAGTTTATCGCTTAATTCGTTGGATTATAAATAAAATAAAATGTTGTAACCTTAAGTTTATTTTTTAGATTTTTTTGTTTCAAGTTCGTTGCCTAAGTCTTTTGATTTTACATATATTCTTGCAAAAGTTCGGTCCGTTCTACGGTCTAGAATTTTGTGCTGATTCAGCGGCTTGAGCTTAAGACACCCTTCTAAAATTGTGAAAGGAACCAATGACAGATCATAACACTCGCACCGAATGTTATTTTTTTCGCTCCCCGGCTGTTTTGTCTTCAAGCGAAATCAACCCACACGATTAAACATTAAATAAGCTAACGCACTAACGGGCTGCGACATGATCATTATGCAGATTTATGACTTCAACACTTGCAACTGATAGTGCGGCCAGCCCCCTTCTGCCACCCCCCCCCCCCTGCAGCCCCTTCACCTACGCCCCTGACCATTTCGTTGTTAACAAAGTTGTTTGTTTATGAGGCGCTTGGCTTGAATTATGGCTGGAAATTAACAACAATTTAGCGGCTCAGACTTGTCGCCAGCTTCCACAGCCATTAGCAACGACACTTGCCCAGATCGGATCGGTTCGGTTTGGATCGGCTCCGATAAGTACCGGGTTATATACGCGCATATATACGATCTTTGGATCGTAGCATATGCTGATGCTGGGCCCATATCTATTTGGGCCCCAAGTGGGCGTATCGAATTGCCTTTAATTAATCATTTTGTCATAGTACTCAGCTCTAATTAAATTCAATTTCAATTTCAAGAATCGATCACTTGGCCCGTCGTCAGGTTGAAAAATGGTTATTAAACTATTGCGAAATCTCGTCTGGGGCCAAGCGCTCTAATTGGTTTTACTTTACTCTTTTACTGCCTTATAATGTCCCCGATAACTGTTTAATTGCCAAACGTTAACAAGGAACCCACTGAAAGCGACAACGACAACGAAAACGAAAACTCTGAAAAATTGTTGCATGCAACTTTGTATTTTCGGTTTGTAGCCAAGGCATCGCAGCCTTATCGACGGGGGGCGTGGCACCAGGGGCGTTACAATCTGTCGGTTGGCAAAATGTTTGTTTAAACTGCACTTTGGCAGCCAACGAAATGGAAACACCAAAGGTTACCGTGGGGCCAGGCATTTAAAAAATATAAGAATTATCATTAAAAAACTGCAAAACCATTTTAGATTTTCATAAATAAATTATTTGAATTTTTTAAGAATAAAAAAATTTATTGCTGAGATTTTATAATTTTATTTTATATGCTACAAATACTATTTTAATATTTTTAATTTCTTTCAGGAATATATAAAATATAAATATAAAACTTACTAAAGTTTACATTTATGACATGTCTCTTGGTCACTGTTTTATTGCGTGCGTGAGATAGTAAATCTCTCACTACCTCCCTGCCCCTATATCATTATATTTGCTACACAGAAATAAAGTCTGAAAATGTTTTAAGATCTATATTTTAAATATCGAATGTTTTGCATTTTTCGATATTTATATTTACTACTTCCCTTCGAAACATCGATATTACGGAATTGATATTGTGAAAATCCAAAGTTTAGCTTTTTGATACGATCTTTTTTCGTTATAGAGAAAATATTGAAAATTCGATAATTTGTAAGCTCTACTATTGAATGGCTATTATTTCTTCAAGTATTTTTCTCAGCATGCTAGATGGCATGTGTGTCGATTGCAATTAACTAGCTGGAAATATGACCGGGCCAAGAACCAGACCAACCCCCTCCCCTTTCCATCTCCCCCCCCCCCTGCCTCTCCCCTTTGACCCGTTGGCTTTGTGCTTTGCATTTGTCGCTTGTCGCTCGTCTGGTTTATTGCACTTTTGGCAGCTAATATTTATTAACCATAATTATCGGTTGCCGCCGGCCATTCTAACTGTACACGATCTTTTGGGCACGGCTTCCGGGCCAACAGACTAGAGACCAGCTTGCCTTAATTGCCAACAAAAGGCAGCAGTAGTAGTAACAACAGCAGCAGCAGCAGCAACATCATGCAAATTACTTGACTTGGCTCTCTGGATCGAGTGGGCTGGCAAAACTCAATTCAAATTGATAGATGGGCCGAGGTGAGGACAGGCCACTATTGTGGCTGCACAGCAAAAATACAACAAAAAATCGCCGACTCATCTTTCACCACAAATCCATTTCCCAGACGTGGAAAAGCGGCACGGAAATTATGAGGCGCTTTTCTTTTTGGCATTGAATGAAAATGCGAAGGTAGCCAAAGTGAATGTCTGATTTCGATGTTGATGTTGCCACTTGCCACCGTTGGTGTTGCTGGTTGCCAGTTGCTAGTTGCTACTGTTGCCCACCTGCAACAAGCGAAATCTTTTGGCCGGAAGCATCGACAAATTTGCACTAAATGGCGCCACGGCACGCGCATCATCATCATCAACATAATCATCGTCTTTTGGCCATTCAACAGATTATACTAATGGTTTTATTATTTTTTTTTTTGCGATTCCTCGCGTTTCGTGATTTAATTTTTTTTCCAACTGGCTTGAGGGTTTTTTTCTTTCATCGTTGCCCAAATTAAAAGGCGCTCGTTGGAAAATTTAAAAAAAAAGTACCAAATTGATAGATAAACCGAATTAATGGGCAGATAATAAACGAGTATTAAAGTGCCCAAAAAAAGTTATATTTGTGTACCCCTATGGTAAGATAGACGAGCGTTGAAGAGGTAAACATTGCGGCAATCATTTTGTGGCCTCAATAAATAAATTTTAAAAATTGGTATTTTTTAAAAAATGTTAAAATAAAAAAAGTAATAAAATAAATATAAAAAAAAATAAGTTTGTTTAAACACATAGTAATTTAAAAACTTACTTAAATGCTCTTCATAATTGGTTAACACTCATGCCGATAAAATATATATATAACGAAGTCCGGAAAGTTGATGGATGTTTCTAAAAAGATAGTAAAATACAGAACAAATTTAAATAACAATTATTTAAGAACACTCGTTTACAAACAATTTAAGTAGTAAAAATTACAACAGAGATATAAAATTGTTTGCCATTTCCCACTCAGAATTTTCCAACTGAGAAATTCGAATGGAGGAAAACAAAAGACTTAGGACACAAACTTGCGAGTTATTTAGGCTTACGCGCAATTGAAATGACAAATGCCACAATGCATTTATACCAAGATGACGCAAGTGGCAAAACAGACAGTCAGACCCCCTTCTTGGCCAGAGTTTTAACCACTCGGTCTGGTTTTTTTGGTCCCTCTATAATTTACCTGGTATGCGTGCGCGTTCAATGCATTTTTCCTTTATTTCTCTGCTCGGCGGCACGATAATTTTCATTTTTTGCACCGCTGCCACTGCAGTTTGTTGCCTGCCAATAAAAGTCTTTGTCAACGGTTTTGTTGCTGTAATCAAGTCACACGCATGCGCAACGAAGTCAGCAATTTCAAATATTTCTGCGCGCTCTGGGCTGGCACTCTTCATTTGCATTTAATTCCAGCGAAAGAAATAAAACATATATTTCCATTTCCACTTGGGACACCCCGCCCCCTCCAACCGACTGATGGATAATTAAATCGCATTTAATTGCCCTCGGCCGTAATAAAAACAATGTGTGGCAATTGTGAGAACCCACAGAAGCCATTGACATATGGCATCGGCATCGACAATACGGAATATGGAATACGGAATATCTCAACGATTGCAAAACATATTGCCAACCATTTGTCCAACCTGATATTGTTCGGGCTGAGTTATTTGCCTTTGCCGGCGCACAAGACAAACGATATGCATTCATTGCTTATGACAGCAATGAATATTGCCATATTCCAATGGCCCTTGAAGTGGATTGCAGATCGGAAACGGGGGGCTCTCCACAATGGTTTTCTGCCCAGAATATTGTTGATTTATATCATTTTCTGGACGGCAAACCAATTTAAAGCCTCCTTGGATTTATAATGGTATTTTCAGGTCATATTTTTGGCGTCTCTGGGGTTAATTTTTTAATTTGTAGTATTTTCACACCAGCAGAAATAATCAGATTAAAATAAAATTTATTAACTATTCTTGGGTAGTTAAAAAATATTATGTTTTGATATTTAATAATTAAATAATTATTTTAAAAAACCTCTATATTTAAAGTAATTTAAACCTTAAATAAAATATATAAAAATAACTTAATTATTATGTATATGCCAAATTTAGCTTGAATTTATAATAACATATCATATAGACATTTGACAAACCCACAAATTTCCCAAGGGCTTTTCCATTTTCATTGTCAACCCCGCTAAGCGGCTACTTATCGCATTTAATTGTGATTATAATTCGTCTGTTTATGGCGGGGACCAGAGCTGCAATTAGCCGCCAGTTGATTAACAATAATTGCGATGTGAAACACTTTAAAATGCCATAAAAGAGACTTATGAGCAGCATGCCAAACGGAGTTGGTGGGGGGCTTTTATTGGTGTTACAGAGATCGCTGAGATCGCAGAGAATGCCCCACATTTGGTCAGACCCCCAAAAGTGGTCGAAAACCCGAAAACCGAAAAAATGTGTCTGTTCAACAGGATGCAATCAATGTCATCCGACATGAACAGCCGGCGATATAATTAAGACGAGAATGCCGAATAATTGATGCCAATTGATTGGACAGGAAGCGCATAAATTGAAACGCAGCCAATCGAAGAATCGGACAATTGTCAATCGAAGGAAAAAACGAGGGCATAGAACTTATGACAGCTTCATTTCAGGAAAATGGAAAAAACATTGGAAATACATATACAGATGGCGATCCGATCTTATCGCTGGACATGCGACAAGTTGATCGATCGATGGGACCACACATCGGCGACGGCTTGTCGAACCTATCGTTATCGATTGGCAATCGCCACGATTCGGACAGTCGACATGTGCCCAATAAATCGAACATTGACAGACACAACACTTGGGCGGTAGTTGGGTATAAATTATCTTTTCATTTTCAGCCTCCATAATTTTTCATACATTTTTTTGTTAGTCCAAACGGTTTCCTTATTTGCTGCGCCAGATAAATTAAGATATTGCTAACATAATTATGATCTCAAGTTGGAGGGGGGAAAAACCGAATGGAAGAAAGTAATGAAAAGCGGGCAAACACCGAATGATGAATGTGCCTAGATAAATTCAGCGAATTATTAAGTGAAAGAAATTTTATTAAAGCCAAAATGTGCCCGCAAATAAAGCTTAATAGTGGATGAAATGATAGAGTGCTTAAACGCCTAGACAAAGTGGTTTTAACTGGTGTGTGCCTAACGATAATACGCGGTTTTTCCAGTCTTTATTATTATTTTTGAAATGCCCAAGGAGATTATAAACCAATTTAAGACACGACTTTCTTTTAGTTTGCTTTTACTTTTCTTTAATTTTTTTTTATTTTTGGTGTAAGACCATTTTTGGCCAAGTTACAGCAAAAATACAAAAAGGAGAAATCCATATTTTTGTCAAAAACCAAAATTGCAAATTTTCCACAAAAAATATTTCGTTTTTTTGCTGACAAAAAGGAAATATTGATCCAAATTTGGATTGTCATACCTTTCTTAAATCGTTATTAAATTTAAAATCGATTGGCATTTAAACCTGGACATTTTATTTTTTTGACATTTTTCGCAAAAAATCATGAGGTACCCCCTTATAAAAAAATTTAAAATTTGCAAAAATTTTATTTTAACAAGATCATTCGGAAAGTGTCATGGATTTATTTATTATTTTGTTACCTGCTCAAAACAGTATGTATTTTTGGTGTAGGACCATTTTTGGCCAAGTTACAGCAAAAATACAAAAAGAAAAAATATATTATATTTTTGTACAAGAACCAAAATTGCGAATTTAAAAAAAAAAACAAAGCAATTTTTTTGCTGAAATAATATAATATATAATAGAAATATTTATCCAAATTTATATTGTCATACCTTTCTGAACTCGTTTTTAAATTTCCAATCAATTGGCATTTAAGTCTAAAAATTTTTAAATTGTCACTTTGCAAAAATTTATGATAAAATTCAATTGATCAAAAAATAAATTTTCTGGAAAGTCGTGGGGATTGTTAGTTTAGGTTGCTAACTACTGAAAACAGTCGGACTTTTAGCTGTGGGCCTCGAGTTGTTCAAGTTACGACAGGAAAATCGCAATAAAAGGATATTTTTTCTTCTATCAAAATAAAGATGAAATGCCTTGTTAAGCTCGTAATTTAATTCCCAATCGATTAACATACAATATATTTTCATGGATTGCCTTGGTCTGTAGGCTCCTCCAATCCGTGAATCATTCTGGTCTTGGTGCCCCCTCCAGATATTTGCATTTTACAGATCGTCTGACAACGGGGAGCGTTCGCCGATCTGCACTGGCATATATATATCATATATATGTGGCCGGTCGCACATAAATATTTGCTTATGGTAACCTTGGGTGCGTGGCCCAAACCCGTTACGACCGGACGGGCATTATCTCGCTTTGGGTGCGCATTTTCCGAGACTTGCCTGCGGGGCATAATTGGGTTTTAATTGATACCAAAACGAAAATGAAAAACCCCACAAAAGGCGGCCGAACTCAAATCAGAGCCGCACAAAAATATCGAAAGTCTCGAAGTCTGCATGCAAATTCTAGCAAAGGGAAGTGATTAATTTTGACGTTGCGGAGGCTTGGCTTAGTTTTTAGCTTCGATTTTTTCTGTTCCAGCCAAATATCACATCACATATCATATCGAATTACCGAGCGGCCTTAACAACACAATTAAGACCCGTTTACATTTTTGGTTTGGTTTTTATTTCCATTTTTCCCTCGGCCAATTGAATTGGCCTAATGAGTGCAACGAATCTGACAGCATGGATATCTATGGATATATGGTCATATGTGGTGGCCCATTCGGATCTGTCGATGCAGCTAATCCGCGGCCGCTGATTGTTCATTCCGAAAAATAGAAATATGTGAAAGGGCCGTCGCCGCGTTGTCAACGAATTGCGATTCGAATACACAAATATAGCCACGCCGATATGCAGATCGACGCTTTTATAGCCACGGACTACAAATCATTGAGTCACGCCTATGAAATTTACATAAATATGAGCATTCAAAATAAAAGAAAGAAAAACGTTTGAGCCCGGCAAAGGAATCTCGCCCAGCAATGCATGCTAAATGCTCTGCGACTAAGAAAAGGCATTTATGAAAACAATTCCAATTAATTTTCAAAGGAAAAACGCCAGTAGAAATCATTTAACAATTAAGAACAAAATATTTATGAAATAGAAATATATAAAAAAAATATTTTAAAAAAATTAAAATAAAAAAGTAAAGAGAAATTTAAACTGGTTTTGAAAAATTACCCATCTGCTTACCATAAAAATGAAAAAAAAAGATGTATAGAATTATTAACTGAAGAAATATTGGAAAATTTAAAAAAAAATATCCAAATTGCTCACCATAATCAATGGACACCCAAACTTGGTTAGGGTAAGCAAAATGCAATTCATCAGCTGGCAATAAGCATAAAGCCATAAAACCATCGACTGACTTAATGGAGTCGTTTGAGCGACAAAATTGTTTAGTGCAGCTGAAAAAAAGACGAAAAAAAAACAGAATTGAAAGCCCCCTTCGCTGCCCCTTGATTGAGCCACGCCCCTGGCATTTTTTCACGGGGGGCAAGAAAACTAAAAGAAGCGGAGGCAGAAAAAATGCTAAAGTTCGTTTCTTAAGTCTTTCGTTTGACGGCGCTAAAGATTGCGCAAAAAACAAAAAGTGAAACAACTCCCGAAATCCCAGAAATCCAACTTCGTGCAACAACTTAAGCAGTTTACAAAAAATAAAGCCAGTAAATAATATGACCAGCGGCTGGAGGATAATTGTTTGGTTATCTGAAATAAGTTTTTTGGGTTTTTCTTTGGCTTTGTCTCGATTACTGCTCCAATTTAAAATATCGCAAAGAAGCCGAAACCAATCCCAAAATCGAATCGAATCGAATCAAATCAAAAAGTTGCCAAATGTTGCAGCAGTAATTATTGTTTCCAGGCAATATCGACGTGTGGGCGTGGCTAAATCAGCCTTAGAATGCGGTAGAGAAAGCAACAATAAGCAACAACAAGCGGCAGCAGCTAAAAAAAAGTAAACAAATTATCAAGTTGGGCAAAGTAAGGCAAACAAATTGGTGCCAAGGTTGCCGCGGGACAAACAAATAGGGTCCAAAGCCATAATTAGATCAAAAGTCATAATTTTTCTGTATTTTTTTTAGTTACCTTTTCGTTGCTGTAACAACAAACAAACAACCAGCCAACCAACCACAAAAGGTGCACAGAAAAAATACGCCAGGCAATAAAGAAGCAAAGCCAAAGCCGCGACCAAAAAAAATCACTTTAATTTGAGCGCATTTCATTTTGTCAAGTCGCTGGTCTGGCTTTTATAGAAAGAAGAAAAAAAATAAACAGCACACCAACAATAGAGCACGTTTTGTAGGGCGGTCAGCAAAAAAAAACACAAAAAACCAAAAAAAAAAAAAAGGAAAAATTCGTAGCCAATTTAAATGTCATTGCGCCATTTTGATCCCCACCCCCAACCCTTTCGCCTGTTTCCAGCTCTTAATTCGAAATTGAAAACCGAAAAGCACAAATCTTATCAATGGATTATCTACAACAGCGGAACAGCATCGGTCGAGGAGGTGGGTGGTGCTGGGCGGTGGGTTGAGAGGTCAGCGGTGGTCCATGGAGGCGTCAACTAGCCACTCACAAAGTGATTGGATCCCGATCGATTCGGCCAGATAAAATAAACAAAACCCAACCACCGGCGAGCCGCGATTCGAAAGTGAAAGCCACACAGAGCGAGGGTTCAGTGGTTCGGTGGTTCTGGGCTGGGTTGTGGGTCGAAAGGTGAAGCAAAGATGCAACAAGTGGAAAATAAAGCACAGAAATTATATAAGAAATACAATGCACTATGGTCCAAAAGTCGATTTTTTTGGCATAAACTCTAAAAATTGAGTCACAGACTTCAAACTTTACACATTCTGTTTTTTTACAAAGAATAGTATGCAAACAAATTTTTGAGTCTGTGCGACCACGCCCTCTTTTGCCTCCCATACAAGCAAATTCATAATACTACACTGTGTTATAAAATTTAACCTTTTTTTAAATACCTCGATGAAATCTTAAAAGTCCTATTTGCTTTAAATAATCAGCGCTCTAAATGTGCTCTCGAAAAAATTTTCACACCCAAGGATTCTAAAAAAAAGGACACTAAAGTTGGAAAAATTCTGTTTTTGGCAAACATTGAACCTATTTTGCAGACGAACGGATTTTTCGTATGTAATGTAACTCAACAAATTTAAAAAGTGCAACTCTGTATCTTTCAAACCCCACACTCACAATAATTTTTGTAATTTTTTTAACGGAATTATAAGCAAAGGAAGACATTTCCTTTTCTTTCTCTTACGAATGCTTAACAAGGAAGGATTCAAAATAACTACTTTTTTTAATTTATTTTTGATGTTTCATCATCTTTTAAGTGGTAATTGATAATTTTTACAGAAATGCAATCCGAAAAAAATTAAATTTTCGATTGTTGCTGCGCCAAATATCCTAGAGATCGCTACGAAGAAACTTTAAGGTCCCTGAATAGTGTGGAATTGCGTGAAAAGGGGGACGAACGGGGAAAAGGTGTTAATTAGCGCTGAAAAACGACATGTATATGTACAAACTGGCGTACTTAGTTTTTGTGGGCAGACGTCGGGTCGTTAGTTTTATCCCACTAAATACAGGGAACAAATATTAATTTTCTTAAAAAACACACATAAATTGGAAATTAAACACAGGTCGAACACTAAGATTACACATAAATGTACTATACACACTAAATATTACATACCTTGATCTTTCATTTCCATAATTTACTTAATTTAGTCGGGACAAAGAAGTTTTATTTTTTTACACAAACGTAAATAAATTATTATGGCGCAAATTTCTTAGTCCTAAGCAGCTGATCGATTGTGTACTTTTGAAAGCTCATAAAAAGCGTTAGTGTAGCTTTTAAAGCTTTTTTTTTTAAGTTTGTATATGTATGATCTATTAACTTTAAGAATTTAAAATAAAAAATACAAAACATTACCATAAAAATTTCGACTTTATGCCAAAAAATCGGCCGCTCGGACCATAGTGCAATGGATTAAAACAAAAATGTAGTACTAGAATATAATGAAAGCAATTTTTAAATAAAAAAAAAATAATATAATATAATATAAATTAAGTAATAAAAATAATATCACCAACATGTGTTCAATTTTTTAACAATCCTTGTATATTTCCCTGATTAAGTAGGAAAATAATAAAATGGTTTAGATGCTGATTAAATAATTACAGCTCTGCCGTTTCCAATTGTGACAGCCACCCTGATTAATTTCCAGCTAAATAACAATTTTACATCAAGCTGGCGCGCTTAATCTCCTTTAACCTCGGCACTTAATACCCTGAGGTATCAGAACCACCCGCTGCACCACCCTGCTCCACCCAACTTCTGACCCTGACCCAACCTTGCACCGTCAGTCAGCCGAGTGAATGCCTGGCAGCTCGCATTCGGATCTCCACTATCATCGAATCTTCTATCGGTGACACCACCGATCGATCGATCGATTGAACCGCCCTGACTCTGACTTGCACCACTGAACCACCGAACCGAACCAAAACCAAAACGAACCAAGCCACCGCGGGCAAATAGAGCATAGCCATGCCGAATGTTTGGCCAACTGTGTCTGCACAAAAATTTGAAAATGATACTTTGGTGCTCGAAAAAACTTAAAAATATATATTCGTATTCCAAGTTGATATTGAAAGATCAAAGTGCGTTAAGAATTCTACATCCGAGCTTCTTATGCATACTGAACAATCTTTAAAAATACATTTTAAAATGTTGTATTGTTTAAAGATTGTAAAGAAGAAATTATAAGATATTATAATTTTTTGTGATCTTAAAATTTTCAAAAAACCTTATTATTTACCTTAAGTTCTTGTTTCAAAAAGTAGCGATTGGAAATTTATTTCTGAGTAATTATCACGCGGGATGGTCAATGATGTGAGGCACCACCTCGACTTATGCAAATGTGGTGCGTCCTTCTAGCCGGCAACTTATATGCTGCGGTGGGGGTGGAGACTTCTCAACTTCTCAGCTTGACCCACGCCAGTTGGTATAGACTTAAATGCTATAGTTTTCGAAGCATGTGGCGCGAGGTCTTGACATTGTACCTTGAGCATTGTCATGATTTGTTGTCATCAGCGGCTTGCAAATGAAAAGCTGCCAAAGCAAATCAAATGGCAAACAGCAAATAGCAAACAGCAAACGGCTAAAAACTAATAGCAAATTGTTTTGCTTACTTGAAGGCATAGGCATGGCCATCCAGCATCGGAATCGGACGTCTCCACACCCAGTGGGCGTTACACATGTGGTGCACGGTGGTTGTTGCTCTACTTTTTGCTAGATATTTCTCACTCGTGAGTCATTTGTGGGCTGGAGAACTGATGGGAGAATTGACTGGGCCGAGGCGAGTGTTAATGTTTTGAAAATAAAAATAAAAATGAAAAGGAAAAACAAAGCCTGAGGGGCTATGAAAATGCAATTGCACAACAACCAAAATTGATAAACCGAATGACGCGCTTGAGTGGTTGTTGTTGCCCATGGTTGCGCCATGGAAATTCTTGCCAAGGTTCATTTAGCCGAACATGCCTTGCGCCTTGCTTTAATTAAACTTTTGCCCACTAAATGTTTTACTTTTCGAATCGTTGTTCGATGGCTTGGTGGTGCGGTGGTTTGGTGGTGCTGTGGTGTGGTGGTTTCGCCTGCGGTTACCCTTTGAAGTTGCCCAAAACGGGGTGCGAGCCATAAATGAGGCATCCCACCGCCAAACATATGTGGGTGGCTGAGCGATTTGAATCGCATATTGCACAATCTGCTAATTAAAATGTAAGCTACCCATTGAGTTGGGTGGTTCGGAAAATGTGAGTGGAAATCTCAGTGTTCTCGCCTATGACATCTTCTTATATGCCATTTAATGACAGCATTCTGTTGTGAAATTCCATTTAGCAAAATTGCTCTTGCCCCACGTTGGGCGCCAATTATAGTTAACCCTCTCAAGAGGTAGAATTTTTTTAAATTATTTCTTTTAGTTACCAAATCAGTATTTCTTTCCTCTTAATGTTATTATTTTCTTTAAATTTGTATGTCCTTTCCTTTAATTACTTTAATTGTCCCACGTTGGGCGCCAATTAGTGTTGGCCTACACAAATTGTACCGTTTTTTAAATACTGTTGCTTCAAGTAATCCTCACTGCATATCCTACGGCCCAAAGAGTTTCGTTAAACCCCTGGAGTTACCCAATCTTTTGTTTTGTTACCATTATGGCTGCTGCTGCTGCCTGGATGTGGCACTTTGTCATCTTGCAGTGGCATTTCGGAGATGCGAGCACTCAACACCGACACATTGTGGCATGTGGGCGAAGCTTATCTTTTGGCCGAGGGCCCCGAGTCGGAGTTGCCACAAGATAAACATGGCCAAGGTGTCCGCAACTTGAGGCTCTCGCCATAATTACAAGAAGCTGTTGTCGTCGTCGTCTTTTGGCCAGCAAAGCAGCGAGCAACCAAAAATGAAGTTGGACAACAAAAAAATAAAGAAAGAAAATTTACCACTAAGGCAGAAGAGGGAAATACCCTAGAAAACGAAGCTAGCGTTCTATTTAATGATAAGTTTAAGACAACACACAACGAAAGTAAAGTAACCAGAATGTCGAATAAGTAAAATTTGTAAAGAACAATCTATATCGCATAGATATTGCCTTAAAACTTCTTCAAAAACTAGTAATGCCTGATGCAAGGGTATGTAAAGCAGCAAAAATAAAGTTTGCAATAAGTTTTGGCTTACAAATTTGCCAAACAATGCAGATCGCTGGGCACGACGTTGAGCTGGGTCGCTTTGGCTTTGTCTGTGGCTTTTTCTGGACTAGAGACTCTCGACGCTCAACTCTCGACTTGCGATTTGCGATCGGGGACTTGCGACTTCTCGAGTGGCTGATGGAACTCTTTCCCTCGTGTGTGAGTGCCGGCAATTATGGTTGAAGCGACTTGGGGATTCGATCGCACTCGACTCGTGCCACGCGTCCGCATTTACAAGACCAACAAATTATGGGCATCCCGAACCCCTGATCGCCAGCCCTCGGCTCCAATCTCTTCGCATCTCAACAGATCGACTGCCGGATGGAAGGCTCCGGCTCCAGAAGGAGGTCATACCTAGCTGGACTCCTTACTTAACTTGAGCTCATTAAGTACCTCAACGAAATACGGTAAGTTGTTTCAATAACTAAAAGTTGTATCAATCGTTTTTAGGTCACTTCCAAAATCAAATATTATATCCGGAAAAAAATACTTTTTATAGGTTAGGTAGTTTTATAAGCTTTTTAAATAGGATAAATAAAATCTAGAGGTTAAGGACTTTTATAATAATTCCAGATTATTCAAAATTTTAGTCCTGCTTTTAAAAGAAAAATGTATATAAATTACAATACCAAATAGTTATGTCCCAATTTTCATAAGTATATTATCATATCATATTATCAAACTAAAAAAAACCCCTTACTTTTATAATAAGAACTTCACTTTTTTTTTAAAAAAGATTATTTTTTTAGCCATTTTTGCTTAGTGATATTAGCTGGTAACTACGTTCTGCTGTTGCTATCGGCTGACTTTAGTATATGTATATTCAAATCGAAAACAAAGACAAAAAGGGTTCGCTGATCTCCGAAATGGAGCAACATTTTTTCTGTTTTTTCGGTTGTTGTATTTATTGTGAAGTTAAAAAAAACTTTGCAAACTTTTGCGGTTGGCGATTTATTTTCGGTGGTTTTTGTTGTTGTTGCTGTGGCAGGTTCACAACGAACACGACCAGAGTGAAAGAGAGGGATGATGGGGGGAGGGAATCGGGGGGGAATGGAGCGGGACGGGACAGTGGTAACGGGAAACTGTCCAAGTTATCCAGTTATCCATGTGCCTCACGCAGCAGTCGAAACGAGAGCAAAAGTAGCCACCGACATCGCTTGTTTCGGTGCATGTTGCCGACACACTGGGAGAAAATACTTTGAAAACTATTAAAGTTTTTCTATATTTAAAACAAAATTCTACAAACTTATTATGGTTTGGCCAAGTTTAATAAGTAATAAAATAAGTATAAAGAGAGGAAAACAAATAAGGATAATAAATTATATTAATTTTCGAGGCGTTTTTTCCGTATCTTTTTTAGATTCTGCAAAGTTTTTAATCTTTGTATCACATCTAAAAATTGGTAAGTCTATAGGAAACTGGTGAAGAATACTATTTTCTTTTTGTTTTTGTTTATATTTATATTTTCCTTCTTATTCTCTTATATTTATACTATTTTTTTGTCTTGTTCATTTTGCTCAGTGAGCTTTGCTTGCTGCTTTTCGCTTTTTGTTTTCTTAGCAGTTTAGCGCCCGCTGTCCATGATTGTCCCCATGCCCCACTCAGGTAGCCCCCTTCCCTGCCCCTGCCACTCCCCCCGCCCCTCCCCCTTTGGAGGAGTGTGTCCACGTACCAACATTGGCCTAATGTTGCACATTGTGTGCTGAGCCTGATCTTGTTTATTATGCAAGAAAGCTGCCAAAGTGAGCCAAAGCCGAGCGACACACCGATATACGAGTGCCGGAGCCAAACGGCAACAATCGCAGAAAGTAAATTTACAAAAATTTCAATCGAACAAAGTGCTGAAGCCTCTTGACCAGCGACAAGAGAAATGGGAAGTTATGGGGACATAACCGGGTTGTGTCGAAATGTTATCGCCATGATCGTTTTTGTAGATCGCAAATGGTTCCTTCTTTTAAAGCCTTAAATCGCAAATAATTGTATAAAAAATAAGAAAGGAAAAATATCAAAAACAGATTTAAATATTTAAAAATATAAAAGTATTTTCAATTGAAACTTACTTATATTTTTAAGATTTTCTTCAAGTATTTTTTAATTAGCTTACCCATTCCTCTCAATTAGAATCATATGCAAATTATAAGGTTCAGACAAAACCGTTAAAATATATGCCAGACAGCCGAAATTACCAAATAAAAATCCCAAATCTGAATTATAACTTAGAATAATTGAAAACTGGTTTTCTATTGTTCCAATATTAATGAGAGTAACAAATGTAAAACCATATTTCAAAGTAAAAATATATTATAAACGTCTCGTTTTGTTTTATTTTTTTCACATTTTTTTGTAGCCAATTAAACACTTGTTATATTTTTTGTTGCTTTTTAAATTCTGAAAAGGTTGCCATCACTTTCACATGCACACCACACTCTGTCCATATAAAGTGGCTAATTTTCGGGCCTGTATGATCATCACTCTTATGTGTATTACGCATACCTTTTGCTAATTTATGGCTTGTTTCACTAACTGGATGCACCTTGTTTTTTCCCTTTTATCATTATCGATCGATCGGCGAAGTAAACCCAAAAAAAATCACAGCTTTATCGCTGATAAAAATCACATTTAAAGGCAGTGCGCATGCCCAGTATCGTTAGTCGTGTGTTACTCGATATATTTAATGATAACTTCCGAATGGGCCATTTGTTATGTTTTCGGTTTCAGTTGGTTTCGAAAAGAACCGCCTGGAACCGTGGGGGAAAACGGTTGAGCGATTTAAATGGCTCCGCACAGCGCGCACTTTGAATTGCGACTGATCGCTGGAAGTCGGGGAGCCAAGGCGGAACGAGTGGAATGGAACGGGGAACGAGTGGAATGGCACACAGACTGAGGCGGCGGCACAGTCGCAAAGTGGGCGGCACAGCGCGTAGGCCTAAATGTTAATGCAATTTGCTTTATGCGCATATGGAACAACGCGATCGGAGCTCTTGAATTTTGTTTTTTTTTTTTTTTGGTAGGGTGTTTCAAATGGAGGAGTGGAGGCACAACAACTGACGCTGTTCTTTTGTGACATATGGATCTGGGTCGGGTCAAAAGGTAAGTGCTTAAAATGCTCTTTAATGCCGCACAAGCTAAAGCTGCCAACTTGTGGTCATTGCGGGTCCCTTTTTTGCGCTCCACTGGATGGATGATGGAGCCGAAAGTTGGGTAAGCGATGGATGGGGTAACCCCGATTCGAAAAGCATAAATAAAGAAGGTGTGCAAGGAACATTTAGGACGCAACAAAGTCTTAGGGGAGTTTAATCCACCAAGAAAGGAGATCCCATGATTTATTGAATTTCTTCTTGGTTCTTTTTTTTTTGTGTAAGAATATGTAAAGAGTTCACAAAAGATTGTCTCCATATTATTATATCTTAATTTAAGAGATTTGATCTTATTTTAATATTTAGCAAAATAATAGGCTATAATATTATACTTTTAACATTTTTGAAAATATATTTTTAACATGTAAATAAATATCTTTATAAGTATACTTTAATTCCACTTTATTGACTTTAGAGAAATTATATTTATATTATATTTTATAACCATATATATATATTATATTATTTTTTTATAATAATAGTTAATATTAAAAATTAAAATCCAAGTTTTGGTTAGTTTTTTCAGGAAATATATCTCCTCAAGTTTAAGATATATAATATTTATAGAGAAGACCTTGCTTTAATTCCACCACTCGATCATCCTTCAGTGCGACCGGACTTCCTCTCCCTAAAAGACACTCATATGGAGGTTCTGGTTCTTTCATGGGCAAGGTCGTCTTTCTTCCATCGAGATGGTTGCGGTTCAGTGGGATCGGAAGTGTTTTACTGCCGCTTGGCCAATGGCTAATGTTAATCCAAAGCCAAGACCAAGTCAACGTTGCAGAACTGCAAGTCTGATACAAATCAGAGCAGAAATCGCCCAGGAACCACTGCTATATAGTTATTACTTTGAAGACCATTCGAATCCACTGACTATTCTCAATCGGAGATGTATGGCGACGCATTCGAGCAGAATATGCATATGATTAGACCAAAATAAATAAGCTTACCTCAATCGCCGGATCCAGCCTCCATCAGAGAACAGGTTCGATTTTCAAATAATATTATTTTCGTATATATTTTTTTGCACTTTTTGCTGCTGTTGTTGCTGGGATTCTTTCGACTGCACCATAAACAAAATTATTTAATTTGCATATTAGAAATTTTTGTTTCTTTCGCTTTGCTTTGTTTTATTATGATTATTTGTTGCCGCTGCTGTTGTATTGTGTATATTTAATAATTCACTGCTAATATACTATACATATATTTTTGTTTTACCAAATTCACAAAAACAAAAAGGAGCAAAAAAAAAATTGGGCGAATTAGGTGAGTAATTCTCCGTTCATTAGCGAAAAATCTGTTGGCAAAAATATGTGATTTACCCGTGATAAATTTGATCAATTCATAAGTCACTTCACTTCACACCCGCCAGGTTTTTGAACGATTCTCCTGCCCGTTTTGGCCAGGCTAAAAGCGAGAAGAGGAAGTTCGTCAGCTTTGGCCGAAAGCGAAACACTGACTGACTGGCTGATAAAGACAGAGCTGTCTGGAGGCGAACCGAGCTGAGCCGAAAATCTAAAAGACCCAGACGAAGAAAACCGATCGTGGCCGAAACGACTGAAAGCCAGTGGAACGACCGAAAGCCAACTTGGCTTGGGTGGAAATGGAAAAGAAACACGACTCAGACTTTGAGGGGGAAAACTCTGGGGGCGGATAGGGGGGCAAAATATGCTAATCATAGGCCTCTGAAATATTAGGCCCTGGATTAGTCGGTGGGCGTTCGCAAAATCCAGCAGAAATAAGTCGGGCAGTTGAAGTGCAGCAATTGCAGCCATAAAGACTCATTAAGGGCCAGCCATGAATGTAAGTTACCAACACAGGATATTCGAAGATTTAAGTCCTCAGGTACTCCAAATAAACATGTTTTTTTTTCAATTCTGGATTTCAGTTTTTGACAAAAATATGGATTTTTTCTTTTAGTTTTTTTGCTGTAACTTGACCAAAAATGGTCCTACACCAAAAATACATACTGTTTTGAACAGACAACGAAATAGTAAATAAATCCATAAAACTTTCCGTGTGAATTTGGAAAAATAAAATTTTCCCCAATTTTCCATTTTTTTTATAAGGGGGTACCTCATGATTTTTTGCGAAAAATTAAAAATGAATAAATTGTCAAGGTTTAAATGCCAATCGTTAGGAAATTTAATAACGAGTTCAGAAAGGTATGACAATCCATACTTTGAATCAGTATTTGCTTTGTTATAGCGAAAAAACTGCAACGTTTTAGCGAAAAAACGGGTTTTGTTTTTTTTTGGAAATTCGCGATTTCAGTTTTTGACAAAAATTGGAATTTTTTCTTTTGGTTTTTTTGCTGTAACTTGGCCAAAAATGGTCCTACACCAAAAATTCATACTGTTTTGAACAGATAACAAAATTTGCTATAAATCCGTAAAACTTTCCGTGTAATTTTGGAAAAATAAAATTTTCGCCAATTTTTAATTTTTTTATAAGGGGGTACCCCATGATTTTTTGCGAAAAATTAAAAATGAATAAATTGTCAAGGCTTAAATGCCAATCGTTAGGAAATTTAATAACGAGTTCAGAAAGGTATGACAATCCATACTTTGAATCAGTATTTGCTTTGTTATAGCGAAAAAACTACAACGTTTTAGCGAAAAAACGGGTTTTGTTTTTTTTTGGAAATTCGCGATTTCAGTTTTTGACAAAAATTGGAATTTTTTCTTTTGGTTTTTTTGCTGTAACTTGGCCAAAAATGGTCCTACACCAAAAATTCATACTGTTTTGAACAGATAACAAAATTTGCTATAAATCCGTAAAACTTTCCGTGTAATTTTGGAAAAATAAAATTTTCGCCAATTTTTAATTTTTTTATAAGGGGGTACCCCATGATTTTTTGCGAAAAATTAAAAATGAATAAATTGTCAAGGCTTAAATGCCAATCGTTAGGAAATTTAATAACGAGTTCAGAAAGGTATGACAATCCATACTTTGAATCAGTATTTGCTTTGTTATAGCGAAAAAACTACAACGTTTTAGCGAAAAAACGGGGTTGGTTTTTTTTTGGAAATTCGGGATTTCAGTTTTTGACAAAAATTGGAATTTTTTCTTTTGGTTTTTTTGCTGTAACTTGGCCAAAAATGGTCCTACACCAAAAATTCATACTGTTTTGAACAGATAACAAAATTTGCTATAAATTCATAAAACTTTCCGTGTAATTTTGGAAAAATAAAATTTTCGCCAATTTTTAATTTTTTTATAAGGGGGTACCCCATGATTTTTTGCGAAAAATTAAAAATGAATAAATTGTCAAGGTTTAAATGTCAATCGTTAGGAAATTTAATAACGAGTTCAGAAAGGTATGACAATCCATACTTTGAATCAGTATTTGCTTTGTTATAGCGAAAAAAGTGCAACGTTTTAGCGAAAAAACGGGTTTTGTTTTTTTTTGGAAATTCGCGATTTCAGTTTTTGACAAAAATTGGAATTTTTTCTTTTGGTTTTTTTGCTGTAACTTGGCCAAAAATGGTCCTACACCAAAAATTCGTACTGTTTTGAACAGATAACAAAATTTGCTATAAATCCGTAAAACTTTCCGTGTAATTTTGGAAAAATAAAATTTTCGCCAATTTTTAATTTTTTTATAAGGGGGTACCCCATGATTTTTTGCGAAAAATTAAAAATGAATAAATTGTCAAGGTTTAAATGCCAATCGTTAGGAAATTTAATAACGAGTTCAGAAAGGTATGACAATCCATACTTTGAATCAGTATTTGCTTTGTTATAGCGAAAAAACTACAACGTTTTAACGAAAAAACGGGGTTGGTTTTTTTTTGGAAATTCGGGATTTCAGTTTTTGACAAAAATTGGAATTTTTTCCTTTGGTTTTTTTGCTGTAACTTGGCCAAAAATGGTCCTACACCAAAAATTCATACTGTTTTGAACAGATAACAAAATTTGCTATAAATTCATAAAACTTTCCGTGTAATTTTGGAAAAATAAAATTTTCACCAATTTTTAATTTTTTTATAAGGGGGTACCCCATGATTTTTTGCGAAAAATTAAAAATGAATAAATTGTCAAGGTTTAAATGCCAATCGTTAGGAAATTTAATAACGAGTTCAGAAAGGTATGACAATCCATACTTTGAATCAGTATTTGCTTTGTTATAGCGAAAAAACTGCAACGTTTTAGCGAAAAAACGGGTTTTGTTTTTTTTTGGAAATTCGCGATTTCAGTTTTTGACAAAAATTGGAATTTTTTCTTTTGGTTTTTTTGCTGTAACTTGGCCAAAAATGGTCCTACACCAAAAATTCATACTGTTTTGAACAGATAACAAAATTTGCTATAAATCCGTAAAACTTTCCGTGTAATTTTGGAAAAATAAAATTTTCGCCAATTTTTAATTTTTTTATAAGGGGGTACCCCATGATTTTTTGCGAAAAATTAAAAATGAATAAATTGTCAAGGCTTAAATGCCAATCGTTAGGAAATTTAATAACGAGTTCAGAAAGGTATGACAATCCATACTTTGAATCAGTATTTGCTTTGTTATAGCGAAAAAACTACAACGTTTTAGCGAAAAAACGGGGTTGGTTTTTTTTTGGAAATTCGGGATTTCAGTTTTTGACAAAAATTGGAATTTTTTCTTTTGGTTTTTTTGCTGTAACTTGGCCAAAAATGGTCCTACACCAAAAATTCATACTGTTTTGAACAGATAACAAAATTTGCTATAAATTCATAAAACTTTCCGTGTAATTTTGGAAAAATAAAATTTTCGCCAATTTTAAATTTTTTTATAAGGGGGTACCCCATGATTTTTTGCGAAAAATTAAAAATGAATAAATTGTCAAGGTTTAAATGTCAATCGTTAGGAAATTTAATAACGAGTTCAGAAAGGTATGACAATCCATACTTTGAATCAGTATTTGCTTTGTTATAGCGAAAAAAGTGCAACGTTTTAGCGAAAAAACGGGTTTTGTTTTTTTTTGGAAATTCGCGATTTCAGTTTTTGACAAAAATTGGAATTTTTTCTTTTGGTTTTTTTGCTGTAACTTGGCCAAAAATGGTCCTACACCAAAAATTCGTACTGTTTTGAACAGATAACAAAATTTGCTATAAATTCATAAAACTTTCCGTGTAATTTTGGAAAAATAAAATTTTCGCCAATTTTTAATTTTTTTATAAGGGGGTACCCCATGATTTTTTGCGAAAAATTAAAAATGAATAAATTGTCAAGGTTTAAATGCCAATCGTTAGGAAATTTAATAACGAGTTCAGAAAGGTATGACAATCCATACTTTGAATCAGTATTTGCTTTGTTATAGCGAAAAAACTGCAACGTTTTAGCGAAAAAACGGGTTTTGTTTTTTTTTGGAAATTCGCGATTTCAGTTTTTGACAAAAATTGGAATTTTTTCTTTTGGTTTTTTTGCTGTAACTTGGCCAAAAATGGTCCTACACCAAAAATTCGTACTGTTTTGAACAGATAACAAAATTTGCTATAAATTCATAAAACTTTCCGTGTAATTTTGGAAAAATAAAATTTTCGCCAATTTTTAATTTTTTTATAAGGGGGTACCCCATGATTTTTTGCGAAAAATTAAAAATGAATAAATTGTCAAGGTTTAAATGCCAATCGTTAGGAAATTTAATAACGAGTTCAGAAAGGTATGACAATCCATACTTTGAATCAGTATTTGCTTTGTTATAGCGAAAAAACTGCAACGTTTTAGCGAAAAAACGGGTTTTGTTTTTTTTTGGAAATTCGCGATTTCAGTTTTTGACAAAAATTGGAATTTTTTCTTTTGGTTTTTTTGCTGTAACTTGGCCAAAAATGGTCCTACACCAAAAATTCATACTGTTTTGAACAGATAACAAAATTTGCTATAAATCCGTAAAACTTTCCGTGTAATTTTGGAAAAATAAAATTTTCGCCAATTTTTAATTTTTTTATAAGGGGGTACCCCATGATTTTTTGCGAAAAATTAAAAATGAATAAATTGTCAAGGCTTAAATGCCAATCGTTAGGAAATTTAATAACGAGTTCAGAAAGGTATGACAATCCATACTTTGAATCAGTATTTGCTTTGTTATAGCGAAAAAACTACAACGTTTTAGCGAAAAAACGGGTTTTGTTTTTTTTTGGAAATTCGCGATTTCAGTTTTTGACAAAAATTGGAATTTTTTCTTTTGGTTTTTTTGCTGTAACTTGGCCAAAAATGGTCCTACACCAAAAATTCATACTGTTTTGAACAGATAACAAAATTTGCTATAAATCCGTAAAACTTTCCGTGTAATTTTGGAAAAATAAAATTTTCGCCAATTTTTAATTTTTTTATAAGGGGGTACCCCATGATTTTTTGCGAAAAATTAAAAATGAATAAATTGTCAAGGCTTAAATGCCAATCGTTAGGAAATTTAATAACGAGTTCAGAAAGGTATGACAATCCATACTTTGAATCAGTATTTGCTTTGTTATAGCGAAAAAACTACAACGTTTTAGCGAAAAAACGGGGTTGGTTTTTTTTTGGAAATTCGGGATTTCAGTTTTTGACAAAAATTGGAATTTTTTCTTTTGGTTTTTTTGCTGTAACTTGGCCAAAAATGGTCCTACACCAAAAATTCATACTGTTTTGAACAGATAACAAAATTTGCTATAAATTCATAAAACTTTCCGTGTAATTTTGGAAAAATAAAATTTTCGCCAATTTTTAATTTTTTTATAAGGGGGTACCCCATGATTTTTTGCGAAAAATTAAAAATGAATAAATTGTCAAGGCTTAAATGCCAATCGTTAGGAAATTTAATAACGAGTTCAGAAAGGTATGACAATCCATACTTTGAATCAGTATTTGCTTTGTTATAGCGAAAAAACTACAACGTTTTAGCGAAAAAACGGGGTTGGTTTTTTTTTGGAAATTCGGGATTTCAGTTTTTGACAAAAATTGGAATTTTTTCTTTTGGTTTTTTTGCTGTAACTTGGCCAAAAATGGTCCTACACCAAAAATTCATACTGTTTTGAACAGATAACAAAATTTGCTATAAATTCATAAAACTTTCCGTGTAATTTTGGAAAAATAAAATTTTCGCCAATTTTTAATTTTTTTATAAGGGGGTACCCCATGATTTTTTGCGAAAAATTAAAAATGAATAAATTGTCAAGGTTTAAATGTCAATCGTTAGGAAATTTAATAACGAGTTCAGAAAGGTATGACAATCCATACTTTGAATCAGTATTTGCTTTGTTATAGCGAAAAAAGTGCAACGTTTTAGCGAAAAAACGGGTTTTGTTTTTTTTTGGAAATTCGCGATTTCAGTTTTTGACAAAAATTGGAATTTTTTCTTTTGGTTTTTTTGCTGTAACTTGGCCAAAAATGGTCCTACACCAAAAATTCGTACTGTTTTGAACAGATAACAAAATTTGCTATAAATCCGTAAAACTTTCCGTGTAATTTTGGAAAAATAAAATTTTCGCCAATTTTTAATTTTTTTATAAGGGGGTACCCCATGATTTTTTGCGAAAAATTAAAAATGAATAAATTGTCAAGGTTTAAATGCCAATCGTTAGGAAATTTAATAACGAGTTCAGAAAGGTATGACAATCCATACTTTGAATCAGTATTTGCTTTGTTATAGCGAAAAAACTACAACGTTTTAACGAAAAAACGGGGTTGGTTTTTTTTTGGAAATTCGGGATTTCAGTTTTTGACAAAAATTGGAATTTTTTCCTTTGGTTTTTTTGCTGTAACTTGGCCAAAAATGGTCCTACACCAAAAATTCATACTGTTTTGAACAGATAACAAAATTTGCTATAAATCCGTAAAACTTTCCGTGTAATTTTGGAAAAATAAAATTTTCGCCAATTTTTAATTTTTTTATAAGGGGGTACCCCATGATTTTTTGCGAAAAATTAAAAATGAATAAATTGTCAAGGCTTAAATGCCAATCGTTAGGAAATTTAATAACGAGTTCAGAAAGGTATGACAATCCATACTTTGAATCAGTATTTGCTTTGTTATAGCGAAAAAACTACAACGTTTTAGCGAAAAAACGGGGTTGGTTTTTTTTTGGAAATTCGGGATTTCAGTTTTTGACAAAAATTGGAATTTTTTCTTTTGGTTTTTTTGCTGTAACTTGGCCAAAAATGGTCCTACACCAAAAATTCATACTGTTTTGAACAGATAACAAAATTTGCTATAAATTCATAAAACTTTCCGTGTAATTTTGGAAAAATAAAATTTTCGCCAATTTTAAATTTTTTTATAAGGGGGTACCCCATGATTTTTTGCGAAAAATTAAAAATGAATAAATTGTCAAGGTTTAAATGTCAATCGTTAGGAAATTTAATAACGAGTTCAGAAAGGTATGACAATCCATACTTTGAATCAGTATTTGCTTTGTTATAGCGAAAAAAGTGCAACGTTTTAGCGAAAAAACGGGTTTTGTTTTTTTTTGGAAATTCGCGATTTCAGTTTTTGACAAAAATTGGAATTTTTTCTTTTGGTTTTTTTGCTGTAACTTGGCCAAAAATGGTCCTACACCAAAAATTCGTACTGTTTTGAACAGATAACAAAATTTGCTATAAATTCATAAAACTTTCCGTGTAATTTTGGAAAAATAAAATTTTCGCCAATTTTTAATTTTTTTATAAGGGGGTACCCCATGATTTTTTGCGAAAAATTAAAAATGAATAAATTGTCAAGGTTTAAATGCCAATCGTTAGGAAATTTAATAACGAGTTCAGAAAGGTATGACAATCCATACTTTGAATCAGTATTTGCTTTGTTATAGCGAAAAAACTGCAACGTTTTAGCGAAAAAACGGGTTTTGTTTTTTTTTGGAAATTCGCGATTTCAGTTTTTGACAAAAATTGGAATTTTTTCTTTTGGTTTTTTTGCTGTAACTTGGCCAAAAATGGTCCTACACCAAAAATTCATACTGTTTTGAACAGATAACAAAATTTGCTATAAATTCATAAAACTTTCCGTGTAATTTTGGAAAAATAAAATTTTCGCCAATTTTTAATTTTTTTATAAGGGGGTACCCCATGATTTTTTGCGAAAAATTAAAAATGAATAAATTGTCAAGGCTTAAATGCCAATCGTTAGGAAATTTAATAACGAGTTCAGAAAGGTACGACAATCCATACTTTGAATCAGTATTTGCTTTGTTATAGCGAAAAAACTACAACGTTTTAGCGAAAAAACGGGGTTGGTTTTTTTTTGGAAATTCGGGATTTCAGTTTTTGACAAAAATTGGAATTTTTTCTTTTGGTTTTTTTGCTGTAACTTGGCCAAAAATGGTCCTACACCAAAAATTCATACTGTTTTGAACAGATAACAAAATTTGCTATATATTCATAAAACTTTCCGTGTAATTTTGGAAAAATAAAATTTTCGCCAATTTTTAATTTTTTTATAAGGGGGTACCCCATGATTTTTTGCGAAAAATTAAAAATGAATAAATTGTCAAGGTTTAAATGTCAATCGTTAGGAAATTTAATAACGAGTTCAGAAAGGTATGACAATCCATACTTTGAATCAGTATTTGCTTTATTATAGCGAAAAAAGTGCAACGTTTTAGCGAAAAAACGGGTTTTGTTTTTTTTTTGGAAATTCGCGATTTCAGTTTTTGACAAAAATTGGAATTTTTTCTTTTGGTTTTTTTGCTGTAACTTGGCCAAAAATGGTCCTACACCAAAAATTCGTACTGTTTTGAACAGATAACAAAATTTGCTATAAATCCGTAAAACTTTCCGTGTAATTTTGGAAAAATAAAATTTTCGCCAATTTTTAATTTTTTTATAAGGGGGTACCCCATGATTTTTTGCGAAAAATTAAAAATGAATAAATTGTCAAGGTTTAAATGCCAATCGTTAGGAAATTTAATAACGAGTTCAGAAAGGTATGACAATCCATACTTTGAATCAGTATTTGCTTTGTTATAGCGAAAAAACTGCAACGTTTTAGCGAAAAAACGGGGTTGGTTTTTTTTTGGAAATTCGGGATTTCAGTTTTTGACAAAAATTGGAATTTTTTCTTTTGGTTTTTTTGCTGTAACTTGGCCAAAAATGGTCCTACACCAAAAATTCATACTGTTTTGAACAGATAACAAAATTTGCTATAAATTCATAAAACTTTCCGTGTAATTTTGGAAAAATAAAATTTTCGCCAATTTTTAATTTTTTTATAAGGGGGTACCCCATGATTTTTTGCGAAAAATTAAAAATGAATAAATTGTCAAGGTTTAAATGCCAATCGTTAGGAAATTTAATAACGAGTTCAGAAAGGTATGACAATCCATACTTTGAATCAGTATTTGCTTTGTTATAGCGAAAAAACTGCAACGTTTTAGCGAAAAAACGGGGTTGGTTTTTTTTTGGAAATTCGGGATTTCAGTTTTTGACAAAAATGGGAATTTTTTCTTTTGGTTTTTTTGCTGTAACTTGGCCAAAAATGGTCCTACACCAAAAATTCATACTGTTTTGAACAGATAACAAAATTTGCTATAAATTCATAAAACTTTCCGTGTAATTTTGGAAAAATAAAATTTTCGCCAATTTTTAATTTTTTTATAAGGGGGTACCCCATGATTTTTTGCGAAAAATTAAAAATGAATAAATTGTCAAGGTTTAAATGCCAATCGTTAGGACATTTAATAACGAGTTCAGAAAGGTATGACAATCCATACTTTGAATCAGTATTTGCTTTGTTATAGCGAAAAAAGTGCAACGTTTTAGCGAAAAAACGGGTTTTGTTTTTTTTTGGAAATTCGCGATTTCAGTTTTTGACAAAAATTGGAATTTTTTCTTTTGGTTTTTTTGCTGTAACTTGGCCAAAAATTCATACTGTTTTGAACAGATAACAAAATTTGCTATAAATCCGTAAAACTTTCCGTGTAATTTTGGAAAAATAAAAATTTTCGCCAATTTTTAATTTTTTTATAAGGGGGTACCCCATGATTTTTTGCGAAAAATTAAAAATGAATAAATTGTCAAGGTTTAAATGCCAATCGTTAGGAAATTTAATAACGAGTTCAGAAAGGTATGACAATCCATACTTTGAATCAGTATTTGCTTTGTTATAGCGAAAAAACTACAACGTTTTAACGAAAAAACGGGGTTGGTTTTTTTTTGGAAATTCGGGATTTCAGTTTTTGACAAAAATTGGAATTTTTTCTTTTGGTTTTTTTGCTGTAACTTGGCCAAAAATGGTCCTACACCAAAAATTCATACTGTTTTGAACAGATAACAAAATTTGCTATAAATTCATAAAACTTTCCGTGTAATTTTGGAAAAATAAAATTTTCGCCAATTTTTAATTTTTTTATAAGGGGGTACCCCATGATTTTTTGCGAAAAATTAAAAATGAATAAATTGTCAAGGTTTAAATGCCAATCGTTAGGAAATTTAATAACGAGTTCAGAAAGGTATGACAATCCATACTTTGAATCAGTATTTGCTTTGTTATAGCGAAAAAACTACAACGTTTTAGCGAAAAAACGGGGTTGGTTTTTTTTTTGGAAATTCGGGATTTCAGTTTTTGACAAAAATTGGAATTTTTTCTTTTGGTTTTTTTGCTGTAACTTGGCCAAAAATGGTCCTACACCAAAAATTCATACTGTTTTGAACAGATAACAAAATTTGCTATAAATTCATAAAACTTTCCGTGTAATTTTGGAAAAATAAAATTTTCGCCAATTTTTAATTTTTTTATAAGGGGGTACCCCATGATTTTTTGCGAAAAATTAAAAATGAATAAATTGTCAAGGTTTAAATGCCAATCGTTAGGAAATTTAATAACGAGTTCAGAAAGGTATGACAATCCATACTTTGAATCAGTATTTGCTTTGTTATAGCGAAAAAACTGCAACGTTTTAGCGAAAAAACGGGGTTGGTTTTTTTTTGGAAATTCGGGATTTCAGTTTTTGACAAAAATTGGAATTTTTTCTTTTGGTTTTTTTGCTGTAACTTGGCCAAAAATGGTCCTACACCAAAAATTCATACTGTTTTGAACAGATAACAAAATTTGCTATAAATTCATAAAACTTTCCGTGTAATTTTGGAAAAATAAAATTTTCGCCAATTTTTAATTTTTTTATAAGGGGGTACCCCATGATTTTTTGCGAAAAATTAAAAATGAATAAATTGTCAAGGTTTAAATGCCAATCGTTAGGAAATTTAATAACGAGTTCAGAAAGGTATGACAATCCATACTTTGAATCAGTATTTGCTTTGTTATAGCGAAAAAACTGCAACGTTTTAGCGAAAAACGGGTTTTGTTTTTTTTTGGAAATTCGGGATTTCAGTTTTTGACAAAAATTGGAATTTTTTCTTTTGGTTTTTTTGCTGTAACTTGGCCAAAAATGGTCCTACACCAAAAATTCATACTGTTTTGAACAGATAACAAAATTTGCTATAAATTCATAAAACTTTCCGTGTAATTTTGGAAAAATAAAATTTTCGCCAATTTTTAATTTTTTTATAAGGGGGTACCCCATGATTTTTTGCGAAAAATTAAAAATGAATAAATTGTCAAGGTTTAAATGCCAATCGTTAGGAAATTTAATAACGAGTTCAGAAAGGTATGACAATCCATACTTTGAATCAGTATTTGCTTTGTTATAGCGAAAAAACTGCAACGTTTTAGCGAAAAACGGGTTTTGTTTTTTTTTGGAAATTCGGGATTTCAGTTTTTGACAAAAATTGGAATTTTTTCTTTTGGTTTTTTTGCTGTAACTTGGCCAAAAATGGTCCTACACCAAAAATTCATACTGTTTTGAACAGATAACAAAATTAGCTATAAATCCATAAAACTTTCCGTGTAATTTTGGAAAAATAAAATTTTCGCCAATTTTTAATTTTTTTATAAGGGGGTACCCCATGATTTTTTGCGAAAAATTAAAAATGAATAAATTGTCAAGGTTTAAATGCCAATCGTTAGGAAATTTAATAACGAGTTCAGAAAGGTATGACAATCCATACTTTGAATCAGTATTTGCTTTGTTATAGCGAAAAAAGTGCAACGTTTTAGCGAAAAAACGGGTTTTGTTTTTTTTTGGAAATTCGCGATTTCAGTTTTTGACAAAAATTGGAATTTTTTCTTTTGGTTTTTTTGCTGTAACTTGGCCAAAAATGGTCCTACACCAAAAATTCATACTGTTTTGAACAGATAACAAAATTTGCTATAAATCCGTAAAACTTTCCGTGTAATTTTGGAAAAATAAAAATTTTCGCCAATTTTTAATTTTTTTATAAGGGGGTACCCCATGATTTTTTGCGAAAAATTAAAAATGAATAAATTGTCAAGGTTTAAATGCCAATCGTTAGGAAATTTAATAACGAGTTCAGAAAGGTATGACAATCCATACTTTGAATCAGTATTTGCTTTGTTATAGCGAAAAAACTACAACGTTTTAACGAAAAAACGGGGTTGGTTTTTTTTTGGAAATTCGGGATTTCAGTTTTTGACAAAAAATGGAATTTTTTCTTTTGGTTTTTTTGCTGTAACTTGGCCAAAAATGGTCCTACACCAAAAATTCATACTGTTTTGAACAGATAACAAAATTTGCTATAAATTCATAAAACTTTCCGTGTAATTTTGGAAAAATAAAATTTTCGCCAATTTTTAATTTTTTTATAAGGGGGTACCCCATGATTTTTTGCGAAAAATTAAAAATGAATAAATTGTCAAGGTTTAAATGCCAATCGTTAGGAAATTTAATAACGAGTTCAGAAAGGTATGACAATCCATACTTTGAATCAGTATTTGCTTTGTTATAGCGAAAAAACTACAACGTTTTAACGAAAAAACGGGGTTGGTTTTTTTTTGGAAATTCGGGATTTCAGTTTTTGACAAAAATTGGAATTTTTTCTTTTGGTTTTTTTGCTGTAACTTGGCAAAAAATGGTCCTACACCAAAAATTCATACTGTTTTGAACAGATAACAAAATTTGCTATAAATTCATAAAACTTTCCGTGTAATTTTGGAAAAATAAAATTTTCGCCAATTTTTAATTTTTTTATAAGGGGGTACCCCATGATTTTTTGCGAAAAATTAAAAATGAATAAATTGTCAAGGTTTAAATGCCAATCGTTAGGAAATTTAATAACGAGTTCAGAAAGGTATGACAATCCATACTTTGAATCAGTATTTGCTTTGTTATAGCGAAAAAACTGCAACGTTTTAGCGAAAAAACGGGGTTGGTTTTTTTTTGGAAATTCGGGATTTCAGTTTTTGACAAAAATTGGAATTTTTTCTTTTGGTTTTTTTGCTGTAACTTGGCCAAAAATGGTCCTACACCAAAAATTCATACTGTTTTGAACAGATAACAAAATTTGCTATAAATTCATAAAACTTTCCGTGTAATTTTGGAAAAATAAAATTTTCGCCAATTTTTAATTTTTTTATAAGGGGGTACCCCATGATTTTTTGCGAAAAATTAAAAATGAATAAATTGTCAAGGTTTAAATGCCAATCGTTAGGAAATTTAATAACGAGTTCAGAAAGGTATGACAATCCATACTTTGAATCAGTATTTGCTTTGTTATAGCGAAAAAACTGCAACGTTTTAGCGAGAAACGGGTTTTGTTTTTTTTTGGAAATTCGGGATTTCAGTTTTTGACAAAAATTGGAATTTTTTCTTTTGGTTTTTTTGCTGTAACTTGGCCAAAAATGGTCCTACACCAAAAATTCATACTGTTTTGAACAGATAACAAAATTAGCTATAAATCCATAAAACTTTCCGTGTAATTTTGGAAAAATAAAATTTTCGCCAATTTTTAATTTTTTTATAAGGGGGTACCCCATGATTTTTTGCGAAAAATTAAAAATGAATAAATTGTCAAGGTTTAAATGCCAATCGTTAGGAAATTTAATAACGAGTTCAGAAAGGTATGACAATCCATACTTTGAATCAGTATTTGCTTTGTTATAGCGAAAAAAGTGCAACGTTTTAGCGAAAAAACGGGTTTTGTTTTTTTTTGGAAATTCGCGATTTCAGTTTTTGACAAAAATTGGAATTTTTTCTTTTGGTTTTTTTGCTGTAACTTGGCCAAAAATGGTCCTACACCAAAAATTCATACTGTTTTGAACAGATAACAAAATTTGCTATAAATCCGTAAAACTTTCCGTGTAATTTTGGAAAAATAAAAATTTTCGCCAATTTTTAATTTTTTTATAAGGGGGTACCCCATGATTTTTGTTGCGAAAAATTAAAAATGAATAAATTGTCAAGGTTTAAATGCCAATCGTTAGGAAATTTAATAACGAGTTCAGAAAGGTATGACAATCCATACTTTGAATCAGTATTTGCTTTGTTATAGCGAAAAAACTACAACGTTTTAACGAAAAAACGGGGTTGGTTTTTTTTTGGAAATTCGGGATTTCAGTTTTTGACAAAAATTGGAATTTTTTCTTATGGTTTTTTTGCTGTAACTTGGCCAAAAATGGTCCTACACCAAAAATTCATACTGTTTTGAACAGATAACAAAATTTGCTATAAATTCATAAAACTTTCCGTGTAATTTTGGAAAAATAAAATTTTCGCCAATTTTTAATTTTTTTATAAGGGGGTACCCCATGATTTTTTGCGAAAAATTAAAAATGAATAAATTGTCAAGGTTTAAATGCCAATCGTTAGGAAATTTAATAACGAGTTCAGAAAGGTATGACAATCCATACTTTGAATCAGTATTTGCTTTGTTATAGCGAAAAAACTGCAACGTTTTAGCGAAAAACGGGTTTTGTTTTTTTTTGGAAATTCGGGATTTCAGTTTTTGACAAAAATTGGAATTTTTTCTTTTGGTTTTTTTGCTGTAACTTGGCCAAAAATGGTCCTACACCAAAAATTCATACTGTTTTGAACAGATAACAAAATTAGCTATAAATCCATAAAACTTTCCGTGTAATTTTGGAAAAATAAAATTTTCGCCAATTTTTAATTTTTTTATAAGGGGGTACCCCATGATTTTTTGCGAAAAATTAAAAATGAATAAATTGTCAAGGTTTAAATGCCAATCGTTAGGAAATTTAATAACGAGTTCAGAAAGGTATGACAATCCATACTTTGAATCAGTATTTGCTTTGTTATAGCGAAAAAAGTGCAACGTTTTAGCGAAAAAACGGGTTTTGTTTTTTTTTGGAAATTCGCGATTTCAGTTTTTGACAAAAATTGGAATTTTTTCTTTTGGTTTTTTTGCTGTAACTTGGCCAAAAATGGTCCTACACCAAAAAATCATACTGTTTTGAACAGATAACAAAATTTGCTATAAATCCGTAAAACTTTCCGTGTAATTTTGGAAAAACAAAATTTTCGCCAATTTTTAATTTTTTTATAAGGGGGTACCCCATGATTTTTTGCGAAAAATTAAAAATGAATAAATTGTCAAGGTTTAAATGCCAATCGTTAGGAAATTTAATGACGAGTTCAGAAAGGTATGAAAATCCATACTTTGAATCAGTATTTGCTTTGTTATAGCGAAAAAACTGCAACGTTTTAGCGAAAAAACGGGCTTTGTTTTTTTTTGGAAATTCGCGATTTCAGTTTTTGACAAAAATAGGAATTTTTTCTTTTGGTTTTTTTGCTGTAACTTGGCCAAAAATGGTCCTACACCAAAAATTCATACTGTTTTGAACAGATAACAAAATTTGCTATAAATCCATAAAACTTTCTGTGTAATTTTGGAAAAATAAAATTTTCGCCAATTTTTAATTTTTGTATAAGGGGGTACCCCATGATTTTTTGCGAAAAATTAAAAATACATAAAATGTCAAGGTTTAAATGCCAATCGTTAGGAAATTTAATAACAAGTTCAGAAAGGTATGACAATCCATATTTGAGTCAATATATAGATTGTTTTGGCCTAAAAACTGCACTCGGCTAACGGTGCTAATCAAGAATAATATATATTCTTTATGTGGTTGGAAACGTCTTCTTCACTACGTTGCAAACATCTGACTGAAATTATATTACCCCTGCAAGGTTATAATTAGTACTTTCTAAAAATGTCTTAAAAATTTAGTTACATTTCAACCAAGTACCACTTGCTACAGTTTTTACTTCATTTCGTTCCCAATTTGCATTTGTTGTCATTCTAGCCGTTTTAGCTCAATGCAAAGTGCACAGACGGAAGTTGTAAAATGCAAAAAAAAAAAAACAGAAATATATTGAAAACCAGAGAAAAAGGAGGAAAATAAAACAAACCAATAATCGAAATCATTAGACAAAGGCAAACTAAGGCAATGGCTGCAATGAGTCGGACAACAATAACAAGAAATAATACTGCCGATCGAATCTAATTGGTGGAGCGGGTGGTGGTTGGCGGGGGGTGGGGAATCGGGTGGGCGGGGGCGGTAATGGGAGGAGGGATTGTATGGTGGGGGGTGGGGGAACGGGAGCGGGCAGCTCAGTGGAGTCCATTGGGTGCGGCGCCAACGCTAAACATAACGGCACAATTATAGTCGTCGTCAGATATGTGCACACATATATCGCAGCACTGAAAGAAAATATCACGAAGAAGACTCCGTATTTATTTTTTTGTATAAAAAAGTATTCAAAAATTAATTCGAATTTGTTGATCAATATTTTGAATTTTTCTAGCTAGTTTTAAGAAATTTGTGTAATAAAAAAACTTTTCTAGCAAGGTAACAAAATATTCAGTTGATATACTCTAAATTTTATCTTTACTTTAACTAAAATGTGGATTCACTATGTTTTATGTTTTACATTTTATTTTTGTATAAAATTAAATAATATTTTTATCTATTCTAATGATACCAATGTAAAACCACAAAAGCCTTTAAAAATTATAAATCAAATGAACAGGTTCAACAAATCTTATTCTAATATATTTTGAACTAGAACAGTTGTTAGCACTCCTTTTTTAAGGGTTATTATTAGAAGAATAAAACAACGATTTTTTCCACGTGCACTTCCAACGGTAACAGTGCGCATATGTATATTATAATTTTACAATTTTTTTCCATAGCATTTTTCTATCTTTTTTGCCACATTCTCCAAGGACAAACAACATTTTAGTGAGCGACGACGTCGCCGGCGGCTAACGGCACAAACCCATTCCAAGATTGATCTACAAAATACAAAATACGAAACTTTGGCTCTCAGTTTTTCGCGCTAGCCGACTTTCCTTTTTCTAACCTACGGCCTGCGCTGGTGTGAGTGTGTATCTGTGTTGGCCAAGTGTGCGGGCGCGCACTAAAACAATAACAAAAATACAAAACTAAAGACTAGGCAAAAATAAGGCAGTAAAAAATTATAATCCAGCTCTACGAAGAAAAGGTGTGGCAACGTTCTGTTTCTGTGTGTGGTTTAGTTTTAGTAGACTATTGCCATTACTATTACAGTTACTGTTACTATAACTATTACACTTACCGTTACAATTTCAAAAGCCGCCAGCGAAAATGACATGAAAATGAAACATTTGTGTGTTGGCTTTTCAGCCAACTTGAAGGCGAAGTTTTAGAAAATGTATCTTAAAGTTTTTTTAAAATCCTTTTAAATTATTTTTAAATTTATGCGATTAACTCTTAAAATATATAATTTAAATATTTATTAATATAAATATTTATAACAGTAAAGATAATTTATATCATCATTTCAAATCATTAAGACACTGATTTTATTTATAATATAATAATAGTGAATAATATTCCTTGAATTAGTGCATTTGATTTATATTATCATCATATCAATCAATAAGGTATAATAAATAAATACATAATACAAAGTACTTAAATAACATTCCTTTAAAAACAGGGAAATAAATATTTAAAATATCCAAAAACTAGAACCTTTGATTTATTTTATGTACACCACAGTTCTAATTAGTGTAGATATCCTCCCCATCCAAGCAGCACCTTATATGCAGTTGGCCAATAAATGCAATCAGAGTACGCCTCGTCATTGATTTTGGCCCGCAAATTTATGCTCACCGAGCCGAAATCCTTTTTGGCCATTACATTTTGGCGCTTGCCAAATCGTTTAGCAATTTATTCAAAGCGTCGGCGACAATTCACTTTTCGGATATGGATTCTTGGGATTGGAATCGAAATCGGAATCGGGGCGTTTTTGCAGCAGCAGCCTGCTGGCGGTGGCTTTTGCGCAATGCCAAAATTTATGGCCAGCCACTTACCCGCCAGCAAGGTCAGAACACTTAGAAGTGGTGCTGCCGGTGGTGCGATTGGTGGTTCTGGCAGTTCTGTTAGTTCTGGCGGTGATTCCAGGAGTGGGGCATGCAACAGGTCGCAGCTCGGCAAACCAGGAGCCACTCCAATGAGTCAGCAGCGGCAGCAGCTCGACTTTGATTTGTGGCACTCCGGGGCGAATATAAATCAGCCAGCAACTGCACATTCCCAAGGCCGCCACCACATAACCGCAACAAAAGGCCCCGGAGTCCGGACCCACCCGAAATCCAAGCCCATGCACTAAGAAATAAATAAATAATTAATTAATATCATATAAGTAACTAACTAATAATCTCAATAATAATAATAAGAATTGTTTGTTATTTAACAATGCAAAGAAAGCTTTGCATTAAATATTTCATTATTGGAGCCCATTAAAATTATAATTTTAAAAACCGACTAAAACTCAGGAACTGGTTAAATTTTTTGTAAGCAAGTTTTGTAAAATATAACATTATTATAAATATTATATAATAAAAACCGATATAGTGATAACTGATATTCAGCAAGTATAATTGACTAAAAACTAGATCAAAATTATATTTTAAAGTCATTTTTTGGAATATCTTTAATGGTCAAGTTTTGTAAAAATAATTGCAATATTTTTAAATATTTGAATATTAATAAGATTTTTATATGAAGTCATTATAAAATGGTTTCGATGCACTTTACAATCTTCGTTCTAATCTTCATTCAAAATGCGTTCGGGACATTTGCAATGATTTTTTCGTTATTTTTTTCTTTTTGGTTAGTGCATGAAAACCTATAGAAAACCCCCTCGCAAAGGTCAAGTCAAGTGAAATTGGCTGGGAGTTGGGACAAAGGCGAGAAAGCAGGCGACGGAGGCGAACAGTGAAGAAATTATGTCAAAATTTGAATTAGCGGCTGGGAAAATGAGATGGCCCGGGCGAAACAATGGCGGGGCATACATAAATTAATTTTTCCTATCAGCTGCAGCCGCGGAAAAGTGCATTCGCTTTTCACTTTCGTGTCGGTTGTTGGGCCTTTTGAATTGGTTTGGATTGGACGAGGTGGCTGCGAATGTGAATGTGGATGTGGTTCAGTTTCCAGCTGTTTGCGAGAATCATTTCAGCGCGATAAAGCCGTTGACAGAAGCGGTTTCCCTTTTTTGAGCCGATTTCGCGGTTTCGCCCTTGGCGTGCGGTGAAAATGCATTTTCCCAGCGACGCCGAAGAATGGGGAAAACTGCATTAGAAATGAGGAAAAAACAGTCGGCCGTGAAAATTGGTTTTTGGTTGGTTTTTCACTTATAAAGGTCTTTCTTTCCTGATTAAAACTGACCGCCAACCTTTAGTTGTATTTCCAATTTTTACAACAGTGTTTCATCTAGTTACTTTACCTGTTAATTACAAATTTGAATTTTGCCGCAATTCCATTGATGAACTGAATAACGGTATTTTTTAGTTCATTTTTCTTTTTAGATTTTTACAAAAGCAAACAATTAAATATTATAAAAATATAATATTATAAAACATTATTAACATAACATAACATAATATTATAAAAAGAAAATTCTTAAATATATTAAAAATTAATTATTTTCTTGTTTAAGAAACTAATTTAAAGTTGAACTTTTTCGCCAATACTGGCAACACTGGTCAGCTGATCTTTAATCTTAAAGCTACAATCTCGATTTTGTAAAGTTATCTTTGAGATTCTTCTAATCTTAACTAAGTAAATATTTCATAGGTTATGGTTAGTTAACTAGGAATTGTAAAAAAGAAGTACAAATTTAGATTCTGCAGAGTTACCTGACTTACAAATTTAATTACTTACCAAAATGAGCGGAAATCCACCAGTTTATTACGATGCGGAGGCAGTGCGTCGATTTCTCACCTGGCCGCTGGTCACCGAGGCAGTGGAATCGGCCCTCAAGGCCATAGTTAAGACTACCTCCTCATCCTCATCCTATGCCATCCAGCCGAAGAGGAGCTTCACCGCCTGCGGCAAGGAAGGAGCAGGGATTCTGCTCACCATGCCCGCCTTCGTGGGAGATTACAGCCTGGGTTCCACGCTGGCCTGCAAGCTGGTGACCTCGTTCAGCGGGAATAACCAGAGGAATCCCCCTTTACCCAGCATTCATGCCCATGTCCTGCTCTTCGACCATCAAACCGGTCGACTCTCGGCCATCATGGAGGGCACCGACCTGACCACCTGGCGCACAGTCGCCGCCTCGCTGGTGGCCACCAAATATCTGTACTTCCGGCGCTTCGGTTTGCATTCCGAGCGGGAAATGCCTATCAACGTGGCCATCGTGGGCTGCGGCGTCCAGGGGCAACTCCATGCGGCGGCCTTTTGTGCCAACTTTCGGGTGCAGCAGCTGCGTCTGTACAATCGCACGGAGGCGAGAGCCCAGGAATTGGCAAGGGAATTGGTTGCCAGGTTTAGTAACACCCAGATAATAGTTAGCCCAAGTGCCAGGGAAGCTTGCCAGGAAGCGGATGTCATCTGCATAGCCACCTACGCCAAGGAGCCGCTCATCTATCGCAAAGATCTAAAACAGAGCCATCGAGGAGTTCACATTAATGGTGGGTTTCGATTTAGGGTTTCCAAATAAGATACTTACCTTCTAGTTTTTTAGCTGTGGGTGCCGGCGAAGTGCACTTTTCGGAGCTGTCTCCGGATATTTACCAGCATTCGAAGGTCTATGTGGATTGCTATGCCAATGCCGAGTCGGAATTGGTGGGTCTGCCAGCCGAGATCACCGCCGAACTGGGTTCTGTTATCCTGGAGGGAAATTATCCGGGATCAGCGGACATCTCCATCTTCCAGTCCATGGGTAACGCGATCTCTGGGTATTTCTGACTTTTTTAGATATTATATCCCAATCCCCATTTGCAGGCATGGCTTCGGAGGACGCCTGTGTGGCCCAGGCGCTGCAGGAGGCCATCCTCGCCAGCGCTTGACTTTAGTGTTCTTGGGTTGCTCATGAGTGGGTGAACGAGAAAGAGTTGCTCACCAAACTGAGTGAGTGAACATGGTCCTTCGAACTTGTTCTTTATGGTTCACTTAAGTGAATTGTTCATTTTTGCTCACTTGCTCAGTTTTGCTCTCTTACTTGCTCTTTTTTGTTCACTTGCTCAGTGGCTCTCTTGCTGTTTTTGGCACAAAAAGTATTTCTTTTTACTTTTAGGATGCATTTTGCATTCTGTTTTACAGAACAGAACAAGTGAACAAGTGAACAAATGAACAAATGAACAAATGAACAAATGAACAAATAAACAAATGAACAAGTGAGCAAACTGAGTGAGAGAAAAAAAAAACAATGTTCACTTGTTCACCCAAATGAGCAGCTTTTACCCAACACAACTTAACTTAAACCCACTTAAAACCAATCTTCCCTTTGTACATGTGTGTATATAAAAAAGCTATTGGAAACATAACAATCGGTTGGCCTACAAATACCCGTCCCACCTCCCAGACCCAATCACTTCCAGATCACAGTCACATTCGTGTCCTTCTCGATGTCCCGCTCGATGGTGCCGGGCGAGAGGCCCGTCTTGCAGCAGATCTCGTCGAAGCTGATCAGCCCGGTGTACATCTTCTGGCGTCCCGAGGGCACGGAGCCCGTGAACACAGGGTACTTGTGGATGCAGCGGATGAAGCGATGCTGCAGCCCGAAGATCACCATGCGCCGCTCGTCGATGTTGTGGTGCTGCGGACAGAGGCGCTGGCAGATGGCGCGCAGGGTGACGCCGTGCGTCATCGAGGCGTAGAACTGGAAGATGCGCTGCACACTGGGCAGCGTCTTCTCCGCACGCAGGGCCACGTATTTCCGGCAGGCGCCGCTCAGCGCGGCACTCTGGATGAGATGCTTGAGGTTCTGGGTCATGTAGACGTTGCTGTACTTCAGGATGGGCAGCAGCTGGACGACGCCGTAGTAGACCAAATTCTGGATGCACGACTTCACCAGATCCGTCTCCACATCCGCCTCGGCGGCAATGCGGGCCACATGATTGATCCCATTGATGTAGGGCAGGATCTGCTGTGTGGTCAGGTCCCAGTTGTCCAGCGGAGCGTCGCGCAGATTGGCCAGCAGCAGCGGCACCATGTGATCCTTGACAGGCGGTGGATCCGGTTTGTGCATCACTATCTTTAGGTAGATCGTATTGTCGCCCTCCACAATGGTGGCCACCTTGCGCTCGTTGAGATCGCGCAGCACCGTCTCGAAGATCTTCTGCAGCCGCCGCTTGTCGTCCTCGCGCGACAGGAAGCATGACTCCTCCTCCATCATGATCAGGTACTCGGACAGCTTCTTCACCACCGGCTCGTACTGGACGCTCCGTGCCCGCGAGTCGCAGACGAAGCACAAGTTGAAGAGAAAGGCGTTGCGGGCGTATTTCTGCTGGTCCTGGATGCCCACCGGATAGCCCACGATCTTCACGTTCATCGCGTTCACGGTGAGGATGCAGCGCTGCAGGTGCTGCTTGGGTATGATGTACACGTTGATGGCGTCGAACACATCCTTGGATATGTAGTTATCGGGAACCTATTAGTGGGATTGGAATTGGTTTATCTTATCGGGATTATCTGGGAACCGGCTCACCTGGCAGCTTATCTTGCAGCCCGCCGTCGCATCGAACTCGCTGAGGAAGATGCACCGGATCTTGCCCTCCGTGCTGCCATGTGCTCCTCCTCCTCCTCCTCCAGCGGCAGCAGCCGATCCTCCTGCTCCGTTCGTGACCACGCCCGGAGCTCCAGCCACCGCCGCCGGCGTCTCGTTCGTGTGGGAATGCATGCTAGTATCACCGCTTCCGCATCCTCTGCCCGCATCCGCAACCGCATCCAAGTGGCGACTCCAAAGGCACCGAGATTCGCCCCTGTGCGCTTAACAGTGGCGGAGTGCGCTGTTATGCTGTTGTTTGTTATGCACTCTACTGTACTGTTAACTGTTGAACAACACGACACCCCAGTGTGACCGTCTGGGGAGGTATACTGGAATATACCATGGAGACACGGCGGTATTTTAGTTCGCTTGGTATTTTTCATTGCCATCGCTGAAGGAGACGTGCCATTTTTCAAAATTTTTTAATTTTAATTGTAATTTTATTTGTCTAATTAATTAATAAGCCTATGTATTCATTGAGTGAATTTATGAAGCGGGCTTTTTTGGTATTAGAAAGGAAAAGGTTTTATTTATAAATCTCTGGTACCATGTGGAATTAGGGTGCGACCATACCCTTTTAAAGGGTTTTATTTTCCACGGTTTAATGTTAATCGATTGGGAATTAAATTAAAAATGATTTTTAGGAACGAAAATAAGGATTACAATTTATAAATAGTTGTAAACAAAATAGTCGCCTCTTTTCATTACAAATACATGCCAACTCTTTAATATATTAATATATTAGGGATATAATAAATACTTTTTAACGAAATGATTTTCGAAAATAATTTCTGAAAATCCAAAATATCGATCTATCGATATCAACGCAAACATCGCCCTGAAAACATCGCCGTCCTTCTCGCATCACTACTACTATACACAAAAGAGCAGCGAAAAAAGTCAAATAAACAGCGAAGAAATCAATTAAAAGTCCAGGATAACTGCCCCCGAATTGAAGCTAACTTAATTAGAGGCCCCAGGATCAGCCGTGCAGCCGATCAGCCCGATCCGGAAGCATTATCCCAGTGAAACACTGCAGAATAGCCCTTCGCCCATCGGGAAGTGGGGGGTGAAAAATCAGTCGAAGCTATAAATATAATACAAGATTAAAAATAGAGCGCCCACAATGGCCACCAGCGAGATCTCGAGCTCCAACGAGCGCCACTACTACGCCAAACTGGAGGCCATCAAGGACATCCGCGACAAGACGCTCTCGCTGGAGAAGCTCAAGGTGCGGATCATCAAGGAGGTGAAGCTGAGCGACGACGAGGAGAAGTGCCTGGAGGAGTACCGCAAGGAGATGGAGCACCTGCTCGAGGAGAAGATGTCGCATGTGGAGGAGCTGCGTCAGATTCACGCCGACATCAACGACATGGAGAACATCATCAAGCAGACGAAGGAGAATCAGACGCGCTCCTTCGACATGGCCAATCGGGTCTACGAGGAGTACCTGGCCCTCAAGTACCAGATTGACCACATGCGCCGCGACTACCTCGGCCTGAGTCCGCTGAGGGATCTGCACGAGGAGGAGGGCAGTCCGATCTCCAAGGATCGCTTCCAGACCAACTTCCTCAAGGTGGCCGCCCAGTCGGCGGCGGCAGCAGCAGCAGCTGCCGCAGCGGCGGCCGCCTCGGTCAACCAGAACTCCTCGCTGGCCCGTCCGCATGCCCGGCATCCGCTGATGCCGCCGGAGGCCACCGTGACCGCTCTGCCCTCGGGCGGCGGCCAGGGAGGCGGTGGCGGAGGCGGCGGAGGACCAGGCGGCGGTGGTTCCGTTGGCGGCTCAGCTGGCGGTGGCAATCCCGGTCATGCCTTCATGCCGCCCGCTCCACCAGGATCCGCAGGCAGTGCTGCCGCCGCCGCCGCCGCTGCGGCCGCTGCTGCAGTGCGTCTGGGCAAGGGCGACTTCTCGGCTCCGCCGCCACCGCCGCCGCCCAGCAATCGGCTGCAGCAGTCGCCCGCCATCGGCATCGGCCATCATCCCTCGTTCCGCTCCGACTTCAACGTGAATCTCCGCCAGCAGCCGCCGCCCATGAAGTCCTGTCTGTCCTGCCACCAGCAGATCCACCGCAACGCGCCCATCTGTCCGCTCTGCAAGGCCAAGTCGCGCTCCCGCAACCCCAAGAAGCCCAAGAAGAAGAACAACTAAGAGGATGACGAAAGTTAACCCTTTTTTTTTTGCCTCGTCTATTTATTAATCCTCAAGAAAAGTATTACAACGCAAGGGGGCACCTGCCTTCAAGAATTTCTCATAACCATTTTAGTTGGTAATCCAAAAGGGATTTTTATTTTTTACTTTAATCGTAGGCTAAGGCTAAGCTTATTGTAAAAGCTCAAAATAATGTGTCAAATTAAATTCTTTTTATACATGTAAGCCATGCTAAATATGCGAGTATGCCATATTAAGCGAAACAAAAAACAAAACAAGAGAATCAATAAAAGTATTTCATTTTTAAAAGGCGTTTTTCTTTAGTATTGAGGATTTCATGATTTAATAAAATACAAAAAAAAAAAATAAAAATAGGGAATGTACTAATTGACTATATTAGATTAGATTGAAAATAAATGAAAAAGGCAATTAATTAAAAATATATATAAAATATTTGTGATCTAAAAATCAATAAAAGTATTTTATTTTTAAAGGCCCTTTTCTATAATATTGTGGATTTTATGATTTAATTAAGTGAAAAAATAGGAATTATAAAAATTGACTATATTAGATTAGATTGAAAATAAATAAAAAAGGCAATTCATTAAAAATATATATAAAAAATATATGTGATCTAAAAACGAATTAAAACATAACATTTTAGATCATCCGGGGAGACTCATCGATGACTGCCTGTTAAATATCGGTGCTTGGAAAATATCGATGACACCGATGTTTCTCCACCTCCAAAGCCGAAAGTCAAGTTCGGTTTTTTTTTATTCAATTTTTTAATTCGGCCCGCAAAACAACAAGTTTGTTTTGCTGCTGTTTGTTCATTTCGCTCGTTTCGGTTATTATTTTACCAAGAATCCTATTTCAACGCATCGGTTAACGTGTTTTATTATTTTTTGTTTTTTTTTCCTGTTCAACTAGTTCTTTTTGTTGTTGCTGCTGCGTGCGTAGAATTTGTGAAAAGAGAAAGTTCTTCTTTCTCCGCCTCTCTTTCCGCCGCACTTACAGTCGTGGCCAAGAAGTTGCGCCTGCGCAGCGACAATTTCACAAGAAATTGAGGTCGATCGAGTGTGGGTAAGTGCCTCCTGCCGAAAGTGACCCAAAAAGTGATATTTTAGCTGTAACTGTAATATTATAGTAGCTTATGGTTAATATACTAAAGTAATATAGAGTCTTGATAGGCGGTAAATTTCGATCTAAGCACTTGGCTGACCTAAAAAGCAAGTCAAGGTGATCTTAAATGCGGTAAACAGCCCATATCTAATATATTTGTTATATTTTATGTGTGTAAAGTTTTTATTTTAAATTTTTTTTTTTTTAAATTTGTAATATTTCTTTGAAATTGATGTTTTTTTTTAGATAAAGATATAGTTTTAATCAGGGATCGCACGTAAGAATTACTTTTTTAAAAAAATTGACAAATAAGTCTTATTTTTCAATTTTTATTATAAAAGTTGACAAATAACTCTTATGCTTCAATTTTGTTGAGTTTTATAATAAAAATTGAAGCATAAGAGTTATTTGTCAACTTTTATAATAAAATAAAGATTGAATTGAAATAACTCTTGAACTGTGGGGTACATTGGTTTAAAACTTATATATGTATAATCTACGCTTTAATACCTTTCTGTTGATATGCCATATGTCCCCAACATATTTTTTATAATAATAATATTTTTTACATCATCAAAAATATTTTGGGGACATATGGCATATCAACAGAAAGGTATTAAAGCGTAGATTATACATATATAAATTTTAAACCAATGTACCCCACAGTTCAAGAGTTATTTCAATTCAATTTTTATTATAAAAGTTGACAAATATTTGTTGATTTTTATAATAAAAATTGAAGCATAAGAGTTATTTGTCAACTTTTATAATAAAAATTGAAAAATAAGACTTATTTGTCAATTTTTTTAAAAAAGTAATTCTTACTTGCGATCCCTGGTTTTAATGTAATATCTTATACCTACTTTGTTAAAAATTCCCAAAAAGTGATATTTTAAGCTTATGGTGCTTATGGGTAATTTATTATAGTAATATAGAGTCTGGATAGGAGGTAAATTTCGATCTAAGGTTTAGTCTGACCTAAAAAAACTACTATATTTGTTATATTTCATGTGGGTATAGTTATTATTGAATATAATAATAATTTAGAATAATAATATTAGTTGGAAAGTAATGTTTTTTGAAAATAAGGATATAGTTTTAACATAATATTACACACCAGCTTTATGAAAATGGTTCCCAACGATTTGAAATACGAATTTTTAACTAAAAAACCACTATGGTTTTGGTCTTATATCAACCAAATTCATTGAAACCCCTTAAAACCCCACTTATAATCCAATTTCGACTCTCTCTCATTACAGTAATCCTTTTAGAACACCATGGGCATCAAGCAAACGGTATCGCCGGTCGCCGGAAAGTCCAAGAGCCACGACTCGCCCAGCGGATCACCCTCGAAGTCGCAGAAACCCAAGTCCAATGGTGATCCCACCCAAACCCAGGTTACCAGGGGCAAGGACAAGGAGGCCAATGCTCTGCCGCCCCAGAAATCGGTTGTAATCGCCTATCTGTGCTGGCTCTTCGGCGGGATCTTCGGGCTGCACCACCTGTACCTGCACCGGGATCGCCATGCCTTCGTCTGGTGGTGCACCCTGGGCGGCTACATGGGCATCGGCTGGATGGGCGAGCTCTTCCTGATCCCCGAGTATGTGCGGGATGCCAACGAGGATCCGCGCTTCGTCCGGGAATTCGTGGCCAGGCTGCAGGCTCATCCGAAGCCCACGTACTCCTCCAAGCGATTTGTGGGCCAGGTGATGATCGGCCACCTGTTCGGCCAGGTGTGCTCGATGGCCATTCCGGAGACGCTGGTCGCCGGCTGGGATCTGAGCTTCCTGCACTGGGCCATTCCGCTCTTTGTCTCCTTGGGCGTCTGGCTGGTGGGCAATATTGGGCGGGAGCAGGGCGTCTGGTGGCACTGCCTGCTGGCCGCCTATCTGGTGTATCCGGCGAGGTATCTTATATACGATGAGACCTACTCCCTGCTCCTCACCGGCCTGGTGGCGGCCCTCACCTTCGACGGCGTCTCCAAGCAGTGGCGCAGGACACCTCCTCGTCGCGGATCCTCAGGCGAACGATGCTTCAAGCTCACCACCGCCGTCATCATTTACTGCGCCTTCTGGGCCAGCTTCCTGTACTTTAACGGCACCATTTCGGATGAGGACGGCGGCGAGGTGCCCATCCACGAGGCCATCCACAACTTCCTGGCCTCCGCCTGGTGGACGGACCTCAAGCAGGCGCTGCAGGACACCTACAACTATGCCCAGCACCATGGATGGTACGAAACCTGGAAGGAGGTCTTCGAGAGCATGGACGTCGATGGCGAGCGGAACTCTTACAAGGTTCTGGGCGTCAGTGCCACCGCATCGCAGGCGGAAATCACGGCGGCGTACAGGAGGCTCTCGAAGGAACACCATCCCGACAAGGTCAAGGACGAGGGCTTGCGGCCGCAGGCCCACCAGCGCTTCATCGAGATCCAGCAGGCGTACAGTGTGCTCAGCAAGATCAAGTCCAACCGGCGGCGCAAGAACAAGCAGTACCAGGAGGACGAGGCCATCGTCCTTTGAGGGCAGCCGCCTCTCTCTCTAGTCTAAGAAGCCCACGACTCGTAGCATAAATCAAAAAGATCACAGTTCTTCTAGTAAATGGAATCATCTTTGATAACACTACCCAATAAGCTATAATCTTGAATCCCAAATAACCAATTATGTTCATATTTATTTCTTTTTATGTAAATGTATCATTAAACGTAGATCAACATTGTTTAAAAATATTCCAGACTCACGAAATCATTTGATAAATTCCAAAAATCATGTAGAATTAAAAGAGCTTGAAAATTATCGATATTTTCGATATTTTGACAATACCGATTCTATAATACCGATGTTTTGAATGGAAAACACAAATGAAATATCGAGAAATAGCAAACTGGGTATCAAGCAGTCGGTTAAATAGAAAAATTTTAAAAAAATAAGAAATTAGCTGCGCTTACGTGTCGCCCGCTATTAACTAATTACCGCGTGACGTGCGGAACAATACCAAATCACGTTTACTCTCCCCAGTTAAAGAATTCATTTCAATTAGATTTATATTCATTTATTTATTTTATATATTTTACATAATATAATGAACTACTTAACAGGCTAAGCAAAAAAAAAAAAGAAAAATATTTATTGTATTTTTTTTTTCTCACAAATGTGTTGTGTGTGTGTGTTTTTTTTTTCCATTAATATTTAAGTAAAACGTTTAAATAAAACGAAAAAAATATATATATATCGTTTTGTAGATGTGTGTTTATGGTATATCATTAGATTTCTCTTTAATCTTAATTGCCATCGCAGGGAGTTTGTTGAAGAAGAAGAAAAAATCAAACTCGAAATCGAAAAACAAAAAATCGTAACAATAGGGTTTACGAAAAAAAATATAAACAGGAAACAATAACTCGCTTAAATTTAGTTTAAAACATAATACTGAGCAAAAAATGTGTATATAACATTTTGCCTACTAGATTTTTTGCTTTTTTTTATTTAAAGATATTTTTATATATTAATTAATTGCTTTTCGTTTTGTGTGTTTTTCATTTTTGCACTGATCTATCGTATATATATTTTTTAAATATATATTTCATTAAGGCCAGTTTTGTTTTTGTTTTTTTATATTTTCAAATTTGACTATTTTCATATAATTGTGACTGTTTTTGTGTTTCGTGTGGGCGTGTGTAAATTATCACGTTCTTTTTTTTCAAAAAACAAGAAACTCAATTTATAAAAAGTGAAGGGAATTACAATTTTCGTTTAGGGATAGACTATAGTTAAAATACGTTTTAAAATAAAATAACAATTTGTTAGGCATCGCAAGCACACACACTGCTGCAGTGTGTGTGCCTCGTGTGTAGGTGTGTGCGTGTGTTTGTATGGTTGTGCGATACCAAGTTTATGCGAACGCGTCAATCGCAAATATTAAGTTATCGATAAGGTATCAATATATTGATATTAATATATCGATAAATTAATATTTGACAATTAGGCGTGCGTATTAACCAAGTACGAGTGTGCTTACACCTAGACTAACACACAAAAGTTTTGCATTTCCGGTTCCGGGGTTTCTCACTGCCTTTGCATTTATTAGCATTTCGCCCTTTTCGATCTCTTCTCTGTATGTACAAACTAAAGTTAAGCCAAACTCGGTTGGACTTTGAGCTAAATGGTTTCTCTCTTGCAGGAGCGGGTTTCTTCGGGGGTGAGGGGTACAAATGTTCTACTACAAAACTACAACCACAAAAGTATGCAACGCGTTTCGGCCTTCAATCGGCGCTAGTTGGTATTGTTTATCGATCACGGAGCGTTTTGTCTATCGATCTCGTATCGATAGGTCTTTTCCATATTCCTTTTCAGATCTTGTTGTCTTTTACTTGCATTTGAATCGATAACGCTCCTGATATTTACTCTCTCTCCTTCTATCTATCTATCGATAACTTGATGGAATGTGGGGTGTGTGAGGGACTTGTGGGGTATTTTGTTTTTTTTGGGTGTCCTTGGGGTGGAGAATAAAACATTTACAGGCGCGTGACCACAATGTCCTCCTCGAGATCGTCCAGCTCGTCGTCGGTCTCCTCGACGCCATCGGGTCCTGCCTCGGCGGCGGCCAAGGCGGCAGCGGCAGCGGCGGCGGCGGCAGCCTCCTTCTCCTTCTCGGCGGCCTCCAGCCTCTCCTGCTTCTTGACCTTGCGTTGCTGCGAAGGATAACGGGAAATGGGTGAGTGTTAGTGTGCGTACAAAATTGATGGCCTACTTTTTGGGATATATGCCAAAAGGGGATGGATCTCTATTAAATCACAAGGATCATTAGAAAATAAATATAATATATAGTAGATAGATGGAAAATATATAAAATATTTTATATAACTTTAATTTACCCAAACATTTTCGATCAAATAAATAAACTTATGTACATAAGAAGAACATAAGAACATAAACAATTTATGAATTAAAAGCTGGTCGACTTTTGGGAGAAAATGAAAGGTAAATGAAAAATGTCAAATAATACATAATTATACAAATTTGATATGTTAAATATTTAAAACAAAATCAAGGTTTTTACTAGTGAATTTTCGAGGGTAGGCATTATGAAGTCTATGATTTCATTATAATAAAAAAATCCATAAAATAAATAATTTAATAAATATTTATAAAAAAGTGATATTATAAATATTGAAAAGAAATTCGGAGTTTTTGCATAAGTTTCTATGCTTTCTATGATTTCTTTATAATAAAAAAATCCCTTTAATACCGGATACCGGATAGATAGAATCCCCATAAAATGCTCATTCCACTCACCTTCTTCCTGTAGAGGATCTCGACGATCACGTAGCCGATGCAGCCGAGCGTGAGCACCGCCAGCAGGATGTAGAGCTTCATCTGCGTGCAGAGCGTGGTGGCGTAGGCGTAGGCGATCACGAAGCCGGCGGACTCCCACAGGCGGTAGTTGGAGAAGGCGGCCTCCTTGTTGCGGCGGAAGAGCAGGCCGTACAGCCCGTTGATCTGCGTCTGCCACACTGCGTCGCCGACGCCCCACAACCCGGACATCGCATAGAAGATAATGGGATTGTCGGGATTGGGGCGCCAGAACAGCTCCACGGTGATCAGTGTGAAGTGCACGACTGCGCCCAGCACAATGATGGGCGTGCGGCCGATGTACTTCATCACGGAACCGAATAGGATCGAGCAGAGGGCATTGACCACGCCGAAGCAGATCATCACGAAGCCGATCTTGTTCACTCCCAGAGCACAGGCCACATAGGCCTGGGTGAAGTCGGCGCCGATGAAGGCCTGCTCCATGCCGATGAAGACGGTGATGGGGATCAGGAGCTGCAGATTGGGCTTCTTCATCTGGCGGAAGGTGGCCGACAGCAGTTGCAGGCCCGAGAGCTCGGCAGCCGAGTTGGAACCCTTGCGCTTCTCACCGTAACGCTTGAGGGGATCGAGGAAGAAGGCAATGATGCAGACGGCGGCCACGATGCAGGACAGGTAGATCATCGAGATCTCGAAGATCTCGTCCTCTGGCGGACGCTCCAGGTTGCCGTGTCCGCCGTTGCCGGTGGTGCAGAAGTTGGCGCCGCAGTACTGCAGATCCTCGTCGCTGATCGTCGTGTTCGAGCTGCTGGAGCCGCCATGGGCGCCGCTGGAGAGAACTGAAGGGGGGTAAAAAACGCTTTAAAAAATATTCCCAAACGATCAAAAAATAGGCTCTCTTTTAAAACTGGAAAATTATCGATATCGAACATTGATTTTATCGATTAGATATTGTCAAGATATCGAAAATATCGATAATTTTCGAATTGTACTCTGTTTGTGTTTTCTTTATTTATTTTTTCAATTCAATATTGTAAAAATATCGAAAATATCGATAATTTTCTAGCTCTACTCTATTTGTATTTTATAAGCTAATAAAATTGATGGTTTCTAATTTTCTATATTTACGGATACCGACTATTTAGGATTTCACAATATTATTATTATACTTTTCAATTCTGGCACTTTCGAAATTAATCAAAAGCCATTTTCTAGATTTCCTGGAATCAGAGATTACCAAAAATCGCCCAGTAATTGTAGCGAGTTTTATGATTTTCGGTAGCTGGCAAAATCAAAAGCTAATACTTTGTTAATTTAAGAGTTTCGGGCACAATCTTTTCGGTTTTACTGTTTACGAGTTGATAAGATTGTCCCAGTGACTTTTCGTAATTTTTATGGGCCCACTTGAAAAGGGAATTTCGCTTCTTAGGGAGATGATTAGGGGTTTTACTTTCTACTTAGGCAACTTAAGCAATACCAACTCACCCAAGCTGGAGATGAGATTGCCCCAGAGCTCAGCGGATTGCCAGGCCAGGAAGAAGAAGCCGAAGAATCGCACGATAATGGCGTCGACCGCCTGTTCGGTAATCTTCGCGTACACCTGCCCCACCTGCGTCAGGTAGGTGGCCTTGGACGCCCACATGGGGGCGGCGCCCATACCGACCAGGATGCCGGCGGGCACCAGGGTGTAGAAGCGCGGGAAGAGCTGGAAGGCGATGTAGGGGGCGTAGCAGAGCATGCTGCAGACGAGGGTCCACTTGACCGTCAGCTTCCGGATGATCAGCGTGGGCAGGAAGATGCAGGAGACCACCAGGGCGGCGTAGATCGCACTCAGCGAAACGGTGCCCAGGCCATCCTTGGCGTTTATCGACGACTGCAGATTTGCCGTGCCCTAATGGAGTTGGAAAACCAGTTGGAATATTAATGACCGCATTTTGAAAATATTTGGGAATTTAAGAGGTAATATTGTTAAATCAAAGAATGCAAATTCAAAATTTTACTTAGTATTTGTAGAATATTTTAAGTGAATTCTGACAAAATTGTTGTTAATTAATTGTATATATTTGGTTTAGAAAAATATATAATACATATGTACTTTGTAGAGAATATTTATAAAACATTTAAAATATTAGTAACATTTAATAATATTTTAAATAAATAAATATTTTTGTCTGTCATAATGGATTTTAAAAATTAATAACAAGAAATGAGTATGTAAACTATACTTTTTGTGTAATATTTATAATACAAATTCCAAAATAAATATCCAAATTGATTTTATAATTTTTTGATTTAATAATATTTACTATAGTATAAAATGTATTTAAAATATTTGTTATATAACATATGTACATAATTATAATTTCTTGATTTAACTTTGTTACGTTATTTACCACTCTTTTTTTAATACCCATTACCAAAAATTTAAAAATAGTTTTGTCGCCTGGCAATGGCAATGTTGGCTCACCTGAAACGCTGTAAATTGCACCATGAAGGCGATCGAGATGATCGAGATATTCTTTAAGATGCGCCATTTCTCGGCCGGATTCAGCACAACTTTCTCTCGCAGCGAGGCGGTGTCGGGCTCGAAACCAGCTTTTGGCTAAAAATAAACGAAAAACAAGCAAAGAAAAGATATCGTAAGCAAAGTGGCAACAACAGATCGGCATTCGTTTTTGGCTGCCGCAGATCTTGGATTTCGGATTTTGGATCTCAGATCTTCGATCTTCGAGGAGTGCAGCAAGATTCAGTGGATGGGATGATCATGATCCTACTTTCTTTTTCATCTCCGCATTTTCGGAGCAGCTTTAACTTTCTTATAATGCCTTTAGATATAAAAACAAAATTTTTTTAAATTGTCGGCAATCAAAACTAATTTTCTTTGGGTTGTAAAATAAAATGCACGGCAAAAAATTGCATGTTTATTACAAAATTTATAAAAAAAAGAAGGATTAAATATTTACAGAAACATTTTGGCAGGGTAAAATAACAGTGAATTTCTTATTTTCTCTAGCACATCTAATATTTATTTATACCGATTTTATAGAGCATTTCCATTTCGACTTGCCCCTGGGCAGCTTTCATTTTCTGGTCTTGTTCGCTGCCCCGACACACTACACATTAATTAATTATTTATGTGTTGGCGCATTTTACGCTTTTAGTTTCTAAAAACCAAACAAAAATTTGGACTGATCCGAAATCCATATCCATTTAAAACGTCCGCACGCGTTTTGCTCGCGTTTCGCGCGCGTTTTTCGCATTGCGCATGCGTGGCGCGTCCCGTTTTTCGCCTCTATCGCCTCCATCGCCACTATCACCTCTAAAATGGCCATCAAAATGGACGTAGTGCCCGAGAACCGACCGAGAGCAAGACCCGGGCCCAAAGCCACTCCGAAAATGGCTATTTCGCATGCACCGCACAGGGCAAGAAGGTTACATCGCCAGTCAGGGGCGCCGCTAAAGGGGGGCTGCTGATTGCTGATTGCTGATCATCGGTTTAACCCACACGCGTTGTTATGCAAGTCTCCCTACCAATCGATTACAATTTTTCTGTATTTTTCTGTATTTTTCTGTTTCTGTTTCGTTCACTTGCTGCCAACAATATGAACTTAATTACAGCACATAATAGTTGCCGCTGTTCACACGATTTTAAAGTTAAGGAAAGGAAATCGATGGATCGGTAGATGGGACGAGTTGGGGGGCTGTAGAAACCCCGTTTTGTTTGTATGCAAATTGCAGACAGATTTCAGATACAAAAATCCCCTCGCTGCTTATCAGCATAATAAAATTGCATTTAAATTTTTATTAAAAACAAAAGCAGAAAAAATAAAAATGGCAAACCATTAAAAACGTCAGCAAACACACACGGGAAAAAAAAAGAAATAATACACGAAACTCTTAAATGTCGCCTTTAATTAGCAAGTAACAACGCCGAAATGTTAAATTAAAAGTAAAAAGTAAAAAGAGCCAATAAAGTGCAAGTAAACTCTTGAAAAACAGAAATATTGCTCATACGCCATGTGTGCGAAAATGTGGTTACTTAACGGAAATATAACCAAAATGGCATAAATATTTAATTCATAAATAATTGTAATTTAAAGGGAATTTTAATGCATTTTTGTGTCAGCACTTGAAATTCAAACTCAAAAGGAAAACAAAGTAATTGATTAATTTCTGCGAACTGTAATTGAGAATTCCAGCAAAATGTTTTGTTTTGATAGACTTTAAGGGATTTTCTGCTATCGATTGCTAGCATATGGCTAGCATATGGCAAGTAGGTAAAGAAAAATACAAAAAAAAACTGGAAAAAAATCATGACAATGCACAAAAAGCCAACTGGAAAACCACTCTCAACTGTCTGTGTTTGTTTTTCCTTTTTTCCCATAGTGTGTGTGTGTGTGTGTGTGGCATGCTTTTCCCGCTAACAGCTGATATTTAATTTTGTTCACCCATTTTTTCTCCAGTCTCTTCTTTTTTTTCTAATTTTTCTCTGGGTTTTCAAAGAAACGGCAAGCGGAGCTTTGAAACAAGTGCGCGTAATAATAATGCCAGTGCACAGGGGCCATAATGATATGCGAGAGTGTTGGCAGCGACGCCGCTAGTTGAGACAGGGAAAGAGACGGAGCCGGAGACAGAGGGGCAGACAGAGAGGGAGATAGAGACGGAGACAGAGACAGAGACCGAGACAAACAAAAACCGCCGCAAACCAGTTAAAAGCGGCCAGGTGAGCGGACCGTCGCTTCGAGTGTGGCCGCAGGTGTGTGTTGATTTTGTGTACATTTTTTTCAAGTGTGTTTGCGTGAATGCACGCAGAGAAAAAGTTGCCGCTTTCTAGAATTTTTTAGTTGATTTTAAAAGATTTCACAAAATTTTAAAGAATAATTTTGAAAATAAATTACTATCTTCTAGTAAATAATTCAAAAATAATAAATTCATCATTAATAAAAAATATTGAAATATTGAAAGAGAATCAAAAGTGTAAAAAGGACCATAAATATATTATTATAATTTCTTTATTACAAAAAACCCCACAAAGATGTTGATATTAAATACTATGTATGGATTGTAATAACTAAAAAATCACCAAGATGTGAATGAATAAATTTTCAATAATAATATAACAAAAAAAGAACAAATATACCTCATTTTTTTCCGTGTAACTTGGACTATTTCGGCAACATGTTGCCGGCGACCTACTGCAACATGTTGCGCACGCGCTGCGCCGCACGAGATTTGCGTTTTATTTTTAAACGCGGCACGTTTCGTGTTTGCTCAGCTCAGCAAAGCCCACAATTCCCCCCTGGAAATCCCCTTCACTACACTACACATTTTACATGCCATTTGGCTTTGGTGTTTTACATACAGCAGCGGTCAAGCAAAATGGCCTTAGAAAATCATATAGGCCTTATAAAGGATTTGAAATGATATAGTAAATCTTTAGCTTTAGTTCTTTAGTTCATAAAAGGGTTGTTTCTTAAATATGATTGGTTTATTTTGAGATAGTATAAATAATTATGATAGTTTAGTTTATAAGGAAACGCTATTCAGAATTTACAAATATTTAAGCCCAAAATGAGTTCCTTTTTGATGGAAATTATTAGTCTGCTGGCCGCCGTTGTAAGTTTGCTGTTAGCTGGACGTTCTCTGGTTTCTTTTATAATTTGGTATTATTTTTCTTTTTTTTTTGGCGGCTGCGGTTCTGTGTTGACCAAAGCAAAGCGAGGAAAACGAGTTTGGTTTCGATGTCTCTCAAGAACCGATTACACAGGGTGGGGCGGGGGCATGGGTGTCTCTTGCGAGGGGGTGGGCCATTGTAAATTGGCAATATTTTATTATGAAACCTTGTCGGTGCTTTAATTGTGCAATACGTTTTTGTCTGTCGTTAGTTGCTTGTTGGTTGTTGGTTTTGTATTTTGTTTTTCTTCTGTTTCTGTTTCTGTTACCTTATTTATTGCCAAATCGCTTGGCCATCAGCGGGCTGGTCAAGTTTGTGGCTAAGACATATCCATAAATATGTGTGTGGGGAGCGCTTTCTGCTGTCACATTTCTTTTTCTGCTTTCCAGCCTTCTCGCGTGGGTCTTTGGATTTTTTCTGTCTCTTGGTTTTAAGTTTTTGGCTTTTGGTTTTTGGTTTCTTGAGGTGAAATTTATTTCGCCTCATTAAATGCCAAGAAAGGAGTGGCCAAACGAAATGCTAATGACCATCGGAATTATCGCCATCCGAGTTTTAGCTCAGTTCGCCCGGGTTTTCGATTTTTCGATTGGTCGATTTTTCGGTTTATTGGACACTTCCTCCCATTATAAGCAGGGCCATCGTAAAAACTGTGACGCGTGTCATTATAAAACATGATTTCTTTGGCGAAGGCAAACACAGTCATTAACTCAACTTCAACATCAAAACAATACAATACCAAATACCAAACGACACAAGAAAAGAAAAAAAGGTAAAAACAAAACAAGCGGCCCAGACACTCGATAAGTGTAATCCAGCTTATAGGCTATATGGCTATATGCTATATCAAATGCTATATCAGTTCGGTCCGCGCATGAATGAATGCCAAAATCGAAAACGAGACGGCCGGCTATGCGAGAATGTGACAACAATTCTCAAGTGGCCGGGTTTATGGTCAATTCGAAAAGTTCTATGCGAACCCGGGAAAAACCCGAGCAGTCCGATTGAAACTCGATCTAGGTGTGTGTGAGCTCCAAGTTCTTTGTGCTTAAAAGTCTGTACTAATTGATTTCTTTGTAATTACCCCAATAAACCTAATTAATCAGCTAATGGTTCTCTTTATCTAGATACAAATATAAATAAATGAATACAGGTGCTCTATTGGAACTAAGAAACCTTGCGAGATAACTTTATGAAACTTGGTACTCGAGTTCCTTGGGATAAGCAATGAGGAAAAAAAACAAGGAGAACCAACAGAACTAAGTAACGAATTGAGGTTCCCGCCTTATCTTTGGTATAGGACTTCCTGAAGCCTTCAAATGTTAAATAATTGCGGAAGAGTTGTCATTTAATTATGCAGAACTCGAAATAATAAGCCTCATTTCGTGATTTCTTTTTGGCCTGCCTTTGTTTACAAGATTTGTGGGCCGGTGATTTCATTATGGGTACGTTGACGTGTCCAGCACTTGTTCAAGATGAATGAGGAGGTGAAAATCATCAGGTAAGAACTACTTGGGACTTGGGACTCCGGATTCCAGATTCCCAATTTCAGACCCAAAAAAACACTCACCTTGACGGGCTCATCGTTCTCGAAACCGGCGTTCGTGAAACCAGTCATCTTGCTGGCTCTTTGTGTTCTCCGCTCCCTTTCGTATTTATTTGGGCCTGGTTAATCAATTAACCCAAGGGAAAAGTTGGCTGCAAAGACAGAGAGAGAAGGAAAGATATGTAACACCATTAGACGATTACAAAGCCATTTGTTTTGAACAATAAATAATAATAATAATAAATAATAATAATAACTTCAATATAAAAAGATTTTCGTTATTGAAAATTGCCTGGAGCGAGCCATAATTGTTGGAAATTTCGTAGACTGACTGACTGACAGTACAGTCGGTAAATATTCTATATACATTATAGCCCAGGAACAATTGCGAATCTGTTTGAGATTCAGAAGCATTCTGGCAAAGTCTTCCCCATTCATTTGGCCCGCGTTCCCATCGGTTGGTTACCAATTTTGCCATTGTCTAATTGTTTATAATTGACATCCCCCGCCCCCCCTTTTTGTTTCGCTTCGACCGCAGTTCAAGTTCATGTCCAATTAATTGCATATTAGGCGGTATCCAAAACTATTATTCAGGCCCCTCAACTGAAGCGACAAAACACAATGAAGCCCCCGACGACACAAATACAAAAAATAAAAACTCACAAAAAACCAGTAATGATAATAAAAATAAAATTGGGTAAACTTTTTATGGCCAGACATTGGCATAGAAATTCTCAAAGGAAATAGACGGCAGAAATAAACGATAATAACAATGCTAACAGAAATAAACAAAACTCCAGCATAAAAATGCCAAATACTAAAAAACTTAAAAAACTTTATGACTTATAATCATGCCGCTGATAATCGCCGGGTGCGGTTTCTTTTTACAATTCTGCATAAATTAATATTCATGTATGCTAAGTGGGAAAAATAAAAAAAAACGAAACGACTGCTGAGAAATGAGGATATAGACCAAAAATATCGATGGCCTAGCCTAATGATTGCTATTTGCAGTCACGTGTGGATCGGTGAACTGTAACTAAATGCAGGTTTTTTATCTGTTTTCCTGGAACCAGGTGTATTTTTATATTTTTATAGGCGGGAATTTTTTTGGGATTTTTTGAATATTTTTAATTGATATTTTATGATTATCTATAAAATAATTTAAATTTACTTTCCGATTCCCTAGAAATATTTTTTAATATTTTCACTACTTTTTTGTACTTGCTATAAATTTATTTTCCCATTTATGTTCAAGTCTCAGTAAGTAAGTTGTGACTTTATTATGAAGAACTTGAGTGATTAGTTCGACCGCGACTTATGACGACCCTAATGATGTGGAAACTGCACTGCCAAGTGTCCTAAACATTTCAAAAGTCACCATGATGCAATCCGTGGAATCGTCACTGTCGTCCGGCATGTGACTATATGGCCATTATATATGGGGACTTGGGGACTTGGTGTTATGGCGCTGACAGCTGACTTTGTAGCGTGAAAAGTGCACGAGAACGGAGTCACTGTGATCTAATATTTACATGGCATGTAGGTTTACATATATCCCACACAATAATCGATTATTGGGCTTAAGTATGTGTTACGATTCGGTTTCGGTTATTATCGCAGGTAATACGACGCAGTTCGTTTCTTAGTCGATACTCTTTTATTTACGAAAAAATCCAGAAACCTGGCCATAATTAATAGAGCTCATAAAGAACTTGCTACTGGCGACGACTGACGTCATCACAACAAACTCGCCGCCGTCTAATGCTAATTATCTCAAAGCCAAACAGCTGGCTAAAGTCGAAATATATAGAATTTGGGCTGGCATGCCAGAATATTCGGCCAGCACGTGTTGTTTTCACTCGAGCTTTTCAATTAGCCGATTGCGGATTTCCCCGATTGCACATATCAGATATCTGATGATCCGTTGAGGAATGAAACCGAAAACGCCGCCAGCGGTTATATAAATAATATATATATGCAGCTATATCTATTATCCGAATTTGGCCGGCAATTGGCAGTTCTCTACATTTGAGCCAAAGATTTTTATGGCTGCTGCGTGTGGGTTAATTTGTTGATATCTATCTCTATATATATTAAACATATACATATAAAAGCGCGACACGCGCCAAACGTCATTAAAAAAAGCATTTCAATTTCAATTATTATTCTAGCGAAATAACGCACTCATCAAAGTCGGGAACTCCATAACACACGAATGCGAATGCGAATACGACGACGAATCGTATTTCGTATTTCGTATTTCCCTTTCCATCGCGTTTCGAAATCGAAATGGGCTATAGACAATCTGCATTATCTTCGCTGCGCGTAGATCGGGACTTAAGTGGCCTACAAATTGGCTGGTGCCAAAAGTTGATTTTTTTTGTTATATGTTATTCATTCGCTGGCTTTTATTTATTATTTCCATTTTGCTACGGGGCCCTTCACCTAAGCTGCCTCTTTTTGCATTTTTTTCACATTTTTGGAATGCCCTTAAACCATCACTATATTTTACTTTGGTAAAAAAAAATGAAATATGAAAAATGAATTTAATTATTAAATATTAAATTGTTGAGCTGCTTAAGCAAATATTTTAAAACATTCTAAATCTGTGGAAATATTTGTAAAATCTTTCAAATTTATATCTGAACTCTTAATATTATTATTAATATTATTAAATATTATAAAATCAATTTAATTAGTAAATATTATATTGTTAAGCTGTTTAAGAGCATTCTAAATTATTTAAAATCTTTGAAAATATTTATAAAATCTTTCCAATTAATATCAGTACTTTAAACATTTTTCAAAAAAGCCTCTAAAACGAATTGTTTTTATGCATTGAATTTAAGACTTTTCCTGTGACACGCGGAACTGCTTCAGTTTCCGGAATTGAAAAACAAAAAAATCTATAGTCAGTGGAAAACCTTAAACTGTATACTTTATAGCACTTGTTCAACGAGTTGTACGTATATTTAATTATTTGTTTTTATAGAGTAACTCAAGTTTGTCGGCTTGCAAATGTCTTGTTTTGATTTTTATTACTACATACTACAATTTTGTTCAATTTGTTATTTTTTGTGCATTCAAATTTGGCTATTTGCAATGCTTTATGTTTCTCTCTTTCGCTTCGATTCGTTGAACTAGGTTTTAGTGTATTTATGGGTTTTTTGTTTGTTTCGGTTTTTTTTCGGGTCTATGATGTCTATGGGATTTTAAGATCTTCAGGATCTTCACTTTATTTTTTTGTTTTTTTATTCTTGAAGGGACACACTCACAATTTGGTTTCGGGCGAAAAAAAATGCGGATCCTTCGGTTGGTCGACGGGGAACACGGAACTCGGAGGCTCGAATTTGGAATTACTTTTGAATTTTGGCCTGAAGCAAGCTAAAAGGGAACTCCAAATGGCCAAGTGCGGCTGTCTCAGAGCCTCGCAGTACAATGCCAAGAAACTGCGACAACGTGCGAATTTTAAACGAAAAGCACTTTCTAGCTAATTGGAGTGATTAGTGGCAGGCGTCGCTGTCGCTGTCGCTGTCGACGTCGCCGTCGCCACCGCCACCAGGTAATCGCAAATGGCGGTCCAAGAGCTGGCCAAGATATATGTGGGCAAGGTTATCGCCTGGCCGGAGCTAACTGTAAATAATCGGACAGAGATAGAGATAGGGCGACGACCATTGCGCCCCAGCCGCATTATTATATATTTTTTTATTTTATTTTTTCTGTTAACTCATTTTGGCCAGATTTCTTGCCAATTTGACGCGAGGGGCCACAAGATAACCAAGCAGAGAGAGAAGAAGCAGCTGGTGGGCAAAAGGCAGTTGGCAGGTGGGCGTGGCAGTTAAATCCCCGATTGCCCATGGGGCGTGTGGCAGATTTCAGGGGCGGATCATACCACTAAAGGATCAATATATCGCTTTAGGGAGTTTATAGGAAATTTATTAAAAATATGAAATATATTAAAATACAAATTAAGATTCTAAAGAATTTATAATTAAATATAAATTTCAATTTCAGGATAAAGCTCATTTATATTCCTTATCCCAAATACCCTTTAAGATCAAAAATTCCCTAAATCAATTCCATATCGCTTAGATCTCGACGGATCTGGCGGGACAACCGCTCCTGGGCGATAGGGAGAGCTCTTCAGCTGTCGAAAGACCGAAAGAACGTTTGAAGAACTGAAGAGCTGAGCCGGAACGATAAGATTAGGGGGTTCCAGTTCCATTTCCATTACCATTCCTACTCCCATTCTCATTCCCATTCCCACTTCCAACAACATATACAACGGCTATTTATTGTCTCTATATGGACGCGACAATAGCCGGACCATAAATTCTAATTAATAAACGCGCACGGGTTGATCGAAGGGCGTTCGGAGGGCGGTGGGTGGTGGGTGGTTATTTCTGTCGGTCGGTTGTTTTTTCAGTTCGGCTAATGGCTCATCCTATCGGAGAATTCGGTAGCCGGTGGCCAACTTATCGCGGTTATTAGCGCGTGATTATGTGGACTGTGATTTCGATGCCGCGATGCCGGCGATCGTAAATATTCAGCGATTCCAAAATGATTGGAAAAGAGTTACGCGGAAAAGCAGGTAATAAAAGCCAACTAACCACGAGTTTTAGGGATTTTTTTCTTTGTTTCGTTTCGTTTCGTTTTCGTTTAATTTCATTCGGTTTATGGCCATTCATTTTGGGCTCTACGTGGAAGTGGCTCAAGTGTCTATGACTAAGGGCCGCAGGCCGGTAGTCGGCAGTCGGGATATCAATAATAATTTTCGCCCACTCGAGAGTCGAGAATCGAGTGACAGGCGCTAATGAAGAATGACGGATTGAAATTGCCCCTAGGATAGGGATCAGTAGACCAATAAATGTGCACTGTGAGAAATGAATGATAAGAGAATCTCCAAAAGGGAGAGAGAAATCGTCGAAAAATTACGTTTTTTAATATCGATTTAAATACCATAAATTTACCAGGCGCATATCGATTTGAGTAGTTTAGTTCTTAAGTGCAGCCCCTCAAAATATTTATACGTTTATTTGAGTTAGTTAGAAAAAATGTAAGAAAATCTTTCAGTTTTCTAAGAATTTTTTGGCGCTGTGCAGTGGAATATCGCATAACGATTAGTTGCCAAAAAGAAACAAATAAAAAGACCATAAAGCGACCGCACTACAGTCACCGCCAACTGTCGGTGCTCAGCAGTTGTGTCAATAAAAGTATGATGCCCGCGTCGAAGGGTATCGCACTTGACACATGCCTGGGTTTATTCACACACCGATCGGATCGGATCGGATCGGTCGACTATAAAGCCATAAAGCGGATCTGGCCCGAAGGGAAGAGCCAGATCAAGAGAGCTGCGATCGCGACTCGAAGCTCCACAAAATATTTGCTATTTGGCTCATATTTGGCTGACCCAGTTTTCGCCCCAAAAATACAAAGAAAAAAAACAAAATAAAAAAATGCCAAGACACAAGACACTTCGATTGGCATTGGTGGGCATTTGAATAAACCCCGCGATGCCAAAGAAAATTATTTGTAGAGCTTGGCATTTAACTTCTTCAAGAAATATGTAACAAATTATAATAAATGACTTCAAGTGCAATGATCTAATAAATTCCGTATTAAGTTTTTATTAACCTTGTTTTTAAGCCGCTTTTAAATGGTGTAAAGTGTGTAAAGTACTCTTGAATTAACCACCCATTAAAATGCATTTTTAGTGCCTACCTTACACAATTATTATTTAATTGTTGGAATCTGTGCAGCCAAGTTAACCCTTCGATTAGCCATACAATGTATTTCCACACCACACTACCACATTCTAATCAGTCTAATAGATCGTTTAAAATCAATTAATCTTCTATTCGGCATATACCTAAGCCCTAAAGCCACGAGAGGCCATCGACATAAGTCAATGGCTGATTGATAGAGACAGCTTATCACCCGAAGTACAACAATGGGAGTCGCATAACGCTTACAACAACCATTGAAAATCGAAGGCTAAACCATTGATAGAGGGCATAAACAGGAAAAGCGAAATAATAAATAGTAATGCAATTGACTCATGGGATCTTGAGTTACCAACCCACCAAATGGGTCAAAATGAATAACAACTGATGAAATGTGTGCCCAAATCACCGGCTATTCTTGGCTCCTGCGGTGCGACTTCTATCGATATTGATATTTGATTAATTAAAATTTTTTCCCTCCCTTCTTTTTTTTTGTGAAGTAAAATAATCAGGTTTAGTGCCAGAAAATTTCACAAAATATCCCCACACATATATGACAATTTTTTGCTGGTCACGTGCATGGATCTCGAGTGGGCTAAAAATGAAAAAAAAACAAAAAAAAAGCGCTGGGAACCCAACTGGTTTGGTGGGCATACACTTTTTGCCATATTCGTTTTTTTCCTTTTTTTTTGTGGCCATTTGCCTATTTATAGCCAATATTTTTAGCTGCTGATTTCATTTCATTACTGGAGTGTCCGATACTCGAGAGAGTGGCGTATATACATATATTTTAATTAAAGTAACAACACAAATCGCTTAAGTGACCAGCGAGCAGCGACAAATTGTCTAAGGGGATTTGTCGATTGCGGCACACACGTCGTATGCGCGATTTGTGGAGATCTTTTGCCGGATAGACCACATGCTTAAGTATAAGCCAGTGGATTTTTGGGTGCTGATTAGACACTTGATGGACTGAATTCTACGAGATGTTTCTACAGGAAATTAGAGTTGGCAAGCCAACGAAATTGATAACTGAAGAGTGGTAATTAAAAAGGTGATACCATTAAAATTGTAAAATATATGTAGGTATGCTAAAAAAAAGGTGGCTAAACTTGGCTAAAAATGCCAAAAACCAAAACCAAAATGGTTTCGCTTTGTTGGCTGTCGGCCGAGTTGATTGAACCGGGCAAACGCAATTGTACGACAATTACTTAATAACAATACACGTCCATATATCGGGCCATATATCTCCAAATCTCTATGTGATATAATTAAAGTCTTGGCTTTAATTGTTGTCGAATGTCAACGAGATCGGCACAAAGGCGTATTGATTTTGAGATTTGATAACGAGGCCCTAATAACAGTTAATCCCCGGGGGGCGTGGCCTGGAGGGGGCCAAAACGATTTGCATTGTTTTCGGGGCCACGAAAATTGAAAATGGGAAAAAAGCGACCGAGTATATGGCCACAAATCAGAGGGATGTGAAAACAAACAAAACAGAAAACAGCAAAATAATAAAAACATAGAGAAAAAAAAAGATTCTCCCAGGTTAAATCACAGTGAAATTAACACGCAACTGTGCACACAATAATCGTATTAATAACAATGATTTCCAGAGTCCCTCGGGCCATACATCGTAAATACATATACATATATATTTATATATGTTATATATGGGCATTATTTAGCTTTCTGTTTATTATTATATGAACTAAGGCTCGGGTTAGCCAATTTCCGCCCGCCAATTTGAACCTCGTCGAGTGAGTTCGCGTGATTTGTCTGGCCATAAAATATTATATTGGTATAACCAGGCTGTAATCGGCATGCCAGTCGTATATCATATATAATATGCCATATACCATTTATATATGGTACCCCTGCACCTGTGTGGGGGATCGCAGGAATCAGAAATCAGAAGTCAGAAATCAGAAATCGGAAAAAAGAAATCAGAAATCACGGCTTAATCAAATTTAAATTGATTGATTTGGCGGCGGCCGTAAAGATTACTGCACGCGGCTATAAATCGATTGATTCGTATCGATTCGCTATCAGCAGCTCCTTTATAGAGGGAGCGTTATACAATAAAATTCGCCATTAAAAATATGGCCGGGATTAGGCTTCCAAAGAGGAAGTGACTCCAAAGCGAACCCAGACCCAGGGTCTAGGGAAATTCCTCCACTCGAAAAGGTTCGCCAGGTGCGGATGGAAAGTGAAAGGTTCTAGAAAGGGTTCTAGCCAAACCAAGAAAATAGTAATAATAAATAAATAAAAAACTCTTAAGAAACCTACTCTTTGGTTTGAAACAAACAATTGCATTCTGCATGATCGCCTTAAGAGAGAGCTCTCGCTCTTTCTTCACATCAAGACATCAAGTATACGCAGCGTTGCTCTGCCCGGGCAAACATTGCTCATACGCCGCGTGAGTTTTTTGCACATCTTGGCCAACTGCTTCCCACAGCAGAGAAAAATCAACAGAAACAAAAAAAAAAGCAAAAACAAAAGGAAAAGGAAAAAAACCCAACAAATCACCGCGTAATACAGCGAACTGAACTAAAAATGGCCAAGACCGAGACCTTCGTCCGCGATTAGAATGCAATTAGTGGCAGCAAGCAAACGGCAAACACAAAAATAATAAAAAAAAAACGAAAAAATAAAAACATTAAAAAAAAAAGTGTTCTAACAAAACATTGCATTGAGCTTCATTTTCATTCTGCTCAAATTCAATTCAATTTTTTACTCTGCCCGCTACAGTTTCGTTTTCAGCTAGTTGTCGTTTTTATTTCTATTTTTCTATTTGCTCTGGCATTTTTTTTTAGAGTTTTTTATCTGTCATAATAACTTCCGCTTCAGGCTCTTTACGATCGTAAGAATAATTAGAGGCGACACAGCACAGAACCGAGTCGAGTTCTTTACTTAACCCACATTGTTTTGCTCATGAAATTTATTTTCGGCTAGAATTTTGGCGTGAAGAGATTATGGGAGGAGAATAATGCCTTGTCACCTGTCTGCCTTTATTTTCGTAGCCAAATAGATCGAAGATCGTAAAGGGTCTTTCTAGAATTTATTCAATGCGATTTTCATGCGATCTTGAAAGTCTTTGAAGTAATTCAATTAAATTATCTATAAATCAATGTACACCTACAATATATCATGCCTCCCAAATTAACTTAATGCTAGAATCTTTACAAAAATAATGCCCTGTCACCTGTCCGTTGGGCTGTATTTTTTCTTTTTCGACAAATAAATCAAAAATCAGAAATCCGCCTCTGCTTTTGGCCATTAAGTGTTTGCTCAGCCTGCGGCTTAAACTCAATTGTTTGGCTCTTCGGTATTTGGTATTTCTACGCCTTTGTCCGTATTTTTCTGCGTCGCAAAACACGGGTCTTTCCCAAGCCCCTTGATCAAAAAATACAACAAAATAATAAGAGAAGTGAGAAAAATGGAAAAAAAGGGGGCATAATGGGACATAATGAACGTGTTATATAATCGCAGAGCACATCAAAGTTCAATGCTTGCCATTGAGACGCTTCTAGCACTATCATATCACTCTGTGATATTATGAAATGCGAGTGGGAATACGAAAACGAAATCTTATCTAGCAGCGGCCACGAGTCTGGATGCTATATACCCATATGCCCGTCCGCCTTTTCGTATTCGGATTCCGAATCGGATTCGGGCTCATCAGCTACGTGGCTGGTCATACGGTGGCTCTTATCGCAGGGAGCTGGTAATTATTTGGCTATAAATAACAATAAAAACCTGATCATAAAACTCACAGCGCACCTTATCACGATAATGATCGTTGGCCGGTTGGCCTGGCTACAGTGTTTCTCTATTTCATTTCTGAACGAAAGCCCCCTGCCCCTTCTTCTGTACTTCCAATGAGAAAAGCTCAACTCAACGGAAATCATCATCAGATCATCGGAGATCCATGCTAATGGAAAGTTTTGACTCCGGCTTGGAAGTTTTCCCAGCGCCTTGAAACTCCGATTCTAGAGGTTACAGCCGAGCTCATGCGTTGTTTTTTCCGTTTTTCATTCACAAAAGAAACTCGTCAGCGACAACAAAAAGAAACCTGCAAGCATATAATATAGGTGATCCATATATATCTACAATATATCTACGCATTGGATGTAAACAAGTTTCAGTTTTGTTTTTGGCTGCTGTTCGCGGCTTATGTAATGTTGGCTATGGATTTTATCACTTGCTGCGACTTTAAAGTGTTAACCAGAGGAGGAGGTTCTTGAAAAGTAGCAAAATTAAATATTAAAATATAAATTTAACCTTTGCTTAACTCTTTGTTAACCCCCAGAAACACTGCAATTTACTCTCCACTTAAATTATAATCCCAGCCATTGTTTGTCCAGAGTTTTAAATTCTAGAATTTATCTAGCAGCCTTCCCAAAGTAGATAGCTATGAACATTACAATTAAAGTAAATATATAGAGCCGCCATAAATTGTGCAATAAATAAAAGCGGGGATTAGCAGCGGGTGTGCTAAAAGAGTTATAAAAGAGGTGAATAAGTGGCGCATTTTATCAGATATTATTCGCCTTATTTAATCATGCTATAACGAATTCCGGGAAAGTAAGCGATTACGTGCAAGCATGAATTTCAGTGAATTCTATAGTCAGAGCACGATTTTTGTATTTTCTACCACATTGTGTTAACCAGTTTCGCTAACTTCTTTATCGGCAAAAGAGGAGCAGACTCTTACCCGAAAAATGCAAATCAAGGGAATCACTAATTACACCTTGATGTCTAGATTCAAATTCACAAATGATGATGATGATGGAGCGTAAAAGGCGCGCCTGTTTGCCGTGTTGCCAACTTTAATGAAGTGATAACACATCGTCCGGGCCGCGAAGACGCTCCAATTTGGCTCTTCTGCGGCGATGCTAATTTGCAGTTTACATAAACTTGATTTGCCCAGCGTATTAACGAGACGAGAGTCAATATTTGCCCGGCCATTTGGCACTGATCGTGCCAACGAGGATGCGTCGTAGTGGAGACCACGGGGCGGATGAGTAATAAAGTCAATCTTTCAGATTTCAGGCTGTCATTCAAGACGAAGTCGTTGTGGCTGTGTAAACGATCGCAACACGATATCATAACAACAGATATAGCTGCCATATAGCAGCCGCAGAAGTCAGACATTATTGTTATCATTATCAGCATTGTGTTTCGTTTCGTTTAGTTACGTTTTGTTTTGTTTTATATCTGCAACGTCAACAGCCCCGAAAAAAAGTGAGTAAATAAAATATGTTTAGCTATGGGAAAATTATAAAGAAAATTTAGCCAGCAACAAAGGATAGCCGATCGCTTTGTATGGCAAACTAAATATATAAGTCGAGTCCATAATTTAAGTCGCCGTCATTATTATCGCTCGCTTGGCTATATTTTTGATTGATTAATGAGCGACTATCTGAGAAACTTGTTCGTCATTAAGAACCATAATTCGGGTATTTGTTTTCATCTATTTTAAATGATGATTACTCCAGGTGAGTTCGATTTATGGCCATGCCCGCGGCCAGGAGAGTGTATTTATGGCCAAGTTCCTGATCTACAAATTGATAATTCGACTGACACGAATTTATGTATTGTCATTTCAGAGATTTTTTCATAACAATAAATTATTTTGTTTAATTAAATATAGTTTGCAATGACAATTGAAATTGTTTGCACCGATCAAGGCTTGCATAATTTGCATATCAAAAGGTTTTCAACGTAATAAAGTAATTTAATTTTAATTAATTTTCAGCCATTTAAAAAATTCTTAAATATTTCAACACAATTGATAGTAAAAATATTCACTGATTGCCTGAAAAAAAAAAAAAATGTGAATATAATTCCCATCGTTGAATATTCAGTTATGTAATTGTTTAGTTTATAGTTTAATTAAGCAACCAATTTTAATTGCCCGCAAAGCGTTGAAATAATTGCTCGGATATATATTTTCGGTTGGATAGTTGGATAATAGTTAAGTCGATAATTAGAATTAAATAAGACTCAATAAATCTGGTAGGTATAATCGTGTTCTATTGCCCATACCGTTATGAATTTGTACGATTATTGCGCGACTTATTGTGCCATAAATATTTCATAATTAAAAATAGAGTTTGATTTGTATCTGTGTGTTTGTTTGCCTCTGTTTGTAGTTTGTAGTCGGTTGTCTGATGTTTTTAGTTTTTTGTTTTTTTTTTTTTTGCGGAAGTGCATTGATTTTCCACTCAAGTGGGCACTTGACTCGCCGCTGTCGTCATGAATTGATTTTCTCACCTTTATTTACTTAACTTTTTCAGCTTCTCCTCTCGCTGCGCGCGGAGCTCGAAAAATGTTAATTAGTTTTTTTTGCCCCGGCGGCCAGCACTTTTAATTAGAACTTAGTATTAGTATTTCTGTTTGTCAGCAGCGGCAGTTGCAGTTGTTTCTAGGTGATTTGTTATCGCAACATTTATGCAAATTGCCATTGCAAGTGGGCAATTTGTGTGCGGAAATCCGCCTGCAACGCATCTTCATGCGACTTGGTTATCGAAAAAACTCGAAAACTTGAAAAAAGCGAAAAGGCGCGCTTGTGGATCTCAGTGAAAGTTTTCTATGCTGATCCGGGGCGCCAGATGTGAGCTGCCTGCCATATAAGCCATATACGATATATCTATATACGATATATGTGAGATATATGTATATATGTATGTACATTTAAGCCCCGTAAGCCACCGACGCCGATTGACAAGCTGCGCATGCGCGGCCATCGCTTAAATAACGCCCCGTGTCTCTGCATCACGCATGCCAAAATTAAAAATCCCAAGTCCCCGGGCCTCCAAGTCCCAGTCCCAGATCCCAAAAAAGTATCCATCAGATACAACGCGTCACATGGCCATAGATGGGCGTGTGGGTGTGGACCACCCACAAAATGCCATTTGTGCCAAATTATCCGACATAACGATGCGGCGTGTACGTAGGGGAATTCAACTGAATAATGAATAATTCGAAAATTAAACACGACCCAAATACTTCCCCTAAGATCTTGATTTGATCCAGTTTCGAAATGTGATTTATAATAATTTTTCTATATATTTTCTTATTTAATTTTCCATCAGATTATATTATATTATTTTAGCTTACTCAGCCGACTCCATAAAGTCTGGAATTTTCAGTTTCATTAACTCACACCGCCCTTCATTTGAAAGTCATTCACTTTCTTTAGTTGAAAGTCTCTGTGGGCAAACGTTTTAGGGTAGGCAAGTGAAAAGTGATTATCGTAAGCTTGGCCACAAATAAATTAGGTGCAAAAAATTGGTTGCCGTATTTCAACATTTTTAGGGCATTACTTAAGGTCCACACATAGCTCGAATGTTTTGCGGGAACATTAAATATTTTATATGATATTCAAGAGAATATCGTTTCGAACTAAGCCAACTTCTACGCTCATCTGAAAAAGGGGAACAACCCCATTTGCCACGCCCTCTTGGCTTTCATTAGAATTGCCTAACAACTTCCACTTTTGTTTCCACTTTGTTCGGTTTTATTTTATTTATATTTATTTTTCTATTCCCATTCCGTTTTGTTTTACTTTTTGTTTTGGGTCCCACTAAGCCGCAAAGTTTATGCAATTTGTTTATTTATATTCGGGTCTTGGGTTTTCGCCCGTGCAAACGAATTCTCATGCTTAAGACAGTTCGTTGTATTTTTACAAAATGATTAATTGTTGCAAATAATGTCCAAGTGCCTCGATTACTTTCAAAGAAATGCAATATTGAGATGGGTTATATAAATACATCCGATTTCAATGAGTATTACACTTATATAATTCAGTTTCTTGCGGATAATTTTGGTATATACCGTTCTTGTATATCAAAGAAAGTTATATAGCGTTTGTAAAATATACCAAATTTAGCACATAAAATGTTTAAAATACGCTAATTTTATTTATTAAAACAAAAATACTAAGCCAGGTTTACAAAAGTACTTTTCTAACCCAAATCTGCAGTCCTTCAATTTATCTTCACATTTTAAAGGTCCCAGAAATTCTACATCCTTCGTTGGAAAGATATAAGAAAAGAAAAGATCCTCATATCACCGTTTCGTAGGCCCCTCCACTTACCGTTATTTGCGGATCTGCAAGTCTTTGGCGAGAGAGCGACTCCCAGTCCTCACTGTGTGTGCGTGTGTGTTCGTGTGTGCGTGAGCGCGTGTGGAAGGCCCAAAAAACAGGATGCGCCGCTTTGCCGCTTAACGAAAAAAAATGCACTTCCGTCTTTTAATGCGTTCAACGTTGTATTGGTGAGCGCGTTTTTGAATTCCTGAATTATGATATTATTGTTTTTATTTTGTTTATTGTTTTTTTTTTGGCAATTAAATGTTATGTAATTGGATTTTGTTGCTCTTTTGTTCTGGACTTCGAAGCAGGAAGCTTAAGGGGGGCTTTGGGGGGCGAATGGTTTACATTTCCGTTGGAAAAAAAAATGGATCCGAAAAAAAAAGTCACGAGGATATTCGATCACCAGAAAGTCACATTCAGTTGGGTATTTTATTTATTTACGGCGTTGGATTGGATTAAGTTCGATTTATTTTTGGAAATTAAAATTTTTTTTATTTTTCAGAGCGAGAGAAAAGCACACGACCAACTTGAAAACGCACTAAAACGGTATTAAAAGCCGAGACTAAAATTAACTTTGCAAGTAATTTACAAGCCCGAGCCGAAGTTAGCCGAAGCGGAGAGAGAGGCGAGAGCGCCCGAGAGTTCACTTCACTTTTTTGTATTGCTGCTGTAGCTGCTGCTGCTGTTGTTGCTGCTGCTGCTGCTGTTGCTGTTGTTGCTGTTGTTGTTGTTGTTGTTGCCTTGTCTTGTCACAGATCGTTATTATAATTGTTGTTGCGGGGGAGAGAGACGCGAGGCGCAGGAGAGGCGAAGGAGAGATGCGATGCGATGCCCTTGTTGTTGCTGCGATGCCAGATAATGGATAATGGCAGAAAATCAGCTAAAATCAGGCAAAATCAGCTGCTCGTTATCGCTCTGCTCTCGAGTGTGCTGGTGGGCCAAACGTTGATCGCTGGCCGTTCGCTTGGGAATGATGTTGGCTTAAAGCCCGGCGCTACGTAATATACGCTCAGATCCTGTTTGCATATGCCGTCGACGTCTCGGCCGGCGTCGCTGCCGGCGTCGCTGTCGGCGGCAGAAGAGAGCGGCGGTGCGAAGAGATCTGCGAGAAGAGAAGAGAGATCACAAGCTTTTTTTGTTGGGTGTTATTTTTGTTGTATCTCAGCCCACCTCGCACAGTGGGGCCAAAAGCGGAAAATGCCAGTTGGCCGTCTGCCCGTTTGCCCGTTGGGCCAACAACAAGAAAGAAATTGAATCAAATTGTTTTGGTAAACATTAGCCACTTGGCAATGTGCCTATTACGTTTTAACGAATCAAATATAAATAAAGTGCAAAATAACATATAACATGTTCACAAATATTACAAGAACCTATTTAAAGAATCGTAAGAATTTGAAGATCGCTAAGATCTTTCTCTTTCGAAAACGAATTTCGAATTTTACTGTCTTATTTGAATTTCGTAAAAGAGATCGTCAGTTCGGATCGTCAGTTGTTTGACCAACAAATTAATCTAATCAAATTGATTTTGCAAATATTTCCTTGTTGGCAAATTGCCTATTACGTTTTACAAAACAAATGTAAGTAATATAAAAAATGATTAATTTGAATTAGAAGGCAAGGCGATCTGTTTTTCTTACATTTGCATGCAAATTAGTTGTTTGCCGAACAAATTAAACTTAATCAAATTGATTTGGTCAACAGTAGCCACTTGGCAAATTGCCTATTACGTTTTTCAAATCAAATATAAATAAAATGCGAAATGCCATTAAATACAGTATGCTAACAAGAATCGCTTTAAAACAGTTATGGAAATTTCATATTTTTTCAACCTACAATTCCTTGAATCAAAAATGAAAACCTTTTAAACTGCTATTTGCATAATTCACATTGAATCAAATTAAATTAAATTTTATTAAAAAGTAAATGATTGGCGATAGAATTCGGAGTTATTGAATTCCGGCCCACTGTGCGGAAGTCGACTGCGCAGCATCGAACTTGTGCGAATCGGTGTTGCTGTTCGATTCACTCTGGGATTCACACGCCAGCCAATCGCTTCGAGCGGCGCTTTTCAACTTTCATTAGAAATTATCGGATGCCATCGACGCCACGCCCACTTTCGTGGAGTATCCCAAAGTGTGTCTGTGTGTGTGTGTGGGGATATACTGGAAATTGGATTTAACGGCCGCGATATCTCCATTTCCCCCGAGAACAACCCCATCGCCCCTCGATTTTAGCACATCTTAATTCGATAATTGCCAATAATTGCCGTTAATGGAAGAGAAGAGGAGCGCAACGCCATTGATAAATCGAGGGATATAACATATAGGGGGTAACTCAAAAATATGTTTTTTTTTATTTTTCGTTGGCTGCAATTGTTTGAGCCCAGCAAAACAAACAAAACAAAACAAAACAAAAAGCCCCTCGAACTTCCACTTCCAATGAGACCTTATATGTGTGTGGGCAAAAACAAAAGAGCCCCAGACAAGCCGTCAAGCAATTTTTATCGTTTCATTTTTAATTTATTAATTATTTATTTGTTTGCTTAAACGAACGACGCTGTCGTTTATTGTCGTCTTCCCATCGCATCTCGGTTTTTGTGTCTCAATTTCGGTATTCCGACGTCACGATATGGATATGATATGATATGGATATTGATGTTGATAAACAGATGCGGGCATCCGATTATATACTCGAATCGAACAATCGACCACCATATCCGCAATGTTTTTGGCCTTCTTGCCTCGCGAGAATCGGTCTAAAAAACATTTGTTCGAGCGATTGTTTCTCGTTCTTTGTCAACTTTATGTTTATGTTTGAACAGAATATACCAACGTTTTTGTGTAAATAAGACCGAATGATGGGGGTTCGTTAAACCCGGTTTCAAGGCCAACATATAACCCATTTCTGTGGCTTGTTTTGAAATATAGCTTGATAACTAAATAGAAATAAATTTATATTTTGATAATACCAGGATTAATAGAATATTAAAAAAATAATTACAATATTACTTTATAAGGAACTCTATATATATCCACTCTTTGAACGCCTTTAGCACTGCGCAATTGATCCTAATGGAATAATACTAAAGTGCAGGCCTGCTTTAAACTTGTCGACGTCATCAGGCGGACAAAGAGCATCGCATCGCTGTTTATCAGTCTCGTGTATCTCGTGTATATATGTTAACCATGTCCATAGATAGTCGGGGATCGGGAATCGGGAATCGGGGTATGGTGTCCCTCGTTTGATTGTCAATTTATTTATTAGACATCGCGATTCAATTCCCCTTTTGCCCAACCGCCCGCACATTTCAATTAAACACCCAAGACACAATACAATCTGCACTGATCTGCCCCAAGCTGACTCGGTTAAGATCGAGTGCGTATAGAATAGTATATAGTATACAGACTGATTCATTTGGCCTCCTGAATGCGTCACCCGGATGCCAAGATCCGATGCGACTTCCAGCCATAATGGCTTATGCAATTATCGTAGACACCACATGATGATACGATGATATGATGATAGCCCCATGTAACCGCGAGATGGGGCGCTAATTGGAGGCGCGACACGTGCGAATTTCTTCTAAAGGCTATAAGCTATAAACTGTAAGCTGTATTCTGAACCACCTATTAATCAAATCTGTGTGAAATTGCATAACCACAGCTTCCCCCCTTGATGGCAATGACAAGAAAAAGCCCCAAAACAAAGACGAAAAATCCTCACCAGTCATCTCACAAGATACTTAGATACTTACTCTTCTGGAGGCTGACTAACGCGAAAGATAAGCGGCTGGTCGAGATAAGATAGACGAACGATAGATCTCGAACCCAAAGTGGGGCTATGGAAAATATTTTGGGCATATTCAAATTTAGTCACAAAGAATTCGTCTGGCTGGCAAACTAGTTTTCCCAAACGGTATTTTCAGATGGATTTGAATATGGTAATTCGTTTTGGCTTTACATATTCATTTTTGGGGAAAATTCCATGGGGACTCTCTCTATAGGGATTGAATTATTCATTTTTCCAGCAGAAACACTCATTCTTTATTATCAAAACTAAAAGACCTCTGACTAACGCAGATCTGTGAAATCTTTGGGATCTTTTTTAGGAGATAAGAGTGCGTTAGAATTCGTGGACCAGGCACCGCTGTTTGTGTTTGCCTTTGGCAAATTGCAAATCACTTTACGAGCTCTGCGAACTGTAAATCCAGTGCCGCCATATCTGTGCACATATAGAACCATTTATCTGGACAATCCGGGTGACACCCATGTGGGTCAGACAGCGACGAATATATATTGCCTTAGCGCCCCGGCTACCGCACTTGAATCTTTAATAACCTTTTCAAGTTCACTGCCTCATAGAGCGCCATATCATCGTATAATCGTATCATAATCATTGTTTACTTTCCTATATCCAGCATTTCATCATCTGCAGTAACATTCGATCTCGGATTCGGTCTTCGTCTTCGTTATCGTCAGCCGCCATTCATTCATTAATTCAATCAATTAATAATGGCTAAGAACAATTAACACTTGGCCAAGCCGATACAGATATAGCTCGAGATACAGATACAGATACATTTACACTCGGCAGACCGCTCTGCGCCGGACCCAATTGGTTTCCATCCGCCTCAATCCGCCGATCCATCGATCCATCCAACTCCTCCGTCGCATTCGTATATTATTTTCATTCTTTTTTCCTACTGGTTACTTGTGTGAATTAGGGGCTCTGGCTGCAGGGATCGGTGGAAGTTTTTATGACGTCGATGGACCCTTGTAAAAGTGGGAGAGTTTACATTGAACTGCGCGGTAATTCAAAGAAATTCACTGGAAAAACGGGAAAGCCATAGATTTAATAACAATATTTCGACACTTAATAAATTGGTTTTTGAATAATTACTAATGGTAATAATTATAAAGGGGTTATGTAATTTAAATCAAAATTAAGTGATATTATATATAATAAATAAATTTTTGATAAATATAATAAAGAAAAAGTTAAATATAATTATGATACAATTATATTCTGTATTTTTTATTTCATCTCATTAGAATTAAATAAATAATTTAATATAGTACGCAAAATAAATTGACCTTCGCTGAATTTCCCCTGTAAAGGCAATCAGGCAAATTTAAGCAATACTTTTTCTTACTCATCCTTAGACAGCTTTTGTGTAAGGCAAAACTCTATTCAATTTTCCTGATTGCGCTTTAAGTGCTAGATTTTAATTAAAATAGTACGATTTTCGGGGCGTTGAAGTACTTAATTTAGAAAAGACACCGGGTGAATCACTACTCAAAAGTGGAGTACTTTAAATATATATGGAAATTGATTTATGATATTTTTCGGTCGGTCGGGGTAAGTACATAGATTAAATCGAGCCTTGAAAAGCTATGGACGGTGTGAGTCACTCACTTTATAGAGCAATTCTATCAATTTCGTCAATATGGATGGTCGATTTTCGCACAAAGAATTGTAAGAATTACAGTAGACATTTTCAAGCGTAAACAGTTCGTTAATATCGCAAATAATCATTAAACCGCTTGAACAGCTGTTGTTATTTGCCGCGAATGATGTTCTGGTGCCAAGTGCTGGAAATTATAAATATAGATCCCGAGAGCCTTTGTTTACCAAGTCACAGTTAATTAAATAACCATTTTGTGAATCAAGATAGCCAAGTAATGAACTCAACTAAACGACATAAATCATAGGTGAACACCTAATGAATATTTAATAACAAAAGGGATCTTCGGCCAAATGATGATTGAGTATGGGAAATTCTGATCGTTCCTGCCATTTAAATACTAATTATTTTCAATGTGTTGTGCGAGGTTTGAGCTAGAATTTTTTCGTGCGCCGCAACTGGATTTTCGTCTTGCCAATTGCCCAACCCCAAACCCATTTAAGCCCACGCACGCGAGCCAAGAAGTCCACGGGCCGCAACGGTAATTCAGTCTAGATCGACGGCCGACAGTTAGGATGGTCGATGGTATCGAATGGTATCGAGTACGGAGTACGGAGTATCGGCCGCTTTGAGTCATTAGCCGCAGCCATCAATCTTCCAATTGTCTGTGTCCGCAGCTCGGCTTAGCCCCTTCGATCCGATCCGATCTGATCCGATCTGATCCCAATCGCCATCGCAAAAGAGGGCCACACGAACAAGTGCCAAAGAGCCGGGGGGATATTTGAAAAATACTAGATACTCTAGCGTAGAAATATCTGTATTGCATCTGTAAAAATAGGAAATTATTAAAGGATTTGGAGTTACACCCAAAAAACTGACTTGATATGAGGCATCTCAATTCGATATGCTTGCAGCATGCTCAGGTCTGTAGGTTAATAGCTAGAAATATTCAATATAATGCTGTATAAAGATTAAACATATGATATATGATTGGGCACTTTAGTGGAGTCATCTATTTCGATTTGCAACTATTATAATAGAACTCAAGAAACCAGAAACTAAACTTTAAAGAGAGTTTCAACGAGTTTTTTTACCCAGTTTCTTGGGTTCTCTGAAAACAAGGCATGCATTTAATGGATTGTAATAAAATAGAACCGAATGCTGAGCAAATGGTGACAAGTACGGAGCTGTGAGCAGAGTACCCCCATTGAGGGTATGTAAATAAATATTGTTGAAAACCGGCAAGGCGGCAGCGGCTTCGATGAAAACGGAAAACAGCCCGAAACCGCTTAATGCCGGTTGAAACTAGAATCGGTGGTTCGGATCGGTGGACCGTTCGGATCTGTTCGGATCGGTTGGGTTGGATTGGATTGGGTTGGGTTGGGTTGACTTGCGAGTTAAGTCGGGCTAAGTTAAGGCGGGCTCGACTTGGTTATCAGCCCATTAAGACGATTTGCGGGCATCGGCAAACGGACAACGGACAACGGACATTGAAAACTGACCAGCTGGCCAAAATGCGACAAGATTCGCAAGATTTACCGCCTTTTGCAGGCACCTGACAAAGAAATCGAAGCAGAAACAGAAACAGAAGATCCCCCAAAAGGCCACAAATTATTGACATGGCCGCCGAAGAAATGCATTAAGCTGACTTAAATACGATTACGATATGGGGTTCTTAAGTTTTCACATTCGCCAGGATAACGACTAAGAAATACCCGTCAGGGTTTAGGTTTTTCATATAAGATAAAGGGAGTCTAAATTTGGAATTGACCCATATATTCTTGAAGCAAAGATCAATGAACTTGAATATCTTCAAACGCTTCCTTAAAATACATCCCAATAATTTACCACTAAATTAAATATTCCAAAACAAAAGTATATAATTTTGTTTTTCTCTCAGCAGGTTTGTAGTGGGTAGAAATATAAGAAAAATGAAAGCCATTGTCAAGGCAAAGAAAATACTATTTTGCGCGATCTTCAAGGTATTTGCTCTCCCTTACGATTTCCCAGAAATAAAGAAATACAGAAACACAGAATACAGAATATTTTCGTCAGGCAATAACCGCCGGTTTGGCAATCGCACAAGGTGCCCCTCTTGTTTCGCCGGTGTTTGCGAATCGTGTCGCATAATTTTTGCAGTGAACCGCAATCGGCATAACTCATACGCCGCGTGTCCCAAATGGAGGTTAAGAGCCAGTGCAGTCGGTGCAGTGCCAGTTCGAGTGTCTATAAATAAATCTCTCGATGCAATCGCAAACTGGTCTGTCCACTCGGCGGACTCGTACCGTATCCAAAAACAAAACGAAAACCGAAACAGAAACAGAAACGAAACCAGCAAATATATTAAACACCGATCCGATCCGATCCCATACGATCCTATAGCATTCAGATACGAAACGAATCGAAACGAAATGGCCTGCAGTTGCATGCCGAAGAACGGCCAAAACGCGTCAGCATCAGGCAGCATGTTTCGGCTGCAGTCATTTCTTGGCTGTTTTTGGCAGCCATGATGGTCAAGGACGTCCATTAACCAGGTCCGTCCGTCCGTCCGTCCGTCGGCAGGGGTACAGTGAAGACAAAGGCCAGGCAAACAATTACATAAGCGCGACAGGTAGTTCGCTCAATCGCTCAGTGAGCAGAGTAAACAAGAAGGCATGAGGAAAGGCATAATTAAATTAATTAAAATGTTCAACTCGAAGAGAATATAATAATAACACATCGTCTAACTCAGGAAATCTTATCTTTGGAAATCTCTTTTTCAAATAAAATAAATTGTAAAATATGAAAAATATAAATATAATATATCGGCTAACTCAGGAATATTCGTTGGAAATCTCTTTTTCAATTAAAATAAAAAATGAAATATGAAATGTATAAAATTAATATATCCCCCTATATAAAACTCAGGAATATTTATTAAAAATATAATTTAAAAATTTAGTAAAATGTAAAATATAAAAAAATATAATAATAATATAATATCATGAGAAATCTCAATATTAAATCAAAAATATAACATGAAAAATATAATAGTAAAAACTCATTTAAAAATTAAATAAAATATGAAAACTATAATAACAATATATGTACATCTACATATATAACTCAGCAATATTAATTGGAGAACTTATTAATTGTACCACGACGGCAATTTTGAAAGCTGACAAGTAAGTAGACAAGTCTTTTGAAAATGCAGCTCCACTCAGCACACAGCACTCATAATTTGGAGCAGAAAAATAATTAATTGGTTTGACAGGTTGGTAAAACCTTTCTAAACCGTTTCTTGCGTTTGTTTTTCCCTCTTGAATTTTGTGCTGACATTGCTCACTTGGCTGCACGTGGCGTATGCGCAATATTCTGTGGTCGGTGGTCTGAAGTCTTGAATTAACAGCAGCAGTAGCCACACCCCAAAAACAAGAATGTCGCTTTTTGCTCGGATCCATTTCAATTGCAATTTTTATTTCGCTGCCCAGCGTTTTTATGCCACATTTTATTGGCCAACAATGGGAGCTGAATTTCGGTTTATTTTGCCCAATTCTCTCTCTCTCTCTTATCGCAAGGCCGTTTATAAAAACATATATATACATGATCTTACCCGTCCCAGTTGATTGCATTTTATTGATTTGATTATTTTGCAATTATGGCCCATTAAGTTTACCACTTTTCGGAGCATCCTTAGCATTTACGTTGAAAAATGCAAGGGGTGATTTATTTCGTACTTGAAACAACGCACTCACATTCAGCAGATTCCGATTCAAAACGTTATAAATATAAAAAAAAGGTGAAATACAAGTGAAAATTTAAACGTGTCGCCATCATGATATAATTATTTCAGGTGTTACAGCTACAACACCCGACAACTCCCGATTTTCTCCCACAATAGATCAATAGAGCACCGCCCCTAAAAAAAAGCACTTGTCGAACCCAAGAAAACCGGGGACCTTGACTACCAAATGCGAACTACATTTCAATGTCGCCCCCCACCATCCACAATCTAACTTCCAGATACATCTGGGGGTATTACTTAGAGATATGTGGCTGTATTCTAGATACGATCCAAAGCCCTGCTCACGACCTTCCCCGCCTGCGTTGTCTGTGCCACACGCCACACAAATTGACGTAGTAAACTCTTTCCAACTGGCGGTAAATACCATTTATGTACTTAATATTTATTTATTTTGCTCGCTGTTTTTTTTCGCCGTTGTTCGACTCTCTCAGGGTAAGTTTTTCCAAACAATAGCGGGAAAAAATTAGCACAGCTGCTACGAAAAAAAAAAGAAGCAGAAACAAAAATTTAGAAGCAAGGGGAGAAAAAAATTGAGCTAAGTACGTGAAAAGCGCAAATATAAATATTATTGCGAAAAAAAAACCATTCAGCAAATAGCCGAGAAAACTATTTAGTTTGTTTCCAATACTCCACAATAATTCCACAATATTTATTTGCCCGCCGAAAAGTAAATTGCAATTAGCGGCAATTTGCGAACTATCTAATTGATAAGCTCCACATTTTGTTTGAGCTGCGCCAGGTGAAATTCGTAGTCCGTAATTTGTAACCCTAAATCCATAATCCATAATCTATAATATGCGATCCAGACCAGACTTTGCATAGCCTTCCGATTTCGAGAGTGATCAGTCATCGCGGCAATTAATGTACGACATTAGAGTGGACCATTAACACGGCTCCGCTAAGTGCTCATCCTCCGGGCGGTCAAAACCCCTTCAACCCTTGCTTAATTATCGCCAATCAATGAAAAGTCGCGTCTTGCGAAACCCCATTTTTTTGGCATTTTGTTTTTCTTGTTTTTGTGCCATATAAATGTATCATTTTAATCTAGGAATTAGAAATGGGAATTGGAATGATGGGGGAATTGTTTTTGCCTGTCTGGGGGAGGCCTGTCTTCAATATTCGGCTCTTCGTTCTTCTGGCGGGAGAATCGGAGATCCGGTTTTTATTTTCGGCTCCTCTGTTGTGGCTTTTATTCCAAGCATTATGACAAATGACTGGCGATCCATCAAAATGTGCCAAACACTTGGTTATTTATGAATGTGGCGTAGCAAATGTCCAACGTTCCCCGTAATTTGGTTCACTTTATTGTCTGTCTATATCCCGAGTTATACGACTTTTGGGGCGGGGCGAGAAATGGAATTTTACTTGGAAAGTAATATCCGAATTCAGACAAGAGGGTTTGCCATTTTAACACATTAACTAAAACAGTTAGCCATTTATTGCGCACTCAGTTAATATAGTTATATATACTAACCATTTTTACTACCAATTATATTTAACTTAACAACTTATATTTCTCGGTTCTAAATTTATCGCAAACCCTAAATTTGTTTTAATTTGCCTTATAATATTAATTAATATTACTTATACATGTTGTCAACTGTCGAAACCCCCATTAATCTTTTTTAAAAAATTAATTAACCTCTTCTTTGTTGACTCTGTCAATATGACCACTCCCATGTGCAAAATTCTTGTCTAAGAAAAATATCTAAAAAAAAAATAAGAACGCGACCGAATATTTATTGTGAGGTTAACCAAAAAAACCATAAAACGCCACAATTTATGGGGGCTGTAAAAAATGGGTATACAAAATGTGTGTAACAGCCACGATCTTGGCCCCCGAATAGTTATAATTCCGTTCATCTATATACTATATACCATATACAACTTGTTAACATATTTATGCTTCGCCGTTTGCATGTGAATTATTATTTAATTTTATCTTTGTACTCGAACATTTTCCTTGGGGTTTTGCATAAAAGTATAAAAGTATAAAGAAAAAGGCGGTGTTTACAAATCAATAATGCAAAAATCCGTACGGGAGGCGTAATCAACAACCGTTGCGACCACGCCCTCCCCCACGCCCTTCCTCATCATCATTATGGTCACTTGCTCAGCAAATAAAAGTTCAATGTTTGAATACATTAAACTTAAAAACCCAGCCTGGCACAATAACATGGGTGGAGGTGGAGGTGGAGGTAAGCCAGACTTATCGAGAGGTGCTGACAGTACGAGCAGCGCCAGCAAAATGACCATTTTCAATAACACTCACGTAGCATCCGAGTCGATAAATTACAATAAAAGCGGCGAAAGATCCACAATTGAAATTTCGTCGGTGGCAGCACGTCCAAAAACAACATTCAACGATCGGCAATCCAGTGGCAACCGCAGAAGCGACAACAACGGGAGCAACAGCAACAGCAAAAAGGAAGGTTACCACCGAGGGTGACCCCACGAAGCGTGGATGCACTCTAAAATATTTTTGAAAATATTCCAAGCACTCGGAAAAATATGCAAATATTTTCTTAATAGATGTTATGAATTAAAAGATCTTCTTAACTTCAAAATAAACATGTATAATGATTAATAATATGAAAAAATATTTCGAAATATTATTTTATGTATCAAAAGATCTTCTAAACGCCAAAATAAATATGTATAATAATAAATATTACTAAAAGGTACGGTACATAAATGTTAAATGAAAAAATTAAATAGGGGGTCAATTATTTTACAAGTTTTTCAAAAATAATAATAAACATTCAATAAGCAAGATTATAATAAGAACTATATATACAGAAAAAAAATGGATTCAACAATGAAAATAAATTAAATTATTGATTTGTAAGCACATTGATATGCATTTTTTGTAGTAGTTATTAAAACAATTGCTGTCATTCGAGGAACTGAAAAAATCAACTGAGCCCGAAATGCAGGGAAGACCAAAAATAATACAAGGCAGACGAGTTGCGGAGAGGAAGAGGCGAAAATATGTGTGAAGGCCAAGGACGACCAGCCATTCCCTGGACTCATGATCGGGTCAAGGGATTTCCCACTCCTATTTATAAGCACTTCTTTACCCCCTTCCCTCCACCCAGCGATGCAATCGATAATCACCGAAATATATTATATATGGAGTGGGGGGCTCTTATCAAAGGCGAAATCAAAAAGTATCAAGACAATTACGCCAGAACAATAAACAAATAATTGTTGACTAAGCCGCTTATTTATAATTCTTTATATTTAGACACTCAATTGAGCACTTGGCACGAGCTGCCGTCCCAAAGATGATGTGCACAAATAAAGGAGAACTTTGGAGAAATCTCATCTGAGGATTATCGTGGCGAAGAGTTCCGAATTCGAATTTGAATTCGAAATGTATAGCAACCTTGGATCATTGCGGGTGCTTCCCCTGTGATTTTTATCCTATCTATCCGCATGAATCACTTCTGAATCGCAAATGTCCCCAGATAATACGAATAATAATTTTCAATCGAACTTTGATAAGCCTTTCAGGTTGCATTTTTGTTTCTTAATTAATTAGCCTCTGCGCTTTTGTTCGTCTGGTTTTGTTTGTGTGATTCCTCTAAACGAAAACATCAAGAAATGCAGACGTCATTAGTTAGAAAACAAAAAATCGATTTCGCAATCGTCGGCAACGATAAAATGCTCTTCTTGTTTTGAAGCAAATACTAGTTTAGATATATTTTGGGGTTTCTAAGAAGGAGTATTTAAATCGTGGCAATTAAATGTTACCAATTATCTTAAAGCCCCTTTAAATACTTTTTGCCACTTCCGAAATCGTAAACAGATAGCATTCCCCTTATTCAAGCAATTAAACAAATTTTTCCCAAATCAAGTTTATCTTTATAGTTTGTCTATAGTTCGTTCGATTGGTGGCAATTAAATATTTTGGGAAAACCTCATTCAGCTCACTCTGCCGAAATGATAACGTCGCTGAACGATAAGAATCGAGGGATGATAATTGCCCTCGTGTCGATAAGGCCGTAATGAGTTGGCTAATAATTTCGAGCAATTATTGATGGTATAGGTTTCCAAAGAAACCTAATATCTTAAAGTTTATTTGAAAAAAATAATACAAGTAAATATAATATTTCTTTTCAATTCCGCTTAACTTTGATTGAAAAACTATTAGAAAGCTGGAAACTAGATAAGATTTTAATTTTTATTTTATATATTATATATTGATATAGTGGTTTTTTTTAAAATAAAAAGTTCCAAAAGAAAGACGTTTGCCTGCGAAACGGTTTTATTTGCCCAAACGGTTCGTATCGGTTTTTTTATGGTTTAGGAATTTTTGGAATCCAAAATTATACGCTGACAGCCACAATGTTTGCTGTTGAGCAGGTGGGTTTGAAGTGGCAAGAGGCGGTGCTAGGGGGGTCTTTTTAGGGGCGGGCAAAGAGGGGGCGGCAAAGCGACCCGGGCCGGGGTTTTGAACTGGCTTGGCTACCTTACCCGTTCACCTTGTAAATCAGCGCCACATACTAAAAATACCAGTGATCCGAGCTCTTTTGTTGTTGCTCCTCAGCTGTGCTGTTATTATTGTTGTTGCTATTGCTGTTTGGTTTTCGGTATTCGGTATTCGGTTTTTGGCTCCAAATCTGTTATTGTTTTTATTATTGTTTCTGCAGTCGGCCGACCTGAAGTTGGCCAACAACACGTTGAGCTGAACCGCTTCTAATAGTTTATAATGTGAGCCAAACCTGTCGGCCATTTTGCTTGCAAATTTTTATATGTCTCGAATTTTGTTTATGTTTTCGATTTCGGAGTTCTTCGAACTCGTCGGGGTTTTTGAGATTTCATGAAAAATTGCCCAACCCGCTGACAACAGAAGAAGCGCCATCACTGCGAGAAAAATGGTACAAAAAAGGTAAAAAAAACGCGAAGGCAAAAAGGCCATCTGGTGAACGATAAGAGGAGCCGAGACTTTTTTCGCCATTGCGGAAGCTTTGTTTATTCGAGTGTTTTATGTCTTTCTTGTATACTCTTTTAAAAGGTATTTGAATTTTTATTTTTTGAAGGGCTATGAAGCGGAAAAGAATCCCCCCACTTGGGTGAAAAATAAAAGGAAATTGGGTATTCAAAAAGTATGCAACGTGGTGTTTTTTTAAAGGAATAACTTTTCGTTTTTCTAAAATGAATTTTTTCTATATAGTTTTTATAAAATTTAAAATATGCTGAAAGGGTATATCCACATTGGCCAATCGAAATGAAGATCTCTTCTGGTTTTTTGGCAAAAACGTGCCCGAGTCCGTTGCCCGTTGACCGATTTGTTTGCTTCAGAAAAAAGAACCCGAGAAGCAGCAGCAGCGGCACAAAGAATATTTAATAAGATGTGTCTTGAAATCCAAAGTGTCCATGTCGCAAGAAATAAAAACACAAGCATGGGTTTTTTGGACCAGCATTAGAAATATACATATATAATATATCTATATGAACCTAGATAGATGTAGTGTGCGTGCACATGGAATTATTATTATTTGTGGAACCGGCTGACAAGATTCGGATTCGGATTCTCAGGGTTGGCAGTTTCTTGATCCGCACAGCCCCTGTTCGCAGTTCCTGCTTTTATTGTTCTCTGTTTTTTCTTCTATTATATAGCCACTTTTTTGCCATATATCTGAGTGATTCTTAGCAGGCGGCGCTCCGCTTGTAAGTGGATTCCAATTAGAACGCCGACTCCGCTTTCAATTTGCCAATTGGCCTTGGGCCTAGCCGCACGTTTCTGCAGCGGCCAGTGAGGGAGAAAGAAGTGGGGGCCTAGAAAGAGAGAGCAAGAGAGCCGGCGACTTGGGGTGAACCAAAAAAGGAAAATATAAATAGGTAGGTACTTAATCAGTCAGTTTTTAATTGGTTTTAGGGATGATTTTTTGTATAAAAATATAGATCAAAAATATAGATTATATCTGCGTGGTTTTCTTCATAGCTTGGCCAAAAAAGGTCTCAAAGTAGAAAGAATAACTGATTTGGATAACTGAGGTCCTTAGCTAACGTTCCTCATCAGTTTCTGACTGATTTTTAAAATTAAAATGTTTGGCTAATTTTTGCGTTTTTTTTAAGGGGTAAGGTCAAAATTTTTTACAAAAAATTTTAAAAATTTATATTTTATGCCAATTATGCTATATTTAAATGCCAATCGATAGGGAATTTTATTACGAGCTCAAAAAGGTATGACATTTCATATTCTGACCTCATGTTCTCAAGTTACGCCAAAAATACAGATATTTTTTTGCAAAAAAACATGATTCTGATTTTTGGCAAAAATGTCGATTAAAATTTTTTATTAAAAATATAGATTATATCTGGAAATATTCCAGGAAAATATATGGTGTTGGTCTTTAACAACAGGTCATTAGCGGTCCACCCTAACTATCTTGTAACGGAGAGAAGGAAGCCAGCCAGAACTGATCGATACAGGTTCTAAGACTCCGTCAGCCGATCCAAGTGGAATGCATTCTGTTAAAGAATAACCTTGCGACTTAAGTTTACAATACGACAGTGCAACTCATGATTAGCAGGGTCAGCCGATCGAAGCGATAAATCAGCGATACTAAGTTAGGAAAATAATAAAAGAAATAACTATGTGACACTTGGGTTTTCTTTCCGTCGTGCGAAACATTCTTTATCGATTATCCAACTGACACTTGAATCAAGCGACTTTCTCCATCTCACCCATCCTTTCACATTCTCGGCATCTGCCACTTTCATCTGTCATTTCAATTCTTAACCCTCTCAATCACATTCCGACTTTTAAGCACATCTGCCAACTCTCGATTTCTGCTAGATTGATTATATTTGAAAATCTTTTAGAAAAACACCAAACAAGAGGCTTTTAGTGGCTAACGAAATGTTATGCTCTACCAAGGTAACCTTACTTTATATATTAAATATATAAGTTTCATTTTAAAAAATCTGAAACTCTTTTTTTGTTATAAAGAAAAATAGTTAAAATATTTTATTATATTCTAATCGTTGCCGTAATGCATCTGCAAGTCGTTTTAACTCCCCAGCCAAGTGCCTCATACTTTTCTTGGTCACTTTGCTTGCGCTTTTTTGCTGTGAACCTGTTACAGAGTTGGTTTTGAAATGGAGACCAAAGCGGTGGCATTCCTGAGACCCCAAAGCCAAAGCCGCACCCCCAAGCGCTTTCCATCTCGATACGATCCGATCCGATTCTGTATTCCCCTACCAACACCTATCCATTATCCATTCTCGATCCGGGGAAGAGAGATCAATTAAGACAGGTGATTGCCTGGCCGGCAATTAAATTCTTGCCGGGCTTTAATGTATGTCCATAGTGTTAATTGCCAATGACTGACTCAATTCAATTGAAATGTCTATATCCGACTCTTACCTCAGCGGTGCCAGGTGGCAGTAGCACTTTATGTGGGGGGTTTGGGGAGGTCTTCGATAGGAAAAGCTAGCACAACACAATCCAGTTGGATCCAGTATTCTGGCCACCATGTCGCATGCGCGATCTCTGATCTTTGTGGCAAAGGGAAAGGCGGGAAAGCCCAGCTGCCACCACATAATATGATTATTTATTTAGAACTAATTAATCGGGAAATCCAGAACTTCACTAAAAACAATCATAATAAAACCCTTAACTAAAAAAAAAGGTATTATGGATCAATAGACTTATCAATATCAAGGTGATTTCAGAGGAAATTATACAATTAGTTGCCATTCAATGGAAAGCATTATAATTCGTACAACCTGCTAAACGAAATTTCTTTCTGCTCTGATTTACAGACAAATTAGAAAAAAAGAGAAGAAAAAAACTTGTCAAACAAACAATAAAATCCGTTTATTGGCTGTACATTGCGCAAATTGATATCAACCTCTAATTGCATATTAATTAACCGCGAACTTGGCGAAAATTTTCCACCACCGCGAAATAAAAAGGCCGCCGAAAGTGTTTGCAGTTCGCAGGTAAATGCTAGAAAATCCAAAATCAAAATCCGAAACCGAAATCCAAATCCAAAAGGTTCAATAAAACGTGTGGAAAGCAATTCCCAGGGAACTTGGCCACCGGACCGAACCAGTTAAGCGAATTGGCCAGCCAGAATCGGAACTTCCCCCGCCATAAATGGCAATTTAACGCCCGGCATCCAAAAACTTTTATGGGCCACTGTAAACGCCCCGCCGCTAATCGATTGTGCAAATGTGACATTTTTGAGGGGCCATTTTTTTGTTTGCCGAGCGTCTTACATTTTATTATTTGCCATGGTCGGCTGGCTTTTGGCGACTGCCGGTGGGTGTGTGTGTATATTGTGTATAATCACCGGCCATCAGGGGTTAAGGGGGTTAAGGAATGACGCCCGGGCGGCTGCAGTCAATTTGCTTTAACACTTTGAGACAAAGCTCACAAAAAGGGGGCTTAACGCTTTCGATACTCGGGAGATCTTACCTTCCGCCTACACTGCCACACAAAAAGCACTCTCAAAAAAAACATTATATCAAACGATGATCAATTTGATATTTTGTGGTATCAATTTTGACTTGATATGCTGCATCTCAATTTAATATGCTCGATTTTGCTTAGTTTTACCACCATTGCATGATAAAAACGATAAGCGTATGCAATACCACAAATTTACCATGCGCATATCGATTTGATCCTGGGTTCAAGCTCTTAAAATCATGTATCTATAAAGCTATTTTTGCTAAGAACTGATTTATCCCTCAGTTAGCTCCAAATTAGTATAGTCTCAATTTTCCTATATTATTACCGGATATAGCTATAACACACATTCTAAATGAGTTTATCGCCCAGAGATATTCTATCCATATTTAATTTAATAATATCCAACAAAAAAACCCCAAAGCATCAATTTTATTTATTGGCCATAAATCAAGAAGTTTCGATTGGCATAATTTTAAACAAGTTTCCAATCAATTAGGTTCAGAAAAAAGAAAGATAGAATTCAGAGAGATAGAATTCATTAAGTCTTAATTAGTAAAAAATATGCTTCGGTGAGTCATCATTAAATATATTTAGTGATCGCTTTGAGTGGAAAGAGTTTCGAATATGCATTTTAAGTTTTATGCAGATTTCAATGCAAAGATCAAGATCAAGTATACAAATAATATAAATTGTAATAAAATAGTATATTTACATATAAAAACATAATTGAAAGCTAACCATTGAATATAATTTGCTGCATGATTGATTTTAGAATATAAATTGAGCCAGATACTTGATCCATCCCCTGATTTGGATTTGGATGAGGGATCCCTGCACTTCCTAATTACTCAATCAACTGCCTGATCACCGATCCATGATCTCAGATCTCGAATCTCCGATATATGATCGGATATACAAATCCCCATATCCACTGCACCGTTTACACAATGATAGCTGGGCAATTAGGTGATGGCCGTAATTACGGACAAATTACCCGGGAGCCGAAAGGGAGTCCGCGTCTGCCAATCCCGGCAAACCGGCAATTCTGACAACCTTCATCAGCGCTTGCATGATTGCCATATTTAGCTAATCTATCAATTATTGCATACAACTAATTGAAAATGGTTTAGGCAAATAATAAAGACAAGTCAGCGAAGCATGTCCAAAGTCAGGGTCACGTGATCCGTAGCTCCGTGATCCGGAATTCGGAATTTGTCTGGGAATTTACGTTATTATAAAATTAAAAATAAAGTTTTGGCTCTACAAAATAAATGCAACAACCAAGATCACACCAGAAATTATGATTCCTATTTATTTGTAGTGAATATTTTGTATTTTTCTATAACATGATAGCAAACTTAAACCCAGATCTCAGCCATGTTTTGACCATCGAACAACTGAATCTTCCATTTGCGTGTCGTCTCCACATTCATTTGTTTGCCCTTTTGCGCAATAAAATGTGTTATTTATTTATTTGTTCCTGAGAATGCTATTTATTTAATTAATTTAATACTCTTCGCATTTATTTACTTGCTTAATAAACGAAATGCGAACGACGAATGGCCCACAGTGTGTGCTCTGCGTGTTTGCTCTTCTCATTTTGATTAAATGCTGTTTCTGTTTCTTTATTTAATCAAATGAGAGTGGATGGTTGGGTGCATGGGTGTTTTTTTTTGGAGAGCAGATGAAATGGCAACGACATGCGACAAATTAAAAGTGCAACGTCAGAGAGCAGGAAATGGAAATGATCGTGGAGTAGCGAACCCAAGGGGCTGAATGCCCTCGATAGGGAATTTCCCAGCAATTCCGTTGCCCAACAACTGAAATTGGAGAAATGTATATTTTTCAGCTAATTAACTATATAGAATTTATCAACAAAAATGGTTTGAAAATTTACCACTGCCAACAGGTCGTATGCGTTATATGAGAAAAAGCCTAGGCCTAAGTAAATATTTACAGGTTTTAGTCAATCGGGCTACTTGTTTTCGCAAAAATCAGGGAAAATAAGCCCTTTTTTATGACAGCCATTAAAACTAAAAATAATTTTAGTGTACAAGACTTAATCGTAGGGCTTGCATCGTTTAATTTCGTAATGAAAACACATCCAGAGGGGTCCTAATTATTTGCACTGCCACCTGGCGGAGAATAGTTTGTAGTGCAAACAGGCAAATAAACAGAACAACAGAACGAGCGAGCAAACAAAGTTTATAGAGTTATATACGAAACGGTAGTCAAGTGCATATGCACTTCTATAGGTATAGCTACCTGCTAAATTGCATGAATTAGGCTTAAGCCTTTATTTATCGCATTTATATAACCACCGGTAAAAGTTAAGTAAATATGGGAACAGAAAGTACAAAAATACAGAAAGAAATTAAATAAGAAAAAATGTTACGAAATGCAAGTAAATAGAATAGAATGATACAGCTTAAGTTTTAGCCCTATATACGGATAAGGGTACAGATATAGTAACAAATAAATATATAGATTTAAATACTGGCACATCAATCTGGAAGCGCGTTGCATGTTCTCTCGTTCGGGTATTTCAATAATTGGTGGGAGTTATATCTATTAGGCTTTATCGTGCACTGATAATGACAGACTGTGGAAATAAATGCTTTTGATTAAATACAAAAGTGATTGTCTGGAAATGTGATTACATTATATCATAAATTTAGAACATTAAAAACGGAAATCGTCCACTAAAAATGCAATTCCTAAAGAACTTGATTTGTTTCCATAACTGTAATAGAGTTCTGGAAAAACTGTGTTAAATATCTTTAAGATCTGGGATTTCAGATTCCTGGAAATGGGTTCACATTCACCCCCTTTAACCCATATAAAGTTCTAGGCTCGGGATCCGGTCAGATCGGGTCAGCACCAGTTCAAAGCGGTCTTTGCGGCTGGTTAGTTAATACGGGTGTTTATGATGCAAACACATTCGATCGATCGGCTCACATCAGCTGTGACCATTATTATACATATTGTAATTGATGCATATGAATTGCGATTATATTGCATTTGCATGAGCATTCGGCTTGTGATTTGCATTCAAACAGTGCGCTCCAGGATGATAAAGTGGAATAAAAATAAATAATTATAAAAAATAAAATAAAATAGTGGATAGTACTTTAAACTACTTTGATCATTTGGAATAGAGCTTGAAATAATATCGACAGTTTGCTATTTTTCAAAATAAAATCGATTTTATCGAATCTATATTTTCAAAATATCGAAAATATCGATAATTTGTAAGTTCTTATTTGGAAACCTTACTATTCAATCTACATACAATCTAATGAATCCTTATAGCACCGAATCGCACTGTACTTTGTATAGTCTAGTCCAGGGCATTGTAATCGCATCGCATCGATCTCAATCGCACATCGATACCGCCAGCTGGGCCGGCAGATCGGATTTTATCGAACTCCCGAGTACCCTGTGGACACCTAGACTTCATCTTAGATGGCATTCAAAATGAAATATACAAATATAGAAATAGGCAGAATGTGCCGGGTCGAGTGCAGATTTATTACTATTTATATTTCGAATTTATCGTTTGTTGTGACTTGACTTTCGTCAGCTAATCGCTTGTTTATTGTTATTACGACACTGCGCGAGGCAAACAGATAGCGGCCCAGAAAACAAATAGAGTCATACGTATTCTATAACATCTCATGGAAAGCGGAAACTGCACGTTCAACACAACTCCCAACAGGTTGATATATTTCATCATCTATAGACTATAGTTGTGCGATTCGATAACTAGACGTGAGCTAATCTGCTCTCAAGGACATTGAAGGATTCCAAATATCCCATTTATTATAATTATTTTATCTAAATTTCTAGATTTAAAGGCTGTATTTTAGAAATGACTGGTACTTGATAGAATAAATCATATTTTACTCTTATATTACTGTAAAATTAGTAAACCAAATGAAATTATACAAATATTAGTCTCAAGGTGCTTAAATTTGAACCCCCCCCACATATGATTCACATGACAAATGCAAACCACGTGCATTCAACCATTCGTTTAACGAGAAAACCCGCTGAACCCAAGTGCGCAAACATTGTAAATTTCCCGAGATCTGCAAAGTCAGTTTGGCGGGGGGAAATCACCTTATACGGAGGAATCGTCACGCGCAATTGCGAATGAGTTCAGCGAATTTGGACGCTGATGGCGATCTGGGGATGGCGCCGCATCTGATCTTTCGGCAAATACCAGAAGGGGATTACTGGGCTAAGTTCCCATTTCGAGTGCTCGGCTTATCGCCAGCGCCACCAGAAATAACCAAAAAACCGACATTTCTGGCATTCTGTTTCGAGTGCATGAATATGAAATATTTCCCTTTATTTGCAAATCATTTAGTTAGAGCCATAAACGGTGGGACGCGCCATTGAAGCCGAGCAAACACCGCCGAATCAGGCCATAAAAGCAGAGCAGCCGCGTACTATAAACTAGGCAAACAGCCGGATCCCAACGCGATCCCCTCGTCCACTGTCAGGGTCCACTGGATGTCACCATCCCCCCTCAATTTACGTAGACCTTGAAGAAGACCACAGCACAGGTCTTCAGGTCCCCGGAGCTCAGGTGGACCACGGCCTTCAGGTCCCCAGCAATGTCCGCATGGGGCATGTTCCGCACAAACTCATGGTTGCTCACGTTGTTCAGGGTGTAGATGTGCTGGAAAAGGGACACTCAATTCCTTAAAAGACTTACATAGTAATGTTAGCACTATGATAGCCTATTGACTACTATGATTGCGATTACAAAATTAAGAAATGTATAAAATGTGCCAATGGATTTGCCAATCTTTACATTTTGTATAGGGTAACACCATCATGATTTTTATGCCAAAAATGTACAAAAAATAAAATGTCCAGGCCAATCTATTGGAAATAACGAGTTCAGAAAGATATGACAATCCATATTTGGACCAATACTGCCATTGTTACGGTAAAAAAACGAATTATTTTTTGTGCAAAATTGAAATCTGGGTTTTTGGTAAAAATTTGAATTTTTTCTTTTTGTTTTTTTGCTATAACTTGGCCAAAAATGGTCCTACACCAAAAAGACATACTGTTTTGAACAGATAACAAAATTTGCTATAAATCCATAAAACTTTCCGTGTAATTTTGGAAAAATAAAATTTTCGCCAATTTTCAATTTTTTTACAAGGGGGTACCCCATGATTTTTTGCGAAAAATTAAAAATGAATAAATTGTCAAGGTTTAAATGCCAATTGTTAGGAAATTTAATAACGAGTTCAGAAAGGTATGACAATCCATACTTTGAATCAGTATTTGCTTTGTTATAGCGAAAAAACTGCAACGTTTTAGCAAAAAAACGGGTTTTGTTTTTTTTTGGAAATTCGCGATTTCAGTTTTTGACAAAAATTGGAATTTTTTTCTTTTGGTTTTTTTGCTGTAACTTGGCCAAAAATGGTCATACACCAAAAATTCATACTGTTTTGAACAGATAACAAAATTTGCTATAAATTCATAAAACTTTCCGTGTAATTTTGGAAAAATAAAATTTTCGCCAATTTTTAATTTTTTTATAAGGGGGTACCCCATGATTTTTTTCGAAAAATTAAAAATGAATAAATTGTCAAGGTTTAAATGCCAATCGTTAGGAAATTTAATAACGAGTTCAGAAAGGTATGACAATGCATACTTTGAATTAGTATTTGCTTTGTTATAGCGAAAAAACTACAACGTTTTAGCGAAAAAACGGGGTTGGTTTTTTTTTGGAAATTCGCGATTTCAGTTTCTGACAAAAATTGGAATTTTTCCTTTTGGTTTTTTTGCTGTAACTTGGCCAAAAATGGACCTACACCAAAAATTCATACTGTTTTGAACAGATAACAAAATTTGCTATAAATCCATAAAACTTTCCGTGTAATTTTGGAAAAATAAAATTTTCGCCAATTTTTAATTTTTTTATAAGGGGGTACCCCATGATTTTTTGCGAAAAATTAAAAATGAATAAATTGTCAAGGTTTAAATGCCAATCGTTAGGAAATTTAATAACGAGTTCAGAAAGGTATGACAATCCATACTTTGAATCAGTATTTGCTTTGTTATAGCGAAAAAACTACAACGTTTTAGCGAAAAAACGGGGTTGGTTTTTTTTTGGAAATTCGCGATTTCAGTTTTTGACAAAAATTTGAATTTTTTCTTTTGGTTTTTTTGCTGTAACTTGGCCAAAAATGGACCTACACCAAAAATTCATACTGTTTTGAACAGATAACAAAATTTGCTATAAATCCATAAAACTTTCCGTGTAATTTTGGAAAAATAAAATTTTCGCCAATTTTTAATTTTTTTATAAGGGGGTACCCCATGATTTTTTGCGAAAAATTAAAAATGAATAAATTGTCAAGGTTTAAATGCCAATCGTTAGGAAATTTAATAACGAGTTCAGAAAGGTATGACAATCCATACTTTGAATCAGTATTTGCTTTGTTATAGCGAAAAAACTACAACGTTTTAGCGAAAAAACGGGGTTGGTTTTTTTTGGAAATTCGCGATTTCAGTTTTTGACAAAAATTGGAATTTTTCCTTTTGGTTTTTTTGCTGTAACTTGGCCAAAAATGGACCTACACCAAAAATTCATACTGTTTTGAACAGATAACAAAATTTGCTATAAATCCATAAAACTTTCCGTGTAATTTTGGAAAAATAAAATTTTCGCCAATTTTTAATTTTTTTATAAGGGAGTACCCCATGATTTTTTGCGAAAAATTAAAAATGAATAAATTGTCAAGGTTTAAATGCCAATCGTTAGGAAATTTAATAACGAGTTCAGAAAGGTATGACAATCCATACTTTGAATCAGTATTTGCTTTGTTATAGCGAAAAAACTACAACGTTTTAGCGAAAAAACGGGGTTGGTTTTTTTTTGGAAATTCGCGATTTCAGTTTTTGACAAAAATTGGAATTTTTTCTTTTGGTTTTTTTGCTGTAACTTGGCCAAAAATGGACCTACACCAAAAATTCATACTGTTTTGGACAGATAACAAAATTTTCTATAAATCCATAAAACTTTCCGTGTAATTTTGGAAAAATAAAATTTTCGCCAATTTTTAATTTTTTTATAAGGGGGTACCCCATGATTTTTTTCGAAAAATTAAAAATGAATAAATTGTCAAGGTTTAAATGCCAATCGTTAGGAAATTTAATAACGAGTTCAGAAAGGTATGACAATCCATACTTTAAATCAGTATTTGCTTTGTTATAGCGAAAAAAGGGCGTTTTTTGTAATATATAATACGTTTTTTAAACAATTTTCCACATCAAACTAGGTACTTAATGTTTTTTCAACTTACACCTTTTTTGGGCGGACATATCATCTCGTTCTTGGGGATTTTTCTGAACAGCGGATACCAGATCTCCCGAGGATTGGTCAAGGAATTGCACAAGCTGTCGCGTTTCAGGCAGAGCGGTGTCGGGATCCATTCGTTTCGTTCCCAGCGAAAGACGTCGACCTGCATGCCAATCGGACCGCTCGGCACATCCATGAGCACCTTGATGTCGCCGTTGTAGTACAAAGTCTCCAGATCTTCGGCAACCTCGAAGGTCAGGCCGCTGATGTCCAAGATCTGACGAAGCGGTACATTGCCCTTGTCCTCTTGGGCATCGCAAACGATGTCCATGGTTTTCTCATCGCCGATAACCTCGTAGTTGGTGCTCTATAAAATTACAGATGAAAGATTTTACATTTTATAAAGAAAATACAATTTGTTTATTAAATAAAAATATGTTATAAAAATTACTATGTTAATAATTATGGGAATTTCATTTTTTTAATGAACCAATTTGAAGAATATTTTATAAAAATTACTATCTTAATAAGTAAGGGAATTACGATTTTTTCATATATTAATTTTAGGAATATTTAAAAAAAATTACCATGTTAATAGATAAAGGAAATAAATCTTTTTCGTGACTTAATTTAAAAAATGGGAGCATTTTTAGGACCCATACTTACCCGACTTCCCTGCAGGAGTTGCAGGATGCAAAGCAGCAAAATAATCCAGAGCTTCATTTCGTGACTTTCAAAGACCTCCTCCGCCAGCTGCAACATTTTATAGGGCCCTCGACTAATTGCCCGCCAATTAGCCAACGCCATTCGCATTGTTTAACTAATTGCCAAATTAAGTTGTACATATTCCACTTAATTGCCGATGCAGATACCCAATATGGCGATTCAGATTCACCGATCGTAGCACCCTCAAAAAAAATTCCAAAACCTCAAAAAAAAAAAAACAGAGCACACTGAAAACAAATCAGCATGCGGCAGGCGTATTCCGGAAGGTCGGAGCCCGGATTCGTCCGGAAGTGGGTCGCCGTCTCAATGGAACACCCACATCACGCATACGTCGTGTGCGCCCGCGGGATAATAAAAAAAAAAGCAAACGCACTTGACCCTGGACAACCGACTGGCTGGGCTTGGTTCGCCGATTCTGTCTTCTGTTTGTAGGCCATGGCTGCCGTAAAATATCAAAATCGGGCCGCCACACGACGCCCCTTATCCAAGTTATCCGATAACGGGGAGCCTTCTCTTCGCAAACAAGGCAAAAGCCAGAACAGCAGCAAAAGCGCGTGGCCACTGCTCGTCTTTATGGTTTTGGAGTGAAGGGTGATGCTCTGGTAGCAGTAGCATACTTTATGGGATGCGCTTAAAGCTAACACAAGTCACAAAAGTAGGGTTTCTACTTTAGGAATAAGTTTTTATAAACAGAAATCCATACTTAACGCAAATTAAATATAAAAAATATAAATTTTAAAATAAATTAAAATATATAGTACTTAAATCACGAATATATGCCTAAGACTTGGTTATTTCACGTTACAATAAATAATATTTTTATTTTCTTACATATTTGTTTTGCTTTTTAATGGTTATAGTTGAATTAACATTATTTACGAACATTAAGTCTAAATTGGAATAGTTTTTACCGTCCTTTATTTTATTTCAGACTTTCGAGAACATTTTTGATCAAGCAAAGTCATCGTTGGACATTTAATTGGCTTGGCTTCCGATTCCAAATTGAATTTCAAGTTTTTGTAGACAGAAATCCATACTTAACGCAAATTAAATATAAAAAAATATAAATTTTAAAATAAATTAAAACATATAGTACTTAAATCACGTTACAATAAATTATATTTTTATTTTCTAACATATTTGTTTTGCTTTTTAATGTACATAGTTGAATTAACATTATTTGCGAACATTTATAGTCTAAATTGGAATAGTTTTTACAGTCCTTTATTTTATTTCAGACTTTCGAGAGCATTTTCTATCAAGCAAAGTCATCGTTGGACATTTACATTAAATTACATTAAATATAATTGGCTTCCGACTCTAAACTAAATTTCAATACAGAATTTTCCCCGTAGAATGTTTGTTTACGAAACCTAACTTAAGCTCTGTAGGTTCCTTTGTAGTTTATCACGTGTGGTTGTCAGGATTGTCTTTGATATGAGCTAACTATAATTTAAATAACCTCTTGATTCAGTCTGTTGGATGGTCCACGTCAGTCTCCTGAGTTTCCTCTGCGATTGGCCTGCCGTAGAGCAGAACTTTGGCCGGAATGGACTTGCAGCCAGAGGCGCGAGCATCGCTTCCCCTGATTATCTCCTCCACCTGATCGTCCTCCAGTTGCAGCCGCGCGTTCTGCGCTTCCCTCCGGATGCAGTCGACCAGATGAATGGCTTCCAGCGCGGCATAGGTGATGACATGGCTGCGTGGCAGTCGGCGCAGGGTCTCCATTTCCGCCTCAAACTCCTCGTCGCCCTGCAGGCGATTCACGCTGAAGACGAGCAGCACGGTTAGCTGCTTCAGGTGCGGCTGCTCGGTTCGGTTGGCGATCTCGTCGTGCGCCTTGATCAGTTCACTGATGGCCGGCACATGCTCGGCATCCGCTGGCTCCATGTTGTCCACCACTATTAGATTCTGGCCGCAATAAGCCAGCTGCGTCAGCAGGCCCTCCAAACGGCGCACGGATCGAGCGCCGCTCCACGAGAGCGTCCTCACATTTTCGGGCCAGGGAAAGTGATTGCGCAGGATGCCCGCCGTGAGGCTCTTGCCCACGCCAGAGGAGCCCACCAAGGCGATGATCTGGTGGATGGGAAAGTCTTTATAATAGGGATGTCGAAATATTTAAAAATATTCAAAAAATTAAAATGATATTTGATATATCAGAAAAGAAATATTTATATATCAGATATTTTTGATATTTTTGTTTTATAATTATTTTGTATTAATTTTAAGCTGCATAAGGCGAGGGCACCCAAATATAGTGTTCTATCTTGTTTTTAATGCGTTTTCTTGGATTCTGAATGCTATGCTATAAAAAGTAAAACCAATTAAAATGATCAAAAAAATGTGCAAAAAAAACTGATAATTATTCAAAAAAATATCACGATAAAAAAGTTTTTTTTAGGCAAATAAAATCGATATATTGATATTTTGATATATTTTTGACATCCCTACTTTATATATAGCTTATAATATTAATAAGAATTCCGGGAAAACGGTTTAGCATAAAAATCTTCTATGAAAAACCGAAATTCAAGCATAATTCACAGGTGCGTTCTACGCAAAGACCTTCGAATATTTCTCACCCAAGATCCGGTAAGATCGGGGGCAACACTAACCTGGCGACTGGGGCTGTCCAGCGCTTGTTCCAGCTGCTCCAGGGCCCCATCCTGGTGGAGGACGTGGCGCCGGGCCTGCTGGACCATGTGGCCCAGCCGCTGGCCGCGATCGCAGTAGTTGTCCCGGTTGTGGACGATCGAATGGTACTGGTTCTTGTAGCTCTCCAGGAAGTTGTCATCGAGCTGCAGGCACAGGCCCACGCCGGCGCCGATAACCAGGACGACCAGGGCTGCCCAGAGCCACAGGGGCGTCCTCCGGCCGGAGGCGGACATGTCCGTCTCCTGGTCGCGACTGGAGCGCTTCCGGCCGCTCCGCTCGGCGACAATCAGGCGGCGGAGGCGCCGCTGCAGCTGACCACTGCCCGTGCGCCGGCTTCTCGGCGAGGGGGTGGCGCCGCTGGAGTCCCGCCGCCTGGCGGATCGCGTCCTCGTCCGGTGGAGCACCTGGGCACCCGGCGTTGGCGTTTTGTCCGTGGCCATATAATCGAATTGCTCGCGGTTGCTACGAACTTGTGTGAAGGATGGGAAATAAATATAACTAGGGAGCTACCGCCAGCACATTCTTTCAGAAATGTAGCCAAATATTAGCCTAATTTACTCACTTTTTTGGGAAAGCAGCGTTTTGCAACCGGCAAAAAAATTTAAATGCCGCCTCATAGTGTGACCGTTTGTGGGGTATTTTTTCAAACGGTACTTTGGTATGGCCGGGTTAGTATTTTATTTTTAGTATTTTACTTAAAGTTTGTAAATTGTTTTTTTAATTTATTTAGTTTTGTCCCACAGTAAAATTTAAAAAAAGAAATAATTACATTATATTTGGATAAACATTTTTTCTCAGTTAAAAAAATTAAAATGCCACCTCACAGTGTGATGCATTTTTCCAAACGGTACTTCTCCTGGCCTGATTAGTATTTTACTTACAGCTTGTAGATTATTTGTAATTTATTTAGTTGTTAGTTTAATTAGTTCAAATTAATTTAAATACATTACATTTGGCTGATCACTTTTAGTCAGTTTAAGTATAAACCCAGCACAACCCTAGTTATCAGCGGTATTTTTAGGGCATATTTTTAAAGGGTTCATTTTTTGGTATATTATTTTTTTTTACTTACAGTTTGTAAGATTATTTTATTGTTTATTAGATTAGATTATTTGTAATTTAGTTGTTAGTTTAATTAGTTCAAATTAAATACATTGCATTTAAATAATCACTTTTAGTCTAAATATATACCCAACACAACCCTACTTTCCAGCGCGGTATATTTTTGGGTATATTTTCAGTGGGTTCATTTTGGTATATTTTCGCCGCAGCTTGCGTTGAAAATCATCTGTCGTTGGCCAGATATTGAGATATATATTTAAAATATAACCCCCCAAATCCGATCCGCGATGACGAACGAGGACGCGGGCACCAACAGCGTCGCCGACCGCCTGCAGGTGGGTCCGCGCGAGGGGGTCACCTATCCGATCCAGATGAAGTACTGCGGCCACTGCACGATGCCCATTGAGGTGAGAATCTATGGGAAAATCTATATGTTCCATCCATATAATGCTCTATTTCGATCCCCAGTACTGCGAGTACTATCCGGAGTACGAGAAGTGCAAGGACTGGCTGGAGCGGCACATGCCCGACGACTTCGAGCGGCTGAAGATCGAGGAGGAGGCGGCCGCCGCCGACGGGACGGATGACGACAAGAAGCGCCAGAAGCGCGGCGGCAAGGGACTCCTCCGCGTGAAGAAGAAGGAGGACGTGCCCAAGCGCATCTGCGTCTCGCGGGCGGCGCGCGGCAAGAAGAAGTCGGTCACCGTGGTCACAGGACTGAGCACTTTCGGTGGGTCTTTGTCCTTCTTATGCTTAAGGAGCTCCTACCTTTACATATCCCTTAATTCCACTTGTAAACTACACCCTTTTGTTGGGTTACAAGCTTATCAGATCTTTCTAGGCGATATAATAGGTGTATTAAGTATGATAACCTATTCAAACTCTAGATCTATTCATATATAATCTTCTCTATGATACAATAGGCATTTATTGATCCAGAAAAAGTCTTATTAGATCCTTTCTAAGCGATATAATGGTTGTATCAAGTATGATAACTAATTCAGACTGTAGATCTATTCATATATAATCTTCTCCATGATACAATAGGCAATATAATGGTTGTATTAGGTATGACAACTTATTTAAACTCCAGATCCATCCATATATAATCTTCTCTAAGAGGCAATAGGCATTTATTAAGTATGATAACTTATTTAAAGTCAAGATCCATCCATGTATAATCTTCTCTATAATACAATAGGCGATATAACGGTTGTATTAGGTATGATAACTTATTCGAACTTTAAATTTGTCCATATATAATCTTCTCTATGATAGAATAGGAGATATAATGGTTGTAATAAGTATGATAACCCATTTAAACTCTAGATCCATCAAGATTTAATCTTCTCTATGATGAAATAGGCGATATAATGGTTGTATCAAGTATGATAACTTGTTCGAACTTTAAATTTATGCATTTATAATCCTCCCCATGATACAATAGGCATTTATCAGACCAGAAAAAGCACATATCTACTCATCTCGCTATAAATATAATTCTTATTTATTTATAATTCCTTTCCAGACATCGATCTCAAGGTGGCCGCCAAGTTCTTTGGCACCAAGTTCGCCTGCGGCTCCTCGGTGACCGGCGACGACGAGATCGTCATCCAGGGCGACGTCAAGGACGACTTGTTCGACGTGATACCCGAGAAGTGGGCCGAGATCGACGAGGATGTCATCGAGGATTTGGGCGATCAGAAGCGAACATGAATAATTTAATCAGTTTCCTTAGCTTATTTTATACGCTACATCATTAAACGTGATCTTCTGGGTTATTTATTTGGATTGCTTGACTGGATTCGGCTGATTCCTTTGGGGATTCCGTTGGAGGAGCTGGATTACTCTTGGCCTGGGCAGCCCGCTTCCCGGACTGCTTGCCAGTCGACTTGGCAGATGCCTCCGCTGGCTTTTCGGCGGGCGTCTCCTTGGTTTCTCCGCCGTGGAAGTGCTTGTAGCTCAGCTGGATGATCTTCTCGTTCTCCTCGTCGGTCAGCGGGGCCTTGTTGTCGTCGATGAGCTGGAAATGGTATTAGATTAGTGCTTTTTGGATCCCCCACTAGCCTGGCTGGCCAATCCTCACCAGCTGCGTGTGAAGAGCACTTGTCGGCGGATCGTTGATCATCTGCAGAATCTCATGGGACTTCAGGCGATAGGAGGAGAGGTCCTTCACGTAGCCCACGATGCTCTCGCGCGTCTGCGTCTTGCAGGGCGACTCCTCCAGATATTGCAGTGCCTGCGGAGCCGGAATCCTGGTTAGTTTCCCATTTATGGATCGCATTTTGAAATATTAAACCCACCTCGTAGGTAACTGTGGCCAAGTTCCGCATGCCGAACTTCTTTTTGGTGCTCTTGATCTTCTGCAGAATCTGCATCACCTCCAGATTGGTGAGGTACGAGAATGTGGGGTTGATCCTGCATGGTATTGAGATATTATCAATTATTTTATAGGGGAAATTAAGCAAAACAATTCTCACGTTTCCATTTTCTGTTGAGTCGCCGAGTTTTGGTAGGACCGCACGGCGGGAATTAAAAAATACCATGGCAAGCCAGGTGGCAAAGAATAACCCTGGCAACCCTGGCTTTTAACGGTTCAAATATTTTAATCCTTAATTTGAGCTCTTAAAAATTACGAATCAATTTGCATTAAATCCTGAAAAAGAAAACCCTTTGCCGGGGTTCTACAAAGTTCTATAAATTATCCAATACCAAAAAAGGTAATAAAATTAGAGCTTTAAAGCTATCGATATTTTCGACAATACTGATTTGATATTCTCGATGTTTTGAAGGGAAAAATCACTTGATATTTTTTCAAGCTCTTTCATTAATTCACTTACTCAATAATGGATTACCGATCCTCTTTTGGCCCTAAAGAGGATAAAACCTTTTATTATCCAATACCAAAAAAAGGTAGCTTCATTAATCAGAGCTTGAAAGTAATCGATGTTTTCGATATTTTTACAATATTGAATCGATAACATAGATGTTTTGAAGGGAAAACTCGCCTGATATTTTTTCAGGCTCTTTTATTAATTCACCTATTCAATAAAAACATTTCAATTACAGTTTAAAACCAAAAAAATGGACTAACGATCCTCCTTTGGCCCTCGAGAGGACTGAAACTGCTTGATGGCCTGCAGAACGGGCTCAAAGGAGGCCAGCTGGAGGGATTTCTCCCGCTGCTCGGCCACCTCCAGCTTGGCCTGGCTGACGGTGAGCTTGGTTTGGAGCGCCTGCAGCTCCTCCTCCGCTCCGGCCAGCTTCAGTTCGCAATTATCGAGGCTAGCGTTGCGTGCCTGGTGATCCTCCTCCTGGTGAAGCTCGCCGGCGGTTAGGAGATCCTCGTTCCGCTGCACACTCGCTTGCAGCTGCTCCGCCGCCTGCTGTTTCCGCTGCTCCAACTGCTCCACTCGGCCGAGCTGATCGGTCTGATCCTCGAGCAGCTGCCGCTGGTGCTGCATGGCCATGTCGCGCCTGCTGCGCTGGCCCGCCTCCAATTTGGCCAGCCGCTGCTTGTGCGCCAGCATTTGTGACTCCAAGCTGCCGATTTCCGCCTCCAATTCGATGCGCGGGCTCTTCAACTGATCCACCTGCTGACTGAACAACTGCCGCCGCTCCAGATTCTGCTGTCGCTGCTGCTGCAGCAGATGGCCCAGCAGCTGGAGGCACTGCATCCGCTCGTCGATGTCCTCCGGCTGCGGATTGAGCGGCAGCGAGAGGTCCAACTGCTTGGCCTTCATCAGGTTGCCGATCAAGGGATCCATGCTCAGATGCCGCACATGCGAGTTAAAACCCTCCACGCAGTCGAGCTGCCTTTGCTTGGCGCGGGATAGCATCACCTGCTGGTGGAGCTCCAGCTCGGAAACCTCCTTCACCTGCCGCTCGTAGGCCTGCGAATAGTTCTCCAAGTCGGCGGCTTTTATCTGCAGCGCTTTTAGCTGCTGGGCGGAGTACTTTTGGCTGGAGACCGCCTGCTCCAATCGCAGCTCGTACTTGGCCTGCTGGCGGAGATGCGCCTGCTGCTCCTCCGCCTGTTCGGCCAGCCGTTTGTCGAGGTTTCGCTGCTGCTCCACCTCCGCCTGGCATTCGCTGAGCTGCCGGACGAGCTGCTCCTGCTCCTCGATCAGCTGCTCCAGCTTATTTCCATCGTTACTACCCTCCAGGACTTGTAGCTTCTTTTGCAGCTCCTCAATCACCCGATCCAGCGCCTGGCGATCCGGCAAATCGCACTTCTTGCTCACCACCTGATCCCCCGTCTCCGCCTGCAGCCTGAGCTGCTCCTCGAGCAGCTCCTGGTCCCAGAAGAGGAAGCATTTGCTGGCCTCGGCGAAGAGCAGCGCATTGACCTCCTCCTCCAGCTGGATGGCCTGCAGCTGCGAGGATTCGCCGTGCACGCTGGGCTGATCGCTGGTCTCCATGAAGGGGAACCCGGGCTCCTCCGAGGAGGCAAAGTCGAGGAGAAAGTCCAGCAGCAGGATGACGTGGCCAAAGGAATGCGAAGTGGTGGGCGACACCAGCCAGGATTTGTTGACCTAAACGGGGTTAAAAATCCAGTTATTTAGGACATGTGAGAGTTGGATCATCACCTGGTAGGGATACTGCAGCTTCTGCATGGCGCTCGTGATGTCCTCGACGTGATTCTGGCCCACGGTCACCCGATTCCGCCAGATGTGCTGGAACAGAAAGTTCAGGATCGACACAAACTGCTTGATGGTCATGTGCCGCAGACCGCCGGGCCGATTGTACAGCTCCGAGATGCTCAGCGCGGCCGGATTGGCGTCCTGCAGATACTCCAGGATCTGCTGGGCCCGCTCCGCCACCCACTTTTTGTCCGAATGCGGGGCAACCGGGCGTTCCGCCGTCGAGGGCGCCGTGCGGTGGTGGTGGAGGCCGCGCTTGGGCGTCACGCCCATCTGGGTGAAGCGATCCCGCTCCAGGTTCATCGGCTGCGGCTGCGGGATGGCCGAGCGTCTGGCGGGGATGGGAAGTGATTTATTGGATTATTCTTGAGGGGATTACCCTTAAGGGGAGCACCCACCTGCGGGGATTCACCTGGCCGGAGGAGGGAGTGATGAGCGCCGCTGTGCTGCGCTTGGTGGCCCTGAAAAAGGGATTTTTCAACTGGCATTCGAAATCGGATGCACTGCATCCCCAACCCACTCACCTGGTCTGCCGCTTGTCGGCGGTGCCGCGATCCTCCAGCACAGTGCCGCGGAACTCGCTGGTGCGACGGGGCATGTGGTGCGACATCTTGGTTTAGCTAAAAATTCAATCAAAATTAAATAAACTGATTTGCTTAAAAACTTCCTTTGGAAAAATGGCGCGTCGGCTTCAGTGATGGGTATAAAAAATACCAAATACCATTTAAGAGAAAATACCGAAAAAATACTTGTAATCTACCTTGCTATCGATACTAGGTATTTTTCCTGGGCTGACTGCGCGGGCATACTGCCCACCGTTAATTTTATTCGATCGCTCGGATCGGGTGGGAAAATCAGAAAATCGGAAAATCGCGGCTTCAACTGGCGGATCGTTTTGGCTAGGGGACAAAGAATCTTGTTCTGGTCATGATTTTGCCATTCGCGAATTGTCAACTTTTGTTGAGCGACAACAACAACAACAGCAACGGCGATCGCGAGAGAGAGAGAGACGGATGCAAACAATGCGTACGTGTGCGCGTGTGTGAGTGAGACATTCCACAAGTGATTCATTCCGCAAAAATAATAATAATAAACAATAAATAAATAAACTGGGGCGAAATGTTTGTGGAAATGTGTCAACAAGTTGTTGTATCAATATGTGTGGCTAATCGAAATCGGTTTGATTTTTAAGAGACACTTTACTTTTCGCCCTCTCTCTCTCTCACTCTTTGTTTTCGTTTTTTATTGTTGTGCCGTGTGAGTGTGCGTGTGTGTTGTGAATATAAAACACAATTTAAAGTTAACCACGCATAAATTGCATACGAAATTTCGACAAGGAAAAAGCGAAAGGTAAAAGCCAGCGATTTTGATTTTTTACTTATTTTTTGAAAGTGGGCTTCGATTTTCGGTGATTTTGTCTCTCTCAAATGCGTTCTAATCAATCCGCCTAAATATGCGGGTAGTGTGTTTGTGTTGGTGGTTTATCTCTTTTGGCACAGCTGTGAGCAAAATTATAATCCAAAAAAAAGAAAATAAAAAAAAAAAGAAAACTAAAAATATTTTTACTCTTAATAGTTAACCTTCCTTGTAAATGGTTTAAAAATTCTGTTGTTACCTAACATATTTTGTATAACTTTTTCCAATAAACTAAAGATATTTTTAAAGCTTTTTTTGTATCTTAAAACTTTTCATATTGAAATTTACTACTAGTATTTTGAGCACTTGTGTATTTTGACACACATATATTTCGCTTCTAACTGCTTATCGCTCCCATTTGGCGATAGTGTGTGTGCGAGGGAGACAGGTGCCACCTGTTGCTTCTCCTCGCCGCCTCCCCCCGTCTCTTTCCCCCCGCCGTCCACCGTCTCTTTCGACACATTTTGTTGCTGGTTCTTAATTGTTTGGCAATTAAGTCAATTATAAACATATTAAGACAACCGACACACATTCCCCGATTTAGTTTAGTTTTCCCTTTGCCTTTCGCAGACAAACCAATAACCGATCAATTCGAGTGAAAAGCCCCCAAAAATTGGGCCAAGCAAATAAAAAGGCTCTTCAGATCTATTAGCTATAGGAATAAATAAAATAAACAATCTATTACTTATGCTATGTGCATGTGAATAACAAAAAAAAACCCTTGACTTGGCACTTTTTAAAATTCTTTAGGGATTAATGTATATTTAAGTAATTGTTTTTAATATTTAGAAACTAAAAGATGATAAAAGCGACAGTTCTAAAAATAAATCCATCATTATTATGACAAAACCCGACTCAATCTCTTAAAACAAAACTACTATCTTTGTTAATAATTGCTTTTCCCTGTTCAATGTTAACATTTCCTCAAAACAATGTGTTTGTTTTGGTTATTAGAAATATTCACCGCAGCTAGAGTTTCTCTATTAAAAGGAGTTACAGTTGAATAGCATCACGTATTCCCCTTATAATCCCATAATGGTACACTTAAAAAGTATTATTCGCCCTAAATTATAGAAATTTGTTTCACTGGCGTTTTTTTCTATATTTCAGGAGAATTTCTTATATTTTATAATTTTTTCTTTACCAGTAGAACATTTTTTTTATTTTAAGAAAAAAATCGCCAATGAAGGAAATTTCTATAATTCAGGGAATAATTTTTTAAGTGTAATCCAGGTAATCAAGTGTCTGGCATTTCTTCAAATTCTACCCCTCGAACGATTCTTCTTCTTTTTCTGTCTACCTGTCTTCGCTTTTTTCCGTGTGTAAATCAAATCACAAATCGATGGCAACTTACATACGACAAAAAATGCTGTCAAACAACTTGGAAATCGAGTCGCAAGTCGCGAGATCGCTTAGCCCTCCTCGATTCTTCGGGCTCCGGTCTTATATAATTGGGGCCATGGAAGCGTTAAGTCGAGTGTGGATCTATCTGTGCCCATTTCCTTCAGTTCTTTTTTGTTTTTATATTTTTTGCACCATGAATACGATCCGGGAATAAGAGACGAACAGTTAACTCAGCTTATTTTTACTGTCGCAGCTCTTATCGCGCTTATAAACATAAACAAAAACAAAGCTTGAACTCAGTCCGTGAATCACATAAACGTACATATACGATAAATGCACAGAAAAAAAAACCTAACCATATCTGTTCTATATCTAATAATATATAATATAATATTAAATCTTATAAATCACGATATAGGAACAGATTAAATCTGTTAAAAAATTGTAAAAAACAATGACTATGATTTTTTCCAGTGCACTATCGTATAGCCATTGCTCTTGGTCCATGGAAACTGCTGTAATTAGCAAAATAACAATGCAACAAAAGAAGAAAAGCATAAACAAGTAAGGGGAGAACGCAAGTGATTCATGCGAGTAAATGACGATCCAATTGCAAATGCGCATGAATGCATCGTTTTATTTGCATGCAAACATATAAATATGAATTAAACACATCGGTTTACATATTGCATATACGAATATAAATAATAATACATATATGTTTTGGCCAGGCAATATATTTTCGCAACGGAAGTATGCCTTATTAGATCGTATAATTGCGCAAAATATTAGAGCAATGTGCGGCAGCGAAATATGATATATCAATATATATATATCAACGTAGGCTTAAGGCAGTTCAAATGGATTTATAGTTCACGTCAGTCGTATATCCAGAGCAAATAATTTCGCAAACTGTTTTATTTTAATTTACCAAAATTTATAAAAAAAACCTTATCGATGATATTTTGTGAGGTTTATTTGAGATTTTTTTTAACATTTCCCAAGAGTAATCTCGTGTTTATGGAAACAGAGTTTTAAAAGAAACCATATAATTAATAATGAAAATCAGAATACTTTATCGGGACTTTCAGTTTCGTTTTCAATAAGGCTCATTCATATTTCCCTTGGGGAAATCAATCAAAATAATTGCAGTTTCTCCATGTGGTTGATAAAGCAAGGGGTTCTGTTGTCATTCTACCATAATTCCAAAAGGGCCTCCAGACCATCAGACCATCTATCGCCGGTCATTCATGATCTATACGGGCACTCAGCGCTATATAATTATCATTGTTGGGTGGCTCGCCATTGTTATCGCTCTTTCAGCCCGACCACTATAAGTACGAACGATATCTGAACAAATGTATATATACATATATATAGAGAGAGAGTTTTATACAAGGTACAATTCGTAACCATCTAACCACACGAAAGTGTGACACATTTTGGTTATATCTAGGGGGACGATAAATGGAAAACAAATAGTGGAAACATTTTCTAAGACATTTTCCATAATTAATATAAAACAAAGAAACTACAAAAAAATTTAAAGCTATGAAACGCACTGTAGACAGTTTAGAATTGGGTAATCGAATGCGGATTGATAATTGTGAGTGGCACAACAATTGATTCACTTGGTCAGCATATATTTATATGAGTGCATATATTTATCGTCGTGTGAGAGAGTGAAATTTGAAATTCGATTAATCATCGAAGGTAGTAGTAGTAGTAGTAGTAGTTCTAGTTCATTTTCCTGGAACACAAAATGTGGGGTGGTATGGATGGGGTCCCATCTAATGTGAGTCATCATCCATCAAGTTCATTCATTCAATAGCCGCCACAATGGGTTCGTTTAAACGTTTAAACGTTTATAAACAAAATCATCGTCATCCAGGAAGACGCACTTGTGGGGGAGAGAGAACTCCCATTTGAAGTAGGGCGAGCGACCACTTAAGCGACAACGACAGCAATTCCCGGACTCCCCAGATGGTCCACTCTTTGCGATCCCATCCCATCCAATTTCATCCGATCCGATGCGATCTGATATGGTCTGGTTCGGAGGCCCCACTTTGGACTCTGTCGGGAAAAGTTGAAAAGTTCAGGGAACTGCAAATGGAAGTACAGCGAAACAATGGGAGGGCCCCTAGGAATTAAGATCGTCGATTAAGTGGTGATGTAAACAAGTCTTAAATGCCAGATACTTTAGTCGTAAAAACTAAAGAAAATATTGAAAAGCAAATAGAAGAAAAATTTATCATACCATAAATAAAACATAAATTGCATAAAAATAAAAAATATAATTTCTCTTGTGAAATATTAAAACAATATAATATAAAACAAAATAATATAGAACATAAATTGAAAATTGAATAGTAGTTAGTACTTATTACGATTTAACATAGTTATTTCAGTTATTTTAGTTTCATAAGGAAAATCAAAAAAATTTTTTATGATCTTCAAGGAATTCCCTGATTTATTTTTCCTAAAAAAGATCTTACTTTCTGGGCTGGCAGTTGAAAATTAGCTGATAACTGCGCTCTCAAGCTGGGATAATGTTTATTCAGATCTCTGTTTCGGTTTCATTCCAAGCTGAATAAATAATCGTCTGAAAAGCGCTGACTTTGAAAGCGGAAAGTGAAAGCGGATGAAAATTAATGATGACCGATCGAAGAAATGCAAACACGTGTCTTTAATTTCCGCACTGTCTGCGTTTTGATTTTTATTTTGTTTTTCCTATTACTTATTTCTTAATTTTGATTTGCCCAATTATGTGGCCACTTAAGAATTGCGAATACTTAGCGTAAATTATAAATCTAAATAAATTATGATCGCGTAATTGTTGGGTTTAATTAGACTTCTCCTCCTAACTCGAGTAGTCGAGACGCCGGCGGGCGAGGGCCAATCGGATGAGTCGCCGCTGCTCCAGTTCCTGCAGTTGCTGCCGGACGAGCAGGCGATGCAGTAGCTCCACCTTGGCGTACTCCTCGGCCTTCCGCTGCACCCGCCTCCGCTGCTCCTCCACAAAGGCCTCCATTTGGCAGGTGGGTTCCTCCGGCCGTTGTTCCTTTGAAGTGTGGCGATTCCAGCAGTTGAACTGCAAGTGGACGAACTGCAGCAGCAGATGGAACAGGTGGCTCCAGAAGGTCAGTGAGGATTGATAGAATGCGGACAGGCTGGAGGACATGTCGTTTCGGTTCGGTTAACTGCTGAGTAGTGTGAGGTTTCCCGCACAATCTGGGCTTTATATATCCCAAAAAGGGGTTACGTAAGTTACCTCAGGTCAAGGGATTAGTGTACCAAAATTCCAAGGGGCTATCTATAGGGATAGGATTGAGTTTATCTATAAATAGGACCAAAAACCTCAGGTAACTCTGAAAGTCAAGCCCTATTAGGGACCGGGATCGGGTTAAACCCCAGTTTCTTATCGTTTATGGGGTTTGCGTTTGGGGTTTTAAGAGATATTGAAGATATTACCTGGATAAAGAGCCTGGTTTATCCTAGGTTCTACCTGGCATTGAATTTAGAGGTATATTTCCATAAAAACAACTACAACTAAGCACCATTGTTATCTAAAACGTTCTAGGTTATATATAACTATTATAACTTTCTATATTTTTATTTTTATTTGTTTTTTTTTTAAGTTTCTTTATAACTATTATAAGGTTCTATATAACTTTATAACTATTATAACTTTATATATTATTTATATCTGTTTTTTCTAAGTTCTATATAACTATATAACTATTATAACTAAGCCCGATTTGTATCTATATCTTTCTCGGTTCTATATAACTATTATAACTTTCTATATTTTTATTTTTATCTGCTTTTCTAGGTTCTGTATAACTATTATAACTAATCCCGATTTGTATCTATATCTTTCTAGGTTCTATATAACCATGGAGCAGGCGCGTCCTGTGCCCGCCCCCCGCCGTCTTTATCCGGAGCTGCGTCCCGCCAACTATGAGAATATCGAGATCCGCACACCCCAAGCCAACAATAATAATAATAACAGTAATAATAATAATAATATCAAGAAGCTCAACATAAATGCGGAGAATCTGCACGGCAATTGTGGCGAAAAGAAGCTGCCGTCGAGTGGCCAAAGCAAGTTGATTCTGCAGGAAAACAATATAGGAGATAGTCAGCCGATCTATGGTCCGGATGCGAATGAGAATGTCCAGGAGCCCTTGTATGCCATCCCAAAGCCAGCGCCGCGCCAGCGAGCGATGCCAATCGAGGATCAGGATCAGGATCCAGATCAAAATCCAGATGAAGTGCCGCTGAGGATTCTGCGGGCGGCGCCACAAGTTCCGCCCAAGCCACTCAACAATGACCCACGATCCTCGATCTGCAGCGAGGTGTCCTCCAGCAGAGCTGGCGAGGATCGGCTGGATCGGGAGGAATCGCGGTACGCGTCCAACGTTTCGCTCGACTGCAGCGAGAGCTCCCAGAGCGGCAAGTTCAAGTCGCAGTCACCCGGGTACGTAGACGCCATCAACGACTCAACGGATCCGAACGGGGATCAGAATCGGGATCGGGAGTCCTCTTCCTCCGCAGAACAGTCCTCCGGCAGCCAAGATGGCGACGATGACAAGTAAAGATTGACCATAAATCCAAACTTAGCTTTGCACTCTCCTTAGTTGTTTGATGGGTTTCTTTTTGGTTTATTTCGAAAAGTTCTGAAAATGGAAACTAACCAGCCGCTCAATATTTACCGTAAAATCGATATGCGCATGTCAATTTCTGGTTATGCAATACGCATATCGCTTTAGCATGAAATACTCCTTTCGAGCATATCGAATTTACGGGGGCGCTTATCAAGTTAAAACTGATATTACATAATGTAAAATCGATCTACATTTAATATCGATTTTTTTTTTGGTTTTGGTATTTCTATACAAATTACTTTACTTAAATTAATTAATTTAAACATTAAAGTAAAAGTATTAAATATTTGTATGTATTTTGCACAGAAAAATCTCACCTTTTTTGCACATAAAATGTAATATTATAATCGGTGGTTCTGACGCACACGAAAAAGTTTTTAAAAATGTATTTTTGATAATTTAAAAACAATTTTTTAACGGCTCAATGGCTTTCAATGTTTTCTTTTCAAATTTTGGTTATGGCTTTAATTATTTAATCTGCACCATTAAAAAGTCGTTTCGGTAAATATTTGCAGCCAAAGCAAACACAATAAAATAATCACATTGCTGTAGAAATTTGCTGAAATTTTTATCTGCTTTATTGGGCCTCCTTGTCGACGATAACTGTCTTATCGAGAATTTATTCGGATTTGCGCCTCTTTTGTTGGCGTTAGAATGTTAGATATACATATATTTGAAAATCGAGAGCGACTTAATGTTAAATTTCCTTCCAGCTGCTCCCCAAATCATTAGCATATCACTTACATTGTCTGGGGACTATTTTCGGGACCAGTTTATACTAAAATTCCTTTTGATTTATGCACTTCCCTCCCCTTTGTGGGCATTTCTTTCCGAGATCACTACTTCCGCTCCATCGGTAAATTAAGTTGGAACCATCCTTATAGAAGTACTATGACTATAAATAGCCTGGCGTCTGTTCAAGATCAATGACAAGCGGCGTTGTCTCAAAAGTCTAAAAATAGTGCAGCGGAAAATCCTCAAGATCGTTTTTCACACTCCAATCGGAGTTTTGTGTGGTCGGAAATGGTTTTCAAGATCAATCGTAGGGAATTCGCGCAGAGGGAAGGAACAAACTGGGAACTGTTTAGAAATAAACGAGGCATCTAAAGGTATAACAATAATTTGTAGGATTTTCTTTTTTAGGAATTTCATTGCTTTTGGGTTTTTAATTTTTGCTAATTCTTGAACCTTTCGGTATAAATATAGGATAAAAGGGAAATAATATTAGTATTTGGGATAGTTCTTATTTTTAGGATTTTATTTGGTTTTGGTTTTCATGGTTTTGGCATTCTTAAATCTTAAAATAGTATCAAAAATATTAAAATAATTATTATACCAAAATATCTAGATGATTTATAGAAAATTTTGACTTTACTGGGTTTCTAGATTCACTGATCTATGGAAACCGAAACAATTTGTGGTCTTTGGGATAATTATTATTTTTAGGTTTTTATTTTTGGCATTCTTGAAATAGTATCAAAAAATATTTAAAATAATAATTATATCAAAATATCTAGATGATTTGTATACTTTACTGGTTTTCTGGATTCACTGATCTATGGAAATCGAGACTATTTTTGGTCTTTGGGATAATTATTTTGTTTAGGATTTTATTTTTGATTTATTTTATTTTGATTTTAATTTTTGGCATTCTCGAAACTTAAAATAATTTCAAAAAAATCTATATAATTATATATAAACTCAACTGGTTTTCTAGATTCACTGATCTATAAACCCGAAACAATTTGTGGTCTAACAATCTCTGCTGTGTTTTTTAAATATTTTTCTACTAACCCCCAGGGGATTGGGATACTTTTTGGATACCCTAGCCAACCAACCAATTAACCAATCGATCATCTCTTTTGGCAATCCCCTCTAGCAACCTGCTGCGATCGCTGGGCACCACCTCCAAGCTCCTAGGCGAAGCCATCGGCGAGCGGATCACGTTCAAGGCCAAGGGAGCCAAGAAGCGGCTGGACAGGAACCTCAAGAGCTCCACGGAGGCGATCAGCACGATCAGCGCGGACGCCGGTCGGAGTTTGAAGCACGCGGGCAAGAGATTCGGCTCCAATTTCAGTCTGGGCAGGAGCAGGGCGGACAAGGCAGAGCAGCAGCAGCAGCAGGATCAGGCAGCCGACGAAATGGATCTGGACAGGCGGCGGACGATGCCCAATACGGAGGTCTTCAGTGCTATTCAGTTCTCGAGCCCCCTGAACCGCAACGGAGGTCTCTCCGATCTGCGGGAAGGCAAGCTGCCCAAGGAGGAGCAGAAGAAGAAGGAGCAGGAGGATCAGCAGGACGACGACGGCTGCTATGAGGTGCCCAAGGCGCAGGGCAAGCCGCCCAGCTACGACGAGGCTCTGCGCTCCAGGAGCAGCCCGCCCATGCCCGCCTTTCCGCCGCCCCGCCTCTCCCAGCAGCCGGAACAGTTCCGTTTGGACGCACTGCAGCCGCCGGTGCGGCAGAAGCGTCGCAAGAACTACGAGCACATCGAGCTGCGCCGCCAGCCCGTCGATTCCGCCCAGCTGGAGGAGCTCAATCGGGCGGCGGAGCTTGCGGAGCGCGAGGAATCCCTGCTGATCTCGGCCAAGAATGCCGAGGAGGAGGCCAAGGCACCCAAGCCGGAACGCAGCGACTCCTGGGAGTTCTACAATGAAGATAACGAGGAGGAGGAGGATGAGGATGAAGAGGAGGACGAGCCGTTGTACGCCAACCAGGAGGCCACCTACGGCAGGCTCTTCGAGAGCAGCAGTCGCAGCAATGTGCTCACACCCAACCAGGTGGTGGAGCAGCTGTCCTGCATCAGCGAGGATTCAGAGCTAGATGGAGCCGTTGGCGGTGTGGCGATGCCCCTCCCGCAATCGCTCATTGAGGAATTCGATCCGCTGTGCGGGAAGAGCTCCTCCGGCTCCTCCACGCTGGCCAGGTCGAACAAGAGCAACGAGCTGCTGCTGCTGGAGCATCTGCTCGAGGAGGACACCTACGGCACGGTGAAGGCGGAGCAGGATGACGTGAGCATGTGCACCTCCGAGGAGGAGCCAGCCAGCTCGAAGTCGCCGCAGATCGTCCACCAGAATGCCCGGCTGCTGAGCGAGAGCATGGAGAACATGCTGGACGAGCAGCGGGCGCGTCCCTATCTCAGTCGAATGCCAGCGGAGGCGGAGGCGGAGGAGAGACCCAAGGAAGGGTCCATTGCCTCGCGGAATCGCACCAATTGGTTTGTGCCCGAGAAGGACAAACCAACAACCATCGAGGGCGACAGTCCACCCACTTACCTGGAGGCCATTGGAAGTGGCAAGGAATCATCATCTCCTGGCAGTCAAGAGAATCGCTCGCTCTTCCGCCAGACCATGAACGCCATCTCCAATGTGAAGCTGCGCATGGATGCGATGAAGCGGAAGGCCAGCTTCCGCGCTCAATCGGGAAATCAGCGGCAATCGGAGGTTCGGGTGGCCCTCCAGATGGTCCCGCGTCCCAGTCTGTCGCCCCTGCTCGTCCGCTACGAGGGTCCGCTGGTGCGCTTTCCCTCGGGCGTCGTCGAGGACATTCTGAAGGAGATGCAGAACCGCAAGGCCATACTGAGGGAGCGACAATTCCAGACCTTCCTCGACCAGGAGATGAAGACGCCGCGCGAGATGATACCTTTGGATGCCATCACCACGCTGCAGTGCGTGAGCAATAGCCGGGTCACGGATACGGCCACACATTTCTACTGCTTCGAGATCACCACGTCGCAGCCGAAGAACGGAGGAGGAGCGAATGGAGGAGCAGGAGGGGGCATGGACAGCATGTCCTCCAATCCCAATCTACTCATGACCAGCAGCTCGTCGGGCAATGTAAAGCAGCAGAGGGTATCGCATTTGTATGGCGTCGGCAAGGAGTCGGAGCGCGGCGTCTGGATGCAGAAGATCCTCGAGAGCCTCACGAACAGCCTGCCGGTGAAGTACACGTGCCACTACTATCGCGCCGGCTGGTGTTACCTCAAGAACTCCATCACCTCGGAGTGGAGCGGCACCTGGCTGGTGCTTCGCAAGAGCCAGCGACGCCTGATCTTCGTCACCGAGGCCAATGGCAATGTGGAGAAGATGGATCTGCGCAAGGCCCGCTGCATAGGTAAGGAATCCTTGAATATACCTACATAATTTAAACAAAATTTTTCCTAAAGAATTCGCGGTCTTATTTTATTCACGCATAAATAAATTAAATATTACTTAATAGTTGAAAGTGTGAATTGATGGTTTCATAGAAATCCATTTTGATTTCCTAGTTCTGAAGAATTTGCGGTGAATTAATTTGATATTTTTGCAATTTACCTTTTTTCTAAAGAACTTGCGGTCTTATTTTATTCACGAATAAATATTTTGTTTTTGAATCCATATTGATTTCCTTCTTCTGAATAATTTGCGGTTGTTTTTTTAACAGTAGTTTGAAATTTATATAAGTTAATATTATTTAATGTCACATTTACATTCTGTAGTATCAAAAATGTAGGTATATTATAAGATTACATTATAAGAGGTATAAAATTAATATTGATCTTATATTTAATCGTTGTTCTGAAGAATTTGCGGCTGAATTCTTCTCTTTTTTGTCAGTAAATCGAAAAATAGTCGTAGGTATATATTATAAGATTACATATCAAATTGATCTTGATCCTACCTTTTAATCCCTTCGCCCAAACAGTGCTGAAGGAGAGCGACGACTCGATTGACAATCTGCACGTGGAGAGCGGTCCCATGCTGATGATCGACTGCCCGCCGTACGCGGTCTATATGATCATGAGCTCCGCTCGGGAGACGAAGATCTGGCGGCACATCATCCGCGAGGTGGCCCACAACAATGGCTTCTCGCTGGGCGACCAGCAGCTGACGCGCTACGATGTGCCCGTGATAGTGGACAAGTGCATCAACTTTGTGTACATCCACGGCTCCATGTCGGAGGGCATTTACCGCAAGTCCGGCTCGGAGAACTCCATGCACAAGCTGATGAGCGCCTTCCGGGCGGACGCCTTCAATGTGGAGATCACCCGGAACGAGTACAACGAGCACGACGTGGCCAATGTCTTGAAGCGCTTCATGCGCGACCTGCCCGAACGGCTGCTGGGCAAGCTGACGGATAGCTTTGTCTTCGTCACGGAGCTGGCGGTGGCCACCGAGAAGATACCGATCTACCGGGAGCTCCTCGGCCGACTCTCGGCCATCGAGCGCGAAACGCTGCGCAAGATTGTGGGCCACCTGGTGTTCATCAGTTCGCAGCAGGCCAAGAACAAGATGAGCGTCCAGAATCTGACCATGATCTGGGGTCCCACGCTGCTGGCCAAGAAGGTAAGTGTAATAATAATAATATAATTATTGTCAAGTATATGGGGATCTCATTTAATGAAACTTTCCTCAGAGTGCTATAAAAATATAAACAGTTTTTTATGCATTGCACTTAAATAATTTACAACAAAAGTCATACAAATTATATTATATTTGCTTTTAATTTTTTCAATCATTTTTTGACATTTATGTTTTAGTTTTGTATTTTTTATGTTTAAAACGAAAACTTACAGTTGTGACTTTTTAATAAATCTCCCGAATAACTGTTAGTGAAATAAATCAAAACCAAGTTTAATGAGTATTTCAATTTTACTAATACGTTTCCCAATATCCTAACTGAATCCATAGAGCGACGAGCTTATCTACTCGCAGAAGGAGGCCGATGTTCTAAGCGATCTGATAGTGCTCTACAAGAATCTATTCCCCTGCAGTGCCGATGAAATGGTGAGCTAATTACTCGACTTTACCCAAAAAAAAAATGTATATGAATCGATGATCAATTTGATATGATGTGGTATCAATTTTGACTTGATAACTTAAGCGCTATCTCGCTCTATTACAAATTTAGAGGGTCTTACTCTCTATTTCAAGGTCAAAATAAATCCTAGCAAAATGTTATTACTTAATATCAATTTTACTAGTATTGCATGGTAAAAACTATATGTACTGGCGTATTATTTTGTGTGTACCTACAAAAGATTTAAATTTCATTTAGAAACGGGAGCAGGCCATGCTGGCATGTCTGCAGAAGTATTATGCGGCTGCCGAGACGCTAAAAGATGCAGTGAAACAGTCCGGGGACATCAAGATCTGGATCAGCCTGAATCCCAATCCTGACAACAAAACAGAGGTGGGATTTTATAATTATATATATAACATTTAATTACATATTTATCTGAGCAGGAGAAGACGCAAGTGAACGCCACCATTTCGCCGACGAAGACCGCCTACGAGCTGTGCCGCGAGTACTCGGCCAAGATGCAGCTGCCCACCCACCAGTTGACCCTGTACGAGGTGATTCTCAACGACAGCCTGGAGCGACCGCTGCACCACGACACCAGGGTGTTCGATGTGATCCTCAACTGGTCCTATTGGCCGGAGGAGGATCGCAAGCACAACTATTTGGTGGTGCGACCGGTCGAGATGCTGCGCGAAATCCAGCGGGCGGTGAAGAATCTGGCCACCGTGACGCCCGGCAAGGAGCTGCGCTTCGCCGACTCGCGAACGAAGACCTTCAAGACGCTGCAGTGCGAGCTGCGGGACGGGAAGATAGTGGTGTCCAAGAAGGACAAGAGCGACAAGACGACCATTGTGCGGGAGGTCTTCCTCCAGAGCAGCACGGCCTATTTGGGCTGCGAGCGCAAGCGCGACTTCCCCTGGAGCTGGGCCATCACCTTTGTGGAGCGCACGCAGGCGCAGATCATGAGGTGGGTGATTGGTCATCAGAGTTCAATTCCTGGTTCAATTCAATAATAATATTCCCGCATCCAAAGGTCACGCGATGCTCCGTTCATTGGCCACGTTTTGGCGGGCAGCGAGTGGGTGGATCGAACCATCTGGTACTCCAGCATCTGGTACTGCCTGCACGGGGACAACATCCTGCCGCCGGCGGAGATCATCATTAAGTAGATCTAGTAGTTTTCCACTTCTTGTGCATTTTTCTGTAGATATTCTGAATTTATTTGCAATAATTAGGGCAATATATCCAATATTTTTACGAGAGTTTTCCGATATATCGAATAGGTTTAGCCAACGAAAGTACTACTATTTTTTTTTTTACAACATTTTTGTGTATATAACCATGTTCTCTCAAAACCCAAATTGTACATAACCTTAAGGAATTTAAATTTGTATCATTAAGTATATGCCATTTGTCTTCAACATAGCTCGTTTTCTGGACTATCTAGCGTTTTAGTAGATAAAACGAGAAACTAACTAACAGTTAGACACGGCCACGCAGAGCATCAAATTTTAGCCTAGTTAATGTTTTCGTAATATCTGTAATGTAATTTTTATACGTACTCGTAATCGACCCAATTGGTTTTGCATTTATGTATTGTGTTTATTTACATACGAAGCCATTCAATTGATTGTCTAGACAACCCAGAGTTTAATAGTAAAAAATATAACTATTTACAAATATTTCGTGAGAATACCCCTTGTGTTTCTTTATCACTTTTTTTCCCATTTCTATTGTTACGGCAAAAACAGTGATATTTGAGGATGGAAAATGTGGATTCGAATTTTCGACGAAAATAAACTTTTTTTTATGGTTTTTTAGTCGTAGCTTGGACAAATTAAGGCCTACAGATAAAAGACCGACTGTCCCGAACAGCTAACAACCCAAACTAACGATCCCCATCGCTTTCTGGGAAATTTATTTTTTGATCGATTTTCGCATTTTTGATAAGGGGTTACGTCACGATTTTTTTAAAAAAAATGACAAAATTTAAAAATTTCTAGGTTTGAATGCCAATCGATTGGGAATTTAATAACGAGTTCAACGAGGTATGACATTCCACATTTGGACCATTATTTACATTTTTATGGCCAAAATACTGATATTTTAGGATGGAAATATGGATTCGACTAAAATAATTTTTTTTTGTAGTTTTTCAGACGTAATTTGGACAAATCAAGGCCCACAGAAAAAAGACCGACTGTTTCGAACAGCTAACAACCTAAACTAACGATCCTCATCACTTTCTGGGAAATTTATTTTTTGATCAATTTTCGCATTTTTGATAAGGGGTAACATCACAATTTTTTGAAAAAAATGACAAAATTTAAAAATTTCTAGGTTTGAATGCCAATCGATTGGGAATTTAATAACGAGTTCAACGAGGTATGACATTCCACATTTGGACCATTATTTCCCTTTTTATGGCCAAAATACTGAAATTTTAGGGTGGAAAATATGGATTCTAATTTTCGACGAAAATAACCTTTTTTGTGGTTTTTTGGTCGTAATTTGGACAAATCAAGGCCGTTAGTTAAAATACCGACTGTTTTGAGCAGCTATTGATCTAAACTAACGATCCCCATTACTTTCAGGGAAATTCATTTTATGATAAATTTTCGCTTTTTTGATAAGGGGTAACATCAAAATTTTTTGCAAAAAAAAGCAAAAATTAAAAATTTCTAGGTTTGAATGCCAAACGATTGGGAATTTAATTACGAGTTCATCGAGGTATGAACCTCCATATTTGGATCATTATTTCCATTGTTACGGCAAAAACAGTGATATTTGAGGATGGAAAATGTGGATTCGAATTTTCGACGAAAATAATCCTTTCTTTATGGTATTTTAGTCGTAGCTTGGACAAATCAAGGCCCACAGCTAAAAGAACAACTGTTCCGAACAGCTAACAACCTAAACTAACTATCACTTTCTGGATGTAGATCTGTATTTTCCAAAATTATGAATTTCTTAATCAACAAAAATGATGGTTTTTCCAACTGTAACATAGTCACCTGACCAATTAAAAACGCACAACACTCTTCTTGAATATCACTAAAATTTTGCAAACTTTGCATTTTATTTCTGTTGTTTCTTTTTTTTTGCTGTTTCATTTTGAAGATTTACTTTTTCAAGAACATTTATTTTTTGCTTTTTGCTAGAACTTCACATACATAGTCGATTTTGTTGTTTGTTGTACAATACATAAAAAGAAATATGCGTGTTATGTATCTATAATATATATATATATACGCTTGTTAATATGTAAATATATAGTCGTATAGGGTGTTAAGTATATTGATCAAGTAAACATGATGACTATTTTAACTGCGTTCCTTGGGTTGGATTGAGATGGGGTAGAAAAGCGGGGGGCTCTGGAAGAGAGGGCGATTGTGTGGGCTATGGATAAGTGGATTGGTCGGGCGACTACGAATCTAAACTTCTGCTTGAAGGGGGGACAACAAATTTCGGGTATACTCTTAAGCGGTATCAATATTTTTACACTAACTAAATGTACAAATCAACAAACGCCAAAAATAGGACCTCAACATGGTTAGGATCATCGGCACTCAAAGATCGGGACTATATATACATCGAGTGGGGCCGCGCGAGCGAGACAAAAGATAGAGAGAGAGCAGGACTTGCATATTTTGTTGCTTTTATTTCAACGTAGCTTTGCTTCCTTCAGCTGCTGCGACATTTGAAGTGCTGGGCAAAAGTCTAACCTAGTCGTTATATATTTAGCATATGATATTATATATATATATATAACTAGAGGAGGGCGCTGAGCCGCTCAAACTATCAACAAGTATTCTAAGGTTAGTTCAAAAAAAAAATCATAATAATATTTTAATGAATTAATATTAATTAATAAGAAGAAAGTTGGACAATCGTTGCAATTGTCGATTGGGGGCCGCTGCTGGACAGGATTTGGTGGTGGTGATGGTGGCGTGTTCGTGGTTTGTGGATGGTGTTGGATGTTTGATGTTGGATGAGTGGGCGCTTCTTCCAAAACGGACAAGTAGTAAAATGCTTAGACGTATAAATAGGCTCTCCTAATGTTAGTATGTAATAATCACATTGACTGCCGCCGCCGCCGCCGCCTGCTCCTTTATCGTAACTGTAATCGTCATCATGATCATCGTCTGCGCAGGACTACATGTGATGCCACTGCGTCACCGCCACATTGGTGTTGTCGTTCAGCCGGGCGATCTCCTCGTGCAGCCCATGGCCGAGCCACTGCAGGAAGATCCTGCTGTAGGCCGCCTGGCAGAGTCTCAGCGGATTGCCGCGCCTCAGCCCCTGATCCGTTTCGCCGTACTCATCGAGATACGGCGGCTGGACGAAGCAGCCCTTGCCCCTGCCCAGATAGACCACCTGGCAGTCGCGGATGCGCAGGAAGATACCCACCTCCGCGCCGCAGGCGTGCGCATGATGTGTGCACGCGCCCACCGACATCTTGCCCAGCTCCGGCTGGCAGCAGTACGACTGGCCGCAGAGGATCGAGCCGCAGATCAGACACATTGTCGGCGTCTTCATCTCCTCGCGCTCGTTGTTCGGGCAGAAGATGTCCGACACGCTGTTGATCAGATCGCTGTAGTCGTCGTACAGCGGCTTCAAACGCGGCAGCGGTCGCAGGCAGGGCTCCAGTTGGAGGCAGCGACGCACCTCCTCCGGCTGGCCGCGCTGCTCTATTTCGCGTCCAATGTGCGGATGCGAGGCGAACGAGTGCATCATCGTGGCGTACACCGTCTCCATGTCAAAGTACACGCCCAGCTGGGGCTCGAGGCCCAAATACTGGCACATTAGCTCGAAGCGATCCGGCTGGTCAGTGGGAAACGTGTCCGGGAAGTCGATGTCGGTGAGGCAGCGGTAGAAGAGGCAGGCGCAGCGCAGGAAGGAGCTCATCTGACGCTGCACGTACTCGAGCAGCAGGGCCAAGTGATGCGGTTCGCAGGGTATGACAACAGTCGTCTGCTGCTGCTGTTGATCTCCTTCCTTCTGCTGCTCCTCGGCCAGCTGCTTCTGCTTGCTCGCCTGCAGCACTCTGGCCGCAATGTTGTAGCGGCGATAGAAGGCCACCATATTGTCACGGATCCTGGCCGGCAGCTGCTCCACGTAGGCCAGTTGCGTGAGCTCGGCATGGCCTGGCCGCTTGGCCTGCTCCCGGTCCACATCGAAGCAGAGGACCGCCTTGGTCAGCTGGGCCAGGAACATGGTCTGCAGGATGTAGAAGTCGAACATGCTGCCGCTGGGTATGACGGTTTGGTTGGCTACAAAAGGAAAAGCGGTGGTAAAAACGGTGGGCGGATGAGGATCAGAGGGTTCGGAAATTAACACACGTGTTAAAAACATTATAAATTGTATTTTACAGTGTAAAAATGTGAAAAATAATTGTTAGCACACACAGCTCACTTGTGTTTTTTACACAATGTGTTATTAACACGAAGTGTTTTTAACACAGATGAAAATTACATTCCCCATACTCTAGAAAACCGTGTAATTTTAATTTCAACATACAATTCAAACACTTTAATGTGAAAAACTCATTGTGTTAAAAACACGCTGAGTAAAAAACACAAATGACATGTGTGTGTTATTTATGTTTCTAACGTATGTAGGATACAATTTTTTACACACAAGGTGTTGACATGTGTGTCAAATACAAAAGTGTAAAGACACGCTGAGTAAAAAACACGTCGTGTAAAAATAACACAAATTTCTAACATATGTAGGACACAATTTTGTACACACAAGTTGTTGACACGTGTGTCAAATACAAGTGTAAAAATGTGAAAAATAATTGTTCTCTTGTGTTTTTTACACGATGTGTTACTAGAAAACCGTGTAATTTTCAGTTCAACATACAATTCAAACACTTTAATGTGAAAAACTCATTGTGTTAAAAACACGCTGAGTAAAAAACACGTCGTGTAAATAACACAAATGACAAGTGTGTGTTATTTATGTTTCTAACATATGTGGGATACAATTTTTTACATTTTAACAAGTTTTTTAAACAGTGCGTGTTACTTTCCGAAGCCTTTTGATGCTAAAGCATTCACTCACCACTCTCGGCGGTCATCAGATTGAGGACGCCAAACTGCAGCGGCACCAGCTTGCGGAAGCAGTCCCACTCGAGCACACTGCTGCCCTTCTGGTTGAAGATCTCGTTCAGCAGCCGGGCGGAGTACTCCGCCTGCAGGCGCAGCGACGGCGACAACGGAATCTCGCCCAGCTCCAGTTCAAAGTTGCAGCGCGAGGCGGCGAAGCGGGAGCAGGCGCGCACCAGATTGATGGCGCAGCTCTGGTGGCGCATAGGGAGTTCGGCCTTCAGCGGCTTCTGCACCTCGAACAGATAGATCTCGAGCGCCTGCAGCGTGTAGCTGCATGTGTCCCAGAGCAGCGGCACCAGCTCGATGCTATCGGGATCTAGGGTGGCTGTTCCAGTGCTGGTTCCTTGCTGCTCCTTCAGATGCGACTGCTGGCTCTGCCGGGCATTTAGCAGCGCCTTGCTGAGGAAGGCCATCACATCGCTGTAGTTGGCGTGCAGCTTGGGCGGATCCCGGATGAGCTGAACGCTCCGCTCGAACTGCGCCATGTCGCCAACCACGCCGGATTTACGCAAAATGCCGGCGACGCTGGGAAACTGGCACATCTCCTCGTCCCTCATGGCGCCCAAATCGGCGGCCAAAGTGCGCATGATCTCGACGAAGCTGTCCAGCGGCAGATAGCTATCGCTGGCCGAGGGAGCTGGCGAGAAGGCGGGCAGCGCCTCGGTCACCGGGAGCACGGTGTTGCTCAGCGTCCGGCAATACGGACAGTGGAACTCGACGTTGTGCGCCTGGCTGAGGGCCACGCGATTGCGGTGCGGACGCCGCTGCTCCTTGGACTCCTCGTTGCTGTAGTACTCCTGCCAGCAGCTGTGGTGCATCACATGGCCGCAGCAGCTCATGTGCAGGGCGCTCGGCCCTGCGCGCATATTTGGCGTGGTGAAGATCACCCGCGAGGTCTGGACAAAGGCGGAGCTGACCAACGGCGGACCGCTGCGGCTGATGGCGCAGTTCTCGAAGCACAAAATGCACTTGAAGTTCGCCTCGCTGCCCTGGTAGATTTTGCGCTCCGGCCCCAGACAGGCCACCACCGTGGGCCTGAGGGCCACCGCTCCCTGTTCCTGCTCCTGTCCATCATCCTGCGCCGCCTCCTCACCCTCGGCGGGTATATCCTCCCACTCCATGGCACCCGTACTACCACTTGTCTCCTTCTCACTGGCCGCAAACATCTCGGCATTGCTCTTCATGAACGACTTCTGGGCACTCTGCATCTGAGCCATGATCTTGGCCCGCCGCTCGGCCGCCAAACGGGCGCGTATCTCCTTCTCCTGGCGCGCCTGCTCCTCGGAGCTGAGCGGCTGCTCCTCCGAGGCTCCGCCGCCGCCGCTGCATTGCTGGGAGCCACTGGGCTGGGAGTCGCTGGGCGCCTGCTTGGCCTGCAGCTCCTTGTACCGCTTGATGGTCCACACGACAAAGTCGCGATGAGCCTCCAACTAAGCGATAATAAGTATGAATTATTCTCTATTTTTTATACACTTGCAGAGGCTATTTAGGCTATGATTTCAGTCGAAAGTTTGCAATGCAGTGAAGAAGATGTTTCCGACCCCATAAAGACCTCAGATTTAGCATTTTTGCATATTTTTACAGGAAAAAGATAAATCGGACGACTATATCATATAGCTGCCATGGGAACGATCGGAAAATTAATGGGAATATAATAGGAAATAAATTGTAGCTTCTTTGGCTTTTGTTGTATTCTCTTCTACTCTATTAAATATTTCTATTAAATATTTCAAAATCGAATTACTATATTATAAAGCTGGATAAAGAAGGATCGAAAAATTCATGAGAAATAATTGAAAATTTAACGTTTTTGCGATTGATTAATTTATAGGAATGATCTGCAAGGGTATATAAGCATCGGCTGGCCGAAGCTGTTGTTTCAAAATACTTTCGACTCACCCTGGGACAGCGGGCGAGATCGTCCAGCTTCTCGAGGATTCCGTAGTGCTGGGAGCGCTCGTAGAAGCTCAAGAAGGGATAGTGCTCGCTCAGCTCCTCCTGGATGGCGAAGCCCAGCAGGTGGAGGATCTATTGCGGGTGATAAATATAAAATAAAATGAGACGTAAGTCATGCGATGTGGTGGCTTACCTTCTGGAGATGCGATTCGGTGAAGGAGCGACTGCGTGCGTCCAAGGCCCGTTCCATGACCAAAGTGCAGATGCTGAGGAACACGTTGCACTGCAGTATGTTCGCCATGGATCTGTAGCAATATATACATGGATAAATTAGGGGTCTATACTATATACGACGACCACGACTCACGTAAAGGCCGGCGTCAATTGCGGCAGCATCGGCGGCGGGCAGCAGACGAGCTGCTTCTTGGCCTTGCGCCGCTCCCGCTGCAGCTCCTCGGCCTTGGACTTGTCCTCCTTGGTGTAGTGATAGAAGTACACGTTGAACTCCTCGAACAGATGCTCCTTCAGCTCGTAGACGCCCTTGGACTCGACGCCCACGGGCTTCTTGAAGACGGCCACCGTGTTGATGACGTCCTCGAATATGTTGTCGCTATTCCCGCTATTGCCGTCCGGCAGCGCGCGACTCAGCTCCGAATGCGAATAGGATTTGGTGCACAGCAGCTGGATGATCTCCTTGCGCAGCCGGTCCTCCTCCGTCACCATCGATACGCCCGGCATCCAACGCTCGCCGATGATGACGATCAGCAGCTCGAGGAACTCGTCAATCATCGACAGCTGTCGCATGAACTCATCGTCCACCGGACTCTCGGCCAGCATCGTTTCGTACGTGGCCTGCGCCCAGGCAATCAGATTGAATTTGTTGAGCACATGAATCAGAAACTCGTTGCTCTCCATCAGCGAGGCGCCAATTTGCAGGCAAACAATATCCCTGTCCAGCATCTCGACGCGGCAGCGAACGTTGCGATAGAAGTAGAGCTGGTGCAGCAGCGAGTAGCCATTGCGACGCCACATTCCGGCGGCCACCTGGGCGATCATCGCATGCGTGCACAGCACCGGCTCGATAATCTCCCTGGGCGTCAGCTTGATGCTCAGCGCCTCCGTTTCGGTCTGCAGGCTGTCGTAGGTCATCTCGTGGGCGCCCAGATGCAGATAGATGCCGGCATAGAAGCGCGACAGCGGCAAATGAATCGATACCGGCTTAACCGACACATCGTACATCAAACAGTTGGCCACATGGCCAGCGACACTGCGCGTTTCGGTCTTCTCGCCACCCACAATGAAGCTGTTGCTCACCAGCGCTCGCACCGTCATCTTGTACAGCTTGCGCAGCAGCTTCACATCCCCGGCCGCCCACTCGATCACCTGCGAAATGGTGGTGGCCAGCTTGATGTGCAGATTGAAGGCGCACTCCCACTCCGGCTCGTAGTCCATGTGCTGGCCCGTCTGCCGCGTGATCGACTCCATGCCCTGCATAACGTTTAGCACGCGCATCAGCGCACGGCAGCCTGTAATATAAATTATACTTGTTAAATAGATCGATCACACAACTAACTGCCTTCTCACCTTCTAGGAATCCGCTGCGCAGATCGTTGTTCAGCAGCTCCGGCTTCAAACTGAGCAGATAGCGCAGATCGTACAGGATGTAGTTGGCCCGCTTGAAGAAGGTCAAACTGGCGATGTTCTTGCTAAAGTGCAGCGTCTTGTTCTGTATGAACTTCTCGATGGCCACGTGGTAGAAGGTGTGCAGCAGCTTGTCGAAGATGCCCTCGTGGGCGATCAGATGATGGGCAATGCTGGGCACCGTGAACAGCTGAACGCTGAGCGAGACAATCGAGAAGGCATGGTCGTGATCGTCGCTGATAAAGTCCTCGACAATGGTGGCGTAGCGACGCGAGAACTCCTGGGCCAGCACCATCTTGTTGTCGTACTCCATCAGCATGCCGGAGATGAGGAGGCGGTGCCAGCAGGTGCGCGCCGTCTTCCACAGCTTCACGTCGTACTCGAGTATGTGGCGGATGCAGAAGGCCTCCTGCTTGCGCTGCACCAGCTCGGCGAAGGTCTTGCGGAAGAGGTAGTGGCGCACCAGGAACTCCTGGAACCAGCCGAGCAGCTGCAGGGCAAACTGCTGGCAGGCCACGGCCCCAATGTGCAGCACCGATGTCCTTAGCGACTGGTTGTTGCGCGGATTCGTCAGCAGCGCGGTCGCCGGGATCATTTGATTCTCGATGGCTGTTTTCAGGTCGTTGCACTCCTACAAAAATTCAAATTAAATATTAATATATAATATATAAATCAGGGTTCGGAGAATAACACCCACTGTGTAGAAAACTTGTGTTATTAACATGTTCAAAAAAAGTTATTGACATGTGTGTAAAAAATTTCTGCTTACATATGTTAGAAACATAAAAAACACATGACGTATTTTTTACACAACGCGTTTTTTACACAACGTGTTTTTAACACAATGAGTTTTTGACGTTAAAAAGTCAGATATATATGCTTTGAAACGGCTAAAAATAACAATTAAGATATCTATTGTTTCTTAATTTTCCCTTCGATTCGTTAATGTCCATAAAATGTAATTTTCATTTGTGTTAAAAACACAGTGTGTAAAAAACACGTCGTGTTAATAACACATTGTGTAAAAAACACAATTTTTTTTCATATTCTAACACTTTTGCTTTCGACACACATGTCAAAAACTTTGCTCACACTGTAAAATACAATTTAACATGTTTTTAACATGTGTGATAAACTCCGAACCCAGATATAAATACTAAGCCGCACCTTAAAGGTATCGCACTTGACCACCGCCCGTCCCTCGCGATCGATCGCCGCCACAATCTCCATGGCGTCCTTGTGCTTGCACTTGGCGATCTTGGTCAGCGTCTGGATGACCTGATCGAACGTGTGCGACTCGTCGTTGTAGAGCACCGTGCAGTACTGCGCCCCATCCACCTGGCCGCCTTCGACATTCCCGTCGAGGCACTGCAGACTGGCGTTCGGCTCGATCTCCAGGTAGTTGACGCAGAAGGCCAGGATCGCACCAAAGCAGATCTCGGCGCGCTCGAGCACGGCGTCGGTTAGGATCTTGCTCTCCAGCGGATTCTTGCGATTTGCCTGAGGGAATAAGCGTGGGTTTATCAGGATTATTTTTTATAGGTTTCTTGCACAACTACTAACCAGATGCAGCTGACAGTAGTGATCCTTCTTCCAGGCCTCGTCGTCGCCGCAGTCGCAGCAACCGCCGCCGCCGGAGGTGGACATCTTGTACTTGTGGAAGCGATGCGCCGAGCGCTTGAAGCAATTGACGCAGAGCACGCAGGTGGGATCGACGCCGCACTCGCGGCAACTGTAGGTGGGCTCACCGTTCTTGAAGACCTTGCCGCAAACGGTGGCCGTGTTGCCCTCCAGCCGGAGCTTCTCCAGTGCGGAGGCGGGATTGTCGCCCAGCATGAACTCGACCAGGACATCGATGATCTCCTCCTTGGCCAGCGCCTCCTTGAACATGCACTTGACTGGAAGCAGAGGATTATTATAAGTAATTAAATGATTAAGATTAATTGATCAATTGAAGTGTCCTCTCGATAATAATCCCTGGTAATCAATCCTAGCTGGTAACTCCGGACTTACGGGAGCCACGGATCGGACCTTGCTTGCTCTGCTGCAGCCGCTTGATCTCCGGCACCAGGTTCGCGTGATGATGGGTCAACTGGAAGAGCACGCCGATGCGCAGGTTATCCGATTGCGAAACCCGATGGCGCCCGCCCATCATATAGTTCACCCCGCGACAGCCCGCTCGTTGGGAATGGATTGGATTGGATTTAATGGAGGGGATTTGATGGTTGGATTGATTGATGGATTGATTGATTGATGAGTTAAGGAGGTGAGGAGGTGGAAGGGCAACGATTAGTGCGAGTCTGTCTAGATCTAATCTGATTAAGTGTGTATTTTTGTGCGTTTTCAAATTTGTTTTGTTATGATATTTAGGTATTCAGGTCTTTGGGGCTTCAAGAAAGTCTCCAGCAAAGTTCCTTCCGGAACTCTATATATCTTTTATACTCACGAGTAAGCGCATTGGTATCTGCAAGAATACAACAAAATATACATGAATCAGTGAAAAATGCATAATAATATCATAATATCATATCAAAATCCCTTTTGTAACCCCTTTTCTATAGCATTTATAAATACTATAATATATTTATCACAGCTAACAATTTTATTAAGGGTGTTTTTTTTTGGTCAGGTGAAATTCTAGATGGCTCCAAAGAATAAATGAAGATTATAAATAAACATTCTGATTCACACATAAGCGAATCGTCATCTTTTTGGGGCCGTGAGTAGTGAGTAATGCAATCGCGATCATAGCCAGGCTAAAATATCATTTAAATGTTTAGAACAGGTCGAACCGCACCGCATGGAGATAATGATAATGATCGTGATCGTGATCATGATCATGATCCCCACTACATATATTAACATTATCGACCGCAAAATACGAAGACAAGAGAAACCTTCGGGCCAAACGAGTTTTTGCAACGCAACCAGAAAAACCAAATAAAATCAAGGCACACAAACCGAATTCGAATTCCGATTCAAATGCAAATACAATGAAAATACAAATACAAAACAATTAAAATTACAATTACAACAAATGCAGTTCAAGGTCGCCACAATCGCTGTAAAAACTCTGCAGCGCAGAATCGAAAAATCAAAATCAAAAGCGATAAGTTTCCATTATAATCTATTATCAACGCATCAGTAGAAAATAAAACGGCACATATCGACTGGAGTAAATAATAACGATAGTATGGAAAATTCTAGGAATAGCAGTCTCTTTAAATCTTGATAACTTGATGTTATCTACACTTATATCCCTGTAATTTCTTTAAAATTTAAAAACTAATGTATTTACCTTATATATATAAAAACGATAGTTAGGAAAGTTCTAGGAGCGTAGTCGTATTATATTATGAAAAGCGGTCTTTAAACCTTGGTTTACTTTATATTAGTTACAGTTATATCGCTGTAATTTCCTTAAATATTTTTAAAATGCCCATGTAAATGCATATATGTAAAAATAAAGATACTATGGAAAGTTCTAGGAGTATATAATATTATGAATACCGGTCCTTAAACTTTGATAACTTGATTTAAGTAATAGATACATCTCTGTAATTTCTTTAAGAATTTCAAAACTAATATCTTGACCTTAGCAATAAATCTAGAGGTATATGGCTGTGCATATAGTGCATATAAAACTGCGTGTGCGTCAGTTTACTGAGGCGTAATAGACTGGAACAAAGAAGGCGTCTGGAAGGGGAAAATTAAAGAAAGAAACAGAAACAAAAACAGAATCGAACTGAACTGAAATGCACTAAATAAAAACTGAACGGAGCTGTCAAGAGAAAGAACATCGAAAAGAGGCCAACTCATCGGCCCCTGAATCACAGCGATTTTCTGTTTTCGGGGGCAACCCACATGCAGTTTTACAGCCAAAAGTAATAATAATAATATTTTACAAATATTTACAAATTTCTTAGATTACAAGAAAAAGGTTATCACAATTATAAAGATTAATAATTACCAAACTGGGAACTCAAATATACCCGTAACAAATATAAACGGGTAGTAAAACCATTTAAGACTCAATTATAATTTATAATCCATAAAACTCTCAAGACAAGACGTCATCGAAAGGTGATTGAATTCAAAATATATGCACAATTTAAACGGAATTGAAATTAATTGCACACATTACACGTACTTACAGGTTCCAGAGAAATGTGATTTTTTGACCATATTTGACAAGGAATTTAATTAACGGCACCCACTGTATTGCACATTTTTCGATACCAAAAACAAAAGGAAACAGTACACAAACTGTCGGAAATTGGGAGGCGAAGACTAAGATGTCATATACATATATATATATGAAAAGAGCCACGAGAGCGCCAACGATCGTTATAAAGAGCATTTGGGTTTCCGTTTCGGTTTTCTGCAAGGGTAGGTGGGCGATCGACCTTATATAAATCACGATAAATACAGACACCCACACCCCTGTAAAACATAATATATGCCTAAAATTGTGTCAGCTGTGTTGTATTTCGCACAAAGAAACGAAAGCGAAAACCGAAAACCGTATGGCAGGTATGAGAAAGAAATACAAGAAAGATATGATATGAACCAATATCTTTCGAAATGACAAAACTGCAGCCGATTTAACCAAAATTTGGTATGATCAAAAATAAATGCAAAATACATCAGTTTCCAACGTTCGAGTTATATTCCTTGAAAATGTATCCAACATTTATAAGCACTGAGAAACGGAGAAACTGCAAAAACTGGACACGTCAGGCGGTTCTGAAGGCCTCTTCAAATATGTGACTGGACCAGATAAACGCAAGTTGAATAAACTGCCGCCAAATACATATTTTTTTTTTGTTATATTTAACTCTCCTCACTCGCCTTCTTATCAGTTGTCAGCCGAAGTCTGAATCTGAATCTGAATCTGTCTGAATCCACCTCCTCATCTTCGTGTTTCGTCATTTCATTTCAACGTAGTGTTTGTTGTAGTCTACGACCAATTAGACAGCGGCAAAATATCAGCAGAAGCTATATATATATATGGGGATGGGGGGCTATAAAGCTATGGCAACCGCAACAACATCGGTTTTAGCCATGACTTCCATATGTTTGGCAGCTGATAAGAAGCGGTAGCCGTAAAAGGGGTAAGAGCACGATTAGCAAAAGCGGAAAGCAAACATGGGAAATGTGGGGAAATTAGCGGAAATGTGAGTGGTATCAAAACACTCCTTTGGGTATTCAAAAAAAGATTGGATGGTCTTTGGATTAGAGATCTATCGAAAAGATCGATTGTGAAAATATAGAAAAATATAGATTGCGAAAATATCGATAGTTTTCAAGCTCTACCTTAAATCTTTAATTCGTTATAAATACAATTTAGTAATGTTTTTCCACAGCAAACAAATATGTCGTTTTCTTGACATTCGATCTATCGAAAAGATCGATTATGAGAATATCAAAAATATAGATTGCGAAAATATCGATAGTTTTCAAGCTCTACCTTAAATCTTTAATTCGTTATAAATACAATTTAGTAATGTTTTACCCACATTTACTCGGGTAGTCCATATTTACCCCTCTCCCACTCCCAATATTGATTTGTATTTCCTAGTTTTCCTATTAAATCAATATGTCATAAACAGAAACCGAAACCGAAACCGAAACTCGACTCCAAATTAGTTATGCCACAAAAGTTTTCCTAGATTCTCCCAATTTGTTTGTTTCACCAGTCGCGCCTTGCCTTTTTAGCTTCGGATAATGTGAACTTCTGGCGGAATGTGGTGCAAACGAGTTTGTTTACTTAATTTATTTGTTGCCAGGCCAGCAGGCCAGGCTTTTGGCTTTTGTTGAATCAACTTGCATGCACTCAGGAAAACGATTATGAATTTACAGCTTCATTTGAATATAAAACCAATATTTAAGCCCTGTTTTATTAATATTCTTGTATAAACATTCATTTTTAGCCTAATTAAAAAATTAAAAAAGATAAATCGAAAACGAAATTGAAACGATGATATTAATACAGCAATTTTTCCGAGTATATCGTGTGCATAGAAGGCGAGACAGGTAGAAAATCGAGAAGGTGGACAGGTGGGCGGTGGGTGGGGGGTGGTGTTTAGAGCTTGCAAACTTGGAGAGACAAATTGAAAGGAAAACTTGGCGCAGCAGCAGCAGAGCAACGCGCAGTGGAAAAACAGATTCGCGGAAATGCGAAATAGACAAAACGTGAGAACAACAAATCAACAAAAGCGTGCAATTGTTCAATGGCAATAAACAAAAGACGAAAGCAGAACGAAAATAACACTAAAACAAGCGACGAATAATGATAATTCAAGAGCGAGAGTTTTTTTTTTTGGCCAACTTTTGACGCCCTATCGATTTTGCAATCGTTGATAAAAATGATGTTGTTAAGAATAAAAAATTAATGTTGAACCCCTCCTACCTCTTCTAGATTTATAATACACTAGAGATTTAAAATGAATTTGAAATCCAATTGGAAATATCATCCCCTTTCATTGTTTCAAGTTTTGATAATACGAAATATTGGAACAAGTTCCATGCATTAAGCTATTAAAAAGCAAGGATAGCATTTCTTTGTTATACTGACGTCACAAAGAGCCTATATCTTTGTTCTTTTAATCGAAATAAAATAAATGAAGAGTTAAGTAGAGATTAAAAAAAAAAAAAGCCTAGAAATATGATTATTTTTTATCACTCCGGGATAATAACAACAAACAGCTGTTTGAATCAGCTGAGCGCCATAAGGCAGCCACATATGTAGTTTTGGGTAACCCCACTCTTAGAGGTGCTATGACTTCCCGACTTCCCGACTTCCCCACTCACCTGTCTCCGTACCGCCCGTCTGGTAATCAAAGTACTTGGGCGACTCGCGCTTAAAGAATTCGATAAAATCGGACCGGGCTAGTGTGCCCGCCTGGCGCTTGAGGCGCCACTCCTTGAGCGGCGAACTGCACTCTGCAGGTGGCGCCACCACAACGTCCTCCATGTCGTAGCGATCCATCGTTGCTCTCGCTCTCGCTCTCTCGCACTCGCTGTGGCTCCTGTGCTGCCGTCTCTTTCTGGCCTCCGCGCGTGGGTGTCTTGTTTTGTTGTGTCCTTGTCCTTGTTATTCCTGTGGTTCTGGTACTTGTTGTTGTTGCTGTTGCTGGTCTTGCTGTTGTGCTTGTTGTTGTTGTTGCATTTGTTGTGTTACTTATTTGCCTAAATGTTGCTATGAAAAACTGAGGGGTAAAGAAGCAAAAGGCAAATGATTTAGTTAGGAAAATAAAAATTTTGATTTCGAGCTCACTGCCGCACACACTTACTCCCAATAATTTCTATTTACTACTGTGTAAAATTCACAAAACCTGACAGTTGAATCAAAAGCAAGTCGCAGTTTGTCGCCATGTGTGATTGTTTTTGCATTTGGTTTTTTGGCAGCAAAACAAAAACAAAAAAGAGAGAGAGCGCATGACAGAAGAAAAAAAAGATTAAAAAAAACAATAAACACACACACACACACACACACACACGGCCACTAGTGCTATACTATTTTCGGTTTTATTTTTATAATTATCGTTTATTATCTACGCCTTTTTGTTTTTGAGTTTTTGTGTGCATGGCACTTCAAAAAAATCGCTCTTCTTTTTCTTTATTTTTCCTTTCCGAAAATCCACACACACTCAAACACCCACACACGCACACGCACACAAACTGCGTTTCGCTTTCGTTTTCTCCCCTCCCCGCAACACGCACGTACTTTTCGCTCTTCCGTATGGCTCTTGGGGAATTCACTAGTAATTTACAAAATTTCTTTGTTTATATCTAGCTATTTATACTGGCAGAACGCAAATTTGTCTGCTATTTAACTTTACAATTTCGTAATGAACAATAGGAAGAAGAAGCACTCCGAAGCCATGCGCGCGCATGTGAACGGCGTTGCGATGGTGGAACTGAATAACGATAACGATAACCGATGCAAATATCGATGCACGAAGTTCCCGGAATATCGATGTTTCGAAGCTTGGAAAGGTGAAACCAGTGTTCCCTAAAAAATCTCAAACGGTCCAATTAAATGTTGGAATCATCGGTGTTTGGTTTTTGTCTTCGCTGCAGACATCCAAACATTGAAGCTTCACCAACACTACTTTAATCGATTAATAACGCCATTTTTATGGCTTTTTAAAAATGTTTCCTTTTCGTTTTTTCGAAAACCATTTAAGTTTAATAACTATCTTTAATTTTTGAAAGAATGAATTAGAAATAGAATAGAATAGCTTAAAAGCTTAACAAAACTTACGGGTCTGTACTATGTGTTGTTCAAGTTTCTAGTTTGGCTAGAAATATGTATCTAGAAAATGCCAAAATAAAATGCCCCAGAAAACCTTTCAATTGAAAAACACTTGTTTCTATTTTATTTTGCATACACACAAAAATGTCTTTATTGTTTCGTTTTTTGTTGTTTTTTAGTTTTTAGTTCTTAGTTGCTTTGGATCTCTTTGTTGGTATACTTGTGTCCGGTTGTTGGAAATACACACAATACATAGTTCTGCATACTTTTGTCGCTAAATCTATTTGGATTCGGTTCGGTTTCGATTTCGGTTTCGGCTTGAATACTTTATGCTGAGATGTTGTCTTGAAACCAAATCACTTCGCTAAATACTGTCCAGTTTTGGTCTTTTTTTTAGATGATGTGGCTTTTGGGCTTAACTGAAAACTGAAAAATAGGTTTTCCTTCGTTTCCTTTGTACTTTGGGGAAATGAGTTGTATTTCGTACTTTTTATTTTGTATTTTGTGTTTTGTTGTTAGCTTTGCGTTTACATTGTTTGGTTCCACGAAGTTAATGGTTTTTTGTTTTTGTTTTCGTTTTTGTTTTTCGCTTCGGTAGCTTGGAATACATTAAATTCTGCCTTAGCACAATTACATATATAGATTTCCTTTAGTTTATTATAGAATTCTTGTTTTAAACATTTATAAATATGCATTTATCGTTTAGTTAAGTTTAACATTTATTTATTCTCGGGTCTGTTTGGTTTTAGTTTAGTTAACTTGGGTTTCAAGTGGCTGCGACCCCTCCATTTTACTTTTTCTTTTTTCGTTTTTTTCTTGTGTACAACATTTAAAGCTTGACTATATTGTTTTATCTGGATTTCCTTTTCTTAGGTTTAGTTGGTTTGGGTTCCGGAAGTCGGGGGGTCAAGGCCCCGCTACAATAAAATTTCGCTTATTGACGCAACATTTAACATCTAGGCATTTGACAAGTAAATCCCATTTCATATATGGAATTCGCGTTCTTCATCGTTCCGTTAATGTTAATGGTAAAAAAATCTAAAAAAAAATGTTTCGCCATTTCATTTGGTTCATCGTTTTTTGGTTCTCGCTAAAGCACACCCATTTACACCCCCTATATATATACTATAATGCGTATATATTTCGGATCCAAGGCGATCGATATAGGGGGCCTTGCAAGCCTGGGACTTGTCTTAAGTGTGTGGCACAATCTCTTCTCCATATTCCATATATTAAGATTAAAAATTAGGTTTGTTTTGGATGCTAGACAGCTGGAAATACCCTGTATCCACAGCATTAAACGTGGAATGGATATGAAATTTAAAGCTTTTGCACACCGAAAGTTGGTTTTGGTTTGGGTTTTGGGTTTGGGGTTCAGGATCGGGATTGGGATCAAAATCTATCTAAGCGATTCGATTGGACTACAGGGTATTTTATAGTCGCCTACTCTCGACTATCACAAACATTCAAGGGGCAATAAGCTGTGGGATTCGGTTTCTGGATCGATATCTTGATCGATTCTTTATCGATTTCTCGAACTACTCGCAAACATGATATTCCCTCCTCCATTTCTTTTGGACAGGAGTTAATTGTTTTAATAACTTTCGCTTTCGCTTTCATTTTCGTTTAAAATTTAATCATTAATATATACAAAAAAAAAACGTTCAGTCAATTATAACTATATGTTTATACACATCGAAACGAACACGTAAAGAAACAACAATGAGGCCTAAACAAATTACATACATGACACACACACATATCGCGCTGTATTTTTCGTTCGTAATTGCCCTTAGCAATTAGCAATTAGCAATTTGGTTTATCCCCTACATTTGTATCCTTACGTCAAGGACATCGACATTTCGATTTTTCGACTTTTCGACAATCTACCGCCTCGTCACCCCCCTCGCACCATGAGTTTGGTTAATTATTTAATACACATACGTTAATAATCAGTCGCATAAATGAATCACCTTGCTTTGGATTTGTTTCCTTATTCCTCTCGATTACTTTCTCGATTAACATTCACACGCGATTCTCGCCAAATTGGCAAATCATGATATGAATCTATAAAATAAACTATAAAATGAAAAACCCAAAGTCACTCAAAGTGACTAGTGTGATCCTCGAATATTGGCTATACGAAATCTGTCTAGAAAATAAATCTGTATAAATATGGACTTTGATATTTTAAATAAATTTTTCAAACGATTTCCAACCCATATGAATCATTTTGATCCTAGCTCTTATTATTATCCATTTAAAGCAAAACAATATAAACTCATTTAATACAAAATATCATCCATTATTTTCGAAATAAGAAATTCGGACTGTTTTCATTTTTTAAAAATTTTCAATTTTTTCAGTACAGGTCTTAAAAGGATGAGCCCATTAATGATAAATTTAAATGCCTTTGGAGAATCAACACTTTCACACTAACAGAATTGATCGTAGGTTTAATTTTGTTGAAATTTTGCGGAACCTATAAATTAAAAAAACATTTTAAAAGCTTTGGTTATAAAAAAAAATTTTAAAGTCCATGAATCCATATTTTCAACATTTAGGAATATTATAAATATATTGCGGAAATTACCATGAATATAAAAATATTTAACCTAATAATAATTTAAATTCAAATCCATAACAAAATGTGATTCCCCTTTCAAATGTAGCAATACGTTGCAAAATAATAGTGAATCAGATCAAAAATCAAAGAAATCAAATGAAATATAGATCTTTTGAGTTGGATTTTTTTAAAATGCAATAAGATGTAAAAAATCAATCGGCAAGCACACACACTCTATTTGGACACACATGTAGGATCGAGAGAACCCTAAGGAGGAGGATTCGATTCGGAGTTCGGAGTTCGGACTCCGAAATCAGGAGTCCTAAATCCGAAGTTCCCTAGTGGAAAATCGAGAAAACCCTAAGGAGGAGGATTCGATTCGGAGTTCGGACTCCGAAATCAGGAGTCCTAAATCCGAAATTCTCTAGTGGAAAATCGAGAGAACCCTAAGGAGGAGGATTCAATTCGGAGTTTGAAGTTCGGAGTTCGGAGTCCGAAATCCAGAGTCCTAAATCCGAAATCCGAAATCCCCTAGTGCTGAAGGATGCGCGACTTCTGGGCGAGCACGGCCTCCGACTGGTGGAGCCGCCGCTTGCTGCTGTAGTTGCACAGCTTGCCGGCGACCTTGCTGAGGGTGGTGGCCGTCGAGGAGGTGATCAGGTCCAGCGACTGCAGCCGGTTGTCCAGCTCGTCGAGCGCCGACAGCGAGGCGGTCGTCGTGGTGGCGGTCAACAGGGTGGACAGATTGCTGCCGGCAGGATCTCTGCCTCTGCCGCTGCCTCTGCCTCCGCCCTCCACATCCGCAGATCCATCCGCGGCCGCATCCGCATCCACGATGACGTCAATGTCGCTGAGCTGATTGGCCAGCGGATCCTCGTCGTAAGGATCGTAGGGGGGTCTTAATTATTGCTTGAACACGAACAGACCCGTGGGGTCCCACTCGTTGTCGTCGACGGGGCCGAAGCACTCATCGAAGTACCACTCCATCGTCTTGTAGACATGGCTCAGCGACCTGGCGATCCCATGGTCCTCGTCGGGATAGACCTGGTGCCGGAACTTCACCTGCTGCTCCACCAGCGCCCGCACCAGCATTAAAGTGTGCTCCTGGTGGACCAAAGTGTCGGCGGTGCCGTGCATCAGCATCAGGTTGCGCCCCTTGATGTTGCCCGCCTTCATCGTGAGATCTGCCTCCTGGAGGGCACGCAGATAGTCGCCCTTCAGCGGAATGTAGCGCTCCGTGAAGAAGGAATCTGGAGGGTTGGTAAGGTGGGTAAGTAAGGTTTCCTCAATAGATCAAATAATTCGATGTGAAATAACGTCAATTCGATCTTATTTCATATCAATAAGACCACCTAAACATTTCAACTTGATATTTTATAATATCAGTTATTTAAAAACTATAAAAATACTATTTTCAAATGCAAAATTTGTTTTTTTTTAACAAATAATGTAAAATAAGATCAAATACAATAAATAACTTGATTTTTAACCAATATAAAACTGATCAAACTGATTTTTTGTCTACTTTTTTTGTCTAAAGACATAATATCAAAATAAATTCAAATATTAGAGATTTTTTTTAAGGTAATCAAGAAATATATAAAAAATATATATTTACATTGAATATAGCTTTTAATCCACCTATTTAATAATATATTTTGTCGAATTTTTAAATCAACTCTCTCAGAAGAACTACTGGCAATAAATATATAATATATATATAAGAAAATGAAGATACAAATTTAAAGAAAAGAAACTCAAATGTTCCGTTAAAAAAACACTCACAGTGGAATCCAAAGTTGACAATGGGATTGATGGCCACCGCGCACTGGAGGACCTGTTGGGAATCGTCGATGAGCATCATGGAGGAGGCGTAGCCCCCGTAGCCCCAGCCAAAGGCGCAGATCCTCAGGGGATCGATAAACTTCAGGTTGTCGCGCAGGTATCTATAGATTTCGATTTGTAGATATGGCATGCTATGTTTACGAGTATATGACTTGGACTCTTACGTGAGGACGCCCAGTTGATCCTCCACCTCGACGGTGCCCAGCTTTCCATGCACCTGGGTGCGGAGCAGCTCCCCCTGGAAGCCGCTGCCACGCCCATCGATCTGGGCCACAATGAAGCTGCGCTGGCTGGCCAAGTACCAGTTCCAGTCCACGTGAAAGCGCTCCGTTACCAACTGCGATCCCGGCGAGGCGTCGCTGTGGAATGCAAAAAGTAAAAAAAATTATTATCGATATTTTCGATATATTTGAAACAAAGATGATTATCGGAATCATCGATGTTTTCGTTCGATTCTACTCTTTTTCATTTAAAAACATCGATATTATCGTTACAATAAGGTGGAAATATCGAAAATATCGATCGGTTTTTCCTTTTCTATTTCAGTTATACTCTTTTTCCTTCCAAAACATCGATAGTATCGATACAATACTGTGAAGATATAAAAAATATCGATAGATTTTTCTTTTTCTATTATTCTTTTTTTCCTTCAAAAGCATCGATAGTATCGATACAATATTGTAAAAATATCGATAGATTTTTCTTTTTCGATTCTTCTCTTTTTCCTTCAAAAGCATCGATAATATTGATACAATATTGTATATCGACAATATTGATCTATTTTTCTTTTTCCTTTTCGATTCTACTCTTTTTCCTTCAAAACCATCGATATTATCGATACAATACTGTGAAAATATCGATAGATTTTCCTCTTTTATTTTCGATTTTCCTTTTTTTCTTTAAAAACATCGATATTATTGATAAAATACTGTGGATTTATCGAAAATATCGATCTTTCTGATCAACCTACACGTGGAGCACCAGCGGAAAGGCCACGTCCTCCTCCTCGCGCATTCCGGGCGGCAGGAAGAGTCGCACCTGGGCATGGAATCCATGTCGGATCTCCACACTGAAGGTGCGCGACTGCGGAATGGCCAGTTGGGAGAGTCGATGGCGCAGCACATCGCCGGCATTCAGCACATAGATCTTGTCATTGCTGGCCGTCTCCACGAGATAAACGGACGGTGCCTCCGGCCCCAGGCACTCCTGCACATAGTAGCTGTAGTCCTGGCTGAACTGCACCCGATTGTATAGGCAATTCTTTGGTATATCATAGAGGCAATCGTCTGGCTCCAAACGGGCCACAATATCCTCCCATCGATCGCCCCGCTGCGAGATCCTCGCCCTGTGCAGCCGGTAGGTGGACTCCGTGTTGTCGCACGTGAGACAGGTGGGCGGCGTGGAGGTGATGTATGTGCGATTCGATTCGGTCACGTTCAGCTTCAGGCCGATCTTGTACAGATGCCGTTCGCCCGGTCGCTTCTCCGGCGCGGCCATGAAGTAGACAATCTCGTGCGGCTCGTCCCAGCCGACGATTTCGGTGACCTCGAATCGGCCCATGGTCAGTGGGACGGGTCGTCGGTCCAGCGAGGATATGAAGACGACGTGACGGTAGTGCCCATGCTCGCCGTCCCGCACCGGCAGACGCTTCAGCAGGTAGCCCCCGTTGCTGATCTCGTGCGTCTGCCCCTCCTCCTCCTCCTCCTCCGCCTCCGCCTGCGTCACTCCTCCGGTGGCATTCGGGCTCTGGTGACCCTCCTCCGGCCGATGATGCACCTCCTCCCTGGAGGAGGATGCCGCCTGGCTGCGGGCCGAGAAGATCGGGCGCTCCGCCGGCAGCACCCAGCCATCGTTGATCGTCACCTCCGTGTGCACCGAATGGCAGTGGAAGTGCGGCGCCCGGCAGAGCACCGTGGTGGCCTTGGTCTGCTCCCGGTTGGTCACGGTCACCGAAAGGTCGCTCGGCGAGGCCCAGGTGAGGCCGCCCACATAGCTGCCATTGGCCAGGTCGGCGGGCAGGCGGATCTGCGTGGGAAATATGTACTTGGTCACCGACAGATTCACCACGTTCACCGTCACATTCGGATTGCGGGCGCCGGTCTTCGGATAGCGCTGGCTCATCACCGCCGGATACTTGATATCATCGCCCATCCAGGTGTATCTGTGGAAGAGTGTGATAATCTCTTAATGCTAAAGAATTCGCGCTTTTATTATTATCGATTATTATCAAATTGCTATCAATTTGTTCAGCTCAATTTTATTTTTCAAAATATATGACATTGATGCTGAAGAATTCGAGCTTTATACGTTTTTTGAGACACCTATTTTCTTGTACTTGCAATAAACATTTTTCTGGTCTCTTCAACTATGCAAAGGATGCTAAAGAATTCGCGCTTTTATTATAATCGATTATTTTCAATTTGTATGCCTTGGCAAAGGTTTGTTTAGCTGAATTTTATTTTTCAACATAAAAGGCAATGATGCTGATGATGCCTTTTCTGTAAAGATTTCTTCAGCTGAAGAATTCGCTGTGTATGCAAAAGTTATGTTTTAAAAACGGGGCCTGTATTTTTTTAAGATGTCTGAAGAATTCACTGTGTTTTCTTTTAAATGACAAAGAATGTGTATGGCAAAGAATGCTCAAGAATTCGCGCTTTATTATGTAGCAAAAAGTTTTCGCCTATGTATGTAAAGAACTTATCAAATGCATTCATAATGGCTAAGAATGCTCAAGAATTCGCGCTTTTTGTTCGATTATTATAAGGCTCCCGCTGCACTCACTTGTACTCGTTGACCTCGCTGTCGTTGTAGCTGAGAAAGGCCAAATAGAGTCCGTCGGGCGAGAACTCCATGCTGCTGCGCCGGCTGTCCAGTTCCGGCACATTTTCGTACGTCCAATCGGGCACCCCATTGAAGACCACCCCCGAGGAATCTCCCGCAGCGGATCCCGACTGCGTTATCCGGCAGACGAGTTCGCCCTGCACCTTGGGCTTGTAGTAGATGTCGTTGTGGTGCACAAAGGCGATGGCCTGGTTCATGTGAAAGCCACCCGACTTGCCATTTGGATTTGGGCCGCCGGAGGAGCCGGAGGATGCCATTGGTCCATTGGCTGCCCCGGCCAGGCTGTTTAGGATTATGCTGCCACTGGGCAGCGGGGCCATTGTGGTGGTGCTTGGACCACTGGCCGGTGGTGGTGGTGCTCCCAGTGGTGGTGGCGGATTCGCTGGTGCCCACACCACATGCTGGAGGCGAGGCGCCTCCGCTATATTCTCCGTTGGTCCCAGCGGAAATGTGTTGGCCGTCTGCACCTCGTACACGTGATGTCTGTCCAAAAAAGAGGCGAAACGTAATTCAATTTAAGTGAGTGCAAATATATAATACTAAACTTGGGATAAATACGCTTTCATTAAAAATACAAAATAATACCAATTATTTTGAAAATAAATTGGAAAAAGAAGAGCCCAAATTGAAATCAATTATTATTATGACAGGGCATTAAAAGAAAGTAACGAGTAACGATACAAAGCAAGATAGGCGTGTGACCGCAGGCTTGCTTTCTTGCCCTTACAATTTAATAAATTTTAATTATTATTTAAATATTTGTTGCACAAGTTTACCCACCTGGAGCCCTCGGCATTGGAGTCCGACTGGAGGAGCACGTATTTCTGGTCAGGGGCCACGAGAAATGATTCCGCATTCAATTGGCGCTAAATTACAAAATTATAATTATCAAATAAATTAAAATTAAAATATATATTATTTATTATATGTATTATTATATTATATTATTTATTGTTATATTATATAAGAGTAAAGAGTAAACTCACAAATGTTGAATTGGTCATAAGAATGCGTGTGGTGAGATCGGCCATATTGAGAATGGAAAGGCCGCCGGTGGGATCGCGATAGATGAGCTCGCGACCTGCCAAAAAACAGAGGAACCTTAGCAAAGGGATATATATTTAAGGTATCACCCTTTATAGAGCCTCACCATTGCTCCAGGTGCCGTTGAAGGGCTTCCACTGGAGGCTCCTGCCCAGGATGTCGCTGGGCAGCATCCGGCGACCCCGGATCCGCAGGCCCTCGTCCTCCGGCGACAGCAGGAAGATCGAGAAGATGATCAGGCTGAAGACGGCTGCAATGACCAGCAGGGCGATGAAGATGCCGCGCCAGTTGCGGCGCTCCGGAGAAATGGCCACCAGTTCCTGTGGAATTCAATAAAAATGCATTCCCAATTTAATTGATTTGATTTGTTACCATTGTTACGGTTAAAAATCGAATTATTTTTTTGTGAAAAATTGGAATCTGGGTTTTTGGTAAAAAAAAAAATAAATACTGTTTTGAACAGATAACTAAATAATAAATATCTCCATGACACTTTCCGGGTGATCTTGAAAAAATAAAATTTTCGCCAATTTTCAATTTTTTTATAAGGGGGTAGATCATGATTTTTTACGAAAAATGACAAAAAAATGCCAATCGATTGGAAATTTAATAACGAGTTCAGAAAGGTATGACATTCCATATTTGGATCAATACTTCAATTGTTACGGTTAAAAAACGAATTATTTTTTGGGAAAAATTGGAATCTGGGCTTTTTGTAAAAATAGGAATTTTTTCTTTTCGTTTTTTTGCTGTAACTTTGCCAAAAATGGTCTCACACCAAAAATAAAAACTGTTTTGAACAGATAACTAAATAATAAATAAATCCATGACAGTTTTCGGGTGATCTTGAAAAAATAAAATTTTCGCAAATTTTGCAATTTTTTTTTGCAAAATAATTTTGTTTTTGCAAAAAATGGTCAAAAAATAAAATGTTCAGGTTTAATTGCCAATTGATTGGAAATTTATTTTATTTTCTTTGACTTCATATTTTACTAGCCCATTTCCCATTTGATTGGTTAATTGCATTAGACTGCGCCTTTTTTCGGGCACCCCGCGTTTTAATTAAACTAATGGTCTAACACTAAGTATTGCCGAAGAAGGGAAATAGTTTGGGGATTTGTCAGGGGATCTAAGTTGGAATTTGATTATATCATTCATCATGTACCCTATATTATTGATTAATTGATTAGTTATTATTTCCTCGAAAGTATATGTATCTCTTTATCTATTTTTATTTATTTTGCAAATGAATTAAATAGCTTTCATTGATTTCACTTTTTCAAGGCGAATGAATGACAGTGCGAAAGTGCTGAACTATTTAAATTTAAATGCATTTTGCATGTGAGGCACACATAATCCCCTGCCTCCACTCAACTTCCACTTAGTCGGCTCTCGGATTTCTTATCGAAGGACTTTTGGCCATGGTTCTTGTTCTGTTTCTGGTTTTGGCCCCTTTGTTTCCCCTTCGCATTTTGCCAATTCGATTCCGGCCGTAGTCCCCGAAGTGCTTTACACTCGCAATCAATGGCATTGCTTGTGCTGAAATTGAATTAAAAATTGATATGCACTTGGCTGTGGAGATGTGGAAATGGAAAATGAAAGCAGAAAATGGCAATGGTAAATGAAAGCAGAAAATGCGATTTGCCGACGTGTGAGGGCGAAAGTGCTAATTGAAATTAGTTGCCCCGCCTGCAGAACAACAAATTCAAATTTGGAAACTTGGGACAAAACCAAAACCAATATATTTCATTTTTGTGGCCTTTTAAATCCACTTTATGTCTTGGAAAGTGCCGAAAGTGTCTGACTGGTTTTCTGTTTTCTGTTGACGAGCCATCAAAAAGTTTTAAGCTCTGCTCATCTCTGATTTCCCTGTAGTTCTCCCGTTATAGTTTTCATGTGGCCCCATTGAATCATTCAACTTTAACTTGATTTTCGAACTTACTTACTGATTTAATGGCATTGAGCTTTGAGTGAATAAATCATAGGGGTTATTATTTATGTGAAATGGAAATTAGGTTACTGCGATTTGCTAACATTTATTATTTTATTTTATATTTTATAACATTGTATTTTATTTTATTTATTTTTTAACATTTAATAAGAAATATTTGAGTCTATTTGTATACCGTTTATTAATATCGGTTTACTAACAGATATTAATAATTAAATTAAAAATTGTCTTTTCACATGCTACATTTAATAAAACATTAATCAACTGTTAAGAACCGAACCGCATCATAATTAATTTGATTGCATATCCGCAATATAAGCAAATATTATACATATTTCATTTATTTGCCATAAAACAATTAATCAAGCTTTTATGCATTCGAAATCTATAAAAGCTGCCGAAGGGCCAAAGTTTAATTTGCATACGAACAAGTTTGTGCGGAAACACTAGGAGTTTAAACATGGCAAAAACTGGCAAATTAATTATGGGTAACACGATGCCGATGCCGAACAGGAAAACCGCAGAGAAAAGCGGTCTCTTCACCAAGCGGAAAAACACCAATTTAAGGCCGGACAAAAAAAAAAGAAAAAAGGGAGAGACAATGGCAAATTGTCTGGCATTTGATGGCGACCAATTGTCCTCCGTCCTGCGGCCTTTTTTATTACCACTGCCATGTGGCAGTTGGGCCGTTGATGTTCCTTCATTAGCTATTAATGCCAGCTGGGCCATAGAAAGGTGTGACAATTGCGGGTGCGAACAATGGGAGCGGACCGAAAGTTAAGTGGACCTCTTAAGGGCACACTATGTTGAGGAAATTTAAATTATTCGAGAAGTATACCCTACCTTTTCACTGTTTAAAACAAAACTAGTGTGTCATAAATTATTAAATATCCAAAAAAGTTAAATTTCTTTAAGCAGTTGTTTTCGCCTGGTCCTTCGAGCCGGATAACTCAAATTTTAAAACTTATATAAATAAGAGGTACATTGAGGTTATAAATTCTTATTAAAAGAAAATAAGACTTGGACCAAACTAAAGTGGTTACAAACAATTGGAACATACCAATATGCCCGAAAGACCTGGCGCACGGTGCGTATACGTGACTAAGAGTGCGCATAATTTATGTGCAAATGACTGGAGTTGTTGGTCTCGGTTGTCGTCACATCGGCTCTTTGTTGTTGGGCCTTGGGCAGGACGCCAAATGCAGGCGCTTTGTGAATGCGTTCACAGCTCATTAAATGCCCATTGGGGGAAGTGCGGGAGGGGGAAAGGGGGCGGGACCGCTTCATCCTCATCCGCCGTATTATCGATTCAGGAGCTGCAGCTGCATTTGCATTCGCATTCCGGATTTCAGTTTCCGGATTCAGGCTGCGGCTTCGCGTACTTTCCCGTAATTTTCTGTGATTACATCTCTGGATGTCTTTCGATTGTTCAATGCCCGCGCAGCCAATGCACAGGGAAAAAACAACTAGATAACAACTAGATTCCAAAAAAAAAGGTATTAAAGAAATTTTGTTTATATTTTATAACCCAACTTCAGGTGAAAAAATAGTTGTTTTGTTTCAAAACAAAAGAAAACAATGTTCAGAAATTATGTAAAAGGTTGGCAAAAGAGGTAAGAAAAAAGCTAATGAAAGTCTTCTCCCCACTGGAAATGACTTTTATATGATTTAAAAATTTTTTATGGCTAAGAAAAGCCTCTAAATTTTCCAGCCAAAACTTGAATGAATAACTGAATGATTTTAGGTTTTAAGGGAAAACTATTTAAATGGAACTTTAACTATCGGGTTTCCAACAGCAGAAAAGAATGTTTGCCTTTGTGCAAGGGGAAAAAAGAGGAAGGAAAACCTTTTTTTGCCGTTTTCAATAGCGTTTGTTTGTTTATTTTTATATTTGTTTTTTTTTTTTTTGCTCCATTAAACTGCAACCAAAGCCGACAGCTGACAAAGCCATATTCGGATCGGCTGGGTTGGGTTAGGATGCATCTTTTATGGGCTGCCACTCCACAGCCGGAGAAGATGCCACTGACAAGTGCATATGCTTGAGCAGGATGAGGACGAGGATACTTTGTTATTGTTGATTCTACCCCTGTGTCTGTCTATCTGTGTATCTGTGTGTTTGCCTTTGCGGTCGGACCACAAAGGTTTGTTTTCCACCTATCCGTGTCCGTATCCCGTTTCCTGGCTGGCCATGATTGCATTTTCCTTTTCCGACCTGGCTCTGCAGTTGATAACTCACTTGCAGGATTATCTAACCAAAAAAAAACCTTTTCATTTTGCTATGGCAAATAATTACCCAGCACAATGGATGTTCGATCAACAACAGAAACGGTGATGAAAAAATACGATGATGTGGAAAAAGAAATAAATGCCAATCAAACGAGTAAAGTACAAAAGCTACGAGTGCCTGGAAAAATGGAAAGCAAGGTAAACTAATTATGCGAAAATGTCGGAAAAATAACAAAGAAGTGGATAACTTAAAAAAATAATAAATAAATTATTTAAGCTGTTGATAAAAGTGTTTAATATAAACCTAAAAAGATTTATTTTAATTACTTTAAATATATACAAAATTATAAAAAATGCGCTTTTATTTTTTTTATGATATTTATTCACTTTCAAGTTATTCTTATGGAAAGATAAATATTTTAGTGCAACTATTATGGGGATTTTTTAGTGTTGCATAAAAAGCGTTTGTGTCCTTGCTTAAAAATTCATGTGTGCGGGACATTGTAGCGGTTTTCCCAGCTGCATTTTATGGCCCACCATAAACATTTTCCATTTTCCATTTCCCATTTTCCCACTAAACCCACAAAAACGCTGCGAAAGAGCAGGATTTCGTGGGTGCTGCATTTCTGGGGGGCGGGGCCTTTAATACTCCGGTCGTCAAGTGCTTAATTGGATTTCCGGAGGCTGGCCGAAAAACAATGACGAGTGACGAATATGAGGCTGCTGCACGGCGATAAGATTGGTGGCCACTTGTCGAAAGGGCGAAATTATAAACCCCTTGGATAATGAGTAGTGGTCCCCGGAAAGTAGGCTTTATTTCAGATATTTTCCAACTGGATTTTGAGCCTTCATTTGTGATTAATGTATCTTAAATGTAGTACTTTGCGAAATACTTATCTACTTGTTTATGTTTACTTCAAAATGCATTGTCCCCACTTCACAGGGAGGCTTCAATTTTCGCACTCAATCTTAATATTAATATTAATCGACTTTTAAGGCGGACAACGAATTCGAGCACGAGGCCTCGGGGCAGGCATGTTGATCCATACTTTTCGGCTGTCAGCGCTCAACTAACTGTCGGCTTTTAATTAGAAATTGCACACGGAAAAAAGTTATAGCCCCCGGGCTAAGGAAGAGGAAGAATAGGCGCAAATATTACGCAAACGAAAGTGGATATAGAAAGGCGGTGGGGAAAACTGAGGAGGGGCGGCATTCCAAAATGGGTCCCTTGAGGAGTGGCGGAAAAAAATCATTTGCAACATTGAAGGCACCAGCGGAGAATGTCGGAATGTTACACTTGACGAAAATATAGAAATGTAGAGGAAAATTCTAAAATCGGTCCATTCATTGAAAAGTTATAAGCAAAGAATGCAATGCAAGCAGTGCAAGCAGTGCAATTTCATTAGCTTGGTAACGGGTATCTGATAGTCGAGGTAACCAACTTAAAATGCCTGAATTATTCAAATAATATAAGTAATATTTTAAAACCACCATCCCTAGTCAACATTTTTAATTAGTAAGCAGTGTTTTTAAATATTTATGTAGACGATTTTAGAGAATTATTTAAAAAGTATTAATGCAGTATTAAATTAGTATGAATTATTTAATTTCTTACAGTGCACTAGAAAGAATATAGAAAGAGGGGGTAAATAAGGAGTGATAGAGAAAGGTACACAAAGTTTTTACTGCCCACATACACACTCTCAAACTCACGCGCACACATGGAGCGAAAACTTATGTCATTATGATGGACTTTGGGTCCTTTGGCCCATTTATACGGTGACCATTGCCACACATTTGCCACATTTCCCTCATGCGTCGCCTGGCTGACAATTATTAATGAAAGGGTAAAAACTCTACCCATCCCGACTTTATCCTTATCGCCTGCTTTTGCCCGGCATGCAAAATTTATTGTCTACTTTTATTTATTGATCGAAGTTTGTGCGCTGCCATCGCCTTATCGTGGCCACAAATTGCAGCTAAACTTCAGGGACGCCGCAAAAAGTTTGCAGATTCTTCGGGCTGTCGATGAAAAACATATGTCCGAATGGGTATCGAAGTTTGGGCCACTAATTTCCCGTTTAAATCAAGCTTGAAATGCCCCATTTTCTCAATACCCATAAAGCCCGAGGCCCAAAGAGTTATATACAAATTTTCCCAGTCTCCGTCACATTTCGCAAATGAGGATAATTAAAAGCGAATCGGGAGGGAAGTACTCGCTAACTCCTTAACCCGCTGAGCCCCTTAACCCCTTCCAGCCGTAATCAGCTTCGGGAAAACTTTTTCCCCCATTTGTCGCCAGGCCAAAAAAGTTTGTCAGCTTAAAACGGACTTCTGACAGCCGGGGGATGGAATCTGGGGGAAAAGTGAATCAGTGGAACAAATTAAATTTTTGAGGCCCCAAAGCGGGGAGGCTCAATTATTTGCTCAGTGCTATAAATTTTATTCGTATTTGTATTTTATTTTATTAATTTATGTCCGCTACTTCCGACTCAAAGAAAGGGAAAGAAGAAAAAAAATAGGTAATAAAGGGCAGGAAAGCGACGTTGCGGACCACTTATTTATGGCCGAAGATTTGCCGGAAAATGCGAAGAGGGAAGGGAAAAATCTGAGGACTAAAATCCAGGAGGCGGCTGCTTTTGATGGCACTGCCGCAGGCCTCTCGATATGGCAATCGATATGGCAAATCGAGTTTGTGCTTTTTATTTATGGCCAGGCCCGAAATAATGAAATGCCAATCGAATGCCAGCTCCCCACTCAATTACCCGCTCTTAAAAGCTCGAGTGTATAATTTGGGAATTTATAAACTGTGAAATCTTTTTGTTTTATTTATGAATTTTAAGATTTTGCGAGACACAAAAAGGGATCAAGGACGAAGGACGAAGGACTCTAGATCTGCGGCGCGTCGGAAAGCAATTAAATGAGCCTAGAAAAAGGAAGCCACTTAATCCCTTCCATTCGTGCCTAGGTCCTCACACTTTTCTCTTCATCTCTAAAAGACAAAGACAAAAGCATTTGCATACTTAATTAGCTTGGCTAAAATATTTCCCAGGACCCCGAAAGACTTGTAGCCAAAACAAGATATACCATTATATATGCACAAATGTCGGCAACAAATTGGTTTTTGTGATTTACAAGTTCAGATCTCAAAAAGAGTTAAATATAAATTGCATTTGGTTGTGGGTTTTCCGAATAAAATTATTAAAGATAAATCGAGTATTTAATTATTTAAGGATTAATTAAAATTTACAACCATTTAAAACGTTAAAAGTGATCAAAACTGCTCTTTTTAGTAATTAAGCAAGGAATAGGCCGCAATTAATCTAATAATTTGGCCAGATGTATGCAAATTAGCTGGAATTTCAAGGGGTTTCCTCATCCCAATTTCTTCTCACCTCATCCTTGGGCACCAGAGTCACCTTTTTGATGGTCGGCGCACTGTTGTTAACAACGACCGTTTCCCGTTTCAGCGATGGCCTTTTTAGGGCCGAGTGCGGCTTTTGTATCTCCACCATAATGATGAAGCTGCAGCCGATGATAATCACACGGGAAATGATATGAAGATGGCGATGGCGATGAGATGGCTTATTAGTTTGATGGCTTGAAAGGGAAAGTTGCTTGGCCCCTGAGAACTGGCCAAACTGTTGCCAGCTCTCTGGCGCAAAACCCTCTACTTTTGGCCATGAATTCTACGGCTGCTGCTGTTGCTTTTGCTTTCGCTGTTCCCAGGCCAAATGGCTCATTAATCAAATAAAAATGGCCATTAGAGCATGCATTAGGTGTACACAGGCAAAAATTATAGAATAGGTTATCTTATAATAGAATATAATATCAATAATCATAGTTTCATATCAGGATATTAGATTTTGACGATTCACTTTCCATTTATAGGAAAAGTGTGAGATAGACTTAATATAATTGCAATGCAAAGTAGTATAGTAATTATTATTTTATTGTATTTACGATCTCTCTTAGCTGAACTCATAAAATAGTCTTAAAAAAAAAATCTACAAAAGAAAACCAAAATTCTGTAAAAATATAATTAAAAATTTGATATTTAAAACGAGGAACTAAACATTAAAGTAAATAAAAATTAAATAACTATTATAAATAATATTTAATTACTAAATATAGCGATAAAAAATATATCCAGAAATAAATATATAAACGAAGTACTTCAAAAATAAATAGAATTATTTTCAAATTTTTTACAACTCTTGCGGTGAATATAATTTTTTCTAGTGCCTGCTTGTCCGTTGATTTTCCTGCCCTGACTTTTAAACACACATACGCCATGTTGTGCGCCGGGCATTATCTAAATTAGAGATGTGCGTCGTAAAGATTTTCCCACTCTGCTTGGGTGAAAACCCAAGACTTTTCCCGCCTAATGCGGCTCTTTGTGTGTCTTTTAATGAGCTGTTTATGCAATCATCGGGCCCGAAAGCCGAAAGCCGAAAACCTTGGCGGCATTTTTGGGCAATAAATTGTGGCGCCCCTTTCCCGCTTTTCCCTTCCCTCACCCCCAAAAGAAAATTTGCATAATCGCGGCGATGTCAAGCGACTTAACCTGAACGGGTCCGCATTATGCGACCGACGTCATGATTATAATGATGTGCTATCCCGTAACTTTAAGCTGTTGATTCAATTTGCCGGCAGTGTTTGGTGCCAGATAAACGACTTAGTCGCCGAATGCCGAAAAGGAATTGAATTACTCGATTGGGGGGAAAATGGGTGAGCACATGTGGAGAGGAAAGGGGATATCTTTGCACAAAGTATTAGCATAAAACTGGGAAAACTGGCTAAACTTGAACAGCGCCAGCTGGTTGAAAGAAAAGCTGGGGAAAACTTGGCCCACATTTGCAATTTGCATATTGTTCGGCAAGGGAAAGGCGGTCAAGTGGAGAGCCTATGCAAATGTTTGGGGCTGGCGCACAACGCTGCGTATGATTGATGTGGCTGGTCACTTGCTTACATAGGTCTTTCTCCTTCGATTTCTTCGTTTTTCGTTTTTCGTTTTTCGGGCGCAATCAATTCGTTTTGTGTGGCTCTCAATTTAAACCCTTGCCTGCCTTCGACCTTCAACAATCTTGTTGAATTTTCGCCAGCTTACTTTTTGGCCAGAAACAGGAAACTATTTGGCCAACTGCAGGGTGGGGCTGTATTCTCGGTATTCTTAGTAAGCCATGAGAAAGTTTCCGCTTGTAGACTAAAGTAAGGAAATATTATTTTGCCAAGTATTCGTCAGCGGAAATTTGGTCGGCAGGTCGGCAAGTTGCTAAAGGTTAAATACTTGCCAAAGACCACTCAAATATGTCTCAATTATTTCCACTAGCTTTGCAAATCATTTACAAGAAGAATAACACGACGGGTATTTTTAAATTATTTTATTTGGTTGGTTTTTTTTTGGGTGTTCTAGACCCAATATCATTGCAGATAATTTTCCCAAAGATGTTCTCTTCGTTAGGAAGCAAAAGCGCCTTGTGAAATTGAGATAATAGCCTGAACCTCGTATTATCCCTAAGCTCATCCGTCTGTCTGTCTATCCTATCGGTGGCCAATCTCTGGTGCTCCGGTGCTCCGGTGCTCTGGCATATATCAATGCCAACGACACACAGACAGGTTCTGAAGCTGTGTGCAAACAGAGAACTTGGCCAAAGGGATGGCCAAGATGGAAGGACGGAGGAAAAAAGACTGTAACGGCAAAGGCAGCAAAATATACAGCTCTCGGCTTTAGGTTGGGCAAACTTTTTGTCTTCAGCGGGCCAAGATGGGACGCATAGGGTGTATTGTGGGCTGCAAGTATATAGCAAACACTAACTATACATGCATATATGTATGTGGCATACGGGGTATGCATTATAAACAGCTGCTGCTGCTGCTGCAACACGACGATATGAGCACGGACATTGACACACTTTGCCCAGTTTGTCAGCTGTGTGTTTGCATTCCGCTCGCCATTCAGCAGGAAATTAAAAATGTCCTCATGGATTTATGCGGCTGGCACGCTCACATGCTTAGGTGCACCGCGAAAAATTAATTACCTATTTCTTTTTACAGGCTTCGTATTTTTTAAGGATGTCGAAAATCTAATAAATAGGATCTTCAATTATATTGGGGAAATCAAAATATGTTTTTACTTGTTTCAAATGCATGGGATAGAAAAGAAAAACTTAAATTAAACTTAAACTCTAACTGAAAGCTCATTTTTTATAATTGTTATAATTGTATGATTTGAAATGGTTATAAAAAAGTGCTATTTATTTTTTGAACCATGATAAGTAAAATCTGAGAGCTTAAAAAAAGTCTTTAGAATTATTTTAAGTAAATAAAATAACGGTGTTAATGAGATTTAGTAATAAGTGAAATTAATGTTTACCAAGATTACGTTTTAATGCTCAGATGAAAGATATTTGAATAAACCATGCTTTTTTTTGCAGTGCCCTTTTTAATGCTTATTCATTTGTTGTTTTTGTTCATTCTTCTCTCTTTTTCTGTGTCGATTGTTTTGCTTTCATTGAGTAAGTAAAACAGAGGAGGATAATTCAGAGGAGGGGGTTAAATGGCGTAACACACACACATGCAAAAACATACACATTCAGGATAACCAGCAGCAGCAACAACAACAACAGCTGGTCTATCTATATTTTCTTGTTATTGTTTTTTTTTTTATGTTTTAGCAACTTTCCCCACATTTCCCACCTTTAATGAATGATTTCTTGTCACAATTTATTCTCCGTTTCTCCGATATTTTTTTTTTTTGGTTTTGCGGTCGTGTTCTTCGAGTTGATTACATTTTCCTGGGTCACACTGAGCGAAACAATGGCCACCCAAAGTACCAAAAATAATAACAATAATGGCGATAATACGAGACAGAGAGAGAGAGTCGAGGTGCGGGAGAGACAGAGAGAGGCGAACGCGAGAGAGCGAACGCTTCCGTGCGGAAGTCAAACGACGACTGAAAGTGAAAATGAAACTGAATGCCAAAAACTCAATGGCGGAGCGAAACAAACGGTAAATTCCGTCCGCCATTTCTCTGCTGCGTCTGCGTGTGTGTGTACTGTGTCCTATGTGTGTGTGTGTGTCCGATGGAGTTTTTCTACTAGTATGCGTAAATGGGGCCGGGCATCCGTCTTTGTTGTTATTGTTTACGTTTTACCCACGCACACAAACACACGAACACACAAACTCCTGCGTATTTTGGGCGCCAAAAGATATTGCCCCCAAAATCAGCTGATCGAATTGGAAGAGCTTTCATTGTCCTGGCTAAACTTTTCCGGGAAATGTGCAAAGCTTTTCTAAATATAGTTTGGGAAATGGCGAATTTTTGTTTTATTTTACCAATTTTCTTTGTTATTTTGATGAGAATCAATATATTTATTTGGTTCTTCCATTCTTGTTATGTAAATTTTGTCTTGTATAATTTTAGTTTTAATTTATTTTTGACTTTTTTTTTATTGTAGAAACAGAGTTTATTAGAAATCAGTCGAAGCTAAGAACAATTTTTAAAATCAAAATAGATGCCGCTTTGGTATTTCATTTAAGTAAAAGTATGTTTTTTTTAAAGCTTTTTTAGAGGTAGTGTTATTTTTTTATTTTCTGTTATTTATTTCGATTTAACAAAGGAATTAAGCTTTCTTTATTTTACCAAAAATGTTTCTAGCTTTTATTCTTTTATTCAGAGATTTTTGTAAGCCCGAAGTACTTCGAAAGCTCACGAAAGCAAAAGTTGAGTTCCTAAAAAACCATGTTTGCGGAAGCTTGGAAAAGTCACAAAAGTCCTGCAAATACTGTCGATTCCTTCCAAAGCTCTTTAAGCCCTTTTCCGATAAAGTTTATGGGCCCAAAACAAAGCTGTTGTAATCCCGCTTTTTTCTGGACTGGCTCCCCAAAAACTTTTCATAATGCGTGGACTTTAAGCCACAAAATCCACTCGCGAGCTTTTAACAGTTTTTGGGGTTATCGTTAGCCTCGTTTTTTGAATATTACCCCAAAGAAGTTTTGACCGCAGAGAAATTAATGCTGTACAGAGGCAAAGGAATGTGCAAGTGGTTTCGGATGTCCTTACCGCTGGAGTGGAAAATGGGAGGCGGATGAGTGGTGGGTGGTAGGATACTGAAACTGCTTACGCAGCGCCTGCTGGCTTGAGTCCTTTTCAATTCGCCGCATATGTCAAATGCAGGACTCGAAAACGAAAACCAAAACCGCAAGGACAATCCGCTGCTGACAGGGGGATATATGACAGTGGCGGAACTTTGAATTTAGGAGCTAGAAGGTGGGGTAGTCAGCCATGATGTAAAGCCATCCAGAACACATAAACCAATCCAATTCGGGCTCACCTCAATCGACTGTCAGTCCCAAGAACTCGATTAACATTTATTTTCTTCTTTTTGCACGTATATATATTTATTTTCCTTTTCCCTGTCGCATTGGCGTGGAAATGTTGCAAAATTAATGCGATATCCAATGCGATTACAGATGTGACAACAACATGGTGAAGGCAAGAACAACACCGGGTGTACAACAAGAAATAGGAGGCTACAACAAGTGTTACCACCACTTGAAGTTGGTTTGGCTCAAAGTTGATTTACAATAATCGCCATCGACAAGCGAAATGGCAGCAAATAACAGATGTAGCTGCCAAAGCTGTTGGCCATAAACACCAGCTGCCAAACAGGGTGGTCCGAAATGAAACCTTCAGTCTATGAAAATAATTTCATTTATTTTCCCATAAAAAAATATTCAAATAAATGTTTATTGTGATTATTTTTATTTTTAAGCTATTTTAGTTATTTCATCGTATAAATGCAAGTAAAAAAGTGAAGAGAGCACCCATTTTATCTCTTGGTGGCAGGTGTTCCTTGTTCTTGATCTACATGTAAAACACGAAAATCGAGGGGGGAAAACGGAAACCAGACACAAAGATGGTGGGCGCTGAAGTGAGAGATATAAAGATTCCGTTGACCAACTCTCAAGAGCATATTTATATTTATCGATGGCAACACGCACACAGCCGCAGCCGCAGCCACCTATGCATATTTGATTGGGAATATGTACAGCTGAGGTCAGAGTATTAGCAGTGAAACTGGATTGGTATCCAGGATACTGATGAATATAAAATATTTAAACAAATAATTTTAATTATAGTTCAAAAATTCATATTTCATACATACAAATTAAGTAACAAAGAAGTAAAATCGATTTATTTGAAACTAATACCTAGAAATTGGTTTTTATATTATTTAAACAAAATTAGCGAAGAGTTTTCCTAAACGAATAAAAAAAAAAGGTTAAATTAAATTGTCTATTTTTACTGCATACTTTTAGACACCTTGTATTAATAATTAAAAAACCCTTATTTTATTTATCAATATAAAATTAGGTAAAATAGAAATAAAATCGATCTTTTCATTCTAATACCTAGTAATACTATTTTGAAGTCGGCTGTGTTTCGGAATCGGAAATGTGGGATGTGGAATAAAAGACGCCTTGGTGGAGGCCTGCAGCTGGGATAGGGGTTTATTAAAAATGTATGCCGTAAAAATTGCGTTTTCATATTGTGGGAAATGCCCCTGAATATTTACACGCCGCCTCGGTTGTGTGTGTATGTGTGTGCTGGTGTATTGGTGAGTGCTCGTAAACAGGAAACGGAAATCAGCATGCAGGCGCACGCAGCAGCAGCAGCAACAACAAAAACAAGAGCGAAAACAAGAGAAAGGGGGAAAATCAACATCAGCAGTTGGATTATTGTTTTTCCGAGGCACTCACATTGCTGCGGTTGCTTGTGGTAAACATGTTTAATAACCGCACGACCACAGGGCCGCGTTTTTGGCCCCAAACCCAAAATGGCCGAAAATGGCCGTAAATGGCAAAGCTGGGCAAATCAACACATGCATATAACTAGTCGGCTAGAAGGTTGGAATTTTGTGGGGCATGGTTTTCCATTTTCCAACGGCTCGATGGCCATGCAAATATTGTTATGCACATGGGGATTGACTGCGATCGTGTATGTTGTGCATAAATATATGCGCATGTTTATGGACTAACAGTAAACAACCAGTTGATGGCCAAGAAACCATATGAACTCAAGTGGAAGTCAAAATAAATATAAGTAAATTATATTAAAACGAAATATGAACCTAATTCTAATAGACTTTTTTTTCCATTTTTCTTTATCATAAAAAGGGTTTTTGTGTAAAAGCAAAATTATGTTTCACTGCTGTTATCCTCTTATCTTTTTTGCAAAATATATAAATATAAAAAAACTTTTGGCGCAGCTTTTTTTAGATTTTTTCCTATTTTATTATAACATACATATTTCTGTTTTTATAAAAACAAATGGTTGTTTGCGCATTTATGGTATTAAATATTTATTTTCGCATTTTTTATGAACAAAATATATGCATACAAAAAAGAGAAGATATTTATTGGGCAATTTTATGGGCATTGTAAAAATGTGTGCACAAAATGGCAGCCATTTTAGCCTTAATCGTTGTTCCTTATTCGCCATAATCGAATGCAGTTGGCCATCAAAGGGGAACTCAATTTGGATGAGAAGCGGAATTTTTGTGGCGCGTCGGAAAGTGGCAAAAGTTGGTTGCAACTAAAATTAAATTAATGCCACATTGCTATGCGCATAGAAAATGCGGTCAAAAGAGGCATTAAAATGGAGACAACAAAAACCCGGCTTAAAGAGGCAGAGAGAAAGAGAGGGGTGTACGAAAAGAGAAAGAGACGGGGAGACAGCCAAGTTAATTTATGTTCGAGTCCTCGTCGTCTTGTGCGTTATGTTGAGCCCCAACTTTGGAGAAGAGTGTTTTCTAAATATCATGTAAATACAAGTGCCAATACAAGCACACCCTCACGCACACATACAGGGGAAGGAAAAAAAAGCACCCTCACACACACACGCATCCCTCTTTGTCTTTGTGTGGGTGAGCAAAAAAGTTTTGCCACCTGCGTTTTTTCATTTACATGAGTAAGTTTGCACATTAAGCACAGGGAAAATGAAAATGAAAAGAAAAACCAGGCCTCCCCCTCCCCTCCCCTTTTCGCCATTTTTCTCGCCAACTTAAAGTTAAACTCAACTCAACAAACATTTTTTGTACTGCCGATGAAAAAATGGAAATTTAAAACGCCTGTCTGCGCAAATCCATTTCGTTTTTGTTTAATCAGCGTTAATTGCGCGTTAAATTTATAATCGAATATTTGACAATAATTAAATGAAATGCTGAGCACACAGACACACCTCTGCATAATTAAACGAAAGCCGGACTTAAATTGAATTCATAATTGTATTTGCATTAAATATTATATATGAAATATTAAATAGAATATCTGCATTCTTTTTGGCCAATCACAAGTCGAGTGAAATCAAATGGAATTTCTTCTTGATGACTAAACTCAGTCAGCCGGAGAGGGAAAAAAAGAAAGGGGAATTCTCTGGATTATCTCTGGCCTATTTAGCAAAGGTTATGGGTATTTATAAGAATGTTAAAAAAACATTTAAAAAAAAGTTATATAAGTTTAAAAACTCTACCATTTTTTAAGAATATGATTTATCAATATTTTAAGATTTTTAAAATGGTATTATTTCAGAAGAATATTAATTTTCAAGATTTTAACTGAATGTATTTTAATATTTTTATACCCGTTACTCGTAGAGTAAAAGGGTATACTAGATTCGTGCAAAAGTATGTAACAGCTAGAAGGAAGCGTTTCCGACCCCATAAAGTATATATATTCTTGATCAGGGTCACTAGCCGAGTCGATCTAGCCATGTCCGTCTGTCCGTCTGTCCGTCTGTCCGTCTGTCCGTCTGTCCGTCTGTCTGTCTGTCCGTCTGTATGAACGCTGAGATCTCAGAAACTACAAAAGCTAGAAGGTTGAGATTTCCCACACATATTCTTTGGCTTCCTACGCAGCGCAAGTTTATTTTAACCGAGCGCCACGCCCCCTCTAACGCCCACAATCGCCCACTAACGATTTTAAAATGGGTCCTGCGCCCACATCTTTAAAGATTTCCGAGAAGTATAAATGCAATTTTGTTGTGTATATTTATACCTATCGAAATGTAGAAGACATTTTTCAAATCGGACCATTCATTAAAAAGTTATACGCAATCAAAAATTATATATCTATCTCCCTCGCACTCCATTTAGCTGAGTTACGATTATTAGTCGGGACACCAACCCGACACAGCGTTCGCACTCCCTTTAGCTGAGTGACGGGTATTAGATAGTCGGGACAACAACCCGACTATAGCGTTCTCTCTTGTTAAATATTGGTATTTCTCATTATTAATTTTTAATATATTTTAATATTTTTAAATTGTATTATTTCTTAACAAGTTTTTAGCTTCTTAATATATTTCAGTATTTTTTAATTTTATTAATTGACAATATAATCTTCAAAACGTTTATTTATTTTCAAGTGCAGCCACCAGTAACCAGAAAGTTAAGCACATTTCTTCTGCTCGTTTGGCGAATGTGAAACCAAAGTTAAATAAATAAGCGGCAGTTGATTAGGCAGCTCCAAGGGCGGAGAGGCAGAGAGGGTGGATGGGGATTCCCCACCTGGCTGGGTTGCTGAGCTCAGCATGCGTGAGGTGCCTGCGGCAGAATTCCAGGTGAAGAACCTACCAACACACCAGCCTGCCCACGATTTCTGCCTCCGGCCAACGCCTTATTAACTAACAACACAAATGCTGGTAACAGGATGACAGGGGCTTGGGAATGGAAATGGAAATGGGGATGGGAATGTGGATGTGGATGGGGATTTTGGGGGGCTTTCTGCTTGTGGCACCTGTAACATCTTGCCAGTCGCAGCTGGCTGTGCACTTGAATAATAAGCATCTATTTATCGGCCTAGACAGTTCCCAGATCTCTCCTAAGATACTCATATCCCTCTGCATAGCCATGGTATATTGGGCTAGAACCCCGAATGGTTCTGTCCTTTTGGACATTTTTTAATTTTATACTCTAGTTGTTTACGTAAAATTGCGCATACGACATGTTGGCCAAATGAAATTATGCTTAAACACTTTGTAAATAAAATGTGTCAAAAGTATTTAGAGGCATTAAAGTTTTTAACCAGCCCGCCGCAAGCATTTCGTTCAATGCAGTCAACAGCGTGTGGTATAAAATGTGTCAACATTGCGTATGCGTAATGAACTTTGCAACTTTGCGGCTTGCTGGGCGTAAACAATTTATGTAACTTTTTTAAAAGTTTTTTAATGCTTTCATTTAAATTAATATTAAGGTCAACTAAGTAGCTATGAAAAGAGATTCAATAACTTCCGTTTATGAGTATTAAAGGGGCATAAATCAGCGTTAATCTGTTAATCTGTCATAAACTTTAATAAGTATCAACGGTTCGAAGTGCCTTGATGTTTATTTCCTCCTTCCCGTTCGTCTGCCATTGAAGGGACTTTAATCTATAATTTATTATAATTTTTATTACTATTATTGTTCTTGTTGTTCTTGTATCCTTGGCAGTTTAACGGGAATTTAATTTGCCATCCAACAACAAATTTTCCGATGGCCTCGTTAGCGCGACGCTTATTTGTTTTCCACCCGAAAAATCTCTCCTCTTTTTTCTCATACAAAAAACAACAAGAAAAACGAAAAATCGCGAAGGGAATTGTGGAAAGTTTTCGCAGATTGTCGAGTGCCACTAATTGTCTATAAGCGAGGGCGTATTATATGCGATATACATATATATCCAGGACCATATTCACCCACATGTACGTGGGTTCCCTGGTTCTCTGGGGACTTGAATGCCACATGGCGCCATTTGAATGAGGTTTTAAATGTTTGCCGACTTCGTGGCCATAAAAACGAGGAGTGGTGTGGAACGTGGGCATTAGTGTTTGCTTGTGCGGCCATTATGCAGCCGATCCAAATGCGCTGCACAATTTAATTGAGTTTTCACAGCTTTTTTTTTTTTGTTTGGCTTTGATTTTAAGTCTTTACGATTGGCATATTGCTGCCCCAATATGGTTTTCCCCAGAGAAAAGCTGCCATCCATCATTGTCGGGCATCGATTCGGTGTTCGGAATCGAAGAAAGCGGCTTTGATAAATTGCCTTCCCCGTAGAAATGCTCAAAAACTAGAAGGGATTGAAGAGGTTTCTTTTTCGGGTTCATAAAAGGAATGTGTGTTTCTTTTCCCCCAGAGTTTTTATATTTGTAATGTTTGCATGTGTAATTACTGATGCTATTTAAAGAAGACTGGTTTAACCCATGATAAAACATTCCGTAAAGCTTCCTTTGAATGTAGTACTCACTTTACAAGTAACCTGTAAATATTGTATTTAAAGTGTACACATAGTAAAACCCCTTTTAGCCCCTTTGGCAAGTTCTTAAAGTTTCGTCCTGCGGAGGAACTCAAATTGAAATGCTATTGAAAGTTTTTCCGCTTTTCCCGGCGACAGTTACCCACACACAGACACACATGCACACATGAAATTCAATTAGAGTTTTCAGTTTTCAGTACTTTCATCAGCTGTTTTCCACGGCCCCAGCTCATCCCATTTGCCATAGCCATTTGCTATTTGCCTTCATTTGCTGAGCAGGCTGATGAGGGGGAGGTGGAGGGGGAGGTTGGGGGTGGCTTTTGGGCCAGCTGGGGCGTGAAATTGTGCCAAGGCAGCTTTTGGGCCAACTAAACTAAGGGATGTCCTTTCATTTCCTTACCTGCAAAGAAACAACGCAAAAGGGAGAACATTAAACATACATTCATAGATGGGTGGTTAGAATGGGGAAAGTGGAGAAGTGCTGGAGAAAGTCGCTCTAAGCCCAAGCAAACCAAAGTCCAGTTAAAGTTTGGCCATAAACACAAAAAGCCAAATTAATCATGACTCGGACGGCCATAAAACACACACAACACAACAAAAAAGGAGAAGGTGAAAGCACCCAGATAATACAAGTCAACATTGTTTTGTATTAGCAAGAATTCCGTTGGCTCTTTGCAAGTTCATTTTGAATTATCATAAAGAAGTGAGGTTTATTTAACAATTCGAATTCTTAAAATGTTGATGTTATTTAACGTATAATCTATCTAAACTAATATATTAAAGTCTGGACCAAAAAACGGAAAGTAGCTAAAATTATCCAGAACGAATTGAATTTGCAGATAATATCATATAGCTTATTTAAATAAATTGTTAATCCATACTTTGGTTCTTTCAATTTTATATTCATTGAAAATTTTCACATTTTCAATTATTTTTTCCCCTATTTCAAGCCAACCCTTTGCCAACCAGTTTCCAGGATATGCCTATAAAAAGAACTTTAGCAAACTTTTCTGTTTTGGTTTTCAACTTAAATTATCTGAGCCGGAGCCTAAATATCAAGTGGTTGCTGCTGCTGCTGCTGCTGTTCCGACTTGTGGCCAAGTGAGGTTGTGGGGATGATACGGCTGCCCTGCCGACTGAATCCCAAAAGGCACTTAGGCCACATGATGAGCTGGCTGACAGGTCAGAGAACCAGAGAAACGGAGAAGCGGAGAAACGGAGCGCCGGGGCTCGAGTGAATGGCGTTGATGGGACACGACGACCTTGCATTGGTCATGGCGCTCTCGTCTGTCAGGCCACCACCCACTAAGGATCACCCAGTAGCAGAACCATCCACCCACATTCATCCTTCGCCTTGCCTCCTGCTCGTCCTGCTCGTCCTCCGTCTCCATGTCCTGTTGACAGTTGCACTAATTGCAAAATGCTGTTGTTTGTTCGCCTGCCATTGTCTGTCGCATACTTTTAGGCAATTTGCATATTTCGTTAAGCAGGCAGGCGAAGCAGGACTTTCCCGCTGCAGCTGCAGATGTCCTGCTGTGTCCTGCCCCCTGCCTCTCACTCGAACTCAAACTCCTTCGCTTTCGCTTTCGCTTTCTGCCTTTTGGGGCCTGGGTAAATATTTTCCTGCGACACACTCTAATTGAAAATGAAGGCCTCCATTTCACTAATTGACACCATGATTAATTGTCAAAGAATCGAAGTTTGTGCTGTGGCTGCATTTCATTAGCATCCTGAGGGCAAAAGTGTTTTAAAGTCGTAGTGACCAATAATATACATTTTGGAAAACACCCATAAAGGTGTCTAAAAATATGCTGTGAGTTTTAGAAGATTTGAGATATATTGATGCATACTTTTGGGCAGCTTTTTTAAGCAGATTTGAAAACAGTATTTGAAGTAGGAGAAAGATCATCAGATATTTACCTAAAGTCAGTATACTTTTTTCGCCATTTCCCCTTTGGTTTTCAATTAAGCTCAAGCTGGATGAACATGAATTTTTCTGACTTCCCGCCCCTTTTCTCTCTTGCCCTATATTTCATTCTCATTCCGAATGCACTTTTCCTGGCCTTTTTTTTTGTTATGCGGGAAACGTGACCTCACACACAATAGTCCTTTATTTTTCTGCCTTTCTGTTTCCCTCTCGCCCTCTGTCGTTTGCATCTAAATTATGGCAATCGAGTGTGAGCCACATAAATCATATCCAGCTTGCACTTGTTGTACATCCTTTAGTTAGCTTCGTAAAGGGCGTATTCCTCATGTTTTTCGTTCATATTTATTTAATGAATTTTGAATAAAGGAATGCAATTTGTTTTTTTTTAATCTTTAACCGTTTTATGTTGAATAAAATAGTTTAACGATGGCATTTCGATGGATTTGAATTTTCGACTAAAGTAGTTCTTAATTTTATGGTTTTTTATTCGTAGCTTGGACAATTCAAGGCCCACAGCTAAAAGACCGACTGTCCCGAACAGCTAACAACCTAAGCTAACGATCCCCATCACTTTCTGGGAAGTTTATTTTTTGATCAATTTTCGCATTTTTTGTAAGGGGTAACATCATAATTTTTTGCAAAAAATTACAAAAATTAAAAATTTCTAGGTTTGAATGCCAATCGATTAGGAATTAAATAACGAGTTCAACGAGGTACGACATTCCATATTTGGATCATTATTTCCATTGTTACGACCAAAAAACTGATATTTTAGGGTGAAAAATATACAACAAATATTTAAAACTTACGAAAGACAATATGTCAGAATTTATGGTGGGATCGTAAAAACTAGTGCGAAATGAGGCGCGCGAGAAACCAGTTTATCTTGATTTCGAATGATTTACGACAAGTGCTCTTTTGATGTGCTGTCATTTCGTTTTGGCCATCAATTTGGCCAAAAGCGAGCTTAACATGCACGAGAAATCGCACGGATACGGATCCTTAATGTCCCCACTGTGTTTCGCTTTCGTGTGTTTCGATTAATTTTTAATGAGCAACCATTTATGCGGCGTCCGTTTGTGCCGCTTGTGCCGCGCTTAATTAGTTGCAACTTCAATGGGATATTAATGGAGGGCGAATTTCGGCATTTCGGCAGAGTGCAACAACGACGGACAGGCGAAATTCGGGATCATAATCGTTATGCCCGCCCCGTTTAATTAAACTTTCCAACCCTTGAGGCTCCAAATTGTGGCCTTGTGCGGCTTAATTGCTAGCACGCACACACAAACACACTACGTATAATAAATATATACATATATATTCGGAATAGCGAAAGGACCTTGTTCTAGCCCCAAAAAGTATGCAATAAAAATTAATGAGCGGGAAAATTTTTATTGACGCGCCTTTGGCAATGCATAAATGAATAATGCCCCTGGGGAAAAGCATAATGAGCGTAGCGTATGTATGTTTGTATGCCCGTGCGTTGGTATATTTTTGGGGGCGGGACCAGGACCACGCCCCCGCCAGTAAAAACTAGGCAAACAACGTCATTGTTCGCGCAGCTGGGGCGCCGGAATAATCTCGGTTTGTTTGCCAAAAGAATTTCGCCCGCTCTGATTTGTGGCCACTAAAAGCTTCTCTGACATCAGCCGAAGGACATGTTGGGCCAGGACACTCAGGACATGCCATCGCTGGCCAAATAAATGAATGGACACACGTGTGCGGTTCGCAGCGGCGGAAGGAGAAATTACCCACGGTGGGAACGAGAGTGACGGTAAAGTAGGCAAAAAAGAAAAATCCAAACTACCATCAATGGTGTTTAAAAGTTTGCAGTGGAAAATAATAACGAATCCGATCGCAATATATATTGTTGCCTACTTTTAGACACCTGCGTAAGTGAATTCGAAACTCTTGTGATTTCTGTGACAATTTTGATTAGATAAGATTAAATAATTTAAGAAAAAATTAAGAAATCGGCAAGGAATAAATATTGTGGCCTACTTTTAGGCACTCTTTCAAGTGATTTCGAAACTCTCGTGATTTCTGTGACAATTTTGATTAGGTAAGATTAAATAATTTAAGGAAAAATTAGTAAAATTTAAGACAATTCATTATAAAGAAAAATTTCAAGTCAATATGTTCAAGAACTGAATCTTTGTCAACTATTTTTAACCTTTTTATTCCACAGTGCGGCGCCATCGGTCTGAGCATAACAAATGCTCTCCGTCCAGCTGTCCAGCTGCCCCTCCCTTTCCCCTCCTTTTTTGTAACCCCTCTGCACCGCACGCCCCTGCTAATTGCAGTTGGAAAGTGGAAGGCGAAGCGTCAACATTGCGCATACGCCACGTGGACTGCTGCAGGTTTTCGGCTGGAATTCAATCAAAGCACTGGGGCCGCGTTTGCCCCAGTCATTAGCCGCCAAAAATAGCCGTCTAAAAAAGCAGAGAGCACAGGCCAAAGGGCATTGAAAGTGAAAGGAAAATGGGAAATGGGAAAGCAAAGGAAGCTGAAAGGTCGGGAGCAAGGAAAAGGCAACTTCTTTATGACATCAGCCGACACAAGTCACAAAAGTTGACCAAAGAACCCCGGGGTGCGTGTGCGATGTGCGATGTGCTATGTGCGATATGCAAACTAAACGGCGGCACGTGACCATCGCACAAAGCACCATTTATTTTGCTCACAAACCAACGCAGGACATTCTCGCACACGCAAACGCACAAAGAGAGTCCTTGAAGGGGCTCCAGGTGGACATGGGCACGTGTGGGTATTTCAAATGGACTGCGCTCTAAAAACGAAGTCAATGGAGGGTCAACTGAAATCCACAGGCGGCCCAACGATATCCTGTAAATTATTTTGAAAATCCCTTAAGTACAAATGTTTAAGTACATAAATCACAGGGAATTATCTAAAGCCAGTGGGGTCTATTTTTGCTATAAAATAAGTTTAAATATAATAAATTAAATAAAAGATTCCTAAAAATATCCTTTTTATTTTAAATTTCCCAATTGCTATCCAAATACTTTTTGCAAATATTCAACTTGTATAAAAACTCATAAAAAGTTCGTCTGCCGTAATTCCTTTTAACAAACAATGTTGTTACTTTGCCACGTAATAATTATCCCTTCTCCACCTTCGCAGCAAAAAAAAAAGGATGTCTAAAAATAAACTTCAGTCTCGTAAATCGCGTGACCCAGGGGTTTTTTTTTACCGTTTTTTTTTTTTGGCATTTTGGGGGTTCAAAGGTTGGCGAGTAAATTTTTGAGTTAAATACGATGTCTCCTCCGAGCGCCATTTATTATCTGCGGAAGTGTCCACCAGCGATTGCGTGTTGCATGCGCTGGCCATTTAGCCGGTTACGCCCACTTTTCACTTTCGACCACCCACCGAACACCACAGCGAATTTCCACAGCGGTTACATAGTGTTCTCTCCACAAGAACTCACGTAGTCGAGCGGTTAACACAACAATTTGCCAAAGGATTTTCGTTATCGGTTTTGGAGGGCAGGCAAGTAAGGAAAATAAAGGAAGATATCCATGGAAAAAAATAGGAAAAATATCATGAGATATTTAAAATATATTTAAAAAAAATAAAATTCTAAATAAAAAAATTTAAAAAAAATAAAATGTATTTTAAATATCATGGGATTTTTATTCATCTCTATTCCAATCTAACTTTGGAATGCTATGGTTTTGGAATCACTTGCAAAGGTGTCTAAAAGTATGCAACAATTTTGTTTTTCTAAAGCAGATAGCTTTTTGTGTTGTATTAGACTTCTTAATTAAGTGGTTTTCGCATATTTAATCTAATACTTACTTAATTGAATATTTTATTTCTAGAATATTATAAGAAATTTTCGTGTTCTCTAAACTGGATTTTCTCCAAGTGCCTCGAAATGAGATTTGTGCTGTGCTAACTTTATTTTTCGTATGTTTTATTGCTGCTATCTGGACATCTGCAGCACCTGTCGCAAATTGGCCAGCGAACGAGGGCCGAACGGAGAATTGTTCGAGGCGTTGTCACGTTCCTCGAAATATTCAGCAATTCTCCACAGTTTCCAGTTACCATTTTCGTTCGCTATTTTGCCATTGTCCCCCCGACTGAGTTTCATTTTCAGTTAGTGCTTTCCAGCTTGTTTTTGTTTGTTTCTTGCATACTTTTGAGTAGCGCTTGATTTGGCCTAAAAGCAAATTGGCTTTTCCCTGGCACGTTTTTGAATTATAAACGAGTTCACAAATGGGTACGGGTTTTCAAAGGGGGGTAGTTGCTTTCTGATTGTGCAGGCCCTCAATTATGCACACACGGCCAACGAAGGGAGGGGTTTTAGTGGGCGGGGGCAAACACGCATAAATCTGGAAATTGCATCCAACAACTGCCCCATATTGCATCCTTCTATGCACTTTGACTCCTCCCTCGTGGCCGGCATCAAATGGCATGGCAAATGAGCCGGAGAAATCGGAGGAGGACTAGGATGTGGAGGAGGAGGAGGAGGAGGAGACTCCCCAAAGCAGGTAATAAAAATCTGCCACTTTGTGCCAAATGGAACATAATAAAGTTGAAAGTTGAACCTGTCGAACTGGAATTTATGGGGATCTGAATATACAACATTTTGTGGTTTTCATATCCCATATTGTGGAGTTTAATTGTAATAAAATAATAGCCTTAGCTAAAATTTTTAAACTTTGTGTCTAAAAGTATGCAATGAATAAAAGACAATCGCCTTTCTGTATGAATTTCTATAAGTTTTGGGCTAAAAATATATTGTTGCATAATTTTAGACACATATTTTGACATTTAGCACCTCCACCATTTATTTTTTTTCCAATAGTAGTAATTATTAATATATAAACTAAATGTAAATGTAAAATCCTTAAATTTCACCGAGTTGAATCCTTAATATTGGCATTTGTTTTTTTTTTAGTATGATTTAGTGGCATCGTTGTCATACTCCAGAATCACATTGCCATTTCTTGGCCTGCTTATATTTACATTATACGAATCCATATCCATATCCATATATAATCGCCATTATTCTCAGCTGATTGCCATTCGCAGGCACTCAACTTGATTTAGGTCCCAGTCACGCCCCTGTCTCCCACTTTCTCCCACTTCCATCCACTTTCTTTTTGCGCTCTCACCCACCTCGAGTGGCCATAGAAATTTGCATGAGACGAGAGAAAGCTTTTGGCCCATAAATTCATACAAAATAAACTTGATGCCAAAATGTCTCAATGGCGGCACGAATGCGCGCATGGAAGTAGTCGCAAAAGTATCAAAGGGGGTAAGAGAGGGGTATGGTGACCTTGAAAGGATACAAGATACAAAAAGTGACCGGGGGACTGGAAACCGATTCGGGGCCACTTAATTCATCGCTTTCTTTGACTTTCTCTCCAGTGCTGCCATCGCTTAGCTTGAAAAACAGGACAGATAAGCCACAAAAAACAGGGAAAAAAAGGACAAAAAATTAAAAAAAAGGACAAAAAAAAGGACAAAAGTAAATGCGCCTCCATTTTTCTGTTTTTACCAATGGGTTATATATTTACTTAGTATAAATGGATTTTAAATAAAATTCAATTATGTAATGATCTACTGCTCCCGACTCACAACCTTCTTTGTTTGATCATTTTACCATGGTAAATTTTTGTGCGTATACGTAATAATCTAAAATTATTAAAATAATAAAAGCATTTCAAGTAACTATATTGGTAATACAAAAAAATTTAATCTGCGTCAAACCCGAATAAGAGTCGTTGAAATTTTTTTCTGACAAAAAAGCAGAGAGTAAAAATTGAGAAATTTGTAAAGTGTTTTCCTCTTTTTTTTGCTACAGAAAAAATCGTACCATAAAGAAAATCCATCGACTGCTTTACGTCTCTTTAATAATTTGTAAAAAAAATTATTTTTTAAGAGCCGAACTATAAAAATGATGGTTAGAAAGGCATTTTAGCATATAAAAACAGGTTTATACACTTTCGACTAGCAAAAATAACACTCAAAACCTTATTTTTGAAAAAAGGACAGATTTCCGGATAGGGGATGTTTGAAATTTTTTCCGGATAAAGCCGTTAAAAAAAGGACAGATCTGTCCGGAAAAAGGACAAAATGGCAGCACTGTTTCTCTCTCAGCCCCCTCTTTCCCCGCCACTGATGACCCCCGTAAGCCATGTTTTATACATAAGGGGGCGTCTATTAATGAGTGCCACGCCCACACACGAGCCCAAGTTGACAGTCGATCATAAAAAGCATAATGGAAGCATCCATGTGCCGCACATAAAATCAAAATCGAAGGCATAAGGCCGCAGAAATGGCAACTTAGTTGGGGCCAAGAGGAGGATGGGATTACGACCCGAAAAGGGGTCATGGGGCAAGGAGATATAAGTCTGAACAAACTTCAGTTAATGTCGCATCTTTTAATTAAGCAAACTTTATCGAAATAAAACAATTTTTTAAAAGGATAAAGGATATAATAAATATATTTATTTAAAATATAATTTACTGAAATATGATCCATATGTTAAGATTAATATTTAATAAGAAACTAGTTAAGAAACTAGTAGTTAAGAAAATAATTTTCTAGATTTTCTATTCCTACCTTATTGGAAAAAAAAAAAAATTTATTAAGTGCAGGCAAGAAATAAAGTGTTCTTTTAAAGTGGACATTAAATTTCGATTGGGGTGGCAGCCCTGCTTAGCATTTGACCCAACCCAAAATATTTGATATTCGATGGCCGTCGGCGGTTGAGCGATTTGTATGAATAAATCATTCGATTTATTCAAATGCCATATCGATGCCTTAATGGCCAACTTATTCGGCATTGTTGGTCAATTTGGCAACACAGTTTGCAACCGATGGCGAAATTAATTATGCGACGCGTTTCACAGGCGGAAGGAAGGAAGCGAGGACTCGCCGCAAGGATGCGAGGATCTGAACAAAAAAAAAAAACAGACGAGCTGAAGGACAAACAGTCGATGGACAGGAGGCAGAGGAGAGTGAGCACTGGGACACTGGACAGCTCAATCAATTCCAGCAGAGTGATGGTGGCCCAGATGCCAGATGCTAGATCCCAGTCTCCAGCCTTCGGCTTTCAACTTCCAACATCGAGATCCCAGATACCGCTTTTCATCCGCCGGTCACGCACACTGGGCAAAAAGCAATCAAACAAACGGAAGACGCCAGCCGGAAGTTGCACAGTCAAACTGGACTCGAATGATGATGATGAGGATGGGGATGATGTCGACGGTGTGGATGATGTGCATGAGGACGATGCCATAACACAATGATGATTGTGATTGGGACATTTGTCTCTCGTGTCCGGAGCATCTGTCAAATTTGTATGGTAATATGGCCCAATATATACATTTGATGAATTGACGCCTTTGCCAAGAGTTATTTTCCTACTGCAAATTAAGAGGCCAAGTGGTTAAAGGAAAACATCAGGACTTTTGCAAAATATTGGCAAAAAATGTAAAAAAAAATTCTCGTTTTAAATGCCAAGCAAGGATTTAGATAGCAAAAATGACATACAAATAAAATGTCCAGATTTAAATGCCAATCGTTAGGAAATTTAATAACGAGTTCAGAAAGGTATGACAATCCATATTTGAATCAATATTTCCTTTGTTTCAGCGAAAAAACCAAATATTTTTTTGTGAAAAAATTCGCAATTTCGGTTTTTGACAAAAACGGGAATTTTTTCTTTTTTAATTTTTGCAATAACTTGGCCAATAATAGTCCTACACCAAAAATTCAAACTGTTTTGAACAGATAACAAAATAATAAATAAATCCATCGTACTTTCCGGATGATCTTGAAAAAATAAAATTTTCGCCAATTTTCAATTATTTTGTAAGGGGTACATCATGGTTTTTTTTCGAAAAATGGCAAAAAAATAAAATGTCCAGCTTTAAATGCCAATCGATTGGAAATTTAATAACGAGTTCAGAAAGGTATGACAATCCATATTTGGACCAATACTTCCATTTTTATGGTCAAAAAACGAATCATTTTTTTTGTGTAAAATGGGAATCTGGGTTTTTGGTAAAAATTTGAACTTTTTTCTTTTTGTTTTTTGGCCAATAATGGTCCTACACCAAAAATACATACTGTTTTGAACAGATTACATTATAATAATTGAATCCATGAAAATTTCCGTGTGGTTCTGAACAATTAAAATTTTTGCCGATTTTCATTTTTTTTATCTGAGTCTTTGTTTATAATATGCATTTTGAATCAACATTCATTAAATCAAATAAAAAGAGGTATTTAAAGTGAATAGAATATTTTACAATAATATATTCATTTCATTTGTATACAACCTATAGGTTAACGGAACGTGAAAAAAATAACCACACGAAAATGTTAACGTCCATATAACTTAAAGACCCATTCTTTTGTTGAATCATCCCAGGGAAAAGTAGAAAAGTATAAAAGTGTGGCAATGAGCATGGTTTTGAACATGAGCGGAAATCAATTGATTGGCGGCCACAGATGTGAAATGAGTTTACGCTTGTGCGATTTCCGCCGGCTGCAATTAAATGTGCACGAACTGTCCGCCACGCCCACCGCCCCATTCCCAAGCACTTTCTTATTTTCCCTGAGTTGTCGTTTTCCGGCCCGGTTGAGAATCAATCACTTCTGCAGCTGCCAAAAGCGAAATGCCTTGTCATTTATATCCCTTAAATCGTTTTTGTATCCATCAAATGGTTGGGCACGCTCCTCCGATTGTTGTTGAAAAATTGTCGGACATGTTCAATAATGTTTATCAAATGGCATCTCCTTGTGGAGATGTGTAGATGGATTGTGGCATACATCCCCCTCCCCCCATTTAAAAAATATATATACCATTTTTTATTTGAGCCTTCTTTGATTTGTTGCTTGATTTTCGCCAGGGGCCCAAAAGGTGAGGAATCGGGGATTCGAAATCAAGAAATAAAATAAAAGAAAAGAAAAGATAAGAAAATAAGAGCGAAAGTGTCAAAGTGCATTTGTAATGGCTTAACGGAAAGATGAAAGCGTCCCTGATTTATGGTTTCCTCCAGGAAAGCCCCCATTCCAATCCCCCATTCCAATCTCAATCCCAATCCCTCCCAGCTGTAAATCAGGGAATTGAATCTGTCCTGTCGCCCATCCGAAACCCTCGACGGCAATCTTCTGGCTCAGCAACTCAACAGTTGCTGCAATTTCACTCCGTTGACCTCGGTTCGTTTCCTCTTCTTTTGCTTTCCCGGGGAATATATGTAGATATAGATATCACTGAAATCCGATGCATACTTCTTGCTCAAGAAAGCAGCAGAGCGGCGGTATTATATCCACTGGCTATATATACACATTTGTCTATGCCCTTCTTAAATGGGGACTTTGGTTTGTGGGAAAAGCATTAGAAAATTAAATTTCATATTTACTCGTAAGATTACTAAGATTACATTTATTATTTTATTAGTGCTTATTTTTAATGAATTTATTTATTTATATATTTTATTTTGACAAATTTATATATTAAATATATTTATTACTTGGTAAGTTAAGAAAAGGTAAAAAAAGTAGTTTAGATTTTATTATTGCTGGTTTTTTATTTATATCATTATTTTGACCAATTTATATATTACATTTATTTACTACGTGGAAGGCTAAAAATATTTAAAATGACTTAGGTTACATCTATTATTTTATTATTGCTGATTTTTATGATTATTGAAATACTTATGATTAATCCTTTTATTCTTATAATTTTAGGGTATTTAAATGTTCCCATTCTCATTTTCCAAGCCCAATACTTTCGCCTGCCGATGATATTTATTTTTGGGCTTGCTGTGGCTTCGAACTCAACTCGACTCGACTCGACTTGACTTTGGGTTCTGTTTGCATTGCAGCTCGTTGAAAAGGGGGCCACGTTGAAAGGGGAGCTCTGTGGCCTGGCGTTTGCTTTTTTGATAAGAGCTCCAGCGAGGCGGTTCGAGTGTTTGCCCTCGGCAAGCTGACAATACGAGGATGCCCCCGAATCGGGGAATCGGAATGCTTTAAAGGAAATCCATATATTAAATATGCATGGTATATATGCAGGGCAAGGCTGTTGGCCTTGGCAAGTGTCAAGTGGTGGGGCTTAGTTTCGGCTTGGGTCCCTTTCAATTAGCGTCCAATTAATTCAATTGCAGCCTTGCATTGACAGCTCATCGCTGACATGTGTCGCAACGTTCCCGTGCCACATGGCGTATGCGTGATAATGTTGCGCATACGTCAGCAGTCTGTTTACGTTCGCCACTCACTCATCAGCCAGTGAAAGTTCTCCTCTTGATAGGTAATAGCAGCCACAAGCCCGAAAGTTTGCAGCTTGATGATGAAAGTTTGTGCCAGCATTTGATGGTATCGAAACAGCCTCATGGCAAAATATGTTCTGCAGACACGAGACTTGAATGAAATGGGAATGCAAATTTTGATACCACAAATGCGGCAGGCACTTGGAAAAATTATGTTTAATTAAGGGAATTTATTGATTAATTTTTAGTGGGGTAAAAATATTTATATTTATTAGTTGCAGTGTAGAAATAATTTTAAATTGCCCGCTTAATCAAAACGCTCTTCATTCGATTCGATTTATTTGCTCGCTCAATTTCATAGCTTGTGCAGATATTTGACTGGATTAATTAAGGCCCAAAGAGCTGGGATAAACGCATTTCGAGGCATCTTCTGGGCCCATTCGATATGCACATCTCTGCGCCAGCCAAGCGAATCGAAACGAAAAGCTGTCAGACTAACGAAGCGGCACATCACACATCCATGCCCCCCACATTAGGGGTAGTTCCTTGGGAAAACTCGGTCTTGGGGGTGCCACCCCCTCGAATCCGTTGGCAACTCGGCGAATGTACTTGGCAAATTGTGTTGCACTTGCCAGCGATTTTCGGTGCGGCTTTTAAGTGCAGCCCCAGACGAAAATAAAGTGCGGAATACATAAATCAAGCATCAATCATTCATCATCAATCATTTACAGAAGTGCAGAGCGGAGACGAAGGGCGGAGTACACTGGCAAAAAATCAAGTATGAAACGATCGGAACATTGCTACAATTTTTAAGTACAGAAAAATGCTAGATTTTATACTAAAAACTTGTGTAATGCCCTAATTAAACTTTAAATTTTAACAATTTGTTGTGGAAAATTGCAGAAAATATCCCTGGCTTTTAAACATAGTCGACATTATCTTTTTGCCAAGTGCTGTAAATTTTCCTCGATTTTTATGGCTTTGAATTCCTCAGCTAAAATGTGTAAGGACTTTGAGTTGTTTGTAATTTGAATGCCCAACGAGGCACTTGGTCGTGTGACTGTGAGTGTGAGTATGAGTGGGTCCTTTGCCATAAATTACACACACACTGCTGACATCCTGCTGTTGTTCGGGATCTATCATCATCACCATCATCATTCGAGGCAGGCGGCAAGTGCATAATAAAATTTTATTATTTTCTATGCTTAAAGCGGAAATGAATGCAGCCCTCGCACACACGCATAAGAGGTCATACAAGTTAGCTGCTGGTCGGGATTCCAACTCGACATCCGCATACGCATCCTTATTCCACATCCACATCACCATCACCATCGCCATCAAGAGCAGCAAATTCGAGCTCACAGCAACAGCAGCTTTTCAGCAGCATTTTGCCCGCCTTATGCTCAAAGTAAATGGCTGCAAATTGCATTTTAATCACATTGTTGTGCTTGTGTGGAATGCATGGCACTTGCACTTGCAGCAGGACAACAGCAGCAGCAGCAGCTGCCAAGGACACTGCACAAAATCGGGATGGAGAGGCGGTGGCAGTGGCATTCTGAAGGCGTTCTAAGTGAATTTCCGGCTTTCCTGCTCCCCGAGTTGCCTGCCCCCCAATTAAACACGTCTTATCCCCTCAGAGTCTCACTTAAACCCAAATCAACTCGGCAGCTAGCCATGCACTGCGAAAAAAAAGGTGGCTTAAATGCCTAAAAATAAAATATTCCTCTTTTCTTAAATTTATTAATTTGTGTTTATCAATACATATCAAAATGTAAAAGAAAATTTCAAAATCGAACCATTCATTAAAAAGATATGAACATTTTCCGCTAGATGGCGCCACTTTTAACCTACTGCTCTCCATCTCTCTCGCTCATTCAGCTGATTAGCGATTTTTTTTTAAATTTATTATATTCAAATTCTTGATTTTATACCACCACTTAGCTTGATTGCACATCCCTATTTCAGATTCACCAGATCCTAAGTTATTACTATAAGCTCGCTTCATTGGCTGCTCCGTTGAACTCCATTCGAGAGTCACCGGTCCATTTCCATTACAGTTCACATGCTGCTGTCGAGTGCAGAGTTTTAGCGAGATTTCCGTCGGATTGCTTCAGGCTGACGGGGAAAATCACAGGAAATATGGAAAATGGCGGAGGAGGAGATGGTAGTTGGTAGAGAGAAAGTGGGGCAGAGATGGCCAGATGGAGATAATTGCCGAGTGGCATGTGATTGCATTCAATGCAGATTAGTTTGCGCTTTCCATGCTTCACATAGGATTTTCCTGTTCTGATTTTTCCGATTTTTCACTTCCATTCTCTCTCTACACTCTACCCCCAATCCTCCCACTTTAATCCGTTTGATTACACCTTGATCGATTGTACCGACATATTGCGTATACGCCACGTGAATACATTTTAATTAATATGCATGCCTCGCGGTTTTTCCACCTCAAGGCAGCGCTCATAAATTACAGCAAATATGCAGAGGACATGAGGAAGGGGGAGGCGTGTGGTGGTGACCAGGACAACATACGCCAGGATATAACCCCCCCCCTTCCTTTTTTTAGACCACCAGCAGCTTCCTTTACCACTTCCTCGGCTGCTGTCAAAAATTCTATTGCAAAAACTTCAGGAACTTTATGCCGTCGGTCTTATCGAGTGCCTATCGACCATTTTGATAGCCTTAATAATAATAGATATGATTTCTTTAACATTTATTATACATAATTACAACATTATTTCGACCTTTTTTCTCAAATATTTTTCAATTTTTCAAGCTTAATTTTTTTAAGTATAACAATCAAAAGGTACCTAAAAAGTAATACTCCTTGGTAACTTGACTTTTCGAAGTATTTCCTCATGTTTTCTTCTCGCTTGGCTTTAAATAACTTTTTGGCCAAAGTTTGTTTATGTCATACCGCCCCTAATCCGCGCTGTTTATAGGGTATCCGCGGGGGTAGCATGAAATGCATGCGAAGAACACGAAACGGAAAACGCAAACTTTTCCGCAGCATTTTTCTTTATACGCTCGCCGGGGCCAAAAGCAAGCCAAGCGGATTTGTAGCGTTTTTATTTATAAATTCCGCTTCGTTTTTTTTTCCTTTCGGTTTTCCCTTTTTTTTTTTTTTTTTCCTTTGCTTTGCTTTTTGTTTTTATGTAAAAGGGGGCGTGGCAGGGGCTTTGGCTGTATCTGGATTTTGGTTACGTGCACGCAGTCAGAGATTAGCTAAGCAGAAATGACGACCAGTGCAGGGGGTTTACTGGATTGACAGGGGGTTTCCAGAGTTCAGAGTTTCAGGGGGGCAGTGTGTCCTTGGTGGTGCAGGGTAGCTGCCTGCGTAGTGGCCATGCATGGAATTAGCCGCGTTAATAAAACGCCAGCGACTGCGGCAGCCAAATTGCCATTTAGGGATTGCCATCCGCCCCCCCCCTGGAAGATCCCTGGGTCTAGAAACCACCCTCCACCCACCGCCCTTAACTTGGCTTAACTTCCCATCTACTCCCCCTTACGCTATCCCTGTCTCTCTTTCTCTTTCTGACGCTTGGGGCAGCTCCAAAAACTTTTGCTCGTTAAAATAAATTTCGCCTTCTATAACCAAAATAAAAATAATAAAAAAAGAAAAAAAAAACAATAGAGTATGCATAAAAGAGCAAGAGGAAAATTTGAATACTCTTGTTGCTAAATTAGCAGACTTTTATAAGATAGTAATATTTAATTATATTATTATGTCACAGAGTTAGGTAATTTTTTAGATTTCCGTAAAGGTTTTTTGTTTTTTTTTTTAATTTTAATATTTGTAAGAAGAGATTTCGGTGCCACCCTAGAAAAGATTAGCATTTCAATAATGATTTTCTATAATATGTTTAAAAAAAATATTCTCTTTCTTACTGAGATGTTTTTGGTGTTTTTTTTTATATTTTCAAAAAACTCATCCCACATTTATGGCACAAAAATCCAGGGACTCGAATTCGCTGATCGAAGGAATGCTTCTTTTATGTCCAATATGTTTTTACTGGCTCAAACATTTTGCCAATTTTATTGTACCCTCTGCTGGAGTGTATAAAATACTAAATGTTCTTCTTCCTCATCTAGGGCTTTATCGTTTCTGTTTCTCTTGTTATTGTTGTTATTGTTGCTGCGTGAAAATTTACGCGCTTGAAGCTTTTATGGCTCATGAGGGCCCATTGCCGTCTAAGCCATTGTCTTCGGGTCCTGGCCAAGTTTATGGACTTTTTCGCCTGGCAATTAAATGTGCTCTTCCTGTACACAATATTGTGTGAAATAATAGCAGTGAAATGTGGATATAGTAGCTTAAAAGAATATATATTATGATCAACTTATTAGTAAAATGCTAAAAATATTTATTTGAAATTTTTATTTTGTTTAAATGTTTTTCTGATTTAGGTAAATATTTGAAATGTATTTTTTTAAGAATTTGTTTAAATCTTAAAACCTATTATTTTGTACCCAACTGTACACATACACATATCCGTCTCTTTCGGGCACTTTTGCAACTGATTGAGTTGCAGTCGCGCTAAAAACTTGCTAACAGCAAAGCAGCAACTTTTCCGATCCGACTTCTTGGCCAAAAAAAAAAAAAGAAAAGCAGACACACACACTCGAAAAGTTTGAGGGGCCAAAAGGGTTCGGGGATCAATCAGCTGGGGAGGTCCTTGCGAAAGTTGTAAATTGTTTTTATTGTCAGCAGCATGCTATGCTTCTGCTCCTCCTGCTAAACTTGCTTCCAGTATTTTCGGCATTTCTCTGGAGTTGGCCAACAATTCATTGGCTTACTTAGCAAGTTTGCTTGGCTACGGGCGATCTCCTGACTGCACTTGCAGCCGGGATTTTAGCCAAGATTTCTGGGAGTGAATTTCACAAGGAATGTCCGAAACAGAATTACTTTCACGGTATTTGCAGACTAAATAAAATAGTTTGTAGACTAAATACAGCTTAGAAGAGCTGTGAAGATTAATTGTTTCACAATGTAGTGTTGAAATTTTAAACATTTTTATAGGGATTTATTTTCTAACTTTAGCCAAAATTCGATTTGCTGTTCCCTTTTTTTTCTACACACGTTAGATGATTTCCTTGGCATTTTTTGGCTACACCTGACTTTGGGCAGGATTTTCCACGACCCCTTCCCCCGTTTTCCAGCAATTGATGTGCCCGTCACGTGTCGGCGCCTACGCGTATGCAGCACAAAATTTTAATGCTTTCTCCGCTTTCTCTGCTTTTTTCTCCCAGACATGAAGGTCATTTGGCGGCGCTGCTTTGTGTGCGCGAAAAACAAACAAACAAACAGCGGGGCAAAAATGAGAATGAAAATGAAAATAAATTAAAATTAAAACGAAATAAATTAGAAAATAAAACAGTGGATTTTCGCGCAGTTTTTCGCCGCCTTTGTCGCAGAATCTCTCGTTGGTCACGTACAAGTGACGGCCAAAGGAATTTTTAGATCTTTTTTTTTAATCATAAATTGTAGGCCATTGGGGTGTTTGGGTGCTGTGGGTTGTGGGTTGCGGTGCGGGGTGGTTGCTTGTTTTTGGGGTGGACAGCTACAATAATGTTTTTTGCTTTGTTGCGTAGTTTGCAATAAATTTCAGCACAGCCTCCCAGCTTTGCCCCCCAAAAAGCACTTCACATTCATTTTGCATTTTTGGCTTTACGCTTTTTCGGTGGGTGGGAGGAGGAGGAGGAGGAGGAGGAAGAGGGGGTGGTGTTTGGGCTGTGACTGCTGACAGATAGAGCGTCTGACCAACTGACAGATCGGGGGACGCAGCGAAGGGAAGACCCAAGGTTTTCCAGCCCAAGACAAATGATAAGCGTTGACATTTTCTTTTTTCTTTCTACTTTTCCCCACTTTGAATACCCCCAAGTTTTCTCCCAGTTCTCGCCGTTGTTTCGCTGTGTGATAAATTGCCAACAATCAAAATCCAAAGGCCAAATGCTTCGTTTCTCCCTCTTCGTCTTTGGCAAATGTAAATTTAATACTTGATTACCTGAAAATGCGATGGCAAACGCTGGGAAATTCTCGAATATTCTGCGAAATTTGATAAGCAATTTTTCGTCTATGTACTCGCAGAGCAGAAACAAAACAGAACAAGACAAATATCCCAGGGGAAACCAAGTTGTTTCAGAAATATACCAGGAAAAGGAAAAAAATGTATGTAATAGAAAATGTAAATTTCGAGGAGAGAATCGCCTGAATTAAATAAAGTTAAATGCTAAATTTTTAACAAAATGCTAGACTGAATTTACCTAATTAATTCTGTTTATTAAATTCAAGGCCTTTCCTTTCTCTCCTATTAAACTATGCATGTGCCTGTTCGACAAGAAAATCCCCCAAGAAAGATGAAAGAACTTCGTTTTGGGCCCACAAATTGCTGGATATTCATTTTCCCCTTCGCATTCGCCTCTCTAATGCCAACATTCAGCAACTCCATTGACTTTTCCCATTGCCATGAAATTTGTATCTTTTCATCTTGTTGGCCCTATCTATATTTTTATCTGTGTGTCATCGTCGGCTAACCGCAAGCGCATATAACATATGGAAACTGTCCCCGACTTTCCCTCTTTTCCTTCGACATGTCAAACTATGACCCGTAGAAAATTTTCGAATTTAATTCAATTAGTTTTTCCTTCTTCCCTTTTTGCGGAGCTCGTTTTTATGAGCAATTCAAGTAATGTCGTACCGACGTAACCTCAGTGCCCCCCGCATTTGCCTGCAAATATTTAGAGAAAATATCTTGGCCCAGGACCCGGGGCCTATTTTGTGGCTGGCCGAAAGGAAGCAAAGCAGAGTTGGCCAAAAAAAAGAAGAAAAAAATGGGCCAGGAAAAAATATGGTTCTAATAGCCGATACTGAAAGTGCGCTAGAAGAGGTTTTTTATTATATTTTATTATTATAATTAAATTAAACAATTAAAAATGTGCCTAAAAGTATGCCGTGAATAAATTGCTGTATAAATTCATATCACTTTTGGGCCAATCACATATTGTTGCATACTTTTAGACACCTATTTCGACTTTTAAAATAAAAGCTTTAATATTTGTACGAATATTTTAATGAAACTATCTTTCTTCTGAATTCATTACCCTGTCTAAACCCATGTGCCCCCTTGTAGGGCATACAAATCGAAAGAAATGCCTGCATGAAGGGAAATTTAACATGTGTTCAGGGCGGATTTTCGGCATGGGCGAAGGGGGAGCGACTTGTAGGCGGTATCTGACGAGCTCATCTTGTGGTTTTTAAGTGCTCTAACGGCATGTGCCGCCCCCTTTTTCCGGCCTCGTCGTCTTTTTTTCCCTCTTGCTTTTTTGGTGATTTAAGAAAATTGATGGCTTGCTCTTGACATGACTTGCCAATGGACCAGTGGACCAGTGAAAACCCGCTCCAAACCCAAGGGCGTGACAATGCGAAATGGAAGAGGAAGTCGAGCAAAAAGGCCATAGAAAAATGGGAAGAAAATACTAGAATCAGGGGCCTCTCGCTTAAAAATTCATAGATTTGATTTGCTTGTAGTGCGGCGCTCAAAGATGTTTGCACAATTCCCAAAAGGATTAGAGGACCCAAGCAGGCAGAAAATGTTCTCAAAAATATGCCACGGCATCGGGATTTATTTGGCAGCCATAAATGTGACAATAAAATATTGGGGGGAGCCTTGTAGACAAGCACAAGCTTTGATTTATTACAAGTAGGAAAAAGAGAAAATAAGTAGAATCTTTGTTATTACTCATACATTTTTGTAATTAATGCCAAAACCAAAATTAAAATTATAAATTTAAAAGGAGTCTCCCGTTTTCAATTTAATTTTTGCACTGCTGCAAGTTCGTCTTGAAAATATATAGCTCAAGTGTTAATTAGCCCCGCTACATTTGCAATGGAAATTAAGGTTGAGGCATTTCCCCCATTTCTAACGCTTTTCGGGCTTTCACGGAGCGGAAATTAGCTCACTGGAGAGCCTTCGACCCGGATTCAGTCAACACTTTCATTTTGATTGCTTGGCAAAAAGGCAGAAAGGAGTTCGAGATCCCATTCCCCTTTCCAATCTCGCACGCGATGCAATTGTGTGTCAACCCCCGTTGAAATGTAGAAATGTGGAAATGTGAAAATGAAAAAGAAATCCCTTTGACTAGATTTAATTAAATCCGGACAAAAAATAACGAATTTTCAGCATTTTTCGCCAGCGTTTAATTAGACGAGCGAAGCAGAGTGGCAAAGGCAGCCCGGCCACGTGGCGTATACGCAATGCGCCAAAAAGGAAAACAAAGATGGGAAAGTGAAGGCGAAAGCGAGCAGAGAAATCGGTGTCATGTTAATGACCGATTAGCATGGCGTGTGCACCATCGGGACTTAAGTTTTTCGGGATGACGGGTGGATGGTTTAGGTGGACGAGATGGGTGGGTGTACACCGTGAACTGTGACCTGTCAGCTCCACTCGAAGCGAACCGTCAAACGCACTTCGTTGGGGGAAAGTGAAAGGTGAGACCGAGTTACTGCATAGTTTAATTGAAAAGCTCGGGGTTTCATTAATTTCCTGTCATTTATCAGGGCTGATGATTATTTGGCCATTAAACAACCTCGTTTAACGCGTATAAAAATATATCAAAGAATTTTTAAGCCATTAAAAGGGCAACAAAATAAAATATATATTAAATATATTATAATATATATTTTTCTGACCTCTAACTTTCAGTGTGTCTAATTTCATGGGCTTACGATTATTTAGCAATTAAGCAAGGTCTTTTAAAACGTATAAAAATATATCAAAGATTAAATTAAAAATGGAAACCAAATTAAATATATATTAAATATATTAAACTTTAAATATTAAACTGACCCCAACTTTCAGTGCTATATTTATACCCATAGATTACTGGCTTTGGTTAATTTCTTGCGCCACATTTCCTTCCGGCTTCTTTCTGAGCTTTTGCCCTGCGAACTGACCTAAGCGGCTTTGTCCACATAACAAATTAAAATGTGGCACGCAAATGGAATGCCCAGCGCAATTTTCACCCAACGAAAGGGCGTTTTCCGATTTTCGCAGGCATCATCATAGCGCAAAATGGAAATTTGTGTCGCATTCCAAGGAAGTTCATATATATCATGTAAGTTTTTTCGGGGATTTCGGGGGTAGTGCTGCTGCTAGGTGTATATATACACACATATAATGGTTAAAGTAAATTGGATTTCGCTTTATGCAAATTTATGCGCACAGATTGAGTGACATTAATGGATGATGAAGTCGCCAGCCATGACTGAATCGCAATCGCACCGCGCGAAGGGAGGTGCACGGAGGGGGTGGAGAAGGGCGAGGAGGAGGGGGAGGGCCATTCTTTGTGGGAGGGCCTTGGGGCCACAACTTACTCCCCCGAGAAATGGAGGCCGCGAACGTGCTTTCGCTATGACCACAAAAGCTGAACCACTCAAAACCCCCTCTCAAAAACGGGGTTTCTGCACAATTGCGGAAAGTAGAAAAAAAAATCTGCTTTGGCAGGTTTCGCCTAATACTAAAAATATACCTAATATTTATAATTATTTATCTATTAAATTAATTGTCATTTTCCCCAGAAATCACTTAGAAAAGCGTCCAAAAGTATGCAACAATATATTTTAAGATGAGGCTCTTTTTCGTGGCATACTTTTGGACACCTTGACAAGTGATTTTAAAACCCTGGGGATTTCACTGTCCTTTTTTAAGACACTTTATTTATGCTAGAGGGTTGCTTCTGCCCGGCAAACTCTTGACCAAAATGAATATACCCTGTGCGATGGCCCAAAGTAAACATATTCAACAAATTGCAATCAAAAGCTGGGGCGAGGGACCAAGTGAAAGGAGGAATTTTCGGCTTAATTAGGAATGAACAAAACAACAACAAAAAACATGGTAAATGTGGAGAAGTTTATGTAGGGGAGGTTGCTCATTAAGCTGTTGTTGCTTTATGGCCATTTAAAACATTTATGGCCAAGAGCGCTTGAATGACAGGTGCGATGGCAGCGGGCAACCTTGCCCATTATGTGACCCCCCTTCCATCCCAAAAAAAAAAAACCACCCACCATTTTTAATTGTGTGTTTACAGGAGCAGAGAAACAACAAGGACATTGCGATCCTGATTGCCACTTTACAAATGGAACTCTCACAATTTAATTTTTAATGTCCGCCTGTTTGTTGGCCTTTGTTTAATTTATTCATTTACTTATAGTTTAGTTTTTATGGCCTGCGGCGATGTGTTGTTGTTTGTGACGAAATTTAATTAGTGAGCCCATCGCTTTTTTTTATTATGCAGCTTGTTTTGATTTTACACTCTGCGAATAATTACAAAAATTTACCCAGGCTTAAAAAAGCTTTGGAAAATGTATTCAGAAATTTATGATTGGCTTTAACCTAATTGAGAGTTGAGTCCCAGCCCTAAAAGCTAATCGAATTGGTTTATTTTAATTTGTGCTTTTTTATTTTCCCTTTATTTCCTTTTTTGTGCTTTCCCTTCTTTTTGGAACAGCGTCACGTTTCCATTCGCCATGGCAAATTCAATTTACGCTCATTACAAATGGCGACACACAGGTCAAAGCGGCCACGCCCCCTCACTGTGTTCGCGCCCACCTTTTCTTTTTTTTTTGTACTGGCCAAAGGAATGCCTATAAAAAACACAAAGCAAAAGCGCTTGAAATTGGACCCTAAAAATGGTAAAAAATAAAGAAGGGAAACCTTAAGAAAGGGTAAGTACCGAATTAGTTTGTACGCTTTTTAAAATAATATGACAAAAAATCTAAGAAAGTTCAAAAATAAATTACAAATGATGTTGAAAATATTTTAAGATATTTTTGTAATAAGGATATTTTTCAGTCACCATTATTAACTAAAAATATATTACTGATTAACGAAAGGAATATATATTATAGAAAATCATTATTTCTTAGGCTAACCCAAGGAATTCCAGAAAGTCAAAGACTTGATCGACTTTCAAGTTAACTCCCCTGAAATATTTCAAAGGGTATTGCAAATGCGAAAATAAATGGCTATATCTTTCGCATAAGGACCAAATCGAAGGCAATGAAAGGGCGTCTTTGGACGCTGGCAAGTGGACCTCCGGCGCACTTTCCGTCGACGTGGGCGGTAAATGAAATAAAATTTAATATAATTACCTCCATTTGGGAGCCCTTCTTGCCCATGGAGCCACCACCACCGCCCGTGTGGCCGCCGCTCTGTGCGGCATTCATGGTGGTTTTTGTATCTGTTTCTGTATCTGGATTTGGATCTCCAACGGTCGGTAGCTGCGGTCGGTGTGTCCTGGCACTCGGTATCTACGTTTGGCTGCCTTCGGCCGCCTTAATTATTATCGTCGGGCGATAAATCCTTCGGCCTGCCTGCTCCAATTGAAATTTATGTGTAATTTGAGTTCGTTTTGCACTCTGCATTAAAGTTCGTTGAAAGATTTATTGCATTATTTGAGTTGAGTATGGTTTATTTGATTTGGTTGCTTTTGCCGCCGCTGTCGCCTATCTTTCCGCCCTGCACTTTGGCACGCACCGAATTATGCTTTTTTTTATCTCCCCCTTACTTATGGTACACTGAGAGGAATATTGGGTGATTTATGGCATTTTTTGTCTGGAAGCTGTTTGCATTTAATTTGAGATTATTTCAAGGTTTTTCGAAATATTTAATGGGGAATGGAATTAATTATAAATGGCCTACAATGCCACAGAGAAAGGAAAGTTTTTGAAATAACTTTTAAGTCTCAAAATATGCACCTAAAAGTATGCAGAGAAAAATGGATAATCGTCTGCCAATAAAATTTCATATAACTTTTGGGCTAAAATATATTGTTGCCTACTTTTAGACACCTCTTATTTTAATTTAATCATTTTTTTCTCTGTGCAGCTGCAATTTGGGAAAGTTTCGCTGACAGCTCCTTCATGCTAATGATACACAACCAACTGGGGATCGGGGGATTTGCGGGGTTTGGGATGCTGGGTGCTGCGAATGAGATACTTGAGCACGTCGTCCGCCTTTAATACAATGTCTTTGCTGGGCGGACAACAGTGAATAGCAACAGAAACTCAAGCTGAAGTTGAAACTTAAATAAGCCAACAGCAGAAACGAAAACAACAACGAGGACAGTTGTGTGCGGTTAATGTAACTATATACGGGCACTTGACGTCCTTGCCAACATATCGCATGACTTGTCACCCAGTGGATGGGAATGGGCGGTTTTGGTCTAAACGAACAAAGTCCTTTAAAATGTCACAAAAGCTGCCCAGCATCCGAATTGTATCAATCGAATGACAGAAAGTGAAAGCAATACTTTATCCTAGATTATAAAAAAATGAAACAAATTAAAATTAGTTTTGGAAGATCTTTCGTTCACTTTAAATAATTATATATTTAATTTCTAGTATTTTTTATATTTATTATTTAAATATTTTCGAGGTTTAAAGATCACAACTAAAAACCAGAAAAATATTTCCAGGGGTTAACCAAAAGATTTCTAAAAACTTAGTGTCATTGTCTTGATTTTGGAAAGTTAGTGTGAGTTTGGCTTGGTTAGACGTGGAAAGTTTTCGGAGATAATTCAATAAGAGATCCGCATGCATTTGCTTTAATTTCATTTCGTTTCAAAACTTTCCAGGGCCACGCATATATTTTTTTCTCTTCTCTTTATTTTTTAAAGTTTTCCATTTGTGTGTTAATGCCACAAGATGACAGGAAATTTTAATAAACTTCGTCGTGTGTGTCGTCGGGCATAGAAATGCGTGTTCAAAAGAAACTTTCGGATAAAAGGAGGAATAAAATCCAAAAAAAGGAGAGAAAAGGGGGAGACCACACCAGAGACCGGGCGAAAAGTGAAAGATGATGAAGGCAATTTATTCGAACCCTTAAGCCTTTGATGGGAATGGGAAAAGGGAATCTAAGGGGGTGTGGGGACCCCAGACAATGCTCTTAGGCTCACATATGTGAACCAGCCGAAGGCCTAATTGCTGTTGTTTGTCTGAGGGCCCGGCCTTCCTTTTTTCTTGGCCTATTAATTTGCCTAAAAGTTGAGCCACAGTTTGGCCCACAGGGATGAAATTAGAGATAGAACGAATCGCTTTGTTTTTATGCATTTGCTACGTGATTTAATTAGTTGACGCTGTTTGGCAAATTACCCGAAGCCCGACTTTTGGCTAATTACCAGGGCATTATTAACATATTGCCGTTGCCCAAAAAGGGGAAAAGGGAAAGGACTGAAAGGACTCAAAGGACCAAGGAAAGCGATAAACATCACCGATAAGCAGCGAGCATTGTGTCTCTATCCGGCTTCTATTTGCCATGCAAATATTGGCCAAAGACAACGGCAAAGTAACCGATGCCAAAGCCAGACAATGCCAATTCCCAAATAAATAAGGTAAGGCATCAGGAATCAGCATTTAGCATTCAGCGTTCACCAAGTACAAAGTGCAAAGGACAAAGGACCAAGGGAGGCACACAAAGGGACCAAGGACGACGGCATTTTACGGGCTCTTCGGGGCAATCAGCACGCAGCCAAACGAGAGAGAAATCAAAGATTTGCCAATCGGAATTCCTCAGCAATTTGTGTCGACTTTTTATTTTATTTTATTTTATTTTAGCAATCTGTGCACAGGGATGATGGCAACAGGCTGAAGCCCACTGCTTCAGTTACCCACAAAAGCGGCAAAAGCAACCACGAGGCGTATACTTGATTTCTAGCCCTGCAATCCTTTGTTTGCGGTGCCTTTAATATTATTTATTTATTTACTTATACTCTGGCTAAGAGGTTATTATAAGTTGACTACCTTTTCGTATTATTAGTTATTGTTCATGTATTATTTTTGTATTTATTTCATTACAGTTTTATTAAATTACAAAAAAATCTTTGAAAACTACAAAAATCTCTTTACCAAATTCCAAATTTAATTGTATATTCTTACAACGAGAGAATTTTACATTTAAGATAAGTTTCGAATAATATTTTAATTGTATATTCTTACAACGAGAGAATTTTACATTTAAGATAAGTTTCGAATAATATATGTCTGTAGACATTTTACGTAACCCACTTTGACTAATTCGATAACTGCTAAATATTTTAATAATCTTATTACATACAATTTAAATTTATTTAAAAATATTTCCTCTCTTTTAAAAATTTTCTTTAGCTATTTTATACTAGAGTCTCGTTAAACAGTTTATTAAACAAATGTGTTTCAAACATTTTAATTCGCGGACCTCCACTTAAATCTCTTTTTTCCAATTCCCCTGCCTTAATTCCTGGTTATGGCTTTTTTATACGTTTTTTATTGGATTACTTTACGGCTTTGGTTGGCCAATTGTCAATTAAGCAATTTGCGCATTTTTATTTCACACTCACAGAATTTCCGCTTGTACTGGTTTATAGCACCGAAAAAAAAGCCAACGATATTTATATATAAAAATATTCAATGGGGCGTGGTTAATAATTAATTAACGTGGAATTTTCCAGTGTTTTTTTTTTAATTTTTTTAGATTATTTTCTTTTTTAGTGGAAAAATGGGCGCGTAGAGAGGATAATTTCAAACGGGCAACGACGATCGCCGACGACGAGATGCGCCAGGATTCAAAGGAGCAACGAGGACGAGCGTCGCGATTTCCGCTCGCGCGTTTTCCGTGCGACTTCAGCGGTGCGACTTCAGCAGCTGGCGTTTTGGGCAGAACTGAGCGAAGACGCTGCGGAAAATCGGAAAATCGCACACGCACATGTCGCCTGGCCAGCCAGTTTCCATTCGACATTTTCCGAATTATCACAGCAGCCGCGCGCTTGTGGAGCTTTCAAAACATCCGCATGAAAGCTGCCCTGCCGCCTGTTTTGTGGCACGCAAGCTTTTGGCCCGTCACGTGGAAACTGGGATGGAAATTCGCCAGGAAAAGCGCGGAAAGCGGCGAGCAAAACAAAATCGCCGAAAGCAAAATAGAAGCGAAATTAAAGCCAAACGACAGGATAAACAGCAGAATATTAAACAAAATTCGTGTAAAATGTCTCAAAAAGTGAATGTTATATTTAATTATATATATTTTAATTTTAATTTAATTTCTTAGAAATTCTCTTTAAACTCTTAACATATTATTATGCATTCATCTCGTTTCTTTTTTGTTATTTTGCCATTTCCTAAAGCTTTAAACAAACCAAAAACTTTCCTTTAGGAGCATAATGACAGAACGTGCCTAATGAGGTTGCTCTTTTTCTCATGTCGTTACTTTTAAAGTTTCTGCCATCCTGCACAGTTTTCTTTTTTAAGTTTCAACCGAGTCAGCAAAGGCGCTGAATTAGTGAAGCACACGATGGACATTAAGTAGAAAAAATCTTAGCAGAGTGCTAAAAGTCACTAAAAAAAAATATATTGCCATTTTAATTGAATAGTTTTTTTTCAAACAAATAGTTAACCACCCTGTATGTTTGTCATATAAATTTAGGGTATTTATATTCTTTTTATTTACATCTTAATATTTGGAAAATTATTTAAAACATTAATCTACACAATGTAATGTTATTTATGGGTGAATCTAATTTTTAAGCATAAATGCAATTGGTTACACCTTTTAGGTTTTTCTATACCCTCAGGCTGTTATGAAGACGATTGCCGCCCATTTTCCCAGTCCATACGTGCCCCTATTTGTGTATTTTTTGGGACCATGTCAGAGGAATGAATAATGTGCACCTGGGCGCAAAAAAAAGGGGGATGGATGGCAGATGGAAGATGGGATCTGCAACGAACCCAAACCCCCGGGAGGACCAGGGGTTAACCAAAGCCGTTGATCAACCGCCGCTGTTTGCTTGCCGTTTGTTTGTCTTGACTTCGCGTCCATTTAGCATATTTCATGCTCCCTCGTCCTGCGTCCTCCGACCAGCGTCCTGCGTCCTGTGCCATGAAAAATCCTTTATGGCAAGTGAATGGAATAACCAAGCAGCCGCCGACGGCAGCTGAATGAAAGTCATTGCCTACATAAAAATGCTTTCCGCTTGCTTAGCCACGCCAAGTTTTTCCTTTCAGCTAATGTCTAATAAGCAATTTGCCCCCTTTGTTTTTTCCCCGTCAATTGAGGGATTCTTTTTACAAATGATGCCAAGTTACTGGGCGAAAAACCCGAAAAGCACGAAAAACCCCCAAGTGAAAAGTGAAAACTCAGCAACAGGCCCGCGGCCAACAGTCGAAAAAGTCAAAAAAAAAAAAGTCAGGGGGTCATAAATTTTGTTTTGCCAACAGCTTTTCAATGCCATTTTCCGAATGCAGTGGAAAAACCACACACAGCGCTGTGCAACGCTGCGTATGCTTAACACTCCGCAGCGAAATGATTTATGCGCTGCACGAAGTCAAGGGAAAAGAAAGGAGAAAGTAGAAAGAAGGAAAAGGTAGGAAAAGGAGGGAGCGTAAAAGAAAATGTGGAAAATGGTGGTAGCGGGAAACTTTATGTTTTGAATATGTTTTCAGCTTTTCCAGGAGGAACCCAAGCTCTTAAGAGACTTTCCTAAAAGCCCAAGGGAAAGAATTTTCAACTGGCTTTTAAGCTTGCAAGTTGTAAGCTAAGCTTAAAAAGCTATTGTAAGCCCAAAGATTGTTTTCTAGGATAATAACTTAAGAGCTTTTACTGAAGCTTTTGCTACGAAAATGGTAGTTAAGTTTGGAACTATTTTTTAAATTTCAATTTCAATTTTCCTTTTAAATTTGTCTTTCATAAATAAAAGCAACTACCTATTTTTTTCCAACAAAATTGTAATGCCACATTTAGTCGCGCCAAGAAACTTTTATGAAAATGAAACTGTATCGTATAAAAATATAAATAAAAGTAAAAACCCTTTTCTTATGCTAAACAAAACAAAGTAAAATGGTTGACAATAAAATCGGATTGTAAGGAACAAACCCTTGAAACATGAAACTCATAATTAGAAAAAGCATATTTCATTCCCCCCACTTTTCACTGCTAATTGTCATTGCAAATGTGAGGGTTTGTCATTTCCCCTTTTTAGTGGAAATGTCACTTAACTTCAGTTCCCTCTGGCAGTTTTCCAGCTCGCGTTGTCTCCGCCGGAAAAAGTATTAACTCCCCAACGACGACTGCCATCAACTGCAGCAGTTTAATTGCAAATTGCTGGGAACTCGCCTGGTCGGGCAATTACGAAATGATGGGTTGGGGTAGCGGCCCATAGCTGTGGGACGAAGGGGTTGCGCTTACCTATACACTTAAAGAACTAAGTTGGCTGAATTACGAAATATAATTAAAATTAAAAACGAAACCGAAATTCGGAAATAAACATTAACACAAAAAAAAATAGAATATACCCATACTTAAAATTGAGTTTGTTTATAATTTAAATAAATAAATAATAAATAATGCAAGGACTTTAAAACGCCAATTTGTATTAACATTTTTCCTTTAGTGCACGGATGTTGTTCCATTTGGCTCGGGCATAAGGACATTTCAGGGGGATGCGACTTTGCAAATGCATTTTCCATGAGCGGGACTCATCGTCCTTTTCCTCCTCCTCCGGAAAAACCCATAACTATCCCCAGCTGCAGCTGCACCATCATCGTCTTCATCATCGGGCACTTGTCTGCCGCTCTTGTGGCGCGTTTCTATTTCTATTTCCATCCTTGCCGGCATCCTTTCCATCCTTTGCCAACTTCCGCAACGCTGACGCACAGTGGGTGTGATTATGCACTGGCAAAAAAAATGCAAGGAAAAAAAAGACTCTGCACTATTTAGATAAATCCAATGCACCGCAAATCTTTCAATTTATTTTGAAATTTAAATTGTTATATATTTTTTTTATTTGTTATGCATTTTTAAAACAAGAAGGACTTTCTATGCCTTCATTTTCTCAGTGCTGGCGAAGATATAAGATGTTTTTCAGGGGGATGGTTAGCGACTTCCTTTCCGCTTGCGTAGGTGTTTCGCTCGTGGCCATCTTTTGGCCTCAGTTTGCCATTTTTCTTCATCTTTTGTGAGCGCTGATGAATTCGTTAGACGCCACCCCCTTTCAACTGCCCCTCATCCCAGCCCCCATACCCCACGCCCATGGTCGCACCTTTGGGGCAATCGTGCGCAGGTTGTAAACAACAGGCGGTGGGAAAAGAATGGAAACAAAAACCGCAATAAGTGAACATTTCAGTGTCGCCTCCTTGACGTCAGCGGCAGCAGGAAAATGCGGGAAAATCAGGGAAAGCATCAGAAGCCGCAGGAATGCAAACAGATGACATGCCGGAAGGAAAGCCACAGGAATCCATTGGTTTTACAAAGATTTCCATTCCTTTCGAAGGAAATACCGTTATGAAAATCGCAAACAAACAATTAGGTTTCCATTCAGGAAATTTGCATACAAATTTTGGAGTTTTATTTTTAAAGTGGGTTTCCTAAGACAAAAATAACAAATTTCGATAGGTATTGTTGAAACACAACCAACCCTAGGCACATTTTAAAAAATCATAGTAGGCCTCCCTAAATATAAGTCAAATATTTTCACCTTTACTTCAAAAGCCTGAGACTTTGGAATAAAAAAAAAATATGAAAATAAAACTAATTATATTCTTTCTTTTGCTACGCCTCCAATTGGCCCAGCTGGGAATGCACATTGACGAAGGCGACATTCCCGAGTACCTGAGCAACGGACTGGATCCGCAGAAGAAGCAGCGCAGCTGGGACTTCGAGGAGGAGGAGCAGGACCAGGAGCGGGACCAGGACCAGTGGCAGATCCATGCCTACATCGAGTCGCAGTCGGGGATCTGTTCCGCCGAGTCGCCCCACGATGTGCGGTACGAGAAGAACGACCGGTGCAAGACCACCGGTTCCAAGAAGATCGTCAAGGACGAGGACGATGATGATGAGGAGGCCGATCCTGCGGCCAATGGCGATGAAGATGACAATGACAGCGACAACGACGAGGATGATGACGACGAAGACGACGGCGACGATGAGGACGATGATGAGGAGGGCGACGGCGGCAATGAAATGCAGCTGGAGGACGAGGCGTTTGTGGAGAGGATCACCTGTCTACTGGGATCCCTGCACAAGCACACCAAGGCCATGAGCGATAATCTCAAGATCCTGCAATCGCGTTTGGGAACCCGAAAGAATTCCCCATCCCAATCCCAATCGGGGGGCAGCACTTGCAGGAAGAATAACTTTGGCACCCTGCTCGCGGCTCACCCCACTCATGCCAAGTGGCTCAAGAAACCGGATTTCTACGGCGAGGAGGAGCCGTGTGGTCCGGACAAATGTGATGCCCCGGAGAGCTCGGAGGAGTTCGAGGAGGGCCGCCGGCCACAGGCTTTGGGTGAGGAGCACCGGCTCCTCGTTCCGCCGCTTTTGCAGCTGATCCAAGGCTCGGCCACCTTGCAATCGCACTTGAAGGACCGCCAGGAGGCCGCCGCAGGATCGAAGCCCAGATATTGGATGCCCTCGCGGGAAGCCTGGGCTCCCGAGGAACTGCAGGCCGCATCGAAGTCGCCGGCCGCAGATAAAACTCAGCTGCGCTGCGAGGACTACGAGGCGCGGCTGAGGCGTCTCATGGACAATCGCGATGAAATCGAGCGGAATGTGATGAGGATGATAAGTCCGCTGCACTAGGAAACTTCATAGTGCACATAAATGTTATGAAGCTTGTAGCCAATGATTTCCTAATGAAATAAAATATTTTTTTGGCGGCAGTTGGGGCTTTAAATATTTATTTTCAAATTGCGAATTTTCCACATACAAATATTTTGTTTTTTCGCTGAAACAAAGGAAATATCTATCCAATTTTGGATTGTCATACCTTTCTGAACTCGTTATTAAATTTCCTAACGATTGGCATTTAAACCTTGACATTATATTTGTTTTAAATTTTTCGCAAAAAATCATGGGGTACCCCCTTATAAAAAAATTAAAAATTGGCGAAAATTTTATTTTTTCAAAATTACACGGAAAGTTTTATGGATTTATAGCAAATTTTGTTATCTGTTCAAAACAGTATGATTTTTTGGTGTAGGACCATTTTTGGCCAAGTTACAGCAAAAAAACCAAAAGAAAAAATTCCAATTTTTGTCAAAAACTGAAATCGCAAATTTCCAAAAAAAAACCAAACCCGTTTTTTCGCTAAAACGTTGCGGTTTTTTCGCTATAACAAAGCAAATACTGATTCAAAGTATGGATTGTCATACCTTTCTGAACTCGTTATTAAATTTCCTAACGATTGGCATTTAAACCTTGACAATTTATTCATTTTTAATTTTTCGCAAAAAATCATGGGGTACCCCCTTATAAAAAAATTAAAAATTGGCGAAAATTTTATTTTTTCATAATTACACGGAAAGTTTTATGGATTTATAGCAAATTTTGTTATCTGTTCAAAACAGTATGAATTTTTGGTGTAGGACCATTTTTGGCCAGGTTACAGCAAAAAAACCAAAAGAAAAAATTCCAATTTTTGTCAAAAATTGAAATCGCAAATTTCCAAAAAAAAACCAAACCCGTTTTTTCGCTAAAACGTTGCAGTTTTTTCGCTATAACAAAGCAAATACTGATTCAAAGTATGGATTGTCATACCTTTCTGAACTCGTTATTAAATTTCCTAACGATTGGCATTTAAACCTTGACAATTTATTCATTTTTAATTTTTCGCAAAAAATCATGGGGTACCCCCTTATAAAAAAAATAAAAATTGGCGAAAATTTTATTTTTTTAAAATTACACGGAAAGTTTTATGGATTTATAGCAAATTTTGTTATCTGTTCAAAACAGTATGAATTTTTGGTGTAGGACCATTTTTGGCCAAGTTACAACAAAAAAACCAAAAGAAAAAATTCCAATTTTTGTCAAAAACTGAAATCGCAAATTTCCAAAAAAAACCCAAACCCGTTTTTTCGCTAAAACGTTGCAGTTTTTTCGCTATAACAAAGCAAATACTGATTCAAAGTATGGATTGTCATACCTTTCTGAACTCGTTATTAAATTTCCTAACGATTGGCATTTAAACGTTGACAATTTATTCATTTTTAATTTTTCGCAAAAAATCATGGGGTACCCCCTTATAAAAAAATTAAATATTGGCGAAAATTTTATTTTTCCAAAATTACACGGAAAGTTTTATGAATTTATATCAAATTTTGTTATCTGTTCAAAACAGTATGAATTTTTGGTGTAGGACCATTTTTGGCCAAGTTACAGCAAAAAAACCAAAAGAAAAAATTCCAATTTTTGTCAAAAACTGAAATCCCGAATTTCCAAAAAAAAAACCAAACCCGTTTTTTCGCTATAACAAAGCAAATACTGATTCAAAGTATGGATTGTCATACCTTTCTGAACTCGTTATTAAATTTCCTAACGATTGGCATTTAAACCTTGACAATTTATTCATTTTTAATTTTTCGCAAAAAATCATGGGGTACCCCCTTATAAAAAAATTAAATATTGGCGAAAATTTAATTTTTCCAAAATTACACGGAAAGTTTTATGAATTTATAGCAAATTTTGTTATCTGTTCAAAACAGTATGAATTTTTGGTGTAGGACCATTTTTGGCCAAGTTACAGCAAAAAAACCAAAAGAAAAAATTCCAATTTTTGTCAAAAACTGAAATCCCGAATTTCCAAAAAAAAAACAAAACCCGTTTTTTCGCTATAACAAAGCAAATACTGATTCAAAGTATGGATTGTCATACCTTTCTGAACTCGTTATTAAATTTCCTAACGATTGGCATTTAAACCTTGACAATTTATTCATTTTTAATTTTTCGCAAAAAATCATGGGGTACCCCCTTATAAAAAAATTAAATATTGGCGAAAATTTTATTTTTCCAAAATTACACGGAAAGTTTTATGAATTTATAGCAAATTTTGTTATCTGTTCAAAACAGTATGAATTTTTAGTGTAGGACCATTTTTGGCAAAAAAACCAAAAGAAAAAATTCCAATTTTTGTCAAAAACTGAAATCGCAAATTTCCAAAAAAAAACCAAACCCGTTTTTTCGCTAAAACGTTGCAGTTTTTTCGCTATAACAAAGCAAATACTGATTCAAAGTATGGATTGTCATACCTTTCTGAACTCGTTATTAAATTTCCTAACGATTGCCATTTAAACCTTGACAATTTATTCATTTTTAATTTTTTGCAAAAAATCATGGGGTACCCCCTTATAAAAAAAATTAAAAATTGGCGAAAATTTTATTATTTCAAAATTACACGGAAAGTTTTATGAATTTATAGCAAATTTTGTTATCTGTTCAAAACAGTATGAATTTTTGGTGTAGGACCATTTTTGGCCAAGTTACAGCAAAAAAACCAAAAGAAAAAATTCCAATTTTTGTCAAAAACTGAAATCCCGAATTTCCAAAAAAAAAACCAAACCCGTTTTTTCGCTATAACAAAGCAAATACTGATTCAAAGTATGGATTGTCATACCTTTCTGAACTCGTTATTAAATTTCCTAACGATTGGCATTTAAACCTTGACAATTTATTCATTTTTAATTTTTCGCAAAAAATCATGGGGTACCCCCTTATAAAAAAATTAAAAATGGGCGAAAATTTAATTTTTCCAAAATTACACGGAAAGTTTTATGAATTTATAGCAAATTTTGTTATCTGTTCAAAACAGTATGAATTTTTGGTGTAGGACCATTTTTGGCCAAGTTACAGCAAAAAAACCAAAAGAAAAAATTCCAATTTTTGTCAAAAACTGAAATCCCGAATTTCCAAAAAAAAAAACAAAACCCGTTTTTTCGCTATAACAAAGCAAATACTGATTCAAAGTATGGATTGTCATACCTTTCTGAACTCGTTATTAAATTTCCTAACGATTGGCATTTAAACCTTGACAATTTATTCATTTTTAATTTTTCGCAAAAAATCATGGGGTACCCCCTTATAAAAAAATTAAATATTGGCGAAAATTTTATTTTTCCAAAATTACACGGAAAGTTTTATGAATTTATAGCAAATTTTGTTATCTGTTCAAAACAGTATGAATTTTTAGTGTAGGACCATTTTTGGCCAAGTTACAGCAAAAAAACCAAAAGAAAAAATTCCAATTTTTGTCAAAAACTGAAATCGCAAATTTCCAAAAAAAAACCAAACCCGTTTTTTCGCTAAAACGTTGCAGTTTTTTCGCTATAACAAAGCAAATACTGATTCAAAGTATGGATTGTCATACCTTTCTGAACTCGTTATTAAATTTCCTAACGATTGCCATTTAAACCTTGACAATTTATTCATTTTTAATTTTTTGCAAAAAATCATGGGGTACCCCCTTATAAAAAAAATTAAAAATTGGCGAAAATTTTATTATTTCAAAATTACACGGAAAGTTTTATGAATTTATAGCAAATTTTGTTATCTGTTCAAAACAGTATGAATTTTTGGTGTAGGACCATTTTTGGCCAAGTTACAGCAAAAAAACCAAAAGAAAAAATTCCAATTTTTGTCAAAAACTGAAATCCCGAATTTCCAAAAAAAAAAAAAACCCGTTTTTTCGCTATAACAAAGCAAATACTGATTCAAAGTATGGATTGTCATACCTTTCTGAACTCGTTATTAAATTTCCTAACGATTGGCATTTAAACCTTGACAATTTATTCATTTTTAATTTTTCGCAAAAAATCATGGGGTACCCCCTTATAAAAAAATTAAAAATTGGCGAAAATTTAATTTTTTCAAAATTACACGGAAAGTTTTATGAATTTATAGCAAATTTTGTTATCTGTTCAAAACAGTATGAATTTTTGGTGTAGGACCATTTTTGGCCAAGTTACAGCAAAAAAACCAAAAGAAAAAATTTCAATTTTTGTCAAAAACTGAAATCCCGAATTTCCAAAAAAAAAACAAAACCCGTTTTTTCGCTATAACAAAGCAAATACTGATTCAAAGTATGGATTGTCATACCTTTCTGAACTCGTTATTAAATTTCCTAACGATTGGCATTTAAACCTTGACAATTTATTCATTTTTAATTTTTCGCAAAAAATCATGGGGTACCCCCTTATAAAAAAATTAAAAATTGGCGAAAATTTTATTTTTTCAAAATTACACGGAAAGTTTTATGGATTTATAGCAAATTTTGTTATCTTTTCAAAACAGTATGAATTTTTGGTGTAGGACCATTTTTGGCCAAGTTACAGCAAAAAAACCAAAAGAAAACTGAAATCCCGAATTTCCAAAAAAAAAACAAAACCCGTTTTTTCGCTATAACAAAGCAAATACTGATTCAAAGTATGGATTGTCATACCTTTCTGAACTCGTTATTAAATTTCCTAACGATTGGCATTTAAACCTTGACAATTTATTCATTTTTAATTTTTCGCAAAAAATCATGGGGTACCCCCTTATAAAAAAATTAAAAATTGGCGAAAATTTTATTTTTTCAAAATTACACGGAAAGTTTTATGGATTTATAGCAAATTTTGTTATCTGTTCAAAACAGTATGAATTTTTGGTGTAGGACCATTTTTGGCCAAGTTACAGCAAAAAAACCAAAAGAAAAAATTCCAATTTTTGTCAAAACTGAAATCGCAAATTTCCAAAAAAAAACCAAACCCGTTTTTTCGCTAAAACGTTGCAGTTTTTTCGCTATAACAAAGCAAATACTGATTCAAAGTATGGATTGTCATACCTTTCTGAACTCGTTATTAAATTTCCTAACGATTGGCATTTAAACCTTGACAATTTATTCATTTTTAATTTTTCGCAAAAAATCATGGGGTACCCCCTTATAAAAAAATTAAAAATTGGCGAAAATTTTATTTTTCCAAAATTACACGGAAAGTTTTATGAATTTATAGCAAATTTTGTTATCTGTTCAAAACAGTATGAATTTTTGGTGTAGGACCATTTTTGGCCAAGTTACAGCAAAAAAACCAAAAGAAAAATTCCAATTTTTGTCAAAAACTGAAATCCCGAATTTGAAATCCCGAATTTCCAAAAAAAAAACAAAACCCGTTTTTTCGCTATAACAAAGCAAATACTGATTCAAAGTATGGATTGTCATACCTTTCTGAACTCGTTATTAAATTTCCTAACGATTGGCATTTAAACCTTGACAATTTATTCATTTTTAATTTTTCGCAAAAAATCATGGGGTACCCCCTTATAAAAAAATTAAAAATTGGCGAAAATTTTATTTTTCCAAAATTACACGGAAAGTTTTATGGATTTATAGCAAATTTTGTTATCTGGTCAAAGCAGTATGAATTTTTGGTGTAGGACCATTTTTGGCCAAGTTACAGCAAAAAAAAACAAAAGAAAAATTCAAATTTTTGTCAAAAACTGAAATCCCGAATTTAAAAAAAAAAAAACAAAACCGGTTTTTTCGCTAAAACAAAGCAAATACTGATTCAAAGTATGGATTTAACTATCCAAATAAATAATATCAGTAGGCCTATAGCTTTTCTGCCAACTGGTTTGCCTCCTTCTAATCATTCCAACTATAGACGTCGATCCGAAAACTTGTCCAATATGACTTCCATTAACCTGCTTGTGATTATCTACGTGACCATGGTGATCTTTGGCTACTGGAGGGCCGAGGCCAGACGCCCATCGAAGAAGCTGAACTACTACAACTACGACGAAGAGTCGGATGTCTTCGAGCGGCAGTTGGATACGGACTATCAGCTGCAGCCGAAGTCGCACTCCGGCGATGAGGAGGACCCCATGGACGAGGCCCTGGACACCTCGGACCTGGAAATGGGGCTGCAGAGTCGCTTTGGCCGGAAGAAGCACCGTTCGCAGCGCAAGCCAGCAGCCGCCAGGAAGTTCCCCTCATCCTGGTCCATGCTGGTCAACGAGGCTCACGAGGGGGAGAGGCACTTCGATTCGGACTTCAAGATGATCGACGAGGAGGAGGAACAACATTAAAATGCACACAAAGAGACCACATAAATTCCAATTCATACGATTCTCACACACACTGACCTAATTGATTTATTTCTTATTGAGCGTTTTTTCCTGCTTTTGGATAATCATGTTTTAATCATCGTTCACATAAATACACTAATACACCAAATATTTTGTTTAAATATCTACTGGGATAAATCAAGGAACTAAACGGAATTTAATTTAGGAAAATATTTCTTGATTTTTACAGGGAATGATTTTCTTCATTGAGAACTTTTTACATATAATAAAATGAACTTAAATTAAAGTAGATAAAAGGCAAAAAATATACAAACGTAATAATTAGCAAACAAATATCTTCCAACTATATTAATAAATATATAAATTCTATGTTTTCTGTTGAAAAATAAAAATATATTAAACTTCTTATGCCACCATTGAATTTTTGTAAATTTCACATTAGAAGCCCGTTTAAATTTAAAGCCAAAATGTGAGTCCATATTCGCATATGGGCAACATTCAATTTGTTGCTCAACTTTCTGCCACATCATCGAATCGAATCGAATCAACTTTGACTGATTTTCCTGTTGAGTCAGCTGGAAGTTTCACCCCCGTTTCAGCCCCTCGTCCTTTTGTGTCGACTGAATGTGTCGAATGGCGCCAAATCGGAGCTGGGAAACTTTGGCGGAGGTGTCAAAGCCAGTCAATCATTCAGATCATTCGGTGCACCCGGCTGCAGTGCAGTCCACACCCACTCAGCCAGGAGCTGAGCTCTGTCAAATTAGTGCAGCCTATTTCAGTTGTCATAGCTTCCGGCCACGCCCCCTCAGCCACCGCCCACTAAGGGTGCCGGAAAAGCTGGAACTTTTGGCACTTCAGTTTGTGTGTGAATTTTAGGGAGGTAGGAAAACGAAGTAAGTACATTGAACTTTTAATAAATACCCTAATGAATTTATTAAGAATATCTAATACATTTTATTTTAAAAAAAACTTAATATTTATTAAGTTTAATTATAATTTATTAAAAAAATGTTTACGAATAATAAATACCCTAATACATTTTTAAAGAATATAGTTTAATTATAAATATTTTGTAGGTAAAAAAGTTTAAATTTGTGAAATAAATATTTTATATTTTCGAGCTTAAACTTTAATTGCATTCCATTCTTTCGTTGCGAAACCCTTTTTGCTGATGGACCTTTTTCAAAAGAATTTTCTAAACTTTCACCAAATTGTGTAGGTGAATGTGTGTGCCCTGCGAATGTGTGTGCGTGGGCTGGCGTGTGTGTGAGCTTGTGGGTTTTCTTATTTGCCAAGCGCTTGTCGCTCGACTGGCCCCAAAAATGGCTCAAAGCAATTTTCAAATTGTTTTCACAATCACAACGAAATCGATTTGCAAATATACACAACCGACCCCCCTTTCGGAAATCGACGACAACAACAACAAGTGCCACGCTCATTTGATGTGGCTCCTCTTGTACTTGCTGCCCAACCATTTCTAGCCACAATTATTGTCCGTCGTGTAGTTAAAATGTTGATGGGCTTATGGCCTTTGCCTTTGCCTTTGCGTCAAGGATACGCAGGATTTGCTCCTCGGATTTCCGGCGATTTATTTCCGCTGATAAAGTGCGATTTGAAAGGCGATTTGCACAAACAACAAATCTCTCCTTTGTCCGCTTTTCTCGGCAACCGATTGGTTTTATGGCCATGTCAATTGTTTTGTCGCCTTTTCTTTGCGTTATTTTTATGAGGGTCTCTTTCTTTACTTTTTTGGCGTGGGTTTCTTTGATGGCATGGGTATAATAACTTATCGAGGGCTCAACGCACTTGGCTGGCTAAACATCTACCATCTACAACTTGCCTGTCGGTTTTTATTAAATTTTTGCGCCCGCGACGTTTAATAAACGAGAAATAGCTGGCATAGCCGCGCGCCACATGGCGTATACTTGATGTGTCAGGCGCGCGGACGGGGGAAAATGCGGCAAATGAGGGGAATGAGGGAAATGAGTGAAAAGCGAGAAGAGAAGGGAACCGAGCCGAACCGCAGCTTAAATGCCAGTTTAAAAACGCTATGTGGGCCATGTCGACCAAAACTGAATTATGAATGAACGAAAGGTGGAAAAATGCGGCAGCTGCGACAGTGAAACTGAGAGAAAAAATTAAAAAAAACAAGTTTAATATATAATTAATATTAGCTAAAAACGTCTCTTTAATTAATATGTTTAAGAGCCTAAAAGGCTCAAAAGTCTTTCAAAATAAACCTGACTTTTATTTTATGTTTATTAAAAACTCGATTTAAGTCTTGTTAAAAATTACAGAAAAATATACAAAAAAAATTTACAAAATATGAAACGTAATAGTAAAATATAAGAAATGTGAAATCAAATACTTCAAATAAATATATTTAAAAAACTATTTCCTAACCATTTTTCTTAAAAAGGCCCAGTTTTGGCATAATATACTAAATTAAATTTAAGGTTTTAACACCATAACACATTTTTCCTTTTACTATTTAAGTAAGAAATGATTTTGAAATGATAATTGATTTTTCTTATAAAAGCCCAGTTTTGGCTTGCTAATAAACTATATATTCTTGAATATTTAAATATTTTTTCTTAATTTTTGAGCAGTGCAGCAAACGAATCCTTGCCTGCCTTGCACTTTGCACTTGTCTCGGCAAGGTCAGCGTGGAGGGTGGTGGGTTGAGTGGGTTAAATAGAGGGTAGGGGGATGCTGCGGTGCCTCTCGTTTGCTGCCGCTCTGAACTTGAACTTTGTCAGACCGAAAACAGATGCTCGCTGTCTGCTAAGTCGGCTTTAATTATGGCAGACAACACTTTGCACGCTCCTCGCAGGGAAAACAGGGCACTGGAAAAAAAGAGGAGTAGGAAGGGGGTCTAAAAAAATATACAGGTCTTCAGTTACCACCGAGCAATTAGGGGCGAGGCTACAAATTCTTCACACGCGCCGCACATAAATTCGCTGGCCAAGGGAAAGGGACAACAACAATGGGGCAGCTGGAGTCGGCGAAAGAGATAGAAAACAAGAAGTGAAAGAGACAAAGAGAGAGCTGAGATGGCGACAAGAATTCCCCCTGCATTCTGTCATATTTTCCGCTATTTATTTAAGGCCAAAACTTTTCCCCCCATCTTGTGAACAACAAGTGAAATATGATGCCTGCCTTCGCGCCTTACCTTTAGCTCTATATATAGATATATATATATATGGACCCCACATAATCATATTCATGACAATATAATGGCATCGTTAGATGGGCACACAAAAGTCGGTCGCCTGGAAGTCCTAGGCAACCGCAGAAGCAGAAGCAGAAGTCGCTTTCATTTCATTCCCTTCCACTTTTCGCCAACGGCTGTCCATTAGCCAAGTCAGCGGGTCCGCCGAAAGTATGTCTATAAGGGGAGGATTCTCCAGGTTTTCCTAGGACGGCGAGGGGGGTGGTTCGGATTTCAGGACACGTCGAGACTGTAAAGTTTTCCGGTGCTTCCGCCGAGGTCTCTAAATAATTTTATTACCACCACGTTGGCGCACTTAATAATTGTAAACAATAATGGCAGGTGGAAAGAATGGCCCGTATTATGAGTCAAATCAAAAAAAAAACAAGAGGTCGGAAAAGTACTTGATAATTTAATATAATGCTAATAAATAAATGGCTTCTTCTTGATTATTGTAAGCCGCAATAAGACCATTTAAATAAAATAAAAAGCCTTCGTTATTTATTTCTTAATATAATTTTATATTATATTATATATCTGACCACTTTTTTCACCCACATTTTAAGATTTTACTATTTTTACTTCCCGGGCTCTTAAAACATTAATAAAGTTAAGTATTTCTTATACTTACCGAATGCTGCTTGAATTTTTTTCGGAATTTTTCAAACATTTCGTGTGAGTATTTTGGGTTTTACATATACACAAAGGTACATACATATATACATATACATATATATATGTTTTGGGGAGAGTGTGTGAGTGTTGTGGGTGTGTGCGTGTTTTCAGGGGGGTTGGGGGGTGGGAGTAGAAGAGAAAAAGAAAAAAAATATATAAATATAAATTTATATATATATATGTAAATATTTATCAAATGATTGCACATTTAACATGATGAGATTTATTTGGTATTTTTTTTTGTTTTGCTTTGTTTTTTTCTTTTGTGGGAAATTTAAGAAACATGAGAAGGGCTTTGTGGGTGTGTGTGTGTGCGTGTGTAGATGGCATGCAGGAAGCTAGAAAGAGATAGACAAAGGTCTGAAAAATACACTAAAACAACAAACAAACGGCATTGGAAAATGGGAGAATTCTAGGACTTACCTGGGTCAAAAGTCACCGGCAGGGAAAATCTAATAAAACGAAAAAGCTTTTGACAGGCAATCAGGGGTTGCCGCTGGCAGCTGTTAAACGCTGACATCTATTGATTTTGACAATAAAATATGCGTTTCGAGAGCGAGATTTGCACCCCTTCAACCCCTTTACCCCTTTTTGGCACCCCAAAACAAAACAATGAATGATATGCTCCACAAGCTGAAGTCTCTATACTCTTAGAGTTACTACACAAAAAAAAAACACGGCGAGCATATACAATTGAGATGCCGAATACCACATAATAAGTTTATTTTGTTTGTAAGTTCTTGCTACAAATAATATATATGTAATGCACTTTTATTATAAACATTATGAAAATTAATATTTTCTAATAAATGAAAAATCCCTGTGTCACAAAAAGTGATCAGGTTAATAATACCTCCTGTTAGGATATCAAAAGGGGTGAAGAACCCAAAACATTATTCGATTGTTTGGCCCTCTGTTTCAGTTTCAGTTTCATTTTCTGTTTCAGTTTATGTCTCAGTCCGCCTGTTGCCAACCAAACCAAATGTCACGTTTCGTTTTTATTTCAATTTGCAATGCGAGCTGCGAGGGCCCCACAAATCTGATTTTGAACTCAATCAAGCGTGTCAGGGCCCAACGACTAACAGTTACGGCCATGCCACGCCCCCACTCACGCCCATTCAAGCCCACTCACGCCCACTTCGCCACGTTAAGACCACCGGAAAACCACAGTGGAGTGCAGGTAAATGGCGAAACAATTTAGCAACGGTCTTTAAAAATTCACAAAAATGCGGAAATTATGCAGAAGTAAATAAATAAATCTCTTTGGCAGGAATATACAGCTGTGAAAAAAATAATAGCACCACTAACCCAAAAAAATTTTAACTAGTCACCCTACTCACATTTTTTAACTTTTTTAACTTTCCAAAACGGGTTTTAAATAGTAAGACTAAACATAATTTGAATATGAAAAAAAATGTTAGCTTTATAAAATGTTTCTGGACTTATTTAAGAAAATCTATGCAAAACTGGAAAAACGTACGAAAAAAATAATAGCACCACTTCTCTAAAAATAGAATAAAAGTTAGAAAAATGACAAATGGGTAACTTAATCTTTAGTTGGCGGTAGCTAACAAGTAAATCTAAGTTTAAAGTGTAAATATCTTTTGCGATTTTTGGATATAATGACTTACTATCGATTAAACAAGCCAGGACCCTACCTTTAAAGGAATTGGGGCCCAAAACTCATGATATATTTTGAAAGTTATTCGGAAATGATTTAAGACGTTTTAGATTAACTGTATAAACTGTCTTTAAAAAAAAACTCGAAGATTTTTTGTTGTGTTATGGTCAAGCGAGTACACAAGTCAATGTATATTGCTTACTGAGTACTTTCGAACTCTTTCTTTGCTATCCTGACCTCGATCCTGGCCGGATTTTATTGCTCAAAGATTCATTTAAGAAGTATTTTGTATTCAGTTTAAGCTACCAATTACTACCGTATTACTATTTACATCATATGATGATTCATGAACGATGTATTCATCCGTATAGATCTTACTTTAAGAAGGAAAAACAAGCCTATGTTAATACTAGGTCCATGCTCAGTAAATGGATGTTTTGGTACCATGTTCTTGGTCAATTTAGGTGTTTAGAAGACACATGACTTATAAAAAGGATTTCTTCTTACCCAATTTAACTTTGCCTTCACACATTCTCATAAGTTTGCGGGCATTCATTTGTAAGTTTTTTTGACGAGCCCTATGCCCTTGTAAATGTGTTTCGCATTTCGGCTAGGATTTTTTTTTTAAGTGCATGTTTTATAAATTTGTTTATTGAAACATTATCTAACTATTAAAATATTCGATTTTATTTTAAGCACGTGTTTTAGTTTAGTTTTGGCCCTGATAAGATTCTTTGTGCTTTGTGATATAACATTTTGGAAGGAAAAATGGGCCCGGACTCGGTTTTTCTGTGTTATCCCTCAAAGTTTTTGCCATTCTTAATGAAGATGATCCAAAACCTAACCAATCAAACCGGTTTTCATGACCGTTTTCCATCCAATATGTTTCTTTTTTGAATATTTTTCTTTTCCAACTTGGAAAATTTTCCACATGTCGTTGTATTGCCAAATGGTAATCAATTTGATGTCTGGATATCAGGAGAAGTTAGTTTTAGTCAAATCTCATAAAATATATCCTTTATACACAAGAATATTAGCGCATCGTAACGTTTTTTTTAAAGAAAACGGAAGTGGTGCTATTATTTTTTTCGGCCTTTTTTTGACTTTTTTTCTTAAAATCTAAAAAAATTATATGTAGACCATATTTTTGATATCCGTATCAATTTTTTCAAATTGGTGGAATACTAATCAAGATAATAAAAAACACTTCTTATAAAAAAATCCCCGTTTTCCACATATTTCTTTAATATTAAGAACCTGTGACGAAGTGGTGCTATTATTTTTTTCGCAACTGTATATTGACAGACATAAAAAGTCTAAGTGAATTTCAATCTAAGAGATTTCTGTGTCTTCTCTTCACAGATAAAATAAAATTAGGGTTGTTGGATATATAGAAAAGTGAGCTGTAGGAAAATCAACAAAAACAACTCCTAAAGTAATTTAAATCTATAAATAATTAAATTTGAAACCATGAATAGTAGTCTCGGTCAAATTCATATAACTTTTGGGCTAAAAATAAATTGTTGCATACTTTTAGACACCTAATTTTGTAATGTTTCCTAAAGATTTTCTTTCCTTATTAAAATGTTAAATTAAATAAAATTGAAGCTGCTGTATTTTTTAGACTCGCCCCACAGTGGCCACTGACCACTGTGATTTAATGCATCCGCATGTGTTGTTCATGTCCCTGACAATGGCTTTGGCCTGGACTTTGGCCACTGCCTGTGGACACAACGTGCAGTGAATTTGATTCGATTAACGCCGCCCAGTTGGCATTGCCATGGCCATTCCCATGGGTGGACCGTCAGACCATCAGACCATCAAATGCATCCATCATCCCGAGATTCAGTGGACAGCAAACTCAATCATTCATGCAATACCGAAATGTTGCCTATTTCGTTGTTTCGCCAGCCGTGTGCATCTCGTTGCATCTGTTAGATGCGAAGCTCTCCTGGCCGAATCGGATCACATTTAGTGGGCGACCTTGCCACCCACATTGCAAATCAATTTGCCAAATGGCACTGCACATATAATACATAATATACATTCCAGGGCCGGGTTATTGCGAATCAGAAAATCATTGCGCTTCGATTAAAACTGTTTGGCCATCTTGTAAACATTTCTATAACACGCTTTTTGCGGATAAATGGGAAATGCGATGGAAAATGCTATGGAACATGCCGGAGTGGAAAATGTGGCTGCCTGTCGATGCACAAGATTACAGATTTTCGATTTCCTTCACCAACACAGAAGCAGAAGAAAACACATGAGCGCACTGGCGGAATCGTTTTCCTTTTAATATTTTTCCATTTTCCTCAATCACACAAAATGTCATAATGGGACTCTAAAATACTCTTTAAACACAAAGCTGTTATAAAAATTCCCATTTGGGTTTCTAATGGATTTTGGCAGATATTTAATTTTCTCATATAGTTTAAAAAAAAAGTAAAATATATTTATATTCAAAAGTAATCACTAATATTCCTGTGCAACAGAATATATTTAATATCTAATCTAATTATAAGATTTTTAACAAAGAAAACAAGTTTTCCATAAAAATCTAAAAATATAAAACCGAAATTTGAAAGTAACTTTTTTAATGTTTTAATATTTTTGTACCGCAGAACAGACTTAATATTAAATTCTTTGTGAAACAACTAATTTATTTGTGAGATTAGAGCGCCAATGATTTTTTTTATTATTTAAAAATAGAAAGCATATTTTCTTTGGCTAAGGCAAAATACCGATAATTCTGGGAATTTTTATTCATAAATGGCTGGCCATTCCTGGAAATTCCAGAGCAGCTTGACAAAGCGAGTCTCCCGATCAGTGGAAGCCGCTTAGCTGAAAGAGGGAAACTGCAACTGCATCGCCTTTTTTATCATCCTTCGTCGGAATAACCGCCCCCTAAAACCCCCCACTTGCCTCGACACATGTTCTTTTTACGCTTTTATGGCACATAATCAAATGGTTGGATTTGGCTGTTTAATGAGCTTGTTCCACATCAACTGGCCCGCACACACAGAGCCACACTATATATGGCACTACGATATGGAAGACATAAAAAAATATCATATTACCACCGAATGGCAAACTAAAGAGTGGGGTTTTTGAGCTGGGGTGCTAATCCCCTTTCGCTATGCAGTAAAATTTATGTGCGCATTTTATTGGTTCTAAAAAAGAACGAAAATTAAAGAAAATGTGGGAAAATGTAGGAAAATGTGGAAAAGCAAAACATGCACATCAAATGGGAGATGGGCAACGAGATATGGGCAGGGGAGTCCGGGCCAGAGCTTTATTTTTAATTTGATTGAATTCAGTTTTGTTGGGGTTTTAATTAAAAAGGGAAACAATAAAACCCGACTTACGTACAGTTGCTTCGGGGGAAAGAAGAAGGCCACCAAACAGTTTTAAAATATTTTAAATTAGCCTCCTTAGGAATTATTCAACATATTTTGCCTGCAAGTCATGGCTTTATTTGATAATGATTTTATTTCAATGTGCTTCTAAAATATTTTACAAGGTATTCATTAATTTGTATATTTTTTTAACCGAAAGAAAATTAAGTTAACCGTTTTTCATTTTAAGTTAGTTAGTGCTTTTTAAATATTATTTTAAAGTATTTATTCACATTTGTATTTTCTGGCAGAAATAAAATTAAGTTGGCAGTTTTACATTAAAAAATTTAATATTTTATTGCCTTTTAGTTTAGATATGAGATACAAAGTATTCATTCATAATTGTATTTCCATGCAGAATGAAAGTAATGTAAATAAATTGAAGTTGTGGTAAATTCCATTTTTTACGGTTTTCGCTTTAACTCACCGTATTTTCTAGGCTTTCAACATATTATTTTTAGTGAACTTTTAATTTGATTGAATTTTTGGATTCGTTGCCGTTTTTAATTAAAAAGGCAAACCCAATAAGGCCCGACTTGCACTTACTTTCAGTTGTTTTGTGGCTTTCCCTCGGCAATTTATTTGCTCGCCCACTAACTTTCTGCAGTTGCGGGCAAACTAAAATGGAAATTGTGTGCATTGTGTTGAGGGCGGCAGTTGGAAGAAGCTGTGGACTCAGAAAACAGGGAACAAGAGCCAGCCGCTTAATTAACGTTGGGTTGGCCAAGTTGGAATCGAGTTGGCCACATCAAAGTGGCTATCAAGAGCTCTCATTATCAGCTGAGGTCTTGGTCGAATCGAAAACGATTCAAAATATTTTATGGTTTCCAGAAATATTACCCATTATACGAAAGACAAAGGTTGCCCACTTTGAATTTTAATTACAATTTGTGACTAAAGGTTCCCATAATTTGTTGGTTTTTAATTCAACATCCCACATTCAAAATTTCTAATTAAACATCATCGATAAATATTTTTGGTTTACAAGTGCACACAAAAATCAAATTAAAATCAGATTTATTCATTAGCATTCACAATGTCCAAGTTTAATTAGCAAAACGATTTTACCTTTGTCTCATTTGCGGTAACATCACTTTCGTCGACAATGTTGTGGATATTCAGAACCATTTTATTTCACTAGCACTAGTTTCATCCGACATTTAGTATTTGTCTTTGGTATTTGGGGGTTTCGCGGGGTGAAAGTGGAAGTGAAAGTGGATGAGAAGGAAAAGCTGCGGCCAAGCTGGTCGAAAGGCAACTAACTTCATTCAAATAAATACTAGCAATATATATATCGAGGCACCTCCGAAATTTACATATATACGGAAAGGAAAAAAGAGTTAGATGGGGGGTGATACTTACGCTCCTTTGGGAGGGGGGCTTAAACCTAGGCTAAAATGGCTAAACGCAGCCGACGTATTTTAGTTGTAGGAGAAAGTGAGAGAGCTTGCAACTACTTTTCAGCTAATGACAAAAATTGTGTGAGCAGAGTAAAGTAGCAGAGGAGAGTTTTTTATTATTATATATTTTTTTTGTTTGGTTTTCTGTTTTGTTGTTTGTTGACGCCCACTAAAGCCGTTTCAACTAGTTAAAGTATTCGAGAGGTAAAGTGTGAACAGGAAAAAAATAGAGCAAAACGAAAGCCAAGCTAAATATTTGTCTAGCTAAAATGCAAAAGGCAACGAAAGTTATGCGCTTCAGTTTAGTTTGCCTTCTTGCTTTTTATTTTGCTAAATACCCTTGCAGTATACTTTTAAAAAATATTTTAATATATTTCATATGTTTACTTTCAATACAGCCTAAACTTTAGGTAAAGTTATTAAGTAACTCGATTTTTCATATGTTTACTTTCTGTATATCCTGTATTTTATATGAAGTCATTAAATAATTTTAATGTTTTTTTAAATTTATAATTCAACCAAATTCGAAAATATTTTTCAAGCGTATTTGTAAGTTTTTCTAATAATTTCACCATGCGTAGTAATAAACCTATTACTTATTTCTAAAAAAGTTTTACTTTTAAAAAATATTCTTTTAACTTGAATGTTGGTTCCATTTTCTCTGCAAGGGTATTTCGAAGCTCTGAACTCCATCAGTTTTGGTAGTTGGCTTATCTATTTTTTGGTAGTGAACATCACGCACTTTGCTACTTAGTGAGGGGAAATAGTCAATGTTTTTGTATGTGGTTTCTCTGTTTGTTCGGATGAGGGGCAGTGGATGATGGGTGGGTGATTCGCTGGTAATTCGTGGTACTCACCCCAATCCTCCCGAGCAGCAGGGCGTCCATTTCGCCACCGTTTTGGGCCACTGGCACTGTGGTTATCACCGATATGGTCGGCTCCTGCTGTCCACTCAAATCGACCGACATGCCGCTGCTTTTACTCAACTATATATTTCTTTTGTGAATATATGTTTGTTTTCCGATCGTTGTACTTTTGCCGAAGTATTAATTTGGGCGACGGTTATGGTTATTATTATTTTACGGCTACTATTATTATTGTTATTATTCACTGGGTGCTCAGTCGTAGTCGTCGTCGTTTTTGGCAAAGCGGAGAACAGAAGCTGCAGCAAAATTCCATGAATCGAGGGTACTTTTAATTGAATTACTAATTGCCAGTGACAGGTCAGCGGAGAAAAACCGAATCAGGGCCCAAGTGGAATATTCAACTATTAATTGGCAGTGGCGCGTGCCGATGGCCAGCACAAGTTGGCCAACATAGAACCGCAAAAGTTGCCAATAACAATTAGGAAAAAATGGAAGCGACCGCAAAAAAATATGATTTTATGGTCAGCTTTTGTGGTAACAAAGAGAGAAAATTCCGGATGAACAAAAAATAGATATCTAATGGATAGAGCTAAGCTTACAACCATTTCTTTTGTTATTATTTTATCCATACATTTATTTACCCTTACATTTGGTTTTAAATCGGATTAACCTTAAGCCATTATAAATATTTTTTTTCAACGCTTGCTAATCAGATTTCCTGGAAAGCGCTCCTTTGATCTGCATTTGCAAAAACCAATGCTCAAAGGCTTTCTTTTCGAATTATCCGCTTGAAATCGCATTAAAATTCCCCGAGATATTGAGCTTTACAGGGTAGCACAGGATGCTGACAAATAACAATTCCAATAAGCCGCGATTCTAATTAAACATGACGAGCGATTCTCGAGGGAGGGGGAAAGCAGCGGAGAAAGCTGTGGAGAAAGCAGCGAAGAGCAGCGACCCGGCACGTCTGTCAATAAACCCGGGAAGACATTCAAGACATATGACAACTGACAGTCCCTGAGGACAGCAGTGTTCAAGACATTAGTGGATTAGATTAAATTCTAATAGATTAAGTTCTAAAGTTTTTTTATAGGGCATAACTTATTTATTTAGTTTGTTAGTTAGTTTAACAAAAATTCCCGTGTGAAAGAGACAAAAATGTTTTCATTCCGAGATAAACTACTACATTTCTCTAAAACAAATTAAAAAAATATTTTAAAATATTTTTAATTTTTTAACGTTAAGTTCTTAGTTAAATACTTTATTTCAAATATATTTAAATTACATTTTTAGCAATATTTTATTTAAATCTCATTTATCGCTATTAAATATATTATTATTTTGAATACATCTGTATAGACATATACCCTACACATATTTATATACTTTACATGGCGGCTGGTGCTGACACGTTGAAAATTCCATTTTCAAAGCTAAAACGTCTGTTTGTCCCCAATGATTATGCCCCCCATTTCCATTTCCCTTTTCGCATTTCCCATTTTCCACCTGCACCACGCGTCGTATGCGCAATTTGTAAACGCTGAAAATTTGTATTAACGGCATTACACACGCTTTACGAGCAGCCAGGGAGATGGAATAAAAGCCAGAACGAGCCAACAGCAAGCAGGTAACCCACACGGCAACAAAAATTAAGTGCTTTGCACTAAAAATAATCAGATTTAGCGAAAAACCCAAAGAATAGCTAATAATAATATTTTTCAAAAATCATTTTGGTTTTAGTTTATAGGAGCTACTAAATATTTAAGTAGCTCAAAGTAGTTAAATAGTTTTTGAAATATTTTTAAGTAAGCTTAAGACCACCAATACTTTTCGCTCAGTGCACCTAAGGTGACAACTAAACGGCTGTGAAATTGTATTTGTTTTTTTACATTTACTTGGCGCCGGGCAAAAAATGTGTCACCTCAAGTTGAACAGGCCATCAAAAACACAAAAACAGCGCGAAAGTGAGAAAATAAAGCGAAGTGAAGGAAGTGAAACTTTTCGCCAGAATTGTGTATTGCCACAGAAACTTTCTCGATGGAAAAATGATTGAGTACATAAAAAGATAAATGCCGGAAAGGTGTAAACTTTCCCGGCGGTAAGTTATGAACTCCATCGAAAAGCAATTCCTGTTGACAATCAAATTGAATCGACTGATGGCGGTCAAGTGGAGGAGTCCCCAAAAAACACATAAATATATCCACATACGTGTGGGAAAATGGGTAGATGTGAAAATGTGAAATCCAGCGCCCACGCACTTGCTAATTTGGCTTTAATTTGCATTTTAATACGCAATATTCATAATGGTCCCAAGTCAAACAACGAGGCGCATGCGTGATGTGCGAGCGAAAAAACCAAGGGAAAGCGGAAAAAAAGGAGGAGAATAAAGGGGGGACGCACTCGTATCATCAGCATTAATATGCAAATCAAAAAATGGGCCCAGCAACGCACTGCATACGTAATTATGCAACCGGAACGCGGAAAAACGGAAACAAGGATTCAGATTCAGATTCAGGCGGGTATTCAGACTCAGATTCAGTTTCAGCCCAGTTAAAACCAGATGCAGTCAACGGATTTCGCACATTCATGTCCGCCGCTCACAGTGGTCTTTATATTTTTATTCATTTCATTTTATATTTTACCCCAATAAATACAAATATGAAACCTCTTTTCTATGCCTTTTGTTTGCTTAAAAAATAATAATTACTAAATTAAATTATTATAAATATTTTATAAAATTTTATAAAGCTTTTTTTCCACTCAATTTAATTTGACTTGAATTGTAATGGACTAATTATTATTTAATTATTTATTATTTTCTTTCCTTACGAACTTTTTTCCCTTCTACCAATTTCAATGAGTAAATAAAATTCATAATTTAAATAAAATAAAATTAGTAAATCACCCGCTACAGCGGTAGAACGTCTTTCCACTGCCACGCCCATTTCGACGGCCACTGCCACGCCCCTCACCTGGGGACCCCCCCGCCCCTTAAGGTTCCTCATGCATGTCGAGCGCTCTTCCAAAGAAGCGAAGAACGAGCGGGGATACTGGGCTAATTGGCAGGAGATGGTAATTAAATCAGAACAAGTATTCACCCACAGATCCCTGAACCAAATGTGCAAACTGGATTTTATTTGAATTAACTAAGCGAGGGAAACTAGAAATTATATTAGACAATTTTTATGGGAAATAAAGTTAATTCGAAAATGTTGAAATTCTGTTATACTATCTATTCTTTTCTATGGTCAGGGTTATTATGTCCAAATAATAATTATTAATTAATTAAATGTATAAACACGATCATTAGACATCGGATTGTATTCTAAGCAAACATTGATTAAATATAAATTGGGATAACAATTAGATTTAGGATTTATATATATATTTAACGATCATACTTTGCAGGGTATTCCCGGAGTCGTATTGCCCTTAAAAAACCATAACCAGCTGAGGATAAATAGAAATGTGGTGGTGGGGCGACAGGCAACAACCAAATGGTTTCGGCCAGTCCCGGAGAAAGTGGAGAAAGTGGAGTGGGAAATTATGCATGAGCGCCCCAGTGGTTCGCAAGTGCAAAAATGCGAAATGCAAAATGCGAAATACAAAATGCAAGAACCCCTCTAAACGCCGGCCATGTGCAATTGAGAGAACGCTTTCAACTGTCAAGTTTGCCATGGCGAAATGCAAATAATTGACAGGGACTCCCCCCCTGAGTATCCAAGTATCCAAGATCCGGCATCCGGATACGGACTCAGATTCAGATACAGATTCAGATTCAGATACAGATCCCGATTCGTATTCGTATTCGGTGGCTTTCTTGTGTTTATTTACTTATTTTCTTGCCTCGTTCAAGCGCCATTAGCAGTGGCAAGCAGCTCCTGGCCAGTTCTTAATTTGGCTGTATTTTTTTTTGCCTTGCCCTACGGCTTTGTCTCGCCTGAAATACAAAAAAAAAAGGAAAAAGGAAAAAAAATAAAGAAATGGCCGCAACATAATTTCCGCTTTGGCTGCTTTGACCAACTTATTTTCTCTTCTTTTTTTTGGCTTAATTTTCCTACGCGCTTTTCTTCTAATTTTCATTTGAACTTTTCGACGGCGGAGGCCAGAGGAAAAATGTTTGGCACGCTTCGTTAGTTGCCGCCACCCAGCGCCTTTCCCTTCTCGCAGGGCGCGAAATTTCCACTTTGTTGGTCTTAATTAAATTGCATTGAGAAGCTGCCGAGGATTCGAGGGGATTCGGGGACTCGGGAGTCTTAGAAGGAAGCACTTAAAGTGCCAAAGCTGGCGACACTGCTCCTCCTTTTCAATTGCTGCGGCTTCGCTCCGCCAATCGCTCATAATTACAAGTGTTCCGTTCCCCAAAGTTCCCCCAAGTCCTCTGAATTCAGCACATCACATCGATTGAAATTCAGCTGGAACAATGCAGGGTGAAAAGTGAGGGAGCCACATGTCTAAGATACAACATTTAATTGAAATTCTCTGAGAAGTAGAAGAAAATATCACAAATTATCATCGCAACCATAGCAGAAAACCGACTGCTTGCACTGCTTCGTTCCAAAACTTTCTTTAACATCATCTTCCTTTTTGTAGGTAATAATAAATAATTTTTAATAGATTTAATAAATTATTTACAGCCTTCAAAATGTCTATAAAATATTTATAATATATTTTATTTATAATATGTAATATAATATGTTAATTTCAAAAAACCAACAGAACTTTTTTGGCAGCTTTCTAAAAACTTTTTTGGATATATTTGTTTGATGAAAATCAAAATGTTATATCTGTTTCATAGAACTATAACTTTTTACAATGACCTAATGACACCAAATGAATTTTTAAAATCAAATAAACTATTAATAGCCCTAAAAATTTCCATAAAATATTTAAATAATATTTACGCAATAATATATTTAATCTACTTAGCTGAAATCGCTAACAGAACTTTTGTGACAGCCCTCTACACGAATTTTTTGTTAGAACTTGCCACCAATTTTACAAACTGATTGCCGGCGTGTTTTTAAACATTCCTCGGGCTGTGCTTTTTATGCCGTATGCCACATGCAAATTGAGTTTCGCTTCGGTTGGATCGTTTGACATGTTTAGCCACAGATTTGCAGCTCGGATGTCACGACTGCGAATGCGAATGCCGCAATTGGGCGCTTAATTGAGCGGAAGGTCGCCATCGCCATCGGTGGGAAAGTTAATTAAAATGCGCTTTTGAGTTATTCAGATATTTATTTGCACTCGACTGACGCCATATGAGAAATGCATTTTTAATGTGACACCACAGGAAAGGAAGGGAAAGGAGCGTGTGTGTTTGGCTTTGGGTTTGGGTTTGGGTTTGGGTCAACTGCAGTCTGCAGCATTAATTGCTCTGTGGGGTGACCTTCGGCCACAACCTACAAGCGACCTTCGTCTGCCTTCCTTGGCAGCTCCTCCTTCTCCGCCCCCTTCTCCTGCTGGAAACGAGACCTATCCCTTGTCGTCCTTGCCCTTCGTACCGCCCCCTTTATGTCCTTGGCTCGATTCCCTGACCACCTGCAGCAGCTGCGGGCCATTTGGGATTTTCTACGAGAGCTGCTGCAGCAGCAAACAACTAAGAAGCAACAAAAAATAACATGGAGAGCCATAAAAAAGAGCTTCAGTTGCTGTTTCGGCTTCGGCTTCGGTTTGTGCAAGGATGGCAGGGCAAGGATTGCCCAGGATTCCCAACCCAAGGACAACCCGTCGGCATTGACGGATTGTTTCAACAATTTGAGCAAATTTGCCCAGTCAAACAGAAAGCGAAAGTTGGTTTTTTTCTTCTTTTTCTCTGGTATTTTGATCAAATTTAGACAACACCCAAACGTCTTGTAGACAGACACTGCGAGAAATAAATTAAATTAAACTATATTATTATTTATTATATTTTGGATATTTTTACAACCCATCTTGTAAATCGAGAATCTTAAAAGAAAACAAACAAATAGATATATTTAAAATATATAAATGTTCTACTTGTTTAGAAAATAATCAACTAAAATTAATGTCCAACTTTCGAGTTAATGTTTTACAAATATTTTTGGTATTTTAAAATTTTTTTTAAAAATACCCATTATTTTTAACTGTGTAGCCCTAGTAGAAAACAGCAGTGGCAATAGAAGTAGCACTCGCTGATTGCTTTCCATGGCCAACTCAAGTTAAGAGGACAGCAGAGCCGCAGGATATTCCACTGGGTTTGTTGTTTCGAGTAGGCCAAAAAAGAAACGGAGAAGGAATCAAGAGATTGTGTAGATTTCAGGCTATTTGAATGAGAATTCGTCCGGCAGATTTGAGCCTCCCAAAAACCATAATACAATTTGTAAAATTTTGAAAAAATCTTATACAATTGGATTAATGTGTGTTTCGTATTTTCAGTTAAATCTCTTTAACTTTTCTGCGCTCTTTAAGCGATTCAACAATTTTTTGTTTGTTTTATTTTTCACACCACGAATTTTTTAGCCTCATCAGCAAATATTACTGACTCCGAAGGCTACGGCCAAAAGTTCTTAAGCCGAATTGTTGACCCATTTATGCCGCTGGCAACGTCATCCTCATTAATATTACCGAAAGAAATTTTCGAGTACTTTATTGATGAATCTATTAAATAAACCATATATTTAAATGCTTATTTTACAGGAAATAAAATTAAATAAATTTAGTTTGGCTTTAAATTTAATAATAACTAAAGATATTTAAAAAAAACAGATAACAAAAAAAATGTATAAATATCTTATTTAATATCCACTTAATTGGTTCAAGTTCCTTTTCTTTGATTAGTATGAAATTCAGTTATTTAATTTTGTATTGTCTTTGCCAATTTTTTATTTGCAGTGCACCATCATCGTCATCGTCATCTTCATGTAGTCATCGCTCGATGTCGATGTCGATGTCGAGCAAATCACTTAAGCGCACTTAATTATTTGCACAAGTTTCGTTTGGCTGCTGATGCCTCCATGTCCTTTTGGCCCCCTTTCAGGCCCCTCCCCCCTTTCAGCCCCCCTCTTTTGGCCCAAGTTTCTGCCATCCTGGTCCTTCTGCACCCTCGCATCCTTCTGGGCACGTTCCACTTGCGTTACATTTCAATCGACTCGACTCGAATCGCATCGCATCGAATCGAACGGAATGGGGGGCGCACAACGGCGCGTATGAGTGATATGACACGTAATCAATAAATAACGGCAAACGCCCTTAAGCCCCCTCCCCTTTGGGGGTGGGGGGGTGTGGCACATCGATAACTCGTGGAACTAGTTCCACTGGGAAACTTGCCTTAATTGAATGACGGACTGGGGGGAAAAAAATGAGAAAACTCTGTGAGCGAATTAATAAGTTATGATTCAATCAAAAAAGTGTTCAAGTACTTGATTGGGGAATACAATTAATTGCACTTGAGTTGGACAATCTCTTAGCACCTACAGCAAAAATAAAGTATTTAATACGATTTATTTTTTCTAAAAAAAATGTATTAAATTAGCATCTCAAAAGTGTGACCATTTCACCCGCTCAAATGCTTAATAGAGTTTGTACACTTGACATGCAATCGCCATTAATGAAAACAAGTTCGCCAACTCAATGAGCCATGGTCAACACGCCCCAGAAACCCGGGGTGAACCCAATCCAGCCATCCACCCACTCGCTCCACTATCCCATGCATAATTACTTTTTCGAGAATGTCTCGAGGGCTGTTTACTTTGCTAAATGCCTTGAAATTTTGAACAAGATTTCTGGCTTGATTTGTTTTCTCTCGCCCTTGTACTTGTACGCTTTGATTTTCTGCTCTGTTTTTCTGTTTTGTGCCGCGGGGCGTATGATTAATATGCGTGAATTAAGTCAAATCGAATCGAATCAATCAAGACCAAAAAAAAGTGAGAAGAGCGAAGGAAGAGCAAGAAGAAAAATGGCCAAGCAAATACGTATAAAAACACTTAATCTGCATGGCCTAATGACGAAATATACAGCCTCTATATCTAAACCTCCTAAGAAAAAAGAGAAAAAAAAAACAGCGAAACCGAAACCGAAACCAAGAAAGCATAATAAAAGCAAGGCTCTAAAGTGCCGACTTCCGGCCGGGGATAATGCAGGAAATAAAAGGGTGGCCAAATGGAGGCCCGCCGAGCGACTGGGGCAACAATGTGACACATAGTAAATTTTTATTACGACCCCCTCTGTATGCCTCCCCCTCCTAGTCACACACACACAACGCACTCTCGGTCACTAATGCAACGACATTTTTATTACGGCCCAAAAAGCGAAAGCAGCCTGAACTCCGGAGTCCAAAGTCCAGAGTCCAGCGGCCTTTTACGTCCGGCGATGGTGTCAATTTTTATCATGTGCTCTGGCCCTGAACCTAGAGCAGGAAACCCTACCGCTACCCCTCAGTTCCCAGTTCCCAGTTCCCAATTCCCATCACCATCCCCATCCCACACGAATCGTATCCCTTTTCATTCCCACCCTGTCCTGCGGCCCTAAATTCGGATTTGGCCTTGTTTTTGTTGATTGCCCTTTCCCGGGAAAGGTCATTGCGACTTAGCCACTCGCACTCTCGCCCAATTTCTCAAGAAATTAAAGTCTTTCGCATTACAGAGCATCCTTAGTATACAATTCATTGAGTAGCATGAGAACTAAGGTATATAAAGTATGCAAAATACTTTAAGAATTATTAGCTATCAACTATGAAATGTTATCGATACAAGTATGAATTTATCATTACCTTTTAAATCCAGAAGTGTTATATATCGCCCAAAATCTTGGTCCTTAAAATATGTTTGTTTATAAAAGCTTGAAAAATTATCGAGAGTTTGCCATTTTTCGATATTTAACATGTGTTTTTCCTGGAAAACATTGATATTATCGAATCGATATTGCTATCGATTTTATCGATATTTTTAAGCCCTTCTTTGTATCCCTACACTTTTTAATTAGTTTAGTCTCACAAATTAGACCGCCTTCCTTTTCGAACTTCCAGGATATATAAAATTCGTCTTGCCAGTGTTAATTGGCCGCTTTCCTGTTTTCCCTGTATTTTCTTTGCGGATATTTTCGCAGCAGCTTTTTTTCTGCCTTCCTGTTGTGTTTTTCAGCTTAGTCGGCGTTTATTTGATTTATGGCCAGGGCCGCTAAGATTTTTCGGGGGGTCAAAGCAGCCGTAATGATGTCCTGTCTTGCTGTCCAGCTGTCCTTCTATCCTGTATCCTGCTGACCAGTGATGTGATGTCGACTGGCCCCGAGGGTTTCGGTTTTGGTTTCGGTTTGGGTTTGGGTTTGGGTTTGGGTTTCGGTTTTGGTTTGGCTTTGGGTTGGTTTTGGCTTTGCTTGCGGTTCCAGTTTGGTCTCGGTTTCGGTTTTGGTTTCCGTTTTCATGGATGAATCCCGGGTTCGAGTCCGAGTCCGAGTCCAGGGTTCCAAGTCCGGGGGCCCTAATTAAAATCGACACTAAAGCCGGCCGTTTAAGCCGGGCCAATTTGCTGACAATGAAAAATGAGGTGGCAGCCCAGAAGCATTTTAACCGAACGGGTATACCTACACTTTGCGAAAAGCATAGCCCAACAATTTAGGAAATAATATTTGGGATATTTTTAGTCAATATCTAAAAGCTTTGTCTTGAGTAAAAAAAAATTAAGTTTAAAACTAATCCCTAAAATTAAACAATTAAATTAAATAAATGCTAAAACTTTAAATATAATATTTTTTTTATATTCAATTGAACGATAAGGTTTTTCCCCAGTGTATATCTAGGCGTCTCTAAGAACTGATTGAAATTCTCGGCGAGTAAATAATGTTAATAATTGCAGCCGCAAAAATGTAACAGCAACAGTCTATGAATTTCAAATTTCACGTTTGCTTCGCAGGTCGGAGAGTATTTTTCGGGCCGTCTGAAGATTTTGGTTTGCTTCCTTTTCTTTTCTTTTTTTTTCTTTTTTATTTTTGTTGTTTTCGGCCCCCGACAATTTGAATTTGAATATTTTAATATTCATGAAAATTTTTGGCATTTTATGGGGGGATGGCGGCGAGAAAAGTTTCTTCTAATTTGCGGCTTGTGCTAATGAAAATTAAATGGAATTGCTTAAAGAGTCTGAATTAATGTTTGACTTTATCTAAACGAAGCTTGGCACACATAATTAAGCAATTTTCGTGTGCAGTCGCAGGAAAGGAGAAAGAGAAAGGGGCAAGGAGAAAGAAGAAAGTAGAAGGAGAATCCGAATCGCAATCGGAGGTCCTGGGTAAAATGCATAAATCAGTTGGCTGGCTGACAGGCTGTCTGAATGCTGAATGCTGGATTCTGGATTCCCCACTTATCCATTCTAGAATTGCCTAGTTGCTCGGGGCCACAAATCCTTTACATATATCAGCTCCACCTGCGCATATTCAACCTTCCCACATCCTCGGGATCCTCATCCTTTCCATCCGAACTCGTGGAATCCCCTTTGGCCAGTGCCCGCATAATTGTTTGTTATTTATGATATGTTGTATATGTTTTATATGCTTTATAGATGCCAAAGCTCTGTCTTTGATGTCTGACGCAGGCTGGTCTGAATTGTGAATCCTGAATCCGAAATCCTGATGCCAGGACCTCTTGCTGGCATTCATATGTGGCAGTTCATTTGAAACGAATTAACAAGAGGACGTCTGGCGATGAAGGCTGCCATCGATGGAAATTTGTTGTGGGCAAAATCAAGTGAAAAGCAAGGGGGTGGCACAAAGTTTTCCACAAACTTTCTGTGTAACCATTTACTCTCGCTTCCATGGCAACTTATCTTCTTATCTAGTTTAAAGCCTTTTATGTCTTTGGAAACTAATTTAATAAATAAACTTTTGTCTGTGTGCTTTGGAATGATGATCGAAATGGGTATGAAAATAGATTTAATTCAACTATAATCAAAGTTAATCGAAGGTGAAATAAGTATTCATAGCCTTGCACCATTTAAAGGGAAACCATAAATATTTATTTTATTTATTGATAATACGCTTTTCCTGCAACGCATTACTCCCATTTAATTTGAATTTTCCCGGAAATTATCGCCCTTTCCTCGGCGAGTGCAATGTTAATCATACGCACCGTTGGACGAGTGCAATTAAAAGAGGACAGAAAAGGAGGAAGGAAGGAAGCCCGCCAAGGCGGAGAAACTTCAATTGGTCAATTGCTGTAAGCTAATTTGATTATCGGATCATTACGATGAAGTGGGAATTGGGGATGGTGAAAAGTTCGGGTGCCGAGTGGAAAATCAATGCAAGAGATTAACAATTACACGCAATTGCGGTCACAAGTGAATCGAAATGGAAATGGGAGGGAAAATGGAAATGAAAATGAAAATGAAAATGCACTGAGAGGTGGAACAAGAAAAGGCACAAAGGACTGACTAACTGGCTGCCTGACTGAATGACTTTCAGACACAAAAGACGTTGGCCATAACGATTTAATGTTGGTCTATACAATGGTCTCAACAATATTTGCAAAAGCACTGAGAAAAACCCCTATCAATTCTTTAATAAAAAATCTTTAGAAACATTTTCGCAAATTTTCCATTTTTTCATCATGATTTTTTGCGAAAAATGTCAAAAAAATAAAATGTCCAGGTTTAAATGCCAATCGATTGGAAATTTAATAACGAGTTCAGAAAGGTATGACAATCCGTATTTGGATCAATATTTTCATTGTTACGGTAAAAAAAACCAATTATTTTTTTGTGACAAATTGGGATCTGGCTTTTTGGTAAAAATATGAATTTTTCCTTTTCGTTTTTTTGCTGTAACTTGGCCAAAAGTGGTCCTACATCAAAAATACGCACTGTTTTGAACAGAGAACAAAATAATAAATAAATTCATAACACTTTCCGTGTGATTTTGGGAAAATAAAATTTTCGCCAATTTTTAATTTTTTTATAAGGGGGTACCCCATGATTTTTTGCGAAAAATTAAAAATCAGTAAAATGTCAAGGTTTAAATGCCAATCGTTAGGAAATTTAATAACGAGTTCAGAAAGGTATGACAATCCATACTTTAAATCAGTATTTGCTTTGTTTTAGCGAAAAAAACCGTTTTGTTTTTTTTTTGGAAATTCGGGATTTCAGTTTTTGGCAAAAATTCGAATTTTTTCTTTTGGTTTTTTTGCTGTAACTTGGCCAAAAATGGACCTACACCAAAAATACATACTGTTTTGAACAGATAACAAAACTATCTATAAATCCATAACACTTTCTGTGTGATTTTGGAAAAATAAAATTTTCGCCAATTTTTAATTTTTTTATAAGGGGGTACCCCATGATTTTTTGCAAAAAATGTAAAAAAAATTAAATGTCCAGATTTAAATGCCAATCGATTGGCAGTTTAATAACGAGTTCAGAAAGGTATGACAATCCATATTTGGATCAATATTTCCATTGTTAAAGTCAAAAAACAAATTATTTTTTGTGGAAAATTGGGATCCGAGTATATTGTACAAATTTGATTTTTTCTGTTTGTTTTTTTGCTGTAACTTGACCAAAAAATCCGAATTTCTCTCAGTGTTTCTTTGCTTGTAACTTGTGTACTTTGACGAGTGGGTGTGTGTGTTTTATTCTTTTTTCTGGCTACGATTTATTTCAAGTGCGTTCAACACTCGATTGCAGACGCTGGCCAAGTGAAAGCCACAAGGAGGAGACGCGAGACGAGCCACCATTACCATTTCCACTTCCACTTTCTGCCGCCTTTCTTCTTGCCTGTTATCGATAGTCATTGTGTGCCACATACCCCCACTCACTCCCTCACTCGAGACCCAAAGTTCTTTATTGATGGCGAATATTACGCCAACTAAGCAAATTAAATTGTTTACATTGACAAAGGCCAAAAGGAGAGGACCAGCAGGACAAATGGCGTGGGTGGCGGTGGACGGGGGCGGTGGTTGTTCGAAGTGGGCGTGGCACATGACGCACAGCTTGCCAAAGAGAGGAGAACAGAACAGAACAGAACAACAAGTAACACACACACAATGGCAAGCCAAGGTAGCCAGACAACAATGGGCAGCATTCAGTAGTCCTGGCCCCCATTTTCCCATTTCCCCAGTTTCCCACTTACCCCACTTTTTGTGTGTGCAGTTTCACCCCCTTTTACCACCCTTTTCTTCTTCCAAAGAAGACAAAATAGATGCACACACTTTTCCAAACACTTTTTGTAGTACTGGAGCCAGGGGGCCGAAGGACGAACGAAGAAAGGAATTCTCCTGGTGGCCACTCAGCAGGTCGGAATTATGCACAGTGATAACTGGCTAAGTCGGCCAGCACCAGAAAGTTGGAAATTAACAAAGTTTTCAACTCTATGATATCCACATCGCATATTACACATTTAATCCAAAAAGTTGTTGAAAAGTTATGATATATGCTATAAATACGGTCAATTGAAAAAAATCTCTTGCTAATTTTTTGGGATTTTTTTTTTTGGTTTTATGAATACTTAATTTATTTATTTTCAATTATTTTTTTAATAAATATTTCTTCTAAATATTTGCAGGTATATTACTACCTTTTTTCGTTAATTTTAAATAATTTATGCAGTTTTTAAGAACTTACAGAACTATATAATTGTAATTGTAATTCTAATCTTGTGCAATATATAATTTTCAAGTAATCAATAAGAATATATTTTTCCTTGTTCCTGTTCTCTTTGCGCAGTCCTCACTGTACCAGTCAGCTCGAAAGGGAGCTGCAAATGTTTTATTGCCTGCCAAAAACACTGGGAGCAAAGAAGGAGCAGGTCCTGGGATGAGGATGGTGATGCTGCCACCGAAGGATAGGCTTCGTTTTAATCGAGTTGATTATAAGTAGAGTGACAAGTTTCAACAGCATTAAAAACTATGTCCCAACAAGGATCTGCCTGAGTGTGTGTGTGGCAAAATGTTTATACAGGATTCAGGATTCAGGTTCCCAAAACCTAGACACACACACACGCTCAACGCGATTTGCGGTTGGCAGCGTTTTGGGCCACAATTTCCCATTTCACAACAACTTTGATGGCCTCCGAATGCAAACAAATCAACACAAAATTCAATGGGGCCACTAGTCCCAAAATCTTGGACAGGAAAAAGGGGATGAGGGGAGGGGGGGGGGGGTATCAGACTGTCCAAAATGCTCTTTGGCCTTCAATAATAAAGTCGGGCATAAACGGCTTCCTTTTCTTTCCTTTTCGGCCCCATAAAAGGGCCAACGTAATATGATAATCAAACTGAGTGCCAACCACGAACAAGTTGAGTGACCCCCGCTGCCCAGAGGCGTGCGAAAAAAGGGGGGAGGGGGGTCCAAATCGAACCCTTGGCAACCTTCTCAATGAGCTTTTGGCCATTTAAAACAATTTCATTTGATTTGGCAAAGCGGAAAAGCGTAAGCAGTTAAATAAAAGTGCTGCCAGAAATGACTTTATTAAATAACTATTAACATTGTTTCGACTTGGGCATACCCTTACATACCCATACACTCGCAAAAAATTAAATGGCTAAAATGTTTTCATTATTATTCAAATAAAATTTGCAAATTATCTTAATTTTATTATTATATTTAATTTTAAAAAAATCAAATGAAAGTAAAGGGTAATTGGAATTTGTTTTTGGTTCTCAACAAAGTCGGAAAAAAAATTCAAGCTGCCACCATGTCCTTGTTTCAAATCCTATTAATTTAAATATTTCAGAATTCCCCTTTTTCCATATGAGATTATTTTATAAAAATATTCATTTCCCATGAATACTAAAAAAACCCAGCATATTCTTAAATATTCTTGGGGAAATTTAGGTCCCAACTTAACTTGTTTTTAACATTTTCGTGGGTCGTTTCCAGAAATATTTCGTCAGGAAATTTAAAAAGACGTAGACCAAGTCTTGCAGCCCCCAAAAAATCTCTGACTAAGCCGGCGACTCCACTCTCCACACTTTTCACGCAGCTGCATTCAACAAGCTGCAAGAGTCGACCTCCACGGGTCAAGGGTCAGGGCCAATGTCATCTGTCGGTTTTTTGGGGCTGATTGCCTCACACCCCACGCTTCGCTTGATTTCGCTTTCGTTTTCCCTCTGTTTTCTGTCAAGATCTGCAGTAATATTAAGAAAGTCCCTCGAAGTATGCTAAATAAATTAAAATGCCTGCGGGACATGTAGCCAATCAATCTTCAAAGATAAATCAGAAGGTTATTTCTTATTGCCGTTTAGCCAGGCGAATGTCAATTTAAATCTATGGTATTTATCTTGGTAAATTTATGAAGAATAAAAATAATAATAAGTGAATATAAACATATTTGTAGTTTTTATAAATATTTTAAATATTTCCTTAATAAATATATTCCTTTATTATTACGAATTATATATTAAGGTCGTATTGGCTTCATTGAGAACTTTTGAGAACTTCGCCGAAGAAGTTGGCAGCCTTGAAGGGGCATTCAAAACTGCTGTTCACTTTCACCGCTGTTTTCTCCCCCAAGAACAATGGGTTTGCCCCAATGCAATGGCCTCGAGTGTGCCGACTTGATTAATAATCTCAATTGCCCGGCAGTTAAACGGGGTGTACAATGCTCAACAGCTCGACAGCTGTTATCGGGCAAAATATTATATATTAATTTCGAAGGGCGCACAAACACACACGCACACACAAGGACCTCCTCTCGCATTTCATTGTCCTTTTCTCGGAGACTGACAATTGGGAGGGAATTACTCGGAGGACGCCCAAAGCTAATGGCTAAATTAATAATCCAATTTCGAAGCCAAATAAAAAAGATTTCTCCTCGCTTTTCGCTTACAATGTTCAGAGGTTCGAAGGTAAACAATGGTATATCCTTTTTTTATTTTCCTTTTCTCCTTTTTTTTCGGCCAGCTGATAAACGATGCGAAGTTATTTACGCGCCAAACTCGAAATGCCGGCCCGCACACACATGAAAAGCGGAAAACTTCTCAGCTTTATGGGCAGAGTTAGGGCTTTTAATTACTTTGTTGCCACTGAAAACACCAAGCAGTACACTCGAAGAAAAAGCAAGCGCTGAAATTAGGATTCGGAATATGGAATTTGGAATTTGGAACTGGATTTGCTGCAGCTCTCGAACGGATAAGATGGATAACGGTAACGGTAACGGTAGCGATAACGATAACGGCTAAGAAGCGCTGGGGTCGCCCGTCGCGGACCGAACTTTTCGCATGTCAACACGCGCCAAAATGTTGCAAGCGACTGAGCAAAAAAGCAGAAAGCAGCGCCCACGCTCGCATTTCCACCCTCTCAGCCCTCCCATCATCCCCCTGGGGCGCTCCTCTCGGCAAAAAGGTTCATTGAGAAAAGCCAGTCGGCTGGGGGGCGGCGGGGGGGTGGCGCCGGCGGACAAAACAAAAATCAGATGGCCATTTTCGCCGAGAAATCTGCACGAGCAGAAGCACAGCTGATGCTGCGGGCGAGCTTTCGGCTTTTCCTGCATTTCGCGCAGCTTTAAGCTCGCGCCAGTGCGCATGCGCGCAGCCTGCAAAAGCTCAGGACTCGCTCTCTGCCAGAAACACTTGTTGCTTGTCCCCAAATTGCATTCAATACTACAAGAACTTGTGCAGAAAGGATTTCATCAAGGATTTCTTAGAATCTAAATAGTTTTCTTATATCTGAACTAAAGTTAAAAAACTGTAGGCACAAAAAATATAAATACTTCTATTATTTCGGCTTAGAAGTGACGGTTTGCAGCCAAGCTTTTTTGGTAGACGGCAGATTGTGCTTGCAAAAAGCTTTCACCCGTTTACCCAGTCAACATATGCTAGGAAAGAAAATATTACAAAAATATATTGAAAAATATTTTGAAAAATTTTGTTCAGTCAGAAACTACTTTTTTGAAAAATTCTCAAAACCTTTTCCATTTTCTATTTTTAATACCCATCTGTTGACAATTTTGTAAGAATTTCAAACCAGGTATGACATTAATTATTGTGATAAATATTGTTATTGTTTTGATCAAAAATCTAAGTTTTTGGATAGAAGAAAGGATTTAAATTTTTGGTTAAGATATAAATTACTTTGACCAAAAATTGTCCGTAACCAAATATAAGTAAGTTTTTGAAGATCTTACAATCTTATAAATGGATTTAAGTCACTTTTTGGCTAATTTACATCATGTTTTTTTTGCCAACAATTAAATGATTCAGGTTCAAAAGCCAATCGGCTTACAATTTTACAAGGAGTTCAACGAGGTGTGATTCCATATTTTCGTTTTTTCAACCAAAATTTGTTTCGAGTGAAAAATCAGGCAAAAACTAGACCATAAATAAATGGTATAATCAAATGTCTAACAACTTGTTTACCTTTATTATTAAATTTGTTTGAAGGCACATTTCGTGAGAGCATTTATGGCGAAATCTAATCTAAATAAATGTGAAAATTTCGGCCGAGAAGCGTTTGCGAAATATGGTAAATTGAATTAATGGCCATCAACGTATGGACAAACAAATCAAATCATGAGCCACCCGCCCGCACACATGATCCTGCCATAATTAATTAAGTTCCGACCTTGTCTGGCCGGCCATCGAGGAGTCACAGGAGTCACCCAAAGCAGCCAAAGCAACCGGGGCAATTCAATTTGATGGTTTCATGGAGGCCCAAACTTTGAACTGTAATTAATATGCTTGAAATGCGAGAGTGTTTTGGCTGCTGCGGCTATCCTGGCCAGGATGTCGGATGCCTGATGCCTGATGCCTGATGCCTGGATATCTGGAGGACATGGCCATGCCATATCAAAGGACATGTGTTAAGTGGGCACTCACCTCGATGGTGATGTGATGGCCACGGGAACGGAAATTGTCATCGGTGCTGCGCAGATTCTTCGAGTCGATTTGCACATTCGTCTGCATCTTGGAAGCGTAACTGAAACGAGACGATAGATGAGAATTTATGGTATGATGACGCTCGGTCATAAGTGAAATATTCTCAAGAACCCAATCCAAAAAAGCACCCATCATAAACTTTTTAAGTGATTGGGTGCGTGTGTGTGTGTGTGGAGAGGCCTCCAAGCCAATGATGCGTGGTCCCGATAAAGATGCCGAAAAAACAAAGTGGCAACGGGCCAAAAAAATGAAATGGCCATCAAATGGCCCTATGAAAATGTCGGCCATAAAATCCAAATGGAACCGCTCAAGGAATTTACTTTATGCGAACAAGTCGCGAAGATCTTAACTTAACTTAAGCATGGAATGAACAAGAAATTCGGAAAGAAATTCTACAAAATATGCGGATATTAAATGGTTGTTTAATGGAATCAAAAAACATGTTTCCAAAAATTATTTCAACTGAGATTTCAAATTATTTTGTGATTACAATTTAAATTATTTAATGTTACTTTTCATTTAAAAATGTCGATCAATAGATGGTGATATTGTTTTATGTTACAAGTTCCTAAATATACAATTTTTTAAATAATTATATTTTTTAAGGACTATAAATTTAAATTTTAGTAATCTAGAAAATAAATAAATTTAATATCTATTAATATTAATATTATTTTTATATATATATAGAATATAAATAAATATAATATATATTATTATTTAAATTAAATTGAGATCGCTTTGGTATGTAACCAATCATCTCAGCGAATCGAGAAACCTTCGCGCCACAAAAGGGAAATTCCATAAAAATTCATGTGGAATATGGCTGAGAATTATGTGAGCCATTTTCATCAGCTCCAGTTTATAAGGCGGAAGTCTGTTCTGCATTTGCCATCTAATGAATGTCCTCCGGAATGCCGCAAGTTGCGGTGAGAAGGGGGCGAAAACCCATCAACCTGGCGTGGATTTTTTCGCTGCTGTCATTGACAACGTGTTTTATCCACTTTGGGGTTTATTTTGTGCTCCTTTTTTACTTTTTGGGTTCCTGTTTTTGCCATTCTTGTTGTTTTTTTTTTTTGTGTTTTTTACTAAATTGAGAAACCGCATTGCCGATTAACACAGCAGCCAACAAGTGCAGACATGGCAAATCCATTTCACTCCACCTTTGCAGCGTTTTTGTGGCAACAAAATTTCAAATTTAATTTGCGCCTCTTTATTTATGCAGCAGCTCCGATGGCGGAGAAACTTTAGCTTGAACGCGAATTCCCGGATTCCTGGGCGCCTTGGATTCCTTTCCCTTCCACTGCCACCCAAGTGACAAGCCGGCAGTTGTGCATCCAGCTCAATTTAGTTGCCCAACCGCTCGGGGCAACGCACCATGGCGAAATGGAAGGGCGGGAAAAGCCCGCGGAAAACTCCGACTATGCCATTTACAATGGGGGAAAATTCAGAAGTATTCAAGGCAAAATACCGTTGGCTGGCACGCTGCACTTTCCCCTGGCAAGTAGCCGGGAAATTCATTCATTCATTTATTCAGTCAACGAAAATAGGGTTCCCAATTCTCACAGCTTTTCAACTTATCCCGGTCAATTGAAGCCAAAGGAGCATTAGATGTTTGAAAAATAATTAATATTAAAAAAATACATAAAGTTTATATAAATAAATTAATATTAAAATAAAAATCTATTCATTTAAAATCATTGTATAAGAAAATAAAAAATCACATAGAATACAAAATTAAATTAAAGTGTGACCACACGACGAACACAAAATCAACTGACTTACATAAATTGTAATTTAATTTATGGGTAAGTCAAAAAGCACAATGGCTGCCAATTTGAACACGATCCTTTTTTATTCATTCCAATTAATGTGGCTGCACTTCTCCGCAGGCGAAGGACACCACACAAATTAAGTGTGACCACACTCTCGCATTAATAAAAAAAACCCGACGAACACAATCAACAAAGGCACTTGCATATGCATGCAACGTTTCCCGTTTCCCGCTTTCCATTTGCCAACATTGTTTTCACTGTTTTACAGTGTTTTTCTTTTGGCCGCATTTTCACGGCCCTTTGGGCCAATCAAGTTGCAATTGTTGCCACTGTCAAACAGCAGGGAAATTCGTTGCATATTTGAGATGGCCGCTGCCTGGGTTTTTTTTCGAATGCCGCTTTTTTCGAGCCTCAGCGAATGCGTTTGCATAAGTGATTGCGGATGGATTTTCCTCACTTTTCACTTTTCACTGGGTGAGAGAATCATGAAGTGAATTCGAGAGAGAGAAGATCCTCTTTAAGGGGTTTCCCCCATCACATTGCCACCGGGGATCGGGATTGGGATTGTTACGGTTTTTGTGGCGGCTTTGATTTCGGTTTCAGTTTTGGTTTCAGTTTCAGTTTCGCCATCGCCTTCGTTTTCCATCCACGGCTGTCAAATGGTTTCGCCACTGACAATCGTAGGCCGAAAACCATAAATAGTTACCACCCACTGTCTATTATTCGCAGCATTTGCATCGGCATGTCTGTGCGTGTCCGGAATGCGTATGGCTCTATCTCCACTTCCATCGGCATTTCCATCTGGTTAGTGTCTGTATGTCCCCATTTCCCCATTTCCCCATGTCCCCTGCCGAATGGCGAATATCTGTGAGTAGAATCGGGAATTTCGGGCCGACAATCAGCATTCACTCACGCAATCTACCCATTCGCGCCTAATTCGATCGACATCTCAAACATTCATTCTTTTTGGTTTGGCTTTAACTTGAAGTTAAAGTTGGCTTTAAAAGTTTGCACGTAAAATATACCCTTCATTGGCGTTTTTTCGATTTTGAAAATCGTTTTCTCTTCCGCATGTTAAATTTAACGTAGAGTTAAAACCTCAAAATTGTTTAAAGCATACTTTAAATATAATGATCTCTTTTTAAAATAGAGATCAGGTTATTTTATTACATATGTAAGTATGTTTTAATTCTGTTTGAATAAAATAAAATATTATAAAATAAACTTTTTCGACGGATGTTTTAAGATCACAAAATGATAAATAAATGTTGTAGCTTAAATTTGATTTGGTTTCTCGGTATTTGCCACAGAATATGCTTTGTAGCCATGTGTGTCTATGTAATCATTGTCTGGAGATAATAAACAGCCTCAGATATTTCACTCGCACACGCTGAAATACTGAGATACACAGAAACCCATATAGATGGTGGATGGTATAGTAAATGGGGGGTCCCTTCGCCTCATAAGCATATGACTGCTGTCAGGCCCACCTGGGGGTTAAGGGGGGCTAAGGGGGTTAAGGGGGCGTGGCATCCTAGATTGGAGTGTGGAATATAGTCTCTAGAAGTTGCCATTGTCATTGTGGCGCAAAATGACTTTGTATTTCATTATTTATATTTATTTGTTGCTTTCTCCTTGCTTTTGCTTTCTGCTGTTCTGCTTTTCTGCCTTGGTGCTTTCTGTTTGCTTCGTGCAATAAAACAAGCGCCAGCGCAACGGAAATCTTAGCATGCTTAAGTGGCCAAAGGGGGCGTAAAGCGGACTCAGTACTTTTGTGGGCGTGGGCAGTGCAGCAAGTACTGCAGGCAAGTAGCAAGTAGCAAGTAGCAAGCAGCAAGTCTGCCAAGCTGCTCAGCGAGCAAAAAGGGATGGGGCTGAATTAAGGACCCTTTTCTCTAGCTGCGAAGACAATCCGATTCTGTTGTGTTCTGGCCACCACAACAGCTCAGCGGCACTCAGGAAAAATATTGGGGGTACCTATCATATAAAGATTAAGCTTATTATTTTTTGAAAATATTTATTTAATTACAAAAAATTGTTGAAGTAAAAAACTAAATATTTTTTAGGGATTTTAAAAGTGTTACAATATTATATAGTATTTATACAATTAAAATATGTTTATAAACTATTTTATTTATTTTTTTTGATATAAAAACAAAAAACAAATCAAATTCAACTAAAGTTTGGTTTCCCTAGTTTTTCATTTTTCACCAGTGCAATTACCAAATTCCCATTCTCAAACCAAACTCAGACCCTCGCAAAAAACGAAGTAAATGAAATGAAATAAATACGAGTTAGGAGTGAGCCAGAAACAGTAGAGCAAAAAGATAAGGGGTGGTGTGAAAAATTCATTTCCAAACACAACTTGCATTTTTCAAGGAGAACAAAAAGGGGGGCGAGCGGAATGTTGCGCTCAGTGTAGTGCATTCAACTCCGTGTTCTCGAGGATGATTGCCACCAAATGATTGACAAATGAAGCAAATACCGTGAGGTGGCGTGGAACTATTAAACAATGAGCCAGCAAAGAGCGGAGAATCAGCGAAACTTGGCGAAGGACAGAAAAAAAAGGAAGAAGGACTCTCTAAAGTGTTGAATAAACAAGTTAATCAGATTTTATAAATTGGATCAAGGCAGTCGGGGAAGGCAGTCGCTGATAATTGTTATTGATTGAGTTGTGGGAATGTCTAGTGGATGGATAGATAGAAAAATATAGTGTGCCCAATGAAAGATAGGAGTGATGCTAGTAATATAGATAAATATTTGAAAAAAAAGGGGTTAAAATAATAAATATTCCAAGGCTTTTAAGTATTTTGATTATTAAAATTGATAGAGATCTTTATTATTTTTGGCAATCTTATCTATATGGTTATCGTTTTCGATTTGCATTTTTTAGCCTTCCTGGGATGCATTTCAGCCCCAGCCTCATTTTCAGGTGCTTTATGTTCCCCCATTGATACTTATTTTTCAACCATTTTTCAGCCCTGACCATGCCCGCAATTTTCCTTCGTTGGGGGAGTTTTCTTTTCAATTTTCCTGGCGCTGGTGGCGAACGAAGTCGGCAAACATCATCAACAATGTGCGAAACAAAAATTAATTGAAATAGCGGCAGCCTCACAGCCAAGAGACAACAGGCAAAAAGTCCTTCCTGTTTTCCCTTTTCCCTTTCCCATTTCCCACACACACAACACTTTTCCTCAGAGCGAAAAGCGAAAAGCCGGGAGGTAACAAGTACATAATAATTATCGTAAATAATATAAAAAAAATAACGTGAACACAAGAAATAATGGAGAACACTGAAACACTTAAAACGCGGCACTATCGTATATAAACTCGATTTATGGCCGTGAGTATGGGCAAAATGGAGCATACTTTTCGGGGTGACCGAGTGGGAAATAAATTAGAGCTGAAATTTTCCCAAATGGCCCATTTTCAAGCTCACCAAATTCCTGAGATTCCCTTTTTTAAGTCCAGAAGGTAGAGAAAAGCAGCGTTCTTTCTTATTAATATATATTGAAACTGATAAAATATTAAAAACACTTTAAATTTAAAATAATTGGCTAGGTTGTTATTTTTTATAAATATATATTTTTTGTAATTTAAATCGTATGAATTAATCACATTTTCAACGAGAATTTTCCAACCAACTGAAATAAAATATAGTAATTGCTAGCAATTTTTTATGGCCATTAAAATAACCAATAATTGGCATTAAGCAAAATTTTTAGTGTACTTTAAAGCTCGTGGCTATCTTTACATTTCGAGTGATATAAAGGCCACTTCTCGACCTGCCGACCCATGAGAATGTTTCATTATTGTTGTCTTAATGAACTTCGCTTCAAGAATTTTTCGGTCTCGGCTCGCTTTTGTGTGAGATTTGTTTACATTTTTTGTGGCCCATTCTTTTTTAACCCTCTTCAGATCTTTTGCTTGGCTGACCGGCGGTAATTTGAAAAGTGTTAATCAGCAACTCGTATATGGTGTATATTATATATATCTCGGCGGGGGAGTTTATGGCCGAAACTTTTCCATCATCAGGTGCAGCCAATAATTTCGTTATTCAAACCTTTTTTTCTTTTTTTTTTTGGTAAAACAAACTTTTTGGCCGCTGCTCGTTTATAGTTCAAAAGGATACCAAAACTCGTGGCTCATGAAATTGCTTGACATTCGGGGAAAATACGGTGGGTGGAGATACCAAAAGATACGGAAAAATGGCGAAAAAAGGCAAACAGGAGGAAGTGAGGTCGAATAAAAAGTTTTCCCCCTTAATGGAATTGCCAAGCATCCGGCAGAAGTCAGGGTCACGGTAGTACCAACATATACATGTAATGCAGGTAGTAAGTAATATATGCTATGCTCCATATGTCGTACATACCATAACCCCCGCCCACATATGTAAGTTAATTTCCATCGCCTGTCTCTGCCGGCAGTTTGCTCTTTTTTCGGGGGTCACAAGTTGTCGCCTTCGCGATATGCAAACTTCATCTATGGCTGTGCTTCATCTTACCCACTTAAATACACAAAAAGACACTGAAAAAGTATGGGGAACTATACTTTTTATACCCATAACAATTATAATTTTCCAAAAGTGTAAATGCCATTTTGTGGTGCTTATTAATAAAAAATTTTTAAATCGGACTATTCATTAAAAAGTTATGCTTTTCCGACAGTAAGCGATTGTTTACTGCCCTCCTATTTATATCTCTATTACACTCATTTAGCTGAGTTTATTTATATTTATCTATGTATAATAAAGTATGAAAAACTAATTTCGCTACCTAATTTGCAATTACCTTGAATTACAAAAATGGTATGCCAATTTCTTCCAGTGCCTTCGTAAGCATCCCATTTCAGGCGACGTCAGGCACTCAACTCGATTCCATTTGCCTGGCATTTCCCAGAAACTCTGCAACTGTTGCACTTTGCGCCCTTTCTAGCCCCCCCCAAACCCCTTTTAAAACCACCTCACCCCCTGCGTTACAGATCCCTTTTGCAATGCAATTTTTGGGAGAATTCCTAGATGGGGAAAATATGCAAAAACAGCTCACAATTTGGATTCTGTGCGGCTGTTGGCCGAAAATCAAAAATGGCAACAAATTCGAATCGCAAATCTCGAAAACAAAACAAAAGGAAAACAAAAACCGGAGGAAATGTGGGAAAATAAAAGTGCTTCATCCAGTGTGCTGAGGCAATCGAAACAATGTCAACAATGGCGCCCAATTTTCTGCACTCTTCCCCTTTCACTCACTAAAAACCATCCCCCCATTTTGACCTTCCCCACCGCCCAATTTAATCCAATCTTCGCTTCGAACTCCGATGGAAATGAGTCCTTCTGTGGTTGGCGAAACCCAACTATTAACTCTGAAAAACTGGATTTTAAAATATGAAATTTAAATGTAATATAGGGGATAGTTTAGAATTTTAAATATTTAATCTAAAAATAAAATAAAAAAAATATTTCGCCAAAAATGGATTTTAAAATATGAAATTTAAATGTATAATAATACTGTTATACAAGATAATCCCACTTTTCTCAACATAAAATATCATTAGAATTTTAAATATTTAATCTAAAGGGGAAAAAACAATTTAGATAAATGCCATTTTCGTTTAGAACTTTTCTTTGGGGGCGTTGAATTTTAGATTTGAATTCGGAATTTGGAATTCGCTTTCACGATTTGCATTTGCCGTCTGCTGCAATTCAAACTTTTACCCGGCTGTTATGGCAAAAATATGTATGGAAAGCATTTATAGAAATGAATATGAAAAGAAACAGAGAGCAAACCATTTAATCGATTTGACTGGCGGCGGAATTTATAGTTTTCGGCTACTCAATTATGCAAATGCCCAGCGAAAACATCAATTTCTGTGCACCACAACACAATGGAGCACAAACAGAACCAGAAACCATCTGAACACCACCACCAGAACCAGAACCGCCACACCATTTAATAAAACTGACACAAAAACAAGCCAATGAACAATGAACACAAAACTTTCGAATGCATTTCGGCAAGGAGAGGGGCAAAAAAGCGGAGAAAGGCTTTAAACAAATGGAAACTGAGATTATTCCAATTCTTTGTGCGGCGAATTTCATATTATATCCCGCGAGGGCCAACTTCCCAAGCACTTGTTGAATAATTTACATTCAAATGGCATCGTTATAAATTTGGAATCAGCGGAAATCAAGAATGATGATCTGGGTGTTGTTTAAATAAGTTATCTTAAAGGAAATAGGAGATTTAATTTTAGTGCATTTCAGTTTATATTTTTTTCGGATTTTGGTTACACTTTTCCAACGAAATAATTTTATATATTATATTATTTATGGTAAATCAACAAAAATACCCAATTCAAAAATATGCCAATCTTAATAAATTAAATAATAATTTGTATGCATTTATTTTTTAATGTTGTTTGCTTTTAAGAATGGCAATCTCTCAATCGCAAAAGGCACTTAGTTTGGATATCTACGAATATGTATGTCACAATCACTTTGTATTATTCAATTGCATTTAATCGCAATTTAAATGGCAGCTTGACTTTCGTACGGTCACACATTTTCCACCCATCAATTAATCGGAAAATTCCACCCGGCTCGTTGGCAGCGCAAACCAATTAAGCTCAGCCGGTTAAGCCAATAGCTTTGGTAAACATTCTAGGATATTTCCCCGTGTATTGTGAACCCAGGTATTTTACCATATAGCATCGGAAAGTGATTTCTTTTATTTTTTTTTTATTTTGGCCATCGTCTCGGTTCTTATTGGCATGTGCCGTCCATTAAATATTCAGCATATTTAACATAAATAATGCGACAAGCAGCTTAACTCGTATTTTGCATCAAAAGCTCATTAAAATTTCAACGTTTCGAGGGCTAAAAAAAATAAATGAAATGAAATGAAATGCCAATAAATTGAAGGCGTTTCGAGTCAAAGGCAGGCTAAAGCCATACATCGCACATATGGGATAATCAATCATTGGCATCGCTGGGAGCTCACCTGAAACTCATTTGTTAAGCATTTTGCACCTGCAGGCGAATGCTGCTTACCGTTGATAAATGTCAAAACATTCTCACTCGCCGCTCGCTGCATAACAAATCAAACGTTTGACAGTTGTCACGGCCAAAGACAAAAGGACGACCGAGTCTAGGGTATTAATTGGGTATGATGAATACCTTAACGACTGAGAAAAGTTTACGGAAAAAGTCAAAGTGTACAGTAAGAGAAAATCCCATATTTTCGATTTAAAAAGTTGTAAGTTGATTGATTAACAATTGTGTAACAAATACTAAATAATTAAAAATTATTAGAATTAAATGGAAAAACAAAAATACTTTCACCCATAAAATAAAATGATTTTTAACATTTTTTTTTCGAAGTGTTTGGGTTTTTTGAAAATTAGTTACAAAAAGGTACTAAAAGGACAGTAAAGATGCTTAAACGCATTTAATTATTTACTTATTAATTTGCATGAAATTTACATATTGTTGTAAAACAGAAATGGAAATGGCATATTGTGATTGCGGGTCACAATTAATTAAATAACGTTTATTTATGACTAAAGTGGACATTCTGGTTTTAAGGAGGCAACGACAAGTCCTGCCACTCAATTAGCGTAGCCATGTGCCATATGCATTAACGCGGAACCCCATCGCACATTTTAGGGGTTAAGCTGCTTAAGTTCATTAGGCCATAAAAATGGCGCTCATTTGGACGCCTTGCAATTCCCGAGGCCATGAAAGTTGAGTGCTCTCCAGTCCCTAGAATGTAACAGTTTGGGGTCCTAAAAAAAGATATAAACAAAGTCCAAAAGGGGGAAACACATAACACATCCTGACATCCTGTAACTAAAATTCAAGGAGATAGAGCTCATTCTGTTTTTCAAAAATAATAATAACAAGAGTAATATATCAACTTAAGTTAGTATTTTGGAAAAATATTTTAAAAATATCTGAAGAACCCAATTTTTGTTTTCTTTGTGCCTTTCACCTTTTTTGTCGTCGGGTTTTTCTTACTTCACTTTTCTTCACTTCGACTGCTGGCTTTTCTCTCTCTATTTACCGCTCTGTGCAATTAGTAAGGACATAAATAAACAAAAAACAGGAGATGAGAAATTCTAAAGGCTTCTTTTGCTCTTTTTGCTGGTTTTTTGCAAGCTTTTTGCTTACTTGGCAGAATTTATTTTTCTTTTTTTTTAGAGTTTTCGCACTTTAAAGGGAGGCCTGGTTGCCTAACGGTTTTCTAATGAGCTCGACTTATGACGCCGCCCGAGGATAAACCCAGGAGAATCTGTCGCCCACTTGTGGGGGGGAGGGGGGTCTCTTCCCCCTCGTTTTTCCACCCCTCCGACAGGATGCATAAATTCCAAGCAATTTAAGATGAGACACACCGGCTCCCAACCACCCACATGTTGTGGGAAAAACAATGGGGCACTTTTAGCCCTAACTAAGTGCTCGACCCCCTCCACCCCCCCTTTTTAGCCACCCATGATGTCCTGGGAATTGTTATTCTTTAGGCCGCTCTCTATGTGTGTGTGTGTGAGAGGTGCGTAGTAGATAATTATGCCCAAGGATAAATATTCATGATATTGTTGTTTAGTGCCGCCAGGCTGAAAGCCACGAGATGCAATCGTTTATCGTCTCCAGAATGGCGGCCAAAACTTTAATGGCAAGCGAATGGTGAAAGAAATATGGGGAAAGTCGATAGAAAACTCTTAAAAATATATTCTGATTAAATATTAGTACTTTTTAATTATTAAGTATAATTTTTCTAAATAAACAAGGTTTTAAAGTAAGAGACGCTGCACTGAAGGCATCTCAAACACTCCACCAATCTCACTTAGGAAATGCCATTACAGAATCACCCTAAAGCTGATAAATTGAATTGTCTCCTCTCGGCCATTATCCCCATCCCCTTTTCCAAACCGCCCCCTATTTCCAGGGGGTGGGAGGCCCTTTTCCAGTTTTGATGACTGCAATTTGTGGCCAAAGCGAGGCGAAGTTTCAAAGCAAAACTTGGTCAATTAATTCAGTGCAAATAGAACAACAACCAGCAAAAGGGAGTGCAAAAAAATGAAAACAGTTCTGATGATGACCAGTTGAAGGATACTTTTGTTTTCCCGTTGTCCTCTTTTTTTACAATGGCTTCGGTTTCCTGTTGCGTTCTCTTCCCGAAATTAGAAATGAGGATTTGTCATTTTTCTCAGATTTTAGCTATAATAATATTATTATTATTTAGGTAAATAAATAAGAAATAATTAAATAATATTAATTCACAGCTTATCGCTTATGCGCAGTCTTGTCAAATATCAGTTGCATAAATTGGCGTACGTGTCGTATGAGTAATTCTTTCGCGGCTTTCATATTTATGATGTTTATAAAGAAACAATATTTATGTATTTATTTTATTACTTAAAGTTTTACCATGGAAATAAAGTAAAATCATTTAAATTTAAATTGAAAAGAAATTCCACACCAGTCATATTATTTTCTGCTCCATTTTCTAATTGTTATTTTTTCCCGCTTTTTGTTGATTTTCCAGGGGCATCACTTTCCGCACACACATGCCGTCACGGAGGGGCGTGACTACAAAAGGGCGGAGGATGAAAACAAGTTTGTTGTCTGTGTTGTCGGTGCCTGTGGCCTGTCCATTGAATTTAATGCCCGAGTTTAACTTTTCACCCCCTTTCAAATACAACAAAAATACCCCTGTTGACAAATCCGTTAGCCCCCCTCCCCATTTTGCCCTTTGTGCGGGAGCCCCTGGAAATGATGGACATACGTGACCGGAATGGGAACCGGAATCTCAACGAGAAGGAACAATCGGGATGCACACTAGACGAGCGGTCAACACGAAACTAATTTGTCATATTTCATATTTCTCGGCAAATTTTTAACAAGCATTCTTGAGGCTTTTTGCACAATTATTTCAATTTCATTTGGTGCTTAAATGCTTAATTTGACTTTATAATTCAATATTAAAGAAAACATAGATATATTTTTATATTACAAATTACAAACAAATTTTACATCCAAATTAGATAACTATTTTATGGCCCTAAAAAACAATAGTTGAACATATTTAAATGTTAAATAAATGTATTTACAAGCATTTCCTGCACTGCCTTTAAAGTAGAGCTGCATTTGATGAGATAATTGAACTGGCTAACTGGCTAAACATTTCTCTAAGCATTCCCAACCGGATGTCCATCGAAAGTTCAATTGTTATTTTAATTTCGGTTTATCTTGTGGCTCTCAGTGCGAACAAGTTCAGCTGCAATTTGAAGACACCAAAAGGCGATAAGCTCACACACAGGACACGGGACACAGGATACACGATGGAGGATAGAGGACACATGACATTTGACAAGGGCTTAAGGGCACAAAGCTTTAAAAGCCTGGCTCAATTCTGCTGCTGCCCCTAAGCTGATACACGGTGAGAAAAATTGTTTTTTAAGTTACAAAAAATATTAAAATAATAAAAAACTAACACACACTGTAATTTGAACCAAAAACATATTATTTAAAATAATATTTTGGTTTGAAAGGTCTACGTAATATAGAGATTATGCCAAAAAAAAGTACGAGGGATATCGAGATATACAAGCAGCAAAGCGACTGATTGCACTGCTTGAATTCCATTATTTGTTTATAAATTTTTAATGAAAAGTCAAATTTAAAACATTTCTTTACCATTTCTATAGGTATAAAAATATAGTTAGGTAACAGAGATTGATTGAATAATTTGCAGCTAAAAAATAAATAATAACCGATATTTTCTCGCTGTTTAGCTTGTTTGGTCGCTGAAATAGAGGCGGGAGGAGTGGCCCCTTTGGGCCATAAAAGTTAAGATGGATTTTATTGGCAAGAATTGAGCGGGCCAGACTCTCAGACGTATCTTTATTGGCACATAATTTGTTCGTCCATAGATGGAAAGGCATCTGGGGAGAGGACAGAGCACAGAGCACAGAGCACAGAGTCCTGAGTCCCGAGTCCTTATTCCTGGACCAAAGGAAGGGCCCAGCTCAAACGGAAACGGAAATGCACAGCACAACAATGGCCGATAAGAGGCGTAAACAAATGCATCAAAGGAAATGGAGATAAGGGCAGAGAAAATCTGTTTCCGGCCCACTTAAGTAGGCAGCACAACACACACACATTTCTTTCTTTCCGTAGGAACAAAACCGAAAACCGAAAATCCCTTAAAGCCGCCCGAAAAATGTGAATGCAAATTCAACACAAAAATTGCAACATTTCCAGCACAAAAAGGGAATTAGTCCTGACCAGGCTAAAAGCATTCGCTGTGTTCGTTTGCCACTTTGGCCCAGGTCGAAAATCCTTCAACCCCAACCGAAGCCATTAAAAGCCAGGGGACGGACGGAGGTTTAAGCGGGCGCAATTTGCCGCCAAAAAACAAGTCAGCCCCGAAAAAAAACAACCAAAACAAAATATATATAAGCAAAAAGCTACGACAAAATCTCGGCGGACTTACCAAAAAGGCTTAGCTAATGACAATTTAAGGATTTTCTGATTTTGTTATTAACATAAATTTACTCTCAAAGTAACGGGGAGGCGGGATGGACGAGAGGTTAAAGCGGGTAATGGCCTAGCGTATAAAGTGTTTTTCCAACGCCCCCAAATCTCTTGCAAATCTCACTGAAAAGTAACAAATTTAATCGCACCCACAACGAAGTTCCAGTGCCCTTGAAAAATGTATAAGAAAAAGGTCTGAAAAAGTATAGTCATCGATGCTTATCGGAAATATCGATTTTTTTAATATTTTACTTATCAATATATTTATTAAAATTTTTTTTTCTTGAAAACATTGATATACTTTTCAGGCTCTAATTTGAAATGATTTTATATTATTGCATATTTCCAAAAAGTATTTATAAAAAATAAAATTATCTATTCAATTAACATAATAATATTTTAAAATAATATTTTTGTACCAAGAACACCCACGAAATGAATATGCCTCCTGAAATCCAGACCTGTAAATACACAAGCACAAATGTTCCGAGTTGGCTTTTTGCACACATAAACCTTAATGCCTTGCACACTTTAAATGTATGTGCGCCATGGTTTCTTTTTCTTTTCGCAATTTTTTGTGTTGTTTTAGAAAAAAAAGATGTATACGAGTATATATATGCGCATAACACCTTGGTGACATATGCCAACTTACGACAATGACATGCGAAACATCAGCAGCCCACAACCTCCCCTTTCCCGCCACGCCCCCTTTTCCATGACACGAGGGGCTGTGGGAAATGTTGAAGAAGCAGTAGCAGAAGAACAACAATCAGATATAATCAGCACAAAAAAAAAAGAAAACAATTTACCAATCTTAGATAAGGAAAGACCTGGTTGTGGAAAAGTGTTTTAGGAAAAACCATTATCGATGGAGTAGTAATCGATATGGGAAATTGATGGGATCACTTCTGAAAGCTAATAAATAAATATACTTTAAACTGGTAAAGTTGGTTTCAGTTTAAAAGCAACTTCTAGGCAATGGTTACCACAAAATGCACTTTTTTAACCCATAAATTTACTATACCAACTCTAATCTGAAAGTGAAAAAACTCTACAAATTCCAAGTTATATTCTCAAAAAATCTGCATATTAATGCAGACCAATTTTGTGAGTTTCCGAAAGTCTAGCATGAAGGTGACCCAAATCTGAAAGAATTCCGAATCCAAATCGTTATTAATCCCTTAATAAACTGAGCCTCTTGAATAAATATGTACTTCACAAACACCGAATGAGCTGGTATGAAACCCCAGAAAAACAATAACATTATCATAATTTCCACAATATTAAAACCATTTTTTTTGCTCGTTAGACTTTACTATTTTCTTAGGTCAGTGCGAAAACGATAACATATTCTTTTACAATCCCCGCCTCGCCTCGTCGAATCGTAAACAGTTCATTTCCACTTAGCCCACACTTGATACGGACTATACCCAGCGCTCCATATATATTTTTTCTAGCCCCTAAGCAACATCTGTAGCACCCGCCTATAAAGTAGAGTCACACATAAAAATGGAGGACCAAAAAGTGGGAAATCAGAGCAAAATGTTTACGATTTCATGACCATGTTTCTTGATCTCGTTACAGTTGTGATCAAAATTATAGTGGTGTTTTTGAATGTTAAAAAAAATTTTATGATAATTATATAATTGTGATATATAATTTCGATGGATTATAACCTTGTAAATATTTTCTAGAATATTTTCCTGGCTTTTTTTTTAAATTATAACTATTATTTCAACCATAGCTGTATGTTAAGTAGGCTCTCTCTTATTTTTTCGGTGGTGTTAGGGTGAGGAAAAGTCTGGATAAACCCTCATAAAACACACGGCAAAAAAGTGCGGGGGGCTGTGGGCAAATCCTCTCGACTTTAGTTTGCTGACGATGTGTTTACTGCTTTTCACTTTCCTTGCAGATTTTCGCTTACCTTTCTTTTGGAGTTGCGAAAGTTCGTAAGTCAAAAATGGTTCAGGCGAACTCCAGATGATAAATGCAATTTGTATAAGTGTCAAGCAGCTGGCAGGGAACCTGGGGGCCACTTCTCTATTACTTCATTTAAATCGGAGAAAAACATTAGACCAAAGTCATAAAACATGGGGAAAACGTAGGCGTCCGGTAGGAAATAAAAATGTAAATGTAACCGAAGGGCAGCAAATGAAATTATAACAGGCCGCAGTGGGGTTCCTGTTTTTTTTTTTTGGTTTTTTTTTCGAGGCTGGGAAATTCCCAGAGAGGCCCATTGAAAGTTTCCCCATCCAGAAACAGAAAAAGAAAATATAGCCAACTAAATAAAATGCGAGGGGCTATAAAATTGAGTGCAGTTGCCGAAACAAGAGCAATAAGAAATCGCCAACGAAAATGAAAATGAAAATGAAAATGTTTGCCAAGCACGAAACAACAGCCCCATCCAACCATCCACATAGAACATTTTCGACCGCAATGCTGGCAAATGTTTGGGCCATAAAGAGCAATCCGGCTGAACGGGAATCTAAATCAAGAAAATCAAGAAAACCAACGACAAAGAGTCGCAAATGAAAACGAAAAGTAAAAGTGAAATACATGCACATAATTTGAATGGAACCCTCCTCTTGATTTTCCGATTTCACGACGAAGGTCAAAAGAAAATTTGGCTTTGGTTTAACCAATTAGAAACTGCGGTCGACTGAGGTTGTGGTCATGTGCTGGGCTTTGGGATTGGGAATCGAATTGATTCGGGGCTTAATCAACTAAATAAATGGGTAGCAAGTTTACAAACAATTAAATTGGCAAAAGAAAAATACTGTTGATGGAAAATAAATGAAAACATTTTTACAAAGGCATATAGATATTTTTAAAATATTATTTTAATGAATGTTATGCTCCCAAGAAGTCTGTATATTTATTTATTTATGTAAAGCTAACTTAGAGTTAAGCTACTGTATAAATACCTATACCTTTACCTATTTCTGAAGAATATATTTCGTTGCCTATTTTTTGATTGGCTTTTAGATATTTTTAAAATATTATTTTAATGTATGTTATGTTACCAAAAAGTCTTTATATTTAAATTTCTGTATCGTACGTTACCTATTTTCAAAATATTATTTTGCTGAATTTTATGTTCTCAAAAATTACATCTTTCTTTCTATATTTTTATTCCTTGAGTATATATTATGTTCCCCTATTTTCTGATTGGCTTTAAGCGGAAAATTCAACTTCTTGCGAAGAACTTAGACCATTGAAGACCCTCGGGCCAAAAAGGGGAGACAAATAATAGCTGTAGATTAATAATGAAAATAATATTATTATTTTTGTTTGCTGCACATTTCTCTTGCTGGCACTCAAATGACCGCATCAGCTCGGCAGATGCACCCTCGCCCCGGCAATTTTCCTATATAATTTCCTCCCCCCCAGCCCCCCGCCGCTGGGACAATTTTCCACGACCCCCGCCCTTTTGAGCGACCATCGACGCATTTTGTTTGCTGTGGATGCCAAAAGGACTTGGCGGCGTCAAATTTATGGCTCTTGACTCTCGACTCTTGGCATTCCAGTGCGCGCCGAATGCTGAATGCAGTATGCACCATTGTCAATAAAGTCCATCCGCCCAGCACTTTACCCCATTCGCTTTAAGAACGCTCCGCAGTTTTTGGCGGGCGGGCGAAATAAATTTTGAAGTCAGCCAGAAGTGCATAAAATCAAACACAATAAGCGAAGGGACCGCAAATCATTTTGAAGGATATCCCAGTATCCTTGGACCCTTCTCTAATTAGTTTACAAGAAAAGGACGAGGAAGACGGGCGGGCAAGTGGAACGGAAAACAAATCAATGACAGATGATGAGTGGTCGCGACAAGCATTCAAGGGTGGTACACTCGAAAAAATGTGTTTTCGTTTGCCAATTTTAAGCCATATAATTATAATTAATAGTTTATTACTGTTTCAATCTTTTAAAAATAAAATTAAATTTTTAATTTTACAAATAAGCTTTATATACATAAATAAATTTTAAAAAAAGTTTCTGATAATTTTGGATTATAAATAAATCAATAATTTGTTTTTCTTTTAAGCAACTTAATATTATTTATTTGATAATGACAATATTTTAGATCTACAGCATCAAAGAATCCTTTGTTTTTCGAGTGCAATAAAGGGGTTACCAAGCCTCCACCCATAAATATGTATTTGTGTATTCCCCCGTTTGTTCGGTTTATGTCACAGACTCAAAGTGCATTCAAAATAAAGTGTGCAAGGCAACCTTTTTGTGGCCCCCGGTTTTCAGCTGGTTTTTGCTTATGTTTTCCCCGAGTTTGACTGTTTTGCAAATGGGAAATCATAAAGGGAATACAAGTTAGTGACAAAAAGGCGGGAATTTCAGAATATTTTAAATTAATGTAACAACAAAAAGTAAATATCTGTAGATAACATTTTTGCCATTTGGTAAAGGTATGTTCCAAAAAAAATAATCTATCTTAACTATTCTCCTTTTTAACTATATATCCTTTATATCAATGGCTAAACACTTAAAAATAAATTGTAAGCAATTTACTCTTGTTTACAGGTCGTATGAGTAATTTTATGACAAGCTTTCAAAAAAATAATAATATTTTCTAAAATTTGACACAGATTGAACTATTTTCAAAAAATCAAATATTTTAACAACATTATCTTACGATTCCACGAGCTTACACAGAAACAAATTATTCGGTTTTCAAATTTCCATACATTTTCTATGAAAAGCCATAAAAAGTTTGTTCAACAACAATAATTTTATGTTATTGTTTTGATGACTGCACTTTTTAAAGGATAAAGGACGCAAAATATGAATTTTTTCTCACCTTTGGCAGTTGTGTTTTGTGAATTTTCACAAGAATTTTAGTCTGTAAGTATTTATTTTTTGCTTGGTTTTTCTAACGCTTCTCACATTCAAAACACTCTCAAACCAAAATAAAATAATTTTTAAATTTCCCGATCCGTCACTCGACGATTTCGAAAGTTTAACCGTTTCGCTGTTGACCCGCTAACTTCGGCCTCTGTCCGCTGGCAAGCGAACGCGTCGAATGCTGAACTGCTACTTGTTGGCGTTCCGTCGGCCTCTGAAAACGAAGCGGAGATGCTAGGGCAATGCTCAAAAAAAAGCAAAGGAAAAAAGGAAAACAACACAGATACGTACGCACACTGGCACGAGCACTTTTCCGCCACACCCGCCCCCTCGGAAAGTTCATTTTCCGATTCATTTTGGCGAATTCGCTGCACTTCCAAATCGTCTGTTGGGTATTCGCAAGCTTCGAGCTTTTTTAAAGGCTTTTCCGGCAGAGCTTGGCGCTCGCTGCAAAGGAAAAGCCGGCTTAAATGCTCCCATATGAGAGCGGTGTCCCGACAAGGAGAGAGCTTAACTGGAACTTTTGGCGCCAGCTTTGATTTGACATAGAAATTGAAAATTTTTTGACCGTAACAACGAAAATATTGATCCAAATATGGATTGACATACCTTTCTGAACTCGTTATTAAATTTCCAATCGATTGGCGTTTAAACCTACACATTTTATTTTTTTGTAATTTTTTGTAAAAAATCATGATGTACCCCTTATAAAAAAAATAAAAATTGGGTAAAATTTTATTTTTTCAAAATCACACGGAAAGTGTCATGGATTTTTTTTTTATTTTGTTATCTGTTCAAAACAGTACGTATTTTTTGTGCAGGACCATTTTTGGCCAAGTTACAGCAAAAAAACAAACAGAAAAAAATCAAATTTGTACCAAAAACCCAGGTACCAATTTTTCACAAAAAAATATATTCAAAATGAGAAAAATAATTTTTTTGCTCCCTGTTACCCCAATTTTTATTTTACAAAATATATATACGAATCATAAATAAAGAAGTGTGAAACTCAAAGCCATTTTCAATAGCGTCCGTTAGTGCCTGCCTGCCTATGGATTTCGCGAACCTGTGCTGGAATCCTTCGCAGCTCCTCCATGACTTCCCATCCGTTTCTCCTGATATTTAGATACATATGCTGAATTTGCAATGTCAGCGGATCCAAAATTTGGGTCTGGATTATATCTTCGGCACTGAGACGGAAGTCCATGTTATCGGAACTTGGTTCTTTTGGCAGCGATTTTTCGGAAGATTGGCGTTCCCTTGACTGTGGCTCGGGATCTCTAGCTATTCGAACGGTTTCTTCGCCAGATGATGATCCCGATGAGTCCGCCTTTCTAGCCTTACGCTTCATTTCCTCGAGAGCCTCTTGCTCTTCAATCTGGCGACGAACTGCTGCCCTGAGATCATCGCCAGTCCTTGTAACACGAACGCTTTGAGATTTGGAATGCGCAGAAAGCTTAGCGCTTTCATAATACCCATGGTCATTTGGAGATGTCTTATTTGGACTCTTTGAGGATTGTTTACGAGGCAAACTCTTGCAGATACGACACTCCATTTCATCCTCTTCTTCAGTTTCCGACTGCGGCAGTTGAAGATCGGGAATCGATGGATAATCGAAATACTGTGACTGTCTGGAACTCCTAGGATTCACATCCTTTTGCTTCGAAAGCTTGCGATAAGTCTATGGGGTAATTATATTAATAACTTTAACTCCTTTGCTAAAGAATTTGCGGATTTGAGATGCATGAATTGGAAAAAGAAACGGAAAAATACTTAAGAATTCGCGTTTCATTTAACAATTTCTAAACTTGGCCTATTTACCAGTCCAGGTTCTCCCAGGGTATCATAGGCGCGGTGTGTTTTAAATAAGGGTGAATCCAGCCCAAGAAGGATATACTGTCCAACATTAAACGGACATGTACGATCTTGACATGGGCATAGGACTTCATCATAAATCTTATCCTGCGGTTCCTGGGTTGGATAACGATCCTGATGCGGGCCAAACACTTCCTCGTATTGCTCATCCTGCGGCTCCTGAAACGGGCCAAACAAATCCTCATAAGGCTTATCCTGCGCTTTCCGGGTTGTATAACGATCTTGGTAAGGGCTAAACCCTTCTTCAGTATACTTATCCTGCGATTTCCGGGTTGCATAACGATCTTGGCAAGGGCCCAAAACCTCCTCGTAATACTCATCCTGCGATTTCCGGTACACATAACTATCTTGGCAAGGGCCTAAAACTTCCTCGTAATACTTATCCTGCGGTTTCCCGGTTGTATAACGATCTTGGCAAGGACTTAACTCGTCATAACGCGTATCCTGCGGTTTCCCGGTTGGGTGATGAGTACGCGACGAAACCCGGGGAATGTTTTCTGGATAACTCATCTCGCGACGCAAGCTATCCGCTTTTTGGACAGAACGCTTCTTGTTGTGCTGCACGTTATTAGTTAAATATTATAGACCGGAAACTGCATTGCAGAAACTCACTTTTAAACACCGCCTGCAAGTGCCGGGTCGCAGATATTTATCGTTATTTTCCATCGTACGAGCAATAATTGGAATCGAGTTTATTTGAATATTTTTCTTATGACTTGTGACTTCTGTTTACGAGAGCACTTATGAAAGTGAAGCCTTAGCCTGGCACTAGTATCCATGGGTACTTGACTTAAAAATCTAAGGCTACTAGTTCTGAAAACAAATAATAAAGAATTAAGATAACAACTGATGAAATGGAGTTTCCAATAATATTTCCCGCCCTTGTTATATTAAAATAGCCATTTGTGATTTGTTGTTGTTGTATTTTTTAATTAATTCATAATAAAAGTTTCTATTTTTCGGTTGGTTTTTTTTGTTTTCGACGCTTAGCTAATATATTTATTATATATTATTTATATGTATATCTACAATAGTTATTAGCATTATCATTATTAAACTGTTGTTTACTTTCTTTTTGTTTCGAATCTGCGTAATTCGCAGATCCATTTCATTTGTTTGTTGGTTTGTTTGTTTTTAGACAAGTTAAGATTTAAAAAAAACTCAAAATTACACTTATATACGTGCTGTTAGTTCTTCTTTCCCCGCGCTTCTCTCTCGTTTTCGTTTCTGCCTTCTCTTCGCTTAAATAACAAAAAAATTGTCGCTTCTGCCAAATAAATTATATATGCATATATAATAAAAAATATATGGTCATATACTTGGTAAGACGTAAATGTAGAGCATACAAAAAAATTAAACTAAAACTGAAAACAAATCTTGCTGCAATTTCAATCGGAGGTTTAAAAAAAAAAGATGTATGATAAATATAAGTTTCTTTTGTTTTGTTTCATTAACATTTTCTGATACAAATACTTAAATTGAAATTTTGGGTGTGCGGCGGCGTGGCGTTTTATCGGTAAATGTAAGTAACTACAAAATAAGAATCTACAAGTTCCAATTAGCAGGACAGTGAGCCGATAATCAAAAGAATAAACAAACATTTTCGATCGCAAAATGAAAATTAATATTTAACGGCGCTGGGTCGCAGGATCCCCAACCAATATATATATAGATATATATATATATAGAAAATTGTCGATTTCCTCGTCCCGAGAAGCGTGCATTCGCACTCGCATTCGGCTCGCCTTGACTCGCATTTTGGTTGTCATCGTAATCATTTTATCATCATGATTTTCATACATATTTATGTTGGGCTGTTGTAAATATACAATCTTTCATCTTTCATATACTCTATTTATATATATTTATTTATATATAATTTGTATATAGTTTAATTAGCTTTTTATTGCAGTTGAGTATACTATGTTGACTTGTTTTTTAGTTGGTGTTGTTTTTGTTGCTGGTGTTGTTGATCCTATTTCGTTTGTTTATCTTTTGTTTGTTTCGATTCGTATCGAGGCTTTATCCATATTGCTTCTTGATCTTGATAGGTTTTTGTCGGCACTATTCTCCATTTTTGTAGTTATCTTGCGTGGTGTGTTTGTGGCTATTTCTCTGCTTTCTGGCTTTCTGGCTTTTCCTCCGCCTTGCTTCATGCTTATTTAAGTTTAATTTTGTTTTTAATTTACGCTTTGCTAATTATAAATTATGTTTTAGTTTTGTTGTGTTTCTTGTTGGAGTTCTTGTTGTCGCAGCTGTTGCAGTTGGTTGATTTATCCTGATTTGTCTTGTGCCAAGTCCACATAAACCAGATCCATATGCTGCCACCACATGGTCGGTTGGGCTGGGGATTGGAACTGTAACTGGATCCTAATCCGAACACAAGTGAATCGCGGGCTGGTGGTGGTGGTGGTGGTGGGGAGAGATGCGTCGCCCAGTGGAGAGAAGTAGGAGGATGGAGCAGGATGCACGCGGTTTATCAGTCATTGTCGTGGGCCCGCCCCGCCAGTATTCGTCGTCCATTCGTTTAATCCGTGCCCAGCTGATGCCCACATAACACAAAGGGCTTTGATCCGGGCCTAGCGAAACGAGGACAAAGGCTAGCTGCTGGCGGCGGCGGCGGCCACCATGGACCGATCATCATCGCAATCATCATCAGCTGCGCCAGAAGAAGCTCTTTTTGAGCCTGACAGACAGCTTGCGATGCACGCGCAGCCTAACCTGCTCCTGATCCTAAGTATCGTCCGACATGAACGCGTTCTGAGTCTTCGACTCCTCAATGCGGCGGATCTGTTGGCGCAAATACATGATTCTGCGGGGGGGAATACAATAAATATAAATACAATAAATAAACAATGTTAAATCACACAGAGATCCACTCACTTTTGTTCCTGCAGGGTGGCATTGATCTCGGTGCTGCGCACCAGGCTGCGGGCGCACTTCAACTCCGCGCATATCCTCGTGCAGGTGATGTCGCCAAACAGGTGCGTATCCTCACAGCACTTCTGCGCCTTCGAGAAAAACAATGCAAAACATTTACAATCAGTTCGAGTTCATATGCGCATTCATTGATATATTCAGAGGCCGCAAATCCTACCTCACAGCTTACCTGACGCTCCAGCACCTCCGCCTGCCAGTTGGTCACATGCGCAATCAGATCGGCGCGGAAATATTTGGCCAGCTTGGGCGAAATCTCGGGACCGCGTAGATTGGCCGCCTGACCCGAGGAGCCCACACAGCTCTGCAGCGAGCTTAGCGTGGCCGACGAGGTGCCATCCACTGGAATAATATATATAAATATTATATAAATAATACAATGAAGCTGGCAAATTTAGAGACTTACATTTACGCTGCTGCTGGGCCTGCTGCGCCGCCTGCAGCTGAAGACTGGCCGCTGCCGCTGCTGCTGCTGCTGCTGCCGCTGCGACGGCCAACTGTTGCTGCTCCAGCGCCGAGCCGCTCAAGTCGAGTTCCTGTGTCGGCGTGGGCGGGCCCTCGCCACCCGCCGCCGCCCCGCTGTTGCTGCCCATCGAGGTGATCACACTGATGCCGCTGACGGCGCCCAAGCCGGGCACGATGCTTTGGCTGCTATTCGCTCCGCTGGAGCCGGAGGATGAGGCATTGCCGCCGGGCGTGGCCGGCGAGGCGTTCGCCACCAGCACTCCGCCGTCGAGGGCCGTCTTGAGGCCGAAGGGTGGATTGCAGGTGTAGGCGCTGCTCACATTATTCGTGTGGCCCACAATCGTCGGGATGGGACTCTTCGTGTAGCTCAACGACGGCGAGAGGCTGTGGTGCGGATGCGGCATGTACAGCGGCGAGTTTACACTGTTGTCCCTGCAATTTGTTTATAGATTAATTGGAAATCGTATACATTTAACAGCTTAAATACACCTACCGTAAGCTGCCGGAGACCGAGTTATTGACCGAATTGTAGGCATGGTTGGCCACCCCATCTGCCGCCGATCCAACCGAGTTGACGCCCTGATGCGACTGCACATCGAGCACGCCCAGGCCGAGATGCATCTTCTGGCGCATCAGCAGATTGGCCTGATCCTTGCCCTTGGCACCCGGCGGCAGTGGAGCATTCGAGTTCAGATGGTGCTGGTGCGGATCCTGACTGCCCAGTGTGGGCACAGTTGTCTGCAAGGCATTTCAATTAAATGAAGTTTGAGAGATGGAGGTGCAGTTCAAAAACTTACGCCGGAAGTAGAGCCAATGTGGCCGCCGACAGAATTCCTTAGGCTGCTGCTGCTGCTGCTGTTTGCATTGTTGCTGCTGCCGCCGCTGCTGCCCGACGACGAGAGTCCGCTGGTGGGCAACATTGTGGCTCCCGTCACCGGGCCACCGCCCGCTCCGTGCAGTCCCGTCGCCACAGAGGCCGAGGAATTGGCATTCGGGTGTGAGGCCAAACGGGGCAGGGCGTTGCCCATGGGCTGATCGCTGTTGCCGCCGCCACTGGGACCTCCACCATGGGTGGTGGGCGTGCCGCTCAGCGAGTAACTGGCCTCCGAGGTGGGCGTCGAGTCGCCGCTTATGTCCATGTCAGCATTGTCGTTGTGTCGACCTGTCGGGCGAGTATTTAATTAGTAACTTTCCTGCTTTAGTTGCCCTAATTTCTCTCTCACCATCCAAACGCCTTCGATGGCTGGGCGGACCGCCATCGTTGTCGTAATTCCATCTCAGTCGTGAATTGTCGCGCGAAGAATTGGAATGTTTGTATGCTGGAATGCATAAATCATTTGTTAATACATTTATGTTATTTCAAAAGCAGGATTTTAGCTTACTCGATCTGGAGAAACGATCATCGCGGTCACGATCGCGATCCTTGTCGCGATAATCCTTCTCACGATGTTGATCGCGCGGCAAATTTCTGAAAGCATATTCAACATATTTAATAATGCTTTTTGATTATTCAAGATTTTCATTTACCTTTCTCTGTCCACCCATTCCTTTGGTTTCTCCCATTGGGAGATTTCCGTTTTGCAGTTGTAGTAATACATTTTGCCTGAAATTAGGCAAACGTTTTAGATGGTCAAAGGCGAAAATTAGAAGAGAAGATTAGATGGACTCACCCGATGAGCTGACATGCTCGCTCCAGTCGCCATAACGAGCCGTTCGCTCGCCGCGATCGGTGCGTTCGCGTTTGTCTGAGGGAAAATAAATAAATAAATGAATAAAAGGAATAATGCGACGGCTGCCTTGACGCTCACCTGTATACTTGTCCTTCTTGTACATATCCCTGTCGCGATCGGAGCCGCGATCCCGCTTATCGCGCAGATCCCGCAGATCTCGATCTCGCTCCCGGTCGCGATCATCGGAACCCGAGCGCTTGTCGTTCTCCCGCGAGGAGCACAGCTTGCCGCTGGCGTTGCCTCCTCCTCCACCGCCGCCGCCGCCTCCTCCTCCGCCGCCGCCACGCCGATCCCTGTCATGGTTGGTCCGGTACGACGACTCCGAGTCGCGATCGTTGCCACGCCGATCACGTTTGTCTGGAATAAAACGAAAAATTAATATATAGTTTCAAACAGATAGAAGAACTAGTAGCTTAAACTCACCTGAATATTTATCCTTCTTGTAGACATCTCGATCTCGATCCCGCATCTTCTGTATGAAGCTGTACCGCTCGCCGCTGCCGCCACGCCCATTACCGCCACCGCCGCCGCCGCCCCGATGATCGCTGCGATCGCGAAGATCGTGCGAACGGGACGATGGCGAATCAATGTCCGGGGATTGGGAGCGATAGCTGTTGCCATTGTTTAATGGTCCGCCGCCATTGCCGCTGCCGCCCCCGCCGCCGCCTCCTCCTCCTCCAGCGGATCCCCCGCCTCCTCCACCGCCAGCGCCTGGCGACAGGTCGCGATCGCGATAATTGGAGGAACGATCGCGTTCGTAGTCGCGCTTTGAACTGCTGTACTTTGAGCTCTGCACGGGTAAATAGAAGCGCACACACAGTTTTTAGTCGATTTAAATTCCCAAAATTAATTGCACAGTGCTACAAGATACAATTTGTTGTCGTGTCTTTTTCTTTTCAAGAAATTCCCGTGGGGATTGAAGATATGGTATAGAAAAAATATAATAAATTGCATTTAGCTTTAAAGGCAACAAAATACGGTTTAAAAACTTCAGTTCTCCATTTATCAAAGAAAAAAGAAAACAATTTTAAAGGATAAAAGGTAAAAGACTATACCTAAAATCCCCACGGGATCCCAAAAAAAAGATACAGATCCACTGTAATACTCAGTGTGTTACATTCTTGGTAGCGGTTGATTTGAGTCTCGTTTTAGTTATAACTTTTCAAGTTATTTCAATTTTCTGGGGGCAGGGTGATTAGTTGAACTAAATCTACTCAATAGGGAAATCATAAGTAAATGCATAAATGCCAGCTACTATTGCCAATGTTCTCGCTTGTGATTATTGCCAATGCAAAAGAAAATGAACAAAATGAGAGTTAAGTGAAATGAAACTCCGATGGTTTGAGAAATCAAACGTGTTATCGACAAGAATTTTGAAATATGTCAAGTATTTGGTTTGGTCTTTTTTTTGTCTTTTCAAGACTCCAAATTATAATATCCGAAATTCGAGTGTGAGTTTTGAAATTAATTAATAATAACCTTGTTTTTTGTTTTGTTTGACAAAATATGTTAAAATCAAAATAGTTGTCGGTCATAAATTATAATTCTCTTTAGTTTTCCAGTTTTTAATGTGTGTTTTTTGAAATTATAATCCTTGGTTGGTATTGAAGTCCATAAATTAATTTTGAATCCTTGGTTGATCTTTATAATCAGTCCATAAATTGTCTCTAACAAATCATAAACTCTATAATTTAGTGATTTAATAGATGACTTATTCATTTGTGTTCAAAAGTGTTCAAAAGATTTAATTAAAAATATGTAAATCATAATTTGTTGATAAATGTTTTGTTTCAGCGGCGATTTGTGTGTTGATTTAGCCAAATTTAAATTGAAAATATACAAATTTGAATGAAGGATTTATTGCTGCCGCATTTTTTCTTACGGTTATGCCATGTTTTCTTGGATTTTTTAAAATACATTATTAGTTATTTGGGGTTGTATTGTTTACTTGATTGATTTATGCTTTTCCAGGCTGATTAGCTGTTGTTTAAATCGTTTTGCGATCGATTTTTATGATTTTTAGTTTAATTTCCTTTTTTATTTTGTATTATTTATTTTTTTAACCATTTTTGGTATGGTTTTTTCGTTTAAATTTACTTACTTCTAGGCGACAGAGACCCACCGCTGATGGCGTTGACGTCGCTGCCAGCGTCGCTGCTGCTGCGCTGCTTTTGCTGTTCGCATTGTTGTTGTTGTTATTATTATTATTATTATGATTGCTAATGTTGCTATTGCAATTGGCAATTGTTGTTGTTGAAAGGGAGAGATCAACAGCCATGTTGTTCTTGTTGTTGTGTCTTTTGCTGGATTTGTTGCTGCTGCTGCTGGAGGAATTGTTGTTGCTCCTCATAGATAATTAATTAATTAATTATTAAATTGTATTGATAATCCAATTGGTCGCTTTTTTACGAGGACACAACTTTATTGATTTTTACTTTTATTAATTTCCCATTTCATTCATTTTTTTGGCTTAATTGATTGTTGTTGCTTTTTGGTTGAGGCACATTTGTGTTTTTGTTGTTGTCGTTGATATTTTCGTTAAATATTTTTGAGATCTTTGTATGTCTCTCAGTTGCACATTCATTTTTTAGTTTAGTTTTTTGTATCGGTGTATAATTGTTTACTACGTCGTTTTTAAGGCTATTTTACTTTGATTAAGTTTTTATCTTTAGGCAGCGCTTAGAAATTGGTTATGAATTTGATTTCTATTTAAAATAGTTTGATAAATGTTTATATACTTTCGCTTTCGTTATTCTATTAGTTCTATTAATAATAATATATATTTCGATTTAAAGCATATGTTTGTGCTGTTCGGTTAGGGATTGTAATTGAATAATTTCTTTCTAAATAGGATATTTTGTTGATAACTATCTCTCGTTTTCTTGTATATCGACCTATTTAACTATTTATCGAATTTATTTCGGTTATTTCGGTATTTCGGTATTTGGTTTTTTGTGTTTGTCTTTTTGGCGTTGATGCGTAAAGATTCGTTTCTCAATTTAAGATCAGTTCAGGCTGCAATGCCGCGTTTTTGAATGGGTTAAAATGAAACACGATTTGGTCAGTTCAAAAATGGATGAGGTTACGGGAAAAGTAAGATCTGGGATGCACAACAAACACAGCGATTGAAGAAAGGAAGAGAGAAATATATGAACAGAAGAAATCCAAAAATTCCGGGCTATACAATTTGCAATTTTGTTGATTTTTCAGTGATACAGCTACGTACTAAAATATCAGCAAATGACAAACGGGGAAATCGATGGTTCAAGAATCTACGATTTACATTGGCTTTATGAATTCTTTTTTGCTTTTTTTTTTTCTTGGCTTTTTTGGGTGCATTACGAAAGGAGCTAAGCTACGGAACAAAATATATATCCACTAAAAGCTGGCATACAAAATGTGATTAATTGCGGTTAAGGGAGGGATCTCGGATCGGTCTGCTCACCTGGTATGATGTGTGGCTGGTATGCTTCTCAAAGTACCTGAATGGTGAGGGAAGAGATAAATAAATAAATTAGTTTCGTTTGTCAATAGGTTTTAGAAATTATATTAATTAGGAAAATGTATTAAAATAGTAGAAACTAATTAATGATAGTGCACATTAAATTTGAAAATATTCTCAAATAATATTTCTGATTACAAGTCTTAAGCTATAGAATATTTTATAAGTATTCACTTTTGACAGTCTTAAAAATAGTGCACATAAAATTGAAATGGATTGTTAAATGAGATTTCTGTTTATAAGTAGTCAGTTATATAATTTTAAACTTATTTTCAAAATAAAATAAAATAAAATACCCAAACTTAAATCGATTTCCCTTTCCCATTGAGTTTTCTTTTATCAATACGGGCGCTTATCAATGCCGGCATTGATTTGTTGACAGTGATTAACTTTGGTTGTTTTTGGGTTCAATGGACAATCAAAAGCCGGCTAAAAAGCGATGGTAAATAAACAAATTAAGGGCAATTCGATAAACAATGGATATTAATATTGACTTATTATTTTGCAGTGCAAAAAGCAAACGGTAAATGTGACAATTTTTTTCACTTTTTTTGGCTTTTGCCAGCTGAGCGCGTGCGAGCGAGAGGCCAGAAGAGTGTGTGGTGGAAAAGTCAAAAAATATAAAATATCGCGAGAATGCCAAGGGCAAAGGGGAAAAATCAAAGGCACAAACTTGGGGGAAACCCAAAATATTTGGGAAAAACATTTAATTAAGCGAAATCAATCGAATTGAGCTCGAAAAACGAAAAGCGGGCAGTGACCGAAACTGCGAGTTCGAGCGAGATGGCGATAGGACAGAACGTAAACAAAAAAATATACAATTATGGGTGTGGGTGTGTGCGTTAGGGGGGAGGGGCGAGGGGGGATCACTGTTATTGCCGATATTACGGTACATTATTCTACATTATGTATTGCATATATATATATATTACCCATCGTTCATACGCTGCGGTTTTCTAGCATGCATTACCATCAATGCAAGTTTTTCGCCAAATACGCTGCTGCTGCTTCTGTTGGTTTTCCTCGCTTCTGCTGCTTCCTCTTCTCGTGGAGATAATGCAGCCTGTTCCGGTGATTCTATCCAATTTTGTGGGGCCTTTGGCGCCTCCTTTTTGCTCCTCCTCCTTCCTCCTCCGCCACCACTTCTTCTTCTCACCTGCCAAGGCACGCGCGCTTGTATGTGTGTGTGTGTGTTGTGGTCTGCTTGTATGGGAGGCTCTCAGTGGCATGTGTGTCCGTGTGTGTGTGTGGCCCCAAACTCAACGTGTGTGTGTGTGTGTGTGTTTTGCCTAAATTGCGGTCGCCGTTTTATCGGCTTATTTTGGTGCCACCTGAAATTGCAAGCATTTTTAGACAGCTTCCTCTCTTCGATCTCCTTAATGCAATTAGCATGCGAAACGCCTTTAATTTTTCACTTAAAGCCAGCGGACACACGCATGAGTGTGCGTACGCAAGTGTGTGTGTCAGTGTGTGAGTGTGGTGTCGCTTCCATCGTATTTCGTTTGACTTTTTTGTGGCTTTTTCTTACCGCAATTCGTTTGCCGCTCGCCTTCTTCTTCGCGCTGTGGTCGCCGCATTTAGTTGCTCCGCATCGAACGGCAATTTGTTTAATTATACGCCGACTGCTTTTTGGCCTCTATACTTGATGATTTTTTTCAATTCTTTTGCATTACGCTTTGTGCGGTCTGTTCGTCGGCACGGCTGTGTTGAGTTTGACAGCCATCGGTAGCTGTTGGCGTCCCGCTCGCACATTTTCCTTGTGCCCTGCATGCGTTTGTCCCTTTTCCGCCGGCCGCTTGGCGGGCGTGCGAAGAGTGCGGGTATATGTGCTGTGCGGTTAGTCGGTGTGGTGGACTCCAGGTGGCGCGGCGTTTTCTGGCATTATTTAGTGCCTTTTGGCGCTAGGCGTTGGACGAACTGGCAAACGGTCACACTGGAGATAGGGGCTGCCAACCCGTCCGGAATTTTCATTCTTATTTGGATATTGTTTTGAAAAAAGAATAGTTTTAATACGCATGCATTGTATCCTACTTAAACTAGCAATTACTTGGATTTTTAAAAGGATAAGTGCATTTTTATTTAATTTTTATTATTTTATTGGCGTTTTAAAGCATTTAAAACAGTAAAAGTACGTAACATTTGCCTGAAAAATACCGATAGTATCGAATAAAAAATACCATTCATTTCGTTAGAATTTCTTTCTTCCAAGAAAATAGCTAAAAATCAGTTAGAAACAAGCCAAAGTAACTGGCGCAGTTCCCCAGCCAGATCTGGCTACAAAGCAACCAAGCTGACAGCACTACGAGCGGCAGGCTGGCTCCTGTGAATTCCTTAAATATAAATTAATTAATTTTTTGAGCATTGCGGCAAGGAATGAGTTTCGGCGACTGCACCAGCAACTTTATATACCTGACGGGCAGCGAGGATTACGCGCTAAATTTGGCCAAGGTGAGTGGGAGTCGGCGAAATCCTGGGAATTTCTTTAAAATTAGGTATTTAATTTATTATTATTATTAAGCTATGCGAGCGCTTTGCGCTGAAGGAGAAGCGCGTTTTCCTGATCACCAGCCGGCAGCAGGAGATGGCGAAGCGCTTCTCGCTGAATCCTCTCAACTGCAGCAAATATCTGAGCATCCTGCAGCCGCAGGACTTCGAGAGCACCCCCCTCCGCCTGCTGGAACTGCAGGACAGTCCGGCGGAATCCTCGATGCGGCGACCACATCTCATCGTCTTCGACCTGCAGTCGCTCGTCCTGGACGCCCTGCTGCGTCCCGTGATGCAGCAGTGCTCCCGGGACAAGATGGTCCGGCACATCGCCAAGTGCTCCGCCTCGTTTGTGAATTATCGGGAGATCCTTGCGCCGCCCATCGATACGATTGTGGTCATGTCGCAGGAACCGTATCCCCTGTCGCCCGCCCAGTTCAAGCTGCTCATCGGGCTCTATTTCCATGGCCACGAGTGCCACACGAACTTCGCGAAGCTCTCGTCGCGTCTGCTGGACGCCCAGGTATTTAAATAGGAGGAGGATTCAGCCAGGATTCAGTGCCTTACAGCCTTCCCTAGTCACTAAGCCAGCTAAATCTACGTTATTTAGTTATTTATGTACAAACAGTGAACGAAAAACTAACATAATTTGTTGTTAGCCCAAAGCGATAGTCGAAAAGTAAGCAGTTGTACCCTATATGAAAATATATTCTAAACAGGTTTACAACTAACAAAAAAAAAGATATGGAGATAATATTTAATAATAATATACATATAACAATTATATTTACTATGCTAAATGCTGAATCTCAATTTAAGTAAATTGTGTAAAAAAAAAATGAACGAAAAACTACCATAATTTGTTGTTAGAATACCCAAGTTAGCCAGTTGTACCCTATATTATATGAAAATATAATACCAAGTTAGTGCGAATACATGGCATCCATGCAAAATGTTATACGAAAACAAAGAAATCGAGTGCTCGATCGAATATAGACTTTATTCTACTATTTATTCTTAACAGGTTTACAACTAACAAAAAAAAATACAGAGATATGGAGATAATATTTAATAATAATATACATACAACAATTATATTATGCTAAATCGTGAATCTCAATTTAAGTAAATTGTGTAAAAAAAAAAAAAAAGAATTTGGAATACAGAAATGCATAGAATACACAAATGCAGCTAATATTATTGGAGAATGTGCTCCGGAAATGTGTCGAGGGATCTCCGGAACACAAGCCACCAAAGCCACACGATTGACAAAGGAACTAAAACCCCACCATCCATCCGCCGAGTCTCAAATGTAGTCCAGCATGCCGCTGATGATCTCGAAGGCATCCCGAGCCGTCGGCTCAATGGCGCTGCTGGGCAGCAGGTAGCCATGCACTCCGTTGTCCGCCAGCTGGAGCGTGTAGCTGAAGGGTATTCCGATCTCGTAGGCGGCGAAGGCATCCGCACAGCCTGCAAAGATCAAGGATGATCCAGAGTTAGCGGGAGAAGGTATACAAATATTTTAAAATATAATATTAATAAATTAACAATTAAAAAAAAGGTTTAGCGGGAGAAGAACTCAGAAAGGGCTTCTTAAATATTTCAAGGCCTACAAATATTTTGAAATATAATATTAATATATTAAAAATTGAAAAAAGAAAGGCTTAGCGGGAGAAGAAGTTAGAAAGGGCTTCGTAAATATTTCAAGGATTACAAATATTTTTAAAAATATAAAAAAAGGGGGTTAGCGGGAGAAAAGACTTAGGAAATATTTCAAGTGTACAAATATTTGAAAATATAATATTAATATATTTCAAATTAAAAAAAGAATGGTTTAGCGGGAGAAGAATTTAGAAAGGGCTTTGTAAATATTTCAAGGCTTACAAATATTTTGATATATAATATTAATATATTAAAAAGTAAAAAAAAGTGGGATACCGGGAGAAGATCTGAGAAATGACTGTAAATATTTCGAGGTATAAAAATATTTCAAAATATTTTATTAATACATATAAAAATGAAAAAAAAGAAGATCACAGAAAAGACTTAAGAAATATTTCGTGGTATAAAAATATTTGAAAATATAATGTTAATATGATATAACATTATAATACTCTATTAAGAAAATACCTTTAATAATAGATATTATACGCACCGGAACAAATATTTGAAAATACAATATAAACATCATATAATATTATAACACTCTAGAAAATACTTAAAATAATATATATAATAATAGTATATTATATCATTAAAATGAAAAATTAACTTAAATTAATACCCACCGGAACGCTGCTCGATCAGATCGTTGGATGCATCGACCTTATAGCGGGACTTGCTGCCCTTTTTGCGCAGTCCATCGGTGCCCACCATGGCGACGTCGAGGAAATCGTCCAGTCTCTCTGAATTGAATGTGGAATTCGCCTTGACCGGATAGGAGATCACCTGGCCATAGGCCTGCAGGGAAATATAAAGCTGAAAGAATAATATTTATCTAGTTTATTTATATTTATATTATATATTTAAGACGCCCACCTTGATCTGCGTCCTGTAGTCCATGAGGAATTCGGAGACGGCCTTCGTTTCGGGCTCGGAAAATGGCGCTGGACCGGCGTAGAACTCGTTGCAGGGCGCCTTGGAGCTGCCCCGTTTGCCCCAATGGTACAGCCAGTTCCTGTCCAGATCCACGCCATGGCAGACCTTCTCGGGATCGCGTTTCTGCTGCAGCCACGTCATCGCCGAGTCGAGGAGACCGCTGGGCGGCGGAGCCTGGTGCTGGGATCGCGACTTCTTCCAGAACCGATCGTACTCGTGGCTATAGGCATATCCATCAGGATTCAGAACGGGCATTACGTACCACGTGGTGTTCCGAATGAACTCGACGTCCTCGTTGCTTTCTAAGGGGTTTCAAAGGAAATTTTGATTCATTTGTTATAATAACATACCATATAATGTATTGAAATATTTTTTGAGAATTAAGAAATGAAAAGTTTTCAGCATAAACATATAATTTTTCATATTGCATATTTTTAACTGCCACAACGACTTCAAAAAATTAGGAGCACAACGAGACAATTTCTTTACATTTTTAAAATCTCAAAGTATGAATTAAAATAAAATAATGAAATGAAGTAAAATTAAATTTCCAACTCTAAATGTTAATTGTATTAAATGTTAGATATAAGCTGAAAAGTTAATTTATATAGGAATTTAAATATCTTTATTATATTTAATATGGTTTTTGTGACTAGTGCTTTAATTTATAAGGAAGTCCTTGTAGCACCAGTAAATGAAAAATAAATAAATAAAATAAAATTAAAGTAGTCGATCCACGTAACCCTTTTGCCTCAACTCGAATTTGTATTAGTTGAGCCCTTGTCAGTCCGGCAGTCAAGTTATCTGGAGCCCCGAAAAAACCGAGAGAAGATGGAGAGGCGAAGGCCCCGGCGATCCTCGCGCCATTTCTTGCGTTCCAAATCGAATCCCTCTGTTGCCGCCGGCGGAGGCGGAGGAGGAGCAGCTACCTCCAAAGGGACTTCCAATGGAGCCACCCCCACCATCACATCCCTTCTGGGGGGACGTCTGAAGAGGGTCGCTTCGCGTGGCCTGCAGGTGACCGAAAATCCCGATGTGGGCTTCACACCCGTCAGGGAGTCGGAGCAGTCGGAGGGCTCCGATGTGGGCGCCGGCGTGATGGTCCTGCCGGCGTCGGCCAGTCCCCGCGGATCGGCGGTGCACGGTGCACACCTGGCGGGCGTGGCGTTCGGCGGCAGCCTGGCCAGAAGCTCGGACAGTCCCCGGATATCGGAGGAGGTGAGGGAGGTCTTCAGGACCTCGTCGATGCGGAATGCCGGATCCACTGTGGCACCGGCATCGGGAGGCAATCTGCGATTCGATGACTCCACTGGCGCAGGAAACATCAACTTCGCCGCCAATTCGTATTACGAGGAGAACCGGCAGAGCAGCCTGGAGTCCAATGAGGATGATGATGACAATGATGACAGTCGGATGGAGAGCAGCCCCAGTTTGGGAGCCTGCAGCCATGGCTGGGCGCAGCAGCAGCAGCATCAACCCGCCTCGGGACACACTGGAAGGGATACCCTGGGATTCGCCATCCAACTGGGCACCGCCACCATGGGCCACAACCGCTGCAGCCTGGGCGTTAATTGCGATGAGGATTGCGGCTATGGAACCGGCTGCGATGCCGGATGCGGAGCGGCCCATGGCATCGATCCCGGGAGCTTCGCCTATCCGGGAGCTTTGGATCACGGACCGCCTTTGGTGATTTCACAACCGGGATTCGCAGCGGGATCGGGAGGTGCACCTCCAGTCGGTGGAGGCTATGTTCCTGGAGGAGGCTATAAGCCCGTACCTTCTGTGCAGCGCGGTTCCATGGGCTCAGATTTTGGCAGTGATCAGTTGAACTTCTTCATCACCTTCCTGCTAGAGGTCCTCGGGGTGCTAGTGTGAGTATCTTTTCGGAGAAAATAACCTCCTATCTACCTTACTATGTTGTTATTAGAAGATCCCACCTTGTGCCGTCCAAAAAAGACTCTACCCCTTTGATAACCCACGAAAACTTTCTTTCCCTCCCCATCTTAATAACTATGCAGATATAAGAACCCACCTCGTGCTGTCCAAAAAAGACTTTACCCCTTTGATAACCCACGAAAAAATTTCTTCCCCTCCCCATCTTAATAACTATGTAGATATAAGAACCCACCTTGTGCTGTCCAAAAAAGACTCTACCCCTTTGATAACCCACGAAAAATTTCTTCCCCTCCCCATCTTAATAATTATGTAGATATAAGAACCCACCTTGTGCTGTCCAAAAAAGACTCTACCCCATTGATAACCCACGAAAACTTTAGACCAACAGGAAAGGAACCTCTCCTCCCCATCTTAATAACTATTTAGATATAAGAATCCACCTTGTGCTGTCCGAAAAAGACTCTACCCCTTTCATAACCCACGATTACCCACGAAAACCTCCCACCAACAGGTTCTTTGCCATCTGCACCATTACATTCTGGATCACTCTGGGCTACCATGTCGTCCAGTTGCTGGTGGACCTGAAGAACGCCGATCGCAACGTTCAGGTGGCGGTGGTCATTGTATTCGGGCTGCTGCTCATGGCGTTCGCCATTTCGCAGGTGACCAACCGCAATGGGTCCTGCTGTCATTCGCGGGACCGAGCCCGCTCCAGGTCCAAAGGCGGCGGCATTTGCCCATTCCACAGGTCCACCAAGTCCGCCAAGGCGAAGACCAAGCCCAAGAGTTATGCGCCCAAAGCGAAGAGCTGTGCTTACAAGCCAAAGAGCCAGAAGGCGGCGGCGAGTACTTGCGCAGCCAAACTGGATTTCCACTCGCACCGAAAGCCACGATACACCGACTGCGAGGGACGGGCCATTTTCCTGAGCTCCAGACGATATGCCATACCCACGGAGATGAAGCAGCCGCCCACCATTGTCCTCTGGCTGCGCGATGCGCTGGCTCGCATGATGGCATAACCACCAAGTATTCAACGCCCCACGTTGGGCGCCAAAAACATGATACGACCTCGAATGTCTGACAGACTGACAGGGGAGAACTATCGGACACCAATTCAATGAAGAAATTTGATAATTTGGCTCAAAATTTCAGGTTGAATAAACTTTTCTGTAAGCTCAATATTGGAAATTTTGAAGTATGAAACATGCTTTCAATTCCTAAGCGTTGTTTGGTTAAAGTATCCATTATTTACACAACTATTTTCACTATCTTAGCTCAAGTTTGGCTAAAGCGATGGCTTCTACTCACTGTTTGACTTCATCAGTCGCAGCAGCTCGGCTATCATCCAGGTGGCCGTCGCGGGTCCAATCCAGGCCAATCCCTGAGCTCCGGCCTCGACGAACACGGCATTGGCCTGGCCCGACTTTCGCTTGCGCTTGGGTCGCTTGACGTTGTGAGGACCCTCGCTATTTGTCGCCGCCGCCGATTGTTTCGACTCGATCTTCACCACAATCAGGGGACGACCTTCGTAGGAGCGACCGATGTGGATGAGCTCAACCAGCTGCGGATGACGCATGCGCACCGTCTCCAGATACTTGACGATCTCATCGTGGTTGTGGTAGCGATTCCAAGTCATGGCCGGCGGTACTGTGGGTCGCGGCTTCGAGGGTCGAGTGGTGTGGAGATAATCCTCCTTGGTCAGCTCGTAGGCAATGGCCTTGCCCACATCGAAGATGAGCACTTCGTGGGCAATGCCCTCGTAGTTCAGGGTGCCCTGGAAGTCGACGAGCATCTTGGGTGGCACCAGGACATCTGTGAGTCCTCTAAACGGATGGGATGAGATGAAAGGATTTTGGTGTAAGATGACGATTTTTTTTCAGTCGCGAATTCTTTAGCATTAAGTGGATTTTGGTGTAGGATGAATAATTTTTTCTCAGTCGCGAATTCTTTAGCATTAAGTGGATTTTGGTGTAGGATGAATAATTTTTGGTCAGTCGCGAATTCTTTAGCATTAAGTGGATTTTGGTGTAGGATGAATTATTTTGTTCTCAGTCGCGAATTCTTTAGCATTAAGTGGATTTTGGTGTAGGATGAATTATTTTGTTCTCAGTCGCGAATTCCTTAGCATTAAGTGGATTTTGGTGTAGGATGAATTATTTTGTTCTCAGTCGCGAATTCCTTAGCATTAAGTGGATTTTGGTGTAGGATGAATAAATTTTTCTCAGTCGCGAATTCTTTAGCATTAAGTGGATTTTGGTGTAGGATGAATAATTTTTCTCAGTCGCGAATTCTTTAGCATTAAGTGGATTTTAGTGCAAGATGAATTTTTTTTTCTCAGTCGCGAATTCTTTAGCATTAAGTGGATTTTGGTGTAAGATGAATTATTTTTTTTTCAGTTGCGAATTCTTTAGCATTAAGTGATCTCACCTGAGACTGGGTCCCTTGAGCCAGTGCATCTTAAACCCGTCCTCGCCCTTTTTGAACTCCTCGAGGGCGCGAACCTGCGCTTCGTCCTGCGGCTTCAGGCGCCAAATCTGGTACTTATCGTAGCTGATTCGCCTGGGAACCTCCGGTCGCGATGTGGTCGTTGTGGTGCTGCTGGTGCCCCTGGTGGTCATCCGAGTGGCCAGCGCCTGGAGCAGCGGATTGCTGGTGGTCGTGGAGATGGCACTGCCCGTGGAGTTGACAATGTGGTGGGCCAGTATGCCGATCCAGTTTTGCGGATTTCTCAGCGGGTCCACGATGGTCAGAATGGGCACCTGGGCCGCCGCCGCCGCGGATGGTGTATGGGTAGTGGTCGTGGTCGAGGTGGTCGATGTGGAGGTGGTGGAACGACGCCTGACCTTTCGCTTTGGCCTCGAATCGAACCAGCTGGAAAACCATTCTGTACGTGGGGTGGTTAAAAAAAAAGAGTCATATATTGGCTTTCGGCTGTCTTTTCTTGAGCGGTGCAGAAAGCGTGAAGGGAAAAACGAGAACCCACACCCACACCGTTAGCCATTCAATGGGGTTCTGGCTTTTCCCCTTCCATCTCCCTGCTCAGTCAGCCAATCTTCCCATTAACTGAACCGCTCAAATAACAAGAACACTACAGAGTTGGCTTTTAATTGCCCGGTAATTATAGGTTAAATATAGAAGTTAATATGGGTAAAATGCCAAATCATCATTAGTATGTTTCTCGATTTCAAAACTAATATTGCAAGTGATTTCATAACATTTAAACGTGGTAAGATCTTCAATTGAATAATATCCTCATAGGCTATAGTTATTTCTTTGTTTTTATTTCTTAGGAATTGGTTAAACATTTAATGTTCAACATTCCTGAACAATATTTTAAAAAAAATTTTTTAGCTTTGAACTCTTTTTTCGAGGTACTCACTGTCATAGGATCTTCAGTTGAATAATATTTAGTTACTTCTTTGTTTTTATTTCTTAGGAACTGGTTAAACATTTAATGTTCAATACTAAAAAAAAAATCTGTGCTTCGAACTCTTTTTTTGAGGTACTCACTGTCGTAGTCATCCTCCGCTTCCGGTTCTGCGGTGGTCTTGCCGAATCCGAACCAGGACTCCAGCCAGCCGGGTGGCTCCTTGGTTGGTGGTGGCAATGGCAGCGGCGCCGTGGTGGTGCTGCCGATTTTCTTGGTGCGTCGCTGGAGGCCAAACCAGGAGCTGAACCAGCTGCCCAGGGAGGCATCCCCATCCTCGTCGCCCTCCTCATCCTCCGGCTCGGCATAGGCCTCGTTGCTGTGGGCACTGTGATAGAGGGTGTAGCTGGGATACTTCGATACTGGCGGACTAGCTGGCTCCTTGTCGTCCTCGTCGTCGGGGGAGCCGAAGCCATCCATGAGTCGCGACATGGCCACCTGGACGGGGTAGAAGATCATGCGAAAGAAGCCACCGATGCCCGAGTCCTCGTCATCGTCGTAATCCTCATCGGAGTCCACCGGTCGCCTCTTGATGCGAATTTTCTTCTTGGCCATCGAGTTCTTGGTGCTCGAGGTGGCATCCACCTCCTCCTCCTCCGACGACGACATCGATGTGGCTGTCGTTGTCTCCTCCTCGACCATGGCTCCAAAATCGGCGCCCTCCTCGGCGGAACTGCTGTCTTCCTTGAGATCACTCTGAGCCTCTGTGCTGCTGGGTTGGTCTCTATCCCTCTCCCCATCCTCGAAATAATAGTCCTCATCCTCCTCGTTCTCATCCTCGTAATCCCCATCCGACATGAGCTCGAATATATTAAAGCTGGGCAGTTCGGGTCTTCCACGTTTGCGTTCCTTAGTCTTGGTTTTAGTTTTATTTTTCTTTTTCCGATTGGTACTTGGATTTACCTGGGGCCCTTCATCCTGGCTGTGATTTCTGTGATTTCGGTGGAGCAGATGCAAGGCGGTGGGTAAGTGCAACGGACCACCCGAATTCTTCTCTGTCTTTTGGCTTGGGGTTTGGGTTTGAGTTTGCGTTGGCTGCTGTTTGGTCCTTCGCCTTCGGGAGCTTCCCTTGGGTGAGCGTCTTTTTGGGGGGGTGCTCACCCGTCGAGCGGCCACCACTCTTTGGGATCCTTTCGATAGGGTCTTTCTTTCTTGTTTTGTAGAATTGTTGGGTTTATCCAAAGAGCGACGATGTCTAGTGTGAATGGTTTCTGAAGCTCTCGATTCTTCTGGGGTTTCCCTGCTTTTCAGATTCTTCAAAGAATCTGTTTTACCCACTTTTTGTTTAGTCAGTGTCTTCAGAGAAGAAGCTCTTCTTCTTCCACCCGCCGAATCTTCCAGCGAACGGCGTCTTCTAAGACTCAGTGGTTTCTGTTCTTCCACCGTTTCACTTTCTTCCGCTGACTCTTCGCCGGTTCGAAATAAATGCTGACTGAAGACATTGGCAGTGGGTTTCTCCAATTGACTGTAGGCCGGCGGTGGTCGCGTGGTGGTGCTGCTGGTGGTGCTACTACTGGTGGGTCTCTTGCCCAAGATGATGGGCAATGGACCCTGGGAGTGATTCCTGCTACTATTATAGCCCGGCCTCTTTTTGATCACCTTGGTCTTGTTCTTTGGCTTCTTCTTCCGCCTCTTCCGTCGCGTATTTGGCCTTGAAGTGGTGCTAGTGGTGGTGCTGGTGGTGGTGCTGCTGCCACTGCGGTGGGGCAACTTGAGCAGCTGATCGCTGACATGATCGACGGGTCCACTGGTGACCATCACAGGCGGCGGTCGATGACTTGGCTTGGGTAGCTTGTTACTCGGCTGGCTCAGCGAATTCTTGGGATTCTTCGGATTCTTCGGCTTCTTTAATCGTATGATCTGAGGCCTGGCGGTGGTTCCTCCCTGGTGCACCGGATTCAGGGTGGATATCACCGTGCCCGGCGGTATCGCTTGGCAATGCCGCTCATATTGCCTCCGCAGACTCTCCAGATCGGCATCGTATTGCGCCTTGGTCACATAGATGGCAATGGAGTTGCTATCGTTGCGACCTTGGGTGGATATAAGATTGGCATTGGCATTACCACCGCCCACTTGGCTGATGGCGTAGACAATACCGGTGGTTGGATGGGTAAAGTAAATGGGAAATGTGGTGCTGTTGCTGGGTTTCGGTTTTGGTTTTGGTTTCGGTTTGGGACTCGGCTCCTTGATCTCCAGCAGTTCGCTCTGCACATGGAATTGATCCGCTGCCGGTTGGCCATCCTCCACGGACTCAAAGACATACGGCTGGTTGGGATTTTGATCCTGATCTGGGAACAACTGGAACTCCAGCTCGGGCGGCTCGAAGCGAATGGAGGTCTGGTGCTGGTAGCGCGGCACAAAGCGGCGATCCTGGACGACGCGACGATGCTGGAGGAGATCGCGACCCCAGCTTTGGGATTGCCGCACCAGGCTGTCGAACTCCTCGGCACTCGGATGATAGCCAAAGTCGATGGCAATGCTCGGTGGGATCACAATCACAATGACGATCGCGATCGAAAGCAAAACGGGCAGCCCGGCTACCATGACTCTTTTTCTCGATTCTCGAAGAGATTCTCCACGACGATGACTGTGCGGCTGCGCGGCTGGTTGGCAAATGAAACGAGCCAAAAGTCGCGGGCAAAACTCAGCCGGTCGGTTGGTCGGTTGGTCGATCGGTCGGTCGGAGAGGAGAAAGCCAAGCCCCGTCTTCAGGCCCCTTGGCTTTTGGCCCGTAACGCTGCGCTGCGCCTCCTCTATAAAGCTAACCCCCCAGCCGACCTGTTGAACGTTCTGGTAACCCAAACAACCAGCCATCTTCTTAACTGGCCTTGCGACAGTTATCGAGCCATGCCAAATTGCCGATCTAATCGTTAAGTGCTGGAAAAATTATGGAATCGAAAGTACAGAAGGAAAGAATACCACAAAATATGGCCAAGTCTTGTATGTACATTGTGCACACAGGTGACCATTTATTTGGTTAACTCTGGTCTAATGTTTCACATATTTTATCATAAAAACACTTGAAAAAACAAAAATCCTGAAAAAAAAATAAAAAAATATATTAAATTGGAATATTATAAAGCGTTTTTTTGATCAATAATATTTATATTTTAACTTTTTCCTTTTAGTTTTTTTTTCTCTGAATTTTGATCAAAAAATCAAATAGTAGCCAATACTTTTTAAGCAAACAAATTTAACAAATAAAATTGTTAAGACAATGAGCCTAAAAAATATTTTATCTGACCAACTGAAACCAAGAATAATTTAATTTAAAAAAAATTATATTTAGTAAAAAAAAAAAATAAATAAAAAAATATTATATATTAACATATATATATATAAATTAAAAATAAATACGAATTAGGTACCAATTGAATATAATATTTGTAAAATCATGATTAAATTTCGAATTATTTAATATTTTAATTTAAATATTTTCAAAGTTAATTGAGAGATTTTCGCTCAGTGTTCGTCTGTGTGAGCTTGAGTGCTCCCCAAGTGATTCGGCTTTGTGGAGGCACGGGAGGCATCCCAGCAGATCGGATGAGCCAGCATGTGGTGGCAATCTCAATCTCGGCCAGGTCATTTGTTCGAGGTACACACTATATATATACGATGGTCCGTGGTATATGGTATGTGCAACTGATGACCCACTTGGACGAAGCACCGCTCTTGCCTTTCTGGAGGATCAGGCGCCGGAGGAGGTGGGCCAACAGGTCGGACTTGTCCAGTGGAGGAGGGGCGGGGGGCGTGGCACAGGCTCTAAAAGCCAACATTAAATTGCTGGCAATGACTATGACGACAATTCAATCCGATGGCTCATGGAATGGAATGGAATGGACAAGGAATCGCAATAAATTAAAAGGAAATTGTCATTAGTATGTGGGAAAAAATCGATCAGCTATAAAATGAAAAAAAAAATGTAGGTATGAGGTGGAAATAAATAATATAAATAATTGTAAAAAATATTTTTATAAAAAATATATTCGAGTTACCATATAAATTTTGATCCATTTCGGCAGTTTTAGATCATTATTTCGCTTTCGCAAACGGTGACAATGGCGTGAAGTGACTTGGAACAGTCGCAGAATGTTGAGAGTTAAGAGATCGAGATCGAGATCGAGATTTCCGTTTCGGTGATACGGTGACAATGTCTCAATCCGCACAGGCGACTCTTCAGATCTTTCACTTTCTACGCATTCTGTAATTAAATCTGATTATGTACTTCTTTCTTTAGTTGTTGGTGACTTTCCCCCGAGGGGCGGTGACCCCGCCCTTAAAATCAGGTATGTCTATCTGTCACTGGGTAATTACCAGCACTAAGACAATAATATTCCCTGCTTATTCGTACTTACTGGAGCGTCACTAAAAAAACGTTTAGCGTTTCGAGCCAACGGCAATTGACGAAAACGCTTCGAAAACGAAAACGCCTCATGCGAATAAAGGGGGGACTGCCCGTATGACTTTTAATAACAATAATCCACCGAATAATATAAACAAAAGCCGCACTCGCACTGGGGAAAGACAGCGAAATAAACCGCCAGGCACTTTTAATTGCAAGTTTTCTTTTTGGCCGGCGATCTAAACAGAAGCCAAGCATGTCAGGGGTTCCACATAGATGTCTAGATATAGAGATTATATTATATAGGTATAGCTATACCAGAAGCAGAACTACCTGTTTTGGATGAGTTAAGAAGTTGAAAGACTTTTTTGCGACGTTGAAAGGGAAAGTCAACGGGCATTTACATAGCTTGGTGCTTTTTGAAAAATAAAAATAATTATAAAATAAATAAAAACGTGAAAACCATTTTAAATTACTTAATGTATTATTGCAAATATTTTTAATCTTAAGAAGGTGTTTTAAAATAAACCAAAATAAATCCCACACAACATAAAAAAATAATATTTTAATGCCTTTAAAATCTTGGCACGCGATAGTGGAAAATTTTCACGTTTTCTCATAAATTAAGCTGCTTTTAGAGCAACAAAAACAAACTATATATTTATTTATACACACCCAATGGAATGCTCAACCCTCAAAAAGATGATCCAGCTTATAATGATAGAAATTTCTGTTCAGCTTATTCAGAATATAATTGAAAACCATTAGCTGAAGTTCGACGACATTTAAATGAAAACAATCCATATATAAATTAACCGGCTAGAACATTTTATTTATTTTTATTAATTTATTCTTGTTTTGTTTCAAAAGAATTATGAGGCATTGACAAGACAGAATATTAAATACACTATAAAATTATTTAAGGAAATTATAATATTACTTATATCATTTAAAAAGGGTACAAAAAAAAAAAATAAACAAATTTATAAAGCTTGAATTTTAAAATATAATCTTTGCATTTTGCCAAATAAATTTATCTTTCGTAAGAGTATTATGTATATACACTTTCGATCCCATCACGTTCTGGCTAGATTGTATTCGTCATTGGGTCGGCTGACCCAAAATGTGATTCTTTCTATATCTATATCTTTCTATCCATGGTAGAAGCGAATCATGCCAAATCAGAGGACAACGGTCGATCTTCTGAGGTGGCCAGGCGTATATCTATGGGTTTATGGTCTAACCATATATTCTCAAGGCCAGGGACAGGGGTCCCAGGGTCGAACTGGCGCTTCTTTGTGTTCTGAGGTCGCCGCCCGTCTCCAATTGAGCGATCTGCTCACATAGTTGGCGTGTGTACCGCAATAGAACCCCATGGAAGGGGATATACACTGGAAGAAACGTCAACGAACAGCTTATTTAGGCTAATTATATATTTTAGTAAAGTCAAATTAAGTCTTTTAATATTTTCATGCTTGTAGTTTTAAATAGAGAATAAATAGAAATTTGTTTTATTTTATATTTGGTAATAATTTTTCATTGTGCACATTTATTAATGAAACTCTTTGTTCTCTCACCGCTTTAATTTACTCTTATACAAATCAATAATAATAAATGACATTTTAAATAGTGCATTCAAAATTGTTTAATAACTGTGCAAATAATTGTTTAATAAATGTAATGGTTTCATTTTGCCATTGGCTTCTTAAATAAATAACAAGTCTGTTATCTTCTTGCCAATTTATTCCATTCATTAATTGACTTCATTCACTTGTGGCCAGCGCCACCTGTGGCTAGCTATGCGAACTATATTATTTAATTATAACAGCTGATCGACAACCTGTTGGTCAGCCATCTCTTTCGCACTCCCATCTGGCGAATTTCTTTGTAATGAGCCAGCAAAGGAGTGAGCGAGAGAGAGATCGTGAAAGAGAGGTGAGGTGAGGGAGATGCTCTCTTCCAATTTCTACACTCGCAAAAATGAGGAAAGTCATCATGTGTTGCAAGATCCGCATTTTTAAGAAGAAATTTAAAAGAAGGGCGCAAATTTTAAGTTAATAATATTTGTCAATAAAGTTAATAAATAATTTAAACAAATGATTCCGGAATCACTTGTTAATGAACTTAATTTAATAAAGGGCTAGTACATAAATGATGGAAAAGCGTAGAAATATTTACATTGGTTGTCTTTTTGTTAATACTAAAGTTGAATGTACGATTAAGTATAGGAGAAAAATTTAAAAATAAAAATGTATTAAAAATTAAAACACTTTTTCAAAAGTGTTTTTTTCGTTAAATTCTGAGACACTTAATAAGGAGGATATTTCCTAAATAGATATGTATATATTTTTTGGAAAGTCCCTATATAGTTGGTCATTTATTCGCCGAGTGTACCGCCACCTATCTCACTCCCACTCGCTGCCAGTCCGCCTAACCAAACGATTGTCGCCGCTTCGCCGGTCGTCAGTCTTGAATTTTTCGTGGAGCGATTAACACACAGTGAACACAGATCGTCAAAGGCTGAAGAAGCCCAGAATCTAACCGCATCCGCATCCTCAGCGAAAAATAAAAAATAAAAGACAAACAGCTTAGATCGGCGGCCAAATGCAGCCTACGAAAATAAATCATTAAGATCAAGAACAGGCAAATTACGTGCGTTTTTTCTTGACGTCTGGTTTTTTTTCCGTTTGTTTTGCTTAATTTTTTGACCGACTTCTGGGACAAGAACAACACGAAGAGCCACAACAACAGCAACAACATGGATGCCGAGGTGTGTAATTAAAATGCAATCGTTAAATTTAAGACACATGCCTAAAAAAAGAAAACCCAAAACGCAAAAGTGAAACCCAAATAAACGCCGAAAAAGAGCCAAGAAAAAAAACAGAAAAATTACGACGCACAACAAAACGAGTTAATTTTGCCGGTTGTCAAACAACAACAAAAACTCAAATTCAAAGGCAAAAATCAAAAACACAGACAATTTATTTTGGTAAAAAGAAAAAAAAAATCAACAAATGTTTTAAGACAGCTGTTGCATTTTTCTTGGTCAAAAACAGAGTTGGGGGTGCATTTTTTTCAAGGGGGTATTTTTTACAGCCGATAAGCCAGTTTAATTACAGCAATTTAGCAATGAAATGTGGTAAAATAATATAAATGCAAACCCATTAAGTATGCAAACAATTGTATAAACATCGGAATAATGTGAATGACTGGGAAGTTTCGTTTTTAAAGGGGGGTTACTATAAATAGCTCTGAATATTTATAATGAAATAATAATAATATTCATTATTAAATGCATTTAGATCTTATTATTATTTCCAATTACAATTTACCTCTATAAATTAAAGCACCTTACAGGAATTAATTTTTTATCGCTATAAGCCTTTAATATTGGCATCAACTTCCGTTAAACGAAATCATTGATTAGTGCGAAATTCCTGCTTATCTGGTGGCTTGGATTTATGGATCTGCTGTCACTTATCGTCAATGAAAGATTACTGATAATTTATGGCGACGACAAAATAAAAACCCCTTTCAGCTGACGCCCCTGAATTTTGCTTAGTTACGCCTGAGGTATTTGGTCTTTTTTGCCGCCTGAAAATGCAAATGATGGAAAATGGAAATTCACACACTTTTATGCATTTACACGTGATCAAGGTCAGAACTTGTTCTGGACCAGACACCAAACACTATTTTATATTTATCTCGATCCGTACACTGCTAAACATTCTTTTAACCAATTATTATAATAGACAATATTTAAAAGAATTTATATTATTTTTAGAAATAATTCAATTTTATAAATATAAGGAAAACCATTGCCATAAAAGCAAATATCAAATTTCATGGAATTTTTTTTCCGAATGCATTTGTGTGGCGTACAAAAGCTTTGCCAATAAAGGCCAATCAAGGTTCCCTTTGAGCTTGCCAGATTTCCGGCAACATTAATAAAAGAGAAATTAAACATTTTTTGTGTGGCTCCCAAGTGCAGTGAACCCTCGAAAGAGCGACCAGGCACCGTGAGGCGTGGAAAATTTTCCACTCGAAGATATTGCTCAATTCAAGAAGCAAAAAAAAAATACGAAAAAAAAAGAAGGGAAATGAGACCGCACATAAATAATATCAGTGCGGCCCTGTTGACAGTTTGCCAATGGGGGCTGCCATGGGTTAAGAGGGGGGGGGGACTGTTGGGGGGTTGGGGGGTTGGACCACACCACGCACTCGAAGACGGTTGTTCTATCTGGCTATCTGGTTATCTGTCATCAATTGACGGCATGCCACTCTGCTTTTCCATGGTAAAAGTCTGGTCTAGATTAAATCAAGTTGAAGCTGTTCAAGGGTATGGTAGTGACCACCCCTTTCCCCTTCCCCGCTCACCACGCCCATGGCCTACCTCTATAGTTTTTTCTTATTTAATTAGTGACAGAACGAAAAAAACAGTCTCTTGAATGCTGCCTCTTTTAATACCCTAATATAAATATATTTGATTTGAAAACATAATTTGTAATACCAAATTTCTCTAATAAATTTTGCATTTAGTTGGAAAATTTAATAAAATTATTTGAATATAATAAACAGTTATTTAAGATCAGTCAAAACTCCTTCCATATTCATAATGCCCAGTGGGCAGTGTAGGATCATAGCAATTAACACTTTGTCTTAACTACTTTAACTGCCGATAAGCAACGGAAATAATTGTCTAGATTTACACAAGGCTTCGGGCCAACTATGTGGAGTGCCCTTTTAAATATCACGTATACGTCAGGGGCGCCATGTCCTCCAGCTGATTGCGTATACCACATGTGGGACCATAATAATCTAAACGAGCTTTCGAGACAAAACGAATGATAGGCAGCGAAAGCAAAATCAGTTTGGCGATAAGTCGCTCGTTATTTACGACACTTAAGATTCACTTAGAGCCCTCGATAGATCTACGTCCTATATGGTATATAAACATCGTACATATTAGGTAGCTGGATGGTAACAAGGAATCGAGAAAACGAAACTGTGACACTTTCGACAACTTCGTTTGTTGTCCAACTGACAACAAAGTGGCCCATAAATCATCGGCCATCTATCTCAATTAAGGCATCGATATGTTTAATATTGCAGTCATAGTTCCTTGATAGCAACTTATCGATGGCGATTTAAATATTGTGAATGAACGTGGGTTTTTCCTATTTATCAAATGAATAGCTAAAGAACGTGATGGGATTCTATTACAAGGCACGAATTGATGGGAAATGGTTTAAATGAGGCAATTTTACAAGCAGGTTTCTTTCTTTATGTACGAATTAAGGTAAAAAAAATAATATTTTTTTTTATTTATTTCTTTTTTTTTTTTATTTATTATTGAAGTTTTAACAACGCAGTTAGCAGGTGTTCAAGACTATCTACAAATTTCAATTAGAGACAGGCTATAGGCACGTGCTATAGACATAGATATAGATATAGACAAAGATATCGGTTGGTTGGTCTGTTGGCAAACGTTCGGGTGTCATCGAAAGGCCAACTATCTAGCCGACACTAAATATAGATAGATAGAGACATAGATAGATAGCATTTAGCTTACTCTGTATGTAGTTTGGCTTTTATGAATCCGTTTAATTGGCTTTGATTTAGTTTGTGGCCTTGTTTATGGGCCTCTTATCACCGAAATATAGGGAGAACTTTTCCATCTGTCGCAATGCTTTGGAAATCCCCGATTTAATTTATTGCACGATACCAAATTGTCCAGTCATGTGGAATTAAATATGTGCACGAGTTGATCTGTGATTCCCCGGATAAGAGAGCTACGTCTATGAACTTGATCATGGAGACTGACAGGCGGAAACACTTGAGGGACTGGCGATTTTATCGGTCAATTAAAAGCCACCGACAAGCGAATCGAGCTAAATTTTCCCCTATATATATGTATACTTTAATTTATATTTTAAGCTTTTGTTTTTTGTTTTATACCTTTTAACCAAAAGGCGCCGAAAAATCCGAATGCAACAGTTCCGAAACAGGAAACTGTGGAGGGAGGAGCGACAGGTGGAGCAGCCAATCTGGCCAAGAAGGAGGAGCACGATGCGGACTATCATCCGCCTACAAGGTATGGCTGCTTGTGGCGAAACCCCCACTGCTTGCTCCTCTTAAACCCACCCAATAAACCCACCCCAAAACCAACAACTAACCGAAACCCCGCTCGCACTAACCTTCGACTAAGCTTAGGATAAGAGTAGCTAGTTTAAGTTTCAAGTGAAAGCAATCCTACGCATAAACCTAAATCCCGAACTCCTGCCTTAACCAACTAACCCTGCTTACGAATCATGCTTGAATCAATCCTGACTCCCAGCTTCAAACCAACTAATTTGAATACTGACAACGCTCCTGTAATGCGTAACTACTAACCTCGATCCCAACGAGATTCCTTCTCATGGAATAAGTACTAAATCCCAAAAACCCCAACCCAAAGATGATCAATAACCGTCTATAACCTAACTGATCCTATCATTGGATGCCAGCGCTATAAAGAAACCTACTAACTTTGGTCCTAACGATAAACGAAAGGAGTTATCACATCTACTTATAAGTGAAAATACCCAATTCCTCCATCTAAGATCCCCGAAAATCCCAAAAGATGATATCTGTGCTCCAAAGTAATTCAAGCTATTTGGAAACCTACTAACCTCGATCCCAAAGAAATCCCTTCTCATGGAATAAATACTAAATCCCAAAAACCCCAACCTAAAGATGATCAATAACCGTCTTCCTATAACCTAACTGATCCCATCATTGGATACTACCGCTATAAAGAAACCTACTAACTTTGGTCCCAACGATAAACGAAAGGAGTTATCACATCTATCCAGTTCCTCCATCCAAGATCCAAAACTCCCCAAAGATGATCTCTGTGTTCCAGTGTAATTTAGAAACCTACTAACATCGATCCCAAAGAAATCCCTTCTGATGGAATAATACTCCGAAAACCCCAAAGAAACCTACTAACTTTGGTCCCAACGATAAACGAATGGAGTTATGACATCTACCCATAAGTGAAGATACCCAGTTCCTCCATCAAAGATCCCCGAAAATCCCCAAAGATGATCTCAAGCTATTTGGAAACCTACTAACCTCGATCCCCAAGAAATCCCTTCTGATGGAATAATACTCAGAAAACCCCAAAGAAAACCCACTAACTTTGCTCCCAACAATAACCGAATGGAAAGACCCAACCAAAGACCCCTTAACCCCAAGATGATCTGTGTACTTAAAGCTATCTGGAGACGATCGTGCACCTGTTCAAGGGCAACATTGGACCCGGTCTGTTCGCCATGGGGGATGCCTTCAAGAACGGCGGTCTGCTGGTGGCTCCGCTCCTCACAGTGGTGATAGCGGTGGTCTCCATCCACTGCCAGCACGTCCTGGTCACCTGTTCGAAGAAGATGCGGGATCTCAGAGGAGAGACCGTGTGTGCGGACTACGCCCAGACGGTGGAGCAGTGCTTCGAGAATGGGCCACCCAAGTTGAGGGGCTGGTCCCGAACTATGGGACGTCTGGTGGACATATTCATTTGTGTGACCCAGCTGGGCTTTTGTTGCATCTACTTTGTGTTCATCAGCACGAACCTGAAGCAGGTGAGTTGGATTGGGAATAGGAGCACAGGAAGAGCAAACTAAATCTGGAATCCATCAAAAGATCCTGCAAGCCTACTCCATTGATATGAACGTCCATCTGGTGATGCTGCTGGCCTTTGTACCGGTGCTTCTCAGCTCGCTGATCACCAACCTCAAGTGGCTCACCCCCGTTTCGATGTTTGCGAATATTTGCATGATTGTCGGACTGGCAATCACCTTGTACTATGCCTTGAAGGACGGACTGCCGGAGGTGGGGGAACGCGCCCTCTGGACGAACGGCTCCCAGCTGGCCCTCTTCTTCGGCACCGCCATCTTTGCCTTCGAGGGCATCGCCCTGGTGATGCCGCTGAAGAACGCCATGCGAAAGCCGCACCAGTTCGAGCGACCCTTGGGCGTTCTGAATGTGGGCATGTTCCTTGTCTCCGTCATGTTCATGTTCGCCGGTTCGGTGGGCTACATGAAGTGGGGTGAACAGGTGGGCGGCAGTCTGACCCTCAATCTGGGCGATACCATGTGAGTTTGGGATCTCTTGGATCGGTTCTTTGGATTCTATTTCCCTTGTTATCCACAGTCTGGCCCAGGCCGTCAAGCTGATGGTCTCCGCTGGCGTTCTACTCGGCTATCCGCTGCAGTTCTTCGTCGCCATCCAGATCATGTGGCCCAGTGCCAAGCAGATGTGCGGCATTCAGGGACGTTCGTTGTGGGGCGAGCTGGGCTTTCGCACCTTTATGGTTCTGGTGACTCGTAAGTATCCGGCTGGGGGGACCAAAAAAAAAAAAACAGAGGAAAACTCACTGGATTCTCCTCTTAGTTGCCATTGCGGAAATGGTTCCGGCCCTGGGACTTTTCATCTCGCTAATCGGAGCTCTTTGCTCCACGGCCTTGGCTCTCGTCTTTCCGCCCGTCATCGAGCTCATCGCCAGGAGTGACCTGAACAAGGGTCCGGGCGTCTGGATTTGCGTGAAGAACCTCGTCATCCTGGTGATGGCACTGCTCGGCTTTTTCACCGGCTCCTACGAAAGTCTCAAGCAAATTGTCAAGCACTTCGGGGAGGAGGAGGTGCACTGAGAAGCTAGGGATCCCAGATCCCAGATCCCGGATCTTCCTAAGAGAGCAGACGAACAACTAATATTATACAGAACAAAGGATCGACAACTATTATTTATGAATTTACGGATTATAAAAGCATTATTACGATACCATACTCAGAAGAGATAAACACCGGACTTAGCCATGCATCATTAAATTATGACTAAAGCAACCGCGACTTAAAATATTATAGAAAACAGGATCATAGGAACTCTTCAAAATTATTATTAATCTTTTTTTATTACAAACCTAAGAATTACGATCCCCGAAACAAACAATACAGGAACACCAGAAGCAGAAGATCATCAGTATCCAAACTCGTTAGTCGATCAACCTCAATTTCAAAGCTTTAGTTAAAGATATTGGGAAATCCAAGCGCAAGCCATAACAAATAATGTAAACAGAATCACCAAACTTCACTATCTTAGAAGTATTATAAACATATCACAATCGAAAACATTGTAGAGCAATAGATTATGTACCTACTCTTAATCCTTAATTATTTACATACGTTTGCGAATTTATTATCAACAAAAGAGACACCATATATATACGTAAATATATATCTAAGTGTTTTTTTTTGTGTCTTAGTGAGCGTGCAGCGCATTTTACTTATGGTAATTGATTATTTTTTTTATAGACATTAAGTGAGAATAAACGATGCGACGTTCGTTTTGACGTCATCGCAAAATGACAAGAACCTGACAGATGTGATTTTTTTCGGGGGTTTAAGTACTTGAAATGAGAATTTCGATTAGAATGAATTTTTGGGGGAACAAAAAAATATAGCAAGAACATATATTATAGAAAAAGTTATGTTGAATATTAATAAAATAATCAAATAAATATAGTTCGCCCTTCTCTGCGCTTCTCAAGGAGTCCACTTAGGTCTTTTCCCACCACCACGCGTGTCTCGCTACGAAAAACGTGCGAATAATAGTTAAAAAGCAAATGAGCTGAATACTAATAATGTGGCGAAACGGGTTCTTCAAAAGTGTTATTACTCCAAATCAGCTTTGACATTGACCTCGTTTCAAAAGAATCCATAAATTGCTTTCTGATAGATATCGTTTGTCGACTTTCGCTTTCATCTGGAGGAAACTGGTTAAGAGCCATACCGGGAATCATATCTCGAGCTCTATCTCCCTGTATGGGAATTACACTAATCTAATCCGATCCGAACCAAATCAATCTAATCGAAACCGTTTTGCAAACGACCTTCAACTCGAACGATGAATGGAACTGCAGTGCTGTTGGATATGCATAGCGGAAGTCAGGAGCGCACAAAAGGGGGGGGGTAATATTAAATAATATTAAGATCATGTGGAAATATTATAAGTAATATTTTTCATATTTATAATATTATATCTAAATTATTTTCAAAACTAAATCAATAGATATCCTAACCCTTGGCGGTGCCCCTGCTGTTTGTTATGCATTTGTTTTTAGTACCCCTTATATAATCCAATTGCTGAATTCCGTAAACATCGATCGATCGACCGATCGATCCGTTGATTGGAAGAAGTGAGATGCAGCAACCGACCGGAGAACTTTGATTCCGTGCAATTCATTTAACTGGCGCTTCTTCAATCAAGGCGGTAAATTTCCGTGCGTCTTCGATTGGATGGCCCCCGGGGGCTGGCGGGGGTTAAGGTAAAGGTGTAACGATCACGAATGCATGGTATTATATGGAATACTCATGCTACGCTTAAGAATTCGATGCGATGGGCACGTGCCGGTTTTTAAATCAAGTCGAAAGCCGAATTTCGAATTCCGGAACGCGGCCGGATCCTTGAACCTGATTGAACCACTTCCTGCCGGTGAAAACCCCCACCCTTAATAATACATATATAGGTATATGTATCGGTACCCAATGTCGTGACGCAATCAGCGTTACGAATCCAACATTGTACTCTTAAAATACACTTGAATAGCCGACAGCGAGCAAATAAATAAATTACTAACTTTGAATGATGAATGACAACATTTTTACTGCCCATAAATGTACATATGTCGGCGTAGTGCCTATAAATAAATAGGGATCGCTTGAGTTTTCTAAGAATTTATAGAAAAAAGTGTGTGGAAATAAAATATAAACTCGGCTACTGAAGAAATCTAAAAAAAATATTATTTCTACTTGAGTTTGTTTGCTAGTCATTTGTAACCAATATAAACTAATTAAATAATACATTTCATTTTCATGAACAAATTCCAATGACTTTTTCTGTAATTTCCGAATGTAAATAGAAAATAAATAAACTAACATTGCATGACGAACAACCGTAGATATTGGATTTGGATCAGTATGTTTATGACTACTTTTTAGATATTCTAAAAATGATAAAAGAAATTCATTTTGCACAATGTATTTCCTTACAAAATCAGTTAAGCGTTTTTAATTACATCAGTTTAAAAACAATATAATAAAACCATCATTAAAACCAGTGACTAGAATTCTTCTTAGCCAAAGTACTGGCATTTTAAAATCACACTGAAAGGTAAGTTGAAAGCGGATTTATCCGGTGAACTCTGTGTAAAATGCCGCATTAATTACTTCAACAATTAGAATATTTCTATAAAAGACTCAAATAATTGATTTGATCAAATTCACAACTTTAAAAGTACGTAGAAGGAAATTTCATATTTTTCCTAGTAAAACAATTAAAAAAATAAAATTCATTTGCATTAATTAGAAACAATATAATTCAATTAATTTGCATCAATTAACTATTAGGTTAATCCAAAATCGTTTGTTTGTTTTGTTTATTCTGTTAATCTGATCTTGATTTCTACAATTTATTTTCAAGGGGGATTTTTCTTGACTTTTGTTGAGCTCGGAATACTAATTGTTTTAGGATCATTAAACTTTCGATTCCTTTGTTGAGCTTTACTTTATAGATAGTAAACACTAGTACTTTAGTCTAGAAATCAGAATTATTCAATGATCCATGACGCAACGCTTCTCATCTTATCGTTTATCGATGAGTGGCCGCCTGCTATTTTCCGCCTCCCAACGCTTCAATGCATTTCCCCGGTGATTTTCCACTTTCCGAAGTGACAGGTCCTCGAGGGAAAGTGAATTTCATATGGCGCTGAGTCATACAGACCACTTGCAAATGGAGCTTTCGAAACAATTACCGATAATAAGATCGAAATAGATCTCACACGGCCTCAGCCTCAGTCTCCCACGCATCTTAACCCCTTGTTTGTTGAGAATTTCGGTGACTTTAATATTTTTTAAAAAGTTGTCAAGAGCTGTTATAAAAAAAGAAATGTTTTGCTGTTCCATAAGATTTTTATTTAACAGGGGTTGCTAGGTTTATAAATTTCTGTTGATATAAATTTAAAAAAAAAATATTTTTTTAATTAAAATGTGTCTAAAATTTATTTTTTAGAATTTTTAAAACCATGACAAGTGAATTTTACTGAAAAATTATAAACCCTCTTTGGTTTTTGATATCAGGGGTGAATAGTTTTTTTAAGCGGGTGCCGGGGGTTAAACGTTATGCGCATTTTTGCATTGCTCACACAGACAGACGCCCGCTCTTTATTTTTCTATTTTTCTATATTTTCGCTTTCCGACTTTTGCCTTTTACAATTTTGCTATTCGCTTCTGTTGGCCAACTCGAGCATTGAGTCTGGTTTGAGTTCTTGCCGTGAGCGGTCCTCATTTTTTTGCCATTTTGCGATACCTCGGTGAAATATTTATTCGCAGCCATCATCATCAACAGGTGAACTTCGCTCGGCGACCGACTGAATAAATAGTTATTTAATAGTGACTTAATTGAATTAATGCTGCGGAATCTGTGCTAAGACCAAATGTGTCTGAATAAAAATATTAAAATGAAAAATGCATACATAACTCCCGCACTCCGCACGAATTGTGAATAATTAAGTGTTGTGGCCTTGACGTTTTAATTTCCAACTTCCCGGTTGTTAAAAATGTTTTGCTTTTATTAAAGTACCCGCGAGAATGCGCCAATAATTAGTTGCTTATCTCGAGTGCAGCAGCAATGTACGGATATTCAAATTAAATTAAAATTTTATAAAAAAAAAGGGCAAATTTGAAAAATATTTTCTTACATGATTTTGTGTAGTAATGTTTGGTTATAATGTAGTTTTGTACTACAAAAAAACTCACTTAAGGAAACGATAAAGTTTTGATTATATTTTTGATTGGCTGTGACATTGATTTAAGCTAGTCTAAAAGTGATTTGAATTATAATGAACTTAACGTTTTTAATTGTCCTTCAATGCTTTATTTGACTTAATAAACATGTTGCCAATGGTCAATCCATTATCATGGCAGCGTTTTTTATTGCTATGGATTTGTGTTACTTTTTTATTGGAATAATAAGACAAAAACCTTGAAATGAGTAAACACATATGTATATAATTTTTAGTAAAACCGTTTTTATAAAGGTGGGCTCTTTAGGGTTAAAGCTTGAGTTGGGAGCAAGAGAACCAATGATAAAGAAGATGCAGTGAAACGTTGAGATAACTAAATCAAAAATTGTGCTGTCTTATTTTATATATGTATGTATTATGATCATTTATGGGGCTAACTGTGCTTAGTCGCCCTTTTCTCTCCACGCGACTACCGTTAAAGCTTCCCCACAGACCCAAAAAGAGAACCAAGAAAGAGAGCACCCAAAGTAATTAGTAAAATTTTCCATTTAAACCCCTCAGCGCAGCGAAAAGAAAGCAATCGAAGCAGCCGGCGAAATGGGCAGGACACTGGAGATAACCGGAAAGCAGCAGGAGAAGGAGAAGAATCCCAATCTGGAGAAGAATCCGAATTCCGATCAGGAGAAGGGGGATCCGGAGAACGGCGATCCGGTGCGCAGGCGCGGCCACGAGACCAGCGAACTGGAGGCGGCCACCCATCTCTTCAAGGGCAGCGTGGGCGCCGGACTCTTCGCGATGGGCGATTGCTTCAAGAACGGCGGACTGGCCGGGGCCACCATCCTACTGCCCATCATAGCGGTGATGTGCGTCCACTGCGAGCGCATGCTGATCCGCGGATCCGTTCTCGCCGTGGAACGGACGCCCGGAGTCGACTTCCTCGACTATCCGGAAACGGTGGAGAAGTGCTTCGAGCACGGGCCACGCCCACTGAGGAAGATGTCGCGGGTCATGAAGCTAGTCGTCGAAATGTTCCTCTGCGTCACGCAATTCGGATTCTGCGCCATCTACTTTGTCTTCATCACCGAAAACCTTCACCAGGTGCGTTCCGTTTAAAGATTTCATAAGTAAAAGCAGAAAGAAAACTATCAAAATTATTACAAATATCACCCATTAAGATAAATTTAGTTTTAAAGATATTAGTTTCTGGAAAGGTATCAAAAATATTTTTGAAAAGTGTTGTAAACAATTAAAAATATAAAAGGGTCATGATTTTTTGCGAATAATGCCCAAAAAATAAAATGTCCAGGTTTAAACGCCAATCGATTGGAAATTTAATAACGAGTTAAGAAAGGTATGACAATCCATATTTGGATCAATATTTTCATTGTTATTATTATTTTTTTTTTTTTTAAATTGGGATTTGGCTTTTTGGTAAAAATATGAATTTTTCCTTGTCGTTTTTTTGCTGTAACTTGGCCAAAAATGGTCCTACACCAAAAATACGCACTGTTTTGAACAGATAACAAGATAATAAATAAATCCATGACACTTTCCAAGTGATTTTGTAAAAATAAAATTTTGGTCAATTCTCCATTTTTTTATAAGGATATATAAAATAAAATGTCCAGGTTTTAATGCTAATCGATAGGAAATTTAATAACGAGTTCAGAAAGGTATGACAATCCATATTTGAACCAATACTTCCATTGTTACGGTCAAAAAAACAATTATTTTTTTTGTGGAAAGCATTTAGTATTATAAAAAGCATTATATATTTATTATGTTTTGCAGGTCCTGCAGCAGAACGGCGTCGACATCAGCATGAGCATGGTGATGCTGATCACTTTGCTGCCGGCGATGATTCCCTCGCTGATGACCAACCTCAAGTACATCTCGCCCGTCTCGCTGTTCGCCAATGTGGCGCTGCTGTTTGGATTGATTGCCACCCTGACCATCGCCTTCTCGGACGGGCCGATGCCGTCGATTGGGGACCGGCACCTCTTCACGGGCGGCGCCCAGTTGTCCCTGTTCTTTGGCACCGCCCTCTTCTCCTACGAGGGCATCGCCCTCATCCTGCCGCTCCGGAACTCGATGCGCCGCCCGGAGAACTTCAGCACCCGGTTCGGGGTCCTCAACTCGACCATGTTCTTCACCACGGGCCTCTTTATTTTCACCGGATTCGTGAGCTACGTGCGATGGGGCGAGGAGGTAGCCGGCAGCATAACGCTGAATCTCGTGGTGGAGGAGGTGTGAGTATAAATCTAATAATATTATATTTTAAAAATTTTATAATTTAATTATAATAATAATTTTAATTTTCATTGCAGATTTTCGCAGGTGGTGAAAGTAGTCGCCGCTCTGGGCGTTTTCCTGGGCTATCCCATCCAGTTCTTTGTGATGATAAAAATCCTCTGGCCGCCAATCAAGCGGACAAATAATTGCTCTCAAAAGTATCCCATTACCATGCAGGTGTGTCTGCGTTTTTTCATGGTGATGATGACATGTAAGTCGAAAATTAGACTAAAAATAAATTCATAAAAAATATATAAACAATTAAATTTTACAAATATTTTTATGATAATAATAGGAACAAAATCAATATGTGAATTTAATAATACTAAACAAGTTGTATTTATCTAGTAGATAGTATATTTAACTCATTTCTGGTATATTTATCTAGTTTCTAGTATATTTATATACTTTCTGGTATAACTATCTAGTTTCTAGTATATTTATATACTTTCTAGTATATTTTTCTAGCTTCTAGTATATTTATATACTTTCTAGTATTCGTATCTAGTTTCTAGTATATTTATATACTTTCTGGTATATTTATCTAGTTTCCAGTATATTTATATACTTTCTAGTATATTTTTCTAGTTTCTAGTATATTTATCTAGTTTTTTTTTTTTTAATTTCAGTTGGCGTTGCGCTGGTCGTTCCCAAGCTAAATCTGTTCATCTCGCTGATCGGGGCTCTGTGCTCCACCTGTCTGGCCTTCGTGATCCCGGTGCTGATCGACTTTGTCACGCGGGCGCCGGTGCCCAAGGGCCTGGGGGTGTGGTCCTATATCAAGAACATCCTCATCCTGACGGTGGCCGTGCTGGGAATTGTCACCGGCACCTACCAGAGCATCGTGGAGATCGTCAAGGAGTTTAAGTAGACCTTAATCGCTAGCAAGTATGTTGTTTTTTTTTTTTTTACATAATTAATGCCTGTGTCATTCCTGTTAATTTCTGTATGTGAATGCTTCGCCCTGCTCTATTGTAAGCTTAATTCCTATACCGTGTATTTTTTTCCATTTTTTTTTTATTATTGTTGATAGTTATAAGCTGTGCATTTGTATGTATGTATAAACATGTTTATTGGCATTCTAATCGCATAAAGAAAAGAAGCATAAAAGAGAGTGATCTGCAGCAAAAACCCGATTTTAATAAATGATTACCCAAATGGCTTTGATTATTTCGGAGCCTTAAATTGAAATTAATTATCGTTAAAATAATGTGTACAAAAAAATTGTCTATCATCGATTTTATAAATATAGTGAGATTTATGTAAAGTATTAATTAGCATTCAGCAAACAATGTTTAACAACGCTACTAGCCATTAAGTTTGCCTAAAATGTGAATATGCGCTTTTCAAAGCGTACAAATCAATAAAAAAAATACCACAATAAATTGTAATTTAATTTATAAAATCTCGTTGGCATTTATTAATTAACTCTCTCAAGTCGGCAGTATTTTTTCGGTGTATTTATTTTAACAGTCTACATCCCAGGTCCCGATAGACTCTTCTCCATGAACTTCTTCTTGGCGAAGCATATCCACCACTTGCTGGGCTTGTCATCTGGAGTATCGAAGACCTTCTCGAGCAGCCGCGTTCCGGTTTCCTGGCGCAGTTGCAGGAAATACTGACGCATCACTTCCGGATCCTCCGGCTTCGTGTATATCGCGTTCAGGGGGAATCCCGCATCGCCGGGCAGATCGAACCGGGAAATGGCCAGGCTATGGAGCTCCTGCTGGCCCTGCGATTTGCTAGTGCAGCGGGCCAAACGCTTCAAACATTCGGTTATGTACAGCGTTATGTAGATAAGCACACGGTCCACTTCCGACTGCGATTAGATATGGTATAGGGGTTATTTTGAGCGTCGGAATCAATACAACAGTTGGGATTGAGAGGTGTATACAAAAAATAATAGTATGGAAATATTTTTAAAATAAGTGCTAAAATGTATAGTGGTTTTTTTTTTAAATATTTGTTAGATTACAGTAAAGATTTTTTAAATTGAATTATTTAATTTTTTTATTTTAAACGTTTTTGTAAAGGAATTCTTTATATAGTAATTGTGATAACATTCCAACAAACATTCCTAAGCTATTTGGATTAGTAATCAAAATATTGTGGGAAATTCTTCGAAATATTTTATTTTATTTTTTTATTTTATCTCTGTGCCCATTTCTTTGTTCAGTTACTAACCTTAACTTCGTATGTGCGAAAGAAAATGTTTGACTTCCAGAAGTACAGTGACTCATCGATGATATCGTTGGGAATATCAACATTGGGCGCTGGTCCTCGGATTTGTGTACGTAACGGTAGGATGGCCATGTTGCCCACCGATCCTTGGAAATCCTCAATCTCCGAGTGGAAGGCCTGGGATCCATTCCAGGAAAAAAAACAAGGTGGGTTGTAGAACAAGAATTACTTATTCATGTTATTTTTATTTTTACATTTCCATGTTACTCACCGGCATTTTTTGTATATTTTTTTGTGCTTCAACCGTTTAAAGAAATGAAAAATAAAAATAGTTTTTATCAGTACTTCTAGTGATGTGAAAATGTTATCTTTTTGAATAAACGGACCAACGTCGTTTTGTTTTACACTGTTCTTAGTGCTGGCAGTATTTGGTATATTTATGTGAATACTAATTTTTAAACAAGCTCTTTAATATTTTTAAGCTACGTTTTTGACAATTGTTATATTTTTAGTTTGAGTTAATAAAATATTTATTTTGAGAGCGATCTATTTTTTAGTTGAGTTTTCTACCATGGTTTAAGTCCGTGCTTAATTGTTTGGCGATGTTTAGAGATGTGGACGTGAGCAAAGTTTTAGTCCAGTGACTCATCGATATATATAACATATAAATTCTATATCAGTACTTCTTGGTAATGTGAGAATGTTATCACGCTGTCGTTTTTTTTACCGTATCACCGTTATCTTATAAAATATATTGAATTGAATTGCATTACTAGTAAATGCTTGTGTTTTGTTTTTAGATCACTGCTCCAACGAGACGAGGACAATTTGGAGGTCTAAGATCCAAAGCTCAAGAACTCGAGTGATTAGTTGTAAAAAAGCAAACGGCTTTAAATATCCACAGATCAAATATCTACATATTCAAATGTCTGAGTACGAATGGCCTTTTGTAATGACTTGCAAGGGTTTCGTTTGGGTGTTTTTTTTTAGCCCATTTGTCAGTATATGGGCTTGGTATTTAGCTATAGGATTTTCCTATATCTTTAGTTTTTTTTTTGATTTAATATATGGACTTCTTACTGTGATACCGTGGTCTGCTAAATTTTTTCCACAACGTTTTGGTAACCTTTTTCGTATAATTATTTCTTGGCTCTTTCATATTTTGGCTTTAGTTTATTTTGCTTTTACCATCGAATATAAATACTTCAAATAAATTTGTAATGTACAAATGTACAAACAATAAATAATTAATATACAATAAAAAAAATACTATACTTTTCTTTTCGCTCAGCACATAAATAGAAATTAAAGCCCTCTTTATACAAAATAATCTTGAATTTTAATAGGAATGCATATTTTAAAAGCGCGCCCAATTTCAAGCTTTTTTCTTGTTTTCAACCAAATTTTGTTTGCCTTCGTGGTTTGAGTCCTCGCTTAATTGTTCTGCGATGTTTTGAGATGTGCAAAGCTTTAGTAGTTTTCTTAACACTAAAATAAAAAAACAAGTAAAATTTTAAACAAAAAAATCACGCAAAAAGCTTAGAAATCCATCTCTAAAATTCGACTCGTGGACCGGCACTAGCCACAATTTGAAACCCATCTAGACGGATCCCTCGCTCTTCGGACGTTCCAGGCAAGTGAAGTTAGTGTAATGTAACATAATAACCGTAAGATAAAAACCATAAAAAAAAACCATAACTAAATAGTTCCTCCTACTAATGAGTTTTCCGATCCAGACTTAAAAGCTGAGTTGGCGATAACCCATATCAGTGAAATGGATCTTGAATTCATTATCTGCTAAAATATTTGGAATTGCATTAAGCTCACCAATGCTTGTTTGTGTTTCGTTTACAGATCACTGGGCCAACGAGACGCAGGCAATTGGAAGATCTGAGATCCAAACTCAAGTTGTAAACTCTAAACTCCATGACTAGGACCCTTGACAATTTTGCCAGCCTTTTGGTTTGGCTTGTAGTTGGAATTTTTGTTAGGCACTTTTTCCGACCACTTGCCAGTCTTTTCGCTTGGCTCTTGGGTTGGCTTATTGGCAGGCTTATTGCCAGGCTTTTTGCTAAGCTTTTCGCCAGGCACTATGCTAGGCTTCTGGCCAGTCGTTTAGCTAGGCTGTTTCCTCGGCTTCTGGCTAGACCTTTTTTCAGGCTTTTTTCCAGAATTTTTACTTCGCTCTTTGCCAAGCTTTTTAGTTTGCTTTTTAACAGCCTTTTTGCTGGGCATTTTGCTATGCTCTTTGAAAGCGCAGTACTAGATGTAAATGTAAACAATTAATAAATTTATGTACATTAACAAAAATTGTTTATATGCTCTACTTTATAAATACGAATTGAAACCCCTTTTAAATGAAAAGAAAATATTAAATTATAAAAAAGGAATGCCCTCTATGGTTCGAGTCCCTGCTAGGGGAACAGCTAGAGATGAGCATACGATATATTTGGTATAATTTATCTACAGCCACAGCGGTCACACCGTTATTATTCCAATTGTGTTTGTTGCTTTGCTGAATTCGGTTGAGGAAAACGCTTGTAAAGTTCAATTATCGTCGGCGTATTTATTTACCTTTTTGCGCCCAACTCACCGCGTTCTGTTTTGATTCCTTTTTTTTGCCAATCGAGTGCCTGTTGCCTTCCTACACTGAGAGAAATCTGAATATACACGATAATGCGGGCGAAGCGGTGGAATTTAATTGCAAATCGCATTTTATCCTTGGCTGATTGCGGTTTCCTTTTCGCCGTTGTTGTTTTTGTTGTTGTGTGCAGCAAATAAAACTCGTTTCACGCGCCAGTGTGTATGTGTGTGTGAGCGCGGAGTGTGCGTGTGTTGGTGTGTTGTTTGTTTGTTTGCGCGGCTTTTTTTTTGTGATTACTGTTTTTGTTATTATTGGATGCAAATTTGACAAAAACAGTGACAATTTCGAGGAATTCAACAAGAAACAGCAACAGTTGACGCCGGAGAACGTAAGGTAAGTTCTTAATTTCATTAAAACCAGTAACAAAAAGTAACTACTGTTATCCAGAATGTTTTCTCATTTCAATTAAAATGTAAATAAATTTCAAGTAAATAAAAAGAAGTAACTGCAACGCCCTTGGCAGTCGGGTGAAATGCAATACACTCAAAAAAATCAATATACCTTAAAAAAACATATTATCATTAAAAATTTCTTTAAATAATATTGCGCATTTTATGGTAAAATTTCCAACATTTTATTTTAAATAACAAAATTTGTCATCTCTAAATTGTTGTTTTACGACAAAAAAGTTCTACATTTTAATACATATTTCCATTTTTTATTTCTAAATTAACATGCTGACGAGAAATCGTCCCCAACTTCAGTTAATTGCTTAATTTCAGAGTCCTAAATTTTTGTTTTTAAATCAAGAGATTAAGATAAACATATTTTAGGGAGGGAGAGCAAATAGATAAGATTATTTGGTTGCCCAGCTCAGTCGCTTTCTACTAAACTCTATACTCTATAAGTATTTATTTTTTTCCAAATCTTAACTATGGATTTTTTTTAATGGTTTTGGTAAATGCATTTCTGATCTGTTAACTGTTAGGATGTGGGAAAAACTTCTTTTTCTCCGTGCAGAGAAAGAAAGAAAGAAAAGGCGAGCCAAGAAATGATGACAAGAAGAAGAAGCAGAAGACGAGGCTCTTGGCCCGACTTCCAAATCAAATGGAATTTAGCCGGTTTCCATAAAAAGCAGCTCAGACAGGCGGGAAAGAGAGGAGGGATGGGATTCTCGAGTGAGTGAGTGAGTGAGTGAGTGAGTGGGTCAGTTGTAGTGGCTGCGGCTGGCGAGGGTTAAGCGGCGGCCTTTCCGGGGGCCATCGGGGGGTTAAGGCGGCACGGGGAGTTGCGAAAGTTGCGCGTTTCTTTTGCCTTTTCCTTTGGGGCGTGGCCACCAGTGCCACTGCGATGCAACAACAATGAACTCCGAACTGGCTTTAACCTCGGAATGGATATAGATATGGATGCACTCTATAAGCATGGGTTCTGCATTTCATAAATGTTCCTTGCTTTTTTTTTAAATCTTAAATTTTTACATTATTTAATTGCATTCAAATTTTTATAAGTTGAAATAAATATTTGCATTTGCTTACACATTTTGTATTTATTAATTTAAATGTTTAAAAATATCTAAAATGATTTTTAAGACAATTTTCATATGTTGCATGAAAGAATTGTAACAAATTTTAAATTATTCAACAAAGCACTTAATATATATTTTAAATAATTGTGGGTTTTTAGCATTTCAAGATTAAAAGTAGCAGTATTTTTGCAAGAATTCATGTTACCTTATATTTAAGAAATGACATTTTCATAATTTTTAGCTTATATTAGCTATTTCATCTTTGTGATGTGTTTACTAAATAAAATATAAAATAGAAGCCAGTTTGCATCTGTCATTTCGCCAACTTAAGCTAATATCCAGCCAAGTTAAATTGAAAATTTAAGAAAAAAATGAAAGAAAATCTGCGGCTCAGAAGTAGAAAGTAGATGGTAATTACTGCATAATGCCAGTGAGTTTCCGCCATCTGGTATGACGTCCAAAAGTAGTTACTATTACTATTGGATAGCCCATTCCCAGCGACTGGAATTATGTAAATTGCTCAAATTGGCATCACTGGGAATGGCAAGGCCAGCGAATGAATAGCCCGGCTAAATACACAAAACACACAAATAACCAGCGAATATAAAAAGCCGAGATACATATTTAATTATTTACCCGAGAACTTGTTCGGGGCTTATATTACCCGCAGTTCGCAGTTCGCTGTTCTTTTTTATACATTTTTTGGGCTGCGAAATTTCAAACGCGAGTGGAACGTGTCTGAGATCAGAAAAAAGGGCAAACAACAAAGGAAGGCGGAAAAAAGTCAGGCAAAACGAAGTTCAAGACGAAAATCAACGTTTGACTCGGATTATGAATACATATTGCCATTTATACACTAACTAAATAAGGAAAAAATATTTAAAAAAAATATATAAATAAAATAATAGCAATAGGCTTTTGTTTAAAATAATGTACAATTTTTCTTAGCTCCAATTGAATTAATTATTTGTTAAACTAAATTAAAAGTCATGTAAATAAATACACTTATTTATGTTACCATTTGTTAAAAGCTTGTTTAAATGTAAATTCAATTTATTTAAATCAAAACGATGTTGTATTTAATTTGCATTCAAATTCAAATTAGTAAACGGGCAATAAATGCAGCAACTTTCACCCTCAAACTGTAATTTATTGGCTTTTTATCGCCTTTAAATAATGGCCAGCAATTAAACAAACTTTAAAAGGTATCGATTTTCGATTTTAGAGCATTTTCAATTCGATTTTAAGACGCCACATTTCACTTCCTCCGTCGATTTTGCCATGTTTTTTTAACCATTTCGCTTTATTTCTTGTGTTTGCTAAATTATTGCGTTAGGTGGGCTGGATATTACTGGCTCGAATTTGTTGACTTTCCGTCGCTCGATTGTTGTCATGGCCTTATATTAATTTGTTGCCTTAGCCGGCTCGCCTAACAATTGTTTTTTCTCTTGCCGGGCTTTTTGTTTGCTCTGGCTGTTTGCCTCAAGAAATGAGCTCAGTTTAAGTTGCAGACTCTCGGCCCACGTATCTAATTAATTATTCCATTGTGACTTGGGCGCCACTGCAGAGAAAATAAAGATTTCAAGTTTTAACGAGCTGAAATTAATAGAAGAAAAATTATTTTAAAATTCCATGTATTTTTATAGTAATAGTAATACCTACCAATATGTAAAAGAAATTTTTTTAATCGGACAACTCATTCAAAAGTTATGAGAAAATAATGAATCTAAGCTGAAGCAGTGTAAGCAGTTTACTGCTTTAATAACTTCATAACTTCAACTTACATTAACTATATTTTAATCAAAAATAACTTTAGTTAAAAAAAATTAAACTGACAAATAAATCTAGTACTATATCTTCAAAGGAAAATAAAAGTCACATTTTTGGTACAATAAACTTCTGTTTAACGTGAAAAATCTCGAATTAATCCCACTCGAACATAAAAAACAAATGTTCTGCATGTCATTTGGCTCGTCTGCGGACAGCTCGTTTAAACATCAACACAACATTGGCAAAGAATAAAATTGAAGCATAAAACTCTGCTTTCGGTTTGCTTTGGCCTGCAGTTTGTGTGTCAGCAAATGGGCAAACAGATGTGGACACTTACTGAACACACTGCCTTCCAGCAATTTGCCGACCAAGCTAAATGAATGAGATGAAATTTGATTTTGGCCGGCAATTTTTTTATTGCCAAGTTGGTTTCAAATTTAGCGTTTTGCATCCCCGGTGGGTGGCATTTCATTCCCGAGAAGTTTATTTTCTCGTCGGGCATTAAATGGCCTCGCAGTCGCATCAAGTGCAAGATGGATGACGACGGCGTTCTGGGGAATCGCATTTGGGTTCCCATCTTCCACTGCTCCTCACTCCTCGAATTTCACTGGTCGGCAAATAAAACAACAAATAAACAATAGCGCTTTTTATGCAAAAAATCCCTATTCGAGAGTTCTGTAGAATCGCCTTTGAAGATCTGGTTCCCGAAAGTCCAAAAGTCTCGAATTAAAGCGGATTCTTCAAGTTTCCACAAACCATGGAATGCATTTTTTCTGTTTTAATTTTAATAGATTTTTCTTTTTATTTATTACCATGATATTAATATTAAATTAATGTTTATTTATGTTTTTATTTTTCTTGAACCCTTTTTAAACTTAAAATATTTTTTTTTACATTCAAAAAGTTTATAGCTTCTTGCAGTCTCTTTAATTTTTTATTTTTCCAGTTTCAGCGGAGAAAACCTAGATTTTTGTTCACTATTTTAATTGCTTTCTCGTTCCCATTCAATTAAATTTAATTTTGGAAATTTTCAAATGGGAAATTTAACGAGCTTCCGTCCCGTTTTAATATTTTTCGTACTTTAATGATTTAACACTTTGTGACCCACTGTGCCGCATTTCCACGGGCCGCCAGCATATGTTTTGTTCTTTTTACCCCTCCCCTTTCCCTTTTCCCTGCCGTTTTTTTTAATGTGTTTTTCCATTTCACACTTTATGGTGTTGCAGCTGGTTGGAAAAAGAGTGGAAAAATGAGAAGTGGAAGCAGAAGTAGAAGCATTTTCCACCGTTGCACATGTTTCGATTTGAATTTCCCTCCCTGCCAAAAGTGCATTGCCAATATTGTTGTCTCCCCCGTTTCGATGACTTTTCTCTCTATCTCTCTTTGGCTTCTCCTCCCGTTCGTCTTCACCTCCTCCACCCACTCTTCGTTGCTTTGCACATTTGCATCCGACACTTTTTGAAAACCGGACGCACTTTGTCACCGTCGCTGATCTTTAATGGTGCGTCCATATCGGTGTGTGTGTGAGTGATGAATATGCGGCGGTGCACTGCAAGAAATTGCCAGTAGGTAACTTTAATAAAACTGGAACTCGTAGTTTATTAACAACTTTCAAACGACAAGTATTGATCTTTTTTATATATCAATATTATATCACATTTGTACCATAATTACCACCTTATCAAATAAATTATTAATATTATATCGATGAATTTTTTAATTACAATATTTTTTTGTAATATTAATATATTATGCTGCCTTTTTTCCAATGATAGATCCTTAAACTAAAAATTCAAAACCAAACGATGAAAAAATCTCTACAAATTTCATTTAAAATATCTCTTAAACTAGATAGTGTTCATAATCCACATTATAATATGAATTATATCAATGTTATATGGAAAACATTTTTATTATAATTTCAACTTATTTAATTTTACATTAGTATGTTAAATATTTCAGAGTATTTAGTTTCTTTCAATAATAAATCCTTAAACTGAGGTTTTGAAACCAAATGATGGCAAAATCTCTACAGATTGAGGTCAAACAAAAATATCAATGCTATCAGGATATCCGTTTGGTTCTTGCGTTTCGCCCAGTGTACGTGTCATGTGCGACATGTGGCGATAGTTGGAGGCGACACCTTTGGCAACGACATCGGTGCTCCCATTGCAATGTCACCATGTCGTTCCATTTCGCCGCTTTCTAGTTTTCTAGTCACAAGTTCCATTCTCCATGGTACGATATTCCCCACGCCATTCACTCCCTATTTAAGTATATATACATTTAGATGTAGGTAGCACATTCCCTATAGTCCCTAGCCCATAACCATAAACGCACATTCATAATTCTCACAATGGGCAGCGCAGCATAAATGCAGACAATAATAAACAATACCAAAACAGTCGCTTCCGTTTTCCGGCCGTAAACAGTGCAAAAACAAAAAGACAGGAACAAAAAAGCGTAGTTTTTGTTGTTGTTGTTGTGGCAGCGGAGAGTTCAACAAACCCCCACCATATTAACCCTTTTGTGCCCGCGCCCCTGGAATCCGAATCCACGCACTTTGCGTGGGACAAAGATGGCCTTCATTTTCATCTTGGGGCTTGACTTTAATTAAACGCATTGCTCAAAGTTGAATTTAATTGAATCAATAAACTAAATAAATTTAAGCAATGACGCCCACCTAAAAATAAAACAAGAAGAAAGAAGCATTGAAAATAAATACAATTATTTTAATAAAATTAAACTATCGATTCTTAATTTGAACAAAAAATACTTATTTTTATTTAAAAATTTCCCTTACACTTCCTTATGCTTTTCGTAAAAGCATTCTTATTATATAAAATTAAAAACTGTTTTTAGTTTTGCCGCTTAAAAATGCATTGGAAATACATTAATAATAATTATGGGTTTGCGCAATAGACGGGGTTTTTTTCATTTATTTTTTAGTGTTTTGTGTGCATGTAAATTCGCTTTGTTTTCTGCGTGTTCCGTTAATGAAGTCATCCAGTCAAATCAAGTTTTGTTGTTTCACTTTGCCTCACTTTACTTTGAATTACTTTACCCCCCCCACACGGCCACATACTCACAAAAACAAAAACCATAAAAAACCGTACACAGAAATAAAATTTAAGTGCATATATAATTTTTATTTATATTCCATATTTTTATTCTGATAGGAGGTTCAGAAATGTATTTTCAATGGAATTTTGTATGTAAATTATATTTTTTTTTAGAAAATCTATGAATGAGAATAACGTTTTAAATATAATAAAAATGGTACTATTGGACTGACTTATAAGACATATAAATAATATTTCAAAAATTTGGAATTAAATATAAAATATGTAGGTAATAAATATTTTATGCATTTATATTAATTTCAGAATGTTTTAGAAGTTCTAAAATATAACACGCATTGTAATTTCGTATAAAATGTGATGAATATTTGTATACCATGCTAGACAGATAGTATTATTATTTATATTTAAATAAATAATTAATTAATTATTTTTCTGAGTGCACAACAACAACTTGGCCCGCTGACTGTGGTATACGCTTTGTCTTCGTTGTTGTCGTAGTTGTGTTAAATGCAATTGCTTTGATGTTGCTGCCTTTCCTGCTGCCTTTGTGATGACATCAGGCATTTGTTTGCATTTGCATTTGCTTTGCACTCTTTCTGCAATTTCCCCCTTGATTTCTGTTATATTTTCCACAAATGATTCATAAATGGTGTCCCATTGTTGTTAGTTACTTCAATTGAACTCAATTGGTTGGAGATGGAGATGAGCGGCTGAGAATTGCCTGAAATTGTGTGTTAATTAGATTTCTTATTTTTTTTGTATTTCCCCAAAGACGCTCTCGAGATGCTCTATGTGTAGTTTCCTTTTCTCCCCATTTTTGGGTAATTCTCTTGAAGTCATAAGCATAATTAACAAGCCACTTGACACACAGAAAGGCCCCCACATAACCCCATCGGAGATAGAGGATCGGAGATCTAGAGATGGCCTGAAAATCAAGTCTATTAATTAATTTCGAAGACTTAATTGTTTAATTTGAGATTCTCAAATTATTGGGGAACGTATTAAAATATTCTAGATTTGGAAAATTTGATTTTCAACTCTTTTATACAAATTAAAAACTAAAAAAAAAAATACGTTTTGAATATTTTACTTTTTGGAAAAAAAAGGTTTAAATTAGAAATATTATTTTTGTAATATTTATTTTTGTTGTCTAAAATTATTTATTATTTATTTTTACCTTTTCAAGTCAAGTTAAACGATGATTAATTTTTTTTTGTCACTTTCTTAAAGATACAAGATTTCTTTGTTTGTTGTCATCTCTGTGGGTTGGCTTTTCTTTTGTTTGCTGGCCTTTTGACAGCCCCAAGTGGCGCCCACAATTCACAGTTACCCTTCTCTTTACGTGGGTGGAGTTTTGAGCATGTTAATGGACTTAAAACTGTGTCACAGCAATAGAACAACAAAACCCTTAGACAATCATCAACTTTGCGACAGGTAAGAAATAAACGCGACGATAATTTTCACACATTATTTATTATTAAGCGGAAAAAGGGGGCGTGGGCGTGGTGGCAAAAGTGGGTTGCACTTTGTTATGCACGAGGCATGGGCGTACGTCCCCCATTTCACCACTCCCAGCTGTCTCTGTTATTTATTTATGTTTAATTTCACGCACGTAACTGTGCCGACTGACCTTCGCAAAAAAAAAACGGAAAATACAGGTGAACTTTATTAATTCGACAAGAAAAAGTATTTTCAAAAAATAAAATTAAATCATAGTAAAAGCCTAAAAAAATTAATAAATTCATTATAATATATTAAAATATTTTAATCGAGTATTACTGTAATTCGCAAATAAAATCGTAAAGTAATAAAAAAATGTAATTAGTTAAATCATAAATCTAAATAAATGAATATATTATTATTAAAAAAGTACTTATTGCTGTCATTTAAATTATAAAAGTTTCACCGTACTTTTCAAAATGTATTAATTGTGGCTTTTATTGGGTTCTGTTTTCTGTTTGCTTTGCTTACGCTTTGCAGATGATTTTAATTCAAACGTTTATTTCGGTTTGCATAGATAATTATGTTTGCATATTTTTATAGCCACGAAATAAGCTCGCAATTGTGTCAGCCATATGCATATGTCTCTTGTTCAGTTGTTAGTTGGTACCAAAATCGTGTTCCACATTTGACTTTTCATACTATATGATGTCCCCGAAGGTCTTGAGATATTTAAGGTACTCAAATGGGTAAACATGAGCATTTATTTATGGTTCGTGCTCTCAATATGCTTAACTTAAGATAAGGTGTGCGTTGTACCCTCCAAATGTGGTCGCATTTTTAGCGGATTACACATGATTATTATTATGATTCATGTTAATCATAAGATTTTACAAATTATACACCACAAATCACACTCTTATTTTTGCTAAAAATAAATATTTTTCAGTTACTAATGTAAATGAATGAAAATGATAAGCTTAGTTATCTTTTAAAATAAGGATTTTTTAAGTAATTTAAAATTAAACTATTTTTCCTCGATTTAAAAATTGTTTTAAATTTAGTTAGATATACCGAATGATATAATAATTAAAATCAAAGGTTATTCATTTTAAATGTTTTTATAACGAATTTTTTTTGTCTATTTTATGACACGTATTCGAATTTTTCCTTGAACGTGCATTGGAACCACAACTTGTACTTTTGAGTGGAGTTCCAATTACCGGAAGTTCTTATATGTATGGTCTATCCAAGGGTTTTAATTCCCTTGTTCGGGTCACGTCTCAAGCTGAATTCCATACACTGGCTTACATTTGGCATTTGTTTGGCTTTGAAACAGCGAAATGCCATTAGCAAACGCCCTCGGACCACGCCCACCAGCCCCCGCGAACTTAAAAAAAAAAATAGAAAACTTGTCTGTGGAATGCGTTGGATTTTTTGGCACTGAAATGGAGCCAAAACTGACAGCAACCCAAAAAAAAGCAAACAAACAAACCGAGTTTTTTGCGCCAATTGAAAATATTGACAGTTGGCCTGGTAATGCACCTTGCATATAGCTTTTACACTTAAAAAAAAGCTGGACAAGCGAATACGATTTTTTTTTAATTAATCGAAAGTTTCTTATAGTTTTCATAGAGATTATGCTGACAATTAGTAAATTCAGTGTTTATTATCTAAATAAAAAATATCTAACTATGCATTTCCATCAAAAACTATCCCTTATAAAAACACAGGGTCCAAAATGACCTTCGTTTTTTCCCGTGCAACCGATGGGGGAGCAAGGGAGGCATATTTACCAGCTGTGTTTGCTCTCTATAAATAAAGTCAACTAAAAATGGCAAAAATGTATTCATCATCAGAGGGAGCTCATCAGGCTGAAGTCGAACCATTTGTGGGGGATTTCGAGAAAGGTAAAAGGGGGTTATATTAAAACGGGGAGGGACGTGGAATTTGTGGGCGATCGAGGGGTTAACGAGGGGGAAACGAGATGGCAAAAATAAGGGAAAAAAAGGAAACTGTTAATTGCGTTGACACTCTTTTGTTTGATTATTTGCCTTGTGACTAAAGATGCCACATCTTTATAGACCCATGCCATATTTTTCGAGTTCCCTAACCCTCCACTCCACACACGTGTCACATAATGGTTCCCGTTTAAGGGCACAGCAGGGGTTAAAATAATGGAGATTCAGAAATATAACATTTTTAACTCTGTACCTTTAAAAAGGTTTTTATTTCTTTAGAAATTTAAATATTAAATAATAAATTAATAGGAATAGAAAACTATAAAATCAAAATTAAAATAAATATACAGTTTTACTTCTTAATTTTTCGGCATTACCATAAAAAATTAAGAACCAAAACTTGTATATTTTCTTTTTAAATTTTATTTTATTATTTATATATTTACTAACCGGCCGGTGTTCAAAAAAGTATGTTTGTTATCGCCCAGGGCTTTTACATAATGCTCGTTTCGCGGCATATCTCTGCCGACTCTTTCGATGATTTTCCGTTTGCCCTTATCTTATCTCAATAAAATTGAAATACCTTTGTTGTTGGCCGCAATAAAGAGCTTACAATAGCACAGAAAAAATCGTAGAGAAATAAAAAAGGAGGCAATTGTGGATGTGTGGAACGCATCTTGGTCTTCGCTTCCTCTGACTCATTTTGGGATTTGAATTTGAATTGGTTTCTGTTTGCTGCGAGCCGAACCAAACCGAACCGACTATTCCAGACCATTTGATTCACTTTAAAAACGCCTTTGTTGTCTCGCCTTTCTTCGGTGTAATTTATTACACATCTTGTGGATTTTCCTTTAGTTTTCTTTTGCCCAGTCAAACACAAGATGACGTGCCACAGAATTTGAGGGAAGCGAGAAGAAAAGCGAGGCAAAGAAAATAAAATAAAAGCAAAAGCTAAAATGCATTTCGTAATGTTTTGTTGTAATGATCGGTTGATGTTGATGATGCAGCCCCCAGAGTCGCTCATCATCGTGATTATAATGATGCTGATGATGATGGGGTACCAACAAAAAAAAAAAAACAAAGAAAAACTGAAGAAGCGTCTAGACGGAAAGCGAAAGTAGCGCTCAATGGGTTAAGAAATGGGATTCGGAGGATGACATGCAACTGGAAAATGCATTTAAAATAATTGTGCAAGAAATGCCAATAGTCCTTTGATCTATTATCTAACATTTTCGTAATCGAAGAATAAATAATAAAAAAATATATATTCCATTAAATATAATTCCATTACCATCAAAAGCTCTTACGTTTCTATTGATAATCGAGGAAGGAAATTGAACTCCCTTACCCATATTTATAAACCACTGATATGGGATTTATTATGGAATATGTTGGCTTGAATCATTGGAGGCGAATACGTTATGAGCCTAATCAATCAACAATAAACAAATAAATGAGAAATGCGGACTTTTGATAAGGGGCACAACACACATACACTCGCCGAAAAGAAGAGATACAACAGGTAAAACATACATATATGGAAGTCGTATCACTGGGCATACAAACAAAAAAAACTTTTCACTTTTATTTTTGGGGCGCGGAAATGGTTGCGTTTGCGGGTATTCCCCCTCCTCACTTTTTACGAAATGTGGGCCCCCCTTTTGGCCCCATCTTTCTATCCCCCGGCCAGCATTTCCCCCTCCCCGAAAATCTGGAGTGAAGCAAACGAAGCTGAAACAGTCCGAATTGGGTCATAAAAACCAAAAGTGGTCGACGTCAAAAAGGCGACTGCGATTAAGTGTCGGCATCATGATCATCATTATAATCCAGTGTCATAGCCAGGGGGATTTTTGGGGGCTAGCCTAGGATCACTAGAAAATTTAGTTATTAGGTTGCACTTAATATTGATTTATTTTTTCGGGATAAATCTGGTTTTATGTGCGGTTAATCGGAAAAATAAAGGTGCAATTTTGGTTCACCCCTTTGGAAAAAATCCAGCTTGCGCCCCTGTTGAAATATGATTTTATGGTCACTGCGATCATGTCATTGATAATTCCATAACTTTGTTAGTCGTTGGACCATCGTGTGTGGCTGCCATATACTCAGTTGACCGTTTCACATTATGTGTCCACATTGGATAGCTGGAAAATGGGAGCGCACGTTGTTTGCCTGATAAAGTTTTCAATATAAAAAACAAACTCACATAACCATATATTCATTCATATGTATTACTGCGCATAAATCATTTTCCACCATTTCTTGTCGCCGTTTGATTGATGTTTTTGTTTTTGCTGCTTTTCCCATTTTTTATACTTTTTTTTTTTTACTGTTGCGAGTGCAACTTTATCAGTTACAAGTGCGTGAGTTTGAGTCAGCAATCGGATTGAAAAGGGGGGTCAGTCACTGCATATGACATCATTCGGAAGTTGGGAAAACAGTTTTAACAGCACTCAAGCGGCAATAAACATGGGGATAGTTGGAAAAGACGGTGTTAAAAAAAAGATTACAAATTATTTTGAATAGATTGCAAAGGGTCTTTAAACAAAAGTGCGATTATTATTAAAAAAAATAATAATAATATTGTAGTAATTAAATTTTTTACTTTTTTTCACCGTGTATTTACGTGTAAAATATTAAAAATTCAGCACAGCTGTGGAATTTCCTCCCTTTCAAGAGCACGTGCTGGCACACACACATCCATTTGTAATGAGGGAACCCCTGGAAATCCCTTAACAGTGTGCCAAAACCAAAAACAAAAAAAAAATAATACAGAGAAAACCCAATAACAATTACCGGCCAGCTGCCCAGGCAACTCCCATATGACACTGGGCATTCCTGGTATTATTCATTCGAGCGCCCCTTTAATTCCCGCTCTCTTTCTCTCTTTGCAGATGTCCTTGACGAAAAAGGATCCGTCGCTGAGAGTCGCCGCCTCGGATCCGCATCTCGTTTCTCTGGGCGGCGGACGGCTGAGCACCGCCGTCACCATCCACTACATACACATAGGTGAGTCTGGGGGATGGACTTACTGCTCGTGACACAGAATTTATTTATTTATCAATTTATTTTATTTATTTATTAAATGGTAAAAGTACATGTGTCTGTCTGTCAGTAAATTACAACAAATTTAAAAGCCAGTTTTTTTTTGTGGATATATTTTTTAGGAACTGTAAGGTATTGAACTCACTTTAATTTTAATTATTTTACATTGTTCGTGTTTCGTGACACGAGGCCATCTCTAACAAAGTCCACTGGACACGCACCGTTACGCGACTGCGTCCCTCTCCCTCTCTCGCGTGTCATTTGCGTTCGGTTTGTTGCTGCGGCCACGCGTGCGCGTTTTTCATCTCTCTCTCGCTCTTGCTCTTTCTCTTTTATTATATTTTTTTTTTGCCCTGGCAAGGTCACTTGTAAAGCGATAAGCAAAGTACCGAAAAAAAAGCAATAACAAGTAGCGCACACAGAAAAGTCTTGCGAAAGCAACGCACAAAAGACAACAAAATTGGTGAGCAAACTGTGATAAGCTCATTTTTTAAGTTTACAATGGGGTGAAAAGTATTGAAAAGATTTAAATAAAATGAGTAATAAAATTATAGTCAAGATTTATTTTTAATTTAAATTAAAAAATTAATTTAAATTATTTTCAAAAATCTTTTTTATATTAAAATTATTTAAACGGAAAGTTAATTAAATGCCAGTTTTTCTAAATTAAAAATATTTGTTTTAAAAATTGTTCGCTCAGTTTTCAAAATCTTAATTCATGTCATTTTAAGTTTTTTCAATAATTAAAAAAAAAGTTATCTACCACTGTACCAAAAAACAGAGAGAAGTTAAGAATATGCTGTTTGTTCCCAAAAAAATCAGAGAGAGATGTGAAAAGAGATAAGAAATACTGTTGAACTGACTGTTGAAATATTCCAACCTCACATTACCGAAAACCACTTCAAACGCGAAACTTTCGGTTTCGAATCCGAGTCTTAAAGAACTAATATAATTGACTATTCGAATTTCCATTTAGGTGATACGACGATTGGATCGGCAGCCAGTTGCAGCATCTCGTTGAATGGAAGTGGCGTTCGTCCGCTGCACTGCACCATCTACAGGTAATAAGTCCTTTACCTATGTACATCCTAGATCCACTTAAAAAGACTCGATTTTTAAGTTTAATATGGTATACAACATTTTTAGGTCAATTTTTGTAAATTGAATAATTGTTAAATTGAAAGTTTCCCAAAAACCTCATATGTATGCATTAGAAAAACCATGTGATTAATTATAAAGGGATAATGTACATTTTTTAGACCCATATAAACAAAAAAAGCTATAAAAAAAATATAAACAAATAAATTTGTTTTTGTGATAAAATAATTATATGATAAATTTAATTTAAAAGTAAAGATGCACAGTTTTTTATTCTAGAGAAATATTATCTATATTTTTGATAGAGTCCAAAATGAGACCTATCAGACAAATATATAAATAAATAAATTTGTTTCATGATAAAATAATGATATAATAAATTAAATTTAAAAGTAAAGATGCATCATTTTTTATTCCAGAGAAATATTATCTATATTTTTAATAGAGTCCAAAATGAGATCTATCAGACAACTATATAAATAAATAAATTTGTTTCATGATAAAATAATTATATACCTAATAAATTAAATTTAAAAGTAAAGATGCATAATTTTTTATACTAGAGAAATATTATCTATATTCTAAAAAAGGCTACAATCGAACTAAAATCATCATAATTATTTTGCAGGAGCGACGCCAACGAAGTGACCCTGGTGCCGGAGAAGGATTCCCGCCTGCTGATCGACGGGTCTCCGATTCTGGAGGAGACGAAGCTCAGCCAGGGGGCGATGATCACGATCGGCAACTCCAACTACCTGAGGTTCAACAATCCGGACGAGGCGCAGATGATGCGCTCGGCGATGGGCTCCAACGAGCGGATCTCGATGCCCCAGATCGATTTCACGCAATCGGCGCGGCAGGCGCACGAGCTGAGTCAATCGCTGGAGCTGGAATCCTTCTACGAGAGCATCATAAATCCAATCAACCATCAGACATCCTCCTCCGCCGCCACCACCTACGAACTGGAGTGCCCCAAGGTCTTCACCTCCGACCTGGTCACCGTCAACATGCCGGCCAAGGATGTGCTGGGCCAGAAATACGCCAGCTTTGCCCGCAATCTCGCCGAGAATCATCGCAACGAGAAGCAGCTGAACAACCAGTTCGCCAAGGGAGTGGGTGGCAGTCACGGTGGCTACTGGAATGTGCCCAGCAATGCGGCGATCTACAAGGAGCAGCAGCAGCAGCAACAGGATCTCCTCACGAAGGTGAACAACGATCGCTACGATCGTTATCCCAAGGCGGGTGGCCTGCAGATCTACTCGATGAACGGCGTGAATAGCGATATCAACAATGGAGGAGCCGAACTGGAGGATATGCTCAAGATCTGCACGGAATATGCCGATCGGAATAATAGCACCATAGCACCCAGCAGCCAACACAATACTTCGAGTACATCCAGCATTACGTCGTCACCGATTGTCCAGAATCGCATTAAAACCAACGGTTCGTTGCCGCGCGACAAGAACAAGTCACCGTTTCCACAGCAGGCAGGAGGATCAGGAGGCAGCACGGCGAATGTTTCTCTGTTGAGCAGCTCGTCGGGCTACGAGAATGTCCGGCTGTTGGGACCGAATCGTGTGGAGATCAATGGGCAAATCCATGTGCCAGCCTCAGCAGGCGGAGGGGGCGGATCCAGTGGAGCGCCTCCCACGGCGGCCGTAAGGTCCAGTCATGAGAATCTTAACCAGAACCCGAACTCGGCCACAAAGTATGTGCCCCAGAGTCCGAGGACCAAGATCCGCACCAACTGCATGTCGCCCAAGAAGGATGTGTCCTTCGGCAACGCCTTCGCCCTGGCCATCAGTCCACCGCCTCAGGCTTCCATGGCAGTGGTCTCCGCCTCCAAACCCATAGCCATACCCATTCCCATTCCCATGGTGAAGCCACCGCTGGCACCCAAGCCACCGGCTCCCAATCAGCAGCGCGACTACGATCAGCTCTTCAAGTCCTTCGAGCGCAAGCAGCAGCAACTGGATCGAATGGTGCCCGCCAAGCGGAGCAACAAGAACATCAACAATCTCACCCTGAATCTCCAGTCCCTGGAGTCCCAGACGCAGTCGCCCAAGCCGAGCAGGAAGCCAGCGCCGGCACCGCGCAGCATTCACCTGGAGCAACGCCAGCGGCGGGAGCTCATCCAGCGGCGCAAGCAGCTCAAGCAGGAGCTGGCCGAACTGCCGCCCTCGGCGGGAATCGAGGGACTCGAGGTGGGTAGCAAATAGCCTCGAAAACCCATAGTTCTAGACTAGAATCCATAATTATAAAGCCAAGAAGAAAACGGTCCAAACAAAGTAAGATTCTCCTGTTCTTAAGAATTCGTGGTCATCATAAAATATATGTTTGCTATAATTGATTTAATTAAAATTAATTCTTTATAAACCGCGAATTCTTTAGAACAAGAGTATCAGCCTGAGTTAATTATACAGCTTAATTAAAAATATATAGTCTTTAAAAACCGAGAATTCTCAAGAGAAGAGGATTTATTTGTGTGGTTCATACATAACTTAACCTAACTTAACTTAAGAGCCAAGAAGAGAAATGTCCAAACAAAGTTAAGATGCTCCTGTTCTTAAGAATTCGCGGTCATCATAAAATATATTTTTAAATTGATTTAATTAAAATGAATTCTTTATAAACCGCGAATTCTTTAGAACAAGAGTATTAGCCTGAGTGAAGTATACAGCTAAACGGAAGATATAATTTATATAGAGTCTTTAAAAACCGCGAATTCTTAAGTCAAGAGGATTTATTTGTATGGTTCATACCTAATTTAACTAAAGATACGTATAATAAATGGTGAATACGCGGCCTTTACTTTTTGATTGGCTTATGAAAATTAAACTTATTTTCCAATATTTTTTTTATAAAAATTAAATATTATTTATTATTTTGTAATTTTTATTTTAAAAGCCATAATAGTAGATCCCTTTTTAACTAAAAGCTATAGCTATTGTCAAAATCAATCAGAAAATCTGCCTTTTTAAAAAGTCCTTAAAGTAATCCCCTTCTTTCTTTCAGTTGGAACTGGGTGAGCAGCCCCTGGCCGCCAGTGCCTCGCCGCGACTGCAACTGCAGGCCCTGCAGAATCGCGTACGCCGCCTGGAGGCCCAAAGGAACGCCACTCGCGTCATGGAGGAGAATCAGCAGGCCAAGTTGAAGCAGTCCATCGAAATGAAGCAGGATCAGTTGAAGAAGTGAGTGACCTATCAGCCAAAATGGGAAATTATTTAAATAATCATTAACCTTACAGACTGCGAGCCATGTTGAAGCAGAAACCGAACAACGCCTGCCTGAAGGAGGAGCTGCAGCTGGTGTGCGAGTCCCTGGAGAGCGATAGAAAGACTTTTGAGGACCTGGAGTTTCAGTATTTCGAGGAGGAGTCCGAGCACCATGCCAGCCACGAGGAGTTCAAGCGACAGGAGCAGCGTCTGGCCCTGGAAGCCGAACTGGCCGCTCTGCGCATTCAAATCGGACCGGATGAGGAGGAGGAGCCGCCCGGCTCGCAGCCCAGCTCGCCAGGATCCACCGGCAGCAATCTGGTCAACGGCGTGATGTCGCAGTCCCTGTTCGGCTCCGCTGAACTGCTCTGCCCGAAGCGACGGAACCAAGAGGATCTGATGTCGAAGAGCATCAACGAGAATATGTTCTACCATCACAAGATCGAGGCCAACACCAGCACGCCCAAGCGTCTGCCGCTCCAGCTGTTCGAGGATTTGGGCGGCGGCAGCTGCGAGCAGATCAGCTTCAATCTCTCGCTGCAGGGCGATCGCTTCGAGGTGAATCCTTTGGAGCGACGCGTGCCCTCGCAGGACGACATCGATCGCAGCTGCAAGGTGGCCAACGATGCGCCCATCTCCACCAGTCAGGGGGCGAGCACCAAGATCTTCGACAGCATCAAGGAGATCGAAAGGAATCGCAAGCTTCTGCTGGCCCAGCAGGGTACGAAAAAAGTCTAGAGCTTAGGTTATAGATTAAAAATTGTATTCGGGAATCTGCTTTTAAAGTTTAAAAATATTTGAAAGTGTCTTGAAAAGTAGAAAAATAGAAAACTAGTATTGCTTCGCTTCAATGGATCTCAGAATCGATTTGGTTTTGCTTAAGAATCAAGCTGGTACTCAAATTCGGTTCAGTGATTCCCAGTACTTCCTGTTTCTCATATTTTTGTTAATGAAAATTATACATTATACATTTGATGTCTTGAAACAATTACTTATATTCCTATTTACGCCCCCACAGGTCATCAGGTAATCGAGCACGAGCGGCAGAAGATGTACGATCTGAAGAAGAAGAGCCACGACGAGGCCCGCACCCAGTATCTACTCTCCACCCAGCAATCGATGGAGCAGCAACAGCAGCAACTGGAATCGGATGCCAAGTGAGTTGACCCCCATTCGGAACCCATCCCTAATTGAAAGTGTGCTCCCCGTTGAGTTAATTACCCGAACTGTGACGACAAAAGTGCACTTCGAGTGCAGTTTACACTTGAACGGAGGGTTGAGACTTGAAATCGATGGCAACCTACAAAGTTAGAAAAAAAATTCACATTTCAATAGAAATTAAAAAGGTTTAAAAAGGTGGAATATTTATAATTAATTTGGTTTTTTTTTCTAAATCAACAAACAATTAGAGTATTTAAAAACCCATTTCTTTGGATAGTTGTATTATATAGAGCTCAACCTAATTAATACATGCCAATATTCCTATCTATTAGCATTCAGTTTGTTTTGTTTAGTATAAATTATTTAATATCTTATCTCTCGCATTGTCCCAAGTTGAAGGAAATTGATTGTTGATTAATTAATAGTCAATATATATTTATAGCACAAGTGCCTTTTTATGAATTAGCTTTTGATTGATTCTGATTTATTAATTATTAGAATGACATCACTGATTAGGAGAGAAGCACACGTCGCAACTTTGTTGTCCAGTGTAAGGCTAAAATGCCTTTTGGCTTGCTCATTGAACTCACGCCTCTATATAATTAATCAAACTTTGCGGCTAATAGCTAAACAATGTGTGCCCACCACTCCACCCCCTTGGAAACCGGTTATCGAATCACTTTGAAATTTGAATTGAAAAACCAAACAAACTACACACCAAAATCAATAGAGGCAGCGGCGACATTCGTCGTCTGGCCAAATAATAAACTTCCACCGATCGGAGTTTTATTTTAGTGCGCTCATTTGCCGATCGAACGACGACGACGTCACCTGAGTAGCTTTTCCTTTTATTTTTTTTTCCCTGCCTTTGCAGTGTAAAATGCTTGCAATTGTTTCTATACACAGAAATAAACCAGGGACTATTTTCGAAATCGATTTGAATTCAGTTTATTGTGGAGTTTATGGTTAAATATAATAAATAAAAAATCGCAGATATTTATTTTGTTTGTTTAAAATTATAAAATACATTTTTTAAATTATTTATTATTCAAAAAATAATTTTATTTTTCTTTAACCATTTAAAAAATATCCCATTTCTCTCTGTGTACCGTTGCTGATAAGCTTATCAGCTGATTGTGTATCACAGTGTGTGTTCGCCGGAGTATCTGTGTGTCTGAATCGCTGAATTGTGTGCCAACTGTTGCTTTCGGATTGTGCATTCACATCCATTCCGTCCGCCCGCTTAGTCAGTTTTTTTCAGTTTTCAGTTTTCGGCTTTCGGTTTTGCAGTTGGAACTCGAGCGTTAACGAAATCGGATTCGAGGAATCGGGAATCGTAGTCCGCCCGGGAATGAGTCATTCTAGATAAATAATGTATCGAATCAACGCGATGATTCCCTGCTGGTATGATGATCCAATTATAAGGAAAAGCAATGACAGTGGTTGTGATGGGAAATATTTATAAAGACACCCATGAAACTCTTGGGACCAAAACTTTATTGTGCTCAACATATGTTTAAGAACTTATCGAAATAACAATATTAAAATAATATATAATAAATACCGGGTTCTGATTAGTTATGTGTGTGATACAAAATCAAAGTCAAAACAATGAAAATATTAATTTATTGGTGATGTTTGTTTGACTAAAACTCAATGTTGTTCTTTTTATATATTAAATGTGATTTCTTATTTTTTTGTTCTCCATTATTATCTAAAATGTAGCAATATGTTTTTTCCTTATAACCCATTATTTATTCTCGCCATTTCTCTCATTTTTTGCAGCGGCGGCAAAGATGCGAAATTATTCGAGAGGACCGAGATGCAAAAGCTCAATCAGAAACCAGGTGACACAGTGGATGAGCAGGTGCAAAAGAACGGTGGCGATAAGGAGAATAATGTGCAGAACAGAAAATCAACCGGCAGCAGTCCCACAACAACAGCAACAACAACAACTGGAACGACACCTCAACAGGTGAGCAGAAACAGCCAAATAATTAGAACTTGACCCCGCCAAGAAATTGATGACCTAGGCCAAACAAAACGAGAGCTTTATTTTTCGGGGCTGTTTGTTTTTGTAATATTTCTTCCCCCGGGAAATTTCCGGGAAATTTTCGTGGTTTTCGAACGCAATTACCGGTGACTCCATCCACCCACCAGTTTACGAGCCATTTCCTTTCTGACCATAAACAAATGGTGTTTTGTGAAGAGCCAGATGAATTTGTAATTCCACAGAACCATTGATTAATGCTTCTATTAATTTCCCATGACGGGTGTTCTGATGTCCTTTGTATCATTAAATTTCGATTTTTCCTCGTTAAATTTCTAATTGCTATTATAAGCTTCTTATAATTCCCAAGTACTCATTTTTGCCATAATGAGTATTTCGATATACATAACTATTATCTAGATAAACATTCTATATAGTAAAGTGCACTGTGTTTGGGGTTTAACAATTGCGATAAGGCAACGTGTGCATTGTTTTGGGGATTTATTAGACATCGCCGCTCAGATAACGAAATAGTGTAAATAAATGGATCTAAAAGTGGTACTGATAACCTATAATGATGACTACTAGTGTGAGTTTTACCTTTAAGTGGTTTTTTTTCGCCTTGATCGGAATTTATAGAATTGCTAAGTGAAACATTCCCGAAGAAAATCTTATAGATTAGAGTTCTTGAGAATTATCTGCTAATAAGTTTACGAGCTGCTAAATTATTGCAATAAAAGTTGAATACAAGTACGAGTTATTTAGAGTATAAAATATAAAATAGCATAATATTTATTATAACTTACTTAGTTATATAAAAAATTCCCTCTTTTTATTGTGAATCACCCTACGAACTTTGGATATAAAGCAGCGGTCGGCACACACATACGTTGACACTTTGTTTTATATTTGTGTGAGTAATTTGCACTGGGCAGCTCATCGATGTGTGTGTGCAGACCGCTGTTCTACGTTATACATGTGCGAGCAGCGCGGCGGCAGAACAAAACCCTATGCTCACTTATTAGGGCGCTGCCGACCGCTGATATAAAGGTTACATTTTTACGTCTTATCTATCGTTTTCTGAAAGAATTTAAAAGTGAATCACCCTTTGAATGTTAAAATGAACTCTTTATGTTTTGTTATTGTTCATGTGCTTTTACGCACAATAATATTTATCAACTTTACTTTACCGTTTGTGAATGTGAAAAATATACACTCTTTTGGCAATTACTTGTTTTTAGAGCTTTCAGGAAAATCTCTGAGTAATGCTTTTTGTTTTGTTGCGAGTTCTCAGTAAATCCCCCGTTTAAATTATTCAGAGATTCATTATAGTTTTGTTTTTGTTTATGCAAAGCTTACGAAATTACGCGATAGGTTCGTTTGTATTTATTCATTCAATATTAATTCATTTGATATATTATTTTTACTGGCAAATTTATTAACAGCGAAACACCCTATTATTTATGATTTGGTTTTCAAGATCACACGATCATGAAGACATAAGTGCCAAGAGCTTGAAAGAATTGGGTTAAGAGTAAGAGAAAAAGTGGGAGTAAGAGTGAGATCCTGTGGGTAATTTTAGAAAACTTGTTTCTCTTTGCCATGCACTGAAATAAACTTCTGGAACTGTATTGTTTCGATTTTTTTTAATATAAAAAAACAACATTGAATTTTATTAGTTTCACAATTGTATTTATGTTTGTAATATATAACACAATATTTTCTTGCTTATAATTCCCAAGTAGTTTTTTGTACTATGCACTGAAACAAAATCCCAATATTTTATTATTTATTTTATTTAATATCAGATTAATTATTCATGAATGAAATGAAATTCTGCATTTTTTCGAGTGCACCTCTCTCATCCTCCTGGATGACGATGAAATCTATCGCCAGCTCGTTAGTCACGAGTTGTTGGCCGCCTCGGCATTTTGTTTGCTGTTTTATTTTAGCCAGTGTTTATTTTAAAAGAGCCACCCCACCACCCACCGCCTCATCGCCCCATCGGCGTGCTCTCAATTGCGGATTCTATATGGACTACACTTATTAATAAGTTTAATATTTGCCGTGGTCTTTGTTTTATTTTGGTTGTCCATTCGCTGCGCGTTACGTACTTTGGATGTTTGGATTTTTTTTTTTGGTCCGTGTTTACCTTCTACCTCGATTTTTAGCCCATTTGTTTACACGTTTACCGATCTCGCCAATAGACTGGCCATCGTTATCTTCTCCCGTTCATTGGCCACAAAAATCCGCGGCCCATTACGGGTATAATTACCTCGATCTGGTTCTGGTTCTCGAAACTGGACAATGTTCATGTGCGGCCCATTCGCGATCCGACGGATAGTCTGAAAGACCGAAAAGAAGACGCGGCCACCCCATCATCATCATCTGTTCTGTTCTGTTCTGTTCTGTTCTGTTCTATTCTATTCTGTGCTGTTCTGTTTGTCGGAAAATCGCTTAGTTAGCTGCCCATTTCCAGTGGAAGCGCAAGTGATTTTCAAGAATATTATTTCCCATCCGGTTTTCCGATTTTCATTCGATATGTCCGTGTGGATGACTTACGTGCAGCATCGACGCACGGATGCAAATGCACGCCAGCGCAATGAGCTGTATTATCTAGTGAGTGAAAAGTTGAATTGGGGAAAAGTAAATCCTTAATTTAGGAAAAATGAGCTTTATTATCTAGTGAGTGAAAAGTTGGGTTGGGGAAAAGTAAATCCTTAATTTAGAAAAAATTTGTACTCTGCCAATTATCCAGAGACTTAATACAAAATTAAATCAATTGAAAAACAAATATTTCCTTACTAGTTAGTGATGATTTCGGATGTGCCAAAAAATATTTAAAAATTTGGAAAACATTTTTGTTCAAAAAACTCCTTTTTGTTATGAGTTTAGTTTATTTATTTATTTACAACAGACGAACTAAATCAATGTTTTAAAATAAATGTTATAAAAAATATTTTAAATTAAATTGGTAGAATATCTGTATAATGTGGATTAGGTAAAGAGGTATTTCGTAATTAGAAAAATTCGATAATATTTAAAACGAATTCATAATTTAATAAAAGGATATTACACATTAAAAAATGTTTACAAGTGTAAGAAAACAAACAAATTTAAAGATAATTTTAAACATAATCGTAAATGTGCAAAAATATACGACATGCGCAGGCTATTCAAAATTGATTGACCAAATATTATTATTATGAGCACAGGAATACAAAGCGAAGAAAACCTATTAAAAATTGATTGATGATTTATTTCTTCGCCATTCCAGCAACGCCATTCGCAGCCGGAATTGGAGCACCATGCCATTGCCCTGGGAATAGGAGGAGGTGCCGGAGGAGGAGGAGGAGTCGGCGGTGGCAACCAAATGGTGGTCCGCAGTCCACGCCCGCTGTCCGAGGCCAACAACTGCGATGCGGCCATCGAGGCGCCCAAGTTCGGCAACGGAATGGACTCCTCCTCGTCGCCGGCAGTGGACAACAAGCGGGCGAGCAGCAATTCACAGGATACCGCATCGGCGGGCAGCGGAAGCGGGAACAGCGGCAGTGGCGGCAGCACGGCCAGCGAACGGAAGCGCATCCTGCCGAAGCACCAGCGCCCGCTCACCCGCTACCTGCCCATCTTCTCGCCGGATCTGAATCTGCGGCACCACATCGAGACCGCCGGCCACCAGATCGATCTGTGTCCGCATGTCTTTGTGGACGCCCACAGTTGTCGCGGGTAATTTTGAAGCTTTTCTTAAATCCTAATTTATTCTAATTTATATACTGATTTTCCTACAGTTACCTCCACAAGCTGGGTGCCACGTTTCACGCCTGGTCGCGGCGCTGGTTTGTCCTGGATCGCCAGAGGAGCGCCCTAATCTACTACTCCGATAAGTCGGAGAGGAAGCCGAGGGGCGGGGCTTACTTTGCAGTGAGTATGACCAGAAAATAAAGTCAAATCATTGAAAAATCAAGTGGATTGTGTATTTATCGATATTTTCGATATTTTGACAATATCTAGCCGATAATTTCGATGTTTTGAAGGCAAAGCACAAATAAAATATCGATAAATAGCAAACTTTCCATATTTTTTCAAATAAATTAGCTAAACTATTTTAATTTCTATATATACAGACCATCGACGAGGTCTATCTGGATCATTTGAACGCCTCGAAGAGCGGACGACCGCATTGCACGTTCATTGTGAAGACGAAGAAGCGAAGCTACAACCTGCAGGCCGCCTCCGATTCGGCGGCCCGTATTTGGATCGATGCCATCATCACCGGAGCCCAGGGTAATCTGGACTACTAGAGGATTACGGATTCTCTTCTGCCCAGTGCACAGTCTCAGCATTAGATGGGAAAGATTTTTTTAATTTATAAGCTCAAATAACTATAACAAAGAAACAAAAGTAGCCATGTAAGACCAAAAAACAATTGCTCAACACAGCGAGCGAAGGGCAAAAGGAACCCGTAACTTTCTCTTCTTTTTGGCGAACTAACGAAATCCGAGATTTCAGTACTGGACCAAAGTCAAGAACGTATTTTTTATAGACCTATACCTAGATTATGTAATGTACATTTTACTTTGTCATATTGTGGTTAAGAACTATTTTTCTATCGGTAGGTTTAGATTTAGAAATGAATGTAAATCAAGGACAGCCCCATGCTACTAACACCGCCATTTAAAAACCTAATCATATGGATACCCTTATAGTGCTTTGACCAATGGTGGCAGTGCCCCGATATTACTGAAGTTTTAACCTCTATGGTTTTCATTTTTTTTCGGCGAACTGATATTATTGGTCAAACATCTATATAATCGCATAAATATCATAAACCCTAGACTAAACTTTATACATATACGAATTGTATAACGATTTAAATGTAACAACCAAAATGACTCTTGAACACTTGAAGTTTCATCGTGAATTTACCTATTAACTTTATAATATTGTATGCCTATGAATTATATTTTGTAAAAAATATACCATATATTTTGATAAATGTATAATTGAAGGAATAAGATCGAGAGAAATGGGGACAAACTATTTGCCCATCACTACGCCTAAGACTAAAACTGAACTTTGAACGATTTGCTCAGGCAGCTGGAAAGGATAATCAAAAGCAAAACAGAAACTGAGAAGCATGAAACTAATTCTAAAGAATAACTATAAATCTGTATAACAATACAAGCTAGTTAATAAAAATAATTGTTTTTTTTTAGATACGCAAATGTGTTTTATTTGAATTAGAAAAAGTCTGGGGACTAAACACAGGTTAATCAAGAGCTTAAATTAATATTTCGAGCTGTGCTTCATTTTACCATATTATGGTCTTACACCAAAAATACATACTGTTTTGAACAGATAAAATAATAATGGAAAATTGAAATCTGGGTTTTTGGTGAAAATTTTTGCTGTAACTTGGCCAAAAATGGTCTTACACGAAAAATACATACTGTTTTGGACAGATAACAATACAATAAATAAATCCATGATACTTTACGGGCGATCTTGGAAAAATAAAATTTTCGTCAATTTTCAATTTTTTTATAAGGGGGTACATCATGATTTTTTACGAAAAATGATAAAAAAATAAAATGTCCAGGTTTAAATGCCAATCGATTGGAAATTTAATAACGAGTTCAGAAAGGTATGACAATCCATATTTGGAACATTATTTTCATTGCTACGGTCAAAAAACCAATTATTTTTTGTGAAAAATTGGGATCTGGCTTTTTGGCAAAAATATGAATATTTCCTTTTCGTTTTTTTGCTGTAACTTGGCCAAAAATGGTCCTACACCAAAAATACGCACTGTTTTAAACAGATAACAAAATAATAAATAAATCCATGACACTTTAAGGGCGATCTTGGAAAAATAAAATTTTCGTCAATTTTCAATTTTTTTATAAGGGGGTACATCATAATTTTTTACGAAAAATGACAAAAAAATAAAATGTCCAGGTTTAAATGCCAATCGATTGGAAATTTAATAACGAGTTCAGAAAGGTATGACAATCCATATTTGGATTAATATTTCCAGTGTTTCGTGTAAAATACCGATTTTTGTAAGATTTTCAAAGTTTTTATTAAATATAGTATCAGGTTTGAAAATATCCTTCTAGAATATTCTCTGGTATCACATAAGTTATATGTATTAATAAAAAGCAAATGTATACTCCTGGCCACACATTTAATTTTAATATTTGTACCAAAAACAATTTTGAAAATTTTTCAAGCCTCCGAAAGATAGCAAAATATGGTTGATGATTAACAGGGATTAACAATCCGTTAGAAGATTATTGAAACGATGGCTCTTGATTATCGCGCATAGGAACTTTAAGAGCTATCCGCGATCGCCAGGCGATATACACAAAACATATACCGAATGAATCAAGTGGAAGGTGTGGAAAATTCGATGTTTACAAATTTAGAACGTTTCATTTTGAGGCGCTGTTTGTGATACGTAAATAGTGAATCCATTGGAGGTAGTAGTATTGTCTCGGCCCCAGGGGCGATTTTGTTTACAAGCGCAATTGTTGTAAATTCATCTATCTTTCTATATAAAACTACAAAACGTATTCAAAGTGTTCCAGAGAGCGTTGTTTTGGCTGGTTATAAACCCAAGAGTGGTGCTAAATCAATGGCGAGTTAATTTAGGGCATTCCCCAGCTGTCCGTGCGTCGCCGTTTGGCCGCCTGCAGGCCCAGTTCCTCGTCCTCGTAGCGATCCAGATACTGCAGCAGCCAGCGGGCGAACTCATTCATATACGGATCGATGCGCGAGATCACGCTGAAGGTGACCACCGCCGGCGGAGCCAGCTGATCCTTGGCGCCGAAGATGCGCTGCACGAAGTGCTCGCAGTGGAAGATCGCCACGCAGACGTCCGACTCGAGGACCTCCAAACGCAAGGCCAGCTTGGCAAAGGACTCGGCGAACTGCTTCATCACAATGTACGTCTTGCTGGAGAAGACGGCTGAGAAGTTCGTGAATTAGAAGAGTACAGCACTATAAATCATAGCCACTCACTTGGTCGCTCCTTTCTGGAGATCACATAGTACTTTTGCAGCATGTGCTGAGCTTTATCGCTGAAGATGATCTTGCGCTGGTGCAGCAGATGGATGAGCATGCGCATGTCCTCGTCGGGAATGTTGAGGCCATCGTTTGGCATATTCTGTCCCTCGGCGGTATGCTGGTTGATCAGAAAGTTCCAGAGGCTGTCGCTCACCTGATCGCCCATATAAATGGGCAGGCCAAAGATCCTGTAAAATATATATATCATTTTATTAATTTACAAGCTGGTCTGCAGATATATCCCCCAACTTACGGGCACAATTTGGCCAGGACCTGCGTCTGATTGCTGGAGTTGTCGGGCTGCCAGTGCGTCCAGACGGCCGCCTCGAGGGGCTGATCGATCTGCAGCTGCGGCACGGGCACCGCTCCGTTCTCGAGGCACTTCTCCAGCTGGGCGCCCTGCTCCCTGGCCAGTCGCGTCCAGTCGCCGGCATAGTAGACACCCTGCTGGGCCAACAGCAGCGGACTGGCCACCACCCAGTTGAAGCGCGTGGGCAGGGCACTAAAAGTCGGCTGCAGTCCGTAGTCGTGGGCGCCCAGGAAGCGCGGCGCCAGCTGGCCCACGTGGCTCATCAGGCGCTGGGCCATCAGGCCGTCGGTGGCGATGATGCACAGCGAGATCGGTGGACGCACCTCCTCCGTTTCGATCGAAACGATGCTGGCCAGCAGCACCATCTTGAGGTACACATAGCAATCCATGGGCACGCACTCCTGGCTGAGCTGGGCACACAAAGCGTAGACAAAGGAGTAGTCCGAGTACTGCGACGAGATCAGATGATGCAGCTTCTTGATGCTCAGCGGCACGCAGTTCAAATCGGGCTTGGGATGCTCCTGATTGGGCGCCCGGAATAACTTGTGACGCTCTGTCGGCTCATCAACGACGATAGCGGCGTCTGGCGCGTCGACGAGCGAATGCTCCTGCGACTCCTGGGAATCCTGCGATTCCGATTCCTGCTCCTCCGACAGGGTATCCTCTCGGTCCAAATCCAACAGCGGCCTGCTGTACAACAGGTCCTCGTCCTGGCGAAAACTTGACTGCTCCTGGCTGTGCTGCTCTAACAACGCTGGCGAACTGAGCGTATGGGACAACTGGCACTGGCTCGGGCCGGAAATACTGGACGGGAGGAGGAGCTGGCTGGGAGACCAGTCGGTAGACAAATCCGTGCTGGGGGTGCCCACACCAGTGCAGGGGAGGCTGGCAAGCCGAAAAACCGACTGCGCGGCCTGGATGCTCTGGATCTCGATGGGAATTTGCGATGGCGCCGGGTGGTTGTATATATTCCCCGACTGCGGATTGTAGTAGATAAACGGCGGCGGCGGATTGCAGCCGGGGTTCACCTTGATGGTTTCAGGCGGCATATGCGCTTGGATGGAGCAAATTGGAACTGCGGGAGGCGGCGGAGGAGGCGGCGGTGGAGGCGGCGGCGGTGGAGGAGCCACAGGCGGGGCACTGTAGTAGCAGTTGGATGGCATCACGGGCGTCGGCAGCAGTCCCACACTCGATGTCCGGCTGGGCAGAGCAGCTCCGTCCGCATTCAGGGAGCGCAGATATCGCTGGAGACGCCGTCTTCGCTGTGGTTGTTAAATGGAAGCAGTAAAAACGAGACTATAAACATTATTATAACTTATAATTTATAAGCATAACTCACGCTCAATCTGGGTTTGCGGCGAAAGACTTGGGCATCTGACTGCTGCTCCAGAAGCTCTGGTGGCTCATTCGATTCTCCGCCTGACTCCCGCTGCTCCCGGGGACGAAACTCCTCGGCATTCGAGTTCAGCAGGCTGCGCTTGGCCAGCTGACGCTCCTCCGGCGAGGATTGCAGCCGCTGGTTGCTGTTGTTGGGTCGCGGAAATCGCCTGTCGCTCTGGCAGTTTGGCGACGGCGGCACCACGTCCTCATCATTATCCTCTTTAGGAACAGGAACCCTTTCAACTGGCATCGAGGATTGGCTTTCCTTCTGAGCTGTCTTTGCTGGACTCTTTGGTTGCTTCGGCTGCTCCTGCTGCTTGACAGGACTCCTCTGATGTTGCGAAGACTTTACAGGACTCTTTTCGCCTGGAGACTTCCTCGATTGCTTCGCTGGACTGACTGGAGTCATCTGCTGTTCCTGAAGGCGTTTGCCAGGAGGTTTTCCAGTATTACCAGCTGATTTTCCCTGAGTCTTTTGCTGCTGCCTGAAAGGATTACCCGCAGTTTTCTGCTGCTCCTTTGAGGGACTAACTGAAGCCTTGTCTGCACTCTGGCCTGGCTTATTCTGCTGACCAGGCAGCACCTTGTTCTCCTCCTGATTTCGCTGATCCCGCTGGGCAGAATCTTTTCGCAGCAAAGTGATCTTTTGATTGTCGCCCGGGCGCACTGAACCCAGCCATTTGGCCACCGACTGCTGCTTGTCCACCGATGCCGTTGGCGATGGCGGACGCACTGCCTCTGGCAGAAAGTTGGCCAGCACCGGCGGTTCGCGACGACCGCGAAAGCGTGAACCCAAGTCCTCTAAATTCGGCAGCGGCGGCGTCGCTTGCTTGGCCCTCTTCAGACGCTTTCCCAAATCCGGATACTCCTCGGTATTTACATTATAGTGGCCATCGGACTGGCGATTCTCACCGGTTGAGTGCCAGACATTTACAGGTGGCTTCGAAGCATCCTCGCCAGGAGGTGTTGGCGTGATAACGGGAGTCACATCGCTCTCGAGCGGCTCGAGCGATGGTATGGTGCTGGGAATATAAATATATATATTATTATTATTAAATATATATATTAAATAAATATTTTAAATTAAATTGCGTATTTTCCTACCCCAGGGAGCTTTTGTTGGCATTTTGAGATTCATTAGTTGAGGATGTTGTTGCCTGGAACTGCTCGTCATCGCCGCGCAGGAAATCGTTGAGCTGCACGGGATTGCGACGGCGACGGGCCTTGTTCTCTAGATTGCTCTTCCTAGATGGCATGCTTCCAGTTGATAGGTGCTGGCCGATACAGCGAAGTAACAGGTAACGAGGTAGCTAGATCCCAACTTTAATTCACAGTCGTGGGCGTGGGCTATCAGGAGAAATGGAATATATATTTTAAATTCAATTGCGAAAATATTTAATTTTATTCTTAGCAAATAATCAAATGTTCAAATATCATGTTAGTAACTATTTTATTAACTATTTATAACTAAGTAATTTAATTATTTATACGAAAAAGTCACTCCATATTTGGATCATTATTTCCAACGTTACGACCAAAAATCTGATATTTCAGGATGAAGAATATGCATTTCAATTTTTGACGAAAATATGCATTTTCTTTTTGGTTTTTTAGTCGTATCTTGGTCAATTTAAGGCCTACAGATAAAAGACCGACTGTTTTGAACAGCTAACGACCTAAACTAACAAACCCCATCACTTTCTGAAAAATTTATTTTTTGATAAATTTTCGCTTTTTTTATAAGGGGTTACATCACGATTTTTGCAAAAAATGGCCAAAAAATAATATATCCAGATTTAAATGCCAATCGATTGGAAATTTAATAACGAGTTCAGAAAGGTATGTCATTCCATATTTGGATCATTATTTTCATTGTTTCGGTCAAAAAACGACATTTTTTTTGCGGAAAATTGGCATCTGGGTTTTTGGTAAAAATTTCAATTTTTCCTTTTCTTTTTTTGCTGTAACTTGGCTAAAAATGGTCTTACACCAAAAATACTTACTGTTTTGAACAGATCAATAAACTTTCCGGGTGATCTTAAAAAAATAAAATTTTCGCCAATTTTTCATTTTTTTATAAGGGGGTACATCACAATTTTTTGCAAAATATGACAAAAATTAAAAATTTCTAAGTTGTAATGCCAATCGTTAGGGAATTAAATCACGAGCACAACAAGGTATGACATTCTATATTTGGATAATTACTTCCATTTTTATGGGAAAGAACGGATATTTTAGGGTTGAAAATCAGGATCTGGGATTTTCTTAAATATACGATTTTTCGTAGTGTTTTTTAGTTGTAATAATTACACATAGTTTGTTAAGTTAAACGTTTAGTTACTTCTAAAAAAGCGAAAGAACTCACCTCTTAGGCGGACCAATTTGGGGCGATGAAGGCAGCCGGTGGTGCGAGGTGTCTGTATTGCAGAACTGGGCAGGATGGCCAGGATTCGGTAGGTTTCTGTGACGCGCAACTTTTGGTATTCACTCATGGGCCTCGAGCAGCCCGAACACAGAGGAGCTGAAAGATAGCCATCGAATGGTATTAGAAACAGAACCACAGAGATCTATGAAAAGTGCAGATATTAAATGGAAAATCAAAAGAAAATATGTTAGGGGATTCATGCCAATAATGGTTAGCCTTCACAGATGACAGGTGAGTATTAGTTTTGGACAACATGCTTGGTGGGTTCTTAGGTGCGAGCCTAGTCTCTATAGGACATACCATCCGTTGAGCTGGTCTGTATGGCATTGCGCATACAGCCGCTGCCGCAGTACCAAATCGATTGCAGGCTATATGTTGTGATATAAAATGGGGAAAGTGAGTTTACCTCTTCGGTGACCGAAGCTTCGAATGTCCCGGCAGAGCATATATGATATATAATTATAATAATATAATATAAACAAGGAAATTTGACTCGATCTCTATAGTTTTAAGTTGATCTAGACACGGAAACTGACTTGGGAAGTCTGGAAAAGCTAAGAAAATATACTATGAACTGCATTACCAGTCGAAAAAACTGATGTAACAAGAGATCTTGGAACCGTTTGGTATAATACAGGGCTTAGAAAATTAAAAAAGCATGGAAATGCATAGACAGATCTTGAAAACTACAATACTAAATAGGTTATAAACTAATATACTAATATATCTTGGAACTGTTTGCAATAATATATGGCTCAAAGTTAAAAAAGCATTGAAATAAATAGAGAGATCTTGAAAACTTGAATATTAAATATGTTATAAACTGATATACTAATAGATCTCGGAACCTTTTGGTATAATACATGGTTTAGAAAGTTAAAAAACTTGCGATACTAAATGGTTTCTAACGACTACAAGCGATTCCCTGCCAGGACATGGACAAACTGAGCCACTGACACCAGTGTTTCCTGCGGCGTGAAGGCGGCCAGGATGCCCTGCACCTGGGAGAGTCCCAGGCGGAGCGCCTGATCGCGCGGCTCGAACTGGAGGCCCGGGCTGGGAGGCAGGCCCACCAGGCGCCACTGGGCGTGCAGCTGGTTGATGTCGATGGGCTTCAGGCCGGCGTCCCTGAGATGTGACCTGACCAGGCCGTAGATCGAGTACCGGAGGGCCTCCTGGAACTGCAGCGGCTCCTCGACGATCAGCTGGAGCAATCTAGGCGAGATGTCGAGCAGGCGGGCGTAGTCAAAGTCCAAGCGCAGCTGGATGGGGGCCAGCAGGTCCTCCGGCCGCCGGGAGCTCCGATAGTTCGCCACAAAGCGGCCAGCGGAGCCCTCGACCAGCTTGAGCAGCTGCGTCTGCCGGCAGAAGTGCTCCACCAGCCTCTGCTCGTGGAATCTGCATTATAGTATTTCGTGTCTCAAATGTCAAAAGAGGCTAAAAGTTGCAAATTCATTCCCGTTTTCTGGCCAGGATTGCCGTCCACTTACTGGCTATTCGATGGAGTCTCGTTGGTTACTTCTGATTCAGCGGCGGCATCCACTGTGAACATCTTACTCCAAGACCGGGAAATGCTAACGAAAACGCAACTCAACTCAATCCGACCAACTACCAAAGGAATTTAAGGTTTAAGGGTGAATGAAAGATGAAAATGACACTCCGCCAGTAACTCTAAAATAAATTGAAATCGATATCAGGAGGCAATATCTAATGTCGAACTATCGGGCTCTGCAGCACGTCGATATTGGGAATCGATATGCGTCTGAACCAATCGATCCCTATCGGCTGATGAAGAAAAGTTAAAAAATACTCAAACCTAAAAAAAATCATAAGTAATAAATTACAATTTCGAAACTGCTCTTATTTATCACAAACACTTTTGAAAGTATCGAAAATCGACGTTGTTGGGCAAGCGGGAATTTTAAAATATATTATTAAAATAATTATTTATAAAAAAGGGGTTTACCGATGTTTGTAAATTTACAAAAAATAGTAGTAATCACTATCGATAAAACTATTAAACTGTCATTATTATAACCATGATATAATGAAAATGACAGCTAAAACGTTTTTGTAGGGTTACCTTCTTTTTAGAAACAAGCGTCTGTAAATATTTATTTATAAAAAAAGGGTTTTACCGATGTTTGTAAATTAAAAAAAAATAGTAGTAATCACTATCGATAAGAAACTACTTCCCTCTATTAAACTGTCATTATTATAACCATGATATAATGAAAATGACAGCTAATAGGGTTAACTTCTTTCTGAAAACAATCGTCTGTAAATAGAAACAAACTAAAATATCGGCTTTATCGCTGACAACCAAGTTTATTGAAAACTAAAAACTATTAAAAAAAAGATTGCTCTACATTGGATTTTTCATCTTGTTGTTTATTTTAAATTTAGTGTATCATTTCGCAGTGTACACACGTTATTTGTATAAAAAAAAACAGACACAGAAGTTTGTTTTTGCTGGTGATGATGTCTCCTTAACGGTTGGACTTGGCCACACGCTCCAACTCATCCTTCTTCTTGATGGCGTACGAGTTGGAAGAACCCTGTAAATAAAATATATGGTCAGTAATTGTTTTTATTTTAATACAAAATGTTTTTAAAAATATTTAAAGCTACTGTTCCTCTACGTTTCTCATGTGCATTGAACTGAAATGCTGTCACAAGCACAAGGATAATAGAGGATGGGCATTTATCTGGTCCAAAAGCGAGACTACATAAATAAACCATCATGCAGAATTAGATTGGACCCATAACTACTACTATATAATCTCGGTTTTCTTTTGTTCTTTTACGTTTCTCGTGTGCATTGAACTGGGCTATTATCGCAAGCACAAGGATAATAAAGGATTGGTGGTTCTTCTGGTCCAAAAGCGAGACTACATAAATAAACCATGATGCAGAATTAGGTTGGACACGAGGTTCTCTAACGGATTCAGTTGAAAATCTTAACTTAGTCAATGTTCTTTTACGTTTCTCGTGTGCATAGGACAGTAGAGTGGCCACTAGCACAAGGATAATAAGAGATTTGGAGTTTGATCTGGTCCAAAAGCGAGACTACATAAATAAACCATGATGCAGAATTAGGTTGGACTAATAAGGAAGCTAATTTCCTGGCTTCTCGATGGAAAATCCCCATTTCCTCACCTTGGCAGCGTTGATCAGCTCATCAGCCAGGCACTCAGCGATGGTCTTGATGTTCCTGAAGGCAGCCTCACGAGCTCCAGTGCACAGCAGCCAGATGGCCTAGAAGAAATTAATAAAAAAAATATAATTAGTAAATTAATTTACATAATTTACATATCTTTTCAAACCCCAAAACATGTTATATAATAGCAATAAATGTCTCTTCGTTTCATACGCCCAATGTCGGCTAAATTACACATTATGACGCTACGGATATTAGATAGAATTTCGATCTAGCCAAGTGTTATAAGCAAGCAGTCTCCAATCGAACCGCAAGCCATTGCTACCGGCCACTGAATCAAGTTGAATCCTCTCAAGAAACCCACCTGGTTGACGCGACGCAGGGGCGACACATCCACAGCCTGGCGACGGACGGTACCGGCACGTCCAATACGGGTGGAGTCCTCACGGGGTCCCGAGTTGATGATCGCGCTGACCAGGATCTGTAAGAAATGGCAGGGGGAAATTTAATAATTAGTTGGCTGCATAATCTATTAAAAATATCAGGTTTTTTAGATGGTGTTCTGTTGATTTATGCTTTATTAAGGTCGCATCTTTGAGCCAATGCCCTTAAGAGGAATAGCTAATCATGGGGTTTCCTTTGGTCCAATTGAATACCACAACGTTGTGGTGATCAACGCTGCAATTTTAGTTTTGGACGGAAAATGGTATCATCAATAAATTTTTTTTAGTTTAATTGTTGTTTTAATTTCCAGGAGAGCAGGAAGTGGTTTTAATCTTCAGGCACAAGGATAGTTAAAACAATTACAATTAGTATTAGTCCATTTTTGGAAATGCTCAGTACGACAGGGTGTTTTTCGTCTGGCATAGAGTTGGACTACAAATTGGTTCTGGGATTCTGTTGATTTATGCTTTATTAAGGTTGCATCTTCGAGCCAATGGCCTTAAGAGGAATAGCTAATCATGGGCTTTCCTTTGGTCCAATTGAATACCACAACGTTGTGGAGAATCAACGCTGCAGTTTTAGTTTTGGACGGATAACTATATCATTTCTAGTGTTGCCTTAAATTCCAGGAGAGCGGGAAGTGGTTTAATCTTCGAGCACTAGGATAATTAACGCCTTTTCCTCTGAGTCTCTTGTGTAATATGCTTTAGCTGGGCTGGAATTGCCTTCAACTAGCATTGAGGTCGACTCACTACGATATATTCTACAGTTTAGAGTGTTGAATTAATTTCCAGGAGAGCGGGAAGTGGTTGAATCTTCAAGCACAAGGATAGTTAACACCTTTTCCTATGAGTCCCTTATGAGTTTATGCTCAGTTTGGCTGGAAATCACCTTCAACTGGCATTGAGGAGGACTGCCTATTGTTTCGAGTGTAGCTCTAAGTTCCAGGAGAACCAAAAGTGGCTTTTTGTATCTTTAGGCCCAAGGATAATTAAAGCTCTGGTTCGCTATCAGTCCATTTTAGAGTGGATGCTTGGGAGAGCATGGATTACAAGCTAGCCAGCATTGAGGGGGACTTCGCTAATACTATTACTATGATGCTATGATGTGGTTTCAAGTTCCAGGAGAACGAGAAGAGGCTTTTGGCTATCTTCAGGCACTAGGATATTGAAGCCTGGCGGCTGCTCTGCGTGCCCATTCTACCCATGGCCGAGTGGCTTTGATCTCTGGCCACAGTTTAGCATGGGACGCTCGTTAGAAAGCGATTTAGATACAAATAGAGGGTTTTGCGAACCTGCAGAGGGTTCTCCCCGGTGAGCAGATGGATGATCTCGAACGAGTGCTTGACGATGCGGCAGGCCATCAGCTTCTTGCCGTTGTTGCGGCCCTTCATCATCAGGGAGCAGGTCAGGCGCTCCACAATGGGGCACTGGGCCTTGCGGAAGCGCTTGGCGGCATAGCGGCCGGCGGAGTGGGGAAGGTAGCGGGCGAACTTCTCCTTCACCGAGATGTAATCCTGCAGCGAGATGTCGTTGACGGTCACATCGTCGCAGGACCAGCGGCCGAACAGTTTGATCTCCGGCAGCTCGGTGGTGGCCACCACATTCGTCTCCAGGATCGTCTCGGCGACCTCGGCTTCCATAGGTGCCGCTGGCTCCTCGAAGGTCTCCACCACGTTTTCAGCTACTTCGGCCATGCTGCAAAGAGGGTTTTTAAAGGGGAAATACTTTTCAGTTAGTCACGTGTTTGCAAGTGGATATTGTACTATGAGATACTGGAGGGTTTTGCTATCTATTGGGTATTTATAATGCTTCTTTGAAAACCCCATGTTTGTTTAGTGAAATTTAAATGTTTTATCCTTAATTTATTAATCTTTTGGTTATTGTGGTGCTTTTTTTTTAAAGAATTATAGGCAAAGACTTGGTCAAACCAAGAAACGTGTTTTTTTATTTGTTTATGGGTAAGAGAATAAGATCAATATTTTAATATGATTAATAATGTAGAAGACAAATCATTAAAGGTTGTCAACTATTAAATATTATTATTATTATTAAAAAAAATAAAGATTTATGGACCAAATAAAGTAATGTTTTTAGCAGTATACTAATAGGTAAATCAAAGTTTTACAAACAACTAAAAAACTGAATTATATTTTGTAAATTATTTTTAAAGCCGCCCATTTATTATATACATTTGTTTATAACTTTAGGATAAAGTATTATGGGAAACCTCGTTTTTCACATAGAATTTTTTTAACAGAAAAAAAAGGTTTATGGCAATTTAAATTTAAGGTTTCTTTTTAAATTCTAAAACTAAATAACAAGTTTAATCTAAAGAACTGAAAACTTAAAAAAAAACTGTTTTTAAGTAATGATGATTTCACTACCAAACACATTTTTACATTAAAAAAAAGAGTTTCAACAGTCATTTAACCAATTTAAATTAAGATTTAAGGAATATTTCTGCGTTGTTAACACGTTTTTTAACAGTAAATGCGCGCTACATGCACACAGACACGGCCACCGTACACATATACACACACGCTGTTGTTGTTGACCTGCGACTTTATATCTTTGGAGCGATATTATTAAGAGGAATTTCAAGACCGGGCCTTTGATTTAGTTCAGCATTCACATTATATATATATTATTACTTTGCGCAGCAAGCAAATGAAAAAAAAATACAAAAAAAAAGGTGAAACCAACACGTGTGACGCACTCACACAGCCGCACTCGCGCACACACACACAAACAAAAAGCCGCCCGTCTTTAACCTCATTTCGTGGGAAATTGCATTTTCTAGCGATTTGCCGCAATAAATTCACAAAACCCTCAGTATCCACACTTGGCCCCAGCCTTTAGCCGTCTTTTGGCCAAACTCTGGCCACAATCCACACAGTTAAACGTCGAAAGCCCTTACTTTGGTCACAGAAGAAATCGAGATACGATGTCAGCGCAAAGGCAAACGCCTGAAAAAGAACATGTTGGGGCAGTGTGCGGCAACGCCAGAAAGTCACATTTCCGCCGACACGCGCACGGTTGCATTTCGGCGGCCAGGGCTGCGAGGCGGGCGAGCTATCGATAGCCGGTTGATGCGATAGTTGGCCAGTATCTCTTGGTTTATTCGCTGTTTAGAGTGTAAGTTCTTCTTGTGGCTTACTTTTATGTTGATAGAAAATAATAATGCTCTTATAATAAATATCAAACTAATAATTAACTGGTTTTAGCAACCGCGATGGCTGGACTTCCTATCGATATGCGGCTTTTGAGCGCTTTGCCAGTCACCACGCTGAGCGATAGTTGCCATTCACTCAAAAATAATTAACGGTCACGTTAAAAAAGAAAAAAATAATTATAATTACCTCTTAATTTAGATTGTATAATATAATATTTGATTACTAGAAAAACGTTTTAAAATTCTCATTCTTTTTCTAATATATTAAAGTACTAAAATCTTTTTTTAAATTTCGATATTTATAAATAATTGAATAATAATAATTTAGAATCTAATAACTGCAACTGTTACTCATAATACCTATTTATTTTCCTCTTTTAACTAGTATTTTATTTAATTCAACCATTCACTGCCGAAATCAGCTGACTCAACCAGGGCTGACACCCCAAGTAGCCGATAGTTTTCCGGTCACACTGCAAGCAGGCCGAGAACTTTCCAATTGGGATTATTTCGGAATTTCAGTTACCAGCTCGTCATCAAAACAGCAAGAACTGTTAAATTTTTGCGTGAAACAACCAAGTTAGAAGACAACAAATTAAAACAAACAAAATGGTTCGCCGTGGACGTTCAGCCAGCCCCCCGCCCTCCACTCGTCGGTAAGAAAAACAAAAAAACTAGGAAAATACGAGGAGAAAATGGAAAAGGCAGAGCGTATTTCGTAATCACTGGCAAATCAATCGGATGATCTGGCTTTATCTTATGGCTGGACAGCAATTTGCCTGCCGCTGCCGCTTTCCTTTTCGGGGCCCTGAAATGGGTTAAGGTTACGTAACCTTAAAAAATAAGAGGAGACCCAATAACATGGGATGTTTTCGGAGGAGCTGTCGGTCTAACGGGTTTCCCGTCAAATCTGGCTTTTTTTCGAGTGCCGGAAGTATTCAAAAACACCGGGTTGTGCTTATCAATACTAATGTGATAATATTAACTTTCATTTCATCTCACGTATTGCGCAAGTTTTAATGGTTTACTAACTGTTTTTTATTTAGCTTCATTTCTGTGTTTTAAGAAACCTTAAGTTTTCTTGTCTTGATGTTAAATTTAAAGTATACTAAATTCTCAAAGTTTCAAATTTCTTTAAATTTGAACTCTAAAATTTTGTCAAACTTCTAGAATTCCTGTAATCTTAATATTAAAAATACTTTGTCTGAAATATTGCCTTTTCCAATTCCTTAAAATGTAAATTATAAGTTTAAAAACAAAGTTGTAATAATATATTTTCTTATAAATTAGTTTTAGAAAAACTTGAAGAAATCAAAAAATTAAAAGATTCTTCAAAAATCCCGTAAAAATAATATTCATAAAATTAATCACTTATAAAATCATAAAACTAATAAAAAAAATATTAAAACATTCTTTAAAAATCCCTTCATTTTATATTTACGTAGTTAAATTAAGGTGGATTTTCAACCAGACTCATAAAAATCATATTCATAAAATTAAACACTTATAAAATCATAAAAATTAATTAAAAAAAACTAAAAAATCCGTTTATATTATATTTACTTTAATAAATTAACATGGATTTCCACCCAAAGACCCCTTATTTCGTCACAAAATAATCATCATCATCACTGATCAATGGTCAAAGTCCAGAATAACAACCGATTGTTTTTGTTTGTCGCCAACAGCTCCGCACCTGTGCAGGCCCGAGCCCCCGCCCCGGCACCCGCCGCCGCCGCCCCTGTGCCGGCCCGTGCTGCTGCACCGCCCCCACCGCCGGCGCCCGTGAGCGCTCCGCCCAGCGCCGTCGGCATGCCGGCCCCCCAGCAGCCCTCGATGTTCCAGCAGATGGCCGCCACCGCGGGAGGCGTGGCCGTTGGCTCGGCCATTGGACACACGGTGGGTCACGGGCTCACCTCGCTGTTCAGCGGATCCGGGGACAAGGAGGCAGCTGCTCCGGCGGCCGCAGCTCCGGCTCCCCAGCAGCAGCAGCCCTACTACGCCCAGCAGCAGCAGCCCAACGAGCCGCAGGGAGCCTGCGCCTGGGAGCTCAAGCAGTTCATCCAGTGCGCCCAGGGACAGGCGGATCTGACCCTCTGCGAGGGATTCAACGAGGCGCTGCGGCAGTGCAAGCAGAGCCACCATCTACAGTAGATGAAACCCCCTCCCCCCGGATTAATGGATGATGATCACCAGCCATCCACCGACCCCTTCGTTTAGTTCTTAATTGTTTAATTGCAAGCATCTGAAAGAGAGCATTGTTTAATTGTAGTGCAAAATGAAATGTTGAATAGAAAATCCCATTGGCAGCCCAAACTACGTACATCCTTTCCCCTTAAAAAAAAAAAAAACCCTGGGCTGTCAGTGCGGGCCAAAACAAAACAAAGTTTTCAAGAGTTTTTATTTATTATATATGGTAAACTATAAGAAAATTAACAACTCTAATTTATAATTTATGAAAACAAGCTATATAAAAATCGTAATTTATTTATATCCATACTTTTATTGCAAGCAAAAATCTAAGAGCTTTTGCTCTAAAAAATATTAGGAAAAATGTAGGAAATTACCAAATCTATTTTCCATTTTATTAAAACAAATTATACAAAAATCTTAATTTATTTATATACATACTTTTATTGCAAGCCAAAATCTAAGCAATATTTTCAAGAGCTTTTGCTCTAAAAAAAATAGGGAAAAATTTAGGAAATTTACAAATCTATTTTCTAATTTATTAAAACAAATTATACAAAAATCTTTATTTATATCCATACTTTGAGGGCAAGCCAAAAACTTAATATATTTCAGAGTTTTTCTTCTAAAAAATATATAGAAAAAATTTAGGAAATTTTCAACTTTTATTTTCATTTTATTGAAACAAATTATCTAAAAGTCTTTATTTATTTATAAGCATATTTTTATTGCAAGACAAAAATGATTGTAAAATATGAATGTCTCTATATGAATTGAATTTTTCTAGTCCCTTCTAGATTAAAAATTCATCTTACCTTTTCCGCCCTCCTCTGGAAAATGCAAATTTTGCATTCTATTGTGAAATGTGGCTTGTTTAAGGGTTGCCAAAAATAAGATAGGTGACATTGCACTTCTATAAATACGCAAATCGATTCATTTCCCCCATATATTTTCTTCCCTTTCTTTGTCACTATTTCTTTGTCACGTGTCTCGGTTTCTTTTGTTTTGATTGCAATTCGCTTCTGTTTTGTTGAAATTCATTGGTAAACAGGGGAAAAATATGATAAACATGTTTACCTATTTGTTAGTTGTTAGGCTATATTTATTTCAGGTTGATCGTGTGATTAGTCATCGTGTGCAGCGTAAAATCTGTCTTAATGGTCAAAATTTTGGGGAACTTCGAGTCTTACGAAATATTTCTTACAATATGGTAATTAAAAATAAGAAGAAAATTTAAATAGAGGATTTTGAGAAATATTTTAAATAATATTATTATGAAAACGCCATTCTAGAACTTATCATTTCCTTTGATTATGATTAAAAAAATTACAAACCTATAAAAAAAACCATTCCTGAAATAATAGACCCATTTATTTCATATATTTCAAGCAAAAACCCAACCAAATTAAAAAAAAAAACCTTACTGAATTCGAGACATCCAGTTATTTCCGTTATTATTCCAGAATTTATACATAGTGTCACCACTGTCCATAATTTTAAAGCGTATTGAGTTATGTGTTTGACATTCTTCCCTTTTTTTTTTGGTAATGGCTAATACGTAACAACTACGATTTTGACACCTAGTAACACTAATTTCTCAATTTAAACGGCATTGAAACACGGCTGTCTCTGATTATCCAAAAACAGTATCTATATAAAAAAAGGAACAAGGCCAAGCTACTTGAAAAGAAGAACTACTAAGAATGTGTGCCAAAAATGTGATGAAAGCGATAATTTTCGAAGAAAAAGCGCCCTCTTGCGGTGATTTTGAATTTCTCGAATTTCTGACAGTTTTGGATAGATAATTTTTAGAGTTTTGAAGTGGTTGGGTCTTGCGATTTCAAAGAGGTCTCCGGGGAGGAGCATCGATTCACCAGGTGTGCATGTATATATATTTGTAGTGTTCACTGCTCAATTTGGAATTCCGCTTCGAATGTGGATTTGCCTTCTCTTCGTCCGGGTTTTCATGGTAAAAACAGATGATATATAATATAGATCATCGGGAGCTTTATCTCCAGAGCTTCTCCTGAGCTCTCTGCTTCCGCTGAACGCTGGGCACCTGAACCTTTGGACTTTGAACCGGCTGCCTGGGTGGCCTGACCTTTTTGGAGGAGCTAGATGATCCCTGCTTGATTGCCGTCGACGAGCTGCGCTTGGCCAGGAAGTAGCCCTCGGTCATGTCCCTGGTGGTGCTCCGCTTGCCGGGATGTTGCCCTCGGCTGCGCTGGGAGTTCCTGATGCGCGGCTCCTCGAGATCCTTGAACGGATGCGTCGCCAGTTTGCTCACCTGCGGCAGTTTCTTGACCTCCAGGGAGGCGGCATTCCTCACGAGACGCGGCTCCCAGTTGAGGGCCTCCTGCCGGATGACGGTGAGCAGCGATGGCTTGACCACCACCTCCACGGGACGCGGCCGCTTGGCGCCGTCCTTGCGATGCAGCCTGGTCGCCGGCGACTCGCGGCGCGGCGACTCCCTGACCTCCAGATCGGCCGCCTGGATCAGCGATTTGGGCAGCACGGCCGGCAGATGGATGAACTGCTCGCGACGCAGCGACACATGGCACTTGCCCTGCTCGAGCAGCTGCCGGGTGGGCGCATTCGGCTGGTAGCCAATGCGAAAGGAGCCGTTTGGTTCAGTGGAGGCCAGCAGATCGGCCAGATGTTGCTGCAGCAATGCCCGCTCCGGTGCGCCACGTTTGGCCAGCCTTCTCTTGATGCCTCCGCCTCCGCTGGTCGGTTGATCCTCCTCCGCCTGTTGATCCTGTGACGCTCCTATGGGCCTGTAGACCAGCTCCTTGGTGATCAGCCTGTGGTGCTTGCCCCGCGACTCCTGGGCCATCAGCAGGGACGACTGGGACGACTGGGCCGCCCGGATGCTGGGCATTCGGCCCACAATCTCCATGGTGCGAGCCCATGGTGACCGCTCCTCGGGCTCCCAGACCATCTGCAAGGAAACGGGATAGTTTAGTTGAGTAATAAAGGTTGTTAATACCTAGTAAATTTGTAATCCCCTTTAATTCGAAGCTTTTTTTTTAAGTTTTTTAATAGATAATGGTGACCCCAACCTTTGTCAATTTTCTTTTATTTACTATTATTATTTTTATTCGGAATTTTGTTTAAGATGTTCACTTTTTGAATAGTCTGTTTTTTTCGACACATTCAAGTTTCCCATGTATTTGCAAAAAGGTGACCCAAAACTACGCTTTTAGAGCCACGATAGCAATAAATCCCAAATTTAAGATCCCTTTTTAGTTCTCTTTTTTTTTTAGTTTTTTAAAAAATTATGGTGACTCCAAACTTTGTCAATTTTGTTCTATAGTTCATTATTAAGGCTTATTTTCTAATTTTCTGATTATTGTTTATGATGTTTACTTTTTGAATACTTTGTTTTTTTTTCAACACTGTCATGTTTCCCATGTATTTGCAAAAAGGTGACCCAAAACTACGTTTATAGAGCCCAGAACTTTGCTAATTTTCTATTTTTAATATTAAACTATTAGGTTTAGTTATCTTATATTTTGGATTCACATATTCTTTGTATGGTGTTTACTTATTTGGGTAGTTTTTTCATTTAGGTGACCCAAAACTGCAAATTCTAGAGTCCCTTACTTGACCAATTCAAAACCGATTTCAAAGGGGTTTCTGGATTACTTCCCTAGTTATCTAAACTCAACAATTGTCTATTTAAATGTGGTGACCCCAAAAACTGCTTATTTCTTAAACTTTGTTGTACAAATCTCTAGTAATATTTTTAAATTTATTTTTCTGGTTTAATTTCCTTATTATCTGCACTCAACAATTTTCTATTTAAATGTTGGTTACTGAGTAATTTAACCGTTCCCTGCAGAAAGGTGACCCCAAACGGCTGATTTCACAAACTTTTTTGTACAAATCTCTTGTAATATTTTTAGATTTATTTTTAAACTCACTTTGCTGCTCTGCTGGACGTCCTTCATGCTCCTGGCGCTCGTCCTGCAGCTGGCATGCCGCAGGTGCTCCTGCTCGGCTGGTTGTCCCTGAAAAACGGGCACCGGCTGATGGTTGGCCGATCTCCGCCAGCCCTCGAGTTCCGAGACGACCTGAATCCTCTGGCCGCCGCTCGGCTGGCACCTGCGATGCCTTCGCCAGGTCTGGGTGGTCATACGGACGTTCTGCTGCTGCTCCCGGTGCCTCCTGGTGGAGCTGCTGGTGGTCCTCCACTTGCTGGCCAATCCGGGGGTCATCAGTGCGCTGGGCAGTTGCTCCTCCTGATCCTTCTGCTTCCTTTCCCTCGCCGATTGTTGATGCCGCAGGCGACTGCCATCTCTTCGCCGCTGGAGCTGCTGCTCCTCCTCCTCGCACTCCTCCTGGGTCACCTGCAGCTGGGGCACCGCCCGGCGTTCCACCAGCTCCTCCTCATCCTCGTGGGCGGGACGCAGCCGCGGGGCATAGAAACGCTGGCTGAGCACACTGGTCCAAAGATTGGACGAGGGCAGCAGGAGCGGTCGCATCGAGGAGTGCCGCCAGATGGGCCACTTGCCGCCCTGCACCGTTTTGGGGGCGTGGCGGGTATTCACAGGCAGCACGCAGCTCGAGGATCCCCGCCTCATCGCCTTCAAGCTCGAGCAAGCGGACAGCTTGCGGGTGAGCCGGGTGTTGAAGTTCACGTACGGCCGCCACAGCCTCTCTCTTCCATCCGGACAACCTCCTCCAACCAGCGACGAGAGGTGCGGCGTCCAGCGGAACTCCACCTGACCGGTGGCATTCATCTGGGATTCGCCGAGGGAGCCCCTGAGCACCGAAACCAAGCGGGACACTGAAAAAGAGAGGGATTTCGATTAGAAATTTGATTATTTGATAGTTTTTAATTAGATAATTACCTATTTCTTTTAGTTATTTATTGAATTTAAAGATACAAACATGTTTTTACATATTATTTTTAAAATAGTAGTGATTTTTAAATATTTCTTATTTATTTATCATTCCCAAATTTAATATTTACCTATTTCTTTTAGTTACAAATTTGTTTATTGAATTTAAAGATAACAAAAATATTTTTACATTTTATTAGGAATTATTATTTTAAAAAAGGTAGTGATTTAGAAATATTTCTTATTTATTCATCACTCCCTTATTTAAAAATTAATTATTTCTTTTATTTAAAAGTTGTATTTATTGAATTACAATTATACAAATAAGTAACTACGTTTTTTAATTTTTAAATTATTATAAAGCCGATTATTATTTTTATCTCATAAAATTAATTATTTTTATATTATATAAAAGCAAAAAAATTAACAAAAATGTTGTAAATGATTAGAAATCAAGTATTTCTTAATATAAATCTTAAATATATAACTACCTATGATTTTTTAGTTTTTAAATTATTATGAAGCCGATTATTATTTTTATCTTGTATAACTAATTTTTTTTATATTATTAAAAGAAATGAAACATAATTATTTTAAATGATTAGAAATCGAGTATTCTTAATGTTTTAAAAGATTAGAATATTTCTTAGATCGAAAAGTGCAGAAGGAATCGTAAATTCTCATATATGGTCCTTCTACCGCGATCCCTTACAGGTTCATGCACTCACCCCTTACCGGCCGCAGCTGGCCTTCCGTCTGAGCCACTATGCTCTTCATGTTCCAGGCAAATCCTTTTGTGTGGCTTTTGAGTGTAAAAAAACCTTAAAACAAAATAAAAAAAAAAACGGAAACACAAATATTTTGGATAAATGGATGCTTTCGCCTCGGAGCAGTTTAGTTGACTGACGTCTGTCAGTTGTGAGTTCAAGGCCCACTAGAATTCTTTACAAAACTATGGCTATCGGTAGGTCTTAGGGATTGTTAAAATAATGGGACTATCTCGCTCTATTTGGCGGCTGCTCATGCTGTCAGTATCTTGGGGATTTTACGCTTAAGACTAGTGGTTTTTTGAGCTTAAAAGTAAACTTAACTTAGCTTTCCTTTCACAATCGGCTATATAATGCTTAGACACAATTGACATAGATTTGTTACAATTAAATTAATTAAAAATTAAAAATTGGACATATGACTACTTCAAGTTGGGCCGCTTGCGTTTGGGTTGATTTTCGGCATCGCGAGATAGCTTCGATTTGCTCTTGCTCTTGGCTGTTTTCTGCGACGATCCATTGTAATCCCGCAGTGCCTCTTCCTGGCGACGGCGACACCTGCTAAGCACAGCCTCCGCCCGGCTCATGATCTCATCAAAGTCAAGGTGCTGCTCCATCTTCTCCTTCTCCTTTGGCTGCTCTTCCTCGATTGAAGCTACTTCACAGATCTGCGGCTCCTGGAACTCGTAGTACCAGGCGCTCAGAAAGCAGCTCCGCATCGTCTTCGTGCGATAAACAATTCCCCTCGGCAGATTCCCCGCCTCGCGCAGCCCGAACTGCAGTCTTTCGCTGGCCAGAAACTCCACAAAGTGCAGGTAGCCTTCCTCCTCGTTGGTTTGCAGGATTTTAATGGCCTGCAGGGCCACCTGCTCCACGCAATCCTCCGGCTGACTCACTTGTGCGCAGTCTAGGACCCACTGGCACAGGGATTCGGATCTCCCCTGCTGCAACTGCGGCAATTGCGGCAGCTTGCAGCGCTCCAGAAGCTGGACAATCCGCTGCCGTTGCTCCGGCAACTGCCAGCCGGTTTCAAAGTGCTCCAGGCGATTGGTGGTTGCTTCTATAGGCAGTGGCTCCACAAAGGCGCGCAGCTCCTCGGCGAAAAGCGGACAGTCCCGCACATCCTCGCCAGCCACCGTTTGCAGGCGACGCACTGCCTCGTTGAACAGATCCACGCAGAACTGCGGATACCGCTGGCAGCCCTTCCGAATGGCCGCATCCTGCTCGGCGGCATGCTGCAGGCGGCGAAAGAGCTCCGTTCCCAGATGGCCAAGCACAAACTCGCGCAGCTCCGCCTGCTGAAGCTCCTCCGCCGGCTGGCGTTCCCTTGATCTGGCCAAAAATCTGACAGCTGCCTCCAGTTCGATCATCAACCGCTGACGGAGGTTTGCCGATTGCCGCAGGGGGAAGATATGAAAGGAGTGGAGTCCCAAATCGAGGTGCCTTAGCTCTTTGTTCTCCTTATAGGAGATGTGAGGAGGATGCAGTAGGATTACAGCCACATCCTGGCAGCCGCTGGCCTGCAAAAGTTGCTTTAAACGCTGGGGAAGTTGCCGCTGATTTTCCACGCTCGCCAGGCAAATAATTCCATTGGCCGCGGAGAGTTTGTTCTTCTCCTGGTTGCCCTCCCAGATCTTCAGCACACTCAAGGCGATGCCCTGGGAGAAGCCCCTGATGTAGCAGCCATCGTTATTCAATGCCAACTGAGCATCTGGCGATTTCGGATGCTGCAGCAGTCCTTTGTTTATAAGGTAATCCAACTGGAAACCCACCTCTCCTTGGGGCAAACTCAACAGCAGCTTGTAGAAGCGCCTTGCTCCTGGCTGTCCACGCGGCAGCCACTCATCCAGAACGCGCCAAAGATCGAGCTTCAGCCAGCTTTGCTCCTCCATTCCAGCCAGCAGTTTGCTGTAATCGCAGGGTTCCCCCAAACGATACCGTCTGATCAGTCGCAGTGAATCCTCCACGCTGCGCTCCTCCACCAGGCGATCCGATTCATCGGCGCCGAAACTCAAGGGCAGCTGGTTGAAGAGTGTATCCTTCTGCTGCTGCGCGCGACGGTAGTTGCGCCACCGCCGCATGTAAACCCGCATGATGCCCAGCTCGTAGAGGGATTGCTGCATCTGTTGCTCGAGCAAATGATGCGTTAGTTCGTCGATCAGGGTTTCGTAGGAGCGGCAGGCTTGGCTGTGCAGCTGAAACTCCCGCCTGCAAATCTCAGTGAGGCTTAAGTGGAATATCTGCTGATAGGACTCTAAAGTTTTGGCTTTTTTGCGGGCTTCCCTTTCCTGCTTTTCCAGCTGACGCAGCTGCTCTAGTTTCTGCTGGCGCTGCAGCTCCAGTTGGAGTTCTATCTTCTCCTGCTCCCGCTGTCTCTCTAGTTTCTGCTGCTCCTCCTTCTCCCTTTGCCTGCGCTGCTGCTCCTCCTGCCGCTCCCTTAGTTTTCTACGCTCAGCCTCTGCTACCTTGGCCTCGTGTATGGCCATCAGTTCGGCCTCGCGCTCCTTGGCCGCCGCAATGGCCAGCTGGAGCGCCTGATGCTTGGCCTCCTCCTGCGCCCTGCGCTGCTGCTCGGCCAAAGCGAAGCTGAAGCCGCCGCCGCTGGGTTGTAAGGGTACTTTAAAGAAGTTGTCGTTCTGCGGGGAAGGCATCTCCTCCTGCTGCTGCTGCTTCTCCTCCTGCTGCTGCTGCTGCTGCTGCTCCTTCTCCATGCCAGGCAACTGATCCTTGGCCGCCCAGGCGACGCTCTTGAGCACTCCGTGCTCATTGAAGCTGTTGTGCGGCCGGTGGTCGAGGTAAAGGTGCCGCGGCGGCAACGGCTCCCCGCAAATCACCTCGCCCACGCTCTGCAGTCTCTTCATTTCCACCAGCTGGAAAATAAGAGTGTGACAATAAAATTAATATACATTTTAAGAGGTTTTTGGGGCTACCAATAGAGCCCTGCATGAATGGATTTAATGAATTATTTTGAATTTTTTGTTTTATATGAATGAATTAATCCGAATTTTGAGTTTAATAGAATTGAATGAATTTGAATTTCGAGTTTAATAGAATTAAATTAATTAGAATTTTGAGTTTAATAGAATTAAATGAATTTGAATTTTGAGTTTAATAGAATTGAATGAATGAATAGCATGGAATCCGAAATAATTAAAAGGACCATTTCTTTTGAAGAAGAAAGGGCCATAATTTCGTTATTAAATCTGCATTAATTTTATTTAAGCAGATTTTAAGCAGTTTACATTGAGTTGTTAACAATTTTCCACTTTTTGTTCTCAAAAGAAAGCCAAAAAACAAACAAATGTGGCAAATTCAACAAATTCATTAAAATTATTATTCAAAGTGAATTAGAAAAACATTAAATTCATTTCTAGACATCGGATTTTAGGTGAAATAGTTTTTTTTTAATATAATTTAAAGCCACATTTGATTGGTTACAATTTTTTTTACAAAAACCTCAATGAAGTTTGGCCTAAATCTAATTATACCTTAATAAATAAAATTTGTAACTATTCAAATGTGGCTTTAAATGGTATTAAAAAAAAACGATTTCACATAGAATTGAATTAAACAAATCATAAATTTCATGGCATACTATAATGATTCACGCAGGGCTCTAGTTACCACTCACTTCTATTTGCCGCGGCAGCTTGTAGTCCGTCTCCACCGTGTGCATCCGGCTGAGCACCACTCTCCCGAGCTCATTGACCTCCAATCCGTAGTGCTGGACAAAGTCGGCCGCCTCCTGTTCGCTGACGAAGCTCAGCATGTCGGTGATGTAGCTAAGCGGCAGCGAGGAGACCTCATCCTTGCGCGGCGCCCGATAAGCCTGAATCAAACGATGCAAGGCGAGAACCCGGAGACGCGTAAAGTAGGCCACCAAAATGCAGGCACTCAGATAGCTCGTCTCCTCGTCCACCAGCAGCTGGAAGAAGCGCACAAAGTTCGTGTCCTGCAGCGCCAAATGGAACTGGATGGCCTGCCGCACCTCCGGGCAGCTCTGCAGCTCCCCGGGCAGCTGGCCAATGTCCCACAGGAAGTTGGCATCGGCCAGATTGAGCAGCACGATATAGCCACGAAACTCCGCCTCCCGCGGACACTGAACGCCCTTCAGCCGGAGATCATGGTACATATACTTCAAGGTCTGCAGGCATTTAGTCAAATTCTCGGCATTAATCTTGCTATCGAAGACACTGGGATCGGCGGCCACCAGGCGAGCGGCGCAGTGGATGTGAAAGCGGGCGCACTGCTCCACCAGCTTGACGGCGCCCAGGGAGCACAGCTCCTGCTGGGTGATCTCCTTGCGGATGGAGCGCGTGCGGTCCCAAACGAAGTGGAACCAGTCGCCCATATGATGCCCAGACTCCTGTTGCTCGGAGATGTCCATAATCTCGTGCATCAGGTAGCTCATGGTCATGTGCAAAGCCCTCTCATCGCGCAGCTCGTGGGGAAGCGGCGTCTCCTGGTCGGCGCTGCTCCGGGAATATTGCTTCAATGCCCTCTCATGGCAGATCAGCTCATCGGAGCCCGGCTGCAGCTCGTAGATGGCCACCTGTCGCTGGAACTCGCGGAGAACTCGCTCCTTTTCGGGACACATGTCCGGGCAATGGCCCTGGGTGGCTCCTCCGCCCTCCTGGTTCTTTCTGGCCGCCTGATTCAGTCGCATCAGCTTATCGCGGGCCTCCAGCACGCGATAGCGCTCCTCGCTGGTGTGCGCCGGTCGCCTCATCACGTTCTCCAGCTCCCTGGCGGCGGGTGAGGGATTCTTGGGAGGATTTGGAGGAGGAGCAGCAGCAGCACTTGGCTTGGAAGCAGCATAATCACTCCGCCAACCGGACTGCAAAACACTCAGCTCCGCCTGGACATCGGGATCCACCCACTCCTCCGTTTTCTGGGCCGGCGCCGCATCGCTTTCCGCGTAGGAAATCCCGAACTGGTGGCCCTGGAATGTGGCGCCCTCGAGGAGGGCCAGCTCCGCCTCCTCCTCGCTGGCATAGCTCACCGTGCAGGTCATTCGCCGCGGTCGCAGGACGAAGTTCATCAGAGTGCCGAAGCGGCCGAAGTGCGAGCGGGCCACATATTTGTCCAGGAAGAGCTCCGGGATGTTGGTGCATCTGGCGGGGATTAGAGATCCCAGTGGGTTAAGGTAAAGAAGCCAAGGTGACTTATATACTCACAGCAGGGTCTTGTAGTTGTAGGCGCCGGGGCGGGGTTCTGCCATTTATCGTTTATAGTTAAAACTACTATTATTTCCCTTTTCACTACAATTATAGAGCGTACGTATGTGTTTTTATTTTGTTGTTAGAATTGCCGCCATTGGTTATCGGGATCAGTGTTGCAAGGCGATCGCAGCTCGGTGTACCTAGTAGCGGTTTATAGGTACAATATTTAGAGAAGATAAGAGGCATATAGTGGGAATTAATATTTATTTTACTTTATGTATTTATCTAATAAGTACAGGTGTACCTTTTACCCATCCAAGGTACTTATTTTTGCGTTTTTCTTTTACCTGAGTACCTTTCGCAGCACTGACCGCTGATGTACCGATAAATTATATCGATAAGCTGTCTAAAAAGCATTTACCTTAGCGGAGACACCATTTTTCGCAAAAAATCATAAACAAAAATTAAAATTGGCGAAAATTGTATTTTTCCAAGATCACACGGAAAGTGTTATGGATTTATTTATTATTTTGTTATCTGTTCAAAACGGTATGTATTTTTAATGTACGACCATTTTTGGGAAGTTATAGCAAAAAAAAACAAGAAGAAAAAATTTATACTTTTGTCAAAAACCGAAATTGCGAAAAAAAAAATTGGTTTTTTGACCGTAACAATGAAAATATTAATTCAAAGTATGGATTGTCATACCTCTCTGAACTCGTTATTAAATTTCCAATCGATTGACATTTAAAACAGAACATTTTATTTTTTTGCCATTTTTCGTAAAAAATTATGATGGACCCCCTTATAAAAAAATTGAAAATTGACGAAAATTTTATTTTTCCAAGATCGCCCGGAAAGTGTCATGGATTTATTTATTATTTTGTTATCTGTTCAAAACAGTGCGTATTTTTGGCCAAGTTACAGCAAAAAAACGAAAAGGAAATATTAATATTTCTGCCAAAAAGCCAGATTCCAATTTTTCACAAAAAATAATTGGTTTTTTGACCGTAACAATGAAAATAATGATCCAAATATGGATTGTCATACCTTTCTGAACTCGTTATTAAATTTCCAATCGATTGGCATTTAAACCAGGACATTTTATTATTTTGTCATTTTTCGTAAAAAAATCATGATGTACTCCCTTATAAAAAAATTGAAAATTGACGAAAATTTTATTTTTCCAAGATCGCCCGGAAAGTGTCATGGATTTATTTATTATTTTGTTATCTGTTCAAAACAGTGCGTATTTTTGGTGTAGGACCATTTTTGGCCAAGTTACAGCAAAAAAACGAAAAGGAAATATTAATATTTTTGCCAAAAAGCCAGATTCCAATTTTTCACAAAAAATAATTGGTTTTTTGACCGTAACAATGAAAATAATGATCCAAATATGGATTGTCATACCTTTCTGAACTCGTTATTAAATTTCCAATCGATTGGCATTTAAACCAGGACATTTTATTATTTTGTCATTTTTCGTAACAAAATCATGATGTACCCCCTTATAAAAAAATTGAAAATTGACCAAAATTTTATTTTTCCAAGATCGCCCGGAAAGTGTCATGGATTTATTTATTATTTTGTTATCTGTTCAAAACAGTGCGTATTTTTGGTGTAGGACCATTTTTGGCCAAGTTACAGCAAAAAAACGAAAAGGAAATATTAATATTTCTGCCAAAAAGCCAGATTCCAATTTTTCACAAAAAATAATTGGTTTTTTGACCGTAACAATGAAAATAATGATCCAAATATGGATTGTCATACCTTTCTGAACTCGTTATTAAATTTCCAATCGATTGGCATTTAAACCAGGACATTTTATTATTTTGTCATTTTTCGTAACAAAATCATGATGTACCCCCTTATAAAAAAATTGAAAATTGACCAAAATTTTATTTTTCCAAGATCGCCCGGAAAGTGTCATGGATTTATTTATTATTTTGTTATCTGTTCAAAACAGTGCGTATTTTTGGTGTAGGACCATTTTTGGCCAAGTTACAGCAAAAAAACGAAAAGGAAATATTAATATTTTTGCCAAAAAGCCAGATTCCAATTTTTCACAAAAAATAATTGGTTTTTTGACCGTAACAATGAAAATAATGATCCAAATATGGATTGTCATACCTTTCTGAACTCGTTATTAAATTTCCAATCGATTGGCATTTAAACCAGGACATTTTATTATTTTGTCATTTTTCGTAACAAAATCATGATGTACCCCCTTATAAAAAAATTGAAAATTGACCAAAATTTTATTTTTTCAAGATCGCCCGGAAAGTGTCATGGACTTATTTATTATTTAGTTATCTGTTCAAAACAGTATGTATTTTTTCTGTAAGACCATTTTTGGCCAAGTTACAGCAAAAAAACGAAAAGAAAAAATTCATTTTTTTTACCAAAAACCTAGATTCCAATTTTTCACAAAAAAATAATTGGTTTTTTGACCATACCAATGAAAATATTGATTTAAAGTATGGATTGTCATACCTTTCTGAACTCGTTGTTAAATTTCCTATCGATTGACATTTAAACCAGAACATTTTATTTTTTTGCCATTTTTCGTAAAAAATCATGATGTACCCCCTTATAAAAAAAATGGAAAATTGACAAAAATTTTATTTTTTCAAGATTACCCGGAAAGTGTCATGGACCTTTTTATTATTTAGTTATCTGTTCAAAACAGTATTTATTTTTGGTGTGGGACCATTTTTGGCCAAGTTATAGCAAAAAACAGAGAGCAAAATTCATATTTTTGTCAAAACCGAAATCCCGAATCATTTGGAATATTATTGGATGTTTGGAAAAGGACAAATTGTATTTAAAAGTGTATATTTTTGTTTTTTTCGTGATTGTCCCGGCTAAGTTATCAATCGAATATTCTGCATCTCCAAAATATGGCATTAAAAAGTACATTTTCACTCTCGCGTTAACAGAAATGTTAAGATGAAACGTTTTCTTACATTGGCAGAACTGTTGCGCCTCTGCCGCTGCTCTGCCAATGTAAGAAAACGTTGCATCTTAACATTTCTGTTAACGGGGAGCAGAAAATCGACTCCGATTTGCGATTTGTTATCGCTATCGATTATCGACTATCGAAGTAAGTATTAAATAGTGCATTTCCAGCCTCGGTATTTTACCACTTTAGCAACGCGGCCACACTTTATTGTTGTTGCTGGGTTTCGGGGGTTCGAATTTCGAATTTCGGAGCGCATAATCGAAGCGCCGTGGATTTTTTGCATTTTTTTTGAGTTCAAATAGTTCGTTAATAAGAGTGGCGGCAAACGACGGAATTCAGTTGCGATCGAGATAGTATGTAGTTTAAAGTGCTAAGAAAAGAGGAGCGACGCCAGCGGGCGAAAAAGGAGATAACCGAAAACGAAAAACACGACCAAGCAACGTTGAAAGAGAGTAAAAAAATGATCGAACCGTAAATTCAAATACATAATGCTTAGTATATAATAATTTGACCAAAACAAATGCCAAGTGAGAGAGCGAAAAACGCTGGAAATAAGTAAATAAGTGATCTTGGCCGAATCCCGTTCGTTATTGTTGTTGTTATGGCTGTTGTAACTCGTTTTTTACTTTAATGCGCGCGTGTATGAATCACACAAAGACAACAACAACAACAACAACAACAAAACAAACAATAACAACGCTGCGATACGGTAAAATATGCTAAGTAAATAGCGAAAGAGAGTTCGAGTCCGAGAGAGAGAGAGACACCGAAGAGCGCGCGAAAGAGGAGAAGACCACTACACAAGTACATACTGGAAAACGATCCTTTTTCCAGGCACGCGGCCGTCTCGCTCGCACCCATGCCGCCCTAGACCAACTTTTGTTGCAGCTGCCTAACAACCAACAACAACACACACTGGAAGTGCACAGGAGCAACAAGGATGGCAATAGCTGGAAAACGACCATGATGATGATGCGGTCGCCACAAAAACAACAACAACAAGCTGCTGCAGGCAGACGAGCATAGCCTAAAAAAAAAACAGAGTAGTAATAGGAAAAATTCCGAAAAATACGAAGAAACGATCGCCGAATTCAATAATCAAGTGCATATGTGTGTGCAAAATAGAAAGTGCATTGCATTTCGAGAGCCGACAAAAGATAATAATAGTAGTTATTGTTAATACGAAAAGTACGAAATGAAGGTCACCGTCTGCTTCGGCGACGTTCGCATTCTGGTTCCCTGCGGTTCCGGCGAACTCCTCGTCAGCGATCTCGTCAAGGAGGCCACGCGACGCTACATCAAGGCAGCCGGCAAGGTAAGGGATCTACCACTATATCATTATTATAAAACATAAATATTATGTATAGGGTTCTAAAAAAATATATATTTGATATAAGGTATTATTATACAGGGATTGTATCTTTTACTATAGGAAATATCGCCAATATGTAACAGAAATATCATATAAAAAACCATAATATTATGTGCAATAATGGTAGGGTTCGAAAAAAATATATATTTGACATAAGGTATTAATATATGGGGATTGTAATGGATTATATATGCCACTATATCATCATTCTACAACAGAAATGTCAAATAATATTACTAGCAATAACGACAGGGTTCTAAAAAAATATATATTTTATATAAGGTATTATTATACAGGGATTGTATCTACAACTATAGGAAATATCCTCATTATATAACAGAATATTTAACCTGTAATACCATAAAATTAGGTGCAATAATAGTGGGGTTCTAAAAAAATATATATTTGATATAAGGTATTAATATATGGGGATTGTAAGGGATTATATATGCCACTATATCATCCTTCTACAGCAGAAATGTCAAATAATATTACTCGCAATAACGACAGGGTTCTAAAAAAATATATATTTTATATAAGGTATTATTATACAGGGATTGTATCTACAACTATAGGAAATATCCTCATTATATAACAGAATATTTAACCTGTAATACCATATAACACTTCATGCAACAATAGAAGTGTTCTAAATATTTGATAAAGGGTACCTGTTCGAAATGTTTATATGATCAAAAATAAGATAATTAAATATCAATATTATTCAACATAAATATCAGATATAATACCATAACATTACTTGCAATAATAGTAGGATTCTAAATTTTTTTTTATATATTTCATATGAGGTATTATTATAAATGGATTATATATGCTACTATAATAAATATCATCTTTTTATTAGAGAATAAAACCATATAAAACCATAACATTAATTGCAACGATACTGAATTTTTTTTATAGAATTTCTAGAAAATTAATGGAGGGGCGGTTTTTATTTATTTATTTTGTAACTATGTATTTATTACTAGTAGCGAAACTTTTTTTTACGTAGAAATGGGTGCTCCTATATTTCATTATATCTTTTTATAGGTTTTTTACCCACCTCAGGAAAACCGCTGACAAATGCGATTATTTAGGCCAATAAACCCAAAACTATTTATTTTTTGTCAAGCATGTATAAATATTTTACTTCTGGCTGTTATTTACGATAATATTTCATTCCACCCTGACAGTGAGTTGAAATGTTTATATAATTTGATTTACTAGTACAAACGTGTAATTAAAAATGAAAGTGTCGTTAATTAGGTGTTATAAACATTTATTTTGTTGAGCATTAACTTGAAAGTGTGTAATTTTGCAAAGGTGTTTCCCAATACTCACCTTATATGAGTTATATTTTTGTTTAAACTAATTGGAAAGATTACCCAAATCTATAAACTATTTGTTGGTCATTCCCCAGCCGGTAATTGTATTTTTCGATTGTATTTCTCGAGTGATTCCCAAAAAAACTCACGCCGTCATTTCTCCCGCAGTTCCGTAAACAATTTTCTCAAGAGCGGAAACGCTGCACTTGAGAGTGATGTAATTACAGGAGAAAAGAACCCAAAAAACTAGAATTGAACCGAACCAGAAAAGGTTCTTCAATGGCGCTTATCGGGGGGAAAGGTATACATACACACGCATATAACGAAGATCACGGCGAAGAGAAACAGAGCCTAGGTAAAATATTTGAATAATGATAAGCCCCCGACGAAGCCATAAAAACAAACCGAAAAAGTGAGTGACAGTGTACAAAAAAAAAGAGGAAAGAAAAGAGCGCAAGATGATAACAACAACCAACAAATCGAAGAAGAAAGAGGAGGAACAGAAGACTCGAATTATAATAAAAGTCAGTCGGGAATCAAAAGAACATTTTTATTTCTTTTTGAACTCGTTTGAACCCGATTTCAATCTTCTTCGGGGCGAGTCAACAGGTAACCCCAAAAGACGCAGGGAAAAAGGGTCGAGAAATGCACTTTACAGGGCGAAAAGAGCGAGAGAGAGACCTTAATTAATCAGAAATAACATCTGAAATCCGCTGGGGTCCTCTATAATTAATCAAAAGTTCAAGACTCGCCCGAATTTTCCAGGGAAAATTCTGATTCGAATTCAATTTCGTTGCGCGGGGGTTCTTCTCTTTTTTTTTCTTATTTTTTAATAATGATTATGAGTTGTGTTTTTCTGTGCTTGTCGAAACGATTAAGTCATTATTAAGATGGGAACTTCCTATAAGAATTTTTTGTAGACCCTTACATAAGCGTGTGAAAGATTCTTACAGGAACTGCGGGGTTTATTATAATTCGAGAGGATATTTTAGGGTTTAAAGTAAAAGCTCCATCATTTCTTTAGGGGGCATAAGTGCCATAATTTGCTTATTGCACCTTGGAGAAAATGCTGCACTAATTAGACGTTTTCCCAAACCATAAATAGTCCGAAACCGAAGGCTTCTCCTGTGGATTTCCGGTGTGGCTTTGGGATCTCGCGGGGATCGGGGTTCGGGAAATGGGAATATGGTGCCCGATCTGTTGCAACGTGTGTGAATTTTCGTTTGCTTTCATTGTCTGGCCAAAAGACGAAACTGTGTCAGTTGCAATTAGGTGCAAAAAAAAGAGAAAAAAAGGGGAGTAAAAAATCAGAGGGGCCAACAGATAAGACGCTTTCCATTTCGCGATCACGTGCGCCAAAAACGCCGAAGCAAATCCAACATGCTAATTATGCAATTTAATGCTTCCCCAAGCAAATGCAAGTGTGGGGAAAATAAAAGTTGAAATGATAATAAATACATTATTATGATCCCAAAAACCTCCTATACCAAATTTCAGCTCGATACCATTAAAAGAACCCAAGTTACAATAGAACATGCAGAAAATAAAATTAGAATTTTAAACCCAGTAAAGAACTATGGTTTTCCCCTCAGCTGTATACTCACTTGGCTTTTTGCAAGATCAACGAAATCGAATGACTTGCAGCTAGCTGCACTTCAAATTCTTCGGGCACATGAGATACTATTGTATTGTATTTTTTTTTTATTTCCTTCTGCTATTCCGAATCCGTATTTTTTTTGCAGCTGTGCGATCAGAGTTTTTTGTTTCTAGTGCTTTGTTTTGCTTTTTGTTTTTCGCTTTTCGTTTCATTATCTTTTGCTGCCAACATGTGCAAGCTCGACTGTGTGTGAGGTGTGAAGTGGAATAAGGAGAACGAGAATATGGCAAAGAAGTGGAGTGATAGAGTGTTACCAACTGACCTATTGCAATTGAAGATATATAGCATTGAATTATGAGATAACAGGGCTTAAAAACCATAATGACCCATTGTAACTTGGATTCTCTTAGAGAAAATGAGCTGAAATTTGATATAGGGATTAATAAAATGAAGAAATAGATAAATATATTAAAAAAATTTGAGTATATCGGATTATTATGAAATGAATTTTAGTTCCATTACAAATCAAGGTCAACTTTTTTAATTTGCGGTGCATAAATCATATTTCTATAGATACTTGAGTGCCTTTAAAGCTATTCATACTAATGAACTTGAAACTGACTTTTTAGGACCCAGCCATAATTCTACCAACTCGATCCATATTGCAAATTGATCCGCAGCCTACAATATTCGCATAAAAAATAGTTTAACGCTCGGCTTTGGGTTGAGAGCCACATGATATGCGCTTTCGATTCCTTTGTTCGAGCTCTCGACTTTAGTGGGCGTTATGTCTTATCAAACAAAGCGAGGGTAGAAGCTCCCCTTACTCATCTGTTTATTTTGCCTGTATGGGAAACTAGAGATATGGAGAAAAATATAAAAAAAATAGTAATAATAATAATACAGAGAAAAACAGCGCATAAAACACAAGTTGAGGGGAAAAAAAAAATTCATTGAGCATTTTTCTTGTCGCTGTTGCTGAATTCTTGGCATTAAGTGGCAACAACGGCGGCAGCAGCAAAACCAAGACTGCGAAACCAGTTTTGAACAATTTGTAAATTATTTAGTCATAAAAAGATATATCCAGCTCTCTTCGCTTCTCTTCGCTCTGCACTCTTCTCTCTTTGTGCTGCCATCTCGCTTGCACACGAATTCTTTGCGTTTAAATTTTTTGATTTTTCTACTCACGCTACTAATTGTTGGCGTATTTTAAGTGTGCTCTAATTGGTTTAAGTCAATAATTGCAATGAAAATATGTTAGCAACACCAAGAGTGCTCTTTCTACCGGTAGGGGTTAATTATTTGCTTTGACAATGGCAAATAATCGATAAATCCAAGCGGCAAACACCTTGGGCGATTTCTTTTTATGGCCAATGGAATTTCGTTAGAATTTCGCTTGAAAATGTCGCTTGTAATTATGGAGAAAAGATTGGAAATGCCAGGAAAAATATATATTATATTTATTTATATAAAATATATAATATATTTTTAAATATTTCCTTTCCCTGAACAATATAGATAAAACATATTTGCAGCTGTTGGCTGAAGGGAAAAACGACAAAGTGCAAGCCAATTATGAGCCAATGTGAGGGCCTTGCATCAGGCCAAACAAAAAAAGAAAAACCATTTAAGGTGGACCTACCACACGCACACGAAGACTACGAACCACCCCACCCATTTGTAGTTAATCTCCCCTGGCATCTGCATTTCCCACTTGCCTCTGGGAAACCCAAGGAAAATATGGCTAAAATACAAAGTGAGAGGAAAAGAGAAAAATCAATTGGATTTTAGTTCTTCTTTTGCAATAGTTTCTATAGAAAAGTGTTCTTAAACAATCGTTTTTATGAATTTCAATCAGGCGACTAAGAACTTGATAACTCACTTGGAGTTACACAAGTGAAACGCTGTAAAACAAACAACTCCAATCAAAATTCTTTATCGTAAAAAGTCAAAGCCATTTAATGAAATGCCTGACGACTGTTCTAGAGCCCGAATCCCTGCCCCCGCCCCTGCCACGCCCCCTTCGTTGGGCGTCAGGTAGCACTGTACCACGTATCATATATATATAGCATGTAGGCCCGTACCCAAACCCAAACTCAGACTCAAACTCAGAAAAACTCGACTCTTGGGGGTTGTGACTGCAGCTATAATAGTTTCTGTTTTGTCGGTTGGCATGACAACAACCTGATTACACGTCTGTATATTTCTCCATTTTGTGTATACATATATATATAGGTAGTGTATACAATATATATGGCAAAAACAACGACTGTTAACTGCGTCATTTTCCATATAGCCAGGCCATAGATATTATTATTGCACTGCATTGTGGGCTGATTCACTTGGCCACGCTACCAAATTAGGAGCGAGAAATTCAATTGAATTATCGTTTCTCCACTCCACTCTATCCACCATCCAATACAATATTATTGTACAGTATTTTATTTCCAGCTCTATTTGTGTGTAATTGAAATTGGAAATTGTTTCAAGTGACTGACACCCACTCGCCGATATCGCAGACATTCGCCCGCCCACTCGGGTTCTTCGATTAATTATATTATTCTACAAACTGCAGCGATCGATTGGATATGGAATTACGATTCCAATTGCCAAGTTGCCAAGTTTTCCCAGAAAAAAAGAGCTAGCTGAAAAAGGTTCTTAGGTTTCTTAGGAAGTTTTAAAGAAACTAACCTATTAGATATTTTTTTTGCTTGCCTTATAACTTTTATTAGTCACAAGAATTCGTCATTGATTGGAAATTTATTGCACCTTTTGGCCATCGATTTATTGAGGTATTGTTCTTTCGCCCCTTTATTTCCCCCTATTGTTTACTCTTGCCAACTTGCTAAATTGTTTACCCCTTTTATGGATAGGAAAACTCAAATTTGGTTTGTAGGAGGAGGGGGCATAAATGGACATTTTTGAATAGCATTTGCATGCCTGGCACGATTGCACGATTGTTGTTGTTGTCTTTGGAAAATAGCTTCCTTGGGCTGCATTTTCTATGAAAGTCTCCCCTCTTTATAAAGTCATATCAATCTGCTACACGTTCTATAAATCATTAGGGTGAACCAATTAAAAATTTTTTTTTTTTTATTTAAAAAATGATTTTTAAAATTATATATTAAAAACAATTAATAATTACTCTATTTGTATACATTATCTTTTACCAACCCAAAATTTTTAACATCCACTCTCTAGGGTTCAGCCTAAAGTGCATTTTCGTGTGCATTATCGTATAGAATTACAAAACATTTTATTGCCACACTAATTGAGTATCTATTTTTGGTCACGCACGTGTGTGTGCACCCACCACCCCGTGCTGCCCCGCCCCCTACCTCCGGCCACGGCCCTAGCGTGCCGCCCCCTATTCTTATGTTTTTTTTTTCTGTGGTTCGTGTGCTCCAGATGGGTTTGGTTTAATGTTGCTTCCGTTTTTGTACACATTTTGGGATGCATTTCAGGATCCGAGGGTTAATACTCATTAAAGGGGGAAGGAGGAAAAAGGGAGTAGCAGCTGCTGCTTGTTTGCCTTTAGCAGGAAAATTAATTTGTTATTGGACAAGCTTATAGCACACCTACCCAAAAAAGAAAAAAAACCAACCTTTAACCCACCCAGCAACCCCACTTCTGACTTTACCTTATTTATGATCATTACTATTATTATTATATCATTCGAATTAATGAGAAGTAAAGAGAGTTCAAGGTGGGGAGCACCACTCTACGTCACATTCATGCTTGGTTAGGTCGCCAAGGTGGCTCAGAAAATCATAAAAGAAAAACAATTGGGAGGTGGCAGTGCGTGTGTGTCGACAGGCTCCATTGAAGGGGAACCCCGGGGTCAAGTGCATACCATACCAGTTGCCAAATAGTTCAAGTTCACAGAGAAGTTTGTCTATTAAAAAAAATAAATTAGGAAGAAAAAAAATAAAAATTTTCTCGAGAAATTGTATTCAAATATATTACACTTTTATTATAAATTTATCTTTAATTTATTATGCATTTACGGTTCAATTAATTGTATCTCATTTCTCCCAACGGTAAATCTCCTTCCATTGCCATATTATTATTAAGTGGTTCCTGTTCCGCGCTTTTCAATAAACTCAGATAAAAAACACGACACATTTAATTTTTTTGTTTATATTTTTTTCATTTTTTAATTGGGCTTTGTTCAAACTAGTTTGGTTTTTGCGTTTGTCGTCTAACAAAAGCGTCAACAAAACGAAAACAAATAAACCGACTGCGCTTAACAATGCACCGATCTGCTGGTCAGTGGAGCCCAAGTGGGCGTGGCACCTACCGCCCACCGCCGCCCTCTTCCCGGTCTATATTTTTTGTATTATACTACTTTTTTCGTTGCACAAAAGCATTCTCTGTGCAGCAACGTGACGTTTTCGGGTAATGAGTAAGCGCGAAATAAACACGGTCTCTCAAACACTGATAAAAATGTAAAAAAAAATAATAAAAACATATAAAAAAGATAAGAAACATATCGTTAAAATCTGAGCCAAACTTGGAACCAATAAAATACCCCCCAAAAAATACCACTGTTTGTTTGGCAATTAAACTCAATTATAACATAAAAGTCGATAACAATTTTCAAGAAATTTTGATTATCTCTTTGTACACAATTCGTAATTTTTGTTATTTTAAATTTCTGGCAATAAATTTTTTAGTGTGTAAATATAGCATGTTGTGTACCATAAACCGTACCCCCAAAAGCATTCGACCGATGGCGATCGCACATGCCTGATATAGGCACGTATCGGAATCGGAATGTAGCATATAAATAAGTATATATAAACATATACATTTTTTTTTGCGAGTGTTTGCCAAAAGGGTTGGCTTGGGTCAACTACCCATATCCACCAGTAACCGTATTCGTATTCGTATTCATATTCGTACCCATCGCCAGTCATCGGCAGTCGCGGCGTCACCATTCATCAGCCATAAAGTACCCACTCATACTCGCTCGAAAACGGTTGTTTGGTTGGTCAACTTTGGCACTTCATTCGCCGGGTTCTTCCATTCCATTTGATTCCATTTCCATTCCGCTAAATTCCCAGCCAACTCAATCGCTGGGTAACCGAAAACCCAGACAAACTCTGTTGCAATTCTCAATACCTCAATACTCTTGGATGATGAGAAGGCAACTGGGTTTTGGAGAGAAAAAAACTAAGAATATTCAATGGTATAGGTATAAAAATAATTCTTGATATATATAATATATTAATAATAATACACTAAGTAAAATGAAATGAATATATTTAATATATTTTATTATATTAAATCTTAAAAACACTCCTTATGAAGGGCATTCTCATCTTCGCATTGCCAGCTCCTGTTTTTGTTTTCTTAACGTTTTTATTTCATTTTCCATTTGTGTAATAACCAAAAACGTAAGACTCAAAGCAGAACGTCGCTCACGTTTCGGTGATAAAGGCAAAAATAACCTGGCAGTTGGAAATCGACAAAAAACCGCATTTTTCTTCTCGCTGATGCAAAATCAACAAAAACAAAAAAAAACCAACAAATAAACACAAAAAATAAGGAAAGAAGATGAAAAACCCCTGTCGACTGACTGGAATGTCGGATGAATTGGCAGCCAACGGTTATTGGTTACTGATTTCAAAAAAAGGCAAAAAAAAGCGATTGCGCTCTTTTTTGGGCTAGGTCAGTTTAACTTTTAACGTTTAACGTTTAACTTTGGCGGGCAATGAAAGCCGATACTTCCAGAAATCAAATAAACGGAGCCATTCATTTCCAACAGCTTTTGTTCGCTCGGCTCTAATTAATAAATGTATTTTGAACATTTGTCAGCCGGCAGCCCGAAATGATCATTTGACTGAGTCACATATTTCCCCCTAAAAAACTACTTTTTATTTATATTTATCCAGGTGTTTCCTCTAGAGAAAAAAAAAGAAAAACAGCGACGTGAAATTTTTACAAATGATTCATCGAAAGGCGAGCGAAACGGAGAGATAAGTAAGAAGTAGTGCCAAAGAATGCCGATGACGACGAAGGCCATCGCAAAAGGCTGTAAAGATAGTCTAAGTCTTGGGCTATTTTCGTTTGTATTTTTGTAAATTTATTTTGTGACCGCCTTTCGTAGGCGCTGCACGTGCAAACGCTTGAATGAAAAGGTGAGAAATAGGCAGGAAGGTGAGCCAGAGCGCAAAAGGTAACGTCGATAGTTAAAGCCCCTCTGAAAAGCCCCCGCAATTGGGCCACGCCCAAGCCAAATTGCGCACTTGCCTCCCCAGTTTGTTTGATTAATTGAAGACAGTCAGTGCTGACTATGGCGGTTTTCATAGAATTAAAATACGCATCTTTACGGTGCTAACAGGTTGGGCTTATAATTTTAAAGTAGGGATTGGAATATCTAGAAAAATTATAAATAAAGAAAATAAATAAACTAATCAAATATAAATTATTAAACATAAAACTAGAAATAAGTAATACAAATATTTATGGGTATGGAAGATCCACTGTACAGGCTTTTAAATATTTAAAATAATTATTGTATAACCGAACAAAAAGGTTGAAAAATAATAAAAATAAATAAACTCATAAATACGATTAATGAGTGCTTAGTACTTAATTTTTTTTAATTAATAAAATATTTAAAAAAATGTTACATTTTAAGTTTATAGGAAAAATCGGTGAAAAACTAAAAAACAAACTATATAAATTTAATATTATAAATTATTAAAAATATGGACGTTCCACTGTACTTTGAGCGGGGGCGATGCTCTTGGTTCCGCCGCTCTTTTTTGCATGCCTGCCGCGCTTTTTGCGTTTTGCGTGTTGCGCTCTCTTGTTCGCTCATTTTGCGTTCGCACAATACGAAAGACTGAGGCGACAAACTCGACGCTGGCGGCAAATGGCGGACGGAGAGAAAAAGTCGTTCCAATTGAGCAGGCTATCGCATATATATATATTTCGTTGTACATGTAGGCATATATAGGTGTGTGTATAATGCACCCACATGCCACAACAATAAAGTAACAACAACTTTGGCCTGGCCTTGAAATTGCTTAGCAACAACAATAAAGGGAAACAGCAACAACACAACTATTTTGCACGCCTTGAATTTAAATCGGAGAGCAAATAACCAAGAGAACAAACAAAATTCTTCTATTACAAAAAAATATTTGTAGGTAAAATTAGAGGGTATTATCGATATGTTCGATATTTTTACAATATCGATTCGATAATATCGATGTTTTGAAGGGAAAACACATATTGAATATCGAGAAATTATACGTCGTTAGTTACAATTTATATTTATGTTTATTATTAAAAAAAAAAGACAATTTACCCCAATCCAAAACAAAGATTCGCTTTCAGCTTTTGATTATCTAACAAAGATCGCAGTTTTAAACAATTTTCTTGCTTTCCTTTGGGCATTATTTATTGCCCAAAGTCACCCAAATACTTTCCATTTATTTTCGGGGAATGCGCGCCCCTCATAATTTCAAGCATTTTCGGGCATTTAATTTCACTTCCATGAACAATAAAAAAGTAAAATTAATTTCTATATAGAAACCTTTTTTTATTTAACCCAAAAAAAGAGCATAAAAAAGATTTGTCATCAGTTTGTGGCTGCCTTTGTGCATATTATTTTTTCATAGTTTTTGTGGACTTTATTTTTCGACTCTGTTTCTTTATGATAATTGTTATTTGTGTTGAAATTTTTGTTTATTTCTGTTGGCTGCACAAGTCGCCAGCTTATGAAATAGCATGAACTTTTGCACGGGGCTGTCTTGGTTCAGGGTTTTTATTTTGTTGTTGATCAAATTCCTTTTCGTGTTTTACGAAGCCGGAATTCTAGACAAAAAATGCTGGGCTCGCAAATAAAGTGACATTTTTATGTTTATGATTCCACGGCACAGGAACCAAGCCCATAAATTTCACTTCTAATTTTGTTTTAATGTTGTGAGGACTGTCGTTCGGGGAAATTCCTGGAATTGGGAATCGTTTGACCCGAGACGGAGTTCTCTCATCCTCATCCATTACAATGCAGGTCCCTTCAGGGCAGAGATAAAAAAAAGAGGGAGTGGTGGTGAATATCTCTATATATATCTGGGTAAAATAGAAAGGGGCTTTGTTGTAGTTCTATTTGAAGTACGTATTTAAGTGGCATTTAGCATGAAATTGCGATCCTTTTGTTTGTTGGCTTGCTTGTCTTGCGTTTGTTTTGTGGCTAAAAAAGGAAGCTTTCATTTAACGCTTTCTACGGTGGTACAGTGAGCTCTCGAAAATGGCAGAAAATAAAACGAAAATAGATTTTAAATGTTTATAAATGTGATAAAAAATTAAATTACTATAATTGGAGGAACTATATGTTTAAATATTAAAATTAATAATAAAAGAGATATATATATTTTAGCATTTTTAAGATAAAAATGATACCATCTTTATTGAAATTATAATTTTTAAAAGCTTTTTAAGGCATGTGGAAGAAATACATAAAATTAACTAAATTGGTATTTCCGCTTGCCAATAAACAAATTTGTTTATCTTGCTAATTTCACAATAACTTATCGCCGCTCTTCACTGTACCCCTCGTTCTGTGTCATGCGACACACATAAATGTAAATCTCGGCATACTCTTCTCTTTTCTTTGTGCGTGTGTGGTGTGTCGTCTCTTTTTTCAATTCCGCAAACAATAAATTATATTGTTTTTGGATACCATATACCCCATTCCCCGGCGGTGAGGAGAATACGAATAAGAATAAGAAGAAGCCTTTCTTCATCTTGCATTTCTCCTCTCGATCTTCGCTTTTGTTTGGCCAGCAGAAGAATGAAGATAATAAGAACAGTCAGAAGACAATCCCCAATGCGGCATCCAGTTACCAAGTACAGTGGGCACTCGTAAATATGATAGTCTGTATTTGAAAAATATTTAAGTGAAATTCTTATTGGTCAGAATATTTAAGATTGAAGGCTAAAACATAATATAATATTTAATATTATGTAATTAATATAATATAGTATTGAGATCTTTTTATACACACTGTACAAAGATGATCGCTTTTCTCACCGCTTTGTTGTTCGGTTTTTCCTTTGTGGTTTTGGTAGGGTACCCAGTTGATGGGATTACTTTACCCCTTATTCACTTGATTGATTGGATGATTGATTGACTGATTGAGTGAAGTTGCAGCTACATCTCTGAGTTTTATCTCCAGCTGGTTTGCCTTGAAATAAATGCGTTTCCGTCGTTTCTTTTATTATTTTTTCTGTCGCTGTCTTGGCTTTTTCTTCTTCGTCACCTGTTGCTGTCTCACTTTCACTCAAATTGACTATCTCTCTCTGTCCTGGCTTTTGCATAACCGCGATTGAACGAGCTTTTGTAATGAACTCTGACCCCCCGAACTCCCCTCCCATCCCCTCCCACTTTCATCGCCCCTTTAAACATGTTGATGGCATTGCGGAAATTCACACACATTAAATATAACCAAAAAAGATACAAAAAAAAAGACGAAAACAACAATTTGAGCTTGCGCAATATCCGATTGGTTTATTGTTGTCTTGTTTTAGTTTAAACTTTTTTTGTTTTTTTGTTTTTGTTTAACCGAAGAGGAAGAAGTGACCCAAGCCAAGCCGCTTAGACAATTACAATTGGGAGCGCCTTGTGTTTTTTCTAGATGCTTTTTTCCTAGCCTCTCTGGGTCAGGTTTTTGTTTTTACTTCGATTGGTTTCGTTGGCGCTAAATGACTTGGCTAAAAAAAGATATATAGAGGAAAACACAAGATAAGTGCTCTAAATGGGACAAATAATGATGAATCACTAGATCATAATTACTCATCAGCTAGATTTTTTCTACAAATGAGATTGAAAAGCCTAATTTATTTTGTAAATATAAAATAAGAATAACCCACAAGTATTAGTATTCAGTCTACGTGTTCTGTGTCTATTGCTTAGTTTCAGTCGCATTTCCCAGAAATAGCTCGTCGCATTCCCCATGGACACATCCCCATTAGGCAAATAGTTTCTCCCACCGAATATATATCCACAATCCAGGATCCTCTGCCTGTCGCACAGTTTTAAAATTCAGAGCAAGCAGATGCATAAATAAACGTCACAGTCACTCGCTCAAAAATGTCAGGGGTTTGGCTTGGTTCTTGGGTTTGGTTTGCTTTTGCTTTTGGTCCTACCCATTCTTTATTCTCCGATTCCCGATCCCCGTTCCCCTTTCTCGTTCCCATTCCTTCGCTGCCTTTGACACTGCAATTCCTCTCACGTTTCCCTCGCTCACTGCGTGTCAAATCAAAGTGCGACTTGAGTGCGGCTCCCCAAAGATTTCCCTCCAACCCGTTCCCGTTCCCCTTTCCCCGCAATCCCATCCATATGGAGGCCCCACCCCCAACACACGACAACAACGGCCACGTACAGTGGAACTCCATTAATTCGAAAAATGTACTGTTTTATTGGTCTACAAATGTTGTGTAATTCTGTTTTAATAACTTAATTTTATTAATAAAATATTTGGTTCTAAAGATATAAAGAAAATTAAAAAATAAAGAAGACTTCTTTTATAGGAAAAAATGAGGAAACTATTAATTAGGAAAAAAATGAAATTAAATTCATAGCATACAGTTTTTTGGGCGAATTACAACACTTAGAAATTAAATAATTCTAAATTTTTAGGCATAATATAAATATTATTAAACTATTGTTTTCCAAATTAAAATGTTGTAATATTAAACACTTATTTGGTTTACATTGTTATCACTGTACTACAGTAACCACACAACCGCAGCAACAACAGCAGCTAGTCACGAGCCGCCGACTTTAAGCCGCTTGTAATTGATCGTGTCTTTGACATTAGAAAAACATTTTTCTCTTCAAAAGCCCCGCCCCCTTTTCGCCGAGCTTTTCCTATGTCTTCATGTTGTTGTTGTTGCTTGTTGCATGAAAATGTAACGCAAGCACGAGACATCGTCATCCGCCGACCAACTGGTGCACGGTGGCTAATAAAGCGCACGCAGCGACAGTAAATCCACTTAGCGGTGGGTGGTGGTTGGAGGAGGTGGTTTGGGAGGTGGTTTTTGGGAGGTGGAGTGGTGGAGAAACAGAAAGGAAGCCGCACAAATGGTCCAAAAGATTCAGAGAGTGTCAAATGAAATGAGACGTGGCCGAAGCAACAGGCTAAGAAAATAAAAACAGGGGGAAAATGAAGAGGAAAATAAACAGAGCACTATCAATACCGTAAACTTAATAATTATATATATATAAAATAAAATTTAAGCAGGATCTATAGCCAAATTTTATATATTTTAACAACATTTTTAAGCATAGTTTATGTAACTGTGTTGTAAATTCCATATAATAGATAGTTGGTTCTATAGAATGCCCACTGTATGTGTGGGAGGTAAAAAAATTAGGGAGGGAGCCCATGACTAATTTGCATTTGACATTAAAGTCACACAAACAAAGAAGTATGAAAATAGGTTTTTCAATATAATTTAATGGCACATTAATAAACTCAAATGCCTTTGATGAAGTTTTAAATTATGTACAAATGAGAAGTAAATATAAATTATTATTATTGTGGGCTACAAAATATGGCTTCCAAATTAATTTAATTTCTTAATTTTAGTTCATTATTTTTACTTACGAAACATTTAATTAGACTTGTTATCGACAGACTAACATGTAACCAAGTTAGGAACACATATCAATAAAGTTACCTATCGCTGTTCCCATTTAGTGCCTACCCCAAAAATAACCCAAAAAAACTAAATCCAGTAATCTAAAACTAATTTTGTTTTCCGTTTTTATCTACTTGCAGGTGAGATAACAGCTAGTTAATTGAAACGAAAGCGGGTGGGGTGCTAGTGCTACGAACAGGTATACCGAATGGATGGGATGACCCACTTGAACGAGCATTTATTTCCACTGACAAATGAAATGCAAGCACCGAACTGACACATGCCATGGGTGCAGTGAGTCGTGAGTTGTAGTTGCGGTTCCAGAATGCAGAGATTCTATACACATATGTGTGGAAACTAAACTAAAATAGGGAGGCCTTGCCAGAGCGGGGTCTTACCTCCAACGTTATAGCTAGCTTCCCATATCTTATCAGCCCCAACCAATCGATGCATGTTGCAAGCTCAACAACCCCAAAAAAAAAAACAAAAATCAACAAAATACCTAAAAACACAAGGGGGAAATTGGGGTAAATGGGACAGCGGGGAAACCAAACAAATGCCAAAAACTAATAAATTATTTATGTCTGGGGACGAGAGACAGAGAACAAAAACAACCGAGCGACCAAGACAATAGAATCAGTACACGCTGATATGTGTATAAAGATTACTGCAAGTTATGATCAATATGAATTTTATATGCTCAAACATATTAGTACAATAGTTCATTTTTATGCATTTTTAAAAAATAATAATGTTTCGCATAGTTAATAAAATTGAAATAGATTTATTTATTTCATATATTCCAAAATTCCTTATAATAATTTATCTACATACTATTTTACACGGTCCACCAATACGCCAAATGATTTGAGCGGCCGTTTGCTGAAAGTAGTTCCACTGTTGTGCGTCTAGGTGGCGCCATTAAGTTTTGAGTAAAATTGTTTAAGATTCTTAAATGTCTATTTAAAAAATTTAAGAATCATAAATATATTTCACCAAAAAAATAATAATATTAATAATTTTAATAATAAATTAATTGAATTGATATTTAATTATTTGTAGAGTAAAGTTTTAGAGCAACTGCGTGATCATTTCCAACAGAGGTCGCCACTTAATGGAAATTTTTAAACTAGATGGCGCCAGTTAAGATGATTATTGGTCTTAAATTGAAAATTAAATTTGAATAAAAGCAATTAAAAAGTAAAAGAGAGTGCGACCTTGAGGTCAACAAATCGCAACCATTACAACCTTATTACCACCCACTTTCCTACTTATATTTTTGACCGACAATTCGGGCAGCAGAACAAAACAACCGAAATAATCGAAACGGAACGGAAAACAAATCAAAACACTCAAAAAACCCATCGAAAATTGGGTGAAATGGTTAACGAACTTAGCATTTTTTTTGCGGGGTGCATCTGTGTGCGTCTATGTCTATTGTTTTAACACACACTCTCGAGCATTAAAACCCAGATGCTGAGACAATGGACCAGTCGAGCAACTTTGTTTTAAACACGCGAACCTGTGAAAAAAAATGTGAAAAAAACGAGACCAGCTGCTTGAAAACAGCTGAGAAGGTTTTCAATAACGAAACCACAAACTTTTCAGTTACAGAGAAAAAAAACATAAATATTAGATTGATTACAAGTAAATATTGTGCACTATAGCCAGAAGTTTGGGGTGTTTTTACGAGAAACTACATCTGGTTAGGCATTACAATTTTCAGCTGTGTTGTATGATATAATTTCAATTTAAATTTCCAATAAAATCATAAGTATGTTCATAATTTGAAATATATTTTCTTCTTGATAAGCTTCGTATAATTTAATATTATACCGAAAGAAATGCTGATTTTGTATTTTTTCTGTGTACCTCGTTATATATTTTCCTACCTCCCCTACGACTTATTGCTCATTAGTTATTGTGTGCTCGCATTTTGGCTGATGACAAAGCTTTTTTGCTTATTTTTCATTTTTTTTTTTTTAAGCGAACGGAAGTTTTAGTTGCCTCAAGAGTTTTACAATCACTGGCCAAGCATTGGGAATTTGTAAATGAATGAATGAAAAAGAGCCAAAGAACGGTGAAGAAAGGAATCTTGGGATTTGATTGATGACTCACCGATTGAGTGATTGAGTGCTTAACCGGTGAAGAAACACAAAAATGAATAGAAAAAACCTGTGCAAAATGAATTAATTAAATGCAATCAGAACTTGATGAGCTTCAGCTCACACACGAACCCAGAAAGGTGACCACTCACTCTTTCTCTTTTTTTTTTATGCGGATGCATAATAATAATAGCGCAAATGGGTAGCAACAAATCGAGTACAGTGATCTCTAAGGAGCGAGCACAGAGAGTACTTAGTTTTACATGCACCCAAAAAAAACTTGATTTGAATCGATCAATTTGACTTGACTGCAAAATAACTGCAAAATTTCTTTAAAATATTATAAACATAAAAAAATTAATATCCGAACCAATACTGTACTAATAAGTCTAGCCAACAAATTGAATTTATGTATTTTATTTTTATAGTTTTTGTAGCTATTTCGTTTCTCTCATTAATTATGCGAATGTTGCCGAGTTTTTTCTCCGTTTTTGCGGTTGTTGTTGTTGTTCGTGGAAAAAGGAAGCTTTCCAGTTCGTTTGGTTTCATAGCGCGAGAATTTCAGCTGAAAAAAATGGAAAAAATGCCTAGCAAACTAACAAACTAACAATTGCAAATGCACTCGAAGGCCGGCCCATTGTTGTTTTTGTTTTCTTTTTTTTTTCGATTCTGATTCTGATGGTGTGGTGGTGGTGTTTTGGTCCCAGAATAAGTGGAAAAAGGAAACTGCTAATGATGATGATTACCATCCCAAGCCAACCATCGTCATTATCAGGCGTCGCCGACATCGTCGTCAATCGTTCTTGGCATTTTGTGTCTAGTTTACCTACCTTCCTGCCAGCAGCAACAACAAGAACATCGCATAACAATGCCAACTACGTCCTGGCGTCACATTCTGTTTGTTGCGTTTCCCTGCCTTTTGTTTCACCCCATATCTCCATCTCCTGAGACTCCTGCCCATTCCACATAAATTTGCATTCAATGCCTCCGCCCCGGAAGGTGTCGGGGTATATGGATTATGTGGTCAGTTGAGTGAACTATCTTAATGTTTGAAATATTCCGAATTTCGGTTTTTGATTTTGGATATTTTCGTCAAACCGATTTCGATATACATTAAACCTCCGAAAAATGTAGGCGCTTTTTTTATAGTAATTAGATTATTTAATTTCCCGGTACATTCCTTGATAGCTGGGTTCCTTGGCAATTTTATTTAAATTTGTTTGTTATACGCAATATATATTACTAAATTCATCCAATTTCATTAAAAAATATTTAATATATAGGGTTTTATGAATTCGAGATATCCGCATTCTAGCCACTTGTTGCTGCTTCTAATTTTCCTGTTGTTGTACTGGTTGCATCCCCTTTTCCTGCTGTTTTTTTTGTTGTTTTGTTTTTGTTTTTGCGCATTTGAGTTTGCGTTCCGCTTGACAAAGTTCTTCTGCGCAGTGTTTGTTGTTGTTATCTTTGGCCGGTGGTCATTTGCCAACAGTTTGAGAGCCACTGACGCCGCCTGCACTTGCCAAACGCAGGTGGAAAAGAGATGGAGCATGCTCTCTCAATACACTAAAAAAACGATCAAGTAATTAGTTAAAATGAGTCTAATAAAATATTTAAAAAATATAATAAAACTGGTCAATTTATAAGTTTATACTACGCTATTCTGTGTGTTAATATTTTGTTATCACTGAAACTGAACGCGAATTCTTTAGCTCTGTTAATTTTTATATTACAAATTATATAATTATTTCGTTTATAGAGTCTTAAATCTCTGTTCAAAACAATGATTTCCTTTACATTCAATGCCCTATTTTTCCGAGTGCAGCTTGCTCTCACCGCCTCGCTCACTCACCTGCGATCGCTCGCTCTGCCTCTCTTTCTCTCCGGCGGTTGCGACTGGTGTTTTTGTTTTTGCGACCGGGACCGTCGTTCGCACTTCACTTCGCTTCAGAAATGCGTCGTCGTCGGACGTCGCCGTCGCTGGGCCGTCGGTACCACCACAATTGTTTAACGCAATTGTTTTAACGGTTCGAATTAAAGTGCAAATTAAAATATATATAAAAAAAAAAGCAAAAAAGAAGTACAAAAAACTAGGAAACAACAAATGAAAAATTCGCATTTTTTTGTGTTTTGTTCAAGTGCCAAAAAAGTGAAAAAAAACTTGGCATTGCCACAGTTTCGAGACCTTTGTGCTTTATAGTTAAAATAACAAGAATTTAAGGTTTATCTAAGTCGACTGTCTTGTGATACCGAACGCGAAGATATATATCTAAACACGACAAAAAACAGTTGAGATTAAATTCCAGATAACGCAAAAGTTTCCTATTTAATTACGCTCGAGGTGCAAACACTTGTTGTTAGGGGTGATTCTTCTTATAAAGGTTTTCTTGTGCTCAGTTTCCCATGACGAGCGAGGAGTAGGAAATGCAGGAAATGTCTTGACATGCACACAAATACACTCGGAAAAAACACCAAATAAAACATAATATTTTATGAATTTCTCAAGAGTTTACTCCGTCGAAAAGTTCAAGATTTTAAGTTGTTATTAGGGGAACTATATTTTTCTTGAAATTTTACAAAACCTCCACCAATGTTATTAGGGGCATGCTAAAGGCACCTGTACTTGGAAGACGATCAAGGGTGGGAATCTTCCCACCATATGGCTTATGTTCCCTTTCTTGCCGCATTTGTTTTTGTAACTTTTAGTGGCTTCCTTTGAGGATCGAATGCGGATCCTTTGACCTTTTCATTTATCTTTCTCCTACCTTCGTCGTTTTCGTAATAAATCCATTTGGGTTTCCAATTTCAGTGGTCTTTACAGCGGGTAATTAGAAGCAGACATCCCCCTTATTTTTACGGGTTCGATGGCAATAGAATTTACTTTGGGATAGGGTTTCACGAAGATGTTACATCGCCAGATTATGTGGTATAGGGATTATTGTATGACTTTACTTTTGACCACTAATCCTTTTTCCATTTACTTGGATTGGTTCAAAACCCTTCTTGATTGAATACCTGCTTTTTTGTTATTGAAAAATTCTTGAGCATTATAACTTTAATCACTCGAATCCCTAGAATTTACTACTATATTGTTATATCTCGAACTTCTAGGTGAAAATATCTAATATCTAAAACACCGTTTCTTCGTAATTATTTTTTAATTTAGGCAGTTTTATTTAAAATATAGTTTAGCCACTCACTGCAGGAAGTTCTTCGGAATATGTATAATTTTTATCATACCACAACATGCAACTAAAGCCTTTAGAATTGAATATAGCCTTGATTGCAGCGACTTTCACTTGGCAGGAATGCCGCAAAGAACAAGAATCCGCATCCAAATGGGAACGAGAACTAAAACTGAAGCTAAAAGCTAAAAACTTGGTATGGCAGCTCGGATCTGGTTGGAGTGGTGGAAGTGGAAGCCAGGAAAACCGGGGGCGTGGCCGGGGGCCCACTGAAGGGGGTGGTTCCACCAGTTGGAGTTGCCGCATGAGTTAAGCTTGTGGTTGGCCTTCACTGACTTTGGCATCGATTGGGTGGGTTTGACCCACTAGAATGGTTCCACATACACATATATACTATATAGTGATTGTATGCACATTCTATGGCATTTTCAGTGTGCTTTCGATTCTTGGCATTAATCTTATCGTTCTGGACAGATAAAATAACTTTCGGGTTACGGTTGTGTTACGGTTGTTGTTTCGATTTGATAAAATATTTTCGCCATTCGCTGTTGTGTTCTTTTTGATTTTTTGGATTCGGAACTGAGGGTTTTTCCAAACGATCGATTTCGATTTTGGCAATCTAAAGGTCGTAAAACTATTTTCGGGGCTCTTGGAGTGGGGTTATAGATGGCAATCTTATTTCCATGATCACTCAATTAGTTGATTTAACGTTTGAAGTGCTTACTTCCCGTGCGTACGGTGCTTACTCTCAATAGTATTTGTATTCCAATGGATTACCAAGGATTTTGATATTGTTTTGTTGTTCTTAAATAAATTAAATTTATATTTTGTACCAATATATCATTTTTACCAAATGAAAAATGTGTAAGAAAGGCCAAAAATATTTTAAGTTTTTCCCAACAAAATAAAATGATACCAGCTAAAGGCAGCAAAAGAGCCGACAGCAAAACAAAGCATAAATACCAATAAATCGCTGGTTGTTGGCCATCAAACAAAACGAATCAAAACAATCGAAATGCACAGTTAAAGTTAAAAGCCGGCTCTGCTTGATTAACTGTTTGGCTGGTTTTTCGATATTATTTTTGTTTTTGTTTTCGGTTCCCAAGTGTCACCAAAGTGGCTTTAAACCAAAATAAATAAACACAAACTTGTTGGCCGCAGACGACGACAGTGAGTGAAAGTGACAGTGAACTCAATTGACCTGAAACGAATTCGAAATACGAGCACGTGTTGTCACCGTCTCTCTCTTTCTTCCACCATCTGCCCGTCTCTTTCGCGGCCTTATCATAACCATTTTTGGTTAGATAAAGTGCGTATAAAATATATATTAAATAATGCCTGAATAATGAGAGTTGGTGAGGCTTATTCGAAGGTTTTCCAGGTATTAGAGCACTCGATTTACTCTCCACAACACTGAGAGAAAGAGGAAGTGATTTAAATACAAAGTAAATAAATAAAAAATATAATTACATTTTTGGTAGATAAGAAAAGCCATAATTGTACTAGATTTTTTTCAATATTTTTTAAAAATTGATCCTAATCTCACGCAATATTTTCTCGCAGTGTGGTAGCAGCTTTTACTTTTCGCCCAAACTTCCGTACTTCCTATGCCTTTTCACGTGCAATTAAGCAAAAGTCGCAGCCGTTTAAATCAATTAAAATCTGTGTTACTCAATCACAACTCATTCGCCCAAAAACCCAACCTCCCTTTTCCCTCGCCAAAGGTTCAGTCAACTTTTTGGAGTCGAGAAGCGAACCGGTTGGCTTTTTTCTCTCTGTTTTTACCTTTCCCCACCGCCCACCGCCCCCTCTTTAAATATATTTTTATTTTTTTCGGCAATGGCAATTACGAGTTAAAGTTTGTAAGCGGCTTTTGTTGTTTACCATTCGTCTGTGCTCACTGTATTCAGTTCGCTTGCAGTTCATGTCGTCGACGCTCCACTTTATAAATGGGTAGGAAAAGATGAAAGTTTTTCCCTGCTCAACAGCAATTAATATTAATACGTAACAACAAAAAGGAAAAAAATGAAGAAACGTTGAAAAACAGCGCATTAAGTAAACAATTTTGAAGAGTACATAAAGCGTCACATTATATGACAGTTACTCAAAGTTTTCCCTTGTACATTTCTCAATTTGTCCAGATGTCAAATGGGTAATGTGGATAAAAGGGTTACGGTAGAAGAAGAGGGCATTATCTATTATCTATTCCAAGGCCCTGACTCACAGGGATTTTGTTTATTTTTTATGGTTTAGCTTCAAAACGGGTGGGGTAATAATTTGTTTACCTATCAGCGGAAATGTGAGCCAAGCGCGTGTTTGTGAAATGTGATTTAGGTATTTACACGAGTATTAAGGAATATGGATATATCATTAATGGATATAATAAAATATAAATGCTTACGTTTAATATATAATATTATTTTATATCATATTATCATAAATTAAAATACTTTTAATAATATTTATATAAAAAATATTTTAATTTATGATAATATAATATAAATTTATCATAAATTAAAATACTTTTAATAATATTTATATAAAAAATATTTTAATTTATGATAATATGATTTAAAATAATAATATTATAAAAGCATTATAATGAGGCGTTTGATAAGGAAAAACCTTATTTATAGACATGCCCGGTTCTCAACCCATTGATCTTGCCTAAAGTGTCGCATAATTACCTGGGGAGCAATTAAGCAAAAAAGGGAAAAGGTAAAAGCTGAGAAAAAACAAGGCATCAAAAGCAAAAGTTGATGAGCCGCAATATAGTGGTAGGTTTCGTTTCCCCCCCGAACTTCATAACACGCATGATGGGTGTTAAAGGTTCAAGCTCTTTTTCTTGTCTTTTTTTTTTGAGTAATTATGGAAGGCTTTCTTTGGCCATCAACCTGGAATAGAGTGGGGTTTACGGCGGAGCTTTTCTTTTTGTTCGTACATTGTGAAATATATTTTCCCGCGGCCAGCGACCTCGGCATATGGGAAATAGATGGCACTAGATGACGACCGCCCACTCGATGGCATATCAAACAATATCATATCGCTTCGCAGCGATTGATAATAATTAGAGTGCTTAATGTGATTGGGAAAGCCAAATTGAATGGCTGGCCATTAGGCCATTAGAAAGCGTTGCAATTGACATTAATAGCCTTAAATGGCCTCGACTGCATTTTCACCTTCCTCACAACAGCTTTTCAGCTGTTTTCCTCCGTTTAAGTAAGAGCATCTGTTGTGGTTTTCTTTTCTTTTCCTTTCTTTCTCTTTAACTCGACTGACCCTCAGTTGCCCTTGTCAACCTCGCTCGTATTTTTTCAGCTGGAGATCATCACATTCTCGATTCAATTATTTGCTAATTATTTGTGTACATGCCCTCCATGAGATGCTATATTACTTAGCTTTCTTTGTGTTAATCATATGCAAATCAGCTGCCTGCTAAAACGGTGATGGTGTGCCGCCTCTCTCCTTTCACTCGTTTTCTGGAGTCTCTTAAAAGCTCGAAATGGGCGAGAGAAAAGTGTAATTGTTTATCAGTTTACAGATTGAAACTTGTATATCTTTTTTGGGAATTATAATAAATGATTTTTTTTTTATTAATTTTTAATAATTATTTAGGGACTGTAATCATGAAAATATATTTTATTAGCCCCTTAAAAACAATATTTTTTTTGTTTTTTGTTTCTAAAATGTTTTTCTTTAGCGGACAAAAAAATTCTTTAACGGACAATTTGTCCGTTATTCGTCCCCGACGCTTACAATAATGTTTTTTAAATCAACAATAGACCGCCACGCCCCCGGGTCTTTGGGCCCGCCCCTTTGTTGCTGCACTTAGCTGTAGTTATTACAGATTTTTTTTTTTCCATTTTTTCTCTATGCATACCTTCCACTCTTTTTCCACTGCCTTTTGCTACACTTCATTATGGTCTTTTTCCTCTGATTTTTTCCCGCCCTTTGCTGCATGGCATGCATAATGACAACGTGTAATTTGGCCTTTCTTTTCTCCTCCTGCATATTTCTTGCACGTTTGTGTGGCACTCACATTTATCCCCCGTCTATCCTATACCACCTCCATCAGCATTACCATCTACATCACCAATTCCATTTTCATAACCCCACCCCTTACCCCAGCCAATTGGAAGCGGGACCTCACGGCATCTCGTGGGTTGTTAAAGGCCTGATTGCGAATTATGGGCAAGTTTTTCAGAAAAAACTGAAAAGTCTGAAAACTCTCTGGCGGAAAGCTCCCAAAGGCACAAAGGAATCGAAACGAAGAAAGGGGCTGGGGGGCTATGGTTTGCATGTCTCGGGGGCGTGGCCGCATCACAAAACTTTATATGATCGCATTTTATGCTAATTTACGAGTATTTTTCTCTTTTCAATTAATTTCTTCCCAAGGGAGTGGCGCACCGCTGATTCCATTATAATATGCATATAACATATGATATATTTGGTCGGGGGATCCATTTCTATGCAGGCAGCGTTTTTATTTGTATTTTTCCAATTTGCAAACCATGAAGGGATTTGCTAATTGATAATTCAAATAAGTGCGTGATTTGTAATCAAAATGTAAACAAATACCAAGTAAATAAGCAGGAATTTACAAGTAAATAGGAAAAATCATTTTTGAATAATCCATGATTTATTTTATAAGATTCTCAATGACTAGGGTTTATTTTTTCTTGCCTACAGTTGTAAAATGCAAGTAATGTTAATAATGACAATTTTTTTTAAACATCAATTAATTAATATGATTATGTTGGGACTTGGAATTTATATTTCGCTAGTCATCTTAACTTAATTAAATATATTTTAATAAATTAAAATGTGATATAAATAAATACGCTATAGTTGACTTAGGGTCACTTTCAATTAGGCAAATGAATGAATGGATAAATCAATCAATGAATGCTTCAGTGAATGAATGAACTCGTTGTTCACAATAAACGGAAATGCTAATGAATGAGACAGACAGGTGAATTTCCAACCCTCTGACCTTCAAGCCAGCGTGCGAATAAGCTAGTCATGTATAATTTGATCTTAATTTTAAGAGAACACATGAAATGAAATGCCTTTTCTCTCTGTGTAGATCCAAAAGTTTGTTTAATTTCTGCACTCGACTTGGGTTTTATTTTCGGCTCTTAAGCAAATATTGGCTCGGCCTGGAAAAATGTTTATGCGAACTCCGGGGTCTATATAAACATACAGATATATATATTTTGAAAGTAGATATCTGTATCTGAATGTCTTTCTTTTTCTTTTTTTTCTGTAAGGAGACTTTTGCTTTTGCTGTGTCTAAAATTTCTAGTAGGCAAATAAATCGCATTTGCGAGAGGGGGAAGGTGGTGGATATGGGAGATATATATCTTGTCATGCTTCAGCGCGTTGTTGGCGCTTCAAACTAGAAAAAAAAACAACCTGCGAACCATTGTTGTTGTTGCTGTCGCATTTATTACAGGTGTGTCTCACCATCCATCTCTTTTACTCCCACGGCACTCGCAGGCTGCTCAGGTGCATAATCAAAGCGAATTTGTGTGCGAAATGAGTTCAAGCTGCCGTCTTTTTGCTGCTGTTGCAACTGTCCGCTGTCAGTTGATTTATCTACATATTAATGCATTATAAGTATATATGTATATTGTCGGAAAAACAAGAGAGAACTCTGTAGTCGACTATTAGATACCCGTTACCCAGCAAACCAATATTGAAACACGAATTAACGCGATGGCGCCGCCTAGCGGCAGTCAGTAGTACCACCAGCCATCTAGCGGAAGGAATCGGAACCATAAGGGATTTTTAGATTGGATTCTAGCTTTTATAGTTTCCGAGATCTTAGCGTTCATACGGACAGACGGACGGACATACGGACAGAATGTATATACTTTAGAAGGTTGGAAACGCTCCATACTTACATCCTCTCTCACGAACACAATATACCCTTTTAATCTACGACTAACGGGTATAAAAATAGGAAAAATGCCTGCGCACGAACAGAGAGGTGGCGCGTATGTAAAGGGGAAATCAAATGGTAGCCGTGCAAACCGGAAAATTGCCTGGGAAAGGCCTTTGCCAGCCAAGACTGACTCTCAGAACCGAAAAAAACGAGTTTGTGAAATAATTGTAAGCCCAAATGAAAAATGGGTTTACATTTCTGGTGAATGTGCAAAGTGGAAAAATGTTTATATAGTCAAAATATAAACTCAACCCTTAGTTAGCACTTTTCATAAATTTATATGTCATGGCTTCGATTTCTACTTGTTTATTATTAATTTGATAAGTGTCTTTGTTTATTATTGATTGATTGTGAACTTATTTTGTTGATTTGGGTTTTGTTTTTTGATTATTTGTTTATTTTTTTGATAAACCCTGATTTGCTGTAGAATTTACGATACAAATTCCCTTTTGTAGAGGAAGAAGCACCATTCACTTTTTTTTATGGCGCCTTCCGAGAAATACTCATGATTTCCAATGTCGTAGACATTGAGTTGGTGTTTTTTTTTTTTTAGTTCTGAGTGTGCCAGAGATAGCATTTCCGTGTGTCTTCGATAAGGCAGCCAATTCGCAATGCATTTTGATAGCGTTTTTGATAGAAGTAGCTCTTGCATCACCGATAAGAACAAAGAATAAACCAAGAACAATAGCAATAATAATAACAATGACTAAGCGTTGAATCACAATTAATACTTACCTATAAAATATCATATAGCGGTGAAATGTTCCTCAAATTACAATTAAACGGCAGTGACAAAGAAAAGCCAACGAAAAGCGAACAGTAAAACGATTAAAAAGTGAAGATATAAAAATAAATATATAAAACCAATAAGCAAATACCAAAGATCGGATTTGGATCGACATGTTCGACGTACCGCCAAAATGTCCGGCGCTGGCCAACAAGTTGGGCGGTCTCTTTGGATGGCGACACACCTACAAGGTGGCCGCCAAGCACGAGGGGATTCCCCACGGGCAGCTCCACAAGTCCTACTCCCTCACGCTGCCCAAGCGACCGCCATCGCCCTCGGCCTACTCGTGTGTGAAGGTAAAGATATAAGGATATCCTAAATATAAAGATATAGGAAATCTAAAATGGACAAGTTTAAGGATGGAAAAAGGAAATTTACTGCAAAAAACCCTTAAAACAATGGGAATACCATCAAAGATAATCAGTTTCTACACGAAATGATATAATATAATATAATTTGATATAATAGATATAATTCATAAAATGTTTAAACAATTATTTTTGATTAAGTAAAAAGTATTCCAATAATTTTATTAACAATTTTGATAATATATTTTTCTACGTGCCTATCTATACACACGACAAATACGATCACAATCTCTTTTTGGCATTCCTACAGTTCGATACGTCACTTGTTAGCCCCGCGGCCACGCCCACATTGCATTTTCAATGTTTTTATGATATATTGATATATGAGAACGAGATGAGATCGTGTTGTCTGCTGGTTGGCGCATAATTTCCATTGACAAATGACCATAAAATCAACGAGGCACAGTGGGTTGAAATAAGCAGAAAAGTAAAAATACTAAAAACTAACTTTTTTTGTTTCTGAAAAAAGTTTTTTTTTTAATTCCTGAAAAAGTTTTTTTTTCTTGCTGGAAAAAATATGATAAAATAATATGATAAAGTTCCGAACCACTGTGCCCCAACTGCATTCTTAACGTTCCGTTCACCGCGGCAAATCGCGATTTGGAATCCCAAAAATCGGTGCTGCATCCGCCAGTTAGAATACCTGAATGCGCGCGCTCTTTGACCCACAAACAAAAAAAAATCGAACAAAAACCATGTGGGGAAACAAACCAAAAACAAAAACAAAAGCAAAGGCGAACCGAGAAGAGAAGTAAAGAAAAAGAGGCGAAAAATAGCCGAAATTATTGCGCCAAGTTGACGTTCGGTTCGACGTTCCAGTTCTGCAGCTCCTCGTCTCAGTCGCTGAGCCTCCTCCAACGCTTTTGACTGGTTTTCCAGCCATGATGCAATTGTTTTGTTTCTTATACACATGGAGAAAAATATTTAATAAATTATAAGATATGATGTATAATTTACATAAATTATGAATTAATTTATATTAAATTAATGACTCAGTAACAATTTATTAAAATCATAAAATTAGTATGAATCTTAGCGAGAAATAATAAAGCAATACAGCTTGAAAAAATATCGACAGTTTGCTATATCTCGATAGTTTTTGTCAAAATATCGAAAATATCGATAGCATATTATATTTTGAATTATTTGATATTTCTTCACTCTGATGTCTAAATTAAACACCCAATCTTTAATGGGATTTTCTGCGAGTGCTGTTGTTGTTGCTGTTGGCCGGCATTTGGCATTTGTTGTGGAATCCGAAGCCGAATTCGAATCCATCGGAATGCCAAAAGCTACACCGCCAGCTCCTTTCCTCAGTTCAGTTCAGCTCAGCTCAGCTCGACTAGATGATTGCAATTTGGGGCGCTGGAGGTCGTCGTGGTCTCGCTTATTAGGCGTCGCTCAGGGAGTTCAAGTTGAGCCCACGTGAGCCGAGATTTGGATGGAATCAAATCTGGATGGAGTGATGGAGTGACTCAACACGTATTATGGTTGCTCCATGCGGAAGCACAGATGTGCAGATGGTGCAAATGGGATGTGAGAAGCGAGTTCCCGAGACGATGCGTCTCCATTGCCTCTTTTAGATTGCAGTTTGCAGTTTGCAGATTGCAGACTCGAGTTTCGAGATTTTGGGGGAGGGCATGGATGTTGGGAAAGACTTCCGCGACTTCCATGGCCCCCAGTCTAATGGGAATAGCAGATGCAAGAGATGCACGTCTGATTTTTTCGCTACTCTTTTTCTTCTTTTTCTTGAGAGTACAGTAAATGCTCTAAGCAGTGAACTTGCAAAAATAGATGGTGTTCTTTCATGTTAGTAAAAAAATAAGAAAAAAAACTAAGAAAAAAAAAAGAAAAAAAAAGAAAAAAAAAAGAAAAAAAAAGAAAAAAAAAGAAAAAAAAAGAAAAAAATAAAAAAATAAAAAAAGAAAATAACAAATTCGAACAACAAAACTAATCGTAAATTTGTCCGTTTTTTTTTTTTTTTTCTCATTTCCAGCCCGATTCCTGGGTGACCGTGACCCATCTGCAGACACAGTCGGGCATCCTCGATCCGGATGACTGTGTGCGCGACGTGGCCGACGACCGGGAGCAGATACTGGCCCACTTCGAGGACCCGGGACCGGATCCGGGCGTCCCGCAGGGCGGCGGCGACGGTGCGTCGGGCAGTTCGTCCGTGGGCACCGGCTCGCCGGACATTTTCCGCGATCCGACCAACACGGAGGCGCCCACCTGTCCGCGCGATCTGTCCACGCCGCACATCGAGGTGACCAGCACTACGTCGGGTCCGATGGCCGGACTAGGAGTGGGCCTGATGGTCCGTCGCAGCAGTGATCCCAATCTGCTGGCCTCCCTGAAGGCGGAGGGCAGCAACAAGCGCTGGTCGGCGGCGGCTCCCCACTACGCTGGCGGAGATTCCCCCGAGCGCCTGCTCCTGGACAAGGCCGGTGGCCAGTTGTCGCCCCAGTGGGAGGAGGACGACGATCCCGGCCAGCAGCTAAAGGAGCAGCTGCTCCAGCAGCAGCAGCAGCCACATGGAGCAGGATCAGCCAACAACCACCAGCCATTCGCTCGATCCGGCCGCCTGTCCATGCAGTTTCTGGGCGACGGCAATGGCTACAAGTGGATGGAGGCGGCCGAGAAGCTGCAGAGCCAGCCGACAACAGCCCAGCAGATGCATCATCATCATCCCTCTGGCAGCTCCTATTCCAGCAAATCGCTGCCCCGGGAGAGCAAGCGCAAGGAGCCGCTGGGCCAGGCATACGAATCCATACGCGAGAAGGACGGCGAGATGCTGCTGATCATCAACGAGTACGGCAGTCCGCTGGGACTGACGGCTCTGCCCGACAAGGAGCACGGCGGCGGACTGCTGGTGCAGCACGTGGAGCCGGGCAGTCGGGCGGAGAGGGGACGGCTGCGTCGCGATGATCGCATCCTCGAGATCAACGGCATCAAGCTGATCGGACTGACTGAGTCGCAGGTTCAGGAGCAGCTGCGTCGGGCCTTGGAGAGCTCGGAGCTGAGGGTTCGAGTGCTGCGCGGGAATCGGAGCAGAAACTCCAAGGTGGCCGAGATGGTGGAGGTGGCCACGGTGTCGCCCACCCGGAAGCCACATGCCGCTCCAGTCGGCACCTCCCTCCAGGTGGCCAACACACGCAAGCTGGGCAGAAAGATTGAGATACTGCTGAAGAAGGGACCCAATGGACTGGGCTTCTCGGTGACGACGCGCGACAATCCCGCCGGCGGACATTGCCCCATCTACATCAAGAACATCCTGCCGCGCGGAGCAGCCATCGAGGATGGTCGCCTGAAGCCTGGCGATCGCCTGCTGGAAGTGGACGGCACTCCGATGACGGGGAAGACGCAAACGGATGTGGTGGCCATTTTGAGGGGAATGCCAGCGGGGGCCACTGTGAGGATTGTGGTCTCGCGGCAGCAGGAGTTGGCCGAGCAGGCTGGCCAGCCGGCGGCGGAGAAGAGTGTGACTGCAGTTGCTGCTCCCGCTCCGGCTGCCATTCCAATTCCCGTCCAGAAATCCAGCAGTGCACGATCTCTGTTTACCCAGCAATCGCAGCTCAACGAATCTCAGCACTTTATCGATGCGGGCAGCGAGTCGGCGGCCTCGAATGTAAGTTTGTAAACAGAATTAGAGAATCTCTAGAGGATTTCTAACCCAAATTCTATCCTAAACCCACAGGACAGCCTGCCCCCGAGCAGCAACAACTGGCATTCGCGCGAGGAGCTGACCCTTCACATTCCCGTTCACGACACCGAAAAGGCCGGACTGGGGGTCAGTGTGAAGGGCAAGACGTGCTCGAATCTGAATGCCTCCGGATCGAGTGCCTCCAGCGGCAGCAACGGAGGAGGAGGAGCAGGAGGACTGATGAAGCTCGACGGCGACCTGGGGATATTCGTGAAGAACGTCATCCATGGTGGAGCGGCGTCGCGCGACGGTCGCCTGCGGATGAACGATCAGCTGCTGAGCGTGAATGGAGTATCGCTAAGGGGTCAAAATAACGCCGAGGCCATGGAGACACTGCGTCGAGCGATGGTCAATACGCCCGGCAAGCATCCGGGCACCATAACCCTGCTCGTGGGCCGCAAGATCCTGCGATCGGCCAGCTCCAGCGACATCCTGGACCACAGTAGCAGCCATAGTCACAGCAATAGCAGCAGCGGCGGGAGCAATTCGAATGGCAGCGGCCATAACAACAATAGCAGCTCGAATGCCAGCGACAATTCCGGAGCCACGGTCATCTACTTGAGTCCCGAGAAGCGGGAGCAGCGTTGCAATGGCGGCGCCACTGGAGGCAGTGCCGGCAATGAGATGAACAGGTGGGTTGGGTGCTTAAACCAGGGTTCGGAAAGTAACACACGGTAAAAACTTGTTAAAATGTAAAAAATTGTATACACGGCGTGTTTTTTACACAGCGTGTTTTTAACACAATGAGTTGTTGACATTAAAGTGTCAGAAAAATTCACAGTTTTCTAGAGTATGAAACTAACATATAAGATATTTCCCTTCGATTCGTTAATGTCACTAAAATGTAATTTTCATTTGTGTTAAAAACATGCTGCGTAAAAAACACGTCGTGTTAATAATACATTGTGTAAAAAAAACAAGTGAGCTGTGTGCGTTAACAATTATTTTTCACATTCTAACACTTTTGTATCAACAATTTTGCTCATCCTGTAAAATACAATTTATAATGTTTTTAACACGTGTGTCAATTTTTGAACCCAGGGTTAAACTAGTAGAAAAGATTAACTACATGTAAACAATTGTTCTACAGATGGAGCAACCCCGTTTTGGATCGCCTAACCGGTGGCATTTGCTCGTCGAACTCAGCGCAGCCATCCTCCCAGCAGCAGCAGCCGACACATCCCTCCCAGCAGCAACAGCAGACGCAGCAGCAGCAGCAACAGCAGCGCCGCCTGCCCGCACCGCCCGTTTGCAGCAGTGCAGCGTTGAGGAACGAGAGCTACTACATGGCCACCAACGACAACTGGTCGCCGGCGCAGCTGCACCTGCTCACTGGCCACGGCAACACGGCGCTGCTCATCGAGGACGACGCTGAGCCCATGTCGCCGTGAGTCATCCTCTAGGAAAGCCACTAAATACCTGAATTAATCCCGAATCTTCTTCCAACAGAACCCTGCCGGCGCGTCCTCACGATGGGCAGCACTGCAACGCGAGCAGCGCCAATCCATCGCAGAATTTGAACGCAGCCGGCGGAAGCCATCCGGTGGTCGTGGTACCGGGCACACCGTCGACGTCCAGCAACTTTGATGCCACCTACTCGTCGCAACTGAGCCTGGAGACCAACTCCGGCGTGGAGCACTTCTCGCGCGATGCCCTCGGCAGGCGCAGCATCTCGGAGAAGCATCATGCGGCGCTGGATGCCCGCGAAACGGGCACCTATCAGCGGAACAAGAAGTTGCGCGAGGAGCGGGAGCGCGAGCGACGCATCCAGCTGACCAAGTCGGCTGTCTACGGGGGATCCATTGAGTCGCTCACCGCCCGCATAGCCAGTGCGAATGCCCAGTTCTCGGGCTACAAGCACGCGAAGACGGCTTCGAGCATCGAGCAGCGGGAGACGCAGCAGCAAATGGCCGCGGCCGCCGAGTCGGAGGCCAGGGATCAGCTGGGCGATCTCGGCCCGTCGCTGGGCATGAAGAAGTCCTCGTCGCTGGAGTCGCTGCAGACGATGGTGCAGGAGCTGCAGATGTCCGATGAGCCGCGTGGCCATCAGGCGCTGCGGGCGCCGCGTGGGCGTGGCAGGGAGGATAGTCTGCGAGCGGCGGTGGTCAGCGAACCAGATGCGAGCAGTGAGTTTTTTTTCTATATTATATTATTATATATTAGGGTAAGAATTTCTCAACTTTTTGTTAAATTTTTTGGTGTCCATTTAGGGGCGCTATGAATTTTTGAAGTTAGGAACTTCAAAAATGTTCTCAAACTTAAAATTAGTATATTACGGGAACGGCTTAAAAAAACAACGTGCAAAAATATTTTCTTAAATTTTTTGTTGTCCAAAAATTATGAACTTTAATTATTTGAAATTTTTTATCTCGGTTTTAAAGTCTTCTTCATCCTATAAAATAAACTCAACTATCCAAGATTGTCCATCTCATAACCTACTTAATTTACCCGAAGAAACATTTTTGTTCCTTTTCATCATCTCCAAGATTTATAATTTTTTTTGCTAATTTAGAAAATAATAATGATTATACTAAATATATGTGATTTCTTTTAGAGCCCCGCAAGACCTGGCTTCTGGAGGACGGCGATCACGAGGGCGGCTTCGCTGCGCAGCGGAATGGACCCTTTCAGAGCTCCCTGAACGATGGCAAGCATGGCAGCAAGTCGTCGCGGGCCAAGAAGCCGAGCATTCTGCGCGGCATCGGGCACATGTTCCGCTTCGGCAAGAACCGCAAGGACGGCGTGGTGCCGGTGGACAATTATGCGGTGACCATATCGCCGCCCACATCGGTGGTCTCCACCGCCACGTCGCCGCAGTTGCAGCAGCAGCAGCAGTTGCAGTTGCAACAGCAGCAGCAGCAGCTGCAGCAGCAACAGATACCCACCGCTGCATTGGCCGCGCTGGAGAGGAATGGCAAGCCGCCGGCGTATCAACCGCCGCCACCGCTGCCTGCTCCGAATGGCGTTGGTGGTAGCAATGGCATCCATCAGAACGACATCTTCAACCATCGCTATCAGCACTATGCCAACTACGAGGATCTGCACCAGCAGCATCAGCAGCACCAGATTAGGTGAGAGCTCACATCCTGTGCTTCCCTTGCATCCTTTCATTCGGTTGGTGGCGGGATAATAACTTTAAAATAATATATTAGCCATTTAACACCACATTTGTACATATGTGTCGTTTGTCTCTCTTTTTCGCCCCTTTTTTCTCTCTCTGTTTCGCGTATCTGTTTGTCTATGTTTGTTGTCCATGTGTTAACCACCCACACGCACACTCACCCACCACTACACACATCACTAAACCAATTACACTGGTAAAAAAAAAACAAATAACACATAACGAAGCAGTGGAGACGAGTCCCCCACATCCATTTCGGAAACGCTTTCGGAGTCGACGCTCGAGTGCATGCGACAGCAGGTCATCCGGCAGCGCATCAAGGTCGAGGCGGAAAGGTAACCGAAACCCACCCACAAGCACACCCACTCCACCACCCACAACCCCACTACTCATACGTACAAAAACCCCAGTGCAATGCGATTTGTAGATATAAAGACTGTTTTTGGTAATGGATCAAAAGAATAAAAACTAAAACGTAGTATTTATGTATTTTCGTCGAAAATTCAAATCCATATTTTTCACCCTAAAATATCAGTTTTTTGGTCGTAACAATGAAAATAATAATCCAAATATGGAGTGTCATACCTCGATGAGCTCGTAATTAAATTCCCAATCGTTTGGTATTCAAACCTAGAAATTTTCAAATTTTGTCATTTTTCGCAAAAAAATGTGATGTAACCCCTTATAAAAAATGCGAAAATTGATCAAAAAATAAATTTCCCAGAAAGTGATGGGGATCGTTAGCTTAGGTTGTTAGCTGTTCGGGACAGTCGGTCTTTTAGCTGTAGGCCTTGAATTGTCCAAGCTAAGACTAAAAAAACATAAAAAAAAGGGATTATTTTCGTCGAAAATTGGAATCTATATTTTCCACCCTAAAATATCATTTCTTTTTGCAATAGCAATGGATTTACCAGAGGATTTAAATGTAGTAATAGTTAGCCAACCGAATTGCACTGCACCCCAACACTAAATAAATGGATTTTGGCTGCTTACTCGTAATGCTTGTTAAATTTTATGTTTTCGCCGACGAACACTAACCCACAAACAAACCCTAAACATTTTGTAAATTACTCATAAAACCATTACCCGCTTGCTTTCGCAGTCGCCGCCATCAGCATTACCATTCGCAGCGCAGTGCGCGCTCGCAGGATGTGAGCATGCACTCGACGAGCTCCGGCTCCCAGCCGGGATCCTTGGCCCAGCCGCAGTCGCAATCCAATGGCAGCGGAGTCCGTCCCATGAGCAGCTACTACGAGTACGAGACGGTGCAGCAGCAGAGGGTGGGCAGCATCAAGCACAGCCACAGCAGCAGCGCCACCTCGTCCTCCTCGTCGCCCATCAATGTGCCGCACTGGAAGGCGGCGGCCATGAACGGCTACTCGCCGGCCAGCCTGAACAGCAGCGCTCGGAGTCGCGGTCCGTTTGTGACCCAGGTGACCATACGTGAGCAGAGCCACCTGCTGCAGCAGCATCACCAGCAGCAGCAACAGCAGCAGCAGCTTCAGCAGCAGCCCACCTACCAGACCGTTCAGAAGATGTCCGGAGCATCGCAATATGGCACTGCCGCCGGCTCCCAGCCGCACGCCTCCAAGGTGTGACTATAGGTGTTGGCGCAGGCGCGCGCCACCCGCGATGTGCTGGCCGAGAACCGGGTCATTCTCAGCGAGGCCAACGAGGAGGTGGAGGTCTTCTACTTTGCCACCGAGTGCTGAATTTAGTTTGTTTAGTTTGGAGTGGAGAAGAAATGGAACACACATTGGGGGGTGGGTTGATTATTGTAATCTTTCAAGTGAAACTTTTGTATTCCACATCAATTGTAAGCCTTAAAAATGAAAGCAAGGCCAGAGGAAATATGTTTTATGTTTTGAGCTTTGAAAACCAACGGATGAGGTTGCTACTTAACTTATTTAAAATCCTGATTAATTAATATACCTACAATTATCCGTGATATTTGGTTAAGCAAACAAACGGAAAGAACCAGGATAAAATATTTTCAACGGTCCGCTAGGAGAGGATAACACCGATTTTATGTTTTTTGTAAATTACTTTGCGAATATTACTTTGATTCAACAGATTTCAAACCAATTGACCCACCCTGACACACACACATCTAGGCTAAGTTCACGATTCACAATATATATATACGACATATATAGAGATATGCATATTTGGCGAACCAGAAATTAGACACCAGAAACCAAGAGAGTAACGAGTAAGGAAAGTATTCCCCGTACAGCGCTGCCCATTTGTCGAGTGCTTAGGCTTAGATGTTTAAACTTTAAAGTAAACAAAAACGATTTCCGATTGTATTAAGCTTTAGCTGTAAGTCCAAGTCAAACGCCTTTGTACATAATTAGTTTACGCAGAAGCCAGCAAAAAGAAAAGCAAAGAAAAGGAGAACAACTTTAAATTCCAAAACTACGAAAGGTCTTAAGAATTTCCATTGTCATTTATACTTATTTTTTTTTTTCTTCCAACATTTACATATATATTCTTTGATCTGTAAATAGAACTTGTTTGTTTGTTTTGTTAAGCTTTAAAGCGGACGCCATTTTGTGTGTGCAAACGTGTGGATTTGCAAGAAGCGAAAAGTAAAACTTATAGCCAACCCATATACATTATATAGCTATATGCGTAAGTGAAGCAATTTTTTTTTCCCTAACGATAATCGAGCTTAGAAAAGAGTAAAAGTTTTGTGCAGCCGACCGCGGCCCAGGTCTCTAAAAAAGACAAGCAGCTTAATTTAGTTATACGAACCCATACGATTAAGCCCAATTTAGTGGGTAAGCCTACATGTATAGCGAATATATACGATACTTTAATTTTGTGTACTTCCTAAGTAATTTGTGCGATACCGAATACCGAGTTGCGAATTAAAAGTTACAAATTTTCATAAACCATTCGAGCTGTTCGATTTTCTATATGACAACCAACGACTGACGACAGACGACACTTCAGCTTCATCTCTTCACTGCCTTGGTGCTCTTTCTTATCTTGGACTCTCCTTCGGCGGGCGGTGGAGTGGATGAGCCGGCGGCTGGGAGGGATTTGGTCTTTCTTTTCCTGGGCGATCTGCCCTTGCGTCGCACGAGCTCCTCCGCTGGCGGCTTTGACGCCGGAATGGGCTGCAGCACGGTGAAGTTCTTCAGGAGCTCCGGACTGGGCGTCTTGTCCCAGTGCTCACTAGAGGTTTGGATGGTAATTTGGGGATTAGTTTGAAGGAGCATCAAAAAGTGAACGCGAATTCTTCAGCATATTACATTTACTTGTAAAAAAAAGTACGCGAATTCTTAAGCATTCTATATTCACTATTATTTGTCAATAAATTATCAAATTAAAATAGCAGTGACAACGCGAATTCTTCAGCATCTTACATTCACAATTATTTGGCAATAGATTATCAAATCAAAAAAGCACTCAAAACGCGAATTCTTGAGTGCGCCATACCACTATTATTTGTCAATTAATTACCAAATCAAAATAACACTGAAAACGCGAATTCTTCAGCATCCTACATTCACTATTGTTTGTTAATAAATTATACAAAAAAAATGAGTAAACTAGTGAACTCACTCTGGCAAACTATTTGGCGGCACCACCACGTCCAGGACGTTGTCTATTAGCCGCGACTTGAGCATGCGATCGTTCGTGGTGGTCGAGTGCATCGATGGCGACGTATTGATCTCGATCAGCCAGGGCTTCAGGTTATTGTCGATGATGATGTCATAGCCGTAGACCTCGAAACAGTGCCGATCGTTGGCCATCACCGGAGCCACTGCGTCCAGGGAGTGACGGATGGTGTCGGTGATGCGGCTCCACAGCATCTCCGAAATGCCCTCGCCCCGCAGGCTGTCCAAATAGAGCCACAGATTCTGCAAGGGCCACTTGCCACCATGGATCGAGTTGTACTCTTGCTGTGGGTTATTTACAAAGCCCATAGGGCGTATGAGTGATATTTGTTATGTAATGTCAAATTTATGATTCAAACATATCAACTTGATATTTTATCATTTCATAAATGCTGTAAAAATACTGTTTTAAATATCGAATTTAGTATTTTTTAAACATACATTGTAAAATAAGATAAACTTAATCTTAATGTCAAAATGATATGAATGCACATATCAATTTGATATTTTGTCATTTTTTTTAGTTCCAACTTACGTTCGTTTTTTGTATGCTAACATTGGTGAGGTGCATAAAGACATTGTCGATCTCGGTGTGGTCGTACTTCTCGGTGCAGAAGCGGCAGAAGCCCTCCTTGTAGAGATACGCCTTCAGCGGATTGAAGGTGGTCACCAGGACGAAGAGTCGCAGATCGAATTTCTTGCCGCCGATGAGCAGCGGATTGTCGATGTACTTGGAGATGACGCAGGTGTCCCTATTGATCTGCGGATAGAAGGTGCGCGCATCGTAGGCGTACTTCTTCAGCTTGGACAGCTTGTTCACCAGATAGATGCCCACGCCCTGTGATTTGCTGCACGGCTTGACGATCCACGTGCTCGCCGGATTGCGATGGAAGACCTCGACGAACATCTGGTAGTCGGAGGGCAGGACAAAGGTCATGGGTATGATGTCCAGGTGCTTGTACCGGGTCCCACCTACTCCGAGTTTCGTGTCTGGCGGATGGCTCTGGGCCAGCGGATCGCCACGTCGTTCCAGATCCTTGCGGTACCGCTTGATGTTCTTGATCAGCAGATCCTTGCGCGACAGCTCCACGGAGTTTGGAAAGTGGTTAATGACTCTGGGGATGGATGATCTATCTATATATCATATCAAAGGATCCTGGGACTACTTACTGATCCGATCGCATGCGATACGGATGATCGATGCCGAAAATGTAGCGGCAATTCTGGGTACAGGCCCAGTAGAAGTTCCATTCGCCATTGAAGGACGGCACCTGCAGCCAGCCCCTTTTCTGGAAATTACTGACCAGCGCCGATTTCTCCCAGTCCGTGCTGTAGTAGATGCCCTTCTGGGACTTCGTTGGCCTCAAGCGACTGCGTATGAACTGCACTCCCATGAGTGGCGATGGATTGGTTATCTTCACCTCCGGCAGGTCATCGTCACTGGTGCAACTGCCGCCGCATTTCTGGCGAAGATTCCTCAAAGCACTCGTCTGGCCCTTCATTTTGGGCCGTTTATGGTCTCTCTCGGTCTCCAACTCTACACTATAATACTGAGAATTTTTCCCCCGATTTCGAGACGATCGTTGTTTAGTTGCTGACAATCTAGTTTTGGCCTGGCTGATGACCTCGGGGCTCTCATTGATTAGGAAAAGAACTTTCAAAAGTACTAACTAAATAAATCTGTTGGGATAAATTGTTTTTAATATTTTAAGACGAATTCTTCAGTAAAATATTAGACCATTGTATTATTGAATAAATTTCAATTTCCTTATTGTTTACATCAGTACTAACTAAAGAAATCTGTTTGGATAAATAGCTTTTCCTAATATTTAAATTAATTCTGTGAAACATCTTAAAATTAAAGTCAAAGGAAACGCGAATTCTTCAGTAAAATAGTTGACCTTCGTATTTTTGAATGCATTTCGATTTCCTTATCGTTTACATCAGTACTAACTAAATAAATCAGTTTCGAAAATAGCTTTCTCTAATATTTAAATGAATTCTTTGAAATATCTTAGAATTAAAGCCAAAAGAAACAGTAATATATTTGACCTTGGTATTTTTGAATACATTTCAATTTCCCTTCCGTTTCTTTAAAGTATTATAATTGACTTGTTCCCACGACTAATGACAAAATCCTACTGTTTCCCCAAAGCAGATCCGCTTGCATAATTCCCCGAGAAGAAAACGAAAGTGTTAATTCCCCTGAAAGTGCAATATTTGCCCGAAAATAACAATGGATTTTCTTGGGTTCTAGATAAGCGCAAACCTTCTGCGGAACCGCAAGACCGCAAAGATTGAAGAGCTGACTTTGACACAAATATTTGTGAGACTAGTTCACCTGTCTCCCAAGGGGGCCCTCAAAATCCATTGAGTAATTTCACACATTGCTTTTAGTTTGGCTGTGGTACAGAACAATCGGCGACTATTGTCGCCCCTTTCAACTTGGCTGGGTATAAAGTCGATGGTCTGGTCACCGGAGTTCATCAGTCGACGCGGCAAAGTCAAGAGTGGATTTTGGATTTTCGATTTTGGATTAGCTGGAACATAGGACATTACATCATCATGAAATTCTACCTGGCACTGGCGGCAATCGTGGTCGTGATGGCTTCGGCAGAGGCCACCTTTGGCAAGCTTAATCTTCTCCTGGGCGGCGCCTCCACCGCTGGCTATGGATCTGGATACGCTGGCTATGGTTCTGGCTATGGATCAGGCTATGGATACGGATCAGGATATGGATCAGGCTATGGTTCCGGCTATGGATACGCTCCCGAGAACGTGGTGAAGGTGATCAAGGTCTCCGTGGTGCCGGGAGGAGGAGTCGGCGGAGGCTATGGTGGTGGTTATTCCGGTGGCTATGGAGGCGGCTACTCCGGTGGCTACTCCGGTGGCTTTGTGGGCGCTGCTCCGGCCATCTCCACCTCGGCTGTGGTCACTCCGGTGGTCACTGCGGTGTCCACACCGGTGGCCACTCCTGTGTTGGCCGGTGGTGCCGGCTATGTGAGTGGTTTCGGTGGCGGACTGGGCGGAGGATTGGGAGGATTGGGTGGAGGATATGGAGGCTATGGAGGATCCTTCGGCGGTGGTGCCGCCCTGCCCGCCTCCTACGGATTTGGAGCCGGCTATGGAGCAGGCGGTGGCTTCGGACTGGGATTCGGAGCACCACCACCACCTCTCGGTCTGGCCGGAGGACTCTGCTAGACAACGAGGAGGCCACAGCATCCAGTGGTGTTTTTTTTTCATAATCCTAAACAACGATTTGTAATTTAAAGTTAACGATTTGTAATAAAGTGTAAAAATAACGATTAAAATGTGAGTTCTTTTGGTTTTTTCCACGGATTCAAGGGATAAATGCAAAGGTACATTAATTTGTATTTAATAAATGTTTTCATTTTATTTAAAGAAAGACATATTATTATTATATCAGCAATTTAAAAATTTTCAATTCTAATAAAATGTTCTAGTTATTATGAAATTGACTTTTTAAACAGGTATAAAATTTAAGCTGCAAAAATAATGTGTAATAAATACAAATAGAATAGAAAGAATTGAATTGATATGCCCAAAAGTCTGCTAAGTAAAAAATATTCACGAGCATAGATTCTTTCTTAAATTTAATTCCTATGAATGGTTCGTATAATTTGGGCCTTTTGCAATTGAACGCTTGACAATTACAAAATAACGTGTCGCACCAATTGAAGAAGTCAGATCTGCCGAAAATAAAACCCTGGCGACCTTCGTTTTTGGGCCTCTGAATGAAACCGAGAGTTGAGTACTGTTTACGCACTCAGTTAGCCGGCTTTAACCCTTTTCACACCCCTTCAACACCCCCTTAACCCACCAGTTTCCGAATTCGTGAGCCCAACAAAACTGTTAATGTTAATCAAGTGCCAAAAACCAAAAGCAAAACCAAAGTCAAAGTCACAAGAGCCAAGCCCAAAAAAAAAAATATAATGTTCGGCCGAGAATGCTGTACGCCCCATGGGTGCAAATTGGTTGAGCTGGACCAGCTCCATCCACCTATCCACCTCCATTTCCAGGTACATATGTCGCAGCCACTCCAACCCCTCCCACCACTTGAACCACTTGAACCACTGAAACCACAAAAGCCCAAAGAAATACACCACACAACAAACGCCGGGAAAAAAAGACTACACAATCTGTAAATGGAAATGTGTAAATTGGCTATGATTTAATATTTGCCATGCTCAGACAATAAAATAAATAAAAAAAATATAAAGAAAATACTAAATACAGTAGGTTTCGAAACTGTTCATTTGTTTTAATATAATAATAAATCTAAATATGATTAAAATAATATAAATATAATTTAAAAAAGAGAGATAAAAAATAAATATAACAAAATATACTAAAGAAATATAATAAAAGTATTGAATACAGTATGTTTATAAACTGTTAAGTTAATTTAAAAAAACTATAGCTAAATATAATTAATATAATATACATTTGATTTAAGGTTTTGAAGAGGTTTGTATAGTTTTGAAACGTGCTGTATTTCTTTTTTTTTTTGACTGGCCACCATTTTTTTTTCTTCTTACGACATAAGAATTATTTATGCTGCAAATTTGAATGCCTAAAATTCCACGGATCTTTCCCCTAAAATGGCTTTTACGATACTCTCGTGCACAGATAAAAACCAGTTGTAAAATTATGGCAACATAAAATTTCGCCAGATGGAACACCTTTTTTGGTGGGTTCTGCTTCTTTTTTTTTGACCCAATTTGCATAACAGTCTAGATCAATAGAGAAAAAAAACAATAGGCCCAAAGCCGACATTTACATATATGTAATATTTGATCTCGGATGGTTGGAAATACGTCAGAAAACGTGGACGTGGCCGACAGGTTTGCGGATCCAAAACCGAAATCCGAAATCCGAGATGAGCGAAGATTTCTGGGCGTGCTTGGGTTATTTGGATTTTCGGATTTTTGGCTATTTGGATATTGGCATGGCTTTAACCCGCTGAGCCCCTTGACTACGTGAAGTCATGCCTAAGATTTCGGGGGCTGAATGAGTGACAATGCCAATACACTGGCCACGCACATGTGCCGGCATGCACTGTGAGAAATGACTGGAAAAAGTATTTTTAAAGATATATTTTTTATTCATTTCTTTTAGCATATTTTTGCATTAAAAATATTGGTTAATTTTTTTTAAATTAAAAAAAAATACAAAATTAAACTTAAGCAAAATATATTTATTTCTTTTTTTCAAATCAGCCTCCATTAAATTGGGACCATAAACAAATGAGTCAATAAATATGCAACGCACATTGAATTGTCTGTGTGAATTTCCCCATCGTTTGTTAACATTCTCCAGAAGGCATGTCACTGATGAATAATATTTTAAGACTGTTGGCTGGTAGAAATAATATTCCTTACTTGCAGTATAAATAATATAATTATAAATATATAATTTCCTAATTTTACTAAACATTTATAGTTAAGATCATATAGGAAAATATAATATTTTAAGTCTGTTTACTTGCAATGTAAATAATGTAGCTATAAATATTTAATTTATTAATTTTATCAAAGGTTCCAGGGATTATTATAAAAGTTAAGTTAAAGTTAAGATCATATAGCAAACTGTATCCCAAACATTTCGCCCAGTGTTAATTGGGGAATTACCTGAGCTTCTTGCGAATCCGTAACGCTTTTGGGCCGTGGCTTTATTTAACCACTTTTTTGCCGTGCCGGGGGATGCGAGAAAATATCTCACTTGATGGTTAAGTAGTTGAGTTGACAGACAGCCGGTGGCTGGCGGCCCCGCCCAGATTGGGAATATATGTATATCCCTCGACTCTTTGGCCCATAAGTAACCATTTATGAATTAAGCAAACAGCTCTGCTGGTGGGGAATCTCGAATCTCGAATCTCAGCTTCAGCTCATCTCGCACCGCAGCATAGATTAGAACTACACAAACACAAAAGGCGCGGAGCACAAAGACACGAAACACAGGTACGAACTGCCGTTTCGCTATAAATTAGTGCCCCCCTGGATTTGGGACATCAGTTGAGTTTCGTTCAGGTTGCGGGCAGCATCACTAGCATTACTAACATCCCTCTTAAAACCATGAAGCTGTACGTTTGCATTTCGCTGGCCCTCTTGGCCCTTTGTGCCCCGGTTCCCTCGGCCGGTTTGTTGGGCGCCAAATTGGCTCTGCTGAAGGCCATTGGCGGCGGTCTCGGTGGCGGTGCCTCCACCGGAAGTGGCGGAAGCTATGGCGGCGGCTACGGCAGCGGTGGATACTCCGGTGGCTACAACCAGGGATACTACAGCCAGCCCAGCCGGCCAGTCTACAATAGCGGTTATGGCAGCTCCTCCTCGTCGGCATCTTCCTCCGCCAGCAGCTATGGTGGTGGCTATGGAGGTGGTTACGGAGGTGGTTACGGCGGTGGTTACGGCGGTGGTCAGGAGCAGGTCATCAAGGTCATCAAGGTGGTGGAGCAGCCCTCCTACGATTATGGACGCTCGGCCGGCTATGGCGGCAACTATGGAGGATACTCTTCCAGCGCCTCTTCCAGTGCTTCGTCCAGTGCTTCATCCTACTCCGCTCCTGCTCCCGCTGTGACTTACTCTGCTCCTGCTCCTGCTGTGACTTACTCTGCTCCTGCTCCCGCTGTGAGCTACTCTGCTCCTGCTCCTGCTGTCACCTACTCCGCTCCTGCTCCCGCTGTGACTTACTCCGCTCCTGCTCCCGCTGTTACCTACTCCGCCCCTGCTCCTGCTCCCGTGGTGCGTGTTCAGGCTGCTCCTGCGGTGACCTACTCCGCCCCTGCTCCTGCTCCCGCAGTGACCTATTCCGCTCCTGCTCCCGCGGTGACCTATTCCGCCCCTGCTCCCGCTCCCGTGGTTCGCATCCAGGCTGCTCCCGCTCCCGCAGTGACCTACTCCGCCCCTGCTCCCGCTCCCGCTCCAGTGGTGCGCTACGCGGCCCCAGCTCCGGCGCCCATCAGCTACGCACCCGCACCCGCTCCTGCTCCCGTTTCCTACGTCCAGCAGCCGCAGAGCCAACAGGTGGTGAAGACCATCAAGCTTATCGTGGATGAGGATCGTGCTCCTGCTCAGGTCTATGGACCGCCGGCCGTCGAGTCCAGCTACTCCAGTGCCTCCTCCTCCGCCTCCGCCTCTGCAGGTGGCTACAACACTGGTTACAATGGTGGTTACAACACTGGTTACAACGGTGGTTACAATGGTGGCTACAATGGAGGTTCCAATGCTGGCTTCTCCGGTGGTTTCGGTGGCGGCTGGAAGCGCGGCGGCATCTTCGAGAAGCTGGTCGGCTGCTAGGCCATAAACCTTTGGGATCCCAATTAAGGATCCGAGAAACCCAAATCCTAACCTAACCGTACTCAACTATTTTTTTTCTAGTTCTAAAACGAATAACTGTATTTTTTTTGTTCGATCGATGTGTACATAAAATAAATCAATATACCCGACATCTCCATAATCTTATGTAATCGCCAGAATTTCAGACGACTTTGTCTGTCTGCTGATTTTTAGATATATATATTTATTTTTTGGGGTTTTTTCATGGCTCCCGAACGCCCAGGGTTCATTGTGTTATTGATTCTAAACGAAATTAGCACCCAGTTGCTAACTCCCAACGAATCGATGGCGATTCCGATTCCGGATCTCAAGAGATCGCGAAGAAGGCCCTGAGAACGAGGTTAAGCTTGAAGGAAAGAGAGAGAGCGAGAGATATTCGGGTTTATAATTTGCATTTAATTATTATAACCGCTTAGGTTCTTTTCCTATTAAATAGATATGATGTAAGGAATAAATACGTACCTAATATTAAAATCTCTGATGACTTTTACTATTTTTATAGAATCTTTTAGGCTCTAAATTAAATGGGTTTATAGGATCACGAAACGCTAATCTAAACGTAATTCATAATTATAAATATAATTAAAACCTCGATTATCAGATACCCGTTACTCAGTTAAAGGAAGTGCTTATAACTGTTTAATGAATATTCCGATTTGAAAAATTTCTTCTACTTTTCGATGGGTATAAATGTTTATTCTTGAATAAGACAAAATATTATCCATAAAATTAGAAAAACTTAATTTTTCAGTGTTTTGCTTAATAAATAAAATTAATTGTGAATTTTATTGATTGGAGGTATAGATTCGATCTTTAACTTGCGGGTGACATGCGAAAAGTGTCACCGATGGGCGTTCAGCCAAGACCAAGAACATCCGTTCGCCGGCGAATATAAAAGCTGTGAGTCCCCGAAGAGTTGGCCAAAAGCGAAATGCAAGTGCTTGGTGCTCAATTGTTTACTTTGGCAGTGACTGCGGTAGTTGTGGTGACTTCAGTTCGTGGTCACGCGGTGGAGCAGGAGCATCTGGCCGGCCACGGTGCGTATGAGTAATGTTAAATGATTTGGATAACTAATTTATTATTCCATATCCCCAGCCTATGGACCAGCCATACACATTAGTTCGGGGATTCTCCAATTGGCCCCCGATGCGGAGCAGCCCCAATTGCTACTGGTGCCCAATGCCCACTCCTCGTCACTGGGAAATCCCTGGCCGCATTTCTATGTAGACACCTTGACCGCTTCGCACCTGCCACACTCATCGATTCCATCGATCGCAGCCATCCCAATGACCCCTTCGATCCACGAACCACGCATCGTGGTCAGCGATAATGTGGACTTTTCGCAGCTCAAATTGCCCCAGCATAAAGTTGTCCACTCCCACGGTCGCTAAATGGGTTCATCGAGGCAGCGAAACTATTTACTAACTACCATAAACTATAATATTTTGGGTTTTTTTTTTGTATTTTTATATTTTTATATTGCCTTGGATTTAATTTGTTTTCTAATCTTACGCAGACATTGAATAAAATTGCTATTAAAATAATGTTGGTGATTTTTTAAAAGATTATATCGACTATTAAATACTAAGTGTGTTCGGACGTTTGCTGTAGTTGAGAGAACATAAACCCACCACTCTGTTATAACCGAGTTTTATGTAAAGGGAGTCACAAGAGAGAGAACGATCGACGATTCTTTTATGGGCATCGAACAGAAGCAGTCATCCCAGCCGCTGGTCGCGTTTAATAATCTAATATAATAAATTAAAATTGATACCATTGTCAGCATTGAAGATTGTAAAGTGAAAAAACTGAATTCGAAGTAATTGTAGATAATAAATAGACCATCCATGAAGTGCACCTTTTAGAGTTATAATTTTCAAATTGGTGGAAAAACCCCAGAGCATCTTTGCTCATCTTTGACAATATAAATTGTCACAACATTTTGGTGGCCCATGAGGGGACCCATCCAATCACGCCTTCTGGAATAATTATCTACTAATCTGTTTTCGAATTAATTAATCAGTTTGGATCTAAACTTTGTGAAATCTGGCACATGGTTATAAATTTTCCATTCGCAACTACATATAACCAGCAAACGGCAGCACATGTATAAGTGCTGTTACACTATCGTCCCATACGCTTTACCCTCCAACTGCGCTGCCCTGCCGATCCATCGCTTTGCCGAAGTCAACGTGGGTTAATTTAGATGCTGGAGAGAAGCTGTTTCGCTGCCGAAATCTATCACGTCGCATCCCCCACACCTTTTCGTCAAACCTGGAGCGACTTCACTTGGACTTCCAGACTTTTCGTTCAATTTCGTTACGTCACAACTTGAAAGGGGTAAGTGTCGTTGTGGTGTGTTGGTGAGTTGACAAAGTATTGAGTACATTTTTCAGTGTATAAGAGTAATACAATCAAAGCTGAAACATGGCAGCAGATAAAGACCAGGAGCAGGGGCAGGCATCCAGCGATGCCAGCCTATCAAACCTACATATACTTCAAGCTGATATTTTTGAACGTGTTAAACAACTTTATCAAAATTTTAAAAAGGATAGTCAGTCAAGAAAAACTAAAATCTATTTTCAAACTCGTATAAATAAACTTGAAAATTTCTCAAAGGAATTCGACACCAATCATCAAACTCTTTTATTGAACGGTTGCTCACCTGAACATGAATATTTTACCTCTCAACTAGCAGCAAGGTTTGAAGAGTCTTACTTAACATATTATTGCGAGATTGGAGACGCCTTCGAGACCCGGTTTCCAACAGTTCCCAGCGACGCTACTCCTAGCCATTCTAATTCAACGATGCACAACACCACCATGCTACAAGCGCCTGGCTCTACAGTTCAACTACCAAAATTACCAGTACCTAGTTATTCTGGCAAGCTGACTGAATGGCCAGCCTTTCATGATGTCTTTCAACAACTTATTCACGATAATGGTGCACTTTCCAGCATACAAAAATTCCACTTTCTGAAGCAAGCACTCCCAGCGGACCGAGATCAAGACGTGCATCAAATGGACTTGACTGAAGCGAATTATCTCGTCGCCTGGAGTCTCATTGTTACGCGTTATAATAATCCCCGATTGTTATTCATGCATCATATGAATACCCTATATGAGTTGCCATCAATTTCCAAAGAAAGTTCAGCCGAACTAAAACATATGTTAAACGTTGCCAACGTTTGCATCAATGAGTTCAAACGCCTCAACATTGCAATTGCCAATTGCGATCATTGGATTGTGCATCATCTCACCACTAAGCTGCCATCGCAAACTATCCAAGCCTGGGAACACAGTCTTGGGAGTACAAAGGAAATCCCAACCTTTTTCACTTTGGAATCATTTCTCAACAACCGACTTTTTAGCATCGATATAATTGAAGGTCGCAAGGTTCCACCTCCACCACGGCAACCACAAGGAGTCAACGGCTTCCAACGAAACGTCATCAAACATTCAGGCAACGCACAAACCAGGATCAGTAGCTGCCATACTTCAGGGGTTACTACCAACTCTGTTCGCTGCGCTCATTGCAATGACCAACACATCTTACGTCGTTGTCCAGACTTTTTAGCAAAGGATTCTTTCGCTCGCAAACTTATTGTTGACCGCAGTAAGGTATGTCTCAATTGCCTCAGCCCCACCCATTCTCTGTCAAAATGTAACAGCAGCAAAAACTGTTTACAATGTGGACAACGCCATCACACTCTCTTACATTTCCCAACCCAGGTAAAGGCTAGTGATGTCGCGCAGTCTGCAGGAAACATAACTAGTCTCAACTCACAGGGTCTGACAGCATCTAGCAACACCACACAGCTCATCAGCGCGTCAGCCTCACATTCAACACCTCATACGATGATTCTCGCAACTGCTCTGGTTCGTCTTCATAGTAATGCCACAGGTCAGTCAGCGGTGGTCCGAGCCCTTATCGATCATGGATCAGAAGGTACCCTTGTTACGGAAACTGTAGTCCAAGCGCTAGGGCTTCCCCGATTTCCAGTCTCAGCAGAAATATCAGGGGTAGGAGGGAATTCCACCAACAGGTGCAAATATCGCACCGAATGTACTTTAAGCTCAACTACTAATTCAGGATTCAAGATGTGGGTGGAAAATGCCTTCGTTTTGCGTACCCTGACTTCTCCTTTACCAAGGACGAATCTAACTCTACCAACGTGTCCACATTTAACTGGGTTGGAGCTCGCCGACCCAAATTTTATGCACACTAATAGCATAGATGTGCTCCTCGGCGTGGACACCATTCCACAATTTATGATGAGTGGAATCAGGAGAGGATCTTACGATCAACCAATTGCCCAATGCACGCAACTTGGTTGGATCATTTTTGGCAGAATTACGCCAAAACAGACACACACGATATCCATACAATGTCATCATTCTAATCTGGAAACTCTAGTTCAAAAATTCTTCGAATTGGAAGCAGTAAGTACAACCCGTCTCTACACTGCGGAAGAACAATGGTGCGAAGACCACTTTAAACGCACTCATATACGCCAACCAAATGGAAAGTACATGGTGCGCCTACCATTTAAAACCTTATTTGATCCTAACCAAACCATAGGAAAATCAAAACAAACTGCCCTAAATCGGTTTCATTTTTTACAGCGAAAATTCCAAAAGAAACCAGATCTGTATGAACAATACTCAAAGGTCATGGAGGAATACTTCGAGCTGCACCAAATAACTGAAGCCATCACCTCAGAAGAACAGCATCGCCTGGCGGACAAAGGAGGCTCAATCAGTTATACTGCATGCACATTACCCCATCATGCAGTTCTGAAGGCGGACAGCAGCACCACAAAACTTCGAGTTGTGTACGACGCCTCATGCAAGACATCAAATGGAAAATCGCTCAACGACATTCTCTGTATAGGCCCAGCCTTACAAAACGACCTTGGTGGGGTCATTCTCAATTGGCGATTTTTACAATATGTCTTTGCGGCCGATATTCAGAAAATGTATCGTTGCATCGATGTACACCCGGAGGATACACACTTCCAACGGATTATTTGGCAAAGGGAAAACAATGCTATAAAGGATTATTGTTTAACAACTGTGACGTTTGGAACAGCATCAGCCCCGTACACAGCCATTCGCATCATGCATCAGATCGCTCAGGATGAACGAGATCAATTTCCATTAGCAGAACATGTTTTACGAAAAGAAATATATGTGGATGATTTGCAAAGTGGACATGAGACAATTAAGGGAGCCCTTCAAGTTCGAGATGATGTCATCGGGGCACTTCAATCAGCTGGTATGGAGCTTCGAAAATGGGCAGCAAATCATCCCAGTCTTTTGAACTCTATTCCTCCTGAGCACATGTCCAATTCCAAAATTTTGGAAATCGAAAACCAAGAGTCCATTAAAACTTTGGGGCTATATTGGCACCCCAAGGAAGACTTTTATGGTTTCAAATTAAAATTTACAATTGATGAAATTTTCACTAAACGATCAATTCTTGCTACAGTTGCACGTCTGTACGATCCTTTAGGTTTCGTTGCTCCAGTCATAATCATCGCCAAGGTTATTCTCAAAGAAGTCTGGAGCATACGTATTCAACAGGCTGATGGCACTCCAGCAGGATTAGCTTGGGACGCAACGGTACCGCCAGTAATTCAGCACAAGTGGAAAGAATACTGCACCAATTTACTTAAAATTGAATCACTGAGAATACCCCGATGGTTACAGTATTTACCCAGCACCATCGCATCCTTGCAGCTGCATATCTTTTGTGATGGCTCTTCTATGGCATACGCAGCGTGTGCCTATGTGCGGGTCCAACATACAAATAACTCGGTATACACGCATCTCATAGCTGCAAAGAGTCGAGTCACACCCACAAAGCCGTTGACAATTCCTAGAGTGGAACTATGTGGAGCTGTACTCGCCGCACAACTGGGTGACTGGCTCTGCAAGCAAATAGATCAACCAACGCATCCCATTTCGACCTATTTCTGGAGCGACGCAACGATCGTTCTTTATTGGATTGCGGGGGATCCCTTACATTGGAAAACATTCGTAGCGAATCGTGTAGGACGAATTTTGGAGTCCAGTTCTGCATCTCAATGGAGACATGTGCCCACCGGAGATAACCCTGCAGACTGCGCGACGCGTGGTCTCTATCCAGATCAATTAGCTGCCTATGATTTATGGTGGCAGGGGCCTTCTTGGCTACGACTACCAGAATCTCAATGGCCTAGCAAAATCTTTGACATTCCTGATAGCACCAATCTCTCGTGTGAGCAAAAATCGCTTTCTCTACAAACCCACAGCTGCGTTGAGAGAAATCCAAACTCTTTACTCACGTCGTTTTCATCTTACAACAAACTTCTGTTTATAATGGCTTACGTACGACGCTTTATTCACAATTCACAAACGCGCGTGGACTCTCGACAGAGAGGTCCAGTTACCGCCCAGGAGTTTCAGCAGGCACTAGGGCACATTGTCCGACTAGTGCAACATGAAACGTTTAAGGTGGAGATTCAAAAAATAAAGACAAAAACACATTTATCTAGATCGAACAAATTAAGTCAACTTTCCCCATTTCTAGATAACGAAGGAGTGCTGCGTGTCCGAGGGAGATTGAAAAATGCATTGCACCTATCGCCGCATCAACGCACACCGATCATTTTGCCAAAGGATCATCATTTTACCGAACTTGTCATTCGTAATGCTCATCTCAACACATTACATGGCGGGATATCACTTACACTGGCAGTGACAAGGCAAACGTTTTGGATTCTTAATGGGAAACAGGCAGTTAAAAAGATTCTGCACAAATGTGTTGACTGCTTCAAGCACAGACCGAAGGCAGTCACGCAGCTCATGGGAGACCTTCCCTTACATCGAGTGAACCCACCAAAGCGAGCCTTTGAAGCCACAGGCGTGGACTATACCGGTGCGCTAGAAATCAAAGCGTCAAAGTTTCGTGGACACCACAAATACAAGGCATATATTGCAGTTTTTATATGCTTGGCGACAAAGGCAGTCCACTTGGAAGCTGTTACCGGATTGTCTTCTCAGGATTTTTTGTGGGCTCTACAACGTTTTATTGGCAGACGTGGATACTGCCAACACATCTACAGCGATTGCGGTACCAATTTCATTGGAGCAGATAAATCCCTAAACCTTTGGCATGAAGAGTTTCGACAAAGCGTTATCGCAACGGTTATTCCAAAATTAACCGCTCAGCAGATTCAATGGCATTTCAATCCGCCACACAGCCCAAACTTCGGTGGATTATGGGAGGCGAATGTTAAAGCGGTTAAGACACACTTACATCGCACGTGTAAAGGGGCGCTCATGACCTACGAACAACTCTCAACTATTTTGGTTCAAATCGAAGCCTGTTTGAACTCTCGCCCACTTTGCCCGTTGAGCTCGGATATGGAGGATTTAGCAGTACTGACACCGGCCCATTTCTTAATTGGCGATTCCATGATGGCGCTACCTAATCCATCAGCTTCGGATAAATCGTTAAACGCACAATTCTTGGAAGGACAAAGACTGCTTCGAACCTTTTGGCATCGTTGGAGCTCGGATTGGCTTTCACACTTACAATCTCGTCCAAAATGGCAGCGGGTTGAGGAAAACTTGCGTTTACACGACATAGTTATTATTAAAGATGATCGGCTTCCGCCAAATGAATGGAAGCTCGGTCGCATAGTCGAATTACATCCAGGATCTGATAATCTCATTCGAGTCGCATCTATTAAGACGGCATCCGGAATTTATAAACGCTCTTTGTCGAAAATCTGTCCATTGCCATTAGCTACTTATTCAGAGGCTACGGAATAAACATTAATTACGTACATACTTTGTCCACCTCTACATATCGTAATGACACTTATTTCTTTACAGCAAAGTGCAGAAATTTGGTTTAAATACTGGACTCAGTATTTGGGGGCGGCATGTTCGGACGTTTGCTGTAGTTGAGAGAACATAAACCCACCACTCTGTTATAACCGAGTTTTATGTAAAGGGAGTCACAAGAGAGAGAACGATCGACGATTCTTTTATGGGCATCGAACAGAAGCAGTCATCCCAGCCGCTGGTCGCGTTTAATAATCTAATATAATAAATTAAAATTGATACCATTGTCAGCATTGAAGATTGTAAAGTGAAAAAACTGAATTCGAAGTAATTGTAGATAATAAATAGACCATCCATGAAGTGCACCTTTTAGAGTTATAATTTTCAAATTGGTGGAAAAACCCCAGAGCATCTTTGCTCATCTTTGACAATATAAATTGTCACAACAAAGTGAGTGCGAGAGAGATGACAATATGCAACCAATCGCTGGAAGTGGCGCCATCTAGCGGAAAATTCATTATTTGTTCATAGCCTTTCAATAAGTGGTCCCATTTTAATCTTTAAAAAATAAATAAATTATAATAAAGTAATAATTATATTTCAACCCAAATAAAAATCATTTTTAAATTCCTTTTAAATTAGTTTTATTTCAATAATCGTAACAAACAAAAAAAAAAACAGCTTTAGAGTAAGATAATCTTTGAGCATTTTGCTAGGTATCGGGTGCGACGACTATCACAGTCTTAGTAGAGATGCTCCAGCTGGTGGTGCTCCAGGTGGTGCTGTTGCTCCGCCTGGTGCTCGAGCTCCACCTGCTGCTCGAGGGCCTGGTGCTGCAGGTGGTGCAGCTCGTGCTCGTCGCGGTCCTTGAACTCGTACAGGGTGCTGTAGCTGAAGGCTCCCTTGCCGTGATCGATGCCGGGCACCGCCTTGTGGTCCTCGTGATCCCCGTGATCCTGGTGATCCTCGTAGTGCGAGTGCAGCTCACTGGCCTCGGCGTACTCCTCGCCGGCATCGCTGCTGCCGTAGTCCGCCGGGAAGCTCTCCTCGCCCAGATGATCGCCCAGGGAGCCCAGTGTGTCCTGCTCATGATGATCGTGATCGCCCCCGAATTCGTGGGAGGCCGAGCTGAAGTCCAGCTTGGACAGCGCCTCGCCGCCCGTCAAACCGCCGGCATAGTGACCCAGGAGACCCGCCGAGTGGACCACGCTGGAGGAGAGATCGTCGTCGCCCAGCGGATAGCTCTGGATGCCCAGCAGCAGCTGGGCCAGCAGGATCATCAGTTTCTGGCGGTAGGTGAACATAGTTGGGTTTTTAATATTTTTATTTTATTTCTGGACTTTTCCAAAGCCTTCTAACCGACGCCGCGAAATGTTTCGAGTCAACTAATTTACTGCTAGCAACTCCATTTGGTTTTATATGCTCCCGGCTCACTCACATTCGACCGCAAGTGCATGCCGCATTTTCCTGCATTTTCCACCGACTTTTACACACAGTCTTTTGTTTGGCAAAAAGTGAAAAATGGAAAATACAAAAAAAAAAAAATGTTGCAACGGACATCTGCCTCGCCGTTCGGCTGGAGCTGATAATTTGCTGCACTTACTCCGCATTACGTCGACGTCTAAGTGGCGGGGCCATTGAAAAGCCTGTTGCAACGGTGCGTATACGTAATAATTTTCTTCTTCTCTGTTATTTATTTTGGTTTGATTTTGGCCGTTCTTAGTTATTTGCTATCTGGCCCATTGCGTCACTTTCTGGCATCCCTGTGGGCCTTAACCCTCCGCCTGTTTGCACTCGAGGCGGAAGCCCACTTTTTTTGGCACAGCCCAACTAATTGGGTTTATCAACAGCAAATAGTGGAAGTAGAATGGCAAATATAAAGAGTCATTCACATATTCGAATATTCGAGTTATGTGGTGAGTTGTGTTCATTGTGCCAAGCGGACAAAAAGTGCAATTTACTCCTTGAAAAGCTTGAACTCTCGAGGAGGAAATATATTTATTTCACATTTTTCATTATCAAAGAAAAGTAATAGTTAAACAAATAAAACAAAATATTATATTAAAAGTCCTCTATATATTATCTGAATAGCCAAATATGGTTAAAAGATCATTTAATTATATGTCTTAATGTTATAATAGAAAATTAAAAATATTCATACAATTTACAAAAAATTTAACATTTTATTAAATAAAAAGTCCTTTATATATTATCTAAATGAGGTTTATATATACTTATAATTATATAAATCTTTATAATATATTAATATTACATCAGGCCATTTGTTAAGATATAGAGCAATCTAAATTGATTTCGATTTTACGAGAGTCTTGTCTGCAATTAAAAGCACAACGAGCCAACAGAGCGAATAGCCAGTATTTTCCAAAAACCCACAGCCCCGTGCGTCTGACACACTCACCCATATTCCCAACCCAACCAGATATAGATACCATATATATGGATATATATGGAGCACGAGTGCCTGGAAGATTGCAAAAGGTGGAAAATCGAAACAAAACAGCAACCGATGTACATATAAACATTTGTCTATTGTGCCCACCGTCAATACAGCGCGAAATGTGCGAATAAATTGCCAAAAATGAAAACGAAGAAGATCAGTCAATAACGAAGTTGAGGTTCTCTAACCTAAATTAATTATGAAAAAAACTATTACCCAAATTTGTTAAAATATCTTAAAGTCATTACTAATCCTTAAAACAATGTCTCAAAAATGCTCAAGATATAAAGAGTTTGTATAAAAATGTTTTACAAATTCTACTTAAACCTATATTCAAAGTAATTGAATAAAAATATTTTACTTCAGATTTTTAAGGGTTTAGGTTCATATTAAATTTTACTATTTCTAAAAAATGTCTTTAAGAGTAAAGAAGAAAATACAAAATATTTGAAGAATTAGTTTTTATCAACCAATTATAACAACTCACATAATTTGAATCGTAAATTGAATTGAAATAAAGTTTCTTTGGGAGCTAGTATATTTTCATAGTCGGCCAGTGTGATTAATTGGGCATTCATTGGATATTCATTTGGCCAACTGGACTCGCTCTTAGCGCTTCTGATTGCCGATGTTGCTAGTTGCTGGTTGCTAGTTGCTAGTTGCTAGTTGCTGATGGGTTGCGTGCCGGCAACATCAACGACGGCAGCAACACCACACAAATTACCAATGTAATAGCACCGCTTGTTTTGTGTTTAGGTTTTTGTTTCTCTGTTTTTCCGCCGATGGTGGGGGCGGCGAATGGTTGAGGATCGACTTGGGATCGGTTAATTGGGAGCGGAGCAAGGTGGTTATTAGATGGCTCGCTTTTCGCTTTTTTCGGCAAAGCCACATTTCCCAACGCAACAAATATTTGCTTTTAGCTCGAAAACTATTTGATTGCTACCTGGATTTTGCAAGCCCAGTAGTTCGTGAGGCTCGGACACGTGAATCGTGGGCGAATTCGTGGAGTCGTGTCTCAGAACCAGAGACATCTATATCTCGGGGGATCGTAAATTTCATTCGAAATGGCTAGAAAGAAATTTAGCGCAAGTTGCTTCTGGCCCACATATAAAAGGCTAGACATGACTGGGTTTTCTCCCAGTGTCTCTCGGATTATCATGTCTTTTTCGATTCTAGTGGTGCTGCTGGTGGTGCTGCCTATTAGGGCAGATTTAACAAAGGAATCCTCCATTCAGAGTGCTGAAACCACAGAGAAAATTTCTTTGGGCGTCAAAGAATTTACTTCTGAAAAGTCAGACGATACTACGAACCCAAAGATAATTATTTCTCAATTTATGGATATTTTGGGAAACGACAGCTCTGTGGCCCTGATTTTTCTGCGAAATAAGAGTTTCAATAAATCCACTACGGAAAAACAAATAGTCTTGGATTTTCTAAGGGCCCAGACTTGTAGGAATGGATTTTTTAACGAGCGCCCAGAGACAAACTCTGTGGCCAGTGGCGCCCTGAACTTGCGACAGCTACCGCCCTTGTATCAGGACCTGCTCCTGGACCGCCTGCAGGACCAGCTGCGCCAGCTGTTCATCGGCCTGCCCCTGGACATCGCCTTCTCCACCCTCAACTACATATGCAGCACGATTGTCGATCTCGGCGTGGTGAGGTCCAAGCTCATTCCCGATGTCTCGCGGCTGAGGTTCCTCCTGCGCACCGAGCACGAGTGCCAGAACACCAGCATTCCCCTCAAGCAGGCCGAGGAGCTGTGGGACACTCCCGGGTTTTACCAGGACAGACCGACGGTCCTGTACATCACCGGCTGGCGGACGAGCATCAACGATTCCAACAGCGGACCCGTGGCCAAGGCCTATGGATGTCGCAACGATACCAATGTTCTGGTGAGTCTAAATAGGGGGGAAAAGTAATACAAATATATGGGGTATAAGAAATTGGGATCTGGGTTTTTGGTAAAAATTTAAGTTTCTTCTTTTTGTATTTTTGCTATCACTTGGCCAAAAATGGTCCTACACCAAAAATACATACTGTTTTGAACAGATAACAAAATTTGCTATAAATCCATAAAACTTTCCGTGTAATTTTGGAAAAATAAAATTTTCGCCAATTTTTAATTTTTTTATAAGGGGGTACCCCATGATTTTTTGCGAAAAATTAAAAATGAATAAATTGTCAAGGTTTAAATGCCAATCGTTAGGAAATTTAATAACGAGTTCAGAAAGGTATGACAATCCATACTTTGAATCAGTATTTGCTTTGTTATAGCGAAAAAACTGCTTCGTTGTAGCGAAAAAACGGGTTTGGTTTTTTTTTGGAAATTCGCGATTTCAGTTTTTGACAAAAATTGGAATTTTTTCTTTTGGTTTTTTTGCTGCAACTTGGCCAAAAATGGTCCTACACCAAAAATTCATACTGTTTTGAACAGATAACAAAATTTGCTATAAATCCATAAAACTTTCCGTGTAATTTTGGAAAAATAAAATTTTCGCCAATTTTTAATTTTTTTATAAGGGGGTACCCCATGATTTTTTGCGAAAAATTAAAAATGAATAAATTGTCAAGGTTTAAATGCCAATCGTTAGGAAATTTAATAACGAGTTCAGAAAGGTATGACAATCCATACTTTGAATCAGTATTTGCTTTGTTATAGCGAAAAAACTGCTTCGTTTTGGCGAAAAAAACGGGTTTGGTTTTTTTTTGGAAATTCCCGATTTCAGTTTTTGACAAAAATTAGAATTTTTTCTTTTGGTTTTTTTGCTGTAACTTGGCCAAAAATGGTCCTACACCAAAAATGCATACTGTTTTGAACAGATAACAAAATTTGCTATAAATCCATAAAACTTTCCGTGTAATTTTGGAAAAATAAAATTTTCGCCAATTTTTAATTTTTTTATAAGGGGGTACCCCATGATTTTTTGCGAAAAATTAAAAATGAATAAATTGTCAAGGTTTAAATGCCAATCGTTAGGAAATTTAATAACGAGTTCAGAAAGGTATGACAATCCATACTTTGAATCAGTATTTGCTTTGTTATAGCGAAAAAACTGCTTCGTTTTGGCGAAAAAACGGGTTTGGTTTTTTTTTGGAAATTCCCGATTTCAGTTTTTGACAAAAATTAGAATTTTTTCTTTTGGTTTTTTTGCTGTAACTTGGCCAAAAATGGTCCTACACCAAAAATGCATACTGTTTTGAACAGATAACAAAATTTGCTATAAATCCATAAAACTTTCCGTGTAATTTTGGAAAAATAAAATTTTCGCCAATTTTTAATTTTTTTATAAGGGGGTACCCCATGATTTTTTGCGAAAAATTAAAAATGAATAAATTGTCAAGGTTTAAATGCCAATCGTTAGGAAATTTAATAACGAGTTCAGAAAGGTATGACAATCCATACTTTGAATCAGTATTTGCTTTGTTATAGCGAAAAAACTGCTTCGTTTTGGCGAAAAAACGGGTTTGGTTTTTTTTTGGAAATTCCCGATTTCAGTTTTTGACAAAAATTTGAATTTTTTCTTTTGGTTTTTTTGCTGTAACTTGGCCAAAAATGGTCCTACACCAAAAATGCATACTGTTTTGAACAGATAACAAAATTTGCTATAAATCCATAAAACTTTCCGTGTAATTTTGGAAAAATAAAATTTTCGCCAATTTTTAATTTTTTTTATAAGGGGGTACCCCATGATTTTTTGCGAAAAATTAAAAATGAATAAATTGTCAAGGTTTAAATGCCAATCGTTAGGAAATTTAATAACGAGTTCAGAAAGGTATGACAATCCATACTTTGAATCAGTATTTGCTTTGTTATAGCGAAAAAACTGCTTCGTTTTGGCGAAAAAACGTTTTTGGTTTTTTTTTTGGAAATTCCCGATTTCAGTTTTTGACAAAAATTTGAATTTTTTCTTTTGGTTTTTTTGCTGTAACTTGGCCAAAAATGGTCCTACACCAAAAATGCATACTGTTTTGAACAGATAACAAAATTTGCTATAAATCCATAAAACTTTCCGTGTAATTTTGGAAAAATAAAATTTTCGCCAATTTTTAATTTTTTTATAAGGGGGTACCCCATGATTTTTTGCGAAAAATTAAAAATGAATAAATTGTCAAGGTTTAAATGCCAATCGTTAGGAAATTTAATAACGAGTTCAGAAAGGTATGACAATCCATACTTTGAATCAGTATTTGCTTTGTTATAGCGAAAAAACTGCTTCGTTTTGGCGAAAAAACGTTTTTGGTTTTTTTTTTGGAAATTCCCGATTTCAGTTTTTGACAAAAATTTGAATTTTTTCTTTTGGTTTTTTTGCTGTAACTTGGCCAAAAATGGTCCTACACCAAAAATGCATACTGTTTTGAACAGATAACAAAATTTGCTATAAATCCATAAAACTTTCCGTGTAATTTTGGAAAAATAAAATTTTCGCCAATTTTTAATTTTTTTATAAGGGGGTACCCCATGATTTTTTGCGAAAAATTAAAAATGAATAAATTGTCAAGGTTTAAATGCCAATCGTTAGGAAATTTAATAACGAGTTCAAAAAGGTATAACAATCTATATTTGTATCAATATTTCCATTGTTTCGACCAAAAAACGAATTAGTATTTTGGGGAAAATTCGCAATTTCGGTTTTTGTCAAAAATGGTAATTTTTTCTTTTTGTATATTTGCTATAACTTGGCCAAAAATGGTCCTAAACCAAAGATACAAACTGTTGAACAGATAACAAAATAATAAAAAAATCCATGACACTTTCAGGGTGGTCTTGGTAAAATACAATTTTAAGAACTGTCCTCATCATAGACATAACCAACTTCTATTTCTCAAGGTTCTGGATGCTGCCGACTTTGTGGACACCCTGTATACATGGTCGGCACTGAACACCGAGGTGATTGGAGCCAATCTGGCTAAGGCCCTGCTGCGGCTGAACGCCACCTATGTGACGAACCAGTTCCATTTGGTGGGCCACAGCCTGGGCGCCCAGATAGCTGGCTCGGCGGGAAGGAACTATCGACAGATGTCCGGGGGACTGACCCTGAAGAGGATAACCGGACTGGATCCGGCCAACCCCTGTTTCTACGACGGCAACGACTTGGAGGGACTGCGCAGCGGCGACGCCCGGTTCGTGGACATTATCCACTCGAATCCCGGCATGCTCGGCTCTTCGAAGCGGGCCGGCGATGCGGACTTCTTTGTCCAGGGGCGGATTCCCTTCAAGGAGGGCTGCGAGGGCCTCACCACCATCAGCTGCTCGCACCAGAGGGCCGTGGACTATTGGACGGAAACGGTCTATCCCTCGAACGAGAACGACTTTCTGGGCAGGCGATGTGATCGCTATGCGGAACTCCTGCTGGGCAGCTATTGTCGGGACACGAGGACCGTGATGGGCTATGCCGCCAAGCCCACGGAACTGGGACTCTTCTACGTGGCCGCCAATCGAGCGGAGCCCTACGGCCAGAATGCCAATCCGCAGACCTACACCTTCTCAACCAGCGAGTGCGGATCATGTGAATGAATTGATTAGAACAAATCGCGAAACTCAAAGAGTTATAATCTTTACTCGTTTTTGGGAGTGCAATCTAAAATTAAGAACGTTTGCTCATAAAAATGAGCTAAGAAAGAATGTTCTTAAATTGAGACAAAATGTTCTTGAATTTTATTCATTTATTTATTTAATTAATAAAAGTTTTATATATATCTCGTAAAAATAATACCTTAATTTATTTAAAATAATATGAAAATAATATATATTTTCAGAACCTTGGTTTCTAATTTATAGATATATAAAGACAATATTTTCAGTCTTATCTTAAAATGTAAATCACTTGTATAAACAATGTATACCAAACAAGCTAATTTTATTCCAAGACGATGAAAGATAACTCACAATTATTCGAGATCTACTGTGTGGCTTATCTCTCAATTGATAGGCAGTCCGTATACCTCAAGGGTTTTTTTCCCGATAAATTCAAGGACAAATCCCAGCCGAATCCCGCCCCTTCCCTTCTCCGGAGAATACATACATTTACTCCGTGATTTGTGTGAGAAATCGACGAACGCTGATGTCAACGCAGAGTTAATTCTTTTGTGACGTCTTTTTTCGTTTGGGGCCCACTAAAATTGTCCAGGGCACGTTGACGGAATGGCAATACAATGGCTTGGAGACCGGGAGTCGAGATCGGGGAATACGGAATGGGAAATAAGCGGTGAGCAATGGGCCCGCATTAATATGGCCATTATTATGGCCCTGTTGTCGTAACCGGCAGCAGCATTTGATGTTAAGTACGTGAGAATTAAGCTTGCACTGCGGGAATAATTTGTGGGGTTTGAGATTTGCATTATCATAGGTGGGAAATAATTATTTGATATTTAATTAAAAGTAAAAGTGTTTTTAAAAATATTATTTCCTTAATTTTTAATTACATTATCTATATATTAAATATGAGAGGATATTAAAATAACTTTATACCTCTATTTAATATAAATATTAAATAAATATTTAAATATAAAATGTGTTATTAAAATACAAAGAATAATTGAATAATTTTAGGAATAGCATTTCTATTCGATCTATAATTATTATCATTTTTATGATAATTATTTTTAAAAAAATGTATTTGTTTGATTTATTTTTTCTTCCTATTTTTGACTACAACTTTTTTCGCTGTGTACATTTTCATACACTACCGATGGCACGGGCCTTGCCAATTGGCTGAGAATTTTCGTTATAAGATTCACAGATTTTTGTGTACCATTATCAGTTACAGACGGCACGCGGCGATTAGAGGGATCAGCAAAGTGGGGAATTCCAAGACCTCCTGGTTTCGGTTCCGTCGTCTATTTTGGGCAGATTAAAACCAAAACACAATCTCTATTTTCGGCCTGTAAGAACCAATTGAATTAGAGGTCGTATTTCATGGCTGATAATAAATAGTAAATAAATGTAATAGGGTGTTTGGCCGACCGACTGGTTCTCCGGGCTGCATAATACGGGGCGTAATCTTTGCTTTGGTTTCTCGATTAGAATTAGAATTATAGTTAAAATTAAAATATATGCAGATGAGCTCGGGACATGCGACTGCAGTTTGCTAGGAGCCCGAGATTTCGATCTCGAATTTCTCAATTTCTCAATCTCTCGACGAGATGTTCCGAGGGCGACGGATCGAAATGGGAATGGAAATGGAAACTAATTAGGTGACAAGTGCACCTTATCTGATCGGAACACACATCGATATGGTCTCAGTTGAGTGGAATCGGAATCGGAATCATCTATAGACATATAGACATACGTAAAAGGCAATGTGTGTTTGTCGCTCGAGCCCCTCCCTCTGGAGGCTATAAAAGCAATTGTCACTTGGCTTCCGGCACTCAGTTCTCGTCGAGTTCTCGTCCAGGATGGGACGAACAGCGCTGAAGATGCTTCCGCTCCTCCTTCTCTCCATCCAGCTTCTGGTTGCCCCGATCCACTCCATCGAATGGTCACTGCCCGATGTTCTGGAGTCCGTCGGCAATGTGGGCGCCAGCATCGTGGATCCCAGCCTCCTGCCGACGCCCCAAGGTCTCCTCGATGGAAGCAAACAGCTCATCGCCGGATATCCCTTCGAGTTCGTCTCGAATTCCATCAGTGTCATCTGTGAGTATACTGTTTTTATTTTCTTTTTTTAATTTTTGTTATATTTTAAATAGTTATAATAATTAATTAGATAATATTTTAAATGCAGATTAGCTTTATAAGCACAAGTCCTGACATGTCCGGTTTTCCTGCTAACAAAATAAATCGATAAATTACAAATCGATCAATTATAAAAAGCAACCCTCTGAATTAAAGAACCCTAAATATTTTGTAGGCTCCCAGGCGCTGGCCTCGAACAAAATCAAATCGAAATACATGCCGGACATCAACCAGATGAACTTCCAGCTGCATTCGGCCTGCACCAGGACCAACTTCCCGCTCACCAATCCGGAGGCCATGTGGAAGAGTCCGCTGTTCGATCCCAAGAAGAAGGTCGTCATCCTGGCCACCGGCTGGACCACCACCGTCAACGGATCGGATACCATCGAGGTGTTCTCAAAGGCCTACAACTGTCGCGGCGATGCCAACTTTGTGGTGAGTACTGATTTGAATACGAGTAAAATGCAAGCCACGAAACAAGTTTGTCGTATAAATATTTATTACCAATAAGTCAACCAGCCGATAAGGTTTTAATCAGATTAGTTTCGTTTACAAACCGGTACAAACCATTAGCCCTGGATTTAATCTAAATGTTTTCCGTATTCTATTAAATGTAAATGTACTATTGGTTTAATCAATTTGACTTTAGGCTCTTTATTTTGTTTACATTAAATTAGAAATAAAAATATTTCAATTAATATCTATTGTTCTCAGTAATCAGCTTAAAATTATTTGCCAACTCCTTTGATAACAATACATTTGAGAGTCATGAATGATTCAATCAAAACAGAGAAATAACAAGTGCCAATACCAAATATAAACTAGTCCTACACTTGAAAAAAAAATGTTTTTATCATATTTGAATTATAGCTATTTATTCATAGAGGGAAAAAACAAAAATTTAAATTTAAATGAAAACTTACTGTATATAAGAAGTCCATTTAATGTAAGTGTTACTTCTGATAAAAAGTTTTTTAATATTTAATATTTCCCCTATAAAATCAGCAATTGAAATTTCTATTAAACTTGAAATGTCTTATTTTTAGAAGAAATATTTGTGAAATAGTTGAAAATACCCTGTAATTAAGGGTGGTGGATTTTTGTTGCATAATATATAAAAGGCAAAGATGAATAAAAAAGTTTATTTATACTTTATGTTTCTCCTATAAAATAAGCAGTAAAATTTTTATAAAAGGTTAAATATTATATATCATATATCTTATTAAAAATACCCTCTAATTGCAGGCAGTGGACGCAGCCCGCTTCGTGGACACCCTGTACACGTGGTCGGCGTTCAACACGGAGGAGATCGGTGAGAACATAGCCCTGGGACTGGTGAAGCTGCTGGATCTGGTGCCGGCGGAGAACATCCACCTGATCGGTCACAGTCTGGGCGCCCACATCGTGGGCTCCGCCGGACGGCACCTACACCGCCTGACCAACCAGACGGTGGCCAGGATCACGGGACTGGATCCCGCCAAGCCCTGCTTCAACGAGGGCGAGGTGCTATCGGGGCTGATGCGCGGCGATGGCCGCTTCGTGGACGTGATCCACTCGAATCCCGGCGTGCTGGGCAAGCGGTCGCCGGTGGGCGACGTGGACTTCTATCCGGGCGGAATGGGACCCCTGCCCGCCGGCTGCTTCTCGGTGACCTGCGCCCATGCCCGCGCCTGGCAGTACTTCGCCGAGACCATCTATCCCGGCAACGAGCGCAACTTCCTGGCCATTCGCTGCAGCTCAATGTCCCGTTTAAGGGAACTCCGCTGTCCCGGCGGCGAGGTGCCCATGGGCTACGAGGTGCCCTCGCATGTCAAGGGCAACTACTTCCTGGAGGTCAGCGGCAGTTCGCCCTACGGCGCCCACGCCTCCATTGTGCGGGAGGCCCACATGGAGCAGTGCGGCAAGTGCCCCGACTCCCCGACGACCACCGAGTTGCCCGCCAGCACAGAGAAATCGCGATCTTGGTTCTGAGGAGCAACCATCATATCCTAAGCTAGTTTTATATATTTTTTTCATTATTTTCTGTTTCTGTTTTCGTTTGCTGGTTGGGCAATATACAATTTGCCTTCTCAGCGTTGACAATTCAATTAAATTTGTGTTTATTATGCTTATGCTAAGCCCAAAATGCGACAGGCGGCGGCTCACGAAGTTGCAATACGCTTTGCATGTGATACCGATGATTACATAAATAAATGATGTACTTATGCAAATAAACCAATTGAATATTATTCTATTAATTTTTAAGAATATTTCGTATTTTTTTTTTATTTAAATGTAGTTGTTTATGTTTTTGGCAAGACATTTAAAATTTGTTTAAAGTCCTTACATTTGCTTGCTCATTTCTAAATTATTTCGAAGTATTATTTATTACAAAACTAATAATAAAATTAATCCCAAGTTGCATATCCTTATTTTTATGCTTTGAATGCTTTCAAAAATGTAAGAAATTTACAGCATAAAAAGGTAAATTTTTTATGTAACATTATGTAATTAGAGTAAAATTCCTCTTTTAAATCTTAAGTTGTAATAAAAATTTGTATAATCACTTTATATATATTTCCGATAAAGTATGGTCACAAATTCCTGGCTAAACCGTAATACCCCTTGAGAGAAGTCCGAAAGATAAATAACCTGTGGAAAAGAGGCCGCTGTGTCGCCAGTGCAATGCCACAAGCTTATGATTGTTGACTGTTGACTGGAGTTGGCTCTCTGGCTTTCTGGCTTTTATGTTGACTACTTATTACCCGAGTGGCGCCCAGGCACAGTGGGAAATTGGCAGTGGAATTGGATGTCACCTGGTTTGGGTCCAGATGAGTTTCGTGTTTTATGGACAACTAAGGTCAATCAGTTGGTGAATGTTGTTCGGAGGCTGGGGATTCAAGCGGTGATTTCATCTCGCTGGGATCGATGATGATATATGCCTTTCTAGAGGGGCTCTTTAATGGCCTAGATGTCCTAGATGGATTTGCATCTTTATGACTGGAAAGTTGACTTTTGAACGAGGTTAATTGGTTATTAAGAACGATTCGCTTTGCTCTATAAACTAGTTGTTTATAGGCCCAGTTATTGCATTTATTTTTAGTTAATATTTAAACCTTCACTTAGACATTGAGTGGGGCTTTCCCATGTCCTTCGGCTGACTGTCACGATCAGGAAATGCCATCGCCGAGATCCAGTTACAAACCTTTCGTTGCAAACCCATCTCCCCACTGTGCCACTCGGTTTTCAGTTTTCAGTTTTGAGTTTTGAGTTTTTTGGCCCCTTCACCTGGGATCTGCATCTGCATCTCCATCTTTATTACTATGTAGCTAGCTGCAAGTGTCTCCGTTTGCGGCTTAAGCTGCCAGTTTGACAAATGACTCACCCGACGCCAGCTTCTTGGCACGATCCCACCTCTTTTCCCGCACTTCTTGCGGCTTAAGCCAAAAGCTTACGAGTGCACTGAGAAAAAGTGGTGGAAATGGATTAAAAACGGTGTAAAATTATTTTTTCAAATATTTCTTTTGTATAAAATAAGATATTACACTTAAAAATACGAAAAAAATAATTGTAAGTATAATTAAAATATTTGAATTTTAATTTATTGTTGACCTTAGAGTGGACCGGATTTTTTGCAAACTTGATTTAAAAAAGATATATTAAATAGGCAAAAAAATATTTAAGTTATTTAATTAAACTGAAAAAGTATTTATTGCGTTTTTTTTTTGAAATTAATGGTTTAATGTTATATTAAAATGGATGAAAATCACTTACAAATTATTTTATGAAACTTAAAGCTAAAAAATAACCTTTTCGACCTTAGATTCCGGAATTAATATTTCCAAATCTAGAATCTTTAGTTAGGGGTTACATCAGGTTTTATGTCCATAAAAAAGGCAGTCCAGTTAGACGGCGCAAATTTGTGAGGAGTGAATCAAAATGAATCAAGTCAAGACTCATTTCCTATAAACCAAGAAGCCAGGCAAATAGAGCGTAAATCAAAGCTTAAACAGATAGTGCACTTATGTCAGCCCACTTAGATTACTTTGTATTCGGTGCAAATGTCAGAGTGCAACCTTTCTCGCAGTGTAGCTCCGCTGCAGTTTCCGCCAGCAGCGAGGCGATGCGAGGAAATGATCCATCAAGCGTGTGAGTTATGTACGAATTTTGCAACCTGGCCACATGGTTGGCTGACTCGATGGCTTCTGCCCGCAAAGCGGTTGACCCTGGTCAAGAATCGGACGCTCAAAGTGGTTTAATAAACTGAAAATGAAACTGCAATTACCTGACCGACCTGGCCCAGCCACCCGCCGTTGGCCGGAGATTTATTTTGTGGATTCTCGACCAGATTAGTCTGGGCCACGCAGTTTGCGATAAATAGCGAGTGGCTATCCACTGGTTACAGCATTCGAGTGCCACACTTCGAGACGCACAGCGAGATAAGAAAAGAAATCCCAGAAAATCCAATCCAGGATCCACTCACCGAGTCAGGACTTCAAGTTAAAGAATCCAAAATGAAGGTGTTCATCGCACTCTGCGCCCTGGTGGCCTGCGTTTCGGCCGGAATTGTGCGATCCTCGGGCTGGGGATCGAGTCCTTGGGGCGGCAGCAGCAGTTCGGGATGGAATAGTGGCTGGACCGTCCAGCAGCCGCAGGTCATCAAGGTCATCAAAGTGGGAGGTGGCAACTCTGGATGGGGAGGTGGCAACTCTGGATGGGGAGGTGGAAACTCTGGATGGGGTGGCAACTCTGGATGGGGTGGAAACTCTGGATGGAGAGTCGGCAACTCTGGTTGGGGAGGCAACTCCGGATGGGGAGGTAGCAACTCTGGCTGGAGCAACGGCAACTCTGGATGGTCCAGTTCCGGCTCCAATAGTGGCTGGTGGTAAAGGATCTTCCTCTCTAGCAGTTCCAACCCAACCCCAATCCTCCCGTTCCCTCTTCCCAGCTCCCCTCCCTTTCTCCCTGCACCTGGTTCACTATTCACGATTTTGTAACATAGCCTTTAAGTACCTTTTTTTTGTGTAACAAATAAATAAATGAGCAAATCGAATGCATTAATTCAACGATGCTGCGTGTTATCGCCAACTAACTTAGCATTTTTATGATGCATCTTTGAATTATGGATCGTTAGCAATTAACATTCTAAGCTTCAAAACCGAGTCGATCTTGCTGGGCAATTATTTATATTTTATGCATTTTGCAAATGATTGTGGAACAGCGTTGTGGTGGCCAAGGTGCCGATGCGATTGGAGTTCATCGGATGATTATGATCATCATCATCCCGAGGCGGAGGCACTGTGGTTTTAATTTAAAAGTCACATAAAATTAAATTAAATTTTATATCTATTTTTTAAAGCTTTTTTAAATGCCATGACTGTACTTTGGTTTGTCCAGCCTTTATTATTTTTTAGTAATTCAATTATCAATTTATTTATACATTGTAGATTTATTGTTACATTTTTATATAGTGTTTTGTAAAGTATTTTCATTTATACAGTGTTTAAAAACAAATCCTTTTAAATACTTTTTTTCAATTGAAAGCTATCATTCAATTGAAAGAAGAATCCATGGAGGACCTACCCATTTACCACTGTGTGCAGACAATTTTCTTGGGCTCCATTGAGGTCGTCTTGTGGGTAAGACCCCCTAGTAAACATATGTGAGGCTGCAGCACGCGTTGGCAGCCAAGAGAAGCATTAAAGCTGTGTGGCCAGCACATTCACAGCCAAGTCGATGAAATTTATGGTAAGTAATGCACTTGAGCATGCACCTAGCCATGTTTGCACGCCAATTGACATTGAACCAGTGTCTGCGGAGTCGTGTCTCGTACATTTAGCGATTCAATTGCGGCTGCTGTATAAATGAAGATTAATTGCCGCAAATATTGCATGGCAATAGCGCGAAACGAAGCCGAAATTGAGCATAAATGCGAAATGAAAATAATGGGAGAATCGCTGCTTTAGTGATCACCCTTTAGATGCTCTGCGGCATAGGAAAATTCGCATGCTATGCTAGGAAATTAATTGGAGAAAGTCTTAAGATTTAAATTAAGCAAAAATTATTTAATACAAAAAATACCAACTTTTTAATATTTTTTAAAATAAAACAAAATGCCATAAGTTCACAAAAAACCGATAAATATGTACCATTAATTCCATAATTTACTTTGCCTCGCCAAGCGGCAAGACTTGAAAATTCTTGGAAAAAATAATTAAGAAAAATTCAACAACAAATTGCATGGCCGGCAGAAAAAAGAAAAAATATGCTTAGAATTTCGCATGGAAATAGTAAACTTGTAAGACAAATTGCAAGGCGTTTCGTGGCCAAATGTGCTATTCGCTGGCAATTAATGATGCAGCCATGGCTCAGCAGTTTGCAAGTGGTGCGCTGTAGCAGTGGCGTATACGCGATGTTCCCAGCACAGCGCACATTGCGTATCCGCCGAGTGCGCCCCGGCGTACTTGAGACTGTTTTTTTGAGGCAGACAAGCTGCTAGCCAAGTCGCATTGTGCCGACATGAAGTGCAGTTCTCAGTTCTGAGTTCTCAACCTTCCTTTGGGAGCTTGGCTGGCTTGGCTGGAGTTTTGAGTTCGGAGGGATGGAATGGCAAGCTGCTGACTCAGCCGAAGTTTCCGCCTTTTGGGGGCTATAAAAACATGCCTCGGTTCTGGGTTAGTTCATCAGTGGTGTTGAGCCTCCAGCAGCGATTGGATTGTTCAGAGTTTCGGTTCTAAGTTCTTATTTTTTTGTTCTATATTTTTTTGAGTGATCCTTGAGGATGCGTCACGCGGTTATCCTTGTTTTTGTGTGCGGTCTCTTGATCGCCTTCGCCTCAGCCGGTTTGCTGGGCGGGGGAGGCGGTGGTGGTGGTGGCTACGGCGGTGGTGGCAGTGGTGGAGGTGGTGGCTACGGTAGTGGAGGCGGTCAAGGTGGCTGGCAGAAGAACGGAGGAGGAGGCGGCGGTGGCGGCCAGGGAGGCTACGGCGGCGGTAACCAAGGTAAGTTGATTTTTCTCATGATATGTAACTTATTGATGAGGTACTAAATGATAAATAGGTGCAAGATTTTTTGTATCCTAAATTGGGGCCTATTGTAGGTTTATCATACATAGTTCTTTATTAATTAAATCTATTTAAAAAATACTAATCTTAATAAATTCGACCCTATTATTATATATCCTACACCCAAAAAAAAATCTATATGAAACGGAGATCGATTTTACATTATTTAAGGTCAATTTTAATTTGATATGAGGCCAGGCTAGTTTGACCCGGTCGAAAAGAGTATTTCATGTAAAAACGATATGGGTTTTACATGACTTGAAATTTACATTATATTTTTTTTGGTAATCCTTACTAGACCACTTTATAAAGCATAAAATGTATAAGTTTTGAAAAAGATATAAATTATCTAGAATATCTAATATTTAGCCATTGAAAAATATTTTTTAACGTACAACGAAGGGAAATCTATAAGTTGGTAGGCAGAAGAGAGGAAATACCTCCAATTTGGAATAATATATTCATCAGGTTGCTTACATTGGTACTTATATTTTATATATATTTCCTTCTCCTTTAGGTGGACATGGAGGCGGCGGCCATGGAGGCGGCGGCCATGGAGGCGGTGGCCATGGAGGCGGTGGCCAGGGAGGCTGGCAGAAGAACGGAGGAGGCGGCGGTGGCGGCGGTCATGGGGGTGGTGGCCATGGACAAGGAGGATATGGAGGCGGCAACCAAGGTACTTGAATATTCAAAGGAATTACCTTGGATTTAGTAAATAAAACTCTTGCTATTTCCAGGTGGCTATGGACAGGGAGGTGGCCACGGAGGCGGCAGCAAGTCTTTGGCCGGCAACCGCGGCAGTTCCGTTTCCTGGCAGGGCGGAAATGGAGGCGGCAACAAGCACGGAGGCGGCGGAGGAGGCGGTGGCCTCTACGGCGGCGGTGGCGGTGGCGGCGGAGGTGGAAAGCACCACGGAGGTGGTTGGTAATTCGCCAAATGCAGCTAATCACCCCCCGGCTCGTGCTGACTTCATATTGTGTTCCATGGCATAGAGATAGAGATAGAGACAACCCCCTGGATCCTCCTGCTTTCTTTCTATATCCAAAGCCCTTTCCGCTTTTACTATTTGTTGTACTAATAAAAATATTTTATGCATTTTGTAAATCTTTTGGTTTTTCTTCTTTTGAATTAAGGGGTTATATACCTTTTTTTTTTCAAAAAAACGAAATTTTTTTTTTTTGCTGAATCTTAAAGTATATCCCCTAGAGAACATCTTCCCAAATTTTCATACAGATCCGAATAATAGTTCGATAGGAAAACAGCGTTTTGACGCGCTCGACTTCAATAGTTGCAACGTCAACGTAAAACTTTGAATGCGATTATCTCAAAGTCGTGTTTTTCCAAAAGTGCCTTCGCTGTGACCACGATTGCGCAAGAACTATTTGATCGATCTTCTTCAATTTTTTTTTAAATTATTCGTAATGATTGTGCCGAGTTCGTGAACGATTCAGTTTTTATGCGCCAATTTTAATTTCGCAGATCAGAATTTTTTAATAAAATTTTTAGAACTTGAAAAATCAACTTTTTGGAATAATTGTTACTGTATGCAGAAAAAAGGAAATATTCTTAAAAGTAATCGTTCACGAACTGGAAATAATACTATTCTAACTAAAAATTTTTGGTTTTTTGATATCAGTTGACCTGCTAGACTTCCATCGTGGTCACCGCAAGCCGCTATAAAAAAAAAATTGTTCCGAAAGAATTGCCATAACTTCGTAAATTATTCATATTCTTTCAAGAACAAAGGCTTGTTGTTTCGATAAAAGCATGTACTATCAATAAATAATAACTTCCCTGTCATAAAATAATTGCTACACACCAAAAAAAAATCCAAAGTTCCCTCAATTTTTTCGCTCAAAAAAGGTATATAACCCCTTAAATAATATTCAAAGTTTAATGTCGCTGGGATTACGGAATTATTTTACTAAATATTACTAAATACTAAAGTAAATACCTGAAACTGTGGTTTCATAAAAATATTTAATAATAAATACATAAATTAATAATAATAAAAGTGTTAATTTTGAAATGTTCTTATTAGATACTTAAATTGAAAAATAAACCACTTTAGATTGAAGATGAAGGTATGTTTAACTAGATGATTTTAACAATTATTTCACTAAAAGTAGTAGGGAAGAGGATATAAATACTATTAAAGTTAGTACACTGGAAACATTTTACTGCTTTGCGAAAAGAATATTCTCAGAAATAAAATGTAAAACATATACCTCTTTGATTTTTGGACCAGAATTTTGAAAATATAATTTTGAATAATTTAAAATAAAGTTTAAGATAAGAAAAAATCACTTACCTTTAACATTTAAGAAAATACACGATTAAAAATTCTTTTTCGTAAGATTTATTCACATATTTAGGTGCACAAAAAAAAAAGAGTTTGATTAAGTTTAGGGCAGAGAAATGTTATATACAAGTTGAGCAGTGGATTTCGTTATAGCCTCGTCGCCGGATTGCCTCGGTTGGATTTCGTCGCGTGTCCTGGTGTTAAGGATCTGTTTACCAGCTCCAGCCGCCTCCGCCACCGCTGCTCTTCCAGCCTCCTCCGCTGCCTCCTCCAGAGGACCAGCCTCCTCCGCCGCCTCCAGAGGACCAACCGCTGCTGATCTTGCTGGGCCAGGCGGATGAGCCTCCTCCGCCGCCGGAGGACCAACCACTCGAGCCACCGCCGCTCTTCCAGCCACCGCCTCCGGAGCCACCAGATGACCAGCCACCGCCTCCACCACCGCCGCTCTTCCAACCGCTGCTCAGGCTACTCAGAGCCTGGGATTTCCAGCCGGAGAGACTGGACAGGGCACTCGGGCACTCGATAGTCCTGAACTGCCGCCGGACTTCCAGCCGGTGGAGGAGCTGCTTGGCCAGCCAGAGGAACCGCCGCTGGACCAACCACCTGAGCCACCGCCGCTCTTCCAGCCGCCGCCTCCTGAGCCACCGGATGACCAGCCGCCGCCTCCGCCGCTTTTCCAGCCTCCTCCGCCGCCGCCAGAGGACCAACCACCTCCGCCGCCGCCTCCGCTGGAGGGCCAGGCACTGATGATGACCTTGCTGCCGCCTCCTCCGCCGGAGGACCAGCCACCTCCTCCTCCACCACCGCTGCTCCAGCCATGTGGCTTGCTTTGGGCCACCAGGCTGCCCAGCACCACCAGCAGACCAAGAAGTCCGAGTCGTCGCGTTGTCATCGTGGCTTGCATCTCCGCAACTGCCGTGCACTAACTAATGCCCCACTGCAGCCACTCTCGGGTATTTATACCCATCCAAGATTCTGAGCAAGTGAGTTGCCGAGTTACTGAGTTACTGAGCCACTGAGCCACCGAACCACAGCCGCTGCCTCGTATAATCAGATGTAATTGCCAAAAGTGCTTACAATGGCCAGTGGCTGGGTGCTTCGGGGCTCCGAGTGGTGCGGAGTGGTTCGGAGTGGCTCAACCTCAGCACTTGGGCCTCATGCCTCATTATGCCAACTCCCCAGACTGTCGTAGTCGACTTTCGATTTCGTACGCCTTTGTGGACGCACGTAGGTCGGCTGTTCTCCAGCTGGAGCACCTGACTTACTTTACAGGAAACACTGGTCTGCAAATGAGCTTCAGGATTAAGGATAATGGATATAATCTATGGAAGAGCTGGGAATGAAAATGGGACAAAATAAAAAATTACTAAAAATTATAAATTAAAAAACAAATAATTTGCTTTAATCATTTTGTATCGTAAGTAAAAATAAATAATAATATTTTGTGTAAATTTAAGGCCCTGATTTATACCAATTAAATGGTCTTAAAAAACGGCACAATGCTCCTGCAGCCTAAACGGCTAGGCTTAAAATTCTAAAAACAAAACAGAAATTCGGAAATATTTAGTTTTAATTAATTTATATTTTGCTACAATTTAATCAACGATTAAAAAAAATAATAATAATCTAAAAATGTACCCATAAAATAGGCCTTTAAATATTACAACATTTGGCAATGAAAAAAATATCATAAATATTTATTATAATTTATATTATTTTTTTGTAGGCTAGTGCAGCCCAGAAAAGCCGATCATCGATCTATTGGCTCTCCATTTTTATGTGGCAACCGCAAAGTACTTAATTGAGTTCGCCTGCCGGCGGTTGGATGGAAAGATATAGGGGAGCAAGGGATCCAGAAATCTGGCGATTGGTTCTTTATGCCTGCCCATTATTCAGAATGGCGATGGTGATGGCGATACAGATGGAATTGGTAATGGAATCGCAGATGGCAGATTGCAGATTGCAGGTGGAGGTGTGCGAAGGTAATGGTATCCATGGTTATTTAGATGGAGCTGCGTGTTTGTCTACTTGTATTTTTGGCTACCGTGCTGCGGTTGCACATAATTCGTGCTGTCTGGCAAATCGGGTCGCCGGCAGATCAATCAATCAATCGAATCAATCGGTGGCCCGGGTCCAATTGTTCTGTTCGGTTCGGTTCGGTTCGTTTCGGGTGCAACTTATGAGTTGACACAGAACCCATCAGAGGAGATTGAAGGTGTCTCAGCCGATGTTTTGTATTTTCTAAATTGCTCTTCTAAAGATACAGTTCATTGCCTTGGGGCCAACAGTTTTGCGATTTCATCACTTACATAATTTAAAGCAAGAAACGAAACTGAAGTTTAAATACCCTTCTTATTTTATGACAGAATATATTTTTGGAATATATTTTAAAAATCCAAAAATCTATAATAACCTTTAACCCATTTCTATTGATAAATACCAGAGGAAAAATCCCATTTTAGAACCGAATTTATTCACGTAAATTAATCTCGAAGAACGAAGAATAGAATGAATATTTTTGTAAAAATTAAAAACGGCCTATCTTGTCCCAAAATGCTAATTATACACGTTCGATCGGCCAATTCTAGAACCGAACCACTAGAAACCTTTTGGCTTTTGCACGTTTCCACCGCTGGCCGCATTTTAATTCATGGGCGGCATAAAAATCAAATTTGGATCTTTTGTGCGATCAACGGGGCAATCGATCGTTTTTTCGACGGGATGATCGATCGTCAAGCGGGGGAAAACAATAAAATGCTTTTTCGTTGCGCAAGTGAAAAACCAAGAAAATGTCGAAAAGCCAACTAAGTACCTGTCCCATTACCGTTTCCATTTCGACTGGCAGGTGATGACCTCAACCGTTTTGGCTGGGTTCCATTGGGTCAGAGAGTCAGAGCAGGAAACTAAAATCGAAAATCGAAAAACTTGCAAACCAGTTCCCCTCTTGATAACAAAAACACTTAATTAAAAATGGAAATTCTTTTTTTGTATATTGCATAAATTCTAACAAACAAAATACCGCTAAAAAGTATAAAAAAAAAATATATCTATATTTAGGTTTGAACTATTTGTGGTTGGTTCCTGGGACTTGGAGCTCTCTACCAGCCCTTGTTCCAGCCGCCGGAGGACTGAGCACCGCCGGAGGACCAGCCTCCAGACTGGGCGCCACCATTGGAGTAGCCACCACCGCTGGAGTAGCCACCGGAGTAGCCACCGGATTGACCGCCGGAGTAGCCCTCGCTGATGACCTTCACAATGACCACCTTCTCGACGGGCCTGGGAGCAGGAGCAGAGTATCCACCGCCGCCGCCGGAGTATCCACCGCCGCCGGAGTATCCACCGCCGTTGGAGTAGCCACCGGAGTAGCCACCACCGCCTCCTCCACCGCCACCGCCGAGCTTTCCGCCGAGACCGCCGCTCAGACCGCCCAGGCCGCCGCCCAGCCCTCCGCCGAGACCGCCCAGCTTGCTCTGCAGCAGCTGTCCAATGCCTCCAATGGAGCCACCGCCTCCGCCGCCACCACCGCCGCCGCCGCCAAGAAGACCGCCCAGAGAGGCCTGGCCAACGGACAGGAGGGCGGCTAGGATCACCAGGATGCAGGCAAAGGGTTTCATCTCGAGCAGCGAATGGGATGGGTAACAATCGGTTTCGAACAGCTGACCAAACTAATTTCAACGACCGCCGGCACACGCACCTTTATACCCCCGAAAATCGATGGATCGATTTAATTAGAAGCCATTGATGATGAGCAGCAAACAGCAAGCAGCATCCATCGGTTCGGCTGCGATTTCATAATAACCCACATTCGGTTATGCTCAGTTCGGTTCTATTGTTTGCCTATGCTAATCTGTGCGCATGCGCGGCTTACTTCGGTTTACTTCGGATGAGGAACCGCTTCTCCGCCACTTGGCACAGTGGGATGGGAGGTGTTAACTGTCTTTGGTCGGGGGAGTTGGGAAATCTGATGATCTGATGGTCTGAGGAAAATGAAAACATTATCCAAGTGGTGATGAGAAGTGCACATATTTTGGTTTGTATTAAAAAGGTTTCACGGACATAGCTCTGCCTTTTTGGGTTTATATTTATGAATAGTTATCTTTTAATTATTGCTAAAATTTATAAATCATTTTATATATTAATATATATTTAACAAATAAATCATGTTAAATTTAAATATAAGTAACTTGCCAGTTTTAGTGTTCATTTTACCAATATAAAGTCATTTTAAATATTTATACAGCTTTGTATACTTGTTATTATTTTTAATTTATATTTTCATAATTTATTATGATTTGACTTAATTTATTGGGTAAAATTCATAAATGTTTGCCATAATAATAGAGTTTCACCTGGCGCCCTTTACATCTGAAGATGTATTTATTTCAAAAACCGATTTTGACTTGAGGGTTTTATTTTCTTACATTTTTAAATAATGAGTGCTACAGTTTATCATACTTTGGCCAAGTAAAAAAAGATTCATAAGAATTAATTAGTTTAGTTTATTTGGCAAAAATCTATCCAAACCACTGTGCCAATCGCCGAAAGCCAAACAAATTATCAGCATTTAATCACCGCGTTTGGCGGCGGCCAACAATGGGCCGAAAATCAACATTTATATCAATGTTTTGTCAGTTGGCCAGCAGAAGCAGAAGCTGAAGTGTCAAACTGATGAATGGCCAAACTCGTGAGTTCTGCTCCAAGGTCCCAAGTTTGAAGTGGGGAAAACTGAGGCATCTTCCTGCTTTGGCAAGAACCTTTGTTGACTCGGAATCGCTGGGAGGCCTATTTAAGTGGGTATTTGTATACTGAACACCCATATCCATAGCCCACATCATCGCTTATTAATACTCGATAGGAGGGGGGTTAACCGGTTCGGCGATTCTATTTCTATGCTTCAGTTTGGCATATATTTGCATAGTCGCTCGGCGGATATGGCAGATTGCCTGGGAATTTTCGCCAGCCCTCCAGTTGTCTAGTTTTCTGGTTGTCTAGTTGTCTAGTTGTCGGTACTAACCCGAAAGATAAACACTTTGCAGAGAACTCTCCCACAATTCTGCCGGGGTTCAATGCACTCGGGGACCAAGCACACGCATCGGATATTGGATAAAATATGATCTACACGAAAAGAGTGGAGAGTTTCGGCTTCTTTTTTTTGCAAGTTTGTTTGAGGCTTTGGCATTTACATACTCGTTCTGGGGTCTATGCATATTCATAATCGCATTATTCGATACTTCGATACTTTGATACTTCGAGCTGTAAGCTACCGAAGCGACGACAGATCGACAGCATTCAATGGGCTATGGACTTATCAATTAAGTGGAAAACACGTTGTCAGAGCACAAAGAAGTGGTCTTAAAGTGCTCTTCTCGGCTTTAAAAAGTATGAGTAATGGATCTTTGATCTTGGGAAATATCAATATTGATTGGATTTCCTCATTACCAATTTATTGACTTTATAAAAAAGGGTAATACATAAAGAATTATGTACATGACTTTATAAGCAATATGATTATTAAAAAATATTTTAATTCATAGAATTATATTAACAACAAGTAACTTATCGTTTTGACAAGAACTATGAATATATTCTAATCATCTTAAATAAAGGAGTTAAGAGAGTTTCCATTGTTGAGTCAAGAGGCCAATACGAATATCTCACTATACGCAGCTTAGATCCGACTTACAATAGCGGCTATATTACCGGGCTGTAATGGCCGAACCCACAAAACTATTTCCCATCGCTTCGCCTTCGGGCAGCTGAAGGCTTCCATTAAAAAACAACAGAATTAACATATTTAATTGCGAGTTATGTACCCAAATGAAATTACCAGTGCAATAGCAAACACAAAGGCAAATATGAATAGAAACCGAAACCGAAATCGTAAACGGAGACCGAGACCAAAAAGTGAATGGAATAGCATTAATGTTTGTAGGAGAACTTTGGGTAGAGTCATCCTCTCGTGGATGGGAGATTGATGACACTCGTAAATAAGTTGGTAATATGTAATGATAATAACTAATATTGTGATGGTGCCGACGTTAATTCAATTCTAACTACGAATTTGCAACCTTGCACATTTGCCTTTTTATGGGAAATCCCGCAGACACATAAATAACCATCGCACATCGCTCCTACTTATAAGTATATATTCTACATACATGATTGGATCATCTGATCATCTTGGGGTCGAGATCTCGTACATATGCAAAAGGCTAATTAATGGCAGGCAGGTCCACATAAATATAAGCTAATTACACTGCCTTGCCAGATCATCGTCGTAAAACATCGATAGTTAATGGCGGGCTAACCGATTGCATTCTCCCATCAATCGCTTAAATCCGCTTAGGGCTCATAAAATCGAGGATGGAATCATCCCACTATGACAGTTTTATAACAGGAAAAATCAAGGCTTTGCTGGAACTATTTATCTATCTATTTGGTATATCTAAATCTAAATAATATTATCTGAAAATTATTATTATTATTTAATTTATTTGAGCATTAAGTTTACTTTAATTGAGGAAGTACTTGATGTGTAAGTGCCATTAAAGCAGTTGAATGCTTCGTCCACCGATTAAAATGCCCAAGGCACTAAGAATATAAAATGTAGCATTAATTATTTTTTTCTTTTTCAGTTCCATTGACCAAATTAGTTGCAAATAAATTTCCAAATCAAAGACACGCCGGCTAATCTTTAAAATGTGCATCAAGAGCTAGGCAAATAACTACGAAAACCAGTTGAGCAAAATGCAAAAACCAAAACAGGTTGGCACACACGCACGCATAATTTGCCCAGATCGTTGTAAATAAAAGTGAGATGACCGATGCCCGTTTGTTTATAAACAAATAGGCGAATCGTAATGCGTTTGTTCAAGGCTCCCTGGCAACCGAAAACCACCGATAAACCGAAAAACACAAAGCCAAAAACACATGGCACATGGCGAACTCAGTCGAGACTCGTCGACGCCGCAACTTCATCATTATCGAATCAAAGACAATGGTGGGCAAAGAAAATCGGATTCGGCGGATTCGGATTCAAAGTCAAACAACGATTGCCAGCGGAAGTAAAACAAAACGAAATAGACAGAAAATACACAGAAAATACATAGAAAATACACAAAAACTGAAAAGCAAAGAAACTGATATTCGTATAAATCAATGACAGCCAATAAACTGTTTAACTTCATGTTAAGTTGATGTTTAATGGGCCGGTGTCAAGGATTTGCATTACCACACCTCAGGTTTCTCTTCCTGACCTTACAAATAAGCGGTCTATTATGATCTATGCGAAATCCTTTGAAGTTTCTCTCCCTTTTTCGTAACTCTTTTCCCTGAATTAACTTTCGCCTTCGGTGGCAACGGCTGGAAATGACCTTGAACTTCAATAATACAGTCACCTCGCAAGGGCAGGGCGCACAGCAAAAAGCAAAGTTTTAAACTGGTTTCTGCCAGCAAACGAAAGACTTAGGCAACGAACTTGGACACAGCGCCATCTGGCGCTCGAGATATGGAAGCTTGCAGCGTGAAAAAGCTGTACGCAGTACACTTAAAGATTAAGATAAATGCGAGTTATAAAATAGAATTTTACAATTTGTTTTTAATTTTTGACAATTTTTAATTTTTTTAGAAGGGGGTACCGCATGATTTTTTTCGAAAAATTTAACATTTTTTTGGTGTAACTTGGCCAAAAATTGACTGGATGAAATCAGCTGATCATACGAAACTGAACCCTCTGATCAATTCTTTGGTTCCCAAGAATACCATTGCTTTGGTCAACGAAGTAGAGGGATTGTTCTTCAATCGCAAGACCATCAAACGCAATCACGAAGGCCAATTCTCCGCAGTGATGACCATCAAAGATGTACGAAGGACAGGGAGTACATGTCCTTATACATGTAGTCCCTGTCATTCGCACATCTTTGAGTTGATGGTCATCACGGCGGAGAATTGGCCTTCCTGATTGCGTTTTATGGTCTTGCGATTGATGAACAATCCCTCTACTTCCCTCTACTTTTATGGTCTTGCGATTGATGATTTTTCTTCTTGATTGAAGTTGAGGACAGGATCCTCGCTGGTTTGCATCAAACTTTAAATGGATATGACAGTCGGCCCATCATTTTGATCTTGTTCGTCCTCGATGGTTGTCAAATCGCCAATGAGTGAGTCCAGTGGGTTCTGGACATTATTTTTATCATCAAACGCATTTGGAACTTGATCCATTATATCATCAGGAAATGGAGCAGAGCGGTTATCTTTAGAATCCAGAGCTGGAACGAAAACATTATTTTCAACTTGAGAAGCAGAAAAAATACATTTTTTGTCCTGCCACGCGGTTTTGTCGATAATCGCGAGTTCTTTATAATAGGAATAGTTTACACTAATCTCACCTGGAGTCTGAGCGCGAACCACTGCGGTCTCGTCCTTGGACCCATATTTTTCCTCATCACTGACATTTTCATTAATAAGAGCTGGAATAGAATCAAAATTTCAACTTGAGAAGCAGAAAAAATAAATGTCATGCCATGCGGTTTTGTCAATAATCGCGAGCTCTTTATAAAAGGAATAGTTTATTACGATCTTACCTGAAGTCTGAGCGCGATCCACTGCGGTCTCGTCCTTGGACTCATCTTTTTCCTCACCGTCGTTGAAATTTTCTTTAATAAGCATTTTTTTCGCCACAAGCTCGTTTCATTTCTATAGAATTTTTTTTGAATGTCACTTTTTTAGTGAGACCGTTGCTTATTAAAAAAATAACGATGAGATTATCGATGCTTGAGATATTTCAGTTCATTCAGACTTACACGATATCGAAATAAATGCACTATTCACAGTGGAAGAGCTTACTCCAATTTAAGGATGGTACAGAGACAAACTTAAGAACTAAGCTAACAGTTTAAAAGTAGTAAAGTTTTCTAAAACAGCAATCATTAACAATATTAAAGTAATTATTATTTTTTGAATATAGGTGTAATATATGTATATTCGGTTCTGCAAAACGCAACTCTTTGTTAAAGTTAGTTATTTGAAGCTAGTGCTCAAACACGGTATTCAAAAACACTTTCACAAACCTATGACCAATTTGCCCGGCTCATATTTCTAACGTTTCTATTACTCGCGGCAGTTTTTAACACTTGAAATGGTCGAATAGATCGATAGAGCACAACCATTTCCCTTTCGCAGTACCCTTAGTCGTTTATCATTGAACCACTCGATGGACTCACAATCCACACTCGCATCCACAAAATACATACTGTTTTTTGAACAGATAACAAAATTTGCTATAAATCCATAAAACTTTCCGTGTGATTTTGGAAAAATAAAATTTTCGCCAATTTTTAATTTTTTTACAAGGGGGTACCCCATGATTTTTTGCGGAAATTTATAAACAAATAAAATGTCATAACACTTTCCGTATGATTTTGGAAAAATAAAATTTTCGACAATTTTTAATTTTTTTATAAGGGGGTACCCCATGATTTTTTGCGAAAAATTAAAAATAAATAAAATGTCAAGGTTTAAATGCCAATCGTTAGGAAATTTAATAACGAGTTCAGAAAGGTATGACAATCCATACTTTGAATCAGTATTTGCTTTGTTATAGCGAAAAAACTGCTTCGTTTTAGCGAAAAAACGAGTTTGGTTTTTTTTTGGAAATTCGCGATTTCAGTTTTTGACAAAAATTTGCATTTTTTCTTTTGGTTTTTTTGCTTTAACTTGGCCAAAAATGGTCCTACACCAAAAATTCATACTGTTTTGAACAGATAACAAAATTAGCTATAAATTTATAAAACTTTCCGTGTAATTTTGGAAAAATAAAATTTTCGCCAATTTTTAATTTTTTTATAAGGCGGTACCCCATGATTTTTTGCGAAAAATTAAAAATAAATAAAATGTCAAGGTTTAAATGCCAATCGTTAGGAAATTTAATAACGAGTTCAGAAAGGTATGACAATCCATACTTTAAACCAGTATTTTTTTGTTTTAGCGAAAAAACCAGTTTTGTTTTTTTTTGAAAATTCGGGATTTTAGTTTTTGACAAAAATGGGAATTTTTTTTTGTGTAACTTGGCCAAAAATGGTCCTACATCAAAAATACATACTGTTTTGAACAGAAAACAAGAGGGAACGTTATAGTCGGATGCCCCGACTATCAGATACCCGTTACTCAGGTAAAGGGAGTGCGAGGGAGATGGAGATAGAGATAGAAAACGTTGATCACGCATAACTTTTTAACGAATGGTCCGATTTGAAAAATTTCTTCTACATTTCGATAGGTATTGATAAACACAATAAAACTGCATTTTTACTTTTCCAAAATATTAAAATTTTTAAAATCGTATATAAGCGATGGTGGGCGTTAGAGGGGGCGTGGCACCATTTTGAAACAAACTTGCGCTGCGTAGGAATTCCTAGAATCTGCATGCAAAATGCCAATCTTCTAGCTTCTATAGTTTCCGAGATCTCAGCGTTCATACGGACAGACGGACAGACAGACAGACAGACAGACAGACAGACAGACGGACAGACGGACAGACGGACATGGCTAGATCGACTCGGCTAGTGATCCTGATCAAGAATATATATACTTTATGGGGTCGGAAACGCTTCCTTCTACCTGTTACATACTTTTGCACGAATACAATATACCCTTTTACTCTACGAGTAACGGGTATAACAAAGTAAGAAATAACCCCATAACAATTTTCGCCAATTTTTAATTTTTTTATAAGGGGGTACTCCATGATTTTTTGCGAAAAATGTAAAAAATATATAAAATGTCCAGGCTTAAATACCAATCGATTGGAGTTTTAATAACGAGTTTAGAAAGGTATTACAATATTTAATATATTTGGATCAATATTTTCATTGTTACGGTCAAAAAACTAATTACTATTATTTTTTTATTTTTTGGCCAAAATACTTGGGTGAAAAATTTTTGGGTGAAAAATATTAAAGTATTTTTAGCCTCGAGCTTTAAAGCTTAGCTCAGTTCACAACCCCGAAAACTTAGTTTAAAAGCGAAGTCAACAATCGATTTGGTGAAAACGAAAGACTTAAGAAGCGAACTTGTACCAAAGGAAATTTTTATAAAAAATAACTATTTTTACGTATATATTTTATTGGTCGGTCTGGGTTGCACTTATTGGGTTACAATTATATTGAAGAAGCCATTGTTTAATCGTTCCACCAGCCAGCACCGCCGCGGGAGCCACCACCGTAGCCAGCTCCTGCTCCACCAGCAGCACCATAGGCAGCTCCACCGGCACCACCAGCTCCATAGGCACCTCCTGCTCCACCACCGCCGCCGGAAGCGTGGTTCACGGTGTAATCGAACTGGGCGGGATTGCCCCAGGCGTTGCCTCCAGCTCCACCAGCTCCTCCGGCACCACCCTGCCAGCCTCCAGCTCCTCCGGCACCACCACCGCGTCCGGCTCCAGCTCCTTGCCAGCCTCCAGCACCGCGTCCACCGCCATAGGCAGCTCCTCCAGCTCCGCCGCCATAGGAGGCTGCACCACCGCCGTAGGAAGCTCCTGCTCCACCGCCATAGGCGGCAGCACCACCGCCGTAGGCTCCACCGCCGCTAGCGGCACCACCGCCGATGTGGACCTTAGTGTTGCCCTGCGACTGGGAGACGTGGGACACCAGACCCGCTCCAATGGCCGGACGACCACCGAAGCCGCCGCCGCCGCGTCCTCCGCCGGGCAGATAGCCACCGCCGGCACCACCGCGGAAGCCACCGGCACTGGCCAGAGCCAGGGAAGCCAACAAGCAGACAAAGACCTATGGAGGATTGGAGTCAGATCCTTGAGGCTTACTAAAGTCGAGTTCTTACCTTCATTCTGGAATCGAAGTTGATTGGATTTGAGATTCTGATCGAAGCTGAGATCCAATGGTTTGTGATGTCTTTGGGCCAAGAAACACTTGAATTTATAGTCCAAATCCTATGGATCTTCTTTGGCTAATGATCCCAAGCCAAGAAATACAAGAAACAACAAACAAAAAACGCGAAAAAACAAATTGAATTTTCAAATAGCAAAACATCAATTTGCTGCGCTCAATCATTAGATTCTCCAGCCCTCTGAACTCATCTTTATCTTTAGCTCCAGCTCTTCGCTTTGTTTTCCTTGGCTTTAATTAAAAGTCACAAATTAATTGCACGTCGGCAATTAGCCTGCGGCCTTCCGATTGCCCAATCTACAGCTCCGCAGAGGCAAGTGCCTTAAAAGCCCGAAAAGTGGACGCAGTGCGTCCAGTTTATGCCCAGGTTGCTGTGTGGGCGCTTCGCCTCCTCCACTCCTGGCACTCCTGGCACTTGCTTCTTTTGTTTGCCTTATTTTTATTTTATTTTTTTGAAAGTGAACAATTTGTTTGTTATGCAAGCGGCAGTGCAGCAATGCAACTCATCAACTTGACAGAAATAAAGTGGAACTCTGGCCGGCAAAAATGCTGTGAATGGGAAATATTTGAAATGGAAATGGGGAAGTCAAATATTTTGGCATCCTACGGCGCTGAAAACCGAAATTGTATTTCACCAGCCAGAGTGTGCAGAGTCACCTTTAATGACCCAGTGAAATGGGATTTTTTTTCAAGAAATTTGTGAACAGTTTTGAAACAATCTCTTTTTGTGCATTTTTTTTTTAATGTTGTAACAATTAAACCAGTTAAAGTGCCCTTTAGAATTGTGAAGTAAATCTTTAAATATTATTTTTATATTTCCCACAAAGAAATTTAATAAAATGAATTTGTACTCCAATTACTTCAACTCATTTATTTATTTGCACTTATTATAATATTCTTAAGTATCTTAATAACAACAAATAAATTAAAGTAAATTAAAATTTAAGAGGTTAACTACAATAAGTCATTTTCACTTTCTACAGTATCAGAAATAAATTTAAGCTAACATTACTTCTCCATTATTCAAATTAGGCTGATGGGCTTATAAAGTAAGCGGTTAACTGCTTGCCAAATGGTTTAGTTGCTTTAGTTGGCTTCGTAAAAACGCCAGTGGAACTGTAAGTAGCCGATGATGAAGTGCGTCTGTCGGCCAGCTCTAATCTCTAATGGGACAAGTTGGCTGGCAAAATTGGAGCTGCTCACTAAATGCTCACAAGCGATGGAAATTGAAGCGAGGAAACCCGCACGGAAACAGAAGCCATTGGTTTGGTTCATAGATCACCTGCGACATGCAGGGTATTCAAAGCAGTAGACTCAGCCACTCTCTTTAGCTCTTTTCCATTTCTCCGCAGCCGGAGAAAGCCTCTCTCCTTGGGCCATTTTCTCAGCTCTCTGGCAGCTCTCTGTTTGATTTGCCGGCTTTCGCTCTTTGGGATAATTTCGGGCTTCGTTGGGGCCGCTGCAGATTTGGCCAAATCATTCCGTTGCCAACGTTGTAACTGGAAAACGTGTTTGCCGCATCGTCGGCGTCGCGTCGTCGTCTTCGCAGTTTTCCTCCTGACTCTTCGCGTTCATTTTCCCAGTGATTGATAGCCCTTCCATCAAATAAATTCGTGAAAACTGATCCTCAACCCCCCGGAACATCCATCTCAATGTGCGTGTAGTGTTCTTTTGTTTGTTTTTTCCTGTTCATTTGTCACAATTGGCAAGCCAATCGAAAGAGTTCACTAAAAAGTACGAAGCAAGATTAATATGTTTTGTTAAAGTTGGGGAATATTGCCAAAAGGAATATAGCGGAGACAGCTTGAATATCAAATAAGTCTAACGGTGAGTTAAAAATAATGAAAAAAATAAATCAAAAATAAAATATAGAAAAATGAGTTGAAATTGTGAATGAATAACTTTAAAAATTCCATAAAATATTTCAAAAATAAAATCGAAGCTGAAAGATATTCCCATAAAAATGCAAATGGTTGGGAATGCAAACAATGGTCTGAAAACTGAAATAAAACAATCATTCAACTTTAATTTTGCATACACAAAGAAATGCGGATCGTTAAAATCGTTAAATAATACATTTGCATTTATTGTTTTTTTTCCCCCAAAGACATGCAATACTTATTTAAATACTAATGACTTATTTAGATAATTTTCACGAGCAGTTGGCAGCAAAATCACGCCATTAAAAGCTGCACAGAATGAATAAATAGAATGAAGCAGCTCGCCAAAAATAGACAAACGCCATCTCAATTAAATACATTTACTTTTTTAATGGTTAAGACTTTGGTCTTTAACTAGTTTTTGCTTTTTTTAGGTCTCACTTGATGATAAGTGCGCATTAGTCAAAGTTAAGTTGAGGCTGGATTTAGTTTTAGTGCTGCGCCGTTTTCCTTCGTCTAGCAAACTTTTTTTCGTTCATGGTCTATTAATTGCCGAAGCAGCTCCTCATTTTCTTTTACACGTCGAGATGCGCACATATATTATGGCTTTTTATTTTGATTTTTATTTTTTATGGCCTCGCGGGCCTCGAAAATTATATATATTAAAAATCGGAGAAGATCTCGTGCCAATGGCCCGCGCCGTTGGTTAGAAATTTTCCTCCATTGGCGGCTGGCGATTGACGATTGAAACCGAAACCGCGATTAGGGCAATTCCCTACGCAATTCACCATGAAGCATCGCAAGTGGCAGAACAAAAGACTGAGGCAACAAACTTGAGTGCGCTTGCGGTTTCTGCGGGCGGGATATGGTAGATGGTAGATGGTATATGGTATCATATGGGATCGGATTGGATGGGTTGCCTAAGTTGACAGCACAGCACAACCTCTCCATCTCCATCTCCATGTGCATTCAGCTGGATGACTTTCTCCCTGCTCCAACTTCTAAGTGGCATTGCTAATAAGCCACGGGGAATTGTTATTTGCTTTTTTGTCGCTGCACCTGTCGTGGGTTCCTATCACATCGCCAACGGGGTAGCAGGGGGTATGCTAGGACCCAGCATTTCACGAATCTTAAGTAAATTAAATCAAAATTTAACTCGTAATTTATTTTGAATTATATTACTAATATTACAGATTAAATAACTAAAGAATAACATTTTGTAATATTTTAACTTTAATTTCCGTAAATGAGATTTCAAAGAATTAAAAATTTTATTATAAGACTACATTTAAATATCCCTAGGAGATTCAGAACAAGTTTTGGTTTGCATACTTTTTGTATACCAATTTTTGGAAAACTCTAATTTTTCCTTCAAATTCACTGAGGTTAACCCGCTCTTTAACCCTGATCATCGAAGGGTCTAACCTTTGGGCGACTCGCGTCTACATCCACATCCACAACCACATCCAACATCCACATCCACGTTGAAGTGATATTAATTGCCCTGCGCACTTATTGTGGAGTGGGTACTTAGGTGACTTTCATTGTCTTGACGGCGGCGGCGGCTTATTATGCGGCAGGTGGTTTGCTTTTTTTTGTTGTTTTCCTCTGCTTTATGCCCCACACACATGTGTGTGACTTTGACTGCAGCTCTAGTTTAATCACACTTTTAACTCCGTTTCACATAATACTAATTTCATAATTTGCACCACCCAACGCACCACCACCATCTCACTCCATCGACTGCTGCTGCATTTTCACTTTTACACATCGGTCCGTCGGCCGTGTGATTAAAGCAAATCTCGCCCGTTCGCTTTGCATAAGTGGTGATCTTTTTAAATATTTCTCTCTTTTAATTTTTACCCACCATCGTCAATGGGAAATCTGAAGCGCCCCGGGAAGTGCTTCCCAGAATCCCGTGAATCCCGCAGATTGGCACCCAACTGAAAACTAAAAACTAAAAACTCAAGACTCAACGGCGTCCTAGGCGTTGACATGCCTTGTAGGCAATCCACACAGCTAGCGGATCATAATTGCAGGTAGATGGGCAGGTAGGCCAACTCATCTGGAGGCGGAAAAGCTGGAGGAGATTGGGAAGGGGGATGGGATGGGATGGGATGGGGTTCCTCCTCGAGAAGCAACAGCCATCGTGTAAAACATGCAGCCATGATCATGATCATGATCAAGTTGTAGCTGTTGATGTGTTGCTGACTTTGTCGAGGGTCCCATAACTTGCTCAAGAACTAAGCTAATTAATTGAAAAGGTGCAAATATATGATTTTACAACATCAATATAAACATAAAAGAAATGTTTTAAAATTACAGCAGTTCCTATTTTGAAACAGTTAAAATCAATAGAACCCAGTTTAAGTTAAATAAAAAAGCTAGAAATATAGGAATTTAGATATATTTAAGGATTATAGCAGTTCCCAATCTTGAAAAGTTAAAAATAATCTTCAAATTATTAGTTCATGCTTGAAAATACATGTAAGAATATTTAAATGGCTAATTAAAAAGCTAGAAATATAGGATTTTACAATATCAATGCAAACACATAATAAATACTTTAAAAATATAGCAGTTCCTAATTTCAAATGTATAATTAAAGTTTAAATATACATTTTTAAATATTTAAAAGGCTGATTTAAAAACACAGAGTAGTAGAGCATTTTGCGATTCGCATTGCCTTGGCTCTAATCACCTCATCTGATGGCCCTCCCCTTGGGATGTCGCTGGTTGTCTTGCGGCTGGCGGTTGTGCATCTTTGTATCTTGTAGCTTGTATCTTGTATCTGTCGGCGAGCGAAATAGCACGTACCATATAATCAGGCAGCAGCGGCAGCAACCCAAAAAACGCTGGAAATCAGAGAAATAAGCCAGCAAATGAGAAGTAAGAAATAAGAAATAAGAAACGGCAACCGCCACAAATCAGTGACTAAGAATGAAAGTTGGCCAGTGTAATTGAACAATGCGATTGTCCCTCCTTTTTGTCAACGTGAAAATGTATCTGTATCTTTGGTATACATTTCCCAGTTTATTTCTATCTCTTGGGCAGGCAATTATCATAATTATCAATGCACTTTTCACACTTTCCATGCTCTCTCAGCTCGCGGCCGCCGTTTTCTAGGCATTTGTCACAGAAATTATGCATAAATTTCATAAATTTCAGCGCCGCCTGCTCGCTTTCGAATTGGAATCGCTTAGTCTTGGTCTCCATTGTTACACTTCCAGCCAATTTCGATTCTATGGCCCATTGTCAACCCTTCACCTTCCGCGGAATGGAGTCAAATGGCCCGCCGGCCCCATCAATTTTCAGCTCTTCGGCTTTTCAGCTTTTCAGCGAACAATGACAAATCGATGATGACGACCATGGCGTCAACAAATAAACATTGTGCGACATTCGACATTTATAAACAAATTTGTTTGCTTTTTTCTCGCCTCTATCCGATCATAATTGTGCGGTTGGCTCTGGCTGGAAAGTGAAACCATCGTTAATAAATAAGCAGCGGCCCAATAACTCAGCACAATGGCGTTTTTTGAACTGGAAAACCTGTAACTTTCGAACGCATTTCGATGCGCACATAAGGCGATTAGCTCAAGATCAGACTGGAAAACAGTTATCGGAAATTATACAATTTATATAACACTTGTCGGCCGTTTGATTGGCGGCTAAGCGGATCGGTCGTCAAATTAACTCGACAGATTTGAATAATTTTTAAACCGATTTATGGTTTATATTTTATAGCATGTGGGAAAAATAAGGAAAATATTGTATATTTCCCAAAGAAGCTATAAGTAAATAAAAAGTAAAAGTTCGGACTTAATAACAGAGCTTGAAAAAATATCGACAGTTATATAAACATTTTTTAATTAATTAATTTTATCTTGAAACTCCTGACCCAGAATTCTTTCATTTTGGGAACACTCGTCACTGTCTATCATAACTCCTTATTAATCCCATAGTTTCCTCACCTTTCTGAGCCCAAAAAAAAAGAGAAAGAAATGCGCAAAGACAGGGAAAATTAAAACTTAAGAGATTAAGGGGGCTATATATCATGGATAGCATCGCATAATCATGACAGGCAATTCGTGCCTGCGACTAAGCCAGCTTTTAATTCGTGCCCCGCAATCCGATGACCTTTTCCCGGCTGGAGGAGGGGTACTCTTCAGCACGAGAGGAGATCTTGACCAGACAACCTGTCACATCTCAATTGGCGCTTGACCAAAGCAGAGGCTCTTGACTTCGGACTATGCAACAAGTGGCCGCCCGAGAGTGCTGCTGTTGTGCATTTTTCTCATGTCGCTGATCCTACACTCACAAAAATAAACTTAAGCTCCAGGAAATTTTATATTTTTGGCATTTTTTTTTCAAAATCATGAATCGTTTTTTGAAGATCACCCGGAAAGTGTCGTGGATTTATTTATTATTTTGTTATCTGTTTAAAACAGTATATTTTTTATGTAGGACTATTTTTGGCCAAGTTATAGCAAAAATAGAAAAAGGAAAAATTCCCGTTTTTGACAGAAACTGAAATTGCGAATTTTCCACAAAAAAATAATTAGTTTTTTGACCATAACAATAAAAATATTGATCGAAATATAGATTGTCATACCTTTCTGAACTCGTTATTAAAATTGCAATCGATTGGCATTTAAACCTGGACATTTTATATTTTTTACATTTTTCGCAAAAAATTATGATGTACCCCCTTATAAAAAATTGAAAATTGGCGAAAATTTTATTTTTCCGAGATCTTCCGGAAAGTGTCATGGATTTAAATATTATTTTGTTATCTGTTCAAAACAGTGCGTATTTTTGGTGTAGGACCATTTTTGGCCAAGTTATAGCAAAAAAGGAAAAGAAAAAATTCAAATTTTTACCAAAAAGCCGGATACCAATTTTCCACAAAAAAAAGTATTAGAATCAATGGAAATATTGATCATAATATGGATTGTCAAATTTCTGAACTCGTTATTAGATTTCAGTTTGCATATAAACGGACAGACGAACGGACAGACGGACATGGCTGGATCGACATAAATATTATCAACTATTTAGAAAATGGGCTTTTTTAGCCCAGTGTAGATGGTCTGGCTATTACTGTTGTCCAGATGTGTCTGCTGCCGTTGGAGAGTGGCTGATATTGCAGATGTTGCTGGTGTTGCTGTTGCGCTGGCCATGTTATCGCTTTTGTTGCCACTGATTGGCGCCGTTGTTGCCACGCCTCCGGTCATCCATTGCTGCACTGCTGCTGCTGCTTGGGCAATTTCTCGCCTCGGCTTACATAAACAGAGATATAAACATGGATTATCAGTTTTCAGTTTTCGGGCAGTCGGGAACTGCCGAATATTCGCCATGGAGCTGGGAAGTTGGCAACACTTTGTGGCACTTTAATGACCGCAAAAAGAAATGGCAAGTGGCAAAAAATGATTCGGCCCGTCATTAGGTTGTTGTGACAAACGAAACAAACGAAACGAAACGAACGAAACAAAAGGCAGACGTTACACCATATTCGAATATTCGAATATTCGTGCATAAATAATGATAGATCGGCATAAAGCCACCGATATTGATTGATTGTGGCGCCGACTTCCGGGGGTCACAACCTGACCAGATTTCCGGCTCCCGCTGTTTAATGTTGCTGCTGGCTCGAGTTGCTGGCCATTCATGTTGCTAGTTGCTGTTGGCCATGGCCAAATGCGAATCACGATCCCAGCTTGTTTTGCCATCACTTCACTCTCGTTTCGGCTTTTACTTTTCGGTGCCCCAAAGACTCGCACATGACTTCACTTTTACCGCAGTTAAGGTTCGTCATGGGTCGCCGATACACGATATACCCCACAACCTCTCCTTTATACCTCAACTTTTATAAAATCATACGCATTATTTTTGTAAAAATATTCAAAGATTTACTAGCAAATTTTAGCTAAGATATTATATTTATTTTAAATAATTGTATAAGAAAATAGGAAGGAACACACCAAAATAATAATAAATCCATATATATATAGAACCTACTTATACTTTAATTACTTTAAATATCGGGATTTTTTTGGAAACAATATTTTAGAGCAAATAAAATGGGTGCTAAACTTCAATTTGATTATAATATCTTATTTGTAATTAATAGATCATTTACTTTTGTATTTTTTTTTTTTATATATTCTAAGGTTAGAAAGAACTTATAAGTATGCCTTATAAGTAGAAATTAGTATTTTAAACTAATAACAGCATACTTTAACATTTAAATTGAAATGGCTGGCCAGCTTCTCGCAAATCGTCGTTAAAGGGCGCACACAAAAGCCAATCGGTTTAATGACATAATTAGGCGTTGTTTTTGGAAAGGTGTTGCTCTCGAGAAAATCCCCGAAAAACCGGGAGGGGGGCTCTTGGGATTTTCGAGTGCCACCCAGACGAACAGACAGTTCCCCAAGCGGCGGGTCACCGCCCAGCCTGATTGATTTGACCCCGCTAAAGGGGCAGACTTTCACTGGCGTGATCTCTGAGCTTTACCTTCGGTCCAATCCCTCCCCGAATTCCCCGATTCGCGTATGTACGTGGTGCCTATATGTACATATTCATGATAATACCCCGTTTGGAATTCGGAATTTGGAATTTGGAATTACCGAAATGCATTCCGTGCTGCACAAATGTCTGGGATTATTGCAGATGTGCGATTATGTGAGATGATGTCATCACTGGGAGCCCTGGGCCATGGGATCATCGGATCTATAGACTATAGACTACGGAGCATTGGGAGCAGCGCAGATCTGGCGGCAACTTCTGCCGAAATCAATTTGCTGTAATTATGTAACTGTAACTGGCGGCCCCAAAAAAGACAGCCGATCATCAATCAGTCGAGGGCCCGTCATTAGCTCACATTTCATCGCCTAACTGCGGATGCCATCCAGTGGGATCGAGTTTCCATCTCTTAGCGGAGTTTTCGATGGAATGGTGCTATTACTTAATCCGCCGTTGAATGCTTCGAATACCCGTTTAGAAGGTTCTGAGAGAACCAGCTTACAAATACTATGAAACTTAATTCAAAAGAGTTTTTATATTAATATTACATTAACAAGGTAATTTTTATAAAATTGTATAAATAATACCCATTTAAAATAACTAAATAATAAAGAACTATTTAGATCTGATCTTGCTGGGCTTAAAAGGTTTTCAAAAAGAAAATGATGAACTATTTTTTAAATTTTTTGTTCCTTTAAAATGGGTAAATAAACACTACCTGATTGGAAATTAATTAGGAATTAATTGGAAATTTGATTACGAGATGATATTGATAGTTATGTCCTAGTAGTAATTATCTTAGAAAAGCTATGTAACTCCGAAATCTCTGATGGAATCACTGGCATCACCGATTCCGCCCGATAGTCTCCAACCTTCCTGTCCGCCGACAATGACAAATACAAAGCTGGTTGGCAACGGAGATCCGATCCGTGGCCAATTTAAATCGGAGTTGATGGCAAATGGCGATGGCGATGGCGAGTCCGTTCAACTGGCTCCGCTCGCTTCCCCATGGAAGCCGGGCCACTTGTTGGCCAGGTTTATGGTCGGATCCATTAGTGCTGCCTGCGCACCGGGCCATTTGACTTCATTTGATTTCGAGAGCAGATGCCAATTGGCGATTGCCATTCATTTGGCACTCGAGAGTTCAATGGCAGCCACCGACAATGGTGGAGTCATCTGGGAAAATTGATCTGCGGCTTTCTTGGTGGCCCCCATTTCGAATTTCTTATTTCTTGCGGAATTCTCTGTGCAAATTGCGCAAAATTCGAGGTTGGGCCACTGTGATTTCCCGCAATTGCCATTGATGAGTTGCATATTGTTGGATCGCCGCATTGCGGTGCAGTTCATTTGGGTCAAATTTCCATTTCTATCTTGAAAACGTCTATCTTCAAACGTCTAGTTCAATTTTATTCTTAAAATCTGTAGTTGTAGGTACATCCAAAATATTTTACAATTAATTATCTTGTTTTTCTTAGCCTTAAATATGCATTTGAAAAATTTGTAGTATAAACAGATTCTGCATAAAAATACAAATCTCTAACTAGTATTTTTCAGAGTAAAAAAAAGTGGTTTTCCAAAACTAAAAGCACATCGAATGCCCAATGGAAGAATAATATCATTTGTATTAAAATTATAAAAGTCTTTTTGAGGCAAGGACGGATTTTTCAAAAGAAAAACGTGAAAAAATGTTGTAATTGGAAATGTAATTTAAATATTTTAAAAAGAAATGATCTAAAGAGATATGCATTTAGCTAGAACATTTTCAACGCTTGAGATATTCAAAAATACATATATATCTACATTAATATTATAATTAATTAATGGAATACATTTCGAATGGTCTTCTCTACATACACTAAACATTCAATTTAAAATACACATTCATACAATATTCTACGGGAGCGAAAAAGACTTCGAATTCGTAGGGTCGACCGTGGAGATTGGCCATGCTCTCTCTGCCGCTTTTCAAAGGCATCAAAGGCATCGCTCAAAGAGCCACAATCGACCGAAAAATAACAAATTAATTTCACTTTCTTTGTAAGTAAGCTGCTGCTGTCTTTTCTGCTGTTGCTGCTGCTGCTGCTCCGGTGTCTTTGTGGCCATTGTTGCTGCAGCAGCGACAAGCTCGACTTCAGGTTTATTGACTGCGTCGTCTGTGCAATTAACTCTGTTTTTTTCTCCATTTTCCATTTGCCCGCTCTTGTTTGCGGCTCAATGGGCAGTGGGAGGCAGGTGGCAGGCAGGTGGAAGGCAGCTCCATGACTGCCATGGCCCAATGCACCGCAGGGAACTGCCACGCCCACCATCCGGGCTCGCTGACACTGAGTCGCGATCTCCCTGGCATCTCGCGGCATCTCGTGGCACACATATTTTCACCCGGCAATTAGGGAGTGCCCGCAGTTGCACTCTCGAAAATCATACTTTTGGTTTACATTCGTAATTCCCTGTGTGTTTCCAATTGCTAAAATGTGCCTACAGTGCGTTTCAGAGCTTAAAATAGTTGCATCAATAGATACGCGTCGAGAGACATGTGCATGTGCATGAGACAAGTGCAGAGATATAGTCTTATATTCTATATTAAATTCGATGCATATATTACCTAAGGAAGCCGATTAAACTTTTGTCCAAATCGAGCAAAGCATTCAAAATAATGATTAGAATAAAAAACGGAGATCTCGTTAAATACTCGAAAATATTCTTAGGTTTATCACAACAATAAAGGAATCTAGTTCAAGTATTTTGTAAGTCACTTAACCATTAATAAGTACAATTCAAGTTTGATTGCCTACTAAATGCTCTGTACATTCTAAAAGTCAGGCTAAAATTTGCTTATAAAAATTTTATAACAAAAATTGATTAAAAAAAAAAAGAGTAAAATTCGTTAGCCTCTCAGTTGTGAATTTAGCTGCCCTAATCAGGTACGACAGGCTGTCTTAGGCTTTTGAAACGCACTGTACAAATATGGGTTTATCGTTAGATCGTGGATTTATTTCTACGGGGGTACCGGTCTACCTTTCTACCGGTCCATCACCTCGCGAATACTGTGTTATTTCGTGTTTTTTTGGCCGATTCCCTAGCTTAAGTTCTAACAATCGTTATCACAGTGGCCCTCGTCGGGCAGCCCCCTGCCCTCGGCCAGGCACACGGACTGAACGTCCGCCTGCATCAGTCGGCACACGGTCTCCGGGCCAATCCACTTGCCGGCGGAGCTGAGCCGCCGGGTCTCCACCATCTCGGCCACCTCGCGATCCATTAGATGCCGCAGAGTTTTGAGTTTGCCCCCAAAATCACTGGGACACTTGAGGCGCACCCACGAATCCAGGCAGATCAGCACTTCCGCCGCACCAACCGGTTCGAGGCGGAACTGCTTGCCGCCGACCAGGGCCACCTGCAGGCCACTCACCAGGCTCGTGTGCTCCAGCGAGGACCTCTGGTCGGCATTGCGGGTCTTCTCCACGAACAGTATCCACTCGCTGGCCAGCGTCTTCTGTTTTTTCCTGCCCAGCAGGCAGGAGGTGCGCGATACCTGGACGAAGGGATCGCCCTCGGCCACCAGCTGGTGCTTATTCTCGCGATCCATGTACGCCAGCTTGGGATACAGGCCGGCCGTCAGGGCCAGACGGATCATGTTCGTGTCCTGGTCGAAGGCCGAGGCCAGGCGAGCGCTGGCCTGGTTGCAGCGGAAGATGCGGTGCACGGTGTCGCGCAGCGTGGACACCGCCGCGACGAACATCTCCATGGCGTGGCGGCACAACAGATTGCGCTCGCAGAAATCGGCGATATGGATGCGCTTCAGATTGACAAACTCCGCGTAGAGCTGCAGGGCGGCCAGCGAATCGCTCATGCCGTCGCCGGCAAACTGCAGCCGTGCATTCTGCTGACCTCCGCCGCCGCCGCCGCCGCCCGACTTCGTGTTCAGCACGAAGGGATCGCGCACCGAGTGGTAGGCCGCTATGATGGTCATGCTGCCCAGGCAGCGGTAGTAAACCGAGTAGACCAGGCACTTGCCCAGCTGCACGCTCAGCGGCAGCTCGGCAATGATCCGTCCCAGCGGCGTAATCGTCTCGTCGGCCTCCCGCAGCACGCCCAGCAGCTGCAGCTTGGCAATGGCCTGCAGCACGGCCTCCGGCTGCGGCGGATCCAGCGCGAGGGCCAGAAACTTGTCTATCCTCGCCTCCGGAGCGGCCACCTTGGTCAGCAGGCATATCTCGTCGAGGGTGCGACGCATGATCTCGGGAATCGTGTACAGCGGCATTCTGGCCAGCCGGTCGCTGTCGAACAGTCGATAGCAGATGCCGTAACGCAGGCGTCCCGCTCGTCCCGCCCGCTGCTGGGCATCCGCCTGCGAGATCCAGGTGCTGCACAGCTGCGAGGCATCCGTAATGGGGTCATAGGTCATCATCTTGGCGCGACCCGCGTCGATCACATACAGCAAATCGGGAATGGTTATTGAAGTTTGCCCTATGTTGGTACTCAAGATAATCTTTAGACGAACACCCTGATAGACGCGGAAGACCTTCCGCTGCTCGTTGTTGTCCACCTGGCTGTGCAGCAGCAGGATCTTGATCGGGTAACGCGACAGAGCGGTGTACAATCGGTCCATTAGCTCGGTCATGTCGTTATAGCCCGGTAGGTAGACAATCACCGCTCCACTGTCTCCTGTGCGCAGCAGCAGCTCCAGCAAAGAAATGATTAGATCATTGTCTATATCCGGGTCTATAATGGTGCGTCCGTTGTAGTAGGCTGCCAGCAGTTCGCCCGGCTGTTCGTCGCCCGTCAGCTCGCCCAAATACTCCTCCATGCGCGGCGTCATGTAGCCGGTCTCGCTTAGAATGTCCTCTAGGTGATAGATCCTCACCCCGAAGCCGCGCCCCTCCACGTCCATCACGCTGGCCTGGCCAAAGTAGTCGGACAAGGCCTGCAGGTCCATGGTGGCCGACATGAGCACCAGGCGCAGATGGGGGTTCTTCTGCAGCTCTAATTTGGTGGCCAACAGCAAGAAGTCCGTGTCTAAGTCCCGCTCGTGCACCTCGTCTATGATCAGGTGGGTGGTGTTCCTGAAGAACGACTCGCCGTCCATGGCTAGAGCACGCAGAAGACAGCCGCTGGTGGTCAGCGTGAGGACCGTTTGGCTGCTGCATTTGCCTGTCAAGGAATGGGGTATTGTTTATAGGTAAATCCGAAGGATTTCCTGGCCCACCGCTACTCACTGTTCATGCGGATCTGATAGCCCACCGTGGTGCCCGCCGCCTCGCCGCGCTCCTTGGAAATGCGCTCCGACACGCTGATCGCTGCTATGCGTCGCGGCTGACTCACCACGATCCTGACCGCAGCCCGTTCCTGGGCGGCCCATTCGAGGATGTACTGCGGCAGCTGGGTGGACTTGCCCGACCCGGTGGCTCCTTTGATGATCAAGACCTGCGGGGAAGCATTAAGGATTAGCTGGGAATAACATGGACAAGATGTACGGGTAGGAAAATGTCTTAGGAATAGGAGGGGGCATAGTTACGGGGCATAAAAACAACTTTTAAGGTCTGGAAAACCAGAATATTCTCGAATATTACAAGAATATCTTATTTGTAGGTAAAAGGAAGATTGTCAAAGGTGTAAATTGAGCTAATACAAAATATAACTCATATAAAAGTCTTAAAAAGCAAGATAGTACATATAAAACCAACTATAGATCTAGAATATGATGGGATATTGACATTTCTAGGAAATATTGACATTTGTGAAGGATTGTCAAAGGTATAAATTGAACTAATACAAAATATAACTCATATAAAAGTCTTGGAAAGGACATGGTCTGTTCTTATCGTATAAAACCTACTATAGAAATATTGACATTTGTGAAGGGTTGTCAAAGGAAGATGGTACATATAAAACCAACTATTGATATTGACATTTCTGGGAAATATTGACATATAAGAAGAATTGTCAATGTATAAATTGAGCTAATACAGAATATCACTCATATAAAAGTCTTAAAAAGGAAGATGGTACATATGAAACCAAGTACAGATCTAGAATAGGATGGGCTATTGACATTTATAGATAGTTTCTGTTCACCTGCTCGCGCTGGAGATTCCCAAGGATGTTCTCTCGCTGCTTAAAGATGGGCAGACTGCGTCGGTCCTGCTCAATGTTCCGGTTGCGGTTGCTTGGCGGCGGCGGGATCAACCGCTGGCCGACCAGGCCGAAGTTCGACGGGCGGCGCTCCTCCTCCGGCTGGCGATTGAGGCGCCAGAAGCCCGGCGGCATCCTGTCCAGGCGGCTCTCCACCGGCCCGTAGATCTGGTCGAAGATCCTCAAGAGCGCGGGACTCGTGTGCAGCCGGGCGTTGTCCAGCAGGTAGTGCTGCAGGGCGTCCGACTGCGGGCGCGAGATGGTCAGGACGCGGTCCTCCTCGGGCCCCTTGCTCGCTGTCTTGAGGCCGCGGCTCTGGGCCAGCCGGTGGACGTGGCTGCGCTGCGCCTTGCTCAGCCCGCGGAGCTGCTGCTCCGGCTCGCGGCTCTGCAGGAAGTCGCTGACCAGCTGGCGCAGCGCCTTCTCGTCCTGCCCATTGAGCTTGTCCTCCTCGCCGGAAGGCTTGTGTTTGGAGGGTTTGGAGGAGGGCTTGGAGGAGGTCTTACCTGCGGCCTTTGCGGCATTGGAATTCGAATTGGAGTTCCTCGCCTGGCCATTGGCCACAAACCCACCGCCCGGCGGCCCCTTCCTCCCGCCGTGGCGACGCCCGCGGTTTACGTCTTTCCTACTATCTGCCATTGGCTATTTTAGATATTTCTAGTAATATTTATTCGAATTAAACACAACCGTCTTCACTGAAAATGAAAATGAAATGTTTTAATTTTATTGAGCTGGTTGAGCTTGTCAAGTTTATCGATATCAGCTGGTCAGTTCGGGTGACAGTTCGTATTCGATATATCGTTGGTGCCAGAAAGTAATCGAATAGAGCGGTGCTTTTTGAACGCTATTTTGCAGAACCAAGGCTTTTATATTTAAACTCTTGTTTTTACCAAGATTTACCACCAACACAAATAAATTGTAATTGTTTTGTAATTCCGAAAAGTAGTAAGATCTTATTGGCAGGCGAAAAAATATATGATTTTGGCAAGTTCAGTGACAGTTTGTAATCGATATATCAATTGCACTTATCGCGGTGCTTTTTAAAAACCTATTTTGCAGAAAACTCACATTCCATTCGTTAAATAAAATACTTCAATAGTGTTATCATTTGTCATTTTTTAGTAATCCTTAAGTAAAATAGTTTTTATTCAGCCAGAACTTTGAATAAACTTGTTAGTTATTCATAAATCTTTAACGAAAACAAAGGAGTGAAATTATTTTTTAATCAACGGAAAATACAGTTTTAAAATTAAACAATTTAGTAAATATCTCTACCCAAGCTTTTCTGGTAAAATTAGTTAAAAGCTTTTGATATATTTCCAAGATTTTGAAACTATCTCGCTCACTTTGGCTATACAATATAGTTTATTTAGCCTTTTTGGAACCTTTTAAGGTTTATCCCTCTTATCAGTCAAACAAAAATGAGTAGTTTACAAAGAAAATAGGTTTATTTCGGTTTGGTGGGGGTTTTGGGTACTGCTTTCTGTGGCTCTTCCTCGCTGCCGTCCTCCGCCTCATCCTCCTCCTCCTCGGAGTCGAACTCGGAGTCATCCTCGTCCTCCTCCGAATCGAATTCCGAGTCATCTTCGTCCTCATCCTCCTCCTCTGCGGCCAGATTCAGCTGCTTGATCTTGTCCAGCAGCTCGTCGCGCGTGTGGGCCACCCGCTTGGCCTTCTCCCGGCTGGCCAGCTGCTGCTCGTCCAGCTCCTCATCCTGCTGCTCCTCATCCTCGCCCTTCGGCTGCTTCTTGCCTCGCTTCATGTAGCGCAGAAAGGCGCGCCGCTTGCGCTCCGAGAAGGACTTGACCAGGCGATCCATCTCCGACTGCAGCTGCTGCTCCTCGCGCGGCGTCGGCTGGGGCTCCTCGATGGCCACCTCGCTGGCGCTGCGCAGGCACTTGGCGCAGGCGTGCGCCTTGATGGCGCAGTCGCGACAGACGACATGGTAGGCCTTCTTCACCGTCCGCTCCTTGCAGTGGGCACAGGTCTTGGCCTGCGTCAGCGGCTTGTACTTCTTGTACTTGATCTTCCACTCGATCTGCTCCTTGCACCGCTGGCACACCGTCGACACGTGCATCGCATTCAGGCGCAGCTGCTGCGGCGTCTTGTCGTGCAGATCGTTCTTAAAGACATGCCGATTCTTGTGCTTCTGCGCACGTGTGCGGCTCACATTGCCCCGCTGGCTGCTCATCTTTTGGCTTGTGGGGCTTGTTTTCCTGTCATTACATAGCTTATTAGTTCTAGTTTTGATTAGCCACCCCTTTGAGTTGATTTACCTGCTTTAATTAGGCTAATTCGATCACAGACCAGTTGCTCCTCGTTGTTTTGGTTAAAATAAATTTATTTATTTTGTCTAGTGTGACCGTTTGCTTTAGCTTACAAAATGCCAAAAAGCTGTTGGCACTAGTGGCTCTCAAACTGTTTAGCCAGGACTGCAACCTATAAACAAACTTTAATTTACTTGTTTTCATTAAATATTAATTTGAATTTAATTTACATCCTTTACAGCCCATGTGGCCATGCGCGACCTCAAGCAGCGCCTCTTCGACCTGCTGCGCTCCAACGGCAGCAGCAGCAGCAGCAACAACAGCAACACCCATTCGAGTCCCAACAATAAGGGGAATATCCAGAATATCCAGCACTTGCCCGCGCAAAAACCCAAAAAACTGCATGAATACACGGCCGCCGACTGCAATGCGGCGTTCCTGCGGAAATACCATGATCTCAGCATTAGCAGGGATCGGGATCGGGATAGGGATCGGAATAGGGAAGTGGAGAGGCCGTCGCCCAATGTGATCTACTTCAACGAGAACCTCTCGATGGCCAGCAAGTACGGGCAGCAGGTGCGCCCCTTTCCCCTCACCCGCTACCCCTCCTGCCCTCTGAGCAGCTTCGGGATCTCGCCGGGATTGGAGGCACCCCAAGGACGTGCGGGCAGCAGCCTGGGCGAGGAGGAGGAGGAGGAGGAGGAGCAGGGAGAGGACACCGAGAGCGAGGAGCCCTATCACTTTTGCTCCGACGAGGATCGCACACAAACCATTCAAATGCGACGGCACCTGGAAATGGATCCAGATCCTCCCTCCGCCAACGAGGAGGCCGAATCCCAGCTGGACTCCTTCTGCACCCTGTGCACCTCCACCTTCAGCTACAACAAGTGCTGTCGCTTCTGCGAGAACTCACTGTGCGGCTCCAAGTGCAACTCGGAGCGGGGATCCCACGCCAGCCGGATGAGCCAAATGAGTCAGATGAGCAGGCACCTTCACGATCCGGAGCTCGATCCGCACCAGAATCAAAGTCACACTCAACAGCCACACAGATTCGGCGGCAGCATGCGAATGCTGGCCAGCCACCAGTCAGCGGCCATCAGGTGAGTTAGTCCCCAGAAATATCCGATTTCATTATGTCTATATTAATATCAATAATATAATTATTAATTTAATTATTAATTTAATTATTAATTTATTATCTGTTCAAAACAGTATGTATTTTTGGTGTAGGGCCATTTTTGGCCAAGTTATAGCAAAAATACAAAAAGAAAAAATTCCCATTTTTGACCCAAACCAAAATTGCGAATTTACCACAAAAAAAAAATTCGTTTTTTGGTCGAAGCAATTAAAATATTGATTCAAAGTATGGATTGTCATACCTTTCTGAACTCGTTATTAAATTTCCTAACAATTGGCATTTAAACCTTGACAATTTATTCATTTTTAATTTTTAAAAAAATTAAAAATTGGCGAAAATTTTATTTTTCCAAAATTACACGGAAAGTTTTATGGATTTATAGCAAATTTTGTTATCTGTTCAAAACAGTATGAATTTTTGGTGTAGGACCATTTTTGGCCAAGTTACAGCAAAAAAACCAAAAGAAAAAATTCAAATTATTGTCAAAAACTGAAATCGCAAATTTCCAAAAAAAAACCAAACCCGTTTTTTCGCTAAAACGTTGCAGTTTTTTCGCTATAACAAAGCAAATACTAATTCAAAGTATGGATTGTCATACCTTTCTGAACTCGTTATTAAATTTCCTAACGATTGGCATTTAAACCTTGACAATTTATTCATTTTTAATTTTTCGCAAAAAATCATGGGGTACCCCCTTATAAAAAAATTAAAAATTGGCAAAAATTTTATTTTTTCAAAATTACACGGAAAGTTTTATGGATTTATAGCAAATTTTGTTATCTGTTCAAAACAGTATGAATTTTTGGTGTAGGACCATTTTTGGCCAAGTTACAGCAAAAAAACCAAAAGAAAAAATTCAAATTTTTGTCAAAAACTGAAATCGAAAATTTCCAAAAAAAAACCAAACCCGTTTTTTCGCTATAACAAAGCAAATACTGATTCAAAGTATGGATTGTCATACCTTTCTGAACTCGTTATTAAATTTCCTAACGATTGGCATTTAAACCTTGACAATTTATTCATTTTTAATTTTTCGCAAAAAATCATGGGGTACCCCCTTATAAAAAAATTAAAAATTGGCGAAAATTTTATTTTTCCAAAATTACACGGAAAGTTTTATGGATTTATAGCAAATTTTGTTATCTGTTCAAAACAGTATGAATTTTTGGTGTAGGACCATTTTTGGCCAAGTTACAGCAAAAAAACCAAAAGAAAAATTCCAATTTTTGTCAAAAACTGAAATCGCGAATTTCCAAAAAAAAACCAAACCCGTTTTTTCGCTAAAACGTTGCAGTTTTTTCGCTATAACAAAGCAAATACTGATTCAAAGTATGGATTGTCATACCTTTCTGAACTCGTTATTAAATTTCCTAACGATTGGCATTTAAACCTTGACAATTTATTCATTTTTAATCTTTCGCAAAAAATCATGGGGTACCCCCTTATAAAAAAATTAAAAATTGGCGAAAATTTTATTTTTCCAAAATTACACGGAAAGTTTTATGGATTTATAGCAAATTTTGTTATCTGTTCAAAACAGTATGAATTTTTGGTGTAGGACCATTTTTGGCCAAGTTACAGCAAAAAAAACCAAAAGAAAAAATTCAAATTTTTGTCAAAAACTGAAATCGCAAATTTCCAAAAAAAAACCAAACCCGTTTTTTCGCTATAACAAAGCAAATACTGATTCAAAGTATGGATTGTCATACCTTTCTGAACTCGTTATTAAATTTCCTAACGATTGGCATTTAAACCTTGACAATTTATTCATTTTTAATTTTTCGCAAAAAATCATGGGGTACCCCCTTATAAAAAAATTAAAAATTGGCGAAAATTTTATTTTTTCAAAATTACACGGAAAGTTTTATGGATTTATAGCAAATTTTGTTATCTGTTCAAAACAGTATGAATTTTTGGTGTAGGACCATTTTTGGCCAAGTTACAGCAAAAAAACCAAAAGAAAAATTCAAATTTTTGTCAAAAACTGAAATCGCAAATTTCCAAAAAAAAAACAAACCCGTTTTTTCGCTAAAACGTTGCAGTTTTTTCGCTATAACAAAGCAAATACTAATTCAAAGTATGGATTGTCATACCTTTCTGAACTCGTTATTAAATTTCCTAACGATTGGCATTTAAACCTTGACAATTTATTCATTTTTAATTTTTCGCAAAAAATCATGGGGTACCCCCTTATAAAAAAATTAAAAATTGGCGAAAATTTTATTTTTCCAAAATTACACGGAAAGTTTTATGGATTTATAGCAAATTTTGTTATCTGTTCAAAACAGTATGAATTTTTGGTGTAGGACCATTTTTGGCCAAGTTACAGCAAAAAAACCAAAAGAAAAATTCCAATTTTTGTCAAAAACTGAAATCGCGAATTTCCAAAAAAAAACCAAACCCGTTTTTTCGCTATAACAAAGCAAATACTGATTCAAAGTATGGATTGTCATACCTTTCTGAACTCGTTATTAAATTTCCTAACGATTGGCATTTAAACCTTGACAATTTATTCATTTTTAATTTTTCGCAAAAAATCATGGGGTACCCCCTTATAAAAAAATTAAAAATTGGCGAAAATTTTATTTTTCCAAAATTACACGGAAAGTTTTATGGATTTATAGCAAATTTTGTTATCTGTTCAAAACAGTATGAATTTTTGGTGTAGGACCATTTTTGGCCAAGTTACAGCAAAAAAACCAAAAGAAAAATTCCAATTTTTGTCAAAAACTGAAATCGCGAATTTCCAAAAAAAAACCAAACCCGTTTTTTCGCTAAAACGTTGCAGTTTTTTCGCTATAACAAAGCAAATACTGATTCAAAGTATGGATTGTCATACCTTTCTGAACTCGTTATTAAATTTCCTAACGATTGGCATTTAAACCTTGACAATTTATTCATTTTTAATTTTTCGCAAAAAATCATGGGGTACCCCCTTATAAAAAAATTAAAAATTGGCGAAAATTTTATTTTTCCAAAATTACACGGAAAGTTTTATGGATTTATAGCAAATTTTGTTATCTGTTCAAAACAGTATGAATTTTTGGTGTAGGACCATTTTTGGCCAAGTTACAGCAAAAAAAACCAAAAGAAAAAATTCAAATTTTTGTCAAAAACTGAAATCGCAAATTTCCAAAAAAAAACCAAACCCGTTTTTTCGCTATAACAAAGCAAATACTGATTCAAAGTATGGATTGTCATACCTTTCTGAACTCGTTATTAAATTTCCTAACGATTGGCATTTAAACCTTGACAATTTATTCATTTTTAATTTTTCGCAAAAAATCATGGGGTACCCCCTTATAAAAAAATTAAAAATTGGCGAAAATTTTATTTTTCCAAAATTACACGGAAAGTTTTATGGATTTATAGCAAATTTTGTTATCTGTTCAAAACAGTATGAATTTTTGGTGTAGGACCATTTTTGGCCAAGTTACAGCAAAAAAAACCAAAAGAAAAAATTCAAATTTTTGTCAAAAACTGAAATCGCAAATTTCCAAAAAAAAACCAAACCCGTTTTTTCGCTATAACAAAGCAAATACTGATTCAAAGTATGGATTGTCATACCTTTCTGAACTCGTTATTAAATTTCCTAACGATTGGCATTTAAACCTTGACAATTTATTCATTTTTAATTTTTCGCAAAAAATCATGGGGTACCCCCTTATAAAAAAATTAAAAATTGGCGAAAATTTTATTTTTTCAAAATTACACGGAAAGTTTTATGGACTTATAGCAAATTTTGTTATCTGTTCAAAACAGTATGAATTTTTGGTGTAGGACCATTTTTGGCCAAGTTACAGCAAAAAAACCAAAAGAAAAAATTCCAATTTTTGTCAAAAACTGAAATCGCAAATTTCCAAAAAAAAACCAAACCCGTTTTTTCGCTATAACAAAGCAAATACTAATTCAAAGTATGGATTGTCATACCTTTCTGAACTCGTTATTAAATTTCCTAACGATTGGCATTTAAACCTTGACAATTTATTCATTTTTAATTTTTCGCAAAAAATCATGGGGTACCCCCTTATAAAAAAATTAAAAATTGGCGAAAATTTTATTTTTCCAAAATTACACGGAAAGTTTTATGGATTTATAGCAAATTTTGTTATCTGTTCAAAACAGTATGAATTTTTGGTGTAGGACCATTTTTGGCCAAGTTACAGCAAAAAAACCAAAAGAAAAATTCAAATTTTTGTCAAAAACTGAAATTGCGAATTTCCAAAAAAAAACCAAACCCGTTTTTTCGCTAAAACGTTGCAGTTTTTTCGCTATAACAAAGCAAATACTGATTCAAAGTATGGATTGTCATACCTTTCTGAACTCGTTATTAAATTTCCTAACGATTGGCATTTAAACCTTGACAATTTATTCATTTTTAATTTTTCGCAAAAAATCATGGGGTACCCCCTTATAAAAAAATTAAAAATTGGCGAACATTTTATTTTTCCAAAATTACACGGAAAGTTTTATGGATTTATAGCAAATTTTGTTATCTGTTCAAAACAGTATGAATTTTTGGTGTAGGACCATTTTTGGCCAAGTTACAGCAAAAAAACCAAAAGAAAAATTCCAATTTTTGTCAAAAACTGAAATCGCGAATTTCCAAAAAAAAACCAAACCCGTTTTTTCGCTAAAACGTTGCAGTTTTTTCGCTATAACAAAGCAAATACTGATTCAAAGTATGGATTGTCATACCTTTCTGAACTCGTTATTAAATTTCCTAACGATTGGCATTTAAACCTTGACAATTTATTCATTTTTAATTTTTCGCAAAAAATCATGGGGTACCCCCTTATAAAAAAATTAAAAATTGGCGAAAATTTTATTTTTCCAAAATTACACGGAAAGTTTTATGGATTTATAGCAAATTTTGTTATCTGTTCAAAACAGTATGAATTTTTGGTGTAGGACCATTTTTGGCCAAGTTACAGCAAAAAAAACCAAAAGAAAAAATTCAAATTTTTGTCAAAAACTGAAATCGCAAATTTCCAAAAAAAAACCAAACCCGTTTTTTCGCTATAACAAAGCAAATACTGATTCAAAGTATGGATTGTCATACCTTTCTGAACTCGTTATTAAATTTCCTAACGATTGGCATTTAAACCTTGACAATTTATTCATTTTTAATTTTTCGCAAAAAATCATGGGGTACCCCCTTATAAAAAAATTAAAAATTGGCGAAAATTTTATTTTTCCAAAATTACACGGAAAGTTTTATGGATTTATAGCAAATTTTGTTATCTGTTCAAAACAGTATGAATTTTTGGTGTAGGACCATTTTTGGCCAAGTTACAGCAAAAAAACCAAAAGAAAAATTCCAATTTTTGTCAAAAACTGAAATCGCGAATTTCCAAAAAAAAACCAAACCCGTTTTTTCGCTAAAACGTTGCAGTTTTTTCGCTATAACAAAGCAAATACTGATTCAAAGTATGGATTGTCATACCTTGCCATACCAAGTTACAGCAAAAAAACCAAAAGAAAAATTCCAATTTTTGTCAAAAACTGAAATCGCGAATTTCCAAAAAAAAACCAAACCCGTTTTTTCGCTAAAACGTTGCAGTTTTTTCGCTATAACAAAGCAAATACTGATTCAAAGTATGGATTGTCATACCTTTCTGAACTCGTTATTAAATTTCCTAACGATTGGCATTTAAACCTTGACAATTTATTCATTTTTAATTTTTCGCAAAAAATCATGGGGTACCCCCTTATAAAAAAATTAAAAATTGGCGAAAATTTTATTTTTCCAAAATTACACGGAAAGTTTTATGGATTTATAGCAAATTTTGTTATCTGTTCAAAACAGTATGAATTTTTGGTGTAGGACCATTTTTGGCCAAGTTACAGCAAAAAAACCAAAAGAAAAATTCCAATTTTTGTCAAAAACTGAAATCGCGAATTTCCAAAAAAAAGCCAAACCCGTTTTTTCGCTAAAACGTTGCAGTTTTTTCGCTATAACAAAGCAAATACTGATTCAAAGTATGGATTGTCATACCTTTCTGAACTCGTTATTAAATTTCCTAACGATTGGCATTTAAACCTTGACAATTTATTCATTTTTAATTTTTCGCAAAAAATCATGGGGTACCCCCTTATAAAAAAATTAAAAATTGGCGAACATTTTATTTTTCCAAAATTACACGGAAAGTTTTATGGATTTATAGCAAATTTTGTTATCTGTTCAAAACAGTATGAATTTTTGGTGTAGGACCATTTTTGGCCAAGTTACAGCAAAAAAAACCAAAAGAAAAAATTCAAATTTTTGTCAAAAACTGAAATCGCAAATTTCCAAAAAAAAACCAAACCCGTTTTTTTTGCTATAACAAAGCAAATACTGATTCAAAGTATGGATTGTCATACCTTTCTGAACTCGTTATTAAATTTCCTAACGATTGGCATTTAAACCTTGACAATTTATTCATTTTTAATTTTTCGCAAAAAATCATGGGGTACCCCCTTATAAAAAAATTAAAAATTGGCGAAAATTTTATTTTTCCAAAATTACACGGAAAGTTTTATGGATTTATAGCAAATTTTGTTATCTGTTCAAAACAGTATGAATTTTTGGTGTAGGACCATTTTTGGCCAAGTTACAGCAAAAAAACCAAAAGAAAAATTCCAATTTTTGTCAAAAACTGAAATCGCGAATTTCCAAAAAAAAGCCAAACCCGTTTTTTCGCTAAAACGTTGCAGTTTTTTCGCTATAACAAAGCAAATACTGATTCAAAGTATGGATTGTCATACCTTTCTGAACTCGTTATTAAATTTCCTAACGATTGGCATTTAAACCTTGACAATTTATTCATTTTTAATTTTTCGCAAAAAATCATGGGGTACCCCCTTATAAAAAAATTAAAAATTGGCGAAAATTTTATTTTTCCAAAATTACACGGAAAGTTTTATGGATTTATAGCAAATTTTGTTATCTGTTCAAAACAGTATGAATTTTTGGTGTAGGACCATTTTTGGCCAAGTTACAGCAAAAAAACCAAAAGAAAAATTCCAATTTTTGTCAAAAACTGAAATCGCGAATTTCCAAAAAAAAACCAAACCCGTTTTTTCGCTAAAACGTTGCAGTTTTTTCGCTATAACAAAGCAAATACTGATTCAAAGTATGGATTGTCATACCTTGCCATACCAAGTTACAGCAAAAAAACCAAAAGAAAAATTCCAATTTTTGTCAAAAACTGAAATCGCGAATTTCCAAAAAAAAACCAAACCCGTTTTTTCGCTAAAACGTTGCAGTTTTTTCGCTATAACAAAGCAAATACTGATTCAAAGTATGGATTGTCATACCTTTCTGAACTCGTTATTAAATTTCCTAACGATTGGCATTTAAACCTTGACAATTTATTCATTTTTAATTTTTCGCAAAAAATCATGGGGTACCCCCTTATAAAAAAATTAAAAATTGGCGAAAATTTTATTTTTCCAAAATTACACGGAAAGTTTTATGGATTTATAGCAAATTTTGTTATCTGTTCAAAACAGTATGAATTTTTGGTGTAGGACCATTTTTGGCCAAGTTACAGCAAAAAAACCAAAAGAAAAAATTCAAATTTTTGTCAAAAACTGAAATCGCAAATTTCCAAAAAAAAACCAAACCCGTTTTTTCGCTATAACAAAGCAAATACTGATTCAAAGTATGGATTGTCATACCTTTCTGAACTCGTTATTAAATTTCCTAACGATTGGCATTTAAACCTTGACAATTTATTCATTTTTAATTTTTCGCAAAAAATCATGGGGTACCCCCTTATAAAAAAATTAAAAATTGGCGAAAATTTTATTTTTCCAAAATTACACGGAAAGTTTTATGGATTTATAGCAAATTTTGTTATCTGTTCAAAACAGTATGAATTTTTGGTGTAGGACCATTTTTGGCCAAGTTACAGCAAAAAACCAAAAGAAAAAATTCCAATTTTTTTCAAAAACTGAAATCGCAAATTTCCAAAAAAAAAACCAAACCCGTTTTTTCGCTAAAACGTTGCAGTTTTTTCGCTATAACAAAGCAAATACTAATTCAAAGTATGGATTGTCATACCTTTCTGAACTCGTTATTAAATTTCCTAACGATTGGCATTTAAACCTTGACAATTTATTCATTTTTAATTTTTCGCAAAAAATCATGGGGTACCCCCTTATAAAAAAATTAAAAATTGGCGAAAATTTTATTTTTTCAAAATTACACGGAAAGTTTTATGGACGTATAGCAAATTTTGTTATCTGTTCAAAACAGTATGAATTTTTGGTGTAGGACCATTTTTGGCCAAGTTACAGCAAAAAAACCAAAAGAAAAAATTCCAATTTTTGTCAAAAACTGAAATCGCAAATTTCCAAAAAAAAACCAAACCCGTTTTTTCGCTAAAACGTTGCAGTTTTTTCGCTATAACAAAGCAAATACTAATTCAAAGTATGGATTGTCATACCTTTCTGAACTCGTTATTAAATTTCCTAACGATTGGCATTTAAACCTTGACAATTTATTCATTTTTAATTTTTCGCAAAAAATCATGGGGTACCCCCTTATAAAAAAATTAAAAATTGGCGAAAATTTTATTTTTTCAAAATTACACGGAAAGTTTTATGGACTTATAGCAAATTTTGTTATCTGTTCAAAACAGTATGAATTTTTGGTGTAGGACCATTTTTGGCCAAGTTACAGCAAAAAAACCAAAAGAAAAAATTCAAATTTTTGTCAAAAACTGAAATCGCAAATTTCCAAAAAAAAACCAAACCCGTTTTTTCGCTATAACAAAGCAAATACTGATTCAAAGTATGGATTGTCATACCTTTCTGAACTCGTTATTAAATTTCCTAACGATTGGCATTTAAACCTTGACAATTTATTCATTTTTAATTTTTCGCAAAAAATCATGGGGTACCCCCTTATAAAAAAATTAAAAATTGGCGAAAATTTTATTTTTCCAAAATTACACGGAAAGTTTTATGGATTTATAGCAAATTTTGTTATCTGTTCAAAACAGTATGAATTTTTGGTGTAGGACCATTTTTGGCCAAGTTACAGCAAAAAACCAAAAGAAAAAATTCCAATTTTTTTCAAAAACTGAAATCGCAAATTTCCAAAAAAAAAACCAAACCCGTTTTTTCGCTAAAACGTTGCAGTTTTTTCGCTATAACAAAGCAAATACTAATTCAAAGTATGGATTGTCATACCTTTCTGAACTCGTTATTAAATTTCCTAACGATTGGCATTTAAACCTTGACAATTTATTCATTTTTAATTTTTCGCAAAAAATCATGGGGTACCCCCTTATAAAAAAATTAAAAATTGGCGAAAATTTTATTTTTTCAAAATTACACGGAAAGTTTTATGGACGTATAGCAAATTTTGTTATCTGTTCAAAACAGTATGAATTTTTGGTGTAGGACCATTTTTGGCCAAGTTACAGCAAAAAAACCAAAAGAAAAAATTCCAATTTTTGTCAAAAACTGAAATCGCAAATTTCCAAAAAAAAACCAAACCCGTTTTTTCGCTAAAACGTTGCAGTTTTTTCGCTATAACAAAGCAAATACTAATTCAAAGTATGGATTGTCATACCTTTCTGAACTCGTTATTAAATTTCCTAACGATTGGCATTTAAACCTTGACAATTTATTCATTTTTAATTTTTCGCAAAAAATCATGGGGTACCCCCTTATAAAAAAATTAAAAATTGGCGAAAATTTTATTTTTTCAAAATTACACGGAAAGTTTTATGGACTTATAGCAAATTTTGTTATCTGTTCAAAACAGTATGAATTTTTGGTGTAGGACCATTTTTGGCCAAGTTACAGCAAAAAAACCAAAAGAAAAAATTCAAATTTTTGTCAAAAACTGAAATCGCAAATTTCCAAAAAAAAACCAAACCCGTTTTTTCGCTAAAACGTTGCAGTTTTTTCGCTATAACAAAGCAAATACTAATTCAAAGTATGGATTGTCATACCTTTCTGAACTCGTTATTAAATTTCCTAACGATTGGCATTTAAACCTTGACAATTTATTCATTTTTAATTTTTCGCAAAAAATCATGGGGTACCCCCTTATAAAAAAATTAAAAATTGGCGAAAATTTTATTTTTCCAAAATTACACGGAAAGTTTTATGGACTTATAGCAAATTTTGTTATCTGTTCAAAACAGTATGAATTTTTGGTGTAGGACCATTTTTGGCCAAGTTACAGCAAAAAAACCAAAAGAAAAAATTCAAATTTTTGTCAAAAACTGAAATCGCAAATTTCCAAAAAAAAACCAAACCCGTTTTTTCGCTAAAACGTTGCAGTTTTTTCGCTATAACAAAGCAAATACTAATTCAAAGTATGGATTGTCATACCTTTCTGAACTCGTTATTAAATTTCCTAACGATTGGCATTTAAACCTTGACAATTTATTCATTTTTAATTTTTCGCAAAAAATCATGGGGTACCCCCTTATAAAAAAATTAAAAATTGGCGAAAATTTTATTTTTCCAAAATTACACGGAAAGTTTTATGGATTTATAGCAAATTTTGTTATCTGTTCAAAACAGTATGAATTTTTGGTGTAGGACCATTTTTGGCCAAGTTACAGCAAAAAAACCAAAAGAAAAAATTCAAATTTTTGTCAAAAACTGAAATCGCAAATTTCCAAAAAAAAACCAAACCCGTTTTTTCGCTAAAACGTTGCAGTTTTTTCGCTATAACAAAGCAAATACTAATTCAAAGTATGGATTGTCATACCTTTCTGAACTCGTTATTAAATTTCCTAACGATTGGCATTTAAACCTTGACAATTTATTCATTTTTAATTTTTCGCAAAAAATCATGGGGTACCCCCTTATAAAAAAATTAAAAATTGGCGAAAATTTTATTTTTTCAAAATTACACGGAAAGTTTTATGGACTTATAGCAAATTTTGTTATCTGTTCAAAACAGTATGAATTTTTGGTGTAGGACCATTTTTGGCCAAGTTACAGCAAAAAAACCAAAAGAAAAAATTCCAATTTTTGTCAAAAACTGAAATCGCAAATTTCCAAAAAAAAACCAAACCCGTTTTTTCGCTAAAACGTTGCAGTTTTTTCGCTATAACAAAGCAAATACTAATTCAAAGTATGGATTGTCATACCTTTCTGAACTCGTTATTAAATTTCCTAACGATTGGCATTTTAACCTTGACAATTTATTCATTTTTAATTTTTCGCAAAAAATCATGGGGTACCCCCTTATAAAAAAATTAAAAATTGGCGAAAATTTTATTTTTCCAAAATTACACGGAAAGTTTTATGGACTTATAGCAAATTTTGTTATCTGTTCAAAACAGTATGAATTTTTGGTGTAGGACCATTTTTGGCCAAGTTACAGCAAAAAAACCAAAAGAAAAAATTCAAATTTTTGTCAAAAACTGAAATCGCAAATTTCCAAAAAAAAACCAAACCCGTTTTTTCGCTAAAACGTTGCAGTTTTTTCGCTATAACAAAGCAAATACTAATTCAAAGTATGGATTGTCATACCTTTCTGAACTCGTTATTAAATTTCCTAACGATTGGCATTTAAACCTTGACAATTTATTCATTTTTAATTTTTCGCAAAAAATCATGGGGTACCCCCTTATAAAAAAATTAAAAATTGGCGAAAATTTTATTTTTCCAAAATTACACGGAAAGTTTTATGGATTTATAGCAAATTTTGTTATCTGTTCAAAACAGTATGAATTTTTGGTGTAGGACCATTTTTGGCCAAGTTACAGCAAAAAAACCAAAAGAAAAAATTCAAATTTTTGTCAAAAACTGAAATCGCAAATTTCCAAAAAAAAACCAAACCCGTTTTTTCGCTATAACAAAGCAAATACTGATTCAAAGTATGGATTGTCATACCTTTCTGAACTCGTTATTAAATTTCCTAACGATTGGCATTTAAACCTTGACAATTTATTCATTTTTAATTTTTCGCAAAAAATCATGGGGTACCCCCTTATAAAAAAATTAAAAATTGGCGAAAATTTTATTTTTCCAAAATTACACGGAAAGTTTTATGGATTTATAGCAAATTTTGTTATCTGTTCAAAACAGTATGAATTTTTGGTGTAGGACCATTTTTGGCCAAGTTACAGCAAAAAACCAAAAGAAAAAATTCCAATTTTTTTCAAAAACTGAAATCGCAAATTTCCAAAAAAAAAACCAAACCCGTTTTTTCGCTAAAACGTTGCAGTTTTTTCGCTATAACAAAGCAAATACTAATTCAAAGTATGGATTGTCATACCTTTCTGAACTCGTTATTAAATTTCCTAACGATTGGCATTTAAACCTTGACAATTTATTCATTTTTAATTTTTCGCAAAAAATCATGGGGTACCCCCTTATAAAAAAATTAAAAATTGGCGAAAATTTTATTTTTTCAAAATTACACGGAAAGTTTTATGGACGTATAGCAAATTTTGTTATCTGTTCAAAACAGTATGAATTTTTGGTGTAGGACCATTTTTGGCCAAGTTACAGCAAAAAAACCAAAAGAAAAAATTCCAATTTTTGTCAAAAACTGAAATCGCAAATTTCCAAAAAAAAACCAAACCCGTTTTTTCGCTAAAACGTTGCAGTTTTTTCGCTATAACAAAGCAAATACTAATTCAAAGTATGGATTGTCATACCTTTCTGAACTCGTTATTAAATTTCCTAACGATTGGCATTTAAACCTTGACAATTTATTCATTTTTAATTTTTCGCAAAAAATCATGGGGTACCCCCTTATAAAAAAATTAAAAATTGGCGAAAATTTTATTTTTTCAAAATTACACGGAAAGTTTTATGGACTTATAGCAAATTTTGTTATCTGTTCAAAACAGTATGAATTTTTGGTGTAGGACCATTTTTGGCCAAGTTACAGCAAAAAAACCAAAAGAAAAAATTCAAATTTTTGTCAAAAACTGAAATCGCAAATTTCCAAAAAAAAACCAAACCCGTTTTTTCGCTATAACAAAGCAAATACTGATTCAAAGTATGGATTGTCATACCTTTCTGAACTCGTTATTAAAATTCCAATCGATTGGCATTTAAACCTGGACACTTTATTTTATTTAAATTTTTCGCAAAAATCATGAAGAAAATTTTATTTCTTTAAAATTATAGAAAAGGAACATGGATTTATGTAGTTATCACCCCTCTAATTTTAAGTATTGAATACTTGGTACTGTGACCAATTTTCGATCACCTAACTTTAATTTCTCTGATCTTGATTTATGGCCTCAGGCATCTCGAAATCAATTAAGAAACTAAGCAATCGTGGTGCCAATTTTGAATTAAGTTGCTGGCGATTTGCAACGCTTTATCTTTGATTTCATTGATGTAGGCACACAATAAAGCTAAGATAATGTCGATCGACTGCCATTCGATGCACTTTGTGGCACTGCAGGGTTCAAAGTTCGAACTCGAAGTGGCCGGGCGACAAAGTAAACACGTCGTAAAGCGATGTTGCCTCATTAGTGGCAATGGCACCGCTAATGAAGTGTTTTCGCATTTCCATTAAATTGCACTGGCTAATTGGCCGTAAGTCATTGATTGATTGCATTTAAATGGGCCTCATTCTGCAGCGGGCTGAAGACAAAGACCCAGAGATCCAAAGATCCGAAGATCCAAAGATCCGAGATCCGCAGACCAAGAGCAACGAACGACTCAAGCCAAACAATTATGCACAAAACCTTAAACTGGCCATAAACCACCGTTAGCGATGAGGTTTCCGCGCATGACGCGCCACCAAACTGACCAGCACCATAAAAAAGCATAAATTCTATTGAATAAAATTATACCCACCACAGCAGCAAGTGAGGAAAAATTCCAGCATACTGAAGCTACAAAAAGGCGAGCGAGAAAAAGTCTAGCAATGTGCAAAAAGCGCATCGAAAATCAACTAAACACAAGCGCATCACTCAAATGAGCCGATGTATACATTTCTTTGGACACAAGTTTCGAATACTCTGTTAAAATTTCATTTGGAATTTTACACAATTTATTATAGGGTAGAAATACAAAAAATACATGGTAAAATTACATAAAAAGTCATTTAAAAAATTCATAAATATTATTCAAATTTTTTCTTAAATATGATATTCAAACTGTTTTTAATCTTATAGTTATCTTATAATTGATATGTTATAATTAGACATCGGATTATATGCAAATACGTTGTTTAACAAAAAATATAATCCGATGTCTTGTGATAATTATTACAAAAATACAGAATGAATAATGAAATCATTAAAATAAATAATTAGTTCTTATGGACCATTACATAAAATTAATATTTAATATTAACTTTTCTCCAAAAAATGGTATATATATCTATATTTCGACTAATAACTAAGATACCCAATGATAGATGATAGAGCATGTCTATAAACACATAAACATCAGCGGCTACAAGAAGAAGGCCTGGCCGAGAGCTTTCTCGCTCGGCTCTTCTTTGGGGTCCGCTGCTTTCGGCTTTTACATTTCTTCGCCGACCGCTGGCCAAGCTGGTCCAAATCTCCATCGTCTCTCTCTTGCCGTCTCTTTCTCCGGCGCTTGCCTCCGTCTCTTTCGCCGACTGCAACGCCATCTCTTTCGCCGATCGCCGCGCTGAAACCTGCGACTCAAACAAGCCGCGACCATTGTTCGCTCAGCACGTGCCGCGCTCCACGAGAAAAACAGCCTTTTCCCGACTCTTTTTCCACCGTTTACCGCTAGCAAAACAAAAGACTTGGGCAACGAACTGGGATTAAGTTTCCCAAAATGCAGTTGCAAGTTTAAACAAATATTGTTTTTTTTTCGTCCAGTTCGTTAACTTGTGAATATCAGAACATGGATAATTATCTTCTGAAGAACATGTGCTTTTCTTTGTGAGTGTCCGTGTATATGTGAATGCAATCAATCAATCAATCATTCAGTTAGTAATCACTGGAAAATCTGGTTATTGCAGATCTCTAAAGGAAATTCCTTGCGGTAAGTTCTAAAGCCACGGAGAACATATGTCAAGAAAGAGACTTCATTTATAGTTAAACAATATTATGATAAGAAACCTCTTTAGTTTCACATAATAGAATAAATCAAATCTATAAAAAAGTTATAAAAGAGTAATCGATTATAGGAAAAATATCAATATTACGATAAGGACAAAAATCTTTGTCATAAAATCGTATTATATATTTAATAATCTTTACTTTTAAAGTTACAAAAATATTGATATTTATTGATTGCTGATCAACCATTTTCTCAGTTCGGTGGGCAACTTTCTTATATAAGGAAAACCTTAAGAACAAGCTATAAAAATCTTCCGTGCCGCCGGCCATGACAAACGAACGGTCTTAAAATAGTCAATCCACGGATAGTTGATGACTTTCTCCGCCAAACGCGACGCCATGTATCATATCATATCATTCGGCTCGATTTGCCTAAGTTATACAACCCTTTGGGCTGGCTCTGATTATACGATTATACGACTTGCTGCGATAATTACGAGGGGTGTTGGTGTTGTAACGTCTATGTGCAACGTACGCTGCATGCCGCATGCCACATGCCACCTGCCACTCGGTTCCAGAGCGTGTGCCGTGATAAATGAACGGACCAGCCTGCCCATATCCATATCTACATATATGTCTGTGCCCCTCTATCCATACCCCATATTAATATATCTGTATATCCACTGACGTGAGCGGCGTAGAATCTAAAAAAAAAAAGAAAACAAAAAATGGGTAATAATAAAACCGAATAAAATTCGGTTTTGTTTCGGAGTTGCACACACATACAGACACCCCGATTTCCCCTTCGGAAAACTCGCTCATTATTGCATAGCAATCGCCGAGCTTAATAATATTTCTTGCATTATATATGATACCCTGTAGAAAGGGTATTTTAAATTGTCATCACGAATAATTTTTGGATAATTCTTTGGGTTTATTATGCCTATTTAAAATGATATTTTAATATTCTTGAGTTTCAAATCTAATTTTAAACAATTTTTCGAAATATTTTATGGTGATTTAATATTATTAAAAAAATGTATTATGCCTATTTAAAATGTGACTTTAATATTCCAGATCTTCATATCTTATTTAATATTATTAATTATGCCTAATTAATATGCTTTTTTCATATACTAGAGTTTTATTTATCTCATTTTATATTTTTTTCTAAATATATTATAGGGTGCCGTAATATTCAACTCGCTATAACTTTCATTACTTTTCGTTTCCACACTCTATTCACGATTATTATTTTGATTGTTTGTTGCTGGCACATTTTCGGTTAATTCGATTTCAATTTGGCTAATAATTCTGTGACTAATTCCGGGGCCAGAGCCAATCAAATTGAGATTATCTTCTGGACGGAACGGGATGATGTTTCATTTGATTTTCCCTGCGATCCTCGATTCATTTCCGTTCGTTCAACTCTTGCGAGTTTTACCCGTAAGTAGAGGCATATCGCAAGCCGATCGCAATGATTGCCAGACGCTCATTATTTGTGGCATTATTTATTTGTGTAATTTGCGATTGCTTTAATTAGCTACGCTTTTGCCTAGCTTATTTTCCAAAAGGAGTCCAAAGAGTCCACCTAAAACAACAGGCCAAAAACTCAGAAACGGCTAAAGAAAAAGTGAAATTTCTGGGGGAACTCGTTTCATGTTTGCTGTTTGCTGTTTTCAGTTTGCTGTTTGCTCCAGAGGGGCGAGTCCCCTTTTGCTTTCGTTTGCCCAGACTCCAGACTAAAGACTGCAAGGATTTGTAAGTATTATATCCATCGATGCGGTCAACAACCGGCTGGCAGTGGCAACTTTCCACCAATGTCGATTATTAAGGCAACCGTTTACATACGACATTTTTCGCTGTTTGCTGCTCGCTGCATTTTCATCTTGCATCTTTCCATGTTTTCCATCGCCTCGAACGGGTTTCCCACCCATCGGCGTGGCTTTTGTGTGTTGTGTGGTTGTCGCCAATCGTAATTGGCCATTTGTCCAAGAGCCTCACGCATTTGGTCATTAGCAGAGCGCAGAAAGCCGCCGAGGGAGAGCCATAAATCCACTAAGTTCATTGATGTTTGGCGGCTCTGTGTGCACGAGATCCATTAAAGGCCACTTGAGCTGCTTAATTTATGCGCAATATTCGTTTAGTATAAACTTATATCAAATGGATTCACTGAGTTATAAAGCTTTCAAAATTATCACTTCTAATTTTCCAAGTTCTTTATTAAATAAATGATTTTTACCATAAGTAATATAATTCTAAAAATCACTTAGCATATTAACTTTAATTCTATTCATTATTTTTTTTAGAAGTATTTTAATTATTTAAAGCTATGGAAATAATATAGATTTGATTAGATGTTTTTATCGATTTTCTGTAATCAAAGAGACATTACTTTCCATAACCTTAAATGGATTTAAGATTATTTAAAGTTACTGAAATATTATAGATTTACTTACATGTTTTCGTTGATTTTCTGTAATCAAAGATACTTTACTTTTCTTTAAATAGATCAAAAATGGTTGATAACCCTTAAAACTAGAGCAGTCTCCATTATAATATTTCCACAGATTTTCAAACTCAAAGCTTCGAGTTCAAAGTTTGGTGAAGGGTATTCTGCATATTCATATTTGCATTCATGTTGACTCACTTGCAGTCGTCACTCGACGGCAGGGCATTCACCGATCTCCTCCTCTTGGAGATTTCGTTTTTCCTCAATGGGGCGGGGGTGGAAGGGGGACCGTAGGTGTCGGGGGGCGGGGGGAGGGACCACGACCTGTCACAACTCAGGTGAGTCTTCAGGTGAACGGACAGACGCAGATGTCTCGTCTTGTTTGTCCATTTGTTGTCGGCTGATTGTTGGACAAATATGTTTGTTTCTCGGACTTTTGCCATGGCTTACTTTCACAGACGAACTTCATTTGAATCGCATGAATGAGTGATTGAATAAACGCTGTTTTGCATATGAATGACACGGGAGATTCACCGAGGGAGATGGGTATAAATGGTAGAGCTAGAAAAATAGAGAAAATAAATATTTTCGTTGACTTAAATGTACAAATTGGTTAATACAAATATTTTGTATTGAGTTGTTCTGATAATAAAACAATAAAAATAAATTATAATAATTAAAAATATTTTTATTTTTTTATACATTTTTTTTTCTGTGTGATTTTTAAAATACTGATTGCCCGCTGATGATGTCCAAAAATTCTCAATAGATTGGGGCTCATCAAAAGTTCCAAAGTTTAGCACATTGACTTTTGCTTTCTTCTTTTCCTCTTCCTCTTCCATTTCGTTTTTCCCCTCTGTCAAAAGCACGAAAACACACGAAAGTGAAAACTTCCCGCGTTTCGATTCTCGGTCGTTCGAAAATTTGAATTTGAATTGACGGATGAGGCGAGATATATTTATGTTTATGTGAGATCTCCGATCCGATGGATAGATGGAAGCGAAGCGTTTACCGTTGGATCGAAGGCTAGCGGATTGTTCTGCTTTTGATGGGCAAAAATAGTAACAAAAGAGTTAAAAACAAAAGAGCGAAAAGTAAAAGTATGCGAGTTAAGGTAGCAGAAGTTCGAATATCGGAAGTCAAAGAATTTAAATTCCGTAAAATATACAAATATTTTATATACACTTGACTCAGCATTTTAATAAAAATGTATATAGAATATACTAAATACTTAAATTGAGAAATGTTTTCAGCTAAATTAGACTGTTTTTTTATTTTTTCACCTAAAATTAATTTAAAATCCCCCAAAAATTAACCCAATTTTTGATAGTCATACTTATTTTCCACACATCCACATTTTCCATATTGCGCAATTACCCAAAAATTCGTAATTAAATGGATCAAATCCGAGTGGCAGTAGCAGTAACCACATTACATTTTCTTCTTTCGTTTTTATTGCCCCACCACACTGCTATTAAGGCCTTTGTTGTTGCTGCGAGTGGTGCTTTTTATGCCCATTTCCCATCCGCCATCCGCCGAGTGGGGCACACAGTTACCCATCTAGCAAACAAACTGTTTTCCAGCCCAAAAGAAATTATTTTTCTTTTTTTATGGCTTTACCCTTCAAAATCACTGAAGCATTTGTTAACTGGTGATTTCGGGTGTTTTTGGTTTGTTTATATTCGTATCTCGAATATTTTGCTAATTAATAGTTTGGAGTGGGTCAGAGAAAGGAATTTTAAAGTATATTAAGGACTTATATACGGAATTCTATGCATTTGTTTAGGATTCAATAAATAAAAATATTGAGCCAGTAGAAAACTTAAGTAAAATATTAATAAGTAGCTTTTTTCGCATTTCAAGTTAGTTTTTAATGTTTGGGATTAAAAAGATGACATAAAAATTTCACTATTGTACTAATTCTTCAACATTTTCGCCGAGAGAAATCCGCCAAAAACAATATTATTTAATTTCCTGAGGAGATTAGCTGACAATAATCTTTATAGATATTGCAGCGGTTCTTTATTATCACTATGCTAATTTATGGGGCTAAAGGCACCGAAACTCCAAATACAAATACGAAACGAATCTCCTTGCGCAATTTTTCGCCGAGTGCCCACGGGCAATGTGAGCCAAGCGTAAATACAATAAATATATTATTGATTATTGAGATGGAATATGGGATGTATGTCACACCACTTTGATGGACTGAATGGAATGGATGCGATTTGGCCAACCTTCGGTTCGTCCGAATGTGAATTTGAATTTGAATGGGAAATACGTGAAATGCGGATGGTCGGCCATTATAATGTGCTCTGTTATATTTGCATTATAACTACGACTGCCTTTCTAAGTCCACTGGCCTAATGGCTCTCATCTCTGGCGTTTTCATTTTCATTTTCATTGCCCTTTGTGGGTCGCATTGCATACCCCCTGGGTAAGATATTACGATATTCCGGAGAGGTTTTGAGGTTTTGAGGGGCCCGAAAGCCCAAAAGCCACGTAATGTTCATATGACACCCGCAGTCGGAGCGCCATTGAACCAGAAATCATGGAAACCCTTCACGCCACCTGCACACACCGTTCATGACTCATGACACTCACACAGGTGGAAAAAGCAGTGGGAAAAGCAGGGGGAAAACGCAGGTGGAGTTGCCCAATTGCCACTCAAGAAGCTGCAGACCCGCCTCCAATTCATTCGCTTTCGCCACGCTTGAGTTGATTTCGTTCTAAGGGGGCTCTCTAAAATAGGTATATAATATATCTACATATATAGTATAGCTATAGTGCAAAACATAATTGATATTTGGCATGCTTCCTCGCGTACAAAGAGCACTTCATGTGGAAAATGTTTTAGAGGCAATGAGAACTTCGAGTAATAGTCGGATATTTTGCAACTTAATTGCATATTTTCTATGGAAATTAGTTAAACTTCGATCGAGGCAAATTAGAAACGATAAAACGATGATGAAATTGGATTTAATTGGGTATATCATTTAAGGTGCTTGCAAAATTATAATAATAATAACCATCTTTTTAAATACATTCTAAAAAAATATTACAACATTACTTCCTTATCTAAATATTTAATAACAGTAATATTATTAGTTTTAAATATTTGCATATATATTTTGTAAGGTCTTACTATAAAAAATGATAGGGATTGTTTTTAAGGCTATGAGAAAACTTTTAAAGGCTAAGACCATTTTGTATTTATAGTTTTCATTTTAGCATTTTACATTACATACTTTACAATAGTATACAAAATTATTATTGATTTATAGGAGTCCCATATACGCATGATATAGGGGTTACTTAATATAGTTCACATATGTGTACAATAAAAGGGCTTATTTTGATTATTGTTTAATGTAGCCGCTACAATGTCAATTAGTATAGAGAATAGAATTGTGAACTCAAATTGTTGAATGCCCAGCAACAGCAGTGATAATTTCAACAACGATGGAGTTTAGTTAATATTATTATGCCTGTTGCTTTTGTTGTTGTTGACGCGTGCGCAGCCAAGTGAAGCGACGTCGACTGCGACGCCGGCAGAGGGTTGCCCCAGAGCAGAGTTGACATGACAGTGAGCGTGAAAAATAAATAAATAATACAATCAAAGGGGGCAGCTAAGCCCGCGACTCTTCAATGTTGAGCAAACATCATTGGTACGCAGAGAAAATTAAGGTCTACTAAACCAAGATAAATTAAATGTTCGGAAAAAAAAAAAAAAATTGTCTTTAGTTTACTTAATATTTGAAAACAACAAATAAATATTTAAGAACATGATTTTTTAAAATTTTTTCTTAAAATAAATTATATTTTATTAAATTTCAAAAAGATAGCAAATTATTATTAAATTTTAAATTTAGAGTAGGCTTTAAACTTTGAAAATGAGCCAAAAATACCTTAAAATTCCAATTAATGTAAAATTAAAATGTAGAAAAATCATAATCAATAAAATAATGTTAATAATATTATATAATATTTGTATAACATATTAATAATATTAAAAGTGTAGCCTTTGAGTTTCGCATTTATTTTTGCGCGTGTAACAGCAGCAACAGTAGTGGCAACAGGCAGCAATATCAGCAAACAAAGCAGCAACAACAGCAACAAAACAGCCCATAATCACAATAACAATAACAATAACAGAAAACAGAAAACTCTTAATCATGAGTGGCGTTTGTTGGCAGCGCAGTTGGCGCAACGTTTTTGCATAGGAATCGACTGCGGATTCGGATTCGTGTTCGCATTCGTATTCGTTTTTAGAGTTAGTGTATATTTTTTTTGGCCAGCCAACATTTGCGTCGCCGGCGTCACGGAGCGCGGACGCGACAAACGCGACATTGCCGAGCGGAAACCGGAAAAAGAAAGAACTTTCGGGGTGGGAAAACAGGGAAAATAGCAGCGAACATATAGAACACACACAGAAACAATGACCAGTTGTGCCCCGGTGATCGTGTGGAACGGTGCTCAGTTTACGGCCAGCAGCAGGGAACTGGAGCAGCTGCGTCGGGACTACGGTCTGGATGCCCGGATGTTGGAGGCCACATTGGTGCCGCGATACAAGCGCCACAGGCCGCAGGCGGCGGCGAGGAACGATCACGTGAGGGTCACCAAGGAGCAGGAGGCGAGGCAATCGGATTGGATACTCCGGCAGGATCGCAGCACGAACGTCAGCCAGGTGAACTTCCATCCGGCGAAGGGCGGAGCCCATTTCGATCTGGTTCCCTGGCGGAGGACGCGTTCCGCCTTGGATCTCACCTCGGTGGCGGACTACAATTATCACGGTCAGGTGGATCCCAAGTCGCTAAAGGGCCTGGAGAAGCTGGAGCTGCGCCAGCAGCGTCGGAGGCTACAGCACGCGGCGAGGTCAACGCACCAGGGACTCCGGCGACTGGTGCGCGTGCGCCTGATCTTCTCCATCGAGCTGCGGCACAAGAGGATGGAGGTGCTAAGGAAGAGCTCTCTGCCCCTGCGGGTCTTCGAGCAGCGGTTTGCTTTGTCCGAGAACGAGAGTGCCGCCTACGAGCGCATCCTAATGGACGCCAGTGCCGGTGTGGATCAGCATGTGGGCTACTTCAGCCGGAGGCAAATGGCCACTGGCCAGGATGCCAATTCCAACGAGGAGCTAGTGGTGGATTTTGCCAGCGAAACGGAGGCTGATACAGAGGAGAAGAAGACGGAGGAAGAGCTGTATGCCACGATAGCCCCTCCACAGGAGGAAAAGGAGAAGGAGAAGGAGAAGGAGAAGGAAAAGGGAGGCAGTGCAGCAGCCACAACGGCCAAGGAATCCCGACAGGTGCCATGCATCAAGTGCCGCGACATAGCCATCAAATTGAGGTAAAAGAAATCGCCACAAAAAATAACCAACAAATCACCATAATTATAGAAGCGCGCCAAAATCAATTAGTCACAGTGAAGTGTCAATTTATAGAACCACAAAAAAACGGGAAAAAATATTTAAAAATCTATAACAAGAGTGAAAAAAGTTTAAACATTTTTTTTGAAGTGCAAATTGATAGTGTAAATATGTAAGAAAGACTTAATGAGTCTTAAGTTGATTCTTTGGAGATATTATTGATTTATCCATCTTTCTGCGTATTGTATTTTGTGCGAACTCTTGGTTTTGGCTAGCCACATGCGAATTTCCCACCAGCTTACCGGCTTTCCCATTCCACTAAAAAGAAACCCACAGATCTCTACGAGTATAATTTCTTAAGTGATTATTTTCTTCCGTTCTCTGTTCTTCCATCTCTTCCGAGCTTTCGACTCGGCTGGCACTCCCCTTCCTTCCCAACATATCTTTGCAAAACTACATGCTGATGTTGTAGAACTAATAGATTGGTTCAGATTAATGAAAACTATTTGATAAGTATTTCAGTCAGAAGTTTCCGACCCTAAAAATAAGTATATATATTCTTGATTAGCATCATTATGCAAGTCGATCTAGCCATGTCCGTCTGTCCGTACGTTTGTCCGTCCGTTTCTACGCAAACTAGTCTCTTAAAGTCTTGGGAATTTTTTTTTTTATAATTCTGAGTTTCAAATTTAATATTATAAAAATCGGACGACTATATAATATAGCTGTCATAGGACCAAGTTGGCTTCTTTTCTTGTTAAAGTTTATTTAGTGCGGTTTAATTATATAAGTTAATTTTGCTCGCCTTGAAAGCGCCTTAATTTATCCACTTAAATTGCTGTTTTATTTGCTTGGTTGCCTTCGATATATTTATAAATATTTTTTGAGTAAAAATAGACTGCATATAAAGGCAGGGAGTAGATGCATTTTTGAAATAGCTGCATGAAGCAAAAAATAAATTCAATTAATTATGGTTACCCATTTAATGGGTTAGGAAAATTCATCAAGAAAAGGAATTATATCACCAACTAGAGATCGCACCTCTTGAAACCCTTGAAGATCATCATTTTCCTAGCCCCCTTTGCCACTTTGCCACTTTGGTTGACCAACTGGCCTGCAATGCGGTTGCCAAATCGCTTATTTCACTTTTCTTCTCTTTCTTTTGTCAGATTTGTTAGCTTTGTGGCTTTTGTGGGTTTTCTGGCGTTTCGTGGGTAATTCGTGGCACCTGCCCTGTTTTGTTGACACCTGCTACCGGCCCGCTTCCATTTCCCATTTAACATTTCCCATTTGCCACTTGCCATTCGGCGATGCCACCGTTGATGCAATAAACTGGAAGAAAGTGTCGTCTTGGCGGCTTTCTGTTTCTGTTTTATGTTGCCACAGGTGGAAAGCAGCGACAAACGAGATTCAGCCCACAAATGCCCGGCATTTGTGCATTTTTTGCTTCTCAGCTTTCAATTAATTTGTCGCCGCGTGTATTGTTTCTCTTGGCTTTTAGATTATGATTGTCATTAGGTTTGTGATTGTTTGTTGCCGCGGAAACGGCAATCAGGTGAGTCAGCAGCGCAGACTTGACCTGGTTTAGTGATTCGGAAAAGGGCACCCGAATCCAAGTGAATCCAAGTGCAGCCGAAGCGAAGATTCGCAGACAGATGCCATCAAAGTTAATTGCCGGCACTTCCCCTGGATAATTAATTCATTAATTGCGGGGGAAATAAATAATTTGTCTAAGTTTGAGCTAAGAAAAAAATAAGTTCCTTAAATACGAGAGCTTAAACAGCTGAATTGATTCACTGCAACAAATATTCAAGCCATGAATATTTTCCAATTAAAGCTTACATATTTTTTAAACAAGTTATTTTTTAAATTTTATATTATATTATTATTAAATATTATCTTTGGTAAATATCAACAACAAATACTTTTTGTTGTATTTTCTTTCGTTTTCTTCTTTAAGTTTGTGTCTTAAGTCTTTCGTTTGGCCTGCAGAAAAGTAGATTGTAATTTTTGCTATAAGGCGGCCCAAAAGTATGCAATATTTTCTTCAGCAACTTATTTACTTTTATTTTTCTTAAGGCAAATATTTCAAAGAGCTTTAAATCTTAGTTATACTTTATTATATTCATAAAAAATATAAGTATTTAATTTAATACGATAGGTAGTTATTTTATTGTTGTAAATTACTCAATTTTTCCTGTAAGCAAGTTATAAATAATACTTTAAATATGTTTTAAGACAAACATTTTAAAGATCTTAAAAATTTTTGTATTATGTTTTACCAAAAAAGTTTTTAATTTAAAATTAATTTGTAAATTATTTACTTTTTTTCTGCAATGTTTGTTTCAAAACAAACATTAAGCTTTAAAGTTGAGATATAATTGAACCTTTGTTTAACCCATGTTTCCCCTTTCTCTCCTTGCAGAACCATAAACGATTATGCGCTCAACTCGAATCTGCACCTGAACCACAGCAGCCGACTAAATAACCTGCAGCACAGCAGCAAGCTGCTCCACAACAACAATCCGATTAATCCGAGCAGAATGCACGCCCACCAGCTGGACTCCTACCTGGGCGGAGTGGGCGGTGTGATGAATCTCGGAGGCATGGGTGGCATGGGAGGCATGGCCCCCATGGACCAGATGCACCATCCGGGGAGCGTTTCCGGCAGCGAAAGACCCAACGGAGGAGCTCTGGCCCTTCACTATGCCGCCGCACGTGGCTGCCTCGATTGCGTCCAACTGCTGGTCGCCGCATCCGTGGATATTTGGTAAGTGGATGAGCACCTTTTTCCCACTTTATAGTTTCCAAAAGTTGCATCGCGGGGTGAAAGCTCTTTTTCCAATTTTCCATTTTTCCGTTCTTTGTGTTTATTTGCCATATACCGGGGAAATCGGGCGACGATCGATGGCCAAGCTCCACTTTGTGCTTTATTATTTCCTCGATCTGTCTGCATTTCCATTCGATGCGGTTTCTTTCCATTTACTTGCGACAATTATTCTCATTGGGGGCTTTTTATCTGATTTGATTGAGAAAAAGAGTTGGTTGCAAAATCCTTGCTTCAAACGCATTTAGATTTAAATTTATTTGCATTTTATAAATTGGCATTTCGGACCCATGAAATAATTAATGCATTTATTACTTTATTACCAATCAATCAATCAAGCATTAAAAATGTATTAAAAACTTAAGAAAAGAAAAAACTTACAAAATTCTTTCAAAAATGTAGAAAAAATGTATTAAGTTGGGATATCTCTTTTAAATATAAATTCTGTAAAATTCATAAGCACTTATTTTTCTCTACTAAGAATTTACATTTACTCTTAAGTCCATTTAATTTGCTCCATTTGCCAGTTGCGCCTCAAACTTTTTATGATAATTTCTATGCAGGCGCTCAAATGTCCAAATCCTCCGCAACGATCTGATTATCATAAACTGAATCAGCGAAGAAGTTGATTTGAGAAATGAGCAGTCAATTAAATGCACTAATTAAAACTTATTAGCTCATCCAACAAAGTAGAAAGAACGTAGGGGGGAAACGGGGGGGAAAACTTGGCGAAACTAGGAAAAACTTGGAAAAGCTGAACGCCAAGTGGGTTAGCGATCCGTGGCCAGAGTTTGATTCACCTAAATTCCTGTGCCCCAACAGCAGCACGCGTCCAAAGCTGATTCATTTAATTGGTAGCTGGGAACTGGATATCGGGAATGGAGAATTGGGAATGGGAAGGCCAGCCAGCCAAGCGAGATGCACTCCATCTTTGGTACTTTACCCCTCCTATCTTAACCCATCCAGTACCATCTCATACCATCCCAAAGCATCCCATTCAATCCAATCCAATCGAGTCCAGGCCAGGCCAGGTTTGGTTTTCGTTTGGGTTCTATCGTGTGCTATTTTCAATTGGAGTCAAACTGGAAAACTCAGCCTCACAGCCCCGCAAAGCACCGTTGCAACGAGTTTTCCCCACTCGCCACTCCACTCGAAGTGGAGCAACTTATGCCTGGTGACTAGTGACTGGTGGCCAAGGAATCACAGAATCAGAATCTCAGTCAGAATCCCCGCTCATCGCTCCTCTCGATATCGCCAGCTAAATTCATATTTACAAAGCGCCAAGGCAGATCAATTGACATGACAACTGACACAGCGACACAGAAAGCAACGAGAGATGAGACCGAGGGCAGATCGTGGGGTAAAAATATTATAATACTGAATTTGTATAGGTCTTTGAGGTAACAAATTATGCCCTATAAATATTATGTAACATAGGACATCGATATTATTACCTATTTGTCTTAACTAAATATTTTTCTTACTTAATAAGCTAGTAATTACTTAAAAATACATTACAGAAATCTAAATAATATATATTATTTAATTATTCATTTTTTCATTGTCATTAAAAATTCTTGACAACATTACAAGCCGCCCTCGTCGGAAACCGTTTGATAGTTTTGCGTGCGAAGACACCTCGATGAAGACAGCTGGTGCTTCTTGTGTTGGTACTGCAAAAAAGAAAGCGAGGGCGGATTTATTTCTTTTGAAATAATTTACAATAATAAAACGATTAAAAGAATGTTTAATTTTGTTGCATACTTCTTTAATATCACATTTCCTTGTACTTTTAAATATCCACATCCAGGATATTAAAAATTTGTTCGTATGAATAATATTTTCAAGTGCATCCAATAAATCCTTTAAAGAGTTTAAAAATGTTAATTGATGGGAACCTTTTTTTCCCTTTGACTACCATACTTAAGAAAGTAAGCAAGGGGAAATTTCAATGAAAATATCATTGGCTTTGAATGGTTTATAATATATAAACCTTATATACTTAAGGGGATTTTATTATGATTATTTGTTTCACCTGTCTATCCGGTAGAACAAGAAAATATATCGACAATTTACTATTCTCCCTTGAAAACATCGATGTTATCAAATTGATATTTTGAAAATATCGAAAATATCGATAATTTTAAAGCTCTATTATCCGCCCTCGCCGCTGGCTATTTGATAATATTGCGTATGGCGACAGCTCGGTGTCGAGCTATCTGGTTTGCCCCCGCCACGCCTCCTCCTCCGCCCCAAAAAAAACGAGAAGAAGAAGAGGAGGAAGAAGAAGAAGAAAGAGCAGAAGAGGAAGCAGCACCACTGCCAGTGGTTCGCGGTGGCCACTCGATGGCGCTTGGCTATTCGCGTTTGGCTAGTCGAGGCGAACGGTGCTTTCGTTCGCGGGCCTCTGTCTTTTATATATATATCTTATATGGTATATAGATAGTTGGTGTTAAAGTTGTTACCGTTTACCAGCAACCGTTATGCGCAGCAGCAGCAGCAGCAGCAACATGCGGCCATAGAATGAATTTGAATTTTGAATTCAATGGTGGATTCAGTGCGGTTTCGGTTTAAAGCTCGATGCAGCAGCACGGCCACGCCCCCGCCCCCGCGACTGTCCGTTGGTCAGCCAGCAGCAACAGCAGCAGCAGCAGCAACATCAGCAACACCAGCAACACTACGAGCAACACCAGCAACGGCAAACAAAATTTCGCGCTTCAAAGTATCTCAAATGCAGTTAACGAATCGGAACGCGAATTAATTAACAGTTTCAGTGTACCAAAGAACTGCAGGCAGCAACATCATCTTCGCCTCCATCTTCTTATCCCCCCAAACAGTAGCCGCAACATTTGGCTTAATGCCCAAGCCAACAGCAACATCCGCAGCAGCAGCAGCCGCAGCAACCGCAACCATGAAAAGGTAGCCACGGCTGCTTTTGGCCAACATTCGGTATTCAGTTGCCGCTAATCGATTGGCCAGGGCAGCGAGTAAATCGAATCAATGGCCACCGGGACGCCAAGGATGCCGAATGCTGAATGCATATAGCATACGTTTTTTTTGCCAGTGTGTGTTTGAGTGCGGAACCAAATGAATCGAATGCTTAAAAACCATAAATGTTGTATACAAAAGGTGCCTGTGCTTGGTCCAAAGTGATGAATATTTAAATACAAAAGTGGAAACGTTTAATGGTTTGACAAATGACGCTCATCGGAAATTGGAATATAATTATTGATTACAGTCAGTGACATTTTCCCATGAAAATTCTATGAAAAACCTGATAGAATTTGAAAATCTCTAAGAATCACCAATACACTTTTAATATATCATTTAAAAATATTTTAAAACAAACTTTAAAGACTCAATTTCATAAAACATAATACAAAAAAAATATTACAAATTTTGGTAAATTCAAGAATATTTATTTCTAATAAAGTAAAAGGTAAAAAATAAATGAGGTTGCAGTAGTAATAAAATATACTATTGTTGAACAGATATTATATGCAACATGAAACAGTTCTTGTAAAGATGTTAGGAGATACAAACCTTTATATAGAACCCCTCGAAATAACCCCCAAAAAGGCGTGACAATTCTTAGGGAATCCAAAACGAGAAGCGGCACTTGCTGCCCACATTGGCAGGGGAAATCACTTGAAGATTTCCACTAATCGCTGCGCAAGACAATCTTCAGCTTTGTATCTGTATCTTTGTATCTCTGTATCTCTCTGCCCCTGTATCTTCTCATCTCCCTGGGGTCCATTTGTGTCACTCGCGTGGCTTTCATTCTGCATTCTCTCAGCGATGGACAATCGACTGCTGAGTCTGCTGATCGTCCATCATTCGATTCGAGCACGCAAATGTTCAATTAAATAAACGAGTCTATAACTGTCAACTGGCATTTCTAACGAGGCTCCTGCCTTGCCTCAATTATTTCGCTTTTTAATTCCATTTTCTGCTTTTCTGCTCGGCCCCCAGACACATTAAATAAATTAAAAAATAATTATTAAATTGCAAATAGAGAGAAACAGCAACAAAAAGTGGCAAAGAGGAAAAAATTGGGAATATATATATTTCTTACTGTATTTTCACCTACTAAAGAAGCCACAAGATATGAAAAATAAACAGAGGAAAAATAAAACAGGGGGGGATAAAGATGAAAAATCAACTTTAATTGGTTTACAATTCATTTCTAAGCGAGAAAAGCTGGAAAATGTAACAAGTAGTCCGAAGTCGGACGAAGAAAGCCAAAGCAACTGCCGTGCGCAATATCCATGAAGTCGTAAGCCAGTTGACTAAGTGAACAGATACTCGTATCCGTACCCATACACCATACTATACCCATCATCATCGCCGCCTCCTCCGACGCCTCCGTTCGGCCAGCGAATCTTTTGGAGCACCGCGGACGAAAGCACAGTGGGCCATGGGTTAAAGGTTTTGGGCTACAGCGGAAATTTAATATCTGATTTATGGCAAAAAAAAGACATACATTTTCTATTCTTTGAAAAAACATTTTGGGAATTTTCGTTAACATTTTAGGAAAATTATAAAATAAATTGGTAACTTCCTGAATAAATAGGAATAAAGGAAATCCCATAACAGATTTATGAGAAAAAAAAGAAACATTTTCTATTGATAAAAAAAAAAATTTATACGTTTTCTTTTAAAATTTAGTAAATTTTATAACTTTATTTAGGAAATAAAAAAATGGGAAATTAGGTTTTATGGTTACAATTTTTTTTTGGAATTTTAGGAAATCTGATACATTTTTTTTTTTAGTAAATTTTATAACTTTATTTAGGAAATAAAAAAATGGGAAATTAGGTTTTATGGTTACACTTTTTTTTGGAATTTTAGGAAATCTGATACAATTTTTTTATAAATAATAAATATGTAATTCGCTGAAGAAATAATATATTGATGAATTTTGTTAAAAATAAATCAGTATACCAAAATAATTGATTAAAAATGACTTAAAGTATTTAAAAACAGTTCCTGAAAAATACATATATCTAAAAAGAGGTAGAGGTTTGATTTTTGCTCTAAATACCATTTAAGATGAAGTGTTCCCCAGTTGGGTAACAATTTTAGTGGCACTCAGCTCAGCTCAGCTGGCTGAATGTTGGGCAATCGTTTAAAGTTTGAAAAGCTTGACCAAACGTATGCCTTTTGCTGGCCTGTAATTTCGGTGTCGATGGCTAAATTGCCGTGATCACGGTGATCAGTGGTCATTATAATTCTCCCGTTGGATGGGGCGCTCCACACCCACTCTTGCCCCACTGTGGCGTGTGGAAAGCCAGGCCAACTAAATGGTAACAGCAGCAAAAGCAGCAAAGCAGCAACACAAGTGCAGATTTTAGACTGGGAGTCAGGCGTAACTACTCGAAAGAGAGAAACCTCCTCCCCTTGACTTGGTTTTTGTTTCGCTTTTAAGCGTTAATTTCACCTAAAAAAGATTTATATATACATATTATATAGATATGGGCATAAGATATACGATATACCTAAGAAGCAGAAGTTTGTCGAGCAGATCGAGCATCGGGGCTTTAATCACATCGCAGACACCGCAGAGAGCTGTCGAAAATAATGCAGACTTTCGGTTTCAGCAACTAACTACTAAAAATATTATACAAAACAAAAGACTGCAACGAAAAACTCGCTATGCAAATCGGCGGCATTTAAGTGATTTTTCCTAAACCAGTTCCATAAATCGAACCCCTTTTCTTATGTGCATGTGTGTGTGTTTGCCTAACGGTACAAGGAAAATCAAAGATACACAAACACAAAAACCGGAAAATATCATAAAATCAAGTGACAAACGAAAGTGAAAATCGAACGTGAACGGTAAGCTTAAACCAGGCGAATAAATTAAGGTTCACAAGCACCAAGCGCACTGCCATTCGAACCCTTAAAAAATAAAAAAAAAATATTATATACCTATAAAAGCAAAAGAAACCCACTCAAACACACACACACTCCCCCGCCCGCCCCTCAACCACCTGACAGCCACCTACTCCTCTCCTCTCCTCCACCGCCAGCTACTTCTCCACGATCAACGTTAAGAAGGGCCTCCTCGGCCGCATGACCACCAGTCTGACCTCCTACCGCCGCAGCAAGCAGAAGTCCAAGTCGAACAATGACATCCACACGATCATCGCCACCGAGGTGGTGACTTCCGCCATCCTGAGCAGCAGTGTCCACGGCAGCAGCAGCAGCACAAGCACAGTTTCGGAGATCGAGGAGGCTCAGACCACGAACACGAAGGCCACTCCTCCGCTCATCGAGGAGGCAGCAGCCCAGGAGGATCCCCACCACCAGGATAGCCAAACCCCCGGCCAAATGGACCAGACGCACCACCACCATATGCGCAAGGCGGAGGCGGTGCGCCAGCAGATGGCCAACGAGGACGACGAGGAGGATCGCGACTCCAACGAGGATGACGAGGCCACGCCCATGATGAGCGGCGTGGGGCGCAAGGAGCAGAACAACCGACGCAGCGTCGTCAGGTGGGGAATCTAGTGGTGGGGGAATAAGGGAAATGTAGTATTCAAAAAGTATGCAACCAGAAATTATTTGTGAAATATCCACCACAAACAAATGGAAATTACATGTCAAGGGTGTTTTCTTGTTCTTCTGTTATTTTAATGACGTATAATACCATTTTATGCCGTTTACAATACTTTAAAATACAATTACATAGACCAAGAAGCGGAATTTTAATAATATTCTATTTTATGCGAAAATGCGGTACTCAAAAAGTATGCAACAAGAAATTAATTGTGTTTTGTTTTTTTCTTTTGTTATTTTAATGACGTATTGTACCATTTCAAGCAATTTACAATACTTTAAAATACAATTTCATGGACCAAGTACCTGAATTTTAATAATATTCCATTTTATGCGATATTCAAAAAGTATGCAACAACAAGTTAGGCTTAAAATAACCCCCACAAACAAATGGAAATTACATGTCAAGGGTGTTTTCTTGTTCTTTGAAATACAATTTCATGGACCAAGACCTGAATTTTAATGATATTCTATTTTAATGAATAATTACATCATTTTCTTTTTATCTTAAATACTCTCTCCAATATTTATTATTGCCAATAAAACTTTTAGTGAATTAACTTATAGGCATAGTAAATTTGAAAATCCACATCGATTACGAGTTGATCTTAAAAGTTGTTACCCAATTTCGATCAATAGAGTGGTCAACATTTGATGGGAGTTTAATCCCCCGAACAGCTTGACAAATAGCTGAATAGCCTTTCCCACACATTCTCTGCACAGTTTACAGATTACCATTCCATTGATGGGGCAGTTGATTAATCTCGGCCTGCCACTCCACCTCTCTTTGTAATCGATCGATCAATGATATATACTCCCCATATTCCGCAATAATACAACAAAAAAAAATAAAAAGAAAAAACTGTGAAAAACCGGTCAAAGAAGAGGAAAGCCGAGAAGATTTTTCCAGTGACCCAGTGCGTTTCTAGTGATTAACTGCAGTTATTTATACCACATATCTTGAGTTGATTGCCAATGGATATAGGGGCTCGAAATGAGAACACTTTTAGCCATTTTGAGTAAGATTTTGCGATGCAACTTTTCGTTCACTAGACTCTTTGTATTTAAGACCAAATTGACTGACAACTAATGAGGGTTTTCTTGCAGCGCCAATACGCAAATGGACAACGATGTCACGCCCGTTTACCTGGCGGCGCAGGAGGGCCACTTGGAGGTGCTTAAGTTTCTGGTGCTCGAGGCCGGCGGCTCTTTGTACGTCCGCGCACGCGACGGCATGGCACCGATCCATGCCGCTTCACAAATGGGCTGCTTGGATTGCCTCAAATGGATGGTGAGTGCTCCGCTTTAAACTGAAATTTCGGCCTTTAGCCACTAACGATCAGCCAACTTGGCCAACAGCGGCAGGCAATGCAGGTCAATTGCCGGAATGCCAAGCTCCCAACTGCAAAACTGCAAAGCCGCTAACTGCACTGGCTAAAAAAGCTTATTAAAAAGAATTCAGTTCTAGAAACATTTAGAGAAAACCATGCCCGGATCCAATCGGCTCAAAAGTAAACAGAAATAGGTATTCAAAAAATAGGCAACTACGAATTTCCTCTGAAATCAACCGCCACTTGATACAAATAATACTAGAAAGCACTGCAAGACATTTGAAAAAAATATTATTTTCATTTTATATTCAATCCAGATTGCAAAACTGCAAAGCTGCTAACTGCACTGGCTAAAAAAAACTTATTAAAAAGAATTCAGTTATAGAAACATTTAGAGAAAACCATGCCCGGATCCAATCGGCTCAAAAGTAAACAGAAATAGGTATTCATAAAATAGGCAACTACGAATTTCCTCTGAAATCACCCGCCACTTGATACAAATAATACTAGAAAGCACTGCAAGACATTTAAAAAAAATATTATTTTCGTTTTATATTCAATCCAGATTTAATTTTCATTGAAATAAATTTAAATTAATTTATAAAAAAACTATACAGTACGATAAAACTATTTTTCAAAAAATCAAAATTTGTTTAATCCAAAATCTAATTACGAATTTGGAGAACAATTTATATTTTATCGCAGTTCTATAGGAATCTTTATTTTATATTATAATATATTTCTTAAATGATTCCCTTGACCTTTCTATTACGTTACAATGCAATTTTTCACTTTAACAACACGTTATAGAACGTTCTTTCGCTCAGTGTGGCTTTGAACCCGTTTCTTTTCGCTGGTGTCCATGGGTCCTGTTTCGGTGGCCTTAACGGGGTTCTCGAGCGGGCAATGGGATTCCCGGCCAGTTTGTCGCCAGACCTGTGCCATTTATCATTCGGGGAATGCGTCCGATCGAAGCGGAGGAGGCGATGGCCAAGAAGTGGAGAGAGTGGCCTATGCAAAGCTCACAATGGCTCAGGCCTCCCGTTGGCCAGAATGCATTTTCAAGATCATCGCCAGAGGCGTTGGAAAACCACCTTTCTAAATTGAACTAAATAGTTGGCATTATGGCCACTACAAACCACTTTCCACAAACACAAAAACAAACTTAAACACTGTCTGCGATGATAGTTAAAACGCTGAAAGGCCGAGACATCGGGTTGAGTTGGTGTCCAAGGAGCCGCCAGTTGAGTGGACAGTGAGAAATGGATACTTCAACGTCTCGTCAGGAAATAAGTGAAGTACTCAGGCTTTCAGATGGATTGGCTGCAAGTAGACAAGACTAAAGAGACATTAATAGATCATTTGTGGTGATGTAGCATTTTTTGTTGTACAGAAAATTCGAGATTTTATATCAAATCGAAATGCGCATGGTTAATTTCTAATATTTATACGCGTTATCGTTCTATTTGTGGTTGCAGGAAATTTAAAATTCGAGATTTCATATCAAATCGATATGGTCATAGAAAATTTCTGGTATTTTTACGCGGTTTCGTTTAATTTTAAGTATTCTACGTTATTTTATTACATGTATGTATGTGGTTTCTCTTTCTCTTTAAAGGTCCAGGATCAGGGAGTGGATCCCAATTTGCGAGATGGGGATGGAGCCACGCCCCTGCACTTTGCCGCCTCCCGGGGTCACCTGTCCGTCGTCCGCTGGCTGCTCAACCATGGAGCGAAACTGTCCCTGGACAAATATGGCAAGTCGCCTATCAACGATGCGGCCGAAAATCAGCAGGTTGAGGTGGGTTTTAAATTTAAATAAATTAATTTTAAATATAAAGAATTATTTAATTTGCTTTTTCTAGTGCCTGAATGTCCTGGTCCAGCATGGCACTTCGGTGGACTACAATGGCAAGAGCAGCAGCTCGCAGCGGCACAAGTCGCAGCAGCAACTGCAGCACCACCACCAGCAACATCAGCAGCAGCAGCAGCAACACCTGAGCAGCAGCTGCAACTCGAACTCGAACTCCTCGAAGCAGACCAGTCGCAGCAATACGATCAAGTCCAAGTCCTCCTCCACCCTGAGCTCCGATGTGGAGCCCTTCTATCTGCATCCGCCGGCCATAGCAGCTGGAGGATCGGGAATGGGCATGGGCATGGCCATGAGCATGGGCATGGGCATGGGAATGGGCATGGGCATGGGGATATCGAGGAAAAACAGCGATGCCCTGTACTCGCAGCAATCGCGGAGTTCCTCCGAGAAGCTATACAATGGTTCGTCCTCCCTGGGCGGCAATCCGGGTGGCAACAGTTCTTCCGGCGGAGGAGGAGGAGGAGGCGGCGGAGGAGGAGGAACGGCCATGCTGCCCAACGATGGGCTGTATGTGAATCCCATGCGGAATGGAGGGATGTACAATACGCCCTCGCCGAATGGCAGCATCTCCGGGGAGTCGTTCTTCCTGCACGATCCGCAGGACATCATCTACAACCGGGTGAGGGATCTCTTCGTGGACTCCGATTGCAGCAGCAGTGTGAAGCAGCATGGTGGTAAGAGCCACGCACACGCCCACTCCCACAGCCAGCTGCTCCAAGCGAAGGCGGGCAATGCGATGACCATCCAGGCCGATGTCCATTCCAGTTCGAGTGGCGCGGGCAGTGGCTCCGACGAGTCGGTGTCCATCTCGTCCAGCTTCAACTCGCCGAAGCAGCAGCAGCAGCTGCGCAGCCAGAGCTTCAATCGCCACGGCAGCAGCAGCAACATCAGCGGAGGCGGCGGCAACATCAAGAGCGGCAGCAACTACAAGCTAAGCAAGGGCCTGATGGCGAGCAATAATCACTCCCAAAATAATCAGAATGGCGGCGGGGATCATGACTACGAGGACATCTACCTGGTGCGCGAGGAGTCGCGGAAGCAGCACCAACAGCAGCAGCAGCAGCAACATCAGTTGCAGCAGCAACAGCAGCAGTTGCAACTGCAGGCCGTGCAGCAGCAGCAGCAGCATAAATACAACGTGGGACGCTCGCGGTCGAGGGACAGTGGCTCCCATTCGCGTTCGGCCAGCGCCAGTTCCACCAGGAGCACGGACATTGTGCTGCAGTACAGCAATCATGTAATTTATTTCTTTATTTATCCATTTCTATATATTTTCTTTCTTTACTTACTTATAAATATTTTTTATTTATTTATTTTTTTAGTTTTTCTTATTTTTTTGCTTTTTTTATTATTCTATTATTTATTTCAATTTGTTTATTATTTATTATTATTAACAACCTATTTTCATATTTATTTATTTATATATTTTTTTTATTTTTTGTATTCTTTTTTATTTATTTATATTTTTTAATACTTTTTTTTATTTATTTCCAATGGATAACATATTTCCTGGCTACAATTGATTAACTTATTTCTACTTCTAAACATTATTTTAATATTTACCTTTTATTTGTATACCTGCAGCACTTGAACAACAAGCGCAACATGAACAACAGCAGCAACATCAACAACAGCAGCAGCAATATCGCACTCAACAACAACAGCAACAACAGTCTGCTGAATCGCAATAAATCGCATTCGATCATCGGCTTGCATAGCAGCAAGTACGAGTCCTCGCTGAAGGACAACTACAGTGCGAAGAACGTGAATCTGAAGAATCAGCTGCTCAACGGCGGCATCAAGAGCGACACCTACGAGTCCGTCTGTCCGCCGGAGGACGTGGCCGAGCGGACCAAGCAGACGCACAAGAACTCCATGATCCGCAACAACCTGGCAGATGCCTCGATCGGCAACAGCAACATGAGCAACAACAACAGCGGCAGCATCAGCAACATCAGCAACATGAACGGCGGCAATCAGAGCAGCAGGAATCTCAAGCGGGTCTCCTCGGCGCCACCCATGCAAAATTTGGCAGTGGGTAAGTCGGAAAAATAAGGGAAAATTTACCCTTAAATTATTGAAAATTAAGAAATATATCTTGTGTAAATAGTCACCCAACATTATAATTACAACATTTTCCTTCTTTTAGGCTCTTAAAATTTTTTAAAATCTTTAAAAATATCTTTAAAAATAATTATTAAATAATTATAATGTTTTTTACTCAACCTGCAGTCAATGGACCACCTCCACCTCCGTTGCCGCCACCATTAAGGGCACCCGTTCAGCAGCAACGCAACAACTTGAACTCAGAGCAGCCGAACAATATGAACAACAACAACAACAACAGCAGCAACAACAACAATGGCATCTACAAGAAGAATGTCTTTGGATCGAATCCGATTCCAACCACTGCCAATGGAGCAGGTGGCGGAGCAGCTCCTCCCCCAGTTCCCAATCCCAATCCCGTGGCCACAGAAGCCGCCGACTCGGATTCCGGACTCGAGGTGGTCGAGGAGCCGAGCCTGAGGCCATCGGAACTGGTGCGCGGCAATCATAATCGCACCATGTCCACCATATCGGGTGAGTCTAAAGCACTTCATAAATATTTCCATATAAAAGTGACCTTTTTAATGGGAATTCTAAACTAAAGAATTCGCGTTCTCTATAAATAGGGGTGGGTATTAATGAAAATTATGCATAAACTGAAGAATTCGCGTTCTTAATAGGAGAATTAATGGGAATTTAATTAGATTTTATTCCTAATTTCTCTTATTCCTAATGACTTCTCTTTGGATACGAAATAATATGGGATACAGTAGCCCCTGAAAAAAATGTTATATATCTAAAAGGCTCATCACCCAGAAAATATCTCCTCCGAAGTCTTACATTCGGTTACTAGAAATTTGTCAAAATTTTCAAATGCTCAATTCCTTCAGAGCAACATTCGTTTGATTTGGAGTACAGCACCATGAGTGTCAACAAGACTGGTGACCCCGATTCGGTGACCTGGAGCGAGAAGCTTCGGGCAGAAAGTGAGCCCAAAACGAAGAACACCTATATCGTTTATAGCGTCGGGAATGCCACCCTATTTCTGGACTCCCTGGACCCCAAGAAGACATGCGAACGGGATCGCGATCTCTTGGACTGTCATCTCTCCCATGTAAAGGTGGCCCCGCCGGGTGCTCCCATTTGGCCCAATCCCTCGGTTATTACGTTGGGAATGGAGGGTTGCCAAAAGAGGAAGAAGGCCGCCAAGGGAAAGGCGGGTAACAAAAAAACCACTGTTACCCAATTCCTGTGCCATCATTGCAGTGTGGGAAACTATTACTCCAGGACCAATATGTGTCGTCATCGCATTAAGAAGCTGGCAAAAACGAAGAAAGAGGCGATGTGTCCTCCTCCCCATTAATTCATTAATTAATTAAAAAGTTCCACAACCACCAGCCAGGTCTTTGAACTCCCCGGGAATATCGGGGGGGTTCCGCATCGTCAGTGGCTTGTGACTGTCCACCGTCCACATTGATTGATCAATCAGGGGAAATTCGCCAGTCATGTTTGCAGTTTGCCAACACAACGGCAGTCAGGTGCCCTGCAGTGCGAAAAGACAGCAACAAGTTGCCCGAGGAGAACCTGTTATCCATCCATTGGCTGGGATAATGGTTACATCTTGATTGAAGTGTTGGCTTTTTGAGAAAATGGTGTGCTGATTGCCGTGTTAACAAAGCTATTTGCAAAGTATGACTGATTGGGCTTAAGTTTCTCCTAATTCAAACAAATTAATTAAAAACCCATCTAAAAAATATTTTTGTATTTCTTTTTATATTGCTGTAAAATATTTACAAAATATTTCAAGATCCCTGACTTAAAGTTATCACTGTTAATCATTACTTCGAAATCTAAATAGTCGTTTTCCTAGTCGACTTACAGAAGTGTTAAGACAATAACCCTCATTATCACACAATAAATATCGGGTCTTTACTTAATTGCCACAAAAGTCGTAAGTACGCAGGAAAAAAACTAAAAAAATGCGAATGATAGCTGCCATGTTTGACATGTGTTGGCTCCGATTTTCCATTCGTTAATTGCCCATTATGTCCGATGAGGCAGGAGAAATGGAAATGGAAATGGAGAGAGGCTTTAATTGAGCCGACGCTTCGTTCACACGATAAGGCGGCAAAGATCCGTGGAAAATGTGGCCAAAACAAAGAAGTGGAAGTCGGGAAAAGTGAAAAAGTGGAAGTGCCAGCGATGAAAACAATCCCAGCCACTTGACTGCCGTATGAGGCATAAGTCATGGGATATCAGCTGCACTCGGAAAAATTCCCAAAAAAGTCCCAAAGTTTTTATTCACCTTCTATTGCTTAAAATATTTCAAAAACATTCTAACCATTTTTTATTTACTTCAATTAAAAAAGGAAATATTCAATTTGTAGTCCGAACTAAAAGCGAAATAAGCTAATAAAAATGTTATAATTAAATTATAATTACATATAATAATTATAATTTTCTCGACCGCAGGTCTAGTTTTGAAAACAGGCCATAGTTTAATAAATTAAATTTAAAGTAAAACCCTGAAAACGTATGGGAATTTAGAGCTTAAAGTTTAAGGCTTACTTTAAATTTAAGATAGTTTTTCTAAGTGTCTGGAACGAAAATAATTGTCAATTGTCGTTGGGTTAAAAAGCCTTCAAGGCAAAAAATTCATATACCATGTAGCATGATTGTACAAGCACTGGACATGTGGCATCCCCGATTCGCGATGAGGAAGCAATTTGCCAGCGAATGTCCCACACTTTTGCCCATCATAATAATTGGCCGACCGGCAACCCACCACCCGCACCACCGCCCACATATGTGCCACGCCTCCACCGCCGCCTCCTGGCAATCGGCTCGTGGATCTGGAAACTTTTACCCACGAAAGTGAACGTGTTTCGCGAAGCGCTCGCTCTCGTGGCGGAGCTGACTTCAGAGTCGTCTTGGGTGAATAACTTTGGCGATGGCTTGAACCCAGTTCAGGCTGCCAACGGAGCTCGCCCAGGCAACATCGTCACCCGAAGTGGGAGCCGCGTCTTCAGGGTCTTCTCTAATAAAAGTGCCGCGATAACCGCCTAATAGCTCCTGATAATGTGCCTGATAATACAGTGATAGTGTACCAAGCAGTAATCACAATGAACATGCTGGGCTCGGTGAAGATCCACAAGAATTCGCGTCGTAATTATTTCACGCTCAGCTTCCATCGGTTCGACATTTTTCGGTGTAAGTGATTACGAAGAAAGAAATATACTAAAAGGATATATTCGCTAGTGAAAAGTGCTTACTTATTTTTTTTAATAATATTTTTGCATTAAAAAATGCAATAAAAATGTGAACAAATGATGGAAAATGATAGGGAATTTTTGCAACCTATTAAAATTCAGGGAACTATTTTTTATACCGAAGCTAATACAAGAAAATTTTATTAGAAAATGTTGTTTGCTTATTTTGAATATAAACAAATTTTCCATCTGCTTCTCAATAATATTCTTACTTTAAAATTACAATTAAAATTTATATATAAATAATCAATTAAAATATTCCTTTCATGTTTATGGCTTCCTTATTAATCCATTAATTGAAGAAAAGTCTTGCCTAAATTAAAATATCCATCTGTACGATTTTTAAATAGGCAGCTTTCAAGGCATTTTGTCTAGCATTTTTAAAGCGAATCACTTAAATCAATTTGAACAAAGCTGCATATATATATCTTACTAACGATGGCCAGGCATTGCACTCGTAAAACCGCAAACGAAACCGAACTGGACATCAACTCCAATTTCGAATTTCACCGCGAACTTGACAAGTACAAACTAAACCGCTTTTTCGGTTTTCGGTCCGCACAAATTGACAGATAAAATGTAAAATGTGTGGGGACATGTGGAAAAATGTGTGCATTTCGTTCGTTCGTCTTTGTTTTTCGCCCCGCATCGAGTGGATAAATTCATTGCAAACTGGCTGGACTCGATAGCGAGTGGTTTTGGCCATAAGAGTGCAGCCATGAATCTGCACGGCCATCTCGGCATCTCAATCGCAGTGGCAGACCACGTAACGATCGCCATGGAAACGGGTTACCAGAGGCCGTGAAAGTTGGGGACCCAATGCGATCGGGTTTAGATGGGGTCTGGCCAATTAACCGGCTGCCAGGAAAATTGAATACTGAATATGAGCGGAGACGGAGACACGGGGTGATTTCGATGGAAGCGGCGGCTAATTCAATTTTTATGGGGATACTCCCACGAAATTACGAGGGAGTCATATTTCCGCGTGTGCGGATAATCATTCAGCCGCCAAAGAGATTTCCCAGGAAGCTGGCAGCTTTCCATCAAATTTCAGCGAGATCAGGGGAAGCAATGAGTAAAAACACTGGATATTATAATAAGAATCTGGAATTGGGCTCTTGAATATTAAAAATTGTATAAAGTTATATAAATATATAACAAAAAATTTAAAAATTATATACAAAATAAATCCAACTTATATAAATAATAATACAAACTTATAGAAATATATAAAATTTAAAAATATATAAAATAGTATAAAAATATATTACAAAATATATATAAATACCTATATATATATGAAATAATTAATAATGCCTAATTTAGGTTCTAGCAACATATTTTATGGACTTTTAGCCGCAATCAAAGGCACATTTGAATGCTTATCTCTTGCAGACTTTTTGTAATCTTAAGAACCCTTAAGTTGTCCCCTTATCGCAAGTCTAATGGAACTTTTTACCCTGTCTAATTGGAATACACGATTACCCATATCTGTATGCAATTAGTAATCATATCTGAAGTTAATGAACTTTAAAACGCAATTATCTTTGGGCTTTTGGAATTAGAATAAATACTATATGGAAAATGATATATCTAGGAAATTAATTTTCTAGCACTTATTTTTGCCACTTCTTGAGTCTGTCTAAATGTAATTTATTTGATGTAGCTGTGCGATTGTTCGTGTTTTTTTTTATGTTTTGCTCTTTTTTTATATATGCAACTGGGGCTCCGTTTTCCGTCTGGTGAAAGGCGCCTACGCAGCGTATTTTCTACTGTCTCCTCTGTATTTTATTTCTCATTTGCTGGCTGCTCAAGCTAGCATGACCAGAGTCAGACTGTGATAACTGCTAACCCACAAACTGCTCACAAGCTCATAAATAAATTGGTTCAATTCCAGCGAACAAGAAAGCCAAGCTGCTCAATGCCAGCAGCCCAAATGGAGTTAATGCTGCAGTTAATCCGGAGGATTCCCCATCGCCTGGAAGTGGTAATGGAAATGGGAATGATAATAACCATTTCTATGGGTACTCAGAGGGTCCGAAGGGAGGAAATCAGAGGAGCCATGTGAATGGCAATGGGAACTACCAGCAGCCGCAGCATTACCAACAGCCCACTGGTCAGCCCCATCAGTACACCCCTAATTTGTACGAGGACCACTACGAGCTCAGCCAGCAGCAGCACCAGCAGATCTACGGGGAGAGCCACTTGGCCAACGGAGGAGGAGGACAGCGGACCGGCGGACCCAATCTGGTCAACAAGCAGCTCGTGCTGCCGTTTGTGCCGCCCAGTTTTCCCAATAAATCACAAGACGGCGTCACGCATCTCATCAAGCCGTCCGAGTATCTCAAGAGCATCAGCATCGACAAGCGTTCGTGTCCATCCTCCGCCCGGTGAGTGATCTATAATCCATACTTCATACTCCCTAGTCCATACTCCATCCTCCGACTTTCAATTAGCACATGGCAGCCGACAGCCGACAGCCGATTTAATTTGGCTGCACATCTCGTGCAGCGGCTCTTTATAATTAGTATCTCGGCTCAGCGGTACAGTTGCCTCGCCTCAATTAGCCAAAATCCAAAGGAAAAAATACGAAATACAAAAAAATAACATATATAAAAAAATATACATGGCTGCAAAGACGGTTGGCTGCCGCTGGGCAATTAGCAGCTAGCAGATGGCTAGATCTCAGTGCTGCGGCTTTTCCACAGGCGGGAAAAGCGGGAAAATAGCTAAGGAAAATCGAACGCAGTTTTCATGATTCACAGAAAAGTTTTTTAATAGGTTTCCCTAGAGAGAAAATAGCTAAGTTCAGTCTAAATGCATTTTTATGATTTTATTTATGTTTTTATTGGTACAAAAATTAGTAATATCTTTAAAATTCAATTCAAAATTAATTTAAAGCATTTTACAAAATGCTTCTGATTTAAAAAAAATCAAAAAAAAATGAAGTATTTCTTAAATGTATACTAAATGTAATTTAAATTTTGAAAACAATATTTTAAAAAGGTTTTACATGCTTACTTTCTTTAAATTGATTTTATTAATTTTGATTTTTTTTATAAATTATTATCTTAACACTTTTCCAAGAAATCTAATTTTAAAGCCAAGTGAACAGCTCTTCTGCCTGAGAGATTCGCCACTTCCTCAGCCGCTCAAGAGTGCATGAAATTTTATGCGTGCCACTTTGCGGCCTGCCACTTTTCTTGCCGCAGCTGCGATGTTGCAGCTGCCACTGCAACTCAGTTGCAATCCGAAGATGATACTGCGCACACGCCACGCCTGGCGCAGGTCCGCCCACCGCCCACTGCCCACTAACTAGCCACCACCCACCAGTGAAAGTGGAGAAGATCTCTAGATCACTAATCCCAAACTCTTTTGCAACCCACAGCTCCACGGACACGGAGGACTACATGCAGATACAGATCGCCCAGCAGCAGCAGGTGCACCACTCGCAGCTCCACTCGCAGCATCCGCAGTCGCATCCGCATCCACATCCCACACATCCGCACCATCCCCATCCCCATCCGCACCATCAGCACCCCCACCAGCTGCATGGAATGGGCGAGCAGCCCCCTCTGCCTCCTCCGCCACCGCCGCTGCCCCACGGAATGCTGCCGCCGCAGCCGCCGATGGGTCCGCCGATGGGCGGGGGCGTAGGCGGGGGCGGGGCCGGTGGCCAGGATGCCACCATCTCCGGCAAGTCGCACAAGCCCAAGAAGCCGCATGGCTCGGCGCCCAACAGCCAGGACACGGCCTCCAGGAAGCAGCACCAGCCACTGTCGGCCATCTCCATTCAGGATCTGAACAGCGTCCAGGTGAGCGAGCATTCCAGATCTAAAGTCTATAGGAAATAATGGTGTATGCATATCTAAAGTGCTTCATATCTCATATATTAATCAACTTATATAGAATTATTTCACATATAAGAATAATTAAATAATAGAGAATACAAACTTACAAGTTCCTAACATTTATAAAGTGCCTATATTTAGTTACTTATCATTGGAACTTATTACAGTTCTTAAAAGAGTTAATCTTTAAAAACAAAAAAAAAGGAAACTGAAAAACAGGGATTATTATTAATTTGGGACTTTTAGCTAAAAAGAATACCAAAATGATTTTTTATTTTACATTTGAAATTATTTCATTAAAAAGGAATTAAAAAGTAAGCAATAAAATTAGTAATTTTCAAGGCAAATCAAAGTTTAAAGTCTCTAAAAATTTTAATAATAACAGTAATTTTTTATTTTATATTTTAAATTATTGTAATAAAAAGAAAATTATAAAATAGGCAATAAAAGTAGTCATTTTCCAGGCAAATCAAATCAATCTAAAAATTAAAAAGTAAAGGTTACATATATGAAAACTATTCTTTAATCCCTTTGATTACTAATATAAACTTCTTATAAATTATTAAAAAAAAAATAAATTAATTAAGCGATGAATGTAGCCATTTTCCAGTCAATTTAAAGTCTCTAAAAATTAAAAAAAATTTAATTAGAAACCAAAACTTTGTATTTTCCAATTCCCACACCCAATCCCCTCCAGCTGCGCCGCACGGACACGCAGAAGGTGCCGAAGCCCTACCAGATGCCCGCGCGCAGCCTGAGCATGCAGTGCCTGACCTCCAGCACGGACACCTATCTCAAGTCCGACCTGATTGCCGAGCTGAAGATCTCCAAGGACATACCCGGCATCAAGAAGATGAAGGTGGAACAGCAGATGGCCAGTCGGATGGACTCGGAGCACTACATGGAGATCACCAAGCAGTTCTCGGGCAACAACTACGTGGATCAGGTGAGTGTTTGGCCAGCTGGAACACTCAAACGATCGGTGGCTAAGGGGCGGATCAAAGATCTACTTGCAGATACCGGAACGGGACCAGGCCGGCAACGCCATACCCGACTGGAAGCGCCAGATGATGGCCAAGAAGGCGGCCGAGCGGGCCAAGAAGGACTTCGAGGAGCGCATGGCCCAGGAGGCGGAGTCGCGCCGCCTCTCCCAGATTCCCCAATGGAAGCGAGACCTACTGGCTCGGCGCGAGGAGACGGAGAACAAGCTGAAGTAAGTGGGTGTAGTGGCTAGTGGGGAGTCTCCTGACCCCTGGCCTCAACTGTCTGTCAACCTTCTTCTAGGGCGGCCATCTACACGCCCAAGGTGGAGGAGAACAACCGGGTGGCGGACACCTGGCGGCTGAAGAACCGCGCCATGTCCATCGACAACATCAACATCAATCTGGCCGGCATGGAGCAGCACTACCAGCAGATCCAGTTCCAGCAGCAGCAGCATCAGCAGCAGCTCCTGCAGTTGGGCAACAAGGAGAACCATGGCGATCCGAAGCTGGCCAGTCAGGAGGATCAGGAGCAGGGCGGCGGTGGAGTCCAGGAGCTACTCGAACCATCGGAGGGCAGTCAGGGAAGAGGAGGCGAGGAGGAGCAGGAGGACAACATCATCCCGTGGCGCGCCCAGCTGCGCAAGACCAACAGTCGCCTCAGCCTGATCTAAATGCGATCTAAATTACGATCTTAAATACGATGTAGAGCCCAGAAGAAACCCATCCTATCACTCGATTTTTTTTTGTTTTTTTTTTCGATTAACCTAAAGCATGTGCAATTATAACAGGAGAAATAGAAGCCCATAAAAACTAAGTCTAAGTTCTAGCTACTTACATTGTACTATATGCATTATCATAACCCCTATTATTACTATTATTACACCTAATTGTACTCGATGTGTTTTTTTTTTTTAATTTGGCAAAAAGAATATTATTATTATTGTTATTCCTAGGGGGCAGTATCGCATGGCGAAACAAGCGTATATATCTAATCTTAGCTGCTGTCCTTGAGTTCTATTTCGGTGTTGTATTTTTATTTTTATCATTTTTACTCTCCATTATTTGACTATTTTTTTTTGCGACTCGGCTTGAATTTACTAAGTAATGGCATTAATTTAATTGTCTCGGTTAAGCATTTTTTTATTGTTATTTGTTTTTATATACGCGGCTCAAACAATATTATTATTAATTACCTAAATACATATTACATCTATAAATAAACAAGCGAACGAATGAATCAATAAATATATATATAATTTAAAAAATTTAATGGTGCATTAATGGGGGCTCTTGCCCAAAGGGTAAATCAATTAGAATTTTCGTACGAATTTAATTGGGTTTTTGTTTCCAATTACCCCGAATTTTCTTTCTAGTTCTTGAAGTTTTCTATCTATAAAGGACCATTGTTTATCATATTCCTTGGTGATCAAAGTGCTACTTTAGCTAACCCCAACCAAATGACCCCCGAATCAGAAGAAGTTCGTCTGTTTTGCTCATAATCTCATGGTTTTATTACCAATTTTTTGGACCGCTTAAGAGGTCATGTGGGTGACGCAGGACTTGAGGTTGGGCACGAAGGCCTTGCAATCACCGACCACCGATTTGGTGGATGAGACGTAGCAGTTGCCGGTTTTCGTAGGGAAAAGTCCGGTTAGTTTGATCGCATCGCTCACTTGGCGGATCATCGACAAGGTTTTCACTGAAAGTTTAACCGCGCATTTAGCGGCTTTCTCGGCACCGGAAACGATGCCCCTGGTCTTCGAGGCGCAAAGCTCGGTCTTAAAGTGGGTGATTTCGGAGCCAATATCAATGGCATTGGTGATGTGCTTCAGCACGGCCTTCACGTCCGTGGGAATGTTACCGGTGCAGGTGGCCAGGTCCGTCACGTAACCGGTGCAGGAGAGCATGATGTCGGCCACCTCGTCGATGAGGCACAGGGTGCCGTTGACGCCCTTGTAGCCAGCCAACAAAATTTTGTATAGTCCCAACTGATCGACGCCCATAAATTCGCCTTCGCCCAGCTCGTCAGCGATCATCTGCTCGATCTCGGCATCGGTGTAGGCCTCAAAGTCCTCGAAGTCACCCACGGCATTGGCCTAGAAATTTTTAATTTTTAATTATTTTAAGGAGATATATTGTATTCGGGATAAATTATGTATGCCTTTTGTTGTCTTTCCTAATACCAATCGAATTGTAAAAGAAAATTTTCAAATCGCACCATTCACTAAAAAGTTATGAGAAATAATACATTTTCCGCTAGATGGCGACTGTTTTCTTTGCTGCTTGCATACCTCGATCTCTCTCACACTCATTTAGCTGAGTAACGGGTATTTGATAGTCGAGGTACACGAATAGCGTTCAGTCTAGTTTTTGTAAATTAAAAATAATTTCGCTTAGATTACTCATAAATCATTTTTACTGTAAATGAAATTTCTCACTTTAATTCTTCAAAAGAAGTTTAATTTAAAACCAACTATAAAATAGCAAAAAATCCTTTAAAACTTTTAAACAAGTTAAAGGTATATTTTTTAAACACACAGTAATATTATTTAAAAAAAAAAAGAGTTTTGTTTTAGTCACATTTTTTTTTTTTTAAAGCTTGCATTTGTTGGCACTTGAGTCTTGTATTATTTTAGTGTTTTCTGGGTTTCCCGACTTACGTTGGCGGTGGTCAGAAGGAAGCTGGCCGCGGCCACGACCAGAAGGCACAGGTTGATCACTTTCATGTTGCTACTAGATGGTTTCACTGTCGAGTGTTTGCTGGCCGAACCTCGGTCTTTGTTTATATAGAAGATCCGACGGAGCCATATCAGTTGAGTGGCGATCCGGCTGCTCCGATTTGCAAATACACCTTCGGCCATTGATATGTGTGTATGGTTTGGGTTTAATTAAGCCACCACCACCCAAAGTCCGAAACTAATTTGGCATTATCTATGCAGCGTGGACTCACAAGGGGAGATAGCCAGATAGTCAGATTGGCGGGGCTTCCACCATATCATATTGGCGATACCCACCGATAGCTCCGGCAGATCGCCCCCAGATAGCCGAGCACCTCGATGCTGCACCTGCACAATCGCCGGTGGACTGTTGCTCCCAGGAAACACGGAGCATTTAATTTTAGAGCCGGCCAGCAAAACAAAACCCTTGGAAAAGTCACCTATCTGCATCTCCATCAGACAGCTGCTCAATTAGGAATAACCTTTACCAAGAACAAAGAAAGTTCTGGCTTTATATAATGGACTGTCAAACAAATGAAAGACACCATCTTTTTGATCATTTTGCATATACGAGCAAATGTGTAGAATAAGTGGCCCTAGGTTAAAGTTATCATATCGGTTTGAAAATTTTGTTTTTGTCACACTTCCATTTTTATCAATTTTCAAGTGTGATAGTAAGTGCACAAGCACTAATATATAGTTATTTACTATTTTTACTATTATATATAAATTACTAAAGTTCTTACGCCTTTGGCATTAAAAGACTTAATACTTTTATTAAAAAAATATTAATACAGACTACCTATTTAGGGTGGAAAATAAGGATTAAAATATTTGACGGTTTTTCAGTAGTAGTTTAGACAAATCAAGGCCGACAACAAAAGACCGACTGTTTTGAACAGCTAACGACCTATACTAACGAATTCTGTGACTTTCTGGAAATTTTATTTTCTGATCAATTTTCGCATTTTTACAACTTTTTGCGGAAAATGACAAAAGAGTAAAATTTAGGTTTAAATGTCAATTGATTGAATGCCATACTTTACTTTACTTTTGAACAGATAACAAAATTATCTATATTAGAAAAATAAAATTTTCGCCAATTTTTAATATATAATTTTTTGCGAAAAATTAAAAATAAATAAAATGTCGAGGTTTAAAGCCAATCGTTAGAAAATTTAATGACGAATTCAGAAAGGTATGACAACCCATACTTTGAATCAGTATTTGCATTATTTTAGCGAAAAAACCAGTTTTGTTTTTTTTTTTGAAAATTCGGGATTTCAGTTTTTGGCAAAAATTGGAATTTTATCTTTCGGTTTTTTTTCTGTAACTTGGCCAAAAATGGTCCTACACCAAAAATTCATACTGTTTTGAACAGATAACAAAATTAGCTATAAATTTATAAAACTTTCCGTGTAATTTTGGAAAAATAAAATTTTCGCCAATTTTTAATTTTTTTATAAGGGGGTACCCCATGATTTTTTGCGAAAAATTAAAAATGAATAAATTGTCAAGGTTTAAATGCCAATCGTTAGGAAATTTAATAACGAGTTCAGAAAGGTATGACAATCCATACTTTGAATCAGTATTTGCTTTGTTATAGCGAAAAAACTGCTTCGTTTTAGCGAAAAAACGAGTTTGGTTTTTTTTTGGAAATTCGCGATTTCAGTTTTTGACAAAAATTGGAATTTTTTCTTTTGGTTTTTTTGCTTTAACTTGGCCAAAAATGGTCCTACACCAAAAATTCATACTGTTTTGAACAGATAACAAAATTAGCTATAAATTTATAAAACTTTCCGTGTAATTTTGGAAAAATAAAATTTTCGCCAATTTTTAATTTTTTTATAAGGGGGTACCCCATGATTTTTTGCGAAAAATTAAAAATGAATAAATTGTCAAGGTTTAAATGCCAATCGTTTGGAAATTTAATAACGAGTTCAGAAAGGTATGACAATCCATACTTTGAATCAGTATTTGCTTTGTTATAGCGAAAAAACTGCTTCGTTTTAGCAAAAAAACGAGTTTGGTTTTTTTTTTGGAAATTCGCGATTTCAGTTTTTGACAAAAATTGGAATTTTTTCTTTTGGTTTTTTTGCTTTAACTTGGCCAAAAATGGTCCTACACCAAAAATTCATACTGTTTTGAACAGATAACAAAATTAGCTATAAATTTATAAAACTTTCCGTGTAATTTTGGAAAAATAAAATTTTCGCCAATTTTTAATTTTTTTATAAGGGGGTACCCCATGATTTTTTGCGAAAAATTAAAAATGAATAAATTGTCAAGGTTTAAATGCCAATCGTTAGGAAATTTAATAACGAGTTCAGAAAGGTATGACAATCCATACTTTGAATCAGTATTTGCTTTGTTATAGCGAAAAAACTGCTTCGTTTTAGCGAAAAAACGAGTTTGGTTTTTTTTTGGAAATTCGCGATTTCAGTTTTTGACAAAAATTGGAATTTTTTCTTTTGGTTTTTTTGCTTTAACTTGGCCAAAAATGGTCCTACACCAAAAATTCATAATGTTTTGAACAGATAACAAAATTAGCTATAAATTTATATAACTTTCCGTGTAATTTTGGAAAAATAAAATTTTCGCCAATTTTTAATTTTTTTATAAGGGGGTACCCCATGATTTTTTGCGAAAAATTAAAAATGAATAAATTGTCAAGGTTTAAATGCCAATCGTTAGGAAATTTAATAACGAGTTCAGAAAGGTATGACAATCCATACTTTGAATCAGTATTTGCTTTGTTATAGCGAAAAAACTGCTTCGTTTTAGCGAAAAAACGAGTTTGGTTTTTTTTTGGAAATTCGCGATTTCAGTTTTTGACAAAAATTGGAATTTTTTCTTTTGGTTTTTTTGCTTTAACTTGGCCAAAAATGGTCCTACACCAAAAATTCATACTGTTTTGAACAGATAACAAAATTAGCTATAAATTTATATAACTTTCCGTGTAATTTTGGAAAAATAAAATTTTCGCCAGTTTTTAATTTTTTTATAAGGGGGTACCCCATGATTTTTTGCGAAAAATTAAAAATGAATAAATTGTCAAGGTTTAAATGCCAATCGTTTGGAAATTTAATAACGAGTTCAGAAAGGTATGACAATCCATACTTTGAATCAGTATTTGCTTTGTTATAGCGAAAAAACTGCTTCGTTTTAGCGAAAAAACGAGTTTGGTTTTTTTTGGAATTTCGCGATTTCAGTTTTTGACAAAAATTGGAATTTTTTCTTTTGGTTTTTTTGCTGTAACTTGGCCAAAAATGGTCCTACACCAAAAATTCATACTGTTTTTAACAGATAACAAAATTAGCTATAAATTTATAAAACTTTCCGTGTAATTTTGGAAAAATAAAATTTTCGTCAATTTTTAATTTTTTTATAAGGGGGTACCCCATGATTTTTTGCGAAAAATTAAAAATGAATAAATTGTCAAGGTTTAAATGCCAATCGTTAGGAAATTTAATAACGAGTTCAGAAAGGTATGACAATCCATACTTTGAATCAGTATTTGTTTTGTTATAGCGAAAAAACTGCTTCGTTTTAGCGAAAAAACGAGTTTGGTTTTTTTTTGGAAATTCGCGATTTCAGTTTTTGACAAAAATTGGAATTTTTCTTTTGGTTTTTTTGCTTTAACTTGGCCAAAAATGGTCCTACACCAAAAATTCATACTGTTTTGAACAGATAACAAAATTAGCTATAAATTTATAAAACTTTCCGTGTAATTTTGGAAAAATAAAATTTTCGCCAATTTTTAATTTTTTTATAAGGGGGTACCCCATGATTTTTTGCGAAAAATTAAAAATGAATAAATTGTCAAGGTTTAAATGCCAATCGTTTGGAAATTTAATAACGAGTTCAGAAAGGTATGACAATCCATACTTTGAATCAGTATTTGCTTTGTTATAGCGAAAAAACTGCTTCGTTTTAGCGAAAAAACGAGTTTGGTTTTTTTTTTGGAAATTCGCGATTTCAGTTTTTGACAAAAATTTGAATTTTTTCTTTTGGTTTTTTTGCTTTAACTTGGCCAAAAATGGTCCTACACCAAAAATTCATACTGTTTTGAACAGATAACAAAATTAGCTATAAATTTATAAAACTTTCCGTGTAATTTTGGAAAAATAAAATTTTCGCCAATTTTTAATTTTTTTATAAGGGGGTACCCCATGATTTTTTGCGAAAAATTAAAAATGAATAAATTGTCAAGGTTTAAATGCCAATCGTTAGGAAATTTAATAACGAGTTCAGAAAGGTATGACAATCCATACTTTGAATCAGTATTTGCTTTGTTATAGCGAAAAAACTGCTTCGTTTTAGCGAAAAAACGAGTTTGGTTTTTTTTTTGGAAATTCGCGATTTCAGTTTTTGACAAAAATTGGAATTTTTTCTTTTGGTTTTTTTGCTTTAACTTGGCCAAAAATGGTCCTACACCAAAAATTCATAATGTTTTGAACAGATAACAAAATTAGCTATAAATTTATATAACTTTCCGTGTAATTTTGGAAAAATAAAATTTTCGCCAATTTTTAATTTTTTTATAAGGGGGTACCTCATGATTTTTTGCGAAAAATTAAAAATGAATAAATTGTCAAGGTTTAAATGCCAATCGTTAGGAAATTTAATAACGAGTTCAGAAAGGTATGACAATCCATACTTTGAATCAGTATTTGCTTTGTTATAGCGAAAAAACTGCTTCGTTTTAGCGAAAAAACGAGTTTGGTTTTTTTTTGGAAATTCGCGATTTCAGTTTTTGACAAAAATTGGAATTTTTTCTTTTGGTTTTTTTGCTTTAACTTGGCCAAAAATGGTCCTACACCAAAAATTCATACTGTTTTGAACAGATAACAAAATTAGCTATAAATTTATATAACTTTCCGTGTAATTTTGGAAAAATAAAATTTTCGCCAGTTTTTAATTTTTTTATAAGGGGGTACCCCATGATTTTTTGCGAAAAATTAAAAATGAATAAATTGTCAAGGTTTAAATGCCAATCGTTTGGAAATTTAATAACGAGTTCAGAAAGGTATGACAATCCATACTTTGAATCAGTATTTGCTTTGTTATAGCGAAAAAACTGCTTCGTTTTAGCGAAAAAACGAGTTTGGTTTTTTTTGGAAATTCGCGATTTCAGTTTTTGACAAAAATTGGAATTTTTTCTTTTGGTTTTTTTGCTGTAACTTGGCCAAAAATGGTCCTACACCAAAAATTCATACTGTTTTTAACAGATAACAAAATTAGCTATAAATTTATAAAACTTTCCGTGTAATTTTGGAAAAATAAAATTTTCGTCAATTTTTAATTTTTTTATAAGGGGGTACCCCATGATTTTTTGCGAAAAATTAAAAATGAATAAATTGTCAAGGTTTAAATGCCAATCGTTAGGAAATTTAATAACGAGTTCAGAAAGGTATGACAATCCATACTTTGAATCAGTATTTGTTTTGTTATAGCGAAAAAACTGCTTCGTTTTAGCGAAAAAACGAGTTTGGTTTTTTTTTGGAAATTCGCGATTTCAGTTTTTGACAAAAATTGGAATTTTTCTTTTGGTTTTTTTGCTTTAACTTGGCCAAAAATGGTCCTACACCAAAAATTCATACTGTTTTGAACAGATAACAAAATTAGCTATAAATTTATAAAACTTTCCGTGTAATTTTGGAAAAATAAAATTTTCGCCAATTTTTAATTTTTTTATAAGGGGGTACCCCATGATTTTTTGCGAAAAATTAAAAATGAATAAATTGTCAAGGTTTAAATGCCAATCGTTTGGAAATTTAATAACGAGTTCAGAAAGGTATGACAATCCATACTTTGAATCAGTATTTGCTTTGTTATAGCGAAAAAACTGCTTCGTTTTAGCGAAAAAACGAGTTTGGTTTTTTTTTTGGAAATTCGCGATTTCAGTTTTTGACAAAAATTGGAATTTTTTCTTTTGGTTTTTTTGCTTTAACTTGGCCAAAAATGGTCCTACACCAAAAATTCATACTGTTTTGAACAAATAACAAAATTAGCTATAAATTTATAAAACTTTCCGTGTAATTTTGGAAAAATAAAATTTTCGCCAATTTTTAATTTTTTTATAAGGGGGTACCCCATGATTTTTTGCGAAAAATTAAAAATGAATAAATTGTCAAGGTTTAAATGCCAATCGTTAGGAAATTTAATAACGAGTTCAGAAAGGTATGACAATCCATACTTTGAATCAGTATTTGCTTTGTTATAGCGAAAAAACTGCTTCGTTTTAGCGAAAAAACGAGTTTGGTTTTTTTTTGGAAATTCGCGATTTCAGTTTTTGACAAAAATTGGAATTTTTTCTTTTGGTTTTTTTGCTTTAACTTGGCCAAAAATGGTCCTACACCAAAAATTCATACTGTTTTGAACAGATAACAAAATTAGCTATAAATTTATAAAACTTACCGTGTAATTTTGGAAAAATAAAATTTTCGCCAATTTTTAATTTTTTTATAAGGGGGTACCCCATGATTTTTTGCGAAAAATTAAAAATGAATAAATTGTCAAGGTTTAAATGCCAATCGTTAGGAAATTTAATAACGAGTTCAGAAAGGTATGACAATCCATACTTTGAATCAGTATTTGTTTTGTTATAGCGAAAAAACTGCTTCGTTTTAGCGAAAAAACGAGTTTGGTTTTTTTTTTGAAATTCGCGATTTCAGTTTTTGACAAAAATTGAAATTTTTTCTTTTGGTTTTTTTGCTTTAACTTGGCCAAAAATGGTCCTACACCAAAAATTCATACTGTTTTGAACAGATAACAAAATTAGCTATAAATTTATAAAACTTTCCGTGTAATTTTGGAAAAATAAAATTTTTGCCAGTTTTTAATTTTTTTATAAGGGGGTACCCTTATAACTTGGCCAAAAATGGTCCTACACCAAAAATTCATACTGTTTTGAACAGATAACAAAATTAGCTATAAATTTATAAAACTTACCGTGTAATTTTGGAAAAATAAAATTTTCGCCAATTTTTAATTTTTTTATAAGGGGGTACCCCATGATTTTTTGCGAAAAATTAAAAATGAATAAATTGTCAAGGTTTAAATGCCAATCGTTTGGAAATTTAATAACGAGTTCAGAAAGGTATGACAATCCATACTTTGAATCAGTATTTGCTTTGTTATAGCGAAAAAACTGCTTCGTTTTAGCGAAAAAACGAGTTTGGTTTTTTTTGGAAATTCGCGATTTCAGTTTTTGACAAAAATTGGAATTTTTTCTTTTGGTTTTTTTGCTGTAACTTGGCCAAAAATGGTCCTACACCAAAAATTCATACTGTTTTTAACAGATAACAAAATTAGCTATAAATTTATAAAACTTTCCGTGTAATTTTGGAAAAATAAAATTTTCGTCAATTTTTAATTTTTTTATAAGGGGGTACCCCATGATTTTTTGCGAAAAATTAAAAATGAATAAATTGTCAAGGTTTAAATGCCAATCGTTAGGAAATTTAATAACGAGTTCAGAAAGGTATGACAATCCATACTTTGAATCAGTATTTGTTTTGTTATAGCGAAAAAACTGCTTCGTTTTAGCGAAAAAACGAGTTTGGTTTTTTTTTGGAAATTCGCGATTTCAGTTTTTGACAAAAATTGGAATTTTTCTTTTGGTTTTTTTGCTTTAACTTGGCCAAAAATGGTCCTACACCAAAAATTCATACTGTTTTGAACAGATAACAAAATTAGCTATAAATTTATAAAACTTTCCGTGTAATTTTGGAAAAATAAAATTTTCGCCAATTTTTAATTTTTTTATAAGGGGGTACCCCATGATTTTTTGCGAAAAATTAAAAATGAATAAATTGTCAAGGTTTAAATGCCAATCGTTTGGAAATTTAATAACGAGTTCAGAAAGGTATGACAATCCATACTTTGAATCAGTATTTGCTTTGTTATAGCGAAAAAACTGCTTCGTTTTAGCGAAAAAACGAGTTTGGTTTTTTTTTTGGAAATTCGCGATTTCAGTTTTTGACAAAAATTGGAATTTTTTCTTTTGGTTTTTTTGCTTTAACTTGGCCAAAAATGGTCCTACACCAAAAATTCATACTGTTTTGAACAAATAACAAAATTAGCTATAAATTTATAAAACTTTCCGTGTAATTTTGGAAAAATAAAATTTTCGCCAATTTTTAATTTTTTATTAAGGGGGTACCCCATGATTTTTTGCGAAAAATTAAAAATGAATAAATTGTCAAGGTTTAAATGCCAATCGTTAGGAAATTTAATAACGAGTTCAGAAAGGTATGACAATCCATACTTTGAATCAGTATTTGCTTTGTTATAGCGAAAAAACTGCTTCGTTTTAGCGAAAAAACGAGTTTGGTTTTTTTTTGGAAATTCGCGATTTCAGTTTTTGACAAAAATTGGAATTTTTTCTTTTGGTTTTTTTGCTTTAACTTGGCCAAAAATGGTCCTACACCAAAAATTCATACTGTTTTGAACAGATAACAAAATTAGCTATAAATTTATAAAACTTACCGTGTAATTTTGGAAAAATAAAATTTTCGCCAATTTTTAATTTTTTTATAAGGGGGTACCCCATGATTTTTTGCGAAAAATTAAAAATGAATAAATTGTCAAGGTTTAAATGCCAATCGTTAGGAAATTTAATAACGAGTTCAGAAAGGTATGACAATCCATACTTTGAATCAGTATTTGTTTTGTTATAGCGAAAAAACTGCTTCGTTTTAGCGAAAAAACGAGTTTGGTTTTTTTTTTGAAATTCGCGATTTCAGTTTTTGACAAAAATTGAAATTTTTTCTTTTGGTTTTTTTGCTTTAACTTGGCCAAAAATGGTCCTACACCAAAAATTCATACTGTTTTGAACAGATAACAAAATTAGCTATAAATTTATAAAACTTTCCGTGTAATTTTGGAAAAATAAAATTTTTGCCAGTTTTTAATTTTTTTATAAGGGGGTACCCTTATAACTTGGCCAAAAATGGTCCTACACCAAAAATTCATACTGTTTTGAACAGATAACAAAATTAGCTATAAATTTATAAAACTTTCCGTGTAATTTTGGAAAAATAAAATTTTCGCCAATTTTTAATTTTTTTATAAGGGGGTACCCCATGATTTTTTGCGAAAAATTAAAAATGAATAAATTGTCAAGGTTTAAATGCCAATCGTTAGGAAATTTAATAACGAGTTCAGAAAGGTATGACAATCCATACTTTGAATCAGTATTTGCTTTGTTATAGCGAAAAAACTGCTTCGTTTTAGCGAAAAAACGAGTTTGGTTTTTTTTTGGAAATTCGCGATTTCAGTTTTTGACAAAAATTGGAATTTTTTCTTTTGGTTTTTTTGCTTTAACTTGGCCAAAAATGGTCCTACACCAAAAATTCATACTGTTTTGAACAGATAACAAAATTAGCTATAAATTTATAAAACTTACCGTGTAATTTTGGAAAAATAAAATTTTCGCCAATTTTTAATTTTTTTATAAGGGGGTACCCCATGATTTTTTGCGAAAAATTAAAAATGAATAAATTGTCAAGGTTTAAATGCCAATCGTTTGGAAATTTAATAACGAGTTCAGAAAGGTATGACAATCCATACTTTGAATCAGTATTTGCTTTGTTATAGCGAAAAAACTGCTTCGTTTCAGCGAAAAAACGAGTTTGGTTTTTTTTTGGAAATTCGCGATTTCAGTTTTTGACAAAAATTGGAATTTTTTCTTTTGGTTTTTTTGCTTTAACTTGGCCAAAAATGGTCCTACACCAAAAATTCATACTGTTTTGAACAGATAACAAAATTAGCTATAAATTTTTAAAACTTTCCGTGTAATTTTGGAAAAATAAAATTTTCGCCAATTTTTAATTTTTTTATAAGGGGGTACCCCATGATTTTTTGCGAAAAATTAAAAATGAATAAATTGTCAAGGTTTAAATGCCAATCGTTAGGAAATTTAATAACGAGTTCAGAAAGGTATGACAATCCATACTTTGAATCAGTATTTGCTTTGTTATAGCGAAAAAACTGCTTCGTTTTAGCGAAAAAACGAGTTTGGTTTTTTTTTGGAAATTCGCGATTTCAGTTTTTGACAAAAATTGGAATTTTTTCTTTTGGTTTTTTTGCTTTAACTTGGCCAAAAATGGTCCTACACCAAAAATTCATACTGTTTTGAACAGATAACAAAAATAGCTATAAATTTATAAAACTTTCCGTGTAATTTTGGAAAAATAAAATTTTCGCCAATTTTTAATTTTTTATAAGGGGGTACCCCATGATTTTTTGCGAAAAATTAAAAATTAATAAATTGTCAAGGTTTAAATGCCAATCGTTAGGAAATTTAATAACGAGTTCATACTTTGAATCAGTATTTGCTTTGTTATAGCGAAAAAACTGCTTCGTTTTAGCGAAAAAACGAGTTTGGTTTTTTTTTGGAAATTCGCGATTTCAGTTTTTGACAAAAATTGGAATTTTTTCTTTTGGTTTTTTTGCTTTAACTTGGCCAAAAATGGTCCTACACCAAAAATTCATACTGTTTTGAACAGATAACAAAATTAGCTATAAATTTTTAAAACTTTCCGTGTAATTTTGGAAAAATAAAATTTTCGCCAATTTTTAATTTTTTTATAAGGGGGTACCCCATGATTTTTTGCGTAAAATTAAAAATAAATAAAATGTCGAGGTTTAAATGCCAATCGTTAGGAAATTTAATAACGAGTTCAGAAAGGTATGGCAATCCATACTTTAAATCAGTATTTTTTTTTGTTTTAGCGAAAAAACTACTTTGTTTTACCGAAAAAACCCGTTTTGTTTTACCTACTTACAGGCTCCTGAAATTATGGAATACCCCCTACAAGGTTAGAAGAACTTGCCTATCAGAACGGTATCTTATTGTTTAATTGATCAGCAGGGCTGAAAGGCATTAAAAAAGCTGTAGATAGGAAATTGGCGATTCGAAAAATATTTAAGGTCAACACACTGATTTGGAAGATAGAGCACCAAGCCAACACGATATTATGATATGGATATCAAAAGTGATAATGTTTAATATTTTTTTCTTATAAATAAAATACAAGAAACTACGCATCGGAGTAGAGTCGTATTTGTATTTGGCCTTTTCCTTTAGTTTTTAGTATTTAGCAAATATAATTTAAGAATTGGTTCTTGAAATTCATTTATATAAATTAAGTATAATGGAAGATAGAGCATATATGATGTTATTTCATATAAACACTTTAATGATATAATAGATACTTGTGTAGAGTATCATCAATTTTTTACAACAATATAATAAAAACACCAAAGTTGTAATCACCAGGGATTTTTTATTGAATGCTTGAATTGGTTTTGGATAGGAAACCCTTTAGGAGGTGAGCTGGGAGCAGGTGAGCATGTTCTGGGGGAAGGCGGTGTAGTAGGTGGTCAGGGTGCTGACGGCATCATTCACACAGACGACGGCATTCGGTCCGGTTTGGGGAATCTTCTTGGCCAGGCTGACGACATTCTTCACTTGCTTCTTCAGGGACCAAACTTTGAGGGCGGTCCTCACCACACAGCGCTTGGTGATCGTGGGCTCCTCGCCGTTCACCCCCTCGCAAATGTTCGACTCCATATTGACCACATCGTTGCAGGTGCTGATGATCTTGAGGTTGGCGTTGATCAGATTGGTCACATCCTTGGTGGCAGTGACACCGCAGGTGATCACGTCCCTGTTGAATCCCAACGCACTGGCCTTTATGCCCACCACCCACTTGATGGCGCAATTGAATCCCTTTATGGTGCGCAGGATGGTCTTCAGACCCCTGTAGGTAAACGTGAGCGCATTAAGGTCTTCCACATCCAGCTCGCCATCGAGCAAAAAGTCCAAATCGTTCAGGGCAAGGTCCTGCGAAGAGTCCTCGCTGGGAGGCTGGGGCACCACCAGTGCATTAACCTGGAATTTAATTATTTTTAATTATTAAAATATATTAATAATTATTTTACAAACTTACGCAGACCAGGCAGAGAGCCAAGGCAAAAATGGTAAACTTCATGTTGTCGTTGTTTTTAACCAACTATTGGCAACCTTTTGCAATGTGCGCCTTTTTATATCGTTGGATACCTTAACCCTCTATTTGCTATCTTTCTTTTTACTTTTAAAAATGGCACATCATTATATATATAAATAACTGTGTCCCTTTTCTTTCTTTACAATCTGATTTCGGTAATTATAATTTTTAAAAATTTATCCTTATTTAGGATATTTTTATCTTTAATTTTCTTGTTAGAAATAGGGTTACGAAAAGGGTTAAAACCGATAACAACTTAAGCTAGTCACATTGGCGCCCTGATAACGGACTAAGCCTATTGATCAATTGGACATCGAATTTATCTTTCACATTATAACATTTGAAAACCCACAAAAATAACAAAGACGGCACTCATTAATAGATAAGGATTTGTTCATTAAATAAAGTTTTAAAATCATATTGTTAGGCTGATTTAAAAATGAGAAAAGCTTTACCTTCTCTTAGAAAATAAAATTTTAATTTAAATTGCCGACTTTTTGGCTTAAAAAATAAAAAGTTTAAAAAAGAAATAAAAAAAGAGATTTTTGTAGCACCTCATTATGTTTAAATTAGTAGGTATTAAGTTGGTTTATTTCAAATGATTTAGTGACAGACCACTGATTCGTTTCTAATTTAAGTTTGAAATTGTTTTCACCTTTTTGTATAAGCAGTTAAAATATTCAAATATTTTTAAGCTGTTTTAAAATAATTTTTTTATTTTTACCAACTTATTGCAATCACTGACCATTCGACTCCGAGATTGGGATTCCCCATTATTGACTTTAGTGGCTTCCTTTCTAGGTTTATAGCGTTATCATCGCTGGTCAAATGTAAGGCGATTTGATTTGAGTGCCCTTCCCCTCGATTTCTTTTTGCCACGTGAGAAGGTCTTATCTGATTAACCGTCCGATTAGATGGAGGGTCCGAAATACGAAAAGCGTCCATTATAGAGCACCTTATCGACATGGTTTTTATATACACATAGCCGTAAAGAACTTCAGCTTTCGATTGTTTCCAAGGAAAGTGGATGACATGAGAGCACATAAACACATAAAATATAAAGTTTGTGCGACGGGCTGAATCATCGATGGGAGGCGTTTATTATGATCCCTGATTTGATGAAACCCACTAATGATTCAACTCTATATGACCGGTCAAGGCTTCGGGGAAAAACCGTGACACGAATGCATTTTAAATATTGTGTGAATTAGGGTTAAAAACAAGCTTAGAGAACGATAAGACTTTTATGCTAAGTAATGTCAACAATATTATAACAAAAAATATATATTTTTGTGGGTAATCAGGAAAAACGCCAAGTGACTAAGTTTAGTTTAAAAAAAAAGTGAGCAAGGGATCCTGACAAATGATAAAATGGTATAATAGCATATCAAACCTTTTCCTTATATCCATATACAACTCAAGTAAAAGACTATCCATTTTAGTATTTTTTTTTTAAGATTTACTTTATTGTTTTACTTGTATTATGCATATAGTATTACTTCATCTTTTTCTTATTTCGTTTTTTCCTTGGATTTGTATGTCGCCTCATTGCACTAAAAAATGTTTGTTGCCCTCTCTTTCTACGCCATGTTGGCGCTGCCTATTGCCACCTCGCTCTAACGCACTTAAACGCAAAATTATACAAATATGTAAAAAGAAATAGAACAAACACACGCGTTGGAAAAAAACATAAACAAAAGCGGCTTACAATTATTTGCAAAAAAATATATATTAAATACAAGATACAAAATTATTTACTCTGCTTTCTCACGATCTATTTTGTTTCTGGATCTCCGATTCCCCGATCTTCATTCTTTATCGTTATCTCCCCTTTCAGCTCCAGGCAATGTATTTATGCAAAAATATATCGATTTATGTAAATATATATGTTATGTATATAGGCGCATATCGTAATCGTATATAAATATATATGTATATATATTACAAAGTTAATTGTTTTCATTGTTTTCGTCGCAATATTAATATTCTCTTAATAATTCTCTCTTAATCTTGCACGCTAAACGGCCGCTTGTTTTTTGTTTCTTTCATTTCTTTCCCTTCTCTTGTTTCCTAATTTCATTTTTAAGGATTTAAAGCGGAAGAAGCCAAACCTCTATTTATAAAATAAGGTTACAGTTGTATAATTAAACAATTGTTAAACAAAACTAATAAAGAAACCCCTCGACGGGCTCGGAAAACAGATGCGCGACACTCTAAAATCCGTTTGCTTAATTACAATTGGGGGGGAACTCATATACTCGTACTCAAGTATATAATTGTATAAATATATAATAAAAAAAAATTACAAAAAGTAATCGAAATAAAAAAAAACACACACACAGAAAATGTATTGGTATTGGCGCAGGAAGGAACGCAATCGAATAGTTGTTAGTTTTTAGCGAAAGGGATTTCCTGTTTTCCCCCTTTTTCAAAATTCCATCCTTTTGTTTATATATAATTGAGTTGTGGCCATTTCGCCTAATTGCTGTTGTTGCTGGCGGAGCTGTTGTGGTTGTTCTGGTCCACGCTGTCCATATTGGGCACGTAGTCGAGGGCCATCATGCAGGCGAAGACGGTCATCACCATCTTGGGCTTCACCTCGGTGATGTCCTCGGGCAGGGCGTAGACGCGGGCGCCGATCTTGCGGGCCATGGAGATGGCATACTTGGCATTGGCCAGGTTATCCTGCGGAATATCGTATATTATTATTAACCATTCAATCTAATACAATTGAAAACCCACCTCCTGCGTGCCGCTGGTGCGCACCAGCTCGTAGTTAATGCTGCCCTCCTTGATGGCATCGATCAGATCGATCACGATCTTGCCATCGGCTATGGCCGGGTCATTGAAGTTGCGCAGCTGCGACGTTTTGCCAGCGTCCGTCAGCCGGTTGTTCACCCACTGGACGATCTCCTTCTCGATGATCGGGTTGCCGGTGTTGGCCAGGCGGGAGAGAATGGACAGGGTGTAGGCGCGCATTAGCTGCCAGATGAGAGCTGTTCAAGTAAATAGTATGCTTATTAATATGCTTATTTATTACAATTATTTATTAATTAATTCCTACCCAACGTCAGCGTGGCATTGCCATCGTTAAGATCCTGGCCAGCGATTCCGACCAGCGAGAACTTCAGCTGCTTGCCCAGATCAACCGCGTAGTTGCAGTTCTCCAGCTTCTCCATGAACTTGCGCAGCGGACTGAAGCGCTTGTGCACCCGGCTCCAGTTGACGATGCCCGGCTTGATGACGTCGAAGAGCTGGAAGATGACCAGTCCGTCGGCCAGATCGGAGTACAGCCAGTTGACATGCGGCGCCACGCCCATCGAGTTCATCCAGTTGCGGTAGGCTGGAAATAAATCATATTTAATATTATATATTCATAAGAAAATATTAACAGAATTATTATGAACCAAATCTTTATAAAAGGCTGCACTTCCTAATTATATTTATTTACTTAATATACAAGTTATCATAATCTATGTTTTTGTTAGAAAATATTAATAGAATTATTATGAACAAAATCTTTATAAAGAGTTCTTAAAGTTTCTCAGATTTTACAGCCTGCACTTCCTGCAAATCAGAGCTTACTGATAAAAAAATATCTTTATAATTATAGGAAATGCTTCATTTGGCTTACAAATGCTTGCTGATATCTGCATTTATTTTTAAAAATAAACTCTACTGCCTGGCTTTTCCTGAACTATACTTTTTATTATAAAAATAACTACTCACTCTTCTCCTCGCGCGTCTCCTCAATGGACTCGAGTCCCTCGATCTGCTCGGGCTTGTCCAATCCCGGATGGTTGTTGAACAGATTGGCCACGAAGGCCAGATTGAGTTTGTAGACCCCGTTGACGACATCCTGCGGCGTGAGGAAGCTGCGGCAGTTCAGCTTGGCGGCCTGCTGCAACATGATCTCCGCACGCGACTGCAAATCCGATTCCCGCAATGCATCCAGATTGACGTCCGCATCGTTGCCGGCAATCTGCTTCAGCAGATGCGAATAGATCTCCGAGTCGACGATGTCCGACTGGAAGTTGGTGCACCGCCTCGAGATGCCCGCCCGCTCCAGATGATGGTTGACCCAACGCAGGAGGATGGCCTCCGGCGACATTTTCATCAGATCCTCGAGCCGCTCGTTGTCGAAGAGCAGGCCCGCGAGTCCGGGACAGCTGTCCAGGGTGATGTGGCTGAACAGGCCGATGCGGATGATCTGCCAGAGGAGGCCCAGCACCAGATGCGGCTTGCCCTTGGCCAGATCGTGGGCATCGATGTTCACAATGTTGCAGCCAATCGCCTGCGAGGAAACGAGGGCCAAGGTCAGATTCTCGAACTCCCTGTAGACGGTGAGGTTCTTCTTGTTGATCGCCCGCTCGTCGATGGTGTCCGGGCAGGAGTGATTGATGATCTTGCACAGCAGAATGCCATCCTTGATGCTCAGATACAGCCGCTTGCCCTCGCTGTCGATGGGCAGCAGGTGCTGCAGGTCCTTGTCGTGGCCCAGATTCGAGTTGATCCAGTCGGAGAAGGCCAGCTGCTCCTCGAGCCGCACCGAATGGGTGGTGCCCTCGGACGAGATGCTCGACATGCCGCCCAGGGTCTCCAGGTTCTCCTTCTTCGAGACGACCGTCTTGAAGGTGCTGGCCACATCCTTGCTCTTGAGATCGAGGCACAGAGCCTCGAACTCCTCCAGATTGAGCTTGCCCTGGAAGGCGGTCTGTTTGCCCTTGCCCTTGTACTCATCAATCATCTCGCGCACCTGGTAGCCGGCCAGCTTGAAGCCCACCTGGTTGAGCGCATCCTTCAGCTCGTGCAGGTCGATGAAGCCATCCTTGTTGGCGTCCAACTGGAAGGGGAAGAGGGATTTAGATTAGTATGCTTGCTAAATAAATTTAAGAAATAATGACTATGGCGATAAGTATAATCTTAGGCATTACAAATTGCCAAACAAAAAATAAAAATAAAAACAAATGATAAGTACTGCTTATTCACTCAAGTTTCGGTTAAGTTTTGGTTAACTTCTGACCTTTAAATAGCTTCTCTTATTCATATTGTAGCTTCCTGGCCTTCATTACAAATTGCCAAAAAAAATAAAAATAAAAACAAATGATAAGTAGTGCTTATTCACTCAAGTTTCGGTTAAGTTTCGGTTAACTTTTGACCTTTAAATAGCTTCTCTTATTCATTTTGTAGCTTCCTGGCCTTCTCGGAACTCGAGTGAGAAAGAGGAGAGATCTATGAGTAATCCTCGGTCATGAGTGAGTTGTCCGATCGATCTGTGAGTCATCAATCAAATCCGATGGCCAAACACAAAACATTCCCGGGGCCCCACCTGTTTTATCTGCGGAATTCGGTATGCAAAATTGTATTCCCCATCTCCCGCAGAACCACCAACCTTATCTACAGTCTGTTTGCCGGTCTTATCGAATTTATTTTCCACTTTTCAGCTTTCAGTTTTAAGTTTCCCAGTTCGAGAGGGGGGTACTATCTTTCACCTGACTGACATATCGCTGATTATCGAAAATTGCTCGTTTCAAATTATACAGTTCAAAAGCGTGAGTGGGCGCCGCAAGAAATAAGACAAAAAAAAAAGCCCCGTAGTTGAAGAGTCTTTGAAAAAAGACCAAAGAAGTGAAAGCCTAAACAAATTTTTGTAAATCACCCGATGAATCAGTTTGAAAATATATACTCAAGACTTAATTAAATTCCTCATTCGATTATTTCTTAGCGAAATTTAATGACTAACCGTTTTAAATACAATTTTTAATCCAAATTTTATCTATTTTGGTACTTCACAAATCTAAGGAATCATATATCAAACCAACATAATCAAACCGCTGAGGCCAGTCAATACATATAGTCATGATTATTTAGGTTTCACAAGAAGCTTTTAATTTATTAGTCATATTTAAAGGTTGAACGCGATTATTGGTCAATATGCTGGAAATACCTTAGATAAGGACGAGCTTTGGCAAGCTTTGAAGATTTTAATTTCATTATTTTATAAAAATAACATAGGATTTTGGTTGGGGTTATTATGCTCCATATGATATGATCATTTTTTTTTAGCACTTTCTTTCTATCTTATTAAACTTATAAACAACTAACCTTACTCAATAATATTATGGTTAAATTATTTAAGATCATAAGAAATGTATCCTATATATACGAATATATAAAACCCTGATCTATACTTTAAGATTAACTAGGACCCAACCCATACTATTCAAAGTTAGCTATCGTGAAACCTCCTAACTGTTGCGAATTTCCTGGAAACAATCCGAAATCCGAAATTAAGGAAAAACCGAATATTTAGCCAGGCGGTATTATTAGAAGTACGCACTTTTGTGCCATTTCCCGTGTGCGAAATACGGAAAATGGACGGCAAAAAAGGAAAAGGGGCCAGGTGGATCGACTGATATACTGGACTGTGGAATTTATGGCTCTGTGGTTGGTAACTCGCTTTGGTAGTGGTGCGTTGATTGCTCCGCTTTTGCTGTTTGCCGATAAGATAAATTTCTGTGCGCCAAAAAGCGAACATAAAATCGAAAACAGCACTCGATTACGTATATGGTAATGATATGATGGGCGGTCGTCGAGTTCTCGAGGGGGTGGGAAAACCGTAAAGCCATCGAGGGTGTTTGTCCTTGGCCAAAAGAGGGAATTTATCGAATGGGCGCTGATAAGGGGGTGGGAGGGAAATACCTTTGGCCAACAAACATTCATATGACTGACATCGAACGGAAGTGATTTTGATTTTTGCTATATTATTATTTTTTTTTTTTGGTTGGGGGAAGGGGCTACAATGGGTCAGTTTGGGGCGCGTGCTCTTTATCGGAGGTGTTCACTGTAAAGGCCCCGCTTATGGGTATTGGTATGCGTGTCACCTGTCGGTGTTATCGATTAAAAAGCCATAAAGTGCCCCGAGAAAAAAAATGATAGGGCAGGAACACAGACACACCAAATTGAGAGGGAGTGATTACGTGGGTTGTGAGTAATAAAAAAAAATTTATATTTTTCGCCTCTTTATTTCAATTTGAGTGTCAAAATGTAAAAGTTTTTCCGTTTGGAATTATTCTTGTAATAATAAAAAGCTTTTTTTCTAATTTATTCAATATTTAACAGAAGAATAAAGTAGAGTAGTAGTTAATCCAATTAAAAACTGTCTGAAATAAAATCTTCTTAAATTTTTCTTCATCTACAAAATCTGACTGTTTGTTTTATCGGTTATCCACTGTAGCCGCCTCAGTGGCGCCACCTACGTTGGGAATCAGCTCCTCGAGATTCTGCTTGAACTCCTCGGTCGTTTGGTGCTGCTCCACGTTGATAATATCGGCCATTATTCCAATGTATATTTGCACGCGGAATTAATTTTATTATTTACTGAATTCCTTCTTGTTTTCGTTGCGAAAATAAACAAACAACAAAAAATTAATTGATTTGCACACAGATAGTACACGCACACGCACACACACAAACAGCACGGGAGGAAGAAAGAGAGGAGAAAGTAAATTGATCGAGAGAGAGCGGCGCGAGAGAGCGGAGGAGAGAGCCAAGGATGCGAGCTTTTACTTTTTTTTAAATTTATTTTAAAACAACTCCTTTCTTTATTTCTTTTTGCTGATTCGCTTTCCACGAGCTAAAGTTGAGTACTAATTGAGTATTTCAGTGGAACGGACTATTTATGCCTTTTCTTTTATCACAAAAAAAAAAAAAAACAGAGGCAAAAAAGCACTTCAATCGAACGGTTTTCCTTATCAGTCAGAGAGAGGGGAGAGAGAAAACAACGAGAGAGGGAGAAAAACACCTTTTAAAAAACGCGTCATCCTGAATCACAAAAAAAACCGAGTTCATAAGGAGTTACTCATTCAGTAAAACTGCATAAAAATATAGGAAATCTACAGAAAACAGCAACCGAACCATTAATAAAAACCAATTTTTGGCTGATTCTCTCCTGCAATTGATAAGGTCCACTCTTTGCTTCATTGCTTCCACTGATAAATCAATTGGATAACTCTCATTTTCCGCTCTCTCTAAAACAGGGTTTCCAAGTCGCCAAAAAATGCAGGGCTATGGTAGGACCTTCTAAGGATTCTAATGATTTATTTTTTTAAAAAAATCATATCATTAATCGCTAATATAATATTCTAGTAGATTCTATAAAGATACTACATATCCTAAACGATACTTATTTACTGCTAAAAAAAAACATGTAAGTCCGCAAAATGAAGACTGACAACTATGAGTCATCTCTTACAGGCAATACACAAATAGTATGCTCCGCTGGAATAAATTAATGTAATCACCGATAGTTAAAAATTTCAATTGAGTCATCTTCGAATGTCCGGTTTCTCCAGTGACGTGGCAACCCTTTTCGCAACATTCTAAAGAGTCAAAAATCGCTTTCGACAAATTGCTTACGCATCGAAAAGTTTTTGGTTAAATGCAATACCACTTGACGGGTAAACTTATAGAGAGGTAATGGCAAAATGAGCACAAAAAACACCTGGGAGAGGGACACGGTATTTAAACGTAATTGGTTTTTTAATAGCCATTATATCAGCGAGTGAATTATGTGGCAATTGTCATTTCGGTTAGGTTATAACTTGTAGAACATAAATCTAATTCCACCAAGATAATGATAGTTTGAAGCGCGATAAGACGAGGAAGTGCGACAATAAAAGTTTAGAACTTCTCTTTACACATAAAATTGAATCAGAGGGTTATTGGATCAACTTTTTGGGGATATTTCTAGAAAAGTCAAGTTGTCTATGGGGTCGGTAGTGGTATTATCGATCAAAGTAACTACTTGCGATGACTAATCACTGGACATACAAAGACTTTTGTTGTCTGTTTGTAAGTGGTGCCACACCTCGATCGACCGATATATCGAACTAAATAGAATAAGCCCAGCTGAACAAACCGCATCTTTTGTTAGTATTTCCCGCGATGATAAAACAGTTGTCATTACATAATACCCATCCATCTATGAGCCTGAGTAAGTGCAGCTGGGTTTAGTAATATTATCTGAGCACCGATCATATTGCATACAATCTGTTCTGTTCGGAAATCTTATGCTTAATAAGATCTCTCTTTAGTTCTATATTCCAATATTGTTTATTCAAGAGATAAATTAAATAATATTTTTTTAGTTGTGATTAAATTTATCAGTCATTAACCTTGTTAATCAATGATATTCTCCCCTCGATAAATAACACATATTGCCAGTTCAGTTGTTTTGATTTAATAAATATTTACCTCAATTCATGAGATGAGTTTATTTTACTCAAATACAATTAGCACATTTTCTGTTTATATAACCAACAGATTTTCTTAGAATATTTAAATTATTTAAAAGACACTTGGAAGTTGAAAGAATGTTATTTGCTGGCTGCTAAAAAATTAAAGACCAGAACCGCACACGCCTGACCCCAAGCAACTTTCTTCTACGGGTTCACTTTTGGTGTCACCGATGTTTGCCAACCCTTCACCTGCCTCTTTTCTGTACACTCGAAGAAAAGTATCTTAATATTCAATTTTATTTATAATTTTAGAATTTATTAAGGAAATTATTTTAACCTTTTGTAGGTAAATAATAAAAATTATATAAACCACTAAAAAACTAACAGAAAATATTGAACATTTTCCAATTCGTCGGTTAGTTTTTTGTCCGTGTGTAGGTTCTTTTTTTTTCTTTTTTTCGAACCCAGAAGAGAACTTAGGCGGCAATCATAATTATGACAAACAACGCGCGAAATTTTTGTTAATGAACGTTTTTCCTTTTATTCTTTTTTTTTTTTTTTGTTTATTTTTTCGTTCTGTTATTTTTTTTCCATCGTCAATGTTTGCGCCGCTATTCGGGGCTTAGTCACTGTCATTTAAAGGCAATTTACAGCAAATGAAGTTCATTAGCAGCAGCGAAAAAATTCGAAAGAGGAAGAGAGGGAAAAAATGCTAAGCGGCGTTTATAGTTTTTAAAGTTTTGTTTGCCCCGGCTTTTAGGGGGAAAATGTTTGAGTGACGTAATTGCAAGTGTCACCTGGCGGAGAAAAAAACACTAAGAGTATTTGTGTCACTTTTTTTCGCTTTCGTTGAACCGGTTTTCGGTTTTCGAGTCCAAAAACTGTCTTATGTCAATTCGTATGCTTGTCACGACAAGTGGATTTACCCTAGCTTTTGCATATCAAGTAATGCCGTGCGATAGTGCAACTATATGTCCCCTTCCCAACCCATTCCACCCACTTTTTCAGTGTGTCGCGACCTCGACAACAAAGGCAGCATTACATCAACATCAATAGTAAACCAAAAAAAAAAAAAAAAAAAAAAAAATAGTTAAAAGGCAACAATACCAACGCCCGCTGATTGAACGTGAGTCAACAGCATTCGAAACATGTTAATCAGCATTGTTTGATAGATACTCGTACTCGTACCGCTTTATGCATATGAGAGACCCCACAACAAGTACTCAAAGTGCTCGTCGGAGGTCAAAATAAGAAATAGCTGTTCAAATACAGGCAAAGGAAATCAATTGAACAAAAATTAATAATGCGCCCATGCCGATGATGATATGCTAGATAGTTGTTTACCGTTGCACGGCCGTAAAAAAAAAGACAACCATTGGATACTATATGAGCGTACACCTTACAAATGTATGAAAATGCCGCTGAAAAACATTTATTTCAATTTTTCGCATTTTATTTAATTCCATGAAAATTGAGAAAATCTTCTTTCATAACATTTTAACATTAGAAATAGTAAATTTGACATGAATTAATGTCATTTTGTGATTTTACTGTTGCCATACTTATTTTTTAAGACTTCTCATTTATCTGTGCTTTAACATAGACTAAACTAACAAATGTTTTATAGTAAAAGATACATAAATACTTTTCCATAAAATCAAAGCTTTCTAAAAACTTAGAAAATAGGTTATTCGTCTAAACTTAGATAAAATTCGATTGCTATTTAAAATTTAAAAAAATTTCGGATTAAAATTTATTATTTTAAAATATCAGTAACTGACTACAATCCAATAAACTATTCTATTCTAAACTATGAACTTTAGAGAAGCATAATAGGAGCTGATTTTTCAGAAACTTCCGTTCCAAAAGAACATAGAAATCTCATGTTCTTCCCTAGACAAAAAAGACTTTTACAACTTTTGTCGCCTGTCGTGTCAATCGGTGTCAGTGCGTTACTTTTCGTTTCTCCTGACGTTGTTGTGGTTTTTTTTTGTTTCTGTAGTTGCTGCTGTTTTTCTGGTTGTTTGCCGGTCGTTGTTCGCATTCAACTTGGGCTTCGTTGTCGTTGTCGCTTTATTTATTTATTTTTCCTTTTTGTTTTCGACGTTGTCGCAGTCAATTGAAATTTGTAACACGTAAAGCAAATTTTGAGTTTTCGCTTGTCTGCGATTACTCGCAACTTTGAGTGTAATAAATATTTATGTAGAAATTTGCAGTGCGACCAGCCAGCACACGCAAAAAAAAAAAAAGAAAAAAACTTAAGTAAATTGTATAATCAGCAGTGACACATATCCGCCAAACTAGACAGAGGGACTCGCAAAGTAGTGGGCGTGGATCCAAAGACAATTGCTGGTAAAATAATAGTAATACCGGTTGAGTTATTAGAGGTTTTATTAGACTACTGGGAATGGGAATAAACAGCTTAACTATGACAACAAATAGTCAGTAAATTCGTTTGGCAATTAAAATGGTTTATAAGCTTCTAATGTGATCTGGAATAATAAATAACAATTGCTTCTATCAATTTAGGGCTCCTTTGACGAATAATAAATATACCAATTAAATTTGAAATCAGATAACGTTTTATTATATAATTTGGTTCCATATAAATAAACTTTTGTCTGTTTTCAAGTTTTTTTTAATTATTTCCCAGTTTTAAAAATGGAAAAAGCATAGATTATTTTCGAAATATTTTGAAATTCAGTATTATAATGTAACTATTTTTTTGAACTTAACTATAAGTAGAAATGTCGGATAGGACAGGGCGGCGATTCCCGCCTGGTTTGAACTAAAATGTATTTGGTGTTCTGTTTCTTCTTCTTCTTGCCCCAAAGCCCCTCCTTGTCGACTGATTACACTTTCGCGAGTGATATATAATATGGGAATTAGTCAGGGCCCAGGATAAATTACCAAGGCTGAGTCATAAAGGCCACTTGCTAATTAGGCAAGCGAACACCCCCTTAATGGATTGAAACAGACGCCGCAACATATCGTATGAAAATGTCATTGATAATTTTGTGCGGGTTTCGTATTACAGTATTATTATCATTTAAAAGTTTTCTTTGGGTTTTTTATTCGTAAGGATTTAAAAGGTCAGCGAAATATCATATAATTTCGAGGTCCTACTACATGAAAAAACTAATTTTTTATTATTTAATTTGACTACAATTATTCTCCAATTATTTAATTTTTACCAATAAAACTACTCAATATATTTATTTCGAATTTAACCTATAAAACTATATAGATTTTTCTTCAGTGCTCTGCTAATTGAATTGCATCCACATATTGTGGCCATTTAATTGTGCTGCTAAAGGAGCGTTTAGTTCGGCTAATGAACTAGTTCCCCGCTCGGCTGTGGGTGTTAATTGTATTGGCCGCGCCTCAATGATTTCCCATAACAAAGCAATGTTTCGCCAAGTGTATAGAGCACGCGACCACAAGCGATCTGTGAAAGTCAACGCTGCACTTCATTATGACAAATTTACAGTTAATCAACGACACAAAAAGCATTGTGGAAAATATGTATGGGGAAAACGCAGAAAGGGGGGGAAAATGTAGAAAAAGGGGAGGGACGTTACACTCCGGTAAATATTGGAAATGAGCCACTAAATCATCCGTGTCTCTGTGTGTTTACCATACCCATATCCATATCCCCCATCTTTTTTTTTTTTTTTTTTTTTTTGTTGTGCCAAGGCAAAACAAAAAAAGCCAAAAAAAAAAAAAAAAAAAAAAAAACTGATAAAAAGAAATGACAAACAATCCAACGCTGCCCCCAAAAGGTAACTGGCCAGAGTTCAACAAACCCGACACGCAAAAAAATCCGAAAACAACCAGGGAAGGCGCCCAAAAATGGTACCCGGGATTTGAATACCCTAAAGGAGAAAATACCAATCAAATGTATCATCTATCGTATGTAGATCTCTGATATTATTATTCATGGACATAAGAAGTTCTTTAAATAAATCAAAAATCGGTAATCTATTATTACGTTTTCCTGTATGCATTTTCAAAAGTAAACAAATAAATGCTAAAGATTGTAAAAGTTATTTTGGGGTTTCTTATCTGTGTTTGTATATTTTACAGAGGTTATAAAATGCACTAATAAAATGTGACATGCATAGAAAGATAATGACTTAGCGGAATACAATTTATCAGGATCATTTTGGAATTAAATAAATGTTAAGACAACTTGGAAAATTGAAATACCCTTAGCTAGGGTATAAAAACGAAAGGAAATAAAATGCGTCAGCCTGAGCAAAAGGACAACCAAATAAGCGAGAGAAAAAGTGGTAAAGTGAGGGAGAGGTTGCATTAATGCAGCTGCAACTTATCGCACATAAAATGCAATCAACGCACTGCACTGAACACTTTCACTCTTGATGGCATTGTACAGTGTAGCTATGGGGATTTCCCAACAAAAATACCATCTTAAAACAAGATGAAGTATGTAGTTTGTTTATTTAATAACCATATTCTTTTAACGACATTTTAAATATCTCTCAAATAATTTCCAACACTCGATTTGTTTACTCCCCAATCACGTAACACTTACGTGTTCCTTGGGCCTTGTATATATGATATCATCGCCGTTCGATCACGACCCACTGTGCGGCACGACTTTTGATGGTTGTTGGATTGTTGGGCATTCAAAAATCTTTGGCATGTGCATTAAAATGACAAAGAAATCAAAAAGGAAATAAATAAAGAAAGCGTTTTTAGCGCTAAGTGCCCAAGTAGCCTGCACTCAAAATGCACTTGAAGGCCCGAAGGCCTGAAAACAATGTTGATAAAGGCCAAGCTGCAGCAACATCCCCAAGAATTATATTCGGAAAAGACAACAATAAGTGTTGTTTTTTGTGTGAATGGGAGCACACACAGTAAAAGCAGGAAAAAAGCAGCAGCATCAGCCGAAAGACCTAATAAACGCAGCCAAATGAATTATGTGCCTGCCCATCAACTTTGGAAAACAGCACAGGCAACATGCAATGCAACAAAGACAGCTCACAGCTGCGGCTGAGATATTAGCATCTAAAATATCGTGGAATATAAATGGTTACAAATCAGAGTCCCACGATTCCTAATTTAAATGTGTACCTTGGAAAATAAATTTTAATCCAGGAAATTTCATTATAGTATACATATTTTCCGGTTTATTACTCATTCATATATTAATCGAAATGCTAAAATTTCTACAGTCATTGTTTATCAAGTATGCAAGCCCGATAAACCATAAAAACACATTGCATATCTCCCTCACATCGGGGCACTCAAAATGCGGGACTTTGCGGCAATTAACACTGACACTCCCACGCAGAAACAGAAACAAAAACACCAGAAGAATGAGAAAGAAACACACAGAAACCCGAGAAGAAAACGAAAGATAAACAAAAGCAACGCTTTGTATGTGGGTGTGGCAACTCTGTCTGCTTGACATAAGCAAATGGCAACAATGTGCCACTCGCATGCGATAAGCATTAATCCTGAAAGCAACCCTGAATCGGATAGCTTAAACTTTAACTTTAAGAATTCACGTATAAAAAACGAATAACATTATAGATCAAAATAAAATAATATCTCTAAGCAGAGGGAAATCACTGTATTACTTCAACACTTAATCACCAGCTAGCAATTTCAAACAAGGTTCCCGTGGGATAAACAAGTTTGTTTACTATAATTCCAATATCGTAGTATGCAACCTTCATTGAGAAAATAAAAAGAGTGCGGAATTGTTTATCGTTTTCATATATTTTTTTTTTGTTGTTCATCTCAAGCTGTGGCATTCGGTATTAGTCATCGCAGCAGCCAACAACAATAGTGGAATAACAAAAACAGATTTCAGACTTTAGCTTTCAAGTGTCAATCAGTACAGTGATTGTTTCCCGCCCACACAGCCCCCCATCCATTATGTATGTATGCCGTTTGCCAGTACTTATCCTGATCTCGTTTGGAATCTGCGATTTGCAGATTGTTCCGTTGGCCATGCAGATTCATTGGAGTTCCCCGAGCACAATGGACCCGTATTGTTCGACCGATTTACGACAGGAGCTGCCTTAAGTGGTACACTCGGCAGAAGACTGGTAGTCTTGAGTGGATATAAATACTACAAACCGTTTTAAAATTTAAAATAACAAGAAAACCTAAAAAAATCTGGCATTATTTATTAAAATCAAGAGAATTCCATTTCCGAAACCTATAATTTTTCATAATCTAATATCTAAAAATCAAATACATCCCGGAATCTTTAGGAACCGATTTTTTTATGCCTGCAAAGAAAAATTCCGTTCTTTCCCCTCCGCTGGCAATTGCAATCAAGCAAAGTCTTTTTTTATGTCTTCCAGCATATACGGATTTTTATGGCCTGCACTCGAAGCAATTGCAGCGTGGGCGTTTATTATTTCTCTCTTTTCGGTTCTGGAATTGCCGGGAATTACGAGCTCAGCGAAAAGCCAAATGGCAAATACAGTACAGAGCGGGTTGCAAGAAGTCAGGCGAGCCAGAAATCAGCAAGAAACAATTGTAAACTATTAAGTGTGTGCATAAAATTGAACGAAAATTGCTCGACTCTGGTTGCCCCTTGAACCAAGGTGACGAATTGCATGGTGGGTCGAAGCATTAAATTAGCTAGCAAAAATAGAAAAAAATTGTTTTTATACGTATTTTTTTTAATGGTCTAAAATCTAGAAATTTATAAATAATAATAAGAAAAACCCATGTAAAATATTATAAAAAATTTTAAAATCAAACATTCTTTTTAGTCTGTTTTTACAATTGAAGGGGACGCCCACTCGTAACCCCTTGAGGCCCACTGTGCCGACTTGTCTTGGCTTTGAGAGCAGATATCTGAATCTGAATTGAAGCTGCGGCCGAGCTGAGACGTAGTTTTTCACGCTCTCCCGGTGACGGGGCTTGTATATGTGCCTTGGCCTGTGATTTTTATATTTATTTTTAGTTTAAGCAGAAACTGGTTTTCCACGGTATTCCCCCCACCGCCGCCCCCTTCAAAAAAAAAGGGGTGGCAGCAGAGCGACTTTTACGTGGTGTCATGGTATGGAAATAAATGCACGTTATTCGTTAACGTTATAACGCTGGCCTTGCCCAAATATTATTCTCGCGAAATTCACGAGAAATATTCGGTCTATCTCTTCTGTTTGCATCTTTTTTTTCGCGATTTTTAGTTTGTTTAGTATTAGTCACTATGGGAGGATGGGCAGCGACATTGAACTTGCGCTTTTCGACGCATGCGCTGCTGCTTTTAACGATTTTGTTCTTGGCTTTGCAGTTGCAAAGGGCACCACCCAAAATAAAAAGTTTTTTCTTTGTAAATACTTAAGGGAAATTCTCCAGCTGCGATAAGAAATATTTGCATACTTTATCAAGTGGGTAATAAGCCGAGAAGAGTGTCTACAGTGGAATCTGTGCTTTATGGTGTAAGGTTTATAAACCATTTGATAATTTTGTTGTTTGTAAATAAAGATAATGTGTTTAACGAAAATCTATTAAAATACAGAATGTATTAAATATAATGATCATTTAAGAAATGGTTTTCTTTCAACATTTTCCTAACAAAAAACTTAAAAAATAAATGAAAATTAAAGTAAAAATATTTTTTTACTCTTTCGTGATAACGTCTTTTCACTGTGCGAGCGAGAGATAAGAGATGCGGGAAAGGGAAACTTGTTTGCTCATCTGCTGGCCCCCTCCCACCCACAACCACGCACGCGCCCCCTCTCCCTCGCACACGCACATGCAGCAGCGGGCGCAGCGCATTAACCGTTAGCTGGCGATGCTTTGTCCAGTGGCGGGGGGTCAAGGGGTTATATACTAGATGTTATTCCCTTTAGAATAATTTATCCCGCTTTAATTTTTAGTTTAATAAATTTACAAATTAGAAAAAAAAATTGCATAGTTAGACCCCTCCTAGAATTCAACTTGGGAGCCGCCCCTGTGTTTTCTTCTCTTGAGTCCACTTCATGGGGGGTTGCTTTGCACTGTTGAAGGCCAGAGTCGCTGCCGGCGTCGCAGTCGGCGTCGCAGTCGGCGTCGCTGCTCCCCATTGTCAACGCCGACGCCCACATGCACCGCTTAACGGTTTTCTTCCTGCTCCCCGTGCGTGCGTGTGTGTGTGTGTGAGTCATTCAATTTGAATTTTTATAATTCGCCACCTTTTTCCTATTGATTGAATATCGCTATTTTTCTCGCCACTTTTTGTCATCTTACCTCTGTGAATTTCTCCTTGATCTCGGCCTTTTCATCAATGGACAGCGTTTTTGTGAATTTGTTTAGTGCCGCCATTTCGCTTTTCTTCTTGACTTTCTTAATTATTTATAACTGCCGTCGCTGATTGGTTATTATTTTAAATAAATTATGCGTTTATTATCAATTTCACTTTGTCGCCGTTTTCGCAGTCGGCGTTTTCCGTCTCCTTTCTTATTCTCCTCTTCGTTTTTTTTTTTTTTTGTTTTACCGCGCGCTCCTTTTCCTATATGTATCTGTGTATTTGTGCGTTTTTGAGTACGAATTTTCCTAATTTCCGCTGATTATTTCTTAATTTTGCACCCACACACTTTCGTGATTTCGTTTGTTACTGGCTTTCTTACCAAAAAAAAAATCCCTTGTTTATTTACAACTCCAGCCGCGTTTCACTTGCGTTTCATTGGCGAGCGCAGTTCAGAGCGTCCAAGTTCGAATTCGACCGGCTACTGTGCGTGCGAGGCGATTTTGTTAACAATTTGGCAATTTGGTTAAGCGACGCGACGAAGTGGGTGAACAAAACAACAATGCGCACTAGGGATGTGAAAGTTGTCAGAATCAGTATGCCGATAGTTTTTCCTAGCACCGACCAACGAATATCGTGCTTTGCATGATGGTCGCACCGTGCAGAGGTGGCCCAATCACGTGCAGAGACCGCCCAAGTGAACGGCGTGCGAACAGCTGAAAGATTCGCTCCAGAAATCCATGCAATCCATATAATAAACTCAAAAGAATTCTAAAAACGTTGTTTTATTTTATTATTAATTTTTTATTTTAAGTTTCAAAGATCTCTTGCTATGTAAACAACGTAGATCGTAAACTGCATGATGTCTGAATGGTCGCATCGTGCAGAGGTGGCCCAATCGCGTGCATAGACCCCCCAAAAAAACGGCGTGCGAACAGCTGAAAGATTCGATTCGATTCGCTCCATAAATCCATGCAATCCATGCGACTGCCCATCCAGATCCTCGCGAGGAGTCTCGGCATCAGCATGAAGACGCGCCAGCGGCTGGACTACCGCGACAAGCTCATCCTGGCGCCGATGGTGCGCGTGGGCACGCTGCCGATGCGACTGCTCGCCTTGGAAATGGGCGCGGATATCGTTTACACGGAGGAGTTGGTCGATCTCAAGCTGATCAAGAGCATTCGCAGGCCAAATGGTGAGTAGATGGGTTTATCTATATGTTCCCTAGCTAAGAAATACCTTCTCCCACCTTAAGCCGCCCTGGGAACCGTGGACTTTGTGGATCCCTCCGACGGCACCATAGTTTTTCGCACCTGCGCCCAGGAGACCTCCCGTTTGGTCCTCCAGCTGGGCACCAGTGATCCTAACCGCGCTTTGGCCGTGGGCCAGCTGCTGCAGCGCGACATTGCCGGGCTGGACATCAACATGGGCTGCCCCAAGGAGTTCTCCATCAAGGGCGGCATGGGCGCCGCTCTGCTTTCGGATCCCGCCAAGGCGGCCCTCATCCTGCGCACCCTGTGCTCCGGCCTGGACATTCCGGTCACCTGCAAGATTCGCATCCTGCCGGATGTCGCGCAAACCATTGATTTGGTCCAGCAACTGGCCGCCACGGGCATTGCAGCGATCGGGATTCATGCGAGGACGCGCGACGAGCGACCGCAGCATCCGGCGCATCCCGAAGTTCTGCGCGCCGTTGCCCAGGCGGTGGACATACCGATCATAGCGAATGGCGGCTCCAAGTCCATGCATTGCCACGAGGATTTGCGCAAATTTCAGGCGGATTGCGGAGCAGCCAGCGTGATGGTGGCGCGGGCTGCCCAGATAAATGTGAGCATCTTTCGCAAGGAGGGCCTGCTGCCCATGGATGAGTTGATCGAGAGATACCTCCGCCTGTGCGTCGACTACGACAATGCGCCGCACAACGCCAAGTACTGTGTGCAGAGCATTTTGCGTGAGCTGCAGGAGACGCCGCGCGGCAAGCGCTTTCTGCAGTGCCAGACGCTGCAGCAGATGTGCGAGATTTGGCAGCTGGGCGACTACTGCCGAAGGAGGCAGCGCGAACTCCGCACGCTGGGCAACTCGGGAAGGGCGGAAGTGGAGCCGCCAGAGGCGCAGGCCAAGCGGCAGAAGCTGGAGGAGATTTCTTCAGGAGATGAGTACTCTAACGTCATTTGCCGCAACATGCCCTTTCTGCGCTCCACCTACCCGAGCGACAATCATTTACCGAAAACGCAGCTCTATGTTCATGCCGCGCGGGAGGGCAAATCCCCGCCAGCCTACGAGACGCAGCAGTGCGACAAGCTCTTCCGTTCGATCTGCTCGTTCGACGGGCAGCGCTTCAGCAGCTCCTTCTGGGAGAAGAACAAGAAGCAGGCGGAGCAGGGCGCCGCGTTGGTGGCCCTCCTCCATCTCGGACAGCTGGAGGCGCAGGTTCTGCGCGACAATGGCAGCCTGCTCAACTGATGGATTGTTTATTAATGCTAATGATACCTACTCCCCTTGATTGTTTGCCTTTAATGTGGGTGCTAAATGTATATTTTCTAAATAAAAGAAGCACATAAGGGTTACGAAGGTTGTGTAGTCTAAAAGTAGTCTTTTTTTTAGAAATTTTCAATTAAATAGCCAATTTTCTATGTTTTTCCAAGCTATTTAATAACAGGAAATAAACAAAAATAAACGCTAGTTGTTCTTAATTAATTTTGTTAATTTCTTCCTTAAATTATGCTGATTTTTAGTGAAAGATTCAATAAAATTTTCTTCTATTTTCAATTCTAGTTAGAAAAATGGGTGCTTTTTAAAAATAATAATGTTTATTTTCTTTCCTTGCTTTTAATAAGCATTTTAATGTCATTAAATTTATTTAGAGTGCAACTAATTAATTTTGTTAATTTCTTTTTAAATTATGCTTATTTTTTGTGAAAGATTGAATACAATTTTTTTATATTTTTAATTCAATTTAAAAATAATAACAAAAAAATAATTATTATTTTCTTTCCCTGCTTTTAATAGGCATTTAAATGTTATTTAAGCTAAAATCAGACATAAATTATTTGAGATATTCATTTAAAGGTATTAAAAAAGTCAAATATTTAGGATTTCTATACTATTAACTACTTGTTAGTCATGGAGCTATAAGGAATTCCACCTAAATTCCACCAGAAATACATAAATTCGCATCGTTTTGTCGGCCAACACAGTGTTGAGTGTAATTCTCTGTTTGAATTATATTTATTGGGGTCTGTTTAATTTCCTAGTGTCGGGTTTTCAGTGGTGCGAGTTGATGGAGAGATGAGGCGTGTGTGGTGCTGCAACCAGCTAGCTGCCGCCTTAGTGGTTCCGCCGCTGGGCAGGCGGTGCGCCGCCATGGTGGCCATGATGGCCATGCGGATGGGGATGCGGATGGGCGTTCTGCGGCGGCGGCATCATGGCATGATCGTCGCGAAAGCCATAGCTCGCGATATAGTTCAGTAGATATTCCTTCGTGATGGGCTGCTTTATGCTCTCCACAACGGCTGAAAGATATATATATATTAAGATATAGCTTATAAAACGGAGAACCCATCACTCACAGCGCGCTGTGTTGAAGCTATTCGGGTGCTTCTTGTCCGTTCGCTCGCGCATAAACTCCCAGGTGCCGAACTGGTTCATGGTGCACTCGACGATCCTGTTGTCCAAGTCTCTAATCTCCTTAGTCAACTTCTGCATGCGTCCGTAGGGAGCATCGTGGCCGCCCACGTAGAGAAAGCCCACCTTCTTGGTGAGCAGCCTGGCGGGGATTAGTTACAATAGGGTTAGAATCAATATATATCAATAATATCCTAGCCAGCGTTCTGAATTTGACACACTTGTTAAAAAGATGAAAAATTGTTGACATGTGTGTCAAATACAAAAGTGTTAAAATGTGAAAAATAATTGTCAACACACAGAGCTCACTTGTGTTTTTAACACGACTTGTTATTTACTCACTGTGTTTGTAACAGAAATGAAAATTACATTTTACTGACATTAAAGAGTCGAAGGGAAAATTAACAACCAAATAAAAATCAAAAACAAAAGTGTTAAAATGTGAAAAATAATTGATAACACCCAGAGCTCACTTGTGTTTTTTACTCAATATGCTTTTAACACGAGATGTTTTTTACACAAATGAAAATTACATTTTACTGACATTAAAGAGCCGAGGGGAAAATGAAAAACCAATATGTGGCATGATATCTTATATGTTATTTTTAACCATTTCCAAGCATATATGAATTCTTATACTCTGGAAAACCGTGAATTTTTACATTTTTTAATGTCAAAAACTCATTGTGTTAAAAACACGCTGTGTAAAAAATATGTCGTGTTAATAAAACGTCGTGTAAATAACACAATTGACATGTGTGTGTTATTTATGTTTCTAACATTACAATTTTTACATTCAAGTTAATAACTTTTTTTGAACTTAATACCTTGACATTTAACATGTTAATAACACAGGTTTTTAACAGTGTGTTAAATACTCAATATTCAATACAATACTCACCCCTCGCCCCGCTCCGTGATGATCTTGAGCCGAAAGTCCACCGAGTTGAGCTCGTGGGGCTTCCATTTGAACACGTCCGAGCAAACGCCAGCGGTGTAGGGCTGCTGGGAGGGCTGGAAGATGAGGCCGTCGGGTTCGTGGGCCAGCGTGCGCGAGAACTTCTCGCCCAGCAGGCGGGCCGACATCCAGATGTCCCAGAAATCCTTGCCGCGCACACTGAAGGCCTGCAGACGCTGATTGATAATCCCATGCTTCATGCCCAGAATGCGCGGCCCAATCACCTCCTTCTTGATGTAGTCCAGTCGATTGGGATAGAAGGGCTCGTCGCGGACATCGCGATGCGAGAGGCGCACAATGTCGTAGACGAGGTAGCGCGGCGTCACCGTCTCGCCGATCTTGTCCAGCACCATTTCCTTAAGGGATTTTTATTTAAAATTAGTTTTAATTGGGAGATTTTTTATTAATTAATTACCCCATCGAGCAGCGTTCCCTCGAGATGATCATTCAGGTTCTTGCCGTCCACAAAGGCCACGTTCTCCACCTGGAAGCACGAATGATTGCGATCGAAGAAGTACACCTCGTCGCGTCCATCGATGAGCATCATGTAGCGCGTGCCGTCGGCCTTCCAGGACACGCGATATGGGATCTCACTCAGCCGCTTGATGTTGTTCCTGTCCATGGAGACGGGCTGTGAGCCGGGAAAGCCGTTCTTGTTCCACTGGCACCAGTCCTGCACCTTCCTCTGGAGGTCTCCTAGCCTGGGTTGGTCGCTCACCTGCCGCACACCCGGCACGCCGGCCATAAATGCCGCATTCTTCACGACCATCTCGCGGCGACGCTTCTTGCGCGGCTGCCCATCGGAGGTGGAGGCGTCGCCCTCTGTATCCTCCAGCTCCTCGCCTTCCTGCTCCTCCTCCTGCTGATCCTCTCCTGCAGTTTGCTGTCCCGATGAGCTGGCCTCATCAAAGTGCCTTTTGACCGCCAGCGAGCCATCGCCATTACTGTCATCGTAGTCGAGACACCAATTGGGCTGCTCGGGCGCCGCCGGTGCGTCCTCCTCGTCCTCGTAGCGCTTGTACAGCTCGTTGATGTAGTCCTGCTTGTAGATGCCCGGCGGACGGGCGGTTGCAAAGACCGCCAAAGCGGCCTCCACGGAGCAATCGAGGCGCTCGACCATGTAGGAAACGATCAGGAACCCTGTGCGATTGAAGCCATGCGTGCAGTGGACGGCGATGACGTCGAAGGGCCGCTCGTTGATGAAGTTGTCCACGATCTCGATGAAGCTGTGCGTCTGCTCAGGTGAAGGTGTTTCGCCATGTCCGCGGCACTGCAGCTTGATGTACTGGGCGCCGCGCTCCTCGACGGTGGAGCGATCGTAGAAGCGCTTCGTGTTGGTCAGGTCCACCCAGAGGCCCAGTTTTAGCTGCAGAGGATTCAAGTGATTGATGGATATATATACATATGGATATATAGCTCTTACCTTCAAAGTCTTGCAGTAATCGAAGAGCATTTCGGGGCGAAAGGTGCACTCGATGGGCATCTTGTCCTGGAAGCCCTGGCTCAGCGGCGTCTTGAAGGCCAGGAAGCGCTCCGCAATGATGGAGTCGCTCTTCCGCGGACAGTAGAGCCATCTATTGGGCAGTGGCCCGGATCCCCGCTGATCCCGATGAGATTGGGCCATTCTGCGGCCGCTCCTGCTGCTCCCGCTGCTGATGCTCCTGCTCCCGCTGCTGCTCCTTCTGCCAGGTGATGACGACGACGACGACGGTGATCCGTTTCCAGGTGATATGCTTGGGTAACGGGGTCGTCACGGGTGCGCGGCAGTAGCTGCTCGGATTCGGATTCGTTTTCGTTCGTCGCCTACTGAATCTACCGCAAAATGCCCTAATTAATACCGCCCCTGGCTGGCACTTTTCCCTGCGGTATTTATTTAAATACCAAAAATAAAAGTGACTGGAAATACCAGATAGGTGGTATTACCCTGCTCTAGCTTTTTGGCGCGCAAGTTGAAGTTGATTTGAATTAAAAGAAAGATTATAATGTAGAACACATTTGAATTATCAAAGATGTTTATTTTACCTCAAAAATAAACAAAAATGTTGATTAACTCACAAAAAAAAACTAATTATATTCCTGAGAGTATGGGAGTTACGGGTTCTAGTTGTCCGATCGGGCTGGATCTTATATGGTTATTGCTTCCTAATAAGTTGATAAAACTCTGCCAGGCTAATAGTAAGCTTTTCAAAATTGCTCATTTTTTTCTGGCAAATTTAAATATTTTAAAAAATATTTCTTTAATAAAATAATGTTATTTAAAACAAGAAAGGAAGCTAGCTTCGGCCAGCTGAAGCTTATATACCCTTGCAGATCATTCCTATTAATTAACAAATCGCAAAAATGTTCAATTTTCTAATATTTCTCATTAATTTTCCGATCGTTCCTATGGCAGCTATATGATATAGTCGTCCGATTTTGATCAAATTAAAATTGAAATTCGGAAATATTTAAAAAGAGTCATATCCTAGAGTAGAAGATAATACAATAAAAACCAAAGAAGCTAGAATTTATTTCCTATTACTTTTCCATTAATTTTCCGATCGTTCCTATGGCAGCTATATGATATAGTCGTCCGATTTTGATTAAATTAAAATTGAAATTCGGAAATATTTAAAAAGAGTCATATCCTAAAGTAGAAGATAATACAATAAAAACCAAAGAAGCTTGAATTTATTTCCTATTACTTTTCCATTAATTTTCCGATCGTTCCTATGGCAGCTATATGATATAGTAGTCCGATTTTTTAAAAAATTAATTCGAAATTCAGAAATATTTAAAAAATAACATCCCCAAAAGTAGAAGGTAATATTTCAAAAAACACCGAAGCTAGAATTTTTTAAAGTTTTTTTTTTCCGATTGTTCCTATGGGAGCTATAAGATATAGTTGTCCGATCCGGTCGGCTCCGACATATATACTACCTGCAATAGAAAGAAGACTTTTGCGAAAGTTTTGTCCCGATAGCTCAAAAACTGAGAGACTAGTTTGCGTAGAAACAGACAGACGGACAGACGGACAGACGGACAGACGGACGGACAGACGGACATGGCTAGATCGACTCGTCTTGTGATGCTGATCAAGAATATATATACTTTATGGGGTCGGAAACGTCTCCTTCACTGCGTTGCAAACTTCTGACTGAAATCATAATACCCTCTGCAAGGGTATAAAAATTTTAAAATTACCAATCACACTAGCCTTGAAACTAGTTGTCATCGAACTGGGCTATATAAGGCCGAGCCCAATCCGTAAAAATTCAGTTAGCCACCAGAGCTCCTACGAAGCACATCGTTATTTTCGTTTCAAAAAAAAAAAAACTAAATTTTAAAATTAAAATTGAAAAAATATTACAAAAATTTCCAACGGGTGAGAAAGAAACCATATTATATTCCGTATTGCCAACCCATAAAGTGTACACAATTAATCTTGATCAGGATTACCATCACATTCCATTTGCTCTTCAAAAAGTTAGAGGAATCGTATCTAAAAACCAGTAAAATCGCTCTTAATTTTTTCCGTTTTCCGTGTGAGTTTTAAATCTATTGATTTTAAATTAGCTAATTAGTTTTTTTTTTTCCACCAGGACTTCTTTACTGGATTTGTCCAGATCTGAGGACTTTTCTGTATGCAGCCCGGTAGTCTAAAGGAGCAGTGATTTACCATTCAACCGGCATGAAGACCATGTAGGCGCCCACCGAAATGCATAGAACTTGGATTATGGTCTTTAATCCGACGGTAAAGCGAAAGTGCCAGGTCTCTATCAACTTGGACTTCAACTAGATTAACGGAGCCACCTCAATTCCCATATCAGAATGCGATGCGAACTCTATAAGGATGCGATGGACAACACTACATCTATTGGTGACTCAATTTAAGGATCAACGGTAGAGAGTTTGTGTCCACCCCACTTGTGCAGACTTTTAACAGCTCTCTTAGCCTGGTAACCACGTTAAGAGAGTTATCAAATGTCTGGCCCACGTGGGGTGGAGACATACTCTCTATAGCGGCTACTACCCATTCGCCAATGGATCCTTCATAACATCGCATTTTTGGAAAATATAAATAAATGTATGTTAAACATTAAAATTGCTGCAAAAGTTTTGGATGTCACAATTGGTTATGTCAATGTCAATATAAGTTACATACATTTAGACACCTATATATATATATATATAATTATACTATCATTATCCTTGGTTAAAATAAATAAAATCTACTTGTTCAATTTAATTCTTATAAAAAATAAATTACTTTTAAATTTGAATTACCGCGGTAAATGGAGATGGCCCAAAAAAGAATCTATTTCTGCTAGAAAAACGCTGCACCATAACTATCGATATTTCCATCAGCTAGACAGCTTGGAATAAGTAAATGTTAAATATTGAACCAAGTGATTTATTCCAAAGAAGTCGCGGTCTTTAAATTATATATTTAAATCAAGAAAAGAAAATAAGAAAAAAAGTTCAGATGAGTATGACCAATTCTTAAATGCCAAAAAAAATATTCAATTTATCAGGTGACCAAAGTATCGCGCTAAAAATATTTATTTTTATTCAAAAATATCGATATATCGATACTTCATCGTACTTTTCACATCCCCAAAATTAACACCATTTACTGCATTCAAACATTCAAACAAAATTGGACGTTGCTCGTGGGTTTTCGTTCGTGTTGCGTTGCGCTGTTGTCCACAAGGAAGAACGGTCTATTTTTTTTGCGCCTAGCTGATAATTGTTGCTGTGCAACCGATCACTAATTTGGTGCCCTCCATTGTTAACGCCCCCCGCAAAAACCCGAAATTGCAAAATAATCGCAAAAAAAAAACAATAAAGGAGAGTGAAGACCAACAAGTGCGCTCACACACACACCGCACACAGTGAAACAATTGCGAATGCTTTTTTGCACCAATTGAAAGTGAATTGCAAGTGAAAATAGACTCAAAGTGGAACAATTCAGCAAATTGTTGCACACGAAAATAACAAAACAGCTGTTCCCGTTTTTTTTGTTATTTGTTTTTGTTCTTGCTGTCGCCGCCGCTGCGTGGGAGAGCAAAAGGAGTGAGCGAGAGAGAGAGGGACGAAGGAGATAGCGGTAACCGCTGCAACTGCATTTGGGAGAGAGCGCGAGAGCGAGAGAGAGCGACATCATGACCGACCTCAACGAATTAATGGGCTCCCCTTTTGTGCGAGTGAAGGTGAGTGAGCAGTGCGGGGGGCGAAATGCCGTTCTTGTTGCACTCCAGCATCCAGCAGGCAGTCCCACCCCCCACAAAGCAGAGCTGCATGTACAGCTGCGGCCGAAAAAATAGCAGTGGGTGGGTAAAAAAATATGCACTAAAAAGATCCGGTCGAGAAAATACTTATTTATTCTTTGAGGAAAATATAAGCATATAAAGAGATAAAATGGTACAGCTGCGGCCGTAAAAATATCTGTGGGCGGATGTAAAAAATAGATAAATAATTGTCAAGAAGCGGTCATAAGTAATGACAGCTGAAAAAAACAAAAAAATATTTATTTTGGGGGGCAAGATAAGAAATTGTACAGATCTGGTCGAAACAATAGCAGTGGGTGGTTGAAAAACAAATATTTATTTTACGTGTAAAAATGCAATAAAAATTATACATTTTGTAAACATGGACAGCTGTGCCCAAAATAATATTAAAACCGTCTAGTCAAAGTTAAGCCAAGTTAAATAAATATTAGTTAGGGCAACAGCAGTGGGCGTAAGAATAGTTATTCAGTCAGCGAATTAAATCTAAAGTATTTATTTAAAGAAAAAAAAGATAGGTTTGAAAAGAGGGAAATACACAAAATTACTATTACAGAAGATAGTAAGTTATTATTATTTTATTTACATTTTTAACAATTAAATGTTTTCTCTGTCTGATTCCAAAAAAATTCAAATATTAATAGGGCTAAAAAGAAAATACCCGCTTTTATTGTGATCACCGCAACTGTACTCGACTCTCACTTGTTGGGCCTCCTTGGGTTAATGGCCAGTCGCCGCTGGGCGGCGGTGATTAGCGCCCCAAGTTAACCGCAAGTGACAACCGATACGATATGGACTGCGATTGGCAACTTCGCCGCCGGAATCGTGGGGCTTCACTTGGCACTAAACCGCTTATGATTATGCTTATGTGTTAACCAGATAACCATATAACCATATAACCATATGAATTTCCCCAGCTAATTTCCCATTTCCCCCACTTTTTTACTATTTTACAGCTGGTGGCCTTTGTGCACTTCTTCTTCATCTCGAATGCCATGCTGGGCACCTGGGGCCACGGGGCGTATGAGTTCTACAACTTCCTATTCCTGATCGCCATGTTCTGGACGATGCACAGCAAGGACTCCATCGAAGCGGTCCAAACGGTGAGTCCCGAGTTCGATTCCTATTCTAAATTCGAGTTTGAGTTCGATCAATTGATTTACGTTTTGATTGCCGCCATTGAATCAGCTCTTCAATTAATTCGATTTATTGGCTTGTTATACCCTAAATATAGGGGTAAAATCATTATATTGTCATTGAAATATTAAAACAATTTATGTTTTGATATTTACTGGTTTAAATCATTAGCAAATTTTTTTTATATCACATTTTTTAAAAATAATGAATTGATATATTTACCTACTACATTTATTTGTAATTTTTTTTATCAATATTTCACCTCCTAAACATTTTATATTAAACCTACTGATAAGAAAGGTTAACCTACAGAATTAACATTTTTTTTTTACAAATTATGATATTAAACCTCCAAAAATAACATTTCCATATAAAGAGTGCAGTCCGATTGCATTGCTTTTTAAGACTTCGGCATACGAAATAGCTTTCCATTGTGACTCATGAAAGTATTGTGGAACGGTCTGTTTTGATGATAAGGGTGCCTATAAGTATTACGGTCTGTGTTTGTGTTCATCCAACTAATTCAAAATATTCTCCCAGCACTTCCCCATGGCGATTGAGCTGAGGTTTTAATCAAATGCTAGACGAACTCACACTGATATCACCTCGAAATTTGCTAAATCGGCTAAACCGGTTGCTCGAAAAGGCGAAAAAGCGCCAATCGGCAATTAGCATACACATGCAAAATATAAATAACAAATGTTCTCACCGAAATAGTTTTGACGAGTCGAGTCGCAGGTGCCAGAGAGAAAATCAAGATTAAAACAATGAACTGCAGTGATTGATTGCGATAGACTCACTGCATTTATTGCGATTAATCATAGCAAATTATTTTACGACCAGATTAATTGGGGTTACAAAAATAAATTAATTTTCTACTTGGGCTTGCAATTCTAATCTCGAATTATTTAATATTATTTTGTATTTCCTTTACCTTGAGTTCTTATAGAATAATATAATTTATACAACAAAATTATACAATTAAAGTATTTCTCCTAAGAAAAAAAAGGTTCCTAAGATTAAAGTAAAAGAAAATAGAATTAGATAAATTTAGATAGGTGGGTGATAGATAAGATAACACATTGGGGTTATCCAAGTGCCAAAGTCTTTGTTGATTCACAATGTGATTTACAACTGGGATTTCGGTTTTACTCACTGGCACAAAAACTACCTATATTATAATTTTAAAGGGGAAAACTCTTGTTCTGTTTTGGTTATTGCCAAAGTTGCGGCACATTTATGGCCAATCAATTTGCTCGCTTATGGGTTAACTGAGCCATAACAGGTTTCCCCGCGGCCGCGATCTTTAATCTCTAATGTTCTGCTCCACCCCCGAACACCATCGAGTGGCATGGCCAAAATAATAAAAACAGAACGGAACCAAATCCGAATCTGAACGCGTGGAGGTATGCTAATGAAAGTGGATTTTAGTCGAGTATGCACAGTAAAAAAATTAAATTCTCTTAATAAAAACTATTTTTTATAAAATCTTCAAAAGGTATATAAATATTATGAAACCCTTTTATATTATAGAGATAAAATTGATTTATCTAGGTGTTTTGTGTTAAATATTTTATACGTTTTTAAAATAGATGGCCTAAAAAATATCAAAATATTATAAATTAAATTTTTGTTTATGTGACTTTAAACTTCCCATTTTTTATTTAATTTTTCCCTGTGCGAATAAATGAATATAAATATTTTCACATACAGCTCCGTGGTTCCTTGAGGATTGCGTGTAAAGTTTTTTTGGGGTATGCGTGTATTAATAGATGAGTTAGCCGTAAGTAAAGACGGTAAATGGCTCAACTTTGACCTTAAGCCGACCGTAAAGTGACCACCTCCACCGAAAAGCCGACACTCCAACTGCTTTTTGGGTTTTTTTCCCGCCTCGAAGGACCGACCCCCAATGCACGCGATTGCCATTTCGGGTCACAGGCCCCTATATATAAATCGGGCACTACGATTCCCATTTAACGAGGCTTCCAACGAAGCCCTGGCCAGGATTCCCAGCCATCGGTGCTTGTTTTGTTTGCTTCCTTGGAAAGCCATTAGCAACGCCTCTTAATCAAGCGAACTCAACTCGATGTCAAATCCTTCGTCAGCCATAAGGCATTCCCATTGTTTTCTCTCTGGCCAAACTGTAAAAGAAAAATCAATGAACATAATTTATTTAATTTTTGAAATATGTAAATTGTTGTTTGCCACAACTTGGAGTTCCCTGAAGAGTTGTCGTTCTGCTTGATTCCTGAGCAAAGTGGGTGAAGGATTTTTGCGGGCGGTCTGGGAATTTGAATTCGAACATATGTTGGCTGTTGAATTTTACGAAGCGTATTATTATCAGAAAAGGGACACGTTATCGGATTTTATGTAAAATTGAATTTTTTAAAACCATATTTTTCCAAATGGGTATAAAAATTGTTTAAAGAAAACCGAAATTAAATTGGGCTTGCTTCTAATTTTGATTTTAGGAAAACATTTTTTAACCAGCTGGAAATCGGCTGGAAATCGCTTTTGAATAAGATTTTAGATCAAATCCAGCGTCTAGTAATTTTTAATGAACGTAAGAAACAACGATTTTTTAATATCCAATCAAATGTTTTGATTTTCTAAAAATCGGTATATTTAAATAATATATTTTTTTTTTTCCACATATTTAGCAATTAAATGGCCTTTAATTTTTTATGTATTTTTTCCTAATCAGCCTAAAAGTTTACTATAAAAAGGGTGTACTGAAAATAATTATTAGCCAAATAAAATAAAAATTCTCATTAGTTAGGGACATAAAACAGCCTTAACCCTTTATCCCTAACTCCACCATTTCCTCCAAACTCACGTTGTAGCATTTCGTATCTCTTTGCAGGCGCTCGTCATCAACGCTTCTAGCATTTTCTTTGATATAGTCAGCATTGCTATTCATTACGGTATCATGAGTAAGTCATCTACCCCGCCCAATCGTTTCGCTGAATTCGATATACTTACTATCCAAAACTGATATCGCACTCGATTTCCCTAATTTTCAGATGGATGGGCCGTGGCGTTCAGCATCATCAACCTGATCCTGCGGCCGGTGAGCGTGGCCCTGCTCTATCGGGAGTTCAACACCAGGGGCGGCACCCTGCAGACGGGCTCGGTCTTCCCAACCAGCCAGCAGCGGAGCTACCAGGATATCGACCGGCCCACCCAGCCCACTCCGACCAACTCGCAGCCCGGCCCCAATGTGGCCAGCATCTTCTAGGCTCTCCAAGACTCGAAGACCCTTCCAAGTACCTAGACCCATTACCATCAGCAAAGACAACCCAGAAATGTAGAAAGACTCCACTAGTCAGTGTCGCTGCCTGCTAAAAACTACAAAATTCCCCGTGATCGCGAATCAAAATTTTATATATATTATACATATATTTCTCCCCCTTTTTTTTTTTGATCGTCGAACGTTGTTTTGTTTTTGTGCAATATTGTGAGAGAGACAACGATTAAGGTTAAGCATTGTAGTTAAATATGGAATCGGAACTTTATAAATCAAAATGTGTGCGTGTTTTCCTTGTCCCATATGTATACATACAAATTTTTTTTACGTTGGTAACGAATAAAGACGGCTAATCAAATAAATGATACATATATATATATATTTATATTTATATTCGTATTTGTATAACAAAGATTGCAAGATTCTACATTATACTTATCCTAGATAACGTTAACGCTAAATGTAAACCGTAAACTGTAAACCCAACAGAATATTCGATAAATAAAAAGCGGGCGTCATCATTTGTAAAACAATAAATAGAGCGATTTCCCCTCCTCTTCATCTTGCCTCCCCACCTCCTGTACAGTGAAACCCCCTGAATTTTCGGGTCTCTCCCCCGCTTAGAATCCCTCCTTGGCCGCCCGGAATTTGTACTGATCGCTCCGTCCGTCCAGACAGGGCACCTGCACCAGGTTGAAGTAGATGGAGCCCATCAGCTGCGAGGCCGAGGTGTTGGTCATCTTCAGGCAGGAGAACAGCATGTCGTCGCAGATGCAATGGGACCTGTGGATTATAGATTAAAAATAAAAAAGAAGTTTTAAGTGTACAATTAAGAACAGAATTGTATCCAACTAATCTATTTCTATCATAATTTTCTTTAAAATGTTTATAAATCATAATTATTAATGTTTGACTATATAACATAAGTTTGGTATTTTAGGTATTTCCCTAATTTAAAAAAAAAGAAATTTAAGTGTAAAATTAAGAACAGAAATGTATCCAACTAATCTATTTCTATCATAATTTTCTTTAAAATGTTTATAAGTCATAATTATTAATGTTTGACTATATAACATAAGTTTATAGTATCGTATGGTATTTTAGGTATTTCCTTAATTAAAAGAAAAAAAATTTACTTGTAAAATTAAGAACAGAAATGTATCCAACTAATCTATTTCTATCATAATTTTCTTTAAAATGTTTATAAGTCATAATTATTAATGTTTGACTATATAACATAAGTTTATAGTATCGTATGGTATTTTAGGTATTTCCTTAATTAAAAGAAAAAAAATTTACTTGTAAAATTAAGAACAGAAATGTATCCAACTAATCTATTTCTATCATAATTTTCTTTAAAATGTTTTTAAATCATAGTTATTAATGGTTGACTATATAACATAAGTTTAAGTATTTTAAGTAATTCCCCAACCATTTTCCCCACTCACTTTGTGTACAGCGAATCGTTCATCAGTTCGTATTTGTGCTGATAGGCTCGGATCTTAATGGGACACAGATCGTGTTGGCGACAGCATCGATCCATGGCCATTTCGCTACCCAGATCGCTGTATGTCTCTGCGATATCGCCAGTGCCACACCATTTTGTGCCTGTCAAGGGGAGTTATCAAAACATTATTGGGTCCCATTTTATAGGTTAATAAGTTACCTGGAATAATGCCACTCAGCAGGGAGAAGGGACTGCGCGGAAAGATATTGGTGGCCAGCTTGAGGGCGACTCCATCGTTGGCTCCGCCCGTTGAGGATGCATCGCCAGCTCCGCCGCCACTGCTACGCTCATTGCCCTCCAGTTTGGATTTGTGACGCGAGGCGTAGCTCAGCTTGTCCACATGCTCGCACTGATCCATCAGCTTAAGCATCTCGTCGAATTTAATTTCCAGGGGGCGATTATAGTGCGAGAGGCCCTCCAGCAGCATCTTGCCCTCCTTATCGTTGCTATAGATTAAAAAATTACGGAGGAATATCATTAGTTGAAAAGCCTTTCTATGCGCTTCTCATACTTCGTAGCTGAAGGCACGCCTCATTCTTCTTTATTAGCAATACAAGTATTAAATTAAAATGATTTTACAAATAAAAATAATTTTTAATTTTCCAAAACTTTTATATTTATACGAGTATAACATACTCAATTTTTATAAACGTGATAAATCATGTGCCTAATCAAATATTCAGGGCATACCCTGTTGATTTTCTGTTTGATCAGCTGTCCACGCAAATCACTCAAAAAAGTACTTCCGGAAAACCTTGATTTCGTGCATAAAAAATTAAAAAAATAATTAAAAAAAATATTTTATGTCAATCTAATTATTTGGTATAACAATATAAACACTTTTAGCCTGAATAGTAAATATTATTTCTATTGTTTTATTTTATTTATTATTGTTTATTTTTTGAATACAACTATTACTTACTAGATTTCGATCAGCTCGCATCCGAGTAGCAGCTTCTGGGGTCCCAGCTCCGTTACGGCTATGGTCAGATCGTGATAGTATATCATAATGAGGGAGTCGTTGCTCACTCGCTTTCCGCTGCCGAAAAAGAGAGTGCACAGAAAGAAAAAAGTATTTAATTTGCGTATTAAACCAATAATTTTTAGGTGATACTAGCATTTAAATGGTATTTCAACTAGATATTAAAAAAATTATTTAAGTTGTGATATATATCATTAAACAAAATGATAGAAATATTTAAAGATGAGTAAGCTGTTGCTTTTTTTTTCGGTGCATAGTGTTGTGAGGGCTGTGAGTGAGAGCTTTGGCTCGAGCTCCGTGGGGCGGTTATGGGCACATGGCCAGGCGTCCGACCGTGCGGATACGTGACGTCCATGGCAATGGACTCGACGGGCGAGTGAAACCGTCTAGTCGATCGTTGGCTGACTGCTAATCACAGCCCGGATGGAATGGATCGCCACTCACTTGCACGTCTTCATCTGGCGCACGCTGCGCTGCTCTCTAGTTGGTGAGCCCTTCTATGCGCTTCTCATATTTATTAGCTAAGCGGGGTGGGAATTTTAAATTCTCTAAAATTAAGCTGATTTTTTTATGCTTTTGTTATATTTCTTAAAAAACAGTTAGACATATTTTTTAATTGCCCAGCCTAGTGGCCTTTCTATGCGCTTCTCATGTTTATTAGCTAAGCTTGAATGGTTCCCCACTCACCTGTACGTCTTCATCTGGCGCACACTGCGCTGCTCGATGATCTGCTGGGTGAAGGATTGAAACGACGGGAACCCCTGCAATCCTTGGGGCAAGCTGAAGGATAACGTGGGCTTGGCCACCGCCTCCGAGGTCAGATAGCCCAGGAGGCCGCAGAAGAGCAGCGAGGCCAGCAGCTGGAGGCGCCGTCGCAGCCAGAGGTTATAGGGCATCTTGGCGTGGTGTTTTGCTACGATCTGGAGGAGCTGCCACTAAGGCATCGCCGGCTGGACTGAGCCGCTTCCCAAAAAAAACACCGACAACGTGTCCAACCAACTGTTCCCAGTGCGAAAGAGAGTGAGAGTCGACTGTTGTTATTCTTTAATTAATCAGGTGGAGAAGTTCGCGCTGGTCTAGTGGTCTATTGGTCTAGAAGCACAGCTATTTACCGAGGGATAGGGTTTAGGGGTCAAGGGCTGGCCGTCTGGGGCTGCGTGTCAAAAGTTGAAGGCGTCGCCAAACGTTTTTAAATAATTCAATAGCTCATACGCCATACAGAGAAGTAGCTAAAACATTCATTTATCTAAACAGTATTTACCATTCTATGTAATGACTTATTACATTTTTAAATTAACTTTTAAACAAAAAAAATAGATATTTTTATTATATTTAAAAGTGAAAGTTAAGTTGTTGTTGAATTACATTGTTTGGTATTTGAATAATGACCCCCTTCTATGCGCTTCTCATACTTTTTAGCTAGAGCGAAGGCAAAAAATGCCAAAATTTACGAAAATGTATAAACATAAAGTAATTTATATCAAGAGTTATTTTAAATGCTAAAAAAATAAGTGTTAAATAAATATGATTCCTTCGCATGGAAATTCCAGTTTAATCTGCCTTGTAAGATTTTTTTCTTGTGTACATTTGATGAGACCTGGAGGCCCGCTCGCCGGTTGGCCAACTTCCCAGCATTGCGGGCGGAACTACAGTGGCAGGTGCCAAAAACCGCGACTCAGGTGACCTCGTTCCCAGCGGCGGGGAAAAAAGCAAGAGGATCGAGCTATCTGACCCAAAACAATGGCAAGTGACGACACGCGCTTCTCTACTCCTCTCCGTAATATATATATATTATATATCATATATTGCATCAGGCCGAGCCCTGGCCAAGAATCAGCCACGCCCTGTCATTAGCAGACAACCAACAGGGCGGATACGTGCAACACACATTACGTATACGCAGCGTTGACGGCCAGACAATGGTCTATCATTGTGGCAAATACGGTTGGTTGGTCGGTTGGTTGGTTGGTTGGCTGGGCGGATTGACAAATATGTTGCCAATTACTCGTTAGTCGACAGGTGGGCATGGGAATACAGATTGCAACTAATCGGTTTGCTAGGCGAGGCTGACTTGCATATACACAAAGTCTATTGTTTGATATTCAATTAAATTGGGGCTATATAAATAGTGACTCCAAAAAAAAGCAGATGTATTAAACCTGACATTGTTGAATAGTTTAATAACTTTATATAATTCGTTATGACTTGGTAAAAATAAGTAAAATTAGTTTGATTTTTAGTTTAAACTTTTATGAATAGAAATTTTCGAAAATTTATAACAACTGATATTTATAAAGGGTCTAATAAGTATAAAATATAAATTAAATTATTTTAGGTTTAGCTTAAACTTGTGTAAAAAAAATTTTAAAAAATTTCTAAAAACTGATATTTATAAAGGGTCTAGAATATTCTTTTTAAGAAAAGGCAATCTGCAAACATTAAAAATAATAAATACTAGTTTTTATAATTATAATTAAATCATAAATAAAAATAAAACAAAATTATTTTTATGAAAATAAATTTTTAAAAATGTCTAAAACTGGTTTTTAAGTAAAGAATGGTTATAATAGTTTTTAGATTTATTTTTATTATAAATAAATTATTAAAGTCACATTTATTTAATATACTTTCTTTAAATAACCTTTAAATGGCTTTAAGGCACCTAAACCTTTCTGATGGGCAATCTATTGGAAACCTTTTGCAATCTCGCCGCCAACTGACCTCATGGCTTGTTTGGTGGAAGGTCACGGGCTAGTTGTCCCTTGACCTTAGCGTGGCTCGGCGTCTTGGCCACTTAAATACGAGACTTTGGAGCCGCAGAAAGAAAAACATCCCTGTGAAATTCATTCCCCCTACTGAAACCCCCATGACTTGGCGAATGGCCTGAACACACGCACTGCGAACCTGCTAATAAAGCTGCCAAAATGTCCCCTATAACACCTTTTTTTCCCTGCCTCCTCATTCATTTATTGTTATTACTATTATTGTGTTTTTTTTTTATACTTTTTTTTTACCTGTCATCGCATAAACATATTTTTTGTTTTGAAACCACGAAAGTTTACGCAAGTTTTTTGGTCAAGAAAGGAGGGGGGGGGGGGGGGGTTTGTAGAGGCGGCCCTGTAGGTGAGCAAAGTGAAAGTGATTCCATGGGGGATTTCGTGCGATTTCAATGGCCACTATGCATACAGCCAATAAATGAGATGACGAAGCCGGCCAAAAAATAAAAAAAAGAAGTGGCGTGTGTGGCAATGGACCTTGCGTGAAACTACGACTCCACCCACTCCACTTCCCTGCCCCCAGCCACGCCTACTCCCGCCCCTGTTGAATTTCAAGAAAGAGAAGGCTTAAATCCACCGCTAAAAAAAATAATATTATTTCGTAACAGAAAAACAATTTCTTCTTTTAATAAAATGCAAAAACAAAAGAAATTTAATTTCAATAATTTGTACCTAATATCTAAGTATCTAATATTTTATAATCTGTACTTTATAATAATAAATAAAAAAATATAAATCAACAAATTTAAAAAAAATCAAGAATTATAAATTGAGTAATTTATATATTTTATATGACAAAATATTCAACTCAATACTTTTTTTCGAATTTTGTTATATTTTATATTTATTTTTTTATAGTGTATTCACAGATACGAAATATCACCAAGATATGTGTGTCAAGTGGAGCAGTTGACGACTGATCACCGGTTAGTTCAATGCTAAACGAAAATGCAAATAGCCGATCCAAAAAATTTGGTCGAAACGAATCTGCAGCGGAAAAAATCAGTCAAAATCAAAAATGGCCAATAAGTAATTGTGAAACCTCAAGTTCCGGAATGACTTTACAAATCGTTTTTTTTCTTTTTTATAAATTCTGAGTGTGTTTTTTAGTAATTTTTTTTCACTTGAGCTCAGAATAGTCATTAATCTGCATAAATGTTCTGGTTTTGGTTTAAATTACTTCCAACAACAATTAAGAGCCGACTTAGACCTTTTGCTTAGGTCAGAATTTAAATGGCTTCTAAGCAATTAAGAATTGTAGAACAGATTATTTATGAACTTTAAGAGCTGTTTAAAAAATAAGTAACCAAAAAGAAAAGAAGAATAAGGTTATTTTAGAAAATTGTACTAACCCTAGAAGTCACTAAAAACTTTTATTATAATCAGGAAGTATAATTGTTTAAAACAGGTGGTGTATAAAAATATATTTCCTAAAGTGTTAATTATAGTATTTTTTTTATTATTTTTTTGAGCTCGTTTTTTTAGTCACCCTAAAATAGTTTATGAATCATACTGCTTTGGAAACGGGTTAGAATAGTTTTTAGCACATTTTTCTATTAAGCCCCATACAAATTGTCAACTCATTGGGATCGGAAATGAAAAGAAATCAAAGGAAAAAACTCAAATCGAAGTCAAATAATAAATGGGTTGGAATTACTCTCGAAATTTCTAACAGTTTTCATCGCTGATAGCGACTAATGGGAGCCCCCAGATGCCGAATGCTGACAACGATAATGACAATGCCGGCGAAAGAAAAAGATGATCATCATAATGAAAGCGCTGGGTTTCTCGTTTCTCGTTTAATTTCTTCTGTCTCTCGTGATGGATCTGTGGGTCTTCGAGATCATCTCTAATGCGCTGAATCTTGCATTTTTAAGTGCCTCACGACAGAGACTTCCGGCGGCGTAGGTCCAAAAAAAAAAACCCCAAACGAAACTTGGCCAACTTGAACTTGGTCGGTATACGACTTTATGCGATTTTTCGCCAAAGCCAAGCACTTTAAATGCCGGCGAGAGTTGTGGTCGAGTTCAAAAGTGCAAAAGAGAAATAGGAATGAAAATACAAATAAAAATAAAAATAAAAACGCGGCGTCAGCTGCTCGGGGGCCTTGGCATAGGTCAGTGAAGCGTATTATGGCCCAAACCTAAACTCAAAAAAAAGAAAAAAGTTTTCTTTTGTTTTTCAAATACCCTATGAAAGGCAGTCTATGGATACCAATTAATTTTATTTAATTAGTTAAATTCAAAAGAAGAAAAAAATATTGAGTTTATATTTTAATTTAAAACGACTTAATTATTGACTCCAAAAATTTGAAATTCTTCTTGAAAATACTCCACAAATTACAAGAAAATAACACCTTTCTATTAAAACAATTTATAAATTTCTTACCAATTTGCTAAATAATTTTAATTAAATTCAAAATAAAGCCAATTTAATATGACTTAGTTTTCGGATCTAAAAATAGGAATTCTTAAATGGTAAAAAATACGAGAAACCATTTAGGGAAAAATGCTCTACGAAAAATAAATCACAAAAATGAAAACAGTATACAAACTTATTACCAAATTACTAATTAAATTAATAATTACTAATTAATAAATTAAAGCAAGAAAATTCAAACTAACAATAAATTCAATTTCAAAAGACTTTTCTTTTGGCACCAAATTTTATGTTATAAATTAATCTAATTTTCAGGGTATTTCAAGCGTCGGTTTGCCAAGTTGTCAATGCCTTTGTTATTTATTTTCTTGTATTTTACCCGCGGCAGAGGGAGTGCAGTAAAAGTGGCCATGGCTGCAGATGAGCCACAAAAACAGAAAAAAACAGAAAGAAAATAAACGGCGACCACAACACCAGCGGCTAAATACAGAAAATAAAAAGAAGCAACAGGTTTCCAGCTGGTGTCTTCGGATCGACGGATCTGCCTTAACTTTCACATTGGGCACCTAATTGTGGGCTTTAATCTCGGTTAATTTGCTCCAGTTTTGATCTGCGCTTGTGGCACACGGAAAGCTGAAGATGCGAATGAGAAGTGTGCACATGGATGGGCATGGTTTTGGACCCGTAAGCTCCATGGATTATGCAACTGGGAAGGGGGCGGGGGAAGAGTATCCAAGTCGCACTTCACAGCTGCCCGCTAATCCGTCCGGCGATTGTCATTATGGCCGTTCTCGTAAAGCCATTATAGCCATTCCCATTCCCAAACTGAAAACAGTCATATTGTTTAGGCCGTATAAAAGGTACATTATAGAGCTGGCCTAGACGTAACCAACTTTATGATCCGTATCATGGTCAAAACCGAAAAAGAGCTCAATTATGCTGACTTTTGTGATAAGCTAAGCCTTTTTTAATATCACTCTTTCATGGCTTGCAGAAGTTATGACCTTTGAAAACGAGCCGAGTTAGTTAATTAATATTTTTAAGCACCATGATATTCAAATAGAATGTTTCATTTGGTCTTAAATTTAATACTACTATTGAAAATTTTATAAAAAAATATATAAATACTACTAAATAAATAACAAATAATTAAATGGATATTTTTTTGTTTTTTCTGTGACTAAAAAGTTAAAAAAAAATCAAATGTAAATGCATTTAATCTTTAATTTAACCCGTTTCAGGGTTATCTTTTTCTTAATTTTTCCGATATTTTCCAGTGCAAAACTCTTCAACTTCTCGATCAAGTTCGGCCATAAAAGGCAGCAAACTACAACAACTCGGGGAATTTGCCACAGATCCGCGGATCCCCAATGAGTGCGCACTTTTGAACTTGCGCGCCACTTTAATGGACAACATTAACCAAGAATGCAACATCAACAATAATAAAGAATCGTCTGATTTTAAAAAGAAAAATATAAATGTATACACAAAAAATCAATAAATATTTTTAAATAAAAAAGCAAAAAAAATCAAGTATGAAATAATAACAAATTAACCACATAAATAATAAAAATCAAATCCAATCTATGGTATAAAAATAAATAATTTATAAAACGTAATTAAATAATTTTAAAGCATTTAAAATAAGTTTTAAAATTTTTAAGTTTTGTTTTTTGGGCATGTAAATCTGAATAAATAAATTAAAAATCATATTGAGATATTGCGGACATAATTCCCCCAACTTTGGACACAGCAGCACGATTAAAATGATGCACTCAGAACTGTCTGCCTTTTTCGTTTCTTGTACTGGTCAGTTTCACTTTTCCACACTCACAAAAACAAAATGCAAAGGAAGGCCTATTTTTCCCACCGATTCCGATTCCGACGAGGCGCATGCGCATGCGCAACCGATGATATATGTACTCAAGTGGATTCACGATTTAACAACCGGCACACCGCAATCGCAATGCAAACCGCTCGCTGCCGCGCAAAGTCAGCAACTAACTGATCGATCGGGCCCAAAACCAAAGCCAAAAGCCAAGAGAGCCGAGAAACTACAGGCAACAGTCAACAAAAAGCTGAAAATGAAAAAAGAAAAAATAAAATGAAAAAAACGACAACTTTGAGCGTCGGCGGCAACGAGACAGCCGCGAAAATGTGTCAAAAGCAAAAGCTACGCACAGAACGCAGGTGGGTGAATAGGCACCTGTTGATACCCTGGAATAGAAATAGGTAACCATAAGGCAAAATATTATAAATTTAAAAAAAATTAAAAAAAAAAAATATTAGAAAAAAAATAAATCAGTGTAGAAAGAGGATGAATAAATAAACACTTAATGATACTCTCGAAAATCATAACTACCAATTTTACAAAATAATAAAATAAAAATAATAAAATAAATAACAAAATAAATCTAAATTAGCGATGGGTACATTTTCAAGAAAAAAAAACAAGAAGAATGGTTTAAAATGCAATAGCTCAACCAATTAAAATTATTATCTTTTTTAAAAAAAGTTAATTTAATACACCTATGTATGTACATTTAATTTTAAATACAAGTCCTTTCTTTTCAGGTTTTATGTCTAACTGTTATTTAAATAATTATAAAATACTATATTTCAAAATACGCTCCGTAATTTAACGATACGGTATTAAAATTTTAATTTTAAATAATAACAATATATGTATATTACATTTTAAATAAATTTTTATTGCTTATATGAATATGAAATCTTTCGATTTAATACGATTTTTAATTAGGTAATTATTTAATTAAGATTATTTGTAGAGCTACAATAATAGACAAGCTAATATATTAAAGTTAGCAAATTGAAGAATTATTTCACGAAAATAACATTTAAAACATTTTTACTAAATAAAAAAATGAATAGGTAGCAAGGCAGTAGAAACCAGGTAAAACCTACTGCAACTTTTGGCAGCTTCGGTTTTTGGTGAGTGGAGTGGGCGTTCCGAGGAGCCAAGCTCTGCTGTTGTGATGTTGCAGTTGCTGCTGCGATGTTGCTGTTGACCCATTTTAGAGCGACTTCGCGGCAGATGCATTGGAATCGAATTGCCAAATGGCGATTTCCCATCGCCAACCAAACGGTCCATCAATTGTGGTCGCTGGAAACGAAGTGAAAACAATGGCAAACAACTTTTACAATGTCAGCGGCTGCGGAGTCGAAGAAAAGTGACAGTGGAGCGGGCAATTAAAAATTTTAAAAGTCTTACGCGCCGAAAGCGACACACAAAAAGCTAAGCACACTGCCCATGCTAAAGGTGCCGATGCGCAGGGGCAGTACAGTGAGCATTGGCTTAGTCGAAACCCAAAAATATACAGTAAAGCTTGTTATTATATCAACAAGTATTTAAAACAAAATGTTTCATCTCGGACCATTTATTCAAAAATTATTCATTTAAAATCTCAAGAATGCAAAAGAATTGTAAGAAAAGTACAGTGAGCCTTGGCCAAGCGAAGCATACGATACTCTACTCCTTAATTCAGGTCCTTGGTCAAAACCCAAAAATATACAGTAAAGCATTTTATTATATCAAAAGTATTTAAAACAAAATGTTTAATCTCGGTTCATTTATTCAAAAATTATTGATTTAAAATCACCTGACTCGTAGTGATCCATTGGATGACCTTTCTTGTTCATGGGGTCTGTGCCTTTAGTTGGGGCTTCCTTTCTTTCCTTTCTTGGGAGCTTTGGAACTAGTTCGTTGGAGAACTTCTCCCGTCTCCGAAAGGGTATCCTCGCCGTCTTCTGTCGGTCTGACCAGATATTCTGGCCTTATGGGGTCCTCTGGATCCTGGTGTTGAATAGGAAACAATTAAAATAGGATTTCCAGGAGAAAACCCATTAGCCCTTACCGTGCTGCTTTGGATGTAATACGGGTTGTCCCAGCTTGCCATGAAACCCTGGTAAATTTGGGCCCATTGTTCGTCCGGAATTGAATCGGTGCCAACTGTTGTCAAAATTTGCCTCCAGCAGGCTAGTTTATGCCGCTTATATATTTCTAAAGGCATTATTTTTTACCAAAACCGCGTAAACAAATTTTCACTCAAGACATGCGTTTGCAAGTTTGCGCTACTTTCCAGTGTGACCATCAAATACCTAAGCACGCAGAGGGACCAGCTATACATATTTTCCGTGAAAATAACATTAATGGGCTTATATACCTTCCACATTTATTTGTTTTAACCCCTTTAGAAGTTAATTTGTAAGCTTTCAACGTTTAGTTCAAGCAGTAAAAGTTATTTCAAGTATTAAGTTTAAGTTTAACGCCTGAAATATTTGTTTTAATATTTCTTATCGACATTTAGCGGAGACAAACTCCACGTAAGCCTCTTGGCTTAGCGAGTACACACACCTGTTTGTCTTTTCCTTGGTGATGGGCTAAAAACCAGTAGCCCTGTTTAAGAACCATCGATGCATTGATGGACCTATCGATAGATCGCTGTTACTTTCTCCTTCTCTGAGCTAATGACGGAGAGCCGGTGTTACGTCGTTCTTGGTGATGGGCAAAACATCGATTGTGGCAAAAAAACATCGATCGAGAAAATTTAAAACATCGATGCTTTCTCCACCTCTAGTAAAAAGCAAGATTGTTTACTTTTTTACTTAGCGCGCAGCGGAAAAGCGGAAAACCGGGCCGGATTCGCGCTCGAATTTTTTTATTATTTTTTTTCGCCCTGCCGCCGCCTGTTGCCGCCAATTGGTGTAAATAAAGAAAAGCGATTTTAGTGTGTGAAATGTATCGAAAATGAAAGAGCTGCCGAAGAAGTGCGTGCCGAAGAAAGAGAGCGGCAAAAGGTGCCAAATTAAGAAGTAAAACGAAAGCAGAAAGACGAAGAGAGAGGCGAAAGCAACAGCAACAAGTGGTCGAAAATGTGCAAATGACAAATTGGTCAAACAAAAAAAACAGCTCCTGTTTCCCGCGCTCTCGCTCTCTCTCGCACACTCCCAGTCGCACCCTCTCCCTCGCACTCTCGCACGCACATCCTCGTCATTGGCCGTCTCGCTCGCACGCGGTGGGAACAGAAACAGAAGCAGGAACGGGAACAGCCGGCGGTCAAGTTCAAGTGGGGGCAGAAATAGGAAGTGGGAACAGGAACGAGAAACATGCGGAGGCCCGTTACGAATTTGAATCGGAATCACTACTTTGTCATCGGCCTGGTCCTGGGCCTCCTGCTCAGCTTCTACATTCCGCAGGACATTTGGGAGCTGGTGCAGCAGGAGGAGTGTCCCCAGGAGGCCGCCGAGAATCTGCTGATCGAGCGATTCGGCCAGGAGTTCGAGCCCCATTTGAACCTCATCAACAAGCCGCTGGCGGCCAAAAAGCCGGTAAGTCAACTGTTCCCAGTCCTAAAAAAAAGGAGAAGAGACTAAAAAAAGGTGTGCTAAAAATAGAAGTGTTCACTGTATGAAAATTGGTAAAAATCTTGAGTTAAATATATCCGTAGAAATGTTAGGTAATTTTACAAATTCTTTTTAACATATTACACAATTTATAATTAAATTTAATTTAAACTTTGAAAAGATGCTTTAATTGAACAGAAAATATTTTTTTAATTTTATTCCCAATAGAAATTAATTTATTAAATATTGAATTGCAGATGCAGAAATTTATCCTACATCCTGCTTCATATACGGTAAAAAGAAGTGCTTTAAAAAAGCCATTACCATTTCCGCATGAGCATATATGTAATAATATAATTAATATTATTTCTAACATTTTTGACAAGTTTATTTTTTTTGTCAATCTTTCGATCTTTGCAATTTCTAATGAATTTTGACAATTTAAAACTTATGTGATTTAATTTTGCGGAACATGGGTTTTTGTCATGGGCTTAAAATTAAAAACGTAAATAAAAATCCGCATCCACAAAGTCTTGTTTCGACTTGCGGCGCCTCCTCGGCTTTCTGTGAAATGGTAGCCAAAAAAATAAAATGCAAATGTTTAGTCGTCCGGCGGCATCGGGCACATGTCTCGTATATCAGGCATCGGCCATCGGACAGTGCTGATAAGGCTTATTGACCTTCCTGCTTATCGCCGGAGCGCCTCACTCGACTACCCAGAATTTCTTCGCTCAGGATTGATTAAAGCGAAAGCCATCTCAAAAGTCTCTGTAATTAATTTACTAAAAAATAAAAACCCCTAATTTAGGAAATCTTTACCTTATAATTAGGAATAATAGAGATCCTTAAAAAAAAACTTAAAAAAAAATTGATTTAATGGACTATTTCAACTTAAGATCACATATTTTTTTCTAGAATAGTTATAGAACAGTTTCCAACTGTTAAGGGTAAATATTCAATACCACACATGTCGCAGAAATCTCCCTAAATCTCCTCTCCAACACGTGTGCCTCATAACGACTCTTCTAACTTCCCGAGAAACCTCTTAATCAACCAGTTATAGTTTCCGAGCGAGCAGTGCAATTAACACCGAGCATTTGTTTCACATATTGTTTAAAGTATTTCCCGGGTGCAATGACCCATTCCACACTGCCTACTATATATTGCTGCCATTTTCGACCGCCGCCCTATATATACCCATATATTATTCGGCTTGAATTATTCCGCTTATCGGTGAACTCAACTCGTCGCACACCAACAACTCAAATTGCCACTCTTTAATTTATATTATTTATTTATATTTTGCAAAGCTCAACTTCTAGCGTGACTTGTGGAAAGGAAAGTTCTCAAATAGCCACACTGCCTCGCTTTTCCAAGTTTTCAATGCACTGTGACTGTGAATTCCAGACGATCGGCTGCCCGCTCGTAAATTAAATTGAAATAAATAAACGCATTGGGAATTATGACCCGGCGCAGCAAAAGTAAAGAAATGTTAACCGATACACCGTTCGTTTGTATTTGGAATTATCCCCACCGATCGAAAGCACAATTTATTGAATTAAACTATGTGAGCGAAAAAACACGTGATATTCTCAATAGGTCGAGCTTGGAATACTCTTAAAAATTTTGCAAATATTTTCTGAGAAATATCAAAGTTATTCCAAAGTTACAAAATAATCATTTCAATATTATTACTTTAACAGAAAATCTTTAAAAATTACTGTATTTCATTTGAAAAATTATTCAAAAGATCTAAGAGTTTTCTTCAAATTTCAAAATTTAATAGATAAACTGCCTGCCCATTTTCAGAGTCTCTTTGGAAGGGCATTCTCCCGACAACAATTCAAATCGATTAAATATTTTCTTATGGCATACGCTTTTTTCGACCTCATGTTCAGCAAATTATGTTGGCTTTTTTTTGTACTCCATATGCTGACGTTTGCGTTTTGTTTAACACGTCGGATATACCTACGTATATAATTTTTTGTGACGCCGCAGCTTAATAAAATGTTAATAATTTGTTGCACGTTTTTATGACATCGCAAACTGGATTTTTGCCATTATTTTGGAGGTGATGTAAAAGTGTCGCCGAAGTTGTCGTACATGTCCCAATTTGAACTTTAAGGGTCTGCCCGAGGGGAATTTGAAATTAGCTGAGTTTTTATTGGGGGATTTTGTTTCTGTAGAAATTCTGTAGCATTACCAAAAATAATTTAAATTAAAATAAAAAAATGTAATATAATTTTAATCATTCTATATTGAACCGTATTATGAACTCATTTTTTTATAATTGTTAAATTTTGTTTATCAAAAAACAATATAAAAACAATTTTTATAAATTAATAATCTTTTTAGGTCACCAATGGAAATCTATATTATTTTAAAACCTCCGTCAAGAAATTGCCTTTGTCCAGTTTAACGATGATTTGCATAACTCTTATGTGTTTTATTTTTCGGTTCGGTTTTTTGTGTGTCGGTGAAAATGTTCACTTATATCTTTATTATTGCCTTTTTATGAGGCGCACATGGCTCAAGAGTCACCATTTCTTTGTTGGTCTTTTAATGTGCGTAATGAGTGGATGTTTGTAGTGAGGTAAGGGTAGGTTGGGTCAGTTGTTGTACCCTATATCTCTGATCTTCAAATTGCCAGTTCCCTTAACCTCTTAAAAATGCCCAGGAAACATAGACGATTGATTAAAAATATTTTCTAATAACTTATAGATAAGAATTGGGATCCGCATTATATTTATTATTATTATCGGGACTACTGGGATTTTTGAGATATTAAAAGTAACAAAATAATTAAGCCCTGACCTAAATATTCGGTTATATCCACCTTTATTCTCAGTTCTAAACAGGTCAGTACCCTGTGAAAGGGTATAACGAGATTATACTAAACTCGGACACAAGTCGTCTTCCATTCACTTAATAAAAGACAATAACTGCGTTTACTTAGTGTGTCCGTGTTCGTGTGTACTTGTTGAAGTTAAGGCAAACATATCTGGACACAGATATAGGTACCTATATATTTATATACATACCTATATACGGTACATACGTACTGAGTGCTATTGTGTACACACTATTGCTAAGTGGAAGTTAAGTGAAATCAGAGCCGGCAGCACTTTGAACTCCAACCCACGGCTTTTTTTATTTTCTTCTTTTTTTTGATCGTTGGATCGGGGAGATCCGAGATCCCGATGATCGATGTCGAAGATCTGGGGATCTGGGGATCTCTCGACACCTGTCCAAACCGACCCAGTTGGCATTCGGACATACTGTTTGTGTTTTGGCTTTCAATTCAAATCGTTGGGGTTTCTAAATTTCCGAAAAACAAAAAAAGTAAATATATTGAAAAGACATGGCGTTGTGCTCCCGCAACATTGGGCGCCACATGTGCATGCTGATGCGTCAGAACTTCGCCAAAAGTTGCGAGAAGAAGCTGAACGACCAGATCAACATGGAGTTGAAGGCCTGCCACCAGTACCTGGCCATGGTGAGTGATCCTGGAGTGAGAGGTCCTTGGGTGTAGCAAGGAGATCTTGCAAAAAAAACACCCAGTTATGGCGAAAAAATCTGTGTTATTTAGAGGATTTTAAAGATCTTAGATCCCAAATCATTTTTGGTTATTCAAATGATGTTGATATTATATCTTATCTTTGGACATTTTGTGAAGAAAAATATAGAAATATTTTAAAGGTTAAAAAAAATATATAACACAACATATATACAAAAAATAATAAAAAATTTAAAATGAGATCTTAAATGATATGTTTATTTCAAGATTATAAGAATGATCTTTTAATTTATTTCAATATAAATACATTACTTTTATAAATAAAAAAAAATTAAATAAATGTACCTACTTTATAAAGTCCTATAAATTCGAATGTATTTCTTGACATTTATTTTGAATTTGTATTAAACTTTTAACTTTTTTTTTATTTTAATATAAATAAGTATTGTATTTATATTGAAATAAATAAAAGAATTATATTAAATAATTATACCTACTTTTAAAGCCTTATAAATTCGAATGTATATCTTAAAATTTTATTTTAAATTGATAAATAATTAACATATTTCTTCGCTGTGTGGATACAAAATACTGCAGGCGTACAATAGGCTATATAAATACTATATTTAATCCCCGTAGGCCTACCATTTCGATCGTTCGGATATCAGTTCCCCGGGACTGCATGGATTTTTTCTCAAGTCGAGCGCCGAGGAGCGGGAGCACGCGGAGAAAATCATGAAGTACATGAACAAGCGGGGCGGTCTCATCGTTTTGAGCAGTGTACCAGAGCCGCAGCCCTGTTTCGCCAGCAGCCTGGATGCCCTGAAGGTGGCTCTGAAAATGGAACTGGAGGTCAACCGGCATCTGCTGGATCTGCACTCGCTGGCCGGAAAGGAATCGGATCCCAATCTGTGCGACTTCATCGAGGCGAACTTCCTGCAGGAGCAGGTCGACGGCCAGAAAATCCTGGCCGACTACATCTGCCAATTGGAAAAGGCCCAGACGGATGTGGGTGACTATCTGTTCGACAAGTACATGGGCTCCGGCATGCATTCCGGCAAGTGAAGCACTCGAAATGGACCACTAAAATCCGCATTTTCTAATTTTCCCCATGTGTACTGAATAAAGATTCGTTGCCCCTTCGAATAATCGGTTTGGGTTTCGGTTTTCATGGGCCCCCCACTTATCAGCGAAGCACCTAGGTCTATAAATATAACCCCTTATCGGCTCTAGAAGTTGCGCAAGATTCTAATTGAAAACGAAAACGAAACCGAATCCGAAAGCGAAGCCCCCCGAAATCAGAAGCTAAAACTGATCCGATAACTATAAGACTGTATCTCCCAGTTGGCAAATTCTGCCACTCAATTGGTAATCCTTGTGACTCAATTGCTCTATGAGACCCAAGATATGATAATCTTGAATCTATAAAGATAAAGGCTAAAACAAGAATGACACAAAATAGCAATTGTTTCCCCCCGATTATATAATCAAACAATTGCAACTTGATAATATAGAAGTGTTGTCTATATGATAAGGATTTGTGACGTGTAAATAGGTTATCTATGTAGAGGAAGATCCTCGAGAGATCAGATAGAAAATGTTTGTAAAATAGTTTATTGAAAGTGCTTTTAATGTAATTACTAAATGTAAATTTAAATCTATTCAAAATATCGATTAATTATTTTGTAATCTATAAAGTTAAGACTTTAATAAGAAGTTGACAAAAAATGAAGTACAAATTTATTAGAATATATTTAGAAGCTACCATACTCTATTAATTTTGTATACTTTTAAGTTCAAACCCGCAAGCCACGTATTAAAGCTGTCTTATAATTACGCAAATTGAGCAGGCATTCGCTTAATTAATATAATTTAAATCTAACTTATGCTATTAGCAGAGGCTCGAATTAAGTTTTCCATGATCTAATCACCAAAGTCAGTCATAATAACGAACAGAAGCAGCGGGATGTGGTCTCCATGGGTGGAGTTTTTATGGGGCATTCCCACATTTGCCACATTTCAACTCACCCAGATCGCTCAGATCGCACAGATCGTTCAGATCTGAATGGTAACATCTTGGCTGGGGCTTAATTGAAAAGCGCGTCGCATTTCCGGTCTGAAGTCTGAGGTTCGAGGCATTTATTCGGAGGCAGACTGTACAGTTGCGATACAGTTTGCCGGCCCCAATAAATTGCCATAAGCCCCGGAGACTAGACGATGAGGCCTACGGTATATAGAGTCTATATAGTCTATATAGTCTATGAGTATTCCTCCCCCGCGGGCGTTAGAAAAAGTCGGTGTGTCTGGTCGACGGCGCACTTGTCCCAATTAAGATTTCTGTCCAATCCAATACAATTTGCAGCTGCACAGCAGCTCTGCTGGACATGTGGAAAAGCTACAGCCGAGATTTCCAAATGTCTATATATATGGCATATATATATGTACCTGATCCGTATGCCAAATGTCTCCGGGCACAGCGAATATTTTTCATTTTGATGTCGAAAGGTGTCGTCTTTGGATTAGCCAATCAATTTTAGATCGGATCTTTAAGACCTCTATCTGAAATCTAAAACTAATCAGTTTATTTATAAGAAAATCTCTAGTTAAAAATATATTTAATGTAGACAAATTTAAATTGATTTATCGATACTAAAATCAGTTCATTTGAGCTATTAAAACTACTAACGTATAATTACAATCCACTTGCGATTCCATTCATAATTGAATCAATTACCAAGGGGCAACCAATAGAGCTGATCTGTTAATTTAAATAATTGACTTTAAATGCGGTTCATTGACGTCTTTAGGAAGTCGATTGGTTTGAGGGTATAAAAAAAGAACCATGACAATTTGTAAATTAAACACAATTTTCAGCTCACTTGAAATGGATTTTTGAACAACATTTCAAGTATTTTCCTAACAATTAAAAAGATGTTTCCTAATTTTGTATGTCATTTATAACTTTAAATATAATATAATACAGTTCAATTAATTCGCAATTAAATAGTCTAGTACGGTAATTAAATCATTTATAGGCATCAATATCATATCAATTAATCGATCGTTGAGTTAATGATTCACTTGTGCTTCTATGAAAAGCTCAAAAATAGTTGTAAATAAGTAAAAAAGGAAGGAAATCATGATTATAAACAAAGCTTACTACTTGTAATCGCTCTCAAAATATTTGATTTATATTTATTAGGTCTATATTTGCTTAGCCCCGTACACTCAGGGAAAAAATTGTTCTGATTGTGTCTGAAAACGTGTCTGTTTGAGTCTCAAAAATAGCTTTATACCGTTTGGTATCATTATAAGAATTTATGGTATTATTTTAAGAACGGATTTTTAAGACCGCTGTTCTTACTCTAAGAACAAAACGTACTTAAATTTAAATTTATTTTTAGTACAAAAATAAATTTCTTTGAATGCTCCTGTAAGCATTCTGCCATAGAAGGAAATAATAAGGCCATGGCCCAGGGGCCAAGGTGCTGGATTCTGGTATTATTTTGTAATTGGGGGTACAAGGTTCAATTCCCGCTCACAACACAACTTTTTTTTTTTGTAATTAGTAAATTAACAACTTAACTTTTTAAATACATTTTTGTTCTCAAAGTTATTAAGGAAATATTAATTGAAATACATTTGAAAAACTTTTTACTTACTTTGACTTATCCGGTTTTTGAACCGGGGTCCTCTCGCATCAGAGGCAGACGCCTTACCAACTGGGCCATCGCACCGTGCTTCGCGCGCGTGCATAAGTTCAACTTAAATCTAAATTTACTGGTCTTAAATCAATACCCTTTGGTATCAATATAAGAATATGGTCTTAAAAAAATAAAAGAACAAAACGGTAGTAATGTAAGAAATTCGGTCTTAGATTTTTTCGGTCTTTTTTTTCTGGGTGTATTAAATCTCCAGATGTCATCCATTCGGCTCATTACACTTTGCTTAAAAAGGCAAACACACCCTAAGTAGTGGGCCATATAAAATAATACACCTCGCTGGCTATCTGGAGATTTATTACACTCAAATGCCGACGCCATATAATCACTGTAAACATTTTATCGCGTCCTAAGTTCAAGTTTAACCCACTTCCTGAGTCATCGAGCCGAAATTTAAAGCAATATTCGTCGATATTGCAAAGTGATTCCAATGTCTGTAATATTTTCTCGGTTAATACTCTTAAGTTCTTGAATATTTTCACAAGGGTTCTTTATTGTTTTGCCAGGGACTCAATGGATTTCTCTGTTGTGCGTTGGCAATGATAAACAAAATTTGAGTTGCGGCCATATATTTCAAAGTTGATTTCGGCTGCTTGTAAATATTATAATTTAATATTTATGCTTCCAAGCGAAGCCACTGAATTTATGATGGAAAATATTGCTTGTTTAAAGCCATAAACTATTTTCTTTAAGACATGAAACTTTACAGAAAAAGATTATAATAAATTCTATATTGTCAGAAATATAATATTAATATTTTCTATTAGTGATTAAATTTATATATGTTTTTCCCTTCAAATTAATTTATTTGTAAGCTTGATATTGAACCAAATCCCTATATATCACAATCTATATATCTTTGATGGGGTGGGGTTTACAATAATTGTCATGGCGCTATTTTTTATTTCTCTGACGAAAGAGCTGCCTTTACTGCATGCCACCGAGTAAACAAACAAACAAACGAAAAAGTTCCTATCTTTAATTAAATTTTCGGAATGGAAAATGAAATTGAAAATGGCTTTTGTTCCCATTCCAATTCCCATTCGTTGGCGTGGTGACGTCGTCTTAGCCATATCTACTGATAAGAAGGCCCCATCGATAAGCAGGTTAGCCAGTTGGCTCCATTGCCTTTCGTTCTGGTCGTCAATAAATTCTCCTCTTAACTCTTTGGCTCACTTCCGTTGTTGTCATAATTACGTCACAAGGTTGTTGGGAGCGCATTTCTTATCTGTGGCCCACGTGCCCCAAAAAAAGATTTTCTCGATCTATCCGGGGGGATATTTCACTATATTGGCGATTCGTTTATGTGGAATTTGGATCAAAGATGCGAACTCATTGTTCAGGTGAACAAACCTTTTAGTGAATCACATATTCGCCTGGCACGGCCTTGTTACCGAATTGTTAAAAGCCGACAAGTTTTTAGGAACTGCTATACATAGCCTGTACAGTGATCGCTAAAAGGAATCAGCTTGCGGAAAAACTGACTAATTTAAATAAATATATAATGATATTGATGATAATAAATAATAATAAATATTTTAAAAATGTGTCTTGGAATAAATATTTTTCTAAAATTAACATTGAAATAAAAATAAATTTATTGTGATCTTAAAAATTAAACTCAGATTACAGTTTTATAATTATGATATCTTGAAAGTTGTATAAGCAAATTATATTAAATTTGAATCCTATTTTGGATTTCTGCAAAACATTTTATAAATCTTTCCTTTTCTGTTTTATTAAAACAACAGAATGTGTTAACTCACAGCGACCACTGTTTTGATGGTGATTTCTTGAAAAAAGTTTATTCATTGAATTTCCCATGCATCATTCATATTTAGAAAAGCATTTTTATTTACCCAAAAGCGCTACAAAATATCCAAGCGAACAAACACAAAACTCGAGAGCGATCTCAGCCGATCTCATCTCGACCATTTGGATGTTGTGTTTTTTTTTCGCTGTTATTTTTACCCGTGGTTTATCTTTCGGCGATATTTACACATTTGATGATTGGCAAATGTGCGTGTGCGTTCCGTCTTCTTAGATTATATATATACGTACGAATAGGTGGGTACCTCAATATGTTGGGTTTATATCTGTGGTATTGGCGCAAGGTCAGATCTTGAACCAATCCACCGATCGACGGATCAAGCTGTGACCCCAGCGTGGTAATTAAAGCGCCACATGGACCCATTAAGTGGGCAGCGATTGCATAAAGATACTCGCCACTGCATTGCATTGCCCGCAATTCAATTAAATCGAAACTGAAATTGAAATTGCTTCTCTCGATCGCCGCCTCTAACGCGACTTTGATTGCTCGCTCGCCCACAGAAAGAAAAACTGGGCTTTAAAACTGGGTGCATATGTCCACATCAAGCTAACTAACTAAATTTGTAGACATTTTTTAAATCGAATGACTCAATAAAAAGTTATGAGCAAATAATGCATAACACTCTTTTCGCGTATTAATATTAATAAATAATAATAATATTTTCTGTAATATTTAATATCATATTATAGATTGTTTAAACAAATGACAAGTTTAAACTATTTTTTTCTGTGCTTATTTCTTACTATTATTATATGTATTTATTAAGGTGCTTACTGCTAATTGTTGCCGCAGACGAGTGTATTTGCTCATCGAGCTAGCAACTATATTCCGCATCCCCACTTCTCTGGTTTTCACCTTCAGATTCGCTAGCCACTTGAGATCCATTCGATCCAAGGACTGTGCCAAACTCAACTTATCAACAAATAAAAAGTATTAACCAATACTTAATTATATAAACAAACACTTTGTATCTCCGTAAAATAAAATATTTGTATCATTGTATTGTCAAATATTCTGTATTATTTTCTAGTATTATATCATACCACCTGCACTTTTTAAATAATAACTACTAAAAAATAATTTAAAAAAAAATAATAAAATTTAAAAACATTAAAAAACTTAAACTTTAGTATATTTTTTAAGATTCTAGAAAGTAAAGAAATACCCCTCGTATTCCTGGGGTGCTTGAAAAATAAAATCATGAAGTAATACCCATCGAAAGTGACCCTGGCCACTCTGTTCGCTTTACGATGCCATATAAATACGGCAGCAAACAGCTTGTTTGCCGTTATTAAAAATCTATTAAGAATGATTTTTAATTAGCCATAATTCCTGTAAACTGCACATTTACCTGGACACAAAAAAAATAACCCGGCGAGTTGGTCCAAAGTGCTTGCACAACCGGCAATTGTTTACTCAACGAGTTCAGGGGGAAATCGAGGTGGATCCAATGGAGGAGGGACCGCCTTGCACGCATCTCTTTGGGTCAACAGTGGGTTAAGATGGTCAGTGCCATAAATTACTCAGTCAGTTGCATGTATGCAAATTTCGAAGGGCGGCTGAAAACGACCACTTAAATACTAAAGCTAAATGAAGTGTGTTTACCTATTTCTATTGTTTCTTTCCCAAATTACCCTGTACAGTAGGTCTTTAAAACATTTCAATTCTTCGGAATTCCGCCAATACTTGGTAGTAATCCATTAAAATTTCCCAGCAAAACCATTAAATATTTGGTGCTATAAATCTAATGAGCATTTGTTTACAGCCTAATGGAAGTCAATACTTAAAAATACATTTTATTTCAATGCAAACAGTAGTAAAAATACTAAACATTTAACGACTGCAACAGAAAAATGATTAAATGATTTTTAGTTTAATTTAATTAGCAAGTATTTCTTATCAATTTTTCCTTTTTATTCACATAGCTAATAAGTTAACTAACCCGAATAAAACAAGTCACATGCTTCTCCTAAGACATAATAAATAATAATAAGTATTCCATTCGACGTCCCCGGAGAATCTAGTTGTCAACTTTTAAAATCACATGGTATTAAATCCATGACCTGACATTATTATCATCGTTTCGCAGGCATTCCGAGAAACGCAATCGGTAATAATAATTTTTTTTTAGCTCAGTCATACCTGATCACAAGAAAAATAACAAGATAGTGGATAAAATTGCCTTTCGACGGGGCATTCCTCGTCACAGTGCCAAACTTTGAACAGTCATCTAATCGTAAAAATAAGAATTAAAACTTAGCCTCAAGTGGGCAGAGAAAAATGGAACCGAGCCACTTGAAAGAGTTTCGGGTTTACGAGGCAGTCCGGCCTGTCTTTTCGAGTACTTAAGCGTGGTGGAATAGATGTAATTGGGCAGATACAGATACTAGACCCTTAACGCACTTTTATTGGCTTGAGTGCATGTCAGAAGTTAAAAATAGTCGGGTGAATAATGAGACTTTATCTCTAGATGGAACTACATACCTGCCTTTATGCATAACTATACCATATCCCATATTGATTCGGGGAATGCCGTTGGGTTTATAAATAAACCAGCCTCCCAGACAAAGTCACGTACCATGTTTGGTAATTAAAGATCCCAAGATCGATCTACTTAGATATCAGGAATTTTTCACCCTAAATCATTGTAGATCATTTTCAAGATCGCATAGTTGAGTTATGAATACGATTCCCGGAAATGGTGAGGTTAGTGATCTAGGCATTTGATTCCTACGATTACAAAAGCAAATATTTATTTAATGCTAATTGTTGAGAAAATAAATGAATAAATAAAAAGAAAATAAATTAAAAATGTAATATTATATGAAATTTATAGATTTGATATTACAGTAAACTAACCTAATATTATTAATGATTACAAACTATAAGCAAAATTAAATTAAATTAAATAATTCTATTTTATAAATAATTTGGGCTTTTCTATACGATAATTATTTAAAAAAAATCCCAATATTTTATTTTAAATTGCAGGTGAAAAATGTGATTCGCCCGCGCTACTACTCCTCGGAGCTGGGGATCCGCGAGAAGCTCTTCATCGGGGTGATGACCTCGCAGGAGCACATCAACACCTTTGCGACGGCCTTCAACCGCACCACCGCCCACCTGGTGAACAAGATCAAGTTCTTCATCTACGCGGACAGCGTGAAGACCAACTACAAGCTGAAGAACATCGTGGGCTTCACGGACACGCGGGAGAGCCGCCGTCCCTTCCATGTGGTCAAGTACATAGCGGATAATTATCTGGACGAGTACGACTACTTCCTGCTGGTCCCAGACACCGTCTACGTGGATGCCCGCAAGCTGGTGAAGCTGCTCTACCACATGAGCATCACCTTTGACCTCTACATGGGTGGTGCCCGCATTGGGTTGGATCCTCCGCCCGGTGGCAACAGTGCCTCGATGGACGACCAGCCGCCGGAGGATGAGGCTCCCGGGGCCAGCGATCGCAACTACTGCTCCCTGGAGGCGGGCATCCTGCTCAGCAGCAGCGTCATCCGCAAGATGCGCAACAACCTGGAGCGCTGCGTCCGCATCGGAAGCACCAGCGACCACAGCGTCAACATCGGGCGGTGCGTCAAGTACGCCAGTCGGGTGGCCGGATGCCAGGAGAGCTTTCAGGTGAGTCCGCCCGACCAATACCGACTAATCCCAGCCGCAAAAGGCAGGAAAAAATATAGTAATGGCTTTAAAATGGCAAAAAAATAGCTTTACCGAAATTTAAAACATTTTTAAATATTATTTAGAATATTTAAATGTTTAGGAATTTTTTTAGGTAGTAAACACTTAACAAATAAAGACTTAACTATTTTTGGAATAATTTAAAATGTTTTCGCCAGGCACGGAAAATAATAGTTATTAGTAACCTTCATTTTAAAAGGACTACTCAGTTTATACACTAATTAATTTATTATTTATTAATTATTTAAAATTGTAATATTAAATCAAAAAGAAAACTTTTGATTATTATTCTGGAAAACTCAGCAATGAAAAGATTTAAAACAAAACCAGCACAATTTATTCCCAAATGTGCCCAGTGATTCGAGAATAAATTGTATGGGCTTCAATTAATTTGCCGCCAGCATTTTGTGCTTTTCAATTATTTTTTGTCGCGAAATCTGTATGCACTATACATATGTCGTTTTATTTATTTAAAGCATTTTTTACATAGAGAAATATATCTCAATCTTTGGCCAAAGAAAAATATAGTTCAATTGAGATTTTTTCTCGAACAGTATAGACTTTTTCTATATGTACCTACAGTAAATCAGATTGATGTATAGAAAAACTTAAACAATTATACTAAAGAGTATGCCATTGTATAATAATGACTGAAGCTGATTTGGTTCTTTCTGAAAACTCAACACCAACACTGATGAATAGTGACCCTGAAAAGCCAAAGAAAATGAAAAAAGAGTTTAGCTCCAACAACAAGCAAGACAGTGGCGTACATGGGTTTTTAAAACGGGGATACTTAAATTCAGAAAATTTGTAGGGTATAAAAATAGTGATATTACAGTATTAGGGTTTTGAAATGAGGTTTTTGTTTTTACCAGATCGAAATCGATATTTAAAAACTAAAAGCGAAAAATATTTATAAAAATATATTTATATGTATATGTATTTTTTTCACTTATCTTTAAACTTTAATTAATTTTTGTAACCCCCTTAAACCTCTTTGTTCGCACGCCACTGGCCAAGCAAACAAACTCGCATCGCAAAGAGCAGATGAGCAACCAAATTCAGAGCAAGACCAGAATTTCTCAGTTGATGGACAACACAGTTCAGTTTATTTAATTTCCAAGTAGCAACAAAAGAATCTCTTTGCCGTCGATTAAGTGTGCGTAAGGGGGCGTGGCACTGGGCGTCGTGACAGTTTGAGAGCAACTTCTTCAATTCTTAAGTTGTTTTATCTTCCACTTGTAAATATAAAAGAATATTTAAATAAAATATAGTTTTTTTTTGGTTTAAACAAGTATTTTAGTTGTATTTTATATTTTAAATTTATGTATCCAAGTCGATAGATTATAATTCCTGGTGATTATTGTAAAATTTAGAAGTTAAAACAAAAATAGGTTCAAAATTCCATATAAACACTGTACTTCCTTTAATCCAAATCTCAGGTGGGTGTGTCTTACTCATTATCATTTCTGATTATTGCTCTATTTATATGAACACGCAGTTTAGTTTTGGCATAAACAGTCGAAGAGCCGCGAGTAAATGGAACTTTTTCCGTTGAGATGTTAGTTTCGCGTTCGTTTGATTTCGATGGGTTTGTTTGGATTTGCGTTTATTTATGCGGTGGGGCAGCATGGAATGATTTATGTCCTATGTGTGGTCTCTGCACATCAGCATACAGTTATAGGTAAATGTACCACCGAAAGTTCGAGCTATAACTTGTATGTTTTAGCTAAAATCATTTGTTTATTAAAGTTTTGTATGTCAACTTCCTTAGAGACCCATAGAATGTGGTTTCAACATTAAGAAAAAAGTTAAAAAATATTGTATTGGACCAATACTTCCATTGTTACGGTCAAAAAACGAATTATTTTTTGTGCAAAATTAGAATCTCGGTTTTTGGTAAAAATTTGAATTTTTTCTTTTTGTTTTTTTGCTGTAACTTGGCTAAAAATGGTCCTACACCAAAAATACAAACTGTTTTGAACAGATAACAAAATAAGAAGTAAATCCATGACACTTTCCGGGTGATCTTGGAAAAATAAAAATTTCGCAAATTTTCAATTTTTTTAAAAGGGGGTACCCCATGATTTTTTTGCGAAAAATTAAAAATAAATAAATTGTCAAGGTTTAAATGCTAATCGTTAGAAAATTTGATAACGAGTTCAGAAAGGTATGACATTCCATACTTTGAATCAGTATTTGCTTTGTTATATCGAAAAAACTGCTTTGTTTTAGCGAAAAAACTGTTTTGTTTTATTTTGGAAATTGGGGATTTTGGTTTTTTCTTTTGTATTATTAATTTCAATTTACTTATTTAATTTCAATTTATTATCGATAATATCGATGTTTTTATTTTTAGTCGATTATTTAATTGTATCGTATAATTATCGTTCATTGTAGACGACGTACTTAATGTTTTTATTTCGACTGCAGCTGTCTAAACAAAAGCGGAGATATGCAAGTGTGTTTGCCGGGGTGTTTTCGCTTAATTAACTGGCCTAAGGAGTTTGCTTAACGGCATCATCAAAAGCTGCACATTTTGCTGGGGAATTGATTAATGTGCGCGGTCCAATTAAAAATGCTGCGAATGCGAAATAATGCACAGAATGGGAATGGGCCAAAGATATGAGCAAATCCGCCATCGAATGGGCGATCTTTGTTCCATTAGCGCGACATTGTTAATTTAATTATGCTCGGTTGTGGCTTTTTTTTTATGGATCGTAAAAGGGATCGCTTGAGGCGAGCATGTGGCAGCCTGCAGCCGTGGGATCCCCAGTCCGACTTCCATTCCACGGAACCGTTGAATCGTTGGCCCTGAACTTGACCTTGACCATGGCCAACTCCATCTATATTTATCTGTATCTTTATTGCCTTGCAGGGCATGCGGCAATATAGCTACGCCTTGGATGCGCCGGGCCGCCGTCATCGCGACTTCAGCGAATTGGCCAAGGAGGAGGCCTTCCGCAATGCCAGCACCGTGTATCCCGTCCAGATGCCAGAGGACTTCTACCGCCTGCACGCCTACTACTCCAAGGTGAGATATATATCAATTTTAAATATCTGTATGATTTTTTACTGCTCTAATTTAGTATGATAACTCTTAACAATAAGGAATTTGTTAATATATATGTAGGTTTCCAGATTTTATCGAAAGTGTATCGAAAATATCGACTTAAATCTCTATAACATAACGGTAGAATGAATTACTTACATTTATATTATTACTTATCTGTATGATACCGATAAGATATTTTACTGCTCTAATTAAGTATATATTTCAGATTTGATCAAAAATGTATCGAAAATATCGCCTTAAATCTCGATTAACATATCGGTAGAATAAATTACTTACTTTATATTATCACCAATATTTTATATAATTTGAGCCTATAAAAGTTAATTATTAAAAAAAATTCAATTTTAAAATGTTAAATATTAAAGTTAGATTTTGAATATTTTATTTTTTAATAAAATTCCTCCAGTAATCGTTAAATAAAAATAGATATAATAAGAGACAGATAAAAATGTGTAAAAAATTTAAAACAATTTCTCTATTCAATCAAATTTTTACTAAAAATACCCCTATATTTTTCCCAGCACCACCTGGAGAAGGTGCAGGAGCGTGGCTATGCGCTGGAGCAGAAGTCGTACCGCATCGCCAACGGGAGCATCTCGAACAAGATCCTGGAGATCCGCTGGCCGCTGGGCGTGCCGCCGCCGAGTGCGCCGGAGACGCGCCACGACATCCTCACGTGGCAGCTGCTGAACGGGACGCACAGCTTCCTGCCGCACGGCAATGCGGAGCACGCGGTGGCCCCGCTGTCGCGGATCGAGGCACTGGACTTTGCCAAGGTCCTGGAGATAGCCCTGCAGTATGCGTCGCTCAAGCATCCGCGGCTCAGCTACCACAGCCTGCACAGTGCCTACAGAAAGTTCGATGCCACGCGGGGCATGGACTACCAGCTGCATCTCAGCCTGCAGGAGGGTTCGGGCCGGAGTCGCCGGCTGGTGGTCAAGAGCTTCGAGGTGGTGAAGCCCCTGGGTCGCGTGGAGGTGGTTCCCTCGCCATATGTGACGGAGAGCACGCGGATTGCCATGTTGGTGCCCGCCTTTGAGCATCAAGTGCCGGATGCTGTGCAGTTTGTGGAGCAGTACGAAAGGATATGCATGCAGAACCAGGACAACACCTTCCTGCTGCTGGTGAGATCACGGGGATTATATACACAGAAAAAGATCAGATTGATATGAGCAGGTCAATTTTATATTTTTTAAAGATCAAGTTATTCATATCATTTTGATATTTAAATAGATTATGTTTATCTTGTTATGCTATACACAGAAAACAAGATCATAGTGATATGTGCAGGTCAATTTTATATTTTTTAAAGATCAACTTGATCATTTTTAAATTATATATTTGCAAAATTAGAATCTGGGTTTTTGGTAAAAATTTGAATTTTTTTCTTTTTGTTTTTTTGCTGTAACTTGGCTAAAAATGGTCCTACACCAAAAATACAAACTGTTTTGAACAGATAACAAAATAAGAATAAAATCCATGACACTTTCCGGGTGTTATTGGAAAAATAAAAATTTCGCAAATTTCATAAAATTTTACGAAAAATGGCCAAAAAATAAAATGTACAGGTTTTAATATATATTTTTTATATATATTTTTTATATATATTTTTTATATATATTTTTTATATATATTTTTTAAAGATCAACTTGATCGTTTTGATATTATATATTTTTATTTAACAATATTTGTTCAAAAACTACTAAATTTGGTAGCATAATTATAATATAGATTTATATATCTCTAACAAATCCTGTTTTACCCCGCAGATCTTCATGTACCGCCTAGATTCGCCCAGCAAGGGCGACGAGGATCCCTTTAAGGCTCTGAAGACGCTGGCCCTGGATTTGTCCTCCAAGTACAAGACGGACGGCTCGAGGATCGCCTGGGTGTCCATCCGTCTGCCGGAGCAGCTGAGCGAACCGGTGGACTCGCAGGCCTGGCTGCTCCACGCCTCCATGTACGGCCCACGCCAGCTGCTCAGCCTGGTGGTGGCGGATTTGGCCCTGCCCAAGCTGGGCCTCGAATCCCTCGTCCTGCTGGCCACGCCCGGCATGCTCTTCAAGGCCGACTTCCTCAATCGCGTGCGCATGAACACGATCCAGGGCTTCCAGGTGTACGCACCGATCGGCTTCCAAATGTACCCCTGCCGCTGGGCGCAGTTCTGCCGCGAGTGCGACACCTGCGACGTCAGCCAGAGCAGCGGGTACTTCGATCGCCACAACCACGACGTGATCGCCTTCTACAGCCGGGATTATGTCCAGGGTGAGTGCGAGGGTAGGAATTTGGGATTGGTTTATATAAGGAGTAGCTATGCTATGCTGTACACAAAAAACTATTGAAAAAAATATAGGATTGATATGTGCAGGTCAATTTAATATTTTTTAAAGATCAACTTCATCATTTTGATATTATATATTTTAACTTAACAATATTTGTTCAAAAAGTACTATATTTGGTATCTTAAAATAGCAATTCTATAACTTTTATGAAATAACTGATATGTTACCATATCAAATTGATATGTTTGAATCATAAATTTCACATCGGCTTTTAATTGATATGAAATAATATTTTATTTATTTTTCTATGTACCAAAATCTCAAAAAATTTTGTTATTTATTTATTGGCAATGGATAATTGCTTTCTGGCTACAATTAATTAACTTAAATATATACCTAAATATTATTTATTTAAATTTAAAGTAAGAAAGAATGATAAAGATTTTTGACTGATTTATTTTGAAGCCTAATTGAGGTATAATAAGTTAAAAATCAATTTAAAAACCTTAGTGAACCTTAAATGAACTCAAAAGAGGGTTATCTGATTACTCATCGTTCCTCCGATCTTTTCCCCTTCGCAGCCCGCAAGCTGCTGCATCCGCAGGGACTGCCGATCATCCGCAGCGACCTGGACATCGACCAGCTGCTGCTGCAGTCCGGCGGCGAGGAGAGGCGGCCGGCGGGCGTGGAGAGCATCCTGGACATGTTCGTGGCGGCGCAGCACTCGGTGCACATACTGCGCGGCGTGGAGCCGAATCTGCGCTTCGGCCAGGATGTGCGGAACCACCTGGCCCGCGGAGGATCCCTGCCGGACAGCCAGCCGGAGCAGTGCGGCCGGGAGCAGTGCATCCATTTGGCGTCCCGCAAGCAGATCGGCGACGCCATCATTCGCTACGAGGACAAAAGTATTCTGCACAAATAGTAAATAGTTAAAAGCAGGGATCCCTGCTGGAATTCAGCTGCTGCTCCTGCCTGTAATATCATCAGTTCCTTTTTAAAATATTTCCATGTGTGACTGAAGTGAACGAAGTGAATGACTGCGACTGCGACTGCATGTGTCGAATAGATCTTATACAGGACTAATGCCAACTCTTATACTCGCACCCAAAAAAAGGGAAACTTTGGGACCCACGTATATAGGTAAACCTGTAGCGGACCTATCTCAATCACCACTTAGTGTTTAGGCCTAGGCAATTCCCGTTGTTGCTTGCTTTAAAGTGAAACTTTCAATGCTCAAAATGGTAGACAGCAATTAGTCAGTAGTTAAATGTAGGAACAAAATGTAGGGGCCATTCAACAGACATTCGATTTTCAGCTTTCAATTTGTCAATTTTCGCATGTAAATACTACACATATCTCTATTAGTGTTTCCTATTGACTCCTATTTAAATGACTAGTTAAGCTAAGTGTTATAGCGCCTAAGTGAAACGAACGATGTGGCTGTACGACAAAATAACCAGATGCCGCCTTGCCTCAAAGTGTTACAATCCCTATAAATGGGCTCTCTCAAAAAACGGTGTGCCAAATAAACGGAAATATTATACAAAAGCTGGTCTAAATTAGGGAGTGCTTACTTGGACCTTGTTCCTCTTACATAAAAACTAAACTTAAGATGTAAAAAACTAATTATATCAGCTAAGGGAAAATATTAATAAATATTAATAAATATTAAATTTGCCAGCAATTTGCTTTTAAAACGAAAAAGTATTGATACGATTTGTTTATTCCAATTTAGTAAATAATCTTTGTAAATAAACAAAAAAGAATGGATATTTTAAAATGAATATTGTTAAGTGCTTGCCAGTTTCCCTTAGCCGATATTTACTGTAGGTTTCTACACTTGACCATTTGCCAGCACATCAGTTTTAGCATCGAATAAGAAGTCTGCCAGTCAAATTCTTATCATTACGATTACGAGGGGAAATCCGATTAATTTATTAAACAAATTATTATAGAAATACACTCGCCAGGAGAAGTCCTCCTCCTCCCTTCCCTTGTCCCCAAAAAAAACCTTTTTTTTACATTTAGTCATAGAGTAAAGTTACTGTATCTGTACTGTTTACGTGTAGGAATTGTTGTTATTGCAGAATAATACAAATTATGTATGTGCATATGTACAATAAATTTAAATGTTTTCTTTTTTCTTCAACTGGATTGTTTTGGGTTGGATTTATTCTTATTTGTGCAGCAGGAAGCTGAGATCCGCTTGGGGAGTTAGTTCTTCGGCGCCGCCATCACTGAAATAATAATATATTATTAATAAATATTTGGAACGTGATAATATTGCATTTATAGATTTTGTCTATTATATATTATTTTAATAATTTAATTCAGATTTTATTTCTGTAATTTTGTAAGAATTTTAGAGTTGAAAGCTATAGTTTTTAAAAAACCATAAGAATCTTATTTAAACTCAACGAAAAATGTTTTAAATAATATGTTAATATAAAGAAATGAATAGGTAATATTAAACCTTTAATGAGATGTATAGAAATGTTTATAAGAAATTATATGACAATTTCAATGTTAAAAGCTTAAATCTTTTTGTCTTGACTCAACGAACAATGTTTTAAATAATATGTTAATATAAAGAAATTAATAGTTAGTTTTAAACTGTTAATGAGATGTATAGAAATGTATATATGAAATAATATGACAATTTTGATGTTAAGAGCTTTAGTCCATAAAAACCATAAGAAACTTATTTACACTCAACGATCAATGTTTTAAATAATATGTTAATACAAAGAAATTAATAGGTAATATCAAATTTTGAATGAGATGTTTAGAAATTTAATTTTAAATAAGAAAAACCCATATATATGAACTTAGCCTTAAAGAGCTTGGCATTGCGATCTTAACCCAACGAACAATGTTTTAAATAATATGTTGATAAAAAATAATATAATATCAAATTTTAATTGAGATGTTTAAAAATTTAATTTTAAGTAGGAAAAATGCGAAATGTCTTTACAATATATTACGAATTATTATAGAACCCATATATCAACTTACGCCGTGAAGAGCTTGGCATTTAGAAATTTAATTTTAAGTAGGAAAGGTGCGAAATTTCTTTAAAATATATTACGAACTAATATGGAACCCATATATCAACTTACGCCTTGAAGAGCTTGGCATTGCGATCGCCGAGGAGCGTGGCCTTCTGGCCCTCAACCCGGACACTGGTGCCCTCGCGAAGACCCAGGACGGGAAGACGGTGGTAGGCCACGAACTCCTCGATCCGCTCGTCCCGCGTCTCGCCCTTGTGATGGCTGCCCGCCTCCGGATCCAGATAGTGCGGATTGATGTTGAAGGGCACGAGGGCCAGGGCCTCGAAGGTCGGCGGATAGGCCACCGGCATGTCGTTGGTGGTGTGGATGGACCGGGTGGCCACATTGGTGCCCGCACTGCTGCCCACATAGGGCAGTCCGCGCCGGAGGACCAGTTCCCGGATGGGATCGATCAGCTTCAGCTCGTAGAGGGTGCGCAGCAGGACGAAGGTGTTGCCGCCGCCCACGAAGATGGCCTGCGCCTCCTTCAGAGCCTCCTCTCGATCCTGTTTCGTGTGCAGCCCCTCCACTTGGTAGCCCCACGGCTCCAGGGCATCCCGCACGGTGGCCGTGTACTTGTCGTGATCCCGCAGAGCGTAGGGCACAAAGAGCACCGTCTTCACGTTGGCACTATAAAATAATAATAGTAGAATAAATATATATACAAAAATATATCGTCGAAGTATGAAATTGAAAATTTAAAAAAATATATTGTGCAATTGTAGCATTTTTTATAAGCGTTTACTTTAAGATTTTATGGTATAAACTGTTTGAAATATGAAATTGAAAATTAAAAAAAATATATTGTTCGATTCTAGCATTTTTTATAAGCGTTTACTTTAAGATTTTCTGGAATGACGTTGCTTATTTTAACAATTAGTTTTGCCTTGGACAAAATAATGTTTTTTTATTTAAGAAAATTAAAATTAAAGATTTTATTTACTTATTTATGTTTCCAATTGTTTTTGTTTATTGCTACATCTTAATAACTTCATTAATTATTGGATAGTATTTAGTAATACCTACATATGAATATCAATTTAGTTAAATTTACCTACATATGTACGTATTTCTTCCATTTAAGATAATTTTAGTTAAAATGACTTTAAAAATGTAAATTATTATTTACAATATATTGTCACCCTATCTAATTACAACCCATTCTCCAAACAATTACCTCTTGAAGAGATCCTCCAGCTGGCCACGCGCGTGCTCCAAATATCCATAGCCGTACAAACGCGACGAGGAGAGCAACAAAAGGTTCCGTGCACCGCCCATTTCACAAGCAATCTAATCGTCGGATTGAATGGTTCACCCAGTCGGCCAGATTAGCAGAGTTTTATGACCGGTCGCTAGGGATGGGTCCCAGAAATATCGAAGTAAATGCCTCCAAATCCAAACAAACCTTATCACAAAGCAACAGCAAGGCGAAAACAGGGAAGTATGTAAAAATGCTTTGCGAGGGGTCCTCACACAAAGAAACTTCGATACAAAAACTTATTTGGTATAGAAACACATTAATTTGGGAACATTATAGAATTTTATAGGCCTACTCCAGAATTTCTAATCAAATTTGTCATTAAAAGCGCTATAAATTCAATTCCCCCTTGAATTTTTTCTGCAAAAATAATTTGTTTGTTAAATTCCCTACAGCTTTTCTTAAACTTTTTTACAATTAAATTAAATTTTTTTTCCCGAATATTGTAAACTTGCTATATCAGATTAAAATTGATCCCCCTTCTCTACGTCACTGCAAGTGCAAAAACTGCACACAACAGCTGAAAATGTATCGATATAACGATATTTCACGGCCAAGGGATGGATTGCATTCGATGCATCGTTGCATTCACAATAGACTGCTATTTTTTTTGAAATTTTACATGTTCTATAAATTATTAAAAAAAAAAGATTATTCCCATTCTTAAACAAATAGCCATGGAAACTTCAACAATAATTAGCTATTTCACGTAATATATATTTGTTAAACAATTATAATTACCATTACACTTTCTGTTCGGCTATTTTGGTGTTCAAAAAGTTTACAATTTATGATTTAAGTTTAGTACGTTTTTACATTCATTGTTTGCTTGCTGTTCTGTTCGGTTCTGTTCTTGTTTCTCGTTGACTAAGCTATTATTTTTTAAAAATATATATTAAAATGGTATTATTATTTTCTTAAGACAGCAGCATCGCATCGCCAGCTGGGGAGGCACGGTTCGGTTATCCATTTTTGAGCGTTGCAAGGCGAAGTTAGCATGTTGCAGGTTTGCTAGTATCGGTTATCTTGTTTGCTTCTCACTTAAATTAATAATTATGCTGTTTCCATTTGTTGAATCTTTAGATTGCTGTTGCTGTTGCTTTTCCTTCATATATATATTTGATTTGTTTTCCTTTGTTTTTTGCTGGCACGCAGACGGGGACACAGACACACACAACATGTACGAAATGCATGCTAGAAGAAGACGGCGGCAATTTACACGGGCACGGCTCAAGGGGGTTAAGGGGGCGCCATGGGTTAACCATTAACCATTCGCCTACTGCGCCGGCTGGTTGTCGGGCAAATCCAGTATCCTGGCCACGAACTCCGAGATGTCCGTGTTGCGCTGCAGGTGCTCCACAATGAAGCTGTGCTTGAGCAGCTGCTCGTAGTTGGGCCGCTCCATGTACTCCTTCTGCAGGCTGACGGCGATGAAGTCCTCGAACTCCGGCGAGAACGTGCCCGCCGGCAGACGCGGCGGATCGTCCTCAACCACCTGAAAAATGAAAAATGATGAAATAAATTTATATTATTACATTTTATTAATATTAAATTATTAAAATTTTAATTACTAATTATTTTTGGAATTTGTATTTTCTTATAAATAGGAACAACAGCTTAACAAAATAGCTTATTGATATTAAAATCAAGAAAATTGCAAATTATTTGAAAACAAATGTCTATACTTTTAATTAGCCTTGCTAATAAGTTACTTGTGGGCCAGCAAAATAAATTATGCAATGCAAGTTGGTTCCCAACGTTATTAATTAACAAGAAAATAAAGCTAACTTAGGTTAGGTTATCCTGTTATTTATATATCATATAATATATGATTAAGTTGTCTGATTTACTTATAATTCAAAATTCTTAAATTTCTAACCAGAGTAGAAAATAATATAATCAAAAACAACGAAGCTATTATTTGTTTTCTATTAGTTTTCCTATCATTCTTAGGGGAACTATAGGTTATTCATAGCTACCTAGATATATAATAAGCCGTTCAGAGTTATATAAAGTTATGTATTATTTTTTAATGATTTTAATGGAGGAAATTCTTTTTTAGGTTTATAAATAAAGCCTTTTTTGTATTTTCTAAAATTCCATCTGGTTTGGAATTTCCCGGGACAGATAAGAGATTTCGAATCGAACTGTGGTGAAGAACGTGATAGCATAGGACTCATTATTCGTAAAATCAAGGCTTTTTTTTAACCACAAAATGACTAAACCAATTCCCAAGCCAATCAGCTGTGTTTTCCCATGAAAGAGTAGAGATTCAAGGGAGAAAATCCCTATAAACTAGTTCCCTAGATCCCTAAAGCCACTCACCTGGCGCAGCTGCTCGAAGGGCGTCCGCCAATTGTCGTACGGGTAGCGGCCGGTGGCCATTTCGATCATGCTGATGCCCAGCGACCAAACATCCGACCGGATGTCATACTGCGCCGGATTTCCTTGTGGATCGATGCGTTCGGGTGCCATGTAAGGCTTGCAGCCGGCATCGATGGTCTTGGCAATGGAGTCCACCAGGTAGCCTTTAAAAGCAGACGCAAGATTAAAGGGAAACGAGATCAAAGGGAGAGGGAATTTCCTCACCTGAGATGCCAAAGTCACAGATCTTGACCTGGCCGGCCCGGTTGATCAGTATGTTCGAGGGCTTCACGTCCCGATGGATGACCTTCAGCTGGGCGTGCAGATAGTGCAGCGCACTGACCACGCTCATGGCGATCTGGGGAGTAGTTTTAATATATATAAATAAATTGTAATAAATTATAAAATATGGGCAATTCTCTGCAGGTGAAAAAAACCATCTTCCAGTACTTCTTTTCTTTTAGCACTAGGCTCAAATTAAAGGTCTTGATTAGCACTAAAATATGTGCTAGGACTGACTATATATTTATATTTCTTTTTTAAGAAATATAAGCAAAAGAAGTGACTTTTTTGACTTCCTGCTTAACTTTCGATTGTAACGAAACGTGAAGGACTATTTTAATGCACTTAATTTCATAGTGTTCCTTGTTCTTTCTTCTTTAAAATGTATTTGGTTTGGTTATTAAAATATTAAGGGGTTATTTTATTATTGGCATTCGCCAGTTTTTTCCGTCATTTTCTTAGGTGGTTTTTCTGTAACCTTAACGTCAAAAAAAACAGTTTAAGTCACTTTAAAAAATACGAAAAAATAATCAAAAGAATTATCCAAGGATACTCAAATTACTTAGCTTAGTTAAGGATCCATCTAACTAGAATCAAATATCAATGCAAAATCATATAGAAATTTGGCTTGGTTAACATCCCCAGAGAATTGCACATATAAATAAATTGTAATATATATAAATTATGAAAAATAAATTAATTATTATATAAATAAATTATTATAATTATCATTATTATTATAAATTAATTTTAATATATAAATTATGAAAAATAAATAAATTACTATATAAATAAATGATTATTACTGACCTTGCCCAGGACGCTCTCCTCCATGCGGAGATCGTGGCGGAAGACCTTCGGATAGAACTTGTCCAGGCTGGTGCTCATCACCTCCATGCAGATCCAGACGTCGCCCTCGCGGTACATGGCCCCATAGAAATGCACCGTATAAGGACAGTCGCTGGACCTCATCGAGATGTCCAGATCCATGACGAGGCGATGCTGTTCGCGTATGTTCACCGTCATTGGGATTCGCTTGACGGCGAGCACCGTGTCGGTCTGCCGGTGGCGCATCTTCTCCACAATCCCATAGGCGCCGCGTCCCAGATCGCAGATCTTCTCCAGGCTGTCGGCGTCGATGTCGAAGGTCTGCTCGCCGATCTGGATGGTGGCCCGCGAGTCCAGGTTGCGTGGCGGCACTCTAAATATGATATGATAAATGATATACGATATATTATGAAGATTTCTAGCGGGGATTACTTACATGGCTGGCTCCGGTTCCTTGGAAATGGAAAAGGGCGAGAGGCGCGGACGTCGCGACATTCTGAGCTATCCTTATATATCCTATAACCTATATATATCATATATCATAGATCCTCCTCCTCTCCTCTCCTCTCCTCTACGCCACTTTCTCCCGGCGTTCCGTTCTCTGCGAAGAATTCTTCGTTTCGTTCTGCGGATTCTGCAAGAAGCTCTGGATGCGGCTATTTTTATCGCATTTGGTCCGGCCAGTTGGGGATTTGGAATCGCCTATTTTGTGGCCCCTTCGACTGGGTTCTTCGCCTCTTCGCTTTGCCTCTGCCTGGTGGCCCGCTTTTTGCCGCCCAACTTTTTTTTTCGCACTGTTTGCCGATCGCCTTTTTCCGCTTTTTCGTTTTTCTCGCTTTTGCCAGGGATGTAAGAGGTAAATCAAAATATCAATGTATCGATAGTTTTACACGCGATAGTTTGGTCACCTGACGTAGCGAATATCGCTACTTTTTAAAAATAGTTTAGGAGTTATGGGTCACACTATCGATAGATTGTACCTAAAAGCGGAGACACATTCCTTATATAGTAATCTGATTTTTACCTAAAATAGGTCTAATTTTTCTAAATCTGTAAAAATATATGAATTATTCCTAATATAGTATTATGACTTTGACCTTAAATAGGTATTTTTCAGACTAATTTTTCTAGTTCTTTAATTTTATAGTAAAACCATAGCAATAAGTTATTAAATACATAAGTTTGAAAATTGTTGAACTAATATTACTTAAAAATAAAACAAATGAAAAAATATTTTACATATACAAGATAATAATACATTTTACAATACAAAACTAGACTCCCTAAAAAGATAATTCATTTTAATACAATTTTTGGGTACTACACTTTGTACATTGTACACATTCTGCAATGGTATCTCTGCTTGGTTCAAGTCCCCGCTAAAGCTACGCCCATCTCTAGTTGCGGTATTTTCTCGGTATTTCCACCACATCCCCTGGCATAATTTAGTGCATTTGCGAGCAGCTCACACACTGTTTTGGATTTGTACACGATTTAGGCAGCAAAATTTTACAAAACCGAGTGTTCGAATGTGCCAGTGAACCGCCGCCTGCGGCCGCAAAACGAAACGATCGCCCAGAACCGAAAAACAACGCCCTCGAAAGGAAAACAGCCGTGGCAAACCTCCCGAAAAAAAGCGGAGGAAAAATCGCAAGTTGTTGTTGCCGTTTGCTGGTGAAAAAGAAAGAGAGAGAGAGGGCGCTGCGTGTGTGTGTGTGTGTGCGAGGGTGTCTCTCTCTAACGCACAGTGACTGTGTTTTCCTTTTTTTCGATTTTGTTTTTGTGGCCGCCAACCAAATCAGAAAATAAAATAAAACAAAAAGTCCAGCTATCTGTGTGTGTGTGTGTGCCGCCAAACAACAACAACAGCGACAAAAAACCGCGCACAACAAAACAATTCACACACACGCACCCTCCCCCGCCAGCGCGCTCGCGTGTGTGTGTGTGTGTGTGAGAGAGAGAAAAATCGAAGAAGTGCTGGCCAAAAAAAAATAGAAAAAAGAAAAATACCAAAAAAAACCCAATAAAAAACAAATAAATACGAACCAAAAGTCGCGAAATCATAAGGATAAATCCGGAAATATGTCCACCATTGAGTTCGAGACGATCGGCAGTCGGCTGCAGTCCTTGGAGGCGAAGCTCCAGGCGCAGAACGAGTCCCACGACCAGATCGTCTCCTCTGCCCGCGTTCCGCCCCTGGCCACATCCGCGTCCGCATCCGCCACCACATCCGCATCTTCGCACGGAATGGGAATCGGCTCCGGAATCAGCATAGCCCAGCGGCCAGCACCTCCAGTTCCTCATGCGACGCCCATCGCCAGTGCCAATGCCACCGCCTCGTCCTCATCCGCATCCGCATCTGCATTCGCATTCGCATCCGCCTCAACATCCGCATCTGCCTCATCCGCGTCCGCAGCTCCGTCGACGGGCGCCTTCGGCGGAACATACACCCCGCCCACAACCAGAGTGCCGCGAGCCACGCCCACACTGCCCCTGCGTAAGTCCTCCACTCCTCACTAGATCTCTAGATAATACTACTCATCTTTGCTTATCTATAAGAATTTAGAACAATAACTCTAGGATCTGAAGAATTCGTTTTTCTTAATGTTTAAATATCCCTAATCAAAGATAAATATCTTTCAAGGGTTTTATTAGTCCTATTAGTCCTACTTGATATTTACACATAAATAATAAAGGAAATGAAAATATAGGGGTTTTCTTTAAGGGAACAAAATTAATAGCCAATACTTATTAACAAGTCCTTTTAAATCCCGAAAAAAAATACTTAGAAATGGTTAACTATAAGATCTAAGATATATTGCTAATAATACCTTAAAATTCCTTCATTTAAATCTTATTGAAAGGTAATGGTTACTTTACAGAAACATATCATGGATTTTTATACATTCTAAAATTCAGGGGTACATTTATGTACTTCTTATCTAGTCTAAAAAGATTTCTAGATTTCAAATTTGTCGAAATTTCCATAAGTATCACTTATTAAATACATTTATCTGCATAATGAAAACGATCGTTCTAAAACGATCGCTCAATTCTTAATAACAAATTCATGGTTACTAGATTTTTACTTAAGTACTCCCTAATCATTTTCCGAGTAATTGCAAATTCCAAATTCCCTGTTTCGATAATGATTCCTAGAAAGATCAAAAACTTTCCTTTCGAACTTTAGACAGGTGAAATCGTTGTTGAGCTCTTTTTTTGACACATGCCGGCTTTAGTGCTAATATCTTGACCGCAACTGTGCGGCGCTTTGCGTTTAGTGGTAATAAAAGAGGGCTGCGAAAGATCGTGATACCCAAAAATGGTCACCAAAAAATCTATATATATTTATTATATACCAACCGCAAGCCACAAAACCATCTTTTGTCCGCTTTTGTGTAAATATTTTGTTAATAAATTATCATTGCCCAATAAGCTTCGTGTGTGTGAGTGTTTAAATTGTGATAAGAGAAGTGCTCATTTCTTGGCTTTTGCCTTTCAGCATTTGAATTCCGCCAACAAAGGGCAACCGCTATCGATTCCCATTCCCGACTGCATAACAGCTGCTCATAATCCCCCCTTCCACAGCCCATCAACCCCCTAACTCCCCCGGCTTTCCACTTTTCCACTTTTCCAGTCCCCCCATTTCTGTTCTGTTTTTCCGATTGCATAGATAAGACAGGCCAAGTGCGAACTACCCAACTTGTTTTCGGCCTTTTGTCAGGGCCCAAAAAAACCTCGTACAGTGGAATTAACAACCGTGCACTGCGACAATTTAATTTCGACTCGATTAGATTAACAATTCCTGGTACAAACGATGTTTTCCATGAACTCTAGAAAATGGTTAATGGGTTTTTGAATAATCGAATACATTTCCAGTCGATTAGATTAGTGGCTTTAGTTTCCATGAATTTTGAGAGTACCAAAAATGGCACACCGAAATTATAACCCAGTACGATTTTAATTGTTGCGTTAAAAATTATAATTAAATGAAATCAGGGTAATAGTTTTTTTTTTTAGCAGATTTAAATGTTTTGCATTCGATTAAATTGGTAGTTCTGAAACTATGAAAAATTGCCTAAAATTAAAATAGATTAGATTAAAATATTTAAAAAAATTTATTACAAAAGGTTTATCTCTTGAATAACAGATTAAATCATTGAAAATAATTAGCTTTTATGTAAATTATGCTATTATATTGACCCCAGCTGTATGTGGGCCACCCGCCACCCGCCACTTACCACCCACCACCCTTTTGCCCTTCTCTTTGGTCATACTTTTATGCCTCGTTTTGCGTATTTTTCTTATTGGATTTTCATCAAGTGTTTTTTTTGTTATTTATTTATTTACTTATTTTGCGTGTGTGCGCCTCTCTTTCTCTCCCGCTCTCTCGCATTGGTTACTTTTTGGCATTTCCGGAGTAATGTCTTGATATGCCCGTTATTTTTGTTGTTAGTATTTTTGGGTCTCACATTTCCTCTCCCCCGCCCCTCCGCACCCCCCTTCTGCCCACACTCATCGGCCATTCCGCCGTGTCTCCTCTTTCGCATGTTTACAAATAGCGTTATTTTTTATGACTTGCTGTTGTTGCAGTTGTTGTAGTTGCTAATTGTTGATTTGAATTGCTGCCAGGGAAAATAACTTCGCAAACAAAAACAAAATCGCTCTCATTCGCTCTTCCTCTTCGCGAGCACACACACACATACGCACGCAGAATGGCACAGTGGGCCATAACCGTTATTTGATTACAGGTCGATTGGAAATCAATTACAATTAGGTAAAAAATAAATTAAGGTTGTTAGCTGCTCAAAACAGTAATCTTATTTGATTTGGGGCCATTTTTGCCCAAGTAACACCCAAGTATCCTGATTTTCCACCTAAACAAAAATGGTATTTGGGTCATAAAAATAAATAAATAAATAATGGTCCAAATATGGATTGTCATACCTTTCTGAACTCGTTATCAAATTTTCAATCGATTGGCATTTAAACCTGGACATTTTATTTTTTGGCCATTTTTCGTAAAAAATCATGAGGTACCCCCTTAAAAAAAAATGAAAATTGGCGAAATTTTTATTTTTCCAATATCACCCGGAAAGTGTCATGGATTTATTTCTTATTTTGTTATCTGTTCAAAACAGTTTGTATTTTTGCTGTAGGATCATTTTTGGCCAAATTACAGCAAAAAAACAAAAAGGAAAAATTCAAAATTTGGCCAAAAACCCTGATCCTAATTTTTCACAAAAAATAATTCGTTTTTTTACCGTAACAATGGAAATATTGATCCAAATATGGAATGTCATACCTTTTTGAACTCGTTATTAAATTTCCAAACGATTCGTATTTAAATCTGGAAATTTTATTTTTTGGCCATTTTTCGCAAAAAATTATGATTTCTTTTATTATGTGGGTCCTATTTAACATTAATATGTATGCTATGGAAACTTATAAATATAAATTAGTTTAAGTTATTTTCATTATTGGGTAGGAACAAAAATGATAATTGTATTATAATTGATAAATTATACTAAACTCCCGGCTATTTCCATTCTCCCATTTCAGTCTCAAGCGGTCCCGGTGGCGGTGGCGGATTCAACCGGACGCGACCGGTGATACTTCCGCTGCCCACGCCGCCGCATCCGCCGGTTTCGGAAACGGACAAGAAGCTGAAGATAATCATGGAGCAGACCGGCAAGCTGAACATCAACGGGCGGCAGTATCCGACGGACATCAACGACCTCAAGCACCTGGGCGACTTGGGCAACGGGACCAGCGGCAATGTGGTGAAGATGATGCACCTGTCCAGCAACATGATCATCGCCGTGAAGCAGATGCGGCGCACTGGCAATGCGGAGGAGAACAAGCGCATCCTGATGGATCTGGACGTGGTGCTCAAGTCGCACGACTGCAAGTACATTGTCAAGTGCCTGGGCTGTTTCGTTCGCGATCCGGATGTTTGGATCTGCATGGAGCTGATGTCGATGTGCTTCGACAAGCTGCTCAAGCTCTCCAAGAAGCCAGTGCCCGAACAGATTCTGGGCAAGGTCACAGTGGCGGTGAGAAGAGGATTGCCACAGCTAGAGATCTCCCCACTAATTGCTTCCTTTTTTTGCATTTCACAGACGGTCAACGCATTATCCTATCTGAAGGACAAGCACGGGGTCATCCATCGCGATGTGAAGCCATCGAACATTCTGATCGACGAGCGTGGGAACATAAAGCTCTGTGATTTCGGGATCAGCGGTCGCCTGGTGGACTCCAAGGCCAACACACGATCCGCCGGCTGTGCAGCTTATATGGCGGTAGGTTATCCTCTCTAAGGAAACAATATTCAGGAAATTAGTAGGGAAAACCCTAGAGTTTAGCAAAAATGTATATGTTTTTAGAACAGACTTTCCCTTTTTACTTTACATTTCACTTTTAAAATGTAGGTTTTTGTTGATTAAATGATTAAAAGGCATAATATAAAATAATAGAAATAAAAATATTTCCGATAATTCCAGGGTAATATTTATAATATTTATTCATTCAAAAAGGTTGTATAATATTAAAGAATTTTGTATAATATTAAACAATATAGGTACCATTTCTTATTACAATAATAGAAACACAAATATTTCTGATAATTCCCGGGTAATATTTGTTCATTGAAAAGGTTGTATAATATTAAAGAATATTCCATTTCTTATAACAATAATAGAAATACAAATATATGCGATAATTCCAGGGTAATATTTATAATATTTATTCATTCAAAAAGGTGGCAAAATATTAAACTATATACCATTTCTTATTACAGCCGGAGCGCATCGATCCCAAAAAGCCAAAGTACGATATTCGCGCCGATGTGTGGTCCCTGGGCATAACGCTGGTGGAGCTGGCCACCGCGCGATCCCCGTACGAAGGATGCAACACGGACTTCGAGGTGCTGACCAAGGTGCTGGACTCGGAGCCGCCGTGTTTGCCCTACGGCGAGGGTTTCAATTTCACTCAGCAGTTTCGAGATTTCGTCATCAAGTGGTGGGTGGTGATAGTGCTTTTATTCGCTTGTTGATCAACCATTTAACCTGAAATCTCTTGTTCGCTTGCAGCCTCACAAAGAACCATCAGGATAGACCCAAGTATCCGGAGCTGCTGGCCCAGCCCTTCATACGGACCTATGAAATAACCAAAGTAGATGTGCCCAATTGGTTTCAGAGCATCAAGGATAGCCGGCTGCGCGCCAACGGCGATCCCAATCCGCTCCAGAGGTGAGCTCATCCTAGGACCAGATCCTTCAGCATTATTCCCACGAACCAACTATTCCCGGCTGATGATGTGTTGTGCCTGATAGATGTGGATGTGTGTGAATAGTGGGTGTGTCTGATGATAGTGTGCGGAGCGCTTTGTACTTTCCCCACTCTTCCGTTTCCGCTTCCGTTTCTGTTTCCATTTTCCGTTCTCTGTTCTCTGCTTAAAGCGCTTTTCGAGTTCAACAGGTAGGAGAGGAAAAACCATAAATCGCGTTGGAGAGCTCCAACTTCTGAACACCTAACCGTAGGATGGGTTTTTTCTAAGAACATGTTTTCGCTAGCCAAACTAATTTAAACTGCTTGCTCCTCCTTCATTATTTTTACTTTCCTAATATATTTAACCCTTGTTTTTGCCCATTTTTACTTTACTCCGGCAAGGCTAATTAACCCCATAAATCTACACTTAGTTCCTCTTTCGCTATCCTTTCCTTTTTCGGCATGTCTAGCTTCTTTGTTTCATTTTAGACACAGTAAAAAAATAAAAGTAATTTTTTAAAGAAATTAGATAGCAATTAGATGCTGATTTGTTGTACTACAATACATGCTCTTTCCAAAGAAAATCCTATATCATAACAATAAAAATATAATAATACATATATAATGCATTTACGTTATGAGAAAATCTATAAAAATTCTTTAAAATTTCTGGAACCCAAAAAAATAATATTCTAACTCGGTAAAACATTCTAAAGATTTCTTGATATCTTTATCTCTAATTTGGTGGAATTCTTTGGAAAGTGCATGTTAGTTCTTTTGTAATCTTGGTCCCTTTGCAACTATCTGTCTATCCTCTAGCAGCCTTTTACCCCACTTAGATCCCATTTCTTAGTATACATAAATAATGAGAAACCAAAAATGTATTATGAAATAATTAAAAAAACATTTTTATATATTTTTTCTCCTTTTTTGCGTTTAATTGACATTTTTTAATTTGAGTGTGTGTGTGCGATGTTTTTATTTTCCTTTTTCATCTTTTTTATTACCATTTTTTGTAGGTTACCTAATTCCTAATACCATTTCTTAAACAATAATGACAAACAATGAAAGAAAACAACCAATAAAAAAACATAATCTAACAAAAATAAATGCAAACGAAAAAGAAAAGAAGAAGACAAACTATAAACGAGAACCAAACATTAAAACCTATCGACATAAACTTAAAACGAAACAAAACAAAAACAAGAGCATTCAAGTAAAACTTGCAACCATCAACTCTATATACAGATATATAAACCTAAATATATATATTACCTATATATAAAGATAATGCCAACCAAACATAACTACTCAAAATACTACAAAATACTATATATAAAAAAAACTCCTCCCAATTAAAATAAAATTCAGTAAGTACGACGAGTTTATTATTCTTATTATTAGCCTTCTAATTATTGTTTTATACGTTAATCGTTATAAACGTTGTAAACACGCCACACGCTCTGCTAACTTTTATTTTAATATTTTACCTATTATTTATTAATTTATTAATTTGCCTTTGTTGATTCTTTGGTTTCGGTTTATTTTCGCATGTTTCTATCTTTGAGCTTGGCTTTGGCATTGGTTATCGTATTTATTTAATTTATGCTTTGTTTGTTTACCCATCTAGAAATGCTCATACACCAGAAAAGGTAATTTCACACTGATAATTTATTTTGTATTGCTTACTATTATTTTTAAGTTCACTTCATTTGGTGTGTCGCTGTCTCGCTACACATTTTCATTATCATTTTTCATTTGTACAGCACATTTAGGTTTCTTGCTTGATTTTGTTCCCCTTATCTTAAAAAGTAAGCTAGCTACTGTAATACAATTTTTAAAGGCCGGATTTTTATTTTAAGCACTCTATTTTGATAAATTTGCATATTTTATATTTTTTTCAGCTTTTTGGATATTTAAAAAAAATTGTTTAGGGTTCAAGTTCCTAAGAAATTCAACTATTACAATTTTTTCAATAAAAAAATGTAGTTTTTCTAAGAAATTACAATGTTTAGCTGGTTTTTAAATATGCCTAGGTAAAAGATATTTGTTAGAATTTTTATTTTTTATAAATGTTTTATATTTACAAATTGGGTGCCGTTTTTTTTTATAATTTACAACATTTTAATTTTAGGAAAATGTTTTTAAGAGGACATAAATGAACATGGATTTATTCTCTGCAGCCATTTTTCGCTTTCGCTCCTTCTGTGACCTCTAACCGTGTTTTCCACCTGTCGCTTACACACAACAAACACCCAAAACACACTCATCAAATTGTATATACAAGACACACACAACTCAGTACACATTACACATTCCAAATGCGACCACAGCTCATCTAAATGTGTTAGATAAATGTTGCCTTTGCGCCGCCGTCAATCTATGTACATGAAACCCGCCCACAAACCTCCCACCAGTTCCTGGATATTCCCATCTACCCATTCAATATATCCCTCTCTTAAAAACCCCTTTAAAGTCCCAACACACCACACAACCCTTCCTTCTGCCACTGGCGTACATTTGAGTGTGCTCTCATTTATTGGTCATTTATTGGTCATTTATAAATCAGTAATTAATTAAACTTCTCAATCGTTAATTTCCAGGGCCACGGCGACTGGAAGTGGAGGCGGTTCTGGATGCGGATCTCTCGCAGGATCAGGATCCGCAGGTGGATCAGGAGCCATCAAATATGGTAGGACAATGGCGCAGAGTCCCACGAATCCGCAGAAGACAATAAAACCCACTCAGATACCGAGTTACCAGCAGCAGCAGCAGTCGCAGTATTTCATGCAATCAGCCACACAACTACCTCAAACAACAACACCAACGGCAACGACAAACTGTTTTGGCGGAAGCGGAAACGGGAGAGGAAACGGAAATGGCAGCGGTAGCGGCAGCAGCAGCAGCGCCAGTCCTCTATCGCCACCCAGCGGAGGCGGCGGCGTCGGCGATCTCAACCGGCTGTATCGCAAATCGCCGTTCATGCAGCGAAAGCTGAGCAACGGATCGCATCATCCGCACTACAAATACAACGACGAGAGCCCCAAGAAGGAGTCCATGTTCAGTAGCATCGGTGGGTTGCGGGATCTATATTATTTATTCACAAAAAAATTATATAATTTTAGAATAATCCAAAAAAATTGGTTTTAATAACCTGAATTACTTGCCAGTCTAATGATTTACTTTATTTAATAATTATTATTAATGTGATCATTACTTACCTACAAAAAATGTGTATAATTTTAGAATAATTTACTTGCCAGTCTAATTTACTTTATTTACTTACTTTAAATTTACTAATCGTCCTCTTGAATTGCAGGTCAATCGATTCTACGCAATCTGACCACATCGCCCTTCAGCCAAAAGAAACACAATTCAGCAGCAGCGACTGCAATAACAATACCACTGCCGCACAACAACCAAACAACATTATTCACGGATGCCGCAACAGCAACAGCAAACGCAATTGCAACAGCGACGGCAACAACACCGCCAAATATTGCAGCTGCAGCAGCAGCAGCAGCGCCCACGACAACGCCAACAGCCACGCCCACTTGGCGCCTGCCAGCGGATAATTCCCAAGCCTACGACAGCTGTGATAGTAGTAGTAATGCGACCACGACCCTCAACTTGGCCCTATCCTCACCCTCGCCCTCGTTGCCGCGCAAGCAATTCGCCACGGAATCGCCAACCCTACAGCTCGCCAGTCAGCAGCAGCAACAGCAACCACAGCGATTGCAGCCGGGCAATCAGAGCCCCATAGGTAAATCCCTCAAAATCTTAGAATATATTCCAAGTTTATCTAATAAGTTATAAGTTGTTATAAGTTAGTTCAAAAATGAAATTAATAACACTATGCAGCATCAAAAATTTACCTCGATGAATGCTATATTTTTGGATTCGTTACGAATTCCCAATATAAACTGCGTTTTCCAAAAAGTTCCCCGACGCAAGGATTCTTAGCAAAAGGACCTCAAAGTTCGAAAAATGGTGAAATTGGCAAACTTTGCGGAGCTCTGAGAGGCAAATGGATGCATGGTTTGATTCGATGTTAAAGTTTTTTAAAAGATACACTCTTTATCTTTCAAACCCCATACTTAGAATAATTTTAGGTTTTTTTTTAAAGGAGAAACAAATTTTAGAAAACATAGTCAAAAAACATAAATGCATACAGCTGCGGTCAAAATAGTAGTAGTATTGCCGCCCTGTGTTTTTAAGGGTTTGATGTTGTCACTTTTTTTATCCAATTAGTCTAATAGTAAAATTATAATCAATACAATATTACCGGGAAAAGACCAATTACAACAACAAACTTTTAAATAAACAGGCGGCAACACTACTACTATTTTGACCGCAGCTGTATGTTTTTAAGTTTTCTGACTATGTTTTCTGGAATTTATTTATGCCTTAAAAAAAATCCTAAAATTATTCTAAGTATGGGGTTTGAAAGATAAAGAGTGTATCTTTTAAAAAACTTTAACATCGAATCAAATCATGCATCCATTTGCCTCTGAGAACTCCGCAAAGTTTGCCAATTTCACCATTTTTCGAACTTTGAGGTCCTTTTGCTAAGAATCCTTGCGTCGGGGAACTTTTTGGAAAACGCAGTTTAACTTGGGAATTCGTAACGAATCCAAAAATATAGCATCCATCGAGGTAAATTTAAAAAGCACTAAAAATGCTGCACAGTGTAATTTATTATTCTTACTTTTGTTGTGCCCTAAGCATTTATTTTAGAGCTTTGTAACATTTATACACATGATTTTTAATAGTTAACTAATTAAATATTAGCTAATTCTATGTAATTGAGTGCTGTCTAAAAACCTTGAGTATTCTTGGATAGAAAAATATTTGCTTTATTTAATAAAAATGCTAATAAAATGTATCAAAAAAAAAATTAGAAAAATTTAAGAACACAAGTGAATTAGTATTTAATTTTTTATTTATTATTAATAGTGTTAAATTATTTTAGACCTTTGTAACTCACATATGATTGCTCGTTTATTGCAGTGCTGCAGCGCTTCTACCACCAGCAGAACCAGCTGCGCGAGAAGGAGGCGGCCGAGCGGTATCAACAGCAGCGCCAGCAGCCGCAGACCATCGGAGTGACCAGCACGAATCCGTTTCACAGCAACTATGTGCCGCCGCCGCCATCGACGCACTCGACCTCTAGTCAGTCCTCCACGCAGTCGACGTGTTCGCAGATCGCCGTCAATCCCGCCAGCCTGTCACCATCGACGGGATCAGGAGGAGATGCAGCAGCTGGTCACTTTGGAGCCGGTGGCAATGGTGAGCCGTTGCAGTACCAACCGCTGCCCATTGCCGCCGAGGCAACGGCGACGAGTCCCACGCTGCTGCCCAGATCCCCGGATCCTCAGCAGTCGGACTACGGCGCTGGCGGCAGTTCCATGGTGGCCAGCAAGCTGAGCAAGCTGTACGCCCGCCGGCAGCTTTTGGGCCAGAGTTCGAGCAGCGGGGCGAGCAGCAGCAGCCTGGATGGATGCTCCCGCGAGCAGCACGATGCTGGTGAGCCACTTCTCATGAATTTAGCAATTAAATTGCCATATCATAGTTCACGAAATATGTTTTTTTACTACATAAAATACTTATTTAATTTTAAAAAATATTCTAAATATTAATCTGCAATACTTCTGGTTTCTTATTTTGACAAATGGTATTTCAATCTATTTAATATATGAATTTTTCTTATACATTTTTTGTTTTGCAATTCAATTTTAAATAAATATAACAAAAGCCTATTCTTATTAAATACATACTATTTAAATATGGATTTAAATCTATACTACTTTCAACACTATATAAATATTTAATATATTATAGTATATTTGATTTCGCTTTGAACGCTATTAATTTGCGCTTGTATTTATACATTTTCCATTTCCGTTTCGTTTCATTCTCTCTTCGTTTTCTGCACACCGCACACCAAAAACTGCACTGCATCACCATGAAATCACCACCCATCATCACTTCACTCAATTCATCTTCATCCAACGAATCCAAACGAATCGAACCAATCGATCAGGCTGGTTCAACACCCTCGCCGGCGCCATGAAGCGGCAGTTTGCCACCTATGTTAAAACCCAATTGAATTCCACAGCCACGTCACCGGTGGCGGCGTCGGCGGCGTCGGCCAGCATGGATCGGGATCAGGAGCCAGTGCATCCGCAGCCGCCGGCCTACAGGAGCATCGTGAGCAACAACGGCAGCGGCGGCAAGTCCTACTACTATCGCACCCTGTCGGCGGCCAGCAGCAGCAGCAACACCAGCCAAAGCACTTCGCCGACGACGGAACCTCTGCCTGGTGGCGGCACCAGCAGCTTCCTGCGACGCTACGCTAGCAGCGGACCAGGAATGACCAGCAGCGGCGGCGGTGGCAGCATCAGCACGCCGCCCAGTCCGCACATCTTGGCCGGATTGGATCGCAGGCACCGCAGTCCGGATCCACCGCCGCGCTACAATCGCGGACAATCGCCGCTGCTGCTGCGCAAGAATCTGCTGGAGCTGAGTGGCCAGCCTCCTGGCTCGCCGCTTCTGCACAGAAGGTGGGTCTAGGGTTTGGATAGCCATTAGAGAGCAGGATTAAACTAGTTAAAGTACTCATTTGGACTTATCTTTGAAGTTTTCCAAGTTGTATAGATTTTTGTTCTGAAGAATTCGCGGATTTATCCTCTGTACAATTTATAAGATCTTAATATTCGAATATTAGACGTTTGCAGTCTTCCAAGTTTGCTTAATTCAAGGTTATGTAGATTTTTGTTCTAAAGAATTCGCGGATTTTTCCTCTGTAAAATTTATAAGATCCTAATATTTGTAGAATAGACTAGGCTCATGCCATCCCGCTCTGAATCATGTCTCCCTCTCCATTTCAGATATGTTTCGGCCTCGCCACCGCTGCCGCCGCCGCGTCGGGGATCCGAAAGCGTGCCGGGATCGCCGCAGCACTTCCGCACCCGCATCCACTACACACCCGAGCCCCAGAGACGCATCTACCGCACAATAGATCAATGAGTGGCGCTGCAAATCATGGTCATGTGATGCTGGTACGGCTTCGACGACGATGCCGCCGGTGCCGCTGATCATCCGGAGGGGGCAGAGCTGCTGGAGCCCATCTCCCTGCCCGCCGTCGCGGCGTCAGCGGCCGGCGACTCGCTGTCGATGCCGGCATATGCCGATCCGACTGGGATGAACCGGCGCATCGGTTGCGGTATCGGTCGTCGGACGTGCTCGGCCAGCGGATCGTATGCCAGCTTGTATTCGGATAGGAATGAATGGCCAGGAGGATCTGGATCAGGACCAGGATCAGGATCTCGATCTGAAGCTGCAGCTGGTGCGGCGGGAGCATCGACGACGATCAGAGCTGAATACCCGTGGACATGTGATTGATGACAAACGAAAGTGTTCAAAAGTCTTATACGTGTTTAAGTGCTTGAGCCAGGCAATCTGCTAAGCAATCAGATTCGTTGCGCAGCTCCAAATTGTACATAGACATATATATATCTGGGAGGATCTATATAGACACATCCGATACTAGTGCAATAGTTGAAAGCAATTCTGTTCGAAGCCCCCTGTATCCAAATCTATTCCCTCTTATATACATATATCTCTTTATCTGTGTCTGTATCTCCTTCAATGGTAACTCTGTAACTCTGTAATCAAAAGTTTACACTTTACACAACGTAAATTATTTAACCGTAGCTCTAAAGAACAACAACAAAATAGCTAAATCGATGATATATGGCGAAAATCCAATCCATAATCCAACAGAAAGTATAAAGGAAAGAAATTCAAATGATTTGTAGCTTTGTATATAGAGAAGAGAGGAGGCGAAGTGCAAAGAGTCGTTGCATTTGCTTTTGCTGTTTGCAATTTGTTTTAGTTTATACATTTCATTAAACATCAACTTGTATGCTGAGTGGAAGGGAAACCAACAACAACAACAACAAAAACAAACAAACAACATTAACAATGGAATTATTGTACTGATTATTATAATTGTTTAATTTATTATGTAAGCGGCAACAAGCAACAATTCAAATTCAATTTTCGTTTTGTTTTTCATTTAAAAAGGGGTGGAAAGGATTGGTTATTTCTTCGAGAATATAAGCAAGTCTGAAGATAAAAACTGCTCAGATTAACGGAACAATTGGAATTGCTTATGTACGGGGAATAAAGAAAGCCATTCGAGTTTTTCGAGATATTTTAGAACAGCTTCAGGTGCTGAAACCCAAAGGCCCGAAACCATTTCTTCTAGTTCTTAGCTTCCACCCTTCCAGTTAAAAGAAATAAAAATAAAAACAAAACAATAAATCATTATACCGAAACCAGAGAACTTTGTTTTACTTTGATTTCAGGTAGTTAAAAAATATCTTTGGAAAATATATATTCTTACTTACCTCTTACCATAAAATTAAAAATTGATTCTTGTAATATTTTTTTACTTTTATTTTATTTTTTCCTGTTATGCTTGGCTCTGGCAATTACAACATTTATTTAGCATTATTCCGCATTCAATTGAGTTTTGTTCTTCAATTAAACAAATGTATTTTTTTGTTAGTTTTATCTGTTTTTTATGTTCTTATTTTTTGGCTATATTGTAGATATCGTCAGCTCAAAAGGAGTCGCGGCTTCACACTGAGTGGGTGTTTTGTTTTTCGATTTCCTGCCTGTTTTGTTTTCTCTTCAAGTTATCTGCTATCAAAAGTATGCCCCACTTGCACCACTCTGCCTGCCGGTGGTTGGGTGGGTTAATTACGGCAGAGGGGCGGTGGGCGGTGCTGATCTGCTGATCGGAACAAACGTATGGAAACAGCACTTATTGTTTATTTTCGGTATATCGGATATCTGCGGTAAATACATTTATATTAATCAGATGAGTACATTCAGTTCAAACAGTATATTTGAGTCGATAGGGCGACGGTAAAAATACAGCTATGCTTTATGCCCATTTAAACCTGTTGCTATTTGTTTTTCTGTAGATTAATCAACACAAAAAAAAAACTTACAACTTTTGTATAACTAACATTAAATTGAACGGCAATCGGCCTTCTCTGTTTCTGTCTCAAAATACTTCAAAGAGTGTTTTCATCAAAACTTTTGCCTGTCACTATTTTCCAAGACCCTAATTTTATTTTTCAGTTTATTATCTTTTTAGTTCTTGTTTAGCTGTTCTTTTTTGTTTTGTTTTAAACATTAATAGTTATTCGGTTTTCGCACATTGAAAGCGTTTATTTATTGGTTTCCGGGGCTGTTTTCTTCGAGGATTTAATATTTTAATTGCTTACACTTATGCTTATATATGTATGACCTGCCAGACACTTGATAAACTTGGTTGTACAGTTAGATATTGAATTTTGATATATGCGTCTTTGAACATTTAAGTGAAACCCTTTTGGAAATGCTGCCGTTTACATTTAGTTTTCCTGTTGCATCAGATTTAGCTTTGTTTATTTTATTGATCAAAAATTGGGCTTTTCTCACTTGAGTACGAGATTGGCAACTGAAGAATTCGCGTGGGGCAAGAGTTTGTCCCTAGATTAAGTATACAGAAATAAAATGCGGTTAAAGGCGGTAAAAGTAAGTGGAATTAAAATTATGAACCTACTTTCAGAGAAGTGGAATTCAATAATACAAAATGTTGTGCAGGATTGACTGATTTCCCAGGGGATCTATAAAACGATTTTGACTATGGATCTTGTATATTTTACTTAACACATTGTTAGGATCTCTTATTTGGTTGTATATTGTGTTTTTTAGTTTAATCTATGGTTTGCTTTGGCCTTCTACGGCCCTAAGTTGAATTTCTGTTCAGGTTTTCTGGGGTTTTTCGGTTCCAATCTTTCGGAAGTAATTCCAATTTGGCTGCTTTGCTCTTGTAGAGATTGTTTTTAGATATATTTTTTGTTTTTTTTGCGGGGACTATTTCTTAGGTCAAGTACTTTATTGGCTATACAAACATACACTTAGATATTGCACTTATGTAACGGTTTTTCTGGTTCTCTGGACTCTCGTAATGGTAATTTTACAGTTTAGCATAACTATAGTTACCAGTATTTAATGTACAGGCCTTGAAATGTAGATACTTATTTATAATATGCTTCCTTGGCTTTTGGTAGTAACAAATGAACAGACAATACAAAAAACAGAACAAAAAAAGCGTTTAAACAGTTACACAGATTATGCTTGCAATTCTCATGAACATTTAAGTACATCATATAGTATTTTCTTAGGTAATAAATTGGGTAACTTTTGGGGTTTTTTCTTTGTTTACTGAAGGAATTTGGAATGGGGAACTGGAATAGGAGATGTGAAATGTGTTCTTTTGTTCAGCTTACATTGTTCAATAACATTGATTAAAAAAATTCTTTTACCTTTTATATTCATATTAATTTGGTTTCCTTTTTTTTTTTTAGTTTTAAGTCTTTGTTTTACATCAGTAAGCGTTTGTTTTTGTTTTCTTTTCTGTTTTTTCCTTTTTTTTTTGCGAATGCTTTTCCTTGCTGCATTTTATTAAATTTTTTTTTGTTATCTTCGATTGCGTGGGTATCAAAAATCGAATGCCACAGAGGTTGCTTAACAGACTAGTCAATCGTACGATCATGTTGGATAATACTTGTAGAAAATTCTTATGCCGTTGCCAGGATCTGGATCTGGATCTGGATCCTCCACCATTATCTTTTGTAGAGGGGGGCGGGAGGGGGTGGGGTTGGGCCGCCGTCTCCCTCCGCTCTCTCTCTATATATCCCCCTAAAAATCGGGGGCTCTTGTCATTCCGGGGTGAATGTAAGAGTTAACAATGTCAGTTTCGATTTGGATGGTTCGGGCGTCTCTTCGAGCAATGGGTCAAACACACACCAAAAAACACACACACAACCAGTCACACACAGTGATCAGAAGTATCTTTGCAAGTATCAATCATTTCCTACCTAGGTATAAAAATTTAGTTTTAGAAAAATTCCTTTTACAATATTTTATAATTATAAAAAAGAAAACAACTTTATGAGAATATATTTAACTTTCACAAGCGAAGCTTAAAAATGTCCACCCGCGGGCGCCAAATGATTTAGAAGTAACTCGAGGAACTGAAAAAAATAAATTTCGAATGAAAATTAGAAGTTAAAAAATATAAATATGTTTTATTTAAGCTAAGGCATGTGGTTAGTGATGTTGAAAAATGAAGCGATGTAAGAAAATATTTGGCAAATGAAAACTTACAAGATTCAGAACTGGAATAGAATTAATTTTAATGTTATGTAAAATATCAATATTCCTCCAATCACTGAACAGATTCACTCGTTAAATAGATCAAAAATTCGCCATTTAATTTTTGTACATTTTTTTTACACATATGTAGGCCAATTTTTGTAGGATAGTTTGTTACGAGGCTATAATTCTCAACTGGTTCTAGCTGCACCGTGGTGATAAATTCGGAATTACGGAAAAGGTGGTGTTTTTTTTTGGCGAATTTCTGTATAATCGGTTTAGATTTAAACTCACTCAGAAATTCGCCATTTAATTTTTGTACATTTTTTTTACACATATGTAGGCCAATTTTTGTAGGATAGTTTGTTACCAGGCTATAATTCTCAACTGGTTCTAGCTGCACAGTGGTAATAAATTCGGAATTATGGAAATAGTGGGTTGTTTTTTTTGTTTTGGCGAATTTCTGTATATTCGGTTTAGATTTGAACTCAGTCACACGAGGGGGAGGGGGTCACACACCCATTGACTTAGTAACGCCGACCGCTGCCGCTGCTGCCGCTGGCGCATCCGCCGTCCCCGCTGCTCCCGCTGGCCCCGTCGGCCGCCCATCTCTTGCGGCGCGCCTCCTTGGCGGCCTGCATTTGGGCGGCCACCCGACTGGTGCTCGGCGCATTATCGAAGCTGGCATACAGCTCCACCTCCTCGTCGGCGGCGTCGCGGGGCGGATGGGATTGGTTTTGCATCTCGAGGGCGGCGGCCAGGGAGGCCATGGCATACGCACGGGCATCGATGGAGGATTGGTTCTGATTCTGATTTAGATGGTGATGGCTACTGGCTACTGTGGCATCCGAATCCGATTGCTGCTCCTGCTGCTGCTGCTGCTCCAAATCGAAACTCACATTCTTACTGTCTCATCCACCCCGGTGGACCTGGACGGTGGCCTCGGCGGACTCCTGCTGGCGCAACTGCTGACGGTACGCATCCAACTCGGGCATCCGGTAGGTGCCCAGATTCACCTGCACCATGAGCGTCTCCATGATGCGTTCGTTCTTCATCGACTTGGAGGGCAGGACGACGGTGAGCAGCTCGCTGGGCGAAATGCGGCACAGGTTCAGATCCCGCGTCAGCCGCTCCATGATGCACTCGAACTCGAACTGGGTGTCCTTGTTCGGATGGTTCTTCAGCTTGCCCACCTTGTGCTGCGCCCACGCCAGCATCGCCTCGAATTTGCGGATCTCCGGCGTCTGCAGCTCCCGGCACATGATCATCTGGACCATCGATTCGGAGAGATGCAGGAATTCCGGGCACTTGAACAGCGAGTGCGCCTTGCTCTCCACGAACGACAGGATCATGTTGACCAGCTCGGAGGCGGATGTGTAGCGCCAGTAGTAGTTCTCCAGCGAGATGAGCATCGGGCAGACCACCTCGATGCGCAGGAACTGCTTGCAGTGGTGGAAGCACGCCTGCAGCAGCTCCGGCAGGTCGTAGTGCTCGGCGGCGCACAGCAGGCCTGCAAAAATTAATATTTCGTTTAAGTTATAACCTTAATAAATAATAGATTGAAGATTAAAAGATTATAATTTTTGATATTTTTTTTTAGTTTCAAGCGATTTTTGCCTGAAATAAAACAGTTTTTACTTCAACGACTCTATAATTCCCAACTGGTTCTAGTGGATTTTTGAAAAATTTATTTGTTGCATTTTTTGTTTACATTTTTATGTGCTGATTTGTGGAGTGGCGTTTAGTATTGGGTTTCAATACATTAAAGAACATACATTTCATATTTTTTTTAATTTAAAACTTATTTTTAAAATAAAGTCTGCGCGATTTGCAATTAGTTACCATTTTGATGAACAAAATTGGATTTGGATTGCTCAATATTATTATTTTCAAGACAATTTTAATTTAATTTAATTTTGTTCATTCAAGAGCGAATTTGGGTGTTTTTATTTTATTTTTTTTACTTTTTTAAATTTAAACATAAAAAAACGATAAATGAAAAATATATGAATGCTCTATTAAAAGAATGGTCGATAAACAATATATTTTTAGTGTAAATATATTTATAAAAATATTAGTTTTACCAAGAATTCGCGGTTACAGTTTTGTGAAATTCAAGAGAACCGATCTAAAGAATTCGCGTTCCCCCGAAATGCTTCGATATATTTATTTACCTGGTATGGAGACGCAGGTCAGCGGACAGGTGCCCGTGTGCAGGTAGTCGAGCAGAACCCGGAACGTGTCCGGATCGAACTCGATGATGTTGAACTCCGTTTGGGCCAGCTTGGCGCGATCGACCTTCTGGGCGTCGGCGCAGACGGAGAGGCGTGGCACGGCCAGCTGGTTGTTGCCCGGCTTGTCCTTGTCCTTGTCCTTGCTGTCCCTGTCTGCAGGCGCCAGTGGGTGGTGTTATCGAGTGGGAGGGGCAGTCGGTCATTGGTCAGCGGTTGTCGATAGTCAATTGGTGATCGGTAATCGTCGGAATTAACGAAATCGAAATAAATCGATTGCAAAGCAAAAACCGCAAATCATAAGGGCAAATCAAATCAAATGTCAGTCGGCAATAAAATAATTGGTGAAACCAAAGGCATTAATTTAATAAGTTTGTGTTGAGTGGCGTGAGCGACGGGTTTTATTTTATTATATATATTTTTTTTTGGTTTGTTTTTGGGAGAGGTGAGGCGTTTGGCGAGTCACGTGAGATGAGAAAATGACAAAATTTTGTTTGTTGTTTAATTTAAATCATTTTGTTTGTTGTTTCACGTTGAATGGATTTTTTGTTGAGATTAACAGAAGAGAGATAGAGAGATTTAGAGTACAGATTGTAGATATAGAAAGTAGTGGAAAGTGTTAGGGGAAGTTAGAGTTCAAAACAGTTTGGTGTCGAATCCAATTGTTTAAAAATGTTACATAACAGTAAAAATGCAAGCAGTTGTGGTGAGTATATGCGAAATGGCGTGGAATGTGGGCATGTTTTGTGGTGAATATTAAGTATACGCAAAACAAAGTCATTTTAATTATTTAAAAAATAAGTAATTAATTTAAATAAATTATAGAAAAGAATTAAAAAGGTATTTGGGCGGGTAAAAAAAAAGCATCGGCAATATACACGTACAAATGATTTGTGGATGATGATATTTGGGTTTTTGGGTATATTTAAAATCACACCAAGTGCAGTATAAACAAAACAGAGAGTGGGTAGTTATTTGGCCAATTGTACAAGGGATGCATTGTAAAAGATTTTGGCAAACGAAGGAGCCACGTCCAGAATATTTTATGCGATAAACCAAGGGGTAACGAAAGAAACACAACAATGAGGTTTGGTGTTCGTTCGACACAAGACATTCGATCGGGTGTTATATATATATATTTAAAAGTCAGTTGAGATCGGAGAGGGAGTTTTTGTTTTTTTTTTAGGCAAAGATGTGCGGCGTGCGATTTTTGAGTTGCAGGTTTAAGAATTTGTTTTTTTTTTAGGATGCAAAGTTCAAGTTTTAGTTTATTTTTTGTAAGGACGCAAGGACGCAGACGGTGGACGTATACGTAATGTGGAAATGCGGAAAATCAAGTCAACACAAGTCGCACAGGAGAGAGAGGAGAGAAGAGAACAAAAGAGAGCGGAGAGAAAAGAACACGCATCGATATGGTTGCATTGCACCGACTGAAAACCCTTACTCGAACAATCTGTCGACGAAATCCACTTCTTCTTGTCGTCGGGATTCAGCTGGTTGGTGTTCTTGTTCCGTATCGATCGTCCCCATCCGGCCGTAATGGTCCCCAGCCGGGAGAAGGCCCTCTTCACCATCGGCGACGAGGGCACGCTCTTCGGCCGAATGGAATCGGAGTCGGGAACGGTCAGGTAGTTGTTGCTCTTGGGCTTCTGGTTCTGCGGGGAGACCAGCGAGGGAGCCGGCCGGGCGAAGATCTCCGCCACGGGAATCTGCGGCGATCCGAAGCCCGTCTGGATGCCGTATAGCATTTCCTGGAAATTAAATCAAATTTTTATTTAATATTTTTACTAAAATTGTGTTTTTGAAATTCAAGACAACAAGAAATCAAAGGAAAAATACACTTTTGAACTTAAAAATATTTAAAATGGTTTAATATGTTAGTTATTTCTAATTCTAAGTGTATTTCTAATTTCTGCTAAAAATTTAAATTAAAATTCCAGAGCAAAAATAAACATTTAAAGGTCCTGAAATGAAATATGATAAATAAATAAGATAAGAATAAATAATGTAGAACTATTTAAATTTTAAATACTAAGCAATGCCTTAGAAACTGTTTTTTTTGTTTACTAGGCTAAACGAAAGTAAAAGTTATAGTCGTTGAACGTAAAGCAGAATTAGCTGGCGTCATATTTTGTCTGGCCATCGTTTAAAAAAGGCTATAAAATGTAAGCACAATACGTTTGAGTGTCCTCGATTTCAAAGGTGGAAACATTGCGTATGAGTAACCTTGAAACAGCCATTTCATTACTCATACGCACCGTTGTCTGCCTTGGTTTTTTTATCGCTGATACTAACCTGAAATACTCGACTCCGCACACCAAGAATGGCTCGGACTCCGATAAATCGAGCCTTCTGCTTGGACTGACCCACCAGGAAGACGACATCGAACAGATGGGCGTTGGTCAGGCACGATGGTTCTTCGTTTAGGAATACGCGGGTAAAGTCCTTGGCCAGCTGATCGTAGTCCTCGAATTGATCGCGAACGGAGTCCAGAAGTGGCGACGAGGGTCGCATGTGACCTGCGGAAAACAGATTGGGGGGTTTTTCCCTATCAGTCGGATATCTTTTCAAGTGTTTCTCTATTCAAAAGTCATTGCTTAAAAATATTGGGATGTATTCGCTGAAAGAAATTCGTTTTAAAAGTTAAAAACCATGCACATGACATGTAAAATTTATCTTTTTAATAATATTTCATACAAAAATTGCGTACAAATCTAGAATTATTTTACATATTTTTTAAATATTATAAACGGGTTAAGGCACCACCCTTAAACACTTCGAGGCCTTCCAATCACACACATTTAATTGCATTCTGAGTGGAATTCATGAAGGTGAATGCAATAAGCAAACACAATCAAATAATTGCAATTGGGAGACATGGGTTCAATAAAGTCTTCACTGACCAATATAATTGAACGGTTCCTGGGAGTATATGTACATATGTGCATACAGCTGGGGTCAGTTAAAAAATCATACAATTTTATTAATTTATTTATTTCTTTTGACTAATTTCTACAATATTACCTACCAATTAATGTTCAAAAAACGCAGATTTTAAATCTGTTATGCCTAATTATTTATCTTTTCATTTTTAAAGTCATTTATTAGTAATTTTAAATTCCTTGGAAATTATAGAAATATTTTGAATACAAAGTTTCATTAGATTATTTAGTAGCTTTAGTTATTTTATTTTTTAAATTCATTGCTAGCTTTAAAAAATTGATTTTTTTGTCTGATCCTATTAACTTGAGCTCAGCTGTATTTGCAGATATGTGGAGTCCGAAATTTATGCAGTTCCCCAATCGCATTGAGATGAAAATGCCAAACTATTGGAGCAGTAATTTGCATAATTTCCATTCCGATAGTTCCCATTGGGGATCACTTCCGGGTTGTCTCAGTGTGTGTGTGTGCGTGTCTGTGTAAGTGTGAGTGGGGGGAGTGTGTGTAAGTGTGCATGAATAAATCAAATTAGATTTGTGTTGTCTAGTGCAACAAATAGCAACAAATAAATAACAAGAAAACCAAACAAAATCACAACAAACAAGAAACAGCAAGCAGCAACAGCAACGACACAGCACCAACAACAACAACAGCAACAACAACAACGACAATGAGAAGAACAACATCCTTGGATGGGTGGTTTTTTGGGTGGTGGTAGGTGGCCTAGGGTGGCTGGAACAATAGATATCCCCCCGCTGATAAAATAACACAGGCATGAACAATATTTCTTGGCCGGACAAGTGTCGGTGTGTGTAGATAAAGGATGAGCAGATTGTCCTTGTCGGGGGGCCAAAGTTGACAAGAGAGAGGGAGAGAGAGAGACAGCGAGAGAGAGAGACGGCACTGTGATTGCCTCGAGCGACGACTGCACGTTTCCGGTGGGCACAAACACAGCCGGATGTGTTAATGGCGGAAACGGAAGTGTCAGTGTGTGTTTCTCCCTCCCTCTCTCTTTCCCTTCTCCCTCTCTCTCTCTGCGGGTAAAAGTTGAACCGAAAGCAAGACAAAACGATTAATCAAACATACTCGCACAGAAAACCGTGTCACAAAGGACCAAATGCAAATGTCCTTTTTTCTATTTCCTTTTTTTTCGGCTGCCAGTAATGCCTGCAATTTGTTCTCGCGATTTGTTTATAAATCTCCTTAAAGTCTCTGGAAAAATATACAAAATCCTGGCGACTCGCTTTAAGGATGGAAAAGGAAATGCACGGAAGAAGGTGGCAAACTAAAGGATATACTAAGAATTTTTTCTTAATTTATGACCAAACTAACTCTGTTATTTACAATTGTGTTATATTTACACTTTTAATTGTGACAATTCCTAACTCATTCGACACGTAACAAGTTTATAAATCGATCGATATTTATATAAAATCAATTAAAGTTAAAACGAAATCAAATTGGAGATTTGTTTGCAAACCTTTTTTTATTTTTTGGTCAACAATAACTAAAATAAATTATTTTTGGAAAATAAAACAACAAATAAAATAGTTTTTAGATTTTCTTATGAACCCTAAAACCCTAAAAATGCTTTTTTTGCAGAAAACTTATATATTTTTTTGATTATATAAATAACTGTATGCTTGTTCTTTTGCTTATCAAACCCCAAAGACATTTCTGCTCTTATAATGATATTCTTCGCTTGTAATAGAAAACAATACCCAAAGATTTGCCCCCTTGATTTTTTTTCAAGGAAAATGTAAATATTGAGGAGTCATTCGTTGAAGGCAGGCAAAAAGAATCATGCGGGTGGAAAGGAAAGAAAGGGGCGTGTTATTGGGCGTGGGGGCGTGGGGCGTGGCACACATACTATGCCTCGCACACAGGTGCAACATGGCACAACACGACGTGTGTGTGAGTGACGATGTCGACAATTGCAGATGGTGTAGTTGTTGCAGTAGTTGTTGTTGCTGTTGGCTCTCAAGTTGTTGCTGTGGTTGTTGCTCTGAGTATTTGTTGTTGTTGTTGTGTCTGTGTGTGGTTGTAGTGTTGTTGTTGTTGTTGTTAATATTATTGTTTGTGTTGTCATTCCCATTGTTATTGCAATAGCAGCAAATGTTGTGCATTGCCGTTGGCAAATGTTGCAAGTGTTGCATGTGCTGCAAGTGCAACTGCTGCTGTTGCTGCTGCTGTTCGTGATGTGTATTGTTGTCTAGGACTCGGGCATGCAACATTTTGATATATTCATCCTCACCGATCGGCCGCCAGCTGCCCCGTCGATATGGCTTGGGTATCTGTCCGGTTTCCGCGTGATTCGATAGATTCATCACCAGATCCTCGAGCATCTGCGATCGCGTCCGCTCCTGCATTCGTGCGAATTTCGGTGCCGAATACGAGGCCCTCTCCCCGTTGACGATCTTCGTCAGCAGCCATTCCCTGCAGGGTAGTTCAGAGTTCAGAGTTTTAGGGGTTGGAACGGGGGGAGACTTGAGAGGTTTCGGTTCCCAAGAGGAGGTTTCTGTTTCCAAACTCACCGGAACATCGGCCCCTTCTCGAAGACGGACTGCTCCCACAGGTAGGGCTTGTAGGCGCCCACCTCGTCGCGCGTCACCACGGACACCTCGTATCTCGTCGGCTTGTGCTTGATCCTAGCCGAAACACGAACCTATTGGGAGTGGTATAAGTATATTTTTGTATTTTATTTCAATTCACTATTTCAATTATATTAACTTATATCATATCTTACAGAATATAAAGCACGAAAATTATTATTTTAACTATTAACTATCCGAAAAATAATAACTAATATCACTAAATCTACAGCATAAGTATAATAAATTAATAGACATACTTATAAAGCTATTTTTTTAAAATATAAAAAAATATAACAAATAATTGAATTTTGTGTTCTGTTACTGTTCCAATTATATTAACTTATATCATTAAATCTAGACCACGAGTATAATAATTTAATATACTTATAAAGCTATTTTTTTAAATGTTAAATAAATAAATAACTGAAATATTTTTGAAGTATAAAAACTTCTCTATAAATCCCTATATAATTTTTAAAAATAACAGAAACAGAAAATATTTTTATTACTTTTATATTTTTAATCATATTGTCTTTGCCAAATCTGCTAACCTAACTGCAAATCTAGTGTGTTAAATCTATTAATTAAAATGAGTAAATTTAGTTGGCTACTTTTGATAAACAAGAAAAGGCTCTTGATGGATCTAGGCATACCTTAAAGTTAAAAAAAAGCTTTAATTTAAAAATATAAAATGATATCGAGTCTTACCAGGATGAAGGTGTGCAGGAAATGGCTCTTGATGCAGGCGGGACTGAAGCGGGTGTTATCGGCCTCCAGGAAGACCACGCAGACGATATCGTTGCCGATGTGGCGCTTCCTCTGGAGCTTCTGCGGATCGTGCTTCTCGTACGGCAGCAGAGTGGACACATGGAACATGATCTCGATGTTGCGCCAGTTCGTATAGACGGAGAAGAGACCTTTAATAATAATATTGGTATAATTTAATAATTTCATTTATTTTTGTAAATTTTTATATTTATTGTTGAACCTCCCGTTTTTATGGTAACTAGTATAGATATTTCAAGAGATTTACCACTCACCTGTCAGGTCGTGCACCGTATCAAGGCCACCTTTGTATTTATCAAATCCCCGCAGCCGGACTCGATCGCCCAGCAGAGTGAGGAATTCGTCGAAGAGCGGTGAATTTTCATTATTGTCCAGAATTTGCTCTTCGGTATACTGATCCTCTTTGACAAATATGACGCCAACTTTTAACTCTGATTTTATAAAAACCTATTTAAAGAAAAATAAAAGCAAAACGGGTATTTAGAGAAATGCTGAAATATTTTGTAGTAATGAGATGAAATACACACCTGATCTAACTTTAATAATTCCTCTGGCGTATCGGGTAATTGTCCTAACGTTAAAGGTGGATTTAAATTAACTTCTTTACCTAAAGATCTAACTACCTCCTCGCGATTATATCTGAAATAAAATTTTGAAATTACGTTAAATACTTATAATTGTACATTGATTTGAATAAATATCTTGTATTTTTATTATTTCTTCTTATTGTATTTGTTTTATTTAGAGCTCGTAAATTACGGTCAACTGAATTTTTCTAATCGGGCTGCTTAGTTGAGAGACCCCCAAATTGAGATTGTGGAAAATTAAAATCTGGCGTTTTGGTAAAAATTTGAATTTTTTCTTTTGGTTTTTTTGCTGTAACTTGACTGAAAATGGTCTTACACCAAAAATTCAAACTGTTTTGGACAGATAACAAAATAAGAAAGAAATCCATGCCACTTTCCGGGTGATATTGGAAAAATAAAAAATTCGCCAATTTTCAATTTTTTTATAAGGGGGTACCTCATAATTTTTTACGAAAAATGGCCAAAAAATAAAATGTCTAGGTTTTAATGCCAATCGATTTTAAATTTAATAACGAGTTTAGAAAGGTATAACAATCCATATTTTGACCAATACTTCCATTGTTACGGACAAAAAACGAATTATTTTTTTGTGGAAAATTGGAATCTGGGTTTTTGGTAAAAATTTGAATTTTTATTTTGGTTTTTTTGCTGTAACTTGGCTAAAAATGATCTTAAACCAAAAATGCATTTTATTATTTATATATTACCTATCGGCAAACACACAGGACGCCGGTATCAGTCCATGCACTGTGTAGGATCCAGCCCGCACCAGGATGCGGAACTGATCCCGTCCGTTGAGCGTCTCCTGCTTGATGGACAGGATGACCGGACCTAGGTCCTCGTCGCTGGTAAAGTAGTTCCAGTGCTCGGTGCCGTAGAAGTACTTTTCGTACGTCTCCTGCTCCACGGAGATCAGCTCGAAGGCGCCCTGTTGGTCCCACTGCTCCTCGATGGTGGTCTTCTTGCGCGGACTACATGGATTATATTCAAATTTATTTCAGAAGGTGTTACAATAATTAATAGCTAATGAATAATTAATAAATTAATATTGTACATTAAAGTATAAAATATTTAAGTGTCTAAAAGTATGCAGTGAATAATAAATCGTGCTTCAGTGTGCGAAATATTTTGTTTCCTACTTTTAGACACCTAAAATGTCACATTGTAAAGTGGTTTCAAAACTCTAGCAATATATTTTGCATTTTCAGTGTAAATAGTCTTTAAAAACTCTGATCTTTTTCTCCCAAATGAAACTCACCTGGGCGTGGCCTCGGAGTCCTCGTCATCCTCGTAGAGATCGCTGCACTCGCGCTCCAGATAGGCATCGCTGGCACTGCCCGCCCGGATGTCCTCGTGCTCCGAGTCGCTCTCATCCCAAATGGTGTGCGGGGTGGGCATGGTGATCTTCTGGCGGGAGCACTCGATCCAGTAGCCAGGTGTGGGCATCAGGTTGTGCGGATACTCCTCGCAGAACTCATCTGGTAGGAAATTCGATTTGGTTTAGTAACAAATATTTCTAAAATAAATAAATTCTATATAAAATACATTTTATAAAGGTGTCTAAAAGCTTACAACAATATATTTTGAGTAAAGCAGACGACCTTAATTTACTGCATACTTTTAGACCCCGTTATTAGTGATAATCTTTTTGATAATCTTTAGTTTTAACAGGAATAATAGAACTTATTTTTGAAATATTTAAGCTAGCCTCTAGTAAGTCCATTGCAATTCCCGTCATTTAAAGATTTACCGACCAGCTGCCTACTAAAAAGTGCATTCTTCTACGTCAAACTTGGACTTCGTCTCACTTTTGAGGCGACTTAACTCTTAATTTCGATGTGGCACTTTGGATTTGAGTTTTGGGTAAGAATGCCGCCCAATCAGCCACGGCGTATAAGCGCCTCCATTAGAAAAGTTTCTTTGCAACCGCGGGACAATCCCAATTCCCCCTCCTGACAATCTCAATCTCTCTTCCTGCGGCCAGAGTCTTATGTCAAAGTTTTGCTCAACTTTTTAGCGGCTTGTGGCTTTTACATTCTTGCAAAACTGTTGCCTACTTTGGGGCTTTCAATGGCTGGCAATTCCTTCAACTCTAAACAAAATAATTTAGTTCAATTCAATTAAAATGCAAATACCGTAAACGCTGGCGAGCGGCGTCGCGTGAGTTGCCAGTCATAAAGCAGGCGAAACTTGCCATTACCCATTTCCCATTTTCCGTTTCCTTTTTCCCTTTTCCCGCCTCCCTGTCCATCAACTTTTCTGTCCATGATTGAGTTGGAAATTCGATGCGGCGCGTGAGTCAATAATGTGCCACAACTCTCCATTCGAGGGACAGTGGGTCAAAGAATGAGATTTTGTTGAACAATATTTTTCATAATTATTCTAGACATTCTTCGAAAAGTACTGAATTTTTGAAAACACATTAAAAGTGCTTAAAAGTATGTTACAAAATGTGATGAATTATATAGACAGCATACTTTTAAACACCTTTATAAGTAATTTCAAAAACCCCGAGGGTTAGAAGGGATTTCATAATATCTTTCAGATATTTTGGTGATTTTAAAAACCCGTTAATAAATTTTGGCTATTAGTAAAAACAATTTGTTTATATTATATGCCTCATATGTTTTCAATAGCATATTTTCGCCATTGGCCCCACTGTACAAAGATGAGGACGATGATGCGGGGCCTGACGTTGATGGTGTTTCGGTCCCGGTCCTTCCACTGCTCCTTGGGCTCTTTGTGCTCTGTGCCGATATGGCAGTAAAACGCTGCCCTGCGCCAAGATGGCAACTATGATCTAATTAAGGAGCGCTCACCGTTGCCGTCACATGTGCCACACATTTTATGCCGCAAGTTTTGCTTGGCTACCACGCAGATGCTGCATACTTTTTGGGTTTTGTTCCCTCCCAAAAAGCACATACAGTATATAACCACACAACGACCCACACACACACACACATACATGCACAGACAGACAGTGAAAGCCATAAAATGGTGGCCCTGCCTAATTCAAATTTGAATAACTCGCAGCGTGCGCCGCTAAGTAGGCTATGAAATCGCTTGCTCGCGCTGTTTTCCTGCGGTTCTGCCTAGACTTTGATACCCTATAAAAGTGTTTGGACAGCTAGCAAGCTATCTGGATAACATATTTGGTTTTATAAAAATTAATAATTTTTATTTGAAAATATTTTAAGGAAGGAAGAACATTCATGGGGATTTTTAGAGGGATAAATAACCTTTGTAAGATGTGTTAATTAAAAACAATGGAATCAGCAACCTTTGCCGATAATATGATCAAATTTTATTTAGTAAATTTTATTAGTAAATCTTAAAAAAGTTTATTTATAAAATGTATAAAAGCAAATCAAGAAAAAATAAGTCCAGTAATGAAGTTTTATTTTTATAACAAAAAATCCTATCAAGACCAGAACCTTTTTTTAAAACTTCAGCTTAAGTTACTGGTATGTATAATGTCTTTTAATAATAATCATAAATGTTGGAATGTTCTGCGTTTAGGTTTAAATACGAATAAATCATAAAAATCGTAAATAAATTTCAGTGCTAAAAAATACAGGGTACTATAAGGTTGGATGCTTTCTTTTCGGGGGGATCCGAGGGTCCTGAGACCTCCAAACATACGGTTATGGTAAGGATTGTGGATTTCGGTTCGGTCAGATTTTTCGGGGGCGGTGCGTGCGTGTGTGTGTGCGTGAAAATTGCGTGCGCAGCGCCCGCGGATGTGCAATATATTTTATTTTTTAAGGCCAGTTAAACCGCAGCCCCCGTATCTTGGGCCATTTCGGGTCTCTTTCGAGCTTTCCTTCTGTTTTCCTGGTCCCTTCTCCTTTTCCCTTTTTCCCACACAAATAACATCCCGTCCGGTTCATTTTTCATTCTCGTGTTGCAGCTGCAGTTGCTGCAGCAACATGCAACACAAAACGCACGAAAACAAACACAAACAGGGCCAAATTGATGGGCATCGTTTGTTGTTGGCCTCCCAGGAGGACTGAAAGCGAAAACGAAGGCAACCGGAAGCTGGACGGCCAGCAACTATTTCATCTTGCCACTTGTCAAGCCGGCGAAGGCAAACAAATCAGAGCAACTGACACCCGGCCACACAATATCGGGGAATTGGAATATTGTGGATGGCCCATAACCTGAGTAGCAGCCAGAAGATCCACGGGCAGGCAAATCGAGGCTGGGAAATAGAACGCGAGGAGAGGTCCTTCACGGCTGAAGATATTTAATGGCCTGCGCCACTAGAAACTGAGAGGAGTCGTCTTAAATACAAGTATATTCGTGTATATATAGATGGCTGTAAATTTATTTAAGATATTGCTTTTACTTGGCAAAAATTAAAACGAAGTTATAAAAGAGGAATAAAATGTATTTCTAGTTAAATGTAATTTAATTTCACTTAAAAGTGAACTTTATACTTTACATTATTTTAAATAAGAATAATTTGCTTGTAAATGAAATCATAAAAAATAAAATCCCTTAATGAATTTTAATAGGTAGTTATATTTGCAAAGGAATATTTGTTTTATTTTTATTTCATTTTTAAATACCAAAAATATGCTTTGTTTTTTTCTCAAATAACTGAAAACTTTTAAATAAATCAGGCCAATGTCGTATATTTTGAAACAGGCTCTAAACCCTCATCATCGCAGTCCATTTGAGTGTTTAAACAATATTGCAGCTGGCTGGCTGGATGATATGTTGTGTGGTTAGTGCAAACATTTTGCAATGCCCCAAATTGAGATGCGATTGTGTTGATTTGTGTGGCAGCACGCGCGGTGCAATTGAAATGCCATTTTCGGCCCAGGAACCGCAATTGGAACAGATGGAATTGCAGGTGTAAACATTAAATGAACCAATTTCAGGCATTGTGGATTTATAGTGCAAATATAAATAAATACCCGTATACACCGGATGCAATAAAATGAAAATCCATCTGCTTCGAGCTCAATTTGATTAGTAAATAAGGGATCATTTAATTTCCGCCGAGAAATAAAAATGGCTTGATTAAATTGAAAGTTTTAATTATTTCTAAACAAGGAGTTTCAAGATTAATTTTGTAAAAAATAAAACAAATAAAATGGTATAGGGGAAAAATAATTCTAAATGTTATTTTAGTTTTAGTTTATTATATTTTAATGTAATCACCATTTCGCTAACTATCTTTTATTTGTTGTATTAAAGTTAAATAAGAATATATAATAATATCAGGCCGTTCTTTGTGGTTTTTAATCCATTCAGCGTTAATTATGAGAGCGGATAATCCTGTTTTCAGGACCTGCTGCGTCATCCACTCATCAGCCATCCAACCAGCCATCCATCCTTTCAATTTCTGGCCACAAGGATTTCCGCTTACACAACGCAACACAAAAATGGCTGTGACCCTGTAGTTTTGGCCAACAATGCAGTTTGGGCCACATGACTGGGCGGGATTTGTTGGCCCATTTAAATGACACGGTCGCCCACTTTCCACTTTCCAACCAACCCACTCATCTCGTCGCGCTTTTTATGTTTTGATGCGCCGCGGAAATCCATTAGCCATTAGCCATCGTCCTTCCTCCAACCCAAAGGAGGACCCTAACCCAACCCTGAGGCCCCAGCCCAATCCCCAGCGACGATGACAATTCCTTCAAGGATCACGCAACATTGCATTAGCATAAAGTGCCGGCACAATGGCCTGACATTTAGCAAATGACTCGCAGCATAATGGACAGTCGGGCGAAAAGGGGAAACATATATCCAAATGTCAGGCAAAACTCCCTGCAAGTTCTGCAATGCAAATTTTAAAGTGTAAAAAAATATATAATATTCGCAGAAAAAGGTTAGTTTAATAAAAAACAATTTTTTCTTAATTTTGAAGTATTTCTGTAAATATTTCAAATATTTTTCTCTAATGTAAAGTCAGTGGTTATTTAGGGCCTTCTTTTGTGTAATTTATTTATGTAATAAAATATTTTCCTTGAATTGTGTGTATTAAATAAATATATTTATATTTTGGGGTGGTTTATCTATACTAATAAAATATAAGTAAAAATAATGAAAATATTTTTAGATAAAGTAGGGGTAAAAATCATGACGTGGTATCCTGCGGCCAAAACGGCTTAACATAAAAATCTAAAATAAAAACCGTAATCCGGAAATAATTCCAAGTAGCTTGTATGATTATTTCCCATTATATTTATAATTTTTTTTTTTAACTTTAAGAACATGCGATATTTGGCTTGACATCACTGATTTATTGTCGCACTGGAAGACATAATTTCGCAAGTGACTAATTCATGGCTATTCTCGACCCTCACTCTCTACGGTTTATGTATGTCTTATCCCAATCCAGGGGATGTCACTCTATATCCCAGTCTCATCCCCCCGCCATCCAAGTGTCATTTTCCCTCCATTTTCCCATGTCAAGAAGAGCACTTGACATTTTTTTTATCTTGCCATTTGAATTTGTTGCGCATCGTTTTTCGTTGTACTCGACTTTTTTTTCTGGCAGCTTCCTTTCTTTGCGCTTGGACTTTTCAGGCATTTCCCTTTTAGCCACGGCTATTTGCTTTGTATTAAGCCAAGACAACCCCCGAAAGACTCGAAAATTCGTCGTTTCGGCTTGTTCCGGCTAAATGGAGGACACTTTGGGTGTCATTAATGATGTCAATGGGGGCATTATGGGTCAAGTCGAGACGGAGTCCAGGGAGGGTGGGAAAAAAAGGGAGAAAGGGAAACTCTACACGACCCGTTCGCTTTTTTCCATTGGTTTATTTGCATTCGATTGCTTGTTAATTGTTGCCAGGCGAAAAAGAAGTTGGGAAATTGGTTTTGAAATTGCTTTTACTTTTCACTGCTACGATTTCATCTCGATTTCAGTTGCGGCCGAATTTCCCCCGAAACCCAGACTTTTCCCCCCAGCCACCTCGGCTTTTCCGCAGCTGCCATTTGCAGAAAAGTCTGTTATCAAAGTTGGCCCTAGGTACAAAAAAAAAAAAATAGAACGAATAACAATAGATATATGTGTGTGGGGGGAGAGAGCGAAAATAAACACGGCAACACAATCGAGGCACAAGAACAAAAGTCCGGGGAAAGTAAAAGGAAACCAATTCCGCTAAGATGCAAAGGAATCAAACGACAAACGAAAAACGACAAGCGGCAAACAAAAAAACAAATCAAGCAAACAAAAGCAAAAGTCGGGGGGTAATTCTCTTTCTTTTTTTTGGCTGTTTCTATTAACCAGGAATATTCGACTTCGGAGGTACTTAATACCCATAAGCTGAAAATTAAACTAAACTACCATAATGAAAATAAAAAAATATAACTTTAGGGATACTATGAGAATAACATAAGTTTTTTGAAAGTTCTATTCTTTTTTCCTGTAAATCTTAAATGAATGTACCGAAAGACTGATTAAGTTAATAGTTTTAGGTATAATAATTTGTACTTAAATGGAAGATGTAAAAATTTCGTTATTTTAATTAATAACATTTTGAAATATAAAATGTAGTCCTCATTTCAGTGTTTAAGAAATACTTTTATTCTATTTCCCTGTGAATCCAAAATGAAATCACCGCTTTTTGACTTTCTCAGCTTTCTTCAAGTCCCCGTGAAAACCCTTTTGGAAATGTGTGCAAATTTCCACAAGTCACGTCGAATGGCTGCAACGTGACAGGCGTTGCCACGCCCCCAGATTTTCCAGTTTTTTTGGTGAGTTTTTCTCTTTTTTGTGTTTGCTCTTCTCCCGTGTGTGCGTGTGTGAGTTAGTGTGAGTGTGCGTGTGTGCGTGTATAGATGATCGCATCAGGGCGCCATTGCATTGCACTTCACTTTCACTTTCACTTGCACTTCCGCTGCCGGCGACGTTTCCGTTTCCGCTTCCGTTGACGCTTCCTCATTCGCTTCCGCTCTTTAAATCAGATTCCTAGCTCTAAAATCGAACTGAAAATCAAATGCAAATACACTCCCGGCCATTTTGGCTATACCCTTGCAGCGGGTAATATCTCTATTTGATCAAGTACATAAATTCTTAATATTAGTATTAGTATATTTACTAAATATTTTCTTGGAATTTTAAAATTAAAATGTGATTGGCTAAAACAATTTCGAAGGGATGGAATGGGTAATTTTTAAATCGGACTAGGAAGTTTAATTATTAAGCTGTTAAAATGAACTGATTTTTTTACTCCCCATCAAGTTTTTATTCTATTTATTATTATTATTACAAATAAAAACTGCATATTTTTTTTATATATATTTTTTCATAATTCTTTTGTAATACTATAAAATAGAGTTGTTTTTATACCAGTTCTATGAGGATACCAACAGCAGTATCCAGTTCCGAAGAACATATCATAAATCTGGTATATCTATTGACTAACTAATTCTGCGTTCCCACTGCAAGGGTATACAAACTTTGGCTTGCCAAAGTTGGCTTTCTTTATCAGATTTTTCATTTTTGCTTTTCGGACTCTCGAATGGTTTGGTTTTCAGGGGATTTTTTCTTTTTCGGCAAAAGGGTTATTTTTTTCTTTCTGTGTACGGACTGGCACACTCACTGTAAGAAGTAACACCAAGCGGCTCTGAGAAAACGCTTTGATGATTACAATTTACAGCGAGCGATGCCAGCCACGGAATTCTCTCACATGCAGCGAAACAACGCGGCGTATGCGTGATATTTTCTTCGCGGTGCCTGTGAGCGATGGTGTGCGTGTAGCTGTTTCTGTGTGTGGGTGTTGGGTGGTTGGGTAGATTTGGTTGCCCCTTTGTGGCCTTGACTTCAAGTCGAGGAAAACAAATTTTAAAACGATTAAAATCTGTTGCCCCAAAAATACAAGCAAAAAAAGAAAATGAAAAACTGAAGCGTAAGGGCAAAATGTTCTTATTAATAATTTAGCGCAAGAAACGAGAAAAAAATGGAAGAAGCCAGAATAAGCATAGTCCGTTAAAAGAAATGAAAGCATTAAAATTCATTAAAGCGCAAATATCAAATAACAGAAAGCGGATAAGATAATAAAGAAGACGGGGGGCGCGTTTCCCAATCTCCAGCCGATTTCCCCAACCGCTTTTCCGGCTTCTCCTGACAAGGGGTTACCTGCAGATGGAAGCGATAGGACAGCCTCTCGGCCCTTGGCAGCCAAATGGCCAAAAGCCCAGTCCCCTTCATGCATTTGCATAAAAGCCAACTAATTTTTTCGTGCCACCCTGTTTGCGTTTAATCAAAATGAAGACCAGAAATTTGCCTCGGACGCCGTAAACTAAGGTCCATGTTTGACGTGTCAGCAACTAGGGAATATTCGACCCCCCGACCTCTGACCCCCGTTGAAACTCAGAGGCGGGGACGGGGGCGGTTGTAAATTATAATTGGTCACAGAACGCTTACCCAGCGGCTGGCAAAAGGATTTCGGACCGCATTTACGGGGTCAGGGCTGACCTCTGCTGAAGACAGCGGGAAAAAGTCAATTTCTTTAATTATTTAAACCATCCAAATGGAGGTTTTGACGCATATTAAAATTTAATAATAAATAAAGGCTTACAAATTAAAAATATTGTTTGTGAAATATTCAAGCCTCTCAAAGAAAAGTTTAAGTTTGCATTACCATAAGTTTTAGGTTTCTAGAGAAAAAATACACGATAATAATTTGAGGCCATATTTTTAAAAAATAATTTATACATTTAATAAAGCTAACTTAATCCTTAAAATCAAAGAAAAAATTATTACAAAATAAATGCTTTATCTAATAACCAAAAAAATATTACCCAATTCACGTAATTAGATTTCAAGTGATATAATTTTAGTTACGTGCAAATACTAATCACTTAATTATGTAAATTATGCGAAAGCCACAAATCGCTTAGCAGCTTTGCCACATATTTTTTCGCTGTTTGTTTTCGTGCAGAGCCATCGATTGAATTAGCATTTCATTGCCATTGAAACCGAATTCGAATGATTCGATTTCGTTCACATTTTCCCGGAAACAGCAGTCCATTGACTGAGCAGAGAAGCAAAACAAAATCACAAAACGTATTTAAAGTGATATGCGATAGGTAAAACAAATAATTTAGAATCCAATTTAAAATGCTTAAATTTGAAATTAATTCATTTTGTAGAGAACTATTACAAACAATTTCTTTGATAACCTAAAATATTTAATAAGATTATGTTCGAATTTAATTGCTATATTATTGTACACCGAATAATTGGCAAATAAAATCCAAAAAACATTGATTAAACAAAGTAAATGATGCACTTTTGATGTCAACTTGATTTAACCAATTGTGGCCCGCTTATAAGAGATGAAGAGGGCTTTCTCCACACACAGATATATGTACCTATATAAAAGTTGAACAATGCCTGCTTTTGGTATTTTGTATTTGAGAGTTGGAAAAGAGAAAATTGGAAATTCATGTTGACAAGTGGATGCTGCGTCGCTGGCGCCGCTGCCGGCGTTCTGTACGTGAGGAAAATTTCAATTTTCAAATTATACGCCCATCCCCTGAACGAAAATAATAATCGCCGTTTGAACGGCAGATACCCTGTGATTGTGATGGATCTTATAAGCCAATAAATAGAATGCTATATTTAATAATTTATTTATTTCCAAATTATTTAAAAGAGTTAAGTAGTTAAAGTATATTAACAAATTATAAATATATATTAATAAAAATAATAATAATTTGCTTATCATTCTCAAAAGCTAAGCTTGAATTCTGCTGGCAAAATTATTTAAGTAAATAACATGTATTAAAAAAACTATATATATTTTTTAGCCACCTATTTGAGTCGCAGATACTTCTCGAATACGGCGAAATGACTTTCAACAAAGCTGGCAAGATTATTGAAATATTTTCGCCTCCATTTTTGTATGTCTGCGTAATCAGCAATTAAGGTTTATGGCCTTTAAAGTGCTGGCATTTTGCGCGCTCGCATTGTTCCGCCATTTCGACATTGCCATTTGCCATTTCGAGCCGCACAAAGTGCCACTGTAGTTGCATAATGATCGTAATGATCATCGGCGGCATCGCTGACCTCATGCACTTTCGTTAATCAAGTTGCAAATTGGCCAATAAGCCGCAGAGAGTCGACAGGACACGTCCTAAAGAGCCATTGGCCAGCAATTTTGCGGTTGGCCAGAGTCCAAAATGCAAATGTCGGCCAAACTTACACGGACAGGGAAACACGAAAACCCATACACATACATGCCCATCGAAAGCACCCACACACCCACACATTTGTAGTGGTGGTGGTAGTCGAGTGGCATAACGATCCCCAATTGAGGCAGTATTATCGTAATTATATGCCGACTCTCAGGCACTAATATGCAATTTCTGAGAGCACTTCTGGCGACCCAGATGGCCCCAGACTTCTTTGAAATCCTCAAGAATTTCATTAGCTGGGGAATAATATTTCAGTTTTATCGAGTTTGTAAAAAAAAGTATCAACAACTATGTTAAATACAATATTTTTTATCATTTTTATATATTGTGTGTGATAAAAGCCCCAAATTATATATATTTTACTTACTCATTTTCAGACTTGTAAATTCTTATCTTCTTAAATTAATATAATTAATACTTATCCTCTCATCCCTTTTCACTTTTCACTTTCCACTCAACTTTCCATTCAATTTACCTGCAAAGAGAGCAAAAAATACGAAAACCGATGAGTGAAACATAAATCACACATCTAATCATTTATTGTATCATATATGTGAGTATGTGTAAGGGCTGTAATTTCAGGCTCTTACGGCAGAACAAAAACTTTCGCCCGACTTTTTGTTGTGTTTGTGGAATTTTTCGACAGAGTGGGCGAAAGTAAAGCAAACCAACCGCACGAAATGTGTACTTTTGATGTTGAGATTCGTGTCATGGCAGGTGGAATTTGTTGCCACTGACGATTTTTCGTTGAAAGCATGGCATACACCGAGAAACAACAAATACATAGATAAATATTTATTAAAAACAAAATTTGGGTATCATTGAAGATTAATTTCAAAATTACCAAATAAAAAAATCGAAACAAAATTATTTTCCAATCTCTATTGTAAAAAACGAAATCACTTTTTAAATAACTTAAAAATAGGTGTCTAAAAGTATGCAACAATATATGTAAAGCCTAAAATGGATATGAATAATTCAGAAAATATCTATAAATTTTAATTTTTCCGTTTACTTTTATTTTTGCTTAGTGTTTATATATCTACGGGTGGAATTTGCTGTCTGTTGACATTTCGCCCGGGGCATCATAATCACTTTGCAACTCAATGCCAGCCCATATCCATACATCTTTGGCCACCCCCAAGCCCCCCGAAAAAAAGGAGGCGTGTTTTTGTTGAAAACTTTTTCGCAGGCAGCTGTCGCGGTTTTTGCGCTTGCAAATGAAGTGCTAAATTATGCTAAATGTGTGACAAAATGTGATTCGAGTGCAGGATCAGGTGGCCCTTGGCCTCTTGCCAGTTTATTTATGTATATATCTAAATTCTGCACTCAAAGGCTTGGCAGTCGATAATCTATGGCCGTCATCGTTTAGAGGACATCTTCGCTGCCGTTTTGCCGTTTTGAATTAAACTTTTCCTTATTCTTATCCTTGTCGCGAACAGACTTTCAAGTCGTATGAAAACAAATTACTTTCAAGCGAGTAATCTTGCATGGGTTCTGGTTCTGATCTCGGGGAAATCGTGGGGAAATCGCGGGGAAATCAAGGAAAGGCATTGAAATGGCGCTGGTTGCGAGTTTCGCTTGCGTCATGGCTTCAATTACAGCAACAGTGGCAAAAGTACGCAACAGATTCAGTGATTTTTCCTCGATTTCTCAACGATTTTCGCCCCCGATGATATGCGAATTATGGGCTCCGAAAAGTATGCAACGAAAGGAAGAACTGACGTAGACCAGAAAGGACCAGAGAGTAATCCGTATAGAAAGGCGGGTGCTGCCAGCGGAAATTGAAAGCTTCCGTCGCGAACGGTCGGCGAAAGCCACCCACAAACCACCCAGAAACCTCCCAAAAACCACCCCAAAGTCCAACCCACTTCGCCGTTAAATGTGTGTGAGTGTGTTTGACGAAAGTGAAATCAAAGTTGCGGCAAAAATTATTCCATTTTATTCCCTGGCATGTTGGCAAAAAGAGAAAAAACTTTCCAAATAAGTTGGCATTTGAATTACAATTGGCAAAGGTAAATAAAAGAATTACGTACTAGGAAATTAAATAAGGAAATTGCAATTTGTGACCAGAATTCATGGCAGCGAACTGGTAAGCGATAGCTTTACACCAAGGAAAGCTAAATAAAGAAATAATATAGAGGTAAATATGTTGACTTTTAGGAGTCTTTTAATTTATAAAAAATAAAATGAATTACATTTCATAAATTAGAAAATTAGAATTTTAAAAAATGGTAGAAATTTAACAACTTTAACAAAAACTGAATTATAAATAATGCATTTATTTTCCTCATAATTATATAATTATTTGTCAACCTAAATAGCCACAAAAAGAAACTGAAATATTGGCCTGATTACCTTTTGATAATATTATTCAATGGAAAACAAATAATAACATCAATGCTTTCGCTTTAAAGGTGAAGCAAATAAATAGAGCACAAAGTGGAAGTGGCTTATATTTATTTATTTTTCTGGAGAAGCAGTTGAGTGAAATGCCACCACATAAAAGTTCTTATTTAAATGGTTTCAATCAAACTGAATATTAAAATGAGAATAAATTCCAAAGGCTCTTCAATATTTTGCAGTGAAAACTTGAAGAAAATCTCAGGAAGGTTTGGCAATTATGCAAAATTAAAGCAGCAAAAAGAAGAAATACTAACAATGTAATTGATCGATCTCGAGTTATTCGAATCAACAGGAATGATTCATCATTATGCTGCTGCCATTAGTCATTGCCTGCAATCTTAATAATTGCCCACGGCCACTTTCGTCCAGTGTACGAAATGATTTTGCTATTTTTTTCCAGCTCTCCTTTCCTTTCCTTTTCTTTCCCATTTTCCTGGACATTTCCCCGTCTCCTTTTCCCCGGGCTAAGTGAATGAAAACGAAACTTTAATTGAAACGAACGTTTGGTGTGCGTTTTTGGGTTAAGTGATTGATTATGTCTTGTTTGCCATACACATGTATACGTGCACATAAATACACTGAGCGAAAACGTTTTTTAATAATTAAACTATAATAATTATCGATAACATTTTTATTATTTAATGTATTTATACATTTATTAATCTTTAATTATTGTTAGTAAGTATTATTTACATTTTTTAAATCTTATTTGTTTGCAAAACGATTAATTTAACTATTCTAAGAAATGCGAAATCCTATTTTTCAATGACAAAATGACTTTATTGGCAAATAAAAAAATTTACACGTTAAAATAATTTTTTATTTAATTATTTTAATATATTTTGCTCAGTGTACGCATTCAAGGAAACGCTCAGCGTCGCACACATAAATTTTTGCCTGTCTGCCGCTGTTATTTTTTGTTATTGTTATGCTGCTTCTGGGCGTGGCAGCCTCCCCCGCACACACACACACACTTGCAGAAAGTGGAAAGGCAACGTGACAGACTGACAGACAGGCAGGTGTGTCTGTGTGTGCGTGGAAGTGTGTTTGAGTGTCTGCCCACAAGGGTGGACCCAAACTTTGACAATGCCGGGCTGCTACAATTCATTCAGACAAAAAGTTGGCCACAATAAAAGCGAACCGCGCGCGAAATCGAATCAATAATTTAATGCAGGTGCTGCTGCCCACGCCAGGTTTACTTTTACTGCCATTTCCCGCAGATATATGTGTGTATAGCCCATATATATCCTACACCCCCCGATTTCCGCTCACATTTCAGCCGTCGGCCACTGCTTTTGTCATTTTGGCCATTGCCAAGTTAACGTTGACGTACCAACATAATAATAATAATGTCTCCAGCCATATCGAACTCGGCTTGTTTGCCGCTTGTTAAGGGCCACTCCCCCCATCATATTGGCCACTTTTCCCGATACATGAGCAACTTAATCTGAATGAATAGATTGCTGAGGAGCTGATGGACGCAGTCGGGATTTGGCTGAACGGAATAACTTGCACCTGCTTTGTATGGTTATTTCTTAAGGTTAAAATACGCTTTTAAATATAATAAATAATATAATTATATAATAAATAATAAAATAGATATAAGCAATAAGTGAGCATCTTTTTTTACGTTTTTACTATTATTTATGTAAGCATGACAAAGAAGAAAATATCACTTTTTATATAAATATTAATTTTACAAAATTATTTTAAAAAGTAGGTGTTGAAATTTAAAAAATATTTTATTTTTTACAAAAACTAAAACATTTAAAGCTAAAAAAAATCCAATTCTTTTAGGCAACTCGTCAGCATTAATAAAATTGCTTTTTGTTCACTGAAGAAAGTTGGGCAAAACCTTGTATATGTGGTGCTTTTTATAAATGTAGTTTCGCGCTCTGAATTTCCAAATGCTGTATGATAATTTACTCACATTTTGGCAAAGATCTCTTTTCGCTTGCAAAAATACAAGCTGTGTGAAATGATGTGAAATTACTTTCTGTGATAAGATAATAGAAATGACTATCTGTCTAGCCTTGTTAAATATGTACAGCCGTCGACAGCATTTTATACTCAGCATGTATTCAGGTTTTTAAAGATTTTTTGTATTATCTGTCTATCACTAGACATTTATAAAAGCGTATTAGTCATTTAAACGGGTCAACAACTGACCAAGATGCGTTGTAAATAAAAAATGTTTGCGTTTCTATGGAACTCTATTCAAAACAGCTGTGTAATTTTTAACAGCGCACTGCGTATTTTTGAGAATTTAAAAATTATTAATACATTAAAGGTACATTATTTATTTAACGTTTAATTATATTGTTTAAAACTCTTAAATGTTTCTTCTGCTAAAACTTATTCTTTTTCATTTAAAACTATTATAAGAATTTCAAGTATTTTTAATATAAATAAAAATATTATAATAATTTTGGTTAAGAAAGTTCTCTCAGTATGTCTACACTAAAATTATTTAAAGATAAAGCTTAAAAATGTCTCATTAATGACAATTGTTATCAAATGTTATCATCATATTACAGATGTAATAACGCTACTGTAATTTCGACATTGGCGCCAAAGTGTTGACGCTAATTAGTTGTCAACTGCTGTGCACTAAAAAAGAAAACTGTTCGCTTTTTGTGTTCCGACATATCGATAGTTGGTTGCACTTAGTGGAATTGTTTAAGTAGCTAGTGCAAAATTCAATTCATTTTAGTAGCCGATTTCGGTCGTTTCGCGATGGTTTACAATCAACTGCGAACCTATAGGACGCACATAATTTGTGTGTCGGGCTTCTTTCTGCTTTTTCTGATCTTTCAGTTCTTTGGATCGCACCAGATTTTAAATGGCCGCCAGAAATCCTCACCCCTGCCCACGCCCCTGCACCAAAAGGGTAGGTTGTATTTATTTTAACGCAGAAACAATTAAATTTTGTTAAAATACAAAACCAAAAAACAAAAATGATGTTTTAAAGCTAATTAAAAATACAATTATTTATTATTACTTCGCAACGTTTTTCAAAATATAAGACACTAAAAATGTTTATTAGACAAAGTAAAATTATTTTGTATTAATATTTTAATTATTTATCAATTATGGCTTGAAATAAATAATTCGTATCTATGATATTGCTTCAAGTTTTACACCTACAATTTTGTGATAAATATGTAAAAATAGGTGAATTTTAATTAAAATATTTTATAAAAAAATTTTGTTTAAATTTGGCTTTTTTATTCAATTTACAATTAAAAAAAAAAAATAGCGCTAAAAACCTTGTGATTATTTAGTGATTCAAAAATAATATTTATTTTTTAATTGATTAAATTAAACCCTAAAACTATTCCAACAATTTTATGTGTTTAGTTTTAAGTTTGATATTTATAAATTATTATATTATTTTTTAGAATCAGCTATAGTCCACCATGCAAAGCCGCTGAAACTGGACTCGGCACAGGACCTGACCCCTGAATCCGAGTCCCAGGACCTGGAGTCCCTGCTGCGCGGCAACGAGGACGAGGGCTGGGCCCAGGGACCCGAGTGCGCCCCCTATCCCCGCTTCGAGGACCTCCGGTTCCCCAACAATCCGCACTTCCAGCTGACGCAGCACGATAATCTCAGCTACTACCTGTACGGTGCGTACTACGATCGACGGCCCAGGATAGCCGAGGTGATGGTCCTGGCCATGGTGACCACCTGCGAGGGTCCCTATCCGTCGACCCACCTGCAGATGTGGTTCGATGGGGAGACGGTGCCCGAGTTGGTCGAGCTCCATAAGACGAAGCTGGCGTGGTACAAGGATTGGGGCTCTCGACCCGGAATGGCCTATCCCACGCTGCTAACTTTTCAAGTGAAGTCCCAAAGAATTCCGCAACTCGTAAGCCTGGTTTTCGGTGACCCATGTGCAGTGCCACAAAATGCCTTGAGGATAGCCCAACCCCCTGCCCCAGAGCCACCCAATCCCGGTCGTCCCCTGAGAACGGGAGTTTGTGTCAAGTATCTGCACTTTCCCGATGTCGATATGTCCGAGCGATTTGTCGAGTGGCTGGAACTGCTGAGGTTATTGGGCGTGGAGAGGGTATTCGCCTATGACATCGACGCCCTGATGCCGAACACCTCGAGAACCCTGCGGCACTACACCAAAAGTCAGGGGGATGGGCTGTTGGAGCTGAGGAAATTCCAATTCCATGCGGACACCAAGGAGAACGATCGCTTCCAGCGGGTGATCACCGAGGTGCTGCTCTACAACGACTGTTTCTATCGCAATCTGTATGATTTCGATTTCCTGGCCGTCATGGATGTGGACGAGGTGATCATGCCGGTGGGTTCGGAGCATCCCACCTGGCCGGCGATGCTGGAGGAGCTGCAGTCGCGGGATGTCAACTGCACGGCGAGGAGTAGCTTCTGTTTTCGCAACGTGTACTTTCCCAAGGAGCTGCCACCGCCTGAGGACTCCAGTGTTCCACAGCCCTTCTACATGCTCCGCCATGTGGTACGCGTGGCCGAGCATTTGAATCCCGCCCTGGCGGTGAAGTGCCTCCATAACACTGGTCACGTCACCCTGCTCCACAATCACTTCGCCTTGGAGTGGATGGAGGCGTGTGGCCCGCACGATGTGCTGCCCGATCTTGGCCAGCTGCAGCACTATCGGCATGTGGACAATGTGAAGACTCTGGAGGAACCGCCGCCCCAACGGGATGGAAATATCCAGCGATTCCAGCAACAACTCATCCACAATGCGCTGGCCGTCCATCGACAACTGGGCTGGGGGCTGGCGGCATATTGATTATATTTTAATTGCTTTTTCGGTACATTTAAGAGGCTTAAATTGGCGGCCACGTGTCCATCCGTCCAGCCGTCGAGCTTTGTGTACGTGTGCCACCTTTTGACCCCGGGGCCACGTCAGCAGGATAATAATTGCTTATTGCAGACTGTGCGGTGTGTGGCCCACAAAAGTTTGCCTTTTCCATTTAGCTTAGCCGCATCACAAGGGGGCGTAGTTTCACTTTCATTCTCGCTTTTAGGATCGTGGCACACACGTGGTCAATATAGTTAGAGTTGTAAAGTTGTATGTAAAGCCCAATGAATGGGATATATACCTGAATAATATTTATATTTTATTTATATTTATATTCGAAATTTTTGCCATGATTTTCGTAATTTTTTACATGTAGGATTGCCGACGGTTGCCAATTTTTGAAAAGCTACAACTTTTGAATCAGTAAATTTATTTTGAGGCCTTTTTTGTTAATAACATGTGTTTCCATAATTAAGTTTATATAATTTAATTTTATTCAGTATTCCTCGTTTAAAATGCCTTTTAAACACTCAGCCAAATAGACAATAAATACTTAATAAAGCTATTTAATTGAGAGACTCCTTGCGGCCCCTTTTCTTTTCAGCTTAATTAAACTGAAATCCCAGTTTTGCCTCAATTCAATGACAAAAGAAGCCGCAGTAAAGCAGCAACCACTTCAGTTTCCCAACCCTCGAGTTTCCTCCTCCTTGCAATGGGCAAAAATTAATTTGCTTTGCATTGCAATTTTTGAAGAGGACCAAAGGAATTTATGCCAATCTACTTTGGTTGCAGGGAGAGGCAACTTTTGGTATTTGAGACTTTGGATTCGGTCATCCGGTGCATTCCATTCACCAAAAAGAAAATGCATCGAATTTCCAAGAGATTTTCTGCTGACAACAGAGGCTTGCTACACGTTGCGTATACGTCTAGTGGTCGCTTTTCAATTAGTGACGAATGAGCCTCGGAAAAACCTCGAACCAACGACTCAACAAATAAATCTCCGTTACTGTTTGACTGATTTAGAATAATAAATTTGTCGACCAATTTTTCCACAATTTTTTTGCATAAAATACTGATTTGTTTTTGTGGAAAATCCGGGTTTGGGTTTTTGACAAAAACATGATATCTTTTTTGTGTTTCCTTGGTGTAATTTTAATATCATCAGTTTTTCCGATTGCCAAAAGGCGGCAGGCCAGCTTATTTTCCTTGTGATTTTGTCAGAAATTTGTATTTTTCGAATATATCCATTTCTTTGGGGGCCCGAAAAGGAAGCTGCAAAAATGTTATTTTCCCGCAGTTCCGTTTTTTTATGCATTTTTTTGTATTTATGCAAAAAAATCTCTTTGACTGCAATTATAAATTTAAAAATAAAATGGAAAAAATGTCACGGGACAGCTGCAGGATATTTTCTGATTGATTTCATCCACAGACCTTTTTGCATTGAACTATTATGCATTTTTCAGATTTCTCTGATTTTTGATAAAAGTCTCTTTGACTCTTTGCCAATATTTTTGTGCTTTCACTTTGACATTTTGTCATGGCATTCGGGTATTTTTCCCGCACGGCTAATGAAGCATACACATATTTTCTGTTCTGATTTAACAAACAGGAAAGCATTCAAAAGAGCTACAGAATTTTTCACATATTCTTCTCGATATTGCGTATACGCCCTGTGGCGCTCTGAATCAAGCCTGCAGTATATATTTTCAATTAGTGCGAAGTGAGAACCTCGGGAAAATAGGAAAATAAAAAAGAAAAGCAGAACTTAAGCCTGCGTTGTGCAACACACTTTCTTGCCTTTCTAACATGGCTTTCCAATTAGGCAACTATCCGATTTTCACATGGCATGGATTGATTTCGATTTATCTTCGGGGCGGAGGAAAAACTAAAACGAATATCAAAGGCTGGATTAAATGGCATATAAGCTCATAAATTGCTAACAGTACTTTTCGATTAGTGACAATTTTAACAGAAAAATCCTTCAACACATTCTGATATTGATTTATGGCGAAAAATGCATTTCTGCCTGTCTACTTTACTTGAGTGAAAATCATGCAGAGGCGTATTAAATGGCTCAAATGAAATTCAAAAGGAATATCTTCCATAAATGGAAAACACTGTTTGGGATTTGTGGTTCCATTGTTGTTGCAGTTTAATTAAAATTATTGCCAAAAGAGCGAACGGAATAAAAGTGAAACATTTTCCCTTAAATCGATTGTCAAACTCCAAGTTGGTCGTAAATTAATTTCTTGTATTTCTTTTTTGGACTTGGCGGGAGTGGCCATAACAAATCTATTTATGAAAATCCACACAACGACGTCGCAGGCTAAAATTAAAATCATTTTTCACCAAACAAGTGAGACAAAAATGCGTGCCAGGATATATTAAAATATTAAAAATGGAAGCCGAGCTGACAAATGAACGCTAAAAGTGCGCGACAATTTTTTCCCTTTTCATGTCGCTGGGCCTTTTGAATTTATTATAACACAAATACCCAGGAAAATGGAATGGCAAAGTGACAAATTGATGCGAGTCCTCCGCCGCCGCGAAGGCGACGTGTTTTTATGGCTGTCTATTCTTGGGCAATATTCCCAAACAATTATCCCGCTAATAATGCATATTAAAATGTAAATGCCCGGCCAGGTGGGCGCTGGGGGCGTGGCTAAATTCATGGTTTGAAATTTATGGCCAACAGCAGATGACAAGGCAGTGAATAATAGAAGATATACGGTTGCCTGTGCGCTGAAGGCTCTGATTATTGCCGGCCATAACTTGGGCTGAAAATGAATGGCTAAACAGATCCTTATAGCGAATATTGCTGGATTAAAGCACGAAGACTTTCGCTTTAAACGCTTTTAACTGAAGATCCGAAGGATATCCGAGTTTGCTTTAACGGCAAAAAAACTGGTATTTTAGGGTGAAAAATAAGGATCAGAATTTTCGACAAAAATAATAATTTTTTCATGGTTTTTCGGTCGTAATATCGACAAATTAAGGCGCACAGTGAAAAGACCGACTGTTTTGAGCAGCTAATAACCTAAGCTAACGATCCCCATCACTTTCTGGGAAATTAATTTTTTGATCAATTTTCGCATTTTTGATAAGGGGTTGCATCACATTTTTTGCCGAAAAATGACAAAATTTAAAAATTTCTAGGTTAGAATGTCAATCGTTAGGAAATTTTATCACGAGTTCAACAAGGTATGACATTCCATATTTGGATTATTATTTTCACTGTTACGGCCAAAATAGTGATATTTCAGAGTGAATTTTAGTTATTAAATTTAATTAAATTTTTATTACATTTGTATAGTTTAAATTCATTTTTGGGAAATATAGATACGGAAATCTTGCGGTTTTTTGTTTGTTTGGAAGTCTATAGATTAGTTATCTGAAATGTATGCATTAAATGATTACATTTAAAGGAAGCCAAATCCAAGGACCTTCCTCCGCTTCTCTCGAGGATATCATTGAATTGGCTGACTGCCGCTAATGGGCCAACTTGCCATCATCCTGGCAACAGTCACGCGCCCATTTCGCAGCAATAATTCGAGACGCGTCGGTTGGCCCTTGAACTGAACTTTTCAACTCGGATTTGGATTTGCAGGGCTCTTTTTTGGCTCTTGGCCTTCTTGCGTATTTCATAAATTTAATTGTCACGTACTCACATGGAGCTAAGCGTGGGCTCTTTCGGCTATTTGGGATGGCATATAATACGTGTTTATAACTCTGTTGCGCGATTTAGGCCATAAACGTGTGCTCCGTGACCTACGTGGCGTATACGTTACTTCTGACGCGCTAAATGATTTATTTACTGTATTTATTTAATCTATTTGATGACCCCCGAAAAGGGAACCCAAAAACTTTAAGGGACTTGTTCTCGTTTTTTGTAAATTCAGTTTGTAGTCCGTTTTTCAGTTGGCGAATTAATTGAGTGCAATCAATGCTGAGAAACGAAGTGTATTTTCAATTTGTTTCAACTGAAATACGTTTTGTCAATATTTTGCCACCATTTATAATTGCATTATTGATTTAATTTTATATTGCATATTGTTGACCAACAATTATTGTCATTAAAGGCGAATAAAGATTTGCATGCGTCATTTATTTAAGCTGCCTTTCATTTGTCTCAGTATTTGAAATCAGGGAATTTAATCTGGTTTATAGAAATAAAAACATAAGTAATAAATATTTCAGAGAATAGTGGGAAATTAATTTTAAATTTTAGATAAACATTTAAGGGCAAGGTAAGAAGTTTAAGTATTCTAGTTTGCTGCAGCACTTTTTCCATATTTTTTTTTTGCTAGCAGCATGTGCCACTGGCCTTGCCCTTTCCCTTCTTTCCTGGAAAAATATGGGATGTCGTTTCTAAGCAGCAAGTGCTGCACTCGAATGTGACACGCATCAAATCACTTTACTCGAGTGCACACTTAATGTCGCTTCAAATGAGCGCAGCTGAGCACTAATACATATGCTAAGGGTGGGCGGATGCGGATGTGGATGCGGATGTGTGTGCGGATGTGAATGGAATTTAGAGAAAAATTCCAAGCTAAATGCAGGCGAAACGTGTCAAGTTTGATGACAGTCACTCAACTGAACTATTTGCAAGTAATCAACAGTTGTTTTACTGTTTAAAAGGCAGAAAACTATTTACTTTAAAATAAAATGTTAATGTTATAGCTGAGTAAATGTATTTGTAAGGGGTACCATCAATATTTTTTTGTGAAAAATGGCAAAAATTAAAATTTTCCAGGTCGAAATGCCAATCGGTTGGAAGTTTTATTACGAACCCAACGATGTATGACATTCCACTTTAGGACCATTATTTCCATTGTTCTGGACATAATTCTGTTTGTTTTCGAGGTGAAAAATCAGGATCTTGATTTTTGGTAAAAATTCGATTTTTTTGCTCTAACTTGGCCAAAAATGGTCCCAAATCAAAAAGGCGCACAGTTTTGATCAGCTTACAACCTTATAATTAATATCAGTGCAGTTTCCGACTGATTTGAGAAAATTAAGTTTTGACCCAATTTTTGCATTTTTTTTAAGGGGTACCATCATACTTTTTTGCAAAAAATAACAAAAATTAAAAATTTATAGATTTAAATGCAGGTTGATTGGGAATTTTATTACGAGCTCAACGCGGTATGACATTCCATATTTGGACCATTATTTCCATTGTTCTGGCCAAAATACTGATTTTTTTTGGGTAGAAAATGAGGACCTTGATATATTTTATAGTGCAAAACTAGTAACCAGATTTTCAGTTCAATTTATAATACACATTGGCAATTTGATTTAAAGGTCGCCGACTCCAAAAATCACCATAGCCTCGCTGGCAATCTGCCCTAATTGGTCGTGAATTCATTGAATAAAATCAAGAATGCCGGATGCCAAGTTAATTCCATCATCATCGCTGGACGCGCCGACTATTCGGCAAAAATATTTAACCGATTCGGGGCGGCGTTTCGTTGATTTCATTTATTTCGTTCATTTCGTTTATTTCGGCATATTGTATGTAATTAAAATGGACGCCCGAGTTGGAAGGGCCAAAAGTTTCGCAATAAAAATCCAGTTAATAAACTTTGCATTCCTGCTCGCGCATCCAGATACAGAAATTCATATAAGGGAACTGATAAATAATGTTAAGAAATGTTCCATATTTCGCTGCCTTTTTTTTCTTGGGGGGATTTTAATTAAATCGTTTGCGAGCGCCGACCAAATAAAAAAACGAAAAAAAAAACGAAAGGAAATAAAGTAAAATGAAAACCGAATTGAAAGTTTATGTCAGCGAAAAATGGCGGTTCTATCTGTCTGTGTGTGTGTGTGTGTGGCGCTATGTGCGTGTGTTGGAGCGAGTGTGTGAGTGCGCAACCCGACGTCAAATATGTTTGAACAACTTTATTATGCAAAATGCCAAACATTCTCCAACTTGTAGACGTGGCGCTCTCGCCTCTCTCTCTTTCTTGCCCCTCTCTCTGCTTTCTCTGCTTTCTCCGCTGTCCGTGTGCGGGAGTGGTTGTGCGTGTGTGGGTGAGTAGATTGCTGTGCGCGCAAATCTCATTTGAATTATAATGATGACGCCACGCACACACAAACACACTCGCACACACACACAAGGCAGAACAAAAAAAAACAAAAAAATTGAAGTATACGCCATAGAAGGGTTCTTTGCGTATTCGAATGGCTTACATCCTTATAATATGCTTTTACATTATTTTTTTAAATTTTTTCAGAGAATTTGTTATTGATAAATACTAGTATTTTTCATTAAATCAAATTTTTAGAAAGATTTCTTTTTTAAAAATTAAAAAAAAAATGGAAAAATATTAAACATTTTTTTTTAAATCTTTTTTTGAAAGAATATTTCAAGATTGTCTTATATACATAAAAGTATTAAGTAAAAGGCCAACGAAGTTAACGGTTTCGTGTGATAGCGATATATAAAAACGACTTTTTTAACTATTTCTAACAAATATTTTGACGCGAATACTGTGAATTTTATTTTTAGGCGTAGAAAATATTATAAATACATTTTCATAACATAAAGTATATTTTTAAGGAAAACGTTATTTATCCTTGTCTAAAAATGGCATAAAAATCAATGTTTAAGGCTGAAGAAAAATTCGATTTCAATCGCTTAGTTAATATTTCTCGGTTATAAGCATTAATCATTGGATATTGTGATTATTTTTAGAAGCTACCCCGCCGAATATGCCCTCGCGTCTAAATTCGCGGGGCATCTCCTGCTCAGTCCGGCAGTCGCACTCCCGATTTGGCCATAATACCCGTGAAATGGGCCCACCGCCTGCCGAGCATATATAGCGCATATAGAGCATATATGATGGGGGGTACATACCTGAGCAAGCTTGCGGTGGCAGCGGGAATATCAGCGTCGTGGAGCTCTTGCGCCTGGCCACCGCGCAGCCCAAGGATTGCGGCTTGAAGCTCCGCAGCTGCTGCATGAAATCGGAGCACTCCATTAGGGCCACGTCCGCGAAATGCAGGTCGCACAGGATCTGGTTCTGCGGGATGAAATGGAGGAGGAGCGAAAAGTAAATCGGTAAGTTGGCTGCTTGGGATTTTCACTGTATTTTCACTGGATTCCATTCCTGCCGTAAATGATTTATTCGGGGTGGAGCCCCTCTTTTATTTTATTTTTTTTTTTTTTCGTGTGTGCCCCCCTGTACTCATATGTAATTTTGATTAAGCCACTTGCCGCAGCACATGCATCCGTCATCCGTAATGAGTCCGCCTTTATGGGGCCAAAATGGGCGAATGCATTTCAGATGAGTTTACGGTGGGCCGAAAAAAAATACAGCATAAATGCGAGATTACCTCCTCCGGATTGGCAATTATCTCTGCACTTTTTCGTCATCCCAAAAAATTATCTGATATATTTTTAAATAGTGGATTTTATTTATACTATCCCAGAGTTCCCTTCACTGTCTTTTTTGTTTCGAATTTTTGATAACTCGAGCCGCAAGCATAAGGAACATGAAGCAAACTCATTACTTATTTACTTATGTGTCTCACAATGACACAATAAATTCTGAAAGCTTCTTTCTTATTTCAATTAATTTTGGATGAGAAAATAAAAGGAAAAAACAAGGGCTTTCTGTTTGCAAATGTGCGAAAAAGTTTCTTGTATTCTGATATAATTTTAGTACCTAATAGAAAGAAATTAAAATTAAAGATAAGTGGATTAAACAAATCCAAATCCAGAATGTGACTTTAGGTGTCTAAAAGTATATTTTAACCTCAAAAGAGCGATGAATTTATTCAGGAAGACGACTATCATTTATTCACTGCATACTTTATAAAATTTTTTTCTCCTTTTTTTTGATCTACTCACCTTGAATCTCCTGGCCCTCTTTTGGTTGGGCCCAGTCAAGTTCAGGCCGCAGGAATTGCACCGCAGGCACTCCTCATGATAGTGATTGTTGTCATAGAGCGGCGATGGTTCTGCAATGAAGAGCGGAAAATGGACAGGGGTTAAATTTTGGGAAAATCAATTCAGTTGGGGGGCCAGAAAGCCAAAAACCGAACAGGGCTTCAACCAGCTGGCATGGCCATTAATTTGCATAACCATCTCGGCATAATGTGGGGGCTTTCCGGGGGGAGATTTCAGAATTCAGAACTCAGATTTCAGATTTCAGTTTTCAGGGGGTTTCAGCTTCCACTACATACCACATGCAGATGCCACAGCTGGCAGCAGCGACTCAATTACAAACGGAAATGAGTTTCTAATACAAGCAAATTGCAAAAGGATAGATATCCCAGCAGAAGGGGAAAATTGTTGCTTGTCGAGTTGATGAATGGCCGTTGATGGTTTGGAGTTCGCCTCGCCCTCGCCATACCCTGCATATCCTTTATCCCTTATCCTTAATCCCCTATTCCCTATTTGTGCCAACTTTGGAGGCCAATACGGCAATCATAATCCATCTGTGGACCCAGCTGAGGAAAAGTTAAAGTAAAGCCTTCCCTTGCAGATTTTTTATTTCACTTAAAGTAGATTGAAGAGGAGGGGAATTTTTGAGGCATTTTTATTATTAAATATTTACTTTTAATTAATTTTATTTATTTATTGTGAGCAACAAAAAATAATATATTTGATATGATATATTTGCTCAGAAAATAGATATAAAATAAAATAGTTGAAAAATACTATTTATATTTTTTAGGGGCCAGTCATTTAAAGTATAATATTATTTTGGCTTATTAATACTACTATTTATAATATTTTCTAAAAAATGTTCCCATTTTCCGGCCGTTTTTCTAGTGGGTTTTATGCTTTTTTTTACTGCCAGGCAGGACATAGCAATCAAGTAGCTGTAATAATGAGCACGTGTGCGTGGCTCACCCATCCTTTTGGCAGGACTCGTGTTCGGTGCTTGGTACTCAGTTTTCCTCGACACCGGAAATCATAATTAAATGAATCAGGCAAGCGGAAACACATTATGAGCCGTCGACGAGTGGGGAAACGACCTGATCATCGCCGCCACCATCATCATTTTCATCGTCATTAACTCATACATTCGGGGCAGCCCAAATCACTTGGTTCTAGGGCAATCAGTAAATGTGATTCACATTTCGTTGGCTCTCTAAAAAGGTTAGCCATTGTGCCTGATTTATTGGTTTTTATTTGAGTGCATTGCGAAGGCTTCTGTTCCATAATATCAATTTACTGGGCTGACTTGGAAAATAATCGTCTTTATTATTTTATTTAGTGAATTAATTGTGGGTTTAAAAATTATTCCCATTATTAAAATTTTTTTTTCCTATTTTTTAGGTCTATCTAAAAAGTTTTGTTTATTTACTATTGTTTTTTTTCTGTTTTGATTTTAGAGAGTAGCTAAAAACGATGCATATTTTATGCATATATGAATATTTTTCAAAAACCGCTTATAGATCATTTATTCAGATGAAGAAAGTCCAAGCAATTCATGGGAATTTAAATTCCCATTTTCGAGTAACCGAGCCCGCGAGGCAATCGCATTCATAATTCGCCAGGATTGTTAACACGAACTTGAATTACTTTTGGCTCTTTGAATTTCCCCAGTTTTCGATGCCGAGAGCCCGCATTCGCATTTCGAAACCATATCCCTGGAAAGTTGGCCAGGAATGCGGGCCAAAAACTTTACGCATATTTTTGCATTAATGAACCGAGTGCCTCGGCGGCATTTCCATTTCCATTTGCATTTGCATTCGATGGCCGACCAGTCCAGTCCACCTAATTGGTCTGCTGGCCCAACCCGAAAAACTAGACTGGCAAACTAATGCAATGAATGTCGAGATATCCAAGGGGCGGCTGTGAAATCTGAGGACCTGCGGCAAAAGCGCCGGCGATTCATTGCAGCAATCTGCAGACGGGCATCTGCCGCAAATTGCATTGTCAAGTGCAGGACAAGCGACCGAAATGAGCAACACAAATGGCCAGGATGGCCAGGACACTCAAAAGGGCTGTCATTCGGCTGGGTTCGGGTCATGGACATAACTCACCTGGCACGCACTGTGCAAAAAATAACAAAAACTTGAATTTTTGTGGCATTTTCCACTTTACAGTTTTTTTCAAAAAATATTTTTAGAAGTATTATTGCTTTCATTTATTTTCCAACTATTTTCATTTATATATTTATTTTTAATTTTTGGAACTTTTTTTAACGTTTTTTTTTTTATTTATTTAGTTTTATTCAATTAAAAATTAAATATATATTTTATTCACTCAATGACTTTTAAATCATTTTATAAGTTTAACGAATTTATAAAAATAAAAGAAAATATTGCTTTCTTAAATTTCCTTACTATTGTTAATTAAAAAAAAAGTTTTTTTATATTACATTTTTAACATAACATTGATCTTTAAATTCAGATATAATTAAAATTGCAATCATATTTTAATTCTATGGAATAAACTGTAATTAATACAAGTTACTCCGCCGATTCTCTTTGTGTATAGCCCAAGCACTTCACTACCATCAAAAGGAGTCCTCTCCGCACGATTCGACCCTCGATTGTTTGAGTTTAATGGTCCATTAAAATGGGTAAAAACTATTTACGCTGCTGGCGAATTTTAATCGCAAGCGCGCTACAAATTTTACTAATTGAAAGACGACAAAACGGAGGGCCATTATTACTGGGGGCAGCCCCACCAGCAGCCACCTCTATAGCGCTCTGATTCCAGATCCCGGCTCTTCATATTTTATTGCCCCGCCTTAAGTTGACTTTAGTCAACTTGACTTGACTTCACTTTACTTTTCTGGCGAGCCAGCTTCCTCCTTTTCCCATTTGCTTTTATGACAGCTGCCGCATTGAAAACTTTGCATCTGCACTTTGCAGCTGCCGAAAGGGGCGGTTGGGTGGTTGGGCGGTTGGCCGGTTCAGGGGGCGTGGCAGGAAGACAGAAGGGCAGGGTGTATAATATAAATTCATGACTTTGATAAATTACCAACTAATGACCCAAAAGAATGGCAAACTTCTGGTTTTTAGTGCAGAAATCAAGCGTTAACTTTTCGAGGGGGGTGCAAAAATAGGGGCAAAAGCTAGGGGTAGGAACTCGGAATTCGGCTTTTATTGTATGCCCAGCTTTTCGGGGCCAGTCGCCAAAACAATGGCTGCCTAATGGGTCGTGACAGGCGCTTAGCCATATTTTACAGCGGCGGCCAAAATAATATATTCGGGTCTTGATAATTATTTTATAAATTTAATATGTAAATTAAAAAAAATTACTTCAATTTGATATTTATTTAAAATATTTATTCTTCTTAAAAAACGAGTAAACTAGTATTTTCTCAGCAGAATAATGAATTCAACATTTCTGATATATTTGTAAGACTTTGTTTAAATCATAATTCCTAAGAAAATATGTAAAAAGGAATTAATATTGTTTTGCAACATTTTTAAAGGAGTACTTTTTTTTACTAATTTTTCAGCCACAGCTGTTTCTAAATCCCTTTTCTTAAGAAAAGGGCGGTGGGCGTGGCAGTTGTCTGACAAAGCCAACAGACTGAGAAGCAGAAATTGACTGCAAATGCAATTTGTTTAGAGCAATAGTTGCATATAAGTAGCTCTCGCTGCGGAAAAGGGGAAAATTGGAGGGAAAACAGGGGGAAAAACTGTGGAAAAGCCAGATGGAAAGTGGCTAAGGGGGATGTGCTGCAGCTTAATTGAGCGTAAATAATATTGGACCAGGGATAGTAGATAGTAGATGGGAGATAGTAGCACATGAGCAGCCACGAATGCAGCACAGAAGCCAGTCAACTTCAGTGCACTTTCATTAAAATTACACAGGGTGCCGGGGAAAATGGCAGGAAGATACGAGGGAAGCTGGCTGCAAATTTGCCTGTTGCCAGTGCAATGCCCCTGGCTGCTTTCACGGAACCCGGGAAACCCTTCGATGCGACTGTACTAATCAATTTTCCAACTTTTCAGACCTCCCGCCCGCCACATAATTAATTCGCCACGAAATTCCATGCCGGTTTGAAGTCTAATTAATGCAGAAAAGTGTTTAGATTATACTCCTGCACAAAAAAAGCTTTAAAAAACTTTATAAACAATTTTTTAAAATAAGGGCATTAAAAATAAATTACAAAATTCACTAGATATTTTAAATAATATTTGTAATAAATAATAATAATATTATTTAAATAAAAGGCTATAAAAAACTGCTCTCTACATTTTTAAATATCTTTTTCTAATTTAATAAAGACCAGCACTTATTTATAATCAGTTGCAGCTGTTATTGAATGTCCTGATTTTTCAACAATTATAGTAATTAGCCGAGTTGGGGACAATTGTGGTGGCAAAGTGACTAAAGTTTCCATTTACCCAGCAATTTATGAAACCAATTTGAAACTTTTTAAAAAGCAATCCAGAAAACAGCAAGTTCATATGCAATTACAGAGAAATGCATATTCTTGGTCTGTGAAAACCTCATCGATTATTTATAATGCAGGGCCTCCTGAATTCAAGAGAAAACTTTGCCGTTTTAAGGCGATGATTAGGTCAATTTTGGAGAGCGTTTGGCCATCGATCTTGGCCAACTGTGTGGGCCACACCGCTTTCTGGTTTTGGCCAATTATCGTCGTGTGAGAACCGCAGCACGCAGTTTGCATGTCAGCCGACGGTTTGTCGCATTTGGCTGATTAGTGCAGTGCAATTAAATTGAAGCATATCATTTGCCAGCCCGGTTTTCCCCTGTGTGCAGCCCGCATTGTCACACGGTGTGTCACGCGGGGTCAACGGGGGGTCAACCGGGGGGTCACGGGGGTCACGACTGTCGTACGTGCGTATTTATGGGTCAACTGGGACCAAAGGACCCACCATTTCCATTTTTATTTCCACACACACGCGATGTGCAAGGACTATTACACTCACCCTTGGAAAAAAAGAGCGGAAAATGGTAAAACGAAAAGAAAATATATAGAAAAACTGCAGCATTAGCGTGACTTTTTTACAACGCATGCTGGGCGAAATCTGTCAAACAGATCACACAACAAGAGAGAACGCTATAGTCGGGTTGGTGTCCCGACTATCTAATACCCGTCACTCCGCTAAAGGGAGTGCGAACGCTGTGTCGGGTTGGTGTCCCGACTAATAATCGTAACTCAGCTAAAGGGAGTGCGAGGGAGATAGATATATGTTGACAATTTATAAATCGTATAACTTTTTAATGAATGGTCCGATTTGAAAAATGTCTTCTACATTTCGATAGGTATAAATATACACAACAAAATTGCATTTATACTTCTCGGAAATCTTTAAAGATGTGGGCGCAGGACCCATTTTAAAATCGTTAGTGGGCGATTGTGGGCGTTAGAGGGGGCGTGGCGCTCGGCTAAAATAAACTTGCGCTGCGTAGGAAGCCAAAGAATATGTGTGGGAAATCTCAACCTTCTAGCTTTTGTAGTTTCTGAGATCTCAGCGTTCATACAGACGGACAGACGGACAGACAGACAGACAGACAGACAGACAGACAGACAGACAGACAGACAGACAGACGGACAGACGGACATGGCTAGATCGACTCGGCTAGTGACCCTGATCAAGAATATATATACTTTATGGGGTCGGAAACGCTTCCTTCTAGCTGTTACATACTTTTGCACGAATCTAGTATACCCTTTTACTCTACGAGTAACGGGTATAATAAATCATCTGCAGATGTCTCACCAGCTTATGGAATCAATAACATTAAATATGCGCGCTGAGCAGAAAAGTGCATGCACACTTATATGGAATCGTGTGTAAGCATTTATTTTTGATATTTTCCATGGAAATCAATAATATCATCCGCAAATAAATACGTGGGTTGAAAGTTATATAACGGAATACGTAACATTTTATTTTATTCAGAAAAAGTATTAAATGTGCTGAAAATAATATAAAATGATAAAATATTTTTAAAAAGTTTAGGTACCTTTAAATTATTCTTTTAAAAATAGCATCATATTTACAAACTGGAACAAATATAAGTACAGAAATATTGTATGCTTATATAAAAGCTCAATAAAAAATTGAAGGTGAAAGAAATATTAATAACATATTTTTAAATATTTCTGGTATCTTCAAATTATTAAAATAAAAGACAAAAATCATATATGTAGGTGACGGAATTATTAAGGAAATGTTTACTATCATATTGAAATAAATACAATATTAAATGTTAGATACTTTAAATTAGTAATTTTTTTTGTATGATCTTTGGTTTTAAGTCGCTTGATTCATCGCAAGATACTTGTTTTTTGTGGCTTTGATAAGCGTTTCCCTTTAAATCTGGACGCCAAAAGCCACCAAAAAATAGGAATGAAAATGGGAGGCGAAGTATGCAACATAAATTCCAAAGTCGGCACGTAAAATGCTTTTTTGCGGCATCGCCGGGCGCGCATAATGCGGCTTTTAATGGAATTAACGTGCGCAAAAATGTTTCGCTGCCGTCGACTAAATGCTCCGCAGCAGCAGCCCCGCCCACTTTTCAGCCCAAAACCGCCCCTAGCCCCCCATGGAAACACAGAGCACACAGAACCACATGTGCCAAGGGGCCGGGAGAAACGTAGACGACACCAAAATGGATTTGGGGCTCAGTGCGCACCATGTACGAATGAGTTGTGATTAATTTTTGGGCCCGACAGCCAATTTGATTTATAAACATGAGCCGCACTGTTCGCACTTGTTGAATGGCGTCCTGTTGCCGGAAAAACGGGAAAGCGTTGCCGAAAAGAAAACGGGTGGGGAAAACTGAAGGAAACTTGCGTGCCAAGCGATGATAATCGTTAATGGAACGCGTCCACACACATGTCAACTGGTTCGAAAGTTCAAAAGTGGCACTGGTTAATCGAAGTTCTCGATGGATTTATGGTTGTTGGAAGGGTTGCAAGACTGCTTGTAAGTCGACTGCCCATAAATAATCGTTTGGAGTATTAAATACAGTCTGTATTTTGAGCTGCGGTTTAACAAGCTCGAGTCTATTTATTTATTGAAATATTTAGAAATCTTTAAATTGACATCTGGAACTACGGGATTCTTATATTTTAGCCAAAAAACAAACAGTATTTTTGAAAGAACAATGGAAATAATGGTTTTAAATAAATATAAAAATGAATGAAATAGAATACTAGGAAAGTAGTTATCTTTTTTTGTTTTTTTTCCTTTAAAAGTTCCCCTGCTGGAATGTAAATTTCTCTCGCTTTACTTTCAGACCCAAACTAACTTGCTAGTTCACTTCGATCCCCGGACGCGAATTAGCGGAAGAATCCCCAGTTGCCTTTGGCCCAAAGTGTCGAACAAGAGGAGATGTGTGTGAATCAATCCGCTAACCTTTGCCTTTGCTCAAAAAACTCCGCTGGCTGCCGGGCAATTTGCATAAAAACTTTGCTGGCCAAAGAAGAAGAATACATATTAAAAAGTCGAAAGTGCGCAGGGGGAAAACATGTGGATATATGTAGATTTTTTTTCGGTACGGATTTTCTCCCCTAAGTAACCCAAAAGTGCAACAAAAGTTAATTCAGTTTTGAAATGGTTGTGAGCGTGCAAGTTTTTGGCCCGATATGAGAACCGCACACAAAGGATAAAGGATGTGCGTGTGAAAATCCTGTTTTTGCGTGGCAGCGAGGAAAAACTTGATCAAAAGTTTGCCTTTTTTTCAGGAATTTGTCTGCTTCTTGTATCATCTTTTCCTATACGGTATAAATATTACTTTCCTATTTTTTTTTATGGCGAATAATATTCATGAGACCTGCGTGTGGCTGTCAGCAGCGGAGGTGAGTCCTTTTTTGTGTGGGTCCTGGGCATTAGTTGGCTGGACAATCCTGCCAAAAAACCCCCCTCCACCAATCCTGCCTCGCTCAATCAATGTCAGCTCCACATCGCCGACATCCTCGCTCTCTGGTTAAATCACTTGGAATTTTATTGAGTAAACTGTTTTGTAATTATTTTCATCTGATGTCACGTCATGCGGCTCCAACTCATCCTCATCCCCGTCCCCAATTAGCAAAAAGCGACAACATGTTGCGGTCCCAGGCCCCAGGAATCTCTATCGGTATATATCCGTTTATATAGTATATAAACTCCGGCAGATTTGCTGACAGTCGTCTGGCAGGGAAACCTCATCGATTTGACTTTTTGCGGTTGGCTTGATTCGGTTTTTCGGCTGGGCCTTTGGCTTAGTTGGAAAATTGGGCTGGGATAAAAGAAAGTTGTTCATTTGGCTTGAGTAGAAAGGTAATCATTGGGATTCCTGATTGTCAAAACAAACTGAAAAGTTCTTTAATTCTAGAGTACAAATTTAAGCCACTTGAATTGAAAATAAAAGAACACACGTAAATAAATAAAGAAAATAAATGTTATTTTGATGGGAGAGTTTGTATATGTGATTTTTAGGCTGCTGAATCATCGTTATTAATCATGGGAAATGTAATAAAATATAATTGTCGATTTATTACCTCTAGTTCACTAAAATGCTTCAATCGAATGTATAATATTTTATATTTATAGTGATTTTAACAAAATTTGTAAGTTCAAATAGTTCGAATCCCCAATATATTTCGATCCCTAAGCATTTAGGTTCGGAGTTTAATGAAATGGAATTAGTAATCGACCTTAAATACTCGTCGCATTTAAACGAATGCGCTGCTTGGCTTATCGTGCCAAGCCGGGAATTAATTAAATTCTTAGCGTCTGGGAAAGCGACTACAGGGAAATGAAAGCAATAACTTCAAACTTTAGCAAAAGAGCGAGCGAGAGGGAGAAAGGGACAGACAGAGAGAGGGACATTGTAAGCATTGCTGGTTAATGGGTCAGGTGATTTTCTATTGTCCTCTTTCCCGCCGGACTGCATGTTTAATCCAAATTACTAAAATACACACACACACGGGGGAGACGTCCTTTGTGAGTCCTGTGTCCTGTCCATGTGTGTGTGTGTGTGTGAGAGTGTGGGTGTGGCAGGGTAGTAGTAGTAGTGTTGGAGCAACTCCCCCATTTTGTCCAGCCTTGTTTGCTGTGTTTTAATGAATCTATGAGTCGACCATTCTGTGTGCGGTGTTAATTGAGCCAAAGTCAAACATTCTGTCTGGCCAACAGCTAACCCATCACCCACCGACCACCTACTTTTAGCCCACCTTTCGACCACCTTTCGCCCACCTCACCACACTTCAATTAGTGCCGAGCAGCATTGAGGCTTTCCCTTCCCCTGTGATCGTCGTACTTTTTCTCCTTTTCGGCTCGCGTGCTTCGAGTTTTGTGTGTTAATTTGATTTCATGAAAATAGCCACAAGAAAAGGCCAAGGAAATGGCCGATTTCATAGGTGCTAGGGTTATTCTTATTTTAATTTACACCCAAAGCGCATTATTAGTAATCACTGCTTGAATTTAAACGACCTGTAAACGTGCCTGGCGCCTACATTTTTACAGATTTTGTAAAAGTGTAAATGCCATTTGGTTATGTTTATTAATACCTATCGAAATGTAGAAGGAAAATTTAAAATAGCACCATTCATTAAAAAGTTATGTGCAAGTAATGAAATGCAAGCAGTGCAAGCAGTCCATCTTTGGATTGTTTTAATAATGGGGCAATAATTGTGAGTATTTGTCAATAAAGCTGTTGATAGATGAAAATATAATATTTATTACCCGTTTTGTGACCCACTTCGATGGGTTAATAACTTATCCTGGCTGCTGATTGAGCGAGTTCGTGGACTGGCTGACAGTTTTTCCCCCTATCCCTCCCCCTCCTCAAGCCCTAAGCCTTAATAGCCGCCAAAGAGCTTTCCCTGAGTTTTCCCAGAGAACATGGAGCTTTTCTTAGGCGAAGGCGATATTGATTTCCTGCGGCATTAGGCTGACTTATAGCCAGCGGTGTCCAGGGGGTTGTAATGCGTACAACGGTGCGTATGATTGACGAAAAGGCTCGCAGTCGGCTACGCAATTTGGTTACTCCTCCAAGGAGAAAGTGACGGAGAAAGCGGAGAAATAACAAGGAACAGACGGCAAGGCGAAGGAACAACAATTGACAAGCATCTTGTTTGGCAAATAAACGCGAGCCATTACCACGAAACTAAAATGCTGTCTCAATATTATTATTATTATTATTATTATCATTTCTATGGCCTCCGCCCCGCTGTCTTTGTGGGTTTATGGGCTCCTTGTTATTTTCCTTGCCTTCTTTTTCGCCACTTTTTATGCGACACTCGTGTTTGACTGTCAAATATTTCAACAGCCCGAAAGTGACAGCTGTTAATGGCATTATACATTTGTGGTGGTGGTCGTGTGGGTGGTGATGTTGTGTTTGCCACGCCCACTTTTCCTTTTGGGCCCAATTAAGGTGGCCAGCAAGTGAGTCCATCATCGACGGCAGGTCTCTCCCAGTATTTTATCTTTTATATTTTATATTATTTTGGACTCGAGCAATAACAATTTGCATTTTATGGCTCCCCCGGTGATTTGAAAACTTTCGAGTTTCGAGTTTCCACTTCCCAGGATCGATTTGGCGTCAGCTGCTAATTCCTTCGATTACGAACTGTTTTATGAGAGGAGCACACGGCCATTAGGTCAGCCCATCAATCAGGCGGCCATCAATCAAGGGATCGCAAATTTGACAGTCGCCTCCGCCATCGCAACACTTTTTCGCGAAAAACAAACGCATAAACATCCTGTTTTCGGCCTTCTTCGCGAAATTCTTTAATCAATCTTGGTTGGGTCAATCAATTAGGCGCCAAACAATTTCCACTCTCTGTGTTTGTTATTGATGCGTTCATAGAAATACAACTTGACCTTGGCCAAAGGTGATGAGGATCTGGTACAGTGCGTTTCATTGCTATTAAAACTGATCAGAGTGCAAGGGATAATGTCCAATAAATCAGATTTAATATTAAAGGAAATTAAAACAGATATAAATCAATTAAGATACATAAATAAATATTTATAATAAATTTTCCATTTATATTCACTAATTTAATAAATCGGAAAAAATGAAGTGATAATTATAATTAATGTATAATTATTATTAAATACAAACAAAATATTAAGCGACTTCTTCCGCACCATTAGTTTTCTAGCAAAAAAAAGAGAAAGATAATCAACATTTGATTCCGATTTCTGGGGGACTATGATGGGGCCTGCAGTTGTGTTGGCCACTTCCATCGATCCGAATTTGGTAATAAAATTGTCCCCCTTTTTTTTCTGTCCATAAATTAACATTAATTTCGTGCCCTGAATCCCCGACCCTCTGTTGTTTGCCTTGCGCTTTCGTGTGTATCGTAAAAACGCAATTATAAAAATTAATGTAATCGATGGGCAGTTGAGATACTAATTGGACTACACAGTCCGGCAATTGGCAATTGTTGTCGCGGGTAATCCTTTGAGGGCTCACATTGATGAGCCACGGGCTTAATGGATTGGCTAGTCATTGCGCATCGAGTTTATATGAAATACGAAATGCGATTAAATGTACTAAGTGTTTCCCTTTCCGACTCTTTTTTAAAGATAGAAATAAAATTACCGCCTGATTGGCAATAGCAAACCAAGGACTAATTGCTCAAATTAAATCAAGTGCTTGAGCATTTTTCTCCTGCCGAGCTCACACTCAATATTAATTAGTGAGCGAACAAAGGACAGCAGGACATGCAGCAGCCACTTGCCGTAAATCCTTTGCAGGACACCAATTGCGCTTAATTGGCGAGCATGTGTGGCATGGAATTTATAAAGTGCTTGAAAAGTAAATAATTGTGATATTTTTAATGAAAATATGCATTGAAAAATTATGAAGCAGTTGATAAAGAAACTCTTATATTTAAGTTTAAGATCTGCTATAAAAGCTTAAAGTTAGATGAAGGTTTTTCGAAGCCATAAGGTCAAAAGATATTTATAACAGATACATTTAAGTGTTTTTAAGACCCTTTTAATAATATTAAAATAGATTAAAAACAAGAACTGTTTTAGCCCTTATAAATATTTTTTAGCAAACGTTTTGTAGCCTTTTTAATGCCAAGTAAAGTTGCCTCTATTTTGGCTCATTAAATATTTATATTATTTGTGAATTAGAAAATGCAATAATAAATAACAGTTTTTGCCTTTAAAATATTATGCTGGCTATTATAAATATTCGAATACATTTTTAAGCAACCTTTTGTAACTTTTTTAGCACTAAGCACACTTTGGCTAATTTAAAAAGAATTCCTAGCCTTCAATAATTTCACCGCAACTCATGTTTTGAAGCCCTGACCTCGAGTGCTCCTGTGCCCAAGTGCAGCCATTCGATTGGCTTTGAATGTCGCCCGTCTGGCAACAAGTTGAGTCAATAAATTTTGCATTTCAATGCGACCAAAGTTTTTCGCTGGCCATCGCGAAGGAAAACTTGTTGCACCGGCAGCTGGGAAATGCGCCGAGGGGCGTGGCGGCAAGAGTCGAAAAGGGGGGGTGAAAATGCGATGAAAATGGGAAATGGCCAATGTTGTTGCTGCTGCATCAGTATCAAACTCGATTCGCATTTCATTCATAACAGAGTGAGAGAGCGAGAGAGTGGGCAAAAGTCAGCACTCATTCATTTCCCGACTGTCACACAGATACTCATACATACCAGCACACTAGCTGGCCCACACACACATACACATTCGCAGACACTGCACTTTCATTCATTAAAAGCCATTTGGGGGGCGGCAAGAACGAGGAGGGGGCGTGGCGCCTTGTGCGGCTGCCAAAAAGGCAAACAGCTCGGAAAATTCTCGGAAAATTTAGCAGCTGAATATTTCTTGAGCTCCGCACGAGAGGTCAATGTAAACAGATACAAAAATTGGCATTTCAGTTATTTAACACGAAAGGGAGATAAAAAACTACTCCAATAAATTATAAATATATTTTAAGGCGAAATAATAAAATAAAAATAAATATTTTTTGAGTTTAAATATTATTTAGGAATTATTATTATAAATGAGCAGAGAAAGGATTACGGATTGTATGTTTGACACTTGAAGCCACTAAAATTGAATATTATTTTTTTTGGCTTAATAAGTAGGTAAACTTGGCACTTGAAGATACTAAAATGTTATAAATATTATGATATCGGCCTTATAACATTTTCAATAACATTCAACAACGAATTCTTCTTTTTTCTGTGACCTGAACTTGGCCTAAAATTTCCAAAAAATCGAATTATTAATTTAAAACTATTCTTTCATTTTTTTTACTAAGCATCAGAGATTTAAACTTTATTTTCATTGTGATTTAGGGCCGCGTTTATTTGGCAACTCGCCCACTTTCACATGCAACAAGTAAGCAACTTTCCAGCCAAAAGCCCTGCTTTATCTACACGAATATATGGGATCCCCCTTAAGTTCAGATAGGATATTTGGCAAGACATAAGTGAGATATACAGACCGCTGCGACTGCGATTGCTGCTGCTGCTGGCGCTGCTGCTCGACGGCTGCCGACGGCCACTGCGCAGCGGGGCGGGGACGCTGGCGGTACCGCCGCTGCCGCTGCCGCCGCCGCTGCCTGCGCCGCTGCTGCCGCCGACGACATCGACGTACTCGGCCACGTCGCTGCTGTTCTTGTTTTTTGCCTTCAGCTGTTTATTCGGATTTCTTTGGATTTACTTTCGGGATGATGTTGCAATGACAACAATGAAAAGTGTTCACACACCGCACGCACGCACAGCAAAAAAAAATGTGGAATATAAAATACAAGGCAGGATGTGAAAAGTACACGCACACATACACAGAGGCACACGCACACGCACACACTCGCAGGCGCAATGGCGAGGACTTCAGGACTTCAGCGATAGTTGGCCAAAAATCGTTGCATAGTTTTCCGCGCTTCTGGGTCCCTGGCTCCTCTACTATTTACTTTCTACGTTCGCCTTGTATTTTCTCTTATTTCTTTTCTTTCGATTTTTCCTCTATTTGTTTCGCCGGCTGCGTTTTCCGTTTTTCCACGACTGGCTGCTGCGGTGCTTGTGGCACGTCTGCGACTTCAACACCAACTGAATGAAAGGCGAATCGAGGCGAAAGGACGCGAAATGAGCGCCGAGTGGACAGGTCCTTGCCAGCTGGAACAGCTGTCCTGGCGCCCAGCAGCTGTTCGCAGCTTTTGCCCCCGAAATGCCTGAGAAACCGAAAGCTCAGAAGCTTCGCGACGGAAGCGAAAGCTCTGCATCTGATTGGCAGGGCCAACGAGTGCGGGAAATTCAAAAGGCGGAAGGACTCACCTGTCTGGGTGCTGGAGTCGAAAAACGTACTGGTCGTCTCCACGGTCATCGTGCCGATGGTTCCATCGATTATCTGCGCCGAGGAGTCGCGTCTGCCGCGATAACTGTGAATAGAAGGGTAAGATTAGTGCTATATTTCTAAGTAATTTATTACAAAAAATATTTATTTATGTCAGTTAAAAATCATTGATTTTGTTTACTCTCTCCCTGCTTAAAACAACATTATTTTACACTTTTTTCTCTATATGGAATACGTATCATTGCAATATGTGGATCGATGATATCATTTTTAAATGACAGCATTTTCGATTTCACAGAATTTTCAAAGAGAATGAGTACGGAAAATTTCCAAAAATTGCAAGAAGAACTCTCATAACTAAAATAAATTTACAAAATTAAAGGAATTACAATTAGGGAAAAGTTGTTAAATAAATTAAAATGTTTTAAAAAATAGTTTATCAAATTAAATTGATAAAATTCATAAAAATAAATAAGTAAACTTTTATTTAAGTATTGAAATTTATTATACATTTAACAATTATTGTTCGTTCAAGGATATTAAACATTATCATTAATATGCATTTTTTTTTATTAAATTGAATAATGCCTGACTAACACTTCTATATAGTTTTAAATATCATTTAAAAATCAGGCAATTTAATATGTTGTGTATCAAACACATGCTTTCTTCAAATATTAAATCCAACATTTTCAGTTAAATTTTTAATTTCGTAATCACTCACCGACAAACGTCGTCGCTCTGGGAGCTCTGCCGCCGGAAGTTGCGGCAGCGGATCATCTCCTCGGTGGTCGACTGTCGCCGGAATCCGCGGGCGATGAGGATCTCCTCGGTGGTCGACTGCCTCCGGATGGCCGGCCGCTGGTTCTGCTCGACGGTCGTCTGTGTCTGCGGCCGGGAGCAGGGACTGGGATCCCGCGAGGAGCAGCAGCTGTTCGAGTCCGGCGACCTCGGTGACCTGGCGGCCGAGCTGCTCTGCCTGCGCAACGTGTGCCTCCTCGGACTTCCGTCCCGCTCATGCGATCGATCTGGCGACAGGTGGGTCCTCGAATCCCTTCGACCGCCTCGCGAAGCGCTGTCCGGCGAGAGGGAATCCCGGCGAGAAGTCCGCCGCTCGCCGCAATCGTCGGGCGGATCGGGACTCAGGGCGGGCTGAGAGCCACGCCTACTGCCGCCGCCGCCGCCTCCCGGCAGGCAGCCCTCGTCGAAGGCCGTCGCCTGGCGCTGCAGCCGCTGGAGGCGTGGCGCCCGCTCCGGACTGACGCCCGCCTTCGAGTCGCGCCGATTCACCCGGCCGCACTGCGTCTGCGAATCGCGGCGTCCCTTGGGAGCCGTGGGACTCGTCGCCGGCGGCGTCACGGAGCTGGTGATGATCGTCGGCGGCGGGAGGGCCTGGCAGGCGGAGTCCACCTGCTGGGAGTGGGTGGCCAGGTGGTGAGTGCTCGTGCTCGAGTGCGTCGAGATCAGGGGCATGGAGTGGTCGGAGCAGGAGCCCGCCGAACTGGTGGAGGGGCGCTGCTCCTGCCGGAAGTTGGGGAACTCCGGGGCGGCGAGCGAGTCGCGCTTCTTGGCCATCTGGTATTTGCCCGGGGGCGGGGGCGTGGTCACCCGACCGGCCACGTTGCTATCGCGCCGACTGCCGGACAGGTAGCTCTCGCCGGATCCGCGACGGGAAGCCTGGATGTGGTTTTTTGGATGTGCGGTGGTTGGAGTGTGGAGTGTGGAGAGAGAGAGAGGAGGTCGAGGTGGTGGTCAGGTTGGAGTCAAGTCAAAGGTGCAGGTTACTCCTACTATGGGTCTTCTTGCAAAAGCACTCGCTTGAAGATTTATTATTAAATCAAAAAAGTATTTACACTTTTTTTTTGAGAAAAAATGTCTTTCATTTAGTAATTATTTTTTTAACTTATAGAAAAAGTCGCCATTAAAAAATATTTAAATATTCATAAAAGAAAAATAAAAGTCTTTGAAATATTTCTGAATTTCGATTTTCTTTTTGCAGGACGTCACGTCCCTTTTTATTTTGACCCTCATATTATAAGTCTAAACTAAGTAAAAACTTGAAATTTAAATATCTGTGCTTAGAGAAACTGAATAATTTTCCTTTTACTGAACTATTGGCTTTTTACTTGAAAGAAAATGTTATTTGTTGAATCTGGATTTGATATGTTGATGGTTTCATTGCGAGAGGGTTTGCATTGCTCGTTTTCTTTGGGGGAAGTGACCCACGGAGATCCGTTTACCCCGATACTCACGCTTTTAGAGCACTCGACGACGACGGGCACGGCGACGCAGCTGCTGGGCTGCTCCTCAACTGCCCCGCTTTCGCGGCGATTCCAGTGCCGCACGAACTCGGCGGTGTTCGAGTCGCGGCGCGACCTCATGCTCCGGATGCCAGAGTCCGCGGACGACTCCCGCCGCTTGCGGGGCGCCATGTAGGTGGTGCAGGCGCCACCACCCGAGCCCCCGCCCCCTGCCCCCGTGCTGGCGTCCGTGGTGGTGGAGGTGCGCCACGGCAGACTGCGGGCCAGGTCCGCCAGCGTCTCGCGGCGGTTGAGCTGCGCCTTCGAGCGGGACGCCTGCTGCGCCAGCTGCTGCTGCTGCTGCTGCTGGTGGTGCTGCTGCTGCTTGGTGGTGCCGCCGCTCCACTCGCGCAGGATGTCCGTCAGCTGGGCCAGCGAGCTGCGCCGCCGGCGCTGCAGTCCCGGCGGCGGCGAGGTGCTCGGCGGGGTGGTGATCTGCGCCGCCGAGTCCCGCCGCCCGCCCAGCCGCTGCCGGATGGTCGACTCCTCCAGCTGAAATTTTATATAAAAAATATTTTTAATAACTGTAACTTGGCCAAAAATGGTCCTACACCAAAAATACATACTGTTCTGAACAGGTAACAAAATTATCAATAAATCCATAATGCTTTCGGTGTGTTTTTGGAAAAATAAAATTTTCGCCAATTTTTACTTTTTTTTTAAGGGGGTACCCCATGATTTTTTGCAAAAAATAAAAATAAATAAAATGTCATGGTTTAAATGACAATCGTTAGGAAATTTAATAACGAGCTCAGAAAGGTATGACAGTCCATACTTTAAATCAGTATTTGCTTTGTTTTAGCGAAAAAACTGGTTTGTTTTTTTTTTTTAAATTCGGGATTTCAGTTTTTGACAAAAATTTAAATTTTTTCTTTTGGTTTTTTTGCTGTAACTTGCCCAAAAATGGTCATACACCAAAAATACATACTGTTTTGAACAGATAACAAAATTATCTTTAAATCCATAACACTTTCCGTGGAATTTGGGGAAAATAAAATTTTCGCAAATTTTTAATTTTTTTATAAGGGGGTACCCCATGATTTTTTGCAAAAAATTAAAAATAAATAAAATGTCATGGCTTAAATGCCAATCGTTAGGAAATTTAATAACGAGTTCAGAAAGGTATGACAATCCATACTTTAAATCAGTATTTGCTTTGTTTTAGCGAAAAAACCGGTTTTGTTTTTTTTTGAAAATTCGAGATTTCAGTTTTTGACAAAAATTGAAATTTTTTCTTTTGGTTTTTTTGCTGTAACTTGGCCAAAAATGGTCCTACACCAAAAATATATACTGTTTTGAACAGATAACAAAATTATCTTTAAATCCATAACACTTTCCGTGGAATTTGGGGAAAATAAAATTTTCGCCAATTTTTAATTTTTTTATAAGGGGGTACCCCATGATTTTTTGCAAAAAATTAAAAATATATAAAATGTCATGGCTTAAATGCCAATCGTTAGGAAATTTAATAACGAGTTCAGAAAGGTATGACAATCCATACTTTAAATCAGTATTTGCTTTGTTTTAGCGAAAAAACCGGTTTTGTTTTTTTTTGAAAATTCGGGATTTCAGTTTTTGACAAAAATTGAAATTTTTTCTTTTGGTTTTTTTGCTGTAACACTTTCCGTGGAATTTGGGGAAAATAAAATTTTCGCAAATTTTTAATTTTTTTATAAGGGGGTACCCCATGATTTTTTGCAAAAAATTAAAAATAAATAAAATGTCATGGCTTAAATGCCAATCGTTAGGAAATTTAATAACGAGTTCAGAAAGGTATGACAATCCATACTTTAAATCAGTATTTGCTTTGTTTTAGCGAAAAAACCGGTTTTGTTTTTTTTTGAAAATTCGGGATTTCAGTTTTTGACATAAATTGAAATTTTTTCTTTTGGTTTTTTTGCTGTAACTTGGCCAAAAATGGTCCTACACCAAAAATACATACTGTTTTGAACAGATAACAAAATTATCTTTAAATCCATAACACTTTCTGTGGAATTTGGGGAAAATAAAATTTTCGCCAATTTTTAATTTTTTTATAAGGGGGTACCCCATGATTTTTTGCAAAAAATTAAAAATAAATAAAATGTCATGGCTTAAATGCCAATCGTTAGGAAATTTAATAACGAGTTCAGAAAGGTATGACAATCCATACTTTAAATCAGTATTTGCTTTGTTTTAGCGAAAAAACCGGTTTTGTTTTTTTTTGAAAATTCGGGAATTCAGTTTTTGACAAAAATTGAAATTTTTTCTTTTGGTTTTTTTGCTGTAACTTGGCCAAAAATGGTCCTACACCAAAAATACATACTGTTTTGAACAGATAACAAAATTATCTTTAAATCCATAACACTTTCCGTGGAATTTGGGGAAAATAAAATTTTCGCCAATTTTTAATTTTTTTATAAGGGGGTACCCCATGATTTTTTGCAAAAAATTAAAAATAAATAAAATGTCATGGCTTAAATGCCAATCGTTAGGAAATTTAATAACGAGTTCAGAAAGGTATGGCAATCCATACTTTAAATCAGTATTTGCTTTGTTTTAGCGAAAAAACCGGTTTTGTTTTTTTTTGAAAATTCGGGATTTCAGTTTTTGACAAAATTTGAATTTTTTTCTTTTGGTTTTTTTGCTGTAACTTGGCCAAAAATGTTCCTACACCAAAAATACATACTGTTTTGAACAGATAACAAAATTATCTTTAAATCCATAACACTTTCCGTGGAATTTGGGGAAAATAAAATTTTCGCCAATTTTTAATTTTTTTATAAGGGGGTACCCCATGATTTTTTGCAAAAAATTAAAAATAAATAAAATGTCATGGCTTAAATGCCAATCGTTAGGAAATTTAATAACGAGTTCAGAAAGGTATGACAATCCATACTTTAAATCAGTATTTGCTTTGTTTTAGCGAAAAAACCGGTTTTGTTTTTTTTTGAAAATTCGGGATTTCAGTTTTTGACAAAAATTGAAATTTTTTCTTTTGGTTTTTTTGCTGTAACACTTTCCGTGGAATTTGGGGAAAATAAAATTTTCGCAAATTTTTAATTTTTTTATAAGGGGGTACCCCATGATTTTTTGCAAAAAATTAAAAATAAATAAAATGTCATGGCTTAAATGCCAATCGTTAGGAAATTTAATAACGAGTTCAGAAAGGTATGACAATCCATACTTTAAATCAGTATTTGCTTTGTTTTAGCGAAAAAACCGGTTTTGTTTTTTTTTGAAAATTCGGGATTTCAGTTTTTGACATAAATTGAAATTTTTTCTTTTGGTTTTTTTGCTGTAACTTGGCCAAAAATGGTCCTACACCAAAAATACATACTGTTTTGAACAGATAACAAAATTATCTTTAAATCCATAACACTTTCTGTGGAATTTGGGGAAAATAAAATTTTCGCCAATTTTTAATTTTTTTATAAGGGGGTACCCCATGATTTTTTGCAAAAAATTAAAAATAAATAAAATGTCATGGCTTAAATGCCAATCGTTAGGAAATTTAATAACGAGTTCAGAAAGGTATGACAATCCATACTTTAAATCAGTATTTGCTTTGTTTTAGCGAAAAAACCGGTTTTGTTTTTTTTTGAAAATTCGGGAATTCAGTTTTTGACAAAAATTGAAATTTTTTCTTTTGGTTTTTTTGCTGTAACTTGGCCAAAAATGGTCCTACACCAAAAATACATACTGTTTTGAACAGATAACAAAATTATCTTTAAATCCATAACACTTTCCGTGGAATTTGGGGAAAATAAAATTTTCGCCAATTTTTAATTTTTTTATAAGGGGGTACCCCATGATTTTTTGCAAAAAATTAAAAATAAATAAAATGTCATGGCTTAAATGCCAATCGTTAGGAAATTTAATAACGAGTTCAGAAAGGTATGGCAATCCATACTTTAAATCAGTATTTGCTTTGTTTTAGCGAAAAAACCGGTTTTGTTTTTTTTTGAAAATTCGGGATTTCAGTTTTTGACAAAATTTGAATTTTTTTCTTTTGGTTTTTTTGCTGTAACTTGGCCAAAAATGTTCCTACACCAAAAATACATACTGTTTTGAACAGATAACAAAATTATCTTTAAATCCATAACACTTTCCGTGGAATTTGGGGAAAATAAAATTTTCGCCAATTTTTAATTTTTTTATAAGGGGGTACCCCATGATTTTTTGCAAAAAATTAAAAATAAATAAAATGTCATGGCTTAAATGCCAATCGTTAGGAAATTTAATAACGAGTTCAGAAAGGTATGACAATCCATACTTTAAATCAGTATTTGCTTTGTTTTAGCGAAAAAACCGGTTTTGTTTTTTTTTGAAAATTCGGGATTTCAGTTTTTGACAAAAATTGAAATTTTTTCTTTTGGTTTTTTTGCTGTAACACTTTCCGTGGAATTTGGGGAAAATAAAATTTTCGCAAATTTTTAATTTTTTTATAAGGGGGTACCCCATGATTTTTTGCAAAAAATTAAAAATAAATAAAATGTCATGGCTTAAATGCCAATCGTTAGGAAATTTAATAACGAGTTCAGAAAGGTATGACAATCCATACTTTAAATCAGTATTTGCTTTGTTTTAGCGAAAAAACCGGTTTTGTTTTTTTTTGAAAATTCGGGATTTCAGTTTTTGACATAAATTGAAATTTTTTCTTTTGGTTTTTTTGCTGTAACTTGGCCAAAAATGGTCCTACACCAAAAATACATACTGTTTTGAACAGATAACAAAATTATCTTTAAATCCATAACACTTTCCGTGGAATTTGGGGAAAATAAAATTTTCGCCAATTTTTAATTTTTTTATAAGGGGGTACCCCATGATTTTTTGCAAAAAATTAAAAATAAATAAAATGTCATGGCTTAAATGCCAATCGTTAGGAAATTTAATAACGAGTTCAGAAAGGTATGGCAATCCATACTTTAAATCAGTATTTGCTTTGTTTTAGCGAAAAAACCGGTTTTGTTTTTTTTTGAAAATTCGGGATTTCAGTTTTTGACAAAATTTGAATTTTTTTCTTTTGGTTTTTTTGCTGTAACTTGGCCAAAAATGTTCCTACACCAAAAATACATACTGTTTTGAACAGATAACAAAATTATCTTTAAATCCATAACACTTTCCGTGGAATTTGGGGAAAATAAAATTTTCGCCAATTTTTAATTTTTTTATAAGGGGGTACCCCATGATTTTTTGCAAAAAATTAAAAATAAATAAAATGTCATGGCTTAAATGCCAATCGTTAGGAAATTTAATAACGAGTTCAGAAAGGTATGACAATCCATACTTTAAATCAGTATTTGCTTTGTTTTAGCGAAAAAACCGGTTTTGTTTTTTTTTGAAAATTCGGGATTTCAGTTTTTGACAAAAATTGAAATTTTTTCTTTTGGTTTTTTTGCTGTAACACTTTCCGTGGAATTTGGGGAAAATAAAATTTTCGCAAATTTTTAATTTTTTTATAAGGGGGTACCCCATGATTTTTTGCAAAAAATTAAAAATAAATAAAATGTCATGGCTTAAATGCCAATCGTTAGGAAATTTAATAACGAGTTCAGAAAGGTATGACAATCCATACTTTAAATCAGTATTTGCTTTGTTTTAGCGAAAAAACCGGTTTTGTTTTTTTTTGAAAATTCGGGATTTCAGTTTTTGACATAAATTGAAATTTTTTCTTTTGGTTTTTTTGCTGTAACTTGGCCAAAAATGGTCCTACACCAAAAATACATACTGTTTTGAACAGATAACAAAATTATCTTTAAATCCATAACACTTTCTGTGGAATTTGGGGAAAATAAAATTTTCGCCAATTTTTAATTTTTTTATAAGGGGGTACCCCATGATTTTTTGCAAAAAATTAAAAATAAATAAAATGTCATGGCTTAAATGCCAATCGTTAGGAAATTTAATAACGAGTTCAGAAAGGTATGACAATCCATACTTTAAATCAGTATTTGCTTTGTTTTAGCGAAAAAACCGGTTTTGTTTTTTTTTGAAAATTCGGGAATTCAGTTTTTGACAAAAATTGAAATTTTTTCTTTTGGTTTTTTTGCTGTAACTTGGCCAAAAATGGTCCTACACCAAAAATACATACTGTTTTGAACAGATAACAAAATTATCTTTAAATCCATAACACTTTCCGTGGAATTTGGGGAAAATAAAATTTTCGCCAATTTTTAATTTTTTTATAAGGGGGTACCCCATGATTTTTTGCAAAAAATTAAAAATAAATAAAATGTCATGGCTTAAATGCCAATCGTTAGGAAATTTAATAACGAGTTCAGAAAGGTATGGCAATCCATACTTTAAATCAGTATTTGCTTTGTTTTAGCGAAAAAACCGGTTTTGTTTTTTTTTGAAAATTCGGGATTTCAGTTTTTGACAAAATTTGAATTTTTTTCTTTTGGTTTTTTTGCTGTAACTTGGCCAAAAATGTTCCTACACCAAAAATACATACTGTTTTGAACAGATAACAAAATTATCTTTAAATCCATAACACTTTCCGTGGAATTTGGGGAAAATAAAATTTTCGCCAATTTTTAATTTTTTTATAAGGGGTACCCCATGATTTTTTGCAAAAAATTTAAAATAAATAAAATGTCATGGCTTAAATGCCAATCGTTAGGAAATTTAATAACGAGTTCAGAAAGGTATGACAATCCATACTTTAAATCAGTATTTGCTTTGTTTTAGCGAAAAAACCGGTTTTGTTTTTTTTTGAAAATTCGGGATTTCAGTTTTTGACAAAATTTGCAATTTTTTCTTTTGGTTTTTTTGCTGTAACTTGGCCAAAAATGGTCCTACACCAAAAATACATCCTGTTTTGAACAGATAACAAAATTATCTTTAAATCCATAACACTTTCCGTGGAATTTGGGGAAAATAAAATGTTCGCCAATTTTTAATTTTTTTATAAGGGGGTACCCCAAGATTTTTTGCAAAAAATTAAAAATAAATAAAATGTCATGGCTTAAATGCCAATCGTTAGGAAATTTAATAACGAGTTCTGAAAGGTATGACAATCCATACTTTAAATCAGTATTTGCTTTGTTTTAGCGAAAAAACCGGTTTTGTTTTTTTTTGAAAATTCGGGATTTCAGTTTTTGACAAAAATTGAAATTTTTTCTTTTGGTTTTTTTGCTGTAACTTGGCCAAAAATGGTCCTACACCAAAAATACATACTGTTTTGAACAGATAACAAAATTATCTTTAAATCCATAACACTTTCCGTGGAATTTGGGGAAAATAAAATTTTCGCCAATTTTTAATTTTTTTATAAGGGGTACCCCATGATTTTTTGCAAAAAATTTAAAATAAATAAAATGTCATGGCTTAAATGCCAATCGTTAGGAAATTTAATAACGAGTTCAGAAAGGTATGACAATCCATACTTTAAATCAGTATTTGCTTTGTTTTAGCGAAAAAACCGGTTTTGTTTTTTTTTGAAAATTCGGGATTTCAGTTTTTGACAAAAATTGAAATTTTTTCTTTTGGTTTTTTTGCTGTAACTTGGCCAAAAATGGTCCTACACCAAAAATACATACTGTTTTGAACAGGTAACAAAATTTGCAATAAATCCATAAAACTTTCCGTGTGATTTGGGGAAAATAAAATTTTGAATATTTGAGTTTTGAAAAAATATATTATTTTGGCGGGGAAAATTGGAATCTGGGTTTATGGTAAAAATAGGCATTTTCCTTAGTTTAATTTTTTAATTTAAATTTTAGTGCCCCTCAACAGTTTCTTAAAGTCTTTCGTATTAACATATTAGAATTACAGATATACAGCATTAAAACATTCATATAAAAATTGGCAATTGCTTATATTTTGAATAAAGTGTTTTTTTTAGTATGATGTGTGTTTCACTTTTAAATAAAAAAAAGCTTTTTTAATGACCTTCGATGCCCATGGAAAGACTACAATATTTTGTACATTTTTTTGTTTCGAGTATTTAAAGGTCATATGCTTTTTCAGGTCCACAGTTAATGTCCAATAATTCAGAACCATTTCTGTATGGCACACACAATTTTTTCTTGGACACTTGGGTGTATTTACATGATAACTTTTCTTTTGTATCACTCTAAACCTTTATTTGGACCCACCTGTTCGCGCACAAGATCGTCCCAGCCGTTGCCGCCCTGCCACACCAAACCCACTTGGTGCGACATGATGGGCAGGTTGCACACGAAGCAAATGGCTGTCATAGTCCTGCAAAATATACAAAATGGTGGTTAGTAAAGTCAGTAAATAGAGTTTTCCTATTAACAGCTTAATATTTAGGAGTTTTAAGAGTTGGCATGCAGTTAAAATGGAAGTGAGGAAAAATTTGGAAAACTGGAAAATGGGAAAATTGAAGATTCGACAGAGTCATGCGGAGAAGAATGGCTGAATGGCAGGTGTTATTTTTGGATCGGCGTTTAGCTGGTTGGCAAAGCTCTTGGAGGAGGCGAGAGAGCTTTCAGAGGACATGCGAAAGCCCAAAGGCTCAAAGTTTACAAAAGAAAAGCTGTGTGTTCGGTGTTTCGTGTTTGGCATGCGGTGAAAAGTTATCAAGGATGTGAAAGCTCCAAGGTGAGAGTCCAGGCTGTTTGGCGTGCATTATCATAGAGGAAAGCGTAGAGTAGAGAAAAGCTTTTGGTTTTTTTGGTTGGCTGTTTAGATTTTTTTGCTTGAAAATTTAAAAGCGCCGATTTCCGCTGATTTTTGAGGTCAGTTGGGTTTCTTGGCTGGTTTTTGGCTTGCTAACTTTTTGCGTATGACCACGCAGGTGCTGCTGCAGGGCTGATCCATGGACCGGTAATGCCGCAGTTTTGACATGGCGCATGTTCTGGTTTCTGTGGCAGCGCCCGCCGATCCTCGAAAGTGAGCGTTATCCTTCGGCTCCTGCCGCTCCGGCGGCCTTCCTCTTTAGTCGCCTATATCCTTCCCTTCTTGGCCGTCGCCGTCTTTCGAGTTCGATTCAATGCGGTTCTAATAATGCGGTTTTTCGGCTTGCCGAAAGTGCGGTGATTAGGTATCTGTATTGTTTGGTTTTATTTGGGGCTTTTGGGTGGGGTTTTTGGGGTTCTGATTGGTTTGCTACACACACAGAGACACAGAGATACACTGGAAAAAAATCGAAGAAAAAAGGTATTTGGTGGTTTAAAACGCATTGGATGGGGCTCGAATATATCGAATGGCTGGCAAATGTCAATTTACAAATAGTTCTCGGGATTTACTAAATGGGTCTAAAAACTACAGGTTAATTATGGGGTCATAATATAATACTATATATTAATAATATTTTATAGAATATTTAATATTTATACTTATGTAAACAAGAATAGAAAAACAAGAAATAATAATATAACATAAAATAATTTAATAAATATAAAGCAACTCGTTTGTGTAAATTTAATTTAATTTTAAAATTTAATTGGAATTAAATCCATTTTATATATTTTCTCTTTCCCAATTCCCAAATATTTTTCAGTATATCTTGGACATTTTGATCCCTTGTATTCCTTGTAATTGGTTAAATACATCATACGCACAGTTGCCCAAAAGCAACCATTGTATATGTGTAGGTATTTATTTCATCCGAAATATAACAGGACTCAAGTTGAAATACTCTCTTGAAGGTTGCCACAATTTAAGTTGCTTCTTATAACCGAGAATATAAGTACAAACTACTTGTTGGCTTGTTAGTAATGCACAAATAATTGAATTTAATGATTGATAGACGAAGGAAAAATTTTCTATTTATAATGGTTTATTGAAAAATTGCCCTAGAAAGCTTAAGAATATTTCGTTAAGTTTATCTTTATGATACAAATATTATTTTAAGCCCTTTTGATATGAAAATTAGAAATTTCAGATGTAGTAAAGACCACAAAATGTGTAAATTACATTTTTAGATGTACGTTTTTAATAGAGAAGTTAGTTTGAGCGAAAACACCTGAACTTTTTGTTGACCAACTGTACTTCTCTGTTCTTGACTTTGGTTTTTGTTTGGCCTGCACAATTTCTGGCCAGCAGATGGCTGCACTTGAGCCAGATGCCAGTTGCCAGTTGCCAGCTGGCAAATGGAAACAGTCGACGCAGAATTCCAGATGAGTTATAACGCTCAAAGGCGCTTGTTCTGCCGAGGCAATCAAAATGGAGTATCAACTTATTTGGCCGCAAGTTTATGGCCATAAACTTAATAACTGCCAGGCGGCAGGACCACCCTCCTGTTTCTATGAGCCAGGATATGGGTAAGGACACCGCACCGGAAGTTGTCGAGTGTGTGGCGGGTTCATAAAAGTCCAAGTTTTCCCGCCAGTCAATGAAACACTTGGCCAAAGTAGTTCCAAGCACCAAAGTTTCCCTGCGCCACTCCTCCTCTTTTTCTGCTCTCTGGCAAATGTTAAATGCTCGGGGGAAAGCAATTTTGAGACCAATAAGAACACACATCTCGATTCAAGACCTGCAATTTGTACGTTTTTGAGTGACACGATGATGTTTCATTTTCATTTGCCACAATTACCAAGCAGGCAATTCTCGTACCTTTTTGGATTTTTTTGTGGTTTTTTAAATTAATAGATTTTCTTTAAGTCATTTAAAATTTTATGGGGAGTTATTGAGACCCTACAATGACTTGGATAAAGGTTTTTTAATAAAAAGTAATACATAACTCACTTGCCTTTTTACTTCGTTTAATATTTCAAAGAGAATTGGTGGGTTTTTTCAAAAGAATTAAAAAGTTAATTAATTTTTCTTCTTATTCGGCCCGCCCTAGCAAACTATTCCAGCCTTTTTCCCTTTACAGGCATTTTCTATTGCAGCGTGACGAATGAGAAAAGATTAGAAAGTCTATTTAATGACGAGTGTAATAATTTTTCGTCACAAATGTTGATATCAGAACTTTTGTATGTTGAAGGTGCGGTCGTCACTAGTTTTTTACCTCGTTAAGAGGTGTTTTTATTTGATATCAGAAGTTTTTGTTTGTTTACATTTGCTCTCATAGGAGCTAATATATACATTTAAATTTAAATTGGTCTATCATAATTTTTAAACTATTGTATTTTAACAAATTAAGTTAAAAAGGCGTTGAAGTGTTTCAAAATACCTTTTAAACGAGGTATAGCACATGTCTGTACCTTTAGTAGTGTAGAACTTACAAACTAACGAAATTTAGCTATTTTTAGCTTTTTCCCGCTAAAGTAGCGGCTTTTTCCAAAAGTCGTAGAACAAAAGATTCCTATATAGAACTCTTAAGTGCAAATTTACTGATTCCATGACCCTAAAATACAGTTCGGATACCCTCCCACAAAATTCAATACTCAGGGAGCGTTAATTGTTCGAGCTGGCAAAAGTGGCTATTTTCGTATAAAAATAACTTTTAAACGTGACTTTTTACAGTAATGTGTTATATACCAAAATTTAAGGAATCTCAAGGGCTATACAGTTTAAGGTTTTAAAGAAAATCGTTAGAGCCGTTTTTGAGAAAAATAAAAAAAAGCTAAAAAAAAAGTTTTAAAAAATTGTCTTTTGTTCATATTTTTTTAATTATTACATTTACACAAATTGCATATAGAAGGCGTTTATAGCATTTAAAAATACCTTTCAAACGAAATGCAGCACAAGTCTGTAGCTTTAGTAGTATATAAGTTACGGATTTCCGAATTTTAGCTATTTATAGCTGTTTTCCCGCTAAACTAGCGAGTTTTTCCAAAAGTGGTAGAACAAAAGTTTTTCATATCGATGTGATGAACGTCATATCAAATTTTCAAAACTTAAAAAACATGTTTTGGACAAACTGACAAACTGACAAACTGACAAACTGACAAACTGACATACTGACAAACTGACAAACTGACAAACTGACAAACAGAATTAAATTTTCATTTTGGGAAGACGAAGGAAATCTTATTTTGGCTATAACTTTTGAACGGAGCGTCGGATTTTGACCCCTCATTCGACGGGTATTTTCAAAAGGAATACAATTAAAACATTTCGAGGGGGCATTTATCCCCACCGGCCCCAACAGCTCCAAATTTCGAAATTTTCACTTTTTCACTTTCACCGCTCTCTCACCCAAGCCAATTAATTTTCTTAGAGTCTTGGTATGCAATCCTGTTAGTTTTCGCAATACCTTTCGATAGATGTATCATTCATTATAATCGGACCATCACAGTAGATTTTCATTTCTTTGTGTATATATAGTAGTCGCCTTCGCACACTCTCCTGGTGCGCTTCGTCACTACATGGACTGCCGTCCATAGTGATCTTGAAAGAATTTACTATTACTGTTATTATTAAAATATTTATTCATATTTAAGGATATAATGCTTAAGATGCATTTTATTATTTTGTAATTACTATTATTTTTAAATTGTTATTATTATTAAAATGTTATTGCTAGTGCATTTTCCTGCCAGATTTTTTTGCTTATGGATTTTTGAACTTGAGGAAAGTTCGGGTCAGGACCTAATCAATTTCAAGTGCACAATAGCAGCTGGCAATCTTGGGGCTCCAGAGGATCTGCAGGATATGGAGGATGCAGGATGGGAGGATGCAGGATGGGCACCTGACAGGAGGCTCGAGTGGGCGACCGGTTGATTGACAGCTGTCAATTTGCGTTCGCCTGTGAAGTGTGTGCCACGAACAATTTTCAACTCAATTTTCCCACTTTTCCTACTTTTTCCTCCTGTGTCCTTCGGTCCAATTTGAGTTTGCGGCTAAGCCGGAGCCGCTCAGCGTGGACACGGAGCGGAAATGGAGATGTCGAGGTCACGGAAAAGCGGAAAAGTGGAAAACTGGCTGCTGCATTTGTTTCACCCGCGTTTACCTTTCCAATCAGCACAGTTTGAGCAGCACTGGGAACACATCTCAGCACCTGGCAGCCACTTTTTCTATTTCGCCTCCAAACCGAATGCAATTTTCTGCAAACTTGATAAACTTTCGCTGGCGGCGAAGTGCCTACTCAACACTGCGGGCTAATTAAAAGTTTATTGAAAGTGTAACACGCTTTATTTTATTAAAAACACGAAATGTTTTACACTATCTTAATATTCGCAGTGTTGCTTTTAATAAAGAACATAACTAAACATAATTTTTTAAATTTATTTAAAGGCAAAAGTGGAATTACCTTTTAAACATATTTTTCAATAAATATGAAAATGAAATAAAGAAAATGCATTTTGCTATTTTATGTAGTCCTAAATACTCGCCCGCTGATATATTGTACATTCCGCCCAAAAGAGCTGGGCAACTTCTGGGGGATTTGATGAACCAAATCCCCTGACTCCATTAATCTGTATTATATTTGAGAACCCATTTATCTCCGCCCCCATTCCTTTTCCCCCAGTTCCACTTTGTTCCACCGCTAAATGAAACAATTTAGTTAAATGGTGAACATTTTACGTTTTGCCATGGTCTGCGGTTCTATTCAGTTCTTCCTTTTTACTCTTATTTTTCTATTTCTATTTTTTGTGAATTGTTGGTTGTCCTGGCAATAGAATGCAATTTCTAGGAAAGTAGAAATAAAAAAAAAGGAAAAGTTGGCACCTGGTGGACATTGGCCGTCTTTCCTTTGAATCCCTCCGTCTTCTAAGTGACTTTTCGTGTCCCCTTGGTGCGGAATGTTTAACGGGATGCTTTTCGGGTGGTTTTTGGGGGGTTTTCCGGGTGACTCTGCTATTTAGTTAATTTTAGAGCGTCTGTCGGCTGGCCGGCCCCCTTGAAATATTACTTGGGCTCTTTGCCAACAGTTTCCTTTTGATGTAATTGCGAGGGAGTCCTCGTCCAGCATCCAGCATCCTCTGGCAGGACCTTCAGGTGGAGGTCCTGGAACCAGGACACTTGGGTGCGGCTATTCATTGATTAACTGCCAGGACTCACTGGAGACACGTGAAAAGTGAAAAGTGGGGACGCTCCAGCCTGACGGCTCTTGGGGCCATTTTCATTTAACATTTTCATTTTCATTCTCGTCTTTAAGGCTTTATTTTTGTATATATTTTTTTTTGGAATTTTTCTCTTTTTGGCATTTTTTGTGGGCCCTTGTTGTTGTCATCTTGGGTTTCGTTTTTGGCATTCAAAGTTGAAATACCTGAAAATGCTTGGTAAATTAGATCAAAGGACCCAGAAAGTACGTGTAGGCATTTACCGCCCTAGCCTGTACATTTTGTGTGTACACAAAACAGTGAACGCTCTGTTGTGTGACATTTTATTATATTTATTACTTTCTGTAGTGATAGAAATTGTCTAATTTAAGATAAAAATACATAGAGCCTTAGAGTAAATTAATTTCATAAATAAATATATTCTTAGTATGTTTGTCTTTCGTTATCGAGAGCTCACTGTACAAATATATATGCAGTAAGTACTTGGAAAGTAGGATTAAGTAATTTGCGCGTGCCACTTTCAATTTCTTGCAGGAAACGTTTGGGGAAAGTTGGAAAAATGCTTTTCCTCCGTCCTTGCCATTGCCTTTTCCTTGGTTTTCCCTGGCTTGCCCCTTTTCCCCCTTGTCTTTTCACCATTTTCTTTGTAGAAGGCTTTTCGGCTTAGAAGCCTGGCCAACCATTTGAATAAATAAATAATTAAAGCGATTTTTATAGGGGCCACTCGCACATATACATATATCATTTGCGATATTGAACCGTAACTGACCGGTGCTTGTGTGTGTGGGTGAGCAGCACCAGCACACACACACTTTAACACACTAACACACCGACTCGTGCTGAGCATAATTTCCGCTGACAAAGTTGATAAAAAGTTGTAGCATACTTTTCAGGCGACCGCGGCGACCATTATGCAAATCGGGTGAAAAGGCGCTGGCAAAAACACTTAAGCCGTTTTGTCCAACTGGCTAACACTCACACACACACAGATAGAATGGCACACCAAGGGGGCATTGTTGGTGGAAAATCTAATTTCCTTGGCAGGCGCCATGCTGCGCTTTCCTGGCGCTGACAACCCCTTTTCCACCAGCTTTTCCACCCCATTTTCCTCACCATTTTCCCCACCAGCTTTTCCGCCCGCTACTGCTGTCTATGCATGCATAATTCAAATGGACAGCTCGGCCCTGGCTGCCGGGATATCGGGATATCCAATGATGATGATGATGATGGGCCATGCATATTTGATGGAATCATCTCGGGATCTCGGCATGACTTACGGCCCAACCAACTGTGGCGCAGCTTCGGATCACGGGCTACGGCATTTTTATTTATTTAACCAAGGTCACTGGCTCTCTCTTAATACTTGAAATAACAATGTATTGGAAACTAAAGTTGGAGCAAATAAATTAATATTATTGCATTTAAATTTCAATTTATCAATTTTAATTAAGTTAAACCTCTTTTTCTATTGGATTTAAATAATAATAAATAAGAAATAAAATGTACGAATTTTACGAATCATTTTCAACAAGAGAGCCCAAAAATATCATAAAACATTTATCCTTATTTACAAAAAAAAAAGAAATTTACCAAAAAATGTTTGAAAAAAAAAAACAATTTTAAATTGTAATAAACAAACTTTATGAGTCTCTTGTTTTAGTTTAACGTTGTTCCTTTGTTTCGGGCCAAAGCAAAGAACGTTCCATCTTAAATGTCAGTCTGGGAAAGTTGCAAAACATTTTTAGAGTCTTTTTTATGATGAAAGTTCTTAGCAAACGAAGTTTGGACAAATTTCGCATAATAATTTTATGCATTTTTAACCAATTTTCTGGCTAGTTAAATTTATTTTTTGCGTTGTTACTAGAATGCGTTTTTTATATTTATTATCATGGCTGTTTAGAGCTGAAGATCTAAATATTTTTTTCTTGAACTTAAACGGAATAATATAATTTTAAAGAAGATTTTATTTGATTCCAATTTGCATTGCTACATTTTATGACTTACAGTTTCAATTTCTCGAGTGTCCTTGGGCGAAAGGACACAATTAAATTCCCCAAAAAGGGGAAATTTGCTAGCAAATATAAACAAAAATTTTAGCAGCGAACGAAAGTTAATGAGTTCCAGGCGATTAGGCTGGGGGATAACTCTTATTTTTTTTGCGGATCCGGAATGATTCGGCATTCAAGTTGAATCAATAATTTCGGGGATATAAAATCATGCCGTTGAATTTTTGATAAGGGTTGAGCGTCGGTTCGGTCCGGTTCGGTTCGGTTCGGGTCCTTCAAAGGACTTCAACGCTCGACAAGCGACTCGAAATGAAATCCAGCAACATGAGCAACAGTTATACTACAAGTGGGCGGTGGTCTGGGTGGTTTTGGGGAGGTTTGGGGGTGGTTTAGGTGGCACAGGGCCGAAAGTTGGGCAGTCAAGTGCTGGCAAAGTGCAGAACCAACAACATGGCAACAAGGACGATGTCAAAAATAGTGTCTCAACTGGCCAAAAACGAGCCGATGGCTGGGTGAGTGGGTGGGTTTTTTGGTGGCTCTTCGTTCGGTGGAGAGGTGAGAGGTGAGGCGAAGAGCCAAGCAAGCAGCCAGCGAACGAACCGCATCGTTTGCTCGTTTATTTGCTAACCAGTCTAAAATGAAATTAATTATAGTTACGCACAGTTTCCGTGACCCGCAAGGACCTCCCCCATTTTTCCCCATAGAGGGCGTGTGTGTGCCACCCGCTTTTGTTTTCAGCTTTCGCTGGTTGTTCATATTTTTCCTTTTGTGGCCTGGGGAAAGTCCTGCAGGAGACCTGTTCTTGATAAATGGCAAGTCAACTAGTGTAGAGTGGCTTTTTTGAAAATTTCTCTTGTATTTCGACTGCTAATACCCCGTCTGTACTTCCTTTGGGTACAAAAAATAATCACAAATATTGTTTATTAAGCTGTCTTAAATTATTATGTCAAAGAAAATGTTAGGGGAATTTCTATTATTATTTTCCCACTAATATTTAAATAAATCCCCGAAATATAATAATTTGGGTTTTTGTTAATACAAGAAATGACATTCCTTTAAGTCCCATTTTAATATTATATTTTTTATATTTGAAATTAAAATCACAAAACCTTTTTCTATGCAGTTTTGAATTTTTCATGAAATTCCATTAATATATTTTGTATTTAATTTTTTTACAATGATCTATTTGGGTAAGACTTGTAATATTCTGTTAAAAGGTTACAGGGTAGCAAAAGCGAAGGGCCACGAACCGAACCAGAAGAGTAAACAAATTATGCAGGAGCAACGCAGAAATTTTTGACTAACATTGCCGGGGCAGACTAAAAATAGCTCCCCCTTTCGGCCCCAAATTCGCCCCCTTTTGACCATCGTTTACTTTTTTTCGTTCGTTTTGGCCCTTGTTCGGTTGTTCGGCCAGCTGATGTCTGTCTCTTGGCCTGACCCTGAACTTTTTAATTAATATGTGCAAGTGCGTGAGCATCGAGCATTGAAAGGAAAGGGCTCGTTGGGCACGCTCTTTTACACACACACACCGACACTCTCACACACACACACACCCTCCCACAATGGCGGTTCAAAATGGCGGAAAAGGGAAACGGAAAAGGGGGAAAAGCAGAAGCCGCAACAAAAACAAGCAGCCGAAAGACGAAACTCGTTTTGGCCTTTTGCTGGTTACAAAACGCGCCATAATTTTGAGTTGCCAGCACTGCGAGAAAAGTAGCTCAAGTTGAATGATTGAATGTAACAAAATATTAAGAGAAATTTACGCAAAGTGTTTGTAAATATTTTTAAAAATGTAATTTTATATTATACATTTTTTTAATATTTCAGTTTTACCACCAACTGTTTAGTTATAAATAATTTAATTTTATTTCTCAAATTTTTCCCAGTATTTGGCGGCTGTGTGCTCTGTTCCCCGTGTCCCATTTCGCCTTTGTTTACATTTTATATCAAAAACTTTTACGAGCTACAAAATATGCTCAGCCTGAGCCAAGAGCAAACAAATGCGAGGCAAAATGGGCGCGTGGACGGGGAGTAAAATAAATAAAAATAAAATTGATAGCATGTTCTTTGGGGTCCTCTCGTCTTATACGCAGGATACACAAGCATTTGCATATGTGTCTGTGCGAGTGCGTGGTAAGTGGATATATGGCCGGAATTATTGGCGTCCTCCGGTCCCCCTTTTATTTTTTATTTTCGACTCAGCAACCGCAGACCCTGTCCAATTGCAATTATCGCTTACGAGGGATTATTAAAGTGGTTTATCTTATGACTTTACATTTTGGATTTGTTGATTTTTCACAGCCTTTGCCGGGGATGAGATGAGGCGGAAAAAGCACCATTAATATTTCAGAGCAGGGCAACGGCAACATTTAAATATTAAAAAAAGAACTGCGGGCTTTCAGTCATTCCCTCTCTTTAAAGAGTTCAAAGCTAAAATTTATCTTAGTGATTTTAAGGATATCCGAAAAATTCGTGTTTGAAAATGTGAATTTAAATTGCAAAGCCAAGTAAAACCAACATTGATTGAAAGCAAAAGTTTGCATTGCTCTGATTGCTAATTTCATGTCAATAACTTGGGTTTGTGTTTATTTATTTTATTTTACTGCATTAAAGAGCTTGGCAAATGAAGTTGGCTTTTTAGGAGAAGAATATGTATTAAATATATTTGGATTTTTCTTTAAGGAAAATATGTGTCACGGTAAATATTATTTATTTTGACTTGTGTATTAGATTATTCGGAACTTTTTCAAGAGCAATAAATGGGCTAACATATTTTCCATTCCAATATTTAATTTATTTCCATAATTCTTCTTTTAATTATTAATTTACTTTGACAAGTTTAAGACATAATAAAATTAATATTATTATTATTATGTATAAAGCTAATGTAATTACGTTAAATGAAAAAAAAAACAAAAATCTACGTGTACTGCCGTCCACAAGAACCACTAAAGGGCATACAGTTACATTAAATTTATTGAGGCCCAAAGATCAGTTTACAGGTTTGCAGCTCTCGGTTAATTTACGATCCGGCTTCCAATTAAGGAGGTGGAGCTGAGGATGGCGCTGTAACAGGTAATCGATACTCAAAGCGAGGATGAATGTGGAGGGTTCTTTTTCCGCACTAGATGGACATGCAATTGATGGCCCTGTGGGCGGCACGTCGGTAGTCGCTCTCCAGGAAGGGAATCCTGGCCAGCAGGCGACCCTGGCTGCTGCACACGTACAGCTCGTAGAGCAGCTCGTCCTGCGGCTCCGGTTCCGTTTCCGGCGGAAGTCGCGGGCTGGGCAGCGTGGCCGTGATCTCCAGCCTCTCGCTCAGCGGATCTCGCTCGAACCTCAGCTGAAAGCTGCCAATCACATGCTTCGACTGGAGTTCAAAGTTCGCGGGTTCCTTGGGGCACTTCGGCTGAGCTTGGTTCTCTATTTCCAACTTTCGCTCCTCCAGTAACCTCATCAGCTGCCTCCTGCGCTTCAGCTCCCTGCAACGCACTCGCTCCGAGGGAAAGAATTGGGTATAGAAAGTGGCTAGCTTTAAAACGGGCATTTCTGTTTTTTTTTAAATTTTTATTTCTATTTCAAAAGTACAGAGAATCTGATGTGGACGGCGGCTAGCAAGCCTGCTTTTCATCATGGGAAATCCTTGCTGTTTACATTGCGCATACGACCGGTTGGTGTTTGCCAGAAACCAAAAAGTAACCCACAGCAACATGGGCCAAATCAAAATCAGAATCATCCATCGCCCGCGGCCCCCCGAAAACTGGAAAAATCCAGGGAGAAAAACATGAAAAGTTTACCCAATTCCCCGGCAGTCGCAAAGTTTGAGGCTGAGTCCCACAAACAACCCCTCAATTTCGTTTTTTTATTCAGCCTTCTTCAAATGCAAAATCTAATGAAATTTTCACATTTTATTTTCCTTTTTTTTTGACTGCAAGTTTTCGCCGAAAATGTGGTGCAGAGTGAAAAATGATTTGCTTACTTTTATCGATTGATTGATGGCCGTTTTGAAGGTAAGATGAGAAGGTATATTTATTTTCAAAGGTAAGATAATTAAGTATATTCATTAACTAAGAGTTTTATAGAATTATTTTATTGGAAATCTCGTTCAAGCCAGCACATTTTGACCTTTAATTTTTTAAAAGGATAATAGAACATTCAGATTTTCAGTGAGAGCTACAAGATAAGTGGCTCTGCATTTAAAATACACTCATGCATTTTAAAATAAAATTCACATAAAGCCGATTAAACTGTTTACGCTGGAAATCTCCATTCGTTTTTCCACGTGCGTTTCTCGTTCCGTTTCGTTTTCGCTCTTATTTGCCTGCCCTTCGCATTTTTCACAGGTGAAAAACGACTGCAGTGACAGATGCGGACTATAAAAGGTGAAAGTGGTTAAACACACACACACACTCGGCACTGTAAATACTTGGGAAATCTGAGCAAATTGCGGGTGTACATGTGTGCAGCGAGCCATTTTATGTTAACAACTTTGTTGGCCCAAAGCGCTCCGTGTCGTCATTATGTTCATCATTAACAACTCGTCAGCGTAATGATGACGCTGATGATGATGTTGATTGTGAGCCGAAGTGAGTGCCATATGTTAGCCCCGGAAAAGGGAAGGGGGAACGGGAAAAGGCCGAGGAAAACTGAGCCGCATTTTGGTGGCAACAAATGGCTGAAATCAGGCAAAACAGCCGGCAACATCAAACGTTGAATGGCTGGATGGAAGGGGCGCAAAACAAATCAGTTTTTTATTCAACGTTCGGGCATAAAAAAAAGGGCAAAAAGCTCTCACCAAGGAGCGAAAGTTTATGAGCCATAAAACAGAATGGAACGATGCATAGGCATGCGATTTTTTCTCCTTCGCATTTATTTTTGTATTTTTTCGTATTTTTTTTCTTATTTTTCCACCTGCTCGAGGTGCTCTTCACCATCCCCCAACCATTTGCATACCGTTGCGGGCTCTTTAAAACACCGTTAGACGCCAAATATTTCAGCCATTTTTCAACTCAAGTTGAGTTGTAAACTCGACGGAGGGCCAAAGATTTTCCGAGCGCAGAAATACTCGGGACTTTGCACTTTATTTATGGGTCGACTGACTAGCGAATGTCTGGCATTATTTATGGGCTCTAACTGGATGCTTTAGTATCGCATTGATAAGGGCTATATTGATGGTGGGAAGCCAATAAATTAAACGTGTTTAGGGGAAACTATATATAAAACATGGAATATTCTTTAAGAATCGCACCCAAAATAGCTCTAATAAGCGATATTAGTATTATTCTCTGCCAGAATTTAAGAACACAATCCCAGAATCCAGATTCTAGTCGTTAAACGTAAAGATTTCTCTTTGACCAAGACAACTTTTCGCCTTGGGGAAATGAGAAGCGGACATTTTGATCGGAAGAGATTAAACTAATGCCATTTCTGAGTTATCGAATGTCAAACGGTTTCCGGGGAAAAGGGAAATGAAGCAGAGGTCGGCGTTAAATTGCAATGCAATTTGAGCAATGCATTTCGTGAGATTGCCGCGGTTTCCTGGGAGACATGGCCGGGCTGAGTGTGTCAACAGCTCCTGGAAGGAAGGTCCTGGTACCTTCCTGGAACCACTCAAGTGCTCAGTGGCACAGACCGCTCAAGTACTTAAAGCGATTGCTAAACTATTAGGCAAAGTGAGCTGTTGGCGTCGATATGCAGAAAAAAAAGTAGCTTGTAATGGTAAGAATTAAAAAAAAAGTTTATGTAAAATATATTTAAAAACAAAAATGATTATATTCGAAAAAAAAATCATTTTTTTTTTAATAATATTTTTATTGTAATAATTAGAGGTCGGATTTCGGGTAAAATCGTATTCTTCGAAAAATAACCGAAATTAGGTAAGGCTTAAATCTAATTTTGATTTCATGAAAATATTTTTTCGGAAATTGTATTAAAAAAAATTAAAAGTAATAATATTATTTATGATTTCCTAATAAGAAATTCTAGATGATGTAATGGCCAGCCATTTGTATTCTTTTTTACACAGTAAATACACTTAAATAGCTGAGCCAATTTTGAAAAAGTCAAATTTTTTCTCTCAGTGCGCCGTCGTGTGCGTTCAATTTGTGCGGCGAATAAGTCAATGTTGGCTCGCTGGTCGGGAAACCGGAAGCGCCAAGCAAGGCCAAGGAAGTCGCCTTGCCGAACCGGAAAAAAAGGTTAAACTTGTTGCAGTAACTTTTACACAACCCCACACCGAGAAAAAAAACCGTTCTCAACGTTCTTGATTTCAGTATTTCCGTGCTCAAAAGTGAGCCAAGAACGGTTTTACTAAAATCAAGAACGAGTGTTCTTGATTTGAGACTACTTTTTTGAAAATAAGTATTCTTGATTTCAGTATGAGTCTTCTTGGATTCAAGAAGAAACATTCTTGGATTCAAGCATAGGAGTTCTTGGTTTCAAGAATAGGCGTTCTTGGTTCCAAGAGTAAATCGTTCTCGGGTTTAATAATTTCTCTCTTACCAAGAAGAACGTATTCTTGGTTTCAAGAAGACAAATTCTTGGATTCAAGCATAGGCGTTCTTGATTTCAAGAATAGGCGTTCTCGATTTCAAGAATGTTCCACTCTTGATCCAAAAAGGAATTTTTCAGAAAAATTAAAAATTTCATATATTCACTTTTTTTTATTATATTAATTTTCTATTTATTATTATAGATATAACACAGTTACAAATTACTTATAACTAAACATATTTAAGTCTAACAGCAATCTTATCATTATTAAGTAAGTACGAATAAATTTAAGTAACATACATAAAACGTACAATAAATATAAAGTTTTATAATTTTAAAATGTACCTTGCCAAGCGTGCTACCTCCTCTAGGTGGATCGATACCAATCAGCGATGTTTGTTTCTCGCTCTTTGCCTGATTACGTCCCACAAACTGCAAAATTTATATATAGTTTAAATAACAATAAATAATACAAATTGTATATTATTTATATATATACATACTTTCGAGTTTTGCGAACAGCTTCTCCCGGAACACAATACGTAAACCAATTGGCGGAATCGCCTCATTGATCTCCTTGTCCATGAAGACACTCCAGCGCCTAAAAATAGTTAAAGTATTATTTCATATTACTTTTTTAGAACAGAACCTTACAAGCGCAAGCACGCTCCTGCATAAACACACATATGATGTATACATACATAGATGCATTTAGCGTGGCGTCACTTTTTTTCACAAACATACAAATTCGAAGTATTTATTTATTATATAGCTTATTTTTATTATTACACTAAGGTATTTATTAATACTTACGTTTGAGGAAGGGGAGCGCACTCCAAATATCTAGTTCCTCTGGAAGGTTCTTTAAACGTGTGTCGTCCGCGTGCGTACTCCGCTTCACTGGCCGAAAAAAACGAGCATTTGACGAGAGCCGAAGTGAACTTCGGTAGCTTGCCGAAAAATTCCAGAGAGAATGTCTCTCTCATTTTTTATCTCTCTCATTTTTTATCTCTCTCATTTTTTTTCATCTCTGAGACGAAGTTGAGAACGATTTTAAGAATGCTTGGGGACGATTTCAATAACGTTCATGCTTGATAAACGAAATCGAGAACGATGTATTCTCAAAAAGCCAGATCAAGAATGGTTTTATTCTTGATTTCAAGAACGTTTGTGCTAAAAAAAGTGAGAAGACAAAATACTGAAATCAAGAACATTCGTTCTTGATTTTTTCGTTCTCAAGTTTTCTCAGTGCATTTCCCATTTCCCAGATCCAAAAATACCCACACACACACAGCGAACAGGATATGTTTTATGGGTAGCGATAAATGTTATTAACTTGGCTGGCGAAACTTTTGTAATTGAACGGCTCGGCGCCTCGAAATTAGTTGGCAACAAGTCCGCCGAGAATTGACCTTAAAGATTTATGCTTATTTATAGAAAAAACTGAAACTGAATTGAGCCCCAAAGGAAGATAATGGCTGATAAACTGGGGCTAATTAAACTTAAAAAGCATTCGGCATTAATTTAAAGGCTTCGCTTTTTTTTTTGGTTTGTTGCTGGTCCCAAGAACCCAATTACTAATTAGGCTTCAGTCAAAAAAGACTGGCTTTTCGGACAGCTCCCAGTAATTTGAGAAGCTATTTGCCCATTTTCCCCCTCATTAAGGCACGTTGCATGTCGGTTATCCGGAAATTCGGACAGTTTTCATACCGAAAAACAAAGAAAAGCGTATGCAGGTATTTTTTGTCTGACATTTTCCATTCGGATTTTCCGGGATGACAGCATTTCGTGCATTTTAAAAGGGTTTTAAGTTTTAGCTTTATAATTAACTGGATAATTTTACAGCATTTTCATAGTTCTCGGGGTGGTCTAAATGAAATATATATTATTTTTAAGGACATTCGGAAAGTCAACTTACAGTTTAGATTAAATTGTTTATTTATTTGTCATTTACAGTTTTAAAAAATCTGTAACGGGTATAAAAATGCAATATATCTTTTATATACATTCTTGGGAAATCGCAAGCTAAATTCCGATTCCCAGCATAAAGAGTTCTTATCTATAGGCAGGAAGTCTCAGCAAGCAGGCAGATTATTACCAAAGATATGACCATGGCAATGCCTTTGTATTTTGTATTTGTATTTATTATGAATTCGTCTTTAATATGCGAAAGGCAATCGTGTGTACAAATAATGTACAGGCAAATAAACACGCACAGGAACGGAAACGGGAAAAATCGGGGAAAGTGGTGAGGGGAATGCGGAGAAAGTGGCAGGTGGATAAACACCAGGGAGAATGCTTGCAAATGGTCACGGAAATGGAAACGAAACAAATCTTGATCTCGTTTTCGGGCCTGTCGCTTTTGCCCCATCCCTAAAGATATATATATTTATATATATATATATTGTATATGTATCTGTGTATCTACATCTGTAGATGGCTTGCATCTCAATCTGCCCAATTTATATGCAGAACTGTTCGCAGTCAATTGCCAGTTACACGGCGGCGCGATGTTCAAGCTGTTTTCGCCCTTTTCCCAGCTTTATTTATTTATTTTATTCTCGTTTCTACTGTTTTTGTTTTTGTTTTTGTTTTCGTTTTCCCGCTTTGTTTTATTTGCTCTCTGGCTGAAACTCCATTTAGCATATTTTCGCGGCAAATTTCAGTTGGGGGTCGTGAAAACGGGCTATGTTTTTTATCGCATCGCATTGGCACTGAATACAATTGCTTTTTTGAAAGTTCGGTGCTTTTAGCAGTCATATTATTAAGCTTTGTATATTAATAGTTATTATTATTATTTATTTTTAATTTATACTTTTTTTATTTTGTTTCTTATTTTAAAACTTATGTTATATAAATAATTTCTTTATTTAATAATAATAATTTCTCCTGTTTTTAAATTTTTGTTTTTAAAGTGAAACTATTACTAGTTTTTCTTTTAAATATCAATATTCTTTAACCATTTACATTTGATTGTTATTTTATGTATTTTATGTTAGTTTAGATTTACTTAATATTCTAGTCCCATCATAAATATAAATATTAGGTATTTTATAATTAATATATTTATAGAATGTGAATTTTATTCTATCTTTTTCCTAAACGTAAATGCATTTGATTTTCCTGTCAAGCGACTCTGCCGGTCGACTTTCTAATTTCTTCGTCGCCTTTCTACCCCTTAATTTATTTTGCATTTGCAATTTTATTTATTTATTTTTAGCCGCCAAGATTTATGCAAATGGATTGCGAGTCTATTAAATTTGCATATTTATCAATTTGCTGTGCGTGTTTTTGAGCTTCAGTTTCGGTTTCGGTTTCAGTTTCGCTTCTTTTGGCGTTGTTCGTTGGTTGTTGCTTGTTGTTTATTGTTGTTGTTGTCCGTTGTTGTTTGTCTTTGGCAACATATTTTAATTACATCCTCGACGCTGTGGCCCCGAGTTATTTCGTTATTTTGTTATTTTGTTATTTCGTTATTTCGACTCGATTTGCATAGAGAAGGAAGAGGAGCAGATGCTGTCAGATCCTGCTATCCAGCCATCCTGGCACTCCGACACCGCCTAATTAATAAGGATGCAATCCAATTAGGAGCGGGCAACATCAAAGCCAAAGGACTCTGCTCGCAGGACGATCAAATATTAAATAGGCGCAAAAACTAAACCAACTGCGACAGCAGTCGCCATGAGGCAATTATCATTATGATAATTAAAATCTATGGCTAATTGTGATGGGACGAAGAGGGATAGTCGGTCAGTCGGTCTTCAGTCTCCAGTCCATCGGGCTAAATGCAAATAAATCTGCTCCTTCGTTACCTTCATTCCACAGATGAGCCAAGGAGATGACGATGATGAGGAGGTGGTTGGCTAATGGCATTCGGGGATGAACCGGGGGATGCCCGGATTATCCGGCCAACTATGCCGGAATTATTTCGAAACCACAGGCATAAAGTATGCCTTATAATTCCGTGATAAATATTCATGGGGCGGTGGTCACACAGACTTCAACGAAAACTCAGCTGGGCCCTCAGATACTTTCGAGTTAAATTCCCAAGCCAAACAATTTGTTAAGATACTTTCGAGACTAGAGAGTTAAATTCTTAAGGCAAATACATTTAGAAAAAATTAAGTTCTTATCAAAATAAGATTTGCTAATAAATAAAGGAGTGTTGCTTTCTTTCCTGGAAAATTAACCATTCAGCTTCAGCTTCGCAAAGCGTAAAAGAGTGTTTTCTATTCACTGGAAAAACACAGAATACTCTGGTCTTGTCTTCTTTACTCACTTAAATTAAACTGAATATGCAGAAAAACTTTTTGTAAGTTGAATTTCTTTGAATAAATAATGTAAATATATGCAAATTAAAAAAAATAAATGCTAGAATTTTTTTTAGATATTTTTGTAAGTCTCAGAAGTTTAAGAAAATATTTCCTAAAAATATATTTCCATGCATTATTTTTTTAGTATTCATTTCATTTCTAAGTAAATTAAATTTGTGTTTTATGTCACAGACAATAGAATTTCCAATACGTTTTCCTTGGCTCACAACTTTGTTGGCACTTTCGCTGAATCCGTTGCTTTTTCTTTTCCCAACTCCATCTGCGTGTGTGTGTCTGTGTAAGAGGGGATTTTGCTTTACCTTAGTGTGCGTGGATCTGTGTACAATGCATGCAATTTGAGCTTGCCTCTGCTTTACGACAAATAAACATCTACGACAACGGTTTTTAATGTCGCCACGCTAGGGACAGCATTTTCCCCGTCTTTATGGCCGCTCAGCTTTCCCTTTTCCTCGGCTTTCCCATTTCCCGGGCTTATCTGCATCTGTACGCCATCTGCGGGGAAAGGGGAAGGGGAAAACTAAAAGTCTCCCATTGTGGCGGGCCATTAAAATGCATTCACATGCGTTTCGCACTGCGAGGAGCATTGTTTGACAGCTGTCAACTGGCAAATCCGCCTCCATTTTCTATCCCCCGTCGCTTTTCCGCGCTTTCCCAGAGGCCGGAAAATGGATAACGGCCAACGGATCGCCTGGATGCCACTTCAGGGGAAAATCGCCATTGCCATCGGGCTTTCTGGACTTTCTGAGCGCGTTTTCATGGCTGCAAAGGGTATACTATACTATTGGAAAAGCCAAAAATTGAAAGGGGGGAAAAAATCGAAAATACTGAAGGACTCTTCACCATATCTGCTGTTGCTTTGTGCCAATGGAAAAGTGAACTCAAGCCCTATTTCAGCTGCCTAAAAACTGGGCAAAAAGTGAGTTTTCAATTACAGAAGCTAGCGCAAAAAATGGCTTTACCTTGTGGGCGATGAAGTATGAATTCTAGGTTAATTCCAAATTAAAATTCGAATTTTAAGCAATTAAAAAAAGGATGCCCTAAAACGGTGGGTTTTGTTGCCAAGTAACATTACTTTTGTATAATTAGTATAAGTATTAAAAGTACTAACAATTATTAATATTTATGTTTAAAATACGTGAGTTTAATAAAATTTATTTTTTATCCTTGAAATCTACTGCTTCTTTAGAACTTTGTTGTTTAAATTATATGTGATTTTTTTTAATTTCATTTAATTTATTTTATTTATCTCTGCCATCGAATTGTTTGTGAAGTCTGGCACTTTTTTATTGTTTACTTTCCGCCATCGCAGCATCAAGGGATTATGGTTTTTGTGGCGGTGGCTTAAGTAGCTTAATCGATGGCCTTAATGTTGCATAACCGTAATGGGCAGGTGTTAAGTGGCCGGTGAGGCTAATAAGTCGCTTAAATGCGAGACTGCAGGTGGAAGGCAATTAGCTTCGATGCGCGTACCGCCGGCCAATGGAAGTGGCCTTCCTGCAGACGACTCCAATTTAAACGGTTGCCATGACAGAGGATGAGTTTCCGGCGAGAGGCGGCAAAAACAACAACAGCAGCAGAGAAAGTGCCTAGGAAAAGCGGAAAAGCAGTTGATCGAGGGAGGGAGAAAAACAACGGGAAGCAAAGGTAAAAGGAATCAGTCGAAACAGGAAGGAAATGCTTAAACGATATGAAAATCCCGATGCTGGCAAATATTAAACATTATTACTGCTGTCGCTGCTGCGACTTTTCCTGTTTTCACGCACACAAACTAAGCGACGAATTTCCATTTTCCTACTCAAAGCATTTTCGCTACACAATCAAAGGGATCAGAATAACTGCTTAAGAATTATTTAAAATTAGTGAAGCTAATTGACTTAAGTCGATTGTAAGTAATTTAGATAGGTAAATAGTTTAAATAAATTATAATTGAGTTGGAATTTAAAAAATTGTAATATTGTTAGAAATTTCAGAAAGTAAAGGAGATTGTAATTTGTAAATATTTAAAGCTGGCTTGGGTTTAATTTTATTAACAGCTCGAGGTTTATGTCGTCCAAGTGGCTTTACCACTTTTAGTTCTTGGTAGGCAATAAATGAAATTAAATGAAATGTAATTAAATGAAATGCACTTTCGAAAGTGTGTCTTCGCGAAATGATTGAATGGTTTCTGGGAGCTTCTAGGAGTTTCTAGGAATTCCAGTTCGTTGCTCGTTAAAATGTGACGGCGACGTTTTTATTATTGCAGCTGGTGGCGTTGTCGGCAACGATGGGTTAATGCCATTGCCAATTTCGCCACCGGCTGTGTCCGACGACGCGCTTAGCACTTGTTTTCCTACATTCTCGTTTTCATTTTCATTTTTATTTCTATTTTTCTGTTGTTTTTGTTTTCGTTTCGCCGCATTGTTTCCGCTTCCGTTTCCGCTCGCCCTTGTCTTTGTATTTGTATTTGCTGTGCTTGTATTTCAGCTTTCCACGGGGCAGCTTTTAATAACGCGCGTGGCCTGTCAGCTGGATCGGCCGAACATATATATATTATATAGCACGGCATCCAGCGGCGCATCATCAAATTTTATGATCGCACTCAAACACTCAAACACTCACGTGCCCGGACGGCAATTAATGAATGCCTCCGCCTTCCGACGGAACAATTCCGCCTTTTTTATAGTTGCCCCATAAAATGGGTGGCCGTGGCATAACGCACACTGCAAAAAGTAAAATGGCGCTGAAAATGCCGAAACTCTAAGTTAAATAAGAAGTCGTATGGGATATTATTTAAATAATACTTCTCAATACTTAAGGAGTGAATGAACGAAAAAAAGTGCCTCATATACTTTTTAATATTTATTATATCGGATAATATCGGAAATAATTCCAATACGCGTTTCAGCTGTGAATTGGTTTTAAAATTTATTTCTCAATATTTTTTTAAAACTTCTGCCAATTTTTCTGCCAGTGTCCCAAGATAGACAGCAAATATAATGGATTTGTATCGCCTTCAATTGCAATGCGCACAAAAGAAAGATAGGCGAATGGATAAGAATTTTCATATTAATTCGAGTGCCTGCAACTGTCAGTTTAATTAATTTGGAAGATGTTTACAATTTATGCCCCGCCCCGCACGCCGAACAACAATTAGTCTCAATTAAAGCCTAGTCTCGTTTCACATTTGATTTTCCGTCTCTCCGCCTTTCCGGGGGCGCTTTTCCGACCGGTCGGGCCATCCAATTCAATCCCAATCCCAATCCCATTCCCATTTGGCCTTTCTTTCAACTTGACGCCGTTAATGGTAATGTCGGTCTTTGGGGCACATTTTCCAGCTTATTAACTTGGCTTTCTTTTTTGTTGTATTTTTATTTTTTTGCGGGACCCTGTTGCCTGTTGCTTGTTTACCCAGCTCCCAGCTTTTCCTTTTCCAAATCCAACTAAATTTTATTTGAGATTTTTGCGCCTGCTATCAAATTTTATTTCCCCACTCGCGTGCTCTTTAATGTTAATTTTTGCTGGGCGAAAGTACTGCCATGAAACTATGTCCAACAGGCGTCAAGTTGCCAACGATGTTTGCCAGGAAAACCCCTCCCTACCCCTCCCCTCCCCCTATTCATAGCATTTTCCACCCCCCTGAAGCAGTTTTTTTGCGGTCTTTCATTTCGTTACTATACATAAATTGAACATTTTGCCGCAATGCCGCACACATTTTGCCTGTTGCTCGGCAGCCAGAGAAACAGAAACATGGGCCTGGAAAATGGCTGGGAAAATGGGTGGGAAAATAGGTCTGCGCTCGAACAGATGGCAAACCACTCGACGCAGACAAGGACGATGTAATAAAGTTAGAGCCTGTCAGGCGGTGTGCCACAAAAGAAATGCGGTTAGACGGAACGGAAAGAAGAACGCCGACCCATTCCCACTCTACCACACACTTTCCCACCCATTTTCCATTTCCCCGCCCTTTTTCCGCCTTCTTAAATGCCATGAACATGTCATTGTCAAGGACTCGCTAACTCAAAAATACGCTGCTCACACATCCTGGCGGCGGGCAATCAATAAGCAAGTAGCTCGGCCCATAAATAAGTGAATGCCCGACTGGTTTTGGATCTGAATCCAGAGATTTCGCAGATCACCGAATGCTATGCTACGATGCCAGGTTTTGCGCTCAGATGAAAGCCCACTGCCGAAATCCGCTAACGAAGCAATTAGCATCTCAGCCAGGTGAGCAGAGCCTCCTTTCAGCTGCACTGGGAATCCAGAAATCACAATCTTGAGATTAATATTTTTGAGAATTTATTTCAAATAAATACACAGATTAAATCTCAAAAAAATTAAAAAAGTATTCATATTTTATCCACTTTAGTTGTGTTTGTTGTATTAATAAATTATTGCTTGGATCTTAAGGACTATCAGAAATCTTTCAACATTTCGGAAATATTTTTTAAAAATTCAAAGAAAAATTGTATGTTGATTTATTTTTTTCAGTTTAATGGCTGTTTTTCAACATTTTCTCAAAGTGTGCTTATCACACATGTGCTGTCCATTACAGTGCCGGCCAAAGCAATAGGTTCGCCGACTGTTGGCCATCATTAGACAGTTTTTGCGTTGCCAGGGATTAAATTGTGGAGCGAACTTCGTTTCGTTTTCGGGCATTTTCAATTGTTGCCATGACCATGGGGGTTACGCTTACCGGAAGACAGCTGAGTATATGAAACTGCTGGCCTGGCAAACTGTCATTGGAAGTGAAAGTGGAAAGTGGACCACAAACAAATTAGGTAGTTGGATATTCCTCTTATTCCGGCGAGAATGTAAACAAAATCCGCTTTTAATGCGGCTTAAGTGCGCCGCATAATTTTGCAGCCCCGCCAACACAGCCTAATTAGTATAAATATATATACAGACCGAAAGTCGAGGAAGTTGGCGGCCATTTAAGCCCCTGAACTAGGCCATTACTTTGGCAACCACCCGTAACCTGCTGTCCCCCGCCTGGGGTAATTAATTATGTATAAAAATATTCCTTTCTGCCTTTCTTTTTTTTTGGATTCCTCGCCCCACACACAGCAATTAAAAACGACGCAAATCTCGCCGTGAGTCCCGGGCTTCCAGCTTTGTATTTCGTATTTTGTATTTGTTTTTACTTAAACAATTTTTGGATTTTTCCTTTCGCAGGAGGCTTTGTTTTGTAGATTTCTAATTACGACAGCCTCTTGGCCGGGGCTTTTGTGGGCTTTCGGCAGAAGTTCCTTTGAGACGCGGCTTAATTATGTCTCCCCATGGCAGCCGGAAAAAAATGCAAAATAAATAGGGGGACGTTGGGGGGGAAATTTCAACAAATTGAAATTTGATAGAAATATTTATGTATGTATGGGGAGTCATGCTCTCGGTTGCGTGCGCAGCCCAGATTTGGATTGGGGCGATATTTCTGGGGGAGTTTCGGTTAGAGCCCAACAACCACCCGGAAAAGCTGTTTGCACAGTGTATGGCCTAAGCTCGAGCGTAAACAAAATTTCAAATTACACACAAAAACGTTAAAATGTTGCCGTGTCAGGTGAGTGGCACACAGTGAGTGCCGAAAGTCTGGCCACGGGGCGCAAAAAAAAGTGGAGTGATGTGGAGTAGAGTGGCGAGGCGAGGCGCGGAGCAAACAATTCAATTAGCCAGCCGGCTTTGTGTGAGTTGCATTTTAATGCCCGGGCTAATTTGTTTTTATTTTTAGGCAACGCAAAGTGGGTCCACTCGGGGATTTGCCTAGTTTATTTTAAGATCATATGCCTAAAGGTCTCGAAAACAAATGTCTTGTTTATTAAATTTTCGAAAAATATATTTTCACAACATCTTCATAACTTCATAAAATTTCTTTAAAAATTATATTTTAAAATTCCTTATTTTCCTTAATTTCTTTTTTATGATTATAAAACTATCAAAAAATGTAAACTATTTAAAAACCATTAAAACCAAACTTTAACCTTTGGCTTACATTCGGTTTACAGTTGTGTACCAATATTACAATAATTTATTGGCTTTAACGTATTTAACCTGAGTTTTGCTGAAAAAAATAATCTTCTCTCTCGAACTTGAGTAAACGAAGCGAAAGTGATTCCCAAAGTTCTGAGCGAAATTGAAGGATCCCAAAACTTTGGTCCACAAATGCTAACCTAAATTAAGAAAGCTAGAGAGAGAGAGAGAGGGAATAATGAGGAAGGGAGATGGCTGGATGGATGAAACTTCCTGAAAACTTAATAAACTGTCTAAAATTTGAGTTGCCTGTATGTTTGCGCCGGAATTTACTTTGGCTTCCATTGTTCAGGTAAACAAAGATTCCTGCCAAAAACTTTCATTCGGAATTTGTTTGCCGAGTCGCTTCTGCGATTTTTTTGTTTTGCCTCTGCAAATGTAGGTTTTGGTTTAGGTTGAGCATGAGATTTGGGAGACTCAAATCCAATTCGTCATAAAAAATCATAAGGGAAAAAATTGAAAACAAAGTGGAAGCCCAATGAAACGCTCAACTACTAGGATTAGACCCTCGTCTCATATTTTGTGGACTTTGGATTTTTGCGTCATCTCCTCGGTTTTTCTTCTTCCTTTTTTTTTAGCTGCGGTTTTTCCTGTCCAAACACACTTTCGAGCTGGCTGCGAAAAACTTTTGCCGTAAAACTGTTCAAATATAAGTTGTTTTCGGAGGACTTTCCCCCGTCCTCCGCTTTTCCTTTTCCCCCCCTCATACGTGTGTGTGGAAAATGGAAAATGAAAACGAAAACGAAAACGAAAAAAGGAAAACGGAGATAGCTCCTCTGCCTCAGGTCGCTTTGGGCGATTCTTGGCGGAAAAGGGCGAAGGACGAAGGGAAAGTGCAAAGTGAAAGTTGGTCGAAAGTTTTTCAATTTGTTTATGCATCCAGCGCACAGATGAGTGAATTATTGCATTAGAATTATGAGTCGGACTGAGTCCAATCCATCAAAACAAAACCGTTTTAGTTGTCCAAACAGCATTTGAAAATATATTTATGCAGCAGCAGAAATTAAATTACATTTTCTTTCTACAATCCATTCAAAAAGAAATATATATTTTTATACCCGTTACTCGTAGAGTAAAAGGGTATATTGTATTCGTGCAAAAGTATGTAACAGGTAGAAGGAAGCGTTTCCGACCCCATAAAGTATATATATTCTTGATCAGGATCACTAGCCGAGTCGATCTAGCCATGTCCGTCTGTCCGTCTGTCCGTCTGTCTGTCTGTCCGTCTGTCCGTATGAACGCTGAGATCTCGGAAACTATAGAAGCTAGAAGATTGGCATTTTGCATGCAGATTCTAGGAATTCTTACGCAGCGCAAGTTTGTTTCAAAATGGTGCCACGCCCCCTCTAACGCCCACCATCGCTTATATACGATTTTAAAAATTTTAATATTTTGGAAAAGTAAAAATGCAGTTTTATTGTGTTTATCAATACCTATCGAAATGTAGAAGAAATTTTTCAAATCGGACCATTCGTTAAAAAGTTATGCGTGATCAACGTTTTCTATCTCTATCTCCATCTCCCTCGCACTCCCTTTACCTGAGTAACGGGTATCTGATAGTCGGGGCATCCGACTATAACGTTCCCTCTTGTTTATTATATATTAAATAAAAATTCCTAACTAATTTGACATTTTGCAGCAACATTTTCCCATCTTCATTTTGCGTTTGAAAATTAACCTAATTCATTCCTGCCATCAATTTTGATGAATGCCCTTTTTTCCACCTTTCTCCACCGGCGCCAAAAAAATGTATTAAATAACATTGATGTTGATGGCAAATAAATAATTAATTTATTACGCGCGGCGGCTTTATTGACAAACAAAACAGGAAGAGCGAATTGCAAATATAATGGCTTAAATACATATATGCGAATATATATATTTTCGCATTATTTGCCTGCGCATTGAAAATTATGAAATGACAGCCGGGGCGATGATATTTCATTTACTTTGTGCTGCCTGCTGCGGAAATGAGAAATGTGAAAGGGAAACAGCGGGTGGTGGGGGATGGAAAATGGGGGGCTCTCTTGTTTCGTCATCGTCATCGGCCACTGACAATGATGGAGGAAGATTGATGCCTTTTCCCCGCCTTTTCGCAAAAACCAACTACACACACATGAGTCTCTGGATGAGCTCCAAATAATACAGATAGAGGAAAAACATAAAGCAAAATTATTGTAAATCTATTTGCTTTATCATAAACTGTCTGAATTTAATTAATATATATATAATTAATTATTATAATAATTTTGTTTTCCATATTTTAGCTATTGTTTCCTTTGTTTCGGCAAAATAAATTATATTTTAGGGTATATTTTTATTTCGTTCTTTCTTTCTGTGTATGCATTAAATTTGCCAAAGTTCTTTGCAAATTTCGCAGTGTCATTCGAGTTGAACAAATTGTTGCATAGTCCGCTGCTTCGATTCCGAAAAATCTTCTATTTTTTGTTTTGTTTTGAGCACCACCACATGATGGATCTTTGGGAATTCGAAACAGTTGGGCACAACTATAGTTGGATATAATTAACAGCCTTTTTCGACACTTTTTCTTGACACTCACTTGATGCCAATATTGCTAATGAAAATATAAAATAAGTTGTTAAGGTTGTTATGTGGTTTTGATTTGGGACAATTTTGGCTGCAAAAAAATTATTGACATAAACATGAATTTTTTCTGTTTTGTTTTTTGGAACACAATAATAGTTAATTCCATGTTATTTTCCATATGATCTTAAAAAAATTAAATTTTCGCAAATTTAAAATTTTTTTAAATGATTTGTTGGAAAAAAAGTACAAAAAAAGAAAGTCCAGGTTTCAATGCCAATCGATTGGAAATTTAATAAGGAGTTCGGAAAGTTCCATACTTTGAATCAGTATTTGCTTTGTTTTAGCGAAAAAACCAGTTTTTGTTTTGGATTGGAATTGGAATTTTTTCTTTTGGTTTTTTTTAATGTAACTTGGCCAAAAATGGTCCTACACCAAAAATAAATACTGTTTTGAACAGGTAACAAAATTATCAATAAATCCATAAAACTTTCCGTATGATTTTGGAAAAATAAAATTTTTGCCAATTTTTATTTTTTTTATAAGGGGGTACCCCATGATTTTTTGCAAAAAATTTAAAATAAATAAAATGTCAAGGTTTAAATGCCACTCGTTAGGAAATTTAATAACGAGTTCAGAAAGGTATGACAATCCATACTTTAAATCAGTATTTGCTTTGTTTTAGCGAAAAAACCCGTTTTGTTTTTTTTTGGAAATTCGGGATTTTAGTTTTTGGCAAAAATTCGAATTTTTTCTTTTGGTTTTGTTGCTGTAACTTGGCCAAAAATGGTCCTACACCAAAAATACATACTGTTTTGAACAGATAACAAAATTATCTTTAAATCCATAACACTTTCCGTGTGATTTTGGAAAAATAAAATTTTCGCCAATTTTTAATTTTTTTATAAGGGGGTACCCCATGATTTTTTGCGAAAAATTAAAAATAAGTAAAATGTCAAGGTTTAAATGCCAATCGTTAGGAAATTTAATAACGAGTTCAGAAAGGTATGACAATCCATACTTTAAATGAGTATTTGCTTTGTTGTAGCGAAAAACCCGTTTTGTTTTTTTTCGTAGAATTTCAGGATTTCAGTTTTTGGCAAAAAGATGACTTTTTTGTTTTTTGCTGTAACTTGGCCAAAAATGGTCTTTTAGCAAAAATTAATACTGTTTTGAACAGATTTGAATATAATAGTTAAATCCATGTTACTTTCAATGCGATTTTGAAAAAATAAAATTTTCCCCATTTTCAGTCACATAAAATTATTGTGTGTTTGCCAAAATCCTGATTTTCCACTTAAACTAATTACTTAATATTTTATACAATTTGTAATTTATTAAATATTCAATTTATTCTTAAGTGCAAAAACTGCTAAATTATTTGATTGCCATTAGCTGCGCATATGTAAGTCTTTTAGTTTTCAAACTCAGTTTCAATTAAACATGACATACAATAGAATAACACATAAAATGCCTGGTATTTTTTAACCGACCGCTTTTCACTGCTCTCTCGAATGCACTGAACATGTTTCCTTTAATTATTTAACCTGTTTTCCCCACTGACAGACGCTTAACAACTCAAATGGAAGGACTGTAAATGTGGGTCCAACTCTCTGGGCAAATTTGTGCGCTTGTATTGCACACACACAGCACACACACACACAGCATACACACACATATGGCCGTGACAAGAAAATGCAATTATGGAGCGAAATAAAACAATCAGTGGCAATCGCTTTGGGAAGCCCCTGGCCGCAGTGGTCCAGTGTGAATTCGAGTGGCTTTCCAGGAGTCCAAAGTCCAAAGTCCTTGGACCGGAGTTCACGGATCCCGCTCCGAATGTCCTGCGGCCACGTTTTGGCTGCTCGCAAAATATTAATCACTTCAATGGCAACGGAATCAATAATTAAAAGGCTCACCAGTGGGAAAGCAAAGGAAACGAGCAGCGAGAGCAAATATCGCGCATACGAACCGTTGGCCGTGGAAAATGCGCTCCCCATTCGCCATTCACCGTTTGCAGGTGCACGAAAAGTTATTAATGGTTTTTGGCGGCTTACGCAATTTGTGCTTGTGCTGTTATTAAAGTTGCACCGCCTTTGTGGGCGGATGAGCGGTGCGGCAAGGACACGGCAAGGATTCGCAGGACTCGCAGCATTCGCTACATTATGCGAACATGTGCAGCATCTGCGTGTGTCTGCGAGGCAGGCTTAACTCTTCCGATGGCAAACGGACCGCATGGCCAAGGACTCGCCGCCGACATGTCCTTAATGAGAATTCTCGGCTCCAATCAGGCGGAGGACTCGAAAACAAAGCCATTCCCCTCGTGCAAAGTGGGCGCGATAAAAGTGTGCAGTAAATAAATACGTGTCACTGCGATGACTTTGGTTTCCAATACCCTTGCAAGAACTTTGCTGGCAAAAACCTAATAATAAGTCGCAGGAGTAATTTAAACCACTCAAAATGGTATTATAATATTTATTAAAAAAATTATAGTTATTAATTTAAGCTATATTTATTTATGGAAAAAAACCTATACATTAAAATATTTTAAATAAATATAAAATTTAATTATAGATATACATTAACAAATGATTTCATATTGCTTATTTAAGAAATATTCCTAAAAAGTGCGACTAACATTAAAATTTGGTTAAAAATTCTCCGAAGCTGTGCCACAAAAATCCAGCAAAATTGAATTTCCCTCAGTTTGCACCTGCGATTCAAGCGAAATCAATGGAGTTGTGATTTCTGCTCGAGTTTCTGGCTGGGATTGCTGTCATTCGGACAGGCAGCCTGCAAATATCCGGAGAATGTGGCATTTTTGCGTTTGCCGGCCAAGCCAACAGCACATATCTTTGGCATTCTTGGGCTTAATCGAACATAGATACACACATCCACATTCACATCGGATTTGGCCTTGTCGTTGTTAACGCATTATTCACTACTAACGCAATAATTCGCCGATTGTCGGACATGCCAGGGATTTGCATACAAGTGCATGAATCCACATATTTCCCATGGCATTTAAGTTTAAGTTTCTGCATAGCAGTGTGTGTGTTTCAAGAGGGATTTCCGAGTGAAGGGGACTTAAGTCCATTAAGTCTATTCACTTCACATCGCCATTGTTCCTAAGCTCCTGCCAATCAAATCAACACGGACTAATTAAGTGAAATAAATGCATTACCTGGGCCTACAGTTTATTGAGCGCTTATAAGCCGAAATGAAGTCAATGGCAGGCTTTTCTCTCTTAAAGACACATTTCATATTTTCCACAGAATTTCCTCGACACACACACTCACAAAGCTCACTTCAAAATATGTAAACTCATGTCATAATTGAATTTTCATTTCGGGCTTCATTTGGCCCCCAAAAAGAGCCTGAAGCCAAGCGCCCCAAAAACGGAATAATTAAAATAAAATGCAAATTAAAAAACCAATTTAGTCACACCACAAAAAACGAAAGGCCGTAAAACTCTCAAATTTTTCTTATCGAAAACTCATTATCGATAATTATATTATTATACTGTCAACACATCGAAATTATCGATCAATTTTTAACTCTGATGCAAAAGCAAGTCCCTTCGTATGTCTACAAGTCCGGCTTCAAATTGACAGCCATTTGGAACCACAAAAAGTGAAGGAACCCCTTCTTCGCGATGTACTGCAGACTCTCTTGATCAACTAGTACCAAAACATCCAGGTTCTCCCGCTCCTCCGGATTGGCTGCTATGTGCGGCCACTTCACCACAATCCACTTCTTGGTGCTCAGACCCTTGTTCATGCGATTAATCACGCATAACACACCATTCTTATTATCCGGAACCTCCTTGGGTAGCTCAAACGTGATGGGGGTGAGATCTCCGGCTACAACTTCGGTGATATCCTTTGATTTGGTCTTATTTTTAATGAACGAGTTCTGGCCCTCGGCCCTTGGCTCCTCCTGGTTAATATCCTGGGTGCTATCATGGTTGAGCGAGAGTTGACTCTCGATATCATGGTTTAACGAGAGCTGACTCTCGATATCATGGTTGAGCGAGAGGTGACTCTCGATATCATGGTTTAACGAGAGCTGACTCTCGATATCATGGTTGAGCGAGAGCCGACTCTCGATATCATGGTTTAACGAGAGCTGACTCTCGATATCATGGTTTAACGAGAGCTGACTCTCGACATCATGGTTGAACGAGAACTGACTCCCGATCCTTGACTCTCCTTGGGGGATATCGTGGGTTCGATCCTGTGTGATATCATGGTTGAACGAAGACTGACTCTCGACTCTTGACTCTCCTTGGTTGAACGAGAAACTTGACTCTTGTGAACTGGACTTCTGCTTGAGCTGGGCATCCATTTCGAATATTTTATATACAAATTTTGGGATAGAAAAACAAACGTTGGGGTATGAAAAAATCTATCTAATTTGGATTATCAAAAATGTATCGAATTTTTGGTACACAAAATTTTATCAAAGTAAAATTACGAAAAATATTTTATGTAGCAAAAACACACGTGTGTTCACTGCCGAGGATTTTGTTAGACTGAGTTGGAAAAGTTCACAGCCTGGGCAAATGGGAAAATGGGCCGAACGTTAAACTCACAGCTTACTTTTCCAAAAAAAATTAAAAACTTACGACGAGGGGTATGCAACATTTTCCCATGATTTTGTCATACATTTTTTTATACCAGGATTCTCAAATCTTAAGAATTTATATAATTGGGTACTGTAACGACCTAAAAAAGAAAAGGAAAATAGATACTGTTTGGTTGCCGATTTTTCAAGATTTAACTGATCATTCATGCTCACGCGAATTCTTGGGAAATTCAAAATATTTGTCTGTTTTATAAAACTAATGGTATTACGTATTATGTAATTATATTTTTCTTTCAAAATATATATTAGAGAATTCATTTCATTTTTTTAGGCAACATGATGAAGAGTGGAACGCCTGAGCTGGATGCAAATCTATATAAAATCTGCGGAAGATACAAATGTCCTGCGGATAGCTTTAAGCCAAGCCCCAAAAACCATTTTATAACACCACCAAAAATGAAAGGAACTGAACAATAGTGAGTTCATCGAGGAGGGACATTTCCTTATCGAAAACTCATTAAAAAGTAGATATAAAACACTTTGCCCCACGCAAAAGTTTGTTTATTCAAATGAAAATTCTGGGCTAAGGTTGACTGCACAATTCATGCAAAGCAACTGGAGAAATCCACACTCTCTGATGACCTCCAGATTACCCTGGTCAACTAGCACGAACAGTTCCATATAATCAAACTCGTGCGCAATGGAATCGACCTCAATGGGCTTGGGTGGCAGTGGCGCGACCCCTATGGCAATCCACAAGTCGGTACTCAGACCCTCGTTGCACAATTGGAAAATGCGTAAAGCTCTACTTATTGTGAGTGTACTAAAAATGGGTATCTCAATGGAAATGAGGTACATGATGATTTCGTCAGGAGAAGTCGGTTCCGGAAGCGGCAAGCTTATGGGTTCGGTTTGCTGGATGGTTGACTCCTCATCATCATCTAAGATGGACGGATGATGCGCCGGGGGCATTTCGAATATTTTATACACAAAATGTTAGGACCTAAAAAACAAATGTTGGAGTAGAAAAAATGTATCTAATTTGTAGTACAAACAATTTTTTTACCGTAAAAATATCAAAAAATATATATGGCAGAAAAAACACGTGTGTTCCGTACAACGAATTTTGAAATAATGATCTGGAGAAGTTCACAGCCTGGGCAAATGGACAGAACGCTAAGCTCAGTGCCTACTTTTTAGAAAAATGTTGTAAAATTTAAAACAAAGGGAAAACCTATTTTTTCCCTAATTGTACCATACATTTTGCTGTAGCTAATATCTAAAAACCTAAGAATTCGCGAACTAATTTCTATAATTGGCCACTGTAACAAATCAACAAAAAAAAAAAAACCAGAAGGAAAATGGGTGCTGTTTGGATGGCGATTTCTCAAGATTAGGCTGACTATCCATGATTACGCGAATTCTTAAGAAATTTAAAATATTTTTCTGATTTTTATTTTCAAGATTTGTTCTAGACATTTTTTGATAATCCCACTACCTCTTTGTTTTCTGTTCCATTTTTTTTTCGAGCAGAGACAGGGGATCAGGAATCAGTTAGAAATGGCATCCAGGAAGAAGGCTATGACGCCAAAGCACGAATCGGACAGAATGTCCGAGGCGGGGCCAAAATCGGGTAGCGAAAGCGATTTGAGCGACAGCGAGATGCAGATCTATATCAAAGCTGTGGAAGATCCGAATGTCCTGCGAATTGCGGTCATGGCCGATCCCGTGGGTTGAGGATTTCCGATTACTGATCTAAAGTTTTAAGCATATTTTCCTTTGTCTCCTTTAGGAGGTAACACTGGGCTTTCTGCTGGCTGGCATTGGCTACCAAAGGGACAGGTTTCGCAACTATATGATGGTGGAAAGCGGTAAGGAAAGCGGAGAGGAAAACCCCATCGATTGACTGCCACTAACTCGTTTTCGATTCCACAGAAACGCCGCAGGAGGATCTGGAGAGCTTCTTTCTCGCCGTTTACAGGCGCGCGAACATCGGCATTATTATTCTCGATTACGATACGGCCAAGAGACTTCGCAACGTGATGCAGCGATGCAATCAGCTGCTTCCTGTTTTGGTCACAGTGCCCAACAAGTCCTCGCTGACCACGTATTTGGACAAAAAGGAGCGCAATCGCCGACTTCGCCAAAGGGACGCCTACTAGGATCTGAAGTTAGAGCGTACTTTTCTCCTGTCCCCTTGCTCTGCCACAAAATAAAATTAAGAATATCTGCTTCAAATATTTAAAATCTAGAAATTATAGTTTATTTTGCTTCTATTTTATGTTAACAAATTCTAGTCAGTAATCTACTAGAATCTAAAGAAGAAACTAAAGATATTTGAAATATTATATCCCAATTTTTTGAATCAAAAAATACTTTTAAAAATTTTGATAAAAAAATGTAAATAGGAAATTAATAAATTGAATTTATAATTGTGTAGGAATATTTTGTATTTTGTATTTTTTGTGAATATTTTGTAAAAGTCATTTAGCAATACTTATATTTGGTAAAGAAATTTATTTAATTTACACTTCGGATTATCCAAAAAACATAGATTAAAAAAATTTGAAAAATCGGATCAGCACTTTATAATCCGAAAATATTTATCTAAATTAAAAAATCGTTTAAAAAAATGGTTAATATCCAGTAAAGAAATTATGCAAATTTACATCGAGGATTGTTCAAAGGGATTCCTAAAAAATTGGTTATAATAAAAACAACTCTGGCCCAAAAAACTAGATCTAGATTTTAGTTTTTTAATATAAATATTCCCTTGAAATAAAACCTAAACCATTTACATGATTTTTTTCAATTACTTATCATATTCCCTCTATTGTATTTTAGCTAACGCACTCGCAACTCAATTTACTCTCGGTAAACAATTCCCGAAATAGTTTCAATTGGTTTTTGGCCAGCATAAAAACCGAATAGACTTTGTTGAAATAAAACCAACAATCCGACACTCGGAATTTTATGCAGGGGCATCAATGTGGCTTTCGCATTGGCGCTTTTGTTGCCGTTTCAGTTCAGTTTCATTTTCAGTTTAATTTTCGGTTTCAGTCGCTCTAGCAAATTAATTACAATTACCTTTGGCTCCGTTCGATTGCACTTGGCGAATGTTTTTGACATGGCTGCAAAGCATTTTCAATCCGAATGCTTTTTCGTATTTCCCCCGAAAACTTTCTGTGTGTGTGGGTGTGTGTGTTTTGGGAAAGCCTGTCAATGGCAGAGTGGGAAAAGTTAGTTGGCCATAAATGCGAGGCAAATTGAAACAGACTAGTGGCCGTCTTCAAAGGGGCTTTCTTGATATCTGGATTTCTGACTTCCAATTTTTGGGAGTAGTTTCACCTGTCCCAAGCAGACAGAAAAGTGGGTTAGAGGTTCAGGATTCAGGGTTCTGGGTTCTGGGTTCAGGAGGTCTTGACATCTCTCTTCTCCCAACCGATTAGCTTTCGGGGCCATTTAATTGAATCGTTGGGCAGTCAAGCAGCCGGAAACTCGAATCGCCGTCTGCGTAATTTATGCGCATATATTTGAGTTTGCCCTCACGCTGCTGGCTAAATAAATATGAGGCAAATCGAAGCAATAGCAAAATCGAAACAGAAATCACGTATTGGCGAAAACTGTCAGCAATTAATTTGGTTAGTCGCGCCAAAGTGAATTAGCGCCAAATCTCTGGAGTGGGACATCTGCCAGACCCTCGTCGTGAATCGGATTCGAAATCGGAATCGAAATCGCACCCTCCTTAATCCCTAAATCTTGCTGTCTGTCCTTGGAGTCTTTGATTTTATCGGCGTGAGAAAATCAAAGCGCTCTTTGAGGCCCCTTCAAAAATTGGGCCGCTTGGTGGGGGGATTTCGTGGAAAAGCACACGCTAGATTCACTCAGATTTAACTCACATTTCCGAGGAGCTGTGGCAGTTCACACATGCGAAATAAAGTTAGAAAAACATACAGTTTAAAAATAAGAAAAATCTGAATTTTTGAATAATATATTTTGTTGATTTTTTCTTTTATTAGTTATTTGTTACTAAAATTTAAATGTAATTTTACAATTTAAAGAAAATTGGCTTTTTTCAAATTTTCATATTGTAGAGTGCTAATTTTATTTAAATATTTTAACAGTTGAGTTTCTTCTAAATTCTAAAAAAAATACACCTTTATTATTATCAATAATATATTTTCATTTATAAAATATATATTTTTTATCGAATGACATTATATTTTTTTACCGGTGCAGAGTTACCCGCCACTCGAGGGCAGGTGCTCAAGATGGAGAAATGGAGAGATGGCAGGGCATGCGTAAATTTAATTACACTTATGCTCATGGGCGAAGTTTGCTTGGCAGCCAACTCATGTCCCGATTTGGATTCCACAAAGTTTCCACCTCAAAGCGGCCCCCGGGCGACAGAAGCTGCCAGAGTTGGGACTTTATTAAAAGGGAATTCCGGCGATTGGCGGCAGGAGGACTTCAGCCTCAGTCTCAGCTTTCTCCTCAAATAACACTGATTTGAGGAAAGAAAAAGGAAACTCATAATAATAATAATAATAATAATAAGGCTGCGCGAATTTATAATGTACACATAGTATTTATCGATTCTGCATTCCGCCTGCATTCTGGATTCCTTTAGGAGGCAGCCTTGTTATTTGCTATTTGTTATTTGCATTTCCATTCGTAATTGGCAGACCTTTTGCAGCACTATCTCTTTCTGTACTTTTCTTGCTATTTTTGTATTTATTAATTTTTTTATACATTTTTTTTTCGTTGCCTGTGTAGAAAGGTTTTTCCGCAGGCAATGCTCAGATAATGCTGCACAAAGCTTCAACTTCAATTTCGTCCAACAAAGGACTCGGGCGAAGCAAACAAAGCTTCGTCAAAAAAAAAAAAGGAAAGGCGAAGGGGAAAGGGAAGTCCCAGAGCAAACAATTACAGCCTTGAAATGTATATTCCAGCCACCTTTTTCCCTGCGCCCAGCCAGCAATATTCCATATTTATTTTGTACATTTTCATCTTTTTTTTTCGTTGCAACGAGAAAAATAACAGCAGAGTAATAATTTGATTTTTGAACATTCCGTCGGTAGTTCACTGTTCTTTGCTCGGGCGGCGAAACTACGTTGAATTTCAATATACTCGGGCGTATGAAAGTAGAATTTCGTATACGCCGTGTGCGCCGATATCAGTGAAACAAAAATTTAAGGAATAAAAACGCAAATCCAGCGAGTCAAGGAAAAAAGGGGGAAATCGGTGGGTTGTTTATGCTCCCCGGTGGTTCTACCAATTTTTCGGGGTTGCTCATCAGCTTTTTGGGCTTAGGGCTTCAGCCTCACGAGTTTTCCCGGGAAAATTGAAATACACCCACACTCAAACTCACTGGGCCATTGATACGAATGCGGCTTAAGTGGCTGGTATTGTTTTTACATTAAAATATCATTAATTTTCATGCCTGCCTGTTTGCCGTGGCTCCATTTTCTTTCTCGGTTCACGCTCTTGGTTTCCCCTCGGTTTTCCCCTCGGTTTTTCGCCTCGTTATTTTGGCACCCCGCCTCATAAGTGGATGTGTGTATAGAACCATTAACACGAGGCGTGAAATGAGCGCATATGTATGCATGAAAGGACGATCGTCGTTGCGAAGTGGGATGGTGACAGAAACGAAACTCAGCTTGAGAGGGTTCCATTTTGAAATGTTTTTCAATATTTAGCCACTAGGATAAGGATATTATAGCACATACTACAAAGGTAATAAAATGGTATTTTGTTTCTTATAGACTATTATCATTGAATTTAAATATTGTATCTAAATAAATAAGAAAGAAAAGAATTTATTTACAATTTTTCAATTTATTTATTTTGCTGGCATTAAATTAAAACAGTTTCTCTGAATTCAAAAATTAAATTAAATTAAATGAAAAACATTTCTCTGAATACAATGATAAATATTATATATAACCTACACTTTTTACATTTTTTATTTATTTAATTTTTTTTATCTGTCCTTTATTAATTTTATTTAATTGATTTCAACTTAAAATACATCTTAAAATATTATCTAAACAAGTTGCCGTGAATGTTATATGTTTTTATTCCCAATTTATCAATTTAGCCTCCCAAAGGTATTCGCCACCCGTTTCTATGGCACTCTGTATCGTTTTCCTTCTCAATTGCATTACAAATTCTTGCCCTTAAGTGACAAATATACTTTGCCCCTAATCCCCCTGCAAAAAAAAGACAATTCGAGTCGGTTTCTAATGGAGCTGACCGGTGGATAACGTGCTTGCGCTGGTCCAGTGGCCGTTTCAAGCCAAAAACACACTGAAATTGAGAGCCTTTAAATGCCACACAGATAAGCCGACGCACACACAAGCACACACTCGCATTTCAGCTGAATAAGCGTGGCAACAGCCGATGGCCCAATAAAAAATCAAAAGGAATAAGTTGTTAATATTTTTTCGATTTGTTTTTCGCTTTGCTCTGTGCGTGTGTGAGTGCTGCCTAAGCTGCCAATAATGACAAATACATATACATGCACAGAGGCAGGATGAACAGGACGTCACCCACACACACACAGTTGGCACAATTGGCTCTAAAGCTGTGCGACGTCTGAGTGCCTGGATACAGTGTCATGCGTGGGAGGTCCTGCCATCCCCCAAACCTCCCCTCTTAGTCCTTTTTTATCGTCTCCTCTTCGCCTGGCTTATACGCTCGGTTGCCCACCCACACCAGCACAACACACTCACACATATGCCGCTTACCTGTCAATGTTGGCATTAAAATTTGCCTTTCGTATGACAACCCACACGCGGAACATCCGGTGGCCAAGGGGATGGGGGGTTGCAGAGAGAAAAAATGAAAAAGGAAATTCATATTTTACATATAAGCCCTCTTAATCCCCAAACATATCCATTACCTGACTCCAGAGGTGTCTAAAAGTATGCAACAATATATTTGAAAACCCGAAGTCCGGGGCGGAAGTTCCATTTCCCGCTGCATACTTATAGACACTTTCAAAATTAATGTAAAAGTTCTAATTATATTTATATCTTTTCATTGGTAAAATTCATGCATTGTCCCAAATGGAAATAAACCACCTTTCACAAATACTTTCTATCTGTAATATCGATATTCTTTTTTTTTCTTGCTGTGTGGTGACCCACCTTCAGTTTCAGTGGCCCGGAGTGAAACATGTTAACAACCAGGGTCAGGTGAGTGGAGGTGTGGGTGGTGCCGGGATTTCTGGGTACCTTACTGACAGCCTCGCATTTTGGACCCCCCTCCTGTTTTTCCTGATTTTCCTTCTTTTCTTCCTTCCCGGAGTCCCAGAGTCCCGGAGTCCTGGAGTCCTGGGGAGCGGTACTGTTGGTACTGTTTTTACGTTGACGCGATTTTCAACATGAGTTGAGGCGAATTGAATCAGCGGGTGGTTCGACCCCCCCATCAATCACCGGAGAGCCACCCATGCCCCCGTTTTTGGGGAAAAACAACCCGCCAGGTAACCACTGTGCACCCGTTAAAGTGACGCAATTTGTGTGAGCTTAATTTGCCGCTCGCCCCCGTTCTCCAGGCCATTCAGGTCATTTGTGTGTTGACCTTTTTAATTAGCGAACAAAACTTGTTTTTTCAGCACGCTGGCCGCAAGGAGAAACATTGTTCAAAGCCAAACAAAGCGGTGGCAACAATCCAAAACAAGCTGAAAGTTTCATAATTAAGTTAGGCAAAAAAATACAAAGGTGAAAAAATGAGAAAATAAAATGTGCATGGCACACAAAGGCCAATGGCATTCCGCAGAAAAGTATGCAACACTTTCGTCAAAGCAAATAATCGCTTTAGGCGTCACACACACACACAAGCACAGAGAAATCATCGCACATTTGCCGTCACCCACACACACGAAGAAGGTCCTCGGAGTGGAACATTAGGTAATGTGAGAATCACTTGACACATCGCAAATCTACGCAAATAAACAGTTGCAAACATCAACTTGTTATCGAGGGCATTTTAAATGTAGGTATGCCATTTGATGTGCTAGCAAATTATTCAAACATTTCGCAGTTCACTTGACATTGAATTCTAAACAGCCTTGTTTTGAACTGAAATCACTTTTAAAGGTGTATAAAAGTAGGCAACAATTTGGTAAAGAAACGACATTACATTTTTTCATAGCCTACCTTTGGGCACATTTTGAAGAGATTTTAAATCTCAGTTTACAAACAGAATAAAAAGTGCCATGATGGGTATTTTTGGCACAAGTTAATTTTAAATAAGGGGTAAATTTAAAAAATGCCAATTATTTTTCTACAAAATTTATATTTTTAAATTGACATTTTTAAACGCGTCTAAAAGTAGGCAATTAAATATTTATAATAATAAGTTTGTACAAAGCTTAGTACACTTATCTTCTTTCGTATTTCCCACCGCTTTATTGCATATCCCATTGCAATTGCTTCCCCTGTTTTCGGTGTCCCGTTGCCGAATGCGGGGAGCCACTTTATTTCTCGTTATCGCTGGCATTCGATCCCGGCTGTCCCCGGGTCGTCCTGTAACCCAGAGCTCACAGCCCCGACCTTCGCCCCAGAAGCCCGACATCGTTTCATATTGCTGTCACAATTCCTGCCATGGCATGGCAACGTTATGCAAATATCAGAGCAGAAGTGGAGCGGAGGCCAGTGGAAAAAAGCAGCCAGCGACAACAAAAGCTGAAACTGAAACTGAAACATATATACCATATATACACCACACGGACCTGAAACTGAAAATGAAACTGAAACTGATCCATCAATTTCGCATGCATGTTTGCCCCGGGCGCCAGGATATGACATGAATGAAATAGGAATATATGTTTGGTATATTCCCCCACACGAATGGCAAACAATTTGGCACAAAGTGGTCCGCATTCCTCGTATGTTTCGTTATATATTTGTACCTTTTGGTAGCTGCTAGTTGCCCGGAATTCACTAAACGACTCTTTGAACAGCCCTTCCTCTGGCACATATGTATGCCGAAATATAAAATCAGAAAGTGCCTTCGACATATTAATTAAATGTCTGCTGGCCGAGGGAGGGTCAACAAAAATTTCGAGTTGCCAAAGCCAAAACAAATATTCCCAAAAGTGCGATCAAGCGAAAGGCAGCTTGCATTTGAATGTGATTTCGAATGAGTTCGACATAAATGCGATCAGGCGAAAGCGTATGTCAGCCCTGAACGATTCGCAATGTTCAAATAACAAGCTTAAATGTGTTGCAATAAAAAAATACTGCTTTAATTTGCGGTCTTTCGTTAAAATGACTTTACTTTACCAGAAAACACAGCGAGAAAGTGAGAAAAATAACAGAGATGCAGAGAGAAAAGCCAGGGTATATTCTACCTTATTTTATTTCAATAAAAATAAAATACACACATATCAATTTGATATTTTATCATATCAGTTATTTGATTAAAAATATAAATATACCATTTTTAAATAACAAACAAAGTATTCAGTATATTTTAGTAGTCAAATTCGTATCATATTGTTCCCTGAATAACATCAAATTGACCTTCACGTATCGGTCAAATTTGTTTTCTGTGTAGCAGGCGAAAACCGAACGACTGAAAAAATATGCTTGCAAAAATATTTAAATCAAAATATTTTGTCGCAAAGTCAGGAACGCCGCTGCGTCGGAAATATTTCCGCGATGGATTGGCATTTTGCATTTTGCGGCATTTTGGCCAAGAGAGAAGAACGCCGCCGCGTTCTGACCCACCAAACATGCCGGGGATTTATGATAAAGAGCGGAAAAAAATGTGAATCGCCGATTTTTCGGTCCATTGCATTCTCGTTAGTAGAATATTTTAAATACCACGAGTTCGAAAAAAACGAAATTAGCGAAATATATTTAAACTGCAGGCATTTTGAATTGTAAATTCGCTGAGTCGCTGCCAGTGGAGAGCTGCGGGCGGTATAAATTCTGTAGCGGCGCCTGAAGAACGTTTCTTAGTTTTGTTCAGCCTAGAAGTATGCTTTAATTTGGTAGAAAGTGACCTTTGGAGCCTAGTCAGATGCATCCCCAAATTAGTGTCGCTAATTAGTGTTTAACAAAAATACTAATTAGTATCTTTGGGAGTGATGCCAGGTCGGGCTTGAGTCAGCTGTTACTGGAAAGCTTGTTCTAAGCCGAAATGGCGGATTTCTCAGCTGTCTGAAATTTCCGGCAATGGTCGAAACCAACGCCGCATGATTTTTGAACTTTCTTCTTAATTGAACCGGCGTGGCAGTCAGACGTGGAAAATTTTATTCGCACCAATCCGGTAAAGTTTTAAAATAGAAAACCACGCGGCATAACGAATTTAGCTAAAAGTGTTATTTTTCTTAACAATCAAAGAAGTGAGTTATTTTTTTTGCGCCGAACAAATTTGTGTGCTAAAATTTTGGTTTTTTAAGGCTAAAATTCGACGATTTCGATACGGTCGCCCAGTCCGCCACGGCCGCCACGGCCGCCACGACAAATCAGCGCGAGTGCATTTTTTTTTTGCAAGGTTGGTAGAAAAGTTTTCTCAGTGATTGAGGGTTTTTTTTTTTTGACATGTAGGTCGTTTTATTCGCTAGGTATCCAGTATCTTCGTCCGTTGTTCTGGGGAGCACCCACATCGACCGGCAATCCCAATCTGCCCTGAGGAGCACCCACATCGGCCAGCGATTTGGAGTCGACCTGAGGAGCACCCCATCGACCGGCGATTCGGAGTTGCCAGAGGAGCGCCCGCATCGCCCACCAATCCAAGTAGCGCAGAGCGAAAACACCTTCGAACAGCGATCGGCAGTTGCCCTGGGGAGCACCCCTATTTGTCAAGTCTTCGTATTTGTCTTGGGGAGCACCCCTATTTGGCCAGTGAACGGCAGTGCCTTCGGGAGCACCCCTTACTTCACAGCGATCAGCAGCGGCTGCAGGGAGCACCCAGGCTACCTGGACGAGGAATTTACCTCGGCCAAATAATCCCATAAATTTACGCAATTATGCCCAAATAGATCGGCCCTAAACCATACATTCAAAACCATGTAAAATCTACCGTGGGGCAACGATCTTAACCTTACACATTTGTAACCTCAAAAATATCAAGCTGGCGAGAAAAAATCCCACGTGCATAAAAGTGCAACTGGCTACACTGGGAGAAATTCCTAGACATGTGCTAACTTAATTTAAAAGAAAAATTTATTTAAAGAATAAGTGATTTAATACTGGAGCAATAACCATAACTACATTATGGAAAAAAAATTCAATTAAATAATTAATAATATAAAAAAAGTTATAAGTTACGTTCATCTAGTGCGCGGTTAATTTACGGTTACTCTCTCCCTGGCAAAAGTTTTCTTAAATTCGTTTTGATTCGAAAAATGATGAAGCGTTTATAAAGTGTACATATAACCAATATCAAAGCAGAAAATGCCTTGAGTTCTTTTCCAGCCTACCTGCGTCGGAAGATCGATCGTCCGCCGAGGAACCAGCTGTGTGAGTTATTTTCCTTTATTTTAATTTACCAGAAAACCAATGAAAATACCTGTGCCAATTAACCCTTCATTAACGATAAAAAATATCAATGCCGAACATTTAAGAAAGCCGTTATTTGAAATTTAATAATGCCAAAAGAATGAATTAAAACTAAAAAAATTAATTATTTCAATTTTTACTGAAAATTTCTTCTATAGTAAAAGTAATAAATTTTAATAAAAATAAAAGTAAATAACTAGCGAGTCACTGATGAATACTGAAATAAGAATGAATATTAATATTTACAAAAGAACAAATTATTGAATTTCTTTGAACTTAAAACTATTTTTGAACCATTATATTTTATATATATTTTTATATTTTTATATTTTTATATTTTATATAATCCTTATCTTAAACCATTTCTCTGCACATGTTTATACACCCATTGTACGCATATACCTTACTTTTATAATTGAATACACCTGTGAAGCCCAGTATTTACCCATGCGGTTCAATACTTATTATATCTTATTTTCTCGGGGAAATTGTTTTACCCTTTTGCAAATTATTTTATAAATTAAATATGTTATCTGCCAATGAAATTTATTAAAATGGAAGCTTGAACAATTAACTAACTGAACTCAGCTGATGTCTCTGCGGTCCTAGGGTATACAAGGGATCACCAGAGTTATGCTCTAGCGGCAGGTGGTCATAGGTAGGGTGGGCAGAATGCGAGCCCAATTACATCCAAGGCTTCGCCAACACTAAATCTCTCTCTTTCTTTCACACCTTCCTGTTTCAATAACTTTCTTCCTGCTTCTTAATACTTCATTTTTTCTAAATTATGCATCTTTTCTTCCGGTTTAGTAACTAGCTTTCAATATTGTCGCATGCACGCTCAATTTCTGATCCTATTAATAGTAATACGTAGACAGTGTCAAGATCTGTACAAGCAAGACCTCCACCCCCCCAAGCCGACGAGCTAGTGCCGGAATATATAGCGTGCCCCGCCAATACAGATCCTTGAAAACATTTAAAGTACTTTGCACTTTAGTCGAACGTTACACGCTACAGTTATAATTTATTATTATTAATAAGAAAAGTGGCGCCCAAACGTGAAGGCCTTAATGAATATAGTTTAATTCATTGAGACTCACAGATGCATAAATTTAACAATCTTTAACATTTTTCTTTATTTTAAAAAAAAAAAAAAAAGTTCTTTCAAAAATTTTTTTAAATATTCCTGGAAAACAGATTCAGAGAATATTAGTATTTCTGACTGTCCGAAAATTAAGAATTAATGAGAGAATTTTTCTATTAATAGCAGAGAGGACAAGGTTTATTGATCTGAGGATCACAGAAGCATAAACCAGATCTAGGTAGATTTTCTGTCCCGGAATCAGATGCCGAGTCGTTGAGCTAATCACCCTTAAGAAATTAAATTAGGCCATATGCTTCTCTATACGGAAAATACTGGCATTACTAACGAGTTGTGCCATATCCAGAAGGAGGTTATGACCAAATTTGTTTTCCCTTCTTGTGACTAGAAAATTTATATGCTTTTAGTACGGATTTGGAATACAAACGAGTATGTTTTCGAACAATTCGCTGTCCAAGTCCAAATAAAGTATGTAACTTCTATCCTTTACTTTTTATTTTCTATTTTTGAGAGATTTTGAAAAAAAATACCCTTCGTCGTAGAGCATCCAGCAAAGAGTTCAGTTTAATATTTCCTAATTTCGTTATTTTTATTTTTTTCGTTGGATTCAAAGATTTCGATTTTTGCTTAACTATTATCGTACCGCTTTTATATTTTTTGAAGCTATTATCGTACCTTTTATATCTTATCACTTATCGTACCGCTGAGATTTTTGAGGAAAATATTATCCTATCGTTTACACACAGTTGATTTGCTAAATTTTTTTTTATCGTCCGTATTCATGATGGGGATAGACCGATCTCCGGAAAGGCTAGCCGAAAGGGGCACAAACATCGTCTGTCCGATATGTAAAGCCGAAGTATACATAGTAGAGGTTTGCATTACATCATGTCAACATGAATTTCACAAGCGATGCTTAGAAGCGCATTGGAAGAAAAGCGCACTGTGTCCGGTGTGCAAAGCTTCCTGTAGGCCAACACCCCCGAAGAGTGGGGATAGCCGACAAACTCGTAGCCAATCTAAGAATCGTCAGCCCGCAGACAATGCGGACAAACAAGTATCAGATGATATAGCTTCTTCGTCAGGATACAATTCCAATACCATTAACAGCGGTAATACTAATCCAAGTGTTATTACTGCAAATGCCATCACTTTACTAGCAATGGAGCGAAGATTGCTAGCTACACTTACCGAAAGTATGGCCGATTCCATTCAAAAGTCCGTTTCTGAAGCTGTGTCAAGGGTTATGTCCGATCAGGGTGCTAATAGAACCCCAAGCGAGCTGAGTCAACAATTCAATCCTCAACAGTTCGGAAGTGGTTACAATAGAATTGATACAAGAGAAGAAACCGGGGTGAATTCTAGACAAGAAATGTTAGCTCCGAGTTCTCCTGCGTCGCTACGAAGTGCCGATGCAGATTTATTAAATCGTCCAGATAAAGTAGTTCATATTTTGAACGGCTGGAAAATAAAATTTTCCGGTGTGGGAGTGTCAGTAGATAATTTCATTTACCGCGTAGAAGCGCTAACTAGGGAGACGCTAGGCAACAATTTTACTGTTCTTTGTAGAAATGCTAGCGTTCTTTTCGAAGGGAAAGCCAATGAATTCTATTGGCGATATCATAAAGCGTATGGCGAAGTCCGATGGGAGAGCTTCTGTTCAGCCTTGCGTCTACAGTTTCGACAGAGTAGGGATGACGGTGATCTTGAGGAGCTGATTAGGAACACCAAACAAAAGCCAAACGAAACATTCGATTGTTTCTATGACTCCATTTCAAGTCTAATCGATCAATTAGAACAGCCATGGTTGCCTCACAAGCTCATTCGGGTTCTCCGAAACAATCTTCGTCCCGAAATTAGACATGAGATCTTGAATATCGACATTCAAACAGTTTCAGAACTAAGGGAGATTTGTCGCAGGCGTGAAGCGTTTTTGTCTGATGTTAAGCGTAGTCAGGGTTATTCCAGATTTTCCCCTTTCAAACGCGATGTCTCAGAATTTAGTCCAGAACAGGAGATGCCTCTTGAGTCAGAATCTGATAAAGAAGGCGATATCGAAGCCTTTTCCTTGTTGTGCTGGAACTGCCGCAAGGAAGGTCACAGGTATCAGGACTGTGTAGCTGAGAGAAGAGTATTTTGCTATGGTTGCGGTGCTGCCAACACATATAAAACCAGTTGTAATAAGTGTTCAAAAAACTCCAGATCGGGCGGATTGATGCCGCCATACAAACAGAAGGCCTCCAGTGGCGTTCGGAGCCAAGCGACGATGACCGATCCATAGAGCTCGCAGCTACAGTTGCACCAACCGTTTTCCCTGACGTACAAATATCCCCAGACTGTCCTTTGCTTCATAGCAAAATTCCAATGTTAGGAAAAATTAAAATCCAGGAGGTACATGATAGACAAGAACTAGAAAAGCGAAAAACGCGAAGTTCCGTCCGAATAAAATCATTTTGGCAAGAAGTCAAAGCTTGTAAAGCCGGACTGGAATATATTAACTCTCTACCTGCAGGACCAAAAGATCCTCGACCCTTTTTATCAATTCGCATGTTCGATCGTACCGTTTACGGACTGTTAGACTCGGGCGCATCGATAAGTTGTGTCGGTGGAAACCTAGCCAGTGACATAATTGACAGCAAAGAATTTAAGACAATAAAAGGCAGCGCTACAACGGCTGACGGAACATCTCAGCAGATAGTTGGTCATTTGAAAGTTCTGGTAGAATACAACGACGTTAAAAAACCTTTGAAAATTTATGTAGTACCTTCACTGAAGCAGAATTTGTATTTAGGCATAGATTTCTGGAAACTTTACGATCTGCTTCCCAAATGCCTTAATGTATCCTCACTAGAATCCGATCCCGACCGTAAGGTTAATGCTGATCAGCATAACTTATCCGAGTTGGACAAAGCCAAATTAACGAACGTCATTAATTGTTTTCCGTCTTTCACTCAAGAAGGTCTCGGCAAGACCAACTTGATAACACACTCAATCGATGTTGGTACGGCCAAACCGATAAAACAACGACACTTTCCTGTCTCACCCGCAGTAGAAAAGGCTATGTATGCCGAGATTGATAGAATGATACAATTGGGTGTGATAGAGGAGTCAGAAAGTTCGTGGTCTTCTCCTATAGTAATGGTGACAAAACCCGGAAAAGTTAGGATCTGTCTAGATTGCCGAAAAGTAAACAGCTTCACGGAAAAGGATGCATACCCCCTTCCCCAGATAGCGGGAATTTTAAGTCGTTTGCCTAAGGCAGAATTCATATCCAGCCTTGACCTTAAGGATGCCTATTGGCAGGTTCCTTTAGAGGCTTCCTCGCGAGACAAAACGGCTTTCACTGTCCCTGGTAGACCACTCTACCAGTTTAAGGTTATGCCTTTTGGGCTGTGCAATGCCACAAGTACAATGTCCCGTTTAATGGACAAGGTTGTGCCAGCTCATCTCAGAAACGAGGTGTTTATTTACCTCGACGATTTATTGGTAGTTTCTTCCAGCTTCGAGAGGCATCTTGAAGTTTTGAGAGAGATCGCTCTGCATATAAAGCGTGCAGGTTTGACGATCAACATTGGCAAAAGTCACTTCTGCATGCTTCGGGTGCGATATCTGGGTCATATAATCGGCGATGGTGGAATACGCACCGATCCAGAAAAAGTGGCCGCAATTACTAATTTTCCGTTACCAAAGACGTTACGCAGTCTACGAAGTTTTATGGGTTTGTGTGGGTGGTATCGTAAGTTTGTTCCCAATTTCGCTTCACTCTCAGCTCCTTTAACAGACCTAATGACCACAAAGCGAAGGTTTAGTTTAACCGACGAAGCCATAAAAGCTTTCGAAGTTTTAAAACTTTCTCTCAGCAAGGCTCCAGTCTTATGCAGCCCCGACTTTGCAAAGCCTTTTGCGATTCATTGTGACGCTAGCAAAACCGGTATAGGCGCAGTACTAGTACAAGTGTCTGAAGAAGGAGACGAACGGCCCATTGCCTTCATTTCAAAGAAGCTGAACAAAGCTCAGCGTAATTATACTGTTACCGAGCAAGAATGTCTAGCGGCGGTAGCAGCTCTCAAGAATTTTAGGGCGTATGTAGAGGGACATAAATTTAAAATCGTAACTGACCATGCCTCATTGAAGTGGCTAATGTCCAACCACGACCTAAATTCACGGCTAGCTCGATGGGCTTTAGCTTTACAAAGATATGATTTTACGATTGAACATCGAAAGGGTTCTTTAAATATTGTTCCCGACTCACTTTCCCGTGTTAATGAAGACGTGGTAGCCGCTATAGACTTACGCGAAGGATTTTTAGTGGACATGAATTCAGAGTATTTCCAATCAGCTGAGTATGTTTCTCTGGTAGAAAAGGTGAAAGCAAACCAAGAGAATTTTCCTGATCTTAGGTCTGACAGTGGTTATGTTTATCGGAAAGCCGAACATTTAACGGGAGAGCAAGTCCACGATGAGTATGCCTGGAAGCTCTGGATACCTAAAGAATTGGTTCCAGAAATTCTCTCGCGAGCTCACGATAGTCCTTTAACATCTCACGGCGGCATACACAAAACGATTGAGAGAGTAAGGCGGTACTATTTTTGGCCTGGTCTGGTTCCAGATGTAAAGGCTTATATAAATGCTTGTGAAGTGTGCAAAACCACTAAAGCTCCAAATTGTGTACTGCGACCGCCATTAGGAAAAGCACCGGAAAGTCAGCGATTTTTCCAACGGTTGTTCATAGATTTCCTTGGACCTTATCCCAGATCTAGGAGTGGAAATATCGGTATATTTATCGTACTCGACCATTTTTCTAAATACGTCTTTCTCAAACCCGTAAGGAAGATAGATACAAGTGCAGTTATAAAATATTTAGAAGGGGAGTTGTTTATGGCATACGGAACTCCTGAAACAGTGGTGTCCGACAACGGTTCACAATTTCGCTCTCACGCTTTTCAGAAATTAATGCAGCAATACGGCATTACGCATACGCTGACGGCCGTCCATTCGCCTCAGGCTAATGCGTCCGAGCGCGTTAACCGTTCTGTGATTTCAGCAATTAGAGCATATCTCCGACCCGACCAAAAGGACTGGGACGAGTATCTCAACAGAATATGTTGCGCGTTGAGATCTTCAGTGCATGCTAGTTTGGGAACCTCTCCTTACTACATGGTCTTCGGACAACATATGATTACCTCCGGCGGTACATATTCGTTGTTAAGGAAGTTAAATTTACTAGATGATCGTTCTCTGAAATTCAATCGTCAGGATTCATTTGAAATAGTTCGAGATAAAGCTTGCAAGTTAATGCAGGAGAAGCACGATATAAACGAGAAGCGATACAATCTTCGGTCAAGAATTGTGTCTTTTGAAGAAGGACAAGAGATCTTCCGTCGAAATTTTAAACAAAGCTGCTTTCAATCTGGTTACAACGCCAAATTCGGTCCTTCCTTTGTGAAAGCGAGAGTTCGTAGAAAGTTAGGGAATTCCTATTACGAATTAGAAGATTTACAGGGTCGAATTATAGGTACTTATCATGCAAAAGATATTCGACAATAACGTTTCTTCAGTCGGTATCAGTCTAGGGTACAGTGAACCCTAGCCAGATTTTCCGGGGGGGCTTTGTAGCGGCGCCTGAAGAACGTTTCTTAGTTTTGTTCAGCCTAGAAGTATGCTTTAATTTGGTAGAAAGTGACCTTTGGAGCCTAGTCAGATGCATCCCCAAATTAGTGTCGCTAATTAGTGTTTAACAAAAATACTAATTAGTATCTTTGGGAGTGATGCCAGGTCGGGCTTGAGTCAGCTGTTACTGGAAAGCTTGTTCTAAGCCGAAATGGCGGATTTCTCAGCTGTCTGAAATTTCCGGCAATGGTCGAAACCAACGCCGCATGATTTTTGAACTTTCTTCTTAATTGAACCGGCGTGGCAGTCAGACGTGGAAAATTTTATTCGCACCAATCCGGTAAAGTTTTAAAATAGAAAACCACGCGGCATAACGAATTTAGCTAAAAGTGTTATTTTTCTTAACAATCAAAGAAGTGAGTTATTTTTTTTGCGCCGAACAAATTTGTGTGCTAAAATTTTGGTTTTTTAAGGCTAAAATTCGACGATTTCGATACGGTCGCCCAGTCCGCCACGGCCGCCACGGCCGCCACGACAAATCAGCGCGAGTGCATTTTTTTTTTGCAAGGTTGGTAGAAAAGTTTTCTCAGTGATTGAGGGTTTTTTTTTTTTGACATGTAGGTCGTTTTATTCGCTAGGTATCCAGTATCTTCGTCCGTTGTTCTGGGGAGCACCCACATCGACCGGCAATCCCAATCTGCCCTGAGGAGCACCCACATCGGCCAGCGATTTGGAGTCGACCTGAGGAGCACCCCATCGACCGGCGATTCGGAGTTGCCAGAGGAGCGCCCGCATCGCCCACCAATCCAAGTAGCGCAGAGCGAAAACACCTTCGAACAGCGATCGGCAGTTGCCCTGGGGAGCACCCCTATTTGTCAAGTCTTCGTATTTGTCTTGGGGAGCACCCCTATTTGGCCAGTGAACGGCAGTGCCTTCGGGAGCACCCCTTACTTCACAGCGATCAGCAGCGGCTGCAGGGAGCACCCAGGCTACCTGGACGAGGAATTTACCTCGGCCAAATAATCCCATAAATTTACGCAATTATGCCCAAATAGATCGGCCCTAAACCATACATTCAAAACCATGTAAAATCTACCGTGGGGCAACGATCTTAACCTTACACATTTGTAACCTCAAAAATATCAAGCTGGCGAGAAAAAATCCCACGTGCATAAAAGTGCAACTGGCTACACTGGGAGAAATTCCTAGACATGTGCTAACTTAATTTAAAAGAAAAATTTATTTAAAGAATAAGTGATTTAATACTGGAGCAATAACCATAACTACATTATGGAAAAAAAATTCAATTAAATAATTAATAATATAAAAAAAGTTATAAGTTACGTTCATCTAGTGCGCGGTTAATTTACGGTTACTCTCTCCCTGGCAAAAGTTTTCTTAAATTCGTTTTGATTCGAAAAATGATGAAGCGTTTATAAAGTGTACATATAACCAATATCAAAGCAGAAAATGCCTTGAGTTCTTTTCCAGCCTACCTGCGTCGGAAGATCGATCGTCCGCCGAGGAACCAGCTGTGTGAGTTATTTTCCTTTATTTTAATTTACCAGAAAACCAATGAAAATACCTGTGCCAATTAACCCTTCATTAACGATAAAAAATATCAATGCCGAACATTTAAGAAAGCCGTTATTTGAAATTTAATAATGCCAAAAGAATGAATTAAAACTAAAAAAATTAATTATTTCAATTTTTACTGAAAATTTCTTCTATAGTAAAAGTAATAAATTTTAATAAAAATAAAAGTAAATAACTAGCGAGTCACTGATGAATACTGAAATAAGAATGAATATTAATATTTACAAAAGAACAAATTATTGAATTTCTTTGAACTTAAAACTATTTTTGAACCATTATATTTTATATATATTTTTATATTTTTATATTTTTATATTTTATATAATCCTTATCTTAAACCATTTCTCTGCACATGTTTATACACCCATTGTACGCATATACCTTACTTTTATAATTGAATACACCTGTGAAGCCCAGTATTTACCCATGCGGTTCAATACTTATTATATCTTATTTTCTCGGGGAAATTGTTTTACCCTTTTGCAAATTATTTTATAAATTAAATATGTTATCTGCCAATGAAATTTATTAAAATGGAAGCTTGAACAATTAACTAACTGAACTCAGCTGATGTCTCTGCGGTCCTAGGGTATACAAGGGATCACCAGAGTTATGCTCTAGCGGCAGGTGGTCATAGGTAGGGTGGGCAGAATGCGAGCCCAATTACATCCAAGGCTTCGCCAACACTAAATCTCTCTCTTTCTTTCACACCTTCCTGTTTCAATAACTTTCTTCCTGCTTCTTAATACTTCATTTTTTCTAAATTATGCATCTTTTCTTCCGGTTTAGTAACTAGCTTTCAATATTGTCGCATGCACGCTCAATTTCTGATCCTATTAATAGTAATACGTAGACAGTGTCAAGATCTGTACAAGCAAGACCTCCACCCCCCCAAGCCGACGAGCTAGTGCCGGAATATATAGCGTGCCCCGCCAATACAGATCCTTGAAAACATTTAAAGTACTTTGCACTTTAGTCGAACGTTACACGCTACAATTCATAGTGGGGGGGAGGAGCTAGATCACATGAGGAGTCCAGATTTCGTCCTTCACTGACACCCCGCAGAGTTCCATTTCAATTGTTGATTGATGCCGCTTTGTCGGGCTGATTGAAATCACGACACTTCTTCCCCCCATTCCCCCTTCGATTCACCCGTTTGACCATCGTTATGAATTTAATTTACGGTGAATGCAACCCTTTGTTTGGGTCACTATGGCAACGTTCTAAGGAATACTCTGGAATTTCTTGGCAGTTTATTAATTTTGAAGTAGAGAAAAGAAAATAAATAACAAAAATACATTAGAGAAATCGCTGGGTTTGAAAACTATCGACATTTTCGATATTTTGTCAATATTGATTCGGTTATTAAAAGGAAAAAACAAATTAAGTGCATACTTTTGGGAACTTATTTTGATATTTAAAAGTTATTTTCAAATATAGTCAAAAAATATGTAATAATCACAGACAAGTCGGGTTATTTCTTATTATTATTTAGAGAAAAAATGGAGAATGGAACCCAGAAACCAGAACTCATAACCCAGCTGTCCCATTCAAAAAAGGACAGGTGCAGACTCGACCACACATATTCGCACACATAAAATGAGATGTTTTACTGCCTGACATGTGACCCTGCCCTCAGCTCCTCCGCTCCTCCACTCCTCTGCCGATGTCGCAGCTGTTTCGTTTCGTTTCGTCTCCATTTTGTAATTATCTCAAGTGCCAGACACAGCATCTAAATTAACATCGAAGCCGCAACATGGCCACACACACGCTCCCATGCAAGCTGGCTATTAGTATTTTTGTTTACCCAATGGCTTCTGTGATGAGAGTAAACCCAAGCCCCGTGGCAAAATAACCAATGCAACATGGAAGCAGCATCATTGCAACACCGTCGCCATCGACGGGTGCGCAAATTCCCACCTTCGCCAGCCGGAAGGAAGGTTGTGTTGTTCCATCCGAGGATTATCGGGGAATTTGCGACAGGGAAATATCATAATTAGCTCCTGGGCAGGAGAGGAATGCGTTCTCAACACGACAGGGGATTAAGTACTCCTGCCACAAATATTTTTCATCACTTTTATGCAAAATGCATTGACTGAACATATTTATGGTTTGGAGTTGGGGTGGGGAAAACAGAAAAGCAATTTGTGGCTTGCATTTTGCAGTTCATTTCTAGCAATTTCCTTTCTTTGGAATTTTTATACAATTCCTATTTTACCACTCACCAAGTTGTTACATTTTCCTAAAATATCAAGGGATAATCTTTTCAGAAGGCATTATTATTTATTTTGATAAACTCTGTAGAAAGAAGTGTGCATAATATTTTGTTTTCCCACATTTTGCTGGTTTTATTTTACATTCAATTTGGCACCAAACTTTCTATTTAAAAAATAATTAAATTACTTCCCAAACTAATTGATAAATATTTACAAAAAACCTCACATTTTCATAGATTTATTTGCCACGTCAATACAATATTTAAAAATTTACATACACAAAAAAATAAGTTTAATATCAAGTTGATATTATTTTCAACTTATTTTATATTTGTAAACTATAATTTTCTTTGAGACAATTTTTAACAAAAAAAGCTTAATTTATTTTGTGATTGATTACGTTGTCAAGAGGGAGAAAAGCGCGACTGCTGTGGGTTAAAGGATTCAAAAGGATTTCTCACATCCAGTGGACAGGGGCAAAGTCCTTGAGTCCTTGAGCCGAATGAAAGTTAACAACATATTTTGCGCGATTTTACTTTGCAGCTGTCAAGCTGGGATTTCATATGTAATTAGCCTTGGCGTTGGTCTTGTCATCGCTGGCATTGCTATTATTAAGCCGCCATTGATGACGATGACCTTGGTCCTTGGCCAGCCCAAGGGGGTTGGTGGTTGGGAGGTGGTTCCGTGGGCGTTTCTGAGGGGGCGTGGCAGGTGTGACGTTGGCAAAAGCCTTTACAATTCTTGACATGCATTCAGCCTGGCAATTCTATGCCACACACTTGAATACACCTTTTGTGACTGGTTAGCTGATGGGTTTGGTTTTCGGGTGGCTTTTGGGTGGTTTTCGGGTAGCATTTGGGGCGGCCTTCTCTGCGGTTCTCCGAGTGGTGCGACACCACCTGCGAAATGCCTTTGGCCGCGGCCTTTGTGCCATCGAGCCTCGTTAATTCCACTGCGGTTTGCATTCTACCGGCTCCGCCAAGTGGACAGCAATTTATGGACGAGTGATTCGGCACCGAGAGTCTGTCCTTTGCCAAAGGAGCTGGCAGTCACAGGCGAAAATTAATGTCCATTAAAGGAACTTGGAAATTTCTGCGGCAACTAGAAATTTATTGTTGGTATCCCCATAGGAATGAAGTTACTAACCATAAATAAATGCTCCTAAATGTAGGTAGCATTGGGTAATATTTTATATTTAGTTTGAAAATTGTTTAGAGACAAACAATTATATGTGTTATTATTTTTGCAGTTTCTTGTTTCTTTTACTACAAATACTTGTTAAACAATTTTTTTAATTATTTATTTAATTTAAATTTTTATAGAAACATGAATCATTTAAACCAAATGAATCACTTTTAAAGGAGTCTAAAAGTATGCAAGAATATACTTTGTGTTCTGAAGTTGTTTCACTGCGACCTTTTAGACACCTTTAAGTGATTTCAAAGCACTAGAGATTTATTGCACTAATAACTATGGAACATTAGAAGTCATTAACCGATCCTCCGTGGAATTTCCATACACACATTGGCTGCTCCCATTTGAGAGTTTAACCCACTCATGCCCCGCGTGCATATGTTCGTATGCGACTCCCTGGTCGTTTATTTTCAGCATCCAATCGATAGGATTGTAACGCTTGAGTGCATCCTTTAGCATGTTCCGATGATGCCGAGGATGTTAAGGATGTTCAGGATGCTGGCAATAGGGTGGATTGATGGGATGCCGCCTCATTTATTTATTTATACCAGCAAGGACCGCGAACATTACGAAGGGACTTTGGGTTGCTCCGCTTTTCAGTTTTTTGGGGAGCGCGCGAAAAGGATTCGTGTTCTCCATGGGGAATACAAATGAAATTGCCAAGACAGCAAACGGTAGATGTCAATCAGATTTCGAATCAAAGTCAGGTAGTCATTGGATTCAAATGGCATGAAATCTCCAGGGACTTGGTAACAATACTTTTGGTGTCTACGAGTGGCCAATGAGATATTTTGAACAAGCCATTGCCGGCGGAGGTATCGAAATGAAATATTTATTGCATTGCCGTCAGGCACGAACAGTATTGTTTTCAAAAATTGAATACCAAAGTGGCTTGAAAATATTTCGCTCCCTAGCACGTGAGTTTTTTTAGGCCATCAAAAATAGGGGGATTTATTTAGTTTATTTTTGCAATAATGCAGCTTTATAATCCAGCTTAATTACATTTTAAATTTCCAGAAATCAAAGAAAAAGAAACCAGAATTTTACAGAAATCAATAGAGTTTTAAAATCAATTTAAAAGAGGCCTAAAACTATGCAAAAGCATATTTTGAATCATATCAGAACATTATTTTCTTTTTTACTGCATACTTTTAGCCACCTTTGTAATTTAAATTTTATAAACTCAGTTAAGTTTAAGATTTTTAAGATTCCCAGCCTGCCGGCATGTTGTGTTTCAGCTAATGTGTTTCGGGGCTTACAGCGAGGCTCATCCGGCTGTTGCCGGGGATTACGTTGCCGTGGTCTTGGGCTTCCCCTTGCACTAATCTAAGTCCCGATCATAACTTCCTTACAAACCTCTCAATGGACTTTCCCTCCCCTCCTCCGATCCCCTCGCCCATTTGCAAATCGAAAAGGAAACCATTGTGTGGCCACTGGACTTTGGCCTTGTCCTGCGAATGCGATTGTGTGAGTGAGAGTGGGAAGTCCTGCTCCCCTATGGCAATAATAACTTGTAAGTGCTGCGTGCTGCATGTGTCTGTGTGAGCGAATCTATTATGCATGTGCATGTGTGTGTGTGCGCCGCTTTAATGGGAATTGTTGAACCCCAGGTCTGTCAGTTGCGGTAAATGGCCAGAAGTACTCATAGTCCTCGCCCAGCTGTTGAATAAGCCAAAAGTGCTCCGAACTCAGAGAGCTTAAAGCAAAAGGAAAATAAACTGCAGACACAGAGAAATCCCCACGGATCGAGATCACTTTTGAGTTCTTTTACTGCATTTTAAGGTATTTAATTTTAAAATGAATTAAAAAAACTCATATTTTTAAAAAGTAATTATTTTATATTGGGAGAACATTTTTTTTACACTTTATATAGCTTTAAAACTGTGCAGTATATTTATTTTTGACTGGTAAGCACTTTTAATATCCCCAATAAATCTCTCTATATTCGAAAATATTCAAAATTTCAGAGCCCAGTTAAAAACTAAAGACCGATAGCGATAATCCCATCCTTTAGGCATTTCAGATGCCATTGAAACCAAGAGCCCTGTATGTATTTAATCCAATCTATTGACAACCCAGGAAAAGCAATCAAGAGGTGATTTATGAGACGCTGAAACTCGATTAGAATCGATGGCACTGTGTGATATGTGCGCACACATAGTACACATATATCTTTTGGGAGACCGCAAACTGGTGGTTTTGAATACCATTTGACTGCCAATGCTTGGCAATTAACCATAATTAGTTTCTGCTATTTTTTGCCCTTCCATTTCGGCATTTATGCACTGTTAACCAGAAAGCGTTTGTTGACGCTCCTGTGGACAAATGAAAACCACAACATTGCATGGCAGAAAATACTCCAAAATACACAGAGGAACTAAAACACACACACACACACGCAGAGGAGAAAGGGGGAGAAAGTGAGGAGCTTGTGTGTGTGTGAGTTAGCTAGCTGACTGACTGGCCCACTTCCGTTAACGACATTTGCTTCAATTTGGCGAATTAAGTCTTAAAGCGTAATTGAGTGAAAATTTTCATTGAACCATAAGTGTAGCTCGGTGGCTGAGTTTTTTATTCCCCTTATATGTGTGTGTGTGGCCAGCGGAAGGAAGGGACTGTGTAAATCTACTTTCTGCACCGGAAACTCAGCCATGTACCGGAAATGTGACAGCCATTGATCAGTTTGCCATGCGTGTGTGTGTGTCCAAGCCATTCTGGCGAAAGTGCCTCGACACTTATCAATGGCAGTTAACCGGCGGCAAAGGAATGAGCTCGCCTGAATGTATTACCCAAAAGATACTGTCACTCGAAATACAATGCAAAAGGGTCCGTTCTTGGGAGGTGATGCTGGTCCAAAGAAGTTAAGGAATTGGTTGGAAAAACGTATGAAAAATAATGGTATAATATTTGATATATTATTGAATATTTAATGGCATTTAATAGGAAAATAGACAACAATGGGTAATGGTAAAATAAATACCAATTTATTAGGTACTAGTGGCTATTAATTAAAATTTAAATTATAAAATATATAAAGTTTCCACCTTAAATTTTTCTATTCATTTTTCGTTACCTTACTTATTTCTGTTTATAACTTTATACCTAAAAGATTAATTAAAGTTTAAATACTTTTACTAAATTTACTAATTTATGAAGTATCATCACTATGTGCTTTTGGGTGGGTTGGAAAATTGTCAGTCCCCTGGAGAGTGGGATCGCAGCCACTTCCGTTTTTGCCATTTTCCTTTTCCGTTTTCCCCAACTGCATCGCCTGCGAAATGCAAATGTGACCGAGCTCCCCGACGCACACATGTCGGATGCTAGGAACTAGAATCCGGATGGGATATGGGCCATGGGCTATGGGCTTTGGGATATAGGGGATCGGGGATCGGGGGACTGACTATAACAAGCACGAGCAACAGTTATCATTATGCTTGGGGTAGTCACTCAGTTGGTCCGACGGTCCTTTGCACATTTGCAGCTCAATCACGTACTCGGTAAATGTGCTACTAATGAGCGCCGGAGAGAAGGCACAGCGAGCAGTGGCTACACTGAGATAAATATATTTTACTTAGCAGATGCTCCTAGATTATCTACTGTTTTCTCTTTTTAAAGTTCAATGTACTTTTGTGAGCAGAACAACTGAATTACAAATATTATTAGCATTCAAAAAAAAAAGAAAATCTTTTTAATAATTTACTATTTAATATATGGGTTTAGTATTATCATTTATATAAATTCTAAAAAATCTCATTTATTTGTGGAACAGGGTAGAATAATATACCTATATTATGGAACTTAAGTAAAATATTTTAAACCGTTAAAGTTGAGTATTTTTTTATTATTGCACAGAAAGTAATCATGTTTTTTTTGCAGTGCCCCAAGCGTCGGCAGTCAGGCATCATGGAGCCTAATGTCCCTGATTTTACAAATGATTGTCGAACAAATACACCCCCCAACCATTAACCCATGTGTGCCCACCTTGGCACTCGGCACCCACACACTCGCACACACATGGAAAGTCAATTCAATCATTGCGGGGCGTGTGTCTGTGTCTGTGTAAACAGGTTCTATAAATAAATGCTCATTTCTTTTTTCTTTGGGGGCAGGAACAATGCTCCCGTTGAGGTGGTTTTACTGGGTTAATGGCGCTGCTGTGACAAAAAGGACCCCCGCAAAATTTTCAACAATTGGTCCAGCCTAAAAGCAGGCAGCCGAAGGTTAACACAATAGTCACAGGCCCACGCCAAATCAGATAAATGTACTCAAAATAACTAGACATATACCATATAATCAGTTGGTATATTTTTAGGGACCAATCAGCTAATTGCGTTGCCTATTGATGGGACACATTTATTGATCTAAGGCATTCGTACGCTATTATTTAATAAATGTGATTTGAAGGATTTTTAAATAATTTAGACAATATAAAACTTCCTAGAAACGTTTATTTAAACTTTTCAAAAAGAAGTAAAAAGTTTGGCAAATGTTCTTCTTTACTTAAGAGTATTCAATAGTATTTAGAAATCAGTTTTTTATGTATAATACATAGAAGTTCTTGTAGGCTTTAAGTCTATTTATTGAGCTAAGGAATTCTGTTAAAATTTTTCAATAATCGTATGTTTGAAGGTAATTTAATAATTTAAGATATATAATACAAACAAATTGTTTATTTTATTTAATAGTACTTTACCAAAAATATTACTCTTTAAAAATAATTTTTTTGGTGGTCAATGAAATAATATACGAGTTATTAAATGTAAGTTTTGGCAAATTTTTTTTTATTTATTAGTATTAAATTTGAAACTCTATCAAATTAATTTGTTTTATTATAAACTGAAGTTCATCACTAATGCTTTAAGTCTATGTTAAATATTTCGATTAATACAAAATTTTCCTCAATTTTTGAATAACTTCAACATGTCATTTACTTTGCTCGAATAAATCTAATTGGCCGCAGATATTTAAATACAGTTTGGAATTTGTACTTACCTGGGCAAAGGTGACGGCAATTGGAACGGAGAAGCCAACAAATGGCAATTGGAAGCTGAACTTCGCAAACGAGTCAAAACTATCTAAGCGAAATGTCGGAGACGTGTTTCCGTTTCCGATGAGTTTCCAAGTTGTTTCCAAGCCGAAAACAAAGTTTCCACAACTGGCAAATAAACAGCCAGCGGAAAATTGGCACAACATTTAAGAGGAAGCTTTACTGTACTTTTGAATTTTTTTTTAAATTTTCTCCCGTATAGATTTATACGATTTCGAGGAAATGTTCCGCAAAAATGCCCTTGAGACTAGAAAGTTAACATCAGTTTTTGGCTTTGAAGTACAAATCACTTGGGGAGTTGAATTTTAGTTTAAGGATGTTTGTTTCGTGGAAAATGTTTTGCCTCAAGGTTGCTTTAAGTCAATTAAGACGAAATATTCTATTTGAATTTTGGGGCAAAAGTCATTTGGGATTATGAAAGAAGAGCTGATTTTTGCTTAATTTTCTTTTGATTTCTTTGATAATGCGGTTTTTATTTGAAATTTATTTATTGGGAATTCCACTGCTATTTAATAATATAATGCTAAAGTGTTGAATGTAAACTAAATATTTATTTAGTGCATTTGCATAACAATTGCCATGTAATTGAAGCTTCGTCTGCGGCTAGAACTTCAAATGCTAATTGCTAGGGATAATTGCGGCATTTAGATTTATTTGCCCAATCAATTGGCAAATCATTAATTAATTGCAAAGTGCATTAAACCAAAAAAAATGAATTTTGAAATAAGTATAAAACAAAAAACTAAATTAAGGAAATAAAATTAGGAAAATATATACGTACTTTAGGGCTACATTAAGATATGTTTTGCATATTTTATTTTTATTTGATTTATTTTCTCTTCACTTACATGCTGAATTTGTCTTCTTAACTGGCTGCCGCCTCGTTTGAGCTTGGTTTCCTCGGTTTTGGTTACCTTTTTCGGCTTATGGTTTCTTTTCCCTCGGTTTTGGCATTTAAATCTGCGGTTTCCCTCGCTTCTCGTCTCTTTTCTTCCTGCTATTGTTTCTTTGATCAATGGTTAAAGCATCTGTTGCTTGTCAGGTCCTCGGAGTAATGATTAAATGTGTATATTCGGTATTTGGTATTTGGTGAGTAGATCAGGTATAAGTATGGTCTCTGATTTGTTGTACTTCCGTGGCTGCTTCTGCTTTCAGGTAGTGGGAGTGATTCGATGGGGGTGCTAACTATCGGGCTAACTATTGCATTGCTTTCGGTTCGCGACAAACAAAAATATATATATATTTATATACTCTTGTACATGTCATGTAAAATATTAACACAAAAACACACTTAATATTTGGCACTTTGAAAAAAATAAGAGCGTATTGTCTGTGACTTGTTGCACGTTTGCTAATTGCTTCTGTGAATGTTGAACTGTTGAGCTGTTGATGCTGCTGCTGTTGATGTTGCTGTTGCTCCTGTTGCTGTTGCTCCTGTTGATGTTGCTCCTGTTGCTGCTGTTGCTGTTGCGAGGCGCACAACCTTTTGGCTTGGATGTTGAACAGCATCTGTTGCTCCGCCGTTGGCCAACTGACGAAGCCACCTCGTGTGGCGGGTTGTCGCTTCTCGGTTCTCTTACTTCGGCTATGAAACCCACCCCCTGCAGACAGACCACCCACCCCTCGGGTACAACAAGTGGAAAGTGTGTAACTGTAACGACGACCATGACGACGACGACGACGGCAGCAGCAGCAGCAACAGTCGAAGCAGCAACAGCAGCAGCAACAGCAGCAGCAACAGCACAGCAGCAACATCAGCAGCTGCGACAGCAACAGGCTTACGTGGCGCCCAGGTGATACGATGATACGATGGAGTGGCAGTGCCACTGCCAGTACCCAAACTACCCAATACTCGCATTACTTTTCGGGGGTTGCTGCCGCCCTTACAAGGGGAAACTCAATGGCAGCTCAGCTCGCTGAATCGCTGATTAGGGGAAATATTCTGAGAATTCGCATTGTGATTGTGATGTTGCAACCGATGTTGCTCTCACTTCTGACAAAAAGAATAACCCTTTCTACCTGAGCCCTTTGAAATACGCAAGCAAATGTCAAGGCAAACGATTTAATATTGATCTCTAAACCTGCAACTTAGAACGCAAGTCGTTTCATTATTTCGTCATTTCGCAATCGAAGTTTACTTTTTCTGTTTAATAAGATTTTAATTGTTAGTCCTCCCAGAATTTATCGCTCAAATAAATATGATTAGTATGATAAGGTAAGATATGGTAAGAAATGTATTTTGTACTTATGTCTGTCATATTTTCTTGGGCGGCTAGATCTTTTAACTAAAATGCACAAAAACAAACACCGTTAAAAATGTCTAGTTCAAATGGTTATAAAATTTTAAAAAGGCAATAGAAAAACCATTCTTTCTGGTATTACCTAACCAATCGGTATTGGCATAAGTAAATGTACAAATGTAAGAATTATTGCTTAAATACATTTAATTTACCATAAAATTAATGGAATTAAATATAAAAACGGTTATATTTATATTAAGTATATAATTGAGTATAACCCTGCCTTTTAAATGCTTATTTCATTTCCCATAAATCATATTGTTTTGTATCTTTTTTAAAACTAATTGTCCTTTATCCTCTCAACAATAAATAAATAACCCTAGTGTATTTACATTTAATAAACTTATTGTTAATTATTTATTTGTTTTTATATATAGTTATTTAATTATTTTTATTTATTTATTGTTATTTACTTATTGTTTTGTGTTTATTGTTATTTATTTATTGCTATTTATTTGTTGTTGTTTATTCATTGTTATTTACTTATTGTTACTTATTTATTGGCGACCATTATCATTGGGCAATTGCTGAATGAGGCGTCGGGCTAAATGGCTAGTTGCATCCAGTGCGAAAGTCGCTTGCAGTAATTCTGCCAACGTGATTTACACAGATCATTGCTATTGGCGACCTGGCAGCCTTGGTCCGATTGCCAACGGCAAGGTTGCGGGTGGTTGGGCGATTGCGGTGGGCGGCTGAGTGGGTGGTGCGACTGGTTATTCCAACGCCTACGCCAGCGGCTTACCTGTTGGACTTGTGCGCCGTACGGGGCGTATGCGCAATATGCACTTTGTCAACAGGTTAGCCTTGAGCCTGCTGCCCCAGCCAAGGACACCGATTACTCTGTTGCTCCTGCTGCTCTGCACTCCCCATTTCGCTCGCACCCGGCGCACATTCAGCGCATGCCCCAGACGCAAAGGCGTCGAAAAATCAACGGAGAATCCTCGAAAGCGCCGCGATTGGCTCAACTGATTCAGCACTTTCAGTGGTTGGTTTTTTGCCTTTTTTTCGGAGGGGTAACCGAATCCGAAACCAAATCGGCGCCCGAAAGCCAGTCTTTTTGGGCGGCCGATTCTTCCAAAAATCGGACCTTTTAAGGTAGCAAATTCTCAAGGGACTGTAAACTGCAAAATCGCCACAATCGCTTTTAATATAAAATATTTCAAGAGTCTCTATTTAAAATTAAGCAGCTTAAACAAGTATCTTTCGTGGATTTAAGTGCTTAAGTTAATTGATAAACTCAATGAATTGCAATAATATTACGATAATGTAAGTTTTGAACTAAATAACACCGAATTAAGATTAATATAAAATTACCAGAAAATATCTTTTTTTTTAAGGAAAAATTAAATAAATTCACTTTAAAAATATTTATTGTAAAAAAATAATTATTGTAAATAAATGAAATATATATCGCATTATAAATTATAGTCAAACGTTATTTTGTGTAGTGTACTTAGGGTCATTATTTTTAAAAATTAAAAGGTTAGCATAATTAAAAAATGTATTCTATGTTAACTTAGAGGAAATAATAGAATAAGTTCAATTATAATTAATATAGTATAATCACCACAGTCCAATGATATATCTTGTTATTTATACATAAAATTTAACATAGCCGGCAACTGATAAAATTTTTAGATGTCAAAGAGGATTTACCTAAGGAAGTCGCTTATCGCTTTGGGGGAAATGAAGAGTTGGGTAATGAAGCCTTCTGGCAGAAGGACTCAATCAATATACAAACGTGCGATTTTGCATTCGCCATTCAGTTTGGGCAGTCATTCAAGAGGAGACAACATCGAAATCCGCCCTGCTACACTCTCACATTCACATTCACACCCGAAATGCCATGTAACCTATCCAATTAGGGAGTTGAATGGTTTTCAGCTGAGTTAGCTCCATGGGAGCTCAGGTGTTTGCGTGTGGGCAAATTGGCTGCCATGGCGATGGAACTGAATTCTTCCCTTTATTTCTTCCCTTTTTTAATAATTCGCAAGGCTTTAAGTGCGGTGCAGGCGACGGCATTCCAATCCAGTTAGCCTGGTACTCTGATGCCCCGATACTCTGATATTGTGGCGCGGTGACCATCTCCTGGCCTGCTGCCCTTTCGACCTGTTGCCATGGCGAGGACACACATTAAATTTAACATAATACCCGCTCATCCAGATCCCAAAACGAGGGAGCTGGGAGCAATGCAAAAAGTCATAAATTGCGCCAAGGTGAGGTTAGGGGCAACGGGTCGAATACGTTATACTTGTGCAAGCTCAGTTATCGGACTTTATTATTTAATTTAATTTACTTAATTTAATTATTATATTCTAATCTGCTCAATACAGTATGAATTTTTGAATTTTCAATCGATTGGCATTTAAGCCTGGACATTTTGTTTTTTTTTTACATTTTTCTTCCTTATAAAAACTTGAAAATGGGTGAAAATTTTATTTTTTCAAAATCACACGTAAAGTGTTATGGATTTATAGATAATTTTGTTATCTGTTCAAAACAGTATGTATTTTTGGTGTAGGACCATTTTTGGCCAAGTTACAGCAAAAAAACCAAAAGAAAATATTTCAATTTTTGTCAAAAACTAAAATCCCGAATTTCCAAAAAAAAAAACAAAACGGGTTTTTTCGCTAAAACAAAGCAAATACTGATTTAAAGTATGGATTGTCATACCTTTCTGAACTCGTTATTAAATTTCCTAACGATTGGCATTTAAACCTTGACATTTTATTTATTTTTAATTTTTTGCAAAAAATCATGGGGTACCCCCTTACAAAAAAATTAAAAATTGGCGAAAATTTTATTTTCCCCAAATCACACGGAAAGTTTTATGGATTTATAGATAATTTTGTTATCTGCTCAAAACAGTATGCATTTTTGGTGTAGGACCATTTTTGGCCAAGTTACAGCAAAAAAACCAAAAGAAAAAATTCCAATTTTTGTCAAAAACTAAAATCCCGAATTTTCAAAAAAAAACAAAAACCGGTTTTTTCGCTAAAACAAAGCAAATACTGATTTAAAGTATGGACTGTCATACCTTTCTGAACTCGTTATTAAATTTCCTAACGAGTGGCATTTAAACCTTGACATTTTATTTATTTTTAATTTTTTGCAAAAAATCATGGGGTACCCCCTTACAAAAAAATTAAAAATTGGCGAAAATTTTATTTTCCCCAAATCACACGGAAAGTTTTATGGATTTATAGATAATTTTGTTATCTGCTCAAAACAGTATGCATTTTTGGTGTAGGACCATTTTTGGCCAAGTTACAGCAAAAAAACCAAAAGAAAAAATTCCGATTTTTGTCAAAAACTGAAATCCCAAATTTTCAAAAAAAAAAAAAATTTATTTTTAATTTTTTGCAAAAAATCATGGGGTACCCCCTTATAAAAAAATTAAAAATTGGAGAAAATTTTATTTTCCCCAAATCACACGGAAAGTTTTATGGATTTATTGCAAATTTTGTTACCTGTTCAAACCAGTATGTATTTTTGGCGTAGGACCATTTTTGGCCAAGTTACAGCAAAAAAACCAAAAGAAAAAATTTCAATTTTTGTCAAAAACTAAAATCCCGAATTTCCAAAAAAAAAACAAAACGGGTTTTTTCGCTAAAACAAAGCAAATACTGATTTAAAGTATGGATTGTCATACCTTTCTGAACTCGTTATTAAATTTCCTAACGATTGGCATTTAAACCTTGACATTTTACTTATTTTTAATTTTTCGCAAAAAATTATGGGGTACCCCCTTATAAAAAAATTAAAAATTGGCGAAAATTTTATTTTCCCCAAATCACACGGAAAGTTTTATGGATTTATAGATAATTTTGTTATCTGTTCAAAACAGTATGTATTTTTGGTGTAGGACCATTTTTGGCCAAGTTACAGCAAAAAAACCAAAAGAAAAAATTCCGATTTTTGTCAAAAACTGAAATCCCGAATTTTCAAAAAAAAACAAAAACCGGTTTTTTCGCTAAAACAAAGCAAATACTGATTTAAAGTATGGACTGTCATACCTTTCTGAACTCGTTATTAAATTTCCTAACGAGTGGCATTTAAACCTTGACCTTTTATTTATTTTTAATTTTTTGCAAAAAATCATGGGGTACCCCCTTATAAAAAAATTAAAAATTGGAGAAAATTTTATTTTCCCCAAATCACACGGAAAGTTTTATGGATTTATTGCAAATTTTGTTACCTGTTCAAACCAGTATGTATTTTTGGCGTAGGACCATTTTTGGCCAAGTTACAGCAAAAAAACCAAAAGAAAAAATTTCAATTTTTGTCAAAAACTAAAATCCCGAATTTCCAAAAAAAAAACAAAACGGGTTTTTTCGCTAAAACAAAGCAAATACTGATTTAAAGTATGGATTGTCATACCTTTCTGAACTCGTTATTAAATTTCCTAACGATTGGCATTTAAACCTTGACATTTTACTTATTTTTAATTTTTCGCAAAAAATTATGGGGTACCCCCTTATAAAAAAATTAAAAATTGGCGAAAATTTTATTTTCCCCAAATCACACGGAAAGTTTTATGGATTTATTGCAAATTTTGTTACCTGTTCAAAACAGTATGTATTTTTGGCGTAGGACCATTTTTGGCCAAGTTACAGCAAAAAAACCAAAAGAAAAAATTTCAATTTTTGTCAAAAACTAAAATCCCGAATTTCCAAAAAAAAAACAAAACGGGTTTTTTCGCTAAAACAAAGCAAATACTGATTTAAAGTATGGATTGTCATACCTTTCTGAACTCGTTATTAAATTTCCTAACGATTGGCATTTAAACCTTGACATTTTACTTATTTTTAATTTTTCGCAAAAAATTATGGGGTACCCCCTTATAAAAAAATTAAAAATTGGCGAAAATTTTATTTTCCCCAAATCACACGGAAAGTTTTATGGATTTATTGCAAATTTTGTTACCTGTTCAAAACAGTATGTATTTTTGGCGTAGGACCATTTTTGGCCAAGTTACAGCAAAAAAACCAAAAGAAAAAATTTCAATTTTTGTCAAAAACTAAAATCCCGAATTTCCAAAAAAAAAACAAAACGGGTTTTTTCGCTAAAACAAAGCAAATACTGATTTAAAGTATGGATTGTCATACCTTTCTGAACTCGTTATTAAATTTCCTAACGATTGGCATTTAAACCTTGACATTTTACTTATTTTTAATTTTTCGCAAAAAATTATGGGGTACCCCCTTATAAAAAAATTAAAAATTGGCGAAAATTTTATTTTCCCCAAATCACACGGAAAGTATTGCAAATTTTGTTACCTGTTCAAAACAGTATGTATTTTTGGCGTAGGACCATTTTTGGCCAAGTTACAGCAAAAAAACCAAAAGAAAAAATTCAAATTTTTGCCAAAAACTGAAATCCCGAATTTTCAAAAAAAAACAAAAACCGGTTTTTTCGCTAAAACAAAGCAAATACTGATTTAAAGTATGGACTGTCATACCTTTCTGAACTCGTTATTAAATTTCCTAACGATTGGCATTTAAACCTTGACATTTTATTTATTTTTAATTTTTTGCAAAAAATCATGGGGTACCCCCTTACAAAAAAATGAAAAATTGGCGAAAATTTTATTTTCCCCAAATCACACGGAAAGTTTTATGGATTTATTGCAAATTTTGTTATCTGCTTAAAACAGTATGCATTTTTGGTGTAGGACCATTTTTGGCCAAGTTACAGCAAAAAAACCAAAAGAAAAAATTCCAATTTTTGCCCAAAACTAAAATCCCGAATTTTCAAAAAAAACAAAAACCGGTTTTTTCGCTAAAACAAAGCAAATACTGATTTTAAGTATGGACTGTCATACCTTTCTGAACTCGTTATTAAATTTCCTAACAAGTGGCATTTAAACCTTGACATTTTATTTATTTTTAATTTTTTGCAAAAAATCATGGGGTACCCCCTTACAAAAAAATGAAAAATTGGCAAAAATTTTATTTTCCCCAAATCACACGGAAAGTGTTATGGATTTATAGATAATTCTGTTATCTGCTCAAAACAGTATGCATTTTTGGTGTAGGACCATTTTTGGCCAAGTTACAGCAAAAAAACCAAAAGAAAAAATTCCAATTTTTGTCAAAAGTGAAATCCCGAATTTTCAAAAAAAGACAAAAACCGGTTTTTTCGCTAAAACAAAGTAAAAACTTATTTAAAATATGGACTGTCATACCTTTCTGAACTCGTTATTAAATTTCCTAACGATTGTCATTTAAACCTAGACATATTATTTTGTTTTACATATTTCGCAAAAAAACAAAATGTTATTATTGCAAAATTACACAGAAAGTAAAATTTATGCATTTTTGGTATAAGCCAAATTTTCTGTGTTTTATTCTATATTTTGTGGTATTCCATAATTTAGTTTATCTAATAAATTTGAATCAAATAACTAAAGATTATTAATTAAGATAAAATCATTAAAGCACTTTTTCTAAATATACTGTTATCCGAAGCCTTGCCACGCATTTTATTTCTCCAGTTGTGAAAACAGAGCTTTACATATTTCTAGTGAGAATCAGCAACGCATTAAAACCCCTGGCCATAAAAACACCATTATGCAAGGAAGTAACTCACGCAAATACCTGCAGATACATTTACAGATGCAGATACAGATTCATTTGCAGAAGCACATGCAAATAGAGATACAGATACATATACTGATTCCATCTGCATGCCCAACACATGCCGATGCAAATGTAATTCGTTTTCCACTTTCCACTCTTCATTTTTCATTTTTCAACTTTCAACTCTTTTAAACAACGAAAAGAAAAAATACCGCATTCGTTTTTCACAAATTGTGACCAGAAAGTAAATACAAACTTTTTCATCTGCCCTTCGTACGAGTGAAATAGGGGGGAAAAATTCGTTGAAATTCGTTGAAGTGGCTCATCTGTTGTACAAATATGTATGATTCGAAATGCGTTTCACCGCATGCATAACAAGGTCCAAAAAAAATAAATCAAGAGTGCTTTAACAGAAATTCCAACCAAATAGAACAGCCTCTTAATTTGCGCTTCATTACGATTTTGTATTTCATTGCACAAATATGTGGATTGTTTTCACAAATACTTTTTAATTATAACTTTCGACTAAAGAAATCTCAAGACAAAAAGGTAATATACCCCAATTAAATATATATAACATTTAATTTTATAAACTATTTCATTTATTCATGAGTTTCCCTATGACCAAAAACAAGCCAGGAGTTTTATAGAATTTTTGCTTGCAATTTTGATCAATTAATTTACTTATTTGGGGAGCCACGGGCAGGAATTTTCGTTCTGCGATTCCCGACTTGGGTCCATTCTAAAATCTGCATCACTCAGCGGAACATTCTTCGAGGCGAAGGCCTCCCGCAGGGCCATCCGGTAATCGTCCCCGTAGTATCGAATGTGCTCCAAAAGACGTCCCCGGCTGTCGATTACGTAGAGGAAGTGCGGCTCCTCCCGACCCGCGAGGACATCCTCAGGGACCTCCGTCGACTTGGGCACCTCCATGCGATCCTCCAGTCCATAGCCGCCCAGCAAACTGGGTTCCGGAAAACTACTCATCGGCGGCACATACACGTTGATGCTTTTATGCTGGCGGAACATCCTTAGTTTTACGGGAATTTGGTTAAAACTGATCAAAAGGGAAACACAGCTCGGTAAGAAAGTTTTGGTCGATTGTAAGTATTCAACAAAAATTAGAAACTAAAAGCCTACTTTACAATAATGTTGATAAAGAAAGAGACTATTATAAAACTTTTTTTTTATACCCTTGTAGAGGGTATTATAATTTCAGTCAGATGTTTGCAACGCAGTGAAGGAGACGTTTCCGACCGTATAAAGTATATATATTATTGATCGGCACCAATAGCCGAGTCTATCTAGCCATGTCCGTCTGTCCGTCTGTCCGTCTGTCTGTCTGTCCGTCTGTCCGTCTGTCCGTCTGTCCGTCTGTCCGTCTGTCCGTTTCTATGCGAACTAGTCTCTCAGTTTTAAAGCTATCGCGATGAAACTTTCCCGAAAGTTTTCTTTCTATTGCAGGTAGTACATATGTCGGAGCGAGCCGGATCGGACCACTATATCTTAAGGCTTCCATAGGAATATTCAAACAAATATAAGAAAATTCATTGTAACTTTGTAGGAAGTAGTCGTTTTGATTCTTGACTACTTATGTATAAAGAAAATTAAAATATATACGCTGAATCTGGAATCCCTGGAACTGCACCGAGTGAGCATTACTTTATCTGCAAGGGTATATAAGCTTCGACTGGCCGAAGTTAGCTTCCTTTCTTGTTTAACTTTTTTTGTATTTGTATTTCGTATTTTATAAAGATTTTTAAGTATTTATAAATATTAAAAATATATATATTTATATAATTCAATTACCTTTTGACTACATAAGGCACCTAAAATATTTAGGTGCACCGCAAAATAAAGTCCAAAAAATGCAATTTTAAAAGTATAAATATTTTTGTAAGTCTCCTACTTTTGCCAATTAGCGAGTTTATTTAATTTACAATTGGGCCTAAGATTATATGATTTTAAAGTATTGTAATACCAAAAGCATGTTAATTATGCTGATTGCATGAGTTTCCCAATATAGCCAATATAAAAATGCGACATTCTAGTAGTTGTCGCAAATTATTAATATGAATATTATTGACCTCCTGTTTGGTTTTAGCTAAAATTAATGAGCTGACAAATTTTGATTACAATTTCACTTGGTAATTATTTTTTCTGCATACTGCGTTCAGCATTTGGCATTTTAATTAATATTCCAACTAATTTAATGCCGCAATTTACCACGTTTTTCTTTTTGCTGGCACATGGATATTTGAAGCTTGTTTTTAATGCTGTTCCATAAATTATTCGTGTCGTTAATTAACGAGATATGATATTCTTTTTACATCGCATTTGATCAAATAATAAGCCATTGATTGGCTCTGACAGGAGGCGTTGTCATAATTTGAATTCATTGTGTTTCGATGGCTCGTGTTTGCTTATTTCAATTTCTGGTGAAAATTAAACATTTCTGCCCACACAGCGAGGGGGGAAAGTAAAGTCAATAAATATACATTTTAATTGTATTTCTTAAAGCCTATTTTAAGCTAATTTCTTTTAAAAATTGTTTCAATATTAATCGTATTTTATTAAGTATATCATTATTTTTTTTGGAAAAAAATGTCAAACTCCTTTATCTGCCCTTATATTGTTAATTTATGGCTCTCAGCTTATTTGACGCACTCACTTAAAAGAAGGCACATTAGTTAATACATTAAATTAAACGAGACACAAAAAAATATTAAATATTTAGAAACAATTGCGGTAAAAACTGAATATTTAATTTATATTTTGTTATTATTATTTAATTTACAGCATAAAATTCAGTGAAATGTTAGAAAAACGTAGATTCAAAGAACAAAGAACTAAAATTCAGCAAAAATGCCTTCTAGGCTGGAACGGATTCCACAGCAAATAATATTAAGCGTCGGCCACATATTTTTTGAATTTTTTTTATAATACTCCCAGAGCATGTCGGATTCGGCGAATCTCCTGGAGGCACTAATCAAATTATGGACTGCATTGTGATGAACATGAATGGCAAATGGCAAATGCACAATGGAAATTGGATGCTCTTTTGACTCGCGCGAGGACAATGGCAAAATGCAGCATGTCAGGCGGCCATGTCCGCCGACACAAGGCAAATAATTAACTCCTGATCAAATTCCAGTGACATGTAGAGGGAGCAGCGAACGTCGAGTGGCAGTCCTGCGGCCTGCCGAATGCTATTTCTCGGAAAATTCACCGTGTGCCTCGTCTAATACAGTCGAAATTAGCCAGCCTACAGAAATTGGAAGGCATTCCCAATTAAATCAAAATCAAAGTGGATTCCTGATAGAAAGTATTGGTCAAAGAATTACAAGTAATTTGAGAATGCAATATGCAAGCGGCTTCCATATTAATTTATGTTTCCATAGAACTGAAAGGTCAGCAATTTATTTTACTGGTGAGTAGGATTTGTACTGTAGTTTAAAAGATATTTTAAAATATTATTTTAATAATACAAATGACAAAATAATGATTTAAAAATATATTTTTTCTGAGCAGCATAACAAATTAAATAAAATCTCTAAAAAAAAATGAATTATGTAATATAAAATACATTTAAAATTCTGTAATGCTTAGCATTATTTTGCCTAAAAACATCATAATTGGATTTGCAAAGCAAATGTATAGCATTTAATTGAATTCAATTTAGAGGGAAATCCTAATGCGCACAGGTCCTTCAATGGCACCGGGCGAAAACCACGGTCAGCGTTTCATCACAAAGCACTAATTGGACACTCTGTCATGGACAAAAGCACAAAGTCGACACCAAAACAACTACATCAACAGCAACAGGAACGGCGAGGGTCATAATTAATTGGATTTCGTAAACAATTTGTACAGCTTCATTTTCGGGCTAAACTAAGTTAGTCGGCCGCAAAAGTTTTCGCAGAAACACCGGACACAAGAGCAGATAACCACAAAGTGCTACATTCTGCATTTTGCACTTATTAGCTGCAATTTGTGCAAAATAAGATGCAACTTGATATTGCCAGTGGAATTTATGGACATGGAGAAAAAAGTTTTAAATTAAGCTGGGAATAATTTTATAAAAGTTAAGTTAAAAATGCTAAAATTTAGCAAAAGATTTCAAATACTTTTACCAACTTTGATTTCGGCATAATTCAGAATTTCTCTTATATTTTGTAGATTTTAAAGCCCCACCGTTTTTGCTGCCTGTTCGACTTCCCGTTTTTAATAGGCACTATTCTATTATTAGTAGATACTTAGATAAAGTTTTTTCCCTTTACCTCTATTGTGTGTAATTGGCCCAAATTGGCAACTGGTTGCTTCGCTAAGCCTCTGACCCGTTCGTAATTGGCCCGAAGGCAGAGGTATCTTGTTTTCAATTCCCAGAAATGCATAATAAGAGTCTGTCCGTGCATGCACTGCAATTTTTCGATGGCTGGCCATGTTCTGTTCTTATTGAAAGCCAGCTTCTGTTCGGATTCCTGGATCCGATTCCGAAATAGGAGATGAAATCCTCGCCTGGCAGCGGCAGCCCAGTGCAACTGGCTGCAATTCCAAAGAGCAAGTGAATTCGCCCCAAAGGCGTTGCAGCTCCTTTGTCGAAGCAACTTCACAGGAGCCTTCTTTCAGTCAACTTAAATTGAAAGCAGCAGCAGACAGACTCTGGAATGCAGCAGCTGTCAGTCGATGGACTCTCCTTCACCTGGCCATTCGATAAAAATGGCAGCTAGGCAACTTATTAATCAGTGGCCCAGTATAAACCTTTGTGACGGCCGGCAATCATCAATCATTTGCAGGGAAAAATAAACAGCAGCTGTGGAAATTGTAGAGTTTTCAGTTGGCACGGAATTTATTACTTACATTTTGTAAACAAAATATTAAATATATATTTATGTGAAAATTACTAAGATATTTTAACTTACTGGCTGAATTTCTGTGAAAAAGGGTAAGCTGTAACATTTTATGAATTTATTAAGTTGCAGTTTCCTTAAGACCATCCAATTAGTCGGATTACACTTACAATGGCCAACCGCCAAGAAATTTCTTCATTAATATTCTTAAGAGAAATTTTCTAACATTTTTTTGAAGGAGACCACCACCTTCTACAGTATAATAATAATGTTTTTTACACCAATATGTGTCACGGAATTTGTGGTCTATCCTTTAAGTATATACATTAAATCTAACTCAATGCAGCCAAGAAAATATTAGTTTGGATTAATTGGAAGCACTTTAAGAGCGCCGAATCTGGGCGTAAATGTGCCACAGACAATTTCCGAATACGGTTATTGGCCGTCGTAACTTTTATTCAACATTAATTTAAAGCATTTAATTGCTGCGACTTGTGCAATCCGCACTGTCCTCCTGTCGTCCTGTCGGCTTACCGAGGTGTGCGACGGTTCACATGAGCTTTATGCCCGGGACAATAAAGAGAAAAATAATAAAAAATATGCGAATAAATTGTGACTCCGCTTTTGTGGCTGTGCCCCCCATTCCCATCCCACTTCCATCGCCCAACCCCCTCGCAAAACACACAATGTCGAGCACATTGTGGCGTTTTAAGCGGAAAATATGCCGCACTTCCGCTTGCCACACACACACACAAATACAAGCACAGTTGACTTGGTTACCGTTATAAGACAGACGCCAAAGCCAAGATGGCTGCCACTGTGTCTGTGCATCTGTGTGCGTGAGCCAGAATTTACTGCCATTATATTTATATATTATTATAATGCCGGGATGGCAAACAAAGTGTTGACAGAGCTGGGCGATGCGATGGAAAAGCAGAAAAGCTGAAAAGAAGGCGAAGAAGGGTGCCGCCGGAAAAGCCAAGCGACCACCAACGAATTACGTTAACCAAATAGCAAATACGTTTGCGTTCCGTTTCACATTTAATTGCCTAATCGCACTTAAGACCCCCGATTCCGATTGCGATTGCCATTGCCATTGCGATTCCGTTTCCGGCATCGGTTTAAGCCCAAAATCTCGGAGTTTACCCGCGGCCCCCAGGACCTCTTTAAAATTGAATTTCAAGCCAAGGCGAAAGACTTTGGCGCGAATTCCACTGGGAGGGCTGGCTATTTACATTTTGAGTTAATTGAATACGCTTCGTTCGATCGGATAAACTCATTCCCCCCGTCTAAAAATATTCCCCCCTTAAAAACCACTAATTATAAAGTCAGAAAAAATATGTAATCAATAAAAGTTACTTAAAATTCATTTGTAAATTCCATTTGGCAATTAAAGTTATTTAAACGACACTTAATTAATTATGTTTATTGTTTAAATCCTCTTAAAATGTTTTGCAAATTTTATAAAATACGATCAAAGAGACACTTGAAAATGTAAGTCAGCAAAAAATGTAACGAATAAAAGTTATTTAAAATTAACTCGCAAATTCCATTTGGCAATCAAAGTTATTAAAACGACAGTTAATTAACTATATATATTAACAATATATATTAAAATTAATTTAAAAATTCCATTTGGCAATCAAAGTCATTTAAACGACAAATAATTAATTATGTTTATTTTTTTAAAGCCCTTTAAAATGTTTTGCAATTTTTGTAAAATACATTTAAGGTGAAGCCAATCAAAAAATGTATTTAAAGCGATTTGATGAGTACATAAAAATCACTAAAAAATTTAGCATTGAACTTTGACCTATTCCGTAGGTTATTATAAATCGCAGACCGCTCGACCTCAAATTGTTAGCTTAATTGATTTGATTTTGGACTAGCCCTTGGCTTATTCATCATCTAAGGGCGCAAAGGATTCATTACATGTTTTTTGTCCCTAATTATCAAGCTGAGTGCAAACGGTTTTATTTACCCACCTGGCCACAATTTTGGGGTCTTTAATTGGATCTCGGATATTTTATGGGGCACATTCAAGGGATACATATAAATATAAATATGTAGAGTGGCAAAGGAATCGAAATGAAATTCCCTGGCAAACAATGGACCAGTTGCGTTCATTATCATTCACCGCAATCGGAACGACACAACATGACACGAAACATGGACAAGAGAAAACTTTCAAAAGAAAATTGCAACAACAGGCATGGGGTTTTCCATGGAAAAGCGAGGGGGAAAGCGAGGGATTCTTGTGTCAGAAGGCGGAATAGTCCTGGGCCAAGGAGTTCCAACCGAGGACCAAAGTTTTGGTGTGAAATTAAAATTGGAATTAAAAGCACAATGAAGCCAGCAGCCTCCAGACAGGCGTAGAAAGAGAAGGACGACGTGGCAATGGAAAGAGACGGCCTATCTGTGTGCAAAAGGGAGAGAAAGAGCAGGACAGAAGGGACAGTCTGGTTTTGACCAGGGGTCTTAGTGCTAAATGATTTATGGCTGTTTGCATGCCCCGTCCTTATGCAAATTGTTTTCGAGAATCTGACAAAACGATGAAGTTTTCATTAGGGTGCCATTAGAAACTCCGTTTAAGTTATGGCAAAGATGTCCTCCCCTTCGGTTTGACACACACAAAACGCCATAAGCTGGACACATCGTTTACGGTTGATAGATCGTTGGAAAAGGACTTGGGGTTTTAGCCGAGAAATCATAGAAATATTAAGGCAGGACCTAGAAACATAGTGGCCCGATTTTTGATAGCTATGGATTATATCCTTACCTATAACACACTTTTATTAAATTTGCGGAAATGGTGTTATATTATTTAATATTATTTTATCAATATTTTATATTATCTTTATTATTTTAATAAATATATTTTATAACATTGTATTACAAATTGTATGTTATTTTATTGCATATTTTTTTTTGTGTTATTATGTGCTTTATATATATTAAGTATTTTAATTATTTATTTAGTCTTTTTGGGCTCTCAGTCGTGAGATATATTTTATTTTATAATATTTTACTTTTATTTTATTTATATTTTGTATTATTTTATATTTTAACATTTTATATGACTTTTTTGGTCTCAATTAAAATTCTTTTAGCAAACAAAGCAGTAAAAATAAGCTCTCATCTATTCACTGTCTTAAATAAGTGAAATATGTTTTTAAAAAGTTTCCTGCAACTTTGCTAGCAAAGCCTGCGAAATGTCATCGGTTCTTACCCACGAATGAGGGATTCCTCTGTGAATTACTCATCACTCCAACTCGTTTCGCCGCACCTGTGGAAACTAATTTGAAAGTAATTTGCTTTCGCATAGATTGCATATTCCCCTGTCAGGCCACCGCACATCATAATCATAATCACATAAGCCCCCTCCATACGAAAAAAAAAATGAAAACCCCAAGCAATCAGTCGCTGAAATTGTGAGAGCAACCCCCAAAAACCCAGAACCAAACCCGAAAAAAACACAGCGAGTCGAGCGGTAATCGATCATCGTAGGGGGAAAACTCGGGAACATAACCAATTTGTATAAATTATTAAAATATTGATTTATTAGTTGAAAATTTAACATCTAATTTAAGACGAAGTGAATTTATGCGGGGAAGCTAACGAATTTATCATTATCCTTGGGCGCATAAATTGAAAAATAAATGCGGCTGCCGGTTTGGTTCGCTCCTCCTCTCTTCTATTTATTATGTTTTTCATTTTTGCCCCTCGATAACCCTTTGGTAAAATCTGAATACTGTTTGTGTTTGTGTAAATGAAAGTGCTGTGCGTGTGTGTGTGTCAGTATCTGTGTGTGAGCTTGTTTGTTTACTCGTGTGAGTGCCTTTTGCGAACAGAGGAGGCCGTAACTCAAAGCAAACTCCCCTCCGACTTTCCCTTCCCTTTCCCCCTTTCTCTCACGGTCAGCCTGGGGGCGGCTCAGCCACGCCCACCGTCAGCTTTTCCAACACGCACACATATGCAGTAAAACACCCACATATGCTCACACATACAGGACACATTCAAAGTTTATCCAGCGCCCGTTTTGCACATTAATTTACTGACCTTTTTGCACTTTTTCCATAGTTTTGCAACCGCACCTCCCCGCGCTGCCACGCCCCCTCCCAACAGAGTGCACTCAGAAAAAAATATTTGTTTTAAAATTCTTTTAACAAGTTAATTAAAAGGATTTATGTTTATTGAAAAAAAGAAAAGTAAATCTTTACCAGTTTATCTTGGTTTTCCTATTTAAAAAAAACATAATTTAAATTACAATTGTTTTTTCATGATTTATTTTAAATTTATTTTCGCCTTTAAAGTAAAACTAATTTAGTTGGGTTTTTCAGTAATCTTTTAAATAAAAATGTGAAAAGAAAATAAATCGAAAAAATCAGATTCTTTATTTAATCGGCTTTAGCATTAATTTTTTAATCTGTATTTTTTAGTGCACCACCGATAAGTTTAAAAAAAATGTTTTTTTGCTTTGTGTGTCGCTCTGGTTGGCAGCCCGCGATTGCCTGTCTTTGTCTATTTGCCCCCACCGCCACCAACTCTTCGGACTTCCCAGCTCCAGAGTCCAGAATCCGGCAAGGAAAAAATACCATGGCCACTAACCAGTGACCGGTGACCAGTGACCAGTAACGGTGACAGTAGCCAGTGACTGGCCAAGTCTGGCAGAAGAAGGGATGCGATGCTGGATGTTATGGCCCGGTCCACAGGCATATTACAATGTATGATGAATGTGTGACACTTTTGCAGCTTGTTTGTTTGTTTATTGTTTGGCCCCCAGCCCTCAGCACCCACTCAACCACCCACCGTCCTTCGCCCGCTGCCCCGCCTCCTTCACCCCCTTTGCTTTGTGCGCGACCAAAACAGAAGGCAAACTGAATGGCAAAATCAACAGTCAGCAGGAAACAGCATCGAATTAAGCAATTCCCTATACAATCGTAATGGTTTTTAAACATACGATTTAATTGTTTAATTTTGATTTAACTTCTAGCCTTTAAAAAAGGAATGGATTGAATCGTACCTTAAATAATTCTCCAAAAATTTGCATTACAAATTTTTAAAAATGTTTTCTTTTAGATATTTTTAATAATTTTCTTGCATAATGGTGACCCAAAAATATTCTTGTAAAGTCTTTAATATGAGCAATCGGATTTCAAATTTAAAGTGGAATACGTTAAAAAGTTGATGGTCTAGTTTACTCTCAAATAAAATGAATTTAACATTTTTTCAGTCCTTGAAATTTCGAGTTTTTTTACCTAATAAAAAGTTTTCCAAAACTCAGCTTCTAAAGTGTATAACTGCAGTCAGCAGAGTCCAATTTTAAAGGGGCAAACCTCTATTATTTGGTGGTAAAACTATCTAAAAATCTAATTTAAAATTTCCCTTTTAATTATTTTTATCTGTTTTGTAGCACGCTTACCCGATTTCTTGATTCCGACCGGGCTTTCCACTGCATTCTCCTTTTCTTTCGGCTTCCGTTCGGCGACTTCCGACTTTTCGTTTCGATTCCGAGCCATTGGACTGCATTGTTCGACCGCATAATGGATTCGAAAGTCTCAGGACCCTTCGTCCTGTAAGGAAATGGGAAACTTTTGTTGTTTGCTTTGCCCATTTTTAGCCGTGTGTGTGTGTGTGTGTGTGTGTGTGTAAGGAGAGTTTAATAAATTGTATCTTCTGGTCCGCACACATAAGCATATGCAGATTACTCTTCGTGTGCGTGTGTGTGTGCGGGCGAAAGTGCGGAAAAGGATGTTGCAGGACATTCAAAGAGTGGGTGGTAAAGGTGGTGGTAGGCGGTGGGCGGGGCAGATCTACACAGACGCCCTTGCTCTTTCATTTTCAATAACGGCAAAGCAATAAACTTGCCCAAAAATAAGTTGGCCGTTTGTTGACGCTCCAAACTTTGCACCACATCTGAAAATGTTGTTTGTCAAAAACCGAAATGCCGAATTTCCAAAAAAAAAACAGGTTTTTTGGCCGACACAACGGAAATATTGATCCAAATATGGATTGTCATACCTTTCTAAACTCGTTATTAAATTTCCTATCGATTGGCATTTAAACCTGGACATTTTATTTTTTTGTCATTTTTCGTAAAATTTTATGATGTACCCCCTTATAAAAAAATTGAAAATGGGCGAAAATTTTATTTTTCCAAAATCACACGTAAAGTGTTATGGATTCTTTTGTTATTTTGTCCTCTGTTCAAAACAGTGTGCATTTTTGGTGTAGGACAATTTTTGGCCAAATTACAGCAAAAAAACAAAAAAGAAAAATTCAAAATTTGGCCAAACATCCGGATCCCATTTTTACACAAAAAATAATTCGTTATTTGACCGAAACAATAAAATTATTGATCCAAATATGGATTGTCATACCTTTCTGAACTCGTTTCAGATCAAATGGTATTTAATCCTGGACATTTTATTTTTATGTCATTTTTCGTAAAAAATCATGATGTACCCCCTATTATAAATTAAATTATTATTTATTCAAGGTAAACATTAGAAGCATAAATAGAAAGCTATTTTATTAAGAGCTTTGAAGCTAACTGGAAACCTTTTTACATTTCATCCTGTTCAAACGAAAACATAAGCTTTTTCCTAGCTTTTATTATCCTTACCAAGGCTTTCGAGCTTAAAAGCTTTCATTACAAAAAACTACAGGTAAAACAATTGTTTATAATTATTGAAATCATATGTAAAAGCATATTGTATTTAAAATTGAATTGATAATTATAATTGGAATCAACAAATATTATAAATGGTAAAGTAATTATCTAACTTGGGCCATGTTTTTCTACCAATCTGTGTAGTTAACCAGTACATGACCTCAGAGTAGTTGGCTGATGGGCAAACACGTGAATGACCCACAGTTCAGAGAGCGATAAGTAATTATGAATGGTTCTGCAGAGAACCACCTGCTTCAGTGGGTGCTTATCGCAATGGCAGAAGAAAATATGCGATAAACGCTGTGTCAGTGGAAAAATGCAGCCACTGTGAGCGATAAACCTCTCGAGATCCCCTATAAAGCTCCGGCTGCGATCCGCAGAGGTCACAAACAACTCGAGATGCAGTCGCGCACAATCACCAGCACTACGGCAATCGCCATGATCCTGATCCTTGGGATCCTTAGCTCCGAAGGTGTGGCGGCCCAGAAATACTCGCCCATCGCCAACTGGCACATGAGCGATCCGCACTACACCAGCGACCAGTACGCCAAGATCCTGGGCGAGGCGGGACTCGGTCAGGATTCCGACGAGAAGGGCAACACCAAGGGCCAACTGGGCGCCATGCAGATCCAGTATGTGGACTACCAGCCCAACTGCCAGCCGGGCGGAGTTCCTGTCTGTGCCACGAACGGAACCGATAGCTTCTACTTCGAGAACAACTGCCGCCTGGAGGCGGCCAACATGAAGATGCTGTTCCAGCACGGCACAGGTGAGTTTGAATAAGAAAAATATAAACGAAAAATCATTAGATCCTTTGGATGTATATTTTAAACTAAGGAGAAGCACTTGTAGGATTTTAAAATTAAATCTTTTACTAAAATATTTCATTAAGAAGGTCTTCCAAAATTATATTAAACCAAATATCATCAAGGCAATTATGAAAAAGCAAGGAAAATTGTTTATTTTATTGTGTTATGTATTTTTTTAAATTTAAATGTCATCTTTCTGGTTCTCCAATTTATTTGTTAAACCCAATCTATATCAATCTTTATCCCTGAGTGACTTCCATGCAGAACTCGAGCCCACAGAGATGGAGCGTTGCCTGCCCACCTGCCAGACGATGAAGTGCACCCAGGTGGAGCGACCCGTTTGCGCGCTGGCCGAGATCGGAGGAGCCCTGCCCCAAACCTTCGCCAACGAGTGCGAGATGCGACGACGCGAGTGCCACACCAAACAGGGTCTGTTAATCTGTTAAAATTAAATTAATTAAAATATCAAATTAAAATTTACTTATAACAACTTTTATTTTAGACGAATAATTTTAAATTGATCTTAGTAATATTAATATTTTTTCTATTGTTTTAACCTTTTTACAATTCTGACTACCTAGTCCTGCGAATCCTGCACCCGGGTCCTTGCCAAACTCCAACGAAAAGCGGTCGCAAAAAGAAGCTCCGACGCAACAAAAGCAAGCGACCCACAAAAGCAGCCACATTGACCTCAAAGTTCGCCATCAATCCGAAGAAAGTCTACTTAATGCTGGCCACTCCTTCGCCTGCAAGGAGCACCAGCAGCAGCAGCACAACCACCAGGATCACCACGACAGCCAGGATGAGGCCCACCAAGGCCACCAGCACAAGTCCCTCGCCCATGCAATTCCGGCAGCTGATGAGCCTGGCCAATCCCATGGTCTCCGTCTCCCGGGCGGTGGATGCCTACAATGTGTACAATATTCCCGATGTGGGTCACGATTATGGCGAGATAACCGACTCGTCGCTCTCGATATTTCTGCCCGAAGTGGGTCGTGTCACGGAGCCCTATTCCATTGGCAGTAGCAGCAGCACCACCACCAGCACCACAACCACAGCCACACCATTTTTGGCTACAATCAGGACCACAACTCTTCCCGAAACAATCACCATTAGAAGTTACTCCACCACTCTGATGCCCAGCACCACCGAAACTAGTGACGAAACCACTGAAATCACCCAGGAATCGGAGGCCATTACACCAGGAATGATCTCTACTCAGCCATCCCTATTCACATTCTCATCCACGACAAATCCCCTATCCAAGGCCACTTAAACTTGGCTACCTTTTATTTATTAAAACTATTTATATAGCTGTTTAGGATGAACAAATAAAATAAAATTAAATAAATAAATATATTATTTTAAAGCTTCTAAAATTAGTCACCAGATTTCGTTTTCTTTTAAATTACTTTTTAAAACAAAAATAAATCTGGAAAAAATCTATTAAGGTATTCTGTATAAATATATCAATTCCTCGAAATAAATCACTTATGTCACCTAAAAAGATGGAAAAATACAAGATTGATATTTGATTGATTTTCCCCATTAATTGAAGATAATATTTTCCAATACTATGCCCAGTTAGCCTAGTCTTTCCTATTAATTGAATATTTCATTTTTCCATACTAAACTGATTTCTGACAGTAGGCTTATGACGGCTGTGAAAATTACCTTATACTTTTGACTACCGATAGAAACCCGAAAAAGCTTGTAAAAATGGTAAGAAAAATTGTGTAAAAAGAACCGAATGTTGTATCTCTAACACTGGACTTCAACGCAGTTGATCTCTCTCTATATATATGGATTTATTCTATGCGATTCCATTTCGGCCTCTCGCGAACCCAAGTGCATGGTGAACAAGACTCGTGTGAAGGATTGGGAACCCGAGACCATCGTTTTCCCTGAATATTCCGCTCCGCCCAAAAAAGAAGACGAGTTACTTCGTTTGTTAAAAGAATGGCCCTTGAAATTCCTAACTCACCTGAGGGAAGAATGGGCAATACTCGAGGACAATTTAGAAACACTTAGCGAGTTGCAGCGTCGTAGTGAATATCTCCAGAAGAAGAAGCAACGCTTGGAAATGCCCAAGAAGAGTCGCCAGAATGAAAAGTTACCGCGTCGCACGGACAACGATCCAATCGTGCCCGTGATGAGTCTGGAGTTCTTGATGAATAGCCAGGATGAAATCCACCACTTCAGGCTGCCCAACCAAACAATGGAAGACGAAGAACCAGTTTCGAACACAACAAAGTATTATTTTCTAAAATTTACACTATTAGCATAAACAGCAACAATATCTCTTATCTGCTAAAATGGATGAATGGATTATAAAAATTTTTTAACAGCCCAAAAATATGAAATAAAGATTGCTACGGTTGTCGGAGCTCGAAGTATCCAGCTTTAGTTTTTTGGTCTCTCGTTTGCAGGTCACCTCCAAATTCACCACCGTTCCGTTCTTACTGACACTTTCTGTCTTCACGATTTCAGGAATATCTTCCGATTCAGTCTTGAGTTCTTCTTCCACTCCAGGAGAAATATCGGAGGATGAAGCAGTTGTTGCAGAGGTTGAGTTTTGGCTGGTTTCTGGCAATGATTCGTTTTGGGGAACCGAAACTGCGTTAATCTTGATGGCCTCATCCAAAGGTCTTCTAGAGGATTCTTCGTTTTTATTCCCAGGAGCTTCAGTAGAGGCACGAACTGGATAAGTGTTATAGGCTCTCGAGGACGGATAAGTTGGATATGATGGGTAGGTAGGTGACGCTTTGAGAGTGCTAGACTCCGAACTACTCTGGGTCTCAGTGGTCTCGTCAGGTTTCTTCTCAGTATTGGCATCCACTGCATTAATTTTGATGACCTGGCCTAGAGAGTCTTCGTTAATTTCTTCATCCTCCGGAGATTCAGTAGAACTGTAGACTGGATAAGTCGGATATGACGGATAAGTTGGTGAGGCTTTGGGAGTGCTAGTCTGTTGGGTTTCGGTAGTCCCTTCAGCTTTCTTCTCCTCTTCCACTGCATTAATTTTGATGACCTCGTCTAGAGAGTCTACTTTAATTTCTTCATCCTCCGGAGCTTCAGTAGAACCGTAGACTGGATAAGTTGGATAAGACGGATAAGTTGGTGAGGTTTTTGGAGTACTAGTTTTTTGCGTTTCAGTAGTCCTTTCAGCTTTCTTCTCTTCTTCAACTGCATTAATTTTGATGACCTCATCTAGAGAGTCTACTTTAGTTTCTTCATCCTCCGGAGATACAGTAGAACCGTAGACTGGATAACTTGGATATGACGGATAAGTTGGTGAAGCTTTGGGAGTGCTAGTCTGTTGGGTTTCAGTAGTCCCTTCAGCTTTCTTCTCTTCTTCCACTGCATTAATTTTGATGACCTTCTTTAGAGAGTCATCATCTTTCGGAGATTCAGTAGAACCGTAGACTGGATAAGTTGGATATGTCGGATAAGTTGGTGAAGCTTTGGGAGTGCTTGTCTGTTCGGTTTCGGTAGTCCCTTCAGCTTTCTTCTCTTCTTCCACTGCATTAATTTTGATGACCTTCTTTAGAGAGTCATCATCTTTCGGAGATTCAGTAGAACCATAGACTGGATAAGTTGGATATGACGGATAAGTTGGTGAGGCTTTGGGAGTGCTAGTCTTTTGGGTTTCAGTAGTCCCTTCAGCTTTCTTCTCTTCTTCCACTGCATTAATTTTGATGACCTTTTTTAGAGAGTCATCATCTTTGGGAGATTCAGTAGAACCGTAGACTGGATAAGTTGGATAGGACGGATAAGTTGGTGAAGCTTTGGGAGTGCTAGTCTGTTGGGTTTCAGTAGTCCCTTCAGCTTTCTTCTCCTCTTCCACTGCATTAATTTTGATGACCTGGCCTAGAGAGTCTTCGTTAATTTCTTTATCCTCCGTAGCTAAAGTGGTGCTGTAGACTGGAGATGCCTTATAAACATTGGGGGCTGGATACCTTTTAGGTGTGCTCGATTCTGTGCTGGTTGGCTGTTCACTGGTCTGCTCAGCTTTCTGTTCAGGTTCCTTTACTGCGTTTATCGAAAGAGAAGGTTTTGAAGGTCTTGCTGTGGTTGTTGCATGCTGGGGTGAAGCGGTTGTCGCGTATTTCTTCAGGGGCGGAGCAGTGACACTAGACTCTGTGGGCTGTTCCGTCTCAGGCTTCACTGTAGTTGGGGCTTCAGTCACCGGCGGTTGAGTGGTCGTATTAGCTGCTTCCTCGACCACTGCATTCACCTTTATATTCTGCCTGGGGTTGGTAGTTACCCTCGAGGCCTCTGTGGTCTCATCTGCTTTGGGTGTTGTGGAAGTGGTTGTAGTGGAAGTAGTTGTAGTGGTAGTGCTTGTGCTTGTGGAAGAAGTCGTTGGCGTGGCCTTGTAGGTGGGATTTGTGTAGGGCTTGGCGGTTACGGCGTAATCGGACTCAGTGGGCAGGTTCTCCCAGGAAATCTCATAGGGGTGATAGACCGGAGCCTCATAAGCGGGTTTCGGGGATACGAAAGAGCTTTGAGGATACGCCTGAGACTGAGATTGCGACCCATAGGGACTGTATGGTCTATGAGATCCGTAGGGTCCTTGAGATGCATAAGGTCCTTGGGAGCCATAGGGTCCTTGAGATCCGTAAGATCCGTAGTTCGGTTGATACGGGTTGATCGCATAGGGATTATAGCTTTGGACGCGCGGTGATTGGGCGACTGGATATCTACTTTCACAGGGGCCATCGTGCTGCTTCCTCCAAGCTGCAATATAGAAATTGATTTTTAAAGACCTTATATAATTTTATATATTATTTATATATTAGTAAAACCTTTAAAAAGTCTTTGTAACTATGACGTTGCTTTTGAACGGTATTAAATTTAAAAAAAAACATGCTTTTACGTATTTACTGACAAATTGTTGACTAAAACGTGCCATTAAATCTAAGTTAATTTCGCTTTCCGCTTGATTTTTGCGCATTTAAAAGGCAAATGTTTTTAACGCTACAATAAATTCGTTTTTAGGAAGCTTTTAAACCGAACACCGTGCTTCATTGTTTAAATAAATTTAAATTCGTTGAAAATAAGACTTTCAATATAAAAATTGTAAAAAAAAAATTTTTTAAATCTTTTTTGTTATTATTTTTAAGCTATGATTTCTTTATAAATACTCACGATGTCCTGTGCGGCACTTGACCAGCTGCAGTTCGCACTCGCTCCTGTAGTTTCGCCTGGTATCCTTGTACTTGCCGCAGACGGGACTGTACTGATCCTGGCAATTATCCGGACAGACCTCCAAGGTTTCACACCTGCCCTCGTGGATGATCTCCCAGTCTGTAGAGGATAGTTACAAAGTTAAAAAGGTGATATTAGATATCGGTGGCATCTACTCACCTATTCCCGTTAGGATTCTGAACCGCTGGACTTCGCAGGGACTGGGAAAGGTGGATGCCTGGGCACCGGGAGCACCGGCACAAACCAGACTATCCGATCCCGACGGTGGACAGGGATAATCGTAGGGCTGCTGACGTTCGAAGTAGCTCGGTGCTGGATAGTAAGGAACTCCGTAATCCCAGGCCCAAACCGAACCCGCAAAGAGGGCAACGAGGCCAAGTGGAAGTAGTTGGAAAGCTGTCATATTGAGAACGATTCAAATGCGACTATGCCGTGACCTCCATCGATTCCAGTTTTTATACGTCCCGCTATCCTAACAGTCGGTGCTCTCATACACTTGCAATGTACGTGTACGTGTTATTATTATTATAATATTATTAATATTGCTGCCATAATTCTATATCGAAAGCCAGACGCCTCTTCTCCCACTTTCATTCTGTCTTGCAGTTCATTATGAAATATATTATTATTATTTTCGCTATCAGCGCGGTCGCTTAGCTCAACCTTGAGTCATGTGAAATTGTCTGCGAGCTGCAAGTTCTGCGGAAAGAAATGAGCTAAGTCATGAGTCAGCAGAATGCAGCAATTTATTGCTGGGAAACTTGAACTTGATTTCGACGGCGGGTTGAAGGGCGGCAATACGCAGTTCACGTGTGGCACTCGCCAACCATCGAAGATCACGTTTCCTATGATACGAAACTGGAAACATTAACGATATTTTAAATGTATTTTGATTTTTAATAAAAATAGAAACGTGATCAATTCAAGTGGAATACCAACCAAAGAATTGTAAAATATTTCTCAGTTCAAAAAATCTTGAAATACTGTTTATAATTTTAATTTAATCATAAATTATCTTCAAGTGCCTTAAAGTATCAGATTCTCTTTATTGGGTCCAAAATAATAATTTCCAACTAATAGGTATAAATGACATGGGATTGAGCGTAGTTCGAGGATTGGCCAAACCACTGGTAGTACGGAGTTCCCTGGGTGGTTGTTGGCCCAGTGGTTGTGGTAGTGGTAGTGGAAGTGGTGGTGGTGGCTTCACTGAGGGTCTTTGTAGAAGTCTTTGGCACAATGCACCCTGAGAACTCAAAGACGACTCTTGATCCTGTGGTTATCAGGACATTAGTGATCTCCGTGCAGCCTGGCTCTATCGCATCTGCTAAAACGAAGTCTAGTAAGCGTCCCTCTTCATCTCTGACTTCAATAGAGAATCGTTTAATCTGTCATGGAAAGTCGTAAGAATGCTATTATATTTAATAATAAATATATTTAATGTTCTACTTACAGACGCCGCAGTGGTTGAAGTGGTTGAGGCTTCCGTTGTTGTTGATGTCGTAGGGGGATCCGTAGTTGATATCGTTGTTGGGTCTGTTGTTGTTGTTGTTGTAGATAAAACTGTGGTGGGATTAGTCGTCGTTGTTGTTGTAGAAGACTCTGTGGTTGCTGTTGTAGAAGATATCGTTGTTGGATCCGTCGTTGTCGTTGTGGACGACGCTGTAGTTGATGTTGTAGAAGGGATGGTCGTTGTTGTTGTGGAAGCAACGGTCGTTGTTGTTGTGGAAGGAACGGTCGTTGTTGTTGTGGAAGGAGCGGTCGTTGTTGTTGTAGAAGATTCTGTAGTTGTTGTTGGATCACTTGTTGTCGTTGTAAAAGACTCTGTGGTTGTTGTTGTTGTAGAAGGAACGGACGTTGTTGTTGTGGAAGGAACGGTCGTTGTTGTTGTAGAAGGATCGGTTGTTGTTGTTGTAGAAGGATCGGTTGTTGTTGTTGTAGAAGGATCGGTTGTTGTTGTTGTTGTAAAAGGAACGGTCGTTGTTGTTGTTGAAGGGTCGATCGTTGTTGTAGTGGAAGTTTCTGAACGTTCTGTCGTTGTTGTTGATTCTGTTGTTACCGTTGTCGACGGATCCGTAGTCGTTTCTGTAGAAGAATCTGTGGTTGTTGATGGTGTTGTATCTTTCGTTGTCGTAGTGGAGGGGTCTTGGGAAGTTGTCGTTGATGGGTCTGTGGTCGTTGTCAATTTAGTGGTTGTTGTTGGCTCAGTGGTTGTTGTTGGCTCTGTTGTTTGTTCTGTAGTTGTCGTTGTAGGCTCTGTTGTTGTCGTTGTTATTGGCTCAGGGGTAGTTGTCGTAGTTCTCTCCGTGGTTGTTGTTGTAGAAGCTTCAGTGGTAGTTGTTGTTGTAGAAGCTTCAGTGCTAGTTGTCGTGGATGATGCCGTATTTGTAGTTGTTGAAGGTTCAGTTGTGGTCGTCGATGTAGAGGGTTGAGATGTTGTGGTGGTTGTTAAATATTCAGGGGCTTTCGTTGATATAGGAGCCTTTGTGGTGGTTGTAGTTTCCTCATAACATGGCCGCTTGGTTGTTTCGGGCCTCCTGGTCGGATAGTGCCAATATGGAGGCCTATAGCTCACTGGGTTCCTTCTGGGTGGTGTTTGGGGCCGCTTAAGAGCCCATACCGGATACGGAAGCACATAGTCTATTGCTTGAGGACCATAAGTATCCGGTGGCGGCATTACGTCGTAACGTCCGATATATTGCGGAATTTGTGAAATTCTGGGTCTGGGAATGGGTGATGAGTAAGTCGAGCGAGGTGGTTGAGCCACAAGCAAACTTCGTTGATTATAATAGTAGCCCACATCTACAATCTTTGGCCGCGGCGGTGGCTCTTGGCAATAAATAAGGTCAGTCAAATCGAATTCTGTGGGTTAAAAATATAAATATTTTAATGGATTTTAAATTATTTAAAAATAAAATGTACAATATATAAGGAAATATCTGCAGTAATGTTTGTAATCAGTAGCTCAAGACCTGAAATATTTCCTACCTTCCTGTCCACTGAATATCATCTTTAGATTATACTCGTTGAGGTCGCAAATGCTCTCAAAACCACGATAACAAAGTCCACTTTTGCCACAGACTCGGGGGCCGCAGGGTCGTTGGTTATATCTGGGAATGTTTTTGAAGCGCGGAAATCCCGGGTAATCCTCTCGACGACCCTGGGCGAAGGTCAAAGCTGACATCAGGACCAAACAGGCAAACACTCTCCACATTTCGAAGGTTGGTGTGTAACTGATGACTTCACCTCACCCTTCGACAACTATTTATATGTCCGACCTGTTCTCCTCTAAGGTAAATCTCTGAAGAACAAACAATGACTACAAATAAGAACACCAGACGGCGTCTGTCTATCGGAATTATACGTGCCAGGGCCCCATTTTCAATGTAAATGCTGCCAAAAGTAAAAAAATAAATTTAAAAAAAAAGCCAAAGCCATCAGCCCCTACTCGGATTCTCTTTCTCTGGTCTCGTCTCAGTTGCCTGGCCGTTGCTCAGATATTCTCGGATCGGAGTACAAAGAAAAAGTGTTTAAATCAAAGCCACGCAATCTGAAGTTGAAAAAACTGCTTGGCATCAACACCAAAAGCTCCAGAAAATTACACTGCTTGCGAGAAAAGCTCTGCTTTTGGTTGAAAAACTTGATATTAAAATATATATTTTGTAAAATATTTTTTATTTACTGTAGCAAATGTTAAATTTTTACAAATTCAACTAGTTCAGCTTACAATTGATTAAACTAAAATATCCTTCGTTTTAAAATGTTGTAGGACGCATTTTTAAATAAATTGTGTACATTGTTAAAAATTAAATAATCAGAATAAAAGTATGTTGAAATATTGGTTTGGAATTTTTTTTTTTTTAAATTTAATAGCAATAAGTTTAAGATAATATGATATCTTAGCATATAAATAAATTGATTATTTTTCCCTTACTCTGCTTACTTATTCAAAAAGTTAAAAAAAATAGTTTCAAGGGTCTTAAATCGTTTTATTTTTGGCTTGCTAGCTATTTTGTAGTTCGTATCTATTAAATAAAATAGATAATACTTCGAAGCACTTTCGCCGTATAACAGTTTTCGGCAAGCAGTCTGTGAAACACTGCTTGCCCATTTGAATCCTCCGCGTCGGTTTCCTTTCCTTCGCCTCGGAATTTCCTATTCACTTGCCAATCGGTTGCTGTGGCGAGTACAACGTCTGCGGATTCCGGAATCTGCCTTCTATTTTCGGTTTTCGAGTGACGCGGTTTTTGGCGCGTTTTTCGATCGTTTCGGTTTTCGGCAGACGAGGCGCCAAAATCGAGAATCGTGAACTTCGATCCCGAAAAAACCGTGCACGATTGGCACCCCGCCGATGAGGTAAACAGAGAACATCAAATTACATTTAATTGCACGCGTCATTCGCTGAATTTTCCTAATTCCTGCGGCTTTCGCTGTGTGAATATTGTTTATTTTACGCGCGACACATATTGCTCATACGCCATGGATGCCGGGGAATAAAAAAGACGTCCTGTCATGCCCACACACACACATATCGTATTTATTTTGGGCCAAAGTACAAAAATATAAAAAAAGAGAATGTCACTGCAAGGAAATGATTTATTCAGGAATCACATAAATGTATGCTCCACTTTTTTTTTATGTCAAAGGCCTTTCGCCCGGGGGATTCATCAATCTGGTCAGCAATCCTTTGCTAGGCTCTAAAATAGTCCTTTTTCCATTTCGCATTTCACATTTCGCATTGCGCATCCGCCGCGTGGGCCGTTCCGTTTGTTTGCTGATTTCATGCTGCGGTTTCTGATTCAATTAGCCTGTGCGGAGCGCAGAATATGTAGCTTCCTTGTGGCCCCGTCTGTGCTCATATTTGTTACTGCCAGGCTTAAGGCTAAGACCCAATACAAATTCCCCCAATGACTGGCGATTGTGTGTGGCAACAAACAATTGCAATATAGCCGCCTCAAAGTGTGCAATAAGTTATGCACGAAGCGCTGCCAGCTGATTTATCTGCTGCCATTGGGTTTCAGTTCCATTTCCATTTCAATTTCCATCCCGCCGCACGAATTTGAAGACGTGTTTGAAGCGTTCTTTCCGGCGAATATCTGTCAGCGTTAATAGTTTCGCATGAGATATGTTCATCATTGAACTTATGCCTCAAAATATTTTATTATGAACTTAAGCTCAAAAAATAAAATTGTATTACAAAATTAAGAAAAAAAAAATTAAATTAATATACATAGAAATTTTACGTTTTAACCTCTCAAGTTCCTTTTAAGATTTTCTTACCTTTGTATTACCTAAAGTTTCTTTTTTAATTTTCAGCCAAAATTATTACGTTAAGAACAAGTGAAACTTTGTGCTGTTCACATTAATATTCACAATATAATGCAAGCGTAGTAATTTAATTTCAAGCCCAGGGGAATAATGAAACTCCGCGTTTCTTTTCTCACCTCTGTTGATTTTTATTTAAGTCTTCACCCCCTTTTGGATCGTCGTCGGTTGAAATACCTACAGCTGCTAAACGAGGGCTCATTAGTTGGTGGCCATGTTTACATGGCCCACACAAACTCGCGCCAAACAAATGCGGTGGCTGCGAAGGGGTCAAAGGGCATCAGAAATGGTGTGGTGGAAATGAAAAGGGGGTGGGGAAGAGGGCACTTGTGTACATGACAGCTGACAGCCGAGGGCACAAGGAGTCGCGTCCAACCGCAAATACATTGATGACAGGTTCTTCATTAAAGGCCCTACAAGTGTCGACGGGGGCCGCCAAAATGTAAACTGGTGTTTCACTCAACTAATGTTTTACACCGCAACGGACAGGCCAATTAAAAGCGGCGGCTTTCCTAAATACTGCGGGAAGTGTAAAAAGCTAATTAAGAAATTATGGAAATAAATTATGTCCATTAAAACGGGACTAATGGATTTTGAACAAATAAATTTTATTTCCAATTTTCCCATTTTTTATAATTGGTAACATCATAATTTTAAGCGAAAATTAGCCAAAAAAAAGGTCCAGATTTTTTGTTTTCTTGCTATAACTTGGCCTAAAATGGTCCGACATTAAAAATGCGTACTGCTTTAAACAGATAACAAAATAATAAATAAATCCATAACACTTTCCGTGTGATTTTGAAAAAATAAAATTTTCCCCAATTTTCACATATTTTTGTAAGGGGGTACTACACAATTTTTTACGAAAAATGACAAAAAAATAAAATGTCCAGGTTTAAATGCCAATCAATAGGAAATTAAATAACGAGTTCAGAAAGGTATGACAATCCATATTTGGATCAATATTTCCATTGTTTCGGTCAAAAAACGAATTATTTTTTTTTGTAAAATTAAGATCTGGGTTTTTGGCCAAATTTTGAATTTTTTTCATTTCCAAAAATAAGTGCAAAAACTTCTCTGTCATTCTCAAACGATGTTTATGGAAAATAAGAGAAATCTTTTAAGTAAAAACCGTATCTAGGGTATAAGACAAATGAATCCCATCTCTAAAAAACCATAAAAACGTCAGATAAGTTTTTATTAATTCCTAGAAATAATTTACTTAAAAGCTGTTCATGTAGGTCAGGTACAACCCACTGCCATCGAAATGGTTACTTTTGTTATCCCGCACAACGATTTTCTTTTTGAATTCCACTTGGGGCTGTCATTCGATAAGCCTGCAAATAAGTTATGACTGATTTCGGCCAAGAAGGACGCCCCCAAGAACGAGTTTGCATATGCTTTGTTCTGGGTTTTGGCCTGGGCCATTTCAGATAGGACCTCTATAACTCACCCCTCTATGGCCTCTATTCCTCTGAGTTTTTTTTGGACATTTCTTAAAGTTGCCTTGCCCACTGACCAAGTCGTCTAATGAGCCGACTGTTTGTCTGTCTGTATTTTTTTTTGTTTCTGGGAAATGGGATCTCAAGTGTCGCCATTTGCTTGTTGTTCGCCACTTTTACAACATAATTTGGGCAGTTGCGAGGCCCGTGGCCCGGGGATCATGGTTTATGATTCCACATTGAAGTTATGTACTTGCGCCACTACAACATTCCGTTAAGCATTTTATTGCAGCCGACTTCTGGGCGAATATTAAATTTTTATATAGCCTCCGGAACAGTAGACAACCAAGAAAAAAAGAACAGAAATGAAACCGAGAAGGAAAAAACACGGAGAACAAAATGGCAGTGGCAGCGGCCGAAAAAATACATGGAAATTGAATTCCATTTTCATTGCCACTGACACTGCTTTCGGCCACTGTGTTTCTATTGCCTTCTTTTTTTTGTTTTTCCTTTTTTTGTTTTGGCCCAGTCTCTTGTCCTCTTGCCTTGCTTACAAATTAAATGTACCAAATTTCGTAATTGAGCGCTTTATGTATTTTTAATTTATTTTCCTTGCGACGCTCCCTGAGCTGTCAGTTGCGCTTTTGATTAATTTTGCAAACAAACATATTCAATGGAGACTCTGCCCCCTGTGCTTTTTTGTCCATTAGCCTGGGTCATTTAAATATTTTTAATACGGTGTGGAAGTGACTGCAGCCCCTGTCACTGGCTATTAATAACCAATATTCGTTGAGCTGAATAAACAAACGGTTGGCCGCCAGCTAATGATACCGCAGGCCGTCGACAAAAAATTCAAATAATATCTGTCAAAATGTGATAAGTGTGATAAGAAATTTATTGGCACTTCATAACATGGATTATTCAAAATAATTTAAAACTTAAATAAAAATAGTCAATAAATATTAATATCAACATGACTGCTCTTTTAATAAGTTCGCTTATAAATTATACGAAATTCCTAAAATCTAGACATTTTTATTTAGATTTATGGGTTATTTTTAATATTTAAAATCATCTAACTAGCTTATAAAACGTTTATTTTTTCTTCTTTTAAAAATTAATGTTTGAGCAAAAACTGTAATTTTTTGGTTTTGAAAGGTAAGAAGTAGCTCATAATAACCCATTAAAACTTGGCATTTCCCTCAATACAAGCTAGCCTTAATCGAAAAGTAAACAGCCCATTGGTATTATTAATGCTTCATTTATCTTTTCCTCATTTTCCTTGTGTTGTGATCAAATAAAAAGTTTAAATTAATCAGAATTGAGTGACGGATGCCTTGTAGACGAAAATATACACAACAGAAGTTGAATGAACTTTAAAATACCCTATTCTCGTAAATCAAAGTTAAAAATTTCCCACATTATTAATTATAATTTTATTTTTTTCTAGATAAAAGCTTAAAAAACCACAATTGATTTAAGGAAATTGATACCTGTATAAACACCTCTCCCATGAGCCATTTATAAAACGCGTGATTAACGAAGCTTAATTCCCATTAATCGTCAGGTGGCTAATTAATTGAAATCTATGAATATTGGATGCGAGCTGTCAGCTAAGTGGAAAAGCTGGCCGAGATTCGATTCCCCCAATAAATTTAACGCAAATTGGAAGCTTGTTTACTCCCGTCGGATGGAATCCGAAATTCCCCCCTTGTCTCTGCAAAAATTAACGCCCGTATATCATTCAATATTTGATTACTCTCGGGGGCAAATTGGTTTTTCGTTTTTTTCGCCAGGTTTTCGGTTTTCGGCTTCCGGCAGAGGTCTCTATACTACTATACCCGAGATTTCTTGGCCAAGTTCAAGCACTCGCAATTAAATCCAATAAAAATAACCAACACATTGTTCTCGTCCGTTAAGTGCGATCTGATTTCGGGGCGATTCTCGGTTGAATTATAAACAACCCGCTGGCTTTTGTGTATATATAGACGATATGTGGGGAGTGGGTTCGGGGGAATGGGTAATGTTATAAGCCGATTTCACGGCCATAAATATCAATTCGAGCAGAGCGGCCAGAAAAAATATTTGTAAAAAGTAAAAAAAAAAAGAAGAGAAAAATGAAAATCAAAAGGAACGGTATTTGATTTATGCGGCGAGGGCGTGGCATTACGGCATCTAAATAAAAAATTTGCCCGCGAATAAGCCACCACAAATCTTGTCCCGCTTCAAATTTATTAAAAAAACAAGAGCCGTGATTTATTCGAGTGACGCCAACGCGACTGCCAGATACTTTATACTTTTGACTTTGCATTCCTTCAATAACTACATAATTTAAAAAAAAGCACAGTTACCGCTTAGTATACAACATTTCGAAAATTTTAACTATTATAAACGCTTTAAAATAAACTTAAATTAATACAACTTTTACAAAACTCAAATAAACTAAAATATTATAAGCAAAAAAAAAGTTATTCATTATTTTGTTTTTTAAAAGTAAATTATTTTAAACTATTTTGGAAAATCAGAGAATAATATTGATGAAAAACATGTTAATATATATAATTTTTAATTATTGATTTATTATAAGCAAAAAACCAGTGTTAAATTATATTTTAAACGGTTTTGTGAAATCAGAAAATAAAATTGATGGACTACATTTTCGATGGACTCGTGAAATCGTCGAGTTCGCAGTATTTAAATCCGCTTAAGCACGGCCGATCCGAAACAGCTCCTCCAACTTAATCTCCTTCCCGGGTTTTTTCCCGTTTTTCACCATTTTTCCCCAGTTCCTTTCGTGGGCTTCTGTGCAAATTTTGATTTATGCGAGCTGCCGCCAGAGAATGTCAATAATTGGCTTAGGATGCTGGGACTGCCATCTGCTATCGGCTATCAAAAGTTGAAGGGGCGGTTGAATTTTACGGGCAGCTGTCTTTCAAGTTTCACTTCAGCGTTTTGCATTTTTGCCGGTTCTGAGGGAACGGCGCCAGTTAAAAAAAAAAAGAGTTCATTCAATTGTGCCGGATCTTTTCGCCCGCTCAGCACTTTTCGCACTCTCTATTCGCGGTGAAAACTTTTAATGAGCAAAGCGAAAACACCAAGCTGCCGGCGAAAAAACAACATTGCTGTCGGGGTAAATCAAATCAAATAAATGAAATTTTACAAATTATTTTACACAAAATATGCGCAAGTTGTGAAATGGTTTTGCATGATTTTGAGGGGGCAAAATTATCATTTCCCAAGACGCCAGCTTTAAAATATGTACGAAAATGCAGAGATGCGAATATTTATGTTAAATTGATAAGTCCAGCAGTTTATCGTTCAACAAAGAAACACCTGTAAATCCGATTCTCAGCTAAAAACCTCAGCTGAGAAAAGTTCGCCTAATCACATTAATGCGATAAACGCTAATAATAATCATAATCTGAACAGCAATCTTTAGCTTTTTGGTCTGGCTTTGATAACAAATTTAAAACAAAACACAGAGATATTTTGCACTTGCTTGCACATTATTAAGTAAAATAAAATAATTATAGTTTCACATTTTTTATATAAAATTTGCATTTAATTAGACTATTTAAATTATGTATTTCATGTCTCAAAACCCCTTTCTACATTTTTTTCTAACAAAACGCCTATCGTACATCTTTTCACCCAAAAAAAAAAACAACAAACGGCTGGCAAAGTGGGGGCTCCAAATTAAATGTTTATCATTTAATTAAACAGATTTCCCCATTAAACTTTTTGGCCGCCCTCGGAGGCAGAAAAAAAAGAGAGAAACATACAAATACTGTCAAAAAAATGTTAGCTCGTGGGCACAAAAATCTGAGCCAAGTTAAGACAATTTGAATATAAATGGCTATTTTAGCCGGGCGGTTGTCCTCGTTGTCCTTGTTGTTTGGCATGCCAAGTGCCGCCTGGGGCATTTGTTAATTTCCGTTTCCGTAGGAGACCCCATCCCCCCATCTATTGTGGCCCATTGTTTCGACCCTTCCGCCACCGATTTCCGACCCGCTTTTAATGCCGTTTTATTGTCAAAAGATAAGGGCGAGCACAAAAGCGGAAAACTGCTTAAAAAAATCTATTAAGCCGCAGCGAAAATTATTCAGCCAACAAACAATGGCAAACACCTGTTCGCATGTGTGTGGTGGTAGTTGTGGTGGGCGAGAGGCGTTGATAAGTGCCGCCCACACCGCACCACCCAACCCAACCACCCAAACACCTCAACACCACATAGAAAAAATCTAGCAAAATCACTTTAAAGTGTTAAGAAACGACATTATCTCCTAAGTCATCTTTATAATTGAATATGAGGGAATTTATAGATAATTTCATTACAATTTAATATCTTTTAATATTATTTCTGCAAACAAATTTAAAATTGAATCATCAGATACTACGATATTCTATACATTTTTAGATTGAAGGATAGTCTATCAGAAAATAAGTAATCCATTCAAATTAATTTTTTGAATTTTAATAAATTTAATATCATACCTTTAAATGAGTTACTTTTCCCTTAGAAAAAAATGAAAAATCCAAAGTCATAGTACAACTTTTTTTCAGTGCCCCAAAAAATATCGAAAAATCCAGATGTGATCGAATCAACTTGTTTATGTGCTGGTACTGATTTATTTATTGTGGCTAAATGGAACACTCTACATATTGCTGCTTTAAATTGCTGTTAAAATTATGATTTCGTTGGGTGATATCCTCAAGTGGTTTCGCGGTGCTTTTCGGGTGGTTCGTTCATTGGTGGTGCTTCCGATCGATGCTTTTGTCATTCAGTGTTTAGGGATTCTAAAGTGAACCGATATAAATGGGATTGTTTATTATAGTTTAGAGATCAGTTTGATGGCTTAAGGTTCTACTTACAGGAGCTGCTGTGGTTGTTGTTGCTGCGGTGGTTGTTGTTGCTGCGGTGGTTGTTGTTGCTGCAGTGGTTGTTGTTGCTGCGGTAGTTGTTGTTGCAGCCTTAGTAGTTGCCGCTGTGGTTGTTGTTGCTGCAGTGGTTGTTGTTGCTGCGGTAGTTGTTGTTGCAGCCTTAGTAGTTGCCGCTGTGGTGGTTGCTGCAGTGGTTGTTGTAGCTGCCTTGGTTGTTGCCGCTGTGGTTGTTGCTGCCTTGGTTGTTGCGACTGTGGTTGTTGCTGCCTTGGTTGTTGCGACTGTGGTTGTTGCTGCCGTAGTTGTTGCTGCCTTAGTGGTTGCCGCAGTGGTCGTTGTTGCTGCTGTGGTTGTTGTTGCCGCCTTAGTGGTTGCCACCGTGGTTGTTGCATATTTGGTTGGGTATCCCGGATATCTGTTGGCCTTTGTGGTGGCCCTGGAGGCTGTGGTGGCCGAGGTGGTGGTCGATCCGGTAGATGGCGCCTTGGTGGTGCCCGCATAGCTGTAGACAGCGGCATAGGCGGGATAGGATGAGAAGGGGCGGTAAGACTTGGCAGGTGGAGAGGGATACTTGGCAGGAGCAGAGGGATACTTGGCAGGAGGCGAAGGCGGAGCGTAGGCAGAGGGATACGAAACGGAATAGGAAGGAGCAGCCACAGGATGCGGACCCGGAGCCTCGGCCGTTGCCTTGGCGCCATAGGGACCACTGGCGGCGGCATAGGCATACGAATTCTGGGACGACGATGAGGAATACTGAACGGGAGCATAACTCTGGACTGGAGAACTCTTGGGATAATATCCATAAGCAGGAGCCGAGGGAGCATACGATTGGCCGGGATACGAGGGACAGTAATTGAGATCAGTTTGGATAAGTTCTGCCAAATGTAGGAAGAAAGATTAATTATTTCATTTAATTAGTGTTATTTTTTTAGATTTTGTTAAGGCATTTTTTTCAATATAAATTACTCAATTATTAAACAGAAAAATGTAAATCATTTTTGGACAATTTAAATGTTTCTTTTTCATTAAGGAAATTCTTTAAATGGTGAAAAAAAAATTGCTTAGTTTTTTTTATGGAGAAAAAATCTTGCGAAAAAATTCAGAAAACCCTGAAAACTTACCCTTCTTGCCTCCGAACAGCAGCTTCAGGTTATGCGAGTCCAGGCGACACTTGCTCGAAAACGGATGGTAGTTGTAGCCATCGGAGGCGCACACGGGATAGCCGTCCGGTGGGCACACGGCATCGTAGTTGGCATCCCCGAAGATGTAGTCCAGCTCGGAGCCCGCATAGTCGCCATACCAGTCGTAGTCGCCCCTGACCAACCCCATGGCCAAGGCCAAAAGGACGAGGGCGAGGGTGGGAGCAAAGTGGGATTGCGACTTGGAGAACATGTTGAACCGATGTGGAACTGATGCCGCTGACCACGGAGATCCCCGCTTTTATGGGTCAGCGACTCGACTGCCAAATGGGGTCTAGAACGTGCAGGTGATTGCAGTCTTTACATCACTCTCTAGTCTTTCTTTCTTTCATTTTTTTTTGTTTTGCGTTTAAAGCCCCGTCTCTCCGGGTTTTATCGCCCCGGAACGTGCGACCAAAGAGCGCTGCTGACATTATAGCATAGTAAAGTGGCATTACCTAACAAAAAAATCATTGTCTTCGCCGCTACTCAAGCAACTCCAACTAACTGGGCTTAAACTCTCTCAGCTGGCGCCAGATTGTTCTTAACTTGGATTTGGGATTGGATTAAAGTCGATAGAGCTCGACATCAAGTCGAAAGAGCGATAATTGGGGCGAAATTTCTCCAGTGAACTGCTAAAAAAAGTAAATCTCAGCAGACAATAATTACTTAACAATAAATGAGAATATAAAGTCAGATAAGACAATAATAGCTAAGCCACTTTAACTCCGAGCCAAGTAACCGTGAAATAATATGTAACAAGAAACAATTAAAAAGTATATGTCCCGGTGTAAAGTTTTAGCCATTCTCGTGCTTTTTTCCTGACCAGTCATAAAATTAAAGGGGAAAAAGATAGCATACAATCACACATATATTTGCGGACATGTGCAGAAAATTATGTGGCAAAGTCAGTTTCCCTTAAAGAGGAAAACCCTATAAGCATAAGCTTGAGTTTTTCCGTGCTAAACACTTTGAATTGTGCCTAAGACCCTGGAATTTTCACACCACACAGAGTGCTGCTAATTGCAAAATACATTTTATATGAAATTCTCGTACATTTTGTAGGGAATTTTTTATCAATTCTAAGTCGAAGCCAATTTTCTCGGAAGAACGTCGGAGAAGCGCATAAAATATTTACACTCGTTCGCTATGCAGGACATCAGAAATTCAGGAATAAATTTTATGGAAATTTCGAGGAGCAAGTTCACTTGCATGAAATTCACTGAGTATTGAAGTGAAGTGAAACAAAATAATCACTAAAGCTGAATCTTAAAGGCTGCGTCGGGATAATAAAAAAGTTGTCTTGCAATCGCATCAAATGCTCGTAACTACAGTTTCAAAGTGAAACAAACACCAGTTCCTTAGTATTTGAGGGGTCTTAACCCTTTAGTGTCACGAGTGGTAAATCTACATTGAATTGCTAAAAAATTGTTATATTAATTTTGTGTCCTTTAACCAAAATAAATTTTTTTTTGCAATGTAATAGTATGTACATACTATTTACACTCTGTTCTTTAATTAAAAATAAAATATATAATATATAAAAAACCACACTTAAAATCCTCAAAACAAAAAAGGAAAATTAAAATATAACCACAATAAATGTTTGTTCATATAAATCGAACGTGACAATTGGGTTAAATAAATTCCCTCAGCAAAATTCGAAATCTTTAGCCATTTGTGGGTCCCAGCTGGGTGGACCACGCCCACCGGGGAAACTGTTATATACGCCCACAACAACCAATTTACTCGGCACACAAAGCGGGCAAGCAGTGCGGGCCAACAACTTGTTGCTTACAAGCAGTGCTCAGGAAAACAATGTTTGTGCACCGAAAAAAAATATATATTAACTTTTGTAATCTGATAAAATTTATCAATCAAAAAAATTAATTACAAAATAATATAAAATAAGTATAAGAAAATAATTCACTTATTTATTTTAGAAATTTATGAACTGTTGTTACAATATTTAATTTAATGAATATAATAACTCTTATTTTTATTCAACATTTTTAGTTTCTTTGGAATTTGTTCAATATGTTATGTTTAATTTATATAATAATATTTGTATTACCAAAGAAAACTCTTTCTGAATTTCTTATAATTAAATTTTTTTCGGTGCAGTGGATGAAAGGACGGGAAAATGGGGGAAAATGTAAGGCGGCTCGGCCAGCAGCCTCGGCAGGCGATTTTCGCCGGATGCCGTACCATTTTCCAACGGAACGCAGAGCAGAGCGGTGCGAAAATCGGAGTGAAGCGTCATCGTTTAGCCGCCGATAACAGAACGCGTTCTATATTTCTTTTTTTTGCCCGTCTTTCTGAATGCCTTTTGTGTTTTGTTGTTGTACGTGACGAGCGGTGAACTGAAACAGAATCAATTGTTTAAATTTTCAATGAATGGCAGTGGCAAACGATTCAATGAACTAAATTGGCTGGGGGCAACCGTGTAAGTGATCTCTTGGCACCTGTGCTTGGCAATAGCTATGTGAATATCAGGTGAAAATATTTTAGAAAATATTTCAGAGAATATTTCAGTAAATATTTCAGAAAATATATCGCATAATTAGCGCGCCGCACGAGTCCTAATTTTCGCTAGTTTAATTAAGTAAACAAACGAATTAAATATTTTTGCGTACAGAGTACAAATAAATAATTCGATTTCTGGCCGCACTCACTAATTTTGTGTGGGCCTTATGCGAAAAGTTGTTTCGGTGATTGGCGGGAAATGAGTGCAATAATTTCGCAAGGTTGGCAACTTTTATGCCCAGTAGATCCTTGTGGGGATTGCGGATTGGGGATTCCGGAGGATTCGTGGCCAGTCCAGCGTGCGTAATTGCATTTGGTGACCCAGACGCTGTGGCTGAAGTAATTTGTTATTATAATTGATCCGACAAGAATGACCGAATAATATGGCATTATTTCGCATGTCCGCTTTTGATTGTGTGTGTGGCATTTCCGTTTCCGGCCTGCAAATGGCGCTAGCATCATTAACCGCATTGACGGCTTTTCTCCTCCGACTCTATTAATTTCATTTTTTTTCTCTCTTTAGGCTGCCAGACAAAACAATTCATCATCAATATTCAGCATGTGTACATATAATTATTCTGCTGCCAGCTTTTTGCGCCCACCACTCCCATTGATTGGCCATTTGTATCTTATGCAGCGGGAGGTCTTGCTAGCCAAAAAAAAAATAGGAAGAAATCCTTGTTCTTTTCCCTCCCATTGTTGACAATAAATTTCAATTTCTTGCATAATTTATGCAAGCAAACGTTTTCCAATTATTTGTATTTTATGGTCGCTTCAAGATGAGCAACAAACCCCCTTTCTAGGGCTTCTCTTCTTTCCCAAGTACAAGTACAAGTATCAAGTATCAACAAAACTATGCAAAACAAAACAATTTGCCAAAAATGTTGCAGATGCTTGCGTATTTCGTGTAGGGTTTCCCTTGGTTTTTGGGGGGAAACTTTGCCATACACTGCGTTCCAGATTTATTTGGCCAAAATGTAGGAGTCGTAAAACAATATGGAGAGACGGAAATTCGTGTCTTAATTTTTTTTACAGCTGAGCAAGCAGTTTATTCTTATTTGGAATTTTTCTTGACAAGTGTCTTTTTTAACAGCGGATAAAAAAGTACGTGTAAGTTCTTATTTTTAGCTCAAATGTTTTTGAATTTAGAAAAAAAAACTCTATTAAATAAATTTAAAAAAAACTGTAATTGTTCAAGGCAAAACAAGCAGTTAAATAAAACTTAAAAATCTTTACATTATTGGTTGAAATTAATTAGATAAAACTTTTGTTGCTAAAAAGATTTGTTAGTATGGAATTCAAATAAAATTCTATAAAATAAATAACAAAAATTCGAATTACAATTTTTTTAATAAATAGCAAAATTACACTTGGAAAATAATGGAAACTTTTTGTTGTTAAACTGATTTTCTTGGCTTGAGGTACCAAACCCTTTATTACAGTGTAGTGATGACAGACACTGGTTTTAGTATCGTCTGCGACAGAATGGCATGTCAAACGGAATCTGATGAATAGGACTATGGAACTATAGGAAGCATTTCAATTATACTTTGTCTCAAAGGCGATGATAAGGCGGGAATATTGCAGTGGATTTAATTCAAAGGAAGGGGCGCGGGCCATTGAGACAGTAAATGCAATTAATGCTCATTAGTGCTTCAGGACGGGCATTTGAATTGATGGCCAACAAAGGGCCTCCTCCTCGTCCTTTCTCGTCCTTTAACCTCCCATTTACCATCTTCCGTCGTCCTGTCTTCCTTACCTGAGGACTAATTGCCTGGCCGAGACACTTGCAAAAATAAATAACATGCAAGAATGTTTAGCCAGGCGCCATTTCCATCATGGAAACTGTCCCAGTGCCCCGGTAATAAATTAATGCCGCAAATTAAAGTTTAGCCCGGCTAAATCCTCTTACTATGCCGGCGCACTCGTTTTGTGCAGAGAGGCTTCTGTAGAAACTCAATCAAGCGAAATGAGTTTTGATTAAAAATATAACCAAGTTAGGCAAGAACTTTGCAGCTCATCCCGTCTCTTCCATTTTCCCACATGTGCCCTTGTCCTCCCTTTTTCGATCGATGTGCATTTCATTTGAGCTTTTGCCCCGTGGCATTTGCTTTGTCGCTCTGTGACGAAATGCAATTAAGTTCGCCCAACCACGGCTGCAAAAACAGTGCCACATTTAAGCATCGCCATTAATTAGACAATAAACTGATTTACAACATGGGAGAATAGGTGCGCAGACACAGGTGGATTGGCTGGTTCGCTGGTTGGTTGCTTGATGCTTCAATATATATGTGGAGCCCATTCAGGGGACCCCTTATGCCCTATATGTATATTCCATTTCCTTTGGCACCATTTCCCCGCAGAGTACCAAAGCCCAACTCGGGCAACTCTTTGAAGCCTAACCAAATTAGAAATGCACACACGAATGGACAGCCACAAGCGACTCAAATTCCCTTCGTTATCGCGAAATACTGCAAGAAATAAATATTTTGATTTTAAAAATATTTAAAAATAAAATTAAAAGTAAATTAAAGTAAAAAAAAACCTAATAATTGTATAAAATTATTTAAAATAAATTATCATGGTGAATATTAAATGCTTTATTGTTTTAAACTTACATTTTTTGTATTAAGCACAAAGTGCCGTTATTTTTAATAAAGAAAAATATTTGGAAAGAAAATTGAAAATTCTGATTTTTGTGCTATTTTATTTATTTAAAAAATGTTTTTTTCAGCGCATTAACCCATGACAAGAGTTAGCCACACTGAACCACCCACAATGGGAGCAGCCGCCTCGGATTCGCAGTCGGAAAATGTGGAGGCGGCTTCGCAGAGCCAAATGCAGGATAATCTGCGCATATTTTTAAAGCATTTGTATGCCGAGTGCGTGTACCGATACCAGAATGTCACATACGATACGGAGGACCCATCAGTTCCACTTGGCGCAGCAACAGGTGAGTGGCGGCCACCAGGCGTATACGTGATTTGCCGCATGCCCAAGTGCACACAGCAAAAAGGAAAATAAAAAAAACAGGAGCATAAAATAAAATTAAATGAAATTAAATTAGGGCCCATCTGATTCCATTTAGTGCGATGAAATCTTAAATTGATGAAGTACTCATTTACTCCCTTAATTTAAACTTTGATTCTTTTACAATAATTTGGCAAATTATTAAATTTAACTAATTCATTTACAATGTTTTTGCACTTACTAAATTATTCATTTAAAATGTTCTCAAATTACTTTGTCTTTTCAATTAAATTAAAAAATAACAATTCATGGTTGAGCAACTTTTTAAGCATGGTAATTTAATTCCATAATCATTTCCATTGTATAACTTCAAAATATTTTGAATTAACTTAATTAGGTATTAATTAGGTAATCCCAAATATTTGATGTAGTAAGTAATCCAATTTTAATGGCCTTTCTTGCCGTGCACAGACTACGACTTCGATTTGCCCGAGAACTTTAGCCCGGTGCCGCGATATCTGGAGAACGCCGCCCTGAACGAGGGCGCCATTGACATGCGGAACGTGGACGCGGTGCTGGCGGAGAAGGAGGAGCTGATGGCCACCGTTGTCAGTGCCACGATGGCCACAAATCAGCGACAGGCGGAGGAGGGGGGGGAAGAGGAGCGACGGCTCTTCTGCCCCCTGAACTTTGACGGATATCTCTGCTGGCCAAGGACTCCGGCAGGCACCGTGCTGAGTCAATATTGTCCCGATTTCGTCGAAGGATTCAACAGCAAATTTCTGGCCCACAAGACGTGAGTTAAATGCCCAAAATGCCTGAATATTACGCCCTGCGGGAGAGGATAGATTTTCATTCCGTGCATGGTTTCGCATGGTCAAATAAATTCCGCAATTCGAAATATTCGCCTAAGCATAAATACGGAAGTTCCATGAGTTATTTCGGATTTACTTTAACGGCATAAGATACAATGTTTATTTATGAGAGCTACAATCATGAATCAAAAATTTCTTTAATTTTTTTTAGTATATTAGTTAATAATAAAGATAAACGTAAATATGCTCCAAAGTACCAACTTCAATATGAATATCCGTATAACATTGCTCCAACAAAAACAGAATTTAATAAATTACTCCAATAACTAACAATTACTACATAATACATAAAATTACTCCAACACACATTACACATTCGTACTTCCCAAAGATCTTCTATGAGCATTCGATACTTTATAACCTCACTTTTGCACACCAGCTGGTCACAGCTGCTTCTTCGTCAAGCTAAGTGACTTTTGCTTTGTTAGAAAAGCCCCCCGTACTCGCACTTAGTCAGTCGCAATTATCGTAAGCATTTCGCATTCATAGCTGCCTGGAAAACGGCTCCTGGTTCCGTCATCCGGTGAGCAATCAGACCTGGTCCAATTACACCAACTGCGTGGACTACGAGGACCTGGAGGTAAGTGCTCGCTCCGGCGACATCGCAAGGGGAACCGCAGGGAACAGGGACATTAATCAAGAAAGTTGCCACTGCAGTTTCGCCAGTTCATCAACGAGCTGTACGTGAAGGGCTACACCCTCTCCCTCCTGGCCCTGCTCATATCGATTATAATCTTCTTGGGCTTCAAGTAAGTGTTTGTCGTCGTCGTCTCTCTATATAAGGGGCCATTCCATTCCATTCTGATACTGATGTGCGGATATCCCGTTCGCAGATCCCTGCGCTGCACCCGCATTCGGATCCATGTGCACCTGTTCGCCTCGCTGGCCTGCACCTGTGTGGCCTGGATTTTATGGTACCGCCTGGTGGTGGAGCGAGGTGAAGCCATAGCCGAAAATCCGGTGAGATGCAGAGAGAGAAAAAATAGATACTAATATTTATGTTACAAAATTTCACCAATAAGCTAAAATTACTCCAACACTAAAACGCTATTCTGGTAGTTATTTCTTAAATGAAAGGGGCGCTCTCTTAAGCACCAATATTTCAACAACACTCCAACAAAACTCCATTATGATCTGTCTTTCTAAATTATTGTAATTATATTCTAACAATTCTCCAACATTGTTATAATCTTATTTCAACACCAAAATATTACTCCAACAGTACTCCAACGACTATTTTTTTCCAGTCTGATAACAAAAATACCTTAGGAATAACTGATTTTGTTTCGTGCGCCCAAATGGCCTAACTAACTTATCACGTACTTTCAGCTCTGGTGCATTGGCTTGCATCTGGTGGTGCACTATTTCATGTTGGTCAACTATTTCTGGATGTTCTGCGAGGGCCTGCACTTGCACCTGGTGCTCGTTGTGGTAAGTCAGCCGAAATTGCCCTCAAGTCATCCGCTCTTCTCCCACATCGCCATGCAAATCTCTGTAATTGCCGTGTAAGTCTGCATTCTTTATGAGTGCGAGTTCTGTGCATGGCAGATGTGGTTTGCAGCAGCCGCTGACGTGGCACTGGTTTGCCCCCTTCCAATTTGTCTGAGAGCCAGTCGCAACTTTGGCCAACTGCCCTCCGTCTCCGTCAAGCTGAGATGTCAAGAGTGCCCGGCGAGTTACTAACCAATCCCCTTCTATCCGTCAGGTCTTTGTCAAGGACACGATTGTGATGCGCTGGTTCATCGTCATCAGCTGGTTCTCGCCGATTCCCGTTGCCATCGTCTACGGATTGGCCAGGCACTTCAGCAGCCCGGACAATAAACAGTGAGTCGTAGTTTTACGTAATCCAATTAGCAGTGATACTCCTGAATCTTACACAAGATTTCATTGAAACGGAAAACGTGATCTTCACTTTTACCAATGATAGTTACATATTATTAAATGTCTTTTAACTATTTTACTAAATATCCGCTGGACACACAGTGTTCCTACATTTTTGTTTTTCAAAATCACACGGAAAGTGTTATGGATTTTTGTTATTATTTTTTTCTCTGTTCAAAACGGTACGCATTTTTGGTGTAGGACCATTTTTGGCCAAATTACAGCAAAAAAACAAAAAGAAAAATTCAAAATTTGGCCAAAAATCCGGATCCCATTTTTACACAAAAAAATAATTCGTTTTATGACCGAAACAATAAAAATATTGATCCAAATATGGATTGTCATACCTTTCTGAACTCGTTATTAAATTTCCTATCGATTGGCATTTAAACTTGGACATTTTATTTTTTTGTAATTTTTCGTAAAAAAATCATGATGTACCCCCTTATAAAAAAATTGAAAATGGTCGAAAATTTTATTTTTCCAAAATCACACGTAAAGTGTTATGGATTCTTTTGCTATTTTGTTCTCTGTTCAAAACAGTGTGAATTTCTGGTGTAGGACCATTTTTGGCCAAAATACAGCAAAAAAACCAAAAAAAAAAAAATTGAAAATTTGGCCAAAAATCCGGATCCCATTTTTACACAAAAAAATAATTCGTTTTTTGACCGAAACATTTTTAAATTTTTCACCAATTTTCGCACAATTTAATTTCTTGCAGCTGCTGGATAAATGACAGTCTCTACCTGTGGATCTTCTCAGTGCCGATAACCCTCTCCCTGCTGGCTAGTTTCAGTAATATATGGAGGTCCCTCGAATATTACAAGGTTATTAACCCATTTTCTATGTCTCCCCGCCAGTTTTTCTGATCAACGTTCTGCGGGTGATCGTGCGGAAATTGCATCCCCAGTCCGCCCAGCCCGCTCCGCTGGCGATTCGAAAGGCGGTGCGGGCCACCATTATCCTGGTGCCGCTGTTCGGGCTACAGCACTTCCTGCTGCCCTACCGCCCGGATGCCGGTACCCAGCTGGATCACTTCTACCAAATGCTCTCCGTGGTGCTGGTCAGTCTGCAGGGCTTCGTGGTCTCCTTCCTGTTCTGCTTCGCCAACCACGATGTCACCTTCGCCATTCGCACCCTGCTCAACAAGTGGCTGCCCAGTTTGGTGACCCCGCCGCCGGCCGGGAGTAATACTGGACAGATGGCCACCACCACGCCCAGCCGCGAGTTGGGCGTTTAAGGCGTACAGCTCGAGGGTCGAGCGAAATATTGACCGCATTGCCGAGCAAAGGTTTTGATCGCCCCTCCACAAAAGCAGAGTATTGGCGTCGAATTGGCATTACTCTTTAGGTATTTTCAACTTAATGTTCAGTCAGATATTTGAAGCACTTAATGAGTCTATTTGCTGCTCTAATATAATAACAATTTAATCCAGTTTAAAATAAGAAGTTTAAGAAACTTTAAGAACTTTTAAAAACTTTTCCTATAAATTCCTCAAAATATTTTCGTAAATCTATCTATTGAATTTTCAAAAATTTTGAACTAAAATTAATTTAAACTTAGACAAGTTGTTAAAGGCATTTTAATACCGTCTCAAAAAAATTGAATTTAAAATATAAAAAAAAATAACAACATTAAAGCATTTAATGTTTAAACATATGTGTAAGCCAAATAAATTGTTATACATATTTAGTAGATCCTGCGTAGAGGATGTCCCTTCTAAGTATTTAGGTTTCAGACAGCTATCCCTGATGAAACTAAAAAACAGTTTATGCCATATCCAGAGAAATTGCGGGAATCAAGCGTCAAGAATATAGTGTAATGGTTCTGCGAACGATTTTAAAACCAAATACTATGTGTACTATTTTATGATATATGTTAAAATACGAGTCCTGAGAGGAAATGAGCACAGACGCAAAATGAAACATACGTACCCATGTACCTAATACAACTTTTTTTTTGTCTATCTCGTTAAGATATATACGACACTATGATATTTATATATATAAATATGTGTAATGTTTTGATGCTGTACATGTCAGATATATATATATGATATTTATTCCTCTTAGCCCAGCACACTTACGTAGTGAATAAAACATGTTAACTGCAACCAATGTGTTTCATTGTTCAATTTCCAGGGAATAAAAACAAGCTGCATTTTTTTTGGTAAATTTTTCATTCAATTTTATTTTATTTTTTTTTGTCGATTTTCTTTTGTCATATTTTTATTTTATTTTGTATACCATTGCTTGCCGGCTTTTTGTTGTTTGGGTTTACTTTTTGTAATCGAGTTTCGTTTGGATTTCGTTTTTGGTTTTTTTTTTTTGGTTTTTGTTTATGAAAGAGCAAAAGAGTGTAGAACAAAACTAATACGTACAATAAAATACAAATATAATAATAATTTACATACATTCATATAATTTATATGTACGAGTATAGTAAAATTTACGTTTTCATCTTATCGCTTTTGTTTTCCAATATAAGTTATATAATAATATGCATCTAAATTTGAGTTTGAGTCACCTCGGTATCATTTCCTTTATTGTGTGAGTTGAGTTGGTGTGATCTGTTTGTGTGATCTGTTTCGTGTGTCTGTGTTAAGTTAGCTATATTTATGGTAAATACATACAAATATGCGTCTAACCATTTAGAAATATTAGAGGCGCCGGAATCGAAAGAGATTTAAATCCGAAGAAATGTTTTAAATTTAAATATCGATGATAGGGAACTAGGGAATCACTTTTCGCTGAAGAATTCGCGCTGTCTGATCGAAACCTCTTCAGATCCATGTAGACCTCTAATATATTTGACTTATACGTATGCAATTCATTAAGTCGGAGCTTTGAGGTTGCGGACTGTGTGACTTCGGGAGTGTACAAATTAATTGAAATAGTTCTACTCAGGGGCTACGAATACAATATCGAAATGTGAGTAAGTAAGCATATATAAAGTAAGGTAAGTACATGGGTATGCGGTATATGGTTAACTAATTGGATAAGTACGATCGCAGATCGCAGGGTAATGCATAAGTAGGTGCTCCCCTTGGATGTGCACGAAAAAGTATATAAATATTTGTACGATACGCTATAGACAATAATAATTAGCATACACAATCAAATGGATAATAATTAATTAAGTTTGAAGTTGAGTTCTGATTTTTTTTTTTTTTTTGGTTTTGATTTGTGATCTTTGTTCTTGCACAAACACATATATAGTTGGCTTACATACATATATGTATATGCATAACGGTTATCGATTTTCTTATGCAAAAAATTGATTTAAATATTTTTGCGATTTCTTTTTGTTATGTTTGGTTTTAATTTAATTTTTATTTACTTAGTTACTTAGTTTTGTTTGGGCGCGTTCCGTCTGACAAAGCGGCTACGTATATTTTTTTGTCTTCTCCTTATTGTTTTTATTATTTTTATTTATTTTCTTGAATTTTGCAAATCATTCAACATTTTATCTCTTCTGGTTTTTGTTTAAATCTAAAGCAGTTTTTATTTAGCCAACTGCTTGTAAAAAGTCGCTAGACTGCTTGCACTGCTTACCGTGTCTTTTGCCTGAGGCGACCATTAAATTGTTCGAATTTCCGGTTTTATAACGCTTTTTGGCTTGTTTTCTCGCTTATTTCTGTACTTTTGCATAATCTGTCGCACGTTTTCTCGATGCTTAAACACTAAATTGAAGTTTCATATTCGCTAATATGCATGCAATCTCGTCTTAGCTTAGATTTTGGTATCGATGAAATCGCCTTACGTGTCTAGATTTTAGTGTATATCAATAAAAATGTTGGAAGTTGATTTTCGGGTGTAGCTTCACTTTCGCTTTTTGGTTTTTCTATCTTCAAATTCTTCGTTTTGGTGTTGCTCTGTTACGGTTTTCGATTCTGTTATCGGGGCTATAATTTCATATTTTCGCTATCCTGGCCATACAAATAGACATTTACATCTATATATATATATAAATATGTATTTGTTGTATTTAATTTTTAAATGCATTTCATGCTTAGTTGATGATTTTCATTGTTGGGTTCAGTTTTAGTTTTGCATTCTGCTGTTTTTGTTATTGTTTGTAATTTTTGTATTTCTTGACTAAAATTAATATCGAAGAACCTTCGCCAACTGATCGGTGTGTGGATTTGCATAAATCTGCGTGTGTGTTTTAGTTTTCGGTCTTTATTTAGCTGACTTTAAACTAATATGCTTTGGTTAATATGGGTGTTTTATTCATTTTTGTTTTGTTTTTTTCGGGTAAATTGTAAGTGGCGGCGTAAGTGCCATGAATGAATGTGACCGAGTCGCTGAGTTGCGATTTGTACAACTGCGTTCCGTTCGCCTCCCTCCGTCCGATATATATATGGGTGTATATATATATATAGTAAGTCAGCATGGGCCAAAACAGCCAACTCGCGCCACATCTCCATATTGCTTTTGTGAATGACACACGCGCCTGCGCAGCAGCGTTGCGGCGGTTATTTTGCGGATATTACTTGATTACTTGATTATTCCATATGCCATATTGAGTATTGAGTAGGTTAACTAGTCGCCGGGAAGTGGAAAACGAATCAGCAATCGATTGAAGATCGAACTTTCGCTTTGAGTGCCAACGGCGAACCGTTTTCGCTTGCAAGCAGTCAACTGCTTGCGAGCAGTTCTCTTTCGAGGACTTCCGGTCCTCTGCTGATCTCTTCGTTTTTAGGTAATTTTAGGTATTTTTTTAATGTATTTCACATTTCACTTTGCTCATATTCCTTTGAATTTCGTGATTCCGTAGTGGTTTCTCTTATCCTTGTGTATTTTGTATATGTCGTTATACATACTTAATACAACTATATATATATATATGTATATATATATATATGTATACTTTAATAAATTTTACTATAAATCTTTGTTTAAAAAATTTTACATCATTTATATTATATATTTAAAAATTTGGTGTTTTCAATTTGCATTCGCAACTTCCTCTCAACTTCAGTTTTTGCTTTTGTTTGGTTTTCCTTGGTTTTCCTAGTTTAAAGTTTTGTTTTCTTTCTTTCTTGTCTCTATTATTTTTAGTGTTTTATCGCCTCATGGCCGATTGCCATGTAGATGTGGCCTGACCCTTAAGCCCTAAGTACACAAAAAAAAATGTTTGCTTCCTAAAAAATGTTCATATCTCCTCACGTTCACATTTTCTCGCCATCCGTTAAACTACAGACACACACATTGATTGTTGGTGGACTCTACTAAATGATCTCGGATTTGGAAACTAGAATATCGGATTGAAAAATCGAATTTACTTAGATGCGCGTACATATAGTTCGTGTGTTTGGTTAGATATTTATTTATATAGGCGTAAAACTTAGTTAAAACTTAGTCATACTTTATAGAGCGTTGAAACTTAGTTTGTATTTTAAATATCTTTTTTTATAAATGCGAGTGCTGTTGTTGTTTTGTTTTTGGTGTGGTAAATGGTCTTGTGGTGTGTGGAGCGATTTGCACGGCTGAAGTTCCGATTTTTGCTGGCCATATTTCGATATATCTTCGATCCGATCCAATTGTTCAATGATCACTTCAACTGTGAAAGCGTTTTGCCTGCAATATTGCCAATTTTCAGGTGGGTAGAGATTAGAGCTGGCAAGCCATCGATAGTAAATGGATAGTGTCATCGAAAATATCGAACTAATTATCGACTTCGATTGCTGGCTCCAAGGAAAAAAATCGATACTACCAAGAGAATAATCGATATATTACCAGCTCTAGTTTGGGTGTGTGTGTGTGGATATTTGAGGAAAAAAAGGAAACAAATTTTTGTGTTTTAGTTTTTTGTGTTTTTTTCTTTTTTTTTTTGAATAGTTTTTGGAATAAGTCACACATTTATTTAATAATAAATATATATTTTTAGTTGTAGTTATGTTTTTTTTTTTTGGTTTGCTTTTGTTTTGTTTCGCTTTGTTGCATTCAATAAGTTATAATAATTATAAAAATGGAATAATAAGTAGGCGTAATAATATATAATTTAATATAATATAATAAGTTTTCTTGGTTTCATTTACTTTGGTTTGCACTTGACGAATACGAGAATACAAATCTTAGACGACGAAAAAAGGGTAATTAAATCTGGTTACATATATATAATAATGATTACGTGTGAGTGTGTTTTTCGGTGCTGGGGGTTGGGTTTTGGGTTTTCTTGTTACGTTTGGAGGATATATCGCGGCTTTATCTTCGATTTTCGTTTCGTCTTCGAGTGTAAATCATGGCGAATCGAATTAAATATAAGAGCTGAATAGCACTAGAATTAATGTAATGTAATGTAAGGTAAGTTAATGTAAGTTAAGGTTGCAAAACGAACACAAAATACAATACAATACAATATATTTATGCATATCCATTATAATAAGTACTTAGGTAAGCTGAGAGAGTTATGTTGGTAAATCTTAAATCAATAGACATTAAATCATTTGGTTAGCTTGTTTAAATACTTTGTTTAATTGAATATAATCGAATTGAATTACATATACATAAGTGTTAAAAAAAAATAGTTACTATATATTGCGACTTAGATCATTTTCGTTTGTTATTCATATTTTTGCGGTTTTTTATTTATCGTTTTTCGTTTTTTCTTTTCTTTTATTTTTACTTCTTATTCCCTCTCATTTTTTACTCATTTGTCAATTTATAGACATTTGTCTTGCACATCTTCCTTTTTCTAAAGTTTGCCTTAGTTTCTGTGTTGTGTTTTTTGGTTGCCTCATTCAAGCTTTGTTTTTTTTTTTCGTTTTTTGTTATTTGTTTCTTGGTTTAGATAATTAAATTAAATTATACAGATGGAAATAAATCAATTTTCACTAAGATTTCATTAGAATTACAATCATAATAATTTCGTTTAGCGTACAAATCAAATGATAGACACATCATAACTCGCGCTAATATTCGCAATTTCGACTATTGTCCCATATCATATCGCATCATATCATATAAGATCAGATCAATCTATAGTCTAGGTGTCTAGGTGTCGTCAAATCAAACAGATCGTGGAGTATTGGAGAGGTCTAGTCCAGATTGGCGGGTTCGCCTAAGTGGTTTTGGTCTTGTTAGTCTTAAAGCTGACCTGGAGCACCCGATTGCCCAGGGTGTAGCCGTTCAGCGACTGGATGGCCACCACGGCCTCGTCGTAGTTGGTCATGGTGACGAATCCGAAGCCCTTGCACTTGCTGGTCTGCAGATCGCGGATCACCTTCACCGACTGAACGGCCCCGAAGGGACCGAACAGCTGCCACAGCACGTTCTCCTCGGTCTCCGGGGCCAAATTGTAGACGAATATACACCATCCCGAGCCGGTCATTGCGTTTCCGGGCAAGATCGAGTTGGCCAAGAGGTCGCCAGCCAGCGGTGAGTACCTAAAGTGCATTTGCGATTCAAGCCGGCAATGAGACAAACAAATAAAATTAGTTAAGTGCTTAATGGTGCAGGGATCTACATCAATAGTATACGGAATATTAGGTTCTCTCCTAGGCCCTCCTTTACACCTAACTATAACTTTGGGATCTTTTGTTTTCGGGATTTTCAAGGCACATGCTGAGTTACTTTGATAAAATTCTACCTATCATTTTTCATATTTTTCTTTTATTAAATATTTTCTTTATTAAATACTAGAAATAGGTATGCATTTTGAGGTATTTTCGTATACCTTACTTTAACTTTAAAAAGCGACTTTGATTTATAATTCGTTTATAGCAATATTGAATTATTCTGGTATTCACATAAATACTTATTTTATTATTTGTCTTGTATTAAAAAAAAATTTAAATTTAATCCTGTTAATAATTATAGATTTGTTTAACACCTTTTTAGACTTTTAAGAGGCATGCTGAAAACACAGAAATTAAACTGATAAATGTTAATTAAAACCAAATTTAACATTATTTAAATGTAATATTTTCTCCTGAGACGCTCTATTTAAATATTATTATTCTCCGAATTTTAAAATCAAGATAATAAACTTTGTATTTGAATAAAAGGCAACTCTTACATGCAAACGAAAAAAAGCAAATACAAATAAATTATAAATAAATCAAAGGAACTTAAAATATATACAAACGATGTATCAACATAATTGCTAGACATTTATATATATATATTTGGATATATTTCCATACTTTCAGCCAAATAAATAGAATAACAAAATAGCAACAAGATCAATAAATTCACCTTCGCAGGCCCTTGTTAATCGCTAACATGGGACTCTTTCCAATGCTAAAAATGATGATAAAGGTTTTTTTAATAGACACCAAAAAGAAAAAAAGAAGTAACAAAAGGGTGTGGATAATTAGTACAAATTAGTTAGTCAACAAAATGGCAAAATATACGTATACACAAACAGAAATTAAGTACTTAATTTAAGTAACCCTAGGAATTTGACTTAAAGTGTATAAATATATTTTGGATTCTAATATTCCATCAACTCTATTATAAAGTAAGTAAAATTAGTCTGTCATCTTTTAATATAGAACAAAAATGGTGGCAAATTAAATATTTTTAATAATAAATAATTGATCTTTAAAATATAATATTATTTTAGTATTTTCTAGTATTTTTCCTAGTATTTTTAGTTATTATAGCGATTTTGCAAGTATTAATCCTAAGTTCCCTATAAAGATTTGCTACTTTTCTCCTTATCTAGGGCTATAATACGAACCTTATGCGACCGGCGGAGGGCAGAGCTCCGGCCAAACGCCGGGTGGCCGCTGCCGCCTGGGGAGTTAGGTAGGCGGTGAGGGGCGGGGCGATCTGGGCCTTGGCGCTATTGCTCGGATTATTGGCAAACTTAACGGTAATCGGTTCGGCATAGCCCTTCGGGGTCTTGCCATTCAGCTCCTGGATGGCTCGCTCGGCTTCGTTGCGCTGATCGAAACGGATAAAACCGACGCCCTTCGATAGACCTATAAAATAAATACCATTATTATGATGAACATATTATTATATTTTTAAAAAATGTTATTGATACCATATAATAATATATTACAAATTGGAATAAAGTTTTAAAATACATCAAGTTCAAAACTCACCAGAAATATTATCACAGAGTATACGAGATGTAATTATTTTGCCGAACGAAGCAAACATCCCCTCCAAGTCTGGTTGTGATAGATTTTTCGGAAGACCCGATACATATAAATTAGCACCCTTAATAGATTCTGAGCTTGGACGGGCGTATGATACTTTAATAACCTTATTCTGCAAACGCAGACCGTTCAGGGTGTTCACAGCCTTCTCAGCATCCTCGGCCCTTACGTAATTAACAAAGCCATAGCCCAGACTCTGACCTAAATCGAATTGAAAATAATTGTTAGTCGCATGATAATGGTCTTTGTTTTAGGGTTCTGATTAGGGAGTGCTTACCTTGCTGCAGTGCCGGGTTGAGAGCGGTCAACGATGCTGGCAAGACTGAAAATAAATGTAAAATAATAAAATTAGTTGTTGAAAATTGAATATGTTACTGAAAAAAAGGATAGCTTAGGAAATGTTAAACAGAGCCGAATAAAACATGCTTGGTGTTATTTTAAAAGTATCGCTTACACAAATGGAAAATTTACATAAAGAAAATAATATAATCTTAGTATTAATCTAAGTATTTATAAACGATTATTTATTATTAAATTTTTTTTTTTAAGAATTTGTTTTGAAATTTTTTAAAAGAATGCCATACAAATATATTTTTGTTTTAGAACCTACATTTTAAAATATATAATTTTTGGTGTAGAATTGTATAACAAATGTTATAATATAAATGAGCTTAAAAAAGGCACTGTGTATACACGATGCATCAGCAATTCCGCAGGACTTTAAATATTGGCATAAGCATTTTAGAAATATATAAACTAAGGGGCCATAGAAAATTCTACACATGCTGATGCATCGTTTACAACCGGCTAAAAAAGGCCAAACAATGGGAAAATAGGAAAATAGTCGTAAAATCATTGGTTAATATTTACCCAAATTACCTGAGACTTTATCACGCACCAGTTTGCAACTCTCGAGCTCACCGATGCTGGAGAAGAGCGATCGCATCTCCTCCTGCGTCATGGTTTGCGGCAGATAGTTGACGATCAAATTGGTGCGCGACTCATCATTGCTGCCATCGACGGAGCCATTGGCACTGCCGTTCTTCACTATGTCCATGGCGTTGGTCATCCTGATTCTGATTCCGATTCTGATCCTGTCCTCTAGTCCTGATTTAGTCCTTTCGGTTAGTAGTTAATCTCACTGCTTGGTTGGTTGGTTTTCGCTTATAAATTATTCTTCTCTGATCGGCGATTTTCTGCGCTTTGCACAACTGCTCGTTTCTCTTCCCGCCGATTTTATTTGGATTTACTTTGGGTTTGAGGGGGTTTTTAGATCAACTACGATCGCGAAAAAAATGTATTTGCTTTTTAAGTTAAGTTTAGAGCGTTCTCTGTCTAAAACGTTTAAAATTTTATTTATGCTTGAATTAGGTTTACTTTGATTTGTGTTTTTTGGTTTTTCGTTTAGATAAAAGAGTAAATTTTGCTAAATGTGTTTACTTGTTCTTTTTCGTTTTTGCTTCTCCGAATGTTAAAGTTTATTATGATCTTTAGTTGTAGTTTTTTGGTTTTTCTTTTTCGTTTTCTTTGTTATTTTTTATAAAATTGCAAAAATGCAAAAAGATAGCAATAATTTGGTTTTTTCCCTTTTACTTTATACTTTTACTAAATTTGCGCTGGTTTTTGGTTTTTGGTTTTTCTCTTTGACTGGAACTTAGCTTTGGTTTTCAAATATACATTCATATATCGTATATATATATAGTTAGTTGTGTTATCCGTTATCCTCTTGTATATATATATACCGCTTGAATATGATTATTCGTTTATGTTTGCTTTAAATTTATAGTAGTTGGTTTTATTTGGTGGTGTTTGGTTTTGGTTTACTTCTCCTTTACTTCTCCTATTTTCTTTTGCCTCGTTTCTTAGCTTTTTCCTCTTCAGTTTAAAAATCTTCCTTTTTTGCCGGTGATCCGTGTCTTTTCTCTGATAAATGATGGCTGTTCGATTGCTCGCTCGTTTTCACTCAATCTGAAAAAAGGTTAAATAGAATAAAAGTTACAAAAAATGTTGATACATTCAAAAATTAAAAAAAAAAACTGAAATTAACTTTAAAAATATTTTTAAATTTTATTTAAGTAGATGCAAAATTAAAAATCCCTTATTTATCTTAAAACAAAATGTCAAAATATTTTTATTTTTTTAAATTTTATTAAGTTAAATGGAAATTCATTTTAAAATTTCTACCCATGGTCTATTGTTACAATATGCCCTGAATTACTTTCGCTAGAATTCACACACAAAATTTCCCAATTTAGCTGATTACTTTTGTAATCTTTTCAAGGGTAATAACACTAGCACTTTAGCACTTTTTAGCCGAAAAACCTTTTCAAACGCTGTCTCATTTTCGCAGACCGTGCAATATGGTTGCTATCCCGATGAAAAGTGCCGATAAGCGCGTTTCACACACGACTTGGCAGGGACATCGAGTGACTACTGTCGCCGTAATCAGTAATCACCACCTTTACCACTACAGTGCCCACCCCCGTTGAGGTCCGCAGCAAAAGCAGAAGCAGAAGCAGACAAGGGTAAGTCAACGCCGAAATCTGTTTATCAAACAACAATGCGACGCAACTTGATTTTTTCTCCCACTTTTTGTCGACACAAAATATTCGCCTAATGGCTTGGAATTTAATTAAATCGCTGTAGGTAAATAACGCTGAATGGAATCCCGTGTGTAATGTCCCCTGATATATGATACGAATCGAAAGATGCTAGCCCTGCACATTTGCTGATCCCTCCATATCGCTGGGAACAATGGCAAATGGCAGCCAAATCGCATTAAAAGAGTACGTGTCAAATGGTAACTTGTGTTTATTACAAAACGGGGAAATGCCTAACATGTATTCCTTTGAACTTTGCGGAAATTACATTTGCATCGGGGATTAAAGCTTGAATTTCGAAATTTCGTAAAAATTTGATAAGAATAAACCGATTACTTTAGAACAACAAATAATTTTTATAGATTGCTGAACTATATTTTATAAATAAAATTAAAATGTACTAAAACCTACATTAAAAATCATTTTAATAATGTCTAAATATTGCAATCCATTGATCAGAAAAAATAGGATTCCAATAAGATTTTTGCGTTATGATACAATTATTTTAGAATTTTCTTTAAAAGATAATATTTATATTTAGTTTTTCAAGAACAATATTTTAATTTTAATTTATTTATTTTTAAACATTTTAAAATGCCTTTTCTAGTTAATATTAGAATACTCGAATATCCTTCCAATTTGTATACTTTTGTTTCCAATTGGAAATTCGTTGGGGGTTGAAAGAGCACAAAAAAAGGACTTCCTAGATCCTGGCCTCCGGCATCTGTGTGTACTCGTCTGTGTATGTGTGTGTAAAAGGACTGCATTGAAAATAGGGTAAAAACCTGACGCGAAAAACAAACAAACGGGCCGCATGTCCTGCCATAATGTCCTGTCCTGTCCGGGTTCATTGAACCCTTCGTGTGCCTGCCTGCGTTTCGGGCTTAGGCTTGGATTTTCCAGTTTTCCGCCCGTGTCTTTTCCACATTTCCCACACCCGTTTGTTTGCCTTTTTTCGCTCTGTGCAGGGATCGCGGCACGTCAAATGAGGTTTGGCTCCCAACAGCTGTTACTGCGTTCGTTGAACCCTACAAAAGGTGCAATTCTGGGTTAAAAGCCAAGAGCACTGAGCGAAAAAATTAAGGCTAAAAAAACTAAGTGAAAGTAAATTTCAAAAAAAATTCGATTAAATTATGAATATGATCATTTTTATAACGGATCCTTAGCTATTATTCTCTGTAATACTTTTTCAATGTATATTTTAAAAAAACCGACCAAGTTCTGGGAATTTTTGATTATTAATAAATCACCGATAACATTTTATTTATTTAAAAAAGTTCATTAGAACATTTATTTTTTGTCTGTTTTGAACATTCTAAAACCCGTAAAAATATATTTGGTTTTAGAAAACACGTTTTTAATTATTAAAAATATACAACGCTTTATTTTGGATCTTAACCAATTTTTCTTGCCGTGTACTTGAGGTGCGGGATTGAGATGAAAAGAAAAATGCACAAAAGGCGTCGCGAACAAAAGGAAGTGCAGTGGAAATGCAAAAGGGCGCCTCCTCGCCCACAAGGATGCAGGATTCAAGCCGGGGACATCCTTTAATTTCACAGCATGGCGTGACACTGGATAATGCTTGCGACCCCCCTTTGAAACCCCAACCCCCCTTTCGAACCCCTGAAAAGAAAAGGGGCGAAGGAGAAGCGAAAAATGTGTAATTGACACTTTTGCGCCGATATCTGTGACCTCATTTGCGAATGTGTGTCGGTTGGCATTTGCCGAGGGCCTTGAGGAGGGTCAGGATACACATATGACTCCTTGAGACCCTGCCATTCAAGCGGGGCGGAGTCCTTCGGCACAGTATTTATAAGGCATGAAGAAATGTGAACTAATTGGTTTTTTTAGGTTTTTTAAGTATTTCAATTAAATAAATTTTTTTTATTTGGATAAAATAATTATATAATAATTATAAGATAATATAAACAATCACAGCTGATTTAGGTTGCCTTCGAGTAGTCACAAAGAAACTCAACAGCCACATTTGATGCAAAAATTTGTCTTTCTAACGTAAGGTTTTAAAATCTTACGAACATTAAATACTACAAAATGTAGGATATATTTTAAATGTATTTAAATATATATATATATTTTTCACAACTCTTTTGAGATAGCTAAACCGCCTATTAAATGCCTTTTTTTTTTTGCAGCGCAACGAGAACGCAAGAAAAACAAATAAGAGATGTCATGGAAATTTTCAATGACGCCGCCCCCGCTTATTGATTTATTTCGGCAGGCTTTTTGGGTAAGAGTAAATATAGATGGCTGGATAAACTTGATTAGATCATGGCATTTACCACTTACGTGCTTTGTTGGCGAGACGAAATCAAGAAGTTCTGGGAGCGAGGTGCGGTCGAGAAGTAGCACTGTCATACAGTGAGTTTTGTGGGGCGGGGGGACTGACTATATAATAGATGTATATTGATTGCACAAAAAAACTTTCATTCGCGTCGACTCGCTCGCTCGCTCTCTCTCTCTCTCTCCTTTTTTGGCCTGCACGCTCCTTTGTCCAACGATTTCCTGGCTATATAGTATATATATATATATCGCCGACGATTGGGGGATCTGATGAATCTCGCGTAGTAGTTGATAGTCAGACACTCGAGGCACACACTCGCAAAAAAATGCAAAAGAATTGGGGATTTGACTAGGGTCTGTGTGTATGTGCTAGCGATTGCAACTCTACTCGACTTTTCCCAAGTGTTCTATAATATTGCACGATTATCGAAGTCGAGTCCCGGGAATTGCACGGTGTTTTTTTCGTTTTTTATTGCTTTTTTAGTTTCTAGTTTTTTAGTTGTTAGCTTTTAGTTTTAGGTAAAAAACCGAGAACACAACAAATTCGTAACTGAATATACATATATAGAAGTATATATACAACACAAAAACCGGTGCAGAGGAGTAAAAAATTATAAATGAATGTTCTCGAACGAGAAACACAACCGAATGGAATCAAAACCGAACGAAAGCAACGAACGAACACGTACGACTGAATCGAATGGAGGAATACGGCGTCAGGACTTGGGCCTCAGCCCGATATCTACACATGTATTACGTACATGTGTATGTGTATCCTAGCTAGCCGTATCCTTGTATCCCTGTATCCTTGCATCCTTGTCGCCGGCCCCCAAAAGCAGCGGTGGGTGCAATAGAGACGGAGCGATCCGGCGGAACGAAAGAGAGCGAAAGCCACTACCACCACCGAATATCCTTCGACCACTCTGTCTCTCGCTATCCCTGTCCTTCTCTAGAGTCCTGCCGGTACACACCCTTTTTCGGGAGAGCGCAGGACACGCACACAGACAGCGACAGAGAGAGAGCGGAAAATGGATGGGGTGGCAAAGCATGCGAGGTGGGGAAACCAGAGTACTTGCACCAAAAAAATAAGTTTGTGAATGTTTACAAATTTAAATATAATATTATTTTTTTAAGTGCCATTCCGAGGCTTTAAGGATAGTTTCTATATATTTTATTTATAATTAAAAAAAGTTATAATTAAAAAAAAAAAGATTTTTTCAAAAATTATGTATATGTCCTTTTTAATTAAGTTTATTTTCATAATAATTATTAAGAACACAGAGTAATATTTTTATTAAAAATAAAAATCAGTACCAAAATTAATACATTTTATGAAAATTTATATATAAATTGAGATTTCATTTTTTTTAAAGGTATTTCTTTCACATTCTTAAGATTGCCAGTGTACTTTTTGCTGTTGGTATGATCGGGGGTACGAAAACTTGACTGAATGTGAATGATGCAAATTATATCAGGCCGAGATAATGGGACAAGGCTCTCACTCTACAATAAACTCGAGCAATGTTTTTGTCTGAGCTTCAAGGAAAACATGAAAAAAAGGGAATTTAATGGTCATATACTTGGAAGCATTGTAATATTTGAAGGATTAGCTTAAAGTAAATTAGCTTAGAATATATGTATGAATTAGTAATATATATTAAGCGATCAGCTTAAGTTATTCCATTAAAAGGATCAAGCAATTTCGATTGAACAACGATTTAAATCAAAATGAAATCCTATATTGTACCTACTTCTGTTCTCTTATATTTTTTAACAAAGCATTTTACAGATTTATTATAATAATATAAATAATAATAAAATTTATTATAATCAGTTCAAAGGAATTTACTTAATTTAATATCTATATGACGTTTTTAGTTATATAGAATCCATATTAAAGCAAAATTTGATAGAGAACATTTATAGATAAATTCATGAAAAACAGACTCTCAGACAGGCGAAAAAGTTTTTCCCTCCTGCTGGGCTTTCCTATCCCCTTCCCTCTTTTCCCTTTTATTTATTTATTTTTTGAATACTGAGTGATGCAGCGGTAGAATGGGAGATAAAGAGAGAGTGTGAGAGGGAAAAGAAGGATGGGAAAGAGAGAAAACTTTTTCGGGGGTTGTGGTGAGGAGGGAAAAAAAAAAAGAGAGAGCACCTTGCAACCGAGGAATATTAATCAGGCGCACACAGACATACACTTGCCTCTCACACACACAGCGAAAAAGAGTCCTTCAAAGGACTCTCACACGCACACATGCAGCATCTCTATCACGCACACAGGCACATTGGGAAAAATCCACACACACACAGCTTCCGTGTTATAAATAATGAAATTTCAACATTTCGCTTGACAACAGTAAAGAGAATTTTTGGGGGGTTTTTTCGCAAAGGGTGGGTGGATGGGTGGTGAGTGGGCGGTTGGGTGGTTGGGTGGCTGGGCTGCTGCGGGGTTGTCCTTTCGGTCGAGTGGCAACCGTTTGCTTCGTTCTTTTTTTAAGGACTCTGTGTACTTTTTCGCCCTATTCCTTATTTTCTTTGAATTTCCTTTTGGCTTGCGATTTTTTTTGCTTTTTTTTGCATAGGCTCTTGAAGATAATTCTGTTTATCCTCTGACCCAATTCGTTTAATTTGATGGGAGTTGATGATGATGTTGTTGCTTTTTGTGTTCGTTATTTTTTCTTTTTTTTTGCCAGCCAGAGATAAACGGTTTCCGAGTTGAGTTGGGGAAAATATAAGTGGGCGTTTGGGCGTGGCTGGGCCTTGAGTTTTTCTCAATATAAGAAAACAAAAATTACATAAAATTAAGGTCAATTGAAACACTATTTTAAAGACTTGAATGAAAAGATAAAAATAAAGTCTATAGAATTTCGGAATGGTTTAAAATATTAAATATTGAAGAGTCAACTGATAAATAAAAAGTTTACAAATATTTAAAAACCAAATGAAAGAGAATTAAATAAACTTTAAGATAATAAATCACAAAAATATTTTTTTAAGTAAATGATGATCATTTTAAGTCACATAAACCTTTGATCTCGGCACCATTTTTTTTTTCTGTGCACACAGGTCCACCCTTCGTTATAAAAATGTGGCCATATGTCTTAATTTTTGTAAAACATTTTCCAATTCTAAAGTATGGGCTGATGTGTCAAAATGTTGTAAAACTTTTGGACAGCTCGGTGGAAGAACCTGAAGAACTCGTTTCGAAAGGGAAAGCTAACCCGTTTTTTTCGGAACAATAGGAAAATATAGAAACGAAAAAAAAACCGAAAAAGAACCAGAACCAATCGATTTGCATTTTCCCATTTTCCAACTTATGTAACACTTTCTGAAGGGAACACGGAAAAAAAGGGGGAGGTCCAACCACCACAGCTTTGCACCACCACCTATGTGATCGAGCATCATTATCCTTGCAGCTGCTGCTGCCGCTGCTCAAAAAGGATCTTGAACTTTGGTTCAGTCCGCTGCAATTTATGGCTCTGCCGACTTATTGACATTATTGTGATTTTGCTGGGTTTTTCCCCTTCCCCCCGCCCAGAATTTCGCACATTTGTGCGTTCCGAAAATCAGTTTTGTTTTGGCACACACACACACACGCAACGAAACACTGAGAAAATGGTCGTGTAATCCCGGCGTGTAAGCCTCAAAAAGAGGGTGGGTTTGATATGCCAAAAGAGAAAACGTTTTTCCATTCCCTGCGGGTCTTAAGGGAAAATTCTGAATTGTTCTAATTGGCAAGAAAATGGGAGTATTGAAAGCACGAAATGAAGCACCTTAAATTTTTCTTAAATACATTTTTAAAGTATATTTTTACTGTATAAAGTGTTTGACAATTTTAATGAAAAATTTGAAAAAATAAATTAAATTAATTTTTTATTCAATTTTAAGAAAATTAATTTTCATTATTTTTATTTTAGTTTTACATAATTTAATCATTATTTTCAATATTAAAGAAGCAATTGCAAAGAAATGTTTTTGCTAATTGTTATTTTAGCTACTAAATCTCTGTTCGACAAGTATTTACCATGTTCGATGATTTTCCTACACTCGTTAGCCCCTTTTGTGTGGGTTTTCCTTTTTGACGGGGAAAATGGGAAATGGGCGTAGGGTTGCCACGCCCCCGGAGTGCAACATTTTCGATTGACATCAAATTATTTTGCACCCCGAATTCGCTACAAATGATCGGCATTGTTTGAAGGGTTCATTGCACCCGGCATTCAATTGGCAGCGAGATTGCAATTGGAAATCATCCTGTGACTCTCACCTCCGATTCTTATTGCAGTCAGGTAGAGTAGTTCGAGGTTAAATACAAAAAATGGATTTATTGTTTAATATTTATAATTTATTTTTGCTTTAAATCGTTAGCCCTAAAATACCAATTTCTTTATTTCGGATTGTTAAAATTATTCCTTATATTTTCCACTAAAAGATGTTGATAAAATCTTTACATTAACTGAATAACTGAATATAAATGATTATTTCTAGCCACTTTAAATAATTACATCAAACGGAAACATTTGTAACTTTACTAGTTTCTGATAATTAGTCGACCACCTAGACTATTCAACCCAGGCTTCATTAGTAGGTACGGCACATGTGTGCGGCTTGTGTAAGATACGTCATATAACATATTCCATATCATACCCATATCCTATATATTCATAGCTATTATCCCGACGTTAAGGGTGGCCGGCAAATGAGACGTTACGAAAACCGCTCGTTTCATAATTGGACAACGGCCAGTCTGGGGTTAATTAATGCAGCTAACGAGTTTAAATGACGAACATTCTCCAACCAGAAACAGAGTGCAGTGGAAAAAAGAATGTAATATGTACATAACCAAAAATAAAAAAATAAAAATAACAATGATTTTTGTAAAAATCTTCAAAATTCTGTCTAATCAAAAATTTTAACTCCCAACCATTTAAGTTCACTATAAATTGGAATATATCACTATTTATACATATGTCATATCATATATTTAGTCATATCTATGATGTCCATGTGCGTGGACCGTTTTGTCACCTGACCGTAACGAGATAAAGGGAGCAGGAAAAGCGCAGCAGCCCACCACCTCAGCGACAGCGAAGGATAATACACGTACGAGCACCACCTGCATGCTGACGCCCTCTCGCTCGCACTCGCCCGTCTCTTTCGCTCTGCATCTCTGCTTCTCTCTCTTCCTATCTCTCTCCCTCTCTATCTCGCGTGTGTCTGTGTAGGATATTGAACTCTGACACAATGCTATATATACAGGAACAACAATTGCCGGCCGGTGGCCATGTGGTCCTGCATCCTTTGCCACCCAGTCGTACACTTTGCGAAAAATCAAAATGATTTATTTGTAATATTTTTGGGAGTAGCTTTGAAACACTTTTACTCATTAAGGATGTAACAAATTGAAATTCCATTCCCTTGATTTTATTTTATATGGATTTTTGATTTATAAATTACCTAGAATTTTAATTTTGAGAAGACAATTCCAACAAAATTAAAATATCCATTCAAAATTTGGTTGATAACATTTTTTAAAATTTTTTTTTAACACAACTTCTAGTTTCAAGCCTAGAATAAACCATTAAAATGTTTTATAAATTCTGCCATTTTTGTTTGTATTATCTCTAAGACGAAAACTGCGGTCGGTTTCACCCCACTTAATAAAATTCTAAAAAAATCAAATTTTTCTCACTGCTCCAAGTCCTTTTCTCTCTCAAATACTGCTCATATAATGCTCTCCCTTGTTTTTAACCGTTATCCCCTCTCTCTCTTTCCCCGTGTACGTGTGACTGGCCGCTTTGGATGTGTTTGTGGGGCGTTGTTTTGATTTTCCTAGATTGCGCAATCCATGAACTCTGCATTTTTTGTATCCAACACCAGGAAATGCGAAAATCCCGAGAGAGAGAGAGAGCGCGCTCTCTACTGCGCATGTATGTGTGCAAGTGTGTGGGTGTAAGTGTGGGTGGGTGGAGAAGTGGGTGGTTTTGTGGGTGGCAAAGTCCTGCGCACAAAGCGCGGAAATTGAATTTGCGGCAAAAAAGACTAAAAAAAGCAAAAAAAAAAAGAAATTATGCTCCATTGCATCTGTGTATATGAGAACATGTGTCTGTGTGACTCTCTTTTTAGGATTATTTGCGTGTGTGTGAGTGAGTGTGTAGCATAACGACCGGCTTTTGCTTTGGCTTTGTTATTCCGTTAGCACATAAAATGGTTTTTGATGTTTTTCCCTCTCCTCTTTTTTTATCATTTTTTTTTTTTTGCCATAAATTGCAACAGATATGCTTTTTGTGCGCTGTATGTATGAGTTTGTTTTCGTGTAGGTGTTCACATACCATAACAAATGGCATTAGTAAGTACATATCTATGTATGTATGTTCCAACAGGGAAATAAAAGAAAACAAAAATGGGAAACAGCAAAATCAGCTGAAAAGAAATGAATTTAATTGTCCAGGCAGACATTAACAGCCAAGTGAGATTAGAGAGAGAAGAAGAATGCCGTACAGAAAGAGACGAAGACAGAGAGGAAGGGAGAAAAAGAGAGAGAGGGAAGTGGATGCCCGGCATTAATGTAACAAAAGCAAGAGAAATTAAAGCTTAATTTGCATAATTGAGACTGATAACGAGACACCCTGTAAAAATTGCGGTTGGCATTACAATTCAAGAAAATATCCTGCGGCAAATAAATGTAATAATAATAAAAGAGTAAATTTTTTACCCGTTTTCAAATTTTACATTCTTTAAAATTATATTTTTAAACAAATATTCTTGGATTTCTTTAACGAATGCGCAAAACTGTAAGTACTGACTATTGGAAAAAAAAGAATATTCTCACTTAAAATATTCACCATTCTTGTCATTTGACCAATTTTTTCAGATATTTAAAGTTTATTTTTTATTTCAACAATTATTAATTGTTAAATATAACCAATCTATAGTTATTTTCAATTAATATATAAAAAGTAATAAGAATTCTTTTTTCAAGACTTTTTTAATAGAACTAAGTGGCAAAATGCCAAGCATTAACTAATTTGTATATTTTTGTCTGCAGCTGGGACCAAAATAAATAAAACTAGAATTTCCGCTATGAAATTTGATCTCCCTGAAAGCATTCGTTTTTATTACGGGAATGGAACTGCTGTTACAGCATTATTTCGCAAGAGATTACTTTAAGTAAACCTTAAATTTGAGTTTTCTCAACCACCCCCGAGTCCAGAAAAAAAGAAGAAGAAATAAAAAAAAAGGAGTTCCTTCACCCGCCGTCCAAACCAAATAAATGATGTTGGGTGGTGGCTTTTGTTTTTGTTGATGCTTGCCAACTTTAAAATTGCTTTTTACACAGCGACCGAGGGCGAAAAGAAAGCAAAAACTTTTCTAATTAATTGTTTAGCACTTCATCTGTTCCGAAAAAGGACCCACACTTTTGGCCTGCCTAAATAAGTGTAGGGATAAGTAAGTACATACGATATACGATGCTATACGATATATATGTACATGGTATTGCTTTTTTAACCATTTCGCTAGGTAACACGCGGAAAAACAGAAGAACTGGTCCCGCCTGTATACACATCGTCTGATGATGGCTGAAAAACCCCCAAAAATACCCCTCCCAAAGTAATCCTACCCCTTTTTTTCGCTTTTTCGCTGCAACCGGATGCTGTCCATTTCAATTATCGTACGCGGGGCCCTCTGGAGTGGTGCTTGAATTTTGAATTTTTACATCCATTGTGTATTCCGCTGGCTGCTTTCGTTGTTTGTCAGTTTGTGCATATTTGATGCTCCCAAAAGGCATTACAAAAACAACGACGGCTTCGGCCAAGAAAATGCTCTACCTGAACAACGACAATTCAGCAGCTTTACACTGAACAAAATCGATACGCTCTATTAGATCATCTTTCGAAATTGTTTTTTCAAGCCTTTAAATTGTCTATTCAATTTTAATTTAGTAAAAAAAATATTTAAATTGATGTTTATAAATATTCAATACATTTTAGACATTACAAAAATATTTTTGCATTCATTTTCTTTATTTCATTGAAGAATTCAATGTCATCCCATTTACGATTAATATTTGCGGCAATTTATCTTTCTCAGTGGCGGTTCCAGGATTTGTTTGCTTAGTTTGTTGGTTTTTTTTTTTTTTTATATTTTAGCTAATAGATATAGACATTTCAGACTTGGATTCTTTTCTAGTCTTCCAGTCATTTACCTATTCCACGATTTTTTTATTTTAAATCAAAGAAAATGAAATAATTTAAACTAACAAATTTGCGCTAGTAAATACATATTTTTCCGTGTGTAGATCATCGCCCAAAGCGTCTGGCCGAAGCTTAGCGGCAATTGAAATATTTGTTTATGGATTTCCATGTGGTCGGTTTGTTTTTTAGCAACTTTTTTCGGCTTTCTGGTGGTGGTTCGCTGCACTCCACTTTTTAGCTGGCACAGGAAAAAATGAGGCCTAATTGCCATTCGAAAGTGAAAAGGATTGCTAAGTAATAATAAATTATGTACACATATTTATGTACATATTTAAAGTACTTTTTTTATTTATTTATATATAATTATAAATATTTCTTGGTTATTGAAAATGTGATATATAGGAAATATGCATTTTTTTTTCTGTGTATTTACTGGACAGCGGTTTTTTTTCGCGGTGGTTGCTGTGATGGTGACGGCGGATCGGTGGTGGAAACCACGCTTTTCCGAAGTGCACTTCAATTGCATTAATTAAAGAAAAGCAAAAGCGGCTGGCAAATAAACTTTTATCCCCTTGCATACTTTTATGGGCGGGGGATTTTTTTAGAGAAACTTCTCAATTTCATTTGCAGAATTCACTTTTCTGTGATGTGTAAATCCCTGCTGTTTGATGTCAACCGAGGATTAGTTAAGTATTTTTCTGTTTTGGAGATGCCTTTGGATAGGTAAAACCATACTTGAGTTGCTCAACGACTTTTGAGTCTCGAAAAGTTTGTCGTTTTAAAACTCCATACTAATGAATGCAGTTTAGAATTTACATTTCATAGATTTAAAGCTTAACTTAAAATTGATTGTATAAAATGAGGAATTTAAATTTTTATTAAAAGTAATATAAATATTTAATTTGTATTACGCTTACATATAATTATATTATTTATTATATGGTTTTATAAAATATCAAACTGTACAAAATGGAGAATTTAAAAAATCAAAATCAAAAAATGACAAAAACACTTTTTTTTCATCTTGTTTTAGTTATTATTAAAATTTAAATTAAATGCTTTATTATTTTTTATAATAGTAATAATAATTTTAAATAGTACTGAGCATCCAGCAATTATTTTCCCATACGAAGAAGTTTCAGAAAAGTATATTTCAACCCGTTTTCACATGCAATATGTCCGCGAAAATTAATCATTTCCCGGAAAGTTTTTGTGCGCCTGCATCTATTTGCCAGCTGTGTGTAATCTGTGCCATTTACCGCAGCTGCATTTCGCTTTTCTTCGACTTTTCCTGGCCATTTTCCGTTTACCCCGCCGCTGGAGAGCAAAAAACTGGCAGGAAAAACGCAGCGCATGCGTCATATTGATTTTACTTCCGCTGGCGATTGCCGATTGCCGTTTCCGGCTCGAAACTTCAAAGGGAAGCCTCCAATTTGCCAAAATGCAATATCCGAAATGGCCAACCATTTTCCATTTCCATTTTCCCCACTCGCATCGAGGAGTTTTCCTTTAGTTTCCCTCAACTTTTGACTCGGCCAAATGGTCTATGAAATTGAATACGGTCGTCGACAGCAGATATTGCTCATACGCCGGGTTGCACCCAGCAAATTAGCCCCACAATTTAATTACGAGTATTGAAAATTAGGCAATCATTCAGTGAAATTTTCCATTCATCGTCGGAACAAAAAGAGGAGGGATTAATGGAAACGCCGGCTAATGAGAGGCAATTGGAAACGAGAAAGCATTTCTCCACAGACCGAATGCAATTTGGCTTCGTCCGGGAATTGCATACAGAAATTTAATTGACAAAAGAACCCAACAATAAGCCCTAAAGGAGCTCAAGAAAAATCGCAAGGAGGAAAACAGAAAGCCAACAAAAATAGTAAACAGAAAACAAAGGGAAATTGAGAGAAGAATAAGGAAAGGCACAAAGGGGAAAACGGGGTTTCCGGCAGGAAAATAACTCTTTGGAAATTGAATTTCTCCCGCTGAAAGCCTTAATTTTCTTGGACAAAAGTTCTAATAGAATTTCGCTTTACTTCAATGCAGCGACGCTGGGCGGTGGGCGGCGGGTGCGTGGGCGTGGCAACGCGTTTTAATTTACAGAATCCGCAAAAGAAAATGGCCAGAGAATAGAACGCAGCAGATGGAAAAGGAGAAGAAAAACGGAAAATGAAAAATGAAAACTCATCTCAAGACTTTTTCGCCAAGAAAAGTGAGCGTTGAATGGAATTTCTCTCTATTTCACTATGGAAGCAGCAGAGTGTAAAGAGGGAATTCAATTTCTGACAAGAAAGAAAATCTCTTGGGCTGCAGATGTGTATGTAAAGTCACACATACAGAGTAAACTAAAAAGTAAGCTACAAATAATGTGACAGAAAAGTTATAAGAATGTTCAGAAATTTCAAAGGATTTCGTTATATGCAGTGAAATAAATAACTTCTGGATTTAAAATATATTATTGCATACCTTTAGGCGCTTTTATTGGAGATTTCAGAAAGTTTGTAGAACTAAGAAAAATTTCGAAAGATCTGGTTTCTTTTTTTTTCCCAACCTCCAAAATAAACAACTACTGGATTCAAGGCGCTTTTACTAGTGATTTAAAAAACCCCAAAAACTAACAAATCAATTTTAAATTTTTGGTATCTCAAGTTTTCGAATAAAGTGCCGTATTTAGGTGCCTCTTAATTCGATTTAGCCACACATTTGAGTTACTCTATGTGGAGAGTCTTAAGGGCATTTCGTCAAGAGTCTCCTCACTAATCTGGGGAACTTGTATTAAAGCTGATTTTGTCTGTCGAAGTCAGTCAGCTGAGAGATATCCGATGGTGGGTGGTGGGGAGGCTGATGCTGGTATATGGACGATGCCGGTGGGGAATGTGGTGCTGGGATGATGGTGGTTCCAAACCACTGGTGGTGGCTCGTGGCCAGTTCCATCTGGTTTTGAGGGTGGATGTGGATGTGGATGGGCAAGGAAACTGCAGGCACTGGTCCAAAGTTCTGCCAGCATTTACATGTTCTATATGCCGTACATATAATAAATGCTATATGCCGTTCGCAGGATGATAAACATAGACAGACAGACAGAGGGAGATGCAGGCTGCATTTTCAATTATATATACGTATAAAATATGGATGCTGCTCACAATCTACATATATATATGTGCATTGTCAGTTGCCGTTTGTGATATAATCCAGCCAGCTCCACCAACCCATCGCAGTGCCAAATTTATTTTAATTTAATGTCATCGCAAGTACCGTACGTAACTCGACCGCCCTTTCCATCCTTTCTATCGCCTTTGTCATCGAACTGTGAACTTTCAGCAAAAGTTGCATTTAAATAATTGATTTTGCAGGTGGACAGAGAAGGTGAACATTCGCCATTCTTTTATATAAAAGTTAGAATAAATGTTATTATTTATTAATTCCTGCCGCCACCTTTTTTTATTGCATGAATCAGCCAAATCATTTTAGATTGAAAATGAGTACTTTAGTCTGCCTTTCAGTAAGTGCTGGATTTATGCAGGAACTAAAATTGTACAGTCATATTTTTCACATTTCAATTTCAATAAATTAAAAGAAAAATTAAGAAGAAACCAATTTATTTTAAATTCATTAAAGCTGATCAAAATTTTTTATATATTTTAATCTCGTTAAGATAGTACAAACTTATCGATATATCCGATTTTTTTGTTTTTATATTATTTGTATATTTTCTTTTAAATTATAATAATGAACACCGTTCTTTTTATTTCGCCAAATGGTAACTTATTGATGTTGAACTGCGACATTCAATATGCAATTTTCCAACGTGGCTGGCAATCGGGAGTGCACAAATGCGATTTTCTCGATTAATTTGTGCCAATTTAAAAATCGATAAAATTGCCATGAAATCTGCGAGAGTGTAAAGAGTGTGAGGAAAATGGCGACCCGGCCATTATGTGATTGTGTCCCTGTCAGAATATCGAGGATACCCATATGTGTGAGTGTCTGTGCCCGTATCCGTGTGAATGCAATCATGGCAACGAGTGAAGAGCGAGGGAGAGAGGGAGTGATTGATTGAGTGGGGGCGGCAGGGAGGCGGGGGGCGGGGCAATCATCATCAATGAAACAACAATGCAATCAGCGAACACAATTAATGCACAAATTGCTTGTCGAAGAGCTCAAGTGTAAACAGCGATGCGAACGAGTGGAATGGCGGCGATAGACGGCAAAAATGGGGGAAATTGCAATTGCAAATTTCGACATTTTCGCAATTTTCACAATTTCAATTATTTTTCGGGTCTATTGTTACGAATGAAAATTAAATAATATGACCGATTACTTTTTCAACGGGCTTTCATTCACATTACCGAGGGTGAAATCATCTGTAAAGGTGTTTGAAAGTATGCAGCAATATATTTTGTATCAAGAAATCGATAGATTCGATTGCAATACAATTTTCTTTTTCTCACTGCATACTATTTTGTTATTTTTTTTCTATTATCTAATTTTTTTAAGGTATTCAATAATATATGGTAAATTTGAGTACTTCAGAAATAAAACATTTCATTGCCTACTTTTAGGGACAAATATAAATTTAAACTTACCTTATAAGTCGTTGTCCTTAACTGATATTTTCGGTTTTTATAAAATATCACTTTACAGCTGATCTCTGTTGATCTCGATTTTCCACTCGCTTGTCCCTCTTTGTTCTCCTCAATTTCTTTGCTTTATTCCTGGTTTTTAGTATAAATTCTTGTAGCTCGACGTTCGATTTCTCATTAAGTATGCGTTAATTCCGTTTCCGTTTTATTTGTTAGATTTTTTGATTCATACATAGATTTGGCAAATATTTTGTTAACCGATTTGCATTGTTTTTGTTATCATAGTTTGTTGCAGGGTCTTTGCTCTAAAAATATTTCGTCGTATTTTGAAATCGTTGGAAGTCCGTTTTTCTTATTTTTTCTTATTCTTCGCTTGTTCTTGTATAAATATTTATTTCTTTGAGAAATTCAAGTCTTTATTTTAATATTACTTTTGTTTAACTTCTTTTCTTCTCCTTCTTTTATGTGTAAATATGTAAATTTATTTATTTGCGACAAAAAAACACTTGCTTATGGTATTTTTGTTAGTTTATATTGAGTTTTGGTGTTGATGCCTTTGATGGGCCTTTCGATGCGCACTGCGCCCTCACCCAAAATTTTATAAATTCAGTATAAAACCTTGTGGTATATATGGTTCCTATAGGCTATAGATTGATTGGCTAGACACTCACCGACGAAGGTAATCAAATGTTATCCGACTATATATATATTTATGATTCTAGCTAGCGCACATTTACCCAAATCAAATTGATGATTGAATAAAAATTAATAACTTTATACTCGTTTATTATTATTTTAATATACTTAGTTGTGTGGGAGAATTGCTTTTCCTTAACGATTTTGGTCTTTTATCTTTATATCAGTCAACAACACGAAAAAGAAACATTGGAAAGTTGTGATGATAGTTGAATGCAATTTCTTCGTTTAACGATTTCTTTTTTTTTGTTGAGATTTTGAATAATAATTTTGGCTTGAAGTTGATTGCTGCCAGCAGACTTTTGTGTTAATACGCTCTGAATTGGCTGCAAGAAAAAGAAGAAGTGAGGAAAGTGTTAAAATATGATTAAAACAAATTCGGTTAGCTTTTAAGTATCCGAAAATTGGCTACAGGTAATTAGGTCGTTGCCACACCCATTCTACGCGTACACACAAAATAAGTGAAAAATTAGCAAATCAAAATTTACCTAAATTTTTAAATATTCATGAATTTTTAGTCATAGTTTTTATTTTGAAGCTTAAACACAAATTCGAATTAAATTCCAGTTTTGCAAAACCAATGTTGTTTTCTTATATCTAACATTAAATAACTATAACCATTAAATAACCAAGGTACTCAAAAAGCTTTATCAAGATTTTCTTAAAAAGATTTTAATATTTGTAATCCTAATTTTTTTTTTTTAATTTCTTAAGTATTTTTTTAAGGATTTTATTCAACTTTCAGTACACCTCTGGTAATCTTGAAAAATTATCTAAAATTACTTTGATGTTGGAAGTTAAAAAATAATCCTAAAAAACAACTAACAAACTAAAATTAAATCTTTTTTGAATATTTTTCTTGCTGAGCAATAGGATGAGCATTTTTTACGGTGTACTCACTTTTCCTTGATCGACATTCACATGCTTATCTATACCTTTTTTGGGATCTAACTTGAGCTTCAGTTCTTAAACTTAGCCCCAGATTATCGAAGGTCTCAAAATGTGATCTCAAAGTGTCGATTCTCTTTGCGATCGCCGCTCTCTCACTCTCACACTCACACACATATACAAAAAGATATAAAAAAGTTCCTTTTGGGGACGTACTGACTGACTGACAGGCAGGACAACGGCGGTCCTTGCCAGGAATATTTCTCTAGTTGTGTTCTTCGGTGCTCCTCCGCCTTCTTCTACGTCCTCCTAGTCGATCGTTAAACTTTTGCCTAATACTTGATTTTTTGTTGGTAATTATTTAATTGTTTTTTTTTAGAGTTTTTGGTTTTGTTTTTAGTAGTAGTTGCTTTTCATACTACGGTAAATCATAGAGAAATCATATAGCGACGCAAATGATAAATCATATGAGTAGAATAATACGAAAACGCGCTTAAAAAAGAACCGCGTTTGCTGGATGCGCCGAAGACTGCTTGACTCGTACTGAATTTTCCCAGAAAATGAGAGAGAGAGGCGCTTTTCCGACTGCGACTGCGACGCCGGCAGAGACGCCAACGCATCCTTCGTTTTCGAGGAGACTTTTCACGGAAAACGCAGCAGCAGCAGCAGCACCTACAGTTCGAACAGTAGAGTAGAGTAGAGCTTTTCACACAGCACAGCTTTTCCGACCCTACTTAACAACCTACCAACCTAGCAACCTACCGCCCTTCGGTTTTCCCCCACCCCGCTTCAAACTCTCCACCGCCAGCGGAAAAATCTCTCCAAAAGCGCGGCTTCGAAATAATTTGAAAATGCATTTTCCTCGACATTTTCCTCAGGGGGGCGTGGCAACGAGGCGCTGCCGTAGAATGTGTGCCAACAGCTCGTCGTCTATATCCCTTGTAATCTGTGTAATTTCAGCTGCTCGCTACTCTCAAAAACAACAGGAAAGAACACTTGCAAAATATTTTATAGCTTTGGATTTTTATTAATTAATTCCGCGAATGAAAATAAAATACATCAAGTATTTATTTTAATACAGAGTTATTGAACTTAGGATCAACATTTTTATTATTGTTCAACATTAGAAATTGGTATTTAATTAGTAAATGATACTTCAATCGTTTGGGAATTAAATTAAGAGCACAACAAGGTATGGCATTCCAAATTTGGGCAAAAAAAACTGATATTTTAGGGTGGAAAATATGGATCAGAATTTTCGACAAAAATAATACTGTTTTTACGGTTTTTCGGTCGTAGTTTCGACAAATTAAGGCGCACAGCTAAAAGACCGACTGTTTCGAGCAGCTTACAACTTAAACTAATGATCCCCATCACTTTCTGGAAAATTTATTTTTTGATCAATTTTCGCATTTTTCACGATTCACGATTTTTTGCAAAAAATTACAAAATTTAAACATTTTTAGGTTTAAATGCCAACCGATTGGGAATTTAATTACGAGCTCATCGAGGTATGACACTTCATATTTGGATCATTATTTCCATTGTTACGACCAAAAAACTGATATTTTAGAGTGAAAAATATGGATTCGAATTTTCGACAAAAATAGTCATTTTTAGATGGTTTTTTAGTCGTAACTTGGATAATTCAAGGCCTAGAGCTAAAAGAATGACCTTTTTTGAGCAGCTAAACTAAAGATTTTTATCACTTTTGGAAAAATTTAATTTTTTATCAATTTTTGCATTTTTTAATTTCCAATTTTTTTGTGTGAAAAAAAGGTGGAAACGGTGGGGGAGGGTGAAAAAACAGTGGGTGGGAAATAAAGCAGAGCAATAGCAATAGCAGCGGCAAAAGCGATTTGAAATTGTGCAAATGTTTGCATTGAGCTTCGGTGCATTCCCATTTGAAATTAATTGAAAGACTTTGTCTCAGGATACGGGCACTGCAGGGAGAGAGAAGAAGACGGCTAGGTGAGTTTAGAAAGAGACAGAGGGGACAGAGCGAATATTTGCCATGCAATTCCTGTTCATATAAGGACTCAATTTGCCCAAATAGCAGCCTCTCAAATATTAATATTCACAAATGAATTTATAATGTGCCGCATTTTAATGTTCTCGCCGCAGAATATTGCATTTCGAAATGAACGGTGAAATATTCCCACAAAATAAATAAGAATTTGTTGGCTTTAGATAAATATCAAAATGAAAATGGCTTTTAAAAACGGAACATTTTATAGAGAAACTAAAGTCGAAAGTGTATTTATATTAGCTATACTTTAAAACACACTTTTAAATGTCAAAAAATATTTATATCACTTTTGGGTTAAAAATATATTGTTGCATACTTTTATGCACCTCTTTTGACATTTAAAAGGGATTTTAAAAACCCAGATATTTTTCTGTTTATTTCATTCCTTAAATATTTATTGATTAAGTAGTTAAGCCTGCTAGTTTAATTATAATCTCATACTTTCATTCCCGTAAATATATATATAAAACACAATCGCCTGGGGTGGTGAGTGCAATTAAAAGTTGTAAATTGCCCAACTACCAAGTGCTTAGCTCCGAAAATATTAACATAAATTGCATCCTCAGACAATCCACTTGCATTATTCCACTTAAAGTTGAGGGCTCCCTCGAAGTCAATTGCAATTAGTGAGCTTACTTAGCATTAGGGTCATCGGGGAGCCGCTGGCTTTTCAACAGTTTTCAATTAATTAAAATAAATAATGAAATTATATATGTGTATATATACCACCCACTCGCACACGACGCCCACTTGGAAAATCGCAGTGATTATCTAAGCCAAATCCCGAATTGGATACATAGCTGGGGATGGAGATATATGTGTGTGGAGTACAGGACGAAGGATGTGCAAGCGCCGAGGAAAGCTCTCGGAAAAGCTCTCGTAGGGGCGCTGTCCCGCTGGAGAATTTTCCCGGGGCCGTGTAGACTTTTCCGCCGAAGCGAAAATGGAGCAATTTCTGCATATGGGCGGCGGCACATTCGAAATTGTGTCAAACTGGGCGCCATGAACACGCCCCAAAAGCCCGAAGACCGAAGACCAAAAAGACCGGCCGGCCGGCAGATTGTCCACGTACTCTGCTCACCCGGAGATATAGACATAGATATATGGCTATAACTGGTCAATTGGCGATGGAAATAGTTGATAGAGATAGAAATCGAGGTGGAGACACAGACTTTAAGACGACTTGGCCTTAAAGCCAAAGTAAATACGAATTCTGGGGGTAATACACACCTAGAAAAAATTAGTTTATGGTAAATTTCTATATTACTTTGAGGACTTTGAAGAGCCAAAAAGAAGTTATTAAACAGTTTAGAAACAATAAATAAATTCAGCAATTTGTTTCTATATTTTTAAAGATTTATTTATACATTTTAAATATTTCCTTGACTTTTAATTTTGAAATAAAGGACTAAAAATATTCATTCAACCAAAGATTGGCTTTTCATTTAAGAAAAAAATTCACTATAATGGGACAAAATATGAACTTTTTTGTCTACATTTTTCGCAAATATTTTATTTATTTTTATTAGGCCAATAAGAAAAAAATAGTCTGGTTAACATGGATCTACGGTAAAAATGCTTAGAGGATGTTGATTTTTAAATCAGATTTGTTTTTATAAGCTCAGTTTTCCTCAATGAAGCAAATATTTACGCAAACAAGTTTCGAGTTTTCGAAATAACAATAATAACTATTATTTTTTGGGATGTGTCGGCTGGGTAAATAGGAGTCCTTCGTGGGCGTGGGGGGCGGTTTGGTTTGGTTTGGTTCGGGTTCGGGTTCTAAAAAGGACAGTGAGGGGCACTTGCAACCTCTGTCACGTAGTCGACCAACTCGTACGCAAAAGTTGTACCAAGTTCTCAAGTCAACACAGGACTCCTCACCCACACACACATTTAATTGAGTGCATGAGGACGAAGGGCGGCAGGGCGCCTGGGCGGCTGGGGGCGTGGCACAGCACATCCTGCTGAGCTACGTGTGCATGGTGGTGTGGCCCCAGGATATTCACAAAATAGATGGAAATAAGAACGAGCAGTCACTTTGGCCACACGGAAAACGTAAAGGAAAAGGGAGGAAAAGCGAGGAAACGGGAAAAAGGATTGCAAAATTAACCCAATAACAGCCGGTAACAAGGATCCCAAATATAAACTATTTAACCCATACCCCTCTTAAGTTCCTTAAGGCTCTCTCACCACACACTCTGTGCTCCTTTAATCCCAACGCAAACAAAAGAAATCAATAATCATACTTGATTCAAAGGACTCTTTAGTGTTTTGAAATGATTAAATTTAAATGCAGTAAAATTTTTGCTTTTGGACATGATTTAATTGATGATTAAGTAAAAGTAATATAATTATGCTGAGCTGTTCTAAAAATCTAGTATATATGGTAGTAAATCTATATATTTAATATTATTTTATTGCGCCTAACGAATTCATTTTAATTAATTTTTGTAATGATATATCAAGAACTTATGAATATTTGATATTTACATACCTATATTTTCTATACATATTTGTAATCATTGATCCAAATTTAAATTTTAGCTATTTAACTACGATTAACTATTTTCTGTTATGCACCTAAATTTTGTTAAAATAATTTAATATTTTACATATGTATGTATAGTAATTTTTTGTAAGGTAAAATTTTATTTAAACAAGTAAAAAATGGCTAATATTTTTACTATTCATTTTTACGAGATGCTAGAGAAATACAATATTTTGTTTAGGTTTTGTGGGGCACCATTTATATTTTATTTTATTATTTCAAGTAAAATAGTGGGAAACAATACTTTTTAGACGATTTTTCTTAACAAAATACCCCAAACTAAAGAAACGTAAATATATAAAGCTCTTCAAGTCGGTATCTGATTGTGAAATTCTAAAAGAGAGAGACGCTGACTTCAACAGGTGCTCGTTGAGCCATGCACTTACCAATTAGCATATGCACTTCTGCCAGGCACCCCTTAACCCCTTCTTCTCCTTGACCCCTCCCCTCCCCAGCCCCTTAACCCTCGACATCCCCGAGTCCCATGCAGTGTGCAGTTCCTTGCCGGGACCAAACATCCTCACTCAAGTGGCGTTTTAACGCTTCAAATGCATTACGAGGGCGGCTCAAAGGGGTTAAGTCACTCACACACACTCAGACCGACGTAAGAGTACACTGAGAAAAATGGGTATGATTTTTAAGTTCAGCAGATATTGTATAAAATATTTTGATTGTATTTATTTAATTTATATTATTTAATATATTTATTGAATATGTTTTGAAATATTTTCATTATTTATATAACATTTTAGATCAAATTAGTTAATAAATTCTATTTATAAATATTAATTTAAGTCAAAACGGCCTGACAGAAAAATCTAAAATAAAAACCGAAATTCAAAAATAAATATTTAAATATAATATTTCTTACAGTGCACGCATCTGTGTGAAAAGAGAGGCAGGAGAGCATAAAGGGATGGAGAGCTAAAAGGATGGCGTAATTGCTTTAAGAGGCAACAAAAAAGGAATCACACAAGTCGCTGCACATCAGCTAATTCCGCTCCTTCCCAAAACAGAAAACAAAAAAAAAAAGCCAGCGGATAAATAAAGGGAATAAAAGACAGAGAACGAGGCAAAAAAAAAACTTTTAACAGCCATCGAGTGACTTCCGTTTCCGTTTCGGGCGCCCACCAACCACCCACTTGAATGCTAATCAGCTGAATGGCAAATCAGTTAATCTATATGCCACCACAAATCGATCGAATCAGTGGCCATACATAATACGGCATTCGGATATTTATGCGTTTCGACACACAGACACTGAGCGAAATTAATAGGGGGCTTATTACTAAATCCTTGGATAAATAAACTTAAAAAGAAATTAATTAAAATAAACTTTACATATTCATAGAATTTTAAATAATATTTTAAATAATATTTCATAGCCATTATAATGAGAATCCTCTTCCTTTTCACCCCCGAAATACTGTATCTCTAAACCTCGCATCAAGTATACGCCCCGTATCTCAAACTATGCACACAGTTGCCTATGTAAGTTAAAGGGATTTTCTTTCTCCAGGGAAAAATCCTAAAAAAAAAGGTGTGTGAGAGAGATGAGCAATGTACAAGGGTACACCCATTTCACTTGCATGAAAAGTATAAATAAAACGTCAAATCTAACGATGCGTTATGCGAATATTTGCATTTGAAATTGAGAAATTCTCTCTCTATAAATGTGCGTGGGTGCATGTCAGTTGAATACATACATGCAAACATATTCCCAGAAACACAGGAAGAGACGCCGGCATACATACATTCCGCACACACATACATGTGTAAAAGAGTCCTATGTACGTGAATTACATGCCGAATTTTATAAGGGGTGTTCCAATTCGTCAAAAGTTTAAAACTGAAATTTTAGTTTAATATACTACAAAAAGTTTTAATAATTTTGTATGATGATTTTTTGGCTTTTTTGTTCATGGTAGGTAGGTAGAAGTGGTGAGGTCCTCTCTGAGAGCCTCCAAGTAGAGCTGAGCTCCGTTTTGATCCACACCCTCGTAAATTGTTGTCTCCGCGTTCTCTTCAGTACCAGCCTGCATCATTTAGAAAACCTAGGATTGCAGTTATCCTCTGCTTTCCTATTTCTCCCAATGATTCCAGCTGATACGCCCCGAAGTATCTCGCCCTGATATGGTTTAGTGCTGGGCAATGACACATCATGTGCTCAGGTGTCTCCTGTGTGTCTGTTTCTTTGCAGCTCCTGCAATTAGCATTGTACGGAAGCCCCATCTTCATGGCTTGCGTGCCAATGGCCCAATGGCCTGTGATGAGTGCCGTGATCCTTCTAATATCCCTTTTACTTTTGGATATTAGTTCTCGAGTTCTCTTGCTATTGATGGTTGGCCAGCAGAGCTTTGATCTTCTGAGACCCTGCTTTTCTGACCAACTTTTACTAGCTAGTGTTTTGTAGTGTTCGTGAATCCTTGCTTGGACTGTATTAAGGGATTCCGGTAGACTAGTTGTATAGGAGTCGTCTGCCGACCCCTTTCGTGCAAGTTCATCCGCCTTTTCGTTTCCTGGTATATCATTGTGCCCTGGCACCCATGTTATCTGTACATGGTTGTTTGTTGCTAGTATGTTGAGAGCCGACTTGCAATCGGCTACTAGTGTCGAGTTGGTTCTTGCTGCTGCGAGAGATTTGATAGCCGCTTGGCTATCCGAGTATATCCGTACCTTGGTGTTCCTGAGGCATTGCTGAATCGAAAGCTTGGCTGCTTCCAAAATAGCGAGTACCTCAGCCTGAAAAACTGTCGCTGTTTCTGGGAGGTGGAATTTCGATTCTATCCCCCAGCTTTCAGCGAAAATTCCAGCCCCTACACCACAGTCCATCTTGGAGCCGTCAGTGTAGAGTGATACCTCATCTTGTCCGGTTACTCTGTCATTCTCCCAGTCTTCCCTCGTTGGAAAGGTAGTCGTAAATCCGTTTCCAAATCTTATCTCCGCTGTCATATAATCCGTCTTGTTCTTTGCCAGATAGTTGTTGTCCTCTAAGATACGGCAGTGCCCTGTGTGGTAGCCTTTCCAGCAATTACTTGCCTTCAGTCTGGCCGCACTCTGCGCTGCCGTATCCTTTATGAAAAGTTCTATCGGCATTATATCCAGAATAGTGTTCAACGCGGCAGCCGGGCATGATCTTAATGCCCCTGTAGCTCCTGCGCAAGCTGATCTTTGTATTCTTGTCAGCTTGGCAATATTGTATGCTCTTGTCAGGGCTGGCCACCAGACTAGTGCCCCGTATGTGAGAATTGGCCTTACCACTGCTGTATAAAGCCATAATATTATCTTAGGGTGTATACCCCAGTTTTTGCCAAACATTTTCCTGCACGAGTAGAATGCTATGCTGGCCTTTCTTACTCGTTCCGTGATGTTCAGTTTCCACGAGAGCTTCGGGTCTAGTATCACTCCTAGATACTTAGCCTTATCCGATAGCTCGAGTTCGATTCCATCTATTTTTGGTTTGCTGTATGTTGGGATCTTTGTTCTTCGCGTGAAGAGCATCAGTTCGGTTTTACTCGGGTTTATACCTAGTCCGCAGGTTTTTGCCCATTCATTTAGTCGGTTAAGGGCCCCCGTCATTATATTACTAATGACATCTGGGAATGGTCCTGATACTAGCAACACTACGTCATCTGCGTAGGCTACTACTTTTACTCCTCCGCTATTGAGTTCTTTCAATATGTCGTTCATGTTGATGAGCCAGAGCAGTGGCGATAGAACCCCGCCCTGAGGTGTGCCTCTCTTCACAAAGCGTGTGAGGTAAGTGCCACTCAGTTCGGCTGTTATCGTCCTGCTCGTGAGCATAACTCCGATCCAAGCTCTGATGTCTCCTTCAACGCCGATCGAGTTGAGGGAGCTCAGTATGGATACGGCGTTCACATTATTGAACGCACCTTCTATATCTAAGAAGGTGGCCATTGTATATTGGTTAAAATGTAGCGATTTTTCTATGTGACAAACTACTTCGTGTAGTGCCGTTTCTGTCGATCTGCCCTTTCGGTACGCATGCTGAGCGTCCGATAGATGCTGCTTCTCGGTGTTTTCCCGGATATGAATATCGATCATTCGTTCCAGCGTTTTCATTAGGAATGAGGTAAGGCTGATCGGCCTGTAATCCTTTGCTAGGATATGTCCTCTTCTTCCTGGTTTTGGTATAAATACAACTTTGGCTTCCTTCCATAGAAGCGGTATGTGTGTTAGTCTGATGCAAGCCGTGTAAATGGCTTGCAGCCACCTACTGATGCTGACCTGTGTTGCTTGAAGCATTGCCGGGAAAATGCCGTCTGGCCCCGGACTCTTATATTTGTCGAAGGAGTTTATCGCCCAGTTGATTCTTTCAATGGTTATGATATCCCTTGTGTGTGTTGGTTGATGAGCCCTCTGACCTTCAGTAGGTGCTGGCTTTTCTCGAAGGTTGCCTGGAAAGTGTGTATCCACTAGTGTCTCTAGGGATTCTTCCACCGTTGTAGTCGCTGATCCGTCTTGTTTGTGTAGTAGAGTTGGGCTGTTGTACCCTTTAGCAAGGACCTTGCTTAGTCTAGCCGAGTCTTTTATACCTTCTAGCGATTCGCAGTAAGTCCTCCAAGAGTCTTTCTTGGCTGCGTATATCGCTTTTTTGTATGCTTTTTGTGCTTCTTTGTATGGCTCCCATTCCTTGGTAGCATAGCTGGAGTTATAGGCTTTTCTTGCCCTCTTTCTTAGAGTGCCTAGCTCTTTGGTCCACCATAAAGGGTGTTGTTTCTTAGAGTATGAAACCTTGCATGTTTCCTTATATGCATTGTTTAGAATGTTTGTTAGGTCCTCTACTTCCTTGTCCAGGGTCGTCGTAGAGGTTTGTACCCGTATTCTTCTGTTGCTAACTTTCGAGTAGACAATCTTACCGAATTTGTCCCAGTTTGTTCTACGGGGGTTACGTTTCGGTTCCGGTTTGCTAATCGGAATCGAAACTTCGAAGAAAATGTACCTGTGATCTGAAAAGGAATTTTGTTTCGACACTATCCACTTTTCAACCTTATATCTACTAAATTCTGTCTGTAAAGTGAGGTCTAACACCTCTTCCCATCCCTGAAATTCCCTTGTGCTTGGGAATATAAAGGTGGGTGTGTTACCTCTGTTACATATGGTGATGTTGCGGCAGATAATATTATCAAAAAGAGACTCACCCCTTTCGTTGGTTTCCGAGCTTCCCCATAGTGCGTGCCTCGCGTTAGCATCGCATCCGAGCACCAGGGTCGTCTTAGTATCTTCCGCCCATTGCAGCAGCTTGATGACTGGCTCAGGTGGAGCCGGTTCATCATGGGCCATGTAGGATGAGGCTATCACCATCGATGTCCCATCCGCCGCCACGAATCTGGCAACTGCTAGATCCGGTGTGCTAAGATTGGGGCATAGAAGTGCGTTATAGTTATTCTTTATAATAATACCTGCTCTCGGCCTACCTGTCGAGTTAGTATAAAAGAGTTTATATCCTTGTTGTGTTAGACCCGAGATTTGTCTGTCTCGCGTCCATGGTTCTTGAACGATGCCTATGTCAATGTTCCTCTCACTGAGAAGAACTGCAAGATTGGCTGAAGCATGCATGCTGCGCTTCAGGTTAATCTGCACGACTTTAGGCATCGGTGTTGGGTGTTATGTCTGGGGTCTTGTCGTCGATGACCAGGTCATCCAACAGCTTGTTGGTGTCATCGACCTCCTCGAGAACATCATCCGGCTCTGCCAGGAAGACCTTGATCTTGGCCTTCCGTAGGCCGTACCGGATGGTGTAGTCGGCCTTCTCAAGCTGCGGCAGGCAGCGCTGGTTGATGAGGAAGAGGAACGGCTGGCTCGTCTTCATCTCCTTCTCTACTTTGAGTATTGCCCAGTCCTCAGTATGCACTTCTGGGTTCTGAGCCCTCAGCAGCGACAGCACCTTTCCTTGGTCGGTCTGCCCCTTTGGCAACCAAATGCGAGCCCGCGGCCTCCTTGGAATCTCCCTGGCGTGGACGAGCCTAATGCTAAGGCCGTCCCATGCATTTCCAATCTTGGATATGCATTCCGCCAGGAAGGTCCTCGAGAACGAGTCATCGCACTTGATCACCCGGTGCCCTCTGACCATGTCCGACGAGTCGAAGGAGGGGATCGGACCGTCTGGCACGGCTGATAGCCTTTCAGCTACCATGTCGGCCACCTTGATCTCGATCTCCTCCCACTTCTCCGACAGCAGGCGTCCGTCGTCGTGCAGGTCGTCCACCAGTGCCATCGCGAGACTGTCTCTGGCTACGTCGCTGAATTTCTTGGCCTTCTTCACAAAGGAGGTCGGTCTTGGCCTCCCCTGTGCGTCCTTTGCCCGTTTCGGTGCGCTCACGCTTGCCTCATGCGAGCGGTCCCTTTTTGTGTTTGTTACAGTGGCCTCCGGGCGCGTCCTCATGTATTCTTCGAATTCTGCGATCTCCGCAAGGCATCGAGTCTTGTCCTCCGCATCGCGCTGGTCAGTCTTGCCCTCTGCCTCATTCTTGGCTATCTTGCCGAGAATAAAACGGGCCCGACTGACCTTGGCCTTACGCTGCTGATGCGTAACGGTGGCTGCCTTGCTGGTACCCGGCTGGGTTCCGCTGCTGTGTGGGTTGTTGTTTTTGTTGTCTAGTGGGGTGCTGGTCTTAGCAGCCCCTTCCGTTCCCATCGGAGCCGGAGCACCCTGACTGGGTGTTCGCGGCCCTACCTCGACGGTAGCGGAATCGGTTTGGGGTTTAACCTCCCCCGTGAGGTCCGAAGCTTCGGTGTTGGGTTTCATTGTCAGTACATGATCGCCCGCGTTGCTCGACCAGGCAAGCGCGGCGGGCCTGAGGGTTGTTGGGGCTCTATGAAAGAGTCGACCGTGACTCCGCCCCAAAGCCACGGCAAGGCCACTTCCGACCCAGGGTTGCCCGGCCCTGGGAAGGCTCCGTTAAAACACAGCTGGATTAACCCCTCAGCTGCGAACCTGAAAGTCAGCGGGCACGGGTCGCTTGACACGCCTGACTTGAGGGGAGGCACTTTAAAGACCTGCCCAGGTCCGCCCGACTACGATTCGTCAGCATCCATAGTCATAGCTAGACTATGGACCTGCTTCCAGCCGCCCTCACGGGGAGAGTATAGTCGCACTACCATCGGTGCACACAGTTACGGCAGGGGACGAGTCCCCCGTTGATCCCCCTGCGTACCCGACGGCTGACGGCCTTTTTTTGTTCATAGTAATAAATAATATTTTTATCCAAATGATACAAATAATAATAAAATTTTAGTTAAATATTCTTATAAAAAAAATGTTCATTTGTTTACATTAATAAATAAATATACAATTGTATCCAAGTGATATATTAATACTTTGTAAAATAAATAAACGAATAATCCTTTTCAAATTTTCCAGATTAAATAATAAATGATATTTTCCAAACCCCAAAACACCCTGTTTTCAGCATCCTCCGCTTGGAATAATTTCCACATTGCTCGAATAAATACGCCAAGCGCATGAAATTCACCCAAAGCAATCCTGAAACATGAACAGCAGCAGCAAAAACGATGAAAAGCCCCGAAGGTGCCCGATATTTTCCACATAACCCTGCACATACATATATATATATATATATAAAGAGTGGGTGTGTATGTGACGACATTGGCTGGCCAAAAACCCCTGCAGCAGCCCAAAAAAACACCGAAAACTGAAAACAAACGAATACCAAACGCAGCATCCCCATTCCTTTCCATTTCTTCCTCCGAAAGGACTATTTCCATATGGAATATGGTAGCAAAAAGATACATTAAATTATTTTTTCTAAAAGAAAACCCCTCGATAACCAAGTTAAGGCTTATTTTAAGTACTTTGGATTATATTTACAATTTTTAATGATGGCCTTTTAAATTGTCTACTACCCCAGCGAAAAGTTCTAGCGATTTTAGTTCCTTCTTGTTATTGGATTTCTTCGTTTTTTGGTATTACACGTACTTCTAGCTCTAATTTAATATATAAATATACAGTCGCCGAATGTTATAGAAAGTCAATACAAAACAGGAAACGCGGGCGGCTGCTTGAGCTCAGATGTGGATTAATACCGCGATGCATCTGAGCCTTGGCATCGCTCTCTAACGAATATTATATAATTAGGACAACTTAATGTACAACATATGTCAGCGACGTCGATTAACTGGAATGCTTCCTAGTGGGTCTGATTGCCGGCTGCGACTGCGTGGAGAACCGCCTGGGTGACTGCTTTCAAGGCAGCCGGAGCAGCAGGAGCAGCAGGTGCAGCTGGAGTCGGATCGACGGCGGCCAGCGGCTCTGGGGGATTGTGAAAGAAGTAGAGCATGAATCCGGCGGCCAGCACCAAATGGGCGCCCAGTATTCCGATGATGAGGAACAGCGAGAACTGCGAGTTGCGCAGAGCAGGCGTCAGAACGGCAATCAAAACCGAGCCCGAGAGCAGGGCGGCGGTGATAACCAGGAGCCACTGCAGCATGGAGATCTGTGGGGGGAACTCAAAGGCATTAGTATGCTTGAATATTTGGATAGTATATAGTTTCCTAACAATTTCATCAATTACTTAAATGAAAAACCTTTTCTATATTTTAGATTTAAAAGCTTGAGTTCTGCGTTGATTCTTAAATTGTAACAGACAGTTTTGTATGTATAAATAGATAAATAAATTGGTAAGATATTAATGGCTGGCTTTTAACAAGCTTTTTACAAGATATATGATATTGAATATCATTCTTGTTGTCTCTGGTAAAGCAGTATTTAATAAAACATTTGCTTCCTCTCATAATTTACACCAAAATGAAGAGTACAGATATAGTATTATAGCCTACCTAAATGAAACTAATTAAAATTCAATTAAAACCTACGTTTTAATAACTGAAATTTAATCTTATAAATAAACCTTATAAAACCTCTTTCCATAAATAAATATTATACGTAAATGATATCAAAATCTTTAAAAATTTCTGCATAGCTACGGCTTACATTCGAAAACTAGCAGGGAAAATGAAGGCTAGATATTTTCTATATTTCCCAATATCTTACATTGATCACCCAGAGAATGGAAACTGGTATATAGATGGCCAGACTGTAGCCGTAGATGCACATCAGCGACAAGAGACTCGGAGTGTAGGTGGCCTGCAATGCGGAAAGTGTGCGAATGTGAGCGAGATGGATGAATGAAGGGATAAAGTGACCACTTAAACTTACGCTATCCGTTTCGATTTCGTCCGCCGCATCCACGGGCTTCAGGCTGTACTTAAACAAGGCCCACAGGACGGCCGGCAAGAGGTTGGCGTACAGGAAGATGCAGGTGGCCGCATAGGAGACCAGATGGAAGTTGTAGTGCCAGTGGTAGCTGTCGCTGGCATGCTGCAAGTAGCTGGCTATGTTGCCACTGATGGCAATGGAGAAGATCTGAAATATAGGTATACATTAAAATTTAATTACTATGAAATTACTTAAAAGTTTCCTGATTTTGGGATTTGGATTTTCTGATTGTTTTAAACTCTATATTGAAAAATCACATTCTGAATTGGAATATCTTCCCAAAAGCGTATTCCTTATCAAATTCATGCTCTAATAATCATTTAAATTACCTTCTAATGTTATTCAAAGTGGATTTCCTTTCAAAAATGCTTTAATAAATTACATTTATTATTTAATTAGCTGGAAAATTTTCATAAAATTTAGCTTTTTGAAAACATTAAAGTGTTTTGGAATAAGGTTTAAAGCATAGAAAATTTAAAATTTTAATAATTCAACTAATTCTTAAAAACTAGAAACCTTTACAAAACGGATAGTTTTGCAAAAAGTATAGTAATTTTTTTTTAAAATTACCTTTTTATGGTTCATAATATTATTTCCTATTTTAAACTGTATAGTTTATAGGTTAAAAAGGGGTTTGCTCTTTGGAATAATATTAAAAGAAGTTGGTAAAATTTGTAGTAAATATTTAGAAAGTTCCTATCAAGTGGAATCTGTAAAAAACTGAATATTTGGCAGATAATATAGTAAATTTAAATAAAAAACTTCCTTTTTATGGATAATACTACAGTTTCCATAGTAAACTTGTTAATTTATAGGCTTAACTGGTTAAAACTCTCCCCAAAAGTGGGTTTTCTTCTTAAAAACAAGGGAATCTTCTCAAAGAAAAAAAACGAACCAGGGTGACGGTGATCCAGAAGGGTCCATACAGATCCGGATTCTCGCCGATGTTCATGCGCAGATAGTTGCCCGCCGCCCGCTTGGGGATCATCGAGTTGGCGATCCGCTCGAGGACCATGTAGGTGTCCACGTTGAAGAACTGCTGGTAGTACTCGATGGTCAGGAAGGAGAGTCGGGCGCCCGCAGCTGCGCCGGAGGATCCGTCCAGGGAGGAGGAGTTCTGCGCGGGGATTCCACCGCCGCCAGCAGGAGATCCCTGCGCCGAGCTGGTCATGTCGTAGATGAGATCCGCCAGCGGATCGCCGCGTTGACGCTGTGCGTTGTTGGCACCACCTGAATTACCGGAACCTCCTCCAAATCCTCCACTTCCTCCACCCGATGAGTGGGTCGGCGAGTTAACGTTGATTTGGGCCGGGGCACCGCCGCCGCTGTAGTCGCGAAACTGCAGCAGATCGTCGGCCGTGGGAGTCTCCATTTTGGGCTGTCGGTTCTTCGTCTATTTGTAAATATTACACGTATTTTCCACTTGGCCCCAAAAAAATATCTGCTGGCAGCGATGGCTCATCGGTTATCGATAGCGAGCTAGTGGTGGCCATCTGGCTAGATTCAGGCATGTCAAATATGACTAACTCTTCGAGTAATTAAAAAGCTAGATATAGCTAGAAAATATAACTTAAAAATTATAAAAAAACGTAATTTCTGTAATTTTCTGTAGAATTTCTGAGCAATTTAAGAATCAGAGTTATGAAGGGAAAAACTCCAATATTTTTCTTTTGAATTTTTAAAATCAAACATTTTATTTTATAAACATTTAAGTAAGGTGAAACTCTGTCATTTATTTTATTTATTTCTTTCATATTTCCTGGTGGTACGAGGATTTCCTTATAAATTAATGCACTAGTCACAAAAGTAAGGAAAGAAGAACTAAAAAAGTTGATTTCTTATCTGATTTCAAAATGTAAGTTTAAAAGTTTAGGAAAAACCCTAAAAATAGTATTTATTAAATCAAGAATTTTAGAGAAATGATCAAATGGAATAAATACTAAAAATTAAATCAGAAGAATTATGTATTGCTAAAATATTTAAAAATAAAAAAAATAGTCGTAGTTTAGAACTCTAGTAAGGAATATAGCTAGATTTGCAATCGATAATTTGAGTGTGACCGTGTGTGCAATATTTTCCCTAGTTTCCCCATCTCTAATTTTTGCTACAACTCGCAGTTTGTGTTTTTCCACGAAACTTTTCCACGATTTCCTCGATTTCCGCGCCCCCAGGAGCCGCAAAAACTAAGCTAAGGGAAACCCCCGAGCAGCCGCCGTTAACCCTCAGCCTTAACCCTTAAAAATGCCGGTGAAGAACGGCGACTCCGATGGCGAGGGCGACGTTTCTGGCGGGGAATCGGAGCACTCGAACTCCAGCCAGGCGCACGACACCTCCGACGAGGAGGAGGCCAACGAGTGCGACTCGGACGACTCCTCGGAGCTGGACGCCAGCGAAATCGAGCGCCGGCGGGCGGAGCATATGGAGGATTTGCGTGGGTATCCCTTGGGCGGGGGGCTCCCCAATCCCGTCCAGCTTTTTTCATTGGGATTCTTCCATTTCAGTGAGCCTGGAGCGGCAGTTTAACACGCTGCGGGAACAGTACTACTTCGAGCGCATCAATCTCATCGAGCGGCAGCTGGCGGAGGTGCGTTCCGGGCGCTCCGAGGAGTTCGTGCAGCCGCAGAAGGAGCTGGACAAGGTCTACCGCACGCGCATCGAGGTGGCCGACGTGCTGCGCAAGTACCGCCTGCAGAACATCGAGCACAAGTTCCAGTCCGAGGAGCAGGCCGCCGTCCAGCACTTTGAGGTACTTTCTACGCTTTTTGGCGCCAAAATGTGAGAGGGTCCAAGAAGGCGATTATTGGATTGCCATTGGATGGGTTTACATGTCTATGGGGTTAATCAGTGATTATAGCACTTGATTAGATTTTGTTAGGTTCTGGAATTTATTCTTGAGGTCTTTAGGTAGTTTTTGAGCAATTATGTTGATATTTTCATTCTTCAAGGGTTTTCAATGATTAAGGATTGTTTTAAATGTTGATAAATGTATATTATAACGTAAATTAGTGGTTTTAACACAAGATTAGATTTGATGTAAATTTATGGAATTTATATTATTATTTATTCTTCAGGTTTTTGCTGAGTTTTTGAGCAATTATTATGATATTTTCATTCTTTAATGGTATTTATTGATTAAGGATTGTTTAAAATGTTGGTTATCAATATATATCATCCTAGATATCAGATCTATAGGGTATATCAGTGATTTTGGCTTGAGATTAGATTTCATGTAAAATTGTAGAATTTTTTCTTGAGATTTTTACTCAGTTTTTGAACAATTAGGATGATATTTTCATTCTTCAAGGGTTTTTAATGATTAAGGATGGTTTTAAATGTTGATAAATGTATATTATATCGTTAATTAGTGGTTCTAACACAAGATTAGATTTGATGTAAATTTATGGAATTTATTCTTCAGGTTTTTGCTGAGTTTTTGAGCAATTATTATGATATTTTCATTCTTTAATGGTATTTATTGATTGTTTTAAATGTTCGTTATCAATATATATCATCCTAGATATCATATCTATAGGGTTTATCAGTGAATTTGTGGTTTTAGCAAGAGATTCGATTTTATATAAAATTGTATAAGTTTTTCCTGAGTCTTTGACCAAATATAATGATATATTTATTCGGAAAAGGATTGTTGTTAAATGTTGGTTAAATTTATTAAGAATTTAGCTTTTATACCATTTATTCTTACAGAATCAGTTGAATAATGTTGATTATTTTGAATCCTAAATTTATATCATAAATTCGTAAGTTGACTTAGTTGGTAATTATTGATTTTAGCAAAGGATTCGCCTTTAAAAATTACAGAATTTCTTCTAAATGACGGTTATCTTAGTTCTAATTACAGATTTTAATGATTATTTCTTCCAGAATTCTGTTTTTGTTAACCCCAAATTCGATTTACTCACTCTATAAACCATTTATAACATACACCTACTAATTTACAGAGCGAGAAGCACATGGCGGTGGACAATCTGCGCGAGGAGTTCGTGGACCGCATCCGGCGGCTGGAGGAGGACCGCCACAACGTGGACATCTCGTGGGCCGACTGGGGCACCGACAAGCGGCAGAGCAAGGTGCGTGGGCCGGGCCGCAAGAAGGCGGTGACCGTCACGGGCCCCTATGTGGTCTACATGCTGCGCGAGGAGGACATCATGGAGGACTGGACGATCATCCGCAAGGCGCTCAAGCGATCTGCTTCGTCGACGGGCGGCGGAGGAGGAGGAGGCGGCGGGGGAACAGGAACGCCCACTTCCGGCGTCAGTCTAACCGGAATGCCCGCAATGGCCGGGGCCAGCGGATAGCGGTGGGGCGTGGCAGCTGCGTCCTACGCCCACGCCCACCTGACGCCGCGTACCTGACGAAGGAGGCAGCCGCAGCAGCAGCCGCAAATGTAGATTAGCAGCAGCAGAGCTCCACGGAGCCCGAACCAGACTTATTATTACGCTAAGTGCTAAGTCCGCCCCTCCTTACTGAACTCCTCACACTTCCTCTAGATTTTAGTCGTAGGCCCGAGCGCGCACCACTCTCAGAATAACAAAAATATCCAGACGATGTAATTTATGCTAAACGTTAAGTGCTAAATAAAAGCGAACTGCAGCCAAGTGGATGTGCGGTCAACAGAAATCGAAGATAATGGTTTTCGTTTGTCTAATTCTTTAAGCTAGTAGAAAATCCAAGTTCTTGGGGGATATTTTGAAGTTTTCTCAATGTTAATCCCTGATTTCAATCGAAAATCCATTTAAATCAACAGAAAATCTAAAAAATTAGTGTAAAATCCTTTACAGGAATAGGAAATCCAAGTTCTTGGAGGATATTCTGCAATTCTCAGATGTTTTCTCCATGTTTATCCCGGATTTTAATCGAAAGTTCATTTAATTCAATAGAAAATCTCAAAAACATAATTTATAAAAGTTTCTCTTTGAAGTTCGCCTACAAAAGTGTCTAAAATCCCTTACAGGACTAGAAAATCCAATTTTTTGAAAGATATTCTGATGTTTTCTCTATCTAAATACCTAATTTCAATCAATAATCCAACAATTCTTTTAAATCAACAGAAAACGAGTTTATTGCGGCAGATGGCGGACCTCCTAGAAGCCCTTCTCCTTGAGATAGTCCCGCAGGACGTCCACATGGTCGCCGTGGAAGTGAATCTGTCCGCTCAGCTCGTTGATCCTGGTGGCGCAGAGCTTCCCGTTCCGCGACTGCTCCACCACCGCCCGCAGGTCCTTTTCCAGCGACCAGATGTCTCCCTGGACGCGGCGCACCACCGTGATGCGTCGCTGGCCACGGAACCGGGTCTGCAGGTAGACCGGCACCATGTGGTTCTTGGTCCTGGCCACAAAGTAGCCCGCCTGCGATCCATTTTCCCTCTGCGGCCGCCAGCCGGATGGGTATTTTGGTCGCTCCACCGGCTGTGGCACCGTCTCCGCCGGCAGCAGGCGCTCCACGAAGCGCCACTCGGGCGGCTGGGCCACCACCTCCACGTCGGGATACTTGTCCAGCGGCTGCACCTCGCGGGATGACCGAAAACTGGACAAGAGCGCCGGTTGCGTATGCAGCTGCCTGGTGAACTGTGCGGATTTCAAGCGATTTTAGTCGTTTCTTCACTGGAATAGCTATCGGTAAGTGCTCACCTGGCTCAGCTTTCGGCAGAGGCCGCTGCCCAGCATCAATTTTCCACTGGCTGCCATGTTATTCGTGGGAATCTCGGGTGTTTTTCCTTAAAAATAAATTACTCCCAATTGTTACATATGCTCCGGCCAGCTAGTGATGCGCCAATGCGGCGATACTATATCGATTACTTCACTTGGCGGGAAGCTATCGGTACTTTTTTCAAGCTAAACCGTACTATTTCAATTGTAGGTGAAAAAATTACAAACAAATTAAATGTCCAGGATGTGAAAAATAGAAATCTGGGTTTTTAATAAAAATGGAAATTTTTATTTTTGTTTTTTTGTTGTAACTTGGCCAAAAATGGTCCTACACCAAAAACACAAACTGTTTTGAACAGATAACAAAATAAGAAATAAATCCATGACACTTTCCGGGTGTTTTTGGAGAAATAAAAATTTCGCCAATTATTAATTTTTTTAAAATTAAAATTTCGTAAAATTTTACGAAAAATGGCGAAAAAATAAAATGTCCAGGTTTTAATTCCAATCGACTTGAAATTTAATAACGAGTTCAGAAAGGTATGACAATCCATATTTCGACCAATACTTCCATTGTTACGGTCAAAAAACGAATTATTTTTTTGTGAAAAATTGGGAACTGGGTTTTTGGTAAAAATAGGAATTTTTCCTTTTCGTTTTTTGCTGTAACTTGGCCAAAAATGGTCCTACACCAAAAGTACATACTGTTTTGAACAGATAACAAAATAATAAATAAATCCATGGTACTTTCCGGGTGATCTTTGAAAAATAAAATTTTCGCAAATTTTTAATTTTTTTATAAGGGGGTACATCATATTTTTTACGAAAAATGTCAAAAAAATAAAATGTCCAGGTTTAAATGCCAATCGATAGGAAATTTAATAACGAGTTCAATCCATACTTTAAATCAGTAGTTCCATTGTTACGGTCAAAAAACGAATTATTATTTTGTGAAAAATTGGGATCTGATTTTTTGACCAAAATTTGAATTGTTCTTATTGTTTTTTTGCTGTAACTTGGCCAAAAATGGTTCTAAACCAAAAATGCACACTGTTTTGAACAGAGAACAAAATAACAAAAGAATCCATAACACTTTAAGTGTGATTTTGGAAAAAGAAAATTTTCGCCCATTTTAAATTTTTTTATAAGGGGATACATCACGATTTTTTTAAGAAAAATGGCAAAAAAATAAAATGTCCAGGTTTAAATGCCAATCGATTTGAAATTTAATAACGAGTTCAGAAAGGTACGACAGTCCATATTTGGATCAATATTTCCATTGTTACGGTTAAAGAACGAATTATTTTTTTGTTAAAAATTGGATCTGGGTTTTTGTGTCTTAATATCTTTTTTTTTTAAGTGTACGTAATAATAAAACCCAGAATTTTTAAGTATTACCGCGAAAATGGCAACGGCTTAAACAAAAACATATAGTTTTTAAAGAAATTAATAATCCATCGACAAAAAAATTACATTTTTAAATATTTCAGAGCTTGCTAAACGTCATTTACATTTTGTAGGGAGTTTTTAAAATTCAAATTAATTTATGATTAAATTATTAAAAAATTATGAGCTTTAGTATGTAAGCATTCAGCAATTTGTAGCCTCATTTGTATTTACTGTCTTTTGTATTTGATTGCTTTTGCGGTCATTACATTTGAATCGCATGCAACAAATGCAGCATGTGACGTCATCGCAAGAGCTTTTTATCTCACATCCACACACAAGCACCCGCACACGCACACACACAAACGCTGCAAGTGCTGCATTTGAATTGCATTGCTTATACAATTTATATTGCACTGCTGCAGCTGTTGTTTGGCGTTGATTTTTTCGATATGCGGTAGTCGCGCAGTCATCGAGGTACATCGAAATAATCGAATATTTAGTATCGTAATTTTGGACTTATATTTTCAATTTTGGATATTTCGTTTTAAGATATGAAAGCGGTATAAATTGAGATGGAGTAAATAAAAACATATTTGTATTATGCATTATGCATATAATTTATTTATTGTGTAATAGGTTTATTTAAATATATTTTTCTTTTAAAATAATAAGAATAATGAAATGAACTTCCTATTAGTCATGTATTTAGTTAGGTTTTCCAAAATACTTACTCTTGATACTTTTATAAGGTAAACTGCCTCCATAAAGTATTAACGAATTTTCAAATATTTGTATATAAGAATTTGTTATTGAAAAAAAAAATGCTCTAAAAATAAAATACTTTCAAATAAAATCGGAGTTTTTCTAATAAAAACATAAATCACAAGGATGTTCTCATTAAATAAATAAATAAAATAACATTTTTATTAATATAGAAAACTTTTTTTTGAGCGTAGGGCATTTGTTGGTCGTTAGATCCCGTCGCCCCCTCCTCGAAACCGAAAACTATTACCACTTGTTGTTTTTGTGCACAGCATAAAGTGTTTGCGCTGCAGCTTTTGTTGCTATTTGCAATTTGCAATTTGCGCGCAGTGGGATTTTTAACGCTCAGTTTTGGTTGCGCGGCCGCTGCGAGCAGTTGTTGCTGCTCCCCTTTAAGTTTTTGGAACCCCCCTTTGTTCGTTTTTCGGCGCCCCTCTTGTGTCGGCCGCTGCCCCCTTTTAGCTGCGCCCCTGTGCATGTGCGAAGTACCGTTAGCGTGTGCGAGAGCGGGACGGAGGCATGTGCTGGGTCACAATGGCCCGCAAGGACGATCCCGTTTTCAACGTGCGGTTCGTGCAGTTCGTCGAAAATCAGCCCTGTTTGTGGAACTACACACATCCGGGATATAGCAAAAAGGAGGAGGTGCAGAGGGCGTGGCAGCAGGTGGCCAATGAGATCAAGGACACGGGTAAATCAGCAGCAAATGGAAAAAAAGAACTATATTAAATAGGGGAAAAAAACAAATTCTTCTTCTTCACCGCCAATTGCGTGCTCAATTCGCTGTGCGTGTGTGTGTGTGTGTCTATGATGCAAGCTTTTGTGCGCTGGTGTGCGTATCGCATGCAATTGCTGTCTGTGTAGGTGTGTCACTGTGTCGCGCAGTTTTTACTCGCAATTTGTTGCTGCTTTTGCGTTTGCCTTTCGTTTTACCGTTGCCTTTGCTTTTGCTCAGCAATTGCTGCACTTTGCAAAAATACACTGGAAAAAATTGAAATGCAAGTCTTGGAATCCTTTTTTTTTAATAACATTAAGCTTGATTAAAGTCTTATACATTTCATTAGACTTGATATTGCTGAATTTTCGAATGTTTTTTTTAACTTGATTTATGTTTATGTTGATCAAGCTAAATTCAATTTTTGTTTAACAAAATTTGTTTTATATATCCAAAAAATGCTATTTTTATTCATGAAAATTTTTTTTATTTAGATTTGAACTTTGCGAAATGTGGCTTAAATTTGTATGACAGTTAGTATTTAGTCGAAAAAAAATAGTTCTCAAATGATTGGAATAACGTTTAGATCAAAGGCAACAGTGCGTATGAGTGATAATCTTAAAAGACACTTCGCAGATCCCAAAAATTCCCAATCAACTGTAAACCTTCTAATTAAAAAAAAAAAACCGAAATAATAAAATTGATAAATATTTCCCCTCGACTCTTTTCAGTGCGCAACTGCCGCGAGAGGTGGCGCACAATAAGGAGCAGCTTCCTCCGATCCCTGAAGCTGGCACACACACAAACGGGTCGCGGGAAGCGCAAATACTACCTGTCCAAGTACCTGCAGTTCCTCATTCCCTACACCAAGTCGCGATCCTGTCAAAAGCAGGTGACAGCTGCCACCGGAAGTCCTGCGGCTGGCATGGTCCTTCGGAAACCGGGTAATGCCACATCGTCCGCCAGTGTGACCATATTTCCGGATCGAAATCAGCAGGAGGACGTCGAGGAGGAGGCGGCGGAGGAGGAGGAGGCCAAGGAGAGCGACAGCGAAATGCCGCTGGATGTGCAGGTTGCCGAGGTGGAGGAGGAGGAAACCTCGTCTCCTAGGAGAGATCAGGAGCCACCCACCGCCTGTTTGCCTCTGCGCCTGCAGGCCATCAAGGTGGAGCAGCCAACCACGAATCACCAGCTGGAGAGGATGGTGAACCATCAGTCCCTTGTCACGGTGCCGGCCGCTGCTCTGGGTAGCCACCTGGACTGGACGGATCTGTCGCAGTGGTTCAAGGGCAACCACCTCAGTCACCTGAATCACACCACGCCACCGCCGCCGGCCACGCCAGCCTTGGGATCCATTCCATCGCCACCGGATGCCGACTACTCCTTTCTGATCAGCCTGCATCCGTACCTCAAGGAGATGAACGGCAAGCAGAATCGGCTATTTCGCCAGAAGGTCTACGGTCTCATCGACAATATCCTGGATAACTTGGATGTTTAACTGT